>NW_027181737.1:762500-10762500 GCF_028537555.1 Battus philenor | reverse complement strand
AATCCTTTTATTCATTATTGGTGTTTTTTTAGCAAAAACAAAGAATTCTACAAAAAGCAGAGATGACACATAAACAACGAGTGGAAAAGTTCAACCAACATCTGGACAGCTTAACTGAACACTTCGATATTCCTAAAGTTTCATGGACAAAATAGTTTATATTCTTTTTTTGTAAGACAAAATACTGATATATCAATAAATATTTAAAAAAATCAATTTGTGTTTATAAAATTAGTTTTAAATAATATTTGCATGATAATGACCATTGACACGGAAAGTTTCATGTGTGGTGACCACAAGCTGGTAGTCACGGCCTGAGTAGACCTTTCACTAGGTGGACCAAAGACAATTAAAATTGTAAGAAGTTGCTGACAGTACAAGATCGGTTGTTTTGGTGGTCCTTGGGAGAGGCCTATGTTTTGCAGTAGGTGTCTATCAGTTGATATGATGAATGTCATTAAAAACATCACCAATATTTTATAATGTTTTAGTAGTGTTAATCTGGACAGCTTTTCATCTAAGTTGTTTTATTTCTTATGCTATTAATAAGTTAGTTACACAGTAAAAAGTAGTAGTTCATTTCGTTTGCTGATTATGATTTGGATGCCTCTTCAAGTATAAGCCTCCTTTGGTTAACTCCACTCCCTATCACAGCCAGTTTATACCAGCTACCTTTTGGGTCACTGAACCTTATGTCCCAATTGTACATCTCTACTAGTTGCCAATAGTCTTCATATTTTGTCATACTCACACCTTGTCAGACTCAGAAATATGGTGTGCCTTCTTCTACTTTTGTTTTCTATCTTCCATTTTTATTTTTTTTGTATGTATTATATGAGGTCAGTGATGCCTTACTGGCATTTATTAATTCAATGCAGTTACCAGGTGCAAAATACAACGAAAGAGAATCTAGATTTTAACACTGGCAATGCATTAGCTCAGGCTGGATTTTATACAGTTGGTTTTGAATTTAAGTAGGAAGTGATCATAGGTTTGGATAATTTTTGCATCTCAGAAGGTACCTTATATCATCTGGGAGAGCACAGCATGTCAGTCTTCGCTGGGATCTGTTTCCAACATTGCTCAATAATGATACAATCTTCACTAAACATTGTGACATTTGCTTGATGTGTAGTGAAGATTTCAACAAGATCAGCATCCTTTGGAACCCAGAGCAAACCAAAAGGATTTTCAGTCTTTTCACTAATTGCTGTTTTGATTATGGTGCAAGGTTAATGGTACAGACTCAAGAGAATATTTCTATGATTCTGTGCTATATGAAAAAGAAACAAGTGAACATACTGTATCTAATTTATTTTGGCAAAAAATATTTTAAACTGTTGTCAAAATAAAGTCTTTTTGTTATGTTCATTAATTCATAATAAACAGAATAAAACTGTCTTTTATATTGATTAATTAAACTTAAAGTCTAACAAAAAAATTACTTCATAAAAATGTATAAAAAAATATTCTTAGATTTACTAACAAGAATTGAAATATTGCAGTTTGTCGAAAATTAACTTAGTACTTAAAGAGACCAAACATACATACATTTAATATACTTAAAAAATTCATGAAAATTATAAATTTCCAATTGAATTTATTTACAAATGTATTTTAAATATGTAAATATTAAATTATAAACTAGTAATTTATTTAGATAAGGCACTGTATTATATGCTTATAATAAGACAAATAACCTATTTCAGGTTAAAAAAGGAATTTATATTCCTTTTTATTAGTACTCTCATAATGTACGAGTCGCATAATGTGTAATAAGTGGACGGTATAAAATCTTTGTAAACATAATGAAAAACAGTATATATAAAGCTAAAATACATGAAAACTACTTATTTGAGAATATAACTTAAGTGCAAAAAATGAAAATAGACTAAGTTTTCTTGGACGGAAACATATCACATTACAAATTTAAGTAATTAAACCTACTAATTCTCAACACTTCCTAATGATTCAATTATAATTTTTGTAATCGCTTATGAATTAGATCATAGCATAGATGATATTGCATATATTCAAATTATTTGATTTTTAATAAAAATGATTAAGGTAAGCAAATACAATACAGCAGTTAGATTCATAACTGATGCACCGTTACTCCTCCAAAATGAATAACTAAATGTGAATATTTTTACATAGTTTTCTTTAGTGGCCAATGGATCACTCCCATCATCAAAATGCATTGGACATTGATCACGTTCTCGTTCATATTCCTCCATTTCTATGGCGACTGCAGCGCCCTCTGTGTAGTTCCACGAAGTAACGTCTTGCTTCAAATCGCAATATGGACCTAATGCTTGAGACATCAACACCCTAGAATCATTCAAAAATAAAATTTTTAAAATTTCACAATCCTGTAATTTTCATTCACTTTTTATTAATATATTATAGGGCACAGCTTTGGAGAAAGAAGTATAGCGAAAAATTTAATAATTCTGACTATAGATTATGACAAAGAGATATTTGTGATTATTACTTCAGTTCTTAAGCAAAGTATAATAGTTTAGTTTTTTTAGTTTAGTTTTTTTTAGTTTAGTTTTTTACAACACTTGGAATATTTATAAAGTGGGACAAAACATTATAGGATTAATCTTAAGCAAACAGAAACTATAGTTTAAATGAATACTTTAAATAAAGTGCAACCACTGTACCACGCCTAAAGATTGGTCAACGACATGTAGGCTTAAGAAAAGAACATCAAGATCAATATTTCCCACAGTCTCATAGCTCAGGCTCCTAAGGTGCAGTACAGTAGTTTCGGTAGTACTATAATAACAATACTGCATTACCTGTTAAGATCTGCTCTCTGGTAAACCCAACAACGATACTTAGAGAAAGGATCTAGTTCATCATAAGTGATCAGATAAGATTTCAAGTTCTCCTTCCAATAACCTATACATTTCATTTTGTAATCGGGGTCACTGTATATATCAACAGGTCTACCTAAATGATCGACAGACAGACAGTAGTTCTCTTTTATTTGTATTGTTTTCTGGTCAGTGTCACACACTGAAAAGTCACTTATGTTAATTTTGCAGTACAAGTTGGGACGAGGGCTTAAAGTAACTCCACCAAGAATTCTTGTCTCGAACTTGACATCGCCTTTTTGTGTGAAGTTAAATTTACCAGCAACTGGGCACCGAATCGGCGTTGGATCTTTTTTGAGGAATATATCGTAACGCCATTGCTGCTTGTTTGGAAATTGCACCCATGAGCACACTGTGTGAAAATTGCTCTGTATCATTGCTATGCCTTTGCGGAATCTGTAAAAAATTAAAAAAATCTCTATTTGTAACTAATTTCGCCCACTCAATAAAGTCAAAGATCACTTTATTAATAATAATATACTACAAGACATTATTAAACTATTTTCCAAACAAAGACATTTTTGATGAATTATTTAATGTATTATATGACTATGTAATTATTTTTTTAGAGGAGATTGTAAATATGTAATTTTAAAAGAAATCCTTCTAATATAACAAATTTAGTATCCTTAATTTAATTTTAATATATTAAATTACGTAATTAAACTTACTTAATTTATGTTTACTTTCCCGCTGTATTATATTGTATTACGTTCCATTGAATATATTTTTGAAAAATTTGCTATAAGTTAAAAACTAGCGCAAAAGATATCAAAATTTTCTTAAATATATATTTTACCTTATAACGTTATGGTGTTGGGGCATAAAGTCGAAACAAACATAATCCTTCTGACAACCATCAACGGTGAGGCGAGCCATCATTACTCTACTGTCACGCTGTTCCCTTAAAATATGAAATATATTGGCTAAATATTACACCACACTGTCATTTACATGAGTAATAATGATATGCATTTAGAGAGCTAAAATAACGAAAAAATATATATTTCATTTTTACATGTAAAACAGCTGTTACAATATTAATGTTCAACTGCTAAAAATAATTACTTTCATCTATAATGTTTGGTTGTCAATCAGTCTAACTTAACATGTGTTTTACTTTTTACTGCATATAGTTAACACACTATGGATGCCTGTTGTGTGATTACCATACCTGTGGTGATTACCACATGTAATAACACTTCCCATTGTATTTTTTTCTTTATTATTATGAAACCTTTTAAAGATAACCTAGCCGTATTATACGCGAGAAGATTAAATAAATAAAAAAATAGTGTTCGCTTCTAGAACATCATACACCTGGTTTCTTATGTATAACTTTTGTTATAGTTTTATATCAACTAGTCGAGTAAACCAAATAGAAAAAATTGTACTGCTATAAAAGAATATTTCATTAGAATTTTATTGTTTAGTTACATTTTACTTTTGGGAAAATACTAGCTCAAAAGTAATTCATATTATGTACTTTTCATATAATACTAATTCATAATTCATAGTCATTACCGGCAATACTTTCCCAAAAAGAAAATTCCAACTTCCCCTTTTACATAATATTTAGTGAATCACAACAACTACTTGTATGTTTGTTTATTTGTCGTACTCCAGTGAACTTGCTGGGCAAAATAGTCACAAGTTTCCCCATTTTTGGTGAATAATGCTTATTTGTGACCATCACAAACCAAATAATTTAGTTTACTTAATACTTATTTAAACATTTATTTACGCCATAATAACAAGACAACTATTGTACAAAGCTATACAAAATCATGAACGTGAAGGAAAACCTTCTAATAAGCGGCCTTTGAACCTGCTACTCCTGTAATATTATATATATATATATATGTATGTATATATGTGGGTATATATATATATACATATATATATATATATATATTGATTTTGATCACATCCAATTTAGTTACCGGCAAACGTAAATAGTGCGTCTGAATCGTCCCTCATCAGGATAATATGTTTCAATGATATGTGTTTCATTAATAAATACGTCTGCGTCTATATTCGCCGTGTTTATCCAATCTCCTGAGAAATTTTGAGGCAGTCGGCAGCCAGGTTCTACTACTTCAGCCTGCAAATAAATTTTGTTGTTATTCTGAAGCACAAATGTCATATAGACACAAACCATGTAGACAAGCAGGCTAGCCAATCTTTTCCTTGCAATAAACCCAAATTTGTAAACTGACTTTTGGATAAAACTTTCATAGTAAATAAAAAACTATAATAATATTAATATCCTTCATCAACATGTGCAACTGGAGTGCCCAATAGTACAAATATATAAGGCAAAACACCTGAGAACCCTAAAAACTGCTATAGATATCTATTGCCGTTTTTAAGGTGCGACATTTCTGGGTTGCAGGGTTTCCCTCAAGTGCATGACACAACCCAGCCATCTTAGCATTTATAGATTAATACACACAGCATTGGTCTTCTAAATTTATTTATGTCCTATAACATAATAGGCAGCATACACACACACCCAGTTTAAATGTGGTAGAATAACAATCTTTTGGTGTGTTTTGATGTATTTCTTTAATGTATTTCTAATATTTTTTTTTAATGTAAATATGAAGCACCCCTGTAATATACTTGTATTTTAAATACACACATGATTGAAGATTGGAAGCAATGATTTAACGGATTTGTTTTAGTTTATTAATTTATTTGGGTAGCCAAGCTTAATGCCCAAGATTACATTTGGTAACAATTTACCTTGACTGGAGTTATATGGTATCGCTCTGGAGACTTCTCAACAGTCTTCAATGTACTGCATTGTGGTGTTATTGAAGCCCCAATGTACAAATCATCATCTCTGTTCTTTAAGAAGCAACGATATTTTTCATCTTTTCGTGACTCTTTTGTGTTAGCAACAGCAAAGAAATGATTCTTATCTACAAACCAATGTCCTGAAAGAAAAAAAACCTTATTTTCTGTCAATATACTTTAACTATGCCAATCGAAAATTTTATGCTTAAAGAGTGCTAGGTTTTGAATGTGAATTACTATTTCTTTAGGGTTTGCATATATAGCAATTTAGCAACTTTGATGAGAATAAAATTAAAACTTACCAAGGCAACTATATTCAACAACTCCATCAAAAGTGCCAGACATTCCAGAACACTTTCTATATGTTATATTAAACTTTTGATTAGTGATTAAGAATTGTGTTCCAGCAGTTTGGCATGATTTTATCTGTGCGTCAGGATGATTACATTCTCCTGTGAAGCGGAATCGGTTTTGATATGCAAACTGCCATACTCCTTCAAGAGATGACCGGCAATTAACCTGGAAAATAAATAATATTGATGTTATCTATGCAAATATTTACTATTGTTAAAAAATAATGAGATATTATCAAGTATGTGGTTTATACATGAATTGTTGGAAAAGTGTTGACAATTTGTCTTGTGTACCTTCTTGGAAATTATTAAAAGAATTAACATTTGGTTATGATTGTAAATAACTTTTTAACACCACACAGAAACCATATAAAATACAAAAGAAATATTTTCTTCACCACAAAATAATAGCATCATCTCTTTTGATTACTAGTTATCTAAAATGGGAAGTGCATATCACTGTATATCTTCAGGTATGTTTTTCATAAAGCATTTACATATCTCACACAAAAAAAAATTGTTTAATTGTGCAAAAGACTATTACTTGAGTATATTTATGACAATCTGAGATACAGTTTAAAAAAAAATTTAAAAAACTGCCAAACAAACAGGGAACTACAAAATTAGTTGCCAATCTACATTGTTATATGTTGAATGCCATATTTGTCTAAGACTCACATAGCTAGAGAATTTCAAAGAGGCAAATTTATTGAGAGTAAGAAAATCATTTTTAGTTAACATGATAAACCTGATTTGCAAATTATTTTCAGATAAATTGAAAATACTTATCTGTATGGACATCACCTAAAACTTTTTAGGTGTCTTCTAAAGTAAACCCAGTGATATATTCCATGATTAACCATGATCAACAAACCTTCAAATCTGAATGTAGGGCTTAATGCTTTTAAATATACTCTAGATTAGTTTTTGAAGTAGTATGATGTAGTACATACATCTGTCACACTATATTTATTTACATATTTCACACACAGCTATAGAACTCACCAAATAAGTCAACAAATAAACAAAAAAGTTAACTTACATTGTAGATAAATTGATTAACTTTTATATTTCAAGATAAAAGAAGGTACTGAATTCATTCTGTAATAGATGTGAATATTGTTCACTAGAATTTGTATAAACTAATGTAGTATTGTATAAACAACCTGTACAAAAATATTTCTATGATATAATAAACATATTTGAGATGTTAAGAAAAAAACTGAATTAAACTTACTGGCACAGAATTTTCTGAAAATAAAGTGATAAATTGTTGATCTGGAATCAAGCTACGGCAGACTCTCTCAACAGTTGGTTCTTCATCTGGTCCCAAGTCCACACATGGAGTTTCAACCTTTTCCAAAACATTTACAGTGCGGGCTATTAGTTTTACACAGTAATAACAGTTTGTGTAACGAAATACCATTGTATAGTTTACATGGTAATCTGCCTTTATGTTTACACATATCCCTCTGAAATGATTTATCAAGAAAGAAAATTATATTAACAAACTCATGTAAAACAGTTTTCTAAATTTCCAATACAAAAAAATGTAATATGAACATGTTACATTTATATTTGCTTTTGTAACTGATTAAATAATGTATGTAGATTTGATAAATAACTTTTGAGATTTAAGGTATGGATCAAAATAACTTTCATCTGCATAACTCTAGTTAGTTGTTTTATATATTTACATTATGTATTTTGTGAAATGTAAATAATCTTTTAAGACTAGGAGCAGGAGGAAACCTATAGCAAACTACCGACTTAACCATTGCACTTCAGGAGAAATAGGAAAACACGCGAATATTAAACATTATTAATTAATTGCAACTAGGAACGAAAATTTACCTGCCAGTCATTTCACTAGCGTTGATATCGGTAATAGTTTGTTGGCCATTTTCGTATGAAAACCATGTATTTCGAAGGACTATTGGAATCGTGCATTCTGTTGAAACAGTATCAACTGAAATTTAAAAACAAAACGTTATGGGCGTCACCTCTTCTATTTCCCTGTGAGAAAAAAGTTAAGTTACTTACATTTAGATATTATTAAGGGTAAAATTAATAGTATACCAACTGCAGAAATCATTGCTGTGCAATGTTTCACTCACGGCATTAGCGTTAAGAAAACTAATTAGAATTTATTGTAATACAGCATTAAAATCTATCACTAAACAAAATTTCAAGCCATAGACTACAGATAAAGCAATTAAATAGATTAAAATTTTGTATCGTGTAATAAACCTGTAATTTAGTAGTTGGTAAATGCAAATAGTAGTTGATTTTTTTTTATTTATTTAGCTATTGTACATTTTATTATTAAAAATTATTAATGTAACAAACCCAGACAGTGATTTAAGTAGAACGAATTTCTAATAGAATATTTATAAATTTTTTTTTTTCAAATAAATGCTATATAAACGCATCTTCACATTTCTTTTCAATTTTTAACATCTACAAATCTGTCCCTTAAACAAGTTGTTTACTAAAGTGTCGTTTGAAGAGCACTTTGTAGCCTATCCGCAGATTATTATGTAATTGGTAATGTGACAACGGTGCTATCCTTTTGTTAAACAAAATTTTATGCAACGCTACGTTTGCGCTTTTTGTTTTGCTTTTTGCCTTGCCGTCTTTTACAGATTCTACTTTACCACATAATTGTTAATTGCTTTCTTTTAAGTATTCCTTTCACTGGAACTCAATGATACTGATCTTAGTCAACCAAATGATAAAACGAAATAACGATATTATTCTTAATCACAATCATAATCTTAATGTAAGTGTATATGACTCTTCTTATCTCAAAACTATTTTACATAAATTTATTAAATATTAAAAATAATAAGTTGCTATCTGTTTATCTTCTGCTTTTTAAAATTCTCCAAATGTAATATTCGTACCACGGGCATTTTTTTTTATTATAACCACCCTGCTCTTTTATTGATTATCTTAAACTTTTTACACTAACATGAATAATAAAAGTTTTGACGTTTAAGCTGACGTTGACGTTTATCTTACTGGTAATTGTTTACCGCTGTATTGCTGTTTATCTAAGAACTGTAAAATTAAATAAACAAATAAATATACGAAAGTAAGTTAATACGAAGCAATTTTTATAAAGATGGTAGCCAAAACTTAACTTATGCTTTAAATAAATTATTGTGATCGAGTAAATTACATTTCTTTCCAAAATTTTACAGCAATGGGACGTCGAAAGTCAAAAAGAAAGCCACCACCGAAACGAAAGGCTATTGAGCCCTTGGATCAGCAATTTAACTGTCCATTTTGTAATCACGAAAAATCATGCGAAGTCAAAATGTTAGTATATCCTCCACATAATATACACAATATAATATATCCCACTAGTAATTTATTAATATATCTCTGTATGTTGTACTATTTTCAGGGACCGGGCAAGAAACACAGCTCGAATACAATGTCGAGTGTGTCTAGAAGATTTTCAGACTACTACAAATGTGTTATCTGAACCAATTGATGTCTATAATGATTGGGTGGATGCATGTGAAAGCGCTAATTAATTTTAAGGTTATTTTAGATCTTAATAAAATATTTTTTTCTTACTTTTCACTTGGGTATTATTTTTACATTCATTAAAATTGCCTGTGCTCTTTATATAATTTAAATATAGAATGATTTTGTTTGTTTTAAACTTCATCGAAAACAAATTTTCAGTATGCAATAAAATAAAACTAGTTCCATTGTTTGAAAATTTTTTTGTTACATGTTCTTTATAATTTTTTTAGAATGGCTTTTAACATATATTCCCATATTTACCACATGTCTTTCTTTACAGAAAAAAAACATCCATTTAAAGCCATGATGAGGTTGTGGGTTCACCTGGAGGGAAATTCTCAACATAGATTTTTTGCTTAAAGCTATTCTGTCATACAAATCTGGAAGATTACATTTCATGCATGTGTCATACTTTATTTTTATTAGTACTTTGCAGTTAATAGCAGACAGGACTATTAGTAACAAACTTGAGCTAAAAAATGTTTATATGGTTAGTGTTTTGTTTTCAATATATATATACATATATGCAGAGAGAATGTTATCGTCAGTGTATCTGTTGTTTGCATAATATTTGCCCTAACAATTGTGCTGAACAAAAGTACTATACATCATCAGTTATTGTAAGAGTAACAAATGTTTATGTAGTACTTTCTTTCTCCGCAAACTCAAGTCTCACTGCACTTAGCCAATCAACAGTCTTCTCCTCTCCACCCACCTACAGTAATTGTCAGAGGCCACACATCACATCTTCAATGTACTTAGTGTTTATTAATAAAATTTCATCATAATATACATAGAATACAGTAAATTGTCATTTTGTATTTAAAAAGGAAGCACATACCTGTACCTACCTTGATCACAATTTTGTGTTAAACAGTTTAAATTCTCTTAAAAGCAACAGCAGCATAAACAAAGGCCATGACTGTACATTCATATTTTTGGTTAGGTATAAATAAACACAACTGAACTCTATAATCAATTTATTTTCAACAACAAGATATAGTTAATATAGGCAAGACAATTCATTTATGGCAGAAAATTGAAAATAATCAGAGAAGACATTAAAAGCATATTTATTAGGTTATCAATATGTATTTTAGACATCTACTATATATACCTAAGATTGATAGAGCACTATCATTTTTATAATAATTGTGAACATTGGTAAAGCATTTTGGGGTATAACTCTTAGAAAGCAGTTGAAGAAGTGTGTACATAATATGAATGTGAGGGGAATACTGAATTGAAATCACTGAATTAAATACTGAAGTGAAATTTTTATCAATAATAATATGATTGGAAATATAAAGACAAACACACGGCATAAAATAAAGAAAACATGGGCCATCAATGACTGTCTGCCATCTATTGGAACATATTTTACCTCATTATACACTTCCTGATAATGAAATCTATATTAATTTCATTTAAAGACTCATATGCTATTGATCAAACGAGCCATAAGTTAACATTAGTCACTATTCTATCACAAAAATATCTCTTTTGATACATAATTGCAAAAGGAATGTACATATTTATTTTCAGAATTAACAAATCATGTTCTGCAGTAACATGTAATATTACAATAATGCCGCAATAAATATTTTTTAATTATATCAACAAAACAGGAAGAAAATTTTAAAATTCATGTACTTTCACGCCCACCATTAGTCAAAATTAACAATTTATATATAACAATACCTATTGTAAGTCAAAAATAACCTGATTATAATTACTGAATGGTAAAACTAATTTAGCCGAGGCCCAAACAAATAAACATTTATAGCATAACTTTTAAGTAAATTTCTAAAAATTTTTTACAACAGTGAATAATATGTTTTAAACAGTGTCAATATATATTATACACATATAAATATTACGACTTATATATCTCAAAGTAGGAGGCCTACTTATTAATAAGAATAATTTTTTATTGACATATTTAATATATATGAACATCTCTTAGGGATTTTAAGAACAATTAAATTATATTTGGAGAGAAACTAACTTAATACGTTTTTAATTTTTTTTTTAAATTGTATTTGTACTCTTTAATAAGATGTCTAATCAAAGTTATTCAAGCTATCTATTCAAAACTTTTTGTATCTTGTAGTACTATAGATGAATTATCTGCAATTGTCTAGTGATAAATAGATTATATTGACACCATTTGCTTACAAACCTATGTTATTATTTAAAAAAAATCATCTAAACAATAAAAAACAGCATCAAGCTGCATCACAATTCATTAAAATAAATAGAACTCTCGCTAAATTATAATACACACAATATTACCAACATTGAGCTATTGTCTAGACTTACAACCCTGGGATTTCTCCAACCATGTCATATGTGGGAACAGAACCTAATTATTCATTTATCCTATAGACGTTATATATACACAGAAACATATGGAAGTTTTTCATGGAAATATAAATTATTCACATGACATGGTTAAGAGAGCTGCATACCACGGAGCCCTTAGTGCATAAGCTGTGTACAGGTTTGTAGGGTGTAAAATAGCTCGGAATCAACGGTAACATTTCTTAGTCGAATTTTAATATATGTGCAATCAAATTGTCTAAATATTGCACATTTAAAAGTATAATAATTTTATTGCATATGGCAATATATACTATAAATATTTCACAAACATATTACAATAGAAGACATTGTGTTAAAAATGTAAGTACTGCATTCTAATATGGATCATAAATTCAAAATTTACCCATATCAACAAAAGAATCATACTGTAGGTCATAATTGTCGCACACAGGGTCATTTTCATCAGAAACCATTGTATTGTGAAGAGATGTTAAAATTTTCACTTCAGCATTTTGATCATCACATACAGCTGTGTTATCGGAACTGTCGCTGTTGCTCTCAATGTGTTCAAATAGCAAATGTGATTTGCGTTTGTCCACACTACGAACTTCGGACAGCTCCTGCGTACTTAGCACTATTGTTTCATCGACATTAACAGCGTCAAATGATTGAGATAATAAAGCATCATCGCACGTCGTACTGGCGGCGGTTTCGATATGCGATGAAGATGGATCTGTGAAGCGACCAGAATCCCCTGTTTCAGATATATTGAATGATAATGTATTCTCTTCATTGACCAATACTCTCCTTGAATTTTCACAGCTGCCGTCTTGTTGATGTAAAAGAAAGGTTTCCATTTTATTGTTATCCTCACTAACAATATTGTCCCTTGATGAAATTGATACCTCATCAGATAAGTCACCTTCCGCGTTTAAAGTCACTGAGTAATCATTTGCATCTCTTTCGCCTTGTTCAAAATCTTCAATGCATTTAGTAGAGTCATCACTACTATCAGAAAGGAGCAATTCTAAGCTGCGGTCTAGAATTGCAGTATCCGCACAGGACATGTCGTCTTCGAAGACAATTTCAACACTCCTGATCCTCATTAGAGGCATTTTAGCAGGGGATATCTCGTTGCCCTTAGCTGTTCTGCCTCTCTTGTGACTTGAATCTCCTAATGACTCTATGCTTTCGCTTACTTCGTCGTAGTCAATTTCGTAACTTCTCAGGTCTGATGTGCAAGGTGTACATTCGGTTACTTTAGTGTTATGGGTTTTTAATGAAATGTGTGCGTTTGTGGAATGGTTTTGTGAGGGCGTGCATGTGGTATGCGCATGTAATCCCTAAGGTTGCAACAATTCTTATTGTATAGTGGTGCCCAGGTCCAGGCCACCCTCCTCCTGCATTTTCGTGAGGAATTTGAACACCCTAGATTCCTCGTCAGTTTGTTTCACCATGTCCACTAACGCCAGCAGCTTTTTGATGCCGATAAAGATCCTGTAAGTTTAAGATTAGATCTCAGTAAATCTACATTTATTGACAATCAAAAATGGCAACAGCCATAGCTCATTTGTCAGCTTTAAAGTTTTTACACCTATTTTCAATCCCAACAAAACAATCAAACCCTTTATAAAGTGATCACTCTAAAACTATCGACATGGGAAAGGCCTATAAATTCTGCAAGTACTGTCTGCAGAAACATATAGTTAGACAGTAATTAATTTTAATATCCAAAATACTTATGTTCAAGTGGTCAAAAGCCATAAATAGCCAAAAATAAGTAATGCAAAGGGCCAAAATACTTTTCCTTACTTTATTATTCTTAAGTAATAATAAATTTTGTAACCATGGACTTTTGAATGGGGTATACTACACATTAATTGAACTAATGAGCAATTGGCATGTATAGATTAATACTTTTTTAATTTTTTGATACTCACTTGGCGCCCCTTAATTCGTGTTGTAGTTTGGCGAGATCTCTCTTGGTGAAGGCGTCGCTTTCTTCAAGCACTGCCATAACTTGTTCGGGCTGAGAAAGATTTGGCACGTGGAGAACGCCCGTGAAGGCAGACAATACTTCCATATCCTCTAAGACTTGCCTGGTGGGAAGATAAAAAGATTATTTTAGCAACTGTATGCATCTCTTACAATTCGACAACATAGTAGTAATAAACCTTGTGTAATATAATTAATTTCATCTTTATATTGACTCATTTTAATTGTGAATATTATGTTAAAAATTTAAACAAAAACTTTATATACACTTTATGAAAGAACGAAGGTTGGTCGTATCAAAAAACTCAATTTCTTACAAACAACCATTAGATGGATTTTGCCAAAAAAAAATCTCTGACCCAGATATGTCTTTTATACACGTATTTTGGTTGACAATGTTTTTTTAAAAAATTCCCGATTCTGGACTGAAACTGGACATTTATATTTATTTATATTTTAAACAGTAAGATTTTTTGTAAGATGTTCTAGCTATATGCAAAATTATTTTATGTTACATATACAACTTTGTTTTATACTGTGTTATATTGTGACTAGAATATTTATTATTTTACCGCTTTGTCCCTATTCAATATTTCGTAATGGTGTAGGTATTTTATATAATATCAGAAAGCCAATTAACAGTGTTCAATTCAAAATGTTACAAGCATGGAGAGAAACCTAATAAAATGGCCAATACCTTCGGCTACTGGTACAAAGAATGAGCAACTTCCTGCCCTTAGGCGGTTGTTTCTTCAACAGAACAAGTAAAGCTTGGAGCGTCAAGTTGGAATACCGAGGTCCAATCGGACCGTAATCCAGAAGTCGTTCGATGTTATCCACGAGGATGCATGATAAGCTTGAACGGTACGCGTCGTCGAAATACTGCAAACAAGTGATATTGTATTAAGCAAAGAAGTTTAATGATATGAAATGAAAATGGAGGAGAAATGTCCTGATATTGCTCTTTAGTTAGGATTTTTAAGAATAGTGCTACGAAAACCCCTACCTGTACTTGAAGGAAACTTAGAAATTATATACCCCGACTGGGTTGGTGAGTGTTGAGGGTAGGGGCCATCATTGTCATCCACAGACTTCCCACGACCTCGACTATATCATGTTTATGTAATGATGAGGTTTGGGGACAGACTAGGACCTACAACCTTATCCCCCCCTCATCGAGCACAGTAGACTCACTTGATTCCCTCCAAACGTAAAACAAAACTTAAATTGATAAGATAATAGCTCGAGCATTTTCGAAGTAAAAGCTTGTATCCCAGCTGTGGGAACATTACAAGGAATTACATTATGAACCTATAGTTTTGATAAGGTTAAAATTTAAAAAAAAATACCTTTCGAATCTGCAAGCATTTGGCTGACTCAGTGAAACCAACCATGTCTTCTGGTGAGCAAACCTTGACAAATGGAAAATCGGACCTTTTGGCAAGCTCTGCTGCTAAGGCGGTCTTGCCGCTGTTTGGTGGTCCCTCCAAAAGCACAGACACTAGACCTATTAAACAGAAATTAAACATTTTATCAACAAAAATAAAATGCGAAGATAATTGTGAGACGAAGAATCATAGCATTACCGAGACCACTGCACCGCGTCTGAAGTATAAACTCAGCAGCTATCTATCTACGTGCTATGGCCTGCCTACTGTCACTTAAACTTCAAGCGAATATGATACATAAATAGTCGTAAATTATATTAATATTATAACTGAAGCAAGCCATTTTAAGTCTATATTAAAAATTATACTGTTAAGTAGTAATACACACTTTGTGCCAAATAATATTCAATATATTTAAACTAATATGTAGAGTTCGATATATAAATTAAATGTTAGAATACTATAAAATAAATAATAAGATTTGAAACGTAGAATAAATTTATAATCATCATCTCTCTCATAATTATCTATATAGCTTATGTAGACACGTATGTGTAATTTATTTATTTATTATATCTTCCTATTTAAGTATGTGTTTATTATAAAACATATAGCAAGTACAGTATTTACCGTGTATTAGTAGCGTATGTTAACATAATTAATACACTTTTGTATCACATTTAAACGGGTAGAAAGGGCCTAATGATATTAAGTCCGGGTTGACTGGTAGAGAACGTCTAAAGACATTAAGCCCGCCATTATACAAATTTTACAATTTGTAAGTAAATCAATAAATATTTTGGTTATACCGCTTGCTTCAGTTGCTCGAGCCTGCTGGATGTAGAGTAATCCATCTTCCAACAGCGACGAAACGGGGGATCCCCAGTTTATAATTCCACGCGACAGGAAGTGCTCTAGAGCCTCCGCCGCTGTACCGAAAGCCTGTGAAATTTATAAATTTATTTCATTTAAAAATATAGAATACATGAATTTTTTTTATAAACATTGAAAATTCTTACTAAAGGTGCTAGGTGTTAGAAGAAGAGAGGGAAAAGTACATACAGCATATATATAATATGACAAGAAGACAGCCCTAAAGAGAAAAAGAAAACAGAATCGATCACTCATGAAATGCATCCGAAAAAACAACAAACAAGGAGTGTACTAAAAGAGAGCCAATTAAATGCTTTTATTGCATCAAGAACAAACTTCTATTCAACCCAAGCAACTAATTAACTGGAAACCCTTTCACAATACGTCTGGTCAGCGGGAAGAAGTACGCTATCACCCTCAACCGAAATAATGCTTTCTTTATACCGCTACTCATAAATCAAAGAGTGGAGGGAAAGATGTGGCAAAGAGTCGTAGAGGCAATCGGTTGCATGAGCAAGAAGGTAACAATATGTATTTATGCAAAGAAAAAAAAATTAAAGTTATATAATCACTCCTATCAATTTGAAAGTAGGGTCACAACACTTAAATAATTTTAGAATAATAAACGATAAAATAATAGTTTATAAAAGTTTCCATACCGGTTTAATATCGTTCTCCAGCGCGTGCAAGAAGTCCGTGCGTTCAACCATTAGTTTTTCCATGGCTTCAGGGTCGACTTCGACTTTGCTGGAAGCTTTAATGAGACGGTTCATTGCCGTCGATTGGGCGGCCCGCACCAGACCCTCCAACTCAGCGCCAGAGAAATTCTTGGTTAGTGCTGCTAGCTCCTAAGACAAATTTTTTATTTTGTAGCAGTGATACTTGAAGCTACATACAATGTTATAATTACTGGCCCGATAGCCCCGACCGACGACACGCTTTGAACGAAGGCAAAAACAAGTCTTGTTTGACTTGCCATTCCCCTTTAAGAACGTTCTCACAACAAAAGGTGTTATTTTCTATACGCCTCGCCACGATCGGAACTCTATGATATTATAATTCAAGTTCAAAATGTAACAATTTAAAATGCTAATAACTGCTGTACCGCGCTATAAGTACACGCATGACGACACGGGAGGGAGTGAGGTTTTGCTACTGGCGTATGCGTTCTGGCGGCACACATGCCGTTGTTTCTTTGGTCCCCACCGCGCCGCGCTTTCCAAAGGGGGCAATACAGCGGTTTCGGTAAAACTATATTAAATTTTTTTAAGCGTGAATATAGAAACTTGTTCAACGAACTTTAGAGTCCACATCTTCAGCTATCTTCTTATACTCCCGCATGCGTTTGGTGTGAATGTTAAGAATCTGCACGCGACCGGTCTCGTCGGGTAATCCGATCTCCATCTGGACCTCGAGCCGTCCAGGTCGGAGCAACGCCTCGTCTATCATGTCTCTTCGGTTCGTCATGCCGATTACCAAGATGTTGTTTAGTTGATCGACGCCTACAAAATAAATAGCACATTATGTGTTGGAGATGACTAATATTTCGAAACACTGAGGGTTACTGTTAAAGGGGCCGTTCATAAAGCACGGGGTGGGTGACATAATATATGACACGGGGGATGGAGGATCTAAGAAAACTTGGTGATCACCTTTAAAATACTTCAATAGTGATTACAAGACACCTACACGATAATGATCCTATTATTTATTTTAGGTTAATAATTAATGAATAATATAACTAGATTTTATTACGTATTTCAGGTGAAGTATTTAAAAGTGGCCCGAACAGATATAATTATTTTGGCAACTAAATAAATCATTAATATCAACACATTTAAGTATCTCTTTTTAAATAAAGCAACATTGGTGTCAGACAGAAATCCCTTATTACTGTTCTTTAACCGTATTAAATAATTTGTAATGATCTAAACGGTCGCAATAAGTGCTTTGCAAAATACACAAATATTTCGCCAACTAAATAAATAACTAATATCGACAAATTTGGTGTCCCTTTTTAAATATAGCAACACTTGTATTAGGACACACTACTCTTCAATATGGATATTAAATAATATGTTATTATCTATGCAGCGGCAGTTAAAATACTAAAGAAGTAGTCGCTTAAACAGACGTAATGTAGCTAAACGTGTTTTGAACACAAGTCGATTTTTGTTTATTAAACTTCCTCTAATAATCCATGATCAAAAGTCCAGACAACAGCTAAGGAATGTGATCGTTAGACCAATGAGTATTAGTCAAACGTATTAAACAATATTAAAATCCTTCGTCATAAAAAGTGGTGATTAGTGACAAGTTTGGTTACCGTCTATCTTCGAAAGAAGTTGATTGACCACGGTGTCGTGCACCCCTGTGTTCCCGCCCACGGAGCCTCTCGCCTTACATATCGCGTCGATTTCGTCGAATATGATAATGTGTAAACCGCTGTTAGGCCCACACTTTGAACGAGGAAAAATAAAAGTTGTTTTATTTCGTGAACGTCACATACGAATAATAGTTTATAAAGTCTCATTTTCATTATCCGTTAATTCACTTGCGATCAACTAAAATGTACCCTTAGAATTAGGAATACATGGTAGCTAATTACGAAGATTTTTTTTAAAAAAAGCTCAAGGCATAAATTAAACACATCCTATATTTGAATAATATTAATGTTCCTATTAAAAGATTAACAAGTCTACATGTTATCCATAAGTAATTTTACTTTAAAGCTACTTGTGGGTAGGAGATATGATTTCAATGACATTAAGTTTTATATTTCACTCTAAAAATTGTTAATAACCCAGTTATAAGAATAAGGCTCAAGGCCATTCAAATAGCAATGGAGAGGACTGTGCTCGGAACTTTGCTCCCAGATCGAATCAGAAACGAAAGGACTCATAGAAAAAACTAAGTCAAGTAGCTCCAAGAATTATTCGTCCGAAGTAGCAGTGGGCGGAGCACATAGCTCGTGGTGGCGACTACAAGTCGGTAGAAACGGCGTGGGTAGACCACCTATTCGGTGGACCGAATAATCCAAGTCGAGGGAAATCGTTGGACAAGGGCACCATAAGATCAGTAATCGTTACTATCGGCTGTGATGATGGTAATGATACAAGTAAAACAGATGGTACGACGGTCGATATAAATAGATGTACGCAAATACTGTTTTTTTTTTTAGTAGAAGTGAATCTGTTATTAAACTACTTTGTATAATTATTTTCGAAATTAAAATAAATCCGTAACGATGAAATAAAAATAATGTTGACACATACCCTTTTTTCTTCCTCCTCAGCATCAGCAAACAGACGCCGAATGTTGGCCTCACTCTCACCAACGTACTTGTCCAATATCTGTGGACCGTTCACAATTTTCGGCTCGCGCGCATTCAACATCTTACCAATCTGCCGAGCCATCAACGTCTTACCGGTACCAGGTGGACCAAACAACAAAATACCTTTCACATGCTTGCATCCTAAAATAAGTAAATATTAATGTTTATTACTTTCTTTATTCTTCTCTTATTCATATTTAACGAAAACAAAATAATTATTTTTACCCAATTGTTCGACAACTTCCGGTGGAAAGACGCGAGACGCAAAGGCTCGTCTAAAGATAGCATTGAATTCTTTATCCAACCCACCAATACCCATTTTACCAAAGTCCCAATCAGGGTTGATAATAGACTGACGAGGCTGTTTCCTGTGTTAATTTAAAGAATTAAACATAACTATTACTAATCTGCACATATAAAATATTTTATAATAATCGAGATTTTGTTAGTGGAGTAATGTTTTTAAAGAAATTTGTATTTTTACGGTTGCCGCTTAATATGTATATAATAACATATTTTTTATGCGCCAAACTTATATGAAAAATAGTGACAGACACATTATAAATATAAAAAATAAAAATAAACTCGTGATGCCCAAATTTATCCGTTAACAAATCCTTCATGGGTCTGAGTGTACGTGCATTAATATAATTCCACAAAATATCTTAAGAGCTTCCTTATGTTAGTTTTAAATGTAATATTAAAAGAGTATTAATATATAAATATTATGGCATTCAAGAGCTTTTAGTTGATCGAAAGTGCATAAACTTAATTTGAAATGAATCAATTGAAATGTTAAATTTCATTTTAAAAGAGCAACTGTTGAGTTTCTGAATGCTGATCTGCTGACTTTTTTCAACAGATCAGCATTCCAAGGCGATGGTAGCTTACTACTTATTACCGATTAAAAAGATCGTAAAATTCTACTATCTTCTATTATATAATATTTTGTAAATAAATACTATATTCGATGTACTATTTTAAAGATATTATATTCTATATTCTACTTTAAAGATATTTTAAATTTGAACTATTATTCTCAAAATTTAAATTATTTATGATAAAGATAAACAACGAAGATTCAAGCTTTAAGTAAGATATTCACTGCAAAAACCTTACGTCGATCACAAAATAATTAATATAAAAAATTGTTTGTACTGATAATGAAGCTTACCCTTTTGCTTTCCCTACCAAGTTGAGTGAAGAGTTCTCGGCCTTGTCAAATTGTATGCAGGCATCAGGCAATAATCTCCCCATTCTTACTCGATGCGGAATTGCCTTCGCACCTGATGCCAACGCTTGTACATCCACGGCTAGTAAAATTGTAAAAATATATTACGTATTTACCGAAAAATTATTTTTCTCCGTAATAGCAACTCTTAACTCAAATTAATAATTCCAAATTTAAGTTTATTAAGAATTACAGTTAACAGAGTTATGTGGGCCTGATATATGTTAACAATATATTTTCGTAGATATTTATAGCATTAAATAAATGTACAATATTAATTACCTTCCAGATTTTTAACAATAAGAGATAATACTTTTTTATCCTGGAACGCAAATGCCAGTTGCTGTCCGGCGGTAAAGATCTGGTTGGAGAATTGGATGAGGAAGTCGCGAGCCATTTGTTCCGAGTCATAAGGTTCGAGGGATGTGCTATAAGAGATATTTAGTGTATAAAAATTTTTATATTTTTGATAATTTTTATAAAGGGTTTTATGAAACATTTTCATGAATATGTGTTCATGTCATGCTTTAAAACTACGGTATATTCATGTTAAGAGCACAGTAAATTATGATTGTCTGCTGGCCAAATACTTCACTAATCGTCTCATTAAAAATAAGAAGTTTACAGTGACCATTTGAAAGCATACTTTCGTATGCAATGGCGCAATAACTTAATAAAAAAAAATATATAAGGGTGTTTCTTACTAAAAGCTATTTCGAAATGTATGTACCACCGGGGTCTCACATTTCGCAAACATTAGTTCGTTAGCATTCCTGTTATATAGGACCTTTACTATATTTGTAGAACAGAGTTAATATAGGACTTTAACAACTAATTTCGTAAGCATGTGAACGAGGTCGGATGATAGGATTAATGATCACCAAATAATTTACGAGATAAAATTATATTTAAGAAGGTGGAACACGAGTGAAACATTATTTTAGCGACCTGTACATAATAAAATTAGATGGTTGATATTAGACATTTTATTTTTATATTTAATCGATAGGACTATACAATGGAAGTAGTGTTTCTGACCTTCGTTGTTCAGTTTACTGACATTCAATGAACGCCTATAAATAATGTGTTTGATTTCATTGACTAGTTATTTAAAGCATCGTGAAAAAAGTTATATTTCCATTAATATTTCTATGAATGACATCGTCGATATACGTGCCGCTGTTGTCAAATAAACAAACCAAGTTACATGTTAAATAGGAATTAATGCAATAACACGACAAACAAGTTAAAGAATAATCCAAAAATAAACGAAGGCGTAAGGTAACAAACAACTCTAAGAAGATGAGAATACGACTGCACGGCGCAGAGGACGGATGTCGACTGATGTTTTGCTCCCATGCAATCCCATCCTTATATTTTATGAGTTATGCATTTGATGGTATAAACTCTGTAGCTGTTATCAAATTCATGAAATATAACACTAATATTGGCGGGTAGTATCCTTTACCACACAGTCAAAGTCCTATTAATTTTTTAATTTTTAGTATTTAAACTTTGGCAATGGGCACGAGTAGGCCTTATTATTTTCACCCATAAAGTGGCCAGAGGATCTTGTTATGATATGACATTAGATGCAGGCGGGTTCCAACCGATGTTTTTGGAAATCTATAGCTGGAAGTGGACGCCCGCCCTATGGTTGCAATATTAATGAATATGATTAAAATTTTATGATCTTAATAATATCAATATTTTAATTTTCGGAATCATAATTTCAAAAGAAATGAAAATGAAAAAATTAACGGAAAGAATTGCATATAAAAATATCCGCACTTACGTTTTCTTGAGCATAAAGTCCGCTTCTAATGTTACACTGCACAAACATTCAGCACTTTGTGGTTTAAATGGTTTGACGTCAATTGGCTACAAAAAGAAAAACAATCTTTTAAAATAATCGTTTAAGATAACAATAACACTTTTTTTATGATCAAAATTTAAAATTAATCGGAGTGGTAAAGCTATATATACATGTGTCGGGTCACCGATGTCGAAGCTTTGACTTATATTCGACGAAACTGGGTCAATGTCTAAATTTATTATCCTTTCGCCAAAACAAAATTATAGATATTTCGTTTTTTCGATGCTTGTATTAATTTTGCTTTTTAATTAAGTATAAATTCTAAAAACCTTAAAGATATCACGTTTGTAAGCTAACATGCAATTAATGGGCGATAACCATTTGCAAAATTCAACTTATAATAAATTAAAACATCTCAAAAAAATATATTTGTAAATTGTTTCCCAAGATTATATTTATTAGAATATGATTTTATCTGCAACTCCCTAAAGGCACTTCGTTTACATTTTGTAATTTAAATGTTATTTTTTTATTTTAACTCATCGTTCATAGTGTCTACAAATTAAAAAAAAAACGAGCGCCTCGGTTTTTAGCGTAAACATGAAATCTTAAGTAGTTTAAATTACGCATATCGTGTATTAAAAAAAGTGTGATATAAGAGGCAAGCCACTTTTACACGAATGAAATATTTTTGACAAGAGTTCATCCGATAGATTTTAAGAACAGCGATGAATATGCTGCGAGGTCACGTAACTTATCGATTTTAACAGCTTGCATTTACGTTCCTAGCGAAGTCATGAATGTATGTTCCTTGGTGAGGTTTTGCCAAATATTTATTAATTGTCATACACAATTGACTTTGTAGAATTATTATAAATAAGAGTAAAGAAAAAAAATATGCTAAAAATTTGAAAAAGACAACGTGAATGCCCTGCCCCAGAACCAGATAGGGGAGTGGGAGAGGTCCCCAATAATGGGGGCCATAAAAAAAGAAGAATTATTATCAATTAGAATGAACTTAACTAAGGCACCATCACACCTGTTGAAGTCACCATAAAGATTGATAAAAAGTTCAGAATCTATAAACACTAATCACATTTTATTCATTATAATATAAAAACACAGATACTTAATTCAGAAGAAAATTTATCACAGGTCTTGTAAGAGTTAAGCCTTTAAATGCTTAAAAATTTTAAGTTTTTACTGTAGATTAATTTAAAATTTAATTCACAATTATGTAAGAGATTTTTTTATTTGTGCCAATTAATAAGAAATTTTAATGAAGTTGTAGTATATTAATATCTACTGGATTAATATGAATAAGAAATAAGTATAGCAAGTAATAAAAGCACATTTATAAAATACATCACATTGTTTTATTACTAATACTATATAATTTACTAACCTGGCCAATCGAAAGCGTAGCCCATTTTCGTTGTGGTGCAGAAAAACCAACAGTACCACGGTCCACACCAACATAAAAACGAATACTAAACACAAAGTGCTGCGAAGGGCCTGTCGCAATCTCTATATGTCTGAAATGAATATATGAATTTCTAAAAAGATAATTATTTTCCTGTTCAGCAAAATAGAAAAATTATATTTATATAACACTTAAAACATAATATTGTTGTTGTGAATTACAATAAGTAATAAAATCCATATTCATGTTTCAGTTACTAAAATTGCTTTTCTTTCCAATATCTTCAATCTATCAATTTATGATTTATTCAAAATCATGCAAAACATATTTATAAAAGAGAAAAAGTTTTATTGAAAAAAATTAGATTACTGAAAGCAAGTTCACCAAATTACATATTGATCCTTTACAGGAATTTGCCCAGATTTGTCAATATATTATTGTTTATATTGTAAGCAATGTCTAATTTATATAGTGCAGATAAAGTATTAATCTGCCAGTAATAGAACCCACAACTTATGGCCTCATTTATTTAATCCCTATTCCTATGGTAACATGATATACAATAAGTACAACAAAGAAGCATTTTTACAATTCATATTACAAATATAGATAGGGTGCAAGCCTAAAAACAATAACTAAAAAAATATTAAACACTTCTAATCAATACATGAACTTAATATTATAAGTAAAACATAGTAAATTGTAGTTATTATCTTTGTACATATATATTTAATTTTTAACAATTAAGCCACTAATAAAGTTATTCAGTTGCAATCCATTAAAAATATAAGCAAACAATATTATGTGGCTAATTCATACACAAATTTGTTTACTTTGAAAATTTGTGTAAAATTGATTTGAATTATACTGTAATTTTAGATAAGTAATATATGCGCTTATAAATGGACCATAATATTTTAAAAAAGAGTTCATGATATAATCATCAAAGGTATAATTGTATAGTAGTAGAAAATGATCTAAATATTTTTTTAAATATCTTTACAAGAAAACTATAACTTTCATTAAAAAAGAATTTTAAAGTTTTTCTTTACTATATATTATTTATTCTATACATTGTAGCAAAGAATATAAAAGAGAAGCAAAAAAAAAAGAATTCATAACCATGCCTAAAACAATAACAGGATACCATGGTAAATTACAGAGAAAATTTACAATGTGAAATATAACATGTTGTAACATTTTTTAAGGAACATATTATTAAGAGTACAGATTTATTCTTTGAAAGCATGGTTATCTAAACATATAATTTGGCTAATAAATTAAATATAATAGGTAAATTAACAAATATCAAATTATATTAAAAAAAAAACAATACATAGTTTGCAATGAGCAAGCCCTTTTATACCTTAGATTTTAGATTAATATTCATCTCAATATTCAGTCTCTGGTTATAATCACTGTACATCAAGTATTAGCAAAACACCTGTCCTTACCCTTAGTAAATATGTTCATGTAAGCCATCTCTTTCACTTTTATTATACAAGGCATGAAGAACCTAAACAATATAAACACAAGCAGACTATGATTCTAAATATTTAGACATTTTTAAACTACCTGGTATGAATTCAATTTAATATAATCTGCATTAATTTAAAGTTATTTTGACCAATAATCTGTGAGCAGTCTAATTAAAACTTGTTTGGTAAATTAATTAACACAATGTTATAGGCATTAAACATAATTTGTGATAACAAGTGATTATGAAGTACATAGAAGAGCCTCTGAACAGTGGTGTTCTTTAAGTTATGTGTATTATTAATACTGATGTTAAAACACCTAAAAATAATATTGAACATACTTAACATCGCTGGGAAAATCGTCCGGATTAATGAGTGCACAATTTGTGACGGCGAGCTCATCAGAAGGGCATTTTGCTGCCTTCATGCGCTGAAAACAAGGGAAAAATGCGTCAAAAAATAATAGCTTAAATAACATTTAATTTATAATAGTCATTAGAAGTTGGTAATTGTTAATCGCTCATTACATTGGTTTTCAGTATATTGTGTGCGACAGTCCTGTTTTTTGTTTTAATATGACAAAGTGAAAAGATTATTGTATTAATAAATCTAAATAAACGTATTAAGGGAATAAGCTTACCAATGAAGACATTTTATATGAATAAAATTTGCAATATCCTTTAAAACAATGTTTTGACAATAATGATTCACGTTGATCGATTGACGTGACAGTAAAACACTCCGACACTACTCACTACACATCGATGTAGCGAATGACTGCATTGAATAATTATATTGCATAAAAACTTAAACGGCACTCGATCAATACAGCACTACCTGGAGTTGCCATATAAAATAGACAGTGGGTGAGCTGTTTTTACTAATGATACAATTAAACATTCTTTAAAACAAGAGAAAAATGGTATCTATAAAAAATGTAAAATAGAGTACAAAATACAGCTATAGCCTAAACAAATTAGGTCAATAACAATTTTATACATGTGTATTTATTTACATATTGTGTAATGAAATAACATTTCGGACAAATTGTAACTAACAGTCAACAATAAACATTTAAAAGATCTACGTTACACTTTTAAACTATCATTTAATTTAAGCAATTAAAAAATCTGTGTTAAAAATATTTATACAAATGCCAAAAGGGGAAACCGTATAAAATATGTGGAGGAGATAGTAGGATTAAAAATTATTGATTTATTTATTAATCTGAGTAGCCCAGACACTGACAGTGAAAATGAATTTTAAGTAAAGTATTCCTGCCATTTTTCAACTTGTGAATAAGTCGATAAAATAATATTGTCACTTTCACACTTTTTAAATAATGAGCAGAAACGATCATAAATTTCTCTTGCAGTCGCCAACCATCTCTTCCTATCACATAATTAAAAAAGTACAACAGAAAGGTGTCTGTCTTAACTTTTTTAAACCCATATTTAACGTTATTTTTTCATTGCCACAATCTATGCGAACGATTGCCTGTTCTAGTTTACAAAATAGACTTTTAACATAGTATATTTCTAATACCAAAATGTACAAAATACATATGCTTACGACACTACCTAAGTGGTTTATAAGTAATGTGTAACTATTATTTTCTATTCAAATATATTTATTAGTGCGTATAGATATATTTATATATTCTATTCAAATATATAAATATATTTATATGCACTCAGCGTCTATCAAGGGTGATGGTAAAATAAAATTTACCCAATTAGATTTTATGACAAGTGGTAATTTTTAATACATATACTTATCATAGACAAAGTAGAATAGTAACTAGAGAACAAATGGCCGACGTTGATCGCGTTATTGCGGTTGATATACTTTGTGGCTATCAAAAATAACTTTGTTGTATGTGTCCCATGTAACGAAATATTTCGTAAGTTACTAATTTTGGTATTTGATGATGACACAAAAATACCCAACTGTTGTGTACACAGAAACTAGATAAAATTGCTTTTAACCTCAAACATTTTACAAAATGGAGCTTCCTCAACCCCCTCAAGGTAATGTTTATTTAATGACGGTAAAAACAAAGTATAAGTTAAGGTTTATCTATCGTTATATGAAAATAATTTGTAGATCAAGAACTTCGCAACATTATTGACAAATTGGCCCAGTTCGTCGCAAGAAATGGACCAGAATTCGAGAAAATGACGAAGAATAAACAAAAAAACAATCCTAAATTCAGTTTCCTATACGGTGGAGAGTACTTCAACTACTACCAGTACAAAGTGACAACAGAGCAAGCAAGTAAGCATAAATCACCGATGGCAAAGATAGACTGTTGCGGTCGCGGCAGATCGCTAGTTTGCGTGTAGTGATAACCGTTTCAAGTGAACCTCCGCTGTTTATAGTTCTAAAGCAATCGGCCGGTGGGCAGTCTGCTCCCGCGCCCGCCGGGGCTTATATGGCACAGAACAGGCAATATGTAATGCCCCAACAGGGCGGAGCCACGGCCGCGCAGCTAGGCCTTGCGGCGTCGATGGCAGTGGCACCGGCGCTACAGCAATGGCTGGTGGCGAATTCTGCTCCGCCAGCAGCACCCAGTCATCGCTCTCACGACATCGACAACATCAATGCACAGATCAACATGCTTAAAGAGCAGATAACTCAATCGGAAAATAATCTCAGTGCGCAGCATACAGTAAGTGCTCATATTTAATACATTACATATTTCGAGATACAGACACATTGCAGTTATCTAAATACATGCACAATTATCAAAATGTTTACATTTCTTATGGTTTTTATTATGGATTTTTAATTTATCAGTATTATTTCTCAACATGTCTGATATTACTTATTTTGCATGGCGGATGGCTTGATTCCACCCTACTTAAATACTTTTTTATTGTCTGTGTATAGTTTCTTTAATAATTTTATAAAATTTATAATCTATATTTATAACGTTTTCATCTATAATATTTTGTATTTTAATATTTAGAAGTGAAAAAAACTTTGTGTGTATGTTGTGAAGACTTTAAATGTAGTACATGTAATTAGTCTAGAAGTCAACACATTACTGTATAATACAAAACAACATTTATATCATCAGTGCTTGTCTCTCATGAGCAGAGGTTGGTTATTCCAATGAATATTTCCTAAAAGCTATTTTTAGCTGATAAAGAATGGTGATGACTTTAATGAAGTTTTAAAGTATCAACAACATGAACTATTTTCTTATTTTACCCGTGCAAAAGCAAGTTTAGCTTCATTCAGATAAACACTATGGTTATTTGTTTCACTCCCTCATTCACATTGGCATTGGTTCAATACATAACTCTTTTCCACTCTGTGGTTATATTTTATTTCTGTTTATGGATTTATGTAGTAAATAAAAGCTTTGCTCGATTAACAATGATTCATAGATAGTTTTAGAACAATTGCTATGAACAAGACCAACAATGGGATCAGAATTAATTAGAAATTTGTGAACTATTTTAATCTTGTGATATCTGATGTCAGTGATTTAGAATCTAATATTTTATGGGACTGAAAAAGAACACCTTCTATAAGTTAGAAGTGTCTTTTGCTATACAAGGATACCAAAACCTTTTAATAACTACAATATTTTTAACTATAAACCTAAAAATTAAAATATTCACACATAATTTCACATACAAAAATAATTATGTATAAAGAAATTGGGATATGTTAAATATTTTAAATATATTTAATAACAGCCTTATATCTTTACAGGAAATTACAATGGCAATGGCCAATACAATTCTCACTGTTGAGTATAGGCCTCCTCTATTGATTTCCAATTGGACCAAATAAATGTGGCTTGCATCTTGTGTTTACTAAACACTTTTTTTTTACCTTTTGAATGGACTTCCTTTGCTGCACCTGGTTTGTGGTCTCTCACTCCAGAACCTTAAGGTCTCAGCGGCTATTTGCTATGTATACTATGTGGTATGCCCATAGCCCCTTCAAATTTCCAAGGTTACCAGGTTATTTTGGTTACTGTTGTATGTTGGTCTCAGTTGTTTAGCTCTGTGATATGGGGCTTGAAGTGATACACTTGTCATGGACCTTCATTTTTAAGTACTGAGGGATACTTATAAATATTTCTAATTTACACAATATTAAATTTTTAGGCACTGATACAGCAGCAGCAAGCAAAAATTAATGAGTTGGTAAGCAAAGCACAAGTAGAAACCATCCAGATAATGGCTGAGGAAAATAATATCAGTCTCTTGGAACTGGATGCTGTTCTGCAGCCTATTATAGACACATGTACTAAGGACAGTATTTCTTCAGGTAAACACATAATCAATATACATGTGAATATTATTTTTTCCTGCTATTGCACATTTGGAGGATTTTAAACACAGATGAAGTTTTTTAATTAAAATAAACTAGCTTACCTTTAGTTAAAATAAAAACATGACCATTACATCATATTCAAAATTTGTATTAACAGTAGTTATAGGTGCAGCAAATTGGTTGCTAGAAATTAATTATAGACTAAATAATAGATAACATGTGTTTCTAAAACATTAATATATTGAGTAAGCAGTATTAAGAATTCTTTCAACATCCAATGTCCTTATAGCCCTTAAAATAAGTTGAAAACTTGAAGAACATTGGATGAATGTGATTTCAGCTTTAATGTTAGTGTATGTAGACTTGCAGGGAATCACAGGAGAGTTCTGCTTATGCTTGAAAGAAATCACTTGTTCCAAATAGAGTCCCAATATTTACTGACTGGGAATTATTCTTCAAACCTAGAGCTCATAAATCAGCTCTTGAATATAGCGATCAATTTAATTTAGTACTAGTATACATTGAAAATTTTGCATAGACTTTATTTAAAAATGAAGTTCATCAAAATTTGACACGGTACCATTTTAATTGCTTTTAAATGACTTATTCATTTATTTATACTACATATTTTCTATAATTCTTTAATCAAAATAAATGTTATTTAAGTTTTTGTAATCAAATCTTAGTTATGTACTCTTCAAAACTTATTGCTTTACATTATTAATTTAACTAATATTTTTTATTGATGGCTAATATTTATATCAGTGATTTCATTTTCTATATGGAGGTCCCACACTTGTTAATTTCTATTTTAAATTTTTTGGCTTATGTATTAGTGACATATTTAAAAATTGTGTGCTTTAGATTCTTTTATACAATGTTTAGATGATTTAACTAACAAGTTTGAAATTTCTGATAAAACCTATCATGTTAGTTATTATTTAATAGGTTTATAAGACTATCTTGCCTTGAGGTGACAAGCATAAATATCCATTCCATTATAAGAAATATTGTCACTCAACAATACCTTATTTTATAGAACGTGTTTGAATATAAATTAAAAAAATAAATGGTGTAACAAATGATTTTGCAAAGATTAAACAAAGTTTTTTTTTTATTAAATTGATCTTATTTAAAATGTTTTTGATGAAATTAATAAGTATATTTGTTTTCAGCATCTATTGTATTAATCACAGATTTAGGATACTCTTATGTGTTTTCATGCTCTTTTCTATTTTATTTCAGTTGACTTGACTTCTTAGACTTTTTGCTTTGCTTTCTATTTTTAAACATATTGCAAAGATTTTCCATACAAAATATTCAGATGTAAATTCATGAGTTATAAAACATTTTTTAGCAATGCTTGCTCTTTTCTTAAAACTTTATTTTGGATAAAGTTTATTGTTAAACACATGTATATTAAACTTTAACAATAACTAACTGTGTATAATATAAACTCATAGCTTGTTTATGATGTTTTAGTTAATTTTAACTATTTAAACATTTTTTACATGGTTTAAAGAAATTTTAAAATAGCATCTGAATTTTAGGAAAAGGCTGGATTTTGCAGCACGCAACATCACACGATGCTGGAAAAGTGATATCACAACATCTCCTGAGGAAAGTCACACAGCCTGGTGCAGCATTCACTCAAAAGTTACATATCATTTACCTTGTAAATGACGTCCTTCACCACTGGTTAGTAAATAAACATTATAATGAACTAGACGTAAGGTTTCAGTCATTTACTAACACCTAGATGGTAAAACAAAATAAAGTTCTTTATTGCTAAAGTTTATAAGATTAGTTTTTTATTTAATAAATGTGTTTGTTATTTGTCATTGGGGAATGTGTATATGTAGATTAGTTTCAGGTAACCACCAAGACATTTCATTTAAATATGGTGATTTAAATTTAGTTACTGATTTGAAGCATTACTTTTTAATTATTATTAATAAATTATATATTGACTTATGTAGTATAAATCTTTAATAAACACAATAAGTTTTTTTTTTTAAATTATTCATTGTTGACTGTTTCATATCCTGTCCCTTGGTACAATTATCTATTCGGTGTCTATGATGCTATTATTCCTAATTACAGTGCACGCAAAAACGCCGAAGATCTCAAGAAAAATTTGGAAAATGTGGTGGTTCCCATGTTTTGCAATGCCAGTATAGGTAACTTATTTATAATAATGTCCTCAAGACATAGGTCTCTTGTTCGTTTTCTCAATTCATCTGCAGTATAAAGCATTTTTAGAACACCATCACCTGGTTTGTGCCAGTCAGGTAACTTGCTTGATTCAACTGGCATGTACGACAATTGTGTAAACATTTTGCTGTTTCAGCGGTTACCGAAGAACAGGAGGCGAAGTTAAATAAGCTGCTTCGCTTGTGGGAATCCAAGTCGAACTATTTCGAGTCTGCCGTCATTGAAAAAATGAAGAGCCCTACTAGTTCCTATCAAGAATATCAAAACAATTTGATAGCTCAACACTCTAATGCCATAACACACTTGACACAACAAACAAAAACTACCTTTGAGAAGTATGTATTAAGGAATTTACTCTAACCTACATTATATGAATTTAAATAATGGTACATGTGTATTTTCAGTTATCAATCACAGCATCAAGCATTTGTCGCCCATACAATGCAACAAGTCCAACAATTGGAGATGCAGAAGCATGCTTTAGAACTGCAAAATCAAGACCAAAAAGACAATATGCAACAGCAAAACATGCAAGGTCCCCCATTTCAAAACAACAATTTTGGTGATCAACCTTTTCCACCAATGGGAGGGTTTCATGATCAAAGCTACAACTCAAGCCACCAACAGTATGGCAGTGAAAGTGGCGATAACTATGCTTCTAATAACAGTATGAGTGGCAATGAAAACAGTTATGATAGTCAAATGTTTGAACAAATAACTGGACATAAGAAGAGTGAAAAAGAAGATCTTGATTTTGCAAATCTTCCAAATGTAAACTTTTCACAACCGCCACCTGGTTTTACACCTACAGATAATCCAGCATTGCTAGCATTCCAAAATGGTCTTCCAGATCTTAGTAAACCACCACCTGGATTCATTCCCTTCCCTGAAATAAATAATGAAGACTTAATGCCTTCTGTACCATATTTTGAGTTACCCGCGGGTCTTATGGTGCCTTTAATAATGGTAAATGTTTTTTTGTTATTATTCTTTACTTGTGCCAATTATCCGCAAATAAAAAAATGTCAAGTCAAAAACATTAGATATTCAGATGTATATTTGTCTAAAGTTTTGGAAAATACCTTTGTATGAAAATATCCCAGGATGTGAATAGCTAGTTAGAGATGCATGCTTGTGCAAGTGAGGTGAGAATACAGCTGCTTGTGCACTGGTTTAGTAGCAAACTCCGTAAAAAATTACTGTCACTAGATTATCCATTAGTATATCATTAAAGTTGCATCCATATAGTATTTAGCACTATTTAGTAGTGAATTACGTGAATATGCATCTGAATATCCAACACTTAATAATGCATCACAACAAAGTCAAAATAAGAAATAAATTCATGGACAAAGTGAGTATTGATTGTTTTTTTTTTAAAAGAAACTTAAATGAAGTATTCATGACATGAATGTTTATTTATATCTTGCAGATGTGTCGTTTTTGAGCATGATTGTATTATTTTCTACTTATATTTTATAAAAGTAATATTCTATGCAGTTTTGAACTTCATCTATATTTTTGTGTCAAATGCTATTTGTCCAATTTCATCAGGTGGCAGTTAACTGTTTTTGTTGTATTGTGAATACTTTAATTACTGTTATTAATAAATAAATTTCTGTCATAGCTTGAAGAGGATCGTTATCGTCCATTGGACCCGGCTAAAATTCGTCTGCCGCCACCTGCTCCACCGAATGATAGATTACTTGCTGCTGTTGATGCCTTTTATGCATCACCTAACCATGAACGTCCCAGAGACAAGTAAGCACTTATTTAGTTTATTATTTACCATTTCAACATTTTATATAATTTCAAAATATATTAACGATATTAGCCTAGCTTGCCCACTGGGGTTCCTTCAAAACTCATTATGCCAGACTATTGATAACAAATTTTTGATAATGATGTACATAAAAGTTTAATAAATTGTTAAACATATAAAGTTCCAGCTTTATATTGCAACTATTCCCAAACTTTCTTTATAAAATTTTTAATATGGGGCTATTACTTACCTTACAGTGACCACTTTATTTATTTTTTTAGTCTAAATAATAAACAATGGTTACTTACAAAAGAAAATTTCTCTATATAGCAATGGTGGTGTAATGTAATCCACAAAGAAACCTTATTTTATGGCTATTTGTTTTTTAATTTTACTATTATAGTGTGCCATGTGGAAAACAGGAACTCTATGGTGTCTAAGACAGACTAGACCAAGTTTAGATACTAGAGAACATGATAAAATAATAAACACTATATGTATTTATAAAACACATAATAAAAGCTCTAATTGGGGATTAACCCTGTGACAACCGGTCACAAACCTGTTAACATTGGCAAAGATAACCATAAAAGAATAATAGTGCAAATTATAATTACATGTAACAAAATTAAATTTATTTATTTAAGTGAGGGCTGGGAGAAGCTAGGATTGTATGAATACTACAAAGCTAAAAATGCGGCAAGAAAACGAAAAGAAGAGGACATCGCTTTTGGTAGAAGAGAACAGTCAAAGTCCCCAAGCCCCATTCCTAAAGACTTGCAGAAACAACCCACACCACCTGGAAGGAGATATAGGTGAGGACACATTATACCAATTGAAATTAGCAGGTATCGAGTTTTTAAATCCATAAAATTTAAATATAAAGAATGGATTTTGAATAAAGCTTTTGGATATAGTAAGTTAGGTTTTTATTTAAATAGTCTCTTTCGTAAAAAAAATCACTACTGAGAACAACAGATGAACTGTATCATCAAAAATTGTATAAAAATTACACTGCTTTTTAAATATTCCAAGTCTTATCTTCTGAAATATTATATAACAAATGGAATTAGAAAGTAAATATTGATCCCATATCTTACCATATAATCTGTGTTATGTTTTAGATCCAAGAGCAAGACGCCAGAGAAGTCACCAGTACGATCGAAGTCAAGATCTCCTTCACCACGACGGAAACAAACCTCATGGAGAAGAGAACGAGATAGAGATAGTAAGTGAAATACTTATACCTTATGTTTCTCTGTTTTATTTAAAAAGTACCAATAAATAAACCTCTCTGCTAAAGACCCAATAGTTATGCAATAAAGAATTTTTGGTCAGTATATATAGTAATTGGTCATAGCTGAAAAAGCTTTTAATTGGTAAAAGTATTATTCATTTGGTGTCAATTAATGTATGGTCGATGCTTTTCGAAAATCAACGGTTTTATTTTATAAATAATAATTGATGTATAATAATATAGCACGAAAACCATTTTAAAATTTTGTAACAATAATAATAAAAATTAATTATGGTTTAATATCTGTTGTGACATTGTATTGCCATAATTTATTAGCTAGTTGCATGCCCATACAAAAAAAAATGTAACATGTTTCAGAGGGATTTCTTTATATAGTGTTTTTCAAACACTTCATGTTTGTGTTACAACACATATATGTTTTAAAGCTTTTTGGTGATAAATATCTCATTAAAAACTCCTTTAAAATCCTATGTCCTATAATCTATCATTCTGTATATATATCTCGCACCAAGAAAAAAGCTTTAAAGTATTTTCTAACCACTGCAATATATTACATCAATTTAATTTTCTATTGGTAATTAACTTATAACTTCTGGCAATATACAGTCTTCGAGATAAATAGTAAACAATAATTAATTTCGAAAACGCTTTTTCTTACTATATTATTATAAAGTTATTTATTATTTTTAAGACCATTGATTTTTCGATAGGGTGTACAATATATTAATTGACAACAAATGGGCTTTATTCGCTCCGCATTGCTTTTACCGCTGTCACGAGTATCAGCCTTATAATAGTAAAGTGAATAAATGTAGCGAAATTGTTTAGAAGGAAATTGTACTTTTCTTTTTTTAATGGAGTTTGTTTTGTACCAGATCGTCGCAGGTCGCGATCAAAGTCACGTTCGCGGTCTCGCAGCAAGTCACGAGAACGGGAGCGCGAGCGACCTCGGGAATCGCCACCGCGGTCTCGTCGCATCGAACGTTCTAGATCGCCTACTCCACCAAGTTTTCTGTTAGTTACGCTCTTGTTTATTTATTTATCTCACTATAATATTTAAGCCTTGGTCGATGAATCGACGAGTTGCCTACAACAGATACACATCATCATCAGGAAATCAGGACTCATGTCTGATATTGTGAGGCCTGTCATCGCCCACAGAGTCCGCCCATCGGGTTAGCGATCGCCTCTTTTGGTTCTTATCCTCTACTTTTTTATGACTACCAGCTTATTGGCTCTACTATCTGGTGGCCTCGGAGTAATTAGGCTATTTAAACCATAGAAACTCCTTTATGCACCAACTCTCATTGAAGCGATAACAGTTGCAAAAGCCACTAATAATCTACTAATTGATCAACATTACAATAAGATGTTGTATATAGAATAGCAAAGACAGCTAACCGTCATTTTTGCACAAGCAGAGTAAGTTATCCATCCTATTGTACCATATGCTAACTGGGATTTTTATATACAAAACTGGTTTGTGTAATAAACCAATACATCAACTTTATATAATTATAAATATCCAATATTCTATACAGGGAGGTTACACTAGAAATCATAAAACTTACCATTTATGGGCGAATATATCATACTAAATATTTTTTAGAAATATCCATTCTTAGTGATAGTTTAGTGAGATAATGGTTCAATAAATTAATATGATTAATTTATAATAATACACAATATTAATAGGTATAAATCTGTCAAGAGAGTAATAGGCATAAATGAAAACTTTTTGAAATAAGCCTTTAGTTTTAACTTATTTATGATTTAAGTTATTTAAACTCATCTCGGTTTTGAGAAGAATTGCGCAAAAAAAAGCGTGTATCAAATCAGCGATTTTTAGAAATTGTAAATACTATGTTACTGAAATTTTGGGTACTATTGCAATGTTTTTAAGTTAGATTTACTTACTACTTCCTGTCATAAGACTTATGGTCCACAGACTTACACTAACGAAATTTAGTCATTTATTTATTATAATTGTAATGTAATTATACTACCAGGATTCCTAACGTGCTGTGATCTGAAGAGAGACTATAATAAACTCAAATAGGTTTTTTCTTAAAAAAATTATTATGATAGCTTGACAAATTCATTTCCAAGTTCTACTGTCACTTAAAAAACAATATAATATATAAGATCTTTTCATTTAACTCTTCAATTTATTACTTGATAATTTAGAGACATTACTCTGGTGGGAGGGTATTGCAATACCCCTCATTTACACCCACAAAACCATTAATAATTGTAAATTGTTAAACAGAAACTGAATGTATTTTTCTGTCTTTTATTATATTGATTTATGCATTCTATTTTTAATATTTTGTTATCCTTTTTATCCTTATTACATTATTTGTTATATTATTTATTGTTGAGTTACAGTTCTTCTTTTTTTTTAACTTGGTACCCAAAAAAATTGTTCATAGTGGTGCTTCGTTTCCAACAACGTCTAGTGGTTTGGACCCGAGTAACAAAGGTCACCAACTGCTTCAGAAGATGGGCTGGAGCGCCGGCGGGCTGGGGGCTGCAGGCCAGGGCATCGCCGAACCCATCAGCGGTGGCACGGTACGCGACAAACAGGATCAATACAAAGGTAAATAATTTTATTTCAATTATGGAATATATTTATTTAAATCGGTAGTTACACGCACTTTTGAATCGTCAATTGTTTTAACATTATAAGTAGAAAGCTACAATCGTCTTAGAATGCTAATCTGCTAAAAAAGCAGGCCAGAAACTTAGCAGTTGTACTTTTTAAAATTAAATTAATCATGTTTGATGTGTACATTACTACACATTACACATTTCAATTAACTTGATAAGATTTATTTAAAATAATGCTTTTAATTTTAGATTTAAAACTAAGGAAAGGAAAGCTGAAGACATATGAACTTCATTTCTCTTTATTGAATTTACTGCTAATATTATATTTACATATGTATTGTTATGTATTTATACACCAAAATCTTTAGTGAGTCATAAGTATATTTATATCAGGTTCTTTTTATCTTACTTATTTTTTCGTTGGCATTTTGAATTTCCTTTTTCTTTTGTGGTATTTCCATATTCATCTGTTATTAATTTATCTCTGCACCGCCCAAATGGCTAACTGGCAGAAAATGACTTCGACATTGAGTTCGCCTTTATACAACTTATAAGAAGTGTATAAATAAATAAATATTTTTTTAAAGAACTAGCTGTATCTTGCCCGCTTCGAGTGGACCGCGCTGCCTTTTGTGGGTATAAATTCATAAAAACCGTTCTTAGTAATTTTTAAAGTGCCAAAAAAATATTTTAGCCAGTTTTTACCTATAAAAGTATTTCATTCCTTTTTTTTACTAAACACCCCTTTCAAACCCCTTGCGGGCGAAGTTTCCCAAAACCTATTTTTAGCTAACCTCCATGAGGCAAAAGAAATATTCGTATCTAATTTCTAGTCTGGAAAGCTTTATGGTTACTGAGATATTGTGATAAGTCAGTACATAGGTGGAAATCTCTTGTATATAGATAAGCCATCACTTCTATTTATAAAACGCTTAGTACTTACTTTTATAAAGTAATCTAAATAATATGCAGTGGATGCTCTTCATAAAATAAATGTACTCTTGGAAATTAATTTTAAATGAAGGTTTTTTTTATAAAAAAAAAACATTATTATATATAAATTTGTGTATTTTTGAAACCAATGGATAAATTAGTTATTTTTTTCCATGTTTTTAAACATAAATGGTACAGTTTTCAATATCTTTTTTATCTTTTTATCTACCTGCCATGATCTATTTTTCAATATCCTTTTCAACTGCAGATCCTTATTAACAAGAAAGTGGTATATTTTATAGGTGTATACATCATGAATGTAAACATTTTGTATAGTTCAATATTCACCGAATATTTACGTTGTTGAAGTATTTTTATAGTAATAAGTTAAAAATCAGTTTAGTTTTATACTTTTTCAAAGGACCTTTTTTATTTTTAATCATGCTTTCCTGAATTTAAATTTGATTATAAACCTAGTTAAGTTCTTTGTTATTGAAAAATTTTGTTTGCCCATTGGTATATGCATTTATCAGTTTAAAGTGGCCGACCAATAAGAGTGTGTCCTTAATAATAAAATAATATCCTCCTTAATAAAGACAATCTTTACAGTAATTAAGTTTCTTTGACGTAACTTTTATGTTAAATTTAGTTTGCTTAGGTTTTATAAAGTGACTAGTGTGAGGGCTATTGACTTGGGATGTTACTCGATCTGACATAAATTTTTGTGGTACCTAAAAAAGCCAAACCACAATGCGTTTATTATATGTTTGTAATGCAATATAACAAAAATATTATTGCTAAAGGGTAATAGAGCATTTGACGATATTTGTCTTGATTGATGTAAAGTTGTGTATCAATGCAAGACAAAAATAAAAAAATGGTTTTTTTTTTTGTGCCTAATGTCACATTCATCTGAACAATTATAATTTAGAAAAGAAAAAAAATCTCAGTGAATATATGGAAGTATAAAGCATATGACATAAGCAAGCATATGACTTGATTTTCGTATACTAGCAGCTAGTTTTGTTAACAAGATGTTTAAATAATAAATTAAAAATGTAATAACTTTAATTGTTACCGCTTGTAAATTGGCGAATTTCTTAATACTTTTAAGAAACAACAAAAGGAGAGATCTAATATCTATAAATTTTAATGTAGCCTCCAATGTAATCTATCCATGCAAACCTATTACTAACTGAAGGCTGGAATAGTTATGACCAAATTAAATAAGGCAATGTCTATAAATTTATAATACAAATATTGTATGTAACCTAATACAATGTTTATAGCAGTGAATACATAATTGATTCTTTGTTTAACAAAGTTATTGTTTTGTGCATGTATTAAACTTGTATGTGTATTAACTACATATGTAAGCCTCCCATACAAACAAAACAATATTTTAAAATAAGTAATAATATAATTTTATTTTTATAGGTGTTGGCGTAAACCTAAATGATCCATATGAAAATTTCAGAAAGAACAAAGGTGCAGCATTTATTACACGGATGAAGGAAAGAGCTCTTGAACGGTCATCCTGATTGTGTAGACTTTATACTGAATGTAAATGTGTAAAATGAGAAAAGTATGTGTGAATGGTTATTTTTAAATCATCTTATTAAATATAATTATTGTAATTGCATCAGAAATTTTATTTTTATCTCAACTTCTGTCAGCTTGTTTTAAGTTAAGGTTTTGTTAATCAAAGGGCTTTTAACACATTTAATGCTACTTGAAAAATTTATTATTTTTACATAAGCCATGAATTGCACCAGTGAGCCATCTCTCACTGAACCATTAAAGCCATGGAGGTCACCAGTAAGCTACTTATAAGATTTATCGGAAATGTTTCCTACAAGCAACCTTACAATTATTATAAATAAACTGCATGGCTATGTTGCCCAAATGAAAGGCCATACTTTTTAAATCTAATAAAACATTTATGTTGTAGGCTTTTTGTAACAAAAGTGAAACTAAATGGTAGGTGTTAACTTCCATTTTATGTATAAATCACTTCATTTTATACACAGTAATCTGAGACAGATTTTAGCTTCTGTGAATGTAGTATACTAGACTCACTGCTAGATACTGCAGGCATACCTAGTGTTAAGGATCTTATTAATCAGCGGTTGCAAGAGTTATAAAAATAAATAAAAGCTTGAAAATACCTTTAATAATTATTACAGTTCGAAATCATCGTCATAATTATCTTTGAACTCTGAAAGCCTTTCTAAACACTCTTTAAATTCCTCTGCTTCACAGCCTTCTGCTCTAAATTTATGAAGTTTGGCAAATTTGATTCTGCTTACTTCTCTGTGTAGTTTTTCTAATGTATGTGATAAAAAGTTGCCAGAATGATAGCCAGCTATAACAGGACAACTCTCAATTTTTGTCAAGTTATTTTCATCAGAAACGAAGCCATATTTATTTAATTTTTCCGAGAATATACTAGGATATGGTGTCTTAGTCTGTAAAGGATTGTTACATATTGTAACATTTGTAGCAGAAAGTAAATTATGTGCTTGGAAATATAATTCAAACATTTCTTTGACATTGGAACATTTATATGCTGCTAAATTCATTTGTTTTTCACCTGCTCGCATTGGAGCTTTCAGGCAGCTTTCTTCAATTCCCCTAACAGTAATTAATTGGAAAAGTTTATCAGAGGCAATTTTGCAGCTTGGTGTTATTGATGTGCATAGAGCATTCTCATTCTGATCCAAAAATTCTATCAAATACTCAGACTGCTTTAATGCCAGTGGTAGTCTTAATGAAGCTGCAGCCATTTTTCTGCCAAAGCCAGTCATGTCAGTACAGACATCAGATAAAGTATAGAAATTATTTTTATGTCTATATTTCTGATTTAATGTATCCATAGCTGATGCTAAAATAGCAGCAGTATGGTAGTATAATTCTGGGTTATAATTTAAGAAGTCAAATTTTATTGCATTGCCAGGTTTCCTCCAACCTTTTTCTCCTGTACAAAGAGGAACAAAAAATGTTGCAATTTGTGACAATTGTTCTACTGAGAAGGCTAAGTTTACCAATCTGAATGTATCTTTTAAATTAGATATCTCTCTTTGTTCTGGTGTTAAAGGATTGTTATCTGCATAATGAGAAGCTATTATCGGATATGCTAGTATTGGTTTAGAGTACTCATCAGCTAAATGTTCAATACTGCCAAGAGCTAGACCAGCAAAACCATCTGTGCAGTCAAAATTTACTTGGAACCCTTGCATGCTGTCACATTCTTCGACATAATTTCTGATTTTATCTGAAAATGCATCACCATATTCCTGTTTCCATATTGACTGGCCGGTATGGAAGACATCGAAACATTCCTGAATAAAAACAAAATAACGATTACCATACAAATAAAATAGAAATAACTTTACAAAATAATATTTAAACAGTATTGTGAAATTAAATTTGTAAACTTAACTATACCTTTTCAGCCCCATGTTGATATTCTTTAACAACATTTATCGTTCTGGGATGTAACCGGGGATATAAATAATCAGTCCATGTATTAATGCTATTTTCTAAACCGTAATGTTTAGTAGCAACTTCATTTATAGGTTTTGTGTCAATATCTGTTAAATATTCGTTTTTGTCTTCGACAGATTGTTCAATTTTTTCTACAGCTTTCCATTTCACCTCTTCTTGTAGAGCATCATCAGGCAAACCACCGCTGACCGGCAAAGATTTTAAAGAGCCTTTTAAGTCTGATAAAAGCAATCTTGGAGTATAAGTAACTTCACCTTTACTATTTTGTCCCTCTCTATATAAAATATCGTGATTACATTCGTTTTTTTGCGTTCCCGTATAATCAAAACTAAGTTCCTGTATATTCCAATAATGAGCCCCAATGTGATTTGAATAATGGCCAAATTGAAGAGTAAGTATTTCACGCGTAGACATAGTTAGGCAAAATGTGTTCTTAAAAGAAAATTAGTTAGTAGTCTAATGTTCTTTTAAATTTTTCCTTAGTGGTTCTTAAAGTCAGTCACACAAAATTAATTAAACTTGTTTATTTTATGCACAATGACAAATTTGAAACTGTCACATACATTTACGACTTCTATATTGTTTGGTTATATATAGCCTATAAGGCTTTCTGCCCCTATTCGATGCATAAAAGGAATGAAAAAAAATATTTCTTTTTATTTGTGTGCTTTTATAAAAGTTATATTAATATTAAAAAAGAAGTCAAATAAGTCAACCTCTTCAGGTGCGCAAATACATTAGAGTCATAAAAACTCAAACGTCATAAAAACTAGATTTAATATACTTCTAATTTAATACAAAAAATAGCATTGTCATGTTTAAAAACGATCTATTTAAACCACTAATTACTTTAATTAATTAATGAAAAACTTTAAAAGCAATCGTATAACATACCCTTTAAAGAAAAATTAAGATTTCAATGTTATATAATCCGTTTAATAATTTTTATTTTTAATATTTTCCAAATCCATGTTCAGTACTTATTTGTATAAAATTAAGTAATCAGTTATCTAGTTTGGATACATGCAGTCAGATCTACCTAATTATTCTTGTTAACTAGATCTACGTATGACATGAAATTATGTCCAATATCCACATCACACCTAGCGATCACCATTCGTTGGTTTAGCGTGCACATAATTAAAATGTAATTCACCGTTACAGGCATACTGTTACACATCGGCAAATTTATGAGTATATAAATTACTTTATGAACTTGTAAATATAACTGGTTAGTATTATTTTTAAACAACAACAAAACTCAACTCTTAATCAAATGTTGTCTTTTTATAAGAATTTGTGGTGCACAGGTCCAAAATGCCTGAACAAATAATAAAAAGGACAGAATTGGTACTTAATTTTTTTTGTACAGGTGCGTGACGGTTTGTTTTATAGTTTTATAATTTGTTCACCTATTTCCTATACACAGTGCTCACTCTGAAAGAAAAAATAAATAAATGTAACAATTAATTTATCTTTCTATTGGAATGCTATAGTAATTTGACTTATTTTTACAAACACTAGACAAACCTTTAGTTAACTTTTGCATCTTTTCATGTTCGGATCGTTATATTTTTTAAATATTTGAATAGATCTCGAAAGTTGTTACACAGTAAATAACATGATGAAAGTGTTTAAATTACACTTTCCGCCCACGGCAGGCCGCCGTACTAACGACAAAAATTTTGCGAAGAACCGCGTTTTCTATGGTTCAGTTCATCACTTAGTTTAATTAGCCCAGATAGTTGAACCAGACGCAAATAGTGCTTGTGCTCTTGAAGTTCCAGAGATGCCGCAACGATGCTTTCCACCCCGATTACACAAGACACCTTAGACAAGAGTATTTTAACGAAAAATTTTATTTGTGTTTTTTCCAACTACTATAAACCATACAGTTGGTTGTGTGTAAATTTGAAATTTTTTTCGTATCAAAATTCATTTATCATTTATCGACCTATTGATTGCTTTTAAAAGTACTACAATAATTCTTTCTACTGAAATACTACTATTTTTTATATGTTGGTACATGTAACTCAACTTAATCTCACGAGATCAAATAAGAACTCATGTTTGTTAAAGGAGGTCTATTTTTAGACCTTGATTTTTAGTTTTGGTTTATGCCGCCCTAGAAAATCTATTTCGACCGCTTTGGGGAACCTTGGTTTAAGGCACAAGGTCTCACAGTATGTTACCGCCACCCTAGTGAGTCCTGAAACTAATCACGTGGCGGTAGTAGCTCAAGGCATATAGAGTTAATAACATTTTATGTGGACGTATGTTAGTCTTATTGTTGCAGCATAAAGAAATATTTAAATACAAATGTAACAGTGCCTTATATTGCCCCCAATATTCGTAATAATATATTGAAGCTTATAGTTTCAAGTAATGATACGAACAAATGCCTATGACGCTGCTTTAGATTAAGAACATAATATAAAACAAAAAAAAAATTATAGGGTCGTTTGTGTTAACTTTGGACAGAAATAAAACAGCACAATTATTAATTTCATTTTCATTACAAAAGAAATATTAAAAGTTGTTTAACTTCTAATGCTACAAACTAAACTATTTTCTATTCTTATCAATTACACTTATGATACATGGATGTTGAAATACTGGCAGTGGAAAAATACATTACTTATTTTAATTTCCATACAGCTAAGCATCTGCTAGGGATGTGTTGCTAGTGTTACCGTGGTACTGTCTATCAATTATCATCGCAATGCCTAATTTCTATATTTCGCACATCCATTTTACATCTTAGTAATTAAGTTTGTGGTCTTTACACGTGGCAACTACCAAATGAGACAGCAATAAAAATTAAAATATTTACACAATTGCACGCTTGTATTTACTTTAAATTAATTAAATTTAACAAAAATGAAACGCTATCCACGAAAATAGAATTGAGTACTTGTATAAAAATCTCGCAATCGTTGCTTGTATTAAGCAATGATTACTATTTTTATACACTGACAGTAAACTTCAGCGTTACATCCATTATATTTTAATGTGCTATTCTCTAGTTTCTTTTAGATAACAATGCTGTTTGCCTTGTGGGGCTGTCACAGCTTTGTCGATCACAGGGCCCATGAGCTGAAACGTAAATATCTCCTACTAATGTGCTATTTAATGCTACATCATTTATCTAGGGTTTGGCAGAGATATTTATGGAGAAAACACCTTGTGACACATTTCCATTACAATTTCAAAACGTGTTATTGCTTAGTAGCCGTGAGTTATATACAGTATTTTATCACTGTATTATATCTATATAAATATATTTAAAAAAAATTTCACTCATGTACTGACTAATCACAATAGCTGTGGAAACTTAAGACTTGTAGTCTTAAAAACTGATAAGGATAATTACTTTCACTGAGTACGGATTTTACGACATTCTACCCTCTGTAATATAACTGTTGAGGCGTTCATTGCGTTCGCCAAATGGACGAGAGACAGCTAGTAAACAATAAAACTGTTTTACAATCTTATAAAAATATTTGAAAATACAAGCATACTATAAGTACAACGACGTTTAAGTATAATTTGTTAACAGTAAGAAGATTTAAGTGAAGAAATAATTATTTATAATGGTTATTCTGTTTCAATAGTAGCATAGTTGTGTAATTATGAAAAGATTTTGAACAAATTATACAAATAATTCTTAAAATTATTTTTGTTTTGTAAATAGGATTTTACAGCGATACATATATGTACCTTTCTATTGCTTCATCCAAAGGCATATTTCATATTAATAAACACTACAACACAATTTTATGACCATAAATAACCTATTACACTAGAGTAATTTTGCACCACGTAGTTAACTGTGGACACTAATCACTCACAGGGGTGACAAATGTTTATCAGCAATCTCATATCACAGTTTCATCTAATCTAAGTGGTTATCATAGAAAAAGAGATCGCCAAGACCTATTAAATTAATTCACACATAAAACTATCCAAAGTTCTCTTACGGCATCTATTATAGATGACTTAATTACAGATTTGATTGCATTAAGAAATAAAAAATAAAATAAAGAGAAAACTTCATAACATTTATGAAAGACCACTGCAGCGGATTATGTGTATTGACTTGATTTTAGAGCCAACAAGAGACGCAACAGTCACAACCAGTAACAATAAATTAGTATTGCTTATACTGTATTAATATTTTGTTAATATTAATACTGTATATTTAAATATATGACAGTACAAACTATATTGTTCGGTCTACATATAGAAAAAGTGTAAAAAACATCTTGTTAAAAATTTAAAAATAGTGTGCCTAAATTTAATATTTTTGTGTTTACATATTGTTATGATCTATCTGAACACACATATTTTTATGAATGCCGATTTCGAACAAAGATCGTGGAATAAACGTGATATCAATAACTATGAATGCTTCTATTAAATTAAACAGCTATTTTATTTCAGTTATGATTTGGACTAAATATTAATGTCTAAATAATTTAATATAAATTATATACCAATTTACTAATAGACCAGAGTATAACTGTTATTATTTAAGCAAACTAATACTCTATTATTGAGGACTGACAAACTAAACATAAAAATTCCATTATGTCTATCATTTCACAAAAGACCAAAACCAGAACTACTTAGTGCAATTACAAAAAATATGGGTTCTATCTAATGAATAGATAACTGTAAATGCTTATCCAATAACATCTTACATATATTTTTTTGTTTAAAATTGTGTGTTTGTTGGTCAGATATAACGAAAATATCACGTTTTGTTCCGATTTTGGTTATTAACATTTTAAAACATGGAAATATCATGATTACTGGACTAAGGTTTCTGAATTACACCAGCCTAACAGGCGATGCAATTTTATAGTATGCTGTCGAGAGTCATTGCTAAATATTTTTTTTACATAAATGTTTAATTATCATGTTTTGTTCTATCACTCCTCAATTATAGACCTGTTATCCAAAGCATATGAAAAATGTTAAAGAAAAATATTTTTCAGTCTCATTGTAGGTGAATGTTAATTGATACATAAATGCATACAACAAACCTTACACATTGAAGACTAATTGTAAACAATACACAATATACACTTACTTACTTAATTAATATTAATTAATAACTAATAGAGATAGGTGTTTTTAACCAAAACAAAAAATAACTTATTTGTTCATTCTGCGAAACAAAACAATTGTTATTCCAAATTTGAAATAATACATTATTGATAATCTCAAAACAAATTTTAATTGAGCCCACTAAAATGTTTTGCTTTTCACAAAATATTTGGCTGTTTTTTAAACAATAAAGACTTTTTGTAAATTAGCCACAAAGTCTTTATAGTTTATAATATATTTTTATGGTTTTGTTTGTTAAATAACTTGTATCTCCACAAAAACATATTTTACTCAGTACAAATGTAACAGTTTAATATAAAATCTGTACAAAAAGTTGTTGGAAAATATAGGACAATATTGCCATAGGCACACTTTGTACAAAGAGAAATTAGGCACATCTAAATAGTTTCCTTTGTTTTTTCATGTCAATGTATATAGAACAACAAAGTTTAATTTTCATAATAACTAAAATTAAAGTTGGTTGCTTCCACTAGGCAAATATTATCTTTATATTTTTTAATAAAGTTATGTGGGTTCAGAAATAATTTGTTTAGTATACAATTACAATACCTTTTAACAAAAGTAGAGTACCATAATTTCTTACGAAATTTTTAAATTACTTAATACAAACTTTACTTAACATCTGTTAACATGTTAGAACATAGTTTAAATTTTATTTCATTTAACTTTACGAGGTTCAAACCAATTAAGTCACTATGACAAGAGATTCTATAGGTAGCTGCCAGCGCTAAATATATATAAACACACATAGAATAGTTATGTACATATACAAGCGGTGGGATTTTTATGAACATACCCGCTATACCGTTAGCCATTAGATGCAGACATTATTCCTTATGAATTTTCTCGAGATTGCAGTTAGGTTTATAAATGTGTGAATCTAGTGGCTATGTTTTTGTACTGACAATATATGGTTGAAAGAATACAACCAATTACAAATTAAATGAAAACTGGATCTATCCATACTTAACTGTACAACTGAAGTACACGCCTATGGTTTTATTCACTTAAAAATTATAATTAAAATAAGGTGAACGATATGTAACAAGTGTCCGGCGTTTGTGTAAACGAGTAAATACACTTATCTGGTACGGACTATCACTTTTTTTAAATTCACAGTCAGTAATACACACACTTCTGGAGTAGAACAGTTTTAATAAAAATATTGTTATTTCACTGGAGACACTAATACTACGATGACCAATAATTGTATTACTGTGGTGTTTGTACTATTACTTGAAATTAGATTAACGCCACTCTGTTCACAAGGGGGGTTTTTCGCCTGCTCGTATGTGTCGGTGTTGATACTGGCTGATAGATGAAACTAGTCTTTGCTCGCTTTGCTGAATGTACTGAAAAAATGTAATTTTAAAATATAAATAATAATTTTTAATTTTAATTAATCAAGAACCACGTTAGTTTTTTTTTTATTAAATACTAGGAGTTAATTAGACCGGCCTCTCCCATTAATGAACATCAAGACGAAATAGGCTGATAGAATTTATAGTGGCTAAAAGAAAATTTATTTAAAATAAATCTTGTATTTTTAATACTTGCTCCTTTGATATATTCAGGAATATTGATAGAAATACGAACTGTTATTGAACTGAATTTGGTTGCAGAACTAGGTTACATAACCTAGCTCAGCTGTTGTCTAATCAATATCCACATATTTCTATAATTATTGCTTTTTTCCGATAAGCTAATAAAATTGATGCACCTTGAGTAACGCTTTTTAATTTATTGATTTGTTGTCGTAGAGTAACACTAGTAAGTCTACAAAAATTTATTTTACCGATTTTTTTTCCTTTCAAGTTACAAAACGTTTTGTAAATTGCAGACCAAAATTCAAACTGAATGAGGCTAATTTTTTTAGAAAATAGCACATTTTGTCATACCATTCATTCAAAATCATTAGAATATACATAATATAATTAATGATAGAGGAAAATAATAAAATTTTTGGGGTTAACCACTAATCTACCTGTCACTTAAAAAAAATCTGGTTAATAATTTTGGTATAAGTCGAAATTTACCTATTTTTATTTTAATTATTCAACTTCGACAGTACTTCAGATAATTTGAGATTAAATTGTTGTATTCTTGTTTTCAGCCGATAGATGCTCATCGCAAAGCAGAGGTTTCACCCAGCAAGGAGCTATAATGGCTGGTCTTGCACTGCTCGTATCCAACGACTTCTAGCGAACTTCTTAACTATGTCGTCGGTCCACCTAGTGTGGAGCCTACCCACACCGTGTCTCCAGGCTCGTGGTCGCCAATAAAGAACCTTTATGCCCCAAAGGTCATCGATTGCACGTGCGATGTGCCCCGCGTACTGCCACTTTAGACGAACAATTCTTCGAGCTACATCAGTATTCTCTCAGCTAAATCATCAAGCATAGTTGACCTTGAGCTTTTTTATAAGGCCCATCGTAGGCGACCACATCTCAGATCTATATGTCAACATAGGCAATACACGCTGGTCAAAGACTTTCGTCTTCAGGCATTGCGGTAGTTTGGAAGAGAATATGATAATATTATATTATTAGGTGTACTAACTTGTATAATTTTCCGTCATTGATAGATCAAGCTTCACAGGCTTTGTAACGTCGATGTCAATCTCTTCGTAAGAATGGTCCATTACCTGTAAACCGTTAGGAATTGTATTATAATTATTATATTATAAACGTTGCTTGAATAACTGACGCGAGTCTTCCTCTAATCTGATTGTTGTGATCAATTCACATGGTTAGTACATAATTATGTCGCGCGACTTTTCATTGTTTCCATTATTTTTAGTTAATTTGCCCTAATCGTTAAGCCTATCCTTTGATGTGTTTTTTAAGCAAACATTTAATATTATACTGCGACGTCAACACCAAAACTTTACACTTTAGTGAATAAAAAATAAACTTTTTTAACAGTTTGAATATTTGTAGTTATTTTGTACATATGTTTAAAATAAATCTTTTGATGGTCAATTTCTAAAGAAAAAATGTTTTCGTTATAAAAATAAACTATTTCCATTTACCTCAATGTCGCTAATTTCTTCGCTCGATTCAATATCAGTTATGTAAGATGTGAGAGAGGATGGTCCAGTCGCTAATAGACGGTAAGTGCCACCGACCATTCCAGTGCCTTCGACAACTTCTTCAATTTCTAATTCCTGATCAGAAGTCTCCTAAAAAAGGAAATAAAATTGATATTCAACAAAAATTCTTTTAACTTTAATTAATTATATCAACAGTTTGATACCTCCATTGAAAATACAAGAAAAATTGGAACACAAAGTAAAACTGTATTATAAATCTAAACAATGCAAAATTATTATTTATTTATTGTAGATTGTAATTCTTAAATATAATTTTCAAAGGCAAAAATTAAGTACAAATGACGGTCTTATTACAAAATGCGGTTTCTTTTAGTTAACTATTTTTAAAAGGTCTGAAAACATTTAGTAAGTTTTTGATTTTCGTACGAGTTACATTTTTAATTATGTTTCTATTTAAATTATTGCGATATCATTACTTTTAAATTAGTTTAGAATGAATTTTAATATTACTCAGTGTTTACTGACGTTGGAACATATGTCGTAATTACAATGTTAATGTGTTGTTTGTGTACTGATTATGTTATTAAAACACAAAAGTGACAGAGAAAGTAATAGTTTTTTCACAGCTCACTTGTTCTATTATTGTTTCTTCTTCTTCAACTTCCTCTTTGACCTCGGGGTCTATCTCGAGGTCAGCGTCCAGTTCAACGTCTGCATCGGGATCCACGTCGTCTTCAGCTTCCGTGTCACTTGCAAACCCGCTGTATTTCATTTCTCCTCTTTCTAATGCTTCTAGGCTATCTGAAACGTGAAATTTTACTTTGGATTTTTTGTCTATATTTAGTTTTATGAAAATTTTGTATTATATCGTATTCATATTTCATTTTCATGTCATATTATAATTCAGGATTAGTTACAGGTAAAAACTAAAAAGAAATGTATACCTCTTTTCTATCGATAATGTACATCCTAAAAATCATATGTATCATAACTATGACTAAAAAAAAAACGTTTTTTTTTTTTTACGCTTTTTGCATTTCAACAATTGAACACGCGTGCTACGCTAGTAAATCTCAGTGTTCTCTCGCTGGACTACCACTGCTCATTATATATCATAAAATTATATCAAATTTTTATTTTAAATTTAATTTTTTTATTTCTTATTTACATTTATACAATACGGTTATTTATTTGTACGGTTGTTATAACAATTACAATAAACATACAACTGTATCATCTGCCCCTATGTCACCCTATTTCGCCGTTACTGCTTGAAGGTAACGAGTACTAATAAATATTTAAATACACTGTCGTATGAAATGCTTAAATAAATACTACTAAGTAAGATTTTATTCGAATACAGTGATACAGTTGATTAGAAAAACGAAAAATATAATATTTACTCTAAAATTGTAATGGAAATATATACAACGAAAAGACTCATACAAACCGTTTATTTTAATGAAATTTAAAACAACCTTATAAAACTTTAAGTTTTATTGAAACTAGAGAGATAAGAAAATCAAAACTTACGACAAAAGGAATTGTTTTATCGAATTGAAGTATGAACTAGACCAATAAGTCTAGATACTTTCTTTCTATAAAAATTTAAAATTTTTACCTGGATAAACCATTGCATTCTTTATAGCCTGCGGATCTTTTCTTGACCATTTTAAAACTTCTTCATCCATTTTTCCAATTTTAGACGGTTTCATCGCCCATAAACAGCCTGGAATTACATGAGAAACAGTTGAAAATATCAAAATTAAATTGGAATAATAATTATTCTGTATATCTGGAATGGGAAGATTCGCAGAAGAACCAAGTACACTCCGACATAAAAAGAAGAATTGATCGTTTGAAGTGGCAGTGTGCGAGGTACATCGCTCGTGCAACCGACGTCAGTTGGGACTGAAAAGTTCCTGAGAGTTAAGCAAAGAAGCACAAAACCGGTCATCGTGGCGATCTTCTGGGGAAGGCTATGCCCTGCAGTGTGGACGCCTACTGGCTGACATGATTATGATGATGATTATTAATAATTACCTTTTCTCTGACTTCCATTCGTCGAAGGTTTCTCAATTTTTTCAAAACATTTGTTTAAACTAAGATTATGCCGCACTGAATTTTTCCATCCACTCGGCGCAGTTTTGAAATAAGGAAAATGTTGACTGAAAAATAAGATTTTTTTTAGAACTTAGATCTTAAAGTCCTGCAGAATATTGAACTAAACGCAACACACATACCACATAAAGTTATAAATTTCTGAAACAGGTAAACTTCCTGTTCGTGAATTCTTCAGAGCCATTGCTATTAAACAGGAATAGGAGTAGGCGGGCTTTGGAAATTCTCCGACGGTGGCTTTACTGTTGGCATTAACAAACTTTGCTTGGCTAGTATCGAGTTTGAAGGAGCCATTCACTGAAGTCTTTATTATTTGCCTATTGCTGCTTAACGACGAATTATCTATCAGAATTGTCGCCTGGTTTTTATTGCCATTCGCTAAAATTGTTCTAGATTGTTGAGCGTCCAATATGTGTATATTGCCAGAGATTATTGTTTTTGTTCCTATTTGTTGCGTAATTTTTTGATTAGTATTTAATATGGAGCAGTTTTTATTACTTAATTTGATGACTTCTGGCTGTGACGTCTTAATTCGGACCGTTTGTGTTGTGCTCGAGGGTAACTTAACCTTTGCCGAATCTATATCTAAATCTTTAATTAAATCTTTCACTACGCTCTTATCTTGTTTCCGAACGTATATCAGCATTTGTGTTGCCTCGTCTAATGACTTTTTGCTTTTAGGTTCTTCGGGTTCTTGTACTTTTGTGACTTTTATTGCGTTTGGAGAAAATGTTAGATGACTTTTTTCTTCTTTAGGACTTGCAAGTGATGCACTAGTGTTTGTATCAGCGTTGGCGGCTGATGTGAGAAGGAGATTTGATGCTTCTTCTTTTACGATACTTTTAACTGGAGTCTCCGCAAATGTTGATGGCATTACTGAATTTGGATTAACCATCACAGCGTTCGCCTCGGACCCATACAGGTCTAAATTATGTACGAAACTAGAAGAATTATTTAACCACATTACGGAATTGTCAGTGTCTATATCTAATAACGGCGGTAGTTCTGAAAAATTTAAACCCAGCGAATCCTGTAGAAAAAAAAATAGTTTTAGTTCTGAAATAAATATGTGTATATGCACAAAAATAAATTTAATTCAATTACTGGAAAATCGGTGATACTGCTAAGATCCGTTGCAATTTCATTTTTGATATCCATGTCTAACATGTCTTGGAGTGAATCAGTTATGTAAAGGTCCATGTCTAAGCACGCCTGTAACAAATAGATAAATGTATTATGAAGGCTAAAACGTGATTGTCATATTGATCGATAATATTGAGTTGTATAATTATAACTGGAAGATAAATAAAAGATAATAAAAAGCGTCTTCGCTACCACTTTCGGGTCTCTTTTCAGAGAAACGGAACCTTTGGAATATATGGTTGTGCCTTTATTTCTAAGACAAAATGTTATTCTATAAACAGGTAATTTGTTATAGGTATGAAATGTTAAAAGGGTGAAATAAAGCTCATTCGTCAACAAAGCTTTAAATCTTTTACACCTATTTCCAATCAACTGGTATAAAGTGTGATATAGGTTGATTTAAAATATGAAATGTGTGACAAAGTAATTTTTCTATAGGAATGCGACTGGTCAATAACTTATGGCGTTACAAAGCTGCAGGGACAGGTGAACAATAATTAATTTTAATATGTAGCAATACGAATTTTGAAAACGCTTTTACTTTTTATATTATCAATATCTAATTTATTATCTATTGACATATTTATTCATTAATTGACAGCGAATGACCTATACATTTAAATCCTGTAAGCTGTTACACCTACCAAATTTTGAATAGTAAAACTAGTTAAAATATATAGATATTTTTTTGAGTGTTATGCAAGTTTTACGTAAACTAAATATGCGCATTTATTCATATTTATAACAATAATAACTTTTTTCGCTCCAGGCTTCGTCATATGTGCGAAGCAATCCTAAAAATGTATCTACATGTATATACAATGCAAACAGGGCAGCGGTAGTGCCGCAGCACCGTGGCTGTTTAGTAGAGAAACCTGTTTTTGTCTCACGGTATGCGCTACCCTACTCGAGAAAGATATATTATTGCTATTCCATTTACACATATTGAATGACCTAAATAGTATTTTGTTAAAGAATTACAACAATTTTGTTATATACTCCTCTACAAGTTGTATTCGATTTCAAAGTGTAGACGATCTATTTTTAAATATTAAAATTTATAATAGTAAATTTTACCAATTTGTTCTTATTGTTGAATTCAAAGGGATACTAAGGAATTTTAAATTATTTAAATTCAAAATGTCTTTATTCAAGTAGGCATTTACACTCACCTTACAATCGTCAATTATTTTAACATTATAAGCAGTAAGCTACCATCAGTTCGGAATGCTGATCTGATGAGAAGAGCCGGCCAGAAACTCAACAGTTGCGTTGTTCTTTTACTTATATACATTACGATAGAAACCTTGTAAATAAGACAACTAAGTCTCTTTTATGTTTTCCGTTTTTGGGGACCTCTCGTTCCCCCTATATTTGGGACAGGGACTTTATTTGCTTAAATATTTTTTTCGTTATACTTTCCTTGGTACTTCTTAAGCCCTTTTTTATTCTTCTGGCTTTCCTCACAGTATCTTCCATTCTTTCCAAAAATCGCTATTCATATATCACGCTATTTTCAAGGTATCAGTTTGTTTTTATTTTATCATCACAGTACATTATCACTGGACCTATTTTCTAATTTAATTTGTTTCACTTATAAATTTACGATGACTATATATTTATTTCTTATTTCCTTTACGATTGATAATTCTCAAAATTTCCTTTGCTTCTTACCCGACCTATTTCAATTTAATTTCACACATCTCTAACAACGAAAAGCTCTTGATTGGTATAATAGGATACTTTAAATTTTAGATTTAAATCTAAGACAAGCAACATCTAAGATATGTTGTGAAACTTTATTATATATGCGTATATTCAGAGCAATGGAAGATTTGTGAATTTTATCCAGGCGAAATGAAGGTTTTACGAGTTTATCTCTATTTCTTTGTCATTTATGACAATATTTTTTTATACGTTTCTCACAATTTTGGTGCATATCTGGATACATAATTAAAAATACAAAATATAATTGAATATGTTTTGGGAAGCGGCCGTCATAATCCCAGTTTCTTTAAAAACATTTCTCAGGGAATCTCTAACTTTTAAGTTAAAACCTTAATTATTTTTTATTAAAGTAAATATAAAATTAATTTCCGTCGGACTGCTCTATAATAAAATACCATATTATCCAAAAAATACATAAGTATAAAGCCACATATTAATATATTATTTGTTATAGTCGAGAGAGGGTAACCTGCACTTCTTCAAAAAACGTGCGTAAAAAATATCGCCCCAGTCAAGGAAGGATCCCAGGATTCGGGTCGCTTTTTTGTGCTTATAGTGTATCTATTAATAGTAATGTTCGAGTGTTGTTTGCTCTCTATTAGAGACATGATTTTACTTACGTTTCCTTCCGATTGGCGTCAAACTTACAACTCTATTCCGTTCATTAAATTAATGCTTAGAAATACGTCATTGATATATATTTGTTAAATTGTCGCTAGAAGGTAGCATACTTTACGTTAATAAAAATTTAACGACGTAATTAAAAAAAAATAATATGCAGCTTTCGTGGAATATTTGCCATATTACATATTTCCTTGTAATTTATCTAATTATCAGCAATTCTATCAAAAATATCTTTTTAATAGTTATTTAAGTTCGATGGTTAAAACAACAGCTTATATCCAAATGTGTACGTGTATGTATTTATGTAGACGTAATTTAGACATCAGAGAGTTCAATGACAGATTATATTTAACACGTGTGTCATATATTTTTAACCAATCGCGAATCTTCTACCGACTGGTTTATCTGTTTATCGCGTTATCGTTATCTTCGTTAAACATATTCCCGCCAAAATGCGATTATAAGCAAACTGTAAAAACTAATACTAGACTATTTATTTTGAAAATACGAAATTTCTTTCATTTTAATAAATAGAGAAGAGAGAACGTAGACTACATAAAAAACTAGATAGTATAATAAAAATGTAATTTATTTATTAGATATTTCTTATATTATTGATTAGATTTAAGGTCTCTGTGGTAGAAGTACGTACGTGAGACCGAAATCGACCATTTAATAAAAAATATGCAATTTAGACTTATTTAAAGTGACTATATTTTAAAGTATTGATTTAAATTAACATTCTATTCCCATACATAGATATATTTAATATTAAAGCGAACAATGGGTGGTAAAGGTTCACGAAAGAGCCGAAGTATAGGGGTGGTGGAAAGAGACAGAGATAGGGGATCGAAAACGGTTGAATCGACCCCTAATGATATTGCAGCCGGCTTTGCGTCCTTTTGAGCGGGCAGAGCATTTGCACTGTGAGAGCAGAGTGGCGTCGGATGAGCGCTATTTTTTTTAATAATTTTGAATATGTAATAATATAAATTTTATTCAAACAGAAAGTCGATATTTAAACACTTTTTCCTGCTTGAATTATTTCCTATCAATATATTTCTATTAATAAAGAATAAAAAGAAGTTTTATTTATGTTATCTATGTAGGTGATATCATGTGTAAAAGCTTTAAAGGGGTGAATGTATAATTTATTAACTGTTATTTATTGTTTAATGTATTCTATCAAAAAGTTAATGGTCTCAGAATTAATAATGATAATATAGTAAGAAACAGCGTTGTTAAAATTCGGATTACCACTCATCAATATTAATAATTTTTTTCCACCTGTCTATGCAAACTTTGTACTGCCAAAGTACAAAGTTTTCATAGACCTATCGCCTGCTATTAGTAAAAATATAATGGTATATATTTCAGAATGATCACTTTATACAGGTCATTGGAAAGTAGGTGCAAAAACTTTAAAGATTTTTGCTACCTAATGATCTATACCAGAGGTCGGCGACACGGCCCTTCAATAAATTTTAGCGCACCCTTTAACTATAGTTAATTTAGACAAGAAATTCAAAAGGTCGTTTATGATCCATTATGAAAAAATTGCAGGTGATATGGCAACCCATATATCCCATTAAAACAATTTTATGTAAAAAATATGTCATTGCTCTTGCCACTATCTTTAATATACTTACAAACAGTCTTCTGTATTTATTTAAGATTAATAATAATCTTCTTCTGTAATTAAATTTATAATTTATCAAATTAATAAATGAACATATTATATTATTTTTATATATTTGTTAGATCAAATAATAGTAGGCGCTCACCATGAATTTTTAATTTAGTAATTCACTTTTTACATTAAAAACATTGCCGACCTCTGATCTATACATTCACCCCTCTAAAGGTTAGGAAAATGGTGTTTTTGTATTTTAATATTAAACCAAGTGATTACCGTGGTTTGTAAAATAGATATTAATTACCGATGCATTAGAATTCTTTTGTATCGTAATATACTAAATACCGATATTTAGCGTAATAATATTAACAGGGTCAAACATCTTTCATTACGGGTGACTGTTCATAACTATTATTGGTAAATTATAATATCTAATACATTAGTAATTAACGTCGTTATTGCAGTATTTTTTAATTGTACGCTTAGACTCATTGTTATGTCTCTGAATAGACATTTAAAAAAAGAAAATAAAGAAAAGAAACAGTTTTAGTTTTCCGCCATTCTTCTAAAAAATGGCTTACTGAAATTGCAAATGAAAACTATTTTTTATTTAAACGTAATTGAATAAATTTTGTATAAAGGCCTTCTGCGACCAGCCCTATTGGAAATTTATGGGGAACAGTATATCCAGCTGTGGGCGTCCAAAATGATGATGATGAAATAATTTTCTGGGGTTACCATATCACTTGATGTGAATTTATGGGACAGCTTGTATTTTTCTGCATTGTTCCATTTTAAGTTGTAAATAGATTTTTTTTAAATACCGAAAATAATAAATATTCCCAGTACTTAGACAAGTTTTCTGTTTTAAAAAAAAAGCTATTCAATCTTTAAATATTATAAGATTATATGTTTATATTTATACATGTTTAAATGATTATGTTTTTATATATATGTTTGGATTTTAAAAGGTTAAAATACAAATTTTAACACCCGATTAAGTCATTTAATTTCTTCTGTCGTCTATTTTCAACGTTATATCGACTAATAAGCTTTCAGTAAGGACAGCCCTTCCAATATGTATGTTCCAGTATGATATTCGAGAGATATGTTTGATTTAGGTTAAATTTATGCTAATTTATTATTGAAAAACTGTCAGTAATTAGGCAATAAGAGAAGACAAGACGGAGTCTAGGATTCGTGTTTGGGTAAAACTAAAGAAAACAATGCCGCGATAAAAAAAAAACTATTGAATATTTAATTTATTTTTAAACATCGAATGTAACCCGATATAGTTGTAGAATAAAGTAATCACTTTTTCTTCAATAATAAAGTTAGTATTGGTACTTGCGTATTAACGCCACTGCGCGCAAGGAATTCGCTTACGTGAAATTTAACATTAGGTTTAAGAATGTGTTTTGATTTAAAATAAATTATATTATATATAAATTATATATAGTTTTATCTAAGAATTTATCGCAAAAAATTTAGGTGTGTGCATTGACATTCAAAAACCGACAAAACTGAAGCTGCGGCGCATAATACGTAAGACTATTTTAAATACGATACAATGTATCTCGGATACAACTATAAAATTAGTCGTATACGAAAACAAAATAAATTGTAATATAATAATGTAAACGTGAAAATTGATCTAGTCAACTTCCTTCTAATGGAGCGAGGGGGGGGGGGGCAGGGACAAACGAAGAGGCAGAGGGGAGAGCATTGCCGCCCGTCACGTCGCGTCCTCGAACCTGACCGCGTGCGATTGCCTTGAACTCGCCGCGCTCGGCTGTTGAACAAATTACCTTATGTCTCTTAGTCGATGGTCTACGCAACACCGTGAAAAATTTGAAACGTCTTGGAAAAATCAAAACGTGAATCGTGACAATCGGGAATATTTTGTCATACTTGTAAAACTTTAATGACATCATAATTTCAAAAACTATCGTATGTTAAAGTACTTAACAATTATAATAAACTTCTTACACACAGACTCATATATATATATATATATATATATATATATATATATATATGTGCATAAATAAGTTTACTATACCTATGTAGCGACTCATCACGATATATCCCAAAGTTAAAGGGGTGTTTATTGAAACTTGGACAGGATGTTTTATTTGCAATGTTAAAATTTACTAACAGGTAATTTTATGAAATTATACCCACGAAAGGCAGTGCGGCCCCCGCTAAGCAGATGGGGAATAGCTAATTTAAGTAGTCTATATAAATAAAGATTATTAAGTTTTAGTAACAAACTCTATAGGATAACAACCATAAAGGCGCTGAAGTAGTTGGCGCGAAAACTACTTGATGAATTTTCATTCTGCGCGCGCACAACGTCGAAGTAGGAGGGGGTTCGGTATTGATTGCAGTCACTCCCCTTGCTCCACGGCCGACTACTTTCCTGTTTCCAATGGTGGGAGGGAAAGAGAAATATTTCATATAAACTTTTATCGTGTTTCTTGTTACGAGAGTCTAGACGTAACTACAAGTACAAAAAGCCCCATATGTTTTACTATCTCAAATATTATTTGCTCTTTTAAAATCATTCATACGTAATTACATGAGCTTAATCTCAAACTGAGAATTTATTTATTTATATAAAGGTCAAGTCATGCCTAACAGGTCAACTACTATTTAAGTAATTTTCAAAAATAAAAATTAAAAACTTCATAATTAACTCATAAATAAAACATTTGTTTTATTTTATAAGATGTATTTGTTAAGATGATTTCAATGTCAATTTAAATTTTATGAAAACGGCTACGTAGCTTCTTCCATTATTTTAATTATAAGAATAAGGAACATAATTCATTCAGTCATTAAATAGACCAATTAATGTCTTTAAAAACATTGTTCTTTAATAATGACTTGAAGGATTTGTTTATTTTTTAATTCTATTTTTTATTTAATATATCAGTAAATGTTTTTGCATGCGATCATCCGCAGGGGATAGTAACGGCTGGCTGACGGTATCAACCGCAGGTGTTGGACGGTGCATTTATATATTACAGAAACTACTACATTCAAAGTTACACACACTAACAGGTTGTAGCCACTCGTCCCTTTTCGTTAGTCGCTCTCTCCACAGACGACTCAAACCAGCGCACTATTTTCATTAAAGAATGTGAAATAACATTACTCTTATGAGCTACATATATACGGTTACCGTAATAGTACTTGTTATTTTTAACAGGTAATCAATAATTACTGTTCATGTTGATAAATCTAAATAGTAAGGTGAAAAGAAGAGTTTATTGTAAATTTACCAAACAAGTAAACGTCTGAGTATAATAGTGCAGTTATAATAAAACCTATAACTTTACTGCACCGTGCACTTTCTGCACTAAGATTCACACATGTATACAAATATTGTGTAGCAATATTACTCGCTCCCACAGTGTGCACTCATTGTTAAACGGTTCAAATACTTGTTAAGAAAAGGCCGTGGGAAAAAATTTCTTCGTAGATATACAAAATAATATTAGTTATCGCAAAATTGGCATTAAATATGAAATAGATTGAAATTAAAATACTTGGTGCAAACACTAAAGGTTATTGAAGTTGTATAAAGTAATTTAGTAAAGAATGTAAACATAGGTACATATCTATCATAATTCAACCTACTACTCACAACCGTTTGTAAGTTCATTGACGGGGTATTGGCGCCGTTTTTAACCGTTACGTATATATATATATAAATAGATTGAATCCGTTTTAAATCATACACAGAAAAGTTAAAATTAGGATTTGAAAAATAACGTAATATACCATACAAATGGCCAAAATAAACAAAATTCGATAAAGTATTAATAATAATAATTCTTATACTGTCTCATTCTACACTTGGTCTACTAACGAATGTAGAACAGAGACGAAAGATGAAACAATTTATCCGTTGTAAGTCTGAACCTCGTGTTAATAATACAATAGAATACATTCCTCTACATATTAATCAGTTATTCTGATTGGATTTGTGAAACATTGACTTTCTAAGAATTATTAATTAATGTTACAAAAATTCTTTACGTGTTTTACTTCATGAGCTGGAATAATTTCCCGCCACTTTGACAAAAAGAAAAACAATAATAAAAGTAAACGGAATAGGAAAATTAGACGTTAAACCCCATGATTACAATAAGGTTATTCGTTTCTCTAATAATAAAATTAATGAATGACATTAAAAAGAGCGGGACATAACTCCATTGGACTTTCCCATAATCCATACATCTTGTTTTAATTGCGAAAACATGAAGTAAAGCTCAGAAATGTGACTTACCGAATATTTATTCACATAAATATCCTTACGCTCGGTAGAATAATCCAAAATTTCACACATTTACGTTTTTACCGTCATGAAATTGACAAATATAACACCACTCACTCCATAGACTACAATCTGTTTTACTATTATGTGAAAAGGTATACAAAGAATCGGGTCGTTTTCTATTGGCGAACGAAAACCACGTGACCGCGCTCCGATTGCAACCATTGGTTGTAAATAGATAGCGAATTGACGTCAATAGTCAATTTAGAGTTTGTTGTATTTTTATTAGCTTTTTCTCATTATTAATTTCAACATTAATAATTTTAAAAATAAAATAAACTATATTTGGTAAAAAGTTAGCATCTCATCTTCTTATTACAATACTTACGTTATAACTTACCAACTACCTATGGCCCTCTGGTCTCAACAACATGGCGGTTTGTTTACACCGGCATGATAAGGCGGGAAGTAGTTTAGAAGAGTATGAACATTTTAACCCGTGGATAATAATTTGTAAATAACTGTTTACTTCCAAATTACCACTTTATTGAATGACATTTTAGAATAATCAAAATTTAAAGAAATTATAATAAAAAACACGACACTTGGGCGATACCACTTTTTATCACTCACCAGCGCCATCTAGAGATTAGTAATGTATTTTCTTCTATGGCGGGATAAAAGCGAATAAAATAAAAGATGTTATTTAAAAATATTAAAGGCTAACTACTTAGAAAATAAGAATGTTTAAAAGAACAACGTAATAACACAAGAACAAATACAAAAAATATAAGGCTAATGATAAAAACTAGGATAAAACACAAAATTAACATATCCATTCATAGAATTACAAAATTGAAATATTAAAAAAATAGAAACAACATCAACGTACATTTATAATGTCTTTAAACTAATATCGATTAACATTTGATTTCTTTATATTTTTGCCCACATAAATAACAAGTATTGTAAGCAAGCATGATTTACATGTCTGCAGTCAAGCAATGTCTATTAAAATTGTAGTAATTGGTATCCAATAACAATAGTAATCAGTTCAGTCTCAATTAAAAAGGCTTAATTTGTTTTAATCAACAAATGTCACATCTTAAAATTTAGACATTTTAAGGTTTCTGTTTTTTTTATATAAATCATAGGTCCCCAACCTCTTAATTTTATTTCCATATAAATGATCATTTTTGAAATGAATCACATTGGTAGATTGAGCAACAAACTGGACTGTTTGTGGTATAACATTGACTTTGAAATTAGTTGTACAACCAGTATTAGAAGTTGTTGCAGTTGGTATAAATGGCAGTACTTTGGGCTTTTTGATAACATTTTTTTGCCTTTTAGCCTGTTCATGATCATCATTGTTTAAGTATATGCTTTCTTCTAAATATATTGAAGGTTTGTTCCTTTTCTTAGTGGTTTCTTCAACTACAAATTCTGTTGTTGATATGGCTTTCTGTTTTTTCACTGAAGCTTTTTCTTTATTAGGTTTGTCTTCCAAATTATTCAATACGGAACGCGGTAGTCGAGGAATATGAATTTGATCAAGTGAATCCTCTTTGAGCACCTATGAACAAAAATATAACTGAATGCATGATCAACATGTTTGATAGTAGGATATAAACACAAATGTAAAAGAATATATGCATGCATACTGATAAAATAAATTGCATCTCAATCAACATATTACTCTTTAATTCACGATTTACTTAGAATATTTATTATACTAGATTACCTTATGTGCTTTATCTGAACATTCATCATCCTCTCTATTCTTTCGTTTTTTGTTTTTCTTGACTCTGGGTTTATTACAAACTGAAATCACAATTTTGTTAGTATTGAAATTTATATGTGTAACTTTTTAATCAAATTACTTTTTTTTAATTTACCTGATTCTGCTACAGTTTCTTCTGTATTTTGGATTTCAAAGTTTGTTTGTTTGGTTTTATCTTGTGGTATTTGTGTATCTATTTGAATAAAAAAGAAGATATCATTAAACATCAGTTTATAAGAAAATAGGATTTGACATTGGTTTCAGAAAAAAGAAAACTGTTTTACCCGATTGTTGCCCACAAATTGTGGTTTTAGACCTTTTATTTTGTGGCCTATTATTAACTTTAAATGAATTTTCTGAATCCTTAACTTCTGGCGCCATATATTCTTGTAGAATTTTTTCATCTGAAATAACTTAAACAATTACCACAAGCATTCAATAATTATTTAATCAAGATAAGTTATTAGCGAAACAAATTACAAACAAAATTAAACTTTTTGTACTCATCGAAATTACATAAGACATGATGCATTTTTTTAAATAGACCCTAGGTAAATGAATGGGTAATGATAAAATAAATATGGCTAAAAATTATTTTCACGGACCATATGCCATACCCATTGATTTTTTTGCTCCATAATTTAAAATGGATTGTTTATTGATTATTTTTTATAGTTTAAATATTTAGTTCTAAAATGTTACCTTTAGTTGCTGTAACCAATTCTTCGGAGTTTTGCGATACTTTACGTTTTTTGCGATGGCTGTTGTTGGTTTCATTTAAAACCCCGCTTGAAGTGTCTGGAGTACAACAAAAAATTTATCATTTTAGATTGTTTCATTATTTATTAGAATAATGAAAGAGATGTAAATATATGTTTGGTTCTGTAATCGACAAATAGTTTGCCAATTACAATTACATTGCCAATAGTTTTTATATCTGTCGCTTTAATGTTTAACACTTTTTTATGCACTTATGCAAAATAACAACAAATATGTTTTAAAATATTCACAGTATTTAAATAAATTAATGGAAAGTCTTTCTCATACAAAATTTATGTTATTGTTATTAGTGAAAAAGTAATAGAGTATCAATAGAACATCACCCAGAGGAGATAAAAAACTTTCATTTGATAAAAACTTTAGCATAACAAATGTTCCATAAATTGTTCTATTAATGTCAATTATAAACAAAAACGAAGAATGAAAAATACTGTCTCATTTTTATACATTAATTAAGAAAGAGTGATGTATATTTCAAATCCTAGGCTCACTAGGCTAACTTAAGGACATAGACAAATTATTTTTAAATTGTTTGCTTTTTGAAAAGCAGAGAGAGGACAAAGGCCTTAATATTTTTATAATAAGAAATATGTAAATTACCCACCTTGAAAAGATACTTCCAATGTTTGAGATGCAGATGATTTCCTTTTACGTTTCTTTGAACTTGAGTTATCAATATCAGTGTTTTCAATATCTGTTTTTAAAAATATTTTCATAATAATATGATTAGGCAGGATGTTTACATATACAAATATTTGTTTTAGCGATATTCCGCACATATAAATAAATATCATAAAACATCAACTTTTATTTTAAACTGGTAGTTCTAAAAATTATTAAAATGGTATGTATATAAAGTTTAAAATGATTTCATTTTGTATTTACTTTAACAACACACAGCACCATTGGGAATAATGAAATTTTAACAACAGTTATTATATTAATTACTGTGAACTCAGAATTATATAAAATAAATTATGTTGTATGATTGTTTGCATCAAGAGATATTCATAAACATAAATTTCCGCACTTTATTTAATGTCTATAATATTTATTTACTCATGTACACTACGATATAATTACTTTGATACATAGATAAGTAATACCAAAACTATAATAAATTTTAATAGAAAAATTAAAGTAATCCTGTATTTTCATATGAAAATTTCAAGAGTCACTTTGATGTTACTAAATATAGAATGAAAGATAAGCAGTAAATTTTAATTGGTCTTTTCCAGACATTAAAATTAAAGTTAAAAAAATTGCGGAAATATTACCGGAACATTAAGAAATGTTTAATAAAAAAAATGCTTTTTCTTGAAAAAATTATTCAAGAGTTAAAAAAAATGTTTACCTGCTATTGTAAATTCTTTATTTTTCATAGCTTCAATGCTCTCAGATGTAGATGCCTCCGCTTCCTCTAAAACATAAAATATATGGTTTCAATTTATTAGCCTAATAATATTATTCCTTATCATTTATGCATGTGTGAATATGTAAATATTTTTATATAATGAAGTGTGTATTAAGAAAACATGTGTCTGCACCTTTGTGTATAAGTCTAGTTTATTATATTTTTTTATGTACCTGATATGAAGTCTATTTCACATTGTGATAAACTATTTCTTTTTTTGTCTTTTTTTTCTTTATTTTTTGATTGATCGTGTAATTCTTCATGTACACTACATACAGAACTATTTTGTGACTTGGTCAATGATTGAGATATTACACCTTTTTTCTTCTTTTCACTAATAGGTGTTTTCTTTGCTGGTGATTTATTACTATCTTCCTTAACTTCTATGGTTTCAGGTTCAGCTTCAGTTAAGTCATTAACTGATTCTGACAAACGTTTTTTATTCTTTTTGTTAATTTTAGTGGATTTTTCAGGTATTTCATTACTAACATCCACATCATATTCTTCGAGGTTTGTCACTGCCACATTTGTTTCAGAGTTCTTTTTAACTTTCTTTGTTTCACTATTAGGTGTTTTTTTCAGTGAATTTTCGTTTATCTCTTCATATTCATCAATCTTTGGTATATTTAAGTCCTTGCTCGACAGGTTAAATGAATCTTTTCGTATTTTCTTTTTACTGTCATTTTCAGGTGTTTTACTGTCCTTTTGTACAGATTTATTTTTAATGTCACTTTTTGGTGTCTTTTGGATTATTTTTTCTGGTGAAGAATATGCAGTATTATCTAAAAACCAAAGAAAAGCTTGTTCACAAACAAATGATCAAGACAGTTAACATTATTATATAATATAAAAATATGTGATATAAATACCTGGGGTATCAGCATTATTATCATGATCATCTTTTTTGTCTCGTTTATTTCTCTTGTAAGAAATTTCAATTGGTGGTGAATCATCAGCACTTGACGAATCTGAAATTTAGAAAATTAAAAATGTAAACAGCAGATCTATAAAAAATACTATCTATCATTTACAGCATATTGAATATAGGTCATTTCTGTAATTGTTTCACAAAACCAATGTAAATATTATCACTGGTACTGTGATATTAAAATTTATATATTTGAAAAATTATTAGGTTTGTCTTCCTTTTCCATCTATCTAATAGAATAATACAGACTATGCAGTAGTTTACATGGAAACATACTGATTGTTTGTATATAACAGGGAAATTAAAATTTCCGATGTAGCTAGAAAGTATGTAGTCTCAAAATACACGAGATTATTTTCTTAAATAAATAATCTAATTTTTAGAATATATTGCTGATTTTTCATTAATAATGATCATAACCACAAATTAGATATTATGATTGGTGTTTACTAAGTTAAAGTGGGAGTTTATAATGGAAATTACATTTATATTAAAAGAAACCTGAGACACTGTACTGAACATGAGCAACTGCAATGCCTGCAATTGCTTGTGTAGCTAAGACAACTAACTGCATCAGCTTGTGTATAAGTAGAGATTTCGGATTTATGATTATTTTTTCTATTAGTCACTCATTAAAGCCACCTCAAAGATTGCTTAAGAAAGATAACCTAATTTAAACATTTAGTAATTTCTTCATGTTAAATAATCAGAACACCATATATTTTTTAATATCATGTAACAGAAGATATTGGGGGATAAACAGATTTCTCAGAGTATATATGTAGTGTTAATTAACTTAAAATTTAGTTTTCTTAATTAAGGAGTATCAGTCAACTGTACAATCTATTTTTAAAGAAGTAAGTATTAACTGATACTTTTAATAGCAAGAATATATTAGACAAGTTGCTTACCACTCTCTTGTGGAATTTTCGGAGCATTCTCTTCTTCTTCTTCAGACCGATTACCGACAGTGTCAACGAAAAATGGCACATCATCTTGATCCATTCCAGCATCTGAAATTTTTTGAGATATATTTAAAAAAAAATTAGGTAGCTGGTTAAAATAAAGTACAGTAGAGCAGTTACATTTCCTGAAAGTTCATTTTTTGTTTAGCTCATTTCTTTATAAAATGTAAATAATTTGTCCTGATAGAATAAAGTTGTCATGGATTACCATTACAACTTTATACAAACTATTATGTTACAGCAACAAATTTACTATTTAAATTTATACTAAATGTTCCATGCAATTAATTGAAACTGTTCAGAAAAATGTTTTTTGATGTACTCTCTATTCACAGCATTTACATGTTATGAAATATTGGTATCTACTTAAAGCCTGTAATAATTGAAATTAAGATAGTTTGGTTAATTTTGTTACATTATAAGGCAACCAGTTCATATATAGACTATGCCTCTTTTAACCTACCTTCACTAATTCGGATATCGGTTTTTGCTTCAATTTTCTTGAGTGGAATGATGTTTTCCAAGCTCTCCTCATTTTTGGTCTTACTTTCTTTACTATAATCACCACTAGTTACACTGTCCTCAGAAAATAGTAATTTTAAATCAATAGAATCGGAAGAATCATCTGAATTCGATTTAACAATTTTCTCTATTTTATCAGACTTGGATTTTTTAAATTGTTTTCGGGATTTATCTTTTATTTGAGTTAGGTTAAGATGATCAACAATTGACTCATCAGTTTTCTTTAATTTTTTACCTTTGTTCAGGGAATGGTTTCCCAATTTAAATTTTTTAATTTGATTAGGTTCAGGATTAAGATCAAGGTTACTTGAAACTGATGTACTGTTACTTTCTTTATATTTCTGGTTCTTTTTCTGGAGAGAAGTATCATAAATATTTGTTTGATTCAGCATGTTTTCCTTAGAATCATTTTCACATTTTGTTGTTTCTGCATTACTGGGTTTGTTTCTTTGATTTTGAGTGCCTTTGATATCCTCATTATTAATAGAAGAATCTTCATCATCATTAGAATCTTCCAAAGGGTCATTAGATAGAGATTTGGATAGAATTGCTCCTGAAGTGTCTTTTCCAACATCTGTTTCAACAAATTGGTTAGAAAGATCATAAGGTTTTTCCGAGTTTTGTTTTTTATTTTGTGTTACTAAAGTAATCTCTTTTTTGTGATTTTTATTTGACATTAGCAATAAGTCGTCCTTTATGACATTTTGATTGCTAGCTGGACTTTCTGTTATTGATTTACAGTTCTCGCCTTCATTAAGAGTAGAGTTTAGCCTTGATCTTTTATTTTTTTTTGGAGCTATGACATCATCATCAGATTGTGAAGAGTCTAGAATTTGATTAGTATTTTTTTTCTTTTTTGAATTTTTAGAAATTGAGTCATTACGAGAATTTTGACGTGAATTGTGACGTGATTCGAACATTTCTCTAGATGCTTGTTTTTGTTCTTTTAATTTTCTTTCATTGTATTTTTTCTTAGATTTAGGAGTCATTTTGAGTTCATTATCACTCATTGATAAATCATCTCCGGAGCCACTAAGTAATGCATTGTCTTCTTCGTCAGAACTAACCAAAAAGGAATCTTTTTCATAATCAGAATCATTGGATGAATCATCTTCAGATGTTAGTGTTTCACCTTTTTCCAAAATTTCATTGTCTTCTTCATATTGTTTTTCTTCTTCATTTTGGCTATCTCCAGATTCATAGCTATCATTTGCCTCTTCAGCTTCATCTTCAAAAAAATTATTTTTATCACTTGTAGTAGATTCTTCTTCAGAAACAGAGTCTTTTGCAGAAGAATGTATTGATGTATTTGATATATCACACTCATCTTTTTTAGTATTGTTTTGATTAGTTTGTTTGGTTATTTTATCATCAAAAATATTAGAATTTTTGTTACTCTGTTTGCTATCATTTTTTTGCTGGAGTGGAGTGCTTGTTAAATAATTTGGAGAGAGCTTTTTGTTTCTTTTTGAATTATCCTGTGTAATATCTGAAACATTGATAGACTTACATAATTGTTTGTTGGTAGAGACTTGTGGGGAATTGTTATTAGATGTTGATAGGTCTTTTAGTTGGGACAATATGAGTGTACTTTTATTTTCTTTGCTACTTTTTTCTAAAGGTTGAGTTGTTGATAGATTTGCAGAGATTTTTGTTTTTGAATTATTGGAAATGTTTTTTATATTAGACTCCTGTGATTTGTTCATAATATTGTCTTGTGCTTCCACTGGTAAATTATTTATAAGGTTTTCTGGTAAGGTTTCATCTACATCCATTGGCTCACAAGTGTCACTTGAGCTATTTTTCTTAAATTCCATAATATCTGTCTTCTCATTTTTGTAAGATGTTGATAAAGCAGAATTAGACAAATTATCACTTTTTTCTCCTAATTTATGGTTTATTACAGGAACACATTGATCTTCATTACTATTTTCATTATTTATTTGTATTGGATTAGAATCAGAATCTTCAATGAGAACTGTAGTTTGTATATTATGACTAGGATCTTTTTTAAATAAATTTGTGATTTCACCATCATTTTGAATAGTTGGGTCATTTTCATTAGAAGATTTATTAGATGAATAAGTTAATGAGCTGTTGCTTTTATCTTTATTTTTCTTTTTAGATAAATTTCTGCTTGTGTTAGAATCATTCTGTAAAATATTGTCTTCATTGCCTTTATTTTCACTTTTACTGCTGTTAATTTCTTTATCACCAGATCCAGAATCTACAGTTTTCTTTACAAAAATGTTATTGGAGTCATGTTGTCGTTTTTTCTTTTTTTTTTCGTTATCACTGTAAAATTCTTCATTTGTTAAAGAAATAGCAGGAATGGTGGTCCAAGATTTAGTTCTATGCCTTTTAGTTTTAATTTTGTTTAACTCTTGCGCATCAGTCAAACTTTTGTTTATATGTGAAAATGTTTTCTTCGGTTTTGTGTCTAAATTTTTAATAAGATTGATACTAGAATTTGAAAGTCTTTTTGTTTTAGTGGCATTGTCACTTTTTCCATTATTAGGTACACTGTTTTCATTGTCTAAAGACGTAGTAGATGAATCTTCACTTTTAGTAGATTTGACAATATTTATGGCATCATCAGCAGTTACAGCACTGGTTTTGGTTTCACTTAGCATTGGAACTGGTGAGTTACTTGATCTGGGTGTTTTATTAAGTAAACGAGGGCTTTTTCGTATAGGACTTTGTTTTATATTTTCACCTTCAGAGTGCTTTACTTCATCATTGTTTGTTTTTGTGTTACTCTCAGGTTCTTCTAAGATAGCTTCAGGTATTTGAGAGGTAATTTTTGAATTAGTACTTGCAGCATCTGGAAAGAAAATTGTTATAATAAAATGTTTGGATAACAGTAAAAGATTAAAATAAATTTTTCTAAATAGAACAAAATAATGCCATACCTTCTTTTTCAACACTTGATGATGAGTCTTTTCTAGTTCTTCGAGTTGGTCTAATGGGTGTTAGAGGTATTTCTGTGTCACTACCTATCAAAATGTAATAAAAATATAATGGATCAATGAAGAAATGATATTTTAGTGATTTTTTGATTCAATTAATGAACTTACCAGCTTGGGAATTTCTTCTTGCAGCCCTTTTACCTCTAGGAGAGTCAAAATTTGGTAGGGTGTCTGAAATAATGCTAGTGTTAGATTTAATCCTTGCACTTCTCCTTGATGGTGTGACAGGTTTTTCATCTACATTATCTTTTATTTCTTTAACTGCAGTTTTTCTTGTTGTTTTTTTAAAACTGTTTTCTGCAACTGAAAGTGATTAAAAATTAAAATACAGACAGAGACAAGATAACAAAGCCACAGATCTTTTTTTCTTCATTGAAGAATTTTTTTAATTGATTAATTTATATATATATATATATATATATATATATATATATATATTAAACAATTAAATAAAAAAAAAATTATATCATCCATATAGTAATAAATAAAATGTAACATTTCATTTTGATGCTATGAAATTAAATGAAAATTTTACTTTAACAATTATTATTACATATAAAATATAAAATAACTATGTACCAAATTAATAAATTCCATTACCATTTTCATCTATCAAATCCAACTCAGGCTTAGCTGCTTTTCGAACACCTCTTTTTTTTGTTGGTGTACCAGGAGCAGGAGAAGATTTTCCATCATCAGACTGTTCTATTGATATTCTCCTTCGAAGTCTTGTCACGGGCGCTTGGAAATTATGTGAATATTCTTAATATTAGAATGTTTTTTTTTTATTAAAAAATTATAATAATTAGCCACAACTGTTCTTAGCATTTATGAAACTATTTGAAAATTATAGGTACATAAGTCTGGATCCAACGCCAGTATGTGTTTAAATATGTAACGTACGTATTAAAAAATAGTTCTAGCTTGTTTTCATCTCATATCCAAAATTAATCTAGAAAAATGATAAGAATGTTTAATCTGAATTTGTAAATTGTTCATTTCTAAGTATTAAATCAAATTAGTAAATTATTATTTTGAATAAATTGTCCAAAAAACTTGAAATATTTTAACGTAACTGGGGTAGACAAAGAAACCTCGTGATATTGTTTCGTTATAACAAGGCTTTAAATTGACTTTAGATTTAAAAAAACAATAATTAATGCGCGTAAGATGCGTAATACTAAAGGAAAAATCTTTAAAAAGCGAGCATGTTTAACGGCACAATCACACCACACGCGTTCTCACCAGTCGCTAAGTTCTTTAATAAACGTATATAGTTACCTTTGACTCCAACTTCTTCCTCCATAATTTGCGTTTGTCTAACAACAATCAGATTGTCCAGTTATGGCGAGAAACACGTGCATTAAATTGAAATAAACGTTGCTTTGAGGTTGAGATAATGGTCGAACAGCTGTTGAGACGCCGCGAAATGTCAATTTGAATCCGAAGCGTACCAAACGTAAAGGATTGTTTTTTCTAGCAACACCTTGGTTCGTTACCACGTTATTAGCATCGGGTAAATTAACAAATTTTAAATTTGAGGATAGTAATGATTTTAGTATGTTGTATATAATTTTATTACTAAAATTAGAGTAAAAATTTCACATTGCATTAATTTTTATAACAGCTGCCAGAAATCATTTAGACATTATTCAATTATTTATATAATTTTACAAATATATAATGTTTAACTATTATAACAACTTAGATCTTTTATGTACAATCATTATTTTAGTTTGTATTTATAAAATAGAAATACTCAGAAATTAAAAAGCCTTTTGTATAAGTCATCTTTGAAATCAGTAGCCTCTTTTTTATAACGGTATTATTCTGAATTAAGCTTATATCAAATAACAAAACGGTATAAAAATATGTAGTAGTTTGGGGAAAATAGTCTTCAACAATATGTATACACTGCGTATAAAATATGACATAAGTTGGGAAAAGGCCTCTCAAATAACATGTAAAAACTTAGAATAAAATATCTATGGCCGTATTTATTCTTTATGGTTGGTTGTATTAATTAAAATATTTTATATGAATAGAAAGAAGTATTATAAGAGTTAATTTCGAATTTTTTTTTGTTTTACTTTTTGTCAAAATATCTAATTTCATGAATAAATTCGTTAGATTTTTTTTCCTAGTGGTACAAAAAAAAGAGAAAGAAAATGCATTGCAAGCCGTATAAAAGAATTGTGGTCTTTACGGATCAAATGCAATTTCAGTAAGAGCAGTACAAATTGGTTTAAGCATTTCCATTTCGAAAATTTTGATGTCAAAAATGCATTTTACTCTGGACAAATATGAATCATTTATGAAAAAGTGGATCAAGATCGGTTTCTTAATGGTTACAACATAGCCGAAAAACAGAAAATCCTAAAACCGATTTATTCGAAAAATTAGATATTTAAGCATCATAACAACAAAAAACCATAATGAGCTGTGTACTTATTTGTGTATCTTTATTAAGACTTAATGAAACTGAACCGTAATTGGGGAACAAAAACTGGTGAAGGAAAGTGGATGACGTACGACAAGAAAGCGCAAAAAAGAGCGTAGTTAAAAATTAGTCAGGCCTCAGACTAGCAAAACCTGGGTTTATTTGCTATACGGTAATGTGGTGATTTGTGTTTGGACGTATATAATAATAAAATGATTTTTTTGAAAATTTTTAAGATACCCATTTAAGTTATTATTATGGTTGTAGTACTAAGAATTATCTATTATATTAATACAAGATTGTTTTTATTTATATTTTCTAGAATTATTTCATCCATTTCTCTATACATTTTTAATAACACAAAAATTTGTAAATATTTGGTCTTAATTTCGCTTTATAAAGAAGATTAATAAAAAAAAATTAATGAAAAGTACATGACTAAATGCAGGGTTCGTGCTTAAAATGACGACAGTTTCTTTGGAGAGCTTTCTTAATTAATTTTCTTTCCTAGCTCATACCGTCTTTTATTACTGTAACCTTATATTATGGCAAATTTAAACCATATGAAAGTCCTTTTCTTATAAATAAACTTCTTTACTCGTATACTCTTCATGCTTAGAATTATTAACGAAAGCCATATCCGTAAATAAGTAACCGTATGTCGGTCAAGCGTATTGGAAAGTTGGTTAAGTCTCCCAGCTGGTTAGACGACCTTGGTAGGATTTTATAGGAAGGCGCTTAGCTACGGCAGCTTCTTACCGTTCCTATTATATACATGCGGAAAGATAAATGTCCAGTAGTAGAAGTGTTGCAACTAAAATGATGATTGTGATTGTTGAAGAAAATCTCTCTAATTTTATTAAGACAAACCCTTATGTTTGTGTAAATTGCTATTAAAAATTAGTCGAACCATGTTCTAAAAGAATATTCGAGAATGGATATTATTAGTTTACAATTTTCTGCGCCAGTACATTGATTCACGTGCTTCCTAAACTGGCTTATCACCCATGTTATGTTATGCCTTGTTATTTTAGCCTAATTTATCTGAGAGTTCGGTAGTCTCTTAATTCGGTTATAAATTAGCTACCTAAACGAGGGTTTTGGCAGGTAGAGAGCAACCAGTAACGAACTCTTTAAAAAGTTCTGAGTAAAACGTTTTTTTTTCAGACAGATTCTTTGTGATCACACAAGGAAATTTATAAATATATATGCGTATAAGCAACGTGTACGTAACGTGAGCCAGGAATTGTAGATATGAAATAAAATAGGCGATGTTATAAATTCTGGTATTCAGTTAAGAATCGGCGGTATCAAAGATATAATCCATTTAATTTACTTTTTAATTTCCTAGTTTTACATTACTTTATACTGTAATTGATACGAATAATTATTATTTGGATATACGCCAAACCACTTCGGCACAATAATCCCCATCGCCAAATGGTACATGATTGACTACATAGTATTGCCAACTAGATAACTTTTCGTTAGCGATTAGCCTACATTATTTATAAAAATCATTATATATATTAACCTTAAATTCATGAATTTTATTCTAAACGCTGTTAATAATTTACTCAATGTAGGTAACCGTGCAATATAAAATTACACATATTTTTATATGTTAAAAATATGCAAAGAATATTTTTATCGATAGTTACTTTCATGTTCAATAAACCGAACGATTTTTTTTAATTAAAATAAAAAAAAGAGAAACTGAAATGTGTTATTGGAAACGGAGTATGATGAACCATTGTTAGTAATAAAAATAATCAATCGGTTATTTTAAAATATTTTATGGTTTAGATATATTTTATAAGATTTTACAGTTATTTTTCAATTATTCCGACTTGCATTTCCCGTTTATTATGATTAAAAAGTGTACTTTTCATTACTTTCGTGTATTAAAAATTTTATCGAATAAGTTCTTACGAATTTTAATTACGAATTAATAACATGCATGGATCCCACAGCTTATGAACATCAGAAGTAAAATATGGTACGAGTATACTGGGTGCAGGAATTTTAAAGATGTAGTACTGCATAGTTATATATGGTTATCGTCACTGTATCGGATAAAAATACAGATTTGTAGCCGACTATGGAAAAATATAATTAATCATTTATTATGGATGTAGAAACATGTAATCTACCGTGACAGACCGCAAATTTTCTGAGTAACTATTTATGGAATATATCTTATTTGTGTAAAGGTTTAAAGTTCAGTTATTTAAATAGTTTTAATTGTTACCTTTGGACTTTACTTTACTTATGGACATTAAACAATACAAAGTAATATAAATAAATAATTTTATTGAAGCCGGAGAATGCTAAAGCATTCTGCAGAAATCACGCTGGATAAATTATTGACGTAAGAAAGATACAAAGGCGGGTGGCAGGTCGGCAACGTAAACATAAATTCTCACATCATTTGTTCAGTTCGTTATGTTTTATTTTCCAATTTACAAGCAATGTTTAGTGTTTTAATATGATTATGCAATTAGAAATGTTCCAAAAGGGGCTGTACATTTCAAATAAAATGGGTTATATTAAGAAAAAAATGTTTAAATAGATTTGTAGACTGGTATAAATATTTTGTTATTTAGTTATTAAGAGTATAAAATAATATGAATACTTCTATTGTGAAAATTGACATTTTACGTAAACACATTACTCGTTGAATTTTAAGCTCATTTTGCTTGTCAGATATTAAATTAAAAATTAGAACAACATAACTCAGAAAGAGAAATGTTTGCCTCTCAAATTTAGCAGAAACAGTTTTAGTAAAATTTTAATACCTTCTATCTTATTATTTAGTTTACGTGTTTCTAGACTATGATCAAGATTTTTCCAGTCTCTTACAATTTTAACACTTCATCCAAACCGATAATTTTTTTTTAAATTAACACAACATTTTTTAAAATTACAGATACAAATAAATATCATGTTTATAGCTAGAATGTTCATGTATTTTTAAATTATGTAAACTATTCTTTGTATAGTTAGCCAGCTATGCTGAAACAGTAGTCGCTGAGTTGACTGAGACTTAGGAGACTCTTTGATTGTATATGATTGGCACTGCTCAAAAACAAGTTTTCAAATATTGAGCCGTCTTCGTTACATTATAACATCCTGCGATCGCCATCCCGCCTACCATGTGAGGCAAAGAGTGTCTATGGGCTGAAACGAAGACGATTTTTCTGGCTATAACCAGAAAAATTCTTACATTTGTTGAAAATTAAATATAGATTAATTAAAAAAAAACTTAATGAATTTTTAGTACTTTGCATTACAATGCTTTTCACTTTTTTATTTTTATCTTTCTATAACACAAAACAGCAATTTTTGTCAAACCACTTTAAAAATTGTTAAATCCAACTTTTAAAAATCTCTACCTTATCTCTCAACTCGATTTATGGGGCTACATGTGTATAAAAAATCCACAATTAGAAAGAAATAAAACACATTGGCTTTTAAGTAACGGTTTTAATATTGGTATATAAATAACAAAAATATGTACACCTTGCATTTTTGAAGTGAACTAACTTTCTCTATTTTATATACCGCCGCGTCGTTGAACATTTCTACGACTCAAATAAGTTCAGGTTAACTGCTTGTATCTGAAACTTTCCAGATATAAGTTGTTCAAAGCTCTCTTGCAACAGTTTTTGAAGTCAAAGAAGCGAGATGTTATGAAAGTTATTTCGGATGTTACTTTTACAAATTTAAAATATAAAGGAGTAAATGAATATTAATAAGTAAGATAAGGACCAATATATAGCTACTTCCGCACATGTAGTCGTAGTGGTGCAATAAAGTGCACCGCCCACCAGCCCGCTGATAAATGCGCATGCGGCAAACAATGCGAATTACACAACTACCACCGCTAAATCACTCAACACGTGTTTCACCCCTCTACGGGGCATCTTCAGGAGTAATGTTACACCGATTACTGCCAAACACAGAGTCCACAGAGTGCACTTTATTACAACGACTACGACTGCATATGTGGGAGTACCTATTATATATTGGTCATTTTCTTACTTAGGATGGACTTCCGCAAAATAACGCCTGATTCCATTAAGTATTAATATTAAAAACGTAATCTTTACTTTTCATTCCATTAATCTTTTATGTCGTAGAAATATTTTTATACCATGAATTCTTATTAAACTGAAACTCGACACAAGAATTTTTTTATTTTGTGGAAATTATGTTCTCTATTTTGTAATTAAAGCATTTAATGATCTAAAATTTGTAAAAAATAATCCCTCGTCTTTATATATTGTAATACATAAAACCGGACAGATTTGGTTGGTTGCAAAATATAATCCATTTTGGACCTCTTTCCACATTAACTTTTTAATATATTAAATATTTAATCTTAAGTGTAGTTTGGTCCTAAAAGTCTATGGATGTGTATTCCAATAATACGGCGCAATAGAAGGTTCCATTATCATTAAATTCTATTGAAGGTAAGGATGGCATGAGATCGAACCTCGATAAAGGTAAATTATTAGGACTGAAACCATTTAACAAATTTCGGGTCTATTACAGTTAATTGCACAAACGCGAAATTATATTTGATGCATATATCGATAATGTTCTTTTTCTTCGTATCTTCATTGATTCTACTATGGTAGTTGGAATTTAGCGCCTGTGTCGAATTAGGGAATGACTTACATAAACTGATTTTTAAATAATTACTAAAAATAGTAAGCTTTTACTAATGAATAAAAATACACAATTTTTATTTGAAATTTTCAAACCAAATGTAAAAAATATTACAAACAATAGATCTTATTCTTTGGATTGTATAGTTAATAGTTAGATTAAGAAACAAAAATGTTATATATATGTATATAATATTTTTATATAAAATATTATATAATATAATAAGGGGAACTATTATCATTATTATTTTTCACATTTGAATATTTACTCAAATGACAAAAAAGTAGACTCATGGATACGTGTTACGGCTACTACGGCAGAATGTTAAAAATCTTTGATGGGTGTGGGAATACGTAGGTTAAAATAAAGTTCCACAAAATATCGTAGCCCTTTCTTTTCTTATTTTTAAATTATATATAGCATTCAAGAGTTTTTAATTTATACATATGTGTATAATTTGGCTTATTGACTAATTTACATCGTTGATGTTATAACATACACGTTCAACATTGTTATCTCGTGTAAAACTGTTGAGTTTCTGGCCGGCTGTTTTCAATAGATCAGCGCTCCGGTAGTAGCTTACTACTTATAGTGTTAAAATAATCGATGTTTCAAAAGCGCCTGCGAATTATGCCTGCTTGAATAAAAATATTTTAAGTTTTAAATTCTACAAAAATGTTTGAATAACAGAATGAGCTGGACAATATCTCGGGCAGTAATATTCTTGAAGGAATGACAGAATAACAAGTATTAATATAAAAAAAGCTCTGTTATAGACAATGGTTCATGCTTTGTAAGGACATATATAAGTAATTATTGAGTATATATAAGTAATTAAGTAAGGAAAGGAATAATATTTAGCCTCTGTGTTTGACACTAATCGGTGTAACATAACTCCTAAAGTTGCCCCGTGGAGGGGTGAAATACGTGTTGAGTGAATTAACGGTGGCAGTTGTGTAATTCGCATTGTTTGCCGCATACGCATTTATCAGCGGGCTGGCGGGCTGGCGGGCGGTGCACTTTGTTGCACGACTACCACTGCATGTGCGGAAGTGGCTAAATATTGGTCCTTTTCTTACTTAGGATGGACTTCCGCAAGGTAACGCCTGATTCCATTAAATATATAAGTAATTAAGTATATATAATTAATTAAGTATATATAAACAATAATTGATAAGAAAATATATTTTTATTCTAAGCTCCTTGAAACATACCACAATAAATTCTGATGCTAATGATTTTTCGAGTGTCCTCGAGATTTGGAACGTTGATACAGTTTTTTTCCTACGATAAGTAATTTCAGGAATTTCTTACGTTATTATTAATATTACCGCTCTCGTAAACTGTTTCACCGCAATCTTATCAAACATAAAAGCAAAAAAATTTTAGTGTCAATAACTTTCATGATTTCAATTGAGGGTAGTATGTAGGAAAAGAGAAAAGGGAGCCGTATTAAGGGTTTATGATCTTCACAAATAATAATAAAAAAATGTAGTGAGAATACATTTCTCTTTTAAACCCAAAACATTAATATATCCTTTAATTAATATAAACGAAAGTTTTTAGACTAAAGAAATATCGCATTCAGTGAGTCTACTGAAAGTAAACTTTGCTAGACATACTTGGAATTGCCAAATCATTAAAGACAAGTTTATTTTTAACATCAATTAATCATTTATAACAAAAACTACCTTTCTCGCTATCTGGGTAATTTTTCTTATTTAAAATGTCTATAGTGGCAACTTTTAATTAATTATTTATCCTATTTAACAATACAATTTGAATTTAATTGTTACCATTAAAGCAGTCGTTTTTTAACTTCTTTTTTATTTTAAACGTATAAAGGTAGTATTTATATTTATAGCTACATAGATGAGATGATTGTGCCAAGCTATAAAATCGATAATGCAAGTTCTCTGCAACCTTGAAACTCTTATACGGGAGAAATAGAAAATAAATAAATATTTTAAGTAGACGGAACTCATAACTTAAAAAAAAAAGGACACAATCTATATAATTTTAATAATAAATTCTTTTTAAACTGAAATAAATAGAAACAAGAATTATAACATTCTTTAAAACGTTAAAAATAAAAAATAGTAAGAGTATGTCAAATTATTTTTGGGTTAAATTAGATGTAAAACCTACTAAAAATATATTTTAATTGAGGCTTACATAATTTTCAATAAAATGAAAACATATTGCATAGATACAGAGCAATCAGTGTTTTCAACATTTCACTAAATATATAGAAGTATCGTTAGAAAAAATGCCTTTGTTCAAGTTACAAACCTTTAGTTACATAGGACTACTTATTTGTAAGACGAGAAATTATTTTTGGTAAGAGTTATTCTATTTTTTTCCATTCCATTGTTATCGTTAACATTTCAATTTCACAGACGCTTTTAGGTATTATGGAAATTAGGAATAAATTTTAATTCAAATGCAATACTTAAAGTAAAATTTGCGATAATTTATGAACAACGCTTTGATACAAACATCGTCACCATGACAGCTGATAGAGGCATTTGGAAAACAAAGGCCTCCTCCAAAGATCGCCTGCGGTCTTGCGTAGCCCGTATCGTGCACCTTCCCGCGACAAGACCTTGGCTATGTCGTCGGTCCATTTAAAGGAGGTCATAGCTACGCCCCGTAAAATGTCTATTAACGGCGGACGGCTGCACAAGCGATGTGCCCCACCTTCAGATGAGCAATTCTTCTCACTTTCCTTTGTCTTTTTACATCTATTCTTTTTCGAAGAATTCAATACAGTTTTTTGATACAATGGCAGGAGCCGATATGCTTTAACAAATATTCAAATCAAATTTAGAGAAAACGTTCAGTACATTTATTTTTAAATGTTCTCTTCGAAGTATACAACAAGAAATTCCAAGTTTAAGAGAGGATTAAATTGGTATTTTACTATATACATATATATATATTACATTATTAGTACTTTTACCTTTTCCATACTATGGTTGTCTGTAAGAGATTGCCTTGTGTACCTTGTGTGCTTTTGTATACTATTGTGAAACTTATTAAATGTATCCTAACGTGTACAATCAAGAATATGAAATAAAAAAATAAAATAAATAGGGTTAGCATATTTATATATTGGATTACGAACCGCGATTTCGAATATATTGTCAAATTACTTTAGTTGTATGTGTATACATTAAAATTTACAGATATTACACTTTTCTCGTTCGCTTTTATGTTTGGGTTGGATTAAGGGCGCAAGTCGTTTGCTGAAGTGCCGATGTTTATAACCGACCCACTGTTCCAAGAAAATAGTAATATTGAATTTCGTTTCTGTAGTAACATGGTGTTCCTAAGGAATTTAAATTTTAGTGTCTTACGAAAGTTAATTTTTAATTGTCTAATTTATTTTGCAGTCATTTCTTACTGTTGCTTTTCTTCATCATAAAGACGTGTTGATTAGAAATTGTTTTTTTTTTAAATATTTACGCGGCTCAAATGAAAGTGTATGATGTGTTTTGAATATATATAGTTTGCGTTTTATAGGTGTGTTTTAATATATAGGCTGTAAAAGTTTTGAAGAGGTAAATATGTACATAATTTTATTGTCAATTAATATATGGTACACTTTATCCAAAAACCGATGGTTTCAGAGATATCAAAAAGGTAGTTTTTTTTTTATAAAATATATCCGTTATTTTGGAAAAAAAGTAACAAAAAAACGTTTGCCTTTTAAAGGTCGTCGAAAAACTTTCATGTACTATTGGAAGTTTATGGATGAGGCCTTTGTCGAGCAATGGATGATCTGCAGCTAAAATGATGATGATGATATCATTGGTGAATTTTATATCTTACCTTTTCAGTAAAATTAGAAATATACGTAGTAGTGTGAGTGTCCTGTACTAGATACGTAAATAGCTTAGAAACTTTTAAAACAATTATATGAAACCCGGTAGGGAGAATTAAACGTACAGAATAGTTTAATCAACTGCCCGTAACAGCTTTTGACAAAACTTTTCAACTGTAAGTTTATTCAGGCATGTATTCCTGTTTTGTTCTGGATAGCTCTGTCTGTCACAGTAAATATTGAATGCTTTTGTGCTCCAAATAATCTGCTTTCGATATCAATGTTAGGCTTGTCATTGTAAATTTACCTTATTTTGTTTTTTTATATTACGACTATTATTACATCTGTTATATTTTTAATTCGATATTGGTCTATATTTAGTGAAGATCATATTTTAAATTGCTAGAAAAGACAAAGAAAAAAAGTCACTGTAACGTATAACCTATTTCGAAGTGTTTGTAAAATAAATATCATGACTTTACTTGCTGTAAACTATAATTATTATATGTGAAATTGAGTAAATAAGTTTCCATGTCTACTTCTATTTATACGACAGATATACGACAGATACCTACACAATACTTAGTCTAGCTATAAATAAAATTACAATTTAAAAAAAAAAACATCATTACATTTTAATTTGCATTTTTTATTCATACATTTATATTTATCGTGTTTTTTTTATTTTCGCGTATTTAAACAGTATTAAATGTCTTGGAGTTATTAAAATGAAGCGAGGTGATAATAAGAATCGAATTACTGTAATAGCATTGTACAAAGTAGATAATAAACCATATGCAGTTATGGAAAGTTTCTATCTGCTTACTATAACTTGCATGTTTATGTGCCAGGCTATTAATGGGTATAATGAAACCTCTTTTATTAGATTAATTTTTATATGTAGTTTTATATATAGTTATTCTTTATGAGTATGAAAATATCTTAACTTCAATGTAGTATTAGCACGAAAAAAGCTGAGAAGGATATGTTAATGTATAAACTATAACACATTACAGTAATAAAAGTTTTAAGTCGTATAATAATTTAGGATTTTTCCTAAATATAAACATTTCGAGATAATTGTCATATTTTTAAAAAAAACTTTAGGGCCTGTACAAACTTTCCTATTCTAAACATTTTGTACAAAGCTTTGCTGTCGGTAGTTAAAAACACATCAAGGGTACAAAAAGGACGTTACGAGTTCCTGACGACCTTACTGTAAATGGACACTCGTGTTTCGACGGACTATGATGTCCTGAATTTCTGTAAAAGTATTATTTTTCTTTGTTACGTAAAGTTTTAAAGGTAATAAACGCAAGATTTATTTTAATTCCACGTTTCGATAATCATTTATATATCTCTGTGATTATGTTCTACATTTTAGAGATTAGATAATTTTAATTATAACTAGCCATTAACACAGAAACAAGTCTATCTAAAAATTAACACAGAACATAGGTCAACGGGTACTGTGACCCAATTAATGAAATGACTCGAAATAAATTTAAAGTGGATTTGTATGTGGTGGAGGTAAAAGGTATAGCATTGAACTCTCTCTATAACTTTCCGAAGATTTAGGTCTGTCCAGAGAGAACATAAGCTCTTTTGTAGAACGTGCTTCTATAGCAGCATTGATAGAATCATTTAAAATTTGGATAGGTAGAGTGAGTCTGGTCGGTGAAGGTGATCGCCAATGCCTTATATAGCCATGGTACTACGCGGGTCGTCAACCACGAGCGCCAAACCTACTCCTTTAAAACGCTATGGATTCGCCACCCGCATAATGAATTCATGGCTGAGAAATTTCGACTCTCAACATGCGGGGTGGCCTAAGTAGAGCTGAGCTGAGCTGATTTTATTTATCTAAAGATACAATTCTAGAAAGTTTTTAAACACGGCTTTGTGAAAGAAATTAATAATACCAGTTTAAGAAAATTTCACAAATTTGTTAAATTAATTTCGATTTTTAAGCAAAGGTGTTGTCCCAAAGTGCTCCATGTAGAACCCAAGGGATCCACGGGAGACTCGATGGAGGTCTACGCTGGCGTGGCAAAAAATGGGAGTTCACAATACGTACGGTGCACTACCGTGCGCAAAAATTTGTCTGCTTTCGATGGTGAAGAACTAAAATCTTGCTTTGATTTTTTACTACTTTGAATGACCAGTTTTCTAAATGATATAAGTGAGAATTGAGTGGTTCCTAGTGCTGTCAGTAGATGTCGAAAAGTGAAGTTGCTTAGAATCACTTTTTTAATTAGTCATCTTCTTTGTAAAATCAATTAATTAAATAACCAATTGTCTCACTTTTTCCCAAAAGTTTTAATTCGTGATTGAAACTCAGAGGCAAGGTAAATTTCCATTATTAGATGTAACATTAACATTATTCGAAGAGTTGTAGGAATATGGTAAAAATGCAGGGAATCCGCCGTAATCAGCTATTTAGCTAGCTTTAAAGTAGAGTATCAGAAAAAAGGTTTGTAACCTCTGATTTAGATGAACGCAATGGAAATTTGGCCTCATAACTATATAGTCAATAAATATTTATTAAGCTGTAGAGAAGATCCGTAGATGAATGAAAGTAACAGACTATTTGGTCTTTATGTGTCTTTGCCCATTGTCACTGGAGTGGGGGGGAGTGGGTACATTTTTATGCACCCCATAGCACATGAAATAGATGGCTCTGCCCAGCGAAAACCACGCATTTTTACCCACAAGACAGACAGATAACCTTGTTAAGGTCATTGGAACGGTGGATGCAGGCCGTTTCTGCAACCGGTTTTATTGGAAATCTATGGTGAAGGCCCATATCTAGTAGTCGTGATGATGATTATCAATTAAGTCAATATGTAAGATCTTTATTTACAGTTTTTATTAAGTTTTCGTCTATTGTGCCAGAGCTCTATAAAAGTTTTATAAGGAAAAATACAAGTCATTCTTTTTTTATCAATACCATGGAGTCAAATCATTAAAAGTACATATCAAAGGTAACGATAATTTTCTTCTTTGACTCAGCGTATTTCCCCGCGATTCAATCTGCAATAACTTCTCATCGTAACAGGTTTTGCGGAATAACGACGTGCCTTATTTTCGATGGTACTGATTTTGCTCATTGCTTGCTTGCCTTCCATGTTTGAAATTCTTTAACTGTACATATTAACTTTTATGTTCGGCAATAACAATAAAATTTACTTTCATTTAACTTTATAATAACCAAAAACTTCCATCAATAAATTAAATTATACGGGGGAGATTACTTTTTGTTTTTGGGCTATGTTGTCACTGGTGAGACACATGCTTTCTCTCGAACCCCGTACGGATATGTTTCATAATTTTCAAACTTTTGGTGATAGAATGTAGTGTTCCCCCATGACACCTTACCTTCCCTATTTTTAACTAATACCAGATTAAACACGCGAGTTGTTCGACACTTGACAATGCCTAGGACTTACTTTGGAGAAATAAAATTAATAGTTAATTTGGAGACATTCTCTTAAATACGCGACCTAAAATACCGGTAATGAACTCATTACTCATTAATGAACTCAATTGCGCGAAACAAATAAATAACATGAAACATTTCGTATCAATTTCTGATATTATATGATACCTTTCTTGTTAAGCCAAAATTACAAATTTCAGAAACACAGAGATACAATGCCCACGTAATGTATTGAAAAACCATTGAACGTCACAATATAAAGGTCATTCAATGGAATTACGGCGCTCCCGAGCAAATGATGTGAAAATTTATGTCCTTGCTTCCAACGATACCTCGCATTTTATTTCTTCCGCCTTGATTTAAATTTTATGTGGCATACATCTCCTGACGGATGTTGGATACTACAACACGAAACCAAACATTTTGTGATAAATTATTCAGGGTGATTGATTATAGAGTTAAAGGCATTAAAGGGGTTAACGCTTAGCTCATTTGTCAGCAAAATTTCCAATCATCCTGTATAAAGTGATCCCAAATTTTTTTTTTACTGGAATGCGACAGGCCAATAACTTCTGGTAGTACAAAGCCTGCAGGGACAAATAGTAAACAATAATTAATTTTAATATGTAGTAATCTGAATTTTGAAAGCCCACTGCAAGGTGTAGTAGGCGGCTATAAAAATCTCCACGATGACCGGTCTTGTGTTGCCCGCGTCCAGCGACTCTTTGCGACCTACACTATGTGTGTCCACCTAATGTACCTAATGGAAGGTCTACCAACGTTGTGTTTACCGGCTTGTGGTCGTCACTCGGCAACTTACTATTATTACATATATATTATTTCTGAAATTTACTATAGTAAGCCCTAGGAAAAAATCAATAGTTGTGAAGTATACTTCAGTTACATATTTAACAGCAAATAAGCTATATATTCACCCTTTTCAAGATCTTACACTAATAATCAATCGCTCAAAAACTCTCCACTGTGACTTTTTTAAATGTTTTTGATGCGGACGGATTCAGCCAGACTGTATACTTACTACTAGATAAATATTACCAAGTCATATTTTATTATTGGTACTAACCTGTAAAATTGAGTATTTTTATATCAAACTTCCTTACTAGAATAATATGGAAAATTGAATAAAACATCATTTATAAAGCGAGATATAGAGATAAACCCTCAAGAAGCAAAAATTTCCAATAGTTTCTAAGACGGGAAATTCTCTATTATATGAATTTCTTTACATGCTTAACGTCTTAACATGTGAATGTTTACGTGTTAAAAAAGACTAGAAGGGTTTAATTTTTGTACGCGACCATGAGCATTTTATTAATGTTAATGTGATTTTACTGAAGATTTTAAACATAGAGTAATATTTGCAAGTTACTATTTATCAATAGCAAAATGTAGACATTGTAATAGAACATATGACGTATATGTATGTTTTCACGAAATGTTACTGTAGATCCACGGATTATCGATATCTTGATCCGTTAGATTGGATATACTGACTCCATTCTTTTAAGCAATGCATTGTACTCGTATCTTACTCTTCTAGAGACAGAGATTGCAATTTTTGTTAAAAATCGTTGATAGTTTTAACTACTTTTTAGTCTTTTCACAATAACCTCTAACACAGACTTCAAGTGTACTGGCTGGTTCGATGATCGATGACACGGATTTATATAAAAAGTATTTCAAATGTATTTTTAATTGTTGTTGTGCGATGTTTTGTCGGCAAAGCTGGTGTCACTTTTGTAACCACTACTAAGACTATTTCTATGATTGATATCATAGAGATAGTCATAGTAGTGGATTATTAGATATTTATATCATAGAAATTAAACCGGGATAGTGATTAGAGTTATAAAAGGAAGAAGGAAAACGTTTTCAAAAATGTTTATTTTACAACTAAAAATCTCTTTAAAGTTACAAACACTGCAAAGAAATAATTACTATATAATTAATTAACTCATGCAGAGTTACGATTCTCAAATTCTACGAACGTGTTAGATAAGATAAATATAGTCATAATTCCCTCTTATGTAACTATTGGTATTGGTAAACCACAAATCGTTGTCAAGTTACAGATCAACAATATTAATAGCTTTGTTACGAAGCGAATGACGTCCGGAGTACGCCTCTAGTATTTATCTGTACATTATACATATATCAAAAACGTTTCCTACTACATATATTAATATGTGGGACATGTCTAACTTAAGTAAATATACCGGTATTAGTATTTTTTTACGGTATATTATAAGTTAGGAAAGTTTTTAATTTAGGCTAAAATATTAATCAAATTTTCAATTTGAAAGTGTAATATAGCGCACGAAAATTAAAACCGTAACCTTTTTAATAATGTTTTCGAACAAACATTGCCGACGTACGAATATACTCGTAAATAAACGCGAGGGGTCAATGCAATATATCTCGAATGTTTTATTTCTACGGGTTATATAAATGTATGTTTAAACGGTTAATATTATGTACGAGTGATATTTAGACAGACTAAAATAAAATGAATTTTATATGAAATACGTTTTAAATTCAATCAGCGTGAAGAAATTTTTAGAAAAAAATGTAACAACACGTAAAAGTCTGAATTTTCATGGTTTTCTTATAAGTCTCTATGGAAAATAACCGTCTATGGAATTGTCCATAACTAAACAAGAAATCTTTTATCATAGCTTATATACATTTTACTAAAATATGTACATACGTACAATTTTGTTCATTAGCTTATTGTCGCTTTCTAAGTAGTTGCGTATTAGTTACTTATGGTTGTATACAAATCAAAACGTCCAACTTCATCATTTTCTCAATTCTTAATTCATCTTCTCAAAGCCACGCATTGGCATGCGGGTTTGCGAACGTAGCTTGAGATAACAATATTCAACGATAGTTCATTATAACTTTGATATTTAAAAACGTCATCTTTAAGTCTATACATGTTCCACAAGATTTATAAATTTGAAAACTTACACGATGATTGAATTTGTGAAAAATTTTACTAGATTGATTTACATGAATATTTATCAATATAACTAATTTGAATAGGTAAATAAATTCAATTATTTTGTTGCGTGTACTTTAACCAAAATTATTAAAATTCGTTCTTTTTTGGTGTCCAACTCGAATATGTAATAAAGCTGTGGGCTGGTTCCTTTATTAAATTTGAGCAATAAAGGCAAAGCATTTGTAACATCTGCGAGCGTTCTGCACAGAGCTTTCTTGTACAGAAGTACTCTGCAAATGGCTTTTGTTGTTATGGAAAGGGTGACATACAATAAAGTGGGAGGGATTTGCATATGCTTATGATAAAGTTTCTTAAATAGTTTTGATTTTAATTTAATATCTGTTCGCTGTGCCATGTTTACAATGATTTAATTTAATTCTAAATTATATTTATAAATACAGGAATATTGTATAACGTAGTTGTCCATCTGATATTAAAGTCAAAAGATATTGTAAAACCGAAATATATAGTGACTTTTGAATATAAAATTATCCTTTTTATATATAACTTCTTTTGACAAAATGGTTACGAGGTTGGTTGGTTTTTTATAAGAAAGTGACGAGTTAGTAAGGTAATTACTTGATGATAGATGTTACAATAAGCTTGTAATCTTCTTGACAGTACGAGGACGGGGAACATTATCTTATTAATTACATATTCGTCGCGCAGAGCTAGTACTAAAAAATGAACAACTTATCTTGTTAGGTATTATTACATACATTTACATATAAAAAATTTCAATAATAATACTATTACTCGTTAGTGTATTGTATCTTTTGTTAGTGATGTATATCTTTTTTAGAATACATAATTTTATTACAACTTGTTTTTGAGCATTACAATAAGTAAAATGGTTGCGAACAAAAACATACATTTTTCAACTCCTTTGTCAGGAGCAGTCGTTTCGTGCTCTGCGAACCAAACACACCACAAGAGTGGACAGAATAGCGCTTAAATATAATTTATGGATGTCTAGAATAAAATGAAATAACTTTTTGCCCAATATATGTCTGACATAGAAAACTTATTTATTAAGACAAAAGACACAATGATATAAATTATCCCGATTTTTCCTCAGAACATAATTTAGTTAGTACGTATAAGAAAAAAAAAACTTACACACTAATTTGTGTAAGTTCTAGGCTACCGATCAACAGGAAAAGCATAATAATTTAAATCGTATCTAAGCAGTTACATGCAACAGTTAACCAATTAACGTATAGATATGTAAAGAAACTACATTTATATATTGTGGTTTTTGACATGACTGTTATATGTCAATGTATTATCATAAAATTTTCCACTCTGGGGGCTATAAAACTATAAAATAGTTAAATGGAACTTTGCAATGAACTTTAAATGTCATTACTTTGTTTTATTGTAAGATCAGAAAAATGTCTCATGAAAGGACATTTATAGTTAAATCCAACTAAAATGGAAGAACTGCGGCTTTAATTTGTAGTAGTAGTTATACTTGTAGCAGTAGTATTAGTTGTTATTGTAATATTATCAACGAATGGAAAAACAAATGTGTTCGGCATAGCCTCAATCGAGGTACCGGACGGTCGCGTATTTGAAGTCCTAGACGAACTAAAACCTGAAAGTAAGCATACAAGTAAAGTTTCTTCTGATGTATATGCTAAAATCAGAAACTCATTGAAAAACACCAGACAAGATCAATATGGATTCCTTTAAATATGGAAGGGAGAAAATATATCTGGATGAAGAAGAAATGTTAGGGGGACCGGAAAGTAATGTCGTTTCTATCGACATATTTTCTTTGAAAAAAAACGATTGATTTTTACCGCTCCGGCACTGAAAATTTGTATACTAGATGGCAAAAGGTTGTTGATAACGAAGGCGAATATATCTTTGATTAGAAATAAGTACTTGTTAAAAATGTAGTTTCGAAATTTAACTTAGAAAGCGACGTTACTTTCCGGTCCCCCTAATATATGGATTGGTGACCACGTGACGAAATCACGAAGAAATCAGTACCTATAGGAAACAATATTGTTACAATGTCACAAGAAAACAAAAACATAGGAAAAGTAGCTCAAAAGTTTTTAACGGACAAGTTTTCGAACTAGACATCAAGTGCAAATCAATGAATGAGTGAATTTGAGAGTGAATGTGAAAGATTTTTTTTTCATTCAATACAATGACATGTGACAGTTTCATCAAAAAAGCACAGTAAGTAAATGTAGTTTCTTTATAGATACATACAACAAATAATAAGTGATATAAAATTAGTTGAAATATTTCGTGTTATTTAATTGCTATAAAATTCAATGTACAATGGACGTATAGTTTTCCCTACCGGGTGCTATTAACCAAGTATCGAAGGAACGCAAATGCACTGTTGTAAGTTTCTGTTCATAACTAATTTGTGCTACCCGATCAAGTTTAGCCTTACTTGGTCCTGAATATGGAAACTTTTAATGACGACAAATAAGTAATATGCCTCTGTATTCCTTTATATAACTTTGTAATCTCATTAAAATATATGAGTTTGTACCATGTTTTGTTTAATTTTCATAAAAAGCGTACTTTTGTTAATACAAATGATTCCAAACTATAACTAAATTATACTTTATCTTAATCAAAAACTCGAAATATTTTATAAGCACATTAGAATCGTCAATCTACATAAAAGGTCGGCATTGTTGTACCTACAAGAAGCTGCCACTGGCTATGAAAGCAGTTTTGGTGATAAGAATCGGCGAGAAATTAAATAACATATATAGCTTAAGAGGAGATCTGTAGAATGAGGAAAGTAGCTTAGATTAGTAAGTTGAAGTGGCTGTGAGCAGAACACAAAAAACAGATGGTTACAAAGGTCTTAAGGTTGTGGAGTGGAGACTACGACCTGTAAGCGTAGCGTAGAACATCTAACACCGAGGTGGAGAGAAGACCTTGTTATGGTGTTCGGAAAACCCTCGATGCAGGCTGCTTCTAATAGGTACCATTGGAAATCTGTGGAGAAAGTCTTTGTCCCGCAGTGAAAGGCCCACGGCTGCAAAGATGACGGTGATGATTTGTAAAAAAATCATTGTGTGCTTGTCTCACATAAGTGTGGAGGAACATTGAAAAAATGCTTTTAACCTAAAATTAATTTCATTAATTTGACATACGTTACGTATTTCTGAGGAAAGCGAGAGTCTTCAAGTTTAATCTATGTTAAATTAATGTTTTAACATGTATTGCATTTAATGAATAAATCCATAATTATCAATGTTTAAATCGCTAGTAAGCGCTTTACTTAGGTATAATTAATAAAAAAAAATCTTTTTATTATGAATTATTTCAACGTTTTAATTTCGAAACATAAAGATTCAATATCTTTTTAAATAAATAATTATTCGATAAATACTTATAATTTAAAAAGAAAAGTACATAACATAATAAAACAGCAAAAAAGTTCATATGTAAAATGTGGGATAGTGTATACTAATTTCTCCTCACTTTACTATTACTATCGCTATTATACAAAATTAGTATTTTAAGTTCATCATCATCATTATTTCAGCCGCATGAGGTCCTGTGTTGGACTTAGGTCTCCTTGATATATTTTTGATAAGTCCGATTTCGTTTGGAAGCGGCCTGCATCCAGCGTCTTCTTGTCAGAAGCGTCAGAAGGTAAGGCGTCCACTCATACAGTGGATCTTGTTAAGGTCTTACTGCTGTATGAGCGGACGCTTTACCCTGTGCTTCCTGGTCCTTGGTCTCCGCTATTCATGGCTCGTTAAGCAAATGTACGCTTGCCATTGAAGCCAAAATTTTAATTTACTCCGATCAAATTTTGGATTTAATACATTTTAAGATGTACAGCAGAAAAAACGTACTGCAAGTATTCAGAGTTGAAGCTAATTAGTTCTCGTTCTATCTATTCGAATTTTATTAAAGTATTGAACGAATGAATTGCGAGAGAACTTGTCGGCGCGAGTTTAAGAGGAACTTTTACTAAACTTATTCCGGCAAGCTACACGAAAGTATTCATTGGCTCTTTCATCAAATGAATTTTTAAACATGTTAATGTCAACAACATATTTTGAAACCGTTTTGTTAATTTTTTTTACTTAATATCAGTAAAAACAATGTTTGATCTTTTATATGTAACTGTAATGTAACTGATATTCAGTTACAATATAGCTGAAAATCTAACTGCTAACGATGTCGATTACTATCTGCTATAAAAATGTACGCAATAGAATTACTTAGTTGCAATCGGAATTTGCTGCATAATTTACTTTTGGAGAAAATGTTTAAAAAAAAGTAGGTCTTCGAAATAAAATTTCAGAAAATAAATTCAATATGAAACATTAAAATTCAACCTATTTTTAACTCCCTATTTAGGCAGAGTTGTGTGTAAATGTCATTATAAAATTAAAACTACTTACTTTAAATAATATAGATTTTAAAACATTCTTATACATTTTGATTTCTCTATCGTAATTTTTGTAATGATTGAAAAAAAACCCTTATTACATAAAAAAATCTTATACTTTAAACAATTATATGTCGTACTTACATGATAATATAATTTTTAGCTTAAATATTTATGGTTATTGTATGATTACTTAATAATACGTACTGTACGTTATACATACTTAAAAACACATGATAGGAAGTAATACAAAAATACTATATAAAACTAAATATCTATTAGTAAAATAAAAGATGAAGGTCCGGAAATAGATTATCCTCTGTGAAAATATTTTCTTTTATTTTGAGAATAGAACATACTAATACAGCGCATGTTGTTCACTGTGGCACGATTTTAATTATGGCAGTTGATGGCCAGCTGTTGCTTGTCAGCGAACACACCCGGGGGCAATACTTTGTGCCGCCGTGTTCAATGATTCCGCCTCCCCGCTTTTACGTGTCCCGTTTTTTTCGGACGAATAATTGTGGGGCTTTTCACTAAGCACGATGAAAAATTTCTGCATATTTTATAATAATTTTTGAGCTCGCATTACATGATAAATTATGTTACTCTTATACTGCTTAGTCAATAAATTAAAAAATAACCATCATTTTAAAAAGTAATAACTAAAATTATTCGTTATAATTATACAATGACTAGATATTTCATAAATTAATATATGAAGGTTCTTTGTTAATCAATATATTATACCACAAGCTTTGGTGTAATTTTTAATTACTTTAACACTGTTACTCGTTTCTTGTGTAACATTTCAATTTCATCTTCCATTTATTTAGTATAGTCAAGGCAAAATCTTAATTTACTATTCTTTTAAACATTTACAGATTAATGCTAAGAAGTATGAACATAAATCATAAAGTTAAAACTCCATGAATAAAGTTATCGTTCTTCAAATATATCTTTGAAATTATTATTCTTATACAAACAACAGTTTTAAGAAAACAACAATTGTTCTCTTCTCAAAAAGTTTAGAATTGTAATAAACCTTGTACTTTTATTGTTAAAACGGAAACTTTTCGGGCATCAGATGTTTTTTCGGTCTAAATAAACTTTAAGTATATCTATTAGAGACACAGCAGGAACAAATTACAATATAATATAAGAAATTTATAGAAAAATAATATTTGGACAAAAAATTCTAGATTAAATACTTTGTGCCTGTACATAGGCCAAAAGTCCTCTACAGCTAAAATTTTTTTTTAAACATCCAAAAAAATTATCATTTTTTATTTAATTAAAATTGTTGTTTGTTACTATATTATATAATTTTTGTATATTATGTATTGTTTGTTGCTATATTTAATTTTTAAGTACATTGTTGCACTATATTATGTGAAATGTGTTTTGCGAAAATTTTGCGTGTTACACAAAATAACAACATCAATATGGCAGCGTTGATTCTGTTACTACTAATGGTCTAATTTAATTTTCATATCCATATTTAATTTATTTTATCATCATCACGCGATTTCATGAATAATGTAATCTATAAAATATTTAATAAGTTAAATTAAGTGACAGTTAAAACTTTCAGAATTTTCCACTATTATATTAAAAAAAGAATTTATTTCTGACCAGCGATCGGCTTAAATTATTTTTTTTAATAACAAAACAACTTTTTTTTCATTTTATTAATCATTCCAAAAATACATTTAAGTATTTTTGTGACGCATTTTTGTGATGAACTGCAAGAGCTTTTTTTATTAGATAGGCAATATCTAACTTATCTTCTCTCGATCTCTCGTACGTTTCAAATAAATTCTCTTTGACAAAAATGTGAAACAGGCCATTTTATCTTATTCGTGTGATGTGTGAATTTTTCACATTTTACAGCGCATTTCCTATACGGTTGTATGAACAGCTGTGAATCTTTTGACTATTATCCCTTTAACTTAAAAACACGATAAAAATTGTGTATATAAATGAGAAACATACAGAAACTAAACTAAAAAAAATATATTTAACTTAAATCTGTAGTTTTGTTCATGATGTAACAAAATCCGTGGTCGGAATTGTTGCGCACAAATGGTTGACCCCGTCTTTATTTGCTGTATACATTGTGATTTATACAGCATGATTTATTTTTTTAAGGTTTCATTTATTAAATAGGATTTACTTCTAAAGAGCAAATACCTTTTTAATATAATACTTTTCTCAAAGCCCGTAAATTTAATTTCTGTTTCAATCAGTATATAATAACATAAAAAGAGATATCTTAGATTACTCTTAATTTCTTGTAAACGTTTTAATAATTAGTTTCTTTAAAGAAGCCGACAATGCCCCGCGCGACGGGTACTTGAAGTGGCAGTAGGCTGGCTATACAACGCGTAGAATAGAAGGCCGCTGTGACATTAAGGTTCTGGAGTGAAGACCACGGATAGGTAAACGCAGCGTAAACCAGTCCATGGTCCACCTTAAAGTCATTGGGAAACGCTACTTACCGGCCGCTTCCAACCGATCCTAATAAAATTCTACAGGGGAGGTCCATGACTAGCAGTGAACGTCCTAGGGCTGACATGATGACGGTGATGATGAATGGGTCTTTTAATATTACATTACAAAATGCATCATTGCATGTAACAATGTCCGAAGTAACCAAATACAACAAACTTTAGTCAACTTTTGCTAGAAACACTAAGTTTAACATGAAAAGTTTGTTACGTGATCTGCATTTACGGAACGGCTTCTCAGTACAACGTGGTTTGTCCGGCTTAGAAAGTTATAAACAATATTTGCCTTTTTAATCGTTACTTATTGACTGTAGTATCCTTTTATCACAAGACGTCCATTGCTACGAAAAAGGTCTTCTCCATAGATACTGTATTATAGAGCGCTTAAACAGAAAGGTGTTTCTTTTATTTTCGAAAACTTTTTCTTAGCCAAACTTTCCTGGCTTCAACCAAAGAAGATGGTTTCAGCGAGACTGAATAACCTCACCGTCATTTAATACGTCTTGCTAAAAGTTCGTAAAAATTTTCATTTGATCTCCAAAGGAGGTATACATTGGGTTTTACGAAGACTTGATTAGAATTTCTGGGGATAGGGTTATTCCATATTTAAAGTTTATACAAATAAACAGAGCTCCGAGGCGTATTCCAAATTGGCTTCCATTTAGCAGCGAAAATTTTCATAAGAAATGTTGTTCGTTGAAATAAATCTTTGAGATATTTAAATTTATATGATTTTCAATAGTTTTTCCACTTCAAAGCTACATGACGAGAATTCTTGACTTCGTGGCGACGACTGTCATAGTGAGTCGCTATCTGGAATTCTATAATTATATGTCTCGCACAACTCGTCTCTATTCACGGCTCTTTTAATGTTTCAACATCTCATTATCTTGATAAATTTAGCATCCTGTCTATAGAAACATAGCAAATGTTTCAGATATACGAGGAATGATCTAAGTAAATCTAATATCACATTACTAAGTTGCGTACTGTCAAAGTTAAAACAAAGAAAAAAGTTTAAATGCCACAAATATGTGTAAATGTTTAGTAATAATTAAAAAAGTAACAACCAAACCTTACGAGGAAGGAACAAATTCTGATTTTACAAAAAAGTCATAAAATTTTCATTAAAGAAAAATTTCCCAGAAGAAATTTTTTTGAACAACTTTCTGAGCTCAAACCTTAATCTTCATGATATTTGAGTTGTGTGGAAAGAATAACACAAAGGCCGGTAATATGAAACTTGTATAATATATATAACATGTATTAGAATATAAATGAATTTTTATGTTTAATTTATTACAACGAATTGAAAAGAAATGTAATCTTTTTAGCCACAACTATGCTTTACTCGTCGTAAAGACTTCATTGTTTTTGTAATATTTTGTAGTTAAGTATGAAAGCAGACGAACGGTAAGTCCTGTGCAAAAAGTTGATGCAAAATTTTAAAGTTGCAAAGCCAGGCAGACGCATTGATAAACTTGTTCGGTTAGCATGTATACTGTTTACAGAAAATAATGATAGACTAAAGTTATATATTTTTAAAAGTCGTTGTTGATTTTTCACTGGTATTCAAATGAATATAAGATTCCAGTCAGACATTTCAGCCGTGAACGTCACTGCTGGACATAGGCCTTAAAAAAAGTTTCCAACAAGACCGAGTGGAAATGGCTCAGTGTCAGGCTTCAGCGTCTCCCTACTACTTTAACATAGTTTTTCTACCTGGGTGGACGTCTTACTTTGTGCTTCCCTGTCCGTGGTCCAATAGATTTATGATCTTGAACATAATTCACGAAATCGTCGAGCATAAAAAGTGCAGTCACATGCCGTTGCAGTTGTTTATAAGTCACTGTGTATGACAATTAACGTTGTGATTAGGAAATCTGATAATACCAATTATTGAAACAAAAAGCTATACGCGCTTCAAGTGCTTGCTCTCGTCGGGGACCCCACTTCGTAGTCCTTGCGTCCAGTCATCCACAGAGCGTCTGTCGGACTGACTTAAGCTTTGCGGCCTCCCAATCTGGTGAAATAAAAATAAGGCTCCTGAAGTAACTCTCTACCTTAACCTCTTTAAACAGGTCTTAGCAAAGCGTCTTTAACGCACCGCCGTCTTAAACTCGGTGAGGCTAAATGATCTTCACTAACATTTTTCGACGAAAAAATAAACTGTGCTTAAGAGCTTAAAAAATAATATTGACGTTGAAACTGCTCCACGTAGCCTAATAGTAGGTTAAGTGTTACATATTACGACTTTGTAATTGCAAAAGCCGGAAATAACTCAAAAATTTCTTAAGCATTAAACTTCTCGGTCCGGCATTGCTTTAATTTCATTAAAACGTATGTAACGTGAGAGGAAACAAGGCTGCGCAAGAAACTTCGTCGGACGTGATTAAGCGCAGGGGTCAAAAACCTTACAATTATAAATTCTATGAAATGTTCTGGCCAGTTATTAATCGTTTTCGTAAATTCTTTGACATTACACAATAATGGAATAAAAGTTACATATTAACATAAATTATTATTAATTTATTATATTTAAGAATACATAATTTTAATGACGTTAATGGTTTAGGAAAATTTCAGATATTGGCGGGTATTGAGTATATGTAAAGCTCATTGGTGAGCCAAAAAAAATTGAAGCTATTTCCTATCACCCTGTGTGTATGTATTAAGTAATCACTCTGAAATAAGTTACTTATATCATTTTATATTCTATTAGAATGCGATACGCCAAAAATTTCTGTCTGTAAAAAGTCTGCAGACACAGATAGTAAATGATAAATAATTAATAAATATCCAAATTTTGAAGATTATTTTTCTTTCCACATTATTATTACGTTATTTATAATTTCTGAAACCATTGTTTTTGCACAGAGTGCCATACATTATTGGCATTTAAAGAGAGCTAAACATTCCATTTTTTAGAGCTTTTTACACCTATTTCCAATCAACCTCCTTTATAATATATACTTACCTTAAGTATAGTTTAGGTTTAGAGTATTTAAGAACTGTCGTTGGCTAAGAACACACGACTGTTAAGTTTTTTATCTAGAATCTATTAATATGACGTATTAAAGGCCTAGTCATCGCCTGGGATGTGAGCGGTCAGTTCAACGGAATGAGAGAAAAAAAATATTAAGATTCGTTTTAAACTTTTTGTCACAAAAATTGACTTCACAATTAAGCCGTGATTATGGGTGTAATGATTTTAATTATAATGGGGCAAGTGCTTTTCAACCATTATTAACGCGCATCGTCCGCTTCAATCCGCGAGGCAGTCCGTACGAAGTGTGACAAGTAATCAACGTTAAACGGCGGCCCTTTAATTTGGGTAAATTGAAAGATATTTCCTGGCCATTTACTACGCTATGATAATTACTTTTTTTAAAGGAAAGGTACGCATTTTTCTTATTACATACATACAGAATAATAGGGTACAAGTGTGAAAGTTTTAAAGTGATAAATGTATAGCCCATTTGTCATGAAAAACCTTTAAAATACTTATTTCGGATCATTCTGTATAAAGTGATTGCTCCAAAATATGTTACATAATTTTTTTTTCTTGGAATGCACAGCAATAACAGTTGATGCTGCGCTGAGAAAAATGTCGAACAAGAAGTCCCCGGGACCGGACGGAATCCCCATCGAAGCTTAGAAGTGCCTTGGAGATAAAGGGATATATCTTCTGATCCATCTATTTCTCAAAGCCTGGGAAACTTCATGTATACTAGATGCATGGAGTTTAAGCACCATCGTTCCCCTCTACAAAGGCAAGGGTTGTAGATATAAATGCAACAGTTATCGCGGAATTAAGTTGATGAGTCACACGATGAAGCTGTATGAGCGAGTGATCGATGCCCGGTTAAGAACAGAGAGCTCCTTAACTAAAAACCAGTATGGCTTGGTCCCTGGCCTGTCAACCATCGATCTCACGTTTGCCATAAACATGGTTGCTCAGGAATTCAGGGCCAAAAACAAACCGCTCTTTATCGCTTTCTTAAATATGGAAAAGGCATTTGATCGCGTTCCTCGTACAACAATCAGGTGGAGCCTTAGTAAGAAAAATATCCCCGAGAGGTACGTTGATATCATAGCCGACATGAACAGAAATGTGAAATCGGTTATTCGAAATGCAGTGAGGCAAACGGAACCAATAGCGGTTACCGAAGGGGTACATCAAAGTTCTGTACTAAGTCCATACTTCTTTTGCCTGGTGACAGATGCATTCACTGAACATGCCAAAAACAAAGCACTATGGATATTTATTAACGCAGACGACGCAGCTGTTTGTACAACATCCCAAAAAGAGTTGGAGGTAGCTCTCGGTGAATGGAATAGTCGTTCCAGGCAAGTGGCCTTCAGCTAAGTGTTGCGAAAACCCAATACATGGTGTGCAACGGAACCTAATTAACTCGAATACCCTCTCATCATTGATGGACAACAAGTCACCAGATGTGACTTGTTGTCCTTCAATGACGAGTACAAATATTTAGGTACCATGTTGCACAACTCAGGAAATTTTGATGGTAAATATACAACACCGAATCGCAGCTGGCTGGTTAAAGTGGCGGGAAGTAACTGGCGTTACCTGTGATCGAAGGATGCCAGTGAAGCTTATGACTGCCTGCAAAGTTTCCGCAAACGACGTGTCCGATCGCGCAAGGTGGAGAAAGAAGATAAGGAGAGCAGACCTCATAATCATATGGGATTAATAATGCTCAGGAGAGAGAGAGAGAGAGAGAGAGAGAGAGAGAGAGAGAGAGAGAGATTATCGTTATGTTATATATTACTTGGTAAAACCGTTAGTTTTTTGGTAGGGTTGACAGCAAATGAGCTACACATTGCCACTTTAAAGATTTTCAACCAATAAATAATAACCCTGTAATATCATTTCTCACGTCATTGAAATATAAACAAAAATGTCTTTTCGCTTTTCGCTCACTAAATTGAATTAATATTGTGTAGGTTTGGAATAACTATCATTTTCCCTTAAAGAGTAGAAAATGTTAACCGCGTCTTATGATGTAAAAGTTGGAAGGAGATGTTTAGACTAGATTCAAAATATTTAAAACAACTGTTACCCTTATCCTTTAAGTATGATCAGGCTATATAGATTATTTGCAAGAGACGATAAGTTTTAAGATTTGTAATTATTAACTCAACATTCTTTGGACCGTGTAAAACTTATCTAATTTAATATAGATTATTTGGGACTCTGTAAAGTCAAACACCTCTAGGCGATAGCTTTTGCATGGAGATATTACTCCGTGGCCTGCGGTTTTCGGATCCATGCCAAGTCAGTTACACGTTTTTGTAAAGGTACAAAACATTAACGGCACCGAACTTCAATTGTGTGTTGATATATCTGAATGCCAGAATTACATAAATGGAGTAAGATTGTGCTGTTTAAGAAAAACTTCAAAAGCTTTGGAAACAAGAGTTTTAAGTTCGTTAACTATTTAGGTAACAGGATCTATAACCGCGGTATGCAAAAGCAGTATTACTTCTCGACGTTTTACATATTTTTGTATTACAATTTACGAACAAAAATTATGCAGTGTACCGATATATGTATCTAAAATTGGAACATATATATACACATACTTATTATATAAATAGATATATATTATGGAAGATATATATTAATGAAGTTAGACAGGCTTTTTTTAGATAATTAATACTATGTATACACACTGAATATTTTAATGTGATATGATATGATGTGTGTGTTGTTCATTAAAAATTAATTTTAAAGGACTTAGAAATGTTACAAAGATTTTGCAACATGCCGCACTGCAAGCCACTAAAACATTTCCAAAGAACAAATCCGGCTGAAGGATTTTTCATTCCGGCTTGAACAAAAGCGACATGGTTTATTGTCTACCTCCCTGAAGAATTTTCATCTGTTAATGTTTTTAAGAATTTATTTTATTTACTTTACTTGTGTATTTTGCTGCTTGCTATTTTAGTGTATTACTTGAATATTAATTACATATAAAATACTGTACATTATGTACGAAGCTAGCTAGCCTCATTATTATCAAAGCGCGTTAAAACGTATTTAGATTTAGTAATACGTACGACAAAATATAATCCTCAAGATTTACCTTTCCTTAATAGAAGTTTCACCTTCTACTTTTGTAATAACATTTTATTTTACTAGGTATAATAAAATATAATCTCAAAAGAATTAAAGTGTATTGTCAGTTTTTGGGAAGCTAGGATTCATCTTCTCATCCAATACTGTCCTAAAGTAGTTTTTATCAGGTTTACGGTCAAAGTGTGTTACCAATAAAGATACTTAAACATGGTCTCTCACTTTAGGCTTCATTGGTAAACTCAAGTCGCTTAACGAGCCATGGAGAGCTAAGTTCGGGATTTATCTAAGAGATCGAATCAGCAATGAGTAGTTCGGTAGACGAATGAAAGTACGAAGAACGTAGCGTGGTACGAAGTGGAGATCACGGATCGGCAAGCGCAGCGTAGTACTTCCGTCCACAAGGTGGATAGACGACTTTGATAAAGTTATCGAAAAGAAGAAATTAATAAAAACGAAAAATTTAAAATAAAATCATAACGTTTTAGAAAAAAATGATAAAACAAAGTAATACAGAACTTGTGAAATTCGGCGAGTGAAGGCGACGAAAGTGAGGTGAGGTATCAATGGAACAAAGAATAAAAAGAAATGAATGATTATGTAAGTAATACGTGAAGGAAGAATATTCGATATTAAGATGTAAGAAAGATGAGGAAGTAGACAATAGAAATCTGTGAAGAAATTATTATTGTTATAATATCCCTGTGCATCCAAGACAGGGAAAATACGAAAGGCTCTCAACAATGGGGTCCTTAAAAAAACAAGGTAGTCTACTCACCTTGTGGGCACACATACTATACACATCATTTCAGCCATAAGGCGGACGTCCATGATAATGACCAAATGTTGATATTGAAAACAACTTTAAAAATATGTAAAATTCGAAATAACATTGTCGATAACTCCTTTTGTGGTAGATTTTAATCTATACTGAGACGTGCCTCCAAACCTATACTCTCTATTTTTTGTCTGGCAACGTGTTTTATCTAAAAAGCTAAAGTAAACAGTAAAGATGCTACCTTGAAACTACGTTATTATAGAATGTTCTCCCGATCAACCTCCACAGTTTTTTATTATATGTGTCTCACCTGTATTTTTCTTCCGATTAAAGTTATTATCAAAATTTTCATCCAGATGAAGATCAATTGAAACACACTTTAATCCGTTCAATAATTTTCTGCTTCATTTTTTGTCAAAGAATCAATTTGTTTTATATTACTTATATAACAAATATAATACTCTTATATTTAAGTATTGTTTATATTTGCGAATAGAACTACATTATGAAAAAGAACATTTGCGAATATCTTGGCTCAGTTACTAGGTAACATGCCCTGAGATGTAGTAGTATGAGCAAACAAAGCTATGGTTAAACAATAAAATGCTCAGCGAGGTATGCTCCTAGCGATTCGTCAATGTTTATTAAGTAAATCTTTTGCAAATGAAATAATACAGTTGAATTAAAAAAAATGGTAGATCACATATTTTGTATTGTTCTTTAATGTACCAGTTATATCGTTAAGTCAATACAAAATAAATAAATTTTTGAAATCGGCATATATTCTTAATTTCACTAATGTAAATGTCTACACCGTATTAGTGTAATACTTGGTCGAAGTTACGAGATGTTTATGGTATCAGGGTATTTCGCAAAAATAAAAGAGACGCAGTAAAACCGAAACCAATTCCAATGCAAATGTTTGATCTCCATCCAATCAATGGTTCGGATCTAAAGGTTTTACATGTAACATTTGGCCCAGGATTTATTTTCACATGAAACAATAGATGATCTTGTTAATTTAAATAATTAATACATTATAATTAATTATATTATCTGATTCTGGTAAAACATTTTAAATAAATTAAGAATGTTGGAGAAATCTAATTTTTTAGAAGAAAATTTGTATCCTTATGTATTATGTACATGTATTTTATAATCAATGGTTTAGTGGGATTTTTAATGTCATTCAGTTATCTCGTTACTGCCATATTGACAACATTACAAGCTTGTGTACCAATTACTCTGATGGACCCGTGTGAAATGAATTACAGGTAAATGAGTGAACGCCACTGTAGTCATTTGTGATCTGTAATTTACTATTAAAGCCGGCTGAATTGCATATATGTGGGAGCGCGGAATGAATTGTCATTAATGAAGTTTTAAATATATTTTTAAACAGCGGAATTTATTATATAACATTTACATATTTAAATTCGTATTGAAAATAAAGTTTTATTATGTATTAACTATTATTTGATTTCTTTATTATTAAACAGATATGATTTTTACATTTATTAACTATTAGATTGTATTAACTATCATAAAACTAGGAATAATTTACGATAAAAATTGATCTCCGTGAGTGTTATCAACCGCGCAACGGTCGAAATTAGTGTAAAGAAAGTTCTAAGAAATTTAGATGTATTTATTTATATGTGCTGTAACTTTAATTTTAGCTTTAATTCTAGTTTTGAGAGAGACATCTTTAGTGTTATAAAACATTGTATTAACAATAATATAATATGAACATTTCACAAATAGAAGGGTAGGCGACGGAAGCGAAATCCGTCATATGTGAAATTTTCATTCAAGCGTGTTATCATTAGGACAATTTCTTGACAAGGGAAGTTTAGAACGTACTGATCATCAATCTGATTACTAGTAATTTGGTCTCTGATATAAATAAAGTATTTAAGCATATATTTAATTCGAACTTGTTCAAATGTCTTCACATAAATTGATTTGCAAACATACATCATTACATACATTTTAATGGGTGAAGAGTTTATGAATCTAATTCAATTCTGATAATAAATAAATGATTAAAAAATCAATCGCTTTTCATTTATAGTCAGGAGTAATTATTTTTAGAATTTTTGTTCATGAAGCGACTTTAGTCGTGTGAATTATTAAAATAGCAACTCGCTAATTATTAAAACAAATTCTACTTAGTAGAATGTGTATGGTAATGTTATAAAATAACTAATATCGTATCAAAGTTTGAACAATTATAGTTAAATTGGGATTGTGTATATTATTTTTACAATAGTTTAACATATTAAATAACTAAATTGAAAGATGGATCTTTTAAATTATATTTTAATTTGATGACAGTGCTTTAAGTGTACTAAAGATTTAATGTACTAGTTTTAAAATTTGCGTTTTGTACTGAAATTTCTATTTTTAGTTTTAAGAGATTTTAATGCGGGCCATAGTTCTGCTTATTACTTATGAATATAGTTAATGATAAATGTATTTCAAATGTTCTAAAACCCATATCGAAACTTTATATTTACCAAAAACTTTGTTACATTTTCAATTAATATTTTACATCTAGTAAGTGGTATTTGATTTTCATTGAATTGAAATTTTTCCTATTAACATGGGAGTTATTTGTAAAGCATTAATAACGACTTTTAAAATAAAAAATAAATTGCGCGCTGCTCTTAATACGATGAACACACAACTGACGCAGTGATTTCTCTACTCTTACTCATCATAACCCATTCGCGTTAATGATGCACCTTTTGTAATGTTTTCTAGAGGTTTTATCCCGACAGTAAAAGTAGTGCACATGTCGCGTGATTAGCCTTTTCACATTTCTAAGACAAAAAGAACTCTTGCAAAAAAGTCTGTACTATTCTTTTTTTACAAGTGGTAAAGGAAAATGTGACTCACTATAATAGTGGGTAAAAAGTGAAAATTACTTATGTATGCAGCTGCAATCATGATAATCTTTTTTGCGTTGTATAAACAGTAAGTATTTGGATAAAATCCAGGTCAAGTCCCAATTTTTACGTAGCTGTAAGATTAAAGGAGAAATATACTCTCAAACCTGTTTTTTTAGAGTGATAAATAATTTAGTTGATAGTTTTTGCAACGCCCTCAACAAAAGTGCTCACTCAGAAATTAACTCAAAATCTTACGAAATAACTAAAATTAGCATAAACGTATAATCATAATTTTTGTAATATGATAATATGTGAACTTTCTTGTTGTAAACAATAGATTTCATTCATTTGAATTTAAGTCATTTGAAGATCTGCTACCCCGGACTCGCTAAGAGTTGACTTTTTTAGTTACCAAGCAGTCGGTGATCAGGCTTTACGACCACTGTTATTTCAACAGATGCCAGTGTATATTTCGGTAGCACAACAAAACCCTACCTACTATTTTTTTTTATAACTTCTTCAGTTATGTTACAACTATAGTGAAATTTTCATATAAAACACAAAAACAGAATAGTGTGAGTTTGTCGAAAACATCTTTGGAATTTTTAATTAATTTAAGCCATGGATCGGTGTTACATTTTTTAGAGAAAAATATTTCTTAGTGAAAGTCATTTATCGTTTCACTAATATGGCTGAAAAATATTAAGAAATCCTTTAATATTTTTTTTACGCTGTATTTTAAAGTTTGGAGTGAGGCCAAGATATCCTGAGGTGAAATGAGTGTCTAAAACAGCTTACTTCAGACCTTACTTGTGTTTATATATCGTGTAAAATATAGGTTTAATCATATTAGTACGTTTCTAAATATATTATAAAACTATTTCATTTTACAACTTTTTTTACCTTCTTCGTATTTACTAAATTCAAGTTTAAAAATTCTTTTTCATCATACAATGGATTTCATCTCAATTTAACGTCAATTTAAATGGTGGTTATAAAACAACATTTAAATCATTAATAATATTAATTTTTTAATAATGATTGAAATAGACTGACTATCTTCTTCGATGTCATTTACTTTAGCTTAGTATACGTTCTATGATTTTTTTGATTTAAATATAGAAGTTTTCTGAACGTTACATGAGATCCTATTATAAAAGCATTTGCCACTGGAAGAATTACTGACTCGATGATGAATTTTAGTCTCACAAAATTTGTTTTTACTTATGGTATTGACACTGTGTGTGTATATTTAAAAATATATAACCTAATCTATAATCATGGACAGTGTTATTTTCAAAGCATAATATTAACAATTGAAGGGACTTACGGAAAAATAGATTTTTACTCCAAGAATATGATATTTTTTAACACAATAATAATATTTGTCTTTGGCATGTTTGAAATGCTGTCGTAATAATCATTAAAATTTTTATTTTACGTAAAAGCATATATATACGTAGATACATTAACATGAGGATTGTAACAAATACTACCGGAAAAGGTTGGAAGCAACACACAAATCTTTGTAGGTCAAATTGTTGTGTGTGTTAAGTGAACACACGGTACAGCAATTAGTACACAGGCAAACTTGATTATATGAAATAGTGTTAACTTTTCATTACCTTTTACCTAAAACTTTACAAGCTAGTTCATAATGAGAAACCACGTGGTGGTGGTACGATATACGTGGTGGATTTAATAAAATATTATAATTTGTTAAAGTAAAAATAAAGTATCTTATGAATAAAAAAAGTCTGCAAAGCCAGGAATGTTAAAGTCGAACAAAAGGATCTTAAAACAACTAAAGCATGAAAGAAAATTGTTTGTAAAACTAAATGTACATTTGCCTCTACTGAAATTGAATGACGATAGTTAATAGAATAAAACAATAGTAAAACAAACGTTTAATCCCGATCCAATCATTGCCGGCTCTGACGTGTCTGTTTCTAACAAAGGCATTTTTTCAAAGCAAGATTTTTCTTTTTTTTTAATTTGAAATTAAATTATGTTTTTGCTAATTTTTACTGGTTTAGAATATGTTTTACTGGACGTTTTTTGTTAGTACTTTAACTGTATTCTAGCACCGTAGTTACGAGATCGAACCAGAAATGAGGGGATTCGTGGACATACAAAAGTAACCGACGTATTGGCAAGTTAAAATGTCAGTATTTAGGTCACATAGTACGCAGAACGGATGGCCGATTAGGCCCTAAGGTTCTGTAACTATTACCACGGACTGGCAGGCGCGTTTGTGGACATTCACCTACGAGGTAAATAGACGATTTTGTTTAAGACGCTGGAAGACGTTAAACAAAAGGCACTTCCAACTGGTCTTTTTGAAAATCAATGAGCGAGGCCTTTGTCTAGCAGAGAACGTTTTAAAGCCTAAATGATGATGATAATGATGCGCTATACGGTTATAGTTGAGCCATATCACGTAACCTCTGGTGATCACGCCGCTGCTTTTCATTATCATGAATAATTGTTACTTGAGAAAGAGGCTACAAAAAACTCAATCGTATTTTTTAGGTCATCGCTTTAACTAATCCGTAATCCAGTAGTTACAGTAATATAGTAAGAGAAAATTATTCCATTGTTTCATTATTACTTAAAAATACTACACATTGAACATCGAAATTTATTACAGAAGCATAGACATTAATCTTACAAAATAGTTACTCACTTCACGAAATAATATTCATAAAATTTGTAAATTAACTCTGAAAAGCTTCGACTCTAACAAGTTTGTCTTTATTTCTACTGCTAATCTTATGTACGTCGTTATTTTTAGATTTATTAACATAACCAAAAATATATATTTTTGATTCAAGAATAGTTTTGGTCTCCGAAGTATGTAACTTTGTCTAACGTTTATTATAATTCAATCTGTCAGATTAATTTGATTTTGGAACCTATCATTTCGTAATAATATTATCACAGCTGTTAATGAATTGTTTGCATAACTGTTTTAATCTGTAACACTATATGATATAACAGTTATAGTCTACACTACGCTGTAAGTAGGAAACTTTGCCTTCACTAACTTCGCCATAAGCCGGAGCTTCGAGAAATCAAAGTTTATTAGAAACTACCTTGGTCCTATTAGTGCGGAAAATATGAGTAGAATTGAGAATTTTCAACGTCGAGCAGCATTCGAGAGTGTCTTAACTTTTGTTTAAAATAATCAATACCTATTATCGAGGCTGGTTAAGAAAATAATTCTGAATAATTTTATACGTAACATTAAAATTCAATTTTATAACTACGATTACACACTTATATTTGAAATACCAAACTAAACGTGCAAGTTACTAGTGCAAGCAGTAACCATGCATGCAATTTGTAAATTGCATGCATGGTTACTGTCATTATTACAAAACATTACGGTTTAATATTTAGTTCTTTTGAGAAATATTACTATGATATATACACACACACACATACACAAACATATATATATATATATTAGACACGGTGGATTATCCTTGTATCCGAACTGATTCTGACTGACAGATAATACTGCGTGCGCGTACAACCTGGGTTAGTTCGCACTACACCTATGACTGGAATGACCAATGTACGGCCGGTTCAGATAAGAGTTGGGGACCCAAATGGGAAGAGGGGACGATCTAGGCTGCACCCCGGATTTGGTGTCCGAACACAAATAGCACCACAATTTTCTTTATTCGTCAGGAGGGTACATAATATTGCCGGGATATTACGAACTGCCGAATGTGTGCCGAAACATGTTGTCTGCAGATGGTCTGGGTGACGTAATTTAATATGAGTAAGTAAGACAAACGTGCTAATATCTTTGGAAGATATTGGATGAAGGCTTCTTCTAACCGGTCCTTTTGGAAATCTATGAGAAAGCCCTAAGTCCAGCGAATGATAATGATAAAGATCACAGGGTGCCTCCCTGAAGAAAGTATATATAATAGGATACCTACAATAAGTGTTGAAAATTAAATAATACCAAAAATTACACAAAGCAAATCAAGCAAAGTAATTGCTGTAGATTTTATCGTGACTTTTAAAAGTACACCGGACAATTCAGTAGTTTCAAAATATAATATGCAGTTACAGCTAGTTTGGAAAATAAAAAAAGGAAATCTAATTACGGAGGTTTGTTACTTTTGGGCTGGTTTTGCGATACGAAAATTGTTTAATTCATGTCCCGTGGTATCATGATTTCTTGTTAAGGAAAAACTATTTAGAGATCTTCAAGTTAAACCTCAATTTATAATTATTACAATATATTTTATTTCCTTCACTTCTCTAATATTCATTAATTATACATATAAAGTACTAGTTTTTGAAATATATATACAAATTATTAGTTTAGAACATGGTGTACAATTTTTTGAATTAATCTTGTTTGTTCGATATAAACGGTATGTTATAAAGTACACAACAGCGAAAATTATATTGCTAAGTACTCTAAAACAAAACAGTGTTTCAAATTATAGTTAGCTCTTCACTAACACAAATACTAATAAGCTAGGAAAAGTCATTTGAAGTTGACCTGAGGGGATTGCGACTTGCTGCTAATTTCGGAGAAGGAGAACAAAGTTCATCTCGACATGACCGCAGACAGTACTCTAAATATTTTAATTATTCTACAATGTCATATAACAACGTGCAAAAAATGTTAAATTTATTTATATAGCATTCACTAAGCTGATTAATTAAATGATTAGTGAGTAACTAAAAAAAAAAGAAATTAAAAACGAGAAACATTTAATAAATATTTTCTTGTAAGGAATTAAAATTGCATATTAAAGTAAGACATTGTAGGAGGTGTTTTATAAAGTTATCATCTAAAAAAATAGTAATAAATTGTTTGATACTATTACTTTTTATCGCGCATATACTAAATAATTCATTAGGGCATAAAATCTACATTTTCTTAACACATTCTATTTTCATGCCCCTGAACAACTAAAAATCAATATATCTAATTGGAAATTAATTAAGCTTTAGTATGTCAATATCATATGTTTCTAGTTATACTGGCCAAGTTAAAATAAAAGGTAAATAAAATTTTTATACCAGTCAAAAAAAACTGTGATAGTGTAATAATCTGTGATCTAGGAGTGCGAACAAGTTAGTTTCAAGTTGATGACTTAAGCAGTTGAAGGTACAAATCAAATATTTTATGAATAAGAACAGCTTCTAGACATTCTCCGAAATGTACAATAAATTATTACAATTTAGTTTTTGAAACAGCTATTTTTATGAATATCAGTAAAATACGAAAATAATAGTTAGCGTTATAATTCAATATTTAGCTTTTAAATGGAGTAAAAAAATAAAAGTCCAGCAAAGGGTTAAGTGGAGCCATACTTAAAAAAGCATTAAGGACACAAAAAGGGTAATATATCTCCATGAAGGCTCTCTTACGAAATTTCGTGGAAGACATTGTGAGGACCCTTTTTCAAGACGTTTAAAGTAATCACAACTATACAAAAGGTTGGAAACTTCTTCCGTAATAGAAATAAATCCGATTATAGAAATAACAAAGGCTTCGTTCATATGTAGTAGGCATCACGAAGTTGAATTTACTCTTTTTATTTCGCTATAAACGCATTCGACTTCGGTTTAACAGAGTTCGATTTCCAGTTTCGGTGCCGATGGAAATTGTAATTTTAAATACTGATTTCCCATGTGCTCGCCGTTGAACTTAATCAAAGTGATGAAACACAAAATTCTGATAAAGAATAAAAAACCAGATGTCCAGTAAATTTCTTACGTTCATTTCCACGGGTAGATCTTTTCTTTTTATAGAAAAAAGAATAGCATCTTTCCGCTGTTGATTCCGGCATCGCAAGACACGGAAAATAAAATTTCACGACATAAAATACACCTATACTTTGAACAGAGACTTGTGTTTAGTTACAGTGGCTACCGGAAGACAAAGAAAGTGTATGTATTTTGCTTCGATAGTTTTTTTTATTCTTATTAAATTATTTGTGAAAAAATCACATTTCGCTCTTAAGCCATCCATTCATTTAAAAATTAAAGAGGATTTCAAAATTCAGCGTTCCATTGAAAAAAATCGTTGGTAAAACTGAAATATGGATGCGATTGCAAAGTGAATGGAAATGAAACAAAAGGGACTGTGAGAAGGAACAGTTTCGTTTCCCGTCTCACACATTATAGCTGCGATGAACAATGGCTCAATAACAATGCCTTCATAATTTGGACAAAGTGATGTCACTCGAACAATGCATCTCTTGACTCATTATTGTGGAAAAGTACACTGGACGCTATACCATTTTAAATCTGCATTTTTTATTACTTTTCCATTAAAATCGAGGAACAACGTGAAGTCCACATATGTTTAATTTATAAATAAATTATAACTTGCGACTGGGTTTTTAATCGTATTCAATTAGAATTGCATGTGAATGGTAACAAATGAAATGGTTCTCTATTTTAGTGACGTTGTTATATTATTAAACTGAAAAACACCCATTTAACATTTTCTTTCTGTTATATAACAACGTGTTTGCTATTTGTGAATAAAAACCAAAGTTAACATTAACGAAAATGTATAGTTTAAAAGTGTTCGCGAAGATGTTATAGCTATGTTTGCTTGTACTAAAATAAATTGCGTGCTTTCTAAAATGTGTAACAACTTAGTTAGCCCATTCAATCTAAAAAAAAATCTCATAATAGTCAATTTTTAAAGGCGGCGGTTTCATTTTATGAACTATTCAATTTTTGTTCTCCGACCCGTGCGCTCATATCGTACGGGCCGGCAAACCAAAATGGTTTTTACCGGCACGTTTTACAAACTTCCATTGTGACTACGTATTCGTTCGCTCGATATAATCCTATCATTTTTATGGTGCGGATGATTCAAAACTTGAAAATATTATTCTTTAATAAAATCGAGACCGCTAGAGGTGAAAATATTTTCAATTCAAACATAACCACAACAGATGCACATTCATTATTTTGTATCAAATTATTGCTGGAATCGCCGACATTGGCGTAATCATTATTCAGCATGATCATCATCATTTTAGCCGTGAGACGTCTACTGCTGGATCAAAGCCCCCTTCCTCCCCTCCAAAGAGTTGCAATTAGACCGACGGAAGACGCTGTCTTACTTAGACCTAACAAGGTCGTCTATCCACCTTAGAGGTAAATCTCTAACGCTGCGCTTGCCGGCCCTTGGTTCCAAAAGTATCTCCTTATTCCTGACTTGTTTTTAGAGAAATCTCAGGCATAGTCATTTCCATAACTAATAATTTACATAAGGAACTACTTCTGTACTATGTATTCTGTCTGTACGTTATCGTATATATACGTGTATCTGTACGTTATTGATTCTCAATTCTATATATAAAATATCAATTCTCAAGGTCTAACACGTTTTATGTACTAATAAAATATAAGGGCATATAATCAACTTATTCACGGTATAAAGGTTTATTTCCATCATCAATCTTAAGATAAAAAATTCAAATAACTAAGTTATTGGTATCATTTCAGTGGTGCCGAAACTTTGTTATCTGTAAGCGAGCATAGCTAAATTAGACTAGGCAGCAGAAGTTTGTTATGGAGCAAAACTAACTACGTTGCAATCGGATTTATCTGATAAGCTTCGTGTAATTAACAGTAATTAATATTTAATACTTTGATATAGTAGTGTAAAAAAATTGCAGGGTTTTAAAAAATAATTTTTATTAATTATCTTTGGACGTGACAGCTTATTGGGAGACTTATACCCATAAGTCTCCGAATAAATTTCCAATAAGACCGGTTAGAAGCGGCCTGCACTCAGCGTTTTCTTACCAGCTTAACAATGTCATGCGTCCGCCTTGTGGGTGGACGTTCTATGCTGCGCTTGCCAGTCCGTGATTTCAACTCAAGAACCATACTGCCACTTTAACTTGTCAATTCGCTAGGTTACTTTCGGTTATTTTTATCCGTCTACAAATACCCTCGTTTCAGATTCAACCTCGTAGGGAAATTCCGACCGTAGCCCTCTTTATGGCTGTTTGAACGTATTTAAACTTGCCAATGAGGCCTATTCATTACAGAACATAAAATATTGAAATTATTTTGGTTTTAATTGTAATTTGTTCAGTAAAATATCATGCTATTTTGGCAACATAGAAATTAGCAGCAACACTGACAACTGTCTCTTCTCTGATTTTGCTTTTTTGTTATTTTAATAAATCTATATTTATTATTAATAGTGTGAGTCCACCATTCAGTACATCACATTACAATGTATTAAGTAATAATTGTATAATAATTCAGTTATACCAGTTTGTAATAATAGGTCTTTGTGATTACGTAGGTATCAACATTGGTTTGACAAAAACACAGCTCGCAGTTTTTCATTAAATTTACTAACTTGTTAAAATATAAAACATTGATAAGTTAAAAAGAAAACTCAAAATCAGTGTAATCAATCTTTGTAGAATATATTATTTATTAATAGTTCGTTTATTGTTCGAACAGAAAATTGATCATCTCAGGTTGCACATATATGAACCTATCTAAACAAACAACGAACGTAACGAATACGTAACAAGTTCCTTATTAACATTAATAAATTGTTACATGTTTGCGTTTAGGAGGAAATTATCAGAAACGTGACATTAATATAAATTCGTTGAATGTTTTGTTTTAGCAGAAAACAGCAGAGGCTTATTAATATTTGATCAGAGACACAATCTGTATACAACTAGTTTGCTGCGTTCAATTCTACGAGTACAGATTACGTGACATTAATTGGAATTGGTTAAAAATTAAAGTAAATTCAAAAGTGAACGATTTTATTTGGTGGCCTTTTTCATTTTTAGTATGTTTTAACCAAAGTTAATAAGGTTTATTTCATTTATACATACTTTAAACTTTTTTTTAATATTCATGACTATATATTACAATTAAAATAACAGATATTTAAAACTACCTATTACGTACAAGTCGCTAAGTTATGATTTTTTGAATGTTTCTTAACTTTAACATTTCTTATTGGAAATATTAAACAGGCAATTATTAGGCGGTGAAAACCAATTTCCGCAAATTTGTAAGAACCGCGAGTCCCTGGGGTAAACCGATATTCATTACGTCTACGCCAGGTTCTGTCACGTTGATGTATTCTTTTTTTCAATCTAATTTTTTTATTTACACCTTTGGTTTAACATTTTCTTTACCACTGATTATATTTTTATATGTATCCCAAAATAGTATTTCTGCTGTAATCGTTATTATGCATCAAAATGAAACCTAAGGATAAGATTATAAATTTCGTTGTGGTTTCCAATTTTAATAATAAGTACACTATGAAATTCCGAGAGGTGATAGAAAAGATAAGATAAAAGTTATATAGATATTTTTTTTTATTATTCCTGCTTTAAATGATGAGTTGTCAATAACCCAAACCATTTATTTTTGGCCATTATTTTGTATTCAATGTATTGTTAAAATGATGAAAATATATTTTTTTAAAAGTTTAAAACAATTTTTAGGATTGACGAGTACAGTTCGTTCTTCTCTTAGAGTATGTTCGCACTTACGCTAATTTTAAAATGGGTAAATATATTAATAAATAATTGTTTCTAAAGCCACAACACCACAGAAAAAAATCCAAAAAAAAGTTGATTCATTTTTTACAGTGTCGAGTTCGTTCAATTTCGACATTACTTTGACGTTATGATATATAATATACATTTATTGTCATTAACGACGACGTAAAAAGACGAAAAATTTAAATTAGTGCAAAGGCATTGGCAACTGTAAAAAGAAATATGTCTTTAGCTTTACGTGGTGATTGTTTATAGGTGTAAATACTTTAAATGGGTTAATGTAAGTTTATTTGTTAGCACTTTTAGTTGTTTGCTACTTTTAAAATTTTATACAAATTTCCGATCACCGCGTGTAAAGTATTCACTTTGAAATATGTAATAGTATTTTATTTATATTGGAATGCAGCGGAACAATGACTTCTGAAAATACAAATCTTCTGCTGGAACAGATAGTAAACAAGAAACAATTTTAATGTGTTATGCTATACATTCTATTTTAACATAACGTCATTTATAATTTCTGAAGCCATCGGTTTTTGGATAAAGTGTTTCATAAATTAATTGATGGCAAATGAGGTATTCATTCACTTACATAAGCTTTTACACCCATAACCAATAACTTGTATAACAAATGTCATATAACTTTGTATAAAAGTTTGAAGACTAAAAGCATCGAACAAGTAAAGAAAAGCATTGTACAGTTGATAACTATCTAATATTGCAATCTGTATGAGATTAGAATACGTTTCGTGGCTGGTTCTTTTTATTAAATTTGAGCAATATAGGCAAAGCATTTGTAACATCTGCAAAAGCTCTGCAAAAAATAATTTCGTAAGAATATGTAATGGAAAAAATTTACCAGACTGTTACTGAAATGATTTTTCGTTCAAAATAGTTGTATTAAGTCACTGATTTACCTGAAATTTAGAATTGACTTTTTCATACATTTTAATTATATAAATTTGTTAATACTATTGATATATATCATAGAACGACCTAAATTTTTATATGACAGTGATTCCTCCAAATAAATGTAAGATTTGATAATAAATTTTCATTACAGTGATAATTAAAACAATTTTTAACGCTTCAACATTTTTCTTAAAGTTTTTCATCACAAGGTACAAGGTATACGTAAGTAGGTATGCATTAATTTTGTCCCATTTACATTTGCTGGGTAGAAATTGCGATGCGCACCTTTATAAGCTACGTTTAATGTTACGACACCTTAATTATCTTGGAAGGCATCTCTTTTGCAACTAATGAAATACTCCTTGTTAACGTTAAGACTACGAGGGAGGTGGGGTAAAGGGGCTGAATGCTTAACTCTAGCGTTAGATAAAAATTATTTCATAATTTATATCTAACGCTTTGCCTTTGATTTCTTATTTCATGTAGCTAAGTTATCAACATAAATATTTCAAGGAAATCTAGTTAAAGCTAACGACCACAAGATGTAATAAAGAAAAGTTTTTGAATGATGAATTATCTGGCCAGCTGACCGCTTCAAGTTTTCTCGAAAGTTTTCTCTCTTCTATATGTTGAAATAATTGGTAAATAATTGTTGAAAGTTTTTAATCGATTTATTTTTAATTTGTATGTCTTTAATTTGTATTTATTATTATTTTTATGAAGAAATAGTTGTTAGCTGTGGTATCCACTGATAACTATAATGCTCACAGTCCATAGCTTATCGTTTTATTTTGTGATTGATAATGTTTATGTAACCGTTGCTTGATAACATCCGTCGATCTGGATAAATAAATAAATTAAAAATAATCATTTAATTTTTTAACAATGATTCGTGTTCATCATATTTTTGTAGACGAGACCTATAGTTCTAATGAAAATTATTGAAAAAAAAAATTGATTTACTTTTAAATCAAGTGTAGCTGTTTTTTCTGTTATTTTATAAAATGATGTAATATGTATTATTTCTTATTCGTCACAGAAAAAATAGCTACTCTTGACTTAAAAGTAAATCAAGTTTTTGAATGATCTGCAATTGTATTTGAAATCTCGTAGTGACCTTTTACCTATACATAATGTAAACTAATTATTAATCTTTACAATACTCAAAATCCAAAATGATTAAGTTTATATAAATGATTCTATTCAGTGATAAATAGACACTTTCTCGTTTTATCATAGCATTGTGTACCTATTTGTGATATTAGATCGGCCCGATTACCTCCGTCACTCCGGCGGGTGAGACCCCGTCGGTACTTCAATAAAATTCATGAGACTAATGTTACATTCATGACTATACGAAAGTTTCTTACAAAGATTTTAAAAATGTATTTGAAATTTACATAGAAGTTTTTACCGATCGGGTTTTATTTACTTGTACCAAGATGCCCCTAAAAAATCTGCATATGGTTAAAAATAAATTGATATTTCAGAGTGATTACTTTGTTTATTGAGCTAATTTCTTAATACTAAACAACAATTACTTAAAAAATAAATTTTCTGTCTACATTGCAATACGTTAGCAATAATGTGATTATATTTTCATTGTAATACTTTATGGTACGATTTTTATGTTTCATTCCTGCTTAACACAGTTCTTTGTAGTTTTGATTGACGACAAATATTTGATAGCTATGTATTTTATATTTTCTCTGTGTTATATTGGACAATATTACTAGTAGTTTTTTTGATTTTATTAACAATTTTTGTATTTATCCCACCATAAAAAGTTTTTTGTGACTTATTACGGAACTAATAATTAAAAAAAAAATGCCGAATCTGTTGAGTCTTTTTTCACATTTGGCAATAATTTTTATATATGTAAGAGATGGTTTTGTATTAAATGTAGATATTTAAATTTAATATCATCATATTGTATTAAATATTGTGTTTTGACAACACATCACAGAGAAATGCATCTTTTAAAATTTGGTTACTGGTTATTTATGATGTTAACTTTATAAAATGAGAAACGAATTCATAATAGTAGGTTTTCTACACAAAGGAGTGCATAAATATAATCTAAATGTGCTGTAATGTGACGACTTTATAGCATTAAAGCAAAGTAAAAGCCTGCTAGCAGAATTATATTAGCGAAGCTTTTAAGACTAGATGTCATTAATGAAATCATACACGCGGCCGATGGGGAGCACGGTGAAGTGTAATGGTTGATATTTTACATTTATTCACAAGTTATATTGGGCGTCAATAATTTTAATTTTAATTATCGTATAGTCACTTAACATCAGGCGGGACAAATGTGAAATGATTTGCATATAGTCGTTTAAAAAAAATAGTAAGTGTTAAAATTTTAAATACGAATGTACGCATGCATACAAAGTAACGGCTTCAAATCAATTATAAGAATAAATAAAATATCTGTAAGTAAAATGTATAAGAAACAAAAATGATATAAAATATTAAGTTCACGGATTATTTATAGAACAATCTTCTAATGGAGGTCACGTAGGGTAAGCAAACTTTTGTTGTTAACTTGGCGTTGTTAACTTTTGTTAACGACATCAACTTTAGCTTGTTACATTTAATATAACAGGATGCGAACAGTTTTTATATTATTTATTTTTGCGTCTTATCGATGACCATAAAATTACATTTTAGTTACACCACAAAAAATGTGAAAACAATCTTGTTAAAATGTTTGTTGTTGTTGTCGATTGTCAGATCGGCAAGCTTTTATATTTTGCACCTTTTAATAATAAAATAAATATAACATTTTTAACATAAGTACCATTAGAATCATTTCTTTTGTATGGCTTTATTAAGATAAATACCAATCTTTCGTTTTGTTTTAACAAATAATGAAAGAACTCTTTGAAAGCTTTTAAAAAGTTAGAATCAAATATTAAGCAGGCAGTGAAAGCATTTTATCAGTTAATACGTAGAATTCACGTCGTTTTTGCACTTTGTGTAAAGCGAGTTTTTGTAGTTTAAACATCGGTCAAAATATAGGAAACGCGGAAACTCTGGCTGCAATTTGAGCACAGTAAATGAGAAATGTTTTCAGTTGTGTAAAGCATTTACTTGTAGTAAGGTGTGCTCTCGCTGTAATTGTTAGAATATGTTATTTTTTAAGTCAGTATACGACGAGAGAAACCTTAGTTGTGCTTTGATCCAATTTTAATTCGTATCTTCCCAATGATAAGCAAATGATTTATTGATAAAATTTTAACATTAATTTACTAGCTTTGATCAGCTAAATTTATACAATTTTACTAAACACGTTCCTAAACTATTTTTTTAATTACCTTTCTTTCTTTCATTTTATTTATCACAAATCAATTAAATGATTTTTTAAAATTGCGTCATATGAACTAGTCGTTTGTCTTGGTGCTCACATTGAATTATATTATAGGAACGTAAACCTGCGGCGATCTGGAATTACATATATTTATTTACATTAAGTGTTGAGGTTAGATGTGATGATGTAGTGGCTAGTACCTGGTTCAAAAAGTTCACTTTCCTTATTAATTAAAGAACTACTTTAATGATTGATTCGCTAATAACTTTTTAATAATTCTATCACATATTTGTTTCATAATACACTCGTGTTAACCTTGTTCAATTTTTTTTTACATTTTCCCTTTGGTGTCCTATATTACGGGATCCGAATAATAAATTACGGAACCCCTCAGTGGAAAAAATACGCAAGCCTTTAATTTTTCTAGCTCATTAATTACAAAATAACGGCGTGTGTAAATTTTTTTAAATCGTCACATACAGGACGATTGGTTATAAGCGTAATTACTTTTAAGGGGTGAATATAAAATAGCACATTTGTCATCATAATTCTTTAAAGTTTTTATACCTATTTTCAATAATCCATGCCAAAGTGTTCACTTTAAAACATGTTTCATTAATAAATTTTGAATTTTGGAGATCAGTCCAATTGCTTCTGGCAGTACAGTCTGCAGGGACAGCTAGTAAATAACAATAAACTTTAATGTGTAGTAATTCGAATTTCCGCATGTTTAGTCTTAGTAAGTTAGTGTTTAGTGTTTATTAGTGTTTAGGTGCTAAAAATATTTCTGTAAAATCTTAGAAGATAGGCATTGCATATAAATAAATCCTAACTAGCGGAAACAAAGATGTTTTATACAATTAAAAATTTACAAAAATATATGTTGAAAAAAGCATATAATTAAAAAAAATACTGATTATAAAAACAAATTCAGGTTATTATTAGCAAAGCTCTGTCAGTGTTTAAAAATGGAGTGATCTTTATTTTTTAACTTATGTACGTTATAATTCATATTCAGTTTGAATACTAATAAGTAATGCTATGCTGTCGTGCTAAAAATTAGGATCTGCGCACTTATATCACAGCTGTGGAAAGTTGCTGAGTAATGCAAGCCACACTACCCGATAACTTAATTAAAATGATGCCTCCATCCATCAATGTCGATGGAACTTGAGATAATAGTCATAGGTTGTGCGTAACTTAGTTACAAACTAATTAGACTAGGCCCTTGTTAATATCTCGTCTCCTGCTCTGTGATGCTATCTAAATTTTCTCTTGTCGTAAATTGAGGGAACGTTTTCTCATTTCTATGATTGATTAGTAATTTAATTTACTTCTGAAATACTTACTTTGTTTTATTTTATAGGTTTTAAATAATGAATATGTCTTAGTTTTAAAGGTGACACTATAACAAACAATTGTTGAAAGTTCTCCGCGTCTAATTTTCTGACTCTAGTTCTCTACATAAATTTTAAACATGGAATTAAAAAGAAGTAATCAATCTAAGTGACCAATCGCATCATGAACGACAAACACCAAGGCTGATGCTGTTTCATAAAGTTTAAATTGTTTTGAATGTTATAAATATAATACTTGACATTTTAGGTATTAAATTTCAGGTATTAAAAAAATGTTTTTTTCAACATCACAGATTATTTACGAGAGTAGCCTTTTATTGAGTACATTCGGTGAAACAGTGCAATTAAAATTAGAACTATACAACCAGCATAAATTTTCATGTGACTCGCAGCGGATTCGATTGTTTCTTGTATTTCTTAATTGAATTTTATATTTTATGTATTTGTTTTTAGCATATGGTTGTTTTTACTGATTTTTAAAAGGCTTTTAATATTTTTAAAGGAAAAACAAAATTTTAAATTATATGAGCCGCTCCGATAGACTTGATACACATAAATTATTGGCCGGTCGCAGCCCTCCGGAAAATATAAATAAGTAAAACCTATTGCAGAGTGATCATTTTGTTTATCGATTTAGTGTCTATGACAAATAATGGTTGCACAAGAAAATAAGTTTTCAATTTTAAACATTGCAAAATTGAATAATAATGTGATTTAATTTTTATAGTAATACTTTATGGTGAACGAGATTTTATTTGATTTGTTTACATCCTAGCACGGCTTTTTTACTTTGACAGCTAGAGATTATTAATTTACTCTATGATTTATGTATGAAAAGAAAAGCGTTGTTTTTATTTTATTACACTATTTATCTTTGTTAACATTGCTTGTGTCATAACTAATCGTGAAAAAAGATTGTTGACTTGTTTGTGAGTTGTGGCAATTAATGCATAAAGTGTGAACTATTTATGACTGTTTCCCGGGATTTGAACCAGCGAACTAAGAACGTAAGTCCGGTCTTCTACCACTGGGCTACCATTGCTCAATTTTTATATACATTGCTTATAATGCCTAACAATGGACAAAGTAAAGAGGTTTTACAATATTATCCATATTTACATGATTTTACGTGTTAAAGTTAAAATGCATCGCAGTCCAAAAAAGTAGACACTATATTTGTGAGGTAGAATATTTCAATTCCGTTTCGTTGCAAAGGTAATTGAATTCAAGAATGGGAAACTAGTTTAAATTCCGTGCTCGCTTGCTGTAAGAAAACCAAGAGGAGACAGTAAATTTAAGAGATTCAAATACGGGCATTAGAAAGAAACTTCCGCACCCATGCATAGGTAAATTTGCATTTAAATTAATATAACCACTCGTCTCTTTGCTTTTATTTATAACTAAAATGTGTAAGTAAAATGCTTAGAAATAAAATATTGGTAACTAAACCTAATGCGAGAACCAAAACCTTGTCCCTGGTCGTGCCGTCCCACATTAATACTTAACCATTTGGACTACGGTGTCTTCATTAATACTTAATGTTCTCTTTCTGGAATTAACTGTTTTATGTTTAAAATGTGTTGCTAAGACTAGACGAGTTCTAGTATTTGAAATAAACATAAATTGTCATAAATTTATATATAGAATAAAGTCTATGTAAAGAGTGATTGCTTAAAGGCGTAATAGCTTTTAAGGGGTCCCCCTGCATACCCAGTATATTAATTAGTAAAAAAACTTTAAACGTTTTACACTCTAAAATATGTTATATTATTTTTTTTGGTTTCAATGCGACAGATCAATAACTTCGAGCAGTACAAAGCTGAGGGGACGGATAGTAAATAATATGAAATTAAATTTAATATGAAATAATACGACTTTTTTAGTTATTATAATATAATTACATTAATTGTTACTTTTGAGACCATTGATTTTTGTATAGGGTATACCGTATATTAATTGCCAACAAACATATATTCACCAGTACAAAGCTTTTACCAATCACCTGATATATAAATGATTTGAACAAATCCATTTGGAATAAAAAGCCAAAATGGACTTTTCGATTTGCTATTTACTTCTGAAATAAATTTGTTTTGTGTGTTCATCACGTTCGTATGTTAAAATAGCGCCTGGTTTCTGACCAGGTACGAGTGGAATACCTCGCCGCGAAGTTTTCAATTTGGTCGAATTAAAACGGCTGGCACTTCACCTTGATTGCTTGTCACTCTTATCTGGGACTGCTTCGTGGATTGCGGCGGACGAGGCACGTGAATATTGGATGAAAAACACTTGTTCAGACCGTAATTAACATCATTTCTCTTTCACAATCAGCAGGTTTGATTGGAAAAACTATTTTAATTTCTTTTACGTTTGTAATTGTCTCTCATATTTTTATTATTACTATTGCTATATGCGATCGGGATATCGCTGTGATATGAAATCAGGAATGAGAATGAAAATGAACGATAGTAACCGACATAGCCCAATGGATTAGCAGCTTGAAGTGGTAGTGGGCAAGCTAACACGTAAAAAAGATAGAAGATTCCGTAGACCTTGTTAAGTCGACGGAAGACACTGAATACTGACCGATTATAATGGAATCTATGGAGGAGGGAATGTCCAGCAGCGGACGTCATACGGCTGAAATGAATGAGGAGTTATTAGGTATCATTTTATAAGGTGGACGATAATGTAATAAATGACTTTTAGCGCTAAATTCAAACCGACATGTGAAAACTCTATTTAGACTTTATGAATCAGTTTTAAGTTTTAGTTTTACTACAAGTGAAATAAAGTTAGTCTGCATGAATCTATCGACTAATATTTTTAATTTTTAATCATCACCATGACACCTGTATGTGAAGTCATAGCTGGCAGCAAAATTGTATATTTTTAAATCTCAGAACCAGAATACACGCCATGTATTTATTCGATCTATTGCTAGGGAGACCTGTAATGTATTTCCTTCACAGTGTAAATCCACTCAGCTGTGTGTATTGTTTACTGCGAATCATTTTCTTTCCTGATAATTGTTTTATATATTTATGAAGTAAATGATAACAGAGACAAGACTGGCCTAGCGAAATTTAATTAAGGTATAAAGTTATAAACTAAAAAAAGTTGACAAGAAGAATATAACAGTGACAACATATATGAAAACACGCCCTTATAACAAGAAGAGATATTATAAAGGAATTAAGATATGATTAAGCACTTTTTTCCACACAAAGAAATCGTTTTCTTTTGTAACTGCAGAGTCGAAATATTATATTCTTTGGCACCAAAATAAAGGAACTGTATTTCTGTTTATGTCTACAATTTTGTAAAGACGTTCGAATCGCGGTGAATTATGCGAGTTGTCTCAGATATTCAATGCGGTGTGAACATCCCTTCCAGTTCAACTGGCTCAAAAAAAAACTCGTGTGTAAACCTCGGTCGGTGTCATTGAACCAAAAGCGTTTTTCGGTTTGCTTTTACAAAAATACTACATTCCCCCTCCTAAGTAAATTAACAATATGCTATTAAGCATGTCGAATTAACATAGATTTTATTTTATATGCACCGGTTTGTAAAATTATTGATTCTTCATCAGCAGTAAGTCGTCAATTGGGCATATACCTCTTCTATTACTTGTTTATTAAAAAACAATTCTTGGGGTTATGCGAGTATTTGTTAGTCTTGTTGGAGCTATAAGAGATGAAATATGAACGGCACATATAGAGTTGTCGCTTTAACCACCAGTTCGATCGAATCTCACAATACATTGTTGTGTTTTTAGTCGATTATAGGAAGATTCTCTGAAACTGTGTAGTTTTGGAAGTTGTTGAAATACAACCAAAAGAAAACTACTGCTGCTATTTGTCTGACATATTTCATCATCTGCCGACATAAGATTACTAGTAATGGAAACTTTTGATATTAAAATATAATTTTTGGAAAATGTGGAAATACCCTATGAGTTTTTTTAAAGTTACAAACATCTATGTTTTGTTCCTGTTTTTAAAAACTTTAATACTGTTTTGCTTAATTTTTTTTCGAAATTGATCATAAAATTGTCTCAATAATATTAAGAAACATCCTAATCATAATAATCATGTCTTATACATTATGCTTACATAAAAACTCCAGCTACTGAAGCGTGTTTTTGCGTTGAGAACGTATTTAAGAAATGTGACGATGTCACTGATTTACTGGGCTCATTTATCTTACCAATGTAATGTAAACAAGCGATTCCCTTAACAGACAGCACTGGAGTTTCCTTCTATATATTAAAATAAATGATTCATTTTACTTTGAATTATATCTTTGCAAATTTATTACATCTGTTGTGTGTAAAAATCTGATTCACATCTACCTCGTTATGTTTACTTAAACATCTTTAATCATTAAATACTTAAATAACATTGAGTTGTAAATGTAATTTAAATAATTGATTAATTGAAAAATAATTGGAATAAACAAGAGCTTTAAAATAATATTTCATATAGTCTTTAGATCGGCAATCTTAGTCGACACCTCACCTGTATATTTTTGATTTCATTATAAATGCGTCGTCATGTAAGTTTTGTAAAACTTAACTTCGTGACGATGAATAATGATGATGTTGAGTGTGTCAAGTAATAAATTTAGATGCGCTATTATTCAAAAATAGTAAATTGTAACAGAGTAAGATGCGAATAGTTAGTGCTGAATGTAACCATAAAAGTTACAAATTAATATAATGATTTAATGGTGCTAAAACTTTAGTAGTCCACGGCATCCCAGATGAATATCAAATAATAATTTGAAATTAAAAATTAAAAATATCCAAAAGTATGTTTTTATTTTTAATTTTAATTACAGATGTGACTGTCTAACGACATTATATAGCCTAGTCATGGTTGTAATTGTTGCTAAATTTTGTTTATAACTGACTACTTAATTTTTATTGTTTATTATTTTGTTTATGTGCTTAATATTTTTTTTATATCCAAAGCCAAATAAATGCTTGTTAATGAAGACATACAATTTTCGTTGATTATATGTATTTATATTTGTTGAATAGTCTTAATAAGTTAATTCTGAAAATTGAATTAATTTTTTGTACCTTTGTGTGCGAAAATGTCAAAAAATTATCAATAAAATAATAAAATAATTTAGTTATTTACATATTGCATAAATCCCTTTTACACAAAAAGTGTGACTAGCTTTTATATATTCCCTGGAATAAAATTTGTTTAAGTCAAATGCCACCAAGATATACATAGGAGTGGTAACCCAACGTTTAACGACTAACTAACTAACAGATTAAACTAAGTCTTGTGTTGTCTTTATTACCGCAACTTCCCGGTGATATCAATTTAACTTAATTTTGCAGCTTATCGTATCTTCAATAATCATTTTGAATATTACCAACTTATGATCAGCTTGGCTTGTACTTGCTCACACCAATACACTTTGAACAATACGACTTACTCCAGCTCGCGGGTTTGATTCTCAAAACATGACAGTTATACGTCTCCATTGTACAAGAACAGTGATGGAAATGTCAGGAGGAAATCGAGCATATCCTAGTAACAATAATCCAAAAAATTGAGCCACAGGGCCTTTATGATTGGATACGGTCCGTGTCGTCTTTGTTAGGGGAGGTTTGTGTCCCAGCTTTGGGAACATTACAGGATAATGGAAGGGCAGAAGCTTATTAACACTTTATTTTCTATGTAAAAAAACTAGTTACATATAAGTTTAATTGTCATTAAAAGTAAACATTATAAGAAAAACGACGACATAGTCAATGTTTGGATTAGTGTTAGACATTTGTTGCGTAGTTTGTCCCACTTAAAACGGCCAATCGATTTTGATTGCCCGTGGCAAATACTGACATCAACTAACAATAATTTGCTGTCAAGTATTTTTACGTTTCTTAACAATGAAATTGAAAGGTTCCTCTTTGGGAGTGAGTTCGACAAAATCCCATCTTTATTACAATCTTAACGTCAACTACGGAATCGGTGACAACGTCGATTCGTCGTACCATTAATATTAAAAACCATATATATTAATACATTCGGGTTTTTTAATGATAATATAATAATTTTAGAAGTTCAATATTTTATATATTAAAAATATTTATTACAAATTGAAGGTATAAAAATGAGCTTTAAATTCTATGGTATCGAATTGGGACTTTATCGGAGTAAAATTGAGCTATAGTAAAATAATGAAAAGTCAAATTTATAGTTTGTAAAAATTATTTGTGAAACGTCTACTGTCGTTATGAAAATTTAGGTTTTAAAAGCTAATGTGTACTAACAAATGTTTGATTTAAAAAAGCGAAATTAATTTAAGCGTGCTAAAAACTAGCGAAATATTATTAATTTAAAGTTAAATTATTTAATTACAGTCGGGAATCTTTCGAGTGTTGTGTAATAATGTAAGTTTCGATTTTTGAATTAAATGTTCAAATTACTCTATACGAACTTATTTATTCAAAAGGTAATTTCTACCTTAAATAAACTTTATTTTAACCCATTTCAAAGTTAAATTAAAACAATAAAACGGATTGCAAATGAAAAGATTATTTACAGTGATGTTTCGCAGGCTGTACTTCGTCGGGCGCAAAGTGTATTTAGTTGCTAACATTTAACTACTAAAGTTTAATATCTTTTCAGATTAATGGCGACAGCTGCGTTAATTGCAGCGTGATACGTAGCTTCAAGTTTTGCTTAAGTGAGGCAGAAACATGCGCTTCCGTACATCTGTAACTTATTAAATGGGAGCTTCTCTTATAGACGAGTTATTATTACTGTATTATGCTATTGTTTAAGAAAAATAACAGAACTTGTAGATATCAATAAATTTATATTAGCATCACCTATAAAAAATTTATATGGTCCTAAAATAATGAAATAACAAATAGGGGGTTTTTTGCGTGCGAATGGAAATATAACTTTTATATTTCAGGAGTTAGTTTAGGCTTAGTCGAAATCTAAACGCTCAATATAACTCGATGCATGACAACTTCCGATTAACTACATAACAGCTTTTAGCATAACTTTCTGTCCGGATATACCTGTCAATGGATCAACAATTATATAACGGTTGCAACAGATACGAACGACTATATTTTTACAAAAATGAACATTAAGTCCTTACTAACAAGTTTGTAAGAAAAGATTCAAAATTGTAATATTACGAAAAAATCTGATACGCTAAATTTCTAAGTAAAGACATTTCTCAATACAGCTGTTAAATCCTTTATACATTTAATATCAGGATCATAATTTCAGCTTTAGGACCTTCACTGTTGAACATGGACCGCCCACAGAAATTTAATTTATGATTTATTAACCTGAAGACTTCCGCGGCTATGTGCTTTGCTCGCCTTGTAGCTTGCCCAATGTTACTTCAACTTGCTAATCTGCCGGGTTATGTCGCTTGCTTTTGTTTGCATATAGATCTCCATATTCCTAATTTAATCTCTTAGAGTAAATCCGAGCATAGCCCTCTCCATAGCTCGTGGATAATTATTATAACAAAAGTTCGCCCCAATCCATCAAGAACTCTTAATATGGTCACTATTTTTTTACTTGATATTCTCTTTTGAAAATTGACAATTTTATCCACGTCTACATCTACTTTGCAGCCGAAATTCTTCTAATCAGTTATAAACGTCTGTAACATACAACTTCATAAAAATCGACAAAGAATATAAAGTCTGAACTGAAAAGTAGAAATAATGAATAACTAAGCAAGAAACAAGTAGAAACACTAAATCTAAAGGTCTAATCATATTAGACTATTACATCAACCTAATCGGTTCATTTGTAAAGTTATCTTTGGAAAAACCGTTTGTAAAGCAGAAATAATATTAAATACGATTATGATTATTGTAATGTAGCCTTAGAGAAAATTTGGACTTGGTATTAAGATGCAAAAAACTGTAAAATTTTCTCATTTTTGTAACTCTTATCTATGTCTAGATATTCGAGAGCATAAACCATCAGGCTTAGTTTGCTTAAAGTAAAACTGTTTGCCGCGTATCACGCTGCAATTACCACAGCTCCTGCAGCCGTAAATCTGAAAAGAGATTAAACTTTTGTAATTAAATGTTAGCAACTAAATACATTTTGTGCCAGAGAAACTTGAAGCAGTGATTAATGTCTGAAAATAATATTTTCGTTTTCCGCTAATATGAAATGTCTCTGCAGTGGTTTGGCTCATGTGCCGTATAATGGCAACTAATTAAGGTAGGTTGGTTTGTACAGTTTTGACCAAATTGTCTTCTGTACCAGGAATGCAACTTGTAGCGTATACTCACTAACAGAAGTTAAACCATCGCTTCTTCAAGTTTTCAACTGTAAATATTAAGTTTTAAAAGTAACTAATTAATCATTCGTAATCACAATTTTAAACAACCAAGTCTCTTAAGTTTTGTTACGGCTTTGAGTCATCAAACACTGAAAGTTTTATCTTTTGAAAATAGTGAAATTATTATTTAATTTCGGTTGCGTACGTTATTAATGTATAATTCAGCTTTGTGCGCGTAAATTTTATACATTCCGATGATCGCTAAAGATATTCGCTATAAATTTAATTTCGAATAATACGCACTGTAAATATTCCGAGGCGGGTTCATTATAACCAATGTTTGCCGAAATAAAATAGGATCCGCTTGCAACAATTCAACCAAAATGACTGCGTAATCATGTGCGAGTCCTTTTAAATTATTCCAGCCATTACTGCCAGATATATGAGCATTAAAAAAGCTTAATCAACATTTTAGCCCCCTGTGTGTATGCCCAGCACAATGATAATTCCTTTATTGTTTTCGGAAAATTCATGAGGATTAACATTATTTTAAAATTTTTACTGCATTAATAAATAATTTATAGTTTAGCAACAAAAGCCACTTACCTTAACACAAGATATACATCCCGCATCATTTGAACAATGTCAATATTACAAATATTCAATAATGACATTCCGTTGTACTTCAACTTTTAACCTACTATTTATTTAGTGTGGTAATACACAATGTTAAATAAAAACTCTAAACTGCTCACATTTACAGTTGTATATGCACGTAAATCATCATATTTTCAGCCGTAGGAGGTATACTGCTGAATATAGGCCACCCTCATTTTTAGCCAATAAGATGAGGACAGCGCCTGAATACCGTCGTTTGTCCAAGAGTTGCAGGTGGACGTCCTACGCTACGCTTGCTGGTCCTTGATCTCCACTCCGCAACCTTAAGACCTCAGCGGCTATCTGTTTTATGTGCTATGATTACTACTACATATTGCCACTTTAACTTGGCAATTAGATATACTATTTCGGTTACTTTAGTTTGTATATGGACCTTCACATTTAAGATTGTATTTCGTAGAGAAATTCCGAGCTCAGCCCTTTCCATGGCTCGTTGAACGACTGTAACTTTGCCAATGAGGACTGAAGTCAGAGACGTTATAGTGGCGTAAGTTGGCACTGGTAATTCTCGTTGGTAGTAAACCTTCGTCTTAGGGCCCTCAGGGTTATTAGACGACAAAATGCTTCGTATAAATAAATGTACATAACCATAAGCATGCAAATAACCATTTTACTTTTAAGTATGAGTACATATCACTTCTTGTTGTCCCAGTATAGGTTATATGTATGCTACAAAGTAACCTGTACACAATTTATCAGTAACGAGCAAAGTACCCGCAAAGTTCTTGTTACACGAACGTACGGCAGAGCAGCTGTACAACCGAAGACTTATCTAATTACATCTCGGGAAAGCTCTTGAATTGCAAGTGGCTATCGCGGAGTTCGTACTGCGAGTCGGGCTTTGTTATTACTTGCCTACAACTTTATTACATGATAAATTTATTGCAATATAGAAAACTTAATGATACAGTCAAATGTTTCAACCAATTATAGTTATTAGTATCCAATATAGACTCTAAATATAAGACATTTATGCATGTGAAATGTACGTGTAAAATAAACGGAGCTAGTTTATATTTTCGCAAATTTTTGTCGAAATTTGCTATAAAATTTTCATTAGAATCGTATCTGTACAATTTATCCTGAATTTTTGCGCTACTGAAAAGGCGTTTGTCGTTTTTGTTCACGTCTTTTGATTTATACAAAAAAAAAAACTTAAGTTTGTTGTATGTATTGGAAATTACGGTGTGTCTTTTTATTTTTAACCGATAGACGCTCATAGCTAGGCATAGGCTTTCCTAAACACGTCGCAACAATGATCATTCTTTCGCTACCCGCATCCGCTGTAATCCCGCGACCTTGTCTATGTCGTCGGTCTACCTAGTCCGGGCCTACCCTCAGCGCATCTACTGGTTTGGGGTTGCCACTCGAAAACCTTTCCTTTCCGATGTATAACAATATTATATTTCGCGACACTAACGAGGCCAGTAATGAATCGCTTTTTAAATTACTCTTACAAATTGTAGCGAAAAGATTATATCGCTTAATTCTTTCTTTGATTTTATGCACAAAGAAAAAAAGGAAATCTCTATGTTATATATTTTGTACAATTTTTTTTCCTATGCGCTGATGAATTAAAAAAAACATACAATGTCAAGAGAACTCGATGAAACCTGGATAAAAAATTGTATTTGAATTAATGAAAATAAAAAAGATGAAATGCATCTTCATTTCAATTGTTCTACTTAACCATATTAACTTTTTAATAATTTATTTCAGTACAAAACAGCGTAATTAAAATACAAGTTTTAAAATTTTTAAAGTAGAGATGAAAGAAACTGAAAAAGAAAAATACGTCCGCTATTCAAGACGAAACCTCGGCTTTATGATGGAAATGGTTAACCTGGCTGACCTGTGTATTGTCTATTATCTTACTTCCTGCTTTTATATTTGTAGAAACGTTCTTTCTCAACATTTTTAGGTTGCAAGCAGATTTTAAAATCTTAAGATTTAAATTTTCAGTTCAGTTCAACACAGTTTTAAATATATCAAAAGTTTTGGACGCTTAAGTCTCGTCAATAGTATGAAATAAGTCGATAGAGCTAATGATTATTTTCAGGGTCTCAATGTATCTACTATATGCATTCAAATTTAAATTCTTCTGCACTAATACTATACTAATAGTTGATTCACGACTACTGTCAACTAAATATTGTAGACGATTACTAAAATGTAAAAAAATTGTTTTAATTTTGTTCTGTTTGAAAACACTATCAGTGAGTTAAATTTATTGTGTTATATGACAGAAGTGAACTGAGACAAAGTCCAATTTTTTAGGTTTGTATATGTATTTGTATGTGATCGTTTAGTAGATGTCTATGCTTTCGTTTATTTTCTTTAGAGGTAATTTATCATATATCTAATGTCAAGTTTAGTTTCAATATATATAGCCATAGCCTAACTTGATATAATAATTTCTCGATATTTTGTTATATTGAAAGAGTATTTTGTATCTTTTAATTACAACATTAAAAAAAAACTAAAAATGTTAGTAAAAGTAAACAGATTATGCCAATAAATTATCAAATTAATAAATAATACCTTTACAACGATTTTTTGCTACATTTTTTTTACTACATTAAAACAAAATACATTTTTATTACATATACAATTGTAATGAATAATCATGATGGATACCATGATACCTATGCTGTGTAATTGTGATTTTACCTTACATAAGCATGTAATTTATCTCATGAAGAGAATAATCGCTCAGACAATCATTACGCGCGCCAAGCACAAATTAATAGCAATTAACTATTTTTTATTACGATATTCTTAACGCTCATATCACAGTTTGTTTCATAATGTATTTGCTACGCTATTACTAAAATTTATTTATGTATTCATTTTAGTTTAGTTAAAATACGAAACAAACAAAACATTAGGCCCCGCAAAGCGTTTCAAGAAGGCAAGAACTATGGTAGTCTGTTATGATATTTCCGCACAAACACTGTGTTTCACTCAGAGATTTAGCAAAGCAAATAGTAATAAGCAACGTTGTTTGCAGTTGACCGGAGATTTCGAGTTGCTGCAAATTTAAAACAACCCGTATAAAGTGTGTTCCCTGCTGCAACAGTGACAGACTTGGTTGGAAAAGTAAAACACATTTTTTATAGATATTAAAGATTGCAAAGTTTAATTGTAGGCTCATAAATTCATTGATAGTGTTGTCTGTTGAAAGTATTACTCCCGTCACTCCAGCGTTAACTCATTTCAAAATGGAAGTATTGCCATCTCTAGAAATTCTAATTAGTTTATTACAGCAGCCGATAACTGTAGTTTGACTCCTTCGGGCATTGAAATACTAAGTGACCACGTATCAATTAAAAGTCCAAGCCTTACATCTGGGGTGACGTTGCTCCATGTTCTAACTGGGCACTCTATGAGGAACCCTGAGAGTTCGGAGACGCCAAGGCATAGCTTCCAGGTGGTTCTTAAGCCTAGTTACTGCAAAAAAGCTTTAAGCGTTTTCTGCTCTCAGTCGATTCTTACCCAGTTAAGATAAAGAAAAAAAAATACCGAAAAAAGGGTTAAAAAGATAGAAAAAATGACAATGCATTGACAGGGTAGGGAGTCACATGGAACCAAATATAAAACTTGAATCAAAACGCTTTATAAAGGAGATTAGATAAAATTAACCAAAAACTATATTTACAATTTTGTTTATTTTGTAGCGACCAGTTCATACCAAGCGAGTTTTGCTCCAGAGCCCGTATTTGTGTCTCCCGGAATTTGCCTTCATTGGCCAACTTTCGTAAACAGAACGTGTGTTTGGAATTTAAACCAGATTGTACGTTGTTTAAGCTAAATAAAGAATGAAAGTACATCAAACTAAATTTGATTTCCTTTGCGGCGTGCTTTCAAACGAAACTATTTCTTTTTTAGATTTTTAACTTACGCGGAAAATAAACTGCAGAATACATATGTTACTTGGAATATGTTGTTCTGTAAGTAATTATGAATGCTTTTATGAATAAAAAAATCAAGTCGAATAAACGGTGTTGTAATAATACGTTATGTAGAATTGTTAAAATATTCAGATATCTCGGAAAAATACACATTTAATATTTTAGTAAAACAACATAGCGTGAATAAACGTACGAAAAACTCAATCTTTTTGTCGATAACGATTTAAAATTCCGGTAGATATAGTTTAAATAACCAACTTTGGGTTATACAATTGATTGAACTCTGTTACTTCTTTTGTTCGTATGAACCGAAATTTTATAATAAAAGCTTTTATTTCAACTTACTTTGAGACATATGTGTTATCCTAAGATTAATGTGTAATCTCTGAAACGGTATTCGAATGTTCCGTCTAAATTCAGCCAAAGCTGTCTAACCTACGCTTTGTTTTTGTATGCTTTTGTCTCTTAAGATTTTTGCCTTTAAGTATTGCAAACAAATAATGACTATTTACTTACTATATATAAATTGTTTTATATTCTATAATAAAACGCAATAATATGAGGCTTTTTAATACTAAAAGCCTTAATTTATAACCTTAACATTTGTAAAGTTATGTCAAAACTCATTATCAGGCGTAAGTCATCAAATGTTTATTCTATAGAAAAGAGTAATATTGATAAGTAACATAAAACATTAGCCTTTCTAAAAACGTTGACGAAAGAGCCACAACGAGAGAAACAGTGCCATACTTTAAGAATCTGGATCTGCGCCAAAATACCTCAGGCAACAATACGTGGCTGCCAAGAGCTTACTATCAACTATCTTTCGGCTTAAAGAATTACCGATTTCTTCACGAAATGATTTGCCATTTTATTTACTGTTTGCAATGTAACAAAGATTTTTACTGCTAAAAATGTAAAAGAAACCAATGTTAATAAAAACAAGAAGTCAGAATCTAAAAATAAATCTTGTTTATTTAATCATATTGTAATTACACTAAAACTATATTAAAACAAGTCATAACATTTATCATATACATGGAAAAGAGTAAAAACATGATTTTATAAAAAAATATTTAATCGTTAAAGACATAATATATGTTAAATAATATTTACGTACAAGAAATTTATTAGCGTTGTTTTCTAATAATTGTCTAATGCTTTTAAATGTGAGAATATACATTTTTTTAATATTGTTGACGTAGATACTGGTTAATCTTCGTAGATCATGAGCAAGCATGCAGATATTCCAGCTGGAACCTTAAGTTTCTGAAGTGGAAACCATGGACTGGTAATCGCCGCGAAGGACGTCGAATTACAAGGCGGACCGACGACCTTAACATTGTCGGAATATTCTGGATACAGGCCACTTCCAACCGGTCCCATTGGAATTCTTTCATAGAGCGTTATGTCCAGCAGAGGACGTTCTGTAGCTTAAAGGGTGATGATGATGGTCAATAGGTAAGCAGGCCTTTGTTAGCAATCATTAAAATTATGTGATTAAATGACGGCAAATGATACGTTTATAAAAGCGCGGGTAAGTGTCGCCAACACCGTTGAGTAAGAGTTGTGAGGCGCGCGATGCTACACAGTGTTATTCTGTTAATGTGGCAATAAATTGTGTCTGTATCGAATTTGATTAAATTTCTAAGAGCGTGGAATCAATAGCTAGTTACGTACCGTAGTGAGTTTCAACCAGTGTCCGGGTTGTCTTTTTCTCTTATATCTCTGGAATATTGATTTGAAAGGCCATAATATGTACAAAGTAGTAGAGGGTTCGACGTTGTACGTGTCTGTACCACCGCTCCCTGTTGTTTAGAGCTTGTCGGCGATGTCGCGCACTCTGACACCACCGCAAATTACCATTCGGATCTTATTAAGAATTGTTACTTAACACATTCTCTGCGACTCTTCTTCTAAGTCACATGCAAGGACCGGGCAAGCTTTTGTATGAATCAATGGTTTGGTGTAACAGTAGAGTTTAACTGACGTTTTTATGAAGCTTTATGTTGAGATTAATTGAAGAGGTCTCGTTCATCTCGGCAGTTAAAGTAATGTTTAACCGCAACTTCGCTAACGAGCAAAACTACCTCGTGCGACGTCAGTGTTGCTAATTACCAACAAAAGCTGGAAGAGTAAACTCTGCAAACCTTTCATTTATATATATTTATAGTGCTTTAAGCTCAATTAGTATAAAAATTGTGTTCTATTATTTAATTTTTAAACAATAAATTAATACAGCGTTTTTCGGGAAGAATTCTACTTCACTACACTGGCATCATCCACATGCCACAAAGACATAATTTATTGCACAAAAAATTTCCCCATTACTTACACATGCTTATTTTCTCGAAGTAAATTGTTAATTTACTTCACCGATCATGCAATATAACAATAATTGATTACTTTTTTGTGTTGCTATGTTAAAGAAACTTTCTATAAAAAGTAAATCTGGTCGATAACAGCCTTAAAACTCTAAAACTCTGACGAGATTAACGTGTTTTGTTAATCTCGACACAGCCCTGCCATTTTGCCAAAACACGGATGAAAGTTTTGAAAAAAGAATTGACATCTGTATGCCTGGCTGTGGCGGACATCAGACCGATAACGTTTTGTTTTTTATAACAACAAAAGCTGCAAGTTACCCTTTTAAATATAATAAAATGTTATAGTACATACCTTGTTTTATATTTGTACAAAATAGTTTCATGTACAACTTAATTTCTCAGTTGCAATTAAAAACTAAAATTAACAAAAGATTATTTATTTATTCGGCAGTGAGCTATGCTTGTAAACTTAAAACTAATTGTAACTCATGTAAAAATATCGAACATTGTTTCTAACGATTTTAAAACCTTAAAATCTTTATCAATTTTCTTATCGATAATTAAACGTGACACTGTGCCTTTTACCTACTATTGCGCTAGGTTGTTTGGAGAGACGCCAAATCACTTCGAGACAATAATCCTACGCTGGAAAGCGGTACATGACGGGCTTCGTAATATTTTCAGCTTGACTAAATAACTTGGTAAATTCAACTTAGTAATTTAAGTCTTAACTATCTACAAGACAAAAATATGTGTTTATGTTTAATTAAAAATTACAATATTCGTTTACCTGTAAATTTCTGCGGATGAATGATGCGGATTAAATTAAAGATCTAATGATTATTAAAACCTTGTGACATTAAATCAAAAATTACTAGTAGATGAGTTGCAGTTACCGTACGATTCACAGTGAATCTAAGTGAAACTAATAAGTTCGTCAAACTCTGACGGTAAAAGACAGAACAGTACTTACCTATTTAAGTTTATTAAAAATAAATAGCATTGACTTAATACATATATATTTAGTTATTATATATATTATGTACTAGCTGTATCCTGCCCGCTTCACGTAGCCGTACAGCCTTTTGTGTGTGTGATTTAGTAAAATATCTTCTTGGTCATTTTTAACATGCCCCTAAAAATATTTTGGCCTGGGCCTATTTATAAAAGAAGTAGTTTAAAAATTTTAAGAAGCATTTTTATATAACTTTTTTTAATGAGTCTTTTAGCCTTATGGTTCCGGAGATATCGCGATGAGTCAGTGGAAATCTCTTAAAATATATAGATCGTTGCCCGTACCTTATTTCAATTCTGTACTTTTATAAATAAGAAGTTTCTCAATTAAAGCTACCTAAATTGAAACCATTGTATATAATAAAGTAGTAAAGGGTTATGTATAGCAGCAGGCATTTTTCGAATAAAAAGAAGAAAAAGAATGTGGAATAGTTGTAAAACAGCCAAAATGGCCAAAATTTTGATAACAAATTAAATCTTATAGATAAATAACAGAGTAATGTAAAAAGTAGACCTTTTTTAACAACGCTACTCGATTTTGTAACATCGATAAGCTTCGTTATAAGGACTACATTTTAAATAATAGAACGTGCATTGTTGACCTAGTCCTCAGGAATAGCGAATGCCGATGTTGCATAATTCAATTTCAATGAGGAGTTATTGCAAATTGGATGCAGGGTAATATTCGCACAGAAGAAAATTCGCTTCTAATTTGCGTTATAATTCTAAAATAATGTTTCCATGAGCGTAAAAACTTTTTCGATTGTTTTTATACTATATGCCGTTAGCCTAAATATACTAACATAGTGTTTAAGTAATAATTGGACTTGTAACGGGTCTTGTCTGTAGTAAACGTAAAACGAGACGTAAAGCGGATGTAAAAGAAACGTGTAAGTTTACTGTATTTCCACAAAAGCATTACCCATTTTACCTGGAAGTGTGATATACATGATCAGAAACAAAAACAGATTTTGTATACCTAAGACTCGCACGACGTCGCAGATAATATTAAAGAACATGCCATTGCTCTTTTTTCACTTTCATCAATACTGTAAAGGACTTTCTTTTAACATTGTACATGACTTCATATATTTCTTCATTATTTCTTTAAAAATATCTAGTTCTGCCGACTCTCTTTTGCATGTTTTGTTCAGGTCCTTCAGCATTTACCATCCGAACACGCGGTAGACTCATTTTGATGTCAATAAGAGAATTTTCGAAATTGCATTTGTAACTAATATAATATATTTTCAATATTATCTTAGATCATAGAATTTAAATTTATCTTCTGTTTCATATACTTAATTTCACGGAAGTATGTCTTGTAAATATATTCGCCGTAGGAAAGATAATCTTTCTTTCGTTATCACACTTTAAACTAGCCTTGCGTAGGAAATGGTACAAGCATGAGCAAAAACAAAGTTTCGCTACTATAGATAAATTTTAATTACGTTCATAATGTTCACATACCATCAATAATGGGCGATTTGTGAAGAACACTAGATCGATTGTAAAATTCATGTATATGCTATAATTGGTATCATCAAACTTTATCATGTAAATCTCACGTAAGAAATATTTATTGTAAATTATTTAAATTACAATTAATGTAAAATACCCATTACTTTTATTTCAATCAAAATTTAAAATAATAATAAAATGAACTTTGATAACTTTTTGCTTCTTTTACTTCAAAAACTGTTTCAGGAGTTATGGAGAACTTTTATCTGTAAAGTTTAAGATACAAGCAGTTTAACCCGAACTCATTCTACTTACAGAAATGTTCGAAGATGCTGTACTATAAAAATGAAAGATAGCTTTGTAAGTTTGTAATTTTTATTACATTTTTCATTAAAGTCTGATTTCTGGCCATCAAAACCAAATTAATGATATAATAAAAAAGGGCAATGTATCGCATTTGTCAGCAAAAAGCATTGAAGCTTTTACTTGTATTCCCAATGATCCTATGTAAAGTTGTCATTCTGAATTATGTTGTAATAATTATTTTTCTCTATTGGATTGCGGCGAGTTACTCTTGGTGGTATATAGTGAACAATTATTAATTATAATATAGTGACATAATATTCAGAATTTTGAAAACGCTTTTTCTTAACATATCATGTTAGCAACTGAGCTTCAATGAAGTTCCTCTTATCCATCATTCACAACAGCGCTCATGCAATGTGAGCACCGTGAAGTTGTATAAAAACGCCTGTAAAGCGCTAATCAAACGCAAATATTGTCCATAACCCACAGTAATCAGAAGCTCTGCTTGAAAATACAGTTTATTAAATAATTAAAGTCTTTCAATTGTGCTCTAATATCCAGGCCCTTTACAATTATCATTACTATAGGTTTGTGTTTTGAAAAAAAATATAAATTAAGAACAAATGAACCCTACATTTACCCTTTTTAAACTTTCAACATATAACCAATCACTCTGTATAATAGTAGTATTAGAGGCTATATTTTAAAGTAAGTTCTTATAAGGACATATTGTAGTATGAAGATAGGTTAATGAAAAGTTATAATATTAACCAAGATAGAAGGTTATGTGCAAATTAATGTTACTATTACGCTTCACACGTCTACCTATAACTGAATTAAGACGGTGCCTTCATCCATCAAAGTCTATAACTTCGGGATAAAAGCCCTGGCACGATGTCCTTGTGTACAACACAACGCGTCTTTAATAACTTAATAAACTACTAACACTAACTTACACAGTTTAATATCTGGATATTTGACAATGTATTTAGTTTATTTCTTTTTGGAAATGACAATATGTTCGTTACTTTTGTAATTAAAAATTGTATATATCTTCTTCGTGTTATCGTTATGCATGAATTTTACACATCATATGTTTAGAATAAAAATATTTTAAGATCAAGTGTGATATACGTAGTGTTGCTGAATAAAGGAACAATCTAGAGTGCCTAATATATGTGATAGGCATCAATATAGGAGCACAATTAAAATATTTTAATTATTGAACAAACTGTATTTTTAAGAAGAGCTTTTGCTTATATTTATATCCATGCGTTTTTATACAATTTAGGAGTTCTTACATAGAAGATCCAAATCATTATTTATAGACTTGGGATTACTTTGCTAAATGTAATTAGGTTTAAGATATATATGAGAACAATACAATTACAATTAATTTTACTCGTTTCATAAAGCTGTAATAAATCAAACATTGCGATATTATTTCTGTCAGTAGCAGTTTTGGAATGAACAGGAATCTAAGAAATTTAAAATACTTCAAATTTAAAAAAAGTATTGAATGAGTAATCCAAATTATTAAATTATTTTGATGATAAATAATTGATTTGATTGATAAATAATTAGTTATATGTGATGATTACTTAAATTATCACATTGCTCTTGTGAAAGTTGAGAAAAAAAAATTACAATCGGTGTCTATGACGATTCCTGAAAAACACGTCGTCGACTTAAAAATACTTTCATGTACACCACGAAAGTAAATCAAATATTGCATTTTTGGTGATAGCTTACTCTTGACAGACATTCTACATAATTGAAATGCTGTAAATTATATGATTGACAATTGTAATTTTTTTGGAAGAAAAATGTTAGCTTCTAATTTTAACATGACTTTTATCAAAAATATTATTTAAATAAAGATGGAGGACCTACAAGGCAAATATGATAATACCATCTGCGTGTGATAACTGTGTTATTATTAACTACTTTAAATATATCTATTAGGCACTTTTTAAAATATTGGGGTTTAACACAATAAAATAATGATTTAGTTCAGAACGGAAGGTGATACTATTAATAAAATAATAATGGTTAGAAAAAACATAGAAGTAGCATAAAATATATTTGCAGCTTCTGTATTATATTACTCGCTTACACGTGATATTATATCTTAAATGTATAAGATAAATTGATACAACGTTGCTGCGTTGGGAAACCCTGCGTCGATAACTGAATTATGACGGCGCTCTCATCCATCACGGTAGATAATTTAAAGATAAAACCTTCATGATAGGTTATTAAACGCCACGTGTATTGCTTTAACCTCAAAATATCTTAAGCGTTAGACAGGTTAATCTTTCTTGAAGAGAATTATTACAAAACCTAGGATATAGATATGGTTTTTCGTGGAGCAAAATAATCGTTACCATAGTTTTAGTAGTCTTATATTTATTTATCAAATAAGAGTCCTTGATCGTACATCTGATATTCATTATTTTATATAAAGCGTCATTGGATGTTTGTTACAAAAAGGCGTCACAGACTCATATAGAAACCGTTTCAGGTGTTAATATTATATAACAATTTATTTTTGCAGATGAAATGATTGTGAATGGAAATAAAGGCCTATAGCAATTCTAAAAAATCTCTTGTGTTTTAAATGAAATTGAATGAATACAAAGATAATAAAGAAATGTATCTTTTTTATCTTGTCCTTGTCTATAATCTTATCCTAACCTAATACATTGTTTAAAATAATAGAAATCCTTTGTAACGGATAAGGTTATTACGAGTAACTACCGAATTTACAGCATAGAAATTAAGGAAGGCTTGATTGCTTTGCTCATCCAGTTGTAAGAACTAAGCGCTTAACATTAGGCGTATTAAGCCCATCATCTGAAAACAGGAAATTGCTGTCATATATTATATTGTACGGTTTAGTATCTATGTTATTCAAAAATGTAAACGTTTATGTGAACTTAAATAAAAAGAAAATTAAAATTTACTCTTTTTTATTTATAATATACGGGTGTCTCATAAATTCAAGTCGATACCGCGCGATTGACTGTCTAGAAAATTAATTATAAGCATTTACGGTCCTACTAAAGAAAATCTATTTAAGAATGTATAATATATGAATTTTAGGCAACCTGTTTTTTCTGTTATTCTGACTCCATATCTATTTCTCTCAATTTTACTTATTCCTAGCGTAACTCTTCTGTAACCAATAGAAAAAAAAATTGTAAAATCAGACCAAAAATAGTGATTCTAAAGGAAATTGACAAGGCCATATACTCAAAATTATCGCTACCCTCAATTTTAACTGAAAGAGATGTAATTTTTTGATAAATATATTGCTATAGGTTTTGGTAATTTCTAATTTATTGAAAGCCATATTGCCACATTGCCAGATTTCGGACTGACGTTGATTTATGGGACATGTCTGCGTATGATAACTGTACGCATACTAAATTCCTATGTATAATAGTTATGTAGTTCTAAATTGGATCGTAGCTTCAGCCTAGAGACGCCTACTGGTATAAGACATAAGCCTCCCCATATCTATGGGTGGATATACCGTAATCGCCATGCTTTGGTATACGGGTTGTCGATCGTAGTGTGATATAATAGTAAGCAGATGACGCTGCTGCCCATCATCTGGAAACTTGTTTTGTGAGCAGTGATATCCCTATATAATTAATGCAAAAAATATGAATTACTAAGGATTGTATCCCGGGAATCGAACCCGTGACATACGATCGCTAATCTCAGTCCTTACCGCTTGGCTGCCACTGCTAAATTAGGTAAAGATATTTTTAAAAAAAGGCTGGCTAAGTCTATTTTTTTCAAAACGCTTATTTTTTGGAAAAATCTCGATTTTAAATCGGAAATACAAGTAACTAAGTAAAATTAAAACGCACTCAAGAGCCTTTTTTATATTGCATATATTATTATGTAACATAACATCAGATAGTTTCGTCCAAATAGTTTCAACCTTAAGGATATCTATAAAATAATTTTCTCGCATCTGTACTTAAGATATTTTAGTCTCAAACGCTATAGAGAACCTCTATAAAGTAATGTACTTAATCTGTGGTAAAAAGGCTGATAGCAGTACTGACGTATCGTCTTAAAGATTATCAACATTTCCAGACAGTTAAATTGTCTCCATTTTATTTTTAAACAGGAAATGAAAATATTCCTTTTTTGGTCAATTACGGCAAATAATAATGTGAGGCTTGACTGACAGTCAGTCAATAAAGTCAATGTGATGCTCTGTGATACTAGTGGGACTTCTTACAAAATATTTTTATTTAAAATTATCTCGTCTATTTATAAAATATACATTTGAAATACAGTGTTGCTTAAAATAATTAAAAATTTCACAGGGATAGGAATATTAGGATGTAATAACAAAAAATCAGCATAAAGTTTTATTTAAAATGTTATTGAAATAAGGAAGGTAAATAAAATAAAAATGTTTTTAAATCATTTAATAAAATAAGTGATGTATTAATTTTGTAAAGGACATATTTTAAGAGCATTTTTATAATAAACATATGTATTAACAAATGTAAACAATGTTCAGACCAAATAATTTCAATGTTAAAAAATAAGTTAAAATAAGGTTGCTATGTTCATATATACATTCCACTATAGCGGAATTATTAAATGAAAAAAAAAACTTTAGTCAGAAATTTAAAATGGCGATGTTATTTTAATTTAAGCGTTATAATATTCAAAAGACTTACGAAAAATATTAAAATAAATGTATTTGGCGCCAGTTTAAAGTTTGATTTCTGTTTATTCATTTATATGTATTTAATTGTCAGTCAGAAATAATAAAAAGTCAAATACATCCACCACAAATTGCCTTTGTGCTATATCGATAAACGTTGCCACTTTAGTTTTTAATTGTATTGCCATACTTTGGCGGTAGTATTTAATTAATTTATATTTTTTTATTTACAATTCGTAAAAATAAAACATGACAATTGTTCGTTAAAATATTTTTCAATTAGAAGTCTAGAATGAAAAACTAATATTTGTACGATTATTCATTTAATAGATGACGGACGTATTTTTTTAGTGGAATAAAATATAAAACGTTACACACCGTTAAATTTAATCTTTAATATTGTTATAATTAATTGTAAATAAAACACTATACATCTTTACTGTACAATATAATGCTATGATATTGCATAACGCAGTCAAACATATAACATTATTGCAACACTAATAATCAACGTAAGGCCATTTACATATACTCATATACATAAATTAATTTTATCCATAATATTTTCACAATATATCTAGATAAAAAATTAAGTCTTTCAACAAATGATTAATAAATGAAATTATAAATTACGCTTATTATTCTCATTTATTTGAAAACAATGTTAATATTTTTACAACTTTTGGGACAACTTTTTAAGTTATAAAATAAACAGCATTAATTTGGTAGCGTATCAGTTATTTTAAAATTAATGATTCGGCTTGACATCTTAAAGTGTTGGTAGTTTAGTCAATCAGGTAGACTATTTGTCACAAGTAAACATTTGATGCTAACGATCCAATTTAGTTACATGTTAGCAAAGTGTGATTTCAACTTATAATAAACTTAGCTGCGCAAATTTAAACATTACGTCTATAGCTGCAGATTTGATAATTAAAAAAAAAACATTGTCACTCTGTACTTCACTCTGTTGTAAATTCATTTGCTTCGAAAATAGAAAAATACATAGCTTACGATAAGGACTAGCGTGTTGTACACAATCAAAATACAGTTTTAGTGCCGTTAGTAACAGTTCATATGGCACTGTGACGTGGAAAGATTAAATTAACTATGCACTTCAATCAGCAGCCACTAACTACAAATGTACAAATGTGTCAGGTACGAAAGTTGTATTTGAAGTTCAAACAACAATAACACTAGACAGTAGTAGGTCACAGAAATAATTCATAATACGTATTTACGTCTTTTCATATAATTTGTGTAGACGAAGAAAGCGGTTGCTTTTTATAAAAAAAGTTATTATTTACATTTTTTTGTATACGTGATCTTCGTCTCATCTCCAGTATTATTATTCGAAACATTTAAAATAAAATACTTCGGGAAAACTGACCTGCTGAGATGTCGCATGGAATGAGAAACAAACATCCCTTTTTTTAAATACTTTATAAAACGCTTACATTCACTATAAACAATCAAAGCTCGATTATTTGCTTCACCGTAAAAATTGTTAAAAGTAACATTAATTCACTAATGTAAGTTAGTCGGGTAGTTTATAACAGTACAATTAACGGAAACAATCTCTTAATGTAACAGAGGTTCTCCGTATGGCTAAGTAAATACGGGCAAGCAACAAAAAAAAATGAATTCACATTCAATTCCAGATTTTTAAAACGCTACCACAAATAATAATTTTAATTCCTACACGTTAAACTATAACCCGAGACACATAATTTCGCTTATTAAAATTTTATATTACAATATTCGACAGACGAGGTGATCAAAACACGGATAATTTTAATTACCATATAGTCACTTCGTATTCAATTTCACAGTTGACGTATCGAGGCGCGTGTGTGGTCCGCTGGCTAGCACGGAGGTGCTTCTATGGCGCGTGTACGGCCACACGGCACACGTTGGCGTGCCTGTGCGAGTCCTTGGGCCGCGGAGGCAGGATGTGCTATCCATTGGACAGTTCGTCTTTCAGCCACTGTGGAACAGGCCTGCCCAGCCGCACCAAGAGCTTCGACAGCGCGGTGTTGTGTGGCGTGTAGTAACGCTTCAGGAACTTTGCCGAACGCTCTTCCATCGGCGGGTAGATGCGACCTTTTGACTTGCCTAAGCACTTTGTCTTCTCGCCGCTAGTCACTTGGCAAAAAAAACCTTTTTTCGCGTCGTACCTGAAATACAAATCGAATGAGTAATACAAACAGTTTGTAACCTAGAGTTTTTTACCTAAAACAGATCGAAAAATCAATTTTCATCAAAAAGACCAATGTCTCTTTTATTTTTACGAAAATTTTAATATTGTAAAATATATAAAAACAATATTGAATTATTTATTAGTCAATATTAGAAATCTTAATGAATGTTCACAACCATGTTTAATGTATAGGAGGAGGAAGTTAAGCGAAAACAGTGTACTGTTTGTAATAAATACGCCATAAAGTTTTAGCTATGCACGAAAGTTATTCTATTAGCAATATTTTTGATATTTTTCTCGATAAGGTCAATTAGGGATTTAAAATTGTTAAAAACATAGTTGTTAAAAAAAAATGTTTTTTTTTTGAATTAACACAATTAAGAATCAACTTGAAAACTTTCACATTATCCTCACATTGGAAAGATATTATGAAGGCCATTATGAAAAACGACACAAGTCTACTACGATCACGCATATGTTTATCAATTTTTATTACAAATTTTCTACCACATTTGGCGTAGTATTTTTAGCTAAACGATGCCGATTTTGAGTGAAGAGAGGCTGAATCGATTTGATTCAGTATTGATTCCATTTTTAAGTACATCCTTACCAAAACTTAAATTTAAATAACACTATCACACACTCATATCAAGGTGATCAATCAACACGCATTTTGCGAACTTTCCGATCGAGAAATATGGTTTGCAATAGATGCAATGTTTTGGTGATTGTGTAACTTGCACCGTCCTGTTATAAACTTGGTATTGAAAAAATTTACAAAAGGTTTTATGTTTTTTGCTAACGACTACTTGGTTTTTTTACAATATTTTCCTTATTAGAACCAAAGGACAGAAAAAGACAAAAGAACAGAGTATAACATCACACATTTAGTTCAATGCCTTTGCTACACAAAATCTAATCTCCAGGATCATCATCATCATGTCGGCCGATAGACGTCCACTGCAACGCATTGGCCTCCCACAAAGACCGGCCTTGCGCTACTCCTAGCAGTTTAAAAATTCTGAATGTAATATATAAAACGTCTTTGTGACGCGTTAATGTAATGATCCGTGAACAAATAGCATCCAGAACAATTTTATAATTTTGAATCTGTTAAAATCTATCTAAAATTAAGATCTTTAATTAATTAAAAAATGTTATTGTGGGGACGCGACTTACTTAAGCAGCTTGTTGTAGTCGACGTGCGGCGTGAGCTTGAGGAACTTCTGTAGCGCGTTCATGGCGGCGGCAGGCTCGGCGCGAAGAAGCGATCCGTCCATCACGTGCAGTTGATGCGCACTGTACTCGGTCAACCATCGCTCCAGGTGATGACTGTACTTGCCAGGATTTAAACACCGGTTCCTATACAAAACGTGCACAGATATACGCAAAACAATTTACTACTTTTATTTCCTGATTCATCATTATTATGTTAAGCAGGTTTAGATGCCCGCTCCAAGGTCAAAGCCCGGCCAAAGGTCGCCACGATGACCGGTCCTGCGCTGCCCGCGACCTTGACTGTGCCGTTGGTCCACCAAGAACGGGCCCTATCTACGCTTGATTTCAAGTTTATAAACGTTGAAAATGTCTGAAGCTTGAAATAAAGCATAAATTAAAAGTCTACAATAAAACTGATCATGTATTGGGTTTTTAATTGAATACAATGATTTAACTTAAGTCATGTTATCAATAAAAATGCCGGCGAATAAATAGCTATAATTAATAGGCGAAGACAACATTACTACTTGAACAATAATTTGACCAGAATATTTCCGTTACATTTTTTTTCAAATGCCATTAAAAGAAAATGTAAATTTTATTTAAAATATTCAGTTGGTTTGTTTATTCAACTTCATGATTGACATTTCCAAAAGGTACATAAAGGAAAGTAGACAAAATTTTGTCCGTTAGCGGCCCCACAAAATGTTTTTACGAAATTAAAGAGAGATGTCAAACGGATCACAGCAAACGTTTTCCAACGACGTTTGCATTTTTTTCTTTTATTTTAAACGACGTTCCGTTTGTTGTACAGTTGAAACGAGAAAATGTCGGTTTGAAAACGTTCTGAACATTCTGTGTTAATAACCCGATGTACATTAATAAAAGGTAGAAGAGCGAAAGCAAAGAACAACAGAAGGTACGAATGAAACACAAAGAACGAATGTTTTTTTTTTTCGTTGGGGACAAAAGCATACGGATAACCCGCAATCTGCGCCTTCGAAGCATCTGAAAAGAGGAGCGAAGGCAGTCGCTGCGCTACAAATCCCTGCATATGAATACAGCCTCAATTCAGCGAGTATTCAATAGAGAGAGTTTACGACTGAATATCTTAGGAACTTGACGTTCGTGGCGTCCCATTTTTGCTTATTGTTATTGTTGTGTACGCAATGGGAACTTACCTTAAGTCCTTGAGCGGCTTTGGAGCGGAATCATTCGCCGTAATTATAGTGTGGAAAGTGTAGTTTTTGGCAACTGGATCTCCGTGGAATCTTATGTGTTGGTACCACGAATACGCTCTACGATAATAAATTAAATATTAAATATTTCATAAACGTCTTTTAAAATCGTTGTACCGCGCCTTAGGAATGCGTGCAGTAAGACGGAAGGGCGGAGAGAGGAGATCGGTCGCGCTGTTCCCTCAGTCCGCCGTCAATGCTCATGCTCTTTTAACTCGGACCCCCATCTTGACGCGCTTCCAAAGGCGCAGTACATTAGTTTTTTGGTATCACTATTGGTTGAGTCACGTGTGTATATTATAATTATGCATATAATTAATTATGCAATATATTTGTACATATTTTTTAATAATAATTATTGAATAAACTTAAAAATTTTTAGCTCCATTTTTAAGATCTAAGAATTAGAGGCAAAGGAAAATACATACGTAATAAATGAAGTAACGAAATTGACAACAAGTTATAATGGACGTAGGTATACACCAGCCAGATACAACTCACAAAAATTTTTAAAATGAGTTACGTGTATTTTCTAAACAGGAAGAAACCGAACTATGCGTGCAACTGGATAGGTCACACTAGCTCACTCCAACTTTGAGAGAGAGGACAATCGGGAAACTACAAGAATTTTGTCATCTATTAGCCTTAAGACGAAGGTTTACGACTAATGTATGATGCCAGTAATCACTTACAGCACAGAAACGTGGTCCCTCACAGTCGCTCAAAAAGCCATGGCCGAGGGCTATGCTCGGGATTTCCCTATAAGATCGAATGAGGAATGAGGAGGTGTGTAGACGAACAAAAGTACCCCAAGAGCCTAAAGGATTGTCAAGTTGAGAAGGCAGTAAAGAGATGGCTGCCTTGGTTCTGGAGCGAAGACCACGGATCTGCAAGCTCAGCTTAGACAACCTTCTTAAGTTTGGCAGAGAAGAAGCTGACAGGCAGCTTTCTGTCAGTGCTATTGGAGATACTATACCCGGCAGTAAGCTTCCTGTGGCTGATACGATGATGAAACTCACAGAAATAACCCTATAAAAGGACTCTTGGTAACATTGTCATCACATTTTATAAAAATATTTTCCATCTGTTTGCTCATGAAAAACTCGTTTTTGTTTATTTTTTTACAATGTGGTTTGTATGTTGTTTGCTTAACTGTGACTATTCGTCTATATCTTCAACATGTCTGTAGTTAACTACATCAGTTTCATAAACCTCACTTACCTCTTGGAGGGCGAAATGAGTATGGCAATGATTTTGGCGGTTGGTAGCAGCGCGTGGGCACGTCGCGGGACCAGTTCGCCGTCGAAATACGTTGCGGACTTTTCGAAAGACATCTGGCTTGAGTTACTCAGGCTCGCCGGGAAGAAGTTTAAGTACCTGGATATTTTGATACTATAAAGTGATGAGCATAAGAGCATTCACTTAAAAGTTAGTGACACACTGTATGATTTGTTCCATGTTTTCATTAAATATTTTACTGTTTAAACCAGAAACCGATATTGGCAAAAAAAAACTTGTTTGGTTATGATACCACTGTGAGAGAGAGACGACTCAAGAGAGGTATATACGTAGTATTAATTATATAAGGCGACTGTTCACAAATGATCATGTAATTAAAATGAGGTAGCGTTCTGAATTACAGCTCCTTACTTTTTTTCGACAGTTGGCTTGCACTGACTTTCATTGTGTCAACATTTCAGCGTATAAAAGTCAACATCTATAAAAGTATGTAAAAATGAGAGTGGACATTTGAATTGAATGCAGAATATCTTGTGATATAAATGCAGAATATCGTGTGATGTATAGAAAACTTTGAAACTTGTTACAATACAAACCAATCGAGTCCCTTGAGATAGTTGTTGTTGTTAAAGAACTGCAGTTCTTCGTAAGTAGCAGGGCTGGGCAGGTTGGGCACCAGCGCAGGGTGCATGGCGAGGAAAGTGTACAGCGCAGTACTGCCGGTCTTCTGCGGCCCGATTACCAGCACGCGAGGCAACGTGCCACACCATTTGCTCTTAGACCAAATGCGACGGTGCCGAATGTCGTCGCAAGGGTTCTGAATGATTTTTCAGATATTGAATAAAGATAAAGAAATAGCAGCATTAATAAACTCAATAACAAAATAATATAAAAAAAATTAACATTATTAGGTGGTTTACATACTATTATCACAAGAGATTTCCATCTATGTGACTACACTCATCACGATATATCTGAAACTATAAGGCTTGGAGGCGTAAAATTTGACAGAAATCTTACTTTCGTCAAATAGTGGTCACCTAAGAAGTTACCCAGCAAGAGTGGGAATGATGTATAAAACGATCAAAGACGAATTTTATAAAATTACTAGTCCAGCCGCAAAAGGTAGCGCGGCCACGCGAATCGGGAGGTGACCGGCAAGTCTATACTATGTAAAATTAGGAAAAACTTTTTCTACAAAAAAAAACTTATCAACCGAAAATAACCAAATAATTATATAATGTAAATTTAAATATAGTATAATAGAAATCGAAACTTTTTGCATGTACATACGATACAGTGTTACATAACCCCGCCATATAAACTAAACATATCCGGCAATTGTTCGAGTTGTCGATAGGGTCAATGACAATCCCTTGGGTGCTATTCTGGTGCGCTTAGCTAAACAGTTAATCGATACAATGGACGAAGGTTCAATTGCACACGCCTTGTTGAGCGGTTAATCGATCAAAAGCAACGACCGCCACTTGTGGAATAATTGTATGACACAAACCATCCGGAAGTGATTGTTGATCTGTATGACGGAAAATTATTTATTTATTTAAAATATGGAAAACTTGCAGCAAAAAAATTAACTAATTGACTGATAGACAGTAACAAGTGTTCACTTTTAAGTACTCTTAAACCTATTATAAACTTCATTAAACAAGTACTACCGCGCTAATGAGATCATTTACGATTTGGATTAAAAGGTCATCATCGTCGGTTGCACGGGCGATGAGCTCCGCTTACTGCCACTTCAAACGAACGATTCTTCAAACTACGTCAGGGACTTTGATTCTTCTGCGGATGTCCTCGTTTCTGATTCAAACTCGCAGGGCATTCAATCTCCGAGCAATAACAGACCAGTGACATATGTGCACAAATTAAAAAGTTGTTGATTTTTTTTTATTTAAACTAGATTTCATCTCCAACAATACAACTATAACTGAATTGGTTACAATTTTAATACACCTGTTAACATAAGTGTAAAATTTTCCTAACTTTTTTTTTAAGACTATGATAAGAGAATTGAATTTTATCTGTTTACAATTGCAGGATAAAATGTTGTCCTTGTGGTATTGAGTAAGTTTTTAAAAATTGTTTAAATTACTTGTGTTTCTGGAAACGGAATAAAAGATATAATATCTTTTTAGTTATTATATCTTATATTTCGTTTTCGAAATAACTTTTGATTTATTGCTATAATCATGATGTTCATCTTTACTTACAATAGGAAACACATAGGTCAGACACAACTAAATAATGTGTCACTAATATGATACTAATTACTTAAATGTATATAAATAGGGTAATTTGTTATAAGTGAAAAAGTGTTAAAGATTTGTTAAATATATTTTTATTTCCTCACAGTCAGCCTAAAACTTCAAACCTGTTACTCCTGTTTCCGATCATCCTGTTTGTAGTGATCACTATAAAAACAAAGGGCCGAAAATTTGCTAGTAATCCGAATTTTTAAAACACTTTTACTTACTACAATTATGATATTTATTATTTTGGAAAGTAATCATTTTTAGATGGAGTGTACTATACATTAATTCAGTGAATGACCTATACATTCACCTCATTGAAGCTTTATTTTTTCATGTTTTATTTTAAAGTAGCTTTTTAGTCTTTAGGTCTTTTTGTTTTTGTTATCGTTTGTATGTGTAATAGTGTATGTTATTATGGTAGGAAATAAATGTTTATCTATCTATCATATACGTATGTAATATTGCATAGACACATTACAAGTTCTTACATAAAAAGAAAACATCTTAGTTGCTAGTAGCCACGATTACACAAGAACGCGTGTCAACAAATTACAAATAAAATAAAAACTTTCGGTGCGAGGGTGTCATGTCGTCATTTACGAAAGTACATATTGGCGTATCTCGTTCTGGGAATCAATCGACAAATTGAATCAAGGGCGGTCGTCGGTTTTGTTCGCGCAAATACTATGTTAATAAATCGTCTATGTTATCACATGATGCACACATGATGCATTTGTATTTAAAATACATCGTAATTATTTGTCACCTATATTTGGTATTAAATTATATACATTTAATTTTTAGTTTTGATAAATATATGAAAAAATAAAGTCATAAGGATTTTTGAACATACATTAAATCTTTGTTTTAAAATCTTTGTTGTAACATAATGGTCACTAGTTTAGGTCGGAAGTCCGATCAAAGAACTAACTATCATTGCTGAGCCACTTATGCCTGAACGGTAGTCTAAATGTACGATAATCTATGTAGATTATTTATATAAATAATAACACAAAAAATAAGCTACAATGAACATTTAATTACTTTATTATTAAAGCCGTGCAGCGTAAATTATTTTGTTAGTCAATAATTGCATATAAATAAAACATTAAATAATTACATAAACTGGTCATATCGCAAAATTGTTTTCATTTATTTCTTTCTGCGAGGGGCCAGCAACTTTTAAGAACGGAACTTCGTCAGGTAAGTTAATGTGAAGAATAAAAATGATACAACTTACCCCCCAAAGTGGATTGAGTTCATCGGGTCGCAGCTGGAAGTACTTGTCGGCGAGGGCCAGAGGCGGCGCTGATGCCAGACGCACGTTGGTCCAACAGCGAAGGAATTTCACCACCGACTCGAACGTATAAAGCGCAAGTCGATCGTTGCCGTAGTTCGACATGTGCGTCATGAAGATATTGATCTAGGAAGTTATTGGAAGCTTTATCATCATCATATCAGCTGATATGAAGCTCACTGCAAGGCATAAGCCTAGCCTAAAAATTGCTACGATGAGTAGTTTTGTCCTCTTGGAAATCTATAGGGGAGGCCTATGTCAAATAGTGGAAGTCTTACGGCTGAAATTATGGTGATGTCTGATAGGTGATAGAAGAGTCCATGGCCGTCTAGCCGATTTTCGATCTGGTGTAAAAGAATCCTAACCGATATATAAAAGGGACGAAATATTAGAATGATATCTCTCAATTGAACGATAATTTACTAGAGTTATGTATTTTATTATATCATTTATTAAATATATTTTTATAAACACATTTCATCACAGCTCATAATTGTTTTGGGGCTCCACTATAATACAATTGAATGATAGAGACAGTGTCAAAAGACATGTTTCGTAGTGCGAAGGACACATTTGTTTCATTCTGTACTCAACGGTCTTATTGGTTGCAACTCCGATTGATCTATCTAAGTTTTGTTATTGTTTAATTAAATCGTTTTATTGCATGTTGTTCCTAAAATTAAAGCCAACGCGTATGGCGTACAAGGTTTATATTAATCGTAACATGAATTCTTCCCGAACAATCTTACGAAATGTGTTAATGACATTTTATAAAATAGACTAATTTAATATTTCTTGTTCAGCTTAATAATATATTGTTATAAAGTAATAATAAAATATCACAAGAAAACAACTTCAACATCTTAAGAATATAAAGATACATATAACCTGAACGAGAAAAGAATTGAAAACGTTTATAGCAAAACCAGTGCCATTAAACGTGTCAGCCGACTTGGCAATAAAATCAATGAAATTGTCATTTACGTGTCCACAACACTTGTTACAGTTTAACCTATCCTTTCGAAGTATTTTTCGCAAACACTAATATTGGACGGTTAATAAAGTTTTATATTAGTGGCTCTAAAAGTATAATCAATGTAACGTTTAAATCTATTTGAAATTGTATCTCGGTTTAATAGTATTGAAGCATGATTTTTCTTTCTTAAATAGGTGACATAAACACATATGCAATATCTATATACATTGTAAATTTTTATGGACAAACTTGATAAATATAAATAAACTAAGATAAACTGCTGGATTGAATGAAATCATTATTCAAGAAAGAATTAGATGTAATTCATTGCGCATTGGGCGTGAGATTACAACTTTAATATCTATTTATTTATAACCATTACTTTGTTTTTGATAGTTGTACAAATCCGCTTAACGCAATAAGCTTTTATACATTAAATAAATGATTCTTGTTTTTTCTTTTACATTTTGGAATATAGGATAAAAAAGTAATAAAAACACGTTATAGACATCAAGAATTTAAACAAAAATCCGACAAGTACTTCCGCTAATGGATGGTGTACGAATGACTACGCGTCACCGTACTTTTGACATTTTAGTAGAGTAGGGACACCATTCGTCGCGTACAAAAACGGATTAATGTTGCTGCAGGACAACATTAGTTTGATTTGGGTTCGTCCAAAATCAATATATCATGTTGACATGGATATGGCCGGACTAATGTATCAGCGCGATCGCCGGGAAAAACATTTCAAGAAGCGAAGGTGTCATTTTATATAAAATAATCAATTTACGTTACTTTGTTTTTTGTAACAAATATTTTCGACTCTTTTTTTAATCACTCAACACTGAGTGTTTTTTATTACTTTATGTCACTCTATCAGAGCACTGTAAAGAGAAAGAAAAACAATTTTTTCATCCATGCCACAAAACTGTTATTAAATAAAAAATTTTTTTTATAAAAAATACCACGAAAGGGGCCTTTTGCTCTTCGCACTATGTGTATGTCGGTTACATTCGACCGTCTACTTTGCTAAATACATAGTGTGTAAATTTTAAGAACAACAACATTATTTACCAAGAGAGATATTTTTTTAAAATTAAGGTGATATAGCTTGTTTATTACATTATTGCTAAAGCCGACAACATTTTAAACATTAGATAATAAATTATATTATAATTATTAGCTTTTATGTATAGCTCCTAACAAAATATACGAGAAAACTTAGTCAAGACCAAGATTGACCAAGACATTATAATTACATAACTATTTTTCGTTTCTGCTGTTATTTTCCCATTAGAGGTATATATTTTGAACATAAACTTACAGGCTTTAAGAATGAATCATTTTTGGTATATACGGTTTTGGTCTCAAATGCATGAAATCTCAACAGAGAAATGAATACACACATAAGTATACTTACAGGGTTATTGATGACTGTTTGAAATAATTCACCGCCTTGGATTGAGCGGTCGAGACGCTGTCTTCCACCAGGATACCTCTCCAGAAGCAACGTGTGAGTGAACAGGCCGCAAGTCTGTCGCGGGAGCACCATAACGTCTCTGTGACGAAACCCTCGACGTAATCTACATAAAAAAGAAATTATTAAATAACTGTAAAAGTAAAAACTTTGCATTTTCACATATCAAATACCTCGGAGGAAGTTATTAGACAGTGAGTGTACTTCATAAATAAACTAACTCGCTTTTATTAGGATTCATTTGGAGAAACATTTTAGTTATGTATTATCTTTTAAAAAATAACACATCTTGTGCTAGAATTTAAATAGATAATAATGAAGAAATTAACGTATGATAATTTAAATGAAACATATGCTACTTTAAACGAAAATATTGAAACTCATTTAAAACATTATCACAACTTGTCCCACATTCAACGAGTCTCTGCTGTAGGTCAAAGAAATGTTTCCGTAAAAGCTGATTTCTAGATGAGGCAACATTCCATTGCCACCCAGCTATCTCCAGCACGCCTTTTTTAAAGGGTTATTTAAAGAGTCACGCCTACATCCATAAACCAAACACGCTACTTCACTACTACAGCTAGTACTGAAAACAAAAATCAGCGAAGAAATGTCGGTGATCTCGCCTTCCTTTTGGCAACGAGCATCTGTAAATTTCCGCACTCGCTTAGAAGAGTGCAAAAATGCAGCGAGGAATATATAAATGTTTAAGTCTTAACAAAGTTGTTAATTTTATTGTTATTGAAATATAATAATATATAATATTGTTATTTATATTATCTTTCATTGAATAAAAATGACTCAATAATAGTAAATGGTTATAGGTGTAAAAGCTTGTATAGGATTGAATTTATACTTAATTTGCTGTTGATTAGGTATAGTGTACGCTATTAAAAAAATTAATGGTTTCCGAAATAATAAAAAAATATTTCGATAATATAATACAGTAAAAATAAAATAAAGTGAATTTGTTTATATAATGTTATTTTTTTCCAAATCAATTTCATCCCCTTAAAAGTAATCCCCGTACGTTAAAACGCACTTTTGCGAACGTCTTTTCCAGTCAACGTCAACTCGAAACATCGGAATAGTCTTCTTCAGGTGAAGACTTTAAGACTTTTTTCGATTCGGTTTGTATCTCCTCCGTCGTGTCAAAACGGCGCAGTGCTCTTTTGAGTTTGCTGAATAGCTAGAAGTCGCACGGAGACAAATCAAGCGAATATGATGGTTGCTGATCGATACCAGTCGAGGTTTTGACGCTTTTTTTTAAAAAAAAATAAGTGTTATGACAAAAATTAACGATTAACATAAATAAAACTACTTGTAACTCGGAAATAATTGAACCTTTTGACAAACAGTCCTACCAGCATAGAAAAAATTACCTGTCTAATTACTGCCCGGGAGTTTTAAATGACAGTTTCACCTTACATTTTGATCACAGAATAGTAAAAATTAGTGAATTCATGTTTTGGATTATTACATATTAAAATTAATTATTGTTTACTTTGTATACCTGCAGAACTTGTACTGCTAAAAGTCATATCTGACGTATTCCAACAGAAAAAAAATTGTTTTTGTAACATGTTTCACAATGGTCACTTTATGCATGGTGGTTGGACATAGGTGTAAAAGCTTCTAAGCTTTCAGGTGAAAAATGCCTACACTCAGTCCTTTGAAGTTTTTGAACTCTAACCAATCTGTATATCAGATATGTAAACGGCAAATAAACCATATCTTTTTTGTTCTATCCCACGACTTTCATATCTTTTGTGTCTTGCCGTGAATATTAGTAATTAGTGCATAGTGAGTGGTTTAAGAAACTAGCGTAATAACTACACCAGCTTAAATAAAGGCTTCAAAAAAAGGAAAAAATAGATTTAGTAAAATCTAAAAGTTACCTCTAAATTTTCTTGTAATATTCTTTAATATTTACTGAGAAAAATAAGCGCTTTTTCAGTGATAATTTATTTCCTAAATATAGCGCCACTTTATGACTGTAATAAATTTAAATTAATGTAACATCGCAGCGTGTCATTTTTTCACACGGAGTGTTATTGCAAACGATTAGAATATCATCTCATTAAATTGCTTTTGGGGGGATTACTTAAGGTCATTTTAAAAGATAAATTCGTTAACTAAATGGACGTAAGCTATGTATTCGTTGTCTTAACCCTTAAATGGTCAATTTTAGTTTCACGTTTGAAAAAAATATATTTGTTAATAGACATGTATTACAGCCTAGGAAAAATGATTAAAAAAATCTAGACATGAATTTACTATACTTTTTTTGCAATAATGTGAATGTTGTTTATAAACTACATTGCGCATTAATTGAGATTTTGCAAGTATGGGTAAAATAAGAGCGGATATTGTTTTTGAAAGTATTTATCTATATGCTTCATTATGATATTTATAAAAACAATTGCTTTTTTTCGTATCACATAAAAATACACGACATTTTTGGGACATTTTGAATGTAAAGCCTGAACATTTTGGGAATTCGCACCTGCTGCTTATCCAGCTAAATTACCCAATGACATGTCTGATCCAATCTGACGTCGTGTTTGGAAATTTTATAACTGTGGTGTAAATCACCTAGGAATTTGTTTAGGATATTTTTATTTATAATTTCAGAATCGGAGATTAGTTTCTGGGCTGCGTATAAGTGACTTTGTTCTACAATTTAGATTTGATGTAAAATAAAATGTAAAAAAAACATACGGCTTGATACAAGACATCAATGTTTCTGTTATCTGAGTTTCTCCCCTAAAAATAAAGCCAGTCTTCAGCAGTAACAGCAGGTTTTGTTTGCGCAAAACCAGAAGTCGTCTAGGAATCCCGTGTGATTTACTTTAGGGTGCTGCTTCTTCGGGTTCCCAAATAGGAGGGTCTGACATATTTTTATCGTTGTCGATTACGAGAAGAGGATCAGCATCCACTTCATCAGGCTGGGCATTCTCACCGTCATCACTATTTTCAAGGTCTAGAAGATCATCTCGAGCGATTTGATAATAGTGATCTTCATCCTCTACTTCGGAGTCTGACCCGTCTAAGCTATCTTCTGAATCTTCAAGAGTTTCTAAATACTTTGTAATTTCGCTTTCTAGTAATCTCGGCATGGTAAAAACAAAAGAAAAATCCTTCACCAAACAAGCATTTATTTAGCAGGCAATGCGCATTGTAGTTTTCCAACAACATACCAGATTTTGCCCTATTCGACTATAGCATCAAGTGATTTTCAATGTTTTACAACGTGAACATGTCAAGCATATAAAAATATATTATATACTTACATGATATTTTATCAAAGTCCAAACACAGCTACAAAACTTAGTTCCGCGCCACTAGTAAAGTTTTCTTCAAAATGACATTTGACATTAACTTATTATCAATGCTTATAAACATTGGATAGTGCTAACATTAAAAAATGTACAAAATTAGTTCAGAAATAAGAACTAGTTGTCAAAATTAACAAAAAATTAAAAGAAGATCAATTTTATCTGTGGTTTTTAGTATGTTGTTTAAAAACAACAATGTCCATTTAAGGGTTAAAATTACGAAGCAAAATGTTTTCATCGAAGAAATAATATTAATATTTCCAGCAAACATTTAATAAGAAAGAGGTAGTTGTGTATGAAATATGACGATATAATAGATGCCGTCGCAGTGTTTTGTAATTTAAATGATTTTCTCTTAGTAATTGAATTGTATTAATATTTCTAATTACAACATCTTGTGCAGAACTCATTTCGCTTGTACTTGCTTCTATCTTACTTTAACCCGTTCTTTTAGCCGATTACACTAATTGCAGTGCCCTTGCGGCTAAAACACATTATGACACTCCTATTTGGCACGAAATAGGCTGTAATGTTTTCTTTGGCACTACAATTACAAGTTCTGCTTGGTTGGCACTGGTATACCGGCTTTGATGAGGCAATCCACTGAAGTCGCTTTGTTTAGATCACTTCATGATCTCCCATATTTTTGGGTATTTATTTATCTAACAAAATTAACATTTTCTTTAAAAACATCCAAATCACTATGGTTATGCTGAGCGGGTCATCGGCGTGGAGGGCCGTGGCCTCTTTCTGTGAGACTGTCATGGTCCAGAAGGAGGTGGCATCGGCAGAGGACAGATCCCGCTCGGAGACGACGTCGTCAGCGCAGGGACGCGCCTCGCAACGATCCTCCGGTGAATGGTGCTCCCTTACCATAAACAGGGCCTTCGGAGTCGCGGAAGTTTAGGGTGGGGGCCCTAAATTCCCACTAGCTTCGGCCACTCTAAGGGTCTCGGGGGTAGCGTGTACATGCATACCCCGGGACGGGATATCGAAAATAGTACGGCGCGAGGGAAGACCGCGGGGCGATCCCTGACCGGGAGATATCGCGGTCCTCCGTATAGCGCAGAGGGCAATTACCGAGGGGGTGGGGTTAGTGGGTAGGAATCCCATATACCCCTGTCCTCCCCCCAGAGGCGGGACATCTTGAACGTCCGGAAGATTTCCCCCCAGAAACCAAAAAAAAAAAGGACGTCTTCGTTAAAAGTCTGTCGAAATGAAAACAACAAAAACATATGTAGAAGTCAATATCAATGGCACACAGTGATTTCTAATTTATATATATATATATATATATATATATATATACATATATATATATATATATATAAATATAATGTTGTCACTGTTATAATGTTGTCACTTTATTGAGCATACAATCTTAACCTTTCATTGAGTCATCGTGAATTATCCAGAGAATTTGTGACGATTTGTACTGCGTACATTAATTTTTATTTATTCAAGACACCGGCAACTCTGTCATCTCATCCGTAACTTCACTGCCCGTATTCAGTTTTACGGGCAATTTTTTATGTAAGTCCGTGGAATGCCTTCACTGCCGTCTTGTTTCCTGTTTCCACAAGAGCTGGTTAACGGGACCGTGACTTTCTTTATGATTTATTGCCATAATTGTTTTCGTTTGCCGTAAATATTCATTAATGTTATAAACGTTAAATATATAATAAATAATCGTGTCTGCATAAATAATACTTAACTTTAAACGTTTAATTAGTTTTTGCATGGCGTTATGGTTTTTATAGCACATGAAATGGAAAATTATGATCTATTTGTAGTTGCATGAGTTTTAACAATAACTGTCATACTTTATATTAAAAATATATATTTTTTATTATGTCAATTGGAGATGTGTTAATAAAATAAAAGTAGTTGTTTGAATGGTTAAAATACTACATAGTAAAATCGTAGCAAGTCATAAATTCATAAAGTTTGGCCTAAATCTTCATCATCACCAAAAGACATAGGCCTCCCTCAAAGATCGCCACGATTTCCTATATTTGTTTAAAATAAATCTTAAACAGTCACTGTATAATTTTATTAAATAACATACGCATTCATTAGGCTAATGCGTTTTCCTATTCTAGACTACTTCGCTACTTCTCGCCGGGCAGATTTATAGTTGAGCGCTGTTTTGCATAAAGTAAAATAACAAAGAAAGAGCGTACTGCAACAGAGTTAACCGTTGATTATGAAATTTTACCTGGCCGGTCTTAAATGTGGATATTCCTCGGTGCTCGTTACTTTGACGTCCCACACTTTTCTCCAAGCTTCGTACAGGGGCTCGTGGACCGGGTACACGCCGGAGTGATGCGGCGACACAGAGTAGCATGAGTTGGTCGGGATACCGTGCTCCATCGCAAACTGTTTGTTTAACATCATCTCTGCTTCCAGTTGCGACACGTTATTGTATAAATGAGGCTGCTGGTGGTTCCACATGTGGCAAAACCTGGTGACGAATTAATATTTTTAAATACTTTTTTTTTTACAATAAACAATTTCTATGCTAGTTTGGAATTCGTGGCTTTTGCGCTTTGGTAGCACCACGTATTATTGCCTGTGCCTTACTAGACCGTTACATGTTAAATAAATTTGACTATAAGCTAAGTAACAATAAAAAAAAAATCGTAGTCTAAATAATTTCGCGAGGTTCATTAAGAAACTTAAAATTTCGTTCCAGAACGAACTATAAAATTGTAGATTACGCTATTACATATTCATTGTGTAAGTTCGATATTTTTTTTAAATTAAAGGTTAATAGCCAACCCAATTCCGGGATTGGCTAATTAAGTGTCAGCGGGTAGGCTACTTAGCGTGCACAACAGACGGCCGGTGGCCTTAAGGTTCTAGAGTGTGGAGACCTCGGATCGGCTAGCGTAGCTTAAGACGTCTACCCACAAGATAGATAGATGAACTTGTTTAGTTCGTCAGAAAACTCTCGATGTATGCCACCTCGAACCGGTGTTTTTGGAAATCTATGTGGAAGGCCTATGTCTATTAGTGGATTTCTTACGGTTGAAATAATTATGATAATGGTAATAATTCATTTATAAATAACTTTGATGATTTACGCATATGCGTACATCATCATCATGCCACCCCATAGACTTCCACTGCAAGACCTCTTTAAAAGATTTCCTTTATGTCCGGTTTCGAGCGGTACGAATTAAGGGACTTCCAGCGACCTAGACTACGTCGACGGTCCAACTACTTGAAGGCCTACCTCCAGTAGAGTAGATATAAATTACCTACCGCCTACCGCCGAGTAGATATAAATTAAATTAAAACAGAGTACTTTGTGTTATATGAGAAAACATGATGTAAGAAAGTAGTATATTTGCAGAATGTAGTTTCTTTTTCCAAATGTAAAGTTTTATTTTGAATGTACGTATGATATAACAAGATATTTACGATGTATGCTCGGTAGTCTATACAAGGGTCATAGAAATATTGACTTGCCTATCGTTAACTATAATAACTGACATTTCATCACCTGTACAAGTATTTAGTAAATAGAACATGACGTAAAATCTTGTAATTTTATAATCGAATAATTTTGTATTTATTTCAGATGAAGCAAATGGTAAACGTTCTATATTAACTATCGTTTATCATGACCTTTGATACAAAACGGATAAAGTCGGAATGATTGATGACCCAATAGCATGACGATAAAAGCATAGTTATTATGCTAATGTTAATAGTCGTGAACTCTAAACGCTCAAAGTCAATACAAAAGGTGAATCTTTCGTCTTAAAGTAATTATAGTGGTGTACCTTCAATACTTTAAAAAAAAATAAAAAAAAATATTAAAAACCAAACTATCATTTTCCATCGTTGGTTTTGCTTTTACCTAAATGAAATTGCAGAGAAGCTATCTATCTATATGTTTTAGCTCGGTCGATCTGTGTCCATTCAGTGGTATGGATGACCCGATTTCGATGCAGTTTTTTTTTTAATCACAAACTTCTATTTGCAAGAAAGTTGTTTTCTTTTTTATGAAAATCAATTCTTGGTTATACATTTATGGTTAGGTCTTTTAGTAATATAATATCTAAAGTCATTTTTTATTTAATACGTTGTACGTTACGTGAAAAATCGAGTATTTCCATATAGGCCATGTGCCTCGCCCGAATCAAATAAGCCACTGTGATATAGTTACAAAGAATAAGAAAATAAAAGAAGAAATGAATATAAACGTAAAATTTAACGTAAATGCATAATGTATAAGAACGCAAAAAGACAAAAATAAAGTAATACAGGAAATGTAATACATGTAAAATTCGGTGAGGGAAAGCGAGAAAGTAAGGTGAGATAAAAACGGAACAAAGAATCAATAGGAATGAAAGAATATGTGAGGAATAAAAGAAGATATAATAATTAACTTTAATATGTAAACAAGATGAGGATGTAAATAAGAGAATTTTATTAAGAAATTATTATTGTTATAATAATCCTGTGCACCCAAGACAGGGGAAGTGCGAGAGGCCCCCAAAAACGGATGCCATAAAAAAGATCCAATTAAGCTATCGGGGTCACCCTTGAGTCGCATGTAAGGTTCATCTGAAACTTCTTCCACGAGCCACATATTATAATTATTAAAGACAATGTACATGTAAAAGAGCTTCGTGGCAGGGGTTTTAAATCTAATAAAAACTTTTAGTTGTTAGGCTTTTTGCTATAGCACTAAACCTAGAGGGTAAAAGTCACCAGTATCTTATGTAAATAATAAATTTTATATACTTTAGAATTTATTTCTTAATTATGACAAATCTCTGATTTTGTTTTGACCCAAAAGGAGTAGTACGATACGTACGTAGTGGCTCACCGGTAGGTACATACGTAAAATCATAAATAATTATTTAAATCCTGCCTGAAATTAAAAGGCGCTGTACGTACCAAGTAAAATGTTCCCTGTTCCGCAGTAAGGCATCATCGCCACGATTCTCGAGTGGCGTTCCGTGGTGATAGTATTTGGCGCTGAAGCCGAGGTTAAACCGAAAACCGGCGACTAGTCGTTGTAAAGCAGATTGCGAAGCCAATAATGCTGACACATCTTCTTCGTGAAGTCGGGTACCTGTGGAGAAATCGATGTTTTAGACTGGAAGACTTGATTTATGTAAAGGAAATTGCTTAAAAATGCATAGGATTTACATGGGTAAATGTGTAGCTTATTCGCAGTAAATTAATATATGGTACTCCTTACACAAATATCACTAGTTTCAGAAATAATAAATAACGTGATGATAATATGACAAGAAAAAGAGTTTTCTCAGTGCAGATTACTGCCTATAAAAATTAATTGTTATTTAATATCTATCTCTGGAGACTGTATCGTCAAAAGTTACTTGCCTATACCATTCCTTTTGAAGAAATAAAGTAATGTAACATTTTTCAAAGTGATTAAAAATAGTGTAAAATTTTTAATGTTTTTTTTGTTTGCTAATTTCAGTACACAAATCAATGCAATATATTATAACCGTTTTACATTAAAGTCTAAAGAGACATATTCAAAATTACGTTGGGTCATGGTTACATAACATGCTCGATAAAGGTTCGTAAAATATTAAACGAAGCTTAAACGTATACAGTTTGTCTTTGCCGGGCTAATAACAGTTTGGTGAACTCCTGGGTTTTTAAAACTGGACTTAACAACTTTTCAACACAAATAACGTCTACCGGACTTAAAATAAAAGTAATAAGGTAATATTAAATTTCAAAGTCTTATAAATAAAGTCTGTTAGTTTAAAGTATGAGAAATTATTAAAAATTCTTAACAATTTAGTTTTAAGCTACCTTTGAAGGCTAAACCTCCTTTTTTATCATCATAATCATGTAAACCGATAGAAGCACATTGCTAGCCTTCCCCCAAATATTGCCACTCTTGCGCTGTCAAGCGACTTCCACCTAGATCCACCTAGTAGAGGTCTACTCACACCGCTTCTGCCAGCTTGTGCTTCTCATTCGAAAACCTTTTACCGGTTGTACGAGCGATGCAACCGATGGCTTCATAGATTCCTGTGACCTTAACTAAGTCGTCGATCCACCTAGCGGGTTATTATTACAGAATTACAACAGTTAACATTATTACCACTTTAGACAAATTTGTGAATAAACCACCAATCTCAAAGCATGTTCAATACCTCTTTCACCGACGAAAATGTCATCGATATCTACTAGGATCCATCTCTCCAGACTCAGGCTCAGCTGTCCGTGACTCAAATAGCTCAAGGCGTCGAGAAACAGCAGTCGATGCAACCAAAACTGCAGTCCAGATCCAAACAGCACTCGCTGAACGCCATCCAATCGGCCATGATCTTGTATTACTGTCGCCAACGGTACCCGGTCTTCTGTGCCAAGTAAATAATTAAGTTTCTAAAAGCATTAGTATTACTTTACTACTACTACTACTTTACTAGTAAGTCGTAAATGTATAAATAAGCTATAGTAAGTTAAGTTAATAGGCATCTTCGGGACTCTTAAATCAGGACCTACATTCAACAGGCCGGAAGAAATTTATATTAGCAACATCGCTGTTTAATAAATATAAATAATAATTTTCATTTAAATATATTACGTAAATAAATCATTAACTTTCACCGGTATGCAATAAAATAATACCTTTTTTTGACATACATTAATTGACTTTTTTATTACTATATTTGCACTTGAAATAACAAACGCAGTATTACAATAAAAAAAAACTTAATGTTACATTTTATTTTACTTTTTCTCAATCTTATATTAAAACTAACTGTCCGCCACCCACTACGAGTATATAAATAGTGTCTTTAAACCCCATTGTGAATGGAATTTTATAAAACCCATTCTTAGCTGACCTCTACTGTGCAAAAGTAATATTACTACCATATATTGGTCTTAAAGGTTTGCAATGTGAGTTATGCACGAAACCTGCACGACATAGTCAGCGTCTGTATGTGTCCGTCAAGATTAAAAAGATAGTCTAAGGCTAATGAGGGGAACTGAATATTACCAATTATATTAAGACGGATAACGTGTTAGAATTATTAATCCTGTTGGGGAAATCAATTTACACGAATACTTAGCGCTCCAGATTAAAATGGATTTAGTAAGGATTAAGGTTCTAGTCGTAATTGCCAAGGCCTAGTTTTATACAATTGAAAAATATTAAAGTTATTTTTTAAATTATAGATTCAGATTTCTATACCGGATATATTTTCAAGAAACTAAGAAATAAAAGTATAAACATCGGTATAAAATATGCAACAAGTTAGTGGACAAAACAATTGCCACAAAGAAGGGACATATCAGGTATAAATATTGCCGAAGATTAATAGTATTTTAATACAGGAAAGTTAACGTATTGTGAGAAATCATTGAAAAATATCTTAAAGATTGTATTGAAATTATTATTAAATAGAGATAAAACAAAGGAGTAAATATGGAGCTTACCTATAGAATCATTCGCACAGTCAATATCATAGGACGCTGATACTTAAAGATCCTAGAAATTTACAAGAATTTTCAAAGCAATTTAATTGACTTATGTATATAGCGATGTTTAATAGCTCTTTCTGTCTTAATACGTCAATTTCTAACAGCTTTGAATTCAGCTCATTTCAGTCCACAACGATCACATTTATATTTACGCAATAATTATTTATTACCAAATTTTTTCGAATATTATCGGTAGCTTACGAGCCAAGCGTTTAACTAACCATATTCATCAATAGAAATAAAGGTATGTGTCTAACTCCTTTCAATTCGAGAGTAATTTCATTTCGTAGAAATGCTTATATCTGGGTTTTCGCCTAACATATAAGACGAGCTAGATTACGTAGACGTAAGTTGTGGTTTTCAATTGCAAGTTTTATTTAATGTGAGATCAAGTTGCAAGAAGGATGGCGTAGACAGCAACATTGGAAAACAATATATTTCTGTGTCTATGTTCAAGTCAATCAGAATTAGAAATATTTCGTCCATCCCTATAACGTTACGAGCTATTTTACTTTGATCTGTGATATTTATTAAATTAGCAAACACAAACTTTCTACAATTTAATGTGAATTTATTTCCTTAATAACCACAACTGAAATATTATTCAACAATGAAATATGTAAAAATACGGATTGCAAACATGTGCCGCGTAGAGTAAATCTAGATTCATAAAAGGAAAAGTTGCGTTTTCGCTCAGAGAGCAAATCTCTGGTGTCTAGAATGTTTTACACCTATGTTATATGAAATCGAACGCGAAAAAAACTTTGAGTCCGAATATTACTGATTGTAAGAGCCTGTTTTCCCGACTTTTTCAAGTTTAGGGAATATCGTTAAAACAACGAATGAATAAAGAATCACATTTTATGTGTTAAGGAATAATCACTGTTTCATGAATGATCAGGAGAAAAGAAAAAGTAAAGAAATAATGAAGGTTTTCTTCTGTAAATGAAAAATGTGAATTTTCGGGTAGGTCATTTCAAGAACTATCTTTGCCTACCTTTAAAAACATTTTCCATTAGTTACACAAAATTAATTTTTTCTAATAAATTCAGATATTCTCTTTGTAATTGGGATGAAAACGCCATCATGTCATCCACTCACACAGAACCGGAACTCGAAAGCAATTTAGTAGCAGAGAGGTGAAACGTTATCTTTCCTAAACTATTCACTGTTGCACAGGACGATGTCTTCAAGCTCACTGGAGCCGGCTCAGTATCAACGTAAACAACGAGTTCATCACTTAACTTCGGCTAGCCGATGAAATAGCCATAATGGTTGAGACCACAACAGCGAATATGTTTCTCAGTTGAACTTAAAACAAAACGAAAAATAAAGAGCGATGTTTGCTTTGCTGGCATCACTAATATGATTTTGATGAATACGACATACTTCCAATATAACACAGTTTCCAATGTTTGATGAGGTAGTAAAGAAGAATATTATATATTACAAGATAAACAATGCTTCATGTTATTAATTAATTAGTATCATTAAATAATAAGTGGCTGCACCGAAAGTCAATATATAATAGACTATCCGCGCACGTTACATCGACATATACGTAATGTATTCCGCAATGTTTTAAATGTTTAGAAAGTGCTTAACAAGTAGAAAGGTTAAAAGGTTCGCAATGCTCACCGGTGGATCCGTATTCATTCTGTCTTACAGCCCAAGCAACGGGTTCGTAGGTGGAACTGTTTGCCCTGAACACCGTCCAGTGGTCCCCGGGCAGAGCGCCCCAAGCCGTCTCACCCGCACGAGAGAGTCGTAGTACTGGCGATGCGGGGTTTAAAGTTGCATCCTGTTGTAATAAAATCCTAATTATATTAAAAGAACTTGATAAATAAAAGAGGTACTTATAATTTTGGTATGAGCCTGATAAAAACTTCACCTTAAGTCTGAGATTAGTATGCATGAAAAGTGGGAAACCCTTCAGCTGTGCTCCAACGAGTGTTTCTTCACCAGGAGTCGCGAACCCAACAACGCCAACTGAATATTCCCTGCAGTATTTATCAAGGAGCTCCCTGTTCCACTTGTCCATGTTCGCGTACTTCGATAGCGACTCGAAGACTATAACGCCGTATCGTCCTTTGTCCAGGGTGGTGAGAACGGGTAGACTTTTTCCCGCGACCTCAACCTTGTACCTGAAATAGTGGTAGATATTAAAAAAAGTTGTATTATTTCACAAAGGACATGTACAACAGTAAAGAAAGGATAATACATGTCCCTCCAATATAGTTTCCGACTTATGGATCGAGAGATCTTACCATCCACAACTAAACGGAGACAGAAAGAAGTTATCTTACTTCGATTTCAATCATAAGGTTAGCTACGGAGACTCGAAGTCCGGATCTATCACTCGAAGCTGAGAAGGGTTTATACTTGTGCGAGTTCGATACCTAGATCCTCATAGATTTTTGCAGACGGACTCAAAGGAATCTTTTCCCAGCGTGGAGTCGAGAATTCGAGAAATGTGGTACGTTGGATTAGCTAAAGTCAATTTAAATCTGTAGATAAGAACGTATGTACTGCGTTAGTTAGAAGTACATTTTAACTTATAAAGTAACAACAAGGATATCCCTTTTAGACAGCCTATAAAGACAGACATGCTGTCAACAAAAATTAAATTGTACATAAGCAGCAAAGTGTGCTTCAAATAAATAAATCAGAAAAAAAAACGTTACATGATTTTGTTCGGGGTTTGGTTTTATTTAAAGATATGCGTTATCCACACCACGACCTGTGGGTTCGAGCGTCGCATGTTAGCAAAATATCTGTTAATTTTATTGAAATATTGATGATTAATCTTGTTATTGAAACGACATCCGAAGGTATTACGTACGCGTAAAATTTAATATTTCCGGTGCGAGTTTCCGTCCCACGGCGGCACTTTGATCGTCGGGATTACCGTAGCAAATTTTTTCAGTTGGAAACGAAGGAAGTGTACAAAATAAAACAAGGAGTTCTAAGGCGTTTCTTATTTAACAACTTCATTTGTAAACTTCCTTATAAAGGCATAGAATGGTACATTTCGGAGAAAAATCTAGTAGGTATCCCATTTTACCTTTCCTCGAAAAATCATATTTACATATAAAAGGTTACACGAAGTAAACAATACGACAGGAAAAAATATCTAATTTATTCAAATAGATCGTCAGTGCGTGAGAACGTTTAAGGGGATTGGCTAAATAAATGGAATGTGTCGTGACACAGCCAAGAGTAATTTAGTACTTCAGAGGAGAACTTATGCTGACATACGTGTAAACCTGGGTACTTTAGCTTTTAGAATGTATATGTTTATATGTAGGCGTGTAAATTATGTTCTCTGGTATCGAAATTAAGAAAATTGTAATTGAAACCTAATATTTCAATTACAAAGACATTGATAGTCATAACAAGTTCTTAAGAACTTTTTCCCTAAGTTTCCCCTGGTCGTGAACGTGTAGGCCACAATCTTTCTCTGTTCACAAAACTGCTTAAATATTCAGTACGGAAATATTAAGTCCGTTTAAAAGAGAGAATTCATTTCAAGGGCGATCGTCCAAGACGTGGGCTTTTTTCGTAGCATTAAACGTTCCAATGACTTTTTGATGCACAATTATCAGTCACGAAATTTTAATAATTAGCACCTTAACACAACCTAATTAAATAAAAAAAAAATAATCGATATATTACTACTTAGTACTTTAATTATAACTTTAGACCACGTTTTGAAATAACAGAAAAAAAAACTTCATTTACCTATTCACACGGATACGTAAAAACCAGTAATTCGAAAACAATAGCAAACACTAATAATTCTACGAACGTTGCTACAAAAAAGCAATTGTAACAAAGAGGTCAACAGCGGTGACACTTGTTGACACAGAGTTATGAACCTCGCGCAGCCCTACGAATGTCTCAGATAAAAAATACATGAGTTACAAACATTTTGTTTTTAATACTCTCTCCATATAAAACTATAACTGAACATAGAAATTATTAAGTTGCACTTTTCATAAAAAATCTTCTTCGTTAGTCTATTATACATTCTTAATATGTAATGTACATTTTTTTCAAGAAATATTATACATTTATATTAACAAATGACATTTGAATAATTATATTTATTACACTGTCAGTAATAACTAAGAATAACATAACAAAATTAATGAAAAAACAAATAGACTACTGGTTGTTTGTAATGAATATAAATAAAAGTTTAATATTCAGAGGCGCAATAATTAATAGATTATGGTCTTTCGTACTCGTAGTATGAGACTATACGTATAGCATACATATATATGAGCGCAGTTGTGCATAGATATACAATTGATATGAGATTTTTAAAGAATATAACATTTTAATGCTACTGCGTTTATTTCAATATTATTGAACTTTAATAAGAAATTAAAACCGTAGAAGAAACCACGTTTGTTAACGATGTAATTAATAAATTTATAAAAATACATACGATAAATTTCTAAATATAAATTAATTATATTTATCTTTCTTTGTATGTTATCATCATAATTTCAATGATAGGAGGTTCACTGCCGGCCCATAGATTTCTAATGAGATCGGTTTGAAGCGGCCTACATACAATGTTCTCCGACGGGCATCTGTCGAACTTGTAGGCGATCCATGGTCTTTACTCCCGAACGTGCACGTTAGCTCAGGGTTATTTTACATAAGAATTTTAAAAATAATACCATCCTTGAAGATAGAAAGATTTTATTCTTGTAGATTTTATTTGTTATATGAAAAGTAAAAAAGTTATTTGATGCATAACATACAATGCCTTTACAAATTAACTTTCAACGTATCTTCTTATTTATTAACAATATTGCTTGTTTATGAAATTTTCTCAAAGGGTTTTTATGTAAATCCAATAAATGATCACACCTAGGCTAATATGAAACAAAAAATAATGCCGTCAATCTAAAACATCTTACTTTTTACTAATGTTGTATTACTAGCTGTTCTCCGCTTGCTTCGCGAACTTAATAAACGCCCCTCAACCCTCGCAATTTCTTTAAATCTGTTCACAGCTGACTTCTACTCATCCAAATAAATATTCCCCACGAAATTTCAACTCTCTAAGCCTTATGGTTCCAGGTATATCGTGACGAGTCGATATATAGGTTTTAATCTATGTCATATACATAGATAAATAACAAAGCTTAAAAAAGTTATCGAAACATTTGAAGCAAAAACTCATACATCTTAGTGAAATCACAAGGTGGCGATATATTGCGGCACTCGGAACGGAACGTAAGAAAATGTACGCTCATAATATTTGCAAAGGTGAATTGTATCGTGAGTGCAGATGAGCGTGCCAGTTACTCGAGATCAATACCGACGGTGTTGAGCTCGCACCACAGGGATGCATCTCAGTACCTGCACCTCTGCGTCAATTCACCGCAAGAATTACATGACATATACAAATGTTAATAAATTAAATAAGAGACACATAGGCTATTGACATGATATGTTGCTAGCAGGAAATTGGTCATTGTTTTTATAAATATTTTTAAAATTAATTGCGCTTTTGTTACAAGACATGTTTTAAAAGCGTTATCATGTGGGAATTATCAGTACGTGACCTATCTATAAATTGTTGACCGTGCGATAATTGGAACTGCAAACTTAATTACAAATAAAACCACCAATGGAACCAAAAAATTTTGACTAATTGAATTAAATCGAAATTTCTCTAACATGAAGTACATATTTTTTTAACTTCACACACAAATATGAAAAACTGTACTTCAATATAGTAAAGGGTATGAGCCAAAATGTATTAACTGCAATATTATGTAACCTCGTGTAAAAGTACATTGTCCTTATGTTAAAGAGAAAATATAATAAATTAACGGAAGGTTAACCCATGTCATAAAATAGAACAATTTTAATAGTATTAATAATAGATTCCCCTTTTCAAACATTCAGAAATCGTTTAAAATTAATTGGCAATATTGCGGACAGAATTGTCAAAAAATTTTCTTTAAGATACTCTTTCAATTTTCAATTCTGGTCTTTACTTGATATCGTTAAAATGTGACAATCTTTGTGACGTCTTCTATTGTGTACCGCGTATGATTCGTAGCTATCAATTACGACGTTTAAAAGAAGAAAATGGTAAACATAAATGCAATGACTTAATTTCGGTCTTGTTAAAGCACGTTTCAATTTGGTAGACCGAGAGCACTAGAGACCGATGCCAGGTGAAACGGCAACTTGCAAATAGCATTTACCTTTCCCTGCCGGTTCACCTCTAATGCAAGTACGCTTCGCACTTGCTAGTCGGTGCCAACTGCGCGCGTTCGTGTATCGGGCTTCGGTAACGTGCCATGCATCGATATTTACGATCTGTGATGGCATAACCTCTTTCATATCATATCTTTACAACTTTATATTATATAAATAGGTACAAGGCACATTCCGAACAAAGTCGTCTATCTAGCTTCGCCATTCCCAGTTTCTAGTTACTTTAATTAGTACTGAGCCATTAGTCGAAATTGGCGCTCAGTTGAAATTACAATAGTGCTGTTGCTGATTTTTTAAATATGCTGACTGTGATAATATTAAAATTGTTCTAGATTGAGTTTATTTTACGTAGTGCCATAATGTATATTTACAGTTTCTTTATTTCTACATTATTATCATTATGGGAACACGTACAAAATTATTAACTATCAAAAATTACTACTTTAGAGCATGCATTACAAATACCTATTAACATATCAAGATTTTATTTAAAAAATAATATTCACCTAAAAACACAAATAAATAGATAAAACGTACACGAATTTAGAACCATATCAGAAATCGAGAGAATGAACCAACAGAATTCCTCTACTTCAGCTGTGTTGTAATTCAATCAAGTACCAAAACCTATCGACATTTTCTATTTTAGTTGCATTTGATGTAAATCAACCATGAATCCTAAGTAATTATAGCGACAAATTCAAATGTTAGCATATAAATGAACTATATGAGCATGTAAATACACATACATGCGAGAATATACCGCGAAGTTACACGTGTGCCTCAACGGGGAACAGGTCGTAATTAAACTTGATCGACCAATTTAATAGTAATGAATCTTCAAATACATGATGGTTTGATCCTCAATAATTAATTATGATGAAAATTACATATCAACTATGCATACGATACACGTAGATATTATGACGTAATATTCGTCTGAATGTTTATGAATAATTATTGTTATTGAAATGAGAATACAAATAAACAATAATTGTAATGAACTAATTAAATTGATGCTTTCATTTACGAAACAAAGTTGACAGTAGCGCCCATTGTGTTTTTTGATTAATTAACTTTTTACATTTCGATAAAGAGTAAAATGCTTTACAATGTTCAAACAAAAATTAGCATTAGTTTTACTTTTCATTTGAAATTGGTTTTGTTACAGTTAAGTACATAAAATAACTAGCTTTTAATGAAAAACTATCTTATAGCAGGCGATTTAGATGGGTTGAACCTCAAATGCTGTTCGTTTGTTGGTATTGAACGTGTTTTTCGGTTACTTTTTACTTTAATTTACCGGATTGGAAGGACGCTGAGTTCTTAGATCGTTTGGGCGGACGCTGTAAGAAGTGTACGCTTTAAGGGCCCCTGATAGAGCACCTCAGTTTGACCTATCACCCTACACGTTTACCATTCGATGAGGGTGCCTGCAATGACCAATCCATAAATCAGTTCATCAATTGTAGCCACCTCGAAAAGCGCTGACGGTAAAAGAAAAGATGATGGTAAAAGCTTCTGCAACGATTTTAACAAAAATCAAAATCTAGGTGGAACTTGCCTAGAATATATTTATATTGCAAGCCAAAGAAGATTGTTCTTGCCAGCTAGAGCAGTATAGATGATAGATAGACACACAATTATGAAAAAAATAATAGATTAGTAATGGAAAGCGACTATGCCATATTCTTTAGCTAGAAAAAAAATTGCACATCTTGTAACATTTATATTAAGTACTACTTGATCTGAATAGAATAAATTATTACATAGCGTAGCTATTTTAATGAATTCAGGAAACTTCTCCATATTCATGCAAATATTAAATATCAGGCGCGCTAATGTTGATCAGTGACTTTTGAACATCAATGGAAATGTCCCTTAGATCGAATACGCATATTTGCAATATTTATTAAATTTCAAACATTTAATAATGTCTCGGGTGTGGTACATGTCTAAATTTTAAATCGACAAAATATTTCTACATTTTTTTAAAAATAAATGATAGTGGCCGATAGTTTGAAGATGTGATAATAAAAATTGGGACGTCAGTTGAAAATATTTCAAACGTAATTGCAATTTAAGAATCTGATTCTAAATATTCTCTATAATTAAATAACTGATTTTTTCATTTTATTGATTATTTTTAGCAAAGCAAATTAGTGCTTAGACTTTACAGCTACTTTTATTTTACCACTTATACGCTATGATTTAGCTAATTTTCACTATTTTTTAAAGTTATTTGCGATAAATTCAGTATTTTTTACACTTTATTAGTGTTAGTGTTAAATAGGGTGATATTAGGGTTACATCTGATCGTAAAAATACTAAATATGTAATGTCATAGCAATTTTGTGAAAAAAAAATTGGTATTACGAAAGTAGCGACAATAGTCATTTAAAAACAACAGCCTTAGAGCGGGCACCGCTGCCGGCCGGACTTTGGGCCGAGTGTAACAGTTGTTACTGTCGTTACTTTACTAACTCGCGCCACTTTGCTACCGACATTAGAGGCGGCTCTTGGCCGCTCGGCTCCTTATCGTGACATTTCGTGCTCTCGCAACTTCTTGTTTATACCGTCGTCGCAGTTGGAGGGCCGTTTACAGCGAGCGGGCGCTTTGATACTTTTTTTCCGTTACCGTTCATTTTCCTAGTTTAATTGTGTCGTCTTCTATTAAAGTACTAAAAATATCTTCCAAGCTGAAATTTATGATTTGAAAAACTATTATTTTTTTTTATTGTTATTATTGTAGTAGATGCGCGTCGCAGCATACAGACAACATAAGGCCAGTCATCGTGGCGATTTTGGCGACGAGACAGGCAGAATGTTTATTTCATGTATATTCTTACGCTCTACCTATTCAATTGTGACCGATAATCTTCTTACTTTCGTAATATCAGTAGTAATGATGTAGTTATGGATGTGTGGTACTGCTTAGCTTCAAAATGAACACGGCAAGTGCGCATCAAAACGATCTCTTGCGTGTTTAAACCTTTTTTCTTACATTGTAACGTGGCGGATTTAATGCCTTATAGGCGTTTTGTCCGGTAAAAATGTCATGGTTTCTCTATCTTTTAAACTATTAAAATAGAATTACAAAAGATGATCACATTAACATTTGATATGATTGATATTGATTTGATTCATTCTTGATATTACTTCTTTATTACATTCATAAAATAAACAAAAAAATTACAGGAGAGTTCTCTATTAAACGTAAATTTATTACGACCTACTGCCTTTACTATCTCTGGTTATGACTATAAACATTAAAACAAATTAGCTATTTAATTTTAAAAAACGACTATTCGTCATAAAGAAAAAAAAAATCTAAATCAATCAATATTTATATTAAATGACATGTAAAGATATCTTTTTCCTTCTAAACATTCCTGAAAAGAAAAGTCTTCAACGTAAATTGACTTACATATAAATATTCGTAGCACATGTATATTTTTGTCACAATTTACATATTAATATTGAAGAGAATATACGTCATATGACAATGTTAAAGAGAAAAATGAAATATGCTCGTAAAAGTACGAGAACTTATAACCGCATCAAACAAACTATGAGAGTTTTGTCGGCAAAGAAAAGCTAGCAAGCGTTCTAGGTCACTAGGTTTCTTTTATAATGACTTAGTGACACTCAAACGAAGTGCTTTGAACGTAATAGAATAGTTGTTAGTTAAATTAGAAATAGATAAAATTCTTATATTTAAAACCAATTATTATTAATGTACGTACATCTTTAGATAATCAACTTTTCTAACGGACATGAATTAATCCATGCAACTTCTAGAACAGATCAAGGTTTTTAAAAAAGTTCGGTCTCAGAAATTAATTTTACAAGATAAAATAGTAACCTGCAATATTTACGTACAACAATCTTCGAAATAATTTGAACTTTACAATTAATTTAGAAATTGGTTCTCCTATCTTATCACATACAAACCGTACAACAAAATCTGTCCCTAGTTGTTAAAAAATGTATGTTCCTAAGTACTTTAATAAAAAATATAGAGTACCATTAGCCATTACATTGAAATTATAATTAAGTAATTACTAAAATTTTGCAGTGTTTGAAATAGAAACATATTTTTATTTGTAATCATTAACTACTGAGTTATTAAATCAACAAAATATTTTATAAGTGATTACTTATAAAAAGAATGTTTTTTTCTATCGCACTGTGAGTGGCTATCACCTTGTGATAATACGAAGTTTGACAGGGTTGCTAGTTGTCAATATTTGGCAGATTTAGTCTGAAAATAACGCAGGAAAACTATTTTAATTCATTTGCTTTGATGAGTTCTCTAAACGTTCTTTCACGTGGCCGAACGCACTAATTCATGCGATGCATTTACATATGTTTATAAGTACTTGCTACTTTTTGAGTTCGTTAATAGTTGAAACCCGAGTTTTCAATATGATAAAGTAGAAACATTCTTATAAAATATGTCACTTGATACGCTTTCTTTTAACTTGTTTTGAATAGGACTGTAGCATCTTACGATGTTACTCACTTTCGTATCGCAAATAAACATGACATTATATTAGTTTCGCTAACCAGAGGTAGTACTAACTTGACTGCTTAAAAATATATAAAGATTTATTGTCGTGTTAATTTAACAGTACTGCACAAAATTTTCTGACTAGATGACTTTTTGGGGCCTTAAGGTTCAGGAGAGGGTCACAGACTGACAAGCGCAGCGTAGCGCGTCTGCCCGCGATTTGAACAGACGATCTTGTTAAGGTCCTCGGAAAACGCAGGATGCAAGCCGCTTGCAACCGGTACTATTGTAAATCTATTGGGAAAGACCTGTGTCCAGCAGTGGTGCCGTTCGACGGGTAAGATGATGGTGATGAAGACATCAATCTATATTTTGTTGATTATTTAGCTAAATCAGACCAAAGAGATCATATTTCGCCAAATATAAAGCACCTGGACTTTGTTTATTGATACACACAAATAATAGCAGAGCAATGGAGCGTAGCTAAGTTATTACACGGCATTAATTGGTGTGCGCATCGGTAACGTTATCACGTCATGCCTGAATGGGATTGCCAGCCGGAAATCTTTGCGCGAGGCCTATATCCAGTAGTGGACCTCCAATGGATAAAATACTATGATCACACAAATTGAATTATCGAGACAATAAAAGAAAATATTAAAATATATCATAACGGTAGATCGAAACCGAATCAAATAATATAAGCGCAATCAATCATTTCACCGGGTGAAATGAAGCGATGTTCGCGATGTGATTGTACAGCCGTGAATTTCTCATAAAGTAATTAAGAGGTTTTGACACCAGCGAACACTAATGGGGAACGAGGCTGTAATATAAGGGGCGGAGTGCCGCGAGGCTGCCTCTAATGGCACTACTAACTAACTAACTGTCACCGCAACGGCTTGCCTTAGATGAGTTCGCGCCCGTGCCGCCTCTTCGCGCCGTTGTCGCCTCCTGGCGCCTTGTGGTTCAGCTGTCACCTTATAATTTAACTTTACCCTCGCTTCCACTCACCAACTCTACCATTCACTATTAAACAATATTATAATTAAGTAACATTGTATGCAAAGGCGTGTTGTTATGATATTTGCAGGCAATACCGTTTATCGCTGTGTAATTAATAACATTCATTAAAATTAATATGATGTCACATAAACTATACATTAATAAAAAAATCATCATTAGATAATAGTTACCATGCTTATAACAATGCGTGGTTTCATAAACTATTTAAATTTAAAAATATACTAAGTATGAGACCGCGGTTATTCACTTTCTCTTAATTTTGAGACATAATATGTCTCTTTAGTACGGTAACATTGTTACAGCTCGTTCAAAACCGAACAAGATGTAACATGACAAGTACAAAGTCCGAGGGAGTTACCATAAGCCTTTTCTATATATATATTCTATATGTATTCAAGCCGAAGGTAAGTACACAATACCGTAAGTAGAGTAACTGTGGCTTATTACTAAAGCCTGTGTCGTTCCTACTAAATGGTGTTTTTGGTGATTTTTAATATAGTTAATGATTATAAACATTTGATCTGACAAGGAAAACCATTGGTCTGTCTCGCCAAAGCCTGTAATAATTGAAAAGTTATCGACATCGCTTTGAGAATAAATATTTAAATGAAATCTTTTTTATATATTTCATTATGATCCGTCGAAATAGTTTTTAGTTATGAACAAAAGTAAAATATTGCTGTGAATTGCAAGGTTAAGAAAAAAAAAATGAGAATTTGGAATTAGAAAGAAGGATTATATGAATAAATAAAACAAGGAGTACATGTGTGGACTGCACACTAAACCGCTTTTAAAGCTTTGCACTTCAAAGAAATACGTGCACTAAAATGTAGCAGTTACAGCCTACACAACTTCAGCCCTTTGACAGCACGAGGAATATCGGCATTACACGCATCAACAATTATGCAGAAACTCTGCCGAAAATTTAGCGTCACCGTGTACTGCGTTTACAGTTGAAACCAATTTCAATTCGTAGAAGTAATATCCACGAAACCAAAAAATAAACCGTAACTTTAAAAATAAAATGGACAATAAAAGCTTTAGCATAAGCTTCAAAATGTTATTAAACTAACTAAAAAAATATGCTATTATGAATTACATATTTATCCTAATTGCAACAAAAACTTTTGATACCGTTTATACCATTTTATATTAAAGTTTATGTTGTTTTGTAAATTATTAGCGATTTAAGAACTACATAAGTGTTTGTAATTATAACGGTGAGCGAGTATTAAACAAAAAAGACCAAAAATATCTAAGCTATAAAGACATCTCGTGTCTGTTCTTTGTCAAAATAATGAGATACATTTAATACATTAACTAAAGATTTAAAATTCTTAATGCCAAGAAACAGAACGTCAAATTTCGAAAGGGAAATTCAAAATACCCTAATCGAAATGTTGAAAAGTTTTACTAGTGAATATTCTATAGATATATAGACTATTTTTGCTGTGAGTATTTTTTCTGTGCCGGACTTTGACTGCTCAATTATATATGCCGCGGGTTTAAGACGGTAAGGCATAGATATGCGGCTCTCGCCTGCGGCTGATGCTCAATAGGTCATGGGTGCCAACGAGGAGGACCTCGGCTTAGGCTATCACTCGTCGATAACACCTGTTGATCATTCCACCACACGGGCGCCCGAGAGGGATGGTTAAAAGGTGAATGAACTTTAATCGCGACACGACATTTTTAGACTTTAAACGGAGTTATAGCGAAGGTCAACTACAAAATGAGTCCCCTAAAAGGTAGCCTTCAAACGAAGAGCCGCCGCCAGGGGACTATGTGACCTTCCACGATGTTACGTAAATTACATACAGTCACTATGTTTACTTCTCGGTTTACGAAGCCTTTAGAGTCGAAGTGCCGATTCGCTGTATCAAAATGTCAATTTCACGCATTTTTATTACAATTTTTATTTTCTGTAACATCTTTGACTATTAAAAATCACAAATTTAGTGTATTTTAAGTATTACAGAACCACTAAAATTATTATTAATACTGACTGTATATTCTTCTAGTTCCCTTTTGTTGTCTTAATCTGTCGTGAAGAACAGAAAAAATATCACCGGGAACTAATTCTAAAGTCGTCAAACATTTCATAAACAAGCGCCGTCCTCTGAGAGCACATCGGAGGGTTGTCAGATATCGAGTGCTAACTGGGCAAATTTACCATTAAAATGTCAGCCATGTTAAAACTCTTGAACTTCTTCGAGATGTTTTTAAAAGTTTTTGCAAAATTTTAACGCGAACGTTTAATTCCAGAATTTAAATTAATTCTACGTTGATTACTTTTCACTTAATATATAAGTGTTGATATGAGTATTCACCTGATGTTAAATAAAACATTTTACTCTACCTTTGGCTTCAAAAATCCAGATTATCAAATACAATCCGTTTACGCATTGTTGTTTGCGTTGACGGACCAAACAAAATATAACAAATGTGAAAAAAAAAACATATAGAAGGCGGATATGACGAGGGTATCGTAGCAGTTTGGTGGCAATCTTTTAGATTTTGGTCAAAGGACGATGACATTCTCTCTTCTTCATTTTTGCGAGCAATGGTGATTTATCGCATATGTAATTTGGTAGCATAACTTTAAAAGTCGCCTCTCCGATTGATTAGGATTTAATAGAATTATGAATAAAAGTATTATCTAAAATATTCATAGGATTATATTGCTATGTAATATAAAAACATTATGCATTGTCCCCATTGGGACACGAGCTTCCTACGAACCATAATAGATCACTCAGAGTTAGTGCTAATTGGTGGATATCACATCGGACATTCGGTCCTAGGATACGATAGTACGATTACAGTAAATCTTATTATCGTGTTCATTTTATTACTAAGGTTCGTAAACAGTGTAAAGCATAAAGAAAAAAAATCTCATAACATGGATATAAACAATGCATTTGGGCCTCAAACACAATCGCCGATCTAGTTTGTAAAACTAAATTTTGTATCAACTAAGGCGGCGAGCGAGGGACTTGAAGACGGGGAGCGTAGCAAATAGGCACGTACGTGTTATACGTACATAGGTATAACGGGCCGCTACGGCGTAGGCCCGTAGTCACAAAGCTTCGCAAGGTGCACTCGAGCCCGTCTGCAAATATCGCTCGGTAATAGTCATCAACAAAGCCGCGCGGGCAATATTAAGATAAGATTTAAAGCGATGCTTTTCTAAATTGCTTCTGCTATTATTCACTTTGAAATGCATTGTTCTCTTCTCTTGCATAACTTCGCTAATGGTAACTTACTGTGCAGTGTAGTGTTGTTTCTTTGTTGTAAGAAGGTTTAGTGGTTTTAATTCACATTGATTGTGATGATGGTCTAAATTATGGTATTTAGTTTTTTAACCTACTACTTTCTTCGATGACTTCATGTTTAATAAAAAAATAAAATTAGCGATAATATCCGAGTATTTGGTTATTTTTTAAATATTGAACGTTGACTATTTAATAAAATTAAATAAATCACAATATAGCGTTTTAACGCAATATTAAAAGTAATAGCTATTTCTATGAAAAATTTAAAGAATAATAATATAAGGTGTCATTATCAAAGAGTAATATGGAAACGTGCATATTTATAATGTTTTTCTTGCGAAGGATTTTTAATATAATTTTTGATTTCATATATAATAAATGAAAAAAAATCGAGGGCTGTGTTTTGGCATGTAATACGAACATAAAAATGTTTAATGTTTATATTTACCATTTTAACTTTTACGCTGCTGTAATTTAGGTTATAAAAGTTTTTTCTATTAACATACTGCCTTTCCGTTTTTCCGTTCCATGAATGTTTTAAGAACAAACTTCCTTATGTACGTTTATAAAAGGGTTTCATACCTTTCTCAAATATTCTGCACGAAACATTATGTTGTCATTGCTAATTTAATGTTAGTTAATATACAGGTTGATTCATTATTTATGCAAAAATTGTAAAGGGATGAATGTATAGCTTATTTGCTGTCAATCAATATATGGAACATTCTGTCAAAAATCAATGATTTCGGAAATAAAAAATAACGTAATAATAAAAGAATGAAATGAAAAAAAAATATAAATTCGGATTACTACATATTAAAATTAAATATTGTTTACTAGCTATCGCTGTAGATTTTGTACTGTCAGAAATTATTGGCCGTTTGCATTCCAATAAAACATAAATCATTGTAATAAATTTCAGAGTTAACCCTATATAGGGTGATTGAAAATAGTTGTAAAAGCTTTAAACTTTCGAGAAAGGTGCTGAAGCTTCTTTTTAGATTTTATTAAAATTCTGTTTTCATCTTTTTTTTATTAATTATAATTTGTATCGCTAGTGTTTTTTTTTACAATATTTATCTTTCGCTTTAACTAAACGCAGACAGTTGGGAGAGGGTTGCCGCTATTTGATACGGATCTTTCTTCTCCCAGCTGCGAGGCACGACAGCGTTTTATAATTTTTTTTACAATCTTTTTTTTCTTTACACAATTTTCACTTACCGGTAAATACAGCTAAAATCTGCTTTAATCTATAAGTACTTACTTAAGCCATAAGCCGTTTTTGATTTACAATTTGCCTTACTAAATAAAACAAAATAATGTACAAAAATATTTAAAAAATCCCTTACCGAATTCTATTCGCAACAAGTAATTCTGCGATGTCTCTACCCAGGCGCGAATAGGCCGATTCGACGATGACGAGCACCTTGGCGTCGATGCGCAAACGCGCGTCGGAGGTGTGGTCGCGAGCGCGTTGCTGCGACGCGAGCAGCGAGCATTGCGACAACGGCCGCGGCACACGGTCGCGCCACACCAGGCTGCAACATAAACTGCATTAGTACAACGTAGTTGGATAGTGTAAAATTTTTACCTAGTGCATCATTGTTAAGCAGTGTAAAGTTGTTAAGTAGTACATTGTTATTGGGTAATGCAAAGTTGTTACCTAGTACATCGTAGTTGTGTCATGCGAAATTGTTATGTAGAACATCATTGTTGTTGAGCAGTGCAGAGTTGTTAAGTAGTACATTATTGTTGGGTAGTGTAAAGTTGTTAATTAGTACATTATTGTTGGGTAGTGTAAAGTTGTTACGTAATAAATCATTATTGGGGCAATGCAACATTGTTAGTTAGTGCGCCGTCGTTGGGGTATTACAACGTTGCTAGGTAGTGCAAAGTTATTGGGAAGGGCATCATTGTTAGGTTTACATCGTTATTTTTTTTTTTTGAGACCGTTCATCGTCGTTGGCCATTACCTCATTGTTAGGGTAGGTTAATAGACAATGCAACGTTATTAGGTAGTACATTGTGGTTGGGTTTACATTAATAACTTTATTGTTAGATCGTACACCTTTTTTGGGTTTTACAAAATCGTTAGGTGCACCATTGTTAGGTTAATGGGTAGACACATTCCCATGACCTTCGTAATAACTTTGAACTTAACATTATTAGGTCCTCATTGCCCGGTCTACATTTGTGATATTAGTTAAATAATACAATCAGCTGTTGTGAAAAAAACTTCTTTAGTATATGTAAAACATCGAAATATCATGCACATGGTTGAAAGATGAGAAAAAATATTAATTAATGGGAATGTGAAATGTTTTGCTTCACGAGTATGTGACTAAAATTTCGAAGCTCACTGTTAAATTATTAGTGAGATAAGTCAATGCGAGTTATTGTACAAAGTTAAACCTCGAGTAATGTCATTAAGTTAAATACGAAAATTTCAACGTAAAATATTTTTTTAAAATGGAATTTAAAGTGTAGTAAAGTTTCTATGAACTTTTTCACAAATTTTGTTGATTTCATTTTTGTTTTGACACAATGTAAAATTTAACATCTTAAACATTAGTCTTTACAGAAAATTGAACAGTATTGATGGTAATTGGCCATCTTATTTAATCTAACAATATCTAATAACATTAAATAAGATTTCATATTTTAATAATAGCGTTTCCTTACTTATGTGGATGTGATAAAAATCTAACTTGTTTTAGGTATAACATCAAAATTCACCACTCATATTGCAATAAAGTCAACGGGCTACTAAACCCCGCTTTTAATATTGATTATATAAAAAACCTATAAACGTCAGCCCGTAGAAAGTAAACAAACGTTACCCTATTTTCTTTGCATTATAAGGGCTTTAAGGAGAAGCCACATCAATTTAACGTGCGTTTCGAATCGACTGTAAGTCTTCAGGACTTTAAGTAGCGTGCGAGGACTTTCAAAATTATAATTAGAAAGCCATAATTATGTCTCGTGAACGTATTCAAGTATCCACAAATATCATTTTCAAATTAAAACGAGTTCTTCTGAAAACCCATGTAATGAATTCTAAGCTTTTTGCTCGTTTAATACCCAAATACTACAATTAGTACTGGCAGTAACTGTCATATTTTTACTCACATAGAATTTACAATGATCACTTCTAAGGGTCATGAGAGGAGAATGCCAAAAGAGGCCAATTTAATAGAAACTAGAATCAAATCGAAGTCCTCTAAAATGGCAACTTAAAGCAACCGTATTCACATTTAGGCATTCTAGCAAAAAAATGTTAACAGGGGGAAAAAAGCTGGTGGCACTATATGTTGCTATACTTTGTCATGTCTCAAGGTAATGAGCGCTTTTGAAAGTCCTTATCTAAGACTATTTTTTTTATAAAGGCCTCGTGTCACTGATGATCATGTAAATGGAATACTCGTCTTGTTATTACTGGTGTAAAAGATTCAAATAGTAATTCTATTTATTAAGAGTTTGAATAATAAAATATATCCAGAAGCTTTAAATAAAACATTATAAATAATATTCATAATCCAACGTAAATTCACCATCGCCTATAAACTGAAAATTTATACGACTACGATTACAAGAATTTCATCCCTTCCTTAAAATAGCAGTAAAATTCAACGATGCAGTACAGAAATTTCCGAGGCCGTGCTATAAAATATAACGGTTGTCGGCGGCCATTCCTCTACGCCCCCTTACTTTGTGGAAGCGGAGCATTATTGTGACAATCTTTTTTTGTTTTCGACTCGATCACACATCAAACAATACAACGTGTAGGTTTTTAACTGAAGGCAAAGGGGTTGAAAAACGAAAGTAACCGAGTAAAGGAATATCCATGAAAAATCCTATTTATTGTTGTTTCTTTAATATTCACTACATGACTTTTAACATGTTCTCTTACGATTGAAAAAATTAATTTATATTTTGATGCTATTTAAAATTAAAATGCGTTGAAATTTATAATGCTAGAGTTGTAGACGAAAACAAATAAAATAGCCTTTTTAAAAATGAATTTAATATCACGGGACAACCTACTGCAGTATGTGTATATACTTTGCGCGTAAATTTATTTAATCTTTAAAACAAAAAGTTTAATTAAAAAAGTTGTACAAATTAATTGCCGGGTAAGGGTGTTCCGGCAAATTTAGAAAAGAATCAATCAAAACCTGCCAAAGTAACAACTACGCTGTAAGTTAAAAAGGGGCCACATCAAAGCGCAATTAAGGTTTATCTCAGTAGCGTCAAAATAAATAAGGACGAAATTTGTGGAAATATTTATCCGTAGGTAGGAGAGCACCGCGCCGCGCCGAGAGTTGCGGACTTTTTGCTTTAATGAAAGCCCCGCCCGATCCCACCGACAAACTTTAACGACCAGTTGAAAAGAATAACCGGGCAAAATACTTCTGATTAGCTATCTGCTGCCGGGACCAGCATCAACAATCCTCATTTCAACAAACGGTAATTAGCTTTTGAACGAAATGAAATCGAAAAATTACACATCAAAAATGTATTTAAATAAAAGATGTAGGATTTTTAACATTATACCAAAACAGCATCGAATGTCTAAATTAAACAGGTTATTACGGTAATAACTTAACGATTCTCATAATTAGAACGGAGTGGGGGCGGAGCTTTGACAAATAGAATCGCGAAATTGTTTTTAACGACTTAAAGAGCTTTGAATTTTGGCGCAAACAATTATAAGACAATAGTACTTTAAATCGAGGAATGCGTTAAGAAAGCAGCTTCCATTAATTAGTCGAAATACAAGTTTCGCTATAAATTGGCGCAAACCGATGAACCTCCTCCCCTCCCATCAGCGCGGTGTAATTTTAAGCCGGTAAAATAAAATATCGCCGTAGTTACGCGACGTCCGCCCTAATTACATCGAATCACGTTATAAATTGGTATAAAATATTCACCTACTCCGTCTAATTTAGTGGTTATATCCAAACAAAGGGACGAGGATAGTCGAAGTGCGCTTAAACATTTTTGAACTTTACCACGAAGCACTTAAAGTAACCGCTAATTTTATGCACAATAAATTCCTTTCGATATTTGTGAGAAAAAGGTGCGAGCGGATTCACTGAGCGTTACTTATGTACTTCTTTTCATGGTTTATACGTACCCCGATGCGCGAGGGAAAGGATCCGGAAAATTGGAGTTTCTCGTGCATTCCTTTTGAGTAACACAAAGGATGATAGGTGTTACTCACACACGTTTTACCGTTTCTTAACCTGATATACTTTGAGTAACAATAAAATACTCTTTTTTATTTGACTGTGTTTGACTATTATAATTTTTATAAAAAAAAATGTAGAAGTACGTAGTTTTTATTAGCAAGTAGTTTTCGTCAGGTGCAGATGTGCGCTTGTTTATGTATATCGTTAGCGCGTTTACATTATCGCTTTTCTTACAATATTAAATTAACAGCAAATAAGTAACGAAATTGTCACGTATGTAGGTTTAACCTCTATTCTTAATTTAAATATTTTCAAATTATAACATTTTGATAGTAAGTGCTTCCAGTTCAATATTAAGACGGATTTCAAATAAAGACTCACTAGATTCGTAGGTGCAGTAATTTTACTAGTTAAAGCACTTCATTCCTTCAAGAGCTGGTTAGTTTGCTAGGATATGAATGTTACCTCGTGCAGGTCTCAGGCCATTAGACTTCTAAGATTAACAATCAAAATCTATGAAAATTAATTACAAGTACATAATGGAAAAAAAATAAAGTGGCGTTATTTTGTGATGTACAATGTAAGCAACGTTTAATAAAATAACATATTCAAAAATTAAAGTAGCACAAAATGTTTAACATTCACTCAACAAAAAGTTATCGAGATATTTTATATATTTTTGAAGATAAGTAGCATAATATACAATAGGTAAAATTGATGTACTTTAAGGTTGTTATCTCAATTTACAATTGTCACTAATGGCAAAACGGTATATATTATACATTATTAAAATCTTACATGCAACATGTACGAGTTTACAAAATAGGTATTAAGCGCTATAACAATTGGAAACGGTTACAACGAAAATTACTAAATATTAAGACGTTAATTAACAGAGCCGTAAATTAGTATTTATAACGGCATTACCGGCAAACTATTTACTACCGCGTGCATTTCATTTATGCAAGGTTTTGGTTCATTAATTATGTCGCCAGAAACAAATTTCGAAAGCATTGAATTGCTGTTCAAAGTTATACAGCGTGTTGTTTTAGTGCGTAATGTAGTCAACAATGTCCCCACTAATCTCGATGCAGTAACTACGCGAACTGACCGAAAGCGCGATAATTTCATATTATTAATTTTCCCCAACACCGACGTGTTTGCTCTCGATAGTTAGCAAGTAAATTGGATTTTGTGCGAATGATGCATATTTCAGCAGGAGTTATTAATTATGTTCGAGTGTGTTTACGACATCGTAATTTTAAAATTTTTAACAAATTTTAGCTTACAATTAAACAATATTACAAAAAGGATTAACAATAAAGAGACAGGCTTTGTGAGATTGGAAATTTAAATTCAGTATATTGTTAAGGACTTGAGAAAGTTATCTTGAAATCCGACCGGCTCTAACCGCAAGAGGAAGGTGTACAGAATATTACAGTATTATTACGAGTACGGCTAGATATTTAAGTTATTGAATTAGAATTATTCATAAGAATTGTAATCAAAGTAATGACGCAAACGATCACTCGTTCGTTATAAATATGTTGGGGACAGCTCATCTCGATCATTCACCGTGAAGGAGCTTAATGGACCAACATGGATCAGAAGTACTCGTTTTTAGCTTTATTTTCATAAAAAAGACTTCTTAATCCCTTTTAGTCACAAAACTCACAAGTTCATAAATTCTCCTAATCCTTGTCGTCTGTAAAGTTTTATGAGTTTAAAATATACTTAAATTATAATTGCTTTCACACGTCTCAAGAGTCTGGCTGGCATTTAGATGAAAGATTAAATGAACTTACCTCGTTAGCGGCACGGTAACGTAATACGTATAGAAGAATATGGTCAGGACGGAGAGCAGCATAACGGCGGCGACGCATTTGCGGACGTTGATGTGGCTCGCCAGCCAGAAGCAGCAGCGCGGCGCGTGTGTCTTGTGCACGTGCATGTGCACGTGCCCGCCGCACTCGAGCAACGGGACGCCCTCGCCCGCCATGCTTAATGAAACACTATATTTACACTACACGAAAACACTTAGGCCTCTAAAAGATCACAAAAGTTTCTATCTGGGTACTCTGATGGCAGGGTTTGTCCTGGGCGGCGGTGCTTTCTGTCGCCACTTGCCGTGCTTCCACATTTCATAGTTTCGAGGGGCGGGAAAGCGCGGGTACGCTTGGGGGCTGGTGCCGCACTCGTCGCGATTGACGGCCATCTCGTGCCGACAAACGCGTCCTCCGGTTTAAAATGGCCGCCGACGCATGATGGTGGGTTATGCTCATCACGGCAGCGTGATGGGCTCCCGGTGCAAGAGCTCACGGCATTCGTGGGCGGCCCGGATTCAACAATCCGGAATATGCTCTCATCGATCAACTCTGAAACAAAGACAGTTTGCTGAATTTTGTGTTGACTGTTTGCCAATCTTTAACTTGTGTAACAATAAAGTAACATAAAAGTTAACCATTTCGTTATCAGTTGATAGATTCATGATAAATGGGCGAAGGTCTCAATTTAATACAAAAGTAATATGTTCAAAAAACCTGAATAAAGTAATTTGAGCATAATATTAGCGTAGTTGGTGTCAATTATTGAACATTAGCGTTATATATTTCTTACAAGTTACGTACACTTGTCAAATTGGAGGATATTAAAAAATATACTCCATCGCTAACATAATTTCACATCTTAACAAAAAAATTTTCTTCTGATAAATACAGTGCATAAAAACGTAATTAAGTTCCTTGAAAGCTATACAACAATCGTTAAACAAAACTTCCATCGTCCAAAACTTTAAGCTTAAAATTCAGTTTCTGGTTTTCCTAATACCTTCTACCAACACAAAGAGCTATTCTTTTAATCGTGAAGCTGAGGGTATTGTAAACTTTTAGCCTTTTTGATTGAGATATGCCAGTTAATATAAACTCATAAAACAATTAGATCCTATAAATGTTAATATGTTATTGTAACGAAAGATATTTTAAAATTGTAAGTAACGTTACTTCATAAGGCTTCGATAATGTATAAAAGATGTTCTGACAAAACGTCAACATAATTTCAGCCATACGGAAAAGTACATAAAAACGTGACAACAAAATATATAGAAGGAAAATAGAAAAATATCAATATGTGCCAAATAATTTTTGGAATCGTCGAGTCGTGAATACATCTAACGGCGTCGTCAATAAACCAATCCTTATCTCTCTGAATGTAAGGTCGCGCTTTGAAATGGTTTTTTACAATACTGAAACAAGTTCATTCAACTGCGAAATTGGAAGAGGGAACCTCAAAATTTCAGATTAAATTTGATTAAAAGTTAAGTAACAAGCGGCTAAACCGACTCTACGAACAATAAAATGTTGTTCCGGATGTACATATGTCCCGCCACAATTAAACTGTACAGTAACATTTCGATTTCGAATCTCATTATCCGTTTAAATGAAACGTAATCGAAACGGGAGAAATTGTAGAGCAAATGGAGGTAAATATAGTAGTTGTAACAATGACTTTTATGCTACTCTAAAAGCGGAAAGCTTTCAAAGTACTACGAAATTCACCGCGCAGTATGGTTTAAGTGAAACTCGCAGTCGACTAATGTATGTTACTATCACTAGACTTTAGTTCGTATATATAAATAAAATATAAGTAGACCATTTACAAATGTAAAATTTCGCGCGCAGCTCGGTTTCGCACAGACGTGTTGTGTTTCGACAGGTCTTTTAGCAATCATACAAAACTGCACGGTACCTACGATAAATGGGGGCTTTCCAGAGCTCCGTTTCGAGGCGACGGTGGAAGTGAGACGCGCCCGGAATTCGTGATTGTATGACCCTTTGAATATTAACTACCAAATGACCCGCCCGTAACCGGGGCACGGATCTATACTCACTCGGAAGGTTAATTATTACGACCGGATACAACAATTTTTTACTATTTATGAGAAAAGCAGCTATTTAACTTGTCGAATACTAAATTAATAAAAAAAAAACAATTATAAAGAATTATCGTTAAGTCATGTAAACTGTTTTACTTTAGTTTTAAACAGTTATATATTGACAACATTTATTTAGTTTTTCAACTTTTTATAGAAGTACCAAAACTATATCTCAAGTGATGATAATATTACAATACAAATGTTTATTTTTGTAGTATTCAATTAGACTCGGTGAATAAATCTTGTAGTAATTTAAAGGATGTAAAGTATACCCAGTGTTTACGTATCTTTTAGGAAAGATTGGACAAGAACACCATCTTTTATTACAGAGGATAAAGATATACAAAGTAAAAATTAAATAACTTCTTTATTTACCATAGCACGAAATATAAAACCTTCATGAATCAGGTATACGTAATGTAAATATAGATATTATCAATACACAAAACTAAAATTAATTTATGTAATATTATTAAAACATACCAATAATCTACTGTATAATTTTTATTGTTGATGATTAATAAAGGAGTTTTATCGAATTGAGCTCTTCTGTTTCATTATTATAATTAATGCTTATTATAATTCACTACTTTTGTATAAATAAGAACTACAAAAGATACAAAAGACGCGTGAAAGGAATATGGGGGCCGTAAAAGAAATATTAATTTTTTTGGGAAAGCTTGCAAGTTGGTCGAGTTGAACATATCCTTTTATTTTTAGTTTTTTCCAAGTGGTGCGTTTACAGTCGGTACATAACAGAACAGTGTTTTGCAGGATTGGCGTTTAACATTTTTGAGACGACGTAACGTATGAAACAGCTATGGCGTCATCAAACCGAAAAACAGGAACGGTACGTAAATATTTGACCGCTACAAACGACCGCTTTGACTATTGCAAACGGGACTTATTACTAGTGCACGAAGGGGTATTTTCTTAAGTCTAAAGAATAGAATTAGATCAGCGACTTAAGTAAACGTGAACACATTTTGACAATCGAAACCAACATGCTATATTGTTATTAATCAGAAAGACGACAAGTGGTATCCGGCCATGCGAATCCATATAACAATTGCTATTAACGCCACAAGGGAGCACATCGTTTTCTGACATCTTAACGTTTAATGTGACATTCGTATAGGAGTCACGTTTCAGTGCAAACGGTTGTTATAAATATGAACGTATCTAAATGAAAAAAATATTTTGATGGTTAACATGTGTATCGTTAAAAGAAGCAAATATCTGGTTCAACTGATTGGTTTTATGTTTGCGATTGCCATCTAAAATATATATTTAACTTTCGTGAGAAATAAGGGTTCGTGAGGAAGCGGAATATCGTAGTTACGTGGTCATTAAGACCACAATTCGCCCGCATATTTGGTCAAGCGAGATTAATTGCTACTAAACATCATCTGTCTCTCCGGTTGGACAGTCGGAGGACATTTTGTTTGCTCTACAAATAGCCATAATAATGCTTTCCTTGTAGCTTTAACATATATCAGTTTATTTAGTTGTACCCAAAATTATGTGTACAATTCTTAGGTAGTAAAAAAACAATATAAACCAAAGCAAAACGCTTACGTTTCGATTGCATGTGAACTTCGCATGGCTGATCACAACAATGTATATATGTAAACTTTATGAAAGTTTTGTTGTATTTCCGAACAAGAAATAATAGATATCCGCGGAATAAAGTGGAACATTTCGCATCATAATTCATTTGTTTAAGCTCTTACCTGGATGTTTAATTTCGTAAATGCAAGTCGCAGGGCGAACAACAATCAAGCACTAATTGTGATTCTACTAATTTGCATTGGCGCGCCGACTTAGCCTGAGCCCGAAGCGCCCGTTCCAGTTTACCTTCTATGCATACGACTAACAAGCCTTCGTTCTCGGAGATAAATACATATGAATTATAAATCCAACAATTACCTACATTGTACATTTTTAAGATACGAACAGATGTTAAATCAAAATAGCGGAAGTCTTCGAATTTTTACATACTGTTATAAAAAAATAAAATTGTTGATAATTAAAATAAGATATCCCCATGGTAGGGTAGCACTGTGTCCTAATAAGATAGAGTTTATCTCATGTTATTTGGTGAATAATGATAAAATCTCATTAAGTAGGTTTCACGACAAAATTAGTGTAATTAAGGAGTACATAATTGAAATAAAGATTGCAATGCTAACACAAAACTACAGAATCTTGTTCAAATTTCCCCAAAATTCCTTAATAGATTTTAGTAACAAATTTCCGATTGAATTGAAGTTACTGTAAACCGATATTCCCAATTAATGGAACATTTCGTCATTAAACCGATTATATTCTACGATTATAACGCAATCACGGCGATAGAGAACACCGCGGAACCGATAACCGCTACAGCATTAGTGACACCTAAAATTGCAGTTGCATTGAGTTATGAAATAGATTAACTAGATTACTGGAAATGCATGAGAGACATTATCCTAAGACCGTGTTGCATAACATCCTAGTGTCCGGGAGGCCATCGCCTCGCCTCGCCTCCCATATGAGACCTCTCGCTATGATATATGACCGTGTGCCGCCACGTTATTGCTTCTTGGGACATCTTAGAATATGCATATACCACCGATATTACAACATATTAAAAGTAAGTAAAAAATTGACGTGCCCTGCACAATATTCTGTATGGGTTAAAATTTTTTTTTTTTGGTATAATTTATTCAACCACTGCTTAAGTTAATATTTAAATGTCATTTAAAATTAACAAATTTTAGTATTTATTAAATGGGGAAGGGCACACGATGAATAATATTACTTGCCCCCCTCTCCGAGATACACAGATAAATTTCCAATGAAGATAAAATTGGGCGACTATTCTTATATATAAACTAAAAACATATTGTAGAGAAAGAGTTGGTAATATTTTTAAGTAATCTCAGTCGTTTTAAAAACTACATACGCGAGTCGTAAAGTAAGATATTTTGCGCTAATGACGGCGCGGGGTCGCAGGGAGCGGGACGCGGTCTCGCGATAATCCTCCCGACCATTAGGCCCGACCACTCGCTTGCAAATCGTCCGCATATTTTGGCCAAGATTAATTGTTCTCGAATATCATCTATCACGGTGAGCTCTCTCGTGACGGTCGGCAGCGGTGCGTTCGACGTTTTATTTGAACTACAATAGGCCTCGAGAGCGCCGCAGTCGGGGTAATTAAATTTTTGTTAGAAACAATAACAGCTCTCGAGAATAAAATTCTTAAGGAAATACCTCGCGGCTTTGTAAGGCTGTTAAAGTGATTCTGTAAAAAAATACTACGTAAAACTCGATATTTTCTAACAAATGCTTACTATAATAGTAATCATAAAATTTTAAATAGATCTGATTTTCTAAATTTACAAATGCGACGCGTTTTAACAAGTCTGTTAACACTTTAACTATGATTTAATTTAATTTAATTATAAAATGGAATTAGGGTGATTACCGACTCGCCTGAGAGATAAATCCTTAGTTAAAATTTTCCCGCGTCGAGTTTATTGCGCGACGGACAGAAACAAATTGAGTCAATCTTTTTTTGCTAGCAAGGAAAAAAGCGAAACTGAACGTTTTGAACGTGTAAAGTTGAATATCAATCAGGTTGACCCTTTTCTAATAGCTCTGCCGCAGAGTGTATCCTGTACTCATTTTTCGTGTAATTTGAGACATGCCGGCTCACTGGGTCATTAACGAATAGAGCATTTCTCTGTCATGAGTCATTAGTAGTAATTTTAATTGCAAAAACATATACTTGCAAACATACATATACACAGACCAACGCACACAGACACGTGCTTGAGTTGGAAGTTGGTATTTAAAGGCCGTAATATGAAACAAAAAAGTATGAGGTATTTATTATTTATATTTTAATTCAGTACCTTACTATTTACAACGATAATAAAAAATACTATTAATCTAAATAATTTGTCTGATCTGATTGACTTTGTATGCGTAGCTGTCGATTATTAACAGTTCACTAAAACTGATATAAACGCACGATGTTCTTCCAGAATGCGATGTTTACTTCTTCAAGCTGGTGTGTAGACACATTTTTATCTATAAATTAGAATTGATGTCCACATATTATTCTAGACGATCTGCGAATTCTACATAACCACTTTGGAGGCAAGCCACCAATCTGCAAAATTTTCTGTCCCGTTCCGACAAAAATGATTGCTCGGTGTTTTCTTGCTTTAATAATTCGATTTTTGAACATTTCGTCAATATATGACGCAATTTACTGTGGTATTCTATTAAAGTTTATTATTTCCACGATGAAGAGAAACGTCTAAGTTTTGCGACAGCCATATTATTCAGGCAATAACAAAATAATTTATCGTTTTGTTTTATTACTTAGTTAACAACTGTTATACCGTAAAATTTATTATTTTATAAATAGGTCTAAAATCTATACACACCCATTCGACTGTTAGTCTTCTGTATAGATCAAACAGAAAACAAATACAAATAAAAAGGCAAGTCTCTTTACTTATTTATTATTACCAATAATGTAAATACAAAACATGAAATATGATTGGCTTATACAGGAACGTGCGAGTCTGTCGTGATTTAAAAGATTGCTAAAACTAATTATAACATTACCTCATAAAATGAGTAACTTTTTTCTGGGCAACTACGGGATTACTATACAGTCCCATGTTCAGTTTCTTAATAATCATGTAATAAATGGGAGAATTTCATTAAACAAAAACTAATTAAAACGTTTATTGTGTAAATATTTTTAAGTGATTATTAAGGATATTGTAAATGTGAGCACAAAAATATTCGCTAGAGTTTGTAGTGTGTTCTTCTCAGATCAGCAGCGCGCATTGGGACATTTCGTAGCTTTTAGTTGAAGGTTGTAAGGGCATTACGGGGGGTTGAATCTAATTCTAGTTTCAAGCAAATTGCGCTCTTCTGGCATTTTTCTCATGACGTAGACAAGTGGTATATAATAATAATTCAATGTGGATAATAATTTGAATAAATGAATAATATCTTTTTACTTGATTTGAACAGTGTAGTATAATCGTAAAGGTTTATCACAGGTCATAACATTATTTCTGAGAAGCCATTCTAACCATAACATTACTTAAAGCAAATAATTAATGAGGTAGCAAACTGTTTGTAGATCATAACCACTAATGATACGTATTCTTTGGTAAGTAATCCGGCGAGATAATCGTTTTAAATTCTTATCGTAAATATCTTTCCAACTAAATATGGCGTGACGTAATTAATGGATAGGGAAACTGACAACGTGCGTATTTGATTATATAACAAATTTGTACGACGAAATATCGAGAAATAAAACAATTATGAAATTATGTTTCAATTTAATACTTGTTACTTAGTGTAAGGATTAAATTCTCCTCAATCAAACAGCTTTATTTAGAGAATAATCAATCCTAAATTTGCCACCTCATATGCAATGGACAGGTATCATCACTATCATATCAGCCCATAGACGACCACTGTAAAGTTTAGAGTTTCGTATAACAAATGGGCGTTAGGATAGTTGCCCTTTTCTTCTACTATCGCAGACAGATTAAATGGTACAAGTAAAAGTCACTTACTGAAGTAGCGTGTAGACACGTGTATTGCAGAAGTTCTTACAAGAAACTTCGACGGAAAGTGGACATGCATTCGTTCACTTCAAGCCCAAATAGACCTCTCCCGGGGACCGCCACGACGACCGGCCTTGCGCACCAATCAATGGTCCATCTTGTGAGGAACTCACTCGCGCCGCGTTCACAGTCTCCTGCTCGCCATTCGAGCCTTTCGGCCATAACAGCCGCCGGGTTCACGAGTGACGGGCCCAGCCGCTGCTCAAAGACTTTTGAAATTGTAACAATTTTCAGCTAAATTAATTATAATGTAATGACAATTATGTTGCAATAATGAACAAACGTTAACTCTAGCAATGAGTTATTTTAATCGATGAGCATTTTAATTGATAATAACCCACTGACCAAAGACTTTTGAACTGCGTTATCAATAATCTTTAACGATTAGAAATACTTATATTTTCGTAACGGAAAAGAAAACACTCCCAAAAGAAATCGACAATAATTTATAGTTAAAAAATTAAAATATTGTTAAACATAAATATTTGTACCTGTCAATTTTCGCCCTTATAATTTACACATAAAATTGTTCGATATTGTTTTTACGGCAACTAGTTGGATATCTGGATTTTTGTTGAATTATTGCATTTCAGTTCTTACAATTGACCGATAATCTGCATAACACCTCATTGTGCATAATAATAAACAGTCTACGGATGACTACAATAAACTAGTTAGTACATTGTAGTATTATCTTTCTTGTGGTGAAATATTTAAAAATGTTCCATCTTAATTAGGCAAGTGAAGATCAAAGAAGTAATGCGGCGTCTTTATTATAAGTATTTTACTAACTAGGAAAGGTAAAATTTACAAAGTGAAATATGGTGTCTTTCTAAAATACTTTAACAAATTACTAGAGTTTTAGTTGTATTTTCAACTTTTGAATCATCTTCAATAGAACTTTTGTACAAGATAATACCTTTATGAATTTTTATCAATCATAATCAATACAGACATTTACGTCGTTTTTACGAGAAACAAACAAAAATTACTTATAAATTATTATTATATATCCATAAGCGTAAGACAATTTTTTAAAGTAATTATAAAAATATATATTCGTAATTAAAAAGCCACAAACGTACATAAAAGAGCATTTGCAAATAAAGAGTTTCAGGAGCAATTTAGCAACCATCATAACGACCATTACCGGGCAATATTGCAGCCGGCAAAAGGAGAATTGATTAAAGAGCTCGGGGCTTATATTACGCGTGGCAACAATGAATATTCAGTATTTCAGTGCATAAGCATTATGCAGCCGCAATCTCGGTGACGCTGTCGCGGCGCCTCTACTGCCCATTTCTCATCTTAAAAGGCAAAAGCAAGGCGCTGGGCGCCGTCGGAGTTATGTTTTTTTTTTTTAATAATAACCTCTCTCGCCATTCAGAGGCGCGCCACTCTCGCAGCACTGGTGAAAATATAGGGAGTAAATGTTCTCGGGTGGCACTTTTTGTGCTTTACGGCCTCCGTCGCAGCATCGCGAAACCCATAGTTTCAGTAGCGCATAACTGTACTCGGCAAACGGGCCTTGGTATTTGTTAACCGACGTGAAATATTGTTCACGTTTTAGCGTAATAAAAATACCTGCACACTGCATACTAGATAAAATTTCGTCGATTCCTTTGTTGCTCTTGATCCTTAATTGCCTTTTGTAATAAATATAGATCAACCTCATTAATCTAATCAGTAACTTATTCACAGAATACGATTTCCTCATATTTGGACAAAATTAATGACATCAGAGATAATTATAATATATAAATAAGTAACAAAGTTTTAAATTCTGCTAACATAAATAAATAGTTATTATTATTATCAAATATATTCACTTGGGTCTTGTGAGTTCTCTTGAATACATAACGGCATGTATAGGTAGTAAAACCATATACAGTTTACCTATAAACAAGAATTTAATACAGAATGTCAATTTATATCTAATGGGATAATATTTAACTTTTTAGTCTTGGAATAAGGTGTGTATTATTTTTACAAAATATAATCACACCTACATCTTGCTTCTAAAACAATGTTCTTAAAAATGGTTATCACATTTATTTAACTTCACAAATACATATTTTATTATAACTGGAATTAATATGAAAATAATAATCATCTAACCGAAAAACTGACAATAAACATGTAACATAACAGAAAACGAATTGTACCATTCGGCTGCCCTCGTGGGGTTAATAAAGTGATACTGGAAAATTTTATATTAGTCACCAGCCGAAAGCGAGTGGAAATGTTTTTACGCATTGTATACAAACATTAACGTCACGTGAAATTCCCTTGTGGGGGAGACAGGACGATAACCGACATAATGTCGTTTACCGCAGCGATATTGGTAAGGTAATGAATATCAGTTTATCAGAGAATTGCAAGTTTACTAAACTGTCCCATTGGTCCAGCTCGAACAAGACTAAACAGATAATAAATAACACGCCAATACCACAGCGCCAGAACCGGGAAGAGAAGAAATCCGCCGGTGTCTTTTATATTCTTTTTAAAACTACTTCAATGTACTAGCCAGCAAAATATATATTAATTTTAGCACTTATATTTCTATTAACTTATTTACCTAGGGATATTGGTTATAGGTGTACAAGTTAATAAAGAGGTGAATGTATGGCTGATTTAGCAGCTTTTAAAATTTTACACCTATCTACGATCATCCTGTATAAACTGATCACTCTGAATTATATTAAATATATTTATTTTTTCTTTTGTGATGTGAGAGGCCAAAACTTTGGGCAGAACAAAATCTGCAGAGAGAGGGGTAGTTAAAAATAAAAAAAAATTATATTTGGTGTTCCAAATTTTAAAAACGTTTTTTCTTACAGTATTATCATTACGTTATTTGTTTTGCTGTAACTTTTGATTTGCGGGTGTTTAATTGACAACAAACGTGATATACATGTACTATTTTACACCTACAATCATTACATTAAATATACCGCCTAAATTTTCAAGAACGTAATTACCTGATATAACCTGTAGAGAACATGAGCCTTTGCGTACCGTGGATATTAAACTAAGTGAATAAAATTTAAACTCATATCTGCGGACGTTATAGGTAAAACAATTTCATTATAATACAAAGTTTTCATGCAATATATTTCCGGTATCGAATGATAATATATTAAAAGAGCGGAAAAGGCTTGTTTGGTGACGTTTCATCAATTGGAGTGATATGGGAAATCACTCAGTCAAATAAGCGATATGGTACGTACGCTGCGTGCGGCCGGGCGACGACGATCGAAATCAGTCACAACCAAATACCTAGTGGGCTTTGTTTGGTTTTCAATACATGTATGTATTCCAATATTGTGTTATTTCTTTCTTTTGTTCCTAATTGAGATGATTGCCATTCACTTTATCAATTTTTTTTAAATATTACATCCGGAGTAGAAAGATTAAAACATTAAGTAAAATAATATTATGTTAATCAAAAACATATATGTAAGCTAGATAATAGTTAATAATAAGTACTTAGTTTTTCTTTGTAATTTGTTTGTTGTACTATTTTATAGACATTTTTTTCTTGCCATGGCTAACATGTTAAAAGTACGTTATATCTTCTATTAGCAATATACACAATTTGTAGATGTTGCGAAGTTTATTATTAAAATAGACATTATGATCGACTTACCTAGCTTATAAGCGGCGTAACATTTATATTCGCGGGAAGAAGTTACAAAGCTATATCGTACAACATTCACTTATTGTATAGTTAAGCTAGGTATAATACAACTTTATATATGTATATAGCGTCTAGTAAACTCATCAAAACCTAGACTTTATTAAAGGAAGCAACACTTATTGTCACACATTGCGTACGCATGCAGTTCAATGGGCGACGCGAGACACGACCAACCTCTCCGGCGTCTGGGGGCGTACTGAAAACACCGAGACATCACTGACAGTCGGCAGACACAAGACGGTAGCGGAGCAAGGATCCGAAAGCGGGCGCGGCTACGAAGCGCTACGAAAACTGAAAAATTATTCGCTAAGGAAAAATTAGGTGCGCCCCAACCGCGACAGTCCATCCATTCGACGACGCCGACGTTCGCTCTCTCGATACAGCGCACGATCCTACCCGATTAATACTAAGCGCGCCAATAAATATTGATGCCGGCTCCTTTGTCTTGCAAAGAGGATTTCGTTTCTCTTTTATTAATGCTTATGTACCCTCACATTTGTTTGACAAATCGCCCTAAAGAGTTTTCCTTGTGCCGAATCAAACGATGGTTTCCATTAATTAAGGGGATAACATTTTCCTTTTACACGAGTGAGTATATGGGCAAGGAATTACTTTGTTTTTTCTTCAAGTAAATGATCATGTCGTTAAAGTATTTTGTTTATTGATTATTAAGAATATCATTAACTTTAATGTAAATGTAAATTTTAAATATATCGTTCCTGTATAAAAATATATAAATGCATTGCAGACAGCCTGGCCAACTCCCCCGCTTCGATTTCCCCGTTCCTCTGGTTTGAACATATAATACCATCAGTTAAAGTTTACGCAACGAAAGGTGTCCAGATGCGATCGTTTTACCTTTATAAAAATTTATGTAACAAGATTTTGTTTCGTATGTACAATTCGAGATATAATTTCTACAGTAAATCTTATGACACTTGTAAAAATATATAATCATATATAGCAACGAGTGAAAGGATAATAATCATCAGAGAGAAGTATTTGATTTTCTTAAATTTCTTAATTAAAGAGATTTGTACGTTGTGGTTAAATTATTTCACTTCATTCACACAGTCGAGCACAATTTTTTGCAGCAGAGTTAGACACAACATAATGCCTTGGGGGAAAAGTTCTTTGGCATTTTGTACGAACATTTACAATTAACTATAACATGTAGGTTACAGTTTATTTAATTACTTTTTGCCATCTTGTAGGTAATGATATGATGATGTTGCTGTAGAAATTTCGGAAAGTCAGATTAAAACACAAACGCAAGTAATTTTGGTAGCACTCTATTGTTAATCTGACACTGCCTAAAGAATTCCAAAGAGATATCTATACGTGTGGACATCTGAATGTGCAAGCTCAGGGTTATGGCGACGCTTTATCACTTCCCAAACAGACTTTTAATTTTTATCATGATTTTTTTAACACGTTACGATGAATTACAAGACATCTTATATTGAATAATTCCCATCATATGCTTCCAACTTCTCGCTTTAATCTCATTAGTTGTTGCAGGAGAGATCCGAATCGTTAGTTCTACCTGGCGGTAAAAGCTCATATAAACAATCCCTTTTTAATCTCACTATATACGGAACATTACCTTAATGCAAATTAACCTGGATTAGGCCCGTCTGTGAAGCCTGATCGATTTTTTACCACAATCTTCTTGTCGTACGTTATTCATTTTTTATCACCAGTTATCAATCTATGTGCCATAGTTATACTTTTTCTGCATAAAACGAACCAATAAAATTAACTATCAAGTTTTAAGCTACCTTGTAATAGTTATAACATTATATGCTTCAAATTGGTTTTAAGTTTAGAGGGATTTCAAAAAATTCGCGTAAATGTAAAAGCTTTTACTACGCTAGTTGTAATAAATTTTCAACACAAAAGTATTTAATTTAAAGAAAAATATTTCAAACCGGTCTTTGTAGCTACCTTTGGAGGACGCCTGTATTTTGCAGTGGGCGCCAATCGGCTGATATGAACGGAAGAATGAATATATTCAGCATTCATTATATTATCATAATTTAAACTATAGGACTTAAGCTTCCCCAATAGATTTTCATTTCTTTAGAGATAAGATTGACTCACATTAAGCTCATATTGCCGATACAAAGTTGTAAGCGATAACGCAACATAATTTTAGTCGAACGTATCACTCTCGCGGGGACGTGCGTCCACACGCGACGTTGCAAAATCGCTGTCGCTTTCTTTAGATACAAAAAATAAGTAAACAGAGTTTTTATTCCATTGAGCTGGTAACGAATCGTGCCTGGATTGTTGAATTATAAAAACCATTCGTGATGGAATTTCAATAGCGCATGCCTGTGATACATTGAACGCTTACATTCCAGTTTATTCACCTTTTAAAGTGGACAGCCGGTATGCGTGTGATTACATCTATTAACGAATAATATACACGCAACTATTAACAAAATTTTAATTCAAATTGAGAAAAAATTGCTTTGACTATTTTACGACTGTATAAAGAACAATAACAGATAGAAGGTACTTTTAAATTAAACAGATAAATTAAATAATCTGCATCGGCTGCTTTATTTGCATTGTGTGTATTTGATGCAGTGGATTATTTATCTTCAAAGTCACAGTTACAAATCACATTTGTCTTCCATAATTTAAAATCAATTAAAATATATATCTTAAAATAGAGAACATAAACAACTACTTACATGTTTTCTTATAGTTATGTGACATTAAAAAAAGTAAGTATGAGTGCGTGTTACAGGATAAAATTTTTCAATAAAGGCAATAAACCTTTTTTGTGAATTTTTTTAGGATTTTAAGGATTTTGTGAACTTATACTAACCAACAAGTAAGTTTAGCTGACAAGATGTCAGCCGATAGACGTCCAACGCGAGGCACAGATCTTCCCCAAAGATTGCCACAATGACCGATCTTGCTCTGCCCGCATCCAGCGACTAGTGGGTTTATAGGCGTACCCACGCCGCTTCAATTTACCTTCTTATATATCAAACGTATCACGATATTATTACTTCAAATATTAATTTAAGTCTGTTTCCATATAATAAAATATATACAATAACTATTACAAATACCGTTCAATTTGCTAAACATAAATTAAATGCGAAAACATTAGTCAAACAAAACGTTTTAATTTAAAATTACTAATTTTGCTAAAAATACTTGTTATGTTTGTAAACAAACAGCATATTTGAAACATTAGCTGACGTCCCGGAGCGATGGCCCAAATCTTCTTTTAATGCCTCCCTTAGGAGGCACGCTAAAATTTGCCAAGCTTCTCAACTAACGTCAGATCAAACCGCGCGGCACACGTGCGCCAATGTGATATGAATAACGAATGTTAAAGGGGATTATCATTTCTATTTATTACGGTATGGCGATAACAGAATTTTGAATTAAATTTCCTTAGCCTTAAGTAAAAAAGATAAGTCGGAATAGAAGAGCAGCAAATTTAAACTATGTAAACTTCTTCAGTTAGTATCTTACAAAAATCGGTTTAAACTGCTACGCTCTCCTTTGACAGTGATTGAGTCAAAATAGAAAGTAATTATTTATAACTTATGATAAGCCTCTACAGAGCGAACTTGAAATAAATAAGAATAAATATCTCAAAATATTATTACATGCAGTAGGAGCAAATAGCTGCCACACGATCTAGCCTATATAAGTACAGTGCATAAGGATTTCGCGGGCACGGGCACGTCAGCGGTGGATACCTGTGCGGGAGTACTGCGTGGTCGCCCCTACGGAGGTGTGGCGCTGCTATGGCGTAAGAGTGCTTTTTCCTCAGTGTCTGTGGTGAAGTGCAATAATCCGAGGGTATGCGCTATAAAATGTAAAATACGCGAGTGTACCATGTTAATTTTCTCCGTATATATGCCTACGGACTGTGCGTACAACTTACCACATTTCACAGACTGTTTGAGTGAAATAAATGCGGTGGTTGAGGACAGTGACATAGGTATGGTTTTTGTGTTGGGGGACTTTAATGCTCATCCAGGCGAGTTATTCTTTGAGGAGATGCAATTATTTTGTATGGAACAAAAATGGTGTTGCGTTGATTATGATGCTTTGCCAAACAATGGGGAGACGTATACATATAAGAGTGACGCCCATGGCTGTACACGTTGGTTCGACCATTGTTTGGTCACTAGTATAGCAAAGAACTATGTTGAAAAGATAAAAGTAAATAATGACGTGTCGTGGTCTGATCACTATCCCCTAGAAATTATTTGTGATCTTAAACCCATATCTCTGCAATACGACACTCCTAAAGGTTGTTACAATAATAAGATAATTTGGGGGCAAAGGGATAGTGAACAGACGAGACTGTTTACGGAGTATTGTAATGAAAAGTTAGGCAAGATTGTACTTCCAACGGAACTCGCGGAGTGTTATAATACAAATTGTCAAAGATCTGACCATAGACTACTCATTGATGAGATGTATTCGGAGATAGCTAGTATAATGCAGAAAGGGGCTATTTTAAGCTACAAGGTGGTTCGGCGAAGTAAAAAAGGTTTTGTTATCGGGTGGAACAAGCATGTGGCGCCACTGCACGCGAGGGCTCGTCTGTGCTTTCAGGCTTGGGTTGAGGCGGGGAAGCCAAGTAGGGGGGTCACTTACGAGGATATGTGTGAGTCCCGTAGGCTTTTTAAAAGTAAGCTGAAATGGTGCCAGGACCACGAGGAACAGATTAAAATGGACAGGTTGGCCGAGGCACATGACACCAAAAATTTCGGAAGGTTCTGGCAAAAGACAAATAAATTAAATGTTCGGGCGAGCCTTCCCGTTGAGGTGGGAGGCACGAGTGGATGCCGAAATATAGCTAATATGTTTATGTCTCATCTTAAAGTTGAGTCACCGAGTACATCTCATCAATTCGAGGACGTAGCTCGGGACATCGTGGATGTAAGGGAGGATCGGGTACGCTTCTCAGCAAGCGAGGTTAGTAGTGCTGTAAAGCGTATGAAGCGTGGTAGATCTCCGGGACACGATGGCCTGTGTGTTGAGCATCTACGTTATGCTGGGGTGCACCTATCCGGGGTCCTAGCCATGCTCTACAATATCAGTATTGACCATAGTTACTTGCCGGAAGCAATGATGAAGACAGTGGTGGTACCTTTGGTAAAAAATAGGACGGGTGATGCAGCAGACAGATCCAATTACAGGCCCATATCCCTCGCGACGATAGTAGCTAAGGTTCTGGACAGTTTGCTTGATACGCAATTAAGTAAATCCGCGAAGATCAATGACGCGCAATTTGGTTTTAAACCCGAGTTGTCAACTGAGAGCGCAATACAGTGTCTCAAGCAAACTGTCCGCTACTACACAGACAGAAAAACTCCGGTTTATGCGTGCTTTTTGGATCTGTCCAAAGCATTTGACTTGGTGTCATATAAAATTCTATGGCACAAGCTTAGAACCGAGACCAACTTAAGGCCGGAACTGCTATCACTTCTTCAGTACTGGTATGGCAATCAATTAAATCTAGTGAGGTGGGGAGACGCAATGAGCGACCCGTACAAACTGAATTGTGGAGTAAGGCAGGGAGGGCTGACGTCGCCGAGGCTTTTCAACCTCTACGTCAACCAGCTGATAGAGAGGCTCAGTAGGGCGGGTGTCGGATGCTCGATTGATGGAGTTTTTATAAACAACATCAGCTATGCTGATGACATGGTCCTGCTGAGCCCCTCAGTCAGTGGCCTCCGAAAACTGTTGAAAATATGTGAGGAGTATGCCGGGGTGAATGGACTCAGCTACAACGCGAAAAAGAGCGAGATCCTTGTTTTTAGGGGGAATAATAAACCTTCGAACTTTAAACCTACTTTCATGCTTTGTGGATCCCCCCTGAAACAGGTGGCTGAGTTCAGGTACCTCGGGCACATAGTTGACGAGCACCTCAAGGACGACGGCGACATAGAGAGGGAACGGCGGGCGTTGTCGGTCCGGGGCAATGTGTTGGCTCGCAGATTTGCGCGATGTAATAAACAGGTAAAGTTGTCACTGTTTAGAGCATACTGTCAGACTTTTTACACGTGCAGTCTGTGGGCGGACTATAAGCAGCGGACCGTCAGAGCCCTTCGCGTGCAGTACAACAATGTGCTGAGGGCGGTGCTGGGCAAGCCGCGCTACTGTAGTGCATCTGCCATGTTTGCGGAGGCGAGGGTGGACGACTTCTACGCGATCATCCGCAAGCGTGTAGCGTCGATGATGAGACGGGCGGCGGAGAGCACTAACACCCTCCTCAGCACATTGGCGTATAAGTTAGACAGCCCTCTCTGGGCCTGCTGGAATGGTGCACATACACTCGCCAATAAGCGTATGTGTATTTAGTATGTAAGTTTTCTTTTATACTTAATTTTAATACTAACATAGGCTAAGTTTATCTTATTACTAACCCATGTGCTGTTCTGTATGTTTGTATGTTTGTAAACAACTAACATAGTGTAAGAATATTGTACTAACATAAATATGGACTGAAAATATGGTCTGAATTAAAGATTTATTATTATTATTATTAAATAGGATGGTACACCTGTGCACCACCGATTGAATATATATATATTTAGCCTTGATATACAAAACATTCACAAAGCACAATAGGTACTCCAGTCTGCACCATAGCATTACAAAGTATAAAGTTTCTTCCACAACAACAGTCCTTTTAGCCACCTTTCTCTGAGGTGAAGCTTCATTTATGAAAAGCTTTCAGGTTCAACATGGCTAACAGAGAGTTCTATTCAAATCGTTCTCCCAAACGTCAAGCCTTTACATAAATCAAGTATTGAATAAAACAGTTTTCCCTCTCCGTATGGATTGTGTTTGGCAAGGAATAAAAATTTATTTGTTTAAGGACTGCTTCTGAATTTGTATGTGTCTAATGTTTCAACCCTTTTTCTTCTTTTGTTTTTGTCTTGAAAAAATAATATTTGATGTTTAAACATATAATTTGTGTTTTTATATTTCATAACAATGAATCCGTCGTGCTTCTGTGTTAACTAAAAACAGCTTAATTTCATCAAATTAGAAATAAAAGATTTAATAGATAAAATAAATTAATAAGAGATTCTTAAATTAGGGGCTATTGCATTCTATTACAAGAGAGTAAAATATTTAAAAGAGTTTTTTAAAGTCAAAAATAGTTACTTCAGAGTATGCAACTTAAAGTTTATGTTTATATGAAATAGACTTATTATAATATTTAATTTAACGTGAAGGTACATTAAACATTACATATAATTTTTCGCGAATGCTTTTATTATTTTTGAAAAATTTGATGGCAAAAATATAGGCGACCAATTACAGTTCGACCCAATTTCATCCACGTTAGAAAGTTTGGGTAATGTATATTATTATTTACACGTCAAAGTTTCGCCACTAACATTAAACAAAAAACGATGTTGCCATTTTAAAGGAAGTTCTGTGAAAATCTAGCTAGCTGACGCAAAGTTGCACTGCCTACTAATATAAGAATTTAATATACAGAGCTAACGATTATAGGTGTAAAAGCTTTAAAGCTTTTTGCTGACAAATGAACTATATGTTCACCCCTTTGTTTTTTTACGAAAATATTTTGTGTTCTTTTACGAGATTAGGCAAGGTTATTCAAGTTCATTGAAGTTTTTCACCTGATTGGCAAAACACTGAAAAAACACAATTTCAAGCATAGATCTCAAGTTGCGTATGCCAATGCCGTTGTGGGGTGCAGCAAGTCAAACTTTTTTCATAAAAGCCCGGAGTGTACGACTCCCAAGAAAGAGCGCGAACAAGTGAACAGTTACGTATTAACTTTTATAACTTTTGTTATGTACCTTGTAAAATGGTTTTAATGTAAAATAATTTACACAAACACATGTTATAAAAATCTAATAAGCAGTATTATAATATCTTCTTTTACGTGCCATGTTACCTTAAGATGGGCCTTATAAGGCTCGAGGCCACCCAGGGAGAAATAGAGAGGGGACTATGCTCGGAGTTTCACTACGGGGTCGAAATAAGGAACAAATGATTGAAGCATTAGCAGACAGGAGCAAAGAACCATAGCCATTGACGTAACTCGGAGAATTGCTCATTTGAAGTGGTAGTGAGCGGGGCACAAAATGTAAAATGAATTTTCTCTTAAGACTTAATTAAACTATTTTGAATCAGACTTTTAAAATATATTGATGGATGTGAATATAAAACCGCCGTAAAAACTGGTAATAAGCATTGTTATTAGTGGGAGCGTTGGGCTCATTGTCAGCTATCATTTAAGTTATCAGTTAACGATGCATATTTTTATCTAACAGTATGTAATTCAGTATTACACTTACACTGTGGTAATATTCAACCGCTTTGCGTTCGTATAATTGTCTTTTATTATAATCATCATCGTTTTAGCTGAAAGTCGACTACTGCTGGACATAGGTCTCCTCTATAAATTTAAAATAGGACCGGTAGAGAACTGCTGGCATGTCTTTAATCAGTACGTGTGAAATCAATTTTCGGTAACTCCTAAATTTTTATCCTAAATATAATTCACCGTAACCTACGTTAACAATTTTTACGTCAAATCTGTAACGTTATTAAAAATCACTACTATAAATATCAATACAAAAAGTATATAATATATAACTAAACAATTTAAATGCGTGCCCTTTTTCCAACTTTAAAAGTGAAACAAAACGAAAAAACAAAAACAATCGGATAGGATGGAGAAGCGCTCGTGCTTTGAGCTAAGCAAATAGAGATACGGTACAAGTCTAAACATAGTTTTAATTAATTTTACAACAGGTCAGTGACACGGCGACGAACAAAGTTAAAAGTCAGAATGAATTCAACAGTTGACAAGACAATGCCGAGTGTGTAGACAACAGTTTTTTTTATAAATGCGCAGAGATCGCAGGCGCGTGAGCTAACAGCTGACGATTGCTCCAGGCATTGGGCTGCTGTACTTTAGTTTCGTTGGCAGATGTATTAAAAGGGGAAAACGGAGATATTTTGTGCGATTTTATCACTCGCCTGGGGCCGACTGTGAATGAAAAGGGACATGTAATGTTACCAACGACACAAAAATTGAATCGCATCTGGCTAAATCGTAAAATGAAAAGGTTAGACGATTTTAGACATTAAAATAATACCCGTGTGTTAGCAATCGTTGAATTACGTGATAATATCACACACACACACACACATATATATATATATATATATATATATATGTATATATATATATATATATATATGTATGCATGTATGTATATATATAATGTGATAAGTTTTGTAAATTATTTTATTGTGATTATTAGGAATGTAAAGTATTCTTGGAAAAACTAGGGCGCGCTGCTATAATATGTCATTCTGTTAAGAAGGTAGTGTATTGACTGTGATCTATTTAGTTTCTGATCAATTAGTTTCTTACAAGGGTCTTTAGCATAATCAAACTTCTATTTATTTGAATAAAATAAAAATATATGAAAAAGTTTAGTAAAATGTACACCGATAATAGCGATGAAACAACAAAATTTCAGAGCAGTAGGCTAAAACGAACAACGCCATAATTTATAGCTTAATCCGTAGTTCTGCGCAAGCAGGGACCGAGACCAGCAATTAATAAACCCCGTTACATAAAAAAAGGAGATTACAGTAGCAGCAATCAAAAATATATATTTATGTACATTATTTTGTGAAAAAGTACCGGTACGGATGTGTGTGGTATGATATCGGACCATTTATAGTCTGATCTCTGGTCAACCGAAAAGCTTTACTTGTGAACGATTTGGTCATGTTTGCTAGAGCCCGTCCAGGAATGTACAACCAGCTCATAATTACTGGGATCATAAGACTTACCACCTCACGTTGCAAAGATAATGTAGATGTGGTGTTGAGCAGGACAATTTAGAAAATAATTCTTATGTATATACATATTATGTAAAAACATATTCAGTGTATTCGGAGGACTCCTACGCGATTCTGAGCTCCTGCTAGGAAAAAGAATTAGCGAGGACAGTATCGCCTCACTAATAAATAACGATAAGAATAGACCTGCATTTCTCAAATACTACAGAGCTATAGTTGAAAACGTGATCAAAAGAAACTGCACTGAAAAATAAAACAGGTCAGGTAAGCACGTAAAAATAGGAGGAAATTAATATAAACGTAAGACAAGAAGAGTTTTGAACAAAATACGAAGATATTTACAAAAAAACGTTTTTTAAAAAAACTTGAAATAATGTTGTAAATTTAAAACCTTGCTGTGAAAAAAGAAGATGACATTTATAAAATAGGAAATAAAGAGAATATTAAAAATGTAAAGCTCTATGGAAACCAGATAATAATGTACAAAAAAAAATATATTCTATATAGTACTGACTGTACTATGACGTCCGACTTATGACAGTTATGTGTAGTAAATTTTCAAAATTTCGACGACAAATTTTCAATTTTCCGACGACATTAAAAACGTCGTCTCTCCACCATCTAGGTGGATGTCCTTCACTGCGCTTGCCGATCCGTATTAATAAGATATTCTAATTGTGTGGAAACTTAAGTTTTGGTTTTAGCGAGCCTTTACATAGTATGGTTAGACTTGCCGTCCAAGGTATTGTGAACGGGTCGAGATTCGGTTTGCGCTCCACTTTACGATGGACTTGGATGGATAATATAAACATCTCTATAATTACTACTACAATACCCTGACATAACTATTAGGAAGAGAAAAAGTAAATACTTTAACTGCAGTTGTGCAAACATGCCAATAAATTGCTAACATAAATGCATTTAATTTTATGTTCGTATTGTCAACATCCTGTACACAGCAGATACAAGAACAAAAGACTGTTCAAGTAAAAGACTATAGCTATAATTGGATTCCCTATTCTATTGCTACTGTTAGAGGATTGTCGTGTCTAAACTAAATCAAACTTTATATCCGACGGGAGTCGGCGGCGAACCGTCCTTGCGGGAAATATCGGAGGGAAACTATAACTAGTTCATTATCGTCTTTATACTGTAATGAGTTGTGTATTGGAATATTCTAATAAATACCTATACAATAACAGTCGGCGTTTTAAATATTGCAAGACTACAATTAGAATTGTTAACTACGTTTCCGCAACTTTACCATAAGCACATATTAAGTTGTTTATCGCACATGATCGGTTGAATAATTTAGACGTTTGTATAAAATGAATGCTTTTTTTTAATCTAAGGAATGAGGATACAACACATTTATACATAACTGTTTTATTAAGGGTAATCTTTATCTTCAAATGAAGTGTACAAGGCCATTCAAATCCTCGAGGAGAAGGAGAAGTTATTTATGCTCAGATAAGCATATAAATGGAAATATATACTGCGAACGGTGGATTTGATTCTGTTTCGTAAATTAATCAATGTATTAGGATATAAGCAAGTCTATGTTTTTTCCAAGATACTGACTACACCGTAACTAAATACAACAGTGATATAAGCAAAACAACTTTAACGGCGTAGCAAAGATAATAAATTATCAAAAATAATTTGCTAAAAGCACGTTTATTAAAATATAAACTGGCGAAAACAAAGTCTCATTTATTTAATGTAGATAAATCTGCTATGTCGCCATCCGACTACGCAGGGGGACACGCGACAAATAATCTGCGAAATATATCGCAAAAACGTAAAGCATTAATAAAATGCTGTGGGCAACCATGCACGTCGTACATTGACACGGACGAGAGAGCGAACAACGCGAAAGTGAATACTGCAATATAAAATTGCATATATCATGCCATTTGCTTAAAATAAATATGTAAAATAATTACACCTAAAATAACTCGCACTCTATTACCTTAAAAGCCTAAAAAGTATCTTAGTTACAAGGACGCTTCGGCTAACAATAAGGCTATGTTATTTCATTAATAATATTAAAAGGAGCCATAAAATGTCCATGACGTGGAACATTAGACACAAATCTTTAGCAGACGTCGCCACTTAAAATAAGCTGGCACGATTTCAAGTGCTGCCAACCTAAATGCGAAGTATTCAGTTCATCAAAAACAGATGTTACCGGGTCCTATGTAAACACGGACACAGCGGAGAACGCATGATTAAACCGGTGCCCGATTAGGTTTGTTTAGGCAACTTTGTCGCGGAATAAGAGCCTATATTTATTACTTTACATTTTACGATGCTTTTGTTGTATTAATTACATTTGTATGTTGAAATTGAATAGATTTGAATAAAAGTAAATAAAATCCACGAAACTTTTCAAATAATCTAAAAATCAATATAGCGTGGTAAACTTTTAAGGAATTCACAACGTTACAAATAGAGGTTGAACCTCTATAGGAATTAGTACTATAAACAAACAGTCGATGCCGCTCTGGCCGATATCCAATTGGGTTGGGGCGCCGGCGCTAGCACTTCGCATCGCTTGGAATGCGAGCATTCCTCTATCTGTCGTGTGATTATAGATTTACCCAACCAGAAGCTATTTGACATTATTATCCGAGTGTCTAATAAACACCTACCTACGCCACGAAACTAAATTATCTAAATATTTTGAAAGCGAATAATTACGAGTACATTATATGAGATATTGGATAGATATTATAACTTGGTTATATTTTAGATACTAATATAAGGATGACGAATTTTATCTATTTTAGAACCAAAAATCGTGACTATTTTAAATTTAGACATCTCTCTTAACATCAATTTTGAGATTGTGCGATATCTTTTCTAGACTTCATAAAATTAGTAATTCTAAAGTCTCTAAATTATCATGTAATAAATTGAAGAGGTTCATTAAAAAAACTTGTTAAATAGTCTTACAATAGTGTGCAGGTTTTAAGATAATTAATGAAGAATGAATTGCTGTAATACTGAATTAAGGATAGTGTAAAAGTGACCACAAAAAAGCCCATATGACTTCGTATAGGGCTTTTCCCTTCCTTTTGCCAATATAAGAGAGTTCAATCTGATTTTAGTTTCTACCAAATTGGGTTCTCCTGGCTTTCTTCCCGTAACGTACAAGTGCTGATAACATAATGAATAAATAAATATGCTCGTCAACATATTATCACTACTTCTTTTTCGTTACGCTCGGTCAATAGTTTGTACATCACCAAGTTCATTAATGCTTTCAATTAAATCGTAGCTTACACAAGTTGCGTCGTTAAAAGGGCCTTATATTATCTGCATGAAATTTGAATCGCAGACCGCAGTTTCGCCGAGTGGGTCTACATAACTCGGCCCAAGTTGAAAGCTTCAATTACGTGGAGTGAGTTGTTCACGCAGGTGACTCCTTAATTACAGGGTAGAAATTGAGCTGCCCATTCGACTGTCACGTACGCAAACGGATTATCAAGTGCTGTTTCCATAATCTGCGCCAGTTAAGTTCGACAGACAATTCAAATTAATTAGCAGTGAGCTAAATTGAGCGTGCTTTGTGTGGGCAAATACCCCTATGAGAGAAATTTATTTCATGAAATATTGTTGAAAATTAAAATTTTAAGAATACATAAGGCTTGTGTAAGCGAGGCAAACTGACTTTACACGATTAGCTCTAAGCCTGTTATACTAAATTCTATTTATCATCCCACTATAGTAAAGCCTGTATCACATCATGAATTGAACACTTTTCCTTCTAGTCAAAGCGATAAAGATTTCGTTAATTCATTACTTTGAAAGCCGATAATTATATTACACCACCGCAATAATTTTTTGCAATTTTCCTATTATATATGTAGTAAATTAGATAAACAAATTAAAAAAATGCAATACCGAACAAATGTTGTTCAACCCCAGCCAACCTTAGTGAATCCAAATTGCGGCCGTTGATGCCACGTCTCCGTGTAATGGGATTTCAGGCTCGCTCTAAAAAGCCCATTTACACGTTACGAACCCCCTACTACGGTGATAACTTATCAGCGCTTTGTTGGACGTGCACTTTGTTCATTAATATGCGATCGGAATATATTGACATGATTTATACTACCTTTTTAAGGTTAATTTACTTAAAGTAAATCTCAATTTGCCTGTATGTCTCAGATCAAAACACACAAGCATTGATGTTCAGTTATGGTTTTAGTACAGCTAACTTAAGACCAGATAGAAAAAGACTAAATATAATTATATTAAATAAATATTGCAACAAAGCTTTGTGTTTATTACATATTTCGTTGGTTTTCATACAGTTTATTCAAATGAATGTCATAATTTTTATTAAATTTGCAATCAAAGCCAAAGTAGCTAACGTTGACTTCGTAGCCAAGTAGGATTACGCAGACACGTCTGCTGTTTATAAATATATGAAATTTTCCGGTTGCAGCGTACAGTTCACGACGTGTTGAGCGCTACATTTCATTTAAACGTTTATAATGTTTGCATTTTCACAAACATAGTAATAATTTCGTTTGTACACAAAAATAATTTAAGAGGTTTCTTGCTAATAACTATTTTACAAAGTAACATATTTCGTTAAATAAATTTGCTTACTTTTTCATAATATACATACATAGACAGATTGGAAATTGGTAGTAAAATCTTTAAAGTGGTAAACGGCGGTGGATGGTCATTTGCACATGCGTGCTATACATTCACCATCACAATTTTAAAGCTTTTACACTTGAACTTTTACACTGAAATATGTTGTAATAATTTATTTTTTCTTTTGGAATGCAACAGGCCAATGACTTATGGCAGTACAAAGTTTCAGTTCAAAGTCAGATAAAAATATCAAACGATAACAATTTTTGTATGTAGTAATGCATTTTCAAAATGGTTTTTCTTACTATGTTATCTGTATAGGATGTACCATATATTAAATGACAGCAAATGAAAATGTCTATGTCAACATATTTATCAACAAATGCCGTTGTGGTTAAGCGGCATACCAACTCTGTTTTCGATATAAAACAATATAGGACCTTCCTTCCGGGTTCTAATTAAAACAATTTTTGTATTTTAACTTTTGATTAGTAACGCATCTTACCATTGAGTAAAAACCCAGATGGTCTTCGTGATTTATAATATTAAAAAAAATTAAGAAATGGCTGAATTTCCTGCAGCAATCAAAATTTGTGTCAAACCAAGTTATCCATTTATTTCTAAAATCTCAATTTATTTATTTTGTAAAATGTAAGAAATTTTAAAGTTTGAGACACTAAAGTGTTCACTGCGAACGACTGATTTATTGTCATATTAATTAAGTTGGACACCGATATTTTAAGCTTGCAGCAACGTAGTAAAAATGTCAAGAAAATTATTTTTCCCCTCTTTTGTCCTTTGAACAGCTTCTCCAGCAGAAAGATATTCTGTCCATAGGAAAACGTATCCGCTCAGTACGCAAGACATTTTATGAAAGTAAAGTAATTCTATTGTTAAGTTCAATAACAGTTAACAGATTTTAAAGAATTTTATTCTAAATAAAATAATTAATAATACCTAAAATATTTATATATTATATTAGGGATTAATATTAACATGTTTCATTTAAAAGCAAGTTGAATTAGTAATTTTGTCTACTTTTATCGGTTTTAGGTTAGGTACCTTCTGCGCCCTGCACTCTCGAAGAAATCTCCAAATGCTTCCTGGGCGACAGTTTAAGACAGGTCAATAATAAAATAATATAACAAAGATTAAATAATGTAACACTAGGTTAACCGAGTAATGCCTAATTGTGGCAGGTGTGAAATTGGGTCATCCTTGTCACAGTCTTCTTGTACCAAGCTTATTTCAAGTGAAATATTTTAAAAAACAATGGTTCATTTATGAGTTAATACTTAGTTTGATTTTTTCTGTCCAAACAAAAACTTCAGTTTCACCACCACTCGTAAAATGTCTGTAAAATATTTTTTTTTGCTAAAATACGGGATTCAAGCAAAACGTTTCGTACATTTGAGACCGCGAAAAGGCTCCATTTAAAAGTACGTAGATGTAATAAAAGCATATCATTTTAGTTATTCCGAGTTTCAGTGAAATATCTCAATGGATAAGATGCGCGACAGGGAAAGAATGGGCCGGCCGCTCTAGCGAACGCAGCCCGACTTACAAAATGGTAAATCAGTTCATTGTTGTGGACGGTTGTAGGTTCTTTATTGTAGATTTGTGGGAACGAAATTTGAATTAAATTTTTTATTGAAATAATCGTTGTAAAAATCTCATAACCAGCCTTTTTAACAAGAAAATATTTGATAAATAAAATGATGATATCAGCACAACTTATCTATAAACTGGAGACTGGTCAGAAAACAGGTCAACTAGATTTTAGACATATAATTGAGGAACGCGATTATCTACCTATTTATATTATATTTACTCTAAATAACTGAAATATACGAACCAAGTTCCATCATCAAAAGATCTTCGGCTTAGTGAACCGAAAACGAGTGCCCCTACAACGAGATTAGGGTGGACCAAATTCCGCGAAAGTAACGCGGGGTGAGATTGAAAAACTTCGAGATACCGAACTCGTGCCACGACAGGCATTTAGCCGGGATATTACTTCGGCCTTATGCTATCTAGTCATATCTGGACAAAATTTCTATATAACTAACAAAGTTCTATTGCTTTATTCTTATGTTGTCTTACCAGCAGGATAAAATAAAGTATGTTATATTATTTTCATCAATCAATAATACAATTACAGCTTATAAATGAAATGCGGTAAATGAATTATTTTTTTAATAATATTATCTCTTGAATTTAAATCGAAAAATTAGGCAATGAGGGACTAACTTAATGTTATTAGAGAATTTAAAGCTCGCAGATTGTTCCATCTCGGTCATCTTGTAACGAGAGAAGAACACCAGTGAATAAATAAAATATAAAAGATATTTAACGCTTATTCGGATATCGCAGTAAAAATCAAGTAAAAATATATGATAAGATTCATGACTTCTGTGAAAATATTGACCATAACCACAAGGTTATGTTCAATATTACACATACAAAAGTGCAGCACTCAATTTTTATGATTTAATTATAACTACTAAAGACAAGTAGTTGTTTAGATTTATATTAAATATTTACGACACTATACTTTACAAATGAGTTAAAAGGACTGTGGAGTTGAATATGCCTGTACCGATTATAGAATTTCAAAAATTATATTGCATAACGGTAAAGTTTAATTACCTCGCTGGCCGTCTCCTTAAGCTTGTCGTCGAATATTCTAGCTTTCCTAGAGCACGCTTCGGTGGTTACGTTGTTAAAATAGTTTTGCTTTCAGGCTAACGTTAATACACAGATTTAAGCCGAGTTCGAAGGCATGCATGCGCAACGGCTTTTAAGTAAAAAGTAAATAATATAAATCGGTACAACCGTTTTTAAATACCTCGCGTTATCGAATGTTTTCGTAGAAAAAAATCGTTAACGAATATTGGTACACATCAATTATGACAAGAATAAGACAAAAGAAATTTTCTATATATTAAAGTGAACATAAGAAATCTTAGTTGCAATTAACAGCGATACGACGCAGAGGTGCGGATAAAGCTGCATTAATCCGACAGAAACGAACGGGAAAAAAATGATGTCCAAGTCTACAGCCTATGACCTATGACCACTCGGTACTGCTCTTGGAAGCATATAACAAAGTCTACTAATACTACTTTTGTCATATTTATTATTACTGATGTCAAATAGAATCAATTTTTTAAAAAAAGTTGGTAAAATGGATAAGATGGTAGGATATATAACTAGCATACAAATAAAGCAATAGTGTTAAAAGGACATGCTGATCATAAAAGCTCCTAATATTCAATTAATAAACAAAAAAAATTACGTTTTTTTCCGGCAAGTAAATGCTTAAGTAAGATAAAAAAAAAAACACGCATGTTCAGTAACTGAAGAAACAATGTAAATTAAATTCTCACTACAGTAATATTATTAAATATAATGTAATTTATTTATTATCCTTTTTCTTACAAAACAATCTTTTGCATCTATATGAATCACTTGAATCACTTAATGCGTTGCTGCCTATGTCCAACACTCGAGGACGGCAATTTTAATAAAATTAAACAATTTGACTTTTTTCCCTTTTTTTTTAAGACACGTGGAAGCACTTCTTATGGAGAGAAAATATGGAAATGTTATGAAACAGATACGTAATGCAACTCTTTCTTTAACGAATACAAACCACACAGTTAAATAACTGATTAGCTAACATCTACAATACCAAGGAAGTTGGTTAGGTTGAACACTAACAAAACATTTGTCGTACCACTAAGCATTACAACGAAAAATGCACTGCATTAGAATTGGAGTGTCCGAAATAGGTAGGTAGGTAGGAAACAGGTAAGTTCCTACTAGGTGGACAACATGGTCAACACTGCGGAAAGTCGCTGGGTGTGGGCAGAGCAAGACCAGTCATCGTAGCGATCTCTGAGGGACGCCTGTGCCTTGCGGTAGACGTCTATTTACTGACATGATGACGAAACGTTCTCTAACAAAAGACGTCAATTCAATAACTCAAGTGATGTGTTGTATTTTTTTTATTAAATTACGACTGGCCAATAACTTTTGTAGTTTGAAATAATTTTGTTACTATAAATTATAATTATACTTTAAAATAAAACTATATTTAATGCTCCTTTTCTCCCTTTATCAGTCATCACAGACATAAAACAATATACGTTAGACAGTAGATATTTATTAGAGAAGTTCTAGTAATTCTTCAAATGTTTTCAAATAAAATCGTGTACGGACGGATCAACATGTCTTTAATCAATAATTCTCTCTCAGCAAGAGTATTCAATTCGGAGGATTGAAAAAGAATATGTATTATGTAAAGTTAACGAGTCCCCAGTTTGTCGGATTCGATGAGGCTCTCGAGCATTAGCGCGTCCAAATGTAATATTTACTCAGCGTTACATTGTGTTTGCCCCGTAGGCTTTGTAGACTGCTTCACTTCAACCTGTTGGACTCTTCGCTTTTATTCTTATTACGTACGTACCCAAACGTGCGTGGTTAATTCTGTATGCGTTGTATGTTTTACAATGTTTACGCTTAGTGGCTTAAGTACAGCTTACACAGTACAGTAACAATTATGTAACGTTTATAGAATATTTGTTTATTAAAATAACACATTTTCAATTAGTATACAATAAAAGCAGCTACGAGGTTAGTTACCCCAAAAAATTAACCAAAATTGGTTGTGATCAAGTTGTAAAAAGAAAGAAACTGCGTTGAGATAAACTTATCTAAATTTTTCACACAAAGACTATTTAGAAACGATTAAAAATATTTCAGTTTTCTTTTAATTAGTTATGACAAGCTTCATCATTTCTGAATGTACCTTCTTCAAACGTTGCTAAGAATTTAACGTATATTATTTACATTTGAAATGTGTGGATTCCGAGTCGCAAGACCTTTTGAAATACCCCATCTTAAGCTTGTTTGTATATGGCAAACACGACTCTCCTAAGAAGGATCCTTCCGTCTTAACACACACGTATACACACATCAATCGTTCATTCCTTTTACAATGATTTTAATAACGAATTACTGGTAAGTAGATGTACTTAATACGGACAAGTAGTTAATACAAATATACAAAATATTTGTGAATAAAGTCAAAGTGCTAAAAGGGTTTATTTACAGCTTGTTTGAGAAGAGAAGCCATTATGTGTGACATGAACACGGAATAAGCCGACACGAGGGCGCACGGAACGGAAATCGTCGCCGTCGCCGAACCATCATGACGTAGCCGAATGGGCCTGTAACGTGGAGCCCTATATCCGCCGTGAAATTGAACGTGTTGCCACTCCCGCTATGCAATCCCGTGTAGACACACTCGCTCGCTCCTACGATATTAACGCGCCAACGAAATTCTACTTCATTACTGATTGACGATATTTTATAGCTTTGTTTTTAATTATTATTTCTATTGCATAATAATGTAGTATACTATTTAGGATACCTAAAGACTCTGTCCTCAAAAATCAATTGATTCATCATTATTTTTATTTCAACCGTAGGCTGGACATAAGCCGCAGTACTACAGTACAAACCAGTCAGTTATGAAAGATAGTCTGAAACATAGTCTTAATCGATATCAAAGAAGTTTAAACATTATGTGTGATTAAAATGTTGCCACCAGTTCAATTTCATGATTCGGCATCGTGAAAAGCATGATGCTGCCAAATGTCGAGCTGAGTTGGTCTGACCATCTGAAGAGACTAGACTTTTCGGTCATCATTAGCGAACTATAATTCCTCCGTTAACCATCAATAACCCACCTGAATGAAAAAGAAAGGAAGCTTTGTCTGAAAATAAACGACTAAGTTGTAAAACCTACAAAGCTAAATATCTGGCTCCGGTTAAGTATACCGACGCATTCGAGTACACACGAATGTAATGACTCCATCGCCGTGAGGGCCCGAATCCTTCTCAAAAGTTTGGCCGCGGAAGGAATCGGGTGGCCACTACTTGTACTAACCTAACTTAACCTAAGAAAAAAAAAAACATTAAATGAAACCAAATGAGTAATTTATTAATCATATCATTTAATTATAACCTGTTAGTTACAGGCGAAAATACAGAAAATATGCTCAAATTGATAACAAATTATGGATATATTTTCAAACACACATAAGTTTGAAAATGTGAATTTTAGTTTAATAAAAATGGCAGTTTATAAAAAAACAAGTATACTGTCTGAACTAAATATGAGACCAGGACACTAAATTATTTCTAATCACGGTAGAATTTGGAACGAATTGAGAGGTCGATTTTGTGACCACAATGGACGGCCAGCGTGGAATTAGAAACGTTTAATTTATTTACGTAATTGCTTTTACACGTCTGCGGGTTTCATAACCTCTACAAACTACAATTTTGAAATATTTGAAACAGTCAAATTATGCATGCCATAACAATTCTCATTAATGTGAATATGAAATTATTGGGAAGCTAAAATTTAATGCAGTTCTTATTGCCGTTTTAGCTTTTGAAGTTTTCTTTTATTAAAGATAACTAGACGACCAACTTTGAAACATTTACTGCTTTTACATTGATAAACATTTGTTGAATAATTGTTTTAATAACAGGTATGACAATAGGCAACGCAAAAATAGACGTTAGAAATATTCTTCAGCGAAAATATATTAGCGAATTCGGAGAGTGCGGAATTTAAACACAATAAAATCCGCTTTGTTACACAGAATGTGGCGAAAAATCGTCTAGCGAGCGTCGCATCCTGTCACAGGCTGTCACTGGTGCGGAGTACCAGAAGCCGAATTAAATTCCGTCTCTCCTCACCGATGCTCCCGCTTCGCCCAAATTTCACGAACACTTGAGCAAAACGGTAGGAAATTTGTAAAATTAGATTCATTATTAAGCAACTCTGAGTGCAACTCTCTGTCGGAACGTATCAATTACTTCGCTAACGACGCGTTGTATAACCGAAACAGTTGTTGAGTGGAAAATAAGTTATGGTCCAAGTGAAGAAAGAGGACAGGCGAGTGTATTGAGATAAAGTGCGTTGGGTGCGCGCCAGCGTCTCGAGTGACCAGCGAGACTTGTGTTGCTCGCTTCATATCTTCAAGTAGATTTGACCAAGACCATCTTAATTCATCTAACTAGGAAAGTACTGAAAAATAATCATCGTAAAATATTTGAAAAAAATATTCAAGTCATTTATACCAAATTAAATTGTGTGAATTTCAATATTATAACAAAGGCGAATGCAATTAGATTTTTTTTTAACTTCTTTAAAAATAAATCACTTGTTACAAATTTAACTACAAACTTTTTAAATGGTATTTAAAGTAAAGTAATTTCATAATTGATTAAACCTTAAGAACATCTAGGGGATGACAAGACATAATTTTTTTCATTATGTAAATGAAGGGGTCCCATTAACCCCGATATCAATACAGTGAGGTCCCAAAAGCGCAATAAATCGGTAAAGAGAGCACTCTCGCGTATCGAGACAGAGTGGTAGATAACTCAGCAGTTCCTTTGAAGCGCAGCCTTAGTAGGAAGACAATAATGAATTCTGGCTCGCCGAGGGAAGTGAGGTAGTGCTTGAGCGTGCTTGTACGCTCCACTTTGCACTTTTACTCTTTTAAAACGATTAATGACAATGAGCAACGTTTGAGGGAAGGGGAATAAATTAAAAAAAAAAGAAATAAATTGCAATCCCGGATACGGCTCTCTATTTTAAACGAGTCGGCTTCAGGCTTTCCCATTTTAAGTGTTACCGAATGAAAGTTTCCTAGAATATAACCCAATGAAACCTACATAGAACTACATAGAATACGGATAATGATATTGCGTTCACCTTTTCGTTCACGACGTATCAACTTTACTACGTAGGCATGTCAGTCTGGAACCCGGGAAATAAATTTCCTATCTTATAACATATTCCTGGAGGAAGCGCTGACGTAAGGCGCACAATCTTGGGGAAGGGAAACGTATTGGAAAGTTCATTTTACTATTTACGTACTAAATCGGATCAATAAACAAAATAGTTCACTTGGTAGTCGGTAACTTAAATTCGAATTCTGATTTAAGGAACTTAGCGCAGGTAATGTTCTCTAAAAAATAAATATTTCACTCCATTTTCAAATTGAATTTAAAATATTCAACAATCCTAGGAATGTTTGTAAAGTATTGCTGATTTTTTAGTGCGCTGCGTAATGTATATAAGTGGAGTGGAAAAAAGCAATGAGAGTGCAGGTGCAACGACAGAATTCCCAGGAAAAGAAAAAACGTTAAAAAATGACGTTTGAGCAATTCTGTATCATAAAACCATGTGTAACGTCTACAACTACTTACGTTATTTCGCTCATTTTATGCAGAGTATTTAATCTAAAAATGCATTGTAATAACAAAAAGTACAAAACGATTACTCACAAATAAATAAAATTGTTTTTGCTTACAGCACAGCAGCAGCTGTTCCCAAGTTCAAATAATGCCCATAATTCTCGTTGTATTTTATTTAATTCACCAATAACACTAAGTTCCGACTAGGCCCATTTTCCTGTAAAATAATATTATCCCCAAAGGCTATTTCTCTTTGTAAGAGGAGAATAATCTTAACTTCGCAACTTTACTGGAAATTAATAATAGTGAACATTTAACAATAAATATAATATAATAGATGTTAAGAGCCCAAAGCAATAATTTCTTATATATTTCTATAAGTATTAGCCTGTCTTGAATAGGAACTGAATTCACCAAATATATAAATCAAATTGTTAGGAAAAAATCTCCAGCACTAAACTCTAGAGCGAGCCATAGAGCTAATCAAATCACAACACGTATATATTTATTAGGACATTAGAATACTGCGAAGTCTTATATAATGGACGAAGACTCTGTCAAGCTTGTGATATTAATCACGGTCTAATCCAAGGGCTTTGTAGATTGGACTCGCTATTTGTATATTATTCAAATGAGCTTGCTAATGCAATAGATGTGCGGCGTGGATGTACAGGCGGCTGTATCGGCGCATCTGATGCGAGTGTCGTCGCGTCATTAGCCGTGACTTGGCATCAGGCTACATTGCTAATGTGCGATCAAATAGCGCCAGCGACTACTGGTTAATTATGCGCACGCACTTCGAATACAAAATGGCCCTTTGATTATAACTAGTGTCTTGTCATTTGCAACAGAAAAACCGCCGACACCCGATCTGACTTAAAATACTTTGATATACATAATACACTAGTTATAACTTACATATTAGGTATAAAAACGCATACATATTATTTTTGCTGAGCGAATGGTAAAGTAGTGAATAAATGAACTAAAAAATCAAATCTAAAAGAAGTTCTTTTTATAAAAAGAACACTTTTACGTAAAATTTCCTTTCATCACAATTGCCGTTAAGAAAACCACAGTATTAAGACGGAATTCCTATTTATATTTGTTTAATGAGCAAACATAAACAAGAAGTTGTTCAAAGGGCCGGAATGTCTCTACTTAGCAGCCGCAGCCCGGATTTCGTGCCAAATATTTATTTTAATTACATCTCGGTTCCCCAGGAAACCAAGTTAAATGTTTCTACCACCTTCTACGTCAATATTACAAATTAATTTTTTCAATTTTTTTGAGGGTCTCGTTTGATTCCTTTCTTTAACAGCGATTATAATTGCGAAAAATCATCCGATACTTCTTTTTCTCGCACAATATTAGCATTTTATTTAATTGGATAAATTCCGTTTTTGATTTGAATTTGAAATGTTTTAGGTAGAGATATTAATTAGAGTAGATTTATAACCTCTTTATTCGAATTGCCTACTTATTGAAATAACTAGAATGAATTTAAAAACGTCTTCAAATAACAGCGCGGATATCGATGAATAGATCTCCCCCAGAGAAATGCAAGGAAGAAAAGCTCATAATCAAGCCGAGACCTACTTTCAATATAAGTAAATAAAATGAACGGAGTGCAGGGAGATCCCCGGCCGCAGGTACCGTCGGACGTCCTCATAAAATAAAAGGAAGTCGTTCGAGAGCTATTAAATAAAAAGCTATCAAATTATATAGCTCTTTACTTTTATTCCCAATGCTGAGTGTTAAACGGTGCACAATATATTTCGGTGATAGCTTATTTTCATTATATCTATTATAATTAATTATTTACCTGAGTTCTCAAGAAAAAATAGCTCTTTTAAATAAGTTAAACACAAGTGAAATTAGTCTAGAGGTTTATTTTTGTTTACTTTATATGATTTCTTTTTTAAAATACTAATTTAATTATATATATATAATAATAAATTACTAATTAGATGTCATATCAAAATATTCGCTTTTCAAAATTATGTCCGGCACATATTTTTCAACTGATGCGAAATGATTAAGTTACTATTGATTAATGTTAACCTATAACATTCTATTACATATTAAAACAACAGCTTTGTATTTTAGAAAAATTGACATGTTTTGTTGTAAATGTGTACATAGACTACAATACTAAAACAACTAAAAATTGTATTTAGATAGCGTTTTGCAAAAGAACGAGCTAGACATTACAAACCAAAGACCATAGCCACGCTCTGCAGAAGCTGTGACCAAATATTACATTATACTTTTATAATAAAAGTGCATAGGCTATTTAGTTTGACATGTTCTTCTTTCTTTTACAATATAATCGTAATGAAAAATGTGCAATATTAAAACAGACATAATAGAGAGCGCGTGGTTCAGTTTGCACAAATGCGAGTAGTCACCGTCCGCAATCGGAAATGAACATTCAAAGCGGACTTAATTAAAACTAAACGGGAGCCTGTAAAGGGGACAATGCCTGTGCCAGACAATAACACGATGGGCTTCGTCATAACTGCTGTCAACTACAAGTACGATCAAAGATTACTTCCCGGCCGGTTTAACGTAGGCTGTCGTCTTAGTGATAACAGTCTTCAACGGAACTTACGGAATGAACCGTCGCTCTTCGGTTGTTTTGTATTATTTTCTAAAACATCACTGTAATGTTTTAAAATTGACATAGATTAAGAATAACTGCAATCTCTTAAGATGTTAATTGGTGATTCAGTCGTTCGTCCTAAACACAAGCTTAGCCTTTTCTCTCATAAAGGTAACAAAAAGATATCAAATTAATCAACTAAAATTTAAAACTTTTATATATATAAAGGAAAAGAACATATTTTATCATATACCAGATGAATAGTAGAGACCAGTAGAGAGCTTAATTAACATAAAGTTCTTCTTAAACAGAAGTGTATGTTTACTTTTTATGCCCACGTTTTGTTGATTTTAACGAAATATTGGTCAAACAAAATTAAAACATAACCTTAAGTGTTGATAAATATACACATAGACTATCGCGCTAACGTTAGAAGAGATAAACGTCCACGGAACAAATATGCCAAGTCCGGGATAATGTAAAGGAAATGATCATTCTTTCATAGCTAAGAAAATGCGCCAAGAAAATATAACTGCAGATAAATTCGAAACACGTCCAACAATATGAATTTATAACGGGAGCAGACGGAGACAGGTGGCGCACTACGACTCCCAGGAATTTATTAAATAAATTAATTGAAGTAAAATGAACAAATGGCTGAATTTTGTACGAACGGGACGACCGACGCCGGGATTAATTAAATATTTATGTTACGCGGCCGATCAATTGTTATTGGTGTACTTTCGATTCTTTGGACAATATCTTAATAACAATTCTTTCGAGAAAATGTTTACACACACGTCTCCTGTAATCTCCGTACTGTTAGGTAGCACCGTATGCAGAGCCATAGGTAAAGATGTTTAGGTCTCGTATTGCTATTTCACTGCGCTTATATACCCCGCCAAAGTGCGGTGCTAGGTCTAGTTTAAGGGAGATGTTACTGAAGTAGTTCTGATGTGAAGAGAAATGCTTTTACATAATTAAAAAACATCACATTATGCTTCGCACATGTAGACTCACGCTAGATAATATTATACGAAATTCTAAACACTGTGTTATTGATGGGACTAAAATAAGAAATTCATAATTAACCAAAGCAATAGTAGATAAGAATTAAGTTAGGTTTTCTAAAGGAAATATACATTATTGGGGTTTCGTTAATTGCACCAAAGAATCAATCTAATATCAGAATGCAAACATGAACGCCTATAGTTTGATTAATTAATAATATACGTTGCGTGGGTTTACGTGGCACCCACCTTTCACGGAAACCGTAAAAGTCACGAGTCTGCGCATGAAAAACAAGCCTATTACATGTTTCTTATTTTAAAATATAAAAATACGTACGTACGTTATAACGTTTTGCGACAAATGAAAATACTTCGAGTCCATATTTACTCGTTACGCATGAGAATAGTTTTAACCGCAACTTTTCCATTTCCAATACATAATATAAAATAAAGGAGCACTCTCAAATAACTATTTCAATACTTGAGCTTCCGGAACATAGACTGAATGAAGAGCTCTATGAGACAACTGAATGAATTTTAATGCATAAGTAATTCGAAGTAGGCTCCTTGATTGTCTTAGTTCTAGAGATTCTCATTTCAAACATTTAAAGAAGACGTGTGTCTATTGCAGGCATGGAAAAGTGTGTTGATGAATTTTCAATTTTAGCTAGCTAGAAGCCATGTTTTTATTACGATTAAACATCAAATATATCTGTTACTAACTTTTATAATGGCAATATCGGTGGTCATATTATTAATAAGATGTTTTTGATAACATAGATTATATGCAATTTTCCATATTTGAGAATGAAGGTGTTTGAATAATATACACAAGAAGACCCGCAGTTGAATGCAACCGACATAGTCCCGCATGTTGGCAAGTTGAAATGGCTGTAGGTAGGTCACATAGGGCACAGAACAGACGGCCCCTGGAGCCTTAAGGTTATGGAGTAGAGACCACGTATCGGCAAGCAAAGCGGATGACGTTCACTCACAAGATTAAGAAATGATCTTGTTAAGTCGACGGAAGACGCTAGTTACAGTTGGCTTCCAACCCGCCTTATCAAAAATCTACTGGGGAGACCTATGTTCAACTATGGACATACTACAACGGTAATGATGTTAAAGTAATTACTTATAAAATATTTCATTATTACTTGCTAAATCAGACCAAATGGATGATCCATTTGGTCCATTTCGTATTCTACTAAGCACTTAGATTTTCTGTTTAAATACGATTCGATTATGACAGGAAATATATTCTCTACATACAAAAACAATAACAACCGACAGAGCTGTTGAGTATGCGACATATCGAACGTTGGTCTGCCACAATAAATTGATTAAAGTTACGGATCGTCGCTATATGGAACGGTCGCGAGGCACTAAGCAGCCTCCGCGCCGGCGCCATCCACTTTTCCAATAAACCAGCCGGCAGAGTGCATGACGTGCCGAGATTACTTATAGCGCGCGGAGCCGGAAACCAAACAACAACATTTGTTGGCACGGGACACCAGATTAATTTTTCTTCGGGCGTTTAGTTTCTAAACTATTCGCGGATATAACAGATTTTGTAATGTATTGCATGCAATATTATTTTTGACTTGCACTCTAAAGTATGCTGGATTAGTATTTCGTTAGTGTTAAGTTCGCCTTTGTTTATATACATTTTAAGTATGTTTTTGGTATCATAATCTCTATTATACGTTACTTCTAATAGCTCGCCGAATAGATGGGCATTGTGCCTTAAAATTCTGATGTGAACACTACGGACCAGCAAGCACAGCGTAAGACGTCCACCAGCAAGATGGACAGACAACCTAGCTCAGATCATCAGAAGACGTTAGATGCAGGCCACTTAAAACAGATCCTATTGGAAATCTGTAAGGGCGTCCTATATCCAGCTTCGGTCGACACAAATAATGGTCATGATAAGTTTTCTAAAAAGTTTTTGTAATTTCTTAATGAATGAATAACAACTTGCACAGAGAAAAGAAGTTTTAAACCTCACAAGTTTCTAGCTTAGAACTCCTTATAACATAGAAATAATATAATATCGAAGTTCCTGTAGTTCGGCATCATCCAGTTTAATAAGCCTGTTCATTGTCTATTCGTTATATTTAGACCCTTTTGGTGGTCATGCTCTAAAAATAAAACTATACCTTTCACATCATCTCATTTTTGTTAATTTGTGGAAATTAGCATTGCATTCAAACATTCTCGGATGATAAAATACCATCCTTTGTTAACTATATTCAAGCGCAACGTTCTTTCAAAAAAGATGCAGACGCAGTTTACTCTATGACTATACCAACTAAATGAAATATTTAAAGCATTTTAAAAGAAAAAAAAATAAACATCAGTGCATCTAAATAATTTCGCTTTGTTCCGGCGGCTAAGCAAGCGTTTAATCATACACGAGAAATGCAGGTCTTCCTACTTTTCTAGTGAGCAGCTTTTCTTAGTTATTTCGTTCAAATTAAGAAAAAAAAAACAACATTTTGTGTCAATATAATTTTATCGTTATTTTGTAATATATAGAATTTAATGAAGAATAATTCGTACAATTTTAATATTATTGGCAAATGGATAATAACGTCAGGAGAATAAAGATAAATAGGTAAGTTTATTCGATTTTTGCATAGTAAACAGGTTTCATGGCTGAAAGAAAGGTAGTACCTCGATGCGGTATACGCCTAACGAGGTCTCTTTTCGGCACGATTCGGTGGAGAATCAATTGGTTGTGAACTGAAGAGCTCTAAATCAAATTCCCCGTACCGGCAGGTTTAATGGGAAAAAAATAATGTTTGAGATTTTTAATTAACATTTAACAAGCGTAAAACGATTACAACGTAATCCAGCGTATATTTATAATATTTTTATCAAGAGGCAAAAAGATGAGCATTAATTTTACTGCTCATTCAATGTACAGTAATTTTACGGTGTGCACAATAATGTATGATAAACTAGTTACATTTGGTGTAATAAGTTCGTGTTTTTTTAAGTTTAAGTTATAAATATAAATGTATTGAAAATAAAATAAAAAAAACTATAAACATTGCTCTTAAGTATTTATTACATTAATAAAAAAATCGTAAATATAAAACAATCGGACAACGGCGTTTTTTATACTCCATCCGTAACATAGTTGAATCAAAACTTTGATAAAAAGGTAAAACAATGTTTTTGTAGTATTTTTGCAAAATACCGAACTGTAAAAGGCAGAGGCATTTGACCAGTGTCTGTTGCCGGTTATGACGTATTCTTTTAGGATGTCCCTGAAAAAGATTTGAAATCAATCAAATGAAACGCACGAGAGACATGGAGACGCTCGGAACGAAATCTAATCAGAAATGAGGACATCCGCAAAAGAACTGACCGAAATCTCTAGTCTGAAGTGGCAATGGACGTGGCAAATCTTTCGTGTAACCGATGGTTGTTGGGTTCGAAAGTTTGTCGAGTGGCGACCATGACGCGGCGAGGGTACAAAGTCTCGGGAAGTCGCTACATGAGGGCAGCACAAGTCCGGTCATCGTGACAATCCTTAGGGTAGGCCTATTATGCCTTGCAGATCATAGTATTTTTTAATTTTTATATGAAAGTGCACTAAATTAGGACCCAGACAAAATTTTTGCTTTACCAATTTCGAAAAAGCGTAATGTTACAAAACAATATTGAAAAAACTACGAATTATTATATCAAACTATATATTGTATAATTTTAGGAAACTAATTTAATATATTCGAATAACAGAAAGCTTTGTAGGTAGCTTTGTAGATGTACTAAATCATTTGGTTAAAGGATTATTATAGCGTTGCAATATATTTGTATCAAACGTTATCCGCATTAATTGCTACCGGATCGTAGCTATCGATTGTTACAGACACATGCGGCCCGATACAAGACACTCGCCCTGTAACGCAATTTGTGTTCTAGTTTGGACAATGCCTTTAGGTAATTTGTACGAAATTTCTCTTGAGAATAATACATAGAAACAGCTCGATGATGTTCAACATAATCAGATACTAAGGAATATATATTTTTTCTTATTTAGTAAAATATTTTTATTAGATGAATACGATTATTTTAAATAAGCTGCTTAGAGATTTCGTGCAGTCAAAAATCAAAATGGATTAAAAAGATTACTAAAGAAGACATTTTTTAAATTATTAAGGAAAGTATCAGAATTACATGATGAAAATACACAATTTAACATATGAGGAGTCCTGTCGTTACCATAAAATATAGGCATAAATTAAATACATGTTGTTACTGTTCTATGTCTACATTAAATTTGAGAGTCCAGAATTACTGGCAAAATTTTATTTTAATTTACCCGCAAAAAGTCTCAGACAACTTTTTTATTAGGCGTCCTTTTTTAGTCTATCAGATATATTGAACACCAACTGTTCAATTCCATCAGATTCTCTTACTAAAAATATATCTAGTAAACTTTCTATTACGAAAAGGCTACTCCAAACACAATAACAAATGGTCACAGAGTTTTGTCTGTTTCTTCTCTTTAACTTAAGAATATAAACCACTCGCTCAATGTAGACTTCGTATACACCTGTCATACTGCCATATCCTATGTTACGTTTTAGTTCGTTCACAACCACAATTTAATTTATATTAATAATAACGTGTACTTCGTAATTGGCGTATTGTTTCCATTGACGTTTATATTTCGTTGTATGTATATATGTGATTTCCGCTGTGAAAAATCTCAGAATAAAAAAATTTAAATCAATATTTTAACAACTTTTCTTCATCGATGTAAAATTTTAGTAAAAGCAAAATATCAGGCGTTATTTTGTTATTTATAAATGGATTAATACACTAAGTCTATTACTGATTTTCTTATTTCCATTTTAATTTTACAACTTTTGATTATTTTCAATATCAAATTTATTCCACTGTGTTACTAGACATACATACATAAAGTTTTTAAATATATCAAGATATTATTAACCATTTATTAAGCGCTGATTGCTAGCTGCTTCTTGCTGGTCTTGCAATATTTATGGTAATAATAATTGAAAACCTATACCATCATGATTTCTTTTTAATCAAATTTCCTTTCGCTTTAGTCAGTAGCGGTATTTTATCATTTAAAATAAATTGTAAACATTATTTTATATATAGCATATAGCTTTATAACACAATTTTTACACCTAATTAATATTTGCATGTCTAATGGCATCAATATATAAAAATAGTACAAAGCTTGCACAAAGCTTAAAACAACAAACCAATTACCAATATTTCAGTCCCACAAATTGACTTTGCTTTAGGTGTATATCGGTAGCGAGTTTTGGTACACAGTAACAGTGCAATAACAGCTGTGCAATATGTACTCCGCGTGCAGATAAAAACGCATTCGTCAAGCGTTCGCTGGCAATCCCGTAACATAGCGTTTCAGGCAAATACGCATGGTTATACTGACTTTACTAAAACCATTCAGTTTTGAAATTGTGAGCGGAGGAAGTTTGTTCACAAAATCGACTGACTGTTTTGTTAATACAGATTTAGCCAGTGTTTTAAAGGTAGTCTACTATACCATATAATTTTCTGCTCTATTCGTAAAAGATGTAAAGTTACACAGGAAAAAATTATATACTATATTTAGCTTTATTTTATTAATTTCAATTTAAATACGTAAAAATTAAAATACACTATAACTGTCTTGTAAGTCGTTACAACACCTACATCTTATACGTTCTACAATTCTACAATTTTATTTAAAAATAAAGTAGTGCTTCTCTTCAATGTCGTCTGACCTTAATTAGCGATAAAATCTTCGTTAATAGAACGCATTAGTCTAGTATAAGCCCACGCTCTTGAACACAGCCACGTCATCCGTGTAACGAAAGACTGTTGTAAATATGATCGTATTATTAATAATCCTCTACTGTATGTAATAATAAATTATATTAAATGATTTTATTACATGTTTAAGTAAAATCCAACGTAATTTAATATTAAATATATATCTGAAAACAAGCACTAATTTATGTTTTTCACCAAAGTGACAAAAAAGGCATGTATGTATATGCAATGTTACGATGTAGCGTGTTGCCGAGTATTGTCCCCTATCGCAGGGCGCACGTCGCAAGAGGCACATATTTAACTTTCCCAGCTTATCTGTAACGAGGCGGGCGAGAGGAAGGCACATAGTATCGGCCCTATCTTTTTGTTAATGACCTGCATGGGAAAGGTGACGTGTTTCATCATGAAACAAAAAAGAAGGAAAATTGTTGTTTGGTTATCAAGCCGAGACATACAAGCCATACAGGCCTCGGGTACTTTCACTGAAAGAAAAAAGTTTTTCCAAATTTTAACCGTAAAACAAATTTAATTGGGAAATAGAATAAAAAAAATTATAATAAGAAAAAGAAATTAAAAATTTATTTAATAATTTTTACAAATTAATAATTATTACACTAAAGGAATTTTTAATAGTTTGCGTAGAATAGTTTCGTTAATTTTATTTTAAACAAATATACTGCATTGTACTCCGCCGTCAGTTTTTCAGATTTCGAATGGTATGTATAATATTACATTACGATGAAGGAATTACTATGTGGGATAAGAATAAATAACTGTTAAGTAAGACAGTGATAGATAGTCATCAGGATCGACAAAGCACATGTTGAATTTTATTTAAAGGCCTCCTTTGAATTAATGGCCGTTCATTCCACCATTTCTTTACGTTAATGCGTTCAATATTCAGTCTTTATACTAATTACACTAAAGGTCATCCAAAAAGCAATAGAGAGCGCAATGCAAAGAGTTTCGCTGCGAGATCTATTCAGAAATGAGGAGATCCGTAGAAGACGTAGCTCAAAGAATTGCTTGTCTGAAGTGGCAGTAGGCAGGCCACATCGCTCGTGCAACCAATAGACGTTGGAGCCGGAAGGTTCTCGAGTAGTGACCACGGACCGGTAGAAGCGGCGTGGATAGGTCCTAGATAGACTAGGTGGACCGGCGACATAGTTAAGCCTGCGGGAAGTCGCTGGATGCTGGCAGCAGGACCGGTTATATTGGCAATCTAGGAATGGATGTCTATCGGTTGACATACATGAATGAATGAATGAATGAATAATCCCAAACTTTGTATGAAGGAAAAATTCTAAATACATAAATTACAATTAAATAACGGAGTAGACACAATGTAACCTGCTAATAAATAATTAGAGACTATACTATATACGTCAAGGTTACCATTAATTACAAAACTGCTTTTCCAATAATTACTATAATAACTTACAAAACGTACGTGTAATTTTATCGTAAGCCACAAGAGACATTTAGGCTAAAATTTTATAGGAAATTAAGTTTCTCGTAAAACATGAGGATGGATCGAGCACAAAGCAGTTTTAGTGTCGCCGTAAAAACCTTTTGCAGTATTAAAATTATAATAATGGCCATCAAGCAAGTAATATTGGGTTTTACATTTTGGATTAAAAATGTTTCACTTTATTTTTGTGACATAAAAGATATTTACTACGCTGCTATCTAATACTCTCTACTCTTCTGCGATTTTAATAAAGAAAGACAGCAGCAGCTAAAATCATAGTCAACTTTTGTACCACTCATGCCTGTCCATTGACCAGTATTGACATTGTTATATATTGTTATATGTTGTATATTGACATTGTTGCTGTACAGGGTGATTGATTGGCATTAAAGCGTCAAAGGGGTGAATGTAATACTCATTATTCAGTTAAATCTATATCCAATCAACCTGTATATAGTGATCTGAGAAATATGTTGCATTTATTAATTCCTTTATTGGACGCAACTGGCCAAAAACCTTTGACAGTACAGTCTGAAGAGAAAGATAGAAAACAACGATCAATTAGTTACGTTGTAAACCGAATTTTAGAAAAAAAATTCTTATTATGTTATCATTGTTTTTTTTTTTATTATTCTTGAAACGTTTGATATCTTGCCAGTGTGTAGTATACATTAATTGACAGCAAATGAGCTTGTCATTCACTGCTTTTAAGCCTTTACATCTATTACGATGTTTTAATAACTAGTATCACATCATTTCTAACCTTTAGCTAATTGCCATTGGGGACCAGTAACTTTCATTTTATTTGGTATGTTTTTTAGATTACAATTTAAAATAAGAATTTGTAATTTCCAAACGAATAAGTAATGTAAGTAAAATATAAATAAATAACGCTTGTGATCACAATTTAAGCGTATCAAAGGGTTGAAAAGCGTCGGGCCAGCTCGTTATTCCGCAAAAGACATGTGTAATAAGATACGTACGTAGCTGAACAAAGAACCACCGGACTCCATTTTCACCTTCTGAACAATATGCATGTCTATGCGAGTTTTCCATAATAAGATTCGTTTAAAAGTTTGCCATAAGAATAAATTGAGTTCAAATTTAAAAACCTTAGATGCTGGTAACGTCATATGTATATATAATCTCCATTATTAACATTCCACATTAATTATCTCCAATTATTAAAATCAATTTAGAAAACCGAAATGAATATATAAATTTATATTGCTTAACTTATACAGCTAATCTGCTATTAGTATCTATTCGGTAAGGTAAATAAAGCTCTTCTTAAGTCAATAAATTACACCTACTATTAATTATATTACAATTATCAATTTATATATCTCAAACATTCTATTTGCAAATTTATATTGGAAAGATAATAAAAAAGCTATGTGATTGTTAGTAAAATTATGTTGATTTATTATCAAGTACAATTCTAAAAAACCATTACAACATTAACCAAAAAAGGGAAAAACAACAATTACAATTTAAATTGTTCATTTTGATTAAACTTCGGAAAAAAGTTTAATATGGTATATGATTATTTGGCATCCGGTTGATGCACCAGCGAATTAATATTGAATGATTGTCGTTCCATATTTTATTAAGTCATTGGATCCATTTCGTTTGTACGGTATCTAAGATAGAAACGGGCTCAAAAATTCTGCAGTTTAACGTATTGTAAAAACAATACACGGAGCAATCACTTTCTGAATTTAACTATCACAGATCTTGATGTTTCATTAGATTATACTATAGATTTTATGAAAGATTACAGAATTTATCCCATGAGCTCAGCGATGTGAGTATACAACAAGAAAATATTAATACTGCAAGAGGCTAAGATATTAAAAACACCAAATGCGTACTCTTTTTAATAAAAACAGCGCTAAGCAAACAATAACAGAAAATGTGAGACAATGCAAGTTAGCTCCGCTGCAACCTTCGCTAGCGTTGAAACCGCACGGGACAAAAACACATTTAATGCGGTACAACATTTTTTGCAACTGCTCATAAATTATTAATTTTTCGTGATTAATTATACGTTAAAAGGCTGATGACTTATTTTATTTTTGAAATATTTTTATAAATGTTAAGTATTTACATTTAATGAATATGGAATCTCGTTCGCATTTCGTATTAACAATTAATAAAAAATATTATAACTTAGACATGAATTGTATCACCCTAATAACTTATATAATATAGTTTTTCTGTTTTATTTTCTTATATACAGGAAAATTTTTACCATTTTTTTCATTACAGAAAGAATCAAGGCCATACCGTCGAACATGGTAGTAATATCATGTGGCTAAGGTAATCACGAATACTGTATCCTTTATCTGCAACCAAATTGCATTATTGCTACGGGCGCAATAGCTAGTGAAATTCCGAGATCATTGAGACGACCTGGCCTAGCTTTGTAAGTAATGGGTATAAGATACAAAACTTTATACAGCACTGATCTATTACGGGTAAGTCGTAATGTTTACCACTCTTCTCGGCGGTTCTCTTTAATATATTTAAAATAAAAAGTATATAAGATAAAAGAAAGTTTACAAACGTAGTCCCTTACAGTATAAACTATTTCCTCGTTACAGAATTTGTTGTCGTGGTGTTAAACCAAGATCCCTCTATGCTAATTAGATCCCATTGACGTAAAGGTTAATATATCTAATTCGATCTAGACACCTGGTACTACTATTCTATATTTTCGAACACATCAATTTGCGATAGATACATTTAGTCGTAGCTATTTCTACAGGGCATATTTTTGCTGCTTCTCATTTTTTAAACCACAAAGCACTCAAGATTTTTCTAAACCTACCACCAACCCTTAACCTCTATTGAATAAACCAAAAGCCAAATCATCTCACAAGGTCTATGACTAACTTAAAAGCGTTGTTATATTATTTTTTACATAACTCTTTATTACACATGAAGACAGAGAAAAGTAACATATTTCATATAAAATAAGCAAAATAAGAAAGTATAAACGGCGGTTTTGGCGCAACCAATAATATGTAACCAGGGGAAAATAGAATGGGTGTGGTCATCGATAGAAGTGATTGGAACTCTGATGTACTTAAATATGAAAATACAGAGTCTTTATAATAAATATATCATACAAAACTACACACTTTAATATATAAACTACACAGTTAATTAAAAAAAAATATTGTGTATAAATAAATATATCCAGAGATTAGATATTGCAGTGACTAGTGGTGAAAATTTACTAGCCTTTTGAAAATAGATATAATAGGTAGATGTAAAAATCTTTAGTTTTATTACATCCGGGATAAAATATATTGCAGAACAATCCATTTCATGATAATGACGGCAATTAATTTCGAGGATAATCTCTCAAGCGTTTTGGACTACGACACATAGTTGTCATTTGCGCAGAATATATTTTAGTGCGACGAGTGTCCGCTAATTAATTATTTAAGTTAATTTGTGTTCACAGTGGTGTTCCGGAGGTAAACGGTCGCGCTGACTCCCCCAATTAATTATAATATTATGTAAACACTTAGCCTACTAGTTAGTTAACAAATGTCTTCGTTTTACTGGTTGATTTTGAAAATTTTCTATAACACAAGTTAACGGAGACTTGGTACTGTGTAGATCGATGTACCAATATTTATAACATTATGTTCCTTTGATCGTTTTAAAGCAGATAAAAACGACCTATTGGGCCACCAATAGGTCGTTTTTATCTGCTTTAAAACCAAATTAATCAGGGCCACCAATTTTTTCATCTCACAGAGGTAGCTGATCGTTACTCTACTTCTTATTATAAATAAAATTACTAGCAATATTCATAGTGGATTTTCTTATACTCATACATTTTCTTAAACTTATTAAATATTGAATCAAAATTTTTAAACACCTTTTCGCTAAATGGTGGTATTTTTGTAGAAAGAATTTAAAATAAATCGATTTTGAATCTGTATAACATAGTCTCACAAAAAATATCACATGCCATCTATGCCTTTAAAATTAAAGTTTTGTTTGAAAACCCTGATACTTATTATTAGATATAACAAAAATACAGCACTAAAACGCTTAATTTTTAGCATTAGCACTATTATTTTTTTGTGAAAATAACGATAGAAATGACGATACAAGGCACTTCACCAAGCGACACGTGTAATGAGATAAAGCGACGCCCTGACGGCAACAAAGCTCCGTCGGTTATATAGCACTGTACCTTGGTACCTCACCGACATCATACATTATAATTCTCCTTTGTTCAGGACTATGCTACCATTCTTCGTCGTTCTAAATATGCTAATGTAATAATACGATGTACATTCCATAAATTACAAAATATGATATGTCATTGACATACTTTTTTATATCTTTAAAAGGATCTCATATATGGCAGACTACTCGTGGTATTAAATGATTTCTCGACATGTTTATGTAAATCATTTGCACACGTATTTTTTTTCGGATTACTTTCATTTAAAACATGTATCAAAACCATAAGCTATTGTATAGATTTTTCATCGTATATTAAGTACAATTTTGTTTTTATCTCATTGTATAGGTTATACACATATAAACGGTTATAAAATCTATATATAAATTGACACACATAGCCCGTATAACCAAAATAAAACAATATGCGCTAAAATATAGTATCACAAAATATTAATGACAAAACAAAAACGATGTTTAGTATTAGGAAGCCACGGTATGAAATCTCAACATAATATAGATAATATATAAAAATTTATAATATTACTAAAACTAAAATTATATTTTATTTTCAGCTTTATAATATTTATCAAACCTTTAAACATAAATTAAATTGTAAGTTTCATATAATTGATCCGATTTTTATTCAGCGTTCTTTTAACAGAACTCTATTTTGTAACAAATGAATTATGCAAAGAGTTTCCTACAAAAGAAATTTGCAGCAATCAGAAAGTTTACGATTAATGCAATGACTCTTTGCCATTCATTTTTAAGGAAATGAACAAGTTTCGAAATACGTAGTCCCACTTACTTTTTATTACAAAACATTATTCAATGAGACCATTAGGTAACAACAAAGAATAGGTGCGTTAAAATACTTATAAAAATTCATAATACAAAAATCTATTCTGTCCAGCTATAAACATATTACAAAGATTAAAAAATCACAGACCCCGAAGCAATATTGGGAAGTTTGCTATGTTATATCAATATTATAATAAAATAACCAATAAAAGTCTACCTTTTAGAATTTACTGCAACACAGGATCCATCTTGCTACAATCATCTGAAACAACAAATTTTGTTATAAAATTTTTATATGTCAGTTGTGCTTTGTTTTTTTGGTAGCTTTAGATAAGTTGACAAACCTATATGGTATATATTTATCGGATAGTAACAACCAATCGAACCTAAGTTCGGCCATCTCAGACACCTGCTCGGAATACTAAATGCGTTTTGAACGACGACCTAAATTGAGGTCTATTCACGGAGGCCCTAGCTCCGAGCCACTTCGTGAAGCATCCGTCAACGCTATCTAATAGCTTCGCAGTCTCTTAATCAGGTGAAATAAGTAATGTAACGAGGTGAGGATTCTACTAAGAGCCTTCGAGCTTAGTTACTATAAAAAATTTAATTCATACGTGAAACTAAACTTAGGTAAATTTCACCAAGCAGTACAAAGAAATTTTACAAAGCACTAGTGTAGGTGTTATGTTCGGTATACAAAACACTATGACGGGCCGCAAGCGGCACGTATTTAACGTTCCCAGCTTATCTCAAACGAGCCGAGCGCGAGGAGTACATACGATAACAAGTCTGTATTTCTGCTAATGACCTACATACGAAATAGCTTCTAATAACGAAAAAAAATGATTATCATACAACGTCGAAGTAAGGAGTGACTAGCCTTTTACAAAGCCTTTTGATTATTTTGACAGCTTTTTTTACTTTCAGTAAAAAAATCTAAAACAATTTTGAATATACATGTTTTAACTTTCCTAAAATAAAGAACGAGAGAAAGTTATAGCTTTTTTCTTCCCTGCGACGTTTTCCTCTTTGTTGTGGGTGGTGACCTCCTCCATGGTTCACTTTTTCTAAGACAAACCTGCGTTATCGGTTACCATTGACAGCTACGTGGATGACATCGTAAGCTTTGTTGTCCAAAATTGTGCGGATTTAACCTATCTAGCTCATTAGGCTTCTCTCTTAATGTGACCGAAATATTCCGTACCATACATTATCATCATCAGCTAATCTGTATAATAGCAGCATATCTACTGTGATATGCTCCACATTCAACGAATCGGTAAAATTTAATTTATATTTCAAATGTTAGCCTAAATAGCAGGGAAAGAAGAGCAGGTATTTTATATTCGGAAGAATTCACTAATAGAAGTGCGCTTTCAGCTTTGCATCGCAATCGTAGGTCGATGCCAACAATTTGAAGTCGTATCATTATTGAAGAGAAAGTTATTTTATTTGTTCTCGACAATGTACGAGCGTTTCCAATATAACAGCTGATTTAAATTTAAAAATAACTTTATTTTGTTCAATTTAAATAAACTTATCATAGATTTTCTCGGAGGAATTATATATAGTATTATAGAATGACATTTGATAATGCTTTGTTGAATAAAAAGCAGTAATAGCTTTTCTTGTGATTTAATGTAACGTTCGCTTTATAAATTGCATCTTAAAAACCTTCTTAAGCTCATAGTGTTCATTTAAATGGAATTAATGAACAAAACAAAGTGTGACAAACATGAAATCAGAAATGAGGCGATCCGCAGAAGAACCAAAGTCACCGCCGTAACCATTATAATTGTTTGATTGAAGTGGCAATAGGCGGAACACATCGCTCGTGCCACTGACCGCCGATGGGGTCAAAATGTCCTTGAGTGGAACCCACGAATCTGTAGAGGCGGCGTGGATTGGCCCTCCTCTAGGTGGACGACATAAACAACTTCGCGGGTAGGCGCTGGATGCAGGTAGCACAAGACCGGTTATCGTAACAGTCTGGAGTAAGCTCTTGCAGTGGACTTCTATCGGCTGACATGATGATGTAAATAATCAAGCTTGGCTACAAAACCAGGTTATTATCTATAAAAATGATGATAGCGACTTAGTTATGCTGTATATTGATGGTAAGGTACAACAAAGCGCCGCAGTAGATGCAATTTCTAGAGGTAAAATACCTACAGCGACGTTCAATTAAAATGTTCTCAAGAGTTCTGCTGGGCTACACTGAAAACTTGAATATTGCATAAACAAGTATGTTAGTTTCAATCGCATAGTACATAATTTATACAACAACTAGCTGATCCCGCAAATGTTGTTTTGAAAAAAAAAATGTTTTTAATTAATAAATAAAAAATAAGGGTTGATCGTAGAGGGGTGGAAATTGAGGATTTTATGTATTTTTGTATGCTGTATCATAAAAAAAAATTTTGTCTAAAAAATAAAAAATAAATTATGTGTGGACCACCCTCACTCAACATTTAAGGGGATGAAAAATGGATGTTGTCTGATTTTCCACCCTGGCCGATATGCACGCTAAGATTCACTAAAATCGGTCGAGCCGTTTCAGAGGAGTTCAATCACGCACACCGTGACACGAAAATTTTATATATTAGATTATTTATTTGATTATTTATTAACATTGATGATGTATAACTAACGATTGAGTTAAGAGCTGAGGAATAGGCGCAGCGTAAGTAGGCCCTCACTAGGTGGATCTACTACATAATCAAGTCCACTGGAAATGGTGGGCTGTGGCTGATCTTTGGACGAGGACTATACTGTGCAATGGGCGTCTAACGGCCGACATGATGATGATGATGAATAGCCGAGGACGTTCGTTTGAACTAACCAACAACATACATACTCACATGCACACAACAGTCACGCATGCATGCACGTAAATAAAGAATTATACATCAGTTTAATTGTTAAATTGTTTCACACAACTTTTGTCAAATATAGTAATTGAATCCGACGTTGTTGCGAATGTGGAATATGTATAGCATTACAATATCCATTCTATTTGAATACAATAGACCGAAATATAATCTCCGGCTCTGAATTATGAAATATTGAACTACGTTTCTCTAGAACCGAATGACTTGCTTATACTACTTTTTCCATTGCGACTAATATTTTTGGAACCTTCAATTCTTAGAAACATCTTTTATTATGTAGATCAAATAGTTATAAGTTTTAAGGTAATAAAAATTGAACAAAACCATAAAAAAGAAAATCAAAAAGTATTTTGTAAAAAGTAGGCCTCATCTACAAGAGAAATAAAAACAGTAAATTATCAAGTAATTTTAACTGATACGAATTCCCACCATAGTGTATTAGAAACTGAACAGGCTTTTACATGGATTCCCCTAAGCGAAATAACTGGCAAATGTTTTTAATTTTGCCACACATTCTTACACTAAAATACTAAATATTTCAATATAAAAATCTGTTTTAGTTATAACTATCATTGTCAATTACTAAGTATTAAACAAAACAACATACCGTAAAAATATCATGATCACCTTCAGTCAACTTCAATATTATATTAAATGCACTTTACACTCATATTCGGCATCATCATTATAAATTAATTATTATACTCATCATTATAATTAATATTATTATAACACTAAAGATAAGAGTGTGAAAGAAACTGTAAGATCTTCGAAATAAAACCGTCTTAAAACATGCTATATAATATCATAAAACTTGAAGAGTGCTTCACGACAACAAACAAATTTATAATAACGTTTGAAAATTTCATAAAGGATTGCAATAAAAAAAGCAAAAAGAGCGTGATTTGTTCAAACGGCATGAAATGAGATTAAGGTTTTAAAAAGTCAGTAAAATAGCACTCAAGAAATACAAGAGCAGATTCCGATTCTCGTGTCATCATCATAAATATTTATTTCAAAATTCGAAACAAAATAGCTACATAATAAAAAAGTTTAACGTGAAATTTGAAAAACAAAATAAAAATTATGAAAACGTTAGAAATGTGCTAAATTATGTGTTATCATTAATTTAAAAGTATAATGGTTAAAGGTGGTAAATATATGGCTCATTTGCCGGCAAAAAGATTTAAACTTTTAATTCTTATTTCCAATCATTATGCATAACGTGATCACTCTGAAATATGTATTTTTTCTATTGTGTGACATAATGCAATAGACCAATGACTTCTGGGGAATAAGTGGAAACAATAATTAATTTTAATATTTAATAATCCGAATTTCGAAAACACTTTTTCTAGCTATATTATTAATGCGTTATTTAAATATGTCTAAAATCATGAATTTTGGATATGGATATGCTAGTTGTACACACTCTGAGGCGGACGATGGTTCGACGTGATCTCCGTCGTGATAGCACCACGAGGGTTTCGGGCGTAGTGTGAACCAGACACGCATACACGGGAAGACCGCGTGGCGATCCCTGACCGGGAGATACCGCGGTCTCCCGTATAGCGCAGAGGGCGATCACCGGGGGGTTTTAGTGGGTAAGTAGTAATGCCACATACCCCTGTCCTCCCCTCAGAAGCGGGGCATCTTGAACGTCCGGAAGATTTCCCCCACGATACAAAAAGAAGGATAGTTATGCACAAGGGGCACAAACACCTCTTCAAAGCTTTCACATCTACAACCAATCTTCCTGTATTTATTTCTTTCGGTGTCTATTTTCTTAACACAAAAAGAAGACAACAATTTAGTCTCCACAATCTATGGAAATCTGTACTGGACATAGGCCTGTCCATATCAACCCACTCGGTCACTTCCCGTAGAACCCAAATGGTCTAACCGCTAGATAAATTGGCAATCCCATTCAGGCATTTCACGATACCGACGCTTACAACCATCAATGGCGTGTAATAACTTAGCCACGCTCCATTGCTCAGGCATTATGTGTGTAAATCCAAATACGTAAGCCGAAGTCCAGGTGCTTTGTTGATGGCGAAATATATTCCGTTTGATCTGATTTATCTAAATATTCAATTAAATATAGTATAATATCATCATCACCAGCATTCGCCATGATGTCCACCGCTAGACATATATCTGCACCATAAATTCCCAATAAGACCGGTTGGAAGCGGCGTGCATCCAGCATCTTCCGATGACCCTAAAAAGGTTGTGTGTCGATCATGTGCTGCGGTTATTGGTCTGTGATGACTACTTTAGAATCTGAAGTCCCTAACGTCCATCTGTATTATGATATATTCGAAACCATTTGTGGACAGAGCGTTTCTCCCACAAATATCAAAATTCATTAACCACAAGAATATTGCAGAATTTATATCGCTAATATCATGCAACTGTATATGATTAGCGGTTCAAAGTTGGATTTGCTTAAAACGAATTTTATTTAACAATTGTTTGATATAAAAGTTCAAATCAATTTGAAATTTTAACAGGAAGAATGTAACAAATATCGCAACAAACTACGACATAAAATATCGTAAACTATCGTATTAAAGTGTCATAGTGAAGAGCTTTATTAACAGAAAACAATGAGAACTAAACAGAAAGTTATAGCGACAATACAACAAGGCCGGATGCTGTTCGTTCAAACAACGAGAGAGAAGGCAGAATTATAGAGTTAAACGCCGCAAATGCAGTAGAAGGCAATCAAAAAATAATTTGTTTTAGAGCAGTTTTCACCGTTAAAATATCTGAGAGTTTTGTTGAGTTATTAGGTAAATTTGAAAAACAATCGTCAGGCTTACACTCACACATTCAAGATATATACAGATGTTCCATAAATAAACGTCAAAACAAAATCGGGTGATAGGTCAGATACTTGTAGGAATAGCAATAATTTAAAAAATAAACAAATCATTATTTAATTTTGTAGAACTTCATCATGCCATTTCGCTTTTACGGATCATCCAGTTAATCGAACAGAAAATTGACACCTAATAAAATATCAAGTGGGATTGTAATGAAACCCACAGATTACAAAAATATTGTTTTAAATTATGATATTATTTTGTTATATTAGATTTAATTATTTAAATTTGTCTTGCGCAAATTAAAGTTTGTGCAATAAAATATTAAACTATTGAAGAATACTTTTTTAAATACAATTTTCATATTCAGTTTTAGTAACATGTAGCGAAATCTTAAATATATATTCGAAAAAAAAAACATCTGTCTATTAGACAACTCGAACCCCCTTTCAATAGAAATGCTTATTAAAATTTTGAGTTTTTTTTTTTAAGAAATTTATTGCGAATTAAAAATATATGTCTTCGGGTCTACAATATCATAATACAATGATAGTACAATTGTTTCAGAACCTATACCTTATAATTGAATAAAATGGTAATCGTTTTGAAGATCATTATTACATTACAAATCTTTCCTGGTGGTAGATAAGAGTCTAATATCCCAAAAGGCATTTACATTCCCCCTGTATTCTCCGGAGATATGAGCGATGAATAGTGCATGAGCCAACTGTTTTATTACTTCAATTAAAGTGTTAAGGTAACCACATTCATGTCGACATGAGACGCTCACGTGCCGTAATATAGTTTAAATGAACTGCTAAAATATATTCAGGCGCACGTTCGTATGCGGACAATTATTTAACTTGAAATATATATAGATTTTTTGAGAAACTCCACATTTCATTGTAAAAAGTTTTAAGATAAATTAAAGAAGGGAATACAAAAACAACGTTTGTTTCTACCGATATTAGTTGCCACGGAAGTATTATTGTGCTCTGCTTTTGAAGGATGTCGTAGTGGCTAGTGATATAACAAAGAAAAAACTAACACCTTAAGATTAAGACAAAAAAGCTACGTTGGATGTAAGATATGTCAGCCCTTTATAGGATTATGCTGTGATGGGATTATGTCACTTACTGATTTGACGTTAAAAATAAAAAAAAAATTACTTCATTGTAAAATCATCAACAATCATCAACAATCATCAACTCATGTTTTAATATCTACGACTTATTATTACTAACACGCTAGAGATATAATTTTTTATAATATTTCTCAATACTTATAGAAAAAGTATTATGAAATGAAATTTAAAAGTAAATATAAAAATATTAATGTACATTATATTCAAAATTATGTATTTAAAAAAATGTAAATTAAATACTTTGAAAATTTTTATTTTTTTATTTTTTTCAGTTACACACCTAAAAAACATTGTAAATGTTGAATAAATTATCACGCCTACTTAAATAAAGCTAAAACCGCTTTAAATATGTGTTTTGAATTTAACAATGTGCAGTGTGTACTTACTACCCACAAGATCAAAGAAGTGATTAATTAAATTCGATGCCTGAAAAAAAGCATGATTATTTAAAAAGGTTCCAAAAAATTATTGCTCACATACTTTATTCTAATTTAATTTAAAAAGTGCAATACAAACTTTTTTTAATTACATAATAGTATTTACAAGGTTCAACCTATGTTAAAAATAACTATCTTACTACATTCATAAAAGATTGAAATAATGCAAAAGTATGTAAATAAAAGCATGCGAGTTATAAAGCAAAATATAAGTAACCTAACAGACAGTTTTAAAGATCAATAGATTTATATAGTGAGGTAAAAAGATTACAAAGCGAGTTGTTGTTTCTTGTAAAACATACAATATATTGTTTGGGCACACACCAATGGTTTGCACATGAGGAAATAGTATTATATAAGATGAAAAGTAGTTATCATATAAGAAAATTACAAACAAAAATGTCAAATATATTAAAACAGAAAACTCAATCACAACGTTTTACATGTGTACGACTTTAAAATAGCTTGAACGTAAGCGAACGGATTGTGATTATCCATCCATACTAGTATATAAACGAAATCATTGCACATTATATAGAATAAAATGTATACTCAACAGAAAGAATTATGAACGTGGAAAATTACAAGAACTGTTTATTGGATGTTTAATGAAGCGCTGCAAAATTAATCTACACTGATTAAAACGATGTTTTTCATATACTTTTCTGGTATTTATAACTGTTAAAATAGGCATAATACTTTATCTTTTTAATGAACCATTTCACAATTAATGCTAAAAGGATAGATTAGGCGATATAATTTTAACATTTAGGTAAAAAAAAGAAGATATTTTGTCAACAAAAGAAAAGATTTGTTGTAAAAAAAGACCTCATAAGAAAAGCAGTCACGTTGACTTTAAAGGTAAAACAATTGTGGCGGGCAGGCTCGTTAGCCCTTAAGTGACGAGTGTAATAAGATAAAGTGACGCCCCCGCGGCGCCCTGACGAGACAAGGCTCTGTCGGGCTTTGTCGGGCTCTGTCGGGCTCAGTCGCGCTCCGCCGACGCCTCTCTAACAATACAGTTCAGCACATAAAGCCTCCTTATCGCATAAACATGACCTGTTTAACTGTAAAATACGTGTTTTATGTACATTTTAATTAAAACTGAGAGCCTTTGAGCATCCTGTCTTAAGACATTCATTTTTAATAATTTTTCGAAAAAAGTTTTTGTATTTTCATGTAAAAATAAATTAACTGCTCATTTTTTTAGTTTGCACACTTCATCTTCCATCTATGAACATGGGAACGCCCTTTAATCAAAGTTAAAAACTGTCGAATTGTGTTTTTTTCGTAAGAGTCAAACAGCAATGTAATAGGGGTATTTTAGAACTAAGCTATTATAAAACAACAAATGTCGGTTCAAGAGAAAAGCAACAAAAAGCAAATACTTCCTGAGATATTACACATTTTTAACTAAAACATACCCTAACTTCAATGACATTGCAAGTACATTTTTAGGATAAAGATTGTCTCGTTATCAGTAATTGGGTCTCTAGTTCCCTAAACTGGGTACAAAAATCGTTCACGATAAGAAACGTTTTTACGGTTGTATTCATGGAAATTGTCTTTTCTCGTTTGTCTAATTAGCTGTTCCGGCGACGGCGAGCAAGATGTATGTTTTAGTGAAACCAGTAATAAATTATGCCGTATTTAAGATTATTATACAACAAGTTTAATACACCTATACAATAACGATGAATCTATTAAGATATTTAATAAGAGTATAACGTTTACTATTATTGTAAACATTCGCTATTGTTATGAAAATTTTAGACATTAAATCTGATATTGAGTTTAAGATAAACAGTGGTAACTACTTATTAAAAATCGCTGTACATTTATTAGGCTCTATAAATTATCTTACTTATTCGTAGATCAGTGTATACGAAATTATATCAAACAATCAAACGACACCGTTAATTCCTCTGCCAAAGGCATATTACTTAATTTCAGAATTTATTTATGGTAAACATACTTGGAAATATATTTTTCTAATTTTACGAACTATGTTATTAAAACAATCATCAAAAAAATTCCAAACCTCTGGGTTTCTTGTTCATTCTTTAAAGTAGGCGCGTGACGAACTAACGTAAACTTAATTTTAAGCTGCCTATTATAAATGATTGTGTCATCACAAACACCCATTTAATAAAAATTTTGACTTTAAAAAACACCGCTGAATTTAACAGCCTGGAGAGATTCATCAGAACTAATAAACTAATTTTCACTGTTTTTAATTAAATAATGTTTAACTAGTCCTTAACAGATGTTACCGTTTCTGTTGTCTTTGTATTCCTAATATAGAGTATTATTATTATCGAGTTTATTTTTATTAAGGTAGGAAGGAAACAAATTGTTTTCATTGCGTTTAAATAATTGTGTCGTTTAAAACTTCATAACGCAGTTCCTCTCGCGATGAACGACCAGCGCCCGTTCCTGTTCCATTGTCAGTATAACTTTGAGTTGTTCAATTCTTTTTGGTTTGATTTTATAATATCTCGTACTGACCTTTTTGTTACGGTTTGATATACAAATTAATAAAAAATTGCAAGATCAAGATCATCAATTGTTTACTAATTGGTGTTTATCTCATCCGGACGTCGTATTTTTTTCCCCTACTTAACAAAATACTCTTTCTCACAAATACCCATACAAAGAAAACGTTCAAATATTGTATAAATGTATAAATGTATAAATGTTATAATATAATAGCATAAGTATAAATGTTTGTTGCTATAAAAATTGAAATTTCATATGTAATTTCCAACATACAAGTGCTTTTACTATATCAATTTAATGTAATGAAAAGAACAGACAGAGCCGTAGGAAAAGAATACATGGAAATCAAGTATTCTGTTGTAATGCACTCAGTACAATCAGCATTTTATTACGAAGACATTGTGAGGTTATTCGGTGGAATGTTGTTCGAAAGACGCCGGCGTACCCCGACGTAGTTTATGTTGTGAGGGGGCAAAAGAGCAACGTTGTTATAAAAGGAAATAACATCGTCGCTTATGTCTAACAGTAAAATTCATTTCTTTAAAATTAATAAATACTTGAATTGAAAAACACACGAAATTATTTCTAAAACCCACATTAATACAACTGCCTAACAAGTCCTAATCACGACAACGACCGGCTTCTGTCAAAATTTACCAGACATCGTTAGATTTTTTTTAAATGTTTCTGCTAAAACTAAACTTTCCCACGTATATAAACGAAATTTTGCTTCCTAATGTACGGGCATCGCACAAAAGCACAGTATGTACAAGGTTGTACATGCTACGAAGAATCAATAATATTTAAATCAGAATTATATTATATAACCCTTTACAAGGTATAGGCCCGCCCGAAGATCCGTATAAATACATTCTATTGAACTTAACCCATGGACGAACGATTGATGTCGTATATAACTATATAGATAATCTACAATATATTTTGTTATAATAGAAAAGTTATTTGCCTTATTTAAACCTTAAAACTTAATGTACCAGTCGTGCCAACTAATCAGAAAGAGCTAAACAGATTAGTTTGCTTTCGTTATTCATAGGCAATTACTCCCAGCTTGCACACTTCATGTCTTCTAATTACATGAACGTATAAGTTTCATCATTCCATTAAGTGTACGACAGATTATTTTATTTAAAATTAAAAATCTTTGTATAGACAAACTCAATAAGGCATGGCTTATGCATAGTATAGTAAATTCCTATACATTGCTATATTACTTTTTTTAGCATTGGCAGTAGTAATAAAAGTAAAAAGTGAATATGTTTTTAACTGGGCAAAATTTGGAATTTAATATTTCTTTTGCAGACTTATAACGATCATACGCTCTTATCTTTTATTACAAAGATAAACTTAACAATATCTTATTTGTGTATCTGTGGCAAATCTATTATATTTACTCTTTACAAGTACATTCATACAAGTACGCAGATGATCCATAAACTATATTTTATATACTGAATTAAATTTACAAAATAGTATTATACTTGTATACCGACTTGTTTTAGATTATGGTTTACATAAAATAATGATTACAAGATTTTCATAAAATTAAAAAAAAATTCCAATTGAAACATCAAAAAAATTAAACAAGTGTGACTATCTTGTTAAGATTATAATGCGCTAGACTAAAGAAAAAAAATGCTTCGTTCCACTAGGAAATTTACCGATTTAAAATACTATATAAAACTCAGAAAACTCTACAACCATTACCTAGACGACCTAGTTTACCCTAGAAAACTGAATAGAAAAGAATTCAAAATATTTTTAATACGAAATAGTTTAGCGTCTACGGGGAATACGGCGATTTAATAATGAAATGCTAAACAATTTGAATTGTAAATGTTATGATGCACTCGTATCCCTCATCTCTTAATTTGTTAAAAATATTACTTTTCTACACGCAGTTAGTAATAACTAACAATATGTTTTTCCTTTAGTCATAAAAATACAAGATAGAGTGATAATTTTGTTCTTAAAGGTTACACTGTTTATCGCAATCCGTACGTATTAGTTTTTTGCCCACTTTTATATTGGTTTTATCAACGTGGCAATATATAAAAACACTGGGCACTTTCCCAAAGCAATATCACACTTGGCGTGTTGATTTTGCACTATATCGGCGACCGCAGGATGGGAGGCGCGTATCGAACGTTCCCGGCTTATCTGGAACGCGGCGAGTCGGGAAGCACGTACTACAACGTCAAGCCTATCTCTGTACTAATGGCCTACATGCGAAAGGTGAATGGCTCCATCCCATCGCAGAAAACGAAGAGTTAGCGACGAGTGGGTCGGCTCGATTCCGTGCTACCATTCTGCTGTTTTATCTACGGCATAAACAATGTTCGAATAAAAATGAACCGCCGTAAAACCCTTCCGGCCTTCCATATTTCAGTCTTATGTAACGTTTCTTACGTTGTTTACGATGGTTGCATACAAATGAAAGGTTCCAATCTGTTTAGTTCTTGCGTAAGAGATTTTTACAGCCCAATTAATATATTAAAACATGTGTGGTATAGATTTTAAATCCACGGATTATTTAAATATGTACTACACTTATACTGAAGTGTTTGTGTAAATACGATTTGCGACTATTACCAGCAATGGAAACACATCAGCTGGCAAGCATCTTGCGATCACTTCAATAATATTTGTGAAAAAGGATAAATCTTTACTTACAATGTTTATCCATTTATTCAACGTTATTTAGATTAAAATAGACGGTATTTTTCTTATTTTCATTGTTTTAAAACGTAAATACAAAAGGCATTCTACGTATTTTGAACGTGTCCCATACTCAGTCACGTACGTAGGTGAAGATTTATAATTTTCATTTTGCCTAATCTACGCTGTCGCTTTCTATGTAAAAAAAATAATAAACGGAATGTAGAATAATAAAATACATAAAATTTATATCTCAGGTTTTAATTTTTATGAAGTATTATTCTTTGAAAGCAGTTGAATGCAGATTCAAATGTCACAAGAAAGTACGTCGGACAATGATAGATAAATAAGAAAATTGTCGATGAATATCTAAAGTAATTTACCTGTTTTAATACAGCAAAATTTAACTCTTGTTGATGGTTATAAATTTATTAAAAAAAAAGAAACTATCAATGATATCATTTCACATAGGCATAAATCAGTCTGATAACAGTGTATTACAATAAAGGCGCCTATGATAGTAATTCGTAGTCTATTACGTCCAGTGTGACCTAACAACGAGCACAGCATTGTCCGTTGCACATCGATCAAACACGCTACTAAATTAACGGCGCTCTCCATTATTGCAGGGTTGCCGCATGTTCAATATTTCCTCTATCAAATATATGCGGTCCGCAGTTTGCCGATGTAACCGCACAATGTTCTAACGATACTAGCGGTTCTCTTATTTATTACAATTTCACTTTTTATTTAAAAAATAGAAGGTTTTTATTTACGAAAAATATTACTTTTAATGAGCTATAAAAATAAAAGAATTGCTTTAGTCGATATTAAAAAATACTACCATAATTCAAACGAGTGGAGGCTTTAAAGGAATTTATCTGCGGGTGTCCTTAATTGAATTTACGCTTACTAATGATTAATAGAATGTTCCTTTGTATCATCTGGAACAGAATATTACGTAAAAATTAAAAGCAATTATATGAGGCCAACTTTTAATTGTAATTAATTACAATTGACGAAACATCTGGTCCAAAATACCGCAATGTCTGACGACATGGTCTCACGGTCTTCAACCACTATGTGTTTCCAGTGTTACTTAACTTTCTGCGACCTGGTTGTTTACGATAAGCTTTATAAGAAGACTCAATGAGCGATGAGAGGGACGAGCATAACCTTCCTCAAGTTGCGGTAATTTTAGCTGTGAGATTGATTTAGAATGAAAAGATCTGCAAAAGAACCAAGGTCACCGACGTAGCTCGATGAATAGCTCGCCTGAAGTGAGAGAAGCGGTACATCGCTCGTGCAACCGATCGCCATTGGGGCTGAAGTCTCCTCGAGCTCTACGAGCCGGTGGACGAGGCGTGGGTAGGCCCCGCATTAGTACGCATAGTGACTAACGTCATCGTCAAAGTCGCAAGATGTCGCTGGAAGCGGGCAGCTCAAGACCGGACCCGGTGGCAATCTTTGGGAGAGGCCTATGCCTTGCAGTGTTGTGACAATTGACGAGTAATAATGGCTGTCATTAAGCTTGAATAACATAAACATATTCACAATCTTATTTGGAATTGAAGATGAACACGAGTTATTGACTATTGCGTAACGAAACGTAACATGCCTATACTTGCATAGTTTTCAGTCTCGAACACGACACAAATCACTTCGACGCTTACAACTTTTGTATTTGATAGTTTTGTACCGTGCCATCGGCCAATAAAACGCGTTATATAAGTGTGCCCGACCGATCAACGAAAACACAGTTGTTTACGTTAACATTGCTATACAAAATGTTAAATAAAAAGTTAATTAAAAAGTTCATGAGCCATAAAAATTTACCGAACATTAAAAATTTTGCTGATAATATTAGTTTATGAAACAATAGAGCTTATTAAACTAGTGTCCGCTGTGAAAATGATATTTTCCGTCGCTAGCTTTATACTTAATGAAAATACAGCGCTCTTTGCAAACGATTACTTGAAAATAACGTACATATTAAGCTACAATTAAAATATTGCTAGAATGTTGTTCTATGACGTTCACACTTTTTTTAAAACCTAAAACAAATATATTTCCTCCCCTGGTATAACTTCGCCCAATGTGACAATGATGTAAACTGTTTCGAGGAATCAAGCAAAATATATTTATATTAAGCGTAAAGTCAATGTTTCTATACATTCTATACGAGACATGGTAACGAAAAACCTTACGCGGAGAATTCAAATATTGGTTAAACGCAGCCTCTATCGATTTTTTGGGATCTCCTGGCCTTATAAAATGCCAGTCTTAGAATTAAGAATGATTCCTGACAATATACAAAACCGATTCCTGAATTTTATACTATTATCATTGCTGATCTGAGCAAATCTGGTGCTGCCGTACTGGGAAAAGTAAAATGCGTTCTAAGACATGGAGCGAGGTGAAACTGAACTTAATTCACGGTAAATGCATTCTGCCCCTCTAAAAATACACAGGGTCAGTGTAAGTATATACAACTGAATATATTACTACGGGTGGATAACATATAAAAACAAACTAATAATTAGTAATGGAAATTATGTGATGTGACTACGCAACGCGACTTAGCACACAGATGCCATTTATGCTAATAAACGCAAGCTCCATAGTGTCAAGTGTCGGAGCATTAACGCAGCCGGCAAACAGGTGACCAATAGTATCATGTTACAAGTAATGAGCGACCGCAGCACAACGCGCCACCTCATCTACACGCTGTTCTAATTGAATCCGCATTTAGTATGTATATACCATATACCTGCAAACACCATATGAACACTAGCTAGTTCTTCCCAATTATTTAATATTGGCATACACTAACACGCCACGGAAACATAATAAAGTAGTAATATTTATTATTTTTTAAACCTTACTATTACCCATAACATTCTAAAATCTGTAAATAATATATGTTTACGACATTTATTTTAAAAGTTATTCGAAGTACCTGATCATTACTGTATGCGTATGTAGTTTCATCTTTTATATGACGCAGAAATATAGAAAAATTGTGACCATAAATCCCATAAATTAATTAGGCAGCATATATCGCTTATGACTGTTAGATGTTTAAAGTTTAGTTCGACAGTTTGATCGAAAACTTGGAAATAGTGGTGCAAAATATTGTCAAGAAGTTTTAATAATTATTATCAAGATATAATGTATACAACGATTATGAATATTAAATATACATCTAGTATTATATTAATTTTCATTATTCAGCAATTTAACTGTCCATTCAAAATTTAGCAGTTTTCATAACATCAATAACGTTTATTTGAAACGACTATTGTTAGATTCAAAAAATGTATCACCACAATGGTGCAATTTTAAGGTATTGTTATAATGTAGAACAGAATTTTATTGTTCGTAAACTATCAAAGCATTGCGAAAATAAACATAAACTATGGACGCTGTAGAATTTTCAGACGTACAATATTGAAAATGTGCAGATGTACCGTTCTAAATTTACATCTATGTATTGCTGGTGTAGTTATTATAGAGCATTTTATTTTATTGTTTAAGTAATTGCATTTTATATTAATAAATTAGGTCGTCGTGACAGTCTTCAAATTTATATATTCATGTAACCTATGTTTTCGCAGACTGCAAACAAAAATGAATATTTGAACATAATGTAATTTAGATAACGTAAAAAGTTAAATTTTAATCAGATTTCTTGCTACAGAGCCATCCGATAGAAGCCCACTAGCTAGACATAGGGCACCCTCAAAGACCGCCACGATGACCGGTAGGTCTTGCGTTGCCCGCATTTAGATATACCGCGACTTTCACTGTGTCGTCGATCCACCTAGAGGACGGCACACCCACGCCACGTCTACCGAAATGTCTATAAAGAAATATTTTAAAGTAATTATCATTATTTCGATTTTGACCGATGTTGTACTTTGTATATATGCTATAAAGATGATGTCCTTTTATCTTTTTTACTAGAAGTAAAGTAACATAAGTCGAAGTGGTGATCGAACAATGGTTAATGCGCGCTGTCCATATGTATGTCAGATAACGATGTAGGCACCACGGAGGTAAGTGCCTAGTCAACGTCTTGCCATATAAACGAGCTATTAATAAAATTTTCCGAGCTATATAAAGTATAATAGCAAGTTAAGTGTATTATTCTGGACATTAAAGTTAATAAAATAAAAGGAACTGGATGTAATATAATTAAAATGTTCAAAGTTTTATTTAAGCATTACATAATCAAAACACGGGAAAGCGAAAGAGGGTTCTGCATATAGGGATACTTAGATAAGGAGGCGCCTAATGACTTGTCTTTCGTCCTTGCGCTCGCTCACCGATTGACAGGTGACGTGAGCAATAGCATCGGCACACTACCATTTTGCTTGTATAAGTAAAATGATAAAATTACCACGATAACATACAGGTGTAAAAGCTTTAAAACTTTTGACATCTGTTTACAATGACGCCATATAAGACACAGATAATCACTGAAACTTTCAGCAGGGGCAGCTTATAAACATAAATTAATTTTTAAATTTAGCAATCCGAATTTTAACGATTCATTGAAACTAAAATCATTAATTTTTGATAGGGTGTACTATACATTAACTGACAGTAACAGAACTATACCTTTATTTCTTTAAAGCATTTTTAAGCAACTTATACCACAGAAACTCATGTTATCAGGCCCTAAATAATATCTTAAAGATGTACAGGTTCAAAACGATACAAAAATAAATAATTTTGATAACAAAGAAATTGCACATCTCAAAAAAAACTGGTCAAGTTATTTATTCTTAGATTTGCACGAATGTCGCTCATGAAACTAGACTGATATTTATTACTTTAAAAAGAAAAAAATTGGACTCATTTCATTAGGAAAAAAAAAATCAAACGAACCCGTTAATTTACTTCGTATTCTGCAATCACGGATCAACGTTTACGGGCATCTGGAACAAAATTAACAACCTCAATAAGTATGTTTGTGGAAACAAATAAAGATCAATGTTTTTGCACTTTACATCCTTAAAAAGATCAATAACCACGTACCGGAAGAAGAGCTTGTTAAAGGCTTTCAGTTATCTCGGTGGGAACCAGAGAAAAGCACGTACGCACCGTAATACTGATCCTATCTTTGCACTAATGGTCTACATGTGAAAGGTGAACAGCTCTATCTAAAGAACGTAGTCGTAATGACAATGGATTAATCTAAACATTTTCCAGATAACATCTTCAACAACGTATAGATATACAATCTTCGTATATACATTTTTGCATTACAAAAACCTCTTAATTAGCTTCTGAGTGTTGCACTCGGGTGAGCACTTGCTACACATTAACATTTCGGTGGTCTATTGTTTATTTTAATACAAAAAATAATGTTTGTATATAATTAATATTTTGTAAGTATTTTATAGACTGGATAGGCCTTTCACTAGATGGACCGTTGACAAAGTTAAAGTCGCTGGATGCAGGCAACGCGGGACTGGTCTTCGCGACGATCTTTGGGAGAGGCCTTGCAGTGGACGTCTGTTGACTGCTTGCTGTCTGTTGATATCTTTCTTGCTCTTTAATAGCTTGACAATTCATCATCATCATCACGTCTGCCGCAAGACGTCCACAGATGGACATAGCCTTCCCCCAAAGATTCCCAATAGGACCACACGGAAGCGGCCTGCATCCAACGTGTTCTGACGACCTCAACAAAAATTATTAAGTAACAAATGGCAAATTTTATAATTATGCAAAGTAAAAATTATAATGTTTCTTCAGAAATCATCGTTTTATCAAGTTCAAAGTTGTATACAAAGTATTTAAATCATTAACATGTAATTAACCCTTTAGTAAATGTACTGTTTTGTGCAGTACCTTATAACTTTATATTACAAAAATGTTATCATCACCTATTTTTCAGTGTATAATTCGGCAGTAAACTTTTTAACAATGTGTCGCCGAATTTTCAAATCGTAAACACGGTGTCGCGACAAAAAAGGTTAAGAATCACTGACTCAGCACAATGTAAATACGCAACTGGGCCGCCAGCTCTGTGCTATAGTATGCTCTTATTTTGTTTGCCATTTTTTTATCCAACATTTTGTGTTTGGTGCGATTCCTTATGGCCGTAAAATCTTTAAAGAGGTGAATAATAAATATATTTTCACCCCATCCAAAAATCAATGGTTTGAGAAATAATAAATAACGTAATAATAATATAGTAAGAAAATGAGTTTTGGAATTTCGTATTACTACATAATAAAAAAAATAATTGTTAAATATCTGTCCATGCGTCGTTGGCCTATCGCCGTCCAACAGAAAAAATAAATTAATGTAACAAATTTTAGAGTTATCACCTTATACATGGTGATTGAAAATAGGTGCCAGAGGCTTTAAATCGTTATTTTCTGACAAATGTGCTACACATTCACCTCAGCTTTTACACGTAAAATCAATCCCCTTATATATGAGTAACCACAAGATCAGTAACTCATTTTTAATAAACTATTAATATCCCTGTCGATACTAAACAATACAAATACTGAAATATTGATTTACTTAGAATATATTTATTAATTCAGTCAATTATCGCTATGGTAAAACCACGAGTGACGTCGTTGGTATTATAAACTCAATGAGATTAATTTATTTACAGTAAATTTAATTAAAATGAATGATGTTTCATCGCACATCGTTTTATATTATAATTATTATTGTAATAAACAATCATTATTTTTATATAATAAACACATCGAACAAACCGGTAATATTGCAATTAAATTAATAAAAATAATTAACAATAGCTTAACGTATAATTTCTTTTCATAATTATTTATTGAAAAAGGGTTAGATCTGACAGTGATTATATTATTCAAAGGTCTACAAAAGCAGTTATTTTTTAAAAGTGAGTTAAATTTCGTGTTAAGCAAATCTTTATTAGCAATTTGGCTTCGTTTGAAAGTGAACAGGTCTAAGTATTATTACAATTACTTACATTACGTCCTTTAAAAGGGTTTTTTTTTATTCCGACCTCACACAATTTTTTATCATACTATATGACATCATACTGCAGTTAATATTAATGAAATATAATTAATCATGCTGTCGTATAAATTGTAATGCTTTGCGAGGGCAATAGTTTTATAAACTACAGCAATGAGGACTGAACTACAATATAACAAAAGTTACATTGACAATAGAACGAGGGCGGATGCTATAGTTCAAACAAAGGGAGAGATTATTATGATGTTTTAAATCTTCCGATTGTTTGTGGTAATAAGGTTCATTGATATTCATATAATTCTATAAAGGGTGTCATGATCATAAATCAAGTGTTAAACTTATCCAGATAACACTTAACTCTTGATACGTGTGTTAAAAATGGTTTTTATCCTCAGGATTTTCGGAATCGAATACTGTTATAAAATATTCAGTTTAACAAACAATCGTACTAAATATCGTAATATAAATATTTATTTAAGAATATTCAGTCTTAATATTATAAATAATACTAAAATCATTGTTATATTCTTAAATAGTATCACAGAACATAAAATCGATGAAAGATGTTTTAATTATTAATTATTTCTGTAATTATATTCATTCCGTATATGCTTTAGGAAAAGGGGAAAATTAACTTTCAGACTATCGCTTGTCTAATTTTATACTGCGTTTATAAGTATTGTATTGAATTTAGATTCTATTGGAAACAAAACTTATAAATAAAAAAACCTGCTATTTGATGGTAGAGAAATAACTGTCCTGAAACAAACTACATATTTAACAACATTCTTTTCAATATTCATTTTCTAACAACAAAATAAATAACCAACATTGACTGCTGCGATTGAAAACGTTACTTTACATTAATGTTGTGTTTTAAAATTTAAAAATGTGATGAAAAAGCAGAACATACGTTCCTTGAAAAATAATTTCAGTTCTTCGAAGCTCCGCAAATCCCATTGTAATGAAAGGGACAGTCTGCTGAATCCTTATCTAACGAGTATAAAGAGGTTTAATACTTTAAGAGTTAGTTGTTCAATATTTATCTTCATTCCAAATTATTAATGCATTTAAAATTCACGTGTAATCTTAATATAATAAGTTTTTTATTACATTGTAAATAAAAGCTTTTTTGGCAATAAAACAGTAATGTCACATCAACCATCATAAAAATTTGTTAACTGCTCTTGCTTTAATTTAGAGACTTCAATTAGGGGTGCTACGTAATATCTGCAATCTTACAACTTTTGCTCGAGCCCCAAAGAAATTATGAAATGTCTCAGAAATTGGGAAAACGGACTTTCGTTATATAACGTTTCTAATTAAAACATCCTCTTATTTTACCAAAGGTTAATTAGTAACGTTACGACTAATGACTATTACTGATAGATAGTCTTAACAGATCTAGGTATTAATTAACCAGATAAAAGTTTGTACCTGAGCCGCGGTACGCGAAATAATTTTTTTTAATTCGTTTTCTTATTTCAGTTACTAGTACATTTCTATCTGCCTGATATGCTTAATAGATGATAGTCCAAGTAGTAGGCTTATAAAAAAATTCGGTATATATATACTTTATCATCATTACTATCGTTCCAACCGCAGGGCGCCCACAGTTGGACATAGACCTAACCTGTAGATATTTAATAGGACTGGTGGAAAGTTAGCTGCATGCAGCGTCTTCCTAAGACCTTAACAAGGTCTTCTGTTCTTCTCGTGGGTGGACGTCCTATGTTACTCCAGCCGGTCTGTGGTCTCCACTTCAAAAACTTAAGGCCCCAGCGAATATCTGTTCTGCGCACTGTATGACCAACATACTGCCACTTCAATTTATATTTACATGCATTTTTTCCTTTATTAAAAATTTTCAAAGTATAATAGCTGCATGCGCCATAATATTCATTCCAGTAGTAAAAATGCTACATTTAATAATAAAAGTACTTCCGCCCCAATTCAAGAACAAAAAAAACTTTAGAGGCTTATTGAATCTCCGCTCTGCACAAATTGAATTTCGTTGTAAAATTCACAAGTATTAATTTTTAATTATTATATATTTTATTTATTTAATATTATATTTATTTATATATGTTTTTTAATTATTATATAGTAACTACATACAAGCAAACGAGACAAAAAAACCCGGCCAGCTTCTAAGTATTTGCTTGGTAACATTTATTTATTTTTATTTCTGTAGAATTTATGAGAATTAAATAAAGTTTTATGAGGTTTTGCATTGATACCAAACCATTACATCAATCGCAGTAAATCAAATCTAACAAATGTACCGAAATATTCTAAACAATTATCGATAATTATTTATACACATATACAATCATATTGATTGCCGATTCAAAAAATTTTTAAATAATTTAAAAAAAATATTTTACTTCTCCTTCCAAAGGTTTTTTTTTATATTTCAATGCGACAAATAAACGAAGAAACAGAATAGTTGAACTGAGCGACAGGTGCTGTACTTTGTACAAAACGACTGTTGCGCTCTCTGAACGTCAGTGTTAATGACTGTGTGTGTGTCGGTGTGTATTTTTGTTCGATTGACAAACGCGCATCGTTTACTGAATAAATTTCACTTGCAAGGGCTCTTAGATCCAATCATATTTTTCAGACTTAGTTAGCACTTCTTGCGGGTGGAATTTTACCAAATCCCAAAATATCTTAGCTGATTTCTACTGGTTGAACGGAAAATTCCAACAAAATTTCAGTCTCTATGCCCCATGGTTCCAGAGACATCTTGACGAGTCAGCACATATTGAGAAATCGCTTGTGTATGTATTTAGACATAATTTCTACGATATATAATTAAAACAAAACACGAAGGCGAAATATATGTACATATATACACTGAGTTCAAGCAACAGTTATGTCGATACAAACCTAACATAACATGATTTTTTGAAAAAAAAAACGTAAGTAAGTAGTTTAATAGTCTTTGTAATTTTCTGTATTAATCTTGAAACAATCAGAACTTTCATAAAGTTTCTGCAACCAGGTTTAGGACCGTACAGAAAACGGACATGTCAATTAATTTGCCAATTTACAACTAAAATAATTATCTTACTGCGTCGTCAGTCTTGTAAATTATTGATGTTGTAAGAATAATTCTAAATATGTAATATAAAAATATTATATACAGATCAAAATTAGTAAATATGTAAAATCGATAAGAAGGCGTACAATTAATCTAAATAAAATATTTAACAGTTCTTATTTACGGAAGATTTATTGCAGAAATCGCTTTTTCTTCACTCTAAGCCAGAAAAATAATTTGCAATGTAGACAAATTGTGATATCTCTCTATAATTGTGGTTTCCTTGTCAATCAGATAAACCACGATTTTTTATGCATCAAAATACGTTGTTGCTGTTCATTGAGGAAGCATCAATAAGCCTTCAACTTGAAAAATAAATATACAGAAAAGATAAAAGTAAACTTTCTTCTTAAAGACCCCTATATATTTTTAAACATCCACAAGTCGTTTGAGATAATGTATATTTCTAAAATAAAAATTGTTTTTGAAATTACTCTTAAATTGTTTTAAAAAAACAAGAATGGTATGATTACTTAACAAAATGTAATCAGAGAAACTTGAAGTATTCTTCGCAGTCATTTGCAGAATTACAAACTTAAGAATTTTCCAATAATTAAATACCGTCTCCGTCTTCAAGAAAGAGAAAAATTGGATATTGCCACTGTCTTCGTTCTGTATCTCAGTCGGGTTTAAAACTTTTTGCACGTCTGTATACGAAACATAGAATAACAATATTTCTCTGCAATATTCATTAAGTTGAACCATCTATTTTTTATCATCTATATTCCACATTAATAATACTATCCAGGAACAAAATATGATCTATAACACAACAACTCGGTAAATTATGCGGTCGCTTGTGTTAATACTTGAACATCTAGAAAACTTGCACAACATGTTCAGGTAAACGGTAGCCAGATAATAAATAGTGTTGTTCAGAATACAGTGCAGAATAGAACGCGACAACAGTGTCCAGTGCATTACTATGAAACACGCCGCTGTAATTAATAGTGGGTAGCCGCGTATCGTGTCCCGTCCTGAGGCTAATGTACTGCAGCGGGTTCGCTACTGTGACCTCGGTATAGTTTAATGAGTGTACTTGTTCACATTCGGTCAAATATGTCCATTTTGCCCACTCTTTTGTTATATATATTTTTGGCGTCTTTTCCCTCTTTTCGCCAACTGCATTAATTAAACTTTCCAATTGGCCTATAACTGCCAAAGTTTTAAGGTTTTCCTTTTGAAAGTAGTCTCAATTTTTACCCCTCAAATATCTTCCATGTGTAATCAATTTTAATTATTTTATAACATAAAATTAACACACAAACATTTATATGACGGTCAGATAAGGTGCACTATGTGTGCCGCCCCGGAAAATCTGAACCACACATGAAAACGTTAAAAAGGTTTTATAAAGTCATTCTAAGCGTAAAAGAAGAACCTAGAGGACATAATAAGTGGATTGGGTCCTGAACAAGCCTTCTTAAAAAGAAGATTTTTTGCAAAACCAACTTTGAACAGACAAATTTTGAAGGAAAAGATGCAGCCATTGATCAGAGAAAATCACAACCCTCTTTTATGAGGAATCCACTGCTAAGAAATAGATGGGAAATCATTACAGAATCAACAGTTAGTCACAATCCACGTTTTATTTATAATTTAAAAACCGCTCGCTATGTTAGTGTACATTGCTACACATTACATTCTGCCTGATTACCTCTTGTCACGTTAGCTGCTTCCTTGTCAACTTCGGGATGTATTCATTACAGTGTTCATTGCATCCGATTAATTGAAATAACTAGTTCCCTCCCTTTTTACACCTGTCCATGTCCATGCACGATCTTACTTGTATTAACTTCAATCTTTAAATTCCAAAAAAAAAAATATCAAAATCGACATTACATTACAGCACATTACATCACAGAATGTGTTGTGTGAACTGTTTATCAAAGGTAATGTCCTAAATAATCGTATTAGTTTAAATAAATACATTAAGAAAAGTATGTATATGAGCGAGACTCAAAAATTGCAAGATGAATAGTTATAGATTTAAAGGAGTTGTCGTTTCAGCCCATAGACACCTTACTGCGAGGCATACGCGTCCTCCAAAGATATACCATGGGGGGATTTACTATAATCGCCACGCTTGGCAGGGAGGTAGGCGATCGCATTATGGTACGTTGTTGCGCATAGGCCTCTGATACCCATCCTCTGGATACTTGTTTGTGGGCAGTGGCAATCCTATATAATTGAATAACAAAATGCAAGTTATATAAGATTGTACCCTGGAAATCGAAACCCCTAACCTACGATTACAAGTCTCAGTCTTAGACCGCAGGGGTCATTTGTAAAGAAAAAGCTCTAAAGCTTTTTAAACCTATTTCCTGTATTTCATTCTATGTTACATTTTTTTTGTTTAAGAATGTGAAAAGCCAATAACTTTAGCCAGTAGTTTGCAGGGATAGAGATTAAACAATAATTAAATTTAGTGTAGTTATCCGAATTTCGTAAACGCTTTTTTTTACTACATTACCATTACGTTATTTATTATTTCTGAAACTATTGATTTATGAAAAGGATGTACCATATATTAATTAACAGCAAATGACAACTATACACACACTCCTTCCAAGGTTTTACATCTATACCCAATCGCTCTATCTAAAACCTTTCAATAGACCTTAGTAGTTTTTATCTTAAACGACAATCTTTAAAAACAATGTGATATAGATTTTAATTCAAAATAAATTTCGTAGCTCTGCAATTGCGCAAATTGTTGAGGTATAAGACGGAGCGCCTCGTCAACCCAGCAATTTTCACTTTCATTTCGCCATTCCAATCAGGATAGTAATGCCTGTGCACTTCTATCTAGTGACCCAAATAGATGCCAATGGTACTGCCTCATTTAACGGAACTGTCCGATTTTATATAAAAATAATACAAAGAGGACCGAAAGTTTTATATAAATTGATGTCTTATAAATTTTTAAACTGGGAATTTACATTAAAATGGATATATCTAATAACGCCCTTTTATTGACGTCCTGCATGGCTAACTCTATTTTTAACTTAGCCGGATTTCATGTTTCTCTTTGCAAGAAGAACAAACAATCATTGTAACTGTAAATTAAATATAATAAAAAAATAATATCGTTTTCTTCTTTACATAGTTACAATCAATGCCGAGAGGCGTGATCCCTAAATATGAAGTTTTTTTTACTAAGATTAATTGTGTTATATAATATGTTCTCCAGGCTGCGTGTTTCTACCTTGAACACCGTAGAACAGCATAAGGTTTTATGTCCAGGAGAATTATCCCGACTAACTGATGTGATAATCACCTTTCAGAGTTTTTAAGTTACCGTCAGTCGTTTGAGGTTTTTACTGTATTTACTGATAATGTAAATTTAGTACTCGGCGCACGGTGATAGTAGAAATCTAAGTGTTAATTTTGAGGTTGCATAATATAGACTCTGATGCGGAAAACAATCCACGTAATCCGAAGCATTTTCATCTGGCACCACACCTCAAAAGCATCTATGCCATCTCGGTCGACTCTTCGGACCTCGTTTCTCGCCCGTAACTAAATATAAGGTATTCGGCCAGTTCAATTTTTGTTTCTCTCATGATGTGTTTTTTTTTGCAACTGCAATTGGCGATTTCGATCATGCCTATACAGCATTTTTTGACAAATTTTTGACCTTTTTGTGCGGTTGGTTGCAGTTGGTTTGATCAATTACCACTAGCTTTGACTTTAAGTTTTAGATCTTGAGGCAAAGTTCAAGGCTATACCGTTATCTTTATCTGAATCCTTTTAATTCGATGTAAAAGTTATGCCATTTCGCTTTCGTTGGCAGCCAGCAGTGCGCTGTCTACTGTATAGGGATTAGAGATCTTGAAGTCACTTATTATGACATCGCCATTCTAGCCCTAGCAAGTTTATATTAAGATGTATTCTTTAAAAGCTCTAAATAGAATAGGACACAACCCCGTCATAAACAATTATTAAAGTAGAAAGAGTAGTATGTGAAGTACATAATATGTAACGTAATAATAAAGCGAATATTTATCATTAGATGATTAAAAATTATCCACAAATTAGCATTATTCCATGCAATATCTTGCATTTATAATATCTTAATACTATGAATCTATGTGTATTCCCTTTAAAATAAATGTGTTAAAGTTTCATAATATACAAATTAAAACTAATTAACCTATACAACAATTAAAATAACGCTTTAATAGTTTGCACAATGAAGGTCGTGTTAAATCTCTCAGCATCATTTTCTTGAGAAGGGATAAGTGGATTATGAAAATATAATACCGTAATGAATGCCAGCCAAACCTAGAGTTCGCTTTTAATACTTCTTCTTTATCACTTCCTGACAAAACATTATTTTTTCTCTATTATTAATAACTACTGATGAATAACTCTACAATTTGCCAACCAAATGTGTCGTTCTTCATATATTAATTTTAAAATAAAAGTTGACTAATAAAAATGAATGTAACATTTGGCGAGAATTCTATGCTAGATTTCTTTTTTATATTATTCTTTAGGAGCCGCTTTTTCAAAATTTATAATGTTATACTTTGGCCATGTTATATATAAAAGATACCGTGGAGAAATTTGTCGTACAGAATAAAGCGATCGCTTTAGTTTTAAAGGTCGCCAATCTTTGCTATTTTGCTTCTTTATAGAATTGCTCCTGAACCTAGGCTTGCAAAGTATCAGACAGTGAAGGATATCGGGAGACTACGGCGAGGGCCGTGATACAACCTTTATAATTACGACTTAGTAAGCTTGACTGGTAGTACACCAAGATCATACGGCTAATACAGGAAATATTCGCTACACAAATAACTAAAATTGACGTTATCACGTAGAAGACAAAGACGTACTAAGCGGCGAAGCGTGTTCGATGGTCAGAGCGGACGCAGCGCCACCTGAGCCGAGCAGCATTGCCTAATGGCCTGTCGCGCCTCCGTCCGCTCGCTGATTGATCGACACACGGACTTGTACACACGGCCTTCTCACACCACGCTACTCGCAATAAATCAAATGCTCAAATATTTGCGATAGGTGATATCAGTTCGTGATTTTGAATATGTTATTCGAGAAGCAAAGATACACAACAGGTAAACCAACTTTTATACCATTACAAATGGTATAAAAGTTGTGATGATTATAAAATAATAATGAACTGACGAAAATGGCGACGTATAGGTGATTTCGTGGATGGCAAACGATATACTATGATCATTGCGCTGCATACTTCACGGTTATAGTTGTAAGCCCTGCTTCTAAGCAGGTTCAGGAGCGATCCTATAAAGAAGCAAAATAGCAAAGATTGGCGACCTTTAAAACTAAAGCGATCGCTTTATTCTGTACGACAAATTTCTCCACGGTATCTTTTATACATAACACGGCCATAATATAACATTATAAATTTTGAAAAAGCGGCTCCTAAAGAATAATATAACAAAGAAATCTAGCATAGAAATCTCGCCAAATGTTACATTCATTTTTATTAGTTAACTTTTATTTTAAAATTAATTTATTAATAACGACACATTTGGTTGACAAATTGTAGAGTAATTCATCAGCAGTTATTAATAATAGAGAAAAAATAATGTTTTGTCAAGAAGTGATAAAGAAGAAGTATTAAAAGCGAACCCTAGGTTAATCTATTAACAGTTAACAACAAGCTAAATCAACAGCTCTGTAGTTTTTTCTAGTCTCAGAGCTTTCTTCCAATTCATTATAAACAGATCACACTATTTACCATTGGCTGAGAGGATATTACGAAAAAGATCTTTTGCAAATTTTTATAACGACCATCATAAAACTGACTCTTCATTATATACGTAAATAAGTCATAAGTAGCAATTTTTTTTACTTTGTTACACAACAGGTAGAACGCCATTCATCACCGTGAAATAATCTCTCTGTACAACACCTCACGTCGAGTTCGTTAATTCCTCTTTAAAACCCCTTAAATGATGAACCAGAGTGCTTATAAAGGCAAATAAATTTGACTCTTTCCATACATTTCATTTCATTCTTAATAAAATACAATCAATTATTTAAATGATACCACAATATATTTAATTCAATGCAAATGAACAAATCATTTTAACGTTTAATATTGTGTATTATTTGTACTTCATTTTGATAATTAATCATTTTATTTGCATCTAAATTTAACTGTTGTCTAAATAAAATCTAATTTGCAGATTCCAGGGATTTGAGGCTGCAGGACGCATAGGACGCCTGGCTTAAGACATTTTCCATGGTAGCGAAGCTCGAAGGCTTTTGGAGGAGCCTTCTCTGCTTGGGCCACTATATACTTAAAGCTTCTACTTACATATACTTTAATTCTCAATCCTGTCTAAATTTCACCGGATTGGAGTTTAAAATTTGAAAGATTTGATCAATGATATAATTATTATTATGAAATTTTAACAGAACGAACAGCTGCCTGAACTTAATTATAACTTTTTGTACTTTTGTACTCTTACGAGTAGAATTCCGTACGAGAATGAACAGATTTTAAGGCTTGATTTTGTACAAGACTTTCGCTGTATATCACCATTATTATTCAAATTGTTAAAATTGATTTTCTCCGACAACTCCCAGACTGATGATACGGAAGATCGTAAGTACACGAAATATTTTAATTTAATGAGCTTTTAAATAGCTACTGAGTAGCTAAGACAAGTAGATAATAAAAATTATTACGCCTCCTTCCATCTTAAATTACGTTATTTATAAAAGGTTAAACAATAACTTCATAAATAACAATTTCATACATACTTCTAAAATTAATCTATAGATAATTTCCACAGAATGTTTAAATTATCGTAAATTTAAATTTCCATAATGTAGATATAGTATCCACAGATCATGATAAACTTTAATTAAATAATGCATATAACATACAAGCAAAAATATGCAATATCAGAAATGAGAAATTCTGGAAGCACGTATTATTAAAAGAAATATATGGTATGATGGCTTGTTTTCCAACGTATATTTAATTAGAATTGGCAACATTTCATTACAGATTCCAGTAGAATATATTCTGCCGTAATATACAAAAAGTAGATTAAATTAGTATTGTGTATAAAAATGAGGAATACGAGACCATTTTGGTTTAAAACGGTAAAAGAAACTAAATTAAAAATAAAGTTAAATAGTTGATATCGTTAATCGTTAAGACATATAATTATTCCTCTTTTAAATAATGTTCGGTGTGCTGAGCGCAGGACGTCTACCGACAATGTGGACAGATTACCTAGTTAAGTTCGTCGGAAAACGTTGGATGCAGGCCGTTTCCTACCCTATTGACAATTTACGAAAGAGGCTTATCCAGTACTGAACATTCAACACCTTAAGTGATGATGATAATAATAATTGGCCCACTTAAATTTACTCTTAAAAATAAACTAAAAATATCAAAAACCTTTTAAAATTACGACAAAGTCGCGTTATCGCAATAAAGAATTAACCCTTTTTAAAGTTTTTATACCTTTATCAGTCATCCTGTATATTACCAAAGCCTGTATAACACCACACATAATAAAAGACAGAAAAATTAATTTATTCAACATTGGAAGTTTTAACAAAACTCATATTGAACGACCATTTATTTTTTACACCTATTTTGTTTATGAGTCTACTTCGCAAGATGTTATAGTTGTGGAGCAGAAACAGGATAAGTTCTAGAACAACACAGCTTATAAGACAAGGCATCTCGTCACTTCCTTGTATTAAAATTGTCTAGTGCCCTGCTATGTAAAATATTAAAAAGAAAGAGGTTGTCGGAAAAAATGTTTATATTCAACTTTAGATCTTTAATCTTACCGCGTGCCGACACGTTTTGGTATTGAAATGAGTTTATAACCGACACGGCTTATCAAATATTTATCAAAATAAAAGCACATAAAGTAAATTTATTAGCTGCTCGATAATTTTTGTAAACATAGTATTATCAAGTTTATTTGTTCGGAAGTTAAAAGCATCTGAGTGCATACTAGCGATTTCAAATGTTTCATCATCAGAATTATTATTTCAACCGTACAACGTGCACTGCTAGATAAAGGCCTCCCTCTTATATTATCGAAAGAACCGGTTGGAAACATTCTGCGTCTTCCGATTACCTTCATAAGTAGTCTACCCTGGTCACAGATGACCATCTATACTGCGTCAAATGTGATCACCTCTCGAACTTCCCATTCCTGATTCGATATGTTTAACTGATTAAACTCAGGAGGTCAAAAAGACATATACTAGTTCGTTTAGATGAAAAGGTCAACTCTACAGAATTTGAATTGAATATGTTACATATGCTATTATAACCCTTGTTAGATATCAAAGGAATCGCTCATTTTGATGTTTGTTTTTTTTATTTTGATAAAAAAACAATATTGAATTATCTTTTTTGGCTATATTACTAAATTATTAATTATATAGTACAAATAAAAAAGTTGAAATGCACACAAAGAAGTCAAGGATATAATTATTTGCCGAAAGTTCCGTAATCTTACGCCATACGTTTATTGAAATAAAATGGAGGAATGCGGAGAGAAAATTTATTCGAAACGTATGTACTTCTACGTAACTGCATACTTCAGATGCTTTAGCCGTCTCTATATAGTTGTCCCCGACTAGAGGTAACATTCATTTACAAGTAACATTACACATTTCTCAGACCAGTCACCACAATTTATCATGATGTAATTTACCAATTCGTAGAAATAATACATATATTGGTATGAATACCAAGTGCTTGTGGATCGGTAATGGTTTTTAATTTTGTATTGTTAAGGGGCACACCTAGTGTGAAATTTTCAAAATATCGATTTTTTTTATATTTCATATTTCGATAGGTTATACCTTTAAAAATAACATACTAAAATTTTGAATCGATATCTTAAATAGTTTTTGAGTTACAGCCGTTTAAAAGAGTAGCCGCTCAGCAGTTAGGTAGTTGCATTGGCTACGGGACATTCCTGAGCTATAGTTCGGAGTCTACCGTCTTTTCCAACCTTTGCAAACAGGATTCCAGTTTCTATTGTGAGCCTCCAAGTATAAAAAAATATTTAAATATAATTATTTCGGTATATTTTTCGTTTACTGCAACGTCACGTATTTTCGGAGCCAGATACATTTAGTTTTATTCTGACCGTTGTATCGAGTAGTTTGTAAGCGCATTTTATTTAATTTAAAATGAGTAAACAATAAAAATAAAAAATTAAAAGGGAACTCACGATGTTCCCAGATACCGATCAAAAACAAAAAAACGAAATTTTACTGGAAACCAACATACATTCGAGCAATCTACGGCATACAAGTACGTCCGCAGAGAAACTATTGCATAATAATGATGAGAATATTGTGATTGACCCATCCCATGGATAATGTATTCTACAGTTTGTCTCAGTTTTTAGTGATATCAGCAGTTTAGTGATGTGCAAAACTTGTCACAAGGAAATTACTTTTAATCAAGCAAGTCCAAGAGGCCTGGGGTTTAAAATAGCTGTCATTTGTGAATGTGGTAATTCGTACATTAATTCTGGACCAATGATAGATAATGCATTTAAAATAAATAGACGTCTTGTTGCTGTGATGCGTCTATTGGGCGTCGGAATAAATGGGATCAATCTTTTTTGCGGACTAATGGATCTAGCAAGATCATCGCCAACGGGCTTCTTCAAAAGAGGGTCGATCATCTCGAAGAAAAGCTTCTTCAGCTTAACAAGACCTTATTGAGGAAGAGGAAGGTGAATTATATGGGCCTGGAATAGCAGATTAGCTGTAAGTATGACTTTAATCCATTTATAACTGTGAAAACGATCATTTTATCTTTAAACGAGTTTTTCTCGAAACAGCATTTTTCGAATTTGCTGGAGTGATTACTCGGACACAAATGATCCGATCGCTATCAAATTTTTTTCACATCTTCTCTATATAGTTCTCCATACGATGACCCTCCAGTTTTTTGATCTGATCAAAAATCTGATTTTGGTAGGCCAAAAACGACCAAAATTTTGGGTAAAATTTAACTTTTTTTTTCAACATGCCGCCATTTTGTCAATTTTTGATTTTTTGGTTCGCCCGAGGGTCATCGTACAGACAATATGTTTTTGTTTAACGAGAATTTTTTTTTAGGTTTTATCAACGGAGAAGGCTGCAATCACTCCAGCAGTGGAGGACCTTTTTGTTTTTGTCGCCGCCGGAGATCGCGTGTTATTTTAAAAATATTTAATATATTATTCCAAAAATTTTACTGTGTATTCTCAAAACATGTATAAACATACTGTCAAAATTTTAAAACGATTGATTAACTAGTTTTTTTTTATTAATTCCCAAAAATCGCCTTTTTTTTTGGCTGTCACACTAGGTGTGCCCCTTAATGCGTTGTATTTAATTTAGTTTATTTCTATATTAATTGTAATTTATAAAATCAAATCAATTAGTTCTTTCTTAACACTAACCTAATACCAGAACTAACAAGACTTGCAGGTAAAAATCGCAGTAAAAAGATTGATTTTAACAAACATTTTTTAGAACTTAGAACTAGTGTAAAATACAGATCATATTCGTTTCTCATAGTATTTGCAAAGAGAACTGAATATTAGCAGAGGCTTTGAATAGTCAAAATTCATTAATCATGTTACTACACTAGTTGTAACTTATAAATGTAGATATTTATCTCTTTTGGTGATTCCCATCAATACTCTACGTCACCATCATAATCATCATAACAGCCATAGAACTCTAAAGTTTGCCACCTTGACCGGTCTTATGCTGCCCGTATCCAGCGACTTCCCGGGAACTTAAGTATGTTGTCGGTCCACCTAGGGGGGCTCTACCTACGGCGCGTCTACCTACTCGTGGTCACCACTCGAAACCCTCTTGGCCTCAACGGCCATCGAGTGATGTGCTCCACCCACTGCCACTCTATAAGTATATAACTCGAAAACCCAACTTCTCTTATTAAATCAGCTACTTTAACTTTTCAATAACAATAAATTATTGGTCTTCGACGACCACGAAACCTTTTTGAAATTAAAGTAATGTACACATTACTTTTCAGCTGTGCAAAAATTTTAACAATACCCCCATATTATGACTCTAAGGTCCAAACCTCTGAGTTTAATGTAGTTAAGCTTTTACGTACACAGTACGTGATTTGAAGATGACGCACAGCATATTTAATTGATTTATCTATACAATACATAAAAAATATGAGTGGAGTCAGCAGGATTTTTTGCTATGGATAGTAATTGCGACTAGACGAGTCACAATGTACCTGTCCTTCATGGCAAGAAAAATCCTGCAAAATAATAAACCAGAATTATTCCTGTGGAAATGATCAATTTTCTCAACAGTTTCCTCATCGTCTCGAATCTTTTCAAAAGCACAATACATTTAGTCAATTCAGCGCACTGAAGTCGAGCCATGATAATAGAGCTTATTGGCGAGGAGGGACTGTCATTGCAAACACAAGCCATTAGCGTATTGTGTGCCTCCTTTCAACGGTACCCCATATTTTCTCGAGTTTTTTTGGTAAATTTCTCTCATAACCTACGCGAAATATCGCGAGACTAAAATAACAACAATGGATACTTATACTTTTTACTAACAAAAGGCTCTTTTTCGTCTTTACTTCACAAAATGAACTATAAAGAGAGATGATATGAGAGAATTCCTCCTAGTAACAATGCTACAAATAATCTACAAAATGTCAAAACTAATTCACTTCAACCAACTCAACCAACTCAACCAATCTATACTATGTAGGGAGGCAATTTAATCATTCAATGATTTTCGCAGTAATAAAATGATAGATATAATACTTTAAAGTTCAGTACGACTGGCGGCGGAAGTATTTTCATAATAAATATATCAATTACCTCATTAAGGAAAAGGTAAAACATTCCTCGATTTAAAAACACCGTGTGATAACATCACACAAATGATTGCTGCTTTCAAACATAATAAATATATAAAATCATAATCTACGTTCCATAATCTTCCCAACTCTACAGAAAAAAAGAAAATTTATCTCCGCGTCTTCGTTTTGGTTAGCAGTGATATGCATTTCAATTGAAGGCCACTCTATTAAATTTTACCATATCCCAAAATGTTTCTTCTATTTGCTAGACGTGCTAACCTCATTCAGCTTTTATCTTTTACATCACATATATGATGTAAGTGTCGTGTTTCTGGTGAGGTCAATCAAAAGTCGCCTAGAAGTTATCTTCCATAACCCACGAACAACTCATTAATTTAAAATTCTCTTGGGTAATGGAGTAAAATCAGCGCCCGCAATACAAACCCTAATAAACGAACATCTTTATATTATTTTTTATTTCGCTGGACAAAACGTCTAGTTAATGAATAAACCAGTTCGTAAAGTCCTTTACAACGAACGATTGAACAGTAGCCACAACCTTGCGACCGTATCGCGTGCGAAAGACGGCGACAGCCAAGCGAATCCGACCATTCAGTACTGAACAAAGCAGCCCTGATCTAATCAACGCAACAATACACCGGATTCACAATTTAGATGCGAAACAAACCGCGCTCCACTCGTGCCAACGCGCCCGATATTTTAAATTACGGACAATATTACACGGCGCGGAAACAAACGAGTCCATTGTAGGCCGGGTGCACCCGACAGCTGGTTTAGATAACGTGTGACCTCTCCCGGAATGAACCACGCTTTGAACAATTAAAACGACAATCTCGGCCACTAGTACCACTTGGCAGGAGATTTTGCAATCACCGCTTAATTACTTTTTTCATAAACGACACTACAGCCGACTATAACCGAATAATATCAACTTATCAAGAATCTACCATTTATATGAATAATTCATACGCTTACAGAAGAAAAGGTATTCCCGAGAAGCGACTTTTTATTAAAAGTCGTGTTTAGTTTGCCGGCGACGTACAAGCTTATATAAAGCAACACCTGCGCCGTGAAACATGCAAATTGTGACACTTATCCAGGACGACCAAAAAGCATCACAAAATTGCTTGTTACTGGAGCAAGAGACATTACGCGGATAATTTGCCACTGATGGCTTAATCACAGGCTCATGGGATAGACAATTGACCCTCTTTCCGCCCTGAAATATTATCAGGGAAACGATACAGTTTCGCCGAGGCGGAAAGCTATACGCAGCGGTGCACGATGAACAAAGCTAAAATAAATTTTTGTAGGTGTATTTGTTTCGAGGTTAACATTATGTTGCTTTTTACTTCATGATTTTTTTTTTTAATTTTAGTTTCCTTTTCCTGTTTTGCACACAAGAAAGTTACAAACGTGAATTATAGCCATGAGCTATAATTCACGTTTGTATATATATTGTATATAGCTTTCAGTAACAATATAAACTTAGTGTAATGTATCCAAATTAAAAAGTGCTAAAATTAATTTAAAGACCAGTCTTTCAAATTATTATAGCAGACTGATTTTTTATGAGAATCCGTATCAAGTAGATAATATCACCAAATATCTTAAACCTTATCGTAAGTCGAAAGTATGAGTTACTAGGACCCATTTTGAGTACTACAAAAAATAGGGAAGTCTAGTCAAGAATAATATTTTTTTCATTTAGTTCAGAAAAACTTTAGATAGGGTACAATATTTTTGATCACTGGAAAGGTAAATGGACGGCTACCACAAGGCCGCAGCCCCATGCGCTGATTCGACCAGGCTTGATACCACAGTAGCTAAAGCAGTTCACACTGCCATCGACGAGCAAAGACGGTGTCACACATTGTACGACATACTTTCCAAAAAGTGGTCACGGTCCTCAATAGTGAGGGATAGGACACAAGGAGGAGAAGGAGGAAGAAGAATATTTACGGATCATATGTTAATCTATGTACATAGACCGAACCTCAAAAGTTTTTCATAATAGCCAACTAACCAAACTTTATCTAACAGAGTTGTCTAGTCTAAGTTTGCTGACGGTGGTAAGTTTAATGTCTGCGGCAAAAATTAAACGCCCTGAAACGCCAATGTATCTACTAAATGCAGTAATTGTGACATTTAAATTGTGTGACATTTGTGCGCCGCGCGTACCGAGTGCACCGTAAGAGAATGGTGGTGGTTTTAATATATCAGAAGAAAAAAAAGTCTTTTGGCCAATAGTGGGTTGAAATGGTAAGCCATCAACGAAGTGAGACTTGGATTGTAAAACATCATTGGATGTTTCTTTAATACCATTCAATACCATTGTCTGGATGAATTGGTTTTAACTAATCTGAAATGCTTTGAGGGTATGCACACGATACTAAAATATATGTTGAAACTATTATTTTAAATATAATTAAAATGTCCTGCCCACTGTTAATCCAAAATAAATATAAATAAACACGCATCAAACATACAAAGATATTAATTTAAATATGGGGATTAAAAGCATCTTTAAAATGTAATGAAATATAAAAATAATTTCCTTCAAAAAGTCTAGAAACAGACGAGTGTTTTTTATTTATTTATTTCGATGGCTTTGAAGTTTGATCTTTTGATAAAATGTCATTCACAAAACACGCTAAGTTAATGGTTTTCTGTTGTCTTCCTTATTTAACGTCCATGGAATTAGAATTTCAAATTTTCCTAAATACCCTTTGGAATAACGTCGATTTTATAGGTTTAATTATAATAAAATATGGTAAAAGGATGTATGCTTTATCAATATCGATTCTAAACATTAAATTAAAAAATATTTATGCGTAGTTATTTCTAGAGAAGTGTCCACAAATACAAATAGGCTATATACAGCACAGCTGAGCAGTGGTAGCCCAGCAGTAGAATAAGCTATCGAAGGTCAAGGGATCGATTGACGGGGTACTACCTTATATAATTCACACTCGCATTTATCATATAGAATTTCCAGTGCTCACAATCAAGTTTCTATGATAGGCAGCAACGACCTCTGCGTACCATAATACCAGACCGCGTTCGCTGACCCGCTTGCCGAGCGTACCGATTATGGTTTTTTACCCCATAGATATCTTTGAAGGAAGCCTATGCCTTGCAGTAGCCGTCTATGGGCTGATACGACAATGTACAGCTATTATGCATAACAATAGCATGACTGTTTAACCAACTCCAATAGAATAAATATTATTGACACAAAAAATAACCTTAATATTAGCTGTTCGGTAGTCGATATATGCAATACTAAAATACTGCAAAAGGATATAAAATAGACAACCTTCTGCAAGTGAACAATTACGAGATTACAAATAAAGCGTAACGCAATTTAATAACAAGTTTATTGATTTTATTTATAAAGTGGTGAATGTGTAGCACATTTGCTGTCTTTTAATATATGGTACACCCTATCCAAATATAAATGATGTTAGAAACAATACATAACGTAATGATGTAAAAAAGCGTTTTCAAAATTCGAATAACTACACATTAAAATTAATTATTGTTTACTATCCATACTTGCAGATTTTAAGGTATTAGCCTGTTGCATTCCAATAGAGTTTCAGAGTGATCAATTTATACAGGATGATTGGAAGTAGGTGTAAAAGCTTAAAGCCTTTTGCCGACAAATTAGCTATAGATTAACCCTTATTTTTACAACTATAACTAACCAGCCTGCATACTTTTGATACGTTTAGCAACGATTAAAAATTTGGAGGTAAGTTTACTAATAAATTAAGTTTTTAAAAAATTATGGTATCACAAATATCTGATTAAAATTAATTATTGTTTACTATCTGTGCCTGCAAACATTGAACTGAGTTAAAATAAATCATCGGCATACCATTCCAATAGAAAGAAATAATTGTTATGGATGTTAATGGATATTATAGGTATTATAGGTATTATAAATGTAATATTCTGCGTTATGATGTGTCAACGTCTTCAAAGTTATTTGGTTAATAATTATCAAAAAGCGAAAGTTTTTGCCTCAATGTTGTCAAGTAACTAATTAATTTACTGTCAACTAATTGCTCTGTTGAGTGAAACTCCTGAAGTGTAAAATTCTATGACAATGAACATTAAATAACAAAATTCAATATTTCTCTTCAGTACTGGATTAATAACAAACTTCGAACACTTTCCTAATTAATTAATTTAGTCAAAAGAACACGAATAGAGGAGCTATACAAATATAAAATAATTTATTTTCTTATACATAACACGTTTTTTTTAGTTACATTCAATTGACAGTTCAGAAAAAATGATGTAAAAATATTAAAGTAATTTTATATAATCTACTCGAATCCCTGATGTACACAATTTGTTTGTATAACATATACAAAATATCTCTCTAAAAAAAGCTAGTTAAAAACATTTGTAGTGAAATGTGTAGTCTATGATAACTTAGTCGCTGTTTTATGACCGAAGGTCGTGGCCAAACACATCAGTCTACGTACGAGGGTGAATCAAAAAATTCTTGGAATCAATATTAAAAAATGCAAAGATTTAAATAATAATATTTTATTTTTCTACATAATCTTCCTGCAATGCAATGCATTTAGAATAACGCGTTTCTAACTTCCTTATTCCTTGTGAAAAAAAATTATTTTCTTGACTCTCGAAAAAGTCCTCTACGGCAGCTATAACCGCGTCATTATCGTGAAATTTTGTTCCACGAATTTCCTCTTTTAATTTTAGAAATAAGTGAAAATCACTTGGGGCTAAGTCCGGAAAATATGGTGGGTGGGCAAGGAGATTGAAGCCAGCACAGCGGATTGCGTTGAGCGCAACTTCCGATCGATGAGCAGGAGCGTTATCTTGAAGGAACAACACGCCCAACGACAGTTTTCCAGGACGTTTTTCTTTAATCGCTTCATGCACTTTCGGGATTAAATTTGCATAATAGGGTCCAGTAATCGTCTGGCCTTTTGACATGTAGTCAATAAAAAGGATTCCTTCACTATCCCAGAACACAGAGGCCATAACTTTGCCAGCGGTAGGAGCAACTCGAAATTTCTTAATGGATGAAGAGGATGGTCGTTTCCAAGATATGCTTTGTCTTTTAGTTTCAGAATCAAAATGGTCGACCAACGTTTCATCCATGGTGACAAGACGACGGCAAAAATTATCCGAATCACGCTGGAACATTTCGAGATTACGCTTGGAAATTTCCAAACGTCGCTTTTTGTTTTCGTCGGTTAACATTCGTGGCACCCATCTTGCAGACACTTTTTTGAACCCCAGTAAATCAATTAAAATGGATTGAACGCTACCAAAAGATATCTTTAGGATCTCAGCTATATGTTTATAGTCATTCTTCTGTCTTCCAAAACCAGATTCTCAACCTTTTTGACATTTTCTTCTGTAACGGAGGTTGAAGGCCGCCCAGAACGCGGGTCATCTTTACAGCTTGATCTACCTCTTTTAAATTCAGCCACCCAGTACGCAACCATAGAATAGGGTACAGCATCACCTCCTAATGTCTGCTGAATGTCGAAAAAAATTTCCTTCGTAGACATTTTTTTCAAACTGAGATATTTTATCACCGCACGTAACTCACTTTTATCCATAATTTTGACTTTTTAGCAACTCGTTGCACAAAAAAATTTATTACATGCGAACGAACTGACAAAAACAAGTGACAGTCTGCATAAATATAGTGTGATAGACACTCTTTAATTTGAATATCGAACTTGATCCAAAAAGGTTTCATATATATGCACTTCTAAGAACTTTTTGATTCACCCTCGTAAGTAAGAATGTAATTTATTACATATAATTTCGAAACATTTCAAATTATCGGATCTGAACTAGGTGTTCAGATGTTCAAAGAATAAAAGCGTGAATTATGATGAGACGGGCCTTTGTTATAAAATTAGTAAATTGCCCACAGGGCAGACGTAGTACTGTATTATAATACACTCCCGTGTAATGTCTCTGAACTATCAGGTAAAAAATTAAAGAATTTATTGAAGAAAAAATTGTTAAAAATTCGTAGAATAAAGCAGGGTTTAACTATCTTTATTGAGTCATGCCTCACCTAAGCCATTCTGCAACTCTTACGTGTCCTTGTGTATTATACAAATTTATATTAAATTTTGCTTTAATTGGGTATTTTGGTTAAACTCATGTCGAGTCCATTTTCGAATTGTCCCCATATGGAGGCCTGTAAAGGATTGATAATTGACAATAGAACTAGGGAATGAATTTGTGTTGTAGACTTTTCTTATTCTCAAACCAGGGCACGTTTGGAACCCTAGTAAGTTGAATGATGCCGTTATACAATTCAATCTGATTCTAGTTTTCATATAATTATGGTGTTTTGACACTCTTCTCTAGTTGTCATTGTTAATGATCCTCAGTGAATAATATATGAATAAATGCTTTATAATTATAGAAAATAGTTTATGTATAATTATTGCTATATGAACTTCTCTAATGCAGATTTCTGTATTTGAAGGACTTCCGTCTGTCTGTGAGAGAGAGTTAGGTAAAAATAGCCTAGGAATATCGCCTTCTTAGTGGACTACGAAGAGAGTCGCCATGTGTTCCGCCAGGTTTTTCAAGCCAATTATTCAGAGTGCAATACATAGAAATATGATCTAGTTATATCAAAATAGTATAAAATAAAAATTTTACATAGATAATGAGATGAGGTGTTTACAAATAAGAAGTAAAAGAAAGACATGATTAAAATAGTAACAAAGGATGAGATAAAATGTAGTAATTTAAAAAAACACAGAAACATATGATACCTTAGGAATGAAGGTGAGGATCATTGGAGATGTCTGAAAGAAATGTAAAAAAGTTAGAATTTGTAAAGCAAGAAAGATGAAGAATAGAAGAAATTGTGAAGCATGGAAGGAGATTGTAAAATAATTATTCCGCATAGTCCATATTCCGAGCATTCAAGAGGTCCCCAAAAACGGAACCATAAAAAACGCAGCTACTGTAAAAGTTGAACATAGTGCTACAGGTGTCCGGAAATAATCTGACACCGTGGCCATCCAGCGCACATGAAGCGGTATCCAGTTAGCGCGTGGACAATTCTTTTAAAATATCCGATCTGGAATGTCTTGGGTGTCCACAATTATTGTTTTACCAAGAAATCCGTCTCTTTTCCCTGGAAAGCTAATGCGAGGTTACTATCGCAAGAATTGAGAACGGCGTAAGAAAAATCAAAATTTCGTCTATCATTGTTTGGTCGATAGACAAGTTCGAAGTGACACTTTGACGTGTGTTTATAAAATATGACTTATTTTATTATCATTATTGCAACCAATGAATGTAATTATTTAAATAAATAACTAAGCCCCATCGGTCATTGCCTGTCGTCTAAATGTTTCTCGACTAAAAGCTTCCGATTTTTCATCGTTTGGAAAACACATAATTATAAATTTATAACACAAAAAACCGTTTAAATAATTTTTTCTAACGGTTCCTGGAGAGAAGGTCTTCAAGGAAAATGACCTTAACTATATTGTCGGTCCACCTAGAGGGATACCAGCCAACACCCCGTCTCCTACTCGTGGTCACCGCTCGAGAAGCCTAAAGTCTCAACGACTGTCAGTTGCACGAGCGATGTACCTCACCCACTGCCACTTCAGACAAGAGATACGTAATTAAATAATAGCTTGCATCTTAAGATAACTTCATAAGAGTGACAGAAGTAAGTATATAAGGCAATATGTGCTACAACCGTATCAGACAAAGCACTTACTTACAGGAACAAAGCTTAGTTCATTTAATCAACGTGTCAATACATCGCCCCTCGTGTATGATTATAATCTGAACATTAATATTCACTACACAACGTTGGTTATATTGAATTTGTAGCTCAATAAACATAAAATTAGGCGACAGTTATGTCGGTGTGCACTATACATTACTTATTAGACACAAATATTCATTATATACAATAAATTGAACACAATTTTATGCTAAAAGTTCTTACAAGTTTTTATAATATTTTTGAAGAATACCTAAATACATGCAGTAATCATTTTTATAATTATTTCAGCAGTAGAGCGTTTGCTGCTGGATAAAGGCATTTTTAAAATTATAATCATACCATAATTACATATTTAATTCTTGTATTTTTACTTTCTTAATATGATCAAGTTCCGATAATAGTGAAAGAAAGCATTTGGCTTATAAGAAAATTCAAAACACGTACTTCGTCATCATTATTATAATTTTAGCCGCAGCACGTCCAATACTGGACACTGGCTGATTTACAAGAGGCCTGGTTGGAAGCAGCTTGCATCCAACGTCTACCGACGACTATCTGTCTGTCTACCTTGTAAGCGATCGCTCTACACTGAATTTGTCGGTACGTCGCCCTTCACAACCTTAAAGCTTTGAGCAGCCATCTGTTTTGCGCGCTATGTGACTTGCCACCGCCATATTACTTTCCAATCTATTGGGCTACGGATCTCGTTACTCCAGGATCGATCTCGTAGAGAAATCCCGAGGATAGTCCTCTCCATGGCTCATTGAGCAACTGTAAGCTTACGAATTAGGTCTAAAGTGAGAGACCGTGTTTCGTTTGTATAGTACACTAACTAACTAACTAACACAATTTACAAATTTTCCAATCAACACTGTATTTACGTCCGTTCCGACGAGCCGTCAGAGGATCGTAAAACAATCCTTCAGAATAACTTTAACAACCCATTGTATAAAACAAAATTGGAGCTTGTTTCCTGTCGGCTCTAAGCTAGGTTTATGAGATGTCTAACGTCATTCGACTCGAGTGTGAATGACAAGTACGCATGGTATACAGGAAGTACGGATATACACTATTATACAAAGCAACTCCAGCTAATTCTCCAACTCTAATCCTAAACAGTCCCTGTAGTGTTTACATTAATATTAGATTAACGTAATCACTACGCTTGTCTATCAAGCACACATAAAACAAAAGTTATAGATTAATTTATTTAATCAATTAACTATTTAACATAAAACGCCAGAGGCGCATTATTTTATTTTAGTTTCAACAACCTTACTTAAAATGGAATATTGATTGAAATACGAACGATATTACGGAGATGGCGACATAAAAAAAAATATTTCCGTTAGCTAAAAAAATTTTTTGTAGGGACAGCCATGTTAGGGTCAAGAATATCAGGTTAATAAGCTCGCCATATTAACTAAGTAAGTTTGCATTTAAGTGCAAATCAACTCTGTAACAAATTTGTAAATATTTTTAAATTTTGATTATCATTGTCACATACTATAATTCTTGCAGGAACATTGATAACCATCATTTAAGGAAAAAGTGTGTCAGAACAATTCTATTAAAGGATTTTTTTTAGTTAGACAATAAATATCAAGTAATAAATTATTTATTTATGTATTAAATTAAACAGATTACCATGCATAGTTAATAAAATTTAATAATTTTAAAAATAAACACAAATTAGTAAGTTATTTAGATCATTTTCTAGCATAAATTATGAGTCTATGGCAAAAAAGAAATGCAAGTAAAAAAACAGTTGAAATTACAATAAATTGTCCAATAACTTGAATTTAATAATGCAAGGAAACAGGCATTTGGACTTTTTTATTGTTTGTTATTGTGATTTTTAAAATGTGTTAAAAAACAGATAAGACTTCTTGCTTGTATTTAAAAGCCCATTTAAACAAATATGAAACATTTGTTTTACTTATAAAATAACCAATGATCGCTAGCTGCAAGTTTTCCAGGGGTTTTTATGTAAGTAGTTATGCTCACACGCAAATCTCCTTTTTATAAATAAACATTTTTTATGTATACAAACTAATGTAAAATACACAAAAATATTGATGAAACTAAAAAAATTATAAACTATTGTGGTCGTATGCAGTTATTTCCCATTTTTACAGCTCGCACTGTATTCTTAGCATAATAGGACAGGCCTTAATAATGAACAAAGTTTCATATCATGTATACCAGGAAAAATAAAATATATGGTTGGAGTTTGTGAAAAAGAATAAAGAATGAATTTAATTTCTGTAGAATGATCCACAAATAAAAATCATTCTCTAATTACCTTCAAATGTTATTAAACCACAAATGATTTTTATTTGTTTTATGAAGCAGAATCTTTGTATAATTTTGTCTCTATGAACCAATCCTTATTTAAAAAAATATATACAGATGAATATAATAATGATATTTTAAAAAGAAGCTTAAAATGTATGTCGTCCTATTTAGAATAATTTTTATAATAAATTTACTATTAATATAAAAGATAAAAATATATCATAAATATGCCTCCAGTTTCAATTTTAGTAATTTTCGGGAGAAAAGAGAATATTCAGTACAGAACAAACAATCAAGAATTAAATATGTCTAAGCTGGACTTTTAACAATGCAAGATGCGGGTGTTTAGATTTGGTTAGCAAACTTCTTTACAAACACTTTATAATCATATCTCGTTTAATAAAAATAGTAATATTGAAATTGCATTAAAAATGTTTTATTATAGTGCATCAACAATTTTTGACGATATTTTAGGGTTATGTTTATGTTTAACAAATTAATTAGGCAAGATTTAATGTCCATATTGTGAAAATATGATGCGTTGTTTTTAGTAAATCAGGGCTTAAGTACTTTATTAAACATACAAAAACAACTTCTTTCAAAACAAAAATAATAGCAACAAATAGCACAGTTACCTTTTAATGTCTCCTTCAAAAAGTAATGACTGGATCTGACAAGAATAAGTTACAATAATTACACAACACTAAACAATTTCACTTAAACAATGAAAAAATAACCACAATATAATACTGCTGTTGTTCACTATTTACTATAGCTTCTCAATTCCAAACAAAACTCCAAACCAAACTCTGTTGTGTTCGTCACCCGCTGATTATGATTACTTGCCATAAAAAAATAACGTTATAACTCATTGCTTTAGATTTAATAATCCAATAGTAAGTAAAACATGCGTTATGTACTAGATTTCGTATTTAAAACAAATTCCTTGGTGATATAAACTCTTCGTTATTATTTTAAAAGATTTTAAATTGTTTATTAGTATTGAAATTGGCATATAAGCTATTTCGATATGAAATACCTATTAATAATAAACAAAATACCAGAGACTGATCATTTGCTTCCCTCTGCTTAGTTAAAATTAGTGAAACGTTTAATAAGAAAACGGATAATTATTTATTGATGTTAATATTATCATTTATTGATATTCAATATTGTGCGGAAACGCGCGTGTGTCCCTATTTATAATACTGTTTTATATTTAAAAAAAAAACTTCATGCTTCGGATTTATTAAGTTAAAGCTTCATATGTAATAAACCCATGTGTTCCTATTTCAGATTTAAAAATCCTTTTAAATAGTATGTCACTTCGTTTTACGACCCTTATTTTTGGCCGAAATACTCTCAAATTATAGTATATTACCCGACGTTTGATGACGGCATTTATTCTGTAGCTTTTTGTCAATAATATAACCGATAGTATAAATTCATTATTAACACATAATATAATAATTATGAACTATGTTATGTAGCCATGAATAAGGAAATTTTTTTAACTAAATAATTTTCTTCTATATTATCATGCGGTTCGAATCCTTTGACAGTGACGTTTCTTTTATATAGGTTATGATTTTATGAATCAAAATATTTTTATGAATAATAGTACTAAATAAAGTTGGTAAGAATGAATTTATCTATATTAAAAACGCTTTTCAAAACTACGCCAGTTTTTTATCACCATGTAAAAAACTTGTCAATATTTCCATCAATTATTAAAAGAAAAATTCATGTAACTACAAGTAATTGTGATTTAATGGAATTTTTCGATTCTAAGAAAAATTGGAGTGAAACCAATATTAGAGTAGGCAGAGCATGGAGGTTGGACGAGTTAAGAATAAAATCTAATGTAGATTTGCATAAATTATGGTATGTTTTACTTAAAGAGCGAAATATGCTTTACACTATGGAACATGAATGTAAAGAGAAAACGAGACTGTTCCCTAATCCTGAAAGAATTGATAAGGTACAAGAGTCCATGAATAACATTGAAACAGTAATAAGAGAACGTAATGTTGCATATTACAAGTTAGAAACTGGAGAGACTGGGGAGCGCCCTGTTGAGGATGTAATCAATGTTTTTGGATTACCTGAAAAGTACAATAAACAAGAATATCATATACCACAATTCATGAATACACGGTGGGTCAGGTCATATTTGGAGCATGGTTACATAAACAGTATAGCAGTGAAAAAATTTTATAGACTGTATAAAGAAAAACAATACAATGAAGCAAGAAAAGCTCGCAATAGAGATTTTAACCATGTTCAACACCTATTAAAACGTTTTCCAGATATGGATATGGAAAAGTTGAAAGAGGAATATCCAAATGTCGATATTGAAAAGGCAAAAAGAACTAAAAAGGCTAGAGGGCACTTTTTTCCTAAATATTAGTATTGCTAATGTGTCAACATTGTTTTTTTTTATGTGACAAGTATGATTGTAAGTTATATAAGTTTATGTAATAGAAAAGCTTAAAAAGAGAGTGGTTCCTCTTCAACTGTAGCAGAAATATTTAGAATTATCACTTTGATATGCTGGAGTTTAATTTTAACTAAAAATATCAGAGACTTCCAAAAATTACTTTTATTCTGAGATGAATTGTGAATTTGTGTAATTTTAAACAAAATTAAAATAGTACAAGTAATTAGATATTTTATTTATATTTTTAAACCATTCCACAGTTGCAACAATTCAATTATGTTTACAGTGTATGAGAAAAATAAGGATACATAAAAGTATTATATTTCACAACTTATTTAATTAAAAATAAAAGAAATGGAATTCAGTTTTTTTTATTGGATACATGTAGAAATCACTAAGAACTTTTATAGTAACTACTTGCTTTATATAATCCTAGAACAAAATCATTATCATCAGAATATAAGTGAGAGATGCTCACAGCTGGTTTTGGGTGTCCTCCAGGTATCAATAGAGGTTGAAACTGGCCACTTTCCTTTGTGGGCAGACATCTGAGGTTCTACTAGTTCCAATGTCCTATGTGAGCTCTCCATTGCCACTTCAATGTTCATAACAGAATAGGATATAATAAATAAGAAAATAACAAGTTAGTTTCACAGAGTTTTATTAGTTGAAAAGAATTGTTTTGCTTTTATAGTTACAGTACTATTAAGTAGTGAATAATTCAAAATAATGTTAATGGGAAATGTGCTGAGCATGATTTACAACAATATCTTTCTTTTTTAACTTACCTTAACTAATACCCTAAAATTACAAGCAAGAAGATTTTTGACCTTTGTTATTAATTATACAAATTCCATGATAATACGTTACAAGAATGCCTTGTCAAGTTTGTTTCATTTTTAAAATCCTTAAAACTCAGTGTTTTCATGTGATGACGACTGAACTTTCGGTAATCGAAATTACTTTCAAATACCTTTCTTGTTCATAGGAAAATATTTGTTAAATTTACCCATGTGTTTATCAATATGAGAAACGATAAATTTACAATCCAAGTAAACCTACGTTTTCAAAAATCTTAAATGCTTCAGGTAGATGTCCATTGCCTGCTAGTTTATGCAGTCTTATTATTAGTTCTTGCAATTGTTCATATATTGACCGATACTGTTTGATAAACTGTAGGGTAACAGAATATGTACAATATTGGGGAATAAAATCTTCTTCTATTTGTTCATTATGAAGCATTTTTTTATTTAATGTGTCTAACATATCTTGTACATGTTGTACATTAAATGCCTCTAAATAAGCATCCAGTGCTATATATAAACAAAATATTACATAATTTTGGTCTATTGTGAAGGAGTCTTTATTAGCAATTGGCATAAATTTACGACATGACTCATTGGTTTTGGAAATGGAATGCTGTCTTTGCATTATTTTATTCATTGTCTTTGATAAATATTTGGTAATATTTTTTACTCTTCGTGCTTTTATCATATTAGTTGCAGAGATATCTAACTTGTTATGAATAGCTGGATATTGTTCCCATTCCTTATTATTTATAAAATTCATAATAATTTGTATAATGTTGTTTTCGCTAGCAGATATTATTGAGTGTACATGCAAAGATCCAACTAGATATTTCATGTAAGATGGTTGTATTTTTTGCAGGATTTTGGGTATTGATTCTTTAGGTAATTCTATAAGAAAAACAAATATGAAAGATTGACAAACATGAGGAAATATACTCATAAATTTTCATCAAAATAATCAAATCCATGTAATGAATATCATGGCACATTTTAGAAATTGAAGAAAATATAAACTTTTTGGTATTTTTAACAAATTGGTGAAAAATTTGTTATGCATACATTCTAAGCAATAAACGTTTTTTAAACTATAGTTTTTTTAATTATGTATATATTTTTAACACATTTACAATGCTCTTTTTATTTCAGATAGTTACCTGTTATAATTTTATAAAATTCCTTAGCAAAAGCCTTGCAATATTTTCCAGTATTAGGGTAGTCACTATTTGAATTATTTTCACAGATGTAAAATGTATGTACCATTGCATTTAACCAAACCTAAAATTTTAAATATGATGTTAGATTTTAACATCAGATGCTGTTCATAAAAAACATAAATAATTAGTGAAAGAAGCTTACAGATATAATTCTTATGTATTCCTCAGGATATTGGAGATGTACCATATATGTAAATATTCTTAGAATTTGTCGGCAATTATTATTGACAGCACCAGTGTAGAGAACATTGTCAGACCATAGAATGAAAGTCATCAAAGGTCTATGTGATCTCATTATATGGCATCCCATATTGTTAGTGTATCTAAAATTACATTTATCAACAGAGATAGGATATATGTATGCATATTTACCTAAAGTTATGGAGAAAGCTTTGATAAGTGGACATAACTATTAATGATTTTGTAAGAAAAGCAATTAGACATCAATGTATGGATAGTTTCATTAATCCCATCAAGGTGTTTCAAGACCAAGACAACCTTTAGAAATAAATAGATGACTGATATGAAGAAGTATGCAAATGGAAACTCCAAAAATACCTCCCTTTATATATTTTATCTAATAACTATTACTTATATATTTTAAGGTAAAAATATAACTTACTGGTTATGCATTTAAATATGTAACTTCTGCTAATTGAATTACAAATATAGGGATAACATTGTAATTGGTTAATGATCAATAGCTTTTAAGAATGTGTTAAATTGCTGTAGCTCAATTTTTTAGTAGTTTAAAATTGTAATCAAATTTAAATTATCATTAATATCATGTAATTTTATATTGAAAGTAATAAATAGGTTTTCGATATAATTTAGATGAAGAGTGCCAAAAGAGATGCACATATGAATTATAGTTTTTTGTTCTGAGTATTGACTTTTTATTTACGTAAAACAACACATTAACACTAGTTATGACGCTATATCAAGGTTTTATTTTAATGTTTGCTTTTAAAGTAATGTTTGTCTTACCGAGAATTCCATATAGCTAAATCAAATTGTAATAATTCAATGATACTTTCTAAAACCATCATTAGACGTTTAATTCGATCTGATCTCTTTAATGCCTCATAAATTTCAAATTTTTCTTTTTGCCAATGCAAGCCTTTTACACTTTCTTTCATTTCTTCAGGAATATTATCATATTTATCAACCAAAGCTTCATCTTTGCTGTCAGAACTAAGCTCATATTCAAGTCTATTCATACAATATTTGACAATGCCATTTTTGCATTCAAATTGTACTCTATTACTAAATGTATTATCTTTTACATCCATTGGAGAAGTTAGAAAATTTGTATAACATTTTCTGATTGTTTTACCCAGACATGGTGGATGTAAACTAAAGTTATGAGACAGAATTTGTTGACATTTTTCTAATATATATGACACATCACAATCAGCATCTGGGTCTTCATGTGCATTCTGAAATTGTAATGAAGAATATTACTTTAAAAGAGGTATTTAAACATCCATATAATAATTTTTATGGTACACAATGTACCATTTAAAACTAGGAATGGTCATTCAGTTATCACTAAGGAGCTTGATTTGTAACTTTTAACATTCCTTAGATTCACTCTGTAGGTGACACATATATCACATTGTGGCAAAGAGAGGGTTTAGATGTAGCAATGATAACCCGCATATCAAGTTTTAGGAGGCTTTCTTGCAATTCATTGGTATTCATATTCACCAAACAAACTCCGCTCTCTACCTTAACTGTCGTTAACTAAAACTTATCTCTACATATACCCATGGAATGTTTCAGTGTGGTGGGAAATATAAGGTCCCATGTTCAAAAAATTATTTATCTAGAGATGTTATAACCTTCATTGAAGGGTATGATAAATATATTTGTAAGTGCAATAGAGTGAATTTAAAAGAGTTTGAATTTATATATTTTTTAATTCAGGTTATATTGTTAACACACACATAGGCAGGCCTTCTAGATGGACTGATATAACACACTTGCAGCAAGTTGCAAGGGGAGTCTATCGGTTGATGGGTAAAAGTTTGCAAATATTTTTCAGCTACAATGCTATTATATCAATATTAATGAAATCAATATCACAATAAAGGATTATTAATTACCAGCATTATCTCTACCACATTTTTTAAGATGTTAGCAGATAGATATTGAGTAGGTGTAATGCAAAGGAAGCAAACTTCTAGTGCTTCAAGCCACATGTTTGTCTTCATTTCTATTTTAAATGATTCTTCCACATATGATGGTACTTGTTTTATAATGTTCTGAAAAGTGAAATGGGAAATTTTAAATATTTTTATGCCAAACATGTTATTAATTGTAATGATGGTTGTAGTTTTTAACAGTGTTATTATTAAAATTTTACCCTGCTAATTTTAGTTTTGTTACTACACTTCAGTTTGTAATAAATATACTAGAAGACAGTATTAAAAACATGTCATTTTTGTATTCAAATTAGCAGGTTAAAACAACATGGAATAGCAATTTACAACATCAAACACAAGCTAAAGTCTTACTTCTTAAATAATCTAGATAGAATAGTTAGTAACAAACTTAAATGCTACATGCATTTAAAATTGTCACGCCTCCTAGTGCCACTCTCAGAGGATTGTCTAACCAGTTGATTAACTCAATTTTAAATGATTTTGTTTTTTTTTTATAGCTCAAATATAAGCCCAGGAAGTTTCTTGTGCTATCTACTACAAAGAAATTATAACTATAATTTTATTATATCAAGTAAATTAAAATTACACAATTGCAATCCACTTTTAAAAGCTTCTTTTTAATTCTGTGTTTCCAGTTGATTAAAAAAAGAATTTATTTTTAGCTAAGTTTGGTCTCTTGTATAGTTCTATAAAGGATTTTCTATTATAATAAGATAAATTTGATATATGGTATCAATGCTTACACCTTCCTTAACATTCTGATGGTCGCATTTATTTCCATTTATACATGATGGTAGGTATATTAATTTAAGTCTTTTAGCAAAATTATGATACGCTTTATAAGAAACTTGTTCACATGCTTTAATAAAGTTTTTCCTTTTCAAAGCTTTAAAATCTTCTCCAATATTACATGAATCCGACTTTAGTCGTTTAAGATTGGATTCATTTTCTTCAGTTATTAGACGTTTTGTTGGACCTTCTTGACGGCAAAGTAATTTCGCCTTTTTCTTTTGAGGACTCATGATGGATAGATTTTTGTCATAATTAATTCCACGTTTAAAATGTAAATGATTTTTTTTAACTTGTTTCCTTTACACAGTATCCTGTTTCTAGGGTAGCTTTAATTTTAAAATGATAGTTGTTTCATATACATTAAAGTTTTTGTTGTGACATATTCTATTTTTTTTAATTACTTGAGTAAGCATATGTTTCAAATTATACAGCCACCAGAAATAAGCTAATTATTACGATAATTGATATTCCTACTTAAGAACATCAAACAAAAAAATTATTGATACCATAAAATGTAAAGCTCAGGTTCAATGAGTTCATTAAGCATATATTTGAATCGGCTGATCTTCTCTTTCTCGCTCATCTCTGAAAGTTCCGAACGATCGGTTTAATTATTCGGGATATAAATTTATTATACATTATGCGATTAAAAAATTGCAACATAATGCTATGCTGGATGCAACAATCTTTTGCGTTGTGTACGAGTAGTAACGTAAAATAATCTATCAAGGTTAACACAGTCCATTGATTCTCGTAGTTCGTGTGTTTTAGATATTTTCTACAGTAATTATTTGCGTTGTTTCTGAATTTAAAAAGAAGTTATAAAATTTATTTAATGTTGTACATTTAAAACAGTGAATTACCAAAATAAACCGACTTTTAATAAGAATTATTGACTATAAGATGTTAATCTTTGGCAAAGGTAAGTCGTATTTTTTGTAGTAATTAGTACATTTACGTATCATTTAGATAGAGGATACGGATCGAAATCAGCTCATTGCGTATTGGATATCATGTGATGTGGGAAGACATCCCTGTTCCTCTCTAAAATTTCACAGACAATGCCTCGATTCGAACTCCCGGCCGAAAGTACCCGGCGATAAATATTGCTCATCGTCCTTTGTATTTCGAAATACAACGATTAACAAAACGTTACATAGGTAGTGTGAGACGGAGATAACGCTCTACGAAGCCGAAATTAGCCGATTGTCTTTTTCCAAAGGTCGATGTGCAATATTTATTGCCGGGTACTGGACAAACTTAATTCTTCTGAATCCTGTACTTACGGTATAATACTCATCATTAGGTGCCATCAAATTGACAAAGAGAACAAACTTGAACAAACAAAGCAAATATGTGTACATTATTCGGAGGTATAATGTCAGTAAATGTTGTACCTCCTATCCTTTTACTAGTAGTGATTCTAACACAGAAATCAAATTTTAAAATAATTAATAAAATTCACTTATCTAACTATTGTCTTGTATTAAGTTTTTGCTGTAAGCTCTTGGAGCTTTTATAGCTTCATCGGAACACTACTATCTTAAGCATATGATTACTATATAAGTTTACCTTTTGTTTAATTTTGTAGTACCTGTAGAGTTTAAAAGTTTTGAATGAAGCAGAAAATGTGTACTCAATGTAACCTACGCAGCTAAAGCTTATTGTGCTCAATGGCGTGGTCCCAAATATTGAAAATAATTGATTCGTAGTTGTACGCAACCGAAATAAATAGGTTTGCAATTGTAGCTATACTTTCTTGAATAACCGCCACTATAAAACCACAATACCCAATAGCTCAGACAACAGTACCGCAGGCAAGCGAGCGCCAACACAATATCCCAAACAGATTAGACGACATGGCTTTAATTTTTAAGGTATATTGTCGAAAATTTTGTAGTTTACAAAAAAAAAAATTATAAATTTTTTATTTTTAGAAAATCACTTATATATTCCTAATATTTTTTTTAACTATAACACTATGTTTTTTTTATTGTACTATTTTTGATACAGGCTTGGTTGATTATCATAATATTAGTTTCATAATATTGACTGAATTTTTTAAACATTTAAAGTTTTATTATTGGTGTTCAAATACAAATCTTACAGTGTAATATTTAGATAGAAAATTTTCATTGTCATTATTGAGTAACTTTTATTTGCAGCCACTGACCGTGAAGGTCGTCACACTTTTTAGCATTTGTCTTTGTAAGATAAAATATTTGTTTATCGATTGGTTTATTTTAAAACTTCTAATAGAACGTTTTTTTTTTATAATAATTTAAACAGTAACCTTTGAAAAACTAGAAGTTCTTTTGTCTAATAACATTTTAAATTTTTTTAGATATTTTCTGCTGTTGCATTAGCTTCGGGTGTTTTGTCTGTTCATGCTCCTGGTGGTTATTCATATAATAGATTCAGTGGTCCCGTGAGCGGGCAGATTGTAGAAGTACAAGTGCCTGCTGCACAGAATGTTGCAGCCCAAGAACATGCCAGCTATGGTTACGATCACAAGGCTGGTCAAATTGATCCAGAAACTGCAAAATACGCTCGACTAAAAACTGTTGATTATGTGGTAAGATAAAAACCTTTTTTTAATTCGAAACATGGTAAGCATTCCTCAGAATCATATTTTTATATCAAATTTACATTATTTTCAGGCCAAACCGGACTATCATTATGCTTATGGGGTTGAAGATCCACATACTGGTAATCAACAAAATCACAAGGAGCAACGTGATGGGGACGTAGTTACGGGGGAATATTCTTTAGTCGAACCTGACGGCTCACTACGTATTGTCCGATACACAGCAGACCCTAAAAACGGATTCCAGGTAAAAACTGTACACTGACCGTTTATTAACGTTCTAATAAAATTACAAGAAGGTCATATAATTCATGCAATGTATAGGTATAGTGTATCGAAGTGATAGTATTGTCAATAAAAATATTTATCATATTAAACATATATCCGATCATTGCAGTACAAAGTTCTCGTTCTATAAAATAAGTTAGTTGGTGTCCGTTTACTTTCCAGTACACGAAGAAAATCGATCCAATCAAAACACGAATCTTTGTTAAAATAAACAACAACGTTAGCATCTTCATAATAACCTTTTTCTTTTCTTAGGCCACAGTACACAAGCAACCAGTTGCTCATGCACAGCAAATAGAACAGCCAGTTCACTACGGACGGAAGAATCAAGAAGAAGATGATTCACGAGAATACTAGTCAAGGTTATTTCATAGAAATTCTCTGCTCTGTGTTCACGCCTGTTTGTTGTTAATTTATCTGTTAATTGTTATAAGTTTTTACAATAAAATATTACTTTAAGACTGCTTTTAATTAAAAAAAATGCATTTTACGTTATGGATAAAGTATTTACTTCTTTTATTGTTAGATGAAGGTAAATTCGTCTCAGTTATCTAATATAAAAAATACGACTTAAAGATATATTTGCTAGTCTGACTGCTGACAAAATTTAGTTCTACTAACTAAACCACACAAACCCTAATCTTCTTGGTTACACATTTTTGTACAACTTCTTACGTTATGAAATATATTGCAAGAACGAAAAAATTGTTTTTTTTTTTTCAAATCAAAAATGTAAGGTATTTCGACATTATTATTTATTAAGCAATATTGACTAAAGCATATTTTAAAAAATGCCCTATTTTAAAATTATTTTCAGTTTTTCGAATTTATTATTGAAGAATGTCTTTGTTAATCAAATAGGTAATGATGGTGATATGCTCGGTCCTGCTCCTCCTAAAAACGTTCTTAAGAAGTCCATTGGGAAGGGAAATATTATTGTTGAACTTTTCTCTGCTGATATGGTGTTAAGTGATTGTAGGTACCGCAACTGTAATAAAAATGTACTGTTAATGTACTTCTTGTTATTTTTAATAAATTAAAATATTGTAATATTAAAATCATCAAAAAACTAATCAAATCGATCGCTGCCGTAAAAATCAAACCAGAGAGTTGATTAAGAAGATAGACTTGCCATTTTTCCAAAAGAGTTAAAATAAAAAAATAGTCATACCGAAGTTGACAACCGTCCGATGTAATTTTTCGTAATTTTATTGCATTTTTATTAAACAACTTCTTCCCAATATATTCAAATTTTAATTGATTTTCTTTTAAATTCTTATGGGCTACTTTGAGTATTTGAAAAACACTTGAGAACCGTTTTACAAACGCTTTTGTTTTCATTGTATATAGAGTAAATATTAAAAAAAATATTTAAAAACAAAGATGTTGATTGTTGGTTGTTTGAAGAATGCTAAATCTTTACTATCAATAAATTAATATATAGCTATTCTAAATAAAACACCAAAGTATTATTTCGCAATATTGAAAATACTATATGATTTTATCTTGATTGTGCAATTGAAATTTTCAACCTCTTCTTATTTAAAGTTCAGAATCAGAAGTGAAAAAAGAACGTAATAAAAAAAAATTCCATTTAATTGGTACGATTAACTTTTGCAAACAGTTACTATTTTTTTGAAAACGATTACATAATTAGCTATAGGCTGGAAGGTTCATACAAACGTTTGTTTTTTAAGCGATGTCACTCATCAATACACCACTAACCTTAGTATCAAGTATATTGTTATAGATAGAGTATAAATTATTTAATTTTTTCTCTAAAATCTATTTTTCTTACTTGCAGTGCCATAGGGTTATCGACCATCACAAGCGAAGCTTCTTTTAGTGCTTTTGATGCCTTTATTTCACCTTCGGCAGCTATTATCTTCGCCCTTGCTTCTCTATCCGCTTCTGCTTCGGCCGCCATGGCTCGCTGTAGCTGCACTGGCAGTCTTACATCTTTGCTAAGATATTAACGAATATTATTATTAGCTTATATACTTTTTAGTAAATCGCAGGATGCGAGCCACTTCCAATTGGTGTTTTTGGAAAGCTGCGAATGAGGCCTATGATTAATTTTATGGGAATCATTCTAGAGTTCAGGAAATACTTAAAAATTAAATTGTGTTCAATAACTCAAATTAAACCAATCGTTGTTATAAACAACAGCTATGAATAGTAAATGTTGTAGTTTACTAAGAAAAAAATTACATTACATTTCAACTCTTTCAACTTCAACGCCCCAGGGTTCGGTGGCCTCGTCTAAATTGGCTTGCATCATGTGACTGATGGCCTCACGGTCTGACAATAGTTGAGCCAGGTCTCTCATGCCCAGGACATTACGCAGCGTCGTTGCAGCTAGCAGGCGTGTCGATGCACTGTAATGTAATACACCTTTTTCTTATAAGGAAATTTCTATTCAGCGACAGTTAACTGCTCAAAAACAGCGTTGTTTTTGGTTTATTTTACTTAAACAAGTTCGAGCGTAGTGTTGAGTGAATCGTTTCGGAACTCTTTGTAATTGTTCCTTGACGTAATGTTATTTTTAAAAAAATTTAGTTGCTTGAAATTTTTCAATAAATATATGTTATACGTGATGGGATGACAAAAGATTCCGATTCTTATTTATGTACAGTCTTGAAAAATTGTATATCACGATAAACTTCACCATATTTATCTCATCACCTTTTGTTATCCAAATGCTTACCATTAGCAGGAATTTGGTCCTATACTTTTTTGGTAAAAAAAAGAATAAATTAGTATACAATATTTGACAGTGGTCACTTTGTACAAGTTGATTGAAATAGGAAATAGGTTGATGGAAATAGGTGTAAAAGATTTAAAGTTTTTCGCTGAAAAATTACCAATAACTTTGTATAACATAAAACTAAACGTACACAGTGCACTCCGATGGCAACGGAATTATTACTTAAAAACATGAATAGTAATAGTAGTAGTATGAAGTAATTCTACTTCAGTGAACGTTAAAATGTGGGTATCAGACCTTGATCTTTGTTTCGTCATTTTAGCCCATAGATGCCTACTGTAAGGTATAGGCCTCCCCCAAAGACATTTATGGAGGATATACAATAATCGCCACACTTTGCCGGCGGGTTGGCGAACGCAGCGTGGTATTACGGTAAATAGAGGACACCACTGCCCATCCTCTGGAAATTTGTCCGTTAGCAGTGGTTATCCTATATAATTAAAGCACAAAGTGTAAATTATGTAAGATTGTATCTCGGGAATTGAACCCGCGACCGACGATCGCAAATCTCAGTCCTCTACCATTTTGTTTTTTTTTTTTATAAACATTGCTGTTTATAAATATGGAAAAAAGTTATAGTTTCAAGAATTGCCGCGAAACATAAGAACTGGATTCACCTGTAATCTGCAACTCGAACTACCGCATTTAGTGGTTCCTTGATTCTGTAGTATACAACTGCATCAACTGCCACTGTCACAGAGTCTCTCGTGAGCACCTAAAAATTAATTATCCAAAAAACAAAGCTTTTATCCCAAGAAAGTGTAAATTTAATATCAAAAAGAAAATATTTTTTTACTTTGTAAAAGATACGAAAGGATTATAATAAAAAAATTAAAATAATTACTTATAAAATAACATAATTTTGAATTGCGAAAAGATATGACAAGCATAGACGTCCACTGCGGTAAATAGGCATCCCCATAAATTACGAATGTGAGGCGAAATTCTAGCTCCTGCTAACCATTATAGCAGATTTGCAGGTTAAAATCGTTTAATCAATAATTTTAATTCTTAATAAAATCGCTTTATATACACAATATCTCTTAATGAACTTAATTTACATAGGTGCCTTAAGAGATGGCAAAGCGCGAAAATTTGTCAAGAACATTTTGAAGATCTAATCGTCCTTTGTATATTTGGCATTCAAAATCTGAACGAACGTTAACTACTATTTAGAGGTTATCAAAGGTTGGACGAATGAAATGAAACAAAAAGACAATCACACATTATAGAATATGAAGAAAAAAGCAAATTGAAAGGAAAAGAAAAATGTAAAGGGAATTCCAATATTTATCATATATGTACATAAAAAAAAAGTTTCACGAAAAATATACACTGGGTATTTTTCATGAAACAATTATAACACTATTTTTCCACATTGTTACTTATCGTCAAGCCAAGCTAAAATTTTTACATCTTAGCGTGTTGCTCCATTAGGCGAGTGGGTCGCCGATATATTCATAGATGAATGTAGAGAAAAATTCAAACTATGCGTTCTTTTTATTTTAAAATTACTGAACAGATGTTTTGTGAAGCTGGAATGCATTTAAATCGTGAATTGCTGTCGGGTTTAATGTCTGTAGGCATGAATCGAGCTGACAAATGAGGTCGGAACTGTGAGAAATCCGTTCACGAACGGTGAACATTCGACAAGTTAAAATAAACACAGCTCACATGGAATTATGATATTGACTATTTATTTAAAGAAAACTTGAATTAAGAATATATGTTTTAACAATAATTCTGACGTAGTTTAATTTTGAATGAATAATAATTTACAGTTTCAATGATGCTCTTGGGAACGCGCAAATGGAGCCGATGACCTGCTTTCATTTTAGCCAGATTGCTTGGCTTCATTGTAAATAATGACGTATACTGGACGCATAATCGAGATATTTTAAGTCTTAACAAATTACGAAGGTAACCTCAATAGGCACCAGATAATTTTAACGAGTTATGAGTTTATTTGCTATCAATATTTGTAACATAAAACTATGGAAAAATATTTGGATAACAACAAAACTGTAGTCTTTGTACTAAAAACTATACTTAAAAAATTGGAATCATATAATAGTATTCTAAAAGAATCCGGGATTAACAGTGTATTGTTCGTAATTTCATGATACAACACGGTACAAAATATTAATAGAAGTATTAAAAGGTTACTTCGCATCCAGACGATTGGTAAACAATGAACTATTGTTTGTGCGTCGTAAAACTTTGATTGATGCTTTATGGCCGCATCAATTAATCGCGAACCGGCGGGAGCAGCATCTGGGTTAACTGTTTTCAATACCAATGCCATGCAGCGCTGCTGACGTATCTTGTTTCATTTCATAGTATGTATATCGGTTTTACTTTTTTTTCATAGTATTCAAACTGCCAGTATTCAATTGTGCTTCAATTGTTTAACTTAAAAAACATGGCGCAAATGTGGATTTAATTTTTTTTAAATGTGTGTATTATTATTTTAATAGTTTTAAAAATCAATTTAATACATTATGCGAATCGCATTAACATGACCATGGACATATAAAATTATTAGTTATCCCAAGTATAAATAATTAGTAATATATAATTCACTCATATATAATATCTATATTAAAATGTCTGTCTATATTAAAATTTATGTTAATGTTGCCGAAAGAGTTTCAACAAAATCGTATTTATGTCAATAAGAGGTTAGAATAAAAGCAATATCTCGGACAAAAGTTTACCTCTTGAGGCGGAACGTTGAATGAAACTGTTCTAAGGTCAACTTTCCTGTAGGTGTCGACGCAAGGCAACACGAAGAAAAGACCTGGACCTCTTGCACCGCCTTTTCGTAATCGACCCAATCGAAATATCACCGCTCTTTCAAATTCTTGCACGACCTGAAAAATATGTTACAGAACAATATGTACATATGGTCATTATGTTCTAATTTACTTCCATGTTCCAGAATGTGTTTGGAAAAAATAGTTTTATTCTTGAAATTTAATTGTTTTGTGCTAAATTGTGTTATAATTAGGTTTATAACGATGATGAAATGTTTCCAGTATAAAACTATAAAAATATTTCTAGTATAAAACTGTAGTTGTCGCTTTAGGTTTCTCTATAAAACATGTTGAATTTTTGGTCCCTTTTGTAGTTTGTAGTGCAATGATAGTTTGTTAATTGAACTTTCAAATTTTTATAAAGTTATCCTAAAAAAATAGGTCCTGCTCTTTACTACCTATGTTGTGTAATTATTAAGGACTCCGAAAGGTACTGCCGAGTCTGACACTTTTCTACATTAAAAGTTAATAAACCCACACAGATTTAAGTTAAACGTTACCGCGATTTCCACAAATGATTTCGCTTGAATTATTTGCTTTTCTGATAGAACACAAATAATAGACAAAAATAAATTAATTGCCTTTATTCGCAGCACACAGCGTTAAATTTCCTCACCGCTACGAGCAGCACAATGATTCTAAACTCTATCTCTGTCTTAATTTTTATTATTTTGTGATAGTGATGTGTTTATTATTTCTTTGTGTTAATCGAATTTGGCAAGTTGCTCAGAATAAAATGTTTCAATGCCATTACAATATTTAACTCGTCAAAAATATGCGACGAATAAAAAAATAAAAATGTTTTTTTCCACAGCAATTTTTTGATAAAAAAATATTAAATTTAGATTAGATTTACTTTTTTAAAGTTATTTATTTTAAAGGTATTTATAACAATATCATTCATACGATAGAATCATTTTTAAATTTTGTTTAATTTCTGCCATATTTCTTTACGCGCGCTTTTTATGATCGTCATTAATAAGAAACTATTTCGATTAATCAGTTTCGTTATTTTATTATTACGTTTATAATCGTTTTACATAATATTTCAATAAAAATATAAATAAATCACCTAATGGTTAGGTGTCTTACATTCTTTCAAACTCTCGGCTATAAAAAATACATGGAAGAGTAAATAAAGACAAATTGCTGTAGTTTTTTTACGACGAGTAACAAGATTAACTGGAAGCTTATTGGATAATAAGTTACGATGCCGTTCCCTCAGGATTTTTCAATTCAAATCCTTTGCGAAAACAGTTTAACTTTTAAGATACGGGATAATTTATCTCTTTGTATAAGTAGTTCAGTTTGCTGTAATAGTGCCCTGAAATTTATAACAACAATGTTGGTTTTCTATCTATTTAATAAGTTTCTATCTATTGAATATAAGAAGTGGGTGTTGTGATAACATTCAACGATAAATCACAGGAGACCTATATGATCAGTTTTTAGTGATAAACAAAATTAGAAGACAATTAGTAATATTATATATTATTTTAGTTTATTTAATGTATGAAAAGATTTATTATTTAATATATTACAAGACGTATTCACCTTAAAACATTCGAATAATGAAAACGGGAACGTGATGATGACTAGGAGAAACGACAGAAAGGTGGCAAATCTCTCAACACATCCCACTGCTTCTGGATTCGCTGATAACATGAACAATTTTGTTTATATTAATTATTAAGCTTCTATATTATACTATTTATGGAACTTATAACAAACACCTTCGAAATAACGAACAGCTATTACGGCACTATAACTAATAATCTTTACAATATTAATGATGAATACATGAACACTCCACAGATCTGTTTTTAGTTATTTCTCAGCTCTGCAATCCGATTTTAGGCAAATTTTTCGTTTAAAACTGGTTAACGTATGGCGCCAAACATTACCTTTTGATACTACTTACGCATTTGTATCGTGATAGCGCAAGACGTACGGGTATCACGATCTAAAACGTTTCAATGCACAATTATTAGATTATAATGAATATTACATCTGAATTGTCAGCAAACACGACGTACTTACGACTGTGAATATTATCGCGCCTAGTGCCTTGTGATCTTAATTCTGTTTGCATTTTAATAGATCTTTATTTATTTATTCTACTTAATAAACCGGATAACGTTGATAATACAATGTTAAATCGTGTATTACACGGCCAACAATCACAGACTGCGCTAACTTACTGTCAGAGGAGGCGCGTGTTTTCCCGACCCGAAAAAAATACAGATTCCTAAAAATATCAATTACACTACATCGTTTCGCAACAATGTTATGTTGTAAATCGACGCTAAAATATACTTTTAGTGTAGAGTATATTTACGTATTTCGAGGTAGCACTCCACTTCTCCAGAATCCTTGTCGTAGCAGCCGAAATCCATTGAGTATTTGATACCGCTTAGTATAAATGGCATTGAATCGTAAATAGATCAATTGTTAAGTATTCGTGTTGTTAGCTACCCGGTGTCTATATGGATACTAAGAAGGCGTGAAACCCAGATGATCAGGTTTATGCCCACAGTAAATAAATAAGCGTACTTTCAGCCATATCGTCGGGAGAGCACGGCCGCACACGATGCTGCAAACTACTAAATTGTTGAAATTAGGCATTCCCGAAACCATCCTCGCTACGCTACATACTTTATGAGAGGATGTTTGGATAATAAATTACTAATACTAAAATTAGCGCAAATTATTAACAATTATTATTCAAAGCTCTCAAATAGTTTAAGTGCACGTACTGAACTTGTGTCTTTCGTAACTTTTCACCATACGAAATTTAAATTTTATCGTTGCAAAATTTAGTCCTTCTTATTGCTAGTGCTATCCAGTATTGATTACTGATTTTAAAAATACAGATTTTTTTATCCACGTATTTTCTTCTCTGTGCTAAAGAAAAATCGTTTAATGTATTATTTAAGAATCATCATTTGTGGGTGGTGTGTTCATCATTAAATGAACTTGTCTCATGTCCATATAAAATAATATAGTTTTTTGGTCGTCGAAAAATGTTTTGTCATTTATTTGCATCTATAGCTTGAAAGCACTGAGCTCTGACGGCGCATAGATTGAACTTTTTTATATTAAATTCTCGCATACATTATTCTGATTCAACTGTGCCTAAAAGAGTAGGACTGTTTGATCAGTTGTTTTTAGTGAACATTCTAACTGGTGAACAAATAGTTCAAGAGTTATATGCAATGCCGGTGCTGTAATTTGTACAAGTATTCAATAACATTTTCTAAAAATGCTAATAAGTTTAAGTAGTCCTCAATGAAATTAAAATGTTGTTTTTTAATTCCCTTTGCATTACATCTTTAATTTTGTTCATTAGGAATCGAAAATAATAAATCGTCTTGGGGTAATTCGCTGTAGGTTTTTACAATTGATAACGAAGTCTGTATATTTATTTTTAATGATATAGTTAACTACTTCTTAGTCTGTACGTTATAATGTGATAGCCTCGGACTATTTGATGGCCTGCGATTATAACATTTACTAGTAATAGTGAAGAATTATTTTTTTTCCTAATAATGTTGTATTCCACGTTATACATGTATTTCATTTATTTATTTATAAGTCATGCCGACAGAATAAACGCATTTTATTAAAGTAACAATTCGCGTATTCTTTTTAACTATCATTAGAAGTTTTATGAACAACATGTGTTATAAAAGATCATTTACGGCGCTGAAACGTGGTTACATAGCTTGAGTCTCGTTAGAAAGCTTATGATCACTTAATAAACCTTAGAGAGTTTCGAATTTCTCTCCGAGATCGAACCATGAATGTAGAGATCCGTAAAGAAACCAAAGTAACCGACATAGCCCAGCGGATTGATAAGTTGAAGTGATAGTGGCAGGCCACAAAGAAACCATAGGCCGGCAAATGCAGAGCAGGACATTCACTCGGAAGGTGGACAGACGACCATGTTATGGTCGTTGAAATACGCTGGATGCAATCTGCTTCCAGATGGTATTATTGCAAAACTACAGGGACGCCTTTGTCTAGCATAGTTCATCTTACGGAAATGATGGTGATATTGATGATAAACTAGCATTTACTTTCCTAACAGACATGTTCAATGTTCACATAAGACTTTTTGAACAAACAAGCTGAAGTACTAATAATACTACTAGTACTAGTAATATTTATAATTGGATTGCTGAAGCTTAATAATCACGAAAAATATTAAAAGCTCTCGTGAATATTTCTAGATATGCAATTTTAGTTATTTGGTTCATGTTTGCTGTGTTTAGTCTTTCGGGTTTTGTTTACAGGTCAATCGGGCTCTTATTATTTAAAAAGATACAAACAAGTGAAACTAGAGATTGAGTCGTAACAGCTCGTTAATTAAATCCAACCTAACAAACATTTTCCCAAAATAACAGAAGTAATAAAACAATGTGTCAATGTTCATGAGTGAATACGCAAAGCTTTAATAAGAAATGTACTTGTTTGAAGCGTGCTCTTTAAATTCTATAAACCGGTGGATCCGCTCGCCGTTCTCTTCGAAACAAGACTTTACTTGACCTTTGTATGTCCTTAACTGTCCTTTAAAGCTACTATTTGACCTTCCATCTTCGCATAAATTACTTGCAGTTTTAGGGGAACTTTACACTTAAACATTGGGTGATTCTGTTCAAATAGATATTAAATCGCCTCTTTAAGGCGGGGCTATTAGCCGTAGCCTATTCATAAATAGCGCAGCTAAGAAGAACTTACAAGGCTAGCCCAAGGCTGCTGTCCTGAGTCTCAATGAACACACTCCAGAGTCAAGCAAGTGGGCTGCGGTTTGTGGTGGGAGTGTCTATCTCTACTTCTGCAGCGGAGGAAGTCGCCGTGGGAGTTGAGCGCCGAGAAGTAACATGCGCTGGTTTCTATTAGGCCTTTGCTTAGGTGGAGAATACTAGTTTTTTCTTCTCCTAGTCTGGGCTGCGAGGGAGTCTGTCGATTACAAGATTACTAGTCTATGAAAAAGTTGCCGGTTCTTCCCCATATAGCACTGATGGAGACAAATCGAGAGAGTTTTAGTCAGTGTACAGGACCCGAGTACCCGATATTTAAAACCCCATAACTACTGTTGGGTTAACTTTAACAAAATTCTTTATGTTTGAGTAGCCATTCCCTGATAACTGTCGATTTTTACTTTGAAATATTTCTAGTACCATCCTAGTATTGTCGACGTATTACAGTTTAATAATGTTTATATAAGTAAACAGTGTTAAGTTCTCAGTATTGTTGCCATTAACAATACAATCTATGTACTTTAGGAACATCCACAGCATTGCACAATCAAAAAGGTTGGAAATCACTAGTCTCAAAGAATAGTGTACATTTATATGACTATTATATATTTATGGATGTGTCGTCATCAGGCGTTCATTTGAAGAGACTGAAATGGATATTAGAGTTGGTACATTTTTGTTAAATACTCATTGCATGAAAAGAGGAAAAATTAAAAATTTTACAATTCGATGTATAAAGAATATTTTGATTATTATGATTTAACTTGAAAGAAGTTTTATGATGTAATTGTTGTGCACGGTTGAAATACGAGGCACTAGGTAATCGATAATACAGACTAGTAAAGGTAAGGGATTTGTGTTATCTAACATTGATTAAAGACTTGTTATTGTTGTTATGTAATAGTAGAACGGCTTTAAATCGGCCATACATGTCTTACCAAAACCACTTTCTTATAAACTTTTTAACAATATTTCTGGCTTTTGTATTATATCAATGTACACCTATTTAAAGAATTTAAAGAATACTTTTTAAAGTCATTTTATGTCTCTTTTTGGATGTATATTTAAAATTTATTTTTATAAATATTATGTTGATAAGAATACAAGTTTTGTTATAGATTGTTAGTACTACTACAGAAGATGTCGATTATAAAGTCCGGAATATTTATTTCTTTTTGTCTTGAGCTTCGTTTCTTTTGGTTATCATTATAAGATCTAAATATATATATTTTAAGATCTAAATATATATATTATATATATATATTTAGATATTAAAATATATATTTATTTATCTATCTATCTGTATCAAAGGTACCCAGATTTTTTTAAAGATCATTTTTAAAATTTACTTGGTTGCTTTACTAGATTCCTAAAACTCATAAAAATGTGAAGATTTGGTCTGACCAGGGAAATTCGCGTTGCGGCGCAGTTGCAACCACGAATTAATAGCTTGGAAGCACACACACCACAAGACAATGCACGTCTGGACAAGCGTTACGGATGGTGTCGCCGCCTTGCAAAGTCTCGACACATTGTACTGAATATAGAATATCCAAGTTTTTACAAGTAACAACCGTTGCAAGCTAAAATACTAGAAGTTGACCCGACATTTTATTTCATCACTGTTGTGTGTAGATACATTTTCAGACTCCACGTTTACTAATTGTTAACCCCTAGTTTTTAATTATGATCAAGAAGACCTCCGTGGAGTCTCTCGTGGTCCTCAGGCGGTTCGCTTAGATCAATATAGGAAATAAGATTCTGTAATTTACAATTTCCGCATCATTTTTAATGTATTTGTCATGAAGAAACTGTGAATTGCCTACAAACCAAGACAACTTGTAAGTATTTTTGTAATTGGGAGTAAAAAGAAGCAAAGAAAAAGACGAAAATTTGTATTGAATTTATAAAATTTATTGAGCTCGTTATTGTAATGAATTGTAAACTGAAATCAATAACGTTTAAAGTTTTATTTTTTATATATTTGAACAATGGCTACGGTTACGAAGTTGACAATAATAACCTGGTATGATTTCTCAAACGCGCACTATATTTGCAATAAATTTAGGTTGCACCACAAGTCGAGTGCGTATTGAGTGCGATTAAACGGGAATTACAACATTAGAGGAATGTCGAGCATTGGTCCGTAATGCATGTCCACACAAATAAATGTAAGGTGGGATTGATATCTATTTCATTCAATCCACGCAAGACTTTGAATTAATTCCATAATTTTAACGGAGTTACGAAAATGCCTGATAAACTAGACAAAAATTAATAACCACTATTTCGAATGCATTTATACAATTAATGAAATGTCCACTATTCCTAAAAAATGAATAATGATTTAAACATTTATTAAATATTATAATATATTTATTATGGTATATAGGTGACGACTGAAAATGAGATGTTACGCAAGAATTGGTATTACAAAATATTAAGTGAATTTGTATTTAAAATAGTAAGCAGGGACTATTGTTTTTCATGTTTATTGTAGACTTTTTCATTTATTTATTTGTTTAAAAACTTTTTATACATTTTTGTAAAGCGGCGAACTTAACGCCTAAGGCATTCTTTACCCGTTAACTGTTGGGCGGTGCAGTGATAAATTAATAAGGGTAGATGAAAATAGTTAATAGCATAAAAAACGAAAAATAAAATAGAAAAATAAGAGAATCGCTTAAGAACAGCTTATTTAAATATACATAATATAATTATATATAAATATACTACAATGTACTGATTTAAATATCTACGTATGCTTCTTATATAAATAATAAAATCCAGCTATCATGATGATTCCGACAGCTTATCAAGCAACAGCTTTCGAATCATCGCTTTAAGCTTTTACTATCACGTAAAGTGTCTTGCTTGTGTCGTAGTATTTTTGTAAAGAAAAGCTTCTCGTCACATACATAGAAATCATCAATTTATAAAGATCATTCATAATTCATTAATTTTATTTTAAAATTACAATCAGTTAAATGTGATATACAGTTATTTACACAGTTAAAAAATTATAACCGAGTTATACTTTTACTGTTCAAAAATGAAACAATTTAACCGACTGCGTACAAAAGTGGACATTAATTCAATTATTTTTATCACTTTGCCCGTATTTCAACGTGTTCTGAATGCCTTGGTTACAGCAAAAAATGTTAAGCGATTTCCTCCGTCATCATTTGTGTCCCGTAATAGTATTTGATTGTAAAAAGTTGGCAGACATGTTTGTATCTGAGCATTACGTGCGATATTTCCACATAAACTGATTTATCTAGAACACTCTACGTGGCCAAGTTAATAAGTAATTTTATTAATTCGCTTGTCAACTACATATCGGTATCATTAGAAATGGACGTAAATTTCCGTACGGATTACTGAAATAGGCTAAACTTGTATTTTACTTTAATTGGATTTCAAACATTTTTTTAAGATATGTAGGTGATTTCTCTTAAAAAAAGAACAGCGTAAAGAGTCTAAAATTAATTTCTAATAGTTCTCTCATTTGCGGGTGTTATAAATTTTATAATTAGAGAATTTTCGATTTTTCATTTATTTTAAAACAAAATAATCAATTGTTTTTAATATCTTATTTTTACGTGAATTTCGAGTTAGTTTTGTTTTGTCTATACAATTAATTATAATTACTTAGTATTTTTTATTATTAAGTATGAATTATTAATGTAATTAAATTTAAAGTTTTCGATGGTAAATAAATAGGTAAAATAAACATAGTTTTATGATGGTAAAACGTTATAGTAGCAAGGAGCTACGGGTATATTAAGTTGCGTGACTGTGCGATAATATCATATTTCAAATAAAGTTTTCTTAAAATCAGTAAATTTGAATTTGCAATAATGGTTAGCATCGAGGGAGTTTTAAGCCTTGCAGTGGGCGTCTAACGACTGACATTTATAATGATGGTTGTCCACAGATAAGCATGCATTTATTATGCGTTATATACCAGACAAATTAAATATCACATATGTATCTATCATTAAAGGTTTTTCATTAATCCACTGTGATGATACTACTATAAAACTAAGAAAATAAATAGTTAAATATAACATGTAATAAATATTTTATTGACGTTGAATAGTTTTATTTTTTGTGACAGGTCAGTTTTGGGTACCCTAAAAGCAGTGGTTAAATTTTAGAACGTAACGTGTTCCTAGTTTATTCATTTGTAATGGAGGGGCCCTAAGTTTAAAAGCTTAGGGCTAGAGGTTTAGCGATGCTAGCTTAGTTTTGCGAGTGTGTGGCACTGTGCGTTTTGACTCGAGTCATGTGGGTGAGTTAGTTTTTTTGTTACAAATTTAATAGTTTTTAAATATAAATTTAATTTATATTGCAACTTTACTGTTTTGGTTAAAATATGGTTTCTTTAGAGTAGTTTAAATTTTAATTGAAGCTACATTTTTAGTTTCATTTTGAGTAGTAATAATAATTGATTAAGGTAACGTTAAGGGAGAAAGTTTCATATTTTGGGACTGTTAAATAAGTCGAAATGTACACAGTATTATATATTTGACTTAGAACTACTTGAAAATTACTTGAAGTAACATAAGAAGAAATATTGAACACCCTCAAATAACTTCGGTATGTGTTATCAGATACTTTGATGCAAATTAAAGTTACCGCATTAAACTAGATACCGGTAAAAATATTAGAGACTAGATTTACGTAATCCATTACAATATGAGGGCGTTTATACAAATATCACTTATATACACACATATTATATAAATGTTGCAATATATCTTAATCGACATTGTAAAGGTTGTCGAAAGACGGAGGATACAGGCCGCTTCCAACTGGTCGTATGAAGGTGAGAGGTGTGGGGATATGTCCAATAGTGGACATTCTACAATTAAATTGATGATGATGATGACAAATTTTGTTCACACTGTCTGCGCAAGTGTACAGTGTCAAAAATAGTAAGTGATTATTGCACCCAGTATGCAATAACTTTCACTGACGGGTCGATTCCTGACGATTATCGATATTTGTATAATATTACAATAAAAGGTACATAATTTACTGATTATTGGTTATCCCAATATTCAATAGCAGTATAAGTATGCCATAGGGGGTTACTATACACATTTTACCACTTCATTTATTTAGATCAATCGGATTCAAAATTTGCAAGTAATCCGCAAATATTAACATATTTACATCGAGTCAGGCTCTACTTTTGTGTAGTCTATTGTTTCTATCCATTTTTAATGCTGACAAGATTATATCGATATTTACAGATTTATATTTAAGTTTATACGAAAAAATATTCTAGATTCAAGAAATAAACATCATTTATCTGATATTTGGTCTTGTAGAAAAATTTAGTTCTCTTTACGTTTATTTTATGAAAACTGTAGTATTGTATTAGTCTTTTAAAGTTCTCAACCGTCTCTAAGAATGGATACAGGCTGTCTGTCGATCGGTCTATGACATATCTTTTATGATTTGGATCTAAGGTCGTGGCGATTTCCTCACGTCGTTTCCCTTCGATTGTTATGGTCAGTAGAAATATTATTTAACTCACGTAATATGTGTCGTCCGCTTGGAATCATATCAGCCATCTAAACTTATAGGCTTTAACTAGACTAGATGCGCTCACCTTTTCTGTCAATGAGATCTAATTTCTGTTTTCAAAAATTTTCGACTTGTCATAGGCGACATGTGGATTACCCTTTCGGATCCCCTAATGGAGTGTGAAATGCGTACTATGTTCTTCCACTATATTTCAGTATAAGATCACTTATTATCCGATCTAAATTATCAAAAAGAAAACAATTTCTGAATCCATCCTTGATACTAAATGTGGTACAAAAATAAAGATTTTGTGACATTTTAATGATAGATTTTTTAAATGATTCTTGTTGAACATCCCATACACTAGATTGTCTTTTCACTGGAGAGTAACTCATACCGATTTTAAACTGGTTCTAACATATCTGATATTTTATTTTGGTATATATTACATTTAATTTTTAATTTCTTAGTATACGGTTACATAAAAAATTACGTAATGTATCATTAATTGTGTGATTAGTTCTTGGTAGTACTCGGATGTATGGGCGGAGCGTTCGCTGCACCTGTGGACTATGGTGCATCGTATGCACATGCACCAATCGCACTGCAAGCAATTCACGCGCCAGTTGCTATAGCCGAGACCGTGGTGAGCTTTTGTTACACTATCAATATCACAATGAATGTGGGAATGTAAATAATTTACTTGTGAAATTAAAAAAAAACATGTCTTTATTAATACACGAATTTTTAACACAATCTCGTATTTTAAATATTTTTTTTCACTATATTTTGCAGTCTTACCCGAAATATGCTTTTACCTACGGCGTCAAGGACCCTCACACGGGTGACATTAAATCACAACAAGAGGAGCGAGATGGAGATGTAGTTAAAGGTATTAGAGCACTTAAAAGTAAAAAACGTATATTCTTGTTTCTTCAAATATTTTAAGTGACCAGGTAAATATAGTAGTATATGTTTACTTGTTGGTAAATGATAAACTTTAACTTTTATGAAACATGGCGAGGACTATTCTCGACATTTCTCTACGAGATCGAATCAGGAATGAGGAGAAGTAAGAGACATATTCATAGGCCAGTGGCACACGTCGACAAGTTGAAATGGCAGTCGGCAGGACAAAGCGCGCAGGACAGATAACCACTAGAGCCTGTAGGAGACCACGAATTGTCAAGCGCAGTGTTGGACGTTCATATCTTCAGGCAAATATTTTTAAGGGTGTCAGAAGACGTTGGATGCAGGCCGGTTCCAAACCGGTCTTATTGGAAATCTATGGGAGAGTCTAGCCGTGGACCTCTTACGGCTGAAACCATTATATCGACGACTTTTACTTCTTATAGGACTGGATTCGACATCGTGATTTAGGAGCTATTTATGGCTCTATAGGTACTATTTCGGGGCTTTCTCAAACAATACCTAAAGTAGATTGGACAAATATTTTTTTTTGAAATTTACCATAAAAGTGAAGTATAAACATCGTACAAGCCTTGTTTAAACAATAGTTATGAACACGGAGTCGCTTTTGATCAGGTGTTCATTATATTTTTCTATTTCCCAGCTATTGAACTATAATACAATTGTTTTTAATATAAATAAAACATTGCTTGCAATTCTTATTTGATATTACTTAGCATTGCTAAGGTAGTCTAAAGAGTTTCTTGCAAAAGAGGTATAATGTGCGGCATTTGATTTGGCACTTCGAACATAAGTGTGTCGGTTTTGTACAGTTTTATTTGTCTTTATCGAACATAAGCCCAATAGCTTAGTTTGTATAAATATTATTATTTGATAATGTGACGATAACTACGTATATGAAAATGATTTGTATTGTTTTAATCTAACAGGTAGTTACTCGCTTGTGGAACCGGACGGCACGACACGTACCGTAAACTACTCCGCAGACGACCACAATGGGTTCAATGCCATCGTTCACAAGAGCGGACATGCGGTGCATCCGGTATGGATATATTTAGACAAATCCTGACTCGGACTATTTTACAAACTTCTAATTTCTGTCTTTGGAGAAATAAACAGACTCAATGATATGTATTATTTGTCGATCAGGGATTAGCCTGTTCGACATATAAAACATTGTTGTGTAAATAAAACCGCATATGTGATTCAGAAGGAATGCCTATAAGAACTGGGACGGTTTTGAACGAACTTCTCAAATAATCTGTTGAGAATTAAGATAAGTATAAGATTAATATCTGATCGAAAGATTTGAATCTTTGGCTGATATTTTAGGAGTATAGTTGGTTCCCTGACTTCACTAAAATAATAACACTTGTATGAAGCAAACCGCTCGGCTGTTTTCTTATACACACACGCAGAAATAAAATCATAAAGGATTCCGACAGTCGTGGCGTATCAAATGGCACGCTGTTTGTTTGTCAACATGTTGAACTATTGCGGTAGCATTCTTCGAAGTGCCTCGTCCGTTGCGGCGGTATTCTTAAAGGCGAATCGCATGGCAAAAAAGACGGTCATTGAAAGGGAAATGACTTTGCTTGCAGCGTGCCGTCAATCGTGACGAGGGCTCTCAGTTTTGCAATATATGTGTAGCTTATTCTGTGACAGTTACAACATTACTGTAAAACAAATTTATATATATCATCAAATATTATGTTGAAAGATATCTTGATTAGATTATATTTTAAAATACCTGGAATGAACACAAGAGCATTTTTGATAATTTTTTTATTAGGTAAATGCACTGTTGGGACTTAAGTTACTCAGTAAGAGGCTACGATAGTAGACTGGTTCATTAAACTATAAAGGATTGCAACAGTGCAGAGAATCCTTCAAGATAAAAGAAAGCTTTTAATCGTTATTGGTGTTTAAATATTCATCACAGGATTCTTGTGAAAAAAATAAAGTAAAGCAAGTCTTAAAAAGAAGTTTATGTCATATGCTAACATAGTTTAAATCTTTGAGTACGTACAATTCGGTGCATTTGATATCAAAAATTTACTTACATCGAATACAAAGAATTTAAACATTAACATTAATCTTTTATATGGTTATTACAGTATTGCTTTTTTAGTTTCCGGTCGACTTGCTAGTGACATTACTCAGGCTCGATTTCTCAGCGATTTCACGGGTCGGCCCGTTTGCGAAACACATAGTGTGTAAACTTAAAAGGAAACAACCACGCCGCGAGTGTTGGTTAACAATGTTTTACTGATTTTTTTTAAAATAACAAAAATTATATGTACACCAAAATAAAGTTTACGCATGTATACTTACAAAGAAATCGGTGCTAACAAATTTTCTAATCACACTAAATAATATTAATTTAGCAAAAAAATATGTTAATTGTTAAATATTTTGCGGCTAGATCTCATGATGCACGACTTGTCTGAAATAGAAAAAAAACTGTAAGCAAAATCGTCATAATCAAGCGAATTTAGAGCTTTTTTTTCGCTCTAGTTCTGAAGTGATATAACAAGAAATCCATACTACTTTCTTCACGTCATTAATGTTTTCGTCTGTGGTTGAAAAATTCAGGCGTCTGGCACATTCTTCTTCATTTTTGAGTACAATTTTTAACATCGTCCAGGATCGGTTTCCGATAAAACACAATAGCCGAAACTTTAATCATAAGTAAAGACTACAAAAAAACCAAAAATTTAATAAACGTAACCAGAGTAATTCAAAACTCGCGATATTTTATTTATGGATCAAATTTTGTACAAGCGTTTTAAAAAAGCTACGTAAACAGAGAATTAAGCGCGAGAATAAGGCGCTCATATTTAGAAGGTAGTTAAAACAACCTCTAACCTACGCAATAGTCAAATGTAAATATGAAAGTCTATCTCGAGATATAGTAATAAAATACGTATTTGGTATTCAAATTAGCGTAGTGAGAGATTTATTATATTCGTCATTGCTGATTGAGCTGCGAATTATACAGTTCCATTAAGTAAACATATTTGGAAAAAAAATTACCACAGTAACGTATTTTTAATTAAAGTAATTGAAAGCTAGATTAGCTTTACTGTTTTTTCTATTTTGCTCGAAGAAGTAACGATAAAAAATCTTTAAAATTAGTAATTATATATTAAGCTAAGTAGATTTACAAAACTTTATCACTTCTGCGTTTTATATATAACTGGTAGCAGATGTAGTCCTATTAGTTATGCTATCATTTCATCAGATCAAAATATTTTATTTTGTCGCATACAGCTTATTTCATAAATTGTACATTATTTAATTTCCAGCACAATTTTTTACGTGCATATCGAAATTAATTACATTTTTTATAAATGAAATTGATTTGTAGGCTGGATTTGTCGATTGCCATTACCTTCATAGCTGTAGAGTTTATATTAAAGATTCTTTTGATTAAGCTTTGTTCTAAAATAAGTTCACTCGAATTATTTATAAGTATATTACCATTCAAGAGATTACATACATACAGATAGTTTATTATTACTTTTTAATTGTTTTTTTAATTTATACTTGTTGCAGTAACAATAATTAATCAACATTGCAACGTCTTAACATGCGCAACCATACTGAATCATTTGGAATTATACTTGAACTAAATCATGATTAATTATCAGACTCAATGAAGTAAAAAAAAATTCAGAAAGTGGAATTTCTTCGACGTAATCATGTTGTAATATATACATTTAGAAAGTAAATGGCTGTAACAAAATATTAGATATTCATATAGAAAATTGTACGTGGCAATGTTTTACTTTGTTTTACGTTATTTACAGGTTGAGACAACTTATTATACGTAGTTTAGTAATCTGTTTATTTTGCAGCAAGTTGCCATCGCACCTGTGGCTCACTACGCCGCCGCTCCTGCTATTTCTTATTCCCCGTATTCGTTCCACTAAGCTTGTTACTTTAAAAACATATCTCCTTTTATTTTCAAGCTTTTTTGATTTTTATAGTTTTAAGTGTTAGTGTCGACGACTGTAAACATCGTTACTAAGGCTTTTTAAAACTATGTAACATTTCAAGTCTTTTTGATTTTCAATTTTGTATTTTAGTTTGGTTTCGTCATGTTTAAAAATATATTTCGATAAATTAAAACTTTACGAGAAAAGTTGCTTAAACTATAACGTTGTTTAATTATAATGCAAATGCTTCCTATAACATAGTTTGTTAATATACCTATAAAATTTAAAGTATATATTCCACGTATTCCATGTACAGCTAAAAATTTAAAGCATCTCAAGTACAATCTGATGTCTATATTATGTCATCATTTAGTTTGTAAGAAATTGGTATTGTCAAATAAATTTAAAGTATAAACATGGATATTGAATGTTAAATAAATTATAAAATATTTTAATTTGTGATTTATTTTAAAAGATTCTTTTCCCGTTATTTTTAAATAAATTTAAATATTAATACACTTGCATGATTCTTATTGCAAATGATACAGAACCAATAAAATAAAAGTTGTTTTTAAATTTTCTATAATTGGTTTAAAGTATTTTAAAACGATTGGATTACTGATGAGTTTGCGGGGTGATCTTAATGTACGCATACTTACCTAATTATGTATGTCTGTCACTGGCGTAATGCTTTTTAAAACTGGATATCAATTGCGACTTTTCTACATTTTTAGTGTTTGTCTTATTACTAGGTAAAAAGAGTAAGTTTTGATAAAAGTAATAACGAAACTAGTTATTTTCTATGATCACCACGGCGCTATATCTTTGATATTAAATGTGATAAACAGAATGTAAACTTACGTGCGTGGTTATGTTTTTAAATGTATCAATATATTTACGTAAGCTTGCTTAGTATTAAAAACAATTGTAACTGAAACTCTGCCACCCACGCAGCGTAATAGATACCAAAATCTCGCAAGCATCATTATTTCTATATTCCACAAGATATTTAAGGAAATTTTAAGATTATTAATTCATCCTTAACAGGATATCATTAGTTTGTTGAAATGAAGATATATTGGTTGACATCGTAGTAAAAATATAAAAACAGTCGAGGGTGTAAGTTCATTGCCCGTTTGATTTATAATCTGAGATTAATTTATAACTTGTTGAAGTTAAATCGCTATTAATGCCATATGCAAAACTGAGAACAGGTTTTAACTAATGAGTTTGTAACAAGGCTGAATCATTTAATTCCTCCGTGGTTTGCTTGAAAATTTTCTCTTTAACGTGACAGTGGTTCTTAACCTATACACTTTTAGGGTTCGCATTGAAATAAAACTTTAAAGACAATATTATAAAAAAATAGAATTCTTGGTTTTCGGCGATGTTTTAAGCCCATATCGCATGCTCAGGCTGAAAGTACAAAACAAATATGCAATTGCAATTTACAAGAGTCGAAAAATTTAATTATGTAACAACTTAAGTAAAATTACTCGTACAACCCATGGCCATTGAGACTGAAAGTTTCTCATGTGGAAATCACGAGTCAGTAGACACGGCGAGGGTACGCTCCTCGCAAGGTGGACAGACGACACAGCAAGAAGTCGCTGGATGCGAGCAGCGCAGGACCGGTCATCGTGACGATTTTTCGGAGGTCTCTAAATATGTTCGTTTAAATACAACTAAATTAAAAATTATAACTGGCAGGCTCGTTTTCTCTCCTACATTAAATTAAACTAGTGGTGTTGAGTTTGGATAAAGTCAAATGAAGTTTTATACTATTATTAGAAAGATTCATGTGAAAAGTTCCGTTTTAAAATTGTAGGAATACAAAATGATGTTTTCTAATCATTAGGAACTTATGTCGTATCGCATATATTAATATTTGAATACTAACGGGGCTTTCCCTGAATTATTAGTGATGCCAATTTCATGAAAACTTTCTTTATTGAGGAATCCCCATAAGCAATTCTCGACGCATGATTCGAGTTAGTCGGAATGCTTTTTCAGACGAATAATCAAATCTTATTACAACTATTAAGTACTACCTTCTAGAGATAATATAGCCTCCATTGTCTCTCGAAGGTAATAAAAAATCTTTATCGATTCTCCCTACATAGATGTACAAGGGAAAAATAGTTTATGAAAGATGTTGGAAAAGATCATGGTATATTTTTTTCAGTGATTATGACACTAAAAATATTTATATAAAAAAAATTTGGTTAGCCTAATTTAATTAATATTATTAGTGCGGATCATTACTTAAGAATCCCTGCTGCAAAATAACGAGTTCCGCAAATGTAGTCGACGAGAATTACTGTTTACTTGCTTAATTTCAGCTTTATCTTATCTCGTCAGCCGATCATAGATGGAGAAGATTTACTAAAAAGGCGTGGCATCTAGGTGTGGTATATATGTTACGTGTCATTAGCATTCCTTTTAAAACTTGAGTACCACGTTTAAATCACAAATGAGATTATAATAATTACATTTTACGTTCTGAAATTCTCATTAATATGAATTTCCTTAATGTAGCTGTTTTATTAAAGTAATTTTGTCTAAAGAATATTGATTAAATATAATTATTTTTTTTGTTTTAATTAACCAGGTTGTTGATCTTGGTAAAATGTGACCAGTTATTAATTATGTACTTTCTACTTAGAATAGTAGGCCTCGACAGAAACCTCAGGAAATTGTTTAGATTAGTTGCCGCTTACTCGAAGCAAGCTAACATAGTATCGTCAACAACTGAATTGGTTTAAAAATGGCAACACCAAGTGACGCGAAATTTTGTTTTTCAATGATAAGTATATCTGCATATAAAGTACAGTAAGCCACCATCTATCAAGTAAACTGGTTCCATGCCTTAAATGTTTACTTATCTATATAATAAAATTTATAGAAAACATGGCATTGTAGTCATTCACAATTTTGAAATAGATAAATATCTTATACTAGAGGATAAACTAAACATACATACCTAATAAAGAATTCGAAATAAAAACATTAAAAAATTAAACCTTTAAATATTACAAATACGTAAATAAGACCGGAACATAATACAAATCGTAATTTCCAGTACTGAAATTTAAAAGCCTTCAAATATGGGTACATGGAGTATCAAATTTTTATTGTTTTTAAAAATATCTTTCGGGTGACCCATTATTTAACAGAAGTCATTTGTTTTATTTATTTGAAACAAATTTCGTATTGTATTTAAATTTGTTGTAGAGGTGAGGTTGTTGTTTCAACCCACGTTATTATTTATTTTAATAGCAGAGACGTACATAAGTTTGCGGTAACATTTAAAAGTTTCTCGTCATTTCCCTTATTTAACAAAAACAAAACTCTATTAACTGAGACGTGGGCAATCAGCGAAGGTATAAACATTATTAAAGTTATCAAGTCAAGCCAAATTCATTTTTACGACAGCGTGCTTTTCAAAAAATTAAAAATTGTTGTTTTACTTGGGATATGTACGACTTAAATGATGAATAAACAATATTACAAATGTTTATTATAACATATATAGAATTTAAAATCGACCATTAAAAGATATTAATTTTGTCTCTATGTTTGTATAAAACGCAACACTAAGTATTTTTGTCTATTCCAACCTTTATTGATCTAAATTAAAACGAAGGTTGTGATAATATTTAAATTTTAGTAAAAAATACAGTTATTAGAAGACAATAATATAATAATTAGTTGTATAATTAAAATCATACAAATGCTTTTTTATTCTCAAAACATATCGTGTGAATGATGATACTAATATTCTATGAATATATTTAGGAAAAATATACTTGTTTTAAATAAAACTCAATGTTTAAATAAATTGTATCAGTACCTATCAGTAATTACGTGTGTGACAGGAACTGCACTACATTAACTCGGTTAATGCATTTTAAATTTGTCCAGGAAATTTGAAAATAAATGTAACTTGTGTGTTCTCTAGTCACCGTTAAACATCCGACAACACCTTTCGTCGCCTCGTAACTCCTTATCCTGCCGTATGACATCACTGTAAAACGGATACGGGCGAAATTGCCTTCACCCACAAAGTTTACGTGGTTCATACACTGCTGTTGTTTTTTTTGCAAACTAAAACCATTAAAAGGAGGTGACTATAAAGAGTATCACACATGCGGGCGCCATTCGTTTAGCCGAGTGGACTCTTCCGTGGTCACCTATACAACTAGATACAATAGAAAATATTTAATAATAATCTGATGAGTCATTTGTGAAAACTTTCATCCCAAAACATGGATTTGCTTTTAAAGGTAAGACTTTCCATAATTAGCTACTTCAATTATAAAGCTTGCATGTTTCATTCGCAGTTGGATACAACTATAATATTTACTGTTGATCAAGTTATAAAAAGTTGTTAATTAATTTAATAGCGAAAATAAAAATAATGAGGTTAATTTTGTGGTTAAATAGAAGATTTTTATATGTTACGTATACCAAAAAAAGATGACTTTGAATATGTTAATGACGATTTTCTATATTCGCTTTACTGTTATAATAGTTAAAACAAATAATAAAAAGATTTTCTTTAAGAACAATTTCCTAGCATATAATGTTATAGACCGCAGGTTTAACTGTATTAAGTAAATACATAAAAGTATATGTATTTAGTTAATATAGTTAAAATTTTAAAAATTACGACCCAAATTTTTGTTACATACGATTTTATTTTATTACACTTAATTTAGCTTGCCATAGATGTTTTAATCATAAGAGGATATACCGTTGGAATTTTATGTTATTTCTTTATCAGCGCTGAACAAGCAGCGTTAACTACAGCACGTCCAGCATAGGATTACCCGGGCAGAAGACAAATTTGATTAATTTCTCAAACTGACGCTAATAAAGAAAATAGTAAGCTGTAGTTCATATAATACACGACGCAATTTATGAAGCTACGGGTTCTACTTTTGTTACTATAAACAAATGACATTAAACTGTAGTTCGGGTTATTTTAATTAGCGTACTTGGTACTATTTTATTAAAATATTTGTCTTCCTAACATTTTTTATTACTAAAAGGGGGCAACGTAGAGTCCATTTGCTGTCAATTAATATATGACACACCGTATCCGAAACTCACTGGTTTTAGAAATACTAAATAGTTATGTTAATATAGGAAGAAAAGGCATTTTAAAAATTCTGATTAATAAATATTAAAGTTAATTATTGTTTATTTTCTGTCCTTGCAGACTATTAGATATTTCAATAAAAAAATTCAGAGTGAAAATAGGTGTATAAGCTTTTTGCTGGGATATATAAAACTGTTTATAAACGTTAAATCCATGTATATGAAAGAGACCTCGATTTTCTTTGGTCACGCCATAAGCTGAGAATGACTTTACTGATAAGGTTGTTAATACTTTGTAGAAGAATATTATACAAAATAAATTTTCCAGTGCAGCTTGCATTTGCAATGTCGATAAATATATCACAAGAACAATCGATATATATATTTTTTAAATTAATGCTTTTCTCATGATTAATTGTATGTCACCTGTTCCCTTGTTGGAAAAGCATCAATATTATTTATTTACTCTAGAAAATGTAATACATAAGGCTGTAGATCACAAATCATTACAACCAGCACCATTTTTTTTGGATAACTTTTTTTATAAAATTTCGTATTGGTTATTCGTAGCTAAGATGCTGATATGTTCCGGTGAACATCTATCGGGATAGCTAGTACATAATATATGTATTTAGGATTACGTGTTTTGACATTTGGTGGTTTTGATGATTTAGTGGTTATTTGTTTAACCTACTTATTTTAATACATAAATTACTAAATATATAAAATAACTTAAAATTATGATACACTTTTTAACTCATCTGTTTAGATTTTAATTGTAACGAGCGTAATGTTTTGCGACACGGGAGTTCATTCAGCGCCAAGGGTTAAAAGACTAAGTTTAGCTGAAACGATGCCAAGTGATTATTACTACAACCCAGGTAATTTTTATATTTTAAATTTAATATCCTGATTAGCCTAACATGCAAGGTTTTTAATGTTGATGAAAAATGTTAACGAACGTTATATCTAAAGATAAATGTAAATGCCATAACTTAAAAAATCTATTACTCTGGTTTTTTATCACCAATTAAAAAATTCAGGGGTAAATCGAGGCAACAAAGTACTCGTGCCAAAATAAAAATAAGTCTCTTTACAACTTTAAGAAATATTACTTTCTTCTTCTTCTTCGGTTAATTTCTAATGACATTGGCAGTTATATGTTACAGTTACCATAAAGTACAAACAATTACTTTTAATTTTTAACAGTTGACGGAGGAGAATAGATACGTTTTAAATGTAATCTTATGTTCAATTTGGGGTCAGTATTTCAGTTAAAGTCGTCGAAAAACGCTGGATGCAAGCCGCTTCCTACAGGTTTTATTGGAATTTTGTGGGGTGGCCTACGTTCAGAAGTGGACTTATTTTGGCTAGAATGATGACGACGATGATGATAAAAAGGATTTGGAATTGACAAAAAATGACTTTTCTTGGTTTTAAGAGAAACGCACAAGTTATTTTTGTCCTTATTCGAATCGTATATAAGTCTGAAAAGGGTCAAATTTGTAATAAAGTGCGTTTTAACGATTAAAGAATTAAATGCACTTTGCTGCAACTGCAAAACAACTTGCTGCAACTGCAAAAAGTTTGAAGATAGTGTAATAAGAAATAAATATTTTCTGGATTTTAGTTTCTATAATTTAAACTCTTACTTAATTAATTAATTTCTAGGTTTTCCGGGCATTTATACATTTAGTTATGACGTCTCCGATTTCGACACTGGTAACGTACAGTTCCGCAGTGAAGAGCGGTATCCCAATGGAACTGTTGTGGGAAGTTATGGTTACCTTGATCCGTTCGGACGCACACGCCGATATCAATATATTGCTGATGAGAAAGGATACAGGTAAAGTTATTGGTAACTTTTTATTAATTAAAAAAAATTGGTCAGAAATAACTTCTTTCGGCAAAAGATATTTTCAAAGATTTAAATTATAAATAGAAGACATCTCTAAATAAACCACAAATATAATATGTAAATCATAGATAATTACGATTTTTTTCAGAGTCGTAAATACTTCAGACTTTGTTGATAAAACTCAAATAATCAGCAACCAAAAAGCCAGTACAGAACCAACTGTCTCCTGGACGCGGCCAAGCAAACAGAAAAAAAAGAAAATACATGAAGCGAGAGTAAACGTTTCTACTGATCTTACAAAGAAAACTAAATACGATGTATTAAACTCACCAAGTTATTATGCAATCGATTAAAAAATATTGTACAACATTTTTATAATAAGCGTTTTTTAATTTGTATGCAATTACATGTCATGTACATTTGAAGTTTTTCTATAAAAAATAAAACCAAAATATAAATGTCATGAAGACGTAAAATTTTAACGTCGGAATGTGTATGAATAAATATGTTGTTCGACAGCAGAAAAGTATTTTTGAAATTTCTATTATTTGTAGTAGCGTTTCTACTTTTACAAGTGCAATGTAAGTTTTGTTTATACTTTTTGAATGAATGTTGACATAAAGTATTTATTATATGATTAATAACAGGTTGCCCGACGGGGAGTGAGAACGTTATGTTTAGTAAACTAGATCCTAGAACTGAGAACCGTTTTTCTAACGGAACTGTTATCGGCAATTACAAATATGTCGATAAGGAGGGAAATCCGGTGCTTGTTAAATATTATGCAGACGATGCTGGTTACGGGTCAGTAGAATTTAAATATGTATTTTATCCAATCTTAAATACTACGATTTATTCATTATTTATGTTTTACGTTTCACTTTCGTACTGAACTCCATATTTGTAATTCCTTGCTTTGAAAGAAATCTTTGATCGTCAAATATAATCTTTTATTTCATTGTCCTTTTCACAAATCTGACTACGTTCAATTTTCTTTTCTTCCCCAAAGCTTTGTACTTTGGAATAAACTTTCTTTCGAAATTAGAGTCAGTAAACCGTTATATGTTTAAAAAGGCGGAGGAATCGACGTAATTTCAATATAAATATGTATTACGTAGTAAATGTGCAAGTTACTCATGTATTATATCCTCCTTTTTTAAGTATCTTATACGATATTTATCATATATATGAGGTATATAGCATTGTATTTATTTTGTATTATTTCTTTATCATATTTTTACACTTGCCTACTTGTTACCTCTTCAGCATCTTAATTTGCTAGGACGAGAATAATTAAGCATTAAATCCGCCAACGCATAAAGAGTAAAAAAGAGTGCAAACAAATTTATTTTAATAAATCACTTCTCTGAAGCGCCTGTGAAAATAATACAGCACGAGTTGAGTTTGCAGATTATTGCTCGGTATTAAACTGTAGAATAAAATATTTTACACATTAAAATTTAAGGTTTTTAAATGAATTTGAAATAACTTTTTGGCATCGTGATAGTTGACTCTAATTTTAAGGTTTAAGTATGTTATTAATTTACATAAATATTACGCCTATAATATTATAGGCGTAATATTTATGTAAATTATGGTTTCTTTATATAAACGGTGAATTAATTGTAAGAATACCAGTACAAGAGGACGAAACGATTTTTAAGACGACATAAAACTCGTATAAGTAATTTACCTCCTGTAGTATAAAATATTAAAATCTTTGTAGTGTCGAATTGAAGAGTATGAAGGTTTTAGATGGAACTAACGAACCAGCTATATCACATTCAGATAAACCACAAAAGGTTGATAATTTATATCCATCATTGATTTCTTCCGATTTTTTAACTGACTATCAGAATACAATTAGCTCTCCAATAAATTCAACCAGAAATAAGCTTCGTCAGATTAGTGACTTAAACAAAGCCGTGAATAAAGGAAGTTATTCCAAATCAAGTCACAAAACATCTCCAGATTATGAAATCTATTTACAAAATGAAATCGTAGCGCCAAAGTGTGGAAAGGGTAAAGTGCGCATATATGTTGACAAAGGAAAACGGAAAATTCGTGAAGTATTAAATGACGTCGCTACATTTAAGTATTTCGATCAATTTGATTAATATACTTTCAACAATAATTTTAAATAAAAATTAATAAATTTAAAATTGTTTTATTTTGTTATGTTCAGATATACGTGAATCTGTTGTTTATCATCCAGGAGTTTTTCTATAGCATGCCGTCTTAATGTTAGATATTCTGAACTTTTATACACGCTTACGGGATCATGATTTTCATATTGAATATGCAAACCTTCGCCAAAATATGTGTAGCCTAAAATGTTATCCTTTTTAACTGTTATCTGTAAATGTATGATAAAGTGTAAATATATTATACAAAGAATCCAAGCATTAGTTTCTGATAAACATTAAAGTGATTGACGATATCGTCATGGTCGCGGAAGTCCCCGGATGCGGGTAGCGCAAGATCTAGCGTTGTGTCGGTATTTGCGGGAACCCCATATATACCTTGCAGTGGGCGTCTATCGGCTGACATAATGATGAAACATGAATAATATTTTTGTTTTCTTTTTGCGACATTTAATCTACAACGAAAAACAATATTTTAACGTAATATTATGTAGCAGAAATATCAAAACAACTTCATCTATAATAAAAAAATGTAAGCCAATTATGTATAACATGTAGATACGAACAAATAAATATTAATTTTTAAAGCTTTGGTAAGATTATGCAGTTTATTTCTAAAAGTCAGAAAAGATAAATTATTTATTTAAAACTACTGATGTCTTAAATAAGTGAAAAAAAAACCAACACTGTAATGGGCTTATACAAATAACTTAAACTTTGCGTATAATTATAAAAATTGAATTGAATGTTAAGGAAGTTAAAAAATATATTGGCTTCACTCTAGTTGGCATGCATATCATACGTCGCTATTGGAAGCGATAGATGCATCTAAATGGGAGCGATGAGAAAAATATAATTCTAACCTGTACGCGTTGCACGTTTCTCTTATATAATTCTAAACTACAATGTCCGATTTCAGTTTAGCTATTTTATTGTATTATTTTTTTATTTATCTAATGAAATTTGATTATTGTTAGTTTATAAAACATTGAGGTGTTTGTATACGGAATCATAAGCGAAACTAGAAAAGATATTTTATAATCCTGGCGTGATGAATTTTTGCATTTTTTTTGAAGATAAGAATAAAGTATTTTATATTCAGATTTTAGGCGAGTCATTAAAATGTATTTATTACCTTAGTATAGCGATTAATATGATCAACTTAATAAAAAAGACTAAAACTGCTTACACTGTATATTTGTTTAACGTCATTGAGCTTACAAATCCATAATATTATATCATCCTGGTGTTCTTTTAATTTCTGAAATTAATACGATTTTTAAATCATTTCATTGCAAGAGAAATAAAAACAAGTCTAAAATCATACATTCTTACGACAGCGTTCGTCTTTGTATTTGGATTGAGGTAGAAACGGAGAATCTAACTGATTTCGGAATTTTTTTTCGTCACTGTGTTTCCTGTGCGAGTTTCTAATTTTAGCGGCCATTAGAAGAAACGGAGAAAAAACTCTAAAATTATAATAGATATTTACTCATAATTATTGATTTATTTACACTTGTACACCGAAATAGCAATTAAAATACATACATAGAAGGATATCTAACACAAAAATATTGATAATAATTACAAGTTAGGCAATTTATGCCTATCTGACTACATTTCGATGCAGATTAGAAACACGAAGGAAAAAGCGGTTTAGGGGGTATGTAATAAAAATAATACACTACATATTTTAAGTATATATATACATATATATACCTTATTATACACATATATTACTTATACAATATATACATTTTAAATGAAATTGCTATTATTTAAATACGAATAAAGAATAAATACTACCATCTTTTTAAAATCTGACAGCCACTTATCGCGTTTTGTTGCTAAACATTATTAACTAGACATATTAAAATAATTTTTCTTCATAAAGTACTCACCCCACTGGGTATATAATAGCAATACATCGCGTGTCAGACGATAAATTCGACAGTTTTAAATAAATCTTTAGTGTTTTTCGAATATCAATCGGCAATGTTGGTATTTTTGAGTGATCGAATGCAAAATGTTTCTGAATTGAATCCAATGCAACAGTTTTTTGGCAGTTGTCCACTGGACAGATTATTGGCCTGAAAGGAAAGTTTCTTGAAATATATTTATTCTTGTTGACACATGTTTAATGAAATAGTTAAGTAAAATACATTAAGCTTTATACTAAATATAGAACAAATAAAATAAATTCATGAGGGAACATTAAGCCTTTTACTTAAATAGACACGTTTCAGAAATTTTTCTTCCTGTAGTGTAACTAATTTTGTTTATTATACTCGACTTTTGTGCCATGATAAATCCTTGAGGTTAATGTGCCACTACCCATATGAGAATATCCGTAGGCGATTGAAAATAACCGATATAGTCTAGCAGAATGCGAAGTTGAAGTGGTACTAAGCAGGCCACATAGGGCGCAGAATTGATGGCCGCTTGGGTCATAGGCTTTTGGAATGAAAACCACGGACAACCAAGCTCAGCGTAAGATGTTCACGTAAAAGGTGCACAGGTGACCTTGTTAAGGTCGTCAGAAATCGCTAGGTGTAGGCAACTTTCAACCGGTTTTATTGGTAATTTATATGGAGACGTAAGTAATCTACATCTACTGGCAGTCGTAGGTGGTCTACGGACATCATACGGCAATGACGATGGTGATGCATATTTGTATACGTTGGTACAATATTCAAAATAATGCAAACAATTACCTTACAATAATTTTCTTTGTATCGGTTTCAGAGTTTACACCAGTACAGCTTTGTACACTTGATTCACAGTCGTCGTAACATCGTTTTTTGTACATTATTCTAATCTGCACAGGAATAATATTAGATTTTCGCGAATTGTGCCATAAACAATTAAAAACACATTATATATTGTAACTAATAATATATTTTTAATGATAACTAAATAATATTTATTTCGTGGAATACATGCAAATATTTTTTTGGGTACAAATAGAAATAGCTAATGGATAGTTTTATAAAAATTGATACTGTACATAATAAATGATCATACGATTTATTTTTACTAAAATGAATTATTATAAACCCTTACAAGTTTTTCTTTGCTGTTTATATTCCTTAGTTTAATGTTATCATTTCCTTCATTGGTTATTCCTGTAACGGAAAGTACTAAAACCATTAAGAATTTTACTAAAATTATAAAATTATCTTATTATTATGATTTATATTAACTTGGTTTAATTTTAAAATAATCACCACCCGCGAAATCTTTATGCCAGTAAGTTTTATTATTTTTTATATTATTTTTATTGGCATTATTAACACTGGAGTCGTAGTTGTGTTCACAGTCTGAACCTGAAAATAGATTGATAATTTATCGGTTATTGTAATAAAATAATTATTATTACGATAGAAAATATGATCGACACAGATGAACACTATTTATAAGAAAAGCAATTTTATTAATAAATGCATAAACATAGCATACAGCGTGAAATGCCCTTTATACGGAAAGTAACAGAATTAAATTAGTATTCGATTTCTGATTGCCTAGTTCTCGATAATATGGGATAAATTATATTTAATCTTAAAGATAATTTAATCGAGGCCAACTGATGCCTCTTGAGTAATTATTTTTAAACTTTTAGATGTAAAAATAATTACTTTTTCTTTTGTTCTTCATAACGGGTCTGTATAATTAGCTAAGACTTGAAATTAATTTTTTAAACAGCGTTATTTGTCGTTGGGTTAAACAGAAGTGTCTCAATCTTCGTTCCACTCCAAGAACTTTTTTAGCCAAGATTTCCTTACGCGACCAACATATCTTAGACATAATAGGTTGTGCTCATATTGTATTAAATTTTTTGCTCCAGGCAATGAAATTTGTAATCTGTGACGATGTTCTTTAAAATTCTTGTTGATATCCTGATCCAATTCATAATAAGCATTTGTTTTATTATCAACTGTCCAAAAATATTGATAAGCATTGCTTTTTTAACTGTATTTTGTATTTTTATTGAAATCTTTCATTGTTTAAGATGCGCATCCGTAAAAACGTTTACGTAAGCGGTAAGTACATAGCAGGCATTTAAATAATCTTTTTTTATGTTTACGCATTGTCACATTATTTCAACTTTGAAAGTTTTTAAATTCTTATTATGTATGTAGTTTTGCCTTAAATTCTTTCAATAACAAAAATCTTAGTATGTATATAAGGGAAAGCTTTACATGGTCGTTAAAAAAGCACCGTTAAAGTCTGTCAAAAGTTATAAACGGTGGGAAGTAAAAAAAACAAATACATAGTTTTGAAAAAAAAATTGAATCTTATGTTTAAATATTTAAAGTCTATAAGGAAGTATAGGAATGGCAAATTTGTATATTTGAATCGTATTTGGCCAAACGTGAAGTATATTCTACAGAAATTACATACAAAAGAAACACTATATGTAATAATTTTTATTACACTCTTTTTGGCATATACGGACTGCACTACGTCTAAGTGGTAGTGTCTTTTGCACGAGGCCGTTTTAGTGGATCACCACCTCGACGATTTCTGCTATCAAACAATACTGTTAATGGTGTTAACATATTCAAACTTGAAGAGCGCAATAAGACAAATGATGTTTTAAGTACATACCGTCACAATTTATACAAATAGTGTGTCCGGATTCACAAACGTGTACATTTTGTTTCGGTGTTACGTTTTTACATAGTTCGCATTGTAAAAATGGTGCCTCTAAACTCTGAAACAAAAAACTTATATGTTCATCTGTAATGTACTGTATTATAGTAGTACTGTACTATATTATATAGGCGGGGATATGGGAAAACTACGTATTTAATTATACAATAATTTGCCGTAGTTGGCCATAAAATAATAGGGATAAAAATGAGATGTTGTTAAAATTTTCCAGAAGAATTTATCCATGGACTAAAGTGCAACCGAAACCGTTGTACCGCGCCATAGAAAAGTGAGACGAGGTGGGGCAAGGAAAAATGAACACGAGTGTTGTCGCTACGAGCGTTGACGGTGGACTGAACGAACGGCGCGGCAGTTACTCTCCCGCCTCGCCGCACACATACCTAGGGCGCGGTAAGGCGATTTCGGTGGCCCTATAATGATACATTCATTAGTAATAATCGGACTGATAAACTTGCGAGAGACTATATAATAGTCTAAGGGAATGATCGACCCCTTCTGTTTAAGTAGTTGTTGTTAATCAGTTTGAGTTGCTCATGTTATGCAGTACAAAGCAAAATGTTTTACCATGAAACGTCATCTATTACGTGTTTTGACTTAGGTTCTATTTATATTACGTAAGCTTATGTACAAAGGTTTGTTATTCCATATGTCCATTTATGTTAATTTCGTTCCTCACAATCCACTGCATCGTTTTAATTTAGTATTGAATCTAGCGAAAGTGTGTTCGAATTGTCTTAATAATATAACTATGTAAAGTGGGTTACGAATCCGGACAATAGTTGAATTTATAAAAAGTCACGTAAACATTTACACGAACAGGCGGCGCGAGCAACTGCTTCCTATTATGACAAATTGTTATTGAGAGAAAATAAAAAAAAAGTTCAGTTAAATACCTTGTTTAAAAACATGTTAAAAGGTAAATAAATATATCAAAGTCGTAATAAAATGTTGTCATTTACGTAAAAACAATATAACATTCTTCTGTTGACATTTTCATTTTGACGACAGAAGACATCCTGTCATGAACTGTCTGAAAGTCATCCATAGAGCAGATATATTAAAATGTTTAAGGTATTAAACATCGATCTATAAATAAAAAAATATATCTTTAACATCAAATTAGATATTGCATCAATATTATATTTTTACAGTTTTCAAATTTATCCAATTATTATTTTGTGACTGATAATATGAAATATATTCGTAATCACTAAACAATAATAATATTAATAACATATGTCACATGTAAAAGTAAATAACTAAGTTATTAAAATATTTATTAGCTATCGAAGTACGTACCACAAAAATGTTTCTCTTGTGATCTAAAGCTGGTTACAGGCCGCTTCCAACCGGTCATGTTGAAAACCTGCGGGAGGAGGCTTACCTCCAAAAGTGTACGTCCCATGGCTGGATGATGATGATCTTTCAATAGGGTCTGTGGATAAAGGTGGGTTTGACAATCACTGGCTTCATTATACTTAACATGAAAAGTCTGAAATTTAAAAGCAGGTTAAATAAAAATAACATTCCTTGTCTTTGTAAAAAAAGAAGGAAAAAGATGAAAATGCATTACTAAAATATTTTATCAAATTATTGAAAAATGTTTTAGTTAAATTGATTAATTAGTGAAGGAATACTCGAATTCAAATTTACTTTGGTTATTGTTTGTATAGTAACGATTTGAACGAATATTGATGTAGTAAAACCTTCTAGCAAGGGAGATGTGTTCAGTATATAAAGAATTTTACTATCAATGAAAAATAAAACCGATGTCTTCTTCTAATCAATTTTAGGTGGATTTTTTATGTAGTTGAATTTAAAAAATCATTTTTGTGAATTTTATTTTTTTTTACGTTTTTTTCTTAGATGGCGTGCACACTGTAATTCATAAATGACAATGTAATAATGCTACTCGTGTATTGCGGTACTCATAGAGGCGGTAGATCGCGGGTCTATAGACTATTCATAAGTAACTTATGAGAGTCATGTAAGTTTTACGCATGCAGTCTATGTTTATTAAGGCCACCGTCTACGGTAAAAGACTTCGACCTAAAACTTACATTGTCCGTCAATTAGACACAGTAAGGAAAGTGAGCTGACAATAATGTATTCTTATAATTATATAATACATTTCTTGCGTTTATTACTTATTGCAATAACGTTAATTACTATTGATCAAAGTTTATGTACAATTTTTTTTTCTCAAATTAGAAATGCCAACTCATATTTTAAGTATGGTTTAATAACATTGCTATTCAATGATAAACATTGTGTTGTGATTATTTGTGATGAAATTTTTATCATCATCATTTCAGCAGTAGGGCGTACATTGATGAACGTACGCCAATGTTCGAAGCCCGGTTGGAACCAAAAGCATCTAGCGTCTTCCGACGATCTAAATAAGCTCTTGTTCATCTTGTTTGTGGACGTCCAAGGCTGCGCTTGCGCCATGGTCTCCACTTTAGAACCTTAAGGCCCAACAATCACTCGCGCGCTACTTGTTCTCTCCACTGCCAATTCAACTTGCCAGTCTGATGAGCTATGACGGTTACATTAGTTCGTCTAATTTGATTGATTCTTTGACCGATTCATTTAATTTTCTCGATTTTCCTAATGCCTCTACATAATATTCTGAAACTTGAAAACGTTTTATTTTATTCCGAAGAAAATCGTTGCTATGCATGTACACACACACACATACATATATATAAATATATATATATATATAAATATATATATATATATATATATATATATATATATATATATATATATATATATATACATATATACGCAGGTAGAATTTCGTAAAATGGGTTTATAAAATATTAATTATTCATTAAGTAAATTCATTTGCGTTTTGTTACGAGGTGATTTTCATTGATAGCTTAAAGTAGTTTGTAATACTACTGTTGTTCCACGTCGGAAAATTTTTCATTTATTAATGCAAGTTATAAAAGTGATGGTTTATGAAGATATTTTACGCTTCAATATAGATAGTTAATTGGCAAAATATTGTGTGTTGAAAACTGTTCTGCTTCGCTCACGTCGATGCATGTAATGTTATTTTATTATCGGCAGTCAATGACATAACCAGAGTATATCAATCGTAATAATGCCATACAAATTGTTATAGCGCTGCATTGTTCGCGGGACAAAGAATGATTCGCACGTCATTTTTACTCCCCTTTAATGATTTGAACAAGATTACATTTTTCTTGATTTGAAAAAAATTACATCGCAATGCGTAAGATTAGACGCATCGTCAATTTTAATTTTACTTGGTAGAATAGCTAAATTTTTGCTTTAACACATAAAAGCTACGAGCTTTTACAGAAATGTTTTGTATATGTTAACATAGTTTTTTCAGTTCAAGACAGAAATAAGATTTTTATTGTTGACCTACTTTAATATGTATTTAAGTACGTCAACAATAATACATTAATATTCTAGTAATACTTACTACTCTTCTACTCTTGTTCAATAATATTCTAAGTCAATACAATTATACTTTAATATTCTAAGAGTACCAACAATAGGAACCTTACTCAGCTACGTACTGTTTACTGTTTTACAGGGCTGATTTTCAGTAAGGCTCCCGCTTTTTTGTATTTTTGTATTTTTACGGCTGAATATTACTACACGCAACTGCAATTAAAGGTCGGATGGGGAAATTAAATTCATAATAATAGATAAAATAAAACAAAATAAAATGTAGCATGCGAATCAAATTATAAATTTGAAAACACTATTTTCGACAATTCATCGAAGTTGAACAACAGTATTCAATAGAGAACTGGTTCAAAGTTTGTGTAACGATAATATAAAAATCGTTTGTGGAGTTTAATTTTAAAAATAAATTAGTTAAATGAACGTATAACGGACTTTTGTGTATTCTAAGAGTATTGCCCACCACCAACCATACACCAACATATAAATTCGCTGAGGAGTTTCACTCGCAACATTCAATACATGGACTCCGAAACGCGTGATACATTTGTTTTTATTTTGGTAAATTTTATTAAACCAATTTGTGCATCGATTTTCATTATATATTTTTAGTAACAGTGTATTTTTTATTAACTACAAAGATGACGTTAAAGGTAAGGTGCTTTTAAATGGATTACACTGACAAATTTATATAACTAAGCTTTCTATTATAACTGTGTTCAACGTGTTCTTAAAAAAATCAATGTAAACTTTTATTACATATTCAGATAACACGATAATTATTTCAATTAAAACCCTTTTACAACGGAAATAATGGCCAAAGTTATAACAAATGAGAATATTTATTCATTCTCTTTTATTAAAAGCGAGTGGAATAATGTTTACCTAATATTTTTTGATACGCCATGTCAATAATGTTGCGGTGTTTCTATAGTTTTTGAAATGCAAACTTCAGTTTACCACTGCATTCACCATATTGAGAGAATGTTATTTACATTATTCCATTGGTCCAGTAATTTCTCTTGTTTTTTTATTGAATATATGATGAATATACCATGAATAGATAATTAATAATGTGCATCTAATTGTCGCACATCATCCAATGTGGTAATATTGTAAATCTTACTTGTAAATGATGTACATTGATAAAATAACTTTAATCTTTTTTCTTTCTTTTTCATAAGAGATAATATAAAATTAGTACATTTTAATTCAAAAACTCATTCCAGCTAGTATTGGTGGTTCTTACGTTTGTCGCTTGCGTTTACGGAAGACTTTTTACATACGTACGTCCAACCGATTTATACCCGGAGTCGTCCCAGGAATACACCCAGTCCCAGCTAAGCTTTGACGACCATCATATACCTGACGACGAACATGTGGATTATTACGTGAGTTAAATAATGATCATTTATAATTAAAAATCTTTCCATCCAATAAGAAAGACGTTCTTTATTTTTTTAGACTTGGTGGTTTTTCTTAATAACTCTTTGTAAACGTAAATATCGTGAGATGTTTAAATTGACAAAATTATAAAACCTTTTATAAGGTCTTTAAATAGAAAATAAATTGAAAAGTTGTATCGCTAGCGTCTTTGACGGTCCCATTTACAGGCCTTCTCTTGAATAAACAGTAGTAGGGGCCTTATTTCACCCCGATTGATATTTGGTAAGTATCGTTAATTTACATTTTATTAGTAGAAAGGACTCGGGGAAACTTTGATCTTCAAATGTAGCGTGAATCTATTTCAAGTTGCGGTTTTGAAACCCCTTGCTAATACCCGGAGGTTGAGTTCTTTAACCACTAGATTACCACCGCTATAGAGTTTCAATTAATTTCTCTTTATTATACATCCTACGTACTTTTATTTATTGATAATGAAATTAATTTAGACAGCTTATAAAAGGAAATACACAAAGTAAATTTTTAAATTCATAACGTCATTGGTTTAGAATTTTATCTAACCTTATGATATTTTATTTGAACGAAATGTACAAGTTTAGTAATAGTTATTTGATTAGTTTTTAAAGGTTTGTACCACGTTTGTTATACCATCTAGGTTAGTTGCAAGTCTGCACACATAAATAAAAGAAATGGTCGTAAAATTAAAACTAGAAATCCTTCAAACACTGCAAGTATGTTATAGTGTTTAAAAAGGTCTCAAGTACAAAGTCAAAGTTTAAATGGGGTTATTGACCTCGAACGCAAGCAAGTTACGCTCTGGTTGCACTTTCGTTCAATCACTTTCTTCACCAATACTTGTTTACAACCTTGACAATTTTTTATTAAATATAGATTAAGTAATTGTTTATAGTCTTTTTAAATAGTTTTTTTTTAATTTATTTTTTAACATAATTTAAAAAAGTAAAGTAATACAGAAACTGTGACATTTGGAAAAATATTGCAAAAATTAATGCGTGTATAAGTTAATTTTAAAATTAATTTATACAATCTGTGGTATTTTTTTCGCATCCGATTCTCGAAATAAGCAATGAGTATTTCTGTTTGTATCTATACTACATTTGTAACAAATACTTAATAGTCTTACTAAGACAGCATCATAAGAGATAGTTACAATAAATAGGTTTCAAGTAATATTAAATCAGTATTATTTTATAGGATTAAAAGCACTAACTCGTTTTTAGAATCCCATATTGTAAAGTTTGAATTTTTTTTTTGTTTTCTTATCATACTTAGCACATCTTGATTTATAATAAACATATATCACTGTTAACATGTCTCTGAGAGTTCCTATTTTACTACTACTTAGCTTTACTGTCAGGAGCTTGACTTAGAATAAGTTTTTCGATTAAAAATAATTGTTTTTATGTTCGGTCGTCTCATCTCTCTAAATTGATAGATTGTTAAAGTTATTGCGAGACAAGAAAAAAATATTTAGATCTGCGTAAGTAATGTCATGAAAAATCTTATGGTATTTTCCAACTGTATAAGTAGTACGCAGCTTTCTCTTTAATTGCGTAGAACAATAGATAATCGTTTCCACCGAGAAACGTTTTGCTCACCAACGAGGTGCAAGTAAAAATCTTTTTTATCTCTTTGTGACGTCAAGTATTTCTCATAGACGAGATCGCTCTTCCTGTGAAATATTCCGTTTGTTAAAATGCTACGTGCAATTCATCGGTTGGTTTAATGCACAGGCGGAAACGGGAAGTGTTATGTATTCAGTTATCGCTACTTGGAATATTTCAACAGGCTATGAATGCGTTTAATTTTACATTCATTGCGAAATTTTGTTAAATTCATATAATATCATTTTCGATCAATGAGAGTAATTGTATGTATTTTAAATTTTATTTTTGTGTTACTAGAATAAACAATCAAGCTATTATTATATACCAGTCTTGGTACTTTGATTTGTATTTTTTTGATGATATCGTATTTCATCAATGCTCGACTTAGACGTCTTCTATAGATTTTCAATAGGAACAATAGAAAGCGGCCTGCGTCCAGCATCTTCCGATGACTTTAAAAAAGTCTTCTGTTACCGTATGCGTGGATGTCCCACGCTGCGCTTGCCGTTGTGTGGTCTCCACTCCTTGAGGCCTAGCAAACATCTGTTTAACACGCTATGTGGCCTGTTTACCGTTATTTCAACTCGTGAATCCACTGAGCTATCCCGGTTAGTTCCGTTTGTGTACGGATCCCCTAATTATTGATTCCACCTTATAATTATATCAGGAAAATAGTTGTCTCTGTGAATCGCTCAGCGGCGATAAGTTTGCCAATGAGGTCCGAAATGAGAGTCCACGTTTAATATTGTATTTAAGTTTATTTAATTAATTTATATGAATTTAGGGACATATTGCATCAATATCAATGCAATTCGATGTATCCATTGACGACGCCAGCTTAAATAATGTATCTTAGGTAATATTTAAAACGCTCTACGTCACTGACTTGACAGAGGCGTGTCGAAGGAAGTACCGTTTGCGTAAGCGCACGTAAGTGTTTTTGTCGCTTACATTGGGAGCGACGAAACGGTTTCTAAAGAAATTTGTATTCCAACATACTTCCGAAAACAAAGCTTGCAATTGGAAATAGTCAGCTTTGAATAATTTTTGGTATTATACGAATAGAACAAAATTATGTTTATTTGGTTTACACTGCTGTCCATATGACGTTTTCAAATTCCACAGGGCTAGGAAGCCTAGGGAGCCTCTGCTCGGGTTACTACATACTACAATTTTATCTGATCGGGACGGTTCCGATTTCTTTGATCGTTTCCCGGATGTTCTTGGGAAGTTTGGAAGGCGTTAGCCCTGGAAGAACAAGTTGCGGTAGAAACTTCAGCAACCTTTCTATGTAGAATGACTGGGGTTGGCGACCCTTGTGGTACGAATGGTTTTCGAACGGCTGATATTTTTATATTTTTACTTTATTTTTTATTGTTATATAATAATTATTTGCCTAAATAGTGATTGTCTTGACTGTATGGTTTCATATAATGTATTCAAATTGTATTAAGACATTATATTTATTAGTTATAATATTTATATTATATTTTCTTGCTAGTAGATATCGTTAATTTATGTCTGACAGTACTCCCATTCTATTAAATATTGTATTTTTGATATTGCGACTCGCAACAAAATACAAGAAATGTTAATAAGTTTTATTATTTATCAACACTAGTTTTTAGTAAAGAGTTATCATATTTTAAGAGTTACATATTTAGGTTCTATCTCCTACTAAATACTTATCATTCTAAATCGTTTATTACTAAATAAAATAATTATTTATGTTTATATATTATTCTATTTCAGGCTTATCCGAAGTACGCGTTTAAGTACGGAGTCAATGATTTTCACACCGGTGACATTAAGACACATGAAGAGACTCGTGATGGCGATGTTGTAAAAGGTTTAGTTTTTTGATACTGAGTTATATAACTTAATACTAATGTTAATAATACCGATGTTCAAATAATTTCTTATCATCATCATTATAATTCTGGCCGTAAGATGTCCACGGCTGGGCTTAAACCATCCCTTTAGTTTTCCAATAGGACCAGTTAAAAGCAGCCTGCATGCAGTGTCTTCCAACAACCTTAACTTGGTTGTTTGTCCATTTTATGGGTGGACATGTTACGTTGTACTTGCTAGTCCGCTGTTCTCCAGTACCTCAAGGCCCAAACGTTCGTTTGTTTTGCGCGCAATGTACTTCCACTATATTTGCCATTTCGATGAGCTGTGTCGGTTATTTCCGTTTGTTAATTATTATTTTTAACATTAATATCGAATGAATTACTGTACACCTATCGAAATAGCAATTGTTATTATTTGTGTTTGTTATGCATGGGTGGTTTAAATATATTATGATATAGAGATAGAATATTATCCATTATTTTTCTTTAACACAGATAGTTTTGTTATTGCCAAAAATAGTAATTATGTATGGATTAAATAAATTTAATTTCTTTACAGGCCAATATACAGTAGTGGAACCCGATGGTTCAATCAGAACCGTGGATTACACCGCCGATAAACACAGCGGTTTTAATGCGATTGTACACAAAACCGCACCAATTTCACCCCATGAAGCGGCTCATTATAAATTCTCAGATTAGATATAAAAGATATTACAATTTCTAAAACTATCTGTTTTGCGTCGCCCGTCGATTTGTCTGGATCACTGTATAGAAGTTCCAGAATGAAGATTTTTTTTTTTAAAAATTTCAATACTATACAAGGGACAGGTATGGTACATTAAGTCGTGGTTCGGCTCTCTCGGATATCCTCGAATATGAACCCTGAATGCAAATTAAGTTACAGTCCAAGCTTGGATATCCTCCGTGGGACTTCGGCAGCCACAGCAGTATCCGCCGAAACGTCGTAACATTTTGGCGATTACCCAAGTCAGCGGAATATTTAACGTGTCCAGAGCAGAAACTTCTGAAGGAACCCTCGAGCTTAAATGCATTGTAAAAAGATTTACGCTAAACGCCTTAGCGATTGGCCTTATTAAAATCAGCTCGACAAAGATAATAAACCGATATCCTTTCGTTCATATATTAAGATCACGGTAGTCAACATTCTTTCAAATTTACTGGAATATTTATATGTCTTTGCATACTGCGTGTGGGATAATATATATTATTGCCACAACACCAAATAAAGTCGTTTATATGTCGTACGTAGGCGACGCTGCATGTATGGCTTAATTATTAAACAATGATATAAGTACAAGTGCAAACATGTACATTTATTACTTTGATAACTCTATTTTAGAAATTGTATTACCTTCTTGTTATTTATTCCTATGTGTTCTATGTTAATGTTTATAGGTATAAGTTTATTCTTGTCTATTTTGTAAGTACTTATTCAATTGGCATCTATTTACTCGATCTCGATTTGTGCTCGTTATTTATTACGTTGTTATTGTTACACGCGTTGTACCTGAAATATAATTAAAATTATAAAAAACAAATTAAGTTTTTTTTTTATTGACTTCCATTTTAATATTAATTAAATTCTCTTTAGGTACAAAAATTATTGTCGAGCAAACCGAATACCTGTATTTTTGCCGCCATACATTTGTGTGCTCGTATTTCTCCGTTTCCATTTGAAAATCTTACTAATTAGTGAACTTTTATTGGCCTAAAGTGTAACGCTTTTGTCATAGAGATCGATGATTTATTTTCGTAATTACAATAAAGAAGAACTGTATAGGATAAATAGAAAATGCTGGTGTAATAAAAAATCCGATTCTGCCAAAATAATCATGCGACAAATGTGATATAAATATATTTGTAGTATTAATAATGGATTTATTTTTTATTGAAAATAGTAATACACCTTTTTATTACTTTGAGATGCTTAATTACTTAACTTTTTTTAATATAAAAATAGAAACTAAGCGCCATTCAGTAGTTGTTCAAAGAATCATCCATAAGAATTTTACTGTTAACATTGAGTTGGTTACTTGCTAGTTCTGCATAGTGTCTACAGATGGCGCTATTTTATATTTATAGCATAGTTCATCGTTTTTAATTTTTTTTTTTATATCTGATGCCTTTTTTGAAGATATTATAGAAGAAATTTAATAAGAAACTATGTCAACTACTCTAGTTCTAGTTCTTCCACTCTCGAGGTCTAAAGTGAGCCACACTTCCTTACCAATGTTTTGGTAAGGTGGTGTACCTTACCAGAACATTGGTCCTAGATTTTTGTCTCTGGGCACTGAGGGATATTGGACGAGATTTTTTGTAATAAATTGTGTGTAGTGATATTTAATTTAAAATTGCTATTGAAACTAAACATAAAAGACTAACTTTCATAAGGTAAAAAAGACAAAACAGACAGTTTACTTTATTAAATTGCATATATATTTTTTTAATCAAGTTATTCTAATTGCAGTACAGTGTCGCAAAGGAATCAACATTATGAGAAAAGTAAGTTACAATAGGAAGTTTACATTTAAATACAACACAAAGTATTGCTGCAAAGATAAGTGTAATATTTTAGTCATATAACGAATATAGAGGCTCTTTATGGAATCTCAGTGCAAATTTAATTTTAATTAAATGTTTAAGTTAATGCCGAGATTTACATTTTAAGCTCGTGATTGATCTAATGTTGAGTCTGATATTTACAGGGATAACTTTGTAATGTTATTTATTGGTCAGCTTTTTTTATGCATAATAGTTATTATAATATCTTTAAACTAGAAGTGATCTTATTAAGAAATATTGAAAGTAGAGTAGACGGAGTCTAAAGAGATACAGTTTTTAAGCTTTAATTCCACTTATTTGTACTTGTAATATAATAGCAATAGTGTTTATTTTGAAATTAATATGTATTCCCAATTCCTCGTAATCAAGTATAATTAAATAAATTTATTTCATAATTCGTTTTAAAATTTATTGTATAAAATTCCTGTATAATAGAATGCCACCGTCATTTTAATTGCTAACGACATTGATTAAACTATGTATACGTGAATTTTTGGTCTCGTGTAGTTCCCATGAAAATGAGGGCGTTAAATGAGGTAAGCGTAGACATCGACAACAGTTGCGCAACGCTTGCTAAAACTACACAATTACTAACTGTTGTGCCAATTCATAAGAATAACGAAGAAAAAAAGTTGTTTTTTTACTGTTTTAGTGTGAAAAAGTTTAAAAAGAAATTAAAAAAAATGATTGAATTAGAAAGTTTTGTTGAATCGAAATATTAAATCCATAAAGAAATAACAAAATCTAACGTATTAAAGCTTGAAACATTTTTATATTTGATAAAAACGTATAGTACTCATCGTCAATACGAACGTGTAAAGATAAGATCTTTTTATTGATGATTACATCTCTAAGTTATATAAATCGCATTTCCGTTAGTTGAACGTTATAAAACAAAAACCAAAACAATCGCACTTACTGGTGCACCGAGGTCACACAAAACCATTTGATTGTGATTAACAATGGTTGATTTCACACCTACTGTCACAAATAGAGGAAAAGTTTTCAATGTGCTAGGTGATACTACGGTTCTGGATAAGAATATTATAATTTATGTAATTTTGCATTCAACTAAAAGATTATTCAACTACTAACATCATTAGATGGGTATCAATTTCTCACCCTCTCTCTAAATTCCAGAGCCATTATTAGTTACACAGTAATAAGAGTCGGTACGTTCTTTTTATGTGCTAAGCCTGTAATACTAAAGTTTATCTTTTAAAACAAACAATATTTAGAAAGAAGTCAACTATCATAAAATTCGGAAATATTTTTCTTCCTTAATTGAATTAAATTTAATCATCAAGCATTAAAGATTTACAATAGTACCGGCTGACTGAATTTATCATATTCCACTGAAGTCAACAAGGTCGTTGTCCTGTAATTTCAACTCTAAGACCTTAAGCCTCCAGCTGTCATCTATTCTGCGCGTTATAAGGCGTACCAACTGCCCCATCAGCTTGCCAATCTTTTGCATTATGTCGGTAACTTCCAATTCCTAATTCAATCTAAAAAAAATGGTATTATTATAAGAAGAAAAATTTGACTAAAACATACGTTGTCTTTTTTAATAAATATAACACCTGGGATAAAATATATAACATTATGGTATAGTTTCGTAAGAGCTTCAGGAAGATTATGCCTGATATTAAGTATTTTCAAACGAATGAACAAAGTCGTGCATTTTTAACTGAGAGTGGTGATCGTGAAGCAGAAGACGAGCACTATGATTTAATTTTGCTTCTGTTTTCTTCCCGTGGTCTACCTTTCTGACGCTTTGCATTATAATAAAGTGAATAATAATAAAAAATAGTAAAGGTTAACAATGTTGTCAAAAATTTTTAAACACATTTTTCTTAGTACACGAGGATTTAAATCGACTTCTATTATGTATCGAAATGTATTATGAAACCGTATACTCTTTGTTCATAGATTTAGCTTATAATTGTTTTATATACAATATTGAAAACTAAAAAAGAATATTGAAATGGGTAAAAATATTTATTAAAATACGACAAATTTTACCGCAATTTAGGTTATCGATAATGGTAAAGCATAACTGTAAAAAATACAGGGAATATATCTTAAATTTTAATATGTTATAAGATCAAGTTATAATAAGAAAAATCTTTTCCTAGAGCAATTTAATGGAAGAATTATGTTGCGGATCGATGTCATACACCCCGGCTCACATAAACTCACTATTTTTAAAGAATGTAATCTGCATGCTCTGGGCCATTGAGCCGTGCGAAACTTTTCTCAATTAGCCGTTACATCGTTCGCGGGCCCGAGGAAACTTCATTTTCGGAAGCAGCTTGGCCCCGCCCACCAAGGCTGGCGCTCACTAGCAAATAAGGCCACTTATAAATGCCTGTGAACCCTCTATTGTGCTACTCAGGGATCAGACACATAGTACGTCAGTTGTATCCGAAGATCTGAATTAGTTTGTTTAAATGATGTGGAGATATGTATGTTTGTTAATAGTGGCACTGCAGGTCGTGGTCGCTAGTCCAAAAATAAGTCCGGTTTTCAATCCCACCTACAATGACTATTATGTAAGTATTTTTTTCTGCATATTCTTATTTTACAAGCTGCTTGTAGTTGTCAGTATGTCTACTTAAACATTGCACACGGTGCAATAAAAATTTTAATGTGCTCGTTCACCAATTCTTTTAATTGTAGTAGTTTTGTACCGATTTGACTCTCTTAAAATTCACAGTAATGTATTTGATCGTTAACCATATTTATAATATAAGTAAAAAATAAATAGTAAAAGTATGACTTCTTTTATTACGCATAAAATACATTTTGTAAGCGAAAATATATATATTATGTCAAAAAGAAATTTTTTAACCAAAATAAATTTTTATCATAATTAATTTACATGTATTTAAAACAATGTATAGATATTTGTGTAATATATAGATGTTAGTGTCATGTTAAGAATTCTGCGTAATGATCACACAACATTTCTTGCGTCCTACAACATCGACGAAGTCAGTGTGTATAAACACAGTTCGTGGATGTTGTTACGCAAGAAGCTAACATAAATGCTCGTTTTTAATAGATATTCTTACATATTTGACAAGCTTTCTACGATTTAAAATAAGGAAAATTAGATAGATTATTGTTGTAATGTATTTTTAGTTGTAAATGGGACGAAATTGCAAATGTTCATTCATATCCAATTTCATAATAGTTTAAATACAGGTAAATTTGTTATAGCTATTTGGATATATTAACACTCTTGTTCTCCCTGACCTGGTTCTTGAATTTAGAAAAGGATGGCTTTAGTAACTTGTTGACTAAGTTATTTACGGGGAAGCCACAGATAGTGTTAGACCCGTGACAGCCGCTTTGGTTGACGTGAGTCCATTTCGGATGGGAGCGTATTTGAGAACTGTATCATATCATTTGTATTAAGAAACGATGCCGCATATTGAGGAGGTTTTAGTATAAGCAGTTACACGAATTTAAGTGTGAAAATTAAGAAATTTTATGGTTATTATTTGAAACTTTATATTGATGTGAGACTACAAGTCATAGTGATTTTTCACAACTAGACACCCGCACGATCGAATGTTACGTCTGAGCTATTAAACATATCAAACGCACTATGCTTGTCCATTGGATAATTTCAGTTCTATAGTTTCTGTTTAAGCATATGAAACTTTTTTGTTACAGGAACGTCCAAAATACGCTTTCACATACGGAGTCGCTGATCACTCAACGGGTGACGTTAAATCACAACACGAAAGTAGGGATGGTGATGTTGTTAAAGGTATCGCAATCATCATCATAATTTAACCCGCAGGATATACGATTTCCCAATAGATTTGTAATAAGACTGTTTAAAAGTCGTCTACATCCAGCGTCTTTTGATGATCTTAACAAGGTTGTCAGTCCACTTTGCGTGATGCTTGAAATCTTTGGGCCCCCGCGGCCATGTATTCTACGCGCTATATAGCCTGCCAACTAAACTTACCAATCTACTAAGCTTTTTTGGTTACTACGAAACTTCTTCTCATCTATTATCCCTCAGTGCCGTAAAACAAACTCTACGCTTAATATATGGGTCATAACATATGGCTGTAAAACTAGGTTTCTTCCTTCCAGCTTCACAGGACAAGTTGTAAAATATCTGTGATAAAATTTAAAGAACGTATCCCAACTTTACCATCAATTATAAAACTTTATAAAATTATAACTGTTGGTGGTGGTTGGTGGTTTATATTATAAAACTGTATTTTATATTTATTGCGAAATTTCAGGACAGTACTCTTTAGTGGAACCTGATGGATCTATACGTACTGTGGATTATACAGCTGATCCTGTTCATGGTTTCAATGCGGTTGTGTCCAAGATTGGGCCGAGTGTACACGTGCCGGCACCAGTCCATGTTACCACTCTACCCGAAGTTCCAGTGCAATCGATCATACGAGTAATACCCAAAGCAGTTCCAGTGATACCCAAACAAATTATATATGCTTCCCCTGCTCCGTATGGTAAGCTTTATATATTATTCTATTTATAATATTAAGGCTCGCACTTGTAAATTATTTGTTTGTAGATAGAGAAATTGCAAAAGCTTGTGTGACTTCATATGAGTGTAGTAATAAATATAAGATGTGTTAAATATCTAACGAAAGCAAGACGATACATATTCTTACACGTAGATGTTAAGAAATTAGATTTTTGTTAGAGAAATGTAGCAAGAAACAAGTAGCAGCTAAAAGAAATAGCCAAGATTACGGAGTTGTTCGTCGAAAAAAGGTTGTCTTCTTAGTTTTTTGTAATAATTGGTTGCAGGACATAGGCCTCTCTCGCAGATAGCAATCAATTGTTGAACTAAAAAATCATTAATTTAAGGCATTTATTTATTAATTATAAATTATAATACACAAATCGTCGTGTTTTCTTTACGGTCTGGTTTGTAGGCAGCCAGAATGCATTTTCGCCGATATATTCAATTTTTTTTCACTAGACTCTTTACATCGCGATAAAATTATCGTAGCATAGCATTTGTTGTAAGTGTTTTTGGGACATATTGTTGTCTTTGCTAAAAGAACATGAACGTTTATTCTATCTTCTACTTTCTCAACTTTTTTATACCAGTTCTTTTTATCTATTCTTCTATTTATCTTATCTAAATGAGTATTATGTTTTTTGGTAAATTAGTTTAGTCATAGATAATTATTTTGTTTAATACTAAATTTTTGTTTTCTATGTTTTTATCTTGCTTAAGATATTTACAATTAGTCGTTCTTAAAAGATAGTATCGATAAAACTTCCACAAAAATGTATAAATATGTAACGTAACCATTTCCACCTTTTCGATTTTTATTAGTCATTAAAAAGACTTTTAAAAATCAACAACTTTAAAAAGTTGTTAAAAAGCTGGATGTAAGACACTCGTGAAAGAATAAAATATTTATTTACTATAAATATATTCACGTGCAATTAATCTGAAAAAAAAAACGCGTACTAAAATAATTTAAGATAAAGTGCGTATTATTTGTTGGTATATTATTCAAACTAGAACTTTTAATAAAGTCAATGTTGTTAGGATCCGTCTTGCACAAGTCTATGAGCAGCGGTGTCTACTAAAAATCAGCAAGTGGAATGAAAAGACATCAAGTTTTTGTGGTTGTAATGAATACAATGGGGCATTAAAAGAATTTTAATTGTTTGTAAATGTAAATCTTTATTATTAATGGCCACAGCCAAGGTTTGTTTAACACGTTTCTCTAACGTACTTGAAAATCATGCATTATTTTTTCAATCATTATTAACATCAATAAAGGTTAGTACTCGTATACGTAGAGAAGAAATAGCCGTAGTAATATTTTAAAAAGCGTGATCTGAGCAACTGTGACATCACTAACATTATTTCGGTGATGACCACGCATTAACAATAGAACACAGTTTTGGAGAATCTTCTTGTTTTCAACTAAGAGAATAACAAGCCTCCCCAAGCATGCTACGTGTAGTTAGATAAGATGCGTTGTTGGAGTTTTCTCCAGTACGTTTTCGATAAGAGCTAATGTTTTCGAAGTGGAAGCGTCATATTTTTGTATTAGTCAAGTAATAGCAACAAAGTCGAGCTTCGGCTTTGTCGGCTGCCCTTGTCTTGGAATGCCAAACGGTTACTATCGATGAATGATAGCCTAAGCCGAAGTCCCCTTAAAGGGAACTTCCTATCACACCATGGAGAAGCCGCCGAGGTTTTCGGTAGAAGTTCCATGGTGTGACATCGGTACAATAAGAGCGTGCTTCATCAGGCTTTGTTAACTTTGAAAAGGACTTAGGTCAGGCGCCCTCTGCGCTCTATTATCTCGAAGCCGTTGGCTTTGCAAATGTTTCAGAAGTGCCAGTCCATACAAAGAAAAAAAGTAACGTTTTAAGAGATCCGAACGCTCGGGCGGTTTATGCAAAGACTGCCGGTGCGACGTTAGATACATTCACTAACAAGCAAAGTTATATATTATTATATATAATATTTGATCAATTTTCAACAATTATAAGATTTAAAAAAAAAAACGGTCACGCTGACGTATACAGAATGATTGGTTATATAATATATAATACGTGTAAAAACTTTTAATGAGTAATATTTTAACTTTAAGTGTGTATTTTTTTTTCAAAAATTCCATTATTATATATTTCAAAAGGCTTCCCAATTAGAGGGATCACTTATGATATGATAAATAATATATAAAATGATATGATAGTATATATAGTAGTGATCATTCTGAAACTATTGAAATCCGGCCGGCAAAATACTTGAGACAATACCCAGGGATAGATAGTAAACAATAATTAATTTTAATATGTAGTCAGCCGAATTTCGTAAACGCTTATTTTCTATTTTACAGTCAAGTTATTTATTATATCCGAAAACAATGATTTTTATATAGGCTGTATCATAAAAATAAATTAGTTGCCACTATATATTCACGCTTCAAAACTTTCACACCGTTTAACAATCATCTTGTGTATTTAATAAAAGAACATGTATTAAAGCTTTCATGTAAGTTAGTTTATATTTTAATCCTTAATCACCAATCGTGATTACGTAATAAACATTGTTATACTGTTTGTCGTTTCTTAAAATCGTTTTTGATCAATATAATGTGTTCATATTGGTAAGTACATAACGTTCAGTGAATTTCCCAAGTTTATAGTTGCCAAAACAAAATAATTGCGTAAAACAGATAAAGTATACGGTGTTACTACAAGCATACCTAATTGGATACGGATAACGAATCGCAAATCTATTGTCTCTTGGGCGCTCCATTGTTTATTCTTTTAAAAGGAATTCACTTTTGTTTTTCAGCGTTTCCCAAGGTCGACGTGCCGCATTATTCAGAATATGACGAGTATGCATTGGACGGACCTTATCAGTTGACGTCAAAGAATTTTTATTAAGTTCCCGTACTACAAACAACAAAGACTTTTGTAATTTTAACTCTTTATGATAGTTTTAACTTGAAAACTAATAAAAAACTTTTTAGTAATAAATAAGATAAAGTTGGTGTAATATTGTAATAACATATCAAGTAATTTGTGTGTTAACACGGCATAAATTGTTTTTAAAGAATTAACTCTGTCTCGTTTCCTCTTGTTACTTATCGTCAGATCTTAATTTATGACATGAAAGAAATTAAATAAATAAACTGCGTAAATTAGCTTAAGTATTATGTCTTTTAAGTAACCATTATATTGGGCAGATAGTTTGAATCAGCTTGGTCGGGCAAGTTCCCCCAAGACACTAGGACTCCAAATACAGACACATGTATGACATAATTAATAAAATAAATTAAATTTAAATTAAAATTTTACTACATAAAAGGAAATATTTATTATAATTAAGAGTTTTACAACTTCTCAAATTAAAGACAAAGGTACTTATAAGTTCTTGTACTTTTAAAAATGGAATCCGTGTATATTTAAGAAAAAATAATTTTGTAAAATTTGGTTATACAAAACATACGTTACGTTTTTTAATTAAAACTCGAGAAAAATAATTTTGTTTCATTGATCTAAACATAATTCAAATAATAATCTCGTTAATTTATTATTATTTCAATCATTATGATCCAAAAAACTTTAATTTACAAATACGCTATCAGTTCCTGAATACAATGGGTGGTTTAATTAGCAATAAAACAAAGTCTGTTCTGTTTTGTCATTCAATAAAATTCAATAAACGTTCTTAGACGAAGAGTTTGTTTTCATTTACTTATTTGTATGTATTTATTTTATTTTACTTTTAAAAATATATACATTTGAACAGTACAAACATTTTTTGACAAAAATATTCATAATTATTATAAAACAAAAAGGATCTTTAAATATTAATAACAGAATTAGACCGTGTTTTTTATTGTGGTTTTCTCCCATAGACGTATTGCTACGTATAGGTCTCTTCCATAATTTTATGGTATGACATTTTACAGATGACGCAGCTGCTCATCGATTGGAAACTTGATTTGTGAGCAGTGCCAGTTCTATATTATTATTGCACAAACTGTAAATATAGTATTGTATCCCGGGAATTCAACCCGCGACCTATGATCGCAAGTGTCAGCCGATACCGCTGGGTTACCACTGCTCAAATTGTACATTATTTATTATATATATTATCAATAAAGGTTTACGAGTTTAGAAATATTTTACATCAATATTTTGTCTATACACGTTGTTTTATGATAGCGTTATTTAAAACAACTGCAGCGGAGCGAAAAATTTTTGTAATGATATATCATTGTTCAGTATGTTTTTGGAAAAATTTGCCATCATTGTCGTGAAGTACTTGGTGTGTTTTTCGTAGGTTAATTGTAGATAATTTGGACATTAATAGAAGGGTAGAGGAAAAGGAACGATTGAGGAACAAACAACGTAAAAGCAAGATAACACGCACACAGTGCAAGCAATGGATGTACTAGACCAACATTATATATAATAAGCGTAAATGTAAAGGTATTCTTACCTCGGTTTTACAAAGAATGAAATATGTGGTGCATTTTCTATCATAGCTTAAATAAATACAGTATAAAAGCAAAGTGTCACGGCACCAATATAAGTCAAAAGCAACAAAGGGGTCGTTAATATATTGATTTATTTATCATGTTTATTGAAGTAAAACCGGCTCTAGTTATTATTTGAAATTTATGTGTATATCACAGGACATAACATTATTGACTTTTTTGTTAACGAACTTTAAATTAATCATAAAAAATATTTAAAGGTTTCTTTAAAATTTTAATTTGATACAATATTAACAATTCTTGACTGTAAACAAAAAATATTGTATCTCTTGTTAAAAGTAGCCAAAAAATCCACTATTTTGTTCCTAATAAGTTTTATTATGAATTAGACTAGGACAAAAAACATCGGAGATAAAATATTAATAAATATTTGAACTAATTGAGATGTATCTCATTTAATTTAAACATATGTCATATACATGACAGGATTATATGAAATAAACAAAAATAACATTAATAATAATCTGATAATCAAAAGTTGTTTTTCTATATTTTTCTGCTGTTATTGTGTTTGGTAAAAACCTTATTCCTCCATTGCTCTAAAATCTTTCTTTTGAAATAATTCAATAATAGCAACCGATCCAGCTGAGATTCACTCCTACTGGATACACGTGAAACGGAAAGTTAAAAGTGTATCCTGTGAATGACCAAGCTGACGACACTTCGCGGGGGCTCTTGCGTGTTTAATATTCAAGAGCTTTTCGGCATCAAACATTTTCTTACACATACAGAAAGGAGAAGTGCTAAGGAGAGTATAAATAAACTTATTTTAGTAACTACGAAAAAGAGCTTTAGGAAAGCGTCTTCAGCCATAAGTCAAACCCGGTGAAGCTATAAATGCCAACGGTTAAAACATCACTATTTAAAGTCGAAAAAAATTTCGAAACTTTTTCACAACAGTGTAATTGTTCATAGCATCGCTAGAGGATTATTTAAAAGGCAAAACATAACTTATGTTATGTTTTTACATAACATAAACAACAATATAACAAATATATAGAACGAACTAAAGTATACCCATTGAACTGTTCCGATTTGAGGGCGCTTTATGCCTTAATTACTGGGTTAATAAGTCGCACGATCCTATTCCTCCAGGATATAAAATCAGACGTATTACGTATTATTTAGTAGATGGGATACATAATCATTAGGAGAAATCACTGCTGTTCATCGCCATTGCCTAATAAAAAACTATCCTTTTTTAGTACGCCTGCAAGAAAGATATTAGCAAATAATTGGTTTCAAATATTTGCGTTATATAGTTTCTCAGTGAATATAAGAAAAATTTTGTTAAATTGGACGATCTCTGTATATTGCCCTTTTCCGCTGGACGTAATAGATCATTGTTGAGCATCTTATGACTACCATGTCGACCCATGCCGTCACTGAGTAAGTAAATAACCATATCTGCATAGAGAAATTAGGAAGCAGTCTTTTAATTGGACCCGCTATTTTATCAATCCAGGCAAGAAGGCGATCGAAGAATTCTTCAAAGTCCCATCTACTGATCAGAGTAAGACTTAGGGACCACAACTTGCCAATCACCGTGAACCCGTGGCTTGAGCAGTAGCAGTGGCTTTCTCGTAGGTTGTAATTTGTGGAATAATACCTTGGTCCAATTAAGCGCTTTTAATAAATTTAACTTGGCAATGGCGAACTCTTTGGCCCTTGCTGTCGCTGCTGACGCCAGAGTGTCATCGACGTAGCAGAAGACGTTGGCGCCTGAGGGATCTATGAATAAACAGTATCAAACGGTCTGATCAAGTACCATTGGTGCTATTTTTTAATAATGTCGTATATTTTAATAAAATAAAAGATGATTAAAAATTAAAACAAAAATATTACTTGTAAATGTGTATATAATATTTCTTTAAAAAAATATTAAATGTAAAATCATAAATATGCTGATATAATTGGTAATATACGCGAACACACTGGTATCTAATGAGTTATTATTACAAGCTGTGCTTTCTGCCCGGGGCGGTATTTGCTCTTTAAAAAATTAAGTTATCATGTATATAAATTGATTTCATATTTGATAATTACACTACACCCTGTTTTTGATGGAACCCGCCTTGTTAATTTGGCTAATGGATCGCGAAATATTAAAGTGATTTGTTAAATGTAATGCAAAGCGATTTAAAATGCATTATATTTCTGGCTACCTTCTGAATAACAAGTAGCATTGAACGTATATTATTAATGATAATGTTTTTGTATACAGAATGGTTGCTTATAGGTGTAAAAGCGTTAAAGGGATTATTGTATGGCTCATTTGTGCTCAATTAGTGTACGGTTTATCTTTTCTGAAAATCAATGGTTTCAGAAATAAAAAATGTCGTAATAATAATATTTAAATTTAATTTTTTCTATTATAGTTAAATTAGGATTACTAATGTTATAATTATTTAATGTTTACTTTTTGTCTGCAGACTGTAATATAAGAAGTTATTGACATGTCGCATTCCACTAGAAAAAATAAACAGTTTAACATTTTTCAAAATGATGACTTCATAGATTGGAAATACGTGTAAAAGCTTTTAGCTTTAAAGCTATGCCAATCACCCTGTATAGTTTGAGGAAATTTCTTCCGACGTTTTTTTTTTTAAAAATATTTATTTTTCGTTACAGAAGTTCATCAATTGTAATCACCAACAACGAATTAACCTTATTAATAGATTTATAATTAATTTACTAAAGATCTGCGAAGAAAAGCTTTGTCTTCCTTTTATTTACCTTTTCACGGTGTGCTTAATCTTTTTTTTTTAGCTAAATATTCTATGTGAGTCTCTTCTCTTTTTTTTAACAGATGTAGGCAATGGAAGAAGAAATCGCGGTCTCAAACCCCGACAGTGACATATTTGTTTAAAAATTATTATAAGCAATGGTTTATCGCTCAGAAAGCGAAATGTCCTTTGACTTTAAATTCTAAATATTCTACGTATGAGAATTCGAAGTGAGTCTACGTGATAGATCACGTCACTAGCGCTTTTCTAAGAAAAGATTTGTGTTGCAACAACGGGAATACCGCAGCATTAGGAAAAACAACAGCAATCTCTTTTATGTGGTAACTGGTACCGTAAAGAACATTATAGAAGGAAAGGTTAAACGAAATAAAACAGTGATGAAGTCGTCATATTCTGTGTAGTGGTCTAGAATCTTTCCAATTCGTGATTCAATGCACCATAACTCTTCATATTTTAATTTTTGTACAAGTCCACGTTACATTTTAAACATTTTCAAAATTTAGAATTTCGTTGATTTTTTAAAAAATATAACCAAAATCTATAATATCATGCCCCTATTGAAGATACTGAATAATCTTTAGCTGTATAATTTTACAATTCAATATTTCAAAATTATTTTGTACATAGCAGATATTTAGACGACGGTATACTTTTAAAATAAAGCAAACTAAAAAGATTTTTTTTTAAATAAACTACCAGGATAGCATGAACATTACCTAATAACCAGATATCCGTAAAGAAAACCGCGGCGAAGCGGGAGCTAGGAAAAAATATAGGATGAGCGTTGTGGTCGAACTCACAAAATGCAGCAATTGATATTCAACCCCGTCTCTTTGCGCGCTTACTTCAGGCGCGGTATAGCGGTTTCGGTAGCACTATATATGAATACAAGGTTTCATTATCCCAAGACTCTATAATTAACTCTATATTTGTATTTGTTATGGCGACAACAGTACTACTTTATATTAGTTAGTGTAAGTATTTAAAAAAAATATTATTTCATTATATTATATTAATTTACTAATAACCTCTGATCTTTCCCCGACTTGATTCATTTAGATTTCCGCCAGGCCAAGTCCGGCATTTGTGATAATATTGTTCATATAACAAAATGTTATGTAAACAAATAATAACTTTAACATTTACTTTAAAAAGCCGACAACCAGTTAAAAAGATACTTCGCACGATTTTATTCTAGATGTTATTTGTTCGAAAAAATACATTCAAGAGTTCTACGAAAATGTGAATGATAATTTAAGATAAAGATTGTGTTAAATCTATTTTTACACTAATTAAACACGGATAGTTGAGCGCATTTTATGAAGATGTTACAAAACAATCGAATGATATGAATCTTAGTAATTAGGTTAATTAATAGTTAATAATAATATGTGATAATAGTGAAAGCATAATACCTCTGATTAAAACCTAATTAAGAGAATACAAAATTACCAGTTCATTTTCAGCATCGGTAAAAATGAAATAAAATTAACACTTCATTTATTACATCCGCGAGCTAATCTCGACTATTGAATTGCTCGGTGATTAAACGGCCATCGCCTCGAAGGAATTTGACATTCATAAATACATCGTGACTAACTATTCTGATTCCGGAATGAACTGTGAACTCATCTTCGGTTTTGTTCATATTGTTACGCATAAAGCGTCTCACGGTTATTTATGAGTTAAGAAATAAATATGTAGTAACATCAGTCTTGTTTTGTAATGTTATAGGAGCGCAGTAGTCTTTTGTCTTGTACCCCCGCTACTGCATATTTATTTATTTACACCAAAACAACAATAAAAGATATATCTAAATTGTAACAATAAAAAATTGATAATAACTTAAAATATTAAACAACTGGCCTTGTACTACTTCTTAGAAATTTTCTGCACGTTTTGTCATTATAATATAAAATTAAAATTTAAATACAAAATAAAATATTTATATTCAAGTAGGAATTTACACGCACTTTTGAATCGTCAATTACTTTAAGGTTATAAATAACTGGACCGGAATGCTGATTTGCTGAAAAGAGTTGAAAAGAAACTTAACAACTGGCATATTTAAATGTAATTTATAATGTGTGATGTATATATTATAATATCAACCATGTAAATGAGGTAACAAACCAAGTTCTACACGTTTTGTTCAACGGAAAACTTTTGAATGCCATAATATGATTTATTTCATTATAGTCAAATAACTTAATAAGAACCATGCAAAGTTTTTCCTACAAATAAATTGTAATATTATGTTGTAATTGTAAATGTATTCTGGATATACAAGTTCGCTATTTTTAATAAGCCTTTTTTGTTACAATGTTTTTTGCCAAACACTATTGTAATACACGCAAAATTTTTACAATCACATCAATTTCTTTGAAGCGAAGCACTTTGTTTGAAAATCATTTAAAGTGAAGAATATGGTCAAATAAATAAATATTAGACCAAATTCTTCACTTTATACCGAATGAGAAACCTTTTTACCTTTTTAACCTTTTTATTACCGTATGAGAAAGTAAGAATACTTAAACCTTATTTTTTTTAAATAAATTGAAATTTCGGATTTAGCTAGAACTAAAAAATATGCAGTGTTTTTTCAAGAGTTACTTCATATTAGCTAGGAGTGCTATATATAATCCGGAATACAAATTAAGATGATAATGTCATTTGAGGCTAATATCAAAGTATTCCAAAATTGTATATTTAAAGCTGACAAAACCTACAAAATATTTTAATAATTTGAAGGATAATATCGATAATACGATGAAAATATTTTGCTACATAACAATAACTATAGTAAAAAGCCAACTTCAGAGAAAGTTTGCTAGACAGAAGTTAGAATAGAGAAATGTGATATGCCTTAGGAAGGCTTTTATCCGGACGGGACCCATACATGAAATAAATAATTCAAAATTAAATTAAATGATTATTAAAATTATCGTTTCTGTCTTTAGAGGTCCACTGCAAGGCATAGGCCTCACTCAAAGATGTTTATGTATGGGAAGATATACCGTAATCTCTACGATTCCCATGCTGGTTGGCATTCGGCCGATCTGATATCAGTAAGGTCTACAAACTAGCTTACTCACGCAAAATAATACTATTGATAATTACTGTTCTGTTATAGTCATTATCATTTACATAATTTCAGACGTAGGATGCCCACTACTGGACTAAGGCCTCCGTCATAGATTTTCGATAGGATCCTCCTTTTCCGACGATGTTTATTAAATCGGGTGTCCACTTTGTTTGTGAACGTATTGTGTTGTATTGTTTCTGATGATGTTAATGCTGTTAGCTCTAAGGCTTTTACAGCTTCGTCGGTACTGAGTTCAGGGAGCGGAAGGGTCCGTGAACCAGATATTTGCGAACGTCCTATGCTACGTTTGCTGCAGAAAAGAATTAAGATCCCATCGATTTGGGAAAATGTGTATCTGTTCTCCGCTCTATGTGGTCTGCCTACTACCACTTCAAATTAAAATACAGTGTATATAAAAATGCAGTGTATTCAATTATGTGTATTTTTACTCTAATACGTACAATAATTTTGTTAATTAAATTATGCTACTAATTTCAATGCAATATTTTTCGTCGAGCTATAAATCTATAAGATTTTATTTAAGCGATTATAAATGCTGTTAAATAAATTGAAGCGATATTTTTCCTTTGGCAAGTTTTCAGAGTGCTTATAACTTAAGTAAAAGATTAAGGACGATGATATTAATTCGACATTTTCAAAATCGACTTTTACATTTATAAATGTTAAGCATATTGGCCGTGAAAGCATAAACTTTTAGATACATATAAAAATTATATATTGAGGACTAAAGGTGTAAGAAAAATCGTTAATGATAACATTTACCAAGTGGTTTATGAATTGCATAATTTTGTAATAATAAGCTATTCATTGTCATCATTATCATCATTTCATCCGTAAGACGTTCACTGCTGAAGATTTCTTACTTATGGTGTTCACTATAGATTTCCAATAGCACCGGTAGGAAGCGGCCGTCGTTCAACGTTTTGCGACGACCTTGACAAGGTCGCCTGTCCGGCTCATTGACGGAAATTTGACGCTGCGTTTGAGAGTTATCGTCTCTTCTTCAGCGGGCATTGGTTCTGCTCGCTATTATCATGCACTAATTCAGACAAAGACAAAATAAAAACGTGAAAGCTTTTTTTTGTACCATTTGAAATTTCCGCACAAAATGCTTTTGTATATATTACGAAATATAAGTACCATTTGTGTAATGCTAAATATTACAGAGCGATTGATATTACATTTCGCATTGATACCTCGGGGCAATTAGCGCAATGTTTTAATACGGAAACGTTTTTGAAATTAGAACTGACTTGTCTTCGAGTAGAACATGTTATATTTTAAATAAATATTAATATAAATTGCTTAATTATAGTGAATTTAGATTATCTTTTTGTTATATAAGTTATACTAAACGAATACAGGATCGTTGATTATTGGTGTTAAAGCTTTAAAATGGTAAATGTACGAAAGGGTAATGTAATTTACTGTCAAATGAGTTATGTCAGTCGGTATATGGTACTTTATTTTGTATTGGAAAGCGACAGGTAGGCACAATGTCTTTAGGGAGAAATATAAAAATTCGATGTCGAAATTTTGAAGAAGATTTTATTTGCTATATTATCATTACTTAATATGTTATTTCTAAAACGACTAATTTTTGGATAGGGTGTCCATAGTTTAAATAACAGCAAATGAGCTATATTTTCACCTCTTTTTTATATAGCTTTGATCATTTTTACACCTAAACCCAGACATTCTGTAAAATTACATGCAAATGTGAACTTAAAAATTTATATATTTATGTACAATATTATTACTGAAATAGTGACCATATCCGTATCAATATCAACGAAAATTCATGGCGCTTTTGAAGAGTGCAAGGTCTGACTTCAGTTGAACTTTAGAATTATCTTAAGAAACATATGGTTTGATATCGAATCACCTGATTCAGTGTATCAAAATAAGTAATGTGCCTTTTAAGCATTAAAATTACAAGTTGTATGTGTATACTCTGTCTTTCTCATAAAAAAATTGTATTTGACTTTCGATGAGGTCGGCACATTGTTTTATTATAATCGGACACAATGACAAACATCAAGACAATTAGATTTAATAATGCGATTATAAGTGGAATATTTCGCATTAAATTTAGAAATAACACGGAATCAGATATCAACAATTCAGTGAGTAATTAGGTAATTGATTCACTTTACAATAAAAAATATTGAAAGTCAAGAGATTAGCTGCTTAATTCTAATGAGATGACTGCTACTTTGCGGTAACAGTTAAGCAACTTTGTACGAGAAAGCTTAGCAATGCGAACTGCAATCGGTGCTCGGGGCATTATTTGACGAGTGACATTAAAAAGTTATGGGAACCCGAAGACCTTTTAAAATAGCTGTAATGACATGCATCGATAATTCGTCATACTCATCGCAAGCTATCCAATTCAATTTGGTAGAGTGTTTGTTTTATACAGTCTAAAAATTGGTGTTGCGATACTGGACTTGCGTTATAGTTCACGAACTTAAAGAGCAATGTGTAGTCTTTACCTTTTAATTACTGTATTTAGATATGATATTTGAAACAATTACTAACAACGTCTGTTGGATTTTTTTTACACCAAATGTACTATATTAATGATAGAGCAATATTTTACTTACACATTATCATTATATATATATTTAACATAAGCGCCATCCAAGGTGATATGTGTAAATTAATGTTGTGAGAATTATAGAAAATATGAAGCATGAAAGAGGGAACAAAGAGAGAAATTGTGAAGGATTAGAGAGAGAGGGGGTCATAATAGGAAGTTTTATATCCCTGTACCAAAAATAAGCTGGGAGAAAGAGAGCCCCAAATAACGGGGGATAAGTTAAAAAAGCATAAGCGTTTCGAGATTCCACTTATTTAACAACACAACCTCCTTGTTGTCCTTTGGTTATTATCAACAAAAACTACTCGTTGCAATAAACTGCTCGTCTGAAGTAGCAGTGGGCGGGGCACATCGCTCGTGCAATGAACGGCCCTTAGGTCTGAAATGTATTCAAGTGACCACAACGAGCTGGTAGACGCGGCGTGGGGCCCTTACTAGTTGAATCAATGACATATTCAAGGTCGCTGGATGCGCCGAAAGACTGGTTATTTTGGTGATCTTTGGAGAAGGCCAATGCCTTGCTATGGGTGTCTACATGTGATGATGATGATAAAGATATTATTATAAGCGCACTATATATATTTACGTACATGATGCGTGATGAATGTATATATTTATACTGGCTTGCCCATAGAGGTAGAGCCGAAAGGTAACACCTAAATATTTCTATAACATCCGAAAGGATTTAAGCCCATTAAGAGCAAACTTCAACTCAACAGGCATCTAAAGCAGCCGCAGAATCATTTAAAAATTAGTTAGGTAGGTAAAAAAGTTTGTTCGGTGAATGCGAAGACCAATGAAAGGCACCCCTCTCTCTACCACGCTGCGGACTTGACAGCGGCACAGTAAATCCATGGAATGCTGAGAAGTTACATCTACATATTGTTTACTTATGGTGCAATTTTTTTGTGTAACCAGTAACTTAGATTATTAAGTAATATAAATTATACGATTTTTAATTATTAAAAAATAGACGTTTCTATTTTTAAAGATAATTGGAGAAAAAAATAATTACGATACGCCTACAAAAAAGCTTTATAAATTAAATATATTAAGGTTATTGGTATCGTTTACTTCCTTTTGAATGATATAATCAAAACACATTCCAATTTATCTAATGTCGGATAAAATTTACTTCCTGATATTTTATCACCGGTCTTGCACATGCCTTTCCTCCAGCGTAACCTTTTTAATTGAATTAAAAATTTGCGTTTTGTTCCGATTAGTACCCTAAATAATGGTCTTACATTATTTATTAACAATTAAGTATGAGCAAGTGATTCCCTGAAAGCGCAAGACATCATAATGTTCACAATCATAGCGTTCTTTAGGCGTCTGGCCATTGACATGATTAAGTGATTCGTTTTAAAGTTAATAATTACGTTGTAGGTTTTTTTCTAACGACAATGATTTGATGGAAGATAATATACAAAAGAAAAATTTTATGCATAAGTTCGGAATCTCTATAAAAAGGCAGTCAATGGCAATCAATGAGTGAACTATATAACAATGTAAATATTGTATTTTGAGTATTGAAATAAATTACATAAAAATGGTTATGGATTAAATTAATATAAAAGCGAAGCCGGGTGTGAGCGCAGGTATAAATAATAACTGACGCCGAATGATCCAAGTTTACTGAAGCAATTACTATGATACCGATCGATCAAGTATACTTGGCTCAGCAATTATGTTTTGTTGTGGTTTCAAAGTAGGATTATCTGGAAGTGAAGGTTCCTTCGAAGGAATTCGTGTCGGAAGACGCAGAACGTTGTTATTTATAAAATTTATTATGAATTTTAACTTCGCTACTACAGTCCATTTATGTAAAAAGCTCAAAAGTGTTTTATTTTTTTTTAACCACCAGATTTATTATGATGAAGAATAAGCTTAATAATTATTCAGTTTGAATATCGATTGTTCAAGTTATGTGAAATCTAATATGATTTTTTGATAGATTTTAATATAAATCGATTAAACCTCTAACTTACACGTTTTTTTTCAATTTTTCGTTATAATTTCGACCATAAGACGTCCATTATAGGATATAAAAGTCCCACCACAGGTTTCCAATGGCCCCGGTAGGTAGCGGCCTGTATTAGCATCTTACAGCGACCACGGCATGGCGGCAGAGAACAGTTTTGGAAAGGTGGTGCCACCATCTCACGGCCCTATACAATGAGGTGTCCTTTTGTGTCCAGTCATCTACTGATACAGACATAGTGTCGTTTTTGTATAATATAAAGACTTCAAGTCTCCCAAGTACCGATAGTCAATTCCACATCGCTGGAGTGACTCTTTCTCGATTCCTTGTAGTCCACAAATGTTGACAGCGGCTACTAAACATAAGGTCGTCATCACTGCGCGTGCCTGTCTGTGATGTCAACTCGAGAACTTTAAGTCCCAAGTGGCTACCTGTTTTACGCGCTATATGGCTCACTTCACCTTGCTAATCTGCTGTGATATGTTGGTTACTTCGTGATATGATTTTAATTGATTATATGTTTTCTAGACATTAACCACATTTTATCTTCTATATCTATAACATTTCTGTAAATAAAATATTAATTATTACCGAATAATATTCGCTAAATAAAATTTTAGTGTTTAGATAGTTCCATAAGAAGCCTGTAATTTTAGATATCTGATATAAAATTACTATTAACATTTGTCACTATTTTTATACACGTTTACATCTTAAGAGATCCTTATAAGGTGACGCTAAATATTTTAAAATGTAAAGTACATTAGTGATATTATTTGTCCTTTTTCGACGTGACTGTAAATTTATATACATTCAAGGAAATTTTTAAATTGCATAAATAAACGTTTAAACTACTTTGTGAACTGAGTTATATTGAAAACCGGTGACATTACTTAATAATGGGTGGATTACAGTAATAATGTATTAAGTGTTTTTATTTAATTAAATATATATGACAGGAATTGTTAAATAAAAACAATTAAAAATTTGCAGTTATATAACAAACTATTTAACTGTTTTGACTGGATCTGAACGATTCTAACACCTTTAATTTGACAATATTTTGAATAACTATTAAATAAAAAGGTACCGTCACTATCCTTTAAATTGTTGTTTTGTTGATGTCGCCGAAATAAAAACTACGGGACTCGATATAATATCAAGTTAAATTTGAAAAAGAAAAATTGCGACACGATCCCATAAGATGTTGGAATATGTAACACAGTGATAGTAAGAGAAGCACAGAACTAGTTTAATCATTTCCATTGAGTCCATGAATCGTGGTGTTGCAGAACTCGCCCTACTGCACTAGTTGTGGATGAAATAGTTTCAGTCTTCCAGTTTTTTTTAATTCAACGAACTCAGTTTTAAATAAAACTTGTAAATATTACTTTTACTACTTATGCGTAGGATAAAACCATCCTTCTCACAACTAATAGCTAGTTGCAAAGTTGTTGTTTATCACCGATAGAAATCTTTTACTACTCAGTAATAAAAATATAGAGAGTGATTGGATGCGATGTATGTATCTCTCTCTAATACGTCACAAGGCCTGCACTTAAAGATTTTCACTTATTTTGATACAAAAATTATTTAGATATAAACATCAAGAAAGCACTGCACTCAAATCGCTTGTCCCAGTTTTAGGATGGGAAATACCCATTTCTATAGCAATAGGATTATGTTATTACAGATTAAATACAGGTTATGGAACCAAATACTACGTTAGCATATTTTCTCGAATTATTTAATAGTCAATTATTTAAAAAAATGAAAATTGCTTATTGACATTAAAAATAATTTTATTAAATTTTATATTGATGAAAATTTATTCGAATATTTATTATTCATATAACACGAGAAACGAGGAGATCCGTAGAAACCACCAAAGTCGCCGACGTAGATCAAACAATTGCCCTTGAAATCGGCAAACTTTGGGGATGAAAGGTTTTCGAGTGCGACACTAAGTCGGTAGACGTGGCACGGTAGGCCCTCTTTTAGTTGGACCAACGGTCATCGTGGCGAACTTTGGGTGAAGCCTTTGGCTTGCAGTGGGCGTCTATCGGCTGATATAGTGATGATGAAACTACGAGTAACATCCTTGTCATTGCCAAGATTTTAGATCTATATGTTCTCCTATTCTTTTAGATATTTACCAATGGTAGCAATGTTTCAACATTTTATAACAATCATACAAATTGTACGGATCTAGCTTTTGACATTATGTTTTATCAGCGTGACATTTCGTTAATATTGATACTTATTTCTAAGTATTTGCATCATGCACTAATGGTTGATATGCAATTTCGATCTATTATATGTCTTTAACTTAAATGTCTGAATAGACTGGAAGATTGTCTTGTCAATGTGACTCTTCTCATTAAACGCCGTTATTTGCGACAAATGTTTTAAATAAATACGTAATAAATGCTAAGTTTACTTATATATTCTTAAATGTTTTATTTGCTCAAGAAGAACATATACTTCGGTCTTCAGTTTTTGTTAAATTGCACACAATTCACATGTTTGAGTTCAGTCACCTTGTTAAGTGAATATTTACACTTGAACTTCTCAATTGAGTGGTGAGAGTCTTTATATAATTTAATCCAATTTAAATACTAAATTTGGATTGAAATTTATTTTAAAATATTCCGCCTTGATTGTTGGCAGAAACAGTTGAATTCGTAAGTATTAACTACTTTTTTTTAGTAAATACTCGTATATATTTGAGTTTTATATAATTATGTAGTACATGTCTGTATGTGTGTATGTGTTGGAACATCACGGGTTGCAATAACCGAAGCCCTTGTCAACATGGGACATAAAATAAATTTATTGGCTCAATATATTTATTTTCTATTTCACATTATACATGATGATGTGCAATAAGTGTAAAATCATTAAATGTGTAGCCTATTCACTGTCAATTAATGTATGGTTAAACATATCTAAAAATTTAATGGTTTTAGAAATAATACATAACGTAATGATAATATAATAAGAAAAAGCAAAGAGTAAAAAACAGCGACTTCAATATTTAGAATACTACTTATTAAAATTAATTATTGGTTACTACCTGTACCTGCAGACTGTACTTCCAGTTTTTAGCCTGTCGCATTTTAAAGAAAAAATAAATTAATGTAACTTATTTCAGCGTGATCACTTTATACAGGGGTGTGAAAATAGGATTAAAAAAATTCAATCCTTTTTGCTGACACAATTCATTTAACGCTTTTATGTTGTATAACACAATTAATTTGCGATCTATTGTAGACATTTCAAATTCGATTAAGGAAAGGTAAATTTTCTGTTATAACAAAAAATATATAATAAAATAGTTATCTGAGGTTCATACTCGAATTTATCATTCTTGAATACACAGTACCTGTTTGTGTGGTAATTTTTGATAATAAAATTTCGTTGTCACAATAAATGCTATTTCTGTCTAATTTTTAATAACATTCTATTAGTAAGCTGGTTAAAAGGAGGTTAAGCCTTAATCCCATTTCTTTTAAAAATAATTCAGAACTCTGACATTGTTTTAACAAATAATTTACCCTTATGATAATTTTTCATGAAGCCAACAATTTTTGTCAGCAGGCAGTTGTTACAATTATATTTTTAGATAAGCACAGCTACAGTTGTAAGGTCTGAATGCGGAATTAATTAATGTAAAATATAAAAATATTCAATTATGTTGATCTTACAATTGAGCAACGTTTCAGTTTATTTGTTTTCATGACGTCACTGAAAGGACAACTCCCTCTAAGACACCAAAGCAATGTCACAAGCGGCCATAAGAGAAAAAACATGACGTTTCGAAAGGAGTCGCATATCGTCGTTGTCGCTACACTGATATTTAAATAACACCAGTTAACATTGGTCCAGTATAAGCTCAGATGCCCTTGACTTTTAAAGACTACCTCCCGATGCTTCCGACCAGCGAGAGTAATAGGCTGGTGACGTTTGTACGTCATCTATATATTCGACTAATTTGTGAAGAAATGCGATCAAAATAGTTCATTAATTTTTAGATTAGTCTATTTATTGCTGTAGCTTAATTTATAATTTTAAGTAAAATCCAATAAATAGTTTTAATTTTAAAATACCGTATGATGGAAGCCGGTTCTTTCTGTTGAGAGTTGTTTTGATTTTTAATTGTGAACGCTCGATATGGTGTTGACAGTTGATGGCCAATTTCTTATCAGCAATATACATTACAATAATTTTTTGTTTTTGTTTGCAATTTTAATATTACTGTTTTAGTTTACTTAATGTTACCATAGTTTCATAAATATTATCAGTCGCTAAGCCTAAGATTGGTAATACCATTGTAGTTTCATAAAAGGTCTTTACATTAAAGCGCTTAAAACAAACGAAAAATATACGGAACAATTAAAATGTCATATAAAATATTTGTCGGCACTTACATTGTTTATGCGTGCAGCAATAGCAAAACGAATGGATTTTCGCACTCTGCCGGAACTCATCCATGCGTTAAGCGTTCTTGTTTGTGTTGGTATCCATGCAAGGTTGAAAGTTGAAATATACTCGTATCGGATACCTAATACGTAAAGATATCTCATGATCGTACCAAGTTAATATTGGTAAGCCATTTATGTTCCGTAGGATATTTATATCACGAATATTTTATTTAATATTTCTTAATGTGTATAGGATAATTAGATTTTTGTCAAATTATTAATTAATAATTTTCGTACAAAACACTTTATTAATTAATGTCTTGTATTGTATCAAGTCTTTATCCGATTCTGAAACCGCCAACATTCGCAATTATAAAGCTTTGTGTAATCTTATTTGAAGACCTGAAAATCCTGTTGCTCGGCCTGTTTGCCACAAAAATTATAGATGGAAACCACGTTGTAGATTGAATTGAGCCGTATGGATGACAGAAACCCGGTTTTCTCGCTAGCAATTTTTACTTATTAACAAGATAATAGCGGTATTAGTCCAGAGGTTCAAGACATTGGCTAGACGTTTTACAAATATTAGTCACGGATTTGATTCGAACAAAATATATATTTTTTAATTTTTTTGATAAACACTGTCGTATTTTCCTTATAATGCAAACATAAAAATAGAAATCTCATAAAATTCTCAAAAACTTTCTTTTCCGTGTTAATATATATTAAATACAAGAAAAATATAAACGTGTGCGCATGTCAAAGGTTATTTCAAACAATAAAATATTACCAATGCAACCAGTGAATCTAATTTCAATAAATTATTAAAATTTCGTGGAGGACTATCAATAAAAAATTGTGAAATATTAAATTTAAATTGATAAACTTGTTCTACGACTTTCAGTTCTTAAGAGCTGTTAAATTGTTGCTCCAATTGCTTGAGTCATTCTAATGGATGTTGTTCATTTAATGCGTTCTATAAGGTCACTTCATAAAATAACACTCAACTAAATAATTCAAGATGCTTACGAGTAACTCAAGATCCTAGTAATGGACAAAAATGCGTTCATGTGTGCATCACAGTCTGTAGAAAACTGGGCCTCTAAAATGTATAAAAAATTATAAATTAACCTAAAAATTAATATTGTTTGTCAAAATTTCATACCCGAAGTATATCAATTATTAGATAAAATTAAAAGGTAAAAAAATATAAAAAGGTAATAAATATGCTTTCACAAAAAAATTAGTGCCAAAAATCATACAGGCTTATAGAATTCATTAAAAGATGTGATAATTTTGTGTTAAAAAACATTGACCATAGATATTACCTTCGAGAGAAACACAATTTTTATAAAATAATGTCACTATGGCTCACCAATGTCGAAGATAGACATCGTAAGAAAACATCATTAACCTTTTTTACGGCTATTTTATTCTAGAGATTTTGTCTTAACGGTTCACGTAATTTAATTTGATTTTATTCTGAATTTTAAAGGGACAGTAAAATTAATGTGGTTTTAAAAAAAATCATTTGTTTAAAAGAAAAGTCTTTAAAAATTGGAAATAATGTGTGTTCAAATTTTGAAGGATCCGCAGCTATTTATGTATAATACCAGAACAATATTTTTGATAAGCGCCATTTTAGTGGTTCAGATATAGAGCGAGCTTGTTTTGCCAACGTCGTGTTGCTGTCGGCCCTGAGCCGTGGGCCATGATCGACGGCAGACGAGCCTTTAATTAAAGATTTATCCTCGCAGCTTCTACACCGAGGCTGCTACCGTCAATAAATCTGTTATGTAATAGTTACTCTTTCCTTTTACAGACTCGAAGGTTAATTTACTAGTAAAGCACATCGTACTTTAATATATTTGTGGATCCTGTTGAAATAAATAAAACTTGATTTATTTGCCTATTTACCATTTAATTGAAGTTGAACATGTTTGTTTTCAAAACAAATATTACTACAATTACATCGTCTTTTTTTCCCGTATGCGGATATTATTCCTCTTTATTCTTTTTTTGTGATCATAATATAATTTAACGTATTATTTTAATAAAATGTGTTGCAATGCACGTGCCAATAATGATAATGACGGTCAAAAAGCAAAAACACTTGTCATTATGTTAGTTTCTTCGTCACCATTTAAAGATCCTGGTTATTCTAGCAAAACAATATACGTTGTATTTATACATTTTATAAATCAATAGTTCTACTACTAACAATATGAACCAGTAGTATTATTTAATACAAGTTAATGTAAAGATATCAATCAACGACATCTTTTTGACAGATACAATGAAAATAGAATTCATTTTATTGATAAAAAATATTTGAAGAAGTTTTAATGGGTCGAACAGGACGGTTAAAACTAAATAAAGAAAAAATACCTCTTTATTACATCGAACTGAGTTAAATAAATATGTTATTTTTTTTCTTACCATAAATCATTTAATGATAGTAAAAATCATATATCGATAGTTCAAAAGTATTAAATTTTGATGAAAAATATGTAGATCACCATTCAATCAAATTTGATGATAAATTTAATTGAATGGTGATCTATTCATAACTTAATAAAATACTTGGGAAGTGTTTTATTCACATTGAAAGATGGAAAGCAATAATCCTTTCACCTCATTCTCACGATTGAAATGAATGTTACGGTGTAAAGTTTCTGCAACCATTTGCAGAAATATAAATGACGTTTCGTGAAACAAGTGTCAGTGCCGATGGTACAAAATTTATTTTATTTCCCTGTAGTGCCAGCTTAAATGAAAGCCCTAGTTTTAATACGTTTCATTTATGTAATGTTTGCAAAAATAAAATCGAGTTATCACTAATAATGTTAAGTAGATGAACAAAACGGGCTTCATAATCATAATTGATTGCGTAAACCCCGGTATTAAAATAAATCGGTACATACATACTGAAATTGTGCATATGTATATCGTTGTAATAAATAATATGCGAAATCTTTTAATACTTAGGTATTGAAAATTTATCATAAAGTATTATTATAGTATGTATAGCTTAACAACATATTTTTATATGAATTGGTGACAATTTACTTGTGTTTTCAAATGTTTATCGCTTGAGCTTTTGAGATTGATCTCAAAAATTTAAAATAACTAAATAGCTTAGCTATTGTAAATGTACCCAAACCTTGACAAACATTTTTTTTGAACGAAATAACTCCTTATCATAATAGATATAAGCGTTTCTGGAATTTCTCCTTTATTTTTCTCCGTGTGCTTACGCTTCTCGAAGTGGTAGTAGTGTTAGCAAAGTAATAGCAACCGACCAAGCAGACCTTTAGCCCTCTCTGGCACCCTAGAACTGGGACGCCAAACAGCCCAGGTCCCCTCTCGTAGACCCTATCATTCAGACCCAGGTCATTTTATGAACAGTTCGTCTTAGAGCACGTTGGTCTCCCAAGGCGGTAATATTGCATGTAATGTTACGACGTTACCCGAGGCTCCAGGGGTAGCCTTCGGGCTATGTTACGTAAACAACAATTCGTTATGCTAGATTTTAAAACATTTTTTTATATACAAGCAAAAACAGCAAGGAAAAAGTTTTAGATTTAAAAATTGGCCTACGTGAGTTTCCGGGTTAGAATCAACATATTGCGATATTCATTTTTTATAACATAAATACTCTATGTATGGCATTTACGACTAAAAATAATGCTTGTTTTACGTACACCTTTTCTTATCGAAATCAAAAGTTTGTTAGTATAATAATTATTGTTGAATTTTCATTAACTCATAATATGTAAACAGAATTATAATTATCTCATCTAAATGACATAGTAATGCATATACTGATGGGTAATTGTAATGTATTCTATTAGATTTAAATTTGATGGCTTTTATATTTATCATGTCGCGGTGAGAAATGTGATAGCCATCAAATTGATTACATGAGGTATACTTTAAAAATTGAGTTCACAGTACTTTCGAATGTCAATATAATTTTATGGCACGAACTAATGGGCCAATATTTATGTGATTTGTTCAAAATTTGAGGTATCCATTTAACTCAAAGCTTCTTAACGCACAAATGGTCGATCGAAATATTTTGAATTTGACTCTTTCAATGCTCAAGCTTGCTCAAATTTGCTAGTAATTCTTTTGTCAACCTCTATTGTGTCGCACAATTTCAATGCTAGTTTTAGTAGCCAATGCTAAGCGTACCAGGTTATCGCTGAGATTAGTACGATTTACAAATCGTTAAACCAGTTGTGGGACATGAAGCGTCATCTTTAAAAAACTATTCGAAGTCCATCGTGACTTTGTTGTTAACTCATAGTGGAACGAAAATTATAAAAAATCATACAACAAAAATTTTTACTTATAAAATACACAGTGACGCTGAAACGTATAATAATTTTAAGTAGCCACCTATTTGCAAAATTATATTACAAAATTTTCTAATATATATGTAAAGATTGGCAAAGCGTTATTCTATATTCAAATTTATAATTTATTTTTAAAGTAATTTTAGGGCTGGCTAAATTTAAAAACTTGTGTCTCGAACACGCATATGGCGCCTTAAGCTGAGACAATAGTGATATTACTTTTGTGTCTTATTTTGGCGGTAAAAATAGGCGTGTGATATATATGAATCGTAATAATACCAGGCGGCGACTAGCAAATAAAGCTCTACCGTTAATATAGACAGAAGTACGTCAAGTTAATTATGTATTATCGTAATCTGCGTCGATTAGTCTATTAATTGAATAAATAATTTAAAGAATATTTAATAGAAATTTCACATTCATGTTCAACAATTCGATTAAAATAATGCATTTAATCACAGTAATATAAATTAGTTATTTTACACTTTATTATAAGAGAGACCCAAATAAATGACAGGTGTGAATGGCACAGGTGCGTTCACTACATTCTAGCACGCTAGGTTAGCCCCTGTTAATTCCTTACGTTTAAGGCTTGGCAGACGTCACACACCATTTATTTACATTTACGATAATTGTTCGTCCTCGCTCTTAATAATGTTGTGTCCAGATATTTCCTTCACGGCCAAATATCGAAACAGAATTTATTGTATTAGGAAACTTTGTGTTGATATCATTTAATCATTCGTGGTAATTGTTAAATAAATGCATTATTTCAACTCAAACAATTTATCTGGTGATAGTTAAAATTTTGAACTAAGGTAGTATGCATATTGCAGTTGTTGTGCCAGTACAGGTATGTCTTTTTTGGAAAGCCACCAGGAAATCTGGAAACCTTGATAGATAGAGACAAAATACATAATAAATGATGCTGGATTTGACAATAATAGTCACGATCCTCACTTGCAAGGAACTGATCGAAAACGAGAAAAAATTCACAATTCAGTCCATTAAAAGTCTTCTGTTATACAACTATAGTTATTGGTGTTTTTAAAGAATCTTTTTTTATAGGAGTATAACGTCGGTATTTTGCAAGAATCGATGTTCAATTATCTCAACCAGTTTTTTTTATGAAGACTGTAAAAACAAAAAAAAATCAGTATTACAATGTAATTATATATTAAAAAATTAATAATATCTTTATTCATTGATTTATTCTCTTTATTGTACATTGACACGACAAAGGGTGGTCTTATCGCAAACGGTGTTTTCTTCCAGACAACCGGACTTGGATAGTTAGAAAAAATAGAGTGAGCGGATATATTTAACAAACTGTTTACAAAATTTATCAATTATATCATTTTAGTTTATGTGTTATAATAATCACAATTAAAATACAATCAGATAATTCAAGTGGTAAGCAAAGATATACTACTATACTTTTTTATTAACACAATTCATTATTTTTTACAATAACATAATAAAAGATATCAAAAACCTGTAGGCTTCCAGCGGTAAACTTTTACGGTTTTGAAGGAAAACTAGACTCAGGCGTACTTTCTAATTGAATAAAACCTTCGTTTTGTTTTAAAGTGATTGTATAAGAAATATTTTGATGTAATTGTTGAATAAAACAAATATGATTTCCTACTTAAAAAATTAAAATGGAGATTCATCAATAACTCATTATAAACTTGAAAAAAGTCGATTGATGTCAAAAGTGGTTGGCTAAATCGAAAGCAGTAATACCAAAAAATCTGTGTATAATTATTTTTTATATTTCCCGGACCGAAAATGGACGTGATATTTATTTACAATAAATTTATAAGTTTAAAAAAAAAGTGTATATCATTAAAAATATTATTACAATCAGGAAGATATATAATAGACTTCGCATGATTAAGTAATCTACGATCAGTTTGTTAGTAAAAAGTAACCTCTAAAAATGTATTGTCCTTCTCGTCTGGTACAACCTGTTAATGGTAGTACAAAAACTGAATTCGATGACATTTCAATATATTAGGAAGGACGAAATGACTCAAAACGAACTATGGAGCTCGAAAAATGTAATAATTTTTTTGGTTTATTAATAGTGTTTGTTAATATTGTGTTCGACGTAATTTTTTTTAAAATAAAAACACGACAAATTTTAATAAAATTTGTTTATATTACTAGACGTATGCGCGCAGAAATCTGTGCATTATGCGTATAGTTATAACTATATTAGATTAGAAAAACAAATTTCGCGTGTCCCTTTAAGAAAACATATATGTATGAATATTATTATCCTTCCGCAGTAGTCGTATAATAATTCTTAGTATAGTTCACAGGAAAAAAGTTTTTAGTTGGCCACCACCGCAGAGATTTATCAGCTGTCAACAATACTTCGTAAACTTTACTGCAATACGATTTAAAATATTATATCATAATGGGTGTAATTACTAAAATAAGGTGTACAATCTATCTACCGTCTCAGATGAGGAGAACAGCTAATACTTTTTAAATTACTAAGTTCTGGGGTTACATAATTATTTACTTAAGTAAAAAAAACTATATAGAGGGGTATTTTTTTATGGCCCCCGCTATTGGGGGCCTCTCGTACCCCTAACTTTTTGGGATCAGGGACTTTATAATTTTTTTTTCAGTCTTTTCTTTATTTATCACTCTCTTTCACGCGTCACAATACCTTTCATTCTTTACTTTTGTCCTTCACAATATCTTTCGTTTTGCTCTGGTATTGCACGTTTTGAACTAAGCTGTTTGTATCGGTGCTCGTATTCTCTTAAATAAAAATATTATTAACAATTAAATCAACTTTAAAGAATTGTGTTTAACTGGTTACAGCGTAAAAAATATTATAAGGCTATAGTTTAGAAGACATAATAAAAAAATATTTTTAACTCAACGTAAAAATCGATAATGTAATGAATAAAATTACCAATGTATTATATTCTATATGTCAGTTTAACTTTGTTATCTTTTGCAATTGTACGGAATATGAAATGTGTTTGCAGTATATTAAAATACCACTTTTGCCGCATTGTAGATTTTTATACATAACATTACCATTATTCAGTAACACAGTACTGTAAGTTCTAAGAAATCTTTATATTTTTGTTAATCAGTGAAAATAAATGAAAAAAATCTATGTTAGTGATTTTACTAAGTCAGTTAAATAATATTAAGATTTTCGTAAAAATTACGAACTAGTGCTAGCTACTTTTGTGAAGTCGTTAACATTGACATTTTTGGAAAGTTCTTTGTGACTGGGATGAACATTATGGTGCCTTTGACAATTTGTAATGAAAAATCAAATACTACTTAATTATGCTTAGATATATAAGCATAATTATGTAACATAACAACAAACCTAATATTATACTCTTGAAGAAAATAGTCGTTTTAATCTACTTATGCTTCGGTTTCATTTATATCATCATCATGTTGTCGTATAAATCGATAGATGCCCTCTGCAAGGTAAAGATCGCCACGATGATCGATCTTGAACTTCCCGTGACCTTAACTATGTCGTCTATTCATCATTACCATGTGATGAACAGTAATAGTAAAATATTATCGTCTTATCGTCACCTATAACTATAGTTAAATTGATGGCTGGTCTCTTGTAAGAGCTACGGACCCCATAAGCCTTTTTACAATCCTGGTAACCCTGAAATACATGCACTAACAAGTGGAACCATCGTTTATCCAAAAGATAATGAGGACTAACTAGCTAACAACGCATATAAACAAAGTAATTATTAATAATCTACAAATAATTACGCTTGACAGAGATGAAGTGCCAAGTGACATATTTGTACGTAGGTATGTTGTTTTACTTGCTGACCTTCAAAGCGAACGCCTTTTTGTTGTGCGGTCATCAGCGTCTACGCTACGGCTACTTAAGGCAATGATATTACGATGATATGCAAATATAGTGATTTGTTATAAGGAAAAATGTTATCTACGTGTATCACGTTTGGTATGGTGTAATAACAGCCTGTATTTCATTTGGAGAATATGTATAAGTGGTATATGTTTAGAAATTAATATAAAGGTTATATTACAGCGTGGTAATGCGCCAAAAATTTAATAAACAACAACAAATTCTATTCCATCACAGAAATTCTTCAACACAAAAATTCTTCAGAAAAAACCATTGATGGAGACCCTTTCCAAAAAGGAAATCTAAAATTTTATATATATTAAAGGATGTCCTATGTTAGTCTACAGAGTTACTTTTAAAAATAAAATTATATATATATATATATATATATATATATATATATGTAACTTCAGTGAATTATATTTGGTTCTTAAAAAAAGAAATGTCTTGATACCTTGGAGGATACTCGGGAATTTTCTTCCAAGTGTTAGGTTAGCGGCTACGATTTTATAGTTACATGATACTTTAAGTTAAATATTCGAAATGTAGGCTGTAGAACCAATTATTTATTCCTTTTGTTTTTTTTTAGTAAGTACTTTGTTGTAGAATCGGGCGCTGTGCTTTGTAACCCTGAAATCAGGCCAATTATAAAATTGATTTACCTTGTAATATTGTGATCGAACGTGGAGGTGGGAGTATAGAATTAAGAAGCCTAAAATCACAGCTACTTGGTTGTAGTCATTTCTTTAGATTCTTTTAAAGGCTTTGTTGCTTCTACAAAACTTTAATCGTCGTCATCATTATCGTTATAATTTAAGCAATAGGAAGTCCACGGCAGAACATATTTCCAGTAGGAGCGGTTGACCCGACTTAAATAGCATGAATATGCACACACACGTATATTTACATAAGAAGGTTCTGAAGTGGAGAACATGGACCGACAAGCGCAGCGTGGGAAGTCCAGTCCACCCACAAAATGGACACACGCTTTGTGAATATCATCGGGAGACGCTGTAGTCAGTAACCATAGAAAATCTATACAAGGGGCCTGTGTCTGGCAGGGGGCTTCTTACTGTTGAAAAGATGATATATATATACACACACACACACACACATATATATATATATATATATATATATATATATATATATATGTACTACATAAACTATATAGTATTAAACCTAATCGACCAAAAATAAAAGTGTAAAATTTCTGACTTAAATATATATAAACAAAAATGCTATTATGACTTCATATCGCACACCAGAAATAAACAAAAAATACCAAAAAAGGTTACTTAATTATTTTTCGTTATTTTTTGTTCATTTATGGTATTTAAAGCATTTATTAAACAGCCGTGAAGACAATAGATTTCATACCATCCTGTAACAAAAAATTACTAGATTAAATAAATTAAATAACCTTGCGTTTAAAAATTATTTATGTATCTTGGTACAGGAAAAAATGCATTTCTTATAAAAAATACTTTGTTTTGACATGTCGTTCATTAGCAATTTAAATAGAATATTTATAAATGGTTAGCAACTAAAAATCTAGTGAGAATACTTAGTTTGACAAGCGAGTATGTAAATTTAATATAATATATAGTCGTGCGTTATAAAGCGAAATCTAGATTTGGTCATGGTACCTTAAATTTAACATGCTGAACACTTAATTTGTATGCGATGCGAAGAGAAGTGCTTGTATAATTACTAGATCAATTTGCTTTCGTATTCGACTAGTCGAAACGTTGCGTGGCGTTACGACAATACAATTGAAATATACGTTGATGTAATACGTTGATGGGGATGTGATTCACTGATTTTCAATTATTAATGCGATGTTTTTCATCGATATCTTCGTGAGCTACTGACATGAGTCGGTAGATTGCAAGCTCACGAGCAGAAGTCATGACTATGTAAGTTGGTGAAGTATTGGTTTAAAATATCTCCCGTAAATGTAGTTAAAGAGAATAACGTTTCAAAAATAATATTTGCATTAAATATTCAAGAACAGACCAACACATATATTATAAAATATAGTAGCATGTAAAGTATCAGCCTTTATATAATAGTTGACAAACTTGTCATAAAAAGAAAGCAAATATAATAACTACGAAAAGTAATGGTTTCAAAGAAGCATTGTATTTAAAATGTAAACTTGCATATACAAACAATTTTAACGAAATATGAGTTTTTACTGTGTCTATTGTTCTTTCCTAACGATACACTAAATAAAATACCAAGTCGTATCTACTTCCTTCCATTTTCTAACTGTTTTATAAGTACTGCATTGTTAAAAAAAAAAACTGTTCATATGAAACGTTTATATGAAAGAATTGCCAAAGGGTAGTCAAAGAGTCGCATGTAGCTCGCGGACCATAGTTTTTAGACTCTTCGATATGACTGTTCAACATTAAACACAAATCTCTTACTAGGACAGATTTATTATATTATATACCACGATGATAAATTTAAACAAAAGTATAATAAGAGAAGATAGTTATTAACCAAATGGTAGTTACAGTTCGTCCATAAAAGTGCAGAGTCATGCGTATTATCTTTGAAAACTGGAAAAAGTCAAACTAGATTTTTCGTTCGCAGAAGGTATATGGATAGTTTTCCATTTAAAATTGAAAAGTTATACCATTTAGATATGTACATCTGAACACGCGTGATAGTGATTTTCTTGCTGTAACTTATATACCTAGTTGCATTTCAATATATGATTCAGTCCACTTCGTTGACCTTTACTTATTTAGAGATAATGCTCGCATATAAAATCTTGCGTAGTAAATCTAACAGATCTTGTAAAGTAATTCCCATATATAAATGGTTTATTAACAACATTGTAATATGCTAACGAACTCGTGCTATAGACTACTCAATAATTGGGTTAGGGAAATGAATACTACATATGAATTGAAATTTAATATTAATCGCGATTTTATACAATTCTAAAATTTTTCTAAGATATTTTCGACCATGGACTTGACATTGCGTATAACAATGTTAAGAATAAAAAAAATATTTGTAACTACTTTTTTTCCTTGCGGAAATGTAAAGGGTTTTTATTGAACACGTGAAAAAAGTTTTTTAATGAAACATCCCTATTTTCATTTTTTGGTTTCCACTGAATCTAATTACTCTCCCCTTTAAAATAATCTTATAAGGAATTAGATTAATTTTCATTTTTTTAACGCGAGTTTTTTAAAAAATTACTCAATTATTCTAATCATTTTAAAAACTTGGAATTTTTTATAATTACACGCTGATGTGTTTTGAAAGATCAACAGTAGAAAATTGCTTTGGAGGAAATTGTAGTGGAGGCTTTCTGTTTACTGGTAAAATAGGTTGCAAACTAGTGCAAGTACAACTGTGTCCTTGCACATTAATGTGAGCAACTTTATTATTAGAGCAAGTGTGTACTAAGCTAATAACATGCGTCCAAGCTTTCTGATACAAAGACCTATGTAATAATGCGTGATTATAATATTGTATTGTATATCATAAATATTATATACTAGTTAACTTTTTTAGTATGAAAGTAGATAATGATTACTGTTTTATAATGTTATTGCTACTGTTATTATTGACGTATTGAACATTCGTTTATTCAATATTCAAAACAATGAACAAGTAACTATACTGTTTCAATTTTTTAATCAATAAGGAAAATGTTTTTGATTGCCTCGACTTTTATGCCCTTTTTCACATTTTATACGGTTAGTGAAAATAAGTAGGTAGTAAAAACATTTCAAAAAGTTTCATAGTATATTATACATAAAAGTGTATTTCATGTATTGCAATAAAATATCTTACGAAAAAAAATACAACACAATTACAACGTATTTATCATTCGTCTAAAATTATACGTTAAGTGTTATATTTATTTATTAACTCTTTATTTATTAGCTTAACTTAACGTTTTTACTACTAAAACGGTAGAGCCGACTATATAAAACTAATTTGACATTTATATGTTAGTCAATAATACCGTAACGGTGAGACTAATTTGTCTCGATTCGATTTAATTAATATCAAAGTTCAATTGCCAATGTATAAGCTAGGGATTTTTAAGAACAAATTGGATGTCATAAAATTATTTAAACAATTATCATCATTATATCAGCCGATAGATGCCCATTGCAGGGCATAGAGCTTTCCCTATGATATATGATAAATTTACACTATGACCGGTCTTGCCCAGTTCGCAACTAGCCACTTTCCTTTACCATGCCGTTGGTCCACTTAGTGGGAGGCCTACCCACGCTGCGTCTGTTAGCTCATGGTCGCCATTCTTTCAGCTCCTATGGTTATCTGTTGCATGGGCGATGTGCCTATTGATACCTTAGATGATCAATTATTAGAGATATTTTCTTCTACGGATTTCATTATTTCTGATTTGATTTCGTGAGGCTTCGAGCATCGCCTTTTATTTTTATTTTAGTCATTGGGTATATGAGAGTCTTCTTATAAGGCCCATCGAAAGCGACCATATCACGATTTAAGCAATTAAAGATATTAACTGTAAGATGATGCCTAAAACATTGTTCAGCTAATTACGTAAATGTTAAGATTCTGTTTATATTAATTTTGTAATATTCCACCAGGGTTTAAATTGCTATTTTATTTTAGGTTACACGATTGTTGTCGATCTATTGTTTTCTAATATTTATTAGGCGAAGCGGATTCTGTGCATGTAAATAAATTGCAAAAGCTTTTTTTTTTATAATAAAGCTTTTTGCATATCTTGATTACAAATTTGTGTTTAATTAATTTAAAGAGATATATTTGAAAGAAATCATATGAATGATATCTTTCTGAGTATGAACTCGTGGTCTAGATCACCTTAATACATTAAAATGTATCTAATATTTAGGACTGTTATCGTTTAGTCGTTTAAATATCTGGTTTAATTAACAACAATTTTCAAATTAAATTCGTAATTCGGAATCGCTTCATCTAATATTGGAAGCGAGGTCGAGTAAGTATCTCTGTTATTGCATTACAACCTACAGTACTGGTATTATTTAGTACACAACCTTTACATAATAATAACATACTCGCACAACTTCATAAAATAATACCTAACAAACGGATACAAGTATGCATGGTAGTTTTCTTTTCAAATCATTATGTCCTATTTAAGGTTACCTGCAGCCAAAGATTTGCTTTTTTTAGCAACATAGCAAAACACTATTCTCTGTTTTAAACATTTGATACTTGATGAATTTTGAATAACTATTACTGTTTATGTATAAATCCACATTAGATAAATAAAAATGAATCATGAAATTATTTGCTAAGTGCTATACTCAGGGACAACTCTACCAATTCGACTAATATTTGTGTCATTCTTATTTCATTTTTCGAGAAAGATAAAATGAAAGATTTACGACAAAAATACTAAAAACGATACCTCTCTCATAAAACCGCAGAGAAAATTAACCACTTTAATCACACCTGTTTCTACCTGTCAATTATTTGACGTCAAATAGATAATCACGTTACTATTATTGAAATCTTGCAGCATACGAATAGAGAACTTATATTTGTGAGTAAACGTTGTTCGTTATTTAAGACATTAAATCAATAGATAAAGTGATTTTTTTTTTGGACTTCAGCAGGCTCATAATTTTTATTAGTAAAAATTCGGTTTATGCAGAAAGTTCACAATGAAAAAATAATATATTAACGGTTAATATCAAACAGAATTTCATATTATGTTTAATATTTATTAACTTAAAGCATGGAGCGGTGGTAGCATGTTGGAAAGTACTGTGAGTTTCGATGGAAGGTCGCACTGTTGATTGTTGGCAGCAAACATTGTGTGTATCCTGTAACCGGAACCGCATCGTGGATTAGAGACAACTACAATATAACTATTAAGAAGTGATTAAAGGGAAGAGAATTCTAATGTGGCTATAAAGCTCTAATCTATTATAATCAGTTATTCGAAAAGCTTGATACACGCATACTTATTCCCTTTGCAGATAGAATTCAGTAAAATTCGTTCGTAGCTAATCTCAACTTAGCAAAAACATTTTTTTTTCCTAAAATTTGCATCTTTAAGCCATGTGGTTTCAGAAATATCGTGATGAGTGAGCTCATGCATGGAAATCTCCTACATACGAATATATATATAAAAAATATGAAACTAACTTATACGGTACTTCATCGACTTCGTTAACTTTTCGTCATATAAGATGTAGATATTGTGATGATAAAATAAACGTTAATTAATTAGTTACGTAAGCTATATATACATAGAACAACTGTGTTTTAATAAGTCACGAACATGATTACGACACCGTGGAACGTAGTAATGCTATCTATCTCGGTGAACTGTACAAGCGGTGAACGATTTTAGAAGCATCTTCGTTGCGACACGATGTGCCCAGACGCGAGCACTCGCTAATTGGATAAACAACCAGGATACGTCTAGACGTTAAATTAACTGTTAATTTGAATTAATCGCTCTAAGATCGATAGAAGCAAATGATAGTTCTTAATTACGTCAATTAACTGCATCTTTATTTATTTTTTAAACAATATTACCGTTAGTTTTTATATTAACCCTGTACTTCGATTTCTGTAAATAAATATTTCGTTATAATTGCTTTAAAATTATTCCTTAATATGAATTAATTTCTAATTTTATGATGATGATCATCATCATCACCACCACTTAAGTCTGAGCACTGGTTGGAAGCAGCCTGCACCCAGCATGTTTCGACCTGGTGTCTAACGCTAGGCTTGCTGGTCGTTAAGGCCCCAGCGGCCACCTGTTCTAGGTGCCATGTGGCGTTAGGCCACTGTCCGTTCAATTTGCCTATCCTCTGGACTATGTCAGTTACTTTCGTTTGCCTAAGGATTCTCATTACGAATTTTATCTCGCAAAGAAATCTCGAACGAAGCACTTGGCATTGCTTGTTGAGTAATTATAAGATTGCTAATTACACCCAAGTGACATGCCTTGTTTTAATGTCGTAAGTCATCACTGATAACACACATAAGGGGCTAAATTTTTCGTCTTTAGACACTGAGGTATATTAGACAAGACGTTTCATAATTTCGTAGCTGCAAACGTTAACTAGGTAAGTTGGATTCAACGATTCACTTCTTTTTAAAAGTTGCACTTACCTAGTTTGAATGTTTGCCTAACGTATACGTTTTTGTATTACCCATGTTCAGTTTAAGACCAACCCGATTTGATTGATTAGACAGATGTGAACTTTAGATTAAAAACTACTTTTAAGTTATTCCTTAATAGATTAATTTCTATTTCTATAACGTGAGATATTTTTATAACATTTGCTAACCCATGACTAATATATTTTACTACATGTAACATGCCTTTTAAAGTTTCATCGTTTAAGGAAAGGTATATCTGCGTCGATTATGGATTCAGTACAACGTCGCATTCACTTTTGCTGGAGACTCTTTAAATTATGAGCGTCCGTACATTTTTACAAAATAAGCAGTTTACAGAATCGTTGCGACGAATATTCTACGATTCTTGGCGCATGCACGCAACTTGTTAGTATTTATAAACATATTTTATGTATAAAATTTATAATATTTTTTTCTTAATAGGACCAATATAATACAATGAACGGGACTTAAGGCATTGGTAAGTTAATATGGATTTCATTGCGTTCTTAAAAAAACGCGACAAAGCTGATCACACATAATTATTATTTTTAATTTTAATTAATTTTCGAGTTCGAGTTGGTTTAATCAGGTTATTTCTCTATCAACAAAACAAATGATAAACCGATTACAACCATAATTTTCCGTAAAAATTCGAGCAGATTATTTCACTTTTTTAAATCAACTTTACGAGTTCTCTAACCACGGTGCCCTTATTATATACATTATAAAGAGAAGGTTTAGTGATGAAAATAAAAAAAGCAAAAGTTATATATTTTGAATATGCGTAACATTTTGTCCGCGGATCTTTAAATTTAATAAACGTGAATCAAAACGAATAAATTACGATTTATAATCTTATATAACAAGCATTTGAACCGGGTTACGCTCTCTTATACATCCTTGAATCGAAATTCAAAATGCGTATCACCCAGTCCCTCCATGGAAAGGTTGTAATGGACCTTAGAAAGCTGGGCACCCATCAGAATCATAAATTTAGCTAAAGAATGACTCCTGCTGGACACAGGCCTCCCCATAGATTTCCAATATCACCGATTAGATGAACTGATTCCAGTGTCTTTTGAGAACTTAAACAAGGACGTTTGTCTGTATGGGTGGAAGTCCTACGCAGTGCCCCCAAACGGAACGTAACGGATAAACTAAAACCGGGGAAGATGTGGACAACAAATGAACGACAATGACCAAAATTTATACAATAATACAAGGCAAATCAATTCACTATGTATTTAGTACAGTTTGTGAAAGTCTATTTTAATATCGAATCGAAAAAGTTTAAAAGTTATGTGTTTATGCTAATTCATACAATTGTTTGTGAATCATATTTAAAAGCTTGTTTGTGTTTTATAACAGTAGCATGCGCCTATTACTTGTATACTTAATCTGTTCCGTAACGCTTAGATAAACCTTTGATCTTCTTACTAACTACTATCGGGAGCCCACTATTATCGGTGCATAAACCGATGGTAACAGCCGCCTACGATTTCCAAACTATCAGTGGCTGCTATAGGAATTCTAATTATTTTGTGGTTTCACGGAGCACTCACAGACGTTTTCGTAATATACTACAACAGCAGGTAATTGAATAAACAAATATAGTGTATTATCTTACAGCTTGGACAGCAAGTATTTTATAACATCTCGTAAATTATTTTATATAGACTATTAGAATTTAATTGAATTGGCTGTGGTTAAATGAAACATAATCTTTGATAAAAAATATGGTTTCCATACTCCATATTAAACATGTCTTTATAATGCAGTGCCGTATTACACGATTGTAGCATCCAAGTTTTGTAAATATAAAAACCAGCGTATCTATTTGCATCTAACCGTAAGGCATAATCATTATATTCCTTAACGACTATTTAAACCACAGTACACTAATGATAAATAATATGAGCTACCAAAGCGATGTACCGCACCTTAGAAACGCGGCGAGGTGGAAGCCGAAGAAAAATAGCACGAGTGCCACCGCCGCGAGTGTCGACCACGGGTTTGCAAGGCAAATACTATCCCCCCGTCTCTCTACACTCATACCTAAGGCGCGGTACAACGGTTTCAGTAACACCAGTGTAACTATAGACTGCTCTATCTGCTGTAGGAGTTATGCAATTGTACTCGACCTGTTGTACAGCAACACAGGTATTCTTGTCATGTTGTTTGTTCAGTTTTATTAACTGGTAAGGCGAGTTTTATTTATGCATTAAGCTTTTATTATTATCATTAGAACAGAAAAATTCTTATCTCTTTATCTTTTACGTTACACTCTGGTTACGCCCATAAATTAGAAGCATCTACAGTAATTTTTATTTTGTGAATAAAATAAACTTCGAATAAATTTTTGAATTCACAAACCACGAAATGTGATCATTAAAAATTTTGTTGAAATATCTCTATGTGTCACTTGAGACAAGCTTTCATTTGTAGTAAAATATGATCGGATGTTCATTTTTAACAATATGTTTCGTTGTATGTTTTATACGAGATTATTGAAGAATTTCACGACATTTAGAATAATATATCTTAACTTGATACTCATTATTATGCGATAAGTTTTATGCTGCTCTTAAGATTCAATAGTACCATTATAACGACGTAATTTATATTATAGTGATATATTACAATGCTTATTTAATTTCTTATAAATATGGGACGAATATCTGTGAATACAGAAGACTTTTTTAGAAACATTGTACTTTGTATAACACTTTAATAGTGGACTGAAATAATTGTTACTCGTACGTCTATATTTTCATTCATATTTACACAATTACATTTCCTTTACACTATTTGTATATACTAAATGTTACTCTTAAATCTATTTGTTTTTGTATTATTTAATATATCTTCAATATTTCACTATCGATTGTTTCGTAATTGTAATATGTTAATAAATTTATATGTGGTGAATAAATATAATATTATTTATAATAAATATAAAATATTATTACTTCTAAATTTACGTGATTGTGGTAATGTTGATAAAGAAAAACTTAAGAACAGAACATTTAATGTTTAGTTCGCTTACGGTATGGCAGTTTCTAACATTCTTTTTATAACTACGGGAAAACCAGACTATGACACTCTGGTTTTCCTATATTACATAACTTAGTATCGATTTAGCAGCTGAAACAGAAGCGTCAAAAGATATAAGTACATGGTATGACGTGTTGTTGAATTATTGGAAAATAAAAATAAAATGAAATCTATGTAGTAAAATAACATTTTACGAATGGTAATTTATGAAACTGGAAAACAACATATGATGTCGAAGAAGTCAAAGCTACAATTTTGCAAAACATGATTTAAACTAAGTCCTTTAGCTGGAAACGTAACCAGTAGTTGAGAAATGATTTTATCTTTTGTATCAAAGCGAGTTTGCATTCGATCCGTGGCATCGCGGGCGCGCGTGCCGTTTTTAATACAAATGTCCGTAATCGTCTTGTTTCATACATTTTTGTCAAATAAATCTTTTTGCCATTTAAGTGTTTGTATAACGCTTACCTTAGTACACGATCTGCATGGATCTAAAGTGTGAAGTAACAACATTTTGTTGAAAGGTTAAAATACTTTTAAGGTCTTTGGAATTTTATTAAAGGCGATATGATCATTAACTTTTCCGTAAGCAAACATTCTTACATGTTGTACTGATAGATAATTTTATTTTTTATCAACCTTATGTTGTCTCTTCAGCGAGTAAACAAGATTTCTCTCAGATAATACAGACTTTTAAACCATCACTTAGGCCCTGTGATTGTTGGTGATGGATTATAGCCGGTTTTTTTCCTTCGTGTCCCATCATCAGTTATGTGCAGTGACAATGTTAAATAATGCAAATTATATTTTGCCAGGAATCGAAACAAAAACCATTGATCATTAATCGCAATCCATGTCAAGAAGGTTAACGTTGTTCTTCTGTCTACTGCGTATATACTCTATATGATATTTTATACAAAAATATATATTGTAATAGGGTATTTATTATTTCGTCATATTATGTAACCTAAATTTTTAAAAATTAGAAAATATTGATCACCGATTTCTCTGCGAGTTTGAAATAGGTATAAGAAGATCCATAGATGAACGAATATAGCCAACTTATTCCACACAGCCCACATAGCGCGCAGAACAGATAGCCGCTGGGATTTTACAGATATGTAGCTGACAGCACAGACTGACAAGATCAGCGTAAAAGGTCCGCCCACAAAGTACAAAAAGGCCTTTGATAAGGTTGTCGGAAGATGCTGGATGCAGGTATTGAGCTGTGGACGTCTTAAGGCTGAAATAATGATAATGTTGATGAAAAATTTCAGCAAACAAATAAATAAATTGCTTAAATAAGAATACTGACTATATTTAAGAATTAGTTTATAACTGAATTAAATTAATATCATATTGTATATTATTAGAGCAAGGTATGAATAATAATTGAAACTAATTTTTATTCAGGAGCTTCTGATGAGTTCACTTGCGGTTTTATCCTAATATTTTGACAGTGTTATTATTCATTATCTCGTATCCATATGTTAAAATGGGTACGTATCAAGTAATTTGATGTGTACCGTGAAATCAAGTAAATTGGACGACTCTGTAAAACGCTTGCACTACCATATTTAAAGATAATCGATCGCTTAAGATAAACTACAAAGAATTTCAATTAGCAAGCTTGTTGGGGGAATATCAACGTAGTTTAAAGAGTGATATTTAATGATGAAATTTTAAAGGGTACGCTTATAAGAGTTAATAGGCGATGAAGTTATTTAATGCATACAGCAGAAAAAGTAACGTGGATATACTTAACGCGTTTTTTATGAATTATTGCCGAATTCTTTTTTGTATTATTTCGTCACAATTATTTAATAAGCATAAACGAAACAAAATCATCTGTCAATAGATTAAGAGCCCCGTTCTTGTACGTTTTTTTACACTTTGGTTACAAGCAGCTTAGTTAATGTACTTTAATTTATTAATTAAAATATGTCTTAATATATGTATTATAAATAGTAATGTAGATGGAAGGTTTCTATTGAAATGTTATCATAGGTATTATAACTTCGTGTTTAAATACAATTAAATTTGCTTACGTGGACATATCCTACAAGTAACTTAAACTTTTACGTTTTTTATGAAATTGATAAATCGCCTTTGCCATTGACATTTTAATTATTTATTTTAGTTTTCATTATTGAAGTTTCTTGCTTTATAAATTGCTTTAACATTTGACCATTTATCACCGAATCTTCTGAAAAATAGCCTGGTAAAAGTATACCTATTCAGTAAGTATTCCTCGGGGGATAAAATACAATGTATATTAAATTGTGTGATATTTAAAATTGTTTTTTTAATATATATTTGTCTCGGGAAGTATGGAATTTAAAAAAAAAATTAATGCTCCGTAACCAACGGGTTTTGTAAGAAAAACTTTTCCAGTTGGAATTAACAGTTGCATTGGGTTTGGTCTTAACTAACCTTAACCTCTTTGCTATAACGAGTATGGGCCAATATTTTTCTTATTATATCGGATTGCGTGGCCGTGTCTTCTTGAATGCGTGCAAGAGCCCCAAGCACCTTTGCATGGACTGTCATTCGATACCTGTTTAGGCTTACGATTCAATAGTGCCCGAAAGGACCGAATCACAGTTCAAACGGATGAAGTAGCTTGATTGTTAGATGTATCCGTTCCAAAGGGTTTACTGCCTAAACATTCCGGGATTTGACAGGTTAAACTTTCTAGGAATGTGGCGATGTCGCGAAGACCGTGCATTTACAAGAACCGCATAAGTGTTTAGTGATTTATGCATAATTCAAAACCTCACCTTTGCAGAACAAAGCTATCATAAAACTTTACACGACAAACCATTTTTTATATCACATAAAATTTACTCGGACAACTTATAGTAAGTTTAAGAGGTAAGCTTAACCGATTTTGATAGTTTCCGTTATAAGTTAGTTTTCTTATAATCCAGGTTGATTATTTTTATATTCCAGCTTATTTCTAACTAAAGTTTTCTTACAAAATTGTTATAACTTGTTATAATAATGCTTCAGAGAATTATCTGCTGCATATATACAATAAAAAAATGTTGTTTAGATTAGGCATCTTAATCGAGCCATTGCTACTTATATCAAAGACTTCATTGTCATAGCTTACCATGAGAAATTGTGGGCGGATTGGGATACCATTGCTCTGAATAAAACGTGTTCGTATAAACGTTCGAGCATTGAATAGGTGGATAAAATTTGACAGCCATTATGTATTGTCATGACATTATCATACAATGAGCCCCCGGTACACGCACTCTTAAGGCGCAGACAGTTCAGAAGTTTTAAAATATGTTCCAAAGAGGAAAGAGATTTTCAGTGGCCCTAATTTTTAATTCGGTCTTCAAAATCTGTCAAACTTATTTGCCAAGAACGTATTTTAAAAGGTGCACATCGTTTCTATAAACGATAGGGATTATCTATTCTATAACCCTTATGGGTTATCCAAATACGAAGTTTGTACGAGGTAACTCGTAACATAGGTGAATTCAAATTCATCATCATGTTAGCCGATAGACACCCACTACAAAGCCTAGGCTATCCATAAGATTACGACGATGACCAGATGTACCTTGACTATGTTATCGGTCTTCCTAGTGAGAGGCCTTGCGTCTACCGGCTCGTATTTGAATTAATGTGTATTAATTGCTTTAGGGAATTTTCACTAATGCTGTATGCAAAAAGGACAATATAAATACAGCAATACAATCATTACATTAATATCATGTCGTATAAAATTTATCAAAGTATATATTTATCATAAAATAAAGTTTAACTCTATCTCGATGTAGGCCGCTTCTAACCGGTCCTGTAAGAAACCCACGGTGCCTATGTCCATCTGTGGATGTCTGCAGCTGACACGATGATAATATTAAAAGCCGGAAGTATTACAATACTAAAACATCACCGCATGTAAATGGAAAGTCTACGATAAACGTATGTAAGTTATACATTCTCCTCGTTGATTTTAGCAAATGCCCAAAATTACAGTCGTTTTGCGTAAAAAAATTTAAACGTGTGATATTATTTCAGATTATGTTATAATTTTAATCACTAATTATTGAACACAAAATATGTGATAAAAATATTTTTTAAACTCGATTAAAGACAATTGAGAATATTTGTTGATTCAGTTTATGCGCATCGGTCACTATAATGTAATCTATTACATTAATCTGTAGTTTGAATTTTGCATTATTCATGTTAAGAAATTTAGATTTAGTGGTGTGCTACGTTAAAAATTAATATTTTAAATTAAAATTTTAATTATTTTTTATTAATATTAAAAGACGCTTCAATGAAAGGGAGCAAACCTCTACGTCTTTTCAATGGAAATAAAAGTAAGAACTCGTCTATCATTTTCCATCAATGACTATAATCACTCATCAAACCAAATGCTAATTTGTGGTTTTTATTTATTTATGATTTTATGTCGAATTGTAACATATAGGTAATTAATATAGGTTTGTGGATTATTATGGATTATTTACTTGTTATTGCATTATTAAAGTTATTGATATCAAAACACTGATTGCTATTGATATTTACCGACTTTGACATTGCAGTTGTACCTTAATGCATGCTTATTAATGCGAAGGCCATGGCACATCTCGAAGCCTAGCACATATTTATTCGATTAAAAACTTTACAGTGCTTGATAAATAGCTTATTGAAAGCAATCATGATGGAATTTGACCGTGGCTTTTCTATTTTTATACATCGATTGCGACACCTCAATTGAAATGAAGATCAAGATAATTTCTGTGCATTTGAAACTTGCGGCGTCTAATATATACATTATGCGTATATGTATCAAGGATAATTATAATACATCCATACATTAAACTAAAAAAGTATGTTTTGTTCCAAACGATTCTGTATTTGCAGTTGCACTAAAAGAAATGTTATTAATATACGATGATAACTTCACATTCCTTCAAACATAACCTGGGAGTCAGGTGTAATTGACGGTTTGTTCTTATTACGTCGAGACTTTTAGTTGATTTATCGCGGCCTACAAAAATCTCTTAAGTGAAATTACGTCATAAATAACAACTGTGCCGGTGTCAACGGCAGGTCAACCAATAAAGGAGTAAAGTGTAGCAGTGATTAATAAACCCTCGAGCCTTTTCAAGATTTCTTGCCTTGTTTCGCGGAAAATGCAATTATTAAATTCTATTACAATGCATAGAAGTGTAAAAATAGAGAGCACCTTATTGGTTGTTGACCCGATGATAGTTTTAATTATTTCTTTACAAAGTAGAAGTAGACCCAGAAAAGAAGAGTCGTAATTTCCCAGTACTACTTGAATTTACCGTATGAGTGCCGGCTCCATCGCTTTGCAGAGGCAGAGTACGCTACCCGCGGCTGAAGACCCGTTTAGCAAGTTTAAGAAGCCTCTTTTGCAATGCATTACTGTTTACCTTCACCGAACAGACTCCTCTCCCTACTAAAAAATATTTTGAAAGATCCTACAAATACTGCCTTGCAAGCTCGTACCAAAAAAGAGCTGATGATCGATTTAGATATATGGGAACCCTTAGCACCTTAGAGAGATTTCAATAGATTTTCGCTCCTATCTACACGGCATACAAATTTACTATGAAAATATTCCTTAAAGGTCGTAGTTTTCGTCGTCTTAGTTGTGTGGTATTTGTTTCTCAGGAAACGTTTCAATTTCATTTACATGGAATTCTATACTTTTTAGTCTCTCAACTTACCTATCGTTTCTTTTAACATATGAAATATTAGATAAAAAGAGAATTATTTATTTGGCAATTTAGTGTTTAGCTATATGTTATTTACTTTAAGATTGAAATAGTCTTTTATAACATAAAGGTGTCAATAGATGATTAAGAAAATTTTAATTCGCTTTCTTAGGAAAATTCTTGTTAGGGCTGTTTAAATCATTAAAGGTTTATTGTTTAAAAAAATCGTAATGTAGGAGACATGCATGCTTGCGATATAAAATCTATAAACAAAGTTATAGCTTGTACTCTGGCTTCAAGTGAAGGATTCCTTGCAAATAAACAAGGTTAAATAGTAATAAAATTGCAGCCCGCCAATTGTATTGTAACAATTTTAATGTATGCTACAGCTAGAGGACTGCGATTGCTTTTATCGTTTTTTAAAATACGAGAACATACATTAGTGACGATGATCTATAATCTGAGCATTAAATGTCAACACTAACACTTGAAGTTCAAGGTGGGCAGCAAAAAATATTATTCGTATATTTTTGTTATTCACTCAATGAGTTCCGCGCATATGTTCTATATAATTATTATGTATAGTTTATTAAAAAATTCCATCGAGGTACCAATGACATGTAGGAGTGTTTTAATCTGTATATATTAATTAAACTTTAAGATAGTCTTAAAGTTTAATTATTATATACAGATCGGCGACTTGGGAAGCGAAGATTTACAATTAAATAAAGAATAAAAATAAATTAAATTGGATTTTAATACTTGATTCTTAATGTAAAGATGCATTTTAGGCTCATAAAATTATTGAAAAAAATGATACTGTACTTTGGCAGTGTCATGTATCATTTTGTGTATTCAAACACTTTTTGCATTAATTTTATAAGATTGCCACTGCTTAGAAATAAGTTTGCAGAAGATGGGTGGCAGCGTCCTCTGCTTACTTTAACACCACACTGCGATTATTGTATATCTCCCATAAAAATCTTTGAGGGAGGCCTATACCTTGTAGTTGTCGTTTGAGCTGAAGCGATTAAGACTACCAAATATTTTGTATTTCAATTGTCAGGTATCGAAGGATGAGTGAGAAATATAAAACAGCCATTAGTGGTAAATTAAATTAGTAGCATCAGTTTTTTTTCATTTATCTTAGTTATAGAAATTAATATTTAAAATTTATGTTTTGCAATGTCAACAACGGTTTGACAATATCACGTTTACTTCTTGATTAGGCAACATTATAGTGTGACTTATAAATTATTTATTAAAGAAGCAAAAGTATCGATTTTAACTGAAACTTGAACTTCGAATATCAAATCATATAAATGTTTGAATAAATGAATAGATAAAATGCAAATTACTGAGGCAAATTATGATTTTGATGTGTTTTGTGCTATTTGATATCTGTGTTTCATTTTGAAAGTGTCTCAATGTAACAGAGGTCAGTTTGTGATGGCATACTTTACAGTATACATAATAAATCGATTGTTCTATCGAGGGTACGGACGAGTGTCGAATATAAAGTAATGTTGAACCCAAATTTGGTTAGAGTTTAAGACGCTATTACGTCTTTTTTAAACGTTTACGTTTGTATGGTTGTGGTTTGTACTAAATAGTTTATTTATAAAAGTGTTCTAGCGTAAAAAAAAAAATAAATAATCATTGTTTTAATTTTCTCTTTATTTTATTTTCCATTTGAAATAATGTTCATTACATAGTAAACACTATTAGTTTTGATCGGCTCTATTATGATGGCACTGATATTTACCGGTAATCTTTAAACTCAAAACTTTACACAGGAAAAGTATTTTCTTTTATTACATTAGGAACATTGCGTTCTATTGTATGTAAAACTTTTACTAAGGGCATAAAAAGGTTATTATTTAATTTATTTTAATTCTTTGGTTTAATAACAGAATGTAAATTTGCTCAATATTCTATAAGATAGCCTTCAATTTTACATTTGTATCGTGCGATTCGATGCGCTGATGTTAAGCAACATTTTGCGCAGTCAGGAGATTTTATGTATTATCTTGGTTTCCTTGACCATAACTTGTCTATCCTTATTCTTCGTTTTAATATTTTACAGAAATAAAATATACTTACTATGTATGTTGTAGGCAATCGGTTTTCTCTATTTAATTTTTGCATTCGTTGGTATGCAGTACACAAAATCTAAAACTCTTAATACGTGCAAGTGTATTTCGCTTGATATGTTGCAAATGGAGGAAGGAAAAATTGCTGACTGTAGTTCCCGCACGCTAAACGTTTAAAGCATCTGTTATACGTACTTAATTATTTGTGTGTTTCTCAAACAACGAAATATAAGATAAAAGAATAACAAATTCATCTGAGAAGATTGCAAAAGACACAAGAAAGCAGAACTAATAAAAGCATACAGATTAAAAGAGAATTTTGTGAAAATTAAAAGATTACTAAGTATCACAGAGGGAGACTGCGACGAGGAATGACAAAATGTTTCTCGTAGATAATGTTAGAGGCTTTTAACTAACTACGAATGTTCTAAGCTGCCATCTTAGACTTATGTGATGACAAAAAAAGACACTATGTTTAATTGCCTGTGAAATATAGATGATCTGAATTGATGTAGGGTGCTATAACGTGCTCCTACATAAAAAAATAGAAAGAAATTCATGTTATATGAAATATCAGTTGTAATTTACGTCAGTGTCGTTAGGACAATGATTGAGCGTACGAAGGTTTTGAAACGATGTTTATGCTAGTATGTTTACCACGTTTTTAAAGGTTGATCTATATTCGCCCGAAAACCTTTTACAATAGTCTTAGATAAGTAAATATGAAAATGTTCGTCGGAAGTGCTATGTTTTACCTCGTAATCAATGGTGAGATGATGGCGATGGACACGATGGAGATAAGTTATGGCCATAACTTGATTGAACAAACCCTTTTAGTCACTAAACTTACGTTCACTAAACACGAACGTAACGAGACTGATATGATAAGAAATTAATTTTCAATAACTGACTTTTTATCATTGTAACAACGTAAGAAAATTTGTTACAAATTTCTCAGATTTTTATTTTGTAACAATAACGTAAGTAAATAAATTTAAAATCTAATATTCAAATTCACTTTATGATTATATCTTCAAAGTTAAAACGTGGAAAATTACATGTTTGAGTTCTCTGTGATAACGTGTAATGTTTTACTTTTCTCTATACTGTTTTTTCCTTATGAAATATGGTGTAAGTAGCTGAGTATGTTAATAAATATTCTTTATTTAATACTTTATCATGCCTTGATCTAATAAAAGGTATACAACGTATATACAGTTGTGTGAAAATGGACTATTATATTGCTACGTACTTCAATTTTTCCCATACGAATTCATGTAATTAAACGAATTTTGCGACATGATAAAATAATTTAATAATTAATTATTTTGGTGTACTTCACTCCGTCTCCTTAATATTAATTAGTAGTTACACTTTCTAGAATTAGTTTCTTTTGGTGGTCTGTGACTACACAGTATCCGATATATCGATATATCGATATATCGATATCCAAGAGATATTATATTTTAATGTTTAATGATTTTCATACATCAATTATATCTAAACCAAATTGCAAAGTGCTGCATTAACAAAAAAGACATTGAACATGGACCAAAAACAAACAATGTAAAATTTCTTAATTCAGATCCAATCTAAGAGCTTTTGCATAGTAAGCGTGAACGTATTAGTGTCATAAAATATAAAATAATGTTTCATAAATAATAGACAACATGTAGTTATTTCATTTAGTAAACTATAAATATTAATGGATGTTTCGAATGAATAAGTGCCTATTGCATACTGCCTACCTTTACTATTTCGACATACTGTAACTTTAAAAAGGAATTCTTTAGACTAGTGAATGGTTTATCGTTACAATTTGTTATTTTTGAGTATCGCAATTATAAATCTGATTATTTGCAGTAATATATACAATAATCTACACGAGTATACCTCATAGAAAGTTGAGACTATGCCCATAAACATAACTAACTAGGAAGTCATGCTTTCTTTGTCGACGGTACAGTTTATGTGTTTATTTATTGATTTAGTTATCTTGTCTTACAAGCCATTTATTGTACAAGCATTGTGAATTGGCTTTGGAATATGGAATTTTGGTAGTGAAATTGAAGTTTCATGTTAAGCGGAAAGGAAGTTGCGTATTACTACAATAATTTGTTACTAAGGTCTACCTACTACGGTCTAATACATGTTATTATATAATTTTGAACAATATATACAAATACATTATTTTGAGCAGCTATGATTTGTACTCATCTCTACAGCTGCAGGCAAAATGTACTTTCATGCCGTGTAATGTTCTATGTGGTAAGAATCAATGATTAAATTGAAAGAACAATACAAAAATGACAGTCTTACGAACAGAACGTAACGAGGAGATAGGAGCCCATAAACGAAAATCCGGCAGCGAAACAGCTCTGATTTGTCAATTTATTTCGAAACTGATGCTAGATTAGTTACGTTGCGCATGCCTCTATTGTATCTGACATAACTGTTGCCGGGAATATGAAGCATCTCATGAGAGCGATCTTTCTTCACTGACATCGATACTGTAAAAGGCTTATCTTCTTAGAGCTCCTCTTATACTGGTGCACAAGATTAATACGCACAGATAAGAATCTTATGGTGTCGACTACAACTCACGCATTCGATAATTAAAAATCTAAACAAAAGAATTAAACGGTTATAAATCCTCCTTCACAATTTACAAGGTTGTTTGCACATCGTTTGAATGCCATGTTCACTGGCCTATGACTGGCCTCGGTAGCAAACACTTAGATGGGTGAAAAAATGACATAAATGCATGTAATTTCCTGTGTATGAAACAGGTTTTTACAATGTTTAAAAGTTGATAAACGAAAAAAGTTAATTTATGTCTTAAAGTTAAAATATTTTCTGACACATCCGTAATTAAGAATTAGGTCTGATGAATACAGTGATAACATCGTTTATTTTATTAATTTTATTTCATTACTAATTTATAATTATATTTGAAACGCGTCTTTAAATAATAATTTTAGTATTTTCATTAACATTTCTGCATGGGACCCACAATTCATTATTCTAATGAACATCATTCCTTCTGGAACATAGATATTTACTATAGGTATTGACTTGCCTTAATTTTCACTGGGACGGCCTTATTGTAAAATTTGTTATATGCTTTTTATTTTATTTTTAATAAATGAAATGTCCACTTATATTATAGTACAATATATCAACTCGGGAATTACCTTGGTAACATTACCTCACTATTTTTCTGGATTAGGATGTTTGATCTAATTCAAATATGCGACATATATACCGAAAGTTAACGTTAAAGTTATAGAGTTCCTTTGTCTGTCGAAATATACGCAATAACCAGCCGGAGAATTTGAATGAAACTTTCACTGGTAGTCCTTCCGTCTATAAGTCCGGGCTTCTGGCAAGAATTGGAACAAGCAATACCTAGATTCACTTTTACGTAATAAATCCTATTACGAGCATAGGACACGTTATAACAACTGTGCGTAATTAGAATTATATAACGAATTATTAACTCGATTTTTACTTTATTAATATAAACCTAATTTAAAAGTTACTACATGTTTGTATATTTTCGGATTTAAATAATAGGGTTAAGAATTCGCCACAACAAAAATTTGAGAATATTATGAGGAATTATTAGCTGTTATTATTTATTTAGCTCAGAATTTATTTGAATCTTATTTAGTTTTATTAAAGGTTTTAAATTTTCTGATACAGACATTTATACAGGAGTAGTGTGATGGGTAAAAGCTTCAAAGGGGTATAGCTAATTTGCCGTCAATTAAAGTATGATACATCCTATCCGAAAATCAATGGTTTCTGAAATAGTAAATTAATAAATGATTATAAAATTATAAAAATCGTTTTTAAATCCCGGATTACTACAATAAAATTAATTATTATTTACTATCTTTCCTTCTAAACTTTGAAGTACCAGAAGCTATTTGCCTGCCGTATTTCTGTTGAAAACATAAATACATATAACGTGTCCCAGAGTGTTTATTTTATATTTAATAGAAAAAGGTGTAAAAGTTTTAAAGATTTTGCATTTGTCGGCAAATGAGCTATATATTCATCATTTTAAGTTTTTACACCGATTATCCTGTTTACATAGACATGTATGTATTCACGCCTGTTAAACACTGTCATGGTTATATTTGTGTACAAATTATTTTTTCTACTATATTTATTCTACCATATTTTATTGATTTTATTTAAGTTACTTCAGTGCTTGGTTACACTTTTTTGCATTTTTGGGAGATCGATAAAGTTTATACTTACTACTCTAGGTTTAAAACAAATAACCTCGCAAAATGTTTGTGTTATGTCTTTCAGTTTTTCCTATTTTCGATCAGAAGTCACCTTTCAGAAAGGTATGGACGTTAACATGTGGATTAACGTAAGATGTCTTGTTGTTAGGTTTCCTTTGGATGCCTTTCTTTATCGTTTTAGCAACGTTATTATTTTTGCGTTTCATAATGAATACAAAATGCGCGTCGGGGATCGAATACATTACCTATTCATAACACACAGTTCTTAACTACCATCGCGGTGTTGTATGGACTCGGTGATCTCTTGTACATTTTTTACCTAATTTGTTTATCATAATGGAGGTCAGTCCTGAATCTTATCGTCTTACAAATTTACCAAGGCCCCGGCTGACGGCTGCTTTCGTTGATTTACAACGACTTACTAAAATAATGTTACAGTAGCAACTCACGGCCACATTTTGGCCGCCATTATTTACAACCGCCGACCGTTTTGTGCCACTTAAGATGCATAAACGATGATAAATAACATTAAAAACCGTTTAAATGTTGTAAGAAGTGTAATCCGTTGAGCCACAACTATAAATTCGAGTAATTAACTAATCTCTTACTTGCGCAAATATTTAAGCCGTGTGTCGATAGTGAACTATTTGTCAAATATATTAAATACATATATTTCGGTCCGACGCATATTAAATATTTTTCTTCCCCTGTAAAATTTTTTTCTTTTGATTTTCTCCAAAGTTTTTTTTTTCATATAAAACCTAAGTACGATAGTCTAGAAAAATAATATTAAAGATTAAAACATTAGAATTTATAAATAAAAAAAAAAATTACTAAAATAATAGTAATAAAAGTACACTAAAAATAAAAACAATACAATTGTAACACTGATGTATAATTGGCATTCTCGTATTCTGCGTTTACTTGAAAACGAATGAAAATTAATAGAAGGTTGTTAACTGATGAGAAAATGTAATAAATAGATTAATTTATCTAAAGGATGAACAGGTATATTCTAATGTAACTTTTATAAATAAATACACAGTAATATACTTACACTAAACTTAAAGTAATACATAAAATGTAAAAAAGGAACCGAAAAATTTTAGATACAAGGACAAAGAAAAATACATTTCTAAAACAAATGATGCAGCTTTACAAGTCCAAGGATATTTTGATCTTTTGATTGACGTAGACATCTTCTTTCACAGATGAGTAGTATGTACAATAAATAACTTGCTTGTGGATTACATTGCATTTTTGAGTAATATAATTATCTAAAAACATAATTTGTAAATAAGAATCTCCGTCGAACTCAAGAACGTGTGCGTTGAAAACAAGCTAAAGTAAGTTGAATTAAAACACAGTAAAATAGTGTTAGGATTAGAATATTCTGGCGAAGTTATATATGAAGGGAATTGATGTTGATTAGTTTAGTCGTATTTCTTGGATATCAGTATACCGAAGTTTGCACATAATTGTTCGAGGCTTCTGTGACTTTGTGAAACGTTCCACTCTGTGACACTTTTTACTGTCATCCGATGAGAAATCTGGAACATTTAAGCAATTTTTGACGACAGTAAACTTCTCCGTTTTAACACATCATGCAGTAGCATAATGAACTGACGACTTCTCATATCAATGTTATCGAACATCATGGTGACCATCTCGACTTACTGTTGGAGATAACTGAAAGCTACTGTGATCAAAGTTTTAAATAAAAATAAATTCACAGCCAATCTTAAATTGGTAATTGAAATGGTATTTATTTTAATTGTATGAAAGGATACTAAGATAAACATTATCGCCAGCTATGTTTCTGTCAGTCAGCTGGGAGAAATTTCGATGCGGAGTACGCTGTTTATCAAATATTTTAGCTTATATTTAAAGTAAAGTTTTGCAAACGAAATTTAATAATAATGTGACAATTCAATAATCCTATATTACTTATCGAATCGAAATTCGGCCGTCTCGTGTACCATCGAAGCTGAATGCTAGACACGTTTTGACTGACACCTGAAACTGACGTATAATAATAATAAAAATAATAGTTTTTATTTCCGTTCCATCAAAATTCCAAAAACATTTACTGCCTCACTAAACACTTTACAAAACACTCTAGTTTAGTGAACTATGTTGAAATAATGGTTTGGACTGGTGTGCATTGTTAGACAATACTGAAAGAAGATTCGATAAAAATAATGATTTAGGCACAAACAATTAAAACTGATGTAGACAAAAGTATATTTTGAACAAATATAAAAATGAAACGACTTCGTTATTATAGTTGATTCACGCGTTTGTAAAAAAAATAATATTATTATCAATAATTTTTTTACTGCATTTTTAGTTTCAGCGTACTTTAGGTGTTTTTTTAGTTTTATTAAATGTTTTATGTAAATAAGGCTTCATACAAGCTGAATTATCGAGAAAATACAGTTTGAACTGGAGGCACTGGTATAGCAAATATACGTTAAGAGATTAGTTTTTTTAATTCTAGAATAAAAAAAATTGTCTGTGACATGCTAGAAGTGCCCTAAGAATGAATAACTTTCTTATAATCTGAATTTTGTTAAAAATCAGGTAAATTTGTAATCGAAAGTACCTTTTTAAAATTAAAAAACTAAACTAACGTCTGAAATTATATTTCGTTAATTTCGCCTGCAATTAGCGCAAGTTGTGAACAAATTTTAATTTTCGCAAATATATTCGCTCAGCAATATTTATTAAAAATTCTTATACCAAAATATTGCTTAAGGTTTTACGTTTAATGAGTCAATCTTTCACTCTACCATCACGAGCAACGGTACCAAATTCGCCAAAAAATATATAAAGAAGTTTTTTAATTTACACCAACATCTACTTAAATGTTTTTTTATTAGTATTTATATCGTGATTAATAAATTAAGCGCATTAGGCACTGTCTGTATTTTTAAGGTGTTATTTTTTAAAATTTGCCAATACAATTTTTTTTTGCAAACAAATTTTAGTCATTTTCATGCTCTTTAGTTTGCTTGAACCCGGATCACAGAATTAACATATTATTATATTAATTAAAAGTAAACGTTACAGTTACAATACTTAAAGTGTAATTGCTGAATGGCTATAAAACCCATTCAACCAGTTAAAATAATATATACAATTAAAACTTAAGTTTGTAGAAACGACTACGTAAACATGTAAGTATATTAAGACTTTACACAAGTTTTAGTGCGATGCGTAATTTTTATACAATTAACCAATTGGCACAAAATAATGACTTCACTTTATAGACATGCAGTTCAAAAATGTTGTTTAAAATAGAGCTTTTTAAAACGCCCTTCAGAGTTATTTCCGTAAACAGTGGTATCGTTGAAACAAAACAATCCAGTAACATTGTATTGACCAAGAAATAATGATAAAATAGTCATATATACCTTTCAGACAAGAATCAAAACAGGCAATGGCCTTATAGTGTATAAGCCCTTGTATAGGATAAATTAAAAAAAAAAGAAAAATTACAAGAAAGGTCGTGATTGGTTGACGTGGTTGCTAGAACTATAGCTAAAGATGTAACAAAACGCTTAAAATAATAAAAAAACGCCAATATTTTGTGTAGATACTTTGAGATGTAGTTTTGCTATTTCAATTTACACCACGATTGAAAGATTGTAATAAATATAATATAATATTTTTTATTCGATAAAGGACCCCGAAAATTTTAGATATAGGACCACATGTGCTATTTTAACAGATCTTTAATTTTTTTAAAGTGACCCGGTTCACATTTTCTTACAATTATGGCTTGCAAAACAATCCACATCATATTACTATTACTTAATGTGTCTTAAAATTTTTGAAATGGTTTCAAGCTTTACGAGAAAACATGCCTTGAAGCAATCAGTGTACATTAAAATGAAATATTCGAGCTACGATTTTCTACTTCAAACATATTATGGCACGTGAATAATTTTAATAAGGGACCTTTGCCCACAGCACCATAGCGAGCAAAATATTATTCTAGTAATCTTATTTAATAACAGTTTTGGAGTTGTAATTCGAAATGATTTATGTGCCAATCTTTTATTACCAATGTACTATTTTTAGAAACAAAAATGATTTGTTTGCTCAGTGTCTTTTCAACCATAAACTAACGAAGGATTTGTTACACTTCTAATTAGAGTAATTAAATTAGTTAACCGACTCATTCCTGGAATGCTTTGCCAAAACCTGTAGTACACTTTTGACCAATCGGCCACTTTAAAGTCATACTAATGTTCGAATAAATCATTTTAATAATAAGGAAAACCGAAACAATCTTCACCCTCAGTAAAAGTTTTCTTTAGAAGAATTGCCTACAAAAATTATGAGAGGAAGAAGCATTTTACAGATACAGTAGCATTTGTCTGACTATTTAAAAAAAAAAAACGTTAAGTTAAGGTAAACAAATAAAGATACTAAGTTGTTAGATACGAAGAGGTCTATCTAAAAATATTTTTGTTTTGATTTCGGAGTGTAGGAACACAAGCGAATTCAATACTCCCCCTGTCAAAATATACGTACTATAATGGAATTACAAGTTTGTTTGGCTTGTTCTTCATTTGGCAATGTTTAAAAGTTTTTTTGTTTTTGTAAATAATTCTCTTGTTTAATGCAGTAACTTTCTTTATATGTACTTCACAAGGACTTTATTAATGTGAATGATGTTGTTTAATATTTTATGTCGTCACATTTGTTTTTGTTTCTTATTTATTCGATTATTCCGGTTCAATAATACAGAAATTATTATATATTAATTATTTAGAACTTTTCAATTTTGATTTTTTTTTGTTTGTCATGCTATTAGAGAAAAAAATACACTGCACAAAGGTTGCGGCTTGTTGGTTTTGGCCAATAACTAATATTGAGAAACAAATGGAAAGGAGAGCACTAATTCTGTAATTATATTATTCGCTGCAAGCGCCATTTTCGTCTAATCGAAATTAATTTTAGCAGCAATGAAACAAGTGTACAAATTATTATCGGGCGCGGTTTTATGCCGAACCGATGTTAAATGTATTTATTTACTAAGTAATACATAATTTACTTATTTTCTTAAACACTGTTTGTTCATAAAGAGCGCTTACTCTATAAATAATTATTAAGTTTTTGTAACTCGTTTTAAAACATGTGCTGTCTCTGCACATGTTATTTAATTTCTTGGACTTATTTTTGATGACCAATAGGCTTTGTCAACAACTTTTAACTTTTTGTTGTTTTTTTTTCTAAGCAGCACGCAGAAGAGATCGTGGCAGATTGTTAAGGTTCTGGAGTGAATCACAGACCATCAAGCTTAGCATAGGACGTTCATCTCCAACGTAGACAGACAGCATTGTCGAGGTCGTTGGAAGACGCAGTATACAGGCCATGTCTAACCAGCCCTATTTGAAATCGAGGAGGAAGGCTTAAGTTCACAAATGAACGCCTTACAGCTCAAATGGTGTTGTTGTTGATGAATTTACATTTTTAAAATAACGTCGACCTTCTATTGGGGAGAATCGAGCATCTGCAACAAATATTTCGACTCATCTATGTTACGAAATAAATAGAGAAGTCGAGAATAAGTGAATGTAAATAAACATTCATATTAACTTTGCTTAGTGCTTTGAATGAGATTTATCACATGTATCGGCTAAATTAAAGTTTTCAATATCTAGGACTTTTTACTAAAATCAGTCAATTCACTTCTTTTTAAAAGATACTTCATTAAACTTTCAATGTAACATTGCCGCGTCGCTAGTTTCTGCGAAGAAAATATTCCAAACAATATTAGTACTCCAATCTTCCATTAAAATATAATTTTTGTTATTTCTTTATGTATCGATATTTGTTATGATATTTTGCAAATTTCCCTTCATTCCAACTTTAATTAACTTTAATAAGAACCCTAATTAAATTATACGCAGGTGAATAGTTTTTAGCGTAAAAGCCTTAAGGAGTGAATTTATGAATTTATAGCTAATTTCCGGTTAACTACTGTATTGTACACCTTATTAAAAATTAATGATTTCAGAAATAACCAATAACGTAAGAAAAATAAGATAAGAGAAAGTGTATTGAAAATGCGGATGACTATTTTTTTTAATTATTTGCTTACTGTCTCTCGTAACTTTGTATTTGTGTGTGACAGAAGTTACAGTGATCACTTTAAACAAGATGATTGGAAACAATTACCATGTATTTTGACGTACTGTTTTTTACATTGTTGAATTTTCAGTGAAGTGTACGCCAACTAATCAATGTTTTCGATTCCTTACCGATCGATTGGTAAAAATTAAAAATAGAATAAACGAATTCAGATAGAACATTTTATCAGCCTGTTCTGATGCAATGAACTAATTAGAAAAATATTTATCGGTACCACAAGACAAGTGAAAAAATTGCACGCCTTTTGTTTCGAAGATTGCAATTGCATATTTCAGGTTTGTTGTAATGCATTTTATCCATGGTACTTATCGGTTATCAGACGTCGCTTGAATGTGCGCATGCGCTGTGGACGAACAGTTGATGCTCGCGCGTCGAGAGGAAGACACATCCGCCAGCCGCTGCTAGCGACGTGTTCGTGAACTACTAGTGGTCAATAAAATTGCGTGGTTTTTGCGTTTACCTCCGCAGAACGAGTACGTGCTTGAAATTGAGGGGTGCGTGGTGTTTTAATTATTATGATATTTAATATTTTACTATTTACGTTTATTATTAATATTTGTAACAGATATGGTTGCGAACTAATTTAAATTAATATTTTTATGATACTAACCCTCAGTTGTTTAGCGATAATTTTTAAACACAATAATTACGATTTTTACATGTTTTGTTAACCCGATTATCTCTGTAATAGTTATTTAATACTTCTTAAAGTATGAAACATGAGATTTAATAGCATTAAAAATAATTAGCTTTCTCTCCGTAACGACGTAAATGCGTAGTGGAATCGTAGTCCATGACGAATGTTTTAAGTACAAATGTACACCGTAAAACATGTTTATCGGTAACATTGTTATAATTTATTTATGCTTTTTATGGTTATCTATAGTATTTCCCGAGTATTAATCGAAATCAATTAACTACATAAGGCAATAATGGACTGTCATTTCAATCATTGGCATCTAAGTACATTTATCTAAAGGGACGTTATGCAGTTTTGTTTTGATGTAAGTCAAGAATTTTAATTACGGTATGAACGGCTAGTAAGGTTTGGTTGCGCTGGCAGTGATAGGTGGTTTTTCAGTTGTTTTCGCTTACGTGTTTTAGGTTCAATTCATATTTAGCATCATTTTTAAATTTTAATATATTTTAACTACATTGTCATTTATATTATTAGTTGTTCTGAAAATTACAGGTACATTTTTTTTAATTAGACTTTAATTCGACAGTATACGCGCGAAATACACGTCATTTTATTAACCAGTGTTTTGTTTTAATTGTAACCAACGGTTTTTTTTCCTTTTGGTTATAACAAGCAAAAAGTAGCAAAGGCATACAGTTAAACAATGATCTTGTATAGAAATGGTGTGAAGATGAGGGTCTGTTTATTGTTATTATTGTAAATATTAGTTAAACGCATAAAATATTTAACAAAGTAATGTTGAATGTATTATACGATCAACTATTTTTTTTTATAAATAAGGTATATAAAAAATATATCTTTTCCATTCCGATAGTTTCAGAGAGATTACTTTAAACTGGGTGAAAAACATGCAATTGATTTCAAACTTTTTGCTGTCATATAAGGTATATATTCACCCCTATACAACTTTTACACCTATTATCAATCTCCATGTATTTTATGTAAATAATAAATGCCGTACAATGCAGATAACACATTTTTCCTGTGCTTGGTGAAGGTCATAAAAATTTTGTTGATTCTCTTTCCATAATATTTATAGTTTCCACGTATGAGACTGATTAATACAACGCTCATATGTAGTATTATACCTAAGGTTTCAGACTCTTGCGAAAACCTCGTGAAGCTATTACAAAGACTTTTCACCAAATAGGCTGGCGAGCTTTTAGGTCATGCAGACGTTTCGTGGAGTGACCAGGCGTTAAGGCTACTGACAGGAAACCTCGGCTTGGACACTCTAATTACATGTTTAGTATTCGCCTTTTCCCGAGATGGTCTAACTTCGGCTTGTATTTATCGGACGAGACCATTGTGTCTATTGCAGGACTTATTTTAGTTAATAAATTTAAATAGGTTACCGTTTTTTAATTGTCAAGATTATTCAATTAATAGTACATTATAATATAAAATATGCGTGTTGATGAGCAGCGAATATACGTCATTTTTTTAACGAAATAGTGGATAAATTTAATGTAACGCTTTGAATGTGGCGTCACTAGTAAAGTTTATTACTTAGTGACCATTCTTTTTCTGAAACAGTAAATCCTAGTCGATACTACACAGTACTTTATATCTCAAAATCACGGGGCATGTGCATGGGTATCTCAAAATTACGGGAAGGGTAACTCACTCATCGTCATGTCAATCATTTATTTAATTTTGAAGCATTATTTATGCAAATATCATCATTTTCGTCAAAGGACGGTTCTCACCTGGACAAAGGCCTCCTTTTTAAAATATGTATGTAAATAAAATCATAATAAACAAATTATGTTTATTTTAATCAGTTGCGCAAAAGTATAGAATTTATGCGTTTCTGCTAAAAAATTTCCAAACAAATAATTTACACATTTCTTACATCCCTGAACTTTGATATTCAAACATTATTATAATAACAGATTATTGAAATTTAATTACAGTTAATATTTAAATGCTTGATTATAATTAAATTGATATTTATTTATATTTTGATTTTGATTGCAAAATTTAGTATTAATTGCATATACAGTTCAGAAAAAAATAGTAATAATCCTTAATAAATTCATTATTAATGGTTTATTACTTATACTTAACGTATTTATACACAACCTCTCGTTTCTTGATTCGCTTCCTTGTTTTTATTTTTTTAATGTACTACATCTGTTTCATATCAACTAGCTAAAATATAATACGAGATAGCTGACATTATTGAAATTATGCAGAAACTAAATGTATACTATATACAACAGGTATTTAGCATATAATTAGCTTTTACTATAAAAATTAATATTTATTTGAAAGACTGAATTAGAAAATTGGCTAAAGCACCACAAGTACATGGTTGTATAAATAAAAATACAACTCAAAACGTATACTCGCAGTATTAAATAAGACTGAATCTGGTATTAAAAAACCTTTAAAAAACTTTTCATCATCTCTCAAAATAAAATTCCATAAAAATAAAAAAAAAACCTCAGATGTTGATTGTTGTTACCCAGCAGAAATTTGATAATCTGATATCTTGTTATTTATAAACCTTTGTTGTTATTCTTTTTTTTATTTATTTGGTTCCGGCTGCAGAGAAAACATTATAAAATACATGTCGGTACATTTTCTTTGCATCTCTAATTACAGACGGATACAGCTTGAGTAAATTATATTATCTTAAGTTATTTATATTTTTATGTGAGAATCATGTTAAGACGATTACAAGAAACAAAGTATATTTTTACTTAAAATATCAATATATTAGGATGTATGTATCTAGTATAGGGAAGTCCGTATCTACATAGTGGAATAGTGATAGGGTATAGAGCTAACATAGTTCTTATACTACTCGCCGCTCCCATGTGGTTCGCGACCACACGTGGGACAATGTCACAGAGGAGCACAGTCAGTTGAAGTTGTAAAAGCCAGAAAGGTTAACATCGCCCAATACCCGACGAATACATTCCGATGTCAGTCCTTGCGGGCAATCTTCTGGAAGCATCCAAATGACTGAGAGCCATATCTATTATGAATTCTATTGTACATGCAGTGATTTTAAATCTTCAATTAGCGCTTTTCACCGTGGAAATCCAACATGACTGCTAACACAGTTACTAAATTACTAGAAAATTGGTGTTTATACTTATTTCCATTTTGGAGACATCGATGGTATAAAATTACTTATATAAATTAAATCCTAAATATTTCGTTATGTATTTTTTGCTAAGAACCAAATTTTATATATACATTCATTATTAATTTTGTAACAAGTGCAAACCTAGTTTTAGTTGCTTTAACGTATTATTTTTTAATCATTCTTCAAGATATTATTTTTAAACAAATTTGAATACACATCAAAATATATTTTTTAATTTAGTTACTACACTTTAAAAATCAATACAGTTTGGCGATTTAAATAGGCATAGCTTCACTTTTTTCCACTACTTATATAATGATTACCGTGAATTTTGCTTGCCCCCTTACCTTTTATTTTAAAGTTTATATCAATATTCAAAACCATATATGTACATTTGTAAGAAAATTACAGGTAAAAGTTATTTTAAACTTTATCTATTGATTACAAATCTATGTTCCTACAAAACTGAAACCACATTGTGTTTAACCTCTAAATTATTAATTGCATAAACTGGTTATAATAAATCAATCTTTTGATCAGACCGAGACGTACGAGGAAATCGATATTTTTTGTGGTTATCTTACACTTTGTTTGCATTAAAAAGATTTTGTACTGTTGTGGGTTGCTAATTCGTTACAAATACAGGCTGATTGGTTATACGTGTAAAAGTCTTAAAGTGGTGAACGTATAAACCTTTTGCTGTTAATATATGGTATACCCTATCTAAAAATCAATGGTTTTAGAAATGGATATGCAATCATTTTAATACGTAGAAAAGTGTTTTCATAAATCGATTCATCACATATATTTCAAAATAAATTATTGTTTACTATCTCTCCGTGCAGATTTTGTACTGACAAAGGTTATTGGCTAGTCGCATTCCAATAGAAAAAATAATTTAACAGACATCACTCCACAGAATCTGGAACTAGGTGTAAAAGATTTAAAGCTTTTAATTGACTAACAAGCTATAAATTTATGCCTTCAAAGCTTTTGTTCCTATAACCAACCATCCTGTATATTACTATAATATAGAAATATATTGCTTTACAATAAATATTCAGAGATCTAAACATCTAATTAACAGTTGTTGTGTATTATAATTCGTAATGAAATTGAAATATTAAATTAACTTGAATAATCTTTTACAAAAATTTAATACAGTGCATTATTTTTTTGTCGTTAACATGACAGATAAATGACAAGGGCCGATTATATTAACTAAATATTCAGATATTAATCATTTAAAAAAAAACAGTGTTTTATATGTTGTAACAAAGTGATTGTAGTTAAGGGTGATAAAAGAATAAAAGCATGATAACGTCGAACTTGATTGTTGGGAGCATTTAACCTGTTATAACAATTCAAGACCAGTTATGATAATATTAATCAAGTACATAAATATAATCCATTTTTAACTCCCATCGCCTGATAATGTTGATTTGAAATAGATTAATAAAATTTTATTTCATTCTGTAAAATGTAAATGTAAAGCTTCAACACAACATAAATTTTATTCGATTCTGTGTTTTTGTAACACGAATTAAAATTATTAAACTCTTTTAAGAAACTTTAAATGAGATTAATTGCTTTTTTTCTTTAATAAACAACCAAATCTACAGATAATTGAGAATTAAGATAATTCGCTTTTCCTTTTAATTATGGTTTTCCACACATTAATAAAATTAGTTGAAGTAATTCTTTAGTTTTTAATTGATTATTTAGATTCTATGTTTTAACAAATTTACGTTTTCGATAAAATATTTTCTTTTTAAAATTTTTGGTGATCTGAATCGATATAACTTCGATTTGCTTATAAATCTGTTATAAACAAACAACGAGTCGTAGAAGAGGATCAAGTCAAATATAATGGATAAATATAGTTAATTTACATAGACGGGCGCCTAAATTCAACACATTGAGAGTATTTCTCTTTACTGAAACACAATAATACAAATATGCAAATGTTTACTCACAAATAACATTGCTGTATGGAACAAATATATTGACGTTGATACCCGACTCATTACCTTTAAACTGCAATTGTTTGTAGTTTTCTTAATCATTGTTTATTGATTATTATACATTCTATAGAGCCACGTCTATAATAGTAATTAGCATTCCACAACTGTTAGCATTGTTTATAATCACGTTTTGTGTTTTTTTCTGCATATTCAATGTAAAATGCATGATTTTGATTTTGAATACATTTGCAATGTGACAAAAGTTCCTACTATTTCAAATTTTATACATATAATAAGCATTAAATTTTACGAACATTAATCCTGCTTTTATTTTAAAGTTATTTATTAGTATTGACTAGATGTTGTTAGAAATATTGTACATTTTCACACAAGTACGTATATACCTATTTAAACTATGGAAAAATCCTTGCACGCTTGAATATTTCTCATTGAGATGAAGAATTTAAATAGTAGCCTGTTTTATAATAATTGGTATCTCATAAATAAAATAATGGACAAATGTGTTTGCATAATGCTATCTTATGCATGATTTATGTAAAAGTTTATGGAATGCTACGCGATGTTTTCATTTATTATTTTAAGAAGTTACTAGATATGGCTAACGAAATAATATGAGTAAATGTATTCTGTTTTTAATTTATTTTTGTAAAATAAAGTCTTGTATCTGTTTTAATATTATCACTAGATGCAGCATTCATTAAACCTTAGTCATCACTTAAATGCTTATCCCTTAAAAAATTTTCTTTATATTTGCTGGAAAGTAAACACTTATATTTACAAGCCTTCACTTCGTGTAAATATTTTGCTCACGGATTTATCATTTACGTTGCTTACTTGCTTTATTTATAAAACATAAGTGCGTAACATATACATAAAGTATATATATACAAAAAAATCTTACGTGATTAGTAAGATAGTTTCTTTACATGTTTTTTTTTATTTATTTACAAAAAAGTCGCTTCATTTTAATTAATTATGATAATAATGCAAAGGTTTCGTTAAGCAACTAAAAATATTACTATAATTTGACCGATTTCGCGTACGTGTTAATGTTTCCTATATTGATTTGAAATTTGATCTTTCACGGTTATTAAATTAGTAGACCAAGTGCGACAGAAATTCGAGATTCATCAAGTAGAAGGTATCACGTTCACTTAAATTTAGTAGGAGGGTTACAATTTCATTCAGAATGTAATTTAGACGATTTCATTTGAATAATATTACGTAATCCTGTTTAAATCATCACCTCTATGATGTACTATAGTCGTCAGAATTGACACCGATTATTGTGTTATGTTGATTCTCAGTTCGATTTTTTAACATTCGTATATAAAATTTTATCATAAATTATATTTTCATTTCATTAGAGTGAGTGTCGATGACATAGTTAATTATATTTAAATATTATTATGTATCCGTTTGAGAGTACCTCCAGGACACGACCCGACAAGCCTATTTGTTAACTTAAATGGCAAATGTCTAACCGAACGCTAACCACTAATAATAGATTTAATGTTCTAAACTACTAAATTTACAAGCCGTAGAATCACTTAATCGCAAATTTTATATACCGCGCAATAAAAGATGAGATAACTAGGATTCGAAATACGTTTAAATCCGAACGGAATCATTCGCGGCTGGACGCGGTTGCTTCATCTAATTTTAACACAGCTTGCGTTCCTACACCCAATTCGGTTTCGACACAGCCAGCTCTTCCCATGCCTGCGATACAGTCAAACAAAATGTCTTTGAGGTTTTGTAATCGTGCTCACTGTAATTCTTTGGTTACTTATTTAGTGTATTGTTATAGTTTTGATGTATTATCTGGTATTCTGTTTTAAGAGGTTGCTCTTTGTAAAGTTAGAACAAGATATTTCATCTGTGTTACTTGATGTAGTAATAATATCTGTACAATTTTTCCTTACAGTTTAGAAATATCCGTAGACATACAGATACTTCATCGAAATAAAAGTTATTTTCGTAATCTAATTAACTGTGTCAAGCCATCAAAATAAATTACAATCTTTTCAGATAAAATTTATACCTCATTATTGTTCAAAAGTTATAAAGATCATGATTAATAGTCCAATCATATAAATACCATGTGTGAACTAAGGTCGCACATTTTTCTTCCGAATAAATCCGCTAAATTCGGTAATTGGACGTTACTTCCTCAATTAAGTTCTTATTTCTATTAATTAATTCCGTAAGTGCATGCTGTAAGTGAAGCTATGTTGTTGTCATTTAACTTAATTATGTCCAATAAATTTTACATTTCAAATAGTATTATCCATGAAGCTATGCAACGTTAAAGATAAATTACAAGAATTCATTTTAGCGTAGTGAATCGTGCAAAATTTCTATCACGAATGTAATTTGTTATTTATCTGCTATTTTAACAACATGACAGGTTAACAAGTTAACAGAGTTCGTTTATTCCTCTGACAATTAAATTACTTTTTGGATTTTATCTATTCAAGCGAGTCACTGAAAAGTGGTCTTTTTAAAAACTTTTTTTGCAAAACTTCAGACTTCTTTAGCAAGGGCTTCACAATGGCTAAACAAGTCATGGTGAAAGCTATTTTCGAGATTTCTCTACGAGATCGAATCAGGAATGAGAAAATTACAGTTTAACAAATAAATGTCTGTGGCCACGCCACACGCCGCGCAGGACAGTTGCACCCTTAGGGTTCTGGAATGACTAAACGCGAACCACGGACTGGCAAGCACAGAGTAAGACGTCGTCCCACAAGGTGGAAAAAGCACGCTGTATTTGGGCTGGTGGCAACCAGTTTATTGAAAATCTGTGGGAGAGATCTGTGTCCAGCAGTCGTCCACTGCTAAGGTTGATGATGATAATTTACATCATAAGTCTTTATAGCCACATGTTTTATTATTTGGTATTTCGCTAAAGAAATTAATAAACTAAATATGTATGCATTTCTTAATAAATCTGGTGCTATGGAATACGGATAGTAGTGATCAGTAAGTCATTAAAAATACTTGTTTTTGAAACTTTGTTTCTGTCATTCAAAACAGATTTAAAAGGGATTACTCAATCAGCGCCATGTAATGTTTTGTTCCATTTCTTTCGTTGCGCATTGATAGCTTCGAGTACCATTATATGCTAATGTAAGACGACACGTGCCTTGCTATGTATGCTTTGAATATAAATCTATTATTGCAAAGCCGCAAGGCGCCTAATCATTTGTATTTTTTTATCTCTCCAAAAAAAATTACGGTCTCTTTTTTGAACAAAATATTTTACGAGCACACACACGTAGCTTTTCATGAACATTACCACAATGACTTAATCAAATTTCTTTTAAAATATATATCGACTTACACCGGGTGGCTGCGTTTGGTAACTGTGTACTCTACTACTGTGTATTTTTAGTTTGTTTACAGTTTAGTTTTACCTCAAACGTTACCATATTCATTGTAAATCTATTGTGTGCAATAAGTTTGTATAGTGAGGAATCTTTATAAAAGTATCTTAATTGGACTTTTACAAGTATTTAGCAGCAATTTATTTATCGCAATTTAACAATAAATTAACTGTGTTCAAACCACGCTAATATTGTAACATTTTAATATTAAAAACGCTAATGCTTTTTTGAGTATAATTTTGTATTTCAAAAGTTTAATTTAAATTACCATTCTGGTCATCATTATGTATATGTATATTCAAATGTATAGAATTTATAAAAACTTCTCGAAGTTTGAGTACGACGTTAAATTTATTCGTCCGTTTCTAATTTGCGGTTCACACGTTCATTACAATATTAACTCTTCACGGACCTTTGACGACCTGCGTTATAGCTCGGATGATTTTAATCGTGTTCGGCTAGTTCAGGCAACCGTAGCTTTGCAATATTTCAACACGAATGTTAAACACATTCTGAATAGAATTTCGTAATGATCATCCTATTAACACCTGACCATAAGGAATGAAATTGTACTAACTTTTCCTTTACGGGTTTATAATGGATAAATAAATTTAAAGTTGGCATATAGCATGAGTGTTACTAAAGCTTTGCCTGTCATGTTAAAATCGTGGTAAAATATTTTAGCTTTAATAAGCCAACATGACGATGCGCCGGCGGCATGCAATTACGTACTGCATGTGATTTTCATTCCTTGTCTCGTATGGTTAAGTACAAACAATTGTCCCTGCAAGCAGTATAGGCTATCTCGCTTTGATTTGTTTAGTCAAATACGTTTACTTAATGTTACTTAAATCCTTTTGTAACTCATAGCTGTCGGCTTAAAATTTATTCAGTCTGATTTTAAATAAAAATATGTTCCAAGTTTTTTTTTATAATAGTACAAATTTAGTAAATAAATCTTTCGGTAGGCAATAATTACAACGCTTTTTTCCTTTACGAAAGTATAACGAAAAGCCTACTAGATTTAACAAAATTGTCAAAAAACGATTATATGCCGAGAATTACTACACTGTAAATGAAAAAAAGAATCATTTGAAACGATATTCGCCTATTTTCTTTATATTTATTCGCCGTATTTCAATGTATGTCATAATTTTTTTTTAATAAATACAGTCTCACTGAGTTTCTTCTGTCTGTTCTTCTGGGATCTGAAATCTTCTTAGATCAATTATCATCCAAACACTTGGTAGATTGAATTAAATGTCAATGGCAGATGTAATCTATCGTAAGTTGGAAAGAAAATTTTTGAATTTCAATAAATGCGAAGAGAAAACTGTACAAAACTAATTAAACAAACTTGCTTTCAAAAATTTTGTTCTTAGACCTCTAATTTACATATGTCAATACGTAATATGAAAGACAAAACGCCTAATCGTTTATATATGCCATCATGACGATTGCTAATGTCTGCGGTAATATTTTTAGTATATTAATGATGTCATATCATTGTCACATAATCTTTAAAAAAAACTGGGGCGAGTAAAATAATTCGCTGTACTTCTTATGCTTTATTACGTGAAAAAATGTCAGAAGGGCATTTCAATGATATAATCGTGGTAATACATGGGGTATTTTAAAGCTGTAAGGGGATTTGTTATCGATAACTTTAGATTTGATTATCAACCAGTTCAAATTTGTATGCAAATACGAAACTTTAATTCGTGTTTTTTTTTCATGCCGCTTTGATTAATTAACTATTAGGTAAGTCGCCTTCGATCGTATTTTTGTATTTTAATTATTTGTGAATCTATATTAAATTTAAATGTTGTGCAACAATTTTTTATATCATTGAAAAAGTGCATTATTATTTAAACTTATTACTCTAGTATTATTATAATAAACTAGTTGTCTTTCGCCTGATTTGCATGACATACACAAAGAAAAATTAAAATCCATTCTTGGATTTTTTAAGGCTCAAAAAATATTCTAGTAAAGTATTATTTTTCTATTATTTTTCGTAAATGTTCAACGCCCACTCAACGTTCTTATGGGAGGAATTTCGTCTAATTTGTTCATAGCTGACAGCTATAAAAGAAATATTTCTACCAAATTACATATTTTAAAATCTCATGATTCCTCAAAAATTGTGAAGGGCCAATAAGTAGGTGGAAATCTCTTATAAAGATTAAACTGGAACCGGTAAATGACCACCAAACATTAGTAACGTATAAATATAATTAAACATGACTTGATTAGAGATATAAAATATATTAAATGAAGTAGTTCATTTGTGGTAAGTTAAATTTTTAATTCAGATGTTGAACATCATTGTAATGGCAGTTATGCAAGAACTGGTTGACCGTGAACTCGCAGCGGTTCGCATTGTGTTGCGCGATAGTGGATTTATTTTACATTTTATCAGATGCGTCCTCGCAATAGTTTTAATCAGCAATCATAATTTTAGAAACCAATGACATCTTTAAAAACGTAATTTTAAATTTATATATTAGCTCTGTTAAATCGTGGGAAGCCAACAATATCTAAAAACAAGGTCTAAGTAACACTTACGCGGGCTAATTATTCAAATTTTTTTAACGAAATATTTATGAACTTAAGATTAGCCTTGTTTATCTAAGCATAGAATTCAAGATCAGAATTTCATAAGACGCATATATGCTAGAAAAAGTGGATTATGATTTCTGAATGTTTTTAAAAAAAGATTATATTATATAGTTTATGTACATTGATCAGTTTTCCGAAAATAATGGTTTATTCGGTGATATCGCTGGTGCAGAATAATTTAGATATCGAAATGATTATTAATTAGCAACAAAAATAAATATGTTTCTCTGGTCAGATAGGTATTTTACGAATGTAGAGCTTCATATGTCTAGCAAGTTTCACATTGAATATAAATAAATTAAGCGTGGAACAAACATTTACAAAGGATAATTTAAAATTAATATTACTTATTTATTTACGATATCAAAATGAACAAGGTTAGAATGTTAACCTGTTTTTGCTTATAAATGAACTTTTATTTACTTAAATAAATACGTAATTAACTACATAATTTTAATTTTTTTTTAATTTCGTAATTGCTTGGATGATTTTGCTAAAGGCCAGTGACTATTTCCTGGTTTTATATACTCATCCCTTATTACAGCATTACATACTCGAGTGAAACAATGGCTTGTTAAAAATTTAATTGCGAACTCTTGATGATAATGGTACCATAGTACATTGTTCTAATCGTATAAAGAATACGACCACATATAATAGTATTGTTTTTGTTGTATGTTTAATTGCAACGGATACGTTGCTAAAGGTTATTTTTTATTTCTAAGTAAAATTGTGTTTGAACATATTTTATCCAGATTTATTGGTTATATATACATGTAAAGGCTTAAAAGGGTTGAAGATATATCTTATTTCCTGTTAATGGATGTTACACAATTTATCAAAAAATCAATGGTTTAGAGAAAATAAATAACGTTATGATAATAAACAAAGAATAAGCGTTTTCAAAATTCGAATTACTAGACTCCAATATTAAATATTGTTTACTAGCTGTCGCTGCAGATAAAAGAACTGATAAAAAATAGTGCAACAATTTTAGAATGACCGCTTTGTACAGATTGACAATTTACCAATAGGTTTTCAAGCTTTACAGCTTTTTTGCTTACAAATCAGCTATATCTACATTCACATCTTTAAAGCTTTTCTACCTATGACCAATCACTCTGTTAAAGTCATAAAGACTTACGGGTCAGATGTCAATTACTTTAATTAATATATCGACAAGATAGTAAATCATATCTATAAGGATTTATATAAATATTAATCAAATTTTAATGTAAATAGTAAAAAAAATCTCGCTAGCATTTTTTGGCCTTTCATATTTTATAATGCTCAATATTACAAAACACTTACGTTATTTTACAGTTGCCTCACTTGATACCAATCTAAATATTGTTTTAGTGTTGCTTAATTTTTTTGTTTATCTACAAGACAAACGAAATTATCGGCAGGCGGGGACAGACATATAATAAACTATAAAACATTAAATTCACGTTTCGATTTTTGATCCGTTAAATTGTTTTGTTTTGTGTTGTTATTTACAATAACAACGCTATTTAATGTTTACGACGTCCATGTTTACTGTAATTGTTGCAACCGCTCGGTCAATGCTTATAGATGAATGATTCCGACCTCGAGAATAACCCAAAATATACTTCCTCGTAATGTGTTCAGTATTTCCAATATACACTTTAATGAAAATAATTGACGGTCCTTTCTCAATACATGTTGTTAGATTTTGATTACGAATAATTGGATTGGTATTAAATAAGGCAACTGTAAACTAACTAAAAATAACGATCATCATTATATTAACATTGATTAAAGGAGATAATAAAAATTAGAGTTTGTTAGCAAACTGTTTTTTTAGTTTGTTGCGGAAAATAAATTTGATGATGAAACGTTAAACCAAAATTTAAATTTAAAAAAGCCACGTCAAGTTAATTTTAAAACACAACTAAAGTGTTACAGGGGATTTTTTTCATTAGTTTTAATTTTAACAACATTATTATCTGAACTTATTATAAATTTAACCACCCATTTATACTAACTTTGTACCTCTTTACAGTTATGCGAAAACCTAATCTATTTTTTTTTCGCTCTTAACTTACGATTATCCTGTATTTAAACAATATTTTTTTAATATAATCGCGATTCTAATGCATTAATTCACGATAGCAGCTATGTTTTATAACAATGCAATTATAAAGTTATGCATAAGGAATATACCAATAAATAAATCAATAATTACATATATGTACTCCTCTTTTGTGGTTAATGACTAGATAATCCTACAGCGCTTATTTAGTTATTTTTTGCTGCACACAAAATAATTGTTGTAGCACGACACAACAAAACTTTTTGAATAAATTTCAAATTTACCGGTTTTTTTTAACCTGTAGATTGTGAATATTATAATGGTCATAGTCGGAGTATTTAGTACTAAATAAATTAACCCGTGTCGGTCATGGTAGAGTGGCAAAAATCATATAACTTTTAATGTACATTACATAGACTTTTAATAAAAAGGTATTAACTCATTGAAATAAATAGATATAATCAATCAGATTAATATTATGATGTGCATTAAAGTAGGAATATAGTAGAAAATAAAGTAGTCAATATGCAATATAAGCCTATTTTACTTTCATCTTTATTATAATTTTATTCGTAAATCGTTCACAACTGACGTTAGACTCACCCAAAGATTTCTAATCAGACATCTTAACAGAGACATCCGGCCGGTATCCATCGGCTCAAAAGCTCAATCGGCCATCTGTTTTGCCCGCTGTGGCTTTGTCGATTAATTTCATTCGTCTAAGAACCCATATTACTTATTCTGTTTCGTTACATTGATAGAATTTAAATATGGAAGCTCTAAATTTACCTTAAGTTGTCAAGGCACAAGACCAACGCGTTAAAACCACGGTAGTAGCGAATAGTTTTCTGTAGTATGACAAGAAGCGACAGAGGAAACCGTGGAGTTAGCCGGAAGAGGTTCGGCACAACCCTTAAGTTACACCTCTAGTTGGAAATACGTCTCGTTTAGTTTGTACAGTATTTTTTCTTTTTCTTTAATATTGGAAAACGCGATCTGATAACTGATCTGACTGATCGTTTACTCTGTATAGAATGTTGTGGATGTGCGGTTCTCTCTGGGAATATCTCATTCTAAACTCGTATATGGTGTCGTAGCGATCGCTCATCTGAAAACTAGTGCTAAGATCAATAATATATGAGCAAAACTTGTTTAAGTTGAGTACAATACAAAAAGTTCTGTTCTTTTAAAAGCTAACTAACATAAAATAAATATTGCATTATATGAAAGCGTTAGCGTGATGTGTCATTTGAAAATTACCTATCGTGTTAACCTTGTCCTATGAAATTTATGATGTCATGTAGATAAATTATGTGGCGAACGCAATAATCGACTATGCAGAAAAAGTTGTATGGCATTGTTTAAATTTTTTTTTAAACAATGCCATAAAACATAGAACTTGTGTAAAAGACTCAACAAAATTGTCAAACAGGTATTTATGTTCAGTGAGTAATTTTTATAGTTCAATAATCGATAAATGATGTTGCCTTTAAGGTGCTAGAGTGGAGACCACTAATCCGACCACAACCTGAGAACATGCTGGATGTAGGCCACTTCCAAGCGGCCCGGGAAGCCTATGTCCAGCATTGGACGTCATGAAATGATGACGAAGGTGGATATTACAATGAAAAAACTGAAAAAAAAATGTTAAATATCATTATAAAGAAAACTGTTAAGTTTTTGGCCGGCTCATTTTAGCTAATCAGCATTCCGGGCCTTTCGTGGCTTTCTATTTATATTGCTGAAATAATCAACAGTTCAAAATTGAATGTAAATAACTACTTAAATTTTAATATTTTCAATTTTCAATTTCTCATCAAAATCAGAACTACTGTCACATAAAAAGTATTTGTTTGCTACCTTTAGTTTCTAAGCTTCCTATGAAATCGGTATCATTTGCTAAATTTTGATTCAATTATTCAAATACTCGCGAATACTAATAAATTTTCTTAAATTAAATAATTTAATGTTTTTCTCTCCTTAATATTGCTAATGCATTATACGGTGGTTATTTGTCAATTGTAAATTAAATAAATGATTAAATAACTAATTCAACTGCGCTAATATTACAATAACCAAACCTATTTTTTTACAGTTCTAACGATTATGTCATAATTAGTTTTCTATTATCATGTGTCAAATTGTTGTTACTGTGATATATGAGTCAGGTTAAAATTAGACAGGGAAAAGGCACATATGTACCGGCCCTTCCTCTTAAAAACTTGTATGTTACGTTATATTACGTCTAATTTTAATTACGTAATTTATAAAAGTATTTAACATTATACGCTAGTTGAAACGTGTTCGGCCGCTTTTAATTAAGTTTAACAAGAAAATTAAAATAGATACGACGTGATAGAAATATGTTCTAAAATTTATTAAGTTCAACAGTCTGCTTTTGTAATAGAAGTGAAGTTAAAACATTTGTGTTTGACAAACATTTGTCTATGATTTATCGAACATGAACTGTGACATAAGTCAGACATTATGGTCAGTTAGTTTATGTTTCTATCGTGTTAATTATAAACCGGTATAGAATATTCCGTTTAAGCCTGATGTCAAATGATCTTAAACTCATTCATTTTCATTAGCATTAATATCGGTGACAGATCTTTTTAGCAAGAAGTAACAGTTAAGAGATAGAGTCAAAAAAAGGATAGTTCTACGGAAACCGCTGTAGTAAACCTGACGGGCGCTCTTGGGTCGAAATAATAAATTTTTAGCCTAGTCACTCGCTGCAGCATCCACCTAAGCAATTTAACAGTTCGGTGGCCACACAATCAGGAAAACCGTTGTAGGTTTTGTATAATCTAGCTGCCTGAGTGTCCTTTGCTGCCTGCCGCCTCGAACCCACGGCATCTGCAAATACTAAAAATGTTCTGGCGCGTTTCTTACCACCAAACAGTAAATATGAATTATATATTTAAATGCTGTTTCTGCGGTCAATCTTTTGATCGAAACGTGAGAGCAAAGAGCTTGCCGGTTCTCCAATTCGATGGAATAATTAATGCAACGGCCCTCGCCAAGGCTCTAGTAGAAGTCATCGATCGAACTTTGTTAGTGGATTTAGGTTTAGGCCAAATGTCCTCAACACAAGGTAACCTCAAACTTGAAGATTATAATTGTGAAACACCATTAGTTAGTGAAAAAAATAATTTCTGTTTGAGAAATGCGGTAGATGACGTACCATGTTCTTATTTTAAAATTGGTCAAAAATGATAAAACTTATTAAATCATTTTATGTATGTATACTAACAAATCAAATTAAAATTTCAAAATTCTTTATTCAGCATGAAATGGATCATGAATGCGTCTCTTATTGACGTCAAGATGACTCTACCGGATAATAAATGCCTCAAATCTAAGAAAAGCAATTTAAAAATTATTCAACGGGACTATATTTAAAAGTATATAAAATTAATATTTAGTTGAATATTGAAATAGCCTCGAAAGAAAATAGTCATTAACGGTGTAGCAACTTTTAGCACCGAACGTTCTTTGACAGTTTTTTTTTAATTTAACAATAGGAGTTTTCTGAATTTTATCTGAGATCGTATTGTAAACGCGTGTACATTGTCCTTAAAAAGATTTACTAATTCGATGAAGTCGAGTCTTAAGTATTATAGCTTTCTTAGATTTGGGTAGTGTAGAATGAGATAAGGTAGTTCTTTGATCGAGCGTTATTGCGTTGTTTTAAAAAAATATCTGTGACCGATGTACAATGATATGCGCGTTGCCGTGGGTAGTTACGAATGACTTTTTGAAAAACTACGTATAATTGTAGTGTACGAAATGCTTAAGTATTTGGAAAGTTTTTAGTGACAAAATATATGGTCATTGTACGTAAGCTCACAGTACTTGTCTGCTATTAATCTATTGGGCAACAATGTTGTACGATCGAGTGGGTGCGATGAATTTACATTACCAGTTCTGACTAATGCTACCTCTTTGTTATTTGACACATTGTCAAGGCACTGAGCCAAGGAGACACACCAATTACATCGCTTCCTCACGCTCAAGCGCGCCTTACTTATTTATTAAATTATGTGAACGGTAACGTAGCGTTTACATACGATATCGCTAAGGAATAAGGTCTGTTTTAGGAAGGCAAATCGTTTTACCACATGTACATACAACATGGCTGTATTAATGGAATGCTCTAGCAAAAACAAATAGCTTAATAGTTCATGTTGCCACAGTATAATTAATTAATCTATATGTTTTTTACACGTGGTATTGTACGTTATACAAATACTACGAAGTAATGTAGTAATATGAAATAGACATAACAAGTAAAGCATAAGATTATAAATTTAAAAAATAAGTTTAAATGGTATTATACTAAAATGCTCAAATTAGGCGTTAATTCCTTTTAGTATTTTGTTGCTTTTTTGTAACGTCGACTACAAGGAACACTCAATCATGTACGTGCTTCTACGTTCAACAATTTTACATCGTATACGTACAGTAATATAGCAAGAGTTATTAATTTGCAACTAATATAGAACATAAATGTTCGGAGGCGGTTGGATAAGTCTTTTTAATTGTAATGACTTGATATTATAATGTACTAATATTTTTAAAATTACTCTTCCTTAATAAAATTAAAAAGTTAACTTTAAATAAAAAAAATTTTATGCATTTTGAGATTAAAAATTCAAAACTCTTGCTAGAATTTAGTACGAATGTAGACTTTTTGCCAAGATAATAATTAAAAAAAGAAGCCAGTGTCATTAGAACTTATTTCCATAAAATACTTGTCCATCTTTAAAGTATTCTGCCGAAGATGGTTATACGACCTTACTAATGTAGATCATTGCAACGTCGCAAAAAAGATAGTATGCTTGTTTATTATCATACAAGCGATGATAATGTAAATAATTGAAATTCTACATTTTCCTTATATTCAAATACAGCTTCTCTTAAGGATCTAATTGCGAGCAAAAAAGTATGTCACAATCGTCCCTTATAAGGTTAACTGTGCGTTCCTGGTTTATTACGTAAGAGTGAATAACAAGCACCGGTGGTTTATGATGAATTCACTTGCGGGTATGGAGAAATTTATACTCAAAATGGAAATAGTAACTAGAACATGTACGCTTCAGAATTAATCTTTTATCACTTTGAAGCAAGGTAATTGCGCAAACGTTTATAGTAAATAAAAAGGTTAATAGGAAACCTTTCATTTACTCCCTGTCCGTGTCAACACCGGTCTAAATTCTTCCATAGAATGTGCAGAATGTACAATGATCTCAACGCTATGTCGTCTGGTTTCGCCACCTTTGGTACATCGCCATGCAAGTTAGGAAAAGATATATCGATAAATTTGCTAGATAAAATTGAATATTAATTTTACTTTTGTTTAGTTATTTTTTATATGTGGTGTATGTATATGTGTATAATTATTAGATATTAACTAATATTTTTTACTTACATATTTTCTGTTGTACATCAAAAAATTGTGAATGTTGTAGAAACCCTAATAAGCGTCAGAATTTTTAATTCTTATAACGTTTAATCGTCCCATATTAATGAATCTTCTTCTGGTGCAATTCTAATGTATTTTTACAGTTTAGTATTGAAAATATTAAAAAAGAAGGGCTCTACAAATTTATTAATGATAAAACGCGGTATTGAAATGTGTCGATATGGTCTTTATAGCAACAACTGGCTTCGTGATTACTTCAGTTCGGTGAAGATTTCAACTAGATTCCTTCTAGAAGAACCAAAGGAATATTTATACTGATTAAAGAGTTTTGCTGCGAAATTGAATCAGAAATGGGAAGATTCGCGATAGAAACTAAATCAACGTAACTCGAAAAATTGTTCGTCTGAAGTGGCAATGTGAGGGGCATATTGTTCATGCAGCCGACGGCTTTTGAAACTGAAAGGTTCTCGAGTGGCACCCACGAGCCGATAGATACGGCATGGGTTGACCCCTGAACAGGTGGACCGATGACATAATCAAGGTCGCGAGAAGTCGCTGGATGCGGGCTGTGCAACACCGGTCATTGCGATGATCTATGGGGGAGATCTATGCCCAGCTGTGGGCATCCACTATATGGAATGTATGCAAGTGCTCCTAATAATAATAGAATAATTCCCATGTGCATATCTAGAAAGAAATAATTTCTATTACCCTATAAGACAAAGACCTTGTCTGTAAAAAATACAGGGGGGGGTAAATTTTTGAATAAAAAAAATCTTTAAATCAGCATAATTGTAATATAATCAGAGAACAAAAAAAGAGAGTTTGTAAAATTTTAATTCGACTCAAAAAATTACAATTTAATTGTAGTCATGTGAAACGTAATAGTTGTCGTAATTGTATCAATTCAATTAACTTAAACCATAAATCTTATTTGATTTACTCAAAAAATTTATTTTAAAAATAAACATTTTACTTCATATTTTTATTCGAAAATGCTAAACATGAAATTAACATTTTATTGGTTTGGGAAGCAAACACGAACAGATTCAATAAGTGTTAGTAAAAAGTAAATTAAAACTCAACATAACTAAGGATGATAACTATTTTATTACTATAAAATTTAATAGCTTGTAAAAATATTTATTTCGAAATTAAATCAATAATTATAAATTAGACGAATAAAACGATGACATGCAGCAATTGTTCGTTAAAGCACGTGCCCTCAAAACACAAGATTATTCAATTCAAATATGTAATCGTATACAATCGGTATGCATATATCATCTGAATGCACTTCGCTAAAATGCGCATTAAATTATATAAAATAAGCGATTTTGTTAGAAATGAAATTGATGCATTGCATTAAAAGCAATATATATGGCAAAAATAATAGTTAAAAGATATTTTATTACTTTTTAATATATTCATTTGTACATAATTATTTTATAAATAATCTGACTAGCTTTATATTATCGAAGAATCTAAACGCATATTATATACATTAAGTAATATCTATTAGCTGAGAATTTTCGAGAGCAAATAAAACGGTTTAATTCCGCAAAATAAATAATCGGGACGTATTTTGAAAAACATAGAATACTAGCTAATTCAATTATCGTCTTAATTTTGAATAAATAGAGCTCATATTACAAATGACATGATAATAACGAATGCAAGGGATCCGTACTTATGATTGCAACCACGTCAGGCATTTTTGCTAAGAATTAACATGCAAATATAATTTATTAACATTCGATTCCCATTGAATTTAGCAAGTTATATAAGTGAAATACGTTCTATAGCACAAAGTTTTGGTTAGTAATGTCATCTGTAAGGTCAACGAACCTCAGGTGAACGTTCTTATAAATTTTTTTAAATAAAAATAATAACCATATAATGATCGGTTTGCCGATCTTCTATTCTAGATATTATATAACACGACATTATTATTCGTTCTTATTAATCGCAAAGCAAAGATGGGAAAATATAAAAAGAAACTTACATAAGTATACTGTACATTATTTGCAGCAATTGCTATATAAGAACACGTCTTCACAATTCTTTATTGCGGCTGTATCTTGTTTCGTTGCTGTTCTTGGTTTAAATTATGATTCCATTATTACTGGACATTACATTGCCCTGTTATATGTTGGTATTGACATACTTCTGGGTGCGTTGTGTAAGGATATATGTATTTGTGTCACGATAATACTTGTATGCACCGAGATGTGGGTGTTTCAGATGTATTTATTTAAATTAATATGAATATTCAATAAATACGCTGTTCATCTGATAAATATACAGTATTGTTAGCTTAATTAATCTGCTATATATAATTTTACAGAGTAGAAAATTAACTTTCATTTTAACGTTTTGTTTAAAGTTTTATTAAATTTATATTTATTACTTAGAGAAACATATCATCTATACATACCGTTCACTTAATATTATTACAAGGGAACGTTAATAACAGGGGAGTATTACACATGATTTTGCAATACAAAACCTTTAGCTACAACACATTCGTGCACATTACATTGAGAAATAAGATGCTGCGCCTTATTAGCCCGGGACTTTGGGTAGCTGCGATACACTCAAACCGGATTAGAGTAATACACATTACTAACTATACCTTGCGATTCCAAACCACCAGCAGCTAACGTGAAAAGTCATCTACAAAATTAAAAGTTACTCATCAAATGCAAAGTTTTTGAATATAACTATGCGCAAAACTCAAGAATAAATTGACAAACTGTAGTATTTTTTTATATTTTCGATAAGACAAGGAAGAAATAAATGGAATAATTACGAGAAAAATAGTACAAAAATCTTATTTTCTTTTCCAAAGTTCAAAATTGGTTTGTTGGGATCTTTGGTTGTTCTTTAAGTTGATTTTAATAAGCTTTGACAATACGAATACTGTAGAGGCAACTAATTCTTCTTGGTTGTTTATCTTCATTGATAAAGATCGCTCCCTTCATGGAAAGTATTGCTTCAAGTTTCGTCGAGTTACCTCCACAGGTCTCTATGAGCTGTTTCTTTGAGTGCTTCCGTTATTGTGAGATCCGTCTCCACCCGCACAGAGTTCACCTATCGGAGCTTTTTAAATTTAAGTAATACTGTTTTCTTTGAATAATAAATTATTATTTTGTTATATTAATACCTCAAAAATATTTTTATTAATAATTCACACGTAAGGTGAATGTATTATTTTGTTCGTAATTAGTAATTTATATATCAGAATTGGAAGTCACGTTTTAGGCAGTAGGCACATGTTTGTAATCGCGCTAAATATATTATTCGAACTGCTTTATACTCACTGTTACATGCTGTGTATTATATGTAAGTAACAATATCAACTAAATCAGCCGTGGAAATGTCAGCCTCTTTGTATTAGGTGAACTCAGATGCGTGTCGAAGATTGTCTAGTTCACCTTTCCTCATACATCACGTAATATTTCTTTTGAAAGCAGTATAATTGGAGTGAAAATTGTTATTCTATGTATTGCGTATTGTCGAATTACTTCATTCATTAAACTGTATAAGGAGCTATTTACTAGCTTCGCCTTGGATCGTTCTTGAAATGTCTTACGAAAATTTAAATTTTAATATTTATTACGCACTAACAAATTAATGACAACATCGAGTATTTTTTTAATTATCACTGATTTAACAGAAATAAAAAATATTTCCAATTCATAAAATCCTTAATACGATCCATCTTTTCTGGTTAAATAAAATAGTTTTAAATTAAATTTAAATTTTAAACCATTTTTATTAGTTTTCCATTTTCTTAGATAAGCATTTTATAATTTGATTGTATCAACTTATTATTTATAAGTTAGTTTTTTATTTCTAAAAGAGTTATAAATATTAATTTTTAAAATTTATTAGAGTTATATAGTGTTATCGAAAATTGACAATAATTAAATCAAATATCCTTTTTGACTATAATTTATCCAACGTTTACAACTAATTACAATAAAATAAACATGAATAGTAAAATTTTAACGTGAAAGTCTCGGAAAAATTTTAAATTGCACGTGTTATATTTAGTCTTAATAATATACTCCCCTTCTTTTTGTAAATACTTATTAATAACAAATTTCAAATAATGATAATCTCAATTTGTTACAGAATCATAGGTGAATAAGTAAAACTACTAAGAAACGAAATATGGAGCTAACTATAAGGTTGCAGGTACGTAAAATTCTTTCCTTGATTTAATGTGCGAACCAGATTTATAATTATTTTATTCATAAATTACCCTGAACTTAACATATTCTTTGCGTGTTGCCACATAGCACCTTAACACGATAAATTAGAGATACGTTAGAGTTAGAGATACGTTGTGAGATACGTTTTTAAACTAGACGAGATTCACCGATAATTGTTGGTATAGTGTTTAATATAAATGAAACGATATTCAAGAAGTTTTCAAAATTAATGTGCAACTTTTAAAAACAATGGCGTGTGGTATCATTATTATTTGTGTAATTATCTCTTTAATGTTACAATATTTTACTATTCTTATCTATGCTCCTTTTTTATTGTTTTATCTACGAAATTAATCAAGGGTCACATACTTTTAAATTAATTTATTTGATTGTAAAATATGGCAGCGTTTTCAGCATTTCTTATTTGTTTTCATTACCAAACCTGTAATGAGAAATTTCGGATTACCTCGCAATAAAGCTTAAGCGACCGAGGCTTATGAATTGCACATTTTAGTGACCCGTCAATACAAACCATGAGATCAATCTCGCAGTTCTCTACTATTTCTTAGAAGATATTCGGAAATAATAATCCTTAATCGGGAATTCAGATGATGATAGTGATGTATGATAAAAAAGATTGTTATCGTGTGATTTTAAAATCCTCAATTAGCACAGAATCCGGTTCTACGTTTTTGAAATATATTTCTTGTAGACAAAGATCGTTATTTGCGTGGGAAAGATTCACCGAAGTTGTAATTGCACCAAGGTTGCAAGATGAAGATTTTTGTTTCTGATTGAATTTTAATTATTTAACGTTGTGAGATTCTCAACAGCCCGAAGACTCTATTAAGATGTAGATTGTTTTAAATTTTCACACTTAGTGAATCTATTAACAGCTCACATAAATTCAACTAAATTCAAAGTTTTATGTTCTTTAAGTTATATGACATTACGTGTTGCCATAAAAAAGTTATTATTCTTCTACATCTAAAAATAAATATTGCGTTGTACGGACTCCTAAATACACTTATGTATATGCTTACATATACTACATACGTACGTACCAATTACAAATATTATTAATTTGAAGTCCAGTAGTGGCCATCAGTGGTTAATTTCTGTTCAGTTCGAAGCATAAGAGATTTTCGTAGAACAGTTAATATTAGGAATAGATAGTCAATAATAACTCAATTAAATTTATATCAAAAATATATTGTTGAATATTATTGAAATATATTATTGAATATTTTATTCAGGTCGGCTTTTACACGCACTTGAATCGTCAATTATTTTTAATGTTAGGATATGGCTAGATTAATAGGTCCTTGAGTAAGCTATCACTAGCTCAGAATGCTGATCTGCTGACAGGAGATAGCCAGAAACTCCACAGTTGCTCTTTTTAAATGAAACTTAAAAGTGTTTTATTTATACATTATAATATTTACGATATAAATGAGTCTACAATCCAAATCAAATAAAAATCAAATAAAAACTTTTGAATGTTATAATAACATTAATTTAATAACATACTTTCAAATTTGTATTTAAAACTAAGAAAATAAAGGTGTAGGATATATTGAGGAACTTTTTTTATATTACACTCCGACCCATGAAGGATTTGTCAACTTTTTGAAGACCCTGGCGTTACGAGTTTATTTTTATATCTTGAGTCTTTTTTTGTACGTTTATCTACGCATCCTTTATGCAAAATTAATGAACTAATCGCATAGGCTAAGAAGTCGCAGGAAAATACTAGTCTGAATTACATTGTCGATGTTATTGAAGTAATGGCAGGAAACTGATTTCACCTTGCACGATTTCGTTTCGTTAGTTGCTGACTTGCTTGGTGTACATGACCTGCGTACAAGGGATCATGGTAAAGTACGGAACCAAGGATGGGCCGATCGAGCCGCCGACGCCTGAACCTCTACCTTCACCGCAACCTTACAGGATACCTGCACCTGTTTGGGAAGAGCGAACCGACGATTCACCGGATCCCAATGCTCAATGGTAATATGACATTACTGATTTTTAGCTTTTTACAATTAAATGTATTAATATTTGTTTATACGAGTTGATTGGTTATAGGTATAAAGAGGGAATGTAAAGCTTATTTGCTGTCAATTAATGTATGCTACAATTAAAAAATTTAGAAATTTAGAAATTATCTTCAATTTTTCCTTTCACTAAGTAGAGGTCAACTAACAATTCTAACGAATTTTCCACCCGCAAGTGGGGTTGAGCGGCCGTTCATTAAAAATACATAATTTTATATTATATCTTATGTGAAGTAAATTTACCAAGAATGCATGTTGCGTATCACACGATGCGGATGGACGAAAGCGACTTTTTAAATTTTAAAATATTTTTTTAAATATCTTCTCATTTGTTTAAATATCTTCTTATTTGTCTGTAATTTTTTTGCAATTAATTTTCAAAGTGGACTGAATGTTCATAGTGAAAACTTTTTTTTTATTTTGACTTGTTTATATTCTTTTACTGGCTCCTTACGCAGTCGTTAAATATTTATCTCGTCACATGGGTTCTTTGTGAGATACAAATTCGAATCTCTCACGTAATTTACACAAGTATCTCGATCCACAACATGTAACATAGTATATTTTGATAGAGCTTATATACACAACTTACATTTTAGCCTAACGTAAGTGAATTGTCTAGCTGTACGGGATAAATCTGATTATAATGTTTTTTTGATGTCGAGACAACTTCTCCACATTCTATTCCAATTAAAGTAATAAAAAAACACTAATCTGAAATAAATAAAACTTAAATATACAAAACAGAAACTTGTGTGTGTATGCAAAAATTGTTTAATTGTGAAAGTAAATAAGTATTTTAATGAAGGATATTATTTATTATTAATGAGATTGTAATGCCCTGTCCCATAAATAATAAATATGGAAGAGGCCCCCAATAGCAGGAGCCATGGAGCCATAAAAAATATTCCATGGATCGTGGATCCATCGCGTTGTAGCAAGTGGTGTCGATTGACGATTCTCGTAGCTGGTTTTGGAAAGCCTCCTAGCAATGTATAAGGTCGCGATAGTAAGGACGTTTTAAGTTTATTAACAAAACTTTATGATTATATTAACTACACTTATTGTTTCAGGCGGCCACCGTTCTTCAGGCCCCAACCCAGATATACAGAGGTTATATATAAGGCTCCAAATCCACCTCAGCCTATTAACAGCGCACAGAGTTTCGTCAATTCTTATTTATCAAATCAACCCATCAAAGCTCAACCTGTGCGAACATTCTTCACGCCAGCTCAAATATTGAGCTCCCAAAACTTACCAGGTGTGGGTATCAGGTATTTCTTGCCGACATATACAAATAAAATTCACGAAGTGGAACAAAAGAAGAAACAAGATGACGCAAAACACAATGAAATTGAAACTAATGAAATTACTGACTCAACTAAAGACGCTGCTAGCGATATCCAGTGGCAAAATGAAAAGGATACAGCGAAAAGAAACTTACGGATTGCGCCTGAGGTGAGTACAACAATCTATTAATGATTGAAAATATATTATGACTCTTATTATCATACAAAGTAGGAAAAAGACAAGATTTATATGGTCGTGATCCATCAGACTAAATGTAACTACTCGATTTTTTATTTATAAATATTATTGTTCTGTTTTACTTACAGGGTACAGCAAGACCAACTTATCAATGGCCAGCATACGTACAACCAAGACATTAGCGATTTTCATAAAAGTTATAGCTGATATAAACATTACAGTTTAAAGTTATTATATAATATCGTTAATAAGAATATGAAGAATAGAGATACACTATAAATATTGTGATGTTACTACGTAGACTAATAGAATAAGATAAAAGTGCCAGATATTAAAATTACATCCATCATACTCAAAACACAATATAATGTTGCATTTCTTTTTAAATCATTTTTGTTCTTCTATGCAAAAAAGTAGATTTCAAATGTTTTTTGTTAATTATTATTTTTAACAATATATGAATTAAAATTTCATAACACGTGTATAATATGAACTGTAAAACGATTTGTTGTATTTATACAATAAGCAAGACTTTGATTCGCGTGATCGAGTTTTAGTGACTGGAGGGCTAGATACTGACGTTGATATTAATTTCATATACAAGCAGTCATTATGATGACATCTCGAGCGTATCGGACACCTGCTGCTGCAGATATAGGTCTCGGCACTTAACATCTCTTATTACCTTGATATAGATATGACCAGTTGAGCAATTAATCTATTTGTCTTATAAATCCATACATTTGTACAGAGTGATTGGTTACAGATGTACAAGATTAAAAAGGGTAAATGTACAGTTCACAGATTTTATAGAAAACAGGTTACAAAAATAATAAGCGTAATGATTACATAGTGTAAAAAGGCTTTTCGAAATTCGAATAACTACATACTAATTATTGTTTACTATCTGTCGCTGCAGACGCTTTACTATCAAAAGTTATTATACTATATCATTCCAATAGCAAAAATAAATTAACGTAACATATTCCAGCATGATAACTTTATAAGGGTAATTGGAAATAGGTATCAAAGCTTCAAAGCTTTTACTGACTTGATAGCTATACGATTCCCTTTAAAGATTTGTAAATAAAACTGACAGGAGAAGTTAACAATTTATTTATTTCAAAGCAATATTATTACAATATCTATCTGTACATTATTAGAAATCAAACAACTAATATTACAAAACAAAGTTGTCTGCTAATTTTATTTATTTTATGTAATTATTGAAAACATCAATTGTTTCAATTATAACAATATGTTTTTGTACCTCCTCTAGAGTAAGTTAGTTATTGTCGACTACACAGATCTAGAATATTTTGTCGTGTTCCACTTTGCTGTTAAGACGATATGAATTACGCCATAAAGCTATCACTGTTTACAAGTAGATTTTTATTAAAAAGTATTGCTATTATATAATTTGTATTGTTCCGTTCCTTTGTGTACCTGAAAGTTTTGTTATGTCATTAGACGCATCATCATTTTGTCGTTTGCTAAATGGACGAGCAGGGAATGCCTTTGTGGAAATAAATAAAAAAAAACTTGTTTTTATGATGATAAGCGTAACTACCGATTCTTTTGTTGTTTGCCAGTTCGTGAAGCAAAGTTTACTTGTATTATTTAATTGTTCTCTTTTTTCGAAAGCAACGTCATGACACGAAATGATTACTTCGATTTTATTATTATTTTCCATTTCTTTTTGATTTGTTTATTATTAATATAACTCTTGTTTGTAATTTTTGTAAATATGTAAAATAAATGATAACAATAAAGGTTTGTTTTAATTTCATCAAACTTATCAGTGACGATGACATTAATTTATTTATTTCTCTACTTAAAAATTAAAGTGTATGATAATATATATATATATATATTTATATATATGTATATGTTTAAATACCAGCCTAATTGTTTTGGAATATTACTTAGGCTATTAATGAGAAGAAAACTTCTCTCTCTATCCTTAGCAAAAGGAAACAACGTTAGCCCAATAAAATAAAATTGATTATCCTAATGTAATAAATTAATACAAACATTTTTTTCCAAACTCAATTAATCACACTTACATAATTATGTAATTATAGATAAAAATTTCGGTAGAGATAGGTAGAGTCTGGTTGGTGAAGGTGGACGCTAATTTATTGCAAGGTCGCTTCCTTAAACCTGCTGCGCGGGTCGACAGCCTCGAGTACTACACCAGTCTCTTCTCTCCACTATGCGATGGAGCTGGCATTCAAGCGGTGAATTCTAGAAGTGCTTAGGAATTCCGTCTTTATCATTTTAAGTTATATAATATCTAACATAAATGGTTTTTAATGATCATTATCTTCATCATTATTTCCCATGGAATTACAATAATATCGGTTGGACATCTCCCTTTATGAGTGTTTATGAATGGCATAAAATTAAGCACAAAACCAAATGTTTTCCAGTTAATTGCTTTTAATGATGCAATTGGTTTCATTATTTCTTTATTAGCAGTATGTAAGGGAGAAGCGTTCTGTACAGTTTTGCCATCTTGCCACCTTTGCCCAAGTAACATATTAACTGACCGAACAGAAATAAATGATTCAACTTACTAATTACAGGATAAATAAAGATCATTCCAAAAACACTTGTATTTTTGTAGGGTAAGACCTAATCTACATAAGAGCAAGCAAATAAGCCCATACCGTGCAAACGACGAATGAGGCTGACACTTGGCTCCGTTGTAAACGCATCCTCAGCTCAAAATAACCAATGAGGTCATTTAACATTGCCGAATACAGAATAAACTAAAACTCTTCGCTAAATTATTATAACGTTTGACCTTTAAAAAGAAATGTTAAAAATTATAGTAAGACTTTTTAACCAAATTAAAAAAACCGACATACCGGCTGTAGTTAGTTATGCAACAATACAAAATTAATGTATATAATACATCGAAATAACGTGTGACACGAGAAGTTAGGAACATTATCTTCACGAATCGCTGCATGCATCAAAGACCGTGCGGATAAAATTTACAAGCTCCACGACATCGACGCGACTATTCGAAAGTAAGTACCCCTGTACCTTCACTGTGACATAAAACATTTCAAGCAGGAAATAAACCAGAGATTACATCTTAATTGGTCGTTTTTGCTAACGTTTTTGTACTCGTGAAATTATTTTCACTTTTACTTAATAGTCAATCTCAAAATTATATTTTTACAGATTTAAGAGTTAAAATAGTAATATATAATAATAAATTTGAAGTTAAATCAAGTATTTTGTATAAGCAAATAATTGAATATGTGGTTGAAATTCCTACATGTATGGTAATCAGCTTACCTTTTTTGCAAAAGTAGAAATCAATATTTTATTGAAACAATGTACACTGTCGACAATTTAACGAAATATAATAAATTTTACTATATTTAAAGGTTGACGACGTAACAGTTTAACATGTAAACCGTATTTAAATTTTAATATTTTAAAATTAATTTCGTAATTTTCTAAAAAAGAGACTTAATAATCGAACATTAATACGTTATTTTCAATCTTAGGGGTTGGTTATACTGGATGTGTCATAAATAAACGTGCAGCCGAATTCGGATGACAGGTAAACCCAAAAACCCAAAAAAAAAAAATCTATGTCACGTTTTATTCAATTATTGCTGCTCAAAGGAGTGAATAAATTTCATACACACTGTGATTCTTCTTTTTATTATTATGTATATAAATATTTATATTTTTTTTTTCATTTAAGTCACCGGGTAAACGCTTTGTAACCTTCTGCAAAATTCGTACTATGATTTTGAAAGAAAATATCACCTTTTGGCATAACATGTATTTAAAATTTTTGCTACCTTCAAATATAATGACCTTTAGACATGTTTTCGGTTCTTTTTAACCCCAGGTTAGCCTTTACCTCACCTACCATCACCGCCTTCGCAGTGACGTTGACTTATTGGACAGGCTGTGTAAATAATAGCACAAACGTTATACTTTTGTGTATACACTTATCTTTATTTGGTGACAGTGCTTTATGACCCCGTTGCCGTATCGAGTGTCTGTGCTGTCGTGACTGTTGTTACAACTCATGAGGCTGTATTTATTTATGTATTACGCAAGTATATTCAATTTCCGACCAACTTCACTTGTTCGAGGTTACGCGTACAGTACAAGCATCGTTTACAATGCGTGGTATTAGATTCGTTTATATCATCTTTTATACTTACATGTCGTTATGACTATTATTTTATTATGAAGTAAAATTAACATCGTGCGAATGTTCGTCGGCGAGAGTTGGTAATAAAAGTTAAGCGTCGTTAACTTAAGTAAGTTACATCTTGACGATTACAATAATGAAATCACATTCTGTTTGGCGAAATTAACTTTATTATTTAAACTAGACGTAAGTCCTGTACTAAGGTACCAACTTAGAGAAAGAGGTCAATCGTCAAATCTATCTCGGCTAGGCAGAGTTCAGGGAAGTATTAAATATCTTCCGTCCCTATGCCTAAAGATATGTCACCAGTGATGTCTTATGGTATAGAAACGTGGTCTCACATTTCCGGTCTCGTAAGCTATGGGGGCGGGCGGCCCATGTCCAACAATGGACGTCCCAGGGCTGAAACGATGATGTTAAATTACATAAATCAATACTTAAACAAACTCTCTTCACAATCCTGCTTAATGCTCATAAATGGCAATAATTACATGATCGTCAGCGTCAATTAAATATCAAAATGAATTTTGATGCTTTGCATAATTGCTTCAATTGATCCACTCATTTCAGCAAATCAAAGGCAATAGAAATATTTTGACGTCTTATTGTAGTTTAAATACCATATTTTAACCGTAACTAATTAAGCTTGATACAAATAGTACAACTAAAAAGTAATTGTAATGCAACTTTCTATATACAAAAAATATTTTGTCAACCGTGATAAGTGAATCAATAAAATTTTTAGTTATGTAAACTTTTGACATGCCTTTCCTAAGGAAAATTATGACAATCTCTTGAAATTTAACTTAAATTAGCAAACCTGGACGAGCAAGCCTCAAGTGTGTTTATTTTAAATTTTACTGTTTATCTTTAATTTTTTTTCGTATTGGGACAAAGTCTACGATACAATTGTTGTTATAATTGTCTATAGCCGAAATCTAATAAGTAATTCCAAATTAATAATTGGAAAAAAGGGAATTTAAGTACATATGGCGTAAAAGGTTTTATAATTGGCGAAGAGATATTAGTTATAAAATATTTGTGGTAATTTAAGACTTTAGGTATCCACTGGAAGGTATAGGCTTCCCAAAGATCGCCAGGATGACCGGTCTTGACTATTGTCTATTGTCTCATGTAAAGTTTTTGCTGTCAACCTTGCGGCTTTTACAGCTTCATTGGAAACGAGTTAACAAGACGGAGGGGTCCGTAAAGTATATAAAATAAAAGAATTCGGGTTTCCGAATCCGTATCTGATCTAGGCGGGAGGTCGAGGAAGTTATATAGTAGCAGCGGGGCTCATCCAGCCAGCCTCTCCGAGGACACAAACCCCGCGCGACCCAGTCGTTGAGATCCACTATCGTGGACCCCCATTTTCATTTTATGGACCCCCAAATCCCTCGGATCGCCCACGGTGTTCGCAGCGGCGTTTACGTAACGGATGGTAGGAAGTGTGTTGAAGGATTTTTAAGCATCGCACGCGTTTTTTCGTGCGGTGAGCGGTCGCCAGTGGAGTGGTTGCTGTAGTTGGTGAGTTATCGCATGCAGTGTAGTGAGTTTCTGAAGCGCGTGGTGTGTGGTGAGTGGATTGTGGGAATGTGGGATTGTGCGATAGGATCTGTAAGGACTTCTTTAGGACGCTTTACGAGGTTTCTGAAAGAGATGCCGGGGGAGTAGCGAGAGGAGTTTGCTATGAGGGGGTTGGGATGGGAAAAGGCCTTCGTGAAGTATGTCTTTGAGCATGCCTGGAAGAACTCTTGGACGGTTTCGAGTTTGAGGTCACTGTGGAGGTCGATGTTACGTGGGAACCACCTGGCGACGGTTGAGAGCCGGGTGAAGCGGTTCTATAAAGTCTGTAAGCGAATACGGGTCTTACGCAAGTCTTATAGAGAAGGAGTTTGTGTCCGAGGAACAGCTTACTTGATGGGCTAAGGAGGGGGTAAAGCCTAAACAGAATGGTGCGGCCTAATTTGCGACGAGGTTTGTGTGCTTTTGAAATAGAAGGCTAATGACAAAGGTGATCCTTAAGTATTTTACGGTTTTCGTGTAGGGGATAGGATGACCATAAAGGCATATGACACCCGTATTTTGACCGAGTCTAGATCTAAGTTGGCGGGATAGTTTGAAGGCTATCGCCTGGCTTTTGTCAAGTCTATACGCCACTTGCGAAACCATTCGCCTAGTCGATTGGTTGCACGTTGGAGGTGGCGTGTGAGGGTGGCTGCGTGTTTTCCCGTGGCGAAGAGCGTAGTGTCATTCGCGAAGAGGGCTAGGTTGACTTTCGGGTCGATGGGTATATCGCTGGTGTAAAGCGAGAAAAGCAGCAGGGATAGGACAGAGCCTTGGGGGACACCTGCCCTGAGGGAGCGGGGTAGGATAGAATGCCATCTAAACAATATCTAAAGGCACGATTTGATAAGAAGGCTCCTATGATCTTGACGAGCCGCTCGGGCAAGCCCATTTTGTATAGCTTATACAATAAGCCGTCGTGCCAGACCTAATCTAATGCTTTGGCGATATCAAATAGAATAGCGCTCGTGGTCAGAAAACGGGGTTTTGCGAAACCTTCTAAAATTTGTTCCGTGAATCAGTGGGCTTGGTGGACACAAGAATGATGAGCGCGGAATCCGAATTGTTCGTCGGCCGGTCTTGAGCTGCCGGCATCCAATATCTTTACATGACCTTAACTTTATGGTCGGTGCACCTAGTGGGGGGCCGACCCACGCCGCGTCTACCGGCTCGAGTTCATCACTCGTAAATCTTTCGGCTCCAAGAGCGATGTGCTCTGCCCACTGCTGCTTCTGACGAGCAATTCTTCGAGCTATAACCGTGACTTTGGTTCTTCTCCGGATCCGCTCCGAAACTTCGAGCAAAGCCCTCTCCAATTATGCCTGGGTGGCCTAGAGCCTTCCTATGAGGCTCGTTAAGCCATTTTTATCATTAAATTAATAGAAATGAAGTTTATAAACATTTTAATCAGCCCCTGATCTAAGTTCATAACAAAGTTTTACGCTGTCCTAGATAAAAAGAGCCTCTAAAATAATTGGATTTTACATCGTCATATGAATGATTTTGATTATAAAGACAAGAGATTAAGAACATTTCCACGCGGGTATGTACATTAAACTGTAACGACACGAGAAAGTTCAAACAGATGCGTGTTGCAGCTGTCATTTATTCTCACACGAAGGTACTTTATTGCAGAATGATATCTCTTGTTTACTCGAAAATGATTATTATTTAGCATTTGATTTTAGTATTTGATATTTTTAAATCGCAAAATATTTATCTGGAAAAATCATTATCATTTATAACGATTTAATATTATGGTAATGATTTAATAATGCAGTATGATTATAAGGCGTAAACAATCTTTATTGGTCGATAATTCAAAATAAGTGACAGTGATACGATTAATGCATTATTAAAGCATTTGAATTTACGAAGTTGACATACGCGTATCATTATTTAGTGTTGTCACTGCATAGACCCTTACAGTTTATTTATCGTTTTATTTAACTAAAGCAAATAAATAAATAGCTACAAGGTATCTCTTAAGACTTTTTTTTTAATTTTAACAAATCTTTAAACAATAAAAACTATAAAGAAGTTTTTTGACTTGTGTTTTATTAATACATATTCTTTTAACCATTATTAAAAGTAATTGCATATTAAAACTATTATTACTAAGTTAGTGGCACACAAAATTAAACGCAATGAATTTATTACCATTGTCCTATTGTGTTTAGATTCGTTCGACCAAGTTCTCACGAATAATTATTTCAATAATTATTTCTAGTCTGTTAACCTGAATCATGTTAAATTTATCCAATTTCATGTAGAGAAATGAAATAGTTTAAGAAAGGGTATATTTTAGAGTTTTACGCACGGATTTTCTTTATTTGTGTAACGACTTCAGGTGAATTATAATGTTTTATTACAAGTTTAATGTTAGAAGACTTCGCAGTCTTGCTTCAAAAAAAAAAAAACATGACATTAATATCTCCTGTTCTCTATATGTTTTTTTTTGTTTCGTGAGGAAATCTTGCATGAGATACCTAGGCAGAATTTATCATCATACCATAGTTTAAATGGAGATGGCCTCGTGTCCTAACTCTTTAGGACAGAGATGTAGCCACATTTGTTATCACAAATGCGCAAGCGCTCCAACGAAGAGAATATATATATTCGCATCGGAATACCCCGAATCTGTCACTAAGTTAAGTTAGTTATGAGAATTGAAAAAGGGTACTTTATAACACCTTCCGATGTCCAGTTCTCCGGCTGCGGATGAGGAGCTTGAATGTTCTTTTTTTCTCTCTCTCCGCAGCCTCCTTATGCGACATTACTTTTTTGGATAAATTTGTACCAGCGCGTCATAACCTCTTCTGAACCATCGCCATAACGTAGGTGGGCATGTGCTGAGCCGTATCTTCGTCGCTATCACAATGATGGCACATGATTGACAGCTCCTTTCTTATGCGGTACATGCATATATCATACCATCCAACATTAACATATCAACCTACAAGGACCATGATCGATTCTGATTACGGTATTAACATTTTTAAAGAGTTTACATAAAACGTAGAAAATGACTCAATAAATAACTAACTTCTTACAAGACATCGGGGAATAAGTTTAGTTTAATAAGTTTGTATGTTCAGATATTCATTTATTATTCACTTTGGAACAATGACAGTGGCTATTTGTGTACGTCATGCTAATAATGCCAGAGAAGCATTTGATAGAAATTAGAATCAAATTGTTCAAATTGCTTCCCTCATAATGGCATCCTTTAAACCTTAAATACATATCTAAGATAATTTCAAACGCACCCTGATCTGAGAAGGACTTAGTTGGGTTTTTGTTACATTTACTTTCACAAGTATCTATAATCGAGTAGTCAGAGAAATTTATTTCCAAGATTTATTACCACTTATGAATGACACACAATTATAGTATTTTTATGAGTTACTGTTCATTATTTATTGCAATAATATTCAGAGAAATTTCTGTGTAATTCAGGAGTTTATTCTACAACCTAACGAAGATCTCTATTAAAAATTGCTAATAGTTTAGAGAATAAAAAGCATGTAATTATTAATACTAACTGTGCGTACAATGCTAATTTTCTAGCTTTTTTAACTATCTCATTAGAGTGATAGTCCCAAAAAGGATCAATATCTGTGAATACATGTTATCTGCAACATTTAATGCCCTTTTCGATTTATTACAACTCTGGGATGCGGTGCCATATAAAGAAGTCAATATTTTTATATTTTACCACTGGCCATACATAATATAAATATTACCACAATTTATCTTGATATTTAGTAGTAATGTACCACTCACCATTATTTTAGAGTATACTAGTCAGAATAATTATCTATTATTAGTGTCGCAGTGTCTTGTATTAATATAAAAATAAATTATTGAAACATTATTTATTATATTATGTTAAAATATGTACTCGCACTTCATTCATTCCTACATTTATGAAAGAATAAACGTCGCGTTTATGTTTTTAAAATATTAATCGAAGTTACTGCGAAAAGAAGTTACTACTTCTAAAGAAGTTACTACATTGAAAGTGTAAGTGACCATGACCTGCCTCACTCGTGACGGCTGATGACGTTCTCCACATAAACGACTTTCTCATCGGCGAAATTCGGCGAAAGTAATATGCAAAACATTTCAAAAAAAGTTATATATGTTGACTAACTCAAATATACTAGTGCACTGTAGCGATTTCTTAATTTTGGTTATTAATTGTAATTTATTTTTTCTAATACGAATATTAATAATTTGGAAGAAACGTCCGTAGTAATTATTTTAATGAAAGCGCGATCTAACTACTAACATTGTATAGGTGAATACCACATACTAAGGATAGAGTACAGTTTCGTACAATTTTCCTATATTCGTCTTACAGTGTAACAACTTTTAGAGAGATCCAAACGCTTCGGCGTACAGTGAATTGAAACTATGGTAGGGCGGACATGGGACTTTTTTCACAATTTTTGATGCCATTGATAGACCGAGTAAAGCTTAATCGAAGTTGTTCTATACAATGAAATAATATATCTATAATCGCAAACCTGGAAGTTTATGCAAAAAAAATTGTTTATGTTTTTTTTTAATAGTGTCGAACCAAAAGAAGTAAATTACTGCTAAGTTATAATAGATTCATCTTTGAAACCTTATATAAGTTATACCCTTGGTACTATACTACGCGAATGCACTGTAAACTGCCTATAGTTGCCTACTGGGAAGATAATCAAAACGAAAAAATATAAAAAATGTGATTGTCAATCAAATATTACACAATATAATAAGTAAATATATGAATCAACATTAATAATGATTTTATAAATTAAAAACAATTTACAAAACAAAAAGTTCGTTAGAAAATAAAAGTCAGTCATATTAATATGCAGTTACAATTCTAATAACACACGTTTGCAGTTATTATGATTGCTGTCACTATCGCTGCCACTGTGATTGTCTTGTAAATTATCGATATCAATGAATTATACCTCTGGTTCGGATGGAAAATGCAGCAGAAGCTCTTGGTCTTTTTTAGAGGGAACCATTACGTTTTATTTTACCATTCAAAGTCTAAGACACGAGATTTTATGATCAGACCATAACAGAAGATTATGTAAAATAATCAAAGCCGTTTGAAAATACATCACTGAAACTGGAGCAACAAAATTGCTAAAGCTGTTTAAAAGAAGATATCCGCCGCTAATAGATAAAAATATGGAAAAATATTTTCTTAGTAGTTGATAACTCTAATTTTAACTTTTAAATGTTTATAAAATCTTTAAATGACAATCAAAATAAAATGACGAATAGCAATACCATAATGATCACGTCAAATCATTTACGGATTTGTTGCCAACACGCGTTCACAATAGAAAAGAGCACAAGGCCTGCCTTGTGGCCGGGTTGTTGCATAAATTGCATAATTAGGCGACAAACATAAAGGGAACGCTGATGGACCGTAGCCGCGAGCCGCGTGTCCGCCACATTACCCGTCCCCAATAACTCATTACTTTTTAGACCATCGATGCACACGCAATTACTAAATCACTGTTCTTAGTTTTGTATAAAATGTTATGTAAACTCAGCATACATTTGAACAAATATTTACAAATCCGAAACCGTAAATCATTACTTATTATGTATGTACATCGTCACCAGGTAACTTAAGGAAAAAAAAATTAAAATCAATTTTACCTTTTAACATGTCGTACAAAAAATATTTTACACTTGTTTAATTTTTTGTTAATCGATCTCAGCTCTGTATTTCCATCAATGTTATCGGGCTTAAAAAAAGGTTCATTTCGTTAAATATCAATACAAACCCTAAGCAAGTCTAGATAATTATAATTCTTTTGTTGTATTATACTTTTATCACTTTTGGTTATGAAACAATACGGCATTGCTTTTGGAAGATATTTTAAGATTCTTTTATCAAAGATCACAAATTTATTATATAATGTTGATATAAAAAGGAATGCAACTCTTAGACTATTCAAACAGAATTTTAAAATATTTTATAATCATTCTATTCAAAACACACGTAATGATTTACTAATGTAGTACTTGTTTATTACCGAAACTAAGAATTATTACAATTATTATTATATAGTTTGGCACACAATAAGCATAAAACATGTGAGGACTAAATAAATATAAAATATTTATTTATGTATTTTTAATTTCTTTTTAATTTCTCCTGCCTCAATTTTTATCTTTACCTTTTTTATAAATATAACATGGTATTTATAAAATTAAAGGCACAAAGCGTGCCATAGGTACAGTTTTACACTAGGCTTTAGTAATTTAGAATATTAATTCAGTGCAGCCTACTCTTGTGAAGTGCCGGAAAATCAGACTAAACTCGGCGTCCGTTTTAGAGATAAATTATAATGACATTAAACGTACGAAGCATACAGATTGATGCGCCTGCGCCTGTGCTGCCTAAACCGGTACAGGTCGCGTTATTAGCCTGCAATTAAGTTATTTATAGCTCATTGGATCTAGCTGATCTATTCGGAAAGCAGTTTTTATGAACACATACAGGGCCTCTTACGAGCAACATTCGAAATGTTAAGTGTCAATTATCCATATATATTACTTATTCACACTTAATCGAAACTTAATTAATTTGCTGAAAGCAATAAAAACCGGTTAGTACATTTAATAGTTTCCTATTATCCTCTTTAAGTCTATTTTGCTCTTATTGTACACGTTTATACAGTTCCGTGTGATATTTATAAAGGAATAAAAAATAGTCGGGTTTCAATGGAAATGGCGTTTTTTTACACTGTTAGTTAAGCTAGTGTAACAGTCGGTAAAGCAATTAAAACATTTTTATTAGGCAAAAAATTTTTTGATAGTTAATTAAAATAATGCTGTTAATCTCGCTCGAATAACTAAATAGTTTCTAGAGAGCTTAAAATGAACACGGATAAGACGAAAACTACGCCAAAAGCCTATATCGTACCCATATCAGTTACAGGTGAAGCAAACATTCAAACTACGTAAGTCGAACTTTGAGAAAATAATCAATCGTCAAATCCAACTTGGCTAGACAGAGTACGAAAAACTACGAAACATCTTCTCGACCATCATTCATATAAATAGGGAGGTCTACAACCAATTTGTGTTTCCAGTGATAACCCACGGTACTGAAACGTAGTCTCCCACTAAAGGCCTCATTGGCAAGCCCGTAGGCGTTCAATGAGCCATATAGAGGGATATGTCCGGGAATGAGAAGATCTGTAGACGAATGAAAGTGACCAGCAAAGCCGGCGGATTGGCAAGTTGAGTAGGTCGTAAGTAGGCTAGTCAGTACCCAGAACAGGTGGCCACTAGTGCCTTACTTTCTTATGGCTTATTTCTAAGGCGGAAACCATGGAAAGGAATGTGCGCCATAGGACATTCGCTTTCAAAGTGAAAAGATTCTTATTAAGGTCGTCGCAAAACTGCAGGATGTAGGCTGTTTCTAACTAGTTTTATGGAAGTAGGTCGGGATAGTCCTTCTTCGTTCAGAAGTGTGAGTTCTAGAGCTGGAATGATGATTATGATGGGATAATTTTTAACATAATGGATATGAAACACACATCTTTTTATCCGTATAGACTATTCAACGTATCCTGGTAAGAGAGGGATTCACAATTTGTTTCAGCATTCTTGGCAAAATGTTTTGGCAAGCTGCCGTCATATTTGTATGTGAATTGATTATTATCATTCTTCTCATGATCCAACTATTGGGACGCGTTCAATGCGACGCGGGCCCTTAATCGATTGTTGGACAATTTAATGCCATATTTGCTATAGTGTATAATTTCAACGTGTATATTTTTTATTTGATGGAACATTTTGAGAAGAGTATTTTAGTGTGTTTAAAATTATTGCCGTGTAAATAATATTTAGTATCAAAAACCCTTTTTTTTTAATTTTTTTAAACTAAGTGTGGCCTAAAACGATCAGGTTGATCGAAAAACCACCAAGGATTTACAGATAACATCTAGAAATGGAGTAACAATTTACAGTAGTTATTTACATTTATAATTAACTAGTTTTGCACGCCACCTTTGCGAAATAATGAACACCCTCTGAACCCCTTTTGTGGGTGGAATTTCTTAAAATCCATTGTTAGCTGTCTTCTATTCGACAGATGCAAAATTGTGTCGTAATGATATACTTATGTAGAAATCGCTCATACACGTTTTTTTACATTTACATTCCATCCATTATTTTGTCGTTAAAGATAAAAAAACATTACAATCAACTCTCTTATTAAACAGTTGAAATAACATTATTGTACCAGTAGTTTAATTTTAAGTTTACAATATAAATAAGCAAATTTTGTTAAAGAATACTTCACCTTCCTTTTATGTGACCATAAATAACTTAATAGAGGTTTGAGATGAAAAATACGTATGAAGCAAAATGTTTTTAATATTGCGTCACCTATTTAGCACTCACTTTATATGTAAATAATAAACTCTTTGCAAAAAAGACGGGCACCTCTGGGAGAGACAAATTTTATTTTACTGATAGTTTCATAATTTTAAACAGTATTATCTTAAAAAAAATTATAAAAAGCATGTAACGGTTCGTTTTTAATATTATCATGGTCAAAGAGCAGCACCTACTCGCTAAGCAAAGTATAGCTGGGCTAAAGATTAACATGAGGATCAACTACCTTCTGAAATCACACATTGCTTTCTTCCGGACATGCTAACGAGTATGTTGATTTTGGGGTCTTACGGAATACGTTGTCACTCCGTGCTAATCACATTCTTTAGCTCTCAGATGATCCGTGTAGCGGCTCTCTAATAATAATTCTAATTCGTCTTTTTAGCACTTCATAGATATGCTCTATAGTAAGAGAGCCAACCTACGACAATTCGATAAACGTACTCAAGTTTCTATTTTATAGATTTATTTATGTTTTCATTAATATAGTTTCTATAAAAAATTATCGCTTTTTAATAATATGAAAATTTTTAATTCAAAAGAATAGTCCGCACTAACAAAGAGCTAACTCATTTCTGCCCTATATGATAGTGATATTTTGTGCTAGAAAAATTCAAAAGACAAATTCTGACACATAACCTATACATTTCGACTTCCCCAGACCGTAGCCCCAAGAGTTGTCAACCATAAAAATTTAGTTTTCATCAAAAGCTACCAATGCGTGTTGTGCATAAAGAATAAGGAGGTTGGTTACGTATCCATTTTTACACGTTTTAGCACGTTTTTAATGAACTCTAACTCCATACGCTCCAAACAAATATATTTATTCCTGTCCAAAAACGTGCAGAACTCGCACCATACAGTGTGATTTATTAAAACCATACCTTAGTAAAGCGTTCCCTCGTCTTCTTTGCAGAGGTATCCTAGCTTCATCGGAAAACAATACCCTAACATAGTTTTCTTGAGTCCCAGACGCACAATATCGAGCTGCCTCTGCTGCCGCTGGCAACTCGGTTTTCATGAAGCAATTTAGGGCCACGGGCCAAATAATGTCTACGTGTATTGACAGCAAGGCTTCGAGGTATTTCTTAAGTCCTACATACGAAGACTTCAATGCTTTATATACAAAAAAAAATCTGTGTCCTCGTGGTTCGATGCACTATTTTCTTCCAGACACAGGTTCTTTTGACGGTACCGGTCTTTTGACAACGTTGCCAGGTCCTTTTGACTAACGAAAGACTATATATACATATTTTCTGAGTCACCAAACATTCACTTCCATACTCCTCAAGATGTGCAACAGTTTTGCTGGCTTTTGTCATTGTATCCATCAATTTCAAGACTACTAAATAAATATAGTACAGCTTTTAAATGTCAAGGAAGTCCAAGAACTGCATAAAGTGTGTAAAAGATAATTTCGATTTGATTTTTGTTTCGGAATTTCAAGCCACAACATGTACAGTTGTCAAAAATTTGAATTTTGAATTTACTTTTGTAAACACTATTTCTATAACTGGCTAGTTTACACGAATAACAACTTTTTCGTATTACAATTTTATTAGATAGAAGAGAAATCAAAATCGCCCGTATTTTTGCAATGGAGTGTATATATTTTTTGCAACACTGAAGTTTTCGATAACATTGAATTCATGTGTTAACACATTGACAGAATTTAACTTTGTTGAAACTTACTTAAGATTTCTATCTACAATATTCGCCTAATTTGTAAAAAAAATCTTTAAGTTTTTTTCAAAATTGATGACATTTTTTTACATACTAGCTACGGTAAAACTACACTTTTTAGGTTATTATATTTTGATGGAAGCTTTTCCATGTTAACCAACATTAACTTATAATTTAAGTCATTGTTTATTTAAATTTAACTTAAAATCATTATTAAATATTACAAGATCAATTTTCCTTTTAACGAGAAAATAATAAATATTCTTACAATAGCTTTTTTGTGGCATAATCTTGATTCAACTAGGATCTGTATCATTTGCAAGTCAACAGTACCAAGAAAATACTGCATTTTTTTGCATTGTAACGAGTAACAGATATAAGTAAAATAAAAGTTCACCAGAGTCGCAACTATAACCTTTTTATTCCAATGCGTGTGCGCAATTATCATTTTAATGTCTTCATTCTTTTTATTCAATGGTCGGACTAATTATATAACCTGGTGACATTATCCGTAGTGACAACGGCAATTTGCAAAAACCTCTTTAATTATTCCTGCGATTGCCTTTGCATCTTTTTTTTGTTAAAAAGTTAAAGGGTATTATTAACGGTTTCTCCCAAGTGAAGTAATATAGTCTTACTAATTGGCTGCAGTTACTCAAAATAGGATATCTATAGTTAATAATGCTATTTTTTAAATTTTGTTCTTCCAATTCCACCGGCCGAGCTCAAAGTGAGATTAGTAGCTTTTTTCTATTTAATTCGTTTAATGATGTTTTGAATCTTCAACTAAGCGCTTTCCAGCCTGACAAGCCGTATGTAGTTTTTTCACCTGCAACAGGGTAAGCGATTTTGAAATTCTTAGGCTGTAGTTACTCAAATTTTAAATTTTTCTTTGCTACTCATACTTTTAGATTTGTTTCAGTATTTAACCATTACATAGAATTTAATAATGATTTTTGAATTACACAAGAAACCACCGAAATTTTTATGAGTTATTATGGATGGCATTAAATAGTACTAATATACTGCACTAGATTTAATGTTCTAGGTACGTACATGACGTTTTATTTTGTAATCTGTTGTCTGCATTTCTGATTTCATTAAATAAGTATCGTAAATAACAACACGCCATTTGATTATATGAACTATACGAACTTTGCTGTTATTGACTACTACATTTGAAATATATGAATATAATAAATATATATAATATACATAAGGATAAGTGCTATCCTAATTTGTTTGTTGTATAATGCATTTTGCCGATCTCATATAGTTATCAGATACGCATGTGGTATTTTCTTTGCACCAAAGAAAATGAAATATAAAAATCACGCTCTTGTCTCCTACACTTCCAGTTTTGCTTCTTGTTTTCCAATTTACAATTTCATATTTACATATTTAATTTCACGATTTTTTATTTTTAAAATTAACCTGTGTTTACTACATTCTGATGTTTTTTTTTCTCGGTATCTTTGAAAGTATGTTTTAATATCTTATCTTCATTTAGTAACTTAATGCAATTGTTCTTTTAAATTTTATTATTAAGAAAATTCCCTTGTCGCCTACTAAAACAATCTGTTGATTGATGTCTTCGTGACATTTAAATATAAAAAAATCTTTTGTAATAAAAATCTATTATATATTATCTTCATCAAATTTTATTAATTGAAAACCTCTCGTTCACCCCTTTTTTAGGGAGGGCAGGGTTTTTATCAATTCGATAATTTTTCACTTTTACACGCATCCATTCCTTTATTTTTCTTCACAATATCTCACATTCTTTTGACTTACTAGTCTTCTTCTATTCACCACCTTTCTTGCTCCTCTTTCGCTCCTAAAATATCACAAAAGGTTTCCTGTTTGATGCATATATAATCATATTTTTCTTTTCTTTCCATTTCATGTTTTCATTTGCCAATAGTTGCTTTTGGTTAGTTCCTCTCAAGAGCTTTCCATGCGGAAATTAAATTAATTAAAAATGAAGGCTATGCTATAAAAGCATGCAGGGTTCTGACTATCAATAAATAAAAATATTTGAAGGCGTTGTTCGGGGAAGAGGAATATGAAAATATGGAAAATAAAAAATGACAAAATTAAATTAGACTATATATTAAATTAGACTACCTGTGTTGATACACAGATTTTCCACGCGATTAGGAATGGCACAGAGAAATATCTTTACAGAAAATAATAAAGAGGCAATCGATGCATTTAGAAATTAAAGTAACTTCCGTCGCACTGCATGATGACCCAGCTACTTCCTCACCAGGACGCCTTTTACACCAGAATACAATATTTCTTGATAGCATGACATAAATAACATTTAGGGCAAATCCCAATTTCCTATATACTTAAAAAAACTTTATAAAATCAGTCTATATCAATCGTCACGAGTAAAACGTTAGACGTATGCTAGATGTCAATATAAAACCAAGCGTACATGTTACACCGAAACCATTATGCGAAATCATACGCGATGTAGAGTCTATATTTCATTCTTAGAAATCCTTATCTACTCTAAATATGTGTTTGAGTTCGATAATACGGTTAAGAGTATTTTTCGTTGATATCAATAGAATTTTGTGATTTATAGCGACATCTTGTTATATATATTGAAACTAATTTTGCTATAAAACGTGAAGAAAATTGTATAATAAGATGTAATCAGTAAACAAAAAGAAAACGAAGAAACGAAAGGTCATGAAATTTTGCCGTTTTTAAATTTAACCTTGTCTGTAAAATTAGTCCTTGAAATGTGTAGATTAAATTATTATACAAATGCATCATAATTTACGAAGAAAAGCACTTAAGTTGCGGATTTTAATAGAGCCAAGTCCAAAACCAATAATTAATTCTTAAATTTAGTTACAAAGTTCAAAAATAAATAGAAGTTGCTATGAGGAATATATAGAGTGATGGGTTTTAGACGTAAAAGCTTTAAAGGAGTAAATGTTTAGCTCATTTGTCGGCAAAAAGCATTGACGCATTAACGTGTATTTTCAATCACCTTTATATAGCAATTACTCTGAAACATATTACTATAAATTATTTCTTATTATTATGCAACAAGCAAAAAGTCTGTAAGTACACAATAATTTATTTTATTGTGTAGTAAACGCTTTTTGTTCATTCCGATATTTATTAATTCTGTAACCATTGATGTTTTATTAGTATTTACTACACATTAATTAGCAGAAAATAGGCTAAAAATGTGCGAATTTACCAATATAATGAACTTTATGCCGGATGCACAAAGAAATTTCACAATAATAAAAAGCGCCATCTATGGTACGCAATAAAAACCTTTTGAAATATTATGTTTTATACGTCATAAAATATAAATATATTATAGCGGTGCTTCTCCAAACACACAGATGGCGCTGTAATAAAATTAATGAGATTTAAATGTGAGTACAAATTTTACTTAATAGTAAGTAACATGACATATTTACAGCAAATGACTGCGTTTTAATTAATTAGTTATTTTTGGTAGTAAGATGTCTTTGTATGTATCGAAGAAAATTTTACGGTAAAGTTAATCATAGTTTATTTTTTATATCTAAGTGGTATGCACCAAAGTTAATTCAAGAGCATCAATATAAGTCGGCCTATCATGTACAGGCGGTTATAATAGTAAGGCTTTAGATATTCTTATCACTATTTTAACTAGGCTCTGTGCCTCCACTGCTAGGCACAATTTTCTTCCAAAGATTTCTGTAGGACCGGTACAAAGCCGCCGGCATCTAGCCAGTTTCAGCGACGAGGTTTTAGATAAAGCCTCCTAATAATTCGCACCTTTTTCCTGCATTGATATCGCTTCATAGATCATATCCTTTTGTTAGTTTTGATTAACGTTTCTACCAAAGTGTGTAAAAAAAATTAAAACCTAAACCTAGCCTTAACCTAAACCTAAAGAATTAAAACCATTTATAGAATCTGATACAACATTATTTGTTTAAGTTACCTTCACACATTTTCACCATCATCTACTTATATGAAAAAATTTGTGTCTTTATATATTAAGAGCAAATTCGAAAACGGCTTAAACAATACTCATATTTTTTTTCTACTTTCTTTACGGCTACCTGTGCAGAATAAATAAAAACCTGCGAGGAAAATCATAAAAGCTCCTTTTTTTTTTCATATAGACTTGAGTAACTAAAAACACCTTGGTATCAATTTGAAATTTAATTGACTAAACCAAAAAAGCATGATATTTGAACAAAGCATGATTTTTTAACAAAATAAATATTCACGTTTTCGACGTTATAGAACGTAGGCGAAAAGTTTATGAATAATTCTTATTTTTCAGAAATATTGCAAGCTTGAGACTAGTTCAAGAATTATCGCACGATATCAAGGTTATTTTTTGGCCCAATGACCGTGTGAATACACCTACGTGTACGCTAATTTTCACGTGTTTATACGTGGCTTGTAACCAGTTAACTCATAGCGTTAACTTTCTGATACTCTTTCTTCATACTGTATAAAGTAAACTGTTTATCGTGCGAATCATTGCGTACTGCCAAATTATCAAAACTTCTGTTTTTCAATATTTTATATGTGAAACAAATGAAATCGGTAAAGTCGTTCTCGAGTTATGACGTAAATAAAGGAAATTTTTTGTAGTTAGGGTAAGGGTATTTTTGATCATTGCCAAATGCTTTATGCGTCTTGGCGTATATAGCATTTTAGTCTGACTGTTTGTGGAGAGACTACTGTCTTCACAACGAGTCGGTATGTGACAGCTCCACAGTACAGACTTTTTACCACTTATTCATACACTGTTCCCGATTCGAATGCAAAAGACGTAACAACTTAACCCTTTGCGAAATCCTTGACATACAACCGTTCAACTTACCGGACTTTCTAAAGAAAAAATTCTACTGCAGAATCTTTTGATGAGTTAGCCCGGTACATTGTCTTAAACCTCAAAGCATGTATCAATCTGTAGCTTTAGAGCAGCGACTTCAAATAATATAATGTAGAAATCTATGAATAATTTATTAAAGCTCACAAATTATTTCCTTATATATGTAACTTTTAACTGTATTTACATGTTGTAAACATAACATAATATCGATACAAATTATAATTAATAAAAATATCCGGTTATTGACAGAATTTCATCACATAACAATGCTTTTTTACTACATTAAATTACCACTTCAGAGAGCGTTAGTGTTGGAATAAATGCTGGTAGAATATCATTAATAGGTGAAATGGTACATGGCACATGGCATTATCGGGAGTACATATTAAGCATATCTCGCTGTCGAAGACGGAATTATGAATAAATTATTCAAGGTCATTTGTAGGGCTAATCACAAAAGTACTCCACAACTATAAATGCTATGTGTAAAAAGTAGTCCACCGCTGTGTAACCAAAACTGTTTTTTATTTGCATTGTAGCGTTCTTGTTATGTCTACACTATTGCAGCTTGACGTTAGAGTTAGTGAGTGTACGTGATCATTGTTTTTTACGTTGTTTTGGTCGTCGCTCTGAATCAATAAATAAAAAAATGTTTTGTACCATGAGGAGGAAGTTTACATACAAATGATACGGTACGATCAATAACCAAAAATCCTGATGTCTCATACTTAGATTGAAATAAAAATTTCTTTGCCTGTTAGTTATTCAGAATCAAATCAATTAAATTATAATTTTTTGTTTAATATTTTTTGTGTAAAAAGTATGTCACCGGCTACGTTGACTTTGGAGCTCCTATAGTTTTGTCTCGAACCATTTTTTTTTTAATTTGTTTAATTTTCGATGTAAATTCTCATTATTGCAGAGATAAGTTTCGTATTAAAACTAAGTAAAAAGTGTTTCCAAGTTTTAGTTTTTATTTACAGTTTACAATTAATAAATGGATTATCTGAATAAATGAATGTGATGCCTGATTCGGTAGTGTATAGCATAGTAATCGAAATCAGTTATAATTGTAAAATAATTTTTAAAGGGATTCTATCAATTTCTGACTGAATATCCTGCAAAAAGTTGGCGCAAAATGTAGAGACATTTAGGCAATATTTTATCTGTTTTTATATCTAATGACAGAAGACTGTAGGTATTAGGCATTACAATTTCTAGCCTTTAATAGTTTTGTAGAAATCTAGGTTTACGAATTTCGATCCATAATTTACTCATTGTAAAATATTAAGGCTGTGAAAGCAATTTGACAATTAATGGCGATTAGTTACATTGATCTGTTGACAATTAGGTCCTTGCTTTTACAGTCAAAATTACCTTGCAAGCTTCATGGAAGCCAAGCGTCGCGACTTCCACTGAATGGGATATGTTTTGCACTTATACCACGATGTTGGAGACAATATATTCATTATATATATATATTTTTAGCAGACGTTATAAATTTTTAGTTCTATATGTTTTTTATTTATGTTTTATAAGTTATTCCGTCAACTTTTGTTACAATCCAATCATATTGAAAATAGTTTTGGGAACAGCCATGTTATAAACACCGTAAGTATACAGACTCTTGCAAAGGAGGCCTACCATTAGTTGACTTGTAAATAATGTAAAATTACAGTTTTGTGTAGTATTGCCGGTAGATTTATGTATACCAGTTCTTGCTGTACTGTTTAGAATTTTCAAAGATACAAGAAATAGTCAATTGCGAATTATATTTCGAAAGGATTTTCTTAAAGTGTTTTGTCATATTTAATTATATGTTACATCGTAAACTATAAGACTATAAGTAATTATGCAATAATAGATTTTAACCATCATTATTAGAAGAAGAACCTTATTTTTATAAATGAACATAATATTTGATAGTGCCCTAAAATTTACTCAAACAAAAGTTACAGAAGTTATTCTCAAATATTTTAGAGAGCAATTAACTAATTTGCTACAAATGTCTATCGTTTATGTAAGAGGTTCATAGTCTACGTTTATCGCTATTTCGCAAGTCATCCCAGCTTGACAGCGGTGTAAGCAGCTTATTTAGTAAGGCAAGTTTGAAACTACTCATAATTAGAAACACGTCAGTTGTTATAATATGGCAAATATAAATAATAACAAGTAAAAAAATGAAAGCAAAATTTCTTTTATTCCTTTTTAAGGCATCAGACAGTTTAGTATCTAGGTAAAAGGTAATATGAAATTTAAAGTTCGTTTTCTAATAGAAAGGAACTCATTACCGTCTAAAATTAGAAAATAGAATAATAGAAGAAATTTTGCTTTTGGATCGTTTAAAAATGACAAAATACGAACACCTTCTTACTAAAATTTTAAAATGTAAAAATATTAGTTATATGAGGCGATGTTAAATTTCTATATTAATTATCGATATTAATCTCGAGGAGCTGATCCACTTTACGCTGTTTGCATAAGTAAACGAGTATTACCTAACAGAATGCAATGCCGTTGTAGTTCTAAATATGCTATCTTTATATTTATAGGCCGATCTGTAAAAGTACTTAGTTAAAATTATCCGTGTTCAATAACTTAAATTTAATTTTAGGATGGTTTAATATAGCCTATATATGTTAAGTTTAGTATAGCCTATTAATAATTAGGTCTAGTATCGTAAAACGTGCTCAAAACTCTTGCTTATATGTTTATACTAGTTTTTGTAACATAGGCTGTTGTCTGCAAACTGCAAAAACTCCGGTACCAAAGACGTTCTTTTAGATACCTGATCTCAAGAAATTCTAAAAGTGAGTCATTTTGCGAATAGTTGTGCACACCCCGAATTGCATATTATTTCGATTATTGAAAAGAAAATATTGGTAAGACAAAAAACAACTATCATGTAGCAGAAATAATGACATGATATATTTTTACATTTTAATAAATATAAAGATTTTAATAATATGCCTTTTGCCTAAATTGTTAATAAAAATTAACGCAACAATACTTTCGAAACATGTCAGCGCACGTAATTTTATAAGAGCAGAGAGGCTTTGTAAACATTGTTAAAATTTCATGACTTGTAGCAAAAAGTCATTGCTAAAGTAATAAAATTACGCGAAATGCAGTATTTGAAGAATAAATAAAAGTTTTCAGTTCGGTGATCATTTAAGAAACATCACATTAATTACAAAACGAATTTCGGCCTCACGTTGAAAATGTTTATGCGCCAATGTAATTAAAAAATTATGTAATTTTTAATTACTTAAATAACTTTCGTCTTCTTACAAAGATTTATCTTTTGATTACTTTTTAAACAATGCATTTGTTTTCAATTATTATTTCGATAAAGTTCGAATTAATTTCTAAGGAATGGGAATGTTTGCAATGATGTGATTTCAAATTATTATAAAAAAATTATGCGATAAATAGGTATGTAAGATAAAAATAATTTATTGATGATTTATGGTGTGACATCGTTTTGAAATTCGATAAAACATAGGAACATAACTGAAACCGATGTTCTTGATCAAGGTACATACACTAAAGCAATGAGAAGCACGCTAACGGATAGGCGTTAAAGAGATGATGTAACTGACCAATCCAATGTCTGATATAAATAGTGTGCAGTAGATGTGGAGTGCAACAGTGTCAGTTCAGCTCCTGTCAGCGTCGCTGAAGAGGTAGAAAGTGACACTCAAGCAATAACATTACAATTAACCATGCGTGCTTTTCAAGTAAGTGGTTTTGAGAGTTTCATTAGTAGTCGTGGTTTACTCTATAGGTATCTTGTAAATGTATTACTTTTGCAAAAGAAAATATACTAGATGATTAGTTTTAGCTTATACACCTAGAAAAGTTTTCAAAAGATGAATGTATAATACAGTTGATGTAATACAGTTGTGTTAATGTACACTTTATCCAAATTCAATCAACGGTTTCAGAAATAATAAATAACGTATTGATAATATAGTACGCAAAAGCACTTTAAAATTTATTATTGTTTACTATCTGTCGCTTCAAAATTTGTAGTGCCATTAGGCTGTCGCATTCCAGTAGAAAAAGTTAATTCACTTTACATATTTCATAAGGATCAATTTTTACTCGGTGATAGAAAATAGGTATAAAAGCTTATTGCTGACAAATGAGCATACATATGAGCAACATACATTTACCGTTTTAAAGCTTGTGTACTTATAATCAATCACCCCGTAAATTATACCCTGCATCTTGATCTTTTTTTGTTTCTTTTTATAATGTAAATAATAATGTGTTTAATATTGTTACGAGACTGATATAATTACTTTGGGTTTTGTGAAAAAATATGCTTACAACTTGCTTACACCCACCAAGTGTAAGCTACGATGATAAATTTTGTTAATTTTATCATTTTACTAGTTAATTTACCATTTAAATTTGACTACAGAAATTAAATAAAAACTGGATGGCGTCCTAAATAGATTTGCAAATACCTACCACTTGTTAAAGCATATTAGATACCCATGGATATATTTATCCATAAAAAGTTATTAAAGATAAGATATTAACTCATTTAATGTGATGTAATTAATATCTGGTTAATTTTTGAAGTGTGGCGGACTTTATGCTATTAGTGATGAGTTTAACTTGGTTCAGAGAAAGCTTGGGTTGTTATTTAATAAAAGCTGATCTATGCAATAGCGGCACACTGCGACGAATGCACTTGTTACGCAGGCTATGCAAGTGTACAAATTACACAGTAGATTTTCCGGCCTATTTCATTCATATTAGATATTAACAACTAAGAATTACTATGACGTTGTGTAACTGCTGACTGGTTCTTGACTGGTTGTCATATGATCAGGTTGGTTTTAGGCTTTTCTGTGGAATTCTTAATTTGATATTTTAACAAAAATATTCAAGCATCGTCGGCGTTCGTTTGATATCTTACATTTTACGATTTTCTTTAAATTCAAACATTCTGTAATAAACATACGTTGAATTACAGTTCTTGTCGACGACATGTTGAGTGTACCACGTGTTCGTATTATAAATGCCTCAGACCGGAGCAAAACAAGCGAAAAAAACTTAGTCTGATATTTTTTTTAATTTTGTAAAAGATAATAAACAGAGAAATAGCATGGAGATACAGTACATACACCATTCACATGGTGTAGTATCTGCTATGAAGTTGTACAGATAATTTGTTTCAAATATATCAATAAAAGTTTTCCGAACATTACCTGAGATCGTATTGTAAAAACGTAAACATTGCAGAAAAATTATCAATTTCAATACACAGGCTATATTCCTTGTATCAACCACATTATAAATTTATAGGTGTTTTAGCTTCACGTAAAATCTTGAATCAAAATGATTGACGAATTTCTAGTCCCAACGTGAGGTCCATCCCCAAGTCTCTTGCTACCGTTTACACCATGGAGTGAGCGATAAGACTTTGGCGGCTCAATTCGATAAAATAAATAGTGCAATGAAGTGTTCGAGTAGTTATTATTAAAAAAATTGTGGGTAAAAGCTTTCAGCGCTCTGCTTGTCCTGTAATTATTGTTGTAAATAATGTGTAGGTTAAATTATTCTATTCCTTTTTAAAATCTATATATCAATATCCAATACTCCTAAGCGAAAGCCTAAAAACGAAAGTCTTCGATTACTATGTAACCAGTGATAACTTATTGCTCAAAAACAAGGTCTCTTACTAAAGTAAAGCTCCTTACAGTATCTGAACAAGTCATGGATTATGTGCTATATCCGGGATTTTCCCTCCGAGGCCGAACTAGTTATGAGGAGATCCGAAAGTGAACGAAAATTACCGAATTAACCCTGCTAAAAAGCAAGTCGAAGTGGCAGTGGGCATGCCTTGAAAGTGGGAACTCGTTACCACAGAGGCTGTAAGGTTTTGGAGTGGAGACCACGGAACTGATAGTGCAGGGTATGACATCCACTCACGTGATGGACAGACGATTTTTTTAGGGCTAACGAAAGATGCTGGATGCAAGCCGCATCTTACCGGTCCTATTGGTAATCTAAGGGGAGGCCTTTGACCAACAGTAGACGTCCTAGGGCTAAAATGTCGAAGATAATAAAACATGCACTGGTAACAAATTGATTTTGCAAGAGGTTTCGATAGGTAAATTCGGGATGTAATTCAATTATGTGGTGGAGTATTACTATGTCTCTTAGCTTTAGTGTTATAATTACACTTACTGCATAACGTAACGCTCTACACTAGGCACAGTCTAGCTCGACGAGTAATTTAGGTTGAAATAATATTTTGGACTGGTGTGCAGTGTTAGACAATAGTGTAAGTGATTCGGTATTTTAAACAATTATATACAGGCAATTAAAACCTACATTAAGCAACAGAAAGGTCTAAAAAAAAAAGTTGTAAAAAATCTGGATGATTTTCATGAAATTTTCGGCGATTAGTTGAAATTTATCAGTTTTTTGCAATGGTATTTTAGCTTTCCACTATGATAAATATATTTTTTTTCAACAAGTGTTTTTTGTGTTAATTAAGTTTATTTATCAATATTACTATAATCATGTGTAATTTACAAGGTGTTCGTGATCATAGCTGTTTGCGCTGTCGTCAACGCTGGATACATTGGCTATTCTGAAGGTGGTGGTGGTGGGTACGGCGGCTATGAAGGAGCAGCAGGATATGCTCAAGACAATGGACACGAAGATTATTATGTATGTTAACCCACTTTTACCATGTATTATTTTTAATCAAGCTAAATTTGTATATAGTGAATTAAAACTTCACTTTCTTATTTTATAAACACAAAAATAATTTCGGATCTGCAAACCCGAGTTCGATTAACCTAAAAAGCCATAAAGGTTAGCACTAAACTTCAAAAAAAAAATACAACTAACAGCTATTCGTTTACGCTTAACAATAAATAATCACAGAAATTATTTAAATAACTCTTTATCGACTTGTGCATTAGAAATAAATATTGAAATAAAAGTAGAAACGTCAAAAACAACAATAAAATTCCAATTGATTGGCAGGCAGCTTGTTTAAAGCTAAAGTACACGAAAAATACATCTTTTTGAGTATTACAGTATAAGTATTGTAATTAAACAATTTAAAATTGTTAGTTCAAAAGGTTTTTACAAAGTAGAATTATAAGATGTTTGATGTATTAATTATTTAAATTTCAGGCATACCCGAAGTACTCCTATGATTATTCGGTGAAGGATCCACATACCGGTGATCACAAGTCGCAGTGGGAGTCTAGAGACGGCGATGTTGTCAAAGGTAAGACCTTATATTCAAATGTATTGTGTATATTATCATCACTGCCATTTTAGCCCTAAGCCGTCCACGACTGGATATAGGCCTCCTCTATAAATAGCTGTTTAATTCTATCTTCCTGTAGATGATCATTATTACTTCTAGGTTCGAATACTACCGACTCTTAAACTTTATTATATAAATTACAAGAATCTAAAAGAGATGAAAAGTTTACTAAGTACCGTAAAAAGTATCAGAAAAGTTCATGTATTCATTGTGTGCAAAGGTTTCGTTTTTCATGTAGAATTTGTTATAGAATCAATGTTAAGTTTACTACTACTAAATTAAGACATAAAGAATAAAAAATGATAATTGTTTTTCATTATTTTAGGTGCATATTCACTAGCTGAACCAGATGGCACCACTCGAATTGTGGAATATACCGCCGATAAACACAACGGTTTTAACGCAATCGTAAAGCGGATAGGACATGCGCAACACCCTCAGATCTACAATAGCTATAACGACGTTGCTGGTTACCACGGGTATCACTAGATGGCAGTAAACACAAATTAAAAATAATTTAAAGAATCCACGATAGATGTCGCTAAACAATATTTTCAAGTCTTGTTATATCACTTAATTTGCGAAAAGATGTATTTGCGATACTTGTACTGTTTGAAAAATCATGATTGTTGCCATCTTACATCTATTTATTTTAATTTACTAGCTTATAAGGTTTTGGTAATAAAATTATTACCGTGGTCGTAATAAAACTAAATATACACTTTTTATATTATTGCATGTGTTTTAATTAAACCAAACGAAAGTGATAACAATAGCTAGTTTCCTTGTTTAATTCATCATTATTAAATGGAGAGGTGAAGCATAAAGTTATATTGAGGAGGTTGGATAACAACTGATGATCGGTTAAACGCGAATTAAAGCGTTTAGTGTCTACCGTATACTGAAAAAATTAGGATATTTAAATTCAAACGCGTAACAAATAGTTTACAAATTGCTTCATTATTTCTCTTGTCAGTACATATAACACTTCCTTCGTAAAGAAAGTTCTTCTATTGTTGAGACACAGTGATTAATTCGCTGAGCGATGAACAATGCTACTTTTTTATTGCGCACAGTGTACGGTCATTGTTCTTTCGTTGCATTTTATAGCATGTACGTTACTGTTTACAATATAACAGGGACAGGGCAATAATTTATCTGGCAATCTTTTCCGGTTACATTGTTTTAATTTTGACGTTTATTAAATAGCTATTAATTTTTGCAGTAACGTTATGAATACATAGATGTTTAATTTCACTGTATTATTACCGTTTCCTTTTAAATATAGTATAATTTTGATTGTAAAACAAATGTTATAAAAATTGGATTAAATAAGTTGTCACTCATTATTTAATACTCGCCTCTTCACTACATCTGATTTAAATAATAGAAAGTACTACATTTCTTCATAAAATAAGTAAATTTCCAACTTTTAAACTAGTTATGATTTTAATTGTAGTTGATAACTTGTTAGTAATTAAGAATATTATGCATTTCTGGATAAATACAATGGAATAGGAAAAAATATACATAAAAATATTTCTAGATTTAAAATGTATATACAAAATTAGTTTGATATACATGTATAGTATTAAATAAAAAAATGAAAAAAAAAAACAATTATCTGTTGTATGTGCGTAAACATTTACCTACACATACATAAGTTCTTAATATTTGTTTTTTTTTGACCGCCTCTTCGGGGATAAGGACTTTTATTTTTCTATTTTAATATTTTTTATTTAATATTTTTATTTCCGCGCTCTTATTTCATGCACCACATGTTCTTTCTTATTTTCCCTTTCTTCCTACAATTCGTCTGCCTTTCCCTTTTATTCTATGCCTTTCTCTTATCTCCTCAATTTTACATTCCTTTATTTTTATTATTTTTTAATATTTGATTACCGTTGTTTATTTAACTTTATAAAACCTTAGTTTTTTTTATTAATATAACACCATAAATTTAATAAGCGAAGGAAATTGTCCCGCCCAACATACTTTTTTCATAGTGTGTGTATCTTTCCCGCATCCACGATCCAAGTGGTATGATTGTGTGCGTTTATAAATAGGTAAGTGGTGGACGGTATGTTGCGTCTTCGCGTGCTCCCAACCTTGGAAATGGACAACTTCATACACGTTTAGATATAGAAAAGAAAACCGTAAAAAATTGTTCCGAATCTCTTGTGGCAGTGAATAGTACAAACTTCCGACAGTGAAGGAGGCTGTGACGGGCCCAAGATAACGTCATGGCTAAAGTGTTTGCTTATTTGGTAAATTTGAAGAGAATTTTGATAACTATAAATCACGATTATTTTAAAAAATACTTTGAGGTTATATAATTACATTTTGTACCGAGTATTTATTTATATATTTTTTTTCTATGGCCCAATTTAAAATATTAATTTCACAAAAGGCTGCCTATGAATTCCGCCATTGTTTTTTATCCATTAAGTAAACTTTTTTTGGATTATAGATTCTTCTTGTAAAACTGACATTACTAAAAGGAGACGAAGAACTAGTGAGCATTGACAATTCACTGTACCATCACGATGACAACGTAAGTACACAAGTTAATTATTTACTTTATATTCTATATATATATATATATATATATATATATATATTCCATCTATGTACTGACTTATGACGATATCTCTGGATCCATAAAGCTTAGAGACTTGAAATTTGGTAGGAATATTCCATTCACCGAGTTCATCAGTAAAGAATAGATTTACGGTATTTATATTTTTTCTTATTCATAACTTCCTAAAGCGAGACAGTTACTTTATTATAAAATGTTAATGTATATCATTACGCTTTTATAAGTCAAATATACAACAGTTTTAGGAAGTTATGAATTAAAAACAAACATTAATTGTGTAAGATCAGTCTTTTTAGATATTCTAAAAAAATCTGTTGATATCAAGCGGAGGTTTTAAAAATATTTTCGATATGCTTATATGCGCCGTTACGGTTATATTATTTATAGTAGTAAAATATTTTGAACGTATAACAAATTGATCAAAATCATAATTAAATTTTATTTATGTTTGTTTAAGTGTAAAAGAGTAAGTGCAATTTTCTCCTGTTATTTACATGGAGCTACGCAACTACTCTACATGCTACACGCGACGTGTCAATGACGCTTATGGCTTTAATTGATCGGAACATACTTCGCTTAATACAGTTATAACTTTCGATGGAATATTTTCTAGTCATATATTCACTTGCGTTTTCATTGCCATATTTTAGTATGCAGTTTATTTGATAATGATAATGTCATATAAGTTATTTACTGGTTGAAAAAATTAAGCGTAAACGTTTATAAAACTCGCTGTAAAGCATCAATAAAATTAAACACATCGTTATGTGTGTGAGATCGCGTAAATAATTAATTTAAAAAAAGGTCAGGAACGAACTGCTCTAACTACTGTACTTTTATTAATGGTAATAAAGTGGTAAAAAACCCCTCGAGTTTGTCGTAAGGTCTTCTCATATCAGAGTGTGTTTGGAACCCTGTAGCTTTATTTAAAAGTGAAGGATGCTATTATAGGCCAGCATAATTTGATCCTAGTTTTTTTACATAATAACTGGCTGATCTTACAAACGTTGTCATGCCATATAAACTATTGCTAGGGTATATATAAAAAAGAAGCTTATTGTAAGCGTTGAAAAATGAAGATTTAAGATGTGATATATATATATATAAAGATCAATAACTCATTCTACGAAGCCATTTAACCAAATCATGGCAATATTGTCATGCTCTCAAAGTCTACAGATATTGGTAAAAATATATAAAATACATTTGAGGTATTATAGTAGCGTTATTTGATTTCTGAATTGCAGATGCTGTATTTCACTTTCACTCGACGTAAAACGACTATGAATATTGGATTTACATTTCTTTAAATAAATTAACTAATAACTCTTTCGACTGTGTATTCTGAGATGTTTTTCGATCTAAGTATAGTTTCAAAATTCACATATTAAACGGAATTTAACTTAACTATAATTCCAGCTGTAGATCGTTCACAGATGGACGTATACCACCTCCACAGATTTCCAAGATAGGTGGCAAGCAGCCTGCATTAGGATTAAGGGGACATTAAGTAAAAAGACTATCTTGTACTTATCTCTGCAGTATAAGGCGAGTAGTCTAAATGTTCTAACATGTCGAAATCGACTATGATGACGTCACATTGCGTGCGGATAAGGATGTTTTTCTTTGTAATTATTAACGATCAATTTTCAAAACACGCAAGCAGTTGTACAATTGTTATTAATTAAAATTTTTAGCGTGTGTTGACAAAACATAAAAAAGTATATAATAATTCTTCTACATTCAGGATGATTGATTATAATTATAAATGGTTTAGGAAGTATGAAAGGTTTTTGTTTAGCTCATTTAACAGGAAAAAACTTTCAAGCTATTAAGTGTCATTTCTAATCAGCGTGATGAATTAAGTGATGACTATGAAATATGTTACATTCATTAATTTTTATGACAGGCTAATAACAATAATTAATTTTAATATATTCAAATATTAGAAACGCTTATTCCACTGTTTTATTATACTATTTTTTATTATTTCTGAAAACATTGATTTTTGTTTAGTGTATACAGTAATAATAGATGGAAAATGACCTATTCATACAGCCCTAAAACTTTTACAATAATAACAAATCACCTTGTACTGCCGAATACAACAGTAAAAGAACATTTGTTGTAATGTTCTTTTAAGAGTTCAAAATTTACGCTAATTAGTCAATCCATGTTTATTACATGTGCCTGGCCTGTTATACAAAGGATTTAGAAAAGGTACTAATGTACGTGATGTAAATGTTTTCGGTGGAACTTATTGGAATTGCAATAGTTCTCACAGTATGCACAAACAGCTATCGAAAGTTGTATTCGAATTACGAAACGGCCGATATAGTGGCCGACAAGTGGTGTTGTTCACCCAGTTTTCTCCCAACAAGCCGTTACTTATTGCGTCGGAGTAAAAGTAATTTAGGCACGTAAATAAATATAATCTATCGAGATTATAAATTGAAGTCAAATACAGAACAACGTTGTAATGAATTACAATTAAACATAAACTATAGGTACGCATGAACATACACGTAATTAATAGAATATCTTTTATAAGTGGGATTTCCACCTATGTATACTACTATATCTCATCACGATATCACTGAAACTATAAAAGTTAGATATTTGAAATTTAGTGAGAATATTTTATCTAACAAGTAAAGGTCAGGTAAGAACGAATTTTATGATATTCAATACGAATAAACAGAGATGTTGTACATTAGGTGCATGAGTTATATAAAAATGACTTCAATGGAATTTTTGCGTTGACTTTAATAGTAAACAAATGAAAGTGAACGTACATCCGCCTATGACATTGTAATGCATGTTACGCTATACGCAACGCAACTGGCTCATCTTGAACTTGAGTAGTAGCGAGTTAATAACATTTGAAATGACTTATTTAAAATATTACCATTATTTACGTCTCCAAAACATAATAAAACGTAACGCCTAATATTTTTTGGACAAAATATGCCAGTTCATTGGATGACAATAATTTTTAAGGGGTTACATCGCTGTTTGTTTTTTTTTTTATTGCAGTCACGAGTAATCTCTCCTGTTCAATTTGGTAGAGTTTGTTACTAATAAATCAATATTTATTTTCTTATATGTATATTTTCGAAAGACAACAATTAAACAATGATCACTGCTAGACAAGACAAGAAGAAAATATCAAGCAAAAGAAAGAGTGATGACATCTTGAATGTTGCAGGGAATTTGTGGTCAATTTCAGCCCGAAATAAAGAACTCTACAATAAGAGATGATGGCTTATGTCGCTTCAGTTCACTCTCATATTAATACAAAACACAAACGTAAATTTAAGGAATTAATAAAAACTTAATACTAAACTATTATTGTATTCGTAATAAAAAGTGAGATATAGCTCAATAAATAAATAAATAAAAACACTGTTAAATTTACGCTTTCTTTTACGGATATAAGTGTGAGCATATATAATAAAGTTACGGGGGTTTTTTTTAGGTTTCTTAGTTTTAAAATTAAAATTTAAAGTATGTTATTAATTAATACTTATTATAGATTTCAAGAGTTTTTGGTTGATCGAAATGTGCGGAACTTGATTTGTTGAGTCCTTTTGCTCGATTGATATTATAATGAACACGTGAAAAAAAGTTTTTTTAAATTTGATTTACAACTGTTTAGTTTCTAGCCGGCTCTTCTCCACTGATCAGCGTTCCGTGCCGATGGTAGCTTACTACTTATAGCGCTAAAATAATTGAAGAGTCAAAAGCGCATGTAAAAGACGACCGTCAATAAAGATATTTTGAATTTGAAATTCGAATTAAAGTATTTCTCTTTCATTGGGTTATGTAAACTGGGGATTGGGGTCTATGTAAACTGGCGATCTATCGGCTGCCTTCCGTTGCTTGATTTATTGCAAATTTATTAGTGACTTCATCTCCTGCTTTTACTGACCACGACTTATAGAGTTTGACTTCTCAGTCTAATTGCTTCTACTTTCTCTTTACAAGCAATGATTTCAAATAACACAGTATATGATTTATACGCATATTGCGATATACTTCTTAACACATGTATTTATTTCATATATTATATATATACGTTCAATATTTTTGTTATATACAAAAATTAAATTTTTTTTACTAATAAACTCACGACACAAAATTTATTATAAAATGTAAATATTTAAGAAGTTTACTAATGATTTTTTTGTATAAAAAACTTAACAGTGCCATATAGTTGCTTAACCAATAATAATTATAAGTTTGAAATAGTTCAAACTTATTCAAGTAGTGAACTACTTGAACGTATGAGTGCAGGTGGCTATAATGTATTGTACTGACTGGTTATATGACAGATTGTGTTTGCATTAAAATTAAATGCCATTCTTTTAGTACGTTATTTGTTACTAGAATTTTTTCTTACAACTTACATTTTCAATAATTCGTTAAAAATAACCTAAGACCAAAATAACTTAACGTCAATAATTATTTTTACGTCGCCAATATTATTTAGAGGTGTAGAAATAGAACCATTGTTCTACCATATATCATGTAATGAATTTTGTCTTGATATAAAATCTGATATTGCTTTTCCAGTAACAAGTCTATGTCATGGAATCAATTAAGACGATCATTATCATACAGAATAACAAACTAAAACAGGCAAACATGCGATGAATTGTCACAGTGCGTAAAATATCGAATAAGCACACGCAACCTATCGCTTCACACATTCCCCGTCGGTTTTTTCTTTCTCAATAGAATGTTAACGTAATTAAGGAGAAGAAAAAGTGTTTAATGAAAAGCAAATAATGCTATTAATGTTTTTTCAGGGAAGTGAGATTTATTCATTTGGTTATGGCGTTTCCGACGCACAAACAGGAGATATTAAAACGGTGTGGGAATCTAAGGAAGGTGATAATGTTAAAGGTTCGTACTTAATTTATTCGTTCATTAACATTTTAGTTAATTCATCCTCACTAATGTCTTTTACATAATCATATATTTATAGGTCATTACAGTTTGATGGAACCGGATGGATCGGTGAGAACTGTGGAGTATTCCGCTGGTCCGGGTAAAGGCTTTATTGCAGCTGTCAATAATGACGCATTGAAGTCACAAACAGTTACCGAAAATCCACAAACTATACAGGACAAATCTTACAGAGATTATAAAAAACCTTACGAGGTTACCGAAGACGAATCGTTTGAATTTTATTCTTCAAGTGACAAAAAAAACAAAAAGTATCCACACGGATCTTTTTACGCAGACTATTCTTCGATTAAACGTCCTTCATATTCATCGGATTCAGAACCTAGTGATTTTCTTTATGATTCTACAATTAAACATTTACGAGATGTGGGTGGATATAATGACGAAGGTCATAGCCATATGAGATTTAGTCATAATCCTAACTGCAAAATTAAACACACAAAAGAAAGTGGTAATTATAAAACGACAGACAGTTTAGATTTTCGTAGACATAAATATCCATTGCTTTTCTCTGATTCATATAATTACGATAAATATAGCGATTCATATAACGACGACGATGACAAGTATCCATTTCATTATAAGTTAAAGGATCAATACAAATCACCCAGACCCGATGAAGTAGGGATACCGACATCGATTAAATACAGCTATCCTGTGCTTCCCGATATGCCAATTTCAGAAAACAGTTATAAAGATGATATGAAACAGCGCTCAAAAAAGAAACATAGACTACATAAGAATACGGAGGGATATTATTTCAACGATGACGATTTTATTTTGGTACCAAAGAAAAAAATTAAGAAACCGCCGAGGATGCCGGAAATTAACAATTATCCCCCTGAAGACATTGACGAAGATTACGATCAGTTTGATGAAGACGATGATAGAAATTACAAGCCGCCTCGAGAATCCGTGCAAAAGGAATTCGTGCGGAAAATCATTAAGAAAAGAAAGCCGTCCATTATTAAGTTTTTAGATATATTAGATATATAATTATCGTACAGAACGCATGTACTTAATAAAGAAAATCATAAAATAGGCAAAATTGTTCATTTCCAGATAACATAAAAATTATTTATTGCAATATTACCTTATTACATTATGGTTACATTAATTCAAAAAAATTCAATGATGTTTATTTCGTATAAAATGAGGAGACTTTTTGTTACCAACATAAAATTTGTTCTGAGGTCTATCTATTATTATTTTATAATTACATAGTAGTTGTCGCTCGAACTCTCCTTTTTATACATCATGCTGCTGTTAATCATTATTGTTATTTAAAAAAAAGTATTTAAAATATTGTTAAGAACATTATGAACATTCTATTTATCGAGGTGCTTTATTATATGTGTACATATAGAATGATTCTTAACCCTTTCCACTCCAATGCTGTTATGTAGCATCGATAAAATTTAATTGAATTATAGTATTTTGCGATTCTAGAATATGTTTCATTCAATCGTGATTCAAACATTTTAGTAACAAAAATCTTTCCTGTTTTAAAATTTTCCGCAAAAAGAAGTATTACACCATGTCGAGTATTACTGGACAGTGGAGCTTATGGAACAAAATCAGTGTCGTGTGACACACGACATTGGAGTGGAAAGGGTTAATAGTTGTTTTATGGTTTCCATTGACCATGATAAATATTGTAAATACAATGTAGACAATTTACACGTGTGATTATTAAATAAACATTTCAATAATAAACACCGAGTTTTCAACTATTTTGAGTTTTACAATTTCTTTACCGACTAGACCACAGCTTGAATAAGTTGAGAAACAGATTTACCATTAAAGTGATCGAAATCGAGGTAAAAAATGTAATTTTAAATTAAGACAAATAAATATATTTATATAATAAATCGCATAATTTTATTCCATTGTGGCGACGAAACTTTATTTAGAAATACACTTTATTTTATACCAAGCAATTTCGGACTACCAGTACATTATCATCATCATTTCCGCCGAAGGAAGTCCAGTGCTAGACAAAGGCATCTTCCAAAGGTCCATTATGACTAACAAGAAGCATACTGCATCCAGCGTCTTCTGACGACCTTAAAAAGGTCGTCTACAAACCTTGTGGACTCAATGCGCCTTCGTTGCGCTTGTTGGTTCCTGGTCTTCACTCCAGAACCTTATTACCCCCGCGTTCACCAAACATTAAGTTTGGCATAGAAATAGGTGATATATAATTTACTGAGATACGCTGTTTGTCTCTTGAAGGATATGATATAGACATGATGATGTGTAAACGCATGTCTAGAATTCCGTACAGTAATTATAGCCGGAACTTCATTCAGAGCTCAAATCTAATACACGTTATTAGATCAATCAATTATCTAATCACTGGCCATAGTGAATGTATACACCGAATTTATAATCGAACGATCGTAATTATTATTTAACATTGACACAGAAAACATGTACACCGTTGCGTAAATAATCTCACAATGGGAGTGAAAGTGTTCAAGCCTCAGAAACTGGAGCAAATGGGAATGTCCGCAATGAATAACTTTGCAAGGACGAATAAGCTATATTTAAATGATCATTTTATTACTGAAAACCTTTATATCTGTTATTAAGATCTCATTTACATTTACGCAACGTTTATCTCTGTTCATTATCTAATTGAAACTATATATATATATATATATGTATATATATATATATATATATGTATGTATATATATATGTATATATATATGTATATATATATTTATATCATAGATACAACGGGGGATTTAATTATTGATTTCCAATCAGAATAAGTTAACTTCACCATTTTATTTTGAAGTTGTTTGATATAGTATTTATCTAGTATTTATCGGAAGTATTATTTAGGTATAATGTCATATAAATAACTTTTCATTTATATCTTTTAATTATATAATGTAACTAAATATCAAGGACAATATCTGGGTTTGAATCATTGATTCCCAGTTAGTTTGTTAGTTCTGCTCGATTTAGGATGTTTTTTTTTCTTTCTTTTTTAGAAATATTATGAACGTGATACTATTATAAATTTAAGATAAAGTGTTAAAATGAAATCAGCACTAAGACATGTGCGTATGATCAAAATGTAAGGTTAATTCTTTAAGATCAATCTTAAGATTAGTTATACATGAAAATCTATTATAGTCTATGGTTGGGCCGTTACATTTTATTTAGGTAACGCATGCATTCCACGGACATTCACTACTGGGCGCGGCCGTGACACGGCGAGCATTGTTGCAACGATGGAGTGACACGCAGCGGCGCATTCAATATTTTTTTTAGATCGAAGCCGGATCGGCCTAATTTCTATTACAATGTTTAAGTAATAACTAATATAATAACTTGATATTGTATTTAATACAAAAAGTCGGTACATATTTGCCACAATTCTACTTTAACATAGGAAATATTTTGCTTAGTATTTATTTATTTATTAAATTGACTTATACTATATTATACTTATTATACTTTATATTATAGATTCGAGAGGTGATCGCTTGCGGTGCGCCTTGCAAGAAGTCTTAATGTCATCCAAAAACGAATGGAGAGAGTTTTGCTCGGAGTTAATCTGCTAGATATTTAGAAATGAGGAGATCCACAGATAATTAATAGTTTTTAGTATATCAAAACGCTCTCGAGTGACGTGCATGAGTTGGTACGTCGTGGATAGGTCCCCCAATAACAGGACCGATGACAAAGATAAGGGATAGGAAGTCACTGGAAGCGTGCAGCTTAAGATTTGCAGGGGGTATCTATCAGTTAAAAAGAGGAAGATATTAATTTGTCAATTTAATTGAATCTTATTATCTACATTATCGGTTCATAAATTAAAGTATTAGTATGTGATCTATTCTTAGACAACTTCATTTAATAATATTGAGAAAGGCAGTTAAAAAATCGTTTATAATAAACGATTTTTGATTGCTTCATATTTTTCAAACAAAGTACATCCCTGTGTAAGTTGAATATCGATATTATATGACGTCATACAAAAACAATTATATGCTCTACGTGACTATTTTCAGTGTCATCAAAGTAATACTAATTTGACATTATTTCTTCAAGATATTGGTTAGCGCCATTGAACTTTTTATAAAATAGGTATTCGTTATTTATAGGTTCATTTATGTTTTCTGTTTAAGTCATAAAAAAATTATCAATATCGCCCATAATAATCAGCCAGCAGAATTTTTTTACCGAACAGTGTAAATTTCTTGTTACCGCCATTATAAGTGAAAAATGCGCACGATATCTGATAAATTAAAACAGATAAAATTTTATGTGTCCGCATTACAGGAATATATATGCTAGACCAACTATGTGTGGAATCTTAAACTAGAAGGAGTAAAGATTGATTTTGCTGTTGATAACATTTATAGAAATCAATTTGATCATGATTACCATCATTACTTCAACCATAGGATGCACAGCTGGACATAGGCCTTTCCATAGAGTCCCAATAAGGCCGGTTGAAACTGGCCTTGATAAGTCTTTGATGTTACCGGTAATAAAAGAATATATTATATTGGTTAATAGTTAAAATGATTCCGAGTAAAATTAAGTTATTTTTAAAAATTAGTGAAGGAATTTAATAAATAAAAATTCAAACTAAGACTCCATCTTCAAACATGGCTTCCCCGTAGATATCCAATAAGACTGACATAAAGCAGCATACATCCAGTATTTACCGACGACATCAAGGTCATCTGTTCACCTTGTGGAAGATTGTTCTCTTTTGTGCTTACTAGTCCATGGTCTTCACTCCAGATCCTTAAGGACCCGACGTCCATCGATTCTGGACTCTATATGGCCTGCTTCCAGCCGCTCCAACATAAAAATCCGCTAGCTTTATATAGCTACTGATGTTTTAAAGAAATCGGATATGTGGCCTGATTCAAAACTTTACTAAGTTTTCATTTTACCCATTTTTAGGTAATTATTCTGAATGTATATTTTTATTACAAAATTTAAACTAGAATTTTACCTAAAATATGTACATACTATAAACAACCATTCCAGATCAAAATAATTTAACAAGATGGGGTAAGAGCTTAGATAAATTTGGTTAGTAGGGTTTAAGGTTCTTCTGGATAGAGGGTGCTACTTGCGTCTTCACGATAGAGAACAAACAGCACAAAAAAAACTAACAAAAAATCTATTGTTATACATTTATAAAAGAAGATTAAAAAAATTAAATTGCAAAAACAGCCTTATTTTCTCATGGAATCTAGTCCTGTTTGGTCACTTATGTCAGACACGTAGAATCCCTAACGATATGGCGGTGACGTATTCTAAGTCGGATTCACTCTCTCATTAACCGATTGTTTTGTAAGAAACAAATATACTGAAAGACCACATTTCTAAGGTGAAAAAATACCAAAAGACTGAGAATTGCGATCGTAGGTCACGGGCTCGATTCCCGGAATACCTATATAATTCACACTTTGTGCATTCATTATATGGGGTTGTCACAACTTTCAAACAAGTTTCCAGAGTAGTACTCATCTTTAAGAGAAGCCTATGTCTTGCAGTGGGTGTCTATGGGCTGAAAAGATGAAATAAAGAAGAAAGTATAATAGCAAAATATCGATAAATTATTTAGAAAATTTAAGGCCAGTTAAAATCGAACATCAGCACATATTTAGAACGGGTTTCTTTAGCAACATTGGTAAGATCATTTAAAATTTGGGTAGATAGCTAGAATAGTGTCATCAGTGAAATTGAATGTCATATTTTTGCAAGGAGGCAACCTTAAACCTATGCGAGTCATCAGCCTCGAATATAATACCCGGTTCTTCTCCCTACAACACGATAGACTCGATATTCTTACGGTTAATCCATGGAATGATTAGTAGTTACTACTCAATGTTACACTATGGATAATTTTATTCAATGAATTCATAACATACGTTAGATAGTTATAAATGGCATGCAACATAAATAAATTTCTCTTTTCGCACGTTATACATTGAAACAAGTTTTTTTTTGCATAATTTACAATATTCGTAAATGTGATATTATAATAGAATATATTAGAAAACAAGCATAAATAAATTTTGCATGATAATATTATTTTTGACCTAAAAATTAAGAGTGTTATAATAATATAATACAAAATTGTTTAATGATATTAAAAATTATTCTGCGAATAAATATTATGTTTTTAATTATTACTGAAAAAAATTAGAAATTCAATATTTAAACAAAGAAAACAATACTTGCTTTAATGCAAATGTTTTGGCCCCAAGTCATCACCATTATCACTTCAGCCGTCGAACGTCCACTGCTGTCCGTAGGGCTTCACCACAGATTCTCGAAATGACCAGTTAGAAGTGGCCTGCATACAACGTCTGTCCACCTTGTGAGTGGACTTTCTGTGTTGCGCTTGCCAGTTTGTGGTCTTCATTCTAGAAAGATCCCATCGGCCATTTGTTACGTGGTATGCCCACTGCCAATTCAGCTAGCCAATGCGCTTGACTATGTTCATTACTTTGTAATGCGTTCTTTCGTCTGTGAATCTCCGCACCTCATCTCATTTTTTCTTGTAGAGAAATCAAAAGCTTATTCCTCTCCGTGTTCCTAACTAAGGATGATTTTAAAATAATTCTTACATAAACAAAATTGAAAACAAAACTATTTTGAAATTAGTTTCTATCAGATACATAATATTGAATGGATAATAATATTAAATGTTTTGTTTTTGCTGTGTTCCAAGTATACTGTTAAATAAAACTTAAATGTGTATTAGGTTTGTAGTTAGTCTTTAAAATAAGAGTAAAGAATTTCATTCCACATTGACATGAAATTGTTTAAGCTAAACATGGGTATAAAATGCCCTAACCCCAAATTTTATAAAGGCTCTGATTTAATAGTGATTCTATATTCAACCTAAGAACCATTTGTAGAAACGGCGGAAAGTTCACTATACAGAGTGAATTGTTATAGGTGTAAAAGCTTTAAAGGGATAAATATAGCACATTTGCTGTCAATTAGAGTATGGTACACCTTTTACAAAAATCAATGGTTTCAGAAATAATAAGTAGCATAATGGTAACAAGAAAAAGTGTTGTTATTAACGATGTTAACGATCTATCCAAGGAGACTTTGTACCGCCAGAAGCTATATGCTTGTCGCATATCAATATAAAATAATATCAAGTGACTAATTTCAGAGTGATCATTGCATACAAAGTAGTTGTTTATAGGTGTAAAAGCTTTAAAGATTTTTGCTGACAGATGAATTATACATTCGCCCCTTTAAAGCTTTTATATTTTTAACCAAACACCCTGTATAACGTTTAAAAAGCAAGTACTACAATTGTAACACATATGGCAAGGTGAACAAGTAAAGGCTACTATTCCGAGATTCAAGGATATAGGTTCTTTGTACTTTCGAAACATACGTATAAAATTAATCTAATATGTTACAATACACCGAATATGTCGATTATTCCCAAAATACGGAGTTAAATTAGATATCGAATGATAACCATCATTCGTAATAAGTCGTCATAAGTCACTAGTAAATGAAAATTTTACACGTTGATTAATGCATAATTTTGGTGTATATCAATCTGTTATGTCTTTAGATATAAAAAATAATAAAGATATAAAATTACTCCCCGGTTTCTGGATGTCATGAAATATTTTATATATATTTATAACATTTTAAAATCATCATCATCAACATGTCAGTCGAAAGAAGTCTGAGTCTCAATGATCAGACTTGGTGTGCCAGGGTCCGGCGAATATTTTTTTTACTTTACTTTTTACGCTAACATTTTTTACAGCGTGATCTAAAACATTAGCATAGTAGTGATATAGTACAACTGTGGCTTTTATAGATATGTATCAAGTTATTTAACTGATTTACATATTAAAACACTCTGCGGTAGGTGAATGACATCGAGTAGATGAGTCATAAACGTTGTAATAATAGCCTGTCAACTGAGACAAGGCTACGGAACTGGTTTTGGTTAATATATTAACAACTGTGATAACACTCAGATGAACTGTAATAAACATCGATATAAGCGACGAGTCATATAAAAAAGGACAACATAGTAACCGACATACATAGAAGAGTCTGAAGAGAAAAAAATATTTCTTATTTCACAACCACAGATTATCTTTAAACTCTTATTATCTATATTAACTATGTTCTATACAAACGATGTAGCTCACGTGGAATGATTGTGAGAACATAGATTTGAGGTATTTAAAAACAATAAAAATTTACTGATTTTTATGTTAACACAGCAGCAGTCAGCAGCTGTTTTGTAGTCACGAAAATATAAAATATAGAACTATGTTTTTGTTAAATATTGACTTTTCTTGTGTTTATTTAGCGATTAAATTTTAATGTAATTTAAAGTTAAAAGTTTAATATATGTGAAAGCGGAGGGCCTTCACCAGAATCTATGTCAGGTGGGCGTGGTTGTGGGAGGTTATGATAATTTGAAAATTAAAGTAATCTTGCGTATGATTCAAGATTGTTGCTGCATTTCTTTTATAATACTTTCTTTACACAATCAGATAATAATAAAGTAGAAAACAGAAAAGGATTGTTCTAGAGCTTTCATAAGAGAATGCCTGTTTTTTTATGAAGCTACAACTCGACTACGATTATAGATTTAATTCATCTTTTTTATAGGTTTCTTAATACTTTGTTAAAGCTTGTTATGGATAAAAAATATTAAGTACAATGTACAGATACTTAAAAAAAATATGGTAATAGTTGAAATTTTTTTGACAATTTGCTATGAATATTGCGCTTTGCACAGTTTACGCGCTGCAAATTTATTGTTTAACTGCTGCTTCTGTTATTACGAGTATTTAGCGATCACAAATTAAATTAATTTGTTTTTTACGTATTTTATCAATGTCAAGAACAGGGTAAAAACTGCATGGATGAAGTGGAGGGAAGTGTCAGGCGTTCTATGTGATAACTGTATGTCCATTAAGACCAAGGGTAAAGTCTACAAAGCAGTTGTCAGACCAGCTATGCTCTACGGCTCGGAATGCTGGACTGTAAGTCAGAGACACGAGCAAACACTTCATGTCAATGAGATGAAGATGCTTAGATGGTCGGGTGGCGTCACTAGAATGGACAAAATACGGAACGAATATATCAGACGCTCGTTTAAGGTAGCTCCGATCTCCAGCAAATTACAGGAAAAAAGATTACGATGGTATGGCCACATTCAACGGAAACCAGATGACCACGTGCTAAAAACTGCCTTAAGCCTCCCAGTATTCCCAAGAGGGAGAGGGCGTCCAAAAGCTACGTGGTGGTCTAATATCAGAAAGGAGCTGGAAACCCTTCAACTTGATGCAGGTACAACCCAGGATAGAGTGGCCTGGCGCAAATTGATAAGGAGACCCGACCCCAAATAAAGGGAAAAGGGAAGGAAGAAAAAGAAGAAGAAGTATTTTATCAATAGTGGTTACTCTGAAATATGTTACATTTTTTTTTCCATTGGGAATCGACAGGCTGTAAGAAATTTCTGCCAGCACGAAAACTATCGGGGCAATTAGTTTAATGTAAATATCTGTAATATCAAAATCAATTGGTATTTATAGCGGTTTTATTGTTCGATTAAAATATAACACTTATAAAAAAGCTCTTTATAGCTATAAGCTGCCAAGAGAATTTCTCGTAATGAGTCCCTGGCACAGTTACACAATTTGTACCTGTCAACATTATAAAATTGTAGACCACTATTGCAATGTGCGGTACTTTAATATATTCCACACTCTGTTCTCGTAGATATCCGTATGAACTTAGTTTTGATACCAATTATTGGTTGAAATATATATCCGTTAGAAAAATATGGACTCTGTTATCGTGTTAAAAATATTTTTAAATACCTTTCATTGATACACCTTACGACGTATTGTACGTACCAATGAATGAATGTTGTTATATATTTTTTACAGTATTTTACCTTGAATTATAAAAAAATAGATAATTTGAAAAGAGTTTCAAAGGTTTGTTAATTTACATGTTTTTTTCGAAAGTGTTTTTTATTTAACTACATTGTTAGGATTTACAGGAGTAATATTATTTCAGCCACTGGGGGACATGGGCCTCTCTCATAGATTTCTAATAAGAGTGATTGAAAGATTCCTACATCCAGTATCTTCCGACGATGTCCTTCGCTACACTTGTCGGCCTATGGTCTCTACCCCCGAACCGTAAAATCCCAGCGGCCACCTTTTGTGCGCGCTTACTGGCGTATCTACTACCACCTAGACTTGCCAATCCGCAGAACTATATCTGTTATTTTTGTTCCTGGAAAGACCAATTGTGAAAATAAAACTTATGTTCTATTGGAAAATACATATATAGAAATATTTTTTAGACTGTGAAGTGTCCAAATTGTACCTGTATTGGATCTTCTTATTTTTATTTAGGTGATAACGTTGGGAAAATATGTTCTGCTCTATTAGCAATTCGTGTAATTACTTACCTATTTATAAGCTGTTGAGGAAGAATTCCATCTAAAAATCGTTTGTAAAACTCCGCTCTATTTTTATGATTAATTATTTTTAAGTTGAAAATTAACTTATTTAGAAATAAACATTTTGGCTAATACCATGACTCTCTGTTTCATTTTCTTATTTTAACTGAAAGATGTCTTTAATGCAATTTTGTATTAAGTAGACCCATTAAAAAGAGATTCGAACGATTATACAAACAGTTTTCATTATTTATTTTTAACCACAACTGGGCAATTTATTTTATATTTCATTAAATCTTTTATTAATAAATATAAGTTCTTAAAAACAGCTCTTTTGGTAGATCCTTTGAGGACTTTTTTGCGACGAAAGTTTTAAACGGCTTAAACATTTGGAAAAAGTTCGATAAGATTCCTAATTTTCAAGAAGTAAAAGGATAATTTATGTCGCGTCTTCTGGTGATCAGTAAGCTTAGGATAAATATCTCGAACGTGTGGCGAAGACTAAACGATGTTAAGGTACCACGTATGTGACGAACAATATTCTTTAGTAGTACACGGAAAACAAAAATTCAACCCTTGACAAAGAAGTTCTTATAAAACATAATAAACTTTCAAGATATCTCAGTAAATTTAATGGAACCTTGTCCATAATATTCTGACGTAAGATTTGGTGTGTTCGCGGACACCGCCCATTATACATACGTACATGTAGGTTCCTGCGCTTGCTTGGAGTACTTTAGACAAGCCCTAGTGTGTGCCTAGGACCTACGGCCCTATATAAACGTGGTTATCTTAGATTAAAGTACACATCAAGCCTTAGTGCTTAACGTGAAGTATCGTGCCAAACACAAACAATAATTCTTAGAAAATGTTTGCTAAGGTAACCGCCAAATAAACTTCAATCAATAACATTGAAGATAAACCTTACAAAAATATGAACTAAGTTTAAACGTTTTGCAATTTTTAGTTACATCTGTAATACCTAAAGTGATTCTTTGTTTCAGATTGTCGTTGTGTGTGCTCTTATGAGCATTGTTCATGGCGGTCTGATCGCGAGTCCGCACGGAGCTATCTCTTCACAGAGCATAGTCCTGGGACATCCAGCTCCTGCTGCTTATGCTGCCCCTGCATACGCCGCGCCTGCTTTAGCTGCCCCGGCATATGCGTCCTCATTTGGTTTGGGATTGGGTAATGCTGACAATATATATTTTTTTTAATGTTTTTATAACAAATCATAGGCAAAAACCTGACGTGTGTACTACCGTTCATTTATTTATATTTTTTACTTATTTAATATTCAAGGAAAGCTTAAAGATTAATTAACAATTTGACAATCATCATCGTCATCACCATCATCATGATTGCAGTTACTGCTGGACATAGGATTCCACCATAAATTTCTTATAGGAATAGTAGTACATACAAATATAGACTAGACAAAATATAGAATGAAATCAACTGATTACAAGCTTCCACCGATAAATATGCAAAAATTGGAAAATTATAAAAAATCAACACAAATACGAGTATTTTACTTAGCGCTTATTAGAGATTATAAATAAAAAAGTAATTGATAGATAAATCTAAGGTAGAATAACAGACAATTATAACAAATAAAGTTCACAATAAATTCTGCCTATTCTATTTAACCAGCAGTTAGTATTCAGATCAGAGGATACTTCATTTTTAGTCTTATACACTCTTCCCAGATGATTCGTAATTCTCCAATTTACCTTCGTGTGCTTTTGAAAAATCGTATTACAAGAAATGATGCCACTAAAAATTGAACAGTTTATATACAAATTTAACTAGACATTATTACGGATGTTAACCACTATCGATTTTAATGAGTTTAAGCATTTAATTTTTATTGTATCGATTTCACTTCTCTACGTCAGTTTTTTCTTACAATAGTCAAAAAATCAAAGTTAAGTAAATCCTACAGGAATCTTGGTAACGCAGACCTGTAAAGTTGTGTGAACTCTGGTAAAAACTGCAAGAACTTGTTGCAATGTAGCAGTGGCCAGCCCAGCAGCGCAGAACCGATAGTGGTAATGACGGACCCACAAACGTGGGGGCCGTCCACAAGTACTAAGATAAAGGCTTTTAAATGGTCTTTTTGGAAATTGGGAGCCTATGTACAGCGGTTGATTTTCTACGGCTTAAATGACGATGAAGAAATGTTTAACTCTTTTTTAAAAACGTAATCTCATATAATCAATACAACGACAGACTATATTATATGTGTGAATATATTATTTTAACTAGTGCATATGAAATAATTGCAGGTCACGGCGCAGTGGTTGCGCACGCGGCGCCTATACTGCGCGCCGCGCCTATCGCCCACGCCGCCCCTGTCGAGATCTATGTAAGTTTATCATCCTTCATAATTGTTTATTTTATTATAATTTATGGTATTTACATAAATAGTATATGTATATGTAGATATTTGTGTACATATATATTGGTTTATTTTTATATAATTATATCAAGTAGTAGCCATTAATATATTTGTAAGGTGTTTTTGTGTGATTATTTTCAGTTTCAGAAATTAACTTACTTTACCCACCTTTATTAATTTATCTCTGCACACTCGAATAGAGATAACTGGTAGAGATAGCTTTCGGCATTAAGTTCGCCATTAAATATGATACATAATTTAAATTCTTTGGTTACTTGACGAATCAAAATGACAAAGTAGATTACACGAACACTTAATTATTAATGTTTGAGCTATAAAAAATTAATTATTTTTGCTATTGCTGTTAATTATTATTACCTTTATTGCCTCTGACATCTAAACTAAAATTGTTGGCATTAAAATTTGAAAATCACATAAAACATTCGTGTAACGATAGCTTGGGGTTCCATCTGAAGCAACAGTCAAATAAATTAGCGCTCTCATCTTGCTCTTTAAAACTGTACCCTGATGTATTTGTTTCACAAATAAAATTGTCACAATAACGGATAGTAGTAAAAAATATTACGTTCTTGCAGTCACACCCCAGGTACCAATTCAATTACGGAGTTGCTGATGGTCACACCGGAGATCAGAAGAACCAGTGGGAGGCACGCGATGGTGACGTTGTGAAAGGACAATACTCCCTAGTCGAGCCTGATGGCACTGTCCGTACCGTAGACTACACCGCAGATGACCATAACGGGTAATTATAATAATTATTACTACATCAAATAATTATGATAAATGATCCAAAATGTTTAGTTGCCATACACGAGCAGCCATGTAATATTATTTTAATTTCTGAAATTTAGTAGTTAATTACTTGCCAATATTACATTTTAAAATAAAACTTCTCTTAAAACTTTTGGTTCATTACTTAGTAGATGTTCGATTTTTGAATATCTGAATCTCTGAAAATCTGCGTTACTCTCTAACTAAGAACTTAAAGGTAGAACTGTTAAATTGAATGGACATTACATTCTGTGTAGGTTCAACGCAGTAGTACGCAGACAAGGACATGCCGCCCATCCAGCCACCGCGCATGCCGTGGTCGCCGCCCCGGCTTACGGACACGGCCACCTCCTCGGCTAGAGAACTGCACGTTTCTCTGAAATTGCTAACTAACGACCATTATTTATTACTCGCGTATAATGTACTTTAAGCACGGACGGAATGCAACAACGGGACTAAAAATCTTCGTGGTTATGGTGTAAAACGGGCTGCACATTGGTATGCATTGTGAGCATTGGTTTGCTTAGAGGCTATACGTTTCATAAGGTGTATCCATACTGGGACTCCAAGTCCAAACTTTAAGACATTTTTGCCATCAGTATCTATTTTGAAAGGTATTACTCGTGCTTTTGTATCATATTTTCTTTTAGTTTGTAAGTTTTCCACGTGTGTTTTTACTTTTAACGTAAAAGTAATTTTTAGTTTTGTATGCATTTTATGAAACGTAAAATATTCTGCCTGCTACGGTGCTGTTCAAGGACTTTTGTTTTTGCTACTAAAAATAATGTAAATTAATATATTGTTATTTCCATAAACTAAAGGCTTTTATTCTTTCTCCTATGACTAAATTTTGTATGATGGATGTAGTGCACTCCCTGAGTCCTTGCTATGGAGAGAATATCCCGAAACTGAAACTCCCTATACGTAACTCACACCCAAACCGATAAAGAAGTTTTCATTAGCCAAGGCTACGGTTCAGAAGTAGGCTCAAGAAAGCTCACCATCAACGTGGTTCAGGAGCTAAAGACCGAGAGGTCATCGTTGTTCGTTGAACAACAGACACTCTCGGGTTGTATAAAAGTGTTCATCATTCATTGATCGAATAAAGAATAAATGTCACTCTGTGCAAAACTTGAATTTTTGTTAATGTTTTTCGGCTACATTTTTAATTTAATAACCTTTAAAATTAAAGTTTTCAAAATTTAATTTAAATCAAATGTTATTTCTAGAAATCTTAAGATTTACATATTGTTCATTAAATATAATAAAAAAGTAATGAGTGAGGTTAAACGAATCGTTTGGTAGAAGCTAGAAGTCTAAATTACTCTTTTAAAAAGTTCAGGATAGCTGAAATATCTCTCTCTTAATATATTTAAAAGTCTTAAAATATTTAACGAAAAACATGAGATTAGAAACAATTTACTGTTTAGTATTATATCGTATCTTTATGTGTGCTTTTGAGTTCCGCATAGTAACAAATTGATTATGTAAACTTTGTCAAAACATGAGCGATAGAAATGGAGTTAAAAGCTTTCTCCTTATAGTTTGAATATTAATTTTTGGATCTTTGTCTTAGGCTCAAAAAATTTTTATATGTCAGAAAAGAGTCTGTAATTTTTAGTGGTATGGTCAGTGGAGGTGAAAGTGCGAAAAAGATTATTTTTGTATAATTATGCTTTATATTGAAAGTTTGAAGGAAATAATTTACTCATATTACACATCTAGTAACAAATGATCAAAGAATATAAAATTAAATAAACACTTAATAATAAATATTAATTTTCATGATGACTCTCGATCTGGACATGTTGACCTGGAGTAGAGTGCTTCACGACAGCATTGAAACTGGAAAAGAAATAATTTTTTGTAAAATATCACATTTATTGACGTTTGAGATCATTACAGTAAGAGAACTTATAAAAAAGTGTTATTTAAAAAAGTTGGTTACCCGTGGTGCTTATCAGAGCTGTATTCAACAGTTCTGATAGAGCCGTCGGCTTCTTGCAAAGAGTACACTCCTTTTACACTATCACCATCACGAATCTCATGTTGGAATTTGTTGTCTCCGGTATGTGGGTCCTCTACTTTGTATTCGTACTGGTATTTAGGGTATGCCTAAAACATAGAGATCATTTATTAAAACGTCTTGGAATTTTATTACTATTCACACAGCGCTATTCCAATGCTACATATGATCTGGTTCGAAATTTAAATGGATAAAGTGCGATGCAAATAAAATAGTAGAAAGTATCTATAAATCGAACGCCGGACGTCCGTCGACAAATAAACGGATTATGTAAGGTAGCTGTTAGTGAAGAACTTACGTAATAATCAATGAGTTCCTCGTGTGAATCGTGACTAGGTGCTTCAGCTTTGTTATTCACGGGAGCTTTTGAAGCCTTGGGGGCATAATGAGAGGAAGACAATTCATTAGGTTGGATATAATGCGGCTGGGGTTCATAGCGCACAGGTCCGGGAAGGGCGTGTAACTGATGACGAATAGCTTGAACTGCAGGCTTACGAGGAGCAGGCTGATGAGAACTCTCAAAGTTTTGGAAATATTGCTTGTAGTTTACTGCTTCCGGCGAATACTCCGACAGGTTTTCCTGAGACTCCTGAACCGGTTGTGGTTGCTTATGAACAATGCTCTGTGATGATATCGCATGCCCATTTTCGTGACGGTATTGATTTTCAAGCTGAGGTTGATTATCTTCTTCGCGAATTGGAGCAGGCTCTTGTTGATAAACATAGGGAATACGCTCAGCTGGATACTTAAACTCCTTGATGTATTCCTTTGGCTGCTCATGCTGAACAACCGGTTTTAATTTGTACTTGTACTCCTGGCATGTTATAGCCGATATGGCAACGGTTAATAATAAAATCTGAAAATTAAATTATTATATTAATACTTAAGATGAAATAAGATGCACCAATGATTTATTTCATTGATATCGAAATACTAACTTTAGCTAGCATGTTGGTCTTTCTTCTTTGGCTTCCGCGGTGAAACTGATGAATTAGCATAGGTTTAATGCCCAATATATACCGGAGACGTTACGCGAGAGAAATGGTATCAATCTACTACTGCTTGAGGCGTCAGACTTGTAACCCACGGCACGCGCACACTTCACATGACGTAATTTATGTAACCAATGTGAAGGTTGTAACTATAGTTCTTTTTGTATCATAAAGCGTGTAATTAGCTCTAAAATATTATGACAAAAATTATCAAGCAATTTGATTTCATACAAAAAATCCCCAAAAAGGCATCAAAAATGTAAAAAATAGGCCGATATACGGTTTTCATGAAGACTTGATTAGACTATTAATTATGTATTCAAGCGGTGTGCGCCGTTTTCTACATATTTGCACTTTTTTAGAAAATTGTAAAGCGAATGTTTTCAGAATATTAATTGGAACAAAATTCTCTTTTTAGTTTATTTAAGAATAAGAGATCTTTAACATCTTAATTTTATATGCCATGTCCGCCTAACCTCTTTAACCTTATTTTTTAACTTACTACTGAAATCGATGTAGAGATGTAGGTTTATTCCATTTGTTAGAACAATTAAAGACAATTCAAAATTTATCAAGTCATTTGAAATTAAATATCAAACTAATCTTTCGACTTTTTTTATGTATAAAGAGGAATTACAATTAATTTACGAAAACATGAAATAAATAAGAAACCGTTAAATGTAAAAATATTCTCAACTAGTATATATTTAACCTATGATGTAAACAAGTGTATTTTTATACTTAGCAGTTTCTTACATACTATTGCTGTAAATAATAATTAGAATTTCATATGACTTCTATGTAATTATTTTATAAAAGTTACATATATGTAGCAGGACGTTCACTGGAAAGTTAGTAATATTCATTCTTCCACCAAAAAAATTCTTAGATATTATTTCTTATAAAGAAGTTATACAGTATGGATGTTTTGGCCCTAGACCAAATTTCATATTTCTGTTAAAGTTTTGTAAGTGTAGTAACAATAAAATGAACGTTCTTTTGAGAACTTAGTATGGGGATTTTCCCATAACGAACGTTTTTATATATTTTACGGTATTCATCTGTCATTCGCTAATTTATAAGAATGTTTCATTGCTTCTTAATCTTTCATCATAAACTACAAAAACTTATTTTCAATAGTACATAACAAGTTAAAAATAATTTAAATTGTATAAAAATATAAATGCATAACGAATAGAGATTTTAAAACAGTGTGTATGTATATATGTATGGCCATGCACATAACGGTTGACTTTATTGCAAATAATTAAATATTTCTAACACGTAATTGGTTCCGTTCCATGCTTCCTATTAATATTTAAATTTAATGCAAATGTAGTCTTTATGTCCTAATCAACATTTTAGCTACAGACTGATTCGAAAATGTGCACCTCGGCTTACGGTTATCTTTAAAATAATTATATATTTATATATATACATATATATATATATACATATATATATATATATATACATATATATATATATATAGATTACATAACACTGCAAATATTTTTTTGCATTAAATAAAGTTACAATAGCGTTCACCTGACCAAAATACTTATGCCTTTCTCATAATATCCATTATGTACGGGAATTTTCAAATATAAAATCTTGCGTTTTGACTCAAACGGTGTCCTGACCAGAACACAATATTGGGAGAGCATTATTTGGCGGCAAATTATAACACACGTCATATTTTTTATTTTCCTCAATTCATTCATTCATTCTGTATTTAACTTTACCTTATATCTCTTATCTTGTAATATTTAGTTCAATTTTATGTCTAATTTAACAAATTGTCATTATTTATATTATAATAAACCTGATGGGTAATATAAACGCGGCGTGGATAGGCCCCGCACTGGATGGACCGGCGACATAGTTTAGGTCGCTAGATGCGGACACCGTAAGACTGGTCATCGTTACTTTCTTTGGCGGAAACCGATGCCTTGCAGTGCTTGTCTATAAGCTTAACAGAAGATGGGACAACTTAGGTTAGGTTAGTTTAGGTTCACATATCTCTTTCCTCCCCCGAGAGGCAGGGTATCTTGAATATCAAGGATTTCTCCACTTCAAAACAAGAAAAAAATCGATTAGTTTATGTATTTAAAGGTACAATTGTTATACCAAGGCTTTTTACTTGTTATATACCAATCATCATCATTTTATTATTCACTTATCACACGATTCTGTGCTTGCAATGCGACCATAAAAAAGAAATTACAAATTACCGATTAATAATTTAGTAGTAAGTTTAATATTATTTTTATTTATATTTACTTCAAAAGTTATGTACGATGAAGTTGAATGTTTTTTGTTGAATGTTTTCATTGTTTCAGAATAAAAGCGACGTGTGTTCGTTTTTAAACCAAATATTTTTTATTATCATTATATGGTTAATAACGTAGTATTATTTCTATTAGTGCTATTTATTAAAAGAAAATTTGTTCAAATTATAATCTAGATCAACTATTTGGCATATAATTAAAGACCGTAGAAGTCACTAACCCTGTAAATACTCGTTCTTTACCGAGTATTGAAAGTGACCTTAATGCAATGTCAATGCTATCGTACTTTTTGCTATTTAATCGTAAGGAGCGTCGGTCTGCGCTACTCGAATAAGCCATGAACCACATATTTTTTTTAACATGATTACTAAATTTCCTGTAACCGCATCATTGGTATTAAAAAAAATTTGGGTTGATTTCACTACTATTCACACTACTCCAGAGCGTCCGAAAACACTTTATAAAGTTATTATTGTTTTATAAATTTATATAATAACTATTTGTAGAAATATTATAGATCGAAAGTATTTGGTAGCAAACTTTGCGAAATTTATTATATACACAACTACAAGTTGAATGGAGTTACATTTAAATGTTTCATTAAGGCCTCGATTCACTTGTGTTGTTATATTATATCCGAAACGATATAAAAAAGAGGCGGTTTCGATATCTACATTTACTGTTAACACCTGTTGTAATTGCACCACAAACAACGTGTATTGCAATATTTAGTATATGCAATTTTTAATAGATTTTTCTTTAGCGAAAAAAATATTTATTTAATATACGATTTCGTATTTGTTGTGTACGCCGGAATTTTCGGTTTAGGCTTCAAACTGGATCACAATAATATTTACGCACTTAAGCCGTCATGTACGGCTTTTCGTCATGGGATCTTTTTCTTTTTGTTACGAATAAAATTGATTTTTGAACTTTATTTAAAACGCTTTTGTAATATCCTTTCTATATAATCCTTTAAATATAAACATTGAATTATTATGTACAGTTAAAAAAATGCTTATTGTTTAAGATCTAAAAGCTTTCTCGTCTATTAATTTTTAATTTTTATCTATTTTATCAGCAATAGTACCTAGTACTGTATACTGTATTATTGCAAATAATAACATAAACGTTGATATTATGATTTAAAGTATAAAAGTAGACCAAAGCAATGCGCTGCGTTCGATCAATACGCATTGTTCGTAGTTTCTTTATTCAGGATAATAGTTGTTAGTTTTTTCAATGAAAACTACAAATTCCGCTTCAATTACTAAGTACAATACAGGCATAATTATACTTGAATATCAATACGTAGTAAATTATGCTATGATACTGAGCAGAAAATTAGTAGTTACTATATTCTACATAGTATTTTGAAAATATTTAATATTATAAATCACAGAAAATATTTTTTTGTAACCGATATCCATGAATACTTAAAAATTACTTTAAGAGAAATATGTATTTGAGTAATTTTATCAATTAACTATCATTAAATTCACGATTTTTTTTGGTTACTTTATAAGATGAATTTAATATAATATACTTACACATGTCTGAGAAACAAGCGACTTTTAATTAAGTTTTTTTGCTTAGAATGCTTTGATATTTTTAGTGGCTTATCTTATGGAAATAGATTCTCGTGTTCCTATAACATCAAGGTTAAAAAAATAATAACAATGATTAAATATTTCAAGTTCGTTTTACACTAAAAACATAAATAAAAAACTTTGTTTGTTGGTGGTATTAGTGATTCAATTTTATGAAACGATTATAAAAACAGCACATTACAACCGACAAATAATTTTAAATGGCCATCATCATTCACCACTTATAGGGAAATCGGTTTCCTTTATTAGCTACACTTTACAAACGATATAAAAGCGATAAGTAATATATGATCCTTATCAGTGTGCGGTTGATTTCAGTATCTAACAAAATAACAGAATCATCTTTTTTACAATGATATTAAAGGTATTATTTTAGTAAAAATAATTGATAAGGGCGTTTATTTCTCTTTGCGCTGAAAATTAAAAAGTGCCGTGTTTCAGTTTTAGTATAATACTAAGTTCAGTGTTTTACATAAAATTGTTGTGATTTTAAGTAAAAAAATATTTCAATTGATTGAATTTTTTTTAATGTTTACTAATAATTGTTATGAATCCATGTCCTTCGTAATATTTTAACTGAAGTTTAAGCTAAATATATTCCAGAATAATTAATTAGCAACAATGATCAAAAACGTGTACCCATGGTTTCTTAATCTATTTATATTTTAGGTTCTGTGTCTCGCTGTGCTCGTAGCATTCGTGGTCGCAGAAGAAAAACATGGTTATGCTTATTCGTCACAAACGGTTGTACGCGAATACGGACCTGCTGAAAAAGTGTTTGTCGATGGTGACGATGACGATGGGCATCATATTGATTATTACGTAATAAAAGTTTTCATTTTATGACAATTAACGTTATTCAGTATTCGATTTTTTTGTTGTTATTTATAGGTATTGAAAAAAAATATAACTTTTTCCTCTTTAGGTAGATTTCGTCACATTTATTTTACGACTACGAAGATAGTAGAAACTAAAAACGAAAAAATCTAAAAGTATAATCAGCTTTGTCGCAAACTTCTATTTCTTGCAGGCAACCATTCATCAACAGCATTTCAGCCGAAGGTCTTCCATACATTTTCAATGTAACCGGTTAGAAACGACGTGATTCCATCGTATTTGAAAGATGTTAACCACTTTAATTCTTCTATGGATCTCTTTATTTCTGATGCTATTTTGTAGGGAAATTCTTTTCTATCTATCAACAGCCACTTGTTCGAAAACTACATAATTTATTTTGCTACTTAATTTATTCCCTGTGTTTTATCTGAGATTGTTGTTTGTATGTCCATAGAATGTCAGCAAAAGCTTTTTGTAAGTTCTCCGACCCTTCCCTTCCGTGAACTCAGTTCTGATGAAGCTGTAAAAGTCTTCCGGGATTACAGCGAAACAGAAGAAAGAGTAAAAGGCTCCTCCAACCTTTCCTATTACTTCCTACCTTTTTCTACACTGTGCGTCATATATCGAAAGAACTGCTTTATTTTGTCTTTTTCTGTTCAGCTACATTTTATCAGCCATGTGTTCTGTCTATTGCCACGTTTTACTAATTGAGTCTGATATGTGTGCTATAACATACTACAGAGACAAGTAGTAAAGGTTTACTAATATAAATTATATAATTAGCGTAATATAAGTAATTTATGTGTAATGTTAATGTATAATTTTATTTGCAGTTATTGGTTATGATACTGTTAGTTACGTTAAGGTTAGTTGAAGTGATTAAGACTATGATGTGGAGACCACGGACCAGCACAAATCTTGTGATGTCCGCTCACACGATGGGCGGACAACCGTGTTTCTGTGGTCGGAAAACGCTGGATGCAGGCCCTTACCGTTATTGTTAGAATTGTTTGGTAGAGACCAGCAGTGGAAACCACTCCCACGCCCGAAACGGTAACGTTGATGATGAAATTAAATTACTATTGTTATATTTTAGATTCATCCAAAGTTCAAGTACGAGTACAAGGTAGATGACCACTACACAGGAGATTTGAAGTCCCAAGAAGAATACCGCGATGGTGACGTTGTCAAGGGACGTTACGCACTACACGAGCCTGACGGTTCGGTTAGGATTGTAAATTATTATGCGGATGACAAAAGCGGGTAAATTTACTAAAAATATATCGTATTAGCATTTGCAGCACCAGCTAATTTTTTTTTGCTACAAAAATTTAGTTTATGGCTCCAATCACGTATTTAGATTATATTGGTTTCATGTATGATTACTGTTTTCAGTTTTCACGCGGACGTTAAATACGAAACTCATCACAAAAACGACGATGACAAAAAGGAATATACACATAAAGAAGAGGAAGAAGAAGAAGAAAAGAAAAAAGAAGAGGAAGTAGAGGAAGAAAAGAGTGAAGAATAACTGTGATATAAAATCTGAATTTAGATTTTAAACTATTTTATGTTCTGCTTATATTTCTGACCAGTATTTCCTATAGACATCCTTAAAGCATATGAATATTTGCAGTTTCTGTATCTTAAACGTACTATACTACTTGTTTTTTGTATTTACAAATAAAGATTAACTCTCACTTGCGAATGTGTTTTATATTTTTAGAGCTTTTATTTTTACAGCTCTGGAGTTTATTTGGTTTAGTTGCACGTATTATATAGTTAAGGTCACAACACTGTATTGGCCTTTGGGCACTATTAGTTGGTAATGGTTTTACGGTTGAAGTAAACAACGATTAAAGTTTTTATCCCCTTTTTATGTAACAGCTACTTAGTAAGAGGAGTCGATTTAAGTATGTTATTTAATATAAAATTATGTATGTGTACAACTTTTATATATGTAACTATGTCGAAAAAATATTTATATATTACAACATTTAATCTGTTAGTATGTTTTGTAACCATTGTCTTACTACACAAAATCTTTAAACGGTATTGGCAGATATTACGTGTTTAGATTAAGAAATTCTATTCGAAGCGACAATTGCCCTATTGATTTTTATAAGTTTTCAACCAAAGGAGGCGCATTATAGGATTTGTACACAGTATAGAGTTGTGGGCAAACACATGATCGACAGATGATATTTTAAGGTCATCTCTAATTACTGGATGCGGGTCGTTTCTGTACGGTCTTATTGGAAATCTAAGAGAGAAGCTTATGTCCAACAGTGGATGCCCAACGGCTGAAAAGGTGATAATAATAATAGGCGAAAAGTAACTTCAACACACGCAACGCCTTTTTTTAATATTATATTCATAATAATTGAAAACTTGCATAATTATACTTTGTATTTAGAAAGCCGGTCCTATAAGCAAACTAGGCTTATTGGTATATCGTTTGTGAATGTTCAATTAACTTTGTTCTTTGTGTCATTTACTGCGCAAGAACACAACTGTAAGTAATTATTGTTCGCGGCGCTACTGCCACATTGACGAATGTAGTAGCTACGTCAAGCAAACGGTTTTACGAAATTAGTTACAAAAACCAAACGCAAACAACAGCTATTATCGAATAATTTGAACTGTAAGTAGTATAGAGTGAAATCAACATCACCTTGGCTTGTTACTTTAGTTATCAATATAAAAGAGGTGATCTGTTGACAGTACGTATCAGTTAAGTGTCGTTCTTAGAAACATCAACATAAACCTAAAAATGATTTCTAAGGTATATATAATCAGTGTTATCCTTAGTTGAGGTGTAAAAAAAATAAAGTGTTCATTTAATGAAAAAGGTGAACTTTCAGGTTCTGTGCATCGCGGCTGTTGTTGCAGTAGTGGTTGCCACCCACGAACATGGCCATGCGTTCTCGTCGCAGCACATCTCGCGGCACGATGGGCCCGCTCATGTCGTGCATGTGGGCGGTCATGAGCATGGTCATGGCGAAGGACATGGACACGGCCACGACCACGGACACGTCGACTACTATGTATAAACAAAATATATACACTACACCGAATTTTAAATTAAATTAAAATAATAATTATCTAGTGAAAAATATTCGGTACAAATGAAGGAATATTTATTTTCAGGCACATCCTAAATACGAGTTCGATTACAAGGTAGTGGATCCCCATACTGGTGATAAGAAATCTCAGCATGAGTATCGCGATGGAGATGTTGTCAAGGGTGTGTACAGTCTTCATGAGCCCGACGGTTCCGTAAGAGTTGTCGAATACCACGGAGATAAGCATAGCGGGTAAATATTAATTATAAATGAAATAAATTTAATGTATATTCAAGTTTATTGAAGTATGTTATGAATTGACAGTTACGAAACCACTAAATAATCTTTAAATAAAATTAAAATCAGCAATAATTGAAATCTCCGTAAAGTAGTATCTCACATAGTTCACAAAGCTGTCTACAAGATAGCTCTGTATAACGTTAAGAATATTTTTGAAAAATTAGGCGGGGCAAAACTGAAGAAAAAAATGTCTTTGCGTTTAACATGTAAGAAATTTTCAATAGAATAACGTTTATATAATAGGTATATTGTCTAATGTGTTTATTTGAGACCGTTCAAACATTACTATATCGATATATTTAATATTAATACCTACTACTAAATAAATATTTGAAATCATAGTCAATGTCTAGTTAAATTAAAATATACATAGCTACAATAATTATTTTATTACAGTTTCCACGCCGACGTGAAGCACAGCACACACCACATAGTTCCCGAACATCACCACCATCATTAACTGACAGATCTCGAAGATGTGTACAAATTCAAATATGTTCCTATTTGTTATTCCATTGTTTTTAATTGTATAAAAAAAGATTTTTTATATGTTTATAATACGTTGTTTTTTAAAAACAAATAAACGTTTCAATACAAGTAATTTGGTTTTAATGTCATGTGTAACTACCAAAAGTGATTAAATTGAGAAATTACATAACAATTGGACAAAAAAATGTTCAAAACAGTTTAAATAATATAGTTTATGAACAAATTAGCATTATATTAGTTAAAACTGAACTATTATTTCAAATTTTAAAATGAATATAATTTCTAAACATAAATTTTAAAAAGTAGAAGAATGTTTCGGTTGTACAATCAAGGAAATCCGCATATAGTAATTTTATGACTACATGATCGAAATATGAATGCAAAATCAAAGAACTAATCAATTAATTAAGAGCACACGCTTACGAAATCTTTCAACAAACGTAATAAATTATTTGTAATACGTCATAACATTTTAGTCGAAAGCATGTTTTAATCCGTGTATCGATGACGTTTGTGTATTATTTGTTATTTTAAAGAAACAACTATTTAGTTTTCATGTTAAAAAATTTCATGTTTAAAATTTTATCACTATCCAGTAAATGAAATATGCTATAAAAATATTTATTTTAATTCTGTGTGTAACTTAGCTAAGCGCCTTTTGCCTATAATGCGGCAAGAGTGAGGAGAGGCATTTGTTATTGTTTTTTGTATATAAATCACATAAACAAATATTGCGTTTTTGAAATATAATTGTTGGGTGATTTATAGTGATTAATAACGGAAATTATCAATATTTAGAAAATAAATCAGAATAGTTCATTGTCAAAGTTATTTAGTAAGCTAAATTAATATATTTGATTCCTTATATATTCATAGTTTTTAGTAAGTATAATGTTTAAAAGCAAAACTTTTAACGGTTACATAAGCATTTAATTTGTTGTATACTTTTAAACCACAAACTGGTTATCTTCGGCCTATTATATTTGCAAAATATGAATACGTAACATGCTCCAAATACTTGTACCTGCGAAACAATCTTGTGTTATGTGATTGTCAAAATGAAGTTTATAATAATATTTAAATCAGAATCGAATTTAGAATCGATGTTATTCTCAATTAGGTTAATGTGTAAATGAGTATAAAGAATGATTGGTCATAAGGGTAAAAACTTTTAAGAGATAAATGTGCCACTCACAGCACGTCAGAAATACGTTTTTTGTCTTTTACATATTTTTCCAAACATCTTAAAATAAGGTCACATTATTTTCTATTGCATGCAACAGGCAATTTATTTAGCCAATAAATCTACAGAGACAGTTACGAATAATTAATTTTAATGAGTAGTAATACTAATTATGAAACAGGATAAAAATATCAATCACCTCGTAAACATAAAGAGGATGATGCTTGATGACTTTACCTATGTAGCTTTGTGCAGTGACAGTATCATTGTTAAAAAAACAAGGTCCGTTTGTACAACACCGCTAATCCAAACTCAATTCACGCTAGGATCAACATAACAGTCTATCTCTGATAAGTCTAGTCTGCCTTCCGCTTTCCACTGCAAGGTATAGGTCTCTTCCAAAGACATATATGAAGGGTTATACCATAATCGCCACGCTTGGCAGGTGGGTTGATGGTCGCAGAGTGGTATTACGGTACCCAGAGAACGCTGTTGCCTGTCCTCTGGAAACTTGATTGTAGGCGGTGGCAATTTTATATAATTAATGCGCAAGTGTGAATTATATATAAGACTGTTTTCCGTGAATCGAACCCGCGACCTACAATGCCAAATCTAAGTACTTCACCATCGTTCAATACCAATAATATTATATATTAAGTTAATTTATTCAAATATAAGCTTAATATTTAATTTATTTTATGTGTCTCATAGTAGTGAATGATAGTTTTGACGAATATTTTAGGGTAACTAGTGTGAAACCTATAAGGTATATAGGGTGATTGATTTTGGGTACACAGGCATTAAAAGGGTGAACAAGGCTTATGTGTCAGAAAAAAGCTATAAAACTTTTACGCCTATCCCTATGTGATCAATATGACATATTTCTATTAGAATGCGAAAGGCCAATAACTTCTGGCAATAGTCAATTTTAATATGTAGTAATTTGAATTTTGAAACCGTTTTTTGTTGCTATGTTAATGTTATTTAATATGTTTGAAAATCTTTATAATTGGAGAATGTGTACCACACGATGATTAAAAGTAAACGAGCTTTTTAGACACTCCTTTGAAACTTTTATATTTATAACTAATTACCCTGTATAAAAAAGGATTTCCTTTTTTATTAGTAAAAATCGCCTACCGTTTAATGAGTTGTAGTAAGGTAATACTTTAAATTCAAATTCTATTATTTTACGTTAAACCATATACGATTACGAATCTAAATTAGTAATATTACACACAACATTAACAATATAATCATAAAAAGGAGTAAAACTGTTTTAAAAAAAATTATAAACAAAATGTTATGTCACTCGTGTTAATAACCTATGAATATCTTAAAATTACATAATTGACCTCCGCTTTCATATCGAGGTTGAATTATGTAAACAAAATTGTATTTTTTTGTATCAAAATGTAAGTAGGGTTTTAATTACTAGTAAATGAAACGTTCTACTTATGTTGCAGCCTTTGTTTTTTTAAGGTTTCGCTGGTAATTTTGAGCCATGTCTAAAGCTTATATTGCTTTGTATATAAAGCTTTGTATGATGTCATCTGTAATATTAACTAGAGTATTGGTAGTGCTGTGACCTGGTCGAAAGCCGGATTGAATGGGATTAAGGAGAATATTTTTAGACAGGAATTTACAAAGTTGAGTATGGATTAAACATTCCAAGACCTTGGATAGAAATGGCAGAATTGATATAGTTTGAAAGTCCGACAGGGTAGACGGGTTAGACTTTAAGGAATGGGAGTGATTTGAGCATTTCTTCAAACTATTGGGAAGGTTCTGCTAGTGATAGAGAAATTAAGGATATGGAAAATAATTGGTGAAATTATGTCCAGGATGGGAAGGATCACTTTGTGACCCACACAGTCGACGTGCTGAAGAAGTATTTTACTTGACGGCATCTTACAAAAAAGAATAGTCACCTGTCAAATAACTTATTTATAACTCAAACAACTCGCCTTTAAACAATGTCATATGTTTTAGCTCTTAGGTTTAAATTATTATTCTTTTTGTAGTTGAATAAACAAGAAATATGCAAAAAAATGACATTGTAGTCCTTTTGCGGATTGACATTGATCGCTAAAGATAAAATTCGATCTACGGTTTTGTTGACAAACAAAACGCCAGTCCATAGACAAACATAAAATTAAAATAAAAACAAAAATACACCGATTTACTTATACATTTACTTACTTATAGGGTAGAAAAACAAAATACAACCAAAATACAGTATGGGACAGTTATCACAACTAGTGTATGACGAGAATAAATACAAAGGACATACATAACATTTGGGCAAGTTTATCAAGCTATTAATAGTAACTCTATCGGTCATTTTCATACAACTCTCTGTGCTCCAAAAAAATGATGACACGAAACATTAGTACCAAAGTAGCAAAATCAACCCTATATCACTTAACGGACACTATATAGGATCTTTCTTACACTGTATAGTTTCAAAAATTCTTTAATTATTTACGTATGTACAGAACAATGTTGACATTTAATAAGACAAAATATAAAAATTAGTTACATTTGATTAATCTGATGTCTGCTTAATATTGCGTATGTCCAACAGTGGGCGTCCTTCGGGTGACTATGATGAATGTTTTTGCTCTAAATCATGTCTTTTCATATTTTTTCTTGATTTTTTCCTGATTAATCTGAATTTTTCGGCCAGAGCATTTAGCTACATGAAGTGTCTATATTTTAAAACTAAACACCACGGTACTAAGGTAAGCCTTCTTATAAAATTTCTAATCTACTATAATTCATACAAATTAATCTGACTGAACTTGATGCATCTCTTAAGCAAGAAGATAAATGTATCATATTATAAACTAATGGTAGGCGGTATGGATAGTGAAATTATTGGGATTAATAATCGTGTAAATTACTATCACTAGGTGACAAGTGCAAACAGAGTATAGAGCAGGAATTGATTTTTCATAATTTTTTTGATCAGTACCGAAGGATTTATGTGTTATAAAGAAAACGAACACCCGCGATTATATGACATGTCTACAATTAAGTATAAACCTGGAGCGGAGACCTGGAACGGGCAGGCGCAATGTGAACAGACGACCTTTTCAAGTTCGATAGAAGACGCTAAAAGCGGCCCTCTTCAACCGGTCTTATTAGAAATCAACGGAGGAGGCAAATGTCCAGCACTGGATGTCTTATGGCTAAAATGATGATGATGTAAAATAAAACATTAAAATAAATCGAACTTCGCAATAACCTCTTTAAATTTTTTGAATTATGTAATTTATTTGATAATCATTAAAAATTTCACCAATTTAACAGACGAGAATTACAAAAAAGAAAAACATAAATGCACGTGATTGACATAAATACATATCCGTATACACTAACTTAGCAACAATATAATTTATTGAGTATTTTTATTCTAGTAATGATTTGCAACAGGAACAGCATGAGAAGCGTGACCTTCGCGGTGCACTACGGCGTTGAACCTGAAAAAAAAATTGTAGCATAAATATATCATCCACAAAAATGCATACTTTATTTATGTTAACCCGTTGTAATATAATATTTAGCACGCTAACTATTTTATTTATATTAATGGTAAAAATAATTTATAACTTATATAAAGACGATCACAATATATGTGACAATGCAGTTCCAGTTCTAATTTTGAACTATCGTTGCAATTATTTTTATTTTGACGTTTTCTACAGGTATATTTAAGCTACATAGTCCCCATAAGAAATAAAAATAAACAGATACTTAGACAAAGCGTATTAAAGTTCCAGTATATCTTGATACTTTATTTTATATTAGCTATTTTAACCCGGGTTGCGAACTAAATGTAAGCCCTCTGAAGCGCCGTTGTGGGTAGAGTTTTGTTAAATCTATGTGTAACTAACCGTTGTTTGGCAAAAGTATTTAAATTTTATGGTTTCGAAGATAAGTGATACTAGTACTGTCATACCCGTTGTGCGCGTCGGCGGTGTACTGGACAGTCCTGACAGTGCCGTCGGCCTCGTGGAGGCTGTAAGAGCCTTGCACCGCGTCTCCCTCGCGGCTCTCGTGCTGCGACTTGATATCGCCGGTGTGTGGGTCGGCTACGGAGTACTCGAATGAATAATGAGCTGGGGTCTGTAAGCGTAATAAAAGTAAATAATAAATATCATACTTGCTTAAACTGTTCATTAGTTATATGATTTTCAATTACAGGATGAACACTAATAATCCATACAAACGAATATGTGTTATCTCTATAACTTAATAATAACATACGTAATAATCCTGGTTGCTGTTGTAGTTGCCAGTATACACAGGCTGGTGTTGGAGAATAGCTGTGGGCGCTCTGTAGGCGCTCAGTCCGTGGTTGAGCACGATGTTGTTCTGTGCGTACCCTTGCCTGTATCCGTACCCGGCGTGGTACTGTCCAGCCGCCACAGCCAGGACAACAGTGGTAACAACGACCTAAGACAATATCACATGGTCTTAATTTGAATATCAACTAAATTAATTTAAATAAATGAAACCTTTTCTACCTTGGCGAACATAATGAAATTGTTTATTGTTTGAATTACAAGTGAAAACTGGTGCCTTATTAAACAATTACTTCTCCTTTTATACTAAGGGCGCTGAAAGACATTTTCTTAGCAAAACTTTTTTACGTAATTATTAACCGGTTAATTATTTAATTCAACCTCAACTGTCGCTTTGAAGAGATTTCGGAATAAACGATATTTTTACTTTAAGCGGAGCGTTACCTTATGTATGTAACCATGTAACCTAGTTAGAACCCCAAAAATGTTTATAATATTTTCTTTATTGGCTAAAGGTATAAAACTGCATTCCTTTTTTCTTTTTTGCAGAAAAATACCTAAGTTTGCTTATTCAAATTTACACAAAACGTATAAACTTGTACAAAAATTAAAATATTGCAAAGTTTGCGTAAAAAACTTTTTGTGGTAAAACGTAGAAAAGTCATAATAAACTAGTATAATTCCGATTTTTTTTAAATTCTACAAGGACTCTGATGATGATTTTTGTACATAAACAAATTTCTTAAGAAATTCTGTTACCAACGGAAGTTTGTAACTACCTTTAGTCACGAATTTTTGTGAGAAAAATTAGATACGGCTAATCTAGTATCGTGTTACAATAACAATTACTGGTGTTTCCGAACGATATAAAAGTCTTGCATTTTTTTCATAAGGTATCAGTATACAATACAGGTTAATCCAGTTAATTACGAGAATGTTCTCAAAGGTAATCATTTTAAATGACATGTTGACGATCTAAAAATTAGAGTTTATTTAGTAACAAAGAAAGACAAGTGTCCGTGGTAATATTGTACGTTGTAATTTACAGATGGTAATTGTTGCTTTCGCTTTGATGATGGTTGCGCACATTCATGGATATGAACATGCGTATTCATCGAACCACATCTCTCGTCACGATGGACATCACCAAGAAGTACACCACGATCATGGCCATCATCACGATTATTACGTAAGTATAACTGTTATTACTTTTTTTTTTCTATTTTTGAAAGGCACCAATACAAACAATTTAAATATTGGCTGTCAATTTCTGTAACAACTCGCCTTTTCTTGGTGGAAGCGAACCAGACGATTAAAGCCAATTGCTTTTAAAGTTTTAGATAGAATAATACGATAATATATTTGTTGTAATCTATCAGACACACCCCAAGTATGAGTTTGAATACAAAGTGGAGGACCATCACACGGGCGACATAAAGTCGCAACACGAGCACCGGGACGGTGACTCCGTGAAGGGTGGCTACTCCCTGCACCAGCCCGATGGTTCCGTCAGGCACGTCGAGTATCATGGTGATAAACATAGCGGGTAAGATCATAATATATCTTACAATAATTCTAAATATAATATTACAAAACCATCATAATATGAATTATGAATTATTTTATACTCTAAATGTATTATTTGAAGGTTTTCGAATAAATACTACCTGTTTCAATTTGATACAAATAATTTGTTCATTGAATTCATTTTATTGTTATTGTTTACAGTTTTCATGCCGATGTGAAGTACAGCACGCACCATATAGTTCCCAAGCATCACCATTATTGAAACAATTTATTTTAAAGCTTGTTTCATATTTTCTTTTACATTGTGCAATAAATTTTAATATTTTGAGAACTGTTATTTTTTGTTCACAAACAAAATGAAAACCTAGTGTTTGCCGGTTGTGATGGAAATACAATGATAATATCATTTAAAACTGTGTAAAATTTACTTTTTACAATATTTAACGTAATGCAATTCTGTAAGAAGTAAAATTCGACATGTATAAAATATTACAAGATATTTATTACAAGATATCAAGAAATAAAATCAAACAAAACAGTTAAACTATTTTGTTTTGTGAAACTGTCTTCTCTGGAACGAACATGACATTCTGCGCAGCTACGCAAAATCATTTTATTTACGCCGGTCACATTAAAGCTTCGAATAGTACAATTCAGTAGGCTCAAATACAATGATTTTCCGCCACTTTAATCTTCTACCAAATTTAAGTCAGGTATAGTGGAAGTAATGAACAGATCTTATAAACGGTGTGTACACTCATCAGTTTTAGTTCAATTTTAAAGTCAGACAAAATTTATTTATCAACAAATCAAAAATCTGTTCAAGCTTTTAAGAACCAAGCTCTATTTACAACACAGACGCAATATTTTGACATTGTGTCCCGCGCCTCCATTCATTTCTGTGTAGTGTAACGGTTTTATTATACTATAAACAAATGAGAGGCGAGAGTACACGAATATCAGCCACTGCAATTGGTACTGATATTTTTAAATTTAAAAAAGTCAGTGTTTATATTAAGTATTTTTATTTCAAATGATTCAGTAATCACAGAGATTGCATAAATAAAACAGATCCATGTCCTTGTCAACATAACATATTTAGTAAAAAAAAAATATAATTTAATTAAAATTAATACATATCGAAAATTTTGTATGTAATTTATTTTGTAATAATTTATTTAAGCCTACGTTATCAACATACTCAGTCCAAAAAAAGAAACTTGAGTGCCTCATTTGAATATAAATAAACAATAATTTAAGCCACAACAGAAAGACTATAATTTAGTGTTTTTATCCTAGTAATGATTTGAAACGGGAACAGCATGTGTAGCGTGGCCTTCTCGGTGCACGACAGCATTGAATCTGAAAAAATGAAGTTTCGGTATCAAGAATACATATTTAACAAAATTAGATATGTAAAACTTACATTAACTTCCTTGTAGTGCATTCATTAAAGAACAAAATTTATTACGAAGAATTATATAATTAAAACGAGTATCACTAATCTTTTAGCCTATCGGCACTTTTTCGCTATTTCGAATGTTGCTAAAGCCTCATTATACTGCACTATTTTCTGATTCACGAGTTTATATTTTAGTGTTGTTGTTAACTGAATAAAAAGATGCTCTTAATGCGGACTACGACTGTATTTAATTACTATATAATCTGTATGAGAGTTGTCATACCCGTTGTGTGCGTCGGCGGTGTACTGGACAGTCCTGACAGTGCCGTCAGCCTCGTGGAGGCTGTAGGAACCTTGCACCGCGTCTCCCTCGCGGCTCTCGTGTTGCGACTTGATATCGCCGGTGTGTGAGTCGGCTACGGAATACTCGAACGAGTAGTGAGCAGGAGTCTGTAAATGTAACAAAATATGTGCAAGATGTAATAAATATCCTCACTTGTTTAAACTATTCATTATTTTTTTATTTAAAGTACCGCTTGACTACTAATAGAAGTGGTGTTGTAATCTATAACATAAACAGTGAAAATAAATAAATCTTGAACAATTATTAACATAATGTACATTAGAAATGTTATAATGAATAATCTTGAGCACGTAGCTTGGTCGTATTACCTTCTTAAATGTGAAATCTTTTATAAGAGAATCTTACACAGACACACGTGTTATATATGAAACTTAGTAATAACATACGTAGTAATCCTGGTTGCTGTTGTAGTTGCCAGTATATACAGGCTGGTGTTGGAGAATAGCTGCAGGCGTTCTGTAGGCGCTCAGTCCGTGGTTGAGCACGATGTTGTTCTGCGCGTACCCTTGCCTGTATCCGTAACCAGCGTTGTACTGTCCGACTGCCAGAGCCAGAACAGCGGCGGCGACGACGAACTGTGATAATAGCATAGGGGCTTAATTCAAATAACGACTGGATTATACTAGGTCTTAAACAAGTTAGACCCTCTTTTACCTGTGTGAACATTGTTAAATTGTTGATTGTTTGAGTTATAAATGAAAACTGATACCTTATTAAAAATACTTCTCCTTTTATACAGAGGGCACTGAAATATATTTACTCCGCAAAACGTTGTTACTTAATTCATAACCGGTCGTTTATTTAATTCAACCTCAACTGTCGCTACAAAGAGAATAAATCAATTTTGTTAATTTTAAAAGCGATTTAAATGCGCTAATTACTATTCACGTAATTATAGCTTAAATATATTTTAGCCACTGCTTTTTATTTAGTATAATTCGGTACAAATACTTACAATGTTCACAAAATATCAATGAAAATATCGGGTTGTTCAAAATCGAAGAAGACTTAACAATAACACTGAATAACAACCCAAAAATATCTTGTTTGATGATTATATTTTCTAAAGTAGTTTTTCACGCTGATTACAAATCTGAAAACCGTTTTTCTCTATCACGTCAGGTTTTTAAGATATTAACGTAAACATACATTTTTTAATCCCTTATTGGTCAAGCTGAACTGCTAGGTTCACCTGTTTAATTTGCTATCACCAGGTACAAGAACTTCACAATTTCGACATAGACACAAAGAACTCGTGCAGTTCTTTGCAATGAGTGACAATATGTGCTACTGCACTGACATCCAAGGTCTTATGTCAAGCCTCGGTGTAGAACATAAGACTGAAGCATGGCGTCTATTTATTGATTCCTCCAAGGCAAGTTTGAAGGCTGTATTATTACACAATGGAAACATGTATGCATTAGTACCGGTTGTTTATTCTACTCATCTAAAAGAGACGTACGAAACCATGTCGCTACTTCTTGAAAAAATTTGCTATCGCGATTACATTTGGAATATATGTGGTGATTTAAAAGTGATCACTATTCTCATGGGAACGCAGACAGGGTACACCAAGTACTGCTGCTTTATCTGCGAGTGGGACAGCAGAGATAGGAAGCACCACTATATAAATAAGAATTGGCCGTGAAAAAGTTATTATGCCTCCACTTCATATAAAGCTGGGGCTCATGGAAAACTTCGTGAAGGCACTAGACAAAAACTCAGATGCTTTTCGGTACCTATGCAACAAGTTTCCAGAGTTGAGTTATGCGAAAGAGAAAGAAGGTATATTCATAGGTCCACAAAAAAGGAAGATCATAGCAGACAGTCACTTCGAAGATTTACTCAGCAGAACTGAAAAAAAGCATGGTTGGCATTTAAGTCTGTTGTAGCCAATTTCCTTGGAAATAGTAAATCTCCTGACTATGTAAATATTGTGCAAAAGTGCATTAGTGCGTACAAGTTAGTGGGTTGTAACATGTCCCTCAAGATTCATCTCCTCGACTCACATCTCGACTTCTTTCCAGAAAACCTAGGTTCTGTTAGTGATGAACATGGTGAACGTTTCCATCAGGACATCTCGGTGATGGAGTCACGCTATCAAGGCCGATGGAGTGCAGCAATGTTAGCCGACTATTGCCGGATGCTTCAGCGCAACATGCCAAATTGTCAGCACAAACGCAAGTCTACAGCCAAGAAATTCAAACGTTATTCGTACGTTATACCTATGTATTTTACAAGTGTATTATATCTTAAACTATGTGTATTTATGTTAAGTAGTACTTTATTCAGCGATATATGCTCTACTGTAACTTGCCTGCGAGTTGTTTGCTTTGATACAATATTAAACATATGTAAATGGTCAATGCCAAATATCTCAACAACGGTGGGTGATAGAGAAAAACGGTTTCTATATTTGTAATCAGCATGTCTTACTTGTTTTAAAACAAGTGTTGGTTTCCAAGATATTTTCCGAAAGTTTTTTTTTTGTTGTTGATTAGTGTAATTAACTTTAATACATAGTAATTCAAATTTTGAATTACTTTATTTCTAAAATTGTTAATTTTTGTTAGTGTTTACGATATTTTAATTGACAGCTATATAGCTTTATCCATTCACCCCTTTAAAGTCTTTACGCCTATTATCAAACACTCTGTATAATCATATGTATGATACTGACCAGTTACTTCAAAGAAATGGTACATGTTTTACACACGTAACTTAGATCTAAAATTGTTTCCCTTTCTTCCATTTGAGAGAAAATAACTGTTAAAATTTAATTGACGCGATAAATTTTAAGTGTTACATGTATATTTGATAGAATTTATTGCTTGAAATTGTTCAAAAATATTTTAGATTATTAATTATTACAGTAGTAAACAGAAAAAAACCTTTAAAACATAGTTTAAAAAAAAATAGGCAAATTTCGTAAACGATGTCACCAATAATCTTCACGAGAATTCAAGTGAAAAATTTTAAAATAAATCTTAGGGCAAAAAGTTCTGATTTCAAATATATTTATATACATACATACATATATAATAATATATATTAATAATAAAGAACTTTGCTATCAACTGAAATATGAAAGTACTACGGACAATTACGAGTCTTGCATCATATGTAAAACGATATAAATTCTTGCGCGTTTTTCATAAGGTATCAGTATACCATACAGGTTAATCCAGTAAATTATGAGAATGATTTCCAAGCTATTAGTTTTTAAATGATATGTTGACGACATGATAATTGAAATTTAATTAGGAACAAAGCAAGTAAAAAAGATGCTTATTGCTTATTCGCTTTGATAATAAGATAATCGGTTAAAATGTTTATGATTTACTAAATTTAAGCCAGGTATAGGGTATGTAAGTAATGAAACGATTTCGTAATCAGTATGTGCGCCCTGCAATCACCATCGACCGACGACTTTGTTAAGGTTGCGGGGCCACCTTGGGGACGGATGTGCTGCGCTTACCGATCCCAGATCTCCCATCTTAAGGCCACATCTGCATTTCGTTATATGAGATTTTTGGCTTACCCGCTACCTTTCAAACTAGCCCATCGGCTGCACTATGCCGGCACTTTTGTTCGTTTACTTATCTTTTCATTCCTGATTCGGTCTCTTATGTGGCGAGCTCAGCGCTTGGAGCGTTCGGATGTGTCTCTCGACTTTCCCGCCTCCCGTATTGCTGTCTTGCGAACGGTTCGCTGCCTTGCACCCCGGTGCAAGGAATTCCTGCGCACAGCGTGTGGAAGTGCGGAAGTGTTCTCGGACTTCCCCAGCTCCATTTCAGCTGTTGCTGCCCTTTAAATCTGTGCCCCTGCGCACGAAATCGCTACGCTCAGCGTTTGGAATGTCGGAAGTGTCTTCTGACTTTAGGTCTGCATTCTCGCTGCGAAACTCCGCAAAGCCTCCGGTCCCTCAGAGTGCTTTCTCTGTATTGCAGAGTACTCGTCTCTTCTCGCCGCCCTTAAAGCAGAATTTAAATAATTCCGCTCCCCCGTCTCAAAGTCAGAATGTACGCCTCACATCGAGCCCCGGCGGTCTCGATGCACGTCATGCACCACTCACTTACATATGACACGGTGGCCGCGTCCCCCTAACCCGGGTTAAAGCGAGGGCGGTCCGGAAAGGCCCGTGTCTCCACCGACCGCCGAGTAGTCCTCGCTTCGTCCTACTTACGCTACACCTCATTCACTACACTATACATTTACACGGGTATACATCCGCGTGTGTACGTCTTCGTTGTAACTGGGGTGCGATCGCCGGCATAAAATTTTTTAGTCCGTGGACCTATGTTTTCACGGGCTCAATTTCGATGAACCAGCACAGATCGGCTAGCAGCATAACTTCAAATACATCACAAGCACAATTATGTCAACAATCAAGTGCATACAAAAATTCATTCTAATAGAAACTTTATTATAACGATGCGCTCATTCACTTTTTTCATACATATGTATTATAATTATATTAGACGTAATTATATTTTTTATTACATATCGTTAGTACTCTACAACGTGTCTTAGCTAAGCTCGTCACTATCTATAACGACACATTGGGAGTATCAAAAAAATCTTTATTTCATTCCTAAAAGTAGAAAATAATAAAAGGTTTTAAAGTATTTATTAATTACAGATATAAATTACGTTATTCATAACAAAATTTGAACACATAATTTTTCAATCACTAATCAACTCTACAAATCAACACAGATTTCGTTTATTTTGAGTATATACTGAAAGACAATAGATCCATCAGTTGTTGCTCTATCATTTACATTTTACTTCACCCTTTTAAAATAATTAGTATTATTACGTGATTGCCATATTGTTCACAAAATGTATTCACCCAAAAATCAAAAAGTTGTTCAAGCGTATAGAAACCAGCCTCTATTCATCATCTTAACATGTTTCCTGCGTCTCCATTCATTTGCGTGTAGTGTAAAAGATAAAACTGTTACACTAAATTCAAATGAGAGAACACACTCAAACCCCTTTCAAATTCCGGGAATACACGATTATCAACCTCGATTTGTTTGCCCACAATTGATACTGATATTTTAAAATAAAAAAACGGACTTTATATTTAGTATTTTACTTTTCAAGTGAGTCAATGGCCACAAACATATGGCATTAATTAAACAAATCCATGTTCTGGTATACGTAACACATTTTGTCAGTTAAGACAATTACTTTAATTATAAAGAATACATCTCAAACATTTTGGTTTATGAAATTTATTTTGTAATAATTTATAAAAGCCTACCTTATTAATAAACACAGTTTAAAAAAAAACTAAAATGCCTGGTTTGACTACAAATAAACAGTAATTTAAGCCACAATATAATGACTATAATTTAGTGTTTTTATCCTAGTAATGATTTGAAACGGGAACAGCATGTGCAGCGTGGCCTTCGCGGTGTACGACAGCATTAAATCTGAAAAAATTAAGTTTTTTGTATCAAGCATACATGTTATAAAAATAGATATGTAAAATTAATAATAACTCCCTTGTAGTGCATTTATCAAAGAACAAAATTTATGTAATAGACAATCACGAATCTATTCTTACTACTAATTATTATTTTTCTGTTCCTAACAGCACTTTTCCGCTATTAAGAGTGCTCTAAGCCCCATTATACTGCACTATTACGAGTTTATATTTTAGTGTTGTTGTTAACTGAATAAAAAGATGCTATTAATGCTGACTACGACTGTATTCAATTACTATACAATCTGTATGAGAGTTGTCATACCCGTTGTGCGCGTCGGCGGTGTACTGGACAGTCCTGACAGTGCCGTCAGCCTCATGGAGGCTGTAGGAGCCTTGCACAGCGTCTCCCTCGCGGCTCTCGTGTTGCGACTTGATATCGCCGGTGTGTGAGTCGGCTACGGAATACTCGAACGAGTAATGAGCCGGGGTCTGTAAACGTAACAAAATATGTGCAAGATGTAATAAATATCCTCATTTGTTTAAACTATTCATTTTTTTTAAATTTAAAGTACGGCTTGACTACAAATACAAGTGGTATTGTAATCTATAGCATAAATAGTGATAATAAATAAATATTTGAACATATGTTAACATAATGTACATTAGAAATGTTATGATGAATAATCTTGAGTACATGCCTTGGTCGTGTTACCTTCTTAAATGTGAGATATTTTATAAGAGAAGCTTATACAGACACATGCGTATCATATATGAAACTTAATAATAACATACGTAGTAATCCTGGTTGCTGTTGTAGTTGCCAGTATATACAGGCTGGTGTTGGAGAATAGCTGCAGGCGTTCTGTAGGCGCTCAGTCCGTGGTTGAGCACGATGTTGTTCTGAGCGTACCCTTGCCTGTATCCGTAACCAGCGTTGTACTGTCCGACTGCCAGAGCCAGAACAGCGGCGGCGACGACGAGCTGTAATAATTGCATAGGGGCTTAATTGAAATAACGACTGGATTATACTAGGTCTTAAACAAGTTTGACTCTCTGTTACCTGTGGGAACATTGTTAAATTGTTGATTGTTTGAGTTATAAATGAAAACTGATACCTTATTAAAAATACTTCTCCTTTTATACAAAGGGCACTGAAATATATTTACTTCGCAAAACATTGTTACTCAATTCATAACCGGTTGTTTATTTAATTCAACCTCAACTGTCGCCACAAAGAGTGTAAATCAGTTTTGTTAACTTTAAAAGCATAAAGATTTAAATTAGCTTATTACACTATTCACGCAGTTGAATCTTAAAGATATTTTATTAATTGATATTAATTTTTTTAAATCGGTCAACTTACAGTGTCTCAAATTTTCAGCAACAATACACTACACTACACTAGTCTACGCTAGTCTACAATAAGTTGCAGAACCATATTACTTTTCATATACAGGTTGATTACTAAATAAAGTTTTTTTGTTAATAAAAAGTTTTAAAGTTTTTACGCCCATAAGTTACATTACACAAATATTTTTTTGCATTGTATGGCAATTGGCCAATAACGTCTGCCAGATAAAATTCAACTGAGACTGACAATAAACAATAATTAACATTACTATGTAGCAATCCAAATTTTATAAACACTTCATTTTTAGTTACGATTTACTGCAATTTAATTGACAGCTATATGTACATTCGCCCTATTAAAGCTTTTACGCCTGCAACCAATAGCTCTCTATAATCATATGTATAATATGGGCTAGTGACTAAAAAGAAAACTTATTTGTTTTACACATGTAATGTATTTTTCCAAACTATGTTTCTTTTTCTTCCATTTGAAGGGAAATAAATGTTAAAATGTGATTGACGATGTTTATTTTGTGCTATAAGAATCTTTGACAGAATTTGTTGAAATTTTTGAATAATGTTTTAGAAATTTGTTAAAATGGATTAGCAAACACAAAAACCCTTTGTGATACGATTTAAAAATAAATATGAAAATTTCGTACGCAATCACTTATATCACAAATAATCTTCTCGACAATCCATACCAAAAATTTAACAATTAATGATATAAGAATAATTTTGATTTATGTCATTATTTAATAGTCATTTCTAATTAAAATTTAGTTACATTTTCATAAAGAACTTTGCTGCTATCGGAAAAATGAAAGTACCAAAAATCACGAGTTTTATTAAAACAATTTGTTACGGCTAATCTATAGTATCGTGTAACAATACCAATTACTGGTGTTTCATTATAGGCAGAACTATATAAAAGTCTTGCATTTTTTTTATAAGGTATCAGTATACCATACAGGTTAGCCCAGTAAATTACGAGAATGTTTTCAAAGGTATGAATTTTCATATGATATGTTGACAATCTGAAAATTGGAGTTTATTTAAAAATAAAGCAAGACAAGTGTCTGTTGTAATATTGTACGTTGTAATTTACAGATGGTAATTGTTGCTTTCGCTTTGATGATGGTTGCGCACATTCATGGATATGAACATGCGTATTCATCGAACCACATCTCTCGTCACGATGGACATCACCAAGAAGTACACCACGATCATGGCCATCATCACGATTATTACGTAAGTATAATTGTTATTATCTTTTTTCTATTTTAAAAAAGGCACCAATTCAAACATTTTAAATATTGGCTGTCAATTTCCGTAACAACTCGCCTTTCCTCGTGGAAGCGAACCAGACGATTAAAGCTTAGCTTTTAAAGTTATAGATAAAATAATACGATAATATATTTGTTGTATTCTATCAGACACACCCTAAGTATGAGTTCGAATACAAAGTGGAGGACCATCACACGGGCGACATAAAGTCGCAACACGAGCACCGGGACGGTGACTCCGTGAAGGGTGGCTACTCCCTGCACCAGCCCGATGGTTCCGTCAGGCACGTCGAGTATCACGGTGACAAACATAGCGGGTAAGATCAATCAATATATATTAACAATCTTAGAAATGTTATTGTAAAACTAGTAATCTGCATTAAAGTTATGGGCTATTTTAATCCTAACAGCAAATTTTAATCAAGTATTTTTATTTTGCTATTTTATATATTAGAAAATTTTAGTATAAATAATTTTTCTTTCGTTAAACTAATTTTATTGTTACTGTTTACAGTTTTCATGCCGATGTGAAGTACAGCACGCACCATATAGTTCCCAAGCATCACCATTATTGAAACAATTTCTTTTAATATTTTGTGTTACATTGTACAATAAATTTTAAATATTGTGAACCTTTCTTTTTCTTCCACACAATCATAAAATCGGGTGTTTGCATGCTGTGACGGAAGTACGAAGATAATATCTTTAAAAGTATGCAAAAATTCACTGTAAGAATTGAAGTGCAACATCACGAATATATTTATTTCAAGACATCAACAATTTAAATCAAACAGTATAATAACCAGTTTTGGAATAACAAAACTGTCTTCTTTAGAATGAACACGATACTGTGCGCTTAATTTAGTTAAAATTTAATTTAATATAAAAGTAGTAAAACTGTAACATTAATTGTCCAATCCGTTTAAATTAAGTTAAAAAAGTTATATAGTTTTCACTAAAAAAACCTCATTATTTAAGCTATCCATGAACGCTTCAAATACTCCATTATATAAAAATTATATGCTACTATGTTAATGCGACTATATTTAATACATATTACGAATTATGAACCTTTTGCTTTAAGAAATGATGTGCATATATGGGTGGGCCACATGACCTCACTGAAAGAAACCTAATAAACTGTGAACTCATTTGTAAAACCTTATTGAGGCGTAATGAAACTGATCCGGTTTTGAAGTGATTGCTCACTGTTGGTAATAAGTAGATCATTTAGGGCAAGAACATGCTAAAAAGGTCGTAGTCGAAGATCGGTCAAACTTCCGAGATTGCGGCAAAACCCGCATTTATTCGCAATCGGATAATGCTGTGTCTGTTATGGCAGTGATTATTATGTGTTTTTACTACCAGGCTGAACCATCAATATAGATCTCTTCTGCGAAGAACTGATGAGATTAAAGTAAAGAGTTGGGAGAGAGCCGCCGAAATTAATTAATAGAAGTTGTGTGATTTCCCTTCAAAATTTTTAGCCATTTAGCAAAACTTGAGAGTTGAGCTGGAAAGTGAAAATGCAACCGCCATTAAGCCCCGACCTCACACCTTCAGATTACCACCTGTTTTGATATCTTCACAATTCTTTAAGCTATCAGGTTAATATTAAAAGACGGCTGCCAGAACTACTCATGGGTTTTTTTTTTCTATCAGAAGTCCTGAAACTTTTAAAGCAATGGCACAATTTCAATACTAAGAATATGGAAAAAAGTAAATAAAAATGGCACCTATGTTAAATGTAAATAAACTTTGACAAAATCTGTCTATATTTGTCATAGAAAATACAAGGAAGTTTTTCCTTAGTTTGTTACATTTCATTAAACTAAAATCTACTTTTTATTACGAAAAATAGACTCATTTCCACTGATTCTTAGTACAGAATTTTACTCCTCTTTTATAAGAAAATAAACTTCAGAGTTATGTAAATTAATGAAATCAAAACGTTTATAGAATTTATATTGATTCGCTCTGTTTGTTTACTATAGATAAAAGTATATTTTGGACATTTTATGATTTTTAGTTTTTTAAGATTTTTGCGTAAAGTTAGTAATAGGTAAAAGATTTAATTCGTTCTAGGATTTTAATATTATATTATCACAGATTACTCGTTTTTTGGCCAAACTTCTCAGAATACTTTCCTTTGGTTTACACAGCATTACAACAATTTAGAAGCAGATGCTTTCTAACATGATATTGCGTGATTTTTTATTGAACTTTCAGAAACAGGCATATGCCTATCAATCCATACTAAAAGAGTTAAGGTGAGAAAATGCAATTTAGCCAAAAATCAAAAATTAGTGCTTATGTAATATTATATTCGACAACACCGGTAGCTATTTAAACTATTGTAAGTAAAGTTAAAAAACTATGACGAAAATGTGTTATTGGTCATCATTTTCTAGTACAAAAATAGAAGTAGTTTATAAATAAAATTTCATTGGTTGCTTCTAATTTTTATTAGATTATTTTAAAAAGTAAAAGTCTGGAGTTATTTAAAGCAAAGTCTTAAAGGTAGTTACCGATTTATTTATTTATTTTGTAATCGTTTAAATATTTACAAAGTAACAGAAAAATTAAACGTAAATGCTTAACATGAACATATTTTTATGCACTTATGCTGTGAAGAAATAATTATAATTTAATAGGTGTTTTATTCTAGTAATGATTTGCAACGGGAACAGCATGTGAAGCGTGACCTTCGCGGTGGACAACAGCGTTGAACCTGAAAAATGGCCAGTTTTATTTGTTAATGAAATCAAATAATTTTTGAGGTTTCAATAAATAATATTTACACCTCTTTTAAAGAGGCCGGTTACGAGTACATTTAATTGATAAATGATCTGCATGAGGATTGTCATACCCGTTGTGCGCGTCGGCGGTGTACTGGACAGTCCTGACAGTGCCGTCGGCCTCGTGGAGGCTGTAGGAGCCTTGCACAGCGTCTCCCTCGCGGCTTTCGTGCTGCGACTTGATGTCGCCAGTGTGTGGGTCGGCTACGGAGTACTCGAACGAGTAGTGAGCTGGCGTCTGTAAACGTAACAAAATATGTGCAAAATGTTTTGACATTATACAATATAATTAAGAAACATACAACACTTACTTGCTTAAACAATTCATTATTATATGATTTAATGTAAGGCTTGACTACTTACAGCTGTTAGAAAAAGCTATTAAAGGTGGTTAAATTACAATCCAAAGCGTAAATAATTAAATGTATTTAAAATAATTTACATTTAAATGTCGATCGCTATTTTGGGGTGAATGTAGTAATTTTTAACAAAAAATGTTCTCTAGAAAATTCCAATGTACTACACTAAACTTATCTTATACATACTACATATTATATTTAGACCAAAAAGTGTAAAATGTTGTCTATAAATTATTAAACATATAATAAATAGTTGGTTTCTTGTGTTATTATTATTATGATAGCTGTTTAATATTGTTTTCTGTTTTTTTAATTCAGTTATTAACTTTGATTAAAAAAGCTGCGCGCCTATTATAGGAAAAGTCATTTAATTTTATACTTTGTTATAAGAAACTCAGGAAAATTATATTAAGTATTGCTGTTGCCACGCTATTTTACAGAAATAAATAAATCTAAAATAAATCACGTACATAGTAATCCTGGTTGTTGTTGTAGTTAGCGGTATATACGGGTTGGCGTTGGACGTTGGCAATGGGATTTCTGTAGGCGCTCAGACCGTGGCTAAGCACAATATTGTTCTGTGCGTACCCTTGCCTGTATCCGTAACCAGAGTTGTACTGTCCAGCTGTCAGAGCCAGAATAGCGGCGGCAACAACAACCTGTAATAATATCACAGAGATTTAATTTTAAAAACAACACGATAGTTCTATATTTTAAACAAATTAACATTTTTTTACCTTAGTGAACATTATTAAATTGTTGATTATATTTTGAGTTATAAGTGATAGCTGATGCCTGATTAAACAAGTAACCCTCTTTTTATAGTAAGGGCACAGAAATATTTTTACTTTTGCAAAACATTGTTACGTAGTTTGTAACCGGTTGATATATTTCAATCTCAACTGTCGCTTATAAAGTATTAAGCAAATTTCTTGGACTTTAATAAAAGTAAAGAAAAAAATTAAAAGAATTGTTTTAAACAGAGCTTTGCTTTTTTACACATAAAATAATCTAGTCATGATTTCAGGGTAATATTATAAGAATAATATTTCATAAAACATTTTCATTCATTCAGAAATACCATTATCTTGTGTCGATCTTAGTGGGAGGTCCGTACTTTTTATGGTCCCCATAAAATTGATAAAGTATATTATTTTAGAAAACTTCCTACTAATGTCAGTGTTACAAATATTCCGATTAAGATTTCTGTACGGTATCAAAATTAAACAAATCTTTCTAGGATTTTGTGACCAATGGCAATTAGAAACCAACTTAATATACATTTGTGAGAAATATTAGACACGGCTAATCTACTAACTAACGTGTTACAATAACAATAACGGGTCTTTCATTATAGGCAAAACGATATAAAAGTCTTACATTTTTGTCATACGGTATCAGTATACCACACAGGCTAAGCCAGTAAATTACGAGAATGTTTTCTAAGGTAATCATTTTAAAAGTTATAAGTTGATGATCCGAAAATTCGAGTTTGTTGAGGATGAAAGCAAGACGAAGAAGAAAGTGTCTGTTGTAATATTGTACGTTCTAATTTACAGACGGTTATTGCTACTTTCGCTTTGATGATGGTTGTGCACATTCATGGATATGAACATGCGTATTCATCGAACCACATCTCTCGTCACGATGGACATCACCAAGAAGTACACCACGATCACGGCCATCATCACGATTACTACGTAAGTATTTCAGAATATTTAATATTTTAAGTAATATCGCCTGCTAATTTCCAGAATTTCTGCCCCCCCCGCACTCTTAGAGGCGAATCAGATATTTGACGGAATTTAGTGTTAATTCTCAAGTGTCCTCTTGGAGGAGGATTACAAAATGTTAACAGCGCCTTTGTTCTCTTATGCCAGACACACCCTAAGTATGAGTTCGAATACAAAGTGGAGGACCATCACACGGGCGACATAAAGTCGCAACACGAGCACCGGGACGGGGACTCCGTGAAGGGTGGCTACTCCCTGCACCAGCCCGATGGTTCCGACAGACACGTCGAGTATCACGGTGACAAGCATAGCGGGTAAGATCCTGACAATTAAAATAATTACCGTAAGAGCATCATTTGAAACCAAAATAATTTGATTGAAATTGATCTTATCTATTTTTAAAGTTATAATATTTAATCATTAGGATCAAAGTTTATTTCTATTAAACCAAGTTGTATTGTTTAATTAATTAAAAAAAATAATTGAATCAGTTTTGATTTCATAACATAATTTTTGATCGTTATTATTTACAGTTTTCATGCCGATGTGAAGTACAGCACACACCATATAGTTCCCAAGCATCATCATTATTAAAACGACGTTCAATAACACCAATTTTTTATAAGATTGTATAATAAACGTTAAAAGTATAAATAGTGTCTAGTTAATCATCATACGTATTCCAAGAACCATGTATTATTTGTCTTTCATATATTAATGTACTTAACGAATAATAAATACAAAAACTTATTTAGATTAGCCGAGTAGAGGTCAGACATATTTTTCGAATCTACAAATATAAGGTTAAAAACCAATAAGCTCTTATAGTTATAAAACTTGTCCAGAAAAAAAAACTTATAATGGGTTTTATGAAATTAAATCCCTAAAAGGCAGTGCGAGTCAAGCGAAAAATGCGGTAGTTAGCTTTAAATAAAATGGATAAATTGATAAGAAAAATGTTTAAACTTTATAGTGTTAATGCGAGCGAGATGATATTATTTGACATTTACATGATACTATGAATTTCTATATACATAAAAAAATTCCAATGAATTTTTCACTAGGTCTCGAAAATCCTTAGTTTCGGTCAGGATAAGATCAAAGTTACCGACGTAATTCGAAAATTTGCTCGTCTGAAGTAGTAGTGAGCAGGGCATATCGCTCGTGTAAGCGATATCTGTTGGGGCCAAAAAGTTCTCGAGTGGTGTTCACAAGCTGGCAGACGCGGTAGGCGAGGTTCTTCCCTAGATGGACCGTCGCTAGTAGTTAGTAGTTAAAGTCGCCGGAAGTTGCTGGATGTGAGCAGTGCAAGACAAGGACAATGACTTACAGTAATATGATGAGAGATAGTATGAGATGAGACTACATCTCTGAGTATTTTATTTATTGCTTCCTTAATTTCACTTTTCATTTTTAAAATAATATATGTACGAGGGCATAATATGAAATAAATATGGTGGTCTCATCGCAAATGGACATTTCTCCTAGACAATCATTAGATGGACTTGGTTAAAAAGGAAAAATAAAGCAGGCAATCATGAAATGTCGAAACGGATTGAAAATTTAATGTACATACATACATATTAAAATAAACGATATTATTTTTATTACTTATTTAATCCATATATTTTTATATATAAGCAGAAGTACAAAATTAAAATTAAAAGTATTGAAGCCTTACCAGCCTTTTGAAAATTCGGCAAAGGTTCTCCTCGCTTTCAGCGTGAACGGTAAACTATTTTGTAGCTTATACACACATAGTAGAATCGAATAATAGAAAATGCAAATCACGTACAGAAGCCTCATTATAGACATTACATTTAGAATTCTAGAATTAGACTTTCCCGCTTTATAAATTTTTTTATAAAAATATCGTTACACTTGAGCACGCATAGTGGCTCGTTGAAATTAAAACGTTTTTCATTTGAAAAAGTCCGAATAGTACTAACATGCCAGCTCATTCATTTTCGCAATATTCGGTCAAGTTATTGAAATAAATGTTAGTAAATAAAAGGGTAACTTCGTCAATATGTTATTAAGAGGTGCTTAAAACATTTTTTTTGTAAACATTCAATAAAACTCGTCAATAGTGAAGCTTCTTTAACAAGTCGCCGGTGAAAATTAAGGCGGAAATAATTTAAGCATAAAATATTGGTCGGCAATACACATATTTTTTTTAATTTAAAATCCCTGAAATCAAGTGATTCATTTTGTCACCTTCCCGCTTTTCATTATAAAAAGTGATTCCAAATAAAACTTATTCACTGTTGTCAGTCCCTGACTCGTATAAATCTTTACGTATTTAATATTTCCAAAAAAAAAATTGTCGCATTAAATACTAATATTTCTAATAATTATATAATATTAATATGTTTTATTTTAAATAATTACTTCTATATGCTTTTTATAAGATTTAAACGACTTTACCGTGTTATGACTCTTCAAGATCATTGGTATGAATAATAAAGCTTATTACACGCTATCGCAATTTCTACGTCGCAAAGTTTTTCACCGCCGTCCGTGAGATATAAACTCAACTAATTACACAGGAATCGGACCAGGGTTTAACAAAAATCGTCCAATAAAAACGTAGTCGAAGCGTAAACAGAAATAATCAACATAATTGTAATACGTTTATCTGAGACCAAAAATAAGACATTGTAAGTCCAACTTCGAGAAAGAGTTCATTGATCGACTTTAATTCGGCTGTGCAGCATTTGGAAAATAATGAAACATCATTCTCGTCTAATATCTCTCAGTGTTTTCAGTCAAAGGTCTACGACTTATGTACCAGAGATAACTTACGACATTAAAACGTAGTCTGGCACTTAGCACGATCGCCCGGGATATCTCTACGAGCTTGCATTAGGGAGATCTGTATACAAAAAAAAAACTGGTAACCATAGCTTAACCATTCGCAAATTAAAATAGCCATGTGCAGGATACATAGCACACAGAATAGATAGTCGTTTAGACTTTAGCGTTCTGAAGTGGAGATCATCACGCAAGCGCAAAGTAGGATATCTTAACACAAGATAGACAGGTGAACTTGCAGGAAAACGGTAGATGCAAGCCGCTTCTGATTGGTTCTATTGGATATGTATTGTTTATGTAATATGGGTTATATTAAGCAGTCGATATTCTGCGATTGAAATACAATGGTGATGATGAACCTTCTCGGCTTAATAGAAAAAAAATGTTTATTATATTAAATGGAAGTAAAGAATCAATACAAAACGGCATATGAAATGTAACACGCTTATTTAATTGTCTATTAACACGGAATTTTAATAGTTAAGATTTGATACGGCTAATCAATCAAGCTGTCACAATAACTATTACTAGTGTTTCGTTATAAGCAAAAACAATATAAAAGACTTGAATTTTCAATACAAAGTATCAGTGTACTGCAGGTTACTTCAGTAAATCTTTCATTCAAATTGTCAGAATGTACTCAAAGGTACAGTGTAATAAATAATAAATAATCATGTGCTATTGACGATTTCAACAAAGTTATCTTTAATTCTACAACTTATTAGAAATTAAAAGTGATATATAAAGTAAACTATACATCTATATATATATATATATCTTTCAGTTTATTATTACAGTTTAGCCACGGAGTATCGATAGTATTAGGTTGTAATAACTCGGACAGTTTTAATAATTTTCTAATAAGTCTTTAAAAAGTAGTAAATAATGCCTTTATGAAATTATGTCCTTTATCTATGAACAAACACAAATATTTAAGTTTAAAAAACTAGATACTTTTTGGGTAACTTCTTATTTCATTAATAAAATCTTTTTGACTTTGTCATTTTTATTTTACAGATGGTTATTGCTGCTTTCGCTTTGGTGATGGTTGCGCACATTCATGGATATGAACATGCGTATTCATCGAACCACATCTCCCGTCACGATGGACATCACCAAGAAGTACATCACGATCATGGCCATCATCACGACTATTACGTGAGTATTTATTATAGCAAATAATTACAAAAAGAACTTTTCGTAAAAAGTTTAAGAACTTCGTTGTATACTATATACACTCTTACTTATGTTTTTAATAACATATTACTTAAATGCCAGAATTAAAAACTTAATTTAAATTATTACATTAAGTAAAAAGATATTAACTTTATTTATTATGGAGGATTTTAATTTTATTATAGCACTCTCATTGGATCATTACAAAGCATACAAAAATAAAACGGAATCTTTACAACTTAGGAATATTGTTTTTTTATTAATTTAAATAATAATGTAGCTATTTTCGATGTAAAAAAGGCCGATGTATTGATTTGTAAGCATACAGGTAGATTTTTATATGTTGATAGTTGTACGAAAAATAGTGACAGACACATGACAAATACAAGAAATAAAAATAAACTCGTAACGCCTTTAAAAAGTTAACAAATCTCTCAGGGATACAATTAATAATAAAGTTTCACTAGATATCTGAAATCTTATTAAATTAATGTTATAATAGCAACCAAGAGTGTTTAGTTCAATCAAGAGTGTTAGATCGAATTTTGAGAAAATTGGTTTGTTGACTCGTTAACATGATTATTACTAAAATGTATACATGAAAAATGCTTAAATTTTATTTAAAAGAAAAAGTGTTAGGTATCTGTTCGGCTCTTCTCAATAGATCAGCCGTCCGAGTCGATGGTAGTACTTATAATGTTAAAAAAATCGCCGATTCAAAAGCGCATGTAAATAAGTGCCTACATAAACAAAAATATTTTGAAATATTTTTATATTGAACATTAGCTATGGGATTATTTTATATACTTAAAAGACTAATTAAAAAAAACAATAATAATAGGTAATTTTTTAACTTTTTAATCCAGAAACGCAAAATGGTATTATAAATTAATACAAAAATACATATAGATTGACAAAAGAAATATGCACTACGGAATTTACTTAGACTAGTCCCACTATGGGCTGTCTAATTGAGAACTGTTTCACCCTAAGCAATAGGCTCATTCAAACACGTAGCACTCGCTAACACAAGCAATAGTTAAAATATCATCTATAGAACTTTAACATCCGCAGTGTGACTGTTGTAGTTATAATGTTTTATTAATGAATTAATATCACAAAAAAATAATGTTTTCTACGCATTAATTTCACAGACGCACCCTAAATACGAATTTGAATACAAAGTGGAGGATCATCACACCGGCGATAAGAAGTCTCAGCATGAACATCGCGACGGAGATGTTGTAAAAGGAGGATACTCTTTCCATCAGCCCGATGGTTCTGAAAGACATGTGGAGTATCACGCTGATGACCACAGCGGGTAGGTCTTACTTGATATTATATTAATATCTTCTAATATATAAAATTCTCATGTCACGGTGTGCGTGATTAAACTCCTCCGAAACGGCTCGACCGATTTTCGTGAATCTTAGCGTGCATATCGGCCAGGGAGGAAAATCGGACCACATCTATTTTTTATCCCCCTCAATGTTAAGGGGGTGAACCACTCACCCATATATAATCTTTTTTGTTTTTTAGATAAAAATTTTTGTTTTTATTTTTTTATGATACAGCATACAAAAATACATACAACCCTAACTTTTCACCCCTCTACGATCAACCCTTATTTTTATTTGTTAATTAAAACTATATTTGTTGCCAAACAACGCGGAATCAGCTAGTTACTATTATATAAGTATTAATCATTTTTACCGATATTTAAATAAATAAAACAGTACTTACAATTAGAAATCAGACTTTATACTGTCAAAAGTTATTAACCTCTCGCTGTTTAAAACAAAAAAAAAACGTATTTTAGTGTTCATTTTACTAAATAATTTAATATCTTATTAACAATGACTACTTACAAAAATAAGATGTGTATTTCGTATAATGCGCAAGTGTAGAAATAATTTGATTATACACTTTTAACGTCGTTACAGCTTAAAAGTGCCTATTGCTAAGCAAAGGCATTCCTCAAATATATCTATCAGGAGATATATCATTATTTTACCACGCTTGTTAGGCGGGTTGAAGATCGTTGGGCTACCATTGTTCAGTACTTATACTTTATAAACTATATTTATCATACATTATATTTAAATACTATTATGTACTTGACGGCTTTCTTTGTTTTTTATCTTTGTCGGCGGCCCTTCCATTTGCGTAAATGACAATACTAACAAAAAATAGCGGCTGTGTCATTCCCGAGTTTTGCGTATGGTAAAACATTGAATGATTCATTTTAATTGTATAAATGTAGACGTTAATCTTTTTCTTTGTTTCAGTTTCCACGCGGATGTAAAATACAGCACTCATCATATCGTACCAAAACATCATCACTAATCTAGCAATAAGCTTATATCTATACAGAAGACCGTTTCTATCCTTAATCAATAAGTATTAGTGGAAATAAAATGTTTTGTTATTTACTATGTTTGTTTCACTATTCCTTAAAGAATTTAAACAAAATCTAAGAATAATCTTTTAAACTAAATACTGTTTAAAAATATTTTCACACAATATTTAGTTCAAAAGATTGTGATATACAATATTTAAAATAATTAAACTTAATATTATATGATAAAATTGATCGCTAAGATAGAAGAAAAATTAAAAGAAACTGGATCTCTTTGCCTGTAGAAACAAATTTTTAAAAATGCCTCACTGTCTAATGAATCCACATGTACTCTTCAATCTTTTAACACGTTCACTGCGGGCCCAATTTTGAAGAACTTTCAGCTGGTGCGGCTGAGGTCGAATCAGTCTCAAGCTGAACTTCCTAGTAGTGCGGTTGAGGCCTTTTCTGCCTCATGTACATCAATATTTTTTTACAATATTGAGTCAATGCTTCGCAGACATAAAGAAAGCTATATTTGTCTTTGTCATACCTCATACGGTTGAGTGTAAACAGCCGCCGCACTAGAAAGAAAACACGAGTTTTACGCGCCGCACCAGTGCAAAGTTTACCATGAGGCTGAATCGACCTCAAGCCGCAGTGAACGTGTTAACTATGTTGCCTTCGTTAAGTATTACAAATGCGAGCGAATTGGGAAAATAAGTAAAGTATTATTTACAACAAAATTTTAGAATTAAAGTTGTATTATTTTTTAATCTTAACTATTCAACTTAATAAATTCAAAATAAAGTAAGCAAGAACGAGTCGACCTAAAACATTGTTTCACAGATATCTATGCATAGTAAGGTCATACGGCGGAAACCAAATGATTGTACGGCTACTAATCTAATTTTCTGGCAGAAAATCACATTAACGTGAGTTTTTTAAAAGCGAATTTATTTTATAAATCATAATATGTATTATCTATGTAGACAGATACCATATTATTTACTACTAAAGTCGTTATAGTCAGTTTTATCATAGGACGTCCACTGCGGGACATTGGCCTTCTTCATAGCTTCATAGATTTCTAATAGAATCGGAGAGCAGCGACCTGCGTCCAGGGTATTCCGACGAACTTAACCTGTCAAGTGTCCATTTTGTGGATGTACATCCTCCGTTGCGCTAGCCGGATCGTCAACACTTTACACAGGTCGTCGCGTTCTACATAACAAAACAAAACATCACCCACCTCGCCACAACACCCGTTTTTAGTGAGCGGCCGCTTCCTATCTGCGAACAGCGTGGGCGGACCGTGGTTGGATCCTGATCCCTCTTGGGCTCGCCTGTGGTCCAAGTTGCCGTTCCAACCCGCAAGCACACTCCAGCAACACATGTCAAAGTTCTGCCGCGAAGAGTCTTAACAACGTACGAGCGTCCTCGTGCAACTGGTAAGCGTCTCACCAGCTTTTAGTTTCTAGTTCACGGACCTTTCCTCTCCATGAACTCAGTACTGATGAAACTGTAAAAGCCTTAGGGCTAACAGCATTAAAATCTTCAGAAACAATACAATACAAGCCGGACCGTGTTCTCTATTCCAGAACCTTAAAGCTGCATTAGACATTTTCTTTGCGCTTTATAGCCTGCCAACTCCCACTTAAACTTACTAATCCACTAGGTTAGATAAGTATCGGTTTTCCTTGTTCCTGGTTCGACCTCTTTTTGAAATTTCGAGCATAGCTCTCGCTCAAAAGATTGGCAAGTTGGCAGGATCCCACAGTACGGAGAGAGTTTGTAAAAAAAAAAATACCGATTTTAGTGATGTTCCTAATTTGCCCCAAAATGTTAAAAATTGTGAGCTAGTAACTCTCTTGTCATAAAAACTTCACAATTTTCAGGGCTAAAAAAGATGTCAAACTCAATAAAAAATAAGAACGCGGATAAATTCTTTCAATGCATTTTTTCCGAACTATCATTAAAGTTATTACCATTACATTTTATTATCAACCTACAACACCTACTTAGTTGGCATAGTAGCAAGACAAATATTTTTTTCGTATATGTGGCATTGAAGGTACCGTGGATAGTAAAATTATTGAAAGAAAAGGATTAGAGTTTTGTAATAGAAATGTACATTATTCTTTTAGGTGAAGCTTATCTGTTGTACAAACGACCTGTTTGCTTGTTGTTTCTTAATCTTCTTTTCAGCCGATGAACGCCCACTGAAAGGCATAGGCAAAGGTAATCTTAATGTGAGATTAAGCCACGATGGTCGGTCTTGCGCTGCCTGCGTCAGCGACATTCCGCAACCTTAACTATGATGTCGGTTCACCTAGTAGAACATAGTAGTATAAAATTAAAGAATTACTTAAACATCGATAATAAATAAACTAGATAAACCGTCTATGGTTTTTAAGAGGAAAGACTGAAGTACTTTTTTATTCTATTTAAAGAGATATCGAGTTCTTATTGCAAGTCTCATTGTGTTACCAAGCAAAAATTATTTCGTTAAAAATTATGGCAATTACTCAATAAAACGACAATTTTTTTTTTAGCGCACCAGTCTTAAAATACAATGTTATGTAACTCTTTAAGGTCACTGCAAATTGGGACGATTTATTGTACTTAATGTATAAAACAGGTTATGTTTCTTAAATTTGCTCTCAAAAGTACCGTGCAATATGTTGAATAACGTGTATAAAAAGCGATATGACGAGTTTACTTTATGATTTTTCATCTTACATTCATTTAATTAACACCTTTACAATGTACTACAAGGTAAAATATTAAAACATAAAAATATACTGTAAATTAATATTTAATAAATAGGAGTTAAAAATATTATTGCTGACTTTATTGGTGAAAATGGAAAAAAATATACAAATATTTCGTTATACATCAATTATAGTGACAAATTATTCTTTTGCTTAAAATGAATTTTGTACCTTATAGGCATTTATTTTACATTACCACAGATTTTAATCGCCGCTATTATGGTGTCCGTGGCGTCTGGACAATATTATTCGAGTCATGGTGGTTATGGTGGAGCATTGCCTTCTCGAAACATTATTTTGCAACAAAACTACGGCCATGCTTCGTACAGAGCACCTACTGTCGTTCTCCAACATCAACCAGCACAATATGCACGTCAATACGATAACCAAGATTACTACGTAAGAAATATTTCTAATTATTTTATATTTACTTTTATCATAATTTATAACCTAACAGTGATTAAATGTAAACCATTTTTCTAGACGGAACCACATTATTCATTTGAGTATTCTGTTGCTGACTCACATACGGGAGACATCAAATCGCAACACGAGTCGCGGGAGGGAGACGCTGTTCGTGGCGCCTACAGCCTTCACGAATCCGATGGGACTGTGAGGACTGTTGAATATACCGCAGATGCTCACAACGGGTAAGTCTATTATCAGTATAAAATACCTGGCTTTATTAATTCATTTATTTTTCTTGGAAAAACTTACAACCTTACATAAACAGTCTATAGTATAATAACAAATCAGTATCGGTAATTTAATACAATACTGCGAAAAGACAACGAGTTTCTAAAGACCAGTCAACGTCAACACCTGTAATAATTGAGTTTGATTTATAGATTATAATCAAAAGAATCTAAACGTCATCTCTGTCTTATACTAACAAAATTATTAAGGAACTATTAAAAGAAATATTTTTAATAAGCTCAACGAGATTCGGTTTGCACCATTTCCTTATTAAAATTGTTAATACTCTTTATTATTATCATAATCGTTCCAATCTTATTATCTCCACTGATGAATATATGCCTCCCACCTAAATTTGTAATTGGACCGGTTGCAAACGGCGTGCATCCGACGTATTTCAGAGACGTGGTCCGTGGTCTCTACTCCAGAATCCAGCCTTTTTATCTAATATAATTTATTTACATATTATAATATCATTTTTTTCTACAGATTTAATGCCGTTGTACATCGCCAAGGACATGCTACTCATGCTGTACCGATCCATGGACATTGATACTATATTAAACTAAATTAAAAAGATCGTAGATAATAAACAATTAAATAGGTTTCATACAATAAAAATTATAAGGAACGTCGTAATTTTATTTACAAGTATATAAATAATTCCTCGGAAATTAATAATCTTCTTAAATTTGATATAAGAAAATCATCATCATTTCAACCACAGGAATCTACACTGTTGGACGTACGCTACTCTCATAGATTTCTAATAAGACCGATAGAAAGCAACCTGTCTCCTGTCCGTGTTATGAGTAGACGACGTTAGATGCGCTTGCCGGTCTGTGGTTTCCACTCCAGAATTTAAAAGCCGCAACGGCTATCAGTTCGGCGCGCTATGTGGTATATGACAGAATAACATGTGCTAATCTGTATAGAATAATTAAAAGTAGAGTAGTCAAAAGTATGTGTGGTCATATTAAGTTCTTCTGAACTGAAATGGTCATTACAATACAGAGCTTTTATGGGTTTTGAAATACAAAATGTTTTCAGCGCGTACAAGCAAACCACTTTGATACTAAATGTACTTTTGTTTTTTATGCCAATTCGAAAGAGACCATTACATGCAATTTGTTTATATGTTGCTAAAAGACTTAGTGAGCCTCCCAAACCGGTAAAATAAATAAAATGTCGGCCCGAGTCGAGTTTTTTCGGAATTCCCCGTTTAGCTAAGAAATTTAGTCTATGCGCGTAAACCCGGTGAAACGGTAAATAAATTACAATAACATTTTTAAGCAATTAAATACCACAAAGGAAATATTGCATTAAGTTAAAGTTCCTTAAGTTCGTAAAAATTATATCTGACAAACATTATCGATGTTTTAGCTCTTAGACATCACTGAAAGGACTCACTCTTTGATATCTGTGGAGAGGTATACCATAATCGCAATGCTTGGCAGGCGGAGTTGGTGATCACAATGTAATATTATGGTACGCAGAGGACGCTGCTCCCCATTTGCTGTGAGCAGTGGCGATCCCATATAATCAATGCGCAAAATGTGAATTATATATAATATGATTTAATCCTGGGAATCGAACACGTGACTTACAATCGCAGGTCTCAGTCCCCTACAGCTTGATTTCTCAACAGTTACGTAAATAATATTTTTATTTCAGATATTAGCCATGAAAATTTTATGCACAAGAATGCCAAAAAATAAAGAAAAAAATGAATTAATAAATACGTTGATTCCAATTCCCTTTAAATAAGAGACTCGTAACTAATTGATGATCTAACTTTCATAACATTAACATTCTCTGTAATCATTTAATTACAATATGCTTACCTCTCTTTCAAAACCTAGTCTATTACATTGTCTTACAACAATTTGATTTCCATATTTTAAGCTAATAACCTTATTTTATGCTTGAACTATTATGGAATTTATGTTTCATGAGTAATTCTTCGGGTACATTAACACTACCGTAATCAATCATTGTCGTTTCAGCAAAAAGACGTCACTACATAGCGTAGGTCTCTCCAAAAATATCTATGAGGTGTTATACCATAATCGCCATGCTTAGCGGGCGGGTTGGCGATCGCGGTGTGTTATTATAGTACGTAGAAGACGTTGCTCCCTATCCTCTGAAAATTTGTTCGTGATCTATGGCAATCCTATATAATTAATGCACAAAGTGTAAATTATGTATTACTAAATCCCGAATACCGAAACCGTGACCTACAGTCGCAAGCTGGGATGCGACTGCGTATATTATAATCAATATACATTACATAGGTCTTTTTTGTTATTACTATATAGCAATAAATGATGCTTCTTATGTTTTCAATAAGAAAATAATATCATTTGTACAATTCTAGTAACTTAAAAGTAAAAAAACCAAAATGTATACAATTACACAATTTACAAACAAAAAATTAAGACATTTTCAGTATCGTTATAAGACTACACACAAATTAAATGATTACACAATCATTTAGTATTTATTTTCTAAGCACCATTAATGCATCGTATTCCCGGCGGAAATTTTTAATTATCGTTAATCACGAAATTTTTTAGAGAATTCAGTCATGGTAATAATCTATTGGAGTTATGAAAACAATTACCGTTGTTTAATCGCTGTTAGAAACGATATAAAAGGCTTGAGTGTTATAAACAACGTGTCAGTGTCTTAAACACAGTTTAGTTACTCAGCTAAAGGAAATAAAAATGATTTCGAAGGTAAAAAATATTAATAGTGATCATAGTGTTTATAATTTATGAATTGTTCTTTTGAAATGTATCTTGAAAATCATTAAATATTAAAATCGACGTTTCAGATGTTTATTTTAACCATCACTTTAATGATGGTAGCACATGCTTGTGGGTATGAACATGCATTCTCTTCAAATCATATTTCCCGCCATGATGGACACCATCACGAAGTTCACCATGATCATGACCATCATCACGATTACTATGTAAGTTAAATTATTATTATTTAATAATTATAGGGAGATGTTAACACATCGATCGCCGACGGTGTCGGGTTCATCGCTTTGAAAAGAATGTGGCTGGGTATAGTACTAGAATCTGATGACTTAAGTAGATGGAAAACCAAGCCTTCCTTGCAATGCTAAGGTATCATCTTCACCGACCAGAGCTCTCTCCTACCTAACCATAATTTTAATTGTTGTACCAAAGCTGTTTTGGAAGCAATATTTAAGAACATTATCATCCTTTATTGGCCTAAATCCTTCAACGAGTTATAAAGATATTTCGCTATTATACCTCTCGTTCTTTACTCTAGCACATACCAATTCAATTAATTTATTACTAGATATTTCTTTGACTAGGTCGTAGTACTTAGTTGTGTGGACCTAAGGTTTATTTGTTCGCAAGGAAAAGCAAGTGCATGTTTCAATATTCCTGAAAATATGAATAAGTCCAAAAAAACCGTAACCGCCATATTCTTAAGAATTCTCATTATTGCTTCTCATACATCCATCACAAGTGTTAAGTTCTGCCTCCGAAACAAAATAAGGTTTTGCCGTATTTTTATTTCGAGCCTTTATTCATGTCACTGACTATTACATTTGAACGTTGTGACTGCCAATCACCTTTCTACAGATGTAGCAAGTTATTCCAGTACTTTTATTACTGTAATCTGGAAGTGTGATAATTCGTACATTTTAATTGAATATATTACTATAACAAGAAAATCTTAAGTTTTACTTAAGGTAATATTATTAATAATTTAATAATTTGTCTTGGTAAAATAACTCAAAGGAATACAGTACATACTGAAATAAACTGCAATATTAAATCAATATAAAGATTACTTTCATCACACAGTTTATAAAACGTGATAAAAAGTGTACTTTGTATGATTTAAAAAAATAGCCCGCTATTTTGTATATGAGGTTACTTAAAAGTATTTGGAAGTGGTATAAATATGTCCATAAATACTGTGATAATTATGAAACGAGCTGTTTTAAACTACTTATTCTAGCTGTTAAAAACTACTTCTTCGTTTTAGACTCACCCAAAATATGAGTTTGAATACAAAGTGGAGGACCATCACACGGGCGACATAAAGTCGCAACACGAGCACCGGGACGGGGACTCCGTGAAGGGTGGCTACTCTCTACACGAACCCGACGGTTCAGTCAGACATGTTGAATATCACGGCGACCATCATAGCGGGTAAGAATTAAATAATATTAAAGCTGCGTCCAACTGGTCTTATTTTAAATCTATTGGGAGGTGAATGTATGGCTTGTTTGTCAGCAGTCAATGTACAATGATTTTACACCTTTTTCCAATTATCCTATATAAAATAAAAAATCTAAAATATATTAGACATTTTTTATTGGAAAACAAGAGCTAATAACTTCTGGTAGTTCTTGCAGACAGTGAACAATAATTAATTATATTGTATGATAATATGTACGTAATTAATTATTTCTGAAACCATTGATTTTTGCATAAAGTGTATCGTATGTATATTGTAAGCAAATACCTTTGATTTTGATACATGCTTTAAAGTAACTAATCCACACTTGTTTCACATTATAATTAAAATAATTTCTCATATGATTGCTGTTTAAAAATTGTACATGTACTAATAGTATTATTCACTCTGTTTCAGTTTTCATGCCGATGTGAAACATAGCACCCATCACATAGTGCCCAAACATCACCATTACTAATTTTTGCGGCTTTAAATATCAAATTGTTATGAACTCCCTGTTGCTATTCTGTTGCTTTAATTGAACTCAAATAAACACGTGTTTTACTGACAAAAGAATTTTATTTTTAAGAATTTTATCATTTATTTCTAATATTTAATTGGTATAATTCATATCTGATTTCATTGTTATATAAGAAATTTTGTCATGATAATTTGAAAAGATTTAATGATGAGATATAATTGAAGAAGATTTTTTATGGCTTTAACGTAAGAGTTTTTCCAAAAAAAAATGTTTTTTCCTTAATATGACTTCACCGTAACATCATCGCGCAACTGAAGGTTTTACAAATAAAATCTGTCACAGTTATACGACTGCGTTCACCCTTTAAAACATGAAGACAAAATTTTGAACAAAGAACGTTCCTTTTAATAAATTTTTTTACGGGCAGTTATGTTGAAATCCTTATGGTTTTGTCTTGACATAATTTAAAAACAATTTCTAAAAAATATCGTAAACAGGATAACAAAAATTTACTTTTCTCTATTACCGTTTTTTTATTAAGCCACTTGAAATTTCCTTCCATCGAAAAGCTTTATTAAAAACTTTTGCAGTTATAGTTCCCATTTTTTATTACATTTTTTAATACTTAATTTTTAATACTACTAACTTATATGTAAACCTAGAATTATACAAAAAAAACTAAAATTACAATTACATTAACTTAAGATTATTAGTTTAGATCTGGCGTCTGTGGGTTTTTACATAGTCAAAGATGTGATACATAATGTTAATATTATTAATGACTGATGTTATGTTGCTTTAGGTGATAATCACCAAGTAATACATTGAACTGACCTCTACAGGATTGTTTTTATTTTTTTTTCGTTCTTTGCCTTTAACAATTGTCATATTGTATTATCCATGCTCTTTTTCTCCTACATTTATGTATATCCTTTATTTTTATATTTTTTTGTTTATTATTTACCATCCTCTTACTACATATCCTCCGTCCATATATAATGTTACCACCTTTTTTTATACATATATAACTATAATACATCTTTAATCCATTTATTGTGTAAACTAAATTTATTTACACAGGACCTGGTCCATTTACGGCCGCCTTTGAGCTGGCCCAGGGAACGACATGCTGCCGTTCTTGACCAGTGCTTGTCGTACAATATCTTCGATTAACCCATATGGCGCCTCTGTACCTGATTGAGTACAGTGAAACTATTGAAGGTAGTTGTAATTTTTTTGACTTATTGCTGCGGTTACTGCTTGGTGTAGTAGTCAATTGGAACAGTGCTTCGAAATAATTACAGTTATTGCCCATACATTTTTGGAATCTGTATCTGTGAGGATTTTAACATCGTACTATAAATGTGCATAGAGGTAAGTACTCAATAAAAATATTTTTAAAGTTTAGCGTAAAGAAAATGTTATATTTTATGTTATTTTTATAATGCAAAGACTTATTTTCAAATGTAATACTGTTGTAATATGTAATAATTGTTTTTTTTAAATATATATTTACATTGTAATTGAGCATGGAATCGTACTGTACCTAATAGTGTACAGCGTCCGAATCCATATAACGATTATTCGTCTTTTGTTTCAGATTTGTGTGATTATGAGTTCAAAGCGATTTAACGTTTCTGATAATACAGTGGGTTAGAAGAAGCAGTTAACGCTGTTTTTGAACATAGCGACAGTGATTGCGAATATGACTTTGCTGTTATCCCGCCAGCACCCAGAGTTGTCACAGATGAGAAAGAGAGTGCCGAAGAAGATATGGTTTCTGCGGTCTTACCACGTAAAGTGCCTGGCAATATTGAAGTATTTAGACCTGCTGAAGATATTGTTCAAAGTGATATTGATAGTAGTGATAAAGATAGTGGTAGCAGCGATGATGATTCATTGTCTAAAAAGGCAAAGATAATGCAAGGAGGTCAGCCAAATCAACCGTTATAAAAAATGTGTAAGAAAGTACTCTTCTGCCATTGCTGAAAAATCTGGTGTACAAAATAGACAAGCAAAACTAAAAGAGCAGCTACAAAACCTCACACCAGTACAGTAAATATTTGAGCAAATTTTTGATGAAGACGTCTCACGTCAGTATCACTTTACAAGGTTGCGATTCACGGAAAGAAGCGGTGGTGGGTTTTGTTTACCTACATGCTTGACCTGGCTATTGTTAATGTCTGGCATCTGCATGTAATAAGTCACAATAATAGCATGGATCAGCTTATGTTTCGATGTTCCATTGTAAGGTTTTATTTACGTCAGAAAACTTAATATAAGGCTCTACCTTCTTCTTTTTTGGTACCAGGATTGCCTCAAGATGGTGTAGGACATTATCCCCAGAAGATTGAAAAACCACTACGACGTGTTGACATTCAAGAATACATTGGCAATGCTAAAAATGTCTATTGTGTGTAGAAAAAAGTTGTGTTGAAATTTTCACACATGATACGCCACTATACTCAATTGAGGACACCTTTCCAAAACGGACTCAAATTGTAATTTTCGTTTTCTTTTTAGTTGATTTATTGTTTTGTTAGTTATTGATACAGATTGATACAGTTGATTTATTGTTTAGTTTAGTTGATTTTATTTTATGTCTACGCAGTAATAAAATAAACGTTTCGTATTAATAAGTTTATTAGTTTTATTTGGGCGGTTAATGGATTAAAGAGATTAATAGCGGTCGTCTCTTTACGAATAACAAAACAACCAACCTATATTTACGTTGTATTGTTGTTAGTCTTTACCGGCTTTACTTCAATAAAACTTTCGGTTAGGTTGATTAACACTAGAATTAATTTCAAGGTTTGTAGCGTAGGAACCATATACATCTAAGATTGAATATCCGGGTGGTGTTCATCACTATACAAGGGACAGCCTCTCTTATAGACTGAAATCGGTTGAAATAACACTTTTAATTAGTGTGCAGTGTTAGACAATACGTAAAGACGATTATATGACAATAACAATTATGATAAATGTAGATTTAAATTAAGGAAAGGTTCGAAAAAAATCAAAATTTTAATTCGAAAGTCACGATACTATATTTCCTTCATGCTTTTCATAAAATTTTCGGCGTATAAGTAAAAAAATAAACAATAATTTTATGAGAGTATTTCTGGCTAATTGTTTAGGTTTATTGCCTTAATTATTAGCTATAGCTTAACGTAGAAGCTGAAGAGGCGAGCGAAAACTGTTCGGATTATAGGCACTAGTACAGCAGATATACGCATAGTCGCCTGGTGCTTAAATTCATAAATGTGGGGAAATTCTTTGTGACAGTCTTGATCGAAATAATATTATCTAAGCGATCTACTGCAATACCTTTGCCTTAACACTTACGCTGTGTGTAGACTAAATCATTCATCTAGTAAATTCTTTAATCATTACCTTTTTGATCGACCAATGGTCAAAAATCGGCATTACTATCATGAATATAATGCAGAGATATACTTTGAAACAAAAATTAAATACACTTCTTAAGAATAAGATTATTGAAATATCTGTGTTTAAGAAATGCTGAATCAACGATGGCAGATGAGGATGAATGTCTTTAAGTGACAAGCGCGATTTTGGCCAGAAAAGGAAGTTGAGGTCTTATCTCTAGAGAAAATTGTCGCATCAAATATCCGTTATTGAGTAGATAAGAACAACAATATGCTGCATAACGGCGTAGTTTTTCCTGAACTAGATTTACAATGTTGCCATGTTGGTATTTACAGATTCCACACGCTTGAAAGGGTAAAACGCGGAAGGCACTCGGCCTAAAACTCGTTTAAGTTACTTAGCTCGAGAGCTTGTAACGTTGCAAGTTAACGTCCCATAAATCTTAGTTAAAATTTTAACCAAAAAAAATATTATCACGAGAAACGTCTCATAAATCGCAACACAGCAAAAAATTGTTCAACCCTTAGCGGGTAACGGTACGTCTCAAGTGGCGTGGGGTCGTGGGAGCATGCTATTGGTTTATCGGATCTTTGTTTTTATAACAAAAATTCCAATGCGCCCGCGCACCAGCACACAGAGTTTACAGCAGTGCTCGGGAGAAGGATCCAGGCCTCGGTCGCGTTCACTAGCTAGGTGTCGTCTCACGCACCGACGCACACTCTTTGTGTCGGTTGCGTTCACCAGCTATGTGTCTTCATACGCGCCGGGGCCAATTAGAATTTACGTTATAAATTCACGCCTTGGTCCTATTCATTCTCCGGGCATCATTTAGCTCACGCCACAACCTTTACATCGTCTCGCACCCCAAGGGGTAAGTGTTGAACAAATATTATGAAGACATCATTATTAAGTAGCGCTTATCTATAAGTTAGAGCTCAACATTTTGTCTGTGTCCATAGTTCCATCATTATGTATTCATTATCACATTTCAATTTGTTTATTTATTTATCTCTTCTATTATTGTTTTACATGCTTTACATTTTGTAACTCCGTTCTGACAGTAAACAATCACATCAACTGCTTTCGGTTTCTGCCCTTCCTTCATCGCAAGCCATCTCCGGGTTTACTGTCAGCGGAGCAAATTGTACATATACTTATATATGTATATCATAACTGTGACATTTATTCACAGGTGCTATCTTTACACTACAAGTTTTACACTGCAAAGTTTACACTGCGACTCTTATGCTGCAAGTTTTATGCTGCGAGTTTTATGCTGCGACTTTTACACTGCAAGTTTTACACTGTTGAAATTATATCACCGTGCACCGGAACCGACACATACTGCAACCTACCGGCGCTCCCTGCTCTCGACTTGCAGCCGCCTGACCAGTCCTGGGAGATCGAGCGGCTGACCACCACCACCATCAGGGGAGTACCGAGCAGCGGTGCAAAATTAGACCAGGCCAACAGCCACTACCCATTTTTTATTAAATAAATATATATTTTTCTTTATAACGGTACACTGGCGCCCTTAACGTGGTATCAAAAGGTCTGATTTTGCATTGTATTGTAGTTATGTGATTGTTTTTTTATTTAATTAATTTTGTAAAACGTTATTTTTGCATTTTCTACCGCCAGCAACTGAAGTGTACATCCTTCACTTAAAAAAGTTTTGTTTAGTTTAACATACATTTTGTTCTTATGTTGTAACTTTTTTTGCTTCTGCTATTTTTTCATAGGACCGTACATATTAGTTGCAGTTATATGCATCATTTTCATATTTTTTTGTGTTATTTTTTTTAATTCTTATACTAGCAACCATAACGTTCGTTAATGAATTTGTAACAGAACGGAGTAGATTGAGTAGAATACTTGTTCAACACCTTCCTTATTGTGGTGCATTTAATTTCTTTTTTCTTATTTCTCTCTTTACCAATTTATAAAGGTAGATTAAACATGGCGCTATTGTTAATAACTTACGTAAACAAATCGCTACACTGGGTCCTCTTTTTCTTTCTGAGGATGATTTATACTAATAGAGTCAATCAAATATCGGACGATTCCGATAGCGTAGAAGACGTGCTTGTTAAGACATACGTTATTCTTGATTCTTTTTATAAAATGTATAATTAAAAATAATTCTCTCTTAGTGTATGTATTAGAAGACATGGCCGGTAAAAATGTTGGAACATGGCACATAAAGGATTTAAAAAAAATAGGTTTGAATAAATACCAAACATAATGCGATACAACATAAACTAAAGCATTACCATTAACCGCGTAATATTTCGTTTGGGTTATTAGGTAGAAGGAATCTATAACCTTCATAATTGTTTGGTCGCGTTAGTAATCCTTATAATGATTACTATTGCTAGTTTGTTTGCGAGAAGTATGAAAGAATGAGTTTAAAAGGATAAAAATGAAATTGTTATCAATAAGTTCGGATTTTATTTCCTTTAAATGAAATAAAATCCTTCGGTGACGCGCGGGGTAATGTAACGTTGCAAGTTAACGTCCCATAAATCTTAGTTAAAATTTTAACCAAAAAAAATATTATCACGAGAAACGTCTCATAAATCGCAACACAGCAAAAAATTGTTCAACCCTTAGCGGGTAACGGTACGTCTCAAGTGGCGTGGGGTCGTGGGAGCATGCTATTGGTTTAACGGATCTTTGTTTTTATAACAAAAATTCCAATGCGCCCGCGCACCAGCACACAGAGTTTACAGCAGTGCTCGGGAGAAGGATCCAGGCCTCGGTCGCGTTCACTAGCTAGGTGTCGTCTCACGCACCGACGCACACTCTTTGTGTCGGTTGCGTTCACCAGCTATGTGTCTTCATACGCGCCGGGGCCAATTAGAATTTACGTTATAAATTCACGCCTTGGTCCTATTCATTCTCCGGGCATCATTTAGCTCACGCCACAACCTTTACATCGTCTCGCACCCCAAGGGGTAAGTGTTGAACAAATATTATGAAGACATCATTATTAAGTAGCGCTTATCTATAAGTTAGAGCTCAACATTTTGTCTGTGTCCATAGTTCCATCATTATGTATTCATTATCACATTTCAATTTGTTTATTTATTTATCTCTTCTATTATTGTTTTACATGCTTTACATTTTGTAACTCCGTTCTGACAGTAAACAATCACATCAACTGCTTTCGGTTTCTGCCCTTCCTTCATCGCAAGCCATCTCCGGGTTTACTGTCAGCGGAGCAAATTGTACATATACTTATATATGTATATCATAACTGTGACATTTATTCACAGGTGCTATCTTTACACTACAAGTTTTACACTGCAAAGTTTACACTGCGACTTTTATACTGCGAGTTTTACGCTTCGAGTTTACACTGTTGAAATTCATATCAACTTTCACCGGAACCATCACATCCTGCTACCTACCGGCGCTCCCTGCTCTCGACTTGCAGCCGCCTGACCAGTCCTGGGAGATCGTGCAGCTGCCTACCACCACCATCAGGGGAGTACCGAACTGCGGTGCAAAATTAGACCAGGCCTTCTGCCCATTACCCTTAGATAATTAAACACATATATATTTTTCTTTGTGTGCTTTTTTTGTCGCCATCTACAACTACCCATTTAATTAAATACTTATCTCTTTTTCAAACGGCACAAGCTCTCTCGGAAATTATGGATTGGTCATTACATTTTGGCCGTTATTACCTTTAATAACCATAAAGTTATTTCTTCAGAATATTGAATGTGGCAGTATCAAGACCTTGTCAATATTATGCAAGATAAGTTTTCGCTAGGGTATTTTGTTTCATCTGCTTTTCCGTGTCAAAATGTACAATTTCTATCAAAATTTAATAACACTGGAAAGGAAAGCCTTATCAAACAATTTTTCTTCCATGTTTACTAAAGTAAGAAAGTTAAATTAAAACGATTTATTTACTATATTTGGTTATTAGATATGGGCAAAATAATGTAAGGTGGTAGAAATGTTATTTTTATGCAAATTTAATAGTTTTATTTATAAGGATAAGGAATAAAAATTAGTTAACGAACGAAGTTATTTTGAATTAAAATTTTACTATCACAAAAATAATAACAAGAAAATACCAAATAATCCTCTAGTGGTGATGGGGAACAATATGATGAGTGCTGTATTTTACGTCCGCATGAAATCTGGAATTAAGTGTTTAATTAAATTTACTTTATAGATAAGCTATGTTATCCATAAAAGGCATAATTATTTATTAACAAATATTTAAAAAAATATATAGATTATTAGTGTTTCCTACCCGCTATGATCATCAGCGTGGTACTCGACATGCCTGACGGAGCCGTCGGGCTGATGTAGTGAGTAGCCTCCCTTCACGGCGTCTCCGTCTCGGTGCTCGTGCTGCGACTTCTTGTCTCCCGTGTGGTGATCCTCCACTTTGTACTCGAATTCATATTTAGGGTGTGTCTAAAATTTTAACAAACTTTCTATTAACACTTAACATATTAATAAATAACAACAAATTGCATTGACAACTAAAAGATATTTACGTAATAGTCTTCATGGCCATGCTCGTGGCCATGTTCGTGGCCATGCTCGTGGCCATGTCCGTGAACATGTACAGGTTCGTGATGACCGTCATGCCGGGAGATGTGATTTGATGAAAAACCATGCTCATGCTGTGCAACAACTGCACTTACCAGGACTGCCATTAAGAAGATCTAAAATTGTAATAAATAAAGAATTAATTCGTTACCAATCCAAGTTAATCGTATTTTATTTGTACTATAATAAATCAATACGACCTTGATGTTAATCTAAGAATAAAAAAAGTTTTAAAAATTATTACTTTTTATCATTTTTAAGTAATTTCAGCGGTACTATTAAAATTGTGTATGATTATCCAAACACAAACTGACTAAAAATTGATTAGAATAAAACGATAAAATTATCCAAAATTTATTACATCACTATGGAGGATTAATTTTATCTTTTATAATTCGATAAAAATTATTTAGATTTATGAGTAATATAGGGGCATTAAAATAACCCTCAAGTTTCTTTACCTTCCAAAACATTTTGAATATTTAGTTGTTGCACAGTGCCTTAACTAAGCTTTGAAATATAATTTCGAACTGATACATGTTGCATGAAACTCGTGTCTTTTATAATCAAAACTGCAACTAGTAATCAAGGTTAAAATAATTTCATGCACAGGCCAGAGTTTTCACTAACGCTTTAGTTTCTATTTTTTAAATACAGTTATTACAAAATAGGAATCAAGATAGTGAGAATATAAAGTATCAAAATAAATGATTTCATTTCATCATTATTTGAGCCGCAGGACGTCTATTGCTAGGTATGGCTAGCTTTCCCCAAAGAATTTCAATAGAGCCCGTAGAAAGTGGTTTACATCAAACGCCTTTCGACGACCTTACCAACAACCCTGTCCACCTTGTAGGTGACAATCCCATACTTTGCTAGCCGCTCTCCCGTGGTCTCCACTCCAGAACCTTATGGCCACATCGGCCATTTGTATTTTTGTATTAAGTGTATCATAGCATTTCAGCTGATAGACGCCCACTGCATGGCACATATGTACCTCTTTTTAAGTTTACCACGATGTACAATCCTCTTGTTGCCCGCATCCAGCGACTTCCCGCGAGCTTACCTATGGCGTCGATCCATCTAGTAAGGAGCCTACCCATGTTGCGTCTACCGGCGTGTCGTTACCACTTGAGAACCTAAAATTAAAATTGCCGTCATTCTTATTATCGTTTCAGCCCTTTGACGCCCATTGCAAGGCATATACCTCCAAATATATCTATGGGGCATTTCGTATAAAAAATCGTTACGCTTGGCTGACGGGTTGGCGATCACAGTGTGATATTATGGTATACAGAGGACCCTACACTCTTGTTTGTAAGCAGTGTCAATGCTATATAATTATCGCACTAAATGTAAATCAAATAAGATTTTATAACGGTAATCAAACCCGCGGCCTACGGTAGCAAGTCTCAATGATCTACCGCCGGGCTACCGCAGTTCAAAATTTAGTAAAATATTACTAGACTAATGAAATGAAAAAAATATACGGTTTTTATTTTATATTAGTTCAAAATTTTACGATAAAAATTTGTAGCATTTTATTCATTGCGAAACCGATCTTAGAGGTAAAGTAGTGACTAGTAAGATTAAAAACCGTTGCTCATCTTTTCAATCAATGCTATATATACAAACTAACACGAGAAAATCTTTCTCTGTTCTCGCATTGTTTTCTAATTAATAAGAATTGATTATCGTCACAATTAATTTATAGCTAGACTGTGGTAAACACTTAGAACGTAGATATAGATAATAGACTAGATTTAGTATATGCACATACACATTGCAAAATTATATATAAACCCTAGCGTAATATTCCTATCCTAAAATAGAATTAAATATCTTTGGGACATGGAGAACTTTTGATATAAGCCCTATTTATTTGTCGTCGAGAGATTTAATTAAAATTTATTTCCTTAAGATATTAATTAATAATAACTTCAGCAGACCTGTCTCTTCTTTTTCAAAAACAGGGTATTTTTTAAGTTAACCAAAGTTATTGATTTGAAACATTGTCAAGTGTTAGCAGCAATAAAGAAATTTGCCAGTGATAGTACGATAGTTATGCCGATTACTTTATTAAAAACGAGATCGTTTAAGTGAAAAGTAATAAAAATAATTATCAACTACTAAAAAGGGAAATGAGCTTTTAGAAATGTTTACTGAAATTGAATTATTATACAACGTGTATAGTAAGTATATACTCACTATTATACATAATAGATGTTCATCAAAATACTTCCATAATAATTTCATGCTTTCGCATGAAGTTTTAACTAGAAAAATTCTTTATAACAATTAAATAACAATTCTCCTACGTTTAAAATGAATTATTAATTTCAAAATTTTATACGCTAGAATTCTTCTATGATTGTGTATGTTTTAAATTGTGATTAAAATGTCTGCCTTGGATTCATGATTTTAAACGTGATTAATACTGTACTCAATAAATGCTTTTTCGTATGTAGAAGACGAATTTAACGTTGATTTGTTACGGTAGCTTGCTAATTTATGAATGATAGCTTCTTTTATCTCAAATAGGGGTAATTAGATATTCAGTTCGACTGTGTAATTTGGACTTATTTGTAATTCCTTTTTGCGATAACTTTGGTAACCGCGATCTAAGTAAAATTGTCTTAACTGTTGCATCACGCACAATAATTAGCATTCATATAATACGCTTCTGAAGCGTGACGAACTTTAGGGCGGCCACTACAAAATTGACGATCCAAGTCATCTTCTTCGTAAAATAACCTTTTTTCATATAAAATATTCTCGCTTTACCTGATAATCATTTGAGATTCTACATTACACATACCTTTTTATTTTGCTAACAAACACAAGAATTAAAGTTTTTTGACGCACTAACTTAATTAGAAATGATACAGGCATACATATTTGTAACAACATGTTGTTAAACATAATACAAACATTTCTAAAAATTTACCATAATTTTGATGACATGATAATATCAAATACTACTACATTATGATAAAGTTAGTAATGTAATATTATGGTTTTTACGGACGATAATATTACCAAATTATTGTATACAAGCAGTCTCGACAGATAGTACTGTCATAAGTTATTTGGCTTGACGCTTTCTAATTGGGGAAATACATAAGTAAAATGTATTTTAGAATGATCACTTTAATTATAGATTTAATGCCTCAATAATAAATAACAAGTAATCGTGACAACAAGTTTTCTAGTTCGTACACTTTGTAACTTTTTATTTTACATTGTAATGTTCGGTAGTACATGATTTTTTTGGTTTTACACATACTCACACGTTTTGAGGTTTTAATAGAGACAAGATGATAAGTGCTTTAATTTGTGTAGGAAATTGGTTAAGCTGGTTTGTAAAGGAAAATAAGTGCTGTTTTTATTACTTCCCTGGGCATATTTCCATTTTACGCCGCAAATAAACTTCCTCGCGCCTTATAATTATAAACAATTAATAGAGTTTTACGCAACATATTTAAAGATTGGTTTTTAATATAACACTGATACCTAATAAACAATGACAATAAATACATAAAACAATGAAAGTACATGAAAGTTAAAAGGCTTCTTAGTTGTATTTTAAAAAATTGTTTACGGTAACAGGCATAGATTCAAAATAAAAAATGGTAACGCTTTATAACAAAGTTGTATATATTTTATCTTAATTATTAACGAGAATATTGATAATCTAGTGGTGATGGTGAGGAACAATGTGATGAGTGCTATATTTTACGTCTGCGTGGAATCTGAAAATAATAAAAAAAGGCATTTTAAAATTAAATATATGTTTAAATAAAAATTACCCTACGTATTTATTTTTAGAAAGGTAATATGTTCTTAAGTTTTAATTAACTGAAGATAAATAATTACTTATCATATTTGTCCTTAAAACGTATAATAAAATAAGCGACATAAAATAAAACTTAATTTTATCAAACATTACTTTTAATCCTAAACTAGACAGTTTCAGTTCAGTTCTGAAGATATTCTGATTACAAAGCGAATGGTGTACATGGTTTCACAATAAAGATTTTGTAAAGTTTCTTACTCACTATGATTTACTTGAATTACAGTTCAATCTTGTTATAAATGCAGTGGAACGTTATTATCCGTCAACATGCCCGAGTTCGGTAAAAAGTAAAATCGTTACTAATTAGAAAGCCAAATTCACAGTGACCAGTTAAAAAACTATCAAACCAAATAGCTTCTTACCCGCTATGATCGTCAGCATGGTACTCGACATGCCTAACGGAGCCGTCGGGCTGATGTAGCGAGTAACCTCCCTTCACGGCGTCTCCGTCTCGGTGCTCGTGTTGGGATTTTTTATCGCCTGTATGATGGTCCTCTACTTTATATTCAAATTCATATTTAGGATGAGTCTGAAAGTAATATCACGGTTAGATGTATTTTATTATAATAATCAACAAAGCAATTTAATAAATGAAATGCGTATTACATAATAATCTTCATGTCCGTGTTCATGACCATGTCCTTCCACGTGAACTGGCTCGTGGTGTCCATCGTGGCGGGAGATGTGATTCGACGAAAACGCATGACCATGATCTTGAGAAGCCACTACGGCAACGATGACAGCGAGACATAGACCCTGAAAAAATGTTTGATTTATTTTTCGATATTATTTACAACCATTAAAACTTTTTATTCATTAGCAACATAATATTTATAACAATAATATTGTAATAATTATTAATAATAGTACTATATTATTATCTTTGCCAAAAGCATTGCCAAAATACAAAGTTAAATTGTTTGACTATTTCTACATACCTTGACGAACATTTTGTTAGGTTTCGTAGCTGAGAATGTAACGTATTACTTGTAACTGATACAAGTTTTGTCTACACTGCTTTTATATTTAATAATTTGAGAAATCTAGGTGATATTGCGTTACAGTTATACGGATATTTTCAATAACTGTTGTACATAACAGTGTTTAGAATATATCAATGTGAAGGTAGTGTAATGGTAGTAACTAGCAGTGTTCTTATAAACCTTGATCTATACATTTTTAAATGAGAATCATTTAATTAAAACTAGTTTTCCTAATTCAAATCAAAAATAAATATGAATTAAATGTAATTTGATGAGTTGGTTTTTTTTTTTCATTTCCATTCAATTTCCAAAAAAATACACCGTATTTATTCACTATGAAAAGAAAGATATTTTCGTTCAAATTAGTTAATATAGAAACATATTTTATAAATAACCTGATTACTATAATTTACTCGTAGTATGTTTTATACTAACAGTTTTTTTTAAAGTAAATTTACTACTGATGATTGATTTTTAATTATTTAGCCAAAATATTTCATTTTCACTTCTGCAAATAAATACTCTTTATTAAAACTTAATGAGCACAGCGGTGCTAATAGAGTATGTATAACAAACAATTTTGTCGATTTCATTTTGATAAAAAATTTAATCAGATTTAATTGTACCGATAACAGCTTTCTATAAAAATTTCAAGGCGTTTAGATAAAACCCAGGATATTCATTCTTTTACATAAATGATGACAGAGTAGTTACTCTGATAATATATCATACATCAATGTGTATAATAAGGACTTTTATATTGTATTTTTGTTATATATTTGATTATTTACTATCAGTTCATCAGTTGTAACGTGTCGCTTATGACTTATTTCAATATGAATAATTCACATTATGAACGCATTTCAACTTTATGACAATATATGCTTTTATTACAGCCACGTGATTTGACTTTAATTTTTTTCTTACGTCTCCATACTACATTTAGTCGCTACTCAGGAAATTACTCATTATATTTTACGACATAATATTTAACAGGTAGACGAATCTAGTGACAATATCATGTCTAATTTTAAGTAAGAAACTCCTTTCATAGATTAAAAAGTTATAAATTTGCCTTGAGTCTTAATTCTTTGTAGGAACTTTTTTTTCGAATGTGAGGATGTATGCTTCCGAAACGAACTACATTAGGCTTCTTTCGTCAACCTTAACTTGTCTATCTGGCAGGTTGACGTTCTAGGCTACGCTTGCCGGCCCATGGTCTTCATTCCAAAACCTTAAGGCCCTAACAACCATCTAGTTCACAAGTTCTGCGTTGTATGTGGCCTGCCCATTGCCAATTTGTTATCCACTGAGCTATGTTGGTAATTTTCATTCGTTTCTGGAAATGCTTATTCCTATTTTAATTTCGTAATGATATCCCGAGCATAGCCCACAGGCTGGATAGCAATTTGTCTTGACTTTACCAATGAGGCCTAAGGACATCATTGTATTTTGAGACATATTTGTTTTTTTGCTACTTCTGTAAATCAAAGCCATATTTTCAGTTGTAATATTGGCATTGCTAAGCTTCACGCAATCCTTTTTAGTCATTTCAGCAACTAACGTAATAGTGTCGTTTATTTATGAAAACCTCATATAAAAAACATTTGTTACGTCATATTTACAACGGGACTTTTATGTGATAGAAGCGACACGCTTAGTTTGTAACTTTTAAAATATACTGTTTAACATAAGTATGCATATTTAGTTAGTAAAGTAATTTCTTTAGTTAAGGTGTTGTTGTAACCCATTCACACAAAATTTTTGTATGATATTTCTGACATCTGGTGAAATACAGCAGGTCAATTAAGGCTATTTACCGGATATTATTACAAAGGTTAGAATCTGTTTGATCTTATTTTATTAAATATCCCTTATTTAGATAACTATTGTTATTCATAAGTTACATCATTTTTACAAAAAGGATTTTTTATTTATAGACTATAGTCGAAATTGTACTGAAGTCTGACGGGCAAATGTCTGTCATGCTATCTTTAAAGTTGATGTTCATAATTCGGTAGCTTTCTTTTTACCGACTATAACAGGCGCTATCTAGAGATCCACAAAAGAAACGACGTTTATAATTTAAGTATATATATTTGACTACAAGTCTGTAGCAAACTATATAGATTTATGAATAATAAAGGAATTATAAAGTAGACTGATTGCTAAAGGCTTATCAGGTAGACATGAAAAAGGCAATCGCATACGCGCATAAACTGCAGTGTGTAAGTATTAATTTAATTCGGTTTGAACGTAAACGTAAACGTAAACTCTGTATGTTGCATGGATAGTGTTGCGTACGACTTTCGTTATAACGCGTGGCACTAAACTGTTATAGTTCTCAGATAAAGATCTAGCTCATTGCGCCACTTTTAAGGTGTATATAAAAATCATTAAAGGGTTTATATGGACATAAATACTTTTTAGTCCTGTTCCTTTTTTTTAACGTAGTATACCAAAGTATTAAAATGTTACAGGACACGTATCAAAAAATATAATAACTAATGATGGACTAGTAGAGAAGGGCTTAAAAAGGTTTTAGTAATTATAAAGATTAACACACAATAAACATTATTTTTTTAAATAAAAGATGATAATGTAGTCAATAAATTTATTAAAAAAAAACAATTTTTGCTGCTTGAACAAACATTTTTAATGATGGTGAGGAACTATATGATGTGTACTGTACTTCACGTCCGCGTGGAAGCTGAAAATAAAGATCAGTTTCTTATTTTTAATATTAAACAGTATAATTTAATTATAATTAAGTAACGTTATTGGTAGGATCTTTGGCCTGTTACTCTTTAAATATTTGTAATAACATACAGTATATACTGCCAGAAAAAATGGTGACAATTTGAAATAACTTTTGATCAGGATGAAAAAGTAAATGGTTGGCGTCCATTAGGTCGTAAATCCATGCACCGATGCCATCGATTCCGAACCACACTCGAAATCACAGTAGCCGATGCATTATACACTGCCGCATTTTGTTAAGGATAGCGTAACATAGAAATCCACTAATATTTCAAAAATCGTAACCATCTTCATTACGGCGCAAAAACGAAAATATCATTTGGTTTAAAAAAATACTAAAATAACGAAAATGACTAGACTATTTAAATTACCCGCTATGATCGTCGGCATGGTACTCGACATGTCTGACGGAGCCGTCGGGCTGATGCAGCGAGTACCCTCCCTTTACGGCGTCTCCATCTCGGTGCTCGTGCTGCGACTTCTTGTCCCCTGTGTGGTGATCCTCCACTTTGTACTCGAACTCATATTTAGGATGCGTCTAATAATTGAAGAAACTTTCAGTTAATGCTTTACATGTTAGTACCATAGTAATTAAAATAATCATATAATACCGCATATTGCCATGCTCGAGGCCAAGTAACTTCCATTAAACAAAGGTTCACCTCCACGAGGACAGGGGAGGAATTTCAAAATTTTTGTGCCTAATTAAATATACCAAAAAAACAATAATACTTCGTCAAATCCTTGTTATAAATTTTATAAAATAAAAAACTATTAATATTTCTTTAATTATTTCTCACGAACTTAAATTTATGGATTTTATTTAAAGGTTTACATAACATACAACGAACTTTTCGTTATCTTTCAACGAAAAGTTTTACAGTTGGTTATTTTAACACATTATCATCATCACGTCAGCCGATGGATGCCCACTGCAAGGGTCCTATGCTTCCCCAATGATCTTGATGATCCCGTAATCTTGACTATATAGTGAAGAGCCTAACGACACCGCATCTACTAACTCGTGATCGTTGGTTGTAATAAATACTTACGTAGTAATCGTGATGATGACCATGATCGTGGTGTACTTCATGGTGATGTCCATCGTGACGAGAGATGTGGTTCGAAGAAAAAGCATGACCATGATATTGGCCAAGCGCTACGCCGACGAGTACTACCAAATAAATAACCTAAAAATATAATAACCATTTATTAAGAAACGAACATGTAATGAGATATAAGGCTTCGTTCCTGATAAACTGAAAATAAACAGCGATCGGAAGTAGGCGAAAGAGCAAAGCAGAAAACTGTATAGGGTGTAAGGCGTTGAGAAAAGCCTATGTCCAGCTGGACATGTTTATATGCTTTTAATAGTACATTAAATAATATTTAGATTTTGCATATTATCAAAAGAAAATTCACCTGTCTAATCATGGTTTATTTTTCTTTGTTTCCACTTTTGCAAATGATAAATATCGCATGTTATACGTGTCTTTTATAGCAAAAAGTCCAGTTTCAAGGTTAAATTGATTTTCATTAACAGAAGTTATAACATAATTTAACGACCCATAACGCTTTCACAAACACAATATTCTGACCGTTAAATGTAATAACTATTAGAAAAACTATAATATTAGTGAAGAAATAAATTATTACATGAAATCACATCAACCTTGATGCTTTGATATATGTATTATAAAAGCCTCAACAACTACCGTAAATGTATCATTTTATGGCAATTGGTTGTATTATCGACAAGAAATTCACCAAATATGTTGTTTAAGGTAGTGTATATTATTATAACTGAGCAAGAAGGTTTTTTTTTTTTCAATTTAGTTTCTATGAAACAGTGATAGCCTAGGACTGAGACTTACGATTGTAAGTCGCAGGTTTGATTCCCGGGATATAGTCTTATAATACAAACTTTGTGCATTAATGTTATAGGATTGCTATTGCTCACAAACAAATTTCTAGACGGCAGCAGCGCCCTCATCATATCATAATACTACACTGCGATCGCCAACCCGCCTGTTAAGCGTGGTGATTAAAGTATATACCTATAGATATCTTTAACGGAGGCTTAAGTCTTGTATTAGACTTCTATCTATGGACAGAAACGACGAAACAAGAATTTTTTAGGCCTAATATAGCTATTGATTAAAATAGTCCAGCTAAAGCGTTAGTTTCTAGAGTTGTAAGTATTTTTTTAAATGTTACAGGTTTTAAATGTTGCATTGGTTATCGCCGTAGCAGTCGCTCAAGACTATGGACATGCCTATTCATCGAATCACATCTCCCGGCACGACGGTCATCACGAGCCCGTACATGTTCACGAATATGGCCACGAGCATGGCCACGTCGACTATTACGTAATTATTTTTTAATTGCCAACGCAATGTATAGCGATATTATAAACTATTAACTGAGAGTTTGTAAAATTTTAGACACACCCTAAATATGAATTCGAGTACAAAGTGGAGGACCACCACACGGGGGACAAGAAGTCGCAGCACGAGCACCGAGACGGAGACGCCGTGAAGGGAGGCTACACGCTGCACCAGCCCGACGGCTCCGTCAGACATGTCGAGTACCATGCCGACGATCACAGCGGGTAAGAAGCCATCCAGCTGCTCCGTTCAAGAGTATGCCTTGAACTGGTCATTGTGATTGAACCATTTGATACACTACGGGGTCTTGTTGGGTGATCAATGATGTTCCACTGCTTTGCAGAAAAATTGTGTGCCCGAGGGTCTTTACATATTATGTCATAGTTACGCAAATATGAGCACACAGGGAATAACGACATATTTTTATAATAATAAATAACTTTTTTAATTATAAATTAATACTAAAAAACTATTACATGAATCAAAGCGTATTTATTCCGTAAGTCATAGTAAAACAATTAATTAACTTCGTTACATTTTTTTTTCACTACTTATATTACCAAAAATTACTTGTATCACCATATAGTTACCGCTAATACATATCATATTAGCGATAACTATACGGCGATCCTGTACGAAAGTTTTACACACATCACAAAGTTAAAGTATGTTTTAAGTCTAAGCCTATACAATTCAATATTAAAACATTATCCTTTTAGTATCGCATACTTCGTAACATAAAATATATCGCCTGATTTACTCCAAAATGTTATAACACGCGCGGTTGTCACCGCCACAAAATGATCAGGAATAGATCGGCTTTACGTTTGCTTATTACGAATATAATTCCCTTTAGATCGAAGCTCAGTTATATTTAATCGAATATAACGAAAGAAATGATGTCACCATAGTTTTTTTAACTACTTATTGTGTTCTACATGTACACAAGTAAGGTAAACATAGTAATAGTAACACAAAAAGAGGTACACTTAACGGTTTTATAGTAATGACAGTCTAAACGGCTTCTTGCAATGCAGACCTACAACCAGGATCATTTATTAATGTAGCCGTAGAATGTAAAAATTAAGTACGATTTGATTTTTTCCAGTTTCCACGCCGATGTGAAATACAGCACCCACCACATCGTTCCTCACCATCACCATTACTAAAATTTTAAGTGAAAACTTTGTTACCAATTAATATACATTAAAATTTATATAACATTTTTATTTTTATTTTATCTGTCTATTAAAAGAAATATATAAATGTCTTCATTTTCTGTTTTTTTCTAAGTACGTGCTTATTTAAAACTGACCATGTACAAATTATTATACAGCGAGATTATTTACAGATGTAAAAGCTTTGGAGGGGTGAACGCATAGCGTCAATTAATATTATAATTCAAAATAATAAAATGCATTTTAATATATCGGGTTACTACATTATTGTAAATACAAAAAAGTATTGGTATCTATACAGTCTGCATGGACCGATAGAAAACAAATTAAACCCGTAAAATCTTCGAAATGGTCAAGTACTATTACTTTAGTATTATAAAAAACTCGTATTAAATAAGTTCTTTATAAAATAATTCTTTTATATATGGTCTACAAAATAACCTTTTACCTATGTAAAAGTAAACAAAAATAGCAATTTTCTAATACGTGAAGCTTCTTTGAGATACAATTTAAATATTATGTTAGGTTACAGTTCTTCATAAAATCAATGACGTAAACCGCTTATTGAAACTGAAATAGAGCTTATGAATGTATTTTCTAATACTGTAATAAGGATATTTTAAAAGTGACTACAATAAACCTGTCTATATTTGTGTCAGCTCTATTCATGCGTTTGAAACGAGAAGAAAAAATATGTGATATTTTTAAGTTGAAGAATGCCTTTGATGCCCTGCTCAATAAGGAGGTTTAATCTGATTCAAATTTCTATTAAAGCTTTTACAGAATTTTTCTCATGACGAACAAAAGCGATTATAAAATGTGTTGTAATAAAAATGAATCAATAAACAACTTAGTAGCCCCTTATTGTTTGGAAAACAAAATATATTGGCAATTAACAACAAACATTAATGTTACTTATTCAAACAACCGTTGTTTCTAAATTTCCTTGCCTATTTATTTTACTTTTCCCTATAAGAACGTAACTAGTATAGACCTTGGATGAATCGATACTAAATAATTGAAATTCTATCACAAGTTTAACACTGCATCGCCTTTCAGGAGTCACATTAAGTTATTTACTGACATGAGATGAACACTTAGATTACTAACGAAATTTAAAATAAAAGATTACATGATACCCGTGTATTATGATACTAGGACGCGTAATTGGTCTTTTACATCAATCAATTTTGTGATTATTGAAAGACAGAAATGATTTTATCTTCTATCGACATGAATCGACGACATGGTAAAGATTGCGGGGAGTCGCTGAATGCGGTAAGATCAAGACTAGTAATTGTGGCGATCTTTGAGAGAAGACTGTGCCATGCAATGGGTGTCTATCGGCAAATAATTAGAAGAAGAATTATACTTAATAGATAGAAATATTCTCTAGCTAGGCAACATTAAAGTAGGTACTGCATTTATTACTAATAAGAAATATATGTCAAGAAGCATAACTACCGTCAGGTGGCAGATTTATGTTTTTAAATACGATTGTTTAAAAAAAATTATAAATAGTGTGAGGGAATGGATGTAGCGTTAGAATCGGAAAGAAATGTATTTCTCAGTCACTACGTTGCAGTGGTCGCAGCATTGAGCATTTGCGATCGAAATTGTTTATAAATGATGTATAATAAATCTTACGTAAAAGCTTGTCGTCAATTTTGTTCACACTTCAGTATTTGACGGATAAGTGATAGACTTTACGTTTATTTTAGTCGTTCCTGGGCTCAGAGATTCCGTGCAACTGTGACTGTGAAACTCCTTCTCCCAGGCAAGGTATCTTGTACTTATCCAAGAAAATTCCTCTCAAAACAAAAAAAAAATGGTTTGCACAATCCTGCACAACCCTCGTCCTTTCGCACCCAGGCTTGGAAATAGTATCGGTAGAGTTAGGCGACGTAATAACAGTATTCTAACGAGGTAAAGATGGTTAAAGTCACATCAATATACAAGAGATTGTTTTTTATTAATTTGTATAAGGAAATTAGTTGTTAAGTATGCTTCAATTATCTCCAGTGTGAAAAAATATTACACAGCACAAATGAATAACATAATAATTATTAACAGTCAATACCAATAATTTATAATCTAACATTAAAAACATTTTCCTCTTTCCACATTTGTTTCACGCCGAATGCAATACATTTTAGGTGTAATGAAACTTTCACAAACCTTGATTAAACTATGATTTCATATGAGACTATATAAAAATCGAAACACGCATACAACATATATCAGTCGAGTTTAAGCTTTACAAAGTTAATCTATTCTATTCAAAAATGTTTTCTCAGGTAAACTGCATAATATTTCAGTCTTACAATTTTTTTTTAAATTTTCGTATAATTCACATAAATAATATGCTTTTACAGCTTTTGTGCGTAATGGCAATTATTGCCATAGCTGCCGGCCAAGATCACGGGCACGCGTTCTCTTCCAATCACATTTCGCGGCACGACGGTCATCACGAGACTGTGCACGTACATGACCACGGTCACGGTCATGGGCACATCGATTATCACGTGAGCTTCATTTTAATATTTTTAATAAAGCAAAATTACTTTGCGTTACGACATACGTATGCTATTTTCACTTATAAATTTAATAGTATCTTTATTTATATTATAATTTATACACATTTATTGGTCTACTTCTTTAAGCCTATGTGCTGACCCATCACGATATCTCTCGAACCATAAGGTCTTTAGACTTGTAGTTTTGTAGAAATAATTTAGTAGCAAGGGAGAGCTAAGTTAAAAATTCGGATTATGCTAAATTCTATCTGCAAAGGGGGTTGATGGGGTGTTCATGCATATTTTCGAACTATGGCTCTTATGGGTAAAAAGATTGTCCAGAATTTTATTTATGCAATTTCAAAATTACTAAGAATGGATGTTATAAAGTTATCCGCAAAAGGCGAACAGAGAATTGATAGTATTACTTACATAGGTAGTCAAATATGAAGGTTTATTTTGTTAATAAAATTAAGTAGTTTTCCTACTTCTGTTTATAGAAACTTCATAACATTAATCATATTATATAGAATATAGTCACGGTAAAAATTTGGTTATACAATAAATAGAATATTAATGCTATTAATTTTGCTATTATTTCAAAATTTTCTTGAAAGTAAACAATTCTAAATTAAAATTTACAGACACATCCAAAATACGAATTTGAGTACAAGGTAGAAGATCATCACACAGGCGACAAGAAGTCGCAGCACGAACATCGAGACGGCGACGTAGTTAAAGGAGGATTCTATCTGAATCAACCTGATGGATCTGATAGACACGTGGAATACCACGCTGATGACCACAGCGGGTAAGAATTTACTTATATTTGTTAATTTATAAAGTGACAAAAAGTTTTAGAAGATCATTTTATAGTAAGTGACAACCTGAGTAGCTCACAACAATGACTTGACAGTGAGTCTTGCTAATTAGAAGTCTGTTTAATTCCCTTCATTAAAAACTAATAGTGTTAATTTAATTTTCCAGATTTCATGCAGATGTTAAATACAGCACCCATCATCACCATCATCATTACTGAATATGGAAAAATTAAAAAAAAAGAATAGAAGAAGTGATTCTGTATCAAACTTACACGAAAGTTCACATTATTGTAATCTGTGTTTTTAAATTAGTTTCTGATTACGAATTTATTTCATGTTAACTAGTCTTTTTGTACTTCTAAGAAATTATTGATTGCTGTTGATTACAAATAAATACTTTTTACTAATAAACTTTTTTATTCAATTTATCGTTATAAAATCGTTTGAATTATATTGATTACAGTAGTTTTTCTTATCAAACGTAATTCGTCGTATAACATCTGACTTAATGTTCCTTTACAAAATTTTAAAAGGAAAATTAACGTAACCGTATAAACTTGAGAATATTAAATTTAAATCCATATTCAAAATACCTTTATTCAAGTTGGCATCAAGTTGGCTACATACATTTTTGAAATGTCTATGAATCAATGTAGGTGTACCGTATAATTATACCCGTCTTCCAATAATAAAAATTTTAAATATTTCATAGCACAATACCTACTTCAGGCTACACCAACCGATTCCCAGAAATTGAACACCTACAATTAATTAACGTAATAATAGCCTAGTTGGACATTTTTTGGAGATTTCAGAGGTGCTTACAGGAATGCTTAAATACTCTTCGTAAATCATTACCTTTTCTTATAATATTACTGTAACAAAAGTACAAATTTTTGTTTGTCTATAACATAACATAAATTATTCTTATCTTGTTATATTATTATTATTTACAGAGACCTTTAATATTCTTTTCATTGATGTCTATATATAAACTAACATAATTATGGCCAGGAATGTGTATGCCTACAATAAGCAAATATATTAGAAAAAGAATAAATAAATACATTTTCATTATAATATTCTTACATGCGGAAGGAGAACAAAAATCAATTAAATTTAACTAAACTCTTGTTCATCTACTGAAGAAATACCTTTTAATAGCTATCCAAGTCACATGCATAAAAACCAACTTTTTTGCTTTAATTCATATAAGTATATGGTTACTATTTATTGAAGTTTAAAAGTTTCTGGCTAGAAGTTTGCACCTGTTACCTATTATCTGACATGGGTCTGACTTAATAGGCTTCCATTATTTCGAAGCATGTTCTAAACCATGCGCTAATAAACTGACAACTTTTTTTAAAATTACGTAGGTCTAGTGCTCATCAGCTCTTGGAATTTAAATTATTGGAAATGTTAGAAAAACAAAATTACTTGTAAGTTGCATAGTAACAAAATAATTATAATGATCAATATATCTTATTGCATTAAAAATCAGCTTTTATTTCAAATAATAATCTATATAACACAATATTTAATATATTATGTTAATAATGTAGTAGTAATGTAGTAATGTAGTTAGTAGAAACTAAAATATTTTAAAGAAATTAGTAATTATATTAGTTCTTAAAGAAAACTAATTTGTTAACAGACCATGATAATCAAAACACAATTTTAAATGCTGAGTGTCAAACACGGAATGCTCCTTTAAAAAATTATTAACCATTTTATTAATCACTTAAAAATTATTAACTGAAACCAAATAAAACGATTCACAATGTTTTAATAATGGATTCTTACAATGACTTGAAAATTTAAATAGTATTTTTTATTCTGTAAATAAAAAAGTATCAAATTACACATTAATTCTTAAATATTATGTCCTTAAATATGAAAATTATACATACTATGTCAAAATAATAAAACAAAGTAATTTGAAAACCACGTATGAATTGAATCAAAGTAGTGTAAGCTTTTGTAGGTGGTTTTCACTGTGTATTTAATATTAATTGAGAAAATGACCATTTGTTGAATTTTATGTTTCCATTACCATTTCCTACTATTGAGATATTGCAATAGAATATATGTGATTATTGCAATAATTGTCCAGTGCCAAAGCCTTAAAAGCAGTTTTAAACACCAACTTCCTAAAGATAAAATCGTAACAAAAATGTGTACTTTTTAATTGTAAAAATGATATATAAATAATTATGTAAAAATTGCCAATGCTAAGAATTAGCACTTTAAAGACTTTATAAATAAATACATATCAATATTTTAAATAAAAGCTATTCAATATAGCAATAAATGTTTTATACACGTAGCGAAGGGTAAATTAAAGTTGATCAGCTATACGATTCAGCTTGTTATCTTCAAACAGTTCTTTCATGTTTCATTATCGTAGATATTTTAAAAACCAGAAGCGGAGTGGACTTCAATTTTTGAATGTATTTAGACATACTCTAGCAAAATCAGTTAGTACCAGTAACTAATTTCATGCACCCCAAAGCTCAAAACAGGGACTTAACTGTAATAAAATGTTACTCAGATACATACCCGTTTATAGTATTTTTAATTTACATCTTTTTTAGATGCAGTTCATGAGTCTGCGTATATTATTGTATTGTTTTTGTTAGATCTTCCCATAAATTTTAAAAAATGTTTTAAAGTCAAACAATACTAAATTTAAAACCGTGTATTATTCATAACCGCGACATAGTTTCAAAATTCAATTAGACTTATAAGTTGGATTTTTTTACAAAAAAACAAATTCAAAAGGACAAAAATTGTGTCAACACTTTTCAGGAGAGATCTTAACGAGCCTTCTAATGAAAGTTTTAGATGGTACTATAGAAAATAAAATTTTAATTAATATGTTGAATTATTTACTGTGAAATTTAAATATGGTCTTATGCATAAGGAAGTTTTACATTATTAAATTGTTACACACGCCATATGTAGAAATAATCCAATATTGTTTCACTTACTTCGAAATTCATATTTCATGCTTTCACTATTCACATGTAATGTTGCATACATTAGAAATAAAGATTTTTACGAAAACGGCCAACATTGAACTATGATGGAAACCTTGAAGCGATTGTAATTTTTAGTATATAAATCGAGTATGTCATAAAATTGGTATCAGTTGATTTGTTGAGCTGGAAATATAACCACATTAAGAAAATGTTCCCTCAAGTAATAATTTTTAATATTGAAAATCTATGTGTAATATTTTAATACTGGTTTATAGAAACCAAAAAGATTTTTCGTTTTAGTCGCATGGTAGAGCAATATTAATCACACACGATCATGCAGCAATCATTATTCATGCCATTATTATCTCTTCATAGCACTTCATATGCCTATAGCTACAGGCGACTCCGCGAGGATCTTTACCCCATCCGTCACTCACTCTTCCCTGAATAAGAAGTCTGTCGATAGCGACGTCTTTTTTTCGCATAACTTGGACAAAAACCTTAAAATTTGGGAGTTTACGATTTTCAGAAGTTGCCAGGAGACTTTGCTTAATTTCCAGATATTCATAATATATTTTGAGAAAAAATTGGTCATTCTTTTCATTAACAATTTTTTTTTCAGATTTTATGCATTGTTGCAATCATCTCTGCTGTGGTTACTCAAGACCATGGGCACGCGTTCTCTTCCAACCACATTTCGCGCCACGATGGACATCATGAGACAGTGCACGTGGAAGACCATGGCCACGGACATGGCCACGTTGATTACTTTGTAAGTTATATTAAATAAAACAATTGCTAATATGAATAATAACTATTTTAATGCAAATTATACATTTTTAACCCTTAATTAGGCGCATGGGGTCAGGGCCGCTTGAAATTCAAAAAATAATGGCTTACAGTCTTCAGAGCGTACTAACGCTCTTTCTAGCTTCTTCATTCCCCTCGGGGTACGCAAATTAGTCGCATCCAGAACATTAACTCTTGTCCACACATCGCTGTCCTTTAGAGAGCTGACCCCATGCGCCCAGTTACGTTCCATTTTTTGGCAAAGGTAAGTTTTTACTTTTGTGATTTTTTTTGTGTTTATATTAGTATATTGTTTACTGTTTATCTTTGTATGTGTGTATTTTGATACGGTGTGATTTCTTTATGTATTTTTGAGTTTTTTTCTATGCTTTTTCTTTTTTTTGAATTGAAATGCCTAAAGACAAACAAATATTGCAATGGTTGGATGAAGTGCTTGATGAAGAGCAAGATGTTGCTGGTTCGGATTCGCAAGACGAAACTTTAAACGATGCTGTCATTGATAGTGCTCATAATTCAGAAAGCGAAATTGAGGAGTCTGAACACCCAAGACATCCCTGTATCAACGAAATATAATTATTTTTTATCTCGACATACTCAGAGAAATGGCCCGAAAGTGAAATGGTGTAAAGTACCACCATCGAACGCAGTAAGGACCCGTGCACAAAATATTATTTTACATTTACCTGGAGTATAAACATATCTGGAATCAACCCATATGTCATACACAAAGCGAATACTGAGAAGACTTTGACATATACAAGACGGATTTTCTTGAAGAAAATAGCTGCGGCACTTGTGGAAGATCACCAAAAACGTCGCATACAACTACGTGCTGTACCAGCGACAACAAAAAGACGGCTCCATGAAGTTTATAATGTTAACAAGGCGGTTTATCAATCGACAGCTAAGCGCGGGCGCTGTTGATCATGTCCTAGAAAGGACGACAAAAAAGTGCCACCAAAATTTTTCAAGTGTCGTAAATTTATTTGTCAGCAACACTCAAGGATTTACTGCGTCGGATGCAGAACAGAAGATTCCGCTGATGAGGCTGAATAAACTTTATTTCTTAAGTTGATCTTGGGTATGCCAAAAAAATTAGTTTAAAGAGAGGTTTACTGTTTTTGTTTTTTTTTTAATATTTTTAATGTCATAGTAAGTATTTGTTTCTTAAAGTAAAGTATATTAAAGTACTTTATTAATTACTAAAGAAATCCATTAAGTTTTATTCTTTTTTGATACTCTTTTCTCAATATTTTTTTGGGGTCATTTAAGACCCCATGCGCCTAATTGAGTGATTTTCTTAATGCGCCTAATTAAGGGTTAAATGTGGTGCCATATCTGGCATATATAATGTATAGGCATATGCCTCGATATGTATATTTAGGGTTATCATCTCCCAACTTACAATCACTTAATATAGGATATTTTCGTTTTCTTTAAATTTCACAATATTTTCTGACTTATGCGGTTCTTTATTTTCCTCAGACACCCACTACCGACCTCTGTTCTGAGATCCTCGGTCCATTTTGAAGAAGTTTCAACTAAAATAAGTTCTCCCATATCTAACGACCACATTTGTCACGATAGCTACATGACAGATTTCTGATCGCAAATTTTTATAAATATGACGATAGTATCGTTCATTATTTTAAACTTCTAAAAATGGGCTCAAAAGGAGGAGGAAAGGACAGGAAAGGAGGAGAGGACGTTATGAAATTCGTCTATTTTCATTAAAAATCATTTTATCTAACCGACCGCATTGTTATAATATTTTTTTTTGTTGTTAATATTTATGAGCTTTAGTTTATGACTAAGGTACTTTACGTTAAGAAGAAAAATATTATTTTACCACTACCAGTCCAAATGAGTTATTTTATCATTCTCTCTAATATAGTTTATATATTTTTTTTTAATTTTAGACTCATCCTAAATATGAATTCGAGTACAAAATAGAAGATCACCACACCGGTGATAAGAAGTCCCAGCACGAGCACCGCGACGGTGATGCCGTGAAGGGAGGCTACTCTCTCCACCAACCTGACGGTTCTGTCAGACACGTTGAATACCACGCCGATGATCACAGCGGGTAAGTTTAATCATCAATTTTTTTAGCTTTCAAAGCATTACAATGTTCTTATTGTTACTAATTATATTATTTCTGTTAACAGATTCCATGCCGATGTAAAATACAGCACTCATCATCTTCACCATCATCATTAATTTTATAAATATTATAATATAAATGTAATATTATGATTAAATAAACCTCTATAAAATTCTCGTTTGTTTGAAATAATCTAAAAACATATCCTCATACACCCAAAAGATAGTTTTCAAGGAAATAAAAAGGTAGATAGCACAATAACCTGATCGTTAATCTGTTACAGTAAAAGTAAAAGAAAATTAAAACTTAAGTTTGAGTCTTTTATATTTCCGCCTTTACTTTATTAGCTATTGTATTAAATTATAATAATTTTTATAAAGTCTGTTTAAATGTTGTGTTATAAAGCTTTCGTTTTGAAATTCAATTTTGTTTTAGGTATTTCCACAGCATACTCTCGTATGGATTGATGCTTTGGGATAGAGATACTTAGAAAATATAATTATTTTACAAAGGAGGGCCACCCGAGCCATTTACGGCTAAGGGCCGCGAATCGCCTTGAGAAATTGGTTTAAAGAGGTCAATATTCTTACAGTGGTCTCAGAACATATTGATAATAATATTTTGTTCAGATTTTTCAATAAAATGCTGCAAAACAATATTCGACTACCACTTACAAAATTCAAAAGGCATATTAAAAATAAATTGACGGAAAAAGCTTTTTATTCAAAAACGAAATATTAAATGTTAAGAACTCTTGAATATTTATTATTTATCATGCGAGTACTAAAAACCTAAATATTTATTATGACAATAATTTATACCAAAAACTTTTAGGAATTTTTCATCATTTACATTATATATTTGTGAAATAACTTTAATTATTTTATATAATACATCCAAAAATATGCGTCAATGTCTACTTAGTAGAAAATGATACATCCTGTCTTTAATATTACGATATTACTATGCTTTCAGTCCTGCTGACGTCACTCAATGACTCAAAACGGTTTTTATGGTTATTTTAAGAGTTATACACTAGGCTAGATTATTTTTAAATGAAATTTGTTAATACAAAATGACAGCCGATATCATTTAAACAATGAGTTCGATTCATTTTCTTCGCTTATTCTAGATTAAACTTCGTGATATCTGTCGCTAACTTTTCAAACATTTATTAATGCAAGTAACTCTCTAAATAAAATCAGGCTATAATTTAAGGCCACTGTTTTCTTGTCTTTTCTTGTCATACTATTATTATTTGTGACGTACGTAATCATTTGATTAAAAACGCTTAACACTGTATTAGAAACAGGAGTTGGTAATATTTTCTATCGGTGCATGTTTGTATTAAATTGGTCGGATTTATAAGATTCCTTTACTGGTCAGTTATTTACATACAAAATTAAAGCTGTAATTTCTCGTACAAGGTTATAAATCATAGAGCTATATTGTATCTAGTATTTGTAAATTTAGCCACATGTAGGTGTTACTTTTGTTTACCCTTCGTTACTTTACATCGATAATAATTAATGGTTTATTATTCACAAAATTATCCTGTACCAACAATATAGATAAAATCTTTTTTCTTTATATGCAACACATGTCAAGTAGTTTTTTATACATGAAAATTATAAGATATACAAGGCAATCCACTCATAATAACCCGGTACGACTAAAAATTCTGCAATACTAAATTACTAAGATACTTTAGATAGTAAGTCTTATTAACTGAGTAAACACGCTAACATAAACGTGCTCACTCGGAGCAGAGTTAAATTTTGTAGAAGAGAACATAAACATAACACAAAAGTTAATTATAATAACACATAAGGTAAAAATACATTAAAAGTTCCCGTACTAATAATGGTTCCATTATGTGTTCGATCGTACGTAAGAAGAAACATCGGAAAAAAACAACTTTAGATCCCAAAACATTTCTTAATGTGGAAAATTTCTAACGGAAGGCCATCTTTTTATCTTAAAAATACTCAAATTAAAATTTGTTATGAATACTGTAAAAATATTAAGAAACTTTAAAGTCTTTATAAGATCCGCAAAAAATATCGCTGAAAGGCAAACGTACAGTTATTCTGTAATAAGAGTACATTCGTCGAATAGAAGACCCGACATTTGTCAGAAAATGGGGCCCACGTAGGATAGCTTCCGAGACATGAGATACGGAACCTTCTGCCCAATAAATTCTTAAAAGTCTTAAGAGATTTGGCCATTCAATGTTTTATCCAAAAAAAGTAGGTCATGACATAAGCAACGGTCTTTGATAGAGGATACATGAAAAGCGATTTAGACGTTGAGTGTACTTACTTTTGTGCGAGATACTCGTGGATCAAAAACTAGATGCCCGGTAAAAGCTGTCTGTGCCGCTTCGATACGCTGGAAATGTACCGCATAAGTTAGATTTCAGCTGTCGAAGCGTATTCCAAAAAAAAAGGAAACTAGCGAGTTTAAAGTATTCGTATTCAGCTGAAAACTTTTTATGTTTCGCTTGAAAAAGCTTAACTTTGAACAGCCTTTTTTCGTAGGTTTCGGATAAGAGGGATGGAACTAAATTTTAAGTCCAAGAATACACCGACGTCCTTATTGGGATTTAAATCTTCTTATTAAAACAGCTTCTGTCGATGAATACTATAAATTAATGGACAACCAATATTTTATTCTTATATTAATCAGGTACATAGATTTGTCTTAAATAATGTTACTATTAAAGGCTTAAATTTTCTACTAAAGTAGATAAATATTAATTATAAACAAACAAACTTAGCGTAAAATTACTTTACTTGATTGTAACGAATGATACAAAATGTTAAAAGAAAAATGCATATTTAATTTATTAATTTTCACAGAAATATAAACTTTGGTTTTAAAATGATTTAAAATAAAACATCTGTAAAGTCTAATTATGTTATTTAACTAAATTATTTATGAACATAATTATTTTCTGAATAACTAAGGAAATCTTACGTATTAATAGTTATAATAGCATGTTATAAATAATCTTTATATGTTTCTACTATATAGTTTTATTTTGAATGTCGGAATATTATTATTACCGAAGTTTTCAAATACCTTATGAAATAGTTTAATAACCATGCACTAAATACTATAATATTTTTATTTCTGTTCCAAAAACTCCAATTTTTGTGATTTTTTTGTTATATTATAGATATGGCCAACTGCCACCTCTCCAGTTCCTCTCTTTTTTCAAAAATATACTAAAAACGGTATGGCATTTCTCAACTAATCTGCTTCGTGTTTAAAATATCACTAAAAGATTTCGTTTTCATGAAACGCGTGTTAACTGATTTAATAACGAATATAAGCTATTAATTGCTTGAGCAACGGCAATTAGCAACCGAATTCTTTATGCAACTAACTTTGCTCTAATAATATACATACAGTTTAAGTGAAAATTTTGTAACCTTGAACATGATAACAGTTTTAGATATAAAACTGGCATTTACCACGTTAAACATATCATTCAACAAGTTCGTTTACAACAGGTAACACGGGTCCAGTGCAAAATGAATTCAAAGGTATTTATTTTTGAAAAGATAAAAAAATAGCATTGAAAGTAACATTATCATAGAAAATAATTACTAACTAATAATTGTTTAGGTAATATACCTCGCTGCTGTTACCCTCGCGTGCATCGCTCTAAGCCATGGAGATGAGCATGCTTTTTCATCGGCCCACATTTCACGACACGACGGTCACCATCATCCTGTTGAGGTTCACGGACACGATCATAAGGAACACGATCACCATCACGTAGATTATTATGTAAGTAGTTATTAATTTGAGCCTATTAATTTTAACAACTTGTTAACGTTTTCAATAACTCTCTACGTTACTTATATTTAGATCTCTTAACAAGACTTCAGCCCTCTGCGACCTTAGAAACTGTTAAGGCATCAGGCAAATATAATTTTCCAATAACAAAAGATGTTAACAATATTAAAAAGTAATTATTAAAACATTGTGTTATAGTTTTTTTTTGATTTTTCATTAATAAATAAATTAGCTTTACAATTCCATCTTACGATATTAATAATTAAGTAAATCTAAATATATTACTAGTGGATCTCTTCTGCACTAGGACTTGATTGATATCGCATCAGCTGCTTGATTTTGAAACCAAGCCGATTTGCTTTATTACTTCTTACTCAAAATGGCGCCGAATCTCGAGAAATCTTTCAAATAATAAAATACACTATCTTTATTCGTAATATTATAAGTAACTGCGCAGTGCCTGGTTTAGTATTTTAGTAAAGGACATCAATTTTTAAGTAGGACTTTCATTATTCGCTCCGACCATCTCAATAATTAATATTAAACAGAAGACTTTGCATACATAGTGACTCAGTGAATATAATCATATAATGTTGCTTCTATTATTAATATTTTTATTAATTTAATTTTTAATAGATTAAACCAGACTTCATTTTCATATTAATTTTTTCGTCGTTTTAAGTCATTTACAGAATTGTCGGTCTCATCTATGCAGAATAAGGTTACGGATCATGAGATCCTTCATGCTTGATTTCAGATTTAATTTATATAAAAAATATATATTATTAATACTTTTATGATAATTAATCAGTAATAGTTATGTACGTCCATTTCTAACCCCTTTATCTATTAGTTAATGCCTGCCCGCTCTATTTGTTACAGACGTCGCCGTTTTCGATAATCTCGCCCTTTGCACTTAATTTTATCCTTTTTTCATCTAATTTCTTTGTATATTATGTATAGATATTAAATATTGAGTTATTAATAAAATAAATATCTATATCTATTGTTTATGTAAATCTCGAGCGTACTTATTTTATGAATAATCTTGGTATCTTAATACAATTTCCACTGCTGGACATAGACCTCCCCGACTGATTTCCGATAACACTGATTGAAAGCCTTCCACTGACTTTAACAAGGTCGTCTGTATACTATTTAGATAAGAAAGGACCAATATTTAGCCACTTCCGCACATGCAGTGGTTGTCATGCATGAAAGTGCACCGCCCGCCAGCCCGTTCGTAAACACCGTGTGGCATTAATCGGTGTAACAACTCCTGAAGATACCCCTCCAGGGTGAAACACGTGTTGGGTGAATTTACGGTGGCGGTTGTGTAGTTGGCATTGTCTGTCGCGTGCGCATTTACGAAAGGGCTGGCGGGCGGTGCACTTTCATGCACGACAACCACTGCATGTGCGGAAGTGGCTAAATATTGGTCCTTTCTTATTAAGGATGGACTTCCGCAATGTAACGCCTGAATCCATTAAATACTATTTAGATGTACGTCCTACGCGGCACTTGCGCTTGAATAATATTCAAGTAGATCTGAAAAATTATTTAAAAAATTAATTTGTTTTTTTTTGTTTTAGACACATCCAAAGTACGAATTTGAATATAAAGTAGAAGACCATCACACCGGCGATATTAAATCTCAACACGAACACAGAGACGGTCACAACAGCGAGAGCGGATACTCCTGGCACGATCCTCATGGATCCGTTAAAGTGACGAAACACGTATCACATCACTAGTCTTGAATGTGTTATGTGTACGTGTGATAGTGAATGTTCATTTTTTTCTACTGTTGATACCATTTATATTTTATTTCGTAATAATTTTCTTACAAATTCGCTACTCTCAAAGACTTCCTATTGCCAAAACTTATTGGTCTTTCGTGATCGAATACTAAAAAACGTACTGCAAAGTAAATACTTTGTTAAATGATCTTGGTTTTCTATTTCATACGCAGCAAGACTTTAATAACTTTATTATGTTTTTGTTGTAATTCTTTGTGTTACACGAGATTTATTGTACATCCTATACCCTAACACGCCCTTGTTATCCCGGTGTAGGGATTTTAATTTACTCTACGGTTTGTATGGGAAAAGGATCTGTGGTTCCTATTATTTTCTTTACAATTTCTCCTTGTACATTGTACACATTAGGCGATTTATTTTTATTTCTGTGACGATTAGCACAAAGTTGTGAGAATGTTTGTGTAATTGATTGAAATTTATATTGGTGACATTTTACTACTGCTGTTGACTACTGTTTTTCTTAGAAATAAAATTTGTCAATTAAATTGTTCGGTTCTTTATTTTCATTTTGACTATGATTATTTATAGGGTAATAAAATTTTCTTTAAAAGCTTAAGGACATACTTTTTTTCGTAACGTACTCACAAATGAGATAGAACAACGGATAGTTAACACAAGAATTCCATTAGTTTTTTTATAACTTTGCAGCAAAAATTTAAAAAAAAATTACTTATCGGACAATAGTTGATATCTCTTTAACAAAAATTAGAGCACCAGTAAAAATAAATAATAATTTTTGCTCAAAAAGATGTAGTACCATCGCACATCTTTTTAATGGCAAACTCTTTTAATTATTCGGTATAAGAGTAACCAATTTAATTTCACTGTTCATAACATTTTAGTTAAGGCCTTGATCAACTTGCTTCAAAAAATTAGATATTTTACAAATTCTTTTACCAAGTAAAATAATTATTACCTTATTATATCTATTAGAGAATATATAAACATCCTTATTGTCGTTACCCATTAGAATCTCTCAAAGATATCTATGGAGGAATATATTACAACCTCCACGTTTGGTAGGCAGATTGGCGATTGTATTGCGGTGTTGTAGTACAGAGAGGACGTTGCTGCCTTTCCTCTGGAAACATGTTTGTGAACATTGGCAAATCTATGTAATTAATGCACATAGTGTGATTTATATATAAGAATATATACCAGGAATCGTGACATAAGATTGTATCTGAAACCGTATTCCTGTGAGGGACTATGTTCAAATACTAAAATTTTGCTATATATACTACCTTACGATTTTAGTATTATTGAGTATTTTATGCCAACGAGGTACTGCTTTTTACACAAATAAAGTTTAATTTCGTACGAATATAAATTAAAACAATACGATTTTATAATTTATACTTCAGTATATAATTAATTAAATTTCTAATTTAATTATCTTTTTCAAACAGATTTGAGGTAAAATTATTTATACAGGTTCTTCGGAAAACACACTATATTCCCTAAAGTAAGCATTAGCAAATTAACATAAAAGAAAACATTGAAACGATGGAAAAGATGCTTATCGATCTTATCAATCTATAACAATTAGTTTTAAAGTAATAAATCAAGAGAACATGTTATAATACATATATTTATTAAACATTGCGTGGCTGTATACATGTCCTTATTAGGACAAAAGTTACTAAAATTGTCACAAAAGTTTATAATTATACCGTAAACAGAGAAACTTTTACATGTCAACCTTGTGAAAAATAATAAGCACGATGTATAAAAGGAGGCTGCGTGTTGAATCGACATCAGTTATTCATAAGTAACGCAAAATGTTTTCAAAGGTAAGCGGTAATAAATAATTGTTTTGTAACCTTTCATTAAAATCTTATTCAATTACACACAAATAATGTTTACATTTTATTAAATACATTTGTTTATAAAGTTTTGAATAAATTTATTTCCAGATATTAGCTTTGAGCGCCATCCTGGCAGTGTCAGCCGCAGGTCTCCTGCCTCAGGCGCACTACTCACCAGCGGCTGCGGTCTCCTCGCAAAGCATCGTGCGACACGACCAAGCTCTTCACGCCGCGCCCGTTGCTCTTCACGCTTCTCCCCTGGCCTACCAAGCTGCCCCCATCGCTGCATACGCGGCACACGCACGTCTCTCCGCCGGCCACGCCGTGTCCTCACAATCTATTCTGCGTCATGACCAGCCCCGTGCCTCTTATGGCATTGCTCCAGTAGCATACGCAGCAGCCCCGGCGCATTACGCTGCTCCTATTGTTAGTCACGCCGCGCCTGTCATCAGTCACGCCGCGCCTATAATCACTCACGCTGCTCCCGCTGCCAGACTTGTCGCCACGCATCAGGAGGAATACGTAAGTAGCAATATAAATATCTGTATAAATATGTTGAAAAACACTATCCAGAGAATATTATGATAATTTCTGTCCGTGTAATTCAATTCCAGGCGCACCCGCAGTACGAGTTCTCGTACTCCGTGTCGGATGCGCACACCGGAGACAACAAGTCGCAGCACGAGAGCCGCGACGGTGACGCCGTGCACGGCGAGTACTCGCTGCTGGAGGCCGACGGCTCCGTGCGCACCGTGCAGTACTCCGCCGACGACCACAGCGGCTTCAACGCGATCGTCTCCAACTCGGCGCCCTCGCATCACGCCGTCTCCGCTCCGGGACACATCCTCGCGCATCATTAATCCCAACCCGCTTTTTTCTTACTAAGCAATATTGTTTTATAAATTATCAGTTTTATACATTACTTAAAATATCTTTTCATTATTTTGATCCTTCATACAATTTACTTATTTTTACTATCGACAAGTTGTATCAATCTAGTCGGCCCCTTAAAAATATCTCACTACAGATAATCATTATATATCAACTTTATATCTCAGACCGTAATTTTACTATATTTACATAAAAGATAAAGTGTCTACATAACTCTACTAAAACAAAAACGCAATTACATTGTATTGCCAAAAAATCGCATCGAAACAAAAAATATGCATATCTTTAGCAACAACATAAAGTCTCAATTTCCTGTATTTATTGACTAAAGAAAAAAAAGCTCACTGACATTTTTGATCACCGCCATCAACGCCACTAGGATAGAATCACCTTTAAAGTGGTAGAATAGTGTCTGCTCCTCTCATTCATCAAAGATTGAAGATCTGAAAGGCTACGGACCATCTCATATTGTTACATTGTTTTCAGGGAAAGGTTAACAACTTAATGATTTAATCTTGTTTTCAATTTTTTCAAAATATATTAGCTGTCTGATATACTTCAAGTGCATCTGACCTGAAATACGTTACTTAAAGAAGGTTTGCACACATAAATTAATAAAGTTTTCATTTTATCATATACGGTAAAAGATGGTTAAAGCTGCTATCAGTTACGACTAAAATCTTAGCAAACCGTCTACGCGTCTAGCGTCTACGTTCTTATTATGCGACATCGAGGACCAAAGCTATCTACAGCCAAAACCATTTTCTTGTAATTTTTGCACGTAAGCTCTGCCATGGTTCGAAGTAATCGTAACGATCTTTTAACCCTTAGTAGCCTGATTTACGAAAGTGATTTTTTTAATATTACTGTGTTTGCTTTATAGTCTAGATGAAGGGAAAAACAGATTTTTAATTTCGTTGGAAAGAATATTATACAATAGTAAAATACGAACAGCCAACCTATAAAAAAAGCTAATAGTAATGTGAACATTCGGTTTAAAAGATTGGTATCAAAATTGAAACTCTCGGTTATTAAGGGTTAAATTTCAAAAAGATTACATCTATTTACGACAATTGACGACGGAGAATGAATTATATTAGATACATCAATTTTATAAAAGCTATGAATTCTGATCCGAAACAATTTGTAAAACATTTTGTTGACAAAAAAAAAACTTGTTTAGATTGTGTGTATTTTCTTCTAAAGGGCTACTCCTGGTCCAAAGATGTCGATAAATACATATGAATGTCAGATATTTTAATTTTTTTTCATTAAGTAAATAAATTTTATTAGCTAGTGCGCACTTTAAGATGTAACAAAAGCAACCAGGAGGTAAAATTATAGTTAAAGTAATATTTTTTTCTATTATAAATAAAAATCAATTGACTTATCAAAAAAATCTTTGTCTCCCACCCGCAACAATTAATGTAGAGAAACTTTGTGGAAACTAATGTAAACTTATACATCATTTCAACCCTGGTTCATTCATTCCTGTCAGCCAACAGACGTCTACTGCAAGACATAAGCCTCTCCCAAATATCGTTGTAATGATCGGTCTTGCGTATTCAACGTCTTCCCGCAACCTTGGTTATGTCGTCGGTCCATCAAGTGTAGCACACTCCAAGGCTTTCAAAACCATTACACAGGAGTTTATTGTAAAACCGAACACAGTTGGGCATACCAAAGTTACCAATTTTGCGAAGTATACAGATGTAAGACTTTTAACATTAGGTTAACCCTAATAATATCTTTTGTTTTCACTCTTCATGTTATTGAGCAGAAATAAGTTGTATCATTTACGAAAAGTGAATAATTTTCCCGATTATTCATTATTGGCCTCTGATTGACCCGAAGTTCGGCCTTCACGGGCATCCTCGAATGGTAATGCTAAATGTGATTCGAATGACAACCAAAGCCGAGCTCGCGTCGCTGGGGCCCATGCAAGCAGTTACTCCACTGAGCGTGCACGTAAGCCAACAAAGAGCTTGGGCAATAAGAGTGTTATACCGGAATTCTACCACGGAGCGATCAGAGTTAGCTCGCGCGCCACCGCAAGTTCAGGATATACGTGGGGCGTATTCACGAATCACTCCGAATCCGTCACCAATGTCTTATGTACGCCAACATCCTAGGCCAACAATTGGAAGAATTGTTTTAATAATTTACGCATTACATAATAATGATTTTTAATAGAAATTGAATTAACTATAAATTATTTAGGTACCGCTTAATTTGAAAATACAGTTTCTAAACCTGACTGATTAGTAAGTAACAGGCAATTGATACGTTTTCAGTTTTGATATTTATTATTAATATTTCACTTAAAGTTAGTTTTGTTACTAGGTCAGCAGGGTTCTAAATGGATATAATCTCATAAAATTCAATTAATTCTCTATAATTATTGTTTTTGTTGCAATTTTAAATAAATGGTATATAATAGAAGATTATCTGTGAAAAAAATTACTTCACTAACGCAGTCGGTGGACATATGTTTCAAATTGAAGTTACATACGTTATGTTATGGGTAGACAATGTAAGTAATAATACACGAGTTCAACGACTTCCAGGTACTAAATATAATTATATTGATACTTTCACCGAATCGGCGATAAGTCACGTCAAACTGCTTTATGACCCGACGACCTTGCGGTTGCTTTAATTCGGGTACTATAAAAGCATTCTGCCAAAATTGATTTTTAACAGTAAGCGTTCCGTCTTTAAAACATGTTCTCTAAAGTAAGGATCAAAAATTTTTAATACAAATAAAATAATGAAAGAAATTGATTTACATAAATATATATAATATGTATTAGAGTACAAGTACAATTTATGTATACTTTTTTACAGATCATTGCCTTAAGCGCCGTCCTGGCAGTGTCAGCCGCAGGTCTCCTGCCTCAGGCACACTACTCACCAGCGGCTGCGGTCTCCTCACAAAGCATCGTGCGACACGAACAAGCTCTTCACGCCGCGCCCGTTGCTCTTCACGCTTCTCCCCTGGCCTATCAAGCTGCCCCCATCGCTGCATACGCGGCACCCGCACGTCTCTCCGCCGGCCACGCCGTGTCCTCACAATCGATTCTGCGTCATGACCAGCCCCGCGCCTCTTATGGCATTGCTCCAGTAGCATACGCAGCAGCCCCGGCGCATTACGCTGCTCCTATTGTTAGTCACGCCGCGCCTGTCATCAGTCACGCCGCGCCTATAATCACTCACGCTGCTCCCGCTGCCAGAATTGTCGCCACGCATCAGGAGGAATACGTAAGTAGCAATATAAACATCTATATAAATATGTTGAAATACCCTATCCAGGGAAGTTATGATAATTTCTGTCTGTGTAATTCAATTCCAGGCGCACCCACAGTACGAGTTCTCGTACTCCGTGTCGGATGCTCACACCGGCGACAACAAGTCGCAGCACGAGAGCCGCGACGGCGATGCCGTGCACGGCGAGTACTCGCTGCTGGAGGCCGATGGCTCCGTACGCACCGTGCAGTACTCCGCTGATGACCACAGCGGCTTCAACGCACTTGTTTCCAATTCGGCGCCCGCGCACCACGCTGTTTCCGCTCCAGCACATATCCTCGCGCATCATTAAAAATTGTTTAATCCTCGTCTGACACCGTTCATATTTATTACAAGTTTAAAGTTTAAAAATAAATCAATAATAAGCAAAGAAAACTAAAGTTTTTATATTTCTTTCCTTTATTACAAAAATGCACAATTTATACAAAACCATTTCTAGACTCGGCAAAATACGACATCTACAATTTCTCTATAATATCTAATAAAGTTTTTTATTTAGTTCATCTCAACTTTCTCTTTTCGTATTTTCTAGTTCTTTAAAGAACAACTTTTAAAGTATATATATATTGAATAAGTTCTCGCTGTTTTTTTGAAAGATGGCGTTGCGGCACTCTGTGCCTGGAATTTCGTACGGTAACAAATCACCAAAGTAGTGCTATATGTAACCTGAAATTATAGTAGAATAAAGTTTACCACAGTGTCAACTACATATTTATTTACCTTTTGTACTGCCTGTGTACTTTTGTGCCAAATAAAGTGTTTTTGCGGGGAATTTTAGTGCAATAAAATTTTTTATTCAGAAAAAATCTGCAGCAGAAGCACACAGAATTCTCGTTGAGACATACGGTGACAATGCTTTGTCGAATACAACGTGCAGAGACTGGTTTAGGCGCTTCAAAAGTAATGATTTTGACCTTGAAGACAAAGAGCGTTCTGGAGCACCGACAAAATTTGAAGACAAAGAATTGGAGGCATTGCTTGAAGAATATCCATGTCAGACGTTAGTAGAGCTTAGGAAAACGTTACAAATAGATGCGTCAACAGTTTCAAAACGTTTAAAAGCGTTAGGAATGATCCAAAAGCAAGGACATTGGATGTCGGTTGTGGTATGAGTTGAAGCCGAGAGACGTAGAGCGACGTTTTCTCATGTGTGAATTGTTGCTTCAACGACAAAAGAGAAAAGGTTTTCTGCACCGTATCGTCACTGGGGATGAAAAGTGGATTCACTACGACAATCCAAAGCGAAAAAAATCGTGGGGTATGCCGGGTCACGCACCCATATCGTCGCCTAAACCAAATATCCATGGTTCTAAGCTTCTTCTCTGCATTTGGTGGGATCAGCGGGGCGTAATTTATTATGAGCTGCTTAAACCTAATGAAACTATCACGGGAGCTCGCTATCGACTTCAGTTGATGCGTTTGAGTCGCGCTCTGAAAGAAAAGCGGCCACTATACGAGCAGAGACACGACAAAGTGATTTTATTACTTGAAAATGCTCGGCCACATGTGGCAAAACCAGTCAAAACTGGAAATACTTCAATGGGAAGTTCTACCCCACCCGCCGTATTCACCGGACATAGCCCTCTCCGATTACCACTTGTTTCGGTCGATGGCGCACGGTTTAAGCGAGCAGCGCTTCCATTTTTTTGAAGAAGCCGAAAAATGGCTTGATTCATGGATTGCCTCGAAAGATGAATCATTTTTCCGACGGGGGATTCAATTGCTACCAGAGAGATGGGAGAAAGTGGTCTCTAATGATGGACAATACTTTGAGTAATGTCATTGTAAGCATCGTATTTTAAATAATTTTTTTTTTGAAACAAAAAAACAGCGAGAACTTATTCAAGGTCCATATATATATAAAATTTCTTAAAAAAAATTAAAAGTGTACGCAGTGATTAAAGTACAGCTCTACCATAAATATTTTAATCATTTTGAGAAGTTATGTAGAACATTAAATAGACAAGTCAATAATCTAAACTTTGCTTATCATTAAATATTAAATTTAAAATTCGAAAATTGCAATATGGACGGAATTTTTGTCTTTAACATTGTCTTAGAGCATATCCATCTGTTATTATTTTTAATTTTTTCTTGGCTCAGAAAGACCACAGATGGCTTTCGATTTCAAAAACATCTTGCCTTCAACGAATTTCAGATTCATTAGGAGGCTATCAAAGGGCGCTTCCTAAATTCAAACACCTAGCGACTTAGCGTACAGATGTTTACTATAATAATTCCTCCACTTCGAACGGTATTTGCTTTTTTATGAAGTTCTGTTATATAGTAAATATGCTGTATATCACACTGTCATACTAGATAGCAAATATTCTTATAAAATTAAAAAAAATTTCATCTTAAATTATAAGGAAACAACAAATAGCATCAAAATAGAATTAATAAATCTTCAAGTAGTGCGATACTTACAAACCGAAAATTTTATAAAAAGCATCATGAACTATATAATCATAGACATTTGTTTTTTTTTTAATCTTCTTTCAGTACTGTGTAACTCTGCACATCAAATCAAAATGATTCTTCTTCTTTCTATTGAAATTGATGCTGATAGCCTTATGGGCTGTTACGGTTTTGTCGAAATCAGTTCGCGGAAATAGTAATAGTCCGCGAATTATAAAAATAACAAACTAGTTCATTGCATCGCCTCATCGAAGACGTCCACATGGAGATAGGCTATACCTGTATAGGTGTATAGAATTATTAATGTGGATGCAATCTGCGAAGCGAGGATTACTCGGTGGTTCAAAAATATTTTCAAACCTAATTTACTTTTCTCCGCTGGGCCTAGTGTAAAATGTTTTGCTTAGAAGTAAGTATTATTGTAATTCTGATGTCAGAGAAATAAACTTTATTATTATTAGTAACTATTAACTAACTGTTTGTCACTTTTATTTATTTAAATTCAATGTACAACATTATAAACATCAAACCTTTCAGATTCATAATGCACTGCGATCATCATATCAACTTCCCCCAAAGATCTTCGCAATGACCAGTCTTGCGCTGTTCGTATGCGAAGACGCGCGACTTTTATTATATCGTCGTAATGGCCGTCGATTCTCGACTCTCAGCGACTAATATTGAACAGTTTCTTCGACGTAATCTTATAAAAATAACAGTTGGAGCTACTCTTCCAAAATTAACGTTAATTTCTGACAAAACTTTAAACTCTTTTCATAGACTTTTGCCCAGAACCTTTAGCCGCGTATTTTGAATGATTTCTAACATAAGAAAACAGTTCAGTAAATATTTAATAATAACTGAAATAAAATTTTTTTAAAAGTTTGATATTTTTTATAATGGTCATGAATGGTCTGCTTTGCCATATTGCAAGCATTCTCTAGCGTACGCCAGCGCTTGTGCTGATTTTTTCTGTATGTACAAAACATAAGGTATTATTCACAGTATCAGATATCTATTCATCACAAATTAAAAAGTAACACTCCGAGTCGACTTCCGTCAACAACGTTGGAACTTTCAGTAGTGTTAAGTGCATCAAAACTTTACTCGTCGAAACCAAGCCTCCCGATTATTCTCAATTATATGGTTCGTTGTGTCCTATAATAATGCGTTGCTATTACAACTTATCGTCAGAGAAGTATCCAAAGATTTAATAGTGAAACACGATGCAATAACGTGGACTGTTTTATAAAATAATTCTCTAAATACATGACATATGTTATATATACAGATGACGTATACATACATTCATATATAGATATTATACATACACATACCTCGCGCGCAATAAAATATTCAAGTTAATTTGACGTAGCGCAGATAAAGGTAAACACAAATTCGGAATAGCTTTGATCAGGACAAAATGTTCTATACATGAGCCTAAATAGGTGAATATAGCCAGGCAATAGCAACCAACCAAGCCGTGATTTGGCCCCTAGGCGCCCTTGTGTTGGAATGCTATGCGATTATTATCAACCAGTGACAGCCAAAAAGAGGTCGCCCTTGTGGGCCCTTCAGCATGGCCGCTAGTAGCGTCCAACGAAGCGATCTAAGAGGTCAGCGGCCTGCTAATTCGGTCAAGTAATAATATGTAAGGCCCCCCAAGAACCTTCAAGCTTCGCTACTTCTGCCCCCTGCCACCACAAATGCACATGAAGCAGTAACAGTCTGTTCCAAAAAAAAAAGAAAACAACAGTGTATTAATTCCGGTAGTACGAGTAAATACAGTCTAATGAGTTTTATCTATATAATTACAATGTTATATAGTAAAATGTTTAACAAAGACTTTTAACAAACTAAAAAAATATATACACTTTTTTAAGTAAAAACTGTTGTCAATAAAACTGTCGCAATTGACCAACTATCTCATGTAACCTCAAACCGTGAAATCTGTTTGCTTTTATAACCTATCAGTTTTCGTTAGTAAAACGCACCGTAAGAAATATTATCTTGTTCCATAATGATTGTACACCACAAAGTGCGGCGATTTGTTCTAATACGATACGTGGATGTTGTTATTTTATAGTAATAAAAAATAATTTGTTTAGGTTGCACAAATTATCAATTTGTTATTGAATTATTAAATCTATACTATGTGGAATAAAACAGATTAAAAAATTTTCTGCTTAATCTTTTATTTCGTAGCAAAACAAATAATAAGTTACTTAAAACATTGCGAGGTTGTGACTACAGTTAGGGCTTAATGATGCGCGAGGATATGCGCTGGAGCGGAGACGGCGTGGTGCGCGGGCGCCGAGTTGCTGACGATCGCGTTGAAGCCGCTGTGGTCGTCGGCGGAGTACTGCACGGTGCGCACGGAGCCGTCGGCCTCCAGCAGCGAGTACTCGCCATGCACGGCGTCACCGTCGCGGCTCTCGTGCTGCGACTTGTTGTCGCCGGTGTGCGCGTCCGACACGGAGTACGAGAACTCGTACTGCGGGTGCGCCTGGAAATACACAGATAGAAATTGTAATGACATGTAATAAATTAAGATTTTAAAATATATATATATCAGTTTATAATATGCTACTTACGTATTCCTCGTGGTGCGCGGCGACGAGTCTGGCAGCGGGAGCAGCGTGACTAATGATAGGCGCGGCGTGAGTGATGACTGGTGCGGCATGGCTAATGATGGGCGCGGCGTAATGCGCGGGAGCAGCTGCGTATGCTACTGGAGCAATGCCGTACGAAGCACGAGGCTGGTCATGACGCAGGATCGATTGCGAGGACACGGCGTGTCCGGCGGAAAGACGTGCGGGAGCCGCATAGGCCGCTACGGGGGCAGCTTGGTAGGCCAGAGGAGCAGCGCGAAGAGCAACGGGTGCGGCGTGAAGAGCTTGGTCGTGTCGCACGATGCTTTGAGAGGAGACTGCAGCCGCTGATGAGTAGTGTGGCTGGGGGAGCAGGCCTGCTGCTGTCACTGCCAGCACGGCGCTTAAGGCGACAATCTATAAGGAAAGGGTTAAATTTTATTTTAAACGTTAGAATTGATCATACTCATATCGATTTATACTATAGAATAAATTAACTTTTTGACAGTTATTTTTAATCAATTATAATAACAAGCTTAATAAATTTGTAAGAACCTACTTTGGACAACATCTTTAAGCAAGCTGAATATTCAACTGATACATACATTATTTCTCGGAGAGCTTTTATAGTGTACGAAATATAGTGTCCACAAGGTCGACAGGTCAACAAGTATATCAAAGCAACGGTGAGAGTACCGAAAGCCCTTTTATTTTCTGAGTTGTCAAATTAATGTAATATTTGTGTTATTTTAATTATATGCAATATTTTTTAGAAAAATCCCTTAATGCTATATTTTTTTAGTGCATCTGAAATTATTTTGAAATTGGTTATTTTTTGTTTATACTTATTTCTTTAATTGTATGTCATGGCCACTGCTGACAAACAAGTTTCCAAAGAATGGGTAGTAGTATCCTCTGCGTACCATAATACTACACTGCGATGGCCAACCCGCCCGCCACGCGTGACGATCATGACATATCCCCCATAGATATCTTTTGAGAAGACCTATGACTTGCAGTGGTCATTTATGAACTGAAACGACGATATCATATTATATGATAAACATCAATAACATGTACTAAATTTTTTAATTACTTTGAGCTTCTTTATATCTTGTGAACTCAAGTTGGTGGCTTCGTCTGATTTTTTATTTTAATCTGAAAAGTAACAGCTGTACAAATATAGATATTACAAATACCATTACATTAAAATTATTTAAAATATGGTACAAATCAACAAGTTTTCAGAAATTATTTAACATAGTGCGGTGTATAATTTATCGATACGGTAAAATCTACGATAAGAAAGAAAAGAAGATTGCATTTCTGGTTTGGCAGCCTTAGTTAAACGTTCATAATTTTATCAATTCTTTCAATAATCCATTTTTGGCAAAGCTAATATATCTAAGTCAGTAAACTTGTTACTATAAATATTTAGAAGTCTATGCAGATACGTACTTTTTTCTGGACCGGACTCTCACTGTCGTCTTAATGGCATTTGCAGACTACACTAGTTAGAGACGGCAGGACGCCGAAAGCTTATAGCGTAAGACTTCTTTTCAGTTGGCGGAGATCGAGAACTCCCAAAGAACTCAGATCACGACTCAGATTGTTTCTTCGGACGTCCCATGAATTGAAGGCTCCCATTAAATCTTGTACCGCCTGTAGCTGTAGCGTGGAGCTGGTAGTCCCGCAGCTCCCGCCTAGTTACGATCTTGGGCCCAACATGGAATATATAATTAACTAATTCTGGATAATCAACCATACTGTGTATACACCCATGAGGTACCATGGCTTGGACACCAAACCAGTTGACTTATTGTTAATGACTGGTATTTTGTTAAAGATTCTTTTTACGGTAGTATAGATGTCTTATATTAATCGTATATATATAATAGTAGAGTTCTACAATATACATTAGACTTTCCTTTTCTTAGTTTTAAATCTAAATTGATAAGTTTATTTTTAAATAAATCTTATTATACAGGATGGCCCATAAGTCCTTTGAAAAGTAAAATTTGAATAAAACGAAAAGGGCGCGCGTGAGCGGTGCAGGGGAAGGGGGGGAGTAACTTCGGTTTCTGGGAATTTAGTCGAGATGAAGCGTTTTACCGGAGCTGGCCGTGCGTTTTGTGTGCGCGAGTTTTATAAAAACGACAATTCGGCGACCGTTGCGCGGCGTAAATTTCGAGAACACAAAGGTTTACACAACTTTGACGACACTCCAACTCTTCAAACGATTAAGAACTGGGTTGCTAAGTTCGAGGAGACCGGTTCGACGTTAGATAAACCGCGGTTGGGTCGCCCAAGGACGTCACGTACGGAACAAAACATAGACACAGTGACACAGTCTTTTCGCGAAAATCCGACACAGTCAACTCGTAAGCGCGCCAGAGCATTAAACGTATCCAGGACATCGTTACAACGGATTTTGAAGAAAGATTTACATATGTACCCTTACAAAATTCAGTTGGTTCAAGAATTAAAGGAAACTGACGGTATTCAAAGACAAAATTATGCGAATGAAATGTTGAATCGGTTTACTACCTTCAATAACATAATGTTCTCTGTCGAGGCTGATTTCCATCTTAACGGGCATGTTAGTAAAAAAAATTGCCGCTATTGGAGCCCCATCAATCCAAAACTTAAGCATCAGAAGTCCTTGGGCCGCTATGTCAGCCCATGGTATCCTAGGGCCTTACTTCTTCGAGGATGGCAGAGGGTGCGCAGTTACTGTTACGTCGGAGCGATATGTGGCTATGATCGAAGAGTTTTTCATACCAGAATTGCAAAACTTTTCAGGCTTTAATGCCAGGACGTGGTTTCAACAGGATGGGGCCACTTCTCACACCTCTATCACTGCTATGCCCGTTATCCGTCAACTTTTTCCTAGCAAAGTGATCTCTAAGAGAGGAGACATTTCCTGGCCTCCACGTAGTCCAGATCTGACCCCGATGGATTTTTTTTGTGGGGCTACCTTAAGGCTAAAGTATACGACACAAACCCGCGGTCAATTGAGGCCCTAAAAGAAAACATCCGCAGAGAAATGACAAGCATTACAGCAGTGACGTGCCGCGCAGTCATCGACAATTTTAGACGTCGTTTGCAAGAGTGCCGTGATCGCAACGGATTACATTTAGAAGACGTTATTTTCAAAAAATAATTCCCGTTTTTTAAGCTTTTTTTGTAAATAAAAATTTAATTCATAATGTAATTAGTTTTATTTTAATAATTTTTTTTCAAATCAAAGGACTTATGGGCCACCCTGTAGCTCTCAAGAGTTGATCCAACTGAGTAGAACTTGATTTATTGACTCATTGGTTTGTTCATTTTGGTTTGTTGACTTGGTTGATTTTATAATGTATATTACAAACATCGTCAAATTTTATTTAAAGAGTGCAAATTTTGAGTTTCCGGCTGGCTCTTTTCAGCAGATCAACTGTGCTTTGTGATTTGACCTGTAGGTATGTCAAGGAATTGAATAGGTATTTTCAAGCTGAAAATCTGAGGAGAGCGTTATGCTTGCCAAGTTGTATATTTGATATATTTAATTACAACTATTTTATCGGTGTGCAAAATTATACGTAATGTTTAGTAGAATGCCAAATTTTTAAGTTTGAGTCTCATTGTTTAAAAAATAATCATATTGATTATTTTATTAACTTTTGTTAAATTAACGCAGATATTCATGGTATTGTATTTAAAACGATAGTCAGACAGTATTTGTAAATCATCTTGCAGGAGATAACAATTATCAACAGTTTTTATAGTTTTAAATACTTCAAGTTCATTAGGTAATAGGAAACTGATGTTATGGAAGCATTAATTAATATCATTTACATAAATAATGAACAATAAAGAAACCAGTACATTTGCTCTCAGCCAAGTATGGTAACCCTGAGGGATATCCATTACACACATAGCTGAAAATTAATCTGATTGAAATAAAAAATGAAATAGATGATTGAAAACAACGTAATGCCAATACTTTGATGCCATTATATAAAACCTTATTTAATTGATTTTTGTGATCGACTCTATCAAACGCCTTCTTTAAGTTTTTGTAGATTACAAGTGTTTGGGATTAAATAATTTGCAAAAATTAATAAATTAGTGACAGTAGAGTTTTTCTTAACGAAACCGTATTGTTAGAATATATAATACTTTGTCTTATGAACGGATAAATAACGTGACCACTAGAGAACAAAAATAATACAATAAAAGAACCAACTTTTACGTAATTTTCTGAAAAAAGGATTTTTCTGAAAAAAATTGTAGGTAATTAAAGTAATAAAACATTACAAAAATTTGACCAAACAGTAATTAAAAGGGCTATCGATACTTTCACCGTTGCTCTGATATACTACTTTTTGACCTGTCGACCTTGAGGACACCATATTTCGTACACTATAAAAGCACTCCGAGAAATAATGCATGTATCAGATGAATATTCAGCTTGCTTAAAGATGTTGTCCAAAGTAAGTTCTTACAAATTTATCAAGTTTGTTAAAATAATTGATTAAAAATAACTGTCAAAAAGTTAATTTATTCTATAGTATAAATCGATATAAGTATGATCAATTCTAACGTTTAAAATAAAATTTAACCCTTTCTTTATAGATTGTCGCCTTAAGCGCCGTGCTGGCAGTGACAGCAGCAGGCCTCCTCCCCCAGCCACACTACTCATCAGCAGCTGCAGTCTCGTCTCAAAGCATCGTGCGACACGACCAAGCTCTTCACGCCGCACCCGTTGCTCTTCGCGCTGCTCCTCTGGCCTATCAAGCTGCCCCCGTAGCTGCCTATGCGGCTCCCGCACGTCTTTCCGCCGGACACGCCGTGTCCTCGCAATCGATCCTGCGTCATGACCAGCCTCGTGCTTCGTACGGCATTGCTCCAGTAGCATACGCAGCTGCTCCCGCGCATTACGCCGCGCCGATCATTAGCCATGCCGCGCCAGTTATCACTCACGCCGCGCCTATCATTAGTCACGCTGCCCCCGCTGCCAGACTCGTCGCCGCGCACCACGAGGAATACGTAAGTAGCATATTATAAACTGATATATATATATTTTAAAATCTTAATTTATCATATGTTGTTACAATTTCTATCTGCGTATTTCCAGGCGCACCCGCAGTACGAGTTCTCGTACTCCGTGTCGGACGCACACACCGGCGACAACAAGTCGCAGCACGAGAGCCGCGACGGTGACGCCGTGCACGGCGAGTACTCACTGCTGGAGGCCGACGGCTCCGTGCGCACCGTGCAGTACTCCGCCGACGACCACAGCGGCTTCAACGCGCTCGTCTCCAACTCGGCGCCCTCGCACCACGCCGTCTCCGCTCCGGGACACATCCTCGCGCATCATTAAACCCTAACTACAGTCACAACCTCGCAATGTTAATTAAATTATTATTTGTATTACTTCGTAATAAAAAATAGAATTTTCTCCAATTTTTTAATTCGATTTTATATTTAAGTATTCAGTAACAACTACTTTGTTAAAATAATGTGGAAATCGGCGAATGTGCATAGTGCACAGGTGCTTTGTTAAAAAGTGTGTAATCCCATAATTTTTGTGATCTATGATTATATAGAATCAAAATAAACTTATTATTACACAAAAAAGCAATACACATAGACATTTATTATGAGCGATCGAATTGCTGTGTACAATTAGTATGCGAAAGAAGTAATTTACTTGTCTTGTATCTGTGTCCGAGTTATTACAATGAGAGTACTTGTAATAATGGAATGTACAAACAATCGCTAGTGTGTTTCGCTAATGAAAGTTGCATAGCTCATTGATTGGGTTTACAATTAGCTACAACAGTGCGTTTCTCCAACGAATGATTCATCAACACTTACCACTAGATAAAATTGGAATATGTTTCTTCTTCAGAAACCTAAACCAACTTTTTTAGTCCCAACAATATTATATTATCTATGAATTAAGCGAAGTAATTACAACGATCGATCCGTACTAACATGTGTACTCTTCTTAATTAAAAATTTTACCCGTAATAAAAACAGAATATGAATATTTGTTCATGTGTAAACTTTTCCATTTAACAGTAATTGATTATAATGTGATTTAAACTCATTACTTTCATGAAAAAAAAAATTAAGACCCATTAAGCCGTTTTAATATAAACAATGGTTAAACCACTTTGAGCGCAATGCAGATGACCCCTGGGGCCTTTCCGTTCTAGAGTGGAGACCACGAATCGGTAAGCATAGCGTACGACGTCCATCTCCAAGAGGGACGGACGATTTTGTTAAGTTCGTAGGAAGACACATGACACTGGACGCTTATCACCAGTCCTATATCCACAACTGAAATGATGTTTTCTGCTAGCCCTACGTGCGTTTATTTTAACCATGTTCTGTTACATAGGTAAATTCCAAATGTATACAGAGAGAAACGACGAAAGTTATTAGTCATACTTTAAAAAAATCAGACGAGTTTCTAACGTAAGATACAGATATAATAATAATTACACAAAGCAGGGACAATATGTTTTTTTATTAATTATAACTTTTAATAAACGAGTATATCGTACCAAATAATAAAAAGTTAATTTCTTAAAAATTATGCTAAGTATCGAAGTATCAAATAATAATTATTATTTTTAAAATAATTTCTCTTATCAATCCATGCACCGCTGCACAATCTGTAGCGGTTTTTAAATGATACTAAAAAAACACACCACAACCTTCTAAAAACGTATTCCAAAAAAAAATCTTTTTTTTCCGAAATTAATGATTCTCATAGTGTAAGATCGAGTCTGTATGGAGGATAACCCAAGAATTAAACACCTGACATTATCTGATACTCAATAGTTCCATGGCATTGTCCTAAAAACGGAAGCTTCTCCAACGTCGTACCTGTCATGTCTACTAGCCTGCCTAAGGTGTAGAAGGTAAATAGAAACAGCGAACTTGGCAATAGAAGAAAAATATATTTGTATTAAAAGGGTAGTGGGCAAAAAGCCTGGTCTGATTTTACACCGTAGTTCGATACTCCCCTGATGGTGGTGGTAAGCAGCCGCACGATTTCCCAGGACTGGTCAGGCGGCAGCAGGTCGAAACGGGGAGCGCCGATAGTATACTTGATGTGTTCATGTCGGTACCTGGTACGAATATTAAAGTTGCGAGGCGATATTAAAGTTGTGGCGTGAATTTAATGATGCTCCGAGGATGAAGTTGAAGAACCGAGACGAGAATTTATAACGTAAATTCGAAATAGCCCCAGCGCGTGAGACGTCACATAGCTTGTGAACGCAACAGACAAAGATTGTGCGTCGCTGCGTGTGACGTCACCTAGCTAGTCAACGCGACCGAGGCCACAGTCCTTCTGCCGGGCAATGGATCTGAACTCATGTGGCTGGTGTGCAGGCGCAATGAAATATTTGTTATAAAAACAAAGGTCCGCTGAGCCGATAGCACGCTTTCACGATCCCACGCCACTTGAGATGTTACGTGCCCTTCTCAAATTATGTGACATTTCTTGTGTTTATCTTTTATTAAAATTTTAATTAAGACTTATGAATCACTAATATGCGACCTTACAACGTGAACATTATTCTCGAACAATGTCCACGCAAAAAAAATAGGCAAGCAAATGCCAATGTACTATTCCATTGTTATTTTGTTTTCTAAAAAAAAGGAGCGGAGAAGTCTTCTTTTTCCCTATACTTCTTTCTCCCTTAGTTTTAGTAAGCAAGTCATTTAAAAAGAGTAAGATCTTCACAGTGAGTACCGTGAAGGTTATTTGTTAGTTTTAGGATCATAACAATGTATCCGACTCTGATAACTCGTGACAATGCCAAATATAATATTTGAGGCCATAAAATACGATGGTGTTTTTGATTGCCGGTAGTGTATTCATCTAGCATAAAGCTACCTTACACCTGAGTCACTATGCAATACGTTTTAAATTTGACTCATACCAATATCCAGGCATAGCTAGGCGTAGGTATCGCACTTTTCGAACTTTATCATTTGCAGCAGGTAATGCTATTGAAGAACGTCCTTTATTGAGATTATTACTACAAAATTTGAACTCATTAAACTAGTAAATAGTAGCACTAGACGAAACTTCTTCACCCAAAGCTATCAATCGCAACATCGACAAAAATTTTCAGAAATCATACAACGTAATTTCTTGTATCATAATGGCACTTGAACTCAATTTCTAAGTTGCTGTCTAATTGTGAAAATAAAACAACGATGTATAATGTAGGTTAAAAGATAAATAAATGGCGCTATCTTAAAATTATCTATTGATTTCATTAATAAGCTGGCTAGTTCTATGAACTTTAAGGGTTACCAACGCACAAACGTGATTGCCGTTCGACTTCGCATTCAATTCATTTACCGACGTATCCTCTTGTTTAGTTCTAAATGGTCTGTCCTAGACAATTTCGAAAACATTTCAAATTAGAATTAATTTTTCTGAGTTATGCAAATACATTTGTTTAGCTGGGAAATCTACGAATAAAAAATTCATGAGATTATTCAGCACACAAGATGCTGAAATCTGTAGAGAAAGAAATAAACCACGCATTAACTAAAACAATAATTTAGTCTGTCACATTTTACCGGTTTTACTTTTGCGATTGGAGATACATTGAGTTGTTACAATGAAAAGAAAACAAGTCATGTTTATAGATAACAGTAAACTTATTAACTATTTTAAAATTAAATATCTTTGATACTTACAACATACGATATAAATGAACATAAGTACATTACCATTCGATTCAATGATGATAAATTAAAAAAATTACTAACTTCCAAGTAAACTTATATTGTTTATTAAAACATAAACGCCACAGTAATGTATTTATTACAAAACTCACTTAAAAAGCGAACTTTATGAATACTACATGTAGATTAATTAAGTGTTATTAAGATGTTTGTCGTACTTTTACCGTTTCTCTCATACAGTGCTTTTTGAGCTGTCGACCTTGTGGACACCGTAATTCATTTACTGTAAAAGCTCTCCGAGAAATAAAAAATGTATCAGTTGAATACTCCAGTTACTTCAACATGTTGTCCAAAGTAAGTTAGATTGCGATAAAGTTCTAAAAATAAATGACATTTATTTAAGTGATATGAAATTATAAGTACCGTTTACCACAGATTGTCGCGTTAAGCGCCGTGCTGGCAGTATCTGCGGCAGGTCTCCTGTCCCAGCCACACTACTCACCTGCGGCTGCGGTCTCCTCACAAAGCATCGTGCGACACGACCAAGCTATTCACGCCGCCCCCGTTGCTCTCCACGCTGCTCCTCTAGCCTACCAAGCTGCCCCCATCGTGTCGTACGCGGCTCCCGCACGTCTTTCCGGCGGTCACGCCGTGTCCTCGCAATCGATCCTGCGTCATGACCAGCCCCGTGCCTCTTATGGCATTGCTCCAGTAGCATACGCAGCAGCCCCAGCGCATTACGCAGCAGCCCCGGCGCATTACGCTGCTCCTATTGTTAGTCACGCCGCGCCTGTCATCAGTCACGCCGCGCCTATAATCACTCACGCTGCTCCCGCTGCCAGACTTGTCGCCACGCATCAGGAGGAATACGTAAGTAGCAATATAAATATCTGTATAAATATGTTGAAAAACACTATCCAGAGAATATTATGATAATTTCTGTCCGTGTAATTCAATTCCAGGCGCACCCGCAGTACGAGTTCTCGTACTCCGTGTCGGATGCGCACACCGGAGACAACAAGTCGCAGCACGAGAGCCGCGACGGTGACGCCGTGCACGGCGAGTACTCGCTGCTGGAGGCCGACGGCTCCGTGCGCACCGTGCAGTACTCCGCCGACGACCACAGCGGCTTCAACGCGATCGTCTCCAACTCGGCGCCCTCGCATCACGCCGTCTCCGCTCCGGGACACATCCTCGCGCATCATTAATCCCAACCCGCTTTTTTCTTACTAAGCAATATTGTTTTATAAATTATCAGTTTTATACATTACTTAAAATATCTTTTCATTATTTTGATCCTTCATACAATTTACTTATTTTTACTATCGACAAGTTGTATCAATCTAGTCGGCCCCTTAAAAATATCTCACTACAGATAATCATTATATATCAACTTTATATCTCAGACCGTAATTTTACTATATTTACATAAAAGATAAAGTGTCTACATAACTCTACTAAAACAAAAACGCAATTACATTGTATTGCCAAAAAATCGCATCGAAACAAAAAATATGCATATCTTTAGCAACAACATAAAGTCTCAATTTCCTGTATTTATTGACTAAAGAAAAAAAAGCTCACTGACATTTTTGATCACCGCCATCAACGCCACTAGGTTAGAATCACCTTTAAAGTGGTAGTCTGTATTAGGTGTCTGCTTCTCTCATTCATCAAAGATTGAAGATCTGGATGGAGGGCGGCGGACCATCTCATATCGCTACATTTTTTTTCTGGGAAATGTTAACAACTTAATATTTTAATCTTGTTTTCAATATTTTGTAAATATTTCGCTGTCTGATATACTTCAAGTGCATCTGACTTGGAATACGTTACTAAAAGAAGATTTGCACTCATAAAGTAATAAAGTTTTCATTTTATCATATACGGTAAAAGATGGTTAAAGCTGCTGTCAGTTACGACTAAAATCTTAGCAAACCCGTCTATGCGTCTACATTCTTACTATGCTACATCGAGGACCAAAGCGATCTACAGCCAAAACCATTTTCTTGTGGCCGTCTCCGCTCCGGGACACATCCTCGCGCATCATTAAACCCTAACTACAGTCATAATATCGCAATGTTTTAGTTAAATTTTTATTATTTAAATCAAAACGATAACTTTAAATAAAACAGTGAAAGAAAACCCTTTTCCTTTAATTTAATTTGTCATTGTCAGCAAAAGAGAACATTTTAATTTTAGTTTTAAAGATTTTTAATAATTTTATTTTTAAGTTATGAAAAAAAAAGAAGTCAGTTATTACAAAAAAGTTAAAATCAAGTGGACGCTTAGATATTTTTACGGCTTTTAAAAATCATCAAAATTATTGAGACTGAGTTACAAATAATATTTTTGCATCTTTTGATAGAAACATAAGATCATTATATATGCAACTATACAAGATATACTTATAAATGTTTCGTAGAAGAGCAACCAACAGAGTTTTTACCACAAAGGGACTTGATCGGTAGTTATTACCTGACTAATAAGGGCACCTCTTCGGAAAGCGTTAGCGCTGGGTGAAGAAGGGGCAGAAACTCCAACAATGCTCCTTTTTGTAATAAAGATCATATTGAGGTTCGACCCTCCCTCGAGATGGAATGCTTAGCGGATATTCATCATTAATACCTATTATTTTCTACATAACATAATTTAAAGTGACCATTTATGACGATGAAAATAATGCTAAAATAGCCCAACTTAATAAAACCTAATTAAAATGTTTTTTCTGGTCACTTTTACAAAATTCTTGAGATAGTTATGAGAGCAATTCAAACCTTTATATATGTATATATATATTTAAATTAACTGCGATTTATTTTAAATTTGGCTAGTTTCGTTTTCGGCTCGTCGTCTGGAAACTCGAGAGTTTGTCTCGGTCTCAAAACAGCACTACGTTTGAATATCCTTGAAGAAAACGAGTCACTGTGAGATTCGCTTTCTCATTACACATTCATGATTCACAGTATTCCTGTTTAAAACAAATTGTAGTATAAGAAAGAAGTCGAAAGCTTTTACTCTGTTCAAATACAAAAATGCCCGTAGAAACCTGAAAAAATATAACCATATATGTCAGGTTGTACTGCATTCATAATAGATTAAAAGAAAATTTTAAGCTGGCTCTTATATAAGACTTCTATTTATTTGCATAAGTGTAGATAATCGTGTAAAAATTTGATTAAATTAAAAAGTATAAATCAAATTATTATTTTATCTATGAATAAAAACAAAATCATTACACCGATAGACTGACATAGACATTAAACCCTTTAAGTAGTGATTATAAACGTAATGAAAAGCGACGAAAATTAAAAGATTTTATTATTTTTAGAAAAATCTGATAAATTACTTCAGTACGATATCCCTATAAATTTAATAATATTTGAATCAATACTAATTGCGTCGTCGTCGTTGTTGTCGTCGCTTCAGCCCATAAACGCCTATTGAAAGGCTTAGGTAACACGTAAAAAAACTATGGAGGACATGCGACAATCGCCACGCTTGGCTAGAGATATGTTATTATGGTACGCAGAGAACGGCCCATCCTCTCGAAACTTTTTTGTAAGCAGTGGCAATCGTATAAAATGAATGCACAAAATGTGAATTATAACGATTGTATTAAGGGAATCAAATCTGCAACCTACAATCGCAAGTTTCTGCCATCTATCTCTGCAGTAACACTGCTCAATCTATTCTAATTTTTTTTTAATAGGTATTAAATCCGTGCTCAACTTGTATTAGCAGCTGTGAACAGATAAAAACACACTACTGCCAATCATATACGTAATTAATCATTTACTGGAAATCTAATTAAACTCGATGAGTGAGAGTAAAGAGCTATTATAAATTTGTTTTCACTTCTATGTTCGGCGATGCCAAACAGATTATATGAAGTTTCTGTTTTAATTATAGTTATATTAATGATTTTAGGAGATGTAATGGATTTCACATCCAGATAACAAGAGGAATGATTTAGCGATTTCTAATAAGAATTACATGTATCACGTAAATGGTTCATTGTTTTTAATTTTCGCACCAAATTGACATGTACTTTTAATTTTAAACTCAAATATTATTCAGGTAACTAATACTTTGACGAAATGACTAATTTTTTATAACCAAAACCATAAGTATAAATAAACAGTGTTCTATAAATTAAGATTTACACGAAAACGAATAAATTAAAATGCTTGAAATATTTCGCTAAATACCTTTAAAAACTTTACTTACGAACACCATTATGCAAACTTACAATACCAGATTTCTTGAAACGCGTGTATATTTTTTTGTACTTTCACCGAATATTTGATAAACTACTTTTTGACTTGACGACCTTGCTGGTATCATGTTTTATTTACTATAAAAGCCTTCCGAAAAAAAAAATATGTATCATTTACACACTCGATCTATCTGAACATGTTGTCCAAGGTAAAGTTTATAAAGAGATAGAAACAATGCTGGGTTTAGTATTATTACCTTTCAATGAATATTTATGTCTTCTAGCATAACTAACATGAAGTTTAAATGTTTTCTTATAGATTCTTGCCTTAAGCGCCGTTCTGGCAGTATCTGCGGCAGGTCTTCTGCCTCAGCCACACTACTCATCAGCTGCTGCGGTCTCCTCACAAAGCATAGTGCGAAACGACCAAGCTATTCACGCCGCACCCGTTGCTCTTCGCGCTGCTCCCCTGGCCTACCAAGCTGCCCCCATCGTGTCGTACGCGGCTCCCGCACGCCTTTCTGGCGGTCACGCCGTGTCTTCGCAATCAATTCTGCGTCATGACCAGCCCCGTGCTTCGTATGGCATTGCTCCAGTAACATACGCAGCTGCTCCAGCGCATTACGCCGCGCCAGTCATCACTCACGCCGCACCCGTTGCTCTTCGCGCTGCTCCCCTGGCCTACCAAGCCGCCCCCATCGTGTCGTACGCGACTCCCGCACGCCTTTCCGGCGGTCACGCCGTGTCCTCGCAATCGATCCTGCGTCATGATCAGCCCCGTGCTTCTTATGGAATTGCTCCAGTAGCATACGCAGCCGCTCCGGCACATTACGCTGCTCCTATCATCAGTCACGCTGCGCCTGTCATCAGCCACGCTGCCCCCACTGCCAGACTTGTCGCCGCGCACCACGAGGAATACGTAAGTAGCATATTATAAACTGATATATATGTATATATATATATATATATATATTTAAATCTTAATTTATTACATGTTGTTACAATTTCTATCTGCGTGTTTCCAGGCGCACCCGCAGTACGAGTTCTCGTACTCCGTGTCGGACGCGCACACCGGCGACAACAAGTCGCAGCACGAGAGCCGCGACGGTGACGCCGTGCACGGCGAGTACTCGCTCCTGGAGGCCGACGGCTCCGTGCGCACCGTGCAGTACTCCGCCGACGACCACAGCGGCTTCAACGCAGTTGTCTCCAACTCTGCGCCCGCGCACCACGCCGTCTCCGCTCCAGCACACATCCTCGCGCATCATTAAACCTACCCTTTAGATCCAACGCCGCTATATTCTAGTTAAATTATAACTTAAATGTGCATATTAGTTGTTAATAAAAGAAAGTATAAGACATTAGTTTAAATTTTTATTACACGTGTTTAGACAATAGGTAATATATTTATATATTTATATATATATATATATATATATATATATATATATTTATATAAATTGACACTCTGAGTTAAAAATAGTAGTAAGTCGTCGAATAAATACTTCAATCCAACCTATTATAAATACTTGACACTAACGAGACGAACAGAAAATATAATCACTGCAACAATAGACATCATTGGACGAACGACGATTGATATGGTAGATAGATCAATTACAATCTAAGCGTATCTCATCCTTTCCTATAAAATGATACCTTTATTACCATAACAGCAAATTCTTGATTATTGCTCTGACAGTTCTTTTCTTTTTTTATGATTAGAATACAAAAAGGATAACTTTAACTAAACGAAAGTTTAAACTTCAGTTTTACCGCTACTCGTGTATTACTGTAATGTTTAAAAATTAGCGTAGTTGACTAAGACTTATAAATAGCAATATATATTGATATATAACATATAATAAAATGTCTTTTGATTAATTCAATCAAGCTATACATTTTACTGCTTGCAATACCTTAGAGTGGAGAATAGAAACGTGTAAAGGCACTGTCTATATTCTATTTTCTTAAGACATTAGAAAATATACGAATTTGTTACTCAGCTACTTATAAATTATTAAGATTATAGTAACTGAATTCATAATTATAGTGCGAGAAAGCAATTTTTATTATAAAGTATTTCGACCAAAAATGACGGGATATGGAAGAAGCACGCAAAACCTTGTTGTTGTTGATGTTACAAATTTTAAAAGAAGATTTGAGACCTGTAGCCTACAATTAAATAGAAGAGTATAATCATATCAACATTTTAAGCAGTACGCAAAGAAAAAAATATTTTTACGGCTGAGCAATGTTTTTACTCAGACCTCTATAGAGGTTTTTCCATCAGCCACCAGAGTATAATGTAGAGTTTATCCGACTTTAGTGATGGTTCAGTTAGATGTTAGGTCACACAAGTACTAAGCTATATTTTATGAAAAAGATATCAAAACATAAGCACAAATGTATCATAGAAATATTCTTGAGAACCGTTTCGAATCGTTTTTTTTTTAACCGCCTGGTTTCTTAACGACACTATTTTTCCACACCAACAATGATCCTTTCAGCAACACAAGGTTGTAAGGCTTATCTACCAAGACGTAGTAAGAAAGAGAACGACGCTTCAAGCTTTATCTGAGTTGAATACTAGCTGTCATCAAACCCTGATGTTTATCGGCTGAATCATGATTTATTATTTTTGATCAATTTTAAAGAGTATGGCATGTTTTAAACATTTTGATAATTTGAAGTCGCTGAAACAATCTATAACATTGGTACTGAAGAATTTTTCTGTAAAGAGTTTAATGACTACCGGCCTCAACGTTTAAAGGTCTGCAAGATAGAGACCACTTTGAATGAAGCTCATGTATTTTTCTTATTATGTTTAAACAAAGTACTAAATATAAATGTTTAAAATAACACACAATTCTAATATTTAAATACAAATAGTACACAATAAAAACCATTTATGGCCAAACTAAGTATAGGTAAAAATATTGCAGATACTACTGATTGAGATAAACGAAAGCTGTTTTTTCTACAACATTTATTGCGTCAAATACTGGTATTGAAATTTGAAAATTGTACACAAAGCTACAAGAGTTTACGAAAGTGTGAAAATATGTTACATTCACAGCTAAATTGCTAACATTTTTATCTCATTAGTATCAGTTATTTCTCATATTTTATCTATTTACCAATATTTATTTATTTACAAAAGAAAATATTCATAGTAAAATATTCATTATGAATATAATTTAAAAAAAATATTAATCTTTTCAATCTTTATTATTCTTTGCATTTTCAGATAGATATATTAAATACAAAAATAAGAATTGATTTAGTGCCATGAGTACTCAAGGGTTTTAAGCGCTTTCACCAAAGATTTGATGTAATACTTTTAGGCCTGTCGACCTTGTAAGGCCCGTATTTCAGTAACTATAAAAGCTCTGTGTAAAACTTTATATTCATCAGTTAAGTACAGGTTGCGTGAACATGTTGTCCAAAGTAAGTTTTTCAAAAAAATATAAAAATTTCAAAGAACATATGTAAAATAATTAATACTATCCTTCGGTCATGTTGAATATCGAATATCTTTTTTACAGATCATCGCCTTAAGTGCTGTCCTGGCAGTGTCAGCCGCAGGTCTCCTGCCTCAGGCAAACTACTCACCAGCGGCTGCGGTCTCCTCACAAAGCATCGTGCGACACGACCAAGCTCTTCACGCTGCGCCTGTTTCTCTTCACGCTGCTCCCCTGGCCTACCAAGCTGGCTCCATCGCTGCATACGCGGCACCCGCACGTCTCTCCACCGGCCACGCCGTGTCCTCACAATCGATCCTGCGTCATGACCAGCCCCGTGCCTCTTATGGCATTGCTCCAGTAGCATACGCAGCAGCCCCGGCGCATTACGCAGCAGCCCCGGCGCATTACGCAGCAGCCCCGGCGCATTACGCCGCACCCATCATTAGTCACGCTGCGCCAGTCATCACTCACGCTGCGCCTATTATCAGTCACGCTGCCCCCGCTGCCAGACTCGTCGCCACGCATCAGGAGGAATACGTAAGTAGCATATTATAAAGTGATATATTGATATATTTTGAAATCTTAATTTATTACATATTGTTACAATTTCTATCTGCGTATTTCTAGGCACACCCGCGTTACGATTTCTCGTACTCCGTGTCGGACACACACACCGGCGACAACAAGTCGCAGCACGAGAGCCGCGACGGTGACGCCGTGCACGGCGAGTACTCGCTCCTGGAGGCCGACGGTTCCGTGCGCACCGTACAGTACTCCGCCGACGACCACAGCGGCTTCAACGCAGTTGTCTCCAACTCTGCGCCCGCGCACCATGCCGTCTCCGCTCCAGCACATATCCTCGCGCATCATTAAGCATTGTTAATAACCATCTGCTCCCATTATGTTAAATAAATTATTTATTTAAGCATAACAGAATTTTTACTCTTCTCTTTAATAAGATATTTTTTATTAACTGTTAAAACTTACCTTTAAAACCCTAAAACATTTATTTTATAAAAAAAATAGTGTAACAGTAAATATTTCTGTCTATTCTTTTATGTTGATATGATTAACTAAGCAAATGTACTTATTGAAGATGCACTTGGGCATAGAAAATTTATAGATATGTTTTTCTATTAATACAACACACTTTTTAAATGGCTAACATAAAATTTAAAAATTTCCATTAATACGCTAACAAATCCCGCCTCCTGCTAAGATTTTGATATTTATTGATAGAAACTTGTTTAATGTTTTGTTAAAAAAAAATAGTTTGTTACACTCATGATTTCGACTTTTACGAGTGTGAATATCCATATAACAGCATTGCACAACTGAAAACAAATACGCTATAAGTAATACGTCTAAATTTATTCATAAGTGCATAAAAACAAGATTTAAAATATTTTAGGACAATATCATTATGCGTATTAAAAGTATGCGATCTACTTTTCAACATGTTGACCTTGTAAGTAAACGGTTAAATATAAAATACGTTTCCATAAGAAAGTACATTACTTGTACAATCGATCAAAATCCAATTTTTTTACAAAACTATTTGGATTATATTATTTGGATTTAAACACTAACGAAATAAAAATGAAAAAATAGGTAATCCTTACCATTATTACTCATATTTTCTTTAATTTGTTCAGTGTAATAATAATTTCTTATTGCGAATTTTAACAACCGTGCTGGCAATGTCCGAAGCTGTTCCATAACCTTCTATACTCGCATAGGTCGACGGCAAGTCTTAGCAAACATCCAATCTAAGAATATTTTTCAAATCTACCTCGCTATTCAGACTTTACCCAAGAGCTTCCGCTACTCCTCTATCAAGCTACTCCCTCTGCTGTATTAGAACCCCTAGCCGTATTTCTGCACGCCGCGATGTGCTCTTCTAAACAATACCTGAACCATGACAGCATTGTACCTCTTATACAATTGTTCAAATAGCTTACACAGCTTAAATCATTGCGCTGCACTTCTCATCAATTACGTGGCTCTGTAACCCTGTTAGAGTCAAGGTCGTCGCCTCATGTTTTAAAGAATATTTTGCGCAGCAAATTTCGCACTGACAGTCATAAGGGTGGCATAATATATATCTTACTAGTGGTTTTAATACTATAAGTCCATAAAATATGCCTGCGATTATATTTTTGTACTAATTATATAAATTATACAAACGCCAATTATATTTTGTGGATTGACTCTGAAATTATAATTCACGCTAAGTTAATCATTTTGAAAACTAACAGTGCTAACTAAATCTTAAATCATAGTATTTGATTTATATAGCTAAAAAATTTTGGGTGCGTCAAGGTCGCCAGGCGTTAAAACAACTTTTTCAATTGTTTTACTTTTTTATCAAGATAATTTAGATCAAGATAATACAGATTAGAACAAAAAGTATTACAATAAGTGGTTTTTTATGTAGAAAATTAAATTTTTTTCGGTTTAAGATCTTTATTTAAATTAAAACCTTTACAAAAATAATATACCAAAAGAATAGTTGATGATACTAATACATCGACAAGAGAAGTAACAATTGAAACTAGAAGATAATATAACATATATTCATAGCATCTTATGATGAGTAATTATTATTATCACGTATCGACATACATCGTAAATTGTAAAACGTGTTGTTTGCCGGTTACTGACCTAGTGTGAATCATTTTATTAACATCAAAACAAGAATTTTCAAAATGAGTGAGGTTTCAGTATTAGTTTTTGTTATTTTAATTTGTAAAAATTTATCTTGAAATTTCTTATACAAATTTTTTCTTTTTCTTATGTTGTATCTGCCTGCTATTATATTGTAATAAATATGAAAGACTAATTTAATTCAACAATTATAATAGTTGTAAGTTACTAATTTTAAATAAAAATAGCAAATAATTTTAATTTGAAAACAGTGATTTATAATTTCTTAGTCTGATACAATCAAAAATGTATTAAATGGCGCCGTGAAAGTTGACGGCCGACAGACTGCTTGTCTCGCCGCACGCACATCTAAGGCGTTGTACAGGGGCACCAGTAGTAACACTATAAAAGTTCCTTATCTCTAAATATTTTTATCACTTTCTCATCCACATACCAGAGTGTAGCCTAAATGAACAAATTAGCGGGAGTAAGTAAGATTTTTATTATAAACTTTAATTGTAATGCAATTACATCATGTTTCGCTTTAGATTATTATCAATCTCGATAACACTGCCAAACTACAAGATTTCATCATATAATCACAAATAATATATTACGCCTCCGCAGACAAGTGCATGATAAAATGAAGGTGCCAAAAAAACTACTATTATCTTACCGCCGAAAAATGACCCAGTTTTAAGGTCAGGGATAACAAGCCACATATTTGGCCGGTTCACGACGGCGTTACGTTACACTTTGCATAACGTCCATTCGTTTCCCAAAAATTAAATGTTTGGTCCAATTCAAAAGAAAATTAAACTAAGGAGCGAACCGAAAAAAACGATTACATCAAAAACAGATAATGATAACGTGAAAGGCCACTTGTTTTATACTACTTAATAAATTATAATTATTATTATAGATCGAAATAGGAATGACGAATGAGATCAGTAGACGAACAAAAGTAATCGACATAGCCCAGTGGATTGACCAAGGCGCAGTGACAATGGGCGGGCCTCATAGCGCGCAGCAACTGATGGCCATTAGGTTCCGAAGTGAAGACCACGCACCAGCAAGCAGAGTTAAGCGACCACGTTAAGATCTACAAAAAACGCTAAATGATAACCTATTCTCTAAGAAATCTATAGGGGAAGCAATGGATGTGCTACGGCTGAAATGTTTTTAATTAGATTTTTGAAAATTTGGGGCTAAGATATATTTCAGAAAAAAGAAAATCGGTGCTATTGTTCGAAAACATAAATGGAAATTATTTTATTAATAAATTTCTTATTACTTGGACCACGACCATAACGCTGCAGGCATTGGCCTCCAACGGAAAACCTGAACCGGGATGTCAACAACTTATTTTTAATGACAGTCTATTTAAAAGAGATTAGTTTTCGCAATAAAATTAACTTTACTAATTTCTTACATAGTAATAACATTTATCTTAACTTTAAAACAGACAAATTACTTTTTTTCTTTATTTCAGATTAGAAGCTAGTAGCGGTTCACTTAATGCGAGTTACAGATAACTGATACAGTGAGTAAAGCACGCACGAACACGTTCGTTGGTTTTCATAGCTCATTTTAAGAAAACATAAGTAGTAATTATCAGCATCTAGATTTCATTAATAAACCTGTATTTTGCAATATTAAAACAAAGTCAAGCAAGCAATCAATATATTGAAAAGTTTTTTCTTTTATTATAACAATAATGTCATCTATGTTATCAAACAAGCTCTACAACAGTGATCTGATATTTTCTCAGTAACACTTACAAACAATGGGTTATATTGAGATAATAATGATATCACAATAGGATATGTGTGATCGAGTCAGAGCCACGGACAGATGCATCATACTTCTATTGCTTCATACAAATCAGTGAAGATCCGCTCATTGGAATGGGAACTAACTAATAATAAATATTATATACAATTGTAGTAACAAAGTATTTTTAAAAAAATTTAAATAGTGTTTTTAAACATTTAAACTATAACCTAAAGTGGCAGTGACTTGAATAACAATTATACTAAAAACATTGCATCCAATCTGTATAATTATATGAATAATTATTCATGAACTAGTCTTTATGCAGCATGTCCTACAAAGTAAGTATGCATATCAGTTAATGATGCGGTATTTATAATCTAGAGCTTGTAAAATCTTTAACTCTTAATCTGATACAATTTTTCAAATATTTACAGAAATTATTAGTGGCACTTGCGTTCATTTCAAATATTTTTGAATTAACCATTGCCTTTTCGCCGCAGACATTTAATCAAAATATGCCTTACTTCTTCAACTATGCTTCAGTCTATACATCTTCAAAGCCAGCTTTTGAATCTACTTATGAACAAGAATTTACTATTAAACCTGTTCCCGCCAACGGTCAAGAAAATAATCAATACAGTTATGGAAGCATACAATACGCGCCCTTAATTTTAAAATCCGTAGAACAAAAACTTAAAGAAAACTTAAATATAGATATAAAACCTACCGTAACCGAGTTAAATTTAAATAATTTTGTTGCTAATAAAAGTATTATAGAACCACGCTTAGAAGTCAATGAAAATTCTATTGGGGAAATAAAAACAACTGCTATTTATGGACATAATATACAAGTGCCACAATTGGATAATTTTTCCGTCGAAAAAAATCTGTTACATAAATATGGTAACTATTATGATTTGACAACGCAGGAATCTCATAATCAGGTAAATATTTATTCCAAAAAAGTTTTAAAAACTAATAATCATGGGGGATATACCATAATCGCCACGTTTAGTATGGGTTGGTTGCACACTGCGATGTGTGGTATTATGGTACTCCTGTAGACTTAATTTGTAAGCAGTGGTATTCCATATAATACATCCCATATAGTACAAAGTGTAAATTATATAAGATTGTACCCTGGGAAACGAATCCACGAACACAGTCCGTAGCGAGCTATCATGTTCGGCTTATACTGCATAGTTTGACAGTTTTCTTTTGAAAATATAACTACATGTTTTACGTTGTTAAACTTACGTTAAGATTCATCACTTACTTATCCGACTTAATCTCTATAAAAATCTTTGTTCCAAATAATGCTATTGTTTCTTGTTTTTATATCATTAGAAATTTTAATGTAAACTGCTCTGGAATTATATAGCACATTAACTTTTTTCTTTCCCAAATATTTTGAAATAAAATTATGCAATCATACACGGGCATCGAAAAATATCATATGATTGCAGGTTAGTTATGCATATCCCATAATATACTACTATGAAACTAAATATCAATCTGAACAAACTACAGAGACAACAATCTTAGACGAAACTAATTTGTTAACTAATCAAGCAATGCCAGAACCTTTACATCCTGTTTTAATGAGCCAATACCAGAATAAAGCTTTCGGGTAAGATGTACGCATGTACGTAAATAATTTTATTATTATTGAATTATTTCATAACTTAGTTTATTTTTTTCAAGCCACAACAATGAAAGGGTTTTACATGAGAAAGAATCGCCTGTCATTCAACCGCAGCTGCTCCACCCAAAACCTTATAGACTTCATCTTAACATAGCCCGTGCTTATAACATTATTCAAGTGCCACTTAAAAATATACTTATTAATAAAATATTACCACCATGTAAACATATGGAACCAACCCATCTGGATGTGCCATTTGAAAAACAAGCCAAATTATACGCGGTACATAACAATTGCATAGATCGTAAATTCTAATTACAACAAACGAAATCGCCACAAAGACTGTTTAGCCGGTAAATAAAATATTCCAGAGAAAAATGTTTTATTCATTTTGATCGATAACTTTCTACTATACTTTAACTATTTAAATAATTAAAGGTTACAAAAGGGTTTTATGAAAATATTTTATCCGCTAGCACATAAAAGTCAATGTATATCTTCGTTATAAGACGTCAAATATCTGCAACATTTTACTAAATATGAAGGAAATTAACATTATGTCATTTCCTTGGTTAGTAAAAATTTTATTTTAATTTCACTGAAAATACCAATTATCTTTATATCCGTTATTGTGACATCCGTGAAACGAATAAAAAAACGGAAATATTTAAGAAATTACTTCTTTCATTGAAAAAATTAAGTCATTCATAGATTTACAAACCGGTCAATCGAATCTTGTTTTAAAGCATGGATACACAGACCGCGGCCCGCCGGTCGAATACTGGTGGCCCGCCGACAGCAAAAACAATACTCTCGTACATTCGAAAAATATTGAATTCTATTCCAAAATAAAACCAAAAAAAATTAATTACCTGTACTTCTGGCGGCCGGCCCGCCATCAGTTCATGATTTACCCGAGTGGCCCCTAGTCTTAATAAGTCTGTGCATCCATGTTTTAAAGCAACGTAGGTTTTTCGAAGTGATTCGCTCCAACACAAGTTAATCAATAAATAACAAAACCGCCTATTTAGTGTTACAATTTTTGTTTTTGTAACCAGAATAAGTTTCTTAAGTAATTAAATGTAACGACATATTTAAGAAATGACTTCGGTTTCACTGTTATTTTGTTAAAACTAGACTCAAAAACATATCTTCGTTACAAAATTTATTACTTTCATAGAAAAAAAACTCAAAATGTCTTTATTCAAGTAATCATTAACATGTGCTTTTGAGTCATCGATTCTTTTAACATTGTTTTTTTTAATAATTCTAATTTGTATCGCTAGTGTTTTTTTTACAATATTTTTTTTGCTTTTACTCAACGCAGACAGTTGGAAATGGGTAATTTGATACTTCTTATCCCAGCTGCGAGGCACGACAGCGTTTTATAATTTTTTACTTGAATCAACTAAAAATTATTGAATTCTGTAATAAGATTTTTTTTAAGGTCGGAAGGTCTGTGACATATTATGAAACTTTATTACACATGCGTAGACCCATACGGATAAAGAATTTGTTATTTTTGAAGACGAAATTCAGACGTTACGGGTTTATTTTTATTTCTTGTGTTTATCACGTGTATGCGACTATAATTCATATAATATATTAAATTATTGCTCATAAATTATATGTTAAAAACATGTATTGCAAAGGAACCGTGTGAACACCACTTTCTTTAAAAACATTTCTCAGTAAATACTTAAATTTTAAATTTATGTAAATTAAAATTTAAGTCCGTACAGCTTTTTTATGTAAAATAAATGTAGTTATAACATCTACGGCAATGCGCCGTAATAAAATACTGTAAAGGAGAAATTATGAAAATAACTAAAATGTACAAGTCGATTTGATCATGTGTCCGTTGTCTTAAATTAAAAAAAAAAAACATTCATGGTTAATAATTTTTTTACATGCCTATCAAAATACCTAAGCGGATAGTATATCCGCATTATCCCTTTAGCTATTCAGATTAGATTTGTGTAGGTTAATATACTTTTTTCAAATGTTTTTATAATAAATGCATACTAGTTAATATCATCATCACCATAAGCCTTTACATTTTTGATTAAGTTTTCCAATTATAATAAAAATGATGATAATGTAAAAATATTTTATTAATATTTCCAATAGGACCGATAAGAATCGGCCTGCATCTAGTTAATTTTTTTTTTCTAAACTATATTAGTTTAAGAGAAAAAAAAAAGAAAGAAAGAAAAGTTAGAAATTGGTTAACAGTTTATACAGTTTATAGGCGGTATTAATAACTAATATACTTCAATAAATATCAATAAATATACAGTGCAGTGAAAGAAAGAACACGCACAAATTTTATGTTTGAGTTACTCATATTCGTCAAAACCTACCCCGGGCAAGGTCTTTGAGCTGGTTTTTAATTAACAAATCATGGAGGTGGTAGGGTATATAATCAGCAAGCTGTATCAATAGTTTATCATTACATTCACAAACAAAATAGAATCATGTTCTCCAAAGTAAGTTATTATTATAATATTAAGTAATTGATATTCTTTATAAAAATTACCACTAACAAATAAAATCTCATAAAAAATTGTTTTTTTGAAGATTGTAGCTCTGTGCGCTGTTGTGGCGATGACGCAAGCTGGACTCCTACCAGCAGCCGTACATTACTCACCCGCGGACGCCGTCTCCTCCCAAAGCATTGTGCGCCATGACCAACCCAGTGCAGTTGTCTCCAAGCTGGTAGCGGCTGCACCAGTGGCCAAGCTTGCTGTCGCCGCTCCTGTCTACCACGCCGCTCCCGTCTACCACGCCTCTCCCGTCTACCACGCCGCTCCCGCTCCCGTTGTTTACAGAGCAGCCCCCGCCCCTGTTGTATACAAAGCCGCCCCAGCTCCCGTTGTATACCAACACGCCCCAGTCCAGTACACTGCACCCATCGCTAAAGTAGTCGCTGCCCGTGAGGAAGAAAACGTAAGTTACATTATAATTTATAATGATTTATATTTTTTCTAGAGTGTATGATAGAGCTTTGCAAGAAGACAAATCATAAATTGCATATTACAATGTTAAAATAAAGAAATAAATAGTCTTGTATGTATATTAATTATATTGGTATTAAAATAGATCTCAATACATATTTGTATGTATTTCATCAATTAAGGAGTAATTAATTTACAGGCATACCCTAAATACGAGTTCTCATACTCCGTCGCTGACAGTCACACCGGAGACAACAAGTCGCAGCAAGAGTCCCGCGACGGTGATGTCGTGAAGGGATCCTACTCGTTCGTGGAGGCCGATGGCTCCGTGCGTTCCGTGGAGTACTCCGCCGATGACCACAGCGGTTTCAACGCAGTGGTGCACAACTCCGCGCCCACAGCCGCACCTGCTGTCGTCAAGGCCCCCGTGTACGCCGCTCCCGCACCAGCCTACTACTACAAACACTAATAGGATTAACTAATTGTACCAAATATAATTGCAAATGTTAGTTATTTATTTATTGTAATATATGAAATAAAATTCATTGCACTCTATTGAAAGTTCTTTATTTTTTATATAATATTAAGTAAAATTACGTGTAACAATAACATTAAATGTGCATTCGTACCGAGGGAGAACTCAAAATATGGTATAAAAAATAGATAAAGTTAACAATAACAATTTGTCCTTTTAACTACATATCTATTATCAACATGTAAATTATTAGTAAGCCCGATAGGTACAGAATCAAAGATTTGTTTACATTAAGTTGGATTGTAATGCAACGTTAAAAATAGTCACTCTTTTATCTCAAAGAGGTAAAATTGATTAATAATAGATAATTTTTGATAAGATATAGTTTTTCAACCTATTTTAAAAACGACTATGACTACAAAGAAAATGACTAAAATACCAACTACAAATATAGTAACAATAACATATTTAAATTCTAAATGTCAGAATTAGACTAAATATAAATTCAAACTAATACCAAAGTTCTAAAGAAGTTACCAGGTACTATTTGTACAGTCTATATTTCTATATTTGGAAAATATATTTTCGGTGTCCTGTAAAAACGTCAATTACATACACACGTATAAACAAGAAGCGGTATTGTTAAAAAGTGTCCCTTTAACAAAAAGCTCCAACTTAATGTTTTACATTTAAGGAAAAATTCTTGTTCAGAATGAATATCATTACCACTCGAATTGTATTGAAAACTATATACATATGTTAAAATTTGGTATCTACAGATTTTTTGTTATCAAATGAAGAAAAATGTAATTTAACACTTTAATACAGAAAACTAAACCCACAACTAGGAATATTATATACCTAAGAGTACCTAATGTCAAACTGAAATTGAAAAATAGCTTCATATTATGTCTATCTTCATAGCTAGCATATTACCAAATCACACAAAACGTACAATTAAAATTTTAATGAAATTTTAGTTACAATATTACTCGCCTAATAAATATGAATAAATAATAAAAATAATACGGTTTAAATGAGATGACATGAAGTTTTAATACTGCACGTACATATTGATATGCAGCTGCATACGGTTATTTTTCACATAATTATATAAATATAAAAATTAGTAAATAATATATGAAAATTACAAATGATTACACAAGTTTAGGATTATACACAAATATTTTAACTGTCTATATATGTTAATGTAAGTAGTTTAGTTCAGCGCAACAAGATATATATGGTATTACATATTCTAAAAAATTCAAGACGATCATATCAATAAATTATTTGAGTTTATTAAAAGTTAGAGATATGAAAACTTGGGAAACCATAATAAAAAAATCAACATTAAAACTGTTTCAACTATTATTTGTTGTGCCGTCATCGTTTCAGTACAAAGACGCACTCTGCAAGGCATAGGCCTTCCCAAAGATATCTATAAGGAGATAAATCATATTTGGCATGTTTAACAGGCGTGTTGGCGATCGCAGTGTGGTATTATTAAACGCAAAGAACGCTGCTGCCCATCGCCTGTAAACTTGTTTAATGAGCAGTAGCAATCCTAGACAATCGATTCAAAAAGTGTGAATTGCACAAATTATATTCCGGGACTTGAAACCGCGACCTACGATCGTGTGTCGCTGCCCTTCATTGTATCCTAATTGCAGAGAAAATTCAATTTCTGCCAGGGAATATATTCGAATAATAAAATTTTGTTTTTTATACTATGCTACAATTTTAGTATTATTAAGTATTATATACCATTGAGGTACCTTTTTTCACACAAAACAATTTTTTCGTACGATTATTAATTAAAACAATACCATTTAATAATTTGAGCATCAATATTTGATTGATTATCCAATCTCTAAATTATGTTTTACCTTTTTTTGAACAGAAAAGGTTTGAGGTTAAATTATTTGGAGTATTAACAGTTTAGTTATTATTACATTAACAGTTTAGTTGTTATTATACAGGTTGATTGGAAAGCACACTGTATATCCTAACGTAATCATCAGCAAATTGACATGATTAAACAAAAGATACAACGTCAAAAAATATCTACAATAAATAACAATTAGTTTCATACTATGAGCAGTGCTAACCCATCGGTAGAGTTTCAATTGTATTATATATTGTGTAAGCTATTGAAATTAACAAAATTGTTTTTTTTTTGCTTTTGTCTATATGATAGTGATGATGAAATTCCAGTCTTATTGAAGACATAAAATTTCCTATAGAGAACAGTATTCCGAGTCCATACGAATTAGCTCCCTTCTCAATTAGCCTTCTCCTTGTGATATAGGCCCATGCAATTATGGCCTTCAACAGGTGGACGTCGTACCTTCGCAACAGAAAATTTATTCTTTGAGTTTCTTTAATATTTTAGTTTTATGTGCATATAGAAACTGTCGACTACAATATACATCGTGCCGTATACTACTTAATATCTAGATTGCTACTTCTAAGCACACCGACGCAGTTTTTCCGCAGATTTCCTTATGCTTCCATTCTTTTCTGGATGTAATTTCTCCGCTAAGGTTAATGGCAGCCTCTTCTAGCTGTAGCTAGGTCTCTGGCTACTCGGAAATCACTTGGCCTCAAACAGGAATGGTTGACAGTTGGGATAATCAAACATTACTGTTCTTCCTTAACAATATTTAAATTTCCTAAGTAAAATAGTAAACAATCAAGATATACTTCAATTTAATTTACCTTTTATACCATTAAAGAAATAATGGAATTGCTGGGCATAAGACTATTCATTTACTTTTTTTTTAAATAGATCTTGTATAGGTACCAACACATTTCTTTTGAACGTTAAGCGTGCAAGCATAATGAAGTTTTTTTCTTGTAATGAAATAATAGTGACTGGATTGAAAATCGATTTCGATCCAATTGTTCACTGTGTGAACTGGTACACCATCATACTTTTCCCATAAAAGCAAGCTTACTGCAAAAGAAGCTTCATCCAATATTCTCATCTATGCAACTATTTTTCTTATAAAACAAGTGAAGTGGTAAATCAATATAAAAAAATCTTATGTAATCAAATTCTCCCCGAGGCAAGGACGTAGAACTTGTTCTAATAGCCTCTCAATTAAATAGCGTACACCAGCTATTGGTATATAACGGACAGATTTCTTCGGTATTTTATCAGTTTATTGTGAAACATAGTAAAATCATGTTCTCCAAAGTGAGTTGCTACTTTAAGGCATAAAAAATTTGTGAAAAAATAATATCTAATAAATTGTCAGAAAACTAAATACATATTGTTTTACAGATTGTTACATTGTGTGCGCTTGTGGCGGTATCCCAAGCGGGACTCCTGCCTGCAGCCGTGCATTATTCATCCGCGGATGCAGTCTCCTCCCAAAGTATTGTGCGCCATGACCAATCTAGTGCAGTTGTCTCCAAGCTGGCATTCGCCGCTCCCGTCTACCATGCCGCTCCTGCTCCCGTCTACCACGCCGCTCCTGCTCCCGTCTACCACGCCGCTCCTGCTCCCGTCTACCACGCCGCTCCTGCTCCCGTCTACCACGCCGCTCCTGCTCCCGTCTACCACGCCGCTCCCGCTCCCGTAGTTTACAAAGTGGCCCCCGCCCCTGTTGTTTACAAAGCCGCCCCAGCTCCCGTTGTGTACCAACCTGCCCCAATCAAATACGCTGTACCAGTAGCCAAGGTTGTGGCTAACCACGAAGAAGAAATCGTAAGTTATCCTTGATTACAATTTTTGATGCTGCTGTAGCATCAAAAATTGTATGAATGGAATCTCAATTTTGTGGGTAACGGGAGATTATATGTTAATCAGAGACTATGTTCACAGGCATACCCCAAGTACGAATTCTCGTACTCGGTCGCTGACGGCCTTTCCGGAGACAAAAAGTCGCAGCAAGAGTCCCGCGACGGCGATGCTGTGAAGGGATCGTACTCCTTCGTGGAGGCCGACGGCTCCGTGCGCTCCGTAGAGTACTCCGCCGATGACCACAGCGGCTTCAACGCAGTGGTGCACAACTCCGCGACCACAGCCGCGCCCGCTGTCGTCAAGGCCCCCGTGTACGCCGCTCCCGCACCAGTCTACTACTACAAACACTAATAGGATTATCTAATTGTACCAAATATAATTGCAAATGTTAGTTACTTATTTATTGTAATATATGAAATTAAATTCATTGCACTCTATTGAAAGTTCTTTATTTTTTTAATATATTAAGTAAAATTACGTGTTACAATAACATTAAATGTGCATTCGTGCCGAGGGAGAACTCAAAATATGGTGTAAAAAATAGATAAAGTTAACAATAACAATTTGTCGTTTTAACTATATAATATCTATTATCAACATGTAAATTATTAGTAAACCTGATAGGTACAGAATCAAAGGCTTTTTTACATTAAGTTCGAGTGTAATGCACCGCGGATAGACGCTCTCACTTTGTAGTTTTGTCTTCTCGTCTTTACATAATTTGTGTACGGTAGTTTAGGCAGCCTTAAAAATAGTTACCCGGCGTTTTTTCTCAAAGGAGTAAAATTGAATAATAATTAATAATTTTGGGTGAATTACAGCTTCTCAACCTATTTCAACAACGATCATTATAAAGAAAATAACTATAATGTCAACTACAAATATGGTAACAATAACATATTTATATTCTAAATGTCAGAATTAGACAAAATATAAAGTTAAACTAATACCAAAGTTCTAAAGAAGTTAAGATGCGAGAAATTTTCTAAATAACAGATACTATTTGTACAGTCTATATTTCTATATATTCGGAAAATATATTATCGGTATCCTATAAAAGCGTCTATAACACACACACATGTATAAACTGGATACGGTATTATTAAAAAGTTTCCCAATAATTAACGGTTTAAACCTCAAATGGCCGACAAATAATAACAATTAGTTTGACACTACGAGCAGTGGCAGCCCAGCAAAAGAGATTGAAAATTAACAATATTGTTTTTTTTTTTGCTTTTGTCTGCCAATTATAATGTTGATGAAATTCGATAGTCTCATCGGGATTTACCATTAAGAACGGTCTTGTGGGGTGATTTTCAGATTTTCCCCTGCCGAGTCCGATGTTAGTGCTCTTAGCTCTAAGGCTTTTACTGCTTCGTCGGTACTGAGTTCATGGAGCGGAAGGGTCCGTGAACTAGATTTAAAAACTAGAAACTAAAGCTGGTAGGGCGCCTACCAATTGCACGGGGACGCTCGCACGTTGCTAAGGCTCTTCGCGGTAGAGCTTTGACGGGGTGTGTTGCTTGCGGGTTGGGATGGCAGCGTGGACCATAGGCGAGCCGAAGCGGGATACGGATCCAACCATGGTTCGCTCACGCTGTTCAGTCCAGACGAATTAATTCCCTTCCCAAATACCCTTCTCCTCGTGATACCGGAGCGGCTGGGCTTTCTCTTCACAAATCGTTGCCATTTTAGGCCTTGTTACAATAGGTGGGTGGAGTAGCTGCGCGTTACAAAATTTCTTCTTTAAGTTTCCTTAGTATTTTTATTTTAAGTACAAATACATAGAGTGCTTTATACGGCCACTTTAATTAATACTTCTAAGCACTCAGACCCAGTTTTTTCTCAGAGTTCCTTATGCTACCATTCTTTTCTGGAGGTAATTTCCTCTCTAAAGTTAATGGCAGCCTATTCTAGCCATGGCAAGATATCTGGCTATACGAGTACCGCCATTACTTGGAAACCACTTGGCCGCCGACGTGTTTCGGCACAAACAGGAATGGTTGACTGTTGGGATAATCAAATATTACCGTTCTCCTTTTATTCCTTTTTTTACACTTTTCTAAGAAAAATAGTAAAGTATCAAGATGCACTTAAAATTTTTATACTGATTAAAAAGAATGAAATTGCTTGAATTGAGACTTTTTGTTATTTTTCTCCAAAGTTGATCTTGTCTAGACACCAACACCTTTTTAAATAACATAGTTTTGAAAGTTAAGCGCGCAAGCATATTCAAGTCAATATTATTTATCACAATAGTAGTTTACAGGATAATTGCTTATTCATTTAAAATTGCTTTCTTGTAATGGAATAACATTGATTGGTTTGAAAATCAAACTACAGACTTATGTACACTTAAAATTTCCTTATAAAGGCTTCTATTCCATCTTTTTCACCTACCCATTATCTTATTTTATATGCGTTTTTCATCTTCATCACCATTCTAGATGTTGCACATCCACTGAGAGGCACAGGCCTCTGTAATAGTTTCCAATAGAACAGGCTGGAAACAGCTGATGAGTCTTCCGACGACAAGGTAAACTTGGACAGGTTTGTTTGACCTTATTCCAGATTCTTGAACTCAATCAATTCATGCAAGAAATATCAAAAGGCTTCTTTGGGGTAGTATCTGTTGCAGGCTGAAATCTGTTCTTCCAAATTAAGTTTAAACGGCATGTAAGTAACGTTTGTACAGACACTAAAGAAGATTTCTTTGAAAAGATTTAAGAGAATGATTTTTCCCTTTTCTTTAACTTTCGGAGTGTCTTCATATTTTTCCATAGTACTGATAAACCGCATAAAAGTATCGCAGAGAGCGATTTGTAATGTATTGCTAGTTTTCGTGCGCAAGTTCCATACGGAGACGAATACAAATTGAATTTATTGGCATCAATATCATGTCATATATTAATCATATATCATATCATATATAATAATATCATATATTAATTGGCATCAATCATCCTCTCTTTATGTACTGGTACGCCTCATACTTTTCCCATTAAAGCAAGCTTACTGCAAAAGAAGCTTCATCCAAGGTTTTCATCTATACAACCATTTTTGTTAAAAAGCGAGTGAAGTGGTAAATCATAATAAAAAAATCTTATGTTATCAAATTCTCCCCGAGGCAAGGACGTAGAACTTGTTCTAATAGCCTCTCAATGAAATTACGTGCACCGGCTATTGGTATATAACGGACAGATTTCTTCGGTATTTTATCAGTTCATTGTGAAACATAGTAAAATCATGTTCTCCAAAGTGAGTTGCTACTTTAAGGCATAAAAAATTTGTGAAAAAATAATATCTAATAATTTGTCAGAAAACTAAATAAATATTGTTTTACAGATTGTTACATTGTGTGCGCTTGTGGCGGTATCCCAAGCGGGACTCCTGCCAGCAGCCGTGCATTATTCATCCGCGGATGCAGTCTCCTCCCAAAGTATTGTGCGCCATGACCAATCTAGTGCAGTTGTTTCCAAGCTGGCAGTTGCCGCTCCCGTCTACCATGCTGCACCTGCTCCCGTCTACCACGCCGCTCCTGCTCCCGTCTACCACGCCGCTCCTGCTCCCGTAGTTTACAAAGCGGCCCCCGCCCCTGTTGTTTACAAAGCCGCCCCAGCTCCCGCTGTGTACCAACCTGCTCCAATCAAATACGCTGTACCAGTAGCCAAGGTTGTGGCTAACCATGAAGAAGAAATCGTAAGTTATCCTTGATTACACAGCAGCATCATAAATTGTATAAATGGAATCTTAATTTTGTGGGTAACGATTATACAGGGTGGGCCACGGATGCGTACGAATTTAAAATCGCTATAGCGTTGGAACGGGGTAAGGGAGCGGAGTGCGGGAGGTGGGAATCTGTAGCTCGGTTCTCGGAAATTTTGTCGCGATATAGCACTTCCAGGGTGAACAGCGTGCGTTCTGTGTTAAAAATTATTACAAAAATGCCGATTCGGGCGTTATTGTTCGACGTTTATTTCGCTCTCACTATGGATTGCATGACTTAAAACAATGTCCGAGTGAAAGTTTGATTAGGGCGTGGGTCAGGAAGTTCGAGGCTACCGGTTCGACCCTCAATCAGAAACCTAAGGGGCCCAAAAGGACAACAAGGTCAGAGGAAAACATAAACGAATTCGGAGCTTCCGCCTGGGCAATCAACTCGCAAGCGATCAGCAGAGCTCTCTGTATCAAGAACGACTTTGCGTCGAATCTTGAAGAAAGATTTGAAATTGCACCTCTATAAACTTCAATTAGTGCAAGATTTGAAGCCGAATGATCACAATTTACGACGTGATTTCGTCAAAACAATGTTTGAGCGGTTTCGGCGCTTCAACAATATTCTTTTTTCAGACGAAGCCCATTTTCACTTAAATGGGCACGTAAATAAACAAAATAGTCGTTATTGGGCCTCAGACAATCCACGTTTCAAACACCAAAAGTCTTTGCATTTGCCAAAAGTGACAGTTTGGGCGGCTATTTCAGCACACGGAATCATCGGACCCTTTTTCTTTGAAGACCAGCGAGGGAATTCTGTGACAGTAAATACTGAGCGATACATAGCCATGTTACGCCATTTCTTTTTCCCGCAGCTGTCAGAATTTCAAGGGTACAATAGTGCGACATGGTTTCAACAAGATGGCGTCACATGCCATACATTTAACGAGAGTTTGGCAGTCTTAAAGGAGAAGTTCGCTGGAAAACTCGTTTCGCGCCGAGGTGACATTCCATGGCCTCCTAGGAGTCCGGATTTAACCCCACTAGACTTTTTCCTGTGGGGTTACATGAAAAGTAGAGTCTATAGTAATAGTCCGACCTCAATTGCCCAGTTGAAGGCCATGTCCACGGAGAAATGGCCGCGATTCCGCGCGCCATGTGCGAACGAGTTTTCGGCAATTTGAAGACGAGATTCAAAAAATGTTTGCAGCGGGATGGTGCGCATCTGGATGATGTTATTTTCAAAAAATGATTTTCCCAAATGTTTACTTTAATTTAAAAATAAATTTATTTTAGTATTCCTTTTTTTTTGTTTTTTATGAATTTTTCAAATTCGCAAAACTCCGAGGCCCACCCTGTATGTTAATCAGAGACTATGTTCACAGGCATACCCTAAATACGAGTTCTCATACTCCGTTGCTGACGGTCACACCGGAGACAACAAGTCGCAGCAAGAGTCCCGCGACGGTGACGCCGTGAAGGGATCGTACTCCTTCGTGGAGGCCGACGGCTCCGTGCGCTCCGTAGAGTACTCCGCCGATGACCACAGCGGCTTCAACGCGGTGGTGCACAACTCCGCACCCACAGCCGCGCCCGCTGTCATCAAGACCCCCGTATACGCCGCCCCTGCACCAGCCTACTACTACAAACACTAAGTTAACGCCAACTCAAACTTTTTATAAGTGTTAATTTATTATGTATTTCTTGCAATAAAAGAATAAGTTAAATGAAAAACGTTTTTTTTTTTCATTTAAAGTGGTTACTTTATAGTTAAACGTGCATTCTAGAATGGATTTTATAATAAAGATATCTAACGTATTAATACAAACATAAAAATAATAACCATTATAGTATAATTCGTTTTTATCCACTGTAAAACGTAAATATTAAAATTGGTTTATTTTTTACTGGTATATTTCGTAGCAGTAAACAAATTGTCTTTCTTTCTTCTGAATGGAGACCACGGCCATGAGGTGGACACCAACTCGTTAAGGTTAGGTAAGGAAGACGCTGAAAATCTATGGGGGCTGGCCACGTTTATCTATTGAATTTTTCACTTTCACACTGTAAATTAGTTTATGCAAGGTCAAGGCAAAAATGTGTCATGGCAATAATTGCTTGACCTGAAAGGTTACTCTTAAAGTTTTGCGAAAAAATAATATAAGCCCGAAAAGCTATATCGTTTATATAATTCTTCCCCAATTAAAATTTCTCTATTAATTATTTACCAGCCTTATCAAAACATTATTTCAGAAGAAAACTGTTTGTGTAAAAAAACATTTTGAGCAATATTTTGGCGACTTATAAGCTCTTCTTCTTCCCTCTCTTTTTCTTCTCTTCTTCTTGTTGTTTTCTTGTCTCATCTTGTTTTATTCTTTAATCGTCTTATTTACTTTCGTGGGCAAGACACCTTCTGAAACAATTGTACAGCGCTAGTGAAACAAGGTCCAGTGCAGTCGCTTAGCTAAGAAATAAGTGATAGCCTTTTGACTGCTGTTGCTGAAAGTAATATGCTACAAATATTAATTTAGTATAAAAAGTCGGCGAATCACATATAACGAGATGTAGTACGACTTGCAGTTATCCTATACACAAGCACCATTGCATTCAGGGTATCCCTAAACTACAACTCGCCAGCGCTCTCCTAGATCAGCGCTGGATATTTCTCAGACACCACGTCTAAAAAGCTTTTAGACCATCCACCCTTTAGCACTTTTTTAGAACAGTGTGACTCCTTTCTGTTTTCTAAAATTAAAAATCAGTTAAAGAGACACAGTATTAGATCCAAACACGCTTTTAAAATGAAAATGATATCCCCAGTCCTTTTCTAGGTTGATAAATGTGCCATCGTGTTTTACTTGTGGAAATAAGCAAGCGTTAAATGATAATTTCTACGAATTTGAAAAGGAACCAGAAAACTCTTAATCCGGGATGTTCTGACCATGATTTTTCATGTATGAAAAAATGTTCTTATTTATATTAAAAGACACGCAGCCAATATTACAAAAAAATCTCGTTTATCAATTATTCGCCCCCGGCAAAGACGTTAAACTAGTTCTAATTGACTCTTAATCAAAGTGTGTCCACAGCCTCCAACTATATAACGAACCGATTTTTTAGATATGTTATCAATTAATTTTAAAACATAATATAATCATGTTCTCCAAAGTAAGTTGTTACTTTAATACTTTCGTAAATATTTACAAAAAAATTAACCTCTAATACCAAGTACAGTAATCTCCAAGCCTGCTGTCGCTGCTCCCACCTACCATGCCGCTCCTGCTTCCGTTGTTTACAAAGCTGCCTTTGCACCCGTTGTATACCAACCCGCACCAATCAAGTACGCTGTACCAGTAGCCAAGGTTGTTGCTAACCACGAAGAAGAAATCGTAAGTTATTTATGATTACATAGGAACACGAAGAATTTCATAAATAAAATTTTATGTATGTGGGCAGCGATAGATTGTACAATAACAGAGGTTATCTTCACAGGCATACCCCAAGTACGAATTCTCGTACTCGGTCGCTGATGGCCACTGCGGGGACAAAAAGTCGCAGCAAGAGTCCCGCGACGGTGATGTTGTGAAGGGATCTTACGCGTTCATAGATGCCGATTGCTCCGTACGTTCCGTGGAGTACTCCGCTCCCGCCCACAGCTGCACCCGCTGTAGTCAAGGCACCCGTCTATGCCGCCCCTGCACCAGCCTACTACTACAATCACTAAGTCAAAGCACACAGAAAATATATTTATAAGTGTTGATTTATCACGTATTTTATGCAATAAAATAAAAAAAAATCTATGAAATTGATGCATATTCTTTTTTATTAAAGTTGGCTGAATGAAAGATTTTTCATACTTCATAATTAATCGTCATGTAACATCATCCATCACTACGTCCAAAAATCGCCCCGATAACCGGTTGCGCAGCGAGCATCCAAAAGGCGTTCGTTTTTTCACATTATGTACGGAAAATCGTTAATCAACATGAAAAGTTTGAAAAAATAACAAAGCGAACAAAATGTTGAACTAATGAGCAATACTCACATATAGTTACGTAAGATTTCCAAACACAATTTTTTTTATAAATGAACCATGGGAGAAGTAACCTAATGTTAGGACAATAATTTTACTAACAGTACCGCTCAATCATAAGCATTGAAACGTATAAAGATAAAAAATTATAAAAAATCCAGAACGATTTTGATAAATTTTAATAATTTTTGAAAAATCGCAGATTTTTTTATGTTTTTGGGCAGTAAAAGTTATATTTCTCTATTGGTAAAAACATTTTTATGTAATTGATAACATCAATAGGGTTTTATTACATTTTTTCATTTTATAAGTTAAATAACAATAATAAGACCTTGTCCGTAACTATCTTTTAAGTATTTATTATTATTAATATTTTTTTATTATTAGGACAGTCTGTTCTTCCATAAAGCTATATAAAATTATAAACATTTAAAATTTTTTTTAATATCATATTTTAATTTTACATTAAAGGACAGTCTACATTTTAAAAGTTTTAAATAGTCTCACAAGAGAAGGAGAAGTCTGGGAAAACTGTGCACTCATATCGATTTTGCGGCGCATATTACTGTAACCTTACTTACATACAACACACCTTAAATTGAATATGGTATTAAATAAAGTTTTACTTGATTGCTCCTACTGTAATGTAAACTTTTCCATTAAAGTGTTTAACAAGTTTTGATATCCTTACTAATTGAAATTTAATAAAAAAAATAGACCTTTTTATTTGATCACTGTCGAGAGTTATTATCATAGTAAGTTAATATATTTTCTTTGAAAAAAAACATAATCCGATTAAAGATTAAAAAAAACTAAACCGTGACAATTGTGCAATCAAGCAAAATGCATTACCCCTGCAGTTTGCATACTATAATAACTATTTACAAACATAAGATAAATTGCAAATATTGATCCCTGTTGTTGTAATACAAAGAATAATAATAATGCATTTTGTTCTCACTCAATTACTTAGATGTGAATTTTTCACTTTGTACCAAAACTACTACATTTAACATTAAAACATATTTTTAAAGAAATTTTTATGTATTATAATGCTAAATATGTACTACATTAAAAATATTTTTGAAAAATAAATATCGATCAAATATTTACCGAATATAGTTGGACACTTCTTTTATGATCCAACACAGACAGTTACAAAATATCGTAATCAAACACGAAATATATTGTAAAGCTAAGGAAAAGCTCCATTGTTATCAGTGGATGAGACTATACATTTTATTATAAAAGTAATTGTAACATAGATCCGATTATAAAAAAAAAGTTTATTGTGAAGTTAGTTAAATTTTTAAATCGTCGTATGCAATGGAAATAAAGTTTACCATTATTATTATACAATGTCTAAAAATAAGAATTAGAGATACATATACAAAGAATAAAATTGATTAAAAGTTATTAATTATATACATACAAATACCTCAAGATAAATGTTAGGGAAATCAAATCAATAAATGAACATTAACTACCGCACTAACGTTGAACACAACCCTCCCGTGGCGAGGCTTACTTCCACTTTTAACTTAGAGGCGGAAGATGTGTCGACATCTGCGACCATCGTGCCAGTAACCACAAGAGTTTTAGTGTGAACCACAATTACCCAAGGACAGGCTTCTCCAGAATAATACAGCGCGTGGGAATGTGACTGTGCCGAAATCCCTTAAATAGCGCAAAAGACGACAGCCAAGGGTAGAGATAAGGTATAGGATAATAAGGTTAGTAGATAGGAATGCCTCATAGCGCTGTCCGCCCCCGAGGTCGTATACCCGTAACAATAAAAACGATCTGGATATTTGTTTTATCCGAACTGCAGAAACAAACTTCGGCCTGTAACATAATTTCTATTCCGTATATATTTTTTATTATTATCTTAATGTATTTTTTTTGCTCTTTTTTAATTTATAATAGATAATAATGTGGTAAAATGCTATTCTATTTTACCACATTAAGTGACAATATTATGCACGTCTGTTATTAACATATGCACGAGCACGTAAGACGTGCTATAATGTAGGTATGTCTTTATGTTTTTTTTTTATTAAAAAAATCATAATATAAGTAATATTATGATTTTAAAAGGTAAAGCGCATTAATGTCATAAAGTCAAAATTTTGAAACAACAGTAAGTATAAAGAAGTAATATTCACAATGGCGATGTGATAAATACGATAATATACTAAAACAATTAAAATTCTTACTCGACTCTGAAATTTTTGAAATAACCGTTATACATTTGAAGATGTAAATGTGTAAATAAAAATATTTTCTATAGTAAAATTTTGTAATACAGTTGTTTGTTTTCTTACGCTCCGAATCAGATGATTGAACCAATATTTCGTATTGTGCAATTGGTTTTGTGATGTTTCATCGTCGAAAACTGCAATATTCAATACAATAAATAATACAATATCCGCATTTTCAAGTAAATATTGTACGCTGGGTGATTAGTCATAGACGTAAAAGCTTAGAAAGGATGAATGTATCGCTGATTTTTCAGCAAAAAGCTTTAAAGCTTTTAAACTAACTTCCAATCACTCTATACAAAGTGGTCACTTTGGAATATTTATTATAATGATTTATTTCTTTTTCTAACTTCTATCAGTATAACATCTACAAGGACAGGGAGTAAGCATGAATTGATTTTAATATTTAGTAATGCGATAAAAAATATCTAAAATAAATAAAAACGCAAAATCATTGATTTTTGGATAAGGTTTATGGTACATAAATCGCAAAACACCTATATATTTACTTCTTTAAAGCTTTTACTCCTTTTACTAATTATTTTTTTTACGAACGACTTTATGCCCCCAAGAAAATTAGACACTGTGAAACACAATTTTGTTCTTTCTAATCCAAACGATTTGGAAAGTGTTGACTATTAAAATATATATAATATGTTCATTACAGTCACCCCGTGGCGAGGTCACTAAACTAGTTTTTAAGATCATTGAAGCCAGCAGCCGGGTATATAATCGGCGAATTGTTTTATATCTTATCGATCAATTGAGTTACAAGTTGCAAAAATGTTCTCTAAAGTAAGATTTTTAGTATTCGTTATAGTAATAGTTTTAAATCGAACAAAGCCTTTTTGATAAGAAACCTATAACATAGCAAGGCTAAATATGAAAAATAATTTAAAAAATTCTTGTTTAATAACTGTTGTATTACTTCAAATAATTAATAATTTATTTTAAAAATATTATTTCACAGATCATAACTCTGTGCGCCGTTGTGGCGATGTCCCAAGCTGGACTTCTGCCTGCAGCCGTGCATTACTCATCCGCGGATGCCGTCTCTTCCCAAAGTATTGTCCGCCATGACCAACACAGTGCAGTTTTCTCCAAGCTGGCTGTCGCTGCTCCTGTCTACCACGCCGCTCCTGCCCCCGTTGTTTACAAAGCAGCCCCCGCCCCTGTTGTATACAAATCCGCCCCGGCTCCCGTTGTATACAAAGCCGCTCCAGCTCCTCTTGTATACCAACATGCCCCAGAACAGTACACTGCACCCATCGCTAAAGTAGTTTCCGCCCGTGAGGAAGAAATTGTAAGTGAAGCTATATTACCATCACGTAATATCCGATAAAACAGACTAATTTAAATAGTAGAAAATAAAAGACTTGTTTTTGATGATTAAATCGATAGCACATTGTTATGAATCGAATCCCATTAAAAAGAATACTTGGTTCCAGTCAGACATTAATTGTACTTACTACTTACTAGTACTATTAAACGATAATTGTACTATTAACTTTACTAGTAAACTATAAATTTTTCACAGGCATACCCTAAATACGATTTCTCGTACTCCGTTGCTGACGGTCACACCGGAGACAAAAAGTCACAGCAAGAGTCCCGCGACGGTGACGTCGTCAAGGGATCCTACACGTTCGTGGAGGCCGACGGCTCCGTGCGCTCTGTAGAGTACTCCGCCGACGACCACAGCGGCTTTAACGCGGTGGTGCACAACTCTGCATCCACGGCCGCGCCCGCCCTAGTCAAAACCCCCGTGTACGCCGCCCCCGCACCAGTCTACTACTACAAACACTAGTTACAGATCAAAAGACTTATAAAGATTAAAACGGTTATTTATTTTTCAAAATAAAGTTTTAAATTTTACTTATAGCCTTTAATTTCACATTTATAATATCAGTGTAAAACAAAGAAAATGTTTCAACTAAAAAAAATCGTTTTAAAAGAAATTTATGCCAAAACACCACGCGGGTCTGCTCGGAAATTTGTGCAAAAAAAATAAAATTATGGTATGTGACCCAAGAGGTATAATTTATTGTGAAAATTTGATTCCTTAAAAGTGAAATCCATTTTTTTCCAAAAGCTAATTGTATCTCTCCAATTTTACATATAAATTTATGGTGTATAGTTCTTTCTTGGACGAAATGCCTCAAAAACAGCTAAAGAAGGGGTGCCCGCACACTCAGCGTCTGCAAGGAGGTTCAACTTGGACTCCAAACTGTTTGGGCCACACGTGACATCTCTTTGTTTCCTAAAATTAAAAACTATTCCAAGAAAAAAAAATGCGCTAAAAATGCAGATCAGGAACAACAATCTCAGGATCCATAATTATTTAATTTCACAAATAATGCTGATTAATCTACTTTATTATATTATATTATTTTTTACCTCGATAAACAAACTGTAGTACCATCGCTCAAGAACTTAAGTGAAGCAGCCTTTTATTGATAACACGTACTCGCTTAATAATAATGTATACTTTTTTTGTCCTAATTTTGCAACGACTAACTATTTTAATTCTTTGATGTTTAATTAATGAATATAATAATTTTATTTTGCACGCGTGTAATATTAATTTGACGTGTGCCGTGTATCCCAAGATCTGATGATAAAAAGAAAACTACGAAACAACATCGTCCAATTTCTGGGCAGAGTCACAGAAAAATAGAAATTTTGAAACACTATCACTGGCCTATCTTACTCTGTGTACAAAATCTACCTATTTGGTACAAAATTAACTCTGAACATCTTCTGTATTAATGGCACTATATTTGCTAGGTATTGCCTTACAAATGGATAAGCTTAATTTATAATTACACTATGCTTCTAGTAAAGATTAATAGATGTATAATTTAGGTTAATACTGATAGCGGAGTATTATATGTATTATTTAGTGACAGTGGCGCATTACGAGTAGATACTGTAATAAACGAGAATCCGTTTATTTATTAACACTTTTTCGTACACCATGGACAATAAATAGAGGGAAAAAAGCAAAAAAATTCATATGGTACAAGTAGCGATCATATCTCTCGAAGCGATCTCTACCAGACAACCTCTGGATAGCGATGAGAGACATGAGTATGTGCATAATTAATTAATAAATATATTTGTTATGTAGTAAATTATAACTATATAATATATTATAAAACGTAGTCAGGCGTTCAACGAGTCATCTACGAGGTTGAATAAGTAATGCTGTGATATGTAGAAAAAGAACGAAAGTGTAGATATGCCAGCAGATTCGTAAGTCGAAGAAGGCATGTCGCATAGGACGTAAATCTGATAGCTGGTGGGGCCCTAATATTCCAGAATTGAGCCCATTGAGCAGCTAGCGTAGTAGTAGACGTCCTCACGTTACCGATATGTTTATGAACAAAAAGTTTCACATGGCCGGAAAACATGATTATCGCTTGGTGCCCGTTGCTAATTATATGATAAACCTTCAGACTTTCTGAGAATATCGTATCAATCATTCTGATTTCCTACTTTATTTTTAAAGAAAGTGATTATGAAGAGTTTACAGCAATAATTTTGTATCATACGCAAGATTACTTTAATTTTCAAATTTTCATAAACTTTCACGACTATGCCCACCTAACATGGATTCTGATGAAGGATCTCCTTCGCTTTCATATATAAGACAGTTCTCTTGACTATGTTGGTGTATCCTTCAAATAAACAATAATGCTTTGTTCTAAAAACAGAGATTTATTTTAAAAATGTTAAACACGGTAGTTAGGTAGTAATAATCACATGTTATATACCATTAACCTATTCCAAAATAGAGGAACAACATTTAAAGTGTCGATTCTTTTTAAAAGTTTATTCTGCAATATATTAAATTATCACTTTACATCTCAAATACCAACTGCTTTACCGACCAGCGACCGCAATGGACGCCATCATAACACCATTATTAACAGTGCGATCTATGAAGTATAACGGTTTAACAGCCACTGTTTTACCAACATTAAATAAGCTCGGCACTATACAAAAAAAAATATTAAAGAATCTAGTTTCTTAACATATATAAAAAGGTAATGTGTGCATCTTTTTTAAAAAGTAATAGTTACAATAAATTCCTGTAGTGATGGTTTAACTTTAAACCAAGATATTTTAAAAATATCAGCGAAGTTAAAAAGATGTATTAACGTAAATAAAGGTGTATGATTAACAGATACAAAACTCTTTATTTAGATGATTTTAAATTAAGTTTAGTTTTCACCTGCTTCGCACAAAAAAAACATTTCCATTATTTAATAGAATTTGCATTCAAAGCTTTGGCGAAAATAGATTAGACCCAGCCACTGATTAATTTTATTGTATTAACAAATATTAAGAAAAAAATAAAAATAAATTTAAGGTGAAAATTAAGATCGCAAAAAGGTTTATGTAGATAAGCAGTTAATAAGCAAAATATAAAACAGGACGTTCTTTCTAAAACTTAATCTTTTCATTTGTCTTATTAAAATCTTTTTTAAAAAGATATGCAACGCTAAATATTACTAATATCTTGTCACAATTTGGAAAATAATATCTGGTTCTATGAACATACGTTTAAAAAATTATCCCGCGGCGAGGTCATTGAACTGGTTTTGAATCGGCTCTCGAGATTTTGAAGGCGGCAGCCGGGTATATAAACACTGGACTATTTTCTGAAATTCATTCTATTCTTAACTAACATAGAAACATGTACTCCAAAGTAAGCTGTTGTTATATAATAAAAATATAATTTATATATAGTATAAGTATATTAACATGTATAAATCTGAATACATAAGTTGTTTACGTCTTTATAATATTGTAAATTATTGAAGTTCCTACTATTGATAAATTAGTTATACTGTTTACTTTATTCACTAAATTAATGAACATTTTACAGATCGTAACCTTGTGCGCTGTTGTGGCGATGTCCCAAGCTGGACTTCTGCCTACAGCCGTGCATTACTCATCCGCGGACGCCGTCTCCTCCCAAAGCATTGTGCGCCATGACCAACCCAGTGCAGTTGTCTCCAAGCTAGCTGTCGCCGCTCCCGTCTACCACGCCGCTCCTGCCCCCGTTGTTTACAAAGCAGCCCCTGCCCCTGTTGTATACAAATCCGCCCCAGCACCCATCGTATACAAAGCCGCCCCAGCTCCCGTTGTATACCAACACGCCCCAGTCCATTATGCTGCACCAGTCTCTAAAGTAGTCGCTGAAGAAATCGTAAGTTGTAAAATAAGTTAATTCAATATATTAAAAACAATATTTAGTTTTTCAAGCCATTAAAACTTGCGTCTCAACATATTACAATAAAGAAGTTACAAAAGTATGAAAACTAAATCCTTAAAATTTTGGTAATGTCGAGATATCAGTAATTTTTGACCCTTTTTTATTACATCGACATTAACTTAATTCTTATTTCGTGCTGACATTAAAGTAGTTCAGATTAAAATAGTTTGTAAGGTTTTGCTAGTTTTCTTTATTTTATAACTGAATTATTTTCAAAGGCATACCCTAAATACGATTTCTCGTACTCCGTCGCTGACGGTCACACCGGAGACAACAAGTCGCAGCAAGAGTCCCGCGACGGTGATGTCGTGAAGGGATCCTACTCGTTCGTGGAGGCCGATGGCTCCGTGCGTTCCGTGGAGTACTCCGCCGATGACCACAGCGGTTTCAACGCGGTGGTGCACAACTCCGCGCCCACAGCTGCGCCCGCCCTCGTCAAGACTCCCGTGTACGCCGCCCCCGCACCTGCCTACTACTACAAACACTAATAGGATCAACTAATTGTACCAAATATAATTGCAAATGTTAGTTATTTATTTATAGTATATACGAAATAAAATTCTTTGCACACCATTAAGGTCTTTACTTCTTATGTTTTTTTGCAAATAATAGTCCAGAGAAAAAGTGTATACTATATTTAATTTGGCGTTAAAATTATTTATCTTGAATATGTACATTCTATGCGTACTGGATAGATGAAGAATCAAAAATTTTATACGTTAAAGGGGACTGTGGCACAGATGGTGTAAAGCGCTGCCATTTTGTGGTCATCTTTTCTTTACATATTTTTTTTTTTCAATACAACTTTTTACTTTGAAAATCGACTACGTCCTTTTAAACGGTTAGTTGTTTAATCAGCACTCAGTCAGTTTAATCTAGTTATAACGAACATAATAACAAAAATTGAGCCTAGATTCTCACAACCAAATAGATTTGCCCGCTTTAATTAAAGTACAAATTAGGTATCATCCCGCCTATCTCTCATACCACAGTTGCGTTATAATCATGGTTATAGTGTCATTAGGATTTTTTTAGATACAATGACGCAAGAGCTTTCCCATCGATTTGACTATTATAATCAGGTGTTTAATGACCGCAACAACAATTTGAAACATGAATCTACATATCGGCATAGCGTGGTGACAAAAGCTTGGCTTCTTCTTAACTACACGTTAAAAAAATTGCTTGTCGGTTAGCCTTGATGGACTGGGAAAGGTTAAACTAGACTAAAACCAAGATTCAGCGTTACGGTGATAGAAGAAATAAGAGTGCTCATCTGACTTTGTCGCCTGGTATACGGCTGTTATAGTAACAAAATTGGAAAAAAACGATAACAAAAAGTAAAATAGTGACGACGGTAACGATATCATAGTTGATAATGCATAGGCGTCAATATTCAGTCACGTAACGTAAGGAGATTTTTAAAAATATAACACAACGAGGCGGCGAAAGGATTTTACGGTATTTTGATACTGTGCCTACGGTGACATAAGTATCTGCAGTTCGCCGGCGGATTGATTGCTCGCGAATATAATTCTGATCTCTAATACGCGAAAGGCATTAATGTAAGGAAAAGAAACATTTTACACACACGTAAAGAACCAAGAATATCAATTTCCAGACACAAACACCGACTCAAACTATGAATTTAATATCCACGTTTAGTTTGCGACGCCGACTTTACTTGTAATCTGCTAGCGAAAAATTATCAACAACATGCAGACAAGAATAAACACGCTTAATATCATCATAACGCTCGGCCCAAAGGTCAATAATAGTTCAACTAGTAAAGACATAGGTAACAGATAAAACAGTTTCCTATTGTACCAACGCGTGTGACACAAAACACTAAAGTACTTTTTTAAGGAAAATGTGTGGGTGAAAACTATACTACTTCGATCAAGTCTTTGAAAAACTAATTATAAAACTGTTTCTACCATTGACTGCCTTAAGGTTTTAGAGTGAAGACCACAGACCGGCATGTACAACATCCCCCACCACGAGAACTGACTTGTTTAAGTCTGTCCGAAGACACTGACTGCAGAAAGCTTCCAACCGGTCCTATTGCAAATTTGGCGGAAGCCTATATCCAGCAATGGATATCCTGTGTCGGTTTGATGGACCTTAATCTACTGAAGACTAAAATTATTGTCGTGGCCAAGATTAAAATTACAGAAACATTATTTAACAAAATGGGGCAAGGAGTGAGGCAGCGTAAAAGCTCTAGTATTTGCACAAAAATTAAAGAAGTTTTGAAATTTTAAAATTCTTCTTACAACTATTAGGCCTTGCTTATCAGAATCAATAGTAACTAACTATTTATTAGTATAAAAATTTGTAATTCTTTGACAAGAAAGGTAGAATTTTTATAGAGTCTCACAAACTAAATTATATAATAAAGTAATAAGTTACTTATTATTTTTAAGATAGTCCCCTTGATAATTTATGCATTGTTGCATACTATATAAAACTGTTGCAAGAAGCGGTGGACTCACTTTTGATCAGTTTTGTTTTCTCTATCTCAGTTTCTCAATAATGATCAACTTAAATAACTCTAGAAACTAGATTTTAACTTAATCTCTGTAAGGAAGGTACTTTAAAAATTTCATGATTCTCATATTAAAAAAAGTTCTTATGGCCAAGTGCGCTAATAACCCGTTGTCCTGATGGAGAACAACTCTCACGGATTCTACGGTTCTTCTTTTCTAAATATTTATAGACAATTATTTTAAAGTTTACACCAACTATAAATATTGTCACTTGGTTTCATGATCATATCAACAGATTCAAGTTTCGTAGTCAATTTTAATATCAATTATAATACAAACTTACAATATCGATCTGACACAAAGATTCCTTACGCCTAAATGATCGTACAAAAATATATTATTTATTATTATTTTTAGAGGTTGGAATGTTTTTTGAATAATTGGTATATATTTTGGGTATATTATACCAATCGTTTACTACAATAAAATTGTTTTATAACTGGGCAGTTTTAAAACTTTCAGTGTCACCAACCATTGAACATGCTTTTACAAAAGCCACCCCGGGGCGAGGTCGCTAGACTGGTTTTGAATCGGCTCTCGAGGTTTTGAAGGTAACGGTCGTGTATATAACCGCTGAACTATTTTTAATACATCATTCTAATCAGTATCAAGATAGAAACATGTTCTCCAAAGTAAGATCTTGTAATTTATAAATAGTAATATTGGTCCATTTATAAAATTAAAGTGTATAAATCTATGCAGAGATATATTGTGTACAAATTTTTTCTCATTAATATAGAATGTAAAAAATAAAATTAACTTGTGCTAATCTAAGCAAAAAATCTGTGCATTTAATAATTTAATCTGAAGATTTCATCATTACCTGTTGTAATAAAAAGTTTTCTATTAACGAAATGCTTAATTTTTAAAATGTAAAAAAATTAATTTTACTAAATTAATGAAAATTTTACAGATCGTAACCTTGTGCGCTGTTGTGGCGATGTCCCAAGCTGGACTTCTGTCTGCAGCCGTGCATTACTCATCCGCGGACGCCGTCTCCTCCCAAAGCATTGTGCGCCATGACCAACCCAGTGCTGTTGTCTCCAAGCTGGCTGTTGCCGCTCCCGTCTACCACGCCGCTCCTGCCCCCGTTGTTTACAAAGCAGCCCCTGCCCCTGTTGTATACAAATCCGCCCCAGCTCCCATCGTATACAAAGCCGCCCCAGCTCCCGTTGTATACCAACACGCCCCAGTCCATTATGCTGCACCAGTCTCTAAAGTAGTCGCTGAAGAAATCGTAAGTTGTACAATAAGTTTATTAAATGTATTAAAAACAATATTTAGTTTTCAAACCATTAAAACTTGAGTCTCAATATATTACAATAAAGAAGTTACGAAAGTATGAAAACTAAATCCTTAAAATTTTGTTAATGTCGTGATATCAGTAATTTTTGATTCTTTTTTATTACATCGACATTAACTTAGTTCTTATTTTGTGCTGACATTTAAGTAGTTCAGATTAAAATAGTTTGTAAGGTTTTGCTAGTTTTCTTTATTTTATAACTGAATCATTTTCACAGGCATACCCTAAATACGATTTCTCGTACTCCGTCGCTGACGGTCACACCGGAGACAACAAGTCGCAGCAAGAGTCCCGCGACGGTGATGTCGTGAAGGGATCCTACTCGTTCGTGGAGGCCGATGGCTCCGTGCGTTCCGTGGAGTACTCCGCCGATGACCACAGCGGTTTCAACGCGGTGGTGCACAACTCCGCGCCCACAGCCGCTCCCGCCCTCGTCAAGACCCCCGTGTACGCCGCCCCCGCACCTGCTTACTACTACAAACACTAATAGGATCAACTAATTGTACCAAATATAATTGCAAATGTTAGTTATTTATTTATTGTAATATATGAAATAAAATTCATTGCACTCTATTGAAGATTTTTACTTTTTGCGTTAGATTTTTGTATACAATTGCTAGTTTTGATGTGATATTCTTTTCGTATTGGGGACTAATCAAAAAAGATAACTAAATAATTTAAAGTTATAGACACATATCTATGAGCGACAAATGAAAATGAAAAATCAAATCGTACTGGATAATTAAAGAATCGAGGAATATATTACTTTAAGCTAGGACTATGACACTTCAAGTGGGTTTATAGAAAATGCGTTACCATTTTGAAATAATTTTACTGTGTTAAATTATTTTCATGTAGTATTACACTTGAATGAGCTATTACACTTGCATTAGCTTTAACGTTATTTTGATTTCAAACGAAGTCCCTTATCAGAAATTGTTAATTACTATTATAAAAATATCTCGAATATTGAATATGTACATCGTTAAAATTAAAAAAAAATAGAATGTCGACAGCATATATAGCATATCAGTTAGTACACTTTTTTTTATAAGTTTACCAACAACCTATTTTGGATATATGTATGATATGAGTAGAATATCTCTGGTTTCTACGTTCCTTAAAGGTATCAAAGGAAAAACAATTGCAGCTGCTTAGCAATACCTTTTCAGAAATGGCGGAGTTTAAACTGTACAGTGCATGTACTAAACAACTAGACACTAACAAAGATTTTAATGGATTTAAGTTACATACGGCAGTTACGGTTTCGGCAATTCATTGTCAATTGGTTGAGTAGACATTAAATCTTAATATCAAAATGAACATGATAGATATATCTATAATATTTTGGCAGTGTGGTCAAATTGTCTTTTTTTGGCCATAATTTTTTAATCGATCAACTATTTTAAAAGCGTAATAAGATGACAGTAAACTTGATGTACGTAAGTTAACATTGCAATTTGTTTTAATGTCACACTGAAAACTGAAGAGTACTGAAATCAGAGGTTCTATTTACAAAGCAAAGTAATATAATCTGAAGAATTAAAAAAATCTTTCGACTTCTCTCCAGGCCAGCATACAGCACCGTCAAGCTTTGTGTACTAACATCAATTGAATATATAATAATGATCAACTTTTACCCCTCTAAATTTAGATAACTACAGAAATAAAGATACATTCAGATAGGTTGGTTGGTTATGTAACAAGTACACCCGTATAAAGGCTTTAAAGGGGTAATGTTATTAATAATGCTTATTGGCTGAAAATAAATGTTCCATACTTTACTTCTACAGTTAATTTATAGAAAACAAGCTATTAATTAAACCCATTTAAAAATCAATGGTTTCAGAAATAAGACATAATGTTATCATAATAGAGTAAATAAAAGTTTTTTCGTAATTCAGATTACTATATTAATATTATTTATTGTTTTTGGTTTAGTTTATCTTTGTACTGCCAGAAGTTATTGGCCGGTCACGTTTCAAAATAAAAAAAACACACATTTCAGAATGATCACTTTACAGTTTGATTGGAGATAGGTGTAAAAGCTTTAAGCCCTTAACAAGTATAACGATAAAAATGTGATTTGTAAGCGGTAGGCTCACGGCTTACGTTGACATTTTTTTCCTTTTACGTGTGACAAATTACTTCGCTTATCTGATTTGCAACAACGATGATGAATACCCTTATTATGTTCTTATTTCATCGCTATATGACTGGGATACTGTTTTATACACCCACAGCCTCGCTAATAACGGCAGCCGGTATGACCCCAATGAAAAATATAAATCTCTTCTCTAGTCAAGGATAAATGCGCCGAAACATAGCACACCTTCCTTCTTGGTCTCTTTAACGTGGGCTCTTTTCCAAGCCCGTCTCAGTTCCTAGATGGTTGTAAAGTGTTAGGGTGTAATTAAAAGATGTTTGTAACACTTTATCAATTTATTTAACGCACGAACAAATATTTGTTAACGCTTGAGGGCGAGTAAAAAGAACGTGCATTCGCCGTGGGATCCTGGGGCGCACTGCTCTACGTCGGCACACTAGGCTCGCCCGTCGGCTCCGCTCGCCCACAAAATCTTACACCAATTATTCATCCAGACATCACATTAGCGCATCTACGACTCCCACAGTACTCCCCCGCTGAGACCGAAGGTTACTGCGGTCGATAGTGGTCTGGAAAGCGGACAGTACGTCCCGATTTGGTTTTCCTTACTGGAACGGTTTCTTCTGTCAAAGTGGGGTTGATATTTTTAGGAACGGAATTGGCTAAAGTCGGAATCTGCTCGGTTCTGGTTTGTGGTGTCGTGTTGTCATCTCTGGTCATATATGCTGGTTTTAGTCGATCTATGGTAACGGTGGACTCTCTGTCGTTAACAACTATCAAACGCAGTTTTACTTGCCCACCCTACGCCGGGCGCGCAGTTGGCTGTACTTACAGACGCATCGGATACATCGATAGGAGCAGCACTTCAGCAAAAATTTGATGACAGTTGGCAACCACTCGCTTTCTTCTCACGACGCTTAACTTCAGCACAGAAGAAATATAGTCCCTACGATCGTGAGCTGTTAGCTATATACGACGCCATCCGCCACTTTCGACATATGATAGAAGCAAGACCATTTACGGTTTATACAGATCACAAACCGTTGACATTTGTGTTTTCCCATAACCGCGAAAAATGTTCCCCCAGGCAGTTCCGGTACCTTGACTACATATCCCAGTTTACAACGGATATCCAATATGTTAAAGGAAGCCAGAATGTCGTAGCGGATGCGCTTTCTCGCATAGAAGAAATTGGAACACAAACGCTGGATTACAAAGCACTCGCCAAAGCACAAGATACAGATCCAGAACTCAAAGAACTGATACAGAGAGGTTCAGCACTCAACTTACAAAAGGTTAAAGCTCCTGATTCCGAGACGTTTGTCTTCTGCGACGTTTCTACTCTAAACCAACGTCCATATGTGACACCTGCTTACCGCAAACTGGTCTTTGACACACTACATCGACTGAGCCATCCAGGCGCAAAAGCGACAGCAAAACTGGTCACTCAAAGATTTATATGGCCGGGAGCACAAAAAGATTGTCGGCAGTGGGCCAAAGAATGCACATATTGCCAGAAAAGCAAGATATACCGGCATACCCAATCCCCTATTTCCGATTTCCCTCTTCCTTCTCAACGTTTTTCCGCCATCCACATGGATATTGTGGGCCCTTTACCAATTTCGTGTGGTTACAGGTACTGCCTTACGGTCATCGATCGCTTCACTCGTTGGCCTGAGGCATATCCACTTCCAGACATCACGGCAGAGACATGCGCCCGCACCTTCATCGCTGGCTGGGTGTCTCGCTTTGGTGTACCTCATCGCATCACTACTGATCGGGGTACACAGTTCCAGTGTGAGCTCTTCCGCAACCTGACGTCCGTCTTGGGTACACAGCATCGCCCTACTACAGCATATCATCCAGCGTGCAATGGCATGGTTGCAGCCTTCAGTTGAACTGGTCTTTGGCTAAGCCAACAACCGTTTTAAACCAGCAGCCAACAGTCCCAACGTTGCCGTATCCGCGGTGTGATCAATTTTTTTAAACACTCCTTACTGTCTGCGATAACGACTCCGCAAAAGTAGAGAACAAAACAAATAGTTCATCCCTTTATACATTCTGCACCGCAATATCTGTTAGACTAGGAAGTTGGCTCATGTAACATATTCAGAGCGGCCGCTTCAAAATAACCCGGTGACTCGGTCGGCGACGTAGATTACCGTTAAGTTGACCGTTGAAGTCCAGACCGCGGCACCGAGCCACTCGCCTTCATAAGGCGGGAACCATTATTCTCTTCAGGAAATAATTATTTTAAAATTAATATTAATAATTCAATAATGCACCAAAACGCGTAACGAAAATATATTAATTTTTTTTCTTATCGTTGACTATTACTTTATTAATTATTTTAAGTAATCCGTAAAAACGTTATGAAGTGTACAATACGTAATTCTATGGTAACCATAGTAATAACTTATAGGTTTACTTTGTTTTCCGAACAAAGTACCAAGAAAAATGCTGTTGTTTTTGGGGTGACGTTAGTCAATTCAAATAAAAATTTTAAGCTTCATGAAAACAACAAGTATTTGCCTATCAAGTTAATAAAACGTTTCGTTTGCGCCATACATTAAATGAATGGAACATGTCTAAAAACTCTTCAAAAACTTGTTGCCGCTAATATTTTTTTTTTGATCAATCGTAAAATACTTCTAAGAAGTTGTAAAAATATTATAATTCAGAAAATGATCTGTAGTTCTATGAACATGCGTTTACAAAAATCTCCCCGAGGCGAGGTCACTGAACTAGTTTTGGATCGGCTCTCGAGGTTTTGTAGGCGTCGGTAGGGTATATAACGACTGAAGTATTTCTTGATATATCATTCTATTCAGAAACTAGTTTGAAAAATGTTCTCCAAAGTAAGCATTTGTTTTAATATTGATATTGATTTACAAATAATATTAACCAGTTTAAATTAGACCACAGACACTTTGTGACGGTTGTTTTGTCTTTTCGTAGTTTTAATAATTTCATTTAAATATTAATTAAGAAGTAAAAATTATATCATAATAATTCTAATAAATCAACAAAAATTTCACAGATCGTAACCTTGTGTGCATTTGTGGCGATGTCCCAAGCTGGACTTCTGCCTACAGCCGTGCATTACTCATCCGCGGACGCCGTCTCCTCCCAAAGCATTGTGCGCCATGACCAACCCAGTGCAGTTGTCTCCAAGCTGGCTGTTGCCGCTCCCGTCTACCACGCCGCTCCTGCCCCCGTTGTTTACAAAGCAGCCCCTGCCCCTGTTGTATACAAATCCGCCCCAGCACCCATCGTATACAAAGCCGCCCCAGCTCCCGTTGTATACCAACACGCCCCAGTCCATTATGCTGCACCAGTCTCTAAAGTAGTCGCTGAAGAAATCGTAAGTTGTACAATATGTTTATTAAATATATTAAAAACAATATTTAGTTTTAAAAGCCATTAAAACTTGAGTCTCAACATATTACAATAAAGAAGTTACGAAAGTATGAAAACTAAATCCTTAAAATTTTGTTAATGTCGTGATATCAGTAATTTTTGACCCTTTTTTATTACATCGACATTAACTTAGTTCTTATTTCGTGCTGACATTTAAGTAGTTCAGATTAAAATAGTTTGTAAGGTTGTGCTAGTTTTCTTTATTTTATAACTGAATCATTTTCACAGGCATACCCTAAATACGATTTCTCGTACTCGGTCGCTGACGGTCACACCGGAGACAACAAGTCGCAGCAAGAGTCCCGCGACGGTGACGTCGTGAAGGGATCCTACTCGTTCGTGGAGGCCGATGGCTCCGTGCGTTCCGTGGAGTACTCCGCCGATGACCACAGCGGTTTCAACGCGGTGGTACACAACTCCGCGCCTACGGCCGCGCCCGCCCTCGTCAAGGCTCCCGTGTACGCCGCCCCCGCACCTGCCTACTACTACAAACACTAATAGGATCAACTAATTGTACCAAATATAATTGCAAATGTTAGTTATTTATTTATTGTAATATATGAAATAAAATTCGTTGCATACTATTGAACTTCTTTTACATTTTCTGCAAATGATAGTTTGGAGAAGTTAATTATATTTTAAAAATAAATTCATGATCATTAAATTACCAATTCCATTTGATGACTTTTTTCCATATTTTATGCTGTACTTCTCGCTTTTTTGTATCTTGATTATAAGCCAACACAATCTGAAATTTTTGGAGACTCAGAAATAGGTAAAAATCTAACTTTACAAGGTCTTATGGAAGGTGCTTTCATCACCAACATTTCAGTCGAAGGACGCCCACTCTTTCCCATAAGCCTTCTGTATAGATTTCCAATAGTACCTTTAGATTACGGCCTATACCCAGCGTTTTCTGGCGACTTTAACAAAATCACTTGTCCACTTTATAAGTGGACGTCTTGTGGCGTGTTTACAGATTCGTTGCTTCTACCCCAAAATTTTAAGGCTCAGATACATCAATCTTTCTTAAGAAAGCAATCTCGATATTCACTGAACAGTTACAGATATGCGTCTCGCGTAATCGTTGTTAAAATCTGTATCTATACTCTTAATCAATTATGCCCGTTTTAAGCTATTTCTTATTTGAATGTCATCAACTGTTGGCCTACGGACAGTGTTGTATATAGTGTTTTTATTATATTATAAGTATTGTGGCCGTAGTGGCCAGCCACTACAATACTTATAATTTTAAATCATTATTGAGAGTATTTGAATTTGGACGCCGTCAGCAATATGACCGCTGTCATTAGCATTTAGGTTGATTTTGAGGAACAAATTTATTTACTGTCGCAGTTGAAGTTAATGCTGTTAGCCCGAGGATTTTTACAGCCACATTGGAACTGAATTCACGAAGCGGAAAGGGTCTGTGAACTTAAAAATATACAAAGCTCGGTTCGCCCACGCTGTTCGCGGTTAGGGAGCAGTCGGCCGCCCCCTAAAAATTGGTATTGTGGTGTATAACACTGATGATAGGTTCTAATCGTGTATACTGACGATCTCACCCTTAAAGAGGACAGACACATGCTCGGGTGATAATACACCCCCAAGTTCATAACGCGTATATACAAATATGAATATTTGATTTCGTTCGGTTAAGCTTAAAAAATGCGGATCAGAAGCATTACACACTCACCACACACTTTTTAAAGGATTTAAGAGAATCAAAAATGTTTTGTTAACTCTTTTGTGGCATTGTACATACCAAAATTGCCCATCCTCCTTAAGTAGGCCAAAGCAAGCTTTGTCTTAAAAGTAAATTCATTTATTAATAACGTAAGGCGAATCAAACATTTTGCCATTAGATTTTATATCCTAATTTTTTATCTTTTTAATGGTCAATGTCTGTGTATCTTTGCTTACATTTTTTTTAAATACAACCACTACGTTTTGTTTGGAACGGTTCTTTATCAGATTATATCGTAACGAAACCCGCTCGCTTTTGTGAAATCGTTCGTTTAGATTTAAACTTCAGAGGAAAGTAGGCAATACTAGTAACTATCATTGAGCTATTTATTCTTAAACATGAAAATATTTAATCATATTGTACAGAATGATGGGCTTTAGTTGTAAAAGTTTTAAAATTATGAATGTACAGCTTATTTGCTGTAAAGAGTGGTACACCCTATCCTAAAATCAATGATTTCAATGATGAATAACGTAGTGATAATATAGTAAGACAAATCCGAAGCGGTAAACTAACTGTACGCCGCGGGTTCGAATACCGGGATACAATTTTATATTTTTTACACTCTCTACAATAATTATAACAGATCGGCACTGCTCAAAAGCAAGTTTCAATACGGTGAGCAGCGTCCTCTGCGTGCCATAATACCACACTGCGATCGCCAACTCGCCCGTCAAGTCTGGCAATTATGGTATACTCCTATAGATATCTTTGAGGAAGGCCAATGTCTTGCAGTGGTTGTCTATGAGCTAAGACGACAAATTGCTTACTACCTGTTCATGTAGTTTGTGCTGCCAGAAGTTATTAACCTGTCACATTAACAAATAAAATATGAAATTAACAAATTTAAAATCAATCATTCCGTAATGGTGTCTCTAATGAGATAGGTATAAAATTTAAAAGATTTTTGCTATCAAATGAGCTAACCATTCATTTGTATAAAGCTTTCACTTCTATCATATATGATTATTGTTACAAGGAAAAATCTTGTAATTTTTTATTAAATAAAACATTTATTATTATCAAGTGTTAAACATTAATATAATAAAACTATAAATATATACAGCTCATTAAAAATTATTTTCATTGGGTTTTATACAGTCCTTTAAACATTGAGGCCAGTTATTAATACAGTCACGTACTCTCTTCCTTTTTTGCCCTCCTATAATATTTCAGAGACTTCAAATTATCGTAGCTGTTAGAGCTGAAATTGACTGCTGACTAGATGACACCTGAAAAACCGATTATTTTCAGCTTTATGACGATTATTTTCGATCACCTCTTTCGTAAAAATACGGGAAGCTAAATCTCTTTCAGTCAGAAACCGAGGATGTATAATTGTACCTATAACACAACACTTATAACACTATATTGAACTAATAGGATGTTGAATTTTAAAACTTGCACTTGATTTCCATATGTGATTTGTGTGATACTATTAATGCAATTTGGATTATCATTCTTCTTCTTTTTATAGGAGCGAAAATACGATAGCGTAACAAATATTCATATAAGAATTGTAACATGAAAATTGAAATATAATGTTAGTCTTTCTTTAATTTTTACAGTATTTATTGTCATAGTAAGCTTAAACATTACTTAACACAATCTATGATCGATGACAATATATGTCATAAATAAAAGCAAATAATTTGGTAATTTTTCAAAATTTTTAAAACGCGCCCATACATGTCTAATACTTATTCCTATTCGTGCCATATCTCCCCTACATCGATAACAAATCAAGCAAAAAAGTGTTACAATATAGTATTTAGATCTTTATAAATTTTAACGATACAATTGCCTTTTTCTTGAACTAGAGACGATAATAGTATGGATAGGACATCTAGCAATTATTCCACAATAATATCTATGGTACTATTGTACTATATATTTAGTATGATGTTTTATATTTCTCGTACTATATTTTAATTTCATTTCCAGTTTGTGTTGTTCCTTGTAATTTGTATCATTTTGATTCTGAAAAACACATCATTTGGTGTATGATTTCTTTTATTTCCTGCCTAATGTATAAGAAAAAATAAACAAATAAATGAATAAACTTCACAAAATACCCTGAATGTAAAGTATTTATTTTTAATGTCACGACCGGACACGACAACACACACGACCAAGTTTAAAATATATTTTTTATTAAAGTATTAAAATCCACACTATTCTATCGTAATTACTCGTCTGATGTTACTCTTTAACAATATTATATAACGCTTTCTAGAAGTGTATATATTGGATGAAAACCGATTATTTTATAACCAGTTTTTATTACATCTTGCCGGGTGTAGACCGTCCTAAAACCATTACGGATATACGTGCAAAGGTAACCGAAAAATTAAACAATGCGCGAAATGGTTACTGCAATGTAACAAATAAAAATAAATATTTATTTAATACAAAGCTTCATTAAATAACCATAAAATTATTTTTGTAAAAATCTTCAGTATTTCTTAACTAATATTTAAAAACAAATAATGGAAAGTATTAAGGCGTAAACGTTTCGTAGCAGTATTTGTATAAGCGTTATTTTTTATATTATTTATTTATGTTGTTTTGTGTACAAAATTACTTTGTATTTAATTTCTTAAATAATTTATAATTTATAGTTTGTAATACCTTAACATCATTTATTTGACGACTAAGTCTTTTTAGGCAATGCATCCTTTTTGATGTCACACTTTGTTCTGTAACATACCTTTGATCAAATAACAACACAAAGAATTTACAATTTATCATTTACTTTTATTCTTTTTCGGAGAACTTGTAATAAAATAAATATTAAATAAAATATAACTTAAAATAAGAATCTGCTTCACAGATGCTGTTTCTCATTTTTTTCCTTGGTGCCAGTTCAGCATTATTAGTCCATACAAGTGAAGGTGATGGTACGAAATACTACTCTTCAGAGAATTATAATGGATGGCAATATTACAAACAGTATCATCCGCCAAGTTCTCAAGTTCGGTTCTTTTTGGATAGCCATGTAAGTTTCTTTAACTTTTCTTTCTTTCCAATTTTTCAATACTATTACTAAATTTATGAATACTTCAATATAATACCTCACAAATTTATCTAGGTAAATCCAAAATATGAATTCGAGTATTCAGTCTCTGATAAATTAACTGGTGACATAAAGCACCATAGAGAGACGAGCGACGGAAAAAATGTGCTCGGTGAATACAGTCTCGTCGAAGCGGATGGATCGTTAAGAAAAGTGCAATACAATGCTGATCATTACAACGGGTAATTATTACATAACTATTAAAGTAAATTAATACCAATACGCCATCATCATTTCAGCCATAGGATGCCCACTGCCGGACATAGGCTTCCCCAAAGATTTCCAAAAAGACCGGTTAGAAGCATCTATCGATAACAACATTACTTTAACAAATTAAGAACTGTTTTAAATCCAATCAATGCATATTTAAATATGTCCTAAAATTTTAATAAATTTCACTTAATAGGTCTAAAATTTTGGTAGGAGAAAAATTTCTCCTTCTTTTATACCATATTTTATATTCATATAATACATATTATATTTAAGATTAACCATTTTAAGGTATTAAGTATTGGTAACTTTGAATCTAGTATTCGCAAGTGAAAGAAATTTAGGTCTACCAATAAATTAGTACGTTAATTATTTACATACTTAATATAATGTTATACTGTGTGTGATAATACTGGTACAAACAGGCAAATTATACTTGACAATTAATTTCACTGTAGCTTTGATTAACTGAAATTATAATTATTTTCCAGCTTTAACGCTATTGTAAGTAAAAGTGTGCACAGTCACGGAGATCATGCCTTCTCCACCATTGGGCACATGCAAACGTTCCTACCAATTAAACGAGGAATTAAAACTAGTAATTTTTTTCCAAAAATAGTCCATAAGCTCTACAAAACTATTTATCTAGATGAAAATGTGGATTATAACAAAGTTGAAGAAAGAATAAATGAACCTGGACTGAAAAAACAAAATCTAACTGGTATCACCGAAAAGAGGGAAGAAATTTCTGTTGAACAGACACGAACTGAAAAGTGTGATACTAATAATAACAACGAATCTCATAGAAATAAAATCAAAACTATAAGGGATACTCTGATAAATGCACCTAGGAAATTATGTACGATTAATGATGCTCTTGAAGTTAGTACAGTAAACGCATCTCTACTTTTAGATAGTAAAAAAACGGACGAATAAATATATTGAAAGAAGACCCATCAATAGATTGACCAAACATTACAAAAGGACCATAATTCTGATTCACAAGTCCTTTCATCTTACTTTCCGTTAATTTATTTTGTTGGCTTATAGTTATGAATTAGAATATTTAAGTTAAAATATTTAAGTTTTTGTAATAAATTGTTCTGTTATACAGAATAACAAAACTTTTTTTATTTTTATGGCGACATCTACCGGTCAACTTTTGCATGCTGTACACCTTTGCACACAAAATCAAATCATTCACAGAAACGGTAACTTAACAGCATATATTATTTACTATATTCACTAGATGGCGCTATTTCAAAATTTAGATTTACTGTTACAAATAAAGCTTTTCACTTGACATATTAAACAATCTCCATATATACCCAACTATTAAATCATGCTTAAAATTGCATTGAAGTCATTATTTAATACTGTTTTATATTCTAGCACACACTGTTTTGAGTAAAAAATATGTAATTCCATAAACAAAACGCTTAAAATAAAATTAACTCTGTACAAATACAAAACTTAGCTTAATACCAAAAATACCTCTACGGTAACCCTTATATGGGGTATTGGTGTTAACTGAAAGTGCTAGTACACATCGCAGCCATATATAGTACTCTTCTTTGAAATCAGAGATGGCTACTCTATATATTATTACTGTTAGTATCAGCCCCGAAGTAGTTCGCTTGATAAGAATTTGGAACTAAAACATAGGAACGTAAATGGCTCTTTAACTTCTGGCGAATATATCCTAACAATAATGACGTTGGAGGGGGATAAACAAATTACATAAATGACCAAAGCAGCAACATGCAGAAGATGGAAAGGCCGGATCGTATGGAATACTAAGATCAGATTTTTTGTGATTAATTTTTGTGTACTAAATATATTTGTACGGCTCAAAATGATGGTTGATATGTTCATTCGACCTAAAGAATATCATCGATCTTATAATATTAAAATATGGTTTTCTTTACTAACGTTTATTTTTCCATACCGAAGACAACAATAACAATCAACAATTATTAAACCTACAACTAGACTATTACAGTGAGGCGGTAGCTAGCGGATTTGTTAACGAAGATATTGGACCGTCACTGGTAATGTAATATTTAAAAAAAAATAACAGCAAACATCTATATCATTCATATTTATATCATTTTCTTCAATATGCTAATGTGTCATGCATCGTACAGTTAACAGTTAATAAAATTGACGTCATATATTTGTTTTCCTCTTTGTAGGCCCCTTGTAAACTATTCTTTACTACCACGGTACACGAATTAATCGTTATACCTTCTGATCATTCAGTGAAAAGCCTCTTAATATGAAGAACATTAAGGAGCAATACCGAAAAAACCTTAACGACTAGTTATCTTTTGGTAACAAAAATTTTTTTATAAAATATCACTATCAAAAGGTTTATTGAAATGAATTGTGTACATTTTTATACCCGTTGTAATAGGAAGGCCTCCTTACTTATAGATGTTATTAACCTTGATCACTACATTATTTTTAGCTACAAAACATATAATAATGATACATACATTTCCTGACAATTATAACTTCGAAGTATTAAAGCTAAGAGTGAATAGGTTTCTTTTAAGCAAGCATGTGCCATAGTAGACCTGGTCATCGCTTGACATCAGACGAGACAGAGGTCAAATACTTCGCCTATAAAGTGTAAAACTCTATACCATACTCAATACACTTTTTCGGGCTATACGACCTACCTTTAAATGATGTATTGGCATATGTAGCACATATGCCCGTCTACAAAATATAATTTTTGGGACAGTGGTCACAAAGCTTAACTAACATAAAATTTGAAATTTAATAAAGCTAAAATATACCTATAAAAGTAACTCTCAATGTACTTCCTTTGGTCAGGCAGTTGTTGAAATATTGCGTAAACTACGTACAGATAGAATCAACCAGAGAATATAATAATATTTATTAAGCCGTATTAATTTTTGTAATAAAGAGATAAGGATGAAATGTAGGATGGGATTAAAAAGATCAATTCCATGATTAAATTCACAAAAAGCTTCGTCTTCATTTATTTTATTTATCGAGTTTTAATCGTTTCAGTTAGTCTATATTTATATAAAATATTAGAACAGAGTAGTGGTATTTACACAAAACTCAAGAACGATGGGACTTATCTCTTCCGTAATAGTTAAACTACTATTAAATATTTTATTCATCACTAATTTTTTTTTATTTAAATTACATATTTTTAAAATGTATTTACATTTTACATGTAAAAAAATCATATCCTATGTTTACTCTGCTGGTTTTTTTTTATAAATTTTGTGTATGCTTTTGTTAATTGACTGTCACGCGGATCGAACTTCTCCGAATCTTCAATCGAAGTTGTTAGGCCATTACACATTTGTTAATTAAATTAATTTCATAGTTTTAACTACAATGAAAAATACTTCTTAGGAGTATCCTTGTAACAGTTTCAGTGTGACGTAAGCAAGCGTAGTTTCAAAATTAAACAGATTCATGTCGCTTCTGTGTAATCAGTACTTACCGTAAGGTTGGTAATAATTTGTTCTCTGTAGTATTCGAATCGCTACTCCGCTGGTACTACGCAACCGCTCTTTGAAAGTGCCGACTTTTTATTAACATAATCGAGAAATAACTTCATTTACTATGCATTAAAATTTCTTTTATTATTTCTTACTGAAATTATCTTACATAAATATCCACTTTATAACCTACATTCTATCGCAAACAGATGTTTCATTTCAGATATGGAATTTAACATCTTACCGATAACGTGATAAGCCATATGCGACGAAAATAATTATACCAATTAATTTCGGTAAGGGTAACACTATAATACATATATATTACACTCAAATGATATCATATATGTGTTAAATTACTAAGTAAATATAAGATCATTGTACCGTTTTGATTCCGAGAGGCAGAAAATATAGTGCTAAATTCTAAAATACTTTGGTTTCACTATGAAAAAAAGTACACCGTTGAAAAACTTTTTGTCCACGGAAGAGTACATATCTAAAGAGCAGAAGGTCGCACAGCTGTGCGATTGACGGGTCGAGTAAGAGCCCTTATGAAACCTCCTCCAAGTTTATTTATGCGAAGTACCAGAACCTCGTCTCCTATACCAAGGGATTAGGCGCCCTTTTCTCACGACGTGATTTTTTTTTCAGTACGAAGGTTTCCATTATCTTTGACATAATGTGACAAATCACTCATGTTTCCGTGTATAAAATTTTAATACTAACGACGCATGAAACGACGTGAAAAAATAAATTAATAATAATTATCTTATCATCTTCACCATTTTAGGACGTCTACTCCTGGAAATAGGCCTCCCTCATAGATTTTCAAGAATACTGGTTTTACAAAGTCTGTATGCGACGTCATAATACGACCTTAACAAGTTTATCCGTCCACTTTTTGTATGAAAAGCCTACGCTGCACTTACCGGTCCATGGTTTCTCCTCCAGAACCTTAAGGCCTGAGCTGCAATCAATTCAGCGCTCTACTTAATACGTATTCGCATCTTAGATTTAATTACAATTTTTTAATTTAAAAAATAGTGTGCCCCTTGACGAGAATATAACTAGTAATTGATATAAAGTTAAAATAGTTTATTTAAAACGAAATTTATCGAATACAGGGTTTGTAATACAACAGTCACGTATTAACACAATCAAGATAATTTTATTCCTATTACTTCTTGAATTATCGAAGAAATTTCCTGTGCCAGAATTCAAATACTGTATGCAAAATAATATATATATCTGCATACTTTTAACCGAAATTTTTTCTCGTGAATTCAATATTGCAAACATCAACTAATTTTTAAATAAAGAAATATCTCTCCTGTAATTAAACATGAGAATGTTACGAAATTTGGTGTAACGTCATTATCTAAAAGAACATAAACTTTCTATAATGATTCCGATTGGTATCCAAAACGAAGAATCGTTCGCTTGAAACGTTTATCATTTAAACAATGCATGTATCTGTACATTCGCTGCATCATTCAACGCTATTCCGGTAGGACGTGTTGAGTAACAAATAAACTATCGCACCAGTTTATATCTTATAACACATTCAAGGCGTTTATAAGGCTTTACGTAAGGGATTTGATAACAAGATCAAATGCGGGTTTAGTACACCACAGAATGCACTATTTCATGTGACATAATGCGAGTAGCCTGTGGTCACCTACTAACAAATTTAAATGCAACAGCTAAAACAACAGTTAATTTTTATTACTTTACCTTACGAAAACTCATTTGTGTTTTTAAAGAGGTACATCTAAAATGTATATGAGTAATCAAACGTCTTTTATATCCTCCTAGTTGTCTTCCACCACTTTAGTATGGGCTATCGCCCTTTGTATGTGAAATTTCATAAAATGCATTCTTGTTAATTTATACCATGCCAAAAATATATATTCCGGTCAAACTTAATACCAAAAAAAGCTATGGTTTGAATACATGCGTTTTTTAATGAACGTCCCATTCCTTCCCCTTATATTCCCACACGTAGACAGAGTTTTGCAAAATCCAATCTTTGGCGATCTTTGCTTGATAAAATAATATTTAACCAAATTTTAAGTAACTAATCCCTATAGTTCCAAACATATCGTGATAAGTCTGGTGGATCCCGCATTACCACATATCGAAAATTTCTTTTGGAAAGTACTACTATATTTTAAAAAAATAAGTTTACTTATAAGGATTCTTGCTTAATACTGATTAACAATTGTTTATTTTAATCTAGTTTATTTTACTACGCAATTCATATCCTACTTAAAGTATTTATAAATTTAAAGCAATCATATTGATAAACACGAAGATTTTTAATAAATCTTATAAATATTTAATAACAGGCTGACTGCATGCATACGTTAATTCTTAATGTTGGTCTACAATCTAACGAAGTATTTAAACTTGGTTTTGTTTAAACATGTGTATTACAACGTTAGTAATTTAAAAATAGTCCGTTGCTTATTTATTATATGTACCACTTGCTACTAAATGCCATCACTTCATTTAATTTTACAACAATCTCGCAACTTAACATTATTTCTTTTATGTTTTGCATTGATTATATAATCTCATCTCCATAGTGTTTTTTTTACTTTAAAAACGTCATATACGACGGTAACAAAAAATGTAACAGTGTTAGCCTCTCACTTAATGTATATTTTCTTTACATACTGTGGTTATACTAAAGGTTGCGACACTCAATAAAGTGAGCAGATTGGCAACGCTGCAATTACTGTGATCCGATCGGATATCGTCAGGAATAGACCCCCACTATATGGCTTATATTTTGTTTGTTATATAAAAAGAGTGCACTATCAAAGCTACACCAGTTTAGTTAAAGCGTTTGATACTAAAGCAAAATGTTTTCCAAAGTAAGACCAATTTCTCTGCTTTAGATATAAGATGTAGAGTAATTTATTTTAGAATCGTTTGTGATTGAAATAATTATCGTTAATTTTTATTATTACTTTAGTTGCTGTTACGTCACAACCTTTTCGATTAAAGAGTTTTTTTTATGCAGATTATAATCGCATGTGCTGTAATGACAGCCTGCCAAGCGGGTCTGTTGCACCATGCGCCAGCAATATCGTCGACGCATAACATCGTTCACCACGAGCAGAGCATTCAACACCAAGTGCCGGTTCACTACGCCGCGGTCCACTCTGCCTCAGCTCCAATCGCTTCCCACGGTTACCATGCCGCCCCCGCTGTGCATGCCGTCGCTGCCCAAGAAGACCACTACGTTGATGAATACGTTAGTTTCACTCCACCATAACAGATTAACTTCAAACAGATTACATTTAGCTGTAAACTTGTAAATTTTATGATCATATATCGTCTTAGGTACTTGCATATAGAACTAAATTATAATTTATGATTAACAAGATTTTAATAATAAATATACTTCTTCGCAGTAATTAAAAATGTTTAGTGACAATCGTCCAAATATACATGACAGTGCAATAAATTTTCGACACACCCATTTCCGACAAAGTTAAAAATATAATCATCATCATCATTATTTCAGCTACAGGACGTCCACTGCTAGACGTGTTTACAGTTTTCCACTGGTAGGAAGCGGCCACATTCACAAAAAAAGGATATTTTTATAATAATATACAGTTTTTTTCGCGTCGTCTAAGTGCCTAATACCAAACGATTGAGTTTTTCTTATATGTAGAAAGGGCAGAGGTAACAGTGGCTAAAAATTGTGTTGCAGGCTCATCCCAAATATGGGTACTCGTACTCTGTGGAAGACCCTCATACCGGCGATCATAAGTCCCAGCATGAGGAACGTGATGGCGATGTTGTGAAAGGGGAATATTCTCTTCTCCAACCCGATGGCTCCTTCCGTAAAGTCACCTACACGGCTGACCACCATAATGGGTAAGAACATATACAACCTTACAACTTTCTTTGGTAAAAAATTTAGTCCATAGTACGGAGAGACAGGTTCGTCTTTAACTTGTAAGAGAAAAACAAAGTATACAATAAAACACAAACATAATTCATTTACAAAGTGTGTTCTAAAGTATTGATCAGTAATATTGCAGAGTCATATTTTTCTATATATATGATATAATATTTTTAATATTCTCACAAAAAATACTATTGCAAATTAACAGATATTATTTAAATATATAAATTTAAAGATCCAATAATTTTTTTAATATTTAACTTGTACGACCTATTTTACTTCATATTTTTCTTTACTCGTATGACAGGTTAAATTTTCTCAACTTTTTGGCAATTTGTCAACTTGTCGAGTTTGTTGTTTACTACGTAATATTCTTACGAACAGCGGATTATTCATATCCACGTAAAGAAGTAAAAGTTATTATTAACGAATAATAAGATTCAAAAAATCGAATTAACAATTGTTACCCATATAAAATTTTCGTTCGTAAAAATGGTGGATGACCGTTTTGCTAACTTGTCTGGGTGAATACTTTCCCTCCGCTTTTTTGTAGAAGTTGTTTTCCTTTCTTTTGAAGTGAGGTCAAGAAAACATTGGGTTACGTATTAATTTTTGCTATATAGAATGAGAAAATTGTGTTAATAAAACGAACACATTAACTATGTATGCTAAATATCATTTTACAAAACTTTGCGAAGCAAATAAATCAATCTGTCCACACATTCCTACTTCTCACCGTTTTCTGTTAAAAGAAATCTCTGGATGTTATAATATTATATTAAAACTAATGCCTAGTAAAACGTTTTCTCTAAAATTGGGATGTTCATAAGTAAGTCTAGGTTTTAATCCACAGCAATTAGCACGGAGATATTTCTCATAGATTGACACAATTTCCTCATGACGTTGATATTAAATAGGTAATAACATACGTTGTTTTCTCGTATAATTATTTCATTTAAAATCACTTAACCTTATTTTCTCAACAGATTCAACGCCGTTGTACACAACTCTCCACCAGTGATTCATCATCATTAAAACGTGCAAGCCAATCCTGTGATACTAGACTTAATCTCCGATAGTTCTCCTATGTTCGTTTCTTTGTTTCATTACATAAGATCTCTGTACTCTGTTAGTGTGTGTGTAATTTAAAGAAAGACTAATAAAATGTGATATGATAATGGAACTTTTTGACTATTAATACATTTACTAAATAATTTACTTAATTGAGTTTATTGCAATTCATTCGAATAATTATTTTATTCTCAATATTAGACATTTAAATTTTACTATTTTATGTAAATTATTTTGGACAATATATGATCGAAAAAAGTTAGGTTTACATATAACTGCTTTATTTAACAAGATAAGACAATACGGAGGAATCAAATGATACCTCAGTTAAAGATTAAATTTTCCTACAAAAATTAACTTATAAATATACTATACTTTCGTCATATATCTTAAACAAAATTTGTACATCCATAGTACAATTAAAATTATCTTTATTTTGTTGAATTGCTTAAGCGGACGTTTTGAAATGTGAAGCACAATTGAAAATTTTCATGTGGCCGTAATTAAATACGTAAGAAATCTTCGCAACATCTACGCAAACCGCCTCAGATGTGTCAATTAGAACAAAAACGTAACTGTAGAAGGACGTGAGAACGTTTGTAACGCATTTGCGTGATGAAAATGATCTAAATAATAATAAACTTCCACAAATAATTTCCCATTCTCCATTTCATATTAAAACAACCCGGCAATAATTTTTGTTAAATTATATCTATCTTGATCTAGCGGTAGTATAAATTAATGATTGGTTTGCAAATCAAAACGTACAACGTAACCAATGATCTACTTCTTAATCCACGCGATAACTTAATGTATCAATCGAATTTACCAATTGCATAATGTTTCAGAAGCCCACACGAATATTGTATTTATATATTTCTTCTTAGACGCGAATAATGATTGTAGACAGAGTTTTTATTCATAAATGGATAATAATATACTTCTGTCAAAGAAGACTTATTAATGATGTAAATTAAGCTTTTATCAATTCTATTTCAATTCTTTTAAAAATGCAGCTCATTTTAAAAATATTGTTTAGAAAACTTATCAATGATGTAAAATACTGACAACTACGACAGCTATAAAATTAAATAAACATAAATTATATTTTACTTCTTTATCAAAAAGTGTATAAATGCTTATCATGTTGTTTCATGCGCTGATGTTTTAAAGATCATTTTTATTTTAAAACAGCATAAAATATTCATAGAGAGAAATTTGTTAAGTCATAATCACATAACAAGTGATTGTTGTTAATATTCACCATATTAATTGGGTAAATGTTTGGTGGGCTTTAAAAGAGAACTATAATAGTTTACAACAGTTGTTACCTCAAGCTTCTTATGTAAATAGTTTCTTGAATAGTTTATATATTGAATATTTATGCTGCAAGGCATATCAAAGATATCTATTGGAGGTATGTACCATAATCGCCACGCTTGGCAGGTAGTTGGTTAACGCAGTGTGGTATTATGGTACGAAGAGAATCCTGCTGCCCATCTTCAGGAAAATTGTTTATGAGCAGAGGAAATCCTGTATAAATTGTACAAATCATTGTATCCGGAGAATCGAGTATAATTACACTACTTTACAATACCAAAATTACGCTAGTTTTTGCAAAGTATAGAACCGTCACAGATATTAACGCCCACCTTCGTATTTCGAAAGCGACAGTGTGTTTTCCTTAATATGAACACGTTGTCAAATAGAAAAATTATAAAAGGACTTAATAGAAAAATAAAGACGTGTGTGTGTGTCCCATTGGTGTATTAACAAAATAGCTTTTATGAAGCAGCCATTTTGTAATAAAAAATTACATTTATGCGAAGACAGGGAAACACATTTTACTATGTTGATATTAAGAATACGTTTGTATATCAGAGAATTACTAAATGACTTTATTCTTATTGAGTAAAATGACAGACAAAAATATTTTTTTATTTATTGTTCCACTTTATTATGCACGAGCTAGATCTAGTCAATACATTAAAAGTTAATGAGTGTTTGCATAAATAATTTCTTTTAAACATATTCTTATGCAAATATTATAATAATTAACCGTATATAATATTAATAATAGTAATATTATAGTACTTGCTCTTTTAACATCAATAACTATAAGTCTTTACATCAGATCATTTTTAATGAAAAAAAAAAACTTTTTAGTGTCACCATTCCGAGGACGACATTGAAAGAAAACGAGTTTTCGCATCTGCAATAGGTCACTCTCACCTTCGCGAACTTAAACGATTCCATGCAAAACTTATGTCTGCAATTATTAATGGTCATCTCCCCGTTTCGTTTTTTTTTAAATCGATGGCATCATGTATCGTAATCGATCGATGCCAATCCTCGGTTTCACAACATTTTTTATACTTAAACATCATCTGAATTTCGATACCATTGTAAACTTTTTCTTATATTTATAATCACTTTACAATGCCAAAATTGCCAAAAACCAACATAGAATGGTTCGTGTGGTAATGAGTTCAACTATCAAAATTATAATTACATGAAGAGACTACGGTTTTTTTTAATAAATTAATAAAAATATCATACACTTTATCAATATGTGTGGTCCATTTTAAAATATATAAAAAAACTAATCCATAATTGAATGTAACGTATGTTATTGGTGTTGTAAAAAACCATATTCATAACGATAAAAGTACACAGTTCATGTAACACTATCTATACAATTATTATTATCAATTGTCTGGTGTGAATTATCTGGTACAGATGTTTTAAAACGGACTGATTTTGAGATTCGAAACAGTCACAGTTATTGTATTGTCAACTGTTGATAATGAATCATCAGGTAAGTTTTAATTTAATTCATCAACAACAATTTATGTATTTTATGTTATTACTATATTAGCATAAGTTTCTTCTAATAATAAAATTACGAACCAGCACTTGTTATTGTCATTGAAAATTTGTTCAGGAATAAACGCCTTATATTTTTAAATATGGAAAGAAGATATTTTACGAGTATTTTAATAAAATAACTAATACTTACAATATTTTGTATTTTAAGTCTATTTTTATTTTATTGTTTCAGTGATTATATTATTTTTACTACTGAATGTGTTCATGGTTTATAGAGATTCTAATTGATAGTTTCAAATGTAACTCAAGTTAATAATTTTCTTAATCAAAATATGTTGCATTCCTTTACTCCGGTAAAAGCATAAAATAGTGCTTTACTTCAATGGAATCAATGGAAATTATAAAGTATTCATTAATTTTAAAACATTATTTTAAATAATGATGTAAAATAATAATAATGGAGTAAATTGTGGTATGGTCGGTATTTAATATGGAAGTAATAAGGTATAAATGACCGAGTTATTCTATTTTTATTAGTAATTACATCACTCTATTCAAAAACATGCATTATTTAATAACTAAATTTCATTAATAGGAGGAGCATATGATATTCCAATAATGAAGCGCGCACGCGGCCTTTGTTAGAAATATATAAATAGTTAGCAGGCGTATTTACGTAAGGTTGAAGACTGGCTCTAAATTCTTACAACTTTACATCAAATTATCACATAGTACGGTATAGGTGGCAGTGAAGAGTGGCCTCTCACTCTGGGCCTTATTGACAAGCTCACAGTTGCTTAACGACCCATGAAGAAGAATGCTCGGGATTGCTCTAAGAGATCAACTTAGCAGTGAGGAGATCACAGAGTAACACACAGACAGGGCAGGCGACATAACGCGCATGATAGATGGTCGCTGGGGCTTTAAGGCTTGGAATGGAAATCAACGACCGGCAAGAGCAACGAAGAACGACAAACGACCTTATTTAGATAGTCAAAAGACGTATGCTAGATAAATGGATGCAGGCAATTTCCTACCAGCCCCGTTGTAAAGCGATGGGAGAAATCTAGTAGAGGATGACGAACAGCTAAAACGATGATATAACGCTTAATGATTATTATTATCATATGTGGTACTTAACTTTTTGCAAAGGAACGTAACTGAAAACAATACTCGTTAAATGTTTTTGTCCAATTTAATGCTTTTTATCTCTTTTTTACTTTAATGACACTTTATGGCTGTTAAAGGATTAAATTTAGTGTCTGTGTATTACTGTGTATTTTCACGGAAAAAAGATTCAAATGTATAGTTTAATCAGAAGAAACCTCTTTTTCCCCATAGCTGTTTCTTTAATAGAACAATAGAAAAATCATGTCGTTATCATATGAGCTAAAATCTCAGTATTGTCTAAAGTAGGTATTTTTAAATCAACAATATAAACCCAATGTTGAAAATTCGTTATATCTTTTAGTCTAATTAACACAAGAAAACAGTATCAAACTGGCAATTTAACTTCGTAAACCACTGTACCGTCAACCACTATCATGCTATTATTTATTTTTATATGCTATCACTGAAATTGATAGAACATTTTAATATTTATTCTACTGAAGCCACACCATGTTATAAGAAAATTTCTATCATTCATTATTAGAACAAACATTCGCTCTCTTCAATTTTTATGTAAAAACACGCGAAAAAAAAAAGGAAACGATTATATCTGCTTGATTGGATATGCCCATACTAACATAAAGGAATACGCTATAACTGGTTTCTTCATACTAGCAATTTAATCAAAATTAACGGATGTTATTTTGGTGGTTGCCTACCCGAGGTGTTTTTTTTTTATTATAGAAAGTGATACGAACTTATAACAGTGCGGTGCTTACATAGAATTTTATTATATTTACTATTACTCATATGCCTGACATTTGTCCGAATATTTACAGCCTGATAATTAAAATAGCTAGAGCGACCACGCCCTTATAAAACCAGAAAAAAGAACATTAGCGACGCCCCCACAAGCACTGAACTGCAGTTCCGGTTGCACTACACCAACATTTTACTCTTAAATATGCAGTAACCTGTAACCGTCTTTGGGCATTAAATAGATAGAGTTTTAAAAAGCCATGCTCTTGCCTGTTCTTACTGGTTTTACAATTCATGCCTTCTTATGTAAGAAAAATTTAAATGGTATTTAAGAAAGGTAAATTTTAATAAAAAAATTGGGAATTTAGAAAACTGGTAACGGGTTTTAATGTTATAGTAAAACTAAGTGCTTAAAAAATAATTAATCAAGTAATTATGCGGATGGCACACACCCAGACAGACTTTGGCTAATGTCTTTATATCTTTAAAAGTGATAGCGTGAGTTTAATGGAATATGTTAAAGGGAGGTCTTTCAACGACGAAGGATATTGGTATCTCGCTTTGGATATCTGCACTCAAAAAATATTGATATTAAACTAATGGGAGAGGCATATGTCCTATAACTAAAATGATGTTTATAATGATTAAACCAAGTCTAGATATGTATGGAGCAGTATGTTGGACCGACCGCAGACTGTACGCGACTTATTTTAAATCTATAGTGGAGGCTAATGTCCAGAGGCGGACTTTAGAATGAAAAAAAATAATAATGAAATCCTAGGCGAAAGCTATCGATGGTAAATAATCATAAAAATGGTGATTTATTTAACAAAGAGTGTCACGAGTTATGACTGTTGCGCAACAATTTACTGGAGCACTCGCTGCAACCCAGTACACTACTTTCTTACGGCCGCATACGGCGTGCAGACACACAGTCGATGATGTAGAATTTATGTAACCGGTTTATTGCCGCTGGATGAACATTTTATGTAGAACAACCCAATGTATTAAATAAGTGTTATAAATTAATTCTTTTTTTTTATCATTTTATTTAAAACACTTATACGAACGATAATTTTACAGAAAAGATTTTTATGAGTGTCTTAGCTTATAAATGAAAACAGGCAAGAAATTACTAGGCTAATATATGACTAAGATAAATCCGAATTATTAGAATTTTTTAGTTTTTTTTTGTGGTCAACTGTAATTGTTATTAAATTAGTTATTGTTATTTTCAATTCCTTATTAATAATAGAAATAATTTCAGAGACTAATTTTGCTCTCGTAGCTTATGCCTAATGATAAAATAAATAATAAGCATTATAGTTAACATTGTAGAAAAAATGTAAAAAGTATTATAAAAAAATAAAAAATCGTATGTTCTTCGAATTATAGTCTTTTGCAGATATTTGGTAAAAGAATTTGACATTAAAGTACATTTTCATCTCATTAATTTTTATTTAATTTAATGCGGTGTCGACACATGAGTACATTCCTTCATTACCTTTATCACATCCTTCTGTTGCGCTCAACAGTAAGAGAGTCAATCGGCACAAAATTGTATATTTATAAATTTTGATACTAACGTTTCACATGCATATTCTTTATTCATCAATTATATTATCAATACACGCAGAATATAACACGTTAGAAAACATAATTTTACTGTATAGTAAAATGTGTCATTATAAAAAAACCTGTGTATACTGGCGTATAAAACAAATAACGTAATTTTATCCTTCGTTGTCTACCGCTGCAAATCTATACCTACCTCAAAAAATATCAATAGGGGAATAAACCATAATCGCCACGCTTAGCTGGCAGTGTGTCGCAGTGTAGTGTTATGGTTCGCAGAAGACCCTGCTGCCCATCCTTTGGAAACTTATTTCTTAGCAGTGGCAACCCTATATAAAAATTCACAAATTGTGAACTATACAAGATTGTATGCCGGGAATCGAGCCCGGAACCTACGACAGCAAATCTCAGTCCTTTACTGTTAGCTGGACTACCGTTGCTCAATTTTATCTTTATAACTGTGTTAATTAACAAAACACTGTTACCTTATTTATAATATTCAAAAATCATTTTAACGTAAATAAATAAAAATATACAAATACCGTAATTACTTTACCCAACTTGCATATAAGTATAATATAACATCTGTAACTCAATAATAATGTATGACGTTATTGTACTTATACAAGTATTTAAAATTTGTCTACAGGTAGTGACTACATTTAGGATAAAAATGGGTTGAAACTTTAAAATTATTTGCATAAACTGTGTCAAATGAAGATACCAACAAGAAAATCCATATACGATCCACGACAGTTGGTTATCAATTTATCGTAACCGACGGGCATGGGTTTAAATGCTATTAAAGGAAAGTTTTTATTAAAACAGAGAGTAACCTTGAAGACTTCCCAAAAAGCATTAACAGTATGATGTAACGCCTGAAGCGTCGTACGCACCCGTGTCATATTCCCAGCCGGTTTTGCCAGATCGGATGACACACGCATTGCTTCCTCTAAAGTATAAAAAGTACAGCCCATCAGGGCTTCTTATCAATCGTGTTCCACACTCCCATTCAACATGTACTTTAAAGTAAGATTACTTTACTGGCTAATCCACAGCATTCGTTAACAATATGAATATAAACCGACTAAATTAATTCAGATAGACGTAAAATTCACTTATAGAATTTTTCTTTGACACAGTAACCTTTATTTAATTCCAAGTATACAAACTATATGTAAAGTAGTAAACAAACACTAGAGAAAAATTAGTTTAATTCAGTCCAAGAGTGAGATTTAAAATGACGTCACATTTAAATTTATATTATTACAATCATTTTTCAGATTACAGTAGTCAGCATCCTTGTAGCCCTATGCCAAGGAGGGCTTATTGAGGATGGACACAACCAAGCAGTATCGTCACAAAGCATCGTCCGTCATGACCAACCGGCTTCTAACGTGGCAGCCGGTCCCATTGTTCAGCATTCTGCGCCACTACTTCAGCAGTCAGCCATTTTACAGCACAGCGCCCCCATCGTCCATGCAGCAATCCATGCCCCTGTAGCCCTAGCACGGGCAGAACAATATGAAGAGAGTGTAAGTCTAAATTATTTAAATGACGCGAATTAGAGATCAGCCGTACGATTTCCGATTTTATAACCTAACACAACGGAAGGTGTTATATAATTTAATTAAGGCTTTAAAATTTTAAGACGCTTATTCTATCCATTAAACGTCGGATATTCTTGCTTTATTTAAATAACTTACGATAGCAGTCATGTTTTCTGTTTCGCAATAATTTAGTAGATATTGACTTGTAAATGGCAATTGTTTTACACACGCATAATGCAAATTTTGAATGTGATTTCAACATGTTCATTTACGGGTTGAATTAATTGTTTGAATCTTTATTTTGGAATTTATTCATGGTTATTTGTAATTAGTTTTTGTAATACATCGATTATTTGTCCCTTAAAATTATTTGAGAAAACTTCAAAAATAGTAAAGAATGGTGTAATTCTTTGACAGGCTCCTGCGCATTATGAGTTCTCTTATTCAGTTGAAGATCCTCATACTGGCGATCATAAATCACAACACGAGACCCGTGAAGGTGATGTTGTAAAGGGAGAATACTCGCTTTTGCAACCTGATGGCTCTGTCAGGCGGGTAGAGTACAGCGCTGATGATCATTCTGGGTAAGATAATTTTCTGGTGTTAAAAATCACTCTTTAAATTTATATATTTTCATAACATTTTACTTTATTTTTTTGGTTTCGGAAACAAGCAGTACAATACACACAATATATATATTTAATGACATGATGCCAGAAAACTTTCCAACATATATTTCATTTGTGTAATTTTCTCATATAGGATTAGGTCTATTAAAATATGTAGAACTTTTTATTTTCTACTCATTATTGTTATACAATTTTATGGTTTTTTCAATCCAATGTATGCATTAATACGTACATGACTTTTTAAATTTATATACATAAAGTCAGCTATAAACCTTTGTTAGAAGGATGCCAAAAGTTGCGCAACAAATCTTCCGAGTACTTATTGTCTGAATTGTAAAACAACAAAGAACATCCAAGCAAGCGAGACTAACAACTTTTAGATAATCTCAGAACACAGTAAATTATGGATCTCCTGATCGCAGTACAACTGTTGTTTCGGTCGATAACTTCGATAAAATCGACTAGTTTCATACTTACTTTAGTACTTGTACCTATAACGAAGTGTTGGCCGCATTTATTATATAACGTATATTGATGTTCATATTTCATCGCAAGTTTTAATTGAAGCTATTATCCGTTAATGAGCGTATTAATAAATAACAACCAACTTCGATAATCTGAAATATTTGTATTAGGCTATCTTTCAGAAATTTGCTACTTAATCCTCTCAGCTAGATACTACAATTTTCAATCTACGATACTGGCCCTATGCGAATTATCGATTACTCGTATTGGTTTCGATCTTATGATCTTTAATTAGTGTGGTGTGGTTGGACCGAGGATATAGTCAGTCATTGCGGTGATTTTTGGAGGAGGCCTTTAACTTGAACTTGGCGTCTGGTGTAGGAATTGTTTTCTCAGGATGTTATCCCTTCATGACTGTTAACATCTGTACAGAATCGATGTAACATAATTTGAAAATGTGGAAACTTGCTGAGAATGAAACTCACGCTGACGATGTAATTACGGTTCGTAACCCCCAGGCTACCAACGACCAACACTTGCTCTGTAAATGCAAATGAAATATCTTCATCGTTCTAGATATAGTCTAGTAATCGATTCTTTGTTATTGCAGATTTAATGCCATCGTTCACAACTCGGCTCCATCGGAGCATGCTGCCCCACCGGCTCCGATAGTCCAAGCGGCACCTATAGCTCACGCTCCCATTGTCCACGCTGCCCCCGTAGTCCACGCTACACCCGTTGTCCACGCCGGACCCATCGTCCACGCGGCTCCCTTAGTCCACGCGGCGCCTATTGTTCACGCTGCTCATTTATTTGCACATCACTAAGACTAATAAACCCTCAGTTTCATAATATTATACTAAAATTAATTAAATAAATCAAATATTAAACATACTTTGATTTTTATTCATAATATTGAATAAGCAAGTATTAAGATATTGTAAATTTGACCTTACGTTTTAAATAGTAATAAATATTAATAGATTTTTTTGGTTCTGAATTAAGAAGTACTTGACATATTAATACGTTTCCTCTTAAAAACGTTTCTAAACTTACGTTTCTTCTTTCAAAGATAGTATATTAAATAATTACGAATAATAAAGTATAAGTTAAAATGGTTAACATACACTTTAACCATTTTAACATTTATTACTTACAATAAATCCGAATAATCATAAATATTATAAGCAAAATCAACATTATATCCTTACAAGAAACCGAGGATAATTATTTTTTACTATATCTTAGCGTTATTTTCGAACGACCTAGTTACACATTATATTAATTTTATACATGTCGACAAAATGCTCAGTGAACTGCATCGTCATCGGTGTCCATCGGCATCTTTAACGTGAACGCTTTCCGTCTGATCTCTGTCGGTCTCGCGACAATTTTTTTTTTTTTATATTCTTTATTGTAGACGATACTTGTGAATGGTTTTACAAAATTAATAACGGGGTTTTATAAAACCGTTTCATTTTTAAAATAAATAAGTTTTAGTTGAAGATTTTGTCCCTGTGAAACTAATAAAAACAAATAACCTTAGACTATTTTATATCCTATAAATACTACGTTTCCGAAAAAGAATACAAATTACTTTATACCTTTCGAAATATTAAACTGTACATGTTAATTCCTAAATACTTTATTTAAAAATTTAGAAGGTAATTATTATTCTCTAATTATTTATTAACCATTTATTAACTATTTTTATAGTTTTCAAAATCTCCAAAAAACATCATATGTTCGTAAACATTGCATTTAGTGAGGGATGGGACAATGTTTTCTCACATTGGTGCGACAGAGATTAGCTAATATAAAAATAAAAATTATATACGTTGTTTATAAAAATAGCTAGAAAAGAATAACAGCTAGAAGAATCGTTTTAAATATGCTAAACAAATTTTATGCTCTACAATCTAGTACCCAATTCATAAATTAACAATATCACAAATGTGTTTATCCTTTTGATTACGTAATCATCTGATACTGTCAATATTAATGTATACAGTATTTTTGATATAGTTTATTATAATACAGATTAATAGTCAGTAAGAACAAGGGCATAATTGATCATGACCATTTTTGGAAAGTTGTTGCACTCTATATTACGAGTTTGTATATGTGCCTATCTTCGGAGATGTGTATTTCTTCGGCTTTTTTGGAATCGAGCTCGTTTTGCAGCTGATCGGACCAGCCCACAAGGCTATAGCCTCATCGACGCCTTCCATTAATTTTCTAGTGATCGAAAGATTTTTTAAGATTGTTTAAGCGCTTTTTCTGGCTTTGACGGAAATAATTAAAAATCCGCTTTGTGCATATATAGGAAAGTCGTGTGGACACTCAGAGATCCATTAGTATCGATGATTTAATTTATAATAAATCACATTAAAAACCTATAGAATCATAATTACAAATGCATCAACAAACGCAAAATTACACATTTTAAGTAATTCGAAGTTAGTATTGAATAATAAATTGTGTGTATATATGTGCATATTTATATAATTCCGCTGATAGAAACAAAACCTTGATACAAAAGAATTCATTTACGGATGCGCAAAGTTGAGTAACGTAAATTACGATTTGCTGTTAATTTTAACAGCTTCTATTGCACAAGATTTTGAAAGATTTTAAATTTGGAACAGGTCTACAAATTGAAACAGATTAAAAAAACTCAACTTTTTCATTTTCTTTAGATTAGATAGTAAACTTAGGTTCTTTTAAATAAATAAGTTCTTTTTGGTAACTAATCAAACCGAAAATGTTCATTTATATTTATATCCTCGAATGTTGTAATTCGACTGTTAAAAAGTATTTTGTCTTATTTTTTATGATGTCTTTGTAACCAGTCAATATTAAGCTCAGACTCAGTCGACAATAAGATTACTTTAAAAAACGAGATGCAAGTATATATAAATAAATGCAATATTTTAAGACATACATATTAGCTGCCTAAACTGAATTTAAAAATGTAGTGGATTAAAGGAATCAATCTAGGTGTTATCTTATAAACTATACGCAAAATGTCTTTTTTAAAAATTATCTTGGGTGATTAATTTCTTTTTACCCCAATGATGAATAACAAATATTTTAAAAAACAAGTGACAAACATGTATTCAATTTTAATTCGATGGTTTCGAAAATCACTACAAGTTCCTTATGTCGTTTCGTGCAACATCCGCCTAACAAAATGACAATGATTAGAGCGCGACTATTTATCATAATCATCATCACCAATTCACCCCTAGAACTTTCACAGCTGAACACAAGCTTCTGTTATAGATTTCAAATAGAACCAGTTGGAAATGGCTTGCATCCAGACTTAACGCAACCATTAATCGTTCGAAGATATTCCTTGAGTTATATCAAAATTTATTTGTAAAAGGAAAGTGTTTTTCTACTTGAATAAAATGATTCTAAGAACCAATTATGAAATCGATTTGTATATATTTTTTAAACTGGGATCATGGAAAACAGACTAAATTATCCTTTCTATGAAAATTGTTTAAATGAACATTATTACAATTATAACAATTTCATTTTACATTTATGTACATCCAATAGTTCCAACTAAAAATCGCTCGTCTTTAAAAACAAGAAATTTTAAAAAAAAATTAAAGAGTTTACGTTTGTACAATTACCAAAAATACTCTTACTGGCTCTCTGGCACTTACTCTTTTATTGAAATATCATCACCTACAGTGATAGGACCCGGAAATTCTAATTTTTTTATTAATCAAAACAATCTATTAATAATTAGTCTGCCTTTAGACTATACATTGCGTCACCGCAGTCACAGAAACGCTCTAGTTCCTTAGTAGTGTGTAATTTTATCCGTACTAGACTTTGTACGAACAAGAACAGAATGTGCTTTGTCTAAAATGTTATCAACCTAGTTAGGACAAATAAAGTGAAGTCTAAAAATATAACATTTTTTATACTAAACTTGGTGAACGGAGCAAGGCATTTACCTGACGGATATAAAAATGTACCTAAATGTAATGCTAAAAATGTAATTTATTTTTCGATAAACATTTACGAACGTTCAAAACGTTTATGACGCACTATAATAAATTTTTAATATACGAAATAAAAAACACACCGATCTTATTAGTACACAATAGTATTTTTTAATATCCTTTGTCTCTCTTGGCAGACAACTAGAATCACGTCTTATGACATTACAGAGTCAGTAACACATCGGAGAAAACACTCGTAAAACGTGATCAAGATTTATTTGATCAAATAATACATGCATAACTGTACCACTAGTTGATAGAACGTTTAGTAACGTTTAAATTATTCCAAACAGCATTTCCCTTATTCCAATTTTAATAGAAAGGAGGCAATCTAGTCAGGGCATTGTTTCTGACGCAATCTAGAGCGGCGCAATGGTATAGTCATCATTAATGATCAATTTTTTTAAATAAATTGTCTCGACACGCACTCGAATTATTTACCTTGATCCACGTGCTATAAATTTATGTAATTGCTATATCATTATCAAACTGCTGTACTCTTGCGTGGGCGCCCCGTAGAGCGTCACATCTCCCGGGCATAGTAATATAAAAGTCAGCGGTTTCGCTTTTAGGCATCAGTCGTGTGTGGTCGTTCAATCGAAGCAAATCTAACGAACAGAAAATGTTCACCAAAGTAAGTGCAGTAAATGCCTTCAACTATATACATGAAGTATAGAGAAAGGACTATCTGCAAATTCGTTCACCACTATTATCCAGGAAAAGAAATATTTTTAACGCCAAACTGCTTGGTCCTGTAACGTAATAGTTATTTATTTATTGGATAAATTAGCTGTTGTTTGTTATAATATAAATTTATTATAACTATCAACAGTTATTGATAGTAATAATAAAAAAAATTAAGTTTCAAAAAATATATTTTCATTCTAGTTCCAAATACCATGATTGATTAGCCATTTTATAATTCTATAAATATTATAACCTCACAGGTTTTTTTTATTATCGTACCAAAAACTTTGTACAGAGCTTAAACAAGGTATTTTAAATTAAAATTTATTTATCTCAACCCTATTGTTAAGAAATTTATTTTTGTTAAAAAGTACTTATGAAGTTGTTTATTTTCTTTATCTAATACATAAATTTATTTATGGTATTTCTTTTACAGATTGCAGTGGTCCTGTCCCTTGTGGCGATTGCGACAGCTGGAGTAGTCCAACTTGGGTACGGAGGAGAATCCTACGGCCACGAGTCGTCCGGTTATGCTCCGGTGGCGTATGAGGGGCACGGTGACCAACATGTTGATTATCACGTAAGGAGTTAATATATTTCCTATACATTGCAACTTCATATTTAAACTTAAAAGCTTAAGTGCGTAGTTAAACACCATAGCAGCACTGTCGAATAGCAAGACGTATTTTAGTTAGTATAGAAAAGAAATGATTTGAAAAAATGGTTTCAAGTTAACTAAAACCCGGAAAGAAACTGAATGCCAATGATTTTAACCCGTAGGCTATTATTGTCGTTTTAGAATAATCGCGTATTAATTATAATAATCAAAAAGATTCTTAGCCATATATACCAATATTTTCAAAAACATTTGCAAAAAAAATTGAAGTGAAAACGAAGAATAGTTCTGTTAAAATATAGTTTAGTAAGTGTAATGTATAGTAATATATAGATACCTAGTAATACAATTTTGTTCCGCTCAAAAACAATAAAATGAAACCAAACAACAACCTTCAAATAACGTTTATAACTAACGCGGAATGAGAGCATGAAGGAGTCGAAACCATCACAAACCTTATTACTATTACGAAACTCTCTCATTGTCTCGGAAGAACACAACTTACTCGTAATGCACTGAAAATTAAAAAGTATGCGGTCAAGAACATTTGTAACGACTATTTCAAAAGGAGACAAGTGAATTGCATAAGCTTTATAGAATTGCAAGATATAATAAAAGACGTAAAGTCATTAAGTACAGTAAAATTATTTTACTAAGTCGCGGCGATGGCGTAATACAATAGCAAGTTACTAATTGATCGGTTGCGTAAAACGAACGTGTTGTTCGACCGATCCAACTCGACCAACGGTTTCCTGGATACGATACCTATCTACACAATCCGGCAACTAGCTTTATGTAAGTAAGTTTCATCACCGCGACTATTTAATAATCCCTACAAATTAAATTGATGCAAATGTTTTAGTTTAACATAAACATAACACGAGTTTGTAAGTCAACAGACATTCATATACAAGACCGATTTTATTCCATTTTGTAGTCAAATTGTATGGATGGCACTTAATGTATTATATAGATAAGTTTATTAAATTTAACAATAGCAATATTTTCACGAACGTTCCAACTTATTAGTTTTTCTTAAGCGGTCCTTATAAATCTCTTGTCTTTCGCTTATCTTACAGTAATGTCACAAATCTTCCGCAGCGAGCTGCAATTTGATATAATCTGTTTTCTATTATGTAACTGTTTTCCATATCTAACTGTTGAGTAAATTCCTATTCGTGACTGTTGAGGTGCTAGTAGAGTGCCATTCCCAGGACTCTTACGAAATTCGCGCCTACCGGCCGTTGGATGGGGATATAATGACTGTCATGATACACGAGGAGAAATGGAGCGTAGTTTGCATAAACCGGCGCGTGCTCTCACGCTCGCTTTAATAGTCTGTCTGGGTTATTAACAACCGACGAAGTCCTGTCAGCGTTACGTAACCTGTTTCAATAACCTAGAGTGATTTATATTAGATAATAGTTATTGTATGTTTTATCTCATTCATGCACATATTTATATCATTTACTCATTTTCAATAATTTATCACTTATTTTTTTCATTTGTGTACGTCAAGAGAAGAAAATCAGAAGTGCTAAATTTTATTATTACTAGTTTTTAATTGAAGTCGTTTATAATGGAGTTAAAATTAAGCCTTTGAGATTCAAAACACATTCTGGTCTGAGAAATACACGCAACAAACTCAGTCGTGCTTATATTCATTTAGGGTTCACTTTCGCATCCTTAATATATTAGTTAAAGCAGTTCATTCCCGAGATATATTATGTGATTGGATTGACATGGATTATACTTTTTTAATTAATCTAAATTATATTTGTCAACAGGCTCATCCCAAATACGATTACTCTTACTCGGTGTCTGACCCTCACACCGGCGACCACAAGACTCAGCATGAGGCTCGCGACGGTGATGTTGTGAAGGGAGAATATTCGCTGCTACAACCTGATGGTTCTTTCCGCAAAGTTACCTATACCGCTGACGATCACTCCGGGTAATTTACTCTTATTTTTTAACAAAATAGTACGCTTCCATTGACAAACGTAATCTAACCACAATCGAATTTTTAGTGCTATATCGACTCAAAGATTTTTTTCAGAAGGAAGGTTCAAAAGTCACGTTTCATTTACGCTTTAAATTAACACCATCAACGTCTTTCTTTACTACTGGATCTACTTTTCTCACTGTTTTTTACCAATATAAATATTTATTTTCAGTTTCAACGCAATCGTTCACAACACGGCGCCCGCACATCCTGAATACCATCATTAAACTTCGCTGGCTCAACGCCACTGCTTCCATGTGATATTATTATGTACCTTAAATACTTATGTAGATAGTCTTTAGTCGGAATTAACTTTTATTTTAAGACTGCAGCGAAAATAAACTATTAAATTAAAAAAAATGTTTTACTATTTCTATTATAAGCAATTTTTTACAGGAAACTTCAAAATGACACTGATATCTTTCGACACATAAATCAGCGTTTTCTTTAAAATAACCAGAAGATCGCTGATTGCATAATTTATTAAGATTTTATTTAAACGGCGATTTCCAAAGGGGAATGGTAAAGATTCTTCAAAAGTTATCTTTCGATCTATAGAAGATCAATACGTCAATATACGTAAATAAAAATCGATCAAATGTTAGTAAAGCACGATTAGCCCATTTTAGTTATTTTCACAGGGTTTCTTTTACGGGTCACTTTTAACTTTTCGTGCACTCTACTTATGTATTTGCTTATGTATATCTACGTATGTATAATACAAGAGCTTTCTTAGAGGAGTCTCTTGATAAAAACATGTTAATATTTGTTTTAACCTTATATGTGTAGTAAAGAATGTTAACAAATATAAATTATATAGCGAAATACATAAAGTTAGCACCAGAAATTAAAAAATATTACCACTTCTCCATTCACTTCAATATTATTAAATTTGTTGAGAACTGTGTACGTTTCTACAATAAACTTCCGTACAATTCCTCTGAATTATCACTTAACAAATATAAAAGTTTTTTTTTAACAGAAATTTATAAAAAATCTCGTATAGTGGATTTTTAAATAATAATAAAGTAAAACCGATAATGCTTTATCACCATCATCATCATTTCAGAAATAGGTCGTCCCCTACTGTCCAATAGGTTTCACCCTTTAATTTATAATAGGACAGGTAGGGAGCGGCCTGTATACAGCGTCTTCCGACGACCTTGACCAGGTTGTCAGTCGAACAGGACAGACTGGATTCCCGGGATACAATCTTATGTAATTCACCCTTTGTGCATTCATTATATAGGATTTACACAGTTCATAAATAAGCTTTTGCATCTTCTGCGTAACATGATACCCCATTGCGGTCACCAACCCTTTACGAAACGACTTCAAGCGTGGCAATAGGATATATCTCCCCTTAGATATCTTTCGGGAACGCTATGCCTTGCACTGGGCTTCTATGGGCTAAAACGGGGACAAAGACGTGAAAGATATCTATAAAAGTGCACATCTATGAATAACTGTGTTTTTTGTAGGGTCTTCTCCAACCACAACGCGTTTTTAGCGGAACTCAAGTTCGGTTAAAGATTTCAAGTTGGACTCTCCTGATATCGTTTTCATAACTGACGCAAGTGATCACTATAGATGATCTACTATAGATGAAAAAAGGGTAAAAATATGGCACAATGAATAATTATTTCTTTTTTCCGGTGGCAATTTATACCTCCAAATAATGCTCATCTGAGCCTCATGATTTTCACAGTCGAATAATGACGTCTTCTCCATGAATGCATACATCTGTAGAGCAGCAAGAACTTGGCTTGTTTGTAGTTTTAGCTTATACTTTCGCATAGCGTGTCTAAAATAACATAAAAGCCTCCGAGTGACCAATCAAGCTAAACTGCTAATCCAAGCCCACGAAGACAAATTCTCGTAAATATGAGATGTGTCTAAGCAAGCAAAAACTTTCTCAAAACTTATCAACGACAAATAGAAACCCTAAGCTACAACTATTTAAATTGCATTAGTATATTACGTCAGCTATTTTATTTATTGATGGTTATCGTTAATAAGAAAATTTTTTGATTGATTACTATATTATTCGTATTTATTTCGGCATCGGTAGAAACCCCACTACGCAGACCGATGACATAGTTAAGTTCGCGGGATGCTGGCATCGCAAGACTAAATCATCAATCAAATCATCGTGATGATCTTTGCGAATGGCCTATGCCGTGCAGTGACCGTCTACCGGTTGAAAAGTAGAAGACAACAAAAAAATAATATTTTTAAGGACAGAGAGCCGTTGCAATATTATGACTAGATAATAATTGCAAAAAAATTAATTTCATTTACACTCCTACATGACCATTTCGCCAAAATTCATCTATAAATAATACTGTTCCGTTTTAAGGAGCACTGTAATTAGGTATGATATCAGGTTAATGAATCTAATCATAAAATTTTGTATTTCAAAATAATTTACAGACGTTTAATTGGCAGGTTTTATAATTAATCATAAGATGAGAGCCTTATGTTTCTCGGTAAGTTTTACACTTGAAACTAGTTCTTGTTTATAAAGTTCAAAAAACATTAATGATATGAATAATAAAACACAGCCTGAATAGATCAAGAAAGTATCAAAATATTTACTTAACACATTTTTAAAATAGATGTGTAATGCCTTCCTTAAACACAAAGCCCGTTTAGCTGCAGTGATTTATAGCAATTATATTTGTGAAGGCGCTTTACTACATATTATTAGATAAATTAGCTCATAACCTAATTGTTTTATATATCTGAAAATATTTGTTATTAAAAACATGAATTGAACTTTGGATAAGTTATAATCGATGTTTGTCTAAACTTACATTTTTCTTAATTTGCAAAACTTTTGATTTGCAATTGAAATATATCGAATAGCTAAACAACTATTTCCATCGTTTCTACGAATCTTTTGCAATATGGTATTCGCAGTCAAAATTTTTAGTGCTGTATTTAAAATCTGTATAATGTTCTTAATAAACAAACAAAAAAAATATTTTACATTTTAAATTATTTTGACCGCAATTGACACAATTGGCAGTGCGCAAGAACAAAGACAATATTCCAGACAAACTACAGCCAGTCAAACTGTATGTTGTAGAAAAACCGATTAATTAGTTCCGGAACAAACAGGTTCATGTTTTTGTAATGTGAAGAGAATTTAAAAGACGGACCTCTATTTATATTGAATACAATTTAAAGGTAGCATCTTAAATTCTGCTTAAATTATTTAATTCGCCGCTTGTCTTATAATTACTTGCAATTCACATATATTTGATAGAACGGCATTCTACAGCTTTTTACAGTAAAACAAAACTACTTTACAAAAAGTCGATATAGCCGAAAGAATGTTAAAATAAGGATTCAAGTAATTATGAGTAAACGAATTAAGTACGATGGAAATAGTGTTTTGAAACACAAATGGTAATAAGGAACAACCATCAAAATCTTTTGAGCGGTAGATAAACCAAATACAATTATTAAGCAGGCGCACAACATCAACGTACCTTTCAATTTTACGATAGCCAATTTAATCTTTCCTCTAAATTTTTTGTACGGAAATGTGAACAAAATTTTTATTCGATATAAATACAACAGCACATTCGTTACTTTTTTACTGCGTTCAAGGACTCGCGGACGCCAACTAAGCGAATTGTCTAACGTTAGCCCAAGGTCTTTGAGTTTAGTTGCCGTTTAAAGGCAGACTACTTAAATCTAAATTTCTTTAACAACTTGGTCCCTAATATAATTTTCATTTACTATTGTAATTAACTGATGTGTCGGTTTTATGCTTATCTAACAGATTCAGGCGTTACCTTGCGGAAGTCCATCCTAACTAAGAACGGGACCAATATATAGCTACTTGGTGGAATATTTCACTTAAATTCTTAAGAACCCTCTAATAATAATACTTTGCATTTACTTCGGTTTATGTAGACGTCCGCCAGCCCGCTAATAAATGCGCGTATGGTAAACAATGCGAAACACAACTACCACCGTTAATTTACTCTACACGTGTTTCACCTCTCCACGGAACATCCTCAGGAGATGTTACACCGACCAGTGCCAAACACCGAGTGCTCGGTGCACTTCATTAACTACTACTGCTGTATAGCGGAAGTAGCTATATATTAGTCCCTTTCTTGGTTTTATACTTGTCAATCCAAAATCACACTATCATCAAATATTGCAAAAAAGTTAATAAAATTTATTATATTTCTCACGTCTACATAAACCGAAGTAAAGGCAAAGTATTATTATTAGAGGGTTCTAAAGAATTTAACTAAAATATTCCACCAAGTCTTAAAATAGAATTTATTTGAAAGGAGCAAAAAAAATACAAATCTGATTATCTGAAACTATCGCAGTAACGAAAAAAATTGAAGCAAATACCTAACTATTTCAGACGTTTCCGTTAATTTTTAATCGTGATCTTCATTACACTGGAAAATTCTTTCGTCCTAAAATCGACTTAATTTTTAATTGCTACCACAGATGAAATATAAACGTTCTAATTACTCAACATTCGCTTGATAACTTGATACGAAATCTATAGCCACAAATTTCAGCACATGGTCCTATTCTAACTAAGATAAAATTACATTATTGTTTCGCCTTTCACAAACACAAGTTTACTTGTAATAATTTGTACTAAATTGATACCCTAACTGGAACTAATAATAGTTGTTTTAAGAACTTAAAACAGTTTTCTGTTGTCACCTCGTTTTTTGCTTTATTTATTTATGAGATAGATCCGGCAGTGTGATTAATCGCGCTTCAAAACTTTTCTATAAATAACCGGCATAGCTCAGCGAATTGAAAAATTAAATGGGTAGCGGAAGATCACATAGCTTACAGGGTTAAGATTCTGAAATGAAGACCACAGACCGACATGTGCAGCGCAGGATGTCTACCCACATGCGTTTTTCAAATTTATAGTGGAGGCCAATGTCCGGCTGTGCAAGTCCTCCGGCTAATGATGATGACTTTAAAACGTTTCTTATACAAACAGTTTTTTTTAACACCAGGTTTGGCACTAGCATAGAAACTATATGTTAACGATTGTATCGTTAACATAAAGCGCATGAACAATGATATATCCGTGCGTTCTATAAAGAATCACTAATTTTATTAAATATAAAAAAAATGATAGTATAGCAACAGTAATGAAAAACTTTAACAAATAGCTGAATAAAATAACTTCTGTTTGCGTACGTTGACCCAATATCCAAATATCGTAACATAAAGCAAAATCTGGATAATAATAAAATGAAAGGTAACGTAAAACTTGAAATTGTGTTAGCTTTGTAATATCATGTATTGCAGTTATGAAAAATGTGTTATATGTGTCAGTGATAATTAAAGGTGGCACTGTATATAGGTTACAATATAATGCATGTAGAGTTACATAATATAAGTATACAATAATTCAGTTATTTGGCACAAAGTCAAATGTCACGGTATAATGGGCATCATTGTAAGTTTCGCGTTCTGAATATGGGAGAAGCAAACTGCGGACGCTGTGTTAAATGCCTATTAACATTTTTATTGTTTACCTCTTTTGAAAAGTTGTACGACATTGATGCTTTGTTTTTTGTGTTAGCGAGAAGAATATTTATGTATAACAGCAGAGCCTTTTAAAAGTCGAAGGATCTCTCTAAAGACATCAGTTGTCAACCACAAACCAAACAGAAACATGATTCCCAAAGTAAGTTTTTGTGCATAATACTTTATTTAATCGTTTCAAGAATCAAAAGAAGGTGCTTAATCGTATTCTTATTTTTTAGAACACCATCGCAATACTGTCGCTATTTTCCTTGATATTTTTAAGGGAAATAAGTGGAGCTTCTTATTCAAATGTTTACGTTCAGAGCAAACCAGTAGAATACTTTAAATACGGCCCAGCTGCATCAGTTGTTGGGGAAGAAATAGCGCAAATATCTGCAGCTCCTCTCGAAAATGTAATACCTCTAGAAGCGGTGCAAGGTCTTATTTCACCATGTGTGTCGCCATGTGTAATACCTGGAGCTCCAATAGCTGCAATACCGCCACAAACTAGAGCAAGTATAATAACCTACAAATCTCCTATTGCTAATGTTCCTGTTGTACTAGCGTCCAAAGATGTGAGTAGTAATAATTTTCTTTTAAGCTATATTAAGAGATTTTCGTCAACACATACCATTTAAGGAACGAACAAAATGCTATTTTAGTTGTAAATGCCAGAGTCCTCATTGCACGGGACAAACAATATTTTTACATTTCTGCAGAAAATACCATTACTAAGTAATATTTAACCTCTGTTTCTAACTTTCTAACTTGTATCATCTAATATGTACAACATATATATGCTTGAAAATCTTTGGCTTAGGGATAAGCCGTTTTATTGTAATGTATTTATCAGTTTGCTTATGTTACGGTCCAAAAATTGTTGAGCGACACGTGGCATCTTTTGTTCCTTTAGCAAGAAACCATTTAGGTTGAAATTAATTTGATTCATTTTTGATACCAGATTGTAATAAGAAAATCCTGTAGTTGGAGCAATTATTGGGATATAGGTACATAACATGAAATGAAATCTATGCGACTCCCAATTTCCATTATACCCTAAAATATCGACAACTCGATTATCTTTTTCCATAATATTACAGGATGCGACAAGCTACCAATACTCATATGCTGTATATGATGAAAATACAGGAGACCAAAAATCACAAAGCGAGCATAGCGATGGTTCAGTAGTTCAAGGACAGTACTCACTTATTGAACCAAATGGATCGCGACGTGAAGTAACTTATACCGCTGATGATTTGAAAGGGTAATTTGTTTACTGTTTAATATGTTTCAATGTATAAAATGATTTGTAATATAAATAAAAACTATTTGTTTTTGTTGTATATATGTTTTCCAGATTTAATGCAGTTGTACGCAATATATTGCCTGAAATTAAAACAAATGTTCCAAATGAATCAGACAAAAAAGAGCCCACGCCACCTTGTAATGACATAAAGAATGAACAACTAAAAGAAGAACCTAAAAATGATAGTGAAGTTAGTGAATATTCAAAATCAGAAATTGCAGACGAGATAGAAACTACAACAAAAGAAGATAAAAAAATAGATGAAATAACAACAGAACCAACGAAGAACGAATTTCCAAAAGGAGCAGATTCCGAATTGTCAGAAAACAATGATGTAGTCAATTACAACGATATTATTAAATGTCTCCATGCCAAGATTCGTCAGACAAATACAAAAAATAACGTTGATACTAATCTGTCCCCATTGACATATATTCTTTTACCAACTATTGGTACGAAACCTTGTTAAATTTCTATTTAAGGCATCATATCTAGTCCGAACAATGAAATTTAATCGTAACTTTGAAATGTTAAACGGTCATTTTAAATATTATACTTATTCATAACTTGGAACCAATTTATGTTCTTGATGCAAATAAACAATGCAAACATTATCTGATGAATTTTACTAATTTAATTTATTTCCCCAGCCATCTTAAATAAAAAGTATCTCTACATGTACAAAGACATAATAGTTTTCACGACTACTTAAATAATAACTAATGTTTTTTTAATCATCATTTCTTATCGAAAGTCTTCCTAAGTTCTCGTTTTCTGAACAGAAGTCTTTTCGAGTACTAACTATTTTCTGATAGATCTGACTCATTTGTGACCCTCCGAATTTAAAAACGTAAACGCTCCACCACCACATACATAAAACACATTTGCACAGAATTTTTGATATGAAAGTTATTTGAAATTATTTTCTAAGCAGCGAATTCGCTCATAAAGGTTCAAGGTTAGACTAAAAAATGTACACGTAGTTTATTACTCATCTGTTGAAACATATACGTGCAATATACATATTTAAAATTCTTTGTAATTATCTGAACACAAAACAGTACATTTGCATTATTTCTAAACGAGGCAAAAATATTGCGATACATCACATTACCTTTTAATTTATATGATACATTTCTTCCTGTACAACTTTATTCATTAGCAATTATAATTCTTGTTATTATTTGCAAATAAGACCAGCTAGTTGAAATGGAGCAATCGAGTATTCAGTACACTTGATTAAAATGGTCATCACCGTCATCATCACGTCCACCGACAGACGCCTAGTGCAAGGCATAGGCTTCTTTTAAAGAAGATCGCCACAAATAAAAAGAAAAAATTAATGTATTATAAATATATCAAAATACTAAAAAACTATTAGAACTATTTATCTCGTTTCTGCTAAAATATTAAGGTTATTAACTTTGATCATCTTGTAAAATCACAATGCATTCGCCTTTCTATCAAACCATTATTGGGTCAGTTATTCCGAATAAATGATAATAAGATAAATTCAGACTCTGCGAGACAAGTGGGTATGAATAATTTCGAAAGCTCTCAAATATCAATTGTTATTATTTATTTATTGAAAGCCACTGTGATAGTAGATCGCATGATCTACTCCCAGCAACTTATGTTTACATAATTATGAGGATATACTTGATCATTTCCATTTAAATTCTCTCAACGCAATGTGGGAGATACGACTTTTTTACTAAAATTAGTAAGTGGCATTAACAGCCTTGATTTTATAATAAAAACTTATTGTGCTGTGCCTCATTCTAATAGCATAAATAACAGTGTAAGTTTCGACCTACACGGAGAAGTAATTATGCCGGAGTGGGACACACGAAACTATATGAAAACATGGTTAAAGAAATAAATGTGTGTAATGTCAAAATACATCAAATTATATATCTAGATATAATTGCTTTTATAAATAATGTGAGATTGTTAGTCATCCTATAAGATAGTCTGTTTTACTATTCATGCATTTAATGTTCACCTCCAGAAAGTTATATAGTATACCTGGTTTATTTTTAAATGTATTTTATTTACAACTTGTAGTATGTGTAATCGACTAGTTAGGTGAACGAAATAAAAAACAACTGCATAATTTAAAATCACTATTTTATTGAAACGATAATAGAAAAAATCTTTACCATTTCTGAGAAATATTCGTTTCGACTTTGGCATAAACTAAAAATCTGAATGACTGGTAACATTCACCAATCCCCAACTCCGTGAACAGTGAAACATTATCTTTTGTTTGATTTCCAGACGGAGGTAGAGAGAATGAATATTCATGCACTTATTTACCAAGTTTCTTTCATTCAATTAATCATTTAACCATTATGGATCATTTATAATAACTACTTGCGTACGTCATGAGGAAAACGCCTGAAAAACCCAAGTTCATAACACCTAAAAAAAATTGTGTGTCTATATAATAAAATCGTTCACTACGAAGGCTCCAAAAGCCACTATATTAAAAGGTACTCAAAACAAAGCCAAGACTAATTATTTTTACCTTCATGATTTTCTCAAATATTTATGTTGTCATTCAGATCGAAATTTAAGTCGATTAGATAAAATCAAGAGTTGTTGCTTTAAAAAACTCACGCATCTCTAATTGTTATTATTGAGCGAATGAAGTTTTGTATAACTCATTACATTAACGACTTGTTGAATTTTTAGTTTATACTACTTTATATTAATTTTGATTCTTGGTAATAATACCATTATATACTTGATATTAGGCTTTATGCTTTGACCAAAACTATACATTAAACTGATTTAGCATTATTTATACAGGTCTATTTATAAGAATACAAAGTCATTTACGAGCTTTACAGTTGACCCGTATGTCTTAATTGTAAGTTTCATTTACAAGATATCCGTCTTGATAGATGGTACTTCATAAAAGTAGCACAAGGTTAATATCACAAATACAGGTACACATTTTTTTTTCAAAATTTTGTACAACCGTTTATAGTTCAGCAGTATTTCGGTACGTAGATGTCTTATTCGAATATCCCGTAATACCATTTAGTTAAAACAAAACGAATAATTTAGTTTTACAAATTTTCGTATATATACGCTCGATTGCTTTTCAGTTATATTCGTACATGTTTTTATGATACGAAATAAATTCATTTTGGATTAAAAATCTGTTCTTAATAACTAATCTAATAATAGCCGATAATTAAAAATAAAGATCCTATTAGCAGTTTTATTTAACTGAAAACAATGCTCATTATAAAACGTTGCAAAATTCTTAGTTGTCAAGAATGTTCCCGCGCTTCTTTGTTATTGCAGTAGACAATTTTCAAATATTTAAAACTGGAACGTAAGAAGCCTAATTGCTTAAATAAATATTTTTAAATAAAATGATTATAATTATGTTATTAATCATAAAAAATGTGGGCGTCGACACGATGTAAACTTTTGTAATCAGATTAAAACAATTACTACTTAGCACGACTTAACACGCAATTATTTGATAATAGGATATAAAATAGGAAATCACGATAACAATCACCATCTTACACGGTTGAACCGACGTAACAATAATGATTAGTGATCAACGAATTCAAATATAGACAGAGTTACCTTGAAGTCATGTTACTGTTACAGAGTCAAGGCATTGCACGCATTTCTCCGCCCCACCCGAATCAAAGAGCCAGTCGACCTGCACATATAAAACCATTATACCCAACCGTTGACATCAATCAACTCTTGGTAGCTAGACCATTCACACAAAATGTTCAGCAAAGTAAGATTTAATATTATTAAAGTAAAACATTACACTAATTCTAAAAAAATCCTTTTTTTATTTAAATATTATTATAATTAAATATTATTTATATGTTTACGAAACTTATAAGAATTTTTTCTTTATAGATCGTAGCTTTCGGTGCTCTGGTAGCAGCAGCCAGTGCTGGTCTCATTCACGGACATGGAGCTTCTGTGGCTTCAGAGAGCGTAGTCCACCACGGCGGAAGCTACGCCGCTGCTCCTCTCGCTTACGCAGCTGCGCCTGCTCATGCTGTCCAGTACGCACCGGTGGCCAGTTACGCCGCGCCTGCTGCTTCCTATGATGGTCATGATTATTATGTAAGATTTTTGTAGCATCCTTACTACGCTGTAAGTAATGGTAGAGAAAGTTCTACCAAATGATTAGTTTGGAATGAAGACTGCTTCAAAATTAGGTTGATCTTATATCATCGAATATTCCAGAAATCGTCAATGGTTATCAGATTAAAATAGTTTCGAAAGTTAGAAGCAAATAACATCCAACTGTTAGAAAAAGGTGAAAATTAAAAACCTAAGAATATTCTGGTCTTAACTTTAACTGTCAAATGCAGCATTGATATTTATTTATATGTAAAAGATAATCATTTGGTGAATATCTACTCTTCTCTCAGAGAAAACGCACAGTTCGTAATTTACCACAGCTGCACAACGTAAATGAGTGTAAATCTATCTATTAGATATTTAGACATAGATTATGTCGTAAACGGCAGTAGAAATTATTGATTACCTCAGGATCCCTGGTAAAACCGACCAAACAAGTCGACTTTTGACTCTGGCGCACTAGGGTCTAAATGCAAATGTAACAGCCTAAGTTCATGCCTATAGGAGGCACTTGAATCTATTCCCGTGATCTAGAACCAATCCGATGAAACTGTAGAATATAGGGGCCGGAATTGTGTTTAGAAGTAAAAAAAATCAAGGGTGTCTTCAAACTTCGTTTGTTAAAAGAGGTTTTATGCTAAGCACTCTCTGCGCTACGACAACTCAGAATCCAATCTACTTTCTAAGATTGTGGATCGCGATCAAGTAACCTTTTGTACTTTTACATTAATAAAGTATTATTTTTGGATTTAAAAAGGTAACGATTACGTAAAGTTTTTATTTTTTAATTCATTTAATATATTTCGTTTAAATATTTTTCTAAAACAGGCTCACCCTAAATACGACTACAGCTACTCAGTAGCAGACCCTCATACCGGTGACCACAAGTCACAGCACGAGATCCGTGACGGAGACGCGGTACATGGATCCTACACTCTGCTTCAACCCGATGGCTCCGTCCGCACTGTAGACTACACCGCCGATGACCACACTGGGTAATATTTTAATACTAATTTCATTCTAAATATGTCCCACATTCAACTTAAAGTTCAACGTATTTAAAGAGGAAGGCTTTTAGTCACAAATTATTAATATCATCATCGTTTCTGCCACTAGACGTCTATTGCCGGATATAGGCTTCCGCCATAGAATTCAAATAGGATCTATTGGAAGTGGCCTATGTCCGGAGTCTAGACTATCTTAGCAAGGGCATCTGTCCCCCTTATGAGCGAAAGCCCATTTGCTGTCTTGTCCACTTGAACTTGCCAATCCGCTAGGTTATATCGGTTACTAATGTACATTTTTTTACAGATTCAACGCCGTAGTTCATAACACCGCACCCGCCGTTCACCCCGAACCCGCTCATGGCTACCACCATTACTAAACTGTTTAATAGTTTGAAAATGTTTGTCTATATTTAACTTATTATAAACATTTGTGCAATGTTTGTGAGTACTGTAAATAGATATAAAATTTTATAATAGAATCTCTTTTTTATTTCATTTTTTATTCCATTTCTTGCTGTGTGGTACAGTCTACACGAAAATCAATGATTTTATAAATAATAAATAACGTAATGACAGCAAATTATGACGAGCTGTTCTAAAAATTCGCTTTACTACATATTAAAATTAGTTATCAGTTGTAGTATCGCTGCAGAGTTTCTTCTGTCAGAGGTTCTTCGACTGCTGCCTTCCAGTAGTGTTTCAGAATGATCACTTTATACATAGCGATTAGATATAAGTTTAAAATATTTAAAGCTTTTTCTGACAAAGAGTTGTTTATAAATACTTGTAAAGCTTGTGTACCTATAACTAATCAACCTACAGAAAAACCATTTAAGAGTGGTTTCAACGGACTTATTTAGACGACTCATCAATCTCAACACACGAATCAGTCTGTATACAATCAACATGAAGAAAAATTTATATAATTGTATCACCTACAACATAACTGATAGATGAATTTGCGTCCAGATTGCCCAACTTAAAATATAATCGCAACCATGTCGACAACCCAACATAATTCGATATCCATATCTGATTCTAATGCCGGATAATGAAAGGCTAAGCAAATTACTTTTAATTACATGGCATAAAACAGAAATGGTTTCAATATTTCGAGTAAATTTATATATACATATATAAATAAAGATTTATATATATATAAATAATATATATATATATATATATGATTTATATACATATATATATATATATATATATTTAATGGCATAAAAATAGCTCGATTGAGGCCGTACAAAGAATTATCATTAATATTTAAAACGATACTATAATTCAACTTAAAAAAAAAAATTTAAAAAGTATCAAAATAATTGTTTGATTTAACTCTTGTCAAAATCAAAACTAAACATAATAATAATAACGTTAAGCTGCCCAGCTAATTGTTACATTGCAAACATGTAACTCTGCTTTATATTTAAGTTTTATACATTATACTAGAGCCTCTTCGAACTTAATGAACGACTTATCAACCCCTTGCATATAGAACTTCGTGACCTCTACTAGTCGAAGGGAATATTCTTACCAAATTCCAAGTCTCTATATAAGTCTCCTATAGTTCCAGAAATATCGTGATCAGTTAGTACATAGAAGTCTCCCTCGAATGATCCTGCTAAATGACGCACAAGTCGACATCGTACTCACAAATAATTTTAACAGTTTATGATACAACTATTGTTAAACACTACCAATTGAATTTTAATAATAAATAAATAAATGTATAGCATCATATATGCAGGTATTAAGGGTAAAAAATGGCAATAAATATTTCTCCTTTCTTTTTTATCCTTTGTTATTGTTTTCAAACTATATTTTGTGTTATGTCAGTTAAACGCCTGCGCATGTACTAAGCCTAAGATTAAGAAGTCCTTAAGAGTTTAAAGAACTCTTGTCTGAATCTATATAGAAGTAATTGTAACGGAAATAAAAAAAATTAAAACTTTCGTAAAACTTATTTGTTATAAATTATAAATTTTATAAGTGTAGTTGATAATTGACACCAGAATAAGTAATGAAACTGTATTAAAAAGTCACGACCGCACAATTAATCATACTAAACTAAGTTTTGCAAGTTGAAGTGGGCAGGCTACAGCGCGCAGAACTCACTGGTTACTGAGGCCATAAAGTTCCGGAGTGGAGTCCACGAAGTGGCAACCTTATCGCAGGACATCTACAATGCTTGATACAATAAATAAAATAAACTCGTAACGCCTACATTTCGCCTTTAAAAAATTTTAAAATCCTTATTGGCCGAAGTATACGAATACATAATAAAGTTTTCGAAGATATTTTTATATTCTCGATGTTTCTTTTCTTAATTTAAAATATAAATTATGAAATCCGTTAAATAGGTTTTATTAAAGTATTCAACAGTTTTTAATTTATCGGAATATATAGAAGTTGGTTTGTTGACTCGTTTACAAGGTTTATATTATAACACATACATCAAACATAGTTAAATTTAAATAATAAACAGCTGCAATTTATTTTCCAGCCGGCTCCTCTCGACAGATTAGCAATCCGATCTGGTGAGCTTACTCATGGTCAGACTACACAAACCTTTTCATAATTTTTAAAATAATGATGATTGAAAAGTTCGTGTTAATGCCTACTCAAATGAAGATATATAAAACACAAATATGCACTACTTCTAGTTCTTATGATTTATAGATCCTCTAAGTGGACAATCCACTTATAGGAATGTAGTGTACAGTCCTTCTAGCGGTATCTGAATGAACGTAGATTGAAATTTCCTATTAGTATACACTTGGTAGAACCGATTAACATTTGTTGAACAGTAAAACATGCCTTTGGCCTACCCATGACGTTTTTTGTTTTCTTTCCTTATAATTATTTTATAATGTTTTATTTGTGACAACCAAAAATCTTCATAAACTTATTTTAAATAAACTAGACTAGACTCAATGTCTAACCATAAATAAATAAAAAATATTGTTCAGTACCAAAACATTCTTTTTAAAGTTGATGTGAGCATCGCTAGTAGGTGCTTCTGATCCACATTTAGTTCTGGCTGCAAAGGGCACACAAGGATCACGCATCAAGTTTCCTCCTTTACTCGACATTAGCACGAAAAACCGGCAAGACGTGAACCTAATTTTGATTTGTGCTATAGTTAATATAACGTCGCATTAATTACAAGCGCATCTTGCGAAACTAGTATAAGAATTATCATATAAAATACTTAATGTCATAACTACAATCAGTTTTGTAATTAAACGTTTCATATTTAATTGTCATTGAATTGTTTTAATTTACATATATATACATGACATTTATACATATATTTAAACAAAGCCTTATGCACAATAAGATTACTAAAAAGTATATTAAAGCCTGTCGCACCAACACGTTTAACGAAGCATACACATTTGCAATAGGCCCATATAAAGAATTTGTGATTACGAACTTCAGAAAAGATTTAGTACCTTGAATAGCAATAACACAATCAAGGTGTTTGCGTACATTTCTCTGCCCCACTCAACTCAAAGCACGCACCGCTGTCCAACATGTATAAAACCATTATTTCCTACAGTTGACAGCAATCAAGTCTTAGTAGCTAGAGCATACACATACAAAATGTTCAGCAAAGTGAGTCTCTTAGTAAAATAATATAGTTAAAAAATATAATATAATAATATTTATCGACATAGTAATACTTACAGATATTTATTGTATTAAAATTTATGAACAATATAAATTTTTTTTTAAATATCTTGTTCATCGTTTAATCCTTGCATACGGTAAATGTGAATATATATCAATGAACTTTCAGATTTTTGCACTCGGTGCTCTAGTCGCGGCCGCCAACGCTGGCCTGCTCCATGGACATGGCGCTGCTGTGTCCTCTCAGAGCATAGTACGTCACGACGCAGGGTACGGAGGCAGCGCAGGTTATGCAGGCTACGCAGCTGCTCCTCTTGCCCATGCTGCTATTCCTGTTGCGCATGCTGTGCAGTACGCCCCCGTGGCCCAGTACGCTGCCCCAGCTGCTTCTTACGAAGGCCATGATTACTATGTAAGTAATTTACAAATCTTTCTAGCACCTATGTTATTAACAGGAAACATATCAATATGTAAAACCTTATGAAGACATAAGTAACAAAACATTAATTTATTGCAGGCTCACCCAAAATACGACTACACGTACTCTGTTGCGGATCCCCACACTGGTGATCACAAGTCACAGCACGAGATCCGTGATGGTGATGCCGTACATGGTTCCTACTCACTCCTTCAACCCGATGGCTCCGTACGCACTGTCGACTACACCGCTGACGACCACACCGGGTAAAACTGATCATCTATTACAAAATTACATATAAATCATCCCTTTAAAGTTATTTTTGTGATCAATTTTAAGTTACGGACTATGAAATGTTAATTTAAAAGGGTTAACTTCGCGTGACTGTTTTGCTATGTTCCACATATCAATTTATTTATAAATTTAATTCTATTTTTCACAGATTTAACGCCGTAGTCCACAACTCAGCACCTGCGGTACACCCGGCACCAGCTCCGTCGCATGGCTACCACCATTATTAATTTCACCAGCAAACAAGACGTTTATGTATATTTGAGTTATTTATTTATACTTTTTGTACAATGATTGTGATTAATTTTAATATACGAAGTTGTGACATGTAACACAGTTTTTTCTACTTTAATATTGCACCTCCATGTACATTTATTCGCACATTTAAATAAGAAAATAAGTTCAGAAAATACATCAAGTCGACAAATGCGTTAAAATAATGCATATTTATTAAATAAAGCCAAATATTCATGCGGAATGTACTAATACATACAACTTTCATGTTACGGCATATTAAAAATAATATACAAAAGATAGTTGTTTCTAATGTGATTGGCGACGTTAATCGATTTGGTGATTGAAAAATTTAGTAATATTCAAAATAAAAAGTAAGTTCAATATTTTTAAGTTTATTGTCACATAAAAGTTAGATACAATATATTTTTAATATAGATTGATGTTATTGTAAATACAGTGTAACCAAAACTAATACATTCAGGTGACAAGGATCGAATATAATCAATACACAAGTCATATGAAATTGAGGAAAAGCGGCGAAAATATATCTGTATTCGCTACTGTGAGCAAATAGCGGTAGCAACGTAACTTTTGATCTGACACCTGTTATGATTGGCGACCACTGCAAGTATTTAAATTTTGAGCAATCTCGGGCTATGAAAGGCATGTTTAACTATAAGTGTAGGCTTGTTAGTTTTGTATAACAATCATTACTTCACACGCGGGGCCTTCAGACCACCCAATATTTCAAATACTAGCGTGTTACGTTCAAAATGGTAAAGGTATAAAAAAGGTCCATGCAACAACTGTTTTATCTACTAGAATGACATAACAATATTGGATCACACAAGCCAATATTTCATCTAAGATCGAAGGCCACAATTTTTTTCTGTATATAGTATATATTAGTTCTATATATAGTCAGCTACTTTATACATAATAAACTATGGCCACCTTTCTTTCAGCCAAAGAGGTACATAGAATAGTGCCTGTAAAAAACAACTTGCTTGAATTGTCTTAAGCTTCTCTGTAAAATATTTTTATATGAGTTTATGAATTAGTTTAAAACTATAAAAAAGTTATATAGTACTTAAACAAATAAATAAAATACGATTAATTACGAGTATATTGAAATTACGTGATAAATGAACATAACTTTTGTAATGACGATTTGAAATCTTATTAAAAGAAGAGACCGACGAGCTTTAGTATCTTAATTAAAAAGAGACTTAGTATCTTAATTAAAAAGCTTTGTTACAGTAATTATACTGGTGTTCTTCCAACTATAAGCAACGTAGAGTCCGTGAGCCAGAATTACGTCTTCGAATGTTTTAGAGATATATTTTAAGGCGCATCGTGCCCTTAGTAATACAAACTGGCTTTTTCTTAGTTTGTCTGTTCATCGGCATTCATCATCTGATGATCATTGTGATGTTCATAATCAACCACAGGCTGTTCTATGATTATACTTAACTCTTTTTATGGCAAAAATCTGGCTGCTTTATTTGTACAATATAAAATTAGGTGAATAACACATTATACCAGAAATTTAAATTTTGAACAAATTAATTTTTTTTTAAATATAATAAAAATTGATACATAGTTTGTCACACAAGCTGTTCAAAAATAACAAAAATACTGAGTGTATTAAATTTTCAATTAATGTGCATTTCATCATCTTTTTGTGAATCAAACAAATATTCAAAATCATCACACAAACATCACACAAAACTTATTTATATTATATTATAATATTGCTTAATAATTTATGAAAAAATATTAAAGTAACGAACTTTAGATCATTGCGTAGGTTATTTCACGTCACCTTAACAAAATAGAATTAGGAATGTGTAGATCCATACACGCACGATTGTACGAGTATACGACATACGACATAGATCAGCGAGATGGCAAATTGAAGTGGCATTGGGTAGGCCACATAGCGCGCAGAATAAAAGGTGTGGGTAGGGTCATGAGTTTCTGGAGTGGAGACATAGAACGGCAAAGGCAGCGAAGGACATCCGCCCACAAAGTAGACACACGACTTTGTTATGGTCGTCGGAAGACGGTAGATCTAGGTCGCTTCTAACTGCTCCTTTTTTTAAACCTATGTCAAGTAGTGGACATCCTGCGACTGAAATGACGATTATGATGAAATTTGTCACTTCTTTCGGTTAGCACCTGTATAATCATTTAAAAACTTTACTGATTGTCCAAGCATACTGCCAGAGCTATTATTGTTTTGCTAGGAACACATCGCAATAATTTCTTCGTAAAATATGAAATCCAAAATTATGTAGAAGAAGTGTACGTACAATGTTTTTTTACTAAGAAAATAAAAATATTAATAGGACATTATTAAAATATAATATTTCTCTTAACTTAATGCGGAATTAATTTGAGATTTTTGAGCTTTCATTTTCCTTGCAAATAAAACAGAAGGAAATACGTGGACAGGCGGTTTCTCAACGCCGCCTGCAAATATAAGGTACATTTAACGTATTTGAGTTCTGAACTAGTTAGTGCAGAAGACCTCTCAAAAATTTTACAAGAATTACACCAGATAAAACGTCTACTATGAGATAGTATACGTGGTATAGTTACCGTAACTCAGTTTTATCATTGAAACATATCTTACACAATGCAAATCATTTAAATAAAGTGTAGTTACGAGCCGCGTCTATGGCCTTGGCGTGCTTAGGGTAAAATCAAACATGCGAGTTTTGTTAATTAACATATATACACGTCTCCTGATGCATAAAGCAATTTCCTATCCAAACAAAGTATAGATTACGTTATTTTAAATTCAATGTGTGGCAGAAAATTCAACCTATAATAGTTCATTAATATAGAGAGATAAGGCATCAACATTACACCATTTTAGCCTTAAGGTTCTAGAGTGAAAACCAGGACCTGGCAATAACAGCGCAGGACTTCCACCAGAAAGGAGAATAGACAGGTGGACAAAGAATTTTCTTAAAGCTGTCGAAAAACACTTAATACGGGCCAACCGATACTTTTGGAATTTTTTTATGGTAGCCTATTTCCAGCAGTAAAAGCAGTACGTCTAAAATGATGACGTTGATAAGAGCAGGGATTTTAGGTTATACTTATATTTACTACGAAACTATGAATCTAATAGTGTGGGGAGTTATGGTCATGCTAGCAAATAAACTCACGATGTTAAATAATTTTAATAAATGGTATATCTAATGGTATGAAATTCTCAATTTATTTAAAACTTGATATGATAAAGTAAGTAAATAATGATATTACTCTAACATAATGCTATCGATTTGTAATAAGATAAATTATCGGCAATGTAACTTAACTGCCAAGGTATTAAACTACACCTTTAAAATACAGAAGGATACCTTGCGGTCTGTATTATAAAAGGATATATCCTATAATATTATAGTTTTATAAAGAAGAACATTCTTGCTACTAATTTATCACGTGATTTGTGTTCGGTATAATGGACCTGCCAAGTACAGAGTACAGAGTCATTGTTTCAGGTGATACTTGTATCCCGTTAGAGGGCACATAACAAAAATAATACAATATGAATCAAACGATTGTGTTTGCGTTACTATCTGGAATATGAACTCGGTTAAATAAATAAACATAATTACCCAAAACCCAACCTTTTGGTAAGTATTGGTAAGTAACTATTATTGGTAAGTATTTAATCACACTGATGATTTAATTTAATGCTGCTTCAATCGCCACTACTTTGCACGTGAATCAAGTTATTAATTATAAATTACCATATACCAGATGTATCAATAACATTACAATGAAGAAAGACAATTGGTAATTATTGTGTGCCGTTATTAGTTGCACTAGCCAATTTACAATTTCAATTAGGTAAATCGCTTGAATCGGGTGAAACCTTCGGCATATTAGCTAGAGAACTTAATTTAGAACCAAGGTCTATACGCTTTTCTTTACCCCACTTCAATGAACTGTTTAATGTACTATAAAACTATAGAGCTGCAGAAATAATATTAATCTGTTTCAAACTCCTAAAGAACACAAAATGTTTTGCAAAGTGAGATCATTTAATTCTAAATATTTTTTTTATTTTTGATGTTTGTTATATATTTCTTTTAATTGCAGATAGTTGCTTTCGGTGCTATGTTGGCGGCAGTCAACGCTGGCCTATATCACAGTCACGCGGTATCATCGCAAAGCATTCGGCGTCATGACATTGACTATTCCGCACCTCTAGCCTACCACAAAAGCTATAATGTTGCTCCTATAGCATATTACGGAGGACACGACTATTATGTAAGTTTTTATGACATCCTAAACCTTCCTTTCGATATGAACATCATTTAACTGATGGGTATCCTCTGCCAAACGTGGGATGTACTACTTGGAAGGACCGTGAGCTAAAGATCTTCTACCGCTTGAGTCTAGTGACTCCTATCAAAATCTAAATATTCTTTATTTAAATAAGCTATAACATACACTTTAGAAATGTCAATCAACATAAAATATCAGCGTTATTAGCCCTACAGGAAGCTACCGCTGGCAGTTCTGATTAGAAGAGCCGGCCAAAAACTTAACAGTTTCTCTTTACAAATACAGTTTTATAAAGAGTCCTTGACGATAATTAGTTTCCTGAGGGAGCATCAACGATATAGGCTTCGCTTGCCTTATCGAATCCCTTGTCAAAAATACAATCGGAAAATTCGTAATATATAAAATCCAACCGTTTCATGTTTCGACGTTTTTTGACACGCTTGAACAAGTTGGCACAACTCATAACAGTCTACCCCGGAGTTTTTAAAAGACCTTGCACCCAGACATTTCAAGTAGTTTTCGCCAAAGCAAGCGTTGAACATGTTCTGAATACAACAGGAGACATAATTGTGGCCCGAGCAGGGAATCCCGAGGTAGCTCTTAAACTTTGACGTAAAGATTTGCAACCAAGTGCCCTCAACACTTGCCTGTTCGAAACTATTAACGCCAATGAGCACATAGTGTTAGGTTGAAAAAAGTTTTCTATATTTACATCATTGAATTGATGTAAGCTACATTACATACAATCGGTGTTATTGGAAATCAATGGAGGTGGTCTATATCCAGCAACGAACTGCTAATGATAGATCATAGGCATGGGAATGCCTGATATAATGATTATATCTACAATATTCACTAAGAAGTGAAAATATATTTAACTGAACTAAACACTTTCAGTGCAACGTTAGCCACTGTAAATATTAATTTTTCAGGCTTATCCCAAGTACGACTTTTCTTACTCGGTATCGGACCCACACACCGGTGACCATAAATCACAGCACGAAATCCGTGACGGTGATGCCGTTCATGGATCTTACTCGCTGCTGCAGCCCGACGGCTCCGTGCGCACCGTGCACTACAGTGCTGATGATCACAATGGGTACCAGAATTTTCATAACATTCATTATTTACTTATTTCATAATTATATACAAGATTCGTTCAAAATGAAACAGGTTTACGACAACCATATTTAGTTGGTCCTATGTACTTTTATTATTTATTTATTTAGATATTTTGTAGCCAAAAGATATGGTTTTAATTTTTCCTAAGGTTGTCGGGAAAAAAATGTGACCGTCCATTAAGCCCATCTGACACACATGTTTTTATGCAAAAAAAGGTTTTTGAATAGTGACCACAGGCCGGAAGCCGCGGCGAGAGTAGGCCCTCCAATAAGTGACCGAGGGAAGACACTAGATGCGAGCAGCTAAAGACCGGTCATGATGTTGATGAAATATCGCCTACTTTTCGTTTTCGATCATTATTTTGTAAACGCAAATGCCAAAGAAATATCTGGATTATGAAAACCTCAAGACAGTTCTTCAAAACATGTCATAACGACAGTTAACTTTGAACAAAACGAAACACGTCAAGTCTAAATTTCATAAAATGTACCAAGATAAAGGACTAACGTATTATTAATGATAATACTATTTTAAATATCTTTGCTTGTATTGTTCTAGATTCAACGCCAAAGTACACAACTCCGCTCCCTCCGTGCACTATGCTCCAATCGCTACGTACTATCATCACTAAACAATTTTATTAATATTTTATTGTTTGGTTTTGATTGAACATAACTTGTAGACAAGTGATAATATTTATAATTAAAAGTTTAATTTATTAAATAATTATTTTCTTTAAGCCTTCCAAGAATTTTTACTTTTTGATGACTTCGATTCATTACTAACAAAATTATTTCTAGTAGTTTATTATTTTCATCTTGGACTCGCTTACGAGTGTAAAAAACATAGTGAAGAAAATTCTATTCTGATTATTAAGGGCAGCACAAAATAATATTTTCATCATCATTTAACCCACAGAACGTCCACCGCTGGACATAGGTTACACAACTATATATACGTTCAAATAATAAAGATTTTTTTTTCAAATTCCTCTGATGTCTTTTACACTATACATGATTTTTCAGAAATGATGTAAATTATGTCAATACGTTTAGTAGCAGCGTAGCGCTAAATGAATATAGATTTCTCAATTTAGTATTTACTTAATACACTTTCGTGTTGAAATAAAAATTTCTTAAAAAATATCCTACGATTTAAAAAAAATTAAAATTAAACAGTGAAGGTCAAAATGTTCTCGCGTTATTCAAATTTATGTGCAATTAATTTGAATCAATTTAAGTTTTCAATGTCAAAGATATAAAATCAATAACCTAGCTAAAAATTCGTCACACTGACACTCCACACGCTACTGTTTTTATGAATAAAATACGAGTTGAAAATTTATCTTCCTTTTTGTTTGCCTTTTCCGCTTCATTTTCACTTTCATTCAATTTGATTAATTTTAACGACAACAGTTAAAAGAAATTGAATTATAATTTTTTTTAAATATTTATATTAAATAAAAAGATGCTTCGATCTAAATATAAATAAAATAGTTTTTTTTATTGTTATTTTATAATTATAAGAAAGTTGAAGCGATGACATATATCGTCCATGCGCATTTACATTATTACTGCCGGCGAAAGAATTACAGATGAAACGTTTCCTTTTTAGTATAACTGTTGCATTAATAATGTACTATTCCACAATACCACTGTTCTAATAAATATATGATTGTACTGTAGTAGGTTACAGCTGCAGTTTCTGGTCGTTGGAGAGTGATCCGGTGGTCCAGATGTTGATAAGCTCTAAAATCTGTATCTATGTTGTAAACTAATCATCACATCTGGTTACTTAAATATTGTCTTTGTTTCATCATTAACATTACCTAATTTTTTTCTAACACTCTGAAATTATAATCTTAAAATTAAATAATTAGTTTGATAAAATATTATATCAACAATTAACTAAAAATAGCAATAATAATAATAATAGCAATCTTGAAAATTATTTCTCGTTAAGAATAATTTCGCGTCCTTAGCTTCACAAACAACTATAATGCTGCCGAAAACTCTATAATGGTGTGGAGGAATATTGACTACTCCGTTATGGGCATTCATAACGGAGACTTCTTCGTCGGTCCCACCTCACCGCGAAAGTTCCTAGTGCGCGGTACAGCAGTTCGGAAGCACTATAAAATGTATTTTATAGCCTTATGAATATTCCACTACAATGACATAAACCTTCTCTCAAAGGCTGATATCGATTTGCTGAAAATTACATACGCTTAAAATAAGTCTGGGATTTTACTGTTTCCTTACGCTGTCATCTTTTTGTTAGTAAACAGTGTTTTTATGATACATAATCTAATCACAGTGTGCCGAGGAATCTCTCCCACGACCTGCGATCATCAAAAGCATTCATTAACGAATAGTTCACTAATGCACAAACAATAAAAACGTTTTCTAATTAGAATCAATTCAAACCATACTAGTATGAGTCATATATTACATAGCGCATAATAGAGCTATATAATTCAAAAGTCAAGGTATAAGTTCGTATAACCATTTCTAGTACAGTGACTGTGACCAATTATTATTAAGATCATGCTACTTCGCTAAGCTTCAAGGTACTTGAGACATGTGATTCGTAATCACGCAGGGGTCTATTTTATAGATCATAGTTATTATTTGACTTAAACTCCAACCTTTATACAAATAATGTTTAAAACTAAGCTATTTAAGGGGTACGTGATGCATAGGAAATGTTACTCGAAATCGACTTTGTAAACGATTTTTTTTAAAAATGGACAGGAATAATGTACATTGTATTCACCTTTTTCAGCGTTAAACAAAAATAAAACGGCTTTAACAAGATCGTCTGCCTGTCTTCTGCGTAGAGGTCCGACGCTGCGCTTACTAATCGGTGGCCTCCACTCCAGAACCTTATAACCGGCCTATTTTGCAGCCATGTAGCTCACATAGCTCTATCTACCCGCTAGGCTATGCCTGTAAGTTTCCTAATGACGTCCGAAGTGAAAGACCTCATTTCACTGTCATAAGTCATCACTTGTAACACATTTGACATAGACCTTCGTCTTGACGCACTAAGGGATATCGGACGAGTAGATGTTTCTTAGTTTCCCGAAAAAAGTCTAGTAGAATTTCATTCGATCAATGGCCTCTTTCTAATAGTAAGAAATACCTAATTTGACTTTTTGCCAAGTCCAACCTGAGAACAGAGTTTTCGTCTTCTCCATGTCTTGCCAAGAATTTTATTTCAATTTTCAATAAAATACGTCAAGATTTCTTTTAACGCTGTCAAACGTTTTATGCTCAATTAGTTTTTATCGTTTCATCATTATTAAAAACATTTGTAATATTAGGAACTAAAAGTGAACAACATCGCCTTATTATTTCTTTTAGCTATTGATTTCTTAAGAAGTGTTCATTAAATAAATTGATTCTAGAATGTAAATTTTAATGTAATTGACACCATTAAAAGTATTAACAACTTAGATCATGTGTGACAAAGGACAATTAAATTTGTAAACTCTGGCATTACACTAATAATAGGAACGTACCTTGAATTACAAGTCATGGATCGAAGGTATATGAAGGCCGTACTTCGCCTGACAGCAAGTCATTTGGGCATACACTTCGTTTTATAAATACATTACGATCATACCAATTTAAATCAATCGGATATTGTGTATAACACAAAACATGAATTATATCGAGTTAAAACAATTTAAATAAATTAAACAATGAAATTGTTATAGTTTTTTGTCTAATAAATTTCTGAATATATGTTTCGTCATATACTTATTGTAGATTTATAAGCCGAATTCTTTACGTGAATTTCGCAATACGTTTATCTCAACATAACTAATACAGCGCTACTAATTCAAAACGATTGTTAGCTGTTATTTGAGAAACTCGAGTATGCCGTGTCTAATACGTACTGCTCCAATGATGATAAATTTGTAAGTTGTTAATATTTGTTTTGTTTTTGTAATCAGCCTTGTAATGTTCCAGCTGCAGGTACTACCTCTCAAGGACAAGGAATGTACGAACGATGATCCACAATGTGTGCCTTGTATAAAATGGTGGTGTCGCGCATTATACTAAATTAAATTATACACCCTTACTCTTTGCGAGCTTTGCTGATATGTATTGATTTTTTTACTTTAATTTTAACTCCGAAATATTAATAAATCTTATGTATGTCATGAGAATGTCAGTAGATACCAAATTAATAGAAACTGGAATGAATTTGAGATTCTCTAAAATCCTTCTTTAGTAGATGATGCGTGGCTACAGTAGTTACAAACACGGCCTGATATTTAAAGAGCTCACAACAAACTCAGTACGGTTTTTTTGTAAGCTCTTTTACAAATTTCCTTATTACAGTAAAATTATTGCAATCCATTGCATTAATTTTACGTGATACAGCCTGGCTGCAATATGCATAAATAATTTGAGCAGATATAGTTTGATAACTTTCTAAAATTTATTATATTAAGATTAGAAACTTCACAATGGAATTTATAGGAAAAGCGTATACAACTGCTATTTTTAATTTAAAAAGCTGCGATTTTAAGGTAGAATTTGACCCCGGTGACGTGCTACAGTCCGATAAATTTTTAACACTACGTTATTGGTTCCAACCATAAACTTTTATTTGTATGATTTCAAAATAAATTTATTTCACAGGCCGTCGAGGAGCGTGACGTCGCGAACGCACCCACCACCTAATGCACCTACAAAGATTCGTCAAAAAGCATCGATGTCTAGTCGAACAAGAATTTTATTTGCCGAAATAACCCGACGCTTTCGCCCTTATGATCGAATGTAAAAGTCTAACAAAATTCTTTTGTAATTTTAACTTGTTTTAAGTTGTTACAACGTTCTACTTATAATATTATTTTTACACGACATGTACTAATAATAAGCATTTCGAACTTAAAATAAATCTTAGCAATATTTTTAAATTTATCTTGATTTGTTATCGAGGTTGTTAATTAAAACACGTCAGTTAACTTAATATATTAAGGACTATAATTATAAAACCTTAAAAACAATGTTTAATAACAGACATGGTATGAAATATTATATAATTCTTTAAATTATACAATTACGTACAATAATTTTCATTAGGTCATGTATTCATTATGAACAAAACATCTGCGTTAGTATTATTAGTGATGTAACATTTTTAAACTTAAAAACTGTTAAAATTAATTAAATTTGCTAATAAAAATGAGAAGAGAGAGAATAGGCACCTTCAAAAAGTCGACCCATTTATATTATACTAAAAAAAATATGTTTTTTTATCTATAGACTACTGCGAGCTTCGGGACGTTAACTCTAATTAGGAAAAACATAGCAAGAAACTCGATAGTTACATTTTCAAAGCATTTGCACATTTTTTACTTTCATAAATTATCTATTTGTTACGTGAACATCAACATGATACTAATGCTATGCACGCTTATATTCTATAACAACAAACTGAACATTTTAGTTTCAACCCATCACGGCAATCGTGTACATGTAAAACGTTAAAGCAAGTTATTCTCTTTGTCGAATGTAGGTGCAGACTCTAAGAATTATCGCAGTGACCTTGATAGACCAAAAGTTATGGACATTGACCGATTCAAGGTGCGTGAACACATTTCTTTGGTATACCGCAAGCGCATACCAGTCGTGTTCTATAAAACCAATATGCATGACCATTGACATCAATCAAATAATGCTGGTTAAACAACAGAGACAAACCTTTTTTTTAAAGTATCTTTTCGAAGTACTGCCATACAAAAGAGCACATAAAGAATAAAACATGCGATTCGAAGATACTACAATAATAATACTTTTTAAGGCTAAAGTAGCGTTTTTTTTAATCCAACCTGTCACGATTTAGTTTTCGTTAAGACAGTAGTAATCGATATACTTAACAAATATGTATTTGAAAGGTGAAAATGTTTTTAATAATGTGATCTATGTACATAAGAATATTTATAAATATAACTAAAAAGACTTTCATCAGTTAAGTACTAATAATAAAAATCAGCTTTTACACCTTTCCCTAAACTTTATAAAATTTGTAGTAACTCTTTTATGGGTAACTCGACACTTTACAGTTATTTTATAATATTATTTTCTAACGCAATAGAATATTAAATTTATTTAGTCACTATTAAATATGTTTTAAAAAATAACTACTTTTATAATTCTTTTTTTATTGTGTTATTGCTCCGAAAATATTACTAAGAAACATTGTTTAAGTCAATGACATGTTATTCGTACTTTTTTCTCATTGTCAACTCTGTACGATAGTATAATATACTCCCTTATATCGTAACACAATTGTTATGAATTAAATTTATGAATTTTACCCAACAAAAACTTGTTTAAAGATCCAAATAATATAATAGGAACATTTAGACGGTAACTCTTGGGAAGGACTACGTGTACTTTGCTCTTTAACTTGCTTTGCTTTTGTATTAGGGATATTGTGAAACGTATAATAAAAAAAACTGGGTTACGTTCATTGTGATAATACTTTGTCGATTAGAATTATCGTAGGTTTAAGTTGGAGGATTCAATTATAGGAGGCTAAACCTGATTATAGTTTCTATTAAATTGAGTTCTTCTGACATTCGCCTTATGACGGAAACAATTGGTTACTGTAAATGGTGCCAAGTGAATAAAAGTATGATTAAATGAAATAAATAAAGGAACATAATATATTCTCAAATTGAATAGTAAAATCATTAAAATTTTAATATTTCATTAAAGTTGCCTATTTACCTTAATACCGTTGATCGTAACAAAATTTTGCAATATTTTCATCGACAGCAAAATAGGAAATATTATTGATTTGGTATTTTTAAGTTAACCATACCGTTATTAATAAGCTTCATAGCTATTCATAAAATCAATTTTAGTTATTTTTAATTTTGGCAACATAGTTACCATCCATTTCCTTTTCCTCTACTTCTATAACTGATGTCTATTAAATATCACTAAGTATATTTTGGTACGGAACGAAAAAAAACCATCTATAGCATCGTTTTAAGGACATCTAGTATTATTATTAATAAGCAAAAATCTGGGTTCTCGTTTTATTTAGTTCATCACACTGATTTAATCAAAGAAGTAAAACTATTTCTTAAGCGAATCGTTTAATATGAAAAGCAAAATAACCTATATTTTACTTCCGCTAGACTGTCAAGCAAAATTTAGACTCTATTATTATATTAGGCATTCCGATTTGTGTTCAAGAAAAATGTTGCTTCAAATAAATAAATTTAAATATCGCCGAGATTCCCAGCGACTTTTATCTTCGCTTGAGTTACTGATGAGAACGAAACTAACCGGGAAGGAGATCAAACCTAAATGTAGCAACGCATATATGAGCTTGCAGGTACATGTGCAAGCAAAAGAGGTAGCGAGGGCGGCAGCCTTGGAGACGAAGACTAAGCCAATCTATGACAGGGTGCCCCTCTCGCATGCTTAGAGCCTGCATGTGCAATGGACATTGGAGGGCTGGCAGGAGCATTACTCGGAGGACAAAATCGCCAAAGTAAAGTAGGCGTGCCTGCCTTATGTTCGGATGACCTACAGTGCTAGTGCGCGATTATCCAATCACACTACTTCAAAGATACATCACATGCTCACCGGGCACGAAGGCCCAGGGCTTGCGCTCCCGAGGAGGACAGAGAGCCGTTACACTTATTACTAGACTATCCGAAGTACGAACGGCGCAGGGGTGACTTGAAGTCAGAAATTGTGAGAAGGTTAGATCATGGCCAGCTGTCGAAGACCATCGCTGAGGAAAAACTTAGAGCGCCACTTCTCGCTTTCAAAGAGCGTATAATGAAAAATGTTCTGGCCAGGAACGGGAGCACGAGGATTCCTGGTGGAAGTAAGGCGCCGGCTGCTGCCGGATCATCAGGAGCTGCTAAATAAGTTTGAATAATATAAATAAGAAAGTTAAAATCAATATAACTTAAATAGATAATAAAGTAGTAAACAAGATAGTAAGTTAATTTTATATAAAATAGTATCTGAATTAATTTGCTACGCTATCACGCTAAATGACTTATGATAATTATGGTATCAAAATTAAGGTTTATATAAAACGATGACAAGAGTTAAAATTAAGGGTATTTGATAAAGGAATAAGGAATATAAGAAAGAAAAAAAATGTGAGATAATATAGGTCTCTGCCGTTTAAAAATAAAGGCGACCAATAATAAAAAAAAATCAAGTAAAAAGTTTAAATATTGTTTTCTTTTGTTTTTATATTGTATAAGGAAGCAAATATAAATACTTCGTGCAAATCTGAACAAATCTGAAAAATAAAAAAGAAAAAAAAATCTGAGTGAACCGGTTTTTTTTGGGTGGGCGCGTACCACCTTAGTCTTCATCGACACTTTCCATCTGGTGAGATAAAAGCCATTACATCTACGTAAAAAAATTACCAATAACATGTTATATTTTTACTACTCTCTTAATACATTATATAGAATAATTTCACGTTCTTGACATGTGTGACAAAAATCAATTATACAAAGTCAAGGTTTACTTACGCCCCACCGTACAATAGCGCTTGCTAATTTCTATATAAAAGTATATCACCCGACTGTTGACAACAATTCGAAAACTAGCTACGTCGAGTTACCATTCATAATGTTCGCCACTGTAAGTACCACCATAAATTTGAATTTAGAATACAAACGAAGTATTTGCTGAAGAGATTTCATGTATATGCAGGATGATTAATTATAATTATCAAAGCTTAAAAGGCGTGAATGTATAACTTTACGAATTATCCAAAAATCAATGATTTGGAAAATAATAATGTAAACATAATGTTAATAAAGAAAGATAAAATGTTTTAAAATTTCGTCTTAGTACATATTAAAATATATTATGGTTTACTATCTATCCCTACAGACTTTGTGTAACCAGAGGTTATTAACCCGTCAGAAACCAATACTAAAGTACTTAATTTAAAGTGATGACTTTAAACGGAGTGAATAGAAATAGAATTAACATTTTTAAAACTTTCAGATGTATTTTGAATCACCACGTGTAATTACAATAATATGTAAATAAGTATAACATTGGTTTTAATTTATTGACAAACAATCCAAAAATACCGCTTGTTAACAAAAATCATATTTTTTAGATCGTAACCCTTGGAGTTCTTTTGGCGACCGCCAATGCAGGTTATTATGGGCACGGACACGCCGTATCTTCACAAAGTATTGTAAGACATGATGCAAGTTATCCTACGATCCATGCTGCTCCACTAGCTTATGCTGGACATTATGTCCCTGAACACTACAATGGACATAACGAACATGTAAGTATCATCATCATTTCAGCCATAGGAAATTTACCGCAGGACTTTGGCCATCCACATAGATTTCCAATAAGGCCCTTAAAAAGCTGCCTATGTCTTTCATTTTACGTCGACCTTAGCAATGTCATCTGTACAGTATCTTTTATTTCAGTTTCATTGTGAATATGGTCATTTACAATAAAAATTTGTTCCACTTTATACCCTCGCATTTAATATATATGAATAAAATCTTTATCTTCTTAATTAAAAATTTATCAACGTGCATACAACATATTTAAAACCTTAAGATTACTAAACAAGATAAACGTTAAATTTTTCTGTAAGATTGAATCTATACTACTATAAACCATCATTGACTGAAACCCATGGGCGGGTGGAATCTCACAGTGTTTAACCGAAAAGTTATACTATAAATTTTGACAAAAGGTAACAATGCAGTCTATGAAGAGTAACTTATATAAGTAATTTAATTACAGGCGTATCCCAAGTACGACTTTGCATACTCTGTGGCAGACCCACACACCGGAGACCACAAGTCACAGCATGAGAGTCGTGACGGAGATGCCGTACATGGTTCTTACTCTTTGGTACAACCTGACGGTTCCGTTCGCACGGTAGACTACAGCGCCGACGATCACAGCGGGTATTTATATTTACTTTTCATACATTTTTTTTCCAAATTATTTTGGTTTTCATTTATAAAATAATTGTTTACAGATTCAATGCCGTCGTTCACAACACAGCACCACTTGTCCACGCTATCCCAGCATATCATCATTATTAAGCAGATGCTTCATAAATGTTTATATTCATAAAATACCTTTTATTTATTTAAACTTTATTTAAAAATCTGTAGAATAAAATTATAAAGTAAATTGACACAATTTTGTCTTAATTTAAACTGCGTCTAAAAAAAATCTGCAATGCAAATTTGATGTAAAAATACTATGATCCTTATGTGTAGTCCTTATAGTGCTGTTGCACAAAAGATTTAATTTGAATATAGAAACATAGCTCGAAGTCGTGTTTCGCACTTAAATCAATAGCCTATCTTATGAAGCTTAACGCCGGAGCTTTAGAAACGAGCTTGTTATCACACGTCTCTCGTACAAGATGATTGGTTGTAGGTTTAAAAGCAAAAAAAAAAAGTCAATTTGTAATTATAACATGTTAGCAAATAGCTTTAAAGCTTCTACATCTACATCTAAACAAATATAAGTACAGTTTTTATACAGAAATGAATAAGAAAGTTACAATGATTTATTTTTTCTATTCGAATGTATCACGCTAGTAACTTCTGGCAGTACTAACATATTTCATTAAAGAAGTTTTCAATTTCAATTTGTACAAATTCTACTGGGTCGGACTGTAAACAATAATTATTTATAAAATGTAGTAATTCAAATTTTACAAACTCTTTTTCTTAATTATTATTACACTGTTTATTATTTCTGACTAATTAATAGCTTATTATGGTACACACAAAGGTTACAGTGTTAGTACAACTCTTTCTTTTTATCACTAAATTTAAGATACAAAAAAAATACAATATTTCCCTTGTCCTAACAACGTTCTTAACTTGCAAAAGGAATTTTCATACGGATTTATATTGGAGATTGCCTTAAGGCAACATGATATTACAGAAGCGTTCTTATAAAAAGTAATCATTTTAGATTTTTGCTACGTATACTTGTTTACAATTTTAAGGCCACGTTATCATGTTAGCAGCGATGACACTTGATAAAAACGTATTTCTTCTTTATCTTTTCAACGATAGACGTCTGCTGTAAGGTATAGGCTTCTCCCAAAGATATCCCGCAACCTTAACTATGTCGCCACTGTGTGATATTTGCAACAAATTTTAACCTCAACTTAAAATATAACTATTACCAGTAAGGAAACTATATCGGCAGTTTAAGTTTACTTGTATGTTACCAATGTAATATCGGACAATTGCCTTCATATTGTTAAATTATTTACTAAGTACAGGAAATAAAAATTATAACACATTTTACAACATTCTTTGGCCATGTGTTAAATAAGGAAATCAGTTACAACTTCCATTGTACTTTAAGAATGTTAGATTATATTTCTGGTGTTTGTTAAGGAATTGCAAAAATTTTCACATTAAAACCAAATATCCTTTACACCACACACCTATGTCTGCGTGAAAAACGTAATCTATTTTCAAAAGACTACTAAAAGCTTCTCTGCTAGTTACTGAAGATAAAATACTAATTTTATCTTCAAAATTTTATTATGTACATATCGTGTTTAACTATTTAAATTATATATTATTCATAGTTATTATGATATGATACATTTACTTAGTTAAGTGTTTTGTAGTTTAATATAAGTGAATGAAACAGATTTCAAAACTTAACTAAAAACTTAATAATCGCCCGCTCTATTTTCCTTGCTGTAGAAGTCTATCCAATGGTCATATAGAAAAAATGTTCCGGTGATAAGATCGCCGTTTATACTGCTTATTTTAACCTATTTTGTGTGTTTCGTCATCGTCGATTCAGCCCATAGACGGCTACTGCAAGGCAAAAACCTTGCCCAAATATATCATTAGAGGGAATGCTGTGTGGTAAAATTGTACGTCGAGGATGCAACTGCCCATCCTCGGGGAATTTCTTTGTTAGCAGTTGCAATCATATATGATAATTGCACAGAGTGTGAAATATATAAGGCGTGCCATTGAAAGGAACAAAACGCAATAAATAAATAGAAAATAGATAAAAAAATAAAAAAGGATAAAATAGACCCAAAGTAATAAAACTGTGATAGAGAATAATTATAGGATAAGTAATAATAATGTAAAATAAAAATGTATAATAAAAAAATGTAAAATGAAAAATGTAATAACAAAAGAGGAAAGAATGAAAGATTGAACAGAGCAAAAGAGAAAGATAGAAGAACTGTAGCATGAAAGCTAGATAATAGACCGAAAGAGACAATAAAGTACGAAAGAAGAGAAAGAAAATAAAAAACTATGTGAAAAAATAAATTGCAAATAAAGTCCCTGTCCCACCATAAATAGAGGGGTACGAGAGGCCCCCAATAGCGGGGGTCATCAAAAAAAATAAGGCTGTATCCCAGGAAACGAACTGACCTCTACCGCTGGGCTATCACTGGTTACTGCTCAAATCTTTATGTGGTTAAAATAATTGAGTTAAAATCATCGAAGAGATGTAAAAAATATTTTGTAAATGATTAGTTAACAAAGTAATAAAGACAAACAAATAAGTAATTTAAAGTAATAAGACACATGTCTAGGATATTTAAGATGCGTTTCAGTTTTTAAACATTACGTTAGAGAACAAAAATAGGTAAAATATAATCATTTTTTTATGGCAGAAAATCGATAAGAAATCAAATACGGACGAGCCCTTATATTTCATCCACCGTGTATTCTAATGTTTTTCTTATTTCATAGTACGCGCATATCATTGTAATATTGTTACAGATGTTTTCATCTTTTAAACAATTATTATTGAGGTTATGTATTCGAGCAGTTATATCACACAAATGTAAATTGTAACTATAGTTTGTTAAAACACGTAAAGTTTACCGTGTTCACTTTTCACATGTTAATACGATATTACCGAGTCATCTATTAGTTGATTTCTAAAATCGTCGCAATCACTGCTTCAAAAATATCAAAGCAACGACTCTGCCGAGAACTCGATTCCACGCCCAACGTTATACCTTATTAACTCACATAACTGTTAGGTTATAAATTACAGTAAAAAGAACATCTGGTAAAGAAACAATAGCTTTGATTCAGTTTGAAGGCGATCCCTCTAAAACCCATATTTATTCATTATTATTCTACATATTTATTATTGTTTCTTCTCAATATGTGGAACATTTAGAACTAACGGAAACTTAATTTTATGCTGTCGAATATAAATGGCTGAATGTATCCTTTAATAAACTACTCCTTTAATAAACTATTTTGACTTTGTCTGTCCCACTGCTGCGAATCGCACTTTTGATATTCCTTTCGCTTGCAATACAAATCACTGTTCTATTTTATACGTAGACTCCGACCCTATGTACATGGTTTTTTAGTTATTTATATTGTTTTCGTCTGTTTAATTTATTAATCAATAACTGGTGGTAATTAATCCAGAAATAAAATAAGCGCAATCAAATTAAAGCAAATTACGTTACTTCTTTTAACGGAGAAAGATAATTCGTGATCGAAGCAAAGGACCATTTATTAATTAAATACAATAAATAGGTTAAGTACAATATATCCACAACTTCAGTTTTTAATGTAATAATAATATTAATTTCCATGATAACAAAATCAATTACAAATGTGAACTTAAATTACATACTTTAACATTACGTACATTTAACACAGAAATTAATGTAAATTAATTGGCTTTATCGCAATGAACATTAAGAAGATTCTTATTACAAGATTTCTTAGAAATGCATGTTTTTGTTACCACTTCCCTTACTTCTGTCGCAAATCCGAGTATGTCACTATTAATGCATTGGGTGTCGAAATTAGCTACTAAAAAGAGATTTCCTATTGCCAAAATCTCGTCATAGAAATAAATAAAGATGTAAGCGAAGTAAATACATGTAAAAATACGTACATCAAAGACAAAATGAAAGACAGTTTATATTTATGTTTATTATATAAACTGTCGTGCAGTATTTATGTATATGTAGCATTTATGTTATTTTTATGTTATAATATTTAAGAATCTCTCAGAACAAATCTGATGTCAAATATGATCTTAAGTTAATGTAACGTTAACTGTGTCTCTACACTTGTTTTTTTCGCCACTGAAAAAAATAAAGGATACGATATATTTTTACGGTAATTTTTTTTTACGAGTTAAAGGACTCGTTTAGGAACAAACATTTACGGTACTATGTGTATAACCTGATACAAAAGGTACACAAAAATGTTTTAGCTACATAACATAAATAGTTGATAGTTTCGTTTTACACGCACCACAAAAATTACAATCATGGTTAAAGGTAATAGAGATCAATACCGTGACACATATTACGTCGCCTAACGGGGTTAATCACGTTTGTCTACAGTCATTGTTATACCGAGGTCCATGGTTCGCCGTCAGCCCCACTTGTTCCAATTGGGTGTTAACTCATATAAAAACCACGGTCAGTTTCGGTTGACATCAATCAACTGACAACTTTAAAGTACAAGCAAGCAAAATGTTCGGCAAAGTGAGTTCATCTTTTGACATATTACATTTGTATACGATGTAGTGTCTGTAATAAAATTTGTTTAAATTCCACATCGTCATCTGACATGATACTATTGCGAAAAATTAATTATGTAAAAATTTGTGTGTGAAAAAAATTACATAATTTTATTTATTTTTAGGTATTAACTCTTGGTGCGATACTGGCAGTCGCCAAAGCCGGCCTTTACCATGGCTTAGGACACGCAGTTTCATCACAAAGTATAATTCGACACGACGGGCACGCCACCCCAGTTCTCCAAGCTCATTATTCTCCGTTAGAATATTCTGGTCATTACACCGGCCCTGCCTCGTACGATGACCACGATTATTACGTACGTATTCCACCGACATTTTCGGTGATTTACCATCGTTCATTTTAGCCATAAGACATCCTCTGCTAGACATGCTGCACTCCTAAATTTCCACATTTATACTTATGTCAATAAACTGACCATGTTATTTTTAAATCTATTTTTAAATTCTTTCGTAGTATGTATCTAACAAAGTAACATTTCACAGGTTTTAATCTGTCGATTACAATACATCTTAATTTCGAAATTACTCTCTCTGTCTGTGCAGATTGATTATCAAATTTTCGAGTAGGACAGGAGAGAAATGGTCTACAACCAGCGTCTGTGCAGATTGGTTGATATAATTACGTAAATTATGCCGAATTATGGATATTTTCTTAATAAAATTTAGACATCAATTAGGCAGTTATCTCCCTTATAGTCTACCAAGTCATACATATTCTGTTGCCTGTGCTACTGTATAAGTACGTACTACGACACCCTTAATTAAGAAATGTAAATAATAATTCATAATAATACCGTTCACATTTAAGAGAAATAAAAAGTACACCGATAAAAATAATAGATATAAAGAATTTTGAAATTTAAAGCATAGGCATAATAAAAAATTGACAATAGTAAACACATTCAAATATTTATTTTTCAAACAAGAAATCTGCAATTAAAAATTTTCACTAATTACTACAGGCACATCCGAAATACGATTTCGCTTATTCTGTGGCTGATCCTCATACCGGTGACCACAAGTCCCAGCACGAAAGTCGTGACGGCGACGCCGTGCATGGCTACTATTCATTGGTACAACCTGACGGATCAGTTCGCAAAGTCGTTTACTCCGCCGACGACCACACTGGGTAAGTTAACACCGCCGGTTTTTTATATTTATTTTATAAATAAATCGGTCAATAAAATCTCGCGGTTTATTTTGATACCAATAAATATATAAGAGCCTAAAAGAGACAAAAATATTTTTTTGTCAAAAGAATCTTAACTTGAGAGCTTATTATTATTTATGATATGATTATCAGTTTACACACGAAAAACAATTTATGAACTAATTTTTAATTGTAATAAACTTAGTTTATAATTCTGTCCGTAAATACATTACTGTAGCCTATACAAAGCTAAATATATATGCTTTTAAAATATATATGTTGAGTGCTATTATTATTATTATTCACAAACTTAATACTATACAATATATTTCTTTAACTCTATTATTTTTCAGATTTAATGCTGTTGTTCACAACTCTGTGCCTTCCGTGCATCCCCTGCAGGCTTATCATCATTACTAATCAATTCAAAGTAATATAAATAATTTATTAAACAATATGTAAATATAGACATATCTTTTAATTCTTAACCCACAATCAACATTCGTAAAAAATCGTAACAACCGAATCGAGTGGATCTGTTTTAACAACATTTCAACTCTCAAAAGCAGTTACAGTAAAACATAAATAATCACATAACATATCAATGATTTTTTTATGTGTATAATGATTGTCTAGTGACAAGTAAAGAATTTCCCTATCGCTTTCATAGCAATAATATATTAACGAAATTAAATAAAAAAGTTTCCAAAAAAAAAGACAACAAATAAAAAGTAAAATAGGAAAAAGTAAAAAAAAACTATTTGAGCGTCAATTTCTTGGATGGTCCTTTCTTATTGTAAATATACAAGCAATGGACTCATAATTAACAAATATGAGTTATTTAACAAAATTTTCTTTTGTTAAATAATTATAATAATTAAGCTACAAAAAAATCAGGCTGTAAAAATTACAGACTTAAACAAAAGATTTGAGGCACGACTCAGACATAAATCACTTGAAAGCAGGCTCGGTGTATTTGTAACAGTAAACAAACAAATATAGTTCCTTTAACGCACGATTAGTTCCAATAATTTGCCGCTTTAGAGTTAATGCTTTTGAATAAAACAGCTACAAAATAAGGGCCAAGATTACCAGCGTTTATTTGCTTTACGCCTGTTAAAATAATTGGCGCCTGTTAATTGATTGTTTGTGTGAAAAAAAATTTTCACACGTCGTTATTTTTAGTTACAACATATTATTACATAGTATACAGTAGATGCAAAATAAATACAACGTTTCAAAATCGTGCGAAAGTATAAACTTGTGTGTAAAAAGATGTAATATATATGAATTTCTACTGATGTATTTTTAATAAAAATCAAACTATCCGGATTTCCTAACTGACAGTATATGAAACGATATTTAAAACAGTCTGATTAATAACAGTTTTATGCAGGAATTTCCTCTCCGAATTCTTTGTTCATCTACAAAAATCTACTCCCAACACCTTGGGACATGGAATTAGTCAACAGGCCACGTTTGGTTAACTGTAAGTTATATACGATATTAAATACCTATTACTATTAGTAAATACTAAACAAAGAAAAAAATTACTCACGTTCACACATATATATCTTTTTATTTCTAAAATTTACTAACATTTTTACTAGAATTGTCGTAGTTACAGTAAACATTTTAAAAAGGAATAAACATCTAAAGTCACAAAAAGTTTTTATAAGTTATTTACAAAACGGGTCGAGAGCTAATACAGAAATTGGGTCTGTATTGAATAAATTTGAATTTAGGCTCCCTTATAGATATAGCCGAAATCCAGCGCTTTTCGACAACGTCAACTAGGTTGGCAGTCCACCTTTCAGGTAAGCGCGTCTACCGATCCATGGACTCATCATCACTAATGCGACTTATGTAACCTGCCTACTGCCGAATCACATTCTTGATTCTATCTTGTTCCCAATTAATACTATTTCAATAAGAATTGTGATTACAATTATGATTACAATTAACAAAAGAAGACCAATAAACCATTTTGCTGACTTATTTTATTAAACTGTTAGAACGTTCTAACTCTGCCGAGTAACCTTTTTAGATACATTTAAGTCAGCTAATAATGCGTAAAAGGCCAGTAATTCGTTATGCGGTTAACTAAGAAATATCACGAACTCGTTTCCTTAGCTCAGTCGCTGTCAATATTCAATATTTTTTAAATGATGAGTTAACCACTTTTTGACTATACTTTTTGTTAACTATAATATTACGTAAAATTTTCAAAATAATTGAAATACATTATTAATTAAAATAAACGTATAATAAATACTCGCTCAATTTAAGGTTCACAAATGGTGTAACATCATACAATTTTTAATGTAATATTGTTTTTATTGGTTATATTTGTCATATTTGTAAGTGAAATTAATGTTTAACCATAATAATTTTAATAATGAATAAGTCCAATTATTTTGTTCTTTATAACATATTTATTTTTTTATAATAAGTACGACTTACACTTCACTGATAACAGTATTCTAACTTTCAACCACAAGGACAGTTGTAATACTTATCATTTAATAAAAAATAGTTTTAAGTGTGGATTAGATTTTTATGTATTCTTTTTAAAAGTCTCTAGAAATTATAAAAAAAATGATCACTACAAAGGTTTTTTCACGCTTTTAGTATAGAAAAAATCTTAAGTATTGAAATAAAATGATAAAGAAAATATGAAAGATGAAAAAACTATATCGTGCTCCCAGACAACTGCTCATAATGAGTGGTCTTTAAGGTATAATATCTTCAACTTGAACAAATCTCAAAATCAAAAGTTTCAAGATCTTTAACACGCACTGCGAAATACAACAGTTAAAGCAATAATAACATCTTATCATGGACCTCATTGACCTACAATAGAGAAAAGTAGTATGAGCGGTTCGCAGAGTGTTATTGTTAAGTAACAATCATTAACTTGATAATGTGTAACGCGAGATTGTGAACACAAAGAATGGTGACCTTGTGAGCGAGGGACGCATCGCTTATCGTTTTTGGCGCCCCACCGGATTCACTATTACAATACTTATAAAACCCACGGATGATAACCAAGAGTATCATAGTCACTTCTTACATTCCAACGAAAAAAATGTTTACAAAAGTAAGAAAAAGTTACTCTATTTATAATTATTATAATAGAAAATGTTAACTTCAGCATATTTTATTTAAAAAATGCTTAATATTTTTTCACAGATCCTCACTTTCGCCGCTGCGATTGCGATTGGAGAGGCTGGCCTATTAAATGGTGATCATGCTGTATACGCATCATATGGCGCTGGTCAATATACCCATGCTAATCAATTAGCTCTTGGCGGTGGACTTACTCATGGAAGTCCTTCTATCACCTCAGCAGCTGTCGCCCATGTAGCACCTGTGGGACATGCTAGCCAATCGTCACTTGCTGCTAATATTGCCAATGTTGCACCCGTGTCTTTTGCTGCTCCTTTGGCCCACGCTGCTCAAATAGCATACCCTGGTTCATTCGCCCACGGAGCTCATGCCCAAGCAGGTCCTTTAGTACATGCTACATCTCTGGTCCAAGCAACTCCCGTAATCAACCCAGGTCATCTTGGCCATGCCACAAGACCTCTTAATTATGCTGCCCCACTTGCTCAAGTCGGTCCAGTAGCGCATGGTCTATTAGCCCACTCTCCAGCACTCGCCCAAAATGCTCGCATAGCACATGCAGCTCCCTTATCGCATGGTGCTTCTCCAGCATATGTCGGTGCATACGCTGGCGCTGTTGGTCATCTTGGAAGTTACTCTGGATATGGAAATCGCGGAAGCTACAACGACTACTACGTAGGTTTAACTTTAATAATTATTTAATATTTAATAGATGATGATAGTTCCTGCCTGTATATATTTTAATGGATCAAGTACAACTAAAATTGCAACTATTATAAGTAATACGCATGTATATCCATTGTCCTTGTATATCGATTGATAAGCGCCCGCTTTACTTTTGCTTATTGACCAAGTCCTTCATCCTATGGTTGTCCGAAAGAAAACGCAGTTTGTGATGAGACCGTTTTATCCACTAATTTCTTGTATAATTTATCTTTTTATATTCTGTGTGGAAATACTATAAATAGGTAATGAAAAAAAAATATGCTATAAACTTGTTTCACTAGCGCTAGACCCAACATAATTAACAGATATTTTAGTGACATATGATTTTTGTTACAGTCTCATCCTAAATACCAATACTCCTACTCCGTGGAAGACCCGCATACCGGAGACCATAAAGCCCAGCATGAAACTCGCGATGGCGACGTCGTTAAAGGCGAATATTCACTCTTGCAACCCGATGGCACCTTCAGAAAAGTCCAATACTCTGCTGATGACCACAGCGGGTAATTACTATTAATATGATAAAACATTAATTAATTCAGGACAAGTTTTAAAAAGATAAGTCTATATAACGTGATATTTTTGTCCATAATACATTTTTTCTTTTTGATTTTACATGATTTTGTAAATAAATAATAAATTCGTAAGTTACATGAATGCCGCAAAGAATCATGTGGTGAACCAACCGGTTATTCTGATCGTGTTCCGGTCTCATATGAGTAATGAACTCATTTGACCTTTGAACACGTTTGACTCTGGTTGCATTCATGTGGATAAACAGGTGCTATATTTACAAACTCGTTTCAAACAAGTTCTTATAATGTATACAAACATCATGACTAATGCATGTGACGTTTCGTTGCAGATTCAATGCAGTAGTACACAACTCGGGTCCCAGCTACCACGTGTACTCTTCACAACAGCATCACCATTAGAATTTATTTTCCAGTAAAACTTCAAGTTCGTTGTTTTTTAGGATGCTATTGAATAAATACCTCTCTAGTACAAATTTAACGTATTATTTCTCACCAGTATGCTTTAGTGTTCGACTATTTCTGATTTAATAATGTATCAAAAATATATCAGAGTTATATATATCTGTGCTGAATAATCACAATATCTTTAAAACATTAAGGGTTGAAATTTGGTAGGAATATTCCATTGGTCAAGTATAGATCTAATAAGAACGTTGTTAATTAAAAGATGCACCTTTATAAAGTTAATCTCTACATATTTTTCTACTAACATTTTTTTGCATGTTAAAATTGCCAAGAATAGAATTTATGAAATTACACTAATGAAATGCGAGCCACAAGAAGTGAGTGGAGGGCAGCTAGCTGTTTATACACAAGTTATATCTCCGCATTATTTATTAAGAACAATAAAGCTTATTTAGTTTTAAAGGACGAAATTTTTAATAAACAAACTACAACTATTTACGCCCGCAAACGCATTTTAATTAAAACTACAAAAACGAGCTTGATGTAGTTTAATTTAGGTACATAGTTCCAACAGCGCCATGCGTTTCGAAAGTTTGTAATACAAATATGCATTAAATGACGAAAGCAATGCAAACATGGTAATTTATAACGACATTGTAACCGTCGGCCAAATTACGTACAGCGCTGATTTTGTTGCTGAGAACAGACGCATTACGATAACAATCAACCTTTACTATTCGACATTTTTTTTAACTTTCATTTAAGCTTGACCCCTAAAACTATTATGTACAAAGGAAATTGACTTCTGAATGCTCTCATTTTTCTTTTTTTTTTTGTGAATAAAGTATTTAAAATAAGTATGAACTTGATTAATCTTATCCATTATATTAATCCTTTACGAACTACATAGGATTCCGTGCAGACTTTAAGTTCACAATAAAACTTAATGTATATTTCTTTAACAGTCTGTACATTAGCGTTCCGACCTTGATAACTCTTTGATTCGATTATCTCGAATAGGTATCAAAACCATGTACTAATACACGAACGACGAGAGCTATAACAAATTCAACTTATAATGTATTTTACCACAATAATACGTAAAATTAACGAAATGCAAAAATAGGTTTTTAAATAAATTTGATTTATAGTTCGAATAATAAACTATTTATCAATTTTTATTTTCAATCATTATTGTTACTTGTCATTACATTACAAACCCTTCAAAATGTCTTTACTTTAAATTTCCAGGGTATATGAAGAGTACGTGAAGACGTACTCTCCACATACCTTGGGATGGAATCTTCATTAATATGGCATGTACTTTGAACGGACTCGGTCCATCATTCATTAAGCCCAGCATATAATTTACATGGTAACGTTAATTCTCTACTCGTTAAGAAATAAATCTTTATATTTTTACAAAAAGTATCTGAACAAACAAATAAGAAAATATGATTTGTATTTATAATAAACATATCTGAAGCTATTGCTTATATATTTTATATCTAACTTATATAGTGACTGATTGAGCCTTTTAACGCTCTAAAGTATTGAGAAAGAACATAAGTAGAACTTTCCTTGGCGCCCGTTTAGCTCTTGCTGCCCTTGTTTAATAGAAAACTTGTTTGGCCAACTGCAGTTGCGATGTCATAAGCGATTTAAATAATACATTACAACGTTTCATTACTACGTTGCCTAATTCGGTGTTAAGCACACCATTTTTACATTTACTTTTACATTCTTTACTTGCAGATACTTTCAATGCATTCGAATAAAGTAAATAATTAAAAAGGACGATCTACTCAACCCTAATTTTAAAGGTTTTTTAAGCGTTTGAGTCGAATTAAGTTTTTAGTTTTATTTTTCCTTTTATTCTTATTTTTTTAACAATTTATGTTTAAAGTGTCATTACAAATTAATAACAATTTTGACCTTTTTGATTTTAGACAGTTATTCAATTATCAAACAAATAGTTTATATAATAAAATAAAAAGTGCCAAAGCGTTAACGCATCAAATTTCTAAACAAACAATGATATTTCCTTACTGATAGCTCAATGGTAACAACAAAATATGATTTCATGTATCACGAGACAAACTAACAAAATGAATATTGCATTAAACGAAATACTCAAAAAAAATTTTTTTATATATATATATGTCTTTATAAATTTCATAATCATAAAAATAAATTATGAAATGTTTTATGCATATGCACAATGCATATTTCCTACATTTTGTATTATTGCTAATTATTTTTAATTTAGCATAAAAACCTAAGGTACTTTTAAATTTCGTATGAACTACTGTTTAATATTCTCGAAAAAAAAAACTAAATTAATACTGTCTTAGACTCATCAATTTTCAATTTAGTGTATGCAATCTACTAAGATATTGACATCAGATAGTTTATCATTCTTTAGCATGTGGGATATCATTACCTTACGAAATAATGCAGCGACGGTGTGCAACTATAAGACGTTTCTAACAACAAAACGGTGTTTTATTATGAATTCATATGAAAAATTATATGTCGCTATTGTTTTTTAATTGATTATTAAAGACCCCGTGTCTTGAATAACCAAACTTAATAGTATTTACAACAATGCGTGTTAATTAAAATTAATAGCTTTTACGAAATCATAGTCACTGAATATGGAATAAAATTATTCCAAATCATTTCAATACGACGATCTTGATTCTAAACTAAGTATGACACAAATATTTTCAAAGAACTTTTGCTGCTTACTCAAACTATAGAATACAATTTCAACCAATTTTATCAATCTCTTATAATCGTTGAGCCGATCACGATAAAATTGTTAGCAATGCCAAATGCCAAGAATTCGTGTAAGATTTTTGTTAACGTCACGAACAATAGATTATATTTAGCCTTTATTCAGTGAAATAAAGGAAATAAATTTTAATTAATAATATTACGGTCCATTCGTTATGAAAATAGACCAATGCGAATTGTCACACGTATTTTTATCAGTTATATTACTTTTGTTGCTATCGCTACTCTTATAAAGTTCAAAACTCAAATCAAGTTTTTGTCTTCTATGTCACCTAATAAGCGGACCATTACTTTGGAATGAGCGCAGTAGTTATGCAAATTACTTCTCATCATACAAAGTAAACCAAGCGAAAGAGGCTGTGGGATAGTATCTAACAATGTGCTACTACTGCAAAGACTGTTACCTTATTCTTAAAACAAATTTGAATTATGTTTAAAATACCTGGAATTCATAAATAAAATTTAAAGAATGTAAAAAATTAATACTGCTTATCAAAACGTGTGTGAAAATGTTTTGTATGTCTATAAAAACATTATTAATTTTCCCAGGAAGAGTCATATATACAATGTACTTGTACATCGTTCGTCGCTTCAGCCCATAGACGTTCACCACTCTTGGCAGACGCGTTGGTGGTCGCAATGTGGTATGGTATGCAAAGGATGCCGCTGCGCATCCTTTAGAAACTTGTTTGTAAACAGTGACAATTCTTTACAATGAATGTACAAAGTGTGAATTATATATAAGACTGTATCCCGAGAATCCAACCCGCGACGTGCGATCAAAAGTCTCACACCTATACTTCTAGCTTACCACTTCTCTAAGTACTCGGTAATACCAGAAACAAAAATAAACTTTTCTACCTAAAATACTAATTTATTAATTTAGTTTAACTTTCTGTGAGAGATGTATATATGTATATGTTTATACAATAATATCGCAGAAAAAGAAGAAGAAGAAGAAAAAGAAGCTATTACTGGCTTTTAAAAGCCTCTATTACTGGATTTAAATATTAAAATATCAAAGACCGTTTTGTGCTAAGGGTTACACTGTAAATACTATAACCTTGTAGATGAAAGAAGAATTTTTGAATTTGAATTTGACATTCATTTTAAATACATTATAGTGATTTTTTTTTTCAATACAATGTCAGAAAGAAAAATTGGTACCAGTATCTACATTTCTATTATTCTTTACCTGAATTAGTGTGCCATTTTTTTTAATTTCTAATACCTACTTACTCCCATAGATCGCATTACGTACACGGGATAAGAAATCAAATACCAGATATCACCGTGGACCGTCGACCGCTGTGTGGTTTAAGTCATAGTGCACTTATATTGCTGTTTTGCAATCGTATATTGTAATAACGTGGTAATACGAAGTCAATAATGTTGGCAACCACATGTCAATAAACTGTCAAATTTATCTACTGTTTATAGTTCATTTTAAACGGCTCCAAGGCCAAACCTTCGGTAATTACCTTACCATTATTGGCAGACAAATTTGGTCTTATATAAACACGTCATTAAGTTGGATAGTAAGTTGAGAAAAGAGACTATAAATTATTAATTCAACACACGAAAAACATAACGAAAGCAATTATATAAGATTTTCGCATAGCCGGTATGATTCTAACAATAAAATACAGCTTCCGCGAGCCCCATATCCGACCAAGCTGTAACAACCCCTCAAGGCACATAACAGACGCAAGAAAAGCTAGATATGTTTTCTATTAATATTTTGGTTTTCATGTAATTTAAAAAGGATTAGTTAATTATTTCAATGATTGTTTCGACAAGTTTCATTTTAGTTACAATGGTAAGTCAAAGTATAGTTTTTAAACATACTGGAAAAATAAATATAACTCCCATTTCTCTTAAAAAATAAATCAGTTACTTAAATAAATATATAATTCTCTTTCATTCTAACTTACTTTCAAAGAAAGTTAACTAATAGGCTAAATTGTCGTTGTAAATCCACCCAATAGCGTGTTTGCTGCTAGAAGCATAAATTAATAGTGTTTACGTATACCATATCTTGCATTTTTTCAAAGAAGACACGAAATTTACTACTGCAAACGGTTATTTTATCGTACCGATTAATCAACCATTCCCTGCCATTTTGACTCAGAAAGAAAAAAACGAACAATAATCAAGTATGCATGTCTAGTTCCAAACTTTAAAAAGGACAATTTTTTGTCCTTTGTCGGTCAACTTACAATATTTCTTTTCGCAACCATCTCTAATCCTTATCGGAACTAAACTTACTCGTGACTGCAATCGAAAGCCATGGGCCTTAACCAATTATCATAACTGAAAATACTCCAAGTTAGTAAGCGAATAACAACATAATACTTTTAACCACGAATTCGTCGTTCGAATAAAAAGAACAATAAACAAGTCACTCCTGCAAAAGTACTAATAAATTGAGTTTTTAAAGGTGCCGAAACCTTTACAGGTCTTGATTTGCATCTAAGACGTCATTAGCGTCAAGAGTAAAATGTCAAAAATAATTCCAACAAAATTAATCTTCGAGTTATCACAAGCGGCCATTGAAGGGCGAAAGCGCCGACGGCTAGTGTGAGATTAATTAATAATTATTATACTGTACACGCAAGCCGTGAGCGACCTCGCGGTGTCAAAGTTACGGAACTGAAATGACCGCATGCCCCACCACTGCCAGGACTGTAGCTCCGTTTTGCTTTTCATATAAAAGTCACACTCCGGTCCAATAATGATATCAGTCACTTGCTCTGATTAACAACCGCAAAATGTTCTCCAAAGTAATTGCAATAGCATTTTTATTTATTAGTTAAAAGTTATTTTTAAATTGGTTCAAATTTAATAATAAATTTTGCACTTTTTCAGGTAGTCGTCCTTGGCACAATGTTGGCTGCTGCCAGCGCTGGTCTGTTGCCAATTCACCACTCTGCGGTATCATCGCAGAGCATAGTGCGACACGACTCGCCGATCCATTACGCCCCGGCCCATTATGCCGAATCTCTAGTGCACGCTGCGCCCATTGTCCACGCTGCACCCATCGTCCACGCTGCACCCATCGTCCACGCTGCCCCTCTTGCTTTGGCTCATGGTCACGAATACGTAAGTAACATTTAGTCTTAAGTCTATGTCTAGCATTGGACGTCTCACAACTGAAATTATGGTGATTTCGTAGATGACATTTAGTCTTTAGTTAGGACAACATATAAAACCTTTGTGGATGTGTAATTTCTTGTATAAATAAATTTAATTTTTAATCCAAAAATCGAAAAAGTATTAATATAATTGAAGGTTTACTTCGTAAAATCTAACAATCACTATTTTAGGGTTTTTTTAATCATGAAAATTCATTTTTTTACAGTCACATCCCCGTTATGACTACTCTTATTCCGTGGCTGACCCACACACCGGCGATCACAAATCCCAGCACGAGAGCCGCGACGGTGGCGCTGTCCATGGGTCATACTCTCTCGTAGAACCCGACGGTTCCGTTCGCAAAGTTGAATACACCGCTGATGACCACAATGGGTAACTTTAGTTTTATTTTTATTTCATAGAATTTTTATTTTTTATTTTGAGAAATATACAATGATAAATGTAAAGTTATAATAAAAAAATAATAACTATACAGTAATACCATGTCCCTGCCTACATAAAAAGAGAATGTAACAGAAAAACTTTGCTTTGAAATTTAAGAAATATAAATATTTAGTGTGAAAAGCACACATACTACATATAGTATTTATCCTATTATCAAACAGCTGGGGTATCTAATACTTTTTCAGTATCTTTTTGAAAATATAAGAATTTTATAATGCTAATAAGCTTCAAATGACAATACAAATTTTTCATTGACAAAAAAATAAAAATAATTAAATTAATTGATATAAACAGTAACAAAAGAAAATCTGAGACTATCAGAAATTAATAGCATTGCTTTTCTTGCAGTTTCAACGCAGTAGTTCACAAAACCGCCGGTCATCACCCAGCGCCCGTGGTACACGCTGCCCCCGTAGTCCACGCCGCCCCTATTGTCCACGCCGCCCCCCTTGCGCACATCGCAGTCGCTCCTCTCTCTCTCGGGCATCATGGTCTCCTCCATCATTAAACAACTAGATAATGCTAACTTGTAATCAAGACGCATGATTGATGTATGTGATATTTATGTGTATATGAAAATGATGATTGTTTTAATACTCATTTGTAAATAAATTCAATTGCTGATCAGTAATTCTCCTCTTATTTTCAATTTGATTATCCCTGCGGACATTATAATAAAATTTAAACATTCACATGTTTAAATAATAGCCTATATACTTTTTTTCTATTATTCTTCTTCTTGCGTTTCCAAACGCCGATTTGAATTCGCACTCTATCAGTGATGTAGTCGCCGCCATTGCATTCGGACCGAAATTGTACATTATAAGTAGTCTATATATGTGTAAATAAAGACCTCACATTTAAGGAACAAATACGTACTCGGACTGTAACTCACCACGACCCGCTAATGCATACGCATTAGCGGTCATCAGTGTTCACTGGTGAAGGAACAGATACGTGCACGGGTGATTATTCACCTCCACCAGCTAATCGCCTATATATTTACTTTACTTCTTTCCGTAACGATACAGTTTTTTTTATGTTTTCACACTCTAAAGCAAATTGTTTATTATTGAATTTAAAAATAAGAGTACATTATTGGTTTTATCAGAACAAAATTACAAAATTACAGCTTATGTTATCGTAAATCATCTCACGAACGCTACAATATAGTAATTATTTGAAAAGATATAGTTATAAAATACATTTTGTATAAGAAATCGATTTGTACGATGTTGATAGTTAGGTGATTTCAACAAAAGTCTATTTAATAAAGAAGATTATTTATTAAGTTCGTCGAGTGAAGGTAAATAAACAGATGCCATTAGTAGGTAAAGTCGTCACATATAAATTGCTACAATTTCCTGTGAAGCGGCAATAAAGGCTACGTTACGAAATGTGGACATTACCTGCCTCAAGTGTGAACGCCTTGTTGTAAATTACCAGTGACAAATGGCAATTTACTTGACCTGCAAAACGAGTTACTTCTAGAAAACATCCGGCGACTTCAACTCGGTAAATGGTAAACACAAAAATATATCTTTGCGACACATTGTGTAAATCGCTAAACTCTCGACTATTACGTTAATACACAAAAATACTATTTTAATACAACTTGCTATGTTCAATAAGTACATTGAATTGATACACACAAATTTACGTTGATAACAATAAAAGTTAGTTGCTGGTTAGCTGGCTAGTTCAAAAATTATTTAAAACAATCGGAATAGAAATCGTCGGAAATTTTCACGTACATTAAATCATTATTTCATCTATTTTCACATATTGCCGGCTTCTTAAAAAAATATCATTGTATGTCATTTTACAATTTTTGTTGCGGTTTCAGACTTTACAACTTGTTTAACGAAATCGAACGTGTTCGTACTTAGTATGTATTTGATGATATGCGCGGTATGTCCTTCATCCCTAATATCAATTACTGAAATTAACGCAGAAGTTGAGCGGCAAAAGATAGAGTTACCTTAAGCATAATTATTAGACAAATTCAAAATATTTTACATAATAGGTGTTATCACGCCTTTTGCTGGGCTAACCTCATATTTTGACCAAAGCTCAAAAACACTGTCGCATGGATTGGTGCTGTGAAATTATATTGAAATTTCAACGGTGGTACCTTGAATGGTGTTTTAGACATTGTACGAGTATTAGACAGGTGACGAAACTTGTTGATCTATTGTCATGTTCCTGAAACCATGAAACCATCTTTAAAGTGAAAGTTTGCTTACAAAGATTTGCCTACAAAGTTACTGTATAAGAAGCGTAGAGAAAAACTGATGGCCTCGTTCTTTGAGGTTTTAACATACCAAAACAACAGTAAATTCGTTCGAAAACGCCGTGAAATAGCTCTCCAAAGAAGAAAAGCCAATCTGCTTTTCACATTTCACCTTTAACTAAAATTTACGATTGTCAAAGGGGTTATTTCGAAAAATAATAATTAGTTGATAGTAGTTTATTAGATAAATAATTATTTAGTTCTTACTTAAACAATATTTACGTTGTATGTCAATTAGTTAAATAATTATTTATTATAATAATTTATCAATTGATACTCTGTTTATTTTTTTATGTTCCAAGAGCTTTCAGTGTCACCTTTGGTATTGTTATAGCTAATAAAATAAATAGTAAGGTCGGGAAGAAACTTTTATTGTGTCTAACAAATTTATTATTAGTACGTTTATTATTACAAATTAAGTAAAGAAATTGCCACATTGTATTTGGCTGTTGGAAATACCATTAAATAGATGAAATTCGGAAAATATGTTATAATAGATATTTCAATTTCCCGTCGTTTTTCTGTCCGTATATAAGTAAATCCGTAAATTAAAAGTAAGACTTTGTATAACTGATACTAAGCAGTGATACTGCCTTAGCCGGCAAAACTAAACACACCTGCTTGGTAGTAGCGTATATACTTATCTTTATAGTAAACTATTCAATTTCATTAAATTCTATGTATGGATGGTTTAGACATAATATTACACCAATTTTTATTATTTTGCCACGATGTTATGAATTGCACACTTCCTTTTTTTTATAACTAATTCAAGTTAAATTATCTTTCTAATCTGTTATTATTTTCGTGTTGCTTACACACTTGTACTCAATTTCTACGAGGTCGACTTGCCGGCGACGGTGGTACAATTAGGAATCATAATTGCCACTGGCTCTTTAAACGTAATATTGCTACATATACTTTTTAAAACACAGTTTATCTTTATATGGCAGTTTATTTCACTAATAAATTAGTTCATTAAAAATTTAAATAAAATAAAACGTCGCATTGATATGATATTTCAATGTACAAAATTAATTATTTTTACCGAAATTTATTAAAATAACTAGGTTAAAGTGCTAAAATTTGCTTGTAAGGATACATAAATTACCAACAATTACTGTCGGTAGTCACAGTACGGTCTCCGAAGTTAATTTTAGGCGACTTCCTCAAGTCTAGGTTGATGGATTTTTTAAATGAAGCGATAAAAACAATTCCCAAAATTTTACTTTCATGGGAACTTCTACGGCGATTTCCTTATGACGAATGCCCACTGCAATTGTTCTTTTGCTTCTTGTTTTCTTTGCTGTCGCCAGTTACATCTAACTTTCCAAATCCCAGTTCGATTAACTTTAGCGAATTCGGGATACGATTAATATTGGGGTTAATTACCACATCTCTGAATTTTGGGCTAAACATAAACAGCTTCCTGTACGCCTTCAGCGGAGAACTTGAACTTTATTTTTATTAGAGTGTGCTATTGTTTTTCCTTTTTCACCTTCTTATCTAAAAAACCGTTTCCTGGGTAACACTCACAATCAATGTTTACAATTTTAAAAGAATCTTGATTTAAAAATTCCGAAGCATGCAAGTAAATTGAATTGGTAGTGTCGTTAAGAAAGGGCATATTTCTATATATTTTCACACAGCTAGTAAAGATTCAACACTTGTCACTATTCACTGCTTATCTTATTACTGTACATTATTATTAATATGCAATTATTTTTAAGGATTCATAAATGTCAAATATTCAGTATTTTAATATTTGTGTATATTGTATTTCCAGCCACCTTCTATCACTTCTTGACCGCCCATTCCTTAGTAAATAGGTCTATCTAACGGTTATCTGGAAAAAATCGCCGTTAGCAAATATAAAGCCTCTTGTACTGCTTTCCTCTATTTTATATAATTTATTGCCTTCTCTTATGTCTTTTATATAATAAAGAGTAAAATGATTAAATTAATATCTATTATTTACTTTGTAAATCTTTATAATTACAATTTTTTTACTAGCAGTCTTAAAAAATATCAAACCATCTTTAATCTCCGATCTAATTCGTGAAACATTTTTGATCTCAGCAGATAGTTTAAAATAAGGTCATTTTCTATGACACTATTGCATTTCATCAAACAATGGGCGTACAGATATACAGCCCATTGTAAAGCTTTTTATTTGACATTATACACACATACACACTAGCATAATTAGATTACGATGTATGTTGAGTAACCGGGCCGAGTAGGCGCGTTGAATTTTTGTTGCTTTGACATGATCATACTTGATACTAACAACATGTAGTTTTACATAATTCACGCAATTAAGTGACATTTTAAACTACGGTCACTTACAAATGTAGCAGTTTACGCACTCTACCATGACATGAATTGCCATGTTACCCGTTGGTAGCATTTACATGTTTACATTCTTGTTACATACGTGTTAATAATCTAGATAAAATAGTAGAGCTATTATTTTAAACATAACCAAAGGAACTATTAGGCAACAATTATGAAGAAATTATATTAAATGTTCACGAATAACAAATTACATGAAAAACGACGATTACTTGTAATATAAAATAAAATAACTACAGTTTATTATTTAAAACATAATATGAAGATTTGAAATAAGGTTCATGATTCTGTTCTCATAAGAATAGAGGATTTAATGAATGAATAATTCCACAGAGTGTTTAATTTTTTTTGAATGCAATCGAGCATAGATAATTATTAACCTTTAGTTGCCTTAAGTTTCTTTCATCCTGGTATAAAGTGTTTTTTTTGAGTTTCTGTCATTTATTATTATTATCTTTCCAGCCATGGGAAATCCACAGCTAGACAAAGGCAAATCGTAAGGATTTCCAACAATACTGATAGAAAGCGACCTACATCCGGCGTCTTAAGGCGACGTTAAAAAGGACGTCTGTCTCTTTTGTAAATGTGTTAAATCAAATCCTTAACCATTTCATAATTATTACTAAAATATTTTTTTTGCTAAACGATTATGTAATACTAAATAATTACCTGCTAGTTTTAGCCGACTCCGTTTCTTTTAACTATTATTTAAAATCAAAGCGGTAAAAATGTAATTTTAATTTTATTTTATATTTATAGCTTAAAAATGCTGATATTGTTTCCGATCAATGTGACAGAGCAACGTTGTACCCGGTAAATGTTCAAACGAACTATAAAAGCCTTTTCACACAAGAGCAAAAGAACCGTCGCAATAGACGTTAAGGCACGATGTTGTAAAGTCTAAGAAATAGATCAATAAATTTTTTCCTCAATAATTCCCACAATTATATATGTCTCTATATAACATCGAGACTGAGTAAAATTAATTCACTATTGGTAAAGTTAAGAATAACGACAGCATAGATCTGGAAACTGTTCTAATTTTTAAGAAAAATGCAATTCAAAGTAAGTTTTATTCCTTTAATACTAAATCTGTGTGTATGGTAACAAAAAAATTATCTTAATTTAAACTTTTAATACCTTCCTTCACATTTTTATACCTAGTTTTATAACGTTTTTCTTTAATTAAAATTATTAAATAATAACAAACGTTACGTAACAGAGATGATATAATTTCATCATCATCATCATTACAGTTGAAAGGCTTGCACTGCTGGACAAACTACCCCCAGAGATTTCCAATAGGACTAATTGGAAGCAGCTTGCATCTCACTGGATCGCTTCCAACGACCTGAATATCTGTCTATTTTGTTCAATTAAAAATCAAATTAAATTGTCCAAGATATATTAATTGAATGTTTTTTTAGTAAATAAGTTCCTTATTAATGTGCAAATTATTCTGTATAGACTATTGAAACTATATGAATCAACTTTAAAATATATTCTTTCCGCTTACAAAATGTATTAATAATTTTACCATTACAGATTGTATCATTTTATATTTTGGTGTCAACTTGTCAAGCCTTATACCCGTTTCATCATCACCATGAACATCATGTAGCTGTTTCGCATCAAGAGATTCAAAAGCACGATGGTCCTCACCACCCCGTCATAATTCCTCATGCTCCAGTGCATCACATTCCAATACATGCGCCTATTCACCACGCTCCACTAGTGCATCATGTGCCAGTACCTCACGCTATTCATCACGACCATTACGTTAGTATCTTTTTAATTCTAATATTTTCATAGATTTTCTAAACAACCCCAGCAATCAATGAGCAAATTAAAAAAGAGACTACATAACTAACATGAACAGACAATTTAGATCAAGTCCTCACAATTTAAAAAGTATGACTCAAACTCGTTTAATAAATCTTACTAAGTACATTCTTTTGTGTTTAATCGTAGTCACAAATAACTTACTAAGTACGATATATCTTTGTAATGATAACAAAATTATAAATAATAGCAACACTGTTTTTAGGTTTTCATTATTTTTATTTCATTATTATATGCCAAAGTATGTATATGTATTATTTATCTTTAATTAGTTTAAATTCTCTTTAATTTATAAAAATGCGTGACTACGAAAATTTACTGATTTATGTCCCTTTTCATGTGTTAATATCAATAATTACAATAATCTGTTACCTTTTATTTTAACAAATATCACAGATAATATTTTGTTTCATCTCGTTATCAAATCCAGAGCTCCTAACTAAAAGCCGCTTTGTCTAACCACCAGGGTATACAATCATCAACTTGTATATATATATATATATATAATAAATATCAAATATCGAGTTTTATCCCCTTGCTAAGCTTGTATCAATTTTCCTGCAATTTTTTTTCCTAAAAAATAGCACCCAGAAATAGATCGTGTAATAATATGTGCTAATTTATCTCTAAATGCTCCTTAATATTAATCTTGTATTTCTTTTTTAAAAGTATTAATTATTAATTTTCTTTTCTTCTCAGAATTGTAATATTCTTTCACTAATTACTATTACTTATTTGTTTGTCTAAAAGTATAATACAATGTCATTATAAAATGATAACAAGTCTTAGTACAATAGTTAAAACTGTAATAATATTTCCATGCATAATTTTTTTTTATTTTCCGAAAATTTCAGGCGTTCCCCGAATACAACTTTGCATACTCGGTTCACGACCACCATACTGGCGACGTAAAATCTCAACATGAGTTCCGTCATGGGGACGTTGTAAAAGGAGGCTATGAACTCGTTGAGCCCGACGGCCGCTACAGGAAAGTTGAATACAAAGCTGATGATCATACCGGGTAAGACGTGTACATATGGGAAAAAAAAATTCATGGCAAGTAAGGGTTAGGAGGGTAGGTCCCCCACTTGGGAGAATGACGACATAGTCAAGGTCGCAGAAAGTCGCTGGATGTAGGCAGCGCAAGACTGATCATCGTGGCCATCGTTTGGAGAGGCTTATGCTTTGCAGTGAGCGTCTATCAACTGATAAACAGTGATAAACGAAATGAATGAAAAGTACAAACAGTACTTACAAAGTTAATTATTATTCAACTGACATGGCTTCTTAACTATTTATTATAAAGCGACGCTTAAGAGACAATTTAATATTATATAAAACTCTGTCTTCTCTTAATTTTACTTATTTCCACAGAAAAGACATCTACCATATTTCCGCTCATACAATATGGTAGTACGTTTTTCCACTAACGGAAGCATCGTGTTTGTACGTAACCATGCTTTGTGCGCTTTATTATCGCAAGTGATAACAGTAGAGTAAGGAAAATAAAGCTAATATAAAAATAACTACTATATTCAATTTGAAATTTCAACAACATGAAAAAAAATTGGAATAAAACCTCCACATAATAAAAATATAATCCTAAGGAAGAAAAGAAACTTATAGAAAAAAATATGTCTCGGAGAGTCAATCACAAAAGTTTTGTGACTTTTATTACTTTATAAATTAATATAAAAATTTCATTATTAATGTTGATTCCGTGAATACTTTGAAACTTTAACGCATGAACAAAAAATTAAAACATGAAAAAAAAATGGAGATAACCGATGTTTACATGTGATGGATACGATTTTTTAAACTTCCGACGTTCTTCAAAAATTCAGTATCGATTTATTTTTATTTCTTGTTGATGGTAAATTGACTATTGGGGAAATTCCATATTTTACTTGTGTTTGTATATTTCAGCTTTAACGCAATAGTGCATCACTCGTCACCGCATCATCACGTTCATTTATCACAACATCATTATTAAATTATTATATTTCTCTACAACGCCGAGTGACAACAGCTGTACCCGATTTTTAGTTGCCTATAAATTTATTGTATTCTCTTGTAAAATAAATCCATTCAATTCATCACTTTATTTATTTTAATACTTTAGTTACTTCTTGACTGAACAGTATTGACTGTGACGTGTTTATTATATAAAGCAAAACGAATATTTGTTCGGTAGGATCAGTAATAAAAGGACTGAAATTAATTTCAATTTTATTAAAAATGTATACATTTTGTTCTAGAGCAGTTATTTTCTTATGAACTTATTATTTATTGTAAATCATACTTATATAATTTTTGCTATGAATATTTTTTGTTAATCAGTTTCACAGCTACTTCGATTTTTTTAAGTATCGGACATAAATAAACTTTTTTTTTTCAACTACCAACATATTTTCACTTTTCAGATTGTTATTAAAAAATTTTCTTGACATTTAAATATGTACAAATTATATTATTAATCACAGAAGTTATTCGATAGCTTCTCTTATTAATAATCAAAGCTTAAAGTGTCGATCTTATGGTTAAGGTAATAAATAATATTAATGGATATCAAACGACCGTGGTTTATGATTTAAGCCGAACATTTGCACATGTACATATTCGACGGTTTCAGTATGCCTTTGTTAGTAAAATTAGAAAACAAGAAAACTTAGCGTTTCGAGTTATGAAGTAAGCTGTGCTTTAAGCAAAATATCAGTTAATATAAAGATACGAAGCAAATCACTTAGCAAATCGAATTAAATATTTGTATCTTAAAATACGAAACTCAATTCTCGATTTTCACAAACGACCATCGATAAATTATCAACAACATATAGAACTTTTATAGGTCACTTAAGTAAGAACTCCGTTCTCTTTCCGATGCAGTTTACCCTACCGACTAGGTGTCCGCCTTAATGATGAAATAATTCAATCAAAATTACCTACGATTGTCACTGTCTTTGGCAATTGGTAGCCCAATACTCCAGTAATTCGTACCTCCAGTAGATCATACCAAAGATCTAAAAATGTTCCCAATTTAATTTAATATTCAGAAATAAGAAATGCTTGACCATTTTCTAAATAAAATATCCATTGTCGTTAGTTATCTTAAAAAAGAAACAATAGAGCTACAAAATCTTCATCTCTTTAAGTGTGTCTAGTATTAAAACAATTCTGTCTTTATTACATGTATTGTTTTAAAATCTTACTCCACGATATGGAGCCAAATAAGCATGATTTATAAATATTACTTCAAACTTTCAACATCGTGCGTATTCTTAAGTTTTACGCGCCTATTATAAAAGTATAGTTTATTAATGTCAAACAAGACATTGCTCTTAATTTATCAAAGGCTACTATAAAATTGTTTAATTAAATAAAAAAAAAGTTTTTTTTTTTAATTAATTCACGACTTATTAAAATTTTAGAACAATAAAAGAACAATTTGACTAGTGACTATTAAGAAGATATACCTTTATATATGCCGTAACCTCAAATGCCATTTAAAAATATTTTCATATTTTGTAAATTAGTGCGATAAAGTGCTTATGAAATTGTCGAAATCGGGAAACCTGTATAGTGTAAAAAGGTTGGTAAAGGTATTGGTAAATATACAATTCTTTTAAGGCCAAATATAACGTGACTGTACAAAATTATTTAATATCAGATTTTTAAAAAAGAGTTTAGCTAAAATCGTGTGCTGATTCATAAGTAGCATTATAGCAAGTGTGCATAGCAATATCAGTGATTTTCTATGGTTAAAAAATTACATAGAAAAAATGACCAATTATTAATGAACACCTTTTGATCACACTAAGTGAAGAACAATCTTTTTCTTGCACTACACCAAACAGTTGAGAGTTTATACTCGTATATGCTGTTATTTACCACAAAATTTGCTCTCATATTTATTGAAACATCTAACATCCCACTATATTGTTATAATCGATGTAATTACTCATACCTAATCTAGTCTATTACAAAATGAAACTTTAATGTTAAAAGGCCGATGTTTAACGTTTAATTTTAACAGTTGTGTATGAATTCGCCCCTGAACATATAATTTGAGAAACTGAAGATAATGGCAATCGCATGGATAGGAAATACGATACTTAAAGGTAATAATGATATTATCTTCTGAATAAAAACAATATGAACTAAAATTTGACATCAGTTGAAGACTGAACTGCAAGAAATCAACCGAAGATGATTTGGAAGGTATTTTTTGCTTTTACTACTTAGTTTTATTGTTTTTTATAAGTAATTAAGTTATATTAATTAATTAGGAACATTAAACTAATACAATTTGTAATAAAAAATACATCTGCTCACGCTTTGCTACAATTCTGTTAGTAGTAGTTAAATGAAAAAGGTAAAAAACTCGCAATATTTCTATTAATATTAAATCAAGAATTTTTGTTTCTTAAAATAAGTCAAGTAACCATTGCACCGTGCGTTATTACGGAGTTTAAAAAATAGTCAACAATGACTAGGTACAGCCAAAAGTTTTTTTTCTTTTCTTGAGATGAAAATAATATTAAGGCAAGATTAAAGATTTTGGACAGTAATAGACATTCACACATTTTTGTGAGTAGATGATAAGAGTGTCTTTTGCAATGCGAAGCTAACTTGGGATTTTAATAATCGTCGTGTGATATGTGGTTATTTTCAGTTAATTAAATAAATGCATGAAGATTTTGTAGATAGTCCTTTTATATTTAGTATGATGTGTATTCCAGATTTGCACTTTGTACGGCTTTATGGTCGTCGTATTAGGCAAAGATCATCCTCCCATATCTGAATACAAGGTCGAAGTGCACCATCCCGTACACTATAGTTACCACGGTGAGCTTTCACACGTAGGATCTCACGTTCCAGAACATCATGACGAATATGTAAGTAATAAATATAAGTACACTATTTAATTATATTGTAATATACAATTATAAATATTCGGATAATTACAGTTAATATAGTTGACACATTGTGGCACCATTAAATCTCAAAAGATAATTCGGCATAGATTTGAAACCTTCTCATTATATAATCAATTGTGTGTTAATGTTTAGTCGAAGCACGTTTGTGGAAATATATAATTTACCCTCTGTCGTAATTGTTTAATAATATGAACCAAACATAAACATGTTTACCGATGAAAGCTTGTAAAAAATTTTATATTCCAAAGATGTAGTTTGGAATTTTGGAAATTTGCAAGTATTGCATATGAATGTAAACAAATGTTTCCAAACCTGGATCCATGCTTTTACTCGACTCTATGCAGTTTTTCTTTTCACCATTATTGTAATTCGCCTAAAGTGTACAACAACCGGTTAAACATTGTCGTAAAATGTCTTTAGTTAAAGTTTTTCACTACTATGCTACCACTGTATATCAATCTTATCACATATACAATATTTAATACAATATACAAATCAAGATAGCTGAAACTATTTTAATTCTAGCAACTATGTTTACTTACATATCGTATTGCTATACTTTCAATGAGACCTTAATACCTGTCGATAATAATGAGGTAATAAAGCTAGTAGTATTAATATTTGTGTATTCCTACACCTGGATGTTTTGAGCAAATAATTTCGCCCGTTGCCAGTAATTAATAACTTTTCGTTAGTAAATTATTCCCATCTGTTGTCACATAAAAAGTTGCTATCAATATTTATGTATGTTCTAAAAATTATTTATGTTTTTTCAGGCTTGGACTTATCCGTCGTACGAATACTCGTATCATGTTGACGATCCACACACTCATGATCAAAAAGGTCAACACGAGTCTAGACATGGTGACAAAGTAAAGGGAATGTACTGGCTCATCCAGCCAGATGGTCGTAAAAGGACCGTCAGATACTACGTAGATAAACATAGCGGGTAAAAAATATACTATTAGATAAACAGAAAACTTGCTTTAGTCTTAAGTTTTAAATATATTTTAAATAATTGTAATTTAGTTTTAAATAAACATCCAATATTTTTTCAAATACAAATAAAAAATTGTCTTAAGGTAACAAAAAAGTTTGGGAAACACTGCTTTACATCATAAAATTATTATACTTAAACAATTAACACAGAAATTTAAGTCGATTGTATTATATGTATTAAAACAATTTTCTGATTTCAGATTTAAGGCCGACGTTGAATACTCAGACCCGATTTATCACCACCACCATGAAACACATGAAGACAAACATTACAAAAAACCTATATCTGAGCAGCACGTTGCTATTTATCATGACGATCATCATCCGGAGGAAAAACATGAAGAAATTAAAGAAGAGGAACATAAAGAACCAGAGCATCACGAACCAGAGCATCACGAACCAGAACACCATGAACCAAAATACTATGAACATAAACACGAAGAACCAAAACATCATGAACCAGAAGATTATAAGCTAAAATACTATAAACATAAATATCATGAAGAAAAACATTATGATCCAGAAGATCACAAGCCGAAACACTATGAACATAAATACCATGAAGAAAAACATTATGAAAATGAACATCATGAACCGAAACACTACGAACGTAAATACCATGAAGAAAAACATTATGAAAATGAACATCATGAACCGAAACACTACGAACTTAAATACCATGAAGACAAACATTATGAACCTAAACACCATGTAGACGACCATGACCATCACGAACACGAGTATTATGTTCACGAAGAACATGAACCAAAACTCACACATGATGATGATTATTATCATCACAAAAGTGATGATCACCATGAGGATGAACACTACCATGATAAAGATCGTATTTATCATAAATATCACATATATATTGATCATAAACCTAAGCATGATCATCATTATGATGATCATTACCACGGCCATGGTCATTAATATGGTCATAAAAATGTTTAACTTAATTTTCTCCGCCAAGTTGTACGCTATGTTAAAATTTATAGAATTGTTCCAACAAAAGAGTAATGAAGGTGTTCACTTAAAACGATGTTACACTTTATCTGTTATCCATAAGGATATTGTTTTAAAATTATTCGATAATATTTGAACAATTTACAATCAAAATAACTTATTACAATATGGGAAAATAAAATTTCATGTTTCATTTTTATAATCCTATTTCATTATATGATTTATTGTCGGAATCACGTCACTAATCACCAGAGATCCGACAAGTGCATGCATAATTGCCTAAAGTAATTTTTAGTACTGAGTAATTTAAAACTGCCGAGACTGCTTCAATTAATTACTAACTAATAACTAATAAATTGCAAATAAATAACCTTCGGAATCTACAAACGCACGCATTTACTTGGGGTGATGTTTGGCGACTTAGTCATACATGTAAGTATTGTGATCCGTTTCACTTGCCCATTCACAAAACCCTTAGACAATTAAATGATATATATTTGCTTACACAGTGTATAAAATAATTAATTGACTTTATAAAAGCGCTTTCCAGGTTAAGCTCTTGCTTCACCTTAAGTTAAAAATGGTTTATAACATTAAAACGGAAAATAACTAGTGATTACAATAAATACTCTTGAAAGATATAAAGCAAAGAAACCTACTACGCGGATTGTCAGCTCCGCACATCGTAATCGACCTCTAGCGTTGAATCGCGATGGTTCCGGAAGTCGCGTGGTGAATTCATGGAATACAAAGATGCTGTCTCTTTTACAATCTTCTCTTTTAAATAATCTGCATATTCGACATGGCTAGACTAAGCGAATAATATTAAACGAACAAGAGGAAGACTGAAATGAATAGATGATTTTAATTCTAATTTAGTAATATGGGCATAATTAAAGATGTCAAGCGAGAAATTCAGAGGCAACTTCTAGAACACATGTCTTTTGTTATAAAACTCGAAAAAAATTACACAAAAAAAAACACAAAAACACCTAATGTTTATAAATTTAAAAACTAGAGATGGGCTCGATCAATTCATCCATAATTTTTTCATTATTGTTTAAGAATCCCCTAGAGGTTTTTTCAAAAGAAAATAACGAGTAAAATCGAAAAGTAACACTTTTATTTTCTTCAAAAACATAGTAAGTTCAAAAACCTGTCCCTTGAGAGATATAAAAAAAAACAAACAAATAATATCGTTTACCATAAAGTGTTACAAAGAGGATATATATGTAATTATATTAAACGGGTATAAACGTGTAATGAAACAGGAAACTTATTTTTGGAAATTTTCATCATAGCTCGTTAAAACAATTAATAAAGTGATCACTTCGAAACATGCTTTATTTGTTTATTTTCCTACTGAAATACGACAGGCAAACAGCTTTAGTCAATACAAAATTTATATGGTCAACGAGTATATAATGAAACTAAAAGCGTGAGTCGAAACTTTTTAAACTAAAGAAAACAAGTTGGCTGCAGGTCTCTCGTACTTTACATTATTTGAATACATTACATCTGCCACCAAATCATAATATATAAAAATTTTATGCAGTCGCTTTAATTGAGGTACACTACGTAACATCTTACATCTAAAGGTATACATATAGGGTATGGTATAAATAAATAAATGTATATATATTTATAAATATTTATGTATATTTATATGTATTTATAAAAATATAGATAAATATATCTATACATACACCTAAATGTATGCATATATGTATACAGAGGATATATGTAGGTATATTATATATTAACTTTAGTATTAATTGATAATAAAAAATATTACGTAAACCCAATTAACTCTTTATTACCTAGGCTTTTCAAACAAATCTTGCCATCTTTGCCCTTGCAACACAACATTAAGTACTAAATATTGTGTCATGGACTCCACGGATGAAACTAGGACTTCTCTCTACGGTAGATACACATCGGCGAGTGCTACAATGACCAGGAGAATGCTAGAGAATGTAGAGAGATCTTTTGAAAAAGAACACTCGTTGCGTAGGGGCATATATTGGACAGAAATAAAGTAGTTGTATCGTATACACTTAGTCTTCATCGAACACACCACACTGAATATATATCAACATGCAACGGATGTTCTTATTTTTAATGGACAAACTTGTATTGGTCGTTCTTTATGAAAATGTTCGAAGAAGAACTAATAGTCGAAGTTAAACGATTGTATTGCCCAGCTGGAAATTCCAATCTTAATCCAAAAAATTACGTCTGGGACATTCTCACAACAGAATAAAGATCTGTAGACAATCCAAAAACTAAAGAACGGGAAAAGCACGGAGTGGGAATGTATTTCGAAGGAAGCCTTGAGGGCTCGCCAGCATGCTCAGACGAATATAAGCTGTGATTTCAGCAAAATATAGCCACACCACATTCTGTTAGTTCATCTACATGGTTGATAGTATAACGTATACACGAAACATTGTTAAATTTCATTAAAAACAAAAGCTGCCACTACTGTTCAACTGTTCCTGTCCAACTCTTCTCAACAGATCAGCAATCCGAGCTGGTGGTAGCTAACTACTGTGTAATACTACTATATAACTGTGTAAACGCCTACTACAATAAAGACATTTTTGAATTTGAATTTAGTGATAATAAGTAACACTACTTTAAATTTTAAAATTGTTACTAAATAATTTATTCGAAATGTTACTTTGCATTAATTGTTTTTATTTAAAATTTCATATTTTATTAAAAGTATAATACAATTTATAAAATAATTAATTATTTGCCGACTTGCTTATTATAAAAGAAAAAAACAGTTAGTAGTTAAGTAGGCAAAACATTTATGAAATGAAAATAAAACTTTAAAAATACTGTGGCTTATCATTTATTAATATTTAAAACACTGCGTATAGTAAATACAAAACAAAAAAAATGAAAAAACAAACAGAAAACCTCTGATATATATTCATATTTATTTCTAAAAATGTATCATAAATCGAATTGAGGTAAAGATTCACATTATTAAGCATTCAATTTACATCTAATTATCTAACAATAAGCACATCATAGTTACAAAATTTCCGGTGCGAAAATTACTCTTGTTGTATATAACGTATAATATGCTCGTTTTTGATCATTTGCGGTTAGTCGTGTTTTGTGTTCAATATCTAATAATATGCGTTATGTAAGTAAAGTATGAATGCAATTCATATAAAAATATAGAAAACACACGTGTGTATTAATTTCTCTTCGTTTAATGTACTTTAATGCATTATTTTATAGCTATTCCTCATAGCAGCCGCGGCTGCTTCGGTTACCTTCGCAAAAAATGAACAGAGGAAGGCTGAGTCTTCAAATCCTTATCACCTCTATAATAACGAGTACCACCATTTGAAGGACGACCATCATGAAGAACTTCCAGGGCCTCTCGTTTTACGCTCCCCCCACTCTCATGACTTCGCCAAAGCTGATGTAATATAGTCAATTTATCAACTCGTTTATTTATTAACGAATATTTATCTTATTTAATAACAATTTATTTATTTATCAGAATTACTACACTGTAACATTAAGAACATACGTAAAATACATATCTTTTTCACATGTCACATTTTTATAGTTTTAATATTTTTATCTCTCTTTTATTATTACAGGATTATGGTCCTGGGGTGAAGGAACAAAATTCGTAAGTATTATTAGAGATGTTATATTTATTTCATGTTACAGTTATTCTAAAATCCTTTTATAAAGACATGAACATGTTTTATAAAAGTTATTTGTTTACCAAGATCCGATAATATAAACTGTATTCATACATAGTAGGTTTACCATGTACGTATCTATAGGAAAAAGAGAATATAATTCTTTCACACTATTTGTGGTACAGCGCGTTTTATACTAACGATCAACTTTATTATATGATCACTCATTCTCATATAAAGGTGTATAGAGTAAAATTGTAAAAACCGAACTTACTCATTACTATTATAATAAAATTGTTTACATTAAAGATAAATCAATGCAGATGTTTTTTAAGAATTCGTTCGGCTTCTCGCTAGAGATTTTGTATAGACCAGTGATTACATAATGAAATAATAAAATATCCGTACATATTTATAATTAATATAGAATATACAGTAATATAAGAACACAAATAATATAAGAAACTGCGCTCAATGCGAGAACAATTATAAAATCGATAATGACTATTTATTTTTTGTACTTGGGACCGTCGACAGACAACACTGTAAGTATATGTACACCTTTGATAACAGATGGACCAAAAATAAGTAAATTATATCTTAACTAGCTGACCCCTGCTCAGTTCGCATGGTGTAAGTATAGGAGCTATAGTTTGAAAATATGCATTTCTTTTGATAAACGCCCGCTCAACCCTTCTTGCGGGTGAAATATACTAGAATTCTTCGGTAATCTCTACTCGCAGATAGGAAGATTCATACCTAACTTTAAGTCTTAGGTTTAGAACCTCCTTAAAGCTTTAAAGTGATGAATGTATAGCACAATTGTCGGCACAAAGCTTTTACACCTATAATATACGTGTACATATTAAGTTAACATCTAGGTAATTGGAGAATGTGCGAGAATTGTTGGTCAACAAATTCAGTCTACCGAATTGCCGGCATATGTGTTGTGTAATTTTACTATCCGTGTAATAGCTGCATATTAACTATTCTATAATTTATAATTTGTTTTATAGGATTATTCGAAAAACATATGACCCTGATTACTACGAACCAACGATCGTTTTGGACTACAGATATCTAAAAACTGGAGGTCGAGACTACACGCGAGGTCCAGGTGGTCAATACCTAATTTTACCGAAAGGCGTCCATTCCAACGAACCGAAAGAATTTGAGAACTATGACATGTTTTTAGAGCACCTGCGTGTTAAAAACTTGGCTGAAAACGGATATAAACGTTATCATGGCGGCAAACACTAATGAAGATGATAAATGAATAAACATACTCGTACACACGGAACATGCCATGTTTACTTTACATTAAACAGCTGATTAGAAAAATAATTTGCAATGTCCATAAAACTTACACCGTAGTGAATTCAATAAAATTGTACATTTTTTCTTTATTGTATAAAAATTTTATTTACTCATTTTATTATTACCAAACTTTTTAAAATTTTAATTAAATTTTCTTGGCAAAAAAAAAATATTAAACACACACACTCCCTTCACAGTATTCATTTATTTTATTCGAATACATATCCTTGACAGCCATAATGAAAAACATTTTCTTATTTAGATAACGTCCATAGCGAATACCTATTTTTATTGCACAATATTTATCCTTATTAAATCCATAATATATATTTCATAAACCTATCAATAATTTTTGAATTATATTAACGAAATGTACAATATTTATTATGTAAATTTACAAGAAGCCATTGTTAAAATGAAATAAGTATAATATCTATAAAACCTTACTCAACCACGGATATTTATTTGTAAAAAATAGAATATCATAAACCGTCAAAGAAAACATGTTTCTTAAAATTATAATCGTGGTCTCGTGCATGTTATTTGGTAATAAATTTTAAGATTTAATAATGAGTTACAAGTGCTTCGTCTAATTACCATCTAAAAAAAATATTTACACGAATTGCAAAAAGCCTATATGCAATATCATTGATCATGTGCAATAAGCCGTAACGCGCTCGTCCTTCATTGTTGGAAGAGAAAACGTTTTCTCGCAATGTTTATTCTGCTTTCAAGTACTAATCAATAAATTAATAATTGCTATTGAAAAACGACACGAACCAGATTACTATCATCATTTTAGCTGTACAACGTCTACTGCTCCCACATAACCCATTTCTAATATCACCATCGCTGGAAGCATCACATATCTAACGTAGTACTGACCTTAACAAGGTCGTCTTTCCACCTTGTCATTGGACAACCTGCGCTGCGCTTGCCGATGTGTGGTCTCCACTCCAGAACTTTAAGACCCCAGCGGCCATCTGTTCTGCTCGTTATGAGGCCTTGCGAATCCGCTGGACTATATCGATACGTGGTTTGTTAAACGACTATGAACTTGCCGTTGATGCCTGAACTAAGAGACCACGTTTCTGAGTTGTAAAAGAGTTCGACAAGTTATTAAATCTCTGGATAGTGGAAAAAAACGATCTATTATCTTAAGGTGAACACCCAGATGCACATAATTTCGTATTCCAAAAGCCTAGACAGTGTCGTTAATGCGGTCGTGTGGTATCACTAGACATATAAGAAATAGCTTGCTCGCCTCGTCACATTTATAGTATAAAAAATGAATGTGAATGTCAGCTAGTGGAGTTTTATTAATCCGATAATCGAATAGTCGTAGTTGTTATGAAGCTTTGGTAGACGTATATTCTACATTTAATATTGTTGCCATGTCAATAATTTAAAATTAATGATCTGTATCAAAAGATTTTAATTTGTATTTTGCATTTATTTACATAGTTTAATTAACGGTGCGAAAAAATAGTGTGGCTACCTAACCTATCAGAATTCTATCAGAAATACAAAATCTATTATTTACTACAATACGTCCATATATTCATGCCTTTGAAAAAATAAATTTCCTAATGACGGAATCCTTCAAATCCGAACACAAAACACACATTTACAACTGCTTCGCTGTATAAATACACGCAATTCTTGAACAACGAGGAAAAAAAACAAAGACCCCAGTATGCCCTAATATTTAAACCTATTTTTATTATATATTTGAATTGCAAAGGATACCGTAATTCACAACTTCTCTGTACAAAAATTGTTTAATATTTATGTATACATATAGGCTGTTTATTAAGTAGCTGTTCATTTAATAAATTTATGATATATAATTAAGTTAAAAAAATCTTTGTAATTGGTTATGGATATGTAATAATAAAAACGTTTTTACACTACGACCTTAAAACTTTCACCAATTTAAGGTAATTACACAGATTTTAATTTAATCACCACTATTAAAAACCTTTGTTATTATATATTATTTATCATATATGCATAAGACAAATGTTGAAGTTGAATACCACACTACCTAGCGAAAATTACAGGCACTAACTAAACCCTAATCATCAAAAATTTTAGACTTGGCTATAATCAATACTAGATGGCGCTTATACATATTATTACCATATTTTACGAATCAAAAGAACTTTACTAGCCTAAGTATGTGTCAAACTACACTTCACATAAATAAATATAATAAAAAAATATTTTAGCAAAATAAAGCCTCGTGGAATACGCAGTCTGTTTTTAGTTTTTTTTACAGATATCGTATAAAAAGTTATATATTCGTGAATATTCAAAATTATAATATTAGTTTTTTACTGTTAAATATTATTTTTACATTCCTTATTTTTGCTTCTGTTTTTATCAGTCATTTGAAAAAGAATAAATAAATATATTGTCGACGAAACCTATTAATTTTATTATAACTCCGTTCCTATTAAATACTGCTAATAACTAGTTTATATAAGAAAAATAAAAAAAAAACTTGCAAAAAAACAGCACAGGAATTGCCGACCATTCGTGAAATATCAAAAGGTAATTGGTTAAAATTGTTGAAATTCTCGCATATATCGTTAATGCTGCAATACATCCTTTATAAAGTCTAGAAAAGAGCACTTCACATGTGTTCGTTCCTCCGTAGCTAATAATATTAAATCTCAAAAGTGTAATCAATTATAATGAGAAAATGTATTGAATAAGAACTTCTAATTATTTACTACGAATTGCTTATTTCTTAAGGGGGATTTTACAAATTTTAGCCAAAATGTTAATAAATTACAAGCTATTGTGTATAGGATTAGGTGGTTATTTGGTGTATTTTAGCCCTTGGTGATAGAGTTAAAAAGTATCAAGTTTGACCACTCATATGTATGCGTATAATAACAATCATTTAAATTATACCCATTGCTGTGGAGAGAGCTATGCTCCGGATTTCTTTATGAGATCGGATCAAAAAATAAGAGATCCGTAGACAAACGAAAGTAACTGGCAGAGCCGAGAGAGTCCGCAAGTTGAAGTTGCAGTGAGAAGGCTAAATAGCACGCAGAACAGACTTCCGCTGGAACCTTAAAGTTCTGGAATGAAGACCACGAACTGGCAAGCGGATTGTAGGATTTCCGCCAATAAGGTGGATAGAAGCTATTGCAAGCCGCTTCCAACCGGTTCTATTATAAACCTACGGGGAAAGCCTATGCAGGAGATTTCCTATGGCTGTAATGATGATAATGTAAGCCTTTTCAAGATGCTCGCGACCTAAAACCGCGACTTGCACACATTGACCACTCGGTTATGGAAAAGTCCTATATGCGAATATGCGCTTAAAACAAAATATTAGACTATGCCTTGTACAGATATTTTAAACTTAACTGTGTTCCTGTGTGAAAAAATCAGAAATAATAAAAGTAAAGTTAAAACAAATGTATGGACGCTTATGTCTGTGGAACATTGATCCTTATAATAATAATAATAAAAATTTTGTTACTATATGCAAAGAAAGCTATCCAATTGTCATTCGAATAGGCTGTTTACGGTTAGGTTTAATATCTTCAACGGCAGGACTATGACCTAAAAATTCGGAGGTATCAGAGCAGAGCTTCTTCGGTGGTGAATTATTTATTTCATTGGATTAGAAGAGCACCAAGTTCTTAGGTCACTCAGACGATTGTTTCAAGATAAAAGACTTTGGTTTAATTTATCACGAAACGCTTACAATACACTTAAAAGTTACTTGAAAGACACGTATTTGAGCTATATTTCTTGTTATTATCAGATTGTAAAGGCATGCTAGTGTTTCTGAAACCGCTGTAACGTGCCTTAGGAAGGGGAACGAGATAGAGCCATTGAAAAACAACGCCAAGCTGCCAATACTCCCCCGTCTCGCCGCGCGCATACCTATAGCGCGGTACAGCGGTTTCGTAGGCACTGTAATATTCAGTTTGTCTGGTAGCGGATTAATGCGGTTTCAATGTTGCATGGGTCGAGTGAATTTGCCGCCGAAAATTAGAAAAAAAAATTACATTATTAACTAATAATTAACATATTACATACTGCTTGATACTAACCCCTTAAAAATAGTCTTTAAAACAAAATAAAAAACACATGTATAAGTTTATTTATTTGTTTATTCATATAACACTTTCATTGTGCATTTAAATGTTTTCCTAATCTATTAAACGTAATGCACTTATAAGCATACTTTTTATTCACTATTCGCTACTCACAAGGATTATCTACTCTCTAATAAAAACATACCGGTTACGGAGCGCGTTAAAGTATATTTTATTGTGTGACTAATCAAAACTATTTACGAGTGAGAGACAGTTGCGTGGCTAATTCGAGTAGTTGCTTTCTTACGTAAGACACTCAAGTTGAAATTCTTGTAGGATAGAGTGCGTTACGAATGAAAGTAACTCGAATGTTTAATTCTGTCGAGCTGTACCTATACTTAATGTGGCAGACCTCAGATCTTACAACTGCTGTGATCCTTTAATTATGTAGTGCTATAAATACTTCTTTCAAAGCTGGAACAGATTAGTATTACATAAAATAATAAAGTACTTTTCCGTTTGAGTGGTGTAATTGTCGACTAGTTATAATTTACCTAATCTAACTTTTTTCTCTGGTTCCGAGAGAGAAACCTTCTGGGAGTTCAAGATACCTACTTCCCCCAGGAGGAGAACCATGTTATAACAATGAAAAATCCTCAATTTAATTGCAAGAACAAGTTAATTTTAAGAGCTGCGACCTAAGTATGGTCGAAGTTAAACTTTTAGAGATTTTAGAAATTGCCAACCATGTCCAGTCGTCGTCGTCTTCGTTTCCGCTTCGTTCCCACTGCAAGGCCTCCTCTAAGAATATCTTATGGGGGATATACCACAACCGCCACGCGTGGCAAGCGGGTTGATGATCACAGGGTGCTATTATGATACGCAGAGAACGCTGCTGCCCATCCTCTGGAACCTGGTTTGTGAGCAGTGGCAATCTTATATAACAGGTGTGATCAACTTGCGGCTCGCTAGCCACATGCGGCTATTTAAACGATTGTTTTTGGCTCGGATTGATAGTAGAATAATTTCAATATTTAAATTTATATTGTGTATACCATAGTATACCATAGTTCATTGTATATCGAAACAAAGTACTCTTTCTAAATAGTTTTATTCTACCATAAATTTAGTGAAATCCAAATACCAATCATAATAAACTAAACGGCTTTTGAAAAAATTACTGGGGTGTGCTATCGTCACCATTCATGAAACTTGATGCCTAAATTCACTAAACTTATTTTGAACTTTAGTTTACACAATTTTAATAAACATCATTTTTGTGCAAAATTACTCCCTTTTGCATCTTTTAAATGCGTAGTTAATTTTGGATCGGGAATCAAATTTCGAAAAATGACCCAAAGAATTTAGCCACCCCTGCCAGCCTTCGTCCAAGTCTCAGTCCTGTACCGCTTATGATTAATACAATACTCCAAATAATACTATTTTCAAAATAAAACTTATAAGAAATTGGTTAATATTTAAAACAATTAAATTAGATGGTTAGTTTCATAGAATGATTATAAGTTGAAATTTCTAATCTTAAAACTTTTGCCACTTCCTGAGTACAACTCTTCCATCTCTCTCTCTTTCTTCCTAATCTGCAATGATAAAGGAATGTACAATGAGAAATTTTCAAACATGCAACCATTCCTTTGTCAAATTATTTTTTGCTTAAATTTCAGCTTGTGACATAAGTTGCCTATGCCACAAAGAAAGGCAAAATCTGCGAGGTTAAAATATGTAAAATAAAAGTGCAATTTTATTAGTACTGATATATCTATCGGATTATATTCGGTCGCTGGTATACAAGATCTGTGGACGTAGGTGTAAAAGATTTAACTGAGAGAAGAAAAACTAATTTCTCGGCAAAAGCTTCATAGCTCAAAACTATTGGTATTATATTATTTATTTTATCTATTGGAATGTGTTGCAAACGACAGAAGTCAATGGAAGTTTTTGGAGGAGGCCTATGCCAACAGGCACACTGAAATTAGAGACATACTTTAAAAATAAATTTAGTTTTAAAATGTGTAGCAATAGATTATTTTGTAAATACTTATTTCGGAATAAAGGGCTTTATTATTATTATTATTGGAATGCGACTGGCCAATAACTTCAAAGTCCGATAGCAAACATTAGATAATTTTAATAAGTACTAATCCGAGGTCTGGAAACGTTTTTTCTTACCGTATTGTCATTACGTTATATATAATAGTTCCGAAACCATTAGTTTTGATAATGTGTATTGATTGATAGTAAATGAGCTAAACGTTCACCCTTTCAAGCATTTACACATTTTTCCGATCACCCTGTATAATGTGATCACTCTGAAATATGTTATATTATTTTTCTGCAGGAATGCGACAAATCAATAACTTCACCTGTCGGTCAATAACTTCTGATAGTACAAAGTCTGCAGGGACAGGTATTAAATAATAATTAAATTTATTATGCAGTGGTTCGAATTATGCAAACGCTTTTTTTACTACAACTTCATTACGTTATTTATAATTTTCGAATACATTGGTTTTTGATAAGGTTCTTTAATTAACAGCTTAAGCTATACATTCAGCTCTTTAAAATTTTCACACCTATTACCAAATACTCAATATATAACCTTTTAACTGTGTATAATATGTATTACAATAGTTTAGTTACGGTTTATTATAAGTAATCTGTACTATAGTACATATGTACATCCAAAATCCATCCTATGGTTGTCTGGACGAAAATGCTGTTTGGAATAATGATTTCTTATTACGTAGTGTTCACGTATAATAAATAGCATATGATAAAATATCAGATTTTTATCAAAAAGAATAAAATCGAAACGTATCAATGTCGATAATTGACTTCAACCTTACGCATATTATACAACTGACTACACAGCCTGGCTGCTTAAAATCATTTAATTGTAACGACAAGAGACTGGATATGATATTCATACCAGTCAATTTAATAGTTATTAATTGCTCGATTAACGTCGACAGGTTCCGGTCGAAAGAACTTAACGTTCAATTTAAATGGTGTTACAATATAAACTATAAAGCACTGTATGACCTTCTGAAGATTACTTAAGTAGTTCATGTCGTGAAAAAGATAATCAATCAGAAGTCAACGTAAAGCCTCTTAAAAGATTCTTTAATCTCTTTACTCAACAAAGTTACTTCGATACGTTTATTTGAACTTGATATAATAGTCGTCTCGACGTGTGTCGCACAGCCGTAATTGCTTTACAGACATGTTATTGTGTAATTTAAGACGCACGACTGTGTAAATACAGGTTTATTACAAAACGAAAAAGCAATAATTTTATTGCTTTTTCAATTTTGTAGTGGTAGTTTGGTTAACCGAATTTAATAATAATATTTTTGACAATAATTAATAATGCTTCGACAATATTCATTACAAAATTATGTCCATCGTATAATAATTATCATTATTAAATATATTATTACTGTCTTCCAAAAAGAACATTTCAAGGGTATATTCTTGAAATTCTCCTTCCCAGTTACATCTTCATTTCTGAAAGTGGCGACAGTGTACCTAAGCGGAACCGATTAGAAGCTCTCTCCATGCCTTCCTATCCTCTGTTTTCTTCAGGGCAATAGTAATACTGAGTTCATTCTTTGTTTTGAATCAAACCAACGGGATGGAGAACGTGGTATTTTACCGTCTACTTTCCCTACAACCAATAGTTTGTCTGAGTTATCTTGTGGTTTGCGGGTGATGATGCCAAAATAACTTAAGACTATGAATATAAATATAAAATAACTTAAGTCGGTTGCACTTAGGTCTTAATCTTGGGTTGGTTGAAGATGGACTCGTTGGTGCCTTTTACTATTCATGGTATGCGAAACACCAAATAAAATAATCATTGACGTCACTTGCAAACAAAACAAAATAGAAAATACACCTTTAAATGATGCACGTTTTTTAAATTATGTAGATTAAATGATAGAAAGGTCCAGATCAACAGTTATAATTTTAAATGTATTAATTAATATCTCTAGAATTAAGGATATTTGAGAAACTTGATCATAACCACCATTGATTCGAAACAATTTTACGACCCTTTATCTTAATAACCGTATACATTATAAGCAAGAATGATTACTTTTACAACAAAATATAAACAACGAAGTATGAATCAGTAACTGTATATGTACTTTTGCATATCTTTGAATATTTGAGCAAATATTGAATTTAAATTCTGTAGATTATGTATATAAGTATACTGTATTTTAATATTTATGTATATCGGATTTCTAACACCTCTCACTAAATACAGACCACCTGCTCTATTTTCTTCATTAAGTTCATTTATAAGTCCTTCCAATATTTGCCTAGAAGAAATTGTCGTATCCTGTAAAACCGCCATTTGAAGTTGTTCTTTTGCCTTTTTTGTATTTTAAATTAAAAATTATATTAGTATTATAAAATTCTATGTAATTTTCCGATTAAAGTTTGAATATATCAAATTATTTAATTATAAACAAACTATACGAAAACGCATAATATGTTTCTGCAAATGTTATATTTAAATCGAATATAAAATATATATTATTATTATTATATAACCATGCAGTTTGCGATTTAGGTAATTTAAGATATAAGATTAAGATTTAAATTTGTCTAAGTTATTTAAATTTTCCGTATACTGAATATGAACTTTATTCAAGTCCTTTCAAATGTAAATCCGTTGCGTTTCTGTGGTAATCGTAGGAAAGTTTAAGTTTATTCATCTTTAAGCTGTAAAACCGCCGACATTCACTTTTACAAATATTACATGAAATAAATAAGTTTTAATAATTTGATTATTCGGATACCTGCTGTCATAGATTATGAAAATGGGCTACATTCTGAATTTTTGTTTTAACGCTTATAAACCTTAGTTATTTGTAATTATAAAACTCTTTCAAATCTTCTCATTTTTACTGAAGCTAAATAATAAATAAATTAATGTACTCCTCTTAATAATTAAAATACCACAAGTGCTGTTAATATTTTTTTAATCCTGAAACATTGCCCTTATAAAAAATAATAGTCGAAATTCTAATACTCCATTTTTATGAATATTTATTACACAGAGCTTTATTAAATAACCCTTACAAATAAGTTTTTGTAGTACGAACGTTACAACCAGAGTACGCGATATTTCTGTTTTTTTACCTTTCTCTAATATTTTATTTAGTGTATCGACCTTGCTCACTTATTAAAACCATCCAATTAAACATAAAACCTCGTGCCAGATTATAAAGTATTACGTAAACATGAACCACATATTTGTCGATTACCTATCTCTGTACATTATAAAGACTACACAATAACGTTGCCAGAGTGCGGATCGATTGATTAAGAAGCAGGTTTTACTGGGTTTGTTATACAATTATTTTACTCCTATCAAGTCTTTCGCTGCTATTTGAGTTACCGACTGCGTTATCTATGCTCGTAAATACTGTCAGCTTTCTAAAACTAGTGCATACAATGGTTTGTATAATTTAAAACCTCTATTTGCCAATAATATTTCGACGTTCAATATTGCTTATTCAAATTAAGTTACAGGAGCTACTAATATGTAAAAGTCTATTATAATCTTTAAAATACAAAATTAAATCTAGTTTTTTTTGAATGATGATATTAAAGCACGCATTAATTATTCATTAAAAATATTAGTAGTTTTGTGGGATGTCTTTAACTCCTTAGTATTTGACTTTAAAAATAATTACATTAGAACATTCTAGAAAATTCTACAAACAAAATGTATAAGTTTTCTAGCTATTTATTAAAATATGGATACTAACCAATTAAGGCAATATACATAAAAAAGTTTAAAAAATCTCACAATAGTATCGTAAAAGATCTACTTTAAAAGGCTTTACTTTTGACCGTTTTCATCATACGGAGTGATTGTTTAGGTGTTTTACACGCTTAAAATTAGCAAAATAATATATAACGTATTGATAGTATCTTAAGGAAAAGCGGTTTCTAATAATAGATTACTACTTATTACAATTGAATGTGGAGTGATAAGGTTGTAAGTCGCAAGTTTCATTCTCCGAATACAATCTTATATAATTCACACTTTGTGCTGTAAATATTGCCACTGCTCACAGACAAGCTTCCAAAGGATGGACAGCAGCGTCCTCTGCATACCACACTACTACACTGCGATCGTCGACCCGCTTGCCAAGCATGGCGGTTATGCTATATTCCCCATAGATATCTTTGGGGAAGCTTATTTCTTGCAGTGAGTGTCTATAGGTTGAAACAGTGACGACTTATTATAATTAATTATTGTTTACCATCTGTCCCTGCAAATTTCGTACTGTCAGAAGTCATTGACAGTCGTATTCCAATTGAAAAAAAAGTAACATATTTTAGTGTGATCACACCGACCACTAATCAACCTGACGACGACAAATTTCAAAATCTCAACCTACATTATTGCAAAATGTTTTCTTAGAGTTAACGTGGGATCTGCTGTAATTCTCTGAACTCTAAGATAATCGCATCAAAAACAGCAACTTTAAATAGAAATATGAAGTCACCGAACCCAACATTTAACTGCCAGCGAATTAGTCGACTCCAAATTAGAAGATAATCTGCATATATTACCCCATTTTTAAATAGTTGCAGTGTGGTTAGGTAATCACCAATTCAAAAGAATAGCTCTACAGACTGATATTTTTATAATATATTTATTTTAACCTTAATGTGTACATCAAAAATATTACCGGGGGTAGTATCACCAAAGTTAATGCGTTTATTACTGTTTTGTCTCCTATTTCCACCATGAATTATGCCTTACAATGGGCGTACCGTTATTTATTTAAGATTTACCAGTTCAAGCTTGTCTTATATTATGTAGGTTTCCTATTAAAAAAAAATAAAGCTATTAATATGTTTGTTTAGTTTTAAGACCTGTTTTATACTTTTACTAACAATTTTAATAATTTTTAGGTTATACATGCTAATTCAAATAAGTATCCGTTTATATGTTAATAAAAAGAATTTCAATTTGAGCATAAAGTCATCTTTAGAAGTGAAAGGACATCTAGATATGGTTTTTACTCCGCATTGGCCATATTGGAACGTTTCAAATAAAACAACAAGTTTTTTATTCTGTAACAATATGCTAAAATTTGTAGTACGGTAATTCAAATCTTACTTTTACAGTAAAGATTTTATTTATAAATAGATACAGTTTTCAATACCTTTTCGTAAAAAACATTTATAAGAGTAAATAGCTTGCTCTACCCTCATTTCAATTATTCATAATTGACCTAAATTCTTGCACACTATATGCAGTCTTGCATAATTTGCATGTAAGCCATTAAGAACTTACTAGCCCGTTTCCTTATGCAAAGTGTCGGCTAAAAGCGATATCAGCTAGACACAGTCCAGGTGTGGTAAATTGGTACATATATGTAAGAGCCATTTCACACTACACTATGATACATTTACGGAATAAGGTGTTGCAGTAAATGTCAGGCCATGAGCTTTGTATGGGGCACGACTTTATCAAAGCACCTCAAAGTTCATAAGCGTAGCCCTGATAACTTGTTCTACCTATGTTATTGTGTTGTCAAATCACATAAGAAACAGTTTCATTCACTTTATAATCTTTTCTTTTCGGTTTCATTTGTGCTCATTGTCACTTTTGTATTTCAATATTGAAAAAGAAAAAATAATTCACTCGAAATGGGGTTTAATTATATTTAACAAATTAACGTTATTTTTGCTTTTAACTCTTTTATAAATTATCAACAAACTAAAAAAATTACAAGTCAAACTTTGATAAAATAATACTTTTATGATTAATTATATATATTTTGTTTGCCTAAACATTTATTATAAGTATTTAAGAGTATCAACAACATTTTTGTATACTTACTTTAATACCTTTATTTCGTTTGTTTTACTGCACCGTAATTAACACATGCGTTATAACCTGGTCATCAATTAGTAATTATATTATTGTATCGTAGTGGCGTTCAAGGTTTAGCAAACCTTATAACTTTTATTAAAATAAAATCCTTTTTTAGTTTCATCACAATAAATTATATGAATTTTATCTTTTATCAATTATGAACTGATTTACATGAATCTAAATGCCTACGTCAACAGCTTAGAATTAGTAGATAAAATAAAATGCACCATTTATAGTTTTGTGCAAATTTTAGGGTTGGGAAATAATAAAATCGGTGTCTTAATGTAAATAAAAAAATTGTAAATAAAAAAAATATAAAAAAATTCTATAATGTTTTTCATTAAAATAAAATAAGTAACAATGTTTTTTAAACTTTTATATCAGCTTGAAGATTGGATATAAAGGCTTCTTATCACTTTACCAGATGATTTTTATCACTATATATTTTATTAGTATGATTTTCCTTGTCTAAACCTAGCCACACGGATACTTAGGTAACTACTGAATACAAGTAATTATATTTATAAACCAGCTAACCCGGTGGCTCATCTGCTTGTTCTAGCAAAAAGCTGAACGTTCGTGGATACATTTTTTTTTCTTTATACGTCCGATTCAAGTTCTATGTACACCCAGATTTTTTATGTTATTATAATACGGAGAATGTTTATATTATAATATACGTACAGTATTAAAATGAAAGCAGAAAAATTTATACAATTTATGATATTAAAATAATAATACTAGACGTAACTAAGCTATTAATATAAATACCACCATTAATGTCGAAGACAAAATATTTTTCGCCATCGTTTCGTTGGTCTTGTCATCATGTTAGTGTCTTCTATAAAATCAAAACGATCGCAACACTGGCCCCTTGAAGCTATCGCAGTGTAAGTTGCGCGGAGGTACCAAGAGCTTTCGACCCGGTTTCACACTATAACATACTTTTTCTTTAGTGCAGTACCTAGTCTAAGAAACGTAATATTAAGCTGGTCACACAACTAGATTTAAATGTAATAACTAGTCTAAGATATATAATCATCTAAATTCTGCAACGAGTCAAATTGAAGCAACGCGCTTCGCACAACAGAGTTTTCACATTGAACGTAATACTGACATAACTAAAACGCTACTTTTAAATAATCAGACTAAATTGCAAAAATTCCATGTTCGTTGTCAAATATATAATAAAAAATTAAATTTGCGACAAACTCAGATCTGCCTAAGAATAATTACACAATACATGAGGGATATGTATCGTAGAACTACGTAATCAGTTTTCATAATCTCTTCAATACTTGAAAGCTTGTTTTGATATATGGGACAGCGATAACACGCGCAATTATTACCACAGTTTTAATTAGACGATTACATTCGAAATTTCTTTAAAATTACGAATAATGATTTAACAATGTATTCTCATAATAATTAAAAAAGGGCTACTACAAATAGATGACATCGTGAGAAAAAAATATTATCTACTTGTGCCTCTGTAGTTTTGAGCAGCTAATGAAATTGTATTTTTAATGATGTTTCGAGATTACATTGTAGCGGATTGTACCTTATTTATAGTAAACAATAATTAAATATATGAAATAATAATTACATTATACAATATTAATATAATTATTATTTCGTAGCAATTTTGTTTGGATTCAGTTATGTAATGTTTTGAGTCGTCATGCAAATTAAAAGATTCAATAATATTATTTTCAACATTGTGGATGTACACTGTTGGATAGATCTTTTATTTTACTACGTTAAGCAGACCTTTGTTGTAATCCAGTGATTTTGAGCTATTCATTTGAAATCATTCGACAAGTAAGGTTGGCAGGGTTTTCTTTTTCCAGTTATGAATAGGTACTTTGCGTACCCAGCTACCATCACCGCCCGATGTAAATTCTCATTCCACGACCACTAAAATTTTTATTTTTAAAATTGCGAGTCGTCTCGTCGCTCGCAATATGTATGGCTCTGTTACTTCGTAGGTCTCCTTCCTAGTTTCAGATGATATCATTTTGTATTAGAAATTAACAAAACAAGAGGCGGTCTTATTATTCGAAACAAACTCTGCCAGACAACCTTTGGATGGAGATGAGACACATGAGGAAGAGGACAGTTTATTATTCATTAGTATATAGTCTATTAATAATTATTTTCTTACTTCTTTCTATTACTTTATGAAGTGATATACTGTAAAATATAATGAAGTCGAATTAAAAGAAAAGTATTATGCATTGGTAGGTGATATACTGTAATGAAACACTTAATTTTTAATATGACCCATACAATATTATCGACGGTTTATTTACGATGACGGTAAAAATACAATAACAATTTTATTAGCTTAATTGGAACATTACTTTATTTAGTAATTAACTAGATCTTGAATAGCATTAAGGCGACTGTAGATCATTTAAAGTAATTATTTATCTAGTGATGATAAAGGAATAATTTTAAAAAGATTTAATTTTACATTTTTTTTTTTTAAAAGTTTGAAACTTTTATTATATAATTCGAAAGGAATACTGTTTTGATGCCGTAGTGCTTATAATGGAAAATTATGTTTGCACAACACAAATGAATCAAGTACAATTACTTCTTATCTCTTTTTAAATTTTACTGGGTGTCAGCGTGTAACAATTTTTTACAATATAATGCAAAAACACCTTAATAAGTGAAATGCAATTTGCAATTGTCGCATTATTCGGTGCTCACACAACCTCTTTCTGCACTTAAACTGAACATGAGCGTTATCGCATACCGGCTTAAAACGTAACAGCCTTTAAAGAGACACAAAATAACACACATGATGTCTTAAAATTTCGTAATTACAGGATTACAAAATGTTTAACAATAAACCTCTTAATGTCTTGTTATTGTATTTGCTGATTACAAATAATGAAAATAGTTTAAATTTGTAATGCGATAGAGCCATTAAAAGTAGTATTATATCACAAATAGCTACTTCAATGGTACCGAAGTATTCTATAACATATGACATAAGCTAGATAAATCTTAAAGAATTGCTTTACTTTTCTAGCAAAAACCAAAGCCAACTAGTCTTTATAAATAATACATCAGTTTTATGTACTTACTACCAATAATTCAGAATCATAATTTCCAATAATAATATGAATTACTAAGAAATAGGTTACTAATTCTTCTACAAAATTATAAGAAAAAGGAATTAGAAACCAAGCATACGAAAATTTAAATTTCAAGTATATTTAATATGTTTCGGATTTCTGATCGTCTAGAACCCTCGAAGTTTTAGCCTTATAAGCAAACATTGATTTTAAAAATCGATGATTATTCTATTAATTTTGGTAATAATAAACAAATGAATAATTAGATTATAGGTATGTTAGTAAATAGATTTGTTGTGTACCTTATTTTTTCCAATTTTTTTTGTTATCCTGGCGTGTGTTGTGCTTGCTTTTCATTAAATTTTTAAATAAAATTAAACCCTTATTTTAATTGCTTTTTTACATTTGTATGTACTATTGTTAGTTTGCAAGCAATACTTTATAAAAAAAATTATGTCACTTAAATAAAATGCATTAAAATAAAAACCAATCACTTTCGTTATCTCCAGCGACTTACCATTTATTGTCTGTTACGCAGAATGTAACGAAGTTCATGATTAGTGAATTGAGTTTAATGCAATGTACATTGCGAGCTTTATACCTAAGAAGGAAACGATACTTAATGATTTACAATCTAATAGAACTAGATAACGAATCATACAGTGCACTAAGGCCGCGCCCACCGAGTATGCTGACGGCGAATGTGAAAAAGTGTGACCCGTTCTTACACATATGAGATCACTATATAAGACTTTGCGGGCACACTTTGCTCTCATTTCGAATTACGCTGTTTACCAAATACTATTCAGGTTCTTGAGTAAAAACATTAACTGAGCGTATTAAATAATCTGCTAGTAAACAAGATTTTTTTAATTTCACTCACATATTCGCAAAATTTTAAAAATATGAAATCGGTAAGCATTTTGTAATAACTGCATAAATTAAAGTACGATATTATAAAAGATTAATAACCATGATATAATTTTAATATTATTAATTTGTTTTCAGTTCATTATTTCAGTTACATGTCTTATAAGCGTGTTCGCTTATCATGACCCCGACTACAACTACCATCTTAGTCAGGTGCAGAAAATACAAGGATGTGGTGATTCCGGTTACTCATATCCTGTTCCAGCCACACAGCTTGTTACCGGTGCCGCTTCCAACCAATACGGTGGAGTAGCTTACCAACAACAGCAAGCGATACAAGCCGTTGCATACCAAGCACCTGCAGTGACTCAAACAAGCTACGTTCAAACCGCCGATCAAAACGAATTCCATGGATACGCAACCTCCGCTGGATTATCGTCAGCTTCTACATCCGGAAGGACTGTAACTCCTTTGGCAACATACGCACAAGCACCAATCTTATCTAAAGTGACCGCAGCTCCATTAATAGCTAAATACTCTATATTACCGGCCAAAACTACATATGTATCAAATAATTTACTTTCCCAACAGTCTCTCGCTTTAGAATCATCGAAGGCTTCCCTCAATTCATACAGCATACAAACTGGAGGGCCTGTAGTGTCTCAAGTTTTTGCTGCACCGTCTGTTCGATACGCAACATCACCTGCACTTAGAATCCAGCAAGCGCCTCAAATTTCAACAGCAAGTTATTCCAATCTGGCCCCGACCGTCGTAAACCAGTATCAACAAATTTCACCTGCCGCTGTTTATAGAGCGCCGGCCGTGGCACAGTACAGCTCCTCTTTATCAGCGGGATACAGCGCGCCAACGGTTGCGGAATACCACGCACGCTCTGGACAGTACAGTAGCCAATTAAATGTGCCTACCCAATACTCAACTTCGAAAATTACTCAATACACACCTACTACTGTTACTCAACACTCGGCCCCAGCGATCGCACAATACTCAGTACCAGCACAGTATACGGCATCAGAAGTTCAGCATTCTGCACCAATAGCTCAGTACTCCGCGCCCGCAGTCGCAGTACACCAATCTGCACCAGCAGTAGTTCAATATTCGTCCCCTGCAATAGCAGTTCAACAGCAATCTTTAGCGGCACCTGCATTTTCAGTACAATATTCTGCACCCACAGTAACTCAGAAATCTGCCGCCGCTATTGCAATACAAGGACAAAAATCACTTGGACTTAAAAACGTTCACACGGAATTTTTGGAAAATTATGTAAGTAAATTTATTCTTAATATTTTTCAAAATGTCTAAATATAATATTATTTATAACATTTTAATACGCATTAATTTATAAATAGTATATTAATACTAATAATAAACTCTACTTTTAATACACTGACCTTTGTGTTAAAAATATTTAACGATTCAAAAGTGCTGATAAATTCCTATTTGAATAAAAATATTTTAAAATTGAATTTGCACAGTCGGATTGTGTGCATTTTGTGAAGCTTTCGAAAATTTAAAAATTAGAGATAAAATTAGAGTTGTTATGTTGATAAATAAACACAATCAGAACACGCATATTGCAAATATGTAATTATATAAAACGCAGAAGATAATCACTGCACCCCGGGATATTGCTTGCTACACTTACGCATTACCTCACAGCCCTGCAATTTTATAACGTAATATAAACACATTGATCACTGATTGGATAGGTTCCGTCACATCGTAATCTCAATATGATTTATTTGAATTACATCAGTATCATTGAGTAACACTTAAAAATCAAATGCTACAAATAAATAAAGCGCATCTAAATTATCGTTATTTCAAAATATCTATTTTTATCCGTAATCATAGCGAACTAAAAGAAGCTTCTTCGTTATAAACTATATTTAATAATCAGTTACGACGTTGTAATTGCCATTCTTAATGACTTAATAACACAAATAAAAATGTAACCTTTGCTTCCAAATTATGACTATTAATGATTCAAACACATATTTTAAGGCAAAACTAATGTAACCAACTGTACAGAGTGATTGGTTATAAGTGTAAAAGCTTTAAAGAGTGAATAAATAGTTCATTTGCTGTAAATGGCACATCCTATCAAAAATATGGTATTAGAAATTCATAATAATGATGGCATATTAAGAAAAACCGTTTCCAAAATTCGTAGTCACTAAAGACTTGCAACTTTCAAAAGTTACAGGTCATTTCGCATTTCAATAAAAAAAAATACATATCTTTGAGATCACTTTATACAGGTGATTTAGATAGGTGTAAAAGTTTTAAACCTTTTTTTCTCTAGCTCTTTATATATACATATAAAACATTCTCGTGTTTGAAATTCTCCGAAACGGCTCGACCGATTTTCGTGAATCTTAGCATGCATATCCTCCAGGGCGGAGAATCGAACAACATCTATTTTCCATCCCCCTAAACGTTAAGGGTGGTCCACCTCTAAATTTTTTTTATTATTTTTCAAACATTTTTTTGTTCTATTTTTTTTAATACAGCATACAAAAATACATACAACCCTAAATTTTCAACCCTCTACGACAACCCTTATTTTTTATTTGTTAATTAAAAACTTTAATATTTTTGCAAAACAACGTTTGCGGGATCTGCTAGTATTCTTGCATGGATCACTTCCTTAACCAATTTTCAGAAAATTACTGACTTATAATTAAAATATTACAATATGTTAGTAAAATTCACAACTATTACATCATTTTACATTATATATCGCTAAACTATAAGTTATATCAAAGCCGTAATTTATTTCCCAGGCATTCATGCAATACCTTACCTGGGAAGTCAATGACATTCAACAGTAACAGTGTTAGTATTTATAGCAGGCTAACAGAGCTTGTGATCGTGTTGATTCGTTATCACAACTTGCGAATAGGTTTATTGAATAGTTAATTTAATTTATGAGAACAACTAAGCCAAGGACCTGCGTGGGCAATCAATAATCCTAAATGCATCCATTAATGTTATGTTCACCGAGAAAAATCACACGTTGATACTACATGTAATACTATTGAAATATGTATTAAGAACATGATATAAAAGTCAATAAAAAAGAAGGCTATGTAATAAAATTTATTCGCTTCTCATTTGAAAAAAATAATTACTTATATTTCACTCAACTTATGTTCAGTATAGTTAATAATTTTTAATCTTCTTTTTTATTTATTTTTTATTTGTTGATAATTAATAGTAAAAATTTTTTAAAATTTTTTAACGACTGTATTGTCAATAAATATCATGTAAAGCACCAAATTGACCTGAGACAAATATAAAACAGTAACATGATCTAATAACTATGCAAACGAGCCAGAATCACATCATTAAATTTTTTAAAAGTTGTATATTGATGCGTATTATTACATACAAAACTAATATGAAAAAGTCGCCAACTGTTCGTCGATCACGTGAAATAATTTGTATAATTCGCTTCCAAATATCATGCACCTAATATTTAACATACAGCAGACTTTTTTAACTAATTTTAAAGCTTTATCGATTTCAAACATGTTGAAAGACCAGTATGCTATTTTTGTCTTAGATAAAAACTTTTACGACTTTCTTGATTTGAAAACACTTAACTCTATACACATATGTACAAATCGCTGTTTTTTAAAAAAATCGATTTTATGTAATCTAATGCTTATTCTGTTGCTTCAGATATCATACGAGAGAGTGAAATATGTATGATCGTGTAGATACATATAGATGTCCAGTCTCACCATTTATAGCTTATATTTTTAACCTTGCTTTGTTAACTTCTTGATTTGATGATATGATAGGAAAGTGATCTTGGACATTTTATTACATAATAAATATTTCAATTATTTTTTTAGCTTACACCGGCTTTAAAATCTTGCGTGAAATGTTCTGATACTGTTCCATTTACATATTTCAAAGTACCCACGCATTTTGAACGTTTGAAATATTAAGTAGGATTTAAGTTATTCCTGTTCAGACATTATTACGAAAGACTTACATGAACGTCGTGTGTCAGTGAAAAGGATTGTAAGTGATATGATTGATTGAAATGCGTAAAGTGTAAAGGCACAATCCATACATCAACATTGAGCAATCATACGCTTTACAAATTTACTGTTATTGCAAACAGGTTCGATCTCAATTAACTAAAAACTGTTAGTATGTTTATTTCAAGATTTTTCGAATTATATTTTTAAATAACACCTAATTAAAACTAACGACACTAAATTTTTAAAAGTATGTCACATTATCGACTAGCGGTTATTTTGTATATAGAATATAATGTTTTAACATTAACTTCCACTTAGATTTCTTAACTCCATCATTATGAAACTTATAGCCTATGACAACTTGAATATTTTTTTTATTTATTTACAGGACGCCCATCCACGATATGCTTTTGAATATGGGGTAAATGATCCTCATACCGGTGATATTAAACAACAAAAGGAAGAACGCGATGGCGACGTTGTAAGAGGTAAAGTGCTATTCGATTTTATTTTTTTTATTATTGGTTACTTCCATATAGGTTAATAATTAATTAATAACTCAGCCCGTAATTTACTTAACCTTAAGTATATAATACTGTTAAGTATATCTTATCTTGCTTAGTTTTGTTTGTAAAAATATGGCTCACATGTGCAGAATTTGCCATCCACGGATTTTTACTGACGTTATTGCTACCTATAATGTACCCTTCAACTTTATAAAAAAATGCTTCGAAATATTCAATCCCTTATTGTGACACAATTTTTTTGACGAATAAAATAATTTGTTCAGCGACTGTGAAACGAGTAATGTGTTAGTGATTAAAAATAAAATAAGAATCAAAGGTTTGAACGCCTAGAAAGCATCACCATGACTGTCCTATCACACCAACAAAATGTATATATATACAATTAAGATGGTAAATGCCAATGCGTGAGCAATGGTATTTTCTGATTTGATAGCGCCTTGGGTAGTAAATAGGTAGTAAATTACAGTTAAGTAAAAATATTCCAAGGTTTTGTGAGAAGGCATGGTGCGTAAAATAAAAAGAAAAAATATTTTTGGAGTGCCACACTATTGGGATTATACCACATTATTTACCATTAAATGTCAGCCCAACAATATAAGGGAAATATTTTTTAGGTCAGTTAAAAGTTATAAAAGCAAATTTAATAAATGATGGTGATTTTGAAAAGAAAGCAATTTTAACATATGAATGTAGTAAGTGATGCTTCATAAAGAGTATTCACAATTCGACATCGGAACATTGCTTTAATGGGGTAAATGCTCATATGTCAAAAATCAGAAAACTTTTAAGCACCCCATTCCGTTCTTTATTACATCTATTTTCAATCACTCTGTATAAAGCAATTACTCCGTAATATGCTATATAAATTTATTCCTTCAATTGAATTTTGTTAGGCCAATAGCTTATGACAATACGAAGTCTGTAGTTACAGAAAGTAAACAATAATTAACTATAATATGTAATAATTCGAATTTTGGATAAGCCTTTTTTTATTACGTTATACTTTATTTCCGAAACAAGTGATTTTTTGATCAGGTGTAGCATATGTTAATTGACAGTAAATGAATTATACAATAACCCGTTTAAATCTTTTACACCTACCAGAGATTAACTATCACATATCCTTATATAATACGGTTAAATTAATCAAGATAAAAAGTTTCATTATTTATCCTTTTACTCCAATGCACTAATAAATAAATAATTACGCAACAGTTCCTTCAACGGTAACAACCTTGATCTAAAGATAAACATTTTTATCCAGGTCAGTATTCTCTAGTGGAACCGGACGGCTCGGTGCGAACAGTGGACTACGTTGCAGATTGGGAGACCGGTTTCCATGCCAACGTTCACAATAGCAAAGATAACCAACATTAACTGCTACGATTTCCTATATTATTAGTACTTACAATTGTGTAATCGCTACTTAAGAATTATGTTAAGGTATGTATATATAGTAAAAGTGAAAAAAATACAAAATGTAAATGTTTTTATTTTGTTTTATTATAATTAAAAACTAAAAACTACAGGCCACGATATGGTCGATATGATAATCTCACGCTGGTAACTATTATTTATAAGAACTATTTATTATAAATCCCTTTACAACATTTTATTACATTTCTTGCCGGTTATACATTACTTTTAAAAAATAAAATGCATATATTCAAAACAAGTGTGATCATCATAATTATAGGCATGAGACGAGTTTCATTCGACATGGGCCCCCCGATAAGCGTAACCTAACGTGGACGTCCTGCGCTTACAGAACCTTAAGGCGCCAGCTGCCATCTATTCTACATTGCCCACTACCACTTCAACTTGGCAATCCGCTAAACTATATACTTTCTCTTGTCTACGGATCTCCACATTCCTGAATCGGTTTCGTGCAGAAACCCCGAGCATAGCCCTATCAATGGCTCGTTGAGCGACTGTGGGTTTAACAAGAAGGCCAGAAGTGAGAGTCTAAGTTTCTGTACCGTAGGTAATTACACATTTGGTGAAGTTTCGTCTTTGGGCACTGTACTGATGTACCTATATTGCATGATATTTCATGCGCACACAAAAAAATTATTATTTAGGTACGACACATAGAAGATAGCTTTTTTGTCAAAATACGTGTATAAATACAAGTACTCAAGATATTGTTAACATATTCTACCGAGGAACGTTAATAATGAACAAATGTTATTTTCTTCGATAACTTTTTTCATACTTAGATAGTATTTTAGCAGTCCACTATTTAAATTAAGCTAACACCACATATTACAATTCTTAAGTAACTGAATTAGAACAAAATCTAAACGTACAAAGTTCGCACTCTGCCCTCTCAAGATTAGTTGAATAGCTAAAGAAGTATGTATTCTAAAGTTCTCATAATAAAAAAAATCACATATTTTCTGCTGATTAATTCTTTTCTTGTCAGTTGTGAGTTTGAAACAGATCTACTTCGATGATTTTGCCATATGGTTAAATCATATGCCCGTGCAAACATCACATTATTACGTATGAATCCGGGTTTCAAAATCAGTTCGGGTGCAAAGGTTTGGACAAACTTATATGTGATACGTAACAACCTAATATCAAGCTTTTTTGAATATCTCAACAACTGTTTTGTAGTGATCGATCTATTAAATCAAAATTTATAAACTCTGTAGTAACGCGTTAGATCTATTTTTTTAGAAAGAGACCGACTTTAATCATAAAATGTCAACCAGATCTAATTTTTATTCAACGTCATTTTTATTGTCCTACTCTTACTAACATGGACCTGGGCCCCAAAAGTCATACATTTCTATTGAGTACGTATTTTATTTTTTGGTAATAAACCCTTAATTATCATATTCAATAACATTTTTTAATTGTCAATAGGAGGAATCTTTTCCATGGCATAATAACTTAATTTTTTTATATAAATGAATAAGGCTCTATTTAATACTCTTTAACGTCCGATATCACAATAAAATTAAAACCTGATATTTTTTTTTTGGAAACATATTACAAATATAGAATAAATGTTTATACTGTTAAAAAACATATTTGTTATTCTTATGTATTTCTGTCTTTGGCAGAGCTACCGAACTGACATTTGTCTTTTTTAGAAAATAATTTCATCTGACATTCGTCAAAAACTTTGGTTTGTTGATGTTATGTAAAACATAATTACTTGAATGTCATTATCAAATAAAGTACACACAATAAAATCAGAATGACCATAACATATATACCCAGGGTTACACAAGTAATTTTTTTATTTTTTTTTTGGACATAAAGTTTAATAATTTTACTAAAAATATCCTTTATAAATTTTCAGTTAGATTCTGTACAGTTAGATGTCCAAATTGAGGATTTGTTTAAGGAACTATTATTTAATGCAGCAAAACATTTAGAGGTAAGGTGTTGTTTATGTGAAATTTAAGTAGGCTTATCAATACAAAAGTTAATAAAAGTAGTATTTATTCTTTTGTTCATTTAAGATCAACGGACTTCCTATGATGAATCTAAGTGAAAGATGGTGATGAGTCTAATTAGTAACATTACTAGTATTCAGCTACCTTGTCTTAACATGCAACAATTATAACTAAATGTTGTCCAATATGGATACAGATTTTGTATTTAGAAAACTATATCATTTGGTAAATGTCTAAATTAAAAAAAATACCGCATAAGTTTTAATCGAAAACATGATGACGTGTTTCACCCCTCCATGGGGCATCTTCGGGGGTTATGTTACACCGATTAGTGCCAAACACAGAGTCAACTCTGTGTCGAGTGGTTTAATGGTGGTAGTTGTGTTATTCGCATTGTTTGCCGCATGCACATTTATTAGCAGGTTGGTGGGCGGTGCACTTTGTTGCACGACTACCACTGCATGTGCAGAAGTGGCTAAATATTGGTCCTTTTCTTACTTAGGATGGAACTCCCCAAAATAATGCCTGATTCCATTAAATAAAAAATGATTTACATTAAGTAATCCTAAATTTTAAAATAAATTTGAAAAAAAACTGAAAGTAACACAAGATTTATTATTTATTGAATTTATTATTTTACTTTTGTTTGGTTTATATCATACAATATATGAGAAGTTTCTCCTGTTCTTTGTAGCCAGGAATCCTTCAACCGATTTTACCAGAGCTGGAACTACTATTGAGAACATGGATATTTAAATACTCACTTTACAATAAAAGTTGTACATTTGGCCAAGAAATGTTATCTTTGAAATATAACACCACAAACTTGTCTAAAAGCAAATTGTACTGGTATTATGGTTACACAATTGGTTTAAGGTATATAAAAGATAGAGCATTATATAGTTTAACATCAAATGTGAGAGTACAGAATATTTGTAACAAAATAGAAAGGGTCCAGATCATTGGTGAAATTTTTAACTTTTTGCGGTTCATACAAACAGGAAAATATCCTATCTTAATAGATTTTATTCTTGGACTTGAATTAACAGCAGATAAACTAGCAAGAGAAGATCTCTCGGATCTCTCATGGACCCGAGAATTACTTTGGCACAATCTGATAGTAAGTATTTCAATATTTAAAGGTAACCTTTTTAAGAAAATTAGTTATCTTTCTAGTAATTATTAATAATAATTTCTTTACTCTAGTGCAAAGGGGTTTTTGCACTCCCAGTAGGTAAAGGAGATTTTGAGGGGGAGAGTAGTGGCTTCAAAGGCAAATGGGAGTTATGAAATAGCTCAATTTTTGTTAACCACTTTAGTACGGTTCAGCAGTGCATGTATTAGAAAAAATGAAACCACTTCAGTATGATTGTAAACTGTCAATGGTCACAGGTGAATGTGCACAGCAGGCTCTTACCTGCTGAGAGTGTTTAGCATTATAAGTGGAAATTACTTATAATGTATTTAAGACAGCTTTTGTTTTTAACTCGGTATTTCCACATGTTTAGTTTTATTTTTATAAATGGAATATTGATTGGATGGCGACAGTATCTTTTCATTTCGTGCATCTGGTTGGTTGCGTTTATCAGAAACTTGTACTTGTAAATTTACCTGTCCCACACAAGTAAGTGTATATACAGTTGCATGTAATATTGCATGTTTTGGTAATTTTATTATAAAAACTGAACAATGTCAGTTGCACATTTCTCGAAATCTGATAAACACAGGTTTTTCTTTAGATAAAAAGTGCTGAGGAAATAATACTACTACTACTGAATAAATGTACACACAATATCATCTTGATACAATGCATTATGTACATCTTAAGTAATTAATTATATTTGCAGAGATTTTTAAAATTTCTTGGTTTGCCACTAAAGTAGACGCTCAGCCATGAGCATTCATATTACCGCCTACAACTAAAGTCGACACTTGGCTGTGGATAAGATTTGTGGTCAACGAGCACCATACTGAAATGTTTAAAAATCTTTGTTTCATTACACATATATATGCGGCTATTAAATAAATTACATTGAAAAATTTATATCTCAATTAAAATTTTCTTTACAAGTTGTTAAAGTTATTTTTAACATTCCAGGAGTTTATAGGAACAGTGGTGTCGCTGATTAATATATTTGGATTAAAAAGAAAACTAACCAATGCATTAAAATATGTTTGGTGGCAGAAACATGAGCGTTCAACTGGCAAATTAGGTTCTCCAGTAATGACTATAAACACAGTTTGTGCTTACTGTTCAAATAAGCCGGTTCTCCCACATGTGATGGGATGTTCACATGTGTTTTGTTACTACTGTTTAATGGTATAAATGATTTATTACTATTTCTGTATCTTTAACTAGTGCTACAGAATCACCAAAAATTAAGGCTGTTTATTTTTACAGGCGAACAAAACTGCTGACCCTCAATTTGCATGCCCAAAATGTTATTATAATGGCAATAAACCTTCTAAATTTGTCATAGTATGATTGACAATTTTACCAGAAATCCTAGGGAGTTATAGCATTTATTACGTTAAAAAGGATTGGTTAGATTTTAACAGGGATAAAGATTACACAGATATTTTATATAAAAATGTTGGAAATATATAAATAAACACTTAAATAATCGACTTTTCTTCAATAATGTTATATGAAATAAAGATTTCATCAGAAAGCGTAATTAGGCGAAGTAGGCCGCCTCCTACGGCCTTGCATTTATTATAGCTTCACGAAACCCTCAGACCACCAATGATCAAGTAATTTTGAGGTCAGTACTTAAATCGTGACCACGGCAATGACAAGCACAGCAAAAGAAGTTCATCCACAAAATTCTCGGAAGATACTGTATGCAGGCAACTTCCAACGGGTCCCATTGCAAATCAATGGTTTAGGCGTAAATCAGCAAAGGAAGTCATACGACTGTAATGATGATGCCTGGGGCGTTGCAGGAAACAGCTGTAAATTCTTCAAGCATCTTCAAAAACTGTGAAAAAATATGGTAATATCGAAATATTGGGTAGATCTTGGGAACGAAAAGTAAAGAGACCGCGAATGCGCCCCGTCCGTGTTAGGCCACGCATATCGATTGATTACGTCTTAAATTCTACTCTACCATTTTAGTTAAACATAATCACTACAACAAACAAGTCACTAAGAAAGCTTCTTTATGGATTAACTGTTTTAAGAGTTCCAGGAAGTGATCAGGCTATCAAAACATTCATATACACAAATAAAATTGAAGGGTCTGTTTGTAATATTAAAATACAAGCTTTTAACTACATACTTATGAATTTATATACGGTACATATACTAAAATATTTTTTTTTATCAGTCAGTTTGTTCCGGCGAATCATGAAGTGGCTGCACCTATTGTGACGAGACGTACTGGCAGGTAGCTGATGTAGTAAAGAGTTACTTTGCTACTTTATTTTAGAAAAATTCTAAATATTTTTTTCTTGAATACGGTTCCCTCAAACTTAACATATTACTTGTACATATTATTATTATATATACTACACACACTTAAGCAAAATAGATACATTTCGCACAAGTGCACATTAAAACAAACCTACATAGGATAGTTTCTTAAACCAACAAATTGAAATATCACATTCTGTTTACTTTAAAACTTATTTCCTGAAACTTTTTGTTAAGATAAAGTTATATTTAAATTCGTAATTTGTCACTACTTATGTTTTTATTCGCACGATAGTAACAGCCACAGATTACCTGTTGGAGAGCGGTAACTCTAGCCTCAAAGTTTTTGTTACATCTTGGCTTTATAAGGTGCTATTCCTACAACGATATTCCACCAAAAAGTTGGTATCAAAAGTTCCTGTTCTTGCCCAAGATGACTAAAACTAACTTGGGTTACGAAAGACTTTCTTATTCAAAATCTATTAACTTATCCTTTAGCGAAATCTCTACCTAGTCGAGGTTCGCGAACTTCTACTTGTGTGTCCTTTTGGTCTCAGACAGTCCTGCTCAAGGGAGGTAAAAGTTCAAGGGAGTGCTGTAATTACGAGAAAAAAGAAAGAAAACTTATTTCCTCGGACGAAAAATTAATGTACGATTCGATAGGTTCTACCTCATAGATGATAACTGATGTGAAGGAAAAAGAAAATTCTATATGGAACGCCATTACATAATGCTTGTATTTATCAGTTACATACTATTTTAGTTAATACTATTCATACAACTGCCGAAATATCGTAGAAAGTGCACACTGTCGTGAGGCTAGTCCTGTTGCACTTCAGCCGTTGATTGAAGTCTGTCATCAAGACTTATTTTCGCAACGGTCAGAACTATCGGGTTAGTAAGCTGCCGATAAAATATGAATGTTCAAGTGACAGCCACACTGATTGAGTTAAAGCATTATCGTAGCCTTGCTTAAGGGCGGTGGAGATGAAATCTGAACATATCAATAGTTTTAGATAGGGGCAGTCTGATAAAAAACTATTCGCTCTCAAGGTACGGTACATAAAACCATTTGCCACACGTAAGTCGGAAAAAGTGTTATCCGAGCGGGCGAACTAATGTCATATACCATTTAAACAACGAAGTGTTGTGTTTAGCGCCTCCTTATAGGGTACTAGAATAGTATACTTAGCAGTGTACTTTTGCGCTGGCAGTTATGTAGATATAAATAATATATAAATATTACTTCAAAAGAGTAATGCACAAATTTAATTGATATGTTTAATAACATGCTGTTCATTATTTTTACACAGTAAAAAATGTTAAGCGTGTTCTCATACTTAAAAAATCACACACTGTCAATGCAAAAATTATTGTGTATACCGCGTAATGCTTTTTTCACCTTTAATAGATAAAACAACTACAACGGCCTCTATATTGAAATTGATTTGAAATAGTTTTACAAATTCAACCTTAAACTATATTCTTGTATTATTATACAAAATAAAAAAATAACTAATAAACGTACACATTTTTAATAAGCAAGAAATAAATTCTACTCTTACTATGTCAAGTAATTTAAATATCAAAAACTCAATACTTGTATTATAGTTTAAAACTTGTTTATTTAATTTGAAAAAATTGTGTCAGTAAAGTTTTCTGTTTTTGTCGAAAAAGAGTTTTGTTCAAGTGTTCTCGTAAATAAAGAATCGTAGTTTCATTAGGTTATTTTATGGTAAAAAATGTGACAGTCGTACTTAAGTTATTCGACTTCGAATATTGCTGACAGACTTTTATTTGGTATTCAAGTGAAAGCTGATTATTGTTTTTTTTTTTTTATTAAATTTGATATCTTTTTGAAAATTAACGTTTTTTTACAGAAAGATTTTGATTCATTTCAACTCTCGATTCACCTAAACATATTTAAAGAACTCTTATTTTTATAGAAAACTATTTAGTATTTTGTTACTATTGCAACAATGGCGAAAAATTTACATCTACTGCGCTAAAATAATAAAACTTTTAAACGTCATTGTCAAAATGCGCGTGTTGAATGACATTATAATCAAATAAAGTAGTGTTAGCTAGTGTTTATAAGCTTTTGTATGTACCTTTTATAAAACACAAATAGATTTACTACAGTAGGATTTAGTTAAGTTATGGAACAATAAGAGATACAAAAATAGCCGTCGAGATGGTTGTTTCACCGCAAAGTCCTGCTAGCGAAGCCCCAAATGTGCAAGGGTCTAAAACCAACATGGCGGCTAAACAAAGTTCTGTCGCTGACACAAGAGCAGAACTAGCAGAATTGGTAAAAAGAAAAGCAGAAGTCGCTGTAAGTATTATTCTTATGACCAATATTAATATATATGTTTATCTTGTTTATTTACAAAAAATTGTCACAGTTAATAATTTAATGAATGCTTAAAACTGTATTTCAAATTAAATCTTCTTTTAAAGGAAACTTTGGCTAATTTAGAACGACAAATTTATGCTTTTGAGGGCTCTTATTTAGAAGATACACAACTTTATGGTAATATTATTCGTGGATGGGATCGCTACCTCACAACTAACAAGAGTACAAATTCTAAGGCAGATAAACGTAATAGAAAATTTAAAGAAGCAGAAAGATTGTTTTCAAAATCTTCAATAACTTCAATGGCAGTAAGTAAATTTTTTACATATAGTTGTAACTGCAATTTATTATTAATTATCCCTGATTATGTCTTCCAGAATCTTATTTTGAATCTGTGTCTACATACATTGAACTATTTTTTTTAGAGAAATCAGTTTTTTTAGTGTAATGGATAGAATATAATTAATAAAATAGTAAAAGTAAATGTATTATTTCTCTATGACAAACATTACCAGGTCTCATAAGCTCCTTTTACTGAGTACAAATGGTTAATTGATTGTTATTTTCCTTCATGTCAAGGACTAGCTATGGATAAGTAGCATGGACAAAATCCAAACAATACTTTTATGGCAACTTTTTCAAGAAGGTATTCTTGCAAATGTAAACATGGAATTATTATAATATAGGATGTCCAGATATATATGTATTTAAAGTTATCTTTTTTTATTTAAATATACATCTTGAGTGGTGACAATGAACCTGTAAATGTGGTATGGGTAGGACCTTACCAGATGGACCAACATCATCAAAGTGCAGGTAGCCGCTGGATGGAGGTAACGCTAGGGTGGTCATTGTGGCAATCTTTGCGGGATGCCTATGCCTTGCAGTCAGCATCTATTACTTGACATGAATGAATATATCTATAATTTGAATCTTATATGTAAGCCAAATTCTTACTCACACAAGCAAGTATAGCTATCAATGACACTGAACCTTGCTAATCACAGGTTTTTATATGTTGGCTGTATTCTTAAATGACCTTAATGTTAAAATTTAAAATTTATTTAAAAATTATAGTAAGGTAAATACATATTTTATAATCAAATTACTAAAATTTATTTTATGTGAGTAGACAAACTTTGAAACAGAGGACAGTTACTTGAATCATGGGAACCTTTGGATCTCTGATGATATTGTTTGTTACACTGCTAATAAAATATAAGAAGAATCTCTGAAATTGAATTGTATTGGAAGAGTTGATAATTTAAAAATAAACTGTTAAAGCTACTTCTCACGCATATACAATAAAGCCAACACTCCCAAGTTTACATGAATATGCATTCAGATAATATGCACTAAACAAAATTATTGTACACTTATGCTACTTATATTGTATGTTTTACCTTTATTGAAATGTACAATATATTTCACATGACTAAAATTTCTAAGTTTGTCTGAACTTTATTGCAACAATGACTATTAAGCTAATATTTTTGTTGTGTTTACAGGCAGTAAGTGGTCTTGTAGATCCAGCAGAGGCTAAAAGTAAGACTAATATTTCTTGTCAATTAAAAATATCAATGTGTCATCTTAATAATATTTATGACATTGCTATTTTTCCTAATAGATGAAAGGAATAGTGAAACAGAATCTCAAACAAATGAAGATTCATCAGACACACAAATAAGTGGATTAAACTTAGGAAACCTAAATCACACAACAATACATGGCTCCACAGAAAGTATCTCATCCAAACCATCTGGAAAACAACACACTAATGGAGCTATTGAAAAGGCAATGAGTCAAACAAAACAAAGTGCAACACAAAAAATAGCAGCTGCTTCAGGAATGCTACAAAAATCATTTAACAGTGATAGTAAAATGCTTTCTGCTGTGGGTTTAGACAGTAGACCAGGAACACCAAAAGATAAGGATACTAGTTTAGGAATCACAAATAAAGGTAACACTACACCTAACTCATTGAAACATAAACTGACAAATAATAACAGTAACAATGTGAAAAAAAATAACAATAAAAAAGCTAGACACAGATAGGTGTGGATGAAGACCGTTATAAACTATGTACAAAGCAATGGATTTATAGTAAATCACACTGCCTACCGATATAGATACTAAAATAAAACAATAAATAATGTTTTACGTTTATATATAACATTATTCTCCTTACATTATCTTTGGTATAACTTCAACAGAATTCATTTTAGTCTTCCCTTCGATGTACAGATCTTAGTATTGTTTGTTTAATCCTTGATTCTGCAATATAAAAACAACATGCATGTATTTGATTACTGTTAATAATTCCTTATATATTAAATTAATAAAACACAAGTAACAAAATATGCTTTGATCTTATTTAATCCCAATGATAAATCACATAGATATAATGTGGTTATGATTTATTTATGTGTAGGTTGAACATTCAATGCCCTGTCACCTCTATTTGCAGAAACTAAATGGCATTTACACACTTGTCCAATATTTTATATCTAGCATCTAATCATAGTCTCAAAAATAGACTACTGAGTACATGGTAACTAAATTAAATGAATGTAAAGGATCTTCAAGTGAAGAAAGCTATTGTAACCCAGTTTCCAGCAAGAAAGTTTTTTATTTAGTAAGGTTTTAAGCTACTTTCTATGTGAGATTTTCAGGCAGTCCCTGTTCATTTCAGAAAAACAGGGTTTAAGTTTATAAGAGCAAAAGAGATTTCTTAAAAATAATTATAATACAACTGAAATAATTTTATTATGTAGATTGTGTGAATTGGGTTTTCACACCAAAACCAGCCGACAATGTTTTATTATTTTATAAATATTTAAGAAAATAGATTCAGACTTAAAAATATAGTATTAATGGACATGTTTTTTTTACATTATTTTAAATATCTACAAGACAAAACTGTAAAAGTTATTAAAATACTTACGTTTTAGAACTTTTGGCAAGTCTCTAATTGGCCCAAAAAATCTCACTGACAAATAAAAAATTATTGGTAAAAATGATATTAATCCAGCACTGCATAAAAACACTATTTCAGGTGACCTTCGTAACTTGCAACAATTAAAAGATTTGCTCCAAATACTTCTTGTTGCATTCATCTGTGAAAAGAGAATACATCTAACGAATGAATTTGTATTAAAATGTCTCATCAACATTTAAATATTTAATACCTAAATTATACAAAACGGTAACAAAGCCTTCATTGGTTTGAGTATCATATATTATTACATAAGATTCCCCAAGATATGTTAGACCTTAGTTTTAACTCTAAAATAAAAATAATCTCATAGCATTCAAGAGTTTTCCGGTGCTTGATAGATGTGGAACTTGGTCTGTTGACTCATTAATGTAAATTATATTATAATGTATACAAAATTATTACATTTCATTTAAAAAGAGCAAGTGGGGAATTACTAGCCAGCTCTTCTCAGCAGATCTGCATTCCAAGCCAGTTGTAGCTTACTACTTAAAATGTTAAAATAATTACCAATTCAAATGTATGTATACACCTACTTAATAAAAGATAACTTGAATTAATTTTTACAAAGAACTCACTGAATCTACTATATCCATACAAATATTGTCAACCCCAATAGAATCAGTACTTAGTAGAGCTAAATAAAATGAATCCAACTGAAGATAAAATTGCATGCACTTCTCACACACAGTGCTATTTTTATCTGGGTTGTAATTAGTCAGAAAGCAGTTTATAGTATCATTATACAGTTTGTTAAAGTGCTTTGTATCATTTTTCAATACAGGTTGGTTGCCAGTCCAGTTGAAACAATCTGCACATAAAAAAGTTATTAAATAATGTTTGGTGTGTGTCAATATATTTTTTAATAATAGTACTTACTATTACAGTTCCCTTTTTCCCAAACTGACAAAATACTGTCATGGTATTCTAATACCACATTGAGTCTATCATGAGACATAAAAATGGACTTGCAAGATGTACCATTTACTACAGTTTCTAGTAGTTCTTTGTATTTGTTGTGGAAAGTTACATAGTGAAAAATACAATTTTCACACAATCTCACAGGTCTAGCATTTAAAATAGAGCACATGGTTAAATTGGAAGCACTTTGGGAAAAAGACTCAAGAATGTCAAAACATTCTTTGGGATATATAAAAGAGTCTTCTTTTAAATTATTATGTCTGAAAAAGAGTACAAATGTAATACAGTTTGTTTCATGCATTGATTTTAAAAAATTTAAATAACTTACGAAATGAGAAAATTTTTATAATAACTTTCACCGCTGCTGTAAATTTCAGCTCTTAAATTGTAAGGATATAATAAAAACATAATATATAACTTGATCATTGTTACAAATATTCACAATACGAATCAGTGTTATCTTAAAGCATAAACACTGACAACTGTTTCCAAGAATAAAAGAATTTACAATGATTTATTAGCACAATTGTTACTCAAACATATTTAAGGTATAAATTTTACTGATACTAAAGCTAGATTGACAACAGAAATATTTTGGTTTTATTTGACAGTTGCTGACTTTTCCATGTAAAAGCTGTAGTTATAAACCTGCTCCATTACTTTTTAAACATACATAAAATCTTTGTTAGCAATTTAATTTACTTAATGGATCGTAAATAATTAAAATTCGTAAGGTAATATTATCGACCAGGTAACAAATTGGTACATAAAAAAAGCAAAATTTTTACCCAAAAAAATCACGTACAATATTATTCTCTCCAGGATTTTCCTATTTTAAACCTAGTTTTTAATATTTGAAATAATTATACTAATTAGTTCTGATTTATTTTGTGCAACTTTTTTTCTAATAGCAATTAAAATAAAGATTATCTGTAAATAAATCATAAAAAGCCATTTAATTGTTTAGACGACTATCTCAGTTTTTTGATCTTTGATAAAGAAAACAAATATTAATATGAAATTTAAAACTCGCAATAAATTTAATATAAGAAAAGAAATTTTAAAATAATTACTTAATTTTATTTCTTAATATCATGCAGACTTTTGTCCTTTGCCTAATCAACGAAGGGATTAAGAAAACGTCAACGTTCCAGTGGCTGTCTAAATACTAATATATTATTCATATTATGAATTAAAAAATTTCGTGTACGAAAATTAGCGACTGCAGACTAGTATTTTAATATTTATAGGGAGAAATGGATATTAATGCACCCACGCCAGAGGCTTTGCAAAGAAAGCTTTATTTTTTACTCGAACAGTTACAAGATATGGCAAGAGAATTACCCCCGTAAATGTAACTTGTAATGATTTAGTATTATTATGTTTTGATCAAAATGTTCCTTGAAAGATAAATTTTATTTAAATTTCAGGAAATACCAAATGAGAGTTCCAATTGAATTGCTTTCAGGCTTAGCAAATTGCTTGCTAAATGATACTATATTTGAAATTGTAAAAGGACTAATGGAAATTCAACATGTCACTGAAAAACATTTATATCAGCAAAGGTTACAAATAATAAACAAACACACTAGTGAGTTCGTTTTTCTTTTTGTATGAAGTATATGTTTTTTGTATTATTTTGAAGACAATTAAGTTTTCAATAACACTTGGTGTACTGTCTTATTTCAACAGACATGTAAATTGTGGCACTCATTTGTTTGACAAGTATCAAGACTGTTCAGAATAATATTACCTTGTTAATACGATCTTTGTTTCATTGCTTGTTACTACAAAAATACAATTTTGTTGATTCAGTCCTGTTAACTCATTTCTAGAGAATACATCTTTCTGGGGAGAATACTAGCTATTTAAAAGTAATGTTTCGAAAATTATTTGAAACTGCAAAAGTCATTATCACTGTTTAGCCCAAAAATATGCCATAGTTGGTAAGCTTGGTAGGAGGATTGAAGATCTCTGTGTGGTATGCAGAGGATGTTGCTCATCTTCTGGAAACTTGTGGGAGCAGTGGCAATCGCATATAATTAATGCATAACATTGTGTGAACCCATGACCTAAAATTACAAGACTTCGACCTCAACCGCTGAGCTACCACTGCTCAACATCAAAGTTAAAACAGCCTAAATTATAATTTTATTAACCGACCTAAACCAGTGGTACCAAATTTGGCACAATTTCTGACAAGGGTAAATGAAAACATTGTTTAAATTATATCCAGTAGTTTTTAGCTTAATAATTGTAATTATATAATTTCAGTGGAAATTCAGGAGATGTTAAATAACACATTGAGCTCTGAGCAACAAGAAATTCAAAAGAACAATTTATTAAAAAGGCATAAAGAAGAAATGAAACAAACAGATATGAAATTAGTTCTACAATTAGATCAGAAGGTAACTTTTGCCTTGTATTTTCTCCTTAGGACCTCTATTTAGGATAATAATTAAGTCTTTTTATACCAACATAATTTTCATTTCATAGTGTGCAAAAATAATTCTGTTACAAATGTGGATGTGGATCCCTTTGGATTTAGGCCACCACTTTTTTTTTCTTATCTGGTATATCTACTCTATCTATGTAGTGAAGGTCACTCAATTTTGCTCTGCTTTTTCAATATCATGATGAGACCTCCATTTTCTTGGTTTGCCGATGTAAATTGACTAATTTTCTCTATTTAACTGGAGACTTGTTTATTTGATGTTGTGTCAAACTATTTTTTCTTATTTAACTTCTTACAAAGCTGAGAAGGGAATTGATTAAATGATTTTTAGTATTGTGGTTTATATGATAATTTTCAGGTTAGTGACCAACAGGACACATTAGAAAAGGCAGGTGTGCCAGGATTCTTTGTAACAAATAAACCTATAGAAGTAAAGGTACAAATGTATTTACTAGATTTCATATTGAGGTTAAGTAAAATGGATATTCCCCAAGTAAGTTAATGTAAAAAAGAAATAATCATTTTTTAAAGTACTTTTATTACATTCTTTTTTAATATAATTGGTGTTTTATTTATTTAACACTGCCTTATATTGTATTTCAATTTACAACTCCACTTGTTTGTAGTTACCTTGGCAGTTAAAGTATTATATTTTTTTAAAACAATAAAACCCAGACCTATTCACTAATTCATTAATTAATCTCCTGTTAGAAGAATTACCAATACAGTACAATTCTATTAATTCAGACTACTACTGATTTTTAATTAATTTACTCCATCTTAGATAAAACATAACGTTCATTCCAAATTATCAAAATCAATTGTTTGTTCATTGTCATAGTTTTTTTAGGTAATCCATTAAAAAGCATAATATTCACTCATTTGTGAATTTAAAATATTTTTTTATTAAACCAAAACAGACAAAATGTTGCTTATATTTTTATTTAGTTCTTTTTACAAACATTTTTGTATAGTACAAATATCACCCCTACTCTGCTACATTTGGTATGCTAAGGAATTAACTTTAGAAGTACTATTGTAATATTACAGAATTTGTTACAATCATTAACCCTTTCACGACCACGGGGACGCCGGTGTCCCAAGCAAAAATCATGGATTAATTAAATATTTACGTAACCATGGTAAATTATTTTTTTGTTTTAACATTTCTGAAAGTACCTTTTTATTATTTTTTACTGGAAATACATGATAACTAACATCGTTTATTGTCTATCGTCACCGGAACGTTAGAGTTCTTTTGGCGCGAATGATCTGCTGTTTGGAATAAATAATTGATATTGTAAAAGTGCTTTTCAAATTTTTACAGTGTCAAATTATCATTACCTGGTAAGTAAATTGTTATTCTAAATATTCAATAGTAATGTATTTATGTTGTATTCTGTGATAAATCGTTATAAAGATTATGGGACACGGATGTCCCTGTCGGCGTAAAGGGATACTTTTTATACGGAATTTCTTAACTTTTGGCTTGGTGATATACCAAAATGCTATCATTTTCTTATTCATATTTTTCGCAGAATATGTTTCGTAAGGGACGTGAAGTTTTTGAACTTCGAAAAAATAAAATTCTTCAAATTTTTGTGGGTGACAGTAGCGATGAGGAAGATGACTTAGTGCTTGATGACGAAGACCAAAGACTTCTAGTACAGGTGATGACCAAGGGGTATTTGATGTCGAGGTTGAAGAAACGACGACTCTTCAACGGCAAGAATCACCTGAACCTTCAACATCTCAAAAAAACAATCCATCTAATCAGTAACCAATCATCTAACAGCAGGAATTGTTTCGCCGAGTACCACAAATAACTTGCCCTATTATATATATATTATTCATAAACAAGTAAAAAAAAGTACGCTACGTAACAAATGTACATTATTTACAACAAAACAGACTTACCAATAAGAAAACCAAAATTTAGATGTTTAAGTAGAAAGTAACCCTTAGCGACCATAGGGACATATTTGTCCCATAAATTTCCAAAAAAAATGTAAAACTTTTTTGAATTTTTTGTATAAATTATATTTTTAGGATGCCTATTAATTCATTACATCTAGCTAAATTGATTAAATAAGGTACCGTAACCTTATGGTCCTGAAAGGGTTAATAATAATATATAAAAGCTTACAAGTTACATTAAGAACATTGAACCAAAACATCTTTATGTACAATGATAAAAAATAGAGATTGATGTAATGCATAGGTGCGGACGGATGCATGTAATTAATAGCTCTTGTCAATTTATAAGACAAATATTATTGAAAGGCATACATGTTTCGTCGGTACCCAGCATTATGTTTAAGTTCAGAAGGTTTGTCATTGAAACGATTTGATGTAGTACTCATAAATATTTTCGTACCCAATTATGATAAGACATTTCAAATGGTTGTAAAAGATATATCAAATATAATAAATAAACATTACATATTGTGTATGTAGGTGATAATATGAATGATTATTAATGTCACGTGCATAAAATTAAAAAATTACTATTACTATATTGTGTACCTTTTGACCATATTCCTATGACATATTACAATGATTGATTCCTGGATGATTTTCATTTTTAATTTATGTTTAATATATTGTCAAGAAGATGAATGATTTAACAAACACCCTATTCTAGTATCACACAACAAAAATGAACACTATTTAAATTATTATAACATACTGTGATATCTTAAAAAATAAATAAAATTGTGCTTCCTTTTCTTTAAATGTGTTACAATTAGCAATAAAAACACTTAATAATGTTCAAAAAATATCATTTTCTGATTATAACCATCACCAACAAAGCAAAAGGTCAATGTACTTACTGTGTTTAATGCCTATATTTGTTAAAAAGGTAAATTTTTTAATATATCTCCATTTTGTGTAGATTATACATATAAATGAATTATTAAAGTCAAATAATTTTTCGAACACTGACAATAAGATATATAAATATAATCAAATATAATGTATTTTGGCAAATTACGATAGCCTCTTTTATATAATACACCTTAATTATTTTAAATAAAACAGAAAACAATATATTTCTACAGTATTAACAAGGCGAAAATATTTACTCATAATTATAGGATTTGAAAATAATTTATGCTCATGTTCAGTTTGTGTTGGACACTTGGCTTTTCAGTTTTATCATATACAGATGATTTATGATTTATTTTGTGAGTTAGGCAATGTCATAAAAGAAATTCAGCCATTATAATTTGTGCGAAACCTTTTTTTTTAGTTTTGTTATAAATCAAATATTTTTGTTTACTAAAAAAATTGTCTACATAGAAACAAAGAATATTATTTTCACACCATCTTATGAATGCTTGTGGAATTAACGTTAGTTTAATTTAATTTCAGATTAACACCATTGAAAACAAAATAAATATGAACAAGAACCCTTTGTAATTTATCTAATTACACTAATAATAGAAATCTAATGTTGAATAGTCAATAATAATACAATGCAATAGTTTTTTGTATAATTAGATAATTACATAGGTACAGACAATAGTTACTTCTTTTCAGTTCCATATGAAGAACCCTGGCTGATCTGGGTGATGCCGATGGATTTTTGAAGCAGTATATAAACTGAAAATATAAAACAGATTACGAATTTTTGCGTGAACAATACAAATAATATAAAAATATTTCATTGTTTCAAGAGAATAAAGATGCAAACCGCCCATACAGATTTTCATCTTTATTATTAATGATAATACAAAAAAAGAATTATAATGGTTCTATTTTTCTCGCTATTTTGTAACAAGAGTAATAAATATTATATACAATAATAAATAAAAATTGTGTAACAACTTTGTTTATTGATTCAAAGAAAATAGTTGTTCTCTCCATTATATTCTATATTTCATTTACTGATTTATTGTAAATGCTTATAAAATTTTGGGCACAAAGTTGGTGAGTGAGTGATTTGTTAATGAAAAATTAAAGACATTATGTTAAATTAAATTGTTATTACTTCCGACATGCCAAATTAAATATCGGATTTTACTTAATATTGTTTCAATAACTTTAATTAACTCTTTTATGTGTGGATATTTAATAAACGGAATATCAACAGTGGGCTCAATGAATCGATTAATATAAAGTAGAGCAAATTTTATGGAAAACATTTAAAAAAAATTACAGATATTTTTTTAAATGTTTTCTCAAATAATCACAATGCAAAAATAAAATGTTGGATCACATATGATCGCTTAATTACATTACATAAATTGAATAATGCAAAGTGAAATCAGTATATCATATTATACATGTGAATATCATGACATTGACACGTTAGGTGATGTTCATTATAAAAACAAAAAACTTAAAATATAATAAAAACCCAATCCATTGTTTAATTGTTTATATGCAAGCGGGATTGGGAAAAAATGAGCGTGACAGAGCTCCTTTGCAAAATGCAGAAAAATATCATGGCGCTCTTTTGAATATTTTTTCAAAAAGGGAATGTGAACGACAACATAATTTTTTAATCAATAATGAGAATATAAAGAGCACACTAGAATTATTTGGATTATTTATCAAAATAGCAGAAATGTATAATGGTGCTCTTGATTATTTCTCGAAATAGCCAAAATAAACGACAGCGCTATTATTCATCACAAATGCAGAAGATCACAATAGCGCAGTTTAATGCTGCACTATAATTCTCTTTCTTTTGTGCTAATATTTTATTATTCATTCGAGTCAGCTAGGTTATCTATCGTGCTAATGTATGGTTCAGTTAAAATACTTACATGCAGCAAGTATTGCGCCACCGATTGATAGATAAAGAAGTTTTCCACTAAAAAGTAGGCCAATTAGATAATACATCATCGGAGTTAAGGTGATAATTGCCCATCCGAGAGTATTTATAAGCGAGTACACACGGGGCGGTACTTGGAAACTTTCTACCTTCTCAACGCCAGATTCCAAAAAGAAATCCCCTGTATTGAAAAAGGAATCTTGCATTTTATCCTGAAAACAAATAATCAATTTAGTAATTTATCGTTATATCATAATACTTGATACGAGCATCAAGTATTAGTAATTACTATAACGACTGCGCTGCGTTAAAGTCGTCGGAAGACGCAGAATGCAGGCGGTTACCAACCGGTCTTATTGGGAATTTATAAGGAGTGACTTATGTCCTGTATTGATTGGCAGGCCCAGGGCTAAATTATATTATAACCTTCACTAAGAGAATTACTTAAAAATTACCTATTTACCCTTTAAATGCAGCAACCCTAATGCCTATTTTGATGTAAAGCCATACTTCCGAAAGTGGTCTAAGTAGTATAACAATAAAATGGAGAGCAAACATTTATCTGCTGTCGATGGTTAAGAGCTAAAATGTAGGCTTGTCTTCCCCTATCATTGTAGGCAGATAATATTTTAGGAAGCTTAGTGATTGTTACTTATAAAAAAAAATCATAGTTTGATCTTATTTTCACATTTTTTGCCCAGTTTTAGGAATATAGTGAAAATGTAGCCGCGGTGGGTATGCCGGAATCAGCTAAATTTTTAAAGAGTATTTGGTCCTACTTAAAACTCGATTGATTTATGATCTAAACCGGCAAACTACTGCGTACTTATTTTTTATATTGTAGTTAAATTAAATGTAGTTTTAAACTACAGTTTGCCCATTTCCTTTTTGCAATTTGATATTCACGTATTATCGGAATATTAAAGCTTAATTGAAACTTACTTTCATCACAAACAAGTCGTGCAGCCACTTAGCTGCTTCAGCTTCACCTTCGGGTACGGTCTCCACAGGGATCCGTTGTAAAAACATGTGCGCTTGAACTGGTTTTCCATAAAGAAGACTTAACAACGTAGGGGGAGTCTGGAAACATTCTTTATCGTTACTAAATCATATATATCGTTAATAAATCATATTATTTTCTGGGCAACATTCTCCATATAACCCATAGTGTCAGATATTTCTACGTCTTATAAGTTTAGCAAAGGCTACATAGTTATAAACCACAGAAAATGAAAAGAACGTAACATATATAAACCAAGAAATTATAAATTTGTACGACTATACAGGAAACGTTAAAAAGATGTTTTAATTTTTTTTTAATCGAATTAACATTCGTCTCTGAACTATACCACCAGCTAGTCAAGATTACTTACTATAACATAACACAGACATAAAATTTCTGAATGAGGATTAAATGAATAGGCCGGTGATGAGGTTTTGGGAGTTCCCTAACCTGGGCTACTTATTTTTTACCGGTCATGTTACACCCTGTATACCTGTAAAGTATAAATAATCATATTGCACCCTTAAGAAATAAAAAAGATACATTTTAAGGGTTTTTTTATATTGATATTACTTCTATTTTCTATTGACTAAAAAACAAAATAGACGCTTTACAAACACTGGTACAGACAAAATTATAATTGATCCTGTGAAAATGATTGTTGTAGACTATGCCACAAACACTAAACAACTTCCATTGCGATTGGTTTATCCATCGGAAATTAAATTTTTTTCCATATAATAACCGAACCTTTTTATCAAGTGTGAAAAAACTTATATAAAAAAGTTAAAGTAAGTTCTAGTAATAGCGTGACCAAGAAAAATACCTATTCTATAACTAGCTGTCGATATAAATGGTTCTTGCGAGTGGAATTTCATAAAATCTGTTCGCAGTGGACCTATTTGCGAAAGGAATATTCCTACCAAATTTCAAGTGTCTAATCCTTATGGTTCCTGAACCAACATGATGAGACAGTACATAGATAGTAATTTCTTCCTTATATACAGGATGATTAGTTACAGCTTTAGTTTTAACACCTATTTCCAATCAACTCATATACAATGATTACTCTGACATATTTTACATTAATTTAAATTTTTCTAATGGAATGCGACTTAATATATTTGTGAATAAAATGCTTTTTCTTTTTGTAATTATGTTTTATTTTGGGTCAGTGTACCATACATTAATTAAGAGCTAATGAGTTATACGTTCATCCCTTTTAACTGATATATTTTTGTCACGTAAACCCATAAGAAAGTGGTGCTACAGATGATAAAATATGTAAAGTCAGTTCAGTATAATACCAGTATACCAAATTATCGAATAGGCTAACGTAATGCGACTCTGAGTGAACAGATCTTACGTACGTTCATTTTACTAACCTATACCTATAACCAATTACGTAGAAATAATCAGGTAAATAGATGTATTGGTACATAGGTTGATGAGTAAACACATAAGTACTTTTTCTGAATATTAAATTTTTTCGTGATATAAAGATGAGCAGAGATTGTGATATAAACAATTTTGATTATCTATGTATATATTTTGTGTCATTTATTTTGTGATAGGTCATTAGCATCTCCCATAATTTTAACAAAATAACATATTTTAAATCTTTCACCACACAGGCCGTTCGACTGTGGAATGATTTATCGCTAAATATAAAACGTGTTAACTCACTACCTATTTATTAACTGTTAATTCATTAATTTTCTTCTTCTGTTTCTTTATTATTTCTTAGAAAAGTTCGATCCAAATCAGTTTTATGTTTTTATTTATTATTGTATTACATTTATAATATGTATTATATCTTATTTATTATTAACATATATGTTATATACACATATATGACTGTTTATATATGTTTAGGTATGTATGTCTATGTATGTTTTTTAAACTTTAACTACCCATTATTTGTACTTCTACCTTTTTCCATAATATAGTTGTCTTTAAGAGATTACCTTGTGTGATAGAACTCCCTTTTGTACTTTTTCATAAATTATTGTAAAACTATTTAAATGTTTCCTAAAGTGTACAATAGAAATATTAAATAAATAACATAAATATTTGTTCATTACCGAAAAAAAACTCCTAAACAATGACAAAAAATGTTAACGAGAATTTGAACGGTACATTCGAAACCACGATAAAATTTAAGATGTACACAAACATAAGAAGAATAATGATTGCTCCTTCAATATGACTTGTTATAATAAAAACACTGTCACGGTCGTCAGGCCGTAGTACACGAACGCGACAGGACTTAATATGGGCGCTAACACGTTTCTGTTTGCCTTGCCTCGTGGGTAACACTTTGTATGTTTATTCATTGCTATAATTTTGTGTGGTCGAACTGGTACGTCAACTCAAGACGAGCATAGCTCCATAATAAACAGTCAACATACCGAGACCTTGAATAAACGCTCGATCGGCAATTAGATGAATAAAATGTTATACAACTCATATAATACATAAATAAGCATCTATAACCGCGGTATGAAACATCGGCATTCAATACTATATGTTATAATTATTTCTGATATTAAAATACTGCGATAAGCTAAGAAATAATTTAGTATAACATTTTCAAGTTGTGTTCTAATGTTGTACCAATGGATGCGAATGATCCTAATAACTTCGAGATCGATCGATATCGATCGATAATTAATATTGAATTTGCATACCACGGTAATTAGAGCTATTGCCTTAATTCGTTGATAGACGTTAAGTAGAATTCCATTAAATGTTATAAATAGACTTCGTCATAACAATTCACTAAATAAAATATTAATTATGCTTATCAAAACGTTAACTGACCTTACAGTCGCGTTCGAATGCCAGCTGAATGTTGTAAATGGCTGGTATTTTGCCCCTAAAATGTTGCAAGCTTGTAGTAAATCCCCTAGTTCGGGGCGTAAGATGGTGCTTCAGTAACGGCAAATTTTTCTCTTTCGCAAAGTTAACCGAAGCCTCATGTTTCTTTACTGTGTAACGAGTACCTTCCGGGGTCATTAATAGCTAAAAAAATATCAAAATAATGTCAAATAATGTCAAAGATTACGTATGTAATACTACATTGCGATAAAGTATTTTAAGATAGGAACGTTTTTATTGTTGTACTATTAAACATTAATCAAAGATATCGATGAATCATAATTGTACATGGCTTACACAGGCTCTGATGTAATACATGATAAAACTCATTTAAGCTGCGAATTGATGTTTATACCAAGTCAGGATGTGTTATATTCTTGCGGTATTCAAAAAAATAATAGTTAAGTCTTAACTATTTATACTTAACTTTGTGGCACTTAGTTATTACATATTTATACACAGAAGTCTATTTTCATTAACAACATATCATAAATTTTCGTTGATAAGCAACCTAATGATATCATTTGATAAATAATAAATCCTCTTACCCAAACTGGATCCGGGTAGTCACAAAGCTCCAATATTTGATTCTTTATTATCTCCTTATCTTTATCGAAGGATCTCTCCAAGAATACGAACTCGGAAAATTTCCACATCCAGCCAATGGGCGGTAAGTATTGTATGGCTTTTTTTGCATACGCTTTGCAATTCTGTAACAATGGCAAAACATCATAATTTTAGGTGAAAGACCACGTCTGCTGGACATAGGCCACCCCCATAAATTTATAAAAAGACCAGTAGGAAGAAGCCAGCTTCTTCAGTCGAGCTTGTTCTACGCAGCGTCTGTCGGTCTGCAGTCTCCATTTCAGAACCTTAAGGCCCAGGAGCCGTCTGTTCTTTGCGCTATGTGGCCTGGGCACTGCCACATCTACTTGCCAATCTTCTAGACATATACTATCATTTGTCTACGAACTCATACGTGATTCGATCTCGTAGAGAAAAAAAATGTATGTTAATCAAATAAAAGAATACCATATTTATTTTCTAGTTAACTTTTAAACATTACAGTATTATCTGTGACATACTGATGGTTAAAAACGTATGCGTAATTATTGGACTTGTTTTTGTTTTCATCGTGAAATTATATTTGAATTTAATAAAAAATGAATACATAGGGCGTTTTTGTATAATGACGAGATAAAATTTTATATTTCGACTAAAGAAACATTTCTATAAGAGGAGAAAATTGTAAAATTAGCATTCAAAGAGTAACTATAGTCAACATTCCGAACCTGGCAGTAGTATATATATATATATATATATGTGTGTGTATATATGTATATATATATATGTATATCTAATATATAAAATTCTCGTGTCACGGTGTTCGAACTTGAACTCCTCCGAAACAGCTTGACCGATTTTTACCAAATTTTATATGCGTATTCAGTAGGTCTGAGAATCGGCTACTATCTATTTTTAATACCCCTAAGTGATAAGGGTGGTACCTAAATTTTTTTTCCTATTTTTATACAAAATTTTTTGTTGTTATTTTTTTATGATACAGCATACAAATATACATACAACCCTAAATTTTCACCCCTCTACGATCAAACCCTTATTTTTTATTTCTTAATTAAAAACTTTATTTTTTTTGCAAAGCAACGTTTGCGGGATCGGCTAGTATGTATATATATATATGTATGTATATATATTTATATATATATATATATATATATATATTTAAAAGTACGTCATATTAATGTATTAACTTTTGGAAGGTGGTTAGCAAAGCCTATTCGAAGGATATAAATATTTGTTTTATTATATCGATTTAAAGATAATCCAATATGATTAATCAAATAACAACATTAATACACGCGGTACCTGCTGTCAGGACGACCTATTTACAGTTCACACACACCAATAACGAGGTGGATGGCCTTCTAATACAAATACTGTTAGATTACAAATGAAGTTAATAGACACATTAGAAACAATGCACTGATATCAAAAGATTGATCATAGAGTAACTTTTATTCAAACAATTTTCTAAAATAGCTATAAAAAACTTTACTGGCCAGCTACAATTTAAAAGATCTAAATAAATAGCAACTTCTTATAAACAAAATCATTAAATGTTATGAAACTATTGAATCATTCTCTATTCTAGAAGCATAATTTAAAAAGTTTTACCTTTAAGTTAAGATTTATTTAATTATAAATTTAGGGTGAAAATATTACAATATAATGTCTACATTTTCAACAAATAGGCATTTAATTTATTTAAATAAATTTAGAGTATTCAATTACCCAGGTGAATGTTTTCTATGTCAATTAATTTAAAAAATTATACCAACTAATTGTTCAAAATTAAAAAAAATATATACATACAGACTTTGATCAAATAAGGTATTATTTGTTATCAATGTGAAATCATGCCACAGTCATATTTAAATAAAACTAAATTACCAAAAAATATTTATCTACAAATATTGAAAGATGTGTTTAAAGATTTATGTAAAGTTCATGCTCATGTATATGCATATCCATATAATTATTCATTATTTTTATACTTTAAATAACTGAAACATAGTTAACATTATTCCAATTTTTTATGTTTAATATAAATGATTCAAAAACTTTCATTCAGTCAGGTTTTATAATGTATTTAACGTATAATTGTAGAGTTGAAGAGAATTTATTAAGAAACCTAAATTTTGCTTACAAAGCATAGTGAATCTACTATAAGTCATCATAATTCATTATGATTTAAACCTTATTTTATATTCAGAACCACAAAGTAATTTTTTGCAAGTGTCTTTTCAAATGTTTTTAAATTAAGGACTAATTCTAAAATCATAAATCAATAATTTTTTTAACATTTAATGGTTACTAAAATTTATTTATTCTCCGATTCATTAAATTGACATTATAAATTAGTTTCAGGGTTTGATTTACATACATTTGAAATTCTTACTGTAAAAAAAAAGGTTTCAAAATATATAATGTTCATTTGTGACATGATTAAATCCATCATTAAATTAATCTCTACAAGTTGCTCTACAGTTTGCATGTAAAATAAATTGTAATTATATATTCAAAGCTACGTTTGATTAGATATAGATTGTGATATTGGCTTTAGAAAAGCATTTATTTTACAACTTTAAGCTGAATAGTAATTTTATCATTAACAAAAATTACATTAAAATGTAAGAAAATTACCTGAGCTATAATTTTTACAACTGGCTTATCAAAAAACAAAAACTTGATAATTTATATCACTTAATTGTTATCAACTGAAGTTTATTTTATTAAATGAACAGTATTTTGTTTAACTAATAATTTCATCATCTTAACTTCAACCACAGGACATTCATTAGTGATCATAGGTCTGCCATACAGATTGCCAATAAAAACAATTGACATAAGCACATTGTTCTTACAAACAGAATAATGAAAATTATTTAATTTCCAGTAAAATAATTTATAGATTATGAGCTAGAATCTTAGAAAAAAATCTATCCTGCTCATTTAACGAAGAGTTGGTTTACTTAGTTCTAAAATGTTTAAAAAAATAATAATTAAGGGTTTATTTATATGAAACAAGAAATACTTACACCTAGAATGCCTATTCCATCACAAAACTGCCACCCCATCAACCAATCTATCTCATAACTATGGTTCATTATAAGGTAACCATGTTCTTTTCCATAATACTTATTGTATTCATCTTTTTTAACATATAAAGATACAGTTGTTCCAGACCACCATTCTGACATAAAAACTAATTCTGTAAAAAAAAGGTGGTTTTCATGAAAGAAATGTTAATTTTATTAATTTCAAAATTATAGAATAGAGCTGAATGGTTATGCAAAAGTACATAACAAAGCTATCTCTCACTTCAGTGAATAATTGAAAATTGATTTGTCTCATTAATTGTTTACATAAACTATAAATGGATATAAAAGGAGAGATTTCAAACTCAAAGGTATGACTTACACTAATATATATATAAATATAAACTTATATAATGTATATTTCACAAGTTAAAATCAAATTACTTACGACAATAAAATGAATAAGAAAGATAGTAATTAATTTTTCTATACAATGCTTTATCAAAAGGCCTCAGTCCCAAATAAAGTATAGCCTGTATAAAATTTAGTATCAAGCCAGAAGTAAAATATGATATAGCAAAACATAAATGTACAACAGTAGATTGTTTTAAAACATTGAGATAATTCATCATCTTGGTGCCAGTTTATTATTATTTAACCTGAAATAAATAATAGTTAATAATTACTCAGTAACAGACTTTCGCAAGTATAAAAGAAATAAATAACGCTCGTAATAACATTTAAATATTCCATAATGGGGTAACCAATTAGTCTTATTTATATACGGTGTAGTTTTACAACGAAACTTTACGTCTCTTACCGTTTCACAGAGCACGCGAATCGACTAAATAGCAATATAAAACTGTACTTCGGACACCGGCTATTAACATACGCAACCGTTCAAAAAATGTTTAAGTGCAAATTTTATATCTTGTTTTAATTTTAATTTACACGTACCAATAATTAAATTTTTATTCACAATTAATAATAAAAAATACATATTACAATCTGACCTTTACTATAACAAAAAAATTCTGAATAAGGTTAAAAATACTTACTGAAAATAGTTTTGAAATACTTTATAATTTATTTAAAACATGACATATATTTTTTCTAAAAATCGCAATTTCAATTTTACAATAACTCTAAAAAAAGTCGTAAGATTCTAGTATCCTGGTTACAAATATACATCAAAATATATGTAACACTAACAATACAATGGGAGAGATATTAATTTTAGATCATTCTATCCGTAGTGTTGTTCGGATACGATTTAAACTCACAAAAATCGATGATACCATAACTCTTGAAATTATTGAGTTTAATCTTGTCGACTATTTATTAATATAATTATTACCAAATTCCTGTTTTTCTAAGTAATAATAATAAATTGGTAAACTCTTAAATAAAATATTTTTTGCTACACTGATCATATGCTCATTTCAAATAATAAAAAAAATTATGTTACATATCTCTTATGAAATAATATGATAAATGATCTCCAATTTTTTTTAAGTATAGCAAGGAACAATAAGAAATTATCATATTCTTTCTTTTTTCATCCATATTTTTCTGTTAATTCCTTGTTTCGGCAACAAACTTTTAAAATTTTTTATCGAAAATGAGTGTAGTGTAGTGTAGTGAATCTTTTCAAAAATTCCGATACCACAACACAAACCTCGAAAAAAATTTATGGACTGCCGCTTCTACAGTCACATCTTATTTATATGTTTTAGCCTTTAGCACAGACAACGTGACAAGACATCACATCACCTTCATCTTGAAAATATTCCCATTTTTCTCATATAGCCTTCTACTCAATAAATATTTGTCTTATCTTCGGCTTTCTCGATCCTTTTTTTTCCATCGGTCTTTTAATATAGAGCTTGCGGTTTTGCTATTTATCGTCGAGTCGTCGTAGACCTTTATTGTTTTCTTTGTAATGGACAATTATATCTACGTTCGATCATATTTTTCATCGGTCAGAGAGGTACTAATCGATGAAATCATCCCAATGTTATTGATATGTGGCGAATAGCTACAAACTCAAGTAAATATTGTTTGATATTTATAGCGGCAAAATTTAGTTAAGTCGGGAACGAGGTGTGATAACCTAAAAAAAGGAGAAATGACAGATAGTCATGCAACAATGGCGAACATATAAAACAGTAAAACATAAACAAGTAATAAATAAAAATTGTACACAGTAAGAAGTTTATATTATTTCTCCAAGAGTGACGCTCACAAATGGTGAGCCGGCGTGATTTACGTTTACCAGGAATTCACCTGGTAAACGTAAAGGTTCTCCATACAATAATTATACCGAAGAGCATTTGAGGACTTCCTATAGAGCTGTGCGTACTCCTAGAAGAACCAGCAGCAAGACTTTATACCAGGTGTTATTGTGGCACATTAATGATGCCTTGAGTTGCCGATGAAAACGCTCTACGATCCCGTTAACTTGAGGATGGTAACTTGTTGTCCGAATGCGACGTGAAGCCACAGTGTCCATCAAACGCTGGAATAGGTTCGATACGAATTGGCGTCCTTGATCAGTCGTAATTGTAATGGAAACACCAAATCTGGCAACCCAGTCTGACATAAATCTCTCAGCCACTTCTTCGGCTCTAATAGTAGCCATGGGCCAGGCTTCTGGCCACCGAGAAAAGCGATCTATTGTAGTTAGGCAATAAGAGAATCCGTTGCAGTGAGGTAATGGGTCAATAATATCCAGGTGCACTTGCTAAACCGGCCAGTTGGAGTAGTGAAATTTCCGAGGAGAGTAGTCATGTGACGTTGGCAAGCTATGCACTCACGTGTCCAGGTGCGGCAGTCTTTGATAACTACAAGCCAGATGTAACGTTCGGAAATGAGACGCGCTGTTGCACGCAATCCAGAATGACTAAGATTATGCAGTCTGGTGAAAGTAGGATGGCGATGGCCAAGCGGTAAGTACGGTGTCTCAGTTTTCCGGTTGATGTGTCGCACCAGATGGAGTTATTGGTATCAGGACTAGGAGTGGCCACTAAATCAAGCGATGAGTTTGTGTGAAGACGTTTCAGTTCATTGTCCGCTTTCTGTAATTCAGCTAGTGTCACAGTAATCATCCAGTCGGAGAGTTTCAACACGTGACATCGCGTACGCAACAACATTGTCTGTTCCCTGGATATGTACGATGTCTATAGCAAATTGGGATATAAAGGTTAACTGATTAAGCTGTACAGGTGGTAATTTCTTTCGCCGTTGTTGGAAGGCATAGGTCAGCGGCTTCTCATCCGTATAAACGGTAACGTGCTGAGCTTCTAGAACAGAGTTCCCCAAACTTTTTTGTGTCGTAGACCCCTTGCCATGTTTTTTCGTGTTGAGTAGACCTCCTACTTATCTGATATTGATTTCCTGTAAATTTCTAACGGTAGTGAATTTTAGTGTTAAAAACTTAAAGTAAACTACTCAAAATAAAATTTTGTATCTGTTATGTAAAATATACGTAACATTAAAAATATTTTTTTTCGCTGACGTAGACCCCTTGCAGGTTGTCATAGACCCCTAGGGGTCGATATAGACTTTGAGCAGATGCTCCGATCGGACTATTCACCGATGCTTCATCAACTCACATCGGTGCATGCTTACAGCAACGTGTCGACAACCAGAGGAAGCCTTTAGCTTTTTTCAGCAAGAAACTTGCAGAACGCCAGACTACCTGGCCGGCCTACTATCGAGAGTTGCCGGGGGTGTACGAGGCGGTCCAACACTTTCGGCATATTCTAGAACAGTGATTCCCAAAGTGGTCTATATCGATCCCTAGGGGTTTATGACAACCTGCAAGGGGTCTACGTCAGCGAAAAAAAATTTGGGGGTCCATGAAATGAAAATGGTGGCCCACGATAGTGGATCTCAACACATACACTGATAATACCTATTTACTTACATCATACTATCTTATAATATCAAAACATTTACATTATTTATAAAATTACCCATGAAGTAAAAAAAATATTTATTTACCGTTACGTATATTTTACATAACAGATACAAAATTTTACTTTAAATTCAATTAATAGATATATAAATTAACATGTGTTTTTACTTTAAGTTTTTACACTAAACTTCACTACAGTTAGAAATTTACACGAAAATCAATATCAGGTAAGTAGGGGGTCTACCCGACACGGAAAAACATGGCAAGGGGTCTACGACACAAAAAAGTATGGGGAACTCTGGTTTAGCCTTTGAAATATCGAAAGGAGATGCGGGGATTGTTCTTCTGGAGATTTGGAGAAGATTGGGATGTCATCTACATATGGATAACAGAAGTAGAGCCCCCTGTGACTTCATCGACGAATCTTTGGAACGTTTGGCGTGCGATACGTAAGCCAAAGATTTTCATATTTTCATCTTTGGCAACGAGTACCCATTCAATATTTATTGAATCCTTGGCAAAATAACCATGAGTATTTTTTTCTGATATTATCATGGTTTAAATAGTGATATTTCTGTTAAACGCTTCCAACTTCGAGTTAGTTGTCAAACTAGTGTTGTTACAATATGTACTGTTTCTATCAAGGGTTGTCTTTTAAAACCAGTTGAATGTTAGGTTATTTTAATATCAATCAACATTACTAATAGTTGTTCATAAAATCCAAATCAAAGAAGTAGTGATGATAATTCTTTTATAATCTTACTTTTTTACATTTTATTGGTAAAATATTGTCTTATTCAATTTAATCCATTTTAAATGTCGCTTCTAAGTTGGATGGCATGATTTTAATAATCAACCCTTGTTGTTTTAGGTCTATATTCAACAATTTCGTTTTGTTGTTTTTTTTTAAATGTACATTTATTTATGAGTTAAAAAGTTAGAAAGCTTACTATTTTTTCATTAACTTTATTGAGAGTTATTTTTTTAAACATTAATTGCTATTAATGTTTAAAAAAATCTGTGAATTCTCTAAATTTAAATTAAATTTTTTCTAAAATATAATTAAAAAAAGTAAAACAAAATTAAATCTTAATCCTCCTGTATCTACCTCAGCCTGCTTTATTTTGACACATTAAGATTAAGACTCGTTTGTGTTGAAATGTCATTTAAAAAAAGTTGAATTTGATCTTTAGTCCATTATATTATATCACTTAATTTTGTAATCTTTTTTTGGATTCAATATATATATAAATATATTTAAATTCGTAAGACAAAGTAAGACAATATGGTCCTTAATTTTATTAAATTATGTAAAAAATTTAAGTGCTTTAATATTTTAAAAATTAGATCGTTTACAAATACCGAAAGAGCAATAGTTTTAGGTTTAGAAACATCTTGTGATGATACTGGTTGTGCTGTAATTGACGGTAAAGGGAATATCTTAGGAGAATCCCTATATTCGCAAAGTGCTATCCATGTTAAATTTGGAGGGGTCAACCCTGTTAACGCATGGGAACTACATCGTGATAACATAGAGCATGCTGTTAATGATGCTTTAAATAGTGCAAAGTTGACCTTATCTGAAATCGATGCAATAGCAGTTACTTCTAAACCTGGTCTTTTGTTATGTTTATCTGTAGGTGTAAAATATGCTAATTACCTAGCTAAAATGTATAAAAAACCTGTAATACCTGTACATCATATGGAGGCTCATGCTTTAGTTGCAAGAGTCTACTATGATATACCATTTCCATACTTAACATTATTAATATCAGGTGGTCACTGCCTTTTGGCTGTTGTTAATGATGTTGACAATTATTTGCTCCTTGGTGAAACCTTAGATAATGCACCTGGTGAAGTTATGGACAAGGCGGCAAGAAGAATGAAATTAAAAAATATATCTGCTTTTTCATCAATTTCAGGAGGCAGAGCAATTGAATTAGCATCAAAGAATGCTACTTGCGTTTCTATGTTTAATTTTCCTACTCCATTGCAGAAAAATAGGGATTGTGATTTTAGTTTCAGTGGTTTAAAAGATTCCTTAGTACAAAAACTATTGGAGAGGGAAAAAGAACACAGATTAAAAGGTGATGAAATAATCCCTGAAGTTTTTAATTTATGTGCTGCTTTCCAGTTAGGCATTGGTTCACATTTAGCACACAGACTTGTAAGAGCCATTAAATTTTGTGAAATAAAAAAATTGTTGCATGTTGATGAAAGAAACATTGTTGTCTCGGGGGGTGTGGCTTGCAATAATACTATTTATTCAATCTTGGAAAATGTCAGTAACCAATTAGGTTACAAATTGTATAGACCGCCACATAAGGCTTGCACTGATAATGGTGTTATGATAGCATGGAATGGTGTTGAAAAAATTAAGAAAAATATTGATATGATGTCACAAATTCCTTTAAGTGAAATAAATCCTACTGCTTCCTTTGGTGTGAATATTACAGATCAAGTGAAAGAAGCAAGAATACAAGTAAGAACACCAAAGTTAATAGTGCCTTAGTAATAAGAAATAAATTTGGTAAATTATCATTTATATGTAAATAATAAACGATTTGTTTTAAAACAATAGTTTATTTGAATACATCTAAAGTGCTTGATTTGTAGATCACATATTTATATTTCACTTTCATCTATTTTGCAGCAGCTTTCAGATCTGAAATAATAAATTTTCCATTACATTCATATAAACTCGAAGGTCAATACTAAGTGAAAACAAAAGATTAATAAAATATATTAGTAATTATTTCAAAAGAACACTCATCAAAAGCATTAGTAATGTTCATGATTTAATCCGTTAATATTCTAAAGTTAAGGTTTATATTACTATATTTGCATTATTAAAACATAAGTAGGATGCTCATAACTCACACATCTAAAACTAATTAAATATAAATTGGTACCTATAACTGCCTAACTCACACTGATTATTCCTTTTCGTCTGAAATAAAAGACATTAATTTTATTTTGGTATTTTAGGTTATGACTCTTATTGTTGGAGGTGTTCGGTATTAAGCAAATAGTTTGTCTTGTAGCATTATGAAAACAGAAGTACAGCAGTATCTGAAAAATAAATTTATTATTTATGAAGAATTTGTGTGTACTTACGAGCTGGCCTTCCATCTGCCCACGGTGTAATTCGGACGTGGGATTCATCTCGTTTCATAGCTTCAGTTCGGAACTCTGGTTTCAGGGATCGGCGCAAGATTTTGGCAGCAATATTTGAGTAATTAATGTAGCTGAAAGTAAAATTCAGTTGTGCAAAAACTTAAAAATGTGGTTCTGTAGGTATTTTCTTATTAATACTTACTTAAGACCTACTTGCCTCCAGGCGCTCATATTGTTAAATAATCGAACAAATCACTAGTTAACACAGTAGAAACCAACGAAAAGGTAAGAAATTGAATTCCGAATGTGAAGTGATGTAACAACCCTCTTCACCCAGATTATCTAAAATTAAAATGTCTATGGACTCATTCAATATCAATAATTTATCATAGAGAATATTATGATAAACATTGATCTCTCGTATTTTAAGTGAATTTAATATTCGTAATTTATTTTTGTGCGTGTGTTTAACAAATATAACATAGAAATTTACTTCAAGGGTCTCCCAACAATGTCCATTTAATTTGACTATATCTGTGGTTTTTTTGCTGGTGATAGTGATCAGTGACATTGCTACGTCGGAATCGTTACGATTACAAGTTTTGTTTCAACGAAAAATAAATAAATATTTGAAGAATTATTAGGGATCTGCTTTTATTTATTTAAAGTATAAAATTTACAAATATAATACCATTGGTTTATATAATTGCGGTATGAATTTTAAAAATATTATAATATGTAAATATAAAAATAAAAATTTCACACGCTTTCACGACTAATTAATATGCATTTTTTTCCTCGTTATACTTTTTCTTCAGATATGTTTCTTCTTTAGACGCTTAATTATATTTGAAAATAACCATTACCAAATAACCTTATGTAGCTATATACGAAACATATTGATACAGTTAGTAGTCGTGTTTCGAATTCGTGGCAAAATTTTACTTTGATTTAGCAACAAAAACTTAGTTGCACGCATTCTATAAGCTTGTTTAAATTGTAGATAGTGAATTTACCAAGATACTATGATTAGAAATGACAATTCAAGTCTGGGCAACAATTTGGAAAAAGAACAACTACTCATGGGCCAAAAACCACCAGGTGTAAAATGTGACATAGTTAATGAATGCCAAATGTTTTTAAAGGCTGAAGATGGTGGAGGGGATGGTCATTATACTATTACTGATAACATGGCATCAATAAGTGAAGGTAATTTCATACAACTTAAGTTCATGTAATTAAGTTATCAGATTTAGATTTAAATATATAGAAAAATATGTTTATGTTAAATTAACATAACATCTATTTAGTCCTAATACATTTAAATACAAAAGTATGATAAACATAGTTACTAGTTTAAGTATGTCAAGTTTTTTTTAAACTGTGGACATTTACTTGTACGCACAAGTAAGGCTTCTTCTGTTCAGTCAAAACTCAATATTTTATTACTACGAAGTACTACAATATGTATTTCTGATAGATAGTTTTAACTTTGTCTTAAATTACTTGTCTATTTCTAGTACATGTTGTTTCTAGGTGAAAAAGATATTATCACATCAAACACTAATAGGATTCAAAGAGAATTATCTGAGAAGCAAATGGAAGATTCTAATAAGGAGAGTACTTCAGAAACCAATGGTACATAGATTGATTATTATTAAAAATCTGTTTTTCTGTTTATAAATTATAATGCATTTTAGCTTAAAATTTTTTTTTAATTAATAATCATGAGTTGTGGTCTTTGTAATGACTTAGTGGTCCAGAAAGTTGGTCTGATATACACACCAATTTGGATTATATTATCTATTTTTAACTATTTGAAATATTGACCTCTTTTAGCATATTTTCAAGCAAAGGTATTTGGGTGTATGTTTCCCAAAGTAAAAGTTGTTGGTTTATTATCGGAAACTAATCTTTTTTAAATAAAAAAAAATCTTGTATTAGAAAGTGTGATTGATTTTTGACCAGTTTGTGTGAGCGCAATTAGAATAAAATAACTTTTTAAAAGTTTTAGCAAAAGTATTTATAATTTAATCTACTTTTATAGTTGACTTGATTTTAAGTGTGATAATTTTTAATTTCAGAAGAAATGCCTAGCACCGTGACAGTTTTGGATACTCCTGATGGTGGTAAAATTTATTTAGTTGGAACAGCACATTTTAGTATAAAATCACAAGAAGATGTCTCCAGAGTAATATATATACACAATCTAAAATTATTACAGATAAAATGAAAAAAAAAAAATTGTTTAACACTGTACTGTTCTTTTAGGTTATACAAGAAGTAAATCCACATATAGTTATGGTAGAATTATGTGACCAACGGACAAATATTCTTCTTCTGGATGAAGAAATTATTTTGAGGGAGGCCAAAAACATAAATTTAAAAAAAATAAGGTAAGTCGAAGATTAATTTATTAGATGAACATAAAGTACATTGCAATAGATATAAATTGTATTAATAATATGATGTATTAAAACTAATTTATACTAGAAACTTGGGTAAAAAATAATACTTTTAATTGCAAATTGTTTGTGAAGTCCCTTCAGGGAATTTTTCTTGGCATTGTCATTGTGGGTTCAGCAAGTTGCACATTTGGTTTTGCTTATCTTTACTTTGACTGCAATGGGTACTTGAAGCTGTTGTCAAAAACATTAGTCTGTTTTAACTGATTGTATTAAGAATAAGGAAACGTTGGAAACTTTCACTTTTTGAAGAATTTTTGTACCAGATATTCTTTAAAAATTTGATGCTAACGTGTCAATAACAGACGTTACTAATACTAAGAATTAGAGACACAGTATATGACAGGGGTTGCCAACATGCAGCTTGTTGACAGATTATTTGTGGCTCTTGTTTATGTACCAAAATTTGCTATTTATTTTGTATCATTACATTTTAATTTTAAAATTACTGGCAACAAATAATTGTTGACCAAATTTTGAAGATAAGTCATGTTAAGTGAAATAATTGACATATTTTTATTTTTATGCTTTTAAAAAATCATTTTTAATTGTGGTTTGTCTAAATTTACAAATTTTGGAATATTGCTCCTAATATCAAGGAGCTTGGCTTCCTCTGGTTTATCGAATAAAATTTTACCATGCATACTGAATTCCAGCTTTTCAATATGTATATGAAATTAGTGTGTAGAAAAATTAACATGGTGAAAGTAACTTTTTGAAAAAGTAATTGGACCTTGATAGATTAATTTAAATAAACTTTGAATTGCTAGTTTAAGAACTTTTTTCTTTGTGTTATAAATTAAAATACAGTTTTTATGTAGTTTGAAATCTATTTAAATCAAGATTTTCTTCTTTTCATGTAGAGCAACGATGGCTCAAAATGGTGTGTTCAATGGCTTAATGTACATCTTACTTTTAAATATGTCAGCACACATTACTCGTGAGTTGGGTATGGCTCCTGGGGGAGAGTTTCGTCGCGCTATGGCCGAGGTAAACACTGTTGTAGTTTTAACTTCGGTTACAAATATTTTAATACTTAAAAAAATTGTTGATGCCCTATTTTATAATTAAATATTTATTATGATTTGCTTTGTTTCACTGAAATAGTGTAAAATCTAAAAAATACTTTAAATTTAAATACCCATCTCAAAGGTTTTTATATCCACCTAATTTGAATAAATTATTTTGAAAAAGAAATTATAAAATTATATAAATGCGTCTTATACTTAAATGTAATTTTAATTTCAGGCCAAAAAGATTCCTAATTGTGTTGTACAACTAGGCGATAGGGCCATTGACATAACATTACACAGAGCTATAGCAACATTATCTTGGGGTCAAACTATACGCTTCATATGGCATCTCCTTACTTCAAATCAAAGTATCAGGTATTATCAAAAATTTCTTTTATTGGTAATATGTATATATTTGATATTAGTAATAAGTTTAGCAATACTTGTGGTTATAAACTGCATAAGCATGATAAAAAATTACCAAATATAATTTTGTATATATAATTGTGTGTATTTGTGATAAACACTGTTACAAATATTTTACATATTTGTAAACGCGGCATGTGTAAGCTCCCACCAGGTAGATCGACGACTTGGTTAAAAAACAAGGGTAGTCGCTGAATGCGTGCGGCGCTAGACTGATCATCGTGGAAATCTTTGGCAGAGGCCTATGCTTTGTAGTGAACTTTTATCAGCTGAAAAATAGAAAACAAGACAAACTTGGATGAAAAGTAAAACATAATCCCTAAATAGTTATTGACAATTAAAATTCTGTAAATGCATTTTGTTTATGTTAACATGCAAAACACATTATCTTAAGTCATAAGATAACAATGTTATGACTTAAGATAATATGTTTTGTGTGCTCTGCTGATTTCCTGAAATAAACACAGTTGTAAACAAATAAGGGGGGTCTATCCATTATTTGACCTTGATTGTCAAGGAGTCCTTGCAACTTCACCAGAGGTATTAGAGTTCTAAAGGTGCTTATTCTTACCCAGTTTCGATAATTACGCATGAGGGTACAATAATATTTTTAAATGGAAATTTTGGTTTTTCAGTGTGGAAGAGGTTGAGAAATGTAAAATGAAGAAAATGTTGGACGACATGTTAGAGGAAATGGCGGAGGAGTTTCCCGCGCTCAAGCGAGTGTTCGTCGTGGAACGTGATATGTATTTGTGTCACTCTTTACAAATCGCCGCCATGCAGCCACGTGAGTAGATTGGTGCAGAAATATGTAGTTGAAATTCGAAATATCTTTATTAGAGTAGGCATTTACATGCACTTTTGATTAGTTGATGAGTTTAAGATTATAAATATTTTACTGCCACTGGCTTGGATTGCTGATCTGCTGACCTACCAGAAATTTAACAGTTGCTCTTTTTAATGAAATTTGACAATTTTTGATGTAATTTAATTGGAGTTTTTGGAATTTATTTGAATTCATACATTATAACATCAACCATATAAACAAGCCAATAAATGAATTTTCACACATTTTGATTAACTAAAAACTCTTGGATGCTGTATTAAGATTTATTAAAATACTACACATGAAAGATTTGTTAACTTTTTATAGTCAAAATTTGGGCATTTCAAGTTTATCTTAATTTCTTTTATAATGTGGACGTCTCTTTTATATATATAAAAATAAAAATTTTGTCTCATAAATAACATGATGTTAAATATGTATTGAGAAGAAACGGTTAGAATACCAATTTCTTTAAAAAAAAAAACTTTCAAGCAATCTTTAGCTTTTAAGTCATAAATAGCCCGCTCACACGGCTCATTTTTTGTAAAGTAAATATAATATTTGATTGATTTTGGGGGCACTGCTCCATATTAAATAGCCGCTATGAAAATAAGTAAAATATGTTTGTCGAGTTGTATTAATGTCCGTTAACAGTCTTCCTTTTTTAATTAAAAAGATGGCCAAGCAGAGTTTGACAGGAGTGATGAAAAATGGTGGTTTTACTGTTGCTCTTTATCTAAAGTTATGTCTAGCTTTCTAAGCTTGTTCTTACGGATATCTACAGAAATAAAATCACAGGATAATTAGCTTAACATTAAATTTAAACCATTATCAAACCTGGTACAATAATCACTAGTATTATAGTATTAGACCAACATATTTTAGGAACAAATCTACAATAGCCCAATTCAGAGTATATATAATCTCTCATAGGAGGTTTGTATCATGTATCGCAGTAGCAGTGTTATCAGAGATTACCTAAATAACTTTACTGTTCTAGAAATAATACACACTTCCTCAGTCTTGACTTTATTTACCGTTAATGTTAAAAACTACTTTTGTATAGACTTAATGACAATTATTTGTTTGTATGCAGGAAATGAACCATGTCGCATAGTTGGGGTCGTGGGTATCGGCCATGTGGCAGGCATCGTCGAACATTGGGGCAAGGTCACGTCGCAAGATATTGCTCCACTACTTGTGTAAGCATATTTAGGTTTAATATACATTTTATAAAAAAAATATACGTCGTTGTCGTTTCAGCGCATAGACGCCCACGGCGAAGCATGGCCCTCCCCCAAAGATGTCTATGGGAGATAAGTCATAAGGGTCTTACTTTGCAGGCGGGTTGGCGATCGCACTGTTTAACACGCTCACGCCGGCGCGGGCCACCGGTGGCCCACACTCAACTGTCTCATCGAGCGGCGCGGGCCACCGGTGACCTGCACTAAACTGTTCTTTCGGGCGGCGCGGGCCACCGGTGACCCGCATTCGATTATATTTTGAATTATTAGACTATTACACTCTGAGAATAAAAATAAAAAAAATTAACGTTTATTCATTAAAAACATTTATTTTTAATAATATTTATATTCAATCATGTATCAGAAACACAAGTTTTGTTAAATAACATAAACATAATAATACAGTATTACACAAAAAAATATAATACATTTAAAATAACATAAAATTTAATATTGTTTTAAAAAAATATTTTGATTATATTTTTATTGTAATATTATCTTGTGTTTGTAAATGGGTTTCTTTGTCTTTTTTCACACCTTGACACAATTTTTTTATAGTAAAACGAGGTCACATATTTATCAGCTGTAATTTAATTTACTCTGTTTTGTATGAGAAAAAAGTGTTATGTTTAGTATATTCCTTGCAATTTTTTTCCTTTAAAAGTATCTTGTTGTGCTATAACGAATATGCGAAAAAAGTATCCCATTTGATCGAGATATTCCCTATTGAGATTCATTTATATAAAGGTTGATTGGTTATGGGTGTAAATGGGTGAATGTATTGCTCATTTGCTGTCATTGTGTACCGTAACCCCACCTAAAGAATTAAGAGATAACAATGATAATATAGTAAGAAAAAGCTTTTACAGGTTTTTAAAATTAATTAACTGTACCTGCAGTCTTTGTATCGCCAGAAATTATTGGCCAGTTGCAATGCCATGTAGCAAATAAATTGTTGTTCAAAAATAAGTTATGTTGATATATATTGTAATCAAATAAGCTGCTGCTTCATACATCAAACAAATGTATAATTATTATTTAAAATTTGTACAATAATGTATATAATAAAAATGTATATTAACTTCCAGAATTCCTCCGCCATCGCTGTCGACGCGCATCATCCGCGTGTCGGTGCGTGTGGTGTGCGCAGGTGCCCTGGTGTATGCTGCGTACAAATTCTTTCCTCGCCGCTGGCTGCCTTGATGACTGATTTCGCTACTGTCCGTTGCCTGTTGGTATGTTGCTGTTTACACTCTGGGTATTCATTGTTATTTCAGTCCAGAGATGTTCACTGTTGTACATAGGCCTCTGAAAGCCATTACCGAGGTCTGTAAACATTATGTATGTGATCTTTGATATTATGTATGTGAACCTAAAGGCCTCTGCTGCGTACGTTCTGCAAGCAATGTAGCCAGCGTATAATTCAATATGCCAATCCGCTGGGCTATTTATTAATTTCATATGTAGAGAAAACCCGAACATGGTCCTTGGTATTGTAGCTTGTTATTTAGATATAATCTTTATCTAAGTTGAACTTGGTATTTGTGTAATTTTATAATAAAAATGTTATCATTGATTGCAAGCTCCATTGTCATTGATACAAAATATATTTACCGAGTGCAACAAAATCAAATGAGCTGAGTATTGGCATTCTTGGGTACAATTGAATTAGAATATCATACCAATATTCTGTACCCATATTGAGTAACTGTCAAAGCTCAGGTGCTCTCAAGGGTCCTTACAGCGAGTTTTATACCTTGGTGGCTCCAGGGAAGTGCAAACTTCAAGCTCGGCTGCTCTCAATCCAGTAAAATATCCCATGAAACTGTCCGATCTGAATGTCAGGGAAGTTTATGCTCTTAGTTTATAAAAACGAGCTCTTAATAGTGACTTTCTATCACGAAAATAAAATTGTCACTTAAATAGAGATGCTTGTTTACTTATGCTTTTAAATATTTTTGTATTTAAATATTTTCATAAAAGGAGATTGCAGAATAGTATATTTGCATAAAGTGAGACTTCAGCGTACTTATTAAAATACTGTACTGTAATATAAAATGTATTTTTGGAATACAACATAGCCACAATGTAGATACTTACATGTATATAATCTTAACAACTTATCTTTTGGATTACAGGTTTGCTGAATGGCTTCTCGGCATTTTCTCCTTAATATATATATAACAGCTTATTGTTTCTTTATGAAGACTCTTTGATGTAATTGATTTTAAAAATAGTAAATATATTTTAATTATTTATTACTATGAAATATTACTTAATGTCAATTTAGAATTCAAGGATCAATGCACTTAAAGATTATACAGTGTCTATAATAATAATATCTTGCTACGAAAGCGAAAAGATGTTATATTATAGAATAGTTTTATGTGTGGGTTGTCCTTTCAATGAGTGGATATTTGATTCGTAATTCTGACTATATAAAATGTTATCTCATTATAACATAAATTTTTGTACACATCTGTTTCCTTTTTTTCGGTTAGCTTTTCTCCGAAATTAAAATTAGGCTCTTTCCTATACTTTATGAATCCACACAATTATAATTTAGTATGACACAATATCCTTTTTACATATTTATAATTCTTTTCGCCTTAATAAATGAAACAAGATTTTTCGATATTTCAATTCATATTTAACATTGTCAAAATTTAAAAGCATTTATCATAAAAGGGAGAACTTTTATTTATTTTATTATGAAATTTGTAAACGCAAATAAAAGAAATTTGCTAGAGACAGAGGTTTTGTAAAATGTCTTTTTTTGTAAAAAAGTGTCCATTTTTTAAAAAAAATCTTGTTAACGGCCTCTCCGTATGCGTTAAGTTTACATAAAAGACAATAACAACGAAATGTACACAAGAAATACATCAACATATTGTTTTTCTCCATGCAAGTTTATTATACTAAGCATTATGGAAATGTCTAACATTATATAGAATAGAACATTAAATCCGAATTTTTAAAATTATTTAGCTAATGTAACAAGAAAATTCTGAATAAATTGTAAGTATTACATTGTTATTGTATAGGTGTAGAAAAACACAATAGTTGTTTAAAACACATCCGTATAGAAATACTTCACACATTATAAATAATAGATTTTTTTGTGCTCTTTAGTTATTTCGAATTTATGCTAATGACTGCTATTTGTTTTTCCATATTTCTTGTGCATTTACTTTATTATATTTTAAATATCTTTTCTTGTAATCTGATTTTGAGTAACGTATAATAACAGGGCTATCTCTAATGGTGCATGAATAAACGAAATAATAAAGAATTAGTGAGAAGATTATTATAATATTTACGAAATTGTTGACCATGTGAATATATTGTAATAATAATAAATATAAACGTTGATATTGAGTATATTTAGTTAAACAATTACTTGATACAGCATAAACATTGATGGATATGTTTTATTTCCTTTTAACAATGGTAAACATAACTGAAGTTTGTCCAAAACATCCATGTGTGCGATATATTTTTATAAGGACTGTGATAATTATGTTTTCTCTCCATATTTTTCTTCGACCTGGGGAATATTTCTTTTAAGCAAAGATTGTTTATGTAGTTTATGCATGTAATTACTGAATAATAGAAAAGTAGATCTTCAGAAAACAGTTTGCTAGTTAACTAGTAACTATAATTTTATCTAATGGATATAATTTCTATTTGGATTACAATTCCTTTCAGTAAGTTAGGCGCTGAATATTATCACATTCTAGGGCTGCCGGTATGTGTATGCTAACAATTGTGAATTTTTTAAAATAAATATTAAATAACTAAAACCGTTTGTTTTATTTCAGTATCAATATTTTATGAGAGTATTGAGATAAAGGACTTGACTATTTCTTTCAACTAATTTCTTTGAATGAGTAATTTCAGTGCATATTGTAAATTGGGTCAGCATTGTTGCAATGATGCAAGATGCAATGTTGCAAGTTTGATAGTGGTATGTTGTTTAGTCAGGTTTTGTCATGACGCAAAAAAATAACGCGTAAACATAGCTATGTAAGTTTGAGGACTCTTGAAATTATTAAAGTAATGAAACGAGCAGTTTATAACTCAAGATAATGAGCGCAAAAGTGATAGGACATTAAAAAATTCAGAATCGTTATGGGCCGGCTTTATTACAGATAGCCAGAGATATGAATTTAAACAGGTCACTTTTTAAAATAAAAGAGTGCTGGGCAAGGAGAACGTGTTTATGCAGTAATTGTTAACAGATGTATAAGCTGCAAAGTGGTAAATGTATAGTTCATTTTGCAGCAAAACTCTTTAAACCTGTTTCCAATCACCCTTTATAAAGTGATCACTCTACAATATGTTACATTAATTTATTTTTTCAGTTGAAATGTGACAATGCAATATCGTCTGGCATTACAGTCTGTAGGTACAAATAGTAAACAATAATTGTTTTTTATATGTAGTAATCTGAATTTTAACCCTTAATTAGGCGCATTAAGAAAATCACTCAATTAGGCGCATGGGGTCTTAAATGACCCCAAAAAAACATTGGGAAAAGAGTATCAAAAAGGAATAAAACTTAATGGATTTCTGTAGTAATTAATAAAGTTCTTTAATATACTTAACTTTAAGAAACAAATACTTACTATGACATTAAAAATATTTAAAAAAAAACACAAACAGTAAACCCCTCTTTAAACTAATTTTTTGGGCATAGCCGAGATCAACTTAAGAAATAAAGTTTATTCAGCCTCATCAGCGGAATCTTCTGCTCTGCATCCGACGCAGAAAGTCCTTGAGTGTTGCTGACTAATAAATTTACGACACTTGAAACATTTTGTTGGCACTTTTTTGTCGTCCTTTCTAGGACATGATGAACAGCGTCATCGCTTAGCTGTCGATTGATAAGCCGCTTTGTTCATATTATAAACTTCACGGAGCCGTTTTTTTGTTGTCGCTGGTACAGCACGTAGTTGTATGCGACGTTTTTGGTGATCTTCCACAAGTGCCGCAGCTATTTTCTTCAAGAAAATCCGTGTATATGTCATAGTCTTCCCAGTATTCGCTTTGTGTATGACAAATGCGTTGATGCCAGATATGTTTATACTCCAGGTAAATGTAAAATAAAATTTTGTGCTCGGGTCCTTACTGCGTTCGATGGTGGTACTTTACACCATTTCTCTGAGTATGTCGAGATAAAAAATAATTATCTTCCGTTGATACAGGGATGTCTTGGATATGTTCAGACTCCTCAATTTCGCTTTTTGAATTATGAGCACTATCAATGACAGCATCATTTAAAGTTTCGTCTTGCGAATCTGAACCAGCGATGTGTTGCTCTTCATCAAGCACTTCATCCAGCCATTGCAATACTTGTTTGTCGTTAGGCATTTCAATTCAAAAAAAAGAAAAAGCATAGAAAAAAAAATCATAAAGTAAAAAATCATAAAAAAAATCATAAGTAATGAAAAATACATAAAGAAATCATACCGTATCAAAATACACACATACAAAGATAAATAGTAAACAATATACTCATATGAACATAAAAAAAATCACAAAAGTAAAAACTTACCTTCGCCAAAAAATGGAACGTAACTGGGCGCATGGGGTCAGCTCTCTAAAGGACAGCGATGTGTGTGCAAGAGTTAATGTTCTGGATGCGACTAATTTGCGTACCCCGGGGGGAGTGAGGAAGCTAGAAAGAGCGTTAGTACGCTCTGAAAACTGTAAGCCAATATTTTTTGAATTTCAAGTGGCCCTGACCCCATGCGCCTAATTAAGGGTTAAAACGTTTTTTTACTATATTACGATTCTATTGTTTATTATTTCATACATTCAATCCAAAGCATGTACTTCTATACTAAACAGTTCATAGACATGTTTTATGGGGATAAAATGATGACTATGAAAGTATTCTTGCGCGCCTCATTTCTGTTGAATCTAATCTAATAAACTATGCGTCTTCGTTATGTTATAATTTCGTTTTGAATTATATTTTTTATGAATTAAGTTTTTAATTTGTGTTCAGATCTTGAAATTTTTGACAGTAGAACTTGTGTTAGGTAGCTAAATGTAGTACTTATCAATGTTATAATTTTGTTTTTCTTGTTGGAATAGGATAGATTTAATAAATAATAAAATTAAATAATGGATAGTTAGCGTTTTTTTATAATGACGTATATATGGCTCTTCATGGCCACTTAATGTCACTAGCCTTATTATATTTAAGTATTATAAAAAAAAACTGTATTGACGTTATTGTCAAAAATGTTGGTACGAATAATGTAATTAACTAAGTAAAATCTAAATTGATAGTTATTAAAAACAAAATGGATTAGAAAGAATTTAAAAAAATTATAAATATCTAAATTTCTGGTTTAACGAAAAAAATATGAGATACCACATATGTAAATTTTCATCGCTCTTATTTAGACACCTTGACCAAACATTGGTTTTAAGTCATCGATTAAACAAGTGTAATTTGAAACTATTATCATTCTCTTCCATTTTAGGGTGAAATTAAACTACTTGGTAAATATTTCATGATAAATTTTCAGCGGCTCCTGTGGTATCGAGAGTTTTAAGTAACGATCTTGATTTAAAATTACCTACATCTGCAACTGTTCTACAGAATGATTCTGGAGCAAAGGTAGTTGTCTTAGGCACTGTGCATTTCAGCAAAAAGTCTGTAGAAGAAGTGTCTGAGGTAATTTTTTTTTATTGAAACATTTTTCAATACTATATACCATATTTGTCTAGTGAGGTAGTGAGTATAAATCCATTAATATATATACTAATCAATAATTATACATTTATAAAATAATAGTTTTATCCTTTCCTTTTTCTGAAATTTATCTTGTTAGCAGTTATATTGTTATTGTGATCGACAGCCACTGTAGCCATATTGGGTTTAACAGATTCTACGGATTTGAGATTGCAAGGAGCAGAGGCCGCCACATACTACATTTTTATCGGATTCAGAGGCCACTGCCGGTCATAGATCGCTTGGACGGACACTCTATCGGAGAACTTGACGCAAGGGTCTTTGAGAAGAGACTTTGGCTTCGGCACTCTTAACTTAATCTGTTACTATTGCCTCGCCAACATTACACCTGCTTCGGAAAGTGTTCGTTGGGAAAGATATTCTGGCAATGCTTCTATATTTAATAATTGGGGTTGTTGTCCAATAGTTTAAGAGCCCACCTAGCCAGTGAGAGCAGCTAGTTCTTGACTGGATACGAATTATTTTATGTCATGTTTATCTTATTGTTGTCGTATCAGGACAGCGAAACGTTTGAAGGTGCCTCGAGAGATTGTGTTGGAGGATACGGTTCTTCTAGTCAAATGATTTAGATATGAGGTTTATTGCAGGTCTGCGGGTCTTCTTTATGTTCAACCCAAATTGTTCAGCATGATCTTAACCTTGTTGAGGGGGTTTCATAAGCGAAATATGACTTTAGTAAAAATAGCTCTAATTACGGCGTAATAAATCATGAATTTGTTCATATATGAGATTTTGTTGTAGCTGTTGAGTAACGGAAAAATACTACCAAGACCGCATAGTTTGGCGTGAATACTAGATTCGTATAGGTTATTTATGAAATCGTTGTGCCAGACAAGGGTCAGCCTTATAATACGCCTGGCGAGAATGTGTTCCGTGATGCGGTGCACTTGAAAAACAAACAATTCTGGAATTGGGAGGTGTTGAGCCTCCGTGAATCTCCTAACGCAGGCTAGAACGAATCTTTCGCATATTGTCCTAAAAGTCTATATTTGACAAATGGAACAATAGGACTATAGATCCTTATGACCTCGCTTTTCAAATGTTTAGGTAAGAGTCCTTCGGTCATGGCCACGTTAAAGATAGGCCGGAAGGAATTTGGCCGTCTTATTAGTTACGGCATCAGATCAGACCGACCTTCGCGCTGGTGTAAATTGCAGATTACATTCAAACTGTCGCACGTGACAAGGTTTGCCTCATCTAGAAGGGGCCCGCAGAAGCGCCTTTAACATCTCGATTCGGCTCTAGGAGGTGGTCGGGTCTAAGCAATTACTTCCGTAGACCATAAATCTTATTTTGTCCCTTTGCACGTCTGAACAAGCATTGCGGACGGCGGCGACGCATTGCAAAGCTTGACACGTACTGAATATGGAATATACAAGTTTTAACAATGAACTGTTGCTGAACTTCTTTAAATATTAAATATCAATAATAATATGTGAAGTAAAGCAAATAATTTTTGTTTTTTTACGCCAACGTATATTCGCCTAGTCTTTGGGGACTCATTTGAATCAATTTGGGAACTAAGTGTCTAAATATTTTTTTCCTGTTAGATAGTACACACTCTACAACCTAACGCCATTCTTGTGGAATTATGTCGCCAAAGAGTATCGCTATTGGAGCTAGACGATAAGAAATTTTTGGAAGATGCTAGAAAATTCAACGCCAAGAAGTTTACGTAAGTATATAATCTCTAAAGCTCTTTCTAAATTATATTATCACAGAAATCCATGTAGTACTTTTAAATGTGTAGTAGCGCTATGCATACGTAAAGCGACGGCCTTTTTTTCAAATACAAGGTTCTTTCGGATTTATTTTTTATCCTGTTATAACCTCACGTCGCGATCCCGGTCATGGCTATGATCATGATATGAGATATTATTATATAGGTACTATGCGATTTTTCAATCGCAAAACGGATAGATGGTTAATGTGGGCCTCGACATTAGAAAATAATTTCACACATACCACGATTACATACTACTTTTTAAAAAAGAGCGCACTTAATTTTTTTTCAAATTCATTATGTATAATTCACCAATATATTTTATACGTTTTACTACCTACTACATATTGTGTTTATGTTATTGTGATAGACATTCAATAATGGTTCTATAGCCTCCACGTGTTTTAATTGTTTTAGTCGTAGATTATCCCTTTCAGGACCATAAGGTTACGGTACCTTATTTAATCAATTTAGCTAGATGTAATGAATTAATAGGCATCCTAAAAACATAATTTATACAAAAAATTCAAAAAAGTTTTACATTTTTTTTGGAAATTTATGGGACAAATATGTCCCTATGGTCGCTAAGGGTTACTTTCTACTTAAACATCTAAATTTTGGTTTTCTTATTAGTAAGTCTGTTTTGTTGTAAATAATGTACACTTGTTACTTAGTGTACTTTTTTTTACTTGTTTATGAATAATATAAATATAATAGGGCAAGTTATTTGTGGTACTCGGCGAAACAATTCCTGTTGTTAGATGATTGGTTACTGATTAGATGGATTATTTTTTTGAGATGTTGAAGGTTCGGGTGATTCTTACCGTTGAAGAGTCGTCGTTTCTTCAACGTCGACATCAAATACCCCTTGGTTATCATCCTGTACTAGAAGTCTTTGGTCTTCGTCATCAAGCACTAAGTCATCTTCCTCATCGCTATTGTCACCCACAAAAATTTGATGAATTTTATTTTTTCGAAGTTCAAAAACTCCATGTCCCTTACGAAACATGTTCTGCGAAAAATATGAATAAGAAAAAGATAGTATTTTGGTATATTACCAGGCCAAAAAGTTAAGAAATTCCGTATAAAAAGTATCCCTTTACGCCGACAGGGACATCCGTGTCCCATAATCTTTATAACGATTTATCACAGAATACAACATAAATACATTACTACTGAATATTTAGAATAACAATTTACTTACTAGGTAATGATAATTTGACACTGTAAAAATTTGAAAAGCACTTTTACAATATCAATTATTTATTCCTAACAGCAGATCATTCGCGCCAAAAGAACTCTAACGTTCCGGTGACGATAGACAATAAATGGTGTTAGTTATCATGTATTGCCAGTAAAAAATAATAAAAAGGTACTTTCCGAAATGTTAAAACAAAAAAATAATTTACAATGGTTACGTAAATATTTAATTAATCCATGATTTTTGCTTGGGACACCGGCGTCCCCGTGGTCGTGAAAGGGTTAAATAGAAATATGTTCGAAAACACATGTCAAAGAGTAAACAGAAACTATCCACATAGTGAAAGAGATGGAGGACAAAACGTCAGACACTTTTTACCCCTATATAAACGCAACCTTTGCTCTTTTATCTAACGCCACCAAGAGTGTACTTTCTGGTGTTAACTCTGACGATTATGGTATAATTAAATCAAGTGATAAAATTTATTTTGTCATTTGTCAATATTTTGTTGGCGTAAAGAGACCGTTAAGAAAATTGTTACAATTATTACATAACTAACTTATTAATTGGATGATTAGGGAAACCGTTAAGGAGCATAAAGGTGTCGTATCTGGCATGCTACATGCAATGCTATTGAAAACATATGCTGACATTGCGAAGGAATTAGGCGTCGCCCCTGGAGGTGAATTTAGAAGAGCGTATCAGGAGGTAACAATACAACGCAATCAAAGTTCAATTTAAGTATTATTTTAATAAAATTTTTACGCAAATATTTAAGGTCGATTATTTTTTAGATGAAAAAAATTCCAGGCTGTAAGCTATTTTTGGGTGATCGACCTATACAAATAACTTTATCGAGAGCATTTGAATCATTGAACGTGCTCGAAATAGGTCAAGTATTTTACCATTTGTCCAAGTCGAATCAAAAGCCATTGGAGTAAGATCATTTTAACATTGTTGTAGAATTTCTAAAATATCTACTTATTTATTCAGTGAAAACATTATTGTATAGTTTAATAGCATCTTTGAGATATATTTAATGAAAAAAAATCTTGTTTAATTGAAATTTAGAAAGTTTTACTAATAAAAGTTGAGATTCAGTTGTATTATCGTCTTTTTAGTTAGTCCCTTATTTAAATACATATGTGTATTTGATTATCGTGGGATATGATTATATCTTCAAATTGCTTTTAAAAACCTTTTTTATTTCACCTTCGTCACATCATAGTTAGCGTTAAATTTTACTACTTTTTTGTATATTAAATCAAAGCATCTTTTCAGTTTTTTCAAATCTAGAATTCTCAACAATATTTCAAATTGACTTACGAATTTACTGTCATGGTAGATTTGTTTGAATTATTGACTTTCATCTGTGGGCAGTTATCTTTTGGAAAACACAGCCTAGACCATTATACCATAGCCCTTGCATATCTTATTAAAAAGTAATATAAAGAGATTGCTGTGTGAGATTCCGGTTTATGAACACCTTAGTGTAATAGTTGGAATAATGAGATGTACAACATAGGTTGTGTTTGTGTAGAATTAAATCTTAAACTGACGCAAGATTTTCACAATACCAGCCTCAATACCTTTTCTAGCCCATCATTCTTATGGGGTAATTATTAGGTGAAACTCATTTTTGACTAGTTATTCTTTTTAAATAAATAAAAAAAAATAGAAATAAATTTGCTACTACTTATGGTTTACATACTTTCACAGTAAATTTCAAATAGAAAAATATAAAAATAAAGAATATGTACAGACACAGTTTGATGACATCATAAGAGAAGTACCGGCATTCAAAAAAATATTTCATGTGTTCGTTGATGAACGTGATCGATGTCTCGCCTATTCTTTGCAGGAATGTGTCCGTTCTGGTAAGCATTCATACTTTGGCATAGTTAAAATATATTCACCTTTATTAAGGCAATCGAGTATATTCGAATGTCTAATTCTCTCAATTTTTTAAAAGAAAAACATTAAAATTTCGTCTATGATGCAACCTTGTATGCTGAGTAAAAATTTCCCTCGGTTTATTGTTAACGAGATTTTTACATTAATTTCGTTATCAAAATTTAGTTACTGTCAGTTTACTTAGCACCAAATTATTTAAATAATAGAAAACTTTCGTTTACAATTATATCTAACGTTTGTCTACCTGTACAAAAGTAAAGCAATATTAATTTTAGTGAAAAATCCTCGTGTTTTGGCCGTCGTTGGAATGGGACATGTAAACGGTATCGCAAGATACTACGGCAAAATGAAGCAAGAAGATATAGTGCCTTTATTACTGTAAGAAACCAACTAAGATTAAGTAGTAGGTATAGGTTTCATCCCTATCTAGAGTTAACATTAGCCTTGAATATAGTTTACCTGATTTTTTGTCCTAACAAATGCCTATTTTTTGTTAAATATTGAAAACTTTCACAGTGGGATTTTAGAATTATCAACTTGTAATTTATTAACATTTCCTTTCAGCATTCCACGCCCGTCCCTTATTAAATTGATAGTAGCAAAAGGAATGAAATTAACATTATATTTTTTGATATTTTCATTTTTCTATAGATTGTTTTTTAGATAAATAAATTACGCTCCGAATAAAATAAAAAAAAGGTTTTACTTTACCCTTTTCAAACGGATATGATCACTATATGTTTTTTTTGTTGCATTATTTATCCCTACATATGATAATCAAATAATAAATCGACTTGCATTTATATCCATTTAATAAGTAGCAAAAAGCTACGTTTTTCTTTTAGTACGTATATTATTATTATTATCTGGTTTTAAAAGCAAATGATTTTCTCCGGCCAATCGAGTTTAACTGTTACTCGTTTACATCATCAACTATCGGTATAAAATTATTACTGTTTTAGTAAATTGATATTAAGTTTTCCGTATTGTTTTATTTGCATTGTACAATTTCCGAAACACAAACGCTTACTCAGACAGTAGCAACGGACGATAATGCCCAACACGACCCCAGTAAAGATTGGTAAGTAACCGTTTTTAACAATAATTAGCCATCGAACATTTTATTTTAAATAATTACTTTCTTATTTAATACATTAGTATTATCTTACATTATTTATAATATTTAATAATATAATATAATTGTAAAAAAACATTTATACATATATTTACATAAACTATCATTTATATGTCTAAAGCTCTGTGAATAATGTTTGATTACTAAACTTCTGTTTACATTAATGTTTTGACATATGCGGTTTGTACTTTACATATTTTAGACATAAACATTTACATTTTTAAACGTAGAGAAATGTTACTTAGAATTTTATTAATGTGTATGTTACAGTTAAAACTAATTGAGAACAAACAGAGTAATTGTGGCTGCGCCATTGATAGGCCACAAGAAAAGAAATTCGACAGTATTTCAGCCATTGATATTTTAACAAATAGCGATGAATGTCCTATTGATAATAAGTTCACGGGAAATATTGTAGAACATGATATGGTTTTAATTCCTGGTAAAGATTATTACATAGGTACAAATGAAATTATTATCGAAAGCGATAAAGAGGGGCCAGAAAAGAAAGTTAAATTAGAACCATTCTATTTAGACAAGTATGAAGTTTCTAACAGAGATTTTAAACAATTTACTACTTCAACTAATTATAAGACTGAAGCTGAAACCTTTGGAGATAGTTTTGTGTTTGGAATGTTCCTAAATAATACATTTAAGGATGAAATGAAGGATTTTCGGGTTTTACAAGCACCATGGTGGTACAAAATATTAGGCGCTAATTGGAAGCATCCGTACGGACCTGATTCTGATCTTTCAGGTATTTAATTATAACAATGAATAAAGAGTACATAAATTGCACAACAGTACATAATTAAAACTGTTGATTGCACTTAAAAAGTGTTTCTTGTCTTAGTCTTTAAAAAATTTAGACTTAAGATTTTAAAGTGTGGTAAGATTGTGTTTTACCCATAGTCTCAAAATACATGAATGATAATTGCATTATGTGATATTAATTATGTTTAGACATTTGTTTGTATTATATATTTTTAAATAACCAAATTTGAAATCATGAATCATATGCTATAGCTTCTATTCTTTTTTTTTACTGTAAGAACTTTCATATATTGGACTTATCCATTATAACACCATCAAATGTTGCTTGTATTATAATTTATTACATTATAATAAAAAAAACTGATGATGTTATCTGAAATTAATTTATATGCCATGTTACATAATTTTGGACTCAAAAATGGTCATTCTGATTATTTAAAATATAATTTCAATTTATTTATTGCTAGACCAATACAAATTTGAATATTTATGTATTTTATTGGATATCATAGTAATATTAGAAATGTGTAATGATTTATTTGAATATTTTTGTTTATATTGTTATAATGCACTGTGATGTTAATATTTATTGTTCACTTTTAGATGTTATGGACCATCCTGTAGTACATGTGTCATGGAATGATGCTCGCAGTTATTGTAAATGGAGGAAGGCTAGGTTACCAAGTGAGGCTGAGTGGGAGGTTGCTTGTCGTGGAGGACACAGAGCTACTAAGTATCCTTGGGGTGACAAATTATTCCCCAACAAAAAGCACATGTGTGTATCAACATAAATTCTTTCACTCAACTTTTCTATTAAACTTTTGCATAACACCTGAATTTATTAATTGGACCAGTAATATATACTATGTGTTTTATTTAATTACTATATATCATTATAGGTGTCTGACATGTATTAAAGAGAGTATTTAATACAATGAAAAACAGATATTTTTTTCTTGTCGCAAATAATGCTGTTTGATTTATTTATGCTGCTTTACTAGGCTTGAGGTGGCATAATGCTAAAGACAGCCTAAATGTTTTTTCAGTAATTATGCTTGAAGACCTCCAGAGAAATTTCACCTTGTGCTGTTACATAATTTGTTTCACCAGATTGGAAAGCCCTCAAAGCTATTGTGCTGCTTAGGCAATGTGTGAAATGACTTAAAGAGCACAAGGTATCCCACAAGGAGGACCTCAGCATAGCTTTTCTTTTTGTAGGTTCATTTGTGTAGCATCTAAATCTTTAAATATTTTAAATATATTTAATAAGGGACAAAGACATTTGACTTTTAATAAATAATATTGTTCATTGTTATCTATTATGTCTTTTAGGGCAAATATATGGCAAGGTACCTTTCCTCACTATAATTCAAACAAAGATGAGTACATAGGTACCAACCCTGTGCACCTATTTGCTCAAAATGACTATGGACTTCATAACATGGCAGGCAATGTTTGGGAATGGACAGAAGACTCCTGGTCTATTGATAATGTGAGTTAAAACATTTTATGTATTTAAGACGTTTGTTTATTACAGCTACAATTACTTCATCTACAAGAAAATCAAGTTTAAATAGCATACTGTTTTTAAGAATTTCTTATGTCAGTTTATATTAGGCTCCAAATGTAGTATATGATACATCTCTATGATGGTGGTATTTAGTTTAATATATATGTTCTGGAAAAAAATTAATTCTATTATTTTAGTGTTTTTGTTGACATGTCTAGTAATGCCTATTATATCCATTATATTCGAACTGGGAAGTCTTAAGTAATAACTTTTTCTATAACCATTTTATAGAAATTTACACAAGTACAGTAGGACCCTGCTTTTCGTTTAGCGCTGTTTCGGTTGAACGCTCTCTTATTATAAAGAAAGCGACCAGAAAAAGCATAAGTCACAAATTAGTGGTTCATTGATTATCGCAATAAGACAATTCTTGAGAATAAAGAAAAAACGCTGTCATCGGCAATTGCAACTACGTCAAGCTCTGCAACTAGTATTACCAGTTCTAGTAATAACATTATAGAGGAAATGGAAACACGACTTTGTATGGATTGACGACGAAATTGAACGGAATATGCCATTAAGTCAATCTATCGTAATAGAAAAGCTGGAAGAATTTTTAATTAAATACAGGCTGAGGCAAGTGACATAAGTGAAACTTTTGTTGCTAGTCGGAAATGGTTGAATAGGTTTAAACATTGAAATAATCTTTTAAACATAAGGATTACATGACAAGCAGCAAGTAGTGATATGAAAGCGGAAACTGAATATCCAGCGATATCAAAAACAATAATTAACTGGGAAGCTATCCTCTAGAATGGGTTTTCAATGTTGATGAAACAGGCCTTTTTTTGGAAAAGAATGCCGATACGAACATTTTTATCCCATGAACAGTAACGAGCACCAGGATTTAAATCCGCAAACGATTGATTAACACTTCTACTGGGTGGTAATGTAAACTGGGATTTTAAATTAAAACCAACAGTAGTTTACAACTCCAAAAACCCAAGAGCGATAAAAGCCGTACCTAAATCAACTTTACCTGTGATTTGGGAGTCTAGTAAAACATAATGAATAAAAATGAAAATTTTTCGGTAATGATTCACTGCACATTTCTGTCCGTCTGTTAAACTTTATTGCAAAAAAAAAACTTAAAAAGGGCACAGTTTTAATGCCCCAAGCGGGGGTGGCTATACAAATTTATTACAATTAACAACATCCATTCCAGTCAAGGTGATTTTTCTCACGCCTAACACAACTGCCTTAACCGAACAAATAGATCAAGGCATTATATCCAATTGTTAGGCTTATTACTTATTATTACTTGCAATGAATATTTAAGCAGATATTTGAAAAAACGTTCGTAGACGAGAAGCGATCATTAAGAGAATTTTGGAAAAACTGCAATATCATGATAGCTGTAGAGAACATAACCTTTTTTTGAAATGAGATAACAGAAAGATCTTTGAAAGATGTATGGAAGAATATTTGGAAAACGCGACCTACATTAGATGCCTTCTTGAAAAATGGCAGAGAATTGGAAACAGAATAGTCTGAATAATCTGACTTGGAATTTTGTTTGTTAAATAAATGTAATACATGTTGTTTGTTAAAACCGTAAATAAATATTAGGTTTTATTTTTGGTACAAAAGTCATTATTAAATTTAATACGTAACAAATTTTCTGTCTATCTTCCGCTAATTTACATGTTAAGATAGCCTCATTTAGCGCTATCTTGCACGTTAAACGGGGTCTTCCTGTACTAAATTGTATGGTTAAAATAATCTCCTTTGAATTAATTATACGAATAATGAATACTGATAAATATGTATTTTATTTTCAGCCCAAAGAAAAAGTTAAAAAAGGAGGCTCATATTTATGTCACCGTTCATATTGTTATCGCTACAGATGCTCGGCGCGGTCTCATAACACAGAAGATAGTTCGACTGGAAATTTGGGTTTCCGATGCGCAAAATCTGCTTGATCTACATTAATTTTATGTAAAACAATTGTACTTAAAATTCCTAATGAACACCTCGCGTAAAAAAGTATACTTTCGCTTTTATGTAAATGTACTGTAATTATATTGATGTGGTCTTCCAAATTTACAATAATAAACACATTTTTGTTACTACTACTTTTAATAAACTTTGATGTTTTAAGTAAAAATATTTTATTGAAATAGTGATTTGCCGATATTAAAGGCGATAGACATTAGGTATAACTTACTTCAAGTTCTGGGCATATTCAATCTAACAAATTTTCCCAATCAAAGTAAGATATATTTACTGTGAGGTTATTGAAATTAAGTATAAATAATTATTTTTCCTGTTAACTAAGCTGTTTAAATAAGCTGTTAAACAATTTGCAGATTAGCATCTTGTCTTCAAAATGATTTTATTTATATTGTAGTGACGAATATTTCTGGCGGTCACAATGGGATTGGCTTGTACAAATTTGCAGAAAACCCGAACAAAACAAATAAAAATTTAGGAAAAAAACAGTATGGTATGTTGTGACGTTTATCAACGCAGTGTCATATTACGGCAGCGCAAACGACAATTTCTCATAAATATTGGAGGAACTATGTAATTAGCCAAGGAAAATAGAGCGAAAGGTCATCAAGTGATAGAGAGATTTAACCCTTAAATGCCCGACTTTCATTTATACTTTAAAAAAATATATATCTTGTAGGATAAGTACACTACAATGCAGGGAAAAATAGAAAGTGTATATAATATTTACTATACTTATTAAACTTCGTTGCAGATATACATTACTACGCATTTACTTTATGCATTTAAGGGTTAAATCTAATATTTATTACTATGTAGTGTCATATTTAAATGACACAGTAAAAGTACAATATACGCGTGTATTCACTGACAAGCTTACCTATACAGGCAACTCGTTACATAAGCGTCCAACATGAAAAGTAGTCGCGTAGTAATTAATTAGCTGCATGTTTGTAAAGTAATAATTACAGATTCTATGGTATATTGCCGAGGTAATGTGAAGAGGGGAAAAATAGCACACAATGTAATAAAGATTAGTAGTATTTCAGCTAGACGTTTAGGAAGCCATTTACTTAATCTTATTCTAAAATTCAGAGATTTTTAGAACTTTTGAATTTCTCCAATTTTATCGAATTTGGCTTTGGTAAGATAAAGATGGCGACAGCATAGTCAAAGCGACGTAGAAGAAGCACATGGGCAATGTTGATGGCGCAAGGAACTATCATTACAGAATTTTATGTTACACAATTTTTGCAACTGGAACACGGCACAGAATAAGTTTCTATCAAGCATAAATCCAAAGTTCTTGGCTAACGTCATCATTTTCAATTTAAAGGACTTGGGGAATTCGTGAGCGACATTATTATTTTGTGAAAACAAACTTAAATTATGGTTTATTCATAAGGTTACTATTTGCCCTACTGACTAATATTTTTAGCAAACTTGTTTTTTAACTTCTAGATGGCAGAGCTTAAGGCGCTTCGATTAAACATCCTATTACGTATTTATCGCCAATGGCTCCCTCAGCGAACCTTACATTACTACATTAGATGCCAATGAACTGCAATTGTAATTCCTGGAGGAAGTTATGTAAATAATTCTGATTCGAGCAAATAAAATGTCATTTTTGTTTCAAATCTTAGCGGAATGATTATTTTTTGTTCAGGAATGTTGTTGGTCTATTGGCAATTACGCTGTCACAAGGCTTGAGGTGGCAATGCGACTTAGTCCGAAACCTGCACTTGACGAGTCTTTCGGCGCAAGCCATTAAATGTTCCACCGAGATTAGGTGCCTGCCGAAATTTTAGGTAGCTTGGGCGGATGCTCCATGAAGTTACCATGCCGCAACTTCATTTATGCTAAATACGTTTTTAGGGTCAGTCATAAAAAACGTCACCTTAAATTTAATTTTGCAAACTGAGGGATTTCCCCTGTCACATCACAATTTCTACGACCACCGCTGTAATTACGTTGCAAAGGCTAGATCCCCTTCTCCCGAAAATATTGGTAATTTAAAAACGATTTTTAATAATAATGAAATTTGAAAAATAGTAAATATCTGTAGTTTAAAACACATATTTTATTTGTCGTTCAAATGTGCAAGGCTTTCTTAAATGCTCTGAGGTATCTATACATAATCAGCCCTTTAAAGTGAATCTTTTGTATAGACAGCCACTTACCATTCACGTTCGAGGGTTTCGTTAAGGAAAAACTTGGCACGACCGTTTCCTATAGTCTATATGGTTTATTAACCCTTTCCTTACTACAATACGTTCCGCAGAAGTAACGCTACTGAACCGAGCAGCACGCCGCGAAGTGTGCGCATTGAATAGTAGGTAGACGAATTTTCTCATTTAAGTTTACATGGTTAAAGATTTTACTGATATATTAATTAAAAATGGAAGTTGGCTGTGATAAACCTGAAAACAGGAATTTACACTTAAGCCCACATTACATTATTTACGTGCATATTTAGATTCCCGTTTTTTGCCATTTGTACTGCAAACAACACGCCTACTTCGATTTATAAATTGAAAGTAAAATGTCTTTCGGTCAACCTTAGTAGATTATTAATGTGGTGATACTTTTTTATTTAAAGTTTTAGTTTCCAAATACATATTATACTTTCGAAGAATTGTTTTTGAGTAAAAGCACATTCAATAACATGATTGAATCCTTAAAGGAATCAATTCAATAACAATGCAAGAACGGCAAATGGATGCTACATAAATGCATCCACTGGTACTCACGGCGTTTCCAGTGGATGCCTGATAACTCCGGCGCTGTTACACACGGGGCGTCCAGTGGGAGCCGGTAACGAAAGGGTTAACATAAATAAAACGGAGGGTATATATATAGGGTATATATATATATATATATATATATATATATATATATATATATGTCGTTGCAACCCTTAGACACCCACTGTAAGGCTAAGGCTTCCCACAAAGCCTCTCCCCCTTTCCCTTTTTCCCTTGTGGGGAGATATAGCATAACCGTCACGTCTAGCAGGTGACGTGGTGATCGCAGTGTGGCATTGTGGTACGTAGGGAACGCTGCTGCCCTTTCTCTGGAAACTTTTGTGACCATGGGCGGTCCTATATATTTAATGCACAAAGGGTAAATTATATAAGATTGTATCCCGCGAATTGACCTGCGACCTACGATCGCATGGCCTTTACCGCTGGGCTATTTGTTCGTATTACTGTATTGATAATTTATAAAATACACAAATATACATAACACATAGAGGTAAAGTATGTAGGACGTCATTGTAAGGATTGAGAAACGATTGGTCTACGGGTCGGAGCGAAAAGGAAATACCTGTCGGAAGATCGTCAGTCCGGTTATATATTCAAACTGTCAGGCATCAGTCTAGTTTGTGTCTATTGTCAAAGTTTTCGTCTCGTTTTAAATATTTAAATTAACGAATATAAACTTAAACTTGCTATTTAATAACTTAAGCGAATATGTTATTATAAACAACTTAAAAATTGAGGGAATGGTAGATTAAGTAGTATAATATACGTACATACGTATGTATATACATAAAATAACAAATTATACTTATAGTTTATTTCCATTTTTTTATAAAAATTGCATTAATCCACATGTATAATCTAACGAAATAAAATGTATATGTACATAACGACGAGTTTTTGTTTAACGCTGCTAATAAAGCAGATTGTCAAATAAATAGATAAAGCACCTTTAATTTTGGTAAGTACAATAAACGGAAGACTAAATGAAGAATTATTAATAACCCGTTAAAATGGTTTATTGCAATAAATTTCATATTAACATATTTACAATTCGAATTTTTAACTGTACAAAACAAAGTTTGCCAAATCGGTTATAAAGTTTAAATACAATCAAAACATGAGTTTATTATAAATTTAAAATACAATAATTGTGCAACTGTAAATGAAATAAATAATTTAATTAAAGTCGAGCAGGTTTATAAATGATTGTAAATACTGATGTTTATTAAAAATGTATATTTTACTATGGTAAGAATTCGTAAGTATAATGCGCCGCATGCATCGCCTTATAGGCAGAGTTTTATTATTGCACCATACAGACCAGACCAAAGTGGTCTCATAGTAAATATTTAAACAAATAAAATATAAATATGAACAAAATAAATAACCAACACAACCTTTATAGCGACAATTATCTAAATTGCATTGAAACAGTATTACTTATTAACATTTCATGAGAAATAAGTGAAATACTGTACACTGTATACACACCAAAGAGGCCAATATGCATTACATATAACGCCAACGGAAATAATTAAATGAATTTATATTAAATTATTATATTTGGATGAACATTGATTTTTAAACGCGTGCAAGTAAAATAAAATAATATAAACACTGTCTCCTGATTGGCATTGGCTCTATTTGCAATGTGCACACAGGCTTACCAACTAAAATTAATTTAAAATGTAATTCCATAATCATTTTAATACCAACAATAATATACATTGTAAACAAAAGTTATGCGCAATTAACTGCATTATATGTTTTACATCTCTGCAATTTTTAAAAATTTCTAATAGTATTTTTTTTATTAATTTTCATAACCGTGGCAAACATGGTGCTAACTTTACAAATACTGTAACATTAAAAAGCACCTTTACCAACAGAACTGATAAGTATTGTCTTCTCAGTTTTATTTAAAATAATATACATGTCATAAAAGTACAAAACGCTATGCGGTCATAAAATCTAAGTAAATTTGTATTGATAAAATGAAATTTACACCATTTATACCTTCTATTATATACATACTAGGTAAAATCACATTTAGTGCTAACAGTTAACGTCGCAGCAAGAGAGCGGCGATGTCTTTGTCCGCGCAAGGTTCTCATAATCCTCCTTGTGAGAAAAATAAGACATCAGGCGATGCTAGAGACAACCAGTCCGCTGTCTCCGGGATAATAAGACAGATGCCCAAAGCTCGGTTACAATATTAATATTAATTTTCACAACTGTATACTGAATGAACATTTTTGTATGATAACCGCCATGCACTTGGCTTAGGTGGTGTCTCAGAGATGTAATTCTTAACAGTGAAAGCACAGGCTCGTAAGATATAATTATCTTGTTTTAAAATTATTAAAAGTGTATATCTTCAGTACATGTATACAAAGATTTTTCGTTATTTAAAAAAAAAAAAAGTTCTTACAACCCAAAAATGTGGTAACAGTAGTAGTAGTTTGTAAACTGTATTATAGGTAGCAGAAATATGATTATATTGGTAACATTATGGTTGTCATAGTTTTTGTTGGGCATTGTTATCTTATAATCAACAATTACATGAACTTTGGTCCACATTCAACTCCGAGTCATTGTTCGGAAGTCGTGTACACTACACGAGAGGTAACACTATACGAGGTTCACTGTCACGAATGGGTGGGTTACCCTTGCATCCGTCACCGAGAGTCACAGGTCGTGGTCAGTTGCCCGCGGGCAGTACAGTGCGTGCACGCACGAACGGACCCGCGCTGCCGTTCGTGTGACCGTTCGTGTAGCCATTCTTAAACGAACCGTTTTTGTACACTTCCTTTATCTCCGTCTGTACCGGCTGTGGTGACTTCGCCCGCACCTGAGAAATCAGAGCAATAGGTTCAGGTAAGATTACATCTTCACGTCAACTGATAGACGCCCACTACAAGTCATAGGCCTTTTAAGGTTTATCTAGGATAGTTGGTTCTAAATATTTTTTGAAAGGGACCACAAACACGTGCTAGTCAAGGTCAACAATTTTCGCAATGGTTACAGACAGAATTAAATAACTATCAGCGGATATATCGCTCGTAATTTAACATTGTTTTATACAAGTCACGTGTTAATAAGTTATAAAAAAATTATTGAGTTGATTCCACCACTTCGTCGTAATCCTCATTGATGAGATTCGTGATACTTTCATAAGGAGAGTTTACTCGGTAAACTTTTAATTGGTGGGTTTCAAGGATTTTATGGCTATTTACTCAGGGCTCCTGTAGACGCCTGGAGCTTTAAATACCAAGGAAGATGTCAGGTTACTTCACTGCCGCCTGATAAAGCGCTTTGTCTTACGGCCAATTGAAAATATTTCTTCCCCTTTTTTATCTGAGCACGGTACCGTCACAGTGAGACATCGCAGTAAAAGCGGAAGTGGTGTCAGTCTCTGGTGGTCCCGGACACCACGAGGGTGAAAAATATTTACATGAACAAATGAACGATTTACTGTAACCACAAAAACCCCACGAGCCGCAAGCGGCCCCTGGCATAAGGTTAGGTATATCGGAGAGAGGGAAGATTTATTGATGCAGATACATAGAATTTATATTTCCTTATAGGTTTTTCCTTACCTTTGGTTTTGAGTAAGACTGGTTGTAGAAATCTTTGAAGAGGAAGAAGAACATGACGGCGTGCATGCCGATCCACCAGACGAAGGCGCGCGGGTAGTCGCACTCGATGAACAGCAGCTGGAAAGCGTGCGCCATGATGCCGATGAACTGCACCTGAAAACGATCACGAGTAACAACCATCTCAGTAAAGTCTCAAGCGTTTTAATAAAAATCCTATAATTGAAAGGCGGTATTTAAATAGTGGGTAGGAACTCCACTAGGTAGACCGACTGATATGATTATGCAAATAATTCTGACTTAAGTTCTGTTGCATCATCATTTCGGCTATTTATCCATAGGCCACCACAAAATTTAAAAATAACAGAAAACTAATAAATAAACTATAAAAATGGTCTTGATTTAAAACTTAAAAAGAAACACGCTCGTCCACTTACAATACTTGACATATAGCCCTGGACTTGGACATATTCTATGATAGCTCAATGGCAATAAAAAATATAATTGTAATTGGCAATGTAAGTTTTACGATAATTCCAATTTTAATGGTAATTTTTAGTATCTTTGACTTAGTTTTTAATAGAAATTGTGCCTAAGTTATTTGTGTTTTTTATTACATTTTAATTCTTTTTCTCAACTATAATTATAAATAACGTTTGATGACGAACGCCATATAAATGCTGTGCATGTCTGTAATACATATAAATGATAGATAATAATAGCTTGCAATAATTGTTAATAGACTTTGTTTGAAATTAGCTAAGCTCAACGTGACCTTTGGGAACTTCGACTCGGAGCGTTAGACGTCCCACCGGATTAGGTGGCTGCTGAGTACTTTCATCACATAAGTGGGAGCTCCACTTAGAATACGGCTAAGTCGGATGCAATCTGATCCATCGTCATTATAGTGGTAGGTCGTTATTTTGCGCCATTTATGTGTATGGGTTTGTGGGTTTGCGATTTCAAATATGTTTGGGAGATGTGGCCGCCTGATGGATATTGTTCCAACCGCCGGTAACTCCAAAGCTAGTTTAGACGTTCTACGCTGGTTTAAAAAGTCATACACATCTCGTAGTTAGCTTTCGTCACTTGATCGTAGCGCGAATTACTTAACAAGTTTCGCTTATCGAATAATCACCATTTCACTTGTCTCTCGTGAAAATGGATCACACATGTTTATTAACAGTTTCTTTAACATAGCTTGTGTGACTTGAGTGGCGACGACGAGCGGTAAGAAACGGCGTGGATAGGCCCGCTATTTTCTATTTTTAATGGCCTTTGTTTTTTGGGACCTCTCATACACCCATAGTAGCCCTATTGTGTAGGCACACTATTCAGCGGACATAGTCAGGATCGTGGGAAGTCGCTAGATGCGGGCAGCGCAAGAGCAGTCATCGACTCTACTATGTTTTGCAGTGGGCGTCTATCGGCTGAGATGACAATGATGACGATAACATAGTTTTAGAGCGACAGAGTAGCTTTAAATAGCTAAATATACTTTTTAAAAATTTATTACGTTAAAAATAAATTCACCTTTAGTGACCGATCATTATTTACTTTGATTATTAAGGAGACATGGCAGATATCATATCTTCCGTATCGCCCGAATCAACTGATAAAAATAAGGCGTTGTCTATATGTATGTAGGTCAGTATAAATAAACGATTTCACAACGAGTTAATAAAATTACTTTAAGACCTTATACGAGAATGGAATAACCTTCGGATGTTCTTTTTAGAATTTGATAATAGAACCATTACCATTTACGATGTGATCTTGATTTTGTACGTATCGATCCTGGATTTTCCGGAATGAATAACAATGCCCTTCACGTGCTTGATTCTAGTGTGCACAAAGTTTTGTACACATATAGTTTTTCGAAATTATACTCTGTTTGGCACTAATGTAACGGTGTAACATAACTCCTGAAGATGCCCCGTGGGGGGGTGAAACACGTGTTGAGTGATTTAACGGTGGTAGTCGTGTAATTCGCATTGTTTGCCGCATGCGAATTTATCAGTGGGCTGGCGGGCGGTGCACTTTGTTGCACGACTACGACCACATATACTCGTAGTTGTTTACGTACAAGCAGACTATATGGAAATATATACGCATGTGCACGCAAAAATAAAGGTACACGATACACAGGTTTGGATTACGGGCGTGGGCCAAATTTTATCACTTAGGACGATACATTACACGATAAAACCTATACCTAACTAGGTACTATATCTACAACTTACTTATATATTTGTACATGTGTATACATGTATTTGTTTATGGCTACACACACTAAATATTTGAGAACATTCTAGAAATGTTTTTACATATCATCAGAATATATAAATAAACATCAAATAATTTTATGTTTCATTATTAGGTTAACGACCTTACAAGTCGTACGCTTTACACGTGTAACTTAATATAAGCTCTTAAAATATCTAGTGTTCATATTATTTTTCAACGTAGGTGGAAAATTATGTAACCTATACAATATGACGCAACTGTTTGCGCAGAACCTAGTGTCAATATTTAAAATAACTCCATATTGTATAACTGTGAAAAAGACGAACAAGCTATGCGAACAAACAAATAAAAGACACCGATTTCTAGTAACATATAGCGGTAGCTGCTTGTTTTACATCCGTTATTTGCTATTAATCATAAAGCTTAGTTAATAATTACATATTTTCTAAGACGTTATTTGATAATTACATCCGTAAGACGGCCACTGAAGGATACAAGCCTATTCCATAGATTTTCAATCAGACCAGTTGGAAACGACGTGAATCTAGCGACTTTGGACGACTTTTATGAGGTCGTCTGTCCACGTTTATAGGTGGACGGCCCACGCTGCGCTTGCATTTTCCAAAAATAACAGTGAATAACTTTTCAATATTATTACAAAATTATTTGTGATGAAATGTTATTTCGTTCCAATTACCCTAATTAGATCAAATTAATATTTTACAATAAAAAATACTTACCATTTGAAGAGTGGTAAGGTATCTCTTCCACCACAAATATTTCCTCATCTGAGGTCCCATAGCGGCTAACATATAGTAAGTGTACATAATGATGTGCACGAATGTGTTGAGCAGACCAAAGAACGTCGAGTGACCTCCCGGAGTAAATTTGACTCCAAACCACACGGACATGGGCATGACTCCGTGGTGAATAACGTGAAGAGTAGAGACATGATCAAATTTCTTTCTTAGGACAAAGAAGATCTGGAAAATGCAAACTGTTTTTAATATTCAATTATCAGCTGGTAAATAAAATGTGGCATACAAATTAAAACTAACCGTATCAAAAAATTCCGTAAACTTTGAAAAATAATACCACCAACAGGCATGTACCATCTGAAAAATTATAGAAAAAGTTATAGCTTTGAACAGGAAATTTTCATATTTATAGTTATTTACAACAAAAACAATACAAATTAGTTAATATTTTTTTAATTTACTTGTATCTATTATTAAAAAATAATTAATTTAGGCAAAAGAAAAGTTTTAAATTTTGAAAAAACTACAATATTAAAAATTAATGTATTATACTTAACACAAAAATATAAAGCAAACACAGTCTACGTAGAAAGCCGTGTTCACTAGACTTCTTTGTTATTTTATTTGAAAGAAAAAACTGCGCACTTCCTTTACAAATTTCTCATAAGCCACATTTAGATGTAGTAATGGCACCATACACTTACTATTATTAAAAAGCCGCCATTACGTGAATGAAGCAAGCAAGAGGTTTTAAAATTTAATGTAGGTTAATAGAGAGTAATGTTAATGTGATGAATTTAAAGCTTTTTCATTCCGATAATATAATAAAGCAATATTGATGGACATTCGGCAATTCCATATTAATACTTTTTTATATACAGATTGTCTAAGATCTTATCTTTAAAACCAAATTAATTTAATCCATTAAAATTATTTCAATTAAAACACTATAATGAAGTAAAAAAAACATTGTTATACTAGCGCTGATAAGGTATTTTAATGGACTAAGTCAAATAAATTTTAAACATATTCTTTAGCGTGCCTACAAAAAAAAATACAAAATATTCGTCACGGTAACATGAGTTCAAAACATTTTGTTCGCACCGTACGTAGGGTACAAAAGATAACACATATAGGCCTGACACCAATATTAAAAAAATTAATTTCATATTTTAATTATGTTTTCGTAAATCATCTTGATACGTGTGCAAGCAATTTAGGAAATATTTGGGTGGCAGCCCTATCAAAGTTACTAACAAAATGATTAAAGCAATAAGTTCAAAGGTGAGACTGAGATCTTTAAGGGTTCGACAGAGTAATAACGGAACTAATAATTCACCCTCATTGTTTGTGGATGTTTGGAGTGGTCGACCGGCTGACAGTGAAAGTTATACCTGCCTGTGAACCAGCCAGCTGCACCGATCTGAAACAATATGCCGACACCTGGCCATGTGTTACATGTATATTTTTACAGCGAGCATTTCGCCGCATGCTTTCGTGGTTGCAGTAAATATATAGTGTTAGTCACCATATTCCGGCTAATGTGCTACAATATTCATATTTGATGTTGTATCTATCTGTTAGGGTTGATACATTTCGTTTACGCTCGACATATATTTTTTATAACATACAAGTGTTAGTAAAATAACTTATAAATAAAAAATAATAACGTAAGTACGCCTTATATGCTAATACTTTTAATTTATAACCTTAACCCTGTATTTGTAATTATATGTACAGGAGTCCTGAAAAACATAATATGATGAATGTCTATTTACAATGAACTCCGGTTAGTCAGTTTTGTTTTTGTACCACCATGGGAGGATATGGTACACGTTTCCTTCACTTACTCTAGTAGCTACAGGATTGTCAGAGTAGTCAACTGGTTGGCATCGTAAGCTGTAATACTTCAGCCAGCCCCCCATCAAGCTCTGGTTTTATTATTAAAACAATATTAATCAACATTACTTAATAGACCAAAGTTTTATTTTAAGTTCCTTCTATAAAAATACTCGAAAATATTACATTCTTATTGCTAGAAGATACTAGAAATAAATTAAGACTTAAGTAACAAAGTATATTCAAGAAAGAACATAAATAACATGTTAAGCAATAAACTTTACACATTATTATAAAATTGTAAAAAATTAACAAGTATCAGGTAAGAAATGATATTTTTATTGCATTATAAAATACATACCATTTTAAAAATCATGATTATTTCCATAATTTGTCAATTAGTGTCCATAGTTACTATTCTTAACGATAGTGCATAATTTTAATAAAAAAGTCATTTAAAATGTCTTCATACCACATAATAATTTCCTGTCCAATTGATCAACACTTTGGTTCTGTCTATTTTCAATTAGTACACACCATTTGATTTGACAAGTACGTTTTAATGTTAAAAATCATTTAAATTTAAAAATTAAAATTGTATTTAACTGAGTCAAAATCTTTTATTTTCAGTATTTAAATTCAATGTAAAATAACAAAATATTGAGTGATAGGAGGTTACATTTTATGTTAGATGAATAATTTCACACAATAAATTAAATACATGGCATTTTAATGGTTTAAAATTATTGGATTAAGACTTATAATATTTGAATTACTCTAAAAGAGTAGCTGGAATTAACAATGACTTTACTTAAGTGTCAATAAATAAAGATCATATTAGAAAAAGTTTTTTTATGTTTTTTGCTGTTAATATTAGGTATTCAAAATTAATTTGTGCACAGGTCTGTAGATCACACATGGTTCGTGGTAATGGGTAATTACCAATATGCAAAAACACACACATTATTTCTTCCTTCATAAAATACATGCATAATAATATTACACAATTAAACAAATGCTATGTCAGGAATCAACCCCCCCTAAATTAATATCAATTTTAAGTCTTAGCTGTTCTTTTAACGGAAAATAAAGTTCAGTAGTATTGAGCAAAAGAATATTATATCTATTAATAAGAGTAATTGTTAAAAATGTAGATTGTCTTTTACCATACTAGTAAAGTCTCAATATTGTTAAAACAAACAGCTAATAGTGAGTATGGTATAGTCACTACACCATATGAACTACTGGCTGATAAAGAGATTAAAATTAGCTTTGACTTTAACTAATTGGACTTGTAGTAAATATTAAAGACAGTGAAAACTATATCCTAATATTATACTGTGCTTATTCCTTATTCAATAAAATATTTGTATCTTACCTCATAAAACAACCATGCACTGAACAGTACTTGAAGGAAATTGTATATTATTAATACATTTTTTAATTCATAGGGTTTTCTATTTTCCATAAATCGGGGCCCTAAAACCTGAGAAGAGAAAGATGTTGATAGTGGTTAGCTATTTTAACTCAGAAATTAAATATTTTATAGTGTTTAACTACTGCAAGCCAAATAATAAAAAAAAAACTCTGATTTGATATAACCACCTTCCATATATCTAGTACCATTTCATCTTAGAATTTTTTTTGATTATACTATTCAGAAATTATTACTTTTGGCAAGTCAAGCTCTATGTAAATAATATACCAGTCTTTTTAACACATTAACATTACAATGTAATAAAATATGTATTTTTAACTTAAGTACATTGTAATTAATTTTATAAAACTATATTCTTGATTTTATTAAAGTCAATATGGCATATAAAATATTGCCTTGGTTAATTTTCAATAAAATACAAGGAGATTCATAATGAGTGAACAATGTTTAATTATGGCTTACATATGCTGGTGAATTAAATCAACATACCTTGACTAGAAAAACATAGCTTAGACAAATAAATAAAGTAGGAAAAGGTGAACTCATCAGGAACCATGGATTTGTCCGAGGATCTGAAAAAGACAATATTAAGTGTTATATGTTGGTTAATCTAATTGTAACTAGGCTACGAGGAAATTATATTTTGAAATGAACTCATGAACATTATAGTTCATTCATGACATCCTGATAGCACAGCGTGTTAGTTGCATAATTCATTTTGCAATGAATTAAATATAATATGTACAATAATTACTAAGAGAAGCAAATAATAATTAACATTTAAATCGGAAAGGTTTGGTTAATTAACTGGCTCTGACCTGTTTAAATTATAAGAATCTTCACTGTCTTTTTTTTAAATTATGTAGCATTATTTTATTATCCGTAGATCAACATGCCTATAATCTTCCTAACACAATAAAATTAAGAAAGGGCTTAGGTAAAAGTAATTTGATAAAATATATTAAGGCATGAATAATTAATTAAACATTTAAACTATTTTAAAAATTTAGTATAAAAATTTACTAAAACTTACCTCCATGTTTGTCCATAAATATGTGCATGTCATTTATATATTGTAGAATTAGCGCCATAATGTTAGATTTCTGAAATAATAACAAAATATTACATGTAGTCTTTCAGTCTCCAAATATGATGTTACTTTTTCAAGGCGGGATGAGATAAGAGATAAGGTACCTGTTTTTATTTAATGGAATAAAATAATTATATCGTCTTAAATTCGTGCGTTTAATACATCTTTTGTTAATGATCATGAGTTTTCTTTAAAAAGCAGAATTATAACTGTCATCTGGTTTTATTCATAAAATACTTGTCGCCGAACAGACGTCAACTTCGAATGCTAAAAATTTGTAAGTATGTCACGTCGCTACTCTTATTACTTTAAATACAGACTATACAGGGACCAGCCGGTATCTTATGTTAAAACAACGGATTTTTTATTTAAATGTTATTACATATTATAGTGTTGAAAAATTTAAGTGTTATTTAATAAATACAAGCAATGTATAATAGTAAAAATAATATTTTCGTGTTCCAATCGTAGAAAGAATGAAATGAAGAGTTCACTATTGCTACATTTACATAAATTGTAGACAGATACTCAATGACAATAAATATTTTATGTTTTACTGTTACCACAGAATATTTTAAATCTTTCGTATATAAATGAAAGATAGACAAATATAAATGTTTTGTTGGTTGACATTAAAATTGAAGTAAGATCGGACATAAAGGATCGGACATAATATTTTTTAATGTGCTGTTTATCATCATAATGTAAATTCATATGTGAAATAATAACGAATATAGTTTTTGACATGAAGGCTAAACAATTTTAGTTCAATAAGTTTTTGTTAATTGTTAATTTTTAAGCACACGCTGGACTCAAAAAAAATAATTATTCGTTTACTTGGTAATTAGTATTCAGTTACTATTTTTTTATGAATTCTTATGAAATCATCAATCAAAACATATATTTAAAATATCTTTTGTAATTGTAAGTACAAGACACTGTCAGATTACAATTTAACTGATAGCTCTGTCGGTTTTTTTAAATACATTATAAGAGCGATAAATGAGCGATTAGTGGTATTTAAACAATTATTAATTTATCAGATAAACTAAAACATTGATTAGAGTATAGTCGTGTTACTTCTGTAGGTACACCTTAGACATTATTATTTAATTTAGTAATAACTTTTTAAGCGGCGAAATACTGTTTTTTTTTTAATTCCGCGTTTTTGCTTTATGAATATATCTACTGACTTTAATATAAAGCTTGTTTACTAACCGCAGTGTCATTTGTATTGACTATTTGGTTGACCTTTTTGAGGTAGTAATAGCAGGCTTCTAAAATCATATTTTAAAATAGCGTTGAAAATAAATAGTTCTTACTTTTTATTCCCACCAACCGAGAGCGTTCAGAAGTTAAGTAATAAGATAAGTGGGGACCAAGATTATAGGGCTCCTTTTGGCAGGAAAAAGACACGCTTGTGTTTTATATTGGAGGATAGTAGTAGAACTAGAAACCGACATTAGATCTATAGAATTTAGTTTGCAGACCGCGGGAGCGCAAAACGCTTCCACAAATTTCGCTTTCGGGTCAATTCAAGGCTTGCTTTTCACTGCTCTATTCACTATATTCATTACTCACCATATTCCGATCTTGAATAGCGTGTTTAGGAACCTGCAACCGTTCACTAATTGACACAGTATCTGTGTAAGGTTTTGTACGCGATTTCCTTCATAAAGCATCACCTTAAGAACTGACTAAAGTAACAGTCTTACGGCTTTGCTTAAGATGTCAGCGTTAATTAGTCGTTAACGTCCCCCGAGTTTATTGTTTATTTACTATTAGTTTTGTTTTGATAATTTGCGAAATGAACTATATGTTTATCAACCGGCTAAAGGTTACTGACTTAATAACTATATAATTTTATAACATATCACCTTTACTACGTGCTTTTATACATTTAAATTCGTGTTTTTACAGAGCGTTATTTCACGTCTCGCATGTCAGCAGGAAATAATAGGCGTACATGCATTAATCGATATCTCATCTTATCGATTTGTTTATGAATTACTCATGAGATAATTGTGATTAGGCACATCCAATTTGATTAGATTGATTTAATGAAAGGCTTATGTTATTTAATTAACACATTGCTATTTAACGCAATTTTAAACATTATCTTTAAATCTTGATTGCACAAACTCAAGCTAAGAAGTGGTAATTATATTTGTTCCAATTAAGACATTTTACCTTCACCGTTACGATAGAATCAGGAAACTAAAGGAAAAAATTAAAGGTTAAATAAAACGATTCAAGATTATTAAGAAAATTTTTCCTTAACGTTTTTTGTAATAGTAATGAAATGAAGATGTTTGCTTTAGTTTTATTGCTATTCAATAGCATCACGTGTTTTTTCACTGATAAGGTGATATCATTCGTAGGAGTAGTTTTGCAAGTAGGTTGCGTCGTATCTAGAATGACTACGAGTTACAACATTTAACGTAAGAAAATTAAGCCTCCGTTGATTATGAATGTTTGTACTAAAGTAATATCATTATTATAACGCAGCTAAGGGTGTATTCCAAGGCAAATATAATGTTACGATGTTTTAGTTTTGCTCTTGTCTTTAGGTGCAGCAATCGGCTAAGTAGGTCATTGGCTGCACGTCGGGTTATGTAATGGTGAACTGTACTGACAACGAGGCGGCAACACCGATGGCGAGACTTTTAGTTCCAATGCGATCCAATAAGATCCCTTTAGCGCTAAAAGGACCATTTGCACAAAATCCTGAATTAATATAGAACCAGGATTACACTTAGAACAACATATAAGCGCTTTGTAATAAATCTGCTTGTTACTTATATTAAAACACAATTAAATTATATTAAACACATTACAAAGCAAAAAATGCTTGCAATCATTTTCATGTTTTGCTTACACCATATTTTTTTGTATGTTCGTATTATATTTCTCATGCATTTCAATTTTAAATTTTAGCAGCATTGGAAGAGAGTCCAAATTATAAAAATACATAATTTTATAGCACAGATGGAGTATATGAAAAGGCATGGCTTTGAAATGTTTATTTAATTTTTATATAATTCTCATTACTATTATATCTACTATGTTAGTAATTTTAAGTTTAGTTAGGAGTGTTTACTCTGCAGAAAATACTTACAAAGAACACTTTTTGTTGCGCGTAATTATGTAAAAATATTTTCATGGGCACTTCATTTGTTTATGTTACGAGTTGATCGTGTAAACTGGCAGTGCACCTGGACGCCTTGTTTGTCACATGAAAAGGTCGGAACATGTGCTTATAATTACTCTGTTTGAAATATACTTTGATAAAATAGTTTAAATGTTACGTAGAAGACTATTTTATTTTAAATGTATATTTACACAGGTTATTTTTTTCCTTTTTAGTGTTAAAGGTTATTTTAAACATTAACTAATACAAAATATATTAGCACACCGTCTCGAAGTTTTAAACATTTAGTAGGTTAGATATGAACAGAATTTTGTTACATATTTAATTATTTCAATTAAAACAAGTATTGTCACGAAGACTTCTTTCGAATATTTTACGAACATCGTAAGCTTTGTCACTGGAATGGTGGTCGGCGAAATTGTTTTACAAATATTATATATAGTTCGACTTGAGATGTGTAATGTATAATACATAATTGTGGTTTAGTTTATATCAATAAATCAATGTGTAATATTATTGCTGAAAGTGATGTAAATATTATGGATTACATTATTTTATTTTTAGTATTAATTTTATTCTACAAAAGTATATGTATGTGTGCATATGACCAATCTACGACAGACTTGGCAACGGTGACTTTTTCATAAAGGGAAGCGGCGTCTATTAAACGAAGACAACAAACGTACATATTTTATCATTACGTCATATTATAGGAAGGATTATAAACGGTCTTCGCAAATAGATCAATGGTCAACTCTGAGTCTTTCCTTGATTAAAACGATTTTTTGCAGCTAAAACTGAGAAAATTTTGTCTTTTTACCTATTACACAACCTTTATTTAAATATGCATTTTCGCTTTTAGTGTTTATTATAAAACATTTTGTAATTAAAATACATATGAACAAGATATATAAAAAGGAAATGTTGTAATCTATTAATCAATATCAATATTATAATTTATAAATAAAATACACGCAATGTCCGAGCTGTATAACACCGTTTTCAAAATGATTGCAAAAGATGAAAATTTTAGATGACAAGATATATTAAATATGTTTTCGTTCTAATTTGGTAACAGTAGAAAAATCGCCAATATTATAACGTGTACACAACATATGTGTAATCTTATAAGAAAGAGACCGTAGATGCCAACTGTTAACTCGCTAATGTTAATACAAAAAATTATTGAAAATTTGTTTTATCCATTGTTTTCATCCTAAATTGTATATTAAAACCAATAGTCAGTTTTAACAAATTTTGATTTTGAAAAATATTGTTCTGTAAAGATGTTTTATTGAATAGGCACAGTAAAGGAATGCGAAGAAGGTCTGTCAATCGAAAAGGCCATGACACGATATTTTGACCCAGTGTTCATATGGCTACGCGTAAGTGGCGTATTCGATATTTTGTTAATAAATTTGAATATTGTGGATACCTACTATAGTTGCCTAAATTGGTTATGTATAAAATTTACTATAGAAATTTCTTAAATAGGTTATGCTAAAGCATTATTTAAACAACTTTTCTATGAGACATCTAAAGTTAAGGGCATTTGGTATAAGACATTACAACCAGAGCCTCTTTATATATTGTAGTTTGTCGATTTTAAGGAGAATACCAGACATTTTGTAAATCTTAAGGTTGAGATTTGAACATATACCATCAAACAAATCAGATTTGCTTAATTGTACTTTGTGTGGTTTTGAATATAATGTACATCATTGGTTGATATAATGTTTCCAAAATCGGACAGTGATTTTCTTTTCGAGGCAACTGAAATTTTGCGAAACTGAAAAACTTAAACTATGCGATGTTGTTTTTATCACACCTTCGTACTTTTACGGCCTAGCAGCAGAGTCTGATAATCTTAGGATAATATTTATTTCAGCAAGTTCACTTTCTTTACATTTTATTAATGAAATAGGTAGTAAATAAAATAGGTAGCTTTCTGTACACTGCTATTTTTATTTATTTTTGTTTTGAATTATGATTATTAATTTAACTTAGCTTTTATTTTTAATCTATTATGCTGCCGGTTAATTTTTCACCAAGCCGGTCACAGCCGCCGCTGGACTTGTATCTGTTAATTTGTCTATTAAACGCCTCCTCCGAGAGGGCCCCCAGTAGTGCGCCTAGGTCTAAACTCCGTTTCGTCACTGATTCCAAATCGTATATGTCACGTCCCTACTTCGGGCAGTCCTCCAATAGGTGCAGTGCTCTGTATTCCGTTAACATTTGGGTTTGGTTTGGAGTGAACGGGCTTATAGCATGCCCGGACGCCTGGTAGGAACACCTTGTGTAATTTTTCTGTCAGACTTCAAGCGTCCCCTGTCTAAGCAGGTGTTTAGCGTGCGAAATACGAACCGCGCTCAAGACCGATTTAGTCTTTAATTTCACGGCTGCTTGTTTCGTTAGTCCGTCGGCCCGCTCATCCCCTTTCAATCCCACGTGAGCTTTTACCCACCAAAGTTTAACAAATTTTCCAAAACCTGCCGTCTCCGCTAGTTTTGTACATATATCGAACGCAATCGTATGACAGGAAGTTTGATTTTTTAGCAGGGGACCTGGAATCGCTGAGAATCTGGATTTCTCGGTCTCGAGTCTTAAGTACATCCCAGCGATATAGCGCACAATTCGGCCTGGTAGACGGAGCAGTAATCCTCAAGTTTGAGTTTTCTTGCACGTACCTATAGGCCGCTCGGCCTATACGAGGTACCGGAACCGACCCTACTCTGATTTTTATTTCCGTTAGTGATTTGGGGCCCCCTACGCTCCCAGTCCACCTGACTAACCATTAATGGGTCTTGGAGGCCTCCAAGGTATACCACAGGCGATGTCGTGGGATGAGGCATTTCCAGAAAACTTAGTCATTCTTGGAGCTTTTTGTTACATAATCAATGTTGCAACCCCTCCTGTGCTGGTATAGCTTGGCGACCACGAAAGCTTTCAGCTCCAGTAGCACTATCGGTTGCAATGCGACTGACCAGCCGTGCAATAAGCTTTGGAAATCTTACGAGTAAATCGTCTTTGCACCGCGTCCAGGGCATTACAGATTCTCAGTCTTTCTGTTGCCCCGTCACGACTTTGCCGCGTACAGTACTGTTGGCTCAGCGACTGCGAGGTGTATAGCCCTAGTGACCTCCAAGTTTAGACCCCATGAGGTCCTCGCCGCAGATGGCAATTGGCCATAGATGTTCGTGGCCTTTCGCCATACTTGTTACACGTATGGCTTGTATGGTAGTAGGTCATCAATCGTCAGACCAAGTATCACGTGTTTTGTAACAAAGCTTATCACCTTGCCCCCCATGTGATGGTGGGGTGGTATAACCTTCATGTTTTTGGTAATGACCATTACAGCAATGAGCGCTCGTTTTATGGAGGCAAAGCATAGCTTGTTTAGATATCCCCATTTAAGCACACGTGCCAGTATTTCATTGGCAAGGGCCTCGATAGACCTCGCGTTCATTTCAGAGAACACATGAATCACACAGACAACACATCAAAAGCCTGCGCATATATTAATATAACATATATCAATTCTTGGGTCCTTTGAAGGTTGGCATCTTGCAATGAACTCTGCTATATCTTCCATCCACGTTTCGTTCGCAGAGATAGTCCAAGATCAGGCGAAAGATCTTGGCTGGGCATCCACGACGGATCAGTTGGTGTCTGATGGCAGACCACTATGTGCAGTCTAATGCCCCCTTAATATCGAGCGATACTAAGATGATAGTCCTCTTTGATCTGATATCTCCACGAATGTCCTCAATTAGATCGTAGAGAGCGTCTTTAGTGCTGTTTTGTGGAACATATCCAAACTGTTTCGGGCTTAAAGTATGTGCCACTTAATTCGACGTACCATAATCTATCCCTTTATACGATGTTGGAACGTTCAAAATATTTTATCAAAACCAAAATCAAAAACCTCTTGATTATTATGCCGATTGAGGTCCGTTGTTAAAAAGTTTAATGGTTGTAAATATATAACGGTCGCAACAACGTAAACATCTTAACATACGATTTTTAAAGCCTAGGCTTCAAACCAAAAGCTTCATATATTTAGGAAGATATCATTATTTTTTCGTAATTAGTTATAAATAAAAACCTTTACACTTAAATCTAGAACCATCGATATAGATAGAGTATCACAATGTTACGAGAAGGAAACTTAATCATTATTAAAACAAAGACTTGTTTTTAACTTGATGTGAAGGTCAAAAACGATAATTACTGCGAAGGTTTACTGAATACTAACCAATAAATTACAACAATATTTTCAACTGACAGATTAAAAAATAACAAAACGAATACATACCGTCAGTTCCATTAGTTATGTACATGTCGTGGCTATGTAATAAATATTTGAAATTTATTTGTATGTGTAATTTTGTATCAAGATTTAATACAAACGAGATTTGAAAAATAGCTATTTTAGGCTTTTTGTCGGTTACAATCAATTGCCACGTTATGTATTTTCAATCCTTCCTTATTTCAATTACCATTTTCAACACTGTCCACAACAACTAAGTAAGAAATTAAACTGTACGACAATTAGACTTTAGTTTAGTTAGTAAGTAAACTATATTTTATATGTTCTGACCATGAACTAACTATCATCTTAGTTTTTTAATATTTATTAATATAATTTTCAGTGATTGATTGTAAGTGTAAATGATAGATTTTGAAGGGCTTACTCAACGCTTATTTTACTCAAGGTAGTTGTTTTAATTATTTATTTTGGCGCATTACGTGTATCAGATTTATCAATAGGTAAAATAGATAAAATTATTGGAACGTTAAAACATTCTTGAATATTTGTATATTAAAGGTAATATATATATATATATATATATATATATATATATATATAAATATAAATATATATATATATATATATATATATATATATATATATATATATATATATATATAACCTTCGGGCGTAAATTGTGGAAAATGTTGTCGATTTCAAACGTAGAACAACATTATGCCAATTCCTTTAACCCCGTCAAAAGGAATCCTATATTCATCATCTCAATTAATTGCATATTTTAAAAATGTTTTGCCGTTTGCATAATTACAGAACTTCATCGTAAATTATTTTTGCTGTAATGTTTTTTATGGCAATGTAGCATTATTTATTCCATGTTCAATGAGTCATTACTTGCGAATGTATGAAGTTGGCTATAGGGGAAGCCCAAGTGCTATTGACATTCCGCCGATGTCCCTGACGCCTAACTCCAGCTCGCCCGTCGTTTATAAATAAAAGATCAAGATCAAATTCTATGTTTTAATCATAATTTTTAACCAACGTAATAAGAATATATTGTAATTAATGATTATAAAAAGTTTGTTATTCCTATTATACATTATTAGTATAATAGCGTTTATATATTATTTACAACAATATTATAAGGCTTCTCTGCATAAAAATACGTTTCCCATTTTTTAACTCACTGGTTACCCTTTTTTAATATCATCCTTTTTAGGTATACCTTAAAATCATTAGCATATATGCGTTTGAATGTTTGAAATAAAGGTTCATATAATTAAATTCCTTTTAAAAAACTATATCGTATTGATATAAAAATGTTTCTTAGAATGTATTACCAACTGAAAATCAAGTAAATGGAAAATCATATTGATATCGCCGACAGTGTCCTACGGCTGTGATATGTTTTTCTTTGGACTGATAATCCGCATTAGTCTACACTAGCTCGCATTATATTGTGTGCAGGTATTCATTGCACTTGCTACTGCAAGAGCAAGAAATAAATTATGTTAATATCAACAGTTATTAATGCACGCAACACGTGTTGTTATATCTTTTAGTAGAATCGAGTAATTATCAGCAAGAATGTATAAATAATAATATAATAATTTCTCAGTATTTATTATACTAACTACTCTACGCACTACAATACGCTACGCAAAACAAAGCCATTTTTTTAAGTCATGTGGACTCTGCCGTAAATCTCGCTCCAATTTTTTTTAAAGTTGTGACCTTCACGCTTTTTTAACAATTAAAACAAATATGCGAAGCCTTTCAAAATTCAGTGATTATATTAAATTCTGTAAATGATTTTAAGCAGACAAACACGTTCATTATGTTTTTCCTGCTTTAAAATACCTTAACATCTACCGGTACATACAAGGTTATGACTATAAAAGTAAATAATATAAATAAATAAAAAAGGTTCATGCGGAAGTTTGTGCCACTAATAATTGCGATCAAATGAGATTAATATGATGATATAAAAGATTTCTTCCGGGATATTGGGATGTGTGAGGTAAGTAGTTAGGGTGTAATTAGCAGCTAATTGATTACCTTAGGAGATACATGTGATTGAGGAAAATAATATCTTAAAAAGGCACTGTTGTGTTATTTACACATATTAGTTTGAATTACGTTGAATTACCAGGGGTATTATGTTTATATATGTACGTATGTGACAATTTGAAAATGAAAAGTTAATATATAGAAAACCTTAGGTGATGACATTTTTCAATTTCATGTTACTCTAATTCTCTCTCATCATAAATATTTACTTGGTATTACTTGGCAGTTCTGAATATTGTTAGGGATGATTTCAAAAAGGGTTTTGTCTATAATAACGTGGAGCATCTTCTGTAATTTGAGCCATTCACACTGTCTTACTTTAAAATAACGTAGCAAGTCAAAATTCAAGGGTGGAAAATTTTTGAGAAGCGTGATTTAAATTTTCTGAAGAATAGAGATATTATTGCGGCGCAGAGTTCACGATATCTAGAATACCATGGTACTCGTAACCAGAACTGGTGACCATTCACCGACGCTGATTTTCATGGCATTGCTATTCATTTCTGTGCCGTAATGTGTTTGTGTTACGTTTTATATTAATAAATATGTAATGGGATTGTTCTTAAAAATTATATAAACATTCAACGTACTAAACAATACTGACAGTCATTTTTGCGTACATGTTTTACTATCGTATCGGCATTGGCAATGAAACAACGCGTGTTTGCACGCTATTCAACGTCAAAAAATCTGTTTTGTAATTGAAAAGAACTTTCAATGAATGTAACGAAGCGGAGCTGCGTATGAAGCCGCTGATTCTCTCGTGAAAGTAGTATTTAATCAATTTATTACAGTATACATAAAGAAAGAGGTTAGTAAAAAAGTTTTAAAACTAATTACACTTTAGTTAGTTTTAAAACGTATCACAATCATAATGAAAACTTACAATTATTTGTTTATAATATTCAAAGAAATTACAGGCAGATGAAAGAATGAAGTATAAATATGTGAAGGTCAGTTTAAAAAATTCACAAATGTTTAAACAAGTAATTATAAAAAAAAAATTAACTAATAAATATCCACTCAAATGCGCATTTCTCAATGTCCTAGACTGATATTTTAAATACTTCATACCAAATTGTACTTATGGTTCTTAGTTTTATTGGTTTCCACAAAAATGACAGCTCTGTACAGTCTCGTTTTTCGAAGTGTAAGTATATCTGAATGGTTAACATAGATAAAAATCATTCATTTATTAAACAGATGCTTGAACAGTTAAACCGCGCAACTGAGCTACAGTTACGGATTTTCTTATAAATAACATCGCTGGTTAGAATATTTCAATTTTAAATAGACAAGATCGAAATGATTGAACGTTATTTATCGAAATAACCAGTAACTGGCAGTGACGGATTATGTGTCGCAAGTAAAGCAGTAATTATATCAGCAGTGTGTTTTACATATCTATGCTCTATCTTAAATGAAACGAGTATTTGCTGTTAAAACTTGATCGATTCATGGAAACAATAATACGAATGTTTTTCCAGAATAAAAGAATGAAGTATACAGCTTCGAATGGTGCCTCGCATTACGAGACAATGGATACAGTAGTCTCGATTCCGTAATTCAGTGAGGCATTATTAATCACGCTAAATAGTCATATCTTTGTGGGCGTTAAACACTTATTGCATCCGAGTTCATATCGTTCCATGTATCGCGGCTCTGATTAATTTAGTTCATATTGTTCTGGGTTATTATTTGAAATGATATCATCAAGATTTTTAATTTAATTTTTAATTAAAATACATTTTTAGTAAGATTTTTTTTTATTTAGGCTACTTATATACGTTTGCTGCTGCTGCTATCGAGAGCTAGAGAAATGTTTTGTGTTATATCGATAAACAGTCGATGTATAATTATGACATTCAAGTTTATGTGGATAAGAAGATTAATAATTATTAGAAGAATAGAAATATCCATCAAGTTAGCACTAGTAATTTCTCTGTAGGCAAATCCGTAAGGTTTTATTATACATTCCATGAATGATTATCAAAAAAGCGACTGGAATCCTTTTGAGTTTATTGTAAACTCTTTTCAAATTAAGATGCCTTTGGAACTCTTATAGCATTGAGTTGAAGGATGTCATTATGGGGGAGCTGTATCTGATTCTATTTTTCAGCTAATTGGACTTGTAGTGTATACGATCCGTATTGCTGGCCATTACAGCATTGTAATGCTTTTGATTCAAATTATACATGTGCGTTAAGAATTCAAATTGAATGACGATTTTAATTCGGTCGTCATAAGTGACGTAGATGCTGCCTTCGAGTCGTAAATTGTAAATAGTCATTGTTTATAATATATTTAAATATACGCAATTTCGACAACCCTGGCTATTATTTTCTTCGTCATCAAGAAGGAACGAAAACGTGTTCGGGTAGTAACTCACCTCCACGCGCTAAGCGTGTATAGGCTTTTCTGACATCTTCTCGTGAGATACACAAGTGGTCACTGTTAACGGTCCTTTGTGGATTATAATATGAACTAATGAATAATTCAAAAGTATTATTGTCGCAGCGAAAGAACCTGTTAAACATTAATTTGCAAATTTTTTATCGCGTAGAATTTATTCATTCTCATCGTAACCTTACCAAAATGCAGCAATATTTAAAATTTACCCACTTACATATTTTCGTAACGATATTGCGTTGGTGTTACGTTAGTTTTTGTTTTATATTTACTGTGACTTTGTTATATTATAAATGAGGTTTATGTGTAAAATCAAGAGATGTTTCATTTAAATATTTGATGTAATTAATTTAATAACTGTAATAATTTGAACAAGAAACTCAACTACCAATAATAGATTAAATGATCAATAGTAAGTTATGTAGTAAAGTTATGGGACTTTTTTGTATACGTAAATATATTTGTTAACTTTGGCCAAAACAATATTTAAAATAACATGGCACGATTTTGATTCAAGCTGTGGAAATATACCCTTGTAAAAAGGTAGTATGTAATTACTAGCTATTAGCTTTTTATTCATGTTTAAGCGATGTGAAGTGCCTTGCTTAGTCTTGATCGCTTCGCACCACGTAGCTGAGTGAGGCTGACTTCATGGTCGGTACAGAGGCGCGGTCCGATGTTTATTGTTGGCGGAGCGACTGCATTCTGGCGGTACTTGCGCAATACCCGGAGGCAACACGCCCGACCCTGAACTCAATTCGGCGGTGACCATTTTGCAACTAATCAGTGGTCGTTGCGCCGCAGGTAGACATCGCAAGTTGTGGTGGTACAAATGTAAACATTTACAGGCGTTGGTCGAACTTGCGAGGTCAAATTGGACGTGCTTCCTAACATCATACACCATAAAATGACTATCCTTGCTTAATGTCTTCGAGTTGGTCACCTCACATTTATCAAAATGAAGGTCTTTTACACAGTAAATGGATATTGATAGCTTGCGGTGTCGCAATGGAAGTTACTTATGTTCTATATGTCAATTAAACGTTTCTTTGTATTTTTTTATATTTTGCCCTTGCAAAGTCTGGCAAAAATAATTTTAACACTTAGAAGTACTTAAATAACTGGTAAAAAAGATAACTACCTCATGGATCTCTGAGATAAAATTTTCGAATTTAAAAATTCACCTGAGACATTCATTTTGTCACATCTCTTGATCATCATAAAATATTATAGGCAACTTAATTTATAAATGTAAAATTCTTTGTTGGTTAAACATTAATATGGCATATAATTTAAATATATGAATAAGCTAGCGGAAATTATTCGTATGGTGACAAAACAGGCTAATTGGAAACGTAGTATTCCATACTGATTGAAATTATATTGGCATTGAGAAAACCGGTTGTTTAGGCCAAAAAAGTGGCGAATCAATATCAACTTATTGAATATATATATGATCACCAGGACCGTACCAAATAACGCGTACAAAATGGAAATTTAAGTTACCAAAGAGAAGTTATTTATGAGGTTAGAATTTTTGCTAATAACGTACTAATTTCAAGGATTTTTGTTTAGTTTTCTTATAAAGCTAATTAACCTTCATGTTAATTTTATTTACTAAGATTGTGTTCGAGCCAATAACATATATTATATCGTGATCATGCTCTTGAGAATATCAAAAGGTTTTGAGTCACGGTTACGATCATAATGATTTAGTTATTACATTATTTATGAGTATAAAATGATTATTAAGTAATGATGTTTCTTTTCAACGGTGCGATGAAAACTTCCAATATTCTTAGGTTGAAAAATTCAACAGGGTTGATAATGTGCAAGTTGATGTATTACGCATCCATAGACTAACGTAGACAGACAAAAAAAAAATTAAACACGTTTGGTTATCATTTCGTTTGATAGGCTTATTATAATAATATTGTCAGTTTATCTTTGTTTATGAAGCAATTAGTGCAATAATTTTCTTCGCAGACAAATTAATATTGTACATGACGTGTGTAAAAGACAAAAGGCCTAATTAAAGTAAATTATTTCTTTTTTTATCAATAATTAAAATACTCTAGTGAGTTTCTTGTAACTATAGTAATAAATGTTTTCATTTAAAGAATATTAAGTGGATTTAAAAAATTCAGATTTAGTACTTTAAATTAAATTTCATTAAAATTTTATGTCTTTTTACAAAAGTCTCAACGTACCATATTATATCGTACCTTGAAAACGCTATCCGTAACGGAGAGACAAATTCTTTAGATAATTTACGTGCCGTTGTTTTTTAATATTTTTGCAGTAGTATTTCGTGTACATTATTTTACGTTGTTATTTCGTTGATAATTTATTAATTCTCCAAAAAAATACGATAACGTCTTTGGTGATAGTAGACGCAAGTTAATCTCGTGTCATGTCAGTGGCCACTCGAGGTGACCTTACGTCACACGTCCACCGCTTTGCGCCGCTACACGCGTCAAGCATACTAACGTCTTCAGAACGCCTTGGTGGATCCTTGGCTTCAAAACCGAGCTCCTTTCTTAGACGGTTGCGTTTATTGCACGTTTTCTACTATTAAGCATTAGTAACGACCATTCCACTTCTGAAGGAAGTCGAGTACGAAACGAATTCATGATATGGAGCGACTGGTTTTGCAAACACAAGACAAGTGTCGATGTTGACAAATGTTCTGTGTCGATTGCTATATACTTGGACATGATCAATTTACAACTCGCGGAAGTATAACAAGTAAAATCGAGTATCCTTGAGTTAACATGTTGTTTCTATTTTATAATGATTTCTGTAAGGTACATAGACGAACACCATCTTGTGGCGATTGACCTTTTATCAATTTGTGTGAGTGTTCAATGTTCTATGGAAAGGCCTTTTAGAAAATTTCGTCATAGTCATTAATCAGAAGGATATTATCTTGAAAATATGTAAATTGCTAATTTTCAATAAAACCACAATCTTCGAGGTTTCGTGTTTTAATCATTAATATTGATGTAATAAAAATCTGTTTCGTACATATTATTACACATTTTTTTACATTAAAATTTATTGATTTTAGTGGACATTGATTTTTTTTTGGCAATTTTTTTATTTTTATATTTACTATACATATTAAATAGAGATATTTAATATGTATAGTATTTCTAAACGCTTTGTCTATTATACTAGAACATACAAATAAACATATGTATATTCAGTACTGTGTTGTATTACACTATAAACACACATATACTTTTATATAAGAAATAAAATTTTCATCAGGAATACTTCTATTTATTTGTAATAATATCGATTTCTTTTGATACAAGTATGAAAACGATAAAAGATTGAAATAGTTTTAGTTGTCTTTCCCTTCGTCACATGATTCATAGGACGCACAGAGATTTCATAATTATAGAATCATTATTGTCTTACCTGTGAACGTATGAGATTGTTAGATGTGTTTCCTCTCTTGAAGGTAGCCACCAAGTAGCACAGTCACTACCCGACCGTGGACATCTAGTATCCTGTGCAGTCTGTGAAAACTAATGTGGCGCTGTGGTTGCGTGTGCGAGCGAAGTGCGCGAATTAAGGGTTCGGTCGCGAATTGCGCCTGCGCGACATGGAGGTGGAATCGGTACTGGCGGCGCGCGTTGATCTCGCGCTCTTTTATCACATCGCTTCACGCGCCTTAAACTTGACTCCCCGTGTGCTCCGCTTCAGGTGCGCCTGCGCTGACACGCTGGAAGATGGCACTGTATACACATTTTCGCAGGTATCTCGTAATGGACTTCATTATATTTATCTACATAGTGAAGACGAGTTTATTGCTTCGATTATGTTATATACATATTTAGTTAGATATTGCAGTGAAAAGTGGTTAGTTTAACACGTGGGTAGTTTAACGAAAATATTAATGTTCAGCACATGGTTTAATTATGGCAATCCGAAATATGTAGGCTTGTTTTGCAGAAGGCTATTTTAGTAAGTACTACTGCGGAAGATTATTGCCTAAGAACTGTTGTGTGTAAGCATTATTTTGTTTCAGTTACGATGACCACAATTAATAGTTGAGTTAACAAAAACTTATTATTATTGGACTAATTGTTTGTTAGACCAAATGCATTATTTTACATATGGCTCTTAGTGGCTAATACAAACACGGTGTTTTTTGTGTTTTGTTTTTGTAGTATGAAACTGTAAAGAGAAAAAAATAAATAAAAGCAGACTTTTTATGATAAGGCCATTATTTCTCCTTAAAGAGTAAGTGTGGGTGTCAATTGAAGACGATCAATATTAGTTACTCAAAGTGGTTTATATTATTGTAATTTTTTTACTTCGTATTTGCAATTCACCGCGATTCTGGTCTTTATTATCATACGAAAGATAAATTGAATATGACAGTAATATGTAATTAGTCATTTAAATAAAGTTTAAATTAATAAGCTATTTAAAATTTTTCCTACGTCAATCCGTTTGAATGACGCAAAATTTGTATCTTTTACATTTGATGGAAATAAATAATTTATGAAACAAAAATTAACAATTTATTTTATTCATGTACATTGTTGTAATGAAAATTGGAATGTTTAACATTTGTGAACGGTATTTTTTAAAACACAGAGTGTTATAAATAAAGCAGTTATTGATTGAAATGTATATGGTACCAAAAAGTTAATGCTTTTATAATAAAGTCTTTAAGGTAAGGAACAAGAATGACAAGAAATGAAGTTTTATTTATTTTCGCAGGCTTTTTAAGATAAAATGAATGTAACACCTTTATTTATTCGGTGTTATGAACTAAATTTATTTTAATCATTTGTAATCTGACGTAAATTTGAAAGTAATTATATCACTATTAAATTAAAGAACGAAGATTATGACGTATAAAGTCAATCATAATCACTTTTAATTCAATGTGTAAACCACATTGATTACGCTATTGGTTATAGCGAGTAGACGATAAAAAAATGTGAATAACTAAATATTTGCCTATCATAATACGTACCAAGAGCTCGTATAAATTAACATCAGCTTTACAAATACCGAATTTACATTGACAATTTAATTAGCAAAATGTATAGAAATGAACTGCTTTGGTCAATGTCAGATGTTAGGTGAAATTATTGTAAGAAACTACACTTATTTAGCAGTATGTTAATGATAATTATTTTATTTATTTTAAAAAGCATATAGCACATATGTCACCAAATATTTTATATAGATATTTAATTACTTAATGTGTTGCTAATCATCATGTCATGAGGAAGATTGGATGTACAGCATGGAGAGAAATAATCAAGCATTTCATATACATTATTAACCAAAATTTTAATGATTTAATTGCCTTTATATTTAATTTATCTTCTTTAACCTTTTCTCGTTTTGAACGAAAATTAAAACAATGATTCTAGATACGTGTAAAGACACAATGAGATACTATCATTTATAGCTCTCAATGAAGCATTTTTGCTGTGGACGTCGGTCCTTGTGGCGGTGCGATTAGTATTATTAGTAGTAATTCATTGTTCTGAATATTTCGAGACGAAAATAGAGAGTAAAGTATAGTTTAACGATACTGTACTAAATTTTCTGCGTGGTAAGTTGAGAAATGCATTGTCTTGGCTTTAAACTAACTTATTTTGCGTGACGGTTGGGTTCTTAAAGTAATAAAATCCTTATTTAACAAAATAAAAAATACGGTTTTTACTTTATTATTATCATTTATAAATTGAATTATTTGTGAGGCTTTATACTATTGGTGTATTTTATTTAAGATAATAAAGATACTATTACGGCGAAAAATTCTACGAATTACATTTATTAATTATTGTAAGCGGGATCATCTGTGGGCAAAATAATAATCAATAGTTTTTCAAAAAACATTTCTTAAACCATCCAAGAAGCATCTAAAAATCCCTAATAAGCGGCGGTACTTTGATCTATTACAAGAGGTCCTATCACTGCGTGCCTACCGAAATGCCTAAGTTAATTCACCAAAGGCTTTAGTCTGTCGGCTGTCAATGCCCCAATTACCATAGCGTACGTTTACATCTCCTGCTGGACCGACGCTAGCATTATCCGCTAGAACATTGAAGCACTAATTGTTATCGGAGGGGCGACCATTGTTGCTGTAGACTTTAACAGTAAACACACTGCGTATTACTCGCTATTATAATTTTGTATAATATAAAGTTATTATGTATTTTCTTCAAGAAAATAACTGAACACTTTACTGTAAATTTTTGTGTGTTAAACATAATCTAGACAAGATTTATCACTGCATATACGAAAATGATGTTCTGCAATTAATGATCTTGATATGATAAATGATCTCTTTATGACGTATACATTATTTGACCGTAGTAATTAATATATAATATATTTCTATATTTTGTTTGTTTACGCAAATGTTAATTAGTGTGGTATATGTCTTGACTCAATTATTATTTTGTTATGAACAAAGTTGTAGAACTGGTTTACTTATAAGAAATGTAGCTAGTATCATAAGGTATATTCCTTATAGTTTGCGGAATATGGCTCTTAGTTTATATTATGATTGACTTTGTATTCACGAAAAGCTTGTTAGATGACAACTTACTCCTACAATAATATAATACGTTTTAGATACTTATAATTTTTACAATAAACAACTTTCAATGGAATACAGACATTTGCTAGGAACCGTCTAAAATATGTTAATGAGATGTGTCGAAATAAGCTGTGAGATTTTTGTATGATAATTACTACATCGGACAAACAATACTAATAGGGAATCAAGGAAATTTATAAATTAGTGCAAGCCACATTTCTCAAGTAAAACCACTCTAGATTAACATCTCAGCTGTATTTGCATTTTAATTTGTGCTACATTATTCTACTCTGAGAACACCATTATAAATTATAGCCGGTAAATACTGACTATAATATATTAAAAACTGGCACGTGGGGAATACTTGCTTTGTTTTGATTATTTTTTTTCTTTATCTTAAACTACACATGAAATGTTTCATAATTGACAAACCTTATTCGTATTAATATTTTATTAGAAGGAGTTTTATAAAGTCACTATTAATGAGGCCTTCACAGTTATTATTTTTAAACTTTTCGTTTCGCAAAAATATCACTCTGTAAGATTTTCTTCGTCTGTTGATTAACCTTGAATTATTATTGTAAAGACGCACGTCTTCTTTGTTTTTGTACTTTTGCAAAAAACTTTCTCATCATGCGACTGAATAATTATCAAATACACTGTGCCGGAAAAAAAAAAACAAGTGACACTTCATGTTTTGTTATGTATAATTGTTTGAATAACCAGTCGCTCATTATAAATAATACGTAGAGCGTTTTACAAATTAAGAAAAATTTATAAGTAATAAGATATAAAAATAATACTACTTTTTACTTAATTTTCTTTTTCATTTTAGACAGTATTGACATTGTTCATTTAATCTATAAAAACCTTTTTTCTAATTGTTTGTTTTTCACTTTTTGATTAATTTACTTCACTTTTGAAAAGACTATGATATTATTCTTAGATATAATTATTCTACTAAGTGTCTAGACTAATAAATACAACACAAAGCACTGATATCTGATGAGCAACCTATAGTGATGAGATTGTTTTCATGACTTCATTATTTGATGCATCTAGGGGAAAAGCCTCCTGTAAACATTTATGGAAAAGATAAACTTCGTCTTAATGACGGAAAATGTCATCTCAATATCCTTTGTTCTTATATACTTGCCACCGTTGCTCGAAAAATGTTCTAGGTCACCGATTAAAAAGATTCAGTCAAAAACAAACTAAGTCGTAGTGTCAACAGGAACAATCAGCCTAACGCTTTCTTACATGAATATTACTAGACAATGAGATAAGTTGCGCATTCTATGGAATTAAGTCGGTAGCGGTGCAGTTGTTGTACGCAAGAATTTGTAATGTACACATATATATATATATACATAAATGTATGTGCAGTGTATTGAATGCGTTATTGGCGGCGCTCTCAGACACACAAAACTTCTGAAATGTGACAACCCAAGCCAAGGACTCCATGAAAGAGATCGTAAGCCATGTCATTAAATTGGGCTTCCGACTCAGACATATAAGAGTTTACCGATCTTACCGATAATACCGATTGATCCGAGACTCGGGGAGCCCTCAAGCATCTTACCTTACCTTAGCAAAGGTTTTAATCTAAGCGTCCTCTGCGACCTGCCTCCTTAAACCCTTAGGATTTGCAAATGCCACTTGGGCAGCAGTATAAACCAAGTAAATAAACACGTTCCCTTGTGCTTGTTTGAAAGCGATTGAGACTCATTTTTAAAACTGCGGTCAAACATATAGAAATAAATACTTTTATTGTTTTAAAATTGAAATGTTGTGTGTTCAAAAAAGCATTGTTTGCTATTGGTGTAATGGTAGTATAAGTATATTTATTAGTTTAAGATATGTAGGTTTACAATGTTTTTTTTTAATTGTTGTTTTTATTTTCATAAGAAAATATCATATTTGTTAATATATGTTCTTATCAAAATAAAAATAATCTTTGCAATGTTTATGTAACCTATTTTGTTTACCAGCATTTCGTTTTAAGGATGAGTTTTTGTAAGACTAAGATTGAGAAAAGTATATCTAAAGTATTACTCTAACCGTCTGACTAACTTTATTAATGGATTATCCATTTTATAATAATATAGTTTCTTTGTTCTGTAGGAAATATCTATAAATTAAAAGTTTAATAACATGATTCTTCAATTTTTTTACAAAATAATAAATTTCTTATCGGCACTTAGCGGTTTGTTGAGTCTTATTGTGAACATTTCAATTTATTACAAGAAACTACGGATTAAATTCGTATATGGTTAATTTTATAAAATTTAGATGCAATAGTGTTTCAATTTTATCATTGTTTGTTTTTATAGAACATATAATTAAATATTATAAAACAAACTATAAAAAATCATTACAAAAAAACTTGAATTCAGCGCACTACGACAACATTACAGTATTCATATTACGCAGTTAAGACAATATAGAGAGAACCATTCAAATTTTAGAATAAGACGAGTAAAATATCCCAATGTTAAATCAAGCGCAAAACATTGTTTTTCAAGTTTATTATAAAGTGATTCAGACTACATTAAAACATTTATTGGTAGTATTTAGGTAGTACACATATACACATTTTATTAAGATTCAAATACACTTAACAACCAGGCCTAAGTATTGTGTATTACAAATAATACAAAATATTAAAAGAAAGAAGTGTTTTAAACGTGCGAATGTCCAGCTTTATCTTATAATCCTTTATAAATTGATCGCTCTGAGTTATATTAATTTATTATATGCAGTAATCAGAATAATGAAAATGGTTGTTTTTGGTATATCATTATTACTTTATTTTACTGCCATTAATTATTAATAAAATTTTGGGATGTGATGTACCATACATTAATTGACAGCAAATGAGCTGTCTTTATAAATTATAGGATTGATAGAATATTTTTTATTTATTTATAGACCTCTATAGATTATTTTAATAGAAAAATTTAAAATATCGAAAGTAATAACGGCAGTTCTAAGCATGAGACGAGACCATTCTGATAAATTAAAATTTTCTAAAAAGTTTTTATTTATAGCATTTATCTATCACACAATAATATACAAGTTAATATCATATGTATTTACCGTAACATTTCTAGTTACATAGATACAAACGTTAAAAATGTTCGTAACATTGAATTAAATCAAAACAAGAACAGTTTGTGTTTGCAAAAAGCCATTTAACTATTTTAAATAAAATAATAGTCACTGTTAAGGTCACGCATATATTCTATTTCAAGGGAAACGTGAACATGTTTTATATTTAACATAATATGTTCATCGACTGAGGCAAGGTTTCATTTATGTTATTGTTGTGTTTTATTTTTCTACTATTGATTATCGTACATCAAAATATTTAATCTAACCTTTAGCACCTTACTATAAACATGATTTCGAACTAAACTTTTTCTTTTGTGTATGTTCACACCGAAAAGTATTTTTTCATAAACTAACTTTGTTTTTAAGTGTTATTGAAATGATCATGTTTTCTGTTTTCTGTAACATAGTACTACATAAAGTTTAGAAATCTTTGCATGGAAATGGTCAGCTCGTTCAAAGATCGTGGCCTTCACTATACGATTTGAGAAATAATTAACAGTAACCTCGCACATCTCGTTTCTGTGATATTAAAATTCACTTAATTAATAGTTCCTTAACGTCCAACATATTTAGTCGTGTCTTAATAACAATTTTAGCATTTGGTCAATGAATGAACGAATTATTAATATTTAGTAACAATGCATAGGCACTGGGCGTTTTAAAACTTTAAGAAAAGGAACTTATGGGCGAATGCAAGAATATTTAAGTTTATTTAGTTAAGGTTAGCAATTGCTTTATTAAAAACAGAATATTATAATTAAAAAAATAATGGTTGTAATGCTTATGTTCTTTGTTACCGGCGCAAGTATGTATAATAAGTGTATCATGAATATATTTTTTAATACATCAGATGTACTTTTCTATTTACGTTACCTTGATTTTTTTATTTATAATTAATAACAGCATTCTAAGCTTATTTAACATTTTTTAAAAAGAATTTGTATTGTAATATATTCAGTTTTAGTTTTTTAAATGCCATAATGGACATAATAATAAAAATAAAGAGTACAGTTGTTTTATTCAACAGTAAAAATTATTTTACGCTAAATAATTTATTCAAGAAATCAATTCAAAATCGTTTCAAAAACTAATAAAATGAGCAAAATAAATACATACTATTTATAATAATGTTTTGTAAGTTATCTTAATTAATTTGACATTTAATAAAATACAATTTTTTAATTGCATGTATTTTATTATGTCTTTTGAGAGTATTATAGACAAACCACGCGTCAATCGTGAAATTAAATTACTATTGATGACAAACTAGTAGCACTGCGTTACGATTTTTTAGTTATTTATTAATAAAAATTGTAATTGTAAATATTAAATATTCCCGGGAATCGAACCCGGGACCTACGATTAGAAGCCTCAGTACTCTATTGCTGCATTACTACTACTCACTGTACATTCCGTGTCATATTTTTGCTATGATATCATATATTATAATTTTAAACTTCGGCATTATGGGAATAAAATTATTAGACAAATTTCGAGTAAAATTTGAATGTTTATAAAAATAATATTTATGCAATTCAAATTGTAGTCCTATAACACGGAAATTATTTTGATAATCAATTACAAAATTGAATTTGTTACAATTTAAAGCTTAGTCTGAGAGACTAAATAATAATACATTAGAGAATTCAAACGATGTCCCGCAGTCATGGAAAATTTCTGTGTTATTGGCTACTTCAAACAAGTTATTTCATTAATAATAATACACTTGTCTTAAACTTAACAGAATAATTGTTTACGTCCTTTGAATAAAATCAAGAATGTGATTACATTTATTTAATATACTATTTTTTGGTGTTAACTATGTAATTTTTTTATGTGCTTGTGAAAATCATAAACTTAGAGTAAAACTAAATAATATTTTAAAGATAAATTTTATGATTATTAAGATTGTAAGTACTGGGTTTAATTCTTGTATTTTCTTCATTTAAAAGACCTGAGGTAACAGAACACCAGTTCAAAATTAATTTACAATCAAAATTATTTTTTTTAATATGTAAGAGTGCACGGCTAAACCCATTGACGTCAACGCACTTTAACTTATGACGGGAAATCCCAAAACTGAAACGTTTTCTTCCTTTTTACACTATACAAAACCTGTTAGAAGTTACATTTTTCGTAATGTTAAGAATTAAGTTTAGCATAACTTGTTTTTTATTTTCATTTGTGATTATAAATTATAAATAATAATTAAAACAATTACTAAAAAAAAAACAAAACGGTGTTTTCTTGCCTGGTCTTAAATCGGAGTGTCTTAGTTTTGTTTAGTAGATTATACTTACTTTCATATCTTTGATTTAAGTTTTGACCTTGTTTCAAAAAGAATTATAAAGGAATCATATTTTTTTCGACTATAATTTCAAGATGAAATAGGCTTTGTGTATCCCCCGAAGCAATTTTTAACATAATGTCATTTAGCGCTTTGGACTCTAGTGACACATAGATTTGGTTTTATATATTACATTCTATATTCGCTTTTTAGAAATAACTATCTTGTAAACAACACTATAGGGCTGTTAAGACCATCTCCGAGTGAACTCTTCAAAAGGACCTCAAGGAAAAGCCAAGAAGTGGAAGAGTATATAAAAAATGTATAGAGGAACATCTCAAGAGTATATAACGGAAGACATCTTGGTAGGAGGAGGCCGAGACTCTCAAAGGGCTGTAACGCCACTGGAAGCCTTAAAGATAAGCTTAGTTAAGTAAGTAACAATATTTGTACAACATATTTATATCTCTTATGTTTATATATCATTCATCGTTTTTAAAATACCTGATATTTTTTATTAACGAATAAAAGAAGAGAAACTTACTTTTCTGTGATTAAGAGATTATGTGCATCATCAACAGAATTTGTAATCTCTCACGAAACAGTAACTGATATAAACATTGTTTGTGGATAGCTAGTTTTGGAGATCCACTGGTAAAATGAAGAAGGACCCTTCGGATATAATTACAATAATATTATAAGAAAATTATATAATGTGATATTATTTTAATTTTATATCAAACAACAAAAGTCTTGAAAATTATCTATGTTTGTGTTAGAGCATGTGTCTCAATTAGAAGTAATACAAACAAAGTACAAACTTATGTATGTAGTATTTAAGTGATGATAACCTTGTGCAAATTTGTTTTTTTACGAAGCTTATCCTTTATTGCAAGCAAGATAGAAGTAAAGTGTACAAAAGCTCGCATAGGCCGACAAAATGTGTATATAATAAAGTCACCTTAGTTTTTCGGTTTCTTTTTTATATTTTACAGAGCTTCTGTATCTTATCAAATTTACTAACAACACTTATAAATTTTAATTATTGTTGAAAGGTAAGTTTTCACTATTTTTACTATTAAAATAATAGTTATGTGGATTTCTGCAAACTCATTAGGATTTATGTCTTAGAGTAGTAACAAAGGAATAAAGTTTTAGAATTAACAAATATTAACTAATAATGTGTAGTTACACACTTTTTATGAATGCTAACTTGAAGTTTTAAGTTGTTCACCTTTACCTTTACATAAAGTAATTAGTATATTTAAAATACATAAATTTTTATAAATAATAAATCCATACGAAGCTTCCGCAAAAGCAAAGAAATAGCTCTTATAAAACAGATTCTTCTTACTCAAATATCTGCTAATTAAATGGTTTTCATTAGTTATTAAAAAAACTGCATTCTTATTCATATTTATATAAAATTTGTGAAAAACCAATGCAAAAGAGATCTTTACTAATATTAAGTAATGTATGCCCGCCTGCGTGCTTGTCTTATTTCTAGCCCTGAATGAATCCACACACGAGATTGTTACGAACTATATTAAAGATTCAACGTTGTGAATCATAAAGTTTGATCATGAGTAAATGTTAATCATAATACTATAGGCCTGATTACATAATTTTTTTCATAGTTAGCCACATCCTAGTCATGCTAGACATCTGCAGTTTTCTGATTGTCGTTAAATTCATTACAAAGTTGTTTTTAACAAAAAAAGAAAACATTAAAAACTATGAATAGCCTAAAAAAACGTTTCCTACATTTCTGTTCTATTTTTAAAATACTTTACGTAGACATACAGAAATTCGATACTTGGAGTTTAAGGTAAAAGTTATAAAGTAAGAGAAGCGAAGAACTTATTCAAGCATTTCTGGATATTTTTTTTACTTATAGAGCATTAATACTTATGACGGGTATTAGGCTTTATACTCTTTCGCAGTAATGATAATAAACATAACTTATTATAAATTCGCGGAAAATTACCACCAGTTGTAACGTAATTTCTACCAACAAAACAAAACACATTAGAATGGAATAAACAAATTACAAAAGTAGCTGAACAAAAATATTTACAAACGTTTTTTGTTACGAAAAAAAAAATAAAGACAGATCTTTTAACGGAAAAATAATTTTTATGAACCATTTATCATAAATAATCTTTTATTAAACGATCACAACATCCTTTATAATCAACATTTGATTTAAAAACTTAAATAATTTTCCGTTCGATGGGGCAATGACCTTTACAAAACCAGTTTGATAAAGAAGAAAATAATATTTCTGTTATAAAGTATAAAATGTTTTGCAAAATTTATGAGACGTGAACGTGAAAGAGTGTTAGCCAATTGATTTGACACATTTCATTCAGTAAATAAATCCTTTTTTTTATTAATATATTTCCTATACAGGAACCTACATATTTATTCACGGTTCATAATATTTTTTTTGCCGCAACACTTTCATTGCTCGCAAAAGCGCCTTCCATAAATTTTTAGTAGGATCGTTAGAACGCGGCTTGTATGTAGCGTCTTCCGACGACTTTAACACGGTGGTCTTTCCACTTTGTGGATGTATGTCCTACGCTGCGCTTGCTATCCGTTATCTCCGTTCTTGATTTCAAAAGGCTCGTGTGGGCATCACTTCTGAGCGACATGTGCCCTGCCTACTGAGATTTTAACTTACCAATTCTTACTGGATTGTCCAAAATATTGCCATACTAGCTATACTTTCGTCTGTCCACGAACTTTGTAATTACAGGTTTAGTCTAGGGCGAAATAGATAGTAGTGAGTACTTGATATTCTTTAATATTGTTTTGATATTATAATAATATAGATTCATAACAATTACACGAGTATATATAGAAGTTGGTATAGAATATGTAGACGTTTGCTTGTAATAATCTCGCAACCATTTATATGACATGGAAAAAGATGTTGAGGGCGAATAACCACGGTTTGTGTACATACTTCTTTAATCGCATAATAGCTGCTTTCGCATAGATACATATTTCTGACCTATTAATATGTATATTCTCTAAGGTTGTAACGATCATTTTTAGATAGTCTAGCTAATGATGGAAAATTCCTCTCGTCAATCAACATTGTTTTACTGGGCACCGCTGGTTTTTCCCGGGGATTATTTCTTAAACTTTTATTTTCATTTTGAGTTTTTAACCCTTCATAGATATAATCGAACAAACAAATTTAGTCATATGTAGAGACATATAGGCACCAAAAATACTGGCAATGCTGTAATTTATCCTGGTACTTTAATTTAAAATTTAGTCATTTACGTTTCTATCTTCTAATGTTATAAAAAATATGTCATATGTTATGAAATTTATATGTTATGTATTTTATTTATGTTACACTGCAAAGCAAATAATGCCCAGTTTAGTTTCTTGTGTGTATATATATATATATATATATATATATATATATATATATATATATATATATATATATAGACAGATAATAGTTTTTTTTTAATTGACAAACTAATTTCACAGATCTTTTTGAATGAGTAAATAATAATATGTACATTTAATAAGTTTGATTTTGTGCATGTGGATACCAAAGACTGGCTTTTGATTATAATAATAGATATAATCATCATTTTTGCCGTAGGTGGTCAGCTGCTGCACACAGGCCTCCACCATAGATTTTTTTTATTTCATTTTAGTTGTGTTGTTGATTCTAGTTGTGTTATGAAAATTACCATAATAATATAAAATTTATTTAATGTAACAGGCCCTTTTTTATTCCTTTTAAGATAATTATCACGGTGTACGAACTCTGCTATAAAGAATATTCAGATTCAAAGAGTAACGTGTATTTTTTTCCAGCATGGAAGAATAATAAAAAATAACAACAAGTTATTTATTGATGCATACAGTTATTTCACGGAAAGCTAATCGTAGAGCAGCATTATAATTACTTTTGTGTTTTCCGTGATGAGTAAGACAAGATCAATAATTATTTGTAAAAAGGCTATTCGTTCTGGTAATAATCGACTTATAGTATTATTGTTATTATCTAAATTTGAATTTGATAAATTGTGCTTTTCTTAAATATTATAGCTTTTTATAACTAACTATAATATTTGCCATATAATGATTTAATAATTTATTGTATTTTTTTAAATACATTTAAAGCTATGGAACTTTGTTTTACATTCCTATTTCAGATTAAACTACTTGTTGTAAAATTTAGGTGAATTTATTTTATTTCATGAGAATTAAACAATTAGACAGTACAGGACTAATTAAAATTTTTAAATGAAAATAAACCGCAACATGCGCTGGGTTAACTAAAAGTAGAGAATTTAAAAATCCATAGATGTAACTACTTACTTTAATCTAATTTAAAAAGCTAATGGGTATTTATTATTTTTTAATTAACTGTATAATAATTCAAATAATATATTAACTTAAAATACCAATGACTGTATGATAAAGTGAAGTTAATAAGTAAATGAGTATTTTAATAGAAATCGCCATGAAGTTGTAATATTATTATTAATTTAAGTTTATAAATCAAACAGGCCGTTGACCAAGAAATATGTAATTGTAAAGAAACCGACAAAGCCATTGCAATTAGCTTTTATTGAAATCGTGTAATGCATACCTTGTACCTGAATATTGTTACGTGGGAACATTAAATATTTCTCGTTCTCATTTATCATTCACTTAATTCTTCGCAATAAAGTTATTTATAACATTAATTGCATAATAAACAAATTAAAATTTTTTATTTAAAATTGCAGACTACGTTTATAGTTTGTAATGCAATATTTATAAATCCGTGTAAAATAAATATAAGATTAGTAAAACATTTGGGTCTTTCTTATGAATGATACTTATATATATATAGTATTAGTTTTACAAAAAAAAACTTACAGGTCAAGGTCCAAACCTTTCAAAATCGTTAATAGCGTTCTCATATTTCCACTGACGAAACACCATCATATCAGAGAGAATTCGTAAATTTAGCATGTAAATACTTTTGCGAATACATGTATGAAAAGAAAATACGTTGCGGTTTTAGAAATTTATATCTAATGATCGGTACTATTTGTTATGAATCTCACAGATAACTGTTTTAAATGATTTAGATAAACAAATTACAAGTGTTTAGCGAATCAATACGAAAATAAGATTCCGTAGAAAGACCATACCACATCATTTGCTCAAGGAAGTTTTGAAATTCTTTAGTTCATAAAAATTGATAAAAAAAATACTAAAACCTAAAGAAGGCAGTTTTCGCTTTATTCACGCAAATTATTGGTCCGGTGCCGGTATCGCGGCCGCCTCGACTGAAGCAAGGTGATCATAGCGAATCGACCTTCCGCCCCTGTGATTACTGATTAATTGCGAAACAAATTCCACGCGATGTCAATGGCCTCAAGGGTGACTGCAAAACAAACATTACATTCATGACTGTCTAAAACGGACGCGACAATTTTATTTATCAGTTTTGATATTACTTAATTATTCAATAAATTGTAATTAAAAGTATCTTATATCAACATTAACCCGCCGGAAAGGTAATGTTATTATATATATTATATGTTATTATATATATATATTGAAACTGCCGTTAATATTACAAAACTTGAGCCGTTTTGTCACTAAGAAAATTAAATTATTTATTATAATTCTCATTCAACGATTAACCAGATTATTATTTCATCGATTAGACAAATTTATACTTTTTACAAATTATATTTTTTCAGCACTGCATATAAATTAATTTTGATATAAAACTACAATAATAAAAACAGTTAGTCAAAACAATTTCTTTCACATTTTTTCCAGAACGGGTTCAAAAAAAATTTAAGTAATTTTTTTGCCTTGCAATGGATGGATACATAGCTGTGTCACGGGAACAGTCTTGAGGGAAGTTAAATCTGCCCCTTTCCTATCAATAAAGACGCACCTTTCTTCTTGGTTTTTCCACTTAACACGGCCAACAGTTACTCCCATCTGTCGTAAAGAGGCCAAGGGGACCAAGAGGACAATTTTCCCAAATACAAGTACTACAACTCAGCCTCCTGCGATGCATCTGAACTTTATTAACTGCAGTTCGGTGGTTGAGAATGATTGTTCCCCGTAGCTTCACGGTACTGGTTCCTTCTATGTTCACTGTGCATTAGGTGTAGTAAATTGTATGTTTAGTGTGGTAATAATGTTTATACTAAGATGTGTCAATAACTTACGTTGTTTTTTTCCGTGTGTGCATTTATGTAAGTATTGTGAAACACATTATTTATCTGCTTCTAGTGTTTGTGTTTTTGTTTATGTTTCAAAGTTTTTTTTTTACATTTATTACATAATAGTTAATTATATCAATCGGAATATTTTAACAAGTAATAAAAGTATAGTATCGTATATTTAATTGTTTTTCATACTGACGATCGACGCAGTTGCGAGCAGGATCGAGAGGATTTGGATTAAAAAAAAAATGATTTTTTCCAGAATGATCCATACTAGTTACGTATGATAACACGTAAGCATGTATGCAAATACAGTTAATAATAGTCAAAGGCAAATATTTGTCGGCGACTATTTGCGCATGCGCACAAAGGTCACGTTCGTCACTCCTGCGACTTCAAAGTGCTTGTTCTATTTAACCAACAAATGATGGAATGTCAAGTTTAAGCCATTGTCATGGTTAGTTTTCATTTATTTTAAAAATATTCAATAGTATCTCGATATATTTTTACCCTCCACTTAAATGAAAAGTCGATTATATATTGTTTTTTATTACAATGGTAAACAGTATAATAAATTTGAATTTTCTTGCAGATAACGTACCCTTGCTTCCATCTACAGATCTCGACTTCCATCTACAGTAAAATTGTGATTTTTTTCGTTTGACAACGCCTGCACCCGAAGCGAACACCTCAAATCAAAGAAAAAAGATACTAACAATATTAGCAAGTAAAATTCAGGAAAGACTAAGAAAAATGCTTAAACTCTCGACGTAAATACCTGTAAGAAAAAATCTCGATGATTTCTTATGGATTTTTAAATATTGTAGCTAATATTATTTTGCAATATGAAAACAAACAAGTTTTTAAATTAACGTAGGTAAAAGTAAATTAGTAGTTAACATTATATAAGGCTATTAATAAGTAAACAATGTTTTAATGGCCCTCTATGTATTTAACCATGTACAAATAATCACATATTAAATGTTTAATATTATGTTTAATAGTAACCATTGTCATATTTGAATTAAACATTAGTAAGAATTTCTATTTCGTCAACCTCGTGAGTTAATCACGAATCAGTAATAATATTATATTTTGGTCGTTGAAATGATTTAATATATATATAGAGATAAATGTAATTCTATTTAATATTATCTCCAATTAAGTTATTAAATAATAGCGTATATAGAGTGATTGATTGTAGATGCAAAGGCTTCAAGGAAATGACTTCTTCTTTTTTCCAGGCGATAGACGCCCACTGCTATGCAAAGGCCTGCCGCAAAGATCGCCACGATGACCGGCCCTGCGCTGCCCGCATCCATCGACCTTAACTATGTGACTTAGTAAGGCGTCGGTCGACGTAGTGAGGGACCTAATCACGACGTGTTACCAAACTCGTGGTCGCCACACGAAAATCGAACTCAAACGCTGTCGGTCGCAAGAAACACTGCCTCTTCAGACCAGCAATTCTTCGAGCTGCATCGGTACCCTTGGCTTTTCTGCGGATCTCCTCATTCTTGATTCGATCTTGCAAAGAAACTTCAAGCATAGCTCTTTCTTCGGCTTTCCAACGCTCTCTGGGTGACTTTGGCCTTTATTATATGCCCAAGGGATGTATGTATCGCTTTTGTGCAAAGTTCGGTGTACCGTATTCAAAAATAAATAGTTATAATAAATAACGTAATAATAATATATTGAAAAAAGCGTCTCCAAAATTCGAATTACAACAGTTTAAAATTAATATTATTTATTAATCACTGTCCTGTTGCATTAGAAAAAAAATCATGGTGATCACTTTATACAGGATGATTGAAAATTGGAGTAAAAGCTTTAAAGCTTTTTGCTAACAAATGAGATATACATTTACCCTTTCCAAGCTTTTATATCTGTAACCAATCACACCTGTACAATAGGGTTGTGTTTACAAAACGTGTCCTATACATAATAAGATACTTGACCAATATTTAGTTTAGTCTGTGGAACTGGAGAAGTTTTTGAAAATCATAATATTTGAAAGAGGTGATTCAAGTCACGACCTTCAACAAGGAGGAATACAAACCGAGAGGATATTATTAATAATTAAGGAAGACATTTAAATAAATTAATATCCCATCGATGATAAAAAAAAACAATTATTTCGAACAGAGCTTTCAACCACAATTATTGACTTATGGCCTTCGTTACTGTTTGTATTAGTCTGCCAGCTTATTCACTAGGAACTGGTTCATGGAATTTTTTACAAACTAACTGGTCATCTAAAGCGAGTTTTATCAAGAGATTAGTATTTTACGTGTTTTTTGCCTTACATGTTTTTCAACGTGTAATAATATGACGGTTATTTCAAAGGGTCAATGTCTTGATTTGTTTGTATACAACAATGTTTATTTTATCAAAATTAATTATTGTTGCCAATCAACTGGTAGTCACCACTGCTAGCTAGGATTTACTTAAAAAATCAATGTCAAACACACATATACATAATCTGACCAATATACATAATAACAAACAAAAAAACTTGCCATTCAATTTGGAATATTAAATTCGTTTATGAATATATGTTGTGTATTTCCCATTTTTTCCCAATGAGTGATAAATATTTTCGTTTTATCAGAATGGAGTGAGGTGATATAGTGAACCAAATAGCAGTAATAGCATCACTCGTAAGTATGGGGCCAAATGCAATTTGTAAAACTCGCCATTCACTGGTATTAATTGAATGTTTGTGGACCAGGCTATTTATAAGTACAATTAAATCTCCCGTGTTTGTGGTTGTAATTGTAATGTATTGTACAAATACGTCAAAACATCGGCACAGGTGTTACAATATACGATTTTGGCAAAGCTTATTGGGCCTCTGAACAAAACCATGTTCTCCAAATAAGAATGGTCCTTCTAGCGGGACTCAACACCGGAAATGAACGTTTCGGACTTCTGCAGAAATGAGTACTGGCTGTCATTTAGTCTTGATCTTAATCCATTGGATTATGATTTAAGTTCAATTTATGTGAGTAGTATAATCTAAACGCCATTATAATTTAAGTACCTGAAATAATCCGTAACGTGTGCAGCGAAGACATTTCTTATAAAGAGAGTACTGGACTCTATTTATAACGCTCAATTAAGTGTATTTTAACTCAATGGGGATAATTTTTAATGAGTTTTATATATTTTAATAATATTATATTAATGTATAAACACATATAATAATAAATGGTTCATGTAAATGAAAACAAAGAAATACAACTAATACCTAAATATACCTACCAGACCAGACTAAGTTTATAACGTAGATGAAATAATAGATCCAAACAAAGATAGGTTAAAGCTTAAAGTTTAAAAAGCACAATTTTTAGATATATTCAATAGTTTTGAATTAACTATAAATTAAAAATATTTATTATAATCAAAAACTACTTCGTTGAACAACGAAGGATTTGTAAGACATTTATGTTTCATTAAAATAATTTTTCATAAGTTTTTTTGTTTTCAGGGTAAGCAAGTTTCAAATCTTATTGTAAAGAGGATTCAATAAAAAATTGTAGATGCCAATGTTTTTTGGTAGTTTTTTATGGGAAACACCAAATGTTCAACAAAAGGAATAAATTTAATTGGATTTGGCATATAAATTGTATTACGTAAGCATCGTATTTGTGTTTTTATTGGTACCTTTTTTGCACCATGTTATTAGTAAAAACAAAGATCTTCATAAAAACACAATTTTCGGTAGAAACTCTTGTTTGAAAGTGGCTAAAGTTGCAGCTAAAATTTTTACTAACTGTAAACTTAAAAACGATAAAACGTCTAAGACCCTTAGGCAATGATCGGTAATAAATACATCATTATGTACTCGCATTATATCGCCTGGACAGCAATGGAAAGGGAGAGTTCATCCTTCAATTCAATTTAAAAAATTCAAAAATTAAGGAATTATGAATAAAAAGGTGTATAAAATATACTAGCAGAATATTTTCTTAAAAAGTTGTTTGCATAAATGCCTCTTACGTAAACTTACATATTACATGGATATATATAAATAGGAATTAACATAAATGAATAAGAAGATTGACATTGACACAGTGAATTGAAAAAAAGTATTATTGAACTCTAAATATTCGTTTAACTGTTTAACGTAATAAGTATTCGAGAAGAGATAAAGCTTAAAGCAAAATTTTTACGACGTAGATATATTTTGTAAATATACCTAATGCTGTTTGTTCGGCCTAAGTGCTTATATGCTGACGTAATTACAGTTTGTTATTTATTGCTTTATAGACATCATCTTTAAATAATTTATAAATATTTCAGGTTTAAAATCTGTTCGCAATTATGATAATATGGCGATGTTATTTGCTAATCATGTGAATTTTTTTTTAGGTTGCACATTATAACATATCAGTAAGAAGTACTAAATATGCATAATTTAAATGCATCCGCTTTGCAAATCCTGCATTAAAAGATTTTTTATTTACTATTCATAACAATCCATAGCCTTGGACTTTGTAGTCATTATTATTTTTTACTTCATTTGGATGAGTAAGGATACAATGAAAACCAAATGTTTAGGATTCCAATTAATAATATCGTCTGTTGAATTATTAATCTTTTTACCAATATAGTTGAAGAATTTGGAATAATTCCACACCACGCTGACACTACAAAATGTGTCCAATATGTATTATTACTTATAAATATTACGTCAACAATAAGGAAGTGTTAAAAGACAAATGAATTTCATTTTAAATATTTGATAGAATACCGTCGAAGCAAAAACCAGTTTGGTGGCAAATTAGCGGAAAAATGGATCTTGATCTATTTATTAATCTTCACTAAGACATTATAACAAAAATATGTTTTTATTGTAATGTCTGTTTTATTATATACGGCGTATTGTAATAAAAGTAATATTAATTTACTTAAAACTTATTTATTTAAAAGTAATAGTAAAATTAATTTAGTTATTAAACGGTGGTAGTTCTGTAATTCGCATTGTTTGCCACATGCGCATTTATCAGCGGGCTGGTGGGCGATGCACTTTGTTGCACGACTACCACTGCATGTGCGGAAGTGGCTAAATATTGGTCCTTTTCTTAATTAAGTGAACTCACAATTGAATCCTTTCTTAATATATGGGTTTGAAATAACCAGATTGTTTTCGTACTTGTATTTAATTTATTATTTGATTTTATATCCTTATTGATTTCTGTATCTGACTTCTCTATCTGTGCATAAGCACACCAATATAGGTTTCTGTATCACAAACGGGGAAAACAGTTATTTAACATAAGGTTCATGAACCGAAAGATTTTTAACAATTTATTCGTGTTTAAACTTGTTTGGGGAAGTTGTTATTGCACTAGAACGATGGCACATCTTATCATCGAATAAGTGTCCGTGTTTGAAGGAATCGTTAGTAAATATAAGAAGTTTACGGAACACATTTTGTTATGCTAAAATATTGGTGTGCAAGTATTAAGCTATAGCAAACAACTTAAATAAGAATACTTAGGATAGTAGTGTTAAAAATATTTAACCTTAACAACTCAAAATCAAGGGTAATGAAATTCTAACATATTTCTTTTAAGGAAACGAAAATTTTATTACTCTTAAAATTTTTTCACTATCAAACTAATAGCTATTATTTAGGATTTTTTCCTGCCAAAGTTTATTTTGTCCACTCAAAATTTAATTCAGTTATCAAAATTTATAAATTAATATCTGCGTAAAGATATCTTTGCTGTTAAATACGTCGCTGTGGTTCCTTTGATTTCTCATTAGTAATTGTTATTAAATTATATTACTGAATAATTGTAAAAATTAACGAGAATACACAAGAGTAAAATATTTTTTAGAATTATAATCTAATTAAGTTATAATTAAATGCATTAATGTATAACACCACACAGATGACACAAATGCTAAATGCTACGAAACTTAGATATATTGAGATTCGTTCAAATCAAACCTTCATAACACCCAAGACAACTATTTTGGGAGTTATGAAGGTTCAAAGTTTAAAATCTATAAAAGGAGCAATTGACCTCGAACAGTTAATATATCAAAGTCGGTAATGAAGCAGCGTTGAAGTGAACCAATAGTAATCCTGCTCGCAAACAATAAATGTAATCGCTTTAATTTAACCACTAAAATGTAATTTCTTCCTTAGTGTCGAAGAATAGACGCAAATCACGATTGTTGTATTTATCTTAGCAAAAATGTGCAGTTTGGTTTGTCCTTGTTATCCGCCTCTGTTCTGTCCTTTCACGTTTTCATCTCCCTACACATACGTTCCCAATATAATCATAACTCAAATTATCGTGTTTTATTGCAACACTTAATGATAAGAATATTCTGAAAAAATAAAATTACGAGACATATTCGGCTTGCTTAAAAGGGTTATGAATAAAAGTTGCGAAATTCGTTTCTCAGATTAAAAAAATGCCGGTGTTAAAGATAACAACTAAGAAAAAGTTTTAGTAAAGATGTCTAATAACTAGAATTAGAAGCTAGCAATCATGATTCAAGAGTTTAACATAAACACTATTTTTCTTAATGGTTAGGATTGCAATCTTCAGCAAAGGAGTGTTTTTGTGATAAGCTTTGTGGAACTACTTTTTTAATGTTCAAAAACATAAAACGAAGAATATAATATAAACGCCGGATTAAAAGGCAGAAACTAACACATAAATCTATTTTTGAATGGAATTAATTAAGTACGACGTATCTTGGCTTTCAAAATATGATTTCCTCGCTACTACTCGCTTGCTTCCTGTCGATCCTATGGAACACCTATGAGTGAATAGTAAACTTTCTTCGGCTGAAATACTGTTAATGATTAAAATCAATATATCATCTGATTCCAATTATCTTCAAAAATGTACAAGGATTATATAAAATAAATCGAAATGGCTTTCTGACGGTCGACAACTCGTTACATATGTGATTTCCGTGTTAAATGAAAAGAAAGCATTTTACAATTTTCATGACAATCAATATCGAATATTTTTGTAATATAAAAGTAGTGTGTGGTGATAAAGAGAACCGAATTATATTATTAGCAATACATAAGTCAGCTACAGAGCCAAAATAAATTTTTGATAATCTCCATTTGATCTATATCGGTCATTTGTGTACTGGCACAATGAAACTTCCTCCGTTTGTAAAAAAAAATGTTTTGGCTTTCTTCGTAGTATTAATACGAAAAAGACGATCAAACTAGTGAAAAAAAATCTAAGAAATCCTGTTCGAAAGTAACATATTTTATCTGAGGAAAAGAATTTAGCACCTAGAACCATTTCGCGTACATTGTAGGACGATTTTGGATTTGTAGGCTGTAAGAACCGCAATAATTATTTATTTGATAATTAAAAAAATAAAGTAAAGTTAAAATCAAAACAATTTTTTCGTCGTCACATGAAAAAAATATTTATGTAGCAAAACATTTTACTACTCAACGATGTTTAATTTGTAGAATAGACGAGTTTATTCTCAAAGTTCTACAGAAGCGTCTCGATCAATTAGGTCACTATAACGTGGACATTTTTCGATATTTTTAATGTAAGCAAGTCAAAGCATCGGCATAAGTATATCTCTATATTACTTTAATACTTTTTTGAGAAGGTTGTTAAGCTTGTTAACAATACCATATTTCGTAATCAAGTATGGTTTTTTCATAGGACTTAGCACCGGGTTATAAAGCTGGACCAACCCAAACGAACTATTCAGACTCAAATCACCATTTTTATCGCCTGGATTATGATTTATGGTCAGTTTTAGAGAGTTTGGTATGCTTGAAGCGCTAATGATAATTGCGGGGGATGTCTACTTGTATGGTTGATTATAATGATGTTGATAATAAAACAATCCATCACATTGGCAGTGAAGAATTTTTCCCTGAATAAAAAACGGTTAAAGGATAGTATTAAGTCAATGAAGATAATTTTGAATGAAATTCATTTTTTGTATTATTTTAGGAACTAACACATTTCTTGATTGTTCGGTACCTCAATATCGATATCTTCCCCACTCTTAATATTCTGAAAAATAATTAGTTTCATTTGTTAGATTAATTTTTAGTGTCCAGTTATATACTAAAAGTAATTTATTAAAACTTAAATTGTTAAAAAGTGATTTGTTGCTTAATCAAAATGACCCCTCGATTACAATATATACATAGACATATTAACATATAGAATATATATACAGCCAATCTGTGCTGCTCGTCGTCTATAGCAGCATGAACTTAATTCTTTTCAATATGAGCGGCTGGTTTTATCAAGGATGACTGGAGTTACAACAAATCAGGACGAGACTTTGAGGACGCTTTTTCTCTACGTATTAACCAATTTTATGTTTCTCTGAATTTAGGTTTGGACTAGAGGAAGACCTTGCCAGTAGAAGCAAATTTAACAAGCTGCCAATCAGCCTTGCTGGGTTTTGATTTTTTGGAATGACACAGAATCTTGCTGGAATGAAGGGTCTAGTAAGATTCTGCGTCATGATATGAGAACGAGGTTACGTTAGATTTATGTCTGTATGTTGATACTCTACTACTTTCTTACGAATAGATAAACCATGAGTAATATTGGCTTTGTAGGATGCGTCGAATACGGCTACTCGTTTCTGCCTGTTGTTGGTGTAAGGTATATATGGTTATTTTGTTTATTGCAGCTCTCCTCTACGGTAAAGGTGTCTTCATCCAAAAAAACAAAATCACAGTGTAATATTTCCGCATACCTCTTCAACAAAACGCGGGTTGTCTACAACCCCTGGTCAATTTAACGCGTTGTCCGTGTGTGTTTTTCTTAAATACCATTTCGTCAGTAGTTTTGTTCCTCTAAAAAAGTCACTTTTTGCTTAGTCATGGATTTGTTGCTTCTTTGGATTTGTCCTTTCACAGTTTTTATCATTGATGAAGTTTTCTCGATCATGACTAAAAATACTTATAATGATATTATACTTAGTCTAACTATATACAATGTTAATAGGAAAAATCTCATTTTTTGATTACATAAACCATATATAGGAAAAATAATGTTTTCCTTGTTTATTAATCTAATGTGTTGTGTTTTTAAATTATTTTAATATTATTAATAATAAATGAAGTTCCTACAAAATGCACCGTATGTACTGGTGCTTAGTGCTGGCGAAAGAACTATTGATTTGAACATGGTATTGTTAAAAGCTTAATTATTTTTTAAAGAACCATTTCTTGATGCACAGAAGCTTATGTTTTGACCCTTTTTTCTACAAAAATATGGTTATAGTCTGTCATTGAGATCTAACATACAAGTAAACCGTTACTGAAATCCGATAATACTAATTAATAAAATTCAAAATTAAATATATTGTACTCAGCCGACTAACTGGCAAGCTTCAATAGAGCTTTGAGTATAATCTTGATCGTTCTGCTCGTTAAAACGTTGTTCAATAGTAAACATTTTCTTGTTGCATTTTTTCTGCGACCATCGCTTGTGTGCCGCTTTTAGAAGTTATTTTGATTTAAACACCGTATTTAATTTTAAATTATAAGTTAAATTATGAGAATGCTTCTCTAATATGCTGCAGATCATTGATCTTCTTTCAAAATATGTGTTCTAGGTGTTATATTCATTTCTAAAATAAACATTTTTAGGTTTCGCATACGATTTCTGAGAATTTTTCTCTTCCTTTTTTTGATCATCTATTAGTAGGAACACTACGGCAAGATTTTTTCCTGTCACAAACAGAGGACCTTCCATTGTCACAATAGCTTCTGTCAATGGCTCGGTAAATAAGCACCCTGTCTTTTACCGGGTGCATAGAGAATATCAAAAATGTATTTGTCTTCATACCTACTCCGTTTTATGACGCTACTTATTTTAATATAACACTCACTTCTTTTTAATATCATAAATATTTTTAATACTGTTTGGCAGAAAAATGAGGAAATACATTTACTATACATGTAATATTGACAGATTCTAATTTAAAATGTAAAGTTAATTTTTGAATTGCAGCAGTATATTTAATGCCGTGCAAAGTATAAGCTAAGACCGGTGGTTGTGGCGATCTTTGGGGAAAGCCAAAGCCATTTGAAACATATATATTGAGTCTTCTGCTTGTTCAGAGTCAGAAGGTTCTGTTCAAGCCATTGCGAAATAAGTATCATCCCTCGTTCAGTAGCATTACAGGCAGAGTTCCAGGAGGGGCCGTGGAAAACCACTACCGTATCATCGGCGTAGCAAATAATCTTGGCATTTGTTAAGGGGAGCTCATGAATATTGTTAATGTAGAGGAGAAAAAGAGTCGGACCCAAGATGCTGCCTTGAGGAACGCCGAAATTTATAGAATGTTCCGAGCTAGTAATACTATCAATCTTTACACGCTGTCTCCGTTGTGTTAGGTAGCTTTTAAACCAATTTAAAGCAGTTCCACGAATTCCAACGTTCTCCAGTTTTTGTAAAAGTATGGGGACAGAGACAGTGTCGAAGGCTTTTGCCAAGTCTAGAAATACGCTGACACAACATTGCTTTTTATCAAGGTGTGATGAGACTGTATTGGTAAGTAAAGTAACTGCATCTTCAGTACTTTTGCCTTTACGAAAACCGAATTGGTGGTCAGAAATTAAATTTTGGGACTCAAGATAGCCAACAAGACGTTTATTCATAAGTTTTTCAAGAATTTTAGAAAAGGTTCCTAACAGTGAGATCGGTCTGTAGTTTTCCACAGTATCCCTTGGTCCACTTTTATAAATTGGGCACACCGAAGCAATTTTCCAGTCATGTGGAAAGATGCCACTTGAGAGGCTTAAATTTAGTATATGAGTTAGTGGTATCATAATCTCATTTCTGGTATACTTTATTAATGAGTTTCCAAAACCATCCATGCCGGGTGCTTTACCATTTTCTAAATTTATAATCAGCTTTTCAACTTCCTCGTGATCTGTTCGAACAATGAAAAATGAATTTGCTGGTGCGTTTCGCACTTTAACTTCTTTCATAAGATCCACCTCTCTTTTACCCAGATTTGAGAGGATTTTATCAGCTAGTTTTTTGCCAACTGTCGCGAAATGAATATTCGTCCAATCAGCGGACTGTTGCATGCTTTGGCAGTTATGTAGTGTAAGTAATTCTCTTGCAGTTTTATTTTGACTAGTAATATTGCAAATGTCTTTTATAGATTTCCAAAGTTTTCGCGGATTCTTTAGGTTTGTGGTCAGTTCCCTTTCTTGATGTTCCTGTTTTATCTTACGTAATAGGGTTGTGAGAAAATTATGGTAACGTGTGTAGGTAATCTTAAGTATTTTATTGTCGGGGTCTTTTTTAGAGTTTAAGTGTAGTTGGTCACGAACTCGCATACACTTCAATAGTCCTGGTGTTATCCAGGGCTTCAAGTTTTGTTTGCTTCTGCTTATTTTAATTTCCTTCGAATGTCTATTAACAATATCCGTAAATATACAATTGAAGGTTTCATTTGCTTTATTAACATCGTTTATATCACAAACGACAGACCAGTCGATTTCACTTAGAGCTTTTTTAATTGCAACAAAGTCCCTTTTGATAACTAGACGATTTACACAATGGTGTCTTGGTTTTTGTATCCTCAGGCCAGCTATTACTGGATAATGGTCTGTTATATCACTTTGACATACTACACCAACTACGTTTTGATAACTAACCCCTTTAACATAAATATGATCAAGACATGAAAGCTCACGTGTCGGTTCCGTTATAGCTGGGAGAAAACCACGTTCTGCCATAAAATACTGGTATTCTAAGCTCTGTAGATTGTTTGAGGTACTCAGTATGTTTAGGTTTATGTCACCAACAATAACAAACGGTACATTGTTTCGATCAGTTTCATTAATATATGTTTCTAGAGAAGTGAGAAAAGGGTCAATGATTTTAATAGATGGGGATCGGTATATGCCGAGTACGTGAATCATTTTGGGAACGGTTATCGCTAAGCAGACTGCATCGTCTATTGATGGTTCTAATGCTATTGCATTCAAAGTATCTTTTACATATATAACCACTCCGCTATTTTGGTTTAAATATTTTTTTGTTTGGTACGAATTATAACCCGGCAATTGTGGAACAATAAGTGAGTCATGGAGCCAACATTCAGTTAAGACTAACATATCGAAAGGGACTTTTATATTTTTTAGGGCTACTTGTAGGATATCGAAGTTTTTATGGATGCTTCTTATATTTAATGAAAAAATTTTAAAATTATGGTCCGGTACAACAAATTCTCTAATTCTAGTACAGTCAGACACAGTTTGACAATGAGGATTTATGGAGTCTAGGTCTGAACCTAGTTTATCGGTAAAAGTATTCTTTAAATCACTGTCGGATATATTACTCAAGTTTATCTCTCTATGTTCATTACAGATAGTTGAACAAATAATACATCTAACAAGAATCAGTAGACACAGACTTATGAATAAGATTTTCCAGGTCTTTGTGGGATCGTATAAGTATCGCCGGTTTCCCTTCGCGTTGTCGGACGTATATGGCACCATGTATACACCAGCAGAAGTTATAGCCGTGTTGTTTAGCTCTAAGACGGGCGTCTCGAAATAAAGCTCTATTTTCTTTAGTCAGTCTCTCATTAAAAAATATACGTTTTGGTGAGCCAGATATATCGAGGTCGGAACTACTCAAGTTCCGTCTTGATTTTATTGCCTTTAGGAAGAGATCTCGTTTTGTTCGGCGAAGAAAACGTACTACAACAGGACGTGGCAGTTTAGCTCCATCCTCTGGTAAGGCTGTTGTCACCGGAGGACGACGCGGCCCAACTCGGCTGATCCAGTCTATGTCTTTTTCTTCTAATTCTACCCCCACCTTTTTTGCGGCCACGAGTATCGTGTGGTTTAGATTTTCAGAAGCTGTTTCGGGCATACCAACTATTTCGATCTCGTTTTTTAAGTTGTTTTGTGTCTGGGTAGAAAGTTCCTGTTGTAGACTTAGAACTGTAACCTGTAGCGATTCTACCTCCCGTTCTCGCTTTTCTAAAAGTTTAATCCGTTCTTCTGCTGCATTCCATTTAAGCATTACTTCCTCTAGTCTTTCGTTTGTAAATGCAATCGATTGTGTTAAGTCATCCAGTTTATTTTTAACTGAGGTGAACTCAGACGTTAGTAGGCGTAGCTGTTCAGTCAGCTGGCTCATTTCAGATCCGTTTTGGTCAGGCTTTTTTCGGAGGGTAATGTTTTCTGGGGCAGAGCGGATAGGTGTGAAGCTGTTGTCTCATTTGTTTCCATAAGTCAGCGGCCTCAGCACCGCATGAAACCTCTATCAAAATCCATCATCCATGTCCTGGAGGAGTTTGCTCATGTGAGTCGCTTAAACGTACGAAGTGCCTCAGATATTTAGGAGTTCATATTGATGAAAACCTTTCATTTAAATTCCATATAGAGGTTCTCTCGTCAAGAGTCAGAAAGATTATATCAGTAATGAGAAGTGTTAGAGATGTAGCAAATCGGGAAACCCTCAAATCAATTTACTACGCATTGTGCCAGTCAATAATAACATATTGTATAACATGCTGGGGGAGTGCTGCCAAAACCTTCATGATCCAAGTCGAGAGAGCACAAAGATCAGTCCTCAAAACCATGCTTAGGAAGCCATATAAATATTCTACAGACAAACTGTACAAAGAGGCTGACGTTCTTAGCGTAAGAAAGCTTTACGTTTTAAAAAGCACGCTGTTGACGCACCGCAAAATATTATCTGCCCCTGATGAGTACAAATATCTACGAGATAAAAGGGTCTACAGAGTGAATATGCCAGTGGTGAATACTGCCTTCGCGCAACGCCACGGTCTCTTTGCCAAGGCGTTTACATATAACAGAGTGGCGATGCACTGTAACATTAAAAACAAGAAAATCTACGAGGTAAAAAATATCGTGTCAAACTGGCTTGCCTCGTTGTCCTATGGCGAACTCGAGAATAACCTGGACTTAAATCGGCTAAACTAAAAAAAAAAAAAAAAAAAAAATAGTGATAACTCATCTATACATAATCCTCACGACACAGGCTTAGCCTAGTGTGAGGGTTATAGGAAATAGAAATTTTAGAAATAAGTAAACTTTGTTAATCTATATCGCCAAATCTAAACTGTAAATAATTTTTGTCAATAAATCTTTTCATTTTCATTTTCATTTTTTTTTTCATTTTTCAAGGCATTGCAAGCAGTGGGCGTCTACCGGCTGAAAAAAGAAGAAGTATAAGCCAGATATATATAAATCAATCTGTAGTCTTCTAAAGTGTCACATTACAGTGAAATATTATTTAATAAACACTTAAGATTTTGAACATTTTTGATATGTTTAAATTTAAAAGCAAAGAATCTTATCATTTAATTTACTAATTCAATATACATATTGTAAGTGACAATCAATATATATTTAAAATAACTTTTAAACTAAATTTACTTTTAAAGAATTGTTATAACTTTTTAGTAAATGCAAAACTAGGCGAAAATCGAAACATTTTTTTCTAATCACTTTTTATTCAATTTATTATCCATATCCATAATGAGAGCAGATAGGTACGTTGTTATAACTTTCTCTTTCTTTCCTTTTATAATAAACTCCTGTGAAAAAGTTTATAAAGTAAAAAGTTTTAAAAAATCGGATATTACGAAGTGGCCTGCATCCAGTGTCTTCCAACTTAATTATGGCATTCCGTGACCTAAGCTGCCATCTGTTCTGCATGCTTAGTGTTTCCTGCAAACTACCACTTGAACTTCTTAATCTGCTGGACTATGCCGGTTACTATCGTTCATCTACGAATCTCCTCATTCCTGATTTGATCTCAAAGGGAAATCCTGAGTATAGCTACCGCCATGGCCCAATTAGCGACTGTAAGCTTTCAATGAGGGAGTATCCATCACTGGTAATACACATTTGTCGCAGACTTTTATCTTTAGGTGTTGAGAGATTTTTTGAACGCTGCCCAGCCGTGTTGCATTTGTTGAAAAAAGAGAAATATTTTAATAGTAGGATTAAGGATTAGGCAATTAAAAAGTTCTGAAAACAGACTATGTTTGTTGTAGGCTGCTATTAGATGACGAACCGTTTTGAATCCTTTATTTTAAGTTAAAGGATGCAATTGTAAAGGTGAGCTGATTAAACTATAGTTTTTAAGAAATTAGGCTCTCTTGGCATTCTTCGCACGACATACACAAGTGATAACTATAAAAAGTCTAAAGAGGTAATAATATGAATAAATGAATACTAATTAAGACAAATCTTGCACGAATAAATAACATGATACACGTTTAACAGCGGAAAAGTTACGTTAGCCTCTTACTGGTTAGTACCTTACAATATCTTTAGTAGCATTGACTACCGCGCACTTTGTTCGATTATTTATTTATTTCACTCTTATTACACTTTTTGCAATGGCAGATTAAATCTGCCTTATTTGTATTCTCTACGAGTCCACACATTATAATGTAATGTTAGTATTTCTTCCACTAGTAAATGTCACGAATGTGTCACCGTTTGCTGACCGTTTAATTCCGAGAGGGAATTTATAAAAAGTTAATTCAAAAGCAGAAAGTTTCGGATAAGAAAAAACACATGAAGTCAGATTGAGAGAAGTGCCAAGAAGTAAAATATCATTTAACAGGTTTATGTCTTGATTTGAGTTAAGCGAAGGTAGGTATGGTTAAGTAGGAAAGCGAAGTCGCAACAAATCTCCTCGACATATGTATACCATTTATTTAGCTCTACATACGTATAAGAAAGAATAATTGCTCTTGTTTTACTATTAAGGAGTAAAATAATTCAAAGTGAAAACCCAGATTAAACCTTTGACGTCACGGATTATTTCGAAATATCTTTAAATGATTTATAGGTAAACTACATACGAACAATGATTGGAATTTTCTATAGACCGATCAGGTCCCGTAATTCTAGGAATTGTATGTTTCACACAGAAAGTAATCAAGTAACAAATTAATTGTCTGCCTTCAGTTCATTATGCAAATTACCCGTACAATACAAAGATTTAATTGTGCAACTGATTTATGTTCCGTTCGATCGTTCAACTGTCGTAGACTTATATTATACCGGTATAAATTAAAAAAAACCCGACATAGAAAAGTATCAGTAAACATGTTTTTAACCAATTATTTGTTGAAATAAAATTAGTTTAACTTTTGTATTGTTTTTAAATTATTTTTTTTATGATTAAGTAGCATGACGTGTAATTTATTGCTTTACACAATTAAATATAAATAAAAGATAAATTTTAGACAGGATGTTAAAAAGCCCAAAATGAAATTAATAAATAATTTAAAAGTCATGTGATGTTTATTAACATAAAAAACCCACGATTATGTCTTCAAGTCATGTCACATTGGTGCTAATATTGTGTATACTTTATGATATAATAAATACACGTAGAGCACAATATTTACAATAAAAGACTACCTTAGTCAATGTAACTAAAGTTTGTATATTAAGAGTAGTTTCTCGGAAAATTTATTGCCCGTAATGCAGAATAATAGGACGTGATTATGATACATAGTTTTTTAACGAGTTTTTTGTACTTACAACTTTTAAAGTAAAACCCAGCAAGCCTAATGACTGATGATTACAATACTATTTGCTTTTGCAGTAAATTTCAAAAAATCCAGCTGCTATTATTTTATCGTTATACAAAATTGGTACCTAGATTACATTCTATACACTTAATACATATCCAAAAAGGAAGTGACTGGAACGGTAATGTTTAGCAGAAACAAATGTTTAAATCATCTGCTACGTTCGATGTAAAACATTAGTAAGAATCAATGAACCAAGACAGATGTAGATCGGAGAATTATTTCGAGCTGTATTGTTTGTCTGGAGTGGCAGTGGGCGGGGTACATTATTCGTGCAACCGATGGACGTTGGAGCTGAAAGCTTTTCGAATAGCAATCACGGGCCGGTACACGCGGCGTGGGTAACACCACTACTAGGTGGACTCACGACAATAACGACATAGTCAAGGTCGCAGGAAGTCTCTGGATGCAGGCGTCGCAAGACCGGTCATCGTGACGATCTTTGGGGTGGCCTTTGACTTGCAGTAGGTTTTGTTTAATCGAAGTTTCATCAAAACGTTCAACATTAGGTAAAAGTCTTTTGGTACAATCAAAGTGCGCGCGAATATTTTCTTCTGTGTTTTTTTATTGAAATATTTAACCTCCTTGGTATAAAATACATACCGGAAAGTCATCGTAGCGTTAAATGTCTTAAAATATTGGTTGCTTAATGTTCATATGACATATTTAACTGCAATAAAAAACACACATATTGTCGACAACGTACTAACACTATGTATTAACAGTGTTCTGTAAATGTAAAAAAATGACATGCGTCATTTGTATAATTTCTTTTGCATTTCGAATTGTTAAAAACAAAATAATAAAAAAAATCAAATCACTCTGTCAACGTTTTGTTATATTCAAGGTTCTCTTTGTATTTACCATAAAATTTGTAATTAACAAGAAATTTGAATTTTTTTTATTTATGTTCATGTTCTCGTGCGTATTTTTTTGAACAATTATTACAAATCACTTCGAACAGAAACAGGATATGGCTTTTAATGAGAAATGTTAATGATTTGATTTGTTAGCCAGTATACTAAGAATAATGGTAAGTTGGATTTTATTACGAAGCTATTTTTTCAGTCAAGGACGAATGTTGTTGCCCAATAACATACCCAGCTTTACTGGGTTTAAGGTTGCAGAATACTGAAGGCTCTTAGCCTAAATACTTTTACAATTTTTCTTCTTCTTCTCAGCCACTAAACGCCTACTGCAAGACATATTCTTTCTCCAAAGGTCGCTACGGTGACTGCTCTTGCACTGGTCGCACTCAGCGACTTCCTCCGACATTTACTATGTCGTGGGTCCGCCTAATAGGATATATATTTACGTTAGATGCATGTCATGTCATATGTCACTCGCTAGCTGTCTGCCAACGCTGACGGACGTGCTTTCTCTATAGTCGGCAGTCCATGCTGACTGCCTGTGTTAGTGTACGCAAGTAGTGCCAGTGCTCACTGTTTAGCCTGAAAGCCTGCCGGGCGGTCTTATTTGTAGAGCGCCCCGATGTGGGCTGTAAGACAAAAAATGTATGGAGGACTTAAGGCGACACCCAGCCCCCAACTATCAAGAAGTTCACCTCAAGCTATGGGTGGGCTTCTTAGCTAAGCACAAGTGCTTCCTAGAAAGTGAGTCCGACAGCGTCATTACAGTCCCCGCTAGGGCACTCACACCTAAACGAGCAGCCGCTAAGGTCGTCGTAAGCCTCTTCCTCCACTAGGAAGCTTGCGAGGCAGCAGGACTCGAACGCGAGCAACTCGAATATGAAAGTAAATGGACCATATTCCGGTCAGAAGGGCTTCACCATCGTCACGAAAAAAACAATAAAGGGCGCAGGAGAAAAGCGTCACCGAAGGCACTTTGGCCTCTTCTGGCAACGGAATGTCGACTCTCTCAAAGCTCATTCTTTGTCGGTCTTCAAGAAAACCACAAGGGTGATATTCAAATCGGAACCCAGTTCGGGGCTTTCCCCGGCTTCATTTGGCGGCTGATAAAGAAAAAGAATGTCACCACGAGGTAATACGACAGATATCCTTCGGAGTAGAAAAGTCAGAGATTTTGCGGCCTTCAAAGGCACTGCAAAGTGCCTGTTTCAGAACATAGATACGACATTTGGGATGCGCTGCTTCTGAACCTCGAACCTTTGGAAGACGCCTATTGGCGTTTGGCAGTCTAAAGGCAGAGGACTACGCAACAGTTCTGATGCCGGTTTTTGAAGACTTGGAGAAGGCTGTGGAATTCGCCGACAGTTTACAAAATCGGCGTCAAAAATTAACACACTACACAAACCCACACACTTACATCTAGTTCACACAGAAGTAAGTAGGAAAGTCGCCAATTACCCAAAGTCACGGAAGTAAAATTCGCTGAGCTTATCAAAGATCTCAAGCCAATAAAAGCACCCAAAGCGAAATATTAGTTAGTTTGTAAATTACAATTAAATTGCGTATCTTACATTGAATCTAGGTGATCATGACGAGGCGTTTGTTCCAAATAGGATGTTCGACGAATACGAGGAAGATCTTCGATCACCGTTAAGGGCTAGAAAGACTTAATTCGTTTTGGCATTCCCATGGTAGGTACCGGTATAAGAGAATCTGCAAGAACTGTGGGTATAACTTTTTTGACAACTTCTGTACTGTATATGTAATTATTTGGACCATTATATACACATGTAATAATAATATACGCAGAAGTATTAGACTTGGTAAACGATTCAAACTCACTATTACGAGGGTCAAACTGAAAGTTCTTAGAAAATCCAAAACTAGGCATTCTAGCAAGTTATTAGTTTTATTATAACTTTTCAAAATAGCGTCCATTTACATCAATACATCGCTGCATTCGATGGAACCATTGAGAAAAGCACCTTGCCCACTCGGCCTTAGGGGTCTCTTCGACGGCGTTTTGAAACGCAGCCACTGCTTCTTCGGCGTCCGTAAAATGTTTTCCTCGAAGTTTTTCTTTTATTTTCGGGAATAAATAAAAATCGCAGGGTGCGAGGTCGGGGCTATACGGCGGGTGACCCAGTAATTCCACGTCTGAGGTCGCCAAATAGTCGATCGTTTGCCTGGCGGTGTACGACGAGGCATTGTCGTGATGAAGGAGGATCCTGCTGCGAGCTCGTTTCTCTCGAACTTTTTCCAAGACAAGTGGCAAACAGTTGTTAGTGTACCACTCTGCTTTAACCGTTTTCTGATCCTCTAAGACAACTGTCGCGTAATGACCTGTCTTTCCGAAGAACGAGGCCACCATCTTTTTTCCAACACTTTGACCTCTCTTTACTTTAGTTGGCAACTCTTCGGAAGGAAACACCCATTGAGCAGACTGTCTTTTGGTTTCCGGATCATAACAGTAAATCCAGCTTTCGTCACCCGTTAGTATGTCGAACACAGCATTTGAGTCACCTCCGTTAAATTTTTGGATCATTTCTCGGCACCAATCAACACGGCGGAGTTCTAAAAACTTTCAGTTTGGCCCTCGTAATACAACTGAATTGCAATATTGAAAAAGGCTGAAAATTTGGTATTATATCGGACTACATTTTTATAAACTTCTTAAATACCTGACGGATTTGTGACCCTTTATACAGATTTAAAAGTGATTCCATTATGTTTTTACTTCATCTGTCCATTGTAAAGCGGAGGATCCTCTAGATATTTAGTCTGGTCCTAAATACTGTTACAATTCTAAAAAAAAATAATACTTTCGGATTTGGAATTTGTCATTTTTTTAAAGATTGTTCGTGGTGTTTTCTTATTTTAGCGCCAATGTATTGTAAAATATATTTTGATATATTAAGTGGGGCAATAAAGAGAACCGAACGCTGTGATTGCATTACATAAAGTAGGTATGGTACCAAACACAATTTTTAAAACCCTTCATACCCATCCGGTATTAGTCAAATGTTTGGATACCAGACTATTGATAAGTACAATAAAACCTCTGCTTGTGATAGAAAAAATTCTTGACATCCAGTCATCAAGTTTTCGTACAAATATAGCGACCAAAGCAGTAAGGCAAAGAATTCGAAGAAATCCTGTCCGAAAGCAAAAGATTTTAATCTTGGAAGATGAAGGTAACTTCTAGAACCATGTCGCGAATTTCAAAAGATTACTTACGTCTTGCAGCCTTTAAGAGATGCACTGCTAAACAAATAATTTAGTGGTAAAGTTAAAACAACTACTTAAGTGAGGAAAGGGAGGTGATAGAAAATTTTGGTTTACGGATGATAAAAATTTTTACTACAGTACAACGCGGAAGTTAACTGATTTTGGTGATGGTTTGGTGGGGTGTTGGCCATAAGGGGTTACTGAACTATATTTTTGTAAAAAAGGTATCAAAACATCGTGTACCTAGTCGTGGTAAAGTGCATCAAGATACAATTTTTGAGAAAATAGTTAAGCCCCTTAATAACACTATGCTTAATAACCAAGAATGATCCTTTCAGCAAGACTCGGCTCTGGGTCAAAAAGCTTGATACACCCAATTTTGATTAGAAACAAACGTTCCGTTCCGGATTACAAGACCGTCATCTAATCCGATATTAATCCGCTGGATTATTATTTGTGGTTACTTTTAGAGTAAGACCTGTTTTAAACGACATGACAATTTGGAGTCCCTAAAACAATCCATATGTTTGATTAGCAGTGAACAATTTTTCGATAGAAAGAGAGCGTGCTGCTGTTGATAACTGACCTCAACATTTATAAAACTGTACTGCGACCAATGGAGCCCACTTTGAATAAGCGATATATATATTTTTAACGGTTTTATTTATCTATTAAACTATCACACTGTAATAGTAATAAATGTTTCATACAATAAAAAAATGTTATTCTATCTTTAGAATAATATTTATGGCCAACTAAGTAGACAACATTCAATAGTATCGTGTTTCTCTCACGTAACATGGTGAAACTATTGCGAAAGTTAGCTTAATTTTAAGCTCTTGAAGAAAATGGCGCAGTGAAGTCCATCAAATTTTCAAAATTTTTCTTCATTATCACAATTTCAAGGCATTAATGTATTTCAATTAGTATTTTTTACCATTTACCATTCTAGCTCACGTTAAGAATTTTACAAAACGAACTTTTGTGCTTTTTTAATTATCTGCTACTGTCCTAGATCCTGAATACATACTCTTTTATTCCCTAAAATTTATCTCTAAATTTTTTAAATTAAGAGATTACCAACTGGTACTGCATTATAGATTGTTATGCTGATTGTAAATATCACTATTTTATTTATATTATTTATTTAAAGTTCAATCACAAACCTATATACGCGGATTTAATTATATAAGCTTTATCAAGGTAAACGGGTCTACATTCAAGAGATAGAATGTTGTAGATTTAAAAATTTAAGGAATATAGAATTAATAACACAATTAAAAACATACTATTTGTGAATAATAATTTCATTTATTATTAGTTCGTATCAACTAAAGAATCTTTTGTTTCATCCCCGCAAAATCAAGGTATCATTTAATAAACGTCTTTGATAAAATCAGACTAAAAAGAAAGAAGATTCAACAAAATGGTACAATTCAACGGTGTAAATAAATGGAAAAATCAACAAAAAAAAAGAAAGTATCAACAAAATGGTAGTTTTGAGAGGATTATTTAAGTAAAGAGATATAAGCGGTCTGAACGTTATTTTTTACTTCATGGTAATATAAATGTAGACTGTGTATAAGAGAGTCCACTGACCGTAGTTTGTGTTAAAGTATTGTGAAATGTTGATTCGCGACCCTAGTGCGTAGAATGCTCAATATTCAAATAGCTGATGTTAATTCAAGGTTTGTTGTAATCCAGAAGTGACGGTTACTTTCCTTGTTAGTTAATTAGGATAATTCTTACATTTATTTACTCTTTTCAGACATTATTTAATGACGGACTTTATGCTGCATATTTCTTTATGAGCAAAGAATCTGTTAATTTGAAACGATATGTTCAAACTTGAAGATCACATAATTATAAGGCTTACTAAGTGTGACTTAGACTCTTTGCGATAATTAGATTTTGAGCAAATGTTAGATGCAGTATAATGATGATATATTTAAACCTGCCCGCTAACATACACTTTGGAGATATATAATGATTCAATAGGAATACTTTTAACTATATTGATTGTTAAATATCATTATTTAAAAAACAACTTTTACTTAACAATATGTATTGATTTACACTGATATACCATTAAAAGTAATTGTGATTTAAAGTTTATTACAAACGAAATTACAAGTAATAATTCCTCACTTTACCATTATATTAAAATTTAACATTTCTTAATCAGAAGTTTTTATTAGATGAATAAACCTTCCTACTTTCAAATTATGTTTTTATTTTCTAAACTATTTAATATATATGAACAAATAAATAAATATAATATAAAATTTTCCTTAAGTAGAGTTCATTATTCATTCAAAAGCATATAACGCACGTATAACGTCAGAGTAGCTCCAATGATTACTGTCTGATTACTTATTAAAACAACTAATAAAGACTACGTCCGTGTGTAGGAAATACCAGAAAAAACTGCGAAATTTTCCACGGCTCTTGTAACATTACGATCAAAAATATATCAAATTTCATAAGCCCCGTAGTTTAGCTTTCGCCTATAATTTTTTAGTTTTGTTGTGCTATTAAATTTAGTGCATTTTTATCCTAGTTTTATAGAATTATTTTACGGGTTATTTTACGGTTTATGAGTTATACAGTATAGTATAAATTATTAGCATAGTTATACATTATTAGTATAAACAGATGTTTACCTTGAAAAGCTAATTTAAAAATAATTATGAATGTGTGTATGATGTATATATATATTTATTTAGATATATATAAACGTCATAAAGTTATAAAGTCAAACTATGTACAAATATATAGATAAAAAATTATTTCACACCATAATAACATATGCACGCACAAAAAACTCATATAAAACTAAACACGATAAAATAAAGAGTGATAATGAATTAAAATATTTCAGTACATATAATTTACATATAGCACATATAGAAGCATGGATATAGGTCATGATCTAGTGACCAGAATCGGCGGACGAGATCTTCATTCATGACCATCATGACCATTTATATAACATTGAGGAACAAGAAAAAATAATGTATTAGAAATATAACCAACATGTTTAAGGTTATTTAACCGTTTTGTTTAAACCGAGGTTAATGATTATGTGTGCCAATGTTATGATCTCTCACAAATCGAATATTGACCCTGCATTTGAATCTTGCCCGGATCTTATGGCAAAAGCGTAATATCGGATTAGGTAAGATGAGATCATCGCTTTTTAAATATTGAGACGGTCGCTATTTTCTTTGACGCTTTTATTAAGCCTGAAATACATTACATACACATTGAAACTTATAACCTCCAAAGTAATGTTATGTATAATTATCTTTTAAGTTATAACTATTTATTTGTTCTAACAAATATATATCAGTAATAAAATTATATAAATCAAATAATATAAATCTTTCTGAAAAAATATGTAATTACACACAAAATAAATATCCTATAATGGTATGATGCAGTATGTGGAAGCGTATTGGTGGCTTTTGTCTACAGATTTTTATACCTGTGCTAATATTGAATATAATAATTGGTTTGACTACGAAATTTGCAATTAGTAAACCTTATTTCAGTCCGCTTTGTTTAAACCGTACACATAACGCAATAATTTGTGTGAACTCTATGCTTGTATTTATTCTTGGAATACTACAATATATATTCATAAATTTTTCCGATATGGTCTTTTTTTAAAGTAATAAACTTTTATGAACCTTGAAGACGTATAATCCTTTTTTACGTGGAGAGCAAACTGGTCTTTTTGCCCAACCTAAGTAACGCTTGAACAATAACAATGCTGACGTACAGGCGCTTGTAACTGATAATGAATTATCCTTTTTTAGTTTTTTTGTTTGGAAATCTCAAGTTTTTTTTGTTTTGCAGGGCTTACGAAACTTAATAATTATAGAACCTATTGTGATATGCAGTTTGTTGACCGAAGAATGAACAATATAAGTAAGTAATAAGAAATGAAGAATACTTTAAGACTACTTATTTGTTTCATCGTGTAGTTATTACAAAAAAATCCAAAAATAATCACTGAAGAAAATAAAAATAGAATAGCGTACCCAGAAACGAAATTACACTAGAAATGGTCGAAACATTTTTATCTCTTCTCATACATCAGTTTTTCATCAATAAGTAATGCCATCCGTACAAACTCCCGCTAAACTAAAGAAAATAAGACACTAACTTTTTACACTACATGATATCAAATTATCGATTTTTTATATATGATGATATTGAAAGTGGCCTTAATTTATGCAACTGTATTCTGAATGGACACACACACAGCAATTTTTTTTTCATAAAGACACTACGAATCAAATATTAAATAGCTGGAATAGTTCTTTTCTACAGGGCGAAAAACGTGTTTATTGCAGCAGCGTTTCTTCACAATAAAAAGCCATAAGAAATGAAACTGCACATGAAGCTGAAATAAAATATGATAGCTGTTTCAAAATCAGTCATTTTATTTTGTTTAATGCGAATGATGCCTAACTGAGTCTATTCGCTAGTCTATTGATTTAGTGGCCCGCACTTTCTATCAAGAAACTTTGCATATATTACCTGTTCCTCTATTTTTTGGCGATAAGAAAAAATTGCCATTCATAAAACTTTTTTATATCGTTGAAATTAGTCAAATGTCGTGTCACTATAAATTAGTGAATTGTCACTAGCAAACAGTATAATCTCGTATTTGTTTTTCACCATGTAACGTAAAAAAACATTAATATAAATGAGAAAAAGATAGGGTCCTCGAAAAGATCCTTGTCGGACTCCGTGGATCATATCACATGACCACTATCATCTTTTTATCAAGTCTCAACTTTGTAAAACATAACGATAATAAATTGAACGTTTTTGTAGCAATATTGTTCGAATATATCTTGAATACGCAATTCTATATATGTAGTAGAAGTCATATCGTGCCTAAAACGCGCCAGGAAGACTATTGCACTTTATTTGACTTGGCTTAGAAGATGATGCAATAATTGGCGTCATTGCTATAGCAGCAAAGGATACCGGAGTTTTTTGTTCATTTACAAGTTCTTGGTTTGTTTATGGCAACTGCCAAAATAGATTCAGAGCATTCATATTTAACGGACCTGCCAAAGGTTTTGGTATACCAAAAATGTATGTCCCGGATAATAGCAATTTCTTTAGACTCCGTTTCTTCTAAATTTTGGACTTTGCGACGATGGCATGAAATCTTGTTTAGTGAAAATATTCGGGTTCAATGGACAAATTCCTGAGGCCAGAAATCTAGATTCTGTTTATCTTATGTTCGCAATTTGTACGCATGCTATGGTATAGAGCTATTTAAACCATGAGCTATTAATGATATGAGCCATTAATATGTAAGCTATTAATGATATGAGCTATTAATGCCTATACAGAGCTTCCAGCGGCCTATAAAAGGACACACACATCCAGTGGCTTTACTTTATAAGACCTGTAAAGTGGAATAGAAAGCATTGTGAAAAATTAAAAGCTTGAAGAGAAATGTGACTGCTGTGATTGTTCAAAATTAACAACATAGGTAATTCTTGGATGGTCATAATATATATAACAAACTGCGTAAGCTTTTAGCCAAGTGACAAATAAGTCTTACTTTATTTAGCCAATGTTAGAGTTATAACGCATCAGCCGATCATCTTTTTCTAATAAACATCACTTTCTGTCTAGTAAAAATCCACATCACAGCAGTATGTAGTTTCCGGCTGCACTTATGGCGCGCGTAACTATTTTGTTGCTTCCTCGTTGGCCGCTTGTAACAGATCCTTTAGCGACGACTCTCGTTAGTCCTTTAACGGCGGGGATTTTTCCTGGGTCTGTCATCGCACTGTAAATGTTACTAGTTAGATGTAACTAGTTACTTACTAGGTATAAACTTATGTTGCTCTATTAAGTCGTCAAGTTTATGACAGAAATATTTGAATTCTTTTTTATTGAAAGCAAAAATTCATTTTCCTTATATTATTAGGGTCTATCTTCCTCAGACATTAGCGTCCATGCCTTTGTTTTACATTTACACTTAATATTTCTAAATCTTTTTTTGCTCACGTTTTTGAATGTTACAGCGTTTATTTAAAAAAAAGTACATCTCTTAATCTATTTCAACGACACCTTAATAATGTCGAGTTTTTAAGATTGCGTTTCGTGCTACCTCTCCTCAACCCTATACCGTATTGCCATTCTCAGTATGTACACTAGTATTTGTGCGGCGGTTGCCGTATTCGCCACATCGATGAACCTTGCGATCGCATCTTGAGTCATGTGCGTGTAATACATGCATGTGTTTGTGTTACGTGATATTGCTACCGCTGCATGATGGACACTCATATGCAGCTCGAGGGCGTCTGTTATTTGACGGCGCCACGCTCTTTAGCTCTTGAGCCCTTGAACCTATCTCTGTACCGCAGCCTTGGCTAATGTGAACTTGTTTATCGGCTTGGTGTTAATTAGGTACAGAGTGTTTCTCTATTTAGGGATCTTCTACCCAGAGTAAGAATATATGCCTTCGTGTACTTCCTTTAGAGCATACGCAACGTCCAACGGGTTACTGCGGGTGCAGAACAGTTCCTCATTCGCTGAAAGAAATAATCTGGGCGGTCGTACCTCACCGGGAAAAAGTTGTTACGGTCGATGGAGGGCAGCTGGTGTACGTCGCCTATTATGGTGTTATCTTCTTTGACTTCCTCCCCTGAATAGTTTGGCTGCCATTACCACAGCTACGAAGTGGTTCATCAGCGGCAGAAATCCATTTAAGCTTACGCAATCTGTGACACATAGTCCGTAGTAAAGGAAACCAAGCAACTTAACTTGTTCAGCAATTTAAATTTCTTCCTGTAGATTGCAAACGGGCTTGTAGTCTCGGGTTTGGTAGTAAATACCATGTTATATTGTTGTTTCTTTAGGAAACATCTCGAATGTTATTGACCGGAGAATTTAAGCAGATTTAAGTTCTCCGGTCTAAGCCGCTTTAGTGGTGGGCCTTCACGATTTTTTTGCATATTTACAAAAATAAAAAATTTAATTATTCAGGGGCGATGGCACTCTTAGGAGAGTTATAACCCGAAACGAACGTTTTTTTTTAGTCAATTTGAAATAACAAGAAAAATAAATTATTGCTGAAAATGATACTGTAAAATAAAAAAGTTACAACGTGGTTTTGTAGTTAAATAGAAAAATGAATAATTAAAAAATTACTAAATTTTTTATTTACCGAGAATAAAAAACAACCAAAAATCAGAGCGGTCGCAATCGAGAAACGAGCTTCACGAGTGATGCGAACTGACTGTCCGTTTGCATGGCTGCCTGTTAGAGGCCCCTCTCCTCGTATTTCCCGCGACGTTGCATATTGCTACATTCCATTTTGACTGAGGTACAGAAGTGAGCGCCATTCCTCCTACAGATACTACAATCACAAATAAACGAACAATGATTACAGATGAATAAACAACAAGGGAAAAAACCCGATATATTAAAAAGCCTGTACAACTTCTGTATGGATTCCTTTGTTAATAAATTAATTCAACGCCGCCAAGCTAAAGAGCAAACCAACTTGCCTAATAAAACTATATCGAGGAAACTCGTGATTTTCGGAACAGAGAACATTTAAATACCCGTTACTCTGACAATGTGGTCATCGGTGTTCTGTAAACTGTAACATGAATAACATTTTACGAACCAAAAAACATCGATTTCTTTCGCCATACTTTTCTAATATCTATATATAATTTGAATAAAGATTTAGCGAAACTCTGGTGGCGGCTTGTTAATTATGAAAGGATCGGGATTTTTCTACCAGCTCTTATCAGGAATGAGGATATCTGTGAAGCTTTGCAAGCTTGGAAAATTGAAATGGCAGTGGTCACTTAGTGCGTAGAACTGTTGATCGCCGAGGCTTTAAGATTCTAAAGAATAAACCACGCACCGGCCCGCGCAGAGTAGGTTGTCCATAAGGAAGACATTTATTGCAGGTTGTTTCCAAACGGTCCTATTGGAATTCTACGGTCCTGAAGTGGATGCCTCATGCCTTAAATGATAATAATTAAATAAGGATTAATTAGGTTTTACCGGCTTAAAAAATGTTGCCATTATATTATATACGTAAAAAAATTATGCGCTGTTAAATTTTATCGTTCCGGAACTAATTTTTTGGTTTGGTACACGTGAACACTTTTTATTGGAAACGTTGGAGGTTTACATATTCGTTAACTAAAATGCGAAATAAAAACTTATAATAACAATGAGATTTATCATAAATAGTAATTTTTAAGTAGAGAATAAAACTGTTTGTTGTGGAAGTCTTACATCCATTGCATGTTCCTTTTATTGAGCTTGCGGATATCTGATGCCAGCGGTGAAAGAACCAATGTACTGAACGAAATCGAATAATTACTTATTACTCAAAAGAAATTATAATTTTTTTTAAATCCGGAATTTCCTATATTTTTAATTTTAAGATTTAAGCCTTGGCGTTTGCACATGTTAACTGCGCAATTGTAAATGTGGCCTTTGACAGTTTTTTTTTAGTTTTTGCGATTGTTTGTCACTGTTGACGTGCTTATATAAATAAATAAATATGATTCAAACTTAAAGAGTGCTTAGTTACAAGTTATTTTGTAAAACTATCCCTGATAATTGCATTTGGTCCGCCTCACATTTTCAGTTCACTCTTAAATATATCATATTAAGTTTATAAATGACATTAATTACGGCGCAGTAGAATCGGTTCTTCAGCGCAGTGTAAATAATAATTTATTGATTTAATGAAGAAAATGATATTATCTGTGGCGAAATATAAACCGCTAAACTTTGTTTGTTTCTAAACCAGTTTAGCTCTATAATTTGGCGGCAGATTAGACGTCGTGCATTTTATTGCGATTGAATATGGATTTTACAATAGTTTGACTACCTCATGGTAATGATTTTATCGCTAATTCTATTTGTAATTAATCCAGTCTCGATCATCATCGATCATTCTTTTAAAAAGCGATTAGGTATCTCTTTTTAATAGAAAATTCTACAGATACGATTTATTAGGTTTTTGTTTTAAAGAGTTCGTGTGAAATTTTGTAAGTAGGTTTGAATTATTTAATATTAATATTAGATTACAATAATGAAATCATCTTTCTATCGTGGTTGAAATACACGAAGTATTATACTGCTAGACATAGGACCTTTCTCGAAAAGAGCTCTGTTACCAACACGAAAAATAGTAATACACGCAATTGAAGATTGTTTGACGTTATTACGTGCAGGACATAAGCGTATGTGGTTATATAACAAAAGAGCTATGAAAAATCATTCGTGAATAAGCTACATATTTTGTTGTAGATATTTAGTATAACAAAAATTAAATAAATGAGGCTTCAGTCCAGCAGTGGATGTCTTAAGGCCGACATGATGTTGAATAAAGTATTTATAAAGTGAACAAATTTAATAACATGGTGTAAAATTTAAAATGGCATTAAATAATATTAAATCAGTCTATATGTATATCTGGCAATTGAGACGGCTATGCCCGGCTTCGCTGCGTGGTCGAAATCAGATCCGATGAATAACAAAGGTCGCCAACGTAGCTCGAAGAATTTTTCGTCTGAAGTGGCAGTGGGCGAGGCAAATCGCTCGTACAATAGATAGCTGTGAGGATCGAAGGGTTCTCAAGCTGGTAGATGATGATCATGATATACATATGGTTAATATAACTCGGTAAACTAAATGTGAAAGCTTCACAAATAGAAAAAAACAAATACATTATTTAAAAATACTTTATTAAAATAATAAATAAATTGCAAATGATTAATTATGAGGCAAATTTTGAGCAGATTGTCGACTTGCTCTCGCCGGTCTTTAAAACTCGAATATCCGCATTATTTTTCTACACATTCAGAATATAGTATAATGCAACGAATAATTGGCGAATTTTTGCAGGTTGTGCAACACCTATTGACATATAATTCAATAATGGACGGAGCATTTGACAGAGTTCCCAAGTTATGTTTTTGCAAATAACTCGTACCGATACTGTGTACTGTTTTAGGTTAATAATCTGCAGTAGAACTCATCAAACCGCCAATGTGTATTCACGAGCCTCTGAATAAAAACAGATTAATATTCATAATTCCGAGCGTAGTAAAAAGATATTAATTTCTTTATAGGTAGACTTTTTAAGGTCGTCGTTCGTAATAGTAAAACAAACTAATTTCTCTACCACTAATATTAAAGACCTAACAAAATTAGTCGCGAATCATAAGTTTTAAGACGATAGTTATTAATTTTCTTAGTGTACTGAATTTGCAGATTATTATGGTGGTCGTAACAGTGTTTATTTCAAGAGTGATTTTATTAATGTCATTTTAAAATCGCACAGCATGTAATTTTATGGCTTGTAAATAAATCATTAAAAGGGGTGAATCGTGAAGATTTAATTTTATTTGTATCGAGAACGTGCACTCGGAAATATTAATAGTGTTCGAAGCACGCGTATCTGAGGAAGCAATGTCATACGGCTTCGTCTATTACAATAATATGTCTATACATTTTACACTAAATAATTTTTGTGTTAATTTATCGAAAATACATTAATAATAATAATAATAATAACAAAGTATATTCATTGGTATTTCCAGCGAAATATAACAAGAACACAATTATGTAAAGTTGTTAGATGAAAGTTTACACACAAACAATTTTTTAATATTTAGTTTAAACCAGGAGAGTAACTCTATTTATTCTTTAATTTTAAAATTTATCAAGTATTAACAGTGTTAAAAAAGCAATACACCAAAAAGCAAATATAACTCTGATTTTTGAGATTGTAAACAATAAATAGAACAAGAACATTTATGATCAAACCGCCAACAATATACACAACAGCGTGCGTGCATACTATATGTGTATTGTTTGATATTAATTATAAAACTATATCTTTAATCCAATGTGTGCTAACATATGTTTGATATATTTAATTTAGGTGCGTGTTATAAAAAAACATGAACGACTTACAAAAGATTTATTTTAAATATAATATGTAACAAAGTATAAATTACAAAGAATATTAATGTGTTGAGCGGATTGTATAGTTGATTGCCATTATTCGAGGACCGTTTATGAAATAATCATAATAGAACAGCTGTATGAACCTATGGTAACGTAAGTAATAATTGTATTCGTGACCTGCGTAAAATATTTACACAACACAAGTGGTAAACAAACGTACCTACTAATGTTTAAAAACTAAAGCGTTATATTAAAAAGTATATTTACATAAAAAAAGAATTGTGTTCCGTCTATAAACAAAACTACAAATGCAGACTTAAAAGTATAACTCACCACAGATCCTTCCACCAAAACCCAAATATTACATGTACGAGACAACATCTAAAAAACTTTGTACTTAAATAATATAAGGCATTCGATGATAGAAGATTTATAGAGATTTTGTGCATTTTGGAGACCAGAACGACTTTGCCGCGTACTTTAGGGATGTTTCTTTAAGTTTGTACATGAAAGGCGATAAACAAGTATACTATTCACCTTATTAACTATTGCCTTGGTTCGACGAGACACGATCAAAAAGCTTGTAATTGCTGAGGACTATGGTGGATTACTTTTTTAAAAACGAAATGCAGCGAATTACAACAATACTTTAGTACATGCACCAATAGTTTATTTGCACTAGAAGCGAACATGTCATAGCGACGTGTGTCTCATGGAAATTTCGAGACTGTCCCAATTTAAAGCTATATTTTACATTTTTCACCCGCGCCACTATGAAACTGGTCTTCTGCGGACAAAGGCGTCTGCTGCTGAGGATGCGTACGAGTTGGGCACCTCGGTAACAGCCTCTTGTTTGTATCCGTTCTTTCCGTTCAATGAACTACTGTTCTCGTTCATTACGACCTGCCACAATGAAAACATGGAAAAATTATATCAGATCTTGTTCCCACATTTTGGGTTACAGCAAACAATCATTAATACCTACCTTAAATTTAAACAAAGACAATCGTCAGCAGAAGCAACAAGTGAATATTTTTTATATAAAGAATTTCAATTAATTTAAATTTTCAAATTAAATTGATCAAAGAAGTGTTTTATGTTACTTAATATTATAATGAACTTAGTGCACAGGACAAATGGCCGCTAGGGCCTTAACATTTTGAAGAAGAGACGACAGACTACACGTAAGGTGGGCTGATTGCCTTGTTAAGGTCGTTCAAACGCGTTGCATACAGGCCGCTTTCCACCGGGACGATTGGAAATTTCTAACGTGAAATTATAAAGATATTATGAAATAAAATGAATTGCTGGTTTTATTCATTGTCACCTTTTGTAGTACAGAAATCTGCCACGGATACAATATTCAGCTTTACTGACTTTCCAGTTTTTTCGAACTCTAAGAGCGAAAAGATAATAGCGCGCGAGACAATTCCCGACAAATTAACCTAATAACAGGTAATTTAAGTAATGTAATTGTAACTTACCATACAAAGACCATTGGTAATTTTGGATTTTCTCTCCGCTTTATTATAACGTGCTTTGTAGAAATCGCTGAAGAGGAAAAGAAAGAGGAAGCCGTGCATCGCAATCCAGTAGACGAACGGCCGAGGGTATTGGCATGACGGCCTGAACAACACTTGCAGCTGGTGACTGAAGATCAGCACAAATTGGACCTGGATAAGATAAATGTTTCACATTACAATTTATCTTACCTTTTCCACTCCTTCATAATCCATACATTTGAATTTGCTAAAGGAAAAGGTGTTTATTAAATATTAAATTTATATTGTTTTTCTATAGTCTAACAAAAAATTCTACCATGAAAAGCAATCGTTAAATTTTGTCGCTAATTTTTTAATTTTTTGTTCGTTCCAAGAACGAAAATTGCATTGATGTTGTTATTTTTAATTTTTTATAACTCAGTTTCTAATTGTAGATAAAAGTTATAAGAAGCTAACAATTATATTCCAAATGACCTTTGTAATTCAAATTCATCGTGACGTTCATTTTTTAAAATCTGTATGTTTTGAATATGTGTGGAAAATTTATCACTTTAATTATTAAGTTACGTACCATTTGGAAGGCGGTGAGGTATTTCTTCCACCAGATGTACTTTTGGTACTTGGGGCCCATGGCTGATACCATGTAGTAGAAATACATGACGATGTGAACAAACGTGTTCAGGAGCGCGAAGAAGGTGCTATGCCCACCTGCGTCAAGCAATTTGTAAATTGATGCGTGCCGTTTAATATCATTCTCACCACTTACGCTCACGTCAGAGATACTAACGACAAAACAGCAATATTTGCATCGAATTTTACACAGTAGTGTAATTGCAAAAAGTCAATGTGCGGACCAGTCAATATACAGACTGTCAGTCAATATTGGATAAACTTTAGCATAAAACAGAAACAGTTAAGCTCAGTTTGTTCAATAAAAATAGCTTGATGTAAAATTTAAAGTGTTAAAATACATTGATTATACAGTGTTTGTCGGTAAATTCGATTTGTGGTTAGACACAATGAAAAAGGAATTATTTGTGAGTGACTGCAAATGTGGATATTGCGAACTTATAAAACCAGTATTATGTTTTTTATATAATTTTCGAATCGACTTAAGCCGGTTCACAAAATGAGCTAATTAAAACTTGTCTATAAACAATGCTTATTTTCACATTTACTTGTATAAAGGGTTATTGTTTCCGTAAATAATTATAAAAACTACCTTTATAATTTTAGTTTTGCTAGATTTATTTGTGAAAATGCAACATTTATTACCATTAATTCAATTAAGGTATTACACAAAATGCTCACGATTCACATAAAACGTAAAGGTAAATGAAATAATGTGAATACAATAAATACATTATTGATAAAAAAATTAACAACAATATAAAGGGTATATAAAAATTCCTTAGACATAGTTAAGGTAGCTGGTTGTGGGCAGCTCAAGACCTGGTCATTGTGGCAAACTTTGAGGGAGGGACCACGTGTTGCAGTGTGCGTCTGTTGGCTTATATAATGATGATGATGATGAAATAATGTTTAGTAGTAGTATTTATCCATTGGTCGCATTTTTGTTTGATAGTTTACATAAAAAATAAGCAATACTACCGTCGCTAATAGATATTGTCAAGTACACAGTAATTATTAATATACTAAGTGTCAATACAAATATAAGTTCGAGGTGTGTTATAAATATTGTTTTCTGTGAAATGCACACGGAAAATACTGCATTTATATACTTAAGATGATACCTATTTGCCTAAAGAATTACTTTAATGAATGCAAGTGGTAGTGTTGCATGTCTTATGTATTCCATCTACAGGATGACTCGGTATAGGGGTAAAAGCATAAATTGTTTGTCAGTGAAAAGCTAAAAGTTTTTATACTTGCTAGCTATTGTTTTGAATCGAGTGATCACTTTGAAATATTATTTTTTACTTTTGGAATCCGATAGGCCAATGGTTGTTCAAAATCGGCAGAGACATTTAAATTTTAAACAAAAATTGAACGTATTACAAATAAAATACACTAATTTCCTAGAGACATCAGATTTTAATAAATTCAATGGTTTCCTTGACAAACTTGCTTGCTAAATATTTATATGTCATTAATTTCATTAATAATATTCATATTTCACGTTTGATATACAATTGTGAATTTACTTAAAACTGTTAAGGATTTACACTTTTTGTACCTTATTGACATGTAAAAGTAAATATTAACATAGACTGTATGAAAAACAATTCTGACTATTATTTAGGACCTACTCTCTCTTTTATTCTGTCTAATATTATTAAACAATTACAATTTTTCTGCCTAGCGGGCTTTACTTTATAACTCCCGGATTTATTTCGAACAAGTTAATAATCTCCAATATTCAGTACTATACACGACTATTTTTTAAATAAGATAAAAATCACCAAGTGGCCATCTAAATCACCTGATCGATCCGAACCTTATTAAAATGAAACTCAAAAGCAAAACAAAAATTTACTAGCTTAAAGAAACTTTAAGATTTGTAGCAACTATAACATTAATTTACGTAATTATGCCTAAGATAATTCAAGTAAAGATGAATAAATAATAACAAAATATTATTTTCTCAACACTATTTTTATGAAGTTAGTATAAGTCCTTAAATTTATGAAAACATATAAACTTTAGTTTATGTTTTTTAAATTAACTTTACCTTGCCTCTAACGAACATTTAAATTATTGTGTATTACAAAGGTGTGCATATGAATAAACAAAATACAGATATTTGGTGTACTGTATTGTTCGCGCCGCATGGTATGCGAGTGTGATGTTATAAATATTTAAAAACTATACATTTATATGTATATATATATACACACACACACACATAAAAGTTATGAGTGACTTACCGGGTGCGAACTTGAGCCCGAACCAAACAGACATGGGCATGATGCCGTGGTGTATGACGTGAAGAGTGGACACGTGCTCGTTCTTCTTTCTTAACACAAAGAACAGCGTGTCGAAGAATTCCGTGAACTTACTGAAGTAGTACCACCAGCATGTATTCGCCATCTATATATATTTATATGTTTAAATAAACAGAGATTTAATTTATTTATGTGCACAAATCGGGGTATTAAGGGTAAAGAGCTTTGGCTTATGGAAAGTATCGAAATAATCTTTGAATATCCGAGTTCATTAATATCACTCAGACAGACATTCTAGTGATACCGGAAAATAACAACTCGGGCGCAGATATTAACAGATAGTAAAGTGGCTTATTTTTTAGGGCCGCCGTTTTTTTTTAATAAACTAATTTACCTACATTTAATTACACAATTAATATTTTAAAAGAGGCTCAAGCTGAAGCCGCTTCCGTAATTTTTTTACCAAAATAATGTTTAATATTCGATCTCTGTTTTTGTCAATTTGTTACCTTCATAATAAGTTAAATGGCGAGTAACGGCAAAAAATATTTATTTTAATTTTGTTTTAATAAAGTAAATCACTTATGTTTTGTTTATTTTTTATTCATTTATTTGATTGACTTCCTTTATTGTCGCATACTACAACTTAAAGCTACATTTAAAAATCCTTCACAATGTAATAGGATTATTTTACAACTTTTTAAATTTTCTTGTTTAATATATTTCTTATTCAGAGACTGTTTAACATTAAAAATTCACTTAACAATTTAGATGAAATGACGTACTATAATAATAACCTTTGTACTTGTGGACGCTATTTGTAAATAATAATTAAAAACACTAATAATAAGTGAAATACATTGTTTAATAAAATATATGTGAATAGAACATCATAGAATTATAATGAAATATCTTTTTAGTTCAGTTATCGTCGGGGTTTTAATGTTAGATCCGAATAGGAGCTCTGTCAGCCTTCAGAATATGATGGTTCTCTAAGTTAGCTAGCTAAGTTATCTCTGTATCAAAAGCGTCTTACTGCCCACACTAAATTGCCTTTCTTTAGCCTACATACATATTTCGTAATTATAGTTTTACTTTAACACTTAAAATTTAAAAGCAAAACACGGAAGGCATTAAATTAAAACCTTGAATATAAAGTAATGTCCTTTTAAGCTGCCGACGTGGCCGTGCTGGCCTTGTAGATATTTCTGAATTTCTCTTTTTATTGCATATTCTTATTAATCTTTTCATTTAATATATATCGTTTTTCTTGCCTAGACTACTAGGCAACAACATCGTATTAAAAGCAGCGACTTAAATTAAATACTTGGCTATATACACATAAGCGATATCGTTATGGACTGAACAAGACGTGAATAAATATTACATATATAAATATTAATGAAATTAACGGAAAAAGAACTGGTTTTCTGATATATGTCACGGTCTATTCGCAAAATTATTAATATAGCATTTAAAATATCAACATTTTTGTTCTGTTTGAAGTTCCTGGGTCCAGGGTACATGTTAAGAATATTGTTCCTATCCAGGAGCAACAAAACTTAGTTTTAAATTATATGTATGATATACATGTTCTTGTGTATATTGCTGTTTTTATGTTTATATAGTTAAGACATGTTAAATAAATCTAGCGAGAATTAGCCAGGGCTGTTGGAGACTCAGTAATAAATGTTAGTTAATCAAGTGCGACTAACGTGGCAAGATTGTTTTTATTTATGTTTAAATTTTATTAAAATTAATTAACATTCATAAATAAATTTTACAAGTTTACTCTTAGAGTATAAGATAGGGAAAATACTTATAGATGACTTTGTATATTTAATGTCATAACTTACCCTCATCGCTCGGGGATTCCGTGAATAATCAACGAGTTGACACCTGAAGTCGTAGTGACCCAGCCAACCGCTCATCAGATACTGCGAATTTGAGTGAATAGCCAGTTTTAAATTTATTGCTGTTGCTGTCCAAACAATTTAATGTATTGTCTATTCAGAATGCAATTATTTCTATAATTTCATTTGAGTAATTGTTAGTTTTGAATAAACTTTTAAAATGAAAGATATGAAAAAAAATTACCGTGTTCCCTTTATATGAAATAATAAAAAATGCACCTTTTGTTTATAACAGCTCTTACATAATGGGATCAAAGAGGAATTATTAATTCCACTCATACAATACGTAACAAGCTCGCACGGAAAAGCGGCGAGGAATAGATTAAAATTCATATGTGATGCAAGTAGGTCAAATTCATTAATAATGCGTACAATAGTTTGCAAAATTTGATCACCCGAAAGTTATATCAAAAATTGGAATAGTTGTTTGTTTTAAAAAATCGAACTAATGTTCTAACCAGGTAATCTCGTTGTCATACGTGTAAAACATCAACTTCCATTACACGTAACATTATTATATAAGAGCAATCTTGTTTAATGCTAACAACACGACGTACCTATACAGTCGTAGATATTTCTTTAATTATTGAAAGCATCCTCAGCAGGATGTGAAAAATAATCCAAAATATTTCACATTGTTACTGCTGTGTACTGGTTGATAATTTTTTACATTTATTTATATAAATAAAAATAATTAAATGACTGAAGGAATAATGTGGCAGGTGTGTGATGTAATAATAATGGTAATAGGTAGTAATAGGTAATAGTTGCGTGGCAAATATTGAAAAAAAAAATCAAATTTGCATAACCCGCGTACGAATCTCTGTTTACCTCGTAGAAAATCCACGCGCTGAATATGGTCTGCGTAAGATTGTAAACTATAAGAATGTTTCTTAGTTCGAACGGTTTCCGGTTGGCCATGAATGCTGGACCTAATTTTTTGGCACAAAATGCGTAGCACAAGCAAGCTGCTAGCGTTGGCCAAGGAGAAGACATCATGGGCCAGTCATTCACCCGTGGATCTAAAACAAAATTAAATAACAAAATTATCACAGAATTTGAAAAGCTTTATTTTTTTCTTATAAGAGTTCTTAAAAGTTCTACCTACTCTAAAAGTTGATTATTTTTTAGGCTTTTGAGAAGAAAAGATTTAGGAATACACAGTATAATGTTTTAATAAAATTATCATGTAAAATGTTATTTTAATTGCACAAGTACGCTATATCAATAACGCAATTCAATATTTCCGTAAAAAGTACGAGGACGTAGCGATTTAAGGTTCATTTACTTTTTCTCATATCAGTATTTATCCGGTTGAGTTTTCACGGTTAATATTTACAAGTTCGTTGGGTTTGAGGTGATGTCGATTTAAAGGCGCTTTGCCTAAATAAGTTTACGCAGGCAGGGCTTCCTTAAGAGCCTCGGAGTGTTCACTGGATTTCAGACAAACCTTAGATCGCTTCATCACATGGTTGGAACGTTATTAAATAAAAGTTAATTTTCATCAAAACGACTTTGCCTTGCTTAAGGCGGTAGTTGGAAAGATTTTCCTTCCAAAAAACTAAAGTGTAATAGTCTGTTTACACATAGTAAAATATCATAATTGAAAAGATTAGCGAGAAATATAAGACAGGAGAGCTCTCGCTCAATATAAGAAATGAGAATTGAAAAATTAAAATATACTTTTGAAAATTAAAATATACCACGAATAAAGAACAAAAGAGGCTATTGTATAGGAAAGTAACTCTCTTTGCTCTTGAAGGGTCCGAGTAGCCTATATAGTCAACAGAAAGTGCCGACTAAACGAATCCATGCAAGCTCACCTTGTTAAAAGGCAACTTCACTCGTGTAAAGAACGTGACTTCGATCGGTTCTTTGATGTGGTTTTTCTTTTTTATTTCCTTGTTCCAAATAAATCTCCATTTTTAGAATGTATATATACGGTCGACAAATAATATAACAAATTTTATATATTTTTACTCGTAAAATTTATTTTTGAATTGCTGACAAATTTCGGTATTTATTGGATTAAGGCTGTCATTTTAATTATAACAAAACAATAATTCATACTAAGCTTATATTGTTCACCGTTTTTTTATTAACAGCCGATGTTTAGCTTGTAACTCTAATAGAAGTGACTGTAATAGTTATTTGTACGGAGCATACTATGTCACTATTTTCCTTATACCTTACGCTACGTTAACCAATGCTTTACTCAAGAAATATACTTCATAGTCTTGAATTTGTACAAGACCAACAAGGATATGTAGTAAAACATAAGATACATGCTATAAAACAAAACATCTGCTCACTTCATCTGTGTAATGTATAAGAGTTATGAAAGAAGTGTTTTAAGATACACTCGTTTATTTTGTTTTTTGATACAAAGAGTTAACTAACCTACGTTTCAAATAGTAAAAAAATTCTGGAAGATTCATACGAGTTTTACTAACGTCTAATATTTAATACAATCAAACAACACTACAATCAAGTTACCTAACGCTGTCTGTTTTTAGTCTTTTAACTTACATGTTAAAATTTTTGATTTAGCATCAGTTTTAAAAATACTTGTTTTAAATATTATCTACATGAAGATTATTTTAGGTGTAAAAGATTTAAAGGAGTTAATGTGTACTTTATTGGCTGGCAATTAATGAATGGTACTGCCTTACAAAAATCAATGGTTGCGGAAATAACATGTAATGAATAACATAGTAAGAAATATTTCAGAGAGATCACATTATCCTGATTGAGAGATGAGATATTCACCCTTTTTAAAGCCTTTACACCAATAACCAACCACTATGTACAATGTTAGGGGCACATAACACATGGTTATGTCGTATTTTAAATTGTAGCGAACGTTCTCACATACCAGTGCTAGATAAAAGTTTTTCCGAGTCATGTGACTTTGATTTATACCTAAATTTAATGAGTACGGTGAACTCGTTCATTTGCTAATATTTAATTTAGATTTCTTATTTACATGCTAAATCGATCGCTGAAACCAACTTCCTTTTCTTTACTGAATATTAGCATATAAACTCTTGGTCTTATTTCGAGGAAGATCAAAAAGTATCAAATTAATATCATCAGAGATATTTATAAAAAATAAACTTCGAAATTTGTTTCCGACTACTAAAAACAAAAAAAAATTCAGAAGTTAAGTAAATTAATTTTTAGGACAGGGCGGAAGCCAGCCTGTTTCTAGCGTCTGCATAAACTAAATTGTAAATAATATTTTATTATTATTAATGTCTTATTAGAGTTTAGTGTTGCCTGATTTTGTTAAAATCATCTGATCCTCACATCGGGGTCGATATTCGAATAAATTGCCTGTCTTCTTTTTCCACGATATTCTCTTCCAGAATCTTGACTCGTTACGAAACAATTCCTTTGCTCAAGCGACAACATTCAAGTTTTGTGGGAAAGAGCAAGATGGACTGTGTTTCACGATGACTCGCTGGGGGTAAAGTGACTTTGACCTTCAGACGAAATTAAATAGTTTTGGTGATAATTTTTACTTGTTGAATATAATAAGGGTTATTACCTCCGAAATCGGCGAATTGCAGCTTCCTGCAATATTGCTTTACAAATAATTTTTAGTTCGTCGCTAATGTCTAATTCTTGTGTTTTATTTTAAATCGACTATGCACTCCAGTATACATTATACAGTATTTCATTGACATCGCTCGGGTTGCCGACGGTCTTTAGGGCTAAAAGGTTCTTGAGTGGCGGCCACGAGCCGGCAAACGCGGCGTAGGTAGGCTTCGCTACTAGATGGACTGACAACATAATCAAGGTCGCGGGAGACACTGGATGCGGGCAGCGCAAGACCGGACATTATAGTAATCTTTGGAGGAGGCGTGTGCGTCTTGCGGCGGCATCAATGAATGAATACTCACTCATAATAAACGATAAACAAAAAAAAAAAACATCAATAATGCTGAAAATCATTGAGTTGGACTAGACATTTGAACAACACTGAGAACTGACATTTCCGTATAAACTTGCCATGCGACGTCAAAAACATCAATATTAAAAATAATTAAAACTGGTAAAATATGTAGTATAACAAAAACAAGAAACGTTAGAAGTTCTATTCAAATTATTTCGCAAATTATATATCTCTGTCGAAATATAATAGTATTTCGTAGTTTTATCAAATGTATCCGTGAGAGTGGTTTACTTAAACTAAGCCGAATGGCGTGGCTCAGTAGGGGCCAATGCCCAACACCGAATTTGTCAAATATGATGATGATGTTCGGACTGTAAATAAATCATTTGATGCTATCTCCCGCAACATCAAGCACATATTGGTTTTTCCGAAAGACCAATTTGGCGGTGAAGAGATTTCTTCACTAGCTAATTATGATGATATTATTATAAATGAACTATATAGTTCTTAATTCACTTTCGATAAGTATAATTAGTTTTCGAAAAATTTTCCAAAATTGACTTTTCATTTACATATCACACAGTGTTAACTGTTTATAGTAGAAATCTTCTTCTTTGACATATTAAGAGATTATTTGTCAATTAAATTTGAATGGACAAATAGTGTAGAACTGGGGCTACCAGATCCTTTTATTTTATATTTTCGTTACGGCACGAGGGAGGTTTTTAGCCAAAATAACAATAGTGCGCAAACCGTAGAGTAAAAAACATGTCACTAGCTTTTGATGTCAATCAAAACTTTAAAAAAAAGCCGACAAAAATATCATGTACGATTACAATGAAAACATTATAATTGAAGTCTTGTAGTGTACAAAATTTAAGCCTTAATTTTGTAAATAATAGTTTTATATTATTAAGATATTAAATGTAATAAACAGAGTTATCGCTCTAAATTCGTTTAATTTAGTATATACAGTATATAGTGTATATAACAATGTGTATACAGGTATGTAACAGGACCGATAGATCAAAACAAAATTCATTTCACTCCCATGTATGTTCAGCTATTTTGAATGGTTTGGTTGACATAAGATAATTTGTGATGTCTTTGAAAATATCCGGTTCTTTTGTTTGGTCAATCTATCAAAATCAATATTAATATTTATTTTGTTAAATAAAAATAACCATTTAAATGTTATTTTTAATTTTATTCACCAATGATTAATTTCAGTTACATGATACAAGGCTTAGTATTCAATTAGTTTGAGGCAAAAAATCACGAGCGTAGGCTTAACAGTTACATTGTATCATTTTCTTAAGAAATCAGACTTTTTAAATCTGAAAATTCAACTGAAAATCGCTAAATATACGTTGGGGTGAAATGGAGGACAGGTATTGAGAGATTTCAATCGAGTGTCACAACCTGTACACATGTAACATAAGAAATAAAAATAATATATGGAGAAACAGTAAATAGTAGGGTAACAGTAAATAAAACAATAAAAATTCTGTTGTGGCTACAGAGTGCTGCGTCGAGTGGTATATCGCAGGCGTTACGGTAGTGATGCTACATCAGCAGAGTTTAGATCAGTGCCGCTTTACGTAATTGTGTTGAGCAAACGCCTTCGATGACGCCGTCTGAGCGGCGAAGCGCTCACTCGAAAGTTAATTCGACTCGATCCACTTAAAATTTTGCTATCTAGTTTTAATTTAGAAGATTGCGAAATTAATTTATTTATAACAAAATTATTATGTAATACCTTTAAAACGTTTCGATTACGTTATTATTGACTTAACGCATGTGGCATGTTTTAATATACAGTCTGGTTAAAAATATTGCGAATTTTGAAATTCCGCGGGTTACGTATTCGATTTTATTATGGCGTTATATTGGCCCTCATGTCCCTAAACGTTCAGTTAATGTTTTTTGATGTAAAAACAAAAGAAAGTGCGTCGGACGCATTGCGTATGTTAACTGTGGCATATGGTGATGCCACCTTAAATAAAAGTAACGTTCACGGTGGTGCAAAATGTTTTGTAAGTGTGCTGGAGGCCTGAGTATATCAACAACAAATCAAAACAGTAGTTGCATTCGTCAAATGTTGGATGACTGTTAGTGAAGTTGCCAAGGACCTGAACATAAGGATTCGCTGACAACATTCTATTTTTACCAAATTTTTAGGCGTAAGACGGGTCGTCGCTAAATTTGTACTAAAATTGCTCAATTTCGACAACATTAACATAGTTAAGGAGTTGTTGGACTCTACAATCGAGAACCCAAATTTGTTCCAGATGGTAAAACCTGATGATGAAACATTTGTCTATAGATATGACGTGGACACCAAATTTTAATAATTGCAATTGGAAGCTTCCACATGAACCAAAACCGAAAATTGCGCGCCTTGTTCGATAGGATGTGGAGTTATTGCTTTTATAGTTTATTTGCATTGTAGAGGTGAGGTGCTCTTCACGAATTTTGTGACAAAGATATCTTCATAATGTTATGCGCAATTTATACGAAACAATTGTCCAGAAACGCCTGGATTTAAAGAAAAATTAAAAAAAAAATTGGGACAGCCCTTTTTAAACAACGTTACCTATGAGCGAATTTTTGGCCGAAACATTACTCTATTTAAGTCGCAGTCTCTGTATTCCTCGGTTCTGTGTATATCCATCAGAGTTGTGTGACTTATTGTTGTTCCCGAAACAGACTAGGAAAGGAAAGAACGACGCTGTGCTACGATTGACGAGATAAATGATCGAGAGAAACGTTGAACAAGATCATTATTTATTTTAAACGTGTTAAAAAATGAAATATACGTTGGCAAATGTATAATATCTTATGCGTATTACTTTGAAGGGGACAAAATAGATGTTCATGAAAAAATAGGTAAATTAAAGATACAAAACATAAATACACATATTATAAATAATACACTAAAACAAAAAAAAATCACTATACTTATTGAAAAGACCTCATTCATTAGTTAACAGACTTAACTTTTTATTTCAAATAATACTCTATACTTAAATCTTAATGTTAACTAGTCATGCAGTCGCGTGTTAGTAACAGTAGAATTTTTTTTATACCTACTTTTTTATTTTTAAGATAAAACATCCGAACAGAGACGTTATAAAATATATTTTACTTGTACAAATTTATTTAAACAAATGAATTATACTTAAAATAACATGGCTACATAGGCTAAAATATTTAAAACATTTAAGGCATTCACGACGATACTGATAAAAAAAAATTACTTACCGCTCTTGTTGTCCATTAAATCTCTGTACCAATGGTAAATACTCGCCATGGTGGGAAGGGTTTTCCAACACGAAAATTCTGTAACAAATAAAAATACAAACTTAATACCAATTAAGTAAGCCGATTGCTGGACTCGAGCGAATTGTTCGTACAATTAGGCCATTTGACTAACATCGGTAAGGCGTGGTGCGTGGAAGTCGGCAGTGTGCGGCTATTTCTAGTCATCACGGGTTTGGTTTAATTCAGTGTATTCAACGTGCCTAAATGTTAAATTTCAAACTTTTAAAATAATAGTAGTCAATTCATATAGCGCGTACAGATGGCCTTTTTTATCAGTGATATAATAAATACAACAGATTAACAAGATGGTCAGTCAACGGATTAACAACAAGGGGCCTTAAATTTCTGGAGTAGGGACCTCGGACCGTCAAGCGCAGCGTAATACTTCCGCCCTCAAGGTTACAATCTTGTTAAGATCATAGATGTAGGTCGCTTCACACTGAGCTTATTGGAAATCTTTCAGTGATGCCTATGTCTCCATATATACATGCTAGCTATTTAAACGCAAATTATTAATAAGAACTTGTATAATAATTATATTTATCACCAATAATGATCTCCAGAGATGTATAATTTTTTTTGTTCAACAGATAAACTATTCTAAAATTTTCGGACGTATTACAACTAAACAAATAAAAGCGACCTTATATAATATCCTTGAGGTTATTTAAATAATCGTGTTTTAAGCAGGGTCGGATAATATTGACAGATCAATGTGGTAATAAATATAAAGAAAAACATAGGTCTGTTCCAAGAACTTAATCAGATACATTTAAGGGATAACCTCGATTTTTGGGCCGTTATTTAAAAAAAAAAAACTAGTATTTCTACATAGTGGATGACGAATAGAATTTTTTACATTTTTTTCATATCGTGAAATGTACTTTGTTATATAAATAAGAAGATCTAGAACACGTCGTAAATAAATCTACTGTAATAAATATTATATAAGTAGATTTGCATTAAAGCAACGAACGCATCTAGATCAGAGATGACAATATCAAATGGAAAGCAAACGTATCCGCGCACACGTTGAACATTTGAGAAAAAAAGTAATGTAGTCGCGGAAAATGGAAATGTCCTAGAGCAATCGACGTGTTTATTAACGGAGTACATCGATGGAATGTTTACTCAACAAACATCTTTAACGCACGTACGTAACTTTGTTTGTAGCGCGGATAGATGGCGGAAGTAAGCGGGTTGCAGCACTGTCCTTAAAAAATACGGTTGCAGATTTAGCATACAGAATGAATGATTAAGTGAATTCCAGCTATTACATCATAGAGCACATGCTTTAGTGAAGGGGACGAAAAACGAGAAAGATTTTTGTATTAAAAATGTTTCGAAGTATAATTAAGCACGGTGAATCACCACGATCACAAGGATGTTGCAGAAAATTTATCTGAATTGCTTTTGCTTTAAGTTGGTTTTCTTTCTGCAACTCGAGGACGACTAAATAAAAATTATTTGTTTACATAACATAAATTACACTGTTGTACCATACTACCGAAACATTAATTGGCCTAAAATAAACAGTTATTAGAAATTAGATTATTGTTCTGCTTTATAACAACTCTTTCTTATACGATGCTGGTTATCCAAACATTCTTGTATAACGAGCTCATCTGCCCCGTATAACGCGTTATATAGAAATGATTCCCATTTAACTTTTATTGTTTTGGGTTTAAATCGAACATAAAGATAAAACGCCGTTCTGAACGCAATCGAACTATACGTTATAACACTTGTTATTTGAGGGACATTTAATCACGTTATCAAAGTAAAGTGTTATGGGGGTGCAGTTTACTATCTTTAAAGACCTTATATATAATATTGTAAATTGCAATTCACAACGCTTATTGATGAATATTATCCTGAACTATTACCTGAATCAAATCTGCAACCACGATTAGAATTTTTTGGTTTGTAACATCGCCGTTTTAACTGATTTGTATTAAAATATAGTTCTGTGTTGTTATTGACTTTATTCAGAATATACAGAACTATATCAGAGGATACAGAAACCATTCATAATTTTATTTTTTTCTGCCACCGGTTTTTTAATAGTTTTTATCTTTTTTAACACATTACATATAGAAACATTGCAATATAATATTGACTAGTAATAATTGAATCAGTATTGTGTTCCGAAACACAAAGACCGCCATTTCGTACGTATTCGTCCATCATGTCAATTAACAATCGCATCGGAAGTGGTGACAGCACGTTTCGCTTCTAAACTCACGTTGGTATGCTTTCGTTCTATTGTCACGTTCCATGAATGTCATACAAAACCATCTATCTTTGAGTAACATTAGGTTGTTAGTGCAAATTGTTTGTACAAGTGTTAAAGCACTTTATGCTTTAAACTGTAGTTATATAAAGACTATCTGACAAATTGACAATAAACGTTAAATGCATTTAATCGAAACTGTGTGGCTTGCGCGTGCACGCACGTTTTCAAACGCTGATAAATTACGTCGACATAGAGAGAATACATTTGTTTAATACTATTTTGGAACTTTCTGCTAATGGTACTTTTCATATTTCATTAAGTCTTACTATTCATGTGGATATTTGACAAAGTATATCAAGTGCATGACGGCGATTAAAAACGGGAACGATTTCAATTGAACTCGATTTATGCTTGACGAATTAAAACAATTACCTTGATTTACTTCTTTTCTCTTCAAAACTTCCAATAAAAATAACTACTGTAATATACCTTTAACACAATGTAAGCATTTAGCTTTTTATTTTTATTTATTACTTATCATTGATAGTGCGTATTACATCTTGAAACAGAATACACGGGTCTATTGGTTATATGTGTAAATGCATTAAATCTTTTACACTTATTTCTTACCACCTTGTATACAGTCACTATGAAATGTGATACATTATTATTATTTTTTTAATTGCAATGCAGCACGTCAAAAACTTCGGGCTGTAGAAAGTCTGTAAGGACAGATAATAAACAAAAAATAATTCTCATATTTAATATATTATTATTACATAATTTATTATTTTTGAAACCTCTGAGTAGGGTTTACCATGCATTAAGCAAATAAGCTATACATTCACCCATTTAAAGCTTGTACACCTATAACCATGGTGACATTATTAAAGTTTATATTTCGTACGAAAACAAGCTATAATAATTGTGGATCGTAACGATATTTGCTCACTCATATTTACCGAACCAAAAGCACGAAGAAAATACAAAAAAAAATTCGTTCGTATTTCTACAAAAGAAATGTATTTATTTTATATTCGAAACAAACAAAACTATACCTCGTCACATTATCACATATCACATTCTTGAGACGACATCAGCGGTAGAAAGAGCGGGAAGATGGAACAAAGCTGATCTTACACAACTGTCTATTATACGTTAGACCTTGACCCGGTCTCTGCGATGCTAACTCTCACTTACACTTGAAAAATATTTAAGTGTTACTCGCTATACGACGTGGGTTATGTAATACGGAGATCGGTTATTTAATAATAAAAGAATATAAAGTTTGTATTAATCAAAATAAAATATTTCGGGAAACGATTATGTTTTTCAACTGAATTCGGCATTTTATAATTGCTGTACGTAGCCAACTTGAATATTAATATCAATTTGAATAAAAATTAATTCGATTTAACTGACCTAATAAATGATTAATAGAAACTGTAAGCAACATAAAAACCGAGTAATATTTAACTTATTAAGATAATCAATTCCTAAATCAGAGGCGGTTTGATTATTTTTCAGATTTTCATCTCGTGTGTCTCACAGAGACTGTTGAATGGTTTTATGAAAAATATTTATATTCAATAGGGATTCACACGTCCTAACAAGGATAAAACACTTAACTAAAAATAAAAATCAAAAAAGGTAATTAATTGTCGATATTAGCAATTAAAAAAATCATGATAGCAATCAATTAAATTTTTCATGACTTACGGCCTATTATTGGCATTAAACAATTTGCCTGCCATATGAGGGCAACGAAATAATTATAAACAGGTGCATGAATTATTTGTCAATGGGTAACGTTGTGTACAATTCGATGGAAGAATGTTTATAATGCACGGGATTCGTGTGACAGCCGGTAGGTCGCGGCAACTTTCACTCGTACTCTGTCTTACGTAAGGACGTTGCGCCAGAGCGACCACGTTCGCGCCCTGCGGAACCACTGACCCACTGCCACAGAGCAGTAGTGGTACACCCCACTACCCGACATTCATCCCATAGAACGTTTGAGAACGTTGCGTTAACGTTGCGCGAGTTACCACTGTTTTTTCTTGGCGTTCGCTTACTCGATGTCAGAAAAGATTGCAAAGAATATAGATAAAAATCACTGCGACTGGAATTGTTTGGCGCTAATTTAAATAAAACGTCTTCAAAATTTAGAATATAAAAAACGTAGGTCATATTTTTTCTTAACTCTATTAATGCAGTTAATGACATATATCAAACGAAAATCGCAAATTTAATTTAATATTACTTATGTACGAGCAAATTCATTTACATATAATAGCTGCTTTTTATTGAAATTCATCAAATCGATAAATGATAAGCGAACACTAAAATATGATTTAAAAGTTTTTGTAAGTAAATGATTAATATGGAAATTTCGGCGGTTTAAACAGTAGCCTACATCGAAAAGATACATTTCAGGTTATGTATATATTACGTAAATATAACAAGATTCTAATTTTAAATGTTTTGTGCAATATTTTATTTGATACAAAAACATTTAAACGAATTTACTAAAAAAATAAAAACTCAAACGATTATATCAAGTTGTGGATGATAAATAAATAACACTTATCTTTATCATATATTTGTCAGAGATAATCATAGGTTTTGAAGAGTTCTTAAAATGTTAGGTTGTATCGAAACCTCATAAAAGATAAAAATTGGTATGGATCCATAGTCCTTCATAAATTTTATTTTTAATTTCCTACATTTCATTAATTGTTACAAATCCTGTACCAAGTAGCACAATTTCCACTGTTGTGCATCTTGGATGTAAATTGTGCTACAATAAACTGACAATTGAGCCAAAAATAAAAAAAACTGGAAGATTTTAATGTCAAAAATCCGCACTAAACTTCCAAAACAAGTTCATCTAAGAGAGGATTATCTGAACATTAAGACATAAAAAAGATGTTTGTATATAATATTTTCCGTTACGTTTGTATATAATTTTTTACCTGTTAATGCGTTACAATGATATTCAAGTACGCGTATTTTTTATCTATATCATTATTTTCGTAAGTAGAAAGGGGTGTATGTAAAGCAATTTGCTGTCAATTAATGTATGGTACAACCTATCTAAAGATCAATAGTTTCAGAAATAACAAATAACGTAATGATAAAACAGTAACAAAAAAATCGTTTTCAAAATTCGGCTTACTACAAATTAAAATTAATTATTGTTTATTACCTGTCCCTGTAGACTTATTACAGCCAGAAATTAATAGCCTGGCGCATTTCAATAGAAGAAAAAAAATTAAATTCTAATCTAAATAAAAATAAATACTACTACTACTAATAAATAAAATAACCTTTACATATTTCTTATAAAATTATTAACTCAAAAACCTTAATGAGAAATAAGCTTATCTGATCACTCGAAATACCAAGGATAGCGGTAAAGTTTTTGAGTTTATTTATTGACGACAGGAAACGAAAAATTACTTACGTCCGAAAAAAAAAAATACGTTTATAAATAACCATTGTGCAAGGAGTTCCGATATCGCCTTCTTTATACGGGCCTAGTAAAATTTAAAGGGCGCGATCTTGACTCGGACGTTGACCGTACTTAAAGTGTAATTCATATTAATGGATTACACCTTAATTCAAAGACCTTTAACGATTTCTGATATTTTTTTTATTGTTGAATGCTAAAGATCAGAATAAATACGAGATGTACGTAGTTTTGTTTTATTTGGTATGCGGTACTTTATTATAAGATTAATTAATATTTAGATTGATTAATTTTTTATTTAGGTACATATTGGTTACTTATATACATTTAAATAAAGACAGGAGTATGAACGATTAAAAGCTGTTAAATCTCTGCGAGCTTTGTTTTCTAAATATCGTAAATTCAAAAAAGTCATATTATGTCACCACACTAGTAATATATATATATATATATTTATATGTTTATATATATATTCATATTACAATTCTTTACTGAAGTAGCATGAGCTACTCAAAATATCATATACGTGTTTATTGACGTAAATGCTTAACTTTTAAATAAAATAAATACTCGTAAATTATATGAGTTGTCTTAATATGCAGTAGTTCATTTATTAAGACTTATCACGGCCATTTTTATACCTTTTTATTTCCGTATATACCAGATGTATCTTTGCGCAATATATTCTATCGGTTTTTACTTGAAAGTTATTAATGTTTTATATTAATATTAATTCAAATAAACTATTGAAAGCTATTTACAATTGCTATAATCGATTTTGTATAAAGTAACACATTTCTTGATAAACAATATCGATAATTTTATACAGGAAAAAAATACAAAACAAACTTCCATTTACACATAATCGATGTTAAGTAAAATCGAACGTTATGCGATTTACAACATACATACGTAATATTTGTAAGTTCAGTTTTTAGTGTGAAACGTACCTTTGACTTTTTACAAATTAAATTAGTTTGATAACTAAATTATTCCTTGTAGACAAGTAGTGCCCCACTCAAGATTATCCAGATTGGAACATATTCTTTAATATCAAATCCTGCGCAACTTTACGTTCATCTTATTGGGATAAGAAAGAAGTTTGCGTAATACCAATAGTTTCGTTAATTACGACAACATTCAAAACGGAAAAGTAATGTTTACACACTTGCAGACGAACCGAAATAGACGCCTCGGTGCGGTAATATGGGATAAACAATTTGTAAAAGATTCATGTTAACATTATTTCTTAACGCAACATGTCATTATTTAATAACCGGAATTATTTAAATCCCATGAAGTAAGGTCTTACCAGGTGGTCAATTTCTACTCGGTAAGCCGTGTTCCGGGAAGCATGTCATAAATCCCCTACTATCGAATTCTACACGCCTTTACCACTTTGTCGTAAGTGTTCCAAAAATTTATAACAATTTATATATATTTTGGATTTATTTATAGTATATTTATTTACTCGACAATCAATTGTATTATTGATAACAGTGATAGCCAGGAAATTTTTCTTCGCAAGAGATCTGTAATTACAACTTGTTATATTTAGCTAAAACCATTTAAGGATAGTTTACATTACTAATATGTAGAAGAGACGGCTGTTGAGCCTGTTTTTGTTAGGATTGCGGTAAAATACTATGAACTTTGCAAGAAGGAAATCATAAAGCAAGCTTTATGTAGCAATTAAGAGTAGTATTACAAAAACAACTTCTTTTTTGTTTAACACATACGATCAGCCGTTAAAATAAAATCTCGTTGTAAATTTCGGTCACAACTTCGTGAAGTAAGCAATACCTGTTATTAAGTTTTGGTTGATTCGAAAAGATTATGTTGTTTGCCACAAAATAATTTAAAATTATTCAGTATACATTTTTTAGAAATATAATTTCATGTGAACAAATTGAAAATCACACTGATAACAATGAACTACTTAAAAGGAAAATCAGTATTAACATTGTTTATAAATAAACATTGTATAAAATAATATGAAATTGAAATATAATTGTTTTTGCGTAATTATATATTTACATTCATCCTGTATAAAGTAATCACTCTGAAATTGTTACATCGATTTGTTTTTTCTATTGGAATGCGACAGGCGAATAACTTTTGTCAGTACAAAGTCTGCAGGGATAGACAGTAAACAATAATTAATTTTAAATATAGAACTTTGAATTTTGATTAGCTTTGCGTTATTTATTATTTCTGAAATCATTGATTTTTAGATAGAGTACTAAGTATTAATTAGCAGCAAACGAGCTATGCCTTTACCCTCTAAAAGTTTTTACAAATAGGTGTCTAATCATACTGTACAGTTAATTTACAGTCAAAACTTAGGTGTGTAAATTATAAAATTTAAAGTGTTGAAATAAAAGTTTAGCAACTCTTATTAAACCCGGTCAGCGTCTGTTGAAATCAAACGTGCGGTACAACGGTTTTTACGTATTGTTATGCGACCAATTGTTAATTTAAAAAAAAAATACTTTTTAAGATAAAAATTCATTTTTTAGGTGTATCTACATGAATAATTTTTATTAAACTTTATCTTCGTTAGCTAGATATACTTTTTTTCTTCCTTCATTAATTAAATTTTTAACTAGATCATCAAATTTTAAGAATTATTCGATAATCGAAAAATTTTAAGAGTAATACAATATCGGCTAAATATTATTAATATTATATAACAAAATAATACATAAAACAAACTTACATTTAATATAACGGCAACTATTGTTTGAGCGACCCTAATTTCAAACTGGCGTAACTGGCGGTTTCGAATAGGAAAATAAATCGAGTCGAATTTTTGTGAACCAGCGAAGCGCACACGCAGATGTTAGCGTCCGCCGAGGGCACGACAGACAGTGACTGAACGTAGCCGGCTCTTACCACCACTAAGTCGTTATTAGCTCGCTACCTGCGTCACACGCACGTCAGAGAAGCAGCCAACAGCGAGTCGACAACTTCTCCATAAACCAGAAATGATCGTTCCTTTAGCCTGTTTTCTATAAGTTCAAGCTCGTCTTATCTTCAAGTATTAATGCGACTTTATTCTATTATAAAGAAACATCTCACGCAACATTAAGTAATATGAATTGATCAAGATAAAACCAAAATTTGAAAAAAAAAAAACTGGAGGACTTTTGTATGTAAAATATTTACAAAATTATATATAAATGCATGGAACTATTTGGACTGTCTCCTATTATTCATTATAAATAATCGTAATAGGACAATAGACGACTTCTCGGACTCTTGGAGGTTTTTGTAGCAATGATTCTCTAGCATCCGATTCCAAGCGATGCAAATCCTACTGAAATCTTCACCCTACATTACACGAATACTACAATCGGTTCACTCACAAGGCATACATAATCTATCGAAGAGGACTGTTAAAGCAGAGGGGAGAATAACTTCGGTGGGCCATATCTGACAATGTGATGCCTTCTGATTAAAAACGCAGGCAAGTGCGCTAAATTAGAGAAAGCAAAGCCGTAGTTCGAAAAGAGAGTTGGAAGTAAAAAGCTGAACTAAAAATTTCTCATCTTGTCTTCTGAAAGATTCAAAAAGTAGAGATGCTTTTGTATACCTCATTTCCCTCGCCCGAGCCGCGCACTCCGCTAGACGAAGAAAAAGATTTAACAACAGCTTAGAGGGCCAATGCTATCTTACCTACTTCATCTTCCTTTCCTGTAAATCCTGCCCACCACTTAAAGTTGGCCCTGCAGTCGAAATCAATCCAGTTACATGCGACTTTGTTATGGATGTCACTCGCAAATTGCGCCTCCGTAACAGCCCCTGGCTTTAATAACTACACCATGAAGGTAATTAAAAGTTCTTCAATTATAAAGTGGTATTTATCAACAAGCTCTTTTCTAACGATTGGAAGAACGCAGATGTTCTAAGTCCAAGTTTTCTTTAAGCTTTTGGGATGATTTATAACCAATTAATCTTGAAAATTATTAACAAATCCTTGAACACTTTGGATTTTAAAACAAATATATACCGCGCATCTCCGCCGCGTCATAGATTACATTACCGCCAACCGTATTAAGGGATCTGACACAGAAGTTCCGATCTTCTACGACGAGGTAATAGTGTTCGTCAAAGTCAGACACAACGGCACATATAAAGTTTATTAGGTAATGCGAATACGTCGAGGGTGTATGTACGGCAAGTTTGCACCTATCGGGTCGTCGCCTAGGATAGATGCTGGGTCTGACTTTATATACGCTCTGAATCAATAATCCATCTCTTTTCAAGGGTGTAGACCTAGGTTTATTCGCTTACATCTGTCGTACACCTCTAGCATCAGAATAGATGCCATACGACAACGCTTCTAAACCGAAGCCAACATCTTAGAGTGTTGGTTCAGGAAACGAAGAATAACTTTAACTTTAGTGCAAGCTCCACTAAAGCGCGAAACAAGGTGGTCTTTATTTTGAGCTGTAATTCCTATTTCTGAATGAAAGTAAAAAGTTTCATTTGAAGAGTCCTAACATAGGCAAGAACGATCTATGCGCGTGTTAGGTGTGCAAGTTATTCACAGACTGCCGGTTGTACATAACATTCGTATTGAAGGTCTGCATGTGGACTCCGAACTACCAACGATTGTTAAATTTCTCAAACTAGCATTCAAACACTGATTCTTCCGATTTTAATGGATATCCGTTAATTGTAGGTGCTGTGACCTACGAAGCAATATCACCAGAGACAGTTAAATGTCCCGCCGTCCTGAAACCGAGACAAGTTCTTGAATTTCTGGACAGCACGAAGACTCGAATCCTGCCAGAGTATATATAAATCGCAACCAAACAAGATCATGAAATTTTCGCCGGCGAGAACGGTCGCATACAGGAACTACCATCACGTACCGGCAGGGTTTACTCACATCGTAGAAAAAAGCCTTAGCCTTAACGATTTTCGTAGTAATAGTATCGGTACCCAATTAATAGCAACTAAACCAATTCGAGAATCGGCATTCTCGAGAATCCTTGGATGGAAACGCTAAATGGATAACGAGTGACAAAGCCGAGGCTCTTTCTCGGGGGTGTTTGCACCTGATAGTTTGTTGGAGCGTCCACTTAAACGATCAGAGCTCGGCGTTATACGTCTTTTTAATTACTTAGAAATTTAAAGACGAGAATAACGTAAAAGACAAAAGCGTAGTGAATTTTATTTTAATAACACATACATGATAATTGATAAAAAACTAATAATTTTAGAATATTTCAGTTACTCAAAAAAAAAATAATAATTATAATTCATAGTTGTTAAAAAACTCATCAACTTATTTTACATTTATGTGCAAAATACCTTTTGTACGACAATATATAATTGTAATTAGTAGATAATGAGGATTTTACTCATAAAAATTACAACATATTTCCATAATAGGAATTCTACAAATAATAAATGCGAAATACTTATACGAAAAACAGAATACAATAGCTTCTTCGCAGGGAATGAAGGATCTTAATTAATATTTCATACCATTAAATTTACTTGATTAAACTTAATGTTCGGCACGGTATAAACTCCAGTTTATATATAGTTTAGCATTCATATTTAGATGTGTTCTGTGTTCCCTGTAATAGTATTTCGTCGTTTCAGGCTATTGCACTCCCACTGTAAGGTATTCATGTCCCCCAAAGATATCTATAGGGGGATATACCATAATCGCCACGCTTGCCTCTGTTGCCCATACCCTAGAAGCTTGTTTTATGAGCGGTGGCAATCATATATATGTGATTAATCCACAAAGTATTAATCATTTAAGATTGTATCCCGAGAATTAAACCGGCGACCTACGATCTCACGTTTCAGTCCTGTACCGCTGGGTTACTACTCTATCTAACGTGCTCGTACATGTTAACAATTATTCTGGACCATCCATCTATTTTATCCATCTTTTATAGTTTCATTTGTATTGAGTTCACGGAACAGGTCCGTGAGCTATAGAAAGGAATCTAAGTTATTTTGAACACTATTAATGACAAAATTCGAAACTTTATGTTTATTTCTGTTTGATATTAACGTTTAATTGAATACGTTGCAACTTGATAGCTAAATCTTTTTTCGAATGATTATTACGAAAATATTTTAAAAATTAAAACTACTTTTGACTTTTATATTCACACGACCATTTTCAATAACGCTTTAATACGGGAAATCTAGGGGATAAAATCCGTTAATTTTTTAAAACCATTAACGTCTTTTTGCCATTGCCACGTGACGGAAACGAATTAAACTAAATACGGATTTATATGAAGCACCAGAATCGTGTTCGTTAAGACATTATTTTTGTACGTCTCGTTAACTCGGTAATTTATCCAGATACGGCGCCTTTAAATCGGATCACGAGACAGTTTATGCTCTTCATTCATTCATTCATGTCAGCCGATATACTTCCCCCCACGACCTTGTTCCTACTCACGCTGTGCCATTGCTTAGCAGCAATATGAAGAGTGATACTTGACACCCTCTATATACACGACTGTCATTAGTTATTTTTAATAATATATATTAACGTAGAATACATCGTTTTTACGTTTTATTCGTTTTGTCAGGTGAACAGAACAGTGGATGTTTAGTACATAGGAATAGGTGTAATATTATTTGCAAAATAGTGATGTAAAAGGTGTTGTTTTCAAATTTTTAAGGCCAGTTGAAATTTCACTAAGAAATTAAGATGTGTTTGTGCAGGATTTATGCTTGCACTCAGATTTAGACACTAATTTAAAACACAAAAAGTTCAAAGAATTTTTTTATATATAAACCTGGTTTATGTTTATAGACTATGTGGGTTAATTGAAAAAAAAAAATCATTTCTGAATAGGAGCAGTGAAATTCATTGGATCCATAGGCAACAAATTCGTAAATCCAACTCTGTATATTACCTCATAAATCTAGTTTCAAAGCTTTAGTATTTTTTGACAAGCCTTTAAGATATTTTACCTCATGTAAATAAAAACTATACTTCACAGTTAAATTTTCTGTTACTGCCCAACATTCGTGTCAAGTTTTAACAAGAGATGATTTTTTTTGTGTTATTAAATAAATGTTTTTAATACCAATTAAGACATGTTTTAATAAACAACAAGCAATCTACCTGTTTGTTGTTTATCAATTATAATATCCTTTATACTTAATAAAACAATTACAAAATTTTATTACAACCATAAGTACTTGTATTAAAAATATTATTTATGTGTTCATTATTATATATACAATGTATATTTTTATGCAATTAGCTTTATTTTAAATTATCATTACATATTTTTGTGAAGTTTGATTAAAAAGTATATTTTAAAGTTGAATTAATTTACGAATTATCATCAGTTTGTAGTGCATGGCCTGTGACACACAAAACAACAATTATGAATGTAGTTAAAATTTACATCAATTCATAGAATTTGTGAAAGCACAAAATATGTAGGTATGACAAATCAAATTTGTAGTTTTATATTTGGTTTTCCCAAGAACATAATGAAACTTATACAGAAAGAAAAAATACAACAAAAAAATTACCTTTAAATGTTTTTAATTTATTCCCAACTTTTTTCACTGTTTCAAAGGTAAAGTTTGTGTAATAAACATGAGGTTTTAACAAAACATGGTAACATTATAGTGGAGAAGTATTAAATGACTGGTTCCCATATAGATAAATTCAAAAAAATATCTCATTGAAAATTAGTTTGAGACCCAATTAAGAAATTAATAATCAATATTGGCGAATCATTGTTATTTTTAGAAGTAAAGAGGGGAGTGAATAATTTAGTAAATCACATCAATTCTGCCCAAAAACATTCTTATTTTGAAAGTGAATAATCTATTATTTGTTACAATGCATTTAGGATGAGTAAATTGTTGATGATAAGGAATTAACTTTACAAGGTATTAATAACTCCTGGCAAATTTTTATGTAAATATCTAGACATTTTTTAAATTACATCTTACTATACTTCTAATGCAAAAATACACAATTCCTCCCTGTTGACCTTGTAAGGAATGCAATATATACAAAATAAGTTTTGAAACGACTCCTGGTAAGCGGCATAATATACCCAATATTATGCAGTTGCTTGTGATTCTTTAAATGTTAGACAAAATATTCAATTATTTGTAAGTTTGTCATTGCATGGTATGTATATGAGTTCATATTAAATAAATTTACAAAAATATGTACTTATTTTTATTATAAATATGTTCCACAACAATGTATGGATGATAGTGTTATAACATACAATTAAGTTTAAGTATAGCCCAACAGGCACAATAAATACTAATTGTAAAAAAAATGTACCATTGTGTATTTTTTATTTTAATGATACACTACCAGTTTAAAGTCTAAGTATATCTAATAAAACTTGCACAATATAGAAATACCTGTTCACACATATAAAAGGGATATAACAGTATTCTACAGAAGACAAAAATTAAATGATTAAAGAATTAAAAACAATACTAGCATCTTTATTATGTTACGGCGTTGCGACCATTTAATATAAGAAATGTTACAGCTATATCTTCAGCAATAAATTAAAATTTGTGTTTTTTTTATTAATTTCGTAAATTATGATAAGCCGTACTTTCTACATTTTTTGAGGCATTGAAAGCAGTGGGCGTTGTACTAACGCAGTGAGAGCAAATAGTTAAATTTACGTACTCACCTACTAAAATCTTGATATATCACCACGACAAATCTGTTACAACTTGAGTATTATTTAATTTTGTTATATGCATACAGGCTATAATCAGGACATTAGTGGAGAACGATTGTCACCTCTTCATTTATCCGTACTCGCTGACTAATTTAGGTTATAAAAATAGCTCTTAGTGAGCTTTTAAGATTTGAATGAATTTTTGTCATTAATTAAATATTTATCCTCATTATTGTATACACTTTGAATTTTTATTGTTAAATTATAATGGATACTATTCCCTAACAACATACTAATCCAATTCCATAATTCAGTCCTATCTCAGTAAGTTTACACAGATGAAATAAAACTCAGTACTTTGACGTTCTGGTTACGTCATTAGTGACTTAAATTTTGTATTTAATCTGCAATTGAAATCGTAAATTTAAAATTAAGAATCATAATAAAAAGAACTAAGTTTTTACAGCATTTTATTATACCGAGCTAATGATTAAAGAAATGTTTGTCTACAATGCGGTTTTAAGGTGTTTTCTTGAAAAGGTTATATGTTTATTTTTTTACGCGCCACCTAGCGATAAGAAGTAACACTGAAAATAACATTTTGATTATCGTACACGAGATGGCGAGATATACACCATTAAAATAATCTATGGCAGTTAAATATTTAGGGGTATAAAAATTATGGATATTAGTATTGAAATATGTCTAATAAAGTTGTTTGGAACTACCAGAAAAGTGTTTCGATCATTTTTTATTCTTCCTCCGAAATAGAAAAAAAAACTAAAAGTATTAACAACTAACAGGTACAACGTGTTCCAAGTATTTAATATTCGAACGGTTTATTTAAAATTGATGGATTAATTAATTGAAAAGAACGTTCTGCAAATAACAAGTATCAATTCAATACGGAAATCTGTGACTCATAATAACGAAGATCATTTTAAATAACGAAGTCGCACTAGGAAACAAATAACATGGTGTTCGTGTAAAAAAAATAATGAGTGAGAGATTTTATTATCATTATCTGGCGCCAGATGGTTAAGTAGGTTTTACATATTACAAGTACAACGCTCCATTAATAAAAAAAATTAATTCTCTTTGTGTTTTGGTCCTAGACATCATTACGTTAACCCACTTCGAAGAAACCTTATGAGGAGTTCAGGAATCAAAACCTTCATTTGAAATAAAATATTGATAATTAACAGAAAAAGATTTTTTTTATTAATAAAGATGAGATTGCATAAATTATATCATTTTTTACATGACCCACTCGTAGATATATAGAATTGGTTACTTGCAAAGTTAGTAATAATGAAGTATTTTATGAAATAAACATAAATTTAATTAGCCCACAAATAAAAATGTTCTGTTATATTTTACAATAAACAACAAATCAATATTATTTAATTTTAAAATAGTGTAAATGACAATGCAATAAAACAATAAAATTGTAATTAGTTTTTTAAGTAATTATTTCAAACAATCCATAACTGGACGTAGTAGGCATCTCACAAAGATTTTCAATTAAACCGATAGAAATCGGCCTGTCTTTTTAACATATTTATTATTATTTACCATACTCTACTTACTCTTTGCAGTAAAACTCGCAAATTTAGTTATCTTTGAACGTTAATAAAAACATATTTCGAAAAATAACCTATTCCGACTGAAAATGAAGTAGTATGGTTTTCTTCGTAATAAAGATTTTTAAAGACAGAATGCTAGGTGGCGACTTGTGTTACAGAAGCTATAGTAATAATTCAAAAAGAATGTGAGGTTATATATACATAGGCCACTTTTTAATTTAAATGCATGTTATCATCCATTTGCCTATTTTGTTGTATTATATGTTTAAAATACGTCTTTTTTCTCACGGATTTTGGCTTTTCGCCAATTTTTCATTCACTGCTTCTACTGCTTGACTTGAGGCGGCAAATCGTTCAAGGCGCTTTATCTTGACCTCTTTAATTTTTGTTATTTATTTGTCAGTAAATACAATTTAAAAGAAATTGTACGTTATTTGTTCTCTTAAATAATCGACATCGAACATAAATGCCTACGGGGGATGAACAGAGATAAAAACTCGTTTTGTTATTAAGTATTAATTACGATATATATACAATATTATGTACAATTTATTACGAATTAAGAGTTATAGTCGCATTAGTACGAACACCACCTTGCTTCTCTTTCTTTTAAGAAGACGGCGACTTGTATGCTCGATAGGGGAGGCCCGGGCAAAGTATATACTACAAGGAAAAATTCAGGGAAATAAATTAAATTATGCTAGTTAGAGAATTTCTTATCATGGATTGCACTTAAAATCACCTTTGCTTACATGAGATCACCATTGAGAACCCAGTTTATTATTCGCTTTGCTCTACCTATCCGGACCAAGCGGATATCCATTGCAGGCAGAATGTACATATTTCATAGCAGTTATAATAGAAGTTCTTCCTTGTTCTCAATACGATGTGCAAGCTTTTTGTGCCCTCTAGCGACACTGAAAGCAATGGATCAAAATGTCTATAGGTGTTTTTATTCCATATATTATTTATTATTAAACCCCTTCACTCGCGCTAAAGAAGTTTTGGTGATCGTAGCAGAATCTCGGCATGTTTTTTCCTAAGACTTGAAAACCAATCTTTGCCTGTATAAAATTATGAAATATAATAAAATTGTTTCACCTAATAATCGTATTAAGGCTCGGGGAAGCGGTCCATTACAACTATTTCCAAGAAACTATCACGATAATGGCAAAACTCCTCCCCGCATCCTGTGCGGCTTGTATTTTGTTAGGGTGTGAGATTTAATTATAAACGAACTCTTGGGCACCCTGTATATATCATGTTTGTGTCTGTGTATTATTATTACCAAAATGCTGTTCTTTACGGGCATTACAATTTAATTCAAATATATCTAACTCGATATGTTATAAGTTTTAGTATAAAAGAGCAACATCGTATAAAGAACAAGACTTTATATTATGTTAAAGTTAATAAAATATGCATTCTCTTACATGGCAATTTTTAAGTTGTTTTCTCAAATTTCGTGTGGCTTAAAAGGATGTACACGCTTACTCTTTAGAATACATAATGGTAACTTGTAAGTCGATCTGCGCGTGGGCGGTAACTTTGTAAGTATTCTTCGGAGGTTTCTAATCATGTATTGGTTAATAAAAATTATATGACTAAATAGTTCGAATTAAATTTTTTTGACAGTAATGTCTAATTACTTAAGTAAACGTACCTACGTCGTAACATTCATTATCTAATCGAAAGCAGCGAGGGGCAATGGAAGTACGATTCGAATGACTGCGGGGATCGGAATGCTTTACTACCGGCCGAGTAGGAGTAAAGCTTACCCCCTACGCACCTATCGTAGTCAAAAAGAGCTTTTGTAATCGTCTTTTTACTCGACTTGGTGGCTTTATACTCGTAGTAGGCTTTCTTCATGTTGTTAGGTAAGTGGTGCAACAGGACATTTAACTGCTTCTTCGTGAGGAGCAACAAGTGCAGTTTTTTGAACTAGAGGTGTTGGTGCACCGAATCGAGATTGGCGTGCAAGTCTTGGATGTTAGAGACGAGGTGCACGTAAAATGAGAGAGTGAAGCAAGGTACTAATAGCATATTTAGCACTACTGTTGATAGAGACATTAATTGGACTGACTGGAGACTGCGGGGTCACTCGTGACGTATTTGGGTAAGGGCGTAGGTCTCCGTTCTCTACCGTTGCGCTACCAATGCTCATAATATTCCGTATTCTTTTATCGCATTCATAATATTTGATAACTGGTAATGCTTAATCAACTATATTTAGTAAAAAAAGTATCAAAATCAACCACACTTTACATACATTGTGCTATTGTTTGTAATAAAGAAAACAATTTATTTTTATATAATTAAATATACTAGTTTTAAATAAACTGTTTCTGGTTTGTCTTTGTATTTGTTAGTGAGTTCATTTAGTAGTTTTAGTAACTTAAACTAAAGAAAAGTTTTGTTTGTTTTAAATTAAAGGTCATACTTATTAGCACGGTATGATGGAGTGACCTCGTGCCCATAACTGTCGTTAGTAAGATCACTATACAATTTTTTTTTAACATAAAGTAATAACTTGAAAAACGAGTGGCAAAAAAACGATGTAACTTAATTCTCGTTGAGCGTAAGAAAAAAAATTATAATTAGTAAACACTTAGTGAAAATTACCATAGATAACGTAATGTTACGGACAATTTATTCCATAAGTTCCCTACACTTACTCCAAGCATTTTAACACAAATGAAACTTAGTTGTAACTATTATCTTATTACTGAATGCTTTTCCAGAACTATTTTTTAATTTATTTGACGTAATAACTAAATTGATATAAAATTAGTTTATTTTTTTTTTCAATTGCAAAATTTGTGTGAATTGTTTTTCTCAAATAATACTGTTATTAATATATTTTTTTTAACATGATTTATACATAATGGCGTATACACGAACGCGATAAATTTTTAATGGAGTAAAGTTTTTACAACAAACCGGATCCTAAAATATTCCTCTGCGTGTTCTATTATAACACGAAATGATTTTAATAGCCTATTGGTGTCAACTCATCACATATGTAAATTTTAAAATTTATCAAATATAAGATTTAGGAAATAATTAATATAATTTCAAATTTAAATAGGTTACTTAGCCATAGCTTTCTCTACATATTTTTTTTAGTTTTTAAACAAGCTACAACTAATTACCAATACTTTATCGAATGAATAAATTTTAATTATAAACACGCAATTCACTACCTATTTTTATATATACTGAATGTCAAGTATTTTTTTAAATAAACGTGAAAGGAATGTTATTAAGCCATGTTAACCTATAGAATATTAGCGTCTTAAATCTTTCCAGCTTTTACATTATTGGACTTAAATAGGAACGATATTTATTCCCTATAATTTTGTTTTTTTGTTAATTTGGCCTTTTGTTGGCACGTTTAGAATTTTATATATGGCCAATAATTTATGACACAAGAAGTAAAAATAGAGTTATTATTTATGCTCAATTTTGTATTAGTCTATTCACTATGGTCACGAATTTAGGAGTGTATGCCTTTTAGTGGTACCCATGCATCTACCGACTTCTAAAATTTACTGACAGATTGATTGTACTGTTCATTACACATTTTCTATCAAATCTTTTATATATAACTAACATAAATATTCGTAGAAAACGTTTTATCGTATGCTTTATACGTAAGTAATAAAAGTTGTTTTAATGACAGTGTGTTTTTATATACATGTAACAAATGTTTACATTTTTTCCTATTTGTAATGTGTTTTTGTAACATGTTTTTGTAAATGCTATAATTCTTATACTGTAGAAACTAAAAGATCATAAAACTACTACATATTGTTTATACAGTGTTGTTTTAATGTTAATCTAAAACTACTCTACTACTCAAGGCGCAGCTTATGTATTTGCTAATCCCTACTAAACTATCTTAACATTAAGCGTCGCTTTATTGTAAGATACCCCGATTTAGCCAGAGTTTGTGGAGCCTAACTATACTTGCCTTGACCATGATCTTTTTAGTATATTTTTCTAATTAGTAAGCTTTCTATTATCAGTGATAATTTTTTCACAAAACCAGTTTTTTTTTCATGAGATTTCAGTAAAGAATCTCAAAAGAGTACACGTTTCACTAGGTTGTTTCATGATAGTGTACATAAATGTAGTACATAAATGTCGAGACTTCGAACAAGTCAAAACTGTTTTATGGCCTACTTTGAGCTCTTCCTAAATGTCCTATCCACATTTATGTGGTGCAAGCACCATTTTTTAAACGACTTATGCTTTTAAAGGTCAACTCATCAAGTAAGCAAAATAAAACAAAACAAGTCCAGGATGCTTAAAACAATTTTGTAATTCTCTACAACTCCTTAAACGCCACAAAAATAACATCGAATTTCTTGTTATATTGGTTAAATTCAGGGATAGCAAAATGAACATAATTAGAAATTGTTTGACTATATATTTAATAACAAACAGATTTTACGGCAACAGAATCTAAAATGACATTTTATTTTTTTTAATTTTTCCGCTTTTTGTTTATATTATAATGAATCCTATCATAAAAAAATTAATGAAAGTTTTCTGTTAACGATAAGATATAAACACTTCTTAAATTTTGAAACTGTATTTCTTAAAGTACACGTGATTAAATATTAGATATATAGAGATATATATAGAGCTTATTTACATTAATTGTAATAAAATGGAGAGGGCTATGAATGAATGGAGTTCCGCTAAGAATTCTAATTAGAAATGATGTGATCCACAAAATAAAAGATTTTCATCATCATTGCAACAAATATGCGTCACTCAAAGATCGCCAAGATAACCGGTCTTGCGCTACCTGCATCCAGCGACTTGCTGCGACCTTGAAAATATTGTCGGTGCACACTGCGTCTACCGGCTCGTAGTTGCCAATCGAGTACGTGAAGCCGAAACCTCAAGGACCGTCGATTGTACGAGCGAATCGACTTCAGAGGATTCTTCAAGTTACGAAAACAACCAGTTTCCAAAAATGGGCGTAACTAAAGTGTACACTTGTTAACAATCATTGATAATATTAATGGTGATGGAATATAATTCTAATAATTGTTTTGTGACTTGTTTTCAACTATTTAGTCTAAACTTGTTCAATGCGAACATATTTAGGCTAAGGCTCTTGGCTGCGGTATGTGTCGTTTAGGATTAATTTACGATTTTAATTATTCTGTGATTAAACCCAAATTCTATATTGGTACCCGATTTGTTGGGAATGCTCGTGAAAGCTTACCGTCGGTCAGTAGCCATTATCAAGTCAAAAGGTATTCTATAGAAAAAACTACGTGGCATCGTTCATATTTTGCAAATTATCTTTGCTGTCTATGTCGATATATGACATGCCTACTAAATTTAACTTGGCTTGAGTTATAGTTGTCGCCTCAAAAAGAAAATAAACATTACTATATGTAGCTAGCTATACTAAAAAACTAAAGCATCGTATTTCAGAGTCCATATGTGACACTCCGACGGATCATCACATGGTCTTCGAGTAGAAAAACGATAGATTTTCTTAGGTGGAAGACTTTGTAGGTGGCAGTACAAAAAAAATAACAGATGCAAATTTTGGGCGTGACGAGTTCTGATGTTCTTTATGTAGGTTTCTAAATGCGGCACTTCACTTGTAAATTTGATATTAATCTATCGATCCAACTAGGCTTTTGAAGTTAGTACCTTTTGAACGTTTTCTGCTTGAATAGGATAGCTATATATGATATATATGATTTCTGACTAGATTTCATATACTCGGGTCCATAAAAATGTGACGATCGAAGTTATTGTTCCAGAAATAAAACGACGTATCTCAGTAACAATGTGCGTGCATTGTGAGGATATCGTGACAAAATAATTACTATTAAAAAACGACTAATGTTTTTTTTAAATTTCCACGCATTGAGCTAAAATATTGAACTTGAATTGAATCGAAACCAGAGGAAGAAGAAGCCCTTGAAAGATAAGAAAGGATGGTTTACCGTGACATTGGAGATCTTCCGAGTTTAGAACGACCCCATAAGATAACATTGATGTGTCTCCCCCTTCGAGAGAGAAAGTAGTGAAGGCAATCCGTTCTCTAAAGAAAAGGAAAGCTCCGGGAGTGGAGCTCATTACAGCGAAAATGCTAAAAGCGGACTTACCCACCGCTGCAAGCGTGTTGACGTCACTTTTCAGGAATATCTGATTAGCTGAAGTGATACCCGACTAGAATAAGGGCCTTCTCATCACCGTACCCAATAAGGGAAACCTCAGTGAATGTGGCAATTGGAGAGGTATCACATTGCTTTTGATTCCTTCTAAGGTGCACTGTAGGATAGGCTATCGGGGGCTGTAAAGCCTCTTCTTCGCTAAGAACAGGCTGGCTTCCGACCCAAGCGATCGTGTACGAACCAGATAAACACCTTACGCATAATCCTCGAACAGGCATCAGAATGGCAAAGGGGTATTTGACCTTTGTGGACTTTGAAAAAGCCTTCGACACGTTGAGATGGAGTTGTATCTGGAACCGGCTGCGTAAAATCGGTGTACTCGAGAAAATCACCAACATAATCAAGGCCATCTTGGGAAGGGGAACGGGGAATATTCTTGTAGAGTGACTCATGACGGCCTTGTCTCGGAAGATATAAGTGTCTATGCAGGTGTGCGATTGGGGTGCCACCTTTCACCTCTTGTTTTCCTTGTCGTTCTGGATGGCATCATGAACACAACCAACAACGGCAAGTGCCGTGGCATAGAGTAAGGACTGTCCAATATCTTGGAAGATTTGGACCATGCCGATGACCTATGCCTATTGAGCCACACACATGCCAACATGCAAGCTAAACTAGATGATCGACGACGCGAGGCTTTGGAGAGGGGTCTTAAAATTAACACCCGGAAGACCCAAGAAATGAGGTGCGGAGCAACAGGTTCTTTGCCGTTGCTTATTGGCACAGAGGGAGTGGAGAGAGTCCACACATTCTCTTACCTCAGTAGCATTCGAGATTTCGAGAATCTCCAACGGAAAGGCGGCCTCCGCATGTGTCCGTTCTGTAGGGCAATCACGCAAGCTGACTAGGAGGGTTAAGCTCAAAATATTCCGGTTCAATGTGAAAACTGTTTTGCTTTATGGATGCGAGACATGGAAGGTTACCTAAGATATCACGCGTCGGCTTCAAGTCTTCGTTAACAACTGCCTTCGACGGATTCTCGTCCTATTCTAGCCTGAGAATGTCTCCAACGTAGATCTCTGGAAATGCTGCAGCTGAGATAGCGATCGACCAGCAGATCAAACACCGCAAGTGGAATTGCATAGGCCACATACACCGAAGGGACCCTCATCACATGCTGAGGCAAGCACTAAAATGGAATCCTCAAGGAAAGCGAAGACGTGGCCGCCCAAAGCAAACCTAGTGGCAGATGATCACTACAGAAATGAAGGCAGTTGGAATGACGTGGAGTGAAGTAAAGCGCGAGGATCTAGACTGCTTGGGATGGCGACGTACTGTGGACGCCCTCTGCCTTATCTTGGGGATATAGGAATAAATAAATGAATAAGTTTGCGGTGTTCCGTCGTTTATCCTTAAGCAGCAGGTCTTGACACTTACACGTTATTCAATAAGGCCTTTACCCAGGTTAGGTGAACAGAGCTTTTTTTGGAAGGAAGAAGCAGATTTGTCTCTCCCAGAACTGGATAGACCGTCCTTCTCTGTCTACGCCTTCGTTCTCGTGGCCTTGCCATATGGGTCATGTACCAAAATTGTTGGGGTTTTGCTACATACAAGTTACATATACATGTACATCAAAGTATTTCGTACGCAATTTAATTAATTGATAAATTTATTAATAGTTTAATTTAATATCAAATAACCTACAGTTTTTTTTTAAATAAAATATTTCCTCTTGTTTCACATGCACGGGAAAACTGCAATATAAAACGTTGGTGGGCCTGAAGTAAAGTTTGAATATTCTTCATTGAAATTTAAAATTATTTAATGTTATATATGTCTCTTTTGTTTCTATTATGTATTAAGCGCCACGAAAACAAGGCTCTTACTAAAGATTAATAATTTTTATGTGTTATTAAAGCTATATATTATATTTATACTCCTTCTTCCTTATTAACTCATCATAATTATCGAAAAACAAAACAGAGTGCTTTTATTAGTAACAAAAAAATTAATTAAACTTATTATCTCAGAATAACATTCACAAGTATAACTTGAATATAAACTGTACGAGTAACTTGCATTTTTATACGATGGCACAATAAATTGATTTAATCGTGGTCATTAATATTTAATTTTACAACACTTATAGTTAGCTATTATTATTAGGAAATGTCTTAAAGATTTCCAATATTCTAGCACATTTGGATACTTATAATATTCTGCTAACGATAAGAGATTTCAAACCACGAGCGGTAAAATAGCCAGAAATCAATATATGTAATGTAATTGATGAGATCTTGTTTAAATAACATAGTACTTTATTTTCCGTAGATATTGTTTTCGAGCATTGTTAGTTCTGCAGTAAAGGACAGAGGCTTGAGATTGTAGGGCGCGGGTTCGATTCACATATATAAAGGATACAATCTTATAAAACTTACACTTTGTGCATTAATTATAAAAAATGGCTACTACTAACAAACAAGTTTCCACAGAATAGGCAGCAACAGCATTCTCTGCGTGTCATAATACAACAAAGCGATTGCTAACCCGCCTGCTAAGCGTGGCACTAATGGTATATCTCCTCATAAATATTTTTGTGGGTAGCTTACGCCTTGCTGTAGGTATCTATATGCTGAAATGTCGATGAGATATTTTTTTAAATATCTGTGGTAAGAATGTAAACGAATTTTTATTCATACCATCGCGGTTATTGTTTCTCCGGTACGTAAATCCGTGTAAGATAATTACACCTGTAAAAAGGTATTTTATTATAGCAATAATTACCCGTATAGTCACGATATTTTATAGAAGCTGTTCTGTTTTCTTAAGGTTTTAAATGTTATAAAACGTTGGCGAAAAAAAAACGTAAATATATTTAAAGGAAAAAATATTTACCCTGTTCAATTTTATAATTTATACGTAGATGGCTTTTGCGTCAAAAGGTGACTAGTAGGAAAAGGATTAAGCATATCAACGGCTTGAGACCTTGTAAAGGAAGCTCACGAACGCTATAATTATCAAAAACGAATAGATGCCTTGTATAAGGAGCAATACGTGTATCGGTGTCAAAAGCTAGTTTCCGGAAATTATTTTCAGTAAATAAATACATATCGATAAGTATTATGTACGTATGTTTGTATATGCTAACGTGTGTGTATATATATATATATATATACACACGTTAGCATACATTATGTATTTCAAGACCAAATATTAAGTATGTTCATTATTCATTGATATTATGTGGAAATTTAGTCCCATGAAATTTTAAAACAAAAACATTGATATAAAAAATAATAACATTGTTCAAACATTGATACCATTGCCACATTCATATGAAAGGAAATATGGTATTATAAATACGAACTAATTAACTAAATTTAAAAAGTAATCTGTTAAAAAAGTAATCTTGTACGTGGTGATAAAATTAAAATTCATAATCTATATATGATTGTACAATCTACACTTCACGTCCAACTCGACGTGCCATATCGACTTTCGAATACGGATCATATCACTCATATGCCTTCCCCTAAAGAGACAAAAAGACAAAATAAATAAACAGTAATATCAAAATTATTTAGGTTCATATCGATGAGTTTAAATCAGTAATTGTTAACAATAGTTCGGAATACTTTTTCCAACATGTAATATGTGTAAAATAGTAGTAAGCTAAACCCTTCCAGTTTTCCAGTATGTGTATTACCTCTTATATGGAGTACCTCCACATAGCATAGCCTAACTTCTATAAAATATTCAATACTTCTGTTTTAATTATGCGCAACCTTCACACAACAACATTTACATTGCAAATATACGTATTGAAAAAGTTTATCAAATGTACATGTTTTTATGGAAATATAACTTAAATCTTCTGATAATCAATACCTTCATAAAGTGTTGTAATTAAATATATTATTTAGGTTTCGAAATGTTTGTTCCTGTTTAGCATATAACTACAACGATAGGATATGTAAATGTTATCTCAAAAATTCAGTATATTTAAAATTAATATTGATTAAACACTTACACATATTTATATATACGCAGTGACGCTTCATATTTATACATATTTATATTAATAAAAAGTGTTTTTGTGCTCAAACTGCAAATTTCTTCCGCATTACCGCTACAATTTAGGACATACAACCTATTTCATGAATTTTAAGTTTTGCGACGTAGCCTGTAACATTATAATACACTTTTTAACCTTATTACTATTTAAATTTTTCTGTTTGATTTTTGTTCCACTGTTTTCCGCATGTTTTTATAATAATCGTTTATTACAATTAACAAAACTGTACTTTGTCAAATTACATTTACAATTCAATAATAAGAAAGTGCTCTAGTCTCATTAATATCTGATTTTTAATTGATATATTAATTTAATAAATGTGCTTTAATAATGTGACTACTATTTCTATGCAAGCTTAAATTTGCATGTAGCTTACAAACGTTTTCTTTAAATATTAGTTTCAGTCTCATTGTAATATGATATATACGAGTTTTCCTCTCTTCTGTGATTTAATTACAGTACTAGAAACAGTTTTATGCATGTATTATGTATTCTAGTTTATTTCTCATGACGAGGTGAATTTTGACTGTTTTAGTTATGGTAATAAACTATACAACTATCCAAGGTTGCTCTTTCCAAATTACTATACTTTGATGAATATAGCAGGTAAGAATTATTTAATATTACAAATACAAAAAAAAGTTAAATGAAACGTAATCTATTTTATGTGATTAAGTAAAAAAGTCAAATAATGAAGTGGGTAATACATTTTTACACTATAATATACTACTTGATGAAATAAATATCATAAATAATATATCAAAATATCGGGATCTCGTATCTCGTTGTTTCTCAGTCTAAAACATAAAATAGTGTATCATTATTTCAGACTTACAATTACACTAGTTATGGACCCAACAAACTAAATGTTTAACTATAATATGTTATTACATGCGAAATGTGAATTACTTTTAAATGACTGCAAAATCAAAATGTTTAAATAGAAGCAAGATATTTGTGGTTTTATAATATTTAATAAACATTCAATTTAATAAACATTTATTCAACAATATAGCGTGTAGTTAATAAATTCAATTACCTTTATTTAACGTATAAAATATTTTAATTTTCTGATTCAAATTATACATAGCTATAGTCAATAGCGTAATATATGATTTTTTTGACAAAAATAAAAGGAGAATGATATAAATTAGAGGCAATTAAAGCTAAATTCAAGTATAATTTTAACATTTTTTATACATTTACAAAAAGTAACAATAGTCGACGGCAAGCCAGTAGCGCAGGATTCAAAGCTTTATTTTGTTATTGTAAGATTAAATCTGTTTTAAAATTCATCTAGTTTTTCTTAATAGTACTTTTTTTTGTTGCAAAAACATTTACGTCGGTAAGTAAAATTTTTAGATGTTTTATCATAGTATTGTTAATAAAAATTACCCGCACCGACTATCGCACGAATTGTTGTTTCCAATAATATTGATTATTAGTCTGTTTTACGCTATTTATATAACCCGTGGCAATCAGGAAAGTAAAAGTAAAGTGGAAGAGAACGTATTAAAATAATTTAGTGGTTCATAATTTGGTAAATAGGGAAAAAAAGTTTTTTCGCATATTTTTACAAAGTTTAACTAGTATATAGTTGCCATTTTATTCAATGACTTTTTATCATGTTGTAGTTATTTCTATTTTGGCACTTCTGATGAAAAAAAATGTTACACGTAATTTCATCAGTCCGTGGTTTTGTCACAGTCCATGAAGCCTGTCCGATCTTTACTTAATACCTATTCCGCTCGTTTCTTACACCTAGATACAAATAGGACAGTTATTTCAAGTTAAAGTTATAATTACAATTAGTAAAAAAACTTTTTCCCTGACTTAATATAAACACCATATTTAAATTTATTAAGCCAATAGTAATAGATTTACTGTGCAAAATACGAATGTAAATAACGAAGTAAAATCTCAAGAATATGTTTAAATGTTTCCGTTATATATTTAAACTAAAAAGAGATTATTGAAGCGCATTTGTTCGGTTGGACATATTTAACATGAACAGAATAGATTTGTTTGATGTTACTTTTCTAAATCTCACAAAATTGCGAAATAGGCACCATACAAAACACACCATATAAAACAAAAGCTTAATTCTTATTTCTTAGGCAACGTATGCAACGTATGCAGCGTATGCAACATGTATTAATCCAATTAATGACAAACTTAACAGGCTATACTCTAAAGCTTGTGTACTTTTCTCATTTTTGTTGTTTAACTTCAATTTAGATATATTTTTTTATAATTTAGTCACTAAATTATTATATATATTACTATAAATGTACAAAATTTTAGAGTCATTTCAGATAAAAATAGATATGAACTCGAGTACTTTATTGTGCTATATACCATTTAAAAATTGAAATTGTTCTTGCCACCATAAATAAATTAATAAAAAATGAACAGAGCTGAAAAAAATGATGAATACTTTTTGATAATAAATTTAAATTTTTAAAATGTTTTTAAATGATTTCTTTTTCATCATTTTTTTGACGGGTATCTGTATAAAACAAAGTATTAAGATCATAATGACAACCTTCCGCTTGTTATTACAATAAATTGGCGTATGTTCAAAACTATAAAGGTTTCAATACTCGAAACGAAATATAGATACGCAGAGAAGATATTACATTGCCATCTGTCACTCAAATGACATTGTTTACAACGCATATGATGAATTTGTATGTACATAGCTGAGCGGAGTGGTAAGTAGAAGCGTCAGTGGACATCACATGGCGAGAAGAACGGATGTCCGCGGGCCTAAGGTTCTTTTTTTATTTACTTCGTTTCCCCATCTCAAATCTGTGATGGGTTCTTTAGTTTCAAATAATTTTCAGTACATTTTTTGTAATCTTTCTCTTAGGTCATCATTCACAAGTTCTTTTACTATATCCTCTTTCATTTTTTATATTTTCTTGTATACTCTTTTACCCATCTTAAATCTGTGATAGGTTCTTTAGTTTGAAATAATTTTCAGTACATTTTTTGTAATCTTTCTCTTCGGTCATCATTCACAAGTTCTTTTACTATATCCTCTTTCATTCTTTATATTTTTTTGTATACTCTTTTCTTTCATTCACAATCATTCCACACATCGCCTCTTTCCTTCGCCGTATTCTTTTAGTATTACAATTTAGTTTACAATTTTTCATTTTTGTCATTGTTTCTTTTATTATTGTCACTTATTTTACAATTCTTCTGTTACTGAACCTTATATTTAATTTTTATGTTATTTTTTTGTTTACTTTTCTTTTTATCTATTACTTTCTAAATTATTTTATATAAATATTTTAAAAATTTGTAGCAGCGTTCTTAATTTTCTCTTATGGAAGTGATGGTGCCACACTTTATCCTTACCTCCAGCTCCACTTCGCCCTTTCATCTCCTCTTTGCGAACACGGGACAGCTCGTTATTGCGGTGCACGAGTGACTCTCCCACAGTTTAAACGTATATAGGTACTGAGCGAATATCTTGTGCCCCGTAAACATTTGGGCCAGAAACGAGTCTTAGTGTCCGGGAAGAACTTACTCGGTGTCGAAGCTGTCTTGCCTTTCATATTCATACCTCCTATTCCATTCGCCAAGCGAATCCAGCCTTAGCTGTCGCTTAGCGAACAAACCGAGGCACTTCTCGTCTTTTAATCATTAGGGCTGCGTTCTTGACCAGCCCCCTCTCATTTCCTTCCAACCCCTTTTTCTCTAGCTTTCACAGTGTTCTCTTTCACTCTCAACGCTAGGGACTGGAACATGATAGGGCTTGCGACAGTTCGGAGATTGGGCCGCGAGTCACACATTACAGCTTCCTCACCTTCCTCTAGATAGGATAATACTACATCATGCTGTCAGGACGGGTGTGGAAGTCTCAAGTAGCTGACCGGGAATGGCCTCTTTTAATCTCATATAAAAGGTCTGCTTCTTGGACCTGCAGATCCAGAGGAAGTAGCACGGCGAGTATTAGAGCCGAGTGCAACGACTTATCAAAAGAAGCAAATGTTTAACAGCTCTTTTTAGATTCCGGACTGTTTGTATTTCGCGCGACAGAGTTAACGCTCTTCGAAGCAGAAATTAGCCGATTGTCTCTTTCCAAAGGTCGATGTGCAATATATATCGCCGGGTACTCTACTCATTTTACCAGATACCTTTCATTTTTATAGTATATATAAATGAATGTATTTATCCGGTTCGTTTACGGTGGTGACTTAAATAAAACGAAACAAATATAATGCAATCGAAAAAAAAATTAAAACTTTTTTGGAGAATGACACGTTTTTATTCAATAAGAATAAATGTAGTAATTTACTTAAACAAGATTTTAGCATTCCATAGTTTAGTTTTTTTTCCCTCAGTCCCTTAGAATGTTTCTTTTATGCAGAATTATATTTGTACTAGTAATTAATTTTAAAGAAAATTAACTCAAAAAAGAAAATATTTTATCTGTTTACTGTCAACGAAACTAACCACATAAAAACTTAAAAGAAACAAAGTTAACAGAAAAATTATAATGATTATCGTTGAAATTCCGAAAGTGCTGATAGATAAAAAAATAATTAAGTATCATTGACTAATTAAAAAAGAAACCAAAAATGTTTTTACTATTAATATCAAATAATTATTAACGGTATGATACTCTTTCCCTTTTAAAACAATTTTGAATTTTGATAATGACTATATCTGTATTAGTTATTTCATGAGGAATAATATTTTTAGTACATTTGCCATAATACCGTAATACCATAATTAAGTACTGAAATTGAACCTGAATTGGTCTCAGAGAATCGAATTTTAAAAAGGTGTTTATTTCACGATCTTTGTAACTTATGTGCTACAAGCAATAATATATTTTGTTGAAAAGTTCGCAACTCTCAACATTACCGTTAACAAGCGTGTAAGTTTCAAATAGCATTTTGCAGCCAGTACATACATATGTATGCATGTAAAAGACTATTTAAAAGTTGCAGTAAATTTTTTTTTTTAATGTAAAATAGTTTTGTCTAAAGACTTTTATTGTCGTTAGTTAAAATTCTTCTAAGCGTTCAGTGTTTTTTATATTTGAATAATTGTAACCTATTTTTTAATAAGTATTTTATATGTAGTGACTTTCATAACGTACGTTTTTCTGCTAGAAATTAAGTTTTTTATTGCATCTAGGAAATATGTGGTTCATATCTTCATTTCATTATATTAATCATCACTTCACCCCTAGGACATCCACTGCCGTTTGAAGACGGTACCACGTTTCAATTACGAAAAGGATAGGTTCTAGATGTAAACACAGATCACTTCTAAGAAAGAAGACTGAATAAGAATGTAAAAATTTTTACTGTTCTGTTGAACACAATAAATTAGTGGTACGGTTTTGTCTAAGTTTTCAGTAGCATCTTCATAAATCGTTAAAGCATAACACTGATTATTATGTGAAAAACTACTACTTTTGGCCTTTATTATTATGGAAAACATGAACCTTTATTCACAATTAGTTTATGATTATTGGTTAAAATTAGAATTGATGATTGAATAAGCTGAATTAGCTACCAAAGAAAAAATTATTTAAAGGAAACGTTACCGGTCAAAGATAAACTACAATAAATTCTGTCTGCATATATTTTTTTATTTACATATTTTTTAATAATTAGTTTTATATAATAGCTATAATTATTTCATGATTAATGTAAAATTATTAAATTATATACAGGGAAACAAAGTTTCTACAAACGAATAAGTCGATTTAACCTTTAAATCGTTTAGAATAAAGGAGTTCAACTCATGGTTCTAATTGTACGAGCGATTTCAAAATCTTTTATAAATAAAAAAGATGAAAAAGTATATAGTATGTCATAAATGAGATACGCTTAATTGTTTGTTTATTTTGATGGCAGTAAATGTTAAAAAATCGGTATATAAACACAAGATGACATAGAACATAACGACAAGGACTAAATTCGACAGCGAAGTCATTAATAAACCTGTTTTTTTAATATTTTTGTGAAATTATTAGTTGTTTTGTAAGACTTGGAACTGTTAAAACTTATTGGCCTTATATGTTTTAATGATAAACAACGGCTATCTTCAAAAATTAGTGTATATTTTCATTGTAATGATTTATGGTACGCCACGTTTTTTGTTAGATTACATTAACGCCATACATTTTTTTAGTTAACCTCAAATCTTTGACAGCTATGGACAGGTACTTTGAAATATTTAGTGATCCGCGAGAGAACAGAAAAGTATTGTTTTTTACTATTTTTTCGCAATTTTTCCATTTCTTTCCCCATTAGAACCTTCGTTAAGCCTTTAGGAAAACTAATCAAATTAACTGGATGTGAAGGTTTTTGCGGTCGGCAACACAATTGGCGATTTTTATTTATATAGATCATATTTTGTGGGATATTTTTTCTTTACAAGTATTTCATAAGAAAATCATGTAACATGTACAAATACAGCAAAATTCTTAATATTATTGCTATAAATAATTTTGGAATATGTCATGTCCGTCTAACGAAGATATGTATACTTTTACATTCAAGGAGGTAATTTTAACTACTTCAATTTATTATAGGACATAATTTTGAAAATTAAAATAATTCATTTGTCTGTACGTAATGAATAAAGATATGTAGAAATTTAAATAATGATGAATTGATTGATAACTATTATCTTGTTTTAAATATCTTTTTTTTCTTCTATACTAAAGAAATAAAAAAGTTTGATTCTTTATTTATTTATTGAATATACCTGTACTTAAATTTTATAAAGAGAAAATCATTTTATATAATACATTACTCATTCATCTTTCTTAAGCTTTAAAAATTAAACGAGTTCTGTGAAAACCGACCGACCGATGAAAATAATACTTTAAAAAATCGATTAGAGCAGCTATTTAACATTATTATTACAAAAATATTAAGACAGTTTAGTTTTGCTGTCATTGGATACTCTGAATAACAAATGTATTTTATTAAAAATATATAAATTTTTGACCTCCTGAGCCAGAATCACTAAAATATAAATATATCAGTTGTTGTCCCTTAAGTATCGATGGTATACTTTCTTTTTGTCGACGTTTGTTATATATAATAAAAAAGCTAACTCGTTAAATGAACGTGTTAATTTATAATTATAAAGGTTTAAAGAAATATAACTTTTTAAATAAAAATTAATATAAAAAATCGGTTATTTAAAAATTTTAATTGCCATTCTATAATTTTGTAATTTATTTACTATTGACTGTATTTCTTATTTATTTATTTGACAAATAAGTACGTACAAAAATTGAGCATTCTCCACCAGTTAACCTTTTGGGAAGCGCAGAGAAAAATAAAGCATGGTAGGTGAAATAAATAACGATATGATAAAATAAAAATCATATGGTTTCAAAATAAATTTTCATAAATATCTTATGTACAGCATCTATACTTAATTACATATTGAACAAATACAATATAAGGTAGCATTCTTTTGAGGTTCCAGCTATTATTGCTAGATGTGACTTAAACTTCGTCGATCTGAAAATCGCGATATATAATTTATTTCTGATTTTTCTGATCTGATTTTTTTATATCACGAACTATAATAGATTTTGTATACAGATTGATTAAGCGTTACCCTGGCATAGTTGAACATTCATCAGCACTAGTGTAAGTTACATTTAGTACAAATTATTACGTTCACTGTTACTTCCAGACGTTCTTGTTTGGCGGGTTTGCATCGATTGCTGATGTTTTTTGCCATAAAAATGTTTATTCTTTCTAGAATAAATAAATATAACATACAAGGAATATAGATATAGCGATACCTAGATGAAAGCGTGACTTGAACTAACGATTAATAGTAAAAGTTTATTATGTCTGTATAAAATAAACACAATTGTAATAAAAAGTGGAATCAAACAACTCGTAAATTAAAAAAAAAAACAATAGACAGACTTGTACTTGAATAATTTATAACATTCGCTGATGTCACTTCGAGATTTTGTTTTACTTCTATACTCTCTTATATCATATCTTTCTTTTCTGCTACCAATCTAACACTTAAAAAATAGAATATTAGAATATTATAATGATTTATTAAAAACAAAAAAACGTAATAAAAAGATGTTTACGAACAGTTATTTTTTTCACCGAAGCGATATACTACCGACTAACCATTGCTGTTTTGAACACAAAGAACATTCTCGAATGTTCGCCGTGCTAATAAATACCGTTGGAGGATTATACTCTAGAAAAACTAAAAATATTAACGCTCGCACCGTCATCTAATGAGGTGTTTGCTATTATCCTTAAGCTCGTTACTTGTTTACTTTGATAATTCCATCGCAGTCAAGTGCAACGACATTAGATTTTTATAAAGTAGGAAGTATGTAATGTAAAAACTATGAATGGTGATAAAATTTTCTTACTCTGTCTTAAAAACATTAATCCTTCTTAAGTTTTTTCAAAACATTTTTTTTGAACTTGACAGATTTTACTATAACAGACGTTGAATTATTCTTTATCACTTAAGGTAAACTTCTGATGTAAATATTTTGAAATTTGTAATTTTATTCGTAACTCAAAGTATTGTTTTAGTTTAGTTCATAATATTACGAATTTAATGTACTACATTATTACGTTGTTCTGAACTATTTATTTCACATTTTATTGCATTAAAAATAAAAAAAGAGTGTGTTTTACCACGTCACGAAGTAGAGGACTACCACTAATTGGTTGGCATTTAAAAAAAATCAAGAACACGAAAGTAATTGTTGCTCTATGGTTTAACATTAATGAGTGATATGACACGTTTGTGACAATCGATATAATACTGCGTAGCCCTTATCATGTAAACTATGACGTCATTGACGGTCGCGTTATATAGGCAGGTAGTAGCGGCGCGCGCGCATTGATAGTCATACGCGAGTGACCCGCGCATTTGCCTTCGCCTCACATTTTGCGATCAAATAGCAAGTTGTGAGTACCGCGAATTCTTATACGTAAAATTTTAATTTTTTCTTTTTTGATTCAGTGAATATTTAACCCGTGTCTTTTTAAAGAAAAAAAAGTAACAAATATAGCGGTAAGTACTTTCAATGTTTGTAGCCATTGTGTCATCTTGTTTATCCTCATAAATTAGTATTATAATACTTTTATTAATATTTAAAATAATAAATAAAAAATATTATCAAAATTAAAAATTATTATCTATCATGTTACTTAAATACTTTGTACTTCTTTAGAAATAAATTACGCATGACTATATATTTTTATTATTATATAGTCATGCATACTTTAAGCACATCACTCTAAAAGGTTTACCTTAATTTTTATACTTTACACTCGGGAAGTTATTTTGCAGAAAATTAAAATTTTAACGAACAAAAGAAATTGTAGTAACTCTCGTGTAAAATATAGCAGGTGCTTTTTAGAGTTCATATATCTCGTGAGTGAATTGGCCCTAATAGGTTTGTGATATTCGATTCACTGTCTCCCATCTTTCACTTCGCCCTCTTTACACATTTACAAGAAAACTGCATACAGAGACAGCTTATCGAATTGAAGATTAACCTTACTGTTAGTGAAAGTTCCTTTTTTGCATGTTCAACATCTGTATTATCGGAAATATATTGGGGGTGCGTCTTTACTGAAGAATATTATAGAAAAGGGTCTCCACGTCTCAAGTCACAAATCATGGGAATTATTACATTGTATTTAAAATTTTTACAATTGTTAAATTAGCAATGCATTTAAGAGACATGTGAAATTAGTTGATGTGGAAGATCTTAACAACAATTTTATATAAAAAAATTTGAATTATTTAAAGATTTTTTATTTTATTTTTCAATGTTTCAAAAGGTTTAGGTAACGAAAGGAATATACTCAATTTAACTTCACTTGATACACTAACTTAAATCTCACTTATGTATTAGCTGAAATTGTAGACTATGTGTATCATGTAATAAAACTATTTCTAATGCATTATATCACAGTTCATCTTTTTATGATTCATGGTTTTGTTGAATTTTATTAATACAACATTGAATTTCAAAATTTAAATTAATATCATTTTAATAAATATTTATCAACGGTAGTGAGTGTTATTTTAATTAAATTAACGTACCAATATTTATTAAAAATAATTACCATGAATACTAAACAAGTCAATTAAGAATTCTATGACTGACTTATTGAACTCTTTAAAAAGAATATGACAGTTCTAGAATTTCAGTTGCAGCATTGGAGTACCTCTGTCGGAATGCTAACCATACAGATTTGTGTTGTTGGTCGCAGATATCCGTGTGATATTCAGAGCAAGAGTTCCATTTAAGGATTATATTCAAAATCAATCGAAATTTATTCAATTGAATATATATAAAGAGATGTAATTTTATGTACGGCACGCTGTTTCGCATAAGCTCAACGTGTTTTGCTCAAATTCTAAAACGTATAGCGTAATACAGCAATAACAATAACTACGGCGCCTGTCTATATTGCCGCGTCCGATAGTTCATTGATCGTGTTTTCTTTCGCAAAATAATGTGTGCCGGTGGCCTTAAGAAGTACAATTTTTTTCTTTTACTTATCTGGTTTTATACATATTTTTTTCTGTTAATTTATAACAGTTTCCTTTTATTAGCATATAGTATAATTTATTATATTTGCTAATGCTTTCGAATAAAGATTTATAGGAGGTTAAGGTAATGTAAACAATAGACAAGTCATATCCATTTGCGGCTCGTTTATATTCGTTTCTAAGGCAAGTGTGACACCCATTAAAAATTTGTGTCGTGTCAATATTTCTGCTTTTTATTAAGTTTAATTCTTCTCTAGTTTAAATTTTCTCGTGTGTCTTGTAAGAAAATTATACTGGTTTCTTTAATTTTATTTAAAAAACTATATTCTGCTCAATCATCATTAAAAAATGTGATTTTAATTCGTTATTTTCAATCTTATTTTAATTATTGAACACATACTTCAACATTGATTATGATCTTTCTAAATTGAATATGATAATAACACTTGTATTTGTTACCTCATTGTTTTGTCCTTTTTACTAATGTGCGCTGTCACTATCGATGGCCTTATAATATCTTAAATTGGTGTCTATGCAATAGTTAACGTCTATGAAAACCTATTGTCCGTGACCTGCAATCGGTTAAAGTTCAAATTATTTTTTTCTGGTCATCTATCTCTGATACTATCCGTTCTTACTCTCGAACTAGCAATTTTTCGAAACCGGCATAATTTTTAAATAGTTTATGATAATTTCTATTAAATTAAACACAGCGCCGAAATTAAATTAGTTTTAAGTAGTTCTAAGTATCATAAATAATAAACATTTTTTTTTCAACACTATTTATACGCGTCGCTGCTTTTAAGATAACAAGAAGTCTTTTCATTTTTCATGGGTTAGCATTGTTTTCGCAATCCAAGAATGCTTTAATGCTCTGATACTTTTACAAAAGTCATTGACCAAGTTGCATATTTAAAATATAATAATATACGAATAATCCTCAAGAGTTATTAAGCACAAGGTTTTTATAGATTATTTATATCTTCTTTCGATGGATTGCCGACAGCACGTGTTATAAGTGATAATGTTAAAATGTAATTCGTGTTTGGCATACAGAATTCTATCTTTTTATGTCAGTAAAATTAATATTAATATTTTACAATAACATGTTAAATGTTTATCAAAGGAAAATAAATTATCAAAATCAATTATTTTCTTGATAATTGTGAAACATATAAGTTAAAGATTCGATGTATAAAAGGCTGTATAGCACTTTTATACATCGAAAATTCCGGTATTACATAGAATAAAATAAATATGAAAAAAAAAATATGAAAACTAATGCAGCAATCACCTGGTAGCCAATAGTATATAGTCGGCACCTAACAGTTTTTGATCTCTGGCAAATGCAAACTATCAACAAGTTCGAGGTCAAGGTCCAACTTGATATAAACACAGTCTTTTTTATTTTTAAGTTGTCTTAAAGTAGACTATAAGGAAGGATTTAATTCAAATGTCACATTTGAAAAATATGTTTGAATTGAATATTTTTAATACTTTATAAATACAAGAAACATATCCTATAATGTGGCGAGCAAATAATCTTAATCCCTTAAGAGAAATACTGGTAGTATTTGAGGTCATAAAAACAGAATCAGATATAGAAACAGCCAGTAAACAGTCTCGGAGGAAACCTGTCGTAAGCCTGCATTCCTTTAAAAGATACATATGTCGATATATCTTCGGAGATCAAAATTCACTAAGGTCTATGCAAGAACAGGTACACGAGTTATCTACATTTTTAATAAGAATACTGTAGGTAAATGTAATAAAATTTAATGATATGTTACTATTATAACTTCAAGCTGACTTTTGTGCAAAAAAGTTTTAATTTTTCACAAATACTCATGAAAGTTGATATAGAAGACACCTGATATTTGTAAATACTAATTAGTTTTTTGTTACTCTTAATTAATATGATCTGATGTATCAGATAATTAAAAAATATAAAACGTAACGTGTAATAATTATAAACCACGTTTACAAAAAAAGACTACGTCCATTTAATTTTCGCATGCTTTGTTTATAGATACTTTGGCTTGATTAAATTTTAAATAAGCTAAAAACAAACCGAAAAATAATTACGTGAAACCAGTGTTTAAAATCTTCAAAACCAAAATGTATTATTAAAACCCTGAACACAAATGAAGTTTTATAAGACTTAGAAAAAATGGTCGTGTGTTAATTCAAATTTTAGTTTGTAAATCCTGTCAAAAAAATGTACAGAAATTATTCAGAATTAAGTTTACGGTTAAGCCACAATTAAATAATACAAAAGAATATGTCTTACGTAATTACCATATACCATATTACTACCATATTCTACCGAAAAATCTGAATTTTAGCATTGAATTTGTTAGTTCATCGTTTTTTAATTTACTGGAAAAATATAAAAGTACAGGCGGGTGAATAACATTTTCATAACCAATGTTGTGGACGATTATTAGTCATTCGAAAATTTTAGGAAAGTAAATAGGAATTGTAATGCTAGTAAGACTGTGTGCGACGTTGGTAAATTTACTTTGTTGATACTAATTGTAAAAGGTAATAGTAATATAGCTTCTTCCATTCTCAAAGAATTGAAAAAAAAAAAAAACATTGAGTAACGGCAAATAGCCCAGAAGGATTATTTTCCGAACTGATGTGTTTAACATCATCACAATTGCATTCATTTGTATTCCGTGATCGCATTACTATAATTACAGAGTTAGAATTATTCACTAATGGAAATTGTAATGCAATTCCTGCATTGTGTACATACACGGAGAATATTTTGTTCTTTAAAAGGAATAGGTTGCGCACACACATAATTTTTTCAATCAAAGAAAATAAATAAGTGCATTTGTCCATACACGTATTTATTGTATTGATCTCAAAAATCGAAAAACATTGTATTAAACTCATTTGCACTTTGATTTGATATGCGTAATAAGTTAGCGCCATAGTTTTTTCCCATATCCATTTTTCATTTGAATAATTTATTTTTATATCATTTGTTTATTCATAAGTTCTTCTTACAGGATCGTATATAACAAAATATAAACATTAATAAATAAACTATGCCAATTACAAGAACAATCAAACAAGGGAAATTGAATTATGTGTGGTGGTTTAAAAAAAAGGTCTTACCTTCTTTATTTTTTTTTTGCCTAAAAGACTTCTATACTATTTTGTCGGAGTAATGAGTGGTATTGAAAGGGTCTAGTGAGGGAACTCTGTGTTAGAAATATCTAGTATGTGGAAAAAAGGAGACATTTTCAAATATTTCTTTTTGTGGAACGAACAGCAAGTAAAGGATCTGTGACGTTTTGTGGGAACACTAAAATTAAATTTTATTTGCAATAAGGGACAGTCAAATTTATAGTTTAATACATGATACACGAACAACACACCTGTTAATCGTTGCCAAACTTCTAGTGTGTTTATTTTATGGTAATGACAAGATACCGCATATGTTAAATTGTGCAATTCTCCCTTGTAATTAAGAAACTTAATTTTTATTTCAATCTTTTCAAGATTGTTAATACAGGTTTAAAATGGTCACCAAATTAAAATTGAAAATTCTAATATGTTCCTTACGTAACTGGAATAAAGCATTTTGAGACAAATGATGTCATTATAGAGCGTAGAATTACATACCCAAACCCTAATAGGCTTTACTGGAAGGTTTCATATTAAATGTGCAGATAATTGTTAATATAATTTTCAATGTAATTAGTAGTGTTTTAATTATATATTACTATCAAATTATTTTTCGTTATTTGCATGCGTGGATTCGATTTTTCAATAAAGGTCTTACAAAGATAAGTCTTAATTTACAATAAAGGATTGTAGTTTTAAATGCAATTTACTATTTAAAAAAAATAATTACAGAACAAATATATTTTAGTAAGCTATTAGTTAATCAACCAGATTAAACATTTTAAGACAAACTGTTGTTAATAACTAGCTTAATTTTCAAGGTCACTTAATAACACAATTTTAAAAAGCGAAATTATAGTAAAACCTTTTTTAATGAACTGGTTGAGACGAAATGATTGAAAATTTAGTCCGTGTTGCTTTAATTTAACTGTATTTATTTCGCTTAAACTTTATTATCACGTTCATAGTTTGCGTTAAAATTTCGTCGCTGGACGACATTGAACTTCCTTTGTAGCGTAATGAATTTGCCCAGAATGCGACTGCTCCAAGCTTCGCGACGTGTGTCGTAATTCTAGGCTGGCTACATTGCTTACCTCAACTCGTTACCGACGGCGATTAAATGATGTTGCAATTGAAACTTCTCGACATCAACACCAAGGAAAAGTATATTCAATGATTAAATCTCATTAACAGAATAGACGTATATTTGCGCGTGACAAATGAATCATAACGGTTATCCCCCGCTAATTGATCTTAGTGATTTCTTACACGATTGTACATGAATAATAGTACATAGAAGTTTTTTCTTCTTCTCTAACGGTAAAGATGTTTTATGTTTTAAATGAGAAACTTTGTTGGACTCTTTTTAAATAAAAACGTTTGTATTGTTTGAATCTGTCTCCTCCATTGTATATAAAATTAACTAATTAATATTCTATGTAGACATGTTTTAATGTTAAATAGAAAAAAAAATTGTCATGAATTATGAATGGCCCGTTTTGTACAACATTATACTGTATTCCGATCTAAGAAAAAAAGGTATAGGTTTCAAACTAGCCATCTTCTAAAATACATTAAATGCTTAATATAATAGTTTTCATCAGAGTACTCGTAAAAAAAAGATCACCGGATAACTTAGGAGATATAAAAATGATCGTTTAGATGAGGAAGCGCCGAAGCAAGGTTAAGAAAACATGTTAGGTAATAAAAATGCATGCAAACTATATAGGAAGTTCGAGACGCGGTTTATTTTTAATTACGAAAAAGGAAACAGGATATATTGGCTATATAAAAATAGATGTCACTTTAAAAATAATTTTTGTTATAATCATAATATTTTAAAATAGATGATTGATTTGAATCATGGACGGATTCGATCTCAGATCGTAATAAAAGCTTTTAGGTAATTGTAAGTAAATTGTAAGATATTTCTTAATTTTAGGTTGTCGGGTTGCATGTCATTGTTATCATTTTCAGCCTTCCTCCACTGGACATAGGTCTCCAAAGTTATATATATCTAATAATACCGGTAGGAAGCACGCAGGCCGCTTCCGATGACCTTAACAAGGTCATCTGTACATTATGTGAGTGGACTCCCTTGCCGCGATTGCCGGCCCGTTATATCCACTTCATTTTTTAATAATTATATTCTGCATTACAAGTTAAACTGTATCCTATTAAAAGTAATTTTCTCGTAACTACAAAATTATTTTTAACAGGCAAGTTTACCAGTTCTATATAATTGACAGTTGCTGTTGTTAGGTACCATTTGTCTAGGTTATAAGCTGCAACATAAATTTACGAACTTGACGAATGAAACAGGGCATCTGTTTTATTCGTCAAGCGACAGCTTAGGCTTTTACGCTTGCCGAATGTAATGCGAGTTACGTAGAAGGTAAGGGTTACGGTGGCACGGATGTTTTTTCCGGATGCCGAATCGGCCTTCCACGTGCTTCGCCGGCCGGAGATGAACATGATTCTGGTCCATATGTTCACGGGGCACGGGGGATTTGCTAAGTACCTGCATAGGTTTAAACTAAAGCACAAATCCCTCGAGCGTCTGTGACCCTGCGGTGGACCAGACGTTACGCGTTGAATACCAGTCAAATAAGTATATAAATACATAAATTGAAAACTGTAAAGTAACAATCCAGGAGGAACGATGAAGCATAAGAGGCAAGAAATGAAAGGAAAAAGATTGGAAGATATTGAGACGGATAAAACAAAAACGAGTGAGAGATATTAAGAAGAGTGAGACAATAAAAAACGAATGTGAATAAAAGATTAAGTAAAAACTGTCCCCGTGTACTCAAGACAGGGGTCGTACGAGGGATCCGCAATTGCGTGGCCATAAAAAATATAAATTTACAATGTTAGGCAAATTCGTGAAAACATCAGACGATAACATTTTATATTACCCATCGATTGCATTGAACCTAGGTCTTGTGCCAACCAATAATTAGACATGCAATGGTCCATAATTGCCTTGTGTAAGAATATAGCTCTTCTTATTTTTTATTCTTGTTTACCGGTATTTATTTTTTCCTATACATTAACAAAGACTTGTTTCAGCCATTGGCTTGAGTGGTTTTAATTGTTTTTTTGTTACGTTTTTAACTGAACAAAACAAGGGTCATAATACGGAAATGATGTGTTATTTGGTACACAAGTATATTATAAGAATGAATAACAATTATTATCAGTGTCATCATAGGTCGACGCCCACTGCTAGGCACAGGCTCTCCAAAAGTCCTCCTCCAAAAGTTGCCACGTTGACTGGTATTGCGCCTCGGTCTAACGACTTCCCGCGACGTACGTCGTCGGTAAATTTAAAATTGCATTACATTTTAGTAAAAATGATTAGGTATAACAATGAATAAAAAGAATTGAATCTCACTTTGAATGAATATGATTAACTATATTGAGTTTATTTTTATATTAAATTAATATTTAGTTTGCGTTACGCTTTTGAAAATGATTTAGCTGAATTAATTGAAAAGCACGATTGTTCTTAAAATGACTGAACTAACGATTGATAGCGGAAAGTACATAAAAACTACATTGAATTTGGTTTACATTGAACTACATTGGTTTTAAAAATTCTTGTCAAAGTCCAATTGGTGAGTGACGTCGCTTCATGTAATAAAAAATTCAAACATTTCCTTCAAACATTAGACTCTGTAATAAGGCATATTAAAACCGGTTAAATCTTGTTTCTTAAAGCTTCCTTACAAGAAACTGGATTATTCGAACCAGTTGTATACCAATATTAAATAAAGACGCTCAAATAATCAAAAACAAAACTAACATATGTAAGGCGTAGATATGGATATTATTGCAAGCAAAATGGAAGGTTCGAAGTTATTACTCTTAATCACAAATTATTTTTACGACGATTTTTTGTCTCGATTGCTGCATTATTGGCAGTTTTATTGAAGCGACTGCATACATTTTCAACAATAATTAGGCTAGGCTTAGCTTACAAAATACATTAGTAAAAGTAGTAGAATTATGCGTTAACGAATAAATATAAAACTTAATTTGGTTATATTAAATATTTCAACAAATTGTAAAATAATGTTCTCTATAAGTACTAAAATTTTTATGTACGACTCAAATTCAAAATAATAAATATGAAAGGTGGAACAGTCGTTATGTTTTTACAATCGGCTTGCGTCATACGATTTGCAGTTTATTATTTATAAGACATTTAAAGTTTATATGTCAAAACTTTTATTCATGATACTTTAGGAGCGTTTAAAATTACTGACAAATAACTACTAAGGCAATAATAATAATAACTTTATTCATTTCTTTCTTCAGGGAAACAAACTGTGATAAAATTAAATGTTAAAATAAAAATTAGATACATATCATATCATATTTAAATTGATTGGACTTAACATAATTGAAACACGTAGTATTTATTAAATCTATAATTTGCTAGTTAAAATCTATTTTTAAACGCAGCATGTACAAGCCAGTGCAAGGTTGAATACCTCAATGCACATACGCTTTTTTTTGTTAATCGTAATTAAGCACATATCTGTTCAAAACTACACTATTTTTGGTATTTCAAAAATAATTTGCATTATATTGCAATGGCCGGTCTTAATGACCTATCTTTAGATGAATCATTGCTGCATAATTTACCTCGAATGAAATACGCATTTACGGTTTATCCAGGTTGCACAAGCTATTGTTGTTGAAATTGTTAATTAAAAACTTCAACACAGATTGTTCAATTCAACTGCAAGATGCGGTTTGTCTATGTGTACAATGATTATAATTTTGTATTTTTGTATGCCTACTGTTAGGTTTTTGATTTTGTTATATATACAACGGACTTGTTTGTATTACGTTGGAAGTTTTTAACATTAAAATGTATTACTTAGTGGTTTAAAAAATAATATGCCAAATGTCGAAGTAATACATGTCACCGATGAGAATATACAGGAGAGCAATGACAGAGTCAATTCTTATACTATAGAACTTGTATTATAAGATTGCGTTTACTGACGAATCATTGTGTTACCCAGGGTTTTTATTAATTTCCATTTTAGCAATTATCTAATTCGCTCTATAGTGTTAATTAGCTAGCTTTGTTATATGATAATTTATAAATTTTATATCTGTAATTTTTCTTACATTAAACATTGAGTATCTCCATTTTCAAAGTGATGATAAAAACAAGTACGGACTTCACTTTGTTGTACGTTGGAGAGGTCATTCCGTTGATGTCATCCTTTTCATTTACTTAACATCCGGATTTCAACTATTTCGGTTGTTTTGGTGCGGAGGGGACAACTATATTTTAAGCTAGCGAATTTATGCAGGCTGATTATTTTCGAGATAGTCTTTCGCATATTTAGCACACTAAAATATAGAGAAATTAAATTTTTTAAAAAAAATTTAATATACTAGAAAAAAATTGTATTATTCCACAAAACAGCATAACTTTTGCAAACAATTTTACTATTATCACTTCTGCGACCTGCTTTGAAAATATTACAACGTAATACCGTACCGTACTTGTTTTCAAAGCATTTTCAAAGCAGGCAACGCTTAAACCCCATCCCCCTGAAAGTAATGGGTAAATATATAAAAATTTAGATTTTTTAGTAATATTATTATTATATTTAAATAAATTATGGAAAATCTGAAATAAATATTATTTAATTTATCCGATGTCTAAGAGTTTCGTAAATATTTATCTATCCGGCATTGGAGTATTGAAACGATGATATCAGGTTTTCTTAGAAGCCCTCATGCCCCAAGCCTCCCCGTGTTACCTATTGCCTTACAAAGCACTGCCCCCCCTCTATTGTGAACGTATTTTATGAACGGCCCCCAATATTACATTGCCCTTGTAACGCACGGGTAATAAAAGTATACGCAATTACTCATTACATTAATTTTTTCAATTACTTTTAATATGGAACGTGACTTGAAATAGTAGGACCCATAAGTGAGTGCGTTGCTGCGTCAAAGGCAACAAAATCTACGAAGCATTTGAAAGTGTTACGGGACGTGTTACTAGAGTTATGGTGACGGAGTGTCATGGCCAGCGATATAAACAGATCGGGGTGGGCAGGCAGGGCCGCGGTAGCAACTACGTCGTGTGTATGCTACAGCCGCGCGCTTGCACTTGTCAATGCGCAATAAACGCTAGGAACGGCATCGACGCGTGTCTTCGCTTTGCGAGGTCTACTTTTGATATGATCTTTTTAATTGGCACTTAAAACAAGTGTATTTATTTGGATATATATTTAAAAAATTTTAAATGTATTTCCAAAGTTACAGTTTATTATGCATACAAAATGTCTTCTAACTATTTTACTGTTCACTTGTGATTATCACAAATAACGTTAATAAAATTCCAATAAGTCTACAAATGGAAGTCCAAGCAGGATGATCGCTTACGATTTTTGGTTAACTTTACATCTCAAATGAGATTGCGATTTAAAAGCCCTACTAGAATGTGTCTGCTAGTCAATGTAACGAATAAATAAAGGTGTTCATCGCACTGGCGTTAGTTCAGTTCGTGTGCCAGCCATTAATTTAGATGTTTTATAATGACTTAAAAGAATCATACATATTGTTTTAATGCTATTAAGAGCTGCTGTTAGCACCACTGTAAATTGAGTGACTTCAGTTTGTGGGCAACCTTGAGATCCAAATCTCCATGTCGGAAGCGTTCAAAGCAATAACGTGACGTGTATTCATTTATAGTGTTCACTCCCTGCACGTCGTTGCCTCTGCCGCATAGGCATTGCGGTGAACCTTTTATTCTATAAATACTTATATTTTTATCGTGTTCATACTGATTAAAAGGATGGAAATACAGTGATAACAAAACACTAACCATTAAACCGATAATTTAATTTTAAAATTAACTTCTATATGTATCAAATAAAAAAATAAAGTTTATTACTTATAGGCAACCAATAATAAATTACATAACAAATGGCCAGTATTATAAAGCGGCAAGACCGTAATAAAGACCTATTATTATGATTATAAGCTGTCAGTGAAAAATCAAAGTAAATTATCGTAATCTTAATTTGTCACACTATAGATACTACATACATTCATTTTTTTATCCTACGTGTCACTATGTATAGAGTGTTTAAAAACAAATAGAGAGGGATATCCTACAATAACACTAACATGCTGTAAAGAACCTTGAAACCTTTAAATGTTACAAAGTGAACATGCAATCTGGAAATTATTTACAATTATATTAACGTTCGACTAACTTAATGGTAAAGATTTTTAAAAAAAAAAAAATTCTTAGCACATCAATCATATAATTACGTTTAGAATCACTGGCTTATGATTCAAAGCCGGATATAACAAGACAGCGTTGCGAACTTTTTTTGTCCAAAAACTAATGGAGCAGCGGGATTTTTGTTCTCATTTTTTAAAAATATTATTAATATAAGAGAATAGATATATGTTCTTTTCTGTATTTTATTATTAGATTTTATTGATGAATTGCTTGTATAAATATTTATTGTATATATAATTCTTCTCAATTATTAAAAGTAATATGTTGACATTCTGTATTTCTATCTATTTAATGCGAAACTTTTGAAATGTACTGCACGACATAGTTAAATGGTTATTTTCTGTTGACTTTTTGATTATAATTTAATACTTGCTAAAGTTTTATATAAATCCAATGCCTAAGAAATCTTGCCCTTTTTTCTCATTTTGTGTTACGCCGCTATGTATCATTTCTCATAGGATCATCCTCTTAATCTCCTAATTTACACACCGTAGATGTTGTTTTGTCATTTGAAAGTAAGTTTCTTTGTCCTAGATATCTTCTAATAAATCCCGATGATCGGCCAGTGTTTTGGATATATTTGATTTCAGAAATTTCCAGAACTATTCATGTCTTCTCTTCGCACAAAATGGCCATAGCAACGCATTTATTACAAAAAATAACGTTTAACTGTTGACCCAAATATATTGCTGTACGACGTTGGTTTGACCACTGCCCATTATCATAAAACTAGAAATGTAAATTAACAAAGTAATTAATCGATGAAGATAGCAAAATTTTTCCAAAGCAACACGTGAGAATAGTTTTGCTTACTAAGCTTTACGCAATGGGTCATTAAACTCTGCTTACGTACATTCTACAAACGTCAATTAATTCAGCTTTTAGTATTTTTTAATGTAACAAGTTTATAACATACGCATAATACAACTCACAGATACAATAAAAATATTTGCAACGCCCTTTGTCTTTAACTGTCCTTCAATTAAAAAGCTATTTGTCAAAATTTAAAAACTGAGCATGAAGTAGTTATGAACAGTATGAAATTGTATCAGTTATCAAAGACATTAAATATAAAATAAAACTCCCAGAAAGTTAATTTTACCGAAAAACAATAAACCGACTTTTAATTTGTCTGTCTGTCTTACTTAAGTGTAGCAAAAATATGTTTTCAATATGAAAAACATCATAAGAATATAATTTGCTACAAATTATGGACCTTTTCTTGTTTAATTTTTTTGCAATCATTTAAATGTAAAATATTTGTGAAGCGGCTTTGGTACATTTTATAATCTAAGGAACGTTATAAGGATTTACAAAAACTAAATTATGGTTTACGCCCTGTCAAGATTTATGGTCATAAACAATATGTTTTATTTTAGTTTTCGGAGCACGGTATTAATGCTATTTTTCAAAAACGTACTTTGTGTATTATATACTTTGTCTCCAAAAACTTGGAAATAGATTGTATATTTTGACTAAACCTCAAATTTGATTATACTTTTGGATTACTGCTATCCTTTAAACATTTATCGCTAGCATAGTACTCGTCCATTTATAACAAAATTACAAATTACCTACCCTACACTTTTTGTGCAGTTGCAGCCCAGCAGTCCAGGACTGAGACTTCCAATCGTAGGCCGCGGGTTCGATTCAAGGGATATAATCCCATGTAATTCACACTTTGTGCATCGATTATATGGAATTGCAACTGTTCAGAAACAAGTTTCCAGAGGATGTGCAGCAGCGTCCTCTATGTACCATAATATCACACTGATATCACCAACCCACTACCCATACGTGGCGATTATGGTATATTTCCCCATAGATAGATAACTTTGGGAGAGGCCTATGCCTTCCGATGGACGTCTATGTGCCGAAACGACTACATTTCAAAACACGTCAATATAATATTACGATTTTACGTGATTCTAAATACATTGGATTGTTTTCACAGAACGTTTACAGCAAAAACTAAGAAAGTCATACAAATAGGCTGTAATTAAACACAAATGTAAAATAAATTAATTTTTGTAATCAAGTAATAATACTCATATTTCGGTATATTATTTGTATAAGTTATGTATAACATATTCGACGCATCCGTATACGTAAATTAAACATAATTATACAGCTATTTTTTTACAAAATGCTAAAAACATGCATATACTATAATTTATTTTCTTTTACGCGGAAATTTAATATGTAATATGCTATTAAAACAAAATATTCATTTAAAAAAGACCAACCATCTATAAAATAATATACTTTTATTTAATATTATAGCAACGAAGAACATTTGTCGATGCAAGGCCATGCGTTCGAATACGCAATTTCAAAACTTGATAATTTCATCTAATTACTATAACTTTAACACATTTTTTTAACGAGTTAGGTTTTAAAAGGGCACATTGTTGTAGTGAAAATTTATGATTCTTTTATTCATCAATAAAACAACCAAAAATTAAGCAATAATGCTTAATTTTTGGTTGTTTTATTGACCACTAACACATATCAATATCAACTCTCACTTTGTGTCCTTAGGTCCATATGAGAATTACGGAATTGCGGCATATGCTTACACGGTTTTGCCAGCTTTCAACATGTTTTACCTGTTTGCTACTAGAGGAGTTATTTTTTAAAAATTATTATACGTTTATTTTTGATACGACATGGCTGAGAAATAGAAGACGTAAAAATTAATACGCTTGAACAAAATTTTTGCTAATAAGAGTCTTTCCAGTTATATAATAAAAACAGAATTCTAAATAGCAGATGGAAACGACGACATAAAAACGCAAAAAAATATATATAATATTCTTTATACGAAAGTTTTTTAATTATGATTTTAATTTAGCATTTAAGAAAATATGTTTTTTTTTAAAGTAAATACTGTCTCGACTTTTATGTACCACTCACCTTTCAGCTAAAATCAATAAGATGTAGAGAAACATTAACAAGTAATATTTACTATAAATATATGTATTTATAGTTTTAACGATTCTTCACTTCATTCATATGAATGGCAATTTGTGAATGAGATCATCTTTAAAAAATAACCATATAGATATCTATTACGAAAATATTCTGTTTTTATGCATTGTCCTATTAGCTAAAATTAACAAATATTTGTTATAAATTAAGATATTCGCAATATCTTGAATAGCTCATCGGCTCAACATTGAACGCGTTAAGTGACGTTTGTATTGTTAATGATTATATTTGATCGTGTCGAGAAGGCCGGTCCTCCCTGACATTCGGTAAACTTGATGTTCGACAGTAAATGGGACTCGAAACTCGCGGCACCGAAATCTTTCATTTTACGAACGGCGCACTTTGCGCATGGTCATAGTAAATACCTGTTGAGATCTCGTTTTTCAAACATTTGAAATATACAGTTGTAAGTGCTTTGATAACAATCCATCCAGGAGTTTTGAATAGTATTGTTAAATATACGTTTTTGTTGCAGTGAAAATGGAGATGCTTAACAGGCTAGTGGCGGGCTATCACGATTTGATGGACAACAAAAGTGATCAACGGGTGAAAGACTGGCTCTTGATGTCATCTCCATTTCCCACAATGGCAATTTGCCTTACATATTTCTTTGTAGTTAAAGTGAGTATTGTATAAATATATTTTTTTTAAATCTGGCATTAAATTATCTCTGAAATTGATCGCGGTTAAAGGTTTTAAATACACACGTGTTTAAAAAGTTGTCAATAATTTAGTCATTTGCATACTGAGTATAATAATTATTTTGCTATCGTTTATTAAGATCAAAGTAATTACGTCATCTGTTATTTATTTTACTACAATTACGTCTGAACTCCAATAATTGCCTTTAATTTCAGATACTGGGTCCAAAGCTTATGGAGAATAGAAAACCATTCGAACTCAAGAAAGTGCTTATTTGGTATAACTTATTCCAAGTTATTTTCAGCTGTTGGTTGTTTTATGAGGTAATCTATTTTAGCACTAAAATGTTTAGTCTTAATTTGTGGTAATGCCTAGATGGCCCTGTCTACCAAACCGTGTAACAAGAAAAATGGGCACCAGTTTTTTCTTAACTACGTAAACATCTTGATATAGTATAAGATTATGTTGTGTAAACATACGCTATGACAAGAGAGCACTCGTATTTGTACTAACACTTTGAACATTACTAAATCATCATGGATAGCAGGTACCTTCTCCGTTTGCAAAGATGTTTAACAGATTCCGTATTTAAATTGTCAGTTATATTAAAGATGTTGTTAGCTATAGATGTAATATATTTAATATTGGGTTTAAGCAGTTTTTTTTAAATATTTACACGGAAACTTCGAGAAAGATCTGTTATGTAGGAGAGCTAATTTGTTGTCCAACTATGACGACGATTATGATGTTTAATATAAGGATTACGCATTAGCCGTATATGCTACGCAATAAGAACTGTCCGTATATTGAGGTTTAGGCGGAAAATATCAAAAGTTTCATCTGATGCATATTTTACGATTTTACATTTTTACGTTTTACTATAATTAATAATTTAAATAAAATTCATATGAGCATACGATTGACAAAATTTCATGACTTTTAGAGTAGTAAACACATGCAAATTAAGATTTATCTTCTTCTTAATAAATTATATTTACCTTATACAGAGCATAGTGAGTGGTTGGTTTATATCGCACAGTTTTCGCTGTCAACCAGTCGATTACTCGAGGTCTCCAGAAGCAATGAGGGTAAGTACTTTCACTATTTAAATATCAATATTACACTTGAAAGTAGTTTAATTATAAATACGTTATTGCTGCTTTATAACATATAAAACAGATCTATTTATATTTTACATAAATATACAAATTTTCTTACCATTCTTTTATTGATTAATTAGTAAATTAACAAATTAAATAAATAAACAACCTGAAGGCCGCTAGGGCCTTGAGATTCTATAGTAGAGACCAAGGACCGGCAAGCGCAGCGTAAGACGTCCAACCCACGTCTACCCACAAGTTGTACATATGACCTTGTTCATGTTATCGTAAAACGTGAGTGCCTGTTGGTGCCCTTCCAACCGGTCTTAATGAAAATCTATATCTATATTCAGCTGTGGTTCTCCTACGGCAGAACTGATGCTGTTTATGAATTAATATTATTAAAAAAAGTATAATGAAGTCACGGATATTTAATGAATATTAATAATAGCGGGTAAATTTAAAAATTACCAGGTCCACAGTACGATAGCATGAATGCAATGACTTGTAGGTTTTAATAAAATCTGCATATTTTATGGTCTTTAACCTTAATAAATTGCAATATCAGGTTTGTATTTATATTAACGGAATGACTACAAGTTTTGTAGATTTTTTTTGGGCTCAATTCCAAGGTATTTCATACACTGGAAGATCTGTATTTGCTTTGCAATGTAGTGATACAAAATTTCTTCATATTTATTAATTTAGTCTTCGACTGAGTTTTGGTAATCATGTGTTTTGTAAAGAGACAGAAAAATGTCATATTGTAAGTTCCTTTTGTGCATAGGTAGAATAGGAAGTTCTATCTGTGTACAAAGGGACATGGAAATGAACAAATAATTAAATTATAACTTTGTAGAAAGTTTTTAAGTCTCATTTCAATGTATGATTAGGAATTTCATAGTTTATACAATTAAAAATAGTACCATTAATATCAATAAATCTGTTTTTTTCAGCTATTTTATTGCAAGAATTTTCTTACTAATTTGTTTTTTTTTATTATTTTTCTTTTAGACTGTGAATGGATGTTGGTGGTATTACTTCTCGAAGTTCACAGAATTTTTTGATACCGTAAGTAGTTTTTTAATACGTTTTAAATTTTATTTCTAGTCATATAATTAATTCAATGTATTTTAATATGAGACATGAAGTTCTGTTTGGCACCCTTAGCGTAAGAATTTGCAGCCAATAGTTATTTCTGAAGAATTTTTAATATAAACAATTAATAAAGCTGTATTAGTTTAATAAAAATCCTGACGAAAAAAAAATGATAATATGACACGATACTTATCTGTTTATTGCGAAAACACTAGACGTTTGTAAACAATTCATACGTAACGGAAAATCCCTTTAATTGAATATGTATTTAATAAATTAATTTACAACGAACTTGCTAAATAAATCGACGTAAATGATAAAAAGATGCGACCATTATATTGAAAATAAAATGTGAATAGACATGTAGGTTGTTTTTAAAAAAATGCACTGAAGCTTGAATGTCCTTTATATACATATACTTAACATCAATTATTACTATTTAGTAAAGTTATTAGAAATTGAGTCTGTTACAATAAAATTTGAATATTGAATCAAAATCGACAAATAAATATAATAGTTAATTAATAGATAACAATTGTTAATAATAAATAGATAATAAATATAATAATTAATAGAAATAATTGTACCTGTCAATAAATAGCCTTCCAGGTACATTTCGCGCTCTAATATTAGTACTCGAAGTGATAAGTTATCCTCGTTTGTCATGAAGTATCGGAATATTACATAACTATAGTTTACTACATTAAAACGAAGTTTTAAACGTGGACTTGCCTAGTTAACACACTATAATATATAATTGGAGTTACACAATTTTTTTACATATCTAAAACAGGATTTCCTAAGTATTTATTAAATCTTTTCTAATTACGTGAACTTAATAATAAAAAATATATATTAATTATTTTAATTAAAATCGAACTGATTGCGTTAATATTCTGTTTTGCTTCCGTTTTCAACCATCGATTGATAATGCCTATTTATATTTAATTGCGAATTATAACATGTTAGGCTTGTTATATTGTCTGTTTAGGATACCGGAAAAAAACTTTCATGGTCATCGCAAACATGAAATAGTGTCGCTCACTTAATTTTAATTTTATAGAAAAGTAATTCCGCATACGACGGTGGTCATTTTTATGATCTAAATAAGCGAATATTTACGCCTGTCACAATTCTTTTTTCAACACAAAAATTATTTTAAATATGTGCAAGTTAAACATTAAAAAGCTTCAAATAATATATGTTATTACTAGTACTAGTATTACTGAACTAATTTAAGTGATAGTAAATATTTTAATAAAAATAGTCAAGTAAAGTAGTTAAAAAAGATATGTAAAATATTTCCGTTTCAGATATTTTTCGTCATGCGCAAAAAATTTGATCAAGTGTCAAAACTACACGTCATTCATCACGGCATTATGCCGATGTCAGTATGGTTTGGCGTGAAGTTCACCCCAGGTAAATAAAATATTTAACTCAAATAATCAAAATTTCTGCAATATTAATTAATCTGTCTATCATGATCGTGTCTAGGGTGTAAATTATTATGTAATAATCTTATTATTACATTTGTGCTATCTAAGCATATTTCAGTTTTCATATATAATTTTTTTTGAATTGAATTCAAAAAAAAATTATATATGTTTTGAACTTTTATATACGTTGAAATTTATTTGAACCACTTCGTGTATATATTTATTTTCTCGTTATTATTTTTTATTCTTTATTTATTATTAGATTCCTCTGTAGATATGTTACCCCCATAAATTATATTCAATTACATATGCTTTTTTAAAGGAATTATCTATCTCTAATCGTTCGTTATTTCGTTGTTATTACATTGGTGCCACAGAATACAAGCTACAATGCCGTCCGGGCTATTTTTATTATAATATGCTAGGTATCTTCCATTACATTGCAAATCCTAATTTTTATGCAATTATAATATTATAGTTTTTGCAATGAGTTACGATATCAAATTTCTTACAAATTGCAAAAAAATATATAGTTCAATTAAAGTACGTTGACCCCAAGTTCTCAATTCCTAAACAAAAGTTTTTAACCGTCTTAAGCAGTAAACATATTTCAATATAATCCATGTCGTGTATACACGTCGTTTAAACAAATAATGTTCTCGGCGGACCATAAGCCTGTTTGAACACGAGAACAAAGTCCAAAGTTTGACGGCAGTTGCTTGTTTGTTTAAACGGCCGCAGCGAATTTTCTCGACTATTTGGTTTTATATTACGAACCGGCGTATTATCAACACTTAACCAATTATCCATCATGTATGCTATAATTTTATTAATAATTCCTTACCACTTTAATAAATGCTTTAATATTTTTATTACTTTAATATTGTTATTATTTTTTTCCACCGTTTGACATAAGCATTCTTTTTGTAATAGATGATGAGCTTTTAATCAAATTTGATTTTAGATATGTAAACAGCAACGGCTTTCTTATCCGCTAATTTGATGATTTTGCTTAAAACGCAAGAGAACTTCATTAATAGTAGTTATACTAGCGTGGATATTTTAAGAGGAATTTATTTTATGATTTAAATATCCGTATTTACGTAATAAGACTGCGAGGTTTATGACTATTATAATTAAACTCTTAAAGTTAATAAGAGTGCAAAGTCTGCTTGTTTTTTAATTCTAACGCTCGAGTAAATTCATTAGCGAATAAGTGTAATTATGATTGTTGCATATAAATTAGACACGATTTCAAAATTAAATTTTTGGTTCATGGTAAATAGGAATAAATTTGACAAATAATATGAAAATATCTTTATAATCTATTAATAGTTTTATATTAATGTAAACGAGAAGAATAATTTTCAAAAAGCAGACATGATTGGTTTACGGATACGACGGTCAAGGCAACATTATTGGAAAATTCCTTTATCCTCTACATTAAGGAAGCTAAAAATATAATGGACGCCGCATATCGCTATTATTTCAGCTTAACAGATTTCTTTTATTTAAATAGAGGTTATATTCGATTGATTACTGCAAAAAGTTACATATCTATCGCTTTATCTACCTACACCTTAGAGGGATTTGCGTTGAATAATTTGTACACATAGAGTTAATACACATTAATATGAAATTTGGGCAGAAAAACTAAATCAAATTACTTTTCTTTTTTTTTAACTTATAACACATTTCACACGGATGATATTTTATCAGTTCCTTCGCTAAATTAATTTTAGTTTAATAAAAATAAAATGAAACGGTGGTCAGGGAGATGATTGTCGACTTCTAACTAAGGACGTTCGTTCGTTGCCTAGTCTTTTTTTATTTATGACTTCGGCTAAATTTAATTTGTCTTTTAAGGTCGTCATGCCCGCTACGTCTTTATACTATATTTTGGTATCGTATTTAATTATACACTCTGCAAATGTGGACTTTGCATTTTTGATAAATAAAACTACCTATGAAGTTGTCATCATCATCTGTATAGTACAACTCAGTAGGAATAGTCGAATTTTGCGGGAAATAGCGACTACGACATGATGGATACTGTCGAACAACAAACTGTTTTCTTCCACGTTCTTATTATTCGGACGTGATTGTACGTCTGAGCCTGAGCATGAATGGTTAGAATCTTTAAAAAATTAAATCACCCGAATGTATTGATAAAAATCGTTGACAAAAAAATTGTATTCAACGCCAATTATACCAATATAATTTTTTTCGGCCGGTAAAAAATTATACATGAGCTAGTATTAGTTCTATGTAATCACATAAAGAGCAGAGAAGGAAATACACAAGTAAGATTGGAATGGCGTATCGATTGAGAAAACTAAAGGCAAACTTAAAACATTTTTGAATCAAAATTACACATTAATATCCGTAATTGATGTTTATCGATAATTATTCAAATTCATTTATATATTAGTAATTCATACCAGTTTTTCCAGTCTAAATAGTCTTTGATTTCGATTTGATTCGGCCAAAGCCATTCCATTTAATTTTATTTTCAATTATTGTAAATACGTCACAGATAAAAAATAATAACGGCAACCTTCAACCTCTACGAAATAAACCATAGAAAAGTTATACGCGACCTTCATTTTTTATTTTCTGAATTGATACTATGAACTACATATTGTTAGGAACTTTAAAGTATTTACCTAGTACATTTGTTTTATAAGTTTAATTCCATAAATTATTTCTTCGCAGGCGGTCACTCAACATTCTTTGGTATGCTGAACACGTTTGTACACATTATTATGTACTCCTACTATTTACTCGCTGCGATGGGTCCTCAAGTTCAGAAATACCTATGGTGGAAAAAATACCTCACTGCTCTCCAAATGGTGAGTAAATTACGAACTAAATATAAAAATACCTCAAATTTATTAACTCAAAAAAATTTTTTTTGAAAGACCTGTGAATTTTAAATTTTAATATATAATAAAAGATTACATAGCTAAAATAATGTCCACTTTTACTATTTGCAATTACTATAGCATGTAAATGATGGGTTTGTAATAGAATCTAAAATATCTGTATTTTATTCGCGTCCATATTTCTTACAGGTCCAATTTGTGTTGGTGTTCTTCCACGCGTTCCAACTCCTGTTCATCGACTGTGACTATCCACGTGCCTTCGTTTGGTGGATCGGAATGCACGCTGTTCTCTTCTACTATCTCTTCTCGGATTTCTATAAACAAGCCTATCTTAAAAAAGCCCAGGTATGATTTACCGAATTCTTTACCTTATTAAATTAGTGATAAAAAACACTCATTTATACCTGTGTTATATTTATGCAAATTATTGTTATTATGAATGGTAAGTTAGTACTCATTTTTATCATAAGTGGAAATTTAAAGATAATGATTCATGTTACGTTGATTACAATAGCTAAATATTATTCTATAAAGGTTTACGATCAACAATGTAACGATCATTAAAATTTATAACATGTAATAGTTAATTATACTATTCACAGAACGCGAAGACGAAGGTAATGACGCAGGTCGATTCGTACAAATCAGAAACGAAGGAAAGGAAGCTGCCTTTGTTAAATGGATTTGGTAATGGCTCTGCGCTGAATGATGTCCGACAAAGGATGGCAGGTGCTGTTGCCTCCCAGTGAATCGTCGCGTTACATACGTGCCTCTAAAGTGTACATAAATTTAGGACAAAATATTTATACTATGATGTATTACGCTGTTGATCTGTTGGCAGAATGCTATCAAATGAACTTTATCAGCGAACGCATCGGCAGAACAAGCTCAATTAGTGACCAAGTACCTTGTAATTAGACGTAAGTTATAATAGTATCAGGAATCTCTCTTGCGATAATAATAATAAATAACGAGTTTCATTACATAATGAACTGTTATAAAACTGGTAATGCTCGTACAATAAAAAAACTTTAATTACACTATTAGTTTAATTTTAATGAAACGTTCAATAACGACCTAAGTTTAATATATAAGTACAAAAGAGAGGTATCTGTTAGTGTATGAATATGTACGCGATCCGCTACAGCTATTATTTATAAGCAATTACATCCAATAAAGTTAAAAGTTTTTGGTATTTTTTTTTAACTGAAACAAGTAGCGTAATTTTTTCGACGAAAATTATATCAACAAAACATTTTGAAAAATAGTTCAACATGGCCTGTTACATCAATTATTATTTTTTCTTCTTCGATTTTTTTAACTTAACGGAATTTTTATAGTTTACAAATATAAGGGGGTAGTGACAGTATATATAGTTAAAACTACTTGAATACATTAGAGTATGATATTTTTAATTCGCTATCAATTCGCGATCAAATTTTTGAATTTGTGTGATTTCACATTTAAATTTTCTTTAATTCTAATTAATAATATATTCCTCTGACTGAAACATAACAACGTGTAAAGCCCTAATCAAACATTGTAAATAATCTGTGTAAGAAAACATGATTTTTTACAGTTTAGTTTTATAGCAATGCAACTACGATATAAAATTTTGTACTTCGTAAAAAAATTAAAAGAAAGATTTACTATTACCACATTCTGTAAATAATTAAAATTCATGTCGTAATTCTGTAATACTTAATAATGAGTAAAGATAAACCGTCCAACTATTATTAATTAATGATAAAATGTACTACACGAATTCATATTTACGAAGAAATAATTTAATTGTTGCAGTCCTTTATCCAAGACTTTTGTAAATTTATGTTTTTGGATAATTTTATTTTTATATGTAACACAATCAAATAAAATAGAAAGTCGATTCCTGTTTTTTATTTGTGTTCCTATTTCCTATAAGTATAAAACGTTTGGCAATATTAAGACATTACTAAACTATTCCCTTTGCGTCATTATCCTCATGACTAAGGGTTGTGATTTCCTGGACACGAAGTTATCTTCATCTTCATGATGATGAGTTGTTTCTATCTTTGGCATCACGGAGCGCGTTATAAATATTAGTGTCAACTCTCGAACGTATTTAGTGCTACCAACTGATAGGGTTTTTATAGAAGTAACATATTTCTTGTGCTTGTTTTGCAAATAAAAAGCCGCAGTTAAGCAATAAACCTTTTTGGTAGTCGTGATTAGATTTTACTAGTTTTAATATCCTTAACAACCTTAACACAACTTTATGATAAAATTAAAAATTGCGACATACAAAAAAATAATGTTTAAGGGTCTGACACAGCGATGGTAAGAGAAGTACAAAATTTGTTAAATTATTTCAATTCAGCCCAGGTATTTTGGTGTCTATTAAATTTGACTTTTAGTCGACTAGTAATGCATGAAATCAGTACAATTTTGTACAACAGTAAGGGTGTATTGATCGCATTTATACGAGTACAATTGAAGAGCTAGAAATTGACTGGAAAAGTTATGTTCGTTATCATTTGAAATAGATTGGATATACGATGTTAGAGTTTTGAGCGAGACAAGCAAAACGTAATGAAACTGAATTAAATTGTCTTTATTAAATAATAATGTTTTATTAGAGAGATCGCTGTTAGAAGAACGAATTACTCTGGTCAATATTAAATAGAGAAGTCCTTAGACAAAGGACAGTGAATCCAAAATTTAGAGTGAAACCGGGATTTACATAAAATAAGGTGATTGTTGGTTCTAAGGGAGTCGGAAGTTACCACTTATAATGTTAAAATAATCGAAGATTTGAAAGTACCTGTAATTACCTACTTGAATAAATATATTTTGATACTTTTTACCCATTTCAAATAAGTATTATATCTATATTAGTTTATAAAGAAAGGAAAACACCTGCGACGTTATTACTTTTTCTGATTTAAAAAAATCGGTAGAATCTTTACAAGGATACTTTATGACACAAACAATGAACCATATGTTTACTTGAGCAGTTGTAGCCCAGAAGTAAAGGACAGGACTTGCAATCATAAGTCGCGGGTTTGATTATCGACATACAATCTTATATAATTCACACTTTGTGCATTGTTTACATAAGATTGCCACTGCTTTTAAACAAGTTTCCAGAAGATATGCACGTCCTCTGCTTAATATTACTTTGCAATCGTGAAGGCGCCTGCCAAGTATGGCGATTATGGTATATCGCCCCATAAATTTCTTGGGGATGGCCTATGGCTTGCAGAGGGTGTCCATGAGCTGAAATGAGGACGTTGTCATCTGTGACATGATAATACGACATAGAGACATAAGGATTTTAATATACCAACCGACGTGCTAGCTATTAGCTTTAGAAAAATTGTAACTACGCGTTAGCTCGACTGCTTAAATAATTGCATATAACTGCATGACAGCAGGAATAAACGCTGAGGTAGTACTAACGTCGACGGCCTCGTTCAAGAGAGACCTACTATTTGTTGTAATAGTATTATAATCGACTTTGTAAGAGAAATATACACCCAACTAATTTTTACACTATACATACTTTATCAGAAAATCGTGCAAAAAATTCATATGATATCGTAAATTTAAGGTTATGTTTCGCAATATTAGAAAATCGAATCAATTAAAAAATCGTCTAAGTAGAAATAACTCGCCTAAAAGGGTAAGAGCCAATGGATAAATAATTAAATCCATATTGAATAAGTATTTATAAAAAGAAAATTATTATTTTTTAATATAAAATAAAATTAGTGTACAGTACAAAATTCAATCCATAAGTCTAAAACATATAAATACATAAACCGTTTTTTTATCTTTTCATTAACTTGATAACAAACAACATGTGCATGCATAAGTATATATTTCAGATATCAACTATAGGTTTTAAAAAATTCTTATTCCCCTTCGAATTATCAAAATTATAATTAAAAAGAGATTTTGTAGGGATTCATGTTAGAACATAAATTCGTGAAAAAAGTGTATTTATTATTTTCTCTTAATCATGTTATTCAAAATCGTATACAAAGACCACGTAAAAAAGGGTTATTACATCACAGTCAGGATACATTTAAATATTACATTTAGGTCAAAAATGTTTAATTTGTATAAATAAGATGTTACTTCGAAGTATTTTATATATATATATATATATATATATATATATATATATATACAAAACGCACTTTGCTAATTCATGAGCATGTATTGTTTTGATTATTCACATCGTTTTTGTCTTTTAAGGTGAATTATTATAAAATATATGATAAATACATATAAGGATTGAATTGAATGTAGTAAAACCGTAAATATGATTACTTTTTGTATTTCGTCATTGGTATCAATTATTATAGAAATGCATAAGAAATACACATCTTTAACGTTAAACTTCAACATAAATAACTTAATTCATATATTTAGAAGGTTTTAAAAGTTCATAAGCTTTTTTGCGTTAAAATAATATTAATGTTTTAATATATATATCTAACTCGTTTATATTTATTATAACCAATACAATATATAATATAATAGCTGACAGCATTGGAAATAATTACACGAATGCCTCGTGATTATGGTGTACGTGTTATTAATATTTTCTTCCTTAATAAATCCAAGGCTATTACTAATAATACAAATGAATAATTGCTTGTAAATAGGTTAACATCTCATGGCAACATGTAATGTCAAATTTTTTTAATAGATCCAAAGCATTTTAGTCTTAATAAAATAAAAAGTGCAAATAGATAAAATAATATTTAAAAAAAAATAGTTTTAAACTGTGTACACATTATTCATATTACAGTATCTTACGGTAAGCACTCAGTAAAATAAATCATATGAATACTAATATCACTATTATTAATTAAACAAAATGTTTCAATTTAATTTTGCAATTGCAAAAATTTTAATCTAAAGATAAGCAAGTTATCTAGCAAAGTTTTTTTTTTATTTAAAAAATTAATATGACTTTTTACCGTTTGCATTCACAGATTCACCGGGTTTCAAGCATAGCTAATGTACTACAAAAATATATAAATAATTATACTTTTTTTAAATTCATTTGTGATCATTTGCTTGTATATTTTAGTCGTAGTACCTGCGTATAGGATACACCCCATCCTCCCTCGTAAGAACTGCAGAGAAAAATTTTCATAGAGCAAGGACACATAAACGCACATCTGGGCATAATTAGCGATGGCGACTTAACATTAGGGCAATTTAAACCAACTTCTTGAAGAAAGAAGGATTTTCCTTGATAAACTCTTTCTTCCGATAGCCGCCTCACGAGAAATGGATTCTGATCAAGTCCTAATGGTTGCACATTAAATGAGATTAACTGACAAGACCAACGCGAAACGTGTTTTCAGTGACGTCTCTGTGATCTACAAAATGAAAACTGGTAGCGATCTATAAATAGTGAATATTAGAGTAACACTGAATATTAGAGTAAACTTGAAAGTGATGAAGTCTACGCTTCAACCTACTCGTGAACTTCACTTCACTTTCAACTTGAACACTCTAACCGTTTTGATTGCCTTGATAACCTAAAGTTAATGGACAAGATTAACAAGAGATTAGATAAAGCTGTTAATACGGTTATTAAGTATGTTAGGTAGGATCTAAATACTTAAGCCCCGCCGTAAAAATAATGTCTGATCGACATTCGCTGCGACTGCCGTCTTCTAATGATGCTGAATCGTGTCGGTAGCTCAATAGACAGACAAAAGTCCTAGCGACACTATTTACGTCTATTTGTTACAAATCGAAATAAAGAAACAATAGAATAAAATTTGTTTTGTGGGCTCCAAAGTGTTGGCAAACTTCAAGTATCCCGGACAATAACTAAAAAACAATATGGCACCGGGTGATGACAGAACAACATCAGAGCTTCTGAAAACTGTTTATTTAAATTTATTGTAAGTAAATTTGGAAAATATATACATAGTTAAGGTTGCAAGAGGTCGCTGGTCCGGGCAGCACAAAACCTGTTATCGTGACCAACTTTAGGGTAGGCCTATGTCTTGCAATGGGCGTCTATCGACTGAAAAGAAGAAAAAAACATATCTCACTCTTGAACTTTTTCCCCACCATATCATGACAATTGTTCACAACGGTAAACGGATCCTTACATAATATCACTCCGGATTAATAAAAAAAGGTAGTGTGTAATGTAATTGTATGTATGTATGTAAATTGGTCTATACAAATTTCAAGTTAGATAGCCAATACACTTTCTAAATTATTTATTTCCATTTCTGTGTTAATTGTTTTACTCAATAGAACGTCTATCAGCCTTTTCAAAGTTCAACATTTACTTGTGGAATTAATATTATTTATTGTACGTTGCATGACCAACAAAATGATATGTGATTCGTTTAAGCATGATTTTTTTCCACGTTACATATCGAAGGATATAACAATCATAACACTATAAACATCAGTACATTCGCGATACGCAATAACACTATTATTATATAAACCGATATTAGCTACTAATCTGTTGAACAATAGTTTGAGTTTCTCGGGCTCCATCAAAGCAGAACATCAAAGAGAGCCTCTAAAGGGCCTGTGCACCCGATTAAACAGAGCATCTACCTCAGCGACTTGCTGACTTGGTGCTGAGCCGCATGTCCCAGAGGAGCTTAGTTACTATAAGGTCTAGTTTAATAATGTTCACGGTCGTTATGGTATACGCCATAACATTTGTTTATTTTATTGTTTAATGATAAATGTTTTAAAACAACTTTCAGATGAGAGTTTCAAAGTTAGCGCCATCTAGTGAAAGATAATAATAATTTATTTTTATTAGTATTCTCTACTGAACGCTAGATGTCAGAAATAGAAACATTAATAATATTTCTGGTTGCTTATTTCAAATCATCCAAGTAAATTACTTTTAAAGCATATTTTATTTTTTGTTGTTGATTTCATTACATCTATTTATTGGTTAAACTACAAAAAAATTAAAACTTGTTTCTAAAAGTTCGACTCCTAAAGTTGCCGTGATACTGGAATAATTATTGAAGTATCTAGTTGTATACGAATAGGTAATTTCAAAAATCATTACAGCCTTCAAAAAATGTTCAGTTAAATTCTTAAAATTACTATATAACGTGCAGCACTACAGCAAGGCCCAATATTTTAAAAATCTTGTAAAAAACAAAGTTCAGTACAGTTCACTTTTCATATATTATTTGAACGTCTAAATTTAAGCAAAACTATGCGAGGACGTTATGTAAGACATTACTATAATACTGATAAAAACAATATATCCATGAACTACGTGTTTACATCATTTTATAATTAAAATTATTAAAAATTAAATAATTTCTTAATACCTTAAAACACAAATTCATTAGATATATTAATTAATCATAACTGTTCGAGTTTACTTATCTTTATTGATGAGCTGGTTTGATTAGGCATTAGCAAGAATTTTGTTTGCATTTGACTCTTCAATGTTATTGACTCCGTATTTCGCAGGGGTTAAAGTAAATATTAACCAACATTTTCAAAAAAATTTATTTACACTTATATATTTTACAATACGCCGTTACAACTCAAATCTTTGCGATAGTTAAGACAATTATAAACGGCATACAAATGACAGAACTGCAATTCGAAAATGTGTCAATCAACATGATTACATAAAACTTTGACTTAGCCTAATGAAACTGAAGTGTACTTAAAAATATCACATAATAATTTAGGGTAACTTTAATACAAATAAGCCTCGTTAGATTATGCGTGGGACTGACAACGTTCTGTTTGAATCAAGTGCGTTTTAGTAATAGCGAAACAGATTATGTATTTACACAATAATTGTACTCTGTGTCATTTCCTCTTAGACCTAAATTTGTGACTAAATAAGTGTTATTGTAATTTTATGTAGCGTGAACCATAATGAAGGGATACCTCTGTTTTGCAAGCCCATCATAAATCCTTAAAAAAAATGTATGTATCCTAATATTTAAACATTTTAAAATAAGGTATGGAATGTATTATTTATTAATTTAGAAAAACGATTGTTGCACTAATGCTTCACATTATGATAACTTACAAATAAATTTATTGAGGCACCTAAAATTATGGCAATGTTTTTTTTATTCTTACGCCTTAGTATTAGTTTTTCCAAATTCTTCTATATGATCGTATTCTGAAAAACCAGGGTCGGAATCGTAGTACGCGTAATCGTAGCTCGTATCGTCCTTGTTTGTTAGCTTTTCAAAGTGATGAGGCCGATGATTGGTCTTTGGAGTCGTCGTGGACGGAATAGCCGAAGGTGCCGTCTCACTATTTTGCTTTCGTTGTGGTTCGTATGTTCTCGGCTGCGATGTACTCGTTATCCTCGGTGGGGCGGTTTGATAAGCACCTATGCTACTTCCCGGTCCAGAAGATTCATACGGTCTAGAAGTAGTGGTGTAAGTTTGATAATAGTCGAAAGTTCTTTGTGTATTCTCAGGAACGAGCCGAGTTGTTGTCGGGTAAGTAATTTCTGCAATACGTGATGAGTGCGTAGTAGAAGTCGGTGTTGGAGCCGGTCTGAAGGGTCTTGGTGGAGATGTTTTCGGTAGAGATTTACTAGAAATTTCGTTTTTACTTTTCTCTTTTTGGTTTTCTATAAGCCTGTTCCCGCTGGCGGCTATATTAAGCGAGTGTGCGCCTGATAACAGTTCCCGCTCATACAACTCTGGTCTGTACTGTCCATCATCTTCGCCTTCGGGCGGGCGGTACTGACCGTCGTCTTCTCCGCTGTCCGCAAAGTTGGAGGCTTGTGCATTAAAAGCATTATTCGTATTGTATGCAATCGTGTTAAGGCTTTGAGAAGGTTCATATCGAGTAGTCGTCGTGTATGTAGTCGTAGGCAAAGTTGTAGTCGTTGGGTTATTATAATAACTTTGTTTAGAACTTAAGAATTGGTTATAATTATTTTTTTCCTGTTCATAAGAAATACTATTGACATTTCTGAAAGTAGTCGCGTGAGTAGTTGTAATGTAATTACGCGTTACAGTGCTGAAGTCCTCCCTATTAGAAGTGGTTTTATCATTGTTACCCTTGTAAGATTGACTTCGCAAGAAGTCATTTTCTTTAGCAACATCAGGTACCACGCTAAAACTATTCCGAAGTTTGAATGCCCGGTTTTCATTCTGTCCATTGAAACCGGGAGTAGACTGAGCTTCGGAGTTGTACAATTCTGCAAGGCCGTTTTTGACTGATTGTTCTGTTGTTTGTTGTGTGAATGGCGTCGGTGAGGGAATTTTTGAAAAGTATTTATTGGATTTAGGAGTAACTCTACTTACTTCAACATACTCTTCTTTATGTGCTGGCTGTACAAATGATTCAGGAGCGTTACTTTGTGTATTCTGCGTTGGGATTCTTCTGTTAAATATTTTAGGTTGTTCGGAATAAATTTGCGAAGACAGTGTATTCGGTGGAACTGTAGAGGGTGATTGTGTAGTTGTGTAAACAGGGCGTTTTCTTGCAATTTTTCTCTTCGGTGCCTGGTCGTAACGATTTCCCTTTGAAGGATAGGGGATAGATGTTGCGGCTGGTGTATTTTGCGGAGTGTAAGATGTTGATCGTGGTGTGGGTCGAGGTGTAGTTGGCCGTCTAAATGATTGTCGCGATTGTGACGCTGACTGTGAAACGGGATGCTGTACTTGTGGAGCTGGCTGTACAGAATCGTCGCGGCCACGATCTCTTTGACCGCTGAAAAAGTCTGATGAATGTGCTGCTCGAAGATCTGACGCTCCACCATTACCGCCGTTGTTTTGGGACAAGCGATGATCACCAGTCTCAGCTCGCTGTAGACCGAACTCAGCCTCGTCATCGCGATTTGTTTGAGATAATTTCTTGGTGTCAAATCCTGGTAAAAAAATTAAATTATTACATTGAAAATCACACATATCTCTTCCTCTAAGCTTTTCTATTATTGTTGCTTTACACCCATACGCATTCGTCTTTTATAAGCGGAACAATTAAGCATACGATAAAGCTCGGCAGTTAATCAGTCGATTTTTTTTACGTGGCAATTAACTAAAAATTATAAATCTCTTCCTTAACTAACCAAGCATTTAGTTAAACATAAATAAATAAAATAGAAAGCACGGCATCATCATTGATTTCATTTCTATTCGTTACGAATGTTTCTTTAGCATTTTTACACAATTCATACATTGTGTATAGGTTAAATTTACATAAGCATACCCAAGTAATTTAAATGCACTATTATCTTGAATAAACCTGTCCTCCATTTTATCGTCGATAGACATCGAGCTGGAAAAAAGCTTATGTTTTAATTGTGTTAGTTGCAAAGCGCTCACCGGATCCAATCTTGTAGAGATCAAACTGACCGTCGTAGATGTCGGCTGGACAGGCAAGAGGGTCATCGTCGCCCCAGTCCGTGCATGTCTGCGCTTCCTGATGGAAGAGTGTTCCAGGTGGACAGAAGAACCTAAAGTCTCTTATACCGCCGCCGGCAACTCGCACACATACGTGGAACGCCTTACATCCAGACTTCGCATCAGCGTAATAGGCTCCCAGTATACGGCCTCGGCAGTTAAATCTTTCAGCTCCCCCTGAACCAATAAGTATTTTAATTTATTTCAATGAACCGAACTTCTTTTTTATAGTATCAAAATAATTATAAATATATATTAATATTTCCATCTTAGTATTATTAGGTAGATATAGTAGATCTTTTCAAGGTCGATTTTAAAAGCTTTTGTATTCTAAAAAGCTATAAGAAGAGTTTCCTTCTAGACCTCTAGAAATCTAAATTTCCAACATAATCTATTTTTTCCAGCATTATTCAACCGAGGAATGCATTCTATGTGAACGATAATGATAATCGCACGGATACGATAATAATTACGAAGTGGTCAAGTTGCGTGATAGAAGTTATAACAAATATTTCATATCCCATTTATTTGCAATGCAAAGCCGTTATGAGATTTACCGCATATTCGTTTTTTTTTAATTTAGCCAAATATTTGACAAAGTCGTTTTACTCATGTTAATCGATTTCTTACCACAATGAAATGTATAGTGTCCGGCTTTTGATTTACTACTTTATTAAATACTTTTGGCCGATTTCTTTTTCTGTGCATGGCAATGTATGTATATAAGATGCTCTAAAAATTGGTGTTTATTAATAATTCCTTTAAAAGTTATTTCCGACTCGAGAAATCAAATGCCAGGTACTCTAACAATTTACATTGAAAACAAATTTCTAATAAATATTACGTTTTGGTCACATGCCAAAATATTTCTTTAAACGAATTGCAACCTTACAGAATCTAAATTAATAAAAGTTTTATCAAAGGTATTATAAATTGAAACGGCGATATGTAGGTCTAATGGTAAATGATCATCGGCGCTAACGTACCGAGGTCGATTACGTGATCAAATTCGTTTTGCTGTTTACCCAACTACCAAATGCCAGGATGATTGAATACTCTTACGACCTTTATAATGCTTGATTTTGCATGATTTTTTCCAAACCTTTTAAAATAAAGATATACTTTTAGAAAACAAACTATTCTAATTGATACCACTGACTAATGATTCAAACTTCCCTTAACTTCCTTACTATCTTGTTAAGAAAGTAAAATCCTAATATTAAATTAAAATATTTATTATATACTTCTTTAAATTAATAACACTCGTGGGCAATGACGTTCTGTATTACAACACACACTCGTTGAATGTCTCTGAATTATCTTATTATGTTATAAATTTATTAAGTTTATTAAATAAAATCTTGTATTTTAAAAATTAATAAAGTTTGGAATTGAATTGCTCTACTACTAGTTTAAGAATATTATAAAAGTAACCACGAAAAAAAAATCTGAGTTTGTTGTGGGGTCTTCTCAGATCATGGTGCGTTTAGAAACCTTATAAATATATTGAATATTGTCATTATAGGGGAACTCGATTTATTTTTTTTTCTATCAAATTAGGCTCTTTTGGTAGCCTTCTCATGCGTACACAAGTAGAACACAACGTAGAACACACAAGTAGTTGCCCTTTGCGGAAAGCGATTAATTATATAAAATATTTTATCTTTAATAGATGTATTTTAAAAAAATAAACGAATAATGATTTATGCGAGGCAATAGCGTGTTTTTCATCTGTCATAACTCGGTTACAAATTCATACCAAACTAGAACACTCCCACACTGCACTAACCGAAGTGACAACATTACCAGGTGATTAAATATCACACTGCTTTATGTCACAAGCAATTCTACACTTTGTTTTCGCAACTTTACCACCAAGTTTACTACGCTACGCAAAATCAATAAATCATATTATCAATTAATATTCATACGCAACATTAACATATCTTAGACATAAAATTAATAATATTTATCTGTATATTAGAAAAATAGTCAAATTTATAAATTGCGAGACTTCGCATTTAAAAAGAACTGTAATTAAGTTTCACTCAAATAGTAAAGGATCTAATTCGGTCTATTTTTGTGGTCTCTTGTTGAGGAACGATTCCTCCTGAGACGAATATGGGACTGCCGTCTTCATGCGATGTTCAATATCGTCTACCTATAAGATATAAGTTCCCAGAGCGTACAATGTTAGTATTAATTATATAGCAATTCTTATAATGTGTAATCTATTCCTTAATGTCTTAGAACTTCAAACAATTATTTGTTGCATATAAAACTAACTTACGTATTTGTAAGCTTTCCCGTGTTTTTATTGAACTTATTGATTTTAGTATTTACATGACACACATTAAAAGAAATCAATAAATTGCCTTTTTTATTTTATTCTGTATTATCAAAACATATTTATCTTTATTTAAAAATTACATTTTCCAACAATATTTTAAAATTTTGGTCTCAGCTTAAGTTAAAATCGTAATATTATTATACATTAATACTACAACAGTATTTTTACAATACAATACTCAAATTATAACAATTAAAAAAAACACTGTACAGGCAGATGAAAAGATTAAAAATAATAATATTTTATAGTGTTTGTTTAATGAAAATGAATTTAATATTGGCAAGCCACGTCAAATCAGTTCAAAAATTTTGTAACTGTAGTAATCAAATTGCTAAATAAAATAACTGCAATGTTATCTAAAGTCATCTTAAACGAGAGGCAATCGGCAAAATCGTAAAAAAGCGAGGTTCGCTTATGGGTCAAATTTAATGGTCGCGTATTGCATCAGTGCAGCATAATGTGGTGAATGTTGTTATGAGCGCGGCGCGTAAGAAGTCCGGCGGAGGTTACAAGCAGATTCCCATGCGTGCGCGCTTCTGATGGCAATCATGAAACCGTTCAAAAACGACTTGTGTTTTAATCTAACATTTTACGAAGGCCTCTACCGGATAATTATAACGGTATTATGCATAACTATGGCAATGTGATATATCAAAAAAGGCTTTAAAATTTAATCTATTCATTTACCCTATTTTAATACTTGCGTAATGGCGGACTTATTACCTTATATTGCTTTAATGCTTTCCCTACCAGTCAGTCAATTCAAAAACGTACACAGACAATTAATAGACTGGTGTTTTATAATTACTGTTCTTATTGTATTATAACTTCTAAATACTAAATAGGAGGATTTCATATACACATGAATTATACATACATATACTACAAAGTACGATATCAGAGTTATGACGATTTATTCGCCAATATATTACGAACCTTCTTTTCGAGCGTATAACGGTTTATTGCCTCTGTGATTCTGAGGGATAAATTTTCTTAGGTATATTAATGTGGTCAAGTCTGATATATAAAAATAATCTAAAAATATATACAAAAAAAACACTTATATTTATGATATTGCATTGCTTAGAAAAGATACGAAGGAAAGGGAAGCTGATAAGGATGAAATAAATTCAACAACACCAAGGCTGTTGCGTAAATCGGCATCGGATGCCGCAAGGTAGTATGGCATCCTCGGCTAAAGGTCAGCGTTATTAAGTTTGGTGATTGTTTTGTCAAGATTATTAAAATTACCTAAATTATACCGACATTTTGAACTTTACTCACAGAAATCATTAAATGTACCATCCTCTTCAAACTCAAAACCTTGTTGGAAACGTCAATATTTTATACATTTAGAATAATATGTTATTTGATGTATCGTTAGTAATTTGTTGTTTTTTTCTATTAACTAGTTTTAGACTATATAATAGTGAATATATGAAATCGTTGAACCGTAAATCTTAACCGATGTAAATTTTTATTCTATAATATTTCAAAACGAGCAATATATTGTCGTATCGTACCTCATACTTTTAGGTATATGCATAAAAAACTTGAAATAACCTATATCTATATTAATTTAAGCAATATTAAACATTGAACTAAATATGGTATTAAGGGGTTTACAATTTTTTGGCGAAAATATTAAAAAAATTGGTTAGGAATTATACGATATACAAATTAAATGAACTTCTAATTTAGTTACTTAGCAATGTAATACATAGAAAAATACATCAGACACATGTGATTACAGTTATTTTCGTTGAGAAAAAATATCATTAATTACCTTTTTTAATTAGTCCGTAAAATGGTTTTCAGTAATTGGCCGTTTTCGATTTTTATCGGTTCCGCGTGTAGCCGAATTGAAGAGCACAATCGCGCTATATTTATGTGTTGTTTAACATGCTTTCTAAATAGAAATTGAATATCGCTTACACTTTCGTTAACGCAACCGTGAAGTACAAGTGACTGTGAGACTGTCAAAATTTAGTGCAAAAATTAAATCAAATACTGAGAGTAAATTAATAAATATTTTAGGAACGAGTTGCTAAAAGAAAAAGTTACTAAGTTACTACAACTTTTTCCCAATTTTTCATGAAATGTTTCGACGAATGTTTTCGTTTTTTAAGACTATCAACGTATCAAATCAATCTTCAAAGTCTCTGGTGTCGTTAATTATTTTGCTTATCGTTACGAATGTAACCGACACAGCCCAGTAGCTGGGAGTGGCTTAATGCTATCTAATTTTTATTCCAAATAAATATCAATAAGAATAAAATTTATTAATTATTAAATATTTAAGATGTTAATAAAATTGTAATAGTTTCTTTTTGGAAGATTAAATAAAGTTTATTGCGAAATCTGATGTATTCATCAATGGAAATTACATTGAACATATATATTTATCTTTTTAAATATGAGCACTCGTGGGGCTTCGACGGCCCGTTGAGAGTTATATAATGCATTGTTGAGCTCTGAGGCTGAGCTTCTCGCAATGAAAGAACATTAAAGCCCTATTTCAACTTGCATTGTTATGAATGAGTGTTGACGTAACGATTAACAATTAAGTTATATATCCTCATAAAGCACCTCACGAAGTGATTATATACGATAAAGAAGTTTTTAGGATGTCACTTACGGTGGGCCTTATAAAAAGGCTTAAGGTTATCCGGAGAGCAATAGCAATACTAAACTGAAAAGAGAAGATCTGCAGAAGAACTAAAGGTACTAATAAAGTTCGAAGAATCAAAACGCCTGAAATGGCAGTGGGCGGAGCAATCGCTAGTTCAACCGACGGGCGTTGACGTCGAAAGGTGGCAAGTGGCGATCACGGGCCGGTAGACGCGGCGTGGGTAAGTCCCGGAAGGTCGCTGAATGTGGACAGTGCAAGGCTGGCGGTCGTCTCAATCTTTAGGGAGACCTATGCCGTGCAGCGGGCGATTATCGGCTGACATGATGATGAAAGGAGTTATTTAAGTAAGTAAATATCTTCGACTATTATCATTTCCCAAATTTTTAGTACTGTTTGTACATGTTCCAAGCCGGTATAAATTTTTAAAAAATGTTGTAAACTTAACTTGTAAAGATTTCATTATAATTTTTAGTTTGCTTAGCTCGCCGTATGACACCAATTGAAATACACTATAGGTGCATAATTTGCTCTGGTTGGCCTGACCTATTCTACTTATATTAAGATTGGAGTACCGCAACTGTTGTAATTGCCCAAAATTTCATCTCATTTAAAATTGAGTCAATTTTTTCCCGTCCATACAAAATGCTATAAACATAAATCAATATTTTCTTAAGGAAAAGGTGTATAGACCAAGTACCAAGTCAGGATCACTAGGAAATGTGTGAAAACTTAATGTACTTGTAGGTCCATATTTGTGGATAATAAAAGATCCTTTTAAATTTTTCTAAATCGCATATAAAGTTGGTATCGATTATTACAAAGGAACATTATATATGAAAAAGCTTTATATAGCTCATTTGATAGCTGAAGCTTTTTCAAACATGTTTCCTATAACCCAGTGTTGTGTGATTCGTCTAAAAAGTCACATTAATGATTTTTTTATGTTGGAATGGATAACAACTTTTGGTAGTACAAAGTCTGCAGAGATAATATCTACCAATTAATTTTTCGTAGTAATCCGAAGAAAACATTTTGTATTGCTATATTATCATTACGTTACTAATTATTTCTGAAACTATAGTTTTTTGATAGCAAATGATCAATACGTCCACCACTTTAAAGCTTTTACACCTATAACTAATCAATCAAGTACAATCTAAGATAATACTGTGACGCGTTTTATACACAAAACATGCTTCAACATTCCAACTTTTGACAAACATACGGTTGGCAAATATTAGAGTCCTATCATCCTAAGAAAAAAAATACATGCCTTCCTAATGCCCAGGAGTTTTAAATGACAATTTTACCTTACTTTTTTATCCAGAGTAATTTAATAATTAAATTAATATAATATATAAGTTTATGTAACTTAAGTTTACTGTTTAAAAAATGTCTAAAACGGGTAGATGGACAAGTGAAACCGTCGTACTAACTGTATATATATAGAGACATAAAAAGTATCGTTACAAAACGTGATGTTACGAACTTTCTTTTTCTAGTAATGTAATTCACGTTTTACTACCGCGCATATTGTTCTACAGATATGAAGCTTCTGTTAAATTTTTTAACGTTGTAAATTTTATTTTAACATGTTTTAAAATATAAAACGAAGCGTAGTTTAAATTAAAAAATCATTTTTGATACAATATTTGAAAGGTATTTCCGACTTATATAATGAAACGTTAACTATTTTTTTAAATATTATTACTTTATTAAAAAGTAAATTTTAAAATTTGTTGTCATTTTACTACCACCATATCATTTATTTATATTAATAAAAAATGAAGCAAATGCGTTTTTTGATTAATTTTTCATATTTTTCTTAAGGTTAGAGAAAATTTGTTTTGGAAAGAGAAAGTGGAAACCCTTGTAAAGACAACACTTTTATTCAACAAATAAAACACCTGTCCCTGTTAAATATTTGACAGTTGGGTTAATGTGAAAATAATAACATAAATTTTTACGTCTTGCAGACGAAAGGGATTTTAGTTTATTAGTTAATTGTTGTTAGTTAATTAAACTTCCAATCAACAATACAGAAATAACTTTAAAGCTCGTTACATTTATTTAGTTTTTCTATGACATTGAAAGCCTTTTAAACTTTTGATAAAACAACATCTCCCGGTTCAGGTTGTTTGAGAATAAAAATTTAATTGAATGAAAATTGTATTACATAATATAGATATAAATTGTTTATTTTTTATTGTTAAAACGGGTTCAAATTTGTTAAGAAAAGATAAGGAGCTGTGTTATTGATGCTACGTATGACCTTGGGCTGCTCATCCGTTCTCCTCCGACCGTCAAGCTGGCCCAGATCTCCCGGAGAGCGGACCGTGAGAAAATCACTTATGTAAATGCGAGTCCGGGGAATCGATTATCGTCGCGATGTGCGATCGGTACCACGAGTGCGCTACGATGGAAAGTGCACCGGCTAAAGATTGCGCAAGGTGCCAGGAATTGCATATAGCAGCGCCTCTCTAAGGCGCCGGCAAATGAGATAGAACGCATCTCTGTGCAAAGTTTAATAAATACTACATATTTACGTAAGGACGCAGTCGGGTCATTTACCTATGAGTCTTCAATTTTCATTATTAATACACTAGTACGTAATAGTGAAAATGGCACACATTAATAGATTATTGCGCTTCAAAAAAAACTGTAATTTGGTTTCTCTCATAACTACTTACGAATTTTAACACCATAAAAAGTATTACTAATAATACACAGTGAGAAATGTCTTTTCTGAATACATATTTACAATTTTTACTCCGCATGTTTGATAACGTTGAAATTGAATCGAAGAACTCTATTCTTTAATCCCTTTTTAAATTATATACTAGAATTAATTACAAATGTGTGGGCGGGTTAAGAACTGTCAATTTTTCAATTGTCAAATCCAAATCTAAAATCTTAATGAAATATTTGCACTAAGATTTAAATTTCTGAATATAGTTTTCCTATATCTATAGGATTGTCGGTTAACATGTAACTTTTATGTTTATGTTACTTAAATGGTCAGTACAGCATAAAAATGCATCTATGTACTGGTCTATTAATCTTTTTAAAATACAGAGAGTAATTGGAACCTTAACAAATACAAAAAAGTTAACAAAAAAATGCACTTTAAAATAAAACTAAAAAAAAATCTCTAACTTAAGTTACCGCACATGGTGTTAAATTTTAACGCTTAAGATTTGTAATTAATTGTTAATTCATCAGCGAACGGCCTTAATTAAAAAAAAATGTGTAACTAAGCAAGTATATTAAAACATGAAAAGTAGGCCACGAGAACTTTTCAATGTGTAAACATTGAGCATTGTTTCGTGGATATTAACGACCGAGCCGCATAATAATCATTTCCCCTAAACATGTTTAATTAATGTTAATTTCCCACGCGCCCGGACGTCCGTGACAAGTGAATACTGTGAGCGTACACGCAAATACCCTTATCATACGCCACACAAAGAGCCCCACTAAATTTCATACACATTACACGTGCTGTCCTGTCCGGTTTTACATAAAACACTTGTTTCCTCACTTGAATTGATGGTTCACATCACTAAGTAAACTTACCGAGAATGGGGAGTAGGGTCAGCACAATCCACAGGGGAGACATGTCACCGCTCTGCGCGTCGCGATGGAACTGGCGTTTAATGCGCGCACGCCGCCCGCCCGGCTGCTGGTGGGGAGCTCTGAAAGCTCGTTGGGCGCCCGCCCGTAAACTAACATTGTGATCGAACAACAGTTTCTCAAACCTTATTTACATCGAATTTTTATACAATCACATAAATAGACAAACTCTTGTGTCAGTCATAAATACTTATTAGCAAAATCACCTATCTGTGAATAAACAGGATAATTGGTTAAAGGTGCAAAAGCTTCTAGCGTGATTGTCAAGCTCACTTGTAGTTAATTAACGTACAGTACGCCTATCCAAAAATCAATTGTTTCAGTAGCGGCGTGGATAGATCCCTCGCTAGCTGGACTGATGACATACATAATTAGTTTTGGTCGTCTGGCAGCGCAAGACCGATTACCGTGGCAATCCTTGGCCTATGCCTTGCAGTGGGCGTTTATCAGATGATACGATAATGATGAATATAGTAAAAAAAAGCATTTTCAAAAAGAAATACAGAAAAATTTTTTAGTTTTCATTTTCAAAACATATAAAAATAATTATTGTTTAACATTTGTCCTTGCCGACTCTTTACTGCCAGAAGTTATTGGCCTGTCACATTGCAATAAAATAATAAATTGATTTAACTTATTTCAGAGTGATCACTTTATATAGGGTGATTAGAAATAAGTGTAAAAGCTTAAAAGATTTTTTCTGACAAATGAAATATACATTAACGCAAGTAATTAATTTTTATTAGGAAATAATAAATATTACCACTAGTTCGTGTTACGAGCTTTATAAGCATATAATTCTAAATAGGTGAAATAAAGAAAAAGACAATAATAATAAACAGAGTAATGGTATAGAACTTGTAGATTGACAACCACTGTCGAAGGTTAGGTTATAATTCATTACAAATGCCCTTTAAGTAAACATCATTGACTGGTGAGTAGATAGATGTACAGTTCATCGAGAAAACATCCGCTTGCCTTAAAATATCACTACCAGGATATACTGATGTCAAGAAAATAAACGATTAATAGATTACGAATAGAATGATAGTATAATATACAATCAATAATCTGATAATTTAAAATTAGTTACTACTCTTTGAAACCAGAACAAAAAACGTTCGCATTATTAATTAGGTTAAGTTTTAGAAAGCGCGTAAAAGTTAAAGCTTTTCTTATTTAAAAAAAAAAAACATTGATTATAAAAATACTAACATTGCATTTTCTCATAGATCCTATTTCCCATTGACTCATCATGACATTCGTTTTATTACGTATCTTTATTATTTCAGCCGCAGGACGTCCATATATCCAATAAGATCTATTTATATAGATAATATCCAATAGAAAGGTTCGCAACGGTTGAAAACGGACTGCATCCAGATTGTTCCGACGACCTTTGCCGACCTTCTCCTGATTTGTGGTCCCTGTTTTAAACAACAACTTTAAGGCCACAGCGGTTTTCTGTTCTTAACGCTATGTGGCCAGTTCAACTTGCCAGTGCACTGGGCTATGTCGGTTCCTCTAGTTCTTCTATGGATCTCCTGATTCCTGATTTCACTCGTAAAAAAATTTCAAGCATTGACATTTCAATGGCTCGTTGAGCAATTGTAAGGTAGACAGTGAGACTACGTTTTACAAAATGTATATTATAACGACCAAAATCGTAAATTCTGTTAATTGGAATTTATCTAGAAACTGTTTCAATAAGTAAATTTACTTCAAAATTGGAAAGCTTTTTAATAATTGTTACTTACGGCACATATGTAAATTTGGGTCATTCGCGAGTACGATCACATCATTTGCAGCTAAAGTGGTTCGTCATAGTACGTCTTCTGGGACAGTTTGTTCTTTAAAATTCCGACTGCAAAAAATGCAAATTTCAGTGGCAATATGATTCTTTTTCTTGTTGTCCATAATCTTAGTTTATGTTACATAACTTGAATTTGAATAAAACTATTCTACATACTTTACAAAAATTCATTTGCTACGAATTTGCCAGTTCACGTAAAAAATTCAGGCAATTTTTAGAATGTTTTTTATTTAGTTGTGTAATAACTGTGTATAATTAAATTTCATTACAATACAACTTTCTAGGTATATTACAAAACTATGAATACGTATAAATGTATAAACGTTTATATATTATTAGTGGAAAAATGGCATTGAGATACCAGAAATAGTCGTACGAAAGAAATTTTCGAACCGGAAGAGAGATGTGGAATAAAGAAAATAGAAGAGCTGATGTGGAATAAATGGACTATATAACTAACATAAAACAGAAGATATAGAAACAGATATACAGATAGATATACTCGTAGAACAGGTATAGGATACATAATATATCATATATATCCTGTGTATCTGTTTCACGTAGCTGAACGTAATGAAACCGCTTTAGAAAATTTTGTAGTTGTAATGCATGGATTGCAGTTTTTTTAAAAGACAAATCGTATTACGTACCAACTTGTTGATGCTCAGCTCGTCCCGTCACAAAGTAAACACTATATACAAAAGATTGTTTCCACGTTCAATATTCCATCGTTCAAATAAATTAGTAATATTATATTATTGAATTTTTGAAATGTAATTTTAGACGTGGGAGTTAATTGCAAATTGTACCCACAAAATCACGTAACTACAAAATGCATATTGTTTACCATTGTTCTTAACTTTGAATAATCCGTACAGGATATTGCCTAATACGCAATTACTAAATACATCAAACATTGTTTAAAATTTGTTTAAATTGTTACTTAAATATGCCATGTTTTACGTAGCTTTTATGTTACTTATTTCAACAGAATTCCTTTATACACAGATGTAAAAATAAATATTATACTAAATTACTATTGTCATTGCTGTCGTCGTTTCAACCTCTAGAAGCCCACTGAAAGGCATTGGTATCCCACTAAGATATATATGTGAAAATATAACATAATCGCCATAAGAAATCTGAAAATCCTATATAATTAATTCACAAAGTTTGAATCATATAAGATTTTAAACATGGAATTGAACCCGCGACCTAAGATCGCAAGTCTCAGTCCCAAAATTTAATCATTATTGTAAAATAGACCAATTCCATCCGTTCGTGAGTTTTAGGACGTTTTGAAAGAGTATTTAAGACAGTTTGTGCTATATTTCAATATACTTATTGCACAATAACAACAAGGATCGTTCACATTAACGTTTATGGCGTACCATCACGACGAAAGCGCGCTGTATTAAAACATGCACTCCGTACTCATTTAACCTTTACTCACGTTGTCACCATTACCTTTTGCATGACTGTGTGTAGCAATAAGACAAACACGTTAGAGTATATCTATATAACATAGTTTAATTTACTTTTATGAAAAATTGATGTAAAACAATTTCACTCGCCCGATAAGATAAAAATAACCAGAAATATGTTCGATCACAATAAGCAAGCCTTAAAATCGTACCTGTGTTTTTATAAATACTTAAAGCTAGATTGCCTAAGGTAATCATTTAGACTGTTTACAAATTCCAATTAGAATAAACATAATACGTATACATGGTGATTCGTTATAGAAGTAAAAGCGTTAAAGGAGTTAATATATATCTCTTTTGCTGCCAATTAATGTATGCTACACGCTATTCACTAAGGCGATGGTTTCAGAAGCAATAAATTACGTGATGACAATATAGTTAAAAAAGCGTATTCAAAATTCGGATTACTACATATTAAAATTAATTATCGTTTACTATCTGTATTTGCAGACTTTGTGTTGCCAGATGATATTGTCCTATCGCAATACAAAAATTAATTTATGGGCCATATTTTAGAGTGATCACGTTATACAGAATTATTAAAAATAAGTATGCTTAAAACATTTTTTCTGACAAATGTGTGTTTAATATTTGCTAATAAATAGATATGTGACTGTAAATAAAAGAAAATATTAATAAAAAAATTTCAACGTTTTTACACACATTGCATTATGTATTAAAATTCAGTCTTTCTATTGTTAAATAAGATTGAATTTAATTAAAGCTACTGGATATAACCCTCCCGCAAAGATTTCCAACAAGACCGGTTTGCATCTATTGGTTTAATTGTAATAAATATAGTAGTATATTCAATAAATAATGAGTAAATCAATTAAAATACTAGTATATTTTTAATACTTCTTCGTTATGCTTATTTACTCGAAAAAAATGTATGTGACCTAAACTATAGTAAACAAACCGCACAAGACTAGACGCTTTACAATCATCTTCCTTTGTCACCATAACAGTATTAGTAATAGTATTGTAAAGTTGACAACCGATTTATCACATACAATTAGGAGTAAACGCTATTGTAATGTGAGATTCACACAATCCGAACTAATTTCTCAACGTGCCAGACGTTGTGGTTATTGCCAATTGTTCAATCTACAATGACTATCGCCGTGCCATTTCATAATCTTTAGACATTCAATATTTATTAAAACAACAATATGATCTAACTAATTTCTATCGAGAGTTTTCTCTTAATTATTTATTTAAAATATCCATTTGGCATTAAATAATTCACTAACAGTGATTATAATCACACAATGTACCCTCCGTAGATTCATTAAAAAGTCAAAGTCAATCAAACCAATAGGTTCGAAAAGTTGTTATGGTAATTTTTTTGTTAGTGATTTGAAATACATAAATATCCGATAAATCAGTAAAATGCATACAGTTTATGCATACAGTACTAATAGGTGCATTTACCTTACGATTTATTAAACGAATGTTATTAATTATTGGAATCACGACAAACATTTCCATTTTTTTGCAGTCATTTACGAGTAGAAATAACTCAAGTGGAAAATGAGGCGCAAACGGATATTGTTACGCGCTATAGACACCAAGTAACGAGTTATATAAAATCAATTGCTAATAAGTGTTTTTTTTTATAATTTTAACTTATATTCACGGCAGCGACACCATTAGATCGGACGTTAGGTAATGTTATATCGGGTAGTAATGCCAACTAATTATGCAACTTCATGTGAGAGTTTAAAGGATAAGCATCTTGTTTATATGTAAATTTTAGTAAATAAGTTGTGTTTATTATGAATATTAAGAAAAGACATACCAGAAGCACTTTCATTACAATTATATTTAGGTTTGTTAAAAAAAGGTACGGAACAGAGATAGTTCACACTTTATGCATTGATTATATCTTATTTGTTAGTTACAAATAAGTTTTCAGAGGACTCGCCTACCGAGTGTGGCGATTATGTTGCATCCTTCCATAGATTTTTTTAGATGATACCTGTGACTTGCAGTGGGTAGCTATGGTCTGAAACGATGATGCGTTATAAACAATAGGAAAGTCCTATGCACTTGCTTATTCAAGGTGTATGCATCATTCACAGTATTATGCCATTATAAGTAGGAAATAAACATTGCTTGATATATAACAGCCAAGAAATAAAAAAGTGGATTAAGATTATTAAGGTATTAATTTTTTTTAAATTAATTATATAAAATAAAACAGAAAATATCACTGGACCCTAACAAAATAACGTATACTTTCGAATTATAATATTTTATAGTTTAAAGTATTCTTGAGATTCTCATTTTTAATGATTTAAACAAGTACATGTTTCATGTTTCACTCACGTTTAATAAGAAATTAGTGTGTTAATTGGTAGCTATCTCTTCGCTCACTCTCACGTTTAATGAATCAACCGTACGATTAAGAGTTCAAAAGTTAAAATCTTGACTAAAATGTCTAGTACATTTTAAATACGGTCCACATCGTGACATAGATTTTTTATGTTTTTTTTTTCTCCTATTATTACTTGCAAGGCTATTTAAACTTTTTACATGCATATTATAAATACGTTTCTCATTAACTTAAGGGCTTATGAGCTTAGCTACTTTATGAGCAGAGCACAGTTTCTAAATAATTCATTTTTTAAAATTTATTTTAATGCTATTTAATTGCTAAATATCAATAAGCCCTTTATTACGATATGTTTAAAATAACAGTAACTGAAATTTATGATATATTTCTTAGCGTAGGCCTTCTTTAATATTTTTATTGCTTCTTATTTTATATGATAATGTAATAATGTCTTCGAATTATCATGCAATTAATTTAAGAAGAGTACTCACCAAAGTCTTGTAAATAATACTTTAATAATGTAAATGATTTTTAAAGTGACAATACAGATTAGGAGTGAATTGTTGTACTACTGTATTAGTGAAAGTGATTAAAATTTATTCTTTATCCGCGTAGGTCAGGGGCGACCAACCTGCTGTTTTTTGAAGAATATTTGAAAAATTTTCATTTTTATGTCATTATATTTTAAAAAGTCCTAATCAGTCTAACCTACGTCTGAAAGAAATTTTTTTGATCACTTTTTTCAAAATTATTAAGACAAGTGAAATAAATGTGTTTAATTTTTAATGTTTGTAATAATATACATATTTTATGTTTTCATTAATACTCTGTCAATATAATTTTAGTACAATTTGACATCGCTTTTAAATATGTATTCTCGAAATATTTTGAAAAATGGCTTGAACTATTTGGGTACTCTTGTACTTAGTTTTCTGGTATAGGTGATAAAATTAATTAAATCATTAATCTCTTTATGTATTTTTATCAATATTTTTGGAAATTTTTTTCTTTTATTATCACTGCAATACATTTATTAAAAGGATAATGGTTGACAACTGAGCAAGCTGATTATGACTTCTTGTGACATTTGATGAGACATATATATTACAAATTGTAGAAAAACGATGATGACATTACGCCAGGTGAACTCCGCGTTAATCATTGTGAATTTGTTATAACGAACGTACACGAGAACAGAGTTAATAATTAAAATGGAATTTATCTTAATGTTTATGTCTGTAAATAACTAATGTGATTATGAGACAGTTGTTTTTCATGGACGCTTTCTATACTAATTTTTTAAAGTTACATTTTTAAGTTAATATATGTATTTAAATAGATTTAAAATTTATTGTTATAATGATTTTTTGCTTACAATATTTCATTTGATTTGTTTTCATATTGTATATATAATTCTATAGACATCATAAACTTACTAACACTTTTATAAGCAACTGTATATGGTATTACAATACACTCGCATTTATTAATGAATTGAATTATCATGTTATAAATTTTAGAAATTCATTAAACAGATATTTCAATTCATTAACAGTGATTATAATCACTAGTCTTCGTAGGTTCAATGAAAGGTCAAAGTCAGTCAAACCAATTTGTTCGATAAGTTGTTGTGCTTTTGTTTGTTAGTGAATTCGAAGCATTAATTCCTGATAAAACGATAAAAATATAAAAAAATGTAAAATATTAAAATTGTATTGTAATTCGGGTAAAAAAATTTGTTAGGTTCATGATTCATGTAATTTTAACAAATTCTAAATATAAATTGGCTTCGTTTAAAATAGTTTTCGGCTACTTAACTTCTAAATTTTTTTGTTTATTTAAATGCATCATGTACATTTTTATAAGAAGGCTCAATGTCACTCGGACAGCAATGTCGAGAGCTATTCACGGAGCTCCGCTGCAAGATCGGAAATGAGGAGATCCGCAGGAGAACCAAGGTCACCGACGAAGCTCGAAGGGTTGCTAGATTGAAGTGGGCGAAGTAGATCACTCATAGAACCGATGGTCGTTGGAGCTGAAACGTTTTCGAGTGGCGACCACGAGCCGGTAGACGTGGCGTAGGTAAACTGCCCACTAGATGGATCGACGACATAAATAGAGTCGCGGGAAATCGCTGGATGAAGGCAGCGCCAGACCAGTCATCGCGATAATCTTTGAGAGAGACCTATACTTTGCAGTTGGTGTCTATCGGCTGTTTTGGTGATAATAAACATTTTTGTATTTTAACAATAAGATGTACCATATTCGACATTATATTAAATCATAAATATTAAATCGTTCTATTAACACATCACCTAGAAGCCGACCGCCCATAATATGATAGGCTAATAAAAAGTTACGCCATAATAGAGCCTCTTGACCCGTAGATGTTACATTCAACCTGTACTGGCCATATAGTGCTCAGTCTTAACGAGCGACTTTCATTTCGTTTACAAGCTTACTTTTGCATAACGTAACTTCCTAAGAGATAAGATAAATCTTTTATCTTGGCGGCTCCCAGTAAAGTTTATAAGCCTATTTTAAAGAACATGTACATCGTTATGGGTATTAATAAGAGTAGGTATTCACTAAGGCATATAAAAAAAACCTTATGACTTTTAATTAATTTAAAACTGTTCGAAGTAAAGATTTGACTTGTGGGAAACAAAATGTGACCACGAAATATTTATTTTATCTTGGTGGTGTCAAAATCGTTCCAATAGTTTAGGTAATTTACAATTATTCTATTACTTGTAACATAAAGACGAGTAATACATATTTTGTAAGTTAAGGAAATAAAGAAATATTGTAAAAAATATTTTTGACAGAGTTTCGGCATATGTACCGAACAACATACACAACAATCGCAGTGATCCCTGTTGTAAAAGACGGCAACTCAACACAACTGTAGATATAACAATAGTATCAAGCAAACAGCCTTTCACACAACTACCATACTTAGATAAGTATTAAAAGCACTATGTTTGTGGACAATGAACCAAGACACAACAGTCCACCTCATATGTGAGTTACACAAGGATCATCCGTCAAAGATCTTTTACTTTCTACTTTACGTATACGAAATGTCTAAACCCATCCATCAACCACACATACCGCAATAAATACACGAAGAAAGGGAAGAAGGAGACAGAAAAAGGACGAATTATGAATATATATCCTTTTTCCTGCAGGCCTAACGCGTTATCTTAAAAAGCCGACTCAAGACGCCCAATGCGAGACAAGCCTCCTCCAAAGATATCTATATGGGATTATACTAAAATAATCATAATTAATGCATAATTTTTATATATAACATTACAATAAAATATAATGTAATATAATAAAATATAATAAAATATAATATAATATAATATAATATAATATAATATAATATAATATAATATAATATAATATAATATAATATAATATAATATAATATAATATAATATAATATAATATAATATAATATAATATAATATAATATAATATAATATAATATAATATAATATAATATAATATAATATAATATAATATAATATAATATAATATAATATAATATAATATAATATAATATAATATAATATAATATAATATAATATAATATAATATAATGTAATATAATATAATATAATATAATATAATATAATATAATATAATATAATATAATATAATATAATATAATATAATATAATATAATATAATATAATATAATATAATATAATATAATATAATATAATGTAATATAATATAATATAATATAATTTAATAAAATATAATATAATATAATATAATTTAATAAAATATATAATACACCTTTATACGACATTTGATTAAACTAAATAAGGTAAACATTAAACTAACAATAAAATTCTAACAAGCAACCTCTCAGGAATGTTGATGATGTTTTATATAATCACGCGTAGACGTATAAGGGCTTATCCGGATGATATTTATCATCTTCAAATCATTGCAACACTCTGTATTGCAGAACATCACCAAAATTAAGAAACGAATTAAGACGGCTTCATTTTAGTCTAATTGGACCAACAACGAGTCAAAACAACCTATTAATAACAAGAGTTTAATAACACTGTCATACTGCTAATGACTAACTACTGTCTCATATTTACATTACTTTTTAAGAAGTTTTTTCTTATAAAATACCTTCTTCGATTAATTATGACGTGATAAAAATTGAGGCGTTGACGATGCAATGTGTTTTCTGGATATATATTATCTAAAGACATCGTTAAAAATAAATAAATAGTATGAATATATTGATTACTTCTATTTATTATAAACTCTACGTATGTCGAGGTTATTATACACAATAGATATATTCAAAATTTAGAAACAATGTAATAATATAGGTTCTAATTTTTATCATTATTATTTATAATTATACTTGTAACCATATTTATACATATTATAAGGATTAAATAAGAATATCACGATTTTGATGCAATTATTTTTATAATTTATGCAATCAATTATTTTTATTATATTTATATTATCTATGCTATGATGCAGAGATATTAACGTACGCTCCATCTTGATTTCTACATGCAACAAAACACACTTTAATGAATACATCGTTAATGTTATAGCTTAGTTCATTTGCGTAAATATTTACGATCGTCGATGTACAAACGATGTCATACTGCAACTAAGACATCCTTTTACATATAGTTACTACTATATGATATGCATGATGTTACGTTGCTAGCCACTTTAGGTTTTGTGCAGCTACCTTCTAAATTGAGCTCACGGATAAAGAGGTCCGTAAACTAAAAACTTTAGCATACTATATTCCAATTAACGATGACGCTCACACGAAGAGGGACTGTGAGACTGTGGGTGTCGTGACTGAAGTGTAGTGTAGATTAGCGAAGCTAGCACTAATCGACGGTCAGGTGCGACACGGACCTCTCCAAACTACCCTCGCTTGAACTCGGGCAAGGTGGATGAGGCCGCCGGCGTCCTAGGTACGAGTGTGATAATTGTGTGGGGCATCAAACCCGACGGGGACCCGTGTGGGATAAATATCGAAGCGTAGAAACGAAGAGAGAAATTTATTTAAATCCCGCGTTAAGAGCGGCGAGAATCGCCGAATGCTCCGCAATGACCTGAAACCGCCTAAGATATAGTTTTAGGAGGAGTAGGCATGTCTCTCGTACAGAGAGGCTTACACCAGGTTTATATAGCCAGAGACAAGGAAGGGGGAAGGGTGCTTCGTAACCTTTGGCTACAAGAGTAAATGAAGCTTGTTTGATACCGTCCTTAGGAGGACCGGAGGGGCGCCTTTTACGTGTACCTTAATGTGTATCTCTTACAGAGGGCGCACGAAGGCATCTCTCTGTAATCGCAGGGCAAAAGCTGTCGGCACCGCTGTGGTCCTTAATGCATTTAAAGCACGCGAAACGCATTTGCTGGCAGAGTATCCACTCAGTTAGCACCGGTGGCATTGGCCAACGATGCCCTTACTGTGCCTTCCGGCAGTGGAGGGGGAAATAGTCACTGCGAGTACGAAACGAAGCCAAATAACAGTGTCCGAAGAGAAGTTAGCCCGCGTTATTGAGCATCATAACTACCTATAAAATAATTGTCGCACCATTACAAGAAAACGAGAATCCGTCATGGTCGTACGAACGCAGCGTCACGCGGTGTCTGTAAAACGCGCCTAGAATCCCCTAGCCTTACTTGTCTAAAATCCCTAAAAAAACCGGTGGTTCCGGGATGGAAAGATAGTGCTGAGTCACACAAGAACCGCGATTCCCGCATCGGAGCAGGGGAGGAAAAAGCGACGAAGAACGACTGTGTACGAACGTGAAAACGCACAGAGTGAGCAAAACCGACAGATGTTTTCGAATGAGTTGTTCGCGAATTGACTGGCACACGGAGTAATCGACTGGACTGAAACTACAGGAGCAGCTGAGTACTATTGGGATGAGAGTACTAACATCCGATCACTGCCGACACTTCAATCGCTGAAAGCACAGGGCGTCCTTATGTCGAGGTGTAGGAAAGCGAATCCTAATCGCAAGTCAGCAATAAGGGAGGCGGGTAATTCATAAGACACGTCCGATTCCTCAAAGCACTGAGCTCGTATTGTCCACCATATATAGATACCCGAAACGTAAATTCCAGAGGTGGCCGACCGGCGGCTCTTTGAAAGATTATTTGTGGCTCTCCTTAAATATACCTGAGCTCCCTTTTCATATCTGTGGCATTATTTTTTAAAAAATTATGTCGTTATAATTATGGACTGGCCAGTATTAACTAATCAGCGTCTAAAAAAAATACTTAAAAGTGGTATCACAAATTATTATCCAAATTTTAAGGAATTATCATGAAAACTATTAACACATATTATGTATCTCTTGTTGTTGTCTTGCTCTTGTTGTACTTTAATTTCTAAAAAATTTTTACATATTTAATATTTTATACAACTTCTTCATAGCTGTTTCTATATATATATACATATACATAAGTGTGTGTATATTATATATATATATATATATATATATATATATATATATATATATATATATATATATATATAGAGAGAGAGAGAGAGAGAGAGAGAAATCGAGGGTGAGAAAAGAAGTCTTTTAAAAAATATTAACAAGATTGGCTATAAAATCGGTTCACGGTGTTGTATTCAAACTGGTTAGGTTAAAGATAGCAACGTTTTCCAAAATTTGGAAGTTATCGTGTAATATTAATCTGCTGAAAAAATATTTCAAATGAAAAAATAAGCACAACACGCTTTCAAGTGCGGCATATATGTTAAAATTGTTATGTTACACAGAGTGTACGAATCTTAATGAGAAACATTAAATCAAAGGCACGCTTTGCAATATTTGTCAAGTGCCATCTTTACATAACTATTTGGCCGTGTCCCCGACCCGCTTGTAGCGAATTTTATTATCGCAAACACTAAACTAATACAAAGATTTAATCTAAAAGGTCACAGAAAATCATATAATCATGAGATTCAAAACTTTGTATTCTAATTAAATCTCAAATTATGTGAACGTAAATGTAATAAAGCTTTGAAGTTGCCGCTCACGGTAGGCGCGTGACAAAACTTCGTAAAGCCTTGTTCTTTTTTGTTATTGTTTTTTAATCGTTTGTATGTTATTACTTTGTATAATTTTTTAAGAAAAACGTAAAAAAAATCTTGGCTAAAGAAATAATATTATTTTATTATTATTTTTAATTATATTATTATGTTTCTTAAATCTGTATAAATGTAAAACTTATTTCTTAATGGATTAAATAAGAAATGTACCTTTCAACTCAGAGGTTCTATACAGAAATTAAGAATTTGTTACATAATTGTTAATAAATTATAAACATAAAGCTCTCTTAGCTATAAAAAATTAAAAATTTAACGAAATCCTGTTAAAGTAATACAGTTTCTTAAAAGATAAAATTAAAAAATCTGTTATTAATTACTGAGTGAAGAATTATTATCTTCAGTATGGCCTAAACAATGTAATTCTAAAACATAACTGCCATAAACAAACAATCTATTCATATGGTTTAATGTGTAAAATTTTTGAAATCAAATTACAATTATATATACTCATTACAATTAATATTACACAATTAACTTTAATAAAACATGATACAATCTAATTCAGTGGTAATAAACATTTTTTTACGTTATTCTTTAATTTTCACGGTATTGCTGAGTATTTCAAGTTACCAATAAGTATCATCGTGACCTCGCTGTGGCCTTTTAGTCTACAAGATGCTTGGCCTGCATTCCGCAGTATACCACTCTCAGCCACGATCTGGTTCCAATTTCTGTTATGGTATTCAATAAATATATCTGTGATACTATTACCTACAGATAAATATCTGTTTATTATCTAAATATGTATTAGATTTATCTTTGGCCATCTTTTAAATTTTAGTATCAACTTTAATTCATTCGTAAACATTATAATATATACATTCGCACAGTCATAAATATTTAAAATAAAAAGTTCGTTTCAGTCACGTTTGTTATTGAAATATTGTTATTATTATACAATATGTTCACTATTTTTCAATAATTATACCAGATTATTATTTATAAATTGTAATTTGGTAAATTTAGTGTGCAAAATATGCGTGCGCAACAAAATAATACCTATTCTTTTAAATATATTTTTTTGCATTGCAATAAAACGCTTCTAAAATTCAAAAATATTTCTGTTAGACCACTTCGTACTAACAAATATACCGAAGACGAATTCTGATAAACTGATCTAACGGTCTTATGTGTTATTATTTTATTTTGGCCGAAGTATGCTACTTAAGGCAAAAAAAACAAAGAATATAAGTAATATAAATGCAATAAGACCACAAGTAAATCAACAAGTATGAAAGATGTTTCTGAGGTAATTGATTCTCAGGAAGAGTTATGTCTGGATGTTTTTGTAACAACTTGCAACATCATTAGTAGACTAAGCAGGTAACTGCTAATGGTCGTCCTAAAGTTATTCAATATATGTACACTAGCAATTCTCGTTAACAAATCATAAACTTTCTTGGTCATTATTTTGCAACAAGATATTTAAAAAGTTCTTTTTTTTACTAATTTTCTGTATTGTAGTGGAGATATCACTTTGGAGTGAGTGCATTCTAAATTTGTTTTGACACAAAATAAGCTACTTACATGACTTGAATAGAAAAGCATAGTTTCAGGTACACGTAATTGTTGTAGAGATATTATAAAAAAACCGATGTACTCATTTAAATAAAACTCTATTATATACTACATAGTCAAAGTCCCTGGATGTCCCGTCCCTGGTCCCTGGAGTCCGTCTGGATGTCCCGTCCCTGGTCCCTGGAGTCCGGGCGTCTATCTGCTGACATGTTGATGATGACAATGATGATTTCCAACGTAACATAAGAAAGAAAAATACAATGCTCGGTTTATTGAACGAGGTAATTTCTTTTTGACAGTCATGCTATGGAAGCAAAAGAACCACGAGTAGCAGGATAATCGACGTGTAAAAGAAAGAAGATAGTTGAAAAAGATTACAAAAGCTTCTTAAGAATTAGTGTTCACGATTAGCCTATTTCAATGCTTATTATAATACGTATAATTAAAAAAATATTTTCCCGCTGAGATTCATACGCCTGTTCTACTCAGATATAATCTCTAGCTTTCATCCGAGATGGTAGACTTAACTCCACGTTGAGTTGTAAGTAAGAATTCTAATCTTAGACCGTAGATTTCGAAGGATTTCAAGAACTTAAAAACGCTTCACACTAAAATTTTATCGGATAATATATGGACATAAAGAATATAAATGGGGTTAAGTTTGAAAGCGACGGTAATTGCGCAACTACCAAGTCTTCTGCGAACCTTTGCATATTAAATCCGGTCAGTTGACCAAAGCGGTTCACTGCACGCATATAGTTTCGTGTCACCGGAAACATTTATTCAAACATTGCACCAATTCTCAACAACTAATTTTATAAAACTAAAAACTATTGACATTAAGATTTAAAATAAGTCCGCGGATATGATTCGCTAAATGTATAGGATCATTCCTGTATATTCCACATTTTCTCACAATAACAATTAAAATACGAATACCTATAACTACATTGCACTCAGTCCCATAGAAACCAATATAGCCTCAGGTAAAAAATAATAAAAACCGTTAAATCACTTACTGAGCTACTAGGGCCCTATGTTTCTGGAGTGAAGACCACGGATAGGCATGCGAACCGTAAAACGTCCACCCACAAGGTGAACAGAAGAGCTCGTAAAGGTCCTCAGAAGACCCTGGGTGCAAGCCGCTTCCAATATATCATATTGAAAATCTATGGGGGAGACCTGCATTCAGCAGCGGATTTCCTATGGCTAATCTCAGCCATCATTTAATAATGATGATTAAATTAAGAAGCTTTAGGAGTTACAAGTGTTAAGAAGAAATATATTTTACACATGTGGAGGCTGAAGCCCAAAAGTAAAATCCGCTATCACACAATGACATATAAAGTTACTGTTTTTTATTATTTATGTAACAAAACTAGAAACTTATATAATTTATTTGGTACCCACGCATCCTGTCAAAAAGTACTCTTTTAAACGAATTTATACTTTTTATATTTGTTGAGATCCACCACAATAATTAATTACGCGTCTATACGGTGTTTTTAAAGAGCGCTAAATTAACTCTAGGGATAATAGAGGAAAACGTGCGCTAACAATTCAATTCGTCCCTTAAGTACATTTTGTTGCCCTTTAAACAAACACTATCCGGATCACGTACCAGCTTTGAATGTCTAACGAAAGACGTTACTTACGGATGCAACATCTTATAGAATCGTGTCTATTAAATCTCATGTTGTTTAGGTAACCAATATATCTCAGAGAAGATAGACAGTTATTAATGACTAATATTAATCGTAATGATCAATTTAACAGCAATATGGTAATATTAAATATCATAAAATTAAAATTTAAATGTAGGATGTAAAAATATTGTTAAATGATTAACTTGAAATAAAATATTTATGATTGAATAAATTAAATTGAGATTATATTAAAACAAATGTAACTGTCAATTACTACAATTTTTAGTATAAAAAACATTATTCTGAGCTCGAAAAAAAGCGAAAAAAAATAGATTAAATATTGTAGCATAACGGCCATAGAAGAACACTGCACGGCATATTGCCCCCTCCACTCTAAAATATCCATATTGAGCTATACCATAATCGCCACGCTCGGCTAGAGGGTTGGCGATCGCAAAATTGTGTTATACGTACACACACGACACCGCTGCCCGCCCTCTGGAAACTTGTTTCTGGGCAATTCTATATTATTAATGCACAGAGTGTGAATTATATAAGATTGTATCCCGGTGATCAAACTCGCGAACTATGATCTCAAGTCTCTGTCCTCTACCGTTGATTAGCACTGCTCAATTATAAATACTGTATTTAAAAAAAAAAAAACTGTTTCAATCTATAAAGTTTTTCCATTTCCTAAAATAATAGAATCGCAAATATTTTTATAAAGACACTCCTGATTCCTTCTTAGTTATACTAAACATAAAACGTTGAATACAATATAATGTGATTTTAATCCATGCCTTCTGCAATACACTTACATTATGCGTACATTATATAGTATTACGAAATGTTATCTTGAATCTATCCAATGTAAATGGACTAAAAAGTGTATATGTACGTATATATAATTACACCCGTAATAAAAAACCGATTTAAATGTTTAGTTTTTTATGCTAAGCTAGCCTAATATAGAGGTCTTCTGCTTAGTCGTGTGTTCTCAAAAAACAGTCGCTATCATAGCTTTTCCTTGCCCATTAAAAATATTTAAAAATTGCAACAAAGGTTGCGTTTACTAGTGACTTCATTTTAATTTTTAATCTAATAAAAATACGTAAATATTCTTATCTCATTCTAAACCCTTCTAAAATTCTGCAAATGCATAAAATAAGTAACCAAAGATCTTTAAAGTTTCCCAGATATTTAAATAAAGAACTTATCGATTCTATTTGCGTATTTTATTTAACTATGTTTCTCAGAAGTAAGACAGTTTGAATACTTCCATTTAAAACGTTATTATGCCGTCGAGAGTTTGTATGTAAAGAATATTTATAACATAGCTATTTTTACTCATCTTTTATTAATTTGACGGCTGTAAGCCAGACAAATAGATTGCTAGTGCCAAGTCTAGTCAAGTAAGGCAGATAGACTAATTGAATAGTTTCAACGTATTGAGTGCAGTCGTAGCAAGAAATAGGTTGTTACATCAGCAAAACTTAGAGATTGGTTCTAGGTTTATAAGCTTTAACGTCGTGAGTATAAATCATTTTCCAGTTAAAAGTTTTAAGCTTTTACACCTATTTTCTATCATGATGACATCATGTGATTACAGGATCACTATGAAGTATGTGACATTAATTTATTTTTCTATTAGAATGCGACATGTCAAAACCTTCTAACAGTGTAAAGTCTGCAGAAACACAAAGTAACAATTAATTTTAATGGTTAATAATAAATCGAATTTGAAACCGGATTTTCTTATTACTTAATCGTTATTGATTTTTAGATAGGCTGTACCATATATTAATTGACAGCAAATGGGCTATGCAGTCACCCCTTTAAAGCTTTTACACTCTGTATACCATCATACTGTTACAGGATCAACTTACTAATAATTAGAGTGATTTATCACTACTCGTTGATTAACCCGTCTTGTAAATAGTGCAATCTTTTTCCTGAGATGTAACCTGCCCGCATTTCATGATACACCGTACGGTTGCCGGATCAATAGCGTTGTAAAGAGGGATCGAGTACGGTGATTAAGCCTGACAACTGCCTAGGTAAGCAAATTTTAAATTATCCAACCAAAACATGTTTGGAAGCTAATTCTAGTAATGAACTGATACTCGCTCCTAGCAGGTCTAACACCACGCTTACCATTTTATTTTCATTGTCAAAATAAAGTCATTCATCACTTTAAAGTATTATATAATTTTATTTTATTTCGATAACGGGTCATAGCTATTTTCTGGGTTAGGCCCTTTACAACAAGTTGGAGAAGTCCTTCGGCGAAAGGCACTACAAAACTGAAGATATTCCTATATAGCACAAGAACCCGGGGGGTGGCAGATTTTTGTCATTTTAAGTAAGCTTACAGTTTCTTAGCGCTTTCTTACTAGAAAAATATTAATGTAGAAGTGAAGGCCAATTACGTCTCGTGGTAAATAAAGAATAATCTGACTAAGCGTGTAAACTATCAAAACCGTTTGGATACTAAGGAAATGTTTTCTAACAATTTTCTAAAGAATATGTGTAAAATTCAGCTTTGACACCTTAATGTAAGACACTCCAAAAATTAAACAAAGCTACAATTTATTTAATTTTAGAAGAGTGTGGCAAGACGTTAAAATGATATAAACTTGCAAAGTGTCTGGCCCACGTGATTTCTGATATTATCCCGAAAGAAATGTCAAAAACTTTAGCTAAAAATTTACACGGAAGTATGTGGTTATCGTCGTAACTTATGATACCTGTTACCTGCTTAGTCACCGTATTATGTAGAATTTCATAGTCGGCAACACATCATTTGTTGAAATTTTCAGCTTCTGTAAAATGACAAAAATCTGGCAGTCATTACCTTTTACACAATTAATTTCGTGTGTTAAAGTAAAAGTTTTATTTTAATCGTTTTAGTTTCGAAATAAAAGAACTTTAATAACAATTACAATAACTTTATTTGATATATATTACAGGAGCTTGTACAAACGATACATCTATGAACATTCTATATGCTGTTCGTTTGACCGTGAACCAAATATGCTTCACGGCTCGTGATCAGATCTGTGTGGTTACTGAATACTGCACTACTCACCGGACGTAACGTTTTTGCTGCTAAGGTAGCATTCTGAGGTAACGTATTGGCGAATCTTTCACGACCTATTGTTATGTTCCCATCAGTTTTGAAAGCCAAAGCACGGAAACATCTTGTCGACGATTATTGTATTGCGGTATATTCTATTTTTAGATTAGTTGCCAGTAAATTGTTTTTCTTATTTGAAGGTTTTTACATAGAAACTAACGCCTATTAAAGTATAAAAATCAACATGGGAATATGTAATATGTTTTAACAGCTTGCGTGTCAATTAATAAATATTTTTAAAAAAATGTGTTTGTTTTATGTAACACGAATTAGATAAGTAAGAATATAATATTTTAAATCTCAAACTGTCGCTATTTAAGTACACTTTTATTAAAGTTCCCATAAGTCACATTGTGTTGTAATGGGTACGTAACACTTGTGCAAAAACACTGTACAGCATTGTTGCGACTTACGGTTTGCACAGATAACAGTCGAAGGAAATAAATCTCATTACTACATTAAGGCGCCGATCAACCTTAAAAAATTGTAGTGGAAGCAACTATTAAAAATAATACTTTTTTTAAACTATGACCTGTTTCATTTAGACACAAAAAAGAAAACGTATTTCACAGTGACCACCTTATTAATATGTTTTCTATTTTGTACAGTGCAAGATCTTATGAACAATCGATACATCCTCCACATTTCAGCCAATAGACGCTTGAACTGCAAGACACAGGTCTTCCCAAAGAACGCTGCAATGACCAGGATGGCGTTGCCCGTATTCAACGACTTCCCGCAACCGTGACCATGTTGTTGGTCCACATAGTGGATAGCCAGTGACAATTAACGTGATTACCTAGAGATAATCCTAACAGGCCTTTTTAACTGTCTTCAAATATTTGTCAGTTAGCTCCTATGTTTCTTTCCAGAATTTTTTTCTCGTGTCTCCATGTAAATATGAAAAAGTAGCACTCTATGAAAAATTGTTCTCGAGTTTTAAGTCTAGCAACACATTGGCAATCATTTTTATTTATATGGACATAATTCATAGCACATAGTATTATAAAACAGTAAAATAGCCACTAGGTGCTTTTATTAAAATAAGACAACATTACTAAACAATTAAGCGGGTATTTTATAGTTATAATTTTTAAATAACTTGATAAGAAATCTCGAGTCTTTTTATCCTTTAATTATTATGTAACATGTTAATAATATATTCATAAATGTATTTCTCGTATTCCTTTTTGAACATGCTATTGAAAACGTTAGATTAAATTTGTAAATTTGTATTATAAACTGCTATTAAAAATAATGAATTTACAGTTAACTTACATTTAATTAAAGTATTTCGTTTACTGTGTCATACATTTAATAGTACAAACTAAGCCATCCATACCTAGGACTTCGTGAATAAAATGCTATTTCTAGAGATAAATAAAATGAAATTAGAATAGAAGGCAAATTAAGTTGAAATCTTAAAAAAGTTAACAAACCCTGCTCGGGTTTAAGTATTCGCATATATGATAGTTTCCTAAGATATCTTAAACCTTCTTGGTTCTTAGTCTTAGATCTAAAATTAAAAGTATATTATTAAATAAATCTTATTAGCATTTGATGGATTTTATAAATAGAAGTTGATATTATAATTTATGTGTCAAACATTGATGAATTTCAGTTAAAAAGAACTAATGTTAGTTTCTGAACGGCTTTTCTCGACTGATCAGCGTTCCGAGCCAATAGTAGCTTACTAATTACAATGTTATAAGAATATTTTAAAGTTTAAATTTTAACCCTCGATTTATTTTTTATCAGCAATAGTAAAAGTCGTAACCTTACAATAGGAAAGTGAATAGCTACAGAACAGCGTGGGGTGCAACGCACGACTCGCGAGATGCCTTCGATACTGCGCTCCGCGCGGCGTGGGAACTACACGGTGACCGCTAGTTTCGACTGACGACTCAACGCTTTTTATAAATCCGAACCATGAGTAATTGCAGCAATATTTAGTTTTGTAACATCCGTCATTGGACGTACCTATCAACGAACGTTTCTATTATCTTGTGGTCTCACAAAAACGAATCTTTCAACCTTTAAATTCTCATCAACGTGCCCGTACAGAATGCCATATAAATATCAAGGATATAACAACAAATTATAGCCTACACAGAATAGAATTTTTTACTTGTATAATAAGTAGGTGTCCTTAAGTTCAAGTGAAACGGACACGGATATAGTTTCACGGACGTGATGTTATCGCGGAGGATCTGTGGCTCTATATCTCTAAATCTAAAATATTATGGTAGCATCCTGCATTAAAATATTATACTTTATTTCCAGGCTACAGCTATTTGAATATTAAGCTGTTGTACGCATATGTTGCCCAAAGACAGACAGTTTGTATTTCACGGTCTGTACTTGTGATGTTTGTCCGCTGTTTTTGAAGGCTTCAATTTAACAAATAAAAATTTTATATTATAATTCGATACTACCAACCGAACAGAGAACTCGATGCATCAACGCCCACAAACACATAATGTGTAAAACAGATCACTGCTAGAGCGTTAAAATTCTGAAATGGAAACCACGGCCAGGCATGGCCAGCGTATGCCATTCACCAACAAGATCGCCAGGCGACCAGGTTAAGTTCATCGGAAGATGCATGGAGGCAGCTTATAACCGGTTCTATTTGAAAGTTTCTTAATGACTATATCCAGCAGTGAACGTCCGATTCCTGGAATGATAATGATCAACCGAAGCTCCCCAGGGAACTCGGAAGTTTAGTTAGTGTAAAGAGGTCTAGGCTAAATGCCTTAAGAGCCTGATATGATAAAGCTATAAATATCAACAGGCAAACAACATCTACCAATAACAAAGAAAAACTTAAACAAATACCTTCTCACCACAAAGAGAGACATAAATAAATATCAGCGAACAAAAAGAAACTTTTTTGCGATGTTTACAATACTGATATTTTGCAATTTAATATTAAGTAATTACTTAAACGATGTATAATTGTAAAAGCATTTAAAATTCTTAAAGTTTTGATGGACACTTCCGTATTGTTCTAGTTTGTATTGGATGCTTCAACGAATAAATTTTCTTTGGATATGATCTATATCGAGATATCTAAATACGCTATTGTTACGACTCTAATCTTAAAACTTTCACACAATTACGATAGCTCGGTGAAATTGTATAACTGTGATTAATTTCCATGTACCGAACTACTTTTAGACCAAGAGATGACGAGACTAATGTCCTTTATAATATAACACATAAATATCTCTGATAAATCTTAATTGATTTGATTTCTGAAATATTTTTATTGTTAATTTTATTTTGAAATTGTTGGTAAATATTTGATAATGATTGAATTGATTTAATTTTTTTATTCATTTATTTTTAGTTCCTGACATAACATAGGTATCATTGAAATATATTTCAATTTAACACGTTCACTGCGGCTTGAGGCCGATTCAGCCTCATGGTAGACTTTGCACTGGTGCGGCGCGTAAAACTCGTGTTTTCTCTCTAGTGCGGCGGCTGTTTACACTTAACTGTATGAGGTATGATGACAAAGACAAAAATAGCTTTCTTTATGTCTGCGAAGCATTAACTCAATATTGTAAAAAAAATGATTGAAACATGAGGCAGAAAAGGCCTCAACCGCACTACTAGGAAGTTCAGCTTGAGGCTGATTTGACCTCAGCCGCACCAGCTGAAAGTTCTTCAAAATTGGGACCGCAGTGAACGTGTTAATCTACTTGTAACAATGATGCTCATAATTCTTGGTTTTAAGTTACATTGCATGTTTCATTATTTTATTAATGTAACTGATCATGATGGATTTAATATCTTAAAATAAATCTAGTAACTTTTATTGCCTTCAAAGCGAATAAGCTGATATTTTGCAGCAGACACAAACATTAATTCTCGACTAAATTGTTCATAGCTTCGATGTTAACATGTCAAAACAAAACACTAAAATCACAACACTCGGGGTGCCGATGTTATGAAATCTTATTTTAAGACGTGTCGTAAGAAACGGCGAGATTTATCCACGACCTTCGGGAGCCGTGAGAAGCGGCATGGTCTGCGTGCGACTCCGGCTTTGTCTCTTGCTGAATAATCAACAACAACGTTGAACATGTCGCAATACACTAAAAACAATGACGTCTCACTAAAGGCTAACGCCAGTTTGTCCAGTGCATTAATTTATTACAATACTTGTATAAAATGGAAGTCTCTGCGACAGTCGATGCAACAGTTTACGTCCGAACTTTAAAGTCAAAGCGCTCTATAGAAATTCAATAGTTTATTTCAATCAATAATTCCCTAATCCGGTAAGTAACAGACTGGGCCTTAGCTCTTGAGGTAGCTCTCGAGTTTTGCTACGAAAAATTAAGTTGAATGAAATAAATGTTCGTGGTAGGTAATGTCCCAATCCAATGAATATAAAATATCCCAAGCCTAGGTTCCTGAAGGAAATCTTGATATTAAATTTTTAATTCCTTGCTGCCATAGTCTTTATACTATATGTTCTATCATCATACAGAGCTTAACATATTACGCAACAGTTGCTTCATCATAATTTCTGTCGTAGGACATCTATTGCCGTAGATTTCCAATAAGACTGGTTTGACGTGGATCGAATCTAGTGTTGTCCGGCGACCTTTAGATCGTCTGTGGGTGGACAGATTATGCTGCGCTTACCGGTCCTTAGTCCATTCCAGAACCTAGGCCCCAGCAACCATCTGTTCTGCGCGCTATATGGTCTGCCTAATACCTTTAACTTATCAATCCGCTGGGCAATGTCGGTAACTTTCGTTTTTCTACGGATATTTTCATACATGATTTGATCTCGTATAGAATTCCCGAGCATGGTCATGCTCCATTGAGCGACAGTGAGCTTGGCCTCATTGGCCAGAAGTGAAAGACGATTCAGTACCGTAAGTCATCACTGGTAACACATTAGTCGTAGAATTTTGGCTTTAAATACTGTATTGGGTATTGGACGAAAACATGTTTCGTAGTAGACAGCTGTTTGGTGATGAATTGATGTTGTGTATTTTTTTGTTGACAGTCGAAAGGAAAATGCGAACGAGCTCAGAATGATTACGTTAACGTCGCAACGTGTACTTATATTTACATCGCGTGCTCAACTCGGATAAATGCGCTCTGTCAAGCGCTAACAGAAGCTCGTCTGTGTACGTTACGACTGAATAATAAATAAAATTATGCACATTACTTATGTGAATGTACATATCTTTCAAGTATTTATAAATTCAAATAAATTCGCATTATTTTACAATATACTGTTTCTCCGTTATAGTCATTGTAAATAAGTCATAGATAACTGTTTTCACTTTGATATAATAAATATATAAAGTGACCAGAGAAGTTAATATTCATCGGATGGTAAGTAATATGATACAACCATAGTAAAGCCTTACTATATAGCTTATTGAAGAAAAAATTGTGCGATATACCAAACCGTATTTATACCGCAAATTACAACTTTATCTCAATAATTTCATAAACCAGTGATGTTGCCCCATATATTCCTCATCATCAACATCATTTCGGCCGTAGGCCCTCCGCTATTCGACATAAGCCTCCCAAATAGATTTTCAATGGGACCTGATGGAAGCGGCTTGCCATCCATCATCTTTCGAAAACCTCAACATGCTCGTCTGATATTACAATACTTGCAGTAGTGTATATGTAAAAATATTTAAATTCTAACAATAAGTTTTAGCAATTGTTGATGAATTTTATAATGATATTATTTCCTTAACTATATATTTTATGAAATTAAAAATTACAAACGCAAGGTTGGATTCATGTGCAATTCAATTTTAAATTATTTCCGCGACGTCTTCCTGTAGCGGTTAGACAGTCTCGTTTATATTAATGACACGCGATAATTGCGCACATATAACAAATTCTATTCTTTTACTTCCTGAGTATATAAAAGGCTCAATGACGAAATAACGATACAATTAAAAAAATACAGTAGTTGTTTTGCCAAAAACAAGTATGCGGTCCCGGTAAAAATATTCAGACATTTATAAATTAGTTAAAGATGTGTCCCTCATCCATCCAGAACCAATAAACACGTACAGCAATTTTCACCATTAAAAATAGTACTTCAACGTAATTATCTACTTGATAAATAAAAATATTTACAAAACAAGCATAGCATTTCCCCGCTAGCCCTACGCCCAAGGCCACGTTAGATAACCGCTGGTGCACTTTCACCCACGGCCCACGAATATGTCACGAGAGTAGAGATGTTACTTGTGCTAAATTTAACAAGACAATAAAAATTTTGACTGCTGAAGTATATTTGCTAATATTAGAAAAGAAGTTTCTATTTAACAATTTAAGAGATTAATAAATTAAAATTTTAGTTTCATGTTTAATTACGTACGAAAAAAATTTCAAATAAAAGTGGTAGTCATTGTTAATCTTCCAATTGCATAATGTTACTATATTCATAAAAAATGGGTTTAATTAGTTAGATCAGGTAGAAAACCCTTACACGGCATTAAGTCCGCTATTACACATTGTGTAAAATGAGTGAATAAATAAGGTGTCATCTGCTTTGTTTACTGCACACGGTAAAGATTCCAGATTGTTTTTGCAAAATCGTAGAAAACATTTCATTAAGGCAGGAATTGTCTTTTGCGTATTTGCATATTAACCTACATTTCGCATTTAAAAGTAAGTATATTACACAAATTAAAGAAAGGCATGCAAGAAATGGTAAAGTGGGACTGCTTTATAAATATAAACTTTGTTACTAAAATATTATAAATACATTAGAATTAAGTGTTATATAGAAAACCACAGAAGATTATTGTTAGAAAAATCATGAGCTGGACAAAGGCCTCCCACAAAGTTTTTCATTACAAAAAAATTTCGGTTTGAATCTCAAATTATAATGTTCATCGAGTTTCCAATGACAAACCAAGCCGAGGTCCTCTGTACGCTAGCACTGAGCCACACCATAAAACATCTGCTTAAGTGATCCCAGGCCTTACACCAAAAAACTGAGAAAACGTTTAGACTAAGCGCCTTGTACACAACCTCACACCTTGCGAAGCTATAAACGCCAAGGAGGGTAAACCAAGGACCAAATTACCAAAACGTGAATTTCATATATTGCCTTTTTAAATGTATAACGAATGCAACACTAGGAATATCACGAAAACTCTGAGTGTATGCTTCCGCGAAGTTAGCGCATCAGTGACCCCGCGCGACCCTCGGCGACCCCAACTCTCCGCGACACGCTCGCGTACGCCGCGTAAACTGCCTCTGCCATCTTGTTGCAGCGACGCGCACTGGCACAGAAAATTAAAGTGAAAGCTCCCAGGAAGACATTAAAAGCTTAACTAGTTTTGAAGTCTACTTACTTTTTGTACAAAAATATTGTTTTAAATTGTTTACAGGAACATTAACAGCTATCTCTGAATTCAAAACATATGATATTAATTATATCTAGATAATATTTCGTGATATTTGTTTTTATTTACAATCTACACATGGTAATTGATTGTACACCTATAACCTACCATTGTGTATATAAGATCATTCCACTTATCGCCATATCTCGGAAATCATACTTACTTAGAGACTTAAAATTTGGTAGTAAAGTTCTTTTCACCGAGAAAAAGTCCCTTTAGAATGTCACTACCACCTGAGATTTTACGAAATACCATCTGCAGATTGAGTAGAGAGGACGTTAATTAAGTTCGAAAAGAGATTTGCTGCTGTTGTAGTTTTTGTTTATTAAAAGAGTTTTAATTCAATTACATTCCTAACTCTCATAACCCAAAAAAAATCATTTGGAAAACGTGAACAAACAAATATCTCGAATATAACAATCGAAACATTTACAACCGATTACGGTTGTAAATGTTTCGATTGTTATAGACATATCATTATAAACGGTCGAAGGGGAAAAGGTTAAGTCAATCACGTATTGGTCTCGTATAGTCTGTGATCTTCGCTTAGAGTTGCGCAATGTTTGAATAGAGCGTGTGAATGAACAAATATACCGGCCATAGAGATCACTAACGCGATATGTTTGTTGGATAGTGATTTTTACAAGATGCAATTGAATACTGACACTGAGAAAAAATGGGTAGTGTACGTAAAGCATAGTGTGATTGTATTAACATTACGCAGATATAAAGAGACTTTTATTATTTTTATGTATTGATTTCGTCAGACATTTTTTTTTGTGTTTTTTTTTTTATACATATAAACAATTTGGAAGTTTTACTCAATTATACATTAATTAGTACATTATTTTATTTCAAGTCGCTGCCCAAGCTCTACAGACCTTTAAATGCCTTGAGGTTTAGGACAATATGCCGAGCCAACTCATCTAAAGATTTCGCCATAGATTTTGTCCTGAGGAGGTCCGGTAAGTTCAGCGGAGGTATAAGTTTTCACATAATGTCACGTGGTCGCGTCTTTTGGATTCGAATCGAGAGCAGAGTCTGAGTAAGTGGAGAAAAGTCTATACTGTGGAGCCTCGATGCTTGGAACTTTGATGTTAGTTTCTAATTAACAGACGTCCCTCGCATGGATTCTCACTGACATTGGTACAACGCAAAAGTAGCACAACATGGAGCTTCAAAGCTTTTAGATTCTTTTCTTTAAAGCTAAATGAAGTCTATCGTCACTGCTGTTGACAGAGTCCGCAACAGAAATCGTAAAATATCATACATTAAAATTTTTTCTCGTGTTAAGCTCATAATGATGCTGAAAAGGTTTTTAAATTTTCACCAATTTGTGAGAAAAATAACAAGATGAAGATACACGAAAAGATTAGTAAAAAGTTCGATTCTCAAATTATTATCTTAACATATTTTTTAAGCTGTCCAATTATTAAAACTTTTAATATCAGCAACGTACCAACATAAATGTGTAAAGATGAGCGGGCTACTTTCTGAAATTGTAATTTTCAACACTTATCGTACTCAAGACATTTATTCGATTGATTCTTATTGGAAATAATTGATTTAAAAGTTACTGAGACGAATATTTAGAAATTGTTACGTAACAATAACACAGTCAATCAATATTTTTCTAATAAATGCCAGTCTCTTAGATCTAAATGCCAAAGAGGGAAAAAATGATTGGACAATAATGATTGGTTATCGTTAACACTGGTCGTGAATCTGTCAGCGTCACAATAGGATTGTATCACAGCTTTCTTACGTCTCATCACCTCTTGAACGCTATTCGTCTACAGTTCGGAGCCCATTAATTACTAATGCTGTAACATATATTGTTCGTCATGACTTAAGATTTTTTTGTAACGGTAAAATATATTCATTATTCAATGATAATATTTCTAATATGGATCCGTCATTTTACCAGTTTTGTACAAAAACATTAGTTTTGAACTGTCTTAAAATTTAATAATTTCATATAGTCTATTTTGTCGTACATATTTGTTTACTAAAAAATTTCTAAGAAATTTGTTTTCTAAAACAACTGCTAGTGATAAATTGCAATATAAGTAATAAATCATGATTAATTATAAAGTTACAAGTAATTATATCTCGATAAATCATAGATATTATAATAATATCAACCTATGTCGTAAGTACGTAACATGTCAAATCTAGCCTCTCAAGCTCAACTAGTGTCATTACGTCTCTAACGCTTTACATAAGTACGAAGATGTTCCATATAGAAAACTAGTTTTTACTGTGAATTTGCCTTTCGTAAACTTTATCACAGTTTTAATTGACTATATAAAACTAGAAGAAGCATTCTGTACTGACGTATAAGCGATTTTGTAATTAGCAATATTTTTAAAATGCATTGTAGCTTTATCACTGGCAAATGCAAAACAATATTTAATTATCGTAAACTATGGGCTCTTTAGTTATAGCGAGGAATTTTAATATTACATAATGCATTGTTTGGCTTAGTATTTTACAAATAACTTATAGTAATACTTCTGATTAGCTTCGCAAAACGCCTGTGAATGTTACAAATGTTAATTCTCCTTTTGTTCTGTTTAGTACAGTAGTAATTTTTTTAGTACAAGTGAACGTAATGAATTCGAACAACCCCAGACTTGAGATTGAATGCATTTTTTTAATAAATCTCTTTTATTTATTATGATTAACGACTGTTTTATTTTCTAACGATACTAATCTCTCGTTTTTGTCTTTTTGAATTAAATTCTTTTTTTTTACGCACCTTTTTACTAACTACAATCGTAGATTTCACATAAAGTTATTTTAATACCTAACTGTTAACACAACCGATAAGTTGTGAATACTGCAAAAATTAAGCAAAACGAAGGTAAGTTTCATGCAAATTAAAGCTTTGTGGGGAAAGGATTTAGCATTCATACTACCGATCAGAAATAAAATAGATTTCTTGTAGTTCTTGTCAACGATGACATTTAAGCGACCTTTATATAAACGATGCCTAAAGAACTTGCATATTCCATTTAAAGGATGACACAAGTATATAATATAACTATGTAATTGTCTTCGTGTCTAATTTATATTTTAACTAATAATTATAAAAAATAAACATGGTTGTTTTACTATAACTAATAAATAGCGACAGAAAATATGTATCTTCTCAGCATTTTCTTATTTATTTCTTTTACATTTGTGTTTATAAAAGATTAAGATTTCTGATGAAAGGTATTTTTTTAATAAAAAACATATCCACAGATATTGTAAGTCCGTGCTGTTTTCAGTCAGATATTTTTTTGTTTGAAAATTTATTACAGTAGTCATCAGAGATACAGATATTTTATTCATGTTTTACTTAATCTATAAGACTTATATTATTAATCATACGCTCTCTAAGTCTTAAGTCTCCCGCTTGACAGTTTATATATATTTTAATATTATGTGTTAGTATCATATCTATTATTTATTTGACTTTCTTTTATTTTGTTACTTGTTATCATTATTTTTTTTAGTTTTATTTTTTTTGTTGAAGAGATATTTCTGTCTCGTAAATTGGTCCTGATAAAAAGATATACCAAAAATAAAATAAAAAAACTGCTTACACGAATACAGCTAAGCTAAATAGCCAGGTAAAACAAAAAGAAGAAATATAATACTATCATTTGCTATATGATACAGATAAAATTGCATCAACCAAATTTTAAATGAAATGTTTATTTATATGTCTGTAACGACCAAAACGACCCAAAGCACCTTTTAATGCACAAATTGAAAAGGATACGGCACCTTCTCGAGGGATTAGCAGGTAGTCGTTATCCTCGACACAGAATTCGGCACCAACGTATAAACAGAATCCTCGCAAAATAGCGATGCTTAAATCTACATATACATAATTTAAGCAAAACATGAATAGGGTAATATGTATGACTAAACATTTAAAATTATTTATTATTATTGAGGTTTGTTCTTATGCAGTACTGCGCACATTTCCTAGATTTCTAAATTAGTTTCAAGATGAAAATAACACCAAAAAAATTGAAATTTTCCAATTTAGAAAATATTCAATTTCTACTACAGTTAAAAAATCTATTCTAACGAACCCATAACACAGATAGCAATATAAGTCGCCATCAGAAGAATTATTATCGGAACTTGGTTTATACTAGAGGGGGAGTTTTACAGTGCTTTAGACAGTGTAAACTTAAAATACCTTTTTAGCTGTACATATTTTCAAAAGATTAGACACATACATATATTAAAATTTTCACTACATATTCAACGCCGGCTATAAGTCAGATATTTTCATCACACATATTAATATCACACCTTACATAGTACGTGTTCTAGAAAAATCCAGTGCAATTTTAAAGAATGCTAAGACCAGATCCAGTGCATCAATTAACTTAGATTTGGATGGGAGAATTAATGTTGCGACTGGCAATAGTCCGACGTTTACGGATATACTCAAATATTTGTCGGTCTTGCACAATTTCTATCACATGCTTTAAGAGACATTCATTTAAAGTTAACTTGGTTACTCAGTCTAGGTATGACACAGCTTTATTAATCATCGATGCATTAGTCAAACGCAGGTGGGCAAAAAGCTCATTTGAAATTAAACAGAATTTAGAAGACAACCTAACTTTATAATTATATAATAAATGTATTACAGTTATATTGAAAACAAATATCTAAATATATTCATTTCTTGAGTTAAGTAATTTAGAACACCATATTTATTTTTTTTGTCAAATGGTGTGAACAGTTAATATTTAACTCTTTATTACTAATGCTACACTAGAACACAAATATTTTTCTTTCACAATTTTAATTTTAAACTAAAACATATAATTAAAAAAGTATTTGTCTTTTTTCTTCAAAATAAAGAAGTCTCTATTAAGGAAGGGTAAAATATTTTTTATTTTAATAAATAATGCTTATTTGAGGTAAACGATATACAGTCCATTAGAAAAGGGAATAACTTCAACCTGCTCTGCTATAATTTATTGTAGTATGTATTTTTAATTACGTTAGTAATAAAAAAGTAGGTTAACAGATTAACACTCGATAATCCTTCTACCTTGAACTTTATGGACTTTATGGACTGACAATGAGAAAAACAATAATGTTCTACCTTCGGCAACCCTTCACTTTATACGTAATGAATGAAGCGGAGATGGCACCGTTCCAACGTAACAAAACGCAATTACACACAGCTCGTTGATGTTAACAATATAAAATAATCCGTGCGTACACGAAGTTACGAATTCCATATAAACTATCTAAGTGGAAACACCACGATGATACAAACAAAATTAAATATAAAAAAACATGTTTTGTATTCTTTCTCTTTCGGCTTTAATTATTGACTATGACAATGTCAATAAAAAAAATAATAAAAAATTAACCCGATTGATTAATTGAATTTTATAATTATCTAATATTGTACATGTGACTGTAGGTTTTTTCGGAATTGGCATACTGATCTAAATCGTAGCCAAAGTCGATATGGCGGAAGGCGTCTTGCGGCAACGCTCTGGAACTTCCGCGCATTGTGGCTGCGAACGGGGCCGAGGCACGGGACACTTGCAACACGCTTTTGTTTCTCGCGCTGCAGTATATCCATAGGTAACATTCGAGGTGTTTTGTGAGTCAGATAAAACGCATGAATATCTGTAACCAAACCAATAATTTATTAGGATTATTCTCTCTTTAGCTATGGTCATATATTTATTATTTTTAAATTATTTTATTACAAATTAATGCTGCTGGATCGATAGCATTTGCAATATCTTTCGGTTTAAAGTGACAAATATGACCTAATAACCTGATCCCGCTAAAGGCATTCAATTAAATCATCATCATATAAGCCGCTAGACGCCCATTGAAAAGAATAAAAATTGCCATGATGACTTTCCGCGTCCTTAATTATGTTGTCAGTCTACCTAGATGGTGACCTACCCCAGCCCTGAAAGGGCAACCCCATTTCCTCCGAATGTATCATGCGAGGCGACAGAGGAATTAGTTTCCTGGAACAGACGATGATCATTAGTATCCTTTGCATACCATAACAACACAATACGAATGCAGAACCTGCCTCCTAAGCGGGTTTAACTTAAACCTATTACGTATTATAGCTTCAGTTAACTCGCGAGTCACGGCACGGGTTGTTATATCACCTATTATGTTACATATACACAAAACTCATGAGTAGCATAGGCCGAAGTATATTTAATTAACTGTGCGCGAGGGCCACCTAGTGGCATAGACTCGAGGTACGGTCAAGCATTCCGATTTGAACGCGAACGCGACTGGCGATTGGTTGATTTTATCGGATTTTCAGGAGAATAACTACAGCTATTATTTATCTTCGAAAAGCGTCAGCGTGGAGAAATCAGTGACGTAAGAAACTCCAGCAACGCTTCTATCATTAGGGGAAAATCCTCCAGACGTGTGGCGGTATTGTGAATAATTAGTAGGCCATCCTCACCGGTGGATTATGAGATTAAAACTAGGTTTTGTCACAATGAAAGCTACTGGACAAGTAGAATGGATATGATAAAGCGTTTTACCAAGCTTAGTAGAACTTTTTTATATACTCCGCAGCCTGGGGGTTTACTTGTTAACTACTGCACTTGGTTTTAAATGACTTTCTTTAATCTGTGGTGATATATCGTGGTCTATATTTTTCCCTCAAGCACGTACCCTACGTTTTATTGAAATTGTACGTAGTGTGATATGGGGTGCAAAACAAACAAAAATTCTGACTTGGGTCAAAAGAACAATCCTTAGCAAAAAAAATTCAGTGTTCATAAAAACAAATATTTTTACTTGACTATTACATTGCAACGAACATGTATAAAGTTACTGTTTACGTACTGATATTTGACATCTTTTCTATGACACTGTCCTATTTTGGGAAAAAAATTATCGGCTGAGACTACTTTTAAAATTGAGCCCACTGATATATTCTCGGGACAGCAAATCTATTAGTCCTATAATTTACCTAGAGAACGCTATGAGCATTCAATTTTATGAGAATGAAGATATTCGTGAAAACAATTCGGTATTCCTCCAGGAAGTGTGCTATACACGTTGTAAATACAAGAAGCAAAAAAATATTTTATGTCCAAGACAAAGAATCTTCTAAGAATCTTTCTATGGGTAATATATACGCTCTAATAATATGAAACCATATATTATTAAAAAAGCTCGATTGCTAGATATGAAAAAAACGTTAGTGTACTATAAGAGTTGCATGCACTGTATCTTTACTTAATAGAAGATAACCACCTTGGAAATCATGTTTGTGTTCGCCCATTCTATCGCCAGGCTATTTAATTGTTTATTACACATGAAAATCTTTAAATATATTTATGCGCATATGACTCCGAGTTAGTTTCCACTGTTCTTCTCAGGATCGAAGGAATTTACCATCGGTGCAAGTGGGAGGCTCAACTTGATGCCAATAAGAGACTCAAACAATCGTAAGTCGAAAAGACTTTAATTTTGAAATTGAATGACGGAAATAATAGTAACTGAGGTAACTTCTGGCTTACGTCTATTTTTCAATAAATTTTGCTAGTAATTTACTACATACATTACCAGTTGGCATAATTTCCACCGACAATATAAAATTTATGCAATACATTACAATTTTTTTTCAAAATCAATGTTTCAAGACCAAAAAAATCTCAGAATCCGTCATTTTGAATTGAGCATACATGAAACTGACATTCGTAATATAGAATAATCTTTTAATTTTAATTACGGCTGGGAAAAAAAACACCATACGTCAAATATTTCCATTAGTATTTTTTTCACGGGTGAAACAAGGAATCAATTAAAATACCTTTATTTGCATTGAAATTTTATTTACAATATATTAATATTCTCTTTTTATTTTTCACATATTTTTTCCACATTGTTTTATAATCAGGCACTGACCATACATCCATTCCAAGCGTTAACACTCAAAATGATTTGAAACACAAAGACCTCACTTTGTAAGTAGATGGAAAACTATAAGTAATTATAAAATAGGTTTAGTTTAACGCCTTTGGCGACAGGAGATCAACTGATCAGTAATCTCAGTAACAATATGGCTTAAGTAAATGTTAAATCTAAGCTACCAACTAGAACAATATTCAAATACGTTGCACATTAAAACACAAATAAACAATAATTAAGCACTTTAATATTTTATACATTAACTAATAGAAAGTGGTAAGAGTTAAGAACAGCTCTTAAGGCATCAATGCCCGAAAAATACATAATGCAAAGACAAAAAAAAATTTTCTGTACAAGTACCGTCATTCGTTAGCCGAGATTTCTTTATGCACTACAAAATCATTTCCACATACACGAATAAATATTAAAGTCTGTCGTTACCCCTCAGAACTATATATAACGCTTTTCCGACAAGAAAAAGTCACAGAACTATTAATTTTTCAAAAGGGGTACTACAGGAAACCAAAGCTCTCTTAGATTTCTCCTTGAACAAGAAGTATTTCAGAACGACTTTGTTAGTTAATAAAAAAACTTGACTAACCGACAGTTCTCAAAGACCAAACATATAATACATTTAACATGGACGTCTAAAATTTCTCAACAATCTTAAAAGTGAGGTCTATTAGGAAAGACATTGGAACATATTTAAAAATGTTTTTAAAACGACTTTATTAATGTTACATTTGTTTAAAATGTTTGGGGAATAACTTTAAAAATTGTACTTAGTTTTCATTTTTTAACGACACATTATTTTAATAAGGGAAGCATCTATGTGACTGTTATATAGATTTCGTTCACGCAAACACCCTTATCATATAAAACTTTTAAAACAGCTAAATACATCATCGTATATGAAATTTAATATATTATTTTAAACAAAAATATAATAAATTTTGAATTCACATGACCCATTATTGAATTTACAGTAAATGTATACTAAATTGTATGAAAACTCGAAATTGCATATATTCTTGCGGCTTTGAAGGTAAAACAACTAACAACGGCTTTAACTCTTAAGATTTTAAAACAAATTTTACATCGCATGGTACTTTTAAATGGCTCCATGTGTTATATTGTGTGAAAAATTAAAACAGACTTAAAACTTTTGATCAAATTTTTTAAAATTATCAAGTTTTAAAAAAAAAGTTAAGATCAGTAAACGAAAAAGCACCGTCTTAAAACACGCGTAAATAATTAAGAAGTGACAGAAGAAAACATAATATTTCTACTTTTTGTGGCAAAAAGTTAGCTCCACAGATTACCATAAAATTAAGTCTCCCATTAGACCGTTGCGGTTCAAATTGTTATTGTAAATAGCCTCTGAAGTTGAAAATTTGATGAAAATCATGATTTATCCATACATAAAAACATTAGTAAACAAAATTATCCAAAAAAAAAAGAAAGATCAAACAAAATTCGAACAAAACATGATATATTTTATACATTCCTGGTACGTACATTGAAAGTTAAATATGATATATCCAAAAAGTCTGGTACAAATTATAATATTTTTGACAAATCTGAATTAGAACAGGATATTTTTAGTTATACATTTGAAAAGAATCACAATTTGAAATTTAAAAAAAAAACCTGCTTAAGCTTAAAACCTATATTTTTTTATTTAATGTTAGACCATGGTTTATCATGTCTTCTTCTGTCAATTCTCAAATACAACCTTCATCATAATCATTGTTACCCACTTTACATCACAAGGATTATTTCCAAACTATATTAATCACTATTATGAAGCCTCGATTTATAATGGCAACCCACCAGAGAAATTTAAACTCGATATTGATACGACGAGACAACATTCCTTCTTTAGTTGTTAAATTTTCAAATTAATCTAAATATTATAGACAATTTCAAAAAGCGTTCCATAAGATGATTTGTTTATATATACTAAACGTCATATAAGAATAAAACGTAATGACATTTTTTGTTATCATTATTTCGAAAGCTGTGATAAAAATGAAAAATCAGAACCACTATATTAGTAATTCTTTGTTTGTTTAGTTATTATTGTTGAATCAATTTGTCTATGTTAAAAAATTCTATGTGGAAACACTATTGACATATTGTGAAAGAAGCAGTTGATTATAATCGGTGGGATGTGCATTAATGAACTACTTGTTACTACGTACGAGTTACATACACTATGAAAAAGCAATTTTACACAAAATAATAGAGCTTACGAAATAACATTTGTAAATAAAACACGCATGCAACGCAACTGTATGAAAATATGAAGCAAGGGCTTGTTTGCGTGAAATTGAGAAACAAAAATAAAAGTACCTTCAACATCAACATTAATTTCAGGATAAAATTGTTAATAGAACTACCATAGTTATGTTTGTAACAAATATTTAGAAGTGAAGTCTTCCAAAATATCTCACTACTCTAGAATACAGGATACAAACAAGAACATCAGAATTTTTTTACAGTGCAATGGTGGAAATTCAAAAATAATAAAACCATACCTAGTTTTTCTACCACAAATTGAAAAAAAGTTTGTTGTCAGTAATACATATTATAAGAAAATATTTTTTTATATTTCAGATACTGTAAACAGTGTTAATAAATTATTATTACAAGTATATACATATGTACCACACAAACTTTTAATCAATTCAAATGATAGACAATAAAATAAACTATATTTTAGGATAAGACACACTGTGCGATACCATCATACTGCTCTATCAATAATACTTTATCAACATTAAAATTTTATTGTCATCCCATGTTTGAAAATATTTATTATTAATTTTCATTCTAACATTTTGATTTAATTTCTTTATTACAATTTAGCGAGAATAGAAGCAGCCATACATTTTTTAAATTTTAAAATAGTTAATGAAATTTTGCTATCAACGCACAGTGTGTATATATAGTAACAAAAGTAAAGATAAATAAGAATTGTTTTGTGAGATTGGTCACAGCTCTAATCGACGCCGAAATATCAAAGCGCATTACGGTTGTGTTGTTTTAACCGTAACGAACAATCGTTTGACTGGACCGCTGCAGATCTCTGTAAATCACTATGGAGCGCTGTAAAATATTGCAGATTACTGTGGATCAATACGAAACACTGAATTATTGCAGAATACCGGTGTGAAAGAATAAAAACGGTGATCACGTAAGGCGGCAAGATGGTAGTCTTCCACAAGACGAGTGCCAACGCCTCTTGCATTGAGTGGACTCGCCATCTGATAACTCCGCTGTCGACATTGTTCTTGACCCATTGTCGCCCCGTTCTGAAATGTATAAATCAAATTGTAATTTAAAATAAGAATGCATAGTTTGGTTTGCCCCATACATAGAGTGATTGGATAACCACCTTAATTAATTTGCATCTGATGTGTTTGAATTTGTGCTGCTAGCCAATTTAGGCTTTGTGCAGCTTCATGGAAATTTAATGCGTGGAAACACTAGGTCCGCGAACTAAAAATTTACGCTAGGTAATCGTATCCCAGTTACATCGAAGACGTGCGCACGAACAGGGACTATACCCGAGTAGGTGTATTGTACGAAGCGAGGACTATTCGCCGGCCGGGAGAGGAACAGGCCTCTCCTGACATCCCTCGCTTGGACGCGGGCTAGGCGGGAGCGGCTGCGAAATCATGAGTATAAGTGTGATGGTACAGTACGGTTCATGTACATCGATGTGAGGACCTTAAACCTATTACCTTGTAAATTCACTACTCTTAGGTGAAAAAACGCCTAAAAACCATTATTTTTATTACTTTCATATATTTTCATTACAATAGAAAAAAAATCGTGAGGGCCGAACCTTCGCTGTTTTATTTATTTATTTTTACATTAAAAGCCAAATATTTCTCAGCACAGGCTACCAAATCAATTAGCAGTGTCATTTGCTCTAAATACACTGTCGTATTGTCAACTAGCGCGGTCTTTACAATACTTAACGTGCTTTCTTTAATTAATTCTTTGAATTTCATAATTTTAGCCATAAAATAGCTCCTTAATATACTACTACTTAGTGCCTACTAAATCATCTTGACCACAAGTCAATGATCTTTTCTAGATGAATGTGTAAAATACTAGAAGATATTTTCCAATTACGTAAATTCAGCCCCTACGTAGTTCTGATTAATCCATTGACTTTTTCTCTTTAAGATATTTCAAAGAATGATAGATATGAATCACCTTATTTTTTTTGATTAATTCAAAAAATATTCCCAGCAATTTGGCGACATCTCGGAATCTACATGCCATGCGTAATATTCTTAATCTTATAAATATGGAATTAAAACTTATGCGGAATAACTTACTTTCTTAACATTACAATAATAATTTAACATTACTGCATCGTTATTTGGTTTTTAAATAATATTATTTTTAAACTATACATTTTTACAATTTTTACTTAAATATTTTATAAATTTCATCCTGCGGTTAATTTTTTTTTTGACTACGACTCGAATTAAATCCTTGAGTATATTTAAATATAAGAAGAAACTTTGCATTTACATATTTAAATAAAATAATTATTTACTATTATTAGTACCCAATACTTCCTCACCTGTAAGGAAAATAAGTATGTAATAGTATGTATGTAATTTTAAGTTTTTTTCACCTAAATATTAAATATCAGCAGGTCGAGGTAGGTATTGTTCAATAAACATTATAAGAACTGATTAATAACAAAATATTTATTTATATTAAGCGCGTACGATAAATGGTTTAACATTTTAGGAATAAATGAATAACTTTTCTCCGTTATTGCGTCTGCAAGCTGCTCTAAAATTAAAGATATATATTATACAAAATGTGTTTTTTTACTATATTTATTATCAGCAAACATACAAACAAATTCCTTAAATCAGTAACTGAGAACGAATTCAAAATATTGGTATTGCGAATTTTGAATATTTCACAAATTTTGGAACATGAACCGGTGCAAACTATATTATTTGAGCGGATGTTGGTGACAACAATAATAATGTAAGACAATAAGGAATTTTTTGAAGTTTGTCCATATCAATCAGTTTCACCACGTTTGAGCAAACATCTTTACTGTAAACTGTGTTCCTTGAGGAATTGGGCTCGAGCCGTTACATCAGATAAAATAGATTAGGAGGCCGCCAAATCATTAGGTTGTCATAAATTAAGCCCCCAATGGAGTGATAAGGCGCAAGGCCTTCCGAGAGGTGATAATAATTGGGTTGTCACTCGAAATGCATTTGCCTTCGAGATTGCGGATAATTGAAAGGGTCGAACCCTGATTCGACAAGTCTGTTGTTGGATTATGAAGCATGAACGAATTGATATTTCATTAATTGTCGTCCAGCTCGTACTTGTGTTTAGGTTACGTTGATATATGTATGATGATATAAGTCTCCGTTTATTTAATACTGCAATAATTTTAGGTATAATTATATATTTTTAACTGAATCTTGCTTTGAATGCAGAATAATTAATATTGGAATTTTTATTACGCAGCTTTGAGAAAATATTGTCAGAGTAAGTAAAACAGTACTTTTAAGTCTTAAAAACATAAGACTCGTATTTATAAATAAATCAGCCTTGTACTCACGCCCGATAGCGACAATGGAGTTAAATATATTTTACGTTAAAATAATTTTTTGCGCTGAAATATTATGCCCAAACACAAACACTTCTATACTAAAAATTTCTCTCAAAAAAATTTTTTTATTAGAATATAGTGCCTGTGAAACTTATATTAAAACTCTCTTAATTTTCGTTTCACAGTACCTCCCGTCTGGTTTTGTAGTTGTATGAAATTAACTAATCGTAGTTTGATCACTCGCTGGAAGATTTTTCGCAACTTTATTGGGCTCGGGATATGGTTTCGCATAAAAATCCTAAGAGGTACATGCCAATAGACTGCGGCAACAGTGTTTTCTTAACTATTCGCTTTCGGAAAATGACTTGAAGAGACAGAGGCTAGCGCTTAGCAAAGGCGATGCAAGTACAACTTAACGCGTCATTGCCTTCGCTGAAGATGTTTCTCTAAGCTAAAATTTACGCATCCGCAATAGATCAACTTATACATAATTTTAAACGTTAAGTGTTTTCTTTGCTGAACTACATTATTATTTTTATTTATGAAAAAATACTTATAAACATCACAAACCAGTATAATTCAAACATTTTTTTTTAAATTAGCTAACTACATCGCATTTATAGAGCGAGTTTGAGTATGTCGAAAAAGTAATTAAAATTTTAGCATATTTGGATAGCATACTGTAGCAAATTAGTTAATATGAGGTACGCCAAAGCTAGGTCAAAAGCCCTATATAGCTGCAGTTCAAAAATCGGTAATCGTTATCACTCCATGCAACAAACCTAACTTAGCGAGCAAATTCTAGCTCGCACTTGTCCCATTACGAGGGTTTGCTCGGGTTCTGCAAAGAAAACATATCGTGAAAAAGGTATTTGTTTAATGCTTTCATCTTTATGTCGCCTCAACGAGAGTTCGTTTTTTTTTTCTTTACTTGTATATCGAGTTTTTTATACGTTTTTTTTACATATTCACATATTTTATTTAATTCATATTACGTTTGTTTCCCAAATTAAATATACTTTTGCTCAGATAAAATGTTTTCTAAAAATAATTATCATTTCAGTGAGATATAAGACGTTAATGGTAATGTATTTTTTTATATAAGATAAGGTATTTTTAGAGTGGATTATTTAATTAATATATCATACTGGCACATCGCTATATGCTATTTTAAACTCTAAGACTTATTGGGTTTTATTAATATATCGATAACGGTACAATTACGCAAATTACAAAAATGCATTCTTGTTTATATCTACGTTAACTTTGGTTGGTATTGACCGTCCGCCACGCTTTAATCCGATTTTTCGAACTCGGTGAAACTTCATTTACTAACATCATTTTAAAACTGTTTGTTTAAAAGCGTTACCATGTAACACATACTCTTAAATAGTCACGCTTTGACTTGTAAGCGAAAAACATCACTCGATTTTATTATCGAAAAAATATTTTAAAAAGATTGGCGCGAAAACAATAAACCGTAATGAATATTCATGAATGACCGGTCTGGAAGTCAAATACACTCCGTTCGAACTTGTGTATATTTTTAAACTATAAACTGCCGAAACGTGTAGGCCATTGACCTGGCGTTAGTCTGTATACGTTGTTCTTAATAAAACAGAGCTTCCGAGGGGTTTAGAATTCAAAATCTCATGTACCACCGTGTCAGCTTTTTTTGGCCTGGCTTATACTGCTGTCTAAGGGCCATTTGGGGAATCTGCGGGTTTGAAAGAGCAGGGCGAAGAGAGCGCTTAGCTTAAAACCTCTGTAAAGGTAAGTAACCTTGGCTCGCAGGGAACTTCGGCTCGACCCGCTACGTGCCAGTTTCCTTAAGTTAGCGCTTAGATGATAAGGATATACTAGGATACAATTCCTAGAATGACTAGGCCGCCTCCTAAGCTAACTCTAGAGGACCCAAGCTTGGTCTATCACTCTTCAATATTCCCGCTTAGCATTCCGTTTCGTCGTGTTTCAAGTTTACATTTTGAAATATTCACCTTGCATTAAATCCCTTTCGGTGAAATACTCCTGGGCAGATGCGTAATGGCGCTCGACGAGATACGGTATGACGGTGGAATTATGATGTTCATCAGATCGACGCGAGCGTGGGTTCACTAGACGCTCACCAGCTTCTAACGGAGGCGTAGCTTGCACCCAACTACAAAAAAAAACAGAGATTGGTTATAGATGTAAAAGCTTTAAGAATCCCTTTGAAAATCAATGAATATCGTAATAACGTATGTAAATGATAGTACAGTAAAAATAAATATCATAATTCGTATCATTATGTTTACAGATAGTAAACAATAATTATTGTTTACTATTTGTCCCAGCAGACTTTGTACTGCCAGAAATTATTGGCCTGTCACATTCTAGAAGAAAAATAAATTAATGGAACATATTGAAGTCATTACTTTAAGTAGGGCCTGTTAGAAATTGATTTAAAAGTAATCAACTATATATTCACACTTTTAAAGCTTATACACATTTCACCAATTACTCTGTATATGTGGTTATTTGTTAAAGTAGAAAAGTTTTGGCAATAGTACTTGAGAAATCATAAAAGTAATAAATTTCTCATTGGCAAATAATCAATCGTTATTCTTATGTTGATGGTTTCATTATACCAGGTGTAAATTGATGTTTTATGGGCTAATAAAATTTAGAAATCTCGACCCTTCCGACACTATTTATAATTAAATCGACAATTACCATCAGGGCATATCGTAAACAACTTCGAAATAGAACGATGTTTTTAAATATAAGTTATTCAGACGTTTTTAGAGAAAATACTACTAAAGAATGTCTAGTGTCTACATAAATAATTTACATATTAATAACAAACGTTTACTCAATTCATGAAAGGACAAATTCAATTCAAGGTAAAACATCATAGTAAAATTTAAGTCACGTCTGTCCACAGACATTTAACGTATTGATTTGACACCATTATCATAAAATGTAAGGACAATATTTATATTCTTAGACCCAAGTTATAAAACATTGAAAATATAAGGCAACAAATGTATAACTGATGTTGAATATTTGATAAAAATTAAGATATTTAATAATAATTAAGATAATAAATGCTTTAAATTGTTACGAAGGAAAACAATTTAAATCCCATAATACATGTACGTGCTTAAAAACAAACAATTTGAAATGATTCATGCAATATTGTCGAAGGGTAAACAATACAGAGAAGATAATGTAGACCTTCGGCAGTTTATTATACGACTTGAATGCGTTTACGTTAACAATTCTTACTGTAATGCTAATGTTGTTTTAGGTTTTGTTATTTTAATCGGATAATCTTTTAAACTCTTCAGTTTAATAGATTTTTATTGTATCTACATACAATGAGACTTTGTAAAACATATATCGTAGGTGTCACTTTTTTAGAATTACAAGTATGTGGTAAATTCTTATGATGCATAATAAAAATGTACACAAGCTCTGTTAGCAATGCTGAGTTTACGGTTTCGAAGTAGCAGTAGTGAAAAGGACAACAAAAACTAACAAATTTGTTAAGCATGTAGCTTCGTAAAGGGCCATCTGATGCAGGGGAGAATAGCAATAAAATAATAAAATACGTAGCGTAGATGTCGGTTTTTAAAAACAAAGCACTTTCAACAGTATTTTTATATGAAAGTGCAAGAAAACGCCAAATTACGGGTACAATAAAAATCAGTCATTAACTACGCCTAGTTGTAAGACAAACAGGAACTGGTAACATAAGATCAAGGAAACACTTCTGAACCGTGCAAACGATACACGCATGTAAAATTATTCATACGTCTTTATTGCATTTTCCGGTAATAACTCTTTTCGACGTATAGATTTCAAACTGGCATTGGAGCATGAAATTAGTAATAATTTTGGCGATGTTTCAGACAAATGACTAACAGTTTCTGGGAATTGTTTTCACTGCGTAAATTATATAAAGCTAACATTAAAATTTTATTATTTTAATCGTCGTAGAATTTAATAAGTAAATAAAGCATTAAGTGCTTTTATACTTCTTTACAAACTAAAATTATTCAGAATGTCAATGGACTCTACAAAAGTTAAAATAAATCAAACAATATCAATTGGTCTATTCAAGTTTCTGCCCTCTCAGACGAACGACCATCAAAGGATCAAAGAATAATTAACTCGATTCTAGTGCTACCGAAATTAATATACCGCGCCGTAGGTATACGCACGGAGACAGGGGGAGGGAGTTATATAGGGTGCTTCGTTAAATCAACTCTCGTGCTTTTTTCCTCGGTCCCCACCTCGCTGTGGTTTCCTAAGATGCAGTACAGCGTTTACGTTAATAGCAGTAAAGTAACAGCCCATTCTGGGTGACCTTACGGCCAGCCATTCCACAATGCGTCCATGTAATAAACCTAAAGAGTTTGGCAGCCTACCAACGGTGACGGTATAAATGTGGCGACTGGAGCCGAGGTTTATGAATGAACCTTCGAGCTAACACTATACAACTTCAAACCAGGCAAAATAGTTAATGGCAGCAACGGGCAAATATTCTACGCGAAACAAACGTTAGCATGCTTAAAAAGTTCTTAATACGTGATATCAAATTGGTAATTTAGTTACAATTCATAAAAATGGAATTATCTAAGGTTAAATGTATTATATGTAATGTTTTTAAATTTAAATAAAAATGCACATACGCATGTCGTCGTATCTGATGCACATTAGGTCTCAAAGCTGGATCTCTGCTGAGCATGTTTGTCAGTAGCGAGTGCAAGGCAGGGCCGAGGCAGGCTGGTGGAGGCGCCGGTTCCCCTCGACCTATTGCCTCCAGTAGCCGGAACACGTTGTCACCCTCAAATGGGTAACGGCCGGTTGTCATATTGTATCTGGCAACAGAAACATACTATCTAAATACACATATTTTGTGTCTGTTAATGGTAACTGTAATATATTAAATTGAAACCTTTGATAATAAGAGATGATAAAAGAAATCTAACTAAAGCATTATTTCATTGATAATCTATTTAGGGTATGAATCACTCTTAATAATATTGTAAAAAAAAACATATGACAAAGTGATCACCGAAAAACATCCACAAAGTTGACCATGATGAAGTTGAAAAAGAATTACATGCTTGTTATAGATAAGGACACATATATAACTTTATAGAATACTTTGACATTTTCTATACTTTTCCATATAAGAACCCAATTTGATGCTAGTTTCTCTTCTGGGATTCTTCTTATCTCATAATAATACTACCTTCATTGAAAATGAAAAATAAAATGACTTTGTAAATATTAATAAACTATTGGTAAGTTTTTTTACTGTCATGAAACTTTGTGCAGCTAACTGTACCAGTAGTAGATATGGCAATATTTTCATTTATATCCAAATAACCTAGTTCAAAGTGTGTCATCAAAATCAGTGGAAAAAAACCCATCCTAACATACAATAACAGCATTAAATATTAATATACTACAGCAGGATCAAATAATGCATGAGAAAAAACAACATCATATTCCTGAAGTAATTAAAAATGCACTACATTATTTACACTTTGTCTCTGAGAAAAAATGAAACACCTGTAACTTCTTTTATCATGACATGTTGCAGTTACAAATAAATTTCACTACATTACATATTACAAATAAATCCAAAATGAAATAAATTTCATCTAATTATTACCTTACATACATAACTTTAAAGAAATATAATGGTAACTTTTATGTTTGGTATAATTACATTAAAGTAATATTATCTCATATGATAATAATACATATTTTTCATTTACAACATTCAATGCAAAAACATCTTTTGTATTATTTCACAAAAAATTGATATGCTGAACAAAAGTAATTATAAACTACAAGAAATGATGTTTTAATTAGTCTTATCAAAAAAAAAATTAATCTTGAGAATGCATTTTGTTGCAAATAATTTCTTACAAAACAACAAACGAGCTACACATCAACCCCTTTTAAGCTTTTACACCCATAATCCAATCTGCATATATTCATTATGTAAAAAGATACTTACAAAGTGACACCACTACTCCAAATATCAACTTTAGTTCCCGAAAACCTTTCAGCTCCATTAGCAATTTCAGGAGGTTGAAAAGCTGGAGATCCCTGCCCAGTATAACAAGTATCTTCTGGTGAAAACATATCTAATGCCTGCAACATGATATAAGTAGGCATTTATCAAATTGATTGTGCTATGTTAAGGTCTGTTAACATATTAATGCTCTATTTTTAATATTTATTACATATACATGTTTAAAAAGTATTAGCCACCAAAGACTACTTAAAACAATGGTAAAGCATAGATAATACTTTTCCAGATTGTTGAATTCTTGGGTGCTTATTCACACAAATTTTTGTTGACAATGAAAAATGAACTTTAAGTACTTGCTTCTTGTTTAGATCTGTTAAATAAGTCTGTTATGATAATTGATAAAACATAAGTATTAAGGTTATCTTTTCTAGCTTTTAAGCTATTTGATATTCCTAATGTTAGTTTTTTTATGGTAGAGGCTTTGGCTGACGACACAGAAATTACTGTATACCAAAACCAAACAATAAGTGAGAGAGTAGATGAGAACTATATATCCATTAAACTATTTGAACTTTTTTTAGTAGTATTATTATGCAATTTATTATAACTCAATATTTAAGAAAGTGCCACTACTGCTGTAAAACATTAAATTTAAAGAAAAACCTTCAATCATGACCTTTTGTGAATCTGATAGTTGCATATATTTAAATTTCTCCAAATGTTGTCCTCCAAACACATATTTCAAACATGAACATGAAGAAATCAAAAAAAAATCATGTTTTTGTGAACTTTACAATATTAAATGATTAATGCAAAATTTTGATGAGTAATGTTAATTTTAAATTAACAGGAAAGCAATATCTCACCTCTGCTACTCCAAAATCTGTTATTTTAAGGGTCTGATCAAGAGTCAGCAACAAATTTCCTGGTTTAATGTCTTTGTGAACCACTCCTTGCCCATGAAGATATTCTAATCCATCTAATAGCTGAGTAAAATAATCATGGGCTTGCCTTTGGGGAAACTTTTTGCCAGGACTAGCCTCCAACATATCCTACAAATTCATTCATTAACAATATTGCAAAATAAAAATTTAACATAAGTTTAATAATCAAAGTTAGTCAGGCTTTAATCAGTTTTTCTATAATTTGTACTGCTTTCAAAGTTGCAATACTTACCTGAAGCACACCAACACAGAATTCCATAACAATGTACATTTTTTGTTTTTCATCATTATACATAACATCGACTAGTTCTATCACATTTTTATGTCTCAATATTTGCAGCAGCTGAATCTCCCTCTGCACATTTTGTTCACCATTCGGTATCCGCCGCAATTTCCTTTTCTTCAGTATTTTAACAGCTCGCCTACTTAATGACTCTGAATCCAACATTTCCTTTACTTTTCCATAAGAACCTTCGCCTAACACGTCCCCCATTACATATTTACCTACCATTTTACATTTTTTCTTTTTATTTCTGTATATTATATCTGCACTATCGACTCTATGAAAAAATAGATTATTTTGGTCTAAATTGATATCTAACTCATCGATCTGGTCGTCATCGAGCCAAGTCACAGAATGTGGCTCGGGACTACCGTCCAGCAAAAAATTGTCATCGCTCTCTTGCGGCACGATACTCGATTCCCTGAACTCCACGTTCTTTGCATCTGGAAGACTTTCACTGCTGCTGATCTGCCTACACATTCTTGGATCCATTATCTATCAAAACAATACATTTGGAAAATTATCCGTGAATCTATTTGCTAGAAGGCTTCCTGCCGAGACGAATTACGAAAAATATAAAAAAAATTTACACATTTCTCAAAAAATATTCTGTCCATACGTGGCGGATTAATTTTTTTTATAAAAATTATGCTTTTATTTGCAAAGATTGAAAGTAAATAAGTTTATGAATCCATATGAATTGAAACATCGTAATGCGAATACAGATAATAAAGACGTCAACTAAAACAGATAACGTCTTTAGACTATATCCTGAATTGAACAATATTAAAAATTAGTAATTATTTCTTTAAATGCAATTTTCTTTGCTGCAATTTGACGATGTAGCATAAGATGTAAATTTTTTTTGTTTTTTTTTTATGTTGAATTAATTCATTTCTTACGTATATAATGATATAATTACAAAATGAATAACACAATATATTTAAATCAACAACTAGTCTGTTCTATTAGAGACATCAAACTAACAGCACCAAAATATCATAATACAAGAAAATATTATAAACAATAAAACAAAAATTAATGACCCATTTACTTTTAGTTAATACTAAAACTAATATCAGAAGATGTAGAAATACTTTTTTTATTCATGGTTTCCAAATCAACTTTTATTATGTAACAATAATTAATTAAATACTGTTCACAGATAAGCACGAAGGATAATATACTTTTGCTTAAGCTAAACAATATGTTACGTTTCAGTAAATTATTTATTTCATTTATAGCCCCTTATTGGTACTTCTCGTTTCTCCTGTTACGTGTGGAGTAGAGACGTTACAACTCGGTTAATTTTTATTCTTTTATTTTAGTTTCTCATTTCATCCTCCACAATCTTCATCTATTTTCTCATTCAAATTATCTGCCTTCTCTTTCCTTCTCTCTACTTCGTTCCTAGACCATAGTTTGCTATAGGTACCATTACAGTTCGTTACATTATCACGGTTTTGATTTAATATTTCAATTTATTTATAAGTTGTATTGTATATGTTTCTAAAAATATTTGTAGGTGTGTCTTGTAATGTATGTATGTGTATGTATATGTGCAAGAGTATTATACTCTAAAATGTGCTGTGTGATTTAATATCTTTATTTTTTATTATATGCACCCTAAACTGCCCTTTTCTTTATGTTATTTATCTCCTTCCGAAGGTTTTTTGGTATAGATCGCCTAGAGCGGTAAGATCGCCTGTTGTACCTCTACATAAATTGTTTTATGTTTTTATTATCTATGTTTTTTTTGGTTGCGTTTTTTTACAAGTATTGTTTTATAGTCTTTGGTGAACAATAAAGTATAAATAAATAAACATATGCTAGGACATTGGACTTCCTCGACCTAGATGGTTCGTTTTTCATTGACGAGATCTACCCATGATTGTCCTGTTCCTTTTTGTAAAACATTCATAATTAAGGTAGATAATTTTCATATTAATTTGTAAAAAAACACTTGTTCTTGCGGATGCAAAATTTCTTATAACAGAAATATTTTTTATTTAGTATTTGTGAAGCGAAGTTAAATGAAAAAAAAAGTAAAACACCACGAACGTCGGTTGATCCTTGCTGTATAAAAATTAAAAACATTTAGGTAACATAGAAAACAATTTATTTAACATTCTTTTGAGAAATAAAAAAATACATTATAAAATAATTTCGGTTTGACTACAACAGTCAAATTCTTTCTCCTTGCACTTCATTTCTTTGCTGCACACTTATTTTTTATAATTTTTGTTCATCTCTTTTTTAAGTAATGCAAGGCGTGTGAGACATGCATCACGCCATGCGCGTCTTTCAGGAAGCCGGTTTATTGGCACCATGGCATTCAGCTGATCGCATATTGTACCCGCGCTCTTACTTTCTGTCATTCTTGGAATTTCGCCCATTGTTGTACTCACATGATAAATAGTTTCTCCGTATCTGAAACAATACATTCACTTTTATTTCGTATTTTGTGTACCATATTAAGCAAAACGAATAACATTATATTTCCATAGGGCAGCATATGATAGATAGTATATGAAAAAAAAAATATGCAGAAGGACATGTTTAGTATTTTGCATTTTGTTGTATAACTCACTTTAACGTAAAAATGTATAGTTCGAATTAAAATAATTTATTTAGTAGGTGTTTAGAAAACGGCGATAATAGAATTAACTACGACAACTAAGTCACATTGTCAATGTAATTTACTACCACACGTGAACGGGATACTTTATTGTTTTACATGGCAACACGGCTATAATTTTTTCCTTTTTATTACCGGTTTCCGCGCGAAACACGAATATTTTGTTTTACGTTTGTATATTTCATCAGATAGCTAAAACTATTATCCGTATAAAGTGTTGATCATACTTTACGAAAGCTCGTCAGTCTTTTATTTACGCGGTTCATTTGCTTAAGTAAGACGACCCATGCACAAACAAATAGAAGTGGCAGCAATGCACCTCAACTCATGGTAATCCAAAAATTATAAACTCAAATTGATTCAATCTGGAATAAAGATAAATATTTCCTGCCATTTAGTTACGCGATACCCACGCGATCAAATCCCAAAATGTGTATTCCGATGACTTAGATGAATGAGGCAATTGAAGAAAGTCCTCAGCTTGCAGCTATAGTTACTTTTTAATTACAGGCAACAGGTTGTGCCATATGACGTATCTGACACTATTCAATTTAATAAAAATTAAAGAATATTGATCTATTTTAATGATGTCTATTTTTGACGACTAATTTTAATTAGATATTTTATATTACGATTAATATTTGGTATTACCTTTCAATGTAACTCTTCATTCCTTCAGCATTTAAGTGAGCAGTTTCGAGAGATCCAAGGAAGGCGTAACGCATGCCGAGACCTTCAGAGATAACCTTATCGACGTCTTGTACGTCAACCACACCTCCTTCGACTAAACGCCACACTTCATTAAGAATTGCATATCTGAAAATAGAAAAAAAAAAGTATAAAACCTTAAAAAGGTGTTCTATTACATTTCGTATTTCAAATAAAATTATTATTTTTAAGATTACCATCTTAGTTATTGGAAAATACCTACTGGATACGGTTAAGGACAAAACCATCGAGTTCTCTAGACAGAGATACGGGCTCTTGACCGATCTCGATCATAATTTCTCTTGTTTTCTTCGCTACTTCAGGTTTTGTCCAAGGAGCTGGAACTATTTCAACTAATGGCACGTAATAAGGAGGATTCACTGGATGTGATACGATGACCTAAAATTGAAAATATTATTTTAAAATAAATAATAGTATATATAAGCTTTATTATTCTACTCGCGACGCGTCAAGTCAGAACTTTGGATACTATGCCACTAGTGCCTTTTTTTAACATTTTCGTTACGGTGCTTGTCGGCCACAAAACCATACATACAGTCGTGATATGAACGCGCACGACTGAGCGTCGACTACAGTCATAAACCAAGAAATTTTAGTCTATCTCTGCAATTACAGTTAATTAAAATAACATTAGGTGAACGTAATGCTTGTCTGTATCCGCTTTTAATGTAAACCACTCTCATCACAAATGTGTTAAAGATCCAAACGGGCTGTGAGCCGGCTGTGCGCATACACCTGTGGCCGTTGACAGTAGTCGACGCTCAGACCGAAGTGGTGAAAATGACAACAATTATTAAAATTTCATTCCCAATAAGATCTCTTGAAGCAATGTAAATAATTGGAATCATTTATTCCAATTACTGTTGTGTACATAAAGGTTCTTACTTTATGTCTCTTTATTACACTACATATTTTTTTTAATAATTTATTAAAATTATTTTTGCTACTCGTCCGCGCTGGGCCTATGGTTGAATACCAGATTCACGATTTGTGATAAATGGTTCAGTTTTGTAAGTGCAAAAACCATTTCTTCCGGTACGAAACACAAGAAATTCATTTACTTTTCTTTTTAATTTATTTAGTTTCTGAAATCCGGTTTGTAATTGGTCGTGTCATGGTGTTGTGCAATTTAATTAGTTGTATTTGTTTATATGTTTTTTCAGCCCTAACAGGTTTTTAAAGATAAAAATGATAATTTCTACATTTATAAATATTTAACTGAATTAATATCAAAAATTACCTGTGCTTTGTGTTTCATGCCTTCAGAAAATAAAGATGGAAGAGTTGTACTAGTGGAACTTGACAGAATTGTGTTATCATTCACAACGCTGTCCAAATTTTGGAACACTTTCTTCTTAAGATCTAAATTTTCGGGTACGCATTCTTGGACGAAGATAGCGTCTTTCACGGCTATTGCAAGATCCGTAGATCCTGAAAAGTAACCGCAAAATTACAATGTTTAAAAAGTATTTCAAGTTTAATATTAATAGTTTACAGTAGTTTTTGATAAACATCTAGATTATTTAATAATGTATGGTCGATCAACCAACCGCTATGGCACATTTCTTTTAAATTAAACACAAGATCGAAAAATAAACACATATCTTTAAGTGACACCTTACATAATAACATTAAGCGTTGATTCAAATATATCTTTGTGTTTACATAAATTCTGTTTTCAAAGTCTTGTTAACAATGATATAAAACTTTTTATGTATATAATGTCAGAACATGAATATTATTTCAGATAACGAAATTCTGAACTATCATGGACATTACATAATGTGATTTATTTTTTATGCATGAAATATTGCTTAAGATGAAATTTTATTTAGTCATTATCCGATTTAATTGTATAGGTTTTATCTTAAAATCATACTTCATAATTATATTGATTTATTATAAAATATAATCGTCGTATGATACGGCTGCAATTTTATTACGAGATTAGTTATGTGAAATTGTTTTGGGAGATGATTCTAGATGATTATTCACGTTAATACGGGGAGTTGATCCTTTGACCTTATGTTCCCTCTTCTAAACCGTCACTTACAACAGGGACGCGGTGTACTCTTTGATAATCTAACCAATTTATTGTATTAGTTGTTTATATATCGCGTATAAGTGTCATCTTTACCGACAAAAGTAGATAATACTATAATGTTAAATAAATGCGTAAAGAACTTGTGTATAAAGAACGTAACAAATTAACTCGAGAATTATCTCAATTTTTAAAAAATGGCAAGCGTATTTTTATCTCATGAACATGGTTTTTGTTTAAAAAAAAGAAATCTTTGATACCTCTGATACCAATGATTTTTGAATAGGGTTCTGTACATTAATTAAAAAAATATGAGCTTTACATTTACCCTTCAAATTCCAAAAACCAAAGCTAATTGCAACACTAAAATCAACGCAAGTATTTACTTCGAAAAAATACATACAGTTAACATATTACATATATATAATAACGAGCGCAAAGTATAAAAATATACCTTTGATACATTTGATTTGTTGCTCCGCGTTCAGTTTCCCTCGCAGGAGACCGTCTTTCTCCAAAGTCTTCAGTTGGACTTTGATATCTTCAAGAGCATCTGTGACTTGCTGAGGCACAATATCGAACACTGTCACTTGGTAACCCACAGACGCGAATAGCATCGCCCATGATCTTCCAATCAAGCCACTGGAAATTTAGTTGTATCATGTTAGAACTCAATCGTCAATAGGCAGTTAGAAATTACTTGGTATGAGATACTTTTATTTACAAAACAATTCTGATTCTTTTCCACAAAATATGACATCTGTTATTAACCTTGATCTCTAAGATTCGATTGAGATGGTTAAGTAATTACAACAAGATCGCTGTCGTATATCGACCTTTCTCGCCCTGAGATAGTGTTATCAATTATAACATTTAAACATGGCGCTGATAAATCTCTTTTGCTAGAAATCGTCTAGGCTGGTACTCGAAGCCTATTTTATCACGTAATAGAGCGCTTGGATTTCAAATCCAAGAGACTTGTGAATTTCCAGGGCTTATTTTGTCGCGTGACTCAAGGCTAAAGGTAATTTCTCACTAAAGGATTTTGTATTTCGAAATGATGTTCAAACTACAATATTACGGGTAGGTCCCGTCAATTAACATCATTTGAATTCAATTTTTGTCTTGTATTATTATGGAATATTAAAGAAAGGGCGTCAATAAAGTACACTTGCTTAGTTTTATTAAATTAAAACCGATAAATATAATGAATTACAAATTGAACTGCTTTGATATAAAATCCGCCAATCATTTTACACTTTTTTCGTAAAGTTATATTGTAAACGGATTTTAGACACTCATATACTATACGCGAGATCAGCAACAAAACAAAGGTTTATCTAGGTAAAGGCCGTAGCTTGATAGGAATATTAATAGTAACATTTACTTTTGGTCTATCTTGTTGTTTCTAAGTCCACAAGTTTTTAAGTCCGTTTAAAAAAGTAGAAAAACCTTTTTTAATAAACATTGTTACTTTGCAGCATTAAAACTACAAAAAAATATTTTTGACAAATTCTGAAAATTTTATATTGGATATGTACTTTTAACAACATATATAATTTTAAAAAAAAACTTTTCAACAGTGCCCGAGTGGCAAAAATAAACTATTTTAACTATTACTGGTTAAGTATAACAAATAGTTTCACCAATACGAGTTATGCAGGATAATTTTAAACGATTTTAAATTGATTTTTTACTCACAAGCAAATTTTTAAAACAAACAATACATAATTTCATCATTAACTCATTCAGGTTAAAGATTTATAGCGGTAATAAATGTTTTCTTTAAATTACAGTAAATTAAAACCAAGGAAACTATTATAAATTATTGGAAAATATTATTCCCTCTTAACATTGCCGTGCGACATAATTCGTAACTGATTCTCGTCAATCAACTATTCAAATTATGTACAACTTTAAGCCTTATATAATATTCAACAAAAAATATTCGTTACTAATGTTGAGTAGTGAAGAAATAAAACAGTTACCTGCCAACGATTCCAATTTTTTCTTTCTTAGAAGACATATTCAGTTCGTACGTGCAACCGTCAAGAAGCTCAACGCAGAATGAGCATTATTCAGCGCGAGAGCCATATTAAAACCGAAGCCAAACGTGTAATCTGTATCGGTTTATTATTCTTGGTACATTTTAAACAACAATATAAAACAAACTTGTTACTTAAGTAGATCATAATTATTCTTTAAACAATTTGTAACGAGATATTAGATAGTATAGGATGTTACGTTATTATCACAAATATATTGTCTAACTTGTCTCAAAGTGGACCTAATTATCTATTTGAATTAAACGACATTATTAATAAGTTGTATTATTATTATATATTTCTCATCCATAATAAATATATACTCCAAGATTTTTAATATCACATTCTCGACGTTAAAACATAATTAATATTTTTTATATTATTATATACACGGCCGGTAATAATTAATTAATTGTTTATTTATCCATGACTTTTTGTGAACTTTTAAATAAGTTAATCGACATTTTCATCTTTTTGACGAATTTACATGAAACCATAATTATTGCATAACGTAGCGGTCACCACGCCCCATGTGCCAAAGAAAACAAATTGGTAACCGTACGAAAAAAAAAACAAGTTATTTATGTTTTTAATTTATGGACACAGGTAACTGACCGAAATTTAAGGTTCTGAATTAGAAATCATGGATCGACAAGCGCAACAGAGTATGTCCAACCATGGTAGATAGGCGATCTTGTATAAGTCGTTTCTTTGCCTCGTTGGAAATCTATGGGGATGGCCTAATACGTCTTGAATCAAACGTGCTGCGACTGAAATGATGACGATGATAATAAATTGGCGAAAACACAACATACCATAGAGTTTTTTCTCTGCTACAGTCATATTAAAAAAGTTCTATTTTCAACATTTATTGATTGTATGACAATTTAAACAGATTTGTCTAACTAGCGACGTCAAAGAACAACCCAGGAGAAACTTTTTGAAAACTTTAGATAGAGCCTCTTTATAGTAAAAAAATTAAGGGTAATTAAAGTGATCACACACTTCGTTAATTTAATTATTTTCTATAAAATTGGACTGTTCTGGCTTTCCTCTCATAACGAATACAAGTGGTCCTTATAAAAGATTGTAAGTGGATGATATACGATAAATATAAATCGTTTATTTTATAAATTTATAATTAAACAATAGTTTTATTTTGGAATCGCTAAATTAAGGTTCGCAAATTAACGTGTGTAGAGAAAAATAAAAAGTGTTAAAAACAACAATAAAATATACATTAAAAGATTAATCATAATTCATATATTTTTATTCGACTTTAGATTATTCCACATTATTTCCTTAGTTATTTTAGCTTCAACAATTCGTTTCCACTGTAATAACATTCAGTAAACATTTTAAGTATTATGTTTTAATATCTGTAGATGTACAATGATGAAATAACTAACAGTAAAATATAAAAAACAAAATTATCGTTTTAATTTGTTTAAATTATTAATACATCTTATTAGTGAGTTGGTCAAATTAGCGGTCTTGCAAAATAAATTAAAAAGACGCCATTTCCAATAAACTATACTGGAACACAAGATAAAACCTTTCATTATATTACAGCAACATCTCAATGTTGATAATATGATTACATAATATACAAATAATTCGCCTTAAAACATGTACACTAGTAACGTTAAACGTTTGTTTTTATCTAACTAATAAATTTCAATGATTAAAGAAAACGTATTATAAAAACTTAAAAATAATATATTTTAATACAATATGTGAGTGAATAATTAAAAATTCATAATAAAAATATACATTTCAAATTAAGGTTAATTTTAGGTTTCACATGTTGTAGAAACTAAAAAAAAAACATGGACATGTAAGTTTTGCAGTCTTTTTAGATTATAAATTACTGAAAGTAAGGTCCTATCTTTAATTTCTACCAACTGTAAAGGAAACAGTTATGCGAAATTGACTCTTAATTTCACGTTAAGTAATACGGGTTTCGATTTGAGATTTTATTTTACATTTGCTACGTTGTTCCTCCAACAAAGTATTGTATACTTTATTCATGTATGTAATGTACAGAAAAGCTTATCTACTTAGATATCAGTTTATCAATAATGCCCCACAAACAATATTCTACGCACCGGCATCACAGTATAGTAGAACAAAGATTTAAATTAAACTCTAATCCTGATAAATAGTAATCTACTCTCAACAATGAATGTCATAAGTACTTTACATGTATAATCTATTAATAGGCTTTAAAATTTTATTATGAAAACAATAAGAGTACTTGTGCATAACTTTTTGTTTTGTTAGGACCTATGGCTGTCCCGATTTATAATTTCACCACTTACTAAAAAAAAGTTTAAGTTAATTACGTTGAGATATGTATAGTTCCATTCAGATTAAGCCCTTTATATTTTTAAGTTTTTAGACTCTGTAGTTACTAGTCCACAATAAAGAACGAGTTTTAGCATAAGAAATATTTTTATTGATCTAAACATAACATGACATATTATAAATACGAAGATATTTTAATCCTAATACAGATTTTGTAAAACCTGCAATTTGTCATTTCATGCAAAAAAATCAGACGATTACTATTGTCTACACAATCTGTTGCAAATGCCTCATCACAGATTTTTGATAAAACTTTAATACTTCTGGGGTAAGCCTAAATACTATTCTTGACAGGTAGTTCCTTCTATGGCGTCGGAGACGTTTATACTGAATATCCTGTAATTGACTTCATTAGGATCTAAGGATTTGTAAACGAAACGTGGCAGCTTATCACTTAAAACCCAAAGTGTATCTTCAGCATCGATCTGCAAAATAATGTAAAAGTCATTAAAGTTTAATCTAAAGGATACTACGAGAATTCCAAAAGTATTTTACGCAGGAAGTTAATGTTATCAATTTCTTATCGAAATAGTGCTTTTATTTTTCTAGCTAATCTATAGATTCGAGAAAAATCGAATAACATGAAGATTTAGACACTGCACACGAAGTGCCTGTTAAAATTTTCGAGCAATGTTAATTGGTTCTACAGATTTGCATTAGGAATTTAAAAACAACGAAGGGTTCAAAGTCAAACGGTATGTTCTGATTACTTCTTATTACTTTAAATTCTTTATTCAATTCCAATTTCGGAATCATCAGCAAAAGTAGAACTGCAAATAAACATTTAGTTTTTTTATACTTAAATTTTACTGTTTATTCTTTAGAGTTAATCCTCAAAATATAAATATTTTGGCTACAACAATCATAATACTTTTAATATTATTTATTTACTCTATATCATTACCAACAGAACATAAAAAGAAATCATTCGTAATAGGTAACAATTGTGTGTATAGAACCGAATTGTTGTTAAATGCGACTTTTTCCAGGCAACTACAGGTTGAACTTGATAAATAGTAATTTGTCTAGTTATATATATATTATTAGAAAAGTAGCAAGTTCATTAAAAAGTTTCTTACCTTCAAGTCATTAGGGAATTCCAATCGCTCAGTGTCGTTAAATAGAAGTGGGTTGTTTTCTGGTGTGTATGGCTTGTTTGAATTCCAACAACCTACTCCGTCACGATTAACCTACATTAAACAAATACAGTTCTTATAACACCTATGTAGTATAATTATACTTCGTTACATTTATACGATACTATTTATACTATGACAGACAGATGATGAATTTTATAAATAATTGGCCTTAGAAATTGCAAGTATTGCTTTCATATTATTGAAAATTGGTTGTTTTTGTCCTTGCTGGGGTAGACGGTTTAGCTGGATGTAAACATTATTGTATTACGATATCAAAACCGCCCTAGCTGGCTAAATTATTGGGTTCCCGTTACTGTACCGTTTTGTCGTTTTTAGAGTATAATGCCATCGAAACCGGTGTGCCACGTCTTAGGAATGCACAGTGCCCCACTTCGATAGAAAAAACCCAGGAAATGAGAGTATAACCGCTGCCTATATTGCCGCGCATAAGTATGAACGACACAGCGGTTTCAGAAGCACTATAAATCACATAGTTCCACTAATTTTCTTCAAAAATTATAGAGAAATTTAAAGAAGTGGCATGGTTTATTTTTTAAAAGGTACGCTACAATAATTTGAAATTATTACATACACAAATTCGTTATTACATGATTCAGTGTCAGTTAAAACATAACCACATAAATTAAGTTAAAACAAAACATATAAATATAAAATTTTCAGTCATTGTCATGTTACACTTACATGTTTCAACGTTTTTTGTTTTACAATTGCCTAGTTATGTTTCAGTACAGTTTATATAAAATTCAGTTCTAAAATTCGCCAAATCGAGACGTAAATAGGAATACTCGACATAAAAAGAAGAAAGAGCTCACGTTCACACCATACTAAAGATAGATGCGATAGAATGTGCATTTTTGGACATATCTTTGAATACGTTATACACTTAAAAGAAGACTCCAAAAGTCATTTAAATTATGTGTCATTAGTTGGCAATGAAATTAACATTAATAACTTTCTTCTTTTTCAGCCGGACGCTCACTGCAAGGTAAATGTCTTCCCCAAAGATCGCCATGATGACCGATAATTTTATTAATGATTTATAATTTTTATTTCTTTAAATCTCCAGAATCGTCAGCGATATAGTGGAGGCAATGCATATTCATAAATAGATGTAAATCTATTAATATAATATAGATTGTGGTAAAGGTCCTTCTTGCATATAAATATATTACATCTACAGATGAGAAAAAAATATGGGTTTTCGAGTGAATAAACTATTATATTCAAATCATACAAGATGTTTCTGGTCAATATTATGATTATGACGCTATAACTTAGAACTATATTTATTAAGAGTATATATTAAAACGAGAATCTAGTTTAAATCGTGGTCATAAATCATCAGAGTTCGTTTATTAATTACCGGTTGTATGAAATCGTAACAAAAAAATGATAGACAATAAACAATTACGACAAAAATAAATTGATTCTCAGAAATGTGGCCGCTTCAAATGATAATAGACCGTGTATAAAAAAGCTATTACAAAGCTATAAAATAGTGAACTCATCACATATGTGGTCACAAAAAGTTATTAAAGTTTTTTGTGCCTATTTCTTTATTTTTAGTAGTAAGTGGGAATCGTTACGAAAAATATTGTTCTTGATTCCTTATAACATAACAAGCATTTTATACGTGCACAGTCAAATGAGTAACTGATTTTATTGAATATGATTTTTGTATGAATGCACGCACTACTTGTGTTAACACGTGAGTAAAAAGGAAAAAAATATGACAGAAATGACACATTTACTGTTTCTAAAACTTTTATATTTAAAATTGAATTTCCGACTTTTTTGAATACAATATTGCTCATGCGTATTTTATTATATAGCATATAACATTTGGTTAGGTTTAAGTTTTTGAATAATCGCCACATCTGGTTTTTTATTTTGCCAAATTGGAACCTAATTATTTGTGTGAATTAACTGGTTTTTTAATTTACTTAATTATTGCAAGCTTTTCTCTTTCTCTACTAAAATGTTTATAAATGGCATCTATCTATATATCCTGTAGAATCGATTGAAGACACAAAAATAAATTAAGCGTCTTATATTTATTGACGTTGTCGTGAAAAGTACAAAAATTAAATTCGCAATGAAGAAATCATTTAAAAAAAAATAACTAATCACTGGTACCGCTAAAAGAAATATAAGTATTATTTATAATAATCACGTTATTACGGATGTGTCAAAGTTTTGAATCAATACTTAATGTACAAAAAATCACATAAAGTATTTGTAAATGTTTACCCAATGGTTAGAGTGCGCTCGAATATTGAGTCTGGAAAAAATATTTACCTGTGTATAGAACAGCACGTGATTTTTCTCATCATAGAAGCTTGCGGATGCTTGAGTGTTCTCACCTCTGTCGCCTAATAACTGTAAAACGGAAAAGTATGTTAATAAATCTTTAACTATCTTCATTTCTGTTTTTAAACATGACAGATTTATATTAAATTCACAAGAAAACATTTTTAACAAGTTTTTATTTTTAATCAACAATATTTTCTTCTTCGTAATCAACAACTTTTTGCCATGTAGTATATAAATTTTCAATGCCGAAGCAGTAAAAATCAATCGGTTTTTCTGTAAAATATATTGACAGGAACAACAATACTTTTCAGTCCCTCTAATATATATTATACATTATCATGATTATTATTTCAGCTATATAGCGTTCACTGCTGGTCCTCTCCTATAGACCCAATAAAACCTGTAGGGGGCGGCTTGCATCCAACCTTCCAATTTACTTGGTAAAATCATCTGTCCACCTCGTGGGTAAGCGCCCTACGCTGAGCTTGCCGATCTGTGTTCTCCACTCTAGGACATTAAGCCTACAGAGGCTATTTTGCGCGCTATGTGACTTTCCCACTGCCACGTCTACTCTATTCCCAATCCACTAGGATATGTCAGTGACTTGCGCTTATACACTGATATTATTTCTGAATCGATCTCGTAGAAAATAAATACGTTATTCTAGTACATATATGACAAAAATTTGAATTATTTGTTCAGCGATTACACTTTTTATTTACACAACTTATATAACTATTTATATTGCTTAGAAAACTTCTCATGTTTTATAATTCTGTCAATGTTCTTCAAGATTTTTTATATTTATTTCTCTTATTTCATGGTCAATACCAAAGTTCATGAGTCATTTCTGTTGTAATAAGTCATTCTGATCAGTTGACATAACTTGTTCATCTTTAAAAATAACCAGTAGTCAACAGAAAGAAATATTTTGCTCTCAGACAATATAGTTTCAATTTGTCACCGATTAATATAAATATTGTCACATAAACAAAAATTATTATGCATAATAAATTACAAGGACACATGAGAATAACATAATTACTAGTGCTTATATTGAATTACATATAACATATTTATTGTAGATATAGTGACATTATTTGTTTTCTTTAATAAAAGCTATTCGTAAAAAGGATTGTAAGTATATATTGACTTTAGTTTGGTTGTTATCCTTAGTGAATATAAGAATAATTTTAATCGGGAGGAAATCAGATTAAATAAACTTTTTAGCATTAATTAATTTTTGTAAATAACATCTCAGATTGCCACTGCGCACGATCACAAAGGATTGCGCCATTTTTTACATCCGTGTCGCAATTAAAAAAATTGATTCATAGTACTCATTGTTTAAGTGATATTATTACGATCTAATCAGACTAAAAGTGGTAATATATTATGTTTCGTCAAATTTCCGCGTTTTAAAATAAAAATCTTTAAATAATCGTACACCGTTAAACACATACCTTAAAGTCATTGAACGCTTCTGATTTATCGATGAATGTATAATTTCGAAGAAGTTCGGTAGAAACGCAAAATTCTTTGGTACTGGAGAACGCATGGAAGAACATGGTGCGATATCTATAAAAAAGTATAAGTTATTTGATTTGCTTATTTAAAATTAATTACTGCCGCTTAAATTTTAATAATGTGACATGGTTTTAATATATCATCGTCGTATCAGCAGTTGCACCCTCCCTGTAAGGCATAAGCCTGCACCAAAGATTGCCACCATGATTCGTCTTCCGCGGCCCGCAAACCTACAAACTATAAAACTTTTACGATAACAATAATTTCAATAACAATCTATAGTTCGCTACGTATGTAACACCAAAAATTTTTTTTCCATGCATACTGGTGTCAAAATAAGTATAAGTATTTACTATATTCATACATGTTTACAATGCACATAAATATGTACATTGTAAACATGTAAAAATAATCTGAAAGTTCACAGGATCTGTTGCACTAAATATATATAACAATACAAACATCACCGCAAGCATAACGGATTTTTTACAATCAATTTCCGTGCACACTACGCTCGTTGAATGTTAAAAATCCAATACAATGCAACAAGTTCAAACAATCTATGGCCTTGGTTAAAAACCAACGTAATTTAATTTCAGGTCAATGTCAACCAACTTTTATTTGCGAAGAGTCAAATTTTTAAGGTTCAGTGAAAAAAGAACAGTTTATATTTCTCTTATATATATTTTTTAATTTTGTGGATAAAAACAATGAGGATTTTTATTCCAAAAAATAACACAGTAAGTTCAGGTAGATTTGTGTTAGAAACATTTTTTTTTAGAAATAGTTTATGGATAAATTATAGAAATGTTAGTGAGGATTTTAAAAAAATGTATCAAAACTCAGTACGCGGTTTCTTCCTGAACGGTTTGTGAGCCGTGACATAAAATAGTCTCTTTGTATTCAGCGTTTGTAGATTGTAACACGGTTGCATAGTTCAATATGCACAAAACACGTCAAGGTCTACTTTTACGTGACTAACTCACCCGTTCTCTCTGGGCTCCGACAGCGCTAATCCAAACACTCCGTCGGTCCAATGGAACTCCACTCCGCCAACTCTGTATGAGCCAGCCAACGGTTCGAAATGGAAATAGTGATGAGACACGCGCCACGAATCGTCTTGTTTCAGGCTGTATACTACGACGCCATAGGCACCCAAATCAGGCACATATGCGAAAGCGTTATCGCAAGTGTTCTTATCAACATCGACCACCTAAATACATGGGTTGATTAATTTTCATTACTTCATTTTAAGGTAGAAAATTAGTGCAATTTTATTTAAAATTATAAACATTTATTTTGGCTTTGTTTCTCTGGGTAAGTTACGGTTTCTTATAAAGGAAAGGCTCTTTTAAGATCTAAATGATATTCTGTTACATATAACAGTTCCACCCAATTATCTTTATGAAACGTGTTTAATGAACACTTTTCCCAGATACCAAAAAAAAATATTGCCAAAAATTTAATATAAAAACACTTACAACATTAGCAAAGAAAGAATCTTCCTTCATATCAGTAACTTTGAAGAAATATCTGTGAAGAAGTTGATCTGTGTTTAAGTCGAAAATTACTAATGACGGTCCTGCCACTTGATTTGGAGAACCTGTAAAACATATTTATATTTAAGATACAATTAATTTATTTTTAAGCATGATGTATCCCTGGTTTTCACTAAAGTTGTCGTAAAACCAATTACGCATCAAATGGTGCGTGTTTAATTATTTCTTTAACAATGATTAATGTTATACTGAAATCAGTGTCAAATGTAATTATTTCAACAACTTCCATGGAAATGGTAAACATTATTGACTGATCAGAAACAAATATAAATCAATATAAAATTTATATTCCGTAAATATATATATTTAATTTACATTTACTATAAAAGAATAGATCGATTTCGGTATTAAGAAAGCTAAAAGAAATTTCATTGTTTTCCTTCTTGAATTTTAAATGATTAAGACTAAAATGTACTCACCCAAAATATCTGCCAAACCCGAGTCCATAACCCATAGTCTGTCACAAGGATCTACAAAGATTCTAAACACTGAAATTATGGAATAGTTTGACGGAAGTGCTGACGCTGTGTCCGGCACTAAATTATCTTTCAATGATGGATATGGTTTCAAAGGCTGTTCCACAGGACCATCTACATCTATGTAGTTTAAGGAAGAGGCGACACCATTCTTCCACCTAGGTACAGTGACGAACAATTTGTTTTTCCAACGTCCTAATCCTAAGGGTAGGTTATGCGCAGGAATAAATTGGTTCTCCCGAATAGCCTTTTCTCTTTGGGCCGGTGATTCCCACACGTAATCTACTTCTTTCCATTCAAAACGTAATTTCGGTGTAGCAGCATCGCAAGTTGATAGCACCGTGAGGGCCGTGAGGAAGATAAGAGCATTCACCCGCATTATTATATCTAAATAAAAATAAAAAATGTTTAGTACAAAAATATTAAATACAAAGTTAAAAAAGTGTTTAGACATATCGCTATTGTTCCGATATCGAACAATAACATCATTAGACTTCTACTTAACAATCTTGGGTAGGTGTGATCTTTGTTCACGCAAACGGAACCGTACACTAAATAACTGGTACAAAAAATTACGCAATTATCCACTAATATAAAATATTAATTTATATATAAAAATAATCGGTAAGTTGCTGCTTTACAAGTAACGCTTTTAAAAATCAGTACTGTTAACTAACTGGTCGGCGGCTAATGCAAACAGATGTTTATTTTTGTAAGAAAAGTAGAAAATTAATAAATGGTAATATTTTATTTATTCCTTTCATCAGCCTTCGTTTGCTTAACGTGATACGTTGGGTAGTAATGACTTTGAATATTTTATTAGTTCGTATTAAATATATTATAATACTATTATAAACTGTTCTATTTATTCAATTTCCTGAAAACGTAGTTTTATAGCCTCTATAATGTAGGGTACTAAATGATTAATAGCATTATCCAACAACTTTGTAGTTATTAGTTTTCAAAGTGCAAATGTTGACTAATATTATCATTTATAGCAACATTTTATAAATGTTTATGAAACCTGCCAATAACGGAAAATATTAACTATTGAATTCATTGATAATATTACCTATCAGAATGGTTTTGCCTGCGTTTTCGCTGCAGGTGACGTATTAACGTAATGAGTTTCCAGAGCTTTCTTTATTTTAGAAGGCTACAGGAACAAACATTTAACATTTTCAATTTAATATAGTTCTTTGTCTTTTTACTGTAACGTTATTGTTGATGTAATTTGCTATAGTAAAAGGAATGACTTTGTAATAGCCTTTTTATTCGTATCTGTGATGTTGTCGTCAAAGGTCACCGTTACTTCGTGATCTTTAAGTAATGGGAGTTTCCTTTGTTTTGTCTTATTGTTATTTTTTATTATTAAAAAATTGTAAATAATACTAACATTAGTATATCATGAAAATCGATTTAATAAAATAAGCTTAAGATGATTATAAAATAAAAATGTACTATCTAATAAAAAAAACCACGCAAAAGTGTCTAAAATCATTTGTAATCAAATTATTAGACTTAATACCAATTATGAATATTGTCCGTATAAAGATCTAGCAGAAAAACATTAGATTACATGTATGTGTAATAATTTTTATATCATTTCCTTATATGTGTTTATTAATAATCATAACCATAAATTTTTCAGAAACATTATTTATTATTAAGAAAAATGTGCAGGACAGCTTGAGTCGTTTTGGAATTCACACATTTCATTAAAGACTTACAAATCAGTTATTCGTTATGATGTTATTAAATAATAAAAGTATTGTGAGATGGAGATAAAGAACTATAAAGAACAATAAAGATTACTCACGTTTTTGCGGATGATCTTATTATTGGGTAACGAGATGGTAAACCTTGTTTATCAGTTTCTATCTAGCACGTTATGCATTCGGATAGCTTGGGAACTGTTACGAGGTGCGTTACACAACCATTTTTAACGAGCCCCGCCAGTATATATTCGGTTTCATTATTATTTATTAGCAAGTCATACCATCTTTATATTTTTTTAGAATAATATGATTTATTTAAAATTTAGGACAACGTTACGTTTCATTACGACTTTTGAATCTGTTAATAATTAATAAATAATACATGTTTGGTAAATTATTTTTTCTTAGATTATTTTGTACGACACTGGCAATATAAATACATATTTATTTTAAAGACTGAAAAAATAGATATTTGTGCGGAAGTTGTAACATTTAGCTCATGAAACCTACAAGTTGCATCAGTGACAAATTATTAATTCAACATAAATGTATAGACCATGATCCGAAGTATCACAGGCTGTGCTTTATAAGGAAAATAAAAACTGGTACCTTCCTCTATACAGTGGAAAAACCGAACAAACACAATCGACGGAAGTGGAGATGTACTTTAAAGCGCAAAGTAAAAAAAAACTGTGAAATTTTTACAGGTGATAACATTTATTGCAGTGTGAACACGTAAAATATTTTTTTCTGTATATACGAAATATGTACAGGACACAGCATTTGATATGGCACGTTGGTTTTAATAGCCATATATAAGTACAAGTTGGTTTTACGTCTTGGCGATAACGCCAGCAAAATTTTAGTTAATGATCATGTAAAATGGTGAAAGATTTCCGATATCTGGCATTTTCACAAATCTTGTGTACATATATATATTTAAATCTATGGACATTCATTCTCTAATGTACACATTTTGTAATACACTACTTCTAGTTTTTATTATTAATTAGTCATTAGTGAGTTTTCACATTACATTACATTACTACAGACATAATTTTTCAGGCAATATAACTTTCATGAGTCTATGAACAAAGCAAAACTACCAAGCCATATTTATTCGCGAAAATATATATTTTTTTCAGTTTGGAAACTAGGTATCTTTATTCCAGGTAATAAACAGGTAATAATTTTATGTCAACGCCACACTCATATGGTAAACTATCACTGTACTATACACTGTACTATACTTGTCAGTATTAAAAAAACAGTAGTTTTAAGAAACATCCGGAAGCATTCCAGCAGTAAATTTTTTACACGCTGATATTTAATTGGTTATTTCATGGCTAAACAATTGCATGAAAAGGAAATACTATTTCATTAATTTTTATACTTTCTCACTCGCCACGGCGAGCAAGCGAGACACACGAATTAGGCTGTGTCCCTTATAGTAATACAGTGAAAATATTTTAATTAATACCTTCTATACAAAGACGGTCAAAACATAATGTTTATAACAACATATATACTATAAGTAAACATCTTAGTAAACTTTGGTTCGGAAATTGATTTTTAACGATTTATGATGTTCAAAGATACATTCCGAGAATATTTATTTTAAATCGAAAATATCTTTACATTTTATTATGTAAATGTGCTTCTTTCTATTTAATATTTATTTTTCTGTGTTTACAAGAATACAATTATTCCCGTAGTTTCAAAAGTAGTATATTATTATCATAAAACGATCCTAGTAACACATGTATTTTTAACATATTAAACAGTTAACTGATATTTATTGAAATTAAATTGTGCCCTACAGCAACATTTTAAACGTAGCGTGACACTTCCGTAATTAGTGTATTACGGCATTCTTTATCCAATTTTATAGTTAATCTGAAGAAGCTGAAGCTGAAGCTGTACTTGATGAATACTAATCCGTCGAAATTTACCTTAAAGTTCATGTCACTTTATAACTTTAACAATGTTAATTTACTCGAAGAATTTATAAAAAATATAAGGCGTCGACGGAAAACAAACTAGACATCCGATTCAAAGGTCGTTTAGTAGGCAAGAAGTGATAGAGTAGAATGTATCGAGTTATAAGTTTTTGCCGCTAGTTCCAAGGTCGGTAAGCGAATGCACCTAATGAATTTAAATGATCAGTAGTTTTAACAAATTAATTATTCGAAATTTTGCATTTGTTTTTACATTTCACCATCGTCATGTCATCTGGTATAAGTCCACTGCAAAGCACAGGTCGTGCCCACATTTATCTAAACCGAAAATCTAAATAAAAACTAATAAAAGTGGATTGTTATTATTTAATTATGGAAAAATGTTACTAATCGAATAATTTAAAGTAAAATAATGGTTTCTTAAGAATAAATATATTTTAAAAATACTCAGTATTTATATAGTTTCTTTTCGATACTTCATAAGTATCTTATATTTATAAAGCTCCAAAATTTTTTCTTCGTTTAAATTAACCTTTTTACTATTAACCGAGGATAAATAAATATACACGAGACTCGATACGTGTTACGGTTCTGTAAAACATTATTTTATATTAAATTTAAATGTAAAATTCCTAATAGTATTTTAGTATATAACACGTTAAACTTACGTGAGAGTCTAAATGAAGGATCAACACGAGGTCACCCCGCGACCGGTGGAACGAGACCGCAGAGCCAGACTAAACAAATTGACGTGTCAACTGTCTATATATTCACTACTAGTTCTACATACAATACGCATTGTACGTTTGAAAATCGGATGTCACTTAATTGACTCTATTCTCACAAATCGTTCTGGATTACCAACTTCAGGAATTGCTTCATCCAATTTATGACATATACGAATTAACAATTAGTCCCTATTAAAAACAAAATTTAAGAAGAGGAATATCTTTTGCCATAACAATTTTTGGTGTTACACTATTTTTCCTTTCGCGAATAGTAAAATAATTTCTCTGCTTCAGATATAGTTCACCATAATACATGTCTGAATTTATATATTATCAATCATTAATAAAAAAAATGTAATATTTAATACATAGTTTTAATAAAAGCATCGAACGATAGAATAAAAAGGCCGATTTTATTTTTTAAGGAGTATGATATTCAAATATCTTTCTTCGAATTGCACAGACTATTCAAAACGGAGCCTCGTGTTCTGCGCCGTCCGCTGTAGTAAACTTTGTTCAATTGAGTTGATTTGTGAACGTATATTTTCTTTTAAATTCACAAAAGTTCAAGGATTGTTGTTAACTCTCTCTTAGAACCATTCATTGAAGTTAAGTCGGGTGAACTCGTTGGCCACAGCATATCCTAAAAGCGAGTACGACGTATTTTCAACCCTTCCCGCATCATTATTCCCACAGTTACTCTGGCGATAGTTTTTGATGTTTCGGTCGAGAGTTCCGGGTTCTTGGAGACCAGTAACGGCAGTTTTGCTTGTGGCTCTTAAAAAATGCCACGTCGGCAAACGCGAGATGCTCACTCGATCACTGCACCATCGTGACTGAGAAATTTGCACGGTCAGTGATTCCAACCTGTGGCACTACCTTCTCCCGCATCGTTTATTATTTTTTGAAATAATCGAATTTTAATACATAGATCTGCCATAAGACAACCTGTATAAGCGATACTGTGTTCTGGGGCACTGAAGCACAGTATCTCGCTTTGGAACTATAGCTTAGGAAAAGAAATAAGTGTTAGCGAAATAGACGTTTCCAACACTTTTGAACGAATGTCTCATAGTTTTTTACGTTTTTCTAATTACTCTTTTAAGCTTTAAGAACATAATACTAAAACAACGGTAGTTAAAAAATGCGTGAATTAGAATTAAGCAGCTATAAAATAGTACACATACAACTTAGCACAAAAATTGACTGTTAATTAGAATTGTTGGGTGAAAACGTAAATTAAATGCTTTTCGTGTAACTGACCGCATCAACTTACTAACAACTAACTACCTATTATTACTACGTAAAATTTAAAGCTGTCGAAAGCGACGCTAAAATTCTACTCAAGTAATTGTCAAGCGAGTGACACATCCGTTTTTCATTCATACAATAAAACGACCTCAAATTGTTTCACAATCTCTGATTGCATATTTGCGTCGTTGAACATTGAAGGTCCCATCAGATGATTATTTCATAATAATTATTAAAGAACTTTATATTTTCTAAATGTTCGAGAGGGTGAATCCTGGCTCAATCGGTTGCTGTAATCTAGAACAGTACTACAGCCGAAATTTCTACTACGCAAGACAGCGTTTGTGCAGAGAGAAGTGGCACTAAAGATTCCATAAACATTATTAATACGAGAAAGATTGCGATTTTAATGGCAGTGGGCACAGCGCATCGAAGGACGTCCGTCTACCCGCGAAGTGGAAATTCGGAAGAGGAAAACACAGTATACAGGCCGTTTAAGACCGATCCTATTGGAAATAACCGAGAAACCTATGATCAGCTACGGAAATCGTCAGGCCAAAATGATAATAATTATGATGATGTGGGGCTATTGTAAATTTGATCTAATTTAATCCCGATAAGGTATCGTTTTCGCATCATCCGGGAAGACGACATACTTTGGATCTGGATTTGTACACCTGGATCGTACTGCGGATTCAAATTCTTGTCATTAACGGCAAAAGAAAAAAAATAACGTTAGAGCGCCTTTTAAAAATAATTACGCTAAGGTGCGTTGCGGCAGATCCATAGAATGTTTTTATTGAAATCTCATGGAGTGACAGGACAAATTCCATCGCTTGTAGACCGGTGACCCTGCGCTCAAATTTCTTCTGTATGATTTGTAGTCTATGAGTGATACGCTTTGGAGTAAACGAAAATTTCAGGATTGTGTACGTCGTTATCGCCGCTCGTACTTACAAATAAAATTAATAATTTCTAAAGTATAATATCTCATAGGCGACGGACACTTTACTATTTTCGTCAGTTAAGGAAGATAGATGGCCCAATAGCAATGACTAAACCTGACACCGGTGACGGACAGATCTAAGCTGATTTTGTTGTCTTGGACGACATCTGCACTTGTCCTTTGAAAGAAAGTATTCAATCACTGATATGGGAATGATAAATATCCGAGCAAATTAACAAAGACTATAAAATTTCATGAAGGCTTAATGAGGAAATGAAAGAAAATTGTTTTAATAATTATAACTTAAAATACATGAAATTTTACTTATACAAGTAGAATTACACACTAAATATAAATATTAGATATAACTCACAAAATAAACAAGTTTACAGATGAGTCAGGCTTCTAAAACAGGCAACCCAGAAAGATGGCCATTGGATTATACTGCATTTGGGAATTTCCATAAGGAAAGAAAGCACAAACTACGAAAAACAAAATATTATAATCATTCTTCAACGTTGCAGTCTTTGATTTTTTGGAAGAATACCAAAGTTCACAGTAGCAACTCTTATAAACAAACTATCTGGGAGAAACTCATTGATAAAATTTTATTTTCCATGGACACATAAAATATTTAAAAAAAAAACAAGTTAAGACTAATTGCGCTACATTTTATTGTAATATATCCATTTATCTTATATTAAGCTACTACCAAGATAAGCTATTTACAAGAAAAATAACAACTAAAAATTTGTGTTGAAAAATATTAATTATACAATTTTTATCAATAGAAGGACTATTGAGAACTAGGACTTCTTTTGCTAATTACAAACCGGTCATTTATTTGAATATGAATTTCCCATAATAACAGGTTTTATCAAATACTGCTTCAGAAATAATATTTGTTTAAATATTATTTTTAAAACGATAAAAATAGGCTTGTTCGTTTATCTAATACACGTCATTCCTCTGCGGGGTCATTCAGGCTTTTGAAACACAAAAGAAACAACGCTTTTGTGTTCGTTTTGTTTGGACTTACATTAGCTCAGTAATTTCCGTAACTACAAAATGTATCAAACCAGCACACAAATTACTTACGCACTTTGATAACACAGACTGGCACGGTCGTTTGCAAACCAATTATTTAAAAATATCACCATTTTTAAACGGAAGCTTTACAAATACAACTTTTTTAAAGTGAAATTAAAAACTTAATTCTATCAACTGATTCGATCAGAGCCGACACACGCTCGATTCTCCAGTACCCGAAGAAATACATATTCCCTAAAACCAGTACAAGTTATGGTGCGCAACAAATTTTTCAGAAAGGGTCACGGTTCTCAGCAGTAATGCATACAAAAAAAGTCTACGAATTAGTAATACTATTTATTTATAAAATGAACACTATTCTATGTCCATGATGATTTATTCGGTGGTAACCTTTTAATAAAATGAGGGCAGGGGTCAAAGCGCGTAGAAAAGATGACCGCTGTTGCCTTAACGTTCTGGTGAGGAGGCCACGGTCGTTCATATCATATATATATATATGTATGTATGTATATGTATAGACATATATATATGCTTAGTAAAAATACGCTAAAATTATCCCCAACGCTACCCTCACCAAGTGAACCGATGATAAAATCAAGGTTGCGAGAAGACACTGAATACACGCAGAGCAAGACCGGTAATGGCGCCCTTCTTGGGGGAGGCCTAAGCTTTGTGGTAGGCATGTATCTGACGTGCTGATGATATTGATGATTGTTTTTATAACCATGTAACTGTCATACTTACAAAGCAGCAGTGACGTTAATATTAATGGACTTGAATATTGCTTTTTAAATAATTAAATAAAAAAAATCTTGGTGAAAATGGAATTATTTGAATCATAATGTTTTCATGTTATTATACCTAAAATTTTCACATCTAATTTTGTTCAAATAATTTCACACACAATGCGTAATAATTTTGTGTAGTCAGTTCAAGCAAATTACTGTAATTTGCTGAAAGCGATTTATGTTAAATATGTATATATGAATACGTACGTTTAAATAAGTTCACACTATTTTCACAGATTCACACCTCAATTACAGAAAGTAGGTACGTGAAAAAAAAATAAAAACAATTGTGTATTTATTTTTACACATAATTAATCAATGGGTTTATTTATCAACTTAAAAATACGACTTAAATTAGTACAAGTCAAATAAAGTATTCTCGCTTTAATTAATTATATTTTAAACTTAAATATTCCTTTACAAGCTTTATGTGTGAACGCAATAAATCCGAGAGGCACATTGGCACATTAAACGTTAGAGAGACTTTCTCTAGGAGCGAATACACGTTGGGTCTGTGAGAATGTTGTATGAAGATTCTAACTGTAACAAGTAGATGTCCAGTTACTATTCATAAGCAAAAGGTTTCATTTCTTATATTTTAACTCAAGAAAAGGCTCAGTAACCAAGTTTTTAACTGTCTTTCTGAGGGCTTTAATTGGCTCACGGATTCGACTTTACGGGTTGCAGTTTGTTGCATGCACTTGCTTTAGGTCTTTATACAAAACTAAATGATTTATGCCCATTTAAAGCAATTTCGGAAAAAATTGTTTTTAATACGACTTTCTTTTAACATGTATATGTTAAATTATGTCAGATATTTATTTCTTTTAAGCACATTAAAATTGTATATGTATCACACAATCTAAGGCTGAGTGAGTCATCAGAGGGCTACTCTCGGGATTTCTCTACGATATCAAATCAAGGATGAGGAGATACGTTGACGAACAATATTTACTGGCCTATGCCAGAGAATTAGCAAGTTGCAGTTGTCGTGGACAGGACATTAGCACGCAGAATAAATGGCAGCTGGGGTTTATAGATTCTCAAGTGGAGACCACAGACCGGCGAACGCAGCGTATGACTTCCACCAAGATGGACAGATGATATTGTTAAGGTCGTTGAAAGACGTTTTTAGCCGGTAAAATTAAAAATCAGAATATATTTATTCAAGTAAGCATTTACAGGCACTTTTCTATTGAAAATTTATGGAAGGGGCATATGTCTAGCTGTAGGCGTTTTACAACTAAAATTATGATGATAACATAATGTGATAAAATAATTTCATTAATCTTGCTCATATCTACATACTAACCCTGAATGATGAAGAAACTGAGGATAACTTATTTTATTTACGAGATTTAAACACGTCTTTGTTTTTGTAAATAATAAAAGACAACCGTTTTTATTTTCTTATAATACTGCTAAAACTATTTTACAAATTAATGTTTTTTTTTTTAAAAAAATTGCGTTGTGTGCTTACGCAGTATGTACGTAGAATGTAAATGTAAAGAAAATGTATTGATGATTATGGAAAAATAATAAATTACAATAAATGATTCCAAAGTGGTAGCAAACACAGCTTTAAATAATTTACTGCATAAAAAGCAATTAAAATACATTTATACGACTTAGTAACAACTATAGTCATAAACGATAATATTGAATGAGCAGTTATGTTCTTAATACATATTGTGAGATGTCTTAAGGAAATTGTTGTAGATATTTGATATCTAAAAACCACTTTAAATGTTAAATAGAATTGTAATTATTGTATTAATTTATTTAAATTAACAAAAAGCAATCAATATCCTTTTATATAATAACAGTTATGATGAATAATAAAATCTTGAGATATATGGTCCTAAAATCCAACATAAATATAATATACGTAATTTCCACTTCTTCGTTTATATCGATTCATATTTAGTTCTTACTGTTTCAATTGTTACTTCACGAAAGGTACGTAATTCAATTATTACTTATATGGGTATATTTATTGTGTACGTTGCGTTATTTCTCACACCCGCAAAACAATAATTACTTTTGTCGTTTCGTTAGAGATTTTTTGTGCTACATTTAGGCTTGTGATATTTCATGTATTATAAAATTTATTATCTGTACTCGCGCGCAATGGTCACAAGGTAGTGATAGCCTACTGCAAGGCATAGACTTCCCCCAAAAATATCTATGGGAGAAATACCATAATCACTACGCTTGGTAGGTTGGCGATCGCAGTGAGGTACTATAGGTACGCAGTGGACGCTGCTGCCCATTCTCTGGAAACTTATTTTGTAAGCAGTGGCAATCCTGTATGATTAATGCACAAAGTGTGAATTATATACGATCGAATCGCGGGAATCGAACTCGCTACTTACGACCGCAAGTCGCAGCCTTCTACCGCTGGGCTACCAATGCTCGAAATTTGCATATGACTGAATAATTTAGTCTACATTAACAGATAATTTTTAATATATTATTTAAGGTTAATCTTTGTCAAGGATTAAATATATGTATTAAAGATTTTTTACAAGGAAATACCTTACCGACGTCAAGATAATTTTGTAACATTAGTATACTTATGAAGATTAATAAATTATACATCATATTATAATTTAATTTATTATCGCTCAACATAACCATGTGTTGCAATATTGTCACTATTATAAAAGAATCTTTTTCTATGACACCTAAAATTTTCATTACTTTCGTGACTCAAAGATTTTGTAACTCCCTAATTGGCACAAGAGAAATTTTACCGCTGTTGTATATGACAATTAATTGAAGTATCGAACTCAGTGATTTATAGATGTTCTCTTATAGGAGTCAGAAAAAAATTATGTCTACAATACAACACGCTTGACCTGGATATTTTTCCTGACCGGACCATGTCATCCAGAAAAAATCCTGGCCTAATATAATCATAGCTCCTATTGTATGGCTATTTACCTTACGTTTCGCCTTCATTATTGTTATTTTCGCGTTTCAGCCCATAGACGCTCGTTACAAAGTATAGGCCACCCCCAAAGATATCTATGAAGAAAATATTATAATCGCCACGCTTGGCGAGCGGATTGCTGATTGATACAACTAAGGTACGCAGAGGACGCCGCTGCTCATTATCTGGAAACTTGTGTAGTCCGTGGCAATCTTATATTTTTAATGCACAAAGTGTTAATTACATAATATTGTATCGAGGGAATCGAATCCGCGAACTACGATTGCAAGACTCAATCCTTACCGCTGGGACACTACTGCTCTCTTGCTGTTATATAGTACTGTCTTATTATCATTATGTTTTATTTCTTGTTTTACTGATAGATTTATTCAGATTCAAATGTTTTGTTGTACCTAATTTGATTTGACATACTGTGCATAATGTTGTATGCACTAGTTGTAAGAATTATTGTAAGGTTTGTCTTATATGATCGTGTTTACTGAAATTGATGTGCCTTAAAAATAAAATAGATTTTAATTAATTGGTAATGGAATTAAAAACTTTAAAACTCCAAATTAACATGTTATTTAGTTAGATATTCCTAAACTAGCGCTTTTCATTACACCAGAAACACCACAATTCTTGTTTTTTTTTCTGACCAAGGAGCATTTCTTGTCAGTACTTCATTTTTGTTAAGTCATTCCTTACAAGTGCATGTCAGCAAAGCTGTAAAAGATTTAGAGTAGTTCTTCCTTCTTGCCTACTTTCTTCCTTTGCCGAAACGAAGCGTGTTAGACAAAAAGGAGGAGATGGCTCCCTAGCGGGACTGTGGCAGCGTATAAAAGGTTTCGCGGACTTACTACACAGCGCGAAATTAAGAACATCAAACTTTGAAACAATCTGTTCTTGTCCTCGCCTGGGAAGTTTTAAAATTTTTTCCCAACATAAAACCAAAAACCAGGTAAAGGAAATAACAGTTTGATTTATGTTGTACATGCAAAATGCACTTTGCTTAGCAGAGCGTTGGTAAAAGCGTGCGTCCATGCGCAACGGAGCGCGCATCTCACACGCTGCGTAAATTACTCACATAGATTATCTCTAATGCATAATCATAACCGTAACAATTAAGTCTGCGACAGTTGAGGACTTCGTTCGCATTTTTGTTACAGAATTACTACTTTTAAACATTTATACACGACGATCAGGGCGTTAACTCTCTTATACAATGTTACACAGGCATTTGTAATGCAAAACAAAGTGCGATGTACTCTTCATTATGAAACCTGATGTCATACACCCCATTCGTCGAGTAATAACTTTAGCTATAGTGCTTTTCGTACCAGAAGAAAGAAAATATAGAGATGGGCGGTGTAACGATACCCACCAACATGGACAACCATACAAAAGGATAAGTCACCAGTAATTAAACCATACACTTTCCATGTCCTTTCTTTATACAATGTAATAGAAAAACTTGTTCTTGACACTTTAGTCTAGTGGATATGTAACGCAGACTGGTACACATTTGTGGTTACATATGTAATGTAACAATTAAAGCTGACCCTTCCGAAAGAGCCAATTAGTTTATTATTATGAAGGGAATTGACTAAAGGCTGATTTTGGAGTAGCTAATCGCCTTCTGCGGTCTCCTATCTCAAACTCAGTATAGTTATAAATGCTATCGCACAAACAGCTTTTAAACATAACAAAAACAAATATATTTTAGGCCTTGTAATGTTTGACATAAAAAAACTATGGATAAAATTTATCTCAAAGGGTTTTTAAATGTAAGTAAACATACAAATTAATATTCGACGCTATAGAGAAATTAATAAATGCTTAGGAAATGATAATGATCTGATTAATCATTTTTCAACTTCAATAAAAAGTAAAAAAAAAAAATTCATGGTTTTACAAAACAATTTACTCCATTAATTAATAATACTATAACCATAAAACCTAAATTATATATAACAGATCTATAACTTACAATTAATTAAATAACAAATAACGTGAAAATATTTTTACAATATTTACATAAAAATAAGATAGATAATATAAAATTGAGATAAAGATGGTTGAAACTAATAACAACCTATGTTTTAATGATTTTGTATAACGTACCGAGTTTCTTAACTGTGATACAGGATAATTTAATCAGTATCTTATTTGTCGTAGAGTCTAGACTCTTCTCAAAACCTTCCGTTTACAATTGTTTATATTTGTCATAATCTGTGACAATTACAGTACAGTTGAAATTTTCTATTACTTAATTACAATATTATCATAAACTTATGAAATTTTAAGAATTTAAAAAAATATATTTTTAAACATTTATCTGATTTACGGAAATTTTAAACCCGCCTTTAAATTAAAATTTTATTTAATTTTACAATTTAATCTCACAAGGTGGAAAGACGACCCTGTTAAAGTGCAAACAGCTTCCAACCTGTTCTATTAAAAATCTACAGAGGAGGCCTATGATCGCAGTGGACATCCTACGGTTACAATAATGATGATGTAATCAAAAATAGCTGGTTTAATTTAAATGTTTTATTTATAGTATCAAACTAAACAAACGTATACCCCATCAATATATTTTTCCATCGTGTTAATCATAGGATGTCCCGCAGCCGAAGCCATATCAACAAATGTTAGATATTAAATACACGAAACCACAAAACTTAATAATAATGAAACAAATTATATAAACATAGAATAGATGTTCTTAGACATTTTTGTTGAGTCATGGTTTAACAATTGCCAATTCTTTTGCAGTATGAAAAATAGCCACTGTATTCCCTTTCGTCATCGGAATCGGCGTCATGGTATCTGAAGCGGTGGTAATCCGAAAAAGGTTTCGCATAACGATGTTGTTCTCTTTCATGTGAACTGTTTGGCCGGCGCTGTTGTCTCTTACTTTTTTTGTGTTCGTGGTGCGAGATACGGGAAGGTTTTCGTGAACGATTCCGTGTACTAAAATTAAATGATATAAACTTGTATAACCACATTAATTATTACGGCAATATAACATCGATCAGTGCAATTCGAAAACATCATTACTATTCAAAAAACTTATAAATATGTAATGTGTTGGTGATGAAATAATCAATAAACAAACGAGAACATTCCACCGTTAAATAGTCGTAATATTTTACGTTTTATATACATTTATATAATACACGATTGGATTATGTTTTCGTATGAACGAACATTACACAATAAAATCATGTTAAAGAATTATATAATTTTTAACCACAGTCAATCACAAGTCAATATAACTAAAAGAATAATTGGAATGAAAAATTTTAGAAGGATTGGCTGACCATAGAAAATTTATTATTTCTTAATTGTTCATAACATATGTACACAGATATAATATGACCTATTTGTTATCTTATAAGACTTCGATAAAGATCTTTAATAAAACAAAAAGTTAAAAAGTAATAAACTTTCATATATATCCCTATGTAGTATAATTATTTAAATTCTCAAAAAAAAAAATTCAATAAAACAATTTTTCTCTCAATTATTATGAAGATACGTGTAAATCAAACTTTTCGTGAACAATTAAAGAGATCATAAACATTACGAAAAAATTTTAAATGTTTTGTAAAACATAAATTATCGATACAAAAAAATTGTGAGTGGCAAATGTAGAGAATCTATATGTCTGTGAATATCCGTACTGTATTCATAACACAAAAATAAAGAATAAAAGAAAATATTTACAGCATTAGATCCTATTAGTTAAACACAATTGACTTAGTTTTTTTGCTTCATTCTAATTATGTAGAAAATTATATCTATTTGCCATGATTTTGAATTAAAAAAATAAGAAATGACTATTTATTTTTTAACTACTTACTTTAAAGTCATTAGAGACATCTCAATATCCTTACTCACTTAAGAAAATTTTAGGGACAAAATTAAGCCCAGCATAAACTGTTTAAAGCGATTTCAAATTTCAAAATACAAAACAGCTAATCAATTCGTAAATGTAATAAACGTTTTCGTTGCAGAATAATTTCATTTTTAAAAATCTTTACATAACTTACCTTACAGGTCTTTTGCTGTATACAAGCTTACTACTTTCGGGCCGCGGAAAATAGTCATCACCTTCATCTTCGTCATGATCCAAATCGTACTCATCGCGGTAGGGACGCGGATGATGAAACACAGACTTCAATTTTGGAACTGGTACGGCGTAAGGCTTTACTACGGGCACTGGAACCTTAAATGGTTATGATTTAGACATTTACCACGATCCCTCTCTTCTTTCAAACAAAATGATTTAGAGCATATTAGACGTGCATAAAATTTTCTTAATATTGAATCCACAATTAAATAAAAAATTAATAAATAGTTAATTAAAGATTAATAATTGCCTAGTAACTTTTTAAATTAGTTTAAGTTATGTAGTTAATTTGATTTTATTGCTGATCTGATTTTTTTTAAAAAATGTTTTGTTATTAGTATGTAATATTGTTGGCAATCATTAATAAATAAAATAAAATGAAATAAATGAAAACTTCGAATCTTTACCTACACCATATTTAATAATTTATTTGAAAATAATTAGCATTAATTATTTTTTATAAGAACTGCCATTTGCATTTTTGTGCTAATGGTCTCTTCGGATTTAGATCAGATTTATCGGAGGCAGAGAGAAAAAGGCTAAACGTTTTGAAAATAATTAATATTGAGAGCTTTCTTAGAAACCTTGTCACGGACCGTTGCTGTATTAATTTCACCAGTAAGAGAGTCTTAAACTCTTAAATCGCTGATCAATGAAGTGACTGGATATCAGACCTCCGGATGGGATCCTCGGCTTGGGTTTTCACTCAAAACGCGATTACATTTCAGTGTCAAGAGATTCTGCTAAGACTGAACTTCAATTTGATCAGTTAATATTGTAGGGTGAAAACTTATAACTAGTATTAGCACTGCTTCATAAAGCGTTAGCGGGGAGAGTGCCGGACATGGCGGTTTCGCAATTATGTAATTGGTCGTCCACACCCACAAGCTATTTTGTATGGAGAGGCTTACAAGAAAAATTAAATGAATGAAAATAATTGTCACAACAAATGTAACAAAGATCATTACTAATCTAATGTGCCGTTTTAATTGTAGTGTAAGTAAGCATTTACTTAGATTTGTGCTACTAGAAATTAATATAATCTACGAATCTACGGTACTGGAAAGTTTTATAATCACATCATTATTCCAACCACATACGAGTATAACTACGAAAATTTAAACAGCCACTTTGTTTCAGTATTGAAAACAGCTACTGTCCTGTTATAAAATTCCTATAATGGAATCGTAAACGTTGGTGTGTTTCTAAGAAGCTACATCGACAATAAGCTGGTCCCAAAATTGGAGATAATGACTTAATTATTAGTTAGTTTTTTAACGAATAAATCACGAAAACCGTTTCTAGTTTAATTTGTTAGCCACAGTTATTACTAGATAATAGTAACATTTATATATTGGCGAAGAGTTCGGTCCGCATTAGCTCAATTGTATATCTAAGTGAAAATTAAAAATTAAATATTTTTTGAAAGTAATCCCGCGTTATCAGGGCTGGAGGTCTAATAAATAACATAAGACGATCTATTCACACACTACCTGTTTTAAAACAGGCACTGGTACCAATTTTTCAACGGGGTAAGGAACCTTTTTGTAGACTGGGTACGGTACTGGCTTCTCTATTGGTACTGTAATCTCCTGCACGACAGGCACTCCGACCGGCTTTGCTATTGGGACCTGTACTGGATAAGGCTGAGGCACTGGCACTATCACCGGCTGTGGAACTTCTATCTGTAAAAGTATTTATTCATGGAAGATATACCCATCCCAAGCCATTATGTGCAAAAGAAAGTAATTTTCCCTGAAGAATATATTTTTGCATAGTTAATAGTAATTATAGTACATCGGAAATAATTAAGCGCTTGCAAATGTAATTAATCGGGCTATTGTCATGCAAAGCAATTAAGTTATAATTTTTAATGAAGTTAAATCACACACAGGTCTTTGTTTTAATTTAATTGTCGAATATACGTGTAATATCAATACTCAATAAATTTACCCTTCGTTACACAATCGTGTTTTGGGCTGATAACTTTTATAATAAATTCATAGCTCACATGTATAGATATTAATATAAAAGCCCAGGTACTTGTTATACTATATCCAAAACCGATACCACAGAACAAACTTTTCGTCTACTTTATTATTTGATTTCACTCATCGCTCTTACTGGCTAATACGCGTGGTGTTAATGACCAAGATGACGCGAGAAAATTACTGCAAGACGCGCATCGGTGGCTACCGATCCGCATTCCGTCCCATATGTTTTTTTACATAATAAAAACATCAAAACGCAGATAACGAACATTTCTAACTATATAATTACTCCATATTCTATTTATCAAACAGTGCTACTTACTTGGTATGGATTCAAAGCGTGCGCGGGTTTTGCTTCAGAAGCTTCGTAATCATAGGACGCAACATCTCGGTACTTTGATTTAATATACTCTTCTCTCCATTTTTCTACTGCGGTCTTAAAATTTTCTTCCGGATTCTCGTTTGGATTGTACTGATATGTTGGCAAATATGAAGGATGCGAAGTATCGTGGTTTCTCAACCCTAATAAATCTTCTTCGGATTTGAATCGAGAATAATTTTCTTTATTCCATTCGGTTTTGAGATTATTATTTTTACTTGGTTTCTTATTATACGCAGAATAATCAAAGGCTAAATAATCAGAATTTTTTCCATACCTATAACCGTTTGGTCTTTTAGGTATATGTACTGTGTCAGTAGTTTCTTCTTCTTTATAGACAGGTTGCGGATTGTGTGTTTTGTAGGAAGAATAATCAGTAGATTTAAAAATATTTCCCCAATTTGTGGAGGTTGTCGGAATATGGCTATATGATTGTTTAAAGTTATTTAAATATTCCAAGGAAGGGTTATATTTGGTTTCAATATTTTGTGTTGAATCATTATTGTCGTCATGATTATATGCATTTTGAGCATTAGGCCTCGTTTTAAAATTTATGTATTCATTTTCGGAACTATGAAAGTTCGGTAAATGAATATTATTACTGCTTGATGAAATTATTTCATCGGCATTGTAATTAAATTGTTTTTTGGGATCATTGACGTTATGTTTAAACCGAGTGCTGCTAACATTAGTTTTATATTCATAGTCTTTTATAACATTTTTTGTTAGTTTTTTGTCGTTGTTGCTAATTTCTGATGTCCATGGCTTCACTCTTACTTCGTCTGCATATTCATAATTCATTTTTTTAATTTTTGAATTACTTTTCATGTTTGAAAATTTGTTGTAATGTCCTTGATATGATTTTAAATTTTGTTGCATTGACATCATTTCTTCACCGTTTTTATTTTCCGTAATGTCTTTAAGGTTTGGTGAATTTCTATTAAATTTATCATTTTGTTCCTCGAAATATTTATGCTTATCATCGCTAAAGCTGTTTGTAAGTGAATTAACTGTATTCAAAGAGTTCGCTGCCATAGCGGAATATTTATTATCAGTCTCCATAGTATCTATCGGTTTATTATTCGTAAAATCCACAACCTTCGGAAATTTAAATAAATTTCGGGAATGAACTGGCGCTGCCTTCATTGAGTTTTCAATGTCTGCAGTTGGATAAGTTGTCGGGTAGTTATTAAAATTTTCTTTATTGTTAATTAACTCGCTGTACAATTGTTTATTATCGTTATAAGACTGATATTCGTCGAAATTTTGATATTTATTATCATTTTGATAAGACCCGCTATTAGATTCAGTATCGTTGTGTCCATCAAAAGGTGCACCTTTTTTATTAGAGCTTAATTTCGTTCCATATACTGGTCTGTCATTAACTACTGAACTTTGTGCGTATTCTAAATCAGACGCAGAATTTTTATTTAAAATATCCTGCGACTGGAGACTCGAAGAACTGTAAACGTTTGCAGTGTTGTATCGTATCACACTTGGTTGCTCTTCTTTCTCGCTAGTAACTAAAGATTCTCTATTATAAGCTTGTGAGTTACTTGTGAAATCAGAATCCTGCGCCGATGGGAATGCCGGAGCGTATAGCTTCTCTGAACTCTCCTTATATTTATTGGGTTGATTTGCGTAATCAGGCGAAGTAGGAACGAATCCATCGTATGACCCAACGTCGTTAAATCCAAAAGTGGAATATGTTAACACATTGGGCTGCAGAACTGGATTTTCTATCTCGGAAGATTGCTTGGTTTTCGTCTGTTTTCTTCCATCCACAATAATTTCCAAAAGTAGAAGACAAATAAATAAATAGTTTAAAATTCGGTCAAACATTTTGTTAACGGATTTGAAAAACTGCAAACTATATGAACATCGTTCGTGTGCGTTTAGATAATCCGATGTTCTGGTAGCGACTGAACTAACGTGCGTTCTTGAGTTGGTGGTGGTTCCAATTAGTCGAGACGTGGCTCCGACCATCCTGCGAAAACGAAAGCGTTCACGCTTCACGTACCGTACAGTTTTCCAACGATAGTTATCACCAACGGTTGATAGCCTATTTCAATGTGTCTAATTGTCACGACAATTTATAAAGTTGCGTGGTTACTTATTGTTTCCGTCATTAGCCTATAATCGTAATTATTTCTTACATGTTATTTACACTCTTTAATCATATACTTTTAAGGCATTCTACTCTTTATTCCTTTGTTTTTTTTAGACTTGAGTTAAAACTTTTTAATCTATGACAATAATTTTACATCGTCGATTGTTTTAAGAAACTGTCGAACCACATTGTTATCTTATCAGCAAACAGCTTTAAGGCTTTTACTTATAAAGTGATTAATTTATTTTTCCATTGGAATGCAACAGGCAAGGATAATTTTGGGCAGTGCCAAGTCTGTAGGGACAGATAGTAAACAATAATCATTCTTAATAGGTAGTAGACCGTTTGAAAAGCCTTTTTACTTTATTATCATTACTTTTTTTATTAATTTGGAAACCAATTTTGGATAGGGTTGACCAAACATTAATTAACAACAAATGTGCTATATGTACATTCATCCCTTTAAAGAGACCTAGAGCAGAAAATGAATCAGTAATTATTTTTAATTTATATCATACACTGTCTACCCTATTTATATATACATTCATACTCACAAAATGCATTAGGTAATTATGTAAAAGATTTTTTCTATTAAAACTTTCCTTGCGGAAACAACGTTGTAGCTTTTTCAACGTAACAACATAATGCGTAACTGTCATGTTCGTGTTATTTTTAATAACGAATTTTTCGCTATTGTTTTATTTTATTAAATTGACATGTAAATTGATTTAAATCATAGTTTCATTAATATTTGGCATATAAAATTGCCGTTACGTTTCATTTTCAGATTTGACGCGAATCATTGAGTGTAAATTTATAGAAACTCGTAATTCACAACTATATGTTTGTGATAACCGAAGCCCAGAGGAAAAAATAAAAAATACTACGTTCGAAAGGAAAAATGTAAAAATGCATGTGTAAATCTGTATAATTGGTTATTCATTTTTTTTAAACCATAGAGTAAAAGAAAAACGATATTTCTAAAACACTTTTATTGCTCTAAGTAAATTACCAAAATCTTTTACAGTATCTAACTTCGTCGACTTTATTATGCGGGGTAAATCTTTTAAGATTCTAGTGTTTATTCTTTAAAATATCAATGTCAATGGCCACGATGTATTATAGTCCGTAAACCGTTGCTTACAATGACGTCGCTTTGTACAAACTTATCTATAACACATTTAACATATAGAATTAAACACTGGAAGGAAATATATTTGAGAGGTGATAAACCACAGGTGGAATGATGTATAACTTAGATAATCATGCGTCAAAAGCAATTAAATTATACACATAGGCCACTTATCACCGATGCCCAAAGAACAATCCAACAATGTTTCACATGTCTCAGAACCATTAAATACAAAATTTACTTCTTACATTCAAATTGTAAATAATTTCATTGAAGTTACAAATCTAAAACAGAGTTAAAAATTAAAAAAAATCATTGTGTCACTTATAATTGAAATAAACAACTTCGAGACTACAGTTACTATAAATCTCTTCTACTTGACTTAACACATACTTTTCATTTTTATTTAAGTCAAATATTACTATGAAAATCAACAACACCAGTATAAATAGGCACGATGGAGAGAACAGAATAATTAATTAGTCATAATATATAAAATTGTTAATTCAAAAGCTTTAAAATATCATAGAAGACAATGAGGAAGATATAAGTCTGTATGATGCTTATTACTACATTTTGTGAAAATTTACGTGTAAGTAGAAATATATAAGAGATTCTTTTTGTTACAAACAGTACTACAGTGATTAAATTTTAAAAAATATTTCAGTGTATAGGATTTATTTTAACTTCAACAAGAGTCAACTTTGCTGACAGCACTGATATTAAAATCTGTTTCGTCAAATGACGTTACGTAAGAAAGAATATGTTTATCAATTATTATGTTAACGCTTTACATGAACGCTTGTGTAAAAAAAATTGATATATCTCTTCTCGATTTGTATTCAGCTAGAGACTCTTGTCCAAGTATCAGAAACAACAATGAATTATTATTGAACGTCTATAAAATATTTATTACTTTTTAATACAATAGGGAATCTATAGATATTTCATAAATTTACAAAAATATTTTTATCTATCACTTTAATGAACACTTCAATATCAAACATCGCTACTGGTCAACTATCTTGTATTTGGTACGATCGAAGGATTGTAATAGGGTTATTGTAATATTTATAAATCTGCGAGTAAATAATTAATATGGGGTTCAAATATTTTTCTAAATGTTATTAATTTTTTTTTAATAATCAATGTCGTAAGATCTCTACTCTTTTAATAAAATATGAAAGTACCATGCGTAAATATCTAAATCGTATTTGAAAATATTTAACATGTAACTACTATCTAGAATTATTATTGTTATAAATAATTAGATGAATCATTTAAATACATAATAAACTATTTGAGATATAGTCCTACACCGAAGAAGTGTAACAACATAGTAAATGTATACAAATGAAATCTACGACAGTGACGTAAGACGTTTAAAAGTTTAGAAAAATATTTTCTCTTGAAGTCGACATTTACCCTTAATATTTAGTACAGCTCAAGCAGTCGATTCATCAGTCAATGATTAGTTACGAAGATTTCGGATTCAATGTAAAATGGTAACAAACTAGCTAACACTTTGCCCTCCTCCCGTTTTGTTTCTTAAAACTATAAGGTACAACAAAATCAATCTTCTTCTTTTCAGGCTATACACGCCCACCGCAAAGCATAAGCCTCCCTCAAAAAATCGCTACGACAACTGATCCGATGATCTGACGCTGCCCGCGTCCCAGCGACTTCACGCGACCTTAACTACGCCGACGGTCCACCTAATGGGAGGCCTATCCGCGCCGCCTCCACCGGCTCGTCACTCGAGAACCTTTCGACCCCATCGACCACAGGTTTCACGCGTGATGTGCCCCATAACAATAAAAAAATGAAAAACAGTTAAAATTATACAAATATTAAACCGTAAAACTGATATCATTGTGACACTTTTAGTGACTTAGTTTGATCGTCGTTGATTACTTGCTATATAAACAATACTATCCAAACTAAAAAATAAAAAAATGATCGATGTCTACCTATAAGCTTTGTCAACAAAGCATTGGTATTTAGATAATAAACGCACTTCTTTCATTGCGTATAAATAATATACAACGTAGTGTTTCCTATACGAACCATTACAATCAATCATTTCTCGCCCACAAATATTTACTTTTCGCTTTTAAACTATTATAAATATAACAGAAGTGTTGGAAACATTATTAAAATCTACAGCTCTTAATAGTCGCTGTGAGTAAGCACTCTTTTCACCATCTGCAGAGCAGATGTGAAAAGAGTGAACACTTTCTAATATCAACGTTAGATGGCATTATAAACAATCTCCTAAACTACTTTGACAGCTATCATTGATGTATATTTTTAACAATATGTTACTAGTAAACTACAATTCTATAAAAAAATAATATATAGTTTTGTTAGTCAAGTGGGTTTAATTGAATGGTTTCTAGAAGGCTACTTAAAGCAATATACTTCATAAATATCTGAATAAAACATAAGTTTGTGGCTTTAGTGAGCAGATGCGGCGGGAGATGGAGCTGTTGGCGCAGCGTGTCGCAAGCGCGCGCGTATCTCTTGCAAAGTAGGATTCGTTGCGGGATCTATTTCTTCTGCAGTTTGCTCAGCTTGTTCTAGACGACGTGCACGTTCTGCTATTGCCCGCTCAAGCTCTGGAATATAAAGATTTTTTCATTAAAAATTACATTTTAAAAAATTTTAATCAACCCAATTTACAACCTGCATTTATGGATCTTATTAGCATATTAACATTCAGGTTAATTGATTATATGTGGTGTAAAAGATTTAAAGAGGTAAATATGTATGTCATTTGTCAGCACAGGCTCGAATTTTTTACTTCTATTTCCAATCACCTGTTTTTGGAACACGACAGGCCAATAAATTTTGGCAATATAAATTCTGCAGGGACGGACAGATAACAATAATTCATTTTAACCTTTCATTTATTATTTCTGAATAATATAAAAATAATATAAAAAAAGTTAAGATCTGTGGGCTACGATACACAATACAGCTTCATTGGTTATAACAGGAGGCGCAATAGTAATGTCGTAATGTGAACATGCATTAATTTTTACAAATTGCGCCAAATGTGGCTGTGCTTTGACATCTATGATGTGATTCATGTTTATGTACATATATAATATATACAGAAGTGGTTATACGTTACATTTATAACTACAGTTACATATGTAAAATTAAGGCACGTTTACACGACATTACTTTCACGACATATATATAGCACATTAGTCAGCAGAAGTTTGAAAGCTTTTTCATCTATTTCCAACCACCCTGTATATATCATAAGATTACTCTGAAACAGGTTACATTAATTATTTTTTTTATTGGAATGCCAATAAAATTATAAAATCTGCAGGGTAACATTATCGACAACGTTTCATATTAATATGTTTCGATTTGAATTATTAAAAATATTAATCTTACTATATTACCATTACATTATATATTATAGCTGTACCATAAACTTCTTGGCTATGATGAGCTAAACATTCACGCCTTTAAAGCTTTTATATCTTCATATAATAAATGTGAAAAGCAAACGAAAAAACTTAAACAGTTCCTTTGAATGAGGATTGCCTCTAGTGGAAATCTCTGACTTCTAATTAAAATTTTTCTAAGACAAGAGTTTTAAGAGAAACGTTGTATTCAAATGTCCTCATAGACTTAGTATATTTTATATTTAATACTGATTATTTAAAAATTCTCTTATTTAGGACCGGACGTACATTTTTGCTCTAGTGGTATTTGAAAATTCTGCGGATTCGGCGCAGAGGCTGCCTAGCAGAAGACCTCTTTTAAGGTACCAAAGCACGAGAGTTCTCTTGAGGATAATTACCGCTCGAGCCGCTACCTAGTACTATTTTAGAATTGGAAGGTCTTAGCTCGCTTCGACGAACGCTTCAAAGAGTGACCACGCTTGAGAGACCCTCGATATTCTCTTTTAGTTTTTAGTTTCGTTTAACAAAACAAAATAAGTATTGATTTCAAAATATATTGTATTTTTAATTTAAGCTAACGTTATTTAGATTTTGTAATACATGTTATTCGTATTAGTCATCCTATATTTTAAAGAGTTTAAAATCGATCAAAACGTTGTTATTAAGAAATCGCGGAATGCGATACGGCAAATCCTGGTTTTGTGTTTATTTATTGTACTATTTCTATTTTGTCAATGAAATATTGGTCAGATGTTCAATTAAGTGCATTATTATTATTTAACGAAAATAAAAGATAATTAGAAATGTTTACGGTTTTGTTTTGTTCACAATAAAAGTTTAAGAGTAAAAACGTTATACGGAGCACTGCGCACGTTACGTGTTACTAATTGCGTACACAAAAGTAGTCAAGGATGTTAAATATGAAGAGGAAACAACGTACGAATATACTAGAGATTAACGTTACAAGTAGTACAAACATGACATTATCTTTTCACGGATAGCTTTTATACGAACAGACATCGCATTCAGATTAGATAATATGTGATATAATATAACACTAACAAGGGTATAAGGTTGCGGTAATGTTTTTACGTCATTAAACGTAAAATTTTAACTTCCGAAAGTATAACGTTAAGGAGGTTTTTTTTTTGGTAATTTTAGTAGGAAGTATTGTATACTTAACATTTTAACGAATATATAACTATAACTTACGTACAAAACGACCACAAACATTTACGGTTTAACTCTTACAACAACAAAGTACAAAGTTTGTTAACGTTTCCCCGGAGATCTAAAATTGAACTCAGTTAACTAGCTTATTATGTTATCTTAAATAGAAGTGAGCTGCGGGAACTGTAAAAACTTCCTGAGGAGCGGCAAAAATAATTAAACACCCGTGCGATTGTACTAGGGCGTTTCTATCTATGTGCCATTTAGACGTTTCTCCCACGATCAGTCGTTCGGATAAACGGGAAGCGAGCAAGCATTTTCACTTTCATCACAACCTCTGTCAATGACATGCGGACACACCAGGTTATAAATAGAAAAGTCAATGAAAATACCATGTATTAGACGGAGAAAAAGTTTTTTTTGAGTTTCTGTAAACCAATACCATTTAATGGCCCAAATTCGTTAATCAAAGATAAAACTAGGATGAAGTTCAAACTTTAAAGGTAACGTAAAAAAATAATGTATTTTAAGTATTTTTATTAAACACAGTCCGTTAAAATTACGAATGATAATAATTTACAATACATGGTTTAACAAAAAATTATATCTTTCAACATCAGGCCACTTAGTCAGCCATTTATCGTTTCTGTTACTTATGGTAACCTCAAAGTTAATAAGAATTAAATTATATCAAGCTGGTAGTTATAGAGTTATAGAAAGCATAACACAGGGTGCATTCAACAGGCATGTATGTATACTACATTTAATTATTTTCGTGACAATAGTTTAAAAAATATATAATTTTGCGTTTTTAATCGTTTTCTGCGAATAACCCGTACATACCATTTATCACCCGATTAAGGCTTGACGTTGATTCATTTGACAGCTTATTTGTAACGAACGGGAAAATAATTAAAGAAATATGTTTTTAATAATATATATATCGCGACTGACGAGTGAAATAAAAAAATAGTGCTTTAAAATAATTGAATAAAGGTGCTTATCGTGAAATAACGTATAAGGCACACAACACCCAGTCAATAGCTTACAAAATATTTCAAAGCCAAAGAAAAAAGCGCCTTGACGAGTCCGAGCTAAAACAATAACGTAGTCGTTTTGATGAGGTCGTCGGCCGTGGGACCACGTACGTGCACCTGCGACGCGAGGACCGGATAAAGTGTTCGCCCGAATATGCAACGAAAACAAAACATCTGCGCGACTTACGCGAAATATGTTGCGAATGCCTGACGACGACTGTACAAAATAGAATCGACGACTGGAAAAAAATAACTTTATAGTGAAGAAGCATTCGCAACGACCTTGCCGAGGAATTTTATTATAAATATAATATTATCGATTGTTATTTTAATTAATTAAGATTACTTATTTATTAGGATTACTTCTGATAATAACATATAACCGTGTAAGGGGTAAACTAAACGAAATTAATCTATATTGAACTTTGATCGAAATGCTAATAATTTTATTTTCATTTAATATCAGTATTGACCCTAGATTTAAAAATTTTACTACTATTTACTACCGCATTTTCACTGACACGATTTTTTAAACATTTCAATATATCTCATTTCAAAACTAATGTCAATGCAGTGGAAGTCAAAAATAAAGTGATATGACAGTGAAACAAGTTGATTTCGATTTCTGAATTGTTACAACCTAAAAATATTTATCAATTTAAAAGACAACTTTTAAATGAATAGCCATTTTTTCGCATTTATAGTTATTAAAAATAAGTGTAACACAAAAATTATATTCATTAAATTGATATTTTCCTGTTGCATAATAGTTGAACAGAAAATGTTTACAAAATCAACTTCACCGGACGCGTGTCGAAGTCGGCCATTCTATCAATGTACTGCAAGCATTGTGTTGTATGAATCCATCTCTCGTTATGGAAGTAGCTTATACGTTTACTCAGCACGAATAACTACGCAGAGCCATTATTTTCAGCCTTGATGTGTAATTAAAAACACGTCTCATTTACATCTGTGTTATTTATGATTTCGCATGTATCGTCTAAATAAGTAACTATAAAGCCAACTATGACTGTAAAGTGTACCGCAACCTACAAGTTTATCTCCATTAAACTCAGGTTATGACGTAATATATTATTGAACATAAACATGTGTGCAACTTATGTATTTATGTCAATCTTCCAATATCATCTACAATGGCTTTTATTTATTGAGTGATTAAAATTAATGTAACAATTTCCGTATAAGATTTTTAACTTTATAAAAATATTTCGACATAAATCATACATGTAATGTGCTGCATAACAATTTTTTTGCAAAGGTTAAAATTGCGTCACCTTACAAATATTATATATCTACATTGCATAATGCAACTAGTCAAAAATATCTAATTAGGTTTAAAAGAACAGTTTCGTAAGATTTATGAAGAAAGCGATTTGTATTAAAAATAATTTACGCAGTGTAAAAATAATTGTTTTTGTTTTGGCGTCGAATGGTCGCTGTTAGCCCCAATAGGCTAAACATTTACGGTTCAACCCGATTGTAACGTCCTAAACAAAATGATTATGAGTAATTAAATCGATGGCGCATTTACCTGGTGTTTCTCTGTGCTCTTTTACTTGATTCATTAGCTGCTTTTCTTTGTGTTTCGACAAGGCCTTTTGTAGTTCACTTTTTTGGTTGAGAACGTTTTTACCTCTGCAATTAAGAGAAAAAAAATATCAGACACTTCATTAACGATAATCATTTCCATCAATAACAATATTAATATTGCAATACAGTACATGTTAAGAATGTTTAAAGGTAATTTTAGTGGCCAGATCAGGTTTCAGACACGTTCTTATAAATACGTTAACTTACATATGAAAAGTCTAGTTTATAATATAAGTAGTTATTTAATAAAATTATTAGCTTGTTTTTATTACAACATGAGACGGCTTAGTGAGTTCTGTATTAACATAATTACAGGCATCATTATTAAAATGTAACAAAAAGTAACAAAATTTTATCTCAGAGTAATTATAAAAAATGTTTTATTAGAATCAATAGTAATGTACTGACGACGGTTTTGTAAATAAAATAATTATTAATTGTGACAATATAAACATACATGGCTTGACTACAACTTACTTTCAGCGAACAGAACCTATAAATTAAATATTACTTAAACAGCATTTGTATTCATAGTGAAATAAATATTGAAGTCATCAGAACCGGCTGTTTAGTTACGAAACGAATAGCTATCTATTCTGATTAATATTACGACGTAGTAGACGCATGCAATCTTATCGCATTCGATTTTTGCTACCATATAAGGTAATGTTTTATTTCAAATGATAATGGCATAAATTCCCGTTAAAATGTATGTAAATCTTGTTTACAGAATTAATTTACCTCTACTAATGTTTTGATAATTTTTATTGTACGTTTTTGTAATTTATTTTTTGGCAGTAAATATTTTTTTTTATTGATTTATAATTAAATACTGCCTACAATATTGTTTCTTTGGACTTCACAACCATATGTGCACTAGGATGTATGTCCCATTGACGTCAGAACTCTAATAATATTGTTTCGTTGACTTGCAACATGTGTGAGACTGATGGTCGCTAATGGATGATCAGTAAATAAATAAAGAAGTAAATTTACATCTTTACCAAAACAAATAAATAACTAGATATTGCATTTAAATATGCTTCCGATTAAAACTTTAAACGAGATAGTGTCAGCGCAAAATCACGAAGATATTACTCTGCTTAAGCATGATTCGATTTAAGCTTAATTGCTCGCTTCCCTATCATCTCAGCACTTATCGATCCAGTAACTGAAATGTAACTCTATTTACTTTTTGGATTCAGGCCGCCATCTGTCGGCATATCTTGCACTAAATCTAGGAAGCAATCAGCGAATTCTCCGAAGCTAACAAGAACTAATATGGAAGCCGTAACTACTTCGACCTCGTTTTTGCTGACTTTTGCTTATAATTCTATTTGGCTATTGGCCATAAAAGACAATTTCTTAAATACGAGCCATTCACTACTATTCCTTTTCAATTACAATATTTTTATCTTAAAGAGAAAATAAACCTTCAACTTAAAACATAATAAAAAAAACCCGGTTGCAATTGCATGGGTTTATCCTGAATTTGGCGCTGTTCTGGAATAATCCTACCACTTTTTACATCATTAGGAAACGACGATATTCAATTCAATGGCTCCTTTTTTTTTAGAATACAAAATCTTTTAGTATTTTTTTATGGACTCTGTAAGATGAATTGTGTAACTCACCGAGATGCTACACGGAATGACTGCACGCAATGTATAAATAATTTAACGGAGTACCTCGACTCTTTGTAGTAGATAATATATTTTTAATTATTTAAATTTTATCCGCGGGTCCTTTAATAGTTATATATCTTAACTGCAGTAGAGTTTTCGCGTTTATTTAATTATAAATCTACGTCGTTAAATCAAAAACGCGTAATACTGTTGAAGCATGGCAGGGAATTGTTTCCTTCCGTCGCTGGTAACAGGCGGCTGCGGAAATCACTGGAACGAGGCGCCGCTGACTGGAGCAAATGAGGAGGAAATAAACGGAATCAACAGGTCAACTGTGCAAAGCAATTTTACATTTACACCCAAGGTTATTTTGAACTATTCAGACGTTATTTAAAAGAAACCAGTTAACGATAGAACATTATTGATTCAAAAAATAATTTGCTTCGAAGAATTCAGAATCCTATTACAATTGATCACAATAAAGCCAAAACTGATGATATATACCTTCAAAGTAAGAAAGGATAGAAATATTGATATAACGAAAAAGTCTATAATAAATAGTTGCATACGTGTTTACCTTATGAAATATATTATCGACAAGTTTGTGTAACTCTCAAATAGAATGAACCAGCGAATAAAAAGACGGCAGATGTTAAATAATTACGACGCGTTCACAGGAGTCTTAACAGGATGCGGTGCACCTGTGCCTTTAGATATCCCGACCAAATGACGGCTTAGCAAAAAACATACTTTTTCTACGAATCGAAACATTCTTGACAAATGGCCAACATATTTATAATTCAAAAGAAATATCCATATTATGTATATGGCCCATGAAATATTGTACATCGTCTATTATATCTTGAAAAATTCCCTTAAAATAACTTCTTGATATTTATTCTTTGTTTTCGGCTTGCCGTCTGCCAAGAAATAATCTCATCTAAGAAAGCCCATTTCTTGTTAACGAAACACAACAGTCTTATTATAAACAGAAAGATCATTGAAAAACCAGCCAATATTTTCAATAAAGAAGCTTCATCTCGTCGTAAAGATACGAAGCAGTATGAAATTAATTTTTTTCAAGAAGAACTAGGACGTTGAAATCAAAGATCTTACATTTTAAACACTACTTGTACAATTTATTTCTTTCTATGTCATATAAAGTACACGGTTATTAAGAAACGTCAAATAGTATCAAAGTCTGTCTGTATAGAAGTAAACTAGAAACAAAATATATAAAAGAAGTATTGCCATGTAACAAAAGTAAATAACAACCTTGTTGACAATAACGTTGTCATTCAACAGATTTCAAATGATACAGTATTAAAAAAAGACAGCTAATCTGACTTTAAAATATGTTGGAATTCGGTCATAATCCCATTATCTTTGAAAAGGAATAATTTGATAATCTATATGTGACGCTTTGTAATTACAGAAAAATAAATAATGACTGAATGACATGTGATCTTCAGCCTAATGAAATCAGTTGTATTAACAACTCTGAATTCGCACGCGCCTGAAATTATCTGCAAAAATGAGACTTATATATTTATTTAAGAATTTATAAGGGATAATTAAAAGTTGAATTTCATATTTTTGGTTTTTATTAAAACAAAAGACCAAAGATGTTAAGGACTTGATTGGCTGAAATTTATTTGGAATTAAACACCCTAGGCTTTATGACATAGTGGTCCTTTTTACGTTTTATAATAAAAATCTCTATGTAAAAAATCGTTTAGTTTTTATTACAAGAAAAATGTATGTTTATACATTTATATAGACAACAAAATCAATAAAAACAGAAATTACCTTTAATACAGTGCAATTTTTTTTTACTATTAAATAGTTGTAAGGCGTGAAATATTAATAATTTACCAACCAACTAAATTAATATTTTACGTAAATTTAAAGTCAAGAACCGCACGTTTTAATGGTAACCACATTATAATCGGGTCATCGAATCTCGTATCAATAACCCTGTTACACCGTACTAATTAATTATAATAATAGTAAAAACTTTGTTCGACAGTTATAACAAAAGCTGTATTTAATCTAAATGAACAAGAGTCCAGTGAATGTTAAACGTTATCACTTACATCCTCTGATTAAACAGTAGCTCTCGGTGCAAGTCCATACGCTGTGGGCTTTCTAGACAGGGGTTGGGCAGCCGTCGAGGCGCGATAAGGCCCTCGCCCACGCCCCCGTCTCCTTCCTGCACCATCTCCACTTCGCCTGGGACTAACTCCGACACCAGCGTGGGTACTGGCCCCACGCCACTGGTCGCGCCCAACGCGTCGCTACTTGTCACTGCAATAAAAAAAAAACATTAATTACATGCAAAAATAATTACATAGGAATTTTTTAAGCCGGTCCTTCACAGGCGAGTTACGTGACCAGCATTCAATAACAGATTTTTTCCTAGGACTTGTTTTAACGTGTTACGTTCCCTTTTTCTTATGACGGCTATGCAAAAAGACGTGTCTAGAGCAGCAAAAGCTTATGTATGTTCTCGTAGTTTTTTCTTCTTCTAATAATATTAATTAGAAGGAAAGGAAAAAACTCATTCTTACAAGAAAAAAGAATATAATGACAAAGATTAACTCACTAATTTTAATTACATAAGCATTTATGTTATTAGATATATAAAGGACATTAGATATGTAAAGGAGATTCAGAGAAAATATATATGTGCACATGCAGATACAACCATGTGGCGCAGTTTCGAATTTTTATAACCAAAACCGGGAAGGTTCCAAACGAGTTGTCTAATACGTGTCTGTGTTTTATACCTAAAGTAAACATAAAATATGTCATTGTTTTAGAAACGTAACACCAAATTCAATAACAGCTTTCATATTCAATATTTCATTCATTGACACTGATTAATTTATCTAGAAAGGCAGATTTTTTACAAATTTATTGCCTGTATTAATGATATAAAAGGTTTGAAATATAACATAAAATCGACGTTTAATAACAAACAATTTTTTCCATATTTTAAGACCCACTTTCAAATTTTTCTAACAAAAAATTTTAAAGTCGTGATATCATCATCGTATCAGCCGTAACTCGTTTACCGCCGAACGTAGCCCTCTCCCAAAAAATTCAAAAGGACCAAATCGGAGCGGGCTGCATCCAGGTTCTTTTGATGATCTAAATAACAATTTAATTTCGTAATACAATTAATAATAAAAAGTGCCATGATATACATTTGAGTGTTTGTTAATATATGCTGATATGTTTCGAAATAATGATAAGCTTTACGATTGCACGGGTATGTTTCATAGATAAATGATTGCTGTTAAACAATGTAGGCCGTTGTTCATATAAAACGATCTCCTGTTCCGCTATAATTACAATGTAAAGCTGATGTCCGTTTAAAGTAACAATGATAAGACATGTAACACAAGTACTTTAGTCCATCCTCTACCAGCTAAGATTAAGACCAGACAAAACTCTCCGTAATATGCTGCCGACTAGTCAATCATTTCATACTTAGATTATGTTACGCAAACATAAATAATAAATCAATTTTTCTGCTAACTATCAGCTTCGTCGTAATAATACAAATTTTCATGTAGCTTTAAGACACAAAAAATTATCATTGTACTTTTGTTATTGGCCTCGCTGTTACGAATACAAATGCCTAAATTATTCATATTATTCTTCTTATTAGCCTATAATACAGAGATTGTGGTTTTCTTAAATATATATTAGACAAAAGAATTAATACGTATTTAACATTTAGTAGACATGTATTCTGATTTAATAAATAAATCCAGCAAAAAATTATGTCACTTAAAAAATCACATTTCTGAACTTAATCATATTAGGAAACATAGTTGATTAAGATGCAGACTACTATCAGATCCATAATATTCGTTTTCCATGCAAATCTTTGCTCTCTCAAGGTGAATAATTCTTGAGCATAATTGATTCGGTTGTCTAAAAGGCATAACGTTTTGTTTTCTTAATGGTTACATCAAAATTTTCCACAGCGTAATTGCAGCTATGCAATAATAAATGCTTGTCTAAACTATAATTAAGAAATATTGTTGCTTATAAACAATATGTTTAAGATATACATTGACAAAGATATTAACACTATTAAAATAATACAACACTTAAGCACAAAGCATGTAAGGTAAATATAATTTGAAAAGTACGCATCAGTGACTTTTTGTCTGAAATGAAATCCGTGGAACTATTACATTTCAGTCAATAAAAAATCCTGCTCGTTATCGCAGCGACCTCGTTCCGGCACTTTAGACAAACGGGAAGTGAGGAGTTATGAATTTTTTTTAAATTAATATCCACTGCCAGGCTCGACAAAGTTGCGAACTAAACGGAAAAGTTTTACCGTTTTGACAAATGCATTTCTATAACGTCTCAATTCTTTTTTTAAATAAAATAAAATTACTGAAGAACTATTGTACAAAATATGTAAAAAAATTGTATATAATTAAAATCAAGTAAGAAAAAATGTATAATTTAGTAGGTACGCAATAAATAGGTTTTAATAAAAGTGTATGAATAGCTAGCAAGCGTAATTTTTCGTCTTCATTATGTTTATAGAAGACCATACGTATGTATTTTTCGAAAATTTAACATAAATATTGCTATTCTACTACACATTAGCTAAAGCCTATAGAAAGTCTATGTTAAGTTTAAGGATCTATGTGGAACGTAAAGGGATTTTCATAGAACCTGTCTTACATATTCTTATATACAAATTCATATGCAATTCTTTTGAAGATAGCACTACTACTGCTAATCCTAGTACTTAGTAGTCAAGATCTGCGACTTAAAATCGTAGGTCCCGAATTTAATTTTCGAAAAGCAACATAATGCGTGAATAATATAACATTACCACTGCTAACAAATCTTTTAGGACCAAAAGGTTACGTAGGTACATATCCTAATGTTTAAGATTAATCAATGGAAAAGATTATTAGATGTAAGGAAGTATTAGACAGTTGACCGAGCACAATAATACGGGCAAAAATTTTCGACATAGTGCACTTAATCTACGGAAACTTTTAAGAGCAATAAAAAGTAAAAGTTTTAAAACGTTTTAACTTTACATTAGGAAACAAAGATGTCGCTGGTATCAACAATAAAAACATATAATTTCTTTCTTTTTTCATAATACCTCTAGCCGGGCGTAAATATTTACATCATATACAAATTTTAAAAATTTTGTAATAGTTCGAAGAGGAATAACGAAAAGATTCAGTCTCGTTTCGTAATCAGGTCATTATATCACAATCGCCGCTAAGTTAGGTTACGGTATTACCATAACTCATTTTATGAAATGTGCAAATAATATTGTGAAAAAAATTTAACACAAAAATTATAGTATTTATTGTTTTATATTAATAAAAGAATATCTGATACATACTAAAGAAACAATTGGTGCCTAGTGGACCCACTCACGCTTGTAGATTGCGAAATATATTTTCAACAGATGCAAACTTTTTTATATTTACTAAAACATCATAATTACTCTCATGCCTGAACAAAGACGTCGTGAGGAAAATAACGTATCCTATTCTGTATTTAGACACAGATAACGCCAGAAAATATAGAACTTAACTCGTTGGTTCATAATCATCATTTCAGCTGTGGGATGTCCACTGCTACACTTCTCCTCTAGATTTTATTTCCCATAGGCCTCATAGAAAGTGTTCTGCAACCAGCATTTTCCCACAACCTTAACAAGGTTGTTTGTCTACCGCGTGGACAGATGACCTTCTTTTTTATTATTATTTATATGGTATGGCCGAAATCCCCGAAAGTAGATGAAATTATTTGCAACCATAACCATACTTGCTCTACCTTTTACAATACACCTTTTACAGCAACTGTTTATATATGATGCAAATACATACAGAGGGCGCACTTTTAAATGACCTACGCTGCGAATTATATTATAATTAGTGCTACCGATACCGCTATACCGCGTCCTAGGTATGAGTACAACGAGACGGGGGGAAGGGTGTATTGGCCGCTCCGTTTTGTCAGTCTGTTAGCGTTTGTGGCGATGGCGCTCGTAGTCTTTTTGTCGGCTCCCACCTCACTGCGATTTCCTAACGCAGGGTACAATACTTTAGGTAGAACTACAACTAAACTATTGCGATACTCTGCAAAAGGCCACTAAATCTCCCGTTAAAACAAAATACTATTTATTTTCTTAATCTAATCTAAAGTTATCGATATCTTAAATAATCCCGATATAATTTTTCTTCGGGCCATATGATTTCATGATCACAAAATAATATAATAGTCAATTTTTTTGACAAAAACTTTGCAATAAATGTTCTAGTTCTAGTGACATTAATTTCAATAAATTTTACTGGTGAATAGCACGCGAAGTTACGTTATATTAATAAACACCTGGTATTTTATTCCATTCACGATGACTTGGCAGGAGTCTTACATGAATCTATTTTTGACGACGCTTTACTACTTGAAACCTATTGAGTGACTCATCTTTATTATTCTACAGGTTGTAAAATACAGTGCTCATGTGGTGATACAAATGAGTCAAATCAGTTCAGGAAAAGGTCATTATATACATAGTATATAAAATAATATACATATTGTTAAAAACTAATTTCGTTTCAATTTACTACAATGTCATCTAAATTGATCTAAAAATTATATTTTGTAATCATAACTTTTTTACATTCTGCAAAGATATCCTAAACTGGGAGTAAATTAAAGAAACAAGTTTTATGATTTTGATAAATATAACATTTCAACACCAAACAATATACGTATACTTATATAAAGAAGCTTACCTGTGTTAAATTATTTTGCATTTCTTATAAGTCAATTAATTTTCAAATAAAAATGAGATAGTACGTATAGTCGGTAGATACATTATCAGTGCATAACATTTGCTAAAATACTTATACGATGTCATTGTACCTTCACTCGATGTAGTCTATACGATATCAAACAAAGGTCGTCGCAGTGACAATGATACATCGCAATAAATTTACTACTTGATCATCCGTCAAGCTAACGCGCGACGCTATCTATTTTTTAATGAAAGGTATCTGTACTATAGTTTGTTACTGATGAAGATCTACTTTATATACTTTAGTAATGGTGAATCGGTTCATCATAAATTTAAACAACAAAACATAACGTAATATTTGCCAAGCAATACTAACCGGCCAATTCAAAGTTCAGCCCTCTTGGACGCCGGATAAGAATGCTAAACGCTTTCCGTTTGCCTTATGTTTAAGAGTTTATCCTCAGCTGGAATTCTTTCTCAGAGGCCCTTGCATCCGATCACGCCATATAGCCATTGTCCAACCAATCTAAGAACTGTATCTACGGCATGGGCCGAAGTTTCTGTGAGTGACCTCGAGCTTTACTACTAAACAAGATTCTGGGGACGCACTATCCGCGACCTTTAAACCCGCGAAAATCGTAAACAACAAATGGGCAATAGGAACAATCCGTCATAGAAAAAAAAAACATAAATGCATATATTGTATCAAAAAAATGTATAAGAAAAGGAAGTGGTAAATTGTTACCTGCGTTTAACACTTATTGTTGTGATACAAAAATGTCGGTATTTGGCTTATTACGAGTAAAATTATATATATTATGGTCAAACCCTAGACGATTGCTTGTCCGGAAAATAACATAATGACCGACGATTTACACAATCATAACAGAAACGGATAAAACACTTTTAATAGAAATTAAATGTACAAAGGTGTGTAGCAGGGCGTTCCCGCACAACTTTATTCAAATGTGGATAGATAAAGGAAAAATGGAAAATTAGCTAACACGTACACGTAGAGATGTAATAAATGAACATTTAAAATAATAGTTAATTAACTGTTTTTTTATGTTAAACTTGCGTTATTGATAAATGTAAGCATATCTTATTACAAATACAGTTTCAAGGAGTGGCCTTATGCGATATTTATGTTGAACAAACTTAGCACGTTCTTAATGAAGTTTCTAAAGGTCGGCTTGTGTGTAGAGGGAAAATCATTATATCTGTACATGATAGAATAAGCAAGAAGAAATTTTGTAAAAAGCCTACGCGTAAAACAATATAATATTTCTACTAATATACTCTCGAATTAATGTAATGATGATGGCTGTGAAAGTTCGAGATCAATCAGGTCTTATATAGCTGAGGATTAAATAACTATCGCATTAAAGAGAAATTAATATTATAAAAACTCATGTATAGACAATTTAGCGCCTTGGGAAAGCAGAAAGTATAGGTACAGTAAAAGTACATAGGTAAAGTAAATTACCGCAGACTATTCAATTCAAGATTTTAAGTGGTAATTAAACAAAGCAATGATAAATATAAATACACCTCAAACACATTTAGAATTTTCATAGTTAATCTAAAGATGTTACGTAATACTCAACATCGCACATCGATAAAAGTTAATCTGACCTCTGACCTACGTATATTTATAGATCCCATCTGCCTGTTTCGCACTGGCAAGGTCATTTTGTAGCTCGTTCGCTGAAACAATTTGCGTCACTGCGCTCGAAGGCTAAGTCCCGTTAATCAGATAACGCTGCTGTAAGGTTCAAAGTTAATATAATTAAATGTTAGGGAAATCCCTACGTAACATCGCTAAGCAGCTTTAAACACTTGCGTAAGTCATATAGAAAAAAGTACAAGGAGAAATTGTTATCTTCTTTACTGTGATCATTTATGCATCTATGTTTTCTCTAATACTTTTTTGAACAAATTGAACCCAATGAAATTAATTTAAAAAATAAAATTATATATTTTATTAAATAATCATCGGATATAATTAGGAACAATTTGATAAATTTTGCTTAATTACAAAAAAGGTCCGCTATTCCACTCGTGTCGTGTAGAAGACTAATACGTTTTCATAGACCCAATGTTTTCAGCGCTCTGCTATTGCTAATAATTATGCACAACTCAAATTAATTATGTAACAAATACACAGGATAATCATTTTATTTATAGAAAGATCAATATGCGAAGTCTGAAAAAAGTAAAGTTTTGATAGCAGTGACAAAAAAGTTTTAATGAGTTGTAAGTCGTTCCGCTTTAATAAATAATCGCATTTATCCATGGCATTCGCATAAACGACGTTAAACAAGATTATTAGCAGTTAACCTTTTAATAGCATTACCGTGGACAGAAGGCGCAGCATAGTAGAAATGTACAATGAATAGAAAAATTGTATATGAGGATTTTAACACAGAAAATACAATCTGCAAATAATTTTATTAATTCGAAGCATACGAATATGAATATATTAACAAAAAGATATATTTCATTAAAACCAACTGGGATTAGTTCTTGTTTCACATCCTAAATGTATAATTACCACGTATAAAAGAATTAATACTCTGTATAGTGTAAAAAAATGTTTAGCATAGTACTCATCCAGAAAAATTGGTCCTGTTGCAGCTTTTTTACATTTATAAAAAGTTGGGAACTCTCGCCATGTGTTTTTAAAAGGGCGAAGAATGACTATAATAGTGTACTTAAATACACGAAACTCATTATTTTGTAATTTTATATTAAATTTTAAATTTTCTGCGAAACTTGCTAACAACACTTTAGGAGTATTTTGTTTGATTTTACAAACAAAATTTTCATATGGTAATTCCGGGAAAACATTTTTTACAAACTAGTTGTTTGTCCTTAAAACAAAATGTTTCAACGTAACTAACTGTAACTCTAACTTTAATAAATAACTATGCCATCAATTTGCGCTTCGATTGAAAGCTTCGTTAACACTTAAACTTCATTCCGTCTTTTTTGTTAATTAATTAATTATCACGTCTTCAAGATTTTATTTAAATGTTTCTATTTAAATTGTGTAATATCAAATCTCACTGTATAGATTGCTTTATGTCCTATATTAACAACTAGACAATAATTTTACATAACCTGTTATTCTTTAAGAAAAGACCAAACCTTTTAAAATTTATTTTAGTTAACTTAATAATTTTAATCACTTGTTTTGCAGATAGTACTACTTTGTAAAACAAACAATACTTTCTGAATATTCTACGGAACAAAAATGAACAACACTGAAGCTCAGAGCAAACAATGCCAGAAAGATTTTCCGAAATTTTGTCGGTCAGGGCCTCTGCTACATTGATGAGCAACAGCGGCCATGTTTAATAAAGAAAACCGAAACAACAGACATTGAAACAAAAACGAGATATCCTGGTTTAGAAGGTTTTTTGATAGTTCTTGTTATATTTTTAATCCAAGTACAAATGTTAATTGAATTTATAAGTTCACATTTTAATTATTTTTTAAAAGGAATTCGAACATTTCCTAAAATTTACATTTTTGGCAAATCAATAGATCTTATAACCATGACTCAAATATGGATTGCATGCTAACGAACCTAAGATATAAATATTATCAAATTGTATTGTGTACTGATTATGATTTAGTACAACTCTAAAATTTTATATATGATTCATTTATAAGTCAGAAGTATCCGCTGACGTAGCACACCGTCATACCACTTGTAAGATTTAACTATGTGACCACTTCACATTTTTTATCAACTACTAAATGACTAACTAACCGCCATAATAATTTCAAATCTGTACTTTTAGATAGCCTTATTTTAATGAAGAAGTAAATGTATCATAAAAATGTATCATAATTTAGAGAAGTCTTTGAAAAAAACTAATAAATGAAACTTTTAGTAGCCATTTTTCATATCCAATAATAATAGTATCCAATAGTTAGGACAAATTTAGTAGCGCACAAAATTAGCGTCTACGATTAAACAGTACCTCAGTAGTATTACCTATACATGTATACTGAATTTAATGACCTAGTGTGTCGCGTACGATGGCAAACACATTTACGCAGTAATTTCACGGAAATAATTAGGGTTTTTGGGCTTCGACTACTTAAAAAGAATTATATTGACCGGAGCACATCGTTACATTACGTGGACGCTTAATGCGACTATCAATTTTAACGTTAAAAAGGAATCGCATGTTCTTCAAAGTAAACTGAACTCATGCTACTGAAAAAAAAGGAAATCTTTCTTGGTCACAGGGCACACGATGCCTATTACTGCCTTGGCTTTGTTACGAAAAAAATACTGTTTTAACTAAGGTAACTGATTAGGTTTACGAAATGTACCAATCATTCATTACCCAAAGAAATAATAAACGGACTGTCATTACTTACGAGAGTTTTAGAAACACTAGAGAGAGTTCATTATACTTGTCCACTCCAAAGGATGACATTAGTTTATTTATTGGTATTAAGTAATAATCTCAAATTAATTTCAAATTAACATTTACGCCATCTAGCAATTTTTCAACCTCTGAATAAATTAAAAAAGAACACTCATCTTCAATGCCACGATCTCAATAATTAAATTGCCCAATGCGTAATTTCCATAGCATTTTTAAGAATATCTAGGATTCTTATTAATGTATCATATTATATATACAATAGACAACTAAACGCAATGAGCAATTGTTTTAAAATCATGAATCGTGTATTGACGTAAACATAATCACAATTGTCATGTACAAATATTTCACAAAATTATATAAAAACGCACCTCTCTAAATTTTGATTAAATTTAGATAACCGTGAAACTGTGAACGATAAATGAGAATGTTTTTAATTAATACCAAAATTTTGTTAATAAACTGGATTTACACTTATTAACGAGGAAACAAAATTTAACATATTTTATTGGTATGAATTAAAAAGCATTCTCATTCACATTCACTAATTATTTATTCACATTATTCCAAAATTATACATAACTTTGATCTTATATAATGCAATCACAGAAGTGTATCACAATCACCGCAAATCGTTGTGGTTATGTTATTTAATTAGGGTAACATAAGGTAAGGTAAATTATAATTTATGTTATTTGTTAAATCGATAATAAAAATAACATGTTTGCATAGATGAAACCGCTCCACCTTAAAAAATAATGATAAACAAAGTTTTTATCAACATAAATATCTCCTGTTTTCCAGTCTTTCACCACAAGAGTTCTGATATTTCAGACGCACACTAACTTTGTACAGCATTTAAAAGGGTTTACCCTATTTCTGTATTGGGGTCATATCACTTTTAAAGCTACTACCGTGCTATGCATTTAGCGTTACGTCATTTCAACTGGAATTCATAAGCTTTACGGTTTGTTACGAAAGAGTTCGAGTTATAGGACAAAACTCCAATAACTAGACAAATGAGAGAAGTTATACAGATTTTGTGATGCTACAAAAAACATGTGCATTAACAATAATAAATTACCTATAGCAGATTCAGCTACAAAATATAAGTTACTACTCAAAAACATTTAAAAACACGACTTGAAGCAAGGTGATGACGGCTGCGATAATCGTCCCTTATGAATACATCATTCAATCAATAAGCAACTTCCTCATGCGGGCTTATACGAACGGCTTAAGTGACTACAATCATGACTACAATGAAACATTTTCCCGTGTGCCTCATTGGAAGAGGTCAATTATTTCAACCAAAGGAGATGCGCAAGTAAACGCTTAATAGTTCATTACAACTCGTAGAACTCTATCGTTTAAAGTGAAGTTACTAATTGAACTTTCGACCGTTTATATGGTACATATGTTTGAGTAATACTTTCCCCGCCATTTTATGTTATAAATTTATAGTTTCTTCAAGATACTATAAACGAATTATAAATACAGAGAAAACTTAATATTATTAAAGATTACAAAACTTAAATCGACAAAGAAAGCAAAATAAATACAATTGTCGTATATTTAACATGTTTCTCGTTGAATAGGTGAAAATAATAAAGTTAGTTGAAATTATAAAAACTAACATAATAAATAGTATCTACGCCATCTATATATTCGAACAAAAAATGAAGGAGTATTTTAGCAGTAATTATTAAAAATTGAGCTGAAACTTAACGCATCGTCGCGAAGAACACTGAATACATGAATAAAGTAATAACTCCTGGAAACAATGTCATTAATATTCATTATAGCATCAAACAAAATCTAAACTTAAAAATAACCTCACAATATTATTAAAATAAATCAGATATACATACTAACCAAATCAAATGTGAATTATTGTTCACTTTCTACTTTATTTATTAAATCAAATGAAACTTTTTTTCAATTTCATTGTTTTTAGCTCAGCTTGGAAACTTTTTGCATAAATGCGTGATGTATTCGCCCTTTCCTAACGCGCCGTACATCGGTTCCGGTCGATCCATAGTTTAACATTATTTTAATATTTATTGCGAATTATAATCACCTAATTATATATTGCATTTTAACCCAATACAACTAAAAACCGAAACGGTCCAAATGATACCATATGATTGCAAATAAGAGCTTGAAAGTGATATATATTAAAATAGGTTTAGCGCGTCTCTTTGTGTTACAGATTATTGCCTGCTTTAAAGCAACTAGGGTTAGAGGAGAAAGGGTTAAAACTGTTGGGGATTGTCCCCTACATTTGATCACCGTTGATATTAGCATGTAGTATTCATACGCTCCCCTTTATATAAATATTCACTGACCGCGAAGAGTCTCACTGCTGTTTTTATTTTACGAGTGTAAATGTTTAGCATTAAAAATTACGAGAAATAATCGCAATTAAAAAAATTGAAAGTTGTTTCATATAATATTACATTTAGCAATTCTTTTAATAAGTACGTCCACTATAGATAAGAAACGTTAACCTTTGAATCCAAGAAATGCATCTTTTATTTAAGATTTATCTCCGTGTCACGATCACAAAAGGTAATAACAACGTTCTAACCAATAAGAAGAAGTAAGTAGATGATATAATGACTTACAACATATATTATCACATTATCTATATATCTTTATCAGGCACACTTACTGAAATGGCAGATTTCTAAATCATATATTATTATTTTTATGCTAAAGTTTTCTTACTAAAATATTTGCACAACCGCACATCCTGTATTGCTACAAATCGACCTTGCCCCTCTTAAACAATGCTAAAAACAAGCACATTATTTTATAACAATTTTTTTTGTTAATCCAAATTCAACATCTCTTCCAACACCAATGTGTCATTGACTTATGAATTATGATTTACGACAGTGAAACATGGTCACTCACTTCGGGCCACTTTGGCAAATTTAGTCGTTAAAAAAGCCATGAATAGGGCTATGTTCCTGATTTCTATATGAGATCAGAGTGAGAAGATCGGTAGACTAACAAAAGTAACAGTAGACAGGCCACATATCGCGCAGAACAGATAGCTACTGGGTTCTTGAGACTCTGGAGGGGAAACCACGGAGTCGCAAATGCAGGGTAGGCTGTTTAACCACAAGATAGACAGATAGAAGTTGGTGGTTTAGCCGCTTCCAACTGACCCACTAGAAAATCTACAGAAGTGGGAGTCCTACGGCTGAAATGATGATAAAGAATTCTAATATTAAATATTAAATAGTAGTCTTAACTCTTAGAAGAATATTTACTCTGATAAAACTGGAATGTTTAACAGCGTAAAACATGACCCGAAAAAAGTCTTTACTTTCATTTAATTAGAAAGAAAAAACGTATCTGTATTAATAGATCGACAATATTAAAAAAAATTAAAGGTTGAACAGGCTCCAGATAAAAATAAATGAATAGACGAGATTGAGGGCATAAAAAATCTATTCCAAAAATATCACCTAGTTACATAGATGTCACCAATGTTACAATAACTAATTATTCATATAAGATGAATAGGTATTACTTGGCAAATGTGAAACAATCATGAATAATATTAGTCAAGGCCGATATGAAACAGAATAAACAAACTATTACGAAAAAGGAATACAACTGGCAAGTCAACAACATACAAAACCAACATACGTAAGACAGTGACGGATGTATTTCTATAATTTTCGATGCTGAATAATTAAAAGCGCTAAACAAATTTAATTAAAGGCTTAATGGACAGATGAATCACAACAGAACAATAGTATATTGAAGGCTATCTGTTACATTAAGATGTTATTAAAAAAATATAATATTCTTTAGAAACTTTGTTTTCCTCTCCGTTTTATGAGTTTTGCATATAATAAGACATGATTTAATAATATATATTTTAATCAATTATCAATTCCACTCTAAAATAGTTTGGAGTATAATCTATAGCGACGTTTCAGCTTGTAGAGGCTCATTGCAAGGTGTATATATATAAATATAAATATATAGCAGTTATGTATACATATATATACATACAGATATATATTTATTCATAAACAAATATATTTAAATATACATATATATATATATATATATATATATATATATATATATATATATATATATATATACAATACTTCACAGATGTTGACCTCAAACAGTATCACTGCGCTATGCTTGTAAATTATTACTAAATATGTATGTCATCACGATGTAATATAAATTCATTTGTAATAAAAAATTAAATTTTTAATTTAAATTTTAAGGGTTGTTCACAATATTAATATTATAAGTTATTTCATGTGTTTATTCTGCACTGTTGAGAATGTCTGAATGGTAAGGCCATTGAAAACGAGCTGTTTCTAGAGAGGCTGGCCGGCTACAAGCCGGACAGACACATTTGTGTTACGTTTTTCAGCGCAGGACAGAGGAATGTAAATATTAAGAAAGGTTTTTTTTGTGCAATAAAGAAATTCGTAAGACGTTATGGCATAAGGTGAAAACATTATAAACTTCTAATTATAGTCATTCATTCTTGTCCATAATACGGTCCTACGCTTTCCTCTAAACTTATATTAATTATTGCTTAATGCTGCGTGTACCTTCGGTTCTTTAATATCAAACATAAGATGATACGCCTCATTTGACAAGTAATCGGCGGCCACAACGTTTTCTAATCTGGAACAAGGCTAGTGTACTACAACATGGACGTGAAGATGTGTATTGCGTATGTGGTTTTCAAGACAAAAAGATCATTAATTCGTAGACCCGTATATTTTATGAATAGTTGTGATTAATGATCCACTAAAAGTTTTAAATAAGTCATAAATTAAATAAAAACAACGTATGATCAAATACAGCAATACCTCACTTTGCGTCGTAGTTACGTTCCAAAAAAACAAGACGCAAATTAAAACGCCGCAAAGTGAATTAAGATTTTCTATAGCAGACTATGTAAAGATCGAAGATAAGTTCCAGGGTTACGAAAATACTACTTTTTAAAAAGAAAATTGAACAAAGTATACATTTAAAAAACAAAAATAATATAACTCTGCCAATAAATAATTTGGAAAAATATTTACCTTTTTTGTAACCAGAAACAACACGTAAAGATTTATATAAATTTATTATTATCTTTTTAAAAAAGGACAACACACTACGTAATCGAAACTGAACTCTAAAACTAGCAAAACAAAGTGACAATAAAACTGTATTAAAATTGAGTTGTTTTTATTTAGAAAGGGAATCCCCGAGTTTTGATGGCATGGCGCAATTAGAAACAAAAGTGTTGCCATCTTTTAGAAAAAAAAGTAAATTTCTGAAAAAAAAATTAGACTCGAACCCAAAACAACGCAAACTCGAAAATCTAACGACGCACAGTTAAAATTAGTACTAATAAAGCAGCGACGCAACTTCGAAAAAAAACGCAAAACGAAACGACGCAAAGCGAGGTATTATATAAACGTGTCATTTCTATTAATTAAGGAACCCCTTAATAAAAAAATTAACATTAAGCTGAAGACGATACGATACGTTTCGCTTATCAAGATCCTAGAACGATTCTAAAATGTGTAAACAATTTTCGCATGAAATTTACAGAGAAACATTAATATTATCGATAGTACAACTGTTGGAAAAATTTGTACTGTAAACTGTTCTTGGTAGAAGTTCTCTTTAAGTAATAAAATATTTATGTTTATATAATAAATTTCTGATCAGATTAAAACTGCATGAACATGAACATTTAATTTCATTAAAACATAAATTTATTATTATTTTATGGTTATCCTTATACTAACAAATATCACTATTAAGCACAATGAACTACATTTATACAGTATTAATTATCTTGATTAGTTAGTAAAATCTCGATAATAAATCATTGAATAAAAACTATTTATTACAAGTAATAAATAATTAAATGCCAATTAAATACACATTGGTTATAGGTGTAAAAACTTTAAAAGGATGGATGTCTAGATTATTTGTCAGCAAAAAGGTTTAAAGCTTTTACAATTTTATTTCCAATCATCATGTATTAAGTGATCACTGTGAAATATATTTTTTTTTAAAGAAATGCGACAACTGACCAGTACGTCTGGCGGTACTAAGTCTGCAGGTAGTAATTTCGAGTTAGAAAACGCATTTTTACTTACTATATAGTCATTATTGTATTTATTATTTCTGAAACCATTGATATTTGGAGACGTTGTACTGTAAATTGACTGACAACAAATGTGTTATACATTCACCCCTTTAAAGCTTTTAACACCAATAATCAATCACCCGGTGAATATTTCAAACAAGTTTCTTGGAATTAAATCTTTATCGATTCGGATATCTTTGAGAGCTCATAAAGACTCAAAACTCTGTTGGAATATTAACATAAAATGAAAACTAAATGAGAAGCATTTCCGCACTTGCTGCAACGTGCTCGCATTCTCATGTGATTGTACTTATATTTATTCACTTGGTGTCGTATACGAGGCTAGCAAACTACGTCAAAGCCGCTAGTTTCCATTGCTATGTGACAAAAGATCAACGCAATAATATTTAATTAAAAATTGTACATTTCTTGGTAAGACTTGTTCGATTGTATAATACTGTAGGTATAATAAAAACATCGAAAAACAGAGGTATTCATGGAAGCATCAAATTGAAACTAATTCGTGCCCTTGTTTTTTCCATAATTATTGTACATGCGAAACCTGGACGCTTAAGTCTTATATAAGGGAACGGATAGATAAATGCATTCGAGATATGATGGTAGCGCCATTTGTTAAGAATTCCATGGACAGCGCGCCGAACTAGCCAGTCTACTGCACTAACTACTACTCATAGAGCTCAGCACAGATAGGCTGCTTGCGTAGCATCCTCAATTACTTCGGCCATATTGCTCGGAGGAGTAAGGTAAAAGGAGGTGGATGGTAAAAGGATAGACCACTTACACGAACCTACTCGCTGGACTAACGCATTTTTAAAACGTGCAACATAAACACACACGGTTCCTTAAAACTTCACAAAGAACAAAAGCCTAGAGAAAAATGGTAGCGGACAAAAGAAATGAATAAGAATATCAGTTTTTTAGGAAAAATAAAACCGCAGAAAACTATGTACCGTTTTTTATTAATTACTTGACATTTTTTTAACAACAGACTTTAATCTCCTTAGATTAAAATAAATATTTTTATTACTTAATATTTGATTTATACCAATATATCAGGTCCCTCCCTCTAATATTTTAGCAAAGTGTCGATAGCAAGAAGTACATCCCTCAGAATGTTCATGGGCAGGGCTCGGAGGGCGATGACCCCTCTCGGCAGACGAAGCTTTTCGCGTCTCGCCCTACTTGCCGCCCGCCCAGCACGCATAAATATACGTAATTTTGTAACATAGTTAAAAAATAGGCCAATTTATTAAAGTACCATAAAAAAATCATAATTGAATTTTTTAATAAAATGTAATATTACTTTAGCATATACGTCGTACCGATTAATAGTATTTTTATAATGGCAAGGAAAACAGACACCAAAACCTAGATAAATAAACTGGTCCTCTGCTTAACGCGTTTATAAATTTCACGGATCAGCAGTAGAAATTTAGACATAAAACACCAAGAGTTGTTTTATCGAGCTGCCAAAAATCGTGCTCAAGGACTTTCTATAGACGGAACACTCGTTTATAAGTAGCGCTCGTAAAACAGGCATTGTTAAAAATGCGAAACGAACTCTTGCTGAAGTAAGATAGCAGCGCCACTACATCCTATGTATGTAAGTATCACATTTCCGTACCTCATTCATAATAAGTGTCATTCATGTCGAGTGTATCGCCCCACATTATGTTCTTGCATATTATAATATATCCTCATTTTATGCTAGTTACAATAAATGCAATATTTTATATAGATCTATGAAATCTAAAACCGCCATGTTAAAAATAAACGTTTAGTAATATTTAGTGGATACGTATAAACTGCTTGTACGAATATGCCGATCAATCGCAACGGATATTATCCATATAAGTACAGATAGAAAAATTCTTGTTCATGAAACGTTGCACCTCATTGCACTTTCGCTTTCGCCGCATCGGCAATCGCTAACTTAGCCTTATTCAAAGTTTATACCTTATACGGATATAGGATGTCTAATGCGTAGGATCGAAAATACATAAATGTTCATTAATAACTATTCTTTTTTTATTATTATGAACTTTTTTAGTTTTTATTTTTTTTTTCGTAGTGTATATACCATCGACACGGTAAGCGAAGACAAATTAATCGCTAAAAATCTGCAGTATTAAAGTGATATCCACAAATACGGTGTTACTACCAGGTGTAAATCCCGCTTACCTCATCACTTAATGACAAAAATCGATATAGATGTCAATGCCCCGGGAGAGTCAATACATTAGGTGGACTTAAAGATCGTTCTTTGAGACATCCTTTGAGAACACTATTTATAAAAAATAAAAGTACGCCCTTTACGACTCCCTTCTAATTAAATCAAATACGTTGTCAAACACTTAAATTATATATTTATTTTTCTGTACTATGAACACTAATTCATAGTATTTAAATGCATAAAACGAAACAACCTTCAATAATTTCATCTTTAATAAATCTTACTTTGTCATTTATCTTAAATATATAGATTCAACCATCAAGTACTTGTTTATCACTAGAATGAATCTATAAAAACAAAGTATTAAAATTTCTTTACGAACGAAACTCTCCAAGATAGACGTTGACTGATAGCAACAACCACAAGACTGTATTTTACCGGCAGATAAAATGACAACAGGTTTGAGTAAGTAACGCGATTATCTCGAACGGCTGGTTTGCTTCGCTCTCATACGGTGTTACGACAAATGCGTAATGGCGATGTCGTAACAAACCGTCGACAATTCAGCCACTTTCTTAAAGACATTATTTGCGTTAATATCTCTAACGTAAAGAACTTTCAAAACAAACAGTTTTAATAAATATTTCATTAAGGATTATATAGTAAAAATTACGTACTGAACTGTGTTTGCTAAACAGAGCACACGAAACGAGATTATGCACAACTTAAATAAGCAAATTATCACTCTACATTTGTAGCTTGCAAGATGCGGGTATGTTTTCTTTTTTTGGCATTAATTACTGAGCCAAAGAGACATACAGTTTCATATGTTAGGTGGATAATCGCAGATAAAGTGTTACAAGGGTTATCATACAATACAATTATCATCAACACCAGTTGAAGTGGTAGTGGACAGGTCATATAGCATACTGCTGGCTGCTGGAGCCCTAAGCAGTTTACTTTTGGAGTGGAGACTGCGTACCGTAAAACGCAACATAAGATGTCCACCCACAAGGTGGACAGACGACTTTTTAAACTCGTTAACTCTGGGTGCAAACTGATTTCAATGGGTCCTATTGCAAATTTATGGTAGAGGCTTATGTCCAGCAGAAAACGTTATACGGCTGATATTATAATGATTAAAACCACTACATTATGAAAGAGCCAGTTTGATATACCACAAGAACTCCCTGCTTGTCTTATATTCAAATACAGAAAAAATATACCCACTATTAATTTCAGATACCAATTATTTAGGTATAACCATACATAAAAAAAATCTAATCAATATCGAAGATTTTAGTCAAAAATAATTTACAACATTGCAGAGTTTTAGTTTTTTTACTGTTTCTGTAGAGTGAAATTATGCAAATGAGAGATGAGATGGCGACAGTAATGACATAAATATAGAAACCACAATAAGCTTGTATCACTTTTGTTACATATTGACGTTGTTTGCCGATTAATATTTAGTTTCACAAGATTTTAGGGGAGTAAATTTGAGAACGGTTAAAACACTACTGTAACCAAACTTGAATGCTCTCTCGGGAGCCGGGATTCTGGTCGTTATATTACTTATTATACCAGATTGGACTATACAACTAAATTAGTTAAAATACAATACTATTGTGTTTTCTTTTCTAAAACAAATGTCATCCAAATAATGCTGAGAACAAAATTCAGCGGTTCTGTAAGTATTAAAAACAGTATTAAAATTTTACTTTACATCAATTATCAATTATTTTGTCTATCTGCTAATTTACGTATACACGATTTTTTTTCCATTACCTCATTCTTCTGGATGTTACGGTTCAACATCATTCAAAAATTAGACTTTTCCAAAGAATGGCACTTAACCGTTTATTATATTCCTTACAGTTTCTTGTAGGCAAACAAACGAATTAATTTTTTCGAATTTTGTTATTCACGACATAACGTATATTGAGAAATATCAAAGAATTTACGCGTAATCGAGTTGTTTTTTTAATAAACAACACATTACCTGTATGGTTTCTCTTATAGGAAATAATTTAATTATCGAATGCAAGTAGCTGTGACTCTAATAACAGTAAATATGCTCAACTGATTTGACGTGGATTCGTTTAACACGCGAACAAATACTACTTGTCGGAATTCCGTTTACGATAAATACGCTACGCACGTTATTAAAATGGAATATTTGGTAATTAAATTAATATATATACTAGAGTTACTTATCAACTTTTTTTTCTTCAAAAAGTATCACAGAATTTTTAAACTTGTGTTTTACAACATCATAGGGTCTATATATAGTATTTACTATATTTTTCTAACCAAGCCACACATCACAAGTCTGAGCTAGTAAAAAGGCGATACTTTCTTTCTTGTTACTACTTCAAAACACAACAGCACTAACAAAAACAGACTTAAAGTGCGTGTTCCTGGAATCGAAGCCGTAATTAAACGTTCCTCGAGGGTTTTACAACTTTGTTTTTTTCTACTACGACTGAATTCCATATTAGTTTCATATATATATAATAATCGAACAATGTTTTAATTGATACATTTTTACCAGAACTATATTTAACCTAAAAAAATTGTATATTCAGAAAAAGAAATATTTCCCTGTCGCACGTCTGACAAAACGTCACATGGGTAGTACGAAGCACACTACGAAGCCGAAATTAGCCAATTGTCTCTTTCCAAAGGTCGATGTGCAATATTTAGCGCCAGGTACTGTAAATTAATGTCTTATAATATATTTATATATCACATATATTTGTGATATCGTAATTCATAATCGTTATTACATTAATATCAGTTCTTTTTAATGTTACTTATTTTTTATTCGTTGCACTTTGCATTTTCATTTTCATTCATATTTTTTGTCGTTTATGATATTAACCTATTTCATCCAAATTTATTTTTTCTCGGCGCGGCTCGGAAGGTCAACTGGTAGAAAATACCTTCGGCATCAAATTCGTCGTATTACAACGTATAAGATGTGTATAAATAAAAAATAACAAATAAAAGGTAGTCAAACATTAAAGCGACCGGTAAATCAAAATAGATAAATAGTAATACGGCCGCTATAGAGAGCACATAAATAATTGAAACAGACACGGAGCGGCTTGCCACCCAAGGCGTCGGGTTATCCTGATCCCGATCCCTTTGTCCGGCTCCCGTGCCAAATGCCGCGCTCCGCATACCTAATGCAGAACTCGTTTTGTAATGCGATACACAAACTTATAACCGTTGTTCCGCATAGCTTCGAGAACGACACAGCGGTGTAGTGCGTAAAAATGTGAAGGATACCCTGAATACTTAACAAAGCTGAGTTTAAATTCAAAATATCTTTATTTAAGTAGGAATTTATACACACTTATGAATCTCTGTTGTTTTAACAATATACATTATACACTATAAACTCTTGAATGTCAAATATACTTTTCATTTTAGATTTAAAACTACGAAACAAAAGATCTATGATATCTTTTGAACCTTTATTGTGCCTACACTTAGTATAAACCTCTTTACAACTAAGCTCGAGGGCTCCTTCGGAAGTCTTGTCTCAAGCTGGTACATACTCCACAAAATCGATGACGGACTCTTCATTTGACTAGGCGCAAGGGCCTCAGAGACTTGGGCTCTCACTCGTTCGATTTTATCATCCCCATTCGTTGTGCCTGAGAATACCAAAACCACGGCTCGATCGCTTATCGGGTTAATTTTTTTAAGGTAATAGACGACTTCTTGTTACCTCAGAGTACTGTATTAAATCTAAATAAATGTAATAAAAGGCTAAACGTCCTACGAACTTTTGTTCTACGACGAAGATATTTGTATCACAAAACTCTTAATAATATATATCAGAAGCGCTAAGACGAACAGGGCTGATGATTATCGATAGGGCCCACAAATAGCAGACCGACACAACTTCTGCGCTCCTCACCTGAAGACATGTGACATTGACCTTTCTGTTTTCTTCTTGCAACGTCTCATACATATTCAACACCATTATTAATGTGAAGCAAACATGGACTTTAGAAATTTCTCCTAAAATAACTGATGTTACGTCGTACTAGGTGGACAGCTGTATGAATTTAACACGAGTTAATTTACATTCAACTTGTCAATTGCGATAAAAAGTAATCAATATTAAAAAAAATATTATAAAGACTCTTGGAGTTTCTTCCTGCTTCATTTGCACGACTAAAACACCTTGCAAACCAGAGTAGAATCAAAAATAAAATTGAATTAAAAAAGTTTACGACTAAAAAAAGTCAAGTCAAAATTTCCAATACTGAATAAACGTAATTTATCCTAATCTTTTATAGTTGCATTTAGAGAAAAAAATAACAGTTAAATAGCAATTATCTTTGTAGATTACGGTTCATATGCAATTCATTATTACACCATTCCTAGCAATTTTAATTAAAATATTACCTTACTGTTCCCATGCTTTCGAATACAATTCCAAGTATATATGAAACGTGTAAAAAGTAAGGTAACAGTGTTATAAACTTTTATTAATTTGAAGGAACACAACATCTTACATAAAACTTATTTTGTAATTAATAAAAAAAATACACATAACTTAAACATATAAAATATTAAGGGATTGAATACTGCGAAAGGTTTATTAAAGTGAATGATTTTATTCACAGGTATTCTTCTTTCGTGACATCGCTTACTGTATATTATATCAAAAGAACATTTCTGTACAAAATATATAACGAAGAACTAATGAAAAAAAAATAGGCGTAGAACCAAAAAAGTGCATTTTTGGTTAGTTCAAAAGATGCTCTTTTATATTATTATTTTTCATCTATATTCCGTATACACATAATATCAAAAAACAAGGTCTTTCCGTTTACCGTACGAGCGCTACTAACCCTATTGCGATCCAGATTTCACTAACGTGTTGGCATTTACCCCGAAAGATTTATACATGTTTCAAACTCAAAACACCTTTTTTCTACAATACATTTACATGCACTTTTGAATCGTCGATCATTTTAACATTATAAGTAGTAAGTTACTCTCAACCAAAAACTCTTAAATGTTATTATTTAATAATACACTTTCAATTTTAGATTTAAAAATAAAAAAGGAAAGTCTATTTTATCTTGTGGGACTTCGTTATATATGCGTACACTAGACCTATACAGAATTAGCTAAATTTTTTTAGGAGGAATTTAGCGCCATTGGTTTTTTTTTCATCTCTCGTATTTATTGTGTCTGACACTATTTTAATACAAGATTTTTAAATTTTGGCCTACAAATAATATGCTGTTTATTCAAGAGATAAATTAGTTAAAAAACACAGCAACCTTAGTAAATAGTATATTGGTCTGAGAACTTTTGCGACATTAACTGTAACCTTTTCTATAATATAAAGTGATTTTTGTTACACCATATTCAATTATGATTATAATGTACAAGAAATTATATGAAATACTCCGCTCATAAGTACATACATGCGACAGCTCGTTTCGTCTTGTATGGAACTAAGACATGTGATGAGTTCTTGAGAGATGTTGTCTAAGAGCAAGAATAAGTGTTTGTGGTTTCTCTCGTACATTTTCAAGATGTCGTATAAAAGAACAAATTGTTTCGTATCAACATGTCGGCATCGAAATAGTGCATCACGCATTGTACTTTTTATACGAGTAGCATAATGAAAAAAAAATACTTATAAATATTCAAGTATAAACGACGACAGCTGTGAGCATAGTGCCCTGTTAAAATGTTCGTGCGGTGACGAATCTAAAATATTTTTATACGTCCGCAAAAATAACGTGTTAGTGATCATAATTATAAAACTTTAACAGCCAGTAAATGAAAGCATCTTTAATCATCAACATCATGTCAGTCGATGGACGCCCACTGCAAGGCATAAGCCTCCCCCAAAGATGTCCACGATGTCTTACGTTAATCGCGCACATCAATCTTCAATAAGAAAGCTTGTCAATTAATAGTTCGAATAAAAAAATAATGTTACTTAAAAAGGTTTCTTTTAATTACGCATTTGTGCCAAACGATGATCATGAATAATCATGATTCATGAAATTGTTATTCAATGAAGATCATTCAATCAACACTCGCGAGGTATTATACCTTAAAAGAATACTCGATGGTCCAACTTCGTAGAAACTAGAATCAAATTAAGCTCTTCTACAATGGCATCTTTTAAGTTGAAATATGTAGTTACAACACATCCAAACCCACCTATCTGAGAAGATCCGATAAGAGCCCATAAGAAACTCGGTTTCTTTTTCTTGCGATCACTCACACAAATATCCTTTATCCAATAGTTACAACAATTCGCTCCCAAATCTTATTATCACTTAAAAACTTTAATAGCATACCAAACACTAATAAGATTTTTTAACTTTGTTTAATTTAATAATTTTTTAATAAACTTTTAAATTTGTTGCATAATAATTAAGAGGCTAAAACAAGATTCAAAAATTACATATTTTTTATTATAACAGTGTTTTTGGCCAGATTAATTATATGAGTAAAACAAACTAATTGCGCTGTACTGTATTTTACTATAAACAAAACTGTTTTTAAATCACAAACATAAAGGCCATGTTGCAATAATTGAATAACAAAAAAAACAGGATTTAAACTTCTTATAGAAAATAATAGTAATGATAAAGCAATTGTATACAATAACAAGAGATGAAAAAATTTTCGTCACAAATAACAAATAAAAAAAGGAACAACTGCATATTCACTTTACCCCGGCTAACTACATGGATTGTCCTGGGAACAATTGTTCATTATATTCCAACAACAAAGCCATGCGGCACCGATTACAGCGGCTTCGGCAATGTCGCGTCACACAAGACAAAAATTCATCATACTTTTATCAAGTAATAAACTACCCATAAAAATTCCGTTTTTGAGGACAGACAAATTAAGACTGAACGTAACGCAATACGAAATTTGTGCAAGTATTTACATCACAAATAACCCAATTTTGAGATTTAGCTGTACATAATACAGCATACAAAATCTCAAATGTAGTAACCAAAAGAATAATATTCCGAAATGCAGTAAACATTACATTGTATTGTCGTTAAGCATCGGAGGTACATTTAAAAATTAATCTCGGTAAAACTATTTTAGTGCGTCAAATATTGAAAATCAAGCTGTATACTAACTATAAAGAATAAAAAATTACATTAAGCAAATACTAATGAGTATCAGCTTGCAACAGCCAGGTGCAGTGTGTCAAAGAGATCGGATATCGCAATCGCGAGGCGTGAAAGTACTGGACATGTGTACAGTGCTGTGTTAACCTATTGCTATAAGCACGTGCTCCAAATGCCAACTAGCCAGTGAAACGTTACCATAAAAACACACAGCCATAATAAAGTCTAGCAACACTTTCATTCTTTAAACATACAGCATTTCATCACTAAAAAGGCATGTGAAAGATGATATTTTACACCGAGCAAACTGAATACCGTTTTCATATAAGGCAAGCTTCTCCCGTATGGCGGGAGCTGCTTTGCGAGTCCTAGCGTCGCACATCGCGAGTACGGATGCGACCACACTGACTAAATGTCTCATCGAAGCCGGGCAACGTGTCACGGCCAACTAACAGGATTACCTGTTCCATTGCGCGGGTAGACTGAACGACAGATAGGGGCTACAAGGCGACTTAACCGGATTATAATGGTGGGACATAACCACAGTCAAGCATGGCCAGCAGAATCGACCTTACAATACGATTAGTTTTTTGTTACAGAATAATTAATAATCGCATTAAAATTTTTTGGGAAATCCTGTATCCTCTCGCAATGACCTCGATAGGTGTACGATAAGTGCCCAATTAAAATGTTATAACTACTTTACTAATTAGTGCACAGAGTCGGAGAGTTCTGTACAGTAGATTTTTTTACGTAATATTTTCAACATATAAAGACATCAGTTTCTTTACTTATTTTTTAAATTTTTCGTCATAAACATGTGTTTGCTGATTGCGAGTTGTCTACCGGAGTTGTGGTGGCAATGCACAGAAAAAATATAGTGCTACAGAAACCGCTGTACCGTGCCTCAGGTATGAACGCGGCGAGACGGGGGGTATTATTTGCCGATTCGCTATAGTCCGTCATGAAAGCTCGTGACGGCAACACTCGTACTCTTTTTTCCGCGATCCCTTAATAGCGCTTTTCCAAGGCACGGTACATAGATTTTGGTAGTTTCCACTCAATCATAATTAAATAAAAAGGTAAGCATAAATAAAAACTAACAAAAAAAAACTTTGGATGGAAACACGATTAAAAAAACAATTTATTTTTAATTTTTTTTATAATTTCATTATTTGTAAAACGTTAATTATTTATATTATTAATAAATGTAAATATTAAAGGTAATAATTCAGTATGTAAGTTTTTTTTAATTAATTCTAGCGTCGCCATTAATTCTTTGCATAAGCTCAATAAATTATGCATTTAATCCACTATGCATATACTGACTAGAAATTCACTATCGGAAAATATTTATGTATATTTTAATATAATTTAAAACTTTCATAACCATAATGATGATCAACGTAAATACTTAAAACAACTCTCCCCCCGGTAGGGTCCCTTACTAAAAAAGGATTGTGACCCTTTTTGAAAAATATTTGGCGCTCTATGTTACATCTGGCATGTCGATGTTTGCCGGTTTGCATTGCTTCGGCTGCAGTGGTATCGAGTATAGTTCAGAACCGATGGCCTTGTGGTAGCCGTCATAATTCGAAACATTTTTATGCGAGCAGAAATTTCACGCACTTTTGAATCGACGATTATTTCATATTATAAGTAGTGAGCACCACCGGCTCAAATGCTGAATTACCAAGAAGATCCGACCAGAAAAGTTTTTCTTTTTAAAAATTCGCTTTTTGCATGTAGAGAAATGGTGAGTGGACGCTAATCTTAAAGTTTAACCTTTCCGGTTAAACTCATCGCCGATGAAGTTGTAAAAGCCCCCGGGTTAGCAGTGTAAACATCATCAGAAACAATATGAGTGTTCACTTCGATTTCCGTTAGCAAGGATGCGTTGATTCTACGAGCAGACCACGCAAGTATATAATAAGTCAGTTTTACTTCACATGTATACAAATAATATCTCACAAACCAACGTATTTAGTTTGTTACGATCATTTATTACATTATTCTACTTTGCTCTGCACATTGGGCGCTACTATTTGTTTACAAATGACGGTACGCCTTGAGACCTGTTACATTAGGGATCATATTCATGAAATGATAGTTATACTATTGTTTACAAAAAAGATGTAAATAAATATAAGAATAATATTCGTGCAATAAACTATAAATCTCTAATCCATTTATAACAAACGGAAACAATTTATAAAATTCAAAACGCATATTAAAAGTAAATTGATGAAAAAGGCATATTATTTAATAAACGAATATTTAAATGACAATTAAGTATCCTTAGCTGTGACGTCACTACATTATTTTATTTTCATTTAGGTATCGGTGTTGTTAAGCTTTTTAAAAGATGTGTCGTTGCAGTTTCTTCCTGCATATTTATCAGAACTGTAACACAATGCCATGCAGATAGATAGACAAAAATAAAATAAAGTCAAACGTTTGTCTGTTAAACGTTCAAATGTTTAATAAATGAATTTTATATTTGTCTTTTAAAAACTAGTACAAACGTTAGAATAATATTTTTTGTAAATTTCATTTTCGAACTATCATCATCACCATCATCATTTCAACCTTAAGACGCCCACAAATGGTCAGCCAGCCCTCAACATAGATTTTCAATAAGACCGGTTCGAAGCGACCTGCACCCAGCGTCTTTCGACGTCCTTCACAAGGTCGTCTGTCTACCTATTCTGTTAAGCTATTATAAATTATTAACGTAGATATAACTTTTAAACCAAAAAGTTATCAACTACAAACATTAAGTTAATTTATAATTTTTTGGTATAGGAGAACCAAAAAAACACGCATACAACAACGTTTAATGTCAAGAAAATTGTAAACAATTGCATATGATATAATAAAAATGAAAACTTTAAAAAAATATATTATAAAAAATTAAAGCTACGGCTAAAAAATATTTATTAATTTATTACCTAACAATAAGCTGGTTAAAATATGATATCACGACTTTTTATCTTAATCTTAGAAGTATTCTTATGACATATGCCTTTGGAATGCAAAGGTTATACCACGGAAAAACGTATCACGTATCGTACAACGATTTTTTTTTAAATAATTTTGTACATTTATTTTATAATTTTGTCTAAAAAGACAATATAAAACTATATAAATCTTATTAATATTACTTTATTAATGTTATTCTTTTAGTTCATATATTTAATTTCGCTGTAACTACGCACTAGACATCGGGGTAGCCACCATATGATTTTTGTATGTTACTTCGTATTTTTGTTTAAACTTTACAATATATTTTATGTTATATTAACTAAATGTTTATCCAAAAATTTTAATAACTGAGGATAACTGATCCGTGTTAGCTTCAAATAAATGTTATCGTTATTGCATTAACTTTTATTTTATCCTTTTTTAAATATTTAATTGTTCTGTACTGAGAAATAGTTGAAACCAAACTAATTAGATATTTCTGATATTGTACAACAGTTTTCCTTTACGGCCTACTCCCCGATTTTCAATTTAATACAACTTGGTTATGAGAGTCAAAGTATGAAAAAATTAAAAAAGAATTTATACATCTTCGCAAATTTTGACCTATGTATACCAAAACATAAAAATTGATTAGTAACCGTTTATGTCAAAATTAAACATTATTTTTGGTGAACGTATTGCATTTAATACTCTTTATTAATTTCCTTTCATCTTTTATCCATTTTAACACTAAATATTTATTTTAAAAGTATTTTTCCAAAGATTTAATAAACATTGTATTTATAAACATTTTTAATATCATTGATGAAAACTATGTTTTGGTTTTAAACATAAGTTGTCAAGATTATAAATAAAATTAATGTACGAGGTACCACATTACTTACCGAAACAGAGTATTCTTCACAAAATAATTTTCTTCAGTGTAATTAAAGAATAGAAATTCACTTTATGCAGTGTCTAACACTCGAAATCAACCAAAAAATATTTTTATTAGTTGGAAAATATAAACATCAATCTACGAAGCAAGTCCACTTAAACTACACGCCACCGCGACCTTTCGCACCAATCCGTTGATTTGATTGATAAACAAACTTCCGTTCGCTGCAGCGCGCGCATTTAGGTGTTGCCCTTGCAAAAGAAATAAAGTATTGTAGATTAACTTTCTTTGATAAATTTGTCTATTTAATAAAATTATCGCAAGTCCCAAAAACAAAATAAAAATAATGATATAACAATAATGAAATGAGATTCATTATAAAATAATAAATAAAACAATGTTGTTTTCCATAGATAGTGCATTACCGTAAAATAACCTTGAATCCGACAATAACATATAAGACAAAATCTTTTTAGACAAATATGATACAATAAGCCATAATTATTATGACTTAATGCAAAATTTATATGCTTTATTTGAAACTATTAAATAATATTTCGTTCTATACTTTTTATTCGTTATTCGTTCTGGCAGCACTGCGTAAAATGTAAAATAAATTTTTGTGACTTTGACTTTGACTTATAATCTGATAAAAAGGATCGCCAGGGTTCCGGATCTGAATTTCGTTTTAATATTTTAATTAGTACTTACACCTGCTCGACTATGGGCTACAAATTCTTAAAACTTGCCACTTCGTCCGTGAAGGTATGTAAAAAGCCCTTATATTACACCTCATATCTAGTAATGGATTCCCTGTTATGCAACGCGACCGTCATAAAAAATTGATGCATAAAATAAGCAAGTGCTTCGAAAGATTTTTTTTTTCTATCGTATCTTAATTTTTCATAATTATTGTAAAAGCTTCCATCGTCGACCTTCAACATGTGACTGTCTGTCAAATTACTGTCCAATATATTTAAGAAATGGTATCCTTTTATCTTTATTACTGTATTTTAAAGTAAATACATGAATGCATGTAAAAAGATAATTAAAAACAAATATTTTGGTATAGATGAATATTTAATGTAAAAATTATTTTTCGATCCTTTAACCTTATCATTCAGAATGTTATAATTTTGTTGATAACAAACATTTAGGGAGGAAATTTACGAATTGCATCAAGACATTATGCTACTGCCCATGAAGCTGATATTGTGGTAATTGGTTCGGGCCCTGGCGGTTATGTAGCAGCAATCAAAGCTGCTCAACTGGGTATGAAGGTAAAGCCAAATATTTGGCATTAAATAAGTATATTGTTAGTGATAACTGATTGTAATTTATTTAAACTTTCAGACTATTTCTGTAGAGAAAGATCCAACTCTAGGAGGCACATGCTTAAATGTAGGCTGTATCCCATCTAAAGCTCTTTTGCATAATTCTCACTTATATCACATGGCAAAACATGATTTTAAAAATCGTGGTATCGAAGTGGGAAATGTCAGCTACAATTTTGAAACACTGATGAAATATAAAAGTAATGCAGTAAAAGCTCTGACTGGTGGTATTGCTATGCTGTTTCAAAAGAACAAGGTATGTAAAGCTGCATAAAGTCCAAGTAATCTACAAGATTACTTGTCATCACTAATTCTAATTATGATATTTATTGTTAAAACTGTTATGAAACAAGAGAAATAAAGAACAAAAATAATATTGAGAGGTAACAACTGTAACATTTTTAATTTCAGTTTTATTAATTGGGCTTTTAAATAGAAATACAATATGCATGTAATTCACTTTTCTTACCCTAATGATTAATTAACATTCACAGTTTAAAAGTTATAATTCTTACATAAAACTTATATTGAAAAATAAAATTTGTCATTTCAGGTCCAACTTGTACGAGGTGTTGGAACAATTGTGGCACCTAACAAAGTTGAGGTAAAGGGAGCAAAAGGTGTTGAGACAATAAACACTAAAAACATTCTTATTGCAACAGGTTCAGAAGTTACACCATTTCCAGGAGTCACTGTAAGTAGAATGTGTTATTAAAACTTTGCAATATTAATTAACACTATAATAGTGGAGTTAAACATAGTTTTTTAGTAAAATCTTTTAAATTATTTCTTGTTGTTTACAGTTTGATGAGAAGCAAATTATAACATCCACTGGTGCACTCTCCTTACCAGCTGTACCTAAAAAGATGTTGGTAATTGGTGCTGGAGTTATTGGTTTAGAACTGGGCTCAGTGTATCAACGACTTGGTGCTGAAGTTATAGCTGTGGAATTCCTTGATACCATAGGAGGTAAATATTTAAATTCTTATTAGCAGAGACAATATGATAAATGAAAGTAACCAATATAATCCAGCAGATTACTTACTTAATATTGTAGTGGGCAGGCAACATAGTATGCAAAACAAATGGCCATCAGGGCATAAAGATTCTGGACTGAAAATCATAGACTGGTAAGCACCTAGTACAATGTCCACCTGCAAGGCAGACAGATATACTTGTGTAGGTTATTGGAAGATACTTGTTTAGGCTGTTCCTAACTCGTTTTACAGAAAATCTAGCAGTTGATGTGTTATAGCTCAATCGTGATGATTGTACATTGTTTCTATTTTCTATAGGTGTTGGTATTGATGGAGAAGTGTCTAAGACCCTTCAGAAAATTCTAGCAAAAGAAGGAATGAAATTCAAACTCAGTACAAAGGTGATGGGTGTTAAGAAAGAGGGAAATGTTGTTAAAGTGGAAGTTGAAGCAGCAAAAGGTGGTAACAAGGAAACGGTAATTTGTTTCATTGTATAAAGTTTAAGCATGAATTGCTACTTTAGTCACCAAAGAACAATATGGATTTCCTTCAATTAATTACCTATATTGCATAAAGGCAAGTGTTTGAATTTTATGTTAAAGAAAACAATTGCAAGTATTGTAATATAAATCCCTAACATTTCCAGTCCAGTTTTAAGAACAAGTTTGATACTCTGTGTCCTTTTCTAAAAGAATGTAAATAGATTTTATAATAATTATTGAAACAAATCTTCATTACATGCAATTATTTCTTCACCATCATTTTCACTACATACATTTTAAATTCTATATACTCAATACTAAACAGTAAGTATTTTAATATAACTTGAAAGTTGAAAGGTTATCTCAAATTGTTTCATATGACACAAATCATTTGAATACAAACAAATTCATGCTGTTGCAACACTGCAACCTAATTAATTATTGTTATGTATATAAATATACATATATAAATATATATATGTATATATATATATTTGCCAATTTATTAACACTGAAATGCTCTGCCTGAAATAAATATAATTATTATAAATTATTAAATATATCAATAGTAGGAAACTTAAATGTATATATTTTAAAAAAATTGCATTGTGTATTTTATTTATTTTACCAGTTTTTATCTTTGTAGCTGGATTGTGATGTAGTGTTAATCTCGATTGGGCGTCGCCCATACACTAAAGATCTGGGATTAGATAAAGTGGGCATTGCTTTGGATGATCGTGGTCGCGTTCCCGTCAACAACAAATTCCAGACCACAGTTCCTGGGTAATATAATGTCTTTGTGTAACATGTATTAATTCGTCGTTTCATTTTTGACATAATGAAAACATTATTAGAACTTAAAAATGTTAATTAATACTTGAGTAAAAAAACATAAACCTTAACTTTATTTTTATTTAATGTCTGTTCACATTTTTAATGTGTAAAGCTTTATCTTTTGTATTTTTACACTATTATGCATTTAATTCCCTCACAGACTTTGTTCCCTGCTTTAACTGGTATTTTTTCCTCTCTTTTAATTGTTTGTCATCTACTGAAATTGATATATTTTAAGACTATTTTTCGTGATAATTTAAAACATCAAACCATATTACAGAATTTACGCAATCGGCGATTGCATTCATGGCCCTATGTTGGCTCACAAAGCTGAAGATGAAGGCATTGTATGTGTAGAAGGTATAAAGGTGAGAATGACTTTCAAATTTGTTTAATACGAAAGTTTTTTTATTAATTTGAGTATTTATAATTTCCATAATTTGGTACTAATTTAGAATATTTAAAACAAAAGTTGCTTATTACTGTTTTCATTTTAGGGCATGCCTGTACACTTCAACTATGACGCCATTCCATCAGTTATTTACACGACTCCTGAAGTAGGCTGGGTTGGGAAGTCTGAAGAAGATCTTAAGAAGGAGGTATGTCTTAAGATATATGATTATTATATTCAATTTATTTTATTAACTTATGAAGTTCATTAAATTGTTTGTAAAAACTTCAGGGCAGAGCATACAAAGTTGGTAAATTCCCATTCTTAGCCAACTCTCGTGCTAAGACCAATGGAGAGCCTGATGGATTTGTCAAGGTTCTTGCTGATAAATCTACAGACGTTATTCTCGGCACTCATATTATTGGCCCCGTAAGTAATTAATTATTAATAATAAAAATCTTGATCGCTAATAAACACTGAATGGGAGAAAAAGAAAGTGTGTAAGACAGAAGGAAAGTATATAAGAAATCTAGAAGGATGAAAGAAGAATGCCTAAAATTAAAAAAAAATCTAAATATTGCCCCAGACACGGTAGGAGTAATGAGAGGCCCCAAAATAGGTGGCCATTAAAAAAATCTATGAGAGAAGCTTTTGGCCACTATTGGATGTCTTATAGCTGAAAAGATGAAAAATGATCTTTGTTTCTTTTTTCTCTTATCTATGGTATTTACAGGATAAAAAGTGAATAATTTTAACATTTGCCCAAACAATAACAACAATAAGTTAAATTATGTTAATTTTAACTAAGAAAAGGTCTAATATACAGCTACTTCCGCTATGTAGCAGTAGTCGTGCATACATTGCGGAAGTAGCTATATATTAGTCCTTTTCTCACTTAGGATGGACTTTGTAACGCCTGGATCCATTAGATATTTAATTTTAACTGTTTGTTAAAGTTAAATTCAATTTTAACGTGTGCTGCTAATAAATGTCCAATAAATACTAAAATAATAGCATGCCTACTGCATGTTATTATTTTAGTATTTATTTGACATTTATCATGTTTTTCCTTTATCTCAATCAAATTTATTTTAATTTTATGTTATTGTTTTACATGAAAGGTGTCTTTAATAAAGATGACATTTTCCTTGTGTTAATGAAATAAGTACAATAATTCAAATGAATAAATAAAATAAATAATTTTAAACACTGTGTATCAATTTACGACACGGAAAATACACGCCTTGACAAGACAATGCCACTAAAATTAATTTAGTTCCCTATGAGAATATTGTTTCATCATCGTCATTCAGTAAAAAATAATACATTCTTTATACATCCAAGGTTAGAAATTAAGTAGATATGGACCTATTATTATCACCGGTAGTTTTATAAACATAAAAATGCTTCTGCATGAAAATGACTACATATTTATTTCACTATTAATTCATCTGTATCATCATCATTTCAGCCATAAAATGTCCACTGCATGACTTAAACCTCCTACACAGATTTTAATAATATAGGGTTGTATAGATTATGTACATGTTAATACCACTATCAAACATAAATTTTTAATAACAAAAATATGTTTAATAGTGTAATATTATTCTATGTAGTTTTATATTGAATACAATATTGTACATCATTTTTGTCTCATATCCAAAAAAGGTTTACAGATATCTTTGATATATATTCAAGCAAATCTAAGGTATGAGGAGGTCCGCAAAGAACCAAGATCACCTATGTAGCTTGTAAGATTTCTTGGCTAGAGTAGCAGGGAGCAGGGCACATTGTTCCTGGAATTTGCAACCAAAAGATTTCCTAGTGACCATGAGCCAGTAGACATGGCGTGGAAAGTAGCTTAATCCAGACAGCGCAATACCAGTCAGCTATCTTTGGGGAGACCTATGTCCTGCAGTGGGTGTCTATGAGCTGACATGATAATGAATTAATGATTATGTTACAGGGCGGTGGAGAATTGATCAACGAGGCGGTATTGGCGCAAGAGTATGGTGCCGCAGCAGAGGACGTCGCAAGAGTTTGCCACGCACATCCTGTAAGTTTTTATTTAAAATAAGGCCCTTGTTACAAAAAATTCTCTTATTTCATCATACTGAAATTACTGTGAAAACTTAACATGTTTCATTCCATCATCGTTATTTTTTGCGCTAATATAGATAACTTTATCCTCGAAAATAAGCCCCACAGTTTTTTATAGCAAATGAAAAAAAAATCTTATTTGTTTTTTTTTCAACTTAATTGATAATAACTTCACTATACTTACTAAGATGAATACCCCCAATCGAATGAATTCACTAAACATTGGATGGAAGGGATCCTTAGCTGAAAACTATTAAGGTGCATTTTTCTCAAGGGTTATATAAAATATTTACTTTGCATATTTAGGTTTACAATGAAATCATTAAATAACTAAATTATTTAACCCTAATCCATTGTCAACTTTGACATTGTATGGTTAGCACATTTAATTTAACTTATTCCTTGAGTTTTTAAATTCGAATTTTAATTTCTTTTTGAGACATATTGGAAAATAATTAATAGAGAACCATAGAGATCCGAGTGAAATTTTTATAAAGATATTCTTTTTAGCTTAATAAACAGAATATTTTTATTATCGAGTTACAAGTATAATAAATAATATTTATTATGAATACAATGTAACTGTACACTTACGGTTTCTTCTCACCAACGATTATTATTACTAAAACAATGGTAACATTTTTTCAGACATGCGCCGAGGCCCTTCGTGAAGCAAATTTGGCAGCATATTTCGGAAAGCCTATCAATTTCTAAAATTGGATACTATTATAAAACAAGAATTATTAAATGTTATGCTGAATTGTTGTGCATTGCAAACAACCCACAAGAATCTTGTACGTGACTAGTGTAAATGAATTAGAGTTGTTTTATCATCACTTTGTTTATTTGTGGTTAAAATTGTGAAAGGTTATATGAAGCTATATATCTTTTGTTGATCAAAAAAGATCATTCCGAATTTGACGTTATGTAAAAAACCTCTTGCATTATCTGCAAGTAAAAGTTATGTATAATATTGTATTTAATTTCTGTTGTACATAAGTTATAACTCAGACAAATTCAAATATTCGTTTTATTTCATAAAATTTTAAGGAATTAAAGAAAATTGCCTTCACTGAACAGGAATGTCTTGTTAACCACAACAATGTTTCTTCGTAATAAAATACGGCTTCACCAAATACAAGAAATTCAGAACTAGGAAAAGCCAATATGTAATTTATTTATCAACATATCTGCTATAGAATTAATGTACACTGCTGAATATAGGCCTTCTCTATAAATTTCAAATAAGACTGGTAAGAAGCAGTCTACATCCAGTGTTTTCAGACTACTTGAAACTCTCTGAATTTTTTATATTATATTAACAAGTTGACTAGAGATGAATGAATCATGGCTTAATTTTTTAAATAAACATGTTTTACGGTAAAGGTAAACGTTATTGTTCTAGAAAAAATTGCTAATGCTATTCCTTGCAGTTATAAAAATACATAATGTTGATACCCATAGAATATTTGCTAAAGAACATCAAATATTTTACTTTTTGGGCAACAAGTATCACATTACACAAACATTTGGCACTAAGATCAAATTACTATCGCAAAATAATCAGTGAACTTATCTTATCTGTCTCATTCTCCTAAAAATAAGTCATAGAGATTGTCACGTAAGGAAAATGGTCTTTTAAAGAAATCACTAAAATCATGTTACTATTTATTGAATAAAATCGACATTGAAAATACTACACATTGAATATATTTCATTACATATAAAGCATTCGATTAGCTGCACAGGAACTACAACAAAATAGGTCACAATATAATAATATTTTAACTAACCTTGGAAACATATTTACTTAGAAATAATCCAAATACTAAAAAGGTACAAAACTAATTCGGAATTATTGTATAACAAAAACTCTTAGTCTAATGACTAGAACAAATTCTAACAAAGCCTAAAAAATTGTTAAAATAACAAACATCTAATTATACAAGTTTTATAATCCAACAATGGAAAATTAGACTTTACTGTAGTAATTAATATTGAATTGGTTAACCGTTAACTATTTCAAACATTCATTATCGATTCTAGTGATTATCCTTGAAAAGCATAAACAAATCCATAGCTGTTAACCATTTGACAGCAATCCTTCAAAATCCTCATACATTCCAAGAGTGCTTACTATATAGGTAGATAATTTAAATAAATATACACAAAATATATTTTTATTGTTTTAACCGTTAACACGTAAAAAAGATTAAAATATCGTTGATTACGCTTTTAAATGTTTCATTTGGCTGATATTGTTTTCTAATTTAAAGAAATTTTTTTTGGAATGAAAACGCTATTTATGCTTTGAAAACCCAAGAGCGGCTGAATATTTGCTCAACGCGCATTGATACTAAAATGAAAGATAGAGCCATTTAGCTTTTTGGACTTGAAATCTGGAAGCACCATAGCATTGCATAGCTTGTTTGGACATGAAATCTGAAAGTGCGATAGCGTTGTATAAGTCGTTCAGATTTTAAATCTGAAAGCGCGATAGCGCTGCGTAGCTGTCAAACGGTTAAGTATACAATTCCATAACTAAAGAACGAAGGACACATAAAAACACCTAAAATAATGTGCGTGTTATAAGTTGTGACCGGTTTTTATGCAAAGTTCACACCACAGAAAATAAAGTCTAAAATAATAACCTGTGTAACAAATATAAAAAACAATAATCTGATCATAAGTTTTGAGCTATTTTATACATATTCAAGAGTAAGATCAATTAATATCATAAATTCTAACAATGACTATGATTATATTATTGCAAAGATTATTAGTTATAAAAATAATAAACAATGTATTGCTTAGATAACATAATAATTCAAATTATACCTTTCCATGACATTGTAATATATAATTACTTTTGTCGCCCTGTAATATACAGTCATGACTTTACTTCATTAATAAATATTTATTCTTATAATTATCCCCATGTATCTAAAATTTGGCTACACATGTTCAAATAGAATTTAGGCGAAAGAATTTTGCTGTATTGAGCACAATCATTAGAATACATGATAGCAGCTGCCATAGTTGTGGCATTAGAGGCCATGTACTTACGTAAAACATTTTCCAATTCCTGAATGGACAGATGGTTTTCTATGTAGAAATCCTTAGAGATTCGGAAACATACTTCCCAAAGGCCAGTATCAACTGGAAAGATGCTGATACACTTGTCTATAATATTTGCGGCGTTAACCGAGAAATTATTAACGAATGCTTTTGTGGTTGATTGACTATCACTTTTCACCTTCAAAAGATTCATCTCGTCACAGCAACATGGCAAGGATTGGTAAAAATTTGAATCTACTACCGGATATGGCTGTTCATTTAATATTGACATTGATATATCCTTAATACGTTTTGACATTGTGTTTTTGATTAAAATTTTCATTTCATCCTTTTTGTTCAAATTATTAATATCTCCAGGATCATCATGATGTGTGACATAAAGCTTATCTTCTGGCATGTCACGTTTCATAGTACTTAACAACATTTTGAGACAGTTAGAATACATTTTGTTGTGGTAAGCCAACTTAGCTGCCATGTTGGGGTTTCCAACCATTGTTTCTTCACTAACCCATGGATGTAACAGTAGAATGATATCATCAGCCCAGGATTTCTTTTTGAAATCTCTCATCGTTTCTAGTGGATTCACCACGGTCTCTATAGGTTTGCGTTGTAAATCGTCAATATCGAAGGGGAACATAATGTCAACTCGGTCCACTGGTTGAAATAGAAACTTGTTGTTGTTGCGACTGGCAGGTATTTTTATCACGCGTTTCGTTGTCTTCATCATTATGATTCGATTATTTGTTTTTTCGTTATTAATCTGCAAGACAAATTTAGATTTTGAGATGATGGGTATTGGTTTTATCAATTAACACTGTACATTAACAAGCAGTATTCAAACCGTAACACACTCAATGCTATAAATTATTAATAGGTAAAGTATAAATCGATTTTTGCAAATGTATTATTGACTTTTAGGAAGGAATAAAATATTCCTTATCTAACCTAGTTATGTGATGATCTTCTTAAAGATCAATTTAACTATGAAAGCGTTATTATGACATGGATAGGACGTGTTATACCAATTTAATTTTCATTTGTGTATTAACACACTCCATGAGCCGTATACGAACCCCGCTGCACTTTTATCTTCGGGCCATTTGCAGTTCTCATTAAAAAACATGCGATACTTAAAAATGAATTGTGGGGTCGAATACAGATAATATTACATCACGCATGCGCGTACGTAATGCATGTTAAAATTTTTCCCGCTAATTATAGCTTTGCGGTATTGAAAAAATGTAAAGCATACGTCTTAAGCGACTTTCCTTTTTTTGAATTTTTAAAGTGTGGGTCGAATACGCCCCACGCGGCCTTAATGGAAAATCTTCAAAAATTGCTGTGGCATGTAAAGTGTTAACACCTCGTAAAATTACAACTTTAGAAAAGCAAGCCACTTCTTTCTCGAGACCGAAGATGTGTGATTCATGCTGATGTAATATATAATTTATAATAGTCCAAACAGATTATATTTGAGTATATATGCTAAGCAACTATTTTGTCTTGGTGGTGGTGATTTCCTCTCAATAATTTGAATAGAAGAATGTTAAAATAATTCATTTTGACTTGCACCTAATATACTTACGCGAGCATTCATGTTCCCCGTTGCGTAAATCCTCCCATCGTCGTCGATGTAGATAGTGAAATCTCCGCCGCAAGCGACCAGGGCTTTCGTGCATGCGTTTGGATCCTCGTTTTCCGGCGACCGACATGCTTTAGAGTTGTCCGATTGAGATTCTGGACGTATTCTTACCTCTGTTGGTATAAGCATCAGCTTTCTGTCGCCACTGCCTGTAAAAACATTATTTATACTTATTTTTATACTTATAATTTTAACATAATTATGTAATCATGATGCACAGCGCTCGTGAAACTACATATTTTCACGTCCAATATTCCTCAGTGCCTAAAGATGAAGGTCAATGACTAATCGTGTGGTAATGTTGTGTTACCAGTGATCAGAATCCGCTGGATGTAGTATGCACTTCCAACCTGCCTTATTGGAAATTAATAGAGTAGCTAAGTAGTACGTCTTACGGCTGAAATTATGACGATAATTTTTTCCATAACTTTAAGGCAGTCACACAGTATGAGGGTAGTATTAGCACAAGACCCAAATACATATAAAATTCATTGGTTGGTGTAAAGCAAGCGATTTATTGCTACAGTATTTAGACACTATAATAATAATGAAACAACAATCTTCAAGCGGGCCCAACCGGCTAATTAAAACGGTAAAAACATTCAATTCATATGGCAAACGAAGAGAAATCTTTCACACCCCATATGCTATCTTTAACCGCAAATGAAAATTTGCTTTTAAGATCGAATTTTCATGGACAAGGAAATAGGTCGATTGGAGAGATACTCAGATTAGGTGAGAAAATACTTAAAAATATAATAAAACTTATGCAAACAGACCAAAGACTAAAATTTATTTCAAACTTTTTTGGTTTAGATAAGATTCTTATGTGCCTCTGTTTTTTTTTTCATTAATGTAAAAAAATACGTTTACAACGGCTTTGCGGTGTTAAGAATCCCCAAGAATATTGTGATCAAATTGGGTTTTATTGGCTTCAACAAACTGCTCTCGTAGCAGCTACATCACCTACTCTGGTCACTCAGAACCATCTCTTACACAAATCTACAGAACCTGTATTAGACCGATCATGTCCCAGGTATGTGTAGCATTCCTTCACGCTTCGGATAACCCGTTGAATAAACTACAGTATTCACAGAGACCTCGATCTACCGACCATCGCAGATTTTCGCGAAACATTGACATGGTATTTCGGATACGAACCCGCTGGTACATCAATTTAACGTGTTATGTGTATACTGTTCAAATGCCGGTAAAATATTAATCAATAATATATATTACCTAGCTGGCCATCAAAGTTCAATCCCCACGTATACACGGCGCCTTTATGGTCAAGTATACATGAATGATGCCAACCCGCTGCCAACTGAAAGAAAATATGGAAAGTTTTAAATAATATTTATTTTATTACTCTAAGATTTTAAATTTAGTAATAAAAAAATTTTGGTTTTTTTGTGTGTACTTGTTTTTGTCCGCAACAGGATAGTAGCTATGAAAAAAATTAATATTCATCGATAAAAAAATAATATTTAATATACAGTAGAAACATCATCTTCATAAGGCCCGTGCCTTGCAGATATGAAGATCAGATGAAGCTACCTGTATTATCCGGCCGCGTACGTTCCGTGTGTCAACAAGTTGCGGTAGCAGATGAGGGTCGGGTGAGAGTGTGGGCGACGTAGCGGGCGCAGCGGCGGGCGAGTTGGCACGGCGCGCTTGGACCGCGCGGACTTGCTGCGGACTGGAGCCCCAACACCACACTTGCCCTTTGGCCGTTAGTGCTAACTGTAAATAGACATTCATTATCGCGGTTTCTTATTTATTAAACATTAAATAGAAAAAAGTCGTAGGAAGTCCACTGCTGGACACATGGCTTCAAAAAAATCAAGATAAGATTCTCATAATAATGTCCAGCTTTTATAACTTTTTCATATTTTTGTATTTAAAATACTATTTTTGTATTCTATGTACATACTATACGTAATACTATATTGATATCAAGTGAGACAGAACCCTATCTTTACAAATATTTAAAAGGAAGTGACTTTTACCGCAACGCAGAGAGGGAGGTTCATCTACAAAGTAGACGGACGACATTATTACGATCGTCAAAAACTGGATGTAATCTATGGAGGAGGCTGTGGAAGGCCTACAGCTAAAATAGTGATGATACGAATTTTTTTTGGTAATATCTATTAATTGAGTCTGTTTTGAATGTGAAATACACGTACGGTGTGAAAGTATCCGACGGCGAGACGGCGGGCAGGTTCGTGTAGGGGTACGCGAACAGGCACAGCGCTCTTGTCACGAGCACCGCCACCCAGCTGCCCGAAGACGCCTGCGCCAGCCGCCCACACTTCACCGTTCTTCATCAGCACGCTCGTGTGGCACGCACCACAGCCCACGCTTAGAACCTACCACACACAAACATTATTTAATAAAAATGGAAATAATCATTCACAATGACCACTTTTATACGTAATAAGAATAGCAGAATATCCTAATTCGGTAAAAACTTTAAATAGATTGAGCTCCATGCTAATGGCGTCCTTTTAAAACCCTCTTTGGGTTCCAAACACCCCATAATAAAACGTTTTTTTTTTTGCTTTTTACAATATTTTTAATATAGTACAACTCATTTCCAGGCTTTATTATAACTTAAAAAATTCTTCACACAACAAATTTTTTTAAGTTTTTTTTTCATAAATTTCTTACATTTATTATATGATCATTGAGATTCATTACATGAGATTGTATTGTACACAGTTGTCTACAAAATAATCACTACTTTCATACAGATGATTCATAAAGCCTAGACAGATATAACAAGCTTATCTTTATTTTTAACATTGTAAAATATATATAGTTTTACCTTTCTACCTTGAAATTTCGTGACTAACTGAGGCGTGCATTGATTGTCGATATTGCCAAGACACAGCTGACCGTGAATACCCCATCTGTAACAATATATATATATATATATATATATATATATATAATTATAAGTCTGATCAAAACTGCTGTACTGTAGATGCACGGTAAAAAAAACTATGTAATGTTCTGAACCCAGGGTTTCCGTGGCAGTTCTCAAGATCAATTACTGCAAAGAGGTTTAAGTAAAACGCCCTCAGGGCGAACACATCAAATCTGGTGAAGCTGTGTATGCCAACTGGAATAATTATTAAAAAGAAAACATTTAAAATGCTGGCAGATGCTGGTAGACATAGTTTTGAACGCGAGACAGGTCATTGTGGGGACATTTGGGGGATGCCTATGCCTTGCTGCAGGCGTCTTTCGGCTGATATAATGATGATGATGAAGCATTCCATTAGGAAAAGCCATACGGGGTACCAAACTCATTTTACTTCAGTTAGAAAACAAGTCGTATTCCTAAATATACAATCCACTTACCCCCACATGTAGAGCCTTCCTCCGGCGTCCACCGCCGCTGAATGGTAATGTCCGGCTGCCACGGACACGAGAGGAGCCGTCCACTCGTACTTGACGTGGAGCAGCGCCCCCGCGGAACTGGCAGCGTCCCCAGTAGCTCCTGTCCAGCTTGACCCTACTCCTAGCTGCCCAAACGTGTTGTCCCCGGCCGCGTATATCTATGCAAGTAAAATTTAAATAAAATTTACTCAAAATACTAGAAACTAATAAAAAATAATATAAAATGAAGAATTTTATAAATAGAAAAAATTATAAACTGTACTGTGATATAAAGAAGTAATTTACTGTAGTTTTTCATTTATCTCGCTATATACAGTTAACTTACGTCAGCTTGGCTGGACTGTCTTACCTCGAGATACTCGAATCCCGATATATATCTATATAATTCAAATAAAACTTTATGTATATATCAAATAATAACACTTACGCCATTTTCGGTCAGAATTAATGTATGATGCCTGCCACAAGCAACATCCACAACCCTGCCTATGATCTCCGTGTTGACGGGTGTATTCGTCATCATTATTTTAGCATTACCGTCATCTACGATCGCCCAATGACCCAGACCACATGACAAGGCTCTTTTAGGCGTGTACTGATTTTTCCATGTCTCCGGTTTCTTTGTCACCTCCACATTAATGTCAGGACAAGGTATTCGTGCTTCGATGTTACATACGATATGCATGAAAGTTGATATAAACTGGAGCATCCTTGTTGTCTAAAATTAATACCTTTTTAATATCACGCTTGTTTAATTACCAATTTGATACATATGTTTAACAACCTTAAAACAGCATAATATAGCAATGTATAATAATATATACTTACATAAATAGATGTTATACCCTGTTTTAAATCTCTCATAACCGGACGCAATTGATCTTGTAGAGGATTCATCCATAGACACAAACACTGAAATTTAAAAACAATCTTAATATCTAGGACGTTCAAGGTTTTACAAAATTTGACATAAATTGACTAACTTGTTCAAAATTACCTTTAATAGTTTCGTATCAAACGTACTGCATTTCGCTATGATAAAATCAAAGAACCATTGCCCATTTTCCTCCAGTAAGATTGGAACAAGACAGCTATGTCGCAATAAGCAAACTACCGCGCCTCTACATAAAACATTCCTTGACTTTATTGCTGTCAACATTAAATGAGGGTGACCCTGGTAAATACTAAACAACGGAACTAAATCCCAGAGACCTATGGCAGCAGCTATAGACGTTAGCTCCAATAGTTCTACCGCAGTTAATGTTATGAACTGCAAATCTCTAAAATGGAAATATTAAATTACTATGTGGCCAGATTTATTAAATTTATATTAAAATAAATAATATCAATAAACTATCAGTAAATGAAGACAGAATAGATGGCCGTTGGGGCTTTAGGCAAGGGCATCAAAGGACATCCACCCATAAGGTGGACAGATGACCTTGACAAAATCTTCGGAAGACACTGGATGCAGGCCGCTTCGAACTGGTAGTATTGTAAACCTATGGAGGACGCTTATGTCCTGCAGAGAACATCCCGTAGTTAAAATGATGATGATGATACTGTTAGTCAAATTATACGATTGTAGGTATGGAGTTATATTTACGAATACGTGCAAGCCTGATTGAAAATGGCTAATAGAACGGGCTTTGAAAGGATAAATACATAGCTATGTTTTGACACCAATTTCAAATCATCCTGTATAAAGTGATAACTGAAACCAATGAAATGCTATAGGTCAAAAACTTCAGGCAGTACAAAGTTTGCAGTAAATAACTACTGTTTTTAAATATGGCAATTTAAATTTTGAAAACTGATTAAATTTGAATTTATTATTTTCTATCTGAAATCATAGATTACTGAATAGCATATACCATTCATTAATTAATAAACCACTTTAAAGCGTTTATACCTATTTTGAACCAGGATTTCATATACAGGATATGAATAACTTAATAAAATCATGGAACCCACCAACAGGTATTATGTACAATTGAGAGATAAATTAGTCATGAGAGTGTCCCTTAAAATTCTTTAAATCGTTTAATAATATTAAAAGTAGTAATAGTAATATTAAAAGAAAGTTCATACGTACATATTAAACTTCTCTTCGCTGTTAGTACCAGCTTTAAGCAGCATTGCTAACAATTTTGCAGTTATCGCAGCATTCCCAAGACTACCCACAACACCCACGTGTTTGTACAGAGATAGCTCGTGCATGCGTCCAAACACACCTAGACGTGCAATCCAGCCATCAGGTTGGCTCTGAAAAGGTTTTAATTTATTTTGAAATATCAATATTATATTGAATGTGAAATATTAGACAGTATGCATGGATTAATAAAACTATTTTGTAAGAAAAACAAGAATGAATTTAATCTACAAGTGATTTACATACATCCAATAAAAATCTAAACAAATAATAATTTTTTTATTACGGTAACTTACGATTTTGAGATAAGAACAATCAGATAAAACAAACATCTCTATAGGCACCACAAACTTAATACAACACTTAATGAATTGTTCTAAATTTAAGGAAAAAGGAAAAAATTGTTAAAACAACAAAAAAAATTACAGACCCCACTGTTGATGGTGCATTACATAATAACGTAAACTTAAATTTACGCCGACAATTATAAATGATTGTATTGATCTCATATTTTTACTCCTCAAGCCAAGGTACCATTTTAGTTATATATAGCTAAGAGACTTAGTTTAGGCATCTTCAGCACTCTACCATACCTGATGCAAATACCGATGGGCTAATTAGTGATGAAAGAGAAAGTAATATACCTGCGATAAAGAGAATAAATACTGTGCAGCGGCAATTTTCCCACGTGACATAACCATGTCAGCAGCAGCTCGCAGCAACGTCGGAACGCAGGCGCCCAACGCAGCAGCCGATTGTTCAGCACCGACGCTCCCACGCATGATCAGACTCACCAGCCATTCGCTAGGCTCACATCTGCGAAAGAGATATTTTTTTTGTAATTTTTATGCAGTTATTCCTCCTATAATATTACTCGGAAAAATTTTTCAACTTATCGTGTTGTTCATATAATAAAAAAAAAACAGCTTTGTTTTAAAGTTTTTTCTTTTATTTATTTTACAGAAGTAGCCAGCTATACATATCCATGTATACCTGAGATTTGTCGATCTTCATCTTTTTAACTTTTTTATCGAATCCGCAAGAAGTATTTTCATTTCAAGTCTAAACAGCTTAATTATATGACATCATTATAATCGTCAGATTAAAATGATGTTTACGTCAGTTCGTAATGCGCCACCTACTAAGACGAACTGAAAAATAAACTCAGTAGGGTTTGAAGTTTTTTTGAGGACTGTATTAACCATGAAGACTAATTCATATTTTCAATAACAAAGGCCAACTTCATTTTCCATTTGAATGGTCTGTAAATGGATTACAACTTATAGTGCACAGTAATAAAGGACAATACCTTGCAATTGTAAATCATACATGCACATATTTTAATTAACAAACATATAGAATTACGACTACCTAGAAACAGAGAAAGTAAACATATTGTAACTAAAATCTTATAGCACCAGAGATCTCAAAAATGACATGTACCAAACTGCAATAAGTTCGCTAAACCCTCTTATTTTCTCAGAGAATGCCTAGCAAGTACAGACTGAATATGCTCAAATTCTACTTAAAACAAAATCTTTTAACCCTTTACGCTCCTCAATTATCAAGTTTTATAAATATGGTGCCTGTATTTGAACAGTAGGTCCATTAAAGCTATTAAAAAATAAATAATAATAAACTTAATCTTTAGCTAACTAAAGGCCTTATTTGTCATTTAGTGTCTATAAAGTCACTACATGCTCTACACTGCACTGGATATAATATAATGCTATCCAAAATATCAATCTCATCAACTGTATCTAGTTCACGGACCCTTCCCCTCCGTGAATTCAGTACCGATGACGCTGTAAAAGCCTTAGGGCTAACAGCATTAACATCTTCAGAAACAATAGATGGCAACTGTCATTTAATTAAATATTGTAAATATGATGTACACAATAAAAATATTGATATATATTTTTCAAGTCTAAAAAAACTTACACAGTATTTAAAATGTATGCTCCACAGCTGGTTATTATGAGGCAAGGTTCAAGTGGAAATCTTGGTAGTTGCAAGTCACACATAAAAGTAGGTTCCCGCCAGCCTGGTGCCGGTATTGGGGGCTCCTTAGTTGACATTAAATAAGCTCGATGTACATCGCCTATCAGCTCAGCAGACCATAACTCTGAGAACTCTCTTTTAGCTCCTAACAGACCATCTCCCTAAATTTTAACAGTTAATTAATTATTGATGTTCTTATGCCTTAAAAATATATTTAAAAATAAACATAAAAGTTACTGAATATATATAAATTTCGAATTTGAAATAACTGAAGTGAAGTGAAGAAATTATGACAAAATGAATTATTTACTAGTCAGTGAAAAGATGGAAGAACCTATAAAGAAACAATGTCCCAAACTGTTTAAAAACATGATTTGGCAGATAACCAAATTTACATATGCATTATAACTCATGTGATGCATGTATGCTTCAAGAAATATATTCAGAAACAGTAATAACCATCATAGTCTTAAACAGAAGCTTTGCAAAAGAATGCTGACACATGTGACCTTTTTCAAATGACAATGTATGCTCTTTTTTGGACTTCAATAAATGAACAACCTGAAGAAATAAATTGAGTTAGGGATTATTAATTAAGGACAAAGACAAAGAATGTCTTCATGAAGTCAGTAAAACAATGAGTGGCCGGTCCCTGTTATTTGTGTATCATTACGTATTAATGTGTTATTTTAAGACGGGAACTTTCACTACAACCCAAAATGGCACATGATGTGTCCATGGGTTGAAAGCATTAGGGTTCCAAGAGCGCTTAGCCTCTTTGAAGGTATCGAAGTTCAAGGACTCTCAAAGGAACCTCGGCTTGAGCTGCTATATATTACTCTTTCACCAGATTGAGATTACTCTGCATAATATATAGTTGTTACAGTCAGCGAAATTTCTGGACCATAGAAATGTTTCAAGGTGATGATTACAGTGTTTTGTGAGACTAGCAGATAATATTTGAGAAATGAGGCAAAGGCAGTGAGGCAATGAGTGAACAGAAATTAATATGAAAGTGAATGATTAGAAATTGTAGAATAAAAGACGAGAAAAGATAGACCATACGATGAATAACAGAAAAGTACATAAATAAAAAGATAAACGAATCCAGTCAAACCTTGTCTTACAACAATATAGGGTGTATGAAATATGCCAAATAAACAAAAGAATAGTATATATAAATATAAAGAATAATATATATAAATATAAGACATAAAAAATAAGAAAAAAGAGACTAGCAGGTGAATGATCTGCTAATCATTTCAACTATTAGTATAAATAATAATAGTCCGCATCATTAGCTTCATTATGATAAATTGTTTTACCAAATAAATAGCATAGCTACCTGCTAGCAGTAGAACAAATGGTGGATGATGATAAATCATTTGTATCTTGAAAATGCTCTTCCCTTTAATGATATTGGATTATTATAGGCTACATATATATTATTTTATACTTGTTTACCTGAGGCACAGAAAAATTAGCACTGTGCACTTCAAGCTCATTCTTTCTCAGTAAATAGATAAGTCGCTGTGACCATAAACCTTGGATATATAGGCCATCTTTCTTTATGTGAGGTCTGAGGGTTCTTGACGGTGTATCCCCTTCCGGACTTTCGAGCTAAGAAAAACATTTCATTTTTACATTTCAATACACAATTAACATTCAACATTAAAAGCATTTGTCTTGTCTAATGAATAAAACAATTATTTATACTTACAATTAATGTACCTTCATTTAATTCAAAAGCTGTTAAGAAATGCCTTCCATTAACATATTGAGCAGTTAAGGCCCAATTATTAGAACCCTTACGAAACATGGGTAGATATTCCATTGGTTTCAATACATACTCCACAGTTTGTGATTTATCATCTATAAGAAAAATATTAATTATTTGAATGTGTAGCTTAAAACAGATTTAAAATTTAGAAACAAATTTGAAAAATGTAACAAGTTTAAGAGAACTTGTTTACTATCTTAGCAATGAGATGTAAATAACAAATAACAAAACTAGCTGAAGTTGTTGGAAAACATTGGATTCAAGCCCTTTCTCACTGGTTGGAAATCTATGAAGAAGGCTTAAAATCGTCATCTTAAAGCTGAAAAGATGACGATCATTATTAAATATAAATTATTAAAAATAATTATTTTATCATTGTACTGTAAAAAACCTTAATTTGAACAATGGTTTTTGTAATCAGGCCATTGAAAAGTAATAATAATATAGATGTTTTTGTAATACCTTTGCTTCCTCCTTGTGTGAAAAATGTAATTTTATCTTTAGATAATTGTCTAATATAGGACATAAATCCATCTTTTTTTTCTTTGTCATTTTGTGCCCTAGTTTGCTGAAGCCAATTATACCCCAATGATCTATGCTCTAATATTAATTTCCATTGTTGAGATTGTCCTCTGGACACCTAAAGAACAATTTATTAATCTTTTGCTGAGGATGCTGAGAAAACCATAACATGTCAGATACAAAAAAACTCACCAAGAGAGCTAACAAATCCAAAGAATCATCAAAACATATCTGTAAATCCAAAATTTCTGCAGTAACCTTAGTTTCTCCCACTATTGTCTGAGTCTCCAATGAATAAAACGTTATTAATCCTGTCTGAAATATCAGTAAAAGTAAAAGTAAGTCTTTACTATCAATCAAAACTTGTTTAGTTGTTTAATTCTTTTCCTATTCCACATCATATTTAGAAAGACCCTCACCAATGAATCAATACCAGAAAAATAATAATGTAAACCTTTGCAGTACAAGTTATGTAATAATTACTTATGATATTAAATGAAGGTAGGTGATAGAGAGAATTGAATTGCTGTGTAGCATTACACAATGTAGTAGTCCCAAATGCAATTTTTGGAACTCTCCATTCGCTTGTTATTAGCCAAATATTAGTGAACTGGGCTATTAATAGGAATAATTAAACCTGTGTTTGTGACACTAAAACATCAAACCTTTTCACATAACATTTGTAAGAAAAGGGTGATTTAAGCAGTGAAAGCAAATTTTAACAAAATCCTGTCTAAAGCAAAATATTTTAACAGCTTCAATGTACTAGACCTCCGGGTCCAAATTTCACGAGGATCTGACACTTATTGCTAAAACACCAATGAATTATTGTTAAATTATTATCTAGTATGCCAAAAATAGTCAAAAGTACCTTTGAACCAATGATTATTATATTTTCAGACTCTTTTGTTAGCCACCACACTACTGATGTTGGCTGGTATATGTCTCCTAGTGGTAGAACTGTAACTCTTGTTGATGACCATTTGCAATCAAATAAACTTTCTGGAGTAAATAAAGGAAGAAATGGTACCAGTAACACTTTTTGGTCGCTTACGATAAGAACCCATGTACCACTCGGTTCAAAACACATGCAATACACGGGGTTATCAACGAAATCCCAATCATAAACATTATCAAACCTTTCTGCCTGGGAATTGATATACAAGAAAACAAGTTCTTTATCGCTTGAAAATGCAAGAAATTTTTTTAGACCGACTTCATAAAAACTGTGATTAACAATATCAAGATGCACTAAAACATCTAACTTAAATAAGCCAGAAAAATCAAGGTTTTCACTTTGTATGGCCATTATTTATATTATCACTTCAAAAGCATTTTTTCACGACCATAAATCTTCATACGTCTATTTGTTTTGGAAAGTCGGAAAAATGTTATGAAGTATTGGAAATTCTAAATAGTGGTGTGCCGCAAAATAATAAATATCGATATTTTAATTTTCCTATTTTTGCGTCCAACAAATGAATATAAATAATGAATCGATGCATTCGTTACATTGTAATAAACAAAAAATATATTTTACTACAACGGCAACGAATGTTATTCAAATCATATTTTGTATTAATTTTAAGTTTAACGTATAATATTTCATGGCAATTTTATTTTTTTTTTGGTAATTATTATTCGCTTATTAGCAATCACATTTATTACATTAACACAAAATTTTAAAAATTATTATTACCAAAAATGTCATTTTTGTGGTAATAAGATCTTCAAATTTCATTAATACTTTGATAATTATCAAACAACAACACTGTACGAATCCCAGTTATAAAAGTAAGACTAAATGATGATCAATATAAAAGACTAATTAACTTAACATTTTCTTTTAAAAATAAAACACAAATTGTAATATAATTATCATACAGTCTCACTTTATTTTGCAAGGTCAAGTTCAGAAAGGTAGATCCAGCATAGGAATCGTTTAAGAAAAGTGTTTCGGGATAGAAATAACAAATTGAACTTTTAAATTTATATGTATAATTGGATCTCTTTTTTGTATTGTAATGTGGACAAATGTTTTAGTAATGTTAATAATACAACGTGCAATATTATCTGTACACATAAGTATTAGTGGTGACAATTATGACAATTGTATTCTTCTACCGCGGCTATTTTGTATTGCTAATCTTATATAATCTGTGGTAAAAGAAAATGAGTTTGTGTTTATTTCAATAAGCGCAATTTTTAAAATTATTTTGCATAAAATTACAATTAATAGATATTTATCTAATAATGTAAGTTTTCAGAGAAATTGCTATGCAATAAAAATATATGTGTTCATATATTTCATTGTTTATAAATTAGTTTATTCGGAAATACCTATTTAGAAATTGTATAACCAATGAAATAAAAATGTATAGGTAAATATAAAATACCATCGTTCATTTCATATTGACTTCGATGTCCTGGATTTCAATTCTTTCTACAGAATGAAGTCCTATTTTAATCGAGGAATGTACATTTTGTTCAAAAGAAATTTACTGTTAACAAATAGTATTACCTCTGGTGCATTTATGGGATTTGGAGACATAGTACAACAAGGAATTGAATATCAATCTCATGTATTACCAAGAAGATTCAATTGGGCACGTACAGGTACTGATTAATATTAGACTCATTAATAATATGCTTTTACAAACAGTTGTTTTGTAAATTAGTATTATGATAACATGTTGCTTAAGTTATGAAGTTTGTATTATATAACTACTATTTAAATTTCTTAAATTGTGCGGAAATACTGTAATTTACATTATTTTTAAATTAAATAGGTACTTGGTAATTTTACACTACTAATCATCAAAAATTTAACCTAAATATGAATACTTTTTTCAGCCAGAATGTTCTTTGTTGGATTTTTAATGGGCCCAATGCATCACTATTATTATGTTTACTTGGACAAGATGCTTCCTAATGCTGATTTTAGAACAGTCGCTAAGAAAATAGCATGTGATCAGATGTTTGCTTCACCAGCAACAATTTTATGTTTTTTCTATGGAATGGGAACATTAGAAAACAAAACTCTACAACAAAGTACATATGAAGTTAGACAAAAATTTATTTATGTTTACATGGTTAGTATCCCAGTACTTTGGTAAATACTATTAATATCTGTTTTGTCTTGTGCCAGAATTTATGTTACAAATATTTAGATTGAAAAAAGAGTACATTGAATAATATTGCTAATTTTAATATAAAGTACCAATGAAATGATTGTTAATCGCTAAACAATTTTATAACAAAAAGTTATAATTTTTATTCATAAGACACATTTTTTAGAATTGCACTTAATTCAGACACTAGTACCTCATTTTACTTGCAGTCACTGTAAGTTTTGAATGAAATTAATTAATACACACATCCTTCATTTATTACTTGGCTTTATATCTAAAATTATTTCATATTCTAATTTGATTTAGAGACTACAACAAAGTGATTGTTTATACATATCTTATATACACTTAAATAATTTATTGCATTTATATATTTTAGTGCAGATATATTTCATCCTTCATGTATCTGTAGTGAACTTGATTATGTATGGCAGCCCACATAATGTGATCTTGTAACCCAATTTCAACATAATCTTCCACGGTGTATTACTCTCCAATCTTATTGAGATGTTCTAAGGAATTTTGAATCAAATTAATGAATGAGTGAAATGGTTATTAGAAGTAAATACAATCAACAAGTTTCTTCTTTAAATTTGTTGTGTCCCCTACTCTCTCACATCTTTGACCACTTCAGATAACACTGCTATATTTATCATATGCTGTACTGATATTTTTTTTATTGACTATGCTTATACAATCTTGATACCTGTTTGTTGGTTGTAACCTATCACACAGGATGTGTTGAGATGCTTTTAGTCTTATAATAACATTTGCTGATTTTTCATAATTTATTTGTGAACAGGGGCTATATTATATAATTCAACTACAATAATATTTTAAGCTGTCAACATTTTCCAGTTTATTTTTCTTTCATTTGAGTTTTGCAAATATTATTTTATACTTTAGTTAATATTTGTATAGAGATAACAAACAGATCACCTCATCATAAGTGATAAATCAATTATTATTGTAATAGCCTTTGGCATGGCTTATTATGAGGTCTAGATATTCTAGATGCACTTAAAAGTTACATGTTATTTTACAATTTCAATTAATTTGCAGTTGACAAAATGATAATTATTTCATTGGTATAATCTTATTAAAAAGTTCTTATTAATTTTCCATGATTAACCTTCTAAGATTTTCATTAAACTTGTAGGAATATAAAAGGCTCCTGCTGTATATGACTCCAAAATTGAGTAATTATAATATGGCTTCATTTTGATCAAAAACATAACAGTAGATAATAGCATTTTTGGTTATTGGAGCTATATATAATCTAACGCAGGTCTTATAAATCTGGTAGTTTTTAAACTAAAATAGCAGGGCTAATTGCCTTAAAATTACATCTAATATTATAATAGGATGTTCTAAAAATATTTATATTTATGAACATTTTTGTATTTCAGGGTGACTGTTTATTTTGGCCTCCAGTGCAATTCTTGAACTTTTACTACTTACCAACACACTATAGAGTTTTCTATATAAATATTGCAACAATGATATTTAATATATTTCTATCATTTATTAAGCATTATGATCAAAATAAAAACCAATAGAAAATGTATAAAAAGGCTATTTTTTATATTGTATTATTTCTAATCTGACTACTGTAAGTTTTAACCTATTTTACTTTTTCAGAATTAATTCCTAACTTCATTGTTTTTAAACTTACATGGGTGATTAAAAATAATTTGATAATTTACATTACAAAGTTTATAAATAATATTCACTTAGAACTTTATCCTATATGGAAGGATTCTTAACACTAAATGGGGCTCAACTTAACCCCAGCACATGGTCCAATCATCTTTTCTAGTCTGTAATTTAACTACAATTCTGTATAATCCAAGTGCAGGACCCAGTGGAAGACCCAAACCTCTCACTATATCTGCTCTTCTTGCCGTACATATTGCTTGTCCATCAAATTCCTAAAATGAAAACCGGTTATGGAATATTATGGATTATTTGAATAATACTTCATAAAAAATGTATTGCAATTTATTTACCTGTTCCTTTAAAATTGGTGCAGCTTCAGGAAAATGTTCAGAAAAATAGCTGTATACATCTTCAGTGGTCCAATTAGTAATATCAGGTATACTCGGATCATAGGGCACTTCTTCAATCAATTTTGTTGGTGCTCTATCTAACTCATGTGGTTTTAAGAATGGATCTACTGTAGATGATTCAGAATTGTAATCAATACTAGAAGGAATAATGGCTGGTGATCCAACTATTGTGGGGCGAGATTCTAAGCAATTATTACACTCCCATTGATCCCAAGCTTTTAGTCGCTCCGGTATACGGGGAGTGTGGCACAGTGCATGGTAGGCATCTGAACAAATATTACATACTGTTAATATTCCCTGAAAAAATAAAAAATATTTGTATTAGAATTTGCAATTTCTATAGCTGTGTAATCTCACAATGTGTTTTGTGACCATTTCAAGGCTAATGATGATAGTAATTTGTTAATAGAAATTATGTACTTTGCCAGGAATCAAACTAGCAAACTGCAAGTGTATGTGTGTTAGCTGTATCTGCATGTCGAAGTGCATATTTTGTTTTGAAAAATAAATATAGCTGGTCGCCAGAAAAGGCTGCATTGGCTGTTAGGTACTCTAGCAGTACTTGGGACAATGTTTCTTTCTGTACTATAAGTGCCAGGGGTTATGAAGGCGTGTGTCTTAATAAAGGCTTTCTTCAATGGCAGATCAGGTTGAAAGTTGCTACCCTTAAGCTATTATTCAACAAATAAAAATACAATGTACAAAATATAATTATATCTGTAAAATTGAATCATTGCTTGCTTTTGTAAAAAAGGTTAGAAAAAATGTAACATTAGTACAGATAAAAAGTTTTTTCCCAAGTGGTTACTTACTGCATCATTTGTTTCATAACAGACTACACAGGTTTTGCAATGAGGACACTGCCAGGTGTTATCAGGTCTTGGTTTTAATATTCCAGAACCTGACTGGAGACAGCTCAAGTGAGCTTTATTATTGCAATCACGACACTCAACTAATCTGTCATTAGAACCTCTTGGTTTCTGAATAAGACAAACTGAACAAACACCTCCAGAGGTCTCATGTGGAATTGGTTCTTCTGATTCAATATCTTCTCCACTTCCATCCAATGACAGTTGACTTTCTGATAGTGGAGTTCCTTCTTTTTCATTTTTTAGATGAGTAGCTATCATTAACCTTTTCTTTATTGTGCTCTTATTTAGTGAACCAACTGGTCTTCCCCTTTTACGTTTGCTGGGTACATTATTGTCAGAGGGATCAAATACTTTTTTGGCCATTTTGCGCCTTTCCCCAACCCTGACTCCAGCGTTTTGGTTGTTTATTATTTGACTATTGGATGTGGCACCTGGTCTCTTTTTTGGCCTGCCTCTCATTCGTTGTGGGGATGATCTACATGATGAATTAGCAGATGATGTCATCTGTAACATGTTTATTTTTAATTGTCTTATTAGTATATGACATTATGTCATCATACAATTGAAAATTTATGTAAACTTTTTTGAGTATCATTAAAATAAAATTAATGTAAATTTGTTTATAAAATTACAAATCATATAATTTAGATTCCATAATATGGAAAATAATGCTCTCAACAGACAATATTAAGAAAATAAGGTAACTGGTGTAATTTGTAAAATTATTAAGCAACTGTCAAGGTTTGTTGAGTATACTATTTTTGTAAGTGTTATTTTTTAAAATTACATTTTTGCTTTTTTTAAGTCAAACTTTTTTGATATCTTCAGAGGATAGCAATGATTGAAGTAAAATCTCTTCAGATATACTATAAGATTTAATAATTAAAATTAACTGGATTTCATTCTATAACAGTTATATGATGGCATTTGAAAACAATTCAAAACTGTTAACAGTTGTTTCGTACAGATTTCTGTTTACCAAAATGAGTGAATCTGAGAAATTTGATGCATTTTTAAGATTACACACTTGTTGTTACAGTATTCTTAGATTTTTACTTGCCTTTGTACTGTTACCTGATAGAAGGATAATATTAAGACAGAACCATCAATTTTATTTATTACAAATTTTGATTCATAAGTAAAAAAATAATATCAATCTAGATATATCTCATTATATATAAGAATGATAATGATCATGATAAACTTTTCTATGCTCTATTTTGAGCTTATAAATATTTTCAAATAATACAATAAACTTTGAAAATTTTTTGGAGGCAATTTACATGTTCTTTGGAGTATATAGTTCAAGTAGTTGAATTTTTTAAAAACATTAAAAATTATATAGCAACAGTGTGCTACTGTTAAGTTTAGCCTATACAAATACCAATGAAATTTACATTTGTTCATTGAGATAATTATCACACTTTGTGAAGATTAATAATATGTTTACTTAATCACCATGGAAATAGAATAATACAGCTCTGAGAAAAGAAATATTTGTGGGATCTTATTTAATAGTCTTAAAATCATTACTTCACTAATAATGTTAAATTTTCATAAACAACAACATACCTTAGTGTTTGAATCATTATATTCAAATTTAAAACTATCAGAACTATCTCCATCAGGATCAGCAGGCCCTAATGCTAAAGTACCATTTGGTAATTTAACAAGACTGCCTGAAGACAATTCTTTGTTAACTATAGTTTCAAGTTGTTTTTTTGTGTATCTGGACTCTTGGGAAGCTGCTGCACGAATAAGATCATCAAAAGCTATACCATTTTCCAAATAGCTTTGATCTTGGTAAATAAGAGTTGCAATTGCAGAGGTAATGATTCTTCTTTCACTTGTAGCAATTGCGGAAGTCATGGCTAAATAATACAATAAAATGAGTTAAGTTAAACCTCATATAATATATATATTTACATATTCTAATCCATATATAGTTACTTACTGTTACTATTGCTCCGTGCTGATTTCTTACGCCACTTAGCAGCGTTTCTATAGCTTACATTATCTTTATAATCAACTTTAAAAATACTTCTTTCTTTTAAACAACGTTTAAGATCTGCCTTTGTTTCTTTCGGTGCAACTTTGTAACACTTTAGCATAAATTTGCAAATTCTGTTTATATCTGGTCGAGATTTCCGCGAGCGTAAGTGGTCTATTGCTGCCAAAATTTGGTTTTTATACTTTATCTCTGACATTTCTGAAATTCAAATAAACTTTGTAATTAAAACAATTTGTAATACATGAGTAAAAAGCGTATACGTACCTGAGCAAAATCATGCCGCTAAATTTAATTATCTTTTGTGAGATACTTTATATAAAAAACAACTATTTTAGTTGTTAAGTACACTATAAAAAAATAAATAAAAATAAAACAACAGTACGACGTGAAACTGTACAAACTACTGTAAATGAACCAATATACCCATGTAAAAGTTGCCAGTTTCGAATCATTACTAAAAAAAATATAAGCATTGTTATCAAACATATCATTTTTTTAATTTCACTGCATATTATGTCAAATTGTAAGTAAATAGTAAGGCAAAAAATAGTCAAACGGAAATTTTGAATATGTTATCACAGCTTTATTAGTCTATTTTAGTTATTTTTACCGTTAATCTTAGAGAAAAACTTAATAAGAAAAATTATGACAGCATATAGTTTATATGTATGAAATTCAGGTGTATGTGCATAAAAATACAATTTAGAGTATAACAAATTTCCATAGTAAGCGCTAGAAATAAGATTAGCTTGTTGTGTTACATTTTTTAATAATAAAGCTGGGGAATGCATTTTGACTAGAATACTACATAGGGTACTGTGATGTGTTTACAAAATTTAAACTCCGTTTAAGTTAATTGTGAGCTTTTAAGAACAGGGCGCGATTGGAACTGTCGACTAATACATGTATTATACTTTTATTTGGAATCAACAATTGTTAATGTTATAGCTGGAACAAGTCATAATGGGCTGTACAATCTTCAGTCCCTTGTAATCCATCATAAAAAAAAGTAATGTCAAATATTCCTTCGCATTTCTGTTCGATTGTGTATGTATTAAAGAAAAACTTTATTAAAACGAAAATATTGAAGTATTAATACATATAGAACGTAATAGTTGTAAACCTTTTACTCTTGTTAGTGCGTTAATTATGCCAACGTCTGCTATGAAATCTATGCGTAACACTTACAGCTTTGTAAAATATTTACGATGCTTATTTTTTTCATCACAAACAGAACATGCTATTAATAAGAATATAGGAAAAGTGGTTCATGTAGCTATAATCGGTGCACCAAACTCGGGAAAGAGTACTTTAATAAACAAAATTGTTGACCGAAAGGTATGTTTTAATGTACTAGTGAGTTATTTTTAAAAATATCAATTTGTTTTTGCGTAATTAAAATCTATTTGAACTTTGTACAGTTATGTATTTTTGGGACATAGCATTTATCAAAATTTAACAGAAATTGATAACTAATAGATTTACTCTTGTAAAAAATAAAAACTTGCAGATATGTGCCGCTTCTAATAAAGTTCACACAACTACGAAACTTGCCAGAGCAATTTGCTATGAAAATGATACACAGATCATATTTCTAGATACCCCTGGTGTTATAACAGATAAGGAACAACGAAAGTAAGTTGAGAAAAAATTACAATAGTATCATTCATTCAATGGATTCAACTGATTATTATACATTGAGTATTAAATAATTAATGGCATGCTTTGTCTGATTATATCAGTAGGAGTGGATTAATATTAATGAATACTCTATTTCTTCTCATTATATAGAAGATATGAATTATCAAAATGAACTACTTTTAGGTATAAATTACCTCTAGCAATGTTAGGTGCTTGTGAAAAGAGCTTGAGATGTGCAAATGTTATAGGTGTGGTTCATGATGTGTCTAATAAATGGACTAAAGATAATATTCATCAGGATGTATTGAAAATGCTTGATACTACTAGAAAAATACCCAGTTTTTTAATATTAAATAAAGTAAGTACTAATTGGCTTTTTGATGTAAAATTAAAGTACTGTGTTAATAAGGCTTTAAATATTAGTTCCCTTTTTTTCTTTCTGTTTCAGCCTTTCTCAGCTACAAATTTTGTACCTTCTTCATCTCTCTCTGTTTATCTTTGTTTTTAGCAGGGTCCAATTAAACCCACTACTTTAATGACATCATCCCTTCACTTGTGATATTTGCTATGCTTTTTTCTAGTCCAATGGTCTCCATACTAGCTAAAGTACCTGGATGTTGATTTTATTTGAGGATGGATTTCGCCACTGATCGGACATTGTGTTAACCATATTCTCATTTAAGCTTTGATATGCTAAGGCTTAGTTTTGATGTCTGAGCCACTTTTTTATTTGGTGTAGTAGGCTTAGTTTAGATAGGTTGATATCACATACCTTTTCAGTTCCTATGCATGTCAGAAATGCTAATGAGCAATATAATATTATCAATAAATTTATAAATTAACAATTTAATTTTATAACGTAAATGTCAATGTTTGTGTAATTATTTTAATTCATTATTCATTTATGTGTTTTTAGATCGATAAATTAAAATCTAAAAAGCAATTGCTGACCACGATAAGGAATCTGACCAATGGAGTAATAGCAGGCAGGCCAATGCCTAATTATGGACAGGAATCCAAAAATAAATTTGAAAGAGGCTACAGTAATTTTTCTGATGTGTTTCTGGTGTCGGCTTTATCAGGAGATGGTGTAGGTGTGATAAAGGTTAGTTGGCAAACATTAAAAAAGATTTAATGATCATGTTGTCTGTTTATTTGTTGTGCTGCATCTGCAACTCTAAAACAAAACTTATGTACAAGTAAACATATATAACCTTAAAATATATAGGTTATCAACAATTAATGAACATATGCAGAAATTCTTTACAGATGTTTCTCAAAATATTCATTATTGGTTGTTATTAGAAGACATATGTTGTTAAGTAAATGTTTTACTTTTAACCAGAATTGTTTATGATTAAAAATTGTTGATTTATTTATTTTGTCTAGTAACCATTAGAATAAGCTTTTGATATAAATCCTTAAACTTTAAAAAAGGCTTTAAGTTTCTTTGTTTCAGTGACTTGGACACTAAATTTTGATTAAATTGTATATTGATATTAAGGAAATATTGATTTAGACAAAATTAAAACCATCAAATTATTTTAAAAAGTTAATATAGTAATCATATATTAAATTTATTATTAATAAATATGCTCTTAATTTTAGGAATACTTAATATCTAATGCAAAACATGCAAAACTTAATTATTCTTTGGATGAATGGACGGATCAAACTCCTGAGATACTAATTGAAGAAACTGTTAGAGCAAAATTTTTAGATTTTCTTCCACAAGAAATCCCATACAATTTAAAAACAAACTTAGAGTATTATGATGAATTGGAAGAGGAAGAAAAAATTGTATGTTCAGTAGCTGTGGAGTGTCCTTCGGAAAGGTTAGCGAAATTAATAAGTGGAGCAGGTGGCGGAAGATTACAACAAATAAAGTCAGGAACAAGAAATGACTTGATGGAGTTATTTAAAAAGACTGTTGTTATTGACATACATTTGAAAATAAAAAACAAAACATTTGATGATAAACAGATGTGAATGTGAAGACTATGAGTATGTATATATAATAGTACTTTATAAAGAGGTTAAACCAAAATTAAAAGAAAATTAATTACTTGTTTTTTAATTTTTCCTTCCTCAAATATTTTTACATTACTTCCTAAGTTCTAAATTTTTTCTTTCCTAATAAACATGTCTAGAAATCGCAGTGGTGCCAATACTTATTATTTTATGGAAAATATAAACATCAATAAACTTTAGTTTTTACAATAATTCTGTAGATCTAAAAAGATTTTATTAAAATTTTGTTGAAATACTAAAACTGCAAAATAGTTGACTAAATTAATGAAATGTATTAATAACAGTTTGGCTAACGATCTTGCATAGATTTTGACTGTGAGAATATCAATTATTAATTTTTATATTTGAATCCATAAACAATTTATTTTATGCACCTTACTAACAGTACAAGGCAGTTGCATCAAATTTCAATGTTATGCTGGATATCACCTGTTCGAGTGACAAATGCCCCAAATCTGAGCACAGGCAAAAGAAACCTCGCAGCACTAGACATTTTATCGAAAGAAATTAATATTCAATATTTAATTAATATTGCAAGTAGCTAAAATAAACCGACCGGGTTTCTGAAAGCAGAACCCGAGAAATAGAAATTTTTATATTCATCGATCTTTTTTGGACGTTTTAATTTCGATATTCGTTTTCAGAATCTTTTAGTTTCTTCACCATGCTGTAGATAAACTTATTCCGCAATTATATTTGTTTACTGCGCCACAAATTCAAATTATGTTACTTTTGGGTTGTATTGTAGGTCTGAATTGGAGAAGTTGGTAGTTCTGAACTTTAATAAATAAAATTACATTATCCTCTTGCTTAGCTAGTCATGTTTAACAATACGAGCAGAACGGAGAGAAACTCTAAAGCGAGCGGTTCAAATTAATCGCACAACTTTGTTAAGACTTGCTTGCGGATAGTTAGTTTAAGTTTATGTGACGGTAGTTCGCGCAGTACCTACCTATAATATGTTCGACGTGCAAATTAATTTCATCACGGAGATGTGCTCTACTACTTTTACTTTAATTTTCTTTGTCTTACATTAATAATTTTAGATATACTTATTAGTTTACATTTATATACATCAAAAGTTGGCAACATCGTTGTGTCAATAATGTTACACGCTGAACAATATAAGTCATTGTAGTAAAAATTTCGTTACGGTATATAACATGTATCAAATTATTTTAAACTGACTAGCAGGCACACGAATCGAAATTGATGATATTTGTCAGGATATCAGATAGTACAATTGTAGGCCAAAGGCGCAAATTATTAGATTCAATAAATTTTGATGACCAGTTAAAATTTCGCTAAAAAATCAAAAGGTTTTAATGCAAAATTTTTGTTTTAGGTTATAATTCGTTAAAAAAAACAGCAAAGATTTTTTATTGTTTGGTTAGCATCCGTGCCTCAATGAAGTTCCTATATGATGAAGCTAATTGTCTACCAACGTAATTTTATTGTATATAAGAATTCATTAATTTAATCTTTTCATTACCAGCGCCGGAGTTAGCCGGCTTCCACTGGACGCCCCGTGTGTTTCGTTGTTTTTCGCGTTCTTGCATTGATTCCTATAAGGGTTCAATCATGTTATTGAATGTGCTTTTACTCAAAAGCAACTCTTCGAAAATATGTATTTAGAAACTAAAATTTTAAACATAAAAGTGTCACCGCAAAAATAATCTACTAAGGTTGACCTAAAGATGTTTTACTGTCGAAGGTGCCATGTTTGCAGTGAAAATGGCAAAAGACAAGAATTTAAATATGAATGTAAAAATTGTAATGTGGGCTTATGTGTTAATATACCAGTAAAATCTATGTAACATTTGGATGAGATAACTCGAACATCTTACCGCCATGCAATGTTCAGTAACGTTACTTCATCCGAACGGACTGCAGCAAGAAAAGGTTTAAGATATACTGTTTTTGATAATTTTTGGTTCATTCAAAAACTTTTGTAGTCTGTAGTAACGTCCCAAAATTTTTAAGTAATATTTAAACGTGATTAATTAAAAGTAAATTGTTGCAGTATTATTCTTATAATATAATATATCTTATATCTTATAATATAAATAGCGAAGAAATCAAAACTTTATAAATCATGATTTCGATGATCCCTGCGGTCATGTAGGGATAAATACTATAAATCTAAACCACTATTAGTGACAAATTCTGAAAACGAGTTTATGTAATTATTATTTTTCGTGTTTGAGTAGTTCGACCCATATAAACTCTAACTAATTATCACTTTTCAGCGAAAAGGAAATTTCAACGCTGCGCATGATCCATGCGTAATGTTTTATTGTGCATTGTATAATACTGGTATTTATGAATACTCGCCGTTGTATAAAGATGGCTCTTCTCTTACGCGTTCTTGTCTTTTTATGGGCCATGTTGTATGCGGTCGAACAAAATCAATCAAATAAACTATGTATATTTATCTCATCTCAAGGTTATGAACGCTTTTTTTATTTTATTACGAACATTAATCCAAGTTTTCAACTCTGAGTGCCTTTTGTAGGTTTATATATTTTATTATCCGCTTGCTAACCCACAAGTCACGACCGACTCTAAAATAATCGTTTTGTTGACAGACGATGAACTCCGAGCAACGGCTGAAGTATAACAAGACTATAACTTATGCGCCGCTCGATTGTGAGAACTTTCCATGATATGGTTCCCGGAGGTGTATAAATTAGCCGTGGACATTTGATAAATTCAAGCATTCCATTGTGGCGTTTCGTATGCATTTTACTTCACATGACAGTCTTATTTCATTTTAAAATGAAGAACCTCTTTTCTTGCGTTAAGCTTTAAAAATTTAAACTAATTATTTGAGAAAAAATAAGCATATCACTTTTTATATTTATGAGCGTGTGTGATACAATAAGAGGTTTATTACATACCACCGTAGTCGATATACTATTTATACGGTACTTCAATACAGTCGAGGGTCACGGTTGAATGTCTTTCTGGTTAGCGTAATGGTTTTATGAGGGTAAGAGGGTTCCAAGTTTAATAGATGGGATATATTTTAGAAGGCTTTCTGAATAAAGGCTTTCTATACAGTATCGAGTTGATTTTTATAAGGTACCTTGTAATACAAGTGTTATTTAATTATAAGATATTAAAATCCTTTGACATAAGCGTTGGTCGTCCAATAACTGAAAGGTTCGTATTATCTTTTGTTTACTAATTTTCATATTAAATGTGTTTGACATGTATTTAAATTACCTTCAAACAGTATAGGAATCTTTTTGAAAGTTATTTTTTTTATACAAAAATTTTATGTAGGAGAATGGATCAAAGTTTAAGAAATGTATGCTGTTTGCCGAGTTTGATGAAGGGAGCTTAGCCTAGACGCCTTGAATATCTTAGCTTGATGGATAAGCTTGAGACTTGACTAAATCTAATTATCGGGGAACTTTGACGTCTATCATTACTCCAACTTCAAAAAGCGTTATCGCTGGAAGTGACAGAGAAACCTTAAGTGTGTTTTTACCGTTGATGGCGAAACGAAATATTTCTCGTTGCAACTATAAATACAAAATGAGAGCATTTATTGCAGTTACAGAGATAAATACTTTTGATTAAAACCAGTAAAACTAAATCCATAGATAAGGGAATTGTTTAATAGTGCTTGAAGTCTTAACAGATCCCCTCACACGTGTAAAATTGAAAAAGCTTCTAAGTATAACATCTTATTTCATAACGGCAGTGGACTCGAATTAAAATGGTGTAATGTATACTAAACTAAATCAACATGAGTTTTTTCCTCAGTTATCTTCACTCTGGTGCACCTATGTTGGTCAGATTGTTAGTAACAATATTAAAATTGTCTTATCTAAAAGTGTTAGGTGAATTACAAACTATCCATCTCACACTCTCATTATCTTGCCACGTGTATTTGAAGCCGTTGCAGTCATACGTTAATGGTTAATAGTCCACGATACCGGTCAAGTTAGTACTTAAGCAGATGGTATAGTCATTATTATAGTGGTACCGAAACTGCTGTACCGCACCTCAGGCATGTCCGCGGCGCGACGGAGGAAGTACCAGTCGCTTCGTTCTGTTAGTCCGCCATCAACAGCGGCAGCGGCGCTGATCTATTTTCTTCGGTCCCGATTTCGGCCTTCAGGGTTCGGTATAGCAGTTTCCGTAGCGCTATATCAGACTTAATTTTATTCATCTTCAGGCAAATTATTCTATATATCGATAAATTATAATATATATCGATTCATAATGAGGTCTGTTGTGGTTTATGTAAAGTAAGGTAAGTTCGAGAGAAAAATGTTGAGGAAAATCTACGAGTGGGCGTTTGCTATTATAAATAGACAAATAAACGAGATTTACCCAACACTCGTTCATTTGTCTATTTATTCTGACTTTTTTATTTGTTGTTGTTTATTTTGAGCCATTCTAGGCAGATATGTACTAATAAATAATTGTAATACTTGTGAATTATATTTATATCTTAGTGTTTATAAAATGATATTGCTCTATTACAAAGCTTTTAAGCTCTTAAGCTCCGTTAACACTTTGCGTCTAAAAAGTGTCGCCCATCACTTTACACGAGTCACTTAAATCGTAATGGAGTCGAAATCTTGTGTTAAAATGCGATTTCATATTGCTCAATTTCTTATTTATAATTTATGAGTAAAAAATTATAATATAGGTTGCTATAAAGGAAAAAGGAAACATGCTTATTATCAAATATAAAAATGTGACTTTTTATACATAAGGAAAATATTATATTTCACTTCTGCGTAAAGCTTTTCAAACAAAACAGTCTTAGTCAATAAACTCGAAAGTCGTGATTTTTCTATATTAAAAGTAACGTTTATCATGTTAATTAGTTATTTAATTTAAACGCTGATAAAATAACCGGTTCAATTTTAAACTACAGCAATTTAAAGTTAGAATAATCCATTAAACAACGGTGTTTGATATTTCGATTGGATATCGATAATGAAGCAGTATGTTTGAACGCAAGCGGCAGTTTCCGATTTATTGCTCCAACGATAACAAGCCGATAAAAATAATTCGCTCTTCGCTCATATTTGTCAGAAAGTTACATTCAGAGTATTAAAAGTTAACCGGAATAACATTGAGACGTTATTTGTATGCTCGGTACTATTATATATTGTACAACTTACTCCCTATGACTTTCCCTATATTTTTCCGCTTAGCGTTGATATGAAAAATATGTTCGAGTGAAATATTTGTATTGTCGAAAATATTTTTATCTATTTTGTAGGTTTAGTAATGCGTGTATAATAATAAATTAAAAACTTTTAATGTTTTAAAATTATTTTATAACTACAATTTTGTCACCTTCCAGCTTCTAATATTCCTAAATATTGTGGTAAAATTTACAAATTGTAAGGCTGATGGGGCCTTCAGGTTCTGGAGTAAAGATCACGGAGTAGTATGCGCAGCGTAGGACGTTCCAAAGTGGATCGACGACCTCGTTAAGGTCGCCGGAAGATGTTAAGTGCAGGCCGCTTCGTATAGGTCTTATTGGAAGTCTATGCTGGATGCCCGTGTCCCGCAACGGAGGTCTTACGGCTTAAATAATCATGGTAAAGTATTTAAACTAGCTGCACTTGGGATTTATTAGGCAGATAAACTCAGTATTCTTTTAAATTAAGAGTGTTTCTAATGTCAAAAGAAAAGGATGTATTGTTTATGTATTTAAACTTACATAGATATTTTTTTACTTATTATACTTTTTTGTTATCGGGTAGATAGATGATTTTGGAGCGGAGGCCAAGGATCAAGAATCACTGCGTAAAACGTCGAACCATAAGGTGAACAAACGACTTTGTTATTGTCGTCGGAAGTTGCTGGATACTGTCCTATGGCTGTAATGATGACGGTGATTTGGTGTTTTTGAATTTTTTACAAGCTGAAGCCTGGCTATGTTATCAGTGTATGTCCAATGGAGGGAAAAGTTGTGAACTGCTTACTAACTAACAAGATATACTATTATGCATTAAATGTACAGGATTCTTTATTGCTATTAGTCTTGTAATGTTGATACCTACCTAGATACCTCCTAAAATACGTAGAGGTCGAACATACTTTGAGATTAATTAATTATTGAATTAGATTATTGGCCTTAGCCGGTTTCCATTAATATTTGTGAATCGAGATATTTGATGATGTTATATTATTAACACAAAGTGATATCTGCCAGAGATCAAATTGCGTCCGCAATCCATTTACATTTTAATTAAAATTTTATATATATTATACGCTATTCGGGGTTTTAAAATTTTCATTTTTGCACTACGGAAATCTGTGTACCTGAATAGCGCTCAGGTTTTTCCCGGCTCTATTACCGTTTTAAATTTTCGTTCATAATACGAATATTCCCCCTGCTATGTTTACTTCATTTAGCAAAGAATATTATTTTTATTTAAAAAATTACTGCATAATATAAGGATGATTCATCGTAATTTAGGCGACGTCTCTGTGGAAATTAGGAATGAGTACGCAAATAGGTTTAGGATTACCAGAACAATTTGTTCTCTCTTTGTGAGCTTAGAAGTCTTATTCGTATTCCGATAACTTATTTTACCAATACTAATTCTTCTCTGGATTTGTGTAATTTGTTTAGATAATAATGCCCAATGGAGTTGTGAATACACGTTGCGAGGTTCATGTTTTGGTACTTATTAAATGATGATATTTAAACTGAATAAAAATTGTGAATTTATCATGAAGATGAATTAATACAACATGATTTCCACAAAATATTGTTTTCAGCTATAATTTTATAATTAACATATCTGTTGTATGTGTAATATCCAATCATTTTTAAGTTAACTTTTCTTCTTGTTGGATTTTTCTGATTACTCAAAGTAGAAAAACTTTTCATTTGCCTTTGTAAAGTTTCATAAACTGGCATTTATATTTAGAGATAATTCTAATTTTATTATCTCTTTTTTTCAAATAATATTATAAATTAATAATAATTTATAATTAGAGATAATTTTATTAAAAGGCACTAATTCATAATTTTTTTTTGTAAGAATAAACATATCTGGATACTTTTATTTTTTAACAGATTTTTCTAACCTTTTTCACTTATTGTTCGTTACAATAAATGCTTATTACGCAGTTATAAGTAAAAAGAGCACAGTTTTCTTAAGCGTGTTACAAAGAGATAAATATTATAAAACTGTGATTGTAAAAATTCGACCGCATGACGTTTATCGAATATATTCATAACATCGTAGGAAAATTTATTCAATAAGGTTTTATGTATAAGAAACCTGGTATCCGCGGAACGCAGCATCATGCTTATTTTATATTTATTAATCTCATAATGTACATATAATTTATTTTGGTCATAATTAATAATAGCAAAAAATTGTTATATATACGGTTATTGGCAATAAACACCACTTTTTATATGCCAACAATAAAATATCCTGAGATACTTTAAACTCGGCTCGAACTCGCTTAAACTGAAAATTGGTTTCATCTCGGGCAGTCTGTGTCTGAAGTTTAATATCATTGAAATATCTTATCTAGACAGCAGAGCCGGATATCAAAAGTTTTTATTCTATCAGGATTGGTGTTAATATTCGGTAAATTGCAACATAGCATTCACTAGGTAGATGACCGACGGTAGTCGGGACGATGATATAATGGAATTAATATATAATTATTTATATCTAAATTATTTATGAAAAAAATAAAATTACCTTTGCAACTTTTAATCAAAAAATATTTATACCAGTGTCGGTTTTGGAAATTTACATTCGATATTTATTGCATAATATTATAAACATTGTGGCGATGTACGTTTATAACGTAAGAACGTAAGTAAATGAAAAAGATGTTGTTGATTGTGTCCAGGAAGATTTTCCGGAAATTTCATTTTAAAAATAATTTAACGTAAATTCGTCAGGGTGGATCACCACGGATCTATGGTAGATTCGACGGGATCTTTATTGGTGTGACAAAAAAACAGGGAATCATATTTCGTAAGCAAGAGTCCACGAAAATTTATCTGCTTTCAACAGTGAAGAATTAAAACGTGGGCTTGACTTCACTTACCAACGTAGCCATATTATTTTTTAAGAATCCCTGCGACTGGTACTTGTAAAAATTTGCATATTCAGTATACAACTCAAATTTCTAAAGTTAGATCTAAACCTTTTTTTTCTTTTTTATCGAATTTTGAGAATATGGTAAGAATGTTGCTGCAAGGAGGCCACCGGGACCAGCTAAATTTTGAAAGTAGTCTATAAATAAAAAGTCTAAGAGCCTTTGATTTAACGCAATTAATAGCTCATGTTTATTCATTCTTAAAATGCATATTAACACAAAAGATTGCAATAGAAGATAATTTTTAGATACGCTTAATTACAATGTTTTTGCTTGAATTACAATTGATATCTAGTGAGCAATAATTTCTCTTACTGCTCAATGTTACATTCCGGAAGCCAACTCACATTAAACGTTTCGGAGTTCTTTATTATCGAGACAATTTATCTAAATGGCACACCAGAATATGAAAAATTTTCGGTTTACATAAATGATAGAATATAAAAGAAAATAATCCTTCGGCGTATTCGACTAAGATTGAAAATGTTCGAAAGATGACATTCTATCAAAGATGAACTGTCATTAATTATAGATTGGTTAATCTTAGTAATACTGCAAAAGGATGCTACGGAGAAAGAGAGAGAGAAAGAACCTCAGAGTTCGCCCTCCGCAGCTGGAGATCTGGACGTCGGAGGAAGTTATGCACTATTCAAACACCTATAATAAAGCTTTCACAACAAATTTGGGATAATGCACCGCATTATCTTTGTATTTGTATTATGGTCAATGGTGGCATGCGAGGGTTGCAGCTCTACCCTAAGGCGCTGAGGCTTTAAGTCAACTAGCGTTAAAACTATAGCAGTATAAGGCAGTATGCGTAGTTTTGATAAAACATCTTAAAAAAGACCGTGACGTTTTAGCCGATAGGAGTCGGGCATAAGTAAAGCCCTTTTGTTATCTCGCAACGGTAATTTATGCTATGTAGAATCTCCCTACGTGATAAAAAAAAACGCTAGTTAGTCTCAATTGTATTCTGTACGTGGATAAGATACAGTTATTGCTGAAGATTTGGTTGTAAGTGAAAACTTGTTCTAACGAAACTTGAAATAGTCTTAACTCTGTATTTAGAAAGGATTTAATGTTCTGTTGGTGATGTCTTACATTTTAATATAATCTATTATATAATGAATAAATAGCATGTACAATGATTACATTTAATATTTTGCACTTACAAATTTTTTATTTATGTGTGTGTATTCAAATGTTATTAATGTAAATATTGTTGTTAAAGTCTGGAACAAAGTTTTTCAAATTCAATTTAATTGAGATCGTAAGTTTTGACAAATGAACTATAAATTCACTTGTCCATTTGTAAAATTTAATAAGGTTTAATACAAAGAATTAATTACGCCAGATTCAATTTACCCTCTGTTTTATTGCCGTAAAATTTTATCATCGGTTTTTAAATTTTGCCAAAGGACAGTATTACACAAATGAAAACATTTTAAAATATTTCGTTCAACGTACCTTATCAAAAACGGTAAGTAATATAAAATAAGAGAAAGTAATTATAGTTCTTTAAATAAACGTTTAATTCACAAACAATTCGATCGGAGCTATTAAGATTTCCATTCGCAGCTGTTATACGTAGAGACCTCGATCATTTAGAGAAATGGAAGTCGACAAAACTGAATAGAATTTTAATAGTGTAAAAATACTTTTTAATAGTGTAGAATGAAGGCGGCATGTATTTGTGTTTATTACTAACCACAAGAGCCAAATAAGTCTTAAATGAAATCTATGGGTAAGACCCATGTCAATGTCTAGCCGTGGACGTCCTACTGCTTACAGGGTGGTGATAATCAGAGCTCATCCCAAATATAATCACATTCAGTATAAATCGTACACAACCCCATACCCGTGTAACAGCATATGTTTGGAAGATTCATACTGATATCTAAAAAATCCTTGAAAATAGAATTAAAGCGTGCAAAATACACAATTTATGTTACAGTGTATTTTTGGTTCAAAGTGATAAGTGAGAGAACAAGACGAGTAAGATGTTCGCCAGCTCATAAGTGGTATGGGCCGCCTAGTCTTCGTTGTCTTATTAAGAATTTTAAATATGCCTAAGCGGCATTATTTAGAGACTACTTATTTATATTTGCGATTGCTTAAAGTTCCCTGTTATTGTATAAGGTGTGCTGTTGCGATGAAACATTGAGTAACATGCAAGTCGCTTCCAACGGCATTAAATTTTTCGTATATTATTCTGCAATAGCTAGGGTTCTTTTAATTGTACCTGTATATATCTATATTTTTTCACAAAATTTTTCTTCAACTGTATGATATTTTAAATGTTATAGATGCAGTGATTTGGCGTTCTTTACTATGAGTCACGTGAAGACACTACGGTTGCCAGCAAAAATTACTGCAGTTAAATATTAATACAAAACGTGTTTTAAGTTATAAATCATAACCATAATTTAAGTTATGGGAAAATAAAAAAACAGAATTATGGCTTACTTAAAAACCGTTAATAAAGTACAAAAATCAATTTACGATTACAGTTACTTGGTAATATATTTTTAATAATTTTTAGTAATATCTAGTGCAGTCTTTCTTGCTATCTTTTTAGAATCATTAATAAATGCTATTTACCTGTCGATATTTACAAAGAAGAGAGATGCAGAGATAGGGTGAGAGAGAGTGCAGAAGTTGCCTAGCCTAAACCTATGCTCAAGGGTTTGCTCTGGAGGCCCAGCTCTGTAATTTGTTCTTTTGATTAGGAGGCCATCAAGCTTGTAAGTATCTATATGTAGTATGCGCTCCTTAGCCTCGTAGAGCAGACTTCGGCATTAGCGGTCTTTCAAGACGCTTTTAACATTCGATAATGGGTCGAATTTTGGTCGATCGGTAGTCATTATTGGACTATAGCTACTAATCTATATTCAGTGTATTTGTTTCTCTTTTCTTCAAATATAAAAGTGTTCTTTAAGTATAAAAGTATCTCATGTCACGCAGCGTTCATTTTTTTTTATTTATTTATTTCATATGGCTACCGTGATAGGTGTAGCATGTATTGCGCAATGTAAACGTATTTAAACATTTAATATATTCATTATAAATTTTTACACGTGAAAAAAATGCGTACTAAAATTAAACTAGCTTGTATCAGCTATTTAAGAAAACAGCCGAAGTTCGACGCGCTCTTCATTCAATTTAGAAATCTTCGGTTAGTAACTTAATACCCGTACTTACGTTAATGGAGGGTAAATATTATGTTTGTCAAAGACGGGATTCATGAACTTTATTTAGCAACATGTATTTATATCGTTCGGGAAGTAGCTTATGATAGTGAAATATTTTTTCTTATGTATATGCTCGTTATCCTCGTTTGGCTGGAATTACTAAAAAGCCAAAAGTGCTAACAAAGAAATGGATGATATATTGAATTGTGTGTTATTACATACATAAAACTGTGATCTTTCCTGATATCGTCCACAAATATATAAAATAAAATTATACTATTATACAAATATATATAAAAATTAAATATAATATAAAATCTATTATTAAGAACGTACATATAGAAATAAACAATTCGTATAGAAGATAACAGCTAATATTAGAGATGTTCCCGGAGTTATTTTTTAAAGAAAGTTTTTCAAATTGTCTTCCGCTTTGTCGTAAATTAGGGGCAAATTATTTACTTTAGTTCAAAGTTTCAAAGAACACGTACAAAAAGTTTTTAGTGATTAGCATTATCATTGTCAAAAACCAATAAAATTTCACTTTTTTCATTTTGTATTTTGTTGTAATATTCATTGATTTATAAGCCCAAGTCATGAGATGAATGCCAGAAGAGTCTAATCTGTTATAAAATACAATCAGATCACACTCTCCTATAATGCTATCCTTCAAATACAATTTTCGAGGGTTCCATAAGTGCCCTGTTCTAAGAAAAACTAATAATAAACTCAGACGAGTATTACGTGGTCACTTTTACCACATCCTAAACACATTATTAGAGCAATTCGTTCTCCAGCTTTAATATCACGTCTTTTACATTCGAAAAGGATTCTTTTTAAGTTTTAATGAACCTCTTCGATTTATTCCAAGTTTATTCAGAGAAGTTATATGGGAGCGTATTGTAATTCCTTACACAATTGCCTCAAAAGAGTTATTTTTAGAAGCCCAGAGGAAGGTACAACAAGCTTTTCTTTTTTGTAGTCCTTTTTAAATTGTGATTTTCCTTATATTTATGGATACTTTTATGCACCTATACTTTAAATAATAGTGGAAAACTATAGTTTTATTTCTGTTTTAAATAGCTTTTTTAATGATTCATAATATTCATATACTTGTAATGGTTGGAATATTTATTCTTGAAAATATTTTCGTTCTTAATAAAGTACCACGGATAATAGAATTTAACGTACTGTAAATGTTTTGCAAAACAAGTTTAGAAACAAAACAATCAAGCCTGTACAGAACCCTGTATGTATTATAAATGTAGTAAACAGACGTTTTTCAACTTTTATGTAAAACATCAAACAACCGGCGACGTAGTCATTTATTTTAGTTAAATAACAATTTTAAATGTGTCCTTTGAACAAAAATTTTCAATGGATGTTGTATTTGTTCAGAAAATATATTTTTGACTGCTCGTTCATTGAACAGGATATAATATACTTTTAGTTTATTTTGTCTTTTGTGTTATCAATAAATATGTATTTTTGTATCGCATTGATATTGAAAATAATTTTACGCTTATATTTCTTAAGGTGGTCAAAAACCTACATAAATATTTAACTATGTATACATTAATTGTAATACTGTAATTTATGTAAATATTATTTTCTTCTATTTTGGTATGTGTTAATTAGTAACTAGATCCTTGGTTTAATAACTCGCCTTCGTCATCATTTCAATCCACAGACTGCAAAGAATAGGCTTCACCATAGATATCTATGGTGGGATATAACTATCGCCACGTTTGGTCGGCGGTTGGCGATGGCAGGAATTACACCGTGGGTAAAAATTATAATTAAAAAAGAATATGTTTTAACTTATTGAAAGACCTATTACAACCTTCTATTTAAAAAGGGGAACTTTTCACATTGTTACAACAAGAATTAGTATTTCTACTACTCTCTAGCATATTCTATTATTTTGTAGCAATAAGCATATCTACTATTTTGTAGCAAACATGCTACTCTAGGACCAGCATGTTTGCTACAAAATTAAAAAAGGTTTACCAGCTGTAGCGCACTTCCGTTAATGATTTTTATATAATAAAAAGTTCGTTTGTTTTGTGCACTAATGAATAGAATCTCTATTTATTTCTGAATTTTATTTTTAAAAATATGTAAGATTAACATATAACAAAAGGAGTATAAAATGTATTCTTAGACATAAAATGATTTAAGGAAATGTTTAGTGTATTATAAAAATTCCAGGGATTTTTATATTAAGAACAAAGAAAAATTTGGTAAAAATAATATTTTATTTTATCGAAAAAACACTTTGTTTTATTGTTTATAATTATAATGTTTCGGTACAATAGACTTTAAATTTTTGTTAACATTTCTAATAGATTTTTGATTGAGGAATGCTTGCAACGGTATTACCAATTAAGTGATTTTACGCAATGGTTTGTCAGAGCTATAATCAAACAATTTAAATTCTATATGCCTAGTTAACCAAGAAATAAAAGTAGTACGTGACCTGAAACAATAAATGAAGGCATTTAAGATTAAATGCCTCTCGAAATAGGAAAAGGTAAACGGGATAATTAAGCAATAACGTCTATAACGACACAATTATTTGCAAAACTTTTTAAGACATTACGCAACATCCATTAAATATAAGCAAGCATGACTGAGCACACCGAGCCTCTGAAATATAATACTTAAGAATATTTTAAACTACTTATGTTAGATACTAAGGTATATTTAGGTTATATAAAATTGATTTAAACATTTAAATTTTTTTGTTCACTGTTAGAAATGTTAAGTAAATAACATTTACGTTAGTATCCAGCAATAAGTGGCTTTTTCTCCTAAATTACCACATTTCCGAACGTATGCCATGTTTTGTGGACCGTCAAACATCGTACGCTGTCTTGAAGAGCCATACGTACCCACTGCCGGTCATCAATGACCACCTTCTGTACACTGAGCATTGGGTGTAGCTTTATATCAAGGGAAGACGCCAATCATGTCATATCATGGTCAGAAAGGTGATGGCATTGAGGTCTCTCAGCATTTTGCTCCCAAGGTTGTTGCGGTAGGCTAAGGAACGGGCAGATGTCATCGTAGTAAAGTGTCACTGTGTTTAGTTTAATTGTGAGGACACTAGTTTTGAACAAAAAGAGGAATGCGTAGGATGCGTTATGTTTTAAAAGTCAACAAATGTGGGATTACATTGTTTAAGGGACAGATGTAGGCGTCGTTAGGGGTTTGTCAGTCCGATTTGGCCCCGCATAACGCTAGTGTTACCGAAGTGTTACTGTCATTTGTGTATATTGTTAAAACGATTCACAACATACATGGGTACCTTAGATAGACGTTTGTGTTAGTTTTGCATCCTTAAAAGCCATTCGTGAGCATTACTATAAGATATTAATTAACGAGGAACATGGCTTACACTGTAAAGCGTAATACGGAGCGAAATTTTCCGCTTCAAAATTAAGAGAGTGTAATAGTTCGGCGTAAATTTGATTTCTATATGGACTAATGTTTCCTTCAATTATATTACATATAAGTAAAATTACTACGAAGTAAACTTGTATTTACTAAGGTACAAACAAAATAAGTGGCGTGTCAAAAGCGGTTTGCGAGTTTTTTTTTTAGTTTTTTTGCGTATATCAATGAGACGTCACATAGCTCGCAAAGTCGGCAGGTAAAGAGAGATGAAGGTTTTCAATTAGCAGGCTCGTGTTTGCCAACTGTCAACAAGGAAGCTCTCCAATGAAAGGTGTGCAAGTTTGCGTGAAGTCGATGCAAGTAAATGGTTCGATTTCATGATACCTGGAAAGCTGTAAATATGTTATGCAAAAATTAAAAATATTGCATGATTTCTTGGACAAGTAAATTATACTCTTAAAGAGTTGTTAAAGAATACTTTAAATAAGATAACTTATTTTATATTGAAAACATGTTACATTTAATTATTTTACATATACAGTTTAAAAGTTATTTTTTTCGGAAAAGACATAAATACTCCTTCGTTTGTTATTTACGTACATTATTTTAACTTGTCTTGTGTATAACATACGCAATGTTTTATATGTATGTACGTTAATACCGTATCATGTATCTTTATTAATATTACAGTTACACCGCAACTCCAATCTTCCGGATCCATGTTCATAGACTACTTATGGAATCTAATTATGATCATAAAATATTAAAGGAAGGATATATTGCGATACGAACGTTACGTTCGGGTAGGAATGATTAAACAAGCCCCTGAGGTAGAATAAATGGAGATACTTTGAGTTACACAGGTACAGATTTTATCCCAAGATTTTTTAAATTTTTACGTAAATAATGAAATATGGACTTTTCCACGGATTTATGTATCTGAGGTAAAAGCTGATCAACTTCTACATTTATTTATTTGTTAATCGTACCGTATAATTTAGACTAACTTCTGTAATTCCAAAGAGAAAGCGAATGTTGCCATGTACTTATATTTAGGAGACGTGAATTTAAAAATATTATTTAAAATAAAATTTAACACAATATCTGATATATTTTTTAAAATCTATCATGATATATGGCGACAAGATATATGACTTACGCTTTATTCACATGAGTATATATTTCTGTGTTAAAGAGTACGGTAATAAATTTTAAAATAGTAATTCTATAAAATGTTTTTCAAATCAAAAGTAGTCAAACACATTAGCGAAATTCCCTCTTTAATATTTATTGCTTCAAATTTCTATCTAATCCCTACTAACATACTAAATATCCAAACACCTTTTATTCATTCCGGCAGAGCTCATTTTGGAATTTCTCGTGGGTCTAATTGTAAGCGATTAACCCTCTCGAAACTCGAGTTGACATCAAAAACTTGTGATCGTATGATGTTATCCATTTATACCGAAATTGAGTTTTCCTAAAATGTTTATGTTTTATTATTGCGACCCATGTTCGAACATTTACTTTAAACACCAGATTAAGCAGTTCTAATCCAGTCGTTCACTGAACATGTACCTATGCGAGTTGCGCGGTGTGGAGTAATAAAGAGAACAAACTTACAGACTTAATTTGAAGTAGGTTAAGTGATAAACCGGCACATTAAATCGCTGTATCTTACTTCATTAACTTTTAATGTCAGTTAAACAAAACATAGTCACACAACTTTTAACTTTTACTTATAATTTTAAAGATTTTCTAATGAAATAGTTTGAAATCCGTAATATCATTAAAAATTAAGTTTTGTGACCATAGCGAAAATCGTTCAGAATCGACAATAACTTTTTACGAGTTGAATATTTTATTTTATTTCATATTGAATAACAATTAACTTAAAACCAATTATAACCAACATCAATTTTGTTAATTTTACACTCCAATACTTCTTTTTGTAATCTCGAACAACATGTTTTTAAATAACACGAAACCAATTAATTAATAATATTTAGCGGTTTCAGGATATGACGAAGTAGTATTTGAAATATGGACCGGTCAAAATTATTAAAATAATGATCATATAACAAGTTACCTGTAACAATTAATATTTAAAAATATTTTTGCATTATGTGTGAACGTGTTGATACTAAAAGAGCCTTTGTTCAGCCAATTTGTTCAATAATATTTTATATAGGCTTGATGACCGAAGTGGCGTAAATTCACGAGGGTCTAATTGCGCGCGTAACTATTTCAAAACTCTGTTCCTCAATATTTATTTATTATCATTATTCTAATATCATTTATTAAGATCATATTATGTTAGCTTATGATTTGTATTATTGGCTCTCTGATTTAAACGGGGCACATTAATTTAAAAAAAAGAACTTAACCAGTTCAGATTTAATTTATGACGAAGGCACTTCTTTACAAATTATAAATTCCCTGAAGGAAAAGAAACACTAGATCATGTTTATTATAGAATTAAAACGACTATTGTTGAAAATCGGTTTCTCACAGATTTTCTATGGGCCTGGTTGGAAGTTGCCTGCATGCATCGTCTTTCCTAAATCCTTTGCTAGGTCGTCTGTCTACCGAGTCTAGGTCATCGAAGAACTTTATAGGAAAGACGTCACGCACTCACCGGTCAGTTATCTGCACTCGAGAATTTAAAGGCCCCATCAGCCATCTGTTCTGGGCGTTACTGTAGTTCGCCTTTCGGACATCCTCATTCTTTATTCGATCTCTTAAAGAAATCCTTTCTCAAAGTTTGTCCCACCTTGTTTGATTGTTAAAAATAAAAAAGTAAGTTATAGTAATATTAAGTAATATTAAAAAATTATACTCGACCATGAAACCTTAATACTAATAGAAGTAATGCACTTATAATTTGTCTTGATTTTAGTTTTTGTTAAATTATAAAATTTTCACAAAAGTAATTATAAAAACGCCGCAGAGACTCCGAGTTACTCTTCCGATTAATATAATTCCTTTTGAAAATCTAAAATGTTAAGTTAGGGCTAAATTTTTGATCCGATATTTTAAAAAAAAACTTAAAGTTAATATATCCTTTTGTTGATGTTTATCATATAAAATTTAATACCCAACCTATTTAATAGTATAGCGTCGTTTTTAAATACTACAAACTAAATTACACGATTAAAATATAAACAGCCTTTAATTACGTGCTTTTTTATTTGATAGTTCAGAATAATACTTCTTGGTATATAAAATTTAAGCACTAGCCATGTTTGAATTTTCGCACATTAGATAATTTTATTAATTACCCTATATATATCCCAAAATTTACATCTACAGTGTAACAAATGCTAATAATAGCAAAATATGAAAGTTTAAATTATTTTTAAGCATTGAAATGTTGGTCTTTATATGTACATAAATATGTCCAAATTTTTATTAAAATATATGCTTCCGCATGATAGCAAATGAATCGTGTAGAATACCTTGGAAACCAATACAATAACTGTGTACAATAAAAATTTGTTTTAACTGTAACTGTACGACTTATCATTATTCATATATTGATAATAAATTTCTTAACATAAAAGTCCCATTACGATGTATTACTTCGGATTGAAAATACTTCAATGATAAATCTCATTTGTCAGCCGGTCTGAAGTCTTAAAATCCACAGGGATCTTTTTCGTTAAAGTGATATAAAATTTATCACTTTCAAAGGAATAAAGACATAAAAATTTGTTCATTAATCATATTCAGCCATCAAAGTAACTAGTACACATGTAATAATTACTTAGCAACTTGTATTGCAAGGAATATTTTAGATTATCTAAAAATTAGATACGTTAATATACTTTTTCATCTTTATATATGACTTTGCTTCGTTCTATATATATGATGATGAATCACTATAACCCTTTTCATTCCTCTTTCTTTATAAGTTTCCTAACATTTTGTAGAAGGTTATAATAACAAAAATATTAAGGACCATGCGCAGAAACCTGATAAATTACAGAAAACACGACGACTATTACAAATTTGACAATTCACAGGAATTTGGCGCGTTTGGTAGTTTTTTTGCTGCGGATTATCACATTGTCGTTTAATAATTAAAGATGATAAATACTGACCATTTAAAGATCACAGAATAAATTTATTTAATACACATTTAACGTATAATTTATTTTTCTATTTGAATGCGTCAGGCCAATACGTTCTAACAGAGCAGTCTTTCGGAACAGCTAGTACATGATGAAATTTTTAAAATTACGAATACAGATAAGATGCATCTTTATATTTGCCCTATATAATAAAACACTACTAAACATAAACGAAAAATATTTTGTTGGCTCGTACTTTCCTGGCATATGTTGCTGTTGTATTATACATGACGGATGTGTTAATTCCCTAGACGTCTCTGTGGAAATTAGATGCAAGAAGATGAATGGAATTAGGAATAGGTACATAAATTTTATACGATAACTTTCACCTGTACATACAGTGTTATTAATGAAAAATAAAGTAATAAAATTATATGTTACAGATATTTAATAATTAGAGATTAAGCTCTTACACCAATATTTCAAATTATGACCAAAATAATATGACCAAATTTCTTTCGTTTCAGTTATTAATAGTAAATATAATGTATTAACTATTTATATACATTAACTGTCATATGTATTATTTTGTAAGACACTTCCGTATAATGTCTCGAATTTATTATGATGTCATTATATTAATGATTATTGTACATAACATACTGTAAAAATTCTGTTAGGAATGAAATAATCACTGGATTACGGATATTTGTGAAAGTGTTCACAAATAAAGAAATAACCCGACTGAGTTTGCTGTAAGCTCTTCTTAGTTCAGTGCCCGTTTGGAACCAACTGTTTTAAATTGAAGGATGTTTAATAGTTGCCCATAATTAGAGAATCACATATTGATTCCCTATTCCTCTCAAATTCGATTTTTCTAGCATTCGGCTCAATACGAACACCAGTGATTACTATAGATGTTCTTAAGTAGATAATAGATTTAATAAAAGAATAAAAACATAACTACGTGAATTCTTCCAATGATATATAGTACGTTCATATCCAAGTATAATTTCTTTGTTATCTTGCATTTGGATTTTTACTTTGAGATTTGGAGTAATAGGTAAAGCAGGTAAGTAAAGTATTGTATGAATAAATAAGTTTCTTATCTTATCTTATAGCTATTAATCATCAACTCTATCCGAGTTGATTTCTTATATATCGAATCATTTCAATAATTAATTGCAATAATTATTGAAGCATAAGCCTACCTCTCAGATCGATATAACGCCCGATCCTGCGCTGTCCGCATTCAGCGATATCTCACGATCTTGCCGCGTTTGCCGACTCATGGTCACCCCTCGAAAATCTTCTGCCCAACGGCCGTTGGTTGCACGAGCGATGTGTCCGGCCATTGCCACTTCAGACCTTATTACCTAATGGCTTAGTGGCCTAATGCAAGAAAATATTTATTGCCAGACAACACCCACTTATCTTTTAAATACCCCCAAACCTATGTTTATAAAATCTAATAGCTATACATGTGTAAAATTATTTTGAAAAATATTGTGTATATAGTAAATTACATTCCAAAAATACTCATTGCAAATATTAATATAATTTAAATTTCATTTCCGAATACTATCGAACATACTATTCGGGAAAGCGAGAAATGGAGACTTGCCAAGTAGGCAATCTTCGAATAACACGGTTGTTTTAGTCTTAAGTATCTCATGAAATTTTTAACAATTGCCGAAAGTAGCATATAAATACATTGAATGATCGAAGTGTATTTCTAAGTGACGTTTAGAAAGTTGTCTATTGAGTGGACATATGTTAAAATATAAAATATATTATTTGATTAAAAGAGTATATTTTTCGTTAATTAAGGGAAATATGCGATTTGTTTAACAAAATACTTAATTGAGTAGAAAGTTAAATTATTATTTATGTATACGGCGCGTATCGAAATATACACAATGTTATCAGAACAGGAGAAGCGGAAGCCTATTGAAAAGTAGCGCAGGTTGGGGGATTTTCCGTCAGGCGGACACTTTATCTGAATTATGTAACAGCAACACTATTCATAAATTTAAAAATACGTGTAGAATGAAAATATTGTACAGACAAATCGAAAGACGAAAATTTATAAAGTTGTAAATAAATTATTGCCTTATTATAACTGACTAAAATATCAAATTCTTCTATACAGGATAGAGCAAAGAAAAAAGGAGAGACTATTTATGCTAACTGTGGCGGTACTTCCCACCAGCCTTGGGTTTCAGCCTTTGTGTCTATGTTTGTTAGTTTAAGGGACTGTGAATAATTAACCGTACAATCGGGGCGACCGTCTGAAGGACTCACATAAGTCCCAGCGGGTGTAGTACGAATTATTGGTTCGACGAAGGCTGGCACATTTACTCTCCTCGGCACGGAGTCCGTACCACAGTACCCAAAACATTACATTGCTAATAATATCTTCTAAAATAAAATTCCCGAACGTTTCCTTTTGTAATTTAATTTGCTACAAATCGAAAGGCACTAATATTTACACGAGATAATGCTCATGAAGACATTTGAAGAGAAATTAAATCTAACAAATGTTTTTGTTTATTACATTGCAACCAATTACTCAGAAATTGCAATAATTTGTTTGTTGCGTTTTATGATAAGTATTATTTCTGTTTTGAAGTGATTGTCACTGAAACGAAAATTTAAGCATGAATAAATAATAAGAGAAATTAGTTCAAAGGGTTATGGAAAAGACAAACGAGCTTTAATCCACCACTCAAGAAGTTCTAAAACTTAGTTTTAGATTACTAATGGACCAAGCGTACGAACTTTTGATTTAAATTGGTTTAAACTTAATAACATTCCGTTGTTTACAAATCCAGATAACTTTACTGCGTTTTATTAATTGCAATGCAATTATAACTATGTCTATTAGTTTTTTACAGGATTTCGTTCCGATCTTATTATCGATCATCACAGGTTTGTACTAAAATATATATCATTGCTGTTAAGGAAATATACTTTATATAAAAAAGTGTGGCAGCGAGGTTCGTTTGATTCATGTGGCCTCATCTAAATGCGGTGCCTTATTTTGGGCACATGACCTTGGATGTAGCTTAAATTTCATTAACAATGCCCGTTTTCATGCGATAAATTTTAAAAATGTTCCTTTCTGCTATACTTTATATCAGAAAGTCTAAAATTGAGTCCAAATATTTATCTCGTTTTCTTTTAGTAAGACGGAGGATAACGTTAAATTGCCTTAATTTATCATTGATAAATACTTCGTTGCGAATATTGTTTTTACATTCTAAATGATCACAAAATATTTATTTAATTGTAAAAGTATCACTAAAAAATAAATCTTAACATCTACATGTTCATGATAAAGTTGTAAACTATCCACATGTTTGATTACAGAGATATAAGATTTTTTGAAAGACTGACGTATCATACATGGCAATAAGCAATAAATGACAAATAAACAGATAAGTAAAAATCCTTCATCTTATTTGCAGAGAAAATTAAAAATTAAATCATTGAAAATACAGTGTATTCATCAAGGTTGTTAAGTCTGTTTAATAGTTTTTGTCCAGTTAGGTGAGTGTTACTTAGAGGATGCTGTAACTAGAGAAAATGCTAGGCTTATGTCGCAGGGATAGAAGAGCGTAAGAGATTGTGCTGTCAGATCCTATATTTTTTTCGTTTATTCGTGTCGAAGGATCTCTAGTGACATTTAAATTTTTCACATTTCAATTGGACAGCGTTCGGGAATCTACGAAACATCTCGTCCAATTTTCCTGTGTCTGTAGACGAAGTACTACTTTTAATATGTGTTAACATTGATGACTTATGGGAGTGAAACGGGGTCTTTCTTAGCAAGCTAACAGTTACTCAATGAGCCATACCCAAGATTTCTCTGCGAAATCGAATCAAGAATAAAGCGATCCGTAGATCGACGTGATAGTCGACATAGTCTAGCGTTTTAGCTAGTTAAAGTGGCAGCGGACAGGCCACATAGCACATATAGCAAATGGCCGCAGGAGATATAAGCTTTTAAAGTCAAGGTCACTAACCTACAGGCTCAGCTTAAGATGTTCACCCACAAGGTAAACAGGTGATGGTGGTAAGGTTATCGGAAGAAGCTAGACGTAGGCCGCTTCTTACCGGTCCTGCAGGAAATCTATGCGGGTGTCTTTTGTTCAGTAAAGAATATCCTAACGCTGAAATGATAATGATGTTGATGATTAAAAACCTAAACGTATTATTTGTTAATTAAGGTTGAGGGTGCTCTTGGGTTTCTCGGATAGGGCCGTTACATTTCTTTATAGTTACTTCATCATGTTAGAAGCCGTCGAGATCTTAGGTGGCTTGGTTGGAGCTCTTGTAGTAGTAATTAGGCATAAGGAGCCTGAGAATGAACCATAATTTGGCAAGAGATAATCTGGGAATACAGGTATGGACTGGATGGCATACTTCACTTACTATTAAGCAAACGAGCTGCTCATAGTAGTAAATTCTAGCGTGAAAAAACCATTATACCATGTTTAACTTCACTTGAAAATATTTTCCATTCCATACGAAAGGTCACATCATTTTAAACTTTTCAAACTACTAGAGGTATACATTAACAGATTTCCATATAGAGTAGCAGTTGCTCCAAACTTTAGTATATTTTGAAAGAAAAGTCCAAGCGAACTTAAAGCAGGTTTTCACATATTCACAAAACATATTTAGATATAGTTTGCCAAAAAGAACTTTGGGATATTTTAAAATATTATCTTTACGATTCAAAGTTTTAATAAAAAATTTTACAGTTAATGAAGATAAATCTGGAGTAACGCCGCTAAATGTAGCGTATGGCTACGACACGTGGTGAAAAAATAATTGACGCGTTATCAAAACAAGTTAATTATACCTGACACGACTCTATATCGATATGTGTAAGTGATTGACAGTTTTGTAATGAGTACTTCAATTCATACCGAAGCATGCGTGTTCAATCTCGGCGGTGTATATTTTGATCAGGGCTACGTAGTTCGTAAAATACGCTTTCATTTCATATATTTAGTAATAATTATGGAACTGATGCCAACGTGAAGAACATTTTTGTTGATTACATAAATTAGGTTTAAGTTAGTGCTTAAGGAATAAAATGTAGTCTACAATCTATGTTGTCTAATGTAATTTAATCAATTAGGTTTCGTTTACATAAATACTATTTATATTTTTAAATATAGTACTTACTTTTACTCTTACTCTAAGAACATTATGTTAATTTTTATTGATTTTTAAAATTGAAGCTGATTTTGCTAACACATATTGTATTGATAAGATGAGTGGTAAAGTCGATTTTAGCAGTTATAATTTCAGTTTTGAATTGCGGAAATTAACTGATATATGATGACGCGTTATAACGCGGCTATAGCCGCATATCCATTAATGTGTTACGCGAATTATCGGCAATATTGCTAATAGGTAATTTTCATTAACATATTTCACTACAGAATCTGATGCAATTTGTTTTAGATTAGTAAACCAACAGAATTTATTTATTACATGTTTACTTAAATCATAAATCATGAAATGCTATTTAAATCAAAAACATAATTTATATACATTAAAATGAACATGGAACAAAAACATCTTTTATTTCATTACAAGAATGTGATACGATAAACTTGCATTGTTAATTTGAGAACAGAAATAGCTTTTAATTAAATTTATCTGTGTTTGTTGCTGACCACACATAAATTGTTTTAAGTTGACACTAATTTTAAAGCGTACTTTCTGGTTTAATTCATTTATATTACAGGTAATTTTTAATAAGTTTTATAATAATTTTAGTTCTTTGTCTGTCGAGGATAATAATTCTAACAAAGTATTCATTTTTTTCCTTCATTTATTACCTATTCCACTACATCAAATGAACGTAAAAACACGACTGGAAGCAATTTCCGTAGAATATTAAACTGATAAAAATCTTCTTTCTCATTAATTTATTTCTTTACTCTGAATTAAGCACACTTTTCATTGGCTTGACTAATAATTCTAATTAACGTTGGGCGGGATCTGTGAGCTTATATATATTTTTCGCTGTTAAATTATATTTTACGATATAACGGTAATTAATATGTATTTATATTTCTCTCCCTATTTAAGTGTATGCTCTGAATTTTTCGTTCTATGGGTTTGTTTAGAGATCCGTAGATAACCGGAAGTAATCCACATAGCCCAGCGGATTGTTACAAGTTGGAGTGGGAGTGGGCACTGAGTGCACAGACCAGATTGCCACTGGGACCTTGAGTTTCTGGAGTAGACTTACACAAAAAGTGGACCGACGATCATGATACGGTCGTTGAAAGACACTGGATGCAGGCCGTTTTCAACTGGTCCTTTTGAAAATCTCTAGTAACATTATTTCCAGTTGTGGACATCTTTAGGCTGAAATGATGATTATAAATAAAATTTTAAAATTTTCATAATAAATGCCACAACTCTTTGTTGTGGTTTGTTTAAATATACTTTTAAAATTTATGCATAGAATTACTTAACGTAATAAGCGGTTTTCATACTGGCATGTTAAAAGCCTTATAAAAGGTTTAACATTAACTTAACTTTTCGTTCTATATGTTTCTAGATACTTCTATCGATCTGCTCCGGAAATTAGTTTGCAGAAAATGTCTTTAGATGTTATCTAGATCTAGATTCCTCTTTTGTACTTATTGTCTATTGGATTTTGAGTATAAATAATGTCATATTTAGTAGTTGAAATCTATTAATTATGATTTAATATTACAAGATATCGGTAGTTCGTTTTTTACGGAGGTTCTAAACCTTTATAATTTAATACATCAGCATTAAATTATAATGGTGTGAATGTTTTTCCTTGCTTTTAAAAAAAATAAATATCGTCATCATTCCAGCTGTAGCCGCAGCCGTAGGACGTCCACTGATTCAGATAGGCGAAGCCATTTTCCATAGATTTGAATAAGACCATACCTAGCGTCTTCCGATCTTAATAAGGCCATTTATCCAGAACTTTGAAGGTCCAGGGTTCATCTGAGCTTCATGCGACCTACCACTTCAACTCCCCCCAGGCTTTTTATATGAATAAAACAATGTGTAATAACCAGTTTTAATAAAACTTTTTTACCTAATTCGTAGTTTTCTGTTTAACATTTTGATTTAAAGAAATAGCTGTGTATTTTAATATATTAAGCCGTATACGACCCTCCCTGCAATTGAATCTCATAAGCGATACATAGAAATCGCGAAATTATTTGTGAGTGCTTCTAAATAACAAGAAATTTTTTATAGATTTGAGCGAATTATGACTGCCGATATGTAAAAAAAAAACTGTACACAATCTGTATATATACATAATATGTTACTGTGATTATATTTTAGGTATTTGGGACTAGGAATTTTACAAGCTAAGGTCATTTCTACAATAAAATACTGAACCTAAATGAAACAAATTCTACTTTGCTCGTTTTGTAAAATGACAAAGGATTATATTCAAGTAGTTCAATATTAAGCCTACGGGAGTTGATTGTAATATATCATCAGATTACATCCTGTTAATACTGTTGTTGCTTCTCTGTTATAAATAGGTCATTAGAGACGTATTAGTTGGAAATTATCCAAACTATATTTCCTCAAAGGTAATATTCTACAAATGGTAAAATCGGAAAGAAAAGTTTAACTAGATATGTGTTTTGAAAATGAGAAAAATTGCGATTGTATTTTAATTAATTCAAAGCGTAGCGATATTAGATTATACGTGAATGCGTTAACAAGATATTTGAATCAGTAACATATCTTTTAGCCTCCATAGATTTCTTATGGAACCGGATAGAAGCAGCCTGCAATTAGCGTTTTCCGATGACCTTAACAAGGTTGTCTGTCCACCTGGTGGTTGGACGAACGACACTGTATATGTAAATATACATTTGTGTGTATTTTTATTTATTCATTTGGAACTATCAATAGATAATATAATATAAAATGCACATTAACTTTACATAAATTCATAACAGTGAACATATGAGTAAATATATGTTAAATAAAGCTTTTTTCACTAGATGTTTGTAAAACGTGTAAGAACTTTTTGGCGTAAATTTTGCACACAGTGTTATAAGTACACACAAATATTATTTCAATGAGGATTTCGAATTTTGTAATAAAAAAAGTACGTTTATGTTATATGAATTGCACTGAAACCATACCAACTTTAAACAGACTTAATCCATTAAAGGTGTAATTATCATTTACTTGATTAAATTTATTATAACAAATTCACAAGGGAATTGGAACAAAGCTTTTTTATTAATTCTAATTTGTATGGCTAGTGTTTTTTAATAATATTTGTTTTTCGCTTTTACTAAATGCAGACAATTGTGGAAGGGTAGCCGCTATTTGAAACGGATCTGCCTTCTCCCAGCTGCAAGTCACGACAGCGTTTTATCATTATTTACAATTTTTGTTAAGGGTAAATGCAGCTAAAATTTATTCATATAAACAATACCATTTGGAAGTTTTACTCAATTAAACATCAGTCGATACATTATTTTATTTCAAGTCGCTGCCCAAGCGCTTATATACCGTTAAATGGCTTGAGGTTTAGGACAAAATGCCGGACCAACTCATCAAAAGATTCTGCTGTAGATTTTTTCCTGAAGAGGTCCGGTAAGTTAAACGAAGGTATATTAAGGTTTTCATGTAAGGTCACGTGGTTACGTCTTTTGGATGCGAATCGAGAGCAGTGTCTAAGTAAGTGGTGAAAAGTCTGTGCTGTGTAGCCGTCACATGGGCAAGTACTGTTGTTGATTATTTTAAAACAGTACAGATACTGCTTGCAGTACCTGTGCCTCCTTAGAAGTTGTGCACGATGGAAAGATGTCTTGATGAGGTTTCCAAGTTGGTTTATGTCGGAGAGTTTCCAAAGGAGTCCTATGGTGTGTCAACCCTGAGCCGAGCTCTCGTAAATAGCATGCCAAATGCAGTTGTGTTCTGCGCGGTTTCCGCTCTTCACGAAACTCATTGGGAAGTAAATATAAGCCGGTGCAGAGTGCATCGCGGCAGCGCTCTTTGCTGTCAAGTCGGCTGGCTCGTTACCGACAACGCCCGTATGGCTTTTAACCCAGGTAGAATGTAATATGTAGCAGACGTGCGTGCGTGTATTAAAGTGTGAATTTGTGTGACGATGGGGTGGGTGTTGCTTCTATTCTGTAGTGCGACGATGGCCGATTGCGATTCCGTGTGAATAATTGTGTATGTGTTCGAGTGTGTTGAACTGGCCCACGAGCAGCCTTTCAAAATGGCGAGGAGCTTGTGTTGGTGCTTGAAAAACCGAGCAAGAAGATTTGTTGGTAGCGATCTGGCGGTCTTTCAGGAAAGCAAGTAATGCCGCTTCTATGGAGGAGTCCTCGAACTTGCTTCCATCAGTATAGATATTCTAAATAGGGAGATAGGGTGGAGTGTAATTACGATCTCTGGATGGGGAGAGGACAGAAATGAATACTCTGGTTGCGGGGTGCAATAATTTGGGTGGTGGTGCAAATCGTTTTAGAGCGTTGTAACAAGGCAAACGACGAGAGACACCGATAAGTCTTGTGAGTTCCAGTGCCTGCGCCTCCCGGAGTTTGAGGTCGAGAGGCACTAGTTCTGCGGATCCTAGAGTGGCTGTGTTGGATATGGCATTGGGACAAAGTTAACACTAGATTAACCCTAAAATATTTTTATAGTTGATGTAAAAAGTTTGAAACTTTTTTCTTTAATTAATGTTGGTCTTTTAATTTAATATTAATTATGGTTCAGTCTTTATAATTTTAACATATCCTTTTAGTAACCGATTGTGAAAATGAGCTGTTTAGTAATCGTTTTAATATTTGATATTTACTAAAAAAAAAAGAAATAAATCGAGAGGAAGGTAATGACAGGTTTGCGCAAACATGCTATGATCGTAGATTTTAGTTAAAGAAATGTTGATATTTAGTACTCAAGTCGTAATGGAAATAGAACATTGCCATTAGATTTTTGTTTACTGTTTGTTTTTGTCGTGTTGTTTTTGTCCTGTTTGCGTATTCAAATAAATTAAAAAGGTTATTTAAAATCCTTATTCACTGTTTTTTCTTTACAGCGTCTTGTTTATGTCCATTTCAATTATTTTCTTTTTAAATTATTCTAGTTGTACTTGTTTTATCTGTGGAAATGAATTTACAGAAGGCCGAACTGCTGGTAACAAGGAGTAAAATTAAGCTTATTATTTTTTTTAATGGACACCAATGTGTTTCTTTATTTGGTTCATATTGACTATTTCTGTAACAGAAATTCTATTATCAAAAGTTATAAAATAGGCCTGATAAACATTAGCGTTTAGCTATTTTAAAAGTAATTCATTATCTTATTTTATTGTTGTAGAAATTTTGGAACTTGTGACCGAAAAGCTATAAAAAATCAGGCTTTTTTCTCTTGGTATAAACTTGAGGCTATATAAACAAATAACCTATAATTTTGTGAGATACTCAAAAATACCAGTAAAGACTTACATCGTTGATACGTGGTTTTTCACTTTGCGCCTTACTGAAAAGCCCGTAGTCGCACAGGGAGCCACGGATAGGGTTATGCACGAGACTTCTCTACGAGATCGAATTAGCAATGAGGAGATACGTTCACAAAGGAAAGTAATAGACATAGCTTAGATTCATTGGAGATTAGTAAAGATTAACAAATTGAAGTGGCAATGGACGGGGCAAAATGTCCGAAGAACGCAGCTGTTGGAGCCTTCAGGCCTTTGGAGTGAAGACCACGGAGCGGTAAGCGCAGAGTTAGACGTCTACCCGCAAAGTGCACAGAAGTATTTTTCGAACTCGTCGGAAGATGCTGAATGCAGGCCGCTTCCATTAGATTTTATTGGAAATCTATGGACAAGGTCAAAGTTGAGCAATAGACGTAGTTTGGTTAAAATGATAATAACTATGGCGAGGATCAAAAATGTCCAAACCAAATGTCTGGCGTTTAAAATACATTTTTTTCTTATTAAAATCCAAATTGTAATACTATACTCAGATTTTTTTGTCTGTTTTTTTCTTGACTTTTATTTGTTGTTAGCAGTGAAGACTAGTAAAAATCAAAATCGATGTCATGAACATGCCATCGATTTTGTTTCTCACCGAGTTTCAACAAAAAAATACATCATCACTTATCAATATACGTTCTTAGAGGGTAAAGTAAATGAGTATTGAAATTAATAGATTACTTCCGATGAGCTCGTGTAGCAATTTTAATAGTTTTTATCGTTTTTACACTTTTCAAAATACATCAAAACGTCTTTATGCAGTGGTAAGTTCAGCTATTCCGTTACTAATAATATCTACTTTATTTGTAACATGTCGAGCAAAGCGAACTTCATTTTTAAAGCTGATACCAATTTCGTGATACTTTTACTGACACTGGTTTAAGCATAAGTGTCAAAACTAGTTTGATTGTTTTAATAAAACCCGAAAATGTATTAAATTCTTTGTTAAATTAGTTCTTGTCGAATAGAAAAACAATTTAAATATGCCTGAATCGTTTTCACTTTTTATTTTCCTGTTTAAAAACGCTATAAAAAACTACTTTAATGTTATATTATGTTATATTTGAAAAATATATATACTATGGATACTTATATAAACTATTTAGTAAAATCATGAAGGAGTGTATTCCAACATCTAATTTGTATTTATTTTTGTACTTAACATTAGTTGCGGCAAACTGAAAATTTTTCATATTTTGGGTGGCCATTTAGATAAATTGTTATGATAGCAAACACTCTGGAGCACATTACGTAAATACATTACGTTCGACGATTTATTCCCCTCAAGATATCAATTGCAATTCAAGTGAATATTGTGAAAATTAACATATTATTTACATACATTGTGATAGCATTAACTTTACTATAGAGGTCTCATTGAAAATGGGATACATGTGTAAGTTCTCATCATTCAGGACGCACGTTCGCATGAAATTAATTACTATATCCTCAAATTTCAGTGAAAGTCGAGCGTTGATTAATATTTTGGAAGTACAAAGGAATTTATATAGGTTGTACCTGGGTGTATAGCGAGGTTCTCACATATATTATGGGTTTAGTTCAAGAACGTTTTGAGAGGTAATAAAGATGTTAAAGTTTAGATAAGAACAGATATTTGGTGAAAAATTTTCATAAATTCTTTGTTATTTTTTTTATTTATAAGGTGATTTTACTTATTCATTTCATAAAGAATAATACTGAAAGTCGTCATCGTCGTTTCAGCTCATAGTTCCCATAATCACTACGCTCGGTACGCGAGTTGGCAATCGCCGTGTAATATTATGGAACGCTGGGGACGCTGCTGTCTAGCCTTTGGAAATTTGTTTGTGAGCAGTAGCAATCCCACGTAGTTAAAGCACAAAGTGTGAATTATATAGGATTGTATTCCGGAAATCGAACCCCGCGACCTACGAATTTATTTTTGTACCCTTATTAGGATGTAGTAGTATTATAAATGAGTAAATAATTTCAGGTTGACTACTATAACCTTTATCTCGACGTAGCTCTTTGTAATGAGTGCCAGTTTGGACAATCCATATTAGCATTTACGCCAATGATTATGTGATAAGCATTTTTTTTGTAGAATGAAATCGTTAAGTTAGAAATGAAAAATTCGAACTCTTAGTTTAAAATTAGTACCAATACATTATATTATGTTATAATGTAATCAATATTATATTAAATTACTACATTTATTAATACCAGTATATTAATTTTATTATAGTACGTTGTGTGATTAATATTCCTGATAAATAAAAAAGCATAATGCGAATATAATATGATAAGCAATAAAATGTAATGTAATTATTTAAATATACATGTGTTTTGTAAATACATATTTATATGTGTACATCTTCAGTGTAATTAATAATTTCTTTATGCTATGCTCGTAACGGCGACAAATAGATAATGTAATCAAAACTTGTATTCTTTAAAATCTCTTGATACAATTTTGCCCAACTTCTTACTCGCATTTATTAAACATCATTATAGCGCCAATACACATATAGCTGTAAATCGAAGCGCAATATATCTTGATACTGCTGCTCAACTAGACGGCATTCTATTTAGGAGTCTAACCGCTTCATTGGGTCTGAAGAGCGTAGTGATCACTTAATTTCTGTGAAATTGAGCATGTTTCTGCCCTCTATTTTATTTCATTTCTTTATTTCTATACAAACTTTAACTTTTTTCTATTTTATACAAACATAAATTTATACATCAATATTTCATCAAATAAAATTAAAGATGATAATATAAATACAAAAGTTTGGAAAGAGACAAAAGTTGATTTTAAATACAATGACGTGTACCTAATGAGTTACTTTGGCTTTTTGACTTTTTGAAAACGTACCACGATGTTTAATATAAAAATATTATATTATATACACATGTCTGCTTTATTTATGTTTTTAAGGATATCGATATTATGAACTGAAAGTAACCAACGTTCCAGTTGTTAATTAATTTGGTACATTATTTTTGGAATCGAATTATCTGTTTATGCTGAGTAAAGATACACCAAAAAGAGCAAATAACATAAAACTTCAAACAAACCTAAAAGGATTTCAATGTAAACAGAGCCGAATCAACACGATGAATTTATCTGAAGGGAAATCTCTACAGCAGAAGGCAAACGTGTTACTCGAAAGACTGTTGAGGGATGAGCGATTCAGTGGCTTAGAAAACGTTAGTTGATTTTAGAATTTTATACTCGAATGCTCGCTTTAACAAGAGTAGAATAATAAACATTCTGTACATACGTCAAATGTTTAACAAATTAGGCTTACTTAATTTGTTAAGTTTTAGTTACTTTTAATGTAGTAGGATTTTGTACCACATTATTTTAATTGATGAGTTTTGCGGAGTTAATGAAAGGGCTGTATCCATTATGCAATAAAAAAAATGTTTTTAACGACTAAAGAGTAGCAGATAATTTTAATATGTTTACCATAGACTTATTTTTTTCTAAATTATAATGTTAACATTTTTTTTAAAAGAATTATGCGCAGTGTATATAAATTTTCAATTTTATTGAAACTACAATCAACATGCTTATTGAGGGCACTTGACCGCTGCCAAGAAGCCTAAAGATTGAGGCAGGAAACCCTAAATTGAAGTGAAGTTTTCTCATTAATTTGATTACGTCGATCCCGAGCCCGACCCGTGTCACAAGTTACTTCATTAGTTACGCAACTTGCCGAAAGTAATCCTCGGGAATACGTTTTGTAGAACACGAATCACGAAAATTATTGTGACATTTTTTCGCTTCTCCTCTTTTTAACTCAGTATTTTAATTTATTTAGTGTTAATAGCTACCTTAATAATTACCACTTTACCTAAATTCTTTGAAACGCATTTTAAAAAATAAGTTGTGCTTCTGATATGCAAACAACGTGAATCATAAAATTAGAATTTTAAATCAAAGCTCCGCTTTGGAGGTGTTTTTGTGTGGCCAAAGTGCGGGACATTGCGCGCATAAGTTATACCGAATATTTATGCCAGGCGATGCCACCTACAGACCCGGCCTCATATTTACAGCCAAGATGCTGTTTACTGAATTATGTATTTGCATACAGCATTTACATCTTCATTACCAGTATATATTTTAAAGTCATTTGGAAATATTTGATACAAATACAAACAGTGTTATTTTTTATTAAAAATAATTTACTTTACTGGCAAAAAAAATAAGAAAAACATCGACCCGAATTTTTAAAAGATGAGATTTTTTAGAGTAGAGCTACGTACATTACAATTAAGATGGAATTTTAGCCCAAATTTCTATATATTTTTTTGAAAACTTTATAATTGAAGTGTTCCTACGATTACTACAAAGGGTGCCATGTCAATATCTTAATTTTGTTGCTTTCGAAAATCCATGCATTTTGTAGTGAATAAGTGAACCTTCTGGATCTAAGTTAAAAAAAGAAGTCGAATATCATTTTTCCTCAATCATAATGAAGTAATAAACTTGTCCGTGTATACTGCAGAAAGTGATATCAAAAAAAATCAAACGTTTTAAAGTTTTAAATATTTGTATTAACTACTAATTAATCGCAGGAGCTAAGTTTGACCTCGATAGATAACTTTTTTAGCAACATGCATTTTAAGAAAAAAATATGCTGAAATCATTAATTACAAGACAGACAAATTTCTTTTAAGGCAGAAAGCTCAAACGCATGTTGTACATAATTAGTAATGTATGTTTCGTTATACCAAATTGTTATAGCCCTTTATATATATATATATATATATATATATATATACATATATATATATATGTGTGTATATATGCACATATATATATACACATCTATATATATATATATACATATCAAACAAATCTATTTTGAGATATTAAGTATATTTTTTGAGATAAGAAATCCTTTTTCATACATTTTTTTAAATTGTTATAATACGTTTGACAAGTTTAGTTCATTTTTGGTAAATATTATTAAAAAGATGTATTTTTTTTAATCTATAAAAGCCTTTAATAAACAAATTAATTCTACAGTAAAATCGACGTTATCAACACAGGCGAATCAAATATGTATCAATCATGTTTAGTAGCAAGCCTAGTAAACCAAACATATTTGCTACATTCCTTATTCAGATTTAATTGAAAATATACGATCAATATCACGTATCTAGGTTTGATTTATATTCTTAATTATGCTTCAAACTTTTACGTTTTATTTGCGTATGTAATAATTTTATATGGGTACAAAATTTGTATTTATTGATTATACTATTTGGATGAAAAATAGCACTTTTACATACTAACACGATATTATTTTATATGTTTATTCAATATTTTATTATGGTTATTGTATTTTTGGCGGTATTTTGATCGAGTTATAAGTAATGCTATAACTAATAGAGATAATTACTTGGTGCCGGTCATACTAGGTAAAAGCGTTGCTGAAGTTTTTTCATCATCTTCACCCAGCGCTAACGCTTTCGGAAGTGGTAGTAGTAATATTTGGCAGGCAATAGCAACCAACCTGACCGAGGTTCCGCCCCCTTGGGTGTCCTTTGCCAGAATGCTAAGCGAGTATTATAAACGAGTGACATCTCAAGTCAAGGGCCCTTTGTAGGCGTAAAAGAGGTTTTTGGCTAGGCAATTCCCGCGCATTGCTGCCTCGTACCCGCGGAATCTGCTAATTCTATTTGGGCAGCAGTGAGATTCCGATCCAAAAAAAGTGTTTTATGTGTATAACGAACTAATATTGTTCGTTGATAAATGTCTTACTTACCTTTTATTTAATTTAATATAATTTTTCTTTGTTTCATTCGGAGTAGATAATTTAAAAGTTTTTTACCTTTAAATCATATAAAGAAATGAACAGTGGCTCAGAAAATAAAAAGTTTACAAAAGTTTTAAAACATCTTTCTAGCAGTTTTTATGTAATTTAGGACTACAACAAGGTGTAACTAAACTTTTTTTTTTATTCTGGGAATTTTTTTATTTAGGAATAAAATAAAACTCGAGTCGTAAGATAAAGGCGGGAATTTATAAAACTAACAGTCATCATTTTTGTTCTCACTCTCTATCAAAGCTGACGACACAAAAGACATACTTTTGATGTTTTAATAATTATGGCAAAAATCCAAAGATATATTAAAAAGACAAAACTAAGGCTTTAATAGCCTAGCCAATTTGGACAACTCGTCTACCATCATCTAAGAAGTGTATATAAAGGATGAAAGTTTTGATATGAAACTTTTATGATTCTAAAGAATGAAACAAATAATTGAGTCTATGTTTTATATGATATGTGACATGAATTCATTCTTCTTTTTGGACGCGGTATTGTTAGGTTATTATTATTGTGTTAGAAGCTAATAGGGATGAAACTGTAGTAGTTTGCTTAAGCACGTAGTTATGATAACAGGGGTCAAGAGTATCCCAATAACGGGCTAGAAAATAAATACTAAAAAGGTCAGATTGGTTTGTATTGATGTACATTAGTTACTACGAGAGCAGATCACCAAAATGAATCATTTGACCGCGTGTTAGTTAAGCATGTTCGCGGCGAGACGGAGAAAATATCAGTCGCCCCGTACCGTCAGTCACGTCGTCAATAATTTTGGAACCATTACAGGTTAAAAGCGATAACTATCTTTATTTATCCACCAGAAAAATGATATCATTGAAATATGTATATTTTATTTGAATAAAGATCTTAACTGCTGTTACATATTTTATTAAATTCTAGTATTACAATTGACCTTGATGAATTTTGTTTATCGCCGTAATATAACTTTCGCGGGACATTATTACATTACAGTAGTTGTAGAAAGTATTGTTAAAGATACTGAAAATATTTTACTTGTTAAACAAATATTAGGCCCAAGGGTCCGATTTCCGACAGACCCTACGTTGTTCGGTTACGTCGTAAATACATTATTGTTAAGAATTAAATTGCTTGTTTTTTTACTTGAATGTTCCGTTACTACGTTAGACCGCAAGCTATAGTTGTTGAGGAGGCATAATGAGTTCTTTTTTGGCTTGAGAACATACTTTTTATAATCACTTATTCATTATTTCTAAGAGTATTGTTCCTTGGATAAGGTGGACCAACAGCAAATGAGCTGTACATTCACTATATATAAAAACTTTACACCTATAACCTATCACCCTGTATAGTTGGCTACATTCTTCTACTCCTCGTGTTTCTAGTTTGATTTACATATCTATGTAAAACAAACTAAAAACAGGAATGTAGGAGAGTAAAGCCAACGACATTGCTTCTACGACTTATTCTCTGTCACGTATACGAGACCTGATTGTAGAGTACGTTATCGCAATGTTGCCGCAGCTATATCTTCATGCGCACCATTTGATACGATGAATCTAATGTTGCATTTTTTGCAATTTTTGTTAAAGGAAAAAAAGCTTATTTTTCTTTAAAATACTTCTATTTTATATACCAGTTTGTCACATTGATCATCTAAACTTTCTATATAAAAAATAAATTTTAAAGTCGGAAGTTTTGCATTTCAATCGTTTTATCAAAGCATTATTTATTTATGAAGAATTTTAGAGAACGGAATAATAATAGGTCCCAAACACTAACAATTAAAAAGAAATATTATACTCCCTTTTAAAAAGGAATTCCTCATTTTCTTGTAAACATTTATAGGTTTTTTTCATTTTCACGCCAATCGATGTTAAACATTTTTGTAATATCAAAATAGAGTGACAAAGAGTACTAAACTGCTGTAATAACATTAAGAAAGGTGCGTGTGGACTAAAATGCAATTTTTCAATTTCTTCAACCGTTTGGTATTAGTCGAATATTTGTTGGGCAATTAATAGGCACAAAGAAAGCCTTTTTGTTTGGGACCGAAAAAGATCAAAGCAGTGAAGGGAAAATTGAAAAAAGATTGTGTTTTAGAGAAGAAAATTATTTATACGGGAAAGTAAATATTTAGCAGCCAGCATACAGTCTAAAACCATGTTGGCTTTTAAAAAACCAAGCTATATAGTCTATAAAAGACTCACTGAAAAGAATAAAAAAAACTTTTTAGGTTTTTAAGAGGTTGCAAAAAACTTTAGAAATAAATCTGTTTTTATAAAAAACTTGGAACGATCCATATTATTGGCAGTATTGATTATTCTTATGAAGAGAATATGTATATTGTAGTATATTTTTATTCTTATTGTATTAATATATAAACTTTATACGTTTTATGTAGTAAAAAATTGTTTACTTTAACAGTATTTTTAACTAGACTTAGTTATTTCCTTCCTATACATTAATGTAATATTCATCTTCTCTCAGAATGGCTTTAATACTTGTCGCCTTGGTGATATAAAACATCTGGGGTGTGTCTACGTACAGAAAACTCGCTTAAGCGCACGCGTCGTTTCATTGCTTCTGGTTTATTCAGAAGTGTGGCTAAAGGATAAACGTTCTCACAAATCTATCATATATTTAAGAGATGTGCAGTAATATCACTATTGTTGTTTTCAGTCGGTCTGTCTCGTCCACTAATTCACCGCGATATTAATGTAGCCCACGTGACGACATCGGCAGTCACGGCACGATGTGGGTATTCCGCCTTTGAAATCACTTTCCGGCCCCACTCGGCGTTGCTGACAGTGATGTATTGTTGCTCTTCTTTAACATTAACGTAATGGACTTTGTTTCATGTTCCGGAAGTTATCGCATATTTCAGTATGGTAGTAAACTTGAATGTTTTCGTTATTATTCCACTCCGCGCTTTATTGGCGGCAATGAATACGACTAGAGTTTACTATTCTTTAATTATTTTTTACGACTGACTTCATGGCAAAATAATGTACATGGCATATATAAATAAGTACATTTTCTGTCCCAATTTAAGCTTAGTGGATTTATGACAAGATATTAAATGAAATTTGCTACGATAGCACCTTTTAATATTTAAAAAAAATAAATTGAAATGAAGAAATAAACAAAGAGCGTTAAAATATCTACTATCTTTTATCACTACCAAAAATGTACACCCAATTCAGCGGAAATACTCTAAAAGGTATTTAGGTTGTAGCTCAGATCGACGAAATAGCTGAACTGCTCTCCTCGAACATGTGTACAAATCGCGCAGAGACGGAACGAGAGGTAAATCCGTTTTAAACCGCAGTAGACGGGAGCAGGACGAGCGGAGCTCCCGATCCATCACGCGTCGCGCCAACTTAATCCCTCATCAAATCCAGATTAATTAAACTGGAGCCGACCACGATCCCAGCCAAGCCACTTGCACATATGTAAACTAAGCCCAAATCCATAACATAGCTCTTGCTACTAAAATACAAGACAGATCATTATCTGTGTCGCTGACATTATTTCAAACCAAATTATTCGTAATTAATAAATACTACTGAAACTAAAAATTACTAAAACGTTAGTTATATCTTAATTCATTTCATCATGTTAGTCGAGTTTTATCAAAGTCTGATTTGACATTTTTTGGTGGTGGCGTAAAGATTTTACTGCGATATGCACTCGCTTTATTGTCGTATACATAACCTTCTTGAATAGAATCACGATATCGAATAGGTTCGGCGCGTTTGAATGTGTTTTGACTATACTTTATGGCTACGTGCAAGATCGAGTTATCGACCTTGGAAATATCGTTACAAAGATTTTTAAAATAGGGCGTTGCTCAAAAAAATCATGTGTTTTGTATAATTTGTCCATTCAAATAAACATTTCTAAAATTCAAGGTTAACTCTTCCTCAGCAGTTTCGTCATTTCTTAAAATCTTGTCCGCTGCTTACTTCAAAGCAGTTCTCACGGACACTTCACTTGACTAGACCACCTGGTAGATGGTACTCCTACAAGGCCGTTTATCATCTATTATCCTTTCAACCAGTAGTTTGTTGAAGGTATCTGCTTGATGCGGTCAAAACATATATAGACTCGTTGGTGACATATTGCTATACATGATTATGTTTTATAGTTCAATATGTTACAAGGATGAACGAGTTGGATGCAGTAAGTTTCAAGTCTATGTGTGGATATATGCCCTATGCCCAGCAGTGGCCATCCTACTTCTACAACAATGACATGTCAGAGCAGAGTTTAATTTTCTCTCATGGCACAAGGGTTTAAAGTTTTTCGATTTAGTTTTCATTCGAGTGACAGACAATGCCGATATCCATTTCGAATGAGAATGGTAAACAGAAATCGCATTCGCCCAATCATTCCAGGAAACGCCTGCTTAAGTAACCTAAGAGCTTCACAATCTCGTAAAACTATTGTTGCAACATTCTGAACCGAGGAGACATGTTTCTACTCGTGTATAAGTGAGTTTGTCAAGAATAGCTCAGTCTTAATTTTACATATGTGGAATGGCTAAACGCTTTTGTCACTAAAACTCAATAAAGTTGTAAAATAAAATAAAATGGTGGTAGTATGGTGGTAGTATCGGCCGCTCCGTTTCGTCAGTGGGCTGTCAACGCTCGCGGCAGCGGCGCTCTTGTCTTTTTTTTCTTTGGCTCCCTCCTTCCCACGTTTCTCTAAAGCTTGATGATTCTATAGCAACAGAATAAACAGTAACGCCTAAGACATTCTTTAATGAATAATTATTTCTATCATCAAACAGTTACTGCTGTAACTGATAAAAATAATTATATAAAATTTGATGATAAACTTTGTAATCATTTACCTTTGTAAATGCTTGTACGCTAACTTGAATTTATCCTTTATGGATATAACTAAAAAGATTAACAAGTCGAAGTAAACGTAATACAATCAAAACTTTTGATGAACTCCTTCAAAACTGGCTTTGTTTGGCTCTCTTTGTTCAAACTACATAACATAATCTGTAAATTGTTGACTTATCTGCGGCTTTTGAATGAAAACCTTCAAATTGTCATTGAATTATTTATTAGGATGTTTTTACGACACGTGTACTTTAAAATTAATTAATTTAATAATAATTATATACTATCTAATTATATTTAGGATGATTATACTTTGTATGTTTAAGTTTAAATAATTTATGATTAGTTATACATTAATATAATAAATATTAATTGAATACCGTAACAGATTTATTTGTTTAGCGGTTGACGTTAAATTGGCCGTTGTGGCAGAACGACCGTGAGCAGCAATGAATCATGGATCTTTCTCAACCAAATGCCACGTACCAAGCCCTCCATTTTCATATGTCGCAAAGGTTCATCCGCGGATCAACATGAAGAATTTATTAAATTGTTAAATGGCTTTGTCTTTTCGTATGTGATTTAAAACGAAAATCAAACAGTACAAAAGTTATATTTATTATAGTTTAATAAAAGAGATATTAGATTTATAATAAAGCAGATGCATATAATATACAGAATAAAAAACGAAATGTTATTTTGAGCATTTTTATCTTTATCATCATAAAAACATTGCAGTTTTTTCCTACACATTTTTCTAAAAAACAACTAATTTTTCATGATTGTAATTATTTCAAGATTTAGAGATTTCCATTAGGAGCAGTAGGAAGCGGCCTGCATCCAGTTTTTCTCCATCAACAAAGTCGTTTGTGGGTGGATGTCATTCGCTGAGCTTGCCGACCTGTCATCTTCACTCCAGAAACCCACGGCTCTAGCAGCCATTTGTTCTGTGCGCAATGTGGCTTGCCCACTGACACTTTAACTTACCAATTCGCTGGGCTACACCGATTACTTTCGTTCGTATACAAATCTTGTCATTCCTGATTTGATCTCGTAGAAAAATCTCGAGCATAGCTCTTTTCATAGCTCGTTGGGATATTGAGAGCTTGCTAATTCTGCTCAGAACGACAGGCTACGTTTCAACGACCAAAGTCAAAGATATGTAAAAAAACAGAAATATACTACTGGAGTGGAACAATAAATAAGTGAAAATATCTGAAACGCGCTACAATCGTGGAATTACTATTTCCATATGGGGCAGGGAGCCTCAGATAAACACTCTACACTGGCTGATTTACCAACGTTCAATATCTATAATATAATACATTAGCCCGAATAACAAGAATAAATTATATTGTTATTCACGAAGTACGAAAAGTATAATTTTTCTGTTTGTTTTTGATTACAGTTTTGTTTTAGAGTTGATACCAACCTTCAATATCTAAATGATTAGGTGAATAGGGGACCAATATTCATTAAAGGCTCTAATGAAACGATATTTCATTATAGCTGAACACAACAAGACTTATATTTTACAATTAAAGAAATGATAGATTTTAAACAAGATTAAACCGAGAGCAAATACACGTTACAACAAATATATTAAAGGATCAGCGCGAATTAAGTTGTTTTATACATTCGCTTCACGTCCGGCCTTCATTCACGCGACTCTAACGGCGAAGATAATAGAGACTTACTGCGCACTTTACTCCGCCATACCTAAAGCAATAATTCACCCGAAGTAGTTTTCACAAGAAAAGTAAACGCCGGTATCGAATTCTTGGTTTCGAGAAGCTTACGAAGATAAAACTTTCTTTTGTGCCATTCATAGAATGAGACTTTACGTTAAGTCTTATAAATACGTATTTTACAAAAATATAAGAATAGCCATTTATGAAAAAGTACTGTATTGATGATTTACAGCAATACAGTACTTTTTCATAAATGGCTATTCTATTAATGACCAGTGATGATTTACAGCAGTGTAACGCGGTCTCTCTCTTTGGGGCTCATTGGCAATGTTATAATCGTTCAACTAGCCATAAAGAAGGCTACGCTCAAGATTCTTGTACTATGTCGTATAAGGAATGAAGATATCCGTATAAATTCGTAGAGAAAGTAACCGACGTAGTCCAGCGAATTGATAGGGCAAAATAGCCGTGGGTAGTCCTAATAGCACTAGGAATAGATGCTGCTTGCCTTAAGGTTCTAGAGTGGAGACCACGCGCATAGTAGGATGTCCACTCATAAGGTAGACAGACCACCTGGTTGTGCGACCGATGTGGGCTGCTTCAAAGTAGTCTTATTAGAAATCTAAGCGACTGGTTCATATCCAACAGTGGACGTCATGCGTCTAAAATGATTAAAAAAATTATGACGTTTATCAACGTCGCGGGCGTAGGGATGTTATTTTGTATTTCAAATCACATGCTTTTAAACTCTTAATATATACTTACTATACTTCGTGCTGTTAAACTTGAAACATGCCTATCACAAACGTCGAAATATGGTTAGGTCGATCAGTGGTAAACTAAACATTTTATATATAATGAATATCGCTTGAAACGCAATATAATAACGTCACTACAAATACCCGAGATTTTCCTGTCTTCGCCAGTGGAAAATAAAAGCCACGTTTCTAATTTATGTTATATCAATAGTGTCGTTCTTGTTCGTTTGAACTAAAGGGGTATTTTTTTGATAAAATTAAAACTACAATACTATGGTGAAAACCTATAAAATTAAAAGTTAACATTGATCCGTTGATAACCCATCTGATTAAACTCACTTTACCATTTTCGATCAAATAGTGAGGAAAATGTGTCAATGAGTATTTTAGACTTCATTTGGTTATTTTGGTATTAAGTGGACAATAAAACCTAATTTGAGATTCAGGCCTGGAAGCCATTTACAAAACCGCCTCTCAGATTGGCCCGTCAATTACGTCACTGCTATCCTGTCGTTAATTTGTCATCTCGACACCAATTAAAGGGGATCTGCCAGTCGGTACAGATTTTCACATTTATCTCTTTAGATATATACCACACAAAAATTTCCCTTTCGCTTAAGTCTGTCGTGATAAATTTTTTATTCCAAAATTTCTTTACTGTTTTAACGAAAGTGGATAATATAAATTGTAATAACATTAAAATTGAACAGATTATATGTAAGTATCTTCTGTGGTTTTTGAAAAATTTTACATAATGGAACAGGGAATTTGTTGAAAATATTACATGCTGATAGGCCTAAAGATAAAATACACGTAATTGGTGTTATCGAAGTAAATGTTACGCACAAATATTTTTAAGAAAACATTTGTCAATGTCGCAGTAAATATTACGTGAATAAAGAGATATGTATGTTACCTTTCCTCCGTAGTTTGGGATTAAGCCAAGTTGATTCCGTTGACAAAGGCACGTTTACTGTCACGCAACGTAATTCGGATTCACAGAGGCACAGTTCTTTATTGGAAAGTATACAAGCGTAAAAATCCTAAAACTGTGTACGCAGCCACGTATACTTGTCAAGGAAGTAAATATTTCAACTACTGAAAATCAATTTTGAATACTTTTTTTGTATGTAAATTTAACCTAATTTAGATTAGTAGTCTTCTAGAGTAGTCTAGAAAAATATTGCTGAATTTTAAACTATAATTTTATATAGATAAATGTAAAATTACGGCTCTCGAACGAAGGTATATTTTAGAGTAATCTCCTCTCTCCTAAAATGCAAGATACTAAAGAAAATCTTATCCATTATCGTATATTCTTATTCTTCAAGAATGTGACGCTTCTTTGAGATAATCGCATTACTAGATCGCACATGTTTTAGTTACAGATACGTTCAACTTCCTCCTTTTCCAGTTTGGCGGCAGTAATAGACTGTAAGGTCATCGGCGTAGCTCGAAGAACTGGTCGTTTAAAGTTGCAGTAGAAGAGGTATATCGCTCGTGCAACCGTAGGCCGTTGGAGCCAAAAGGTTCTTTAGTAGCGACCATTAGCTGGTAGACGCGGCATGGGTCGTAGTCATGGTCGTCGGTAAATCACTAGTGGCGGGCAGTGCAAGACCGGTCATACTATCGGTCTTTGGAAAAGGACTATGCTGTTTTGTAGGCGTCTATCCGCTGAAAAGATTAAGACGAAGAACATACTGCACCACCCTGGTCTAGGTGATAACAAAATTACCAAATCAAAAGAATCTAAGCTGGTAAATACGTTACTGTTTCCTGAGATAAGTTACATTACAATAATTATTTATCTCATCTTTTTTATGTATAATAAATCTTTAAAAATTTAAATCCACGTTAAAAATGTTTATACTCTACATCTGATGTCAACAATAGATCCTATATCTAAAGCTAAAAAGTTATGTTAGTGTTGTTCTCCTAATGAAGTAATGATTGCAGAACAAAAGTTGTACCGTTTTGTTATTTTTACTATTTTTATTAATTTGTTTGTTTACGACCAGCGACGCGCCTGCAAAATAATAATGCTTTAATAAGTTTATAGTGCCAGCGTTGAATAAATTTGCATATTTCATTAATTTTTTGTTGCTTTAAAATGTAATTTAATTCACGTCCAATCTGTCATACATTTGCATAATTTTAATTCCAATATGTGTTGAAAGAAATTTTGTTCTTCCCCGATTATAACTGTATATCTACGGATATAATGCAGTCATAACATGGATTTGCTTCAATTTTTACTACCCAATAAAAATCGGACAGCATTTACGAAGACAATGCTATAAAAGTTGGCATAAAATCTCGGCGCCGAAATTTTTTATTATTTCGCGTTCATAAAGCGTGAAGCATATGGAGTGATTGGATAAAACTTGCGTAAAAAAGGTGTAATATTATAACATTTATTCTTACTAGAAATAAGCGGTAGTTAAAAGTCAAAGGAAACCTTAAATTTTTTTAAAAATTCCGCTATTTATATAAAATATTTAATTTCATATAAAACACAAGAGCCTTTTTTCTAAATTGTTATTCCGTGCAAGCGTGATTCATTCGTGAAACTGACAGTATCTTTCTGTAACTTAACTATAATTACCATGTTTAACATGAGAGAAGGTTTTTTTTATATAAAAAACAAACAATTTTAAAATGTACCAATAAGATTTTAAGTGTGTATTTTACATCTTTAATACTGGCTCCGAAATCATAAGTAGTATCGCTTTTATCAAATCTCAAAGAACATGTTGCCTATAACAAGTTCTTTGATACTAAAATTCCCGTAGTTTTCAAATCCTTTATATGACAGATGTTAAGGTGTGCTTATTTATACGTATGGCAATACCAATGCAGAACAATATTGACATGGCTTTTATATTAAATACTTTAAACATGTTAAATAATAAAGTTTAGGTGACTACCAGAGAGCTGTGATATCCCTGCGGCAGAACCCTAAAACTGCGATCGTAGGCCGTAGGTTCAGTTCTCGTGATACAAAGACATCTAATTTACAGTTTGTGCATTAATTATATAAAATTCCCATTGCTCACAAATAAGTTTCCAGAGGAGAGGCAGCAGCGTCCTCGGCGTATCATAATACTACACTGCGATCGCCAACGCGCCCTCTCTCGCCCCCCCGACATTTTTGAGGAAGGCTTAAGCTTGGAAAGGGCGTTTATGGACGGCATAAGGCATGCTGGTAAATTTGTGATTGTAATTGTACAGAAAGGAACTACCCTAGCATTTAACCACGTACCGATAATTGCGGCCAAGTAATAATACGTAATCATTATTTCATTACGTATTTGAGAGTAACGATACTAGCAAAATTACTGCGTATTGAGGTTATATTGGATCTGATGTAGTGTTAAAAATAAAGAAACCTGTTTAAGATTTATCTGTCTCGGTGATCGGTACGATAAATATTGTAGTTTGATTAAATTTTAATTTACGAATAAATAAATGTGTTTACTTCGTCGACTGAATTTAAATATGTGGTTAATATTAATCATTGTTGGGTAACCAGCACACAGAACATTGTTACCTTTTTAGTACTCGTTTTTCCTGTTTTTTTCAACATCCTCATTTGAGTTAATAGTAATACCTAACACCTAATATCTGAAAGAACTTATATTTATTTGATTACGGCAAAATGTGTAGAAAACTATGTTAAATAATTTTCCGCAAAAAAGGAATAATGTACAACTGCAACACGAAACAATATTCTAGAGCAATTTCCTGAGAGGAAACGGATTGTTTCAAGAAACATGTTTCTTTGAAGAAAGTGTTTGTAAGAATTACAGATATAGAGTTTAAAATTTCAATACAAAATAATTTTACCATTTTAAATTTTTTATATTTGGTTTTAATTAAAGATATGAAAAAAAAAAATAATTTCGTTACAAATATAGAAAGAGCTTCTATTATTTATAATCAGACCAGCATGATAATAGCTTTGTAGGAGCTACGTTACGTCATCGTCAGCAGCGCATCGAAAAGGGGAATTCTACAGAAATATAATTCTTTACATAAAGCGGTATAAATATGGGCGAAGCTAATAAAATATACTTTTACTTCGGACTTTTTGTTATTACCTCAAGACCTACTAGCTCTAGGAAGAATCGCACAGCTTGTTCGATTCTCAAATTCATGTGACAACAGTTACAAAACAATTGGGAAAAGTTCATTATTCAATAAATAAACGACAGAGTATAGGCTAATTGATTCTAGCAGCAGCTCATTTGTAAGCTATAAAAATAAAGCTTTTAAGATGTTTTACCTTTCTTTCAATCATCTGTATAAAGTGATCACTGAAACTCCATTAGAATGCGAATGTTCCAAAAATTTTGTTTTTGGTTACGGTGCACCATGCATTAACAGACAGTAAATAAACTTTAAATTATTTACATCTATAACTGATTGCCTTGTATGTTGCTAACAAATAGCTAACATATTTTTTATATAATTTTATTCAGTTGTCAAAACATATATAGCATCAACAATTCTTTTTTATTTTGTTTAAAAAAAATCGAATTCATCATAAATATTAAGTTTAATATTGTTTACAACACAGTTTAATAAAATAGAAACTGTATATTAAATGGATGGACACGTAAGCAAAAGTTGGGTATGTTGTAAAATATTTCTATCTCTGATTTAAAGTGTATTTTCCTTACTTATATTTGGCACGAAGCCGAGTGCACGACTGCAATTAGCTAAAATAATGTTCAAAAACAAGTTTTGGGGTAATTAGAAGACTCAAGTTTAGGATCAAGCAGGACTGGTTGTAGTGTTGGAAATATAATTTTACTTTTGTAGTTTTTAACTGCCTTTAAACTACATATTTCTCTATCCACATTATAAAGAAATATTTAAACTTTAAAATTAGGTCAAAATATTAACTAATGGGATATTTTTCTCACAAAGGACGCCACAAATTGCCGAAATATATTGGTCTCATTTCTAAAATTCACTAAATAAGATCGTGAAATTTGGATTTTGCTGAATCTCATTTAAATAAGTAAAAGAAATTCTCGAGAGAGATATTTATAGGGGAAGTTTATCTATTTAGATCAGGCTATTGCTGTAACCTCCCTTTATTTCAAACATTTTTTTGTTTTATTTTGAAAATTCAAAGAAATATATAAAAATATTTTTCAATTATATCATATAAAACTTTACTAGAATAGAAGCAATGCTCGGACGATGTGCATAGGAAATAAATTAATCTCTGTTAGATAAGTATATCTCAAGGCAGCATAATACGAGGTCGGTGCGCCGTTCCCCCAGGGTTACATCCTGTAGTTCCGAGCAGCCTATAAAATTTTATGAGCCCACCGTATGAGTATTATGGCTCTTGTCGATGTCATTTCACTCTGTCTAACGTAGTTTGTAAGTGAGAATAAAGTGCAAATGCAAAATAATGTTTTGAAATTAAACTTTTTTACTTTTAGCAAACCGTGAAATGAAGCGATTTTATTTTTAGTGACCGTTCATTTATAATTGTAGTTCTATTATTACATAAATGTAATATTTTTATAGCTTAAATAAATGAGTATATACACACAGTAGACGCAATTTGTGAAGAAATTTCGTATTAAGAAAAATATGAGTTATAAATGTATTTTGATCATGTCTATGAATTTGATGTTCTAGGCTGAACTTATTGTTTTATTTAGATTTGGAGTGAAAATAACATTAATGAGGACAATGGTACAGATATTTATTTAACATAATACCAAACATTAATATTATATATATTTCAACATATATTTAAACATAGTATTATTAGTATCAATTTTGTTCTTATACTATTGGCAGATTCGGAATGTTGATTGTATCTTCTACATAATAGTTTATTAAAATAGAATAAATTTATAATTTTGTCATACTATAACTTATTTATGCTTTAACGGATTCATATAATTTTTATTATCGGAATGTTAGGTATCATAAATATTAATGTTTAGAAAAAAAAATATTTATTTTACTGTAAAATATGAAAGAATTCACATTGGATGATGTGTAATGAGTATTTATTTAGACTTATTAGATTTGAAGTGTAATTTAGAAAGTAAGTTAAGACTTTTATTGCTTGAGATTAATACAACATACTTTTACTGCATAAATAAAATACTTTGAAAACGGACGTCCAAAGCTCACTGGAAATGCCGTTCAGAGGCAATTAAAACTTTCTTACTGATCAAACTTTAACAGTCACATTTTCACAGTACAACTTTTCCGAGGTTCTAAAGTAACGTAAATGTGTTTACCAGTACCTGATAGATAGTACAAAGTGAAGCGCGTTTATTTATTATGTACTATTTTTAATAAATGGACTTTATCTATTACGAATATTGTACATATGTACAATATTCGTCCATTATCATTTCAGTCGTTGAACGTCTCGTGCTGGGCGTAGTCCTCCCCAGTAGATTTCCAAAAAGACGGGTTGGAAGCTGCCTGTATACAGCTTAACAAGGTTATCTATCCACCTTGTGGTTAAAAGTCTTATGTTGCACTCGCCGGTCCGTGTTCTCGGCTTCAGAACTTTAGAACCTTCGCATTGTTTGCCGCATACGCATTTATCAGCGGGCGGTGCACTTTATTGCACGACTACCACTGCATGTGCGGAAGTGGCTAAATATTGGTCCTTTTCTTACATTCATACTGCGTGAGTTGCGAATTTGTATATAAAACCAAGCTTTATTGAAATTAAAATAAACAATAAATCGAACAACCTTTATAAAATAAGTAATGTTTTCACCCAAGGTTCATGGGTTCCAAACTTACTAAACTACAGTCTAGTACCTTTACAATATAATATAATTCCATCACGGCCTGATACAAAATAGTTATACAATTAGATGCCTTAACGGTTTGATAAAATATTTCTGACTAAAATAATGTTATTAAAAACAGCCTTCATTTGCTTTTGTATCTGCCATCGCTCCATAAAAATTTACTCTTATTTATATTGTATCTTCCGAAAGAAATCAGTCCCGTGTTAAATTTTTGTACAATTATAATTAATAAAGCTCATAAACATTTACCTACGTACCGGAGTTAAATAATTGTGAACAAATTAGCATTAAGCTTGTGTTACCGCAGCTGTTGTAACTAATCATGTTAGAAATGCGGCTTAACGTCGGTGTGTCACGTTTATCGCGAAACACGTGTTACCGCGAGAGCTACGGCCGACGTTTGAAGATGTGACATTACATAGTAACATAAATTTCCGCCTGTTGCCCCTAATCTCTCTGATAGATGAAATTGGATTGTACAAGTCTACAGTTCCACTTTAATGTTAATACGCACATAAATTACAAAACCCCCTTGTTCATTAAATATAAATTACCTCCGAAGTCACGCGCTCTACAGGTTGATACGCGTCTTCGAACTTGACTTTGAAACTTTTTGATTACAAAATCTTTCATTAAGTTTTATACTAAAAACATTGTTTTATATTATTTGGTTTTGTAAATAATTTGTCTAAGTTAATTTTGAATAGTTAGTAGTTTGATGTGCCTTTAATGTGAGAAATTTGACAATAATAAATAATAAAGTTTTCTATCATCTTTTTCGAAATAATTTTGTTCATAACGATATTTTGCTTTCCTTTTCACTTATTTTTTTTTGAAAGGTCTCGGGAGGCGATTACATAAACAGGATTCAACCACGACCTTAATGCGCCTAATAAAGTTTTACGAGGAACCCTTGGCAGAAACGTGAACGTTTCAAGGCGACAATGCTTTTATCTTTTCTGTTTTACTGATTGTTTCTTTCTTTGAGAATTAAACCGAAAAGATTATAATTACTTCCTCTGAAATGTGAAATTTAATGTAAATTGATTTACATGTTAAACCTGACCGTTACTCTTAATTTTGCGTTTATTTAAGGTTTAATACGAGTAACAACATATAACCCGTTCTCATATTTTTAAAATACTGAGAATATAATCCAACACGAAATTAAACACTATAGAAGACAAAATATTTTGTACAAGTTATTTAGTAATTAATAATTAATAAATTTATTTTAATTGGTAGCCCAGCGGTAGAAGACAGACTTGCGATGGTAGGTCGCGGGTTCGATTCCCAGGATACAATCTAAAGTAACTTTGTGCATTAATTGTATAAAATTGCCACTGCTCACAAACAAGTTTCTAGAGGATGGGCAGCAACGTCCTCTGTGTACCATAATACACTGCAATCCTCAACCCGCTTAACAAGCGTAGCGATTATCGTATATCCACCCATAGATTTCTTTGGTGAGGCCAATATCTTGCAGTGGGCGTCTATGGGCTGAAAAAATAAATAAACTTGTTATTAGATATTTTATATTTGATAACAAATTGTTCATAAAAATATTAAATAATTCATTGGAAATATATATGTACATATAATGTCTACCAAAAAAGGTAAAAAAAAACCCACCGCAATCGCTAAATAACACTGTTGCAAAAAAACGTTAGTGAAATTCTTGAGTTATAAACTACGACAAGTACCTAAATTGTTTGAATATTAAATAACATAAACCACCATGTAAAATACATTATAAACAAATGAAGATTGCCGCAATATATAATAAAAGTGGTTTTAGCAAGGACTTTTCGTTTTGTTCAGGAAAATGGTATGAAAACTATAAAACATCAATAGTGTTATGCTACATTGTACGCCGTGCTGATGGATGTATGGCGAATACATTAATAACGATATGCGCATAAATCCTGAATTTTTAGGAATCTTCTGGGAAAACATCTTTGTGACGTGCTTTAAAATAATCGCACCGTAATGTTTATTTTAAAACGGCATACATTGTATACTTCGATAGATAAAATTGTAATTACTTATTAATAAAGTTTAAAAAAGTGTTAATCAGTGTGCATGGTACAATTATTTCAGAAACAAAATTCTTACGATGAACCGTTAATAACGAGGTAATAATACCCTATAAAAGGAGTTGTCATGTTAAATTTGTGAAAATATTTTAGAAGATATTTTCTGACTTAACCACTTTACTAGAATATAGAAGAATTGTGTAAGACATTAGGAGATTAAAGATTAGCCATTACATCATTCATCATATATTCCTATGTCCCCAAGATGGGGCAGAGGGAGTCCACAGTACGTTGCCATGCCGAGCGGTGTTGCGCTTCGCGCATTACTTTGCTCCGCATCATTCCAACTCCCTTCATTGGGCAGCCACGTCTTCGCTTTCCTTGAGGATTCCATTTTAGGGCTTGCGTGATGTGATCCGGGTTCCTGAGGAGCGTATGGCTTGTCAAGTTTCACATGCGGCGTTTGATCTGCTGGTCGATCGGCATCTCACCGCAGCATTTTCAGAGAGGCTTTTGCAGCGTTGGATACTTTCTCAGGCCAGTATATACCGAGAATATTCAAACGCAGTTGTTAAAGAAGACTTAGAGCCGACGCGAGATATTTTTTGTAACCTTCCACATTTCGAATCCATATAGCAGCACGGTTTTCACATTGGACCGGAATCCTGTGAGCCTAATTCTCCTAGTCTGTTTCTGTGATTGCCATACAGAACGGAGCTGTATAAAGGTTTAGCTATTACAACGTTGTACAAATCCGCGAAATGTTTTCTAGGAAATACAAAATATTAATAAAATATATACGTGAATATTTATACATATACTTTACACAACCGATTCGCTATCTGTACACAGCAATCAAATACATATTCTGTCGGGTATATAATAAAAGACATAACGATTACGGCTCTGGAATCGCGGAATTAATACAATAAATCTACGTCAGAACATGTTTACGAGCTAACAGAGTTAATTCCTTTGTGACATGACGTTTATATTCGTGAGTATTTGTTGATCGTTTGTTTCATTGTGAAATTCTCTGTAATGATACTCTAAATGCTAACAATGATTATTTTTACTAAAAAAACATGGTAAGTGAAATTCCTTCAAAATCAGGAAGAAACACTAGTGTATGTTTCTTAAATATAGGAGTATATGTTGCCAGCAACACGATTAATAAATTGCATTTAGGAATTTGGCGTATCCGGTTAATACTAATGGATTTTCTACGTTTTCATTGTTAGAATGAGAATCGGACTATTCCATTATTACTGCCAAGGTAGCATACGAGGAGAAACATAGTTGCCTTCTTATCAGAGAATACTCCAACTACTATTTTAAGCATTTTTGTGAAAGTCATCGCAAAAAATAAAATAAAAAAACTCCAGAGTCTGTTGCGAGTCAGATCAGACATCAGATTAGGGCTTGTTTGCTACCTCCGTACCCGTTTCGTAGTATTAAAATATTTCTTTTAACTTAAAAGTTAAAGAAACCCATTATAGAGGAGCTTAATTTCATTCTAATTTCCATCAAATTGGACTCTTCCGGTATTCTTCTCATATCGTACACAAAAAGACTACTTGTCTTTTTTGAGTGGCTCATCAATTTGGAGAGTTGGTCGTTAATTTTCCAGATTTCACTCACTTCTTGGCGTGAGATTAGATAGACGAAGGTAGTTCCTATTTATTACTATTCCAAAGCCAAGGTTATTTGTCAAAATAAGTTTTACATAGCGATGGCCTGCACTAGTTTTCTGGCTACTGAGTTGCTTTTTTAAAAGAATTATTTATGGCGGTTGGTATTAGAAACCACTTTATTACGAAGTAGTTAAGGTTGACAGATGATCTTGTTAAGAACATAGGAAAACGGAAGTTGCAGGCTTCTTCTAACTGGTTTTATGGGAAATCTGTGAAATCTTACGCCTGAAATGGTGATGATGAAGATGAACATTTTGATTATTTTACTATATATTATATTATATTTATAATTACTCGCTCATTTACAATCTATTTATATATATATATATATATACATTTATGTACATAAGTATGTGTGTTGTCATTTATGTATATATGTATACATATATATATGTTAAAAATGTGATATTATTCGGTATTACATTTATTTCAATAAGACGTTCCACTTTAAAATGGACTGAAAACTTCGATAGCGTTGTATCCGAACATTTTCTCAATCTCAGTTTGCAACAAAATCAGTTTATTTTCCATCTGACAAATTGCACTGAAGTAATAAAATACAATTTTCTTTGTTGAATAAAGTACGGTAGTTTTTTGTATACATAAACACTGTTATTTATTATTCGTGAAACATTTTATTTAGTAGACATTATAAATAATAGAAATCCAATGGAAACTTTTAACATTCCATAAGCATATGTACACTTATTGTGTAACAACTCTCATAATCTGTACTTGAAATAGTAGGTTAAGTTAGTTTGCCTAATCCCTAGGACTTAACCCTCGTAAGTCTCGGGATTTTGAGAAAGATATACTTAGTACTATTTAAGGTATATCTGCAGGTCTTCAGAAGTGACTCAAAAGGGCGTGAGACTTACAAGCATTGAGAGTTCGGGCCTTCATCGTCTATTTACGTCCTTGCCCGGGGTGATCTCGAGTGGTTTACATCCGGTGCGTTCCGTAAGATATCCACAGCTAAAAGAAGGTCACCAATTCTACATAACGTTGCATCATGGTTTGTACAAAAGGTTTATCACAGAAAACCGCTAAACAAAAAATAAATTATCTGTAATTTACGTTATTTGAAATCGTTCAATCGAAAATACTATTTAAAGTCAATATTTGCGAATACAAATGCCCTAACGTAACTTTTGACGAGTAAATTTACGCGTATATACGTACGAGTATATAGATTTACTCATTAGGGATCATTGCGGCAATTTATTTACAATGATGTGAAAAACAAAAGAGTCATAATAGGCGCCAACATACGCCATTGTTACGATCCTTTATTGACATTTTTGCTCATTAAAAAGTAAAGTTTTTCTGATCATTAATTTATTTCTCCGTTCTTATTTAGAGGATGAAATATTGGAAACAAACAAACAACCATGATATAATTGTTTATACTTACGAATAGGCATAGCTAAGCACATTCAAAAAGTCAAGAATAATTAATATAACCTAAATTTAAATACATATGTATTCATACATAGATTACTAGCAGGTTCGGAATGTTCCTTCAGTCGAGAAGAACCTGATTGATGAAATTTGATACATTTATTATAAATCGTTTATTTTTAAAGGAAGTCCTATATTATATTCAATAAAATAATATGCTTTATTGATCAATCTTGCCATTACATAAGCTTTGAAGTATTTCGGGATAAATTAAAAATTTCTTCAGAGATTTTACTACAGAAACGAATGCCTTGTTCCAAAATGTATGTATGAATGCTATTGATTAAAATTAAATACTTATATAATAAACAAAAGTTGTGTGTCAGTTGTCTTAAACTATGAATATATTACTACCAAACGCAGACAAAGGATAGTTTTCTCAAAGCTTACGGAGCGCTATGCCCCGACATCAATTTACTTAATCGACAACGTAACGTTATTAACACGTTGCTTCTTATATTCATAATATTGATGTAATTTTAATTATTGAACACAATTTTTTAAATTCGTACAAAGATTCTTGTTTAGTAACAAACTTAAAGATAGATTAATTTAAGATTTAAATATACATTTCTAACGCTTATATTATATAAAACTAAATGCCTTTTTAATATTTTAACAGACTTTAAATTTGGTGTATATAAATAAATTTACGCTTAAATTGTCAAAATCAATAATGACAAACAATAAAACTTTTAAACATGTATTATCGCTACTGTAATAGCACTAAATATTTTTATCAGCTATCTTTTACAGGGTGATCGGTTATAGATGTAAAAGATTTAAACGGGTGATTGTATAACTCATTTGCTATCTCATAATATATGGTACAACCTATTCAAAAATCAACGGTTTCATAAATAATAAATAACGTGATGATCATATAGTTAGAAAAAGCGTTTACAGAATTCAGATAAGTATCAGAATAAGAAGCTACCAAGAGTTTAATACCATAAAACTGTGCAACACAGTTAGTTCATATCACCTTAAAATATGTAGTAATAACACTATATTACATAATAACTGTGCATTTTCCAATCTACACATTTTATGAGATATTCCGCATAATAATTAACATTTAATTTATCCAACAGGTTTCTTCTGTTCATATTTAATTATAAAGCTTTGATAACTATCTAAGGGCTGGCATTAAATTCTTTTATTTATAGCGAAACCATTGTTGATCAGGCAAAAAAATAAATCAGTCTAGTTATTTGAATACATACTAGCATTTTGAAGCAAAATTAGTTGCTGCTGTTTATTTTAATTATATTTAATTTATGCTACTAGATATCTGCCATAAAAAATACTAAACAGGTAAGTTGCCGTAGTTGAAGTAGTACACGTGAAAAGTTTTCGCAAGAGTTTCTTTTATAAAACCTTCGTACCAGGTTATCATGTTCCGGCTGTATCTCATAATAGTTTTATTCATAACTTACTTACCTGTTCAATATAAATGTAAGCCTTAAAGTTATTATTTACATTACAACTATTTAAAATATCTTTACTTCTTAGTTTCTTGACACGATGTCACTATTAAATAATATGCAAGAACGGCTATAAAGTGAATTTACGGTTAAGCCATTTAATAAAACCTTTTTGAGGCGCTATGTCAATTTACAGCGATATCTTTGATCTTAATTTAAATTTAATTTCAATATGTTCATGAAATCCATCAGTGCCCGTGTATCCGCAAGTGTAACCATGTTAAACTTGCTATTGCTTAAAATACAATAAATACGTAAAATCCTGGATATATACTTAAATTCTTTTTGTAAGTGGAAATATGTGAAATTTTTCTTAGTCTTAAGATTTGTATAATATTTACCTATAAGTGTTTTTTTTTTTAAGTTGTACAACTACTTTTTAATAGTACGAAAATACAAGACTGCAAACAAGCCAGTTGATAAAAATGATAAGTGCGGACCGGAATTGTAAAGTGACGCGACGAAGACACTGTATCCAGATTATCTTTTTCATCTTTGTAGCATTTCGTTACCCCTAATGAAATCCAGTCAAAGGAAGAAAGAATTTAATTTAAGACGAATCAGAAAATATTCAGCTGCCGCTCTCTAGTTATAAATCATTTGAATGCTAATAAATTCGACTAGCCCCAGACTTCAGGTGAAAAACAAAAATTTCTTCTTTTTTCTTCAGTATACGTTTCCAAGAATTTTAATAATTTTTTAATCTTTTAACCGTCTTTCTGAATGGAGCCTTTCAGAAATATTTAAATTAACATAAACTTATTAAATGGGTATAAATTAAACTTTTTAGTAAATTTCTGCCTTAATACATAATTGAATAAGAGGGAATCAGTTAAAAAGATATTCCAGTAAAAGAACGATTACATATTCTTATCTTTTCATTGTTAAGGTTCATTATAAATGCATTAGCAATTAAGTTTGAGACAGTATAAAGAATTAGGAGGGATATTAGAGGGAAGGGCTGCATCCGGGCTGCTCGGTTGACTGATGCAGCGCTGTAGCTCAGTTGGCTACGGGATCCCGCGTCGTCCGCAGGGGTATCTTGCTACGGTATATCTACGTAATTTCGCCGTAGCGCGCGCTTCTGTCTTCGCCGAGGGAGTGCTAACCGATTAGTGACCAATATATATAACATTAAAAAGAATTGTGTTTTATTTTTGTGAAGTGTAAAACTGTTTACATTTTATTAAAGGAATGATATGGATTATATTCATAAAGGTAATCTTTACAAATTATTCAATGCCTTATTGTTAAAAAAATTACATTAACTATACCTAAGAAAAAAATATTTTGTTTTTAATTGCACTTAAATTTATCTATTAAATAGTTAGGAACCTATGCAATGTATAAATATATATTTATTATAAATATTAATAATATATACTATTAAAAGTACAAATGCGCGTTATGCGGTTTACAGTTTTACCTTAAACTTTATAACGCGCTATTGCATATTATTAAAACCATCAAAGAGACAATAATTAAAATACAGCGATTATTAACATAGACGTGGTTAATAAATTTAAAACTGTTGGTTAATTTTTGCAATTTATTTAAAAAAAGTAGTTTTAAGTAAAATATAACAAAAAAAACATTATTATGGCAATATAACCCAAATATATAGCACGTAGCAAAGTAACGTAGCAATGTTACTGGCTTCGACGATTGATGTTAATCTTCGGTAGCCTCATGGGGCACATAAGGCGACAATTGGGATTAATTTGTTATGGCGCTCACAGGTTTACTTTGTTTCAGATAAGTTAACATTACATAAATTCGTAGGTAGGTTTTTAAATCCTTTTATAAACCAAGAAATGAAACTGTTCTGCATATTTTTGTATAATGACTCTATTTATGACTTTCATAAGTACATATGTATGCCTACAGTAGCTTGAAAATATTTATCCCTGAGATTGCATGAGTTATAAAACTTGTATACTAATCAGTGTTATACACAATTTTTTTAAATAATACGGGAAATAGGTTCCTTTAAACACAAAATATAAAAAATAACAACACATAAAGAGTGAATAATAGAATATTGAACATAAATAATATATATCATAAATCAATATAGTAAAACTGGACATTACTGGGCGTAAAAATTTTTGCAAATGTATAACGTCGCGGTGTCGATTTTTTTACACATGCTGTCTATTTGGCACTATAAAACCTCAGGTAGTTTAGGTTGTGATCGGCAGGTCGCATTCATTTTGATTATCATCACTACTTCAACAGTACTATGTCTACGGCTCTCCCATAAATTTCTAAATCCCCATAGTCAGTTCGCTTTGAGGATGGACACCCTGCACTGCGCTTGCCGTCGGTGGTCGTCATTCCACAACATTAAGGCCCCAGCGGCCATCTGTTTTGTATGCCCTGCCCATTGCCACTTGTACTTGCTATTCTCCTGGTCTATATTGTAGTATAATATATAAAAGCTCAAGTAACTTTTTAATTTATCGTAGTTTAAATTTGTATGTAAGGGAAAAATATTTAACATATTTATAAATTAAAAAGTGTTGTGTAGAATGGGCCAACGAATGGTAAATGATATGAGCTCAGAAGTGAAGTCGTGTATTGGTTTTAGCTTTTCTTTTATAACACGACATATGCACTCTACTTTGGGACTTGTAGTAAGTCTCTTTGGTCCATTAATTTTACTAGTTACAGCTCTTTCTAACCCGAGCACGGTAGTCTATTTTGTAACAAAAATATTCTATCGTCAATTCAATTTTTAATGAGAGAATCTCACGAAAAACTCAATACGCTTTTTAATAATTTTGTTGTGTTACTTTGGTATATCTGTGACGGCAGGAATTGTTACGCTCATGTGGTTCTGTTTTTACCTCTGACGAATCAGCAGAAATAACTGAAAAATGTTAAAAAGAATCTAATATTTTTTGCGAAATACGTACATGTAGTAAAAGTTTTAAAGATAAAACGTGAACCGCTTTGTGAAAATTGCTTTAAATTCTTATTACATTTTCTTATCCTAAAGTAATTTACTTCTTGTAAATGAGATTTGCATATCGGTAGCTTAGTTTAGTTTTTTGTGAACAACCGTGACATATTGGTGTTTAATTATTTATTATTACATTTATTCAATAACTTCAATTATTTTAGCCTATTATGGAAGTTAGCAATTTTAAATGCTTACATGTGGAATGCTTAATTGAAATGTATGTTATCTTGCGTGTTCTTAGTCTTATAATATTAATATCACGTAATGTTTGAGACACCAACCTTTAAAACTGATTAATTCACAAACATTAGCCAGTACACCGCCACTATCACGTTTTGAAGATTATCAATCTCGAAGAAATTTATTGCGTATAATATGTTAATATAATTAAAGGTGACCTAAAAAGAATAAATTATCTAGGATTACTTAATCAGTCAGACAGTTTATTTTAAAATAAATAATAGTATATTTTATTGACTCAAAAGAGAGCCCATGTGAGATCCTTGGTCAGCAGAGATAAAATAGGTTGCCTTAGGAAACAGTTTTATTTACTTTGCGCTGAGGATGATATTTATGTTTGTACGATTTGTTAGAAAAAATAAACAATTTACTCAAAAGAATATTGTAATAATACATCTCTTTTATAACAATTCATCTAATTTAGACATCACAACATTTACTCTACTAAAAGTAAATTATTTATTATATCTAATACTTTAAAGTTTTAATTGCATGTTGAAAGGTGAGTATTTCGGTTTGGCTTTTTTGTACTGTTTAAGCAAACTAGAAACCATTAGGCTTGTCTAAAAAGTGTCGCTCACATTGAAACATTGCGCTAGGGCGCCCTATTCAATTGGTGAACGTATTTTATTCGGTGCCAATCGATCTCCAGACAACAAAACGCACGCCCTGAATGGAGTGTCTCGCGAGGCGATAAATCACCAATGTCTTCGATATACTTTAATGAAAAGATCCTCTTGCCCTCTGTTTCCGTTATAAGTATTGTCGTTCGCTTCGTTCGAATAAAATAAACACGCCAAATATTAAACGTCGTGAAATGCAAGAAGAATATACTGGGTGCTTAAATAGCGTGGATTCCTTTGTGTGGGACGACTGGAATTCTCACGAGTTGTGAATCTTGCGCTTCATTAAACAAGAACATGGTGATATTACCGTGTGTGGTTTATACAATGATTATTTACATATGCATAAATAACAATGAGCGTCAAGGTCAGGTCAAAGTTCTGTACTTGAAATTAAACTGTTTCTGTTCTATATGTATTATTCACTGGTCATAAAGTAATAACATACATTGCAAATAAAAATCGTGACATTGTTTTCTTGCAAAGATCGTCGTGCTATAAAAGCTTTGTCAATTTTAATAAATCAATGATCCTAAGCAGACAAATTATTTATTGTTAGTTTGTAGCCTTTATTTAACGGCATACAGTAAGAAAAATACGAGGTTGAAAAAACTGTACGTCTTATAATAAAAAAATGATAACGAAATTTATTTACACTTTATTTATATTCTCTTAAATCGAGATCATAAGTCAAGTAATTTACATAAATATGAATTAAGATTTTTTTTTTATATTGGTCTCCCGATAAAATATATCCCAGTTAGAAGCATACGTAAGATTTATTATAGCTATAATATTGATAGTTTTTATTGCAGGTGTTAATATATTTCGAGAGGAAGAAAAATGAAGGAGGTCTTAGAGAAGACACGTGGCAGTTATAATGCGCTTGTGACATAACGTGTGGGCACCGCCTGTCCCATTATTCACACAGCATGGCATCACAACTTATTGCCCTTATATTGTGGTTATGTGGAAGTAAGTGTTATTCTATATTTACTTTATTTTTGTACAATAAAATCAGACAGCGTGCGTGGTGTTTACCTTTTGCACATACAACATAAAATTTCCCCGTCTGGTACTTTGAGATTTTAGATGTTCAATAACATTTGCCAAATTATTTAATTAGTTATGCTCTATAAAACATTTAAAGATAATTACTTGATTGAATGCAGAAATTTGTCTTTTTTCTGTTTTTTAATTTTGACGGTTCCGTGAGAATTAATCATGTACTTATTTTTAAACACCCATAATTTATTTATTAATGTATTTTCTTTCTTCGTTTTAATTATTACGATTAAGTTTTAATTATATATATTATGTAATAATTCAAGTCGTTTTAATGATTAAAGAAAAGGTCGAAAAAACGTTGCAATTTTCAAACGAGAAATTGTTCTCGTTCTTTCGTGACCAGATCTCATAATTCAATTTAGTTATCAGGCGGTGGATTGAATTAACATTTATATCAATAACGTTTGCAAACGAAATAATATTTTCTATCTAATTTGTTTAGCTTTGTGAATCAGTAAAATAATTAAAGCATTTTTAAACATAAGTAAGTATATACTGGTATAATAATGTCGTATTTATTTAAATACATAAGTATTGATATTTTTGCCTCTTACTTAGTAAATCGTAAAAATAACATTTTTAGTTACTTTTCAGTAAATATTTTTAAAAACTGACTATCGATAAGATAAAAAATATACGTTTATGATTGGCGAGCCAGATAATTTCTTGTCCTCTTTAAAACGGAAGAGAGATTTCACATTTGCTATCTATTTCTTCTACCTTACCGTAATTATTCTCTCTACTAAGAATATGCCATCTTATACACTATGATCTTCATCTTTGATAATAATAACATTGAAAAAATATTCCTCTTTAAATTCCGGTTACACATTTCGACGCTATTTTTTTTTTACATTCTTTCATAAATTTTAAAATAATTAGCAAGCTGACTAACGTTCCGTTCCATATTCAGTCCTCGGTAACACAATTCGTAATTATCAAACACTTCCTTCTCTGCGATGTCAATGCTCGTAATTTTAAAAATCTTTCCATTTTCATTGTATACTTTTTAAAAGTCACAACATAGTTAACAACAGTTTAGTAAATATACGAGTACATAGGTTGAACGAATTTTTAATCTAATAAAAATTGACGTTCATGAATATTTTACAAATTTAACACAAGAATAATACGAAACTGATATTATCAATAAATTTATATAAAAATTTCAAAAACCGATTGTTTGGTATTTTGATTATTCGAATAATAAAATTATTATCATCAAATATATTTAATCATTCATCTATTACAAAAGGAAATGACCCATGATTAACAAAAAAAAATTTGAGATCATCGTATAATACAGGGTTATTGGTTATACTAGGTGTAGGGGGGCCTATTGACACCGCATTTATTGGCAGTTGGTTGCCATTCAAGAACCTTTCGGCCTCTGCGGCTGTTGGATGTACGAACGATGTGACTCGCCCACTGCTACTTCAGACGAGATCGATGTTTTGAGCTACGTCTATAACCTAACCTGGTTCATCTGAGGTTCTCTTCATTTCTGGTTGGAATTCGCAGCGATGTTCCGAGCATAGCCCTATCCATTGCTTCGACCTTGACGTTTTTATAAAGCTCATCGTAAGCGCCCAAGTCATCACCACCACCAAATACTTATGTATATACATATATCCCCAAAAATTACATATATTCGAAATTACATGAGAGATCAATTCGCGTAGGATATGAAATATTACGATGAAGCTGAAATGGTAAATTAAATTTGGTTACAACGTAATGAGTTCTTGTCGATCGGATTCTACGCTTATGTACTTCGTTGATCTTTAATACGATCACGTACTGTTTACTTGATTTATTACGTTGACTACCTGTAGTATAATTGATTACAAGCTATGGGATGAAATTTTGATTTATAAAAGTTTGGCATATCGATTGAAAGTAGAATTAGTGTCTTCACATTTATATCTATTTTTGTTTTAAAATAACTTAAGAATAAATTGAAAAGAGTTACAGTCATGTGTTTATTTTGCTTTTTCGGCTAATCATAATAAAATTGTTTACTAAACGAGGTAATATTGTTAAATATGGGCTGACGGCAATAATGGGAAATTTAGGTTACGTACATTGTTTACAATCTCATTTGTAAAAGGGTACCTAATTAATTCCGACTTCAATTTAATAATTACTTTCCTACAGCAAATATTTAATCCGTTATAATTCTAATTTAATCTAATATATGACGAAAATTATAAATGTTATATATAATACATAAATTGAAACGAAATAGAAATAAAAAAGTAAAGATGTTGAAAATAAATTTGTTATCTCGTCTCAAATGACAAGTTTATTAAAAAAGATTTTTAAACTTTTTTAACTATTTTAAATGTTGTTTTTTACACAACATGTAGCAAGTAAACGAAGCGATATACCTCATTAATTAAAAAAATCGACGAACCACATTGATTATTAAATAGACAGATAAAGGGTATATACGAGTATGACGTTTTATTTTAGTTTTTATGTTTATTTTGTTAATGTAAGCCATTTATTTATTTTTTCACTCTTCACACAACTTGTGTAATGGCGAACTTTATGCATTATAGACATTCCCAACCAGTCAACCCAAGGATTATTTAATTATATAATACCAAATGCTTTGTTTATATATATCAGAAATACTATCCGTAAAAACTAATTACTATTATACACCTATTAAAATAGGGGGATATAAAATGAACATAAATTAGATATACTTGTACAAATTTACTATATATGACGCAATTAAAGAGTTATACGCAATGAAAAATACGACTATTAATTTCTTAAGTGAATGAACATTTAATGAATACTAAACAAAACATGATTTGAGTGATTTTTTAATTATTGAAATAATCAAAATATTCATTACATACATAAATTAACAAAATATCCTGCAGTAGTAGTAACATTCTAGAAGATCAAAGCTAAGAATTTTTATGACATGCCCTTAAATAAACATAGCTCTCATCACAGATTTCAAATAGAACCGTATGGACGCACTCTGCTTTCATCAAAATCCTCGTAAATTTTAGGATTAAATAAGGTTTCAACATTAACAGTAATAAATTATTTCAAATTCCTACAATCATATGTAAATATTGTGAAAAGTATATTGAAATAAGATCCAATAATCTGGCCCTCTTATTCTAAAGATACTCAAATAATAAAGAAAGTATCCAAAATACATGCTTACCTGCTGCTAGCTTAATACTTTGCAAAGATCGTAATTTCTTTACATATAAATCTGAAAAACTCGATACTTTTGGTATAAGTTCTCTTTCCAACAGGCGTCCACTGCCGACCAGTTTTCACATAAAATTTTACTCTCCCGTAGGTTTCATAATATCTCTTTGCTTATAGTCTTTGCTTAAAATCAATACCAAGTATACGGTACGCATTTGTAGGATCTTCTTGTTAAAGATTTGTGAAAAATATATTTTTTTTGCGAACCTACTAGATTATGTAGGCTTTACGACAAATAGTATTGAAATCGATGTATTTAACCTCATTCCTGATGCCTTTAAAAACTGAGATAAAAATTCCTCAGTATATTATATTCCACATTACATTTTACTTCTCTGGAGTTAACCTTAGTACTGTGCAAAACGATCATCATTTAAAACCTGGAGTTTAGCTTTTTATTCACATTAAACTTATAATATCACGCGTCAGCTTAGTATATGTACTTTATAATACTACGCTTACGTACATTTATTGTAAAAAAATCTTTTTTATTTTTTATATAGCCTGTATCCACTATAGTGTACCTTACACATACATGAATTAGTTTTGCGATCTCAACGTAAAGTGACCTTGTCGTTGAGTGATGATACAGCGTTTGTTGGTGAAACGTAATTACTTCTGGTATCTTACGCTATGACTTTTCCATAACTCTACATGTGCTGCTTTGGAATTTAAAAAGAAACAAGTTGTTATTAGTATCATTTAGTTCGGGAAGAAAAATTGGTTTTGCCCGGTTATTAATACCAATGAATACCTTTTGGTTTTCGTGTCATATGTATCGAACACTGGAAAGAAATTAGAGAAGAAATAAACAATTTAATTATGCTACTTTATTTACAAGTCGAAAACACCCATACAAAAGCAAAAACTATGATACATAGTAATTATTTATTATAACTAGCCTTATTAAATATAATCGCTGAGTTGATGTTTGCAGGCAAATTAATATAGTATAGTATATAGGATGATTGATTATATGTGTAAAGACTTGGGTGAATGTATAGCTCATTTGTTTAGCAAAGGCTTTTGTACCTATTCTCAGTTTACCTGTATAAAGGAATCATTTTAAAGTATGTTACATTCATTCGTTTTTTTCTACTGAACTGCCACAGTCCAATAATTTTTGTCCGTACAAAGTCTTCAGGGACAGATTAATTTTAATGTAATCATCTGAATTTTGAAAACGCTTTTCTTACTCTATTATTATTAGGTTAGTTATAATTTCTGAATCCTTTGATTTTTTGGATAATGTTACTGTACTTTAATAGACAGGAAATGTGCATTAACATTCATACATTTTCAAGCTTTTGCAACTATTTTTTATATTTTGGTTTAAGGACACCATAGGTAGTGAAAATTACCCTTCTATAATGTGTGCACTAGTGTTTGTGAATTCTTGTGGTATGTGTGTGGCAGGACGAGGGAGATAAATAAATGTCAAGCCATCTATATAATACATTAATATAGGTTATATATATAATAATGTAAAAATAAATCGTGAACGTCTTGTCAATCGCACCCCCTCCCGTTTAACTGCTTACGTACCTCAGGCAGTTACACGCACACTGTTATGAAATTTACCCTCTCATATCTCTATGCCTATCATTCCGTAGAGACGTAGCTTAGTTGAGACTTTTTAACAGTTACACAAGTCGAGAGCTACCGCAGTAAACTCGGCTTGCGTATATATGTAATTTATTTTACCGTCAAGCCGGTATTATTAATATTTCGTCGTAATTCGTCTTCTTAAAAATAGTTTTCTATATCTCCCTGAATAGAAAGTTCAATAGGTGTCGCAACTAATGATGTTTTAGGGCCTTGAAAACGAGGCACGGTTTAAAAGTAGTAAGCAGAAATATTGTCTTCAAATACAATATAATATTGCCTTGTTCAGTGTAAAGCGTACTATTGGGATTCATCATGCCGTAAGATGTTCACAGCTGAACAAAACCCTACCCCATAGATTTCCAAGAAGGCTGCCTAGAAGTGGCCTGTATCCAAGGTCTTCCAATAGCTTAAAAAGGGTCGTCAGTTCATCTCGTCACTCGTCAGTAGACTTTCTACGAAGTTCGTGCCGGCCTGTGGTTTCAATTTTAAAACTATAAAAACTCATCTGTTCTGAGCTATAGATAGCCTGCCAATTTAATTCGTCTATCCGCTCGGCTATGTTGGTTACTCCAGTTCCTCTATGAATTTTCTCATCCTTGATATGATCTCGTTACGTATTCCCGAGCACAGTCCTTTCCACGGCTCGCTAAGCGATTGTGAGCTTGCTCAAAGAAGACAAAGTAAGACACCAAGTTTCAGAGATGTATTACTTTTACAGGTATTACTTTCACATTGGACGAAGAACTTGTGTCTAGATAATAGAGAATAGTCTAACTATTGACGTTAAGTTAAGAGGATTTTTGTTCAAATGTGATTTTTCCGTCGGTTATATCTTTTCAATACAAAAATTAAAATGGATTTATGTTCACAGATGTGCTTGGACTTCGCGATATACAAATTACAGTCCCGGAGGCTGTCGGAGTTGGATCGAATGCGGTATTAGGCTGCCGTTGGGCGCTTGATACAGGGGAGGCTTTGTACACGGTGAAATGGTATCACGGTGCTCAAGAGTTTTTTCGTTTTGTGCCAAAAGAACTGCCAAACACTAGAGTATTCTCACAGACTGGAATCAACGTTGACGTAAGTGGTATTGCTTTTTTAGTGGTTTACAAAACAGTTTTTGTTGTATCTGCGTAACAATGATTGTTAATTGTTTTTTGATGAATTTATAAAACAAACGTTAGCATTGTTTATATTGAATCATGATTATACTATAAACAACAGAACACTTTTTTAAATTTTTACCTACTACGTGTAAAGGATTAAAAATGTTACATTATTATAAATGTTTTTAATACCCGAGATTATAAATTAAAAAGTTTCTTTCTCAAAATACTTCTACATAGCTTTTAGTACTTTATTTAAAAATAATTCCAAGATAGAAAATTATCGGAAAAGGAAGCAGAGAGAAATGTTATTACACAATAATCTTAAAGAAGCACATTTTATCACTGCTACTGCTTTGGCGCGTTTATTATTTCGAAAGTTGCCATATTATACAGAGAATTACCTCGCACTGAGAAATAAATTATATTTTTTTATCTTTACGGCCTTCCAAAACATCTGTTGAAAATGTATGTAATATATTACATTTTTTTGTCGTTGGAGTACAAAATCAATTTTATTATTCAAACTTTTTATTGTTCAAAGCATTCGGTTTTCTATAGAGACTTTTGTGCAACAATAGAAAGAACTTTATTTACGTAGTAGTTGATACAATCGAATATAACATAATTTTTTAGTATTTATGAACACACCCAAGTGAGAATAAACTCGTGTTAATTGATTTAACTTGTGTTTTATTTTACGTCGTACGACGTCTACTACTGAACGTAGGCAATCCAAATAAAGTTGTAGTAAAACGAATTTGATGCGGCCTGTATCCAATGTTTTCCGAAGACCTTAGTTTCCAACCTAGGCTTTAGTAGTCATCTGTTTTGTGGACTATGTGACCTGTCCACATCAAGTCGCCAGTCCGGCGGGCTGTGTATGTTACTTTTATTTGCTAATAGATAAGAAATCCTAGGCATAGCCCTCTCCAAGGCTCGTTGACTGACTGTGGGCTTGCGAAAGATGCCTTCACGGTTCCACGAAATTTAAATTATAATTAATTATTTATATATTGCCCGTGATAAAGGTAGGTAATAAATGATTTCCACAAAGTTCTTGGTCAAGTTGGTTTTTGAAATGATTTTATACTTGCATACTATTTATACTTAGGTCTCACGGTCTGGTGCCCAACAAGTGGTGTTGCGTGATGCGTCGAGGGGACTGAGCGGCCGCTATCGGTGTGAAGTGTCAGCAGATGCCCCATTTTTTCACACAGTCTATAAAAGCGCGATCTTGCGTGTAATAGGTTTGTATAAATAATTACTATTTAAAGATTTTTACTATTACATATGGGTTTGATTACAAAATGAATAAATAATTGTAATAGCAATATTTCCATTAATAATCATCATGTTAGCCGATGGATGTCCACATTAGAGAATTGGAATTCCCCATAGGTTTCTAATAGTACCGGATGGAAGCTGCCTACATCTAGTTTCTTCCCACAACTTTAATTAGGCGTTCTGTCAATCTTACCGATAACACAGCGATCAGTTCTGCATACTATGTGGCCTGCCTACTACCACACTCAATTGCTAATCCAATGAGCTATGTCGGTAGTTTATTTAAGTAATTTATTTAAGTAAACAAATTTCTAAAGAAAATTGTTTACTTCTTTTTTTGTAATGAATATCTATAGTAGTTCTTATTTAATTTCTATATACATCCGTAAATGTCGAAATAAATTACATTGTATTGTACATGCGAAAAGAATATTAGAATTTCGCCTATAGATAGTTTATAAAGTAAATGAAATGTTTCGTAGAAACTTACCAGTGATTATATATCCGCGCAAACGTATAAATAACGGGAACAATCCCGTCGAGCCTTTGTTCAACCCTAATCGTAAATCAGAACTATTGGTTGGCAATAAATACGGGCATAGAGTACTAGCGATGTTGAATTAGGGTTTATCTTGTTTAAATATCGTTTTTGATTTGGTATTTCGTGATAGAGAATGTATTAGTTCCAAATCTTTATATTGCGTACTCAAGTAATTAAGTTTTTTTTTTTATTTTCACTTATATAACTTGTGATTTACTTGTATTACTAGTGTGGGATAACGGTTGTGAATCCCAAGTGCAACGGTCATAATAGCTTGCCAGGAATGCACAGACGGCATAAAATAAAGAGTATTACTACGCATTTCCAGCTGAAGCCCTGTATTTATTTTAAATATTTAACACTACCTGTTGTGCAACAGTAATATAAAAAAATATAGTGGCTGTAAAATGATAATTTCATACATGAACTTCGAACACATAATGTGTATGTCTAGTTTTAAATCTGGCTTGAACGTGAACTTCCTGAATTTTTTTATATCACCAAAATTATTATTTTAATATTACATTAAATAAATTATATCTTTATGCTTTTTCTTGGGTATATAAAAATATGTCTGAGAAATTGACTCGGTTGTGTTTTTTTGTTAATTTTGCCGACTAGTATAATATCGAAGATTACACCAAATTTAAAATAAAATGCAGATTCGGGGACTATGCTTAACTCGACTAACAGTGTAACAACGTTTTGAGAGATCCGAACCCTTTGATTGCTCAAGCGATTATTCTCTTGTGAAATCGGTGCGTTGTTATTTACACCTATCAACAAGGACAACGTAGACCTTCAATAATAACTTTAAAAAATTACCCAGAATTATGGGCCAAGCCAGTAAATTGGTTTTGGTTTACGTTTCACATTTTTTGCAATCACTTTTTTTAAACTATTGAACTGGATTAATAAAAATAAATATCGTTTTTTGTTATCATTGAGATCGGTTAAATATATTTACGAATTAAATAATCATCACAATTTAAAGAAATGAATGTGCTGTCGACATAGCGGAACTTTAATACAATAAAAATAAAATATAGAATAGGAATGTAAACACTTGAAAGATTTCCCCGTGTAGAATTACCACCGTGGCATATAAGGTAACGTTATACGTAGAATCCAAGACTTATTCTTATTCAGATCTAGTTAACTGATAAACGCGAACTGATTTTTTTAAAATAAATTCTGTCTTGTTATTTCCTTTTGTGAAGGTAACCTCATTTTACAGAATATATTATATTATGGTAGAATACGTTCAGTTTTGGTTGAGGAATTCAAAAAAATTAAATTACTAAGTTAAATATTTCTTTTCTTGTAAAATAACTTTTAAATAAGTTTTAGTTCCAATCATATAGGACATACACTTACAGTCTCATAGCTTAAAAAGGGCAGGAAAGTTTTGGAAGATCTTTTTGCCAAAATTATGAAAGCAACACTTCGAAGCACACCTTAATAAGAGTAATGAAAATCAATCTGTTATCAAATGTTTCAAACTAACAATATAACCGTAAAATAATTATTATATAACATTAATTTAATGTAAATTTGAATTGGCAAAAGCAGCAAATATTAATTATAACAAAACATTCAACATTGTACGGCTATCGAAAAATAAATATATAATTGTTATTTTTAGTGTTATGTTATTGAAACTAAAATTATTACCACAATCAAATCATTTTCTGCGGAATATTGTTATTGTTTGTTAATTGAGTTGTTAATTCTGGCAAGGGCTGATTTACCGATGTTTGCTGTTTGACAATTATTGTTTGTATATTGATTTTCGTTTAGTTAATTCCAATATTACTTTGTGTATGTATTAAAACTAATTGCTTAAGAATTTATACCTTTGTGCAATGCAAATTAGTGTACATTGAAAATAAAATCATTTAATTACCAATAAAATATATCCCAAAATAAATGACCTTTTAACCTCTATCTTACGATTTTATAATTTGTAAACTTTTATATCCAATACATTGCGTGTTTTACAACGTATTTTTATTATTTCACATTTACATGTCATATAAACTATATGTGTAGAGGTTCAAAACATATGTTTATTATATGATAATCGGAGAAAACTGAATGAAACTAAAATATTTCTTTTAAAAAGAATATCTATGTAGAATTTTATTCTTAGATTTACCTACATCGCAACCAAAGGTGCGTGCTCAAAAGAGTTGGTATTCTGCGGGGGACATGTTACGTGCTAATTGCACTGCACCGCCTGCAGATCCTCCAGCGAATATCACATGGCTCGTCAATGGATATGAGGTACATACCACAATAGATATGTATTTAATTAGTTATTATGTCTGATTACAAAAAATAAGTTTATAAAAAAGTCCACGGTTGTCAGCGACATATTTTGAAATTACTCAGACAATTTAAGAGTTTTTAAATGGTTTGGTTTAAATCGAAAGATTTTTTTATTATAAACTAAACGCTTCAGAAATTTTAAAGATTTTCCTTAAAATATTAATTTTTAATTTACGCTAAAAAAACAGAGGTTTAATTAAAAGATTGCAGACTGACTAAAATAATTAAATTATTAATAGTCAAATTTAAATTAAATTAAAATGGCTAATATTCTGAAGTTTTTGACAAATTCATATCACTTAATCTTCATACGTTTTTAAGTAACAATGTAGATATCTTTTTTATTTTACTAATAATGAAAAAGGATGTAATTATGAAAAAATAAAATAATATTGCTTTTGCTTAATTGTAAATTCCAACTCTGGAGTTATATAATAGGTGGTAATTAACTTTGGTGCATTAAATATTTTATTGTGATATTTAATTAATGCATTGTAACAAAATCCATAACAAGGCTGGCTCACATTTTACATGTCTACAAATGAATGTTATAACTGTAAGTTCTATATGATTTCATATTTATGTGTGAAATGCTATATATAACACATTGTTCTATTCAAAGGTGAGGGGACTGGATATTCCAGTTATCGACCAATATGAGCGAAGTAAGCCTATGATGAGTGACACGTCCCTTGAGGACGCCAACAGAATTATATTCAGTCCATGGGACACAATCTCAGGGTACGAAGAGGCGGTGACGGACAATGTAATAGACATTCCAGGGAACATTCGGGGCATCCAAGGAAATTCCAATGTTGAAAATAATCATAATAATAAAAGCGAAAACGCAATATCGCTTGTCTCAAGATACGATGAGATAGCCGCTAAATTTAATAGTAGTGGAGAAGAAGACAAATGGAACAAAACATCTTCATTTAGCCAGCTTGTGATTCGAGTGACGCCCTCTCATTTTCAGAAGGTATTAAATTAGGTTTATGTAAAGTATTTTTTTATATGTAGGCTTTAAGGTTATTAATTAGGATTTATTAAAACAGGGTCGTTTGAATGTAACGTGTGTTGCGCGCGTTTTAACAGTGTGGTCGGCAAGTGGGGTTTTACTATTAGACGAGGAAAGACCTCAAATTGCGCCTGTTATGGGAAGCCGAGACTCTAGTTCAGAAGGTTAGTTATTAATTATGCATTGTTATGACATCACTGTTATATATTAAAGTTTGCGTGAAATTATGTAAGCCAACAACCTATTACTTTGGATCAATACTGTCGGCGAAGGCCATTTTATTACTTAATTTTACCTTTCACTTAATTTTTATTTTAATTTTATTATAAATTGCAACAAAAGTAGCAGGAATATACTTGTTATGATTAGCCACTTGCTGCTTATTTCGTCGGAATTAATATAATAGAAAACACACCTTTATACCTATAAAATTGCTAGATAATCGTAAATTTAAAATTTTAGTGCAACATCTCTTTAGATAAGTTTCACCAATTACTTTATTACAAATTATTTAATTGTGAATTATGTAATACCATACGCTTCGATAATGGATATTTTTGTATTTTCAGGTTTTCGAAACAGGTTTGAAATGAACTCCGTAATTTTTTCTATATTCAATTGTGTTTTGTATAGGCAATGGTAAGTTTTATTTTATGAATTGAAAATTAGGCATAACATGACGCTTCTATTTTTGTATGTGATAATATTATTATTATTTACAGGTCAAACCGATGATTCTGATGATTCATACTGTCTTATTGAATTCCATAATAAAATTGGTGTTGACAATTCAGTGTTCGCACTAATTATTACATCAGGATAAAAAGAAATATAAAAATATACATTTACTTCTCATAGTACTCGACTAGAAGTGTGTTACTGACTGCGTGAAAAACTAAATGGAATAATATAATAAATTTAATAATAACGGGGACTGTAGTGAATTTTTTACTTGTGTACATAAGACTTTAAAACATAGTTTTCCTTAATTAAAGCGTGTTTCGCTTCAGATTTAACGTAATGATGTTAACTGTAACTAAGAAACATATACAGAAAACGTAAATAAAGAGAGTTCTTTATATCAAAACTTGTTTCTGTTGTTTTATTCATTTAATTAAGGTTTAAAGATGTTTTGTCTAAGAAACGAGATTACTGCTTGCGGTTTAACTTTTATAAAACTACATTATACATAATCCGTAGTTTACATATTTTGATGGACTTTTTCACTGCATGGCTAATTTTTTACCAATAATGAAAAATTTGCGTGTTGCTAAAAGAAAATGTTCGTATCAAAATAATATTACATGATTCTGATCAAGTGATCGTCCTTTTTATAAAAATGCGGTTGAACCAACAATGGTGAAAAAAATTCCTGGAAAGACTACATAAAATCTATTATGTAAACTAAATAACGTGTTGTATTTCAAAATTTTACTAAAAACATTACGTTACGTAAATTTTGTGGCAGAAACCGAAAATTTGATTAAGAGAGATAGGTTATAATATTACTTTTTAAACTTGTTCCCCTAACATTGCTGGTGCATTGTACCTATTATCGTTGAACTAAATTTGTTTGCAGAACTAGGTTACAGAATCTAGCTTAGCTGTTATATCCAATGTTGCAAAAGGTAAAAACCATCTTAAGAGGTTATAATATGTTTTTGTAATCGAACTATTTATATCTTTTTCATCTAACACATTTTCATATTATCCAAAATTATTTCGGTAATATTTAATCAAAATATAACAAGTCAACTAGTTAACAACCTAAACAATACTCTTTATTAATTTCAAAATAATTAATATGTGTAATGATTAACAAAAAACATAATTGTAATACGCCGTGGATATTGAAAACTAATTAAGACTCACCTGATACCTTAACTAATGGACGATTACTTTGGTGTACTACCTCCATTTGTTGTTGTTGTATTATTCCTAATGTTGAAACATAGAGATAATACATAATATGCAATCCACAAGTCACTCTTTTCGCTTGATCTTACTCAACGTTTTATTTCTTTTATGATTGTTGTTTCTATTTTATGGTACCCGCACATCGTTTTCCTTAATTATTTTTGAGAAGTGGCGATCATTTTATATTTAACTACAAATTGTATTTTTCCAGAAGTGGATTCAGCTACCCGTATACATACCCTATCTTTAATCACAGACCTATCAGGGAAACGAGAGAATAAAAGAGTTTGCTTATAATTTAAAACCAGAACGCACTATGATAAGTCTCCGGTTTCTTTCGTTAAGTGACAAATGCGTATAGAGCCGCTTTACGACAGACGACTACGACCACTAAGATTATATTCTTTCCGGACATGATCGTTGCCTACCCCATAGTGGTAAAACTGCGATTCGATACAGTGTTCACTCAAATGCTCGCGGATACGGCGAGTTTTCTGACATTCCGGAGTGCGTTTGTGACCCAGAAATAGGCATAGAATTTAATATAGAAATAAATAAGATACATATACACGAACTGATTAGCAATAAAGAGATATATACATAGATTTATAAAATTCTGCCAATAAATAGCTAACAAAGTAATAAAGACAAACAAATGATTAAAGCTAGCTGTACCATATATATTATACGTAATATATATAGGATTATTAAAACAAATTTTACTATTGTACATTAGAGGTTATATAACATAGTTCTGCAATCATTTTAGTCCATTAAAAAGTAAATAAAAAAAATCACTAACCTATCACTTTTAAATTGTTCTTCATCGTCTTCTATTCAGCCGATAGACGCTCATTGCTAGGTATTGGTCATAATGACTGATCTTGCGCTGCCCGAATCCAGAGACTTCCCGCAACCTTAACTATGTAGTCGATCGCGACTCGAGAACATTTCGATTCCAACGGCCATCAGCTGCATGAGCTATTTGCCCCGCCTACAGCCACTATAGACGAGCAATCCTTCGGGTTAGGTTGGTAGCCTTGGTCCGGGCCTCCTCTTTCTGATTCGATCTCGCAGCGAAATTTCGAGCATAGCTCTCTCCATTGATTTGTGATCCTTTGACCAGATCTCTGATTCATAGTTCACACTGGTGAAAAACCTTCGCCTTTAGGTAATGTGGTATATTAGGTGAGAAAATGCTTCAGAGATTCTCGAACAACTCCACATATGTGCGATTGATCTCTTTCTTGAAATTAGATTTACGAAGCTGTACGCTTTGTCTTAAGTACATATCATTGCTTACAACTTACTGACTTACTTACTGAACGTAGCACCTCCGACAACTACAAGAGTAGGCATAACATGATTATTAGACATCAGTTTCATCTAGTCCATATATATTTAAAGTCACACTTGTCCGAAAGTTCTCCTAAAATCACCGAGCATTTATACTCAGGTTTAAATTGTTATTATCTTGATATAATCAAAATTTTTATCACTTTTCTCAGATTCTGTTAGGTCTTAATTTACTCTTAAGCTAACTGTAAGTATACGTAAAGTAATATGGGTAGGAAAATAAATTCTAATTTTGATTATATTTCGAACAAATTGGAATGGTCTCCCAAGAGTCCACCGGTTGAGCCCCGTCCTTCGTTAAGGATTCCACTTCAAAGGCGCAATCAAAAAGCTACGTCAAGGTATGATGTAAGTACTTACAAACACAAACAGTGTCCAGATGGTATAATTGCACATCGAAATCAATTGAAGTGGTTTGTATTTAAAACTGCAAACGGTAATTATTTTCTTACATACATTTTTCGCATTGTATTAACCGTTTATCACCACGTTCTTTCGTTAGAGAAAATAGTAAACAGATGATTAAGTCAAAAAACTTAAATATATCCGTTCTAGATTTTTATACTTGAAAATGGATGTTTTAGTAAATAAGGTGCGGGTGTAAAGTTCTTATATAAAATTCATAAAGTAAAAATATATTGTCCTCAATTATTAATAATAGAATATTAGTTCTCCTGCTACTGTCTTTCTCTGGTTACGGTCACACTAATTGAATAGATCTTATTGACAAAAATTTACGTTCACGTAGTAACATTAACTTTCCGTTTTATTTAGTAACATATGTATATGTGTTTTGGTTAATACTCCACACAATATATATAACGGTTGATTCTTTGTCTTCAAAATATGCTATATTTTGATAATTGTTTATGGAATCCACATCTAGATATGGATTCTATGCGCCTTGAAAGACTCAATACATTGTTGCCTAATATAGAAATGGAAATTGTTATTCGATGAGCAGATGTGCGATTTATGTAGTTAAATCGTTTTTGGTGGTGCAAATTTAATTATTGAATTCATTACAATCACAGAACTTTTTTCAAGACTGTGCAACATACGCACTTTGAAAATGAGAAATTAAAACTAAAAATTTGTTTTTCTCAACCCTTTTGTGAAATAAGACGAACATGTAGGATTAACCATACGTCTAAGATAACCGTGTGAATGGTGGGAGGTGAGATAACTTTAGCTTGATTCTATGCATTCAAATACACAGTACGTGTCGTGTTGCCTTCGTCTCATATAAGATTTTTGTATGATTCGAGCTCGTTTTATGATATAATAAATATTGCTTTTGCTGCTGGATCATACTTCACGAAGATATGATACGATATTAATATAAAAGAAAAATCATGGCGGATTGTGATGGACGGAAGAAATGTCTACCGTTATTTTTAAAGAAAATCAAATTATCGTAAGTTGCGATTTTAAGTTTTAACAATCTAATTTATTTGTGTAAGCTAATATTAAACAGTTTCTGTACAATAGACAAATTATTGCATAATATTTTTATTGTCGTGGGCTTTGTAATGTCTGGCGGAGATGGATGCGAGGGTCCGCCGGGACGGCGGTGGCGAGCCAGACTGAGTACTCGAGGTGGTCAGACGGCGGGAACGGCGTGGGGCGCTCGCGACCTGGCGCGCTAAGCTCTCGGAAGAGCGTTATGCGCGCAGACGCGTCGTTGGAGTGATCGTGCCCGTCTTCGAGGCTTGGATGCGGCGACGAGACAGAAGGCTCACCTAAAGGCTTACGCAGGTGATCACCGGGCACGGTTGCTTCGGTGATTACCTGTGTAGGATTGGACGCGAAGCGACGGCGAACTGCTTCCGCTGCGGTGGGGCCGTCCAGGATGCCGCCTCGCACACGCTTGCAGATTGCCCGGCGTGGCTCGGAGCGGCGGATCCTAGCGGACGAGATCGGGCAGGACCTTTCCTTGCAGGCAGTCGTGTCGGCGATGCTGAGCGGGTCATCGGCGTGGATGGCCGTGGCCTCTTTCTCTTCTAGAAGGAGGCGGCCGAACGGGATCGGCAAAGGATAGATCCCGCTCGGAGACAGCCCGGTGAATGGTGTTCCCCTACTATAAACAGGGCCTTCGGAGTCGCGAGAGTTTAGAGTGGGGGCCCTAAACTCTCACTAGCTTCAGCGACTCTGAGGCGGACGATGGTTCGACATAGTCTCGAACCATCGTGACAGCACCACGAGGGTTTTGGGGGTAGGGTGAGCCACACACGCATACCCCGGGACGACCTATCTAAAATAGCACGCCGCAAGGGAAGACCGCGTGGCGTGGCTGACTGGGAGATACCGCGGTCACACGTAGAGCGCACAGGGCGATCATCGGGAGGGTTTTAGTGGGTAGGAATCCCACATACCCCTGTCCTCCCCCCAAAGGCATCTTGAACGTCCGGAAGATTTCCCCCCCGGAACCAAAAAAAAAGGTGGTTGTCATGTTTTTGTGAACAAGTCACTGTTTGAATTTGAAAATTGAATAAAATTATACAGCGTAGCCTAGTCCGAAAAATTAGCGACCTAGGATTGTAATCACATTTTATTAGTATCATCATTGTCTACCGACCTAACCACGTTCCGTCGCTAGAACGAAAATCCGATCTTCGAACGAAATCCGAACGAAAGCCAATCTTCGACGTCATCGTCGTTTCAGCCCTAAGGCTCTCTCTGCAAGGCATACGCCTACCCTAAAGATATCTATGGGGAGTATATCATAATATCCACGCTTAGCAGGCGGGTTGGCTTTCGCAGTGTGATATTAGGGTACGCAGTACGCAGAGGACGCAAGATTTCGTGCAACTGAAACGCGTCTGTCCAGCTTTTGTTTTATTTTTAAGTTCACAGATCCTTCCGCTCTGTGATCTCAGTTCTGATGAAAGTTCTGTAAGTTCTGTAAAAGCCCCCGGGCTCACAGCATCAACATAAACCGAGAATAAGCGTAAAGAGGACACTGCTGATCGTCCTCTGGAATGTAATTTTTGAGCAGTGCTAATCCTATATAATTAATGCACAAAGGATGATATATGTACAAGACTGTATCCCGGGAATCGAACCTGCGACCTACGATCGCAAGTCTCAGTCTTCTGCTGCTAAGCTACCACTGCTCAACCAGGGGATGTATACTTTATGAGAAAGAATTTTATGAATGTTTCTAGGTAATATGGCAAATTATTGCAAATCATTAACTGTTTTAATTTTTTTGGGGGTTTGATCACCAGGTCAAGGTTCTTTATTGCATAATTTTGTCGGTTACATGCGATAGAAAAATGCGACACTGTTTTCCACCCGTATTATTTTTACTGCAGGCAATTTTGACAATATATATATTATACAGTCAGATCACGTTGCAGTCATACTTCAATACAATTTTTTATTTGGATAATTTTTGTTTTATAATAATTATGGTAATGTTGCTGTATATAGTTAGGTTTTGATACATATTCTTAATAAGCTGTAAGAGTTAATTAAAAGTTTTCCACTTTACACATACAAAAATGATTGCGTACATGACTGTCACACAGTAAATTTTACAAAAAATATTTCATGGTTCATTAGAACATTAGTTGAAATAGGTGAATGTATACAATTTACTTTAATGAACAAAATAATATGCAAATATAATGTTGAGGTGAGTTTTTTCGAATAAAATTGATTTAAAAACCTAGCAAAGAAACATTTTAAAACGAGAATATTCTTTGCTTGCCCAATTGGCTCTTACGGAACGTTTAAAATTCATAGTAGGTTCGAGAGATTTATTTATTAATTGGTATTTCGTGCTGATCGGGAATCGGTCGACGTAAATTGCACTTAATTTGTCACTGATTGGTTGGCTAAAAATGTTTTAAAGCTTAAGTTTGTTTTACTTAACATGTCTTTTGGCTTGAAATTTTTGCTACTTAAAAAACAATTTTAAGTAGCGTAAATGTTTTATATAAAACAGTCTTTTTTATCTCTATTGCAGCAAAGAAAAATTTTATAAGCTATTTCTAGAAGTTATCTATCCTTATCCTTATTATGTGATCTATCCTTTTTCAAACTTTCAGGGCCTAGTCACTTTAATAGTGATAATTATGTACGACGAATAGTAGAGTTATTGACTATTAGATAAATGATCGTAGTTACTGATGTTTAAAATAACTATAAAAACAAAAAAAAAACAAATATTATAGAATTAAACGTAAAAAATTAAGGTAATTATAAATAATACACACTAGATATTTATAGATACATTCTAAACTAAAGATATGTAGTAACTTCGTATGGTTTTTAATTAGAAGAAAAAACTACGATTAACTTATCTGTTATGAGTTTAAAGTTAATAAACCTAGCTTGTACTCTTTTTTGAAAAAGAAGTAATTCTTTGTAACGCTGCATTTAGATTAAAATTCACTGTACGTATAATGCATCTTCGTAAAATCACGTGAAATTTTATTGTTCGGTACATATTCATATTAATCAATAATTTTAATAAAAATTATCTCTACTTAATTATACTCCAAATATACTATAAATTAAAAAAGAGACTAATTTTTAACTTAAGACTTTCTTAAATATAAAATTTATTTGGATAATCCAAAACAATAGTTAATGTAAAATATCCAAAAGAGTTGAATCGGATTTTTAAATGTACCCTATTTCTGCTTGATTTAAAACCTTCACTGGTGTTATATGTTATATATGTACCAAAAATATCCTAATTATTAAAAAGTGCAAGTTATTAATTTTAACACAAATTCAAACCCTTGTAAAATACACTCCTTGGCAGTTTGGCGTGACCGCTCAGCCACTGCTTTAAATATGCAGTGACATTATGACTTACTATCTGACAGAATACCTATTTTAAGTTCTTACTAAGCTTGAAATTATGGGACAATTTTGTTTATAAAGGAAGCTTCTTTGATCCTAGTTCCTACGTGACTTAACGACTACAGCGATCTGCAGGCATTCGCTGAGACAAACGGTTCAATGCGGTGTCGTCGCATGAAGAGACTTTTAAAATCTCTTTGAGACGCAGTCGACTTCAGTTTTTTTGTCGGTAACAGACATGTGTCTCGACACCAAAAGCGTCCCGTAAAAGTGTCAAGTAGTAATTGTTTAATTATAAATAAGTTAATTTGACCATCAAAAACAGTTTTTAATTATTCATATTACTATCACACAAAATCGCAATGACCAATAGTGTACGTCATAGAAATAACAGAGGAAATCAATTTTACAAAAACTAGAATAAAATTGAGCTCACCTATAACTTAAAGCTATAAGGGTTCTAAGCGCGCTCTGATCTCAGAAGAGCCTATATTTAAACGGATTTTTTTGTTTATTCAAAATATCCTTACAGAAGTAGAACAAATTATCCCCTAACTTTATTATGATTCAAAAATCTATCACAATGTATTTAATAGAATTTTCTAACAAATTGTTATTTAATTAACTTAATCAATAATTACTTGGTAATTTGAAGACATTGCATCAAAGCCGATTGTGAGTCCGTACATTGTTACAAAAAGAGTTACTAATATTATGGAGCCTACAGAGAGGTATTGCAGGTCACTCAATTAAAATTAATATTAGTCCTTGATACCAATTCATGAAAGTAAAAATGTAGAAACCCTTTAGGCTCCAGCTGTGTTTACAACTACACAGCAAGGATTCAAAAATGCTCACAAGTAACCTACCCGCAGATAAACATTACCGCACGATTTTAAAATACAAAAACTGTACTATAAATCTTATTAATTTGTATACACACATGGTCTTATCTTAAATCTTCATATCGGTAATAGATTAATATGTCCAAAATTCAGTGGTTATTCAGTGGTTTCAGAAATAATAAATGAACGAAGATAATTAAGTAATAAATAATGTAATAAAGTACTTACAATTTAATGTCTGTCCGTGCAGAGTATGTACGTATGTACTACCGGAAGATATTGTTCAGTCGCATTCTAATAAAAGAAATAATATAACTAAAAAATGTTTCAGAGTGATTACTTTATATTGGGGATATAGCCATATAAAGAATTTACACTGTACAAATTACCTTGTGTTCTTTGTTTTTAATACAGCCCTAGAAAAATAAAATTGTTTAGATACAAACTAATATCCGTAAAAACATTACTATAACAAAATTTATGGTAAAAATCATTATCGTGATTTTTAAACGTGATGCCATTTTAAAGCTTATAATGGCGCAGAATTGGAAAGTAGTAATTATTTCATGTCAGTTTGAGTGAGATTAACAGAGCGTGAATGAAATTGAATAATTTACGCTTTTCCTGCGTAATTTTATGCATATAAATGGTGGAGACACTGTTCTACTTAAATTAGAATTTAAATTAAAATCAATATTGATAGTAGCACAGATGAATAGCTCTTAAACCGAAGCCGAGAAGAGAGAAACTTTTTAGTTCTAAGACAACAATTTTGTAGGTTTGTGTATATACTCAATAATTTGATAAATCATCTGTCTATAACACAGGCTTTCTCTTAATTAGAAGGTAGTCGTAAAACACCACGCAGCCTTAATGAGGAACGTATGTACATTCCTCAACATGTTTCAGTAAGAATGACACAATTAGCAGGGGAGGTCATTGCTTTGGCAGAGAGCATCGATCAGCTGACATGATGATCTATGACTAAATAATTAACACAATGGGTGTGCTTGCCAATTACAAAATCGTGATCTCCAAAAAAACCACCAGTAGCACATTTTAAGTCTGCGCAATAATTACACGAAGCTTATAACTAACATTAATAAAGAATGTTGCAAACTGTTTTGTCGCGTAGTTTCGTACTATAATGAAAAACAGCCTGAACTCTGTGTCACTTCAATTTACAATTTCCAGAGTGTTTAATTGCACGTGTGTCGGGACGGCTCGTTGCAAGTCGTAGCTTTTAATTTGTGGCGGCACATGAGAAGTAACTGTGGTTACAGAGATAGTTATTTAGCTTAATTAATATATAAAATTGTTAAATAAATTTACTTCATGAATAAATTGTGGCGTGGGCCATTTCATTTATAAATAAACTTTAATGTTAACCTTTAAGTTTTTTTAATTTAAAAGCGATTTATGAAAGACCGAGGGTTTCCTACTATTTTTATTGATTCTCTCGCCAAAATGAAGTTATTAATAATTAAACTAAGAATTAATTTTATGAAGGATTTTTATTTTATTTCGATGCCAACAACATATTTTTTTGATATATACAACTAAAACAGTTGACAAAAAAAAAATGGAGCATAACACAAAAATTTTAACTTTACATAGTAAGAGAAAAATAAAACTGCTTCAAGCGTTTTTAGTTCGGAGTTTTTGATGTTAAAGATTTCGCTCTAGGCAACCTGTTACGGATATAGTTGATGCGATTTTTAAAAAAGAGGATTTTTAAGAAAGAGGAAGCGTAGAGATGCTTGACGTACATTTGCCAAAAACTCCGAAAGGTCATATTGGGAATCTGTGAGTCAGGCCTTATAGCTAAAATGATGATGTTGATATATACTTCAAAACGTTTTAATCTATTTAAATAACCTACACATATCCACCCCACTGGTGGGTTTCCTAAGGAAAATAATGCCAGTGGATTCCCACGTTTTTTCGGATCAACTTACATATTTTTTTCGCCCAAGTGGGATATCCAGCAAACTCTTTGTAAAAATGTCTTGAATGATGTATTTACATGGATTTTTCGAAAAATTTGTTCTAAAAATTAAAAGAAGGAATGTTGTCCTTTAGTGATGATAATAGTTTAACTTTAACGAGAACATGTGAAAATAATGGTAAAATGATGAAGTCCGCAAATACAGCAAAACTCGGGTTAACTAACTAAAGTGATACATACAACATGCTTCGATTGGATGGGCGTCGCTTATTATGAGATTTTGCCGTCGAATAAACCCGTCATTTCGGATCTCTGAACCAATGACTGCACCGACGACTGAAAAAAAATTTCGTTGCAGTTTTTATAGTGATAACCACATGTGTTATTAATGAATAGAGTACTTATATATACATTTATCAAATCTAAATCAATTAAGATAAATTCTTATACATAGTCATGCTATTAAAATTGTTATAAATAAAACTTTTTTTTATTATTATACGTAATATTTATTATTATTACAGTGTGTTAGTTTAATGCATTAATATAAGTATTTAAAATATGTAAACCTTATTCGAAGTGGTCTCCATTGACTGCAATACTTACAGTCAGTACAGTCTTAAACATTGAGGCCAGATATCAATAGCAGAACGCGCAGGAAAATTCTTAACTGCAAATCGTATGGATTGTTTTAGGTGCTCCAAATTATCATGGCGTTAAGAGCAAGTGGTTTAAGATTAGGACTAAGTAATGGCCACTCCTCAGCTCTGATGTAGTCCGTAACGTTCGTTCCTAACCAAGGTTGAGTGAATCAAGCTTAATGACCCGGCCTCGAATCCTGCTGACAGGACTATTTTTGGTTATTTTAGATCATGGTGACCATCTTTGAACGTGGCATTGTTCATGGGCTTAACTATTTTTTCAAGTAAGGTATATCGATATACTCGTGCCAATGTTTTGTTACCATGTTCACAAAAATATGGCTCATTTACTCAGTTCATAGCTAACACTTCACCAAACCATTTCTAAAGTCTGATAATGCCCACGTTGCACTGTATTGACTATTTAAGAATCTTCTTTAGAGTTTTCAGCATAAATACGGTGATTCTGTTTGTTCAAATATCTCAACAAAAAAGCTCAATTGTGAATAAATTCTCATCCGTAAAAAAAGTTTTTCAGGAAGATCTCTTTGTCAATCTATTCTTTTTTAAATTACCAGTTACGAGGTGAACAGTACGTCTCTTATAGACTACAAGTCTTAACTCCTTGTTTAAAATAAGCGGCATGGTTCCAAGTTCCTATCTTCATCTCCCTATGTAAAATATTTTGCTTTCGGACAGAATTTTTTCGAATTATTTCCCTTACTGCTCTGATCGCCTTTTTTTCATACGAACACCACGTGGAGAGCCAGATATTTTTTCCCAAAAACAAAAAAAGATTTCATTGTATCTATACACACAATAGTATACAAACATTTGACCAAAACCAAGTGTACGGAGGATTTTGAAAATTATCACCGCGATTTGGTTCCTAATAACACTCAACTCCATCTTATATCAGTGAAATAAAAAAAATCTCAATGAACTACCATATAAAAATGACAGATTCCAAATACAAAAGCAATATTTTGTTTTTTAAAACAGTATTTAAGGCCAAACTAAATAGACACAGAAAATATTACGCTAAATGAAAGGAAATATTTTTATATAAAAAAAAAACTTCTAACATTAAATTTGTTGTTGTATTGTAATTTGAATAAAATCTTTAAATTTTCTTCCTTATTAAGCAATTTTCGAAGAGGCATCGCTACGGACGAGACGTGCTCAAACGTTGCGTAGCAAGATGTTGATAGAGCATGTCTTGATTTTGAGAGCGGGTTTCTGAAGAAAGTCAATAACCAATGACACGTAACTTTTTATTTCTTTGAACCAAATACTAGTACTAAATTCGTAAATATAAAGCTTCCGTTAATTTTTTGCAATACATCGCTTATAATGGTTGTGGTGAAACAATAACGGTAAATGATTAAATGAAATATTCGAACATAAATATCATTGTTTTCCAAACAGGAAGCATTGCCAAGTTATTCTACCGCAGTCTGTTTGATAAATATCGTGTTTAAAACTATTTTCCCTGCCGCAACTTAATAAACTCGTAACGTACATTGTTTATTATTTATAAAACGTTTAATAATATACAATAATTAATACTGAAAAATTAACAGAAATTTTACTTTTTTGATGTATTAATAATAACTTTTACAATATTTCTATGTTGTTTAAGAATCAGAAAAATGTTAGATCCTTCCAGTTTAATATTTTTTTGGAATGTTGCTAAATTATGACAATAAATTGATACAATGGCGTACCGTAACAGTATAAAGCTTTATAAGAAGATTAGCATTTTACGGTACTTGGCAAAACGGGACATCCGAGTGTTTATGATGAAGTTGCCTTCATCTAAGGTTTTAACGGGCCGTTACATGACTTTAGCGGTCTTGTTTATTAACATCGTTAAACCTCAAGCAGCTAACTTTGTGTCCGCTGTAAGAGTACAATACTTGAACAACTTAATATATTTCAAGACTTCCTAAAAAGGTTTACCAATAATGTAATTATTACTTTAGCAAAAGGAAATTTTATAGTTTTCGAAAAGTTTATAGCGTTTGTGAATAATTACTTTTAAATAACTAATAGCCTTCGATTATGTAGTTTTCTAGTATGATTGCTGAACTAATAATATTAAAATTGTCCGGAGACTATCTTTAATTTATATTATGCATATGTGTACATAGCAGAGACCTAGGTCTAAAAGTGGACATGCGACGACTGAAATAATTGAATGAATGAATACGCATAATTTTAAATTACGAAAATACGTGCAGGGAATTAAATCGTCCGAAATAAATTATAAAGGTTAAACGAATAGCTATATAGATGTTTTGCGTGTTATATAGCAAAGGTCATTGAAAATTGAAAAGTTTTTTCTAACCATATCCGTGTATTTACTCTCATAGTTTTTTGAAAAATCGGATTGTTATCATTAGAAGGCTATTCAAGCTCAAGGCACTTTAAGAACGTCACAGAGAAGTTCCTTCAATTTTGCAATATAAACGCCGAATAGCAAAGCATATTTCCTGTACTAATGCTTCCTGTCTGAATAATCTTGGCTTGATACTTCAGCTTCTATATGAGTTATTGATATATTTCATTTATGACACAAGCTAAATATATAATCATAAAATAAATTTTATATTGTTTCTACTTAGACATCGAATTTTACCATAACAATGAAGTAAATGTAGTAACTGTCAGTATTATTGCAGCCGTAGGACGTTCACTGCTAGACATAAGTTTCCCTCATACATTTTTTAATAAGGACGGTCGGAAGTGGTCTGTATCTAGGCTTCGGACAGTCTTACGCTGCTCTAGTCGGTCTAATGAACTATAACATATTACCGTATCGTAATTTTGTTATGATACTAATAAATATATAAATTATGTGATGGTCATTACTAATTTTATTCAGATCACATCATACCGAAGAGTTTAAACCACTTCTTTCAAGGAAATTGCCGCATTTCCATTAATAAAAAGATTTCTTACAGAAAAATTCTAACTTTAGCGTGATTCGTTTATTTCTGGTTCACAATGAACTACAACGAAAGGAAATATAAAATATAAAGACAATTTTATTACCGTGAATAAAAAACTCAAGGATTTCTTGAGGACATAAAGAAAAACTTTAACCCCAAAAAATTTATGTTTTTAGGCTTCAATTTTACTTTTGTGTTCTAGACTATTTTAATTTCTCTTATAAATTTCTTACTATTATTACAAATACCCTTTAAGAAATTGCGAAACTTTTGTTTTTATGTTAGACATTACTGATTTTTTAATTAAAGTTGTATGATTAATAACTTATTGGCTTTGGTACAGTGAGTATAAAAATATGAATGATGAAACAATAGAAAAAATAAATATATTTATCCATATATTTATTCTTTTGAATAGGCTTTGATAAGCTCTTACGAAGGCATAGATATTAATATAACGTACATTTTAATATGTATCTACGCACAGACTACTGCCAGGTTTGGAATCTTGATTCTATCGAGAACCTGTAGGAAACTAAATAGTGTCACTCTTTTAAAATGTTTTCCTGCTGAAAATCACATTATAATAATCCCTTGGAAATAACGAATATTAAAACATGTTACAGTTTGACACAAACGGTATACGGCATGATGCTAACGCAGATCACGTATCGTGTAACACCACAAATTAAAGTTTTCAACGAGCAGACTCCAACACATCCAATTAAACTCTTTTAAACGGTGAATCGGGTTGTCACGTAGTGAAGGGTATTTTTCATTAAAGTGGACATTCTGCCACTGTATGGTTTATTTCGTTTTCCATTTGGTTTAAGCTTGTGATATATATTTAATCTTTTTGCATTAATATGTAGTGACATAGTTAAAAAATGTTTTCTAATAATATATACTTTAAATATTACACATCATGTCACAACATATTTAAAATAAAGCCAGCGAATTGGCAAGTTGCAGGGCTGGCTGCGGGCAAGCCAAGTACAGCACGCAGTTTAGATGGCCACTGGACCATTTATATTTTGCAGTAGAGAGCACAAACCGGAAATTACAATCAGGGACGTCCACCTACAAGGAGGACAAACAACAATGTGGAGGTCATCGAAAACTTTTTACCGGTCCTATTGGAAATCTGAGGGAGGGACCTATATCTAGTAGTGGACATCTTACTGAAATTATGATGACGATGAAAGTAAATATTGTTAGAAAACACCTATAATAGTTCATATAATTTTAAACTTAAAATGAAACTGAAAGCAGAGATGCAAAGAAAACGTTTGTGTAGCTCCGTTGCGGTAGATATCCACTTTGCACTATAAAGATACGAAAGCTTCCTTAAATATTAAATCCTTCAATATTTACTGCAGCTAGATAGCGTAACGGCTGCGCTGAATCACATTTTATAAACGTCAAGGTACCAATGAAAATTATCGGTAAAGCTCAAAAGCATTCTATCTAGACGTAACACGAATTATAAAGTTTAAGAGTGTATATTCACCTCTATATTCTTAAACTAGTTATCAGACGCGAATGTATAAAATATTATTTATTTTCATCTCTGTTTAACAGTAATTTTCCATAAATATTACCGTTAGTAACATTCATAGCGAATTAATGTACAGATCAAGTAACATGAGTCATTGATAAAACTGTCATCTTATTGAACTACCCTTTGTATGTTAATAATATTGACAACGTATCTAAGGTTTGCGATACTGATGTGATGTCTCACCGCGTATCTTCGGAGAAGACAAATGCTGGTTGTTTCAAACTTAACAGAATAATTAAATTTGTACACTCCTGCGTAATGGTAGTAGGTAGGAAAGTCTATCGAAAATCTTTTCGCAGCTGAATAAAAATGGTTACTTTCTGTGGCTAGCGTGGTAACCTAAATTAATTTCCTAAAATATACAAATAATTGAAAAATAACAACATAAAATAGCTGTCGACAAAGATATAAAATAAATATTTCCGTTGCATTTTATTAAGTTCTAGAGTTATATATCTAATTTAAAGTATTTTTAACATCGTATCATTCTTCTTCGTATGTATTTCATTGGTCATATTTTATATTGCAGTACCATTTCGCTATAGTAAAGACACCGGTATTCAGAAAAGAATTTCTCAAGTTTTTTAAATATACCATTCCGGTCCACTGAGAAATGTATAATAGTTTTTTTTATTCATTTAGTTGTGAACAATTCGGAAACTTTTCTTCCAACTTCTGAACAGCGCTAAATTGTCTTTATTTCCTTGCCCGCTGCTTTTATGGTAATTGATTCTGAGTGAATAAGAATATAGAAGCATGATAATTTTTCTAATGATGTTAACGTATTTTTAACGGTATACCCATGAAATAAAACTAATTTTATTTTTCTATTGTAGACATTTGTTATTAGTAATATACGTTACTAGGTTTTACATCTATATCGAAATCTGGCTTAAAAAAATGAAGACCTATATCTGTACTAGGCGATTTGTCAGAAAATTCCATGAATATATTTAGAACAACTAGGATATTAAGCAACCCGAGCTAATCAACAAAAGCTCTATACCAGATCGATCTATTCCCATCCCGTCAGTGAAATTTGAAAACTAAGCGCTTTACAATATCGTGCGAGTTCTCTGCGGCGAGAACGAACGTCCGAAATGACTTATGGAAATTTTGATTGATTGTGGACCGTATTGTACTTGCGTAATATTCTCTATTGTTGATTTTCTAAAGTTGGCGATAGTAATAAATTCGTGGAAGTATTATTAGTGTATGTTATAAAAATAATACATTATCAATTAATGAACTCAAGTTTAAGTTATATAATAACTAAACAAAAAATGTTTATAAGTTTTATATTAATTCATGTTACTTAATTTAAAAAAATCAGTACTAAACCACGAGCCAGTAGACGAGGTATGAGTTTGCCCCCACTAGCCTAATCGACGACATAGTGAAGACCAGGACAAGTCGTAAGATCCAGACAGCGCAATACCGGTCGTCGTGGCGATCTTTAGGGGCGGCCAATGCCTTGCAATGGGCGTCTTTCGGATGACATGATACAGATGTTTAAATAAAATTATAAAATCTCATTTAAACAAAAAGAATCACGAAATATTAGTAAAACATTTAAAACATTTCAGTAGAACTAAAATAAGTAAGTAAAGTGATTTTTACAATCGAAACATGGCGTAGCTTTTCATCGTCGTCTTTGCAACCAATTAATAACCAATTAATTGATTGTTTCCTCTTGTCATACAACCTTGGTGGCCTTTGTCAAGTACTTGTTGAATTTATACTACTTCTATAATTATTAAGACTCTAACAGCTTAAAACATTACAAAGTGACCGAAATAAAGATGTTGCTATTTGATATTCCCTAACCTTTTTATCTTTTAATTATTGCTTTTCTACATGGAATTGTCATAATTACCGCTTAAATAACTTTTTAATTGTACATTATTTATAATTGATAATTTTGCTCGAATTTCTGTAGGAATACTAAATATTTAATTTTACTTACAAACTCTAAGGTTATTTATTTTGTCATTATATAAAAAGGCTTAGTTAAAATGTATATGTGATATTTAAAATATGCAGTAGGTTAACCCTATTGAAGGACCAACACAAAAGCGTTTACATTTGAAGCAATTGCTTTTGCCTGGCCTTAATTACTTTTAACAAAGCATCCTATTAGTTTCCAAGGATAACAGATAGTTGATTGTACCTTAAAGCAACGGTAGGAAGGAAATCTTTCTCTGAACGAAAGTTCATACTGTGATTAAACTATAGGATGCTATTCATACGTAAAACGTAGATATATAAATAATTAATTTGGAATAATAGCTACGAAACATGGCAGTAACTGCCTCCAGCGAATATATTATCACAAAAAAATAATTGTACAAAAAAAAAATACACCCATTGTTTAGCGAAAAATGTTTCCGCACCTGAAACAACAATAACAATTTGGAACTCTGTTGATACGCAATGTCATTATAGAGGGATTGCAGAGCGTTAACATTTTCACATAATGGTGTATGAGCCACACACACATATTTATAAAATAACCGACAATGTATTTATTACTTCAAACTGTTTGTATGCTTTATCGGCTTTTGAATATCATAACTAGTATTTTTTTAAAAAACGTATTTTAGCAGCCTATTCAGAGTTATGGTATCTTAATAATGTGATTAATATATTTTACTTCAGTACTTTATAATTAATAAATATATTTTACTTTAATATTTTACTTCGGGACTTATTTGCAAACTAAAAGTAGCTCATCGCCCTATGCTCGAGATGAAAGTAACGAACATAGTCCTTTGAAGGGCATGCTACATTATGTAAGGTTCTGCCGCTTCCAAGCGATCGTATCAAAAATCTAGGGGAGAGACACACGTTGAACAATTGAGGTTTCACGGCTGAAATGATGATGATGATGATGAAGAAAAAAAATAGATCGATTATTATCACATATTTAAGGAAACTTATAATCTTTTCGTAAGAAAAATCTTTACGAAAAAATATTTTGCATATGTAATAAGTTACAACTTTTACTCACATAAACAATGAACAGTAAATAAACGATTACTTTGATAAACAACTGTTCGAGCGATTCCGTGTATGAACCCGTTTTCATTGGACCTTTTTATCCACGCCATTAAAAGATTATGGAATCACTTTGGGTTCTTACGGGCTACTACAAACAACAATTTAGTAGTCCCCATTACTGAACACCCACGCATTTTTTGTTTCTAATTAATCTTTTTTACTTTTATCGAAACTGCCACGGAAAATATAGTAACGGTTCAATTAGTAATGTAAAACAAACGCGCTATGTATCTGAAAATAATCTACGTAAATAAAAAATGAAAAATAAATAAGCCTGATTTTTCAGAACATAAGGAACAAGCCGTCTATAATTCACAAAATCATTTGCTGTATATTTATCTTTTATTGATGAAACTGATAATATATTCAGTCTACTATATTTTCATGTACTAGGATTTGCCGAGACTTTTGTTCCAGAATCATTGAAATTGTAACAAGATATCAAATTGGCTTAGAGGCGAAAAATATAAGCGATACGCAAAATAATGTATTTAAGATAGTGAATTATTGTAGCGATTTTTTGTGGTCATATCGATTGTATATCTAATAATGAATTATAATCATGTCTATAAATTTGTTATATGTTCTTAATGTCTTTAATTTAGATTTTAGGGTATCAATTAAATGTATGTTTTCATTTTATCTATGAAAACAGACTAATCTTTGTGTATAGTTATTATTGTAAGGTTTTGTACAAATCAGATGTAGCACGATAGCTGAAGTAACAACACAAAGCTATAAGCTTTATTTTTTAACTATAACTTTGTTCTTTATTATGTTATATAGCCTATAACGTATTTTGTTACATAGTTTAATTTAATATACTTTAAAAATATTATTTTATAATATTTCGAAACGGTTAGTGTAGCAAAAGGAATTAATTGAATAATTAAACATTATCACGAGTCTGTTGTTGACATAATCATAATTGATCAAGACTGTCTGGGCCTTCCCGTGAATGAGGGTTTGAAGGGAAAATTAAAAACTCACTTTATACGTTATTTTAGTGTTAGGGAAAATGTTAACGGTAGCTAATTATTAATAGGTATTATTAATTGACTGAAAAAGCTAAATTAAAACGTTAATTGCTTTTTTGATCATTGGAATTTTTTTTCATCTTGGGTAAAAATATTCGAAAAACATCTAAACTATATAGGCTTCTGCTAGTGACTACATTGCCTTTACCTATACGAGAGCAAGGGTGGGTTAATATTATCCCTATGAAGCAAGTTAGGGGATATTTTCCTATATCTGCAGTCATCCACAAAGCTCCACTTTAAGGGAGATAAGTCTATTCCGATACTTCCAAGGAAACGTGTACTAGAAAAAGTCTCATTCCTTATTTCTCTGCTTTATGACCTACCGCCTACAGAAAGCGAGTATTTACGAGTACATCCTTCTCAGTGCCATGTGCTGGATCTCGTTATTGACTTAACTGCATAACTATAATTTGGCCACATAGGATGTTCCTACCCCAAACTTAAATCTCAAAGGAAAATGGCATAATACCTCTTCCTTCACGACGATCAGCATTTCATGAAATAGCGTTTTACCTCGGGTACTAAATAATACACATATAGAGTCGTCATTCAAAAAACATTACATGTATGTACAAAAATTGTCTTAAATAATTTTCCTATGATATGATATCGTTTCTGTTTAAAAAACTGCAGTTATGCACAATCTTGTTAAAAGCCCGTTCGCTTACAATGGAATAGTTAAGACCGACAAGGTAGCCCTAACGAAGCCAGGAAGCAACAATTGCAATATAACGAGTAATTGTTCTCGCTATTATGTCTGTGTGCATCGCTGGTTCTCAATAAGAATTTTCCATGAAACCTTATTATTTCAAACTATTTCCTATTCAATGCAAAGCCGTATGTCTGATTTTAATTAACGATATAAAATAACTCATGTTGTCGTTTCCGAACGCTGCAATATTTCTTAAATTATTACTGCATGGCGTCAAACATATGAAATATACTGCAATAACAGATTGCGTAAACGCAGACTTTTACTTACCGTTCATGTTCTTAATTCAGCTAAATTTTCATGTACTGAATACAACGTTAATCTTTAGTGACGTGCGACGTTGAATTAAATAAAATATATTTCTTCGAAATATATTCACAAGAATTTGTATAATTCATATACATTTATTTGAAAAATGCTCAAGTATTACGGTTCACTTCTTACCTTTATTAAGGTAATCTTATGGGAAATCATGACGAAGCAACGTTTTCCGACAGAAAATATGTACTGGACTAAATTTTTTCATTCGTTATTTTTACTCTTTAGAGTCTTTAGACCTTGAAAAAAATACTTTGAATATTAAGACAATATTTTCGTTATTTTTATAAATACTAAAATCCGTTTATCTATTCTCTATTTAAAGATTGTACACAGTTTCTCTCTGGTTTAAAAAAAACTAGCACTCATAGATAGTTTTAATTTAGATAGATTTAATTTAGAGATATCTGTTTTAAAATATTTTAATTTCAAATTAATTTTAGTGAACAGCGTAACATGATATAACAATACATTATTTCTTTGTCGAAATAAGTTTTCATTTTATCACTAATCAATATTTTCAATGAAAATTTAACTTTTTTCCGGGAACCTTTGTATAGAGAGGTGTGTAATTTTAAACAATTCTTGTTGCATCTCTAGGTAACTTATTCTTTTTTTCGAACAGAAAAAAATTTTCACCGAAAGCTTGACGTGAAATGTAACCAAAATACTAGCACGATGTAAAAAATCTATTTCCTTTACTTACTTGACTTGAAAGGTGGAAAGAAATATGTAGCCATTAGGTTTTCTCATTCCGTTCGACTTAACTGTTGAGGTCGAAGCCCATGTCAAGAACTGTGAGTAATAGCTGTGACTTGTCAAAATATGTTCGATGGTAGTGTGCGGCTGCAGAATAAATGATCCTACGGAATGTTACAGTTCGGGTAGTGAGAAAGGAATACAACGAGACACAGCGACAAATTATTTAGTGCTATAAACTGAAATGGTTATACACCTATCCCCCGATTTACACGGTGCTCGTTTTACACGTTTTCGCTTTTACACGGTTTTCCAAATAAGTTTTTTTTTTGTTTTAATAACCGATTTTATTACCAACTCTCATAGTGTAAATATTTCTGCTTCAAACATCAAATCGGCACAAATAACTTCGAGTGATGAAAGTGAATTCGATCCTTCGATTCAGAAAAAAAGAATAAGAGTAATTTCTTTTTTGTTCTTCCGTTTAATGTGTTGTAATTAAATTAAAAAAAATAACAGTTTCTCCGTAATATATCAAATATTTTAACTTGTCAATGCATTTTGTTTTTATTTCTGTGTACACCTAAAATTATTGAAAAAAAATTCGCAACTGTTAAATAGCAAAATTATGCATTATCTGCGAGTTTTTCGATTTACACGGTTTTGATTTGAAAATTTTTAATTTTCGATTTACACGTTTTTCTCAGGAACGTATCTACCGTGTAAATCGGGGGATAGGTGTACTCTCATTTTATTCAATATATTCTTTTTGCGAATTTGTAATTAGCTATAGTCACACTGGAAAATTAGATACTAGAAGTTATTCATTGAAAAGAAAATTTGTTAGACAAAAGTAATACGTTTTTAACACACAAATGTTAGTACTAGCAACCTCTTCACCAGCATAAAACGTTTAGAAGCAACAAATCTTGCCACTGTAGGGGTACACTTGTAAGCTGCAAATCACTTGCAAATTGTTCACGGTGCCTGCTTTCAACCTTTTGATGCTCATTTAATTGCCGAAAAATTCTCCATGCAAGAACCAAAACTGCACCTCGTTCATAAAAACTAATAAACCTCGCACTAAAAGTTTTGAATTTTTAAATTGAGCTGGTAGTTTTTCACAAAACTCAGTGAAATCATTGATAAATTACCACAAATATTTCAGCATAAATAAAACTCATTGTTAAGCGATGCTATGTCTCTTTAGTCTGTCTTGTTCTAAATTATTTTTTGTGTTTATATTTGCAATGAATTAGATATTCAGAAGATAAAATAAAATTATTAGTTTTAACCATAAATCTAGTTATACATAGATTGTATTTGATTATTTTTACAGCGCCCTCGAGGTTAAGGCAATGTACACGAAAATAAGTACCGGGTAACATTTTATGTTTTCAAATTTACAAAATAGGTCTTTAATCAAACTTTATTACACGTGAAATTGCTTTCCGGAACATTTATAAAATTCACTATATATACTGATTTTAATAATTTTCTTCTAGATATATTAGTATCATAATAATCTATTAATATTAGTATATTACAGATTTTACTGTTAACTAATGTAAACTAAGTGTTGAAAAATTTTAAACTATGTTATTGCGATATGAGGTAAAGTTATTGAATTAAACGTCATTTCTAAGCTTTACCAATTCTTCGGCGTTGTAACCAAATGATAAAATTGAATATTTGGAGGCTTCTATAAATTTTTACAATATTATCATAATGATAAATAGTGCAAAAATCAGCACCTATTGATTTCGTAAAGCTTGGAATTGGCTTGCATGCAGCGTCTTCCGACGACTAACAAGATCGTATGTCCACCTTAAGGCCCTAGCAATATTCGGTGGCGCGCTATGTGGCCTGCTAACTGCCACTTTGACTTGCCAACCGTTGCCAATCCGGCTACTTTAATTCGTGTGCGGATCGTCGCATTCGTGATTCAATGTTGTAGTGAAATTCCGAGCTTAGCCCTTTCCGCGCCTCGTTGAGCGACTATGAACTTGCTAATGAGACCCGAAGTGATCAAGACGACGCTAAAAACTTTAATATAAATATTGGTTGAAGTTTTAAATTCTCAAAATATTTTAGATACTGTACATGATAATATATTCAATTTAATGAAAATAATGTAGCCCTAAAACTTACTTGGCATTTTAATTACTTAAGCTAAAGCTTTAATAGCGCAAGCGGGTTCACTAAGAAATAAATAGGTTACATAGTTCGAGTCGGTGTTTACTATTGTACGCTAAAATTTAAGACATTCAAGAGATGGGTGCTAAGAATTAATTTACTTTTACTCTTTGCATATAACATTTGTAATTTACGACAAGTTATTTTGTCTTTAGTCTTATATTTTAGTAAAAAAAAAATATTTTTGGTAATAAGTTCGCTGAAAAAATCATTTTCACTAAAATTATTATTTTATGTACTAATTATTTTGGACGAGTTGTGCGTGGAATTTAAGAACTAATACTACGATCTAAATGGCCAGATTTAATTTTGGAAGGAATAGTTTTTGTTCGAAGTATAAGTATAAAATTGCCACCACTCATAAACGGTGAGCGTTGTGGTTTTCGGCCACCAACTGAGAGGACATTACAAGAGTAAAACAAGTAACATTTTAATTACTAATCGATGTTATGTATGAAATTACTATTGTAATCATGTTTATCTAGCCAAGGGCGTCTAAACCGATCGTCAGCTTCCTACTGCTGCAATAATGATAATGATGACTGCAAAGTTAGTATTTTATATATTTTGTGTATAAATCCCCATAATATTTAATTTTACTAGTTTCCTATAAAAAGCAATATTTTTAAGTATTCGTAAAACTAGATATAAAAAACTCAGCAATAAAATGTTTTATAAAAAATAATGCTTGTAATATTTCAATACTTAATTGAAAAGGTTTTCATGTAATGAACTAATTTTATATATTAGAGTTTAAGACTTGTATTAAAAAATAGAACCGTCTCGGAAAATAATTGTACTCACGGAATTTAGTTGAGAAATACTTAAATCTTACGAAACTTACTAATCCCGAGTCCATTAGTTTTCGAAATAGAACAGTGCAGGCAGTACGCTTGAAAGCTTTGATATGAGTATCTCGGCGTTATCCAGACATACGTGTAAGACATGGAAACTTGAAATAAGTTTAACATGGAATATGAGAAATATTTCTGTACGTATTTGTTTTACTAAGATTGAGAAATAAGTATCATCGAATTAATATTAATAAATTACCTTATATATCAGATATTATAAATGTATAGTACTCTCTCGTGCATCTATACAATAATTTAAATCGATTATGCCATATATGGCAAAGTGAAAAAATGAATAATGTTATATTATTATTATACGAATACACAATCTTAAGAATAATAACATCATCATGTTCATCACTCCGTTCACGATAAAGATTTTAATATTGTCTTTTACTGTTACAGTTAATAATACTAGTTTACAACATGACCGTTTGGAAGCTGATTTATATTTTGAAACTTAAATTAAATAATGTAATATTTCACAAAGCTTTAATAAAAGCTTTGAACCATAAGTAGAAACGCGAATTACATTTTTTTAAAAAGTGTGTCAAAATATTTTCCGTCGCCTTGTGTTCTGCACCACACGCTGCAGTAATCTTGATTGAATTCAGCTGATTTTTCGACAAATTTTTTCTTTTAAATTCCTAAAAATTCAGGGATTGTTATTATAAACTCTCTCGTTGAGGTGACCCTCTAAAAAGCAAAATCACCGTAAGTTATCACGTGTGGGTAGTTTCACTATTCGGTTGTCACCGTCACCGTTTTTTCTAAAATTCTCGTGGCCGTCGCCAGGCCACGAGAATTTTAGAAAAAAAAAAAACAGACCAATTATCCCATTCGCTGAAAAGGGACACCAAATCTGATGTTTCAGTCGAGTTAGTTTGTTAGTTTTTAACCAATTTGTGTGAGTGAGACCAATAACGACATTTTCGCTAGTTTTCAGGGCCATTCTTTCTCTTATTGGGAGTCGTGAATTATTGCGCAAATTGTTTTCAACCAGTTCAACATTTTCGGGAGTCCTGGAAGATCGACTGAGCACTGATCGTGGGGTATTCATGGCTGAAGCAGTTGCGCGGAATCTCTGCACCCAGAATGGAATTAAATTTATACTCGGTTCATCACTTATCCATCAAGTACTCTTGAAGAGTCAAAGAACCATTTCACTTAAAGCCCTCGACGGCAGACCTGCAATGCTTGAGTAAGCATTGCGGGTCCGCCGTCACTGCAACATTGTGACTGAGATATCCATTCAGTCAGTAATTCCAACGATACCACCTTCCTTCCTTACCGTTAATTATTTTTTGAAATGATCGTATTCTGAACATAAATCTGCCATTCTTCGTTATGTTCTTTAACTATTTTTCTATGTACGTGTTTGCATAATATTCATGATGAACGTGTGTAATGTTTATACATATCATATTTATTGTGGTCTAATAACTTTTTCTAAAATTGATGAACGCAACGGAAGAGATCGTAAAAGTAAATTAAACAATGAATCATACATGTAGTAATAACAATAAAAATGTCCTAAGGTCTATTTCACACCAACGCAAATTTTATTAAGCCTAACGAGTAAATTAAGGCATTGTTAAAATACAACGAAAATATTTATTATTGTTAGTAAACAGTTGCTATATTATGTCATATCGCTATATTTTTCTTGTGTATAAACAGAAACGTTTTCTGCAAAAATGTGTGTAATAGTTTAGTATTTTTTAGGTAGTAGAATGCATTGTACCTTCATAATGAGAAAATAATCAACAGGTATTAATGTGACCAGTCGAGATCTTATTTGCGATAAATTAAAATGTAATTAGTTTTTGAGGATCTATCCTTTATATATTGTATACTGATATATTGATTTTTACATTCTATACATCCATAATTTTACTAATAGATGAAAATAAAATATCTGATACTTAGACATTTTAATGGCTATATTGAGTTACAATAAAAGATGCTGAAAATGCACAGTTTTTTAGTGCAACGGTCGTGTATTTGGCTTCTGGTTTCGCTGTACATATATTGGTCCGCCTATCATGTTGAAACAGAGCTTTACGTGGTGGTGGAGTAATAGTATATATTCATATTTACATACTTAAAGTTATTTTATAAACAGTTGGTATATTATTGAAAATAATATAGAAAAGTGATGATATTCTGTAGGCCAAGGAATATAATTAATGATCGTTAGTCTATCGATGACCGATAGGCAAGCGCTTAAAAGAGAATGTTGTATATAATTACACCAGTCAATCCAAAAATCAGCATGTGATGAATTTAGTTTCAAATTCTCTAATTGAAAAATGATGCATGTGCAAGATAATTTGTGTACGTGCCAATGCAATTTCCCGAGAAAACATACTAAATCTCTTTCGAAGTTTTGTTTTCCTTACAAGTTGTATTAATAATAAATTTAGAACTAAAAATTAACGATTTATTCTTGCAACCACGTCATTAATTATTAAAAGAGAGAAAGATATTTGTTTTGACAAATCTAGGTGTTATAAACATAAATAATTAAATTAAATAACTTTTAATACGGAGAATAAAATACGATTTAAAAACCAATTTTTAAATTTCCGATGTCTTAAGCTATTTTACCATACATAACCACAACGTTTTAGTATTATTTTACTTTGCCTACAGAACAGAAACTCCTAAGTTACGAAAGTGAGGTCTGCATGTATCAGGTGCTATTTCTATGAACTACCCTTAACTGAACGTGATACGTTATATTAATCTTCAGCATTAGTTTGATTTTGAAATGTTAATATTTGGCTTTGAGAAAGTACGCACTTATACGTCGTGAATACGACTAGTAAACTATTATTAAGACGACGATATAAATATAATTTTATCAGATAATAATTTCATTTTGTAATTATTTTAAGGGTAGATAATTTGATTTAAAGAGTAGACAACTGAAAATTGACTTTTATCGAAACTAACTTTATCATCTTTAGGGTTGGGTGAATTTCAATACTATCAACTACTTTGAATCCACTGAAGGGCATTGTCCTCTCCCATAGATTTTCAACAGAATAAATTCGAAACTGCCTTTTTCAACATCTTAAAGAAAGGTCGTTTATCCACCTTTTGGATGGATGTCCTACGGTCCGTGGTATGCAGTTCAAAACTATAAGGCCCCAGTGGCTAACATGTCTACGCGCTATGTAGCCTGCCCACTGTCAAATAGTGCTCAGAGCTGCTACTTCAACTTGCCAATCCGCTGGATTATGTCGATTATTTTCGTCTATAGATTTACTAATTTCTTATTCGTACAGAAATTCCAAGCATAAGTCTCTCCATGGCTCGCTGAGCGACTATGAGCTTGTCAATGAGGTTCAAATTGTAAAACCACGTTTCAATGCCGTATAATTAATACAACTCTGCACGTAACACTATATTGTCTGAGAATGATGGTTCATTATACTTCATGATCATATTTTTAATTTCAGAGTACTTATAATTTATTTATTATGCATTCTTTTTCGGTTTTAGAAGTTTTCATAAAAAAAAATCATCAAAAAAGTTATTGCTGTTAATGTGGACACACTATTAGGATTTCTACACTATGTGCTTTTTCCATAAAACTAAATGGACAATATACTAAATATGAGTAGCTAGAATAATCTGCTAAATTAAGCAAGTTAATTTAGTGTTATTTTTAAGTACCTCATCATATATATGGTTACTACGCAATTATTATTAAGTTGGGGTTACATAATTTTGATTTTGTTAATGTATATATTAAAAAAACATAACCGCAAACTCGACAATAGTTCTGAATAAATATACAAGTGTTAACATTAAAATTGTTACAGTTCGATTTATATTAGTATATAATATATTATTTATTAGTATATTAATAGAAGAATAAAATATTTTTTATAGTCGATATTTGAGAGTAATGAAAAAAAAATTACTCATTGTAAATAGTGACTTTTAGTCGAAATATTTAATGTATTTAAAAACAATTAAATATAATTATTAAGTAACGTATTAAACATTTCTTAAAAATATTAAAAATAAGACAGATTGACTAGCATATAGAAATACATTCATATTAAGTTTAAAAGCCAGAGCACAAACTCATGTTTGTGTCCAGGGCAAATAAAAAACTAACGGAGTTAGACTGTCTAATAAGGAGAAATAAATAAATGAAATCGCAGAATTTAAGTTACTTGAAAATTAAAATACTTTTAAATATTTTTTCAATGTCTTATACCCATGTTTTTACTATACTTATATTTATAAAATTATATATTACTTAATTATTATAATAACAGTGGATTAATTGTCAATTATAAGAAATTTTTTAAACATAATGTATTGGTAATATAAATTTAAAAAAAAACTTTCAGAAGGGTTCTGAAAGTTTATTTATCATGTCCGTTAGGCCGGTGAAATTAGAATCTATTTATGTTCTTTTAGACGTTAATATATGATATTAACATTTGTGATTTCTAGCACGCACGTCGTTGCGACGTTTTTGTCGTTACTTGGGATCGTGATCTCCTTGATAACGGTATTTCGTAGAGTACAGCATGTAGTTTGTTGAAAACATATAACTTTCCATAGGCGGGATTTTCTCGGATGTCTGTGGTAGTCACTCGATTCCATCAACGGCTTATCTATTGACGGGTATTTATGCACTCACGGTTATAAAGTATATATGAAGTGTGCGCAAAGGTGTTGGGATACATAAACAGGGTTGCATAATACGCGTTGTAAGTTTCACAGCACAATTGTTCATGTCAAGACTAACCTTCCTTCTTCCTTCCTGCTTCCTTCCTCCTTACATGTAATTGTATGTAATTAAATATTTTCTTTCTGCCTATATGGACCGACAGTTTTATTAATTTAAAAATATAAGAAACATCTCCGAATATTATTAACGTGTTTTAAATTACTTTATATCCTCAGATACCTTATTAATTGGTCTACTCTCTTAAATAAAAATCGATTTTGGCCAATTTTTTTCGACAGACTTTTTTACAGTGGCAAGTTTACGTAGACCTAGTGCTTGTACTTATCGCTCGCTCACTTATACCAGTATAATAGTTTTAAAAACAGATTTTTATTACACAAAGTCTTGTATTAAGAAAGTAGCAACACATGTGCATTCGTTGCCTTGGCAATTTTCATTATTGTTTACATTAGTTATGTTAAAGTGGGACTTAATAATTTTAGAGTGGATAAAATTTGTTGGTAAATTTATGTATATATATATATATATATATATATAAATAGAGCTATAAATAGAGCTACATTCAGTATTTACATTTTTATTATATGTCTGTAATAAAACACATTCAATAAATAACCTCCGTACATCCGAGAAGCTTGTTAAAAATTAATTCTAAAATTTTAAAAATCTCTCAAAAAAAGCGTTTAGTTAAGGGTTATTTTCATATAAAAGAAAGTAGGATACTTACAGCAAAACAATTATCAACGGTAGAAATATGAAACTGAAATTTTTAACAAAAGCTTTAAGATGAGAGATCTTGCTTGAGGCACGTTTTCGCTAGTCCAGTTTACATTGTGTCTCTATTGCACGTTTCCGGTTTGTCTGAAAACGTTTGCGGACCTTTTCAACTTTCCTCTTTTTATTTCTACGACTACAACTTTTTAGTGACATGGCGAAAGAAAATACAAACTGTAACTAACGACTTGTAGAATTTTTTGCTTGAAGGATACTTGGCAACTCTGACAGCGTCTTCTGTCTGCTGCATAGTGAGGCAGAAACAATACTATACTTCGATACGAAAGCGCCGTTACTAGTAACCATTATTTATTTGACTATTGAACCACCATCAGTCGATTATCATTTTCTTGTCCCTGCTTATTATTTCTGCTTTAATTGTTACGTGAAGTATAGTTAAAAATTTCTCAAGTAGTGACTGCTAGCTGGCATATGCGGCATGGGTAGACCCTCCACCAATGGGACATAGGCAAAGTCGTCATTGAAGCTGTGATGATTTTTGGGAGAGGCCTTGCAGAGAGCGCATATCTGCTGCCATGATGATAATGATAATGAAGGAAAATAATAAATAATGTAATAATTTATAACCAGCACCATTATTTTTCGTTAAATTGATTTTAAAAAAAGGACGTAAAAAAAACTTTCAAGCTATTTAAACAAAACGTGCAACTTAGGAACACAAGATGACTAAAACAATGACAGCGGAAAAATATTATTTAAGACGATGGTTTCTTATTGAGCGATTTTAGATTTAGAAGTCTATAAGAATGTTGAAGGGCTCTGATATCGTAAGTACCTACGGCTGAGAGCACTTTTTGATTCAAGAAATTTCTCACTTAAATGTGATATCGATTTGAGTCTGCTAATAGATTATTCTGTTTTGAGAACGATGTGTCGAGGTTTGAAATTTAAAACTTCTCATTTTGTCTACAAGTATCATTAGGTTTACAAAAATATGTATGAAATTTTTTAACCTCATCTTTTGTAGAATCAATTCATCAATCAGGACTACATGAAAAGGAGGCGGGTTTATCTGATGACGTATTATCAAACTGTGAAATATTCTACGCGAAATATGTAGCCACGGTCATATATTTCGACACCTTTGTGCACTCTGAAGGTTGTCTGTAGATAGAATCGGATGGCCATCAAAAGTACCCAAAAACAACCAAGGTAGAGCTTATAAGTTCTCACTAAACTTCATGCTGCGCTCTTCGATGCCAAAGATAGTTCGCGCAAAATAATAAAGTCGAAGATTGCTCCGTGTTGAAGATATTCTGTCGACATCCGTTTTGATTTTAAATGTATTACTTTATACGAGTAATCTACAATAAAAAAACAAAGCTGGTAATTAAATAAATATGTTGACATGATTATAAAATATGAGTCTTGGACATTTTTTATAGCCACACGTACAGAATTCCGGTCTGATACGTGGCCTATCACTCGAGGCTGCACTGGCAAGCTCACAGTTGCACAACGAAACATGGAGAGGGTAATGTTCGGGATTTCTCTACGATATTAAATCAGAAATGCCAAGATACGTAGACGCACGAAACCAACCGAAATAGTCCAGCAGATTAACAAGTTCAATGTGCAGCAAGGGTAAGCCACATAATGCAGAGCGCGCTTACTTACATGGTGGTGCTGATGAATGTGACGCCGTTCTCTGCATTATATATATATATATATACTTGAACTACAATATATTCTGCTCCGTCTTCCAAGACGTTGGATGCAGGCCGCTCCTACCCGATCCTAACATAGATCTATAGGGTAGACATATGTCCAGCAGTTGTATATAACATAAAGATTCATACAACTTCCAAGATCAAAATGTTGGTTCCTACGATATCAATATATTAAATATCATTGTATTATTTCCAAGTTCCTTAATTTTTCTCGTTGTAAACATATTGAATTGGTCTTATCTCTTAATAATAGTTTACTAGTTGTTAGTGACACGTGTAAGTGCGTACTTCCTCAAAGCTAAATATAAGCATTATAAAATCAAACAGTAGCTAAAGCTTGACATAACGCATCACGTTCAGTAAAAGGTAGTTCAGGCAAATAGCACCTGGTACATGCAGACCTCGCTTTTGTAACTTCGACGTTTCTGTTCCGTAGACGAAGTAAAATAATACTAAAGCGTTGTGGTTATACGAGTTGAAATAGTTTAAGAAACGGGAAGTAAAAACTTTCCTTTAAATCGCTCTTTATTCTCCGTCTTAATAGTTTTTAAATATATTATGTTAATAATATCCATCTATGTCCTATATCTTCATCCAAGCGATATAGTTTTAAGAATAAATAACGCGGCATCAAGAATAAGTCGTAAAATTTTTCATTCTTAATTTATTATTAAGATAAATTTTTTTGGAAAAGAATTTTCTTCTTCGATTTAGCTCATCAATTTATCTTCTCTGCAAATGATATTGATTTACACACGGGTCCCACGTGGGCATTACTTGATTGTTAGATGTAATTATATATAGCTTTTCTTCTTCAGCGGTTACCTATCCGGCATTGATACCGGTACTCTGGGATCATTAATCACAGTCTTTGACCCGTAAAATAAAACTGGACTACGTTGTATTCTTTCGAATAATATGCTGTTTATAATATCTAATACTAGCTTACCCGGCTAACGTTGTTAAGCCATATAAATTATTTGTAGGGTATATATTTAACAATTATGAAACATTATTTTTTTATTTACTTATATACCCTAAATTAAATATATTTAATTCTAATAACATTTAAAAAAATCCAATCCAAGAATAAAGTTATTGAAGTACCGATATTACTACTAAGAATAAGGGTTGATAGTACAACAGTGAAATTTTAAAGTTGTATGTGTTTTAAACGCAAAATTCAATAAAAATAAAGTTAAAAATTTTGTTGGATAAATGAAAAATGTACTTTTTTGGTTAGCCAACCTTATCATTTAAATGTTTTAAATATAGTTTACAACCGATTCTCAAAACTACTGAATAAATACATGAAATTTCATACAAATGACTAAAGCCGTTTTAGAGCAGTACAGCAACTAACCCTGTGACATGAAAATCTTATATACATATAGGTTACTGGCAAAACTCGGTTTTAATATAATGGGCGAACAAATCAAATCACACTATGTAACTCCATATAGCTATTAAAATTTCTTAGATACTACGTCTCCGACTGTTACTTACATTTTGGTATCGAAGAATGTTAAAGTGAGTTATATAATGAAAACATGGTTTTGTGTGATATAAGTAGATCTCCAAAAAGGTTTTATTGAAAAAATAGTTAAACGTTTTATAAATCAATAACTTATATTATGATGAAAAACAGTTCTAGCGGCGAATTTTATATATTTTGTCGTAATGAAAATATGAATCGTTTTCTGCCGAAAATGCTATTTTGAAACACATTTTTGCAGTGAAAGTTTATAGTAAAGTATGCAAAAAAAAAACATAAAATGTAACGAACATTTATAAAAAACAATAAATATTTATCACTTTTCATCAATATCTTAATTTAGTCAACAATAAAAAATTGCTGTATGTGAAACAGACCTTTATGATATTTTTTGTTATTACTGCATATACGAGTATGATTTATAGTTTATTTATGATCTCTTCGTGTCCGACAATTTAAAAAAAAAGGTTATTTATGACATGATATATATAATCATTACACATAATTTAATATCCGTAAATATAATAATATAATATCCCATTTAAGTTTTTCGTAACAACTAGTTTGACTAGTAGTTAGTAAAATATAACATTAAAATCAACTTTCATCAACGTAGCGCTTAGCATGAAAGTGTTTAGAGTAGTTAAAATTACTTTGTATTTCGTAAATTTTTTGGTTACTTTATTTAGATGGTTCACAGCTATCAGTAACAAACAAGCATATACATGACAAAATTAATATAATAGATAGGCCATTTACGAGTCTCCGCAGATAGAAAATTATACGTAATACACGCAATGAAGTAAATAGCTATTTAATATTTGACTGATTATTTTTAAAACAATTTAATCAAAGCTAGTACTTTCGCAAACTACTGTATAAACGGTTTTACATGAAACACATGCATGTGTGGTTACACATGCATTTACAGCCAGGAAAAAATAACACAACCTAATGGGAAAATATTGTTCAGCCATGACTGTTTTTACACCTACAAAAACAATAACAATTTCGTACAATGCTGTGTGCAAAGTCATTTTAAACGGGATTATAGTACGTTAAAATTTTATAATAATGGTTTGCGGAGTGCATACATAAACACGTACGAATACAAAAGCATTGTGAAACAATACACAATTCACTGGACATTTCCATCTTTTTCCTGTTAAAATTTTCGTCAATTCAATACATGAAATCTAATGAATATTAATAGATTATCTCATATGAAAGTTAACTGGACCTTACACCGGTAGAAAACTAACTGCACAATAGTCTTTCGGCACAATAACGTCGTTTACAAATTATAACCTTAATGTGATCCGTATAATAACTTAAAAATAAGCCGTATCCAAATAGCCAAATACTATTTATTTACATTGCAGAGATAGAACAGAACTCCTGTGTACAATTTGAAACATTAAACGCGAAGATAATTTGAAAAAAAAATTTGAAAAAATTGTTATCACCAAAAAGGTAACACAGTCTTAGAACCCGTCACTAATATATTTGTATAATCTAGTAACCACAGTAAGTGAAACAGGTCAAATTTACTTTTATTACTAAGAAATACTAGTTCTTTACGAAAGTTCTTACTTGTTAGAGAACATTTCGAAAATTTTAAATCAAATCATTTATCGAGAGTTTGAACCCATCTACCGAACATATTTTGGCAAGTCATTGCTATTACTCACAGCTCGTGACACGGGCTTTGATCTCAACATTGGAGTCGAATGCGATTTGAAAACCTAATGGCGACATATTTCAGTTCACTTTTCAAGTAAAGTGAGTGTAAAAAGGCGACTTTCGTACAGAAAATTTGATGTACATTTTCAAATACTTTTGTTCTCACTTTGTTCTGGTAGAAAATCAGAAATAACAAAACACAAGAAACAAATTTCCGTATACACATGTAGAGAAGAGTAAAAATTACTAGATGCACATATACGGTTTTTTCTTTAATTATTAAATAAATATAAATACGTTGCCTTTAGTTTGGATAACATTGAAACTTTTATCAGTAAAGCTTTTTAATGAAAATTCGCTTAGTTCGGAGAAGCCTCTATTTAGCTTTGACTCATCAATATTTGTCGCCACCTACAAACTGATTTAGATAAGAATATTCCAGTGCACCGAACATCGCATCCTCCAAACTCCAAGTCACGTCCTCTACCTCTCGGATGATGCGACAACCACTGATCAAAATTATGTTAAGCAGCGTAATAGCTGTGTCACATCTTGCTACGTATCACTTCTCATAGATTAGACAGTTACCAAGCAGATATTACACAATTAACAATAGGAATTGTAGTTACAATTGCAATTGTTTATCTTTTAATATTTAACTTTTTCAAAGTGGTAGTATTGTGAGACGTGGTAATTCTTCGGATTATTTGATAATAGCAACCAATGGTTCCGTCATTGGGACACTAATAAAAAAAAACATAAATCGGAAAAATCAAAGTGGCAGTTCAAGCCAAGGACCTAGATATCCTCGATTTTGATCTATGTTACTCGATCGGTGAGAACGTGAAATGTAAATGCATAGCTAAAAGTCATCATCGTCATTCTAGTAATAGGACGTCCAGTGCTAAACGTAGACCTCTGCGATAGATTTATAAGATTGTCTCTCTGTCTACCTCGTGTCTGGGCGTCCGTCACTGCGCTTGTCTCTCCGTGGTTTGCACTCCCGATCTCTGCACTACCTCTTCAACATGCCAATCCAACGGGTGTATTGACTAACTTCATTCGCATACGCATCTCCTCATTCTTTACTCGGTATTTTAGGAAAATTCTGAGTATAGCCCCTTCCATGGCTCGCAAGCGACTGTGAGCTTTCCAATGAAGCCTGAAGTAAGAGACTTTTTACTACCGTAAATCATCATAGTTAAATCCAGTATATTCATTTGTACCTCGTTAATAGCTTTAAACTACTTGCTGCTAGTAAATTATTTAAACTCTTGGTAAAATTATGAAAAATAAAATTAAAACTATTGAGGGTGGATAGCGCAGCGCAAAAATGTTTTAACGACGTGAGTAGCTAACACCAACAAGTCGAGGTGAAACAGCAAACTAATTAAACTGAAAGCTTTTAAAATAAGCTCACTAACTCTGCTAAAAATTTCTCAACGGGCAGTTGCTGTGTTTCGTTGCTTATTTTTATTCGAACGATATGTTTCGTACCGCTACATAGAAAAACATGTTTTTATGTACCAAATAAAGAACTCGGTAACAAATTTTATTTCATCATATCAAAATAGTTTTCTATTTTCAAATAAAGTTGAAGCAAAATACACAACGCAAAAATAATAAAATTATTAATAAACTCGCCAGTCCTTCACATATAAAAAAATAAAGTTATTAAATTTAACAATAAATCTTTAGGAGATCTATATAATTATAGAGGAAAAGCTGCGATGATGATCGGAAATTACGTTAGTTTCGAAATAATGTTGTCGCTTAGTTTTAAAATGATTAAATTATTGTTAACATTTTTAAAAGGTGTAACAGTTGGAATATGTACTGTCAGATCAAATTCTTGAAAACTACTTTACAAATAATCTGAAGTAAGTCCCCATTCTCTCACTTCACGCTGTACTGTAGTTCTGCGGCAGAGTTTTCGCCGATCGTGGTCTTTACTTATAATTCAAACTTAAATGTTACATTAAGATTTTAAATTAACAATCACATTGCTATGATGCCTTAATACCTTTTATTTTCACCAGAACTTAATTTATTATTAAGCACGTTAAGCAGGGTGACTCATTTACTGTCAATTAATTTATTGTACACCCTATTTAAAATTAATGGTATCAGAAATAGGAATGTTATGATGTCACGGTAAGTATAATCGTTTCGGAAATTCGGAATATTACATATTAAAATTAATTATTCTTTACTATTATTAGTATTTGTTCCCGCAGACTTTGTATTGCCAGAAGTTATAAACCTATCAAATTCCAATAGAAAAAATAAATACTTCAGTGAGTTCACTTTATACAGAATGATTGGGGTATGTTAAAAAACTAATACTATTCATAACGTTTAATAACTTTGAACTAAAATGTCAAATCATATATAATATGAATGAAATAGGCACTTCATTCTGTAATTTACATCTTATAACTCGTAGTGCAGGTATATAACCTCAACTCAGTTATCTTATTACATGCTCACGTTAGTGCTGCACGAGTAAGATAAGCATATTACCTATTTTAATTACGAGAGAACAGTATAACTAAATGATGAGAGAAGATTTGTACAAAAAATAATAAACATCGAAAAACGAAGGCCGATTAATGTTTTAAAAATCATTTCCGTTGTTACTACAAATGGAACTTGTGGCAATAACATATACGTGATATTAACGTAACGTAAAAAATATTAATACTAAAAGGTATTATTGCGAGAATCTTGTACTGAGGATTAATAAAGATAATTGAATAGATTTTTACAATAGTAAGCCAAACTCCAAATATATTATACTAGTTAATAGAATCATGTAACATAACGTAATACAGTATAATAAATACTTTATTAATAGATGTGTCAGAAAACACATTAGATAAATAAAAATGTAGACAACTCGACATTTTTTTAATAAATATATTTCAACATTAACTATCCATTGTTAAATTAATACTAAGACGTTTAATATGTTGCCCTAAAAACACAACCAAGTTTTTAATCTACTGGCAATTATTTGCAAAATATGAGATAAAACATTATTACAAAATTAATAAAGGATAGTCTATGACTAAAGGTTAGTCTATGGCAAAAATCAATTTTACACCAGGCTATTTGTCGTCATTAAATATACATATAAGTTTTATTAATGGAGCTACAAGTATTTTATTAGTATTATTTGTGGCATATTTACCGATATATAGTAGCGATTTACGATGTTATTTTCTACCATAATGTTAATGTACAAATATTTCACAGTTTTTTTAAAAGAATGCTCAACCAATAACTGTCGAATGATATTGACCATATATTCATGCGTAATAACTATGGTCTGCCGTTACAATAATCTTGAGATCAGTATTTCTCCCAAACATTTTTATTTTCTTTTGTAACATCAAGAAAGTAATAAAAAGAAGTTCTATAATGTTTAAAAAATAAAGCGCGACAAGATCCATTCAGAGTTTACTTCAAGTTAAATCGAAGTATCAGTTTGAATAGTTTTGTTTTTGTATTAAAAGTTTTTTGAAGATATTAGAAGAAATGTCAACTTTGCATTTTTTGGTCTTATATTATCTTTTATTTCTCAATGGTTGATAAGATATTGGTATTCCAAAAATAATTGTGTTAAAATGTAAATATATTAGTTAAATGAATTTTCGGGGAAAATTAGATTACTTGCACATGGCGTTTAAAAGGAAGAGACCTTTTGGTTTTATAATGACAGTATCTAAACTGGATCCGGTGTGTTACAGTTTTAGATTAATAACGATATGTCCAGTAAATTTTTTGTTCTGATTTGAATCCATTTATTGAGATTGAATCAGAAATTAAGAGATTCGCAGAAGAATTAACGTAACTGACGTAGCTCGAAGAATTGGTTGTTTAAAGTGGTAGTAGGCGGGGCATATCGCTTATGCAATCGACTGCCGTTGGGGTTGAAAGGTTCTCGAGTGGCGACCAAGGGCAGGAAGATGTATCTTGGGTAGGCTCTCCTAGTTGACCAACGGCATAGTCAAAGTCATCGTAGCGACCTTTGGAGAATGCCTTTGCATATCAGTGAGCATCTATCGGCTAATACGATGATTATAAATAAAAACGTATTTTAATTCGACGTCGAATATTAAATTGACAGCACATAAATGAACCTTACGTTCATTCAGATGGCGTTTATACAGTATTTCAAATGACGGACACGTCAAACAAGTACGTTACCCAAACGCAAACATTTGCTTAATACGTTAATATGTATTGCTAATTGAATTGTCTAGGAGAAACTTCATTGTAACTAACAGCACCAATTTCTCGCAATTAATTAAAGAATAAATTTTGTAAATTGAACATGTAACGTCAAAATTAAAATATATTCTTTAAATTACTCTAATAAAACAAAATGGAACTCTATGAACATAGTAACGTTTTAACATGACTACGTTTTCACGTACTAAAAAGTCCCTAATATTTAAAAATTCCTTTAAATATTATTTTGTTGGTATTTTTGTTACTAAGCACGTCAGATGGATTACATAGAAAAATAAAAATGCTTACTTGCAAAACTTGTTTTCTAGTTTTTATTTAATTTACAACCATACGTCAAGAAATCACTAAACAAAACGATTTTTATACTTAAAGTGAAAACTGTGTAGATATGTGAATTGATGGCTGTTGGGATGATAAGATTATGGAGTAGCGCCTTTGGACCAGCTATCTTAGCATAGAACTTCTAACCATAAGATGGACAGACGAATTTATTAAAGTAGTCAGAAGAAACTGGATGCAGGCTGCTTCCAAACGGTATTATTGGAAATCTCTGCGTGATACAATAGTATATTCAACAGTAAACGTCTTACGGCTGAAATAATAATTCGAATTATCGCCGCTTTGGATACAAAAGCTTCGAATAACCCTGTAAATGAATATGGCTTGATGTGCGTGAAGTGCTTATGTATGCTGTTGCTGTTAAATCAGTAAACTATTTAATACCACGCACAGCAAAACTATGGAATTTAATTAATTTCCCGTCTTTGCCATGTGTACGCTATTAAGGTTAGAATTGGCCATTGAATGTCATGTTCTATCATTTATGCATAAAATTACTCAGCAAAACCACAAATTATTCCATTTTATTTACGCTTCGTTAATCACATAGGCTGATATCAATTAATTACCGCTTTCCAATTTAGCGTCATTAAAGGCCTTTAACGGGATTGTATTAAACTAAAGTACATAAACATGTGTACGTTGGAATACTAGGGTTTTAGATGTTGTACGTGTGTTCGTATCATAACAGATTACCGACCAAGCGTTTTATAATATGAATTAATTTAAATATTATCCATTTTTTATCTTTCATGCATTAATCTGCGAGTTACAAAATCGCTCATAGTTTATTAGTTAATTAATTTTATCGAAGCCCGCTAAAAGTTCGCAAAAAAATTATGAAGCTGTCTGAATAATAAAACAAGCTACAAATAATCGATACTGAACTAATTCGGATTTGCAAATAAAAGTAGCAGTGGGCAGGCCAAATAACGTGCAGGTCATATGGCCAATAAGTTTTGGAATGGTGACCACGGACCAGCAATCGTAGTGTTGGACATCAACCTGGGCTGACAACTGTCCAAAGTGGATAGAAAACCTTGTTAAGGGTGTCGGACGACGCTGGAATGGGGGCCGCTTTCAACCGGTCGTATGGAAAATCTATGTATATGATGATGGAACTATTATTGACGATGATGATGATGAAACTAATGCTAAACAAAATAATAGAATGTAGAGCGTTATATACTAACATTATCATTACATTATAATGATGTTATTGATTCGTCAGAATATATATTAATATATATTCTTAGTATAATAGTATTTATGACTATATCGTACTAAAGCTTTGAACAGTATTTTTAAAAAATCCAAAAATATTTAACGAATATTATTGTATTTTATTACTATAGTACTGAATAACTGCCTACACTATACAAAAATTAACCTCATACCTAACATATCAACGCTTCGTTTATTTATTTCTATTAAAGAGCTTCTGCAATTTTAGCTTTCGACATAAATTTTTTTACGCGCCCGTCAGAACCAAATTAAGTGCAATTTGCGTCGACCGATCGGCACGAAATACCTATTAATATATAAATCTCTCGAACTTGCCATGAATTTAAAAACGTTTCAAAGCCGATTTGACGGGCGAAAAATATTTTGGTATTTTGACGTTTTGTTTTGCAGTGAAAGAGTTGATGAAGTTATCGATTATTACTCTTGAAATGATTTTGCTAAATTCTGTGATTGTGAGCGACTATAAAAACGCTCCTCTCGTATGAAAATATTAAAACTTGTCATAGTTAAGTTCTATTTAAGAACTTTATTTACCGAAGAGATATATAATTAACGCTTTATAACAAAATTTTAATTTCTACTTAATATTTCGTGGCGGTCTTTCTTTTCGGTGTAAATACTTATTAGAAACCGCTCTGGAATACATGTGTTAACTATCCACACGGTGTATCGGATTTACGTAACTCGATAGAAGGATTACATTTCACAAGCTTTTAGATTTGAACGTAGAATTTACCTCTTAGTTTTTACCAGTTCAATTAGATGAAAAAAATCTTTATTTAACATTAATATTGGAATTCCATCGTACTACATTAACAATATAACACTTTACCTTTATTTTCTGAAAACTTGAACGTAATTCTTAAGACCGAGTCGGTTTCATCTTTATTTCATTTAGTTTATTTTCATAAAACTAAAAAAAAATTGAAGTAAATTTATAGACTTTACAAATCGCATTGCCCTGTCAGTGGATAGATGTAATAATTATGAATACTATTAGCAAAGGTAATAGTTAATAATATATTATAAAATTAGGAGTGAAAAATTTCACATAACCTATTTAATAGTTGTGTAACTGTATTTTGTTTCACCCAGAGGGCATTGGAGCCAGCTATACTCGTAGCTTTATTGCAAGACCGATTCAGAAATGAGGAGATCTGTTGAAGAACCAAGATGTCCGACATAGTTCGAAGCTTTGTTTTTTCTGATACAGATAATTAATGCGAAAGTTTTCTCAGGCAGCTGTCTATGCGTCACTAAATGGCAAACCATAGAAGAAATATGCTTCTTAAAAACAACTACCAACTGTAAACTGTAATGTTAGCGCACGGCGATCTATATCTAATTTTATTTATTAAAATGTGTAAGAGTTTTCAATTTTAAAACTTAACATTGATATGGCGAAATGCTCTCAGCACAAAAATGTTCAAAGAACGTATACCACACAGGCCATTAAGAATAAAATCTCTTTCCAGATAACGTTGGTGTGGAAAGAAAGGCGGAAAAGTCGGTTAAAATACCGCAACCCTGCAGTAGTAAGCCCGCATGTCGAGAATACGTGTCTTGCTTTAAAACTTAAAAAATCGGAAAAGAATTTTTTTCTTGACAATAATAATAAAGTGAAACCTTGGAACATAGATATTGATATGATATGATTAATACTTGGAATATAGATGTTCTATATTTGTTCAATAGATGTTTCTTTAGTAAGTAGGTTTATCATTTAAATAATATTTTTTGTATGAAAAGCGTAATCTTTATTAAGTTCATTACGTACGGTTTGACATTTTATTTGTAGGAGTATCCTGCTGTATCAGGTGACACACTACGTGTGGCTGATACGTGCTTAGGGCTGCCAATAATAACAAATTGAGCAAAACTATCTCATAATAAATAATATTCCAAAATTAAATTATAAAAACTGCTCTCTAGTGATTAGGAGCGAGTACTTTAGAGAGACTTTAGAGAGTCCATTTCTGCAGTTATGTTGTAGTTGATTTTTTTTTTGGAGTTTAACTACACCTGTGTCACGTTAAACTTCTCAGTAAAACTCATAGGAATAACGCTATAATACTTACATATGTTATAATACTTTCTAATAATTGTAATATGACTGTCAAAAATATTTCACAACCCTAACTTTCATGGTGTTAGGATATAACTATAGCTCCCAAACCTATATTATTCAAACTTTGACTGAACACTATTTCGAGGTGCTAATACCCTCCTCGTGCAAAAATCCTTTCTACTAATACTCGAATTTCCATTTTAATTATATTTAACAATCAAAATTGATCAGACCAACGTTGGGAGGACTCTCCTATCTCACGAATGTGCAGTACTTATAACAGAATATTTGAACAATTTACTGACATTTTTTTATTGGCAGCTCTTATAGAGATTTTAAATATATCCTAATAATTCACTGTATCTATAACAGACTTTCAAGCACACAGTCTCGAAGAAGATTGCGCACCGGAGAAAACACATACAAATTAAGAGCTATTTTGGTGCCTAGTCGTAAGCCAGACACTTCATCTTACAAGCCATCATTTGTCTCTTAAAAGTTGTTTCAATTATATTTTTAAAATTTTCCGCAATGTTGTATATAGTCAATTTTTAATTATGTTTCACCTATAAAGAAGTATATAACAGAACTATTATTCATACGACAATTCGGCTTCCATCACACTCATTATCCATCCCTACGGGGGACAAAAGTCAACGGCAAGCTACTCTATGGCGTGCATCACTGAAAATAGCGTGCATCATTTTAAGATTGCATTACCTTTACTCTATTTTCAATAGTCTGCAACTACAGAGCTTATTGTACAAAGGATAATTGGTTAACCTTAAAGGGGTGATTGTCATTTGCAGTCAATTAATGCTTGGGATAAACTAATCAAAAATCAATACTTAATAGTAAAAATCGTAAGAAAAACCGTATTTTAAATCAATGATAATGTACTAAATTTCCGTGCAGACTTCCTACTACTAGAAGCCGTTATATAAGCCCGTCGCATTTTAATAGAAATAATAAATTGATGTAATATATTTCAAAGTAACCATTTAATAGAGGCTGATTGAAAATAGGTGTAAAAAAAGCTTTAAAGATTTTTATTAACAAATGACGCTTAGGCTGTTACATTGTTTTTTCAGTGGATTGTAAGGCAGCCGACCAGTTAGGTCTATTTTGAGACATAAACATGAAGTGGTCGAACCTATCAAACAATCAAAATAGCAAATATTGATATATAAACTGATGAGGTCCGTGGAAAACAATTACAAATTTAAATGGTTAAAAACGTGTTTTCCACGCAGCCCTGCTACGTAACACTTCAAATTTGTTATCGTAAACGAACCGGCTTCCGCGACATGTGGCGTTGACATAATCCTTACGAGAATATCCGTCTGTGTATTTTAGCAAATTTTTACTGTTTACTTCATTGGTTACTATTTTTGTTGCTCATTTTGCAATAGTAAATCTATTCATCGTTTTCGTTTTACAAAAAAAAATTAAGAGCTCTTATTGCAAAAGCTATTATCGTCAAACATTTTGTAGAAACTGAATACATGAATGTGGATCAAAAATTTTAATATGCAAATAGAAGCAGTTGATTTGCATGCACTAGTCAATTTGCCATACCATTTTATTCTTTGTTGAACAATTTTTTAATCAAATCAAATCTAATTTTTAATAACAATAGTCCAATGAATGTTTTTTACCTTTTTATCACCCCTAAGCAAAAAAATTGAGAAAAAAATTATTTATCATAGGTTACGTCGCAAGTTAATCTTCAAGCCAGTTATCAGAAAATATTTAACAATTAAAAGCGTTTTATATCAAACAGTCACAAAGAAATTAGTTTTGTTAAGTGGTGGTCTTTTGTTAGCGAACTGCAACTGGACTTCATAAGTTTTAATTGGTTTGACTTGTGAGTGGAAAAATGCAAAAGGCTTTTTAAATGAATTACTTTATAAACTAGCAGATCGTTGCCGGAGTCGCAATTTATTATTATATCTGTACATTTATAGAAAAAAGCAGTGTCCGTGTGCAATTTTCTTTGAGGCAAACAACATCATTATAATGCAAAATGGTGAACGATTTTATATGTGCGTTTAAGACAAATTACGAGAAATCTCTGCCTTGAAGAGATCACTCGCCGAATCCTACTTCCAAAAGACAGGGTTCGGGAAGTTCCGTAACATCTTCTCGTTCAAGATACCCCAATATCTGAAAGCGAAGATCTTTGATAATTGTGTTACCAGTGATGACTTATAGATTCAACCGTGATTGCTTACGATGGGTCTTATAATAAGATTTAAGGTCACCCGGAGAGAAATGGAGAGGGCTATACACGGAACTTCGCTGCGAGTATCAGAAATTTGAAGAATCGCCGAAAAATCAATATCACCGACGTAGCTCGAAAAATTATTCCTCTGAAGTGGCAGTGGTAGTCGCTGGAAGCGGGCAACGGGGGAAACGTCTGTGCTTTGTAGTGGGCGTCTGTCGGTTGACATTAATAATGCATGTGTTGATGTAATATATCAATAATAATGCAATAATAAATATTTGAAAAAAAATAGTTTTAAATTAAAAGCAATATAAAAGAAAAATATCTTGAAGTGATTAAAATATTCTTATGCATGTATTTTACACTTTATATATATATATATTACAGCTTTAAGAAATTATTTCTAGGTTTATATGTTTATAAACTAACATTTAATATTAAGTACATTCTTTATTTCGATCAAAAAATTAAATGCGTGATAGGATGAAGTTGGGATTCATTCAATTCCGAATAATAATAAAGATCGATAATAACAAAATATAATCGATGCAATATGTATTTGTAAAATTCCAGCTTAATTTTAAAAGGATTTAACGACTTAATCAGGAATTAAAGTTGTAAATTCTTTTTAATATTTTAAAAAGATTATAAAGTACTTAATCTATAAAATTTATTTTAAAACGTATCGAAATCATGAAGCATTGTGACCTTGTGTTACTTTCACTTATTCATAATAATTCAAAGTAAAATATGGTGGAGTTGGCAGTTTTTTAATTATTAAAAAAAATTGAACAAAGGTGTAATAATATTATTATATGACAATATTTTAAAATTTTTGTGTATGTACTGAATATCAAAGGTTTTATTATATTCAGTATTACTTTTTACAAAGACTTTATTCCACTACATAACAAAGAATAAAAAAGGTAGGTGATATAAAAGAGTATTTTTTCTTGTTTTTACATTTAACGTGTGAAAAATAAAATGAGAATGATTACCTTTGATAATTTCTATTTGTTTTTGTTAAACATGCTGCGAAAAGTTTCTATATATTTAATATTGAAATCTATGAAGAATTCCTCATTGTTTATATCAATTTGATTATAATTTATGTACCGCATTGATTGGTAACTTGTTACTAATTTGTGCAGATCCACATTGATGTATAAACACTTGGACTCCTAATCAAAACTGCTGTGATTCGTAGTCTCTTAACACTATTAAACCACTACCTATAGAATTCTGGAGAAGCCGTTTTAGGTAAAAATAAAAAATAAATATCTAAGCGTACAAGAGCTATACAGCGGATGCATTAATACTTGCCAACCTTCTCTGTAAAATACGTGAAAAACTCAATAGTTACCAGCCTCTATTTCTTTACAATATCATAATAGAAATTGATGTTGTAAATAAGGTAATATAAATAAAACAAAATGTCTTTGACATACTCTAATACAGCGTAATAATTTTTGCTTAAAAAGTCAAGTTTTAATCTTACATTATGAATTCTAAATTATAAAAAAAAATTGTAAACAACGTGAAAGCAAATACCAAAATTATTCATGAACAGCACGAGAAATTTTCTCCGCAAAATTTTTCGAGACGAAATCTATCAAGAGACGCTGTTTAAATATATTTAAACCATATTTTTTATTTGAGTAATTTCACTGAAATTACTTGATCCTCGAGAATTATTTCCATTTTTAAAACTATATGATAATGTGAATGTGTCGTAAATAGAAGTGTTACGAAAAGCCTTATTTCATAATGTGATTTAAATAGTTGTAATTAAACATTTTCTGTTGATGCTGCGGTTTGCATTGATTTAATTTATTCATTCATTTTCGAATCGTTATCCACTAAGGATTATCTTAGGTCAGTTAAAAACATGTAATCAAACTGAGCTACTCTATAATGGTATCCTCAACTAAAATCTACGACAATTCCTAACTTGCCTTGTCTCAAGAAGACTCCACAACGAAGGCTCTTACAATATTCTAAATACAGTAGTTAAAGCAATTCATTTTTTGTGATAATAAAGCTTGGAAAAAATCCTTCACACCGTAATACGATTTTTAAATATTATTGTTTAGTAGTTAAGTTAAGAAATTAGTATTAGTCAGTAATATTTAATTTACACGTGGTTTTTGTAAACAGTTAAACAATACTGATGTGACACATGTCGCATTACATGAGTACTTGTCTTGTTTGGAATTTTTTTCTATCAATAAATAATGAACACACCTTTAAAACAGGCGTTCACTAAGTAGGAACTTTAATCTCTTACCTTAAATGCTATTTGCAGGTTCTTTTTTAAAAAACATCCTATAAATGCGATTTGCGGAAACCACTGGCCGGATTACATTTCAAAAGGTTTCAAATTCTCGTAAAGGCTTCCTAAATATTTTACCCTTACTACGTAATCATATTATTTTAAATATAATGTTAAGAATTTCTTTTCGGCTAGGACAAAATAAAAGTAAAAATAAAATTTAATCCGTGCATGAATTTGTGTATTACACCGTTTCTGTTCGCCAACACAAAAGAAAATATTTCTATTCAAAATAGTACCGAAACGAACCTAAAATAGACTCTAAAACATCATTCTTTGAATTCGCAGGTGCAACTTTATGTAAGCTTCCGTTTGTTTTTTATATTCAACTACTAGCCTTTTTCCACGAGCCTTTGAACTGAAATCGCTAACGAGGGACGCGCTACAAACGCCAGCCCCTCATGAGACTAACGCTATTTGTTTAAAAGAGGAACTAGTTTGGGGATGATTTTAACAGACTGTGTAGACTGTGATTAAAAATGGAAAATGGTTTTAGTTTTGTTAAAATTTACATAAAATATTTTTACATAAAAAGAAAAAACTGTATGTATTAGATTATTCACGAGGTGAAATTTCTTTATTCTATCATATAGTTTATCTACGCTGCACTGGCAACACATAACAACCTTTTTAAATATGTATTTTATGCTATTGTATTGTTAAAACTATTGAAAAAAATTAAACTTTTGAAATCCAAAATTTAAATAAACATCGATGATTTTATTAATATGTATATTCCGATATATTTATAAATGCATTGGTATATTCCGATAGATTATTTATTTTGCACACTCCGCTTCTCAGGTAGATCTTGAGGTCGCAACTCGAGTTCATTTCGCTCCCAACCGCCGACGATTGCACGGCCAATGTATCCCGCCCAGATTCCACTTCAGTCGGGCCATCCTGTAATCTTGGTTCTACTGTTGATCCCCTTATTTATGTTTCAATCTCGCATCTAAATTCTTAGCATAGCCCTATTATCCTTTGCTCTCTGGATGATCTTGAGCCTTCTTATAAGGCACATCATTAACGACTACGTCTTAGATTCATATTTCATCACAAGCAATACACACCAGGTGGGCCGATGATATATTCAAGGTTACAGGAAGTCGCCGGATGCTGGCCGTGCAAGATCATTATGGCAATTTTTCGGTGAAGCTTATGCCTTAAAGTGGGTGTCTATCGATTAACATGATGATGATTTATTTTTCTTCTGCAGCCTTAGGTTGTTGTTATAAAACATATTCCAATAATATCTGTACTTACTTGCAGATTTTTCAAAATTGAAATGGTTTATATTTAAATTGTTTTATATAGATGTATCATTTTCTTGGAACATCTGTAGAAGTGTAAGGAAAATCAAGAACAAACTGGGACATTTCTTGTCGTTGGCGCTTTTGTTATCATTGTTGCTGATTTATCCATGCCGCGCTTGTAAGTTCTGTAAAAATAGAAGAAAAATATTATGTTCTGTACAGAGAGTACAGAAGATAAAGGGAGTTTCCGATATATTTAATACTAGCATTAAAATTGTATTCAATTTTTATAAATAAAAGGTTATCCTTTATTATGACACACAACCGCGTGAAAGAATTTAGAACATGGAATAAATTTGTGTATAATATGTAAAAATATGTTGAAAAAAAGTGTTTATTTATATTTTGTTAAAGAAGTTTTTGAGTTATAACAAAGTTTTGCCAATTAATTATATAATTATATAGTATTGCCATTGCTCATAAACAAGTTTCCAGAGGATGGACTGCAGTGTCCTCTGCGTACCATAATATAACACTGTGATCGCCAACCCGCCTGCCAACCGTGGCGATTATGATATATCCCCTATAGCTGTATTTAGGGAAGGCCTATGCCTTGAAGTGGACGACTATGAAGGAAAATGGTTGTAAGATAAATGTATACATACAAAATAACCTAGGTTTAATTCCGATATATGCAACAATATACAACATAATCTATATACAGGAACATAATGTTATACAGGATTGCCACTGCTCACAGACAAGTTTCCAAAAGATCGGTAGCAGCGATCTCTGCAAAGAGTATCTAATTCATTTTTAATAAACGGAATAAGATTTTTAATAAAATGCCGCAAAACATTATTGATCTACCATTAACAAAATTAAAAACTCATTTTTAACTTATATTTAAATGATAAGAATCCTTGGCAATGTCGCCTGATTATTTTGATTTTATTCAGTCTATATCTTTTTTTTATAGATTAAAAAAACAATAATTTTACATAATACAATTGTTGTAACTGGCTAGTCTGTAGAATGTTTTTTTCCTTAGCTTACAAAAAAACGTTATTTTTAGTGTCGAAATGTAATAAGAATGTGGAAATAATGAATGACCAATTTGTAGTTTATATTACGCTTGAAATGATAAGCAAAAAAAGAATTTTATTAACAGAAAATTGCAAATTGGCTCACCTCAAACATTCCTCTTCGTTAGTCTCGTCATAAAATTTTGTTACAATTGATGCGTCTCTTCTCAGATACGTTTCTATAACAATATCGTACAGAACAATGTAAAAGATTTAAATTTATATCCGTTGGCGAAATTAATTTAATTTTTGCTGTTTTTAAGCTTTATTGTAATTATTTGAGTTACAGTTCAGTAAACATGCATATTCAATGAATCATGAGGTGATTATAAATACATTGTAAATACTATAATATTATTTCCCGTTGGACTATTCAAATTTTAATTACATTTAAAAAAAAGTAACGTAAAAAATTTCTTGAGAAAACGACGTTATTATTTTACTTTATTAAATATTCTTTCACTTTCATGTTCACTGAACCTTAAGCTAGCTAAACAGCCTTACGGCAATCTTCGCGTTATTTACTCGTACGCTACGCAAGAATTCTTCTTGGTTTTGTTTAAGAAAATAAGTGTTATTTGCATACACCAATTTTTTAGAAAGTTTCGTATTTTCGTTACATTAGGTATTAAATTAAACAAAGAGACGTTTGTATAATTTAATATCTAATAGAGTAAACAATTTATTATAAATATAACGCATACATACATACAGCAGGCAGCAGGGAGCTGGCAGCTGGGACCTTAACGTTCTGGAGTGGAGACCACGGACTGACAAGCGTAGAATAGGACGTCCTCCCACAAGGTGAACATACGACTTTAAGACACTGATTAAGGCCTCTTTCAATTGGTCATTAAGGAAATTTATGAGGCAGACCCATATTCAGCAGTAGATGTCCTAGGACTAAAATAATGAAGACGATAATCACCTGCTATTTAATTTTTAATCCAATTACTTTATTTAATGAGCAATTCTGCAGTCTAGTTTCAGAAATTCATTTAGATAGAGATGGTTTTATACCTTTTGTGCTAATTGTTTAGTGTAATTCCATTATGCTGGAATTTTTAAACCGCGAATGTGCAGATTAACATGACTAGGCTCTCTTCCGTCACTCAACTAACATCGCGTTTGAAGTTTGTTTAGTTGGATGTATACCAGACCAACTCGATCCATCCAAGCAAATGCGTTTTTACTTTTGTTATGATAGTATGATGTAATACAATAACGAGTAGAAATTAGTAGTAGTAGTTAATAAGGAAAATAACGATGTACATGTAATTAGGTTTGAACTTCAATCAATGTTTTCACATTCGACTGACAATATAATTATAACTTTTTGTGGGATTCCCCTGCTACTCCCGTTAGAGTAAAAATCCTGTATGAGCTACTGGTGCGTTATTTATTTTTGTTAACCAGGATATATGCATTCTGTAATTATATGCTGTTAGATAGCACTGATATCTTTAAAACCATTAAGGATCAAGATTATTGCGCCATATGATCTCATTTTGAAAACCAGTTTCGACCTTTAAGCTGAAACTCCAGTTTAATAACGACAAAATTATAAATGAACGTAGGTTAAGGCGATATCGTCGTTTCGTCGAGCTAAATTTTAAAGTTATTTAATGACTTTATTTTGATTAATAGCAATAAGTTAGCAAATACCTTTTCACGTTATTTAGACTCTTTTATATTTAATAAGGTTTAAGTTCAACAAATATATGAGAAAATAACTAAAAAAAGACAATATGTGCATAAACAATATACATAAACAAAAAAGTTAATAATTTTATGAAATATGTTTGTGATAGAATATTAAATAATACCGATTATTAATAAGAGGAGATTCGTAGACAAAAGAAAGCAACCGCGATAAGCTAACAGGTTCTGAAATGTATACCCTTGAATGGTAAGCGCAGCGTAAAACGTCCATCTACAAAGTGGACAGACGACCTTATTACGATCGTCGAAGATGCTAAATACAGACTGTTTCCAATGGGGGATTACACAATTAGTAGTAGATTAGAATGTACGACGCATTAACAGTAAGCACATGAGGAATGAAAAATAAAGTACACCATTTTTAAAATTATTTGCACTGGAAATTATTTTCGTACATAGAAGAACAAAGAACGGTACTATGGATACAAATAATATTATTCAAATTTTACCTTATGCTTCCGTCAATTCTAATATACGCTTTTTATGATTGAAAAAATTATGTTGGTGGAAAATTTGGGGATAAGGAGATGAGCATCACAATAACGTTGATTTGCAAAAAAATTTTAACATCATATTTAATTTTTTATTAAAATTAAATGCTCGTCAACTGAAGAAATTGGCTAAAAATTTTGTTTGTTTTAATGCTAATTGAATTAGTGAAAAAAAACACAAATTTCTTTTGACCATTCCTAAAATTAATATTTAATTTTGGTAACATTTATAATACCAAATTTAGAAAAGTTATGATTTCAGACAAGTAAATGTAAATTAATTAAAAAATCTTTTTTCACAACGCTAAGTATGAGGTCATTATATTTAAATATTTTAATAAATTTTCAGGCGATACTTGTAACTTTTCGGCAAATGGGATTTTAATTTATTAATTATTTTAGGTATTTTTGACATATTTTGCATCACTTTTAACTAAAAAAAACTGACAAGTTTCATTGAAGTCTATCTAATTTTAAATAGGGATATGTGTGGTTGTTAATATATATTTCAATAGTAATTTGTTTTAATTTCTTATCAAATGTTAAAGAAATATTTTTTTTTCATAGTCTTCATTTTTTTACAATTTTATTTCATTTCTTCTTTTTAAAAAGGAAATAAAATATGAAAAAACAACAACTGATTGGTCGACATAAAAACCTTATAAATGTTCAAACTACAGTATGTGTAGAAAGATGAAGTAGTTTTCACATTTTCCTTTTTGTTCAACAGACAGAAAATGACAAGAAACTTAGTGTAAAGTTCCTTAATGATAATGTCTTCCAATATAAATGGCTGTAGTCGAGACATTCTTAAAGGAAAAACACTATAGCTTTATTGCTCTAATATAAAACTTTAGCAAAGCATTTTCTGAAGATATGAATAAACGGTCTTATTCATATCTCTATAAAATACTTTCTGCTTTAATCAAGCGGCCTTCGTTATCGTTTTTCTTAACCTTCCTATTAACATAATAAGAAAGTAAATCCTTTACCAAACTCGATAGTTTGTTATAGTTTAATGAGTGCCCTAACGATCACTTAACTTAGTCTTTGACAAATTACATGGTAACGACAAGGTACATGATTAATATTTGCAAATAAATAAAGTATCCATAAAAACATTTATTCACAGAATGTTTCTAATCAACTTCTTGAAGTTCTGGCAAAAATGTATTGGTATATTAATGTGAAGACTTTTACCGAGAGAATTATTTTGATTGTTATATAAATAGAAAATTAACTTTAGATATTTTAAACATTTGAGAAAAGAAAGAGACGAAAAGCTACATTTAAAGCTATGCGCTGCTTCGACCTTTTATTTTATTTTATTATGAGCTCTGTAAGTATGTGTCTTAGTGTTTGTGATTACGTGCTTATTCTACGGATGTAAAAATCTTCTAATAAGAAGCAACAAATATTATCGAGTTATTGAATATTATAGAGCTATAATATAATATATTCCTCTTAGATTCCATCTCTTATGACAATGCCTTAAGTGTTCGGAATATTTCCAAAGCAATTAAATACAGCAGACATGTTATCCACATACAACAGTGCGGCAGAATATTTTGCCTTGCGCGTAATATTCTATTATACGAAACGATGATAATATGAACGCGATCCACGCAGTCTTAATACGTATCGTTATATAGTTTAATAAAAATAAGGAAATATTTTTTTTTAAATAAGCTTACTTTTTCATTACACAATTGTAAACGTTTTGTAGACTGTTATAATGAGTTTTGTTCTAGGTCGCTAGTTCTGTTGGTAGTAAGTAGACATGTAATTAGATAACTATTCAGAATACTTACTTTATGATGTATTTAATTTGGCTATTTTACAAGTTATTTTTTTATTTACTCACCAGCAATAGTTTCAAAAATATTGTAATCAAATAAAAAAAATGAAGGCCACGGAATAAGTGATTTTTGGTATAGAGCACCTTGTGAGTAGAGAAAGATTCTTTAGCGATAGTTACAAAGCGCTATCATTAACATATACAATCAGATCCAATTTATAACAATAACTATACAATGTCTTAAGCTCAGAATTTACATTAAAATATAAATAATCAATCAATCAACAACTTATTACAAAATTAAAAATAAAGAAACCATTTATTGGAATACAACATTCACATTATTTTCATGATATCAAAATCTTTAAAATTTCAGACCTCCACACCACCGAAAAACCATACACTTTTTTTACTTCTATATACTACTTCTATAGATTTAAATAAAATACTAACGGCTCCTTAAAAATACACGACTAATTAATCCAATAATGCAACAAACATAACATTTAGGTATTTCAATTAGTTCAGACAATATCGGTATAATCAAAGCGCCGTTATGTTAGGTAACAAGTAATATCATCGGCCTGTTTGACGTCATTGCCTTCTACCCTTTAACGCCAATTTAATAAATTTTATGAAGTAATAACAATTATTTATAAATATTTGTAAAACAAACACACCTCTGTTGCGTTTTCAAAAAAGTTCAAAGAATAAATTAACAACTAAACTGCACAACAGTCTCATAACACATTAGTGTTTCCGTAAATCTGTGACTTGTTTTTTAATTTTTTATTTATTTTATAGTTTGTTTTTATTATTTGTTGTGACACTTGTTTTATCGTTTAGTATTGTGAAACCGAAACCGCTGTACCGCGCATTAGGAAAGCGGCGAGGTAGCGCTGAGTAAAAAACATGAGAGCCACTGCTGCGAGCATTGACGACGGCCGACGGATCGGAGCAGTCGATTCTTCTTCTCGTCTTGCTTACATGCACATATGGCGCATTACAGCGGTTTCAGTTGCACTATAATTACTACCACTCAGCAAAAACTGAAACTGTCCATTGAGATTAAACTCGGTGAATAGATTTCGATATTTTTTAATGGTTCTGCTCTTAAATTTCACAGCTAAGTTTTAATGTATCTAAATAATCTAACGGTCGTAATTAAAAGAAAAGAATAAACTATGCTCCCTTTTAATTAAGAGTTTTTTAAGAATTTGAAGAAAATTGTAAGAAAGAATACGGAAAATATACATTATAAATATACATTTGCACTGATTAGTAATAACATTAGCGACAACTTATGTGTTAAAGGTATGTGTTTATTAAAACACCGTGTATCGTATCAAACACACACAGCGTCGTAGCCGTTCAGAGTGCTAAGACAAATAATAATATGCTTATCTGAGCCGTGCAGCACTGACGTTAAAGCGTTAAAAGATTTCTACATACTACCCAGCTAAGGTGGTGCTCGTATATATTAATTAATTACGAAAGAAATGGGCAACGTAAATAAGTATAGCTGCTGTAATATTCATTCAAAAAAACTTATTCATGCTTGTAGACTCTCTTACGATGAATTTTAAGGAATAAACTTATAGAGACCATAATCTAAGGAATTTTCTGTATATTGTGATCCCTTTTTAACAATATAAACAAAAGACACTACGATGCGTTAAAATTTAAGATTATGCTCACGGTACACTGGGCCGAATCGGACTGGCGATCGAGTATAGGTACGGGGCTAGCTTTCTTTACGCCTAGGACTAGGGACACCCACACCTGTCTCATATACAAAAGAGTCCCGTATCTGTTGCGTTTAAAATATCACGCATCCTACATGCTTCATAAAATCGTGCTTAAAAATAAATGCCTAAAATGATATAATATTATTAGGTTCAGGTAATGGAAGGATTGATTTTGGATTTCTCGGACCGGCAAGCGCAGCGTAGGACTTTCACGCACAACATGGACTGTCGACCCTGTCGTCGAAAGTAACTTGATGCACGCCGCTTATTATAAATCTTAGATATGTCCATGTCCAGCGATTGACATCTTACGGCTGAAATTATGATGAGGAGATAATGCAATACTTGTAAAAAATGAAACTTACAAACCAATTCATTTATATTCGAGAAAAGATATTATTTTAAATAATGCAAATATAAAACATACAGTATAAACTGATTTATAGATTACCTATATCTCTCACATAACAGTAGTCCTTAAGCTTTATTATAGTATTCGAATATTCCGGTTTGATTTGACATTTTCTAGATACGAGTAAGTTTACTTAACTAATACATACAATTATGCGCAAATTCATAGGGAAAACAATTTTAGTAAATAAGTATATTAAATAAAATGTGATAAAAAAATTAAACAATACAAATAAGATGCCATATTTTACAAGAAATAAATAAATCGTTAAATCACTTTATCTTTGGATGAACATTTTATAACGTTTTCTTATTGATAGTTACGAAGATAAATACTAATTGTAAAGATTTATTAAAATTCAAAACAATATCACGTTTTATAGAGTCGGCAATCAGTTTAACAGAGACAAAAACAATTAGGTAAAAGACAAAGTCAACACACGGCACAAATTTAAGTCGTGTGCAACGGAAGGAATAAAAATACAATTAGCTCCGGAACGTGGCTGGTTAAACGTTAGTCAACACCAGAAACGAGGTGAAACGCAGGCTAATTCGGCCGAAAGCGTGTGAAATGTTGCCTCTAAAATTCTCTTTGCAGTTATAATTAACAAATTTTCTTTCACTTTTTCACAATTTCTTGGTACAAATGTAATGAAAACTTTCTACATTTTTATTTTCATAGATTACGATGTTTTATTTTCACAAAACCAACAACTTTGATTGATATTTTGTTGTACGACTATTTATTTATATTATTATCCACTTAGGAACATTTGAAGTAAACACTAGTGTAAGTCGTTATAAGAATGCCAGATTAGTTAATTTTTATAGAAACTAAAACCCCAATTGAGCTTCCTTATAATGGCGTCCTGCAAACAAGCTGAGAGTGTCCTGATCTGCGTAGAGCCTATATAGGCCGATAAGTGTAGGCAACACAACCTTAACACCGTATTAGCTTTATTATAAATTAAAATATCCTTCAAACGTTGTAAAATACATATGGGTAGCCCCCAAAACAGTAACAAATTTTGAATAAAATAAAGACTAACGAAAAAATATTAAACTGCTATTTGAACCGGAGTTCTACGGATGTAATCAAAATATCTTATAAAATATTAAACAACAATTGGTAATACTAAAGACCGACATAAAACCAAAGACTGAATTCATTTTTAATACGTTTTTTTTAATAATAAACTTAATGTTTTTATTACTATAGAAGTGTATTGTATTACCGTACGTTTGCCTTTAAAATAATAACAAATTTTATGAAGCCTAGAGAAAGATATAAGAAACTTATATTTATTTCTTATCTTTACCTCATGTATATCGTTGTTTTTTAATTAACTTCTAATTTCTACTCGTTATTACATTACGTCATACTATCATGACAAAAGTAAAAACGCGTTTGCTTGAATGGATCAACTTGACCTAGTATACATCCAACTAAACAAACTTCAAGCGCGATGTTATTTGAGTGGCGGAGAGGGCCCAGTCACGTTAATCTGTATATTCGCGGTTTAAAAAATTATGCTGGAATTATACTATACAATTAGCACAATAGCTTTAAAAGCATCTCTATCTAAATGAATTTTTAAAACTAGACTGCCGAAATGCTCATTAAATAAAGTAATTGGTAGGTGATCATCATCTTCATTGTTTCAGCCGCAGGACATCTCCTGCTGACGGACATAGGCCTGCCTCATAAATTTCCTTAATAACCGATAAGAAACGTCCTATGCTTCGTTTGTCAGTCTATGGTATCCACTCTAGAACGTTAAGGTCCAACTGCCATATATATGAGTTTTCTTTACAATAAAATGTTTACTCTCTTAGATTATTAAATTGTTGTATAAACGTTATGTCTGTTTAATTTAATTTCTTATGTAAACACGAAACTTACTCTAGAAGATATTGCTGTACGCTAATAGCAGTTATTTTCTTATAAAATACCAAGAAGAATTTTTGCGAGCCGTACGAGTGAATAGAGCGGAGATAGTGCAAGTGTTTGTTAACCATCGTGATCACAGCACTCTCGTATATGTCAACGACGGAAACGTGAGTAACTTTTTCGAACTATAAATGAGTCAGTTTTATATACGCAATTGTCCGAAAACATTATTCAATATCGCAAAGTGGATTATATGAGTCCATGATAGGGCGCTAAACGTATTGAGATGTTTGCTGATTTTCGTAACGTGTATAGCGTGAATGAGAATTGGCTCAGTCCTGCCCAGTAGTACACCTTATGTAATTGTTTCAGCCCCGTACGAAAGTGTAGTTTCGCATTTAGCGTTGAAACACAAACTGTTAATATTTGTTATTTGTGTTTTGCCTCTTAGGTATGATTCAATTAAATTTAAATTATTTCGTCGTACTCTTTACACTTCAAGTTTTTTTAAAATACGCTATGAACAACAGAATCTAAAGCTTTCATCATATCTGTTGATAATTTCTTTAATTATTCCGTAAATGGCTACATAATTTTTTTTCTCATGCCTTTTTGCTCCACTGCGAGAATATTATTGATTTCCAAATAATTATAAAGTTATAAAATTTTAGAGAAAATAGGAATAAGTACTACAGGCCTGTAAGTTTTCATAAAGTCTATTATCGTTCAAAAACAATGGCTTAGTTAGTGATATTATTAATGTGTCAAAAATGATACCTTTTTCTATACATAGGTAATCAATATGACATAGTATAGGCTAGCTTCTATTATTATTATCTATGCTTCATAACCTGGATACTAAATCGACTGTAGCTTGTACTATTTGTATTTTTAAGAGTGAGAATAATGCGATGAAGGTCATCAAGTGAAGCTCGAGTCATAAATAGGGATATGGGAGTCATAAGTATGTCTTCATAGGCTATAAAATTATTGTTAAAACTATACGTTGTGCTGCTTAATAAATTAATTTAGTCAATGAAAAAGTTAAAAGCCTCAGCAATGGCTTGGGTATCGCTTATCAATTGCCAATTTGAATTCATTTGATAAATGTATTCCTTTAGATAGTTCAACAAGTACAACATAGAAGGTTTACCTACATCATTAATAGATGACTTTGTAAATGTGGCCGGAACGCGCTGGATGCCGGCCATTTCCAATTGGCCCTCTATGGTCCTGTGGCTGAAATGATGATGGTAAATAGTGAAGCATTCCGAGCGATAGCATTTCGTTTGAAATAATTAAAAAATAATGATAACCTCTTATAATTATTAAGTAGACACTATAATTTAATATAAACGAAAAAAAATATTTCACTCTTAATAAATAGTTCATAAAGCGTATACTAAGGAATGTATTATTATACCATTACTATACTAAGCTTTGTAATATAATGAAGAATATAACAATATGTTTCACTTAATTTAATTTTCGTTAGGTTTCCTGTCTGTTGCAATAGCGCTCAACTCTTTTGTACCCTCAAAGTAATTCAAATCCTTTATATTGAAACTCACTGCGTTATGTTGAATATTTCTAGTTTGAAAGAAATAAGAAATATTATAATAAAAGACTTTATAGCTTTTCTTAATCCTCACTAAATTTATGTACATTAGCCTTTCACTTACAATTGTATCTGTAACTATCAGTAATGTAATTATCAAATTACTAAATTCGAGTAAAGATAATGAATAATTTTAAAAATGTACAATAATAAGAGAAGTCGGTGACTTCTTTTTTGTCAATATTGCTTTAGATACTTAAAATTAATATATTGTACACCTTATCCAAATATCATAGGTTTTAAAATTAATACGTAACATAATGATGGTATAATAAAAAAGGCATTATCAAAATTCAAATTACGTCTCAAAATAAATTTGCCTGACGCATTCTAATAGAAAAATAATTTAATAGTACATATATCACAGTAATCATTTTATAAAAGATGATTGGAAATAGGTGTAAAAGTTTTAAACCTTGTTGCCCACAAATGATCTACTTCACTTGTGATAGATCAACCTTTATGTAAATTTGTTATTTAAATATCAACGAAAATATAATTAAGAAGTTAATAAAGCAATTATATCATACTCAGACGAATTAGTAAGTTAATTTAGCCAGAGAGCATTCACGAGACGTCATTTGGTAAATACTTTTAATTGGATTGCTATAATGTTTATATTTTAATCGCAAGAGAGTTATATAACTAAATATTTCAAAGCTAATTGACATTCAACACAATGATACGAAGTTTGCTTTAGATGTATAACATTTAATCTCGTAAGTCTTCGAAGTAATTTGTATTTTCATTATGATGGTCTTTAATAAATAATTAATTTTGCCGCAAACAGATTTTACAGGGACTGCAGGCATCTTCAATTTAGTAGCATAAAACTACGAACAGAACATCCGGCTCCCTACTTCTCAACTCCTATATCTCAAGGAATATCTTAAAATGAAAGTTATTCTTGGTATTACAGTTCTCCGTTGAATCTTGATGAATTAAACAAACATTTTAATCCTACAAAATAATGAAGTGTTTAAGAATTTCAGGCGTTTTCATTAAGTAGACTTGCAGAATGCGACACAACTGGAATGTAAATACTTCAAAGCTTCAGTACAATTTCAGAACACATAGATGTCGATGTCGATAAATAAAGCTTATCGACTATTTATAGCATTTGCAACCAGTGTTCTACTATTTTAAATTTGTAAACTACGTTTCATTTTAATTAACTCATTAAATATTTTAATTATACGTTTATATGTTTTTGTTATGACATATTACGAAGAAAAGATTGTACATGAAATGACTATCATTTATTTTTTACTCAGAATAAAATTCAAATCAATACAATATGCCAACCCAAATCCCAAACTCAACCCAAATCAAACTAGTTATAGTTACGCATTGTAACGACAAATCTAAACCATACGAAGCTTTATTAAACTCGTTGCAAAATTAATACCAACAACATAAAATAATTAAAAATACGATTAAAGAGTTAATTAAAGTAAATTGCATCATAGGCTTTTAGTCATGACATTATTAATAAATGACAAACAAACCATGTGTTATTTTAAATTAAAAATTATTTAGATTTAAATTCCAAAAAGTCCATTCCATTGGATTCACCGTGCTGATGGCCGTCAGGTCGCTGTAGCGAGAGGGGCCTGGATGACCTACCATTCTTATTTCCAGAAGTGTATTCGCTCATTAGGCTCAATTCTTCAATCGGTTCTAAAGAAATTTAGTTCCAATAACTCTCGCTTCTACCTCCACTGCATACAAATTTGCCATAAAATTATTCCTAATACTTTCGTTGTTTAAGTAGTAGTATTTGCTCACTTTAATTGTCGGGTCTTTAGTGCTTATCTATAATATTAAAATATTATAATTATATATATAATTATATATATATATTATTTTCTGAAGTTCTTTATCTTGGTCTCTTATTTTAACTCCGAAAAGTAGTTCAAATGGTGTCATTTTGATACTTCATTGGTATGTTTCGTTCAGACAACGTTGCACTTTTACCATTTGGTGGGGTCATCAGACTTAGTTTGCTTAATACGGCTATTATGATTTGATGTATGCGTTCTACTTATCCCTTACCCCTGGGCTGTCCTGTTGTGATAGTGTACAAAACATTCTTTCAATATTCTTGGAAATCATTTGAAGTGAACGCAGCGTTGCGATCTGTAATTATCCTCTCCGGTGCACCGAAAACTTGTTGTTGTATAAGTTTAATGTCTCTAATGTCTCTCCAGTAGTCAAGGTCTTTACAGGGTAGATCCACGTGAATTTGGTATAAGCATCAACGACAGTCAGGATGTATTTATAGTTCTTGTTAGTCGTATTCATTGGTCCCAAATGTAGAAATCCTTCTTTCTTTCTCTCTTGTGAGATATTAGGATGCATTCGATGCCATTGTTTATAATTTTTCTTATCTTATCTGTCATGTTTTAGATGAAATACTCTCTTTTGATCAATTCCTCTGTTTTAATAATTTCAAAATGACCTCTTTCATGATTTTTCCGTATTATTTCATATTATATTTTCTTCGGCACAACGAGCAGTTTGCTTCCATTTTTCATCTTATATAAAATTTCATTCTGCATCATGTAAGCTGGTATGGTAATTTTGAGTTTCTAATATTTTCTTTAATAGTCTTATGTGATCGTTTTCGTTCTGTGCTTTCATTATTTGTGCTGAAGTTTCTGTAAGTATCAGGCAAAAAGGGTTTTAGCTTAGCGCATTCGCGTGCTTCATCCATAGTCCTGGTCGGTGATCTATCTTATAATCGTATTCTTCTAGAAGCAGAGCCCAACGTGCGACTCTAGGTAGCAAATCCCTTCTTTGCAGTGTCATAGTCAAGGCAGAGCAGTCTGTGATTATTTTAAAGTATATTGCATGTAAGTAAACTCTAAACTTCTTTATTGCAGCAACGATAGCTATAATTTGCAAATAGTGGTTATGATATTTTATATATATATCTTGACAATAAAACAGTAAGCTCTATTAGTATAACACGTTTCCATGTTCTAAAAAATTGGAATAAGTCCTGCCCTGAAGACGACATCGCCATGTCCTCGGTCATTTTTTAAAGTTTCTTGTATCTGTCCACCATTACAGTTCAATAAATTAAAGTAATTTTTTTTAAAGTTGATTCAAAAATAGAAGCAAGTAGTAACTATAAACGTAAAAAGTAAAGTAATCAGTCGCTCTTTTAATATATTTCTCTAATTAAGAAAATTGTTTTATTACCCTTAATAATAATTTAAAATTTGTATATATTTTCTGAAAACATATTTTAATGTAAATATTGAAAAATATATTATAACTTAATATGACATAATAACTAAATTCTAATTTAATTACTTTATTCACGATATTCTAATTGAATACACGATTAAGCATAAACATTTATTCATTTATTTAATCTTTTTACACTTAGTGCAATGACGAACAAATTTTTATACGCATTTTCTACCAGCCAATGTGAAGTGATGTAGGTCGCAAACCCTTTTAAATATTTAACGATTTGGTAACTCTCTAATTCCGAGATGAAGTTTAATCCAAACTAGAAAAATTCGGAAAAAGAAAAGAGAATGAACGAGTGAGAAGGACGAAGTAATAAAAGATTATTTGACGATCGTTAATTTCTCTCATGATCTGAGTTAAGGAATGTAAGTACTTGGTTCAATTTGCAATCTACCAACACTGTTATAAACAAACAAACAACAAAAAAGTACCTATTTAATATAAGCATGCGTTGAAGCTTAATGCCAACCTATCCGAGCTCTACGAACGAACCATTCATAATCTACATTTAAAATTCATAACATCCTATCTACTATCCCTTTAGGCTTCATAGGTCGTTAGCAGCCGTGAGTGACGATAAGCCTGTAATAGACATTCCAAGCAATATTGAATACATACTCGGCATTTCACATAAGAGCGACAGCTTAATATTAGTCATGTCAAGATGAAACAAGATATTTTGGGAGTTTATCGACATTACTAGAACAAGAGACTACAACAATATTTTTAGACAAAAAAATTTCAACCGTGCAATGATTGCTAAACAAAACAAATAATTTTCTTTTTACATAACGGTAAAAAACTTATAAAACAGAAATGAGCAGGTCCGTAATTATTGCTATCGTCTGAAGACAGTAAAAATATTTGTGAATGCCATGACAGTACTCGGAAATTGTTAAAAATTGTATCGAGGTCATAACAAAAACTATTAAGTATTATATATTTATTATGTATGAATTGAACAAAGTTTATACATATTATATATAATTTATCCTTTAGCGTCTTAATGCATAATCAATTAACTTCTTACAAAACATAACTGACAACCAGTTACATTCAAAACAATGCATAAACACCATAACGTATTTACGTAAATAAAAGCCTAAAGGAGATACTAAAGCTCCAAAAATTGTATTGAAATTTATATGTATGAAATTAAATTGAAAATATGAAACATAATAATTTATTACACACTTTAGATATCAGATTAAATACAGATATCGAATAATTTGTACAAAGGTTTCGAAGGCTGCGTCCAAATTTTAATTAAATAATACCAGCTGTTGATTTAACTTATTTTCCCTTAGTGTCACTGTAAAACAATGTTAATAGAAGCGTGTTCGTAAATACTTCGCTTCATATACATATTTGTAAGTGTTGTTGTTGGGTATAGATAATAACGCACCGACAGGACATAAAAGAAAAGTTTTTCCGCCGGAGTGATCAGATCTCCGAAGACATTGTTATATTTTGAATTGTTAACTAGAAAATTTTCTAAAACTGTCTTGTGCTGAAAGTTTGTTGTAATAAACAAATTTATGATTATTTGTTTAGCGTAATTAAATGATAAATTTATATCATCAACATCAACGTCCACTACCTGATGTGGGTCACCATCATAGATTCCCAATAGGACCAGTAGAAAGCGGCGTGTATCAAGCGTCTTCCGACCAAGCGAGTCCATGTTCTACGTTGCCAATCCGTGGTCTCACTCCAGGCCCTAAAGACTCTAGTAACTCTCAGTTCTGCGTGCTATATATCCTTCGGTCTACGGATCTGTTTATTCCTAAATCGATCTTTGCGATAAATATTTTGTAACAATGATACCTAAAGCGACAAGGAATGGTGACAAAGCGTTCCACCTCCGTGAAATACATACCTGGATGGCAAATTGTCATTACAGTTCAAAGATATCATAATTAATTTGTTTTCCTTTTTTTGTTACTAAAATGAGAAACAAGAATAGCTTTCACCTGATGGTGAGAGATAAATATGATGTTTAAAATGTGATGCTAATAAAAGTTTCGACATTCAAAATTATGCACATCAATGCGTTTGTGTTCTATTCTATGGAGCTTTTTATCAAAACGTTATAGCTAAAAAATACTTACAACATAAAATAATTTACTTTTATATTGTGATAGAAAATAATAATGCCTATATTATTTACCAAAGTGAATACTTCAAAACAGGCTTACTTTGTACTTATGTAACTTTGTTTTTATATCATTTTTATAATGTAATATGTATTGATATTCTTCGAAAGAACTTAAGCTTCTTATTTTTTACAACGATGTTGAAGAGATATTGTTAAGTCGTAAAAAGGGCGAAAGAATAGAAATCTAACAAAAGATTCTTATTTTATAAAATATGTATAGAGTGTGGTGAAAAGAGATTTCTATGTACATTGTACAATTTTATTTTTAATTTAAAATCATTCAGTCATTTTACTTGCTTACTGGAAAATATCTAAATATATTCGCATCAACATCTCTCCTTTAATCTGAATAAATGTAGTAATTGAACTAATCAAATTATTTGCTAAACATAGCTAACATACACACCCGGAGGTAATGCGGCACGGTAATAAAAACATATGTTATGGTAAAATGCCTAATGGTTTAACATGACATAATCATAAATTTATAGGATTAAATTTAAAAAAAAATGTACTCATAAAATGTTAGTTAATCAACAGAAACAGTGGACTGTGTATCTAAAGGACGCAAGCAAATCAAATCAGATGACTATTAAAAAAAAAAAAAAAAAAAAATATATATATATATATATATATATATATAAAGAGAGAGAGATAGATAGATAATTGATAAGGGTGAAGGAATATTTGTGCCTTAAAATTGCTCGTGAGAAAATATTTGTTGATCACGTAACTCACTTTAGCAATGTAGGTAGAATTGACATCACTCTATTAAAAACAGTACTGAAGCTTTTTACCTTTTATATAAAAACTTAACGCAGTATATTAAATCAGTCTAAATTAAATAGACAATTTACAGTATTAGGGCATTTTGCGCTCGATTTATACTCAATATTGTGATAATAATTCCGAAGCTTTCGAATAAATTAGTTTACTCTTCCTGCTCTACCTGGCTTTGGCTTTGTGTGATCAATTATTATTAATTAACAGTAATTGTGCAATTAAGATAGTTATATTAGCATATGAATATATGTTAATAAATATTAATTTAAAATAATTATTACATTAAATACACTTCATCCTTTATTCACGATGGGTAATATATAGCTTTTATCGCTTAATTTAGTCGAAAATATTCAGCATTAAAAGTAAAATACTTTTTCGCGTTTTAAAGTGAATAGCAAAGGATCTGAGATCGATAATTAGTTTTCGCGGTCTCTTAACAACTAATATTTTATGAAATTATGATTAAAAGGGTTTGTCTTATGTATTATTCGAGTAATTTTAAGAATGCCGCTGACACAGTTTTTCTAAGTAAAACCACAAAAAGCAATTTACTTTTCTTATTTAAACACAGGAAATATAATCTATGGTACAATAATTTTTTACTTAGGTTTTAGATTACATTTAAATTTGGAGTTTAATGTTAAATGATTTAAATTTGAATTTGTTTTTATCTTTATTATTTTTATCATAGTTACTCATAACACAAAAATATTATTAAGGTAAAATTTATTTTAATATATGAACAAAGATATAGAATAGTGAATAAAGGGAACGGTATACCTGTAATAATGATTATTGAAATAAATCCCTTTGCTTACAGTATTTTCTTAGAATCGACTGAATAGTCTGCTCAACGACTATCGTTATCTCCACACAGAAAATAAAGAAATACGAACCCAGTGCCATCATCATCATCGAGTCAATCGATAGAGTCCCACTGTATGGCAAATACCTATTAATTTTTAAAAGTATTGAATCAAAACTTAAAATTAATAAAAAATACACTTTCGCAAATAATGCTGTTAATTTAAGTAGTTTATATTAATCCACTGTGAACATAAAGTAAGCTCAAAGTTTTAACGCGATGTCAAGCCTTACGTGCACCGCATTGCAGCAAGCGCTTTAAAATATATTTATATTAAACTTTTAAAGTAATTAAAACTTTTACTGATGAATTCCCTATTGATAGTCGTTAGATAAAAGAAAATTTTTCTATCTTTAATTTTTAAAAGCAGCAAAATTTTTTTCCTCTTCAAAATTCACATTTAAACTTTAAGTTATTTTTAGGAACTTATGACTGTTTATTTCAAATACGATGAATAGATTAAATCAATGTTGAAGTTTCCAATTACAATTTTATTTATTTCCGAGTTATACCAAGTAGCCTCGTGTGCATGTTTTGTTTGTTTTAAATTGTATGTTATAGAGTTTCTTAACCATTCCATATAATGCGTAGATTAATGAAGTAGTTTGTTAGTGTTTTCAGTATCAAAAATCACCTTTTATACCGACAGAAGATAATTCACCGTGAGAGTACAATGCGTGTTGGTGGGCGACACATAACTTTCAGTTTTTAATTGTATCTTAAGATATGCCTGTTTTCTCATTAGCTAGATTATAAATGCACCCACGAGGAATCTGGCCCGGACTTTTCTTTATTAGTTGTGACCTGGTTGCCTGGACCACATTCCTAAACCATTAAAACTTAATTTTCCCCGCCACTGCCCTGATTATAACTATAGTATTAACTTAATAAAATAATAAACAATCTAGTATGGAAAGAAACAGAAACTGAGATTACCGGAGTCACAAAGGTCTTTCTGCCAGTTATGCCTTAAAGTATTAATGCGACCTATGTCGAATGGAATATTTTTTCATATTCGAGCTTAATTGGAACACCTGTGCGATATTGCAGTTATTAAGCTTAATCGCTGAAGTTCAAATGAAGTTTGGCCAAATTTTCGTTTGTAATTACATTGTTATTAAAAAAATTTCAAACTTTGATTTTAAATTAATTTATTTTATTAAACAAGTAAGCCTCATTTTAAACTTAAGTCTAAGAAAAGTTATCACTCACATAGTTTACAATTACATCTATTATTAAATGCTTTGTATTTTGCTAATAAATTAATAAGAAAAAATGCTCATGTAAATCGGTTATAACAAATATTTATCTACATTTCTCATAAATGAAACATAAATTAAAAGTACTAACATAAACTAAACTAAATTTTTAAATTAATATAATTAATACACAAATCGCCCTTTAATTTTTTTTTGTACCAACACGATTTCATTTAATTTTAATCAAAATTTTCTTGCAACTATTGCAGACCAAAAAATATCAAAAAACTACATAAATGGAATAGGCTTCTGAAATCCATTTTTTCGGGCGAGCATTCGGTATAAATGAGAAGACCATATACCACACATCTGTTAAAGTCGCTGGCATTTTGGTAGCGCAACAGACATGATAAATTGTTTGTTAGTAATTGGTATCGGACTGTCACTGTTTGAATAGAAAACGCAAACGAAACGAAACTGTAAAAGATATTTATTTTTTTTACTAGAAGATATAGATTCTGCTCTGTCATGAAATTCATGGAATTGGTATGCAAAATTTTGTGTCGAATTAGGCCCTTAATATCACTGACGAATGTACACCCACAAAATTGTACACATTTCGACTTGTCAACCCCTAGGCTACATCGATTTCTTTCGTTTGTCTACGGATCTGTCTATTGATTCGATCTCACAGGGAAATCACGTGCAATCTCCGTGACTCATTGAGCGACTGTAAGCTTGCTAATAACACCCGAAGTGAGAGATGACGTTTTAGTGCCGTAAATCATCACTGGTCACGCACACACGCGACTTTATGTTGTTATTATTAATCTATTTATGGTCCCACGATTTGATCGAAATGGTCCTTTCATAAAGATGGTGTGATTTCTATAAAAAAAGGCTTTTAATATAGCTAAGCCAGATTATTAACATTATCGAGAAGTTTGAAAATACACCACATCATCATTCAAATATTGTGTAATTAATAATGTTGTTTCCTATGTACGACTGTAATATATATTGTAACAACATTACGTTAACGACAGTACATTACTTAGTTTTTACTTTAAAATTGAAAATTTGTCAGGTAAATCAAAACAAAAACAAAATAAAGTTTATTTTTTCGTTAATTTATATTATTTAAAAAATTATAAACTTTTTAACAAATATAATGATTAAGCGGTTTGAGATATGTACACATTTAAGGTAACGGCACCAGTAGTTGACCACTTAAGAGCGCTGCTAAAATGTTTTTTTATTGACCACATACATTCAAATTTCAGAATATCAGTGAGTGCTTAAAGGAAATTCTTATACCCTTTAGATTAAGTTTTGCTAAGAAGTCTTTCAATTTAACAAATCGTAAACACTTAAATTTTTATTTGATTCATATTAAGTTTTTGCTTCAGTAGTTGACCAATCAAAATCTGAAAAAAATTCGTAATTGACCGTATTTAGCATCAGTAGTTGACCATATGAATAAAAACCTACTTTTATGGTAAATAAGACCACACATATGTCAAAACTTAAAATTTTAATTTTCACATAGAAAAAATATAATATTCAGTCACGAAATCAAGAAACGTGCCTCACAGTTGAACCCTGTCAAAAACAACTATCGGCTCCTGCTACACACAATGCGCTTTAGTTCTGAGCTTTCCGCAGTTGTGAATAGATGAGAGCAGCTACTTATAAATTATTTTTTTAATTAGATACGATAAACACAACGCTTATTATTTAAAATTTCATACAAAACGGTCAACTACTAGTACGTGGTAAACTACTAGTGCCCTTACCTTAATATCCAACTTTAACCGCACAAATCGTAAAATTTTATCATAATCATACTAAATTTACTTACTATGTATAATGTAAACTATTATTAATGAAGTAGCTTAATGGAAATATAAGAGATCTAATTATATGAAGGACGTATGAGATTTACACGTTTAATGTTCATTAAAGGCGCTACAAACTTACTTTGCGCTCAAACTAGAACATATAGTTCCCCAGGTGTCCTGAAATAACAACTCCATTGGCGACTGAAATTCTGACAACGCTTACCTGAATACGTAACAAAATTTATGTAATATAAATTAACTTTATGTACGGTTCAAGGTAGTTTTAGGGTCGGCAATGTAAAACATTCATAAAGTAGATTAAGCTCTTGTACTGTGTAAAGATTATTATGCTCCTGGGTTTTTTCTGTTAATTTAAAGCAATATAGAAAATATTTCCCCCTGTTAATGTGTTAAAATTAAAATGTGTTCTACATAAATTAATGAAAACTTTCAATAGTTGTAACAATATTGAACTGGTCACTCTATCGGCTTGAATAGATACAATGAAACACTTTTTTGTTGCACGAATCTTTCAAGATTTAGGGGTTTTGTATGCTCTATACCTTAGTTAAGTATTAACGAATATTATTTGGTGATTTGACAACAGTCAGATATAGTCAGCTGCTTACTTATTTCTAACAATATACGTACTGTAGTACTACGGAAGACCGTAGTACCGTCCTTAACTATGCGGTTAGCGAGACGAGGGAAAATATCGGCCGCTCCGGTCCGTTAGTCCGCTATCAACGCTTTCGACTTATTCTCTTTTTTCCTCGGTCACTTCGCCGAGCTTAACTAAGGCATAGTGCAGCGGTTACGGTACCACTATGCTTGAATATTCTCCACTGTAATCTAGTCATTAACTGATTTGTTTCTGATAATGATTATCAAGTATGTTATTACTTCAAGCGCCTATCGCAAACCTCTTTGTAGTAATAAGTTCAAGGGCTTTGTCGGGAGTTTCGAACTGGTATATTAGTTATTTCACCAGGCCTCCAAGCTCTTAGTTTGCTTACGCAGACGCTTTATGGAGTGACTAAAAACACAGCTTGTACTACTAGTCTTAACGCGTTTAGCATTTCAATACGATGGTACCCTAATGGGCAAAGCCAAGCTTGTTCGGCTACTATAATCACGTAAATCCAAAGTTTCTAGCCCAATATTATCAAGTACTGAAAATTTCGAGCCAATTTAGTTGAATTTAGTCATAACTAGTAATTCCCTTTGTTATTTTGTTTTCTGTATCAGAATGGAATTCCCCAACAATGTATATGTATAGGTTTAGAATTATTTGCTATGGGATAGCTTCTATACAATGTTTTTTTTCACAAAGTTATTTGAAGTGATTTGTAGAAAAGCCTGCGAAACGATGGTAAGCTACAGTGCTCAACTCCAGGCTATCAATAAACTAATCTCTAATCCTAGAAACTTTTTCAATAAGCAATAACATCTATTCACTCGGCTTGGTCAACAGTACAAAAAATGAAAAAGCATTGCAGAATTCACATCCTATATATCTAATACGGTACAAGACTAATCGAATACTGGATTTCTGAATTTAGAAAAATCAATGTTTATTTTATCTATTGTAAACAATAAAAAAATTGTTTTTATTTTCACTAACTTCATAGGTATTTTTCAAGACCCTAAGGGGCTTTAGGGTAAACCCTAAGCTCTGCTGACAATAGTCCTAAACACTGCAGTTGTTAGGCAAAGTTGAAAATGTTTGAGGCAAAATTCTAACAAAAGATTCGCTTACCTGTACACTGGCTGAGCCGAGACAGGATTTCTGTGTACAGCATAAAATTGAATACTACGTTTTAGTTTGTATGTCCACTTCAGCTAGTTGTAAGCATTCCACCATAATCCCCTTTTATTTTTTATCTTCTATTTATATTTCATATATTAATATTACATATGTGTTATTTTAACTGACGTTTCTGTAACAAAAGGCCCTTGTGCACTTTCTTTATATACATAAAATCAATGGTTAGTGCAAAGCTCCGAATTTTCATGAGAATTATGTTTTCCACTGGTTGAAAAAAAATCGTCAAGTTTATTTTCATATAAAAAAAATAAAGAAATTACTATATTGACTGTTGCTCCTCGATACGTGTAGGTAAACGTGTATAGGGAATGATGTCCACCAGGCTACTTCAATGTTAATTAAATAAACAAATTTTACGCTGTGAGTCCCGCTGTGTTTTTTTTTCATTAGTTCTTCATTTTTTATCCGAGCATATGTTTATCATGACACCAATAAGAGATGAAATCTATTCTATATTTAAAAATGAAATTAGAATTTAAATCAAATTTGTTCTAAAAATACCTTACTACCAAAGATTAACAATGAATAAATATATCTTTAACCGAGAGAATGCTTTAAGATTTTATTAAGTTTCAGATTAAAATTTTCATAATTTTTAATTTTAGTTTCAATTGCTTTGGTAAAGAAAAATAAAATAAATGCAATTATTAAAGAACTGGTCACTTCTTGACCTACTTTCAATAAGTGTTCCAGATATCTTGGATATTGTTTCGACAGCTGTTGGAAACTGTCATAACAGTTGCTAAAGCGAGGATTTAGTAGGAGTCCGCTTCACGGAAATTATTAATCTCCAGAAATTATAAGTAACAAAAGGTAGTTCGGATTTTTTCGAACATCTTTTGTGAAAACTATTTCAATCGAAAAAATTGAACTAATGATCAGTGAGAAACGTATCAATATAAGTCATAAGATAATAATCACGGGAACGATCCTACTAATTTTAATTTGTTTTTTGTTTTTTTTTAACATCAACACGAAGCTATGTTCTAACAATATCATCTATGCTGTCAAATAGCACTTGGGTAAAGTTAATGATAACAGATTTTACATATCACAATAACCTTGTAGCATTCGTATTAGATCGCTCTTTATAATTAAGCACTGGCCACTTCTGTCAACAATACTTTTTACTTGTAATCTACGACAATTCTAATTAAAATTCCAAATCCAATTCACGTTCCAACTCGATCGCTGCCGTTCCTTTTGGTATCAAAAATGTTTATTGTTATATGTATAGAATGATATATAACGGGTTTTAACTTCTGTATCAAGAAATAGAAACAAATGCCTGGATGCTGACAAGAGTGTCTTACAGGTTTCTCAATTACATTTTTTTTATTATTTTCTCGTGTGAACCACCAATGACAGAAAGACAGTCCTCTTTAATAAACTATTGATTTTATTTGCTTTTATTACTTTTAGAAAACAAATTATTTTAGAAACATTACAATTTTTTCAAAAATTATCCCTTTTTACTTAAAGCGGCTCTCGGACCGAAATGCATTAAATGTTTATTACTTATCCTTCCAAAACTATGCTAAACTATTATAAATTGTTTACATTTCTATTAACCCTTACTTTGATATAATAATGCCTAAATGAACCATTCATTATATTATATATTGTTAACATGACTTATTATTCTTATTACTTACCATACTGTACTAATTAGATATTATGTTTAGTTAAATCTACGTGCTCGGCGTATATGCATTGTTTTCCATATATTTTCTGTCCCAAATTCAACATTGGGAGTCATACAACAGGGTGTTTCAAAGAAATCTGGCCCTTATAAAGGGTAGGCAAGGGACCCGTGGTCAAAATTAACAATTTTAACGTAAGAGACTAGTCGTTAACTTACTTACTTCTCTCTAAATTATGGCAAAATATTAAGAAAAGAATAAACTTTTTATCTCTAAATTCTCTTTCTTCACTAACTCACAATATATCTAGAAATGTTATCAAATGATTTAAAGAAAATCATACGCGCCTCTTAATCTAAAGAAAAAAATATTTATTTTCCAAGTTTCTAAAGCTTTCGGTTAAACTATGCCGTTTAAATTTAACGTTAATTAATATGTGCAGAAATATACTATAAAATTATAATATTTCATCCACATTTAGTTCTTGCAAGTAATTTCCTTTTGTTTTGCGAATGTTTAAGTAAAACACCGCCAACTGTCAGATATATCTACAACAAGACAACAGTTGTAGAAACTTAAGCAAGGTGCTCTGTTGAAAGTTTCCGCAAAAGCAACTTTATGTTTGCGTTTCCTATTTTGTGCATTCAATAGCATTGTTATTTCTATTAGCATTTTAATTAATAACATTATTTACCTGTATATGTTTTGAAACAATCAATTAAATTAAAACACTATCACCATCACCATCATCATTATCACCATTATTACACCGTAAGACGTCTTGCCCATAAATTTCCAATAGAACAAGTAGAAAGCAGCATAAATCTATCATTTTCCGACTATAAAAGACCATAGTTACAAATAAGAGGACAATTTCTGAGGATAGCATCTTGTTTATTTATTATGTTAACTAAAATAGACCGTTTCCAAACTACTTTAACCTTAATCTTTACTTAATCGTAACTTATCAATAGGTGAGTGAATATTGAGTTAGTCGATATTAAAAACAATGACTTACAATTGTAGTCCGATAGTTAAGGATTTATAAATCAAATATAAATAAAAACAATAGACAGCATACATAAATATTTTATATAAATATTTTTATTAAACATGTATAAAATTTCATGATGTTTGTAGAGTAAATCGTACACGTATTTGTTGTTGGGTACAAGAGCTTTGCAACCAGTAGTAGGATTACATTTCAAAAGCTTTTAGGTAAGTCTTGTTATTCGGTGCGTGCACTTCCTCTGCAAATCATTATCATTATAACATTTCAGTATTCTATAGCTCATATGCTTTTTACAGAACTATGTTAATATAAGAAATTACTTTAAAGCTATTCAATGCCATTACAAGGCCACATTCGCCCTGTAATATGCAACAGGGTAATTAATTATTGGTGTTAAAGCTTTAAAGGGGTAAATGTAAAGCACATTTGTAACCAAAAATCTTTAAAGCCTTTACATGCAATTCCAATCACCGTGTATAAAGTTATTACTCTAAAATGTGTTACTAGAATTATTTTTTTCCATTGCGACAGAGCATTTACTTCTAACACTACAAACTCTGCAGGGACGAACAGTAAACATAAGTCAATTTCAATATGCAGAAATCTAAATTTTGAAAACGATTTTTCATACAAATTTATCACACTTTAGTGTAGTGCACCATACTTTAATTGACAGCAAACGTGCTATGTATTCACCCTGTTAAAGTTTTTACCAATCACTCTGTGTATTTACTATTCAATTTAATTCATTTAAAGGTAAGAGCTGCGACTATACTTTTTAAAACAAAGTTCTAAACGATATTTTCCCTGGAAAATACGAATGTATCAAGTGTTCTTCCAGCCAAGCTCGTTGCTGGCCGTGACAGGTCGTAATTATAGTTTAACTAGAATTTAGAACGTTTTAATTGCCTTTATAAAATATGGCTTAAAGGTCGATTTATATTTAAATCATTATCTACTTTAATTAATATAATTTGTGTTTAAGATAAATGGATTTATTAAAAAGAGACGATGTGTTATATTACAAATTTACTGTCTGCAGTTATCCAATAAAAACAACCTTTAAATATTCTTGCATACATTTACCGCTTAAATATAACGTAATTTGAGGTACCGATACTTGTGCACTTAGTTAAATACATAATTGATGACATAGCTATGAACCACGAACAGCTTAACACAGTTGTTAATAATACATTAATATCGTTAATTTAATTACATATTTCATACCCTAAATCTATTGTGACTTTAAAATTCTACTGTACACTAAAAAGAAAAATAAGTGGTGTTAACACTTAAGTACTTTCTTACAGAAAAGCGGACACAAAAAAAATATGTGAAAAAAGAACAAATAGCCATTGGTCAACGTGTACGAACAAATTCACATACAGATACTTATTAACCATATTGATTACATATATTTATACATACATATATATATATTGATAACATTTATATTTATTGAGTTCGCACTTAGCTGATAGAGAGAAAACTAAATAAATTAATTAATTATCAATCGTTAAGGAAATACTTCTTGACAGTTTCTTTTAAAAATGAAAACGTTTTGACACATGTCCTAAATTTACCTATGATACATTCCACAACCGAACAGCCTGTATAGTAATTTTTTTTCCATGTACAATGTAAAATTCACCAATGTGTACTGTAATTTGAAAGACCAGATAAGGTTTTTTAAAGCCTTTCTAAATATATAATAAAAAAGTAAATTATACTTACAAATTGTCTATGGAGACAGCAAAATTTATGCAAATTAATTTTTTTATGTAAATCATTACCTGCTATATTCGTGTAATTAAATATAATATTCATGATTTTCTCGTTTACCTTTATTATATATTGTAATGATTTTTTGAAAGGTTAACAAAAACAATCTAAATATATAGAAATTTAAAATACTTTGAAATGTAAACGGTTATTCAAGTCCAAATAAACATTTTCTTTTACATGTGATAATTAAATAAAATTTCTGATCAGATAGCTAAATAAAATCACAAATCCGTTAGGTACCAAATACGCTACTTTTTATGGTTCTCATACATCTAATTTTTATTATATCGTGGAGTTACGGGTATCTCCCAGAGTTACCTTCTTTCTAATCTAAATCTTTGGGGCCACGTAACCAAAATATTAAGTTTGCCGCTGGTATATCGTGATTAACATAGGTTTTGATATTTGAGGTCATTAGAAATAACGCATTTGATTTGTTAACTGTGATATATATTGCCATATATTATCAAACGGCTTATATTTCGAACTTGATACTCTACTTCGAACTGAGATATTACTGAGAAAGCCCTTTCTTAGTTGTCTATAAATATAAATTTGACAACTAAATATTTTGGACTTATACTCCAAAACGTGGCCGTAATCTTTTATCGGTTATATTATTACTAGTTCGGCATAATGAATCTTTACATTTAATTTTCACGAACAATAAAATAACATTAAAAAAATCTTCACAAAATTAATTACTCGTGAAACGCACGTATTTGATTATTATTTTTTAAAACGATATCGTTCACACGAAGTACGTTTAATTATTATTTAGTTATTTAAATAACCCTGTGAAAAATCTTTTTCATTTAATTTCGTATGAGTAGATCGGATAACGAATTATTGTAAGAGACCAATTATTCGTTATCTGATCTGCTCCATAATTACCTTAGACTTTACTTAATAAGTTTGAATGTAAAAGTGAATAACCCTGCGAATTACTGTAAGTATTGGCCGATACCATTTACACGCTAGTAAATAATTACACTAGGATTATTACAACTTCAATCATTAACACTTAACAAAATTTATAACGTTTTGAAGGAAATAGAAATTATACTATGAAATTCATTCTCTAAAATCTTTTCACGTTGTTTAAAATAAAAAGTAAGCCGTATTTATCAATGTTTTTTGAATAAAAGCCAATTAATTAAACTCGCATACTGAAAATACGGAGTACAGAAAACTGCTAATTGTAGCGAGAAAATTTTGCCTTTAATTTCCGCTTTTTATTGAAGATCTCTTAGTGTAATTAGTTTACATTTTCAGCGCCACTTGTTGTTTGTTTACTACTACTGGAATTTACCAGCGAGTCTATTTTACTGTTTCATTTTACATTTAAAGTACTTGTTTTTAAGTTTATCTTCCCTTAACTTAAATAATTCTTTGTATTTGTAGGCGAAACTGCTCAGGCTAATTTAAAATAAGAATTGACATTAAATTAAAAAATCCGTAAGAAATTTTAAATGGCGTTACGCGTAAGCCTATCGAATGACAGAAAAGCATTTGATCATCTTTACTGTTGGAGTATATTTGTAATCCGTATATACGTTAAAATTATTAAGGGCGAAACAATTGAAAAGTGGATTATGGCCGATATTGAACTTTTCAATTGCTTTGATTGACTTGAGATTTACTAAGGAAGATTAGAATGTTATATAAATATTGTGCAATTTTCGACGAATGGACTATATTTTATGATTCACAAGTTTGCAATAGTTAATTAATAAAAAAAAAACCTAGTCTTTCGCTTCAGACCTGATTGGCAAACTCACAGTTGCTCAATGAGCCAAGGAGAGGGCTATGCTTGTCATTTCCCCACGAAAACCAATCAGTAACAAGAAAACCTGTACACATGCTAAAGTTACCAACATAGCCCAGCGGATTGGCAAGTTGAAGTGGAAGGAGTTAGGCCACATACGAACAGAACGGTGTAATATCTACCAAACTTTTCACACTCGCGCCATTGATTATATCCTATACCCCTCTCCGAAAGGAAACTTGCATCATATCAGAGGGGTAATTAAAGACTGATACATACACAATTGGTAAGCAGATACCTATCAACAAGCTGTTCTTTGATATTACCGCATATCTATTCCTTTATGACTAACGTTTTTGTGAAAGAGGCGTAATGGAAAGACGGTGATATACAACAAATGGAAGAAGGTACATAAAATATTTATGAACATCTGTATGACTTAGAGAAATAATGATGATACAATTTTGCACAATAACAAATTAAATAGGATAAGTCCCGTAAAAATAACTAAGCTTATAAAAACTCACTATCTAAATCCTCAGAGGCGGCTCGCGCGGGATGATTAGGGAGAATATTTCACACATATTGTCCCATTTATGAAGATCCTTTTAAATTAATAACAAATTATACTTTGTATTATATAAAAATATACAAGTACAATATCATTTACTTATAATATCAAAATAAAGTCAATTTTAACAACATGTAACTGAAAATCAAACGGTAAAATGTATGGCATCGTTACGCAAATGTGTAGTTGTGGCGTATTATACATAGACTGAAATGGTCTCATGGTTCGACGAATCTCTATTGCTATTTCCTCTAGTAATCCTTCTCATTTAAGTGCTTTCAGCAATTATTTATTTATTCGTTCGTTCAAACATTTAAACGAACTTATTGATTATTACTACGTTAGTGACACTCAAAGTTTATAAAACTGAACAAATAAAGAATAATATTAAAACAATACAAAAAAAATCGAAACTTTATTAAAGCTCTAACACTCTATATTAATCTTTTTACATGCATTTCAGTAATTTTGTTTCAAAATTTAGCGGAATCTTAAAAATATATATATTTAACTCGTAAAAATGTTCTAGAAGCTTTGTGCTTGACGGATATCTCACTGTGCTCAAAAACACCAACGTATTAAATTATGCCGTAAATTGACATTTAAATTCGAGGCGGTGCCTCCTTAATTACGGCATAGTAATAGATAACGAAATTTTGTTTTGTTATTATGATCCTGATCATCATTACCATCATCATATGAGCCCATAAATGCCTACTGCAAGGCATATACTTCCCCCAAAAGATCGCTACGATGACCGGTTTTGTGCTGCCCGCATCCAGCGACATTCCGCATCTATATCTATGTCGTCGGTCCACCCAGTACAGCCTGCCTACGCCGCGTAATCCTGATACCAAGATATAGTTTTTACAGTGGTTGTTTCCTTAAGAAAAGTTATCTGCTAAAATCAAAAGAGACATAAGGATCTGGAAAAAGGTTATTTAGTGGCACGGGCTATACTGAAACAATTGTTCTCGAAAACAAAAAAAACTAAAACGACAGAGTTGTACACTAGATTTGTTAGCCCGTTGTTTTGAAAAAAGTTAGAAAACAACGTCCACGCAGTAAAGTCATTCTGTATCAGTACAATACGTCAATACTCTCGGCGAAACGGCCAATTGATTTGATGATGATGAATGATTTTTGCAGGTGTAGAAACGATGGTTTATTCTGCTAACCGAAAATAAAGCAAATTTTGTGGAGTATGGCTTCAAGATACCGAAGAAGCGGTGGTTCTCTTCGAAAACGAAGTGGAAAAGATGCTCAAACTGTCTACTGCTTCGGACAATTGATGCAAATACTCATTGATAGGCAATAGAACTTTTTTTTAAAAACAATAATTCATTTAATATAAATATTCTATGTCACCTATCGTATTATTGCCTTTGAGAATGCTTTATGTTTTGCAGGTAAATGCATGTCAATAGAAAAATCTTCTAACAGCTTTCGATTTACAAGTCGGAACACATATATAGTTCGTACAGTATTAGTATTAACGTTAGCTGCCTTCTATCTAAGGGTTATGTATAAAAAATGTAATTACGGTATCCTAAGACAGCTTGTTTTACGAAAGAAGTCCCTCAGCGTCGGTTTCCTTGTTTTAACAAACCGATGGATTTCTTGCTGGAAATCTGCGTTACAAAGTAAACGGAAAAAATAATTTGTTTCCTGTTAAATGTTTCTTTTCGACAGACCTATCTCGAAAATCTGTTAGAAAATATACAATTAACGTTTTTATAATCATATATGATTATGTAAAATAGTATTTTTCTAATAGGGCTCACTAAAATATTATGTTGAATTAGCTATTTCTAAGCAATTTTAGCACAACAGTAATGTTACTAACTAATGACAAATACATTACTTAGCTAATGACTAATAAAATCAATTTGTACATTAGCTGTTTTTTAAGACATATGATTGAGCATACTATGTAAAGAAATAAAAAAATACAAAAATTTGATAATAATCAATAAAGTGCTCAAAAAATATTTATTTAGAATATTTTTATAATATTTGTCCAATGTGTTTATCGTTATGAAAATATTTTCAATTATTTTAAAAGATATCTAAATATTGTAAATAAAACACAAACACACTAAAAAAACAAATAAAAGCTTTTTGTGTTGAATTTTTTTAAAGGAACTGTATCTTGTGATTGTTGTTTTACAAATAAATACTCATTACTCAGGTGCTATTATAAGAGCTTAATTAGTTGATACAATAAGTCGGGAAATTTCAACTAATTAAAATTTTAGTCATATTATCGAGGCTGTCAAACTGGGACGTCATATTATAATTAATTTGTTGTAGGTAATTAGCTAATTGATATAGCTAATATATTTTCGACAATACTTGACAATATATCAAGTCTGCTTCGCCAAAGACAATTACATTTATTTTATTTTTTATATTTTATATATATTACACGTATTTTATTGTAGCGAATCTCGCGCAATTATTTTATGTAATATTTACTGATTGCTCATTCTGCTACTATAATCTTATAGACAAACTCACTTTGGATATCTTCAAAAGTTTTCACAAAACGATTTCATAAATGAGATGATAATAAATTTTTCTTGAATAAATAGCTGTCGTTGACAATAACAACTTTAGCAAAATCATCTGCTAGCAAAAAGTTTGCTTCACCTCGCTGCTTTTGAATAACTGCAACATCCTGCATTTTTAAGTTAATGTCTTATCATAAGACCACAACACAAACGATCCAGACCAAAATAATAAAGTATACAGTACAATACGAAAGAAGTTTTATTTATTTTCATAATTAGCGACAATTTGAATCCCAGAATGAAATAAAAAACCTCTAAATATATTTAAAACTGTTGAAAATTATAAAACTTCATTTTAACAATGTTTGTGAAAGTTCAAATTTCCGAACACGTTTCGTGATTTATTTTAATTTTTAAAATGTGCAATTACTTTGAAAAGAATATAACAACCTCAGTCCTGTTAAAACATCAATAAACCCTCTTTAAAGTTACTATCATCTGTCTGTGTACTTTTATTTATGAGTTGTTTAGATACTTTACGTGGATTAAATTAATTTAACGAGAAGTTTTAAAAACATCATACCACTCTTTAAAAATAAATACAGGGAGAATACTAGAGCCACAAATTCCTCAGAGATTTTTAAGATGAGTACAACTATTGCTTAGTTTTAATTTTACAGTTGTGTGTTACAAATTAAGTCAAAATCTTGCTGTTATTGGAAGCTGCAATATTAAGACTGGTTTACATACTTATTAATAACTTTTTAAACCAAGGAACATGTTACAAGTTTTCTTATTATCCGTTTTAATTTAGAATAGCACACGAATTTGTAGAACCGGCTGCCATCTAGTAGCGGCATATTAAAATTATGTCTAAGACCCTTTTTACTTTTCTTTGCACAAGGCTTATTTTTGGAACTTACTTAAAGAAACACTTGAATCAAAGTTGTCGAAATCAAGATTTTTATATGAAAACCAAGCACAGCAATTACATCAGTCACATCGAGACTAAATAGGATTAGTTTCGGTAGACCAGCAATAATCTTTTGTTGACAACTGTTTACAATAGATGGGGCGATAGGTTACTTTAAGAAAGTGAAAAAAATATGTCTTGTCAGATTAAAAATAGAAAACTCTACAAGATTCTCTTGGTAACTTAAATTGTCTTTGTGGTTTCGGACGATGGTGCTATCTAACCTGTAATGAACAGAAGATACCATACACTATGGAGGAAGGATAAGTTTATGTGGTGTTTCTACTGACTGTAACCTATTTCTGATTGTTATCAGTATTTTTGAAAGACCACCAGGATTTCCTAGACAACGCGCCGTTACCCCTCAATACTGTACCCAGCCATGTCCCAGGAGGAAGCTGAAACTCCATCGGCACTCCCAATGTGCCGCAGTAACACGAGGCCAATAAGCGTTACTGTGTTACTCGGGTTCTCTTTGAGTGAACGATTAACTTCCGCACCCTCAAAGCCTATAAATCTACAATCCTTTTAATCAGTTTTCAAAGACAGTGGATATCGAAGCCCTTTACCAAGAAACCCTAATTCAATTTTTGATCTAAACTGCCTAGCCAGAATTTGTCACCACCGTCGTTTCAGCTGTAGTACGTCTACTTTTGGACGTAAGCCTCCCTCCTAAGTGTCTAATAGAACCGGTTGGAAAAGCATTTGTCTACAAAAAGCTTCAAAGAGTTTAAACCCATTTCCTATCACTCTGTATAAAGTGATCACTCGGAAATATGTTACATTAATAGACATTTTTCTATTGGAATGCAACAGGCCATTTATATCTGGCAGTACAAAACCTGCAAAACCAATAATCAACTTTATTATACAGTAATTTCAGTCTTTTTATTAGTGTGTAGAATTCGTTATTATTTAATTCTGAAGCCGTTATTTTTATATAGGGTAGTACCATACCCCTATTGACAGCAAATAAGCTACACGTTCACAGCCTTAAAGCTTTTACACCTATAACCAATTAAACTGTATTTGTCTATAATTTAATCGTCCCTCATATGTGTATGTAAAAAAATCTAAATAAGTTCCGGACAAGTCCTAAAAAATTAAAATTTCTCAAGGTCTTTCAGAGTCCCATAACTGTTTTGAATGCTATATCCTATGTGCAGCATATGCTGATGGATAGTTCGGAATGAGTCCATTCGATCTAATATAAATTAAGAAATTTTTAAAATTAGTAATTGGATGTGATGTGGGGAACTGTTACATCATATATATATATATGCAGAGAGAGATGCAGAGAGAGCAGAGAAGAAAATATTGTTGATATATTAAAACTTTGTAATAACTAATTCACTATTTGCTTTATAATATTTGGCTGGAAACACTGACGCAGGTATAAAATTTCTCTCGTTTACTGAGGGCGTTACGAAACGACGAAGCGAAACAATTTATTCAAATGCGAGGAATGTCCTCAATAAAGGGATGGTCGCGGTTTACGCCTCGTGTCCAATAATAAAGGATAGGAAGGGAACTAGACCATATAAAACCTAAAATATTAATTTTTTGTACGCAAAAATGGTTCCAATTTACTGAATGATTTTAATTTCTTATTAAACATATTAAGATTAAGATTACACAATGATTTGCGTCCGCTCGTGCCGTTTCCGATTATTCTATCAAACTCTTTAAATTATTGTATCATGCCCTTAAGTGCCAAAAAGTCATTTTGTGTATTAATTTTAATTAAAAAAATGTAAGCAGGCACCTTCAGTTTTATTACAATAATTGATAACTTAGTTTTTATCTATAATATCCTGTTAAGAAACAAACGTTCAAAAATCCCTGGATAAATTTTATTTTTATCGTGCTACCTTGTCAGCCTTTTTAAAAAATTTTAAATTAATATATTGTATATAACAAAACCTTAGTAACAATGTGATTGTATTTTCTTTGTTTCATTATGGTACGCGATATTTTGTCTTTAACTACATCCAAACAAGCCTTTCTTGTTCTCAGGTCAAATATTTGACAGCGAAGGTCATGTGTTTTAATTTACTCCTTGGTTAGTATAAGAAAAAGGCATGTTTTAAATGTTTTCCTCACAATTCTTTCTCCAAAAGAACATTTTTGGTGCATTATGAAACAAATAGTTTAACCTAAATATTACGTACAACTCATTATTATTCGTATACATTATTATTAATATTACTATAATTACTATTTTTAACGATGAAAAAAAAAAAATAAAAACAGTTAAAACCATTTTTCTTTTGTAAATATTATTTTGTTTAGTTTCTTTTGTTACCACCGTTGTGATGGTTCCCTTGTTGGAATACGACAATTTTAATAATCTTTTCTTAATAGACCACAGCATCAATTCGAAGTCAACAGTGAACCTAAAGGTATTGTTACCAGCTGAATTCAGAATTTTTGAACGCACGTCTCCTTGTGATGTAGTCACCGTTTGTTAGCATTGACGATGTTACACAATTAACATAATTTTGGTCTGACACGAATCGAACCTGTAACGTACTTAAATATTGCCTATATTCAAAAACAACCTTACCACGATTATTAATCTTTAAACTGGAATGTGTTCTTATATTTTATAATTAAACACAAAATATAAGTCTCTAATTAGGATAACAGGTAAAATCACTTAAAACGTAAAGAAAAGTTTATGATATTAAACGCACGTAATTAAGTCTGCATATACTGTAGCTACTAATTACTTATGCTCGTACGCGGTTGACAGAACATGCGAACCTAATTGCTTTGCGAGCATTTCATGTGCCCATTCGTTTACAACAAACTCGAGAGATTATGAGATACGTGTACATATGAATGAACATATTGTTAGTTTTGAATCTTCAAGAATCCGCCTCGAACATCTGCACATTTTGAAATCTAATGTTAAGTTGAACCTTATTTCATTGTAAAGTTAAATTTATTTTTAATTTACTTATGTCCATCAGCGACAGTTATAATAATATTATAATCGAACACAAAATACCACAAAAACCAAAGAACATAATGTCATTATAAGTGATTACATCTAAACAACAAATTCACCACACACATATTGTAATATTAATCCGATTACGCGAAAGATGTAAGAAAAAATTTCAAATCTTTGTATACAATACAAACACAATTAATATTAATGACAATACAGTGTCTGTAGGTAAGAATTAAAGGCATATAAGTTAAAAACAAAGTCAATTAAAATGTAATAATATTCATTTAACAATTATTTTAATATAAAAAAATAAATAAATACGTTTCAAATATCATATATTCAATTAACATAAACATTACATTGTATGAAAACTATGCTAAGAGACTAATCAAAAGTGGACTAAAGTGATAACAGAATATTATTCCAGGAACAGAAAAGGAGAGAAAGGGAAACAATTGAAAGGAAAGGAAGACGACCTCAAAAAAAGTTCATGATTCAAAATGGATGAGAAAAGCCGGGTAAAGAGGAACATGGAAAAGTTTAGAGGAGGCCTTTGTCGAAGGACAAACTGTCAATTGAAAAACCGATCGTCTATAAAATTTATATGTGTATAAACAGTTGATAACTAAGAACAACTCAGTATAAGCATGATACTGAAAATTAAATAATTTTTGTAATATTGTAAACAGTAATAAAAGTTTCTTTTATGTTTTTTATTTATATTTTAATATAGAATGGTATGAAATCTTTCAATCTCATGAAAAGATCTCTGGAAAAGGATCAACATATTTTTAATTAAAAAAATAACTGTAATATATTGTTCAATTTTATACAGTGTGGTTGGTTATAAGAGTTAAATCTTTAAAGCGCTGTGAAATAATGTTTAAGACACCTTATCCAAAAACCAACGGATTCAGAAATAATAAATAAGGTAAAGATAAAAAAAAATTAAAATTAATTATTGTTTACTATCTGTCTCGCCTTTAACTTTGATTGTCAGATTTTTGTACTGTCAGAATTCATTTCTGTAGCATTCCAATAGAAAAAATAAATTAATCTAAAATATTTAACAATGATCGCTTTATCCAGTAATGTTGAATAATTGGAAATATGTAATAGTTAGAACCTATTTTAACCAATTATGCTGTATATTTCGCATATTCTTTTACTTAATTGATAGTAAAGGCATAAGCTGCTCTAAAATTGCTTTCATTACCAGTAGGTACGATATTTACTGCGACAAAGCAGTCTTAATGGAACAAATGAATGTACGTCTTCGGGGCAAGAAAGGTAATTACATAGCAAATAAATTATTCGGTCCCCATTCAGCGGCAAATACGTTGCGATGCTCCGTTACTATTTTCGGAAAAAATAAGATCGACAAAGGTTTCTTCGGAACAATAAAATGAAAGTTTTATGTTGTGTTTTATTTTATATTAGTGTAACATCAAATTTGTAATTTTATGAAAGAACTACCAAAAATTTCTAAACAATGTTAAAAATTATACGAAACTAATAAAATTCTACGAACGTTCGAATTTACTATAAATAATTTTACTAGTAGAACCAGTTACGAATATTTTCTGTCTCCTTAACATAATTATTCCACAGACTCCATATATATTTTTTATGTTAACAAATTAACATTCAGTTGCAAGACTCGAGACGAAGCCCTTTTAGCACTTCTCGGGTAAATTTAATTAGCCCTGTCAACAATCAAGAGCTTTGGGGACAATTTCATTACTTATAACTCAAGTAGCATGGAGCTTGCTGTTCGCAAGAAACGGTATTAAAATTCTATAAATTTAATGTTTTTATTACCGATTATCACATAAATTAGGAAAAAGAATTGCAATACCTTTTTAATATTACATCGATAAATCGAGAACATTTTTCCGGCTATCAATCGTTACACAATAACTAGTTTAAATACTATTCAATGTTATTTTATTCGTTGTGATAACGAAATAATGACAAAGCATATATAATTTTAATGAGAATTTTGTTTAGTTTATAATAAAAATGACATATTAATTTAATTCATTTTTAATTATATTTTTACAGCGTTCGAAATTGTAATGTTACATATTGACGTAATCATAGTTATTACTTTGTTTTTTGTATAATTTGGGAATATTCTGTACCTTGAGTTTTTTAATTTTTATAAAAAAAATTAACAAAAAAAAATTTAAAAAATTTTTACACGTATATACGAGTATATATATATATATATATATATATATATATATATATACGTGTAAAAATTTATAGGGTATTTTATAATAATGACAGTCTACGCAATTGTACTTTTTCTAACTTCTTTTCACTAGCGATGCAACAATTGGCATGAACCTTACTAACGAGACTAACGAACGAAAATTCCAAGAGATTCACCCAAGCGTACGACTTTTGTAGTACATTTATATCGCACAAATGTACCGCAATTGGTTTACGGTGCCTGCATTTTGCACGCTGTTATTCGTGCACTTTTTATTTCATATTCAAAAGCAATAAAATAAATTTAATCGTTTAGATAATTTCATTTAATTTAAAAAAAAGCTAATTAATTATCAGAAAAACTCCAATTACACAGCATAGTAAATACTTTTATTCCACTTTCAATACTCTTATAGGCCAACTAGAATAGTTCCAACCAGACAACTTATCACTTCGATGGTTATCGAAGTGACCGAGCTCCCGACTCAATAATCAAAACGCTGTTTCAACCCTACCACTCACAATCCTTTTACCGTAAGTTGTCACAAAAGAGTGACGGGGTCGAGTAGTGTTGCCATTTAAGAAAAATAAAACTACCTTTTGTAAAATTATTACATAATAATTGTTATTGAAAAGAATTATAAAGATATATATAAAGAATTCATAACCATCCAAAAATATTCAACTTTTATCATAAATGTAATAAAACTTTAAAACTTGACTAAAACACTGATAGTAATTGGCATATTCTTAAAGGCGTAACAACATCTATTGTTATCATGAAAGACTACTACGCGAAATGAATCGTGAGAAGTTAAGGAAACATGAATCTTATATTTCAAGGTAAGGTTATGGTTTGTACCTTTGATTATCATATCAAGGATACAAACCATAAAAACTTTTGGACATGTGTTTTATTAATTAATTGTAGATATTTTCACACATCGCCAACGACGTAGTATAGGTGTCTGAATAAAAAATGATATAAGCTGTAAAAAGTTTCATCTGGTTGCTTCAAGTTGAATTCTTAAAACATTCAATTATCTTCTCATTTTTTCGTCTAATAGCGTTGTGCGAAATTTCCAATAACAAAATTATTACGAGTATTTTGCATTTCACAAAAATTTCCTAACAACTAATAACTGTTCTCATAGTAGCATCATTAATTGCTATTTATGCCATTGTTAGATGTTCTTAAAATATGTCAATAATTTTTTTCTGACATATTTTCTTATTTATTTGTGATGAAAAGCAACTACCACTTGACTTTCTTGCGTTACGTGTTTAAAGAAAGGCGATTCCATTGAGAGTGATTTTATTTCGAAAAAGATTTCTATTTATATATTCGAATGAGGGAGCTCCATCTGGCGTCCCTCTTGCACATCTTTCTCGCATATTATAAGAAGGGAGTGCCGTATGAAACAGGCGTGACATGAGTCAAGCGATCGTCTTCACACTTTCCCGTCAACTCAGATATAGATGAGGTCAAAATCCGGGCTTCCTGTCTATTTACGGGCGTCCTATTCCTTGGACGAACACCGTCAAATACCTGGTGGTCACCTTTAATACTAGACTCCAATTTTAAAAACACACCAACCCGGTCAGTGATAAAGCCTGCGCCATACATTTAGGCTTTATCCCCTCCTTAGCCCCTCAAGTAAGCAGTCCCTCAGACACAAACTCTTGCTCTGTAAGACCTGCGAAAGACCCGTGTTCTCTTACGCAAGTGTGGTGTTCGTCCATGCCACGGCACATAACAACCTCTGGCATATAACAACCTCTGCAGACGTTTCAGAACCGCTTCACCCGGCTTGCAACCGGTGCGAGCTGCATAATGACCTCAAACTTGAAAGAATTCTTCCAGGCATGCTCAAAATCATACTTCAAGAAGGCCTCCTACCATCCCAACCCCCTGACAGCAAAATCCACTCGCTACTCTCCCGGCACCTCCTTCAGATACCTCGTAAGGCGTCCTAAAGACGTGCTTACGGATCCTATCGCAAGGTTCCCGCAGTCCATTCACCACACACCTCGCGCTTCAGACACTCGCAACTCTGCAAGCGCAAACCTACCCTCAATATCAACTACTCCACTGACGACTCCTCACCGCATGAAAATCACGTGCGATACTCAAAAGCCAAGCATAACACTATCCACCATCCGTTACGTAAACGGGTCTTCTGACGCCGCCACCGCAAACAGAGTGGGCAATCAGAGGTAGAATCAGTATCCTTCCTTAGATTACCGAGTGGTCCAAGCTGCCCTCCAAATTTTCACTCCCCACTCATTAAATAAACAACAACACTCACTCGACCAGGAAAGCTTCGCCGCTACTGCCTCATCCTCCATCTGCGTGTCTAATGTAGGTTTGGAAACCCAAATACTCTAGTTTTAGTACAGTTCACGGACCCTTTCGTTCCATGAACTAATTTCCGATGAAGCTGTAAAAGCTTTAGGGCTAATAGCAAAAATATCACAGAAACAATACAATACAAACGCGCATTCGAGGGAAACCGGTCCTCAGTAGCCGTCGAACGGCGTATGCACGCGAAGCTGCCACAACTTCCAACCTGACTATACCCCACATATAACAACGTAAACTTTAGTAGTAAAACCGTTTTTGGCTTTAACACATTCCCAGCCGTCGTAAGAGAATAACTTCCACTAGTTTTCTCAAAATTTTTAAATATAAATAACCAGCGCTTGTCTGCGGTCACTCTTACTTATAAGCTGCTTTGTGAATTTAGATTTTTTTACAGTTTCATTTCTAAATTATTGAACACATATTGCCCTACATACACTGCCAAACTACAGCCTAGTACAATACAAGTTCGCAATCAATCTAAATTTCCATTTGTCATTTCGGACTCTGTCGCCGCAGGCCAAATATATTTCAACATTGTAGACAAAATATTTTATGCATACTAACATTATTTAATATTATATTAATATTATCTATAATCCCGCAACTTCACCCGACTGATCGACGCGACCGTTCTCTCGGAAGAAGTCGAGATGTAGGTTCTTGATGTATAGCGCATAGCGCATAGTTTCCGCATTTTCTCACGCTACCTTGACAAAAATTTGATATTTGCGAAATTCAAGATTGCGGCCGCACCGCAGGTACCGACCTTTGCCCTATGGCGTTTTACCTCGATATCCGTTTCGTTTTTGGGGTAATCGAGGGACGCCCTATATAATAAAAGTACAGCTAGTCGAAAAAACAGGATGCGCACCGAGATCTTTCAAGTCCGTGTTCGAGCGCTAACTTCGCGGTGGCGCAATGTCAACTTTGTGAAATTTTTGCTTTTCCTTTTCAAAACTATCCCCAACTTTAGCAACTCACATGGTTCGTTTTCGATCCCCTAGTTAAACCTGCAAAAAATTACACTTTTTCGAATACGAGTGTCTCACAATCGCGACGTCGGAGCCTATAGCTTCCCAAGACGCAATCGCAAGGCTTTTACTGTAGTATTTTGACGTTAAGCTTTTACTCCTCGCTTATAAATATTTTCCGACTTTTCATACAAAAAATATTGAAAAACACGAGCAATATTTTTATTGAAAAAATCACACCAGGAGATGCGTCGTGGTTGTAGTACTGACATTTGACCATTTTCGTTGCCGTTTACTGACAACACTGCCCACAGGGTTTTTTTTTTTCAATCGCAAGCTATATTAGAGTCTCTCTGCCGCAAGGTGGGATTTAGAAGATTGCATTGTATGAAACACTTTAAGTAATTAGGTGTGCTCTAGAAAAATTTGACCTCTGGAGAAATCAAGATGGCGGCCGATCTACATATATTGATTTTTTAAATATTTGTGTTTTTTTTGTTTAATTAGTAGCAAGATGATCAATTTTTAAAACATGAAAAAAAATTAGATGCCCAATAGTAGTAGTAATTTCAAAATATACCTTTTATCCTCTTTGGCTTATCCTGAATTTTGACAATTGTGAAATTTTTTTTTTCAAGACAGATACGTGGTCATTGGTGTCAAAACGCGTATCAGCCTGTTTTGGACCGACTTAAACTATGCTTCGCACAATTCGAAACAGTTTTCACACCTCGGAAGATCAGCGATACAAATAATATTAGCTTAGCAGTAGCGCAGCTAGAAAAAATAGACGTGGAACAAGTAAGCGAGATAATCATGTCTCCACCCAAGGCCGGTAAATACAAAGCGCTGAAAAGCCGACTACTCTTAGTGTATCAAGAATCTGATTTCACACAACTCCACAAACTCGCAGCTTTTCTTCATCTAAACCAAAGAACGACGAGGACAATGTGAAGAGTCTGAGTGCTATGGTGCTAGAATTGGCGAAAGAAGGAGCCGCCCTCAAGATGTATACTACGAGATCAAATATGTACAGTGGCGAGTATCGTTCTCGCTCACGCACACGAATACGAAGCCGGTTTCCGCAGTCATCGAGAGATACTTGCTATTCTCACTACTTACAACAGAGAAATTAAATGAGACTTTGGAAACGGCGGTGCCCTTAGTCAATTTAATCTCTGCCCACCGTCTTTTTTTCCCTGACAAGAATACCAATCAACAGTTTTTAGTTGATACTAGCGCGAACGTCTATATCCTGTTAGCCAAGGAGAAGACTAGGAAAGCCGCAAACAAATATTTGTGCGCCGTTAATGGATCTAACATAGCAACATACGGGGAAGAGTCCTACGAGCTCAACTTTAGTTTCCGACGACCGACTCATCCTCGGCGCGGATTTTAAAAATCACCACAATCTAGTAGTAAATCTATGTGCCGGCAAGCTCATCGATAATAAGACGGAACTTTCTATTGGATGTGTCCTTCTTCTTCTTCCCACACTGAACGGACTGGACACGTACCGATTTTCACGCTAATTTTTTTTCAAATACGTAATATTTTTCTTTTAAAATTGATTTCTGAAGCCCAAATAGTTTTTATTTTAAATTCTCAAATCAAAGTATAAATGAAATACCAAAAGTAGATTTTCACGCTAATCATATTTTTCCTTTGAAATTGATTTCGGAAGTGAAAATAATTTTTAAAAGATCTGCAAATCTATACAGTATAAACGAAACACCGAATATTTATTTTTGATTAACTTTTTGTTATAATTGTTGTACCTGTAGGTACTTCTAGAAATTTATAAATAAGGCGACGAATGACAGGCTATATTTAAGACAATCTGGAGGACTAGTAGGGCAATCCTGGTTGGTTGTAACATTGACCACAGTGTACAATAGTTCCTCGCCCGTTACTTAGGCATCTTTTGTGCGCAAGGGGATGGACAGAGCAAAGAACAGTAAATTATACAAAGGGTATACATAACTTTTAATAAAATACATGTAAAAATTTCCACGCGATTCTGTACTAAATTGATTCACTGAAAATATTAAATAACTGAAAATGTTAGGTACAACGCACGCGGGTATAAGCGACCGTAACATAAATTTCTTTAATCGTTTTTCCTTCATATGCGGATAATACCGGTTATAACATAATGTTTATATAAATAGTATCATATTTGTTATAATGACATCGCAACACATGATTATTGGATATATATAGATTAAGTATAACTTATCTAAGAGAATTTCAATATTCGACTTACTCTTCATTCATCTAGAGTACGCTTTTACAACCAACAGTAAGAATAGCTTCAATCGGCCATATTTTAGATCTTTTGAACTAATAGCCAAATTATTAAGACGTCTTTGGTAATGCATAAAATACAAATTTGTTATATACGTAATTAATTTACTTCAAAAGGTAGTTTTGACTATCATGATCATCATGTTGATGGCTTAAAAACATTATTTCAGCTGTAGGACGATCACTGCTTTTTCACAAACTGAAATAGACTAGTTGGAAGCATCATTGATCCAGCGCATTTTAATGACCTTAACAAGATTATCTGTCCACCTGGCGGGTGAATGCCCTACGCCGCACTTGCCAGTCCAAAGTCTCAACTCCAAAATTTCGCTTTGTGCACTTCCTTCTGCCACTTCTACATGCCACACTTGCCAGGTTTTTCAATTCCTTATTTAACCTCATAAGTAAACCCCGAGTATAACCTTCACCAGAGCTCATTGAGTGTGAGCTTGCCATTGTAGCCCGAAGTTTAAAGGAAATAATTTGTAGTTTATTTATTAATAATGATTGTTTTATTATGAAGTAATTTTACTATATAATTCACAATAAAAACGATCAACTGTAATCGATTTTATTAAAAACAGTGTTAACAATATAAGTGACCATACAAATGTACTGGTAAGAATTTCGCCTTTTTATTTATACATCGTCTGATCTACTTTTTTCAATTTTCTTTAAAAATTAAATACTTTTACTTTTCGTAATTATACAGCGACAAAAGTTTTTCAGGCTGATTTTAAACAAAGTTGAAAAAATTCGGAGAGCATTGCTAATTAACGTAGAAATGTAGGTCAACTGAAATCGACGGCCTCACTTTCAATTCACATTGCGGGTATGTTTAGCATTCTCTGTGTATTCAAGTTTGCATAGCATGACTGACGCGGTGGCCTTTAAAATCTAGCTGTAAGGTTGTTACTTTGAAACATATTAGTTTATTCTTTTCTCATTTCTATCATAGCTTCTCATAGCTTTTGGTACTTCATAATGTAAGTGATAAATAACTATACATCAAGTTTCATACATATATTAAAACAAATATCAAATTGCCGAGCTAACAACCATGGTACAAGACAGACATCGTTAAGTAAAATAACATAAAACTATGTGATATAAAAACTATCTATAACTGGTATAACAGATATTTAAAATCCGTGTAATTTCTAGATCTTTCTAGAAATCAAAAATATTATTCGACTAATTAGTAAACTGCTAACTAATATGATCGGAAGTTGGCGTCCACTGTGATATACGATCTAGCCTCGTTCCTAACAAGACCGATTGGTGACTAGTTGCGGGCAACGCAAGATCGTTCGTCGTGGCGATTTTTGTATATTCTTCGCTGTGGGCGTCTATCGGCTGAAAAGAATAAGAAAAGGAAGAGATCAGAATAGCTTTAGAGTTTTTGGGACAAAAAGTTTTTTACCATCCTTTACACATATAAGAATGCTGCAATGATACAATATTTTATCGTAAAAATATCTATTTCGAAAATATCGATGAATAAATAACATAAGATTTCGAATTCCCATTAGATAAAGAAAATTAATACTCCGAATAATAATAATATATAAATTTATTATGTTTTTTCTTAATGTCTCACTTAATTTTAGCATTAGTTTGATTGTGTGGGGTAAATAATTTAATTAAAACATGTAGTCGTTACGTAGCCTGTTTTTTTTCTTAAATGGACTAAGAAATAAATATTATTTATTAATCATAAGTAACTTATTTTCTGCTTATTTACAATTTGATGTTAACTAAATATTATAGAACATATTGATGGTTAATAAGTATCCAATAAAAAAATAAATAATAAATAGTTATTTACAGTATAATAGTTACTAATTAATTTTTGAAGTTAAATTACATAGGTTCATAGATTTGTAATTGATGTCCTTTTAAATTCTTTTTAAAAATCCATTTTTTGTTAATCAATGGCATATTGAGAGATTGTAGCAAATATTTCCAATGCATTTAAAGTATTAAAATTTTTATTCAACGTAAATAAGAAACATGCTAGCTTTTAAAGTGAATTTTTGCAATAGAACGTAAATCTACTGTTACACAACGACCGTCCACAGCGGTGCATTTATGCCCCACAAGTTCGTTTCAAGCGCTTTACGGTTCCCTCATTTCGTCCCTTTGACATTCATTGCCATTTAACTACAGTTTGTGTTCCAGAAAAGGTGAAAATTTTGTCAAAATAATCTTTATAAATAAATTTAAACATCCTTTTCAATTCCTTTAAAATTCAATTTCTTTAAAATCCTTTTGTCATAAAAACAATTTTATACGCTTGAAATTACTACCGCTTAAATTAACTATATTATAAGTTTTTTAGCTTAAACCTTAAATTTTAATACGTATTAATTAGTCTGAGATCATAAATTCATGTATTTTGTTTAACCTATAAAAAACATTGAATATATGGTACTAAGAATTTCTCATTATTTACTTGTTGAATACTAAGTTTAAATCATTACGCAGTTTAATAACAGTGTTTTCGAAAGGTCTATTCTATTACTCACCTCAAATTAAGCCAGATTCTCGATGTGATTGAGATCCAAAATTCTCAATAACTTATTCAAAGTTGAATGATGAGGGTACATAACCTTCAAATTTATCCAAAATGAACTGTCGATCGATTTAAACTATTACAAACTAAACATAATAGAGATAAATAACTATGATATTTTTTTCTTTTTACATATCAATAAGAATGTTTGTACATGGAAGATAACTTTATATACGCGTTTGATGGCAAATAGAAATACTTAATATTTAGTTACCGTCTTAGTATCACTAGCAATAGAAAAAAAAAACCTAAAAAGTTATAGATAGGTTTATTGAAAAAAATAACAGCTATTTTTATAAATATACGGCGTGATAATCCATCTTAAGTGAAAAAGCTTTAAACGGGTAAATGTTTCGCTGATTTGTCAAAAAAAATTGTAGCTTTTGAAGCTTTTGAAGCACCAATGTCTAATCAATCTGTATAGTGATCACTTAGAAATATGCATACGCGATTAGCGGGCGGATGAGTGAATTACCGCTCGAGTACGTATTTGATCTTCCTTCGATGAAATATACGCGTAAGAATGATTTATCATAAAAGTATTGTGGCCGTACTGCCCAACAATACGGAGCGTGAATGTTACGTATGAATCATTCATTTATTTATACTCAGTTATAACATCTGCATGTCGTGTCCAGCGGGAGAAATAGTGTTCACAAAGGACACACAATTTTTATATTATTAATATTATATTATCAAGATTTTCCCGATTGATAATTTCGTGAAAGTTTATTAGAGTTTTTTCAAAATCCTTATATTAATAATATAAAACAAAATAGTTCCGAATTCAAATAAAACTATTTATAGTATAGACACTATTTATTTAAGTAAATTGAATCAAAAAATATTGGCTTAACAGCATTTTGTATTCAGTACAAAGGCAAATTTGTTTTCGTTTTTACTTCCTAAAGAATTATTCCTGTCACGCTAAAACATTCTGTTTCAAATGTCCTGTTCATTTCAGTACAATTACAACATTTTTAAAAATATGTTTTCCTCTTTACGTTGGAAAGGTAAAACCATTTTAATAGTTTTAAAAGTATTCTGTTAAAAGTGTGGAGGTTTTGAAATGCCTTTTTACACTGCATAAAGACGTTAGGTCGTTTAAATAACTGTAACGGATAACCTTTATTAACAAATTACTTTATAATTAAATACTGTTTAAAAGTTGTTATCGATACCGTAAAAAATTAAAAAGATGAATTAAAATAAAGAAAGTTTCTCTACTAATCAATGCATTCATTAACTTTACACAAATACACTGTACTGTGCTCATTTTTTAAAATACATTCTGTCATTAATTCCATTGGAACACTAGCCCAGTTCACAAAGCAATTTTTTTTCGAATATATGAAACAGACAAAGTCAAAATTCAGGGAATACGGCCAATTGACTAGCGCATGCAAATCAACCCAGCTTCATTTGCATACTCACATTTTTCATCCACATTTTAGATTGTTCTGTCCCTAAATAAAATACTGTATAAAAATAATTATTACTTCATAGAACAAAGAAACGTACCAGAGATAATAAGCTTAAGTCTTATTATAATAATTTGTTGACAATCATATTATTTAAATAAAAATAGTGTTGATTAAAAAGATCAGTTTACAATAAACTTTATAATCCTAATGATAGCTAAGACTAACAATACATATCATAAATAACTTAATCTTACACTCTTTAACTTAAATGTATATATATAAATTTGTCTACATTGATATTATGTACTTAAGAAAATCCATAAGTAATTTCAAATTATAGACGTAAAAACTTTGAAGGGAATAGCTCATTTGCTTTCAATAAACGTATGGTACTCGTTATCCAAATATCAATGGTTTTAAAAATAATAAACAACATCAAGATAATATAGTAAAAAAGCATTAACAAATTTCGAATTCCAACTATTAAAATAAATTATTGTTTACAATCTGTCCCTGCAGACTTTGAACTGCCAGAAGTTATTAACTTCTCGCATTGCAATAGATAAAATATATTTCAAAGTGATCACTTTGTACAGGTGAATAGAAATAGGTGTAAAAGCTAAAAAACTTTTTGCTGACAATTAAGCAATACATTCTCCATAAAAGCTTTTATATTTATAACCACTCATCCTATGTGTGACATCATATGTCACCTCTGTTTCGGAAAAAAATGTGTAATAAAAAGTAATAAGGTAACTCGATAGCGATGTTCCATTTAATTTATAATAATAGGGATCAATAATAAAAAAAATCGAAAAGTCTTAATAAATATTTGCTAAAATACACAAGGAATATTCTAGTAAAGATTATGTCAGCACCACATGTCATGGAAGCGGTTCGTTTACGATAGCAAATTTGAAGTGGTACGCAGCAGGGCTGTAAAACAAAAAACGGTAATAAATATTAATATTTAAAAAATGTCATATTTAAATAACTATAATAAAACCATTAACAAAAAATACCAGAAAAGTTTATCTTGCTTATTTATTTTGTACATAGTATTTTGTACCATTCAGTTTAATACACACACTCGCATGAAAAACAACACTGTACAAAACAACGATTCTTTTTAGGCGTATTATTATCGGTCAAGCAATTAATAAAAAACAAAACAATTTCGTAAAACATACACACCACTTTCGAAATAACGTCAGGTTACCTTCTACACCGTTACGTATTATTCATTCAATTTAATCTGCCATTATTGCTGACTTAATCAAATCTGTTTATATTTAATGTATAACTACTTATAACACGCACCTTATATTGATGACTGTTAATACATCTAAATGAAATAAAGAAATAATTATTTTAACCGATTTGAAAGCCCTGTATGTTTGTGAGCCGCGTCTTCTGTCACCTGAAATGGCAGGACATAACAATAGGCACACTTTCTATCGTAAATATGTGTGAGTGTATTCAAGGAAATAGAACCAACTAAACGAAGAATTTAATTTTAATTTAAAAGTTAAGTCACAGATATGTTCAAAGTGATTAATAGTCTATTTTTTGTGATTATTCAAGTCAAACTTTATCATCATCAAATCTTTTTTTAATACTTTTAATTAAATAAATACTTGTAATTCAAGAGTTTTATCTCATGAACTCTAATTACATTTCTTCATCTTTTAGGTAATATACAATGTTCAAAAAAAATACTCTGTTTTACTTCATTGCCAGAGTTCAATGTTATTGTTAGCTATAGGTGTAAAATTTTTAAATGGGTATAACTTATTAGTTGTCAATCAATGTATAGCAGACCATTAAATTTAATAGTTTCAGACATAATTAATAACGTAATCATAATATAGTAAGAAGAAAGCGTTTTCGAAATTCGGACTACGTATTAAAAATAATTTATGTTTACTATATGGCTATGCAGACTGTACTGTCAGAAGATATTGGTCTATCGCATTCCAATAGAGTTTCCAATTGATCACTACACAGGATGATTATAATAAGGAGGATCAAAGACACGTCTCGAACTAAATGAATCAGTTTGTGTTACACCTGGATGTCAGTATGATTAACAGCACAGCCAAGATACTGACTTTTCAAAGAATAAGACCAAGGTGGATAACCCATAGATTACATACGACTTTATATTTTTAAGCGCTGGAAATTGCTTGTACGACTCATATTCTTTATATGGAGCAAGCTATTCATTATTGTGTCTATTAGTGAAGTCTACAATTATCATTTGAGATCATGTGGTTTTGAAAATAGTTTTATTTAAGAAAGAGAAAAAAAGCTTCCCTGGGGCTTTTCTGGACGATTGTAATTACACGTATAATAAACAAAACCTAAGTCATAACAGTTTTCATGCAGAAATCTTTATACAGCACAGAATTAAATACAAAAGCACATAAATTCTTATCCTCCTTATTTTATGTCACGCTCTGTTAAAGCAGCTAAACTAATCTATTGAAGCTACAGTTTGGCTCCATCGTGGTAATTACAGTTAATACATTTAATTTCTATGAAATCAATAATTTTAACTTGCACATAGCGTAACTAAAAGTAAACTAGTTTAGTCAACACATTTAATGACCTCCAAAACGCTTTATTGAGCTAAATTATTTTGGCAAATCTTTTCAAGAACACAAAAATATGAATACATTGAAGTTAATTAGTCGTTGCATTAAACCAGTCCTTTAATATGTAATTAAATAACCATAGTTCAATTACTTAAAGCAGGAATAGTAGCAGTGGTAAATATTGGTACTGTAAGGCGAGTAATTTTTGATTTTGGTGCGGTTTAGCGTATAAAAAAATTATCATTTTAGTTCAATTATATAGATACAACTGTTTTTGCTAAGAAAATAAGTTAATAACATTAAAAGCAGTAACCAAATATAATAAAATGACTCTATTGTATTAAGTAAATACGCTTTTTTTAAATGCAGTTCATAAAAAAAAACTAAGCAGTCTGCTGCACATTAAATATATTCTAACGAGTTTTGTTTTAACGCGTATAAAAGCTTACGCTAAGTGAAACTTTATTGTGTGTCCTATTTGTTTCCGGCTGCTGTTATTTACGTTTAAGTGATTTCCTTGAGCTGTATTTTTGTAGTTTTTTAAAGTTTTTTTCATTAAACACATGGGTACATTAATATGGTATTCATAAGGTGTAATCGGTTATAGGTGCTCGGTAAAAGCTTCAAAAGGGGTGAATGTATAACTCATTTGCTGCTAACTAATGTGTATTAAACCAACCAAAAAATCAATAATTTCAGAGATAAAGAATAACGTAATTATAATTTAATTAGAAATAGCGTTGTCAAAATTCGATTTACATACTAAATACTTTTTTCTATCGGTACACACAAACTTTGTGCTACTAGAATTAAATGGTCTCTCGCAGTTCAATGAAAAAAAAATCAATATAAAATATTTTAGAGAGATCACTTTATGTTGTGAACAAATAATAGCAGTAAAAAATATAAAACTTTTTACTGGCTAATTTGTCATTCATACCTTCAATTCTAAAATCACATTCACACTGTCAAGAACAAAGTCTACATTCTTTGCAGGCTTTACACCGTCACCTCATAGCGAACGCATCACACTGTATTCCCGCTTCCTCCTCCAGAGGCGTCCTAAAAACTAACCGATTCCATCTGTATGATGTTATCACTATTTCCACAGAATTTATTATAGCAACGAGATAAAAAAATATCGTATATGTATTTCGTTGTTTGTAAGAATTATCGCTAAGTTCGAAATAGTTATTATAAAAATTCAGGTTTACATAAGGTTAATATGAGAATTTTAAACTTTGAAAACTATAATTTCGTAAGTGATCACACGCCTATAGATGACCTTCACATTATACAACTGAGATATCCTAAGGAAATTTTCTCCTTTTCCCGTATTTTTGTTATTCTTATAATGTAACATTTTTTACGAATATAATTAAAATGTTTCTTAGACATTTACACTAAATTTTAACATTTTGAAATGCCCTTTTTTTTAGCTTTTGTGTATATTTTAATCTATTGACATAAAATCTCGCTACATTCACGCCTGAAAAAAATCAACTAACTCGTGACTTCAAATTTTAAAACCGAGTACTTGGTAATTACAATAAAAATCCTTATTTTCTCTAAGTAATCATTAATGAAACAAAATCGTCCTATACCATACTAAAATGGTTGGTATAACCTTTATTTTGAAGTTTAATATTGTGTAAGTATACTTATTATGCTTGCATTAATCTTACCGTATATTTCTCAAGTATCAACTTTTAAAATAAGATTAAGAAATGAACTTACAGCAGATGACAATCTAACTACTAAGCGATATTAATATTAGCGCCATCTTTCTTTCTTATAGGACAGCACTGTTCCAGACATGATTTCAAAGGAATATTGATATTTCAAAAGCCTCCAGTGTACTGTTATGTAAGATTGATTACATAACGTTAAAACTCATGATTTTACGTTCTTTGTTTCCTATGTCAAATATAACGGGTTTTCATGTGGGACTATATAAAAACATAAACAAAAAAATTAATAATGTGTAATAAAAAACATATAATTCTCACATGTATATTTTAAAGTGGACCACATTTATAAGTGAAGAGAAAAATTTGGTGCTATAATAGTTGGTTTTGAGACAATAGATTACATTACATACAACTACAAGATAGGGTATACAGACATAGAAAAAGTTAATTAAAAGTTTATTTCTTATCATTTTCATCTTCACTTTTGAACTTCTTTGCTTGTGTTCCTTCTGCATCATTACTTGAATCATCTTTAGATAGCTCGTGTAAGTTATATTTCTTATACAAAAAATAATTGTCTACAACACTTAGGAGGCAAATGCCTTTTATAATTTCCACTATAATACAGAGGCTTGGATTCTTTAAATCTGCTTTGTTGTTACCATTTTTAAGTACTATTAAATCTGCTAACTCCTTTATAATCAAGTCCCGGGAAACACTGCTATTAAACCTTTTATTGAAGATTACAGCAAATGTTGATGCTTCTTTTAAGAAGTATTTATCAAAAAGTTTCCCTGCACACTCCATAATATCCGGTAGGTTTGCTTTACATGTTGCCATTATAGGTAACAAGCGTAACACATGACGTGTTTTCTGAATCTTTGTTTTAGTCAAATCTTGTATAATAGCTGTAGTGAGCTCTTCTGGACTTGGTAAATTTGTCTTAATAAAAATGCAATTAGAAGTCCCAGTCTCAACAACTTGAAAACGCTTATGTTTGAGAGATTTTTGTGAACTCTTTTTCATTGTTTCTACTTCGCGTCTAAGCAAGTCTCCGATATCAGTCTCTTCTTCAGATTCACTAAGAGAGTTATCTTCGTTGGCTGCCGACGGCGGCAGTTGATCACCTTCTAACTCAGGGTACAGTTTTCCAGCATATTCATTCAACAAGTTATACATTTCTTTCACACAGTCTTTCTCCCTAAAATTACATGTGCAAAAAAAGCCTCTGAAGCCGGGTTCCAAGAAATATTTATTACGACGTTTTCGGAAGTAAAACTTTTTCTTTTTTCGGGTGTCACCCATATTGTTTGAAACGGTACGCAGATATACTTCTACTCGTACGCTAACTGATATTATTACGTGAATTGAATTATGAAATCACATAATAACACAATCATCAAAAGCACACCCATGCCGTAACATTGTCAAACATGACATTTAAATAAAGCACAGATACCCAACGCTACGAAACCAGTTGTTTCTCCGCATCGATTTTTAATGTCTGAATAAATAAAAGCACGAAACGCTTTAAAAAAAGTAAAGCTCATGTGGTTGTGATGCCTTCTTTATTTAAATTCGTTGCAATTTTAAATCCCTACTTGAATTTTATTTGTGGTGTTAATCGATTTTACTGGAGTTACTGGCTTGAAATATCGATGTTAACGTTATTCTTAATAATTAACACGGCAACAACAAAATATTTTTTAAGCTTCATATAGTTAAGTATAAACAGATAACACATTTAAAATTTATACTAATCCTTACCGTTCAACACCAGCTTATCCCCATATCCATTAAATTCTCTTGATCCTTTTTCGTCATCATTTCAGCCGTAGGACATCTACTGCTACATAGGTCTAACAAAAAATTTCCAATAAGATCTGTTGGAAGCGACGTGTATCCAGCGTCCTGACAGATAACCTCGTTAAGCTCGCGGTTAGACGTCCTACGACGTGCTTGATGGTCCGCGCTCTCCTTTCCTCCAACCTTATAAGCCAAGTACCATTTAAACCTGATCCGTTATATAAATTTTATCATACTTAAGATTTTTTATTTGTGATTACTAATAACATAGATACCAAGGGAAGTTTTCTAAAAGTAAAAGTTTCTTTTACTGTTTTTTTAAATTTTTTGTGAAGGTCGGCTCCAAGCTCGTCTTTGACAATAAACGAGTCTTCTGAAATAGTTATGCTTATTTTTCTAATATGTAGTGGTATCAGCAAATTTAAGATATGCATATTATCTAAGCACCATTGATGTAATTAGCAAAATATCATGAAAGAGGGGTTTAGGGTTGCTTTGGATATATATTTTTCTAAAATTTTTCGAAGATCGCGGGAAAAATGAAAGAAAAAGAGTTAATCTTGTAGCTCTATTTCCAATCCTTCTAGGAATATAAAAATATTGTTTTTTGCAACTTTTAAGATATTTAATAACAAGGCTGTTGAAATAAAATTTAAAATGTTTTCCTTTTAATTTTATTGATTTTTATTTTATTAAAAAAATACATAACAGAACAATCATCTTAAAACTATTTATGTTATATTAAAACACTAAATCAACAATATCTCTTTTTTGCACTTATTCACCTTTTATATCCTAATTAATAAATACTATTTGAATACTTTTTCGATATTATGTGTAAATATGTGACAGATATTTTTCTTAACAAATTTTACTTCGTCGTTTAGTCTTAGTGTTCCTTTGTCTAGGTAAAGCCACAATATTTCGTTTTCATTACTGTCTGTAAATTGGCGACGACTGGTTTTTTCAACTTCGGACATACAGTGATTCTGTTAAAGATAAAAGTTTAATTAGTAATATACTTAAAAAATGCGATTGAATATAGAAGTGGTTTAAAAAAAATAGTTTTGATCCGTTTTAAAAATAGTTTATTATGAGATAATTAAGGACAGACTTAAATTTTGATGAAAAATGACATTAGAAATTTTGAGTTTTTTTTTTTTTTGCTAAGAAGAGATTATAAAATTTTCTTAAGTCTTTACTTAAAGTTCAGCAGGAGGTATATTTATTAGACATTTCTTAATTACTGCTGTTGCATTAATGCTAATTTTTGCAGTAAAAATTGAAAAGTTATAAATATACCATCTGTAAAAATATTTGTGTCATGAAAAATATAAAGAAAAAAATATCTACATATTTTAAATCTTGAACTTACTCTGTATCATATTCAATGGAAGAAATCTTAAGGTGTTCTATGTAAATACTAGGCGACTTTAATAATCTCCAAGTCATAGGATTAAACAAATTTGTTTCATACTTCCATTCCACAAGGACCGACATCGGTGGATATCCAGTATCTTTGAATGGTACCATTTTTGTTTCAAAATCACCTGGTTTATAATATTTCCTAAAAAAAAAAACAATTTTATGTATACTATTTTTTATCTGTATGACAATTTTTTTAAATTGTTAATTTTTGAGACGTTCGTAAAATCGATCAGCTGTTTGCTTGTATATTTTAAATTTTGGTTAAATAATCTTAATTTTTCTCATAGATAGTTTTAACGTGAAATACGCTGCTTTTATATACATGTAACATATACTAATTTATTGTATGTACTTATGTAAATATTTGTCACAAATAAATTATTTCTTTATTATTAAAAAACTATTTTATATCGCCGTGGTAAAATTAGCCGGGGCTAACAAATACTTTTCAATATAAATTAAAAGCGTAGTAATCTGTACCTGCAGTATTTGTAAACGAAATTATTTTTTTTCCAATTAAATCAAAAAAAAAATAAACCACTCACTGTTCATCGTCAATAAATTTTGCATCACTTTTACTGTTATTTTTATCGACCAGGACTATGGAGATCCTTCCTACATCAGGACCGTGAACTCTGCTTTCCGTGGAATTTGACACTTTGAGTGTTAATTTGTAGTGTACCTCTAAAAAAATCAAAAATCTTTAGTTAAAATTATCTTAATAAACGGTTAATTTTTATTAATACAGCTATATTAAACAATGAGGAGATCAAAATAAGCTACATAAGCCAGCGGATTAGCAAGCATGAAGATATCTCTCCACTCCAGAACTTTAAGACCGCTGGATAAAATCCTTAAGGTCTAATACGCCCCCTACATTAAGAAGAAAAATCTATGAAAGAACATAGGTCTAAAGTGTGAATGATGAAAACAGCGGTAGTTTGTTTTGTATAAATTTATTAATTATCATTATCTTTTGAATAAGATTTTTTTGATTTTTATGTATAAATGGATCACAGATATTTATTAATTATTTAAATACCAGCATCTTTATTTATTAAATTGCTTTGCTATAACAATATAGATTAAGTTTTCAAGCAATAGAACATGACCTCAGATGATATTAAAACTTTCCTAAAGGTTTATGCAGAATTTACAGATGAAGCAGTAACAAAAGGCTTTAGAAGACTTGAGAGCATAACTTACTAAGTATATTATATAAATAAAATCAATAAATTAAATACCTAATCTCAGTAAAATATAGAAGTAACACCAATCAAACGCTATAACTAAAAACGTTCTTTTCTAAAGTAAATAGTTAGTAATAAAATACTTACTGCAATAAGGTTTAGAGCTTGCTGTCATAGAATACAGGATAATATGTGACTTGGGATCCGCCAAACCTCTGGCTTGTATTTTTTTATAAAAGCTGTAGGAATGGTAGCCCATTGGTATACAATAATGTTTGCCATCGCAAGTGGTACAGTTACCAGCTAAAAACGCCTAAAATGAAAAACGGTACATATTAATATTAAAGTTTATTTCAACAAAACCAGAGATAAATTATATATATATATATATATATATATATATATATATATATATATATATATATATATATATATATATATATATATATATATATATATATATATTATATTATATATGTATATATATATTTACCTCGATAATGACGTATCATATAATAGTGAAGGGGCTTTAATATCACGTCTGTGTACTCGAAAAAAATTATATACTTTTCAGAATAGCAGTTCAGTCAGCATACGAAATATCATTTATAATATTATAGTGGCCATAAGTCAGACATCATTTTCAAGTCACTCATAGAGTTATTGAGAAGACTATGCTAAGGATTTTCTACGTTATTCTATTATAAATAAGGAGTTCCGTACTCGAATAAAAGTAATGAAATTGCAATTTCATTACTTTTATATTATATATTATTGCAACACCCAAGGTTGGCAAGTTAAAATAGCAGTAAGAGAATAAATTACCAATAGGGCCTGTACGTTCTGGAGCGGAGAACAAGAAAACAAGACCATCCATAAGGTGTATAGACAACAGAATCCTGCGTCTTCTCACAATCTTAACAAGGTTATCTATTTTAATATCTATCTGTCTATTCTATTTCTAAACTGTCCTGTTGGACATCTATGAGGGAGACCTATGCCAAGCAGTGGACGTCTTGCGTTCGAAATGATAATAATTAATTCAGCAAGAGATAAATAGGTAGCTTATTATACACAAGTCGTTCTAAAAATTTTAAGCTAAATCTCTGGTTTAAGTTTTCAAGCAGGTGGTGATGTTATTTTTAAAGCTACACAATGATTTCGTATATTTATGTGAATGTTGCTCTTGAAAAACGAATTTAAAACATCGATTAGTCTATCTTATCCATTTATTGATATGTAAAAAAACTAGTTGCTTTAATAATTCTATTTTGTACTGTGCTGCGCTTATTTAATGTCGGTAAAGCTGTTTAACCTTGACACTTCATAGTTAACGCTATTAATAATGGTGTTATGATGGTGTCCATTGCGGTCGCCGGTCGGTAAAGCAGTTGGTATTTAAAATGTAAAGTGATAATTTAAATATTGCAGAATAAACTTTTAAAAGGAATCTATAATTTAAATAATCGATTTTAAATGACATTTCTCTGTTTTCGGGTGTGAAATATTAAGAGTGTGATTATTATTACAGTACCCGGCGATAAATATTGCACATAGACCTTTGGAAAGAGACAATCGGATAATTTTGGCTTCGTAGAGCGTTATCTTTGTCGCACGAAATACAACGACTGACAAATCGCAACATAGGAAGTGTGGAACGGAAAGAGTGCTCTACGAAGCCGAAATTAGCCGATTTTATAGTAATTCGATATTATAATTCCATGATGCAGCCTAAATTTCATTACCTATGAAAGAAAAGGAAGTCTTACCTCATAAGATTTACATTGCATAGCCATAAATGGACACGACGGAGCAATACTTTCAGTAAACAATTCATAGCTTCTTTCGTGACTACAACTAACGAATTTCGACATTTGGGAATACATATCGGAATCTTTCACTTGATTTTGCGTGCCGTCGCTCTTGCAACCGGGTTGTATGGAACCACCGTTTGGATAGAAATCAACATGGCCAATTGCTTCTGACATTCCAAAACCTGAAAAACGGATGCAAGTTAAACGTGAATATAACTTCTGAATTTACTAGTTATTTTCATAGACTAAATTTATCGTCATAATTTTATGTAAATTAAAATGAATCGCCAAAAGTGTTTTAAACCCGAAATTTATAAATAGCTCGACTAATTATGTCTTTTTTTATTTCAGTTAAAATAAAGGTTCTTATGGGCAGAAGAAATGGAGAAATTGCGTGTGGTGATGGTGCTAATTCAATTATAATTTTACAAAACACCTAGTCTTACAACAGTAAAACAATACGTAAGAATAGATTAACAGAACAAAGGAACAAGCAAAAATGCATCGCGACACTAACAGTCAACATAAAAAGTATAAAAACAAATAAAAAATAAAGAGGTTTTAAATGAGCCAGCCAGTCGCCAACATTAGAAACTACAGAGTAAATTAAAGCATCTTTTCATGACTGTGTCAAGTATTTGCAGTCAATGAAAATTACATTTCGTAATTAAGATATCAATAAACAAAGTGATCACTCACAAATTATGTTTTATTTATTTATTTTTATTCTGAAGTACACGCAGGCACGTAAGCACACACATGTTCGCGAATTACCGTACCGCGAGCGTACCTCCATTTTTAATAATTTGATTCTTAGTTAATTAATACATAAGCTTTTTATTTAATATTGATTTCATATCGAGACTGATTATTATAAACATACTGCTCACCTGAAAAATATAGTGGCATGGCATTGCTGTGTATTATATCGACAAATTTTGCGTCGGATCTGTCCAGACGTACTAACGTGACGGTGTTGCTGAAATATGGGGCCGCTGGATCCAAACCCGTAATTCTTCCTAATTTTAGGTTAAATTGCTGTAATTAAAATAATTCATGTCCATTTAATTGTATTGGAGGCTAAGTATAGCATATACTATATAAAGTATATATACTTTCTGTATCATTATACAGAAACAAAGACTACACTGTTAACCTAGAACTAGTTCTAAAGATATTGTTTTAATATATGCTGGTATCAAATTTATCATGGAATACACTTTTGTATAGAAATAAAAGGCGCGGACGACATTGTGCGGGTAAGACCAAAAAAACTACACCTGCATTTGCGTAGATAGTCTCCAATAATATTTCCTCTTATTAATTTATCTGTTTGTAACTTATTGAAACCACATTCGCAATTTCTTAGTAAAAAATAACTTTAGTCAGTTATTAACTAACTTTTGAAACCTGGAGCTAAACACTAATATGTATATAAATTTAAATAAATTCAAAAACTAACCTTTTGCAAATTATGTCCGCAATATCCCGCTAAATGTGCACCTAATGAATGTCCAATGAAATGAAAATTATCTAGATTCGGTAAACCAAGAATATCCTGTAATGAAAACACTAATATTACAATCACGCTTAAACAATATTCTCGCATAAATATTTTAAAATAGCAACGAAATTGAATTTCCGGTCTTTACAAGTTTAAGTTTTTTATAGCAAAAAATGCTTAGACGAACAGGGCGTTAGGTATAACGTAAGCTTTTACACATATTTCCAACCTTTTTTTGTAATCACTCTGAAATATATTTTCACTAATTTTTTTTTTTCTATTGAAGTGAGACAGGTTAAGAACTTCTATCTGTACAAAGTCTGCAGAGACAGACTGTAAACAATAATAAATTGGTAGTGATCCGATTTTGAAAACGTTTTTGTTACTACAATATAATTATGTTGGTTATTATTTCTCAAACCATTGAGTTTTTGATAGATTGTACAAACGAGTTTTATTCTTTTAAAGCCTACCTATAACCAATCACCCTGTACAGTGGACGACTTATGTATGTAATGAGAATGAAAGAAAACCTAATTTTATATAGAAATTAAAACCAATTTGAACACATAAAAGTATTTTGCTAATAACAGCGCAGAATATCCGGGGCACATTTACAATAATTGAATGAATTTACTACGATAAGACAAACACTTAAAAATAACTGCGTTTTAACCTTTGTAATGCATTGAAAGGTTACGGACTCTGATCAGCGTTATAGTTGTTATAAACTTTACTGGCGAAGTATTTACAAATGATATATCCACAGTAAGTTAAAAGCATATTTATTTCCCCGAGAGATGTTTAAAATAATTGGAATTCTAGAGGTTACTTCTCAATCCCTATTTAATAACGTATTATTTATGAGCCAAAATTTTAAATATTACATAAAAACAGTGACAGATACATGATGAATATAAAAATTAAAAATAAACTCGTAACGCCTACATTTCGCCATCAAGAAGTTAACAAATTCTTCATGGGCCTGAGTGTACGTATATATAAACAAGTTCTACGAGATATCTTAGACATACCTCAATATTAAATCTAAAATTAAAATTATATTATTAAATAAATCATTTAGCATTCCAATGTTGTTTGTTCACTTACTTGCATGATTTTTAATGTATATATAAAAAAGTTGCAATGAAAAAGTGTGACTATTGAGTTTACACATTTCAAAAGATTAACGTTCCGAGTCGGTGGCTTACTACAGTACCCGGAGACAAATATTGCACATCGATCCACAATAGACAGAGACAACGTTCTAAGAAGCCGAAATTAGCCGATTGTCTCTTTCCATAGGTCAATGTGCAATATTTATCGCCGGGTTTGTACCAATAATGTTAAAGAATTTGACAAACCAAAAGTGGCAGTAAATGCTTATATGAATGAATATATTTTGTTTTTTCCCGTGTTATTCCTGTTCAATCTATGATCTGATATTTTTACCGGCCTATGATAGCAACTACATCAAAAACTAAGCAAAATATTGAGTCGATCGACCGAGAAAACAATTACAATAATTATTAATGTTCACCAACCACCGCGTAAAAAATCAAATACAATAATTGTTAATGTCTTTTAAAAAAGTGGCGCAAAGGCGCATGTACACACGTCTTTATTATTAACAATTGTTTTCGCCCAATACAATCATTTACCCCTTTCATTTGCATGCAAAAGTTCGAGTAATTCTGAACTAATTCCGACCGAAACGCCCTGGTCATCTAGTTATTTTCTAGTATAAGAAGTTAATGCTACTTACATATAAATTATGTATAAAATGCGCTGTCATGGCGCCAACAAGTCTTATGTTCGCAACGGCCTGGCCATAAGGAGGTTGAGATCCTCTCCTCCAATCCACCACTAAAACTGTTGCTCTGTCATTGCCTTCTAAATTTAAAAGAGCATTTGCCATGTTTTGTACCTGTAAATTCCAAAAGTGAACAAGTTTAATTACATGTTAATTACATAAACTTACTAGCAATCTCATTGAATACGCTTATATTATATTTACCCAAACTTTATGACCACCGTCGAGAAATCCATGAGATATGAAATAAAACGGCCCCATCGGATCGATGTTTGAATTTTCAATTTTTTCAGTATCGAGCGCTTGCAATAACAAGGGTATTTTTCTATTCCTTCTAGTAAATGCTGCATATCTGTAAAATAGCAAAACACTGCAGTTAAATGTACTGAGCTTATTTATGTTTCCATGGTGGGATTATAGGCATAGAATAATTCGCACCGTCAATTCCCGTGGCGGTCGTAAAGGCCTGCTTAGGGAAAATATTCTCGGACGATGGGCTGCTGCATTTCTCGAACATATCAAATCATTAGAGAAACTATGCTCGCCAACCCGTTGTACAACAGTGATCCTTTTGAAAATCTATGGAGGAGGCCTGCGTTCGGCAGCGGACGTTCTATGGCTGATATGATCACGTTGATAAGTTTATAAAACAGTTATTTGGGTTAATAATTTTAATACATAGGCTATCTAAATAGTTAAATGTTTATACAAGTCAATACGAAATTTCTTTCAAAAAATGCGCTGCATTAACATCCATATTGTAGTACTTAGTGTCGATATTTGATTTGTTACGTTGGCAATGTCTTTCATTAAAATTAATAATCTTTTATAAACATAATCACATTACATATATTCATATAGAAAATAATGAAAATGCTCGCATAATCAGCTATTGACGCGCGTAGTGATTTCGATGTGTGATGTGCCAAATCAATTGCTGGATACTATACGACATTATATATTCTGATATTCAAAGTTACAAACTGGTATATTTTTGTATATTCTTTATTATTATTATTCTTAATATGAACATTTCATTTATCACGTTAAAACTGCTGATATTGAACTTTCGAAATCCCATATCTTATACACCCACACAATGTAACGAGCCCTTGTCCAAAGGTCAAAAGACCTTCCAATCAAAGTGTACTCATTGTGGCACTTATTGCAGCAAAAATACAATGTTTATCTGAGTATAGATAAGTACGTCATAATGCTGCCGCTCGTAAATATGTTTTGTCTTCGGCAACAATTGATCGATGTCACGGACGAGCCTCCCAACCTTATCTTCCGCACACGTTAATTATGTGACATATACTAAGATTTTATCGTAATTTATTTACTAATTACTATATTGGGATAATTATTTTGAGGAATGTTCTAGTGATGCTCTCGTGTCTGTAAACATGTTTTTGTGCTTTCCTACAAAGCGTTATTTGTATAGTGAATACCATAACATACGATACCACATATAACATACCATACCATAACAATATTTTGTTATTCATATTAAAAGTTCTAAGATCAAATTAAACATTTTTAAGCCCTAGGAAAGAGCCCTAATCGGCAAGATTATTTAATTCATAATTATAGTCGTGACCCTCACACCTAAGACAAAGGTTGAAATTGTTAATAAATTATAGCTTGCTCTCTCAAAAACAGACTGGTCCAATAATATTGAAATATAAATATACCAAATACAAAGCTAAGACTGTTTCAAATGAGTATGTAATAACAAATCACAATTAATAATCTCCAAGGCGTGAAAAATAGCAATAAATCGCATATAAAAGGCTATAAGCTGTAAAAATCTTGTTATTGCAAGTATACAAATCAATTGGTATTTACGTCTGATAAGCTGCCTCAGACTGTAACATATAAAATGTTTATAACAAACACGAAGCGGATCTTAATTATTAAACTTTGAGCTTCATAACGTAGCAGGAAAATATAACGACATAAAAGTTATCAAATGTAGGCAAATAATATATCAGTTTAGAATTATCGCACCACGCCCACTTTTAATTGCTAATTAAGCAATAATCGAACGATAAATTCATTAGATTCATTCCATAGGAATTCTATGAATGTGGAGTGGGGAAAAATGAATTGTTTTAATTATTATTATTGAACAAACATACATATAGAATCAAAGCGTAGAATGACTATTTGTAAAACATTTTGCAACATAGTTCATTGTTAATAACAATATTTAAAACAAAATAATTTTTATAATCATTGAGGCAACAAGTTCAGCAGTTCGATGGTCTATATGAGAGATAATGCTCAAAGCCGAGACGCACGAAGGGGCCGCTCCGTTGCGGTACTCATCGAAATCATGGCAGCCAACAGACGCAAGGCATAAGCCTCTCCCAAACATCAGCTCGATTAACTATGTCGATCCACCTATTGGAGTTGGCATTGGCTGCTTCACCGGGTTTGAGGTGGAAGAACGCAAAGCACTATTAGCCTAAAGCTTACATGAACTATGCTTGAGTGTTCACTCAAATTGACCCTCCATGACATATCATGGCTTTAGATTATTTATTCCACGGAAATTTGACGGTAAGCCTTTATATTGCTTCGGGGGATGGTTGGCGGATGGACTCCTGAGAGCCGACCTCAGCTTGTACTGTTACTTTAGGTTATTATTATCGAATTATAACCAAAACATCCTACCAAAATTTTACCAAATATGCCACGGGTACGTATTAATTAAAATAATAAATACTTTGCAAGACTTTTAACTGTAGATTTCCTAGAACCCCGTTTAAAAAAATTGCCTATAATTAATTTTAACGTGAATTTGTCCATACGTGTCTTGATTATAAATTGTCACAGGTAATGAGAAAATTACTGATGCTCTTTGCCTTTGAAAAGTTTATTGTAAAAGGTAAGGTATCTCTTGGTTATGCAAAACAGTTTTTAATCAAACTTTCACAAACTAGCTATCTGTCCAGCCCTCTATTGAAATGACGAGATTGTGCACTTTTTCATAAATTTTGTACGAAGAGGGTAAATTTATATAAGAATTCATAATTCTTTATTTTTCCTACAAAACACAAAATTAAACACCAGACATTTCGTTTGTCTAATATTTTTTCATAAATATTTTAATTTATTTGCATCGAATAAAAGGACTTTAACAAAATAAAATAGATATCGACATTCAATTCAATTTAAAGATTAATTCAATTAAAATAAAAGCACAGAAAGTTACTTTTCTGTGCTTTTCTTTTAAAGCAATAAAACAGTTGGGTTTTTTTCTGTATTTTTCAGCCAGAAATCAAAGTTAAGTGTCTCTTCTGAAACTCAAATTCAAAATTAAGTATTTTTTTCCCTGTGTAATTAATTAAACCACGAGCTCTAACTCTGTTCTAATGTATTCAAAGCCTTATTTTGTATGTTGCTGTGCAATTTGATCTGTGAATCTCAGTGCTACTGCCCCTGCGGTACAGGCCTTGCCCAGCGGAGGAAGCAACAGTACTCATGTTGGCACACACGTTGCACACAATGTAATAGAAAAATTTTAAAAAATTTCGACAGGCAAACATTACGACCATCATTTCAGCTATAGGTCATCCAGTGCTGGGCATATCCTCCCCCATGTATTTTGAATAACAGCAATTTTAAGCGTTAAATGAATTAAAACTAACCTCACTCCTAAAGAATCCGGTGGCAAAGGGAAGTAGTTATCGGGCCGGTTCTCCGTCCATGGATAAGCCTTCGAGAAGCATCCATAGATCCCATAACATCGCTCCATCTCCATTTCCTCTTAAAATTAAAAATTAAGATTAGTTTTAAAATATGTCATATTAACCTAACTTCATAACCATTGATTAAAGTATTTTGAAAGTGTAAAATAAATTCAAGACAATCTTGTTAAATTTTAAATGCAAATAGAATAAATTTTAAATAATTTGCAGAATTAAACATGCATGCAATTAATAAAAAATATATATGTGAAGTACTTAAACTAACCGTTGAAGTTCATTGGGAAGAGGGTGACATCGGTTGAATTCTGCTTGTCCATTAAAACCATAATAGTCTGCAGCATCAAAGTGGCACTAGTTTTGTTGTGCATGGTGCGATTTAACACAACTTTACACCGTTTGAATTGTGCAGTGACAGCACTCCAAAACCACGCACCAAACCTTTTTACTGGTCAAAATAGTTTCGCAATTCGTATAATTAAATAACACGATGTTATAGGCGTATTCTATATATTCAATTAATGAAACACGAACTGCGTACGATTCAAACAATACAGCTGGTTGCTAACAGATCGGATGACAGTGTAAAAGTAACTGTTAGGCACTCGTTGTTTATATAAAGGCCATAAATTAACAACATCGACTCTGTCCGTACTAAATAAAATTCACAAATTATAACTTTGCCTGTTTTCCTGTGTGAAAACACAATATAGATATTAAATTTATTTATTTGTTGGATTGCTGAATAATAATAAACCCCTAATTATTTTTGTAAATTAAAAATATTTCTTCGCTTCAACAATAGTATGAACAAAAAGACATGGACAGACAACCGGTATTCAGTTTATCTATATAGATTAGTTAATAGATCCGCATTGCCTTTAGTTCGCAGACGTTCCGGGATGCGACGATAACAAAGGTTAGGACGTTATCAGGCACACAGCTATTTATTAAAACGATTGACGCACGAGCAGTCTAGTCAACGCGGTACACGAGTACTTTGGATAGGTGCTTTATATGGACGCACCTTATCAAATCGATTGCAATAACTATTTTTTACAATGTTTTTTTAAAGCTTATTATAAACAATCTTTAAACCGCCCACTTAGCGAACTTATGATGGCATTCATCCTTCATTACCTTCCTTGCGAGAGGATTTTCGAAAAATCTGTTCTTAACTTAGGTCAATACCTAGACTTAGCGAAAGGATTAATATTGATGAGTCAGTAAATCATGAGATTCCCACCTATTTATTTTTTAACCTGCTATAATAGTTAGTAGTCACTCGTATTGAATACAAATAATCAATAAAACAATTCCACAATAATTATTTCAGTGATATCTATCTTAAAAATAGTTTATAAGTAAAAGCAAATGATGTTAAAATTAATAAATGATGTAATCATAATATATATATAATGATCACACATCTATATATATATAGATGTGTGTGTGTGTATTCAAGTTATATTAAAATTTGTAAAAACCAATTATTATATATGTACACGGTAAACATAAATAAAAAAGAGCACGCCAGACTTTTTTATCTAAAGAAATATCAAGCTCTATTTTAAGATCAAATTAAAAATATTCGACATTTCTAAAATTTATGAAACCCATAAAGTAGCACGTATTTGACCACAGAACCCTTATGAACATAGCAGCGTGCGAAACCTAAAACCTAATATGTCCTACGAGTAAAGTGAAGCGTCAGGCCTGTTGTTAAGCAATTTTATCTAAGGAACCATTAATTTATTAAAATAAGCAAAAAGTATACTATGCCAATATAAAAGAAATAATAAAATACATGGGGTAAAATTATATGTAATGAAATAATTTATGAAATTTAGACTATATATAACTAATAATTTTATATCATCAATGGTATCTAACGCAAAGGAAATAGCATAACATGATTACACAAGACCTATAATATTAAAAAAGAATCGTTGGTCACCAAATTAGTGGCGTATGGAATAGGTTTGACATTTAAAAAACAAAAATTAAATCGACCAAAATAAAAGTATATCGTTGTAAAATATCAATAGTTATTAAATGAAAGTTAATAATATAAAAATTACAAAATTAATTAATATTAATTTTTTATTGTCAGAGGTACACAATAAATTGAGCTCAGAATTTATAATGGCATCTTACGAGCTTAATAATAAAGTGAAATAGAATATTACTAATATCTAAGTATTTATTCGTAAAACCTTACATTATAATAAAATTACTTTAAACCACCGCAGTCATAAATCTTTTCCTATAAATAAATGTGAAATTATGAAGAAAAACGAATATTAACGATTTAATAGCCAGTGTCAAATCAAGTATTTAATCTTTTTTCGTAATTCTTATTCGTTTTATATTTCCATGAACACAGCAATTGGATTTCTCCTGCAAAATTTTAGCGCTCAATTGTTTATTATAATTAAGTAATTGTCAAATCATTTATTATATATCTAAAACTGATTATAATATATTTAATATCTGCAGATTAATAAACGAAATTGCAAAAAATTACTTTTAATGTACCAGATAAAACTTTGGTTTAACAGCCTTTTGTACTTTTTCTTTACTATTTTGCAATTATGTACATATTTTATAACATGTACAATAAAGAATATTAAATTAAATTCAAACGTGATGTTAAAAAAAATATTTAGACTGGTAAAATAAAAATTCACGTTTACCTCAAAACTTAGGTGTATTTTCAGACTGACAATCATAATTAAAATATTTTCAATAAAATAATTTTGAAAATATTTACTTCGAAGCATAAATCATCATTTCAAAACACAAATAAATCACCTTTTTTATAAACGAAAGCTTTACAAACTATAATAACAACTCAATAGGTATGTAAAAAACTTTATAGTTATTAAAATGCACAATATCTGTTTGTCCTTTTTTGTATGGTAAACATATTTTATACAATTAAAATTAGTAAATCGTTTGAGTAATTTCAGTCTTAATATATACTTCAATGAAGATATGTTGGGTATGCAAATGTAAATCATATAAATTTACTACCCATACTTTTTTTTTACTTTCTGATATTCATAAAATAATTCACAAAAGTGAACAAGTCAAAAAATATTTGTATATAGCAATAAAATATAGATATGTTAGCCATGAATTTATAATTAGACATCCAAATAATAAAACAAAAAAAAAACTACAAAATTCATAGATTTAACCTAAATTGATTCCTAAAATAACAAATATGCAACTATCAAATTATCTAAGAGTTAAGTTTTCGTGATTTATTCTTGGATGGAGTGGAGGAAAAGTTGCAATTAAATTTCATTTCCTCTGTAAATATGTCGGACATAGACAACGCTTCCTTTTTATTCGAAATCTGCATAAAATCATCAACGACGTTTTCTTTATCATTTAATTTAGCTTCAGAAAAACGAAATCCAGAAAATTTGGCAACAGAAAGTTCATCAGATTGATAAAATTGTGTGTTGTCTGCAGAGGTTTCATCTTTGAAACCACTGTCTACTCTCATCCAATGAACGTTCGATATTTCTTTCAAAGCTGAATGATTACTGTTGTTCTTAGAAATATTAGTGACGGTTAACTCTGAAGGTTTTATGGCACTTTCGTAATAACTAGAGGCGTTCACGTAAAATGTATTCTCGTTAAACCCACTGTCAAATCTCTTGAAACTACAAGAACTGTCCCCAATCACTTTAGGGTTTTGAGTATGAGTAAATTGTGATAGATTTTTACTTAAATATTTGAGATCAACATTGTTAAAGTCCATTTTCTTATCTTCTAGGCTTAGAGGATTTTCTGTACTATCTAAGCTACTATCTAATGACATATTAGCAGGACTAATTGCCACAAAGGAGCGAATTTTACTAATTTCATGTGAAAGAACACCTTGTTTACATTTTCCTTTTGTTGGAGTATTATCTAAGATATTGTTTAAATTAGTATTATCTATTACAGAAGGTACTTCTTCACTGCAAGTCTTTTGGTATGTTTCTAATTTAACTAGGTGCTGAATACCCGATTCTTCTACCAAAGACCATGCTGGTTGAGCGCCTTGGGAAATACTAATCTCAGTGTCATCTGAAAATAGAGAAAATACTTTTTATTCAGATTTCAAGACCAGTTGTTGTATAAGATTCCCAGTTAGTACAACTTTTTAAAACCTTTTAACTATTTGATACCATAACTAAATGTTTAAATTAACATGTCTCAAATAAAATGCCCAACCGAGTCGCGCGGGTGTGAAAGATAAGCACATCGTCCGTTGTGGTCTGTGTTTGTCAAAGCGAACTGTCCATTGGGTTGGCAAGACCTGCTGGTAAATAGTGGTGTTGTAACTATGTAACACAAATCAAGACAGCTACAGGCCCAGGCTTAACTAAAATTTAGACAGGAATTTGATATATTTAATACGCAATATAATGTTCATAGACTGTCCCTTTGATTTATCAAAATGTGAAGATAAAGAAAAGATCTAAGAATAATAGAAAGTAAGATATATTAGCCGATTTCTTTAATTGCGTTTCCTAGTTTTAACACAAAGTAAAACAATTTTTGAAATTGATCTAGATTACATAAAAAAATTATGTTAAGGAATAAAGTTCATACTAAAGAAAGACTTGCCTTGGGAACTATTATGAACAGATCCATCAATACTCATATCCATACTGAAATCAAGTTTCTGCACTGAACGGCTACGATTAAGACTAGACATACTGAGACTACGTTTCTCTGCAATTAAATTAGAGCATCTTCTTGGTTTAGTTGGTGACTCTTTGAGGGAAGCACTTCGTTTCAGACTCAACTTATTTGGTGTTATATTGCAAAAACATGGACCCTTCTTTTTGCTTTCCGATTCTGAAATAATGCAGTCCAAGCATGTCGCCATTGCTTCTGATTCTGGTGACGTAAAATTATTTTTCTGCAAATAAAATATTTAACTTGAAAAACAAATGTTATTGTCATTACAACTTAGATGGTGTTTGATAATGGCAGAACCTTGCTACTTTCAACTATGAGGATGTATTTGAAGATATGTTAAGATTTTAAAACACTTCTGTTTAATCATTTAGGTGTATTTCATTTGAACATGTCCATTCAAGATAATTTACTCAAATGTTAAGGCTATATAGAACAAATAGCTCAAAATTAAATTGGTACAATATTATTTTTAAATATATTATATGAGTTTTAAATACAATTTTAATTTACGAAAATGGTAAAAAGTCTTACATTAAAATTTATTCATAATATAAAATTGCAAATTCACCTATCATAATAGGTGAATTTGCAATTTTAATTAATATTATTTATATTATATATATTTATATTATTTATTTATTTTTAACTAATACCATAGTATTAGCAGTCTTAGTCAATTTTTTATTTATATTATTAACATTTGTTGCACGTACTAATGATATTTATCATTAACATGTTGTTAAAAATTATGACAAGTTTACTTCATCTAATAGAACACTTCCTTATGTATTGTATATGCTATGTATAAGAAATACTGATTATTGCAAAATTAATTAAAAAATACTTCTGATTCCATATCTTATTTTTATATTTGAAAAGTTTGTGATTTTGTATGCTCTATTGGTTACTTTGCTTATTTTGAATACGGCATAATCTTTGGGTGAAAGCCTATTCCATCTTCTGTCTCAATATAGTTTCCTGTGGCCTGCCATTCTTTCCCTGCAATTTCAGCTATGGCCTATCGTCTATTTGGACTGCCCAGTTTTCTCTCTCCTGCTGGTCCTTTCCTTTATGATACTCGCACGGTCTGCCAGTTGTTTTCATAATAGCCTATTGCCACTTTAGTTTTAGAGTATTTATAACTGCACTGATTATTTTTTGTTTTTCTTATCTGAAGTATGCACAAAGAATACTTCTTGGGGTTGATCCAATCTTATTTTAGTGCTAATGTACATAATAATAACAGGCGTTATACAAAAGAAAAGAAAAAAGTCAGGTATCAGATACAATTTTCTTTAAATTTGTGACTAATTTTTCATTTAAGATTTCTTTAAGTGACCAATATAATTTCCAAGTATTGTTTGCTCTTCATTCTATTTTTACTGAATTCCTGTTTGGAAAATGATAACTTCTTAGCATTTTATGGATTCACCATGCAAGCATTGGATCCTTAATGTTGTAGGGAAACAGGCCAAGAATGGTGCTCAGAGTTGTGTATGCCTCTTTTTGATTGCATAAGTGGTCCTTGACTGACCGTCCACCTCTCCATATCTAACCACATTTTAGGATACTGCTTTGGAAGTTTGTTCCATAAATGAGTTGATGCTCGCTTTTAACAGACCTAAATCTTTCACCAGGCTATAAAAGATTTTACTATTATACCATTCAAGCCTACCTTCGCCATATAAAAATTCACTATGAATACATATCTTATGTCATTGACATGGTTGTAATACAAAATAATTTTTTTTGCTATGTTGTCTTTAGGTATGTATGTATCTCAGTGTACCTACCATAAGTTCTATTAATGTCGGTTTCAATATTTTTGAAAATTGGTGTAAATCTAGACTAGAAGACAGTCAATGCTTTTTTATCTTGCAATAACCTTCCATAGGTTTGTACATGATCTGTCGCACTACAGCAAGAGTAGAAAACTATTTATATCACTGGCTCTCCCATATCAATTTCTAGGTATATATTTTAAGACTAATGATGCGTATACATAAGCCATGTATGCATCTGTAGTCTTATATTTAAGCTATTAAACTAGTATATATATTTAATAGATCCCCTTTTATAAAAATAATTAAGTCAGACATGCACCATTACATTGGGACAATTTCTGTGAGTGATTATTGTAACATGGGCAAAAATTTCTTACCTCCTCACTGGATGGTTTATTTACAGGTGAAATAGATGCAGAAGCAAGGGATGACGATGCTGCCGACTCTTGGTCAATACGCTTTGGAGTTCGAAACTCTATAGGACTGAGACATGGCTCACCGAAGTCTACAACATCCAACACCTTGTTCCGATAGCAAGCCTTACTGGTTTCTAAACAGCCTTTATTAAGTGGTGTTCCAAATGTCCTTTTCAAGCCTTTTGTTACTGATTCTTGTGTCTAAAAGTGATGTACTTTTAAAATTAGGTGTGAGTTTTATATATTCTTAGCTAGAGATTTAAATCTGAATAAATGGTCCCAAAGGTCAAAAAAATTATTTGTTATAGAATGTAAATACTCCAAAAATAGACCCAAGTAAATACACTGACTCCATAATCTCTTATACAAAAAGAGTTTTATTCAATACACATCAAAATATCTGATTTCTGTTTTAACTTTATTCATTTTGGCAACAACAAACAAATTAAAGAATTAGTGTTTAATAACAAAAAGGTTAACATGAATAATGAGTTATGTGATTCATAAGCTATTCAAAAAATAACAATCCTGTATAAACATGTGAAATAATAAAAATCCAAATTTAAATATACACTTGGTAACAGTTATAGAAACAAAACATAGATCTGGCCATAATTTTTGAAAAAGAAAGAAGATCTTAAGTTGTATTTTAAACTCAATATAAAGTATTACTGAATCATTTTACCAAGTCAGGACTGATAACAACTGGAGAGTGAGTTTCATAGCTGGATGGAGGATGGGGCTCTAGATGGACTTCATCATCTGTTTGCTCAGAATCATAAAGCTCCATATCACTATGTTCTTCGAAGAGTAATTGTCTTCTAAGTGAACCATTAGCAGTAATTTCATAATCGCCTGATATATTTTGATCCTGAAAAATAATTATTGTCGACTTTAAATCAAGTCAAAATAAACACCAAAATAATCTTTATAATATACACCTGTGTATATGTGCAATACTTTTGCAATATCTTCTCTACTTCAGCTGGTAAATTTGGCGGAAAAGTAAGAACAGTTTGTGCTGAAACTAAAAAATGTAAACTTATGATGATGTAAAAATATTGATCCAATATTGAAATGTCGATGTGAAACATCAAACATGCTCACCATCAATTTTCATAACACTTTTATCTTTAAAGTTATTTACTTGCACAGTTGGGTCAAGTAATTCTTGAAGTAGTGGTTTAACTTTTTTTGATGTTTCAAGTGGACTTGGGATCACCATATTTTGGGAAAAAAATCTAAAATCATAAATACACACTAAAACATACATAAAATTCTCAATATAATGTCTACAACATAAAATCAAAAGTATTAAATAGTGGTAACTGAAAAATAGTGTTTGTATTAGGTAATAATAGAATCTAGGTATATTACCTATCAGTTGCTTCCTCTGCAATCCTTTCCAGCATAGGATCAGGAGAAGGTTCAAATTGACTATTACATGCAACTATATCAGCAGGCACTAAACTGCATGCTTGGTCGATATCCCATTTAAAGGTCCCATTATTTTTCTTTTTGTAAGTTTTACACATACCAGGACTGAAATTTTGTAATAGCAACAAAAACGTTTTAATAACAAATAAATTTAAAAAATTGTTGATCAATAGTATCCTGGTGGTTTAAAACTAAAGTCTGTAATTTATGAATAAAAATTATTAATTTCTGGATGACGGCACACTGAATTAAATAAAATCATCACTCCTCATCATCGCTACCTAAGAATGAAAAATTGTGAAGAATTTGAAGGCATTCCTTAGGGCTAAAAATATAGGAGATGTAATAACATAGACCAATGTACACTGGGCCCATGTGGTAAATTTCGTAACTTGGTTTTTGTTTACTGTTAAGTGGGGTGAGTGGAAACTAATAGAAATTTAATAAATATAACAGAAGTTATGAACTTACGACAGATATAATGATATCTGATTACATTCGATAATCATGAGAAAAGACTCACCTACAAATAGGTTTATGCAACATTTCAATTAAATTTTTATCAAATGGATTTCGCACTTTTTTATTCTTAGTTGGAGGCGTAGATTTACACTCATTATTAGATGCATCATTTTTTAAACTCATTTCGAAAATAACGTTGACTTAACTATTACAATCAAACCGTACAATATAAGTTTTTGATTTGTGGAAATATACAGGGCAAAGGAATTTAAGTTATACAGCCACATTAACGAAATTTTCTATTTTGTTTTCCCCGATTGTTTATTTTCGAAATTAAATCTTGTTTAATTTTTTTTCTTTTTACCTATATTTGTTTTAGAATATTAAAGAGAAATTCAAAAGACTGTGTGCGATAAACCTCAATTCATCAACCTAAAGATATGAAAGCTTAACGTAAAATTTACCCCCAACATGCCATTTATAATCACCATATTGTGGTAAAAAATACTAAAAAATTAATTTGTATTTTGGATGTTGTGAAAATGGTGCATTTACTTCTTAACAGACACTACTTTTTTTGTTGACTTCGTATTAAAAAAATACATTATACAATATTAAAAAACTATTAAATAATTTAGAATAACGTAGTTATAGCAAAATATTTAAGAGTTATGGCATCATTAATAGTATGTCAAAAAACTTGTCCGTTTGTTTTTTAATTTTAAAATTTTGCATCACTCACAAACTCCAATATTTTTGTGATACATAAGAATATTAATGTTTTTTTAAAGTATACAGTGTGAAGTTATATTAGAAGATATGTCAGTGAGCGAATGTGAATATGAACCAATGGATATCGATTCAAGTTTAAATTCTTGTTCTGCCATGGAAATATCATATAATGAAATGATTCCTGACGACACTGGTCAAACTAATCCTTCAATAGAAGAATGTAAAACAAGATTGTCTTTTTCTACAAACGAAAGCAAACAAAAATTGAAAAAGTTTCAAATTATTATGCGACCAAAAACAGGACGTTATTCTTTATTTACTCCGTGTTTTATATCACTTTTTTTTGTAGGTATTTTGATTTCAATTATATGTTATAAATTTATCGATTACAATTGTTACCTAGAGTTTGACCCTGATTTATTAAGAAATTCTTTGATTTCTAAAGTTTATGGCCAACCAAAAGCTGTAGAAAACTTCATTCAAGCATTGGAAACAAATACTAATAGTAATAAGATTTTATTTTTATATGGAGGTACTGGTGTAGGCAAAACTTTATCAGTGTCTTTAGTACTGGACAAAATAATAAATTACACAAATATTTATCACTTCACAATGCCATCCTTCGTGGACAAATTCAGTAGAGAATTAAACCTAGGTCTGATTTTTTGTGAACAGACATTTATTGTAATAGATGATTTAAATATTGGAGACAAACATGTAAAACTCACTATAAAGGATATTATTGAGAAGACTGAAAATTTAAAAAAAAAGGTTACATTGATATTGATTTACAATTGTGATAATGTTTTAAACCGGTCTTTGGCATGTGATAATTATTTTGTGAATGAGCTACAAGAAATGTTTAATGATGTCAAAGCTTCAAAACATTTTATAAGATATGTACCATTAATGCAAGAGAGCCTAAAGCAATGCATTATACATGAATTGCAACAACGAGAAATTGAAAATGTTGATATTGATAAGGTAATGAATCTTTTTAATGTAACCAATGATGGATGTAAAGGTGTACATTCAAAAATAAAATCTTTAAAAAATAATTTCTACCAATGATAGACATATTTTTGTCTATTTATAGATCTTTTTAAAGCAAGTTGTGTAAAAATACTCTAAAATTTTTTATGAACACATTGAAAGAGGCTGATAAATGTGTTATATAAAACACTTCTCAACATATTGTTTAAAGTAATGCTAAAAATACTAAAGTTTGCAAAAGTTTAGTATTACTATTGCTGCTTAAGAATTAGTTGATGTGAATATTGATGTACTAGTTAACAAAATAATAAAAACATGATTAGATCAAAAGAACTTTATTTTAGAGAATGTTACATGATCGGCAATGCAGACATTTGAAAAATTATATATTTACCAATATATTGACAAATAATAAACTTTTAAAATATTTTATCAAGTGGCCATCCTCATAATAAGAACAAATTAACCAGGTGCAGTCAAGTATTAGATATTCTAGAATAATGTATAAAAAATGTAAATAAATGATATAAGGATTTTCATTTAAAGTACTATATAACTTGTTTAAGTACACTCCATAAATGTAATATAATCATATAGTTTCAACAACTATTTATATATGTAAAAGATATCTAGCTGAATGTTTAAGAGTTTAATCTTAATTAAATTAACAAGTTCAATATAAGAATAACAAAGTTAAATCATTAATACCAAAAATGTCCTTATTTTTGAATACCATATTGCACTGCACCCATATACTATTTATACTTAATGAAACACCATTTAAAGTACATTTCGTAAGATATACTTTATACTTGCAGATTTCAGCTTAATTAAGATATTTGCAAAATGTACTTTGATAGGAATAATTGAAGCAATTTATAATAAGTACATTTTTTTAATAATAAACTCACATTAGTCTGGAACAATTATTGTATTTATTCATAAAATTCAGCCAATAGAGAAACATTTAAATGTTATTTAAAAAAGCTCCCCTAAATTTATAAGCCAGCGAGGTAAGTGCATGCAAACAGGAAAATGTGCTATATATAATATATGTGGAGAGCTGCTTTCTAAAATTTAAAATTAATGAAATTTGAGTGAAATTTGTTTATAATTCTGTAAGTTATTTTGTATATCTGGAACACCAATAAGGGAAGACAGAATTAATTTATTACATTTTTAAACATAATTGAGAAACACAAGATGTTTTAAAAGAGAAACATAAATTTGTGCAGCAAGAACTATGTTTTATACAACTCAGCTGAATTTAAGATGTTGCATAATTTTTTTATAAACCTTCCAGTGACAATTATTCAAATTTCGAAAATAATCATACTGAATAAAACTACCTTCAAATTTGAATAACAAATAAAAAAAACTGTCATTTAACAACCTAGAATGTTAAAAACTGTAACCAAGAATAACCTTTGATGGTAAATACCTTTTATCTTTATTGAAACCTTTAGTTAGCCTGACAATTAAGTTACTGCATACAGCATTATGGTAAGTTCAGACATGAAATACATATGGTGTAAAATTGTTTGGTAAATATTTGAAGTTATATTTATGTAATCTTCTAATGAGGTTGTGTCCATGATAACTTTAATTAAGATTACTGATAAAGGGCATAAATATTCTTTGATATAAAAACTAAATATTCTGATGTTAAGACAAACCATGATCCAAAAACGCAAATTAAGTATGATAATTGTTTACATAATAATATTAATAAAATAAATATACAATTTTTTAAGCACAGTTAAACACTCAAACCAAGCAGTGTGCAAATTAATATATCTCTGTACATAAAGTTATGTATAATAAAATAATTAAAAACATTGATTAATACTAAATATGCGTAACAATAAAGACTAGAATACATTTTTAATTTTTACAGTTATTGGCACTATATTTCATAGATAATGGCACAGCTATGTACTTTGGATTGTACTGAACATATTCATCTTAGTATAAATATTTATGTGTAACACTGGTTGGCCTTTTGCTGTATAACTTACATTCTTCAAAAATACTAAAATTAGGTTTTGCTAACTACACTAAGGTATTCATAAATTTAGTAAAAAATCATAAATATAGTTTATATCTAATTAATTACTCCTCTAACAAATACAGACACACTTGTGAGGATTCTAATATTATTTTCAAAGCAAAATGATAATCTTGCAATTAAGTAATACACAACAGTTTTTACACATTTTATATATTGCCTCATAATGGTGTTATAGGTTTATTTTAAGATATTGCAAAATAAATTACATCAAAAGAAGATATGAAATGTTTATTACTATCATACATACATTTATGTGTATTCATATATTAAATAGGATCTGTGTTTAATTCTGACAATACAAAAGATAATAACAATATTTAAATCTAAAAATTGACAAAATTGATATAATTCACTTAAAACATTACAACAAATCCTCACTAATTAATACTAGTTGTTGATGAGAACTAATATTATATTTCATAATTTTATTTAATACACTACTAATATTTTGTTTTCAGAGCATTGCAAGTGTAGTGCCAATAACTGCAATAATAATTACTTAAGTCTTACTAACTAGGTATTCAATAATAAATAGAACACCATTTTTTAAGCACGACAAAACATTCATAGTTAAAAATGTAGAGAGACTTATTAGAAATGTGCTAATAATTCTAAATCTTGAAAATTTCTGCATTTTATATAAGTAGGTACTTATGACATAGATTCACTCATATCAGATCTGATTATCCTTGGAGATTTATATAAGTTGTTAATTATTAAAGACTTTCGATGGAAATTTTCGATTGTGGCAGAGATCAGAATCATTTAACAATCTACAAGATAAAAATTAGCATCAAGCACTGGATATTTCATTGGTATCACATTTCAGCCACTTTACTCATGCCTTTTATTTTAAGACTTTTAACTATTACAAGAATTAAAAATAGCTTTCGAAATGCTCACGTTGACAAAAATTTTCTAGAAACTTATTTTCTTGAGATTACAAAAAAAATCTAATAGATTTCGTGTAATTTTAATAGCGGAATTGGATTTAACTTTAAATATAATCTTGTATTGCTGCCATAGGAAATTTTGTCTATGCACTCCATTAAACGCCGTGGAAAGTAATATTATTTTGAATGGCCTCACCATTACACAGCGTTTGTTTTGCATATCTTCTCACCTGTGGCAACATGACATGGGAAGGGACCAGTTAGGAGCGATGGAAATGAACAGCTATCCACTTGTTGTGACGTTTATGCCATATGCGAGTTTCTTGGGATTGATGAGTTTCACGACGTCCTTCGGAATCAACACTTTGCGTTAAGCAAACGTATGCTATAACTGCTACATCGTCGCCCAGTAAGTGAACCCTTGGGTTGAGAATTGTTGTGTTGGTTTTAACATGAGCCGGAGTGTTATCAATGAAGAATTTATGAAATTCTACACCCTCTATCAAGTTGCCTAACGCATCAGGATCAAATGCAGTTACATTAGGATCACAAAGTTTAGAATAAGTATCGTAATCGCCGTTGTTCACAGCATCTATAAGCACTTCGGTAACTTTTATCACTTCGGCACGGCGAAGTGAAGCATTGCTATCGCCTCGAGCTTTACCAAACGAATCCGCTTTAGTAAGCGCCTCTTCTTCATGTTCTTTTGAAATGACTGTACATGCTCTATCAACGCCTTTCTTGTCTTTATCCACATCGTCGTCTTCCAAAGTCGTACTACTGTCAGTCGATTCTTTTACTTGCGAGCCGTCGCCTTTTTTATTTACCATTGATTTGCCAGAGAAATTGCGCGTAGCAAGCATGGTTGTCAAAATGGCTCCTTTCAGTTTGCGGCGGGCGTTGAATTTCTTCAAGCAATCGACTGTTTCTTGTCGGTGCATAACAGAGGCGACACGTTCGCGATGACATATCCATGGATGTTTCAGAGCCTCGGAAGCTGTGATTCTCTTACTTGGATTCACAGTCAACATTTGATTAATAAGGCTCTTGGCCTCGGGTGTCACGGTATCCCACTCAGGAGAGGGATAATCATATGCACCTGCCTTAATCTGTCCATATAATCGGTGTTGATCCTCATCCCAAAAGGGGGGATACCCAACAAGCAGTATATACAATATGACACCACATGCCCAAATATCCACGGGTTTGCCATACGGCTCTTTCTTTAGTACTTCGGGGGACAAATAACCCGGTGTTCCAGCAAAACCAAACCAAGCTTGCTGGTCGCCTTGTACTTCAATTGCTAATCCAAAATCAGCAAGTTTAACAGCAGCTCCTTTAGCTTTGCTTGCAAGTAATAAATTTTCTGGTTTCAGATCCCTGTGAACAACGCCATTGTGATGGCAATGATGAACAGACTCCAAAATTTGTTGGATGCAATGTGAAGCATCGGCTTCGGAATAAAACTCCCTGGCCACGATATCCTCAAACAATTCTCCACCAGTTACTAAATCAAAAACGAGGTAGTGAAAATGTTCTTCTTGAATTGAATCGTGAAGTCTTACTATATTAGGGTGTTGTAATTTTCGGCAAATTCTAGCTTCGCGTTCTAGTTTTTGAAAATCTCGGGCCGATAGTTTTTTAGTATTAATTATCTTTGCTGCAAATTCATATCCAGTAGATTTTTGCACAGCGCGTCTTACTATGGAAAATGCTCCTTTACCTAATTCTTCTTTAAGATCATAATTATCCGAGAAACGAGTGCTAACACTTTCACGATTTGGGTTAGCCATTATACAAGGATATGAATTATTTTACCTGCTTGTAAATTGTAACTTACACCGTAACTCTTCGACGACAGATTTTTGAGAGTAACTGCAACAATATAAAATCATTATTTCGTTAATGATATAATACAGTAATACAATATAGAGCGTGCAGCAAATGATTAACTTTTAGGTGCTTTCCTACGTTAAATATTTGTTTAAATTTCTTTAAATGCGAAATAACCTGTTTCACAATTTTGTGGTTTTGTGTCAGATTATTAGCAAACAAAGTCACTTAAATTGCGAAGCAATTATAACAGACTTACAGAAGTAAAAGTTATTTTTATTAATTTGAAACAATATACGATTTTGGAATGGTAAAAATATAAATTAAACTTGAATTTCGTAAAAATTGCAGGTTAGTCAGAGGAAAACGTTAACATTTTTCTTACAAAGTGAAACAAATAAATCAATTAACGTTCATAATTATCAATATTATTGTCAGCATTTTTTTTTAAATTAAAAACTCGACTCATGTTTAAATATTTGAAATGAAAAATCTCCAGATCGTTGCAGCTTTAGTAGAAAACTTTTATATTAAGTTGTAAAGAGGGTACGTATAAAATAATAATATATTGAAAAATACGCTATTTCGGTCAAAGTATTTGATATCAGCAAGCTGAATTTAAAACGCGTAGATGCCTAGACAATAGTAATCGCGATTACAAACATAGACTTCTAATATTAACACTACGGCACCGGGATGACATTTCGTTAGCGCAAAATAATCGATACACTATTGTCTCACTTTATTAAAAACCCTCTTTTTATACACAGTTATTTAGTCTGCAAAAACGCCTTTTTACTTTGGGAAATGTCACAGTAATTTAAAAATAACACTAGTTTTTAATTATATATTTAAAGGAGATCAATGCGCGACATTTGATGATATTCTTAGCAAAAGTTACTTGCACGGCCTGTTTGTGATATTTTTAATTTTTACAACCACTACATTCAAATTAAATATACGACAGACATTAAATTAACAACACTTTATGTGAAATAAAAAAATATTACCAATTATGTGCCCATTTTACACAATACTAAGATGAAGATCAAAAGCTAAGGGCCTAGCCCTGCACCACACTCTCCGTCTGCTCCGGACACGAGCTTCGGGGTCAAACTCATAGACATTTGTGAGTTGCCAGGGCTGAGCAATAATGAATACGTTCTATTTCCATGCCGCTACGGCGTTTCTTATAGTAAGTAAAGGTTAATTAACTGTGCATGGGCTTTATCGTAATTTATATCGTCATATTACTTCAACGAATACATATTTAAGTATTTATTTGAACTATTTTCTAAACGTATTTTTGGAAGTGTAAATACTAAGGTGTGTTCGAAAAATCGATACAGTAGCGCAGCAGCAAACCAAAGAGAATTTGTTTTAACATAGTATACATAGAGCCATCTATCGGAAGATGCAAAGTACTAAATTGTATAACGAAATTAATAAGATTATGAAACCGCGATAAACAGCATCACTAGGTTTTTTAAACATTGTTTATTTACTAATTTTAAATTATTAATAAAACAAAAAAGATTTAAGTTTGATTTTGACAATTTATTACTTTTGCACATTTTCAGTAAAAAATAGATGATATGTACGTTGTAATTATTTAGAGGTTATTTCTTCTGTTTTAGAGTTTATTGACTTCTTATGACGGAATATCTGCTATTAGCGATCTTTAAAATTGCTGGTATGGAATTTTAATCCCTTTGCTTACAAAATGAGATTTGCTGACACAACGAACAAGTAAACAGTAAATAAAATAAAACATTGAGTAGAACTTAACTGAACACTACATATTATGTCTACTATATATATATATATATATATATATATATATATATATAAATATATATATATATATATATACATACACCTAAATATATGGACATAGATCTCCCCATAGACTTCCAATGGGATCCGTTAGATAATCGGACCTTAACAAAATTGTCTGTCCAACTTGTGGGCGGACAACCTATGCTGCGTTTGCCGTCCTGTGGTCTGCATCAGAACCTTAAGCGGCCATATGTTCTGCGTGCTAAGTGGCCTACCCAGTGCCAATTCAAATTGCCTATTCGCTGCGCCAGTTCGGTTATTGTCGAGTGTGGACGGATTTCCTCTCTGCTAAATGCTCAAGCAATACCTTCACTATTGCCAAATTATTTACTTACAAATTATAAAATGATTTGGTTACCTTATGCGAAAGAAGGACGACGCTATGGAGACACTTTTTATTCAGGGTGGAGTAAATGCCTTGAGATCAGTAAGTCGTCCGGTTTTGCGACGGACGGAACAATTGCTCTCTCGAAAGTGCTTCTGAATCTAAAGGGCGTGCTCGATTCAGGGGCAATGCTATTTTAATCCTACGCTATGAAGTACCTCTGAGAGAGACGCCGTACGTCAATGTCCATAATGGTATCTGCTCTACCAAGAGCTTCGACTATGAAAAAGAATACACAATAGCAAAACCACTCAGAGATTGTTTAGGAGCAATTCCGATTATACATTAAAGTACGAAGGACCGCGGGGAGATGGCGGTGGACTGTGTAAACAGCCTTCAAACAACCACCATGATGACATGTATTCTGACAAAAGCTCCGACTAAGAAAAAAATACAGAACGACAAAACCACTAAGGATTGTTTAGGGAAATTCTAGATTTTATCTTAAGGTACGAAGGGCCTTGGAGAGATGGCGGTGGACTGTGAAAAGGTCCGTACAATAACATCTGCACAACAGTTCGTCGAATAAAATAGTACATACTAATAATGAGGTTTGACTTTCAATGACAATCACAAATATGTGTTTTTGGTATATATTAGTTTTTATGGATACTTTTGCTTACACAATAAAAGTTGTAACGTAATGCGTCAATGAATGTTTCGGTAATAATTTAAGTCAAACTATCAGTTGTTAACAAGAAAAATTAAAACTTACTAATAAACAAAAAACTTGCAAAAATGCTATAGTGTAGATGAGTGTTTAATTGATAATAAAGCTTGGGAATGAATTGCTTTAATACTGTATAAAGAAAATTGTGACCACAAAAAAACCCGTCTGAACTCGCTGTGGGCTCTTCTTAAATGAGGGTGCGTTTAGAATCTTCATAGCTTTAAGTTGGAGGAAGCCAATATAGCAGAGCCCGATCTGATTCTAGTTTCAATAGAATTGGGTTCTTGAGGTATTCGTATGACGTACACAAATATTACTATTAATGATCCAATTGTGTTTAGTAATACGAATAAATTGGTGAAAATATTTACTACGTGTCTTCAATAAAGGTACTCGGAGAACTATTGTCCTTAAAATATTAAACACCGTTACGTAGTAATAAACAGTGGACTTTAGTTTTAGGGAGTAGTACAAAAGGTATACATACATTGCGTTTTTTTAATGTATTCGTTCTTTTGATCAAAAACATTGGAAAGAATTTGTCTGTTTGTGTCGCAAACAAATTCATATCATGATAGTTAGAAAACAGTTATATTAGATTTTAACTAACAAAGTCTGTAAAAAGTTATTGTACATGTGATAAACTATTTTAAAGTCTGATTTATTATGTTATTAAGTTAAAGGAATGGTTCAAAAATAAATTCGTAGTTTATTAATTAGCGTACATAAATGTTATAATCACTCTGATATTTATTTGATCACTACTTAGAAACTGTATATTCTAATCGTCGAGAGATCCCCTTTTGTGAATGTTCCAACGGTATTTTTAAGAAATCAAAACTGGTTCGCATCTTGCGCAAGTACGGCTGTAGGGGAATTAACAAGGGTTTTTGGGACGGGACCCTTCCGAAATTCGCCGGTGTACAATGCACCCTCCGTACCCATCCCCACGCGAGTTCTCTTATTATTACGCGACTCCTGTTTCTATCCCCACATTGTTCACATTATTTTTATATTGGTACTGGATTGACGCGTTCCAAAGTTAGTTATTTTAGTTCCCAAACTTCCGTGCGAAGTAAGATTCTTATACATGGTCGTCGAGCAAAGCAAGCGATGGTTGGTAACTTCTCTGCAATAAAATGAGCACAGCAGTTGAAACGGTGCTAAATAACGCGAAGGTATTCGATCGGTTCTGTCACATAATATTTGAAGCGAAGGGAAGTATTAAGGTTTCGAGCGTTGCGGTCGTCTCAAGTTGCTTTTCTCATGAGCGGACTCGCTTGTAAAATAATAACATGAGAATAATATGTGTAGCAGAACCGTCGCAAGTACGCCGTCCTGCGTGCAACGTTCGTAAGGCTGTGTAGTGAGCGGTTATATCGATCGTGGCCTCTCTCCAATGCGTTCTGTGACTTCGGGAATCGCTTCAAATTGGCGGGAGATGCGACGCCATGTTATTTTATCATAAAACTAGGTAAGTTTGCTTTGAATTAATTGTTTTTATAATCTTGTTTAGTATTTAATATACATTATGTGTTAACGACTTTTTTTTTCTATAATTTATACAAAAGTATAAACTTTATAGTTATTAAAATTTTATTTTAATATTTCTAACGCAACCCAAAACCAATGAGATATGTACAGTCATATTCACAAAAGAAAACAATATTTGTGTTGAGTTCTATTCAATCAAGAGATTTAATAAAAAACCGTCTCTATTTATACCATTGTGAATCACTATACAAAAATATTAGCAAGTAAAACTATAATTAGGAGAATTTTAGACTCGAAATGAATAAATATATGTATATGTATACCGTTATAAAACGTTTGAAAATATTAACATTAAAACTGCATGCCAAAGCCAAAAGGGATTTAGATAATGTTATATATTACAATTATAATGTATATGCAGATTGCCATAGACTCAAAGCGGATAAAAGCCTCGTGGGACTAGACTAAAGAGATACAACGTCATGCGCAGAAAATGAGTTTTTTTTTATAATGTACTTTTTATTTTGTTCCAAATTTGGTAATACTACTATTAAAACAAAACATTTATTTATTATAGAATGATTTCAACCAAAACAATGTAACAAATCCTGTCATATATTTATTACAAAATTTCATATTTACTTAGTAAAATCAAACATTCATTGTTATACAAATATATAATTAGGTTAGTGCTTATTTATATATTTTTTTAATCGAAACGGCTTAAAATTTATAAACAACCGACACAGAAAACACTAATAATCTTTTGAATTTTTGTATGGATTTTCGTTAAACACGGATGTTCGGAAGTATTTCTTTCATTTGTTTGTTTTTCTTGTCGTAAATTTTATTTGAACTGGTAAATTTAAAGGAACTTGAACTAAATGAAGTGAAAAATGAAGAAAAACAATGTTTTACAAACAGACCGGGCGAATACTTATGTATCGAATCTAGTCATAACTCTGTGTATAAATTCTATAAAAAATTACACTTAAGTCGATTTATAAACAGAAAATGTAATTAAATACAGTGCGTACTATTATTTACTGTCAATTATATTTATTACGTAACAGATTTATTGTAAATTACCTCGCTTTACTTGCACACTCATTTGGTGTTGCCATATAAAGTTTTAACGAGTCAATATTACAAAGAGGTTTCAAGTATGCTTTCTTCTCTAAAATTGACGGTAATTCTTTTTAGTCAATGTCGACCAGGGAGGACTTTATATAGTTAACTTTATAAACAATTCAGGTCCCATCTCTGATTTCCAGCATCCGCAAGTATAATATTTGTGGCAAATGCATGAGAAGGGGTTCCTCGATATATGTTTGATACTTTTTACGCCTTGCACTTCAAAAGTGTCTTTCATCTTTTTATAATAAGGCTTACGATTTTTTTTTGTCTGACTGTTTTCCTTTATCAGGTCCATAAATACTAAACTAAAACTAAAACTTTTGTTGCGCTTATGAAGAACTAATATTTTGGTTCAGTTTATGTCAAAACGAAATTAAAGAGCTCCATAAGGATCACGCTGTTAAATATTTTAATGTAAAAGCTGAATTTATACGGCCAGACTACCAGACTGATGATTTGCTAGTCGGGACTTAAAACTTTTGGACTATAAATTCTAGTCTGTGCTAGAGGACATGGCGTGGTCTGAGCGTCACCCAAATATTGAATCGCTCCTGAAATCTTTGGATGCAGCAGTGACCAAGTTTCCAATGTACATCGTTCGTAAATCTATCGACGAATGGCCCGACCATTTAAAAGCGTGCGTTAAAGCTAAGGATGGACACTTTAAATAACTAGTTTAGTACGTTAACATATCTTTTGCACTCTACATAATCACCCATAAAACTTTAAAATTAAATGTTTTTTTTTTAATTATCGCATCTTTTCTTTGTAGTAGAACTTATGGTTAGACTAGGTAGAATTTGATACAGAGTAACGAGAGAAGCGATGAAAGTTTATGGATGGTACAAACTTTTAGAATTTGAAGTTAATAAATATATCATAAAAAAATAAAATAATAAATATATTAAACTAATTCAGGTATAACCTACTAGTATTAAAGTTAATTACTTTAAATGATTTTAGATTTGTGCTCTGCAATGTGGGCTTGCAGGACGAGTAGGCTAATATAAATGCTAATTTCAGATAACATGGCAACAACAGTTGCTGTGCGGCAAATTGGTTGATTCCATTGAGGTTTCTCTATTTACATGTATTTCATACTTTGTTGAAATTTGGTCAAGTGTAATTACAGATTGTAGTTTATTTATATCTATATGGCAGACATTAATAACAATTTTAAGTCCCATATTCCAGTATTCACGTTCTAAATTTCATAGCTTGAGGCTTGAGAATTTCATGATGTCATTTTTAACTGTATAGGTATTTTTAAATTAAATCCTGTAAAAAACACGCGTACATTCACCATCTTGTGACAACAAAGCATGTGTCATTGGCTCAATAATGTTTCTAGGTAGTTGGTTTAAGAAGAAAAAAAAGAAGTGAATTAAAGTAACTTATCTTCATCTATTAATACTAATCAGTGTAAAGAGCAATTTCTACTCAAAGCTATACAGGACGATTGGTTATAAGTGTAAAAGTTTTAATGTGGTGAAGGTATAATTCATAATAATTCATTCATATTTACAATCATTACAATTATATAATGTGATCACTCTGAAACTCCATTGAACTGTTACAAGCTAATAACAGGCAGTACTTGTACTGCAGGGATAGACAGTAAACATTATTAATTGTAATTTATCAATGTTAATTATTTTTTAAAATATCGATTTTGGATTGAGTATGCCATACATTATTTAACAGCTAATGTGTATGTATATAGATAAATGTAAGATATATTCGTCCTTGTAAAGCTTGTACGCCTATAACCAATCATCCTGTATATTAAGTATTAAGTAAGTACAGAATTGATGAGATCGAAATGCAATTACAAGTTTTTGTTTATCGGTTTACAATATTTTAATTAAAATTAACCTATTAAAAATTTCATTAGTAATACCAGTTTACGACTTAATTTTCATCGTGGTCTATTTGTATCGATGCATAGAACGGTGAATGAGAACAGAAGTTGGTCGACATTTTATACCTTTATATCGGATTACACTCAACTCGTGCCGATTTCAGTATTTGCAATTGTTGATTAAAGATTTCCACGCAAAGGTCTTAAGCATATCATTTACAGTTTTGTATACAATATTAAAATGTTAAAAACAGGATTATAAGTTACCATAACGATGAACAAATCGTTTTGCGCAATAAACGCTGGTTATGATGATTGAATTAAAAAATGAAAATCTAATAGTACAATATAAATCTCTACTTGTTTTTGAAAGAGACGATTAATCGAAATTTTTATTATAAAATAGTTTAATAAAACTAATCTCCGGCCGTTTGAATTCATAGCGATAAATTTAATTTAAAAACTTAATTCCAAAATATATATTCAGTTTGACGCATACAATTGCGCCTTCATTCTGTTATGAATCATTACACTACGCGACGTAGATCAAGTTTTAACTCAAAGTTTCCTATGATTTAAAGATCGACATATAAAATCTTTTTTTTTTAAAGAAAAAACAAACAGTCTTTGCGCATAAACATTACTTACTTAAATGCAACAAAAATGAGAATATGTAAATTTATTCCCCCGTCTTTGCAAGTACTGAAGTATAATCTAAAATTCAAATAACAATAAAAGTTTACAATTTTTTTTAGACGATTTCTGTAGGAAGAACAACATACTTTATTTTTTATTTTTTAATTCGCATCTGTAGTCGGCCATCTAGCTTTAATCGTTACGTAGTCTCTTTTTTCAGTTCTTACAAAACCAAAATTTTAATTTTTTTAACAAAAATTAAGGATAAAGAAAAAAAGAAATGTATTTTATTTAATTTAAATTAAGAAAATACAGCATATGTCCCTAACAAACCTTCGCTTTATAATAGTAAGTAATTCGGAAGGATTACATATCTTAGGGCGATTTTTGGCTTACGCTCAGCACAGGGAAAACATTATATATTTGTTAAGAATGGTTGTTTTTTTTTTTCGTAATTTGCACTAACACATAACACGGAACCCCTATATGTATTGCTTAAGAGCGTTTGATTTACAGGTTCTGTGGTCTATGCCCGGCAATTGCGGCCGATTCGCAATTTGCAATGCTGGAAGCGAATCTGGTCGAACGAAATCAATTTACACGATAAATCACGAAGGTGTGTGAATAATTTTCATTCAGTAAATTACTTGTAGATCGATCATTTTCGTTAGTACGCACATCCTCTTATAACGTTTTCAAATAAAATATACCTCTTTAATTATAGATATTCCACTTATATTTAAAAAATATGTGACCTTATTAATAATGATTTAACTTTATAATGTTTACAAAGTCTTGGTTTTATAACTAAAAAAGTACAGTACATATTGTACGGCAATATCACGGCCTGTAAGACGTTGATATATTGTTTCACCATTATTTGCCACCGTTTTGCTTCGTAATATGTAAATTTTAACGTGAGAACGGTCTATTTCGTGTTACTGCAAACAAGGTTATAAATAAAGATTTCCGGCAAGTTATAGAGTGCCATTTTTATATGCAAAAATAAATTGTAGTTAAAACTACTACTAAATATGTAAATGAAATAATTCCTGAATTAACAATAATTACCGAAATTATTATATTCAATTTTAGGTATATGATTACATTAAAAGATTTATTAATAATTAAGAATATAAATCGAATGTAATTGTAAGATAATGTTTAAAGTCCAAACCTTCTATTTTGTTTAAACTTGTATCGTACACACAATATTTCTGTAAAAATATTATATTTCTTGGTCAAAGGAATATGTTGCCAAATAGCTTCCTAATAACTCTCAAGGTCAAAAGAAATTGATGTTAATCCCGACTCAGTGGGATTAGATCCTTTGACGTCAGCTGCGATTGGGGATTCTTAACTAGGAGTTACGGATATGGGCAGGCATCTACGAGAAAATTGTTGCCTTTACGAAAACATAAGCTTGTTTAACTTGACAGAGTTAGAACGTTAAGCCAGATTATTTATGACAAACAAAACAAAGTTATGAGATTTTATTCTTCCATTATGAAATTAAAACAAATATGGCGTGTTTTTCAATTGTTTGTGAAGATTTAAAGTTGAATATTTCTGTTGTATATCGAGGATTTCTTAGCATATTTTTAATTTCACTAATTAACTCCGTTGGCGTTATAGATATTCTTAAAATATCAGATCTAAATAAATAACGGAATATTTATATTCATTTATTTGATATTTCACATTTGAGGTTAACTTTATGAGTAAGACTATTTACATGGGTGTATATTTAGGCTATTTTTATTTTCAATGTATCCTCTATACATTGAATGTAAAAAATTAAATACATAATAAAGTGTATTAAGAATAAGGTAGTTAAGAACGCTAATAATAACAAGAGGACAAACCCATGTTCGCAGTGACGCTAGGAGTTATGAGTACATGTTTTCATTTAGGTTCATTAAAAAGATTATTTGTGAAGTAAGTTATGTTAACATAAGTTTTCAGTTGGGAATGGAACCTTTTATACTTCGAAAAGGAATATGTGAATTCCAGAATTTTTTGTCATTACACTTAAATATTATAATTTGTGTTATCAGATTACAGTTGCAATGATCTTTTATATTTATCGTTAGAAAGACTAAGCTAAATGGCTTCTGTTATTTAATTATGTGAAGTGTTTTAGAGGAAAGAAAGTTGAAATCTATTGCTTTGTTTTCCAAATCGAATCTTATAATCAACAGTAAAAAAGTATGTAATATACGAAGTGTATTATATGCAAATAAATATAAATGTATTATATGCAATTATTAAAAAAAAATATAAATGTATTATATGCAATTATTAAAAAAAAAACAAGTAACAATAACTATTAAGTCATCTATAAATATATAATATGACTATTTTTATATTACAATGATTTATGTTTTTTATCAAGTTTTTTATCAAGCTTAAAATTGCAACGTAGCTCCTTTATATGTCACACTAAAAATTCTATCAAATAGCACAATAGAAAGACAGGTCACGGTGGAGAAGCTAGTATGTTTTTGCCTGATCATATGCGATTGGTTAATATACTTATATCTCATGTACTTGGCTTAATAAATTGTACTCAGTAGGATATGATGCCAAAAATATTATGATTTAATATAATATTTAAATATTGTAGTAAGTCAAAGAATTAATTCTGGAAAAACTACTACTAAAAAACCTAATGTGTTAAACTGTTAACTTATTATTAATTTATTATCATCAAATTCAAAACATCATAATCAAATAAATACTTACATGCACTTTTTAATTGTAGATTTTTAACATTATAATTAAGAAAAATAACTTGAAATCTATTCAATATACACCTTACAACACAATATGACGATAATTTAAGAAATACATACAAACCCCAACTTGTTAACGCCAAAACAAATTACGGAAAACTGTATTGTTTGAAGGAGTACAGTTGTAATAGGTTACTTACTGAATTGAAGTAATGTATAGAACATGTATGTATGCTTTACTTTGTGTTGAGCATCCAAGGGCCTGGTTTTAAAAATAGTGTTTTAATATAATGTTACATTTTTTATCTTAAAGTAAAAAAGCCTGGTATAAGTTTTATAATAACAATTTGTTTAAGTCCAAATATAAAGAATATATACGGCGATGCACAGGATTTTGATAACCCTTGTCCATAAGTGTAAAAATTAAAATGAAAACTTTTATTCCATAACTTTGTTGAGATGTATGAATATAAAGCTGATTTATAAAGAGAATATAATTAAATTCGTAGTGGCGTTCGTGCGTGCCTTATCATCCGACATGCTTGTGCCTACTTTCCTCACCCTTTATGAGGGTGTGATAACAGAAATTATAATCTTACTTTTTTTAAATCGACTAATCTAATGCCTACTTGTAAATAAACAACTTAAAAATAAATTACCCTTCTTCAAAAATACCAACAATTCATGGCTTTAAAAAAATTAAAACTCTTTTGGGGATTTTTACTGAGTATTTAAATATCCATTATGTGTTAGTATCCAAGATTGCTTAAAAACCAAAAGGTATATCTTTGTACTTAATTTTAACGTAATATATTTTTTAAGAATGTAAACGTAAATTAACAATGACATATTTCTAGAGAATTCTCACATGTTTCAAAATCATACATTTATTTTTACCCTCGCCCCTTTCGCTTTATTTATACGCGCTCAAAGTCGAGAAACGTATTAAATTATGCAAACAGAAATTAAACAAAATTTGTTCTACACTTCAAATATAATTTAAGCTTTGTGTTTCTAATTTAGGGTTAATAACTAATGCATACACACGTATACTTTCGGTACCACGTTACGGTTCGGTACTACGTACTCGTATATATAATAATAAATTACATGCAATAACAAGAATATCTTACAATGAATATTAGATAACTCCCTAAAACTAAAAAAAAGTTTATTGTGGTCTACATAAGAAGTACAGCGTTAGTTTCGCTACGTTAATCTTCAATAAATCCTTGAATTTTTTTTCTTTTATTATCCAAGTGAGTGCTTGAAGCTCATAGTAATAAATATAAGTTGAAATAGACGACGGAGCAGACTGTGTGACGCCGTCGCTCCCCCGCCGTAATCCGCATATTGGTGAGCACTAAAACATAACTAAAATCGCTTTACTCCCCGCTCGTGTAAATTTCTACCAGAATGATATATTTGACTCATTGTATAAAGAAATGATATAAGAAACAAAATTTAATTATTGCTATCACCAAATTGTGACAAATTTGCCAATTGCCGGATAACCTTAACATCTTAAAGGTTTAAACGTTTAATTAAACCTTTGCTAATTTATTGATAAATTGGGGAAATGTTACGTAGGCGGTAGTCTTCGTGATATTTCCTCATATATTTGAATTTAGCTTAACAATTTTTTGAACTGTGTTAAAAAGAATTAAGACTTCGGTTTTTCAATTGACTATTGTTACCTCCGAAATGCCGTAACCTCATTCTGTAAATGAACAATTTATCTTTTATTGATCAAAAAACATTGAACGAACAGAAAGAAAGTAAAATTAAGCTTGTTAAATTAATAAACATTAGTCATTGTTATGATATCAGCCGTAGGATGTCACTACTTGACATAAGTCTCGACACGTTCAAAGTATCATGTATCCAACGTCTTCTAAGGATCTTAACAAGGTTATCTGTCCCCCATCTTGGTTGGGTGGACGTCCATCGCGGGCCGGTCTAAGATGTCCACTCCAGAAACGGGAGCTGGGCTGCCCACTGCTACTTCAACTTATCAATCTCTTACGTCGGTTCCTTCACAGTGTATATAGGTAGTATATAACCATCTAAAATAGTATTACTACAACTGTTTTTGTCATCAAACAATACTACGTAAGATTTTATTTCTTAAGGGAATATCACTGCTTATCTTATTGGTTTTTATAATTTTGGCGGAATAATAAATTTCAGAGTGATTGATCACTTTAGATAGTGTGATTAAAATTGGTGGTAAAAGCTTTTAAGCGGTGATTGTATCTCTCTATCTGCAGATTAGTTTACAAGTAGAGTACAAGTTTTCAAAATGGTTGTCTTAAGGGCATATCAAAATGCTTTTTTGTTTCCTTGTGTGTCTAACACACCGTTATTACAATTTCGAGATTTGAAATACTGTAATTATATTGTAATTATTTTGTGCAACGAATATATGTTACACTTATTATTAATTAAATTTTTTATTGATATTTATTTTTTGTGGATTTGTCAAAGAAAAGTGACGCTTGTTTATCTTGTAATTTTTTAATTTCATTAAAGTTGTATCAGACGAATTCACTATTATAGATAAAGATAAAAAACCAATCTACCCGAATAGTGCTAATAAATTAATTAACATAAAATTTTCTTATTGTTATAACTTACATAAAATAATGATTGACATATCCCTAGTCTTGATAGGCTATTAGTTACGGTCCATTACATTTATGCTGTCAACAGATAACACAAAATTTTAAATAGAACAGTACTACTTACAGAGTATTAAATAATTGTAAATGGGATACCACAGAAGAAAACTCTTTGAATTGTAATATGCGTTGCGTGGTCTAATAATTTGCGAGCTTTTGCCGACTCTATTTTACGGTACGTAGCGTAAAGCACAGATTAAACATTTTGTCGTATATTTTAGAGCTAAGCCATTTTATGAAAGTGAATTTTGTTATTTCGTGAGCGTATCACTGAAACTTCAACGAGTCGCGAAATATTGGGGCGTTGCCTGAGGCCGTCGCCCGCGTAGATCGATAAAAGTTATTTAATAATAGAAAAAGATCTCTTAGCGTTGTACAACGTGATCTGACTTGATACGAGGAATTAATACAAAGATTATAAATAACTCGAATTCGGCTTAAAATATTTTATGAAAAAAATAATTATGTATTATGTTTTAACTATGAACTCGCTACACAACAATGCTGCTCGGTAATAAAACTATGTACTTTAACTTTCACTTACCATATAATATTATATTTATCATGTGTATACGTTACGTTTATACTTTGTAACTTTATATTTAAAAGAAAACTAATAGAAGTCTTTTATAGCAGCAAATTTTAATTAAAGATGTATTTCTTTTATTCTTTCATTTATTAATATTAGGTGTAAATGTGATTAATGACGACCTGAAGATAATTATCTGTTTATCTATTGATTATCTGTGGAGAGAAAATTTGACACATTTTAAAATAATAAAAAAATTATAATTTTGTTGTATTTTTTGCCATTGTCATAAATAATTTAGAATTATATTATGCACCATTGTGCGAATATATGACGTATAACGTTTAACCAATAACATGGGCGATCCTTGCGCCCATAAAACGTAACCTAAATTCCAAAAAAGCTTTTAACTGCGGGAATGCCTTCGGAGATGAATACGATAAAGTGTTTTTACTACGTTCACTTATATTTAAACATATCGTGTATTTTTTTTAAATTGAAACTTTTTAAGTTAAGTTTTCTATTTAATACAATCTTTGGATTTAATTAGCCGAGAGGCAGGTTGGGTGTGGAAGGAGACATCTAAATACTGTTTGTTTGCACGGTTATTATGACTGTTATGGCTGCTAACTTTTATCTACGCCAGTGATGTTAACAAATAATTGTAATTCTATATATCAGTTTTATGAATAATTAAGTAATAATATGAATAATACTTTTGATAAATATTATTCTAAAGCCCATAGTGATGACGAATGCGATTATACATTTTAAAATTAAAATATTTCATTTCAATGGTACATATATTTATTTGAGGACATTTATTTCAGTCTGATGCTATTTTATTGTTCAGTAATTTATGAGATAATGTTTGTCGATAGAGAAACAAAGAAAATATTTGAAAAAAGTACAGAATTCTATTGTAAACAAATAACAATAAGCGAGTCTTAGGCTCATTTGTAAAGAAATTGTTTGCCTCTACTGGCTACGTACTCTACTCTCCCTACTCGCTTGAAATCTAACCTTCGTTGCATCGATAAGGGTGTTATGTTTACATAATGGAGGAGATGCAATATTCAAGAAGGTTATCCACGTAGTTAAAGCCTCTACTCAACTTAGGTCAAGGCTAGAATGGATAACTTTCACGATAACATGTAATATGTTTCTACTACTAATTGAATTGTTGCCGAAATTCCTTTAGTGTTAGTAAATATACTTTTCCTTTTTAGCTTCATATATAACACTGTTCATTATTTCTTTCTAGGTCTTCTATGTTTGTTCACTTTTTGTTAAGTGTTGGCGGAAGAAGTTTAACGAGAATCCTAAAATGGTCTCCTTTATTTTATTAACTTTACACACTATGCAATGCTGGACTTAATTACTTATGGGTATTCTCTACCAGTTAACCATCGAGTGTTGTTGCAATGACAAATATGTAGTTGTGCAAAAGTGATACAAATTATATAAAATATTACATCTGTCTACCCACATACACGTAAGATGCTTATGCCTGTACTCATCACAATATCATTAGACCTATAATACCTAGACTTTTAAAATTTGGTAGGAATATTTATTACATTAAGTAGAGGTTAGCTAAAAACGGATTTTATAGAATTTCACCCACAAAAAATGGTTGAGGGTGCGTTATTTAGGAAATCATATTTTCATACAGTCTAAATCAGTGTTTCACAACTCGAGGCCCACGCCGCACAGGGGGCAATTCGAAAATGAACTTGACACAAGTTTAACAATGCCTTTAGCATAAATATAAAAATTATGTATGTTACGTTAGGGGTCGTAAGAATTTTAGAAAGCAACTTGGGTTGGTTGGTTGGGCAACTTGGGTACAACCCGAAAACGGTTGAGAAATACTGGTCTAAATCTTGGCCAGAATGGTTTTAAAGTATGTTAAAAATTACCAAGAGTGGATTTTATGAAATTACAACCCCAAATTTAGTATGGGCTACCCGAATAGGGAAGGAGACACCAAATTCTTTATATACGTAATTATATAATTACTAAATAAACACACTTAAATAGCGGGGTGTAGTATATAGTATACACATAAATTAAAAATAGTACATATACTAATCCATAATTAGAGTGAAAATACTTAAGTTTTCCTGTCAAAAGTCCGAATCATCTTTTAAATATGTAACTGTTTGTTGACTTATTTCGAGACGGAATTTATCAAAGTATAAGGATTTGGACAGGAAAGGAAGAATAAATCATGTCGGATTCGTAAAATGAATTTCTCCCATAGCATCCAATTGGGTGAAATTGTAATATGTAGTGGTCTGTGCCAAGGCTTTCCAGGAAGCCCTCGAGCTTCGCAAACTTGGAAAAGGTTTTAGGCTTAACGATTTCAGTACCCTGCCCCTCACAACACTTGGGCAGCGGTGCCAATGGGGTCGAAAAAATAATAATCTCATTGTCTGTGTGTTGTGTCTTGTTTTTTTACTAATTGATAAGCATAAACATGAATGTTATAACGCAAGTTCTTGTTATATTATTGACGAAAGTATTATAAAAATTTAATGGAAAATTTAATTAAGTGGAAGTTTAAATGGTTTCTGGAGATGAAAGTAAATTTGATTTAAATTTTCTCGATGAAGCGCTACGCGGTGGAAAGCTTGTACCTACCGCTTTTTATATTATTTACTTTTAGAGGTTGGAATTCATTGAAATCGGAACACCTGTCACGTCTTTAATTTGGTTATGAATAAGAAAAATGTTATGTTATATTTTAAACATCACTTAAAACTCTATTAAATGCAATGTCAATATATAAACATACAAAAGTCTATGCGAGGCAACAGTTTTGATTTTTGATGAAATTAGTTTTTTTGTAAAGCAGACTGTTTTGTTTTGTTGAAAGTTATAAAAAAAATTAAAGTACGGGTTCACAATGGCTTTGTTTTTAATACAAATTTACTTTACAGACTGTCATAGTCGTACATCGGAGTTAACAGGTGTATTTTTACTAATATTTTCTGACTAATGAGTATTAATTTCCATTGAGTTAACCTTATCTACATTTAATTTTAATCAAAAGGAAAATAACGTTCAATTTAACATTTCATTATTAATTTGTACAAGAAAACGTTTCTCACAGTCCCTTTGTGGCGGCTACGAAATTGCTACGAAGTCGTTGAAGTTGCTTTGTGCTCGGTTTATAATTTAAAAATAACGCCTCGACGGCTGCTTTCATAAAAGTTAATAATAAGAAGTACTGATTTTAAATACTTCCCATACATCATATATCAAGGGCTGATTATTATTTTAATTAACATAATGATCGTTATTTCAGCCGTAAGACGTACACCGGTGGATATAAACCTCTCATAATTTTCCAATAGAACTGGTAAGAAGCGGCCTAAAAAAATATGTAACAAAGTCTAAAATTTATTACTTATAAAAGTTTCGATGCAAAGAAAAGTTTTTGATTAGAATATGAGTTCATAAATTATTCTGCGGTAATAACAAGCAGCAATTCTACGATCACAAGTGAAGTAATGATGTATTCAGGTCCAACGTATAATTTACTATTACATATAAAAACATTATACTTTTGTATACTTTATTTTCCTCACTGGCGCTTTTTTAAGACTCCCTAGAGTTGAGTTTTATTTGATGATAATGAATTTGAGACAAAAATGTACATGATAAATGCATTTTGTTAGGCTTTTCCTATTTGATATTTCTCGGAATGTGTATAAAATTGTACGTAATAATACAATCTTAATGAGTATTATTTTTTTTAATGAAAAGAAATAGCTCTTTTAAATTTATTAATTAATATTTGACGTTAAAAATACGATGTCATGGCGATGGCATTTTAAACTGCTTAATAAAGACAATTCTCATAGGACTTGTCTCTTTTACGAAACAAATATCTTGAAAGAACTAGCTTATGTTAGGATTGCCTATCATTTGCAAAAGCTAAAAGCTAACATGTATTTATAATACACAGTAGACTAATTGACGCATGAATATGTCGTAATGACGCTGTTTCAGCATCAAACCTGTACCAGCTAAGAAATTACCTGTTTCTAGGTTTTTTTTTCTAATAATTTAAAGCGTCGACATAAAAGTTTATTGTGTATCCTTTTTTATTATTAATAAATGTTATTGTTAGAATAAAATTTTTACTAATTTTAATATATAAAATAAAATTGAAGCTCTTCATTAAATCGTATTTTTCAAGTAGTCATAGAAATGAATGAAAAAATACTATCCATACACAAACTAAAATTTTCTGCCAAGTTTAACCGAGTATAACCCGAATGGAAATTTTACTTGCTATGAGTGGCCGCCAAAGCAACCTTATAAGTTGACATCTTAGGCGAAACCTTATAGCTTTGTATCTAGGGTGAATTGCATGATCATTTTTAAAGTTCAAAGAGTTTCAAAAATAACTTTGCATATATGAGATGAAAATATTCACAATTCAAATTTCAAAGGTATGCTTCTTTTTTATTTTTTGTGTTCTATATAATACGCACATAGATGTATTAGAAACAACCAGTTCAAATTGTCCCAATGGAAATTTGTCGATGAGGTCTATGTCCAACAGAAGACGTTCTTCAGCTCAAAAGGTGATAATGTGCCTCGACGCTGAATATACGTAGAATTCAGATTAAATAGACAAAAGGTGAAGTACCAATGGCGATTTATCGCAAAGGGCTATTCCTTCTAGAAAACCATTTATTGCATATTTTGAACATATCCTTTTCGAAATCCAAAGGGAAGGTATATGTCCAGTAGTAACGGTTTGAAATGATGTTGATAAAATAGAAAATGAATGTGTTAGCTGAATTTACAGCAAGGAACATTTTTCGCCCTATTAAACTGGTACAAAAAATTAATTAAAAAAGTTAACAAAAAAAAGATTCTTTAACTGCATTGAACGAATTCGTGCTAAAGAAAACACCGCCATGCGGCATAGTGCCTGGCACCAAGTTTTCATTAAGCCATTTACCTTTATTAAAATTAATTTAGCTGAATAGAAGCAAGTTGCAACTCGACGCCCGTATGCGCAAAGAACTGGGTCAATGACAGCTCCGCTGAGAATAGAATTGTCGCTTAAGGGTTGGATGAGTTTCATTGTTATCCATAGCTGGTGGAACTGTAGATGTTATCATTTATTTAAGGGTATTCAAATGTTGTCACTTGATGACAGATGTCTCGTTAGTAAGAGATAATAAAATGAGACCTTCTTACTTTATGAATTGTATTTCGCACAATAACTGACCGTGGTGAAATAATATTTTAAAGTTTTATTTTTATGATTTGAAATGAACAATGCATTGTAATATAAAGTTTTTTTTTTATGTTATAATCTTATTTACGGTTGAAGGTACAAAAAGTATTTTTTATATAAACACATATTTTATTTAACTTGTAAATTATAATATCTATTTAAATTTAGTAAATCTTACAATTCAATATAGACAGTTCACAGATACACTCTAAAATAATCTGTGAACCAGTATACTAATTACAAGTTGAGAAGGAAAGAAATTCGGCAATTAATATCGTTGGTATTCAATAACTCAGAATTCCTTTGAGGACGAATGCCAGTTATATCTCTAGATAAATATACAAAGGAAGTTTTAGCTTGAAGATAATGCATTCCGTAATATTTTTTTCGATAGCTCTGTAAACAGTTTTGTACATAATGACGAAATGTGTATTATTAAAAGCTTTAATATTCGAAAACAGCATATTAGGTAGTTAATTATTAATTATGTGAAATATTTTCTATGTGAAATTCTACAGCGTTAGAAAAGAAATTACATAGGATTGAAATTAAAATTGAAGGAAAAAACGAACAAATACCCGAAGATTATGTTATATTCTCTAGTTAGTACTGTCCTGCGTAATGGATTGTGGCATTTACTGTCATTTAGACTAATGAGGCTAGTAACACGACAAAAAACAATGCTTAACTATTTTTAAAAATCTTTAGAGTATTCGACTATCTATCATGGCGATTTTTGGGGGAGACTTTTGTTTTGCAGTGGGCGTCCATCGGCTGAGAATAAGAATATAAAAAAAATGTTCGATCAAAATTCAAGGTACCTTGGAACAAGGCTCGACAAAGTCTGCAGCGAGTACATGCACGTAGCCATCTAGGTTCAAGATAACCGGCTGCGGTTATCTTTTTTTATTGTAATAAGTGTTACAATTTTTGAAAGATATAAGCATAAGAAATTTATATTTATGGTAACAAAGTTAATATTAAGGAAAATAACGAAATCAATAATTAAATATAACAAGGAAAGTGACTGAAAAAGGAAGAGTCTCTGTTTGCTTTGGCACTAAGAGTAGGAGTATTTAAGGTTATCAAAAAAAAAAACTAATCGAATGCATCGGCAATACCACACTTAACTTCAACAAGCCTGGTAAACTGGCGAAATTTCGGTGCGTGAATATCGTAGAAAAAGATGAAGAAACTGCGGTCCCTCAGACAAAGACATTCGGGATAGGGCGAAAAGAAGGAATGTCCAGAAGCAAGATCTCCTCACCAGGCAGTCTTTACGAAGATTTAAATTCAAAATATAAATTTAGAGCAGACACAGGGCATAATTTTGTTAAACAAGATGCCTAATAATTTTAGCCTCAAAGTGAGTTTTGCGAATAACTTTTAAACTCTTATGATTACTTTTATTTCTGAATAGAATTCAATAGGTAATTCTAAAGCTTGATTAATATAATAATTAACAAAAGGATATGTTATTTCAAGCGTACCTACCGTACCAGACTGAGGACAAAAAAAGATGTAAGCAACCATTACCTCTTTATTATCTGTAATTGTTTGTGCCACATTTTCCTCCTCATAATTTATCTGCGACATCGAACGCCTGAACAGGTCACTAATGAAATAATTGCCGTAATAATAACATGAAAATAGTAATATAATCTATTGACGTACAAATATCAAATACGTTATAGCTTGTGCATGTTCGTAAATTGAAATCACGAAAAAAAAAACTAAGCAATTTTTTTAAATCTCTTCAAAACCATCTCTCTCTCCCAGGTGATGATTTCTAATAATGCTTTTTTAAAACAAAATAATCCAGTTTAAGTATTACAATTCAGTTTAAAATAAAAACAAATGTCATATCAAAATCTTCTCCTTGCCGTTGGTGACGAATTTTAATAATGTTTTTTTAAAACCAAATAATCTTATTCAAGTTTTAAAAAATTAGAAAGAAATAAAGAAATTGTCACATAAATATTACCTCTCTGCCAATGGTTTTTAATAATGCCCTTTAAAACAAAATAACCTAAATTAAATCTAAAAATTTAGCCTCAAGTGTAGACAATTGTCTCATGAGAATTTTATAAATTTTGCTACAATAAGCAGAATCAAAATTATACATTTATAAATTTTTAAAATACTTTTTTTATATTGTAGACAGATGTTCTTATAACACTTAATTTTCTTTTATGTATCTCAACATTCAAAAGTAGCTTATTTGTTCAGACATTTAAACGGTGGTCATAGTTTTTCTTAACCTGGCTTAGCAATTATGCAAAATTAAAAACAGAGCAAGAATTACCTACTAAATTATAAAAAATTGTGATAACCACTATATAATTATGCTTTTGTTATTTTTGCGAAGCAATTAACAGGGTGTGGTAGATTGCGAGGCTAGACGTTAATATACAAGAAACAGTTTTTCAACTTTGCCATCGTATCCGTGAATGATAAAATATTTCCTCAATAATAGTTTCAATTACAATTTACCTGAACTTAAGTCATTCAATCCTAACTCAATTGATAAAATTACTAAATTAGTATAGCAAATTTGCCAATTGCCGGCTGGCTTTTAGACCTTTAAGGTTTAAACGTTTAATTAAACCCTTGCTAATTTATTGATTAATTGAGAAAATTTTACGTAAGCGGTCTTCGTGACATTTCCTCGAATATTTGAATTTTGACTTAACAATTTCTTGGTCTGTAATAGAAGGAATTGATTTTTGAAGTCCCTGTTGTTACTTTCGGAAAGTCGCAGCTTCATCTTAATAATGAACTCTGTGATTTTTATTGTTCAAAAAACATTACACGAACAAATAGTAAGTAATGTTTAGCTCGTTGAATTAATAGTCGTCATTATTATTTCAGTTGTATGACATTCTCTGCTAGACATTTACTTTATCGATTTTCAATAATACCGATTGGAAGCGGTCTGCATCTAGTAGCATATACTCGTACAGTTTCATGTATTTGCTTCATTATTAATAACAAATATGTACAAAGTCATCAAAAAACTTTTTTTGTCAGACATTTATACAATTTGGATGTTTGTTATAAAAACGCCGTTCAATATTTCCTAAAAATTCATGTATCGATGCATAATTATATCGATTTTCGTTATTCGGTTAATCCAAATAGCCGATAATAGCCGAGTCTCGACTTCACAGGCACCCCAATTCGATATGTTAAGGGAGTATTGAATAGCAGCGTAGACCTTGTACGTCCCTTTCTGTCTTGTCACTTTACGTCTAATTACTTTACGGTGGAGCGTTAACCCAAGCGACCGAAGAGTTCGACAGCTTCCCAATCCGGTGAAATTTGGATAGTAATGGTTTAAACCGAGGATCTCGAGGGATCTCTACAGAATATTTTGTTAAAATAAGTATCTAGGCTAAGCGCTTCTTGCGCTTTGCCACCTCGTTATTTTTCATCATCATCATTGCAGCAATGATATGTCCACCGAACGAACACTCGTCTGCTCATAGATTACCAATATGATCGGTTGAAAGTGTCCAAGGTTCTAGCGTTTTCCGAAGACTTTGATAAAGCCGTCTGTCCACATCACCTAAAACCCGCTAAAACTCTAGATGCCAATAAGACCTAATGGTGACCCTTTGACATAAAATTTAGAATTGAAAGAACGTGAAGCGTAGTAAAAGTTGTCAAATAGTTAAATCATGAATTAATTTAAAACAGTGGTTTAACTACCGTTTTTCAACATGACATTGTACTTAATTAAACATATACATATTATATATATTTTTTAAATATTAAAAAAGCATTTCTGTGAATAAATGTTTAAAATTATTTTTAAGAAAGCGAAATATTTCGTTCCGTCGTTGTTTCTATTGTTCGGTGAGAATTATTATTGTAATAATTACTACAACAAATTTCTGCCCATTGTGATAGTATATTTAAAGTACCTACACTTTTTTAAATATTTAATATAAGGTTTCCAAATGGTTAATATTTGTTAGCACATTAATATTAAAAATAGGTGTTGCTTTCTTTTATGCGTGTATTATATAAATAGACATAGTTTTTTTAACGGAATCATTAAGTATATTATTAGCACTTCATTTTCGCTTTGGAGAATGCAAAGGAAACACCTGTGTTTCTTTTACCGAATGTGTTCATTGCATATGAATTTACAGAAAGCGTGCACCGGTCGGATATCAAAACTTCTCATCTTTCCTACTATTATATACAATATCTCTTGAGATTGACTCTCATAATACATATGTCTTGAATCTGTTGTCATTTCGAGGTGATATTTTACTTTAAATACCTTTCTCCTAATTACCTTTCTTAAGGTCTCCCGTCCAGGTAACGGAAAGTGTTTCACGCCCGTTATTTTTTATTAATTATAATTTGTATCGCTAGGATGTTTTCCTTACAATGTCTTTTTTTTTGCGTTTACCCAACGCAGTTGGCAGATGGGCTGACGCTATTTGATATGGATCTGATATTCCGCCAGCTGCGACTCACCTTTTATTGGTTCCGTATTTTCTAGAAAGTTCCTAGTGATATGATCGTCTTCTCCTTTCATAGCACACAAAAGTTGGCGGTTGTCAGGAAACTTCTATTAAATAATATAATTTAATTAATAATTGCTTTCCGTACTGCAAAAACAATAGCGACTTCCTTTATGAATTTTCTTTAAAATCATCGAAATACAGGGTATCTTTGTAAAAGCCTAGTTCAAATGACAGCACCAGTAGTCAGAGAACTAAGAGAATGATATTTGAAACTGTGATTTAGAATACTACAGTGTTACTCATATTATCTTGCGTGATTTAAAATGCAATTACAACTCGTTTATAACATCAAATAATTTACGTTCGATAATTATCAGTTATTGTTAAAGTTTTGACTTAACATTAAATGAAGTGAAGCATTATGCCAGTTGAACAAAGAATAATGAAACTTTTGCTATTTCTACTTCCTCTGGTAATAGACAGTTAAGCGGCAACTTTAGACGATAAGAAAGTTAACAGACTCGTGAACTGGAGAAGTCGCATCGGAGAACGTACTTGTGTTCGGTGCCAAGATTAAAACTACCTATTGTTGAACCTTTGTCACGAAACCGTGCAGGTGGTTTGGTAAACGCTTCACAAGGCTCTTTCAGAAGTCTGTTGCAGCTTTTGTATTTCAACATACTTTCAATACAATTATTATTTTTAAAACAAAAAGAATATTAAATACTAAATGACTGGTAAAATGTGACCATTACATGCTTCTAAATTTTATTTAATTTAGCAGAGGTTTTAATCATAGTAGTCAGATATACCAATTGCAGTTCTAATAATTAGGTATACGGGGTGATAGATGTAAAAGCTTTAGAGAGTTGAAAGTATGTATATCTAAAAATCAATGGTTTCAAAAATAATAAACAACGCAATGATAATGCAGCAATCGTTTTTAAATTTTAGATTACGAAATAGTAATTTTATTATTATTTACTGTCTCTGCATAAATAAATAAATGTAAGATATTTCTAAGTGTTCAATAGCGTCTTCAGAAATAGATGTAAAAAAAATTAAAGATTTTTACTGGCAAATAAACAATACACTAGCCCTACCTAGCTGTTACACCTATTACCAATCACCCTGTATAATTGAATTGGGTAATTGAATGTTGTGCATAAATGCGTATGTGTGTTATATTCATCATGCGATCTGCGTGATAACAGGTAGTTATTTGAAAGTTACGTGACATGCGGTAATGGTAAAGCCTTGTCCACGTAAACAACGACTCGTGTTGTACTAAGAGGCAAAGATAAAGATGTCTTCTGTTAAGAATTGTCCAGATGTTGACGAGATTTCTATACTTCATTGGTTTATGTATTATGTTAAATATAAACATGATTCGAATGTCTATTATCATATAAAAGGGTTTCTTAATAACTATAAGGATGTCAACATTTTAGTTCGTAATCAAATTATAATATACATGATGAAGCTACATTATGGGGAGAGGTTTCTAACTCTTAGTCCAGTAATTGAAAAGTAAGCAATGAACTAACCCTGCACAAGGGTTTCTCATTTGCAATTTATGATCTGGATTAGTGAAAATTATAAAAAAATTAAATTGACAAAATAACTTTAAAGAAATTAGCAGCAAGGCTAAAAGAAAGTTTGCGAAAGTAAAAATGTACGCTCAAAAGACAATAATTCGTAATCCATCATGACGTTCGGGTAGTCAATACAATATAAAAACAGTTGCCGATCGGAATTCTCCGTTTTTCTATCTTGCTACTTAATTTTGTCACATAATATTACTCTTCGATTTTCCTAAAGGTTTATATATTTGATTATTTTTATAATATAAAGTTTGTGATGAATATTGTTTATTTAGTTGTATGGGTACTTAAGCATGCCTTAGAAGTATAGGCTCAATTATCATACAAAAACAGATACCGCATAGGTAGTTGTTGATTTAATTAAACTAACTATTTATGTGAAAACACAAGCTGAAAGCACATTTGTCTTTCTTTATATTTTTATCTTTTACCACATACTTAGTTCTAAAATACATATGTCATATATTATCTCATAAAAATTTATAAAAGGGTAATAATATCCGTAAATATTAAGCTTATTAACGTTAAGATAATTCTAAAATATTCTGAATTATTAAATATTAATTGAGAATTCTACTTTCAACGTTACGAAAAATATATTATTCTGAATATTCCAATATACCCACAGCAGTATCACCTTTCCAGCCATGTTGTGTGCTAAATTTATAAACTGGGTCATTGTGGTCGATTGCCGGAAAATAGCCGTGTTTAATAATAGACTTCAAATTGTCCATCATAAAAGTTTATATTAAATGGATCTTTGTACCACTATAAACAATGTTTGTAGAATATTTTAATGTATTTCTATGTTAATAACTAACGGGTTAGGATTAAGTAAGTAATTTTGTTTGGATTAAAAGTAATTAAGATTATTATAAACTTTGTTTTAAATATAGTTTTTTGTGGTTTTACCCTCTCGTGATCTTTCGGCGCTTGTATGTACGTTCTGGTGACTTATTCCTAAGAAATGTAAAATGTTTGAATGTTAACGTGAAAGAAAAAATAGTGGATATAACAAAAATTTGTTTTGTTCTATAATTAAATGGTTACTATAAGTTTTCTGTACAATCCAATTTTTATTTCTTTATGAACCTAATTTGTTTTTTTACTGGGACAAATAACCCATTATTATTAACTACCGCCTAACACATTGTAATTTATGTCTTAAATGGACTCAGCAATCTGCAATATGAGAATATGACATCCACCAAAATCTATTTTCAATCAGAAATTGCACCAATCGTTTTTTTAATAAGAATTTGTAACATTTCATGGTTTTTTAAAGTTAAAATATCTATCGTCATTTCTGAAAATAGTTTTAAATTACATGACTTGATGCGTTTTTAAACGACGAAAGAATTACAAGACACTTAAAATTAATTTTAAATTTTCTGAATGTAAGTAGGCGTTTGATCATAAATTCTCCGATAACATTTTTAATGTCTGCATCGTGAATAGTGTGTAAATGACCGCTGCGATATGCATAACGAAGGCGCATTATACACTCTTTACCGACTTCCTCAGCATACGTACAACTCAATTAATTGTTAAAATCATAGAAAATAAAGCCTTATTGCATTAGCATTGAAATTCAAATTGCAAAAATAAATGCCTTTCTTCAGTTTATAAGCTATACCGGACACGCGACCCAGTAAAACAACTAAGCTATAATACGACAAGATTAACACGTAAATTGTAATTTAAAATATTTAATACACACGCAGGTATCCATTACAATGCCCAAGAAATAATAGCTTCTTAAAATAGAGATTTAAATAAAGCATCACTATATTAACAGACTAATTCTTACAAGCTCTGCAAAATGAAATGACAATAAAATAAGGAATTTATAATATAAATATAATATAATATAAATATCTGTTTTATTGAGAGAACTTGATATATTTTTTTTAATTTTCTACAGCAATAAATGTTTTCTTCCTATTTTATTGTCTATTTTTTTTAAAATTCTTCCAATTTACGATTTAATTAAACAGTTTGTATGGTGAGTGTGGGCTAGTATTGGATTTGCAGGCCCCATAGGTTTATTATCTTATGATTTGTTATATCTATGAACTGAGAATCTAACGAGTCTTTGTTTTCAACGGTCAGTTTTTTTTATTCAATTTTGCTTTAACTCTTATATATATTCGAACGATCCTTGCGTTTGTTAGTTGAATTATTTAGTTCTTTCAATTTTTTTCACGGATAAAAGTTGTCATAATGATATTATGTAATACCAAATTCCATTGATTTCCAAGAAGAACGTTTTGAATTAACCCGCATTCAGCGTCTTCTAACGACCGCAACAAATTCGTATTTTCACCTTGAACGTGGATGTCCTGCACTGTGCTTGACAGACCGTGGTCTCAGAATGTTAAAACCTCTGCGGCCATAACTTGGAAAGAGGCCTATATCCAGTAATGGAAAATCCTACGGCTGAAATAATGTAAATTGATGATAAAATCGTATTCATAATAAATATTTGTTGATACATTCACGTTTCCACTTTTCAGCGGTAAGGATTCGATCCTTTGGTTGTTTGGAAGAGATCGCTCATAGCAATAAGACCGCCTACTTTTACACTAAGAATATATATGTAAAGTAAATTTATTGTTAAGACAATTTGTAGAAAGTGGTGAAAAAATTAAGTTTTCTGTTTATATACCTACATGTTATTATATATCTCCTAAGTAAACGTGACTATGAGTTTGCCATAACAATATTTTATAACATGGCTGCTGACTAACAGTAAATTTACTCTTATCTTTGCGTTAATTATATGGTTCTTATCTGGCATGAGTTTAAGTATAACATTTAAATTCCCTCCGGTGTAGTAATTACGTTAATTTCAGAGCGCATGCCGTCACGGGGAAGCTCTGAGTAGTTCTCTACTTAAGTAATTGTCTTTAAGATATATATTCTTTCTTTTCTAGCATGTCAAAGGTGTTTTAATAAGTTTTATTGGAATAACTAAGTATATAACATGTTAAACGCTATTATTGTAATTAATTAAGGATTTTAAAATGCCTGAAAAATATTTTACACGAATTTGTACGGAAATTAAATCGTGACATAAAAAGAAAGAATATTCTTGTAAATCCCATTATAATTAACAAATTCTGACTATAAAATGCTACGCTAATTATAAAGCGAGTTTGTGAAACTTCACAAACGTTTCTATTATGAAAACGAAGTTCTAAATGCAACCGAAGACGTGACATGAAAATTTAAAAGTTGAAGCGCATTCTGCAGTCAGTAGTTTGAAATACAGTTAAATCATTTCAAATGTTTCGCTACTCTTTAATGTGGGTCATCCTACATAATAAATAATCTATTTTCATTTTAAAAATAAAACTTTAAAATTGCATCTATTTGTGCGTCCATAACGGAACATATTGTTATTTTCAGTGGGTTAATGTAGACCGAGATGACCTGTTTATGTCACGAGAAGAACGCCAGAAGAGCCCAATTTTATAGGAACTAAAACTATAATGACATCCTTCAACTTAAATGACGTGCCTACGAGTGTTCCAAATGTGCCTTCAAATGAGAAGAATCTACAACTTAGTCGGGATGTTTTTTATGTTCACTTTTACAATTTTTAATGCAGCATTTAGAGTAATTCACTTCCTTGAGTTATAATTAGTTAATACATATGCATTTACACTGTAAACGGATTTTTAAGCTTGTAGTCTGAAAAAGGAAATAGAGGCATCAATTTCAAAGTGCCTAGAAAAAGTTATAAAAAAAGATTGGCTTATAAAACAAATATTCGATACATACGTGTTATCCAATTTTTTATTATGGTACCAGATATGTAAGCAAATATTTTCATCATCATCAACAAATATTATTTTCGGGACGGGTAACGACCGCATGCTAGGAAATGGCTGATTAAAAACTTAAGGTAGCTCTGTTTCTGTCATAAGACTGCGGAGTCACGAAAAGCTCTTGCACACATTCGTGATCCTGCTAAGAGTAATTAGAGAAATATTAAATTAGATGTATAGTAAAACAGATGAGATAATAAATAAAAAAACGTATATTTAAAAGTACTAAAATAAAGTGTTCAATTAAATTTTTACGTTATCCAGCACCCAATAGCGAAAAGTTTTACAAGAGAACTCTCAAGTGTTCCCATTGTAACGTTTCCGTGCTGAACGTTGAATATTATAGAGCGTGAAGATATTTACATTGTGCTTTAATAAACGTAATGCTTATATAAAATTAAAATTAGTATGTTCGTTAAAGGCATTGATAGTAAACTAAAACAGGTAATTTCTGCTTAAATTCTGTCTATAAACAAAAATGGTTTGCCAAAAGTTTTGCTACATTCAAAACTTATCTACATAAGTAATGGTTTTTATTCTCGACACTTATTAAAAAAAAAACTGAAAAACTTGTTCCTAGCTAATCAACTTTTGATGTAAATTAAAAAAAGACGTATTACAATTATTAGATACATTTATCTATTTAACTTATCGATTAAGTTATTATGTCAGTTGTAGCTTTGAATTACGTTATATGTATTTTCTATTTCTTTGACTGCTACTTATAACACTACTAAGTGGGTAGTAGGGCAGCTAGATAAATAATGAGAACTAATTACAATAGTATACGCATGTAGTATATAAGAAATTACATTAATCTCTGCAAGAGAAATAAGAGAATACCTTTCAACGTATTATGATTGTTTTTGGTTACCATCGTAATTTTCTTAGTTTGGTCCACTGTTCCGCAGCAGCTTTATAGAACTAATACAACAAAAATGAATATAAAGTTGTTATTAAAGTAAAATGCGAGGTATCATTATCATGACTTAAACGGTTTACTGGGTCACATGATCACCGTAACGAATACGCTTAGCTAATAATCTCGGTTTTGTATTATGTACCTTGCTGCAAAAGTTTTAAGGAGCATTTACGCATAATAACCAATAACTTATTGTGTTAATATAGTATATCCACCGAGAAAGTCGATAAAGGGGTGGGCGTGCCTTACACATTGTAGCCGCGGACATTTAAACCATAAATATGCAAGATGGTTAACGGCTATTTATTTTTAAAATAACTTGAACTTCGTTTTAAGCACAATGAATAGTATTAAATTTTAATGTTAAAATTTATTACATATATTTATATACTATTACGACCTCTATGTAGTATCAAATTGGTATAATACAAAAAGAATTATTTCATTAAACTAGCTGACCTGAAAATCCCTAGCTTCATGGATCTATGTAAATATAAATTAAACGCTTTATGTTTTGTAAAGTAAGAGTAAATTAAAATAGCTGTCCATTTTGTAAATATTCGACATCAATCATATAACTTGTAATAATCATAAAACTTGTTTTTGTTAATAATAATTGTTTATTATTAAGACATTAACGTCATAATTTATGTAAATATACCAAAAAATTTTCACAATACGAATGTCGGAGCGATTAGTATAAAATAAAAATGAACGAAAATGTCTCATCGACTTAACCGTTTCAATTTTTCTCGAATTTTTAGTTTTGGGTTTAGTTCAATCGAAATCTGCATTTGCCGAAAGTTCATAAAATTATAGTGTAAAGATTTTTTAAGTGATAATAAAGTTTAGAAATAAATTTTTATTGATAAAGTTAGCCCAAAAAATCACAGGGTTCAGGGTTCTTCTTATATCAGAGAGCGTTTAGATTTCTCGTAAATTTAAGTAGAAGGATGCCGTTATAACGGAGCTCGATCTGATTTCTATCAAATTGGACTCTTATGTCATTCTTCTCAAGACGTACGTAAGTTTTCACCGTAAATGATTCCACGTCGGTGGATATTAATACGAAATAAATGAATAATTCAACGCGCAATAAGTTTTTTTTTTATTTGCATCGCAGGGACTTGTTCGTTGCTCGTATTCTTTTAATTTTAAACTAAAAAATATTCGACATTATATTAATTACTAATTACAAAATTACTCTCTCCAGTTTCTTGTTTAATTTCCAAATTTGACCTTGCCTGATAAATGGTGAGATAATTTTAAGGCATCTTAGCGGTTGTTTTTTTATAATTCCAAAGATGAATTTATAATGTTGGTCTACATTTTAAATTTATAAAAAATGTAATAAATTTGTTTTTGTTAATGAATATTGCTAAAAAGAAGTACCTTATTAGTTAATGTTGGAGCCAATGGTTTAAGATCCGAAAAAATTACGAGACCGGAGATCTGTACTTAAAGGTTGTAAAAAGCTTTATAGGATTTACAGGCTATTTGCTCCGCTGAGTTTATTGCTTTTAGTTTCTTTGATCCTTTGAAGCTTCTATGTCTTACGTGTCAAGTGATCCCTGAAGACGTGTATACCTATTTCGTGACGGCTTTTATGTACAGTACACAAAGTATAGACTGACTTTGTTGTAGCCTCTAAATTTACTAAAGGAATAGCTATAGATATGTAATAAATTGAAAAGTTGTACAAAAGTTTTTTATTATTATTTATTTTTCATTTGGCTTTGAAACAATTTATTTACTTGAACATTTTTTATATTATTATTATCAATAATATTTAAACCAAGATATTAGTTCTAAGACATATCTTTTGAGTGACATCATACATGTTAGCTATTTGGGTCTATTTATAACGCTAAAGAAAGATAACACGAAAACAAATTTTTTAAGATACCTTTTTTTATCAACTTTTTCGCCGTGTCAATGAAAAAGTCAAGGGATTAATTTAACAGGTAATTAGTGTAACGCAAGGTTGATACCTTGCGTTACAAATACTGTTATTGGTTATATCAGAGTATATTTAGTTTGGATTTTTTTAAATAAAAATTCTTTGCAATGTCGTCTATACGCCTATTTGTACAGGCATAATTATTTTATAGTTTTGTTGATATTAAAGGCAAAAAAAATATATTTTGTAATATTTTTAATCTTGTTATCATCGTTACAGATACAACATTTATTTTCTTAAATATAAAGTTAGCGAATAAAGAATGATAAATATTAGCAGTTAAGCGCTATGCATTCGCGTAAATATTTTATATTTCAAACACGATTTCCTGAAGTACAGACACGGCGGATATAACTCGAAGAAATATTGAGTCTGCCTGAACATGAAGACTCGCTATAAAATAATTTTAATGTCCTCTTGAGGCCAATGGAAAATCTAAGTGTCCTTAGCTCGCAAATATATCGGTTAGTATGTTAATATGCTACTATAGTGCGATAAATAAAATGAAAAATAGCAGATAAAATAGCACATTTTTAGTCACGTAACCAATTTGCAGCGGACAATATGAAATTTATATTCCATATTTCCTAGTACACGTTCGCACAAAGCGTCAAGTGACAATTTTATAATTGTGCTTGAGTGACATTTTTATTTGGAAAAACATGAACGAAATTTATTATATGTCATAATGAAAGCCTTTTCAGGAAAAATCAATAAGAATTTAGTTCATCATTATCATCATCATCATTTTAGCTGGTAGACGCCCATTCCAGTGATCGCAACGATGACCGGTCGTGCGCTGCTGTCGGTCCATTTAGTGTGGTAATTAGTATATTTTTTATACATAACCTTAAGGTTTAATTAATTCTCATGAAAGCAATAATAAAATGTATGTATTGCTTAAAATTATAACCAGAAAAATATACTTAGCATATTATTTTTATTCTGAGATTTTTTTAGGATTGTATAAACTGCTTAGTATAACATAAATAGATAAGACAGTAGTAGATAACATAGAAAAGTAAGTTAATTTTACATAATATAGGATTTAAATAAATAAGAAATACATATAGATAACTGAAATATTTAACTATATCATCATGCTAAATGTCATCAATTAGACTAATGGATTACACCTATGAATAATTGACATTAGAATTAAAAGTTATAAAAACGATGATAAACCTAGAATTAAAGTAATTCCATATAGTTACTAGGAAATTAATAAAGAAAAAAAAACTGTATATGAGGTAGTATAAAGTCTCTGCCGTTTCAGGGCATCGGTGTATAGCGACCAATAATAAAAAGGTGTAAATTTATAACATAATTTCTTTTTATACTCGAGTGTTATGGTTTTCTGTTATTGTTTATAAATAAACGTTTTCGTTACTTAGAAAAACCAACTCTTAGTAAAGATGTTAGTTACTTTTTTTAACTTAATACACTTTACTAAAGATTTTTTCAATATATACTGAAAATAAGTAGAAAAACTATTTCGTAGCTTTATAATTCATTATAAAGATATTGATTGTTACTGAAGATACAACTATTTGTCCCAATATGTATATAAATACATTGTGTGTTTAATAGCATACATATTTTCAGTTTTTTTTATTTTGCTTTTATGACCGAGACTGTGCGTTTTCTTTGTTTTGTAAAATTTACATTTCTATATTTGTACTGAGAAAGCATTAAATTTTCTTTAATATGAAAATAGCGTTAGCGAGTTATGTGGGTAATGTAGGCGATATAGCAATAAATAGAGATAGTAAAATGTTGAATATACACAGTTCCCGCTTCAAAAAGCGGCGAATGTTTTCGAATGTTCATTTGGTTTAATTAAAATAAAAGTACTTGTCGCCGTACATAAACAATGAACGTGGTAACGCCGGTTTGTTTATTCATTATCTCGCCGAACAACATAATGGATGCACCGTTTTAATGACGTCAGCAACGAACCATAATTACTGTACGACTCTCTCGCAAGCGATAATTAATGCTGTAAATTTTCTCTTCGATGTTTTATATTTAAATACAATGTACGTACTTTCACTAAGTTTTGAAGAATCTGTGAAACACTTTTCATTGATTATTTAACTTATAAAAAATACATTGAAATTTCAAAAATTATCAATGTTACTCACCAACTTGTGTTGAGTTTAGAAGAACGGAAGTGCTCTGTTAAAGCTCTGGCGGCTATTTATCTAATCATGGGTCTAATTAAATCATACATAAGTAACTCGTCGAATTGGATAAAACAGCTAGTCAAATTATAATATAATAACTATGTTGGTGAGGTGACAATTTTAGTTTTGAAACGGGCCAGTTTAAAAACAGTATTAAAATACAGAAAAACAGTAATAAAAATATATTTTTAAATTTGAAAATAGACCAATATACTAGGCTTTTAATGTACGTGACATAACATCAACCTGTCATTTATTTCCTTAAATTGGCGTCTAAAAATTACGTTTGTTATACGTTATACATATAACACCTGTAAATTTTCGTTTTAGATTTTTTACGATTTTCGTTGCGGTCTCTGTAAGCAACAAAGTCACGATAGACTTCAGTTAGCGTTTGGGGATGAAACATTTCGTGCTAAAATTTACAACTAGCTTAATGAGTTCAAACGTGGTGGTACTAATCTCATTCATGATTCTCGTGTGGGACGTCCTTTAGCAGCGAGTCAAATTTAAGACTTTTTTTACAATCATTTAGACGTTGGATCGCATTGTACATTACTAGTGACTTGGATCTATTGGTCTGATTTTGACACAAAACCCATTTTCTCGTGGTTTCATAACAGTCACAGTGAATAGAGGTTTATAATTAGTGCCTACAAAAATTAAAAGAGAAACAAAAAGATGATTAACACGTTCTTTGATCGGACGGGCAACAATTGTTCTCCATAAAAATTCCCAAAAGGAAAAAAGGTAACAGTAGTGTGGTACGCCGGTACTTGTTTCGACTATGGCAGCTACCGGGATATCGTCCTTACAGTCCTGACCAACAAACTTTTATTTATACAAAAATAAAAGAATTTCTTTGTACAATACGATTTCAAAATGCCGAAGAAGCGGTGGCTGCTTCTGACAATGGTTTTACGGAATGAAACGAAGCATTGATTTTCAATGGTCATATTTTGGAAAACATTAAATCAGTTTCATCTTACAAAAGTTAAATAACGTCAAAAAAGTTAATTGCTTTGTTTAATTTTTGGTATTCTAAAAACCTTTGTCGTCTCTCGTGTACCGATATTTAATCTAAATAATTAACAGATGTACTTACACCACTGGAAATTTATCCGAATATGATCAGAAATAAAGATTCAACCGAAGATATTCTGATGCTCAAAATGCTGTATTTTAGTAGAAATGAAAATGTTAATATTTCAAAAAAAATGAATATTAATATCGTAATCTGTTTAGCTATATTAATTACCTTCTGCAGAAGTAATCATGAATATATGTAAATACTTTTGTTATTATATAACTAAATAAATATTTAAACGAAATACGAGTAAAAGTTCTCTTAATGTAAGTGACAGTACAAATTCAAAACACATTTGACTGACTTTAACACGTTAACTATGTACAAAAAGGAAACGTTCCAGAAAGGAGAGCCCGAAAACTCTGTTAGGGGCAACGAACCGTGGAAAGCAACCTTCCTTTACGGTTTGCAAAACGTAAATTTTGCTGACGTGTACCTTACAGTTTTAATGTCAAGTCAATTTACCAACATGTTGTTTATACGAATGTTAACATTGTACATGCATTAGTTAATAAATAAAAAAAATAATGTTAGGAAATATCAAAATTTATTACATAATCTTATAGTTAGAAGTCTAATTTGGAATTCCTTAAATACTTTATATGTATAGCTTATTTAAATGTTTCTGTCATGTTTTAAAGTTAATGTCAAATTGCGATAAACATTTTAGACGGCCCGATAGATGCTTTATGAAAGGCCCGTTTGCCTTTGGGTTTGCTACCTCGGTCATAAAAAAATTATTTAGTAGGAGTATTTTAAAATATAGTAACCCGTGCAATACAACTTTTGCTCTCGTCTCTTTTTGGTTATTGCAGAGATCATATTGTATTCACTTGCTTTTCCTTATTTGTATCCAGAGTAAAGAGTGAGCTTAAAAAATAGAGAAAAATAAAGAGCGAAACTATCGCCTCCCTCTTGGGCGACGATGAGTGTCACCCACCATTTCTAAATCAATCAGAGCAATCGTCAAGGAGGTTATTGAAATGAACAAGTAAGGAACGGGGAGTAAGATCATTGTAATATAATAAAGTTGCATTAAATACGTCGTTGGATTGGAAAGCCGTCGATCTCTAAGGTCAAATGGACCCTCTAAGCAGTGACTAAAATGCCACCGAAACCGCTGTGCCGCATCTTAGGTACACTCGCAACGAGACGGAGTCAGGTTAACCAACAACGCTCACGGCTGTACTATACGGCTATGAGCATTCCTAAGGGCTTCCAATAGGATACCTCTGCTTGAGCAGTCACTCAATACTAGTTTAGCATTCTGATTTGAGGAAACTCAAGAGAGTCCAGCCTCGTGTCTATATTTATAATTATAAATAAGGCGTTGATTTGCTATACAAAAATTCTTTATAAAAAGTTTGCTGTTTGCTCGTAAAATAAGCAGTGGTTTTAACTGCAATTAAAGTGCCTGTTAGAACACTGAACATAATGAAAGCGGTTCGTTTATTCGTTACTCGTATACACTCACGATGGCTGCACCACTTTGTGACGTCACAAAGGGCCCTTATTACTCAACGACCATTACTCGTAACGACGACTATTGTTTTTGTTACTTTCCTGTGCGCCTTTTTTATTGTTCTTTTCTAAAATAGCAATCAAGTTCGTATTTTTAACAACGGTCCTATTACAAAAATATGAGTTTCAAATTAAATTCAAATCTTATTATATTATATAAGTTTGACTCTTTATCATTATCATCATCATTTCAGCATTAGAACTTAGGCATCTAAGGCCAACACAGGCATTAAGATCAACTTAGGCACTCTTATAGATTTGCAATTGAACTGGTTGGGAACAGCCTGCATCCAGCAACCTCAACAAGGTTGTGCAAACTTGTAGACGGGCGTAAGACATCCTCTGGGCATGCCGGTATGTGGTCTCCAGTCTCGATAAAAATTCTTATAATAAGGAACAAGGGTTAAATTACATTTTATTTAATTTTTCTCATTCTTACATAAACATTGATTGCATTTAGTTATTTTTAATTTCTTTTCGCCAATAAACATTTTTGTCATAATAAATTGTTAACATTGTTAACATTACACAGGGTATGTATAGAGCCAAAAGCAATATTTGAAGCTCTCCATCCATTTGGTATAGGTTAAATGTTTGTGTATAAACTCTTAAGGAGTAACTAAGTTGTATTTTTAAGAAACATAATTTGATCTAGAAACAATCTATAACAGAGGCAGTAAAAATTTTTCTAACGATTGAGACTCCATTGATAACTAGTCTTGACCTTTAAAAGGTTGTATTAAACCCAATGGAGATTGTTTACAATGAGTTTCATCTATATGTAGCGTTCACGTTGTCCACTAGGGCCACATTACTTTGGTGTTAAATAATTCACGCGTATTCGAATTCAAATGCGAACTCAAATTTGAATTCCCTCGTCGTCAGGGATTTCGTCGATGCCATTGCATTAGGTTCGGAACTGTAAATTTTAAATAATCTTTGTATTAATGCAAAATACACTAACTCGATCACTTTTGGCTATCATCTTCCTCGTCATGAAGTAGGAACGGCTATGTGCACGGGTAACTCACCTTCGCCCGCTAGCGCTATATACACGTTATTATATTAATGTATAAACCATTGGTTATTACGACAATAACAGTTTCATGTAATAGAAAATTATTTTTCTTTGTAGCAATATTTATGTCTAGACTAAGTACATTAAGCTTGGCTACCTGTTTGTTCATAATCAGTTTGTGTTTCAAACAAATGAATTACATATTTGCACAGCATTCGCCTCTTTTATAGTCTTTTAATGAATAAATAAAATTACTATATTCTCTCTTTCGTTAATTAGTTTTATACTTTAGGTTCTTAGCTATCTGATATTATAAATAAGAAATACAGTTTTCGGCGATAAATATTGCACATCAATCTTTGGAAAGAGACAATCGGCTAATTTCGGCTTCGAAGAGCATTACCTGTGTCCCTATGTGTCGTTTTGTCAATCGTGGGACAGAGATAACGATCTATGAAGCTGAAATTAGCCGATCGTCTCTTTCCAAAGGTCGATGTGCAATATTTATCGCCGGGTACTTTACCTTAATTTCAATTCAATAGTACAGGTATAATAAAAGAGTAGCGTAGTACGCTTATGTTATAGAGTTTAAGAAGCGCCGGAAGCCAACAATTACTATTATATTTTCCTTAAATATACGAATCTACAGAAAAAGGATGATAAGTAAAATTCCAATTTTCCATTCATTATATCAATTGATAGCTTATTGTTACTGATAACAATGTTAACAATTCTCTGAAGAAAAGATAAATTCCTATTTGTTTTCAAAAATTGTCTTTCATAGTACTTCTTTTTTTACAGAAGTGTTAAAAAAATATATCCTATTGATTTATAATATGAACGTCTTAAATTAAAACTTTTTATATTGAAACTATTATGTTACAATGGTTTTCATCTCGTCAAACACACAGTACACCAACTGCAAAGTATTCGTTAACCAAGAACAATAGAAAATGTCTCCTTTGAACCGAGTCCTACGTGTATGTGTATTGAAAACTCCACTTGTTGTTGAAACCCCGTCGACGTAAATTCTACGTAACAAGTTTCTGTATTGAATTTATAAACCGGCTTTCACGATTCATCCTAAATTGGGGCGTACGCATTGTACGCCCCCCGGCTTTTATCAAAGCACATCAAAAAGCGTGATATGAATAAAATCATTTCTAGTTATAGTAAAGAATAAAAAGTAGATAGGAAAATTTTGACGCTACAAGGATTTATTATTAAAGTACCTTAAATTCATAAAATTAAGCAGACATTGTAACTTCTGTTTTGTATAATCTACTCTTCAGTATGTTTTCATTGAACATTTTATACCATAATACTAACCCTACAAGACGGTTCAAACTTCCTACATATTGATTATATATAATTAGTAATGAAATAAACAGACAAATATGTTCAAAAAATAAAAATGAACTACGGTTGCAGTATACATATTACAGAACGGAATAAATATTTTTACCCATATTTATGTTAATAAATAATGAGAATAACTTACATACGTAAATAATAACTACCAACCGTTGTTCTGGCCTATTTGATACAGCCGTATATCATCGTATTGAGCCCGCGACGCCCCTCGTCCTTACTTTGTCAACAGAACAGATAAGACTTATTGTTTCCCTAAGGCGATGCTGTGGAAGCGAAACTCATTTCGCCGAATAAAGAACAAAAGATATTTCAGTACATTTGGCTTGTGTGTTCTCATTGTATTTGACTTAATTTAATCAAAACACTTTTGATGTTCAAAAAGAAAATTTCCTGGTTTTTTCAGGTTGGGTGCAAGCTGATATAAGCAATGAGGAAAAAGTTCGGTAGGGGAAATGTCAGTGCCAACACAAAGTCTGCTTATGGACATTCTTTTACTAATTATACTCTCATTAGCTATCTTTTTACAGGGATTGCGTAACACTTAAAATATATTACCAATGTTTTACATTCCATAGTAAGAAAAATATTTATTAACAAGTACTTACAATATTACCTTACTTTATTGGAAAATAAACATTTCTTTATAGCACTGAACTCTCACCACTTATTGAGAAGCTCTGTAAATCTAAGCACTTAGAGAAAAGCTTTTTCTTTTATGTTTGCGTAGCCTTTCAATATGAATGGAAATTAAATAATAATAAAACAATAAAAAGGCACTTACTTGATATAGTAAGCGAACGTTAAAGCTTTAATAAACAAAAACTGTTCCTGAAATTACAGTATATAAAACAAATTATAACAATGTGGTGTGATCTATATTATAATCTTAACAAGCATCTCTGTTGGAAATAGCTCTAGTCAACAGACTATTTGGTTTTACTTTCTTTTAAAGAAAATAATCTATTCAAATACAAATTAACTTTATTCAAGTACGCATTTACACGAACTTTTGAATAGTAGTAATTAGTTTACATTACAAGTATTCAAAAATAGAAATGCATGCGACGTCAACGTATCTTTTCCTTCCAACGTCCTTTTTTAATCATCTTTTATTTTAATAAATTATCCCGACTAACATTTTATTAGCACTCTTGTTAAATTTAATTGAATACAGGTTTATAGCAATAACGAGTCGTCAGACAGTGCTCAACGAGCTTATTGTGAAGCTTACAGCGAAGGATGTTTGTCCCTTTTTTTTAATTATCCACAAGCCTATTTAGAGTTCTTTGAAATACGAAACTAAGTTAACTCATACTAACCTTCTTTACTTACGTGAACTATCTTTATGAAGAAAACCGAATTATAAATGAAAAACTCACGTATTATTGTCATGAAGCATTGAAGCTGTTGGTTACGATGTCAGTCTTCTTTGTAGCGTTAAGGAAGTGTTTGACGTTATTACCATGAGGCCAGTTTCATTTATACCTATATTATTTTAATGAATGAATATTAACATGAAATATGACAATGCTATCAGATGTACGTAACGATTGATTTGATCATCTTTAATTGACGCAATAAATCGTCCTCATGTATCGTACGTACGTAGGTTCATATTATTAACTTCAATCAAAATGTTTATGACAAATTATAAAGGTCTTGTCTGCTGGCATAAATACACATCGATTCTTTCAGTTAATATTCATAAACCATGAGGTATTTTATACCTTTATGTTACATTATTTAAGTATATAGGAGCCATCGTACGTAACTTTTTCATAACATAATAAATTGTCGGCTAATATTCCAGTTCTAAAATATAATACTATACATTGATAACCATAAGCAATAAAATACCTTAATTATTTACCTTTTCTTTAATACGCTTTTTGCCTATGATTAATAATTCTAATTTTAATTGGACACATTTTAACATAACTACATAAAGATTATTTATTTATCACGGCTGTTCCGTTGTGAAAAAAATCTAATTAAAGTTCTATGTAATCTTGAATAATATAAATATTTTTTTTATCTTTACCGAAGGTTTTATATTGACTCTTTTATTTTAAACACCAAAGTTTCTTGTAATATTTTTTCAGTTCTTATTATTCATTTCTGTTAGTCGTTTCATATGTTTTTTCTTATGATTGCCGACTACGTCAAAATAATGTAAAAAATTAGTTTTTTTTAAAAAATCTAAATGTCACGAAAGTGTTCTTTGTTATAGGAGAATTTAATACACCAAATACATCTTAAGTAGCTTCAAAAATGATAAAAGAGGAGAGTTTTTTTACACTAGGAGACAAAGTAATAAATTAATAATTAACGTGACGGTTAATGGAACTTCCTAACGTCAGAAACAAAAGAACTAATTTTTGGGCTACGATTTTTTAAATCTGAAATTCTGTCTGATGTGCCTAATCAAGTGCCTTTTGACCTTAAATAGCCGTCAAACCAAAATCGATCATTCTGAAAGGATGGTTTTAGAATTGGAACTTGTCTGGCATATTAATCTCTTTGGCAATCATAGTCGTAAGAATAATAAACATTTGAATTATGTTTTTTGTGCGACCAAATAAAGCCACAATCCATAAATTTTACCTCAACTTAGCCGAAAAAAATTATCGATTTTATTTCATATTAATATAAAAGATTTATAATAAGAAAGATAAATTGTGTTTGTAAAACAAACTTCCGACTGACAGTTATTTTTTTCTCTAGCCTAACTGTAGTGTTTTTATAGATGTCTGACTTCTTCGACGTTTACGATTTATGTACGGCCGTCACAGAGCTTATTGGCCACTGAATTAATGTAACTGCTATTATAGCTCGTGTTATTTATACAAATCCATTTTTTATAATTACATTGCTTCGTTTGACACAATTTGGTATTGTTCCAATGAATCGTTTATTTTGATATGTTAGTTTTCGACACAGTTGTTTATTTTAGTTCGTAATTTTTGATTGTACCCGATTAAACAATCCTCTTTTAATTTTCAATTCACAACATACAAATTTAACTAATGGAATAAAAATAAAGATATATAAACTGATTACTTATGTTGTGAAGATAGAGAAGTTTTACACCAGTTTTTAAAAATAGTTTTTAAAAAAATTATCAATACGTTGAAATAATACGTAATGTAACTTATGAAAGAATATTGGCAATACGAAAACATCAAAGTTTTAATAAAAATAAACATTGCACAGATGATGTTGTACGATGAATTTGTAAAATATAATAAAATACCTATAGAGCAACATAGTAAAATACGAATTTTCTTCAAGATGCAATAAACGAGAACACTAAATGTATTTGTTCAAGAACCCGTGAAAAGCAATTCTTCCATTTATCGAGTTTAGATAAACATGTTTTTACGTCGAGCGGACAAACACTAATAATTTTTATTTGTCTTTCGTAAGCAGAATATTTATAGTCAGGTTAATCAATTTAATTGAAATTGTGTACATTACAAGCAATTTTCATTATTTTACGTATTATTAAAATTATTAGAAAATTTTTTACACTATTGTAAATTTTCTTTTTAAAACCTGCAGTGTAGTAAAATTTACGTTAAAATATTTTTATTCTCAAAATATATAAACAATTATTTATTGTTATGTAATTTTCAATAATTAATGATTATAATAAAGTTTTTCTTTTCACTTATACCTCCATATTAATATGTTTGTGGGTATGCGGCGTCTCTAATCTTTTAATTTTAATACATCGCTATAAATGTCAACCTACCGACTAGCATTATTACTTTTCTTCAATTTTTGAATCAGCAATTTGCTCAGTGGGGAAACGCTAAATTTGCTACACTTTTCATTATTCTATCATATGGAGTGTTAAATAATTTTAACAGTTTTAAATATTTTGTTCTTATATTATAAATTATATTAAATGCAACCTAAACAAGTTTTTAAATTTGTTAGTGAACATATAGCTGTCGGATCGTCTGTTTTATATGTAAGTTTTGAAATTACAACTATTAACACTATATCAATTGTTATACTTTTTCAAGCTGCAACATTTTCAAGATGAAAGCGTAAAATAAGCCTTGTTCAATCGTCATTGAGGTAATATTTGTGTAATGAAGTATTCCTAAATACGGTAATTTCTGCAAACATTTTCTAAGATTTCTGTTAAAAGTATGGAAACACGATTCCGCTCGGTTTCTATTCACAGTGCAACAAGATAGCATATGCTAGCATCGGGTGACAGGGACTGGCGGTTCGTCTAACGGGTAATTCACACCGGCTGTTTTGTAAGGCCTTCATGGTAAGTACATTGTGTAGAATATGGAACAGATGCTCAGCTCGCATTTAAACAAGAACGTTTTATAATTACGTTTTTCTAAATGCAGCTTAAAATAAATATATGTTGTGATTTCTCAAACTTTAATAAGGTACTACTCAACACGTTGTCTCAACATGTCTCGTCGATAAAAGTCCTCGCTCCCGGTCAACGAAGCAAGGATATCTTACTGCATCTTGTCCGTAGACCTATCAAAGCTGTAAAATCTTATTAATACCGTAAGGATCTAAAGACTATATATTCTATAGAATTATAAATGTTATAGGCATGTTGGTATTTTTATAGTAAAAAAACTCCAAATAAAAAAGCGTCGAGTCATCTATAATCAAAGAGAGTTTGTCTATAAAACACATCTCGTGCCACCGAGTTGGACTTTGTTAGAATCATATAGAGGCTTTGTTAGAGGAAGTATCCCCTTACACCCTTTGTCCAAGTGTGGTGTGTCGCAAGAGGATGCGACTAGCTAATTGTTTTCGTGCCTTCGCCCGTAACAACTTTTTACTTTAAATATCTTTGTCAGGATTACCAGCATCAGTCTCTTATTAGCTGTGGACGTTCACGAGTTCCTGCAAATTTTAATTTAAAAAAGTGGGTATTTAAAAATAAAAAAGTTATAGTTTGTCTATAAGTATGTCTTGTCCGTGAGTGGTGATTTGTGTTAACATTATATTCGGTAATAAAAACAATATTTACAGCATTAATTATTACTATATTAATAAATATTGCGTAATCATAATATTTCAACCGTAGTAATAAGGGATGATAATCTATTTTTCGCGACAATTTAATATGTAATATAGATTCCAACCGCATTCGACTTTTGTGGAACTTCCTGTGAAACAAAACACATTCTTAAATGAGAAATAATCTATTTAAATGTGTATCATTGCCAATAAATGTTTAATCTACTTGAAATACACAGTAAGTAATCTAAAGTTTATTATTCTTTTTGTAATATGGTTACATACTCATCTATTAAAATCTAAGTGAATTTGTTACCTTTTTGCGTGCCACAGAAATAATACGCGTTATATTTACAAAGCAAAATGTGGGTAAATTGAACTCACCCCGGGTATAGCGAACGGCAGAACTTCTCTAATATGTAGTTAGTACCAGTTAGTTTGCTTAATTACAACTTGTGAACGTTATTGTTCTTTGTGTTTGGGACAAATGTGTCTCCATGTACGTCAAATAAGCTTATGTGTATTCTGAGTAACGTGCGTATATGCTACCGACGAATAGCTTTGACTGTGATTCAAAAGGTCGTGCAGTATCCGAGACAAACGGATTACGAGAGAGAAGCAAGTGAAATCTAGGATTTACATAAATCTCATTGTTGTGCTGGTGTCGGAATCTTATGAAACTTCGAATTGCAAGCAATCGGTTTATTCCATGAGTAAACGGGGGTACGTTTATTTATTTTTTACATTTAGATAAAATTTAGCGGAGTCTCTCTCTCACTCATTATATTTATGCAACTTTAAATTTATGTTTTAATCAGAAAAATTACTTGTCTGAAAATCGCAATAACCGCTTATAAAAAAAAAGTTAAATTACCTTTTTCTGATTATAGTTTAAGAGAAAATGACCTTTTACAAACATGCAATTGCAAAAAAAACATTACAAAAATGTTAATTTGCTCAAAAAGTAACAATATTGCTCTACAATATGCTTTATTATAACGTAAAGATTTTAGTAAGGATATACCATTTATTTTTCATGTAACGTTTACGTTAGCTACAATCTAAATATTTGTTCTACACTCGTAACTCAAATCCCTACCTTCATTTTCCTTTTAAATAAGAAATTTCAAAGGGCGTATTGAAGAGTTCGTGGCTCCTTATAGAGAAATATGGTGCTCGATGCCGAACACCCATATCAAGGGTAAGCGGCAATGAGAAAGGTTAGGTTTACACAACACTCCTCTGTCCTAGGCTAATATATATTTTTGGTCAAAAGAGAATATTATTTCGTAACCTAATATACTTCATTTATATATTTTGTTAATTTCATGATTTTAGTGAAACGCCCCTATTATATAATAAATTTAACAGAGAAAATTAAAAGAGTATATTTCGCGCAAAAAATATTTTATGCTTTAATTTATTTTGTGGAATTGCTTTTAAGTTAGCTTATAGTTTCTGAACGAAGTATACATTTTAAATAAACTTCCCGTCACCCGGCATAGTAAACAGTTAGCAATGAAGAAAATGTATGTAACTAATAACGCTTTCACGACTATTACTTAACAAAGATATGTATACATACATTGTCTATACTTTGAGATTCGTAAACTTTTTCATATTGAATTTATTAGCGTGTTATTCAGTTAGGTGGAGGGAGATGGCTCGAGGGCGTCGGGGCGTACGGGTGTCGGATCGATACGCCGGACAGGTTAGACCAGTGCCGGCGTAAATAATGAAAGCGTTCAGCGTACGACCGCTTGGGATTGGGACTCGTGTCAGAAGTCGATATCAATCAGCCCCGCCACGTGGCCCGCTGATTAATTACTAATGACAATTCTGACGCACGCACAAACGTTATGCCCAGATCCGTTTTAATTTACGAACCTTAATAACGTTATATAATATTAAAGTAGAATTACAAACGGATTGGTATTTGTATCTATCTACAGATTCAGAACTAATATTTTATTCAACGTTTACACAGAAGCTGGCGTTTTTTTTTGTTGGACGATTGGATAATAAACACATTATTATCACATTGTTATTTTACCTTTTCTTCGTAACGGAGACTGTTTTTGAAAACATTTAATTTAAAACCTAATATGTATTTTAGAGATATAATTATTGAATATGACTAATAATAAATTCATTCTTTCAGATTTTTTGTTGTACGCGTGAGAAATTACCGATCCATTATTTGACAACTGCATTCGAGTGTGTGGATAGAGTGTAACGTCTGTCTCTAGCACCATTCGAATTCAGTGCTCGAATTTGGTCGATCGACGCCAATAATGGAATGCACAGCGACATCGCGACGTTTTTCATTCTCCACAATTGCTATGGCTACTGTGCATTGACGTCAACGCGGCAAATAAATGAAAATCTACTTTTATACATAAGCTTTAAAATGCCTATTTATAATTTTATAACTCAAATTATTCTTTTATAATTGCAGGTTTTTTTCTTATAATTTGGAGATTTGCCAAGTTTAACTGATGCTAGCGACCAATGATTTGTAGATCATTTACAATATTATTTTTTTTTATTTTCTAATTAATGTTTATGACGTATGTACATAGATAAGACGTGCTTTACATGTAATACATTTTTACCAATAAATTTATATTTAATAGGGCTATGCGTATTATTATTAAACATAACTTTCAAATGGTCTTATGTTCCGATCTTTTATTACCTGTTAACCTTTTAATATTTATGAATATTACAGTGATTGGAATTCATTATGAATTATTTGGTGGATGGTCATTATATTGAAGACTATAAAACAAGATAGAAATTACTAAGATAGTGTTCATTCAATTTGACCATCATTATGTTAAATGGTGGTTGTTTTGTTTTCAAATCTATGTCTAGTAAATCTTATTATTTATGTATCACTTTCTATTTTATATTTATACATTTCCGTTATATTCTAGGATGTTATAAATTAAGGTTAAGAATTTACGTTTTTAAAAGATGTAACAAAAATTTAAACAATAAATGCCCCACAAATGAAAAAATGTATGCGCCTTTAATAGGTTAAATAACAAAAAACATTGAAACAAAAAAACTGGGTACGCAATAGCTTACTTGGTTTTTTTACCATCTCTGATAGTTGTTTACATCAAACTATTTTCATCAGAGCTAACGGTAACTGTTTCTTAAATAAATTTCAAACTATTACGAACACCAATTATTCCAAAATATAATAATAATGAATTTATTATATTTCAGACCTGCTTTTATATTGGGTTTCTTCAATGTGGACAAATGCTGCTGAGAAAAATGTTTTTATTTTAAAAGATTTAACGCTATTTGTTAAATTTTATAAAGCGGACGGATCGATTTAATAATTACCTTCCGTAGCATGTTTGACGTTTGTTTGTAATGCGAATCCGCGGAATCTGTAAATCTCACTTCAGCCAGGATAGTTACAGGCCAGTGTAAGTTTGTAACATAGTCTACGCAAATGTATTTACACTATAATTTTTTTTAATTTAAGCAAATTCTCAAAGACAGGTGCGAACCGATACTTCATGCACGGCTCCTTAAAGCTTTCAAAAAATAGAATAGCCTGGATGGTAGCGGAGAATGACATGTTTGGTCAGGACTCTCAATCAAGAGGAAGTGATTAAAATGAAAAAGACTGGCACTAAAAATTATCCCCAAAGATATTTAATACAAACAGTGAGTCACGAGCATAGCTACGAAATAAATGATGTAGCAGCTGTTTTTAGGCATGTTTAAATACGTAAAGGTTTTATTAAAGTAAAAAGGATATGGCTAAATATTTATTCACACGACCAATTTGCCCAGCTTTTCTCATCAATAATAAATATTTTTCTACAGTTTTTTTTATTCCTTTTTCTGGCATACAGAAGCTTTTATTAAAGCAGAATTTTTAAAATGAGATTACTGCACTTTATGAATCTTTAATATTTATAATTCATTTGTTAAATAGTCTTAAAAATACAAATATCATAATAATAAGAAATACCTATATTGTTAAATATCAAAAAGAAAAACAGAAGGTTATATGAAGTTAATGACTTTTATGCTGTTAAGATTGTCTGCCACATCTTCAATTTTGGGTTTTTACTTGGTACATTTCCAGACCAAGCAAGCAGCATTGAATTTTTCTGTAAGTATTATTTGACTATATACTGACACTGCGATATACTGACTCTATTACTTTTTACAGACTATAATATTCAATACTCGGAACCGTGTCGCACAAAATATAGTGTATGAAAATGCTTTTTAAAGTCTAAATTTATATCTGTTATTTATTGTAAATCTTTCACGTGGGTAAAACTATTTGATAGACCAATTTTAATTGTAACATATTTATCTTCCGGGATGTTTCCAAAAAATTAAGAAGCGTGTTTAAGTTTTGCTATCACTGACATTTTCATTACTAATATTTTTAAAAACCATTTCGGTACCATAAACGTTTTTTAAAAAAACTTTTAAGTAATCTAACATTATTTTGCCATTTTGTTTGGACTAAACCGTGCAGAAGTTCACTTCATTTGTTTTATTATTTTAATAAAACTGAATCGAGAATGTTTTACTGTGAAACAAGCATAAGTTTGGCGTGAGATACTTCCGATTGCGAATATCAGTATACTGTAAATTGATTATATCCTAAAACAGGCATAACGTGTAAGGCAGTAAGGGATTTATGTACTAGAATTTTCTTTAAAAACCATAATAAAATACAGTTTATTTAAAATTAATTAAATTTCAAAATCAAGAAAAATCGGACGGTCCACTACGGCCATGGAAACCAACGGCGATTTTAATTATCAAAATTATCCACGTTTTGGCAATATGACGAGTCGATTTTCTTAATCACGTTACTTAATTAAGTTGTAAATATGCACATGCCTAAAAATAATCGATTTGTATTAAATGTGCAAAATCATGGCGGTGTTTTACTAGCCAAATTTTATGAAATTGTGCGATCGGGAGTTTCATTTGCGATAAAATAATTATTTCGCTAGCTTCGTGACATGTGGTACCGTTCTGTTGAAACATGTGGTCAACCACATGACTTATTATTCCGAGAACAAATTTCTGGTTGTTCTTAAATCTTACATCATCTATCCTGTCATTAACCTAAAAAGTACTAATCTCTATAGTTTTTGCAGTTTTTTTTATTTCTGTGACATTGTAGTTTTGCTACATAATGTCAATTTCTGTCCTTTTTTTATTATAACTTATTACTAAATTATCAAACATTGCACTTTAATATTATTGTAGTATAATCATAAACCACTTAAATGGTAGTTTATGTTTTAAGCCTAAATGAATAAATATGTGTGAATGCTATAAGGACAATTTAAATTTTGTTAAAATGTTAAAACCTGTTTTTTCAATAAAAATCTTGACGACATCAATGTCATAGAATAAATAATAATAACCATAGTAAGTTTCATAGCATTGTAGTTTATTGTACACAGTTCATACGAAATAATTAAATTTACAAATCTTAACGTGAACTAACAACTAGTACATTTATTATACACAAGGAACATCGCAACGAGAAGAATAGATACACAATCAGTAGTCTTCTACAACTAGCACATCTCTTAATCAACCCATACGTTTTATATGCCGGCTATTATTTACAAGTACACAGTTCATTACAATAACCTAAGTAATAGTGAATTGTGCAAAAGCGCATAAAATTGAGGTAATAACTTATTGTGTAATTGGTGACTAATAATTGACTACATCGAATAGATAATTAAATAAAATAAAAAAAAACATATCCAAAACCAAATAGGTAACCGAATTGTCATGGATTCGAAGCAACCGAAAGCGGCACGAGACGTGTTCGAGTCGTCGATCAAAATGAAACCTTCCTCGAGCAAATGAGAGTTTATTGAGAGTCGAGTCAGAATCGTGAAAGCGCCTCGGGAATTTAACGAGGCCTAAAAGCGGAACCAACTTATCAAGTACATAACCGACATTATATTACGACCCCACTCCTAGAAATGATTTTAGTCGATTGATCTTTGGGTTTCTCGTCTAAAGTGTGTTTTGTCGATTGTATTTTCTTCCAGGTGTCGCCAAGCGCTTTGCTGAAGTGGTCGTCGACGACTCCCTTGCTCGATTGCGCCTTGTCGCCGTCTTTGAGTCTAGATGTTTGTATTTGCCGCCAAGTGTCGCCCAGGGCTTTAGCGAAATGGTCGTCTACGGACATGCTCGCGTCGTCGACTTCCATAGCAATAATTTTCGTCGGCTTCGGCGGTTCCTCCGCTTTGAACTGGATGGGGCTGCTGGCTCTATCCTTGGTGTTCGGCTTGGGTCCGGGCACCACTGTCTCGGTATTCTTCTTGAATAGATTCATGTAGTCGTCGCCGAGCGATCGTCTAAAATGCTCGTCTATTACCGGGTCGCACATCGACATTGAACCTTTAAACAAATAACAATCACAATCAATATAGTTCTTTTAAAAATATTTAGATTTTTATCATTCAGGTACATACAGGTGGATTTGTTTTACTAAATAAAAAGTTCTATTTGCCGGGTTCTATGAACCTTCACCGCTATGACTGGTAAAGTTTCAGATATAATTTTTATCTTATGCAAAGTACTAAATTTTATTAACAAACAATATTAGTTCTCAAAATGGCTTAGTTTCCTCAATAAATGTGTAATTAAAAAAAAAAGATTACTATAGCTCAATTGAAATAAATTGTTTTCGTATTATATGTATATTTATGAATATAACACCCTTCATCACATTTATGAACAACTTTAAAAAGAAAATTAGCGGCCTTGTTATTAGAAAGCATAAAAGTGATAACTCTATTTGCAGGTCTGTTTTTGCTCACAAAGCATCAGACACGCCGACTTTGGCCAGTTATATTACAATGATAGATAAAATATTAAAGATACCTACTTTTTTAAACGTTATTTATTATTCAAAAATATTTTTAACACTTGACACAGTTAACTATATTTATACTTGATAAATAATTGTACGTGTATGTAATAATTTCTTGACAATAATGCTGTCGTTGTGATTTTCTAGAGAAAATAAATACATTAACTTTATTTTTCATTATTAGCCAAAATAATTGTCATCAAGATTTCAGCCCTAGGTCGTACACAAGTAGATAAAGGCCTATAGACTTCCAATAGGACCAGTGGAAAGTCTTTCGATGATTTTACCAGGTGCACCACATTGTGAGTAGACTTTTTTCGCTACGCTTGCCGAGCTGTGGACTCTATTGCAGAACTTCAACACCTGTGGCCTGCCCATTGCCACATAACTTCCATTCCGCTGGCCTATTATAATGGTTACTTTCATTCGTGAACGGATCTATCTCCACATTTCGGAATCAATCTTGTAGGGTAATATTTCGAGTATAGAACCTTTCTATGGCTCATTACGCGACAGAGCTTGGCAATGCCCAAAAGGCCTCAAAAAAAAACTTTATACAATTTTAAAAATTATGCAACTTTAGTAAGTCATTCGATGATATTCTTAGCTATTAGGGCTTAGAGTTATAATTATATTATTATAGATTAATAAATTGGGGGGTCTTACCTGGCGGAGTGTCGTTGCTTTTAGTGATAACTGATGGTCTGTTGTAAGGAGGTGGAGCGGGCCGGGATCTCAACCGCATGTCAATTGGCGCTTCGTGCTTGCCAGGATACTCCGGAGGAGCTAAAATTTGGTCAAAATATTTATATTTCTTAAAATTCCTCCAACAGATTTATCTTATTTGGCCTACCCCAAATTATTATTTAGTAACATTTTTACTCATTTTATTCGTAGTAATTGTATAAACTAGTAACAATTAAATAAAATTTAGTAATAACTTTGTCGTTGGCTGGTTCTTTCTTTGAAAATTCGTAGCAATCGAACAACTATAGTTAAGTTTTTTTAAATTTGTTTAGAGTTACCATATTCAATGAAATTAGTATTACGTTAACATAAAATACAAGAGAGCCTACTTGACGATATATGCTAAGATCAGCAATGTCCTGACAATCCAGCTTCCTCAAACAAAATACCTTTGGAATTACCTTTTTTTATGTAACTTGACTTGATTATTTTACAATTAACATCAGAAAAAACAACATATAGTTATAATAAAATTAAAAAAAAATTCACTCAAGTCATGATAATTTCTTAAAGACCGCCACAGTATAGAAACAGAAGTATGTGTAAGGAGAGAGTTGTCGATGTGTACATTATAAGAGATCCTTCAGAATATGATAAACATATAATGTACCCGAAGAGACAAATATATTACCATACCTATATACTGCTCATAAATACATACATACATGTAACTTTATACTTATAAATACAAATGACTGCTTATGTTAGAAAGTGTAATGTTTTTTAAATCGAAATTACACAGTATAGCGGTGGACATACTGATAATCTGTATATAATAATAGCAACCGATCACGCTGAAGGCTTTGTCGGGAATGGAGGAGGTGACTATATCAGTATTAATATTAAATGCGATAGATATTTAATAAATAGCAACTATTAACCACAAACATTAGAAAGAGTTACCTTATATTACAGTATATTTACATGAAACGTCCACATTGCTTATGAGCATATATATATATATATATATATATATATATATATATATATATATATATATACACATATGCAACTTACAACAACATAATACGAATGCAACTTCAGTAATCAGGCCGGTCATATATTAATTCACGGCCACGAAAGAAATCCATGATCTTTCAAAATTTATTAGAGAACCATGTTTATCTTCTTCAGTTAACCCTTTTAGACAATTTCTAATATCAGAATGGTCATCGATAACTGTTACGCAATTGGCACCGGATATCAATGACATATGATATCAAGTAATCACCTATTTCTAAAATAAAACTAATGTGCTTATAATGTTGGGTCTGGACTTTAACATAGAATACTAGACCAAATCACATTATAAATTAAAATAATGCTTAATACCCTTCAATCAGCATAATATGCTTATATACTACAATTTGAGTTAAATATATTTTATAGTGAGATTTAAATTCTACATTTTTCAACTTTAGGAATAAACTATTATCCAGTAGTTCGCTCTACAAGAAAAAATTAATTATAACTAGTTTACACAATCTTCCTTCCAAGAGACTGATATCGCGACCTTTCGATTCTAAGTTCGACATTTCACAAGAAGATAACGACGACCTTGTTAAGGTCTTATCGTATTGTGAAGAGACTACAGGCATAGTCCACTTCATGGGTCGTTAAGTGCATGTGAGCTAGCCGAAGCGGCATGAAGTGAGAAACTATTTTAAAAAGAAATTGTTATTCTACTAAACTATGATTTTAAAAACTTAGTAAATCTTAGAATACATGACAATAAAACCAGTTATTATTTACTTATTTTCCATAAAATCGTGTTTTTGTAAACTGGTAAAATTCTATTCGCTCGTTGGCTTTTGCATCATAACCGAGTATCAGTTGGAATTGAGCGCTGAGCCGCTTATTTTTCACTTCTTTACTTTAATTAACATCATCAACAATCTTCCAAACAGGGGTCGGGCGTTTTTTTCACCAAATTGAGAAGCCACCATGTTCTTACACCTGGACTCTCCTTGGTGTTAGCGGCCGAACCTTAACTCGATCGGTTGCTATTATCATCACACTATCCGTATGTCCGCTACGGTATTGTCATAGTTTCTAATTTAGTAGTGGATTCGGTAGCATCGTCACTTTGTAAAAACGAAAATGTACATTTATATATATTTTGCGGACAGCATCTGGCAGTGGTATCCTTAAAAAATTGTAAAGGAGGTCGAAGTTTTATTTAACACAGCCACTGTTCAAAACGATGATATAAAACATTATACGTAAGTCGGCATGTCCTTGTATTAACAATTTTAAAGACATCTACCAAGCCGTTACTCCTCCGCGTGATACAGGGCGCGTTTAAACTAGGGAGATAATAAAAATCATCTTCCATTGAATTTTACCTTTTCCATTAACAGCAGATGAGTCGTCAACGTCGTCGGACAGCTCGCCATCGCTATGTGGCGTAGCTCGCGCCACCGACGGTGCGCTGCGGCGTTCGTTAAACGACTGCGAACGCAATGCCATCTTGCAATTGTCTCTGAAACACAGACCAATTCTTCGTTAATTTTGAAATGAAATATTTGGAAAGTAACTTTAACAGAAAATCCATACTCGCGAATTGATAAAATCAGATGTATGTCGCCTATGCCACCAAAAAATTTTCTATCTACGCTTCTCGAATAGTCCGTGACTTTGAATAATATGACTAATTTACTAACAAAATATCCATTCATAAAGACTTCAATGTTACTATAACCGTTATACGGTGAACTTTATTCGCTAGAGTACGTGATATGTCACATGAATTCTCTGCACATAACTATGTTTGTCAACTGCAATTTTTACTTTATTCTTTCTAGAATATGTACTTTTGGTCCTTTTTCGACATTTTATTGTAAACGAAAAACTATTGCAGTTTTTCATTTTTTACAAAAATCCTATTACAAACTAAAGGGTTTTTAAGCAATAATGAAGCATGGGATTGAATTGTTTTACTACTGTAGTATTTTGAAAGTGACAAAAAAACAAAACCGACCGACTTTGCCGTGAGCCATTTTGACATCAAGGCGTGTTTGGAACCTGAGTGTTTAGTCGAAGGATTTTTAAAGAGCTGATCTGGCTTTCGTTCCTATAAAGTTTTAATCTTTTCCCATAACGTACCCAAGTAATCTCTGTAAGTGAATAATCATTTATTACATGACATTTATAACCAGCATTCAATATAACCGTTCAAGTTGCGACTTTAGGAGACATTATATAAATACAAAACTGTTCATAAATTAAAATAATGGACATTTTTATTTAAATGTCTCTTAATTAACACCTAGTGATTTTGTTAACGACCGGAATTTTGTTCACAGCTTGTTAAATGTCCATTGCTGTCGGTGTATGAACCAGTGTTTTGATTATACCAATAAGTATGTTATGTACTTACTTGGGTCTATACTCCGGCAAGCGTGTGGCCCTGCGCTCCCGACGCCATTTTCCAGTTAAATCCTTAGATTGAGGAGTTCTGGGAGTTTCAGGAGACAAGGTTCGATCGCCTTCCGATTCACCACTGGACGCCGTGCTCGGAGTTTCTGAAAAAATTGACTTCATAATTTAATAATAATGATAATAAAGCCCTATAAAAATGATAAACTCATATTAAAAAAAGTTTTAAAATTACACTTCCACAATATCGTAGTTCAATTATTTTCTTATTGTGCTGTAAATAAATACGAAACAATACTGTGTACGCAAACGGACGCTAATGATATAGTTTAAATTTAATTCATATGATTTACTGATCCTAAAATTAGACAGTATTAAAATAATTAATTAAGATCGAGGTAATCATTTTACTAGTTCAATAATTCTTAATTGATCAAAACTTAAGATAGAGTGTCTTATAGTAAATGCGAAAAAAGTGAAGGATTGTCACAATATTTAGCGTCTAAACCTCACCTATTTGCGGAATAGTTTACCTATGATATATTTAACTATCGCCTGACGATGTTTATATACCATAGAATACCATAAAAATTAAAATTCGCTATACGGAAAATAACAATGTTTTAATATGACTGTGTATTAAAATATAGCTATATAAAAACCCTCCGCTGGTGGTAGTCTTGTAAGACGACGTTTACATAAACAGAACCGTGACGCCAGACTTCGCGGTTATAGAGTACTGGGTAGTTATCGTTGTGTTTGAACTTGACGCTGTAGCTAGTAAACTAGTAAGATGAAAACTGTCCCATATAACAAATATCTAAGCGAAGAACTCAATATTGGGGGTGCGCATGATTCTGTACCGGAAAACCCTGATCAGCATCGCACTGGTACAGCCAGGTCGTGACCCTTACCACCAGGTGAACGAGCGCCTTGACATTCTGTAACGATTCCTTAATTATCTCTATGTACTAAGTACCGTAAAGTAAAAAATGTGCTGAAATAAAGGCCTACTTATGTTTTTTTTATTAATTCTCGTTAATGTTAAATCAAATAATCTTCAATTATATTTTTGTTTTCATATAAAATTACCTTTTGGCGGGGAAGGCACCCACGGTTGCCATAGAGGCATGTTAAATTTAGGAGACTTTGGTGGATCCATAGACCAGCTACGAAGACGACTCAGTGAAGTACGAGCCAAAAACAATAAATAATCTGGTAGTTCCATCATCCCAAAGCACCGAAAAAGTACACAAATCACTGATACGAAAACTAGCACAGTTCCATTTTCTTTGAATACAAACTTAAAACGCGCGAAATTTAAAAAAAAAAGTTGAAGTCATTTTCAAGTTTTGATAAAATAGAAAAATTATTTTAGCGAATGATAAGTGGACAACCTATTGCCGTCCCGACACAGGTAGCACTGAAGGCCGACTGAATAAAAAACGAACTGGAGGAGATTACATTGGAATAAATAAATGAGATGAACAAAAAATAAACCGAAAAGGAAAAAGAGCATCAGCTACATCCACGCGGCCGGACGTTGCGGCGCTTCCTTCGCCTCTCCACAATACAGGGTGTTGTTAGCTTTTACAATAAGATATTTATGAATTGAACTTCCTGAAGAACAACCAAAGATTTATTTTTATGTAATCACTAACACTGACAGTCGAATAATATTATTACAAAGCCAGAAGTTAAAGAAGAATCAAGTTAGTAGTAGAGTAAAATTAAATTGCGCGATTCCAAAACTAATATAAAAGTCACGAATACATTCAAGGAAGCGTGTGCATGAACTAAAATGCAAATTGTTGCGACAAATACTTGGAAATGCTTATATTTGCCGCTTATATGCTGCCGATATGTTGTATTGAGAGCACGATCATCTCCGACCGCACCCGACACAAAGGAACTGATGACAATGCAACTGTTTTTAAAGTTTCTGTCAACCATTCTTATTCTTACTGTAATTGATGTTGTCATTGTTTGCGAAAAAGGTTTTGTAAACCTAATTTTATATCAAAAGGTACTTGTATAAAAGCTATCTTCCAAAATAAACATTGTTTACGCTTGACAAAGAAATATATTTATTACTTATTAATAAAATTAAATCTATTTATTAATTTGTTCAATATTTTTAAAATTTTAATAGTTATATTTGAATAATTGTTTATTTTTTATTTCAATTATCAATAAATATTTTATTACAGCTCATGTTCGTATTAATACTATTAAAATCAAATATTTCTGACTTCTGGTTTTATGTTTTATGAGTAGATTTATGTTTTATATGCACGGACGATAGCACCTAAGATATTTCTTGAAAGATGTTTTTCTGGAATAAAGCAGTATTTTTTACAAACGACGTAATCATTGTCCTTTCAGTTCATAGACGCACGCTACAAGGCATAGGTCCCGATGGTATGTCCCTCATGGCTATCTATGGGGAAATAGCCGCGCCGCGGGTTGGCGTTGGCAGTATAACTATATGAGTAATGCACAAAATGTGATGCATACAAAATTAAATCCCGGAAATCGAACCGGTGACCTATAATTACAAGTCACAGTCCTCTACCGCTGGGCTACAACTGCTCGTAGTATTTTTCCAACCTTATTAAGAATAAATACGATACGAAAGGAATAAAACTGATCGAAACAATATTAATTGTCTATTATCTAGTTATATTAATATAATAAACAATAAAATAACATGAATTTATTTTTATCAAATGGTACATTTGATATTCGTGAGACACATGGTGAATAATTTAAAATATATAATATATCAAGTTACGAATTATTGATTTATGCAACAACCTGTATTCCGAATACATCAACCTGTTCGGTCCATTCATGAAAGTGCGTGAGCGCAGGGCGCGGGGATTAATGAACGCTCTTCGCTCTTCTCCCTTTCTTCACCTATACAACCTCCAGTTATTTTCTACCTATATTCAATATTCAATCGTACTCCTCAGAATTTAAAGCTTTAATTAGATTATCACAATTCAGCTTGCATGTTTGTAACTGCAACAATGCAAAATGTGTCGTATTCTGTGAACAACAAAGCTTGTAATCCTTAGCGATAATTCTTAATGATTGGTGTTTTAAATTACGGTGGTCGCATCCTTGAAAGGTTGTGTTTTATTTGGGTTGGGAGTAAAGGAGTTCGGGGCGGAGAGGGTAAGTCGAACTGTGAGAAGTTGCCGTGCTGTTTCTACATATCTGTTTATACATATTGTTTCTTTTTTTTATAAATTGTGTAATAGAAAGAAGGCAAAGGTTCGCCGACAGGTAGATGCAAACGTTGGCGCCTCTGGTTTAATTAAGTCTGGATTGAAAAAAAAATATGAAAGGAATACATTTCACTATGATTTATTTACAATCTGTTGTATGAATAAAAAAGTATATTACCGATTCTACCAAAATTGTAAAATTCCTTCTGATAAAAAATGTTGAGAAATTGACAGTATATTGCATTGGAATTTGCACGAATGGTCTGTACATTTATTTTTATTAATTATTGTGTCGAGTTGAATTTATTAGAAAGCAATTTAATTAAAAAAACGCTTCGATTTTATTAATTACAGAATGTTTTTTAGAAAAAAATCACTTCTTGGGTTTTGACATTAATATAAAGTTTTATTCTTTATTAGACATTTATTAAGTTTCAGAACCGCACATCATATATATAGCACAAACTAGCAACGTACCTCGGTAATATATTAACACAAAGGAAGGCTAAAATTACTTTATCTGTTACGTTAGTTACGTTGTTAGCTTTTAATCAGTGAATCTATAGCCCATTAGCTGTCAATTAATGTATGTTGAAGTCTGACCAATAATCAATGGTTGTCAGAAGTAGTACATAACATAATGATAATATAAGTAAGAAAAAGCGTTTTCGTTATTCGGATTAATGTATATTAAAAATAATTTTATTTCCTGCAGACTCCCTCAGAAATTACTGTCCTGACGCATTCCAATAGAATACTTAATATAATGTAACACACTTCAGAGTAATTATTTTATAAAGGGGTGATTAGAAATAGGTTAAAAACCTTTAACTCCTATTTGAAATAATAGTTTCAATACATAAATTGCTCGAGTAATACCAGAGATATGGACGACGAAGATCTATTTACGACCAAATGAAACGACAGAATGTGAGGAAAATTATTAAAAATGTTAGTTCGCTTGTATGTTTTAACGTCTAATTATAAGAATGGGTTATAGATAGTTACATAAAATATAATTGTTGCCTTAAGCAAAATCATTAAAAATGAAACAAAATACGAGATATTGTTTTATTTTGTGTCGAAGCGAGCGGATGTGTAATTCAGTAGGGCCGGGCATGCGCATCGCCGCGGGGCAAGCAACTGTGCGCAACTCGCGCTGTTACCTCTAGGGCGTGTTTACTGGCACGCATATCGAGCGCTGCGAATTAGCTACTGACCTACCATCAATAACTTTACTAAGAGTATGTGCAATATAACCTATATTGCACATACTATTAGTAAAGAGACGTCAGATACCTGACGCGCGATTGCACTGCTCATTTATTTCAAATTAAAAATATCTTTATTCAAGTAGAAATTTACATATACTAATCGTCGATTATAGTAACAATATAGCTATGCTACCACGGGCTCGGAATGCTGATCTGCTGCGACGAGACGTCTCTACTGTTGCCCTTTTTAAATCGAATTTAACAATGTATGATGACTTATAATATTAACCATATTCGTAAGTTTGGATTGTATGTTGTTTTCAACTACGACTTGTGAGTCTTCAAGTCAAGAGTGAAGAGGTTTGGTCTAGGCAAGCATGTATCATCATCACTTAACATCAGGCGGGACAGAGGTCAAATGCTTTGCTAAAAGCCTATGAGAAAAATGTAAATGAGTCAACAAACTAAGTTTCATACATTTTGATGAACTAGTCTTAAATGCTGTATAACTTTTTGATAATAAACTTTTAGATTTAGATTTAAAACGAACAAAATGTTATCATATCCTTTTCTTACTTAAAATATCTTGTGGAACTTTATTGTGTATACCTACCTTAGAAAGATTTGTTAACTTGTTTTCTACTTTTTAATTTCTGATATTTATTCTGTATCTGTCACTATTTTCCATAAAAGAATCAATTTTTTGGCGCACAAATAATATGTTATTATTGATGTATGTATTATTTAAAAAAGTATGTAAAAGAATTCTTTAAAGACATCTTTCAGGTAGTTTCCAAGTTATAAATAGCTTGTACAAATACAAAACCTGTACAAATTAATTAAAGATTAAAAAGTTTATTCAAAATATATGCGATAAATCTGCCGTAATGAATTGACACTTTACAATAAGATAAGCTCACATTTTTGTTTTAATATAGTAATCGGAATTTCGAAGGCCAGGGAAAGTGGACAATTTAGGTAGCTCGTGAAAAATTACGATCGAATCGAAATCGAGTAACACATTACACATACAACAAGTTATTTAAATTTGACCGTCATTTCGTATTTTTCACATCCGGGAGGAAGCAGTTATTTCGTTTTAAGCCCTCTGGGTAAGGAAACTGATGAAAGAAACATTAAATTCAAAAATGGTGGTAATCCTTTTTGAATTTGAATAACGATTTTGATTATATTCAAATGTTCAGATTTGCGTGTGGCCAGTAGCCGTGTCCGTAGCCAGCGGCCTCCGAAGTCCAGATAACATTAATATATTCACGTCGGGAGCTAAGCACACGCAACCTTCGAGATACGAATAGTCATACAATTGTATTTTCAATACGAATTATATTAATTTTTGTGGCGGCTTCTTACTTGCACAGAGTATATTGTAATTATCAAAACTTTTAATTGATAAAGGAAAGTATATGGACAACCTATAACAAGAAACTGTAACAATAAACCCTGTTAATTTCTCAGAAATATGTAATGTAACGAAATTTATATACGTCATCGATAGGATTATGATCGTATTTCTACACAGTTTAGATGTGATGTTGGTTGTTTTAATGCTTCTTGAAAGGGGTTGAATTTTATAAAAGTTTTGTATTTTAAATAAACATTTATTTTATTACACTACAAACACCAACGCAACTGATTTATGAAAGCGATTTGTTATTTAGAGTCCGGTCGTTAACTATAAAATAAGTCTGTAAGTTGAAATAAGTAAACCTATTTTCTGAATTTGTGCAGTTTTTTTCAAACAATGCGTATCCTCGCGAGCCCATTACGCCACCTCTGGGATTATTACGGATATGCATTGGCAAGGTCATAGCCACCCACCAAACCTGAAGAAAACTATGCCTGGGATTTCTCCGATATTTCTACGAGATCAAATATCGATCCTAGGCCTAGCCGAGACAGCCCAGCGGGTTAGCAGTAGAAGAGATAGTGTGCAAGCCACATAGCAAACAACAGATGGACGCTGGAACTTTAAGATTCTGAGGTTTGGACTACGGACCTGCAAACGCATTATGGCTAATCATAAGATGGACAGACAACCTGGATGCAGGCCGTTACGAACCTGTTGTATTTGAAATCTAGAGGGGGAGGCCTATGTTCAGCAGTGGACTTGCTGAAATGATGATGATAATGAATAATTGATAACTTAAAATTGGGTTCAAAATGTTTGTATGCTAAATGTGCAGTTGCTTAGAGGGCGTACGGTTTACATAACAGACGAGCGGCCGACGGGCGGATGTTTGCAGCGAAAGTGCGGGAAGCAGCCGCGCTAACATTCCGCATTCCGTACTCCGATCGACTTACCGACACCTGCTAACTTACAATGTTAACAACACGCGATCTAGCACAACTGCCAGCTAATGACAAACATATACAAAGCGAACCGTTAAACTTTTATAAATAACTTTGAAAATGTAAAATGTCGACGTAAATAGCCACACATTTCTCTTTTATAAATTGTAAAAAGGTCATTTATAACATAATGGCATAACTTTGTAGTAACTAACGTTCACATTGTAACAAAGAACCGAAGACCTTTTGTAAAAAACAGCAGTGAACCAAAACGTCTAATGTTTTGACTCTTCAAGTAATATACTTTCTTTGCAAGAAATTTACAAATAGCAATATGTGGCTTAATGCTATTTTTAAATTATAACAGGATTAAATCTGACATTTTAAACGATTTATTGTTTGTTCTTGTAAATAAATTCCGCATACTTTAAAAAGAGTTTGACGTCATCTGTTAAGAAGTTAAATATGTGAACGTATTTAATAGCTGGCGCCATCTTCAGTTAAAATGTTAACCAAAATATTGTTTCCCATCCTGTTTAATAGATGGAGCTTAGATTACCCCGGAGATAACATTGCGAAAGATCTCAGTAATTCATAATCAATTAATTCAGAAAAAAGCCCTTATTACTTCCGATTAAAATTAATTTAAAATTTAACAATAATTGAATTAATTTTTATAAAACTTTATTTACTATACGAAATTATGAATATTCTCCAAAAAATTAATAGTGAAAAGTAAATACGATTAATTATTAGGTATTTTTCTATGAATTTTGTCTTCTTTGGATTTAGTTAAAATTTTAATAAATTTACCGTTCAGCTTACACCCAAGCTAATAATTATTCAGTAACAAATATGTAAAAATATGCAGGGCAAATTTTTACAGAACACACAAATAGCTATACGTTTTTCTGATTTTAATCATATATTTCTGTTATTTACTCACATTTACTCAATTATTGAATTATATAATATTCAAACACTATTATTTCCATCAACTACAGGTTTTAAAGGCTGTATGTTAAGTAACGATTTATAAAGCAACTAAAAATTCTGCCCTAACGAACAAATCGTAAATAAATTTCTTATGACTTTTAACACTCGTTTCTCTCGCTTTCGAACTTATAATATGCCCCTCGTTGAACTACAAGCCTGCGTGGCTGTTTGAAGTATTCAAAAGCCGACAGCACCTGCCCTCAGAACATAAAACAAACTTTTGGTACTATTACAAAAATATTTAGTTGCTTCGTCAAATATAGCCGTTGGAACTTACACAGTAATTATTATAAGATGTTTATCTGAATAATTATTATTACACTCAAATTAAAACAAGTACGAAATAGAATAATTATACAATACACGCAGTTTAAAATGCAAACGCCGTGCAAAAACTAACGACGAGAAAAACAACACTCGTCTGTATCCTTGTAAAAATTAAAGATAGTTAAAGATATAATTTAAAGATACATAATATGGTTAAATATTAGCATATGATCTTTATCTATTTATTTAAGTTAAATTGTTTACACTAATTTATTTAATGTTAATTATTAATTTCACAATAAGATACCAACGTGAATCACGTAATTTTGGCACAATCGTTGTAGATTTAAAAGACTACCTATCCCCAGGTCTAATTAAATCAAGTCAATAACTTCATCCTCTATTACTCCTACCTGAACGCAGAGGATAGGATAGCATGGAAAGAGTTTGTCATCGATTCTGTAAAGGCGTTTCAACGCAGACACGACCTTAAGAAACGAAGAAACGACCCAGAAGAATTATTTTTTATTGAGTAAAGTAGCATTGTTATTTCTACGTAGAAGGAAATTCTATAAAGACACTTTAACTGTTCTCCTGTTCTTGTTCAATAATACCCCAGTTATCCAACTAAACCTGAATTTTTAAAGTATTAAAAAAATATTTTAGGTATTTCACGTTAATAGGCGTTACTGTGACTTTTCGGAAGTTTGATGAGATAATTAATCTTTTAACGCCACTAACAATTCACTTTAATTACGATGATGAACATAGGTTACCAAATTACTTCATTTGTCATAAATAAATTGTTTTTCGGATTTATGCAATTTAATCACATAAGCATTTTGCGTTACTTTTAAATTATTGTGTCGAATAGACGATGAAACTGTTCGGAATCGCATCTTATAAATTCATTCCCAATCTTTCTTCAAGAATTTCGTTTCGTTTCTCATTTCACTATACGCTTAAATATTAATTTGTAAGAATTCTTAGTTTCTAATCATGAAATCCAAATAATACTTTTATTTTATTATTCATAATTTTTACCGTACTATTCATAATTAATAATATTTTACCTTGTTATAGGCGACTGAAGTAATGGTAATGTATTCATAGACCATATTTTGCCAAAACAAAAATTACTTTGAAATTCAAGAGCATAAAAACATTCATTTATTAAAGCTCCTCATTAATTTTTAACTACATCATAGCCAGCGACCTTTTTATTAAACACAAATGTCCAACTACTCTCGTCTAGTCGTTGTATCTAGAGCCTATTTTAAAATCAGACTTATATAAAAACATTTAATTAAAAATATAATATATAAATGACTAACAAGATTGCATATTTGCAAACTTGCTATAGTTTACAATGCTTATAAAGATAGAAAATAATAAGCCAAGGCTCGCACAATAGGCGAGACGCTCTTGCATTGTTTAAACAATGTGTGACGCGGCCACTTGTTGCTAGACGTCTCTGGGATGGAGCAGTCTAGACATGCATTTAAATAAAATACATTATAGGTAGAGGTACGGAATTTTCGCAAAAAAAAATCACCAATTTCGCATTTAAATTTTTCAAAAATTGCAAATTTCGCATTAATTTCGCATTTATACTTTAAAACTTATTAAATTTGAGGTAATAGGCATTTTTCGACAAAAATTTTTCAAAATTAAAGGTGCATGCCTTAACATTTGACAAGTTTAGTTAATTAAAAAATCGTAAAAAAATTAATATTCGCAACCTTAAGCGTTCTTTTTTAGTTTGTTACGACGACATTGTATATTTTAAAGATGAGTTAAGCGTCCACTATGTAAAGTTGGATGTCAAATACTCTGTATTAGATTCTGCTCCATCAAAGGACGAAAAGTTGCATTTGACGGCCAACAAATTGTCATGCATATTATGATTTATATTTTTATTAATGAGTTCATGGATTAGCCCATTGAAGGCAGAGTTCGAAAAAAAGATAAGGCGTTTTTCTAAAAATTAGGGATTTTCAACTGACCAGAGGTCTTTTACACAAAACAAAGAGCTTCTTAACTGATAAGTAAGCCAAGAAATATATCCCGTAGGCCTTAGGGGTCTATGACACGGGGTTGACATCACTGAATTTACCTATGAAAGTGTGTATATTCATCAATTAACTCATTAAAAATGATCTTGAAAAACAGAAAAATTGCATACATTTCGCATTTATTCGCATTTATAAGAAATTTTCGCATTTATTCGCATCTATTTCGTAAATACGAAATTTCCGTGCCCCTAATTATAGGTCCTCCTTGTATTTTTCTACTTCGAGATAACATAACCTATCAAATGGTGTCTACTGAGAGTTGATCTATCTATTGAATGCATTTATTTTTAGTAGTTATAAACAGTTAAATATATTAATATGAATAGTCATGCTAGCAGATAGATGTCTACTGCAAAACATAGTCTCTCATAGAAAGATCGCCACGATAACCGTCTTAATATATACTCGTATAAACATGTCAAGAAAATGCCAAACCAGGATAAGTACTCAAAAACAACTAAAAAAATTAACCACATTTCACAGATCTATGGAAAGATTGCTGCGATTTACAAGAAAAGATAGAAAAAGAGTCAACAACCCATATAAGAGGCATCACAAAGATAGAGATATATTATAAGAAAAAATATGATCAGATCAGAGAAAAACAAATAACATCACAGACTGAAATCCTCAATTCCTGACAAAAACAAAAAGTGGATAGCAAAGAAAACGTTGATGATATCAGACAAACAGCGGATCCTATATGGCATCGAACAGCCGCGTTAAGAAATAAAAAGCTGTAGGTTTAAATGTTGGCACGTCACGCCAGTAGCAAATAAAATATTTACAATATTTTATATGTTATAACAAATGTCTGCAATAAAAGCTAAAAAAATATACAAATATGGCACTTATTTTTTCATCTCTCTCAATGTAAGCAAGTACAAAATTATAGGCCTAGTACATAATTTTTATATGGCCTAAAATTAATTCTGGTATTCTTTCAACTTCAAGACCTAAATGAAAATCTTTATTATTATTATTTTTTACTAACCTATGTAACTAATTAGCATCTTATTCAATTTCGTCAAATATACCAAAGAAGCATTTATGTAAGATTTTAACGAATGTATTATAAACATATTTAATATTGACACGATGATATTTTCCTATTGTAAAAGAAAAAAATTTTCTTTGTATAAATGTTCCACGGCCAGCTGTGCATTAGCGACCTTCACCGTTGCATCACAAAATAGTACCATGTATAAACGTGCCCGTACGTGGTAGCCCTGACACGCTTCGGTGAATTGACTTGGTCAACTAGCCCTATGTGGAAGTAATATCGAAGATATCTCATATCATAACGTGACGAATGATATCGTGAATTTATTGCACAAACAATAAACAGTAAAAGGTTTACAACCCGAAAATTGACAAGTAATTCTCTAACATTTATAATGATTTATAGAATAAAATTAAGTTCAAGAGCCTTAGATTGATGTTATTGGTGTAGCTCGTACCGCCTCTTGAATCGGCACGTACTTTTAATGTCCGATCTTTCTGTTTCAGTTCACCTTGTCGAGTCTTAATTCGGCCCTAAGTATGCGATGGCCTTTAACAAGTATCTATTATTTTTCTTATTACTCGTCATCATTTTAATCGAATGCCGTTTAATGCTAGGCATGAGACTCTCTAACAGGTTTCAGATAAGAATGGGTTGTGTGACAAACGACATAAGTTTCACGCTGTCACTTTGCCAGTCCGAGGTTTCCACTCCATAACATTACTGTTCTAATTTAAACAACATGATTAAAGTAAATAAAACTAAAAGCGCGTTTTATGATTTGGAAAAAAAACATCTTGATAGGGTATCTTACGTAAAAATAAGATGACTAACAGTTTATTTGTATTATCTTAATTAATAAATTGAAATGAAAATGTATTAAATCCAAATAAATTAAAAGATGCTTTAAATCAAACAAATAACTCATAAATTATATAATTTCAACTAATATAAACTCTTTGAAAAAGAATTTATTACATTTATTCACGCCACGTTGACTTTCTCAAGATAAGATAAGCAAAGTGTTCACAAGCCCTGACTTACATAGAATAAAAATTAAATTTAGTATAAGTAGCTAATATTAACTATTGTACTGTCTTCTTATGCTGAAAGAAAAAAATGCGCTTTTGTACGAGAGAAAAGCAAAAAAAATTGTGGCTGTTTAAGTCGGAACATTAATACTTATTAAAGGTGCCACAGCGGAAGTAATCAGGATGGCATTCCGGTCGTTCTCTTTTTAAAAAAGGCTTCCAACAGTGGCAAACCTTGTATATGTATATGTTATATAATTGTACAATAATACATGTGCAACCAAATATTTTTTTATTTCGAAATTAATATAGTTAAAGTAAACGCAGTTGTTAAATTTCAAAGCAAACAACAATATTTTCCTATATGGTATTCGAAAATATGCTAGAAAATTATATGAGCGTTCAATGTTAACGTAAAATTAATTCAAATGTACTAAATCTTCTTCTTGATGCTTTTACGTTTGTGAATTACGTCGCCTTTCATATTTGAATACCAACGTATAATTTGAAAGATTATGAAGCAAATCTAATTTTGTGGCTTTTAAAGAAATAAACAACTCAATTTTATAACATTTATACTCATCGTATCGTATGTAACTTACAGATACTTAGATACAAAGAAATAAATTTTCTTTTTTTAAGGTTTCGCGCGTACAAATAAACGGATTACCTTTGATATAGGATATAAGCGCTTTCATTGTTTCTTTGGTATTATTTAAAATTCATACTGTTGGATTTACGCTATTGAAATTATCAGTTCTGTTAGAAATTTATATATAATAGGAACTACCAAAATAAAATTATAGTCATTTGCATAAAGATCTAAAATTGGAATACCAAACCCGATGTCATAAATGCAAGGAGATAAAATATGTGCTTAAATATACATGATAAATTACGATAGCTTAAAACATGATTTCGTAATAAAACTGCAATGCAAATATTTCTTTATTAGATTACATTATTCATACATGATAAAGAATTTTAGATTTTAAAAAATTTATATTGGCATTGATGATGCATACAAATTTTGAAATTCGTTGTTTCGCAAGTACATGTAGCGTGCCGATGATTTAATACAAAGAACGCACGAACGTCCGATTCCTAAGCTATAACGTCACGCTGAGAGGTCAAGTCAAAATTTGAAACCTTTGGAGGCGGTTAACATTCCTTTCCTATGATATTAAATAGCACAAACAAGACGTTAGTTATGCGAAACGATATTTCTGTTATGATTTTTTTTTCCAGTATGATATTATTTTTGAGTTTGAGCGGTTTTAACAGATTTCTTCTATAAACGATATAGATAAAAGATTTAAGTGGAGCTTCTGCATTATTATGTACACTAAGTTTACATAAATTGACATTATTCACCATCATTTTAGCCATAAGACGTCAACGGCAGGACATAAGCCTTCACCATAGATTTCCAATAGCACCGGTAAGAAGCGGCCTACATTCAGCGTCTTCTGAAGACTTTAACAAGGTCGTCTGTTCACCTTGTGAGTGGGCGGTCTTACGCTTCGCTCGCCGGTCCGAAGTCACCACTCCGCTCTAAGGCCTGCTCGACCATCGCTTTTGCGCGCTGTGTCGCCTGCCCATTGCCAATTCAACTTGCACATCCGACATTATTAAATTAAACTTAATATGCCGAGCAAAATGCTTAGTCAATAATTGTTTACACTTTAATGTACCGGCTCTATTTATTTATATATTTAGTTATATGACAATTGAAGAACTATAACAATGTTTTTAAAATTATTCTATTTACGTCATAACACAATGTAATGAAATTGTGCGAGTGAAGCTCAAGTTGAAATGACTATTTGATAAAGGACAGGTAATTGGCGGAGGCTCTAGCATGAAGGCCACTGTTTGTCTCTGTACTCGGTCACAAAACCATTGGGAAAAACTAATGATTTACGTCATCATTCTTTAAGGTATAATTGTTCGCGATCATTCAATGAGACCATTTAAAATAAAACAAAGCAGCAGATGTATTATATTCACTGGACAGAGTTAATATAATGCATTTTCAAACACCATTTTTTGGTTGTAAGACACATAATTTTAATCGCCGTCAATAAATCTAAAGATGAATTTACACCTCGCTAAGTTATTTTTCTTTAATAAAAAGCTATTGTTTTCAACATAATCTAAAGATTCGTCACCATCCGAATCATTGTCAATTTTTGGGTTTTTAAAATAAACAAATGGCCTTAGTGATGCTTTGATATTATTTAACGTTTGTTGAAATCTGTTGTTCACGTATAAAAATGTGAAGTTTATCAATTATCTTCTGTAAACTAAGAAACATTTGTGTGTGACGAAGTTATAGGATGAAAGGTTAAATTTTACGACACTCAGACAATAAACATATATTGTTATAAGCATTTGAATATTCCTAAGTACTTTTTCTCTGCTGTCTCTTTTTTAATTAGATCTCAATGTGAGTGTTTCAAAATTAATGTCTCCCTCATCACTCTAACATCACTTAACATTCAAAGACAATGGCTAGTCATCACCGAGACAATACCCGAGACGACCTGAATAGCATGAATAGCTGTACACTCATTGCAGTGGCATCAAAATGGAATCAGCTGTTATTAGAAATATTAATTAAGAATAATTTAGGGTTCTTCGTACTTTCCGATTGGATTTTAAGTTGCCTTTTTTATCTAAACCTCTAAACATACTTAGATTTATGTTACTTCTTTAGGGGAAGTGGTCGAATTTATAAAGAATATTTTAATAAGATTTACTGTCTTTAAGAAACTCTGAAATTTAAAAATTAAACCATTAAAAACATTAATTATAAAGACGTTCCAATTAAACAAAACGTTCATTAAATAACTTTTAATTGTAGAAAATAAACATAGAGTTTTAACTGGTTTGTCGTAACCGTTAGAAGTACTAAATGAGTTCTTCCCATTATACCGCATACCTTTATAATAGGGATAATGTCGGTGTATTACAAATTATGTAATATATATTGAATATAACATGTATCGAATTATTCACTGAAAGTTTTAATAAGTCAAGAGAAAGTAGATGCGTAACTACTCTTTTCGAAATTCCTATTTGTAGTGTATGTATAAATTTATATTTATTTCCGCCTGTCGTTTCCAACAGCACAGTACGTAAACTACAGGTAGATAAAACATTGTGTTGTATACTGCCGAAGGGTGAATACGTGTACAGCGAATGAACCCATAAATTATACTCTATTATTCAAAGAAAAGTCTGAATTACACTTTAAATTTGATTATTTAAAGAGTAATGTAGACCTTTAATTTTAAGCATCTAGATTCTGATGTAGTATGAGTTTATGTTATAAAGATGGGAATTAAATATATCAATATTTGCAGGTTCTACTAATGATAGCAAATTTTTATTATCAGTAATATCTTGCGGTAACTATTATTTGGTTAATAAAGAATACTTTATAAGAAGAGATATATATTTCATTGAATAAATAGCGCCGGTTCTCCATTTAAGTTCTTAGAAAAATTTGTAATAACGGTCTTGACTTCCGATTAGAGTTTGTCGAGTTAGATAGCTGTTACTCGAAGTGCGAGGTAAGTGGTAAAATATACGCATATGATAATATGTCTAGAAATAAACGAAACCTACGTCGAAAAATATTTTGACAACAATAGCGATCGATTATTGCATTCCTTGGAACGTTCGTAACTGTAGTCGGCAACACAACCTACATTCGGCATTCTTTTCGAAACCGTAACACGCCGCCTCAGCGTTCCGGATATAGACTCGCACGCCAAATTCATCCGTGCACAATTCACAATAAAATTCCATTTCGAGACTCAACATCCGATATAATGTCGGGTATTATATTTATACACAGCTGTGTACAAAGAATGCGTAGATCGATGTATGTTGATTTGATAAAAAATGTTTTGATTTAATTTTCAAATATTAATTTTCGGTAGATTAGAATTGGCGATGTGGAGTGTTCAAACTAAATTAAAAAATGTATTGTTAGAGGATTGTACTGCACGAAGCGGGCACTGGCTGTGGGTGACTCGACTGTAGTAAGACTTGCAAGGCAGGCCAGGCCAAATTCCTGAGCGCTTTCTCTGCATGCTGTTCGTCGGCCGATGTCACACGCACGCACGAGTATCGAAAGTAAGTGGCGATGCGACGCGCGACGCTGTCATCGCATTGCATAATTATTTGCGATCCAACCATTGTTTGTAAACAACCAATCAGCTAGAATACATCACTACGCGTCGCGTGATCGTATTTTGATTAAGTCTATAATATATGCATACCTTTCCTAATTATACACATCCATAAACGATGAACAGCACATGTTTAGATTTGGTTTCAATCGTGGTGCGATAACGAAATCGTTTTTTTTTTTAAATGCTTTAATTAAAAATAATTTAAGTTTTATATTATTTGGTATACTTATAGCTTGAATGAGTTGACGTGAATTATTAATAAGTGTATTATAGTTAAATAGTATTCAATATAAGCCGGATGAACTGCAGATTGTGGGTCGGCGAAATTCGCTCGGGACGCGTTTCTCGTCGTCTATGCTTTCGCGTCTACTCGCAGAAAGCTCTGCTTTCTCATTCAGACTTAACTCCATTGTCAACTTTTAGTTGCGAGAAATAGTTCATTAACGTGTAATTGTTCTAGTAACAGCTTATAACTGCCGACAGTTGCAATAAACTTAATATTAATCGATATAATTAATTAAAATAAATGTTTCAAAAGTATATAATGATGGAGGCAATGGTCAAATGCCGACAACGACCGGACCAGGGACGCGACTCTGAATCGTCAAGCCTTAATCGCGAAACCAGTCCAATCCAACAATGGCATCCATTGTTATTTAACTCGAGAGAAGCTTGCGTCCGTTCTGTTTAAGCCACTACAACGTATTTTTTGTTTTCCATTGTTAAAAATATTAACCGTGATTCTTATTTATCATAGAATACATTAAGTCTTCTGACAATTGTCACCATATAGTACGTATCACAGTGAGTAATCCATAGGAACCTCCTGTATGGATTATTGTAACTCGAAGGGTTATAACGGTAGTGTAAGTAATGAAATATTTACTACAAATTCGGTAAATAAAGGACGTGCGAAATCACTAACTATTCTTAATAAAATAGTTGAAACGTATTTTATTGACAAAAGGTTAATTATTATAACGATTCAGTGTTTTTTCTGGTACCTTAAACAAGTAGATGTTTTTATTTATATTTGTATAATTATGTATTTATAGTGTATTTATATAGTTATTAGTATTTATTAATAAATGTATGTATTAATGTATACAAGTAAATATATGTATGTTTGTCCGTACACGTTGACTATTCGCTAATTGTTCTTCTATTTTCATACTATGATGAATGATAAGACCGCCAATTTAACCTTTTTTAGTTATTATGCATCAATTTTTTTCACGTTGACAAATAAGAGTGTAAGTAAATAAATATTTTAATGTATTAAACGGGGCGTAGTTCAAGCGGATGAGCATTAGACAGTGTCAGCTGGAATCTGGAATGCAACCCGTCTACAAGGTCGCACGCCATCTCAGCTGCATAGGTGGCTGCCTTGTTTTATTCCAATTGGATTCCTAGACTATTCGTTTGCATCCATATTGATTATTAGTTACAAACTGCATTTGTCATTGGATTACTATTACTCCATGATATAATAACCCCTTCCCTTACGGACATTTATTTAGATAACCATGTTGTTAGGAGAAAAGTTTGAACTTTAAAAGTTGAATTTTATAGTTTAAACGAATTAGAAATAAAAACACAACATTATTCCACGTTATAGCAAAAAGTAGCGGTTGTATTTTAAAAATAAAAGAATTTCAGTTATTTTCATACACATATATAAATTTAATAAAATGTAAGATACAGATATTAATCGGCCATATCATATCTTACATATAAAAAGAAAACGAACCTCTGTAGGTAGACGTTAAGACCGCCATTAATCTTATTGGGGTATGTGGTAGCACATTCCGCTTTTTTATCATTCTAAATATTCAGTAATTTTTAAACATCAACATCGGCGTCATAAATAATAGCATTATTTATACTATTTAAAAACTAAATTAAATATACAAAGATATCCACAAGCACTAAAAACCTTTTTTTTAATAATGCGTAGTGGAACAATAAAAATAGAAGACATTCTTTTTTCTAGGAGCTTTTATATGCGCTAAGCAAAATATGAGAAATATTATTCTTTCAATTTGTCAAATAGACGTATTTTATTAAATGTCCTTATATATAACCAGAATGTTTTTAATTCATTTGTCTAAATATGGTTTAATAATGTATAACAGTTTGACTAAACGTGAAAACTTAGACATGTTAACGCATGTATATATGTTTTATACAAAATATTGTAACAAAATGCGTACAATTCCTTTAATTTGTAAATTATTTTATATAATATATATAAATACAGAGTATAGTAATCAAAAAGAAATAAGGTTAGCATTTATAAAAAAATAACATATTGTCTAATGTTTACCGAAGCTGTCTGAATCACTGGCCGGGTATGCAGGGCATGGTTGCACCATAGTTGCAGCACGGGATAACACGTCGAGAGCCGATTCAATCTTCTCCATTTTATATCTGAAAAATAATAACTATTCAGTGGACGTCATATATTTACTTTATAAACATAAATAATGGTATTAATATGAGACAAATCCAAACTTGGATATATACGAAACAAACCATTTTTTAACACGACAATAACTCATATATATGTTCAAAAGATGTTGTACTGTCCAAATTTAGTGGTTTTTTATTCTTTATTAGTAGTTTTATCATTGTATTAAACTTTGTTTTCAAATCGTCATTTGTGATTGAAAACTCCTAGGATAGTAACGAATTTCGAGAAATTATCGACAGTAGCATTAAGAGATAAACTATTTCTTTTATCATAATAAAAAATAGAAAAAAAAAATGAAAAAAGAAATGAATGAAAATCCTATTAATTTTTATATAAAAGCGGTATTCGGTTTAAAAAATATATATATAAGAAACGATTTTAATATACGATAATTAATATAAATGTACGTTAACGTCGAAAGTAAAAATATGAAAAAATAATACAACCCTCACGACATTATTGTTACCTGTTTATAAAAATGATAAAACAATGAAATCTTTACTGTGCTAAGGACGGGCGCTAAGTATAGTCTGTTTACGTGAAATATCTCAACGGAATCCATGTCTGGTCGCATAAAAATATTTGGCGCGTGTATTTAATGTCGCCGCGGCACGATCATGAGATGTTGGTATGCGAGTGCCGGAATGACGGAAATCACTCGCCGACTAAACGACTAGACATGGCATAGACGCACATTCGGTCGCCACTCAATAGGTAAATAAATATTAATCAAGAGAAATAATGTCCTCTTGTCTTGTAACTTCAACTTGATACGACCATTATTTACAATTGAATTTACGTATACATTGTTTAATGTATTTATTTCCTTCTCGATTACACAAGAACGAAATTTAATGTACTTCCTACATTATATTTGTTTGGGAATTAAATATTAGTAACAAATTTGATATACAATAATTAACAGTTGCGAGGTACCATAATGAATATGAAAATATAATAAATATCGTATTGTTTGATAATACTAGGGCACACGATACGCTGGGAACATAGCCAATCAGTTCAATGTATAAACCGAATGCAAGATTGCCTGCGGTTATATGACATTTTCATTTGGTTATGATCTAAATATTCGCACCACTACGCAACCGCGACACATTTGCTACCGAAGAAGTGGTGTCAAGGATAAAGGTAAAGGAAAAATGCCAACATGATAAAAAATCGTTAGGAATAATTTTTTACAAAAGGCACCGAACTTAAATTATTCGATCATGGTTATAGCTACTAGGATGTTTCTCGTTAGTGTTTACAATCGAAAAAAAATTCGCAATCAATTACGGCAATTAAGTTTAAAAAAAGGTATCCTTTATTTATCTATTGATAATTCATATAAATTCTGAAGTTTGAAATTAAGCAGATTGCAAAACCTCTATGTACTTTTCAAGCAATGTCACCTCTATCGTTATTTTTTGAGGCGTTTACCAAGTGATAGAAATTACACAAATTTCTGATGTTTCGATTTCTCAAAAAAATTGCATTCACAGCAATTATACACATTTAACACGTTAATTTTAATTCAATTCGTTCGTAAATGAAAACTGTAATTAACATAACAATAATAAATCGTAATTTGTACTGGCAGCTGTATAATCGTTTTTTAATGCAAGCGATGAAAATAACAGTATTAACAAACGACATCTAAATAAGCCACGTTTAAGCACATTCCAAGCATGATTGACATAATTCAATACATATAAACCTCATCGCTGAATCTTAACGAGTGTACTAATCGCCGGGAAATTTCTGGAATGCGAAGTCGTATGACGTTCGCCGCTTTCATATGTCGAGAACGTAGTTTTGAACCGAAAAGGGAAGAGACAAACAAAACATTCGTACGAGTATGAGTGATGGCTTTATGACGACGTTAATGGTGAGGAATTTAGTGCAACAGCCACAATAGAATTTTTCTCGCCTGAGGCGGACTCACGATTGTCGATGGTATATCTGTCCGGAGGTCGACGAATCATTCGACTTTGTCGATACCTACACCGATCAAGTTTTTTGGTGCTGTTACGTAGTTCTATTGTTTCCTATTAGATAAAACATTTTAAAACGAACAAAACTCAACGTAATAAACTCTAGCCTTACGTGAAATTACTGAAACATTGTATTTGAATTCTATATGTATATATTTTGAAATACAATGTTGTGTGTACTCTCAATGCCGTTTGAAAAGACAATTTCACTATTTGTTTAATTATATACAATAAAGCAATTTAGGTTTCAGCTATGATTTTATGTTATATTACGCTCACGCTTTTATAAGGGTAAATTGGGAACATAATTTAGTTGAAGATGAAGTTATTTTACTTAAATGGTGAAAACATGCAAGTTGAATAGACTTTAAAATATTGATGGGATTAGAAATTTTTTTATAACTACAAAATAGGAACGAATTCTCTTAAAACAGTGTGTAGTAAATAGATAGTTTTAAACAATAGTATATTTTAAAAATCATTATCTAAAGATAAAACCGTGTCTTATGGAAAATCTAGGAACAAACGATCTTCAGAACAAAACGATGTTTTTTTTACCTGAAAATTATCGTCCCGAAACGAACATCACGTGTTAGTGAAACCTTGACATTCCTGGTAAAAATAATGATCTATTTTGGTTAAACCCGGCTGTCATACGAAAGTTAACCTTCGTCAGTACTATTTAGGGTCAATTTAAGGATGTTTTATTTACATTCGACAGAAGGCCCGCATTGTAGCTACGTTTGCCACCCTTGCTATACGTTCGCGCACGTGTCTACTGCAGGGTAGAAAAAATGGAACGGAGCAGATGTTCTCTTTGGTGGGGTCGCCCAAATTCAATACATCTTTTAATGTATACACACAATGCCGTACTGCAACTGCATTTAGAAACTTTGAAGTAGCATATTTGGAGTACAGAACATTCGTTTTCATATCATATTTATAATATATAGAAACATTATTGAGTATAATAAATTTATATGTAATAGCATTGATAGTTTTACTATTTAAAATTATGACAAATGCCCATAAAATAGTTAAAGAAATAAATAAATACTGTAATAATAATTTATAGTTATTGTAAAGATGATTATAAAACAAACAACAAGTAAATGTAGTGATACAGAAGTCCTTTTTGGAATATTGAAGCGAAATTTAAAATTTGGTAACACAATGTTATTGTTGAATTTTTTTATAACAAGGACTCATTTCAATGTATCGAAGCAGAGTCGCACGAATAAAAGCAATCGTGTAGGCACGGGGTCACATTGGCTAATCGGACGTCGTATTATCGGGCTGTTATCAGCGTACATAGAGGCCAGACGCGCATGTGTGCAAACGTTTATACGTCGCGTATCGTTCACATTCCTCACTATTATGTCCGCGAGATTCCTTGCCATGTAACTCGCCGAATGCCTCGGTCCCGTAGCGGCGAAATTTTTTGCGCCGCGCGTTCGCAAATCAAACCGGTAGGCACTTGAACTTATTACGTTACACTGTAATGTGGCTACTTATTCTAACAGATACATTTATAATTACGGTCATAAAGTCTTACAGCGATAATAAATATTTAATTCAACTCACAGAGTTATCTTCGTTTACCTGTTTTGAATATTTCAATTCTTGTTTATCTTTACTAGTAATGAAGTAATAATAAAATGATTTGAAAATTTAAATAACAAAATAACAATTATAACGAGTATCTGGGTACTTACCAAGTTCGATTCCCACGTCCGTAACGCAATTATCGAGCAATGTCCAAAGAATATTTTACGGTGTAGTTAGTTTTCTTTATGAATAACACAGTTAAAACTTTTTTATTTAATAAAGACTTCTTTTAAATGTTAACCGATGTACAAAAACTTCATTACAGTGACAAAAACCGGCAAAGAACACGAAAATCAATAAGAAACGTAGTGCAGTATGTATACAAGCATTCGTTGTACCTTAACCACTGGCTAATAAATCGCCCACAAAAAATAATTTATCAATTTCTACCGACTTGAATCCATAGTTTAACGAATACACTGTAGCAGTATTTGTTATTATTTTATAAAATCCAACTATCGCGCCACGACTCTGTTGACGAAATAGTCGCGTTTGACATTTGAGCCGAGCCCACTACGATAGGAATTCAAAGAATGTCAAATATTTTCAGTGCTGCCACCTATTCGATGGAATGTAACGAAAATACAGAGGCGGCACTAGAATTTTTTGAATCATTTTAAATAAGGATGGCTTTGGAAACAAAATGTTACTTTCACTATAAATAAAATAAACTGTAAAATATAAAATTTCCAATTTGATGGTATCCTTAATAAACAGGATTAATTGTAACTAAAACCGTCGGAATGCGTCCAAGCTAAGGCCGCCTTTGCGAGACTACCGATGCGAAGCGCAAGCGTGATGGTGGCCGCGTCTACTGCAGGGTTATCGACACACATGGCGTGGAGGCGAAAAGTAGGGTCCACACTCTTTATTCAAGTCGTTGTAGTCTCTCTGTTCACGTACCGTGACGTAATAATTTGTTATCGTTTCGGTTCGTTACTTTACTACACAAATACCCTCCGTTCTTTTAATTTAATTTTTTTTATATTTCTTAACGAAATATGTTTTTTTCAGTATTGCGGATCTTTAATGTTTTGTGTTTTTGTTCACGCCATCTGTTGTAACCGCATAAAACTATAAGTTCGTTATGAAAAGATGTAAGCTATGCTATTAGATGCCGCTTATTTCTATTAAATAATTATCTTTTAAGCAGCAACTTTAATTTGCCTCATGCAGATTTATCCATATTTTTGTAAATACTACTACTACTGAAATGCTTTGAAATTCATTAAGGATACCAATTCAAACGAAGAAAAATGACAAATACAGGAATGGAATTAGATATAGAAGTCAAAATAAGTTGATAACTTTGTTTGAAGTTCGTATGCGGGCTGAACGTTTGAAGTAAAACAAAACATTTATAATTTTTCCTGTAATATGTTGATGACATAATCACGACACATTTATTAAGAGGAATAAAATTTTAACATTTCACATTTATCTGACGAGAAATATTCATGCACTCTGTCGCATACAGAGTCTAATTACATTAAGTCAAGCCAATTTTTTTCTACCTAATTGCTAAGCACACAGCGTCCCGTGCTATATAAATTGGTGTTGATATTCGATTGTTTGACGATTGCTTACGAGATCTATTTTCAGCTTTCAAATTTGAATCATAACTTAATTACGTTATAATAGATGTTAAAGTTAACAAAAATAATTCCATTAAATATAATTTTAGTTTTATGTAATATTTGATTCGTGGGGAATGTATATAATCAATTAGGATAAAAATAATTAAGTTATTTTGTAGTTTAACGTTTACTACTTCCGATATGAATAATTATTTGAGATCGCTTGACAAAATATTCGTATTCGGTGAATTGCTCTTATTTATCATTTGTAAGAAATATCCAATCTACAAAAAATTAGATACTTTACCTTCATGTCACACTGTGAGACCCTCTTTATACTACAAACTGCGCTTGCTTGTCCATAGCAGGGTAACTATTATGAAAATAGGCATGATATGGGCCTTAAGATATTTCATTATTTTCAGAAATCATTCTATAAGTAATGCACCATTTGGTATATGTTGCTATAGTGTACGCGAAGTATGTGATGTGTTAGTCATCGCCTGAGATATGTGAGGGGCTTGATGCTTGTCTACCTACCTATCCTGACATACATTAGCAAGTGACTAGGTCGTCTTGACATCTGCTGACATAACATCGTTATTATTTGTTACGTAATATCAAGGAAAAATGAAACTACGTGACACAATTTTTATTTTATCTAACACAACTTTATGTTAAACATCGATAGAAACAACGCAATTTTACCAAAAAAACAAGCAATGATCATAACTCCTTATAGTATATTAGACAGAACAATTCAATGTCTGAGGAACTAAACATCGGTGATGATAATTACTGTTACACTAAAAATTCATACAACAATGACACCTATTACAATTTTCAACTTTTTCACATTTGATTCGTAATATGTAAACATTTTCGTTTCATTATGGAAGCATGTACATTTTTATATATATAGCATTATAACAAAAGACATAAATACCTATCAAATTAGAATTTTTTTTAAATAAATTTTAATTAATTTAAAATATATTGGCTTTTATTATCTTCAATAACATTTTTGTTTCAATTTCGTTATTGTTTCAATTTCAAATTTTATATGCGACCTAAAATGCACTATTTTAGAAATATGTTGGTAAAAATTAAATTGAGTTCTGAACTTTTTATTTTTACTACATAGCCTAAAGAAAACGTATTTGTGCCAGTATATTATTATTTTTTTTGGATATTATAACTAAAAAGTTGCAGTAAAACATTTTTGGTTGTAATTTATATACGTAAAAAAAGGAAACTACTGCACGAGCCATGAAGGAAAAAAATGAGACATTACAGGGTCTTAAAGTAGGACAAATATGGTAGTAACGATTCTACGATTCCATATTTAATTTTTGTTTGATATATTTCAATCCCGTTTTTTAAAAAGTGGAGTAAAGCTATAGAGATAGTAAGCTTACCAAAAGAAACTACTTACGTTTTTTTTTATTTTTTACAGAAACGTAAAAACCGACTATTCTTAAAAAGATGGTTCACTTAAAAGACGAAAACATTCGAAATGATCATGATCAAAACGCATTTAAGCAATCCACAGACTAAAAATAACTTAAATAACTTAACAATTACAGTGTGACTAAGGGCATCGTTTATTGTTTTCTTACAGCTGGCTAAAACTAACGATTCGAAATTCGTGCAACCATCAGATAATTTCGAACTGTTTCCTCTATTCATTGTTTTTCTATTAATAAAGAATGGTCAACCGCAAAAATTTAAAGTTTAATTATTATGATAATACTTCACACACACATTAGGCTAGTCAGAAATATTGAGGAAATGTAGGTTGTGTAAGTAGTTAGATCAATATCAAAACTACTTGTCGCGGTTTGATCATTAGGAATCTAAAAATCTTCTTAAAATAAAATTATGCCACTACATACAAAATGTCAAAAACATATCGGTAGAAATTGACAAAAAAATAAATTATTGAATTATGTTTAAAATATCTTGGGTTAACATATACAGACCTATTAATTTGACACAAATGTGAAAAAGCTGATAGGTTTCTGTCCAGTTATATATATGTGTACACGGCTACTAAGACAACTAACTATTTTTGCATTACATTTAGCAGCTAAAGGTGATGGTGCTTTTTAACTACATTACATACATAAAATATGTTTGGGATTAAATTTTACTTTAATAATTTTACTATCACTTTAATAATTAGTTCTTTAAATTAACAAACAAAATTCAATAAAGGTGAGATATATGTAAACGACGTATGAACGAACAAAAAAATTACTGTACGTGTACTGTCCTGGCGAATAAACAGATTTGAATTTATAAAAATACTTTAGATTGATGAATATAAGTTTATGTATTTTTGACATGTGCCCGTATTGGTATTTATATATGTATATATATATTCCATTACGATAAATAAATGACATTTTACCGTTAGGATTATTGAAATATTAAATTTCTTGGTTCCACATTTCGTTAGTTATATAATAATTTTTGGTAACAAATTTCTTTTTCGTCAGTTTATCGCGAAAAAAATTGAGAAAGGATTTTTGGTTTTTAATTTTTTTAAATAAAATTTGGTATTATAGGTTTTAAAGTAAAATTTGATAATTGAAGTTTTTTAACAACATAACCGTTAAATACATCTGAACAATCTTACCTAACGTTAAATTTAAGTTTTATCTGGAAAATCGGAATTATTTTGTCTAGTTACAAATATAGTTCTACTCAATTATTTTTACCTAAATCATTTACCCAACACATTTCCTAATCTATATATATTAATTTTAATATTAATAAATATAAATTGGACTAAAACATTTAAAAAATTGAATATAATGAATTCTAAAAACATTAAAGGGAAATAAAACAAATCTTTAAAAATTATGCGAACTGGTTATTTAAAAAAAATGTAATGAAATACAAATAGGAGTACTATTTTGACAGAACATAAAATACAATATAAAATATTATAATAAATAAATAACTATTAATTTGATTTATATATATACGTAGAAATAATTCTGTGTCGATATGAATTACATTGACTTCTATTACTATACACTACACATTTATTACATTAAGTTATAACTGATTTACAAGCAATGTGACTTATTATCCATCTATATGTATCAGATATATAGGTATCAGTAATTTTAATTAAAACTTTAAGGGGACGGTTCAAACTTGAAAATCAAAAATATATATAAAAGTTGTATATTAGGATTTACAAACTAGATCGTCGTTACATTATGCAACTAATTTTATTTCATACGTGATTCGAATAGTCATTTTATGTTTATTTTAATATAATGAGAAATGACTCCTTATATTAAAGGATGGAATATAAATTCAATATTTTTGTCTTTAAACAAACTAATGGAAGTAAGAAAAGGACCAATATTTAGCCACTTCCGCACATGCAGTGGTAGTCGTGCAACAAAGTGCACCGCCCGCCAGCCCGCTGATAAATGCGTATACGGCAAACAATGCGAATCACACAACCGCCACCGTCAAATTACTCGACACGTGTTTCACCCCTCCACGGGGCATCTTCAGGAGTTATGTTACACCGATTAGTGCCAACCACATCTAAAATCGCACTACCACTGCATGTGCGGAAGTGGCTAAATATTGGTCCTTTTCTTACTTAGGATGGACTTCCACGAGATAACGCCTGATTCCATTAAATAAAAAAAAACTAATGGAAATTTGTTTTAGTCTTACAGTTAGACTTTTAATTAAGTAAACATAAATATATAAAATAACAAAGTAATAAATCATTTACAATTAATAATAAAAAAAATTTCTAATTTACTTTTGATATTAACGCAGACCAAAAAAATAATATGACTATATTGAATAAAATAATTTTTACGTCGGACTTACGACTATATTATAATTATCGTTTAAATTGTTATTCTTTGGAAACGATTAGGTTCGGAATGTTTTAAGTCTCCAAAAAATGTGTATATCTATTCTTTACTCTCATTTAAATTTTTTAAAATATCTGATTTATATTCTTCGAATACCACGTTAATGTTTTGAAAAAAAAAAATAGTATCAGCCACAAAATTAAATAATGAATTATTCGAGTTCCTACTTGTTATTAACAGTTTACTATAGTCAGGTCAGTTTAACCATTAGCTAGGCCTTATAAGGCCTTCGAATGAGTTCATAGGTTTTTGAAAGTTTTACTTTTAAACATTGCTTTATTTTAATCATTTTCATTTCACGTTACGTTTATCGATTCTTAGTTATTACAAATGCTATATATATATATATATATATATATATATATATATATATATATATATATATATATATATATATATATATATATATATATATATATATATATCTTTACCGCTTACAAGTGCAGATAATAACATAGATAATTGTAAGAAAATAAATATGGGCCAATTTTTTTCAATGGGCATTAATAAGGAACATATTACATTAATAGGTCTTTTATTCTTGCATTACGAGTACTAATAAATTTCAAGATAAAATAGTTTTGGTGGATGTAATCATATATAATTATTATTAAAAATAATTTATAGGTGTACAAATTGATAGGGCAAGTATTTGCTATGGAGTCCCGAAAAATATATTATGTCACTACTCAATAATCAAAATAAATATGTTGTTTTTTTTTACAATTCTCAACCACGTGTTAAAATATTGAATCTCTTTAAAAACTAGTTAAAAAAGACAGAGGTATTTAAACATCAGTGACACTCTTTGGTAGATTACAGGAAGATTTGTTTTACAAATAACAAGGGCCGGTTACGAGACAATAATGGGCGGGGATCTTCATAAGTATAATCTTCAGGGGCTACACCGGCACACGGCAACAACCTCAAAGGTCTAGTTAATGACGAAGCCCCGCATCTACGGCATTGACTGCGTCTCACATCTAACGGCCTTTGCCACCACCACGTCCTTTCTTCGGGTCCATCGTAATCTTTATACGATCTATAGCTGTTGTATGTATCTCTTGACCAACCACTCGATTCGCTATCACAAGGTGTAACGGGTGCACTACGGGAAGGTTTTGGTTCGTATTCGGTGTACATTTGTTCAGATAATGAGCCCCGTCGCTGAAATTTTTAAAAAAACGTGTTAAACCCATAACAATTTGTTCAGCTTATATACTATAAAAATGCTGTCTGTAAATTTCTAACAAATTCGAATTCAAAGGCCTTATATTTATCGACCGCGGTTTCAAAAAAACTTATTGTATCTGTAACAAAAAATGCAGCTTTGTAAGCAGTGCTTCATTTTATTTGTTATAGGTCCTATTATGACCCTTCATACAATTTTATGCTCGAAGCTGTTAACATTAACTGTTTTTACAGCTTAGTTGAACATACAGTTCGAGAATCTTAAGTAAGCGAGTCTCGATTTCTTGAATGATATTGATATTTTAGGACTAATTTTGAAGGCGCTTTTATTAAGTTTTATTTTTATTTATCATCAGGATCAAATTAACTTTTACACGTTAAATATTTTGTCAGTAACTTGTAACCCACAAATGTTAGTAATACACAGTATTAAAGTAGAAATGAAGTACGTGTGAAAACAGAGTGATACGAATAAGTCACAGTGAATAGAAAAATGAAAACAAGAAAGTTAAACAGTAAATAAGCTAAACTTTATACACAACTAATGTCCCAGTTAGTAATATACGATAACTTAATATAAGAGACTACCAGCCTACATACAGGTAAGTTTATCGTCAACGCCATTTTCATTCATTCGCATCCTTATATTTTTTTAATAAAAAAATGTCTTCCTTATTAAACACTTCAGTTTTAAATAAATATGTATCTGTACATTCGATAAGTCTATCATCATCATATCAGACAAAAGTCGTCCATTGCAAGACATAGGCCTCCCCCAAGGATCGCCACAATGACGAGTCTTGCGCTATCTGCATCCGTTGACTTCCTGCGATGTTTACTATATGTCGTCGATCAACCTAATGGGAGCGTACTCACGTGTTAGGACTATAATAAATGCTATTTAAATTACCTTCATAATATTAAAGTTCGGAAGCTTGAAGCGTCACACCTCCTGCAGAAATTTAACAGGACAGATACCCTGACGATTATCTCCAGATCGAATCATTACCATGCCGTCAACCTCGTCTCCGACTTGAATAACAATTTGATCGCGAAGCAACATTAAGCCATTGTCACCATCGGATACCTACAAATGTAATATGTATAAATAAAAAACTATACATATACTAGTATAACTCTATTTGTTACTTAAAATTAAATGATTACACGGAATATTCACCGATAACATATAAGATGTATTAAGCAAATGAAGAAGGTTGTTTTAATTAAAAGATAAACGTACAAGAAGGAAGAATTCCTTAATTAAAAGAAAAATTAAGACAAATTTATTTTAGTACTACTGAAACCGCTGTTTGGCGCCTTAGGTATGCGCGCGGCGAGACGGGGGGAAATACTGGCCGCTCCATTCTATTACTCAACCTTTAATGCTCGCGGTAGCTGTTGTAACGCATTTTTTCAGCCCCACCTCGCTGCGCTTCCCTAAAGTGTGGTACAGCGGTTTTGATTTCTCTATAGTTATCAGGTAAAAAGTTATTTAGACAAGTTAATAAGTGTACATATATATGTACATAAGTAAATATTGCTAAAAATTAGTAGTAGAAAACAAAGAGAAAGTAAGCTAATAAATTTGCGGACTAAATTCTTATTTAGTTACAAGTAACTCATAAATTGTATATACATAATCTACATAATATTGGAATTACTTACTTGAAGATTGTGTGTGACTTGTAATGGTCTCTCTCCAGCTTGTAGCTTAGTACAGTATTTAGAAGGAAAGTATCCAATCTTTCCCAAGCATTTCCCTTTCCACCAATCAGGATCAGATGTATCAATTACGGTTACCTTATAGCCCGCTTTAAGATCCAATTCATCGACATGTCGCGATTTAAAGTTGTACAGTATTACGTAAAGATTTGTAGGCAAAAGGCGTTGATGTTTCTGGAACAGAAGAATGTTATACTGAGCATACGAGAGCTGAGTTTACGGTTGTTCTATTTGAACCTAGTAAAACATTGTTGTATAAATAAAACTCTTTTCTTATTAATTGTAGCAGCACGAATAGGTTTCATAATAAAAAAATCTTAAATTTACATATTAATACTATTATATTTATGGCACGTCAAATTTACAGTTTGTTGTTTAAAGAAGTTTATCTGCCTTATTACGAGCAATTTTTAAATTGTCTTTAACATAAATAGTCGTAATTATGGGACATAATTGAACATATGTATATAGTGGTTATAAAAGTGTAGATTAAGATCGGGAGTGAATTCAAATATTTAAGAGTTATATCCTTGCTCTATTGTAATCTACCTTTATTCAAACAAAAACTCAATTCGTCTAATAAAATGATTTACTCTCCTAAAAGTTATATCATAAGTTTTAGTATTTTATCAGTTTTTCTTAAAAACACATAGTGATCCGAATTTTAAATAGTTTTTTCTTAATCTGTTATCACTACCTTATTAATTATTCCTGAAACTAATGAGATATTTATCTTACTAATACTCTTACAAATATAACCAATTACCCCGTATACTAAGTAATTACGAGAAACAGAATAATTTACGTACGCTCGGCTGTTTCACAGGTGACGGACAAGGGCTTCCGCTGTTTGAGGAGAGGCTTTTGTCTGGTTCATCCGGTAGTTCCACACTACTCATACGGCCTCCGCGCGCGCTCAGTAACCTCCTGCTGTGTACTGGAGATGAGGGTGCTGCAGAGAAGTTGTGTTAGTTTCTATATTTCCGTTTTCTAAAAAGTACTGAATTATTCTCCTGATTTACTTATTCATATTGATAAAGCTTTTTTTATATAAAAATAGTTAAACTAGGATATAATTAATAGTATCTGAATTTTTTTTTCTTTAATATGGCCAAAAAGATAAGATGTCTTAAAACTTATCAACACAATAGTTATTTTTCATTATTAACATATAATGACATTTTTGCTTTATCTATTATAAAAGAAATTTATTTTAAAATTTGATTCATATTATTTGAAATTGAATCAGTGATTTTAATAAATGTAAATTAAAAAGCAAAAGAAAATTCCCCTGCTTTTTAATGTTCCGGTTAACGGAGTTTATTTAGAATCGTAGGTAAAGATTATCCCATATAACTTAATAAATCAATCGTTTGCGTATTTGCTTTACAATTCATATATAAATCATTTGCATTTCATAACCTAATCTGTAACTTTTTGACAGTATTCGAATAAAGACCCTACGTGAATATCATAAACATATTCCATCTGTTATATGGAATTAAAGTTTTTTTTTAAAATATATACATTTGCTATTAATTGTATACGCATTTCTTAAATTAAAGAAAGTGTATCAAAAATATACAATACTTTACCAAAACTTCTGCGAACACTTGCTTTAAAATAAGCAGAATAAAACATGCAACATGCTGATAAAGTTTACATAATTATTGCTGTATCTAACACTGTGTTATATAACGCTCAACTAAACAATGTTGTTTGAAGACAGACCTTTGAATATCAAGTATCATTTAGTAATAACGAAATAACAAAACGAGAAGTGCTAGTAAAGTCGACTTAGTGAAAGCTACATCGTATCATTAAACATGTAATAAAAATTTTTTAAACATAAATCTTTTACTGACATTGTTCAGTGTGAGTATAAATAAAATATAGTAAATTGAAACGTACATGATTGCGAATAGCTAGAAATCGTGCGATTATTTATTCTATTTGAGTCGTATCTGATAATTGTTCCTCTGCTGTTACCTAGAAAATAATAAAATAAAAAATAACATGCGTAAATAAAACAAAAAAATGAAATGTGACGGACAAACGAAATAAGAATAAGAGTGTATTTTTCCCAGGGATGCTAATTCACGAAACACAAGACAAGTAGTGGAAACTCGGAGATCGTAAAGCGATTCACCTTATCATCGTTGCACGATGGTAGATATCAATCACAACACAGCTGCTACACAGAAAAGCTAAGCTGAAGGGTAGATTTAGAGGTGAACATTGCTTTAATATTTTCACAACATCGAATTGTCGACATCAAACCATATCCGAATCCAAACAACCTTTAAATATTTTGTAAGACAAAAACAGATTTTTGGAATTATTAGATAAAATTATTATTCTTTTTGTAAGGGAAATCTTAATCGCATTAAAAGCGTCGAAGTAACACTCGTATATTGGACTGACAACTGGTATAAGGGTACGTAATAAGTAAATTTTAAGGTTGTTTGTCTCGTGCATGAATGTTACTGATCGTACAGAGGACACGGCTGCCCTGGGCGGGCTGCTCTCTGGCTGGGCGGCGTCTCAGCTCACCACACTCGGGCGAATCCAAGGACAGGCTCTTCATTCTAAGGTTCAACTTTTGACGTCTCGGCGAATGCGGCGCTACAACAGTCACGTTGCATGAGCATTGTATTTACAATTCACTAATTTTCGGACTTGTTCACTCACTTCGGATAATGAAACTAAAATGTTGGGTATGAATATATTCTTGCAAACAACAATGGTCATGTAAGTATTATGTTATTTTGTAAACGTGATACATGTAGAAATTAAAAAAACACTTTATCCATTAAATGTAAGTAAATAATGTTAATTTTGAAACGATAGCATGAATTTTAACATTTGAAAAAAAAAACCGCGTTATTCTTTTAATGACAATTACCTTGTAATGTTTATGTGATTTAGGGCAATAACATAAAGATTCATGCTTTCGGTTTCAAGTTTTCTTCGATAAAATTATTAATATACATTGAATAGTGTGCGTAAAGCATAGCAAACCAAAATGCTTTTGATAAACAACAGTTAGGAATAAAAATGCAATAACTCTTCAGCAAATATCGAAAATGTTTTAATAAATAACCAATAAACTAAAAACGTTCTACAAGAGAGTAAATGTTGAAACTAATCGCTATTATTTCACTCAGTAAGTCACCTACTGTTATCTGAAGGGGATCGTGACGGGATGTGATTGTGAATGATGTATTGTTACAAAATGTTCTTTTATGCAATAATAATTGCTATCAAAATTAAAACAATCTACTGGGAATTATTTTTATAAGTGTCCGACATGTTATACCAGGTAAGGGACTGGTGCGGTCTGCTTGCCTCAACATTTGGGCACTCTTCGAGTTCCTCATCGAACCTGTGTGGACAAAGTAAACAGGCACGAGTCGGTCAATACTTCAAAACTTTTACTTTATTTCCCCTTATGTAACATGTAACTTTAGTCTAAAATAAATGCGCCGAGTCACAGGTCCACTGAGAAATTGTATTAATAAACTTATCGTAGCTTTGAGTACGTAAGATTAATTCTCTAAAGACGAGTTTGAAAGAACAGCAAAGATATGGCTCTCGTTGTTAGTACCAGGATTCCATAATGCAAGAGATACACGTTGCAGTTAATTTAACGGCAAAGACAAATGCATGCGATCACCAGCACGCCTCACCAAGCCATGCATCCACTTACCGAACGCCTAGAGGGAAGAGGCGTATCAAATGAAAATACAATAGTGCAAATAACGGGAACCCAGAAAAAAATCTATTTTGTTCTGATTTTTATTGTAACAGTAACAATATACAGATATCACAGAACGCGGGGCGTTTCGGGGTTATTAATTATAAAAATATTTGAGTAGCGGCTGTCGTGGGCAAGCCGTCTTGCCTCCCGGACTCAGTGCTCTTATTAAAGAGATAAAATTATAATTGCTCTCGCTTTTCTGGCTACGATTTAAAAATTTATTTTTTCTTGCGAACGCTGGCTGTTGGCTTGAGAATTGAAGGTGGCGGATCGCCGTTTTCTTTAACGAAACATAAGGGCTGCCCAAAGGGTCGCGTTGTTGTCTCCTCCGATTCTGCAAAGATACCCACTAACGTAAACTAAATAAATAAAACACAATGAAAACAATATACAAAACAAAATAAGTTTAAGTAATTTTTTATAAGGGAAGAGGGTTTGATTATGCATGTCCCGCGACGAATAGTCATGATAAAGCCCAGAGCCAGGACAGGGTCAAGCAACTAGTGCGATTACCTAAATATAGAGCGTCCTAATCTATGCTCGTTCCTATTCAAACTAACGCTTCTATAAATACAAAAAAAGAAAATAAAAAAAACGAAACAGAACACACAACGTGACACTGGAGCCCACAGGGACAAACAAAGCTCATTGTAGCTGTGACAGAGATGCGCTACGGTCGTGGGCGCGTACTTTCCGGCAGAGAAACGGATCGGTGCTGCGGCGAGCCGCGGCGCGACTTCGAGCCCCACATGGACAAACTCTTGACCCCGGCGAAGAGCCGCCGCCGGACGCCGCCATCCGGCCGCGTCGCCCCTACCGACAAGCAGCGCTCAGTACCGCACCCCGCCCCGCGCCCGCGACTCAAGTGCGTGCAAAACTCGACACTACTGAAAACGAGTGAACTGAGAAGCGGCCGGCTCGGGCCCCGGCGCGGTCGAGCGAAGCCAAGCGCCGCGCCACACCTGACGTGGAGGTGACGGCGGCTGACTGCGGCGCTACGGCCAACCCAGCCGTGGGCCGCGCGGGCGAGCGCACCGCGCCCGGCTCCTCCGGCGCGGACACGCGTACGACCGGCCCTCCCGGCTTCGCTATTTCGTTGGCGCGCTTCAGAACTTGGTACGTCTGATCCACTTCCTCCTCTGAGCACCGAGCGAAATGTTAGTCGACTTACATGAGGACGAACATGTGTATTAGTTGGGATAAATATTCGTAGAATGCGATGTCGCTACAGTTAGTTTCACTGGATTTCTAAAGTGCACGGGTATCACGCCGGATGGACTCATACCGTACCCTCGTCATAGTAGCTATCGAAATCGTCATCAAACTCGACCGATCCCTTGAAACAAATCTTGGTAAGCCTCTGTCCGGGCAGCCAGCCGTCCTCCACCCCTGAATAACGTCAAGTTAACTGCTGATGTGTAACGTTAATGTGTCGCTTTTTGTTTGTTTTATCTGAGTGTCATGGAAGCGTCTTTTATCGAGGTGGCACGTGATTTACACATATAATTGATTTTTGCTGTAATATTGTTAAAATCGAATATTTATTATTAACAAGGCATAAATTTATTCTTCATACGATGTGCAACTTACATTTCTTCAAGGAGATTAAAAAAAATTCAAGTGACGTATTATTATTACACGAATATTGACTACGAAGTATTGAAATTATCTAAACCGTCCTTTGTTTTAGACCGCTCGATATAAATTAATAAAAGTATCGGTCACCCAACGGTGTAGAATAGCTGAAATTTTTAATAAAAACATCATGTTATAGATACTATATGCACTCTTTGTTTTAACCACCAAATACACCACTCTATATTCATGTTTCTATTAAGTATTATGCTTCTATTAAAGTAAAAGATGTACGAAACAAAATGTCCAGAACTATTTTTATATTTTATATTATTGATTTTTTCATTGTATTGTGTGATTGAACCATAAATTAATACTTACTTTCTTCTTCGAAAGCGGTTTCTTGAACTCTGTGCGATTCAATTTCGGAGGTACTCTTCTGTCTGCGGAGAAGCCTCGACTTTGTCTGACACTTGCCCACCTGAGGCATGCAGTCGGTGTGCACGTTCATTTTGCACACGCGGCAACGCAGTCCCTGACGTGTATGCCCTGCGGTAATAAGTTATCATGGTGCATATTGTTCGAAATGAAAAATATCACTTGGAAAACGGAACGCTATTAAACGTTGACCTTGTTAGGTACGAGGTTTGAGAAAAAGTTCCATAAATAATATATAATCCCTTTGGATCTACTTGCGTATCTAAACGGTTTTGATGACATTGAGAAGATTACATAAAAAACATTAAAAGAGGGCTACCAAAACTATTAGTTGCGTTATTTTGATCAGAAATCTCAAATTTTCTACAACAACGACATCTTTATACTAACTATAAAACGGTAAAAAATCGTCGAATGTCAAGATACCTATATACTATTGTTAAATGTAAATAAACTTTAAAAAATTTTCCTCGATTTTTCATATAAAAAGTAAAAATACCCAAGCCCAAAATCGCGTGGTAAGAATATTTTATTTTACTTCTTTTTAACCATACAGAAACCGATGAAGTCGAGGTTCGACACCCACGGCGAGTCTAACATCCATGAGCTGAACGCATATTGAGTGACAGCTCACACTGAAGAGGCCTTTGGAATGCTTGAGCCTAGTTACTCTATGAAGCATCGGCTCAAAAGACCTTCGAGCTCGGCGGCAACAATATTCAATGTTACGGGCCCGCAATGAGATTTCCTCTCGAATTTGGGCTTAATTATTATATAAGAGATTTGTACTAAAAGTCCTCAGAACTCTGCCATTGTTAATCCGTAAAAACTGTAAACGCTAACCAAACAAACAGTAACGAAAACATTGAAATCTAAATGAAAAAAATGTTTTGTCATCATACTTAATACGAACATTTTATTGCTTCTAGATAAATTTTATCAATAAGATTAGGTGATTTTCTGATTATTTTATTAATCGTATATGTATGTTATCCGGTGATATCTTTTTTGAAAGAGGCATACTACGCGAATCACTACCACGTGTATTACTACCACAATTTAAAACCGTGTTCCGAAATGAAGGACGCCGTTGCTAGTGCAATTACAGGGTTAACGAGATTATGATCGGCATACTCCAGTTTTTCTAGGCAACTTGTTATAAAATCGTTACTGAAGTTAGTCATAGAGGTCGACCTAAATTGTCAGTGACCCGTAGGTTCGGAAAATCTGCCCGCCAATGTATTGAATTTTAACTCCATGCTGAGAACAAAAGTTTTTTGTTTATGAACTTTATATGTGCAGTTACAATATAATTTTCGTGAAGAGTTATATTTTTGTTTTTACACGGGGTCTGTTATCGGTTTTGTAGTCAATCTTTACATTAGTTGTATGTGACAATATTAAATCGTTAGGCGATAGTCAGTAGTAAATAATTTATATTAAATATGACACCTTAATAGTGCCTTCTTTTTTTAACAAAATCTACACTGTTTCTTTGACTTGGGGAGGCAGAGCATAAAAGGCGTTTAGCCTAAATCTCGTTTTCGTAGCTCGAGAGCCCTCTTGGGAACCTTGTCTCGGCTCGTTACAACCCAGGCATTGTTATCAGATTGGGAAGCCATCTAACCCTTAGATAACTAAGGCAGGCGCTTCATCGATTGACTTGATGGAAGGGCCCCTGAGAGGGTCCTGAAATGGCACTCAATACGCCTTTAACATTCCAACTCAGGGGCGCCTTAGAGGGCCGAACCTTACGACCAGTTCGGAAAGCGTTAACGTTGGAAAAAGGGTAAAGGAAGCCCCAGTAATGCTTCTATTAAATTAATCGGAGGTTTTAGTCTTCTACACGTTCTTAACCACTCTAACCGACGTAGCATGTTTTTAATTGGTTGCGAATTGCTTCGTAAACTACATGTCTTACAAACTTTCGTTTCTTTTAACAGAAACACATTTATTGTTATGTTGTACACATAAATTATGATATAATTTATTGTGGTAGCTCATTGGCGTAGCCATGAATTTGAATTAATAAGTTTAATTATTTTATGTAATTATTTATTGGCTTACGTTTATTTAGATAGTTTTGTTCTTAATATAGAACATGGTTTCAAGGCCTACAGATATATGAAGAGCTAAGTGTCGCGTGTAATTATAGCAATGTTTGTAAAATATGCATCCATTTATACAATTTACACAGATCATATAAAACTATTTCTTTATACCAATATTTATTTTTATTTTTACAAGTTTTTTTTAAAAAAAAATTTAGACAGCTTTAGTGGCTCTTGTTCATTTCGATTAGGAAAGTTCCTGTACTGGGAAAGCATTTACTTAGCAATTTATTTTCCTCAATGTCGTTAACAGTCTTAGGATATTTTATTACTTCTTTACATTTAAAATGTATTTTATTATTTTCTCTACAAACAATATTACATTTATCTTATTAAAACAACGGCCTTTTTCCGTTCAATGAAGGTTATATTAATTAATTAAAGAGAAAAGATTAATTGATATGTTCCTCTAAAATCAGTTGCTTTAAAATACAAATCTTCACTTGTCATTAAAATTAGGAACAATATTAAAAGGTAATCCTACAAACATTTATGGGCATGTTAATAAGATCTTTATTTGATATTTTTAATCTTAAATGCAAACAGCTTTGTAGCTTATAAATGTCGCATTAAGTCATAGTTAAAATGATAAAACGAAGTAACGACGAGCTGTACAAAATTGTAGTAAAACTTTTTGCTTAAAAAGCAATATCTGACTCACTTTCTTTCTCACTAATTTCGTTACTCACACACTTCGTTACTCACTTACCTCGTAAAACTTGGGAACATACGTCACAAGGCGTGATTTTCTTGTATGTGTACTCTTGGAAATTATGCGCTTCGGAATCACCTCCGGAACGCATTGCATCCCGGGCCGCTCCATTTCTCCTACAAAATTTATATTTTTTTACTTATAAATTCTTTTATAGACGTTTGTGGAGGAATATATATTTTATTAGTAAATTTTGATTCTTTATTACTTAGCTATAAATTTGATAGATATTATTGAAACACTACAATCACACACTGACTTCAATAATCTTCATGTTTGAATAAATTAATTGAATGTATCATGAAAGTATTTTTTTGAATTTCAAGTGTATAAAAATGTAACAATCAAGAAAGAGTAAACACGTTTGCGTGTAAAGGGGCGCATGCAAAGAATCCCACACAGATTGATGATGTTGCGAGTAATTTATCAACCAGGTACTTTTCACAGACTGTCACATTCAAGCGGTAATATACGTCACGGATATTGATCGATGAAGTCCAAGGTCAGGTACGTGGTGGAGCAATGGGCTGTGCGGCATTCACCAATGTCAGGTACGACAACCAATGACCCCGAGTTCAGTTATGACGGTTTGTGAGCGTCTGCTCTAACTAAATGACTATTCATTGCTACTTAATAACGCTTAAATACGAAAAAAAAACAATTAACACTGACATTACAAGCGAATTAAATAAATTACTAAGGACTAATGAATTGTTTTTCTATTTAGCAGTCAATGCAATGGATTACAAACGCGTTGCATCTTAAGAAAAAATAAAAGGGAAGCAATAAAATTTCTAATAATTAAAAATTAATGATAACATAATTGGAGTTCGAATAACTTTTTACCGAAGTTTCTACAAGTGATACGGGCAAGAACTTAAAAATTAAATAAACAAAGACCCAGTGTTCATCCAAGGCTATACACCTACGGGGGAATGTTACCTCATGGCCATAACCGTTGACACCGCGTGGTACATTTGGTTTTTTCTTTATCGATGCAAGAAGAGAAACATCAAAATGAAAATGACAAATGCGAATCAATACGATAAGTCAAATATTACGCATCTGGTATGTGTGAATAAAAAAATTATAAACTTTATTAATTATTATTAACTATTTTGATATAAAAATAACATTGACCTAAACACAATCAAAGACAAAAATTTACGTTAGTGTGTTTCGAAAATGTATGCTTTACCATTTGATTTTTGACTTGTGTTTTTGATTAGCACTATATTTACTTTCGATTAGTTCTATATGTATAACCAAGTTCATTTTGTAATCATGGTCTCTTTATATAATTACATACTGATTATTCTATCAATTTAGTTGTATTTCTACTCTAAAAAAGTAAAAAAAATCAAAATGTTACATTAGTATAAAATTAAGCTCTGACTGACATGTATTTCGAAACACACACGCACAACAAGCTATGTCTCATAATACCAATACAATATAAAGACTAATTATATAAAGAATAAAATGAAAACGTGAAATCAGGACACAAAAGTTATATATACTTTCTATAACAAAATAACTATTGTAAATTTACAAACTCTACTTACGATATATTTTTTAGAAATAAATGTAAATACAAGTGAAGTGTATATTTTTATTTGTCTCCTGATAAAACATTTGTTTAAGCTGTATGCATCTCGTTATCTTGTACCCTTGCCAATAAGCGCCAGTTCACTGAAAGCGTCGCAATTTTCTCTACACCTGAATATTCTAATAAAACTTTCCTGCCTTTATAAGCTCCGTATAAAGGACGAAAACATAGTAGGTGATTTGCATGAATTTCCTTTAATGAAGTATTCAAACTCAAAGTTAAATTACAAATACTGACTGGCATTGGGTATTTCATTCTATAGCAAAGTATATACACAATGAAAACGAAAAACTATATCCATTAATTAGTATTATGTTTAGTAAGAGTCTTTAGGAAACCTTAGGAACAATAGCGGATTCCTGCCCCTAATCTAATTTGTGTTAAGTTATGATATAACTGTGTATTTGTTCGTATTACAATTGTAATCCACGGCTTATTTTACATATTAAATATGTGTAAGATTAATAAGTCATCGAAAATAGAAAATAATCAGGTTTAGTTAGGGGAGATATACATCGATGAGAGTATATACTATCGAGCGCTTATATCTGTAAAGTAATAATTTCAGACCAAAGTAACAAATGAAGTTAAGACGTAAACTCTCAAGTTAAACGACGAAGAATGCAAAAATGGTCAAATTTAGGGACTTAAACCAAAAAATTCTTTGTAAATTAAATTTGCTTGAAATCACTAGGGTTCCCATTAAAAAAAAACATTTTTAATTGTCTTCGATTAATATTAACGTTTAATTTATGCGAAAAAATTAATTTTATTTTATATAATCAATAAATTGATGATGGAATAATTTTGCCTAACATCTTATCATATTCATAATAAAACTGTTACAGATTCATTGGGAGAAATCCGATTAGTCCGCTGGAACGTTTTTGTTCATCGAAAGAAAAGGAATTCATTGAACAAAAATGCATTCACTTTAACAAAATTTGTTAAGATCGTAAATCATTTCAAAAGAGCAATTTTTTTTTTTTTTTTACTAACAGAAGTGAGTAATTTATAGAAAAATTATAAATCTACACCCATAAGTTTTAAATAAGTAAAAAATAATTAGTAGCTCATTTGACAGCAAAAAGATTAAAAACGTTTATACAATCACCCGTATAAAGTGATTACTCTAAAATATACAGTATTTATTTTTGAAATGCGGCAGGTCAGTAATTTCTGGCAGTAAAAAGTCCGCGGGGACAGATAGTAAACAATAATTAGTTTTAATATGCAGTAATCCCAATTTTAAACGCCGTTTCTTTCTGACTTTGACGTTTTTGCTATATCATCATTTCATTATCATCTCCATTTATTACCATTGATTTTTGAATAGGCAGTACCACATAGAAATTGACACCTAATGAGCTATACGTTGAATCCTGTAAAGTTTACACCTATTTCCAATCACCTTCACTTTTTCTTCAATATTTGCCTATTTGTGTGTGTTTAGAAATAAAAATTTCACGCGTTAATAAAACTAAGATTAACTTACTTGTCTTGTGGTCCAGGATGGGGTGGCGGGGCGCTTGGAGGTTTCAAGCTGCGGAAAGCCTTCAGCCATTTGTTCTTCATGCTGCCGGCGGACGATGTGGAAAGCTTACGATCGGCGGCCGCGGCGCTACTGTCCGCTTTCGCCGCGAACAATTCCCTCTACGCAAAGAGAAGCGTACTTGATATACGTGCACACAAAAACAATTATTAATCTAAATAAAAAACTACCAAAAATATATGTGCATTGTTTATTCAAGATGAAAAGTACATAAAAACACTATCGTTGTTGTTTTTCGACGTAGCTCGAAGAATTGCTCATCTGAAGCGGCGGTGGGCGCGTCACATCGCTCGTGCAACCGTTGGCTATTGTGGCCGAAAGGTTCCCGAGTGGCGACCACGAGCTGGTAGACGCGATGTGGGTGGGCTCTCCGCTAGATAAATCGACGACTTTGTGAAGACCGTGAAAAGTCGCTGGATGCGGGCAAGCGCACGACTGATCGTAACGATCTCTGAAAGAGGGCTATATCTTACGGTAGCCGTCTAACGGCTGAATAGAAGAAAAAGAATCTACATGTTTTTTTACTTATTTATTTTTAATGATATTGATGATGATGATTGTACTTTTTCGTTCTATAACTTCTTTTCGGCGATGCGAAATAAATTCTACTTTTTATTCTATCTTAGTATAAAGAAATAATAACGTGTTTTTGTAACTTATCTTTTATTGCGCATTACTTATTGTTACTATTACATATATTTATTATTACACAATGTGTAGAAAACTTAAATGAATAAAGACAAGACGAAATATAGAAAAATTGCGAAGAAAACAGTAAAACCAAAACATTTACTTTTGAAACTGAACCACAGGATAAATTAAAACACTTTTCTCTACTTGCCAAAAATTTTATGTCAATAAAAGACATTTTAGAATGTAATCGAGCAAAGAATAACTTGAAAAATACGGCATTACAATGAAAATGTTATCACATTGTCATTGAATACTTGTAGAGGAGAAATAAAAAACCTGTCCTTATAATTAAACCTTGTTTATTACTAAAACTTTGAAGCAATAAATAAAGTAGGAGAGCTCTAAAACACGTTTTGTTTTATTTCTTATTAGTAGTTTAATAAAAACTATCTCTTAGAAGTGCATATAAAATTTTTCTGGTTTTATTTATCGTAAACTAATAATACTATATACCTTGATAGGATTAGAACCAAGTTTACTCCTTTCCTGGTTGAAAATTTATAATCAGCCATGTCTGTCGAGTTTAAATATTAAACACTAGAAAATCAGCTAAGTATTTCAATCCAGCGCGTCTTTGTTATTAATTAGGTCAGTAATGATAAAGCAGTGACAAGCAGTATTGTGTTTAGCACCAAAGGTCATGACAAAATATTAACCGTGAAGACAAATGAAAGGTACTTGTCTTGTGGAGTCGTTAGTAACAAATTTCGGAACGGAACGGGAGAAGTCTCGAGTGACAAAACACAATATGCTAAATGACGAAGTGAATTGATGTCGATAATTTCAAATTTATCATGTATTTCTATTGTGTTAAAATATATTTAATTGTTTAATACTATACATTGGCGTAACCGCATTGTAAAATCGCGTGATAGTTGAAAATTTGTAATTACACGCTATTTTAGATGCATATTTTGTAAATATCTAACTGATTAAAAGTAATTATTGAGAGTGGGTGAATATTTGCGAATCTTGTTGTGGTGTGGGCACCGACTGCAGAGAGAGTTGTCGTTGTTGTCTTGTACCCACAAAATTATATTAGTGATATTGGCAAAAAAATTATACAAAAACAGAACTACAGGAGCTATTTCTATATTTCTCTAACATATATATATATAATGTTAGTATTGAGTTCCACTCTTAAACGCGTATTTTCAATAGGAATACTACAACAGATTCAATATAAAATTTAAGTTATTTACATAATTTACCTTTTTATAATATCAATTTACATATTTCTATAAATGAAAACAGTACGGATGTGGAATTACACGATTATTTGAACATGCTGTAAGAAGAAGACCTAGGCCTATTAATGGATACAAAAGGTTTTAGACTATTAATGGATACAAAAGGTTTTAGACGCTAAAGTGTTGAACACAAATAATCTTTTGTGAACCTGATCATACGTTTAAAAGACTTTCAAGGTATCCTTTGATTGAAAACAATCCTTAGACCACCAGAACAAGGGCGTTGGTATTAAAACTTACAATTACCTAATTAGCATAATTGGATGAGAATCGATTCTCTCGGATTAACGAAAAATGAGTTTCAGATTTTTATGTTAAAAAAATATTCTTATTCAGTTAATCACATAAAATCTTATAATAACGTAAAAATAATTATTATAAGATGGATACACATTATGTCAGAACTTGATTGAAAATTAATTGTTGAAGGTACACGAATAATTGTAAGTCGCTTAGAAGTTTATTTGACCCATCGGCAGCAGAAAATTGTCGCTTGGACTACCCGAGCTTTCAGATCACACGAGACATTGTTATGCTGTTAGTCGAACATAAGAAACTGTGTTGTATTGGAAGTTTGTTGGAATTAACTCTAACACAATTAGGTTGGTGATATCAGCAAAAGTGACATTATCATTTTAAAAACACTAACAGAGCTATTCGGCCATCATCGTTGAGCTATTTAGTGTTAACTAGCATTGTTCCTAATAAATCATGGTCAGAAGATAGGGTATTTAAAAATCATTCTCAGCTTGTAGTGTTATGTAAAAATAAATATCAAGGTAGCGCTGAAATCATAGTAAAGCGATAGGTGTCAGCCATGTAACTATTATCCATATTTAGTATAGCATAACTTTAATGGATTATGTCTTGAAGTTCATACTCAAGACATATATGCATAATTTAATTAACAGTAAAATCCCTTTAAAAGCCGGGATCATGAATTTTGTAATGAGAACGTATTATTAACTTGTACTTGTATAACTAAAAACAAATAGTAAATTATGTTGCTAATCTTGAATCTTGAGATCAGCTTAACAAGTTTAGCTAACAATTTTCCAAAATTTCGTAAAGGTATGAAGAAGGTTTTCAAAACAGTACAAACAACAGTTTCATTTTCTAATACAAAATCAAAAAATGAAATAAAACACTCTCTAGTCACTCGTAGTCTCGAGTAGTAGTAGGTCTTTAGTTGATATATATTTGGCTCCAATTAAAACCACACAAGCGTGTTATGAAATAACCAACATATATTACCAAATTCAGCAATATAAAGCATTACAATGGACACGTTACTTTATATCAAAATCATTGTTTATTATTAGAGCAATAAATCATGTTATCACTGTTAAATGAGTTTTATTCATTAGTTTTTCTATTGGACTGAAACAAGCCAATTAAATAGAATAGTACCAAGACTCTCGGAGCTGCAAGTACAAAAATAACTTGTAAATTATTATTAAGAGGGAACATGCGTTTACAAAGGTTAGTACCTCGTTTATACATAAAGTAGTATTTTACCTAACATTATTCGTATCATAACGTGTATCTAGTCGGATTATGTATTATAAAATACTGTATGAGTGTCGGTGTTAGCAATAGGTATTGAGATGTATACGCCCTGTACAACGTTCGTGTTGTTACTGGAACACTCTTTTAGTAACTATATTTTGCTATAAATTTTTATAGACTTCTTACACGTGTACGTGATATTGCCTTAGTCTGAACGGCCCTGTGTCGAAAGTATATGTATGTATGTACATATTTAGTAACGTTTTCTTAAACAACTTATCGGTATAATAGTAAAACGTCACAATAGAAAAAATAAAATTACTATAATTAATAGCTAACAGGCTGTCCACGGTAAAAAACCTGTAAATAGTCATTGGAAGATGCTTGACGCATACATTACTATTGGAAATCTCTGAGGGACTATGGCTAGCAGTTGACATCTTATGGCTGATATAATATTGATCGTGATGGTTAGCTAATAGGACACCATATCGTAGTCCAAATAAAAAAAACACATTTTATTGTTCTATTAGATAGGATTTATTATTTCAAAATTATCTAAGTAACGAGTTATATTCTTAAAAATTAAAAAAAAACGAAGACATTTAATATTTATTACATTTACATATACATTTGATATAATTATATAATTGAAATCATATCACATGTCCTTTAGATCATAAGGTTATTGAATCACAAGAAATATTAACATTTTTAATCAGTTTTATTTTTAAATCCGAAGACAAAGGAATGCTAATTGGATTGGTTATTAATCTAAGTGGAATCTTCCATGTCGCTACAAACAAGAGCCGCGAAAGGGCCGCTAGTTTGAAGATAAATCGTTAAGAGAGTTGTTGAAACTAATGAACATTGTTTGTACAATATAGCTGATAATACATCAGAAGAATAGATTTCTTTTGTTAAAAACTAAAGTGAAAAGTCAATATTGCTTATTAAACTGATCATTAAAGTGTTGCCCTATCTCGTACATATGTAAAGCAAAAAGTATGTTTTAGCTTTTGCACATTTCGCAAATAATACCTTCAAAGCATGCCAGCATTTAAAATTTGTTGAAAGCATATAACAGCAAAATGTTTATTAGCATCAGTAAAAAAGACAATTAAAATTGTATTACTATTTTGGGTCGTTTAGTTCCCTCCAACATGGCCCTCTGTCAAGGCCGGTCTACAACCGCAACTTTCATTCTATTCAATTATTTTTTTACAGCTATTTTGCATTGATACTATTTACATAGACTAGCAAGGCATTTGACCGAATTGACTTTGGTCTGGACCTTGATCTTGGTGACCTAAACCACACATCGATACATGGATACCTATGATATTCTTTCTTCTTTATAATTTTTCTTCCTTTATTATACCACCTTAGTCCACGTTCATAGTGGTGTACCCCAAAGTTTCTTGCTTGGACCGTTGTTATTTATAATATATGTGAATGTCATCTCCATGTTTAGGCACAGGGAGTTAACGTCAAGAAATCATTTAACTGTTACTGATCACATTAAATTATAACAAGCGTAAGTTCAATATTCACATTAACACTGTTAAGAAGGCCCCTAAAACACAGGGTTTCATAATGAAGACATTCAAATACTCTACTGAATTGTAAACTCTGAAAATCCTGTATTGTACGTACGTAAGAGGCCGAACGGAAAATAATATTGTATTGATAATATTCAAAAACAGTTTGATAAGAACTGTTACTCAAGTTATATATATCCCATGTAAATAACCATGTTTCACGCCATCTTTTCGTTTATCTAAAGCTTCTTCGATTTATAGGCAAAACAGTTATTGTGTTGGCCACTGATAGGTTTAATAATATATGTGAACAATGCGATCTTTATCTTAGGAGTGTATTCTCGTCAAGATGTTTCCTTAACTTTTTAACATTATTATTGCTTATTCGTCTCTGTGTATTAAATTTTATGTCACTTATCATAAAATTTGATCAGAATTGTAAATTATCTCATTAGCGGCAGTATTGTTTGCTCATTTATATAATAGAAGACTTGTTATTGGCTATTAGTCAGCTTATTTAGGTGTTTATTGTTGTGAATAGTCCATGTTGTAAATAAATTAACGAATTAAAATAATAACATTATGATACACATTTCTATTAAAATAATAGCTTATGTTTTTATTAATAAATTACTGGCAATATCAAAAAGGGGATTTATTCATTAAAATATATATAAATATGAAAAATTAAACAATACTAACAATTGCGTGACTAGGACTTCCATTTCATTTTGTGCCGACTATATTTACAAACCATTAAACTTTGAACATTATTAATCAAATAATATTATCGCCGAATTGTAACGAAAGTATACATTGTATTAATAATGACCTATTTAAACAAAGCACACTATGATGGTTTTCAAATTAAATGCAAACGAATTATGTTAAGGTTTGAAGATTACGCTGAATAAAAGATAAAAGTGTGGTTAGGCTTCGTGTCAACCAAAAATAAATGCGGAGACTATAAAGCTTCTTATCAACTAAATGGCCGACGGTGAAATGGGTTATCTACCAGAACATTTCTTTTATTCACTCCGTACAAACTATGTACCTGTTTTTTGTTTTCTACTTTCTTTGAGATTTCAGTTTATAAACGGATTCAAAAGTATCTTGAATTTTAATTAAGGAAAAAATTATAGCACGAGACGGATGATGACGTATTATGTTTTAAAAGTATCCGAGTGAAATAAATATTATTTGTAGAAAAAAAATATTCCAAAGGGCTGTTGAAGAAAGAAGTTTTCAATCATTATTTTATTCAATAATATAACCATAAGATTTGTTTAGCATTTTATGTTATATGAGATATAAAATTTTATCATTGTCATTTCGTCTTTGTACTGTCGCTAGGTAACCGCGCATCGTGCCAGATTGTTTGCAACAAAATGTGATAAGTCATGTTTGGTGGTCGAAGTTAAACGAAATCGTCGTATTACCTCTTTTCGTTTCTCTGGTTTTAAATAACACCTAAAGACTATTTATTTCTTTACATAACAATAATGTTAAAACTGTAGTTACCAAAATCACGAAAATAGATAATTTATGATAATGTTATGTGTGTAGGAAAATTTAAGTAAACGAACTTATATCATTACGATATAAATTACATAATATGTATTCATTAAAAAAATGTAAATTTCATAATAGTTAAGAGTTAAAGTTTTAGTTAATTCGTACTTTCTGACATCTATATTGAAATTATGTTATTAATTAATAATCTTGATTAACTTTAATATACCTGTATTATTTCCTATGAGTTCAATCTGTTATTATATCATAATCATTGTATAAGATGAGGATTATAAAGTTGTGATTAAAAAATCACCTTCAATATTTATGTGAAAAAAAGCATTTCTCTCTAAATGTCAAATATCTTTTATAAGAATAACTTTAAAGCATACTATTATACTTATTTAATAATGCACCGTTGGAGCCATTGTTTTTCTCTAGCGTAACTTCTTTAAAGATATTTGCATGTGAACTTGTTATAATCGCAATATTCCTTATTCCTGCATTGCGTCTATTAAGATTATGCATACGAACGATGCTCCCTCCGCATTACCTGCCTGTCGCCCTTCTTGAATTAGTGCCGTTAAAAAGTAACTTACTGCTGTTGTTCCCGTAGGCTGTGAAGGAAATGGGAGACTCAATTACCTGCTAACTGCTAACGAGGTATTTCACGTTAGTGCTCTTAGGAACAGCGGATATGCATCCTGTTTTCTTACTATGGGTGGAATGTTGATTTCCATTCGTATTTAATATTATTTTTTAAATGTATGTGTAAGTGTGTAATGTAAGTGTATTTTATTTCAACGAATAATGTGCTCGCAAATGTTTAATTTTTACACGTAACCAAAGTTGTACAGAAAATAAATAGTACCTTTAGTATAAACCTATTTTTTGACTAAATAACTATATATAAACTAATCAATCCAAAATAAAAACAAGGATAATTTTTTTTTAATAACGAATAATATTAACGCTATAATTTATAGCATAAAACCATTAGTTAGATTTAATTGTTTACAGAATTCAACTTAATAGATCTTTGACAATATGCACATATAAAAACGTTCGCAGAATATGTTGAAATGTAGTGCATAATTTCAGAACCTGACGACAATTAAAGGATTGATGCTTTTATAAAATTTACAAATAAAGACAACAATATTTAGAGAAGCTTGAGATAAAATTGACGATAATAACGATTGCTGCTTTGTTATAAAATGTATCAAAAAGAAAAGTTTAAAAAATAAATACAATTACGACACTTACATCATTGAAGTAGGCTTGCTCTAATCTTTGACGGGTTTTATGTGCTTTACTGTATTCGGGCAAACTAGACTGCCGTCGCATACGCATTCTCTGTTCTCTTTCCATAGTCATCAGATCTGATTTCTGGGATAGTACCAGATAATGTAATCGATGCACTAAATCCATCTTGATTTTTAATTTTATTAAAAGCAAGACTATACATGGAAGATATTTTTAATTTTATTCAATTAGGAACTTTAACAACTACTTAGAATAAATTTACAAAAGAAAGTAATAAGATTTTATAGAAATAAAAAGGAAATATTATTCGATCACATTATATTAAGTTAACATAAAGAGATTGTTTCACGTGATATTATGCAGTGAAATTTCCGCGACACACGCCCAACTGCGAGGGCGGGCATAGTGAGACTGACTCTGTCTAGTTACCGGATACAAGATAGCGGCCCTCTTGCGTCGCTTAGCAACCGTTTGCTAACAACAAGGGATTTTCAAAATCAAATAGATGTTTAGTAATTCAGCCTTCATCTTATTTCCTAAAACCGTTGAGCTTTTAGCAACCAGTAAAAATAACCACTTTCTTAAAAGAAATAATAAATATTACGAAATGAAGAATTTATAAAGTTGCTGATTGACTAATATGGTTTAGTTTCTAGAAATATTTATTTATTAACATTATGATCGCACAGAAAAGTATTTAGTAACGTACGACAAATTGCAAATAAATTTCATTGTTCTCTAATCTTCTCATACCTGCTATCTAGGTTAAAGCAAATTGATTTAACTTTAATCAGTTCGATATAAGTACTGAAGTAGCCCAATGTATGGAATTATTTACTGGTACATAAAATGTAACAGCGACAAATAATTAGTACTAAAACCGACACGAATTCAATGTTTGTATTAATAATCGATACATAGCAAATGTTTAAACTTTAGTTTGATTAAAATTTTTGATTCAAATTATTTAGTAAAAAATTTAATTATTTGCTCAATTTTATTTCGTAACATTTCTTTTTAAAAATACAAAGATTGCTAACAGTTAAGGCTTATTTTAACATTTTTACATCTCTAGATACCCTATGTATTGATCCGTCTGAAGGTATTTCAACCACACCTTTGGTTGTATACGTCATCCGTGCTTAATTAGTTTTACACCCTATTTCTATGTTATACTTATTACGCTTTGGTACATATAAAAAAATGAAAGTGATACCACGTTTAGTTTTATTATACGTTGTAAAGTAAGGGATGGGCAGAGCGTTCACCTTTGAACAAACGGTACACAGTTCACGAAAAATCGCATTCAAAGGTATGAAAAAGTTGTTTAAACACAATGGTTCAGCTGATATGACAAACACTTTTCATATATAGTCAGCGACTCTTGGATCTCTGGGCGTAATACACTTTGAGAACCGAGTCACTATCTTCTGCACCGGACAGATCTATTATTAAAAAAAGAGGCTTTCGAAAATATCATATGTTCACATAGACGATAAATACCGAAAGATGTCGGTAACGTCGTAACGAAATGAAAAGAACTCAGCCGTATGTTGGAGTTACCATGGGTTTACCAACTGAGTAGACTTCTAGGTGCCACCTTATCCGGTTTAAACGTAGGCAGAAGTAGTTTTTTTGGCAGCTTAAGGGCATCCTCAGTCACGATAAGTGAGAATCAAACCCCACTACCGATGCCGGAGAAATACCCCTTGTAACATAACTTTGAAAATTAAAACATCCATATGTAAAACAGATTACAATGCAGTTTCGGCAAATCTCTTCTTATAGTCGCCTGACAGCGTTACATCTTAACTAATCCGAAAGCTCCGGCGGGTCAGGTGACAAATCCCTCTTTTGTGCCGTTGCGTAGGTGCGTCATTTTTATACCCTTTAAATTATACAATACTGTTTACTTATTTTTGTTCACTCTTAATTATTACTTTTAATAAATCAGGTGTTTTGTAAACAAAGTGTTTCTGTTCTAAAGTAATTAGTTTTCTGCTATTATTCGATTAATTAGGCCTTTTGCCATATGTGGTCATCGATCTAGGAAGGTGACTTTTATAGACCAATCGCCAGCAGTTTCGATATAATTTATGTTATTATCGGTTGCTCTTTGGGGACTTTATCACATGCATCTTTTTAGGCTTGTATCAAATGTTAAGCTAAATTACCATTAATTAACTTAACACAATGAAGTTATTGTGTAATGAATTGACTTTGTACGTTCATGTTCTCGTATACGTTAACGTTACACGCGGCAATTGGCTCTACCCTGGATCCTCTAAGAAGATAACGCTATAACTAACACCCAAAACCACGGTATTGTTAAATGGCTACCATAATTCCACAACAAAAGGTGTCGAAAAAAATTCACAAAATAAATGGTACCAAAATGCTATCAACTTACACAATTTTTTAATGTAAATTATTTATTTCACACCAACTTTGCAGTAGTTAAGATAAAAGAAACCTTGTTTTATGTTACGTTTATACTAAAAGACACTTTTGGTAGAAGATTTATTCACCAAAAAGCCAACTAGTTTGTTATTACTGCGGCACTTATTTCTTCATAACAAATGAATTATCGCGCGTTACCGTTTTTTATTTTGGAATATAAGGTCACTGTAATTAGTGAGTTAATTATACATAGCCTGTAATACCTCAGAATGACGAGCACAAAAATACTGTATCGATGAATTTTAAGTTTCAAGTTCAATCAGGTGAGCTCGTTTTTAGTAACTTCCATTATACACGACTTTTAAAAATTATTATCGTGAAGAAATTTTGACGGCTTGTAATCGATATGTGGATGATAATCTGGTTTATGTGCAAGATATTAATATATATATATATAAATAGCGACGACCTTTTTTAGGCTTCGTAAAATTAGTAGCTCTTGTTGGCAAATGTACATGGTTTTACGGTACACTCTAATCTAATGTGTTAATAATCGTCAGATTATTTAAAAAATCCATAAAACTTGAAAATCATGTTATTAACTAGAGGGTTTTTTTTACACTAGTTAGGTCATTATGCATGATGTACACGAATCATCATTCTAAATGTGAATAGTAATATGAATAAATAAATACTTTAAATATTTAATAACTATTATTTTTTCATCACCGATTGGACGTTATAGTCTCACCAGGTAAGAAAAGACAGCGTCGAATGTGCTTGGCCTTAACAGTACGCAAGCCTGTGTCCCTAGAGAACCTAGGTTTATTACAATATTTATTTTACTGAATTGGCACGCCGCCAAACTTTAAGGACTTTTTAGCGGACACTGCATGGGGTCTGAGCTAAAGGGCAAAAGTCTCCGAGGGGACCTCAGCTTGGGCTATCGCCCATGATGCGTTTAGCATTCAGAGTCCAGTGCCCGAGATAGCTGAACTATAGCTTGATCGCTTAATTTTATCAGATTATTTACTAAAGAAGAGCTAACAATATTTTTGTGGAAAAATGGTTATTTTGAGAATCAGTTGAATAACCATACCTAGTAAGCAACTTTTACATCTTATCGGAAATAAAACTTCGGTTTTTTAATTCTATAAACTTACAAATGTCCTATTAAAATATATTTGATGAACAAATGAACGTATGTGTTTGTGTTGGTTGTTATACGTTATAAATTTAAATTACTCACTGTTTATTATACACCTACAAGACGGCATATAAAAAGAAATAAAGGAAGTCTTTTGGATACGCGATTTCCACCAGACAACCATTAAATGGATTTGTCATAATTGCAAATTGGAAAAATAGAGGAAATTATATATTACCCAAAGGAAATTTGGGAAAGTTAGTTTTAAGGATTTGATTCAATAAAGCAAAATTGTGGATGTTTTAAACCGTTTTTTTTTTTTAAATATCCAAGAAACAAATTCTGTGACAATTATATGAAACACCATACACTACAAGTTTTATCAAAAAGAATACAAATTTTATCTAAAAATAGGTCGTTGCAAATTCATTATGTATGCTATATATATTATATATTCCTTAAATTTATAGTCGCACAAATAATGAAATTTTAAAAATGTATGCAACTTTAACTTTTTACACAAGTAATTGTATTGTTTTACAAAACAGTTAAATAGAAGTGGTTAAGAAATACAATTTTTTTCAATAACCAATGTAGTAGGTGACATGGTTATTCATATTCCGAAATTTGACTAAATAACAAAACCAAATAAAGTACTTAAGAGAGGCGCTAGATGAAAAACATATTCAGACATTTAAAGACTTAAAATAATAAATGGTGTAGTCTATAACAAGAATTATTTAAGCATTGTGCAACAAATAATTTAAAAAAAATTATAGAAAATTATAAGCAAACCCTTTGATGAGGTACTTGAAATGTTTCTATAAAAATAAAGTTATTACAATAAACATATTTTTAAAAAATCATACTTACAAAAATTAAGAAGTTTATTACTCTTTTTCTAAGGTTAATGTATATGCTTTATAAAGTTTACTACACATGTAAAACAAATAACCAATAAATTAGAAAATATGATCAAATTTAATTTAATAATAAACTTTTAATGTTATTAATACCATCACTTCAAGTATAGTAAAACAAATGTACTTGTGCATTTTTATTAATTTACCTATAGTTATATTACATTAAATAATGTTAAGAACATTAAAGTTTTATTTTATTTTTAATGGTAACAACAAAAATACAATATACCTTCTTAACAGTCAATAGTCCTATCAATGTTGTATTTTCTTAATCTTATTTGAATAACATGCATTAAAAAACTATTATAAATGTAACATGTACTTTTAATTGATCCAACTGTATAAACTGTGTGTGGGTAGAAGTATATCTTTTTTCAAACGTTAATAGAAGGAATATAAAAAGGCAATTATAACAATGTCTTAAATATGTTCAATAGTATGGGAACTATGCTTCTGAAATTTTGGATTTACCATTTAATTTAGCCAGTTGACCTAACATGAGAACAGTATTTATAAGATTTTCGGAGTATATGCGCTGGTTAGTTTCCATTTTTCTCAGTTTTTGCACAATATATTTAGAAAAAAATTCTAGTTCATTTTCATTAGCCCGCTGAATTTCTTCATTATATAAACTTCTTTTATGTTTATTAATAGTTTGGAGACAAGTTTTTGTTTTTCTTTTATTTTTTTCACTGGAGCCATTGATGCTGGTACTATCAATACTATTTACATTGGCAAGATTTAAATCTTCTCGTAGGTCATTAGCTTCTTCTTCATTTAGCTGAATGGTTAAGTCATCTGGGACTGTAACCATAGGTACATGTGCATCAGAAAAAAGGGGTGAGGGTAGAAAAGAAACCTGTTTACGAACAGTCACAGCTGTTGATTTTAATTTAGGTGATAAACCTTTTATTGCAACAGGTCTGTGTTTAGGGACTGATCTGGTGTGTTTGGTTTCTACATTATGCAGACGACTTTGTTTATTACTCCAAAAATTCACTTTGATCTTCGGTTTCGTTTTTTTCTCTTTTGTTTTTGTAACACCTGGTCGTAATTTATAACGAATACTATCATCATCATTAACTAATGACAGTTTTTTTTTCGACCTTGAAGAAGATTTACCAGCATTGTTGTTATAGTGAGTGTTAATTTTATATCGTATAAGCTCATCATCCGATTTGTAACTATTATTCTTAAAAGCATTTTGCTTCATTGTAATGATTCGAAACTTGTAATAAAATATTTCTTTATACAACAATTTATAGCACCTGAAAAAAACAACAGTTTTAGAATGAGTTAATTACAAAGAAAATAAAAAATGCCTGTTATCATATTTAGATGAAACTTCTTACAGTAATGCGCGATCGCGTATTGTGAATACTTTCCCGCGTAAATGTTACTCGAATATACGAAAGGAGGGTAACAAACTACAGGTCTTCAATTTATCTGTTAATATGTCTTAATCTCAATAATTTAATATTTAACAACGAGTTTTACATTAAGTTTTTATTGGTACACTGCACTTCTGTGATTATATTCAACATAACACAAATTTGAGGTTATATTTTGATAACACTGTTATAAATTCCGTACACTCAAAATACATATTTAAATTAGTTTACTTTTCACCAACGAAAGACTATTATAATATCATAAAACTTATTCGTTTTTTAGTGATAGTCATAATATAAAATGTTGAAGCGCTAGTAATTTATGCTTCATTATATTACATAATCAAATGAAATACATAAACAGTCAAACTTACCTGTCTAAATTTCTCTTATTCTTTTTTAATATTTATCGGCTTCGTTTCATAACAATCTTTAAAATTATATTACAATACACTAAGCACAACAAGCACAACTCACTACGAGTTCTTCACGGATGACGCATGACGGATTGTAGTTCCAAATTTACCCGTTGTAGCGTTTAAGTCGTTCGACGCGGGAAAACTAATGACTAAAATGACAGTAGCTTTGTAAACAATATTTATGAATAACATAAATAAATTATAAATTATTAAATCGTTTCCCTATATCGGACAAACATTTTCTTAAATAATGAATTGATAACATATCTTATCAAACACAGCACAAACTTATTAGTTTTTTTTTTATAATAAATAATCCTTGTTTTGCTAAAATAAAAAAATTATTTCGTCGGCATATTAAAAATTAAAAAGTAATTTTCAACGATGTTCAAAGTAAATTAGTTGTTATTTCTAGAATAGGTACGAATGCTTATAACTAACCTTATATCATTTTTGCAAAATTTTATTTTTGTTTCAGTTATTTGTCAGTAATATATATGATAAAAGAGTGAAATTGAAATAAGAACATATGAGTGTCTTTTTTTATGAATCTGCTATAATTCTGACGCTTCGCATTATAAAAATCTACATCTCTTATTTTATATAATATATATTTAAAAGTAAATTTATTAAGAAATTAATATAAGCCAAAACATTTTTGTCACAATCTGTCATAATAATCAAAATATTCACTTACCATATGATTTTTCATAGAAATCCACCCCATTTTCACAACAAACTTAATTTCTTGTTTTTATTAGTTTTTAGATTTATAACTATCTAAATTGGACGGCCAATGATTAACAGCGTATAGATCAAAATAACTAGCAACTAAATTTTTAATTCATAGGTTATGTTATTCCGCGAGATCTCTTCTCAGACTGAATGAATTTGAGGCTGTGCGCATTGCGGCACTATTTGCTTTCAAATAATCCTTAGTTTGTGGTTATACTAAATTTAGTACATTATTAATTATTAATATTGCAGAAGTTCTTTTAATGCTTTGGACTATGTAATCAACGTCGTAATTGTATTTTATAGTCTACTAGTAAATCGTTTCTTAATAATACATAATAAACATGTTACACGGTGTATTTTAAATACTAATTAAAAGGAAATGCAATATAGGTATTTTTCTAAATAAAATCTTATTATGTATGGTTATTTAGATATTAATCAGAACCATAGAATAAAACCATCAACCATATTTGCCAAATACGCATGCGTTCATTGCGTAGAAATGTTGAGTTGACTATTCAGACAACTTTATTGTAAGCTATCGAAATTCCTTTATTAAATTTTGCAAATTATTTATTAACGCAGAAAGAAATTATTGAAAATGTTTGTTTCCTGTTTATTCCCATCTAATTTATCGCGTGCAACGAATTTTAAATCTTAAAAAACAAAAGTTTATAAAGAAAATTGATTTATTCAATATATGTACGCATATGTGTGAATAATTTCTTTTAACTAATTCAAAAAGGTTAAATACGACTAGCGAAAGCTATGTGAGAATTTCTTTATTGGAATAGAAAATACTTATCTTATATTTTTTTGCAATAAATACAACGTAAAAGTGTAGGAGCGGAATGTTATAGTAAGAATACAAATGATTAGATGGAAAGTGAAAATGTAAATATTGCAGGATAACTTAGATTTAAAAGACGACAATTTTAAAGCTAGTGATCTTATACACTAAAAAAAATTACATTTAACACGAAAACTATTTTTTCAATATTAATTTTTTTATACAATCGATATAGTAATTAAAACATTTCATAATTACTTTTAATGGAGGTGATTTAATTAAATATAGAAATAATCTCGAGGTATTCATTTTACATTAGTAAATTTAATAATTAAAATGGACTTACTTGGGCTCTTATAGCAGCTAGGTGTAGCTGAGTACTCCGGTAGTCAAATTTCTTCAGTGATATTTCTTCCTAATAATCAATTTAATATAAAAAATCAAGTAACATGCATGTTCATTATAAGAATTTAGAGGAATATTGATATTTATAATGTTTGCATCTGGATTTTACACGGGTTTAATTGATATCAATTTTTTGATAAGATTATTCAAAAAAAATTACAATAAATTATATAATAAAATTATTTATACCTTTGTCATATTAAAAATATGTAGTGACATCTCTACGAATTATGAAGAAAAAGATTTGCTTCAGAAACTGACGTGCTACGTTAAATTTTTGAACTATTTACTAACAACGCTAAAAGATGTCGCTGAAAGCGCTCTTAAACATACAAAATATTTTTAAATAAGAACAACAGTACATTGATAAGTTATTCAATAATAAATGTACTTTTTTGCAATCGCAATGAAATTAATAATTATTACATGTACTAAACATCGTGTTTCATCGTTCATTGATGGATATACCTTCCTGCTAATCTCGTTATTTATTAAAAGAAATAAATGTTTAAATTTCTACGTTTTCGCAAAAGTTAGAAAAAGCATAATAGCTTTATGGTATTATTAGTGTTTTGTATACTGATATATATAAGTGTAATATTTCACTTTAGTCAAAGTTGTTCATTGTTTGAATGAACCATATTGTCATCCAAATAAATAGGATAACTTATAAATTCATCATTTAGCTTTATTTAGCTTTTCCATTTTTCACATTGCTTTCATTAACTTTACTTATGACATCTTTATCAAAACTTTCACTATTCATCAAGATATTTTAAACTATTATATTTAAGTTTAAGTTCCAAGATTCATGTAGATAATAAAGACGTACCTGTATCTCGTTGACTTTATTGTAGAGATTATTCTCCAAGTTGCGGCTTTGCACACGGGCCAAAGAATCCAAGCTGTCCTATGAGTTGAAATAAAAATATATTGTTATTGATGTAATGAATTTGTTATCTATATTTTAGCAATATTTAATATTAATATTTTAGCACGTCGTTTTGTGTCTAAAATCTTAAAAGTCTTACATTACTAAAAGTGTTGAAAACCATTAAACCTCACAATTCGGTGTAGTGTTTTTCATAATTTCACACGAAAAATAATTATTTTTTATTATTACGTTGAAACGGACTGGGCACTCGACACTTGGAAAAACAATAGAGTTAGCTTGTACTTCATACAAATAGACTATCACTATCACTAAGCAATATATTAAGTAAAGGTAAAAATGCTACATATAGTAATATGTTGAGATAATAAAAAAATATACGACACGCGTACAAAAAATTTTTTAAAATGGTTGTGGTTTGCTGTTTATTTTGTAGCACCGCCAATTTTTAAAGTCGAGCGAAATTATTTATACCTAATAGATCTAAGGGGAATCTCTTTATGTTCCAAAGTTTCCTTAAGTTAGGTTTTTCGTTTTTTTTTTTCTATCTTATACACAATGTTTACTAACCTGTAACTGCTTGATTTGCATTTCTAAGTCATGTGCGTCTTTCCTCAATTGTTCATAGTTCAGACGTGCTTCACGAATGTCCATACGATCGAGGAGCATCTCGCCACGAAGTACCGGTGGCATTGTCTCCTAGTAACAATGTCATTATTAATTCATTTATTTGTTCATATTGTTATTCACTGTCTCACTTGTAGGTCAAGAGAATAATTTGTTACTAAAATTATCTGTATTCATTTCAATCATTAAAATTTAATGAGTTTAATTAAATAGAAGATGCTTTACTGGCGCGTCGGAGAAAGTATCGAATGTAGTGCTCGTTAGTAAAATATTTATTATTACTTAAATTGAAATTATTAATTAAAGAGTAATGTTAACGGCAGTGCACGGTTGTTCCTTGTCCGTTAACCTACGCATATTTGTGCGCATTGAAACGGATAGAATTGAGAACAGTAAATTAAATAAAAGCCTACAAATATGTCATCATTTTTATAAAATAAAATAAACGATTGTGTTTCATTTTGTTGGGTGATTTTTTCGGTCCATAGGAATATCACTCATAATTTCTAACTCCTGTCATAATTCTACAGGGTTTTAAATATATATCTTGTTTAATCATATAATTATTGGAAAATGAAAGCCGGATTTGAAATGATCATATGACCAGTCAAAGATGTTATGATAACTTTCGTTCCGTTTATTACCGCAGGCACGTCGATTGGGGGGTCGTCAGGTTCTGGTGGGTATGGAGGTAAAAAGGCGCGTTTTGGGATCCGCATCGGAGGCTGAGTGTTGAGCAGTGTACGGGCCAGGTGTGCCAGGTCTGCGGTGCTGGACACGGCACGCGATTGAGCGCAAAGTGACTCGTAACGACGAAGCTGGTTATTGCACTGTTGAAACCAGAAAACATGTCATAAGAGATTAGCAGACATTTTACTATTTAATATATATATATAACCGAGTATACTTTATCTGTTATGATTTCTCCACTTTGACATATGGCTTCGCTGACGGCTGTAGTGACATCGGTCAATATTTCCTCAAGTTCCTGAAACAAAAAAAAATGTGATTTTTCTTATCGACTGCACACATTTTTGAGAAGGATTTGTTACCTTTTAAAAAGAAAATATAGGTTAATCAGAGTTCAGCTTTTTGTAAATTAGAGCTCATCTTATATGATTGATTTAATGGTATTATGTTGTGATGAAAACTTAAAAGAAGACACTTTTTTTCTGTAAAATTAAATATGAAGACGAACAGTTCGATGATCTGCGTCTGTTATTATCCTAACACATACCAGAATTAAAACAAAAAAACTATGATTTTGGTTCTTGTATTAACACAAAACAAAATATTTCGTATACCGGAATGGTATATGCTGTTGATTGTCAACACAAATTGTACTACGGATTTAACTCCTTTAATAACTGAAGAACAAGCCCCTACACAGGGTCTTTGTTTTTTTTTAAAAGATGGCGCTTTTTAACAGATTATAAATAAAAATATGATCAACATCTATGGTTACAATGTACATAATAGTTGTAACGTACGTTTGAAGGCAAATCATCATTAATTCTGATATTTATATCCTTGTAATGTTAAAGTAATTAAAAATAGAATCTGAGAAGATTTTTTTTCCTTTAAATCGCATACTGTTTCGTTGATTTGATCATCAGTACAAGGTTATAGCATAACTATGTGTATTCAGTCGTAAAGATATAGACACGGCCATCTCGGACGTCCTCGGAAAGGAATGCTAAAAGCGATTCGTTGCTCTTTTGCCGCCTAGTCACTCTACGGACCGACGACGGCCCACCAATTTAGTAATAATGCTATGTGATGGCCCGAGTTGAAGGCTTTCAAGGATGCTAAGAGATGATCGCACTTCGGCGCTGCCTTCGATTTTATATTTAACAAGTCTGGGTAGCGTCATTTTCGGAGGTTCATCATTTTTTACCCGAATTCTATTTTTAGTTTAAGGTGATTAAATTAATGTTATTGGTCCATAAACAGGATATTAGTTTTTTTTTAAGATTTTTGCGACGAAATTGTAAAAAACTACAATGATACAGTCTTTATGTGAAATTATTAGTAAATATAGCATAATAAATCCTTAGTCTTAGTTAGTTTCGAACTTTTTTAACTACAACATTAGCTTTAACATAGGACGGTCCAAAATAGTAGAATAGAGTATTATTTGAAATAAAGAAGGAAAGAAAATTAACTACACATATAATTAGTAAACTCGTAAATAATGTAAAAAATATCACTATGGATACCTTAACATAACGTTTTGTAAAATAGGCAGTACAAAGAGAATGGGCGGAAATAAGTGTTAGTTAAATTCACAAATTACTATGAGATACTTGCCTGGAGTATGGTGGGCAAGGTATGCTTGTGATATTGGTCGATTATCGCGTTAGTGGCCGTCAATTGTTGTACGTAGTTATTATGCGAGTCGTAATACGCAGCGAGTGCGGCCGTGTTCTGGTTGTTGCAGTAGTTCAAGAACGCTGCTCGGTAGTCCTGGCGGCTCTGAAACAGTACAGTTGAATTAAATAATAGACTATGTTTAATCAGCATCGGTTGTCAAAAAGAAAAATGGCATCTCGTCGCTAAGCAAAATTATATGTACATAATGGCTTAGCGCTCAAAATTCGAATTATTGAAAAAGTTAAAAAAAAATAATGTAATTTTCTAACGCGTTATTGCGTTGTCGTTTATTTCCTGACAACTTATTATTTATTATGCTAACGGTAATCCGTTGAGATAATTCTCAAGCAGAGAATTTGCGGAATGACCATTCAGTGAAATAAAACAGGCTTACACTCCATCTGTTCATTCATGGCTGTAATTCGACTTTACTTTCATTAATAAATTGGACCTGTTAAAGATCCTTCCTACATTCCCAAGATTTACTTTCACTTGAGTACCCTTTACACTGTAAAGGCATTTTTGAAATGTCTATGTAACGTGTAAGCTTATAGTTAAATAAGATAAAAATTATTAATACAGAGAAATAAGACTTTTAAGTAAGATGTAAAGTAAAAAAACGTGAACTAATATTAATTATGAAATAAAATTTTCGAGTGTAATGAAGGGACCGAAGGGATTTCATTTGGGAGTGGGTCATCGAAGGGGAATCTAATTAATTAATATAGGTTATGTTACGCACGCACGCGTGGCCTTTTGGTTACTTATTTAAGTACGATACTTTAGTGCAGACTATTGTTTATAGGTTTTTATTTTAAAGTTATTTTATATGTGAATTTGTATGTAAGACTGCCTGTCTCCGTCTTGAGCCAAAAACTCGTGTTATATAAGGCCATAAAAATTTACTAAATTGGAACTTGTTTCTCACTTATAATGAAATATCATTAATTCAGTCTTTATGAACTAAACGGACATAGGCCTTCTGCATCGATTTAAGACCGATTGGAAGCATTAATCCATTGTTTACCAGCGAACTTAACTAGATTGCCTGTCAACCTCATGGGTAGTCGTACGTTACGCTGTTCTTGCCGTAACGTTAGGGCCCCGGTAGCTATCTGTACTATGCTCTATGTTGCCTCTCCACTGCCAGTTATGCTACCAATCGCTGGGTTAGATTGGTTACTTTCGTTCGACTACGTATCTTCTCATGTCTGCTATGATTCTGAAATACCCTGCGTGACTCTCTCCATGGCTTGACGTGCGACTAAGATGGTGAGGTGAGAGACTATGTTTCAGTGCTGTACTGTGAAAAGTTATTAATAGCGGGAGGCTCAACATTTTGAGACGAATAAAGAAAAAGCTGCCTTAATTATAATGTAAAATGTTTTAAAAACTACTTAAGAGATTTCGATTATACAAATTAGGTTTTTGATACACCTATGTGCTTTAAGTTAAAGATATGATATAATAGAAAGATAATTATGTCATTCATGACGAAATTAAATTAGCTAACCACGGAACAAATAAAATTCATAATGCTCATAACAAAGAATCCGATGACAGTGTTCGTATAAAAACCATTGAGATTTTCGATAAGAGCCCATTGTAATACAGCAATAGCGATTCGCGAAACAATGGCCGCTATTCGATAGGCAATATTGGTACTTACGCATTAAGTCTACAATGTAAGTCATATTATTATGATGGATTTATGACAATACAATTATACGTATATTTGGTCATTAATTGTGTTTATTTTTAGATTGCTTATGGCACTATGTATGAAATTTAAAATTCAGTTATTCTGACACATGCGGTTATAATTTTTTTTTAAATAATAGTTTGACATCACGTTACTATTTTATTTACAAAAATTAAGTACAAAAATAACACTTGTAAATCGTACTTACTACATATTATATTTAATATAATATGCACTAGCACAAATGACTATAATATACAAAAGCATACAAGAGTTGAACATACGGTATGTTAATAAAAATTTAAAGACCATCCGTATCTTTATTCAAACTGGTAAAAATAAATACTGATGCCAAAATTTTTTTTGGATAATTTCTTCCTGTTTATAATTCACAATTGGAGTTAACCAGGATTTTTACTGGAGAGAGCTTCCTTTTGCAAAATGTCTGTTTAAGCAGACATCACCGTGGCGCCTATTTCTACTACGAACACGATTCAGAAATATTAAATTATATACTTAATCTGGCCATAAATAATGTTATAATAAAAAACTAAAAAACAAAATACTATTTTTAAATTTGGAGTGCGACATTTTTTTATGATTGTTCATTGTGTTTTCTTATTTTAGCACTAATATATTGGAAAATATTTTGTAATTTTAAACTGGAGTGAGGTTGTGGGAGTCGCATATACACTGATGTGATGTCTGAATGAATAATAGGTGTATGATTTTGTGGGCGAGCGTAGCCGACGGGCGAACTTAGTGTGCCGAATTAGTGCAGCGGGCACATGCACGCACAGGTGGCGCGGGCGCAGACCTTTTGTTACTTTTGTTTCTTTTGCGCCTTTGTTCTATTGCCCGCTTTCACTCGGTCGCAGAGCACATTGCGCCCCAGAGCCCTACGACGAATGCACGTCCTTTTTGCTCGCACTCAAGCACTAATAAAAATTTGTTCGTGTGTTAAATAAATTGATAAAGTGTTACAAACGTCTTTTAATACGACACAAAACGCTTTAAGGTGATAAAGAGAACCAAATCACTATATTGAACTTATATAAAATAACAATGGTGACAAACACAATTTTTGAATTTTTGAATTGTTCACAATGTTTGTTTTTGTGTACCGGGCTAGCTTGAAACTTTTGTCTGGGACAGAAAAAGATCTAGCCGTCTACGTAGTGTTTGTACGAAAAAGTAAAAAATAAGCAGTAAGGGAAAGAAATCCTGTACGAAAGCAAACTATTTTGTCTCGGGAGATGAAGAGAGCACCTAGAACTAAGTTGCCTATTTAAAAAATGAGTTAGGTCTTGCAGTCTATACGAGACGCATTGGATTTGAAAATAGCAAAAATGAAAGACGTAGAAAAAGCCACAACTTTGAAGCACATGGGTGCGGAGTTTTCTGTGATTTTCTTGTGCCAAATAAAGTAAAGTAAGATCAAGCGTTGCAGTCTTTAGTCAGGACTTGTACTTGTATAAAGTATTTTGGCCTCTTTTTTTCATCTGCGTAGTGAACGCGGGTGAGTTAATTACCCTAGCAGAAATATTATTTAACGAAAACTTGTGAAAAAATCTTATTACAGTGTGAAGGGTTTTTGAATTAAAATAAATTATGTATTTTGGACGTAAAATTGCAGGAATTATATATATTTAATTAAACTCGTATTCAGCCTTAGAGGAATAAAAGAAACAAATTCCTTTAATAACGTTCGTCGAATTATCATTATATATATATAAAAAGTTTTATTTTTTTTCAATTCACGTTTCCTAACTAGAGCACAAAGGTATTCAAATAGACGATTATTTTCTTTCCTTCCTTGATCATATTAATAATCCATCGGCTCGTCAGAATTTTGAGAGAGCCTTCGAGATTAGTACTGTAAAGAGGTCTGGGTTAGCCGACTTTAGCGCTCTACCTTATACACGGTAAAGAATTTTTTTTTAATCTGGTTGGCACCGTTGCCTAAGTGGGCTTTTCAGATTTCGCGGGTTCAAGGGGTCAGGGCGCTGAGTGCACTAAGTGCACTAAGTTTAAAATCTTTTTCAAAGTAACGAAGCTTTAAAGGTCACCACGGGTAGTCCCGGCTTCGACCGCTACTTACTACAATTTCACCAGGTTGGGGACTGCAGAACTCTTAGACTGTTTGGGCGGATGCTCCATAGAGCGACAAGGACTCAGAGCCTTTTCGAGGGGATCTAGGCTTGGTTTGTGACTAGTCGATAATATTTGTTTAGCATTTTGAGTCAAGGACGCCCGAGAGAGCCGGACCTCGACTTTGTCGGTTTCTATTATCCGGACAAGGTAAAGCTGTCAAAGCCAACGGACAAAGCATTTGTTCATATTAAAAGTATTATGTTTGTGACATGTCAATTATGGCAGCGACCAAAATAACCAATCTCTATATTTATAGCATTCTTACTAAAACGTTGCAATTACTATTTTATTCCAACTTTATATATTATTAATTTCTAGAAGAAATAAAACTGAAAATTAAACATTAAGTTAGAAATCAAATAGAATTATTAGTAGCTGCACAATTTGTGCAAAACTTATAGTGAAATTCTATGTATGTAATTTCTAGAAACATTGTTAAATAATAATCTGAAATATCTACATTTCAGATTATTGTTTGTAGCTCTGCAATACACTTTGAAATTCTGTGAACCTTATCGTTTCCATTTTTGTTCATTTAAACATGCAATTCACTTCTCTGCTAATGTATTGTTAGTAGCATTTTTAAAAATAATGTTCGTGTATTCATTTAATGTTTTAATACATTTTTTACTAGATTTAGAGCAAAAATTTCTTCATATATTTACAATAAAACTTACTGAGAAATTTAACTTTTAAAATGATTAGTGGTTCTACGAATAATATAGTTTCTAAGTGTTGCATTAGTTATTTAAAGCGAGCGTGATATTCTCGCACAAGTGAACGCTCACTGTATTTTTGCTTTTTTATTTCATTATCATGTTTTATTGAAATTACTTTTAAGTTGCCAGTTTAAGTATTGCCGGTATTATAAAAAAGTTAAAGTAGACCATCAAACCATATAAAGTTGAAAGTGTATCCTAATTACATAGTACGACAGAACGATGTATAGTCAGACGAAGAAAAGTATTTTCAAAAAGAAATTTAATACGTATCGAGTATTATGTTTCTCTTTGTTCGTTATGTTCAACGATGCCAACGGTACGTTGCTCAGGAAAGTTTAAAAACATTAGATGTGTGGGAACAGTACGCTTTAAATTTTACATAATTTTTCCTTCTTATTTCTCCTTTAATCCGTTATCTTTATCTTTACTGTCGACAATCTAGATTATGCTGCGCCATCTGTTTATGGTATCGTGAAGCACAGTATGAAGTTTGGTATTAACCACCGAGACGATTATTATCTGATAGGATTTTTTACTGCATTATTTTAGTTCTAATAATGACGTTGCGGTGATTTATTATTATTCGCAGCAGTAGACAAATTGCTTTAGGCGGGAGTAACTATGGCTCCCTTAACACGTTCACTGCGGGCCCAATTTTGAAGAACTTTCAGCTGGTGCGGCTGAGGTCGAATCAGCCTCAAGCTGAACTTCCTAGTAGTGCGGTTGAGGCCTTTTCTGCCTCATGTTTCAATCATTTTTTTTACAATATTGAGTCAATGCTTCGCAGACATAAAGAAAACTATATTTGTCTTTGTCATACCTCATACGGTTGAGTGTAAACAGCCGCCGCACTAGAGAGAAAACACGAGTTTTACGCGCCGCACCAGTGCAAAGTCTACCATGAGGCTGAATCGACCTCAAGCCGCAGTGAACGTGTTAACCGGCGGCCGTGGGCCGCCGTCTTCAACGCAGGGGCCCTAACGGGCGGAGACGATATTTTGGTCCTAGCTCACGATACATAGGACGGTAGTCGATTGGGGCTCGACGGCCCACCTCAGATCGCTAGTATAACGACCCGTATCGGGGCTAGCAACAGGGATTCGGGCGTCCGTCTCTCTCGGGGGGCGGACGTCCGTCTCGCAACTCCGAACCGGGGCCTGCACGTGGCGTCGCTGCTTTCGACTGATCCGGGAGGGGGAAGGTCCTAAATTAGTAGTTCTGCTGATGGCTGTTTGTAGGACTACCTCTCGCTGGCACCTCCATACATTGTGAGAAACGAAGCGCACTTTCCACTAGTGCTGTTTGTCTTTGACCTACGGCGCTAGTCAGGATTGTGAGCCGGTCTGTCGGATTGGTCCGGCATGCGCGAGCGCTTAGCTTCACGGCGAAGCGTGACCTATGCCAGGTTCGAGCTGAGATGCCTTCAAGTCTAACCGTTGCCTTCGGGTTGGGCGTACGACAACGGTGGGCTAACCCCTTTTTAATGAGCTCGGGCTGAGGTTTTTCGACTCTCTCTACCGACCGGGAATCACGAGTTTATTGCCGGTTTTTAAGCCAGGAATAGGGGACGCTCTCGGGCGTCTTCTATATCAGGCTGCTGCCGAGCCCCCGGTGATTGCTACCCAATCCCGTCTCCTTGGCAGTCGCTATTTACCGTCAATTCGACACAATGCGTTTTCCGCTTGGTGAGTAAGGGGACGTGTGTGTGTCTCCGCGGCCCGTAATAATTATAACCCACGTCTACTAAGACGATGGTATCATGATGGTATACGCTGAAGGTCATTCGCCTTATTTTTATTTTCCTAGTACTATTCTATTACACTAACTGTTGAACAAGAGCCGAGAGTATTCTCGAAATTCCGTTGAAGTACCAAAAAGAATTACAGTCAGTTTTGCGTATTTCTTGAACTTCGTTTTTTTAACCTCGTGTATTACAATTAAACATATCTAAGCTATGTTTTCATGACTTATGCAAATAAATAAATATCTTAACGCCAAAGTTTAGTCAGAAATGTAAAAATTGGAACAGTATTCGTAGCACAATCAAAACAATAGTTTCCTAGTCTAAGGGGTCAAGACCCTCAGCAATGACGAGATAACGATGTAAGAGTGGAATGAGCAAAAATAAGGTAAAATTTAGGTACCTTCATTCGACATTAGAACTAAAAAAATGTCGATATGTAAGAATACTTTTCTTCATCCGTTATAAGCATTGTTTAGCCGTAATAGGTAATAAGTACATCGATATATAATGAGTACATTTTCAAATTATGGTTTCATGGCCGAATTTTTGACACTGGCATTACTAAGCAGTAACAAAATTTAGTTTAAAAGAAAATAAATATGGACCTTAAGAATAAGAATTTATTTAATAAAGAGCAGGCTAAAAGATGCACAGGACCTAAGCGGAAATATATATGATCGTATAAATAATGCAGTATTTAAAATCAATATTATTCGTAGAACCCTTCAGATGAAAATCAAGTTTAAATGTAAATTATTTTTAATACAAAAAGAATATTTTTACTTCATAGTAACAGAAAAACATTGAATAAATTTGCTATTTTTTAAAAATGCTACAAACAGTACAATGGAAGAGAATCGTATTGCATGTTTAAATGAACAGAAGTGGAAACTCTGGCGTTCAAATTATTGGAAATTATATTGCACTACCATAACAAACAATAATAATTTGAAGTATCATGTAGTAGGAGTAATATAATTTAATAATGTTTCTAAAAATTACATCGTAGATTTTCAATGTAAGCTTTATTAATTTTTAGATGCCTAATTATTGTAAATTTACCATATCTAAACTATAGAAGCAGTTTTGTAGTGAATTTTAAACGAACGAATTTCTTATTTATTTATTCATAGCGTTTTAATTATAGTTCTACCTCTTTGAGAGATCTAAAACTAAAACAGAAGTATTTAAATAACCATCAGATAAAAGAATGGTTCTTATTTGAACGCGTGATAAAAATAAATGTTCACTTGCTTCTTTGGCTTACAATACTTTTTACATGGTGTCTTATATTATATATTTGTAAATCTTGTCAATGTGCATAAAAGTATTAATAATCATAAGAAACAATACATATAAGGTTATAAATAAGATAAGCTTGTAATCTTTTTCTGGGCTAAATAAAAGTAATCTTTTGTGGGCAACTGTGTTCAGTTTTACTCTCATGTAAAGTCTCTGAATGTTATATTATAAATTAAGAAAATTTTTTGCACAAAAATTCCTAAATAAATGTATTACGCCATAAAGGAATTTTCGATACCATAATAAAGCTTTGGTATAAAATATTTTTGAACGTACGCAAATTATTGAATCATTTTCTCACTGCCATCTTACCAACATGTATAGTATGGTACATAGGTGCTCCTGCAGCTAATATAAATAAACCTATGTAAATATCCAGGTATATTTTTATTTATTTTATGTATGAACGAAGTTGCTATACATCTACTGTATAGTATATAAATTATTTTAAAGTTATTATTTTATATATTTTTTGTATAGTATAAATATTATTTTAATGTACATATTTGTACAGTATACAAATATTGTACATTAAAATAAATAATACAGCTCACTACGTACTATTAATCGTTATTAGATTTCCAACGACTCGCTTAATCGATGGCTTGATGTAATAAACACCTGACAAAAATTACTTCGGAGTCTACATATTTATCTGATTATTAAAGAAAAGAAAAGATTTTAGTGACATTTATTTTTTCAATGTTTGAGCCTCTGATTTTTTATATTTATACGTCAAAAATCTTTCTCACGGCGGGTACTCTGTATATATATATATATATCTGAGTGGCCTTTGATGCGGATCTTTACATTACTTCTTTTTATATTATTAATAAGAACAAACCCTCTCAGCACCTTGGCAGTGACAGCTTCACCGTGTTTAAGGTGGTAGTGATCTAAAGTCGCTTAGCCCAGACTTTTACAGTACTCCGACTCGAACTGTTGCATTATTTACTGAATTAAACTGGTATTAACGATTTATTTTTCATAAAAATTATTTATTATTTATTTTTTATTATTCATAAAAAAACTTGGTACATTCAATTTAGAAGAATATACATTTAAGTATATATTTTGCACTTTCTATGTATTTACTTAAAAAATATGTTTAAATACTATTAATAATAAAAGTATAAAAGTAATGATATTACACAAATATACTAATATAATGGATACTCGGCGAACATGTTATCAAAAGTGTATTTCTTTTATTCCGCGTATGTTAAACACATCATAGTCAAAATCTAATTTTATTCCAATTTAATGCTGGAAATAAAAAAATTCCAATTTTCATGAAAAATTAATCGTCTATCTTAATGTATACAAACTATAAATTAAATGTATGTCTTTGTCTTTTGGAGTACATTCAATATTTATCATATTCTTAACTATGTCGTACAAAGTACAAATATACTGCTCGCTACTTATCATTCTGTTTTTATACTATTTTTGTCCATAAGGAAATGCAAGTGATAAGGCCATTTATTGTTCTTTTTAATGTTATTCTTGCTTTGTTTTAGTTTCTGATTGTACATGTACAAATAAGAGTATAAAAATGTTTTAAATATTGTTCATGAAAATATCATAGATTATTACTAATAATAAAATGATTTAACGCATTATTGTGTTTTAGTTTATATCTTGACAACATTTTATATGCGAGTACGTTTTATAGATTATCTTAAACAGATAATCTGTGGAATAAGCATTTAGTATAATGAACAGGTTTACGACTCCATCTGTTCATTCACGATAGTAATTCAAATTCACTTTCATTATTAAATTTGATCTTTAATGGACCATTGCTTTATTTTCCTTCTACTCAGGAGCATCGGCTTAAGTCGTTGCATTATTTAATATATTGGTTTATTTGTTTATTTTATTCTACGTGTTATAGGTGCAAGCTTAGTTGTTAATAAATTCTTTTTTTATTAATAATTTGTTAAAGGATTTCTTTAGAATTACATACATTACAATACGATTTTTTTATAAGTTTTTGTTTAATATTATCTCTATTCGTTTTATTGACGTTCTTGCTCATCTGCTAAAGAGACCAAAATAGTTTATGCAAGTACAAACTCTGACTAACAACACAGTGATACCAATTACGATTTTCCATTTGGTGTTTAATCATGCATTCATATTGAAGCATTACTTCGAAAACTAGATACAGAATATATATATTGATTAAAAACGGTGACTATTCTTTAGAAATAAATATTGTTTTAATAATGAATCATCTTAGGGGCCACATTATTTGATACAAATACTCAGTAGTACCAAACACAGAGTCTCTTAAAATGAACTACTAATTACGTCGAGAGGGAACATTAATTATTAGAGAAATAAGAGAACAAAAGTTAATTAAAAGCATCAATGCCTTGAGGTATAAGGTTAGAAAGTAGGTTGTATTTGAGTTAAATCCATATCTTATTTGTAACGGGGTGTTAGTGGTAATAATAATGTTATAATTAACATTAAAAGTATTTATATTAATATAAAATCTCTAGTTATGTTAAGAGGCCATTGATTTAAAATTTACTATATACATTTTCATAGAAGATACGATTATTAAAATTAAAAAATTAAAAGTAATAGGTAAACGAGTTTCTATCATCATTGTTAGTTATAATAATACAATAATTGTACGTAAAAGCGTGAAACGACCAACAGACGATCGTAAATTGACAGATAGAGCCGGTAAAATGTATTTAATAGCTATTTAATGGCATTTAATTTTTTTGCAGATCAGTGTAATTTGTTTTTGAAGTGAATATAAGAAAAGAACGGCGACTTAAATCCTATTCTTTAGTTAAATATTTTTTTGCCTTTAATCACAGTTCTGACAACAAATTAATTAAAACAAATATAAACGAAATTTTTATTTCATAATAAGTAACGTATGTTTTTTTTATTTATAGCTCTAAAATCGCAGTACCTGTAAAAGTTCCTAAGTGCCATCCAAAAATCACAACTCTGAATATTTCGATACAAAATGTTGAAGTTTCGCATGAAAATCCGGATTGTTGAAATATTTTTAGTTTTTCACAAATAATTAAAATGCTTTATTATTTACGAATAAACAAAATGAATTTGCTCACGGCTTATATTTTTACTGGGGAAAGGTTAACTCATAAAATTTAAATGGAAATTTGAACACAAACTTACGGCCTGTGTTGTTAGTTGGAAAAGTTCGCAAAATTGCATTGCATTATCTTATATCGAGAAAGGTAATCTTTTAACTTTCCACAAAACATTTATGAAATTTGCATCAGTGGGTAAGAAATAACTAATTATTTAGACTAAGAAATCAACTAATATATGGTCAAATATATTAAAACTTTCTACCTAATAACTAAGGTCATTCTATTTAAATAAGATCATTTTCAATGAACTACTTTGCATTAAATTTCTGTACATCTTGAAGCAATCTTGGTAATGATATAAAAATACTTACCCATAAATAAGGCAAAAGTGAATGAAATTGAAGTTTTATTTCTAAAGAAGAAACTAATTCATAATTCATATTTCTCTTCTACAGTCCCACTTAACATATTTACATTGGAAATTATGTTCTGTTAAAGAAATGTAATAAATGTATTTAAAATTATCCAAATGCTGTTACAGAAACGCCATTACGAGAGCTGTCTATCTCCTTATCAATGCTTAAATATGATGCTAAAATGTATGATGGACAGACTAACCGTATTACGATCTAATAAAAAAGCTTACTTTAATCTTAAAGAATTTCGTTTTGTTTAAACATAGTATATATTACTAGGTAAGATAAAAAATACGATGATTAATTTTATTGCAAACTAAGTGTTAAGTTTGCATCAAGTTTAAATTAATCTCATTCTAAAAACTCTAAATGAGTGATGTACTTGGAAGCACTTCTGGAACGCCCTACAGCTGCTCTGTCGTAGCTCTTTCGATGTCGGAAATTGTGACAAAACGGTTTCCTTTCATCACGGTTTTAGTTTTGGGGAAAGCCAGAAATTGCATGGTACTAAATCCGGAGAGTAAGACGGGTGCGCATAGACAGTAATATTTTTTTTGCTAAAAACTCGCGAATCAATGGCGATGCCTGGGAAAAAATTTCGTACAGACTCGTCTCATTTGCAAATAATGGGTAAAAATGGTTTGCAAGGACCCATAAGAGATATTTTATCTCACGTCAAGCACCCGAATCGCCAATCGCCTGTTTGTTCAAACTATTTTTGCTGCTCTATGCACGTTCTCTTCGGTTTTTGGGGACGACCTTATCTCTGCTCATACTTAGCTGATTATTTTGATTATTACTTCTAAACAGTCTTCAAAGTCATCACATTATCATCTCACATTATTTTCAGCATTTGTGAGGTTTTTCGGCACTTTTTGCAACTTAAAATAAAATTTTATGTTAACGCGTACGTATTCATGCAAATAGACGTAGATACAGAAATTCCTTAAATAAAAATTTAATCACCGTATTTTTTATCACACCTCGTATATTTTAATACTCGTTATTATAAAACATGTCCTAATTCAAAGATCAAAAATGCTTAATCCAATTATCTAGCCCACCATTCACTCTACAAAATCTAATTGTCTGCGACAGAAAGTTTTTACGTTAACTGAAAATTTTAAGCACTTTGTACTTCGTTACTTTGAAGTTGTTAAAAGTACTAAACGTTACATTTCGACGAGTAAGGTATTATTATGTTCTTGTAAACTATCAAGTAAAAGTTTTATACTTTGATATTTACATACATTAGTATGTTGGAGAAATAGCGTCAGTAGTGTTTCTTAAATGAGAAAGATGTCAGCCTTACCGGTATCTTTCACTACCACTTTCTCTAGCACTAACATAGTTCTCGTGATAATAACATATAATCTCAGATTTAATTAGATATTAACAAAACATGTGTCTACTCGCCTCCAATAACGCCTCCAATCTTTTTTTTAAAAAGTAGTACACACAATACGCCTAACGTCATAAATTTAATTACCTACATTTTTAAAAAAAAATACAAAAAATAATTTTGACCGAAGCACGCGTGTGTAACGTTAGGCATGCTGATAGGTGTTAGAAAGCAATGTTTATGTATTGTGCTACCGAAAAAGCTATACCGCGCCGTAGGTATGCGAGAGGCGATTTTTATCTCCGTACTCGAAAGATGTAAGACAAAACACCTCTTGTACTAATAAAGTTTAAGATAGATAAATGTTTGTTGGTGCATTAAGTTAAATACCTGTTTTGCAAGTATCCATTAAATCACTTGAATTCAGCGAATGTCAACAACAAAACGTAGGCGTCTCGGAACTTAAGTATTACTTAACCTTTATTTACTTAAGTACTTATAAATGCTTATTCATAAAATAAGTCTCATGCAAATTCGTTATACAGTTAGCAGGTAATTGATATGAAAAAATCGAAATCCATAAGAACTTTATCTTTGAAACTTTCCAAATAAGATTAAAGTAGATTTTGATAAAGTTATATAAATGGGTTCCACGTGGTAGTTTTAAGAATGAAGGTGGCAAGAGCAAGTTATAACAATGATTTGTTATTTGAAGGATCTTAGAAATTTTTAAAAGTAATTTTAATGACTTTTCTATGATTAAAAATATTTGTTACTACAAAAAAACCTGATTGGGTACTTTTACTCACAAAACTTCATAACAAAACTTAATCTTATTAAAAATTTATAGAATACGCGAAAATGGAAATTAAAGTTCGGAAAAAACGAAAGGTTTTCTTCATTTTTATACGTTTAATTTAAAATCGACGAAATGCTGAAACATTTTAAGGTATTGAATTTAGAAAGCTTTACGTGTTCAGTGAGAGGGAAATATTTATGCATAGTCTAGACATATGCCAGGTATTTTTCCGACGGTGGCAATTTTGAGTAAGTTCCTTTCTATCTTATTTTAAAAAAAATATGCAACTCTTTTCTTTAGAATCTCTATTTAATTATAGATGTGATGAGTTACACGATGTATTAATGTTTATGTTTACAACATGTGCCCTAAAATAAAATGAAAAAGAAATAAGACTAGTAGCACCGATTAATATTACGTAGATATGGGATATGCTAAAGTAATAACATTTAAAATTTGTAAAAAGTTCGGGTATTACTACATGATATAAAGGCCAATTAAATTTTTAGTACGTGGTTCAAAAATGCAACCTCGGTCAGTTATAATAATTGTCGGATTACCTGAAAATGGCCTATGTCTGATTCCTAAAGAAAAAAAAACTGATGAATCTCCTGATAGTTTTGAATAAATTATAATTATACATATGAAATATTTTGAATTATATTTTACTAAAACAAAGCAGGGTTGTAAAATTAGCATTGTAAAGTATCCTAAATCCATAAATTACTCGCCAAAACTTTTGTCCGATCCATTATACAGGTGGGTATAATGTCTATCGTTATTAATTACGTTTACAAAGTGATTCTATTTGCCAAGAAACTTTGATAACCGTTCCCTGTGTTCTATAATTTTAGAAATAACGGTCTTTGTTATTTCTAAAATCATATTCAATGCAAGACTAACTGTTATAAAATTTCTAAAAGTGAAATTGTAAATGTTATAAAAGAACTGTTTTCATAACCTGAACTTCTTAAATAATTCAGTAATTGATTTTACTCAAATATTGCGTAATAAATTGAATTCTTAATAAAAAATATTTACTTATTTCGAGTAACACATTTTATGGAGAATATGTTTCATTTTAAATAACAGAAAAAAAAATTCAAATTTCGTTACAGATTCATTGCTTATTGATATTGAAAGTTGCTTAAAATGTTAAAATATTAAAGTAGTCAGGGATGACCTTTTGATGAAACCAGCTATTTGCTGCTAAATATTTTTTTTAATAAAGAAAGTTAAAATGTTAACTAATTTTATTCAGTTTAATGCAAGTTTATCAACTTTGTACAAGTCATTTAGAAGTTTTATCAAACATTCGAAGGATTAACTGAAAATGGTAATCAAAACTTTTTCCTATATTATCGCAGTCCTAGTACCGATGATAACTTATAACGAGAGGAGAAATGCAAATATTTTTCATTTATATACACATTAACCGTGTACTAATGAATAATGCAACAAATAGGTTATGATTTTACGTTTAACAGCTGACCAACAAGTTTTGGTTCATAAACTATTAGATACTTAATTAACACACCTGAATTTTCATCATATTTTAATTAAATGACCTGGTTAGTTATCGCTATGAAAGCATTTAACGTTAAATCGATACTTTGGGTTTATCAACCTTTTTTAATCTTTACAAAGGCATTGTTGTAGTATTTTTATTCAGCAAGCAAAAATAAACGTCTCGTCGTTTTCCTTTTAAATCTCTTTACTTTTTTTCTCTAAACTTTGTCGTTTATTAATATTTAATACCCGAAAACTCTCTACAGACGTATTTTTTTACAAAAGAACATTCGTAACGTAATCTCATTAAAGCTATTTTGACAATAATAAAACAAACAGATATCTCTGAATGTCACAGGGCTTAGTTTATGATAATCGGTATAAGGAAAAATACCATTAGGTGAGCATTTTTTTCAGTACGTTTTTCATTTTATTTAACAAATAATTAGAATCATAAAAAATCTGAACAAAGTTAAATATGTAAAAAAGGGGGAAAATAAATATTACAGAGAAATTGGTCTATCGAGCACCTTTACATATCTTTTTATTAAAATGCTAAATGTACTTGTAATTTTGCTACGTAGCTATTTTTTCTATCGAGGAAAATTTTAATCTCTTTGGTTTATTACAGTAAATTTTTATATGGAAAAATATTGATCCAGATATAACTTGTATATACTTTGAACGTATTTTTTTTCGAAGGAAGAATAAAAAGAATGAAAGCTATCCGTTTTTTAACACTTTTTTAGTATTTAAAAGCAGATAGCTAGCTCTACAAGAAAAACTATTTTTTCAATGAATTTATGAAGTATTTGTCGCTATTATCGGTAAAGCTTAAAAATAATTAATTTGACAGAAACGAAGAAAATGAAAATTAATATTTTATTCTATGCCATAAATTTAGTATTGCAAGGGCCCAACAGTCGTTATCTGATTTACAGTCCTTCAAATAAAATCTCTGTAAAAGGAAAGTAAACAGAAAAAACGATGTTCAAATGCTCGCCATCTGTACCGCGATTTCAGATTATGGCCTTGTTATTCCCCAGATTACAAATTTGTTTCCATTATTGATATACAAATATCAATGAAGGATTTGACAATACTTATTAGCCTTGGTAAAGCATAAATAAAGTCTATTACAGTTTATGAAATTCTATAAAAGACGCGCGATTAAAAAAATAAATGACCAATATATGTTTTATCACCTAAATAGTAATGTTAAATAATTTGCCACAAATAAATTATAAGTAGCTAGCTAAAAGGCCAGTCTTTGGTAGACAATTTGACATTTACCAGAAGTAACGTAACAGTAGCAGTTTTATCATAAATAATTCTTTAACTTACTTTACTAAGTTGTTCGTCAGCTTTTCCCAATATAAGTTCACATCCTTCACGTTGTGTAAACAATTTTCGCGCCTGTACTTTCATGTGGTATGTCCTTTCGATAAGAGGCGCTGAAACCAGTCGCTCCAAGGACGTGGCGGCATTAGTGCTACCAACTACGTCAGCTTCGACTTCTTGCAGCAGAGTCTCCCATGTGTGAAATAGCGAAGAAGGACACGATGCTCTGTAATAAAAATACAGAGATTAACTTTTTCCTTAGTTCAATAATAATTTTTTTGTAATTATAAAAAAAAAGTGGGGACATGAAAGAAATCTTTTAGTAACTATTTCTAGCTTCGTTGTTGTAGAATTAATGCTGTTGTAAATTTTAATTTAAATACACGATTACTATCGTAGTAATGCAAGACGTAGGAGAGTACGTATGTCTAGGATAGCTAATGGCCTCCAAAGACACTATAAAAAAAGAAATTGAAAAAAGATTGCAAACACATACAAAAGATATTGGTCTCATAGCGAAGTCACGAAAAATAAAGACTTGCCTTTCAAAGAGAAAAGAAAATTGCATTACTCATGTATTCTATCGTGCTTGACGTATCTACCAAACAAGGGCATTGACTGAAAAATTAATCAACAAAGTAAGTATTTGTTAGAATGAAATAGAGAGAAGTGTAATTGGCGTTAAAAAGAAAAGTAAAGTAAGATTGAAAGAAATTGCAAATAAAACTAAATTTGAAGATGCAAGAATTGTAAGAGTTTGAAGTGAAGATGGACAGGACAAGGCTAATAAAGACTAAAAGTAGAGTAAATCAATAACAGAGTGCTATTGCAGGAACAAAAAAAGAAAGAAAGGGAGACAATTGAAAAGATGGGACGACGACCTCATAAAAGTGGCTGGTTCAGAATAGATAAGAACAACAAGGGTAAGTTGAATATGGAAATGTTTAGAGGAGGCCTTAAGCGAAGGACAGATTATCGATTGAATAACCAATACCTAACCAAGAACAATTTAGTATAAGGACGATAAAATAATGGTAAATTATTATTAATACGTGTAAAATTATAAACTGCAGCAGACTTTTTTACTTTACTTTATTTATTGTTATATATAAAAATAAAGTGTTCAATATTCATAAATATTTACACATTATTACAATAAACCACTATTAATGAAAATATAATAATTCGTTAGCAATAAAATTCATTGTTCACGTTTTTTGAACCTTGTAATTAAGTTAAAAGCTTTTGATATAATGGGTCCTGCCACGCGCGGACGGTGAATTTGACATCTAGCTATGTATACATGAGTATGTGTTGCGGTGTAATGAATTTTGTAATTGAAAAGGTGAATACGCTTTGTTATATATCAACTGAGACAAATAAGAAATGAAATTTAATCTTTTAGGCTTTTCATTTCATTTTATTTGGAAAACAGACAAGGGTATATACATATTACAAATAGGATTAATAAGTCAATGTACATTTAACAACATTTTAACGGATTATTTAAAATGATTCATAATGTAATTCTAATGAATTATAGGACAGTTAAATCTATGATAAGATAGACATCTCATTTAAGTGAGTTTGTCATTGAAATATTTTGGATTTATTTACTAAATTAATTATTTTCTATTGCGTATATATCTAAATTGGAAAAATTATTAAGTCTACGTATGGGCGCCCGTTTCACCGTATCTGTGCGAAATGTAAATGTAGTAAAGAGCGGGTAGAGTCGCGGCTCACGCCCAATTATGGTCCTAGACAACATGAGATATATTATTAATTAATTCTGGACATTCGCATATGCTGGGACTTATAAGAAGACCTAAGGTCCCCTACAATGGAAAGGGCTATGCTGCGAGATTGAATGAAGATAAATAGGAGATCAACAAAGGAACTAAGGTCACTTTGATGCAAACTGGCGTAGCTCGAAGAATTGCTCTTCTGTGTAGCAATGGGTGGGGCATATCGCTTATGCAACCGAGGGCAATTGAGGCTGAAAGTTTCTCGACCATGAATGGCAACCAGGAATGGATAGATGTGGCGTGGGTAGGTCGTCCCACTGTGTGAACCGACGACATAGTCAATATCGCGGGAAGTCGCAGGTTGCGAGCAGGGCATGAGCGGTCATTGTGGTAACATTTCGGGGAGGCGGATGCCTCGCCGCAGGCGTTTATCAGCTGATTTACTAACATGTTGTGTATTGACCCGTGAGAATCATGGTATGGAGTAGCTAATTTCTCGTCTTTAATGTTAATAACTATGATTGAATTGTAAACTAAAATAAATATATCTAGTTTTAAATCATCTGCATTATATTAAGCATAAAATATATCGTATATAAATAAGCATATTCTACCTGTGGGCGTATCGTTTGACCTTTTTGTGTAAAACTAAATATAGCTCTCGAAAAGCGTGGGAAATATATAAACTAATTCAATAAATGAATGAATTTTATATTACAGGGAATTGTTCGCTTATCTGCTCAATAGTAAATTATCCACTGTACATTACCTCCCAGAGGATATTAAGCTGAATAACTTAGAGAAACACGACGTAAAAGTTTTATTAATATTCAATAACCAATAGAGTGACGTCCCCCTTTTGACATAGATAGAGGGGACGTGGAGGGTCGGAGGGATAAGTAAGAAGATAGCGACGGGATATCCATCGGGAATCGGATCACAGGCTTATGAGGTCGTAGTTACGGAACATTCATGATGCTGAAATATAAATTGAGTTATAATTGAAAATGTACGAATATTTTTATCGAGTTCAAATTACATTTGTATAAAGTAGAAAATTGTATTTTGATTAGATACTGATACAAGAAAGGAAATATGAAATAAATAATTTTATTTTATTTTAAAAATATTGTACAATTGATTTAATTATAATCATTATTATTATTTCCGCCATAGGATGGCCTCTCCCATAGATTTTCTAAAGGACCGGTTGGAAGTGGCCTGCACCTTATGGGTGGATATCTTTTTATATATAGGGTTTTATATATAGGGTTATTTCGGTTATTTTTGTTAGTCTACGGATATCCTCGTTTCTAATATGATCTTGTAGAGAAATCCCGAACATAGCTCTCTCAATGACTATCGAGCGACTCTAAACTGGTCGACTGTGTTTGGAGTGAGAGACCACATCTCTCTTCCGTAAGTCATCGCTGGTAATATGCATTGGTGGCTGCCGTCTTAAGGCTCTGGGAGATATTGGATTAGAAGATATTTCGTAGTATTCAGAACGCTGCCCAGCTGAATTTAAGGCTAAAGTTAGATCTTATATATGTTGTGTTCATGATTTATCTGTTTGGTGACGAGAAATGTTTTAGCAACGCATTGTACTTTTACTGATTAAAATTAATTTAAAAGTCGCGTACGAGCAGTGACGAATAATGACGATAACAAGAGTGCCCTTACTGTCACGGGCGTGCTGGAGTGGTTGACGGTCGGTTCGCGAGCTAGATTCAATCTGATGACCACTTCTAATCATTCACGGCACGCTCCGTCAATTAACAGGATTATCTGATCTAATTTAAATACTATTTAAAAGTTTTTATTTACAAATAGTTTCTATTTAAAATACCTAGGAATGATGAATTACAACTACGTATTTTAATAAATGGGACATTTAAAAACATTGAGCATGACCCAGTTTTATTGAAATAGAGTAGTAATAATATAGAATTTATAGATCGTCAGCACGTTGTAAAAATATCTGTAATGAAATCGGTCATTTTGCGGTTCACCGAACGAATCAGAGAAAATTCAGATATGCGAAATGGAAATGATCAAGTATTTCCTTCCTATTTAAATCCGAAAGGGTTAAAGCTGGTACCTAATTTATATTGAATATTTTTACATTTTTATTTAGAAATTATACATTATGTTTACATAATGCGAATAAAGACTTTTTTTCAATGTACAGAGCAGTATTACAGAGTAAACGACTACTTATATGTTTATTTTTCTTTAGCATACATTTTTTCGAATTCAAATGAAACATTGTTCGCATGGTCGTTCCATGCGGAACATTTGTATGGACAAAAGTATATAGCTATTTATACACTCGCGCAAATATTGTCGCAAAGGGATCCAACAGTAGTGCGCCACATCGAATGGCACGACGTTTTTTGGCAATGTTTGTCAATGGTGTCCAGCTGCGGCAGTATGAAGATGACGTGCGTTGCGGCGGTGTTCTTGAAAGCTGGTTACACGACTAATAAGACGTTTTTTAAACAATCAGTCAGTTTTCCGATGTGCTTACTTGTATACTGTAGCAGCTGGCAGCGTAGGAAAGTTTCTTAGGGCGCCTTGCATACATTGAATTAAAACAGATCGAGCAAAAACAAAGTATAGTGTTAAACGAGTTAAAAGATATAAAATACATAGGAAGAATTTCAGAAAATGTTCGTTGTCGCCACTTATTCCACCAAAGCATTTTAAATGACCATTTGTCTTGTCATGTGTCCGTCAAAAAGACGAAGGTCCACTAATCCGTAATAAGTTTCTTACGTTGCTCCCAATTGCTCTGTATTTAAAAGTTCAAATCCACACGATGTTTTGCACATAACCCTGCATAGCTTATCTATTATACAATTTATGTTAACTAATTAAAAATTACTTGAAAGCCATAACATAAACACTGAAATATCGAAAACTGACGAACTAATATTCTAATAGTGTTAATTTTTATATAGGAACTATAGTCATATTTATAAAACTAAAATAGATATCTAAAAAAATTCTCGAAGTTAGTTACACAGCCAATTTCCTAGTTAATCTCTTCAACTGAATTAAAAGCTTCGGGGAACGACGAGGCTAGATCTTAAGAAATAAACTTCGTTGATTAAGCGCATAGTCAGAAACTGGTTTTTTTTACTTTACTTGAATGTTTTGCTTTAGCGCTTCACGACTGTATTGTTCTATTGAATACGAAAAAGATTAAAAAAATAATGTATTGTAAAAATGTACATAAATATTATATACAAGATCACAAATATTATTGTATAATGTTTATTTATTGCCTTGTGTAAATTGTAAACAGTCACCACTTTAAAAGGATGATGGAAAATGTTATGGGAACTGACATATTTTAGTACGAAATTTTATTGACTAAGCAGGGATGTGACCTCAAAAAACAATAAACCAATCGGCAAAGAACCGGAGTGATGCATTACGGTTCTCTCTCTGAGACTTTTGTCCGTGATTTTCGTTTGACATCATTCTCTGGTGTTGTTGTGAGGTTTGAATTAAATGTATTCATTTATTTAGAAGATCTCATACAATGGAACAGACTTAGTCCTAATTGAAGTGGACGTATTCTCATAGATGATGTTTAAATCATCGTAGGCCGAGAAGTTAATTTTTAACGATTTGTATTTGTATATTTATTTTTAGATTCGACCGTTCTGAAACTGATGTAAATATTAACTTTATGGGATATGTACATCATGTAGGGAAATTTAATGAATTAATTTAATTTGTAACTTTAAACTGGTAAGTTTTCCACAAAGAAGATTTATTCTAAAGTCAATACACCAGATGTAGCATTAAAACAGCCAGAAATCTAAAAGTGAAACACTGTGCCATTTATTTGTATAAATGAATAAATAAAAAAAACTATTCTTTAGAGACGTATACAGAAAAAAATCAGAGCACTACTTAGTAGATCATGAATGAAATGACAAGCACATGAAAATTGTAAAAACATTAACAAAAATACTGGTACTAATACAGATTCTTCATAGCAGAAAGTTATTTCAAAATTAAAATAACCCGAGAAATTAATTAACTTTACCAAGATCAATTAACCTTTATCGTCCAATTAGTTCTTGAAAAGGGCATCAGAAATGATACAAAAATATCATGGAACAATTCTACATTAAAGACAAAACCAGTTAGTAACATATTAGAAGCACATAGCGCTAATGTCGTACCCATCCGTATTATTCACAAGACTGTATCTTATCATTGCATCGAAGTCACGCACTTCTCTAGTAACGCTGTAATTTGTAGGAAGATGTAGAAAAATTTACGATAAAAAGTTTGTACTAAAAAATAAAATTTAGCTTTTTATTTACTATTCCGAATTTTGTTTTTAGAGAAATCCCTGTTCATGCTTGTAATTCTAGTAAACTAGGTAATCGAAACGCGCAAAGGAGCCTTGAAACTAATCACCGGTGTAGGCCGCCAAAGGGCATCGTCGGTGACATTACCGAAGGAACTAAATTACTTGCTTGGGAAATAGCCGGAGGGTTATAGCTTATTAGCCGCGAATAGCCAAGTGAAATTGTAAATTATATATGTGATTAATTTAAATGTCGCCATATTGACGAGTGTAAGATCGCACAGGTTTTAGACTAAACGAGTTAGCGAAATTAACGGAGTAAATGAAAATTCCTGGACTAAGAAAATCATTGGAAAATTTTAGATAAAAGCACCAAGCATAGTACGAAAATTTTGGTTTTATCATAATCAATTTAAATCACCCACCGTCCATCGACGTCCACCTAGCCCTATAAAAGATTTTTAAAGGAGGACTTTGTCCAGCAGTAAGCAACCTACGGCTAAAATGATGATGAATAGTAAAGGGGGTAAGTTTAAAGATACTTATGAGCACTTGCTCTCATAGTTCTCTTGATTTCTAGATGACGAGCTTGAGGTCAAGTTTTTCTAAAGACCGACCGTTTTTCTAAAGGCGACCAGCGGTGGCTTACGTATGTGTGTGGAAGCTTTTCGGTAGTTTAGTCAATAAAAAGTAATTGAAACATATGCGGAATGACCAATAAATTGTAACAATAGTCGCGCAAGGACGAAAATACCTATTTTCCTTACTTACCTCCACTTAACAAGGAATAAAGAAATTTCAATATTTTATAGCATAGATTTACAAACCTTTGCTATTCCTTATAAACAAACAATATTTAATTTTTTTATGTAGTCTCTTTAATATTTGTATTGATAAATAGTGTATATAACGTACAGGATATTAATAAAGTTCTATCAAAACTACGGCTGTATTCTCAGTGTGAAACTTCTTGCTCAATTGAATTCTCCTCGATCTGATATAACGTGTAAACAGTTTCTCTTGTAATAACACAAGCCATCTAAAATATAGTTCAACGCAAAGTTAGCTTAAATGATTATACACGTGAAAAATGTTAAATAATAATGAAGATAATTTGAAACGTTTTGTATATTACATAGCTTATTGCATCATATCCAAATAAAAATTTAATTACAAACTTGAAAAATGTTCACAGAGTGTATTTTATAGTTTATACACTTGGTAAGAGCTATGTTTTTTTTTGAGGGTGTCGTCACTCGCAGTCTTGTCAACAGCACGAATATATTTAACGTTTAACTGAATGGCACTTTTATAATTAAAAAGTAATACACTGATCTTTCTGTAAACATTTAATTATCATTTTGAATGGTCAGCTACCTTTGCATGGATATGCTTACTATACACTAACATAAAATTGCTAACATTAAATGCAAACCTAATGGTCCCTAAACGAAACGAACGCAAAATTGATGTTGTACATATTCAAATCTTGCTATCTACATCACAGCTATTCTTATATTTATCTTAACCTCTTTCACTATTGTGTCCACCGTTGAGCTTGATATTCCTACAAATCTTCATCATTGTCGCTCGAAAAAGGTTTTTCACTAAGTTTATGAAGTGAATACATTTGAAAATATTTTAGAGATTTTTTTACATCATTACTATGCTTTGTAATATGGATCTATATAACAGAAATAAAAACTTTTGTACATAACGAGATTATAGGAATAAAATAACTATTAAATGTTACAAGATAGTGAAAACTTTAGTTGCGCAAGAGTGAACTTAAATAAACATAAACTAAATCTATTCATATAAGTAAGCAAATTACTCATTTTTGTAAGATTCTATTTTTAAGATATAGAATAATCTATAGTAAAATATTCAATTAATAAATTTAGTTATTTTTTTATTCCACCGTGCAATGCTAATAACTTTTGGCAGTATGAAGTGTACCGGCGCAATTAATTATTTATATTTCATCATGTTATCTAAATGAAAATGTTGCTATTTTGTAAGTCCATGTATTGTCATTATTAGTCTAGTAATGTTAGAGGAGTAAATGAGGGAGATTTATATACTATAGTTTTCTAGCTTATAGATCTATAGAAGGAGTGTATTTTTGTATCAATCGCAGGTCGCAGTAAAATCTCTATAGAGAATCACAACTTAAATTTGTATATTTCCTCAAAATATTTAACCCGATTCTAATATCATTTAAACTTTCTAAAATAAATAAGTAGAGAAGTTGGAATTTGGGTCGTTTCTAAGTGGGATTAAGTGAATTAGTTGTTTAATCTTTAAAGTCGTGTTTCACTAAGATCGCGTTTCAGGGATACGATTTAATGTATGGATATCGATTTGTTTAGTTGTAGATGTATTATTAATACTACGAATTATAATTTAGCTATGTTCATACATGGACAATTGATTTGTCTATAAAATTAATTATATGTACTAATATAGGATAAAATATGAATAATCCCCCATATTTATTACAAGAATTAAGTATTAGTGAATTTTTTGCTAATTACCAAAACTTTTGAGTTGATAGCAGCCTTTACAACTATAACATATTAATATGTACTTTAGTAATTATTGTGTGTAAATTATAAATATTTCGTAAATACTGTGCAATAACCCGCTTATGTCTCAAGATGTCAAGGGTAGACTCTGCGCTAAGCAGGATTTATCTTTGTTAACGCTTAGTTGATTTAAGTTAACGCCATTTTCATTTTGCCTTTTTTTTTCAAAAATACTATATCTATTACTTTAACTATAGCTGATTGATAATTTATTATTACTTTTATTAAACTCACTGTAGGATGGCACAAAAAAAAGTAAAGATTTAATTTCTTTGTTGTAAAAACTTTACCTTATTTTCTATTAAGTCAATTTTGTAATCAACACTAGTCTTAACAAAACATATATGCTTGAATTTTAAAAATGTAACTTTATTTATTTGTCGGATATTATAATGTCGGATATTCTTGTATTTATTTAAAGTAGTTACATATTACAAAACAAAAAGTGTGGCGAAATTTGTAGAGCAAACTCATTTTTCAAAATGAAATAACTCGGTCCCCAGCGTAAAAGATAATAAATTATAACAAAATGTCAAATCATCTATAAAGATGTTTGACTACACGATTTTGCTTATTGCCAATTACAATTTAATCATCGTTTCACTAGAGAATTATTAAAATTTTTGATAGCCTTTTCAGTTATTTGTCAAATAGCGCTATTTACCATTTTCTGATGAATTGGTATTCTTATGTTTATTTCTAAGTATATATACAATAACTCGAATTTTGTATAACAGTATGTTACCGTATCTTTAGATTATGTATATTTAGATTATAAGCGCATTATTCAACGTAATCACCCATGTTTAACTTAATTTAGACATACATGTTGCTGATAATATTAAACAATGTATTGATGAATTTTGTGTTAATAAGTTAACTTTTCTTAAGCGAAATCTATACAGTATGTTTATATCGTAGTAAAACCTTGCGTGTGTTGTAGAAAACAAACATCAAATACAGATCTGTGTCACACAGAACCAAGCTTGCCTCCGGAAAGTAGAGACAATAAAGTTGCGTCCATCTCTCGCCCTAACGCCCCGTAACGAGCAAGTTTAGTAGCAATGGTGGGTCTTATTTAATGGTTAACTTTAAGTTGTATTACGTTGGCTACCTACGTCAGTTATTTCAAGCTTTATTTTGTCACCTGTATATACAGTAAGATTTAGGGACGAAATAAGTAAAAAGTTCACCTGGAAAGCAAGTATTCTGAACTGGTAATAAATTAAGTTAATGAGAATTGACTGGTTCCATGTATAGTAATTTCTTACGTTGAATTTCGGTCTTTTGTTTATGTATTCTAAACTTGATATTTAATCTCGATAAATCAACGATGTTTTAAACAAATATATACTACACGTTTTTTTTTTAATTTGCCTTCTATTATATTGTAACAAGTGTAACATATGTGTATTTTTTCTTACACTTATAATATCTTGTCGAAAATCTTAATGAATATATATAATATATCAATAAATTATTTAAGGCTTTAATATTATATTTACATGATTTGTATTCTACAGTTATTAACACATTTATAAAATTTGATATATGAATATTTAATAATATTCTTTGCTAGAGAAGCCTTATTTGCAATAACTCCGGTTGCACAAACGAACTGGAAAGCTAAGGCGTTTTATATTTCTGGATCCGACTTCGAAGTCGGATTTACTAGATTGCAGTAGACGGAGGAAAATCTTTTTATATCATGTGTCTAGAATGTTTGAATGTTTAATAATAAAATCGTCTTTGCTCATATTTACCTTCCAGGTATTTCGATTATTGTAACATATTTCTGATTATTATTATTTTTTTCTTAATTATTTACTTATTTTAAAAATTATGTTTGATTGGTTTTATTTTTAACTTTTGGTTTTTATTTTAGTTTATGTCACATTTAATCCATATACGTCTTACAACTTGATTTTGCGACACTAACATCTTTGTTGTAGAAACCAAATACGATGGTTCGAATCGCCACGTTAAGTTTCTTCACGCTGAAGCTCAAATGATTTTATTAATATTAATAAATTAGTAAGCGTAGTTTGTTTCTGAATTAAATAAAAACTACTTTATATTTCAATTAATTTAACACATTAACTAAAGGAAATACAAACATAACTGTAAAGTAACATTGTAATAACAAATTAAGATTGGAACTCACGTCTTAATACAAACGCTAATTGTTTTTACTTAGTTATAAAATTATGCATAATGACTAAGTTTTCATCAAAAATTACATCTTTATAAACAGATTGCATCATAAATCAATGTCAAGCCGAAATTGGGTCGTAGGACAGGCAGTGGCTAACTGCGGAAAAATAATTAAAAAATCATTGTCACACTTTTTAAAATTGTTGCCATTTAAAATGTATATAAACTTTATGTACCCTCTGATATTCTTTCAATTACTATGACTAAAAATATTTACTTTTTGAATTCTTTTCACTTTCATGTGACCGTGAGTAACTATTTTATTAAATATGGTAAATAAAGGCTATTGCAATCGTCTAATTATGTAAGTAAATAGCACTTTATGTCAAACTATGTGCTCAAAATGATTTCTATATCCTAATTTAACTGACTGTTAAACAAGGTAAATTGGTTTAATTTATTTCAGGGGTTTGCCGCTACCTGCACGCACTATGTTACGTTTTCAGTTCGACGTTAATTCATCGGACGTAGTTAAGAGTTATTATTTATTTAAAGAAAAATTAAAGTTAAAACTAAAGAGCCAGTGATGACTTTACAGTACTGAAACGTGGTCTCTTTCCTTGAGCCTATTATTAATTAAATATTTTTTATATCCTTGTAGGTAAAAATCTTTGAGACTCATAAGACGCTTACATGTTCATTTTACAACGTTAGGTTAGAGAAACAGAGTATAATTTTCGTTTTATAATTCCCGTAATACTTATTAATGAGCATCTATATGAAACTTTTAGCTTAGGCGATGTTCGTATTTTTGTTAAACTTCAAAAATTCTAAAGTTTAAACATCGCATGTTCAAGTTAACATAAGATTACGACCAACTGTTTAATGTACAGTATAAAAGGTTTTTTTAAGAAAATATTATTACTTAGCATGTATTAAGTAATGAACTCCACTAAGTTGCGTTAAGTCGTAATAATTTACTATTTTTTTATACTCAATTATATAAGAAATCGGCTTACACTACAAAAGTTGACATAAATATTTAAATTTAGTAAAAATAATATAGAGTGCACTAAAATCGTAAATTAGGTAATATATTTTAAGTGTCACATAATCGAATACATAAATTCGCTCGAGAACATAAAAAGTTATCTTACAGATTATAGTGCAAAGCGATCGATACTAGACAGTAAATATTAACGTAGGTCATTGACTTTGCCTGTACCAGTATACTGCTATACAAATGGTTTTACAAACGGACACGAGCGGTTAAAATATTTATTAGGTGCGGTACACGATAATTACATATCGATTCACATTCAGTATTGTTTACTTTTGTAGTATAAAGTTAGCAACTCGATTGCCCATACACTGCGTTACTTGCTAAATTGTTAATATGACCTTCGGGTAGCCTATGTAGTCACATTTTGTCGGCGCTGTCGAGCGGGTCATTGATGTAGAGAGCCGAAGCCTCCTTCTGTGAGACTGTCAAGGGAGACCGATTGTGAGATGCAAAAGGAGGTATCCGAAAGTTTATTGGCAAATAACAGGCCCCGGTCCGGACCCATTATCCGGATATTGTGGTGACGGCTCCCCAGATAATGGGTTTACTCTACCAGAAACAAGGCGTTAGGAGTCCTAAAATTCCTATTAGTTTTAGCAACTCCTTCACGCGAACAAGGGTTCGATGTTACATCGAACTTGAGGGATTTAGCGGTAGTGTGAACAATAAATAACCTGTGACGAGCTTTCAAGAATAGCACAGCGCGGGGTACTGTGGCTTTCCACCAATTCAATTAAAAAACTTCCTAATGGAGCTACCGGAGTTCCGGATATAGCGCACATAGTGACGACCCAGGGTTCTAGTGGGTAGGTTATATATCTTAACCATCCAGAAGATTTTCCTCCGAAACAAAAAAAAAAGGTTAGATGTTGTGTTATATAACTAACTATTCTCCGGATTCTGCGTCGGTAACAAACAAAAGTGGTTTTATTAGAACATCTTCAACGGTATTATGGTATAGCGATGCAACGCTAAACGATGCGATAATTTTCCCTCATCGATTATCGCTGTTTGCTCGCTGGAATTTACAGCTTCATTGGATCTAGGGTAGCAGAGTGCTGAGGTACTTAGCCTAGATTTATTTACAGTAGCTATCTTTGAGGGATGGCGGTTCCAGCCGTTGCATTATTTAATTCACTAGATTAAGAAGCCACAGACGGACGCTCGAAGGAGTGAATATGCGCAAGGATGTTCGGGAGGGAATCATCAACATTGAGCGACTACGAGCAAGACAATAAGATCTTAAGAGTGGCACCACGTTTTAAAAAGTGTGTACATTGTTAAACGTTACGTAAAAAAACTTAGGTATTAAGGAAAAACAATATCAGAAAAAGGTTTGAACGTATTGTTTATCAAGGGTAAAGAGTAAATCCGAGACACGAAAACAAATGTTTGTGTATATTACAGACACTTGATTGAAATGGTAACCCGAATCAAACAGGATTTTAAAGGAATCATAGTAGATGTGTACATTTTATAATATTTTAACACGTTCACTGCGGCTTGAGGTCGATTCAGCCTCATGGTAAACTTTGCACTGGTGCGGCGCGTAAAACTCGTGTTTTCTCTCTAGTGCGGCGGCTGTTTACACTAAACCGTATGAGGTATGACAAAGACAAATATAGCTTTCTTTATGTCTGCGAAGCATTGACTCAATATTGTAAAAAAATATTGATGAACATGAGGCAGAAAAGGCCTCAACCGCACTACTAGGAAGTTCAGCTTGAGGCTGATTCGACCTCAGCCGCACCAGCTGAAAGTTATTCAAAATTGAGCCCGCAGTGAACGTGTTAAATATATTGTATTGTATTGTAATATCATAAGCAGCAAGACAAACAAGTTATAATTAAAATTTTGTATATTTTTTTGGTTTGTAACAATATTCTATAAACAAAATTTTTACTTCCTAAGTATTAAGTCAAATTTTAATGAATGAATCCTTTTCAAATTAAAAATATTCAACGTTCTCAAAGTATATATCGGATCTTCAACCAGCAATAATTTATTCATTTACCATAAAAAGTACCTATTGCAGTCACGACCCATGACAGATGCCGAGATCAATCATTTTTTGGAAAATTGCTGAACGTGGATGTATGATTTAAATATAAAACGATTTCTCTTTTTTATCTTATTTGACCTCTTGATCGACGTTATATTCTGGTTAAAATTTTTACTTCCTCTTAAAAGACTAAGAGGACAGACAGTTTTAAATTTTATCCTACTTGTCTCAAAATTGCTTGTACGGTTTTATTTCATTTTATTTTATTGTTATAAAGATTTCTCTAAGGCCATGTCTAATTTTAATCATTGATACAGATTAAACATATCTGTTTATGTTAATTTTTATTATATATATAAAAAAATATATAACACTGTTTGGTTACACATATTAAAATAAAGGCACAGTATATTATTATTAGAAGATATATTTAAATTGGACAGAAAAAGAGGTATTTTTGTTTTGCAATTGTTTTTAAATGTTTCTTTACATATGATGTTATAAGTAAGAAGAAGGTTGCTAATGCAATTACATTTTCTCTCGCCACCTACTTTTCTTTGTTGACTTGCTGTACACATATACTTTTACTTGTTCAAGTTTCAGTCTTATTAAATCATCCGAATTCGCTTTTCCGTATACTCAATGTTATATGTACTCATACATAGACAAAAACTTAAATGTGTGTAGACTTTCATGTACTTACATTATTTTGTGATTTTTGTAACAAAGCACAAAATGTGATATTTAAAATGATTTTGTGAATTGACTTGCAATGCAATCTTTTTAAGACAAATGGCGCGGAACTGTATTAATTTTTACAAGTAAGCGGTAAAATCTTCACCATATCTTCACTACATGATAAAAACACTAACTGTCACTAAACTGATAACTCTTCTAAAAGATAACAGAGACTTCGAATTGGAATGCTACTATTTCCAAGGTCCATGGTATTTAATTATCCATGCATTCTCCGTTTAAGTAACAAAAGAGGTCGTCGGTCTCCCAATTTGATGAAATAAAAGGCGCCAACCGTCGGATAAAGTTACTATATAGAGGTTTAGGCTAAGAAACAGCAGTGGTATGTTACGCTATGTTACATCTAAACGGCAACTTTTTATGAACTTTTTGAGGTCTTCGCTTATGTATAAATGTACTAGAGGGACCGGAAAGTAATGTCGTTTCTACGCATGTTCATTTTTGATTGTCATTTGGTAGCTCATTACGCACTTGGACGCTGTATACTAAATGGAGAAAGGTTGTGGATAAGGAAAGTGAATAAATTGTTGATTAACAATATTTAAAAAAAAATGTAGACATTACTTTCCGGTCTATTATATATATATATATATATATATATATATATGTATGTATATATATATATATATATATATATATATATATGTATGTATATATATATATATATATATATGTATATATTCTCGCAAGATAATAAAAAAGGGTATCACAATAGTGACAGAGTACTTTAGACACAAAACCAAAGACATGAAACAGTACAGGTGGAAAAACAAGATCGATTCCGAAAGAGTCACACCATTTATACCCGGATAAAATCATTAAATCAGTCAGTGCACAGAAACTAGACGAAGCAGGTTCCGATCAAATATCTAATAAGATATTAAAATGTACCGATGCTTGCTCATAGTCTAAGAGATGCAACGCCATCTATAAAGTAAGAATATTCCAGTTAATAACTCAGAAGTAATTTTTCCTTTTCAATATTTTAATGTTCTTTGTAAAACCAAAGAAGTTGTGTAGCATCAACATAATTGCGAAAAAGATTACACATACATCTAAAACTCGTTTTTGATAATTGTTACTTCAGTGTAACATGATCTTCATTATAATGAATAAAATTGCTTTCCTAAAGCATTATTATATTTCAAAATACCGTACTGAACAAAACAATAGAATGAAAACCGAACCTTCGAAATCATTAGTTGTGTTTGTGGTTTGACTTTCTAAGTAAATTAAATAACTTTTAAAATTAGTAACTCTATCGGAGGCAATTATTAACGTTATAAGTCAGTACAAGCTCGACTAATGTCTATGAAATATCTCATCATAAATTTAGGGTGTTTAAGATTAAAAACTTGTAATAATGTTCTATTATAGTGAGAAGGTTTTTTTTTACAATTATTATAAACCTTATGACTGAATGATGTTACAGCTAAATTTGGTGGATGTAATGTTTCAATTTCAACAAGTAAAAAATTTCGTAATCTTCTCACGTCCCTGGTGGAATTAGAAATGCAGGTGCAACCATATTCGGATGCTGTGTTGGGATGCATGTGAGTCGGCAATCCCGAAGATTAGGTGTGCCTGAACTACTGAACGGCCCGGAGGGAGGTGCAGTACATGCTCGAGCTCGAGGGACAGATGTAGGCTCCATCGCGATTTCAAATGTGTCGATTTTGTGCCAAACATTGGAAAGCTAAATCTTTGAAAACGGGAACTACACACTAATTTGACCAGACGGGCGTTACAGTTTCAAGTAAATGACCGATACCTCCAGTTTTCGGTTCTTTCTTATCTGTCGGGAACGACCTGCTTTAATTTCATATAAAAGGGCTGCTTCATGGACCTGAAAATCCTGAGAAAGTAGCCAGGCAAGTATAAGAGTCAAGAGCAGCGACGTGGTGCTGTGGGTGTTCGTAATTTTCTGCGAGAAGCGCGCTTAATTGCCTACGAACCAGCAGTTTCTAGCCACCGGCGCCCATGCACTGGCTGCATACAAAATAACCGGCTCCAACACTGCCATATATAGTTCTGATCACCTCCGGATTCAGGCCCTAAGATTACTATTAAAATTACCCACGAGATTACTGCGACATTACGTTAAGTGAAAGTATTGTTGCAAAATGCAAATTGTCGATGGATTTATAAAGAAACCGTAAATTCCAAAGCTTATTGTGTACCGGATAGTAATTTAAGAAAAGGAAAAAGAGGCTGGAAGACTTAAAAAGCGTGAGATTGCGTTCCCCGCTCCATTTCCGAAAACAACTTGCTACGACGGCCTGAAACGAAACTTCGATTACCGCGATTCGTCGTGTACAATATTTTTGTGAAAAATTGAAATAACTTGTCGCATCTTTTAAGAATTATATTTATCTATACCATCAAAACGGTTATAAAAAATCTGTTGGTTTAAAATTACTAATGAAATTTCTTGCAATTAGTTTTTCTGTGTAACTGAAGTATTTACTCGAAAATGTATTTTCTTGTGATAATAAGAATTTAATCGTATTTTGGAATTGCTGTCATATAATTAGTATATAAAAAACGAAATAATTACTTTAGTCCCAGTTTTTATCGTTTTGGCCATTGATTATTTAAATGCTTTTGCTTATTTAAAGAGATAAACGTGGAAATATTTTATAATTTTTCTTTACTAAACTTAAACATTAATATTTTGCGAAATAATACAAAATAGCAGTAATGTAAATAAGGTAAAAGTCAATTTCTCCACACTTGTAAAATTATAATAAAAAGTAATTCAACTGTGGATCAATTACCAATTTCTATTGATGTTTGTATTTATTTAGATTACAAGTATATTAAATAAAACAATTGTTTGACGAAGAGAAAGAAGTTAAGAAAGACAAGGTGTATACGACAATTTCTCCTTTTTCTTCAAAAATGTTTTTATTGTATTTACGATTTTAAATTTTTAGACGGGCTTTCATTTTGCGTGTATTCGTTCAAGCAAATCCTTTGTTTAGTTAACTTTTAAATACATAATGCCGAAATGTGTTTGTCGTTTTCCGAACCGTTGCGTGCTCAGTTTTTGCATGACTTAATTTAAGCTGTATTTCTTTCATATTTGGAATAAATGATATTGTAAACGATTTTTAAAATAGTACTTCACAAACAGACATCAAATTTAAAATTAAAAATTAATGATAAAAAAACCGTTATCAAAATATAACTTAAAAATTATAATCATCTACTGATATAATGTAGATTTATTTTTTGAAAATGTCATGTAAAATTTATAGGAATTAGAACAAAAATATTATTAAATATTTACATCAACATTATGCCACTGACATGTCATTACCTTGACCATAAAAATAAAAAAACCTTGTCTGGGTTTGTTGTAGTCTCTTCCTAGATCTGGGCGAGTTTGTAACCCTCGTAGCTTTCTTTATGTTTATGGTTGCCGTTATTGGGGAGCTGAATCTGATTCTTGTTTATATCTAATTGGGCTCTTCTTGCATCTTTCTAATGACGTATACTAATCGTGATTATAAATGATTCTATGTGGAAAATAATACATAGATTTTTTTATAATTTTTTTATTGGTTAAATGTAATTTTTGAAAAATGTAATTTTTACCACAAAGAACAATGTACCTCTTTCATAATACATTAAAACTATTTTAAAACTAAACTGAACTAAAGAAATGGTATGGCTAGTTAGTCTCGGTAGGTGGCATTTTCGAACCATCGTGATAGCACCACGAGGGTTTCGGGGATAGCGTGAACCACGCATACCCCGGGACGGGCTATTTAAAATAGCACAGCGCTAGGAGAAAATGTTATGAATTAAATATAATAAAATACAAGTATGGTAGAAGGTTCGGTCTCCAAAATAATACTTTGTCGGAAAACACTGTTGAATGACAGAACCAAAAATTCTAAAAATGTTTTCTATACCAGGCCTGTGTACATCTCTTTGGGAAAACGTGTGAGTTATGCAAGACGAAACTAACATGAAAATAATAAAATTTCATTTGAAAAAAATTTCATTAAGAAAACTAATATTAAATCATTATACAATAAATTAATTGTAAGTATTTTCATTCACCTAGACCAAACATTACGTCAGCTGTTTTGATAGCTACAAAATATTGATGGTACAAAATTACGGGCTTCAATTGCTAATCTCTTTGTTCAGTCCGGTGTGTAATTTAATTGAGTTTTGTTATATGAAAGATTTTCTTTTGTAAGGTATATTGTTGTGGTTGTCTATATATCGGAAAACGTGTGTATTAACACATGTTTAAAATATTATGTTTAATATATAATAATATGTTTTATATAATAAAAAAATCATACAAACTCATATTCAAGTCTCAAAATACGAAGATAGACTTCAATCAATCCTTTATAATAATAGAAATCATTGAAAGAGATGATGTTGATTGTTTATAGGTATAAAAGCTTAAAGGTGTAAATGGGTAGCTCATTTGTTGTCAATTACAGTATGGTACTACCGAACCAAAAATCATAAGTTTCAGAAATAATAAACAACATATTGATAATATAGTAAGAAAAAGCGTTTTAAAAATTGTTATTATAACATATTAAAATTTCTTGATGCTTTCTACCTGTTTATGCCTAAGATTGGCAAAAATAACCGACTGGTATCATTCCAATAAAAATAATTAATGTAATATATTCAATGATCATTTTATACAGTGTTTGAATGTAGCAGTAACATTAAAAAGTTAATGTTTATCTTCATGAAGGAATTTATAGTTAAGGATGACAAAATAACACACGTACATTACCTTTTTCCTTAATGTTATTTGAAAAAGATATATGGATAAAATTTTGCTTTAACATATTCTCTGAGAATTAGAATGAATAAGTCTGAAAGGACACGGTATGTAGTAATTACTCCCAGGGGCAAAAACTTTCGAGAAATATTTCCTATTCGTACCGTCGTTCGCTGAATTTAGTTTTGTAAAAAGAGCTCAAGTTCGTTCATTCGTGTTTTTTTATAATGTAGGTCAATGTTTTTTAAGAATTATCGTTTTCCCATTTTCGTATTATATTTAAACTAAATTTGATAAGTTGTAACGATGGTTTTATTTTTATTAAATTATTTAAGAAGCCAAGAAATATATATAAATATACTATAAGTAACCTTTAGATATTTTAATGGAATACGATATGTAAAATTCATAAAAGTGAAACAAGAGATTAGTATTTAGAATCATTATTATTATTGTTTATTAATGATTCATTAAATAAGACACAGGCAGATATTTTTTTAGCATACATGGTTTTTTTAATGTTTACTTCTTGCCGTCTACAATAAACAGTTAAGCTTAGCTACTATATAAAAGAAAGTGTAAATCAATAATAATTAGAAGTATTTGAGTGTTACATTACTCATTTCTTACCATATCACGAAATGCATTGAAAAAATTATTTATAGTATATTTTTAATTTCGCTATACTCAGTGTTTCCTATCCATTTTAGCTGACTGAAAAGGTTCTTTCAAGATGCTTTCATATTTTAAACTTATAAATAAAACCAATTCGAAAGTTATAATTAATTAGTCGTAAGTAAATTAATCACGGTTTTATATGATCTATTTATAACAGTATATAAAATATATAATTAATGTCTAACTTCTTACGTATAATCAGTGTATTATTTAGTATGTTCATTAGCAAGTATGAAATGTATAAACCTTTGTTTTTACCAGATAGAAATAAAATTCACATTTCAATCCACTTTCGTGGAATATATCACTTTCCTTATAGTCTTTTCGTTGTGTAAATGCGTATTATTGTCATTCAATTTGTGACGTAATGGAAAAAACTTTCTCGATCACGTTATGTAACTGAGTGACTCTGCTCTGAGTAACTGGAATTGTACAATCACTTTTAAAGTTTTCCTCTTACTAAAATGTTTCACCGGCTTGTATAATAGCTTTTTTAATATATTTTTATTTATAACGTCACGTCACGTCAAATGTCACAAATATAACGTCGAATATTGATTATTGTTTACAAAGGTTATATATGTTAGTACTTGTCAAAAAACTTTCAATTAATATAAATCATTTATTTTCCCAAAATAAATTTTATTACTTTTATTTATCAAATATAAGTTTATCATTGTAAAAATTCTAAATTGTTCAGCTTTTAATTTCTCTTGTGCGATTGTAAAAACATGTATTTTTTTACTGTCTCATCAGCGGGAAAATCTATCTATTATATTTTATAGATCTCATTTTTTGATCTCATTTTTAAATACACTGCCGCGAGTTAAAAATATCTTTTAGTCAGACAATCGCATGCTTATAAATATATTACACTGATTAAATTTTTGTTAAATATATGACGAAAAATATAAACTACTTTTTGAAAATCGTCGTAAGTTGTGAAAAACATCGTAAGTAATCAGATTGAGTAAATCAGACTGACGACGGATTTGGGTCGAGACGAAAGGGTAAAATAAATTGCATCGCCGACGGTCCATTCATAAAAACAGCCTAATTAAGGGTTTCTGGTTGATTGTTTTGTACTTGCGTTGTTTACAATTTTGTTAACGAGGAATTGATAATGTTTCAACGAATTTATAAAGAAATAACGTTTTGCTTTCATATCGGCCATGTAAATGTGTTTAATGCCGTAAAGTATACGAGGTCTGTTTTACATTTTATTCATTTTGAATAGCACCAAATTTAAACGAGAATATTCTTGAAAAATAAAATGAATTTGTTGATTTATTTATTGAAATGTAAGCGTTGGTGGTCGTAAAACTGAAACTAACGAGGTATCTAACTCAGGGCCTCATTGTCATGATAACAACCTCGGCGAGCCATTGAGAGAGTATCCTACGAGATACAATCAGAAATATACAAAAGTAACAGATATAGCTTTGGATTAGCAAAGATGAGTAGATATAGTAGATGGCCGCTTTGGCTTTGAAATTGAAACCACGGAGAGGCAAGCGCAGCATAAAACTTTTGCTCATTAAGTGAACAGACATTAAGGTCGACGGAAGACGCTGAATGCAGGCTGGTCCGAACAATTCCTCTCAAAATCTATCGAACGTCCAGTAGTGGACGTTTTAATGCTGTAATTATCAGGATTTGTTAAATATATCATCATCGTCATCTTGTGTTATAAATTTTATAGTTTAAAGTATTGCCACTCGTTTTAATTACTGCCTCAGTGATGCTGCTAACCAGAATGCCTCTTCGTAAAGATTCTAGACAAGTGCCAAAAAATCTAGGCAAAAGTTGAATGGAAAATTTTGAATAGGGTTTATAAACAAATAAATAGTAAAACAGATACACACAGAAAACATAACTTGATCTTAAATATTACTCAAAGTGAAAATGTGTGAATTTTAAATATTTGACATCTAGATGTCAAGTTACATTTCACAATGCCGGCGAAAATAATATATTAAACGGTAGCTTTATTAGATAAGCGATGCGTAATGAATAGACCACCATTAACGATAATTGTATAATATACATATATATTTGCTGCTCGTAAAATGTAGCATATGTTGCTAAAAATCTCGAATGTATTGTCTAATTGAAGAAAACATGAAAAAAGTAAAATCTTCAAATCCTTTCACAAATTGAAATGATTTGTGATTGGACCTGTGATTTCTGGGTTTCTTGTACCTTTATTTTCATTTTTCGTAATTGGAAATTATACACCGTCGGAATTCGTATTTTACAAGCTGATAAATCAAATAAAATACAAACGTTTACAGGTGTAACATTTTATGCAGTGGTAACTTATCGGTAGAGGACCGTGACTTGCGATCGTTCGTAATACACGTGAATGTGAAATAGTTCACAATTTGTGTATTAACTATATCGGATTGCTACTGTTAATAAACAAATTTGCAGAGGGTGGGCAGCAACGTTCTCTGCGTACTACATCGCGATTGACAAATCGTCTGCCAAACGTGGCGATTATGGTATATTCCTTCATAAATATCTTTGAGATAGGCTTATGCCATGCAGTAGGCGTCTAAGATCTGAAACAACGAAAGTTTTGCCATATTCTTCGCTTTCTAGGCTTGCAATATAAAACAAAATATAAATTAATTCTCATTAAATAAAAGTCCAGAATTATTTCATAATCCAATATTATACTATTGTTACATAATATTCATTATACCTTTAAGAAATCGTCAATAGAATAAATGCAGATATTAGAAATCCAACTTTATTTTTAAACACGTTAATCTTTACCAAGTCTTTAATAGTTGGATTAAGCTTATTATGGATTGCAGGTCTCATTTCGTAAATACTCTTTCGCATAAGCGCTGTGTTGATCCTGCCTATAGGTAAGGTATTAGCCACAGCTAGCAAGACTAACTATTAGTTAAAGGTTTCAAACAAATGGCCGCGGGTTATAATGAACATTGCAACTTTATTCATATAAGGGATGGATATGTAAAACGTTTCTACGATTTATCGAAGGAAACAGCTTTTCCTAGGAGCTAACTAATAAATACATTGCACTTTTACATTTCTTTTAAGGTAATTAGATAATCAAAATTATCTAATGTCTAAAGATAGACTTTACATAATCATGATATGATGTAAGACAAACTACAGAAGCTTTTAAGTCAAAACATATTAAATAATTAACACGCATGTAAATTTACAAAATTAACGCAGTAAACATCATGTACATATCTATTTTTGTTTCTTTAGCATAGTTTACCATCATTATTGCAATATTCAACAAGAATAACAAACTATATTCGAGATTTTTAAGCAAATAATCATAAAAGTGTTTACGTTATTTGTTGTATTAATTTAAATTTATATATAGTCATTAATTAACAGGCAAAAAGAACATAAAAGTATTAAAATATTTTATTTTGAACCTAAAGAGAAATAAAGTTAAAGTTAAATTGAACAGAATATTTAATTTTTGAATTAACTCACCATTACGCTATGTACAAATTTAAAGTTAAGTTCGCCTCAGTAATCATGATCTAATGAGGGGCGTCAGAGAAATTGAGAATTATGCTCGTGTAAATAATCTTGTACGTCCGAGCACCATTTAGAATTCCAGTCCCAATTCCACTTATAATTATTATCTCAAAGAAATTTGTTTTGGAGCCGACAAATCCTTTTTACTTTATCACTAATAGCATAGTTAAACTTTTTGTTGTTAATATCAAGTGGGTTACAAATATTATCACCAAAATTTAAACAAAATCATATTGGTATAGTAGAGATGTAAATCTATTATTATAATTAGTGGATTATTGATTATTAATTATGATAATAATGAATAAAGTAACATAACATGTACATCAAAATAACTTAATTTAGTGTGAAGAAAAAAAGCGTATTTCTCGTTTCTGTCCAGTACAACTCAGGATCAGATTACATTGCCTGCGACTACTTTGTTGTACAGATATATATGACTTCAGACTGACTCCTTTTGGATGGAAATTAGACACATGAAGGAAAGGGCAGTTTAGGGTGTGTATACTTATATATATATATATATATATATATATATATATATATATATATATATATATATATAACTAAATAATAATATATACTAGCTGTTCCCGCAAACGTTGTTTTGCAAAAAAATAGGGTTTTAATTAACAAAAAAAAAATAAGGGTTGATCGTAGAGTAGTGAAAATTTAAGGTTGTATGTATTTTTGTATGCTGTATCATAATAAAATAAAAAACAAAAAAATTGTCTAAAAAATAAAAAAAATAATTTAGGGGTGGACCACCCTTATCACTTAGGGGTATGAAAAATAGATAGTAGCCGATTCTCAGATCTACTGAATACGCATATAAAATTTGGTAAAAGTCGGTCAAGCCGTTTAGGAGGAGTTCAAGTTCGAACACCGTGACACCAGAATTTTATATATTAGATATATATATATATATATATATATATATATATATATATATATATATATATATATATTATCTATAATTATTTTTTTGTTATCTGTACATCTTAAAAAAGATGTGGCAAGTTAAATGGCTCTTGTAATTTGTGTTTTTTTTGTCGACTATACTAATACTGCTATATAAATAATATTTTGGTGACTATTACAAATTGCCAAGACAACGGATTTCCGAAAAATCTTTTTTTATTCGACTAACGGTAATTATCAATTTTAAATACTAAAATACGCCGTAGTGCCTTTAGCTTGAGATAGTACTCTAAATAAATGATATTAATCACGTCGCCTTTGAAACCAGAAAATAATAATGTTATTGCTTCGGCTTAAAATTGGAACAACGATGGTCACGGGATAAACTATTTCTTATAAAATATGTAGTTCGTTCAAACAGTACCTTACACGAGAAGAAAATTAATTAGTTACTGTACTATTTTCTTAATTCTATAATTTTAAAATTGATACAAGGCAGAGAGATTTAATTTGAAACTGAAATAAATTTTATCCAATTTCCCGATTATTTGCGCAACTAATTAGATAATTGTATAATATACATATATATTTGCTGCTCGTAAAATGTAGCATATGTTGCTAAAAATCTCGAATGTATTGTCTAATTGAAGAAAACATGAAAAAAGTAAAATCTTCAAATCCTTTCACAAATTGAAATGATTTGTGATTGGACCTGTGATTTCTGGGTTTCTTGTACCTTTATTTTCATTTTTCGTAATTGGAAATTATACACCGTCGGAATTCGTATTTTACAAGCTGATAAATCAAATAAAATACAAACGTTTACAGGTGTAACATTTTATGCAGTGGTAACTTATCGGTAGAGGACCGTGACTTGCGATCGTTCGTAATACACGTGAATGTGAAATAGTTCACAATTTGTGTATTAACTATATCGGATTGCTACTGTTAATAAACAAATTTGCAGAGGGTGGGCAGCAACGTTCTCTGCGTACTACATCGCGATTGACAAATCGTCTGCCAAACGTGGCGATTATGGTATATTCCTTCATAAATATCTTTGAGATAGGCTTATGCCATGCAGTAGGCGTCTAAGATCTGAAACAACGAAAGTTTTGCCATATTCTTCGCTTTCTAGGCTTGCAATATAAAACAAAATATAAATTAATTCTCATTAAATAAAAGTCCAGAATTATTTCATAATCCAATATTATACTATTGTTACATAATATTCATTATACCTTTAAGAAATCGTCAATAGAATAAATGCAGATATTAGAAATCCAACTTTATTTTTAAACACGTTAATCTTTACCAAGTCTTTAATAGTTGGATTAAGCTTATTATGGATTGCAGGTCTCATTTCGTAAATACTCTTTCGCATAAGCGCTGTGTTGATCCTGCCTATAGGTAAGGTATTAGCCACAGCTAGCAAGACTAACTATTAGTTAAAGGTTTCAAACAAATGGCCGCGGGTTATAATGAACATTGCAACTTTATTCATATAAGGGATGGATATGTAAAACGTTTCTACGATTTATCGAAGGAAACAGCTTTTCCTAGGAGCTAACTAATAAATACATTGCACTTTTACATTTCTTTTAAGGTAATTAGATAATCAAAATTATCTAATGTCTAAAGATAGACTTTACATAATCATGATATGATGTAAGACAAACTACAGAAGCTTTTAAGTCAAAACATATTAAATAATTAACACGCATGTAAATTTACAAAATTAACGCAGTAAACATCATGTACATATCTATTTTTGTTTCTTTAGCATAGTTTACCATCATTATTGCAATATTCAACAAGAATAACAAACTATATTCGAGATTTTTAAGCAAATAATCATAAAAGTGTTTACGTTATTTGTTGTATTAATTTAAATTTATATATAGTCATTAATTAACAGGCAAAAAGAACATAAAAGTATTAAAATATTTTATTTTGAACCTAAAGAGAAATAAAGTTAAAGTTAAATTGAACAGAATATTTAATTTTTGAATTAACTCACCATTACGCTATGTACAAATTTAAAGTTAAGTTCGCCTCAGTAATCATGATCTAATGAGGGGCGTCAGAGAAATTGAGAATTATGCTCGTGTAAATAATCTTGTACGTCCGAGCACCATTTAGAATTCCAGTCCCAATTCCACTTATAATTATTATCTCAAAGAAATTTGTTTTGGAGCCGACAAATCCTTTTTACTTTATCACTAATAGCATAGTTAAACTTTTTGTTGTTAATATCAAGTGGGTTACAAATATTATCACCAAAATTTAAACAAAATCATATTGGTATAGTAGAGATGTAAATCTATTATTATAATTAGTGGATTATTGATTATTAATTATGATAATAATGAATAAAGTAACATAACATGTACATCAAAATAACTTAATTTAGTGTGAAGAAAAAAAGCGTATTTCTCGTTTCTGTCCAGTACAACTCAGGATCAGATTACATTGCCTGCGACTACTTTGTTGTACAGATATATATGACTTCAGACTGACTCCTTTTGGATGGAAATTAGACACATGAAGGAAAGGGCAGTTTAGGGTGTGTATACTTATATATATATATATATATATATATATATATATAACTAAATAATAATATATACTAGCTGTTCCCGCAAACGTTGTTTTGCAAAAAAATAGGGTTTTAATTAACAAAAAAAAAATAAGGGTTGATCGTAGAGTAGTGAAAATTTAAGGTTGTATGTATTTTTGTATGCTGTATCATAATAAAATAAAAAACAAAAAAATTGTCTAAAAAATAAAAAAAATAATTTAGGGGTGGACCACCCTTATCACTTAGGGGTATGAAAAATAGATAGTAGCCGATTCTCAGATCTACTGAATACGCATATAAAATTTGGTAAAAGTCGGTCAAGCCGTTTAGGAGGAGTTCAAGTTCGAACACCGTGACACCAGAATTTTATATATTAGATATATATATATATATATATATATATATATATATATATATATATATATATATATATATATATATATATATATTATCTATAATTATTTTTTTGTTATCTGTACATCTTAAAAAAGATGTGGCAAGTTAAATGGCTCTTGTAATTTGTGTTTTTTTTGTCGACTATACTAATACTGCTATATAAATAATATTTTGGTGACTATTACAAATTGCCAAGACAACGGATTTCCGAAAAATCTTTTTTTATTCGACTAACGGTAATTATCAATTTTAAATACTAAAATACGCCGTAGTGCCTTTAGCTTGAGATAGTACTCTAAATAAATGATATTAATCACGTCGCCTTTGAAACCAGAAAATAATAATGTTATTGCTTCGGCTTAAAATTGGAACAACGATGGTCACGGGATAAACTATTTCTTATAAAATATGTAGTTCGTTCAAACAGTACCTTACACGAGAAGAAAATTAATTAGTTACTGTACTATTTTCTTAATTCTATAATTTTAAAATTGATACAAGGCAGAGAGATTTAATTTGAAACTGAAATAAATTTTATCCAATTTCCCGATTATTTGCGCAACTAATTAGATAATTGTATAATATACATATATATTTGCTGCTCGTAAAATGTAGCATATGTTGCTAAAAATCTCGAATGTATTGTCTAATTGAAGAAAACATGAAAAAAGTAAAATCTTCAAATCCTTTCACAAATTGAAATGATTTGTGATTGGACCTGTGATTTCTGGGTTTCTTGTACCTTTATTTTCATTTTTCGTAATTGGAAATTATACACCGTCGGAATTCGTATTTTACAAGCTGATAAATCAAATAAAATACAAACGTTTACAGGTGTAACATTTTATGCAGTGGTAACTTATCGGTAGAGGACCGTGACTTGCGATCGTTCGTAATACACGTGAATGTGAAATAGTTCACAATTTGTGTATTAACTATATCGGATTGCTACTGTTAATAAACAAATTTGCAGAGGGTGGGCAGCAACGTTCTCTGCGTACTACATCGCGATTGACAAATCGTCTGCCAAACGTGGCGATTATGGTATATTCCTTCATAAATATCTTTGAGATAGGCTTATGCCATGCAGTAGGCGTCTAAGATCTGAAACAACGAAAGTTTTGCCATATTCTTCGCTTTCTAGGCTTGCAATATAAAACAAAATATAAATTAATTCTCATTAAATAAAAGTCCAGAATTATTTCATAATCCAATATTATACTATTGTTACATAATATTCATTATACCTTTAAGAAATCGTCAATAGAATAAATGCAGATATTAGAAATCCAACTTTATTTTTAAACACGTTAATCTTTACCAAGTCTTTAATAGTTGGATTAAGCTTATTATGGATTGCAGGTCTCATTTCGTAAATACTCTTTCGCATAAGCGCTGTGTTGATCCTGCCTATAGGTAAGGTATTAGCCACAGCTAGCAAGACTAACTATTAGTTAAAGGTTTCAAACAAATGGCCGCGGGTTATAATGAACATTGCAACTTTATTCATATAAGGGATGGATATGTAAAACGTTTCTACGATTTATCGAAGGAAACAGCTTTTCCTAGGAGCTAACTAATAAATACATTGCACTTTTACATTTCTTTTAAGGTAATTAGATAATCAAAATTATCTAATGTCTAAAGATAGACTTTACATAATCATGATATGATGTAAGACAAACTACAGAAGCTTTTAAGTCAAAACATATTAAATAATTAACACGCATGTAAATTTACAAAATTAACGCAGTAAACATCATGTACATATCTATTTTTGTTTCTTTAGCATAGTTTACCATCATTATTGCAATATTCAACAAGAATAACAAACTATATTCGAGATTTTTAAGCAAATAATCATAAAAGTGTTTACGTTATTTGTTGTATTAATTTAAATTTATATATAGTCATTAATTAACAGGCAAAAAGAACATAAAAGTATTAAAATATTTTATTTTGAACCTAAAGAGAAATAAAGTTAAAGTTAAATTGAACAGAATATTTAATTTTTGAATTAACTCACCATTACGCTATGTACAAATTTAAAGTTAAGTTCGCCTCAGTAATCATGATCTAATGAGGGGCGTCAGAGAAATTGAGAATTATGCTCGTGTAAATAATCTTGTACGTCCGAGCACCATTTAGAATTCCAGTCCCAATTCCACTTATAATTATTATCTCAAAGAAATTTGTTTTGGAGCCGACAAATCCTTTTTACTTTATCACTAATAGCATAGTTAAACTTTTTGTTGTTAATATCAAGTGGGTTACAAATATTATCACCAAAATTTAAACAAAATCATATTGGTATAGTAGAGATGTAAATCTATTATTATAATTAGTGGATTATTGATTATTAATTATGATAATAATGAATAAAGTAACATAACATGTACATCAAAATAACTTAATTTAGTGTGAAGAAAAAAAGCGTATTTCTCGTTTCTGTCCAGTACAACTCAGGATCAGATTACATTGCCTGCGACTACTTTGTTGTACAGATATATATGACTTCAGACTGACTCCTTTTGGATGGAAATTAGACACATGAAGGAAAGGGCAGTTTAGGGTGTGTATACTTATATATATATATATATATATATATATATATATATATATATATATATATATATATAACTAAATAATAATATATACTAGCTGTTCCCGCAAACGTTGTTTTGCAAAAAAATAGGGTTTTAATTAACAAAAAAAAAATAAGGGTTGATCGTAGAGTAGTGAAAATTTAAGGTTGTATGTATTTTTGTATGCTGTATCATAATAAAATAAAAAACAAAAAAATTGTCTAAAAAATAAAAAAAATAATTTAGGGGTGGACCACCCTTATCACTTAGGGGTATGAAAAATAGATAGTAGCCGATTCTCAGATCTACTGAATACGCATATAAAATTTGGTAAAAGTCGGTCAAGCCGTTTAGGAGGAGTTCAAGTTCGAACACCGTGACACCAGAATTTTATATATTAGATATATATATATATATATATATATATATATATATATATATATATATATATATATATATATTATCTATAATTATTTTTTTGTTATCTGTACATCTTAAAAAAGATGTGGCAAGTTAAATGGCTCTTGTAATTTGTGTTTTTTTTGTCGACTATACTAATACTGCTATATAAATAATATTTTGGTGACTATTACAAATTGCCAAGACAACGGATTTCCGAAAAATCTTTTTTTATTCGACTAACGGTAATTATCAATTTTAAATACTAAAATACGCCGTAGTGCCTTTAGCTTGAGATAGTACTCTAAATAAATGATATTAATCACGTCGCCTTTGAAACCAGAAAATAATAATGTTATTGCTTCGGCTTAAAATTGGAACAACGATGGTCACGGGATAAACTATTTCTTATAAAATATGTAGTTCGTTCAAACAGTACCTTACACGAGAAGAAAATTAATTAGTTACTGTACTATTTTCTTAATTCTATAATTTTAAAATTGATACAAGGCAGAGAGATTTAATTTGAAACTGAAATAAATTTTATCCAATTTCCCGATTATTTGCGCAACTAATTAGATAATTGTATAATATACATATATATTTGCTGCTCGTAAAATGTAGCATATGTTGCTAAAAATCTCGAATGTATTGTCTAATTGAAGAAAACATGAAAAAAGTAAAATCTTCAAATCCTTTCACAAATTGAAATGATTTGTGATTGGACCTGTGATTTCTGGGTTTCTTGTACCTTTATTTTCATTTTTCGTAATTGGAAATTATACACCGTCGGAATTCGTATTTTACAAGCTGATAAATCAAATAAAATACAAACGTTTACAGGTGTAACATTTTATGCAGTGGTAACTTATCGGTAGAGGACCGTGACTTGCGATCGTTCGTAATACACGTGAATGTGAAATAGTTCACAATTTGTGTATTAACTATATCGGATTGCTACTGTTAATAAACAAATTTGCAGAGGGTGGGCAGCAACGTTCTCTGCGTACTACATCGCGATTGACAAATCGTCTGCCAAACGTGGCGATTATGGTATATTCCTTCATAAATATCTTTGAGATAGGCTTATGCCATGCAGTAGGCGTCTAAGATCTGAAACAACGAAAGTTTTGCCATATTCTTCGCTTTCTAGGCTTGCAATATAAAACAAAATATAAATTAATTCTCATTAAATAAAAGTCCAGAATTATTTCATAATCCAATATTATACTATTGTTACATAATATTCATTATACCTTTAAGAAATCGTCAATAGAATAAATGCAGATATTAGAAATCCAACTTTATTTTTAAACACGTTAATCTTTACCAAGTCTTTAATAGTTGGATTAAGCTTATTATGGATTGCAGGTCTCATTTCGTAAATACTCTTTCGCATAAGCGCTGTGTTGATCCTGCCTATAGGTAAGGTATTAGCCACAGCTAGCAAGACTAACTATTAGTTAAAGGTTTCAAACAAATGGCCGCGGGTTATAATGAACATTGCAACTTTATTCATATAAGGGATGGATATGTAAAACGTTTCTACGATTTATCGAAGGAAACAGCTTTTCCTAGGAGCTAACTAATAAATACATTGCACTTTTACATTTCTTTTAAGGTAATTAGATAATCAAAATTATCTAATGTCTAAAGATAGACTTTACATAATCATGATATGATGTAAGACAAACTACAGAAGCTTTTAAGTCAAAACATATTAAATAATTAACACGCATGTAAATTTACAAAATTAACGCAGTAAACATCATGTACATATCTATTTTTGTTTCTTTAGCATAGTTTACCATCATTATTGCAATATTCAACAAGAATAACAAACTATATTCGAGATTTTTAAGCAAATAATCATAAAAGTGTTTACGTTATTTGTTGTATTAATTTAAATTTATATATAGTCATTAATTAACAGGCAAAAAGAACATAAAAGTATTAAAATATTTTATTTTGAACCTAAAGAGAAATAAAGTTAAAGTTAAATTGAACAGAATATTTAATTTTTGAATTAACTCACCATTACGCTATGTACAAATTTAAAGTTAAGTTCGCCTCAGTAATCATGATCTAATGAGGGGCGTCAGAGAAATTGAGAATTATGCTCGTGTAAATAATCTTGTACGTCCGAGCACCATTTAGAATTCCAGTCCCAATTCCACTTATAATTATTATCTCAAAGAAATTTGTTTTGGAGCCGACAAATCCTTTTTACTTTATCACTAATAGCATAGTTAAACTTTTTGTTGTTAATATCAAGTGGGTTACAAATATTATCACCAAAATTTAAACAAAATCATATTGGTATAGTAGAGATGTAAATCTATTATTATAATTAGTGGATTATTGATTATTAATTATGATAATAATGAATAAAGTAACATAACATGTACATCAAAATAACTTAATTTAGTGTGAAGAAAAAAAGCGTATTTCTCGTTTCTGTCCAGTACAACTCAGGATCAGATTACATTGCCTGCGACTACTTTGTTGTACAGATATATATGACTTCAGACTGACTCCTTTTGGATGGAAATTAGACACATGAAGGAAAGGGCAGTTTAGGGTGTGTATACTTATATATATATATATATATATATATATATATATATATATATATATAACTAAATAATAATATATACTAGCTGTTCCCGCAAACGTTGTTTTGCAAAAAAATAGGGTTTTAATTAACAAAAAAAAAATAAGGGTTGATCGTAGAGTAGTGAAAATTTAAGGTTGTATGTATTTTTGTATGCTGTATCATAATAAAATAAAAAACAAAAAAATTGTCTAAAAAATAAAAAAAATAATTTAGGGGTGGACCACCCTTATCACTTAGGGGTATGAAAAATAGATAGTAGCCGATTCTCAGATCTACTGAATACGCATATAAAATTTGGTAAAAGTCGGTCAAGCCGTTTAGGAGGAGTTCAAGTTCGAACACCGTGACACCAGAATTTTATATATTAGATATATATATATATATATATATATATATATATATATATATATATATATATATATATATATATATATATATATATTATCTATAATTATTTTTTTGTTATCTGTACATCTTAAAAAAGATGTGGCAAGTTAAATGGCTCTTGTAATTTGTGTTTTTTTTGTCGACTATACTAATACTGCTATATAAATAATATTTTGGTGACTATTACAAATTGCCAAGACAACGGATTTCCGAAAAATCTTTTTTTATTCGACTAACGGTAATTATCAATTTTAAATACTAAAATACGCCGTAGTGCCTTTAGCTTGAGATAGTACTCTAAATAAATGATATTAATCACGTCGCCTTTGAAACCAGAAAATAATAATGTTATTGCTTCGGCTTAAAATTGGAACAACGATGGTCACGGGATAAACTATTTCTTATAAAATATGTAGTTCGTTCAAACAGTACCTTACACGAGAAGAAAATTAATTAGTTACTGTACTATTTTCTTAATTCTATAATTTTAAAATTGATACAAGGCAGAGAGATTTAATTTGAAACTGAAATAAATTTTATCCAATTTCCCGATTATTTGCGCAACCGTTCAATGAAATGCATTTCACAAGAGTTTACAAAAGCAATTATACAAAAGAAAGAATGGTTAACGTCAATTAGGAGCGAGCTAAATTCTCTAGTGAAGCTTCTGTTATTCTTGGCGGGAAATGAAGCGGGGGATGGGGAATTGGACCACCGGAAAATTTATTACGAGATGTAATTTTAGGAACGAACGATATATTCGCTCATATGGAATATTAACAATTATTGTAATGGCAATAATAGTGTGTTTATTTTATCATGATTATATGTTGCTTTAAGAAGTTAAAATTTACGAGGACGGGATTTTCTCTAAATTTATTATAACTGGAATGGAATATTAATTATTATACATTATAAAAATAATTTAAATTTGTAAAATGGTTTATGATAATTTAAGACAAAATATTTTAGTCATGTAAAATATATGACTACCATTGTACTGCATTACATACACATACGAGTACACATATAACATTATCTGCATGTAAGAATATATTTTTTAGGCATTGTTAATAATATTTGTTTTTAAAGTTAGACCAAATTACAATTTATTATCGAGTATAGCTGAATTTTTTAAAAATCGATAGAAATGCTTTCCAATATACGAATGTTTACTAAAAAAAAAAGGAATCTGAAAGTTATACCCATGAATTTTTTTCGCAAGATTTTATCTACAAAATAACAAGCTACGTTTTTATGTATCTTAAGATGTAGTAGCGGTGTAGTTCTCTGGTTTACGGGTCCCCTAACTAGTAATATAACTGACCGGGGCATCACCCCGATCTATCTGACAAGAATACACGCCTGGGACGAAGAAGAACTAGTAAAATAACAGAACCATTGACGAAATATGTTACGATAAGTAATTTATCGTATATCAAGAAATCGAACCAAGAAATTATATCAGAAAATTTCGACCAGCTCTGTGTTATAATGGTTGGGTCATAACTTAAGCAATTAAAAGAACGGCCTGCTGATTTCGATATTTCTTAAGACATGTGTATCCATTTATTTGCCATGTAAATGTTGTCGTACCGATTAAGTATTAGTGAAATATATGTTTTATTATTTTATTATATTCTATCATCACAAATAATGCATGTGCCATATTGTTAAACCTTTTATCCCCGATTCTCATAAATTTAACTTATATGGTAAACTTTTTCTTTACTGTCGCTCATAATAACTTTCTGTATATTAAAAACTGACACGTAGTGTATAGAAAAATAAGCCCGCGAAGAAAAAGCGGACGTTGTAACGAAATGTTTCTATATCTTGTTCCTTCATGCGATCATTTGGAAAATAACAAAAAAAATGCTGTTAGAATAAATTATACTACATACGCAAAATAATTTGTGAATATAATCGGTGATATTTGAGTTTACTATTGTAATTATTTTCTCGAAGTACGCAACAATATGTTCGTTGTTACAATCGAATCGATATCATATACATATATATGAACATGTTTAACATTATGTCGTATCTAGGTATGATCGGATTAACTTGAGCAATCTATGAATATAATAAGAGCCTATATATTCTTTATCGATGTAATGTATTTACCAAAAAAATTGAAATGTCTTGTATGGAAAATTGTATACTTTATAAATGAAATCCGTCCTACTTCGAAGCAATAACATGTAGGTATGGTGTTTTTTTCGTACATTATTCTGCATCAATATGATTGAATAGCGAAACGTTTATTAAACTTTAACGAATGCGCTTTATTGTATGGTAATGTATGTTCTTTTGACCCAACAAAGGTGTCATCTCGTGCATGTTGTTAGAACGTCTGAGATTGAATTAACCTTTGTGTTCGTTGCTTGCATTGCAACAAGATTAGCTTTACCTACGGATATAGCTATAGGTTGTAACATTAAAAGACGCCGAGTTGATACACCAAAACCGCATTGCGACTGTTCACATATTTATGCCTCGTTTATCTTTAATGCAAGAGGTACCAACAATCCGCGTTCATCACTTTTTGCTTTTATTTATTCAAATAATGATGATGAATAATTTAGCAAAAAACTTAAAATTCAAAATTAACAAAACATTTATTATAACAACGTATACACTCCCGTTGTATAACAAAAGCCATTCTGAATAATTAATGCTAATGTTATTAAAGAACAATACAAAATCAGTTTCATTTTCAAAGAGAGTTATTTTTTCATAATTACATTAACGGCTTATGGAAACAAAAATAAATAATATTTCCTCAACGTTTCGAATACAAAAAAAAAATCGTATCATCACTTTGATAGCTCTATTTTTTAACTGTTCTTGTCACAAAATAATAACAATACTCGAACATGACATGTATTCTAAATTCAACAACAGTGATTTAACTCAAAGCTTAATTAATAAAAATTTTTTTTTAATCAACTATTCTATTTCAAATATCATTTTATGTTGTAGTATGAAATTGTTAGCCTTGTTTATTGTGATTTTTCCACCCTATTCACGTTCAACATATGAATATTCATTGTTTGGATGAATGTGTATTGATTTTGTTAGCAAAACCGAATTCGTACATTAAATATGCTGTTGTTTTTTAGCGTCGACAAAGAATAAGTATTTTTTTGTACGTATCAATATAGGTTTTTGTAGGAAAAGACAGGAAAGACCTTATACTACCGATAAACAATTAGTTTTAACTTCGCCTATTACAATTATTAAAAGTTCAATAAATAATTAAATTCATCATCAAGTCGAATGGACTACATCGTCATAATAATACTACTATGTATGACAACGTTTTTACAATGATTGCATACATAAATCTAACAGCCGTGTATTATACACAAACAACGATTCTTTGCGTCAAGTGACAAAAACGTGCTTGTTCTTTTTCTTTGTTTTTTTTTTCCCAAATGCTGTTAGGCCGCTGAAATTTACAGTTTCGTTGCGCTCTAACGCTGAATGCGCCTAGCTCAGACCTGTTTTCAGTTAAGCTCAACGACGTTCTTTTTTATTAGGATCTATATTTCACGGACATTAGCATCCGTTTCTTTTTTTTACATTTACGTTTAAAATTTCAGATTTTTTTTTCTTAAACGATTCTGCATGAGACAGTGTTTACTAAGTCTTTTAAACTATTTAATAACTTAAATCATGAACTATTTAAAACTGAGTTGTAGTTAAATAGATAATATGATTTTTTTTATCATTGGTGCTTTGTTTGTTTTTAACGTCGCCTTAACAATGTCCAGATTTTAAAATTACGATTCTTGACTCTATATTGTCATTCTCAGGTTGTACGCCAGTATCTGTACGGTGGATGCCTTATTCCCACATCGATGAATCTTGCGGTCGCATTTTCAGTCTCCTCTGTGTATTGCCACCACCAGTCTGCGATTCTGACCTCTGCTTGATCGATTATTGGAAGAATTTCTACAGTTTATGTGACTAGAGTTATGGAAAGCGTGTGTAGATCACTAGATTAATAAGGGTTATTTAGATAGAAATTACTTACGCTCTATTTCTTTTTTGGAATATATTGCAGCGATAATAGATTTTGTTGTATTACGATAAATGCAAAAGAAATGTCCTTTTCTTCGGTAATAATTATCCATATATGCAAGATTTCGAAATTCAGAAGTTCTCGTCATATCTCCCTATTGAAAATTGAAAGAGGCTTTCATGCTTAACTGTTGTAATTCAAATGTCTGTTTTTTTAAAGACACTATAAATGAAAACTATTCAATTTTAAATCTGTGTAGTCCAAGCTCGTTAAATGTTTGCTGACCTGGACAATTGCCAGTTAGAAAGTCGTAACGGGTCATGCCAATGCCAATGACATCTTATAATTGAGTTATTTGAGTCACACTTTACATGTGTCAACATGGAGTTATTTTAACACGCGGAAGATGTAGGATCTGTTTTTTTAAGATCATATTAGCTATTAATATATTAAATAATTACTTATTGAAGCATTTCAGTTATATTTTTGACATTAATGTACTGTAAACTATGCAAGTTTACAATAATATAACCTCTTTTTAAATTTTCTCTTATCTCTATTTTTATGCTATTAGACAGCGGCTATTTAATTTAAAAAATAACGTTCAAATGTGTGTCTCCTATTGTGAATTTGATCGTAGCGGTCTGTTACAATGCGCTTTTGGGCTTGCTGGGATGGTCTGACAAATGATTGATAAATAACCTTTATTACTTGTTTATGTCGTATTTGAAATTCTAGGCGGTACCAACAAAGCTTGCTTCACTGAACACGAGGTTTCAGATGCTATACTCTCCACTTCTATAGCAGTGTAATAGTGTGGAGTGCTCTTGGTTCGACAAAAGGAAAGTCGTATATATGGATTATTTTGGAATAAAAAGCACGCAAGATCCGCTGCAAGGAGTCTCAAAAGGTTTGCACTTGGGAATACTCATTATTTTATTTATTTATTTGCACTTGTTTGCACAACATAGACAATAAATAAAGGAAAAAAAAAACAATTTATATGGCACAAGTGGCGGTATTATCGTTCGGGGCGATCTCTACCAGGCAACCTTTGGATGGAGATGAGAGAAATGAAGGATAGGGCAGTTTAGGGTGTACGTACGTAGAAAAACATACATTACTATGCATATATGCATGTATACGAGAATACTTATATAAACATATATACACATATATACATGTACATGTACATGCGGAAAGGGTGCTTCACGACATCCCATTTTATCACTATAATATTATCATAATCTCAGCGGGAAGATGTCTATGCTTAGATATTCAGCTAGTATCGAGAGATCCTCGAAGACCTTAATAAGGTCTTCTTTCCGCTTTGGTTTTATCTATCAAACCTCAAGACCTCAACGGCCATCTGTGGGCGCCTTGTAGTCTGCCCACTATACGCTAGCCACATAATTATTCATTTACTAGATATTCTTGAATTCTGGGTAAACTTAGATGGCTCGAATTTACTCCACTAACTATAAACTAAAGCACTGCATATTTCAGTGTATCTTTCTGTTTTAGGACGGTAGAGGTAGGCGCTGGCGGGGCTGCGGATGTGTGTAACATTCTCGTAGTCCGGTCATATCGCGGCGTGAAAACAACATTATTTGGGTTTTAGTCCGTGAAATGACCACATATCCCGTCCCTGCAAGGGAAAGTATGCGACGGCATTCGTCCTAATTAAAACCAAAGAATTTTTATACATAGATAAAAAAAATTGTATATATTATGTATAAAGTACTGTTTTAAATTAGACGCAAATAATATGCAACATTAGTTATAAAAGTTAAACGTTAACGCTTAAAGCTAGAGCGCTTAGATAATGAATGTCTTGATCTATTATAGAACATCTACTGTGATAACTATGGTTATCGTACAGGACGATCATAATGGGGTTAAATAGGTTAAATAATTTAATCAATTTTTATATGGTCATATAATTTAGATAGAATACAGTAGGTTTAGAGTCCATAATATTATGTATTTGTTATTTATAGTCGTAGCCATGCAACTCGCGTGGTACTAATAACTGTTACGTGTCTGCGGTAAAATAATATTACCTTCATTAATTCTGAGTCCTATGACATAACCTTTTTCCATGCATTTGTTAGTAAAATATAAGTTATAGCTATTAACTAATGTCGCACTGCGGCTGTTCTGAAATTCAGGGCTTGACCTCATCTTTAATGCAAGGCGCAGGAGACGACGACCTTACAATTCCTGTCATTTTGTAGCGAGTTTTGAACATTATAAAATCCCTTTCATAGTAAATAAATGGCAAATTATTACATTTTTAATGTTTTCTGTTTGGAAGTATGAGTAGACGTGATGAAGAAAAAAATAATGTCCTTCCAAATAAGGTAAAATGATATGAACATGTTGTTGTTTTTATTTTAGTTTTATTTTGTTGTTGTTTCCATTTGTCTTAATGTTTGGGAGATAAATATTTATGTTAGATTGTGAAGTGACGGACAGGGTAATTACTCGTACGCGAGTAACTGCAGTGCAATATACTCGGCAAGATATGTTACTTCACAGACACCACTCGGTCTGTTAGAGTAACAAAGTCATACAACTGAAGTGGTCTCATATTATCAAAGATTTAATAACAAACACACAAAAAACAGCACATTTAACAACTACCAGATAATATTGATTTACAGGTAATCTACATAGAGTATTGTATCTCTAAGAATGATTCGCGCGACTTCGAAAATGACTATATATATTTTTTATGGAGTATACAGACATAATTAAAATTGTTAGATTGTAATAGCATAAGTTATAGCACCAATTTTATTATTAAATTAATAATGTTACGAGATTTAGGGGAAAGGGGTCCTGTGATAAAGTTGTTAACTGAAATTTAAGTAATCATTTAAATTCACATTCATAACATCGCATATAGTAAAATTAAGAAAACATGATGTAGTATGGGAAGCTTGAACGTTAATTTAATTTAGTAAGAATATATATAAGATAAGGAAAATTTGTACTGAAATTATCTAAATCTGTCTAACTAAGCAGTCAACGATTAATAAATCGTTGACTATTTCGACATTTAAATGTTTATTTTTTCGGTTTTTTATTCGATTTGATTTCGTATAATAATACTAAAGGCATCGATTGCGAAACCTTTCATCAATCAATAAAAACTTTAAATGGACTGCGATTGTCAACAGAGAAGTAACTTTTTGTCAACAAACATTTAAGGTTGAAAGCAAAGTTTAAGAATTTATACTTACGAATTGTTTTCGTTACAATACCTATTACTTTTTTTTAAATTTATGTTTTTTTTTCATAAATTACGTCCTTTCTTTTTATTATACTGTTTGTACTTACAGTTTTACTCTAGTACATTGTGATATAATTAATTATTTGTTACAATAAGTGGAATGCTCAATCTAATTTGAAGTTTTCATAATGTGAATTTTAGATTATCGAAAGTCTATTTAAATTAACATTTTCATCAATTCTGGCCCGATACGCAGAAGGTATTGGGCGATAACAGAGATCGATGTGATTGAATCAGTTAGGCGCATCGACAGCTTTGCAGGTACATTGAGCAAATTTAATTCAAAGGGCTTAAGAGGAATACACATATATGTACAATGACATGTTACTAAATGCATGCAACGTTATATCTATGTAATGTTATTAAATATAAGTTAAGATAATACATATAAAATACAGAGGAACTAATGTTTAATTAAAATGTTTTACGTCGAATATATATATATGTACGCTTCTTTAGTGGGTCACAGTATTTAGACGGTTTAGTGGTCATTGGTTAATGTTTGAAAACAAAAAGACAAGAGTTTTAAAAGATAATGGTGCTTTTAACGACAATACGTTTTTACAGAGCGGTGCCACTGACAAGCTCGGAATCAAGTGTCATAACGTTGGCAAAGCTATTTTGATAGACAGACGTTGCCGTCAGTCATTCGTGTCTCGATATAACATCGCATTTCTTACTTCAAGGTACTTCTATCTGATTTATTGTAGTACGGGTGATTATCTTTTTTATTTTTAGAATTTAAACAGCTTTGCTTATCTAGCGGACTAAATAGTGAAGTATTTTTGGAGTTTTTATTTAAAAAACTCTCGCAATATTATAGTTTCTTTGTTTTCTCGTTTATGAACTATAGCACAATATATTTTCCGATAGTAATAATCTATCGGAAAATAAATCGTAAGTAAATATAATATGGATTTTTTATATCATAAACTAAAATGTTTCCAGAACAATAAACAGTACTATAAAATAAACTACAAATTCGTTAAGTACACCGGAAATATAAATGTGAAATGATGACTATGCTATCGAATAATTGTTTAATTACGCAGTAGGGATATAATATAAATTGACTTTATAATTACTCAATTAACAACACACGCAAAGTTATGGAAATCGCATCTTTGTAAACAACAGTAGAAAATATTGTTACATATTTGTTATATAATATTGGATTCATTTCATGTTGTTTATTTTATGCTTTTGATGGACTCGTTATTTGGTTTGAGATTAGTTTCAAAGGTTTCGCAAAGAATTGTTTCCTTTTATCGTAAATGTAAGATTTGACGAAAAGACATTAAGCTTTATTGTTTATTAATATTATGAGTTTTTAAGATATACTAAGATTACCAAATGTTATTTCAATGGGTATTGCTTATAAAAGTAGTGTGCAAATGAGAAAGCGTGCAGGCGTGATGTTTTGCATGATGTTTACAACCATGATCCACACTACATTATTATAGCTAGAGCTGGCCATTTACCATGTGCTGAAAAGTTCATCCATCCTATTGCTAGAGCGAATTATTTAAACTTTTTAATGTTTTAAAAAGAATTTAAGAATAATTCTGTAATTGAAATGCAAAACCAAAAATATTTAATTTTGGTTTGAACGAGAATTGGCATAGATAATACAATTTTAAACGAGTCAGGGAAATCGTAGTCGTATTTTGGTTTACAAGGCTTATTTATTTGATTTTTGTGTTTCATTTTTTACCAATTCGAAAACACTTCTAGACTGTCTACCAACTCATTTGAGGGCTTCAATGTTTTTTGAACATATTGCCTAGAAGACGAGTAACAACTTTGAAAAACTGGTCAAGTAAATTCAGTGTGTCGTACAGATCCGCACCACACTTGACACCATAGAGGTCGCTCATTATTGGGATTGATGGTTGTTACGCCATACAGCGAAAGCTAGGGAAGTTACAAACCTCAGAATTAAGGAGAGCGACGCACGGAGTTGTTCATTTTATTACTAATTTTAATAAAAGTCTGAATATTACGATCCAGAATTAAATTGTAAGGATTCAGAAATACATTGTCTTTTAAATTTATTACATAAAAGTCCTAAACTTAAGAAGAGTTTTTAATTTCAACTTCAATTTTGAGAAAAATTATATTGAAGGCGCTTTTTTGTAAATTTTGCGTAGCAATTTAAGCTTCACGTTGGTGAACACTCATATTTTTGCCCTCATCTTGTTTCTCGTTAAAAGTGACATTACAGCAATAAAAAATATTTTGCGATGTATTTTTCCTCTACCTCTATCCTGTCATACACCTTGGCCTAAAATATAATAAAAGATGTCAAACACTTGACGCTTGTATAAAATTGGTCCGGTTATTTATTTTTTAACACGTATGCATGTATATTATTGAAATCAAACATTGAACAACATATTATGACAATATATTGTTCATTTAATAAAATCGAAACACTCAATTAATATGACCAGTTAGATTAGTTTCAAGCTAAATCTTTTCTATTTTATATTTTTAGGTATTTTTATGCAGAAACCAGCAGTATTTGGTAGTGTTTATTCTACAATTAGTTGGTATGCGCAGACAAAAGATTAAACAACTAATTCATAATAAATTAATTGTTGTCGTAAATAGTTGAAAATCAGCTTTAATATTTACATTTAAGTAAGGGAGACCTGAAATCAATAAAATAAAAAGCTAAAGAGTAATTAAAATACTGACAATGAGTGTACATAGTATTATGTATTACTAGAGTAGCGTTTAACGTCAAGGACCCAGGATATTTAAGTAAGATAAAACCGAATACAACGGACGAGAAAATGTTTAAAACCGCGTTTTTTAAACTTTTAGTTTTTAATCAGTTATTCTGAGGTCAGCAAATAAGTCAATATATATTCGTGGCATGGTTTACTATATGATTAGTATCTTGCAAACTGTGAAACGAGATGGTATATGCAAACAAGGGCGTGTGCCGCCCGAACGCGTCCAGAATCCCAACCCTGCTACCAGATCCAGACAAATTTTAATACAAATATCACTGGCAAATAGGTTATGTAAAGTTAGTAAGTTAATGAAAATATTGTTAATATTTTAGCTCTCCACATAAACCTAAAATAATAGATTTAACTTTATAACTCACATAGAAATATGTGTACCCATAGAACATTTAAAATAAGAAAATAATTTATATGTTTAACAAAGAAATATTTTCCAGTCTCTTACTTCAAGTAGTTAAAATATTTAACTAAAAGTAAAAAAATAAACGTAATGCACAGGGGGTAATGTGTAAGAGTATATTATATTATATAGCGTACCGCGTTTTTGCATTCATTAATTATATTTATGCTAATAGGTAGACAAACTCGCACCCATGAGCGCAGTAATGAGATGTATGTTTTATTTTTAAAATAAAGAACAAAATATTTTTATGGAAAAGATTCTGTTTATTCACGTTTTATCTTTATTTTCAGCTTTGTCATTAAAACGCGGTATTGTACAATGTCAAGAGATAGTATTGTGAGGCATAAAATGTTTGCTAAGGAAATATTATTACTATGTCATATGTTGCTCGAGTCATCTGGTAAACTTAATTATTATTTTTAAAAAAAGTAACAAAATATGGTCTATGCCTTTATTGAATAAATCGATAATGTATTAAACTCTTTCTAAGAGAAGTGTAACTTATAAAGACGAACTTCTTATTTTCAGACGATAGACTACAAGGCCTAAGCCTACCCCATAGATCGTCACGTTGACCCGTCTTGTGTTGCCTGCATCCAGTGACTTCATGTGACTTTAACTATGTCGTAGGTCCTCCTAGTGGGGCCTAGCTGCGATAAATCTACCAGCTCGTAGTTGCCACTAGGGAATCTTTTAGCCCCACCCCATGTTTCGGCTATCGATTACACAAGCGATGTGCCCCGCCACTTCATCGAGCAGTTCTTCAAGCTACGTCGATGACCTTCATTACACAAGAATCTTCTCATTTCTAATACAAACTTAATTTAACGTCTAAATTTATAGGTTATGCACTAATTCGCATTTGTTTTTCAAAATATTACAAGACACTTTAAGTAAGTGAACGTGATGTTTGTTTTGATGTAAATTAAAATTTATTTACATTGTTAATAATTATATTTTTACCATAAAGTACCATTTTGTTAAAATACTGTAAATAAAACTGTGTTTTATTTTGGTGTAAACACTACGTCCATAAATTGTTTTACATGTAGATCCTTTTCTTACTGTATTTAACTAGAATAAAAATTATGCAAACGTCTGGAAATAAGGGTACGTGAAGTTTTTTTTTTTCAAAATCATAAATATATTTTTCAACGTTATAAATAATACAAATTTACCTTTCTTTCCTTAATTCGCTGTTTCGTTTGCGAAAGCCAGCGACAAGTCCGTGCATCTCAGCTGAGTGCCTTTCATACAGCGACGACAGTTGAGTTGTGAAGTCAGATACTGGAAGAGAAATCATTTATTAAAACTTTCTATATCAGTAAGTAGCAGGAAAGTTCGAAATATCCAGTGGACTGTGTAAAGGAGTATCGTTAAGAATCTCATGTAAATTGTAAGAAATATGTTATCGTAATATACAAACTCGATACTTAAGACGTACTATCTACGTCACTAGATATATTTCATCTGTGTTTATATTATTTTATGTACTATATATTAATAATAATAACTCGAGAAAATCTTGCTCACTGTTAATTTACTGCTATTGTTTGCAGAATGCTTTAGTTTTTGCGTCATTCATTATGCCTACCAACAACAATAAGTATGTGTGTCTGTATGATGCTTTCATATAAAAATAGATCTGCCACCAATAAAGTGTAAACTTTAGGATAAAATGAAATTGGATTTTTGGGAATAGGTAGTTAATAATTTTATCAAAATCTAAATTTACCTAAATGGCGTTTTATACTTTTACACTAACACGTTGCCGGACGTCTAAAATCATTAATAAAGGACGCCTTTATTAAGTGCTCGTCGCCTACGGCTCGTTACGATTCCGGGGACTTGCAGCAAGCCTTTTAAGTACTTTGCGGGGGACCACTAATGAACATTGATTTAACATAGCGTAACCCCAGCACGGTGTTTTGAAATTGCTCGCATAACTCCAATAACGCCGTTAATATTTTTTGATAATAAAGTTTTTGTGAGTAGAGGGAAAAAAATGATGAAAAAAGAAACAAAGATTGTAAAAAATACATTAAAAATGATTGTGGTACTAGATAAATGGTGAACATGTGGTTTAGTACAATGATGTTGAGAGTCGTGGTAGATGCGAAAGCTTATGATGCTACATATGTCTATTATACATATATCATTTGTCTAGTAACACGGTCTTTTTATTGAATTTTTAACCTTTTTATTATTTACGTTATACGGGCATAGCATATTTTAGGTACCGTAAATATTATATTATAGTGTGCCAGATAATTACCGCCTGATATATGTTATCGAATAGACGAGAGAGGACACGATTGCCAAGAGACTCACGCGATATTTGAGAACTGACGGGTTGACATTTGCCTACTTCTTTCGTCTTGATACTTCAGAAAGTGACCACACGCATTACAATACTGTTTAAAAATATATATTTTTTCATATAAAATGTATTTTTTCGAAAAACATTTGAACAAAATAACTCTGAGGTATATTTGTAATAATAACAGTAAAGAAAAGTTGTTATTTTGTCAATAGAATTTATTCAATGCTTGAATGAGAAAAAACTTATCGAATGAGTAAAGTTGAAAATGATATAAAACATGTCAAAATAACTTTTGCTCAAGTACGAGAGGGTGACATTGTTATGTTACCAACGTATTTAGGTAATTTAAATAGTGAAAAATATTTTCTAAAATTATAATGAATAAAATAAGTCTGATGCGCAAATTAATTGAGATGAGATATTTTGTAATTAAAAAAACCTAATAGGTGGCGTTGCTCACCATCCGCCATTGCGAGCTCAGCACTTGTAGCGTTTGGACGTGTCTCCCGACTTTTCCACTCCCGTATTGCTGACTTGCAATTAGTGTCGCTGCCTTGCACCCCGGTGCAAGGAATTCCTGCGCACAGCGTTTGGAAGTGCCAAAGGGTCCTCGGACTTTCCCGCCGCCTTCTCTGCTTTTACTGCCCGTTAAATCCTGTGACCCTGCGCACGGATTCGCTACGCTCGGCGTTTGGAGTGTCGGAAGTTTCTCCGGACTTCCCCGCCTCCCTTAGTAGCTGACGCAGACTATTGTTTCTAACTGTTAGAGAACGTCTAAGGACATCTCTGAGAAACCGGCAGTGAACGCACGTTTAATCTGTGAACAGTCGCAAATTGCGCTGCTCCTGGCGCTTCTGTCTGGACGGCTCCTTCGTCGTGCCAAGTCAAGAAGCAAGCCACAACCGAGCCACGTGTTCGGTCAACATCTGTCGGCCTGCCCACTCCTCGCACTTCCTCGTTCCGACACCCGTCGCGCGTCGTCGCCGTTACCTCCCGCCTCGGGTCGGGGCCGCTGTCCGCGTGCGATTAAGCACTGCCCCCCTTCCTAACGGCGCCCCCGCGGGGGTTGCTTAAGGGATTAGATAGGTAAGGCTAGGGTCTGCTCTCTCTCTTTCAAGGGTCTTTTTCGAGGCCCCTCATCGCAGAGGCATCGTCGGCCAGTGCCACAGATGCCAACTATACGAACACGTAGCCCGCATCTGCTTCCCCTGCCCCCGGTGCGTCAAGTGCCTAGGGGATCACGGGATTGCAGACTGTCCCCGCCCCGGGGTCACAGAGACACCACCGCGTGTGTCCTCTGTAAGATCGAAGGCCGCCCCGCCAACTACAGAGGCTGCCTCAAAGCGCCTTAAAAACACCGCAAAGGCCGCCTCTCAATCTCCCGCCCTCCCAAAGTCGCCGTCTGACCAACCTCCTCAGCTCCCGCGGAGAAAGTTTCGAAGCCCACTTCCAAGCCTCTTCTCCCCCCTCCGCTTCAGCCACTTCAGCCTGGGCGAAGTCATTCTACCCGAGAGGCAAGTTCGCCGCACTCCTTTGCGCCCTTTCGGTTGCTCACTAGTAACCGAAACCCACCAAACCCCAAACCAGGTCCTCTTCGCCTGCCGAGGAACTTAAAGCCCTCGCGTTATACCTCGGCAATGTAGACCTTGACGAGGTCTGCATCCTCGCCGCAAAACTCCGCAAAACCTCCGGTCCCTCGGAGCTCTTTCTTTGAATTGCGGAGCACACGGCCCTTCTCGCCACCCTTATAGCGGAATTTAAATAATATCCGCTCCTCACATCGAGCCCCGGCGATCTCGATGCACATTTCATGCACTACTCACACATGACACGGCGGCCGCGTCCGCCTAACTCGGGTTCAAGCGAGGGCAGTCTGGAGAGGCCCGTCTCTCTCTCGACCGCTGAGTAGTCCTCGCTTCGTGCTACATACACTACACTATACACTTACACGGGTATAGTTCTCCGCGTGTGGACGTCTTCGTCGTAACTGGGGTACGATCCCCGCGTAAAAATTTTAGTCTGTGGACCTCTGTTTCCACGAGCTCGATTTCGATGAAGCTGCAAAAAGCCTAGACCGGCTAGCAGCATAACATCACCATCATGTAATTTACTGCATATCGCGGTACGTTGTCGAATAAAAAGAAGAAAGAATAGCTTTATCATTTATTTTTCATCATGAACTAAAAATGCAGTTGCCAATTGGCATTCACAGCGTCTTATGCTAAAGGCGTTTAGCCTAAATCATTAGAGGTCCTATAGTAGCCGAGATAGCTCATTTATTACCCTCATTCCAAAAATGTATTAGTATTATGTAATCCAAGTTTTCATTTTTTAAAGTTTATTTGCAGTTATTTATAATTATTAGATCGATATTTTACTGTATATGGTTTTGTTTTGGTTGTAAATACTATAAGTGATTATGAATGTATTATTAAGTAAAAGTTACGTATTGTCCGCCATAAGTGTGGCAAGCTCACGTAATATAATAATAAAACTTGGTTTGATTTGTGAATGTTTGTGGTGAATGTCAAAAGTTGTAATGGAATATGTTTGATTGTTTGTGAGTTTTGTATTAGATCAACCTCAGTTAGAACCACATGTCTACGGTAACATTCCGAAAACAAGACAATTTCTTCTTTTTATATGAAATGAGCTTGTAAGTGTGTGTAGCGTCAGTGTTTTCTATCCAGTATTATTATTTCTAATAATAAATTATAATTTCTTGCTGGCTCTGCTACAATCCTTTGCTCATTTTGCCGACCGTAACTTTCTGAGTGTGAAGGTTAAGGCACAGGATCAAAGAAATACTTTCTAAGGAACCCAAAACCACCACTCTAATACACTGACAAAAAACGGCCTGCTCCCGTTTAACAATTTAGAGGTAAATCGATTTTAGGTAAAAGACTTTTTGCTCCTTTTTAAGGCATCCATACTGTTCTGAACATGGATGCCTTCAAAAATTACTATATTCATATATGTCATGGACGTAACTGTAACACTTTTAAACCCGTAAACAGTGATAATAAATAACCTGGTGCTTCCAAAAAATATGTAAATTACATAAAGGTTTTGCTCAAACTTACAAATATAAATGAGGAACTACATTTTCGATATTTTTGTTTCAGCACTTACCCTTATAAATTATTCAAACATTTTAATACCGCTGTGTTAAACCATCTGTGAAAAAATAAAAAGATATCCAAATGGGACCTACACCTTCCTATTAATACTTTTTTCGTTTACGCGAGACTTCGTTATTTTATCATTCCATCGACATTAGGAAATACTTGCCATGTGACAATTTCGTGTGAGTGGAATGCGTACATTTACACGTACATTTTTGTTCCTAATATGATTAAAAATGTTGACGATACATTTCTTTCGAAAAAAGGTGCGAATACATGGATAAAAAATCCTTTGGCTCAGCACAATTACCTTTTTAAAAATGAAACGTGTTAAATGACATATTTTTTTCGAAGCTATGAATATTTTATGAGTTGCCGTATGATAAAATTTTAATAGTGTCTTAAATAAATTTAATAACAGGTGATATATGAGTATATTCCTTTAATTAATATCTTAACAGAATGCATTTATTTACTTGAGAGTATTGATTTATATGGTATTTAAAAATATTTCTAATATGCACATTATCTATTCTATGTGCATGGAAATATTAATACGTATTAAAAAAAATAGCAACACACATAATCTATAACTGGAAATAAACATAATCTCGTTAATCTTTTTTCTTTTTAATTTTCTTTTCTCTTTTTATTGTGCTTAGCTACACTCCCTTATAATGTCTTTGAATTATAACGCAAAATATTTTTAATCGAAAATTAAAAAAAAAATATTTCAGTACGTAAATTTTTCACTGATAATAAAGCTTGATTGCTCTACAACTTTGTTAGGGATATTTTTAGTAACCACAATTAAGGCGGCAGAATTTGTTGTTCGCGTTTTTACGATCACGGCGCGTTTGCAACTCTCAAACTTCAAGTTGAAGTAAGCCATTACAGAGAAGTTCAATCTGATTCGAGTTTCTATCAAATTGAACTCTTCTGGCATTTTCTCAAGACGTGTACAAGTGGTTACTGCAAATTATTCTTAGGGGATAATAATATATATAACAGAGTAAAATAAATAAACTACTAGGTCTTTACATTTATAGATGATGAATAATTAATTGAAACTGTAAATTAAACAATATATATTATTGATAGCTAAAATGTTGAATACTTTTTAAGTTAAAATTTCATTTAATTTTTACATAAATTTCATGCGAAATTAAAACTAATGGGTGTTTGATGAAAAAGAAACAACAAAATGATAAAATATGGAATGATAATAGTAAGCATTTACTATCTATACTAATCATTTAAAGTAATAATTACTAACAGTATGAACTACTATGAAATTTCATACAGATTTGTGGAAATACCTATAAATCTATATTTTGTCTTTATCGAGTATCAAACAAATACGTTTCGCCTTTTTAAGTTCAATGCTCTTGAACTTGGATTGAATTGACAAATTAATCTTACAAATTCAACTTAAAAGTAATCATATGGCATATTAAAAGTAAATATATATTTGTAATTATTCATTTTTTTTGTAACAAGCTAAATATTTCTTTTTAAGTATGTTTGGTACGTGAAATTATTCAATACGACAATAAAGAGAGAGGTCTCTAGAGTATTTCGCAAAATATTTCATATTTAATTATAAATCCTTAACTACTTAAAACAATACTCACAGTTATTAGTTATTCTGTCCTTTATAATTTACATTTTCGAAGGCACAAATATACAGTATTAAGATTAAGGTTAGCTCGGTATTCAAAATGTACATTTTCAATTACTACCTTAATAGAATTGATACTGCCTTCCGTTTTATCTCTAGTATTGTATAAATTTAAATCAGATCAAAAATTCAATAAAAATATAGAAAATGCCTCGGGATATTGATAATTCAATTTTGTTTCAGTACTTTTGAACAAAATATGATTTTTTTTATAGACAACAAAAAATTTTGAAGCATATTTTATTAACTTTACTGCATACATAGTTACACAAATATCACTTCTAAACTAATGACTCCACTAAAGGCACTAAAAGAAAATTCACACAGAAAATTTAGTTCTTCTTTTTATTTCCAAACGAAATATATATGTAGTATATTAAAACGAATTAAAGAATATTTTATTCATAAATGTTTTAATAACATTTGTCAGTTTCAATGAACTAAAAAATTCTAAGCAGCTTTTGTAATGATTAATATTATTAATTCCCGGTAAAAAAACGCCAATGTTCAGTGTTTCCACCGCCTTAAGCATACGTAATAAATAATTTCTGCAACCGACAGTAAAGAACCACCGAAACATAAGCCAAAACAATTTCCCATTGCTATCACAAGGTCTAAGGCCGTTCGAGCTACTTGACGAGTAATGCGCTCGTAAGGTTTGTTACTTAATTTAAATATTATTTGACCTCCACGCTGCATTGTTCGAGATTCTTTTACTTTTTTAACTACAATATTATAATCAGATTCAATACACGAGGGCAAACAATCACAATTTAGACCCGTCTCATTTGTACCAGGTATTTTTAACTTCGTAACTTTTGAATAGAATTCTGTTAAACATTTCAACCCTTTTAAATCACAATAAATTTCTTCATAAATAGATGGCGATGTATGTGGTGTACAATTACATAACTCTATCTGAGTCATAATACGACATTGGATTATACAAGCAGAGTAACTATATTTCTGGAAGGCGTGAAAATTAGGTGGAAGTTCTTGAGGAAACCTGCATCGTCGTTCATAAGGCGGCATTAAAGAAACCTCTGGCTCGTTGACAATATCAGTTATTGAAAAAATCATCGTTGATTTTTCACCGTTTTTAATAGATATTCTTCGATCGTATTCCATATTATAAAACGGAATATCCTCGGTTGAATGAAGAAAAGCTTCGCAGTTCTTTGATAATGATATTGTCATGATATCGGGATTAAATTTGTGTGTAACATAGAGAGAGTGCCCTGGTACTTGCATGTTATTAATAGTAAAACATATTCCATATTCAGTGACAACCGGTTTAAAAACATTGCAGCAATTCATATTTTGACTATTCCACTGGCATTTGTAAAAGATATTTTGACAATCACTGCGATAATTGGCTAATTTTCTTTTAATATCAACCACATTTAGTGATAAATTTTCAAAGCTATGTGCACAAGTAGAACATATTCCGTTGAAAAATATTATTTCTTTTATTAAAACTGGCGGAATTATTTTTCCTCCTTTACTTTCATCGAGAATAAAAGAATGTGTATCAGCTATTTCACAGACCGTGATTGACGGAAACGTTGTATTCCAGTGCAGATAATCAGTCCGAGTGGTGAATCGTATTGTATTCTCTTGATACGTGGCGTAATACTTCACTATTGTAGCTACAGCTACGATCCAGACTTGTACGTATATAATGAAGTAGATAAATTTATAAATGAAGGCGATATCTCTCCGTGCGAGGAAACTTGGTCCGTGCACTGTTAAATTCCGACAGATGTGTTTGAGTCTCAAATATAAAACACCACACTTTTTCTTTGTCCTTTCCATTACGTTAACGTTGAAAATTTAGCGAAGAATGAACTAAATTCCTTAAGAACAGCAGAATTTATACCGTTTCCATTAACACCAATATTTTTGTGTAAAAGCAACTCGCACAGCTTTAAATAAAAGACACAATTACAGATAAAAACGATTGATAACATTTTGTTTGGATAAAACGCTTTCAATTTTATGTCTCTTTTTGTTTCGCTCCGTATTGTTGGATCAAAATTATTTTAAATGTGGCAATTATTTTTCATAGTACTATATATTCAGGTGACTTTATTACTTAAATTCGGAAACGATATGAAGCCTCAATTTTTTTTCAATATTTAGAAGCGACAATTAAAACAAGTTTTTCGGGCAAGACGATATTAGTTATTATCACTAAATAATCCGTTATAAATATTGATTGTGTTTGTCTAAGTTAGGGCTTCTTATACGTATTTTCCTGAAACTTTCTTTAGATTTTGCTATTGCCTTGTGAATTCTCTTCTGTCAGCTATGAATATCATCCTGTATAAAAGTAGTTCTAGTATAGTAATTATAAATAAAAAAATTTAAAAAATTTAAAAATTATAAATAATAAAAGAAAAAAAATTAAAAACTCTTCAATACATAGAAATTAAACGTAAATATGATGTAAAGTAACTATCTCTACCTTATCCAGTCATATGGAAAATAAAATCTAAACTATATTTTTTAATTATTTCTTAAAAATCGTGTGATTTCTTTTTACATATTGCAACCCTTTGTGCTTGTTGGGGGCTGACAGCGCTTTTGCTCTACCAAAGCACTGCACATATACCGATGCTTTTTCAGTTTTCGTAATTTTGTTATAAAAAGTATCTTGTCATTTCTTGCAAGTTTCCAAATAATGTTGACTTTACTACTAAGTATATTTTTAGTTATCAACTTATGACTAACAGCACATTAATGAAATTTCTCGTTTCCTTTGCTATTTATTGTGATATTTTTTGTATTTCTTTCGTTTTTATAAAGTTTCATTACTTCTGCCTTCTGAGTACAATTCGTCTTCTGCTTTGAATAAAATTAACCATAGTCACAATTCGCTCGTATCATCATAGGTAGGTGTGGATAGCTTCACAACTCACAGTTAACTATTATTAATTGTTTTTTAGGGAAACCCTGGCCTATTTTAATCAAGTAAGTATGTTATGGTTATTAGCTTTATGACAACGTTTGATGTATTTCTGAGTAAACTAACTAGTGGAACGTACAACACTTTACTAAATTGCGGTGTACATGAAATGTTAATTAATGTGTTGTGTACCACACGGATCTATTAAGAAAATCTATTTGAAACTTTCACTTAACACGTGAGGTAAAGAGATATAAATTGAAATGTTCACTACATTTTAATTTCTATCTCTTTACCTAAAGGTAAGATGTACTTTATAATAGTCTAGTAAATTGGTTATAAACTTCGGTTGTTATGGTGATATATATACTAATTTGATCACATATAAACGGTCGTTTTTAATATCGATATCAAATTGAGATTTTTCTAGGCAAAATTCATTGTGTTTTAAAAAAAAAGTCAAAGATTAAAGAGAAATTTGCGTGCTGTTGTCTTTAAGAAAACAAAAAAGAAAGTATAAATCAGAGTTCTCCAAACTTTTTTGTGTCGTAGACCCCTTGCCATGTTTTTCCGTGTTGGGTAGACCCCCTACTTACCTGATATTGATTTCCTGTAAATTTCTAACCGTAGTAAAGTTTAGTGTTAAAAACTAAAAGTAAAAACACATGTTAATTTATATATTTGTGTGATATACTATCTGTTTATATTTTTTTTAAATGTTTTGTTAGCACTTTCCTTTTTAAGATTCTGGAAACAAATAAACGTATTTGTCCCACATTTGTATTTATAGAGTGACGAATTAAACAAGTCAGTGCAAGGTAGCGAAGCTCTGAGACTGCGACTCTCAGGTTTTTACAAGTTCAAAATGTATTGCGACTACAAAGCGAATACCAACATCCTACAACTTACACAATTTTATAAACAAATATAATAATTGTTTTACTTCATAGGTACTTTTATAAATAATGTAAATTTTTTGATATTATAAGATAGTATGATGTAAGTAAATAGGTACTATCAATGTATGTGTTGAGATCCAGTATCGTGGACCCCCATTTTCATTTTATTGACCCTCAATTTTTTTTTCGCTGACGTAGACTTCTTGCAGGCTGTCATAGACCCCTAGGGGTCGATATAGACCACTTTGGGAATCACTGATATAAATGAATCGCCAAATGTTCTGCTATAGGCAAAACTCATGAACAGCTTTTCAAAATCAGTTAGTTTTTCACGTGTTTCTCCTGTACGACCTAGCCTGTTGTTAGGAAAAAATAAAAAATCTCAATTCGGTTTTCCCATGTTTGTAGGTTAGTGCTAAGTATTTTCCTTAAATCGTAAAAAGGAAGTGTTATGATAAACTTCCCTTAATGACATTTACGTCCTCGTAGATTACCTAGTAATATACGTATATTTTCCTAAATATTTATTTCAATTATTTACTAATGAAATCAGTCAATAAAATTATCACTGTGTCTTTATTTATTATTTCTATTAAACTGTGATAGACCAATCACATTTGACGAAACGATATCTGTACTTAGAGTACTTAGTTACACATAGGATAATGTAAAATTTACAACTTTCATAAATGTTTGCTCTTTGGCATTTGCAGGTTAGCGCTCTAAATCTCTTTACGGTTTTTAAGATCAAGAGCTTCTTCAAAAGCCACGACTCGGCTGTTATTGTTGTTATAGTCTAACTTAACTGTAATAATTACATACTCTGTTAATCACTCTGACACATTATGTAATTTGATTGAAAATGTTTTTAATTTTACAATTAATTATAGAATGTGGCAAGAACACGATTCTTTCAAGAAATAGGGTTTTTGACACATTTTTTTGTATTCACAACATGGAGAGAAGGTAATGGCTGGTATGGTATGGTATGGTATGTCAATACTTATTAAATTGTTCACTTGACGGAATGACGGAAGCTGTACCAAATGTTATATCGCTATATGTTTGAAAATACACATTCAAACCGCTTTTACGTAAAACATTGATTAACCTACTTTTCTGTTTGTGGATCAACCTTCACAATCCCCTGCAAATATTGCTACGATCATTTATTTTTTGTTTTCTTTATTTTATCAACAATATAACTATAAATATATCCGCTCATTTATATAAATTTATATTTTTTATGCAATCTATAAAATTGGCTGCTTACTCTTCGTGAAACAAATTGAATTATTATCTTCGCTTCACAAAGGATATATTAAAATGAGTTTTATTTTTACTCTTTCTAATCTTATTATTTTAAGTACGCGGTAGCGTGCTTAGAAAATACCTTTTTGTCAAGAAAACCTTCGTTTGAATATGGATTTTACGGACAGCCTTTTAGATGAAATAAACAGCAGCTAAATACTTATTATTTATTTCTGTATTAAAAAAATCTTGCATAGTTATTTTCAACGTTTTGAAATATTTTTTGCTGTTAAAATTGTGTTGTTTATGTTAACTAGTAACAGTTTTTTTTTAACTACAATAGCTTTATAGTTGGTTATACCTTTTAGCCTGAAGAACTACAGTAACTTTATGAGGTTCCTCGGGTGTGTCGGTAGTATATAATGTATATTCGGTAAATAATGAGTCTCACCAATCACGCTCTTAGGTTGCCTATGCCGAAGATCCATGTAATGACTATATGCAATAGATACGAACCTCTTTCTATCAGTAGGTATTGTCAGACATTAAAAATGAGTCGCTCAAATTATTATATCATACTACTTAGAAAATCATGGCAAACGTAAATTATATCAGACGTACAATCGAATTGTCCTTTTTGTTGTACTTTCCAAAAATGCTTTCGCACAAATGTTAATTTATTTGATTTTTCAAACAATAGATAAATTTAATAATTTACGAACAAAATGATGCTCAGACTCAAAGTTAACACTCGTGAATGGATCAAACGTTTCTTTCAACCAGGAGCGAAGCTCTTCGCATCTGCCCTCGAGCTTGCCCGGGTACTTGATTTTATAAAGCCGAATACAAATCTTTCAGAATTTTTATACTTACAAAAAAATTTTAACCGAAAATTAGGATTATTTTAATTTAAAACGATTTATTAATAAAAATTGTTGTTACCCATTTGCGCGTTATTTCAGACAGATATTTATATTATTTCATTTATTTTTATTGTACACTTGCAGCAAAGAATTGATGAAAAATAACTAATAAAAAAAAATAGGCGGTCATGTCACTCAAAGCAATATCTTACAGACATCAGAAAGTATGTAAATAGTAGAAGGAATAGTAGCACGTGTGCCATTCATCGTTTATAAGTACATAGAGTAAAAGTATGAATATTTTAAAGATAATACTCGCACATATTTCAAACATTTATACTTTAAATGTATACCTAATCAACACATTGAGAACCACCTCGAAGGTAAACATGTAGATTGGCAGCTGGAATTTCAACCTACTGAGATAAACGTTCCTGTAATTACGTCACTGCTCGTTATCTAGAGTCACAATTAGAAAGATTTTCTCGTCGTACAACGTCGAGATCGGCTTGAATAATTAACTAGTACATATTAACATGATAGCTCAATCGTTGTCATTGTCTAGTCTGTCTAATCTTAAAAAGTTTTCATTGTAAATAAAGAATACAGCTATTTTAAAATTCTGTCATAAATTTTTGTTCTAGGAAACCACCACTATATGTATTTTTATACATAGAACTAAAATCCCGGAATTTACGCATGCTCCACCGTATATCATCTATAGGCTATAGATCATATAAAACAGATTCTTGCGTACGGTTACGGGCACTTCATAATGTTGTACAATAAAACATGTGCATAGACCCAGGGCGGTACATCATAGCCCAATTCATTATATTGTCTTTGCCTTCAACCACAACCCCCAAATTAAAACGGCTGAGGTGATAATAGTGATACATACAGACATAGATGATACATTTATGTCAGCCGATAGACGCCCATTGTAAAGTATGGGTCTTTAATGAAATTCATTATAAACAAAATGATTTACTAAATTTAATTACAATCATAAATGTTTCGAGACTTATTTATAAAATCATCGGTAAAGCAAGGATACGAATTTGGTATTAATTAACATTTGGGCAAATGTAACGCATGTTTATGCTGTATAATTATATTGTTGTTAGCACTACCGTTTGCAAAAGTACAACTGTGCCGACATAATTACCCCAGCAGTATTAACCTTCATCAGCCTTATTAAAAAACTACCACTTAGTTTTACTAAATATTACCAAATGAATTATTTGTAAATTCCAAAATAAAATATTTTTACCTCGGCTCGGGTAAAAACCTATGTGTTCTTATGGACTGAAAGCTACAAGGCTAACAAAAATGTCCAAAACCATTATTCCCAGAATAAAACTGTTTTACGTACAATGTTCCCATTCAATTATATGATGATGATAGATAGGGGACTGAAAAGCAATTAATTCTACTAGTCTCTTCATATCGATTGTCGGACGACCGCCCTAACTACTGGTCAAATCTCGTTTCAACATTGCAATTATGAACCTTCCAATATCACAAAATGTTTAGAATTAGATTTTAGATTATGAAAAGTTAAATAATTTCATACATGTTAAAAATATATACATACATCAATACCATGCATGAAGTAAATTTATTAATGTAGTGATTTTGGAATATGCAAATACATTTTACAACTTTCATTATAAGTAAGTTGAAATATACAGAGATTAAGACTAAGCTTATGAGTAAATAGTAGTAGTTAGAGTAATATACATAAATATTTTGGTCCTATATTTAAAAACATTAAGTGAAATTAAAATATATTTTTACTGTATACTTTATTTGAAAATATTTTATTTCTAATTAATTTATTCTACCAAAACTGTATTCTATAAAGGGTGAAGATGGATAAGTTTATGCCAAGTTTGTGTTTTTGAAGACACGGACGTTCAGCATACACCAAGTTTTAGTTTTAGAAAGTGAAAAATGGATTTCTATCAGAACGGCCCCGTATGAAAAAAATAGCTGTAAAAAATTGTCCGTTTATATTTGTATCCACACCAGTAATTGATTTTATAATTACTTTTTGAATGTTAGTTCGGCGGTGTTTTATAGATTATTTTAAAGTAGACGTTGGTTATACTACATCTTAAAATAATACACCTAAGAAAATAATATCTGATTGTTAAATGTTTTGGTAAGCGCACATTGGATAACGGAAAACCTAACTCGACATATTTTATTTCGTGTTGCCGTTAAGGCATAAGAAAGATTTAAATGGAATATTTGGGAGGTAAATAGAAAAAGTTGTTTTCTATTCGAAACCACACAATAATACCTAACTGAAAAACATTAGCCAAATTCAATAAAACGTATGTTAGAATTATTTTCAGTGTGCCTAAAAAACTTTTTAAAGACAAAATATTTTTTTTAACTGATATACTTGAATATTATAATTATATTATTGAAAAAAATACAATAGTCATTATAAAATATTTTTAAAACATAATGCTGGTATTTGATTAATAAGGTTAAGTTCGGAATGCTGTAAAAATATTTTTGGAACACTATACAGTACGAAGTACAATGATCATGTACACATAAAGATTTATGTGTAATATGGGATATGGAACCACATCGCTATTGAAATAAAAAAGCGAGGGCGCGTTTTTTGCCTGGGAATTTTCTGTGTAAAATCACGTTTGTTATCTTTTGATGTCTGAAATAAATTGAAAGGGGGGAGTATTGTATTTTAACCGTCGAGCCTTTTTAAGAGTACGTAGGTGTTATTAAATACCCTCATTAGATACTGTGTAGAAATTACTTTTCGTTTAGTTTTAAACGCTATTTCGAGAAATAATGAACATAGAATTAAAAGCGATAAGTTTTAAAAAAAATAAACGTGCGAATTTTGATAGTATCTTTTGTCAGTGGTTAAACAAGTCTGTGCGCAGTGTTTGTTTTTGTGAGAGATATGTAAACGTTACTATATCCTATATCGAACGGTGTTGTAGGCACTAAAATCAACAGGCTGACTAGCCATGTGTATTTATTCAGGTCCGAATTTCCGTCATAATTAATTTAAATTTGGTAAAGTAGACTGTAATAAATGTTTTAACTAAGGAAATCACATCAATATCTTAATGAAATATATATCTTTGCTTCATTTAAAAATTTGCTTGAACGCATAAGGAAAATATATTGCCGAAAATTACGCTGAGTCGCTTCGATAACGCGTCAACAAAGATGTTTTATAAATCTCTGTTGGCGCCACATTTTGCAGATGTTTACCATTTGTAAAATTACAAAATCATGTTCGACATCGTATCAAAACGGCACAGGCACCACCTTTCTAAATCACACCCGCAATGTAAAAGAGTACCTGGATCAGAGTTATGACGAACATAGTGTAACCGCTGAATGAAGATCTGAGACTTATTGTCAAACAATCGGAACGTTGAAAATGGCGTCCGAGTACGAAGAGGGTGGGTGGGTTGTCAAGACGGTCGTTTCAGCTCACAGACGTCCAACACAAGGCATAGACCTCCCTCAAAGATATTCTTGAGGGTATATACCATAATCGCCACAAGTAGGAGCGGGTTGGCGGCGTGTCAAGACGGTGCAAGGGAAAAACTAAATTATGATGTTCATTTTAGTGAAAAATGTTCTTTATTAGGTAAAACCCGTTAAGATACTGACAGTAATTTAAAATAGAAATCTTGCATTAAGGCTCAATAGCTGAATTGGTAATGAACATTCTGTGCAATCGACAACTGGCCTTGAAGTTTAAAAGCTTACGAGCTCAATATTATGTAAGGTTTTTTTCCAAAAGTTAACATTCCTTCATGAGTCTGGGTGTATGCATACATAATGAAGCTCCCGAAGACATCCTAGACCTTCCATTTCTTAGTTTTAAATCTAAAATTAGAGGTATATTATTAAATAAATCTTATCAAGCGTTTTTAGTTGATGGAAATGTGTGAACTTAGTTTTTTGATATATTTATTTGATTGATAGTATAATGTACTCATGAAAAAATGTTAAATTTTAAATTTAAATGAGTGTCTGGCCGACTTTCTTCAAGAGATCAGCGAGCTCCTTCCGTGGCCGCTTACTACTTCTAATGTTAAAAAATCGACAATTCAAAAGCGATAAATGATGATTCAAACATATCTTTATTTGAATTTTTATTTTTAAGAAAAGTATTTTTCTAACATAAAGAAGGAAAGAGAAGCAATACAATAAAAAGAATTGTATATATATTTGATGATTACTTTTCGTGTATAATAAATAATTTACGAAGATTTTTTTTATAATTTTGGGTTTATTTAGTTTATATCATATGTATCATCGCAATACCTTTACCAGCGTGAAAGCGACTTTGGCGGTTGTATTTACTCGCTTTTGTAATGTAATTTTGTGTATGGTGCGGTTATGAGGCTACAAGGCGTTTAATTGAATCGTACATACCTGTTTTGATATGGAAAAGGAATGAATATTACTGTTATTTAGCGTTGTGGTTTACAAAGTTTATTAATTTATCCCGCTTCCTGCCATTCCAATATTTCATAAGTATTTTGACATACTTCATAAAACTAATCACGGGAGATATGTTATGTTATTACGGTCTAATGATATTACGACGAAGACGAGAATTAACAAAGTTATTTTATAATAATGCTCTAATAAGTAAATGTAAGATGTGTTCTTCAAAACCTTTTTTTAAATCGAAGGATCAAAATGAAATTATGCTATTTAAAAGAACCACAAATAGTTTCCTTAGTTTTTCTATTATCGTAAAATGAATTAGAGCATTATGCGATTTTGCGATGAGCAAGTAGGTTTCATTGCTGAAACAAGATACGGACCTATTAGTAGATTATTTATTATTAATTAGGAGTATTTAAAAAAATTTCATTCTAAATTTGAATGAAATATCAGAGTTTGTGGTACATAAGAAAAATTCCAAATATGTTTTATCCACTATACATATTTAAATTAAAAATGCCTAGCTTTATACGAAACTTTACACACGCATTAATTTATTTGTGTTTACGTGCGTAGGTACGTAGTACCAGTCAGTAAATTTAGTAATTTTCGTTGCCTTTTAGAGACTGTAATTACTAAGTGCACGTTTCGTCTTCAAAAATATTCCTGCGAACCGTGTTCAGCAGGCGACGCTTGCACGACGTTAATTGCAATTTTAAGTACCGATTAACCGCCAGCGTTGAAGGGAAATTCGCAAAGAACTTGACAAGTTACTCGACACTAACATGACACGTTTCCAGCTTTTTTTTTAATAGAGCGCTACATCCTTTTTTTCCAATAACTAATAAAATTTTAGAAAAAGACGTATAGGACACATAACATGGGATAAGGGTTCGCCTATGGAATTAAGAATAGGTTCGAACTAAATGAAGCGATTGAAATTAGAGAGAATTAGATTAATAGAAGCTTGTTGTAATTTTTGTTATAAAAAATATTTTTCGGTTCTATAGATTTGAGATTGTCATTTCTATACATTCCGCCCTTAGGCCTTCGGGAAAATCGATACTTAGTGGTGTCTCCTTCTTCCCCTATTTCGCGTATTCATTGTATTGCGCGTTGTTTGTTGATGGGTTTCGATATTCAGTGTGCTTAAAGTGGAAGAGATCACGAACCGACAAGCGCAGTGTAGGACGTTCACCCACAAGGTGGATAGACAACTTTATTAACTTTCAAATAGTCTGGTCTTATTGAAAATTACAAGCATATGGGGGATGCCTAAGACTAACAGCGGACATCAACATGAAAGAAGAAGAAAAATAACTTTTGTCGATTTTTGAGCGACTTCTGTGTGTGATGTATGCCGTGTCACACTGTCGAATGTAAAATTTTTTGCGTGGCTGGTGTGGGCTGTTATTTTGATCAAATAGAGTACCTCGCAATAACTTTCCGAGTGTGGTAGTTGTTTAAAATACTACTTGTATTTTAGTATTGATTGGTGTCTGTTGTTGTGCTCATCAGGTTGTTATGAAAATTTTTGTTAATTATGTTGGCCGCTCTTTTAGTATAAACATCGTATTATATTATGTTACATTTGAAGCATCAACATGAAATACATAACAAAAGACGATAAATAAGCTTATCTAAGAACAGAAATATAAATCTAGTGTTCGCTTCAGTGTTAAACAGCATTCCCCGGCTGACCTGCGGTCTTGCGGTGACTGTCTAAATTGCATTGTAGAATCGAGTTCGGGCCGTCAGTTGAAAAGCTCTGAAGCCCGATATACGGGAGTAACAAAATTAGTTTCGATTTAGTTCCGCTACGGGCGGCGGAAATTGATGGATTTTTAAAGATGGAGGACAATGCATGCTTACTATTTACGTTTTCTTTGATCTTTTCACTACTACCTCTTATATTCATTAATATCTCTGTGTTATATTATTAAATGATAATATCGATAAAGTGTAATAACTGATTAAATAATATAAAAAAAACTTTTTTATACATATCTTTAGCTTTTTACTTTCATATATAATGTGGTATAATGCTTCTGCCCTTAAGTTGCGCTAAAATTTCATACCATGAATTATCTCTTCAGTACCCTCAAGGCAATAAGGCTTTTGAACTAACATTCTCCTCACCTCTCAGAAATAGGGCAACAGCTCTTATATGTAAAGTGGTCAACGCTGCTTTCAAGAGAATGTATGTAAAAATATACAGTTTAAAAATGAAGATTTCACACTCTCTGTTCTGAATTTTTAGTAGGTAAAGGGTAATTACATATTTATAGAGTTTCGTCATCGGTTGTTATCAACTTTATTTCAGGTCGTTCACTGCTGCACATAGATTCTAACCTCCTCCGTATATTTTTAACCGGTTTGAAGTGCTCTACTACTATACATCTTCTAACTCTCTTTACAAAAGAAAAAACCATTGTTCACCTTATAGGTGAATGTTTTACAGTACACTTCACTCCGGAACCTTATTTATATTACATGTAACTTTAAATATACAAATTGTCTTTTATAAATCTTATAATGCAATATTTATATAAAGGACTTTCCAAACCTGATGTTACCGTAATACCGGGGTTAACATATATGATCTTTAACTCGCCTTGACATACTATTGAAATTTACTTACGATTGACTCGTATTTTATAATTAAATTCCTCGACCTAATTCGTTTATTTTAAATACCACCGCATATTACAGATGGCTCGTTTTATTATCTAAAATTAACTTAAAATAAATTAACTAAACAAAAGTTTAATGACTTATTAGTTAAAAACATATGTACATTCATATGTACGCGTGAATGCTTAATGGATTGTTGACGTAATAAACAACGACATTATGATTTTGTAATTCTTCAGCTAAGTATGACGACAACTGCACGAGATAATTATAGAACTGGAAGACTTGTGGTAATATGAATATGACGTATGCTCTTACAGAACAATGTTTTTGTACAGTTTATTTTTGTGTACATACGAATAAATATAAAGTTGTTCAAATTATTTTCTGTCCAACCAAGGTAACTCTAACACCAAAGCTAAATAGGAATTGGATTTAGTCACAGAGTGAAGTTATAATGATTATAAGCAATCACATTAATTTTGTTAAATCTTTTGTGTCTTAACAGACTTGGTACCATCATAAATTTCTGGCCTGTAGCAGTCCAACCGAAAACAAATAAATAAAAGTATTTCAAAGTAATCAATCTCTTTATTTATTTATTTTTAATTATACACAGGTCTGTTACAAATATCAATAATTTTTTTTTCACTACTTGAATTTAGTAATCACATTATTATATTTTTAATTCTATGCAGTCCCTATATTTTATCTCGATTAACATTTAAAATTTGACAGCTATCGTGTTGTTGTAATTTATTCCGTAGTTTGTATAGAATAGAAATGTATTTCGATCATTAGTCTAGCTGCAATGTTTTTTTTCTTATTAAGAACTTTCCTCGTGTATTAAATAAAATTAAATTAAAAAGTGCCTTATTGGTAAAACCATTTCCGTGTTTTGCGCATGTTTGAAATTTAATTTTTATGTAAATAGATGATACCTATATCATCTGTTTACAATGTACACAATATTAAAAAATACCTTGGAAGTTTTCGAAAATAATTTGTATTTGTTTTAAAAGCAATGTGTTATTTTGAATATATAAAGAATTAGGTTACTTAATCTTAAAAAATATACTACTACATTATTACTATACGATTAAAGTAAAAGGCTACCATTTTACTTTCGTTATGTGACTTCTTTTGTTCAACAATGGCACTTAATACACAAGAGCTGTTGCCCATTTTAGAGAGGTTTCATTGAGTACCTCTCTGTATAGTATGTGCCAAAGTCCTTGTTCTTGCAAAAAGTTTTTCAGTCACGAGTTATTAAAAATAATGGTTTAAGTCTTACGTTTTATTTAAGTGGGAAATTTAAAACTCGTTATAATTACATATTGTAAAGATCCAAGAATGTGCGCTTGTCAATTTTCTATCCGGGTCAGAATTTAAATTTATACCAAAGCGAGTACATCTTTCTATTTTCAACTTTATGTTCTACTTTATGACTTTCCTACTTGAACATGTTGCAAAGTATACGATGCTCACTTACCCTTTTTTAATGTAAAGCCCGAACATATGAATCTTTTCTTTTGTTACTTCGTTAACAAAGAACCAATAGTATAACCAAAATTTACGAATAAATTTGATAATTTTTATCATCATTGTTATCGTTTTAATCATAAGATGTCAACCGCAGGTCATAGACTTCTCCCATACATTTTCAGTAGGACCATTTTGAAGCGGCCTGCATCCAGCTTTTTCCGACGACCTTTAAACTGTTACTCTATGGTTCACTCTTTAAAACCGTGAGGTCCAAGCTTTCTTCTTTACAAATATCTTAACTGCGTGGCGAGTGGTAGGCCCAATACCACTTCATCTTGCCAATCGGCAATAATTTTAATAGAATACGTCAATTGTAATTTGATTTTCGAATTTAGTAATGTCTATTGACCGTGGTTTTGTGGTCGATTATCGATTATGTTTTAGTAATGTGACGCTATAGTCAAGTGATTGATTATAACTGTCGTGTTGACGATTCTTTGAGTAATAATTTAATAAAACCTAGAGACGAAAATAAGTGACCTTTAGTAGAAATTTCATAAGAATTTGTAGTAAATAAAATATAGGCAAATACCAACATGCTAAAAATCAGATTTTAACAAATATTTCTAAACCCTTTATTGGTAGCCGACTGAATTTAAAATTTACATATAATTTAACAAATTACTTCATACCTGTCTTCACAAGTTTAAAGGTAACTTGCTGTTGATTTTTCAACTGTTCATTGTGTGCTGGATGATTCAGCTCCCGGAGGGCCATCTCAACAGGAGGCTGCTGCATGGTGACAGTTTTCGGCGGAGTTGTCTCCTTTGCAGAGTTAAATTTTCGAAAGAAACTTCTTTTCTTCGGTTTTGAACTCGATCCTGTTGAAAACATTAAAAATGTAATACAAGGTGCTACATAACTTGCTCTGTTCTATGATCTATTCATTGCGATAAAAATATACACATCGAGATAAGAAACTTATTAGGTTTTAGTGAAAATTCGTGTTATTTTGTTTCACTCACGCAAGCATTGTTATAACAGAAAATCCAATTTATCATGCATCATCTACACATAGCTTGTTAGTTTCAATCGCATCCAAATCCACACTTTATTTAACCTTCAAGCGACGATCGTTGTGTTGGTGTCGAAGGTGTGGAGGTTCGAGCCGAGGGTACGGGAGAGGGGTTAGCAAGGGAGGGATGAGTGGTGGGTTCAGAGTAAGGACGTGGTGGGAGTAAACTAAGAGACGATGTTGCCGGTGAAGAAAATTGAGTTCCCGATGCATCCGAACGTCGATCCGGTTCAGGAGTAGTGACGCGTATATTCGCACCAAACTGCGGCGTATTCGCTACCTCGAAAAGTGCGTCAAAGTCTCTGTCAAAAATGTTCTTCCGCGAAAACGCCGGCGTAGGTAAAGGAGCAGGCAGCTCGAACTCATCGGGTGCCGGGGTCCGAACAATTTTGCCGAATTCACTGTCATCGTGGCGTCCCAGCTTTTTGAGCAGTTTCGCTTTAGTGCGCTCGCGCAGCTTTGCCGGCCGCTCGAGCGACGGCGTCGGCGAGGCCGGCGCGCGCTCTTCGGGCTCCGGGGGCGCCGTTTTGGGGAAGGAGACGGCGCGGGGCGGGGCGGGGGGAGAGGTTTGGGGTTCCGCGCCGGGCGACGAGTGCGGCGGCGGCTCGAATAGCACGTCGAGCGTGGGCCGCTGCCGTGGCCGAGGCAGCGAGTACGAGCTGTACGTCAGGGAAACTACTTCTTCTGCGGGATATATTACGTACATCCCTGGCGAGACCGCATCGCGCCGGCCCCTCGCGCCCTCCGAAGAGGTTTACGCGCGTTCAATAATTGTACTACTACGTCGCTAAGCCTTTAACGTCTTGTGGAGCTTTTTCCTCAATTTATTTAAGGATTTCTGTGGAATGTCGGCGAGTATTTGCTTGTAAAGTCGTGGAACTGGGATTTAGGAATGTTTTATGGGATTTATTGAGCTATTCGAGGGAGGTAGGAAAGTATTGTCTTCATGTAACAACTGCAGCAAGTCCAAGTAACGCATCCTCAACCTAAATGAGAAAAGGATAATATTAAAAAGAAAAACAAACAATTGGCAGTGGTAAAATTGTTGATACATATTTAAATACGAATAAGCTAATATTTTGTTGTTAATATTTAATTAATCAATGACTTTGTAACTTAAATTTAAGCAGTTTGAAAAAAAAAAAGGTTTCGGAAAATGTTGGTCAACTGAAATTACTTATCCAAAAGTAATATTTTTTTTATAATTTCGTAGGTTTATTTATCGGATTTACACTCCTACCTAAATGGCTATTGCATATTTCTCGGGTTGAAGTACGGAAATGGGCTTACTCTAAACCTACTTCATTGGTATTCGTTCGAGGGCACTCGAGAACCTCGGCTTGGGTGTAATTCTCCTAGGTTTTGGATGCTCCAAAAAAGAATACAATAACTATAGAAATTTTGTATGTCGGGGATATAAATTTTCTAGTTTTGAAGGTCTCATTAGTAATACCTTTTTCGATCAAATATAAAAAAAAGTTATTTATAACATTAATATGTGTTGAATAATACCAACTATGAAGTAATTTTCATTAGCAGTGATGACAATAGATAATCCTGTAACAATACGGGTATATTTGTCTATGATTTGGATTTAAATACACCCTCTATATCTTATTTCAAATTATTTTAATGTAATGAGACGGGGATGGCCCTCAAAGCGCTGTATTGTGTGAACCTACTCGACCTCTTTTCGCTCGTTTTCGGACGTCGCACCGAGATTAAATATAATAAAGTATTAATTCAGTAATTTTTTTTATTCTAAAAAAATTTTAAGTATACTTTTAAATTAAATGATATTTTTAAAGTACTTACAACAGCATACAAACAATTTTTTTTACATATATAAAAATTTGAATGAGAATGAAATTATATCATTCATCTGTTTCAAATAATAAAAGAAACTAATGTAAAGATGTAAACATATTGCCCGTGAGACGTAATAAATAAGATTTGAATCTTCGAATTAAAAATCAAAAGTAAATATTTTTATAATATCTTCATTATCATTATTTTAACCACAGGGCGTTCCCTACTTGATATGCGCCTTTTCCATAGGTTTCCAAAAAGACTAGTTGGAAGCAGACTACATCCAGCGTCTTCCAACGACCAACAACAAGGTCGTCTATCCACCTTATGGGTTGAAGTCCCGCACTGCGCTTGCCGGTCCTTTGTTCATAACCATTAACCCTTAGCGGTCATTGACTTTGTAGAAAGATGTGTAGCGTTGTGCCTGACGGTCCGGGGTTTTACTGCAGAACCTCGAGGCTTCTGCGGCCATCTCTTCTGCGCGCTATGTGGCTTGCTCACGACCGCACCAACTAGTTATTTAATTTACGCGCGTAAACAATGAAATCCTTACCATTTTAATTAAATGTTCGTTAAAGGCTATACACATAAGCCGTCATGTACTTCACTAGATAAAGGTAACAGTTAAGTGGTTAACGTGGCTATTTAATTAACCTCTTAGTTGACTGTCTGAAAGCTTAGGCGGAGATCTTCACATTGTTGCGTTTCATTAAAGGCGTCTTTAAATTTTAGGAAGTAATATTGTATTTTATTACTGATTTTTTATAGCCTTTCTTAGAACAATGTAATAAAATAAGTTGAGATAATTCTTATCCAACTGATATTTTAAAAAAAATTATAAGAAACAACATTTTTATTGTATGTTACATTTATTACTATTACGGTTGGTTAGTTAAATGCGTAAGTATAAAATTATTAAAAAATATATATCTTCGCAGTGGTCTCCATTGGCTGCCAGATACTTCTTCTTTGTTTTAAACCGAGAGGCCAGTTATTAATACCAGCACGCACTCTTTCTATGGAAAAATTTTTTTGCCAATCGTATGGATTGTATTAGAAACTCAAAATAAAATATAGCACAGTCACTCCTTCGTAGCAAACACCCCACCAAACCATCACTGAAGCCGGATAACGTCCACGATGTACTCTGTTGACTAATAGGGTAGCTTCTACGGAGTTTTCAGCATAAATATGGTCATTTTGTTTGTTAAAATATTGCTTAGTTGTAAATTTTCTTACAAAATTTTTCTTTCGCTTCCGTTTGCATACCGCTTAAGTGGTTCTTTTGATTTTACCACCGTATTATTTTCTAAATGTTGACTTAAAATAACCAGTGCATCTCGTATAGGCTGTATATCCTAAGCCATCTTTTAAAATACGTGACATGGTACTAGTCGCCATCTTCATCTTTCGGGATGAAAACTTTTGCTCCTTGACAGGATTTCTACGATTTCTTTTCCTTACTCCTTTGAACACCTTTTTCGTATGAACACTACGTGGACGGTTATATATTTTTTATCACAAACAGAAGAGATTTCAGTATACCAGTCAATACCGCGATGTACAAATATTTGACTAATACCAAGCGTATGGATGATTTTAATAATTGTATTTGGCACCATACCTACTTTATGTAATGCAATTACAACGATTTCATTATTTTTAGCATCCCTAGCCATTTTAATATTACAAAATATTTCACAATATATTAGAGCAAAAATAAGAAAACTCAACGAAAAATCCTATAAAAGTGACAGAATACAAATAAAGAAGTAATATTTAGTTATTTTTAATTATAACCGTATTTACGGCCATACTAAGTGTGTTGAAATACACGCCTTAAATATTGCATTTTCAATGTATTAAGGCTACATATATTGATATCATGATCGTTAAATGTTTCAAGTATTTATTTCCTTTTACAAGTATGTAACGTAAAGATTGATTGGTCGGCATGAAATCGCGAATCTTGAAAGCTCAATAAAAATCATACAGTGTTTACACATGGAAACCTTTAGTGTACTTGACAACAACTTGTTTGCAACCCTATTATTGGCAGTAAATTTAACATTTGAGAATAATATTCATAGAGTATTGAGAAGTGTTTAAGTGTGATTGGAAAATGAAAAGAATCGTTATAAACTTGTAGTAATAACAAAACATTCCTTTGAAACGATCCACATCTCAGCTTTGTAAATGTAAAATAACACCTATAAAAGATATTATTCGCGAAAAAAATATATAATTTCATCGTTTTCATAAAAATCACGTAGAATAATATTATTAATTCTATCTCAGTGATTCGTCTTTATAGTACGTAGGTCTATTATCTGAGAATACTTGAGCTTAACAAAGGCGATAATTTCAGGAATCGCTTGAAGTTGAATTCTAGGTTTATATGATTGCAATACGAATTAATATATTAGAATTAGCAAATATGTTGCTATTTGGCAGCAATATGCTCATTACGTTAGATATAAGTCCTTTTTATGCAACATAATCCTCTTTATACATATAAAAATTTATACAATAAAAAATGGGCATGATTGATTATGATGTGACTACGGGAGCTTATTTCTAGAAGGTTTTTGTTTTTAAATAATAAATTAAACAAGTATATACGTGCATAAATACATTTCACCCGTTTGACACCTACTAGTATCAAAATGCACTTTAAAACAGTTTCGTGTCCCGCTTCGTTAACGTTATTTCTGATATAAAAGGAAATGCTAAGATGCACTTCCCGCATAAAATTAACCTAGAAAACACATCAGCATAACTTTAAGAAATACATGAAAAGCAAATTGTTGGTTAAAAAAATTGTGTCGCGTTTTCTCAGAGTAGTTACTTATTATTGACTACTATAAACTTATTTGTCATAATAAAAGTACAAAATATCTGAATCTGGTAAAAAATGGTACTTTTACCGATTTTAAATTCTAGTGTAAATTTTATAAATAAAAATTTACGTGAATAATTTGTATAAAATCTCTTCGTGACGCTTTATTTAGAGTCCACTCGATGTCAATTGTGGTTACGTAGTATTTGCTCAGCTCTATAGCATTGACTGTTTGATTGCTTTTAGACTGGAGTACGTAAAGTAAGAAATTGATTGGCTTTTAGGTAGTCTGCTCTCCTGCCGTCTTGACGCGGCAAGAGTACGTTTGCTACAACAGGGATTTTATCAAATTAGCTACCGTGGCTTCTAAGATTTCCCCGGGTTAATGTAATGCATAAGTTGCTGTAACTTCAAAGGAAAGTTTTCACGTATTAATGACACAAGCTTACCTAAATAGTAACACTTTTTTAATCTCATTCTTAAAAAAATTTAAATAATATCTGTCGAAATACAACGTAATTTGTCAGCGGTAACGTTTAGTAGAATTACGTAATTATTAAAAAATATTATTTTATAACTTATTGTGTAGTAATAGTTTTTAAATAGTGATTATTAAGTGTGGGCAAATATTTGTAAGTCTTTGTTAGGAAGATGCACAGACGGCACAAATAAGAGGTGTCACTTGAACCGCCGTGTGTGAAGCGCAGTGTTCGGAGGACAATGTCACGCCGTCAGTCGAATATAAGATTTAAACTGAAACTGTGTTGTATTGATATTATATTGTAATCACTGAAATTAAATTATTGATATCCTGCAGATAGAGTCACTACCGCAAACTTTTTTAAAAATGCTGCAAAGGTTAAAATTTTGTAGTTTAAGCTAATTCAGTTTTATGATTAATACAGTTAAGGAAAAATTTTGATTAAACTTCGGTATGCGTTTAAAATAACTTACGTAACGAAACGTTAACGTATTTCATGTGAGCATTTCTGTCTGATCAATCAATGGTTACGCTTTGATTACTGTTTCACGGAAATGAAAATAACGTACAAAATTTCAATAATGTGCAAAACGTAACATAATATATTTATAACATAAATATGTAGGAATATTATGGCAAATATAACAATCTGCAGGATCCATCATTTGATTACTAAAAATAGAACACGTTGTCTTATTTAAAACTTAAAGTCTCCATCTCAAACCAAAAAAAATGTTAGACCTCAAATGGAATTCTGGTGAATTATTTTTGTCAAGAAATGTAATTTAAAGCTCTGTCGTATTTATTACGACTACTTGGAAAAAACGCCTGTCGATTTGAAAGAAATATTCATACAGTTTTTTTTTTAATTCGCCTACGTCAATGAATAAAGTAATACTTCGACAGTTTTATTCTTCAATTAAGATTAAAAGGGCATTATACTGAATGTTTTATTTGGTATGTAAAGTTTTCAGTTTTATTAGCAATATTGAAATGTCAAACATAAAAAAGATGAAATAATTAAAAAATAAATGGCCTTTAAAAAATGAGATGTTTAAAGATTTTATATATATTTTTTATATATATTTACTGTTGTTTTAGATACGAGTTTTTTTAAGGCCAATTATATTTAATTGGACTCATTAGTCTTTTTTATTCGATATTGTCGCTTGCTATGTTAATATAAACATTTCTTTCTACGATATTAAATAGCTGGTTTGTTAAACGACAGCGAATAATAAACGTGCAAAAACGTGTACACGATTTTTTTCGTGTACCCGATCCATCTGATCTTTATTGGCACTAGAACATATATGAATACAGCATAGGTATTACAGGGTGGAGACGGTACGTAAATTGCCTCTTAGCTTTTCTATAGCAGCGCGAGTAAAAATTACATTAAAGTTATTGTGTTACTGTCTTTATTCATGGCCATTTATAATTTTGTAAAGTCAAAATAAATACTAGTTACGAGAATTATTATCTTTATTTATTTACCCCTGGTATCCAAAAAAATGCTAAAAGTTGTGTGAATCGGATTATTCAATAATCAATTGACATGATGTTGTATTTGGGGCACATAATTAAGACACAATTGCATAGTGCCTTAAATAAAGTTATATACCCATTCTAGTAGACCAAAAGTTACATATATTAAAGATCACTTCAGTTATTAATTAAATGTGAAAAAAATAAATTAATCTCATAGTAATACAGTGCGATGTAGCTTTTACACGATATAAAGCGCAGAGCGAGAACCTACGAAATTTTTATTATTATTTTAACTTCTTAAAAGTAATAGGTAAGTCATAAAAATAAAGAAGTATGTAGAGTCATAGGTCTCGCGTGAGTAGTGAAAAAAGGAATTTATTTTTACATGTGTACATAGACATGGGTTAAAAACAGTATCTTTCTAATTAGAGTTTAAGATTTATCTTGGGTTTTTCCTATTAACTAAGGCAATAAATAAAAAAGTAAACAAATTTACAAAATAAACTTTGATGTAATAATTAAAGTAGATGTTTATTTATGTATTAAGACGCTATTGTATCTCAACACGAATTTTTACTATACCTTTACAAAAAGGATAGGTTAAACAGAACTATTAGGGTTTAATATATTATAAAGGCAACTATGACGCTCGTGTCTTGCTAATCAACGCTCGTGTAGTATAACGTATAAAGGCCCTAGTGACCATCCGATCTGCACCTATTGCCTTAAGGTTTAGGAACGGATGGGCTGGCTCTTGTTAAGGCTATCGCCACACGCCGGACCCAGGCTACTTGTAGCCTGTATGGGGACGAATTGTATCCAGCAGTAATGTTTTACGTCAGAAAGAATATTGACGATACAACTTTTCTAAATTAGTTAACACAAAATTTTTAAATGCATATGGTTACTAATGTTTATCAATACTTACTTGCTGAATTAACTTTTGATTAAGGTCGTAAAGAGTTTACTGCATTGAAACTTAAGTTTGTGAAGTATTACCGACGTAGTTTAATTTGAACTGTACGCAATCGAGTTTTTATATATGTCAACATCCTCTTAATTGTTTAAAAATTACCAGGAATATAAAGACGACTAAATTTACTTTAAAAAATTATTTTATTGGAAATAATGTTGAATAGTGAAGGTATGATTAATTTATGTAAATATCAAGTCATATGTACAGTACATAACCATGATTTTATTTAACAATTTTTAAAAGAGTTTATGATAAATTTGAATGTATGTGTCTATTATAAATAAGTATTATCTTGTTTGTGGTCTCATATATTATTATGATTAAAGTACAATATCCATGCTCGCAACTATTCAAAATGTTACTTCCTGGTCCACATTTTTATCTCATATGGTTGATAATATATTTATTTTTTAACTTCTCTGAAATTAAAAAATAAATATATTATCTTCTCTCTTTAAAAAAAATTTTGCAGGCTCTTAAAAATACTTTTTTAACTTTGCTTAAAAGAACGTATTGTTAAATATGTGTTAAAGGCAAATAAGAGAACAAAATATTGGCAACGAATCTAGCAAAATCATACCCTACAATTGATGATGAAATGAAATGATGAAAAATTTACGATACACCATAATAAATAGCTGCTTATAAATATGTTTAATTAAATCGCCTATATGACATAACCAAATTTATTAGGTGTATTGTATTATTATCATGATTTTTACCGTAGAACATTGACTGCTGTAGATAGGCCCTAGACTTACAATACGAAGGTTTAAAGTAACTGTACAGATTTGTACATTTTTATAATATAATAACTTGCATTATGTACACATTAGTTATTAATTATAGATACAGATCAGAAGTATTATACAAACAACAATAGAACAGAAGTATAAACAGAAAATATATCTTAAAATCTCAGGCATTAAAACTGTTTAGAACTTTTTTCTGTACTAAATATTAATTTCAAATTATTGGGTATAGTAACAATAGCAAAATATAAAAACTAAGAAATGTCATTATTGATAATAAATAAAAACATAAACATTTATTGAAAAACGAAATCATGAAAATTAAATCAAATATTAAATAATTGATGTTAAATAATCATAACCTCAGATAAATAATGGTAAAGTACTAGACATTTTCCAAAGATGAGTGGAGGTTGACGCAAAAAGGATGAATGGACAGTAAGGACCACAGTAAATGATTAATAATTCAATACCTGCTTTATGTCTATAATTAATCTGCATAAAAATTATTTTATAAATCGAGAAGTCTATCTAGGTTAATTATGTTCTCAACAAACAGATACATTTTGCAGAGAGATCCGAGTACGCCTTTACGGAAATTGTAAGACTGATAAGTTTAACCTCCAGAAACTCTATAGTCCGATCTAAATTGGATTTAAGTGTTCTCTATCCTGCGTAGAAGCGATATCAGTTATTATTCTATTGTATTTAACACTTACAACTCGATTCATTGTTAAATGTCGCATTGAAACTGCACAAAGACTCATTCGTTTCCTTTATGAAGCATTTCATATTGTAAAGCTCATAGACGATAATTACGAAGTGCAATACGTATATATATATATCAGTAGTTAAAATTTTTAAAACTAAATTTATTAGATAATTTCTTAAACATCCGACTCAGTTTTTTTATTACAGATAAGTGGAAATTGAATTAGTCCCTTTCCTAATGGTTTTGCAGAAATAGTGCAGTATGTATATTTAAATATTTTTGTACTAATAAATTTTAATAGAATAGATAGTTTGTTTCGCAATATGTCTAGGTGTTTCAGGCTCACATACATTTTGCGTAAAAACGAAATTGATCTTCAATTAAAAGATGAATGTTAAATTTGAGGTGACCAAAAAAAGGTTTTTTCAATCAGTATTTTAATAGTTAATTAAAAATGATGGCGGAACAATAAGCTCCAGTGAGTACAAACTTGACCGACATTCATTGCCGCACTTGGCCGTGTAACAAAACTGTGTCAAGACATACACCGTTACAATGTTTATTTTTACCACTCATTATCAACTGGTGCCAGATGCGTCTCTAATATTATTTCTAAGCTGCTTAAAACACACGTTGAGTTTGATGTAGAAAAATATACTCGTATAAATCGTTTGATATAACACAATTACTTCTGTTATTATTATTATTATTATTTTATAATGGGATATGTATAAATGAATAAATAATATTATGCGACTTTTTCGTTAAAGAACATAACTTGTAGATTTGAAATTTAGTATGATTATTCCTTTAGAACGGATTTTACGAAATTCCACCCATAAGTGTTGTGACGAGCGTTCATTAAGTCATTAAGCGGGCGGGGTACAGTTAGTATAATTTAAAAACCCACTTAAAATTATCTTCTGTACATATTTTTTGACTTGAATATACATTTGGCGTTCATAGTCTCCCGGAGTTTGAGAAAGCATTGCGCTGAAGGCGCTTATCTTAAACCTCGTTATACTGTAACTATCTCTCTCTATGCTCTCGAACTACTTCAGAAACTTCGGTCCGAGCCATTATATTATTTATTTCATCGGATTGTAAGGCCCCATGGAGTGATTGGGAGCTAGGATCGCAAGAATGGACCTCGGTTTGGAATGTTAATCGAATCCCGTTACTATAAAGGGTTAGAATAGTCGTTTTAGCAATGACTATATACAAAGCTTTTTTTTCAGTACACGATGACATTTACTGGTTTATCAAGTGTGAGGTACCAGAGCGCTGAAATTGCTTAGCTTTTACAGGGAACTTTTGCTTGTTCCGTTCCATTTGACATTCCTACGGATTCAGAGACCGCCGACCCCTTAGGTCACTTAGACGGACTTTTGTTGCAACTAGCGTATGGGTTTCCGAGAGTGGGACTCGAACCTGGCACAGATTGTCATATGATACGCATTAATCATTGCAATTTGAAGGCAGCCAAGAAGGCCGAATAACGGTTTGATCGGTCGATATTATTGATTTATAAAGATAGAGCTATATAAATAAAACAAATATAATTTTCTTGAATCTTCTCCTTCGCATGTAATATTTGTGACATTGTACTGTGTAAGGCGGAGCTTGTTACGCAGGCTAATCTAAATCTGTAGTATAGCGATCGCGAAAACTCAATCTTTTTTTTATAAATGTGTCGCATACAATGTAAGCTTTGATAATTCCTCAACACTTGAGCATTGATAAATTGTAGACCGTGAAACGTGAAAATGCTAATTTTCATCTCCCGAGCTTTTTTGTTTTTTGTATTTAAAACAATGAAAAGTCGCAATTTTTTCCATGTACTTTTTAATCTTGTAATAGATTATTTATATATATCCAATTAAAACGCAAAACAAGTATGGCCTATCTGTTCGCAAATAGTGCGACGAAAAACATTATAAATATCGACGCTCTTAGTAATTTTTTTTTTGTTCACTAACCAGTTAAAAAAAACAATAAATATATCAATAGATTTTTGAAGTGTCTTAATTTACGTCGCTTTCATTTTATATTTTTTGAAATTCATTTAAGAAGATGTTTAACGTTTTAAGAAATAGGCACTTGAATAAAGTAAAAAATGAACAATCGGTAAACGACCCTTTACGTTTTATTAATGACGCCTTTACACGTCTTTGTGAATATTATATAACTATATGACTGATGTTATGATCCCTTCGGTGTCTGAAGAACACGCAGAGTCATAAATTTTTTTATGGATGCGGTAAACATGCTTACCGAAACGTTTACAAATTTAATAATATTTGGGTGAATTACTCCACGAGTGAATTATGTAGAAATTTGATAAAATACATCGACTTTTTGAATAAAATTATTTGCATATTATATTATAAAGCTTTGAAATATATTTTATTCCAGAACTCTCTGAATTATATTATTTAATCAGTAGGCAGCAAGCGCTCACATTTTTAACATTGTATGTTTTTCATGTATCATCGTAGTCGTTTCAATCCATAAACACCTATTGTATAGCATAGACCTCGCTTTAAAATACCTATGGTATATCCCATACTATAATCGCCACGCTTGGTAGACAGGTTGACGATCGCAGTTTGGTATTATACTACGCAGAGGACGCCGCTTCCCATCCTCTGGAAAACTTTTTGTGAATAATTGCAATCCTATTAAATTAATGCACAAAGTGTGAATTATTTTTGTGTGAAATATTTTTAATATTTAAGATCGTATTCCGACAATATTCTACAGAAAATAATCTCGTTAAAATAATTCCTATTTATACCACATTACTTATTATTAATTAGGCAGATCCAAAATTATACATGTATAATACACTCAATGTTGAGAGACGATCTTGTTAAGATCGTCAGAAGAAGCTGGGTGCAGGTCGCTTTCAACTGGTCCTATAGGAAATCTATGGGGGAGGCCAGGAGGTCCAAGAGTGGACAACTTGTGTCTGAAACGATTATGATGAAAAACTGTTTTCAAAATTAGTATTCACTTTATCACATTAAATTATTTATTGTTTACTAACTGTCTGAGTATGCAGTATTTTGTACTGCCATAAGTTATTGGCCTGTCGGATTCTAAAAGAAAAAAATCAATGTTACATATTTCATAGAAATCATTATAAAGAGAGTGGTTAGAAAAAGATCAAACAGCTTTAAAGCTTTTTGATGACAAGTGAGCTGTACATTCGCCCCTTCACCTTTTTACACCTATAACCAATCACCTCGTATTTCGGACGGAAATTTCTACATGACATTGCGATTTACCCACACTTTACTCACTAATCATATTTTACTGAGCCTAAATTTAATTATTTGGGTTAGTTGTCGGAGTGTTAGCATCGGTGAAGGAGAATCGAGAGATGTAATTGACACATTTCGATTGGATATCAATAGTATGAAGCTCTCTATTATTATTAAACAAATTTATTAGGTTTATTAGAGTCGCTTGAACTTTATTATTCCACAGAATAAAAGCGTCATAGATTCTAAATAAATGCATATTTTATTATTTACATCATCGCGGTTTGATTTATAGAAAACAGATGAACTATATATTTATATCTTAGCTTTGTAATGAAGGATTTCGTTTCATGTTTTTGTTTATAAATACCCCTGACTAATAACGGGACAGTTCAATTAATAAATATAAGAGTATATATCATTAATCTTAAATATAAATACGTTGTTATTTTAGATATTTTCAACTCCTCCTATTAATCAATATAAGTACAGATTTTCTCAAGTTGCAGTAGCGAAAACCACCTTGTTATAGAAAGTTTATTTATTAAGAGCTATTAGTGGTGAAGACAACGACAATACGCATCGTTATAAACGTATTATTTTATTAGATGTTGAAAATGAATTCCTTATACATAAATGGTTGCATGAATTATAATTAAAAAAAAATCAGTAATAATATTTTATTAGTCTTGAAAATTAATTTTCTTCCTGGTGGCGCGGGCCATGAGAATAAACGGAAGAAAAAATTAAGAATTGATATTCTAGATTTACAATTTCATATATTAAATTACACAATTTTACTTTGTGTGTATTTCAATATTTCTCTTACTTCTTGAAGATTTAAATATGCTACAGTGCCTGTCGTTGAAGGTAGTTGTTTAATTCAAAACACTTAAGTGTTTAGTTTAAAAAGCTCAATATTAATGAACTATTTATCGTTTTCAAAAAAAACATTTCGACTACTTATTATAACTTGGTTTCAAATACTGCATGACATAGTGAAATAATCTATTTGTCGAAAAATTTTCAATAACCTAAAATAAAGTGACACCTGATAAGCCAACGCCTTTTGATTACATTTTTGCTATAATACATCGTGACGTCTTTTAAATAGAATAATTATAACCGATTTATAAAAGCTACACAGAAAAAATCGTTAACATATTATAAATATATGGAGGGTACGTTGCAAGATAAGTAATTAACTTTAGTGACTTTCCTCTTGTAACTAGCGGTTTCTTTGATCACTAACAGGCTTTACGGAGGTGGTTCAAGATTAAGCACACTGCGTGGTCAAATTGAGTCCAATAAATATTCCAACCCAAAGTAACACTGATTTGTCAGCGCTGAATAATTTGAAAGATAGAAGAACAGATCTTTGGAGTCTAGAAACTTTCTTAGCGAGCTTTAGATATTCGCAAAAGAAAAGGCAATTTTTCGTCACATGTCTTCGTTCTTATCTTCACGTTAACTTTACCTCTTATTGCAAACTGTGTTCTAGTATTCGCGTGCTTATGTGTGCTTTTTTGGACTTTCGGAATCTATACTGGTGTAAGCAATATCGAATAATTTTAATTCTAACTATAGTCGATTTTAGATAAGTATTTAAATAGCGTTGTAACACGATAAATAATAGTCTGATGTATAGCTACTGAACAGCAATAATAAGAGATGGGAAGTCTTTACTTAAGTACCTCCACAACCTGATTACGACGAAAACTTAAAAGACTCTGTGCGCTATTTTGTCTTTTAGATTAATATTTCTCGATCAAAGTTATTTTGCGCGCTATATTTATAATAATCTTCCTGACATTGTGATAATTAAAAACGATTTGGGAATTTTAATTATGTCGATATTCGCGTTAAAAATATCTATTAAGGCCAAAACGCGGGTAAGCGTCATTTCTGTTATATTGTGAAGACATTTTCATGAATAAAAAATACTTTAAAAAAAAGTAATCATCTGCACAAATTAGTTTTCAAATTTATATATTCCTATATTTAACTAATTTAAAACATACAAAAGAAATATTAGATAGGCCTATATACAATTATATATACATATAATGACTATCTACACCTATATGTATTTATATACATACTCTTGTTTAAAATAAATATATAAAGTTTAGCAATATACATTAACGGTGCCTTTAGACACATACATTTAACCTGAGTTAGCATAAAAGCAAACAGAGTTAAATAATGTAGGCGACCTATACGTATATTTAAATATTAAGGACTTCGTAGAATCAGCAATATCTATTTACTGTTAAGTTAAATAACTGTGATGGCTATATATTTTGAAATACGTAACTGATATATTATGGTAATAATTTTAATCACTTTTTTAAAATTCATATTACTTAGAAATATGTAAATGTTCTGTAATAAATTATAAGTCATAAGTCTTGAACGCGTGAACTGCTTCCATAATGTTACTTGAGAGCTAAAATTATGAGCAACTTTATATACCTTTCCCTTATATTAACCGCCCGCAGATGGAGAAGTTAACATGTCATATATTTATATATGAAACATTAAAAGATCGAAGATCGTTCATTTCAAACAATTTTTTCATTGCTAAAAGAGACATCGTATAGAAAATACAACCACTATAAATTACATTATTCTTCTTAAAAGCATACACACTCTAATATACTGGCGGACAGTTAGTTTATGTTCGAAAGAACATTGACGGGTGAATCGCTTAAAGAAAGATTTATTACCCAGATCTCCGCAGTAATTGCCCGAGCGATCTTAAAAACGATTTTGAATGTAAATATGGCGCAGATCAAAGCTGTCAAGGAATCGTGATAAGAATAATAAAGAGTTATTTGAGTAATAAATTAGAATCAAATACCACTCTTAGGACATGTTGTCAGTTTTATAAAAAGTAATTTTTATATAAGATTAAACAATAGGTAAGCTTATTTTTACTCCAAGACTATTTTCATAACCTATTTTCAAAATTATCATCTAATGATATCATTGTCTTATTTACTTCTAATACTCTAACTATGACTACAACTTCAACAAGCATAAGCAATAAATTTTATGAAATTGCTGCGTTTTTATAACATAAATTGACTATTAAATATATAGTTTTAGAGCCTGATCAGCAAATCTAGTAGTTAAATAAAATACACAATAGTAAATTAATCTGTTTTATAATTTTTTTACAATTTAAAGTGAAAGAAACTGATGCGATAAGATTTTCATCATTTTCTACCATCATTTGTTAACGTTTGACATTGCAACTTATAAAATTTTGCAAACTTATGTAACTCAACAGCGAAAATCGCTTTACTGACGGGCCAACAATTTGTGATCGGGCCTTGGCGAGTGTGGTGACAATGAACGGACCACGACTCACGTTCTAATTTTATAACGAGCATCCCACCTGCGGCCGGGACTCTGCGCTCAGCTGTTTATATTACGCACTGGCTCTCAGACGATTTCCTCAAACTTCGACCTTTCAAATTTTTTAGCGCCGGACATCGTCAGCTGCCACGAGTGACATCGCTGCGGAATTAGTGCATCATAGATTACAAGTAACCTTGCTGTTTCTATAATAAACAAAAAACAGCTCTTGTTTTATACCAATTTATTTAGTACTGGAGCTGCCTCTGATATCTATTATTAAGGATGTTATGAAAGTAAGCACAAAAAACAAAAGGCCTTCAGATATTTTTGTGGGCTATTTTTTTAAAACCAGGGCGGGTTAGCAGCCCTCGTAACTTTTACTTGAAGTTGATTTTATAGGAGAGCTCAAGCTGGTTGCTGTCATTTTTTTTCTTTTTCTTGTGACACATACGTGATCACTGTAAATTATTCTATGGAGAATAATGTGGCTTAATTTATGAACTTGTCATAGTGAATATAATAAGAATTTTCACAACATGATTATTGATATAAACCGATTCAAAGTTTCAAGGGCAAAGGCCTATTTTTTCCTTTTTCTGCTTACCATAATAATCTAGTCCAGCTAGTTATCAACGAAAAAGGAACGTTTTTATTGAAAAAAGGCCTCTTATTTAAGAATATTAGGCTTTTAAAATATAAGAATCGTCCATGCATCGTGCTTAGTCGATTTTTCTCCATCGTTTCATATCGTGAAACTACTCTTATCAATGAAAGCAATTCTAGTGAAGTCAATTAAACAAAGAACTAACAACCTGCTTTCTCATTTTTTAAAGCAGTGAAAATTCGAGTTTGTACCATGTAAGTTAATGCCCAAGAAATACGAGTTTTCACGATTGTTCAAAAGACGAAAGAGCGAAAACAGGGTGTTCACTTATGTACACATCAGATGTTTTGATAAACTAATTAAAGACAGAATATTTGAATTTTAATTTCTTTGAGAGTCTAATCACGGTTGTTTACTATGATGATAAACGATTATTCGATTTCATAGAGCAACGCTGGTATAAGGGAAGTCGGCCGTGTGTTTACTTAGTGTATTAATATGCCAATCACGTTTAAATGAAGATTGTTTTTTAATGTAGCGTACATAAAAAAGTTATTGTCTCTTTTTTTTTAAATATCTTCTTATATTTTTACTTTGTTCTACAACTATCATAGACAAAACAAATAGATAATATTATATACAGATAATACTATTAACAATATTGGAACTTTGTAAGAATTTGAGTTTATGGCGGTTTGACCAAAAAATAATGACGATAAAAAATTATAATCAATAAATTTAAATAAAATATTAATATTAAGATAATGATGTAAATTTCAACTAAATATTACTATTTAATATCAGTTCTCAGTATAATAATCTTTTACATCGTTAAAGTTTTAAATAAATGAAAAAGGTTCTTCTTACTGATAAAACTGTGACCTCATTAATATCCACTGAAGAAAAATTTAAATGCTTATTTAGCAGATTCTCATCTGCAGATTGGGATCATGATTAGCATTTATTATTTAGCACTTAATGTTTAGGTATGAGAGTGAAGGCTTTTGACATCGATGATTCATTGTCGTTGGTACCTTTAACCACACTAGGTCATACAAATATTGGAGTAGTAATATTTGTCATCATTATCTATGACGGCATTGGTGTATAAAGTAATGATATATGCAAATCCATCGCTGTATAGTTCACCTATAATATAGAAAATACTCAAGAGTCTTATTTTTTAAACATTATCAGTAATAACAGGCCAAGGCAAATTTTTGAAAAGTTGAAACAAAATATAAATTTATTACAAATGTTTTTACCGAGAAAGATATCGTACGTGTAAAATTGTCAAATCATTTTTTAATGTAACTTTAGTGGTGTTGCTAAGGTTGAAAGAAAAATAAATTGGAGCAGTCGACAATAGACTATTGTTATAGTAGAAAGCGCATTGAAACTGAAAAATTTGGTGGTATAAAATCGGCTAATTATCGGCTTTCGAGAAGATTCTGTCAAAACTAGAGAATGCAAACGGAATCGGTCGGTATATGTAGTAGAATATTTTATACGAGTACTTTAGTATGCGGAAGATTATTTTGCGCTAGGAAGAAAACCCATAAACAATCAAGGCGATGAACTTCCTACATACCATGCCGGGAAAGCTTTTGGGATCATTCAATTTACAGTTCTGTTTTGCAACCGTGTGCGACTGTCTTCAACACTAAATGTCAGTTTAAATAATAATGATTTTATTGCCCGAAGATACTTTGACTGTGTTCGAGAGACTGCTCAGGAAGTACCCTTTGCGAACTGAAAAATGTGTCCCATAAATTCGTTGAGATACATGAAACTTTCTATAAACGTTAGTAGAGAGTTTTTTACTTTGAAAATGTCGCAGTCTGTTGGGCGGTGGTAATTTACTCCGCGGCAGTACCATGTCTATGATTTGTTGACGAAAACTTTCTCCTGCTTTACTTGCTCTTAAAAATTTAGCTGGCTTGTGGGGGCCGAGACGAAGCTCGGCCAAGACCTCATTTTAGGTAGCAAGGCACATTCATATTATTTTCATTACTGGATTGGAGATCTACTTACTTCGCTTGAACGGACGCTCTGTTTAGTGGCCTGGTACAAGGGCCTCCGAGCATGGAATTCTGCTAAGGTTGTCACTCAGTATTCCGACTCAAGGGCGCTCTTGAGGGTCGAGCCTCACTTAGTACTTTGATATTACTTGTTTAATATTACTACCGCTTCAGAGCATTAATGACTTCTTGATATATCAAACTTTATGGTTCCATATAGTCTACATTAATGATTGTTATTTGTGTATTAGGCTTTGAAGGAAGCTATTGTTTATCAATTACTTATTTGGCGAGATTACACATTTTCATTTAAAAGAGTCGATCTCAAACTAGATGTTTCATAGGAAATCATTTTTTTAAATGACACTCGAATTGTAAGTATCACAAATGGAAATTGACCCGGCTTGTAAAGAAATTTGCCATAAAATATAGGAACTATTTATTTAAAAAATACCAAAATTGATTACATGAATTACGGCAAAAGGGTTGACAACAATTGATTATTAACAATAACATATTCCATGCATTATTTTCCACTTCTTTTCAAAATTATAAAGACGTTGCTTAGATATTAATTCATTGATCAATCTTTGTATTTGAAATTGTGTCGATGTCATAACGGTTGTGTATTTTGTATACATAGATTATTTTTAAAACGGCGTGTATTATTTCTTAACTATTAATGTTATATCTAGAGAGAGAGTTAAGATAATGATTGTTAACGATCTAGGCTAGCGAACATACTATGTTTCTACTGAAACCGCTGTATTGTGCGTTAGCTAGTTGGCGAGATCTAACAGGCAGTATAGCGGATAGACAGCAGTTTTCATTTTTTTATGTATTTTTAATATGATTTTTACTTTCAATACCTCTCGTCAACAATAATAGCATTGATTAATCTTATGTGAAATTACAATTACATAACTAAAATTTAGCTGGTTGCGTGGTTACGAATCGTAAGTTGCAAACCGCATGTTCCGTACTAATGCTACTGTACAAGACACCTTGCGCAGTTCATACTCTTGTTCTTTAGCGAATCTCCCCGTTTCATCACCATACGACTAAATATCAGAAATAAATTGTTCAAAATACGTCCATTATTATACAAAGGCTTAGATTTTCTTTCGTTGATACAATTTAAGCCACCTGCTCACATATTATCGATCCTATTAGATAAAGCGGGAGATAAGATACCCTTATATATGGTATAAATGTTCATGTGCAAAAAAGATTTGTTATATGGAGAACTTTACTTTGGCTCTTTTTACTTTGATAATTATAAAATATTACAAACTGTACTAATTGTCACAGTTTTACGAAGCAACTACTAGATTGCATTAATATGAGTGAAGTCTAAATTTAGCTCGAAATATGGGAATTGTTACATATATTCAATCCCTTTGATGTAAATATCATAGCGGAAGCCGTCGTATATCCGACATAGTTCTCTCAACTCTGTACAGGGAGTTTCTGGGAACGCTATACATTTCTCCAATGCCAAAGATAAATTGCTGCTACTACCAGTGGATTTTGGTATCTATTGCATTCACAACATACATTAAAGTTAAAGAATTATTAAAATTCATGCGTTACTGTCTGAAATGGTGTAACGTAAATGTCAAATAGTGATACTTTTCGCTACTAATTAATTATTTCTAAGTTCCATTTTATAGATATAAGCTGAATGCCAAAAAGAGTTACAATTATAGTAACACTTTCCAGATAAACATTCGTAAACATAGTAAATATAAATAATCAATAAATTACACAAAGAGTGTGCTTAATTCCTAACAAACAAATATTATCAAGAACTATAAAATTGCTAAATTAAGGAGCATCAGGTTCCTCTATTAAAGCATTTAATACATTAATTATAATATAACATTGTCACTTTTACAATATCGTATCCTTAATTATTAAATTAATTGAGGTGAAATTAAAGTTTAAGTCGAACAATGTCTTCTGTTATAATTAATTGTAAATACTATTGGATTAATATTTATTTTACATTGAAGATTGCAAATATTAGGCGCGTTAAAAAGTTCTATTTCATTTACTGAAATCTGACTATAATTAAAATTCCTTTTGTTCTTCTTTGATCACAATTCTTCATTCGAGAACATTATGCTTAGGCAATTAAATTTTTTGTCATTATTATCTTCAACGTAATTTTTTTATGAGAAGGAAAATAAAGGTAATTTAAACATTGTTATTTATAAAATGCTAATGATAAATTCAATGTTTGTCTCTTTGTGTTGTATAAATAAAAACCACTGGAGATTATGTAATATATATATTACATGTCGATATCCATATCGAGAGTAAAGTTAGTTGTTTATACGATAATTTATTGTGGTTGTTAAAACGTGATTCAAACTAACATAAAAATATTAATACTGTTTCATAACTTAATGTCATTGACATCATGTTAATAAATTTTTTCGGTATTATTTACAAAGGATTCAGTGCGTATGCTTCTAACACTACTATCAATTATCGTCAGTATTACAATTTTATCATTTCAAATACGTTAAATATAATCACGTAGCTCATCACGAAAACATTACGTAAAAACATGTAGGAGAAAGTACTTTCCGTTGTTTCAGATGAAAAAAGTTAAAGAGAAGTAAACCAATAACGTATTCTAATACCTATTGTATTCAAAATTCTAACAATAAATTTTTAAATCTATCCTTTATTGCTTTGCGTCTATTTTTGTAAGAGCAAATTTTAAGGGAAAAGCCGATTGTTGTGTCGACTTCTAAGAGTAATAGAGAAATGATAGTGAAATATTTATGATTTATTTTGCATACCTAGAGGATCGATTTGAAACTATTGTCTTTCGACCAAAAAAATGTACAGTAACTAAAAAAATAATTTAAAAATTGTTATCGAAAAAGAATTTCTGAAGAAATGAATGCGATGCAATTTAAATATTTTTCTTATAAAAAAAATGTGCGCAAGGCGTAGTAGTATATTAATTACACAAACGTACATATTTGTTTTTTGAATTTAAAATGTTATCTTTTTATATGAGGGGTTTTGATTTTATTTGTATAAGTTCAATTAATCATTATGTCTTCAATGTATAATAATTAACATGTTTGTGATTTTAATTTAACAATATATAATCCAAAACTTTTTATGTTAAAAATTAAAGCTACAACAACAAGCCTTTTTAGCCTAAAAAGTTAATAATATATCTTCCTTGGCTTACTTCATTTGTCCTTTTAAAACGTTCAACGGATTCTATATCCTAATACAATTTTCACAGCTACGACACTTTTCAACAGTTATAATTGATCTGAAATATTTTTATCTAGATAGTTTGATATTAAATAAGCAGATGGAACGGTACCGAAGAATAAGGTTTTTTGAAATCATGTCCTATTATTAACTTTTGAATACTTTTGATTTCTTCATAGTTTTTAAAATTTTTCATCTCATATGAAATATTAATACCCAATTTAACCGTAATTTTAAAATAAATGTTCAAGCTAACTCATGGAATTAATTATTAATCTCAATTGGAAAAAAAATCTACCGCGCAATTTCTTTCACAGTTTTTAAATTAGAGATAACGCTAAAGTTAACAGGAATGCCAAAATATACAGAGTGCTTTGTAATAATGGATATCATACATCAGAAGAACAAATATAGCCGATTTCTTTTTGAACGGTTAAGTCATAAAGTAAATAACCGAAGAAATCATGATGACTGGAAAAATGTTTTTATAGTGTATATATCATTTAATAAAAATGGTGCTAAAATTACATTCAAAATAAATTAAATTATAGTGGATCGGAAAAAGTTTTTACGCATTTTATATAATGATTAGAGTTATATTTTCTAGTTAATTTACATCTAACTTACATAGGTGCCATTTTATTCGATGACTTTCGCCAGCGATAGGCAAAAAGTTATACCATTTTACAATTGCTGTAAAAATTTTGGAACTTCTGATCATAGAACGCAACAAGTAGTTTTGGCAGTCCTCTCTAGAACTTAACTTGATTGCTTAAAGAATTGTTAAGAAACCGAAACAAGCGCAAATCTAAAGATACGACAGAGCTATATAGCAGATGTATTATCACCGCCAAGCCAAACTTTCTTAATTTTTGTGCCTAAAGATGTGTGTGGTCCAGCGATATCATGATGGAAGATCATTTTTCTTAGATTGATTCCGGCCATTTTATCCCATCTTCTTCGAATCTAATCTCCTTTCTACCTCACCAGATATTGGCAATAGTGATTCTAATTGATTGAAGGTTTTAATCAGAAGTAAAAGCGCAGAATAAACAACGTAATCGTCATATAAACAGCATCACCTTATTGCGAATTGAACTTGGGTTATCAGCTTTTTTGTTTTCGTTTTGCAACAGTCTATAAAGCTTGACCGATCTTCGTCCACGACATTTTTCGCACATTATTGTAGTACGTAATCCACTTCTTTACTTCCAGTTATCAATTTCTTAAAACAAGATTCGATTTCATTACGACCCAATAAAGAATAACAAATATAAACAGGGTTCTTTAGGTTTTTTTCACAGACCTCATTTAGTACCGAAAACCGAGTTTATTTTTTTGTATTCTACAGCTACAATGTAACTTTATGCATATGCCGATCTCGACCCACTTTTTCAAAATGGCATCCATTTTATCCAGGGCGACCGACGTGATGCATTTTTGACATCAAAATTTCCGGATTGATAAATCATTATTGTGTTACTCTTAAACATTGCATTAGGTCCACAAACGTCATAAATTCTTTCGCAGCTTCCGTAGTAGCGTTTTTTGCCTTTTTTTTTTAAAGAAAAAGTATTAATTTCCTGAAGAAATTATTGATCTAACGAATTAGATTCACTAATTTTGGGATAAATCAGTAAAAAATACTTTGAAACATTTTTTTTTATTACCATCTAAACCAACCAATTACAATCGACGATATATTATTACAAGTTTATACATAATATTTGCGAAAGGACTTTTCATATACTCTAATAAAACCCTATGCTTACTTTTGTATTAATTTTAAAATATAGTTACTTATCAAGCAGTAATTATTTTTAGATTTAATAATTTTTCTTATCACACTATTAAATAACGTAGATATTAATATTTCCGTGAGCACGCTCGGCCACATTCCTGCAATATTCCCTCGGGCGCCTAAACGTCTGGTCAGGGCTTTATGTGCAAATGGCAGATCGTTCAGTTGAAACCGTATTTTACTATTAATTTGGTTTTAAGTCAGCTTTAATTATAAACAGGAACATAAACACATTCACAAAGTTTAAATTAAGAATAAATTACATATTTTTAATGTAGGTTCTTCTTTTTTCATGTTTTCTTCAGATAAAACTATTAAAAATTATCGATTTATTATTATTTTTAACAGAGATATGTTAACAAATCATTACAAAACTTAGATAGGCGTGTTTATTTAATAATTGTATGGCAATGCTTCTCAATTAATGTTCGAACGCTCTGAATAATGTTGTTTTTATTACTTGTTCTTTTCTGTTGTGATATTTTATATAGCGTTGAATGACGAGGAAGTAAATATTGCTCACGAGTTTTAGTTGTATTACAGTTTGGCATTGTGAAATTATCTTAAAAATACTCGCGATGTCATTGGACTTGGCACCGACTGAATAATATGATCCTAATATACGAGTATAATCTACCAGTAGATATAGCGCGTCTTAGTAACAACACAATTATATATTTTTTATTCTATATCAATAGGTGTTTTCCGTCACAAAATGCAAGTAGATTACGACATTTTGATTACAGCGGGCTCACATGAACGTAACAGAAAAAATAAATAAAAATTAAGTTAAAAAATAATATTTAAACGGGAAACATTTGTTGCTGCCTCTAAAAAAGTGAATCATGTTGTTTATAAATCCAATGAAATAGCTGAGTATTATTTCTTGCTCGGTAAAGGAATAATATAACTATTTTTAAAAATTAATTAATAATATCATAAATTAAAAATAAATATATTAAAAAACTTTCCCTTACCAGTTGTTTTCTATTAACCGACGGTTTTACACGAACATTACAACTTACAACAATTTATGTATTATATTAAATCGAATAATCCAAATTACGATACACAGAAGGGAACACTATTAAAACACATCAAGGGACTAAGTTGCACAGTTAAATGTCTTCGATCGCACTTATATTTGAGATATGAGAGTTTTCAGGCGATAAGGTTAGGTAGTCCAAAAGTTTTTCTAAAATCGTTTAAATTGTGTTATAAATTGTGTAAAATTTAAAGGTTGTAGGTAGAAAGTTTCAGTCGTTTCTTGTGTATAAATAGATTGCAATTAAACTTTTCTCTAAGATACATATTGAGGATTAAAATAATAAATAATTCGGAGCGGATCCCATAAGATATTCACGTGTTAATTTTTCATAGTGACGGGGTTCGAAAGTTGGTAAAAGTTCTCGCGCTCGAGCTTCAAACTCATTTTCTTAGTGCGAGTCGGACAATGCGCTTGTAAATTCGGGTTTTGGGTAGGATAGGAAGGGTCTTTGTTTTATAAAGTTGTTTGTGTTCGTTTGGTCGATCGTAATTCATGGGGTAGAACGCGAACGCGGCGCGTGATGGAGCGCGAACGGCGGCCGCGATGTTCGGAGCAGGACTGCCGCTTGCGTTCCAGTCCCGTCGCACCCGCCAATCCGTCAGATACACACCTTGTACTATTTGCATACAAACTTATTATGAAAATTTGCACTCAATGACGTTCATCATAATACGATTGACCGTACAAGCAATTTCAAGTATATACAGACAAAAAATTGCTTAAAACAAATTTGGTTTTAGATTTTGATTTGGAATTAGATTCAGTTATCTCACGATACAAGCGTTAAATCGATAGGATATTGAAATCATTTAAAGGAATTTTAATCTCAACCATCGCTTTACAAATCCATCGCTCGTTTTCATTAAAATCGTACTGGGGATTTAATCGTGAACATTTCTATTTCCTTTATGTTTTTATTCGAAATTAATGTGTACTTATGTTGGTACTTCAGTACTTGATGTTAATTATATTCTCATTTACGCTTGATCTTATGATAAGCATATTAATAAAACTTTTGATTTAATTAACACGGATCTATTTAGCCGTGAATTCTTTAAAGGTAGTGAATAATTAAATGTGTAATATATTCTATGAATTATAAATTGTGATTTCGGAAATTGATAGAATACAGAACCGTCTATTACATATTCTCTCTATCATTTCTCTTTAGAAGCAACGGCGTATATTAATTCATCAAAAATTCAACACTTATTTGTCTGTAAAGGTGTATTAAGTCACATATAAAACACGTTCAAAACCCAAGCATAGTTTATTTTAAGGACGCTCATAAACCTTTGAGAAATCATATTATCGTTATGGTCACTGTTATAACAATATAACTTCTATTTATACTTATGCCTGTTTTTACAATTACTTTACGGGAATAATAGCTTCCACCCAAGAGAAATCTTAAAATTTTCGAAACATTTTTTTAAATTATGTGATCTCATTTATTCGGAAAATTACAGTAATTTCAGAAACCCGATAAAACTTCCTATATAGAGTAATCCTTGGTATTACTTGTGATGTCTCGTGGCCCAAATCAATACACTTTCGACTAAGAGGTTATTTAAATTAGTTATTAGTTGGCGATAGCCTTGTGTATTAAATGTTTTGCCGACTTTTTTCGTCGTTTGATTTTTGTGGTCTACCAGAGCGTTCACATTCTTTTACGTTGAAGTCACTACGTTTAAATTATTCAAGCCACAACTCATATGTTTTATACGATAGAGCAAGTTAACAATATGTTTTAACAAACAAACGAGAACTTTCAACACCCCTGTTTAGATGTTATAAGAAAAGCAATACGTTTCTTAAATGTTTTGTTTTCCAGGCACAAAACACTACATGATTACTATTCAGTAAAAATATCAGAAATTTCAGTGAAATTAGCAAAGATGCTACTTTGTGATAGACTCAACTTGTGTGTTTGGCGCTTATTGTAAAATAAACAATTTGGCGTCTGTTTTAAATTAATTGGCTGTACTACACTCTCAGTTAAACTTTAAAGTTAAATTAAACTCGAAAAATCCGCACACATCTGAAATTATAAATCCGTATATTATTTATGCAAGTTGCAAACTAGTTGCCTAGTCAACGAGCACTCTTATCGGTTTACTGCAGTTACGTTTACGATTTTATGAATAATTTTCTGTTCTTGATTTGCGTAGTGTACCTCGTCGTGGTAAATGATGAGCCTTTGACACTTAGTGCTTAAAAATTACAATAGCCTCTTTTACATAATTATAGAGCTATAAAAAATAACAAAATACAATTTTCTCTTGATTCTATAGTTGATTTAGATTCGCAGAATAGCTGTTATTTCAGTGTAGAAACATTAAATTTTTACTAATAATTTTATATCATAAGCTCTAATCGATTATTTTTCTTAATTAATATATATGTTATTGGAAATTTTCGTACAAATACGACCAAGAAAAGCTTTATTCGGTTTTACAGAACATTGTAACAAGACGTGCTTATACTATATGATTCTAACCCAAAAACAACTATTACTGCTTGAACTTGAAAATGCAAAGCTCTTGCGTGGATTTATTTTACACGGGGATGCTATTGGAACCTGCCGGACATGCCATCTTTAAGAGTCGTAAACATAAAAGAAGCAATTAATGATTTCGGGAATCATTTTGAACTATATATATTTTATGTTTATGAAAAAGTGTTTTTGCGTAGATTGTTATTTTTCAGCGTTCAACACTAAGAAGACGCATCACATGACGCGCGATGACGTCATTATTCTAACTGTCGACGCTGTATCTATTCCTGTCCGGGCGACATTTCCTTGGATTTCGACCACGACCGCGAAGCGCATACAATATTTGACGACATTCAAAGGTCGATTGTACAATCACAAATTGATGTGTTCTATGATCTCAATGTTACTAATTTTTTAAATTTCCACTATACATTGTTCATTATGTATGATTAATTATTGTTATAAATCTTTATGATTTTGGAAATAGACTTGTACGCATATTAACTAATCTTTCAAATCAAACTTATTTTTATTAAAATACTTAACATATTCACTAATTATATCCCTTGTATGTAATTATATGAACTGTATGAACTGGTAAAATATTAAAGTCGCGCAATGATCTCCGTTTTGAACAAGCCTCAAAATATCTCTTGGTGTAGTCGTGCTAGCAAATGCTGCAGATATATTTATAACTGAGGACATTTGAAGTTTTATTTAATACAACACCAGGTGATGAATGCTAGAAATATCACTATATATTATTAGATCAAACGCAAGACTTATCATTTAAATCGAAAATTTGTAAAGAATAAATTTATTTTTAAAATCAATTGTGGACCATAAGGGGAAGGTCTATTATGCAAAAAGTGGTGTCCCTAAATATTAGCGACGGCGACTTTTTATTAAGAATTAAAGTTGCAAGTTAGTCTTGTCATAGAAGAGTTGTGTCCGACATTAGTGGGATAGTTAGGAACTTAAAAATGATTTTCATTTTAGTCGCGCATTCATTCTATGCTCGCAGAGCTCAATGCAATCTAAAAGTTCCTTGCATTCTTTTGATTACCTTATCTAAGAATTATTCCAATCTACTTATACTTCTACGCTACGACAATGTGTTAATTCGGAAAACAGTGAGCCTTTTCTTGTACGTACTAATAAACCAATGTTTGTTTTAGTGACCCGTGTGGTAGTGAGCAAGCAGTTTTTAGATGCCATATTATTTCATTATTGTAACTGATGCCGCGAAACTATTGCAAACATTTTTTTTTGTTATTGACTAATGCTTTGTACTAAGTTCTTTACTGAGCAAGAGCGCCTTAACTCGAACCGTAATTTAATTTATTATAATTAAATTAAATTTATGTCATCAATTTGAAAACCTTTTTTAGTACGCATGACAAAAGACGAAGTAAACTTCTTAGTATGAATGCGAGAAATATGTATAACAAAAGGGTGAATTCTCACGTCCGTCATGAAATAACTGAATGAGATTAAGTGAGTATCACTTAATGTATATATAACTAATTTGCAAAACTTTACTAAATAATTATTCTGAACGTATGAAAGGGATAATTCGCATACCTCATATTACCACCATAAAGTATCAGAATGTCCCACAGATTTTGACATCGTGGAGTATATTAATAAATATGAACTTCAACTCACAATTGCCTGAATATAATTATCTCCTTTGCCGCAAGAATCAGTTTTTATTAATTAATCTATGATCAAGTTAGTTAACTTTTACCCAAATAAAAAAGAAATGTTTCCTTCTTAGCCCATTTCTTATGCGTTTTATACGCAAACTATCTCTCAATTATTGTAATTTTTGTTATAGTTCTTTTTTATAGTCTACATTAATGACGTGTATCAATATACGCCCCTTTAACTAACGCTTTTTTTTTTCAAAAACTGTCACACTATGATTGTATTAACTCTGAAAATTTATTATATATTGTCCTATGAGCACTGTATAAAGTGACTGCCGCAAAAATAAATTTTAACGCTATCTAGTGAACAAACTTTATGTTTTAGTGACATCTATGGATTAACATTCATAACTTCTACTTTAAACAAAATAAAGTAAAAAGGTCAAGGATCGAGGAAGGAAATAGATGGCGCAATTTCAAAATAACTTAAAAATATAAAATCGTGAAAGCTTGTACATAATTCATTAAGAATTTTATTTTTAAAGGTAGAAAAAGTAAAACGTTATTTTAAAATATCTAAATGTTAAATGTTAAAACTAAATTTATAGAAAAGTTAAAAACAATAGTTTTTTTTTTTAATTATATGGAGTTTTATTTCAAGTACACAACAAAATCGTTTCTCGCAATTGTGGGACCCTACAGTGAATGAAGAAATACAGTTGCTTAAATTTAGGTCAACGGGAGGTCAAGGCTTAATATCGTTGTCTCTAAAACAAGAATCTAGTCGTCTCTGCCGCTGAGTCGAGCGTGTAATATTAGAAATACATAACATTTCACAAATTCTGTCTTTTGTGCTAAAGTACATTATATTATCTTTGGAAGTACTATCAAAGGTAGAAAATAAATGGAAATTGTATGTTCGTGTTTCTATATAAACGGTGGAATGTATAGAAGTATGAAGATATACTTATTACAAGATTAACAGCAAATAATTTATTAATTCTTAGTATTAGCGGCTAAAAGAAAGTTATTTGTTTATTTAATTTCACTTTATCTATCTAGATACTTTTTTTCATAAAAGATTTACGTTGGCACATTAACGAAGTAAATTATGTATCATATTTTATGTTAGCTATGTTTAGAAAATAATATTGTTTAGATAGTTTTAACGTCTATACAGCAATTGTAAATCAAGCTCAAAGTGTGTCAACAGTTAACTGTACTTATAAAAATTGGGCAACGCTTTCCGTAGTTCGTTGCCAATGAGGACACATCCAGAGAGTAAAAACTTGTCAAGCTCGAAAAGCCTGCGCGCGCAACGGCCACCATCTTAAATTTCCTTCCCTCTCTCATGACACTGTGGAGGAGGCCCCAGGACGTAGGTAACAGCTGTGAGCGCGAAACAGCTTCGCCGAGGGCCTGAAATTTGACGCTTCTTGGAGCAATTACAAAAAGTGGTTTTTGAGCCATTAATTGGTACGATCAACAGCAAGAAATCTGAAGAATATTGAGGGAATTGTGGAACTTTCTATCGAAGTGGATTGCGATCCTACAGTTTTCCGAGTATCGATTTTATATCCCAAACTTACAAGCTGGCACCATTGTGTACGACGTTGGATACAACGAATATATCCTTTAAGAATTTCGCATAGTGTTTTTCCATCAAAAAGGTTACAAAGCATCTCCGAGAAATCGATAACCGCGTAAAACTCTGACATCTGTTCTCTTTACGTGATGCGAATCTAAAAGAGATAGCTATAGGCAGTGAGCTGTACTGTTACGTCGCCGATAGTCACTTTGGTGATAAAATATAAATACTGAAGTACCCTTATCAGACTACAGGACACACTAATAAAAGGTTAGTATTTTTAAAAATCAAAACTGTTCTTTGATTCCAATGTAATACATAAATTGTCTCAAATTATTGGAATAAATTTAAAAGTAATATTGCAAGCCTTAATATTAAAATCTTTTATTACCATATGACAAAAAGAGTGACCACGACTTTAAATTAATAAATTTATTATTTACTATCCTTTTAATTAAAACTAGGTTTTTTTGAACATCAAAAGTCATCATTTTGGTATAAGAGACACGAGCATTATTAACAGCTGTGTTTTGCTAAATTCATTTTTAATCACAAAGGAGGTAAACTTTCCCATTTGAAATTTTTTAAAAATTATTACGTAATTATATTGTACATATCTACATCTTAAACTGAGCAGGTCAAAAATTTTTCTCAAGTTAGTATCGTGTCATGATACACCGACGGATTTTAAAGACGCCCACTACAGCTCGTTATATAAATTCATTTTAAAGTTTAATATTTTTTTAAATAATTTGTGGTAAAATATGCCGTTAAATCAAAACATTATAATGGCAAATATTAGTTGTAAGTGCGGACGTAACAATTAAACATTACTGATAAAATTATAAATTTAAAATGTTATGTGGTTCAAATTCAATTATTTGAATTCAATATTCATGAAAATTAATTCAGTCGCCTTAGCAGAGGAAACTAGTTGCAATGTAGAAATATGGCCAAAAAAATTTTTTGTCCCTAGAATAATTCTTACACCATTTATCAGCACAAGATTTTAATTGCCAGAAAGATTTTAGCTTTTTTAAGCATTTTTAATAATTGAATTGTTTTCATTTAGATGTTAACCTTTAAAAAGTAAGAACGACCTGTGTTGATGATATGCGAATAAAATAAAATATTTTCGGAGAAATCAAAGAGGACAATTCGCTTACACACATATCAGACTATAAATAATGAAAACTAAGCTAGATGTCCGGCTCTCTGAAAGTAAACCCTACACACAATAAAAAGTAAAATAGAATGTGGACCCATTGATTAATACGACATTAAGATAATTTCAAAGAGTAGATTTCATAAACCATGACAATATTGATACGTATGAATTGGTATTTTATAAATGTTTCCAGCATTAACGAACGCAAAATTTTAGAAAGTAATTATGTACTGTACAAAAAAGCCATGGATAGCTATCGTAGTTTTTAATTTATAATTTTCCAAACGACTTGTCTCTGTTAGCCACGACAAGAAAACTTGACAATTTATGTGCTGAATGAACTAAGTAAGCAAGTATTGTAAAAAAAATCTGTAACGTTACTTCGTTAATAACTTTATAATACAAGTGTGACTATTTAATTGGAAAAGTGATTAAACTGATGCTTTATAAAATTTTGCAACCACACAGTTAAAAAAATTATCAGTTTTAAACCTAACGTATAAAGCAAAACGAAACGCATTTTCCTATATTCCTAGTATAAACTTACCAGATGCCACATGCAACACATTTTTCAAGTGTATAAGTTATCCCGACTGCGCCACTCCCGTATTTTGGTACATATAATCATTCGACAACTTTGTTAGATACCAACCGCAACCCCGAAACCCCTAATGATTCTATACAGAATTTAAAAAATAACGAGAAAGAAATATTATATTGTACATCATTTTGCTATCCATAATATATACGTAAAAAAAAGATTTTAAATAAGCAAAAGAAGGTCAGCTGCGCAAATTAGTATTTTTATGTCTGTCGACATTTCTGATGGGCAGGGCGTATTATTTTCCAATGAAATACGAGTATTTTGATCGCTTCGGTTTTTTCTGAAAGGAATTTACATTTATAAGCATCGTTTTAATTGTGCCATGTAATATTTAAAATTACAAAAGTATTCACTAGTTTATAGCGTAGCACAAAATTAAGTCCCTTTGCTATATGCCATTAACCCAGATTTATAACAAAAGATGGTTCAGCTTATTTAACATATCGCTATATATGACAGGTAAAAAATAGTTTTTAATATTAGATATCTAAATTGGATGAAAAATTTGAACAGGTCAAAATTTATTTAAGAAAATAATTATACACAATTTAAAATATATATTTAATTTAGATAAGTAAAGTATCTATGAAAAATTATGGGTTTAAACACTGTAAGAGTGGTAAATCAATACTACGGAACGCTCGCAACAGTTAAAATACATTAGCAGTTAGAACCGACAAAGATAACGTAATTTGTTGATTTTAAATGAGGATATAGACAACGTAGACATAAATGAACGCTAAACACATTTGACTAAAGTCTTCTTTTGTTTAAAAAAAATTGTTACACAATGTTTCATTTACGGGATAGACTATTCGTTTATGGGAATTTGCTGCAAGAAGTTGGTTTGTGGAAAATTATTCTTCACAACACTTCGTTAAAACTATATATAAATTAAATACACAAAAAATGTAACGATTTACAGTACGCTTAAGTTGTTGTTATGTAATGAATAACGTTATTTTTCGTGATCTATCTCCGTTGTTTGGTTTTAGATGGGCGGAGCTGATATTAAATGGCAAAAAGATGCGGCTGACCAGAATTTTGATTACATGTTCAAACTCCTTATTATTGGAAACAGCTCCGTAGGTAAAACTAGGTATGTTTTCTTAATATATCAATATTAAAATACTATAAATTTAACTACTGGGTTATTACACAAACTAATTTTACTGATGTTTGTTTTCTTTACAATTTCAGTTTTCTTTTCCGTTACGCGGACGATTCTTTTACTTCAGCTTTCGTGTCTACTGTGGGCATTGACTTCAAGGTGAAGACAGTATTTCGCCATGACAAACGTGTTAAACTTCAAATATGGGTGCGTAAAAAGATCTAGCTCACTATAAAATTCAAATTTAAAACAGCAATTATTACATAAGTTTTCTTTTCTTAAATTGACGTGTATGTAACAAAATCTACAGTGAATTTTATGGTACTAATCATTTATTTTATTATACTTCCAGGACACCGCAGGACAAGAGCGCTATCGCACTATTACCACCGCATATTATCGAGGAGCTATGGGTTTTATTTTAATGTACGACATAACCAACGAAGAAAGCTTCAACAGCGTACAGGATTGGTAAGAAAAACATCATCATGTTTGCAGATTGACGTCCTTTGCTGAAAATAGACTTACCATAGATTCTCAAAAGAATAGACAAAATCGTCTATCCACCTTGTAGGTAAACGTTCTTTGCTTTACTTTTCCTTTCCTGGTCTTTATCCAGGTACCTTAAGCCCGGTGACCATCTGGTCTGCCTGCTTTGCCAGCCCACTACCTTTTCAACTTGCCAATCCGCCAGGCTTCATTTTCTTCGTCCACGAATCTCCTTATTGCTGATTCGACTTAAGGGAAACCATGGAATATATTTAAATCGAAAATTGTTCTTTTCCAACTAAATTTTCCAAAAAAATCGTAATTTGTTTTTAAAAACTTAGTGTACTAATATCTAGTTGAATAATAAAAGCATTAACAATATATTTATACAGAAATTATTTTAAAAGGGAAAACTTACTGCTAGGTCAAATAATGTGTATTGAACAAATAGAAGAAGTCCATTTAAAATTAAAACAGAAAGTTAAGATGTCAGCAACACAAATATACAGTCTTGTAATATAAATATTTGCCATGCACCAGGCAAACATTACAGAAGTTAAAATAAAAAAATATTTGTACGAAAGTAGTAACATAACATATTCCTATTATAGGGTCACTCAAATAAAGACATATTCATGGGACAATGCACAAGTGATCCTGGTCGGTAATAAGTGTGACATGGAAGAAGAGCGCGTGGTGAGTGCAGAACGCGGGCGGCAGCTCGCCGAACAACTCGGAGTTGAGTTTTATGAGACAAGTGCTAAGGAAAACATTAATGTGAAGGTAAGAATTTTATAGAATACACACCGTCTTTCTACATCCCATGTGAATATATTCATTTACATTTGTGAACAATATAAATTTGAAATCTACCATATGTCGCCTATACCTCTGTACTCAAACCTCTGTCCTACCTCTGTACGCAAACATTATTTAAAAATTTTAAAACTAATGGTCGAAACGCAAATTACTAGATACTTTAAAGGCATTTACACTTTTTAGTTCGACTAAAATGGTTTACTCGGTTCTTAGAAACAATGCCCTGTGAACTGTTTATTGGGAGAGCACGAGTATCTTTTTCTGTGACTAATTATGCGTAATATTTACAACGTTTTCTTTATATATTATTAATTCTAAGGAAATTAATAATTTTTAATTCGTTTAATTTTTGTGACCTAAATTTTTCTGTGGATTTCCTCATACGCAATTCGATCTCGCCGTTGTTCTCTTGCGGCTTCTTCTGAGGTCACATCTCAGACCCATAAGTCATTACCGGTGACACAAGTTGGTTAAAGACTTTCGTCTGCAAATATTACGGCATTTTGAAAATATGGAATAACAAATCTAAAAAGATATGTGTTGTTCAATAAACTGCTCATGGCTTGCGTTTCGTTGTAGCTTGTATTTTAGCAGCTGAAATAATTATAAGCTAATGAAGCATCCTTGTATTAAAGACGGTGTTCGAGCGTCTGGTGGATATTATATGCGATAAGATGTCAGAGAGCCTCGACTCAGAGCCGGCGATGCTTGCGGGCGGCGCCCGCGGTCAGCGGCTCACCGAGCAACCACAGAGCAACACCAACCCCAACTGCAACTGTTAATGAAATAAACAGGTTGTTAGCACATGGCCACCTAACATAAATTGTACTGGATTTACCGTATACTTCGTTATTCAACTTGACAAAATAATCTCATTACGAGACATTTTAATAATCGATTTCCGAAAACATTTTTATGTATGTTCGGGCTTTTATCCGTTTTCTTCATTTCAATCAGATAATATTGACATTATAAATTTTCAATGTTTTTTTAAAGCGAATTTTTAAATTTTTTGGAACTTTTGATTATATTTTCATCATGTTATTAATGTAACAAAATATAAATGTATCGTCAATCGTTTATATTAATTTTGTTGTCAGTAGACAATTAGAGAAAATATTTATGTCAGTGTTGCTGAACATTTTAATGTTACTAAAGTATTCACAATGATGTAATTTAGGAAATTGTTATAACTTGTGTAACCGTAACAATATATATGTACTAGTAAATATAATATAGATGTTAGATAGCTGTATCTATGTAATGCGAGCTGGAGTAGGGATCTGACTATTTAGATGTTATACAAGTATTTCAAAAGCTTCACAGTATTTTACTCTACTGTAGTACATTTGTTTGGATGAAACATGTCATGTTTTTGTAATTAAGAAAGCATACTAAACGTAGACTTCTTTTTGGATTACAACGAGGTATAAATTACTTTTACCTAGCTACTATTTCGTTTTGCGCAAAAAACAGTAATTAATGGAAAACGGTTTTGGTTTGACAAAACCGTCGAACAAACCGACTTCCGGGTAATGGACCAAAGTCACGTTTAAGGAGTGATCACAAAACACATAGCTCTCAAAGGCGCAAAATATTTTTAGACATGTATTAGAACTAGAATCTTGTAATACCTCATTCTGCGCATCTTTATTTCCTTAGTGTATTTGGTGTTTCATAGTATGTTCTTATGTCATTTATTTACTTTATGATTAAGCATTAGTAGCAGCGTTTTAATATTCTTGTTATACTTTAATGTTGTCAAATTAATTAAAAAAAAAGCTTTGAATGGAATTCGATGTAATTGCGCATATAACAAGTTACGAAGCTTTGCTCGCGTATAAATTATACTCGTAAATATATTGGAAAACTTTAGCTCTATCTGTGACGTTATAAAGCGTTTGTAAATACGTTTCATCAATGTGTAAATTTACAACTGTATAGTATCTACATATAAATCTGTTTGTATTCTTGTTACCTATTACGCTATGTAATTAAACTTAATTAAGGGTTTATTTAATCATCACTGTCAAAAAATACTAACTAATAATTTTGTAATAATTTCATGAAATAAAGTCAAACTACTTTTGACGAAATATTAATAGTGGTCTAATCTTATAACGATTAGGGTTATTATCTGTAGAGGACATAGACAATACAATCTATATAAAATTTTGTTCAACAATATGCACATTATTTTTAGAACGTCTAAGTATGAGTACACTATGTAGGTTTTATCTATGGCTCATCTTTTGATGAATATCTATCGAATATACGTATTTAATTTGGGTCGTCAAATACAAAATAACATTTGGCTTTTTCAAACTAAATTAATGTTTCACCTAATAATTATAATAAAAAAGAGTATTGCCTAGTACAAGATAATATTTATTCTTGTTATTACAAATAATCTATTGAGTACAATAACACAAGTAAAGGAATTGGAAAAATGCTATTTATTTCAGGTATAAATAATGTCGTATGAAATTTTTTTGTCATTTTAGTGTTTATTGATGACAATTTTTCTGCATTAGTAACAATTCAACAAAATGAAAATTGTTAATTAATTATGTTAATGTTTCGAACACGGAATATGTATAAAGAACTAGAAGGAGAAAGTACCTCTTTGGTGTTGGTTCCTAATGGAACGCGAAGGCATATCGTAGTAAATGGTTTTAGAGTGTTTTTCCTTTCGTTTTCAAATGATCTACCCTCAAAATGTAGTTTCAAAATAATGTCATGATCGACAAAGATGAAAATATTTTCTTACACTTTCTTTCTAAATGAAGACAAACAGATATGTTTACAGTATTATTGACACTTGCATAGTTGTTCACGACAAAACTAATAATCGTTTAGCTGTATTACATAATGTACGTTAATATTTGTTGTGTGTTAATAAAGAAATTATTTAAAAAAGCATCTGTGTAAAAGATTTCCTAATATAAAACATATTGAAGTTTAATTTTCATAGTTAACTTTACAACGTCATACTAACATAATACAGTAACCTACTCAGCTTTACACAAATTATACACAGTAGTGGACAAGACATAAAATATTGCGGTTAACATATTTATTTCTATGTTCACGACTTTTAAGTGTTTTAAACTACTATGGTCATGGACAGGATAAACAAATGTTAAATTTATTTTTAGTTTTAAATTTAATAATTTTAAAGTAACAAAACTGCAAGATCTTTAGCTACCATGAACTCGTTTAGATACTAAAAAAACCTTTAGATTATTCAAGAATTTTCAACCTTTTGATACATATGAAAGTTTAACACCTGATTAGTCTTTACATAAAAAATATAATCTTTTTAAAGTCAATATTATTTTTCAATCTGAACACTTAGTAGCTCAAGTACATATTAAGTTAACGAGATGTGCGTGTTCTAGTATTCTTCGCATTCTTATGGTTGGACGATGTCACATTTTAGCCTGATAGCTACATTATTTTCTAGTGTTGAAAAGAAAATCTATCGATACCGATGTGTTATAACCTAACATATATCCTAAAAGTTTACTATAAAAATATACTGTTGTTATGTGACGTAAGGAAGAAATAAAAATACAGAAAACGCATTCCTTTATTAACAAGCTACGCATGGGAAAGAATATAAGTTATGTTGTCGTTTTACAGCTGTCAACTTACTTTGTATAAAACCTTACCTATTACCATTAAATCATAAGTAGAAAGAAAAAAAAATAGAATATTGTTACAGAAAATTAACGGCGATACTTAATTTTCTTAGCAGAAATGACATTTGTTACAAAAAATTCTGAAATATATATGAAAGCAACCGAAAAATTTTAGTCAAATTCTACAACTTCATTATAAAAAAAGCATCAAAGCAATACTATTAGAGACATATGAGCCAGAAATATGTCTAGGTCAAGTTAATGTCTAAACAATCTATATAATATTTTTTTCTCGTTTTCTTCAAGCTTAATTTTGTGAATAAACTATCATTAAAAACATGAACGAATAACAAACTACAATGCGAAATAATGTAAGTGATATAAACTGTTTGTCCCTGACTTGTATTTTATCTTAACCTATGATTATGTTGTAACGATTACACTTTGTGACCCACTAGACTAGTTCATTAATAGCCAATTGCTTATTTTTTTTCGTATATTTAAAAAGGTTCGCTGATAAAGCCATTTCAATACAATTAAAACAAAGTTTAAATAAACAACTACTTAGAAGATAAATTAAAGAAACAATGTTAATTGTCAATTTTTACAAATTTCCAAATTAAAGTTAAAAAACTTTAGTCAAAGAGCAACTATAATTATATCTACAGCCATTACAGAAATTTACTATATAATAAATAAACAAATTGTTACAAAAACATAATTTTATTGTTTCAAAAAGATATCGTAATGTAAAAAGTATATAGGAAATAGATTGCTGTCAGGAGTGAATCGACTATAATGTAGCATTTTTCTACTGAAAAATGTTTTATCACGTACCGCCAGATGGTATTCGAATTTCCAAAATATAAGTAAAATCATATCATGTTTCTTTGATCGCTCAATTGAAATATATAGATAGCAGATGACGCTGTCCTTAACTTGTGCAATTTGTCTAAAATATGCATTATTTAAAATAAAATCTATTAAATATTTCTTTACCATTTCTTGTGTCTTCAGATTTTAAAACTGTAAAAACAGCTTTATTTTAATTAAATAACAAAGAATCTTTTTCATTCAACGGAACTTTTTGCTTCTTGTATAATAATGTATGTGTTAAATTAAGTTCTTTTTTTAACCGCCATTTAGGTTGACGAAATATGCAGTTTCAATCCCGAAGTTACAAAGTGGTTTTTGAAGTATTAGCAACCATTTTTCGAGAAATACATTACGTTATTTTAAGCTTATGAAATTTTTTGAAGAATATGTTAAATGGTAGTTAAATAAAAATCGCTTCAAAAATACGCATGTTGTAGTGTAAACCTGAACAATGTACACAGTAAAAAGAATGCATCTACACAGTGCAACGTACGACAGACGCATGTAGACTATGCTCAGCCTATAAGTTTTGCAATATTTGTGGAAAACTGTCTCTTTATTATAAGAATAGAAATAAAAAATGATATAAGTCGTCCTGCAATCCTATACACTGCACGCAGCGTCCTTGATTATAATATGATATTGTTAATACCATCAAAAAGACTAAAGAATAATCAATGTATAAAAAGGTTAATGAGAACATCGCACCGTGTTTATATTTTATTATGTTGTAATTAATAACCAGTTTTACTTACTTTACACGTTTTGCAATCAATTTATGTGCTATTTTAAATCAATCCGTAAATTTTATGTTAAAAATATTAAAAAATCGTTGAATTGTTACTTTTTAAGTTATAGTATAATAATGATAGAATATTTAATGACAAATAACCTTTGATCTATATTTTACTAGTACATTGCATAATGGTTGCTATGATTATAACGACGATAAAAAATTTGTACTGACTTCCTTTTTACGTACATGTAATTGTACAATTTTGTAATTGTAGCCAACTTAAACATTTTTTACTAAAATACCAATCAACACAAGATAAATTTAAGTCAAACTTTATTCAAAATGGCCGCCTATTTTTACACATCTTTTTTGTCTTTGCGGATAAATATCGATTGCCGCACGCATCATATTCAGTTTGTTTCAATTACTGCTTTTCTCAGGGTTGACTTCAGTTTCCTATAGAAAACATGGGTAGTCTTAATATTACGTACTGAAGCAACTCTGCCGGAATACTCACAGTTGACCTCGAAGAGCATGCAAGACATATCTTTCATTATACATATTTAAACCGTGTCATGATAAATTTTGGCACTGGTTTTTACCGCGTTCTCACACAAATATACTATATACCGAAGCTCTATACTTATGTCTAGAAAAATGAGTTTCCATAGAACTGGTACTTCAATAGAACGAACGCTCTGTCTTATTAGCAACTGACCGATTGTTCAATATAGATTTTTTTTCAACAGGATATCACGGGCCCTGTTTCTAGCTTACTGGTTTAATAATGCCTTAACTTTTTCAACCCTTATTATATTCCATTTTTATGAAAAAGGGACCTGTTTTTTTTCTATAAACCCGCATTCACTAGTCCTAGGTCTTCTGAAGAGCCAACACCTTCTGTTCACGAACAGAATTCCTTGTAATTCGCACTTTAATTGCTTTAATGTATGGTGTTGTCCTGACGGATCAATTTTTTATCCAACGAACATATTTTTATATATTACATTTTTATAAATTATTTAATACATTTATATATTATTATTTTATATACAGTAAATTCATATCGTTAATTTTGTTTTCAAAGTTAACTTTTGTTAGATTTTGTTATTTAATATTGAGCTAAGAAAAAACGTAACAATGGTTGTATCCCAATCATTTATTAACTAAACAAGCTACACATACAAATACAATTACAAATTGAAACTGTATTAATTGTTAGTTAAACACATCGTTAGTAACCGCCCCGTTATGGCTGCAATGGTACCCGTACAATCAATTTAGTTCTCGCTAACGTGTGTAATCATTAACGGGCCTGATGATATTTCAATTATTAGAAATGTGCTTAACTCAGATGGGTGTCGTGCTCACATAACGCACTTTAAAAGTACCACATGTTCCTACTTCAAATGGTACCTTTTACAATCGTATTAAATAATAGGACATAGATATTCTTAAGTTATCGTTATTTGTACCATAATGTTTGACGATGAAGGTCTGCGCCCAATGTGTGTGGCCTGTGATAACATATGGACCCGAGACATGGTCACTTACAACGGGCTTCATAAGAACGCTCTAGGTCACCCAGAGAGCTATGCTCAGAGTTTCGCAGAAATCCGCAAAGGAACCGGGATCATTGACGTAGCTCGAAGAATTTCCCGTCTGAACTGGCAGTGAGCGGGGTACATCGCCCGGCATGGGTAGGCCCTCCTTAAGGAGGATTGACGACATAGTCAAGTTCGTGAAAAATCGCTGAATGCGGGCGCAAGGCCGGTCATCATAGCGATCTTTGAAGGAAGTCTCTGCGTTGGAGTGGACGTCCATGGGCTGAAAAGAAGAAGAAAACGTTAAACCTCTGTCAATGCGCAAAGCGTAATCCTCAGAGGATTACTGACCTGGTTACACTAATGTGAAAATAAAAAAAAATATTATTCTATAAATTTTACTTCAACACATTCAAAGATTTATGTACGATTTATAAGTCACTTATATACTATAGTGGCACTGATTTTTTTAGAAACGGGCCCGTTTAAAAATTATATATAAAAAATAGTTTTAAAATTCGGATGTGAAACTCTATTCTAATCTGATCCGTATATAACATTAATGTACAGAGATGAGCAACAACTTAAACATTATATTTCAGCGTCTCTGTTAAGTAGACGAAAATATTTGTTGTTCGATTTTTAACAACTTACGTTGCAGTCTCATCAGCAATTATGTCTCGATAAACTTCGGTTAGCTTTTGGTGATGAAACTCCATCTTGTACTACTATTTAGAAATGATTTAAACTGTTCAAACATAGTAGTAATAATCTTAATGATGATTGGCTAAAGGCGTCTCTTAATAGCGACTATTAAACAGTCGTAGGCAAAGTGTAACGAAAGAATTGCGTGCTTTTGTTGTAGATGGATATTTCATATTTTAATGAAAAATAATTTGGTTAACCGCCAAAATGTTACAATGGTTTTTCGTAACAAAAGTGATCAGTAAGGTAACTTTGTTAACCTAACATTAAGTGATAACATAATGAAAACATCTTACATCTGTTTTCGTTGTAACGACAATTTGCATTCGTTGAATCATAACTTATCTCTAAGGAAACTTATATTTAGTACACACGTTGAAAGGCTGTTTGTTTACTTAACAGTTTTTGGTCTTATGTTATGTATTAAGTATTTTTTTCCAATAATAAAGTAGTATTGCTTTAACTTTTCAACCTAAAATTTTCAATTAAAAATTATATCCCGTGTTCTCTTGTCAGTTATTAGGGAGAAACATCGCTAATTAGTAGATGTATACACGACAATACATGACAGTATGCGGCGGTATACTAATGCAGAACAACGACCGCACACCGATTTATACGTAATTATTGTGGTTCAAAATTGTGTGAATGGGAATGATTCCATTGCAGCTTTTCCATTTAGCTTTCGTAATTACGTGTTTACTCGTACTTATTCATAATGTTAACTATGGTAAAATAATGTTCGTTGATTTTGTAATGGATAAATAATTAGTTGGAATGGAAGTTTATTAAATGTTTATGATTTTTATGTGAATTATTTTCTACTTTTTATTAATAATTTTTCAATATCTATAACAAAAAACATTTTTAATTTTACTATTACAAATATAAATACAACTTATTTATTTTGATAAAATTGTTTTAAAAAACAAAAAAAATTATAACGATGTATTCATTATATTGTTTGGTTCTCTACAAATTTTACGTTTTCTTGAGATGTTATAACATGTAGATCATATCATATATGCATTTTGTTAAAAACAATATTCACTTGCCTACCTTACAATTAACAAAAAATAATAAGTAATGCACATTCATCCCATCCAGAGGTGAAGACAAGGTAAGATCAAATAAAGGACACTAAAAATATTCCTTACATTAAAGATTATTCAAAAGTTCATTGTTATTGGAAAATAAACAAAAAAGAATAAAGACCTAAGAATTTAGATCACACATTAAGATTAAAAACTAAAGGTGATCAAGTGACCTTTAGATTATAAATTCTGTAACCTATGTGGGCGGATTTATTTATCTAAACGTTGCTTGGTGTTTCTAAATAATAATTTTGGGATTTTGGCAAACTAACTTGATATAATTTGTTCAGCTAAAATTTTCGAAATAAATTTTAAAATAAAACTTAAAATTTAAACATTATTATGGGTATTTAATCCAGTTAATAGATTTTTATTAGGTTGACCTTGGTTCTGTTTTAAATAAAAAGCTTGAATTTATGAATAAATAGTATTGAATAAAAAGTATTGAGTGAATTTATTGTTATTTTCGGAAATTTTCCATGTTCTTTACCATTTCGACTTTTTCTGCTTGACATAACGCAGGACTTACAGATTTGAAATTTGCGAAGCGTTTCTATTTTATTTTTTTAATTACTACACATTAATTTTACAATTATTTTATTTATATAAACATAAGTTCAAAGGATGACAAGAAAAATATATTTTTAAAGTTAATTATTATTTTATTTAATAATTTTTCTTGCTTTTAATATTTCCCTATCCTTCGCCGCGAAAAGTCGCTAGAAGAACAGTCATCTTAATTCATTTTAAACTGCGTAAAGATAAACTTCTAATACGTAAGAACTTTATCTTAACAGTACCAAACAGATATAAAAACGTATGAAAAAATTTTCTTGTAAATTTTGGGTGATTTAATTTTATTAGATTATTTGCTATATATTTGACAATTCCATAATGCATATTTGCAATGTACCAATTAGAAAATTATTTTATTGTCCGGTCACTATCGTTTACCAAGTCTAATATCTTTTAATGTATCTATCTAGTGTTTAAAAAATCGAGTAATAAACAATGTATACATAATATACTTATTTCAAACGTTGCAGCATTAAATAAAATTACCATATTACTTAGAAATTTTTATTATAAATTTAGTTAAATGGATAATCAATGCTCTTCATTAGCATTTTTAATTAATAGGGCTGCGATTTAAACTCACAGAAGTCAATTTTTGTATTTAAGAACGGTGACAACTTGTCTTCGAATTCCTTCCATGTACAAATACCATCGGCACAAATCGACCTAATTGGTTCTTCATTTAAGTAGAAAACGACGTTATAATCGATTTCATCTTTCATTGTACATCTGGAATAAACAAGGATTCGAGATTTATTTTAGAAGCATTACACAAATCATTCAAATTGTCTTACGCTTTTCTAAGCGATCGTTGAAGATAAAATAATCTACTTTTAACTTTATAAATTGTAACCGCTAAAAGCGAATTTCAATAAAATGTTAAATTTAATTAAATTTGTGAAAATATTTACAAAAATTCGTCTTAAAGTGGCAGTTATGTTTTCACATCATAAATAAACATGTATTTTAAATACATTAAAAAAAACATGGAATTATAATTCAAAAAGATTTATGTTAGAATTCAAAGTGTACCTGTTTAAAACGGCTACAAGATTAACCGAGAATGCAGAAATAGCGCTACTTCTCCATTTTCTTTCACGATCTCTATTAGAGCTACTCAAAGGTTTGCTATCTTTAAATAAACCAAGTGCTGTATAAACCATGTCTAACATTGTTGTATGTGAAAAATATGCACTGATATTCTTGCCTTGACCATCTTTAGCTTTTTGAAAACTTTGAAGTAGTTGTGCAAGAGGAACTTGGCCAAATATTTCGTTCTGTGCCGTACCGTAACCATTTTTATAGTACGATCTCAGATCTTGGATGTACTCCAAAATTTGCAAATCATCTTTAGTAAACAGGGCACACCACGGGCTGAGCTTATTCTCTACACCGGACCATGTATGGCGACATAGATCGTATAATGCTGTGATGTTTGTATCGGTGAGAGTATAATCAATGCCGCTTCTGCGTTGTATTCTATCTTTAGCCTGTAAAACAACGTGATTAGAATAGTATAATTTGCAGTGTCCAGTTTTTCTGCGGAACGTTTTATATGAGTTCTGTTACTGTTTTCATGTTATATCGATAAAATAAATTATGTATGGTTATTCTATAGATAGTTAAATGGATAAATAAGAAACCAAAATATTAATTGTTTATTTAGTTTCTAAATCCGTTGGTTCTATACTGTTGTTTTACGGACACTCGCATATTAACGGTTTTTCAAACGTAACATGTAATTGTATAAATTTAGTAGATTTGGGCAAATAGTAAAGACCTTTAAACTTTGTCTTTAACATTTAGTAATTTTTTTACCATATAAATTATATAAACATAAATAAATAAATAGAACATAGTTTTTACTCAATATTTGTCAATATTTGTAAATCTTACCATATTCAGATCGTTTTAATAGAGATGTACACCTAATTTTAAATCTTAATTCTTTACGCTACACATTTTTATATTAAAGATCTATATAAATTCTAGTATTCGAATGTACTTTACAACTGTATAAGGTCAGTCAGCAAATACATTTTTGAATAAATTTCCTTTTAAAGACAGTACACCGTATATTATTATTAAACGATCTTCAAGACTATCTTGACCTGGTTCACAAGGGGAACTGGTTGAATAACTTTAAAAAAAAGAAGATAATGCACTGCAGAACTGCTTTATTCTGTGGCTGTAAACCTTAATCAGAAAATTAAAAACTAAAATAAATTTGGCTAATAAATAAATTACTTTAGTTTGTATTTTTTACTCCCTGTTTTATTTTCACAAAATCGGCAATAAAGCGTGAAAAATTTGCGAATTTAGGTACAGCAGATACAAAAAATTGTAGTCTTTCTTTCATCAATTGCAATATCTCTAAAACACTGTCATCATATTAGAATTCTCGGAATCTTAAGGTTTTCGGAATTAAAAGTTAGTCTATCTAACTAAACTGGAAATTAAAAAAAAATTTAGTACTTTTATGTGCAAAGTTTAAAAATTAGCTTAGTTATACGGCAGTTTTATATTATTTGTAACTTTTGGCATACAATTATATATTTTAAAAGAGTGAAGTCGTAACTTACAGCAAGGTATTCAGGGGTTAGCATGTATTTCTCTGATTCAGCGAAAATATCGGGGTTATGTTGTACTTCTTTCTGGTACTTTCCACAAGTTAAATACGGCTAAAAATAAATTAGTAGAAGAGTATAATTTCTAAAACATATAACTTAATTTAAAATTTTTGGGATTGCGTAAATATCGTACTCACATCCATAATATCCGAATCCGATAGAGCTTTTTCAGCTTGTACATTTTTATTGTTAAGGCCTTTAATGAAAGCTTTCGCACTATCTTCTATCCAGTGACCTAAAGCTGGACGTATGCTATAACTTCCCTTTTCCAAATTATCCAACAAACTGGGAAAAGCTTCTTTAAACCGCTTACCTATACCTAACATTTCTTCATATCCTTCTGTTGTAAGTTGCTTAGCACCATTGAACATCTTTTTGTCTATTGGCCAATTCTTTAAGTCTTCGATATCTTGAGCACAAAGAGAACTACGTCCTTTTTCGTAACTGGCCGCTATGTAATTTCTTATAGCAAGGGCATCTTCCATCTTTTTGCCGAAGCCAATAGAGGGGTATCTTTTTCCATGACGGAATAATCCCCAAATACTAATTGGGCTACACCCTGTGAACAAATACAAAAAGGGCGTTGTTACTGTTTGTCATACTCCGATGCCCCGATTTTATTCATTTGTTTGTTTATTTATTAATTAACTTATTAACTTTAAATAGTGCATGAATAATATATAAAAAATCAGATGAAATAGGCAAAAAATTAGGTACGAAGAGAGATCTTATCGCAACTACTGTTCCTAACAGACATCGGTCTTCATTATGACGCAAACACTTGAATATTTTGAAAAACTTATTTACTCATATGTGCATATGATTTTGACAAGATTTACTTATGATATCAAAAAAATTGTCAATGACTTTTTAATTTGGGATACACCCACGTTTAAACTCACCCTTTAATTTCACTAAAGAGTCCCGTATGTCGCCTCTAATAGCATTGTACGATGTTTTACTTGCAAAATATTTATATGGGCAGCCGCTATTCCAATGACAGAAGGAAGCATTACATATGGTCGCAAATAACAATACAGTTATTAGAAACAATATTTTCATTTTACTAATAAAACTTATTTCACTTTGAAAATATTAAGGTTTAATCCGAAGCTCTCAAGCTGTGGTAGACTTGATATCCTTTTCGAAGTTGGAAGATAACTAAATGCAACATTTGCATAAAATACTAATGTGGTATTTGCTTCTACATATAATCCACTTGTGTAGCAAAATATTTTTATATTGAACTTGTTTTAGTTCTGTATTTGAATTAGCTTGCATAACTAGTTGCTTCGATATTTTCATGTTAGTGTGTTTATATGTATATAGTTAGAATAAAACTACTTTGAGTGATGTCGTATTTTATTAACATTAATGTAAAACATGCAATGGCTGTCAGTATTACCTTCAATGTTGTTTATGTCATTAAGAATTATGTTATACAAAATATCTTTCAAATTGGATCCTTAAATAACGACCCTTAGGGTAAAAAACTAAATAAAAAACAAACAATATTTGACTTTGATATTTGTGTTTGAATTTAACAAAAATTCAATGTAGTGTTAACAAAGTTCTGCAGAATATTTTCAAACTCTTGCCAGGAGCATTCACCGTTATTGCATATATCTTTTAAGGGCCTCTCGTTTAAGTAAAATGCCACATTGTAGTCTGTTCTGCTCCCGTCCGTACATCTAAAAAATAATTATGTACCAGAACTAAACAATAATTCACGAATTTAAGTCTACGTTTGAAATTAGACACTATTAAAACAATAACGATTTATTAAACAATATATTATTTACACAATTTCAACACAACTGGCATCATTTGCATAAGTTACAACTGCTTAAGGCATTTAAATGGTCTAAGATTCACGAAATCGTGGCATGTCAAACGCACAGTAAAATCTGTTAAAAGTACTTGGTAGTTATAATATTTAATCAATTGCAAAATGAGTAAAAAAAGTCATTAAGAACTACTGAAAAGTTATGTAATTTAAATACATGATAGCTGTCTGTTATTGAACATAAAACACATGTTATTATAGTTATTGTGTAATCTCAAAAACATCACTTTGTTTTTGAGATTTTAAAAGTACTCCACTTTTAAAATAACCCATGTAAAAACTTAGGGTAAATAGATAATATGCAAACAAAAAAGATAGTGAAAAATCCGTTAAAAAATGAACAGTAATTATCAAAAACACCTTTATAATTATCATCACATAATTTTTATGAGTATTACAGATTTTTTTTTAAATAAATCCTGTTTAAAAAAAACTCTCGTTTAGTTATTTTAGTGTCTAAAAATTTCATTACCAGTTATTAACATAATTGTTGATGAAATTCTTAAGCTATGACAAATCTGCTGAGCTTGATAGTTAATATGGCAAATATCCTTAATGGCTATATTAAATCTTCAAATTAACGACGTCGATTAATTTTCTTAGCCCGTCATCGCAGTAATAAATAGAAAAATACCAGAATTACGAACCTATTGAGGGTTGCGATTAAGTTAGATGCAAAAGCAGAAACTTTCGATGATCTCCATTTTCTTTCAGGATTCCTTTTGTCGGCTTTCAGTGGTACTTCGTCTTTGAATAGACCTAACGCAGCGTAAACCATATCCATCATGGTAGCATGGGTAAAATACATTGTTAATACCTTTCCAGTTCCATTTTTAACTAATCTAAAACTTTCTAACAAGTTTGTCAATGGAATCTGTCCAAAAACTTTATTTATAGTTGTACCGTAACTGTTTCTGTAATAGTGTCGTAAATCTCCGATATATTCTAAGGCCAGTAGATCATCTTTAGTGAACAGAGCGCACCACGGACTTCTAGTATTATTTATTCCCGAAGACGTATAACGACATAAATCGTACAAAGATGTTATGTTCTCATTACTAAGTGTGACATTAATACCTGTCCGTTTTTGAATTCCTTCTTTGACCTAGAATTTTAAATAACGTTGATAACGTGTTTTTATCTATGAATTTAAATTTAACCTTAAGAAATATCTAAGTCTCGAGTAATTGGAGCACTATTTAATATTTTGCTGCCATTCTGACACTGCATAATAAAATCAAGTATAAACTGAAGATGAAAATAAAAATAAATGAGAGAATAGCACGAGTAGTTTAAAAATCACTTTATCGATCATTAATGTGGTGTTGTAGCTTTGTAAATAGGTTAATTAAAAAACTTACGAGAAGAAACTCTGCCATATTTTGATACTTATTAGCTTCTGCATATATATTCAGACCATGTCTTATATTTTTTACGTAGTAATTACAAGATTCGTATGGCTAAAAATATAACAAGAATATATCACCTTGTTTTTCACATAAAAAACTTAATGGGTACTAGTGTAATACGCACTGCCAAAATGTCGTAATTGGAGTTTGATGTTTCTATAGTCAAAGATCGATTGCCAACACCTTTGATAAATGCCTTAACACAATTTTGTACCCAACGGTCATTAGTTGCGCGTAATGTATAACTATCATCATCCATATTTGATAGTAAATCTTGAAATACATTACTCAATCTGTGGCCAATACCCGCCATTTCCTGATAGCCTTCTTCAGCCAATTGGTGAATATTATTCAACATGTCTTGATCAATTACCCAATTTAATAAATTTTCTACGTCTTGAGCGCACATTCGACCTTCTCCTTTTTTGTGACTTGTTTTAATATAGTCTTTTATAATGGTTGCGTCTAACATTTTGTAAATAAAGTTTTCACCGGGGTTTCTTTTACCGTGTCTTATCAATCCCCAAAGGCTGATAGTTTTACATCCTGATGAACATTTCCGTGTTTTATAAAATTATAAAAAATTTTATTGATTGATAATTATTTACTTACCTTGTTTTTTTATAACTGAATCTCTTATATCGCCTCTAATAAACTGGTATGGTGTTTTACTTGAAAAATATTTATAATGACAATGATCATTCCAATAGCAATACGAAAAAGATAATTTGATAACACAAAAAACCGTCAATAAAATCAATATTAAATTCATATTTATGTACTTATTTCACTTTTAACTATATCGTCAGACTTCGTTTCGTTAAAAGTTTATATTATCAAATGGAAAACATGACACACAATCTTATAGTTACGAGCTCATCGAACGACTAATATAAAACGTGTAGTTAAATTGATAAATATATAAGGCGAGATAAGAACATTTTTACGCTGTGAACTTTGGGGTTAACATATCGTACATTTTTTCATAACATGTTAACATTTGCATTAACTATAAATTAAAATTTTTCACTTCATATTTTTAATTGACTCTCTCATTCGCAATGGTTTGCCGTTAAAGTTCTAACTAGACATCTTGGTATATTTTGAAATATTATGAAACTCGTTATTTACTATCTTATATATCTAAACTAGTAACACATTTTGTTATAATATACACCTAATGTACTTCTAACTGTGGTATTTACAATTTTCGACGCTGAATTCTGTTTGCTAACAAATTCAACCGGCTCCCGTCGGAGATGTCTGCGGTTCCGCTCTCGCATGCCGAGGCTGGAGACAAACCGCCCGCGTTAGATGACCCTTGTGACGGGCACAAAGGTCGAGAGCTTCTAGTGTGTGTAGAACCAGAATGTGGTTCTGATATGTGGAAATAGGAGAGAAGAGAAGGCAGTAGTCCGTAACATTAAGGCGGACCAGAGCCTCAAGGTGGAGGAGGCGAGGATGAGGCCAATGGCAGTAGTGACGGACGTCCTGTCTTCACTCAAGGTTGAGGAGGTTCTGGACGCTTTAAATATCCGCTAAACAGGGTATTACGGTTCGAATCCTACGTTGCTGTCGAAATCCACACAGAGCGCATGTGATCTTACGGGTGGCTCCAAAACTGTGGCGAATGATGGTGGAACAGAGGGTCAGCTTTTTGAAGGCAACTCATTCTCCATCTCCGTGGAGTTTCACTGTCACGACTACTCGGAAATGAGTAGTCAAACCCGAGCCTGGGACCGTCTAAGTTTATAAATATTTTGATGACTGTAGCCATATACAGTATGTCAAAACTAGGTTCCCGCGTCAACTCTTCCATGGAGATACATCGATCTAATTTTGATGGTTACTAGCAAAAAAAACTCAATTGAGACTTTTTAATGATCCACTTGAGAATTATTGCTTCGCCTTCTAAGGTCGAGATGTATGCTAATTCGAGGGATTATACTACGGATGCTACACTTTGCGGCCAATGTCCTCAGCGACTACAAATCATAGCTGGATCGGCTGAGGGTCAACAGTCGTCTTGTCACCAAATAAAAAAAGTTACCAATCCACAAACCTGCTGTATCTGTTTATCATGTACCATTAAAGCCATTACATTTATGATTGTATACATGGGAATAAACGATACCACGGCTAGACGAGCAATCTTAGGTTAATCTAATTGCAATCAAAATAAGACAATTCTTGTTGTTCAATTAGTCGTTGTCGACATTTTAATACCAAATTCGAACAGTAATTATAAAAGTTTTAAAACGTCAATTCCGAGTGATGGAAGGGGATATCAAACGGCTCCCATTTCAAGATAATTATAACTAATACTTAAATGATAGTTTTGGGGTGCACTACCATAACAGATACAAAATCAAAAATAAATATTAGATAAAATAATTAATATTTAAAAGAAGAAAATATATAGTTAAATAATAAAATAAAACCTTATTACGTGGTATTTGCATACAATGAAATAAGCTGTTTGGCAGAAATACTTTATTATTTTACCTTAACGTATATACTTTTCTTTTCTTATAGAGAGATTATCGATATTTTTAAAATATTTATCTAATTTATTCCGGTAACGGTACGAATTAACTTTAATGTGTATACTATAATAATTTTTAGACATTTTTTTATGACAAATAATGTCATCTAAATTCTTACAATAAATAATCAAACCTGAGGAGAAATATAGGTATGAGAATATAAATATATGAAATAGTAAGAAATATATTAACTTGAAAATAAGTACTTAAAAGTACGATGCAATTCCTAATTCATGTAGTTTTCCAATTTATATATCGTTTTAAGTTTTTTTTTCACCTTGATTGCTTCATTTCCTTCAAGACCGAATTAATATTTACATTATGTTAATCTCCAAGTAATTTAATTTCACATCTACACTTTAAACTTATACTGCGTATAGACAAAATTGGCGTTTCGTTCCCTATGTTATTAACAATATATCTAGATTTTAATTTTCTTTTAATAATACTCTTTAATTTGTTCTGTTAAAGTAACAAAATATTTCATTTTAAAATAATTATTTTTACCGTAAAAGACATTTTTGTTTCCAACTGTTATAACTATATAACTTTTTCTTCTTAAATTTATTTGAATCATCTCATTGTAACTGATTACACAATTAATAGTGGTTTATTGTTGAAAAGCCTTTAACAGAGGCAAAGTGAAGATCATAATTAAAAGATTTGTGTTAAATTTCTTTTCTTTTCATTTAATTAACATTAATCTAATTTTTCTCCATCTTTTAAAACTCCGCCTGCTTCTATTGACGCCTGCTATTTGACCTAGAAACAAATGGGGTAGTAAAACTTATTTTTCGCGAAATATAAGTGTCTTTTGATTTACAGTCTTTAGTGAAAAGTAAGAATCGAAAAAGACGAAAACTATTGCAATACATCAATCTGTACAATCTACAATTGAATCGTAATCGCCATTTATTTGAAAAATATTTTCATACTTAAACATTGACATTGACATTTCTTTTTTGTCCCAAAATTATTAACTCTTTCATTTTATATAAATATCTTCTAAGTTTAATCTAAGAATAAATACCGCTATTTATCACTACTCGGAGAAATCCATAAGACTTTTATATCACTAGATGAATCACATCCAATAGAATAATAATAAATACATGATTTGAACATGATTTTGGTCCAAAAATTTAAATTTTTCCTTTTCAAACTGATGACATATAAATATAAATTATTGAACTTTATGAGAATAATGTCTGCATTCCATTTTTATTTCGGATTACTTTACTGAGTAAATTGAAATTAAATTGTTACATTAACGCTATTTTATCCTCGTCAAATTGACCAGTAACATTCAAAAAAAAATTATTTGGGTGTGTGTACATGAACTGTAAATTTGAATCATACTCGCATGGACTATGTCTATGTTAGATTGCTATTTATTTCAGAGAATGAAAAATAACACAAACAAATGCTACCTTTTAATTGTGAGTCCCATTATAAATAATAGATACAATATTGCTTACTTTTTAAACAGGATTAAATTTTTGTATTTTATGTTTCTTTATTCTTAATTTTGATATTTTCTTAATGAGCTATAGAATAACTTTGTTACGACAGGATATAATAAGATATTTTATAAAGACTAGAGTGCATTAAGGGAAAATTGTGTACTTAATGAAATATACTAATCATTAATTTAAATGGCAGTTTTTGTTATATTCCGTCGTTTAATTATACATTTACAATTAAATTCCTTGGCATTTAATGAATATTCTTTTTTGTTTAAAAATTTTAAAATAATATTATAATGGTTATAAAAATATTTAAAAAATACCAAAAAGTTACGCTCCATGCGTATTATAAATTCATATTTATACGCATGAAGCGCAATATTTGAATCAACACGTAATATAATTTATATTCATTGGTCATCAGGTTCTTTATTGCTTTTTTACTTAGGGACAAGAATGTAAAGACAATTTAAGCGGCATGTGAAATTGAATTAGCACTTGTAAAAACAAAACTTAAAATAATTGTTTTTAATTGTTTATTTCTTTGGCGTTTATTTATGTATATCCATCATAATCGTTTTAATTGATATACATCCACTCGTGTACATAGAGATTGCCAAAAGATGCAGTCTTACGCACATAACTATCTTCCAACTGTCCCCTGCAATAACGTTTATGATAATAATTTGACATGACTAGGCTAGACGTTACATTTTACTTCACTGACAACAATATCTTTTGAATAATAAAGGTATTTTAACACAAAAATTAGTTATATATGCATTATTACCATAAATAAAAAAATCTTACATTGACAACACTAAATCAATCGTAGTAACAAAATATGTTCAAATTGTCATAACACTTCATAGACATACACACAATAAAAGTTTTATTAAACGTACGTTAAATTAACCATCTAGCATCAACTAACCTAAATTTAAGATAAAGCACTTCAAACGTTGTGGTCATAACTATTATAAATAGCTATTTATATATATTTACACATACATTTACTAGTCTTTTTAATTATACTACTAAAATCTTTTATGTATCTATCATTTCTTAATATGATTTATGGACGTTAATTTTATTCAATTTCCAATATTCTACTAATAGTACCATTAATTAAATTGTTTGATGCGAGAATGTTCAAACAAATTGAAATTAATCGTAGCAGCTTCTCCAATAGAATTATTAATCCATAAAATAGCACTTAAAGGTAATCATATGAACGCTGATTGTAGTAAAATGTGATAAGCAAACGCACCAAACAATGAAAAAAAGGCACCTTCTTCACTTTTATTGATGTATTCATTTCTATACTCCTGACCAATCTCATCTTGGCTTTCAAGAAGAAATATTAAGTGATATTTCTACAGAAGAATCATTTTCCAGATATAACTATGGGTGTTTTGTTCACCCGGGATCTTGTTTCGGGTCTAAAATAGCACGTCTTTCCTGGAGTGCCGTTAACAACGCTTGTCGAATTTCTCTTTCCGAACTTCGCCATAGTCTTATCAGCTCTTCTTCTGATAAATGAGACAATTCAGATCTTTGTCCCGTCGGTGAAACTTTTGAATATGGTGGTACAGGTGTTGAATCACTATCTTGCGAAACCATGATTTCGATACTTGCTCTATGTGTGGGAAGGTCGATACTAAGATAATTATCTGATCTTTCCGAAACGTCTTGATAGGATCGAGTTGAAGAACCTTCAGTTCGTCGGATCATAGGAGATGGAGTACGAAGTCGACTATTAATATCTGGAGGAGAGTTTGTTAAACAGCTTACATCGCGACTAAGCCTTCGACCAATATTGAGACTAGTCTTCTCGTAGATGGACGCAGAATCGGAACCTAAAACTGAATCTGTACTAAATCTTCTTACATTTAATCCAGCAACGCTACATCGTTTGCGGCGAGATTTTGGTGACCGAAGCTGCCTCGGTGATCGACCTTGTCGTGGCGAGCGACTTGGTACTTCAGGCGATGGAGATAAGAATTTAGATTCTGTCAATTCTTCTGACACAGAAGTTTCAATTGCCACATTTTCCTTAATAGAATCCAAGGAATGGTCTCTCCCTTGTTGAACCCTACCGAGTTAGTAAAAATATTTTTACACAGTAATATTTTGTATGCGATGTAAATAAAATGACAAAGGCGCACTGCTTACCTTCTAATTTCTTGTATCATTTCAAAAAATTGTGCTTTACTTTTCCTTCTCCGGCGTTGTTCGTGTTCCTTCTGAAACAAATGTGCTTTCCTGTCATAACCCGACGATAAAATATTTAATTAAACGCAAAACATGACCATGTTGAATCATTTACCCTTTTAACACTCTTTTGAAAAAGTGATGTGAAGTGTCCTTGGCGAATTGTATTAACCAATTCTCGAGCTGCGTGATGTGGTGACACTAACTCAACGCAGTTTATAAATCTGTACAATTTCTGTAAATAATAAGTGGATTTAATTTGCGGAAATTGAGAAATTAAAGATATTTCAAATGGATGAAGGGAAGAAAGGTAACTCGTTCACTGTTAAAAACTGCAGTAAACTCTATAGCTCAAAGTAATCCGATTTGATTGAAACAGTCTCGTTATAACCATGGAGTGGGATAAGTGTCGCTAAAATTTTAGATAAAACAAATGATTACGTGACAATGTCTAAATCGTAGTGTAATTTTAAAATCAACTTTGACCGCTTTCGATGGAATCTTGCGCAGCTCTCATAGCAATAGCTTCTTACATCGAATACAAATATGTAAATAAATATATACACTTAATTAATAATTTATATGTATGTACATATACACTATACACTGTTATCAAATAGTATGGCGAAATTGTCAATTAAAATTCGCGGGCGATAGAAAGCTAGCTAATTTTTTTTCAAGGTTGGAATATCAATTGGCAAAAAATTAGCACAAATACGTCAAATTTCGGTTAGTGCCAAAATAACTCAATTTTTCGGAAAAAAAAGCGTCTAAAATTCGACTCATATCCTACCGCAACCCCTGTATTCGCTCGATTTGGCTCTACGCGGCTTCTGGTTATTCATCAAAGTCAGTAGGGGGCAGAGACGCAATTTTGACACGATTGAGGAGATAAAAACCTACTATCTAACTAAAAACCTACTGAGGTCTTGAAAATTATACTAGAAAAATACTATTCCGACTGTTTCCAGGATTGGAAAAAACGACGGGAATTACTTTGCAGAGAAATTTAGGATGGAAAAGGGGATGACATTGGTTAATAAATATAGAATTTAAATTTTAGAAACAAGTTAACCTTACTTTTTGATCCCGGTGTTATATAAATATGAAAGTCATTTGATTGTTTAAATAATTAAATCGATTCTAGATAAACGTTTATGTATTATCTAAAGGGAACTATGGAGATGGTTAAGATCCTTTCATCTAATTACTAAAACGATAAACGTACTTATTTATAGGTGAGCTTTATAATTTTCGCTATTAAAATTAACTTCACGGGTAGATATTTACCTGACTGAAGAACATTATATTCCTACTTCTCCAAATTGTCCCTTTCGGCTGGTGTCGTAAAATTGGTAGAGTATACTTATAAAAAAGGTGTTCCAGAATTAATATTAAGCAACCGACGATTATTCCAACTCCTAGAAGTATAAATACACCCGCCACAGCCGCTACGCCTGGAATAAATATTGCTTAAAGTATGAAAAAATCGAAAGGCATATTATTTTTATTAAACATCTTTGTTAAGTATAATAATACACATTAAATTTCATCTGTAGCGAATAATGTAACAATTATTTCACCAACTATTTAAAAAATTGATGAAAAATAATATCAGAGAATTTTATAATTTTATTTCTAATAGTATATGAAATTTACAACATAAAAGAAATTCAATATAAATAATGACGTGTACCGCCGGTGTGTAAAAGTGACTTATTTGTTTACTTGTTTAAAACAACAACGACGTCCATAGATTAAATGTGTATGGACTGTGTTTACGCATTAAAGGCGCAATACGCACGGGGCTTTGAAACATATTTTCAGGATTAGATTGATGTTTATGTCGGAGTACTTAAATTTATATGACTAAGCTCTCGTAACGTAGGATGTCGTGCCGTTTTATATTATATTACGGTCTTTATTTCTAAACAGACTTTTTGTTATATGTGCATCAAAAGGCGTAGCTCTTTGTAAACTTTATATATTCTTTAGTTTTATGGTATTGTTTTTCGTACAGTCGAGAAGGGAAAGTAATTGTTTAAACGGTATTAATAATTAGAAAAAAAAACCTGATACTTTTAAATTCAAAACATTTAAAACATTAGTAATGATGATATTATTCAAAAAATTGTGAAATGACAATGACATCAATAGTGGCCATCAATAGTGGCCATCAATGAAACAAGCAGTCTTTTAGTACATAACAAAATACCCAACATCTTTTGTTGAGTTCCTGTGTCATAATCAAATTATTAGAGTGCAACACAATTGATTTTGAAATCTTATGAACAATGCTTGTTAAAAAAAAAAAAAAACAATTAAAACTTTTAACAAATAACCTACAAAAATACTGCAATTTAATATAAATATTTTGGAAGAAGTAATTAATAAAATGTCAAAAAACTAGATAGACTTCAGTAGACGTTAAAATATATATTTCGGCGTAACGCAATTTTAACCTCGTTACATTTTAATTTTCTTATCATCTCATCAGAGGTCGTCCCAAATAAGAGGTAAACACACTTTACGTGCCCTCTCATTTTTTCAGCGATAAATCCTATGTTTAATCTTTTAGGTCGGCTGGTGGTATCGCGCCTCCCTTTTCGCCGCACCCCTGAGGGTAGGATTAAAGCGAGGCGGGCGATAAATTTTAATGAAATTTCCGGCAGAGACGAACCAGCTGACTACGTTGATATAAGCAATTTTCATTAGTTACATCCAGCTACGGTGTAGTTGTCATTGAACGATTATATACATTGAATTTAAAAAAAAACCCTTGCTAAACATAATTTGTTAATTTTACCTAGAGGTTTCGGCTGAATACCATAATCCGCACTTAGCTTGAAACAAGGCAGAGCTCCGTACCATTTTTCAGTGAGAATATCCATGTAACCATTAGAAGAATACTTTGCAATCACTGCTGATATACTATCCTGTAACAAAATAATTTTTGAGATTAAATTAATATTGTTCTTAATTGTTATATACAAAGAAAAGGAACATTCATATTCATTACTTTTATATTATTTAATGTAACTAAACTAACAAAATTTTTCCTAGTAATTACCACAATACGTTATAACTATAACTAACCGGCTTTAAAATTATCATTACATATAGCATTTGATATGTAAAGCAAGAAATGAAAATTTTATCTATCTATCTTTTATATTCATTTCTTAGTACTTATATTGAGATCTAAAAGTATACTAATTATTAATAAAAAAGCAATTACTGTAATTATTTATTCATGAAAGAGATATTCGTTCTTTATTATTTTCAATTTTATTATTAGTTAAAAAGTTAACTAAAGTTGTATCTGTGTCAATAATGTTATTTATGAAGAAGAAATGATAAGCCTGAACCTCATGACATTAGACTATCGATCACTTTATTAGCAGAATTTTGGAACATCCATCAATCTTTGCTTGCTTAAATCCAGTCGTTTCACTGTCGCTCAGACCTTCAATCTATGTCTTTTTTATTTCAATACAGATTATTACATATTTAATATTTTGCTTAGCAATTCAATTTTAACAATAGTACAGAAAATATAAAACATATATGTGATTTATAGAGAAACAAATAAAACAATTATTTATTCCAAAATTCTGTGCAACTCTGCACTATTGCTCGTAATCACATACGTTTACGTCTTATTACTCTACAGTAAAACATAGAATTGAGAATAATTATTATTTACCTTCAGAGGAAAACCTTTAGCCATCCCAATGGCGTACGTATCTTTAGAGAGGGCATGTTCTCCGACTTTCTGAAGTTTACAACCATGATCTGTAGCGCGATAGTAATCCAAAACTGGTGTGTCCGCTATTAGGAGATCTAAACTGTCATTTCTAAAAATAATAATATTTTAAAATAAACCGATTGGTCATTGACCGAATTCGTAAAGATGTAAATATATCAGACCAAAATTTTTATTATATTTATCTAATCAACATTTACAAATATTTTGATATTTATTTCAAGAAATGGTGGCAGTTGTAAAATAAATATCATAATAGCATTTTCTTGGTTAGCGTTAAAAAGTTAAAATGTAACAACAAAAATAAATGCGTGTTGTAAGTAGTAAAATATACTGGATTACAATATTATTTCACACCTCAAGACGGTGAGCACGGAAGCGATCATGACCATGAAATCAGAACACTTATGCTAATATCAAATACCTTATACGATTTTCAAAGATTACTTTTTGATTAGTTTTTATTTTTTATTAGTTCACCGGAAATTCTTAAGTAAATTATAATGGATGCAATGACAAAAATATTACATGGATGTGAGATGATAGTGCATTAATAAAATATTATTAGTAACAAGTAAATGCAATGAAATTGAATTTGTGTAAATATCGTTTATACTGGAATGATAATGTTTTATTACCTATTTAATATAGGTTTTTACGACATTTAAAATCATATGACATCTATGTTACTTTTATGGCCACAGAAGTATGTCATAAAATTGGTAGTTTGGGGCCACAATCTTTAGGAATGAGTTAAAGAGAATCATATAAAATGTACTAAATGTAGTTATTTTACAAATGAGATGTAAGAATATGTATAATTTTTAATTTTACCGATAAATGAATAATTTCTTTATTATAAGTAATTATAATAAATGAATATATTTTTAGGTTAATGTGATAATTTCAGGTAATGTTTTTATTTCATAATTTCCTGCATTATTATCTAAAAATTACACAATAATGACTACGGACATAATAAAAAATTACATTAAAAGTTATTTTCTATTTTTATACCTTAAACGTTGAATTCCTTCTTCAATATCTTGGAGAGCATATCGCCGCATTATTTCAGCTAAATGCGGATTATTTCGTTGAACATAGTATTCAGCAGCCGAAGACCTAGCTGTACCTATCCGCAATGAAAGCCACTAAAATTAAATTTTTTAAAAAATTATTTAAGTACCACAAAGTTGTAAACTTATAAATAAATGTTTTTATCCACATACATTACTTCTTCCTTGGTAATCATCCACTGCATTGTGAAAGAAAAGTCCTGCTATAAGAGCTGCAATGTTGGCGGTATAACTAGCGACAAATATCACCGAGAACCCGCCCCAAACATTGATAAGAAATTTATTAGGCCAGCTTTTGGGTGCTTTAAATGCTACTAAATGACCACACAATAGCCCCCACATTACCCATAGGGCACTAGATATACTGAAATTTTTAGATCTTTGACGGCCCCAAGGATTTAATCCAAAAGGTGACAACCATTCATAGATAGCAACAGCAATTGCTGTAACATTCAGTGATGTGAAAATTGCAATCCACAATTCCGGAGAAAATGGTAATAAAAAAGCCAGTAACGGAATATCTGGTCTTTGATTGGGCGCAGCTAATATTGAAATTCCACTAAAGAAATACGGTTGGCTGAAATCAATTACTTCTGCCCGTGCTGCTGAAACACTAAGTGCTGCAAATGACATATGTGCAGCCCCTGAAACTAAATCTCCTACAATACCATTCCATTTTTCTCGATCTTCGTGTGTATCCTTATTATGAGTATCAAAATTTTTATTTCCTTCTTCTTCTTTATTATCATTATACAATTGAGACTGATAATTTTCCTGTTTAGTCCAAAGACCGTTTTCTGCGCCTTTCTTTAGCGATCTCTGAAACGGTCTCACCAACTTTCTTGATCCATATAAGCCATCTTCTACAATATATAAATGAAAGTCAAATTCAAGTTCCTGCGCTATATTTTCTAAAAGATCCATTGCTAGTCCATAGCAACAATGTGTAGACATTCTTGAAAACTTCGTCGGCTTAGGAGTAGGAAAAAAATAATCGTTGCTCTCTTGATCGCTTTCTCTTTCTAATTCATTGAAAACTAATGTAAGATTATCTCTATCAGATGTTTGAGGTCGATGACAAGCTAATCCTCGAAGGCATTGGCCGTCTTCGTCAAGTTCACCTTCCATAACAAAAGGAGGCGCTAAAGCGGTAACTATGCGAAATATTGTTCGGGCACCAGCTGATTGTCCATGGGCAACTAGATGCCCTCCTGGCCATACTATAGTGTGCAGATGGACATTTCTACCTCTTATATGACCTACTTGTCGCCAAACCTTTCCGCCTCCAGGGTTGTAAATTAGATTTAAAAACGCAAAATTTGCTGTAAGTGCCTTCCCTTGTCTTCCAATTCCTCCAGCTAGAGCTGCAGCTGATAAAATCCGCGTTTCTCTAAAAGTTAAACAAATATCGTTAGTTTTAAAAACCTGAATTTGACTAATTTTATGGAAAACTTTGATAATCATTCAGGACAATAAAATTAAACAACATTAAGTTTCTTCTGAAAACTTAATTTTTTTTTCATTTACTTTTTTAATTTACCAATAACTTGAATTTACTTTAATTGTATTGAACATCTTTAGATGTTTTACGCATGAATGTTTTAATTAATTAACCGCAATAAAAATAGGTATTTGTGTTGACAGTTTTCAAAGGGCTACGTAAACATTCTGGCAGTCATAAAAGTCTAAACGGGCAACGTAATAAAAGGTGATCGAGGGCGGTTTACGCAGCAAATTTGTCAGGGAGATGTGTAAAAAGTTATTCTCTTCTAGCTTGACCTATTTAAGGCGATCTATTTCAAACATACATAAAAAGATAATTATCATGTCCGCCAAGTCATGTAGGATAAATTTATTTCGTTTAGTCAATGTACAAAGTTGGACGTCGGCCAAAAATTTTCTTCCGTAAATGTAGTATGTATTGACGGTTTGTAAGGGTAGCAATATTGGGTGGCAGCAAAAATAGGAAGATAAGAAAAATTGCAAAAACCCGCGCAGCGTTACTTTTATAATTAGTGCCTGGTTTAGATCAGAAAGAAAAGAAACGATAAAAGAAATAAAGGGAAACTTAGTCAAAACGGTTAGACGAAACCAAACCAAAAGAGTTAAATTTTTAATCGTTTGCAGCCAAGAAACAATTGCTAGTAAAGGCAGATATAAATACTTAAGTTCGTAAAGGAGCTATATAGAGCAATAACTAGCCGTATGATTTTTTTCTTAAATAGATAATCAATTAACATACGTTCACTATTAATTAAATCATGAAAGCAAAAAATTACTTTTGAAAAACATTTACGTCCTTAAATACTGGAGCGGGTAAAGCATTATTAAGAACTTGTTAACGAATACAAGACAGTGATGCTTTTTTAAAACAATAATGTACACATAAATTTGTTTCAAAACACATTTAACACTAAAATAAATAATGTAAATTGTGTTATGCCATCACATTACTTCTTTTAATCATTAAAGACCGCGGGGACTATTAACAAAATACTAATTCGTAGCTTTTAAACATTTTGAACAGTGAAATAAGTTGCCGTTTAAAGGAGTTCTTTAAGGTCTAAAATTAAATTTAGATTAAACGGTAATTGACATTGTGTTTGTTATTGTATTTAACCAAATATTAGTTATGCGGTACGTCATGGGCACCGAGAATTGATTTAAATAGAAATTAATCGAGGAAAGAGAAATAAATTGATTGACAAAATCGGAACTTTTGTTCGATTCATGTAACGCGGAGACAAATCTAAAATACAACGAACTATTTTTCCACACATATTGTCAAATAGCTGAACTTACTGCTATTATTGAATTGTAGAGTGAAGTCAGCTTGCCGTATATTTCTTCTTGACAATTCAATATAAGCGTACTAGTAAATTTGATTTCTGCAGATGTTACTATTAATATTGTTCAGAACTATATAGATTTATTAATCAAACAAACTAAATGACCATACTTCACAAATATAAACCATTTTTATGTAAAACTATAAGCTGGCCAGTATTTTGATTTAGTATAAGAAAGTCCCTTTTTACCGCTACCTTAGTGACTATTGGGCTGATGAATTTAACTACTTCGTTTTACAAATAGATTTAAAAATATGTAGCATCAACATTTCATTTAGAGTATTTTTGCGAAGACACCTGTTATTTATAAAAATTAATATATGAAACATTTGAATAAATTGTACTTTTACGTCTTATCCTCGGAAAAGCTGTGCCGAAACTTTCTTCTTAGACAAGTGGAACCAAGAGAAAGAGCACTCACAAGTACAGATTTGTTTCAGCCTCCTGCAGATTTTTCTTTAATTCTACAAGCTTTCTGTAAATGTTTCCTCTAACGCAACCTTACCATCGCCTGCTTTAGTCGCGAAGGGTAGGTAAGATATAAAGGGACGACTAGGGTCAGTCGCTTTGGTCCTCCGCCAAAGCCAGATCGGAAAATGTGTTTCTTCATCAATAATCGTATGTTTAAAATTAAGATTACGTTAGTTTTTGATGATTGTTTTATCAAAACAAAGAAAAAATCATCAAAATTAGAAAAATTCAAATTTCAAGCGTCTTTAGCCTGGAGGTATTCTGAAAAAGAGTAATATGCCTTTTGGCAGAGCCTCTGCTCAATAAATTTTTTGCATTCACTAAGATATATTAACCTCGTCGCTGAGTAATCAGCCTATAAAATCTAAAAGACTAACAGTGTCGAGGACAATCAAAACCTAGTTATTTTTTATTATTAATAGAGACAAGAAGTCAATTTTGAAGTGTACAATAATACTTTGCTTTATTTTGTATAAAACACAGGGTTTCATCTCTTGAAATTCCTTGTTTTCTACGTCTCACAAAATTTAACATGGAAGTTAACTTTTTTTTTGGTTTCGTAAACCTTAAAGCCTGAAGAACCCGATCCAAAAAGATTTCAGTTCAAGCGTGACACGTGTGCGCACTACAATTAAAAAAAAATATTAGTGCGTTCAAAATAAACTTCTTGTCATTTTTTTTTTCTTTTTTAAAACTATACGCGGGCTTCTTAAAATTTCATTGAGTAAAATGAAAATTATCTTATATTTTTAAGCAATAAAAGTGAAAACGTTGCGGTAACGGAATTAATTATTAAAACTAGTCTAGTTGTGTCATGACAACAGCTGTCCTAAAATATCTTATCATTATTCTCTTATAAATGTACATGTTCCGACGAAATAAAACCTTTTACGTAAAATATGAAAAAACATTTTCAAAAATAAATTATGGAAAAATTGATAAAAAAATGTATACGGTGGGACCAATTTTTATGTATAATTATGAACATTTTATGCAATGATATGGCACTTACACTTTGTTCAATAGTTGGAAAGTTCCGGTGTGAGTAAAAATAGTGAAAAATTTGCAAAACACCTCTAAGAAAATAGTAGGTGAACAAAGATGTCTTAAAAACAAGATTTTATGGCACAATGCATGTTGTGATACAGACTGGCCAACCTTCGCCTTTTAGATAAAGGACGTAAAAGTAATCTCGCGCCGTTCTTGGACTCGCCGGTCAATTTACTTTTACGATGATGCTCTGTACTTGTTACCATTCTATTCCCTAGTTTATACGCTTTTTTAGTTTAAGCTCGATAAAGTTTACCCTCTTAAATAAGAGCACCGGTAGATGAATTTAATTTAGGACATTAGTACAGTTTTTAATACCGCTATGAGTAAACTTCAACTATGATTTTGTTAAAAAAATTCATTAAATTTCAATAGACTTTTCTTAAATTATGTTTGCTTAAATTATTAGAACAGAGTTGTGGCACTATAAGCCGGAATTATTAATTTATAGTGGCGAGATTTAAAATAATTCTAATACATAACTTTAATGGTAGTTACTTGTCACAGCTAAGACAGTTTCCGTAAATTTATGCAATAGAAGATGCAAAAAGTCTTGCATATTGATTTCGCAAATATCAGCCATTATAATGTATACTAAAAAGGGAGGTTTTTCCTTTAAAAAAAATACCGTTACGTAGTATTTTTATTGCAAAAACAAAAACTATTATGAAAAAAAAATAACATACATAACTTATAATGTTACATTTTACATGTCGCTTGAAATGATTATTTTGCTGTAATATAATGTAGAAGTGACGGCTAACAATAGCTCACTAAGATCATGATTTTTCATTGCTATGTTGACAACAAGCAGGAGCAAGAACGAGAAACGGCTTGATTAATAAATTTCAGACAGGACCATTCCTGGTTTTCGATATTTAGACTTTTTCAAATCTAGACCACTGATTCATGTTATATCGACACCACCGGCTTTTGAGTGATGTACGTCTACGGATGTCTTATTGTTATAAGTTAAGGACGCATAAATATAGTACACTGTACAGTTAAATGTAACTAGTATGTAATTGTAAATAGTGATTAGCTACGGCTAAGCAACTTATATCTCCTTGCCTAATTCCATTGAATGAATATGTAAAAATCTTAAACCGTCATTATTTTAAATCGTCTGTCTTTATTTTGGTAATATCAAACGAAATGCTACTAGATTTATTTATATATAATAAGGAGTGTTTACGACAATTTACCTTACAAATTCGATGCTAAAATCTGTAGCGGCATCACTAGGTTCCTCCCAACACGATGCGGTTGCATCGCTTAAAAATTGTGCATGTGCCGACCACACGTCACATGCACGTAATACTCGATGAAGAGCAGCCACTGTTAAACGGACTGCAGATCTGATGAATGTTTGATCTAAGAAAAAACATGTATGCATTAGATTTTAAAGGATTCTATAATAATTATTGACATATGTAGTACATGCATGCAAAACGAGTTACATTAACTTTTTTATCAAGGTATCGAAATATTTTACAATTGTTTTTCATCATTTGTTTTTAAGAGACTAAAGTGGCGATTTTATTTAAAGAAAATTTAAACATTAATGTACATACCTATTACCATTGGCTGAGGATATAAAGCCAAGAGTCCAACAGGAAGGTCATCAAAAATAGAAGTTTTGTTTTTTTTTGTCATCCCCATATCTTTTTCATCTTTTTCTTCATTTTCATTAACAAATGTCTTGTATTTCGTCACAAACGCGTCCATTCTTTTTACTAATTTATTTCTAACGTTATCCATAGTAGAAGTATGCACCGTTGGATTCAATAATAATTCACTAATATCACTTGAAAAAAATACGCTACTTTTTACGTCTCGGTCCTTGCTGTTAATTTCTAAATATTTTTCTTGTATAATTTTTTTTGCGTTTTGCATATTCTTCAAAGTTATACTATTTACATATTTATTAAATGACTCATTCTCTGTTTTAATTCTTAGACTAATTGATCTGTTAATTTTATCATCATTACTAATTTGGAAGGAACTATTATCTTCCTTTTCTAATGAATCTTTTACAATTTTAGAAGTTTCAACGCCTTTTTTATCTACTCTAAAATGACTACCGCTTTGACTTATATTATACGAAAGACTTACATTTACATTTAATAATTTGTTTTCAATGTGCGCTTTGGATTTATTATTATTTCTTCTAAAGAGTCTATTTTCTAAATTTGAATAGTATTCACTAATTACGTTTTTACTTGTTATTTTATCAGATAATATTGATGGGAAGCGGTGACTAGCGTCAGTTATCGAATTATTGTCTGCATCATCTCGTTTGTTTCGTTCGAAGCCATCATAAAACAATGTTTCATCTTTATAATTAAAGCTTGCAAACTCAAGTTCGTTATCTTCGGTGTATTGAGTTGAATTAGTAATGTTATGGAAGACATCAAACTCGCTCGAAGCATCAATCCAAAGCCAAAAAAAGTGACCGTCGAGCATGTTTAGTCTTTCTGCTTCTTTCATTACAAGTTTGGCATATTGGATATCGGATATCAGAACAACGACACCGCGTGTTAATCTTGAAACTTCAGCCAGTCGTCTAAATACATAAAATTTATTTGTAATTATTGTGGAACACTATAATATTATCTTATATCTCTTAATAGTATATCTAACCTGAAAATAGCATGACGGGAGTATTTTATTGGAAGCGTAAGCCATTTAGGATTAAGCGGCCCCGTTGTAAGAATTGAAGATAAGTCCTTTCTCAAAAAAAGTGATGAATATATATCTTCTTTCGCTAGTAAAGTAAATGTGTGCCAATGTGCATGTAAGAGAGTAGCTCTGTAATTAAATTAAAGTAAGTTAAGTACATAAATATAACGTTTTGTACATAAGAAATAACATTAAGAATATTTTGAAACTAATTAGTGTATTTTATTAAACATTTTTGTCAATACCTTAACGCTTGCAGAGTTTCAATCACTGTAATCTCTAGTCTTATCTCCAAAGGCAGCATATCCTGAGCAATATTAATAAAATGTTTATTGAGCAAGTGAAAGCATGGCAATCACTTCATGGTAAACCGACAATAAGTGCGGTGCTAACTTTTTAATGGTATATGCTTTACAAAACTATAGCTACGTCTATATTTTACATTAAAATCCTATACAAGTAGCGAAGTTTGTAATTAAGACTCTTAAACAGTCGTAATATATATATATTACGACTTTTTAAAGAAAGAAAATAAATTGCAACCATTTTCTAAAACATTAACATGGGGCACATTGTTAATGAAGACAAAAAATTACAAGAAAATGTTTTGAATAGTGATCAAATTTTATTTCACAATGTGGGATATATTGTAGAGAATTTATATAAATCATGGTTGTTATTATTACTAAAATAACCTTTTTACGAAATAAAATGTAATTTGCTCAGTTATTTGTATTTTATAGTGTACAATAAATTGTAACAGGATATCAAAGTTGTCATTACAAGACCTGACCACTAATGCCACGGAGTTTCTATTATTGGTATACGTCGGAACCGCATAAAAAAATATTTTTAAATCCTAACAAATTTTATATTGTCTGTGGTTTATCTTTATTATGTAGTCATTGGTTTTAAATTCCTTAAACAAATATATTAATTAAATGATATTAATAAATTATTGTAACACGTTTTCTCCGAAACATTGACAAAAAGATAATGCTTAAACATCAGTTAATATTGTCAACGATTCCTTTTGTCGCAAGTAAGCGAACGTGTCGATTATTTTAGTGTATTGCTCAAACTTGAATTTACCCTTTAATAGTTGTTGAATACGACAAAACAAGGAAATTTATAATAAATGTGTTATAGAAATAACTAAGGCATAATAAAAAATGTACCTATGCGTTTAAATTAAACTTCTATTAATATTCGCCCGTTTTCTTCCTAATGTTAAGTCATTTTTTGACTATTTATGAAAAAAATTACATAACAAAGAACATATTTTGCTCGATCACATAATAAAGATCCACCTTTTTTATGATAATTTTTAGGCTATAAAAACCATGATTATCTTAATTGTATAACTTTACATCATATTTGTAATATATTTAAAAAAATGAGTTTTACGTTTACGTCTTAAAAGATATTACAATAAATGTCAAAAAATTTTCATTGTCAGTGACAAATTTTGTTTGGCTGTATACAGTTCCAGCTTTACTGGGTACACTGGATTCTTAAATTCTTCACAGTGACTGGCTTACTTCGAAGACTTGGCACGGGAACATATTTATTTTACCAGATTGGGAGTATTTTCCCTTACATTAGCAATGGTGTAAGATAGATGCAGATGGGATGGTGATGTCCGAAGTACTGGGACGCCAGCCCGAGTTGCCGCTGTCACTATAGCAGCCGCAGACGTACCACCTCCGCAAACCAGCAAGGCAGCAACACGTCTTCCGGAAAGTGCTGAGCAGGTCCTTTCCAATACCTGTGTACTGAATCTACATACAAAAAGAGTAATTTTGTTTTAAATGTTTAATTTATTTAAATCGTGGCAACATAATAACTTATCCTACGTAATAATAATAAAATAAAATATGTAAAAACTTTTTATTGCGTTGAAAAAAAAAAACATCAAACATCATTTTCGGAACCATGACATAGACTAGGTAGTATAGTAACTCGTGTTGTTTAAAAGGAAAAAATAATTAAAGTAACAAATTTCTTTTTTGAAAGCTTTAATTAAAAAAAAGACCTTATCCTTCTGAGATAAGAACGCTGTTTCCAACGTAGATACAGAATAAATTAGAGAATATCCATTTTATAGGATTTTCACATTTTTGATCAAAATTTAAAATATTATATTTTTCACACAATATCATAAGCTACGATTAGTAATTTCACTACAAGAATACTATTTGACTGAATAATATAATTAATGTTTGTATTTTCTCCAGGGACATTTAAAATAAAAGAAAAAGTATGTGTTTGTATATTTGTACTCTGCAATAACTATATAACATTTATAAATGGGGTACCTTTTGAGGAAATGAATTGGCGTATATGGATAAATATTTACCAATTTTTAGGTAAAAGATTGTACATTTCGGTTCTGTAGTGCCTTAACAGCCTGTCAAATAACACTTTTACAGCATGAATTTATGTTTCCTTTGACCTGTGCCTAGGTAAAACTGCGGTGATGTATATCACATACGGGTCACACATATTATCGCTATAATTTTGCCCACTTGTCTACAATTATTTATAACAACCGAAACCCAACGTTTGGCAGTGTGCAGAAAAGACAAACAGACGCCTATTTACACGTTACAATAACTTCAAGTTATGCAGGCTCATTTAGTGCCAAAACAAACACAAAGCTCCTTTGAATTATGCAATTCTGCTTTACAAAACCCAGATCTATTAACTTTATAACTTGCTCTATTGTTAACGAAATTATTTTCGCTTAAAACAAAACGGACGTTTAGTTTTCACCGCAACATAAAACTTTTAGCTCGCTTAAATTGAAGTTGCTTAATAGATTTTTTCATTGGAATAAAAACGTTCTATTCCGGATCTATTTTACAACACCCTCATACATAAATCAGATCTAATGGATTCCAACATCCTTACATTTTAATAACAACCGCAGTAATATATCATTTCAAGGATCATTTACAAGTATCATATTTCATCGTATTGATTTATGAGATATAGGACGATTCTAAATGTTTGAAATTATTTGTCACAAATAATGAAAAAAGACGTTTGTAATGACGTAATGGATATGACACTATTATTAAGGTCCTACGCGATAGTGAGAAATTTGGAGTAAGCATCTCCTGTTGTATAACGTAAAGATAACTGTCAGCTTTAAATTTTATTGAGAAATAAAAGTAAAGAATAAACTGAACGTAATACAACAAGTAATGTTTTATTTTTATGTTTACATCGAGTGCCTGTCTTTTAAAATTAATCAGACTCAAACATTTAATAACTTCATTACTTTGTTTAAGAAAACACCTGACATATAAAGTTAAGTAACAATATTAACATAAATTTAAAACCTTTTTATTATTCACAAAACTTTAATGGATAGTTAATTAATTTTTTTCTTGCGAAAATACGGTAAAATCAATATAATAATATCACGTAAAACTAATAGATAAAAAATCTTTTTGCTTGACTACTGTAATACATGTAAAACAATCACAATAATTTAAGTACTATGTATTGCATTTGTTACTGCACTTGAAGCATTCGCATATATATAATCCGAGTTTAAGTGACTTTTCATAATATTTACAAATAATTTGCTATAAATCAACTAACCGCATTTTTAGTAAGTCATTAATTTTAAAAATAATATTAGAGCATTGCTGCAAATATTTTTATTCGACCATGCTGTTAATATAAGTACGCTAGGTACGAGCATATCATCTATCGCAACATGCTTTTGTTTAACGACCAGTGTAACCACATTAGTAATACAGTTCAGTATCAAGTTGTACGCGCTCTGCATCAGAAGTCATCTAAAGTTTAAAGCCTCAAAAGCTTTTAAGTACACAAAATCTTTATCAAGAACATAATGTCTTCTCGTGTGTATCCCAAAGTATGGAGCGAATTTGAAAGACAGGCGGAAGACGGGCGCACGTTGAATTTTGTTATTAAAGATATTTCAGAGGATATGTGGAAAACAGCAGTTGAATTTATGTTGGGAAGTTATATACAAGAAGACGTGTGGTGGAAAACTGCAGGTGAGGTTCATTAGTTACGAACGATCAAATTATTTTTATAATCAGCAGATCGCTTATTAGTTCTTCATTTGTATCATTTATCTCTTAATTTTAAATTTAGAATATGCGCCACACACTTCTAGGAACCCATCCGTCAAAAAAGGCATTTAAAAGTGTCACAAAAAGCTATTACAGCTATTACATGATTCCATTTCTTTTTTATGTTTGCATTTATATATATTGCTTGTGAGTGTGTGAATGTGTATATATATTTGTGCTATAAATTTTAAATCATATGTTATATGTTTTGTAATATTAATTCACTGAGTGAAAATATTGAATAACTCTGAGACCGCCCTTTGTATGTTCAATGATGCTTAATACGTTAATAAATCAATTTATGATTTATTCGGTTTTTATAAAATTAGAGTTTTTATACTATAATGTGGCATATTAATACCGACTTGCGTGAATCCTTGACCAAATGTTTGTAACAAACTTGCTTAGGTTTAATAAAGAAATTGTGATGACTAATTACCACCGGCGTAAATTTTCACACACTCTCCCGACATAGAAATTATACACTTCTTTCTACCGTGAATGAAAAACGCAGCGCTATTTTATTATTTCACGGCAGTTATGTAACGAACCCACATTACAGTTGAGGCGACTTATTCATGCTAAAACTTGTTAATTTACAAGGCACTGTTATAACATTTAGATACGTGAACATTGCGAGAATTTTATGTATGAAGAGTAGTTTCCTTACTCAAATTTTCAAGCATTATATTGTCAGTATACCTTAAACTTATTCAAATGTGATTTAAATAATAATCATAAAAAGATTAGAAGTGAATGAGATTTGCTTCTAAATCTTAATTAGTAAAATAAGGTTAAAACGTGGACCATAGTCTTGCGTTAAAAGTTTAGTATTTGAAAATGTATAATTTATATACATATCGTTGTACAGTGTTCTGAATGAAAAGTGCATTATATTTATTTTAAAGTGTTTATGTAGCTGTAGATTTACTTGTGAAAACCGTTATAATGTATCATGGGTGAAGTTGTTGTTATTATTGAGAGGTCTTTGCTTCCATTATCGTGAGTGATTGGACGTCGATTTTTGATCTTGTACGAGGACGGGGAGAATAATGTGATGCGCTTACTATGGGGAGATTTGGGTGAGTCGAAGCTAATTCAAAATAGTTCTTTGAGCAAGACTGAAAGAATTCCTGGACCTAGAAGTTGAGGTCACTGTTGGAATCAAATTTATATTAATACCACTCCGCATCGGTTGCAATTTGGGTGAACCGGTTTTGGATAACTAGCAGTAGTCGGAGTGTGAAAGCCATTGCGTTGGTGAAAACTACACTTGCGTAGCAGAATACAGAAATAAATATATTATTATACTTACGCTACCCACGCGTATTACTTTGCGATGGACTTTATGACGGAGAGTGAGTTTTCCGAGAGCTGATTTTTTTCCTAATAATGCAAATGTAGTTGTTTAAAGCCAAGGATGACTCCAAGGTATTTGGCCATGTCCCTCCAAGAGACAAAAGCTCAAAGATAAGGCGCCTTTGAACTTTGTCCACGAATCTGTTCTCCTCACGATTTCTATTGTGAACTATTATGGTATTTAACCAGACGCTGAACGTTGTCTGAGAGAGCGTCGACAAACTTGTTTAACATCTATCTTCTGGGTAGATTTATCGGTAGCTGATTGGATGTGATTGGCTAGAGATGGTATTGCCTGTAGCCTCACATTAGGATAGTTAATGGATTCAGGGATTTGAGAGAGATGCAAAGATTTCATATCCTTAAGTTCAACCTCGAGATTATATCAGTTGATGCTAGTTTTGGTTATGAGTTTGGTAGTTATAACTCAGAACTCGGAGTTTATTAAGAAAAAAATAAATAACCTTTGTGTATTCACTTGACTTGAATGTTTTCGAAAAGTGGTAGAAGCCTTGATTAAAAATTAAAATAAAGGTTGTTATAACGCCCACAAAAAACTTTACTTTTAAAACAATTTACAAATATCTATGTGTGAAAATAGTTTCCTTAAAAAAGTGTTTGTCTTTGTCTGCTCAAATACCTTCAGAATAATTAGTCATAGGCAAAAATTAAAGTAGCTACCTTTACGTCGTTTTTTTATTTAATTTAAGCTGCTTTCTTTCTGTAATATAATTGAGTCTACGGTCGGCTCGTGCAAAATAGTAAATGACCGGAATTTTTCCGTGAGAACCGTCCGCCTGTTTTCATGAGCTTACATTAATAGGAAAAAATCATTATGATGGATAAATGATTTAATGATATTTAAACATTAAAATAAAGAATTAAATTCATTTAGACATTCGTCATTAGTATCATTATTAACTTATTAAACATATACACCGACCACATAAAATAAAAGAAAAATAAATAGGTTTATTTTTTCTATAATTAAATTGTTAGAACACTTAATAATTACATTACAAAGTTAATACATTAATTAAAACTGCAATATGTGCCAACCGTGACATTGACATGTTTATTTCATCTATTTCGTTTATAAATTATTTATTTGTTTATATATTTATTCTTAAACTTAAGTTTTAATTTGTATATATATTAAAGAGCTTTTTACGCGGTTATGTATTATATGTTATATCTATATGATATGTTTTCTATCAATATATTGAATAAATAATTTTTTTGGTAATAATTAATCAAGGGACGGAGATTTGTATAGTAATACATTGTGTATGTTTAGCTATATTAAACAATTATACATATGAATAATCGTCAACCGGAAACCAAAATTAAAAAAGTTACAAAAATATATATTTTTTTAATTACAATATTATTTTTCATTGCTCGTAAGCCGCCATTTAACAAACATAATTTATATAGAAATATTTATTTTGCCATGCCAAATTCTGCCGCAAAAGAATTAAAGCATCACATGAAAAATATAGTTAAAAGTATGACATTTTTACAATATTTTATTATCTACAGGTACTGCTGAAGACCCGGAAGCGATACAGGAGTACCGCGTGCTATTGACGTCGATCGTTGAGCAGAAAATGAGTTTGGCGTGTTTCCTTACGGAGAAAGACGGCGCAGGCCACACCCTCGTAGGTGTGAACATGTGCATGCCTCAGGAAAAGGGACGCTTCGTTGAGCATATTCCGGTAAAGGGCATTTCAAATTTAAGACGATTTAAATATAGGACGCTTAATTTAATAAGAATTTTTGTTTGTGGCTCATAGTTTGTGTTAATATATTTACACTTTGGGAACTCTTATTACTAAGAGCTTCCAAATGATTTGACAATGTCTCAAACTTAGACAGATAATATTTTAATAAAACAGATGAAAATAAATTTTATAATATCGTTTTAAAATTAAGCTGTGAACTATTTTAAAGTATTTTAATTAAAGAATTAAAACGATTAAAAAGATATATTATATATAAAGACATTCACATAACACTATTCATTTTTAAAGAACCGTCCGTGTAATATAATGTAATAAAGTAAGATTACGAAAGTTATAGACTTGATAGTTTTTTTTAATGTACGAGTACTTGTGTATGTCAAATTGGGTTCGCCATTGTAAAAATAGTTACTGTAGTAAATAAAGAATATAGTAAAACATTTCCAATTTTTAAATGACATTTATAGTAATAAAAAACTTTACACGTCTAAACGTAGATCGTAGCATTACTTCACGTACTATACATATATATATATGCAAAATAAATCTCATTTTGTCCGTAGCCAAAATCCCAAGCTGGTATTATGTCACTCCGCATGTTCTCAGAAGCGACAAAGTTTACTGTAATATTTGACAAGTACAACGTGAATAATTATCTTATGGGAGCCGGACTTTCTGTAGCTCCTGAGTACAGGGGTTTGGGCATCGCGGTTGAACTATTAAAAGCCAGGTATTACAAGTTCAAAAATAAATATATTTACACCTTAGTTACTTTTATAACCCATTAACGTTATCATTTACACCGATTAAGAAAAAACTTAAATTAATATAAATCTTTTGAATTTTATATATATATTTTTTTTCAGAAAATCTTTGGCGAAAGAACTTGGATTTCAGGTAACCGGAGGGATTTTTACAAGCGCGTTTGCTCAAAAAGCCGCAGAGAAAGCAGGGATGGAATGTCTATTTAAGATTTCTTACAATGAATTTGGGGACAAGTGTGACATTCAGTTTAATTCCGAGACTGAAGATCTGAAAATATTTGGAGCGAATACAATTTAATCCGAACAGACTTTGAACTTTTTTACGTCGGAACCTAACGCTAATGAACAAAACATTAAAACATTGTACTCGTATCACTCAGCGAATTTTTTCTTATATCCATTGTTAGATATATTTCTTTAAGTTCTATATAATCTTATAAGTACTTAATAAAACTCAAAGTAACCCATAGTAAAATGTAAGTATACCATATTTTCATTTTACGCAAGATACATTGCAGAACATTTTCAAGTATAAATATGAATAAATACATTTTATGCAAACATTTTTATTTTATTTGTCCCAAAGACGAGAAATAAAGTGTATCTCGATAAAAACTATTTACTTTTCATTAATGTTAAATTGATTCGTTGTTAGAAAACATTTACTTACAATCTTTACATTCAGGATTCGAATCGTTGCCGGCTGTCATTTTATCTCATAAACGCTCACTGCAAGGCATAGGCCTCCCCCAAAGATATCTAAGGATATCTCCTATCTCTCTATAATCGCCACGATTGGCAGGCGAGTTGGCGATCGCAGTGTGATATTGTTACGCATAAGACGCTGCTGCGCATCCTCTAGAAACTTGTTTGTGAGCAGTGACAATTCTATGAAATTGTTACAGAAAGCGTTAATTGTATACGATTGTGTCCCGGGAATTAAATCGGCGACTTTAGATCCCAAGTCTCAGTCCTTACCATCGACATTCATTCATTCGAGAATGGACATTCATTCGAGGACTTAAACGAGAACATTATTCTGTATAAAATGTGATTACATTTTTCTACAAAGGCCGTCACTGTTTTTTTATAAGACACTTCCATGCAAAGATGAAATTGACTGCGAACAATATAATTGCATTTCATTAGCTTTTTCGCGTTCGTAAAAGTTTTTGTGTATTAAATAGATTTATTTACATAATTCGATTAAAGATAGTCAATTGTAGCAATTATCGAAATTAACACTAATTTTGTTAATCAGTATACATTAATGCAGCTGGTACATTCACAATTATGCTAATGATCCTATTACCATTAATAACGTTCGAAACATTTATTTGGTTTTCAAACAAGTATTACCTAATTTTTTTATGTTAGATTATTATGTTCTCTCACCTTTTCGTGATGCTTTTTTAAATTATATACTTTGTTGTTAGTACACATCTTTATCTGACAAAGTAATTCTCTGTTTTTATTTTAAATAATCCTTAATTAAAAGAAATATGAAACTGTGTCCACTTTGTCGGCATAAGCTATATATAATAGTCAGATAAAATAGATAATTAGACTTTGGACATACAATTTATTATACATTATTATTATTGTTTTATGACTATGCTCGGAGTTTCTCTGGGAGATCTTATCAAAAAGAGGCGATATACAGAAGAAAAGGATAATCGACGTAGTTCAAACAATTTGTCGTCGGAAGTCGTAGTTGGCAGGGCACATCGCTCATGCAACCGATGGCTGTTGGGGCAGAAAGATTCTCGAGTGGCGATCACCGGTTGGCGAGCCTTGGCGGACCTACAAAATGGTCGTGGGAAGCCGTTGGATAATGGCAGCGAAAAACTGGTCATCGCGGTAATCCTAGGAGAAGACCTGTGGCTTACAGTAAGCGTTTATCGGCGTAAAGATGGAATAATAAAAAGAAAAATTGTATTAAAAGGATAAGGGTAAATTTCTATTTATATTTAAGTACAGCTCTTAAAAAATAAACATTAACATAATACATAAAATACTGTATATAAATAATTACATTTTTTAATTATAAGCAAAGCAGGTTACAATTGGTTGGTTTTTAATTTAAATATCGTCTCGTGAAAGCAGAAAGCTGGCTTAATGAAATTACATTTTCGAATAGCCTTTAAGCTGGCCTGCTGTAAAATTGTATTGCTAGAATTACATTTTCAAACTGTACATATATTAACTAAGATTTGATATTGACGTTAATTCAAGATGTGTTTTGAGATTCCAAAAACCGTGAATATTCATTGTAGGTTTTGAGCGATTTTTTGTAGAAAGTGTCATTTAAATTTTTGTACCTAAACCGCTTAAACTCTTTTACGCCAACATAAGTTAAAAAAAAAACCTACCGTCTCTTTTGCATAGAAAAACCTGCTGAACCCTCAGCACTTAACATAAAGGGTATGTAGTTAAGATCACTTTTCGGAATCGAGGGATGGTCTTATAACTTGGAAGTGTCAGTCGCGGCTTATCGCCAAATATTAGATTCGACTGAAAATCAGCAATTCCCTATTGAACTCATGAAAAGACTTTTCCACGTGGTTTCTCCTTAATCATATTTTAAACATCCTTGAATTTTGAATACATCCAGTACATTAAAACTGCAAATGATGTACTTAAAAATGTATTTTTACAATATGTTCACATCAGGGTTTCCTCTTCTATCGGATACGCGGAAGCGGTCTATGCTTTCAAAAGCTTTTCTTTTACCTTTACAATATTTTTCTGTTATTATTCAGGAGAGTTACGAAAAGTTTCATAAAGTTTTTATAATCTCATAATAGAAATGATTCAGTCCATATTCCATTATTTTATTACGCAAGAGAAACTATTAAAAAAAATATAACTTTACAAACATGCATTAACAGTTTTGATAAGTTAAGTATGTTCTTCGTTTTAATAATACACGACTTATTCTTTAACTCCTAAGTTGTACGATTCATGTAAAGAACAAGGCGGTCTTATGAATTGATTTAGCAACCAAATCTCCGATCTTTCAAGGCTCGCAAATTTGATGAAATTTCTGATTAACTTTTATACATACTATTCAGTAATTTGTAAAAACTTTCTGATAATTTTTTAATAAAAAAAACTAATGTTATATTGTGATGCAATTAATATACATTAAAAGACATTTTTAGTAAAGATAGAAAAAATATCATATGAAATTCACAGATAACGAATTGGATCTTAAACATCAACATGTTTTTATCTCCGGTTTAAAACAGCAAAGTAAAATACGTTTCATCTTTATAAAACTTTGCAACAAAAAAATAATGTATCAACGTATGTAACATTACTTTTCAACGAATAAACTACGATATTGTCACAAACGTTCATAGTCTAGCATACTTCGTTTGCTGGCTGGCTGTATTCGAATGTTGATGCGCGCTGTTAGCCGTTTTGGCTTTTACAGCTACATCGGACTCAGGGCATACTTCGATTGATTTGTTTAGTAAGTCTATATGTAAAGTTCTTTCTTAAACTTGTCAGTAGATGACATATAAAGAGTAGAAAGTATAAAACAATGAAGATTTTATATTATTTAAAAGTACATCGCATCGTAGGATATGGACAGATGAGCTTAACAATCGTCTGAAAATGCAGGCCGCTTTGGACCGGTTGAAAACCCAAAGGGAAACTATGCCCAGCGGTGGACATCTTTCTGCTGAGATCATCATACATAAGTATTGCTTCAGTCCAGAACGAACATAATTAATTCATCTATGTCAACAAGCAAGCTGTCATAAAATTACTTAACGTAGTCGATACTAAATGGAACAAATTTTACATAAACAAGAAAAATAAATAATATTTTAAATGTTGTTATTTGTTTTAAGATTTTTTTTTTCATATTCTTAAGTCTCAGCGCCAACCACTAAAAGATTTTATTTTATTGCTATTTAAATATAAAGTTACCAGGAATAAAATCAGTAACCCGTCGCGTATGATTTGACGAGGCTCAACGAGATCGTTTTGCACCAAAAGTGATAAAATTTTACGGTAACACGAATCCACGTCCGACCGCTGATTGATTAACTGAACAGAACTTTCATTTGGCTTGTGATTGATTTATCAACATACGTTTTTTAATAATACATTTTGAATGTTTTAAGTAAAAATATTTTTTTTATATTATTTTACACTGAAAAAAATTTCTAATATTTTTCATATTTATTTATTATATTTCTGTGAAATTATTAATAATACTTATTATAAATAATAATTCATTAATTTAAATTTAATTAATAATTAGAACCATTATTAAAGGTATTTTGAATACTTTTTTAATAATTTTAAATTGTTTAAAATTACAAATTATATCCTCTTTGCAAAAAACAGTCTAAAATAATTTATTAACGCTCCAACGCGTTCCTTTATCGTATATATCTCTACAGTCTGACAATATAGGGATATCGGTCAGACAATAACTTTATTGAAATTGAAATAAATTCCCTCTCGTTTTATGTCGAACGAATTATTTCGCAAGAAGGTCTCAATTATCTAAAATTAATAGCAGTGCCGGGATAATTAATTTACGCTGTCACAATTGACAGGCTCCTTGCGACCCGGGAATTGTAGGTGCCATAGTGCCGGGCATCAAATATGAACTGTAATGTACCCAAGACACTCAATAAAACTTAAATAAGGATATCGGTTGATCGTAGTATTAACTTTCTCGATCAATTTCGAACTTTAAGTCAAAGTTTCAAATTTTCCTACTCACAAGTTTAATTACAAAAAGTTAAAGTTGCAAACATGCGGCAGCAGTTTTATAAAAGCATCATTTAGTTTTGTAAAATATAGGTAAAGACTGATAAAAGAATATTACAATTCATCATAAAAACAAGTAAGGATTGGAGGCAATGCAATATTTTTATCGTAGGGGCAATGAAAATAAGAACAAACAAATTTGGTTTACTTTAAACTTTTATGGTGTACTTTAAATATTTTATTTGTTGTAATGTAATGTAATTAATCAACCCTCGTCTTATATTTATTTACATTTCATTTATTTGTTGTGACATACCTTTATGCGCTGTTTGAACAATTAGTGTTAATTATCATTATTTGTTTACCTGAAATATTGTGCATATGTACAATATATACACAAATAAATAAAGCATCATTACTCATAAATCTACCCTAAGAAAGTCTAATTTTCTACAGATTTACACTCAATAGTTCGTGTAACATAACAATAAAGTGCTGCTATTTCTCAAAATTACCAAATTATGCCTATATAATAATTTTGTAGTAATGAAATTTAAGTTAAAATTTAAAGTTTAAGTAAAAAGTGTTAAATATTGGACAAAAAATAAACTATATATGCAGTAACATTTACTAGAAAAAAATCATTGATATTTTTCGTCTGTTACACAGTGATACACAAACACTAACGGACGTTGTTTACGTGACGAGTCCCCTAGGGCATCGCAATTTAAGCCTCAATACATTTCTTTGTTACAATCCCCCCCCCCCCCCCCCTCTTTCGAAACTCCAATTCTTTGTGCCCGTTTTTGACTCAAGCTCGCATCATACAGACTCCGAATTCACGCCGTAGGCCTTTCCTGGTCTATCTTTTTTTTATAATTTTTCAGTTCCCTTATAGTTTCTTAAAATTTTGACACGTTATTAAGTTATAAGGTATTAACTACAAATATCACAAAATTCAGTTAATCATGGAAACCTTAAGATCATATTAGACCCGCGCTCAACATTTGTTTAGTAGCTTTCAATGGTGAAACTCGGTATTCCAATATTAGAGAATTGAAAGCTCTCTTCATAATATTAGTAAAACATTGACGCATGATAACTATTCTAATCTTTTGCAACATGTACTCAAACGTCAACATAACAAAAATATGCCGTGTTTCAACAGGGGATGGTAGATCCTCAATCGTACAACTCTATATATATAGTATATATGCTGGTATATATGATGGTTTATGCCTGCGACTGAAAACAATAGAGTTGACCAATAATTCACAAAATAACTTCATAGCCCATCAATATCCTGTGTTGAGATATGACGTGTTGAGTCCTGTCATCTAAATTTTATCAAATTTGAGAAGCAAATTAAAAAAAAGAGTACAAGTTTTGCTTTTGCAATACGGCAACCTTCCTCACGGGTGTTTTGGAGCTGCTAATACGCTAAAGTTAAAGTTAATAAGTTCCGTGTAACTGCGGATGGCTGCCGAAACTTAAAGCATTCTTCTGAAAAATGAAAAAAATTGTCCTTTTTACGAAAAGCTTTAAATATTTGCCTTATTGGCATTTAAATATTCAGCAGATTTGGTACAGGTGCAAGGTACTGAAAGCGCTTGGCCAAAACCTCTATTTTAGTTACCGATGCCCCCATAGAAGTTTCTCGGTCATATCTGAATTTCGATTAGTTGAATCGAAATTTATAGTCATACTTAATTAAATATTCTTTCAAGGAATGTTCTTGTGTTAGTTTGAAATACTGATTATAATTACACATTAGCCTCTTATCAGCGTGCTTATAAATGCCAAGGACCATAATACCATTTGAGAGTAGACGACATGCTTTAAGGAAACACGAACAAGGCCTCCAGATTATTTTAAGTGATACGACCCATCCCAAACAGTTTGATGGTTAACAATCATTTTTTATATACTATCTTGCGTTCCTACCGCTTATACGCTCATTACCTAGAGGCATGAAATTACACAACGTTTTAGCATATTATCTTTAATCAGTTGAAGTATCTTAAGTAGTGAACAAACCTTATATTGCCCCGCTACCTAAAGCCCACATGCACAGAACATCGGTTTTATAATTCAACTTGCTACAATGCCCTCAAATTGGAGCACAGTGATTATGCACTTTTTTATTTTAACGGTACTGTCGGCAGTAATAGTCGTTTTTTTTTTTTATCGAGCTCCCTCTATTGTTTTAAGGGCATTGGCAGATTCCGCGCGCTCGAGGGATGGCGTGTAACCTAAGAACCCTTTTAAGATAGCAAAGCTCAGAGGCTCACGGAAGAGCCACAGATCTGGCCACGATGTACTACTGTTGTACTGGATTAGAAGACCATCGAGTTTTTAGATCGATTTGACGGACGCGCCCTGGAGTGATGCGCGTGATGTAGGCTTGCACTATCACTAGTCGAAAATACCCGCTTAGCATTCCGGCAAGAGTGCTCGAATAAACCGAATCTCGACTTAGTCTGTTGCTATTTCCTGGCTAAATAAAACTAGTTCAACTTTGAAAAACGTTAGCACTGGGAAAAAAATATGCAGAAGAAACTTTAGCACGCTTATGTCTATGCTTGGTGGTTAACGTCTACTGTAATACATGATCAGGCCTTGTTTTCAACGAGACCGAGGTAATGAAATGGTGGTTATTTTATATTAAAACAATTGCAAGAACAAAGTTACCTTTCATCTTCGGGCAGCTCGATATACAACGGCTGCAGCGTGATATTGCGCAGGTGGAGCGGGTTGTCGCCGGCGAAGTACGTGTGTGAATACTCCGCGAGCGAGCGGTTGAAAGCGCGCACGACTGCGGCGGCTGAGGGCGGAGCGGCGATGCCCACGAAGAAAGCGGCGCGAGCGTCCGCCTGCAGCACGCGGAGGTCCCGCGCCACCACCACGCTGCACCACGCGACGAACAGCAGCACGTGTGCGTGTGCGTGCATCGCGCCCACGCGCACGCCCGCGCTCGCCCGCCTCACCGCCGCCCGCGCGCCGCCCGCCGCTCACGCCCGCGCCCCGTCGCCATGCCCAGCGCTCCACCAACACCATCCACGCTCAACGCTCAACTCCGCCGATCAATTCATCCGCCGCATTTAAATATCCACCAACTTAATTCTACTTTGAATTTAACTATTGCTGAGACTGTGCAGAAGGTTATGGGATCGATTCTGTTATTGACAGAAGTTTTGTTTATGGATAACCTGTAACAAAAAAAAATGTTGGATAAATCTAAATAGACCAGACTTATTAATAAGTCATAATAATTTATGAAAAACTTTACAAAAAGTCATTTTCCTATTAAAAAATTTCCAGTTTTATTTTATGATCCGAAAATCCGTAAATTTAAACTCTGTCTACAGATTTACAAGTAATTTAATAGGTTTTTTTGCTTAGACTAAATTGTGAAGATTCCAAGGTAGTTCATAAAACATTACAGAGAAGTGATTTATGGACATATAGAAAAGAAAAACATTTTAAAGATTATATGCTGGAATAGCTACAACAGTGGTAAACTGTCTATTAATTAAGAGGTGCTTGGTACTAAAGTCCAACTAACCGTCGCCGCAAACTTCCAGTAACTATCCTTTAACAGTCTTTTATTACTTAACTCTCTGTTAGCTGCTATTCCATGATATTCTCAATGCACTTCATTACAACATTATATGAGATATACGGTTACAGATAAAGATAACTATAAGTTAATAAATAATTTATTAACTATTAGGACAACTAAACATTTTGTTTTTTTTTTCCACTTCTCAAATACATACAAAAATAGAAAAAAGGAAGTCAGTTGTGGTTTAATTAGACACGAGAATAAAACATTATTATTAATAAATTTCCGTTCTTAAAAAAGAGCTATATTTTTGTTAAACAGAAAATAATTACAGAAGTGTGGTGTAGAGAATTTTTATTGTACTAAATTCCTTGGTAAAAATACAAAATTATGAACATAACAGATTTTTAAATCTTTTCTTTCTCTCTTTCTCTCTGAGAAATAAAAATACTCATCTCTATAAATTATTTTGTCTTATAACGTTGGTACTTCCTTTTAACAGTTAAACAGGTTGGTTGGTTTTTAATGAAAAATGAGGGGTGAACGTACCTACACCTCTTTTTTTGAAAAGCTATGAAGATTTAAGACCTATTTTCAATTATCCTACATAAAGTGATGAAAAAAAGTAGAGACTATTTATATATTTGTGTTCTGTATTGTATATACGCAAATGAGAAACACCTTTACATTCTGTTTTCACTTATGTATAGTAATACCAAATTACCTAACGAATGTGACACTAAAGTTTGATACATAGCTACAGAACAATGGTACAAATTACATATCGATAAATATTAGATATTTGTTAAGCCAAAGGAAATAATTGCTACAATAAACTATAACAATAAAAAAAAACCTTTAGGTATCGAATTAATTAATACTGAAATATTAAAAATTTCAGACAGTTGCAAATTATATACAATAAATGTTATATAACAAACACAAACTTTAAATTCAGAAAGTAGCCTTAATTAAATTATACTACCGATGGATATCGTGCCAGATGATTGTTTAAAAAGAATAGGATAAAAAATAACAAATATAATTTTATAGCAATAACTATTCTTAAAAAATTAGACTTGGAAAGTTTGTATTTAGCGAGTCATAAAATTGATAAAATCAAGGATATGAGTGATAAAATAGAAAATCAATCGATTTTTTATAAAGTTATACATCATACGTTCATTTTTATTTATATAATTTATAGATTTTTAAAATACATATGGAAAAGACATTTCTTCTAGAAAAAAAATTAGCATTAGACGACATGAAATCATGCTTTGTCCGAGTTAATTGTATGACATAGAATGTAAATAGTACAGACAGCAAAGATGTAGAGTTAGGAGAAGCACCTTCCACATCAGGACGTAGTACTAGGATGCATAGTTAATAATATATTAACTTGTTAATCATGTACAATGGCAAATAAAATGTATGTTTTATATTTAAGAATTACATTGTCTATAAATTAAGATACTAGCTGAAAAATTATATCGTTAATCCTTGTAATGATTTATTAATATTTTGTTATTGTATATAGAGTAAATATCACTTAGATTTTTTTTACAGTACAAAAAAATAATACCTTGTTTATTTTTTTAAAGCGGAAGAATTGTAATATTCTCATATTTTTGTACCTGAACAATGTCTGTATACTATTAAATTGATATAAGTACTCGTTGTTATCCAAGTTAAAAATAATACATCGGAAGTGATTGTTTACCAGAACAAAGCCCAATGGGATGTTTACGCCTACATATTTAATTATGTCTGTATAATAATTAAAGGACCATAAATAGTCCTCCACTTTTAGTGAAGGCAATTCATTCGTAACAGCGTTATAGTTAAATCATATTTCATCATTTATAACAGCATTATAGCTAAATCATATTTCATCTTTCCGAACAGCATTATAGCTAAATCACATTTCATCATTCGCAACAGCATTATAGCTAAATAATATTTCAGTCTCTACTCAGTCTTAGTTAAAATTTTACACCTAAGTGTTCTTTCTTTGCAATATTAAATTTATTGTGATGCTGTGCGGTTTTCAAAGACTCCTTTCTGACCTCCGGACATTACATAGAGAGTTAGGCTAGCTAGCTATAAACGCCATTAAAACTCGAGGTCCCTTAAACTATCCATACGATTGGCAGTAAATAATTATCTCAAAGAAAGAGCGGCTATTGTTAACTAGACTTAAAGTTTAAAGGGCTGTATTGCAGCCAATAGAAACCATTTGGAATATTTTTAATGTATTTTTACGTTATGTATTTTTAATGGTTTTATATTTATTAATTAAACTAGCACAATGTAATAGTAATAAATGATACATACTTTATAAAATATTGGTAGCAAGACTAGAAAATAGATACCAGAGTGAAATAAACATTATTTTCTATTTCTGTGCCGTCTAACTTAGGTATAATAAAACTTTTACAATCAAACGATTTGAACAATGGATACTTTTGGGACAGATTGACTAAAATATGAAATAAATATGAAACGTATAACGTATTAAAATCTTACCTAACATTTATTGTTTATAATGTATAATATGTTCTAAAATTATTTAACTCCTTTTAAAATATTTTCAAAACATGATGAAATTTAGAGGACAAACCGCAGAATTATATGCAGTCTATCTTGTGCCTCAGAAAAAGATTAATTAGTCATTGATAAAACAATTTTGAGCGCAATAATTTATACGATTAAGTAATACTAAACGCACATGTAAAAAATAAAACTCTATCGCACCATGCCCTAAATTAAAAAAAAAACTGGACAAAAAACATAAACGACGAAGTATTTAGAATCATGTCAAGGTCCAAACTCAATAACTTAATAAAATTTAGGTACATTTTATATCGTAAGCATATTTTGTATATAAAATAAAAGTGTGCACACTTTTTAAACTGTATATCTACAGGAGAAACTAAGTAGGTCGATATCCGATACTAATTTCCAATTTTAGTTCAAATATTTCATAAAACATTTATGCAACAAATATCGATACGATATTTAGCGGGAAAATAATGAAAATTAAAAGTTAACCATACAATTATGTAAGATAGTAATTTGGTTCAGTTAGGACAAAAAAGTAGCTGCGAAAGTGTAAAATGGAGCTCAAGCGGAATAATTTTTTCGCGTTACGGCTTGTGATAAATTGTTTTTCTTATCGTGATTTATGAATTCTTTTGAGACTTATCATTTTGTGGATTTTATGTTCTATTCAATGTAAAACTATGTCATATACCTAGGCGTTTTCGAAAAACATTCTTAGTTGTACACTCAATTTTTTTTTTCGGATATTTTTATAATATGATTACCAACTTAAAGATGGTATTGTAATAATTTGACGAAAAGTGGTTTTATTTTTGTTTAATGGCAAGACTACTTGACCCCGTCACTCTTTTGTGATAACTTATGTTAAAAGGATTGAGAGTGGTGGGGTTGAAACAGCGTTTTGATTATTAAGTCGGGAGCTCGGTCACTCGTTCGATATTCATCGTAGTTATAAGTTGTCTAGTGGAAACTATGCTAGTTGGCCTATTAGAGTACTGAAAGTGGAATAAAAGTATTTACTGTGCTGTGAATAGGAGTTTTTCTGATAGTATAAAATAAAATCTACAGATATTGTCTTCCACCATTGTTAATCCAAAGAAAATATTCAAAATATTGCCTACTAATATATTCGTTCGATATATGTTTCTTTTAATAGCACCAGAGTCAAAATACTGAGTATGTACTTTGTTAAATTAAATATTATTAATTAAATTGTAGGCCATAATTTTTGATGAAAAAAATTACAGATGCTAACATTGATATGGAAAATTGAGTATACCGAATACTTGAAGCTAGTTGATGTACACCGGTGGCTCCTCTTGTAGTAGTACTTGCACATTTCATAGTAAATTAAATTCGAAACAGAGCCTAGAATGTAGGTTTTTGAAAAAATCTAATGGTAAAGTTTTCTCATACTTTGCACATTTAAGAAGTTGTTATTTTAATTCTAAATTCTGTAGGTGTCTTCCCACAATTAAATCATAAGTTACAAAGTAAGAACAAAATTTATCATATTTGATAAATAATCAATATATTATTGATAATAGGTCTCTCTTTGCTAAAGGATGTTTGGGTTACGCAGTATCGAGGTGCCTACATTTGCGGCCAACTAATTGTAACTTGTGTAATGTTACTATTGTCGGTCTAGAGGGTCTCTCGGCAAATATATTGAGAAAGTTAATAAGACCCTCAAGTAAACTAGAATCTTAGAAGTGGTGTTTATTCATTAATTCATGTTATTGTCCGCTAGTATCATTTACTGTGATCAATTTTGCACATTGTGAGAAGAATGTTAAAAGAATCCAATTTCTAAAATTAAAATAATGACAAAAACAAACTAAGGCCTCTAATAAATTCATTCTTCAAATTTAAGCTACGAATATCAGAGGAATAACAAACTCATAAAGATTTTTGTGGTCACTGTCACGAAGTCTTGAATACAGTAGTATACTTCATTATTGTCACATAAAAATCTTTCACACTGTAACAGCGCTTGTTTATAAGTTTTTGTAAAAACTCTTAAAAGTATTACATAATATCGTCTCGCCCTCATAACAATAACATGAAAAGTGATAAGATGAAGCCCTACTTCTTTCATTAAAAATGAAACTTCAAAGGAACAGTTGTGTTAATAACAAGCTAAAGATTACATAATAAAAAGTGAGTTAAAATTCGTGTTTTGAACTTGAATTAAACCATCTTCTGTTCGTTTCCTTGGATGTAGTAATTATTTCAATAAAAATTACAACTCATGTAAAATATTCATTTCCGCTCAATAACAAATATAAATATATTTTTAAAATAAATCGTATTTAAGAGCGTTTGACGATTCTTAAAAATTATGAACACCATTCACTGAATCGTTACTATTATATTTTTAATGTATGTAACCTTTCCTTTTCAATTCACACTATGTAAAACTGTTAAAAGTAATTAAATTTGTTTATTTATGCCTTTTTTGTCTATGGGAAAAGAAAAAGAAAACAAACACTTGTAGTGTTATTTTGAAAAGTTGAAGTAAATACACAAAGGGAGAGTTAATATTAAACAATAACAAAGATGAGTTTAATGCTTTCTTGTTTGATTAATGGCACTACATTGTTTATTTCTAATAGTGTAGGGTTTAATAAAAGACCTTTGTCTTAACAAACTATTGTATCTAATTTACAATCGTTACCTTCATTATACCTTATATAATATTAAAAACATATATATATGTATATATATATATATATATATATATATATATATATAAATTTATATTCATATATATATACATATATTGGCCCTTTAATTTCGTATGTTGCTTATATTTTTATTATTAATTAAATGAGAATGTCCGTCGCCCTTTCCAACTTCTTCAAATATGTTATTATAGTTTTGTTTAAAAATTTGTAGGATAATTCATATTTCGCAGACATTTTTAGGTGTATGCACTTTTCAATAATCAATAGCAAGCTAAATATATTTTTGAAGATTGCCATTAAATCAAAGTTAAAATAATTGTGATAAACTTCCTGGAAAGGTCCTTTGATATATGTTACGTAAGTAATTATAATTAAAAACTCATTACAAAATAAAAAAAAATAATATAAACGTTTTTATTCCCCGAAATAACGATTAAGTTAGCATTGCGCAGATACGAGACTCGTTATTATTAAAGTATGAAAATATGCTTTGGTACAGTTATATTGCCTACACTATGAACAGGCGCGTCCAATTCATATGGACAATGCACTGACGTCGACCGTTTCGGCATTCTTTTTAATATTCTCATCGTGCTTAATACTCTGTGTGTGTATTTTTAAAACTCAAGTAGTGCACCACTGTCAAAAATGTCATTAAACAAAAGTTCCTCAAAAGTTGAAATATTATTCACATTTATTACAAAAAAATTGTTTCAAGATAGGTAATTGTTTTATTTCGTCTTCGCTTATTACACTTTAATCTGCACTGTGCATGATATTCCTCATGCAAGGTTTTTCCCCTTGATAACTAAACATCAGCTGTTCTCCAACAAAGGTATCCGGAAGTCCATTTTTTAAATAAACGATGAGGGTCTAAGCTGCTGTTCTGACAACATGGTCTTGTACTGTATGGCATCGGAGGAAATTGTGACATACACAAATCATAAATGAATTACATACAATAGTAAATGTTGAAGATTTTTAAAAATTATCTCTTTGTAATGCATGCTTATGAGACTTATTATTTATTTTATACACTTTTCCATAATTAACTCGGAATAGTAAATAAGAAACTAGATCGGATGAAAACTAATTAAAATCTCAATCCAGTATCTAAAGGAAAAGGACAAATACTTTGTGAAGGGTTATATTTTTAATAATTAAAACAAAAATATCGTCGTGATTAAGAAATTTGTCGTTGAAGATCAATTGTTATTTAAGCTACTCACAATGATAATGAGTCTAAAGAACTTTAAGTAATTTAACCATAGTTCTACAACACTAAATATACGTAAAACAGTCTGCCTAATCAAAGCCATTTGGGTGGTCGTTTAACCACAAACTGTCGTAATGTTTCAAAATCGTCGACTATTACTTGATCACTGTAATAATATTGCCACCACTATTTGGCTATAACAGTTTCTGTTGGACACATCGCCAAAGATCAATTGTCTCCTAACTCTTCTTGAGTCCAGAAAGTAAATCTTGTCCAAATAATTTTTATTTCAATCTAATAATAAAATATCTCATGAGACAGGGTACGGCAGCAGCTATCTATTTTACAATAGTTTCTGGATGTGGAATTCCTCGTGGAAATGAAAGCAATATTTATTCCGTAGACATTAAAGTATCGCTAACAACATAAACTTACGTATTTATCATTTATTTCAATAACACTTCGCTATAACCTTAGCACGTACTCAGATATCACATTTCAGTTTTATATCAAAGCAAATATTTTTATTACACTCGATAAACATCTTTAGTGTACTCAAATAAAAGACGGAAGATAAAAACTCGAGCGTAATAAAACCTCCTTTTTCAGCGCCAGCACTGAAGAGCAAATTTATTTACACGACGTAAGTAAAAAGCTCATTACAGAACAACGTACAGAAGACAAATACTGCAACGCTTACTTCTCTAAGTGCCTTAAATGAGATACCGCTTCCGCTATCAACGTAGACAGCTCCGGGAGTTTTTATTATACAAAATCTATTCTTGCTGTCCGGAAATAGCTATTATCCATTTTAAACTATTTTAAAATAAAAAAATGCTCAAATGTCACAATTTTAAAAATAATTATATGCATTGCATGTAATTAATTATCTGACAATCTCTAAAAACTTCTATATATTTCTGAATCATACTTATTACATATTCATCAACAAATTCATTTCAGCCATAAGGCGTTCAGTGCTAGACATAAGCCATAATCCCCAAAAGATTTACAATAACACATGTTGGGAGCGGTTTGTGTACATCGTCTTCCAACGACTTTATGTCCATTACTTAGGTTCATTTACATATCTTCTCATTACCAATTCATCCTCATAGAGAAATCATGAGTATAGCCTTATTCATGACTTGTTTTGCAACCGTAATCTTGATGTTGAGGTCCTGAAGTGTAAACTACTATGTAAAAATATACATTTACTTTAGTATCATATATGATTTTCTAAAAGCGTGGCAATTTTTCCAATACCAACATAAGTAAAGCCATTAAAAATTAAATATGTAAACGAAAATTAAGTGGCGAGTCATTCGTAATAATTAGATTAATTAAAAAGTAATTCAAATACTAACTAAAGAAGAAGTTACAAATTATAAATCGATCTGAAAAATTGTTATTCATCTTTGATTCTTATTTTTTATGAGCTAGAAATTGTAAATGGTCAACGGACAATTTTGCATAAATACACAAGTCCTTTTGCTTTTTACAGCTTTCTTAAACTTACTCGCGAATGCGCACTCCGTAAGCCTCTTCTTTACCAACTGTACAACGAGAATAAAGTTTACAGAAATAAAGGAATTATTAGAATCATTTTTTTAACTAACATGAATTCCGTTTATCAATACCATTAAAATCAGTTTGATATATTAAGCCTAGCTATTAAAAGTACTCAAAACACTTTGTTTCAACAACTAAGTTGTATAATTAAAAATAATTAAAAAAAAGATTGTATAAAACTATGTTTTACATTATATTATCCGTTTCGATTTTTATCATCCGTATAAATATACTAGAAATAGTATCTCTTATATTGTAAATTAGGATATTGTTGTACGGTTACGTTAAATCCTATGAACGACCTGCCTCATTACAAAACTTAATAGCTTGCCTATTGAGGACCCAGTTCCAACACACATAATACAAAAGAGATTGAAAAAATAATCTTTTTTTATAGTCAATTCTAATATATATAAGCGGTAAAAAAAATACAATATTTATTTCTTAACTATATTTTAGGGTTATTATTATATTTTCTACAAATAAATTATTTCTTTTAAGATCAGTCTCATTGTAGAACCATCCATATTAAAAAAATTTGTTCTTAATTTGATAAAAGACTTTTCTTCCTTATGGTCGTTTTATAAACAGAATAGTTGTTGATATTGAGTCGTTATCTTTACGCGTTCGGTTTTCGGTGAAATGAGGAGAATTACGTCATAGGATGAAAATTTGTTATTTTGCGAATACAGTTTTTTTAGGATACAGTTTTTTTTATTAGGATAATAATTACAAAGCGATAAGTAATAACACATAAAATTTTATTCCATTACTGTCAATATAGCTAGAAGAAATGATTGTTGTTGTTTTATGAAGATTTTATTTTTTTCGTTATTCCTGTACATACTATGGCAATTCGTAGAAAGACGATTTGGACTTGAATATTTTAACAATGATTGTAATAAAAATATTTAAATTCTCAATTATGTTACGTATTGAGCATAAAAAATTAGTTCCCGAGAAATGATTACATAAAATACTGTTTATGTATCGAAATATCTATAATATACTAAATAACTAACAAATTTTGGTTTATCAGCTGCAACTAACAACTAAATTTAGAGCGCACGATATGTTATTGAAAGTTACAGTATCTGCAAAGTTTTGGCACGGACAACCACTGTTATGTAGTTATATTGGCTATATTCGTATTTCAAACTACAATACATAAATTTTGTTTATTTACTAGAAAATAACTATGAATAAACTTGTGGTGAATTTGTAGGCGGTAGTGGAAGGAGAGAGTATAGGTAATAACATTAAAATATCTATATATCCGGAAGGAACTGGAAAGATTTAGGCCTGCCAAGAGCAAACATCAGCTGATTTGTGGAACCCGTCTTCAAAACGGCATTGGTGAGATGATTTAAAATTTGGTTAGTTAAGAAGTCTAGTCGGCGAAGGCACCAGAAACCGAGACTACAAAGTGACCTCTGTAAACTTGCTATGCAGTCTTCAGTTCGGAACGCCGATCCCAGCCCTTTCCCTATAATACAATGGATCCGGTACCCATACAGCGAGTCGAACGGAATACCGTGTGTGAAAATATGTTACCATTATTTCATAAATTTAAATATTGTTATTATTATTTTAACATTAGATTGATAAGATTGTAAGTATAACAATATTCCAGACTTAATTATAACTCTTAAATAAACTTAGGATGGACTTCCGCAAGGTAACGCCTGATCCATTAAATATTAATTATAACTCAAACATGTAAAATACTTGTGGAGACTTATGACTTGAAAGGTGTGCAAAACTTTCGTGTTTAAAAGGTGTGAATTTGGCCTTATATCTTTATACAGTGAAGACGTCAGCTTCTTCTCGAAAGGTATGGGATCTTGTACTACTGTACTATACTATGACTTAAATGTAATCTATAAGTTAAAAATAATTGTAGCTTAATTGAATTTTCGCAAATTCTTATTAAAATGTGGTATTAAAAAGAACGCCATAAAAAGGCTTTTAACATGGTTTTATTTAGGCTAATTTTAATGTTCTTTATATGAATTCCCATCTACCTTAAATTACAGAGGCTTTATTAACTGCCATACCAATTAAAATATAAATGATGTGACATTATGACGACTTTATAGATAGCAAAATTATTTTAACATCCAAAGATAAACGTATTACTTGTTATAATATCAAGACAAGTATATTACTCAGCAATAGATGCGTCCCGACCTTAACTGCGTGATTCAAAACCGGAGTTTATAAACATTATATTACGTAGCTTTATGTCATGACATACATGTACAGCGCATGCGCTTATAACCTTGAGGCATGAGATACTACGTCTAATTAACCAAATAACTTCACTAACTAAGACGTCGTCGGGCGCTTATATGGTGGCTGCCAATTACTAATAGAATGAATTAAAAATTTAAATTAATTTTCATCCCTGGGCATAATACATGACCATAATTAATTCGAAAATTTATTTACGACGGTGACAACAGCAGAAACTTTCAGGTCAAAAACTGCTATTTCAGATTGTAAGTAACGTAAATGAAATTCAAATCTCGCGTATATATGAGCTAAGCCATCTAAAAAATATGAGAGATCCATTCACACATTCACACTCGGAACACTCGGTATATATTTATATCCCTTTGTCACTGATTAATTCTTCAGCACAAAAATGCATTTTGTATTGTTAAAAGTAAGCTTTAATATTTTCATAAATAAAACTGTTGTTGTAGTAACACTATATAGATATTTCGGTAGTGTATAATATACAAGCTTTATAAATCTGCCGGAGTGCTCTTAGCCTCACTATCTCCCGTGCCAGTGCCAGAAGACATTCTCTAGGCGTATTGCAATAAATAAATCATCGCACAATGCTAGTTTCATACGTTAGCACAAAAACATAGCACTAAGAGATAATTTATCTGTATTGATAAGTTATATAGAATATTATCCATAACAAAATGGATCGTAAAAATAAAAAATAACTTGTTAGTAGAAAGCAAATTTACGGAAAAAAAAACTTACAATTAGGTAGACATATCTAAAAAAGCACATTTTCGTTTTGACTTTAAAATTAACTACTATCCAAAAACTCGGTTATTTGTTTGATACCAGTAACCAAAGAAAATAGTAAGTCACACATACAGACCGTGTATTACATCGCTTTAATATAACGATACATGTTACCGACCACTCAAAGCTCTGTAATAACTAGGCGCTAAACTAAGTTGAATACCTTTAATTTGAACAAAATTATCATAGTGAATATAAACATCACCAAAAGAGAGCTATGGGCTGTACTTATGGTAATATGCGATAGACATTAGTCGACTCACTGAATACTGATGACCGTCCTCTAAAATTGTCATTCCGTGAACTATTTTTCATTTTAATTGAAATTGTAGCTGAGTTTCTGACTTCATATGAAACTTTTTCATGTTTCAGATAAATCTATAGTCATAATACGTTGTTTATAGTGTAATAAAATGTTTTCGCTACAACATCTTGTGCTTGTATGAAAACAAATAGATTTTCGTCAATTTATTGTACTCGCTATAAATCTGTTTTTACTTAGATTAGTCTTAAAGATTAAATATTTCATATCACTAGATAAAAATGTTCTGTTTGTTAGATTTTAAAACAAATATGTTCCGTACGTAATATGTGTGACTTCTTTTAAATCACAAATGTTTTGTTTATAACCCGACATTTCATTAAACAATGTACAAATGTATCCATCATTGAAATGCACAACTTGTAAATTAAAATGATACAGATTGCAAGTATCAAACATACTGGAATACAATTTATTTTACGTAAACTACTTTTTTAGTTAACGCAAAACTGAATAAACCGTTATTTCAGAAAATATTTATTTGCAATCTCCACAGAACTGATGTTTTTTTCGTTGCATAATAGATGTGTTTTTTGTTACATATGAGATACAGGGTGATTGGTTATAAATGTAAAAGCTTTATAAGAGAGAATCGCTCCGCTTTGTCGATTATTGTATAGAAGACCCTATCGGAAAATCAAAAGAGACATAAATAATATATTATCATAAAAAAACAATTTGCAAATCAAGATTACTATACATTAAAATTAATCGTTTGTTGTATTGTTTATTATTTTTTTTATTGCCAGAATTAATTGGCCAATAGCATTCCAATAGAAAAAATAAATATGTGACATATTTGGGAGTCATAGCTTTACAAAACTTTTTGCTGACAAATAAGCTATTTATTCTCCTCTTTAAAGATTTTACGCTTTTAACCAAACACACAATAAACTTATTAATAAACTATATATATTAATAAAATTATCGAAACACTCGACACGAGATATTTTCAAGACCATTGTCATGTGTCATCTATTTGTCCAATAATCACACAAATGATGGATGAAATATGAAGGATAAAAATATATTATCGAATTTAAACTAATTTTTAAATTAATCGATAACAGTTAAGCGATTTAATTTTGGTTAAAAACATGGATTCATAATTTTTTATTTGCTTATTGAAAAAAAAACGGTGAAGATTAAGCACCTTTGAACTTCTGTTTTAAAATAAAAATATGCAAGACACATTTATATATATAATATTTATTGAGTTGCAAAAAAACGAGACTATATATTAAGTGGCAACTTAACTTAAATTGCTGTATTTAAGTGTAAACTTTATACAAAGAATAACATCCCTTGGCAAGGCAACAATCCAGAGATATTTTTATTTAAACTGCGCTGCCCTGTAAATGAAGCTTGAATAGCCGGTAACAATAGACTTTTAAGATGCCATTGCATAATATAGCCGTAATACGTTTAAAGGAGAGTTTATATTTTTTAGAAGGCAGATTCAGAAAAGCGTATAAGTATATATTTTTTGAACAAAAGTATTGTTATTTATGAAACACAGCATGTATGTATGTATTATTATATATTATTATTATATTTAGATTATGTCGTTTATTAATATGTTTCTTTGTTTAGCTCCATCAGTGACAGTGACAAAACATTTTTTTCAATATTGTATCAATATCTAATACAGCTGTAATTTTATTAGTTATCATTTCATGTTTACGATCATCTAGCGATCACGAAGGTATTAAAATTTTTACAATTATCAATCAATTTAAAATTCTACGACTATTTAAAAATTCAAACTATTCAATACTATTCAAAACTTGAAAAATCAAGTAACCATCTATTCATTAATATTAAAATAGTGCAATCATCGCAACAGCTGCCGAAATAACAATAATACTGTTTTTTTCTCAGAAATGTTAGGAAGGAGTTATAAGGAATATATTTTAGAAATGAAGACGTTTTTAAGCCTGTCAGATACGAGACTTGTCATGCATATTCAAGAGTTATGCGCGCGTAAAGTGGCCCGAAATTGCTTTGCAAGGTTAAATTGATGTTTTATTATTTTAATATTTAAATTTAATTATTTTTTTCATCTCTCTTTTTATAACTTATTTTTAGCATGTGCCTATTTTTGTGCTCAGCTACTTATGTTAAATTGTATTGTGATTAACTTTCAGATTCAATAGATATATTATTAAATATTGACACGGTTATGCAGTATCGTAATTAAATTTATTCGTGAAAACAAAATAAAATATAGCTGTTAATTTTTGAGCTTGCATATTATTTTTACACCAAAAACATTAAATTTATGTACCTTTAGAAAAAGAAATATCTGCAAATAAAAAAGCTATAACGGTTCTTACCACTTTTTGTTACATTTGTTTTGTGTCTATATTAAAATTTTTCATTTATAGAAAAAAGAAATGAAGAGTCCAACATTATCTAAATTATGTCCAATTAAGGTTTAACTGTTTTGACATGTGCAAATTAAGCATGATGTTGATCATGTTCCTGCGTAAAAATCATATCAGATCTTAGACTACTTAAAACAGGAAAAAAAAAATAACGCTGCAAATGAAGTGACATTTGAAGCCAATATTAATTTAAATGAATTAAAGATGTAATGCAATGAAACCTTTCGCATGCACCAACACGCGCGCACATATATTACCGAAAGATTTATACATGTATATAAATCTTATAGTTAAATAACTCTTAACAACGCGTGTTGTTTGTGATATCCATGAAAACTGTAAGTTACAAAGCTTAAATTTCTATCACTTATTAAATAGCCACTATTACCGGCATTTCGCAAAAAATGTACATTTGAAAATTTCAACACGTTTCACGCGAAGCTTCTACAGCAAAACGGCAATTTTCGGGTTACGCTGTTCATGATACAATGTACCTAACCCCAGTATTCAACTGTGCATTGTGCCCGTACGGAATACGATTCTTATTCAATACAAAGAAAATGGCAAAAGCATTGATAGACTGTATTTTCGTCTAAACTAGTTTTTCTTATAAACAACACAAATTTTTTTTTGAACTTTGGTTTTTGCAAATTGGAATCTTTTTAAACATGCCAATTATTATTTTTACACATTTATTAGCTATTTTCATAGAAATAGTTTACTGAGAACGTAAACACTAAATATACTTAGTCTTGCCATAAATATTGTTATAAAGAAAAGCACGATTTTTTTTTTATACGTAACATTTATTCCTTTCATAGTGAGTTAGTTTAATACATCAATATATAACTATTAAAAATATACAATGTTTATTCGAAGTGGTCTCCATTGGCTGCAATACAGTCTTTTAAACGTTGAGGCCAGTTATCAATAGCAGCACGAACTCTTTCTAGAGGAAAATTCTTCACTGCCAACCGAATGGATCGTTTTAGGGACTCCAAATTATCATGGCGTTTAGAGCAAGCCTTACTCTCTAAAACTGACCATAAATCATAATCCAATGGATTTAGGTCAGGACTTGACGACGGCCAGTTTTCAGTGCTGATAAAGTCCGGAACGTTAGTTTTCAACCAAGATTGGGTGGATCGAGCTCTATGACCCGGTGCCGAGTCTTGTTGAAAGCACCATTCTTTGTTATTGAACATGGTGTTAGTTAAAGGCTTAACTACCGTCTCAAGAATGGTATTTTGATAAACTTGTGCCGACGTTTTAATACCTTTTTCACAAAAATATGGCTCAGTCACCCCTTCATAGCTAACACCCCACCAAACCATCACTGAAGTGGGATAATGCCCACGTTGTACTCTGTTTACTAATTGCGAAGCTTCTTTAGAGCTTCCAGCATAAATACGGTCATTTTGTTTATTAAAATACTGCTCAATTGTAAAAATTTTCTCATCCGTAAACAAAATTTTTTTGTGACCTCCCTTTGCGTACCGCTTAAGTAGTTGTTTGGATTTTACCACCCTATTCTTCTTTAAATTATCAGTTAAGAAGTGACCAGTACGTCTCTTATAGGCTGCAAGTCCTAAGTCATCTTTTAATATACGCGACATGGTTCTAGGAGCTATCTTCATCTCCCGAGATAAAATCTTTTGCTTACGGACAGGATTTCTTCGAATTCTTTCCCTAACTGCTTTAATCACCTTTTTCACACGAACGGTACGTGGACGGCCAGATCTTTTTCTGTCACAAACAGAGGAGGTATCATTGTACCTATCAATAGCCCGGTAAACAAACATTTGACTAATACCAAGCGGGTGGAGGGTTTTAAAAATTGCACTTTTCTCCATACCTACTTTATGTAAGGCAATCACAGCGATTCGGTTCTCTTTATCACCCCACTCCATTTTAATATAACAAAATATTTAACAATATAATGGCGCGAAAATAAGAAAACACATCAAGCAATCATATAAAAATGACAGATTCCAAATTCAAACGTAATATTTTCTTTTTTTGAATAGTAACAGGATTTATGGCCAGACTAAGTATTTATGCGTAGTTTTACTGTACCCAAAAAAATTTGTTTTTGGCTAGTTTTATAGATTTTGTAGATCTTAGAGAGATGGTTGGAGGTGAGACGTGGTTGGAGAGTTTTGAAAGGACCTATGATACAATGGTTGGTCAAATCATCAATAATGTCTTTGATTTAATCTCATATGCTTATGACCAATTGTATAAAAGTCTACAAAGTAAATGATAAAAAGTTATTGGAAATTTTGTTTTTAGGAATCCAATTTTATTTATTAATTATTACACTTATTAAGAATAATTAGGACATTTTAGTGAATGATATATATACTTAATTAATAAAGAACACATCGTAGGCCTTAGTAATAGGCAAGTAACATTTGTTGATAAATTTCTTACGCGGCCGAGCGTGTGCGCGGAATATGGAATACAAGCTATAACATCAATTTTTCGGACATGGAAGATTAATATGCCCTAACTGTCGTTTAATAACCATTTTTGGATCATCATAGCCACTTTCTTATAATAATTTTTTTATTTAGCTGATGAAAATATATTACAAATGTACTTAATAACATAATTATACTTTGAAATGAGAACAAAAAAAATTAACACGACCAATAGCAATTCCTTGCGTTAAGCGAATTATGAATGCGCCGAGGCGGTAATAGGTATTATGAACACTTACTTGGAAAAGGATAAAAACTTCTAAGCAAATTCAATCTTTGTTTATATAATTTTGCATAAAATAAGCTTAACGATGACTTTGCCGTTAAGCCATTGTCGTTAAGTTATCTCCTATTCTTAAATAAAGAACTAATCTTAATGTACATATCATTGCATATAAATTGGTTTACATTTTTATTTTACGCAGACATTACAAAAATGCATTATTCTGTTAAGTTCTTATTGTAACTTTCTTATTAATACAGCAAAATATAATTATCATCTTCCTATTGTTTACCACTTATAACATTTATAGGAATAAACAAAGTAAATGAAACACAGATGTCGATCGATAACTGTCGATTTAATGTTAAAGTAAAATCTTATTATGTATAGCTGTTATAGCTACTGTTATTTATTTATAGTAATCATTACCACATTTCTTACAGTATTTACCCACCGGAGTGTAATTTGCTACAAAAGTTAAGAAGAGTAAAGAGTTAGAAAACCCGTTATTTTTATATGGCAACTTAGCTATTTAAAGCTTACACACTTTACTATTATTCTGTTACTAAATAACTGACTCTGCACAGTGTCTGACTTTTGAACAAATAACAAAATTATTAACCTAATAATAACGATAATTAATAATGTTTAATTCCTCGATTTGTGCTTACACGCTGTAAGATATAATTATTAGAATGTTTTCTCAATTTTAGTAATTATTTTTGATTCGCTTCCATATAGAATTAAAATAATCTAAAATAGTTTATAACTACTACAAACTTGAGCTTGCAAGCACTGGTCCATAAGGTGGACTAAAGAAAGTTCCTAATAGGATCTAGCAGGGAAGGTAGACCCGCATGAGGTCAAGAAACGAAACAGTTAGATATGCTACATGTTCTCGTCAATTTTACCGCGGGAAAAGAGGTCAAATGTATTTCCATCTGGCAAAGATGTGAGGAAGCTTTTTAGTCGCAATGAAGGAACGTCGAGGTGGCTTTGGTCAATGCAAATGTGGTAGAATAATAAATATCTGGACATGAACATATTTCACACCAATAATAACCATTAATTTAGAAATATATTTAATGGTGAAACAAATAGAGATAACAGGATATTACTTAATTTAATACATTTCTCACAAATATGACTTCTTCTAACTATAAGTTAAATGTACAGTCGCAGTTACAGAAACGCATTCTTTAAACTAAGATATTTATTATTTTATTATAATAATAAATAACGGTAGATTTCGCTTTAATCGATAAATAAATTATACCCGCTCATATCAAGTGATATGCAAAATTATTATAATGTTTTAAATTGTACCTGTGTTCATAAATTATTCATGATTAAGTTGTAAACATTGGAAAAAGCAGATGAAAGGACTGTTGACAGAAACAAAATGAATATCTAGTTTTGTATTTTCCACTTAGTCGGAGAGAAAAGTAATGTAATGAAGTAACGCTGTCTGTGCTCTGAGATCTCGTCAACATCGCAACAAAGTGTAGTTCAGAGAGAAAACTATATCATATATAATATTGTTTCTCTACGTTTTTAATAAATAATTATTTTGTTACTTTGATTATTTTACTTCGATGTCCATTTTACTTAATGTTTAACATAGAGAACAGTTAAGTACACCTACCAGGTAATCTCACAATAATATTAAAAATTTATTCGGTAGCATAATGAAAATCAACGGTCGTTATATCCTCGACACGGAGTAATCTTTGGTGTCGTGGAGTGCTGCATTGAGTTTGGTATCTAAAATCAAGCATAATTGATCAAGCCACCTAATGAGAGTTTTCCATGAGTTAGTGCAAGTGTTGGTCACCCGATTACTACCGCAGTCACACTTTCGGGGGAGATTTATACCATTACGGCGGCTATGGAGCCGTCCGATGTATTGTGCAAAACTTTTCGGAATGTTATAACTGGCAATCGATATTGGTCGTTGTCAGATTCACAGCTGGTTCGTTTATCTCCAGACAAACCCTCCTCTTTTTTTTAACCAAAAACATAGCCACCGGCAAGATAACCCAAGGGATTCTACTTAGACTTATGCCAACTCTTATTACATTTTTTTCTGGAATTTATTATACTTTTAATTGCAATATAAAAAAAATATTTGCTGTAAGAAATAAAAGTAAAAATATGTTAAAACCTATAATAATATTTTATAACACAGTTATTCATAACTATGCAGAAAGAAATGAAAAGCGCTTAAAGACAACTACTTTACTTTCTTTATTAACAATATTGCAATCAAATGCTTCTTTGAATTTATTGTTCTATGATTTATTCTTACAAAAGAGCTAATTCTTTGAATTAGCTCTTTTGTAAGAATAAATCATTCTTAACTTACTGAAATATATGCCCCAGAGGTAATATAACGACATACAAGAAGGGTTTTTTATTGAGTAAAACATAGGACGAAAGCAATCTTAGTCAATTTAAAAAACAAACTTTCGCTGGCGATTAATGTATCATGGGTTGGTTAAAAGACGAAAGACGCCTTTGCTAGTAGATTTAATAATATAATAATAGTTCATTCATTATAATAAAAGATCTTAAAGTCCATTTACATATATTCCATATTGTAGTAACTTATTAACATTGCTGTCTTATTATTTGTTTGTACTGTGTATTAACTAAAAAAGAAGTTAGTCATTACATTTCAATTCTTAATTACCTATACTTTTATATTTTTAATATTATAAAAGAGATTTATAATGATATAACCTAGTGTTTATGACATACATCTCCCAAATGGTATAGTCAGGGCAGACCACAAAGCCTATTGATAAATAAATGAGTTAATTGACTCAAGGAATTTATTTTCTTAAAACTGATTACAAATCATAACATGGCACTGTTAAAAAGAGTTGTATCTGTTAAAACTTTCATAATTATTTTATTTTTCAATCATTATACATAAAACGGTCAACTTTATTTATTTAACAAGACAATTTCACACGTTTAAATAAATCATCATTAGGCATCATCAAGTATTAAAAAGGTTTTTTTTTTCTGTAACTAGATAACAAATGTTTCAGGTTTGGTATTTCCCAAAAATAACAACGAAGCGCATAATACAATTCCGCTTATACGAGTAACTTCCTTAGTTTAACGACGGCTCCAGTAACAAAGTGCTATTTACATGGAAAGTTGCGAACTTGTTCACTTCGCAGCCAAAGCCAAGCAATCTTTACTCATTGACTGAAAGTTAACTATACGAGACCTCTATGGTGCGGTACTTTTTTTATTTAATTTTAAATAAAGAATTTTCAACATTTACATAGTACCATTTAACGTACCTTCACTCTGTATGAGTCTGTATGAGTGTATCAATATATGTTAATACAAAAATATTTTTAAGAGTTAAGAACTATGAATTATGAGAAATTTATGTTTTAGTCTTATAGGATCAGTACAAAATTACATTAATCATATATTGATAAATAAATTCTTAGGAAAGTTATCTTGGGGATAATTATCGTTACACGTTTATTAACGGGTAGAAGAGTCAATAAAAGTTTTTATTAACTTTGTTATGTGAACGTAGAATACTCATTTTCTCCGTACGTTTGCTGTGTCCACACCGTCGAAAGGACAATATCTAGTTGTTGCTTACATAACGCCAATGAGCTCGAGGTGTGGTAAAATGGGTACAAATCAGAGTAGTTCTGATTTGAATTATTTTAGACTGTTCGTTTATTTACTTTTTATTAATACTTTTAATTTGTTTACCATTATAAAAGCAATGTTCAAAGATGTAATTTGGGAAACCTAATGCAGAATATTATACAAAGTTTTCTATGTGGCACAGTTGATGAATTTTTCATTAATTCTGACTAAGTATCAAGAAGCTTTTACCGAGCAAAGAGAGAGACCCATTTTCAGTAATGTGTCTACATGTGCTGGGCTTTTAAAATACAAAATCATGCGCACTACTTTCGCTCGTTACATCAGAGGATGTACTCATTTTTATCGTGTAAGATTAGGGAATGAGCATTATTATGATTCGATCACGTAGCTATGAACATACACATACTTATGCAATTATATTGGCTACCTCAGGTTTCAGTGGCAAGAGAAAACAAGGTGAGGTTGGTAGGTAGACTGTATTGCGTTATAAAAAACAACGATTTGCCGTTTTCCTATAAACGAAATTTGAAAATTGTCTTATGTAACAGACTAGTTTTCTCATTACTTTCTGCCAAAAAACTATACGGCTAAAAATAAAGTTTACGCCAAATAAGGTCGATGAAAGTAATAGTTATATTAATAATACTTTTAAAAACATATGAGGTTTTTTCCCCTTTTTATTTCTACAAAAAATACTTTAAAATAACTATTAACTAAATTATGTAACTGTATTTTCTCGCAGATCTCTTCCTAAATAGGTACTAAGACATGAGATAAGAAAATTTATTTCGTAAAGCGTAACAAAGTATTAATATCCTTAAATTAAGCGCGGCCTTATCGCGCCTTAATGCTTCGTTTTAAGCAGAATCCGAGCGTTTCGTTTTAGCGCAATATAGTTGTTTCGTGAGCGGGTTTATAGACAGGTTATTAATATTTTACAGTATTTCCCTTAAATGCTTTAAAAACTTACAGCGTATATTTCTTGTATATTTATTGTTTCAAAATATATATTCTTTATTTAGAATATTTTCTTACTTAAGGTGGTAACAGTTGAGTTAGAGTGGAAAGAGATGGTAAGCTTAGTTGTCAATATTTAGTAATCTACACGCGCGAATGATTAAAACTGTATTTATTATTGATATTGTCGTCAATTTAATTTAACGTCAACATAATTTAGTAGTAGCCATGTGTGGATAACATGTTTAGGGAGAGTAATGATATAAATTTTTTTACGCAATGCCTAAAAATTATTATAAATGCGATAGTTATTTTACCCACAATATATCAAGTACATCATGATTTTCTGTAAAGACATTCATTTTAAATAATTATATCTATTCTTATTTATTCTGTTGAAGTAACAAATATAGAAATGGCTGTTATGCACAGAAATAAAACTTATAGTTACAATTTCTTGACATCAAGGTCTATTTCAGTTAGCTGTATAATTTATAGACAATATTTAATGCTAGGCTAAGGTAATCAGGCCATTGGACTTCAACCCTATTCAAGGAGATAAAGACAAGAGGCAGAAACGATCCGCTTTAGCAGAGCAATCATTCTCTAGAGATAAATCGCCGCGGATGAAAGGATTGAAATATCTCCGACAATAGCACTTAGAAAGACATTTTTATGATAAAAAATTGGGGTTTTAGTACAGAGACAGTACTGGTTAATATATTCAAACTAAATGTATAAATTGTATAAAAACGGAAAATCCATGCAAAAAGGCCAAACCCTTGGATTTGACGGATATAAAGCAAATTGCGATGTTTGCGTGATTACTAAAGAAAGATTTATTGTAATTATTGGTAAATAATTTAGTCACTACCCGAATCATCGGTTCCCTTAACTAACATAAAGAGATGAATAAAAAAAATGTTTTTTACATAGTTTTAATTTTATTATTTTTACGTATAAGATCGGAGAAAAAGTCTTTTCACCATAAGCATGTATAATAAACTTGAAATAAAATCTCTGTACTTTTTGAACAAAACTAGTTTTGTCGACACAAAAAAAAGAAATATAAATAGTGCCAAAAAAACTAGTAAAGTTTTATTTGGAAGTATTTTTAATTTGTTTTTCTTTCTGTCAAAATGCACACTCAGTTAATTCCTCTTCAACCCTCACTAAGCGTTTTCCTACTACTTTTATAGCGCGGACAACCAAGTAAGGGAGCTAGCTATGGCTTGGGAGTCTTCAAGTCGTAAAGTAGTAATAAGGTAAGGCTATGTGTATGGCTGAAATGGAAGGGCATTGTTTAATGTGAGCTACGCCGAGCAAAACCATCGATGTTAACAACAGATAAGATAAAAGTAAGTTAGGTGAAAACATCAGGAATTAATCAATAGAAAGGGTCAATCATTACGTTATTCGGCAAAAATTAATATAGTTTATCTGGGGGGTTCTGCCCACCCTCGGTTTCCACCAGTTTCTGTCTCTTCAGAATTCTTTAAGCAGTGTCAGGTTAATACCGAGAGAGGACTGCTAAAACCGTTTATATATTTTTTTATTTGAAGTTCCTTATTTTCTGTAGCAATAGCATGATGTTACTACAACGAGCAAAATGGCAACTCTATACTATAGTTAAAGTTAATCTATACCTATGGTTGAAAATTTAATCGAATTTTTTTGGTAATTTTTTTAATTTTTTTGAAAAAATTAATCACATAACTATCGAAATATTAATAATATATCGTTCGACAAAATTGTTTAATTTCAATACTCATCAGTAACAACGAATCTATTATTTGTTATTAACAATTAAGCCGACTCACTAATAAAGCTATAGACAGTATGCATTAATAGAAGCCAAGAATAATATTTTATCATGTGAAATATAAAAACCTATTCATAAATACATCTGAATGAATTATGTCAAGACTTGTTAGATATCTTGGCACAATTCTAAAGAGAAATGGCAATGATAATTGGAAATACGTAGAGGACACAGATGGGATTCTAACTGAATGCGTCTCGGTCGCAGTGAAATGCAAGCTTGTCGTTCACACACTGTATAAAGATAATGATTTGTTATAAGCATATTGAAACATACGTGTCTTTTCCTTACTCTAACAAATTTTGATAAAAAACTTCAAGTTAATTATTTGTTTTATATGCACGTATCAGTTAATATCTATTTTTAAGTCATTATAATTTTGAATAGTTTACAAACTTATATTATTACTTTTTCTTTAATCTTTGAACAACATTAAAAAAATAAAACTTTATTTAACTTTTCCTTTCTCTAGGGGCGACAGCTCACATAATACATCTAGTTTTAATGGCAGCTGAGTACAAGCCTGTATACTTCCCCAGAGGTTTAGAAATCTTTTGAAACTTGCATGTACGTAAAAAGATTAAAAGGAATATTTCAGAAATAATGAGGTCGGCTGACGGTACAAATATAATACTTATCTTAACATTGGACGCGCGTTAACGATGGCGGCAAAATGCTTCGGGAATTATCTCTTTCGAAACTAAACACCATAAAATTCGATCATCAAAAAAAAGAGACTTGCAGAATGACTTATCGTTCAACCAAACTAATTCGATTTGCTATAAAGGTAAGAATATATTAATAATATTATTTTAAAAATAATCTTTATATGTACATAAAGAATTTATTGTTATTTATTGGTAACTTTCTTCAGGCAAATTTCCTGTCGGCTAGGTAAAATGCCTCCGTCCGGTTTGAAAGGTAAGTCTCAAGTTAGCGAGCACAAAATCACTTCTAACCGGAATTTTAAATAACTATTTTTAGTGCACCGCATTATAATACAATTATTACCAAATATGAAATGGATCAATTAAAAATCGTAATGATGTATTGAAAAAGTATTCAATATACATATTGGAATGAATATTTTATTAGTTTTCATTCCAATAAAAATTATTAAAAATAAATAAAAACATGTACATAATGAAACTAAGATATTAGTTGGACCTATTTTTTTCAAAGTTAAATAAGATTTAGGTATGTTGTTCGATAACTTTTTGCCATTTTGTAGGTACAAACTTAATGCCGTTGCAATAGAAAACAAAAAACGCGACTTATCGGCAATCCTCTCTTGATATCAACCTTACTTACACTGTCTATAATATTTTGAAAGAACTGAAATAGGTGAAAATCTGAAGACCCAAAGTCAGGGATAGATGACGGAAGCATTATAAATCTCCCATAAACTCTCTTAATATTTGATTTGTGGCTAAAAATTTGTATCGTCTAGCGTTATCGTGATGAAAGACCACGCTACATCTTCTCTTGAGTAGTTCCTGTCGTTTTCTCCATACTTCAGTTGTAGATAATAAAGATCCAATTTAATGGTTCTACCCGGCGGTAGAAGCAAATAATAAACAAAACCCTTTCAATACCACCCATAAACAAAGCGTCACCATATTAACGACTAATACGTACTTTGCCACATTCTGCCTGATATATCTTCATGTGCCCTTTTTATACGCGATCCACTTTTCATCACCAGTTACCAATCTTTTCAAGAATGGTTCGATTTCATTACGTATATTAGGTTTCCTTCAGTGAGATCGTGTGGTTGAGTTGCAAGTTTTTTTGCAAAACTGTTTTGTGGCCAAATTGCAATTCTTCAGCTATTTTGTAACTACTGAAATATCAATCTTGATCCACTTGATTTACAAAAATAGCGTCCATTTTATCCGTAACTGGGAGACCAGAAGAGATGCATTCTGACATCAAAAATTCCCGATTCAATATACTTTAACAAACGTTGTGCGACTCTTACTGGTGACACAGCATTTAGTCGATGAACGTCACAAATTATCTACCTTTTTTTCTAGTAACAGTTTAAAATGCATCGAAAAACCTAATGAGGAATTTTATACAAAGAATAAAGGATTAAAAATTGTACTTAACGGGACTGTACTGATTTACAAAAAAATAAATGTGTAATGTGTCTTTTTTTTTAAATGTAAAGTTTTTAATACGTGAAGACTTTTCCCCGACATTATATACGATTTGAAACAAAACATTTTCGGATGCAAAGATCCTTCGTATTCAAATGATAAGAAAAATAAATTGCGACCGCTAGTGCTCGGGTATACAAAAAAATGTTATACGTAAAATTTGAAATGCTTTTTTCTATGTGGAATACATCATGTACAAAATTTATAAAATACTATCATCTACTAGTATTTGTCCTTATTTATTAGTTAAATAGACAATGATGAACATTAAAATAGTTGAGGATTTACTTAGATATTTTATACAAATGATTTTTCCAGATTTTTCACTATTATAATCAAATTTACTATTACATATCCGACGTACTTAAACTGCTTTACTATAAGGTCTTTATGAATTTTTTGTTTTTGTAATTGTTTATAATTTACTACCAAATTATGTATAACAGCATATCTATTAATCGTTGAAGTTTCAACTAAATCAGTAAAGCGTGAGCGGGAATAATCCTTTAAATAATTTTTATCCTTTACACTGTTTTAAAATTTGTTTTTAGACCTTTTTATGAGTGAATATCTTGATGAACAAAACATTATCGGTTTTTCTATCATCCAAAATGTTAAATTAAGAGTTGACCCAAAATATGGAACATTCGAATAATAATCCGATAATAACAACCCGTATCCTCTCAGGCACACATTGATTCGAAATGTTAAACGCGAGTGACAGCCCAATCTGAAATCCTCTCTCGAGAGCTTTTCCGCTCAGAAAGACACTGACGCTCACACACATGGCGACACATCTAAGCAAATTTAGAGCTTGGTGAACTCCCATTTCGGTTAATTAGCTAACGTAACAACGTGACTAGAGGCTTTCTAAGGTTCTTTTCAACTTTAAGAAAATTACCTGTAAAATTTACTATACAAGAAGATTTAGACAAAATACCTTCACTACTCTACAACCTTAAGGCTAACAAAGCTGTAAATACTAACGAGGAAAAACATTAGTTATTAGATCACATGAAAACAATAAGTACAGTGATTACTGACCATCTGGTATTTATCATTTGCCTATCATTATTTTGTGAATAAAAATTAAAATTTTTGCTCATGAATAATATGTTATTAAATATGTATTAAAAATCTACCGTTTGGATACCAATTTCTTTAAAAAATCTTTCAGTAAATCACTTGCTTTTAAGTTATAGATATGGCGTAGCTCTTTTTTGTAAAATAAACAAAGAAGTGATTTTTGCGGCACTGTCCTATAACAAAATAAGCCATACATAGAAAATTGCATTGCAACATTATAAATCATAGGTAGGTATTTAACACAATTCTAAAGTAATGTGATATACTTCTAGCATTTTTTGTTAACCATGCAGAGAAAGAGCACCATATCGAGCAAATTTAGACTTTATTCGATTTAAACAAGAACAGAATGATGTGGAACAGTAAAACATTTTCAATATATCCTATTCAATATTATTCTTTGTCTATATTAAATTGTATGTCTAATTATTTTATAAATTACCTACAGTTACAAAAATGACATAATATCATAATAAATCATAATTTATTACCGAACTAATAACTAAAATAAATACGTTATTCTTTTATGTTATATATTATATAGCCTATTATAATTCCTTGTTGCTGACAAATAATTATTGCGTAATATGGTTACATAAATATATTACTAAAATTCAATCCTAATTTTCTTAAAAAAAAATTCCGACTAATCAAACTATTAAATTTTATATTAGTAACAAGGCAGACATGGATTAAATTACTGCTTCAATGGCAATAGATGCATATAATGTATTTTAAAAATATGTATTGGTATTTTTAACACGATTATTGTTATAATCATCCACGGAGCAATATATAAATGCTTATTTTAATAATAGCATAAATACGAAAAGTTAAGTTTTATAGTAATGGAAAACAATCTCAATGAGTTTCAAGAGCCTTCAAAACTAAACATTTCATCATAATATTATAACTAATAACTAAGTGTATGTTATACTAATGTTCTTTAATATGTCATGTAAATATAAAATGAATATCCATTCAAAATTACAAACAAAAGATAGGTAGACTTTTTGTTAATGCAAATAGTGCAATATTGTTTTAATTTTTCAATCTTCCTGTTAAATATGTCCGAATAGATATTAGGTAAGGAAACATAAAGACCATTGAACAACGTTCTAATTATAATAAAACTTAGCAACCATCTGCAATATTCACAAAACGTTGCTGAATTATTCTGGCGTTGAATGTTTTAACCGCATTCTATCTTTTGTGGCATTTTACGCATATCCCCATAAATTTTACTATCAACGCAATTTTATTTTAAACGCATAAACATTATTCGACATAGGCTAATAAAATTAATCAACGAAATTTAAAAAAAAAGCAGTAAAGGACAAATTAATTTTCGGCTAGCTGGTAACGTTCATTAGATTAGTAAATCTAACAAAAGTACAAAAGTCATTAAAGGATCTGTCTTAACGAGCTCAAGATACGGTACGATGACATGGAAGTCATTCCATTTCACCCTAGTAATAAGTTTTTGTCCCTTTATCGAGTTTCAGCCTGACTTGTTTATTGACTTTATCCTTTCAGACCTTGTTCTCGTTTTAAACGTCACAAAGAGATAATCGATTAATGCCTTGTCTTCAGACTTATGGCTCATATAAAATCAAAAATTTTCAGAGAATATACGAATAGAAGAAAACAAATAAATGAACAATAATAAAAATTCAAAATTAAATAATAAAAGTATTGTATAATTTAAAAAATAAGCACCTTTCTGAGTAGCGAATATTTTCATTACATACACAACGATTAATAAAAAAAGTCTAAATAGCAAATACATAATTAATCCTTAAAAACGTATAAGATTTTCTACTGAAAAAATATTTTCCTAGATTAATACGTACTCCTGATCGCTACATAACAATGTTAATGTCATGTCGCCTATAAATAACATTCAAATATACCTAATACTTTATTAAACTGAAATTCTTGGCAAGAACTTCGTTGTTATGCGTGAAACTTCTGAAACACTTTGTATGAGTAAGAAATGGAGTATAAAATAAAGAAGAGATCTTGACATAAACTGATGATAAAATACAAGTGGAAAACAGAAAGCTACAATATAAATCCGCAAGGCTTTAATAAGAGTAATATACTTTATTGTCCGTGAAATTCCATCGGTTCAGTGGATTGACCTCAATGGTTAATGGGAAAATTATTATCGAAATAAAAGTCTATTTTGTTACTTTGATGATAATTTGCAGATATCACAATAATTAATAGCACAACAAGTACGCCCATTACGAAACTTTTTCCTTTTAGTTAAACGTAGTATTTATACAATAAAAAGGGGCTAGTAACGTCGAAATAATTAAACAAATTAAAATATAAAAATGACATAAATTTATTTGAAATATGTCATTAACCATTGTTAAAATATAAATGTCTGTGATTTTATGGCAAGTTCTTTGATATTTTTGCTGACTGAAGTCCTGGGAATGATTTAATAAATTCTTTGACGGCGGTTCCCCTACCTCATCGGCATTAAATCTTACCTCTCAAAAAAAAATTATTAATATTTTTTCTTCTAATGAAATACTAATGATTTCCTGAAAATATAATAGAAGACAGAAAAAAATAGGTTATTAGGAATGAAAATAAAAAAGTTTTCCTTGAAATTTATGAAAATTCTTAAAATATGTAAAAAATGTTGATATTTTTTTTTAAATTAATTTAATTACACAGAACTACTTAACGCGCCACGATTCGGCAGCAAAAATTGAGGTAATATGCAAAAGGTGACTCAAAGTTTTTAAAATACTTAGAATTAACTAAGTATCATGTATATAAATGACTTATTGTTTTCCAAAATAGTGCCCTTATCTATTTGTGTATTGTTGTATCTTACAAGACCATTGCGAGAAACAGTACGTCTATTCTCTTTGGGAGTCTTCTTCGTGGCTTTTTCGAAAATCACCACTATTATTTCACCATGTTGAAACCATATTCCATTATGTTTACTTTATTGCTTTACTTTTCGAATTATATAATAATCGCATAGCGCAAGGTCGGTACTATAAGGAGCAGGACTCGATAATTCCAAACCTTTATAGTCGAATATTTAGTTTTTCGTTGATTCTAGAGAGCAGATGCATCGCCACGATGAGAGACGGCTCTACTGCGTGAAAGTTTTTCTCGAACTTTCACTCCAAAACAGCAGGTCTTTGCATGCTGTTGTACCACTCTGCTGTTACCGTTTTCTTGTTCAAGTGTTTCGAATACAACTTTTGTATAATATGCTATCCAACTCAAAAACGAGGCGACCATCTTTTTCCTACGATTCATCTTATTTTAATTTTTGTAGGCAATTCGAAAATTTTAATTTTTTGTCATCAACTTATAAAAATTTATGCCGGATTGTACTGTAGGCTATTAGAAAGGATTTCTTTTTTAAATTTTAAAATCATTTTCATATCACTATAAACTAGCCTCTTTTTAATATTTTTCTTTATATGCTACTGACGTATGTACTACGTACATAATTATGTGCAATATAATCGGCAATTAACCCTTCCAAATTAATAAATAAGGATCCTAAAATCATTCAAATTTTAATTGAAATCCAACAATAGTTATTAAAATGTTGAAGATATTAATACAATTGCAAATATAAATCCAGGGGTTAAACATATTATGAAGAAGCATTTGAACTTTACCAATTGTATGCTAGCTCTGCGTTGAATACCCTCAAAGAAGAATTAAGATTTATGTCGCCACAATGCCCTTCACTCCGTTCAGTGTAGGCATGTGTGGGTGAGCGTAAGATAAAGCAGGAGATCGAACCCGCGACCTTGGAGGGACGGCGCCGAATATAATGTTTAGCAACGTAGGATAAATGTGTAGACAATGCTTTAGAAAAACTCGTGTCAATGGTATTATCAGAAAAAGTAATCCATTTCAAGTTATCTTATTTTTAGACATTAAAGAATTATTACAAATAAGAACCTGCAATGTTGAATTTGTCTGTTTTCATTGTTAAATGTTGAAAATGACTATAATAGTATACTTTATCTCACTATTCTGACTTTATTTAAGAATATATTTATTGTATTAATTTTTTGCGAGATGTATACAGAATTAAATAAAGTTACTGTTATTCGATATTAGATACCAACAAAGCATTAAAAACAAAATATGTTATAATTAAGTCTCGTGCTTTGTTGTCTAAAAAAATTGACAATTAATCCCTCTAAACTTCACAAATTACTTGTAAGCCTTATTTAGGCGAGTCCTATTCTTATCACATGATTACTTTCAACAGTGTTGTTTTTCATTTTGATTAGTGTAATATGTTTTTACGGGATGTATTTTATATGTAAACAATAAATATAAAATATTAATAAATAAATATAAATATTAATATTATTTTTTTTTAATTATTAAGAATGAATTATTATCTATTTCATTCAAGTTCACAACAAGACACTACATCTGTATGAATAATATTTTAAATGACAAATAGTTTACAATACAAAAGTCTACAATGTATTGGTAAATTATAAACATTGTATTTTGAACTACCGTGTTATTTCAGGTTAATTAGATTTTATTACATTTAAAATTGATTCGTTAATGTTAAGAAAGTGAACATTTAAATATAAATTCATGCTTATTCACTTGTATCTTAAAATCTTTACAAACTTATTAAATAAAGAAAATTAAGTCAAAATATACATTATATGTCTATAATTATAAATTTCACAATCAGTTTTATCAATCACATGTACCCAACATGTGTTTATTCATCATAAATATATATCATAAGTATACAGGACTGAATCGTGTCGATGTTTAACTATTAAGCATCTTAATAAGTCATGTCATTTCCTCAGAACGATAAAACTTGTATGTTACATGTATTGTAACATGGCAGCGCATGAACATTTTTAATCCTGGAAATCTCATTTCAATACCATCAGTTTAAATGTAGACCAATCATCTGCAGAAAATAATGTTTCATATAATAATACTGTATCTGTTAAAACATGCAAAAACACTCTCAGTTATACTAACGAAATTGACGAAAAACAGCCAAAGATGAGACTAGAAAGAACGGTGAACTAACCGACGGAGATCACGTCCGAATGGAGATGCAAGTTTTGAACAGTCGCGGAAGACTACCCAAACTTCAGGTTTTGTCATAGAAGTGTGTCTTGGACTTAATGGAGAGTAAGTAATCTAAGCTGCTAGTAAGCTATTATAACAAAAATAAACTACTTATTACGTAAATTACAAAGTACAATGAAATTTCGATAAAAATAATGAATATAATATATTGTTGCTTCTACAAAAAAAGAAGAACGTATTTTTACCTGCGCATATTATTAAAAACCGAGCATTATGAGAACAAGTTATTGTATAAAAAATAATATAAATGAGTAAAAATAATAAATCTTTTTTGTAGTTCTTAAGTGTTTAGTGCAATGACCTGTCATTCCTAATCCGCAAAATGCGATACGGACAGAAGGAAAGACTTTGCGATGATCTTCATATTTAAGTTAAGATACTGTAACATTTATCTAAAAAAAATTATATTATACTTAGAAATAGATCATATTACTTCGCGATCTGTTTTTGCCACCATTGAACAGATTTATTATCCTTTTATGCTCTAAGTATTATTTTAAAAACACATTCATAAGTAATAAAACAAAATTATATATGTAACCTACATTTAATTATACTTTTTATTGAGAATAAATGTAACTAAAATTTAAATTATCATATATCATACCATATGACTCACATTTCATTTAATCTTTATGTACCACAACGACAACCAACGAAGATAATAATTAAATCAAACCCAAGCACTTGCCTTATTGAATTCATATTTGAACTAATCGTTAGCTATATCAACGAAAGAATTAATTAGCACTTCATTTTCCTGACCCTTTCTCCACTAGCCTTTAACCTGATTTTATTGAGGTCAACTGCCTGAGTAATCTGGAAGGATAACCCTTTTCAGACAAATTTTTTATTGACGGTAAAACTGACTTATACTCTCCAGCCATATTCAAAACCATGCATTTAATATACAGGGTGATTGGTTATAGACGTAAAAGCTTTAAGGAGGTAAAATTTATAGCACAATTGCAATCAGTTAATATATGGTACTCTTTATCCAAAAGTCAATATTTTCAGAAATAATAAACATTGCATTGCTTACTATTTGTCCCTGTAATCTTTCTATCGCTAAAGCGAAAAGTTAGTTGTCTGTAGCATTGTAATAGAAAAATAAATTTATGTAATATATTTCAGAGTAATCACTTTATACAGAATGTCAGTAAATAGGAGTAAAAGCATGAAAGCTTTTTGCTGTAAAATGAACTGTACCACTTTCACCCTTTAAAGCATTCATCCCTTTAAAGCCTTTGCACCAATCACTCTGTATAGGAGTAAATTGTGTCGTCTAAAACGCTGCGCAGGAAATTTCTTATCAAATTATAGTTACCTGCTTATCTACAAAAAGATAGAAAAAGCCAAAGATTGAGCGTTGTTTACCAGGTAATCATTGCTGTGATAAATACATAACAACAGTACAATACAAAAGTAATGTAATTTTTAGCGATACAAAAAAGTCAAACGCATCAAAGTTTAGAATTGCCAATATCCCGGTAGCACTAACCGCTGTGTATAACCATTAAGTTGATCAAAACAATTCACTTGATTGCTTTTCAGTCCCATAATGTCGCTTTAGTTTTATTGTGAGATCCAGAAAGGCATTTAATAAAAAAGGCCTTTGGTCGATACGCTACAAAAGTAAGCTATCATTTAAGCTTCACGCATATATTCACTCGTAATATATTCTTATTTGCTCTTTGTACCAACAAGGGCAGCACGAACCTAATGGTTAAGGGCTGTGACTTATGACTCTGGGTCGTGAGTCCGATTTTCGGCAGACACTCAGTTTCTGAGAATATTATAACAGAGTCACTGTTTACAAACGCCGATGGAAAAATCGGGTGGATACCAGGGAAAGATATTTAAAATCTACTAATCCGCGCCGTGAATTACACTCACAGAGGGGATACGAGGCTCGCATAAGAGACAGGCATCCCAACAGATGTAACATCACAAATATGTTATTTTAGTTAGACATGTAATCAGGAAACCAAATAATTTACGAGCCAGTTACGAAATTAAGCGATGATACTTTTATTTCCTTAAACAAAACATACTGGTAATATTTTTTAAACGTTATGTTTTTAATAATCTATTTATACTAAATAACTTAAAAATTCTATATTTGTAATATTACCAGTAAAAACCTTATGTGGTCTTTTATATTTTTATTTCTTCCTAGAATAATTTCCCTGTGGGATCATTTACAGGGTAAACGGTGTGACCGTCTTGGACCCTTATACCGTATTTCAAAGGAAAACTCATGTTACAATGATGAAAACATACACATCTTACGAATGTTATATTTAGAGCATTTGATTTAAAGCGATAGTTAAAACAAAATAGTATCAAAAACTGCTACATTTGTTTTTTGATTTTCTACCTTTTAGTAAAGTGAAAGTATAAAACTCCGTTGAATAAATAAATATTACCACCATCACATTGGAAGGCACCTAATTACTATAAACTGCTCATTATTGAAGCTTTTTAAGATAATTTCATTGGTTTCTTTAAATTTGTGTATTCTTTAATATAGTTATGGTATTTTATTTCATTGAAATTAATAATCATTTATTTTAAAAACTATGTTACCTAACTACTACACCTGTAATTTAGTAAACAATGTTTTAAAAAAATATAGTTTTGAAGTTTTAGAAAACGGTACTAATAGCATATATGAACATTTTTTTATCAATTGTAATAATAGTAAATTTATATTGTTTTATTATATTATATGAAATTATAAATTATTATTAAACTCGAATCATTTCAGGCAATCAGCAAAGAAAGGTTATGAAATTTTTGACGAATCTTTTATTGGAACCACGCCAAAGTTGACGGTTTCCAAGAAAAACTAGTTGACGTTGTTGAATAAAATAACACTTCTATTCAGAACTTTTTCACTGTGCGCCTTCTAAAACTTTCAGATGTATTACAACGTCCGTTTTCCTACTTCTTCGTAAGACTAAAGGAAGTAAACGTTTATTTTTTAAGAGTAAACAAAAAATAGTAAAATCTACGTTGCAATGAAACACAAATAAAAACTTTTGTTCATGTTTCACATTTAGTATATTTACTGCCAATTACAAGCACATAAAACAAATTACAATTGATATAACGTGCTGACAAATTTATTAGAGAAAAATAATAAAATAAAAAAAATTGCAACCCGTAGATTTTATGAACACGGTAGAAGAAATTAATTAAGAAATTAGCGGCCTCGCCAGACTTCGAGCTACTAAAAGTCATTGTCTTGATATAGTTTCATAGCTATAGGTCTACCCAATAAATTACCAGTAGGAACGGTAGAAATCGTTAGATATAGTTTATTAAAAAAAAATCGATAGCAAAAAGTTTCAGGTTTATCCCTTTAATTATTAATTTGTTTTTTATTGATCTATTTCTAACACCGCAAAAATTTATTAAAATAGATTTTCTTCACTTTTTGTATTAATCCTGTCTATAAGGATTTTGCCCGAGCCGTCTCCAAAATTTAAAAAAAATCCGAATTCGTCGAGGTGTTCTCGAGTTTTATGTAATGCTATAAACTTTGTGATTCAGTTTTATCTATTATCATTTTTATAAACATATTTATTGTATTATGGTAATTGGTCTTTCAATGAAAATACCGTTTATAGTGCATTACACTTGATATTATGACCTTAAGCTAGAAGCAGTCTTTGGAAGCTATGTTTGCACAAGGAAACATTACTGTATTTTGAGTATGCGCTGTTGCTATTAAAATTGTTAATGAAAGGTAGCAATTAAAAACAATTCTTTGTAAAGCTCTGATGTTAATGCCCTGCTTGTCTTGTCTCTAACGGGCGTAAAAAATTTGTTTCAATTAGCTATTTTCTCTTAATTTTTAAGTAAAAATTATTTTTCGGTATTTTATGCAAGAATATTTGAGGTAAGTAAATTAAAAGACAAATTATGAGTCTAACCGATAGCTTTTCGTATTAAGTAAACTGCCACCATCTAAGATGCGTTAGTTCAAATTACGAATAGTAATATTTAGTACCGTTACACTTAAGAAACTTTTAACTTTTAATTTATTAATTTTGTTTGTAAAAGAAAAATTAAATTAAGTTATATAAATTTATTTTATGAACTATTAATTAAAATATCGCCTTCTTAAACAAACGACGACATATTTAATATAAATTATACGGCGAGTTAATGAAGTCCGTCCAGCCTGGACTAAGGTTATAGTTAAACATCTGTGTTCTACGGATAATTCAAGTGGTACAAGGCGTGTGATTAATGAACGGACTTATCTGCCAGCACCACTTCAATCTATTACGATCAATTTTCGGAGGCCAACTACTAACTTAATCGAGGGACAGCATTTCAGATTGTGCGGCTTAAACGAAATCTATTTACTTTATCTTGTATAGTGCAAGGTCGAACCTAGGAGATGAAACATACATAGTATGAATGAAGACCAAAAATAAATATATACATGTTACCACATTAATATGTTCTTTTTAAAAAAATATAAACATTGAAAGAACACAGCTTAAAGTACAAGACAAAATGAACCGTAATGACTATTAAAAAGGTATTTATAAATTATTTCACAATTAGACTCGTATCATTCTATCATAACAGACAACAATATCAACGGTTACAAAATCATTAACATTTTTAATTAAAGCGAACAAATAATGAGTCTTAGTTTTAAGAATAGTATAATTCAAAATTAGAGCATGGGCTATCGGATAAAAATTGGGACTTATTATCAAAGATTGTGAGTTCAATTTCTGGCTGGTGCGTTATATTGTCATTACTGAACTACCAAAAGAATAGCATCCGAAAAAAAAAAGGACGAAGCAAAAACTCGAAATATTGCGAATATTCACCAATCTGCGTTAGATCTACTTGAGGGATGACTACTAGTTTCTTACGTTAAATGGAGGCGCTGGTACTCCTAAGAGAAGGAACTGGATAGAGTTTTTTATCTTTGTTTTATTTTAATTTGCTATTTATTTAAATTAATAATTAACCATGTAACGGTAATAACAACAATAATTAAAACAATTTGAAACTGAATCAAAATGTAGAATAAAATTGCAAACTTAGGTGCAAATTTATGTTACGGAATGAACGAAAACGTATTATGATTTGAAAAACTATTTTATTTTGGTTACAGATAACATACAAATCAAACTTGCATTTTGTAACGTTAGTTGAAGGTTGTACACACGAATATTAACACCATGAAAATTCGATAAAGACTAAAAAAAACGAAACTAGTACAAGTAACAATTTATGATACCGTCTTGCTTTTAAATCAAATCATTTTGCTAGAAGAACAAGTTCATGGATAAAATAACGTCGCTGCTTTCTATTTGTACGACGGGTAAAATTAGAGCTCCCGATACCACAAAAAATATGACGAAAGCAAACACGAGTCTTGTTAAGTCCCATTGAAACGTGATTTATGTCAAGAGTTGCGCCCGTGGACACAGCGTTTTATTTGAGACGGCTGTTGTCTACCCAGAAGCAAAAAGATATTGATGATTGGCGGTTAAATTAGAAAGTAGTAATTTAATGTTAAAAGCACGTCTCTTATAAGAAATAAAATAATAAAAATGCAGTAGTTTTATTCAACTGCCCTCATAACAATTAAGTGAAATTGTTTCTGATAGATATTTTAATTTAGTTTACTATTTATTTATTTTTCTTTAACTTAATATCATCGACATAGTAAATTATCTAGATTTACCATATATAAGGTTAAAACAAGCAGCAAATATAGGCTTTATTCGAATGTGCACTTAAACCTAAATTTTAAACTTACGATTTAAAAAAAATGGAAATAACTATTATTTTTTTTACAAAAAGCAAAATAATGTTTTCTAGTATCAACATCAGCTTTGACATTTGTTATACTCGTTTTCAACTTCTCCCCTAGCTGGAAAACAAAGAAATGCACGTACCACTATAATACAATAGTATTGGAACCTGGCACGAAAGAGTTTTTTTTTTCAGAAGTCTAGTTAAAAAGGTTTTTTTTAATCGAGATAACAACCTCTCAATAAACAAAATTCATAAACAAAAATTGTATTATAAATTCATTGTTATGCACCCATAATCATATTTTGTTTGATTAAAAAAAAATTTCGTGCACAAAATAAAAAAAATCAATTATTATATCCAAGGTACAGCTCATTGCAATGTGATTTATATCAAGAGCCAACGCCTGTGAGGACACAGACGTTTTATTTCACGTTTTCGGACAAACAGATAATTATCGATTGATATTTAATTGAATTAAGAGACCACAGTACCAGACTCCGTTTGAATATATTTGGCGAACAAACCCTCGCCGCTAGTAATCTAATATTTTCAGTTTGATTGTTTTACCACAACGATAACTAGGATTTCTTGAGTTAATTGATTTGAAAAAAAAAATGAATTATATTATTCTCAAAATTTTTGTCGATAAGGAATACCATTTAGAAACCTAAAGGACAGCTTTCTTGACGCGGCACCGCGGTTCTTATTTTTAATAAGCCATAAAATACAAAATTATAAGTAAGTCGTACATACATTTAAAAATATATGGATATGTTCAAAGAAACTCAGATAGAAAAGATAATATAATATACACATATTTTGATAATGTATTGTTTAATAATAATGGGATTCTGTACATCGAAATAGGGACCATGATATTTTTGGGCATAAATTAACTTCATTAAATTATTTAACTTTATTAAATATGTAAACAATGTTTTTAAAAAGAAACAGCTTTGGACTGAAGTTCTAAATAATACTCCAAAATATTAGGTGTTAACAAAATTATAGTATTATATTTTAATTCCAAGGTATTATTAATATTGTATCTAAGTTAATAAAATATTGTCATCTGGCTGAAAAGGCATTTTTTTCATATGTCTACTGTTGCCGAGGAATACAGTTGAAAATTTATTTCGCGATATTTTAATACCGAACAAATCCTGTCATTAAACACGTCGGGATTTCCATGGTTATAGATATCTACGAAAAAAAAGTGTAAAAAATTGAACACATTACTGGAAGTAAATTTATAATAAAAGCACTTTAAGCTAACATTAAGAAACACCTACTTACTAACAATATAAACTACCCACTTAACAGTGTTGTAGATCTCGTAATTATCTAATAAAACTTTGATTATTTTCAATATCCACCCGGAGCCAACTTATTATTCATAGTAAATCTAAAATTGTCATCTTATTTTACCACGTGCATGCAAATATTAATGTAAAATAAAAACATGAATTCTACAAGGTCTTGCACAAAACTTTGAATATCTCTATTTTAGATGATATCATCGACCATTAATTACTGTATATACATAGATTCGTATAAATAAATAAATAAAATCATACGTTTATATATTAATTGTACATAATATACCTTTTATTGAATGCGTTTTAAAAGTGTAAGAAAATATCTACATTGTTCTCTTAACTCGGAAAAGTCAAAATGAAAGTGCCTACTTATTCCCGTAGCTCGATTGTTACCACTGAGTTCACCTTGTTATACTAATATTTTCAAGACCTGCTATTGAAACTTTTTCTTTTGACCTTTTCATGGATACTTACATTTATGGATCTTGATGATTTTATTTACTATATTATTACATTATTTTTTCACCAAACGCCAAAATTTGGCAATTTAATAATATAAATAATTTCCGTTACGAAAATTACAGATTCTAAAACACTAAAATATTAGTAATTTCTACTTCTCATTCAAAAGATTAAGAAAGCAAACAAGTTGTCAGTAATCAAAAAAAAATATTTTTTTTTTCAAATATCTACTTTTAATAGTATTAGACTTCGAAACCGACTGATTGTTAAAAAACAACTAAGTATTTTTTGTCCGGGTATTTGATTTATCCTATTTGGTTTGCACGAGGTACAACTATCAAAGTAAACAAAATTAAAAGTTTTATGTCAGTAGATGTTTCAAGGCAAGATTTGTCGAATAACGCCTATGAAAAGACTGTTAACAATTTTACTGCGACATAAGGAATTGAAACAAACAAAATTTGCAGTTGAACCACGTTTTTCGAGGCCCTGAAATTACTTTTTTTTACTTCTTTGCTTGCTACTTCTTCTTGACTTCTTTGCCTCTGCGTTGCTGCAAATTATTTCAACGTTGAGGCTGCTAAGATTATTAATATTCAATATTTAAAATGGCAGAATAGCATAAAAAGTGACAGATAATACGTTAAAAACGTGAATATTTCACTCTCAATAAATAATTTAGAACAAACTCGTTGTCTTAATTTAGTTGGTTAACGGTTTTATAGAAAATATTTAAAAAAGTGAAACAGGTATAAAACAATTATTAACTAAAATAGCATTATATAGATGATGGATAAGTAAACCGATTCGCCTTCTGTACTTTAGTATAAAACGATCTATTTCAAAGCCAACACAACAACCACGGACTTAATTGGAAAACAATGTTTTCCATTTAGTAGTTACCAGTGGCTATTGCCGACGTTTAATCAATCCAAAGATACTTATGTCCGATTTAAATTATTTGGTAAATCAAAATAATTATAGATAATTTATAAAACAAATTAACACTGGTGTCTATTGAAAAACGAGATGAAATATTTGAAGGCATTTATTTCGTTTTATCACAAATGAGCAGCACGTAAAGCAGATGTTTTTATTGGAATTTACCTGTACGTTTTCAGAGGTATTCGTTTCAATAACGAAAACGCGATCATTTTTATGAATTAAAAACATCTTAAAAAAATATACGTCTTATTGATATTACATGCTATTGTGTAATAAATAGGTTTGTAACTATGAAGACTTTTTTAAATTTAACAATACAAAAGAAGAACATTTTTTAAAATGTGATGATAATAAATTTCAAATTGATAAGAATAAAAAATATTAATTGTATTAGTATATAAATATATGCTCTGAGATTCAAAAAGCTTTTAACTGAAAGCTTTAAGACTTGCTATAAAAGCTCTTGACAAGTTTTTTTTTACATACGAAGACTGTTTAACATACATTATAACTACAATACTATATTATTATTGTTTGTATATACTATATTACTATATACAATTATAACTTCGATAGAATCAATAATATTAAAAATTAAATAAATTTTAAAAACCGTATGAGTACAAAAATTATGAATAAAAGAAACGTAAATATTAAATTTAACAAACTAGAGTATCTTTCATCAAAATATGGTTGAAGTTTTTAACAAAGTAAAACATAGGCGCAAACCAAAATAATAATTAATAGAACACGTCATCATTAAATAAACATATTCTTAAAAAATAAAATAAAACCATCTTACGTTTTCGTTGCTCTTTATCTTTTTATATGTTGAATGAAGATAACTAAACATAGTAAATAAAAGAGCAAATAAAATGGAGGGTTTATAATACACAACATCCATCTGTATAAATCACTTCTGATGGGAGGGCCATATCTTTTCCCGTCTCAAGGAGAATACTTGTGACGATATTCTTAGGGGATACCATTTCTTCGTCAAACGCTTGTTAAATACTTTTCTCACATTATTTGATAAATTATTAGTGAAAATTATATTTAAAATTTATTCTTAAATCTGTATGTAGATCGGAAGAAATATGATTTATATTTCAACCAGCTGTTACTTAGCATACAATTATTGATTATTGAGATTTTTCTCAAGAGTTTCTAAATAAAAATAAAGATGTTAATGAAAAATTATAAAATGTAATTAGTCATGTAGTGAACGAATTCCTAATGTTCTGCAATGAATTAAAGGAAAAAGAGTAGTGCTTATGTGAGTAAGTACACATATGTATGTCTTATCCAGTTTCATCACTACATATCTGTACACATTTGTATTACTCGTTTGTGTTAAATGACTTATGGGCCATCTGTCACTGTCAATATAATAAAAACTTTTTGAATCTCTAATTAGAGTGTTGAATTCATATGAAACACAATTAAACATTAAGTAAAAATTAATGTTAAAAAAATAAGCGTTTCGGTCGTGTTTTATTTTATTTAAAGAGAAGTAGAAAAAATAGCTGCAAACGTTATACTGCCCCAGATATAGCTATCGATATTTTACCTTGAACTTATTTACTGACCGCATAGCTTAAGCAGGATTAGTTTTTATTTACTTTAGGTTCAGTTCTCTAATAAAAATTAATTTGTTTTATAATGGCTTGAACATTTTAAACCTATAGGATTCCTTAAAACATATTAAAATCTTAAAACTTACGAAATGTTTTTATCGAAAAAATCGATTAGAATAAAGTTACTAATATGCATATATTTATATAATAAGTATGCATATTTATAATAAATACGTATACGTATGGTAAAAAGTTCCTTTTGTTCGATGACTCTTGGTCATCTTGTAAATAGTGACATGATGACGTTGCTGTAAAAATTTGGAGACTACTTCTGAAGAGATAGTAACAGGAGGAAAACTACAGTAAAAGAACAGTTCCATGATAGAAATGGCGGATGCATTTCATCTCCCCACCAAACTCTCTTAACTCTTGCTATGCTTTCAAATGTTTTCCGTCGAATTGCTCAAATTGTTCAAAACGGTACCTTGTGTTACAGTACACACTGCTGGAAACTTGGTTCAAAGGAGCTGATTTCTCGAGATATTGATCAGGTTTTGGAGGAAAGCTTCCCGAAGCACATTCATTCAAGCTCTAGACGTATGTGTAATCGCACCATCCTGTTCGATCCAAGTGTGTTCGGCAAAAAGAAATCCCTATTCATGAGTTCATAATTATCATTATCGATATTCGTCGCTTGGCCTCGAAAAAGACCTAATTATCTCAATCGTGGATAAAGCACACCAAGCAGGTACTCTGGGGCAATGCCATGGTTTTTGACGTTTCCTTCAAGGGTTGCGAGTACTTTAAGACCAGTAACATCATTATGCTTGTTAACGTAGCCGTTAATGTGAAACAGAAGTCGTTATTGAGAAATTAGATTTACAATTCGAAAACGCTCCAACATTTTTTGTTTGATACATATTCACTTTCTTTCACAGAAGTTCAGATCATTTTTTAAAATTTCATGAATAATAGCTCATGAAAGTCATAGTGACGCTGCTCTTTTCCGTGCAGTTTGGCGAAATCTGTACATCCAGGAACGAATTACACTTACTCTCGGTCTATCATTAATCATTTAAATACCGAAGTGTGAACAAAAACGTCGATGTGCAGGCATGTAAATATTATTACTCTTAAAACGGCAAACAGTTTCCAACGGCACCGCTCTCCCCCGCACCGTTTATTACTTTTTGAAATAACTGTATTTAAAATAATAAATCTGCCACCAGCTTTCCTGCATAATAGTACAAATAGTACAGTCTCAGATATATTCTTACACGTTCATACATACTATTTAAGAAAAGACTTAGATACATTTTTTGTTGTTAAATACAAATATAAACAAATGGTCGTTCTTTTAAATGGTATGTTGTAGGAATACACTTAGCTAGTATATTTATAACTTTATTATTTATTTTTCATATACTTTTTATAATTTGTTTCAAAACATATTTTCATCTTCATAAAACCAATAACAGTCTTAAAGAAAATAAGTAAGTAGTAAATATTTATTGATAATTAATGTAATGTACTATAAACACATACTGTATAATAGAAAGTAAGCTAAAAAAAAAAGAAAATAAAATTTGCACTTTGACTAACACCAATTACGCTAGATGCTAAATCTACAGACTCAGCTCTCCTTCGATTTATCGTCTCCAATTAGTAACAAACCTGTCCGCGAACAAATGAAACCTTTTTTCATTTACAGTTGATTTTTAATTTTATTTTCTTTAATAATTCTTTATAAGCTATTCATTATTTTAAAGGTTTTTTTTGTAGCGCTGGGACATCTATTAGTAATTAAATGATTAAAATGCGCCACATAAGCATATTTTTTGACAATTCCCAAAATAATTAGAAATATACTTACCTATTTATGTTAATCACAAATTTAATGTTGACAGTTAAATGATGCAAAAATAAAAGTAACCTACAACATAAAAATAAAAGAGAAGACAAAAAGAAATTTAGTAACTTATCGATAACAGAAAATATCATGTGACGTCCATTAGCGGACATCACTGAGGAGGGTCCGTTGAAGCATACACGACACACACACCCCCGCCTGCTTTGAGAAGTTTGTTTATCAACTATGGATGAATAGAATAAAGCATTCTTTTATCCCGTATACACAGCCTATGGCGTTCTCTTTATTCGTTGATTTTCTATATACGACTTTATTTAGAAGTTTAAGACGCATACATATAGACTTGTTATATACGAGTATAAATATTAACTTTTGTGGAAATTATTTAAAAAAAATAAGTGATTCATATAACCGTATAATTTGTTTTATGTTTGCACAATATTATTAATAAATATAGATTACTATAGTCAAGGATAAATTAGAGAATACATGTAGATTTCTAGAAGGCAGGTGAAGTTTCAAACCAAGTTCATTGCCTGTTTTTAGCAAATCGGTAAATTTTCGTATCAATTCTGATCGCCACTGGTATTTGCTAGTATTTCATGCTACTGAAGGAATGTTGAATGGTTTGACACGACTGTTGATTTCATAAGCTTTTGCCTACAAACCTTGAGTCAATATGATCTTGTCGTATGGTCGCTAGGAGTCGTATAATTACTAATAATAGAATTTTTATATGATCCCCGATGCTTATTACTGACACCTAATGCAATTAAATTTTGTTTTTCACTTATATGGTGGAGAAAAATTGCAATTTGTCTCCGTTAACTTTTTCAGGATTAGTGTAATAGAAAAAACTTGATTGACGACATAAGAAAATTGCGCTGTTTTCAAACAGAATAAGTTATTGAAAGATCATAGCTTTTGTGTACATTTATTTATTTTCTAAGTTATAATAAAACTTATAAAGAGACGTATATTACCGATGAAAACTACACAGTTATAAGTTACATGAGCTCAGGGGATTTGGGACTGGAATAAATCGGGTAAGCGCGACAATTTGTCGGCTCTTCTTAATCCCCGTTGACATGTGATTAACGAAAGCGAAATGAGTGCGTTTTTATTTAATGCTTCGTATCCTACGTACGTTTCACTAATCACAAAATAATCAATGTCGCTTTTGAGAAATAAGTCAGAACTATAATTTAACGCTTTCGTGTTATTGAAAACTAGTAGATACATGACGCAACTTGGAAGTTATAACGATATGAACGAGTGTAAGTATTAATTCAGGATCATAGCAATAAAGCTCTAAAAACAAATACGCATTACTTTAGCGGTTGAGTTCAACTGAAACTCCATAGTATTAGTTGAACACTGAAATATATTTACTTTTTGATATGTAACATACGCTAACACATTAGGTGTAATGGATTAAAACAATTGAGTTGCAAATCAAATATTCAAACTAAAATAACATAATTTTTAAGTCTTATACAATAACAATGGCAGGTTTGCTCTTAAAATATTGCCTGACCGTTCAAAGTCAATAAATTTCTACAGCAAACTTCGGAGTTCGGTAATATACTCAATCGTATATTTAATACCATTACGTAGTAAAAAAAATTATAATAATCTTAACAAAATAACACACGTTTATATACAGAATATCTCTCTTCGTATTGGTCGCTTTCTTTACCTACACCGTTTTAACTCCTAATTGAATATATATAAAGAACTCTCAGTAAACTCTAAGTAATTGATGTAATTCGTTAATTATCATGTAAAACGTTCAAGTTTTGTTTTATAAAAAAAAAATAGTAGTTCAGCAAATCCTTGGGGCTCCGAATTTTAAGTACATAGTACAAAAACATAGGTAAATGTAACCAACTCATTTCAAAACGGCGGCAACATTTTTAAAACGATGCGATAAACCATGTAACTTTGAAAGATTTATTTAAATTCTTTTTAACAAGTGAGAAAGTAAGGAAAACGATGAGGGAAGATTGAAGATAAGGATGATGGAAGTCTTACGGTAGAGATCCGAGCGAAGAATTACATTTGGGATTTGATTCATATCATCTTATCTTTTCAAGGCGGACCGTTCCAACGCGTTTTGATCCTTTCATAATTTACTACATTTCAAGTCATCCCAAAATTTCTACGATATTTGTTCTAAGAAATTGGAAGTAAACAAAAACACAATTGTATATATAAATAACTGTGAAACCATGCCTTTTCTTTTAACTTAGTAGTAATAATTTCGTATACCCGTTGCAGTGGTGCTAATAAAGCAGCAACTAAAACCTTCATTGGGAGTTCGTTGTCTAAAAAGTCACGAGAACATCCTCTCACCACCCTCGACCCAAACATTGTCACGATTCTGACAGTCGAATGTGGTGAAAAGCGACCATTTACTCCCGTCTGAGAATAATGAGCATAATAGACAGTACAACGCAGATCGCATCTTGACTCTACAAACCTCCAATCTTTTCCGAGACAGATTAATACAGCCTACACGCTGCAACCACTGGGGTTAGGTTGTACGCTATGAAAAAGTCGTGTATATTTACTGTGTATACATACTGAAAAATATGATATAACTTCTTTATTCTTCGTCTTATCGTCGATGAAAATATTCGGTATACCTCCCCTCTACAATGAGTTAAAACAATTGGTAAGTACTTGCTTCGGCAGAACATAGCTCTCAAAGGTACGCCAATATTGGTACTGGAGAAACTCCGGAATTGGATGCCACGGACGACTGAAACTTCAGGACCGGTCTGGAGAAGGCCCTCAATTCTAGCGAATACTCTCTTTCAGTTAAGTCAAAGACAACAAGAAGGATTTCACTACTACTTTTATATTACGAACAGCCAAGGGGTGAAACAATCATTGTTTCAAACATATACCTCAGGAGTCTTCAAATAAGAGAGAATAGGTTTCTTCTAGACAACATGTACCAACGTAGACCTAGAGGTCGTAGTCGTTGTTGAAATAGTTTTGAACCATCGTGATTACACGAAGGTTTCAGGGGTAGAGGGAACAACGCATACCTCGGGATGGGCTATCCAGAATACCAAATCAAGGGGAACAGTGAATATGATTTATGGAGATACCAGAGTCCCTCGCACAGCACAGAAGTCGACCACCGAGTGGGTTTTAGTGAGTAAGAATCACACTTAAATCTGTCCTCACCCCATAAACATCTTGAATATTCCGAAAATTCCCTACACCAACCAAAAAAAAGTATAATGGGTAAAAGAGTTGAGCTAAAACAATATTTTGAACAACTTAACAACGTAGCTATACTTTACATAACTATTGTAGTCGTTACAGTAAAAGGTAATCCTGAAGTTTAACTCCTTTTAGGTGTTTTAAACCGAAAATCGCTGACCTCAATTGCGGTGTTACGTATTTGAACTTAGTTTCCGTGGGATTATTTACGGTTACCTTGGTTTGAGTTGAATTTGGCGTGCAATTTAAGGTTTACGTTACTATGTTTATATAGCAATTATTACAACATAAGCAATATGGTACATCATTGTCGATAATGTTATTACATTATAAAATTACTTTAAAATAAATTGTAAAAGTGGAATGTTTTTAAGATGAATTTGGATATTGTAGTTTACAATAATAATACAAATACCAAAAATAACGATTACAGATGTCTCATATGCTAGAGGCTTTCTAAGTCCGTATTGACTACACCTTCTGCTAAACTTTAATATTTAATTGACGGATGATGTTTTTAGTTAAAAAAAAAATCTTTTCTATGAATGCGATAAAAAGTCAAACAGTCAAATTTAATTTAAATTATGCAAGTCATAAGCTTTTTACAATCGACCATGATATAATGACGAAAACGTTTTTTTTTTGTTGTGTAGTACTACATTTATTTATTTATTAAATCTTTGTACGCATTGAGTAATGGCAGATTTAATTCCTTATAGGCATTCTCTGCCAGTCAAAGTTGGTAATATATAAGGACAGATATAATAAGGCAGGTAAGTAAATATTTATTATAGAGTTTAGATTTTTTAAATTTATAGATATATTTTGTGTGGTATAGGAAAAAAAGTTATTAAGTAATTTCTTGTATTTGGCTTTCAAGATATACATACACAAGTGAAATCTCCAAATGACGAAAAAAATTTTGAACCAGTTTCTAGTTGCTATCAACCTTTGAGTGAAAAAAACTCGCTATCGTAATGGTATATTTTTAATTTAACTGTCCCAGTCTCTTGCGTGACCGGCATATGAAAACATATTTGTGAATATGACGCTCGAGCTAACCGGAAATTTATTTTCTAAATGCAATGCACTTTTTCCACAGATTAGTAATTTATTAAATTCATTTATTTCATTACTCGTTCTTACGTGTTACTTTTTGCCGTTACATATAACTTGCCTTGACGGCCTATAGTTAGCAATATACTTTCAGTAATAATGCGTTTTTTAATATCAGAATCAATTAATATTTATAACAATTACGAAGTTAACGTTCATCAATTATTGTTTCAGACGTAGGGCGTCCATTGCTAGACATTAGCCTCTCACATATGATCAGTTGAAAGCGGTCTTCATCCAATGTCTTCCCATCGACATTTACTACGTTTTTTTTCTCTTTCCCCCACATTATTTTAGGGACAAGGACATAAACCCTTCTATTTTCACCCCTTCTCTCCCTCTCTTATCCTTCACAACTTTTCTCTTTCATTCTTCACATTTTTTATCACTCTCACAGCATTCACTCACATAAAATTCACACATCGCCTCCCATCCGTGAGGGATAGGCACATTTTTTATTAAAAGGTTTTGTTACGCTTAATTAAATCACTGATTACCTTGAAACAAAATCGCTAAATAAAGTATGGCGGCTGTCTTCTCCTTCCAAAAGTGAAGCGATGTTGCCGCAAGCAATTCTCTTACCCATTTCCATTTTACAAGCCACTCTAAACCCTACATGACAGAAAGAAATTGCGTGCACCATGGTCTGATCCACCGCTGGGTCACATATGCACGAGACTCACTTTGAGCTTCAACCTATACAGGTATTCAGAAAATCACACGTATGCTTCTCAAATACCTCCAATAGCGCCACTGCGCACAGTACATGGTAGGCTGTCTCAATGTCCGAGACGAATTTCCTCATAACATTAACTCTAGGTTATCTAACTACTTTGCAGGAACACTTCTCTCGCTGCGCTTTCCAATCAGTGATCTGCACTCTAGTAATCTACCGTCACATCAACTTGCCAATCCGCTGGGCCATATCGGTTACTTTCGTTTGTGTACGGATCTCCTCATTCTTGATTCTATCAAGTAAAGAAAAAGTTAATAAAACTTTGTCACTGTTCTCAAAAAAGTATGTTTATTAAGGGCATTGATATTTCGTAAAAGAGTTACTCTTGAACTAAAAATCAAGGGAAATTACGCTGCTTCAAAAATTAACATTTTACTTTTTTTAGTCTCGTACTTTTAAGAAAGCAAATCAAGAGATAAATCGTAGAAAAGAAAAAAACAACGTATTTTTGTTTTGTACTAAACTTTACAAAATTACAATTGATGCCATAATTTTATTTATTATAATTCCAAACGCAGGGATTTTTTGTAAAACGTAATAATTTTTATGTGAAATATTTTTTGTGTATTTCAATTTCTACTACACTTAAAAACATACTTTAACAGGCACATTTATATAATGCAGCAAAATCGTATTAATATTACCGAGAATATAATTTTGCAGTACATAAGATTTTATTAATTTGATAATCTGAATACTGATTCGTAATACATTATTAATTTCACATTTTATATCTGTGACTTCAAAGACAACCGTAGACACATCCCTAATTCCAAGAATCTTAGATTTAACTTCATATGATAATAATCAATTTCTTTTTCGAATATTTATATAAGGCTATTTATATAAGACTTTGTATAAAAAGGAAAATTTAATATTATTAAATTTTCCTTTCTATACAAAGCCTTTTAACAATTACCATAGAGATTAACAGATTATTAATTAGTACAAGTCAAGATTCAAAATTAAATTTTACCACTAATAGAGACAACAGACAAGTCAAAATAAGCAAAAAAATTATGTAAATATATGAGATAAAAAGCGACGATTTCCGCGCACTCTTGTATAAAAATATGCTTTAGTGCCATCGTACATAAGTTCAAAAGATAATGACCCCGGCTGGCGTTACAAACGATCCGTTTAATTTTGCGGCGGGTGCTGGAGGCTTTGAGTAAATTATGCCCTGGTCGGCCATATCTACCATGTGAATAAAATGCCATAAGATCAGAACTCCGAATCCTCGCAATGAAATTTTCAAATATATCCAGAATATCGAAGAAAAAAAACTGATCGTCCACAATGTATTGAGAGAAATCGAATAATTTTTTTTGCCTTATTTCCATTCGGAACAACAAAAAACTAATTAGTAAATGAGGCTGGAATGATCGAGGACATTGGGTCCTTTTGGAATTGGAAAAACTCGATTTTTTATTGTATACATACAAGCTATAATTGTATACGATTTCATTGTATGATACTATTTAACAGTCTTGTGAATTAAAATTTGTTCGCTATATGTAAACGTTATTAACGTTACATACGATGTTGAAAGTAAACAAAACACGGAAACCCATAATAATAACTACTTCAATCTGAAATACATCTTACGTTCTTATCACGAGACGTTAACGCTTTAGTGTTTAAGCTACTAAAGTAATCATCCAACTCAACCAAGCGAAATGTTTTAACTTTGAAAACGTTAACTATTACTTTGCCACATTGCCTTGGCGTTATTAGCTTGTTTTCTTATTATAAAAAGCTTTTTCCTACTGTATTCACGTAAAACGCAAACATATTCATGGTGTAGACAGAAAAAAACATTTCAATTTTATTAAAAATATACAATTAAATTACAAGTTAAACTATTTAGATCACATTTAAGTTCATCGGCAAAAAAACCTCCTGTTTTTATCCGTTATGCAAGTCATCCGCTGGTGTTTCTTTTATTATCATAAAATTTTATTAAAACTATCTGTTTATAATGGAAATGTTAAATATATCAGTCTTTTTACCACATTTGCGTATCTGAATATAGTTCTTAGTGTTTATTTAATAAACCTAAATTCAATAAAATATTAATTAATCTCAGTTCGTGTATTATTTTAACACACGTGTTATAAAATCCTTTAAATTAAATTTTATTAGTCAATGAGTATAGAAATGTGCCAATAATTAAATAACAAATTAAAAAACAAAGTTTCATTAGTACTAAAGCCTTTCAGAATTTAACACGTGAAAAATAAACAAAACGTCATTTCTAATAAACAAAACAGAAAACGCTGTCTTGTGTACTGAAGTAATTAGATAGCTAAACGATATTTTGCGTTTTATGCGTAAACCTAAATACATCAGCCCCTAGTAACACGTCATGAATAGGAATATGTAAAGTTGATGTTAGCTTTTACTATGTAAATATACCCATGTCAGCTAAGTAATTTAAGAAGATGTTACATTAAGGCTAAAATATCTTTTGTATTCGAGAAACGTAAGTGAAGCGAAGAAAACAAAGTTATAGAGCTATTTTATTCGTTTAAAATCCTAGTAGTTGACAGAGAGAGATTTACTTGTCTCTATATGCGTTATGTCCATGCGGCTATTTAATTTTTTATTTTATGCTTTTTAATCTACTTAAAACTCATATTACATGACAACGTTATAAACTGCATCTATTATTTTATATTTATTAGTGCTAACAAATGCTTATCTAAAGATATTTTAATTAGCTGCAATAAATTTCCGAAAGGTAATGAAACCCGTCTAATAAATATACCATAAAATTTCTTTCGGTATTAAGTAGCTAAAAGACAGCATTTGACTTTTGTTACGCAATTACCACAATCAATGGACGTAAGTATGCAAAAAATATTTTTAGGCGTTATATGAGTAACGATCAGTTTAATTTAAATGAATCATTTTTCAACATATGAAATTTATATGCGCTTGTGTTTCACCGATATCTGTAAAAGATAGTAAAAAATATCGAACTCAATCCTTACCTGTATAATTATATAAATCAGTAGCTGCATTATTTACGAATATTCACTTTAACTGGTTTTTTTTTCTATGTTGTAGTAGACGCGCACGAAAACGGGGAAAGTTAGAAATTTCTGTGATACTGCTTCGACGCGGGTAGATCAAAGTTACGGCAAGAATACGAACGTGTTAAAGTCTCCCGTACCGCTAGAATAGTGGCGAACGAGGGTCTGAGGGGTTCCTGGCAGGGGTACCGAAGAACGCATGCGCAATCAGCCGTCCGCGCCCGGAGTTGGCTGACGTCACTCGGATTCCGCCACGAGGCCGCCCGATCCACAAAGCCCTCTTCTCCCCGATCCCGCCTCGACACACACTCCTATCGCTCGTTCTGCGAGACGCCCATATCAATCTACTTTAGAAGGCTTATAAATCCAAGTAATACTAACTAACTTCGAACCATTTATCAAATTTGTATCTATTAAATTCTATACACATTAACATTGCACATATTATTTTGAGATTAAAAAAATAAATTATTTAATACCTAAACAGCATATACATAAGTATGAAAATGAAGTTAAATAAAACATAATAGGGTTATTATTTATTTTCAACGAAGAATTCCCAAGTCCATTATATTAGTATCTTTAACCGCAACTGATCCGAGCTCTTGACTTTTACAACTTCAGGCAGCCAGAATGTCCGTTAGTTCCACATAGCAAAATTTTGGGTTACTTCTGTGCTATTTCTATAAGGTTCATATCATGCTCACGACCAACCTCATTGTATCAGTTTTCCGACATACAACAATTACAGAGATTTTCACGAATGATAATAATTAAAGGATGAGCACGTATTTTTTTGTTTACGAAAAAGTAACTGTATCTACTATATTAACAGTCTTTTGTATGGTATATCGATTAATATAACCGAATCAATATAAATATATTACGCAATATATCATTCTTACAGTTTATGCTTTTCAAACACATTAACACACAAATTGGCGGACGACGGTTAATTCCTTCTTTTCAACGATATTTACTTCGTATATTTTGAAGAGAATTATTAAAGCCATTAAATATATATGTACATTCGTCCATAATTACAAGGAACTGGTAGTTTTAATTTTTTACGATTAACAACAGTACAAACAAGAAGCACCAACCCCGTCAGCATTCTGAAAGTATACTCACATTTATTAAAAAGAGTTATGTTTTGTGTTTATGTAGTATACAGTGTTAGTCTATACTTTTACTAATTATGACTAAATGATCTTCTCGAGGTCATCTATTTATTTTCCCTCTTTTTATACACATTTTGTAAAAGCGGACGTAATTGCATGCAAGTCATTCTCTACTTGGTTACTACTCCTCTATAATAATTTATTTCTTTATCTCATTTTTAAATAACACCTATACCACAATAATTAGATGTTTGATAAACATTTGAGAAAAAATGCTACTAATGTCAATCCTGTTTTTCTTTTTACCTTTAAAATATAATCCAGTAAATTTTTGTTTTTCTATACATAGGTATTGGTTGATATCAATGACTTAATTTTTTTTATTTCTACTAGCTTTTAAGTTTTTTAAAGTAAGTAACCTAAGTAGTTAATTAAATTTGTGAGCCTAAAATTGGTCTAAAACAGAATAACTATACGATACATTCTTCGTAATTTTTCGATTTTATGTATGAGAGAAAAAAGAAAATGCATTATTACAGTATTTAAAAATTCTCAAATTTTTGTAAGAAAACTTTTCAGTTTCAATAACATTTAGGGATTTTTTACATTTTTGGGATACAGAGACGGATTATTAACTAACTGCTGGATAATAATCTGCGCAAATTCAATCTTTTATTCGTTCGAATTAGTAACAATAAAGAAGATATGAAAACTTTTTAAAAGTTGTAATAGTTGTGCGGCCAAAAGTAATAAAATATTCGAAGAGAAATATATTAAAAAAAAAAACAGTTTTATTTACTCTGGTTGAAAATATCTTATTTTAAATGTTTTGAGACATAATTATTACTTCTTATTGCTTATATTCCGCTGTGATACTCCGGCTCACGAAATTCTATCTTAAATACCCATTAATACGGATATGTACGATATGTAGGGCAGAATTTATCAACTCGAAATGAAACGTCCCTGTACATACGTCGTATTTATGCTCCATTGCCGTAATACGATGAGATAAATTGGAAACGTAAAGGTAAATAAACATAAAAACAACGGCACAATAAATAGTATTGTTGGTTTCCTCTTTTGCACAGGGTCTATTCATTCTATACATGTTCCACTACAGTGCTTACGTATTTTAAATTTAAAATGAAAATAAGAATAGAGAGCTACATGAATAACACAAAGTCTCAGTTGCGTCAATTACATTATTATCTTTTTTAATTAAAATGTTGGTTAAAATAAATTGTGTTGCGTAACAATTATTTACAATCCTACTTTTTGTAATGAAACTTTTGTTCTTTATTTATATATCGTGCACATTTTAATGACAAACTCCTTGTATTTTAATAAATCCTTGTTTTATTATCTATGTTAACGACATTAGAAACCACTCCTTTGACCGCATCAATTATAAAAAATGAAAGACAATAGGAAAGTGAGTGCCTCGTTTCAATCACAAATCTTAAGACCAATGATAACAACTTTTATAGTTAAAAATTTACTAAAGAACTTCTCTATCGCGCTATTTAAGTTGAAAGATGATTTTATCCTGAATTTTATGAGTTATTAAATAATGCGCAAATTACCGATTGCTTGCAAATATCTATCAATTGGAAAAAGTATTTTTTCTGCTAAATTTAAAATTGTTCTTAGAAGTGGAAAGAAAATTTTTTCAATTATATATAACATGCAATATAACATCTAATATTTTTGAACGAAAATAAAAAGTATATCTCTCATAAAATAAAAGTTATCCTAAAGACAAAATTTGTCATTTGATCTCTCTTAACTTTAACGATTAATTTAAATGGATCCTGGAAAGATAATTTTGTCTTAATACTACTGTATCCAAAAATAATTATTCAATTTAAAAGAAAACGTCGGAACATCAAGAAATTTGTTATTTATACAAAGGTTTAAACAAATTTAAAAAAGTAGATGTTACCCTAGGTTTGGAAAAAGTAAAATTTTGCGGAACATCTTTTTGGTACTAAATATTCACAATGTATGTAAAAAATATATATAATCCAAACCTTTTCAAACTAATTAAACGTTTATAACAACCTTTTTGACAAAACAATATACAAATAATTAAACATTAACTGAGCTAGGCGAATCATTTATAATAAAAGATTCTTTATCACTTATACAATTGTAATTTTCATTATTTATATGAAATAACTTAATAAACAATTTCATTTCATTGAATCTTGCGGGTACCTGCAGGCATTTTTAAGAAAAAAGAAAAGGAAATTCGCTGTTCACCTCTGTCACTGTTTTTTCCTCATTGTATATATTAGTGTTGTAATGTTCCCATACTTTGGACAAAGGTCTTCCTTGCTCAAGATATGTACCCTAAGCCTACACAGCGAAAACGAAACGAAATTATGTAAAGTTTCAATTTTTGCTGGTATGCTATAACGAAATTTCTGTTATTCCATTAATAAGCTAATAGCTTAACCTTGTAATTAAACGAAATTTTAAACAAAAAGTTAAAATATTATTCTTAAAAAAAACATGTTTATGAAAAGGCTTCAATAAAAACAGTATTTTTTGCGAATTCATTCAGCGCTAACTTTAAACTTTGTAGCCCAGAAATATTCATAAATATTATCTTCTTCAAAACTAAACTGAACAACAACTTCGCATAAACCGCATTTAGTACGCATGTATATGTAATAGATTTTCTTTTTTAAATGCGGGCATAGTACAAATAACAGTTATATGAGTGGTTCATAACACAACCAGTAATTGGTTTAACATAAGATTCGCTATTACACCCAACAAGTTTGGTAAATACTTCATCTTAGACTATAAATACGTTATATATTATCATAATATAAGCGTTAATACGTTATATATTATCATAATATCATATGTATTAACATAAGCGTGGCCTTGTTAAATATATATAAAACTATTACATAAAAGTGTGTGTAAACAATGCTTAATAAATATTCCTTAATTTAGATGGATTTCACAAGCAATAAAGTTTTGAGAAAAGTACAAAACATACATAAGCACGTAATGTATAAAAACAATGGAAAGGAAACTATAAATTGAATATTAACTTTGAGCATCATATTTCAAAACACCATTCAAAGAATAGTAATTATAATGATATATTATATATTAAAAAATTCTTCAAAAATAATTCTCGCCGGTATAAAGATCATAAATTTTTCAGATTTCATGTATGAGTTTTGCATTATTAATTTTTTTTTAAACAAAATTTGCTCGTTACTTCGTTGAATATTTGATACATATTTTTCTTTTCAACGTTACTCTTGACAGCTGCTGAATGATATGATACGTAATGTGTTTACATTACAGTCGAAACGCTTACGCTGAGAATTGGGATCAAATGTAATTAGTAGACGTTTCCTAACTTAATTTTGTTTTCAAGTTGAAATTGAGATTACTTCTCTTTGTTTTTTATTTATTACGTAGTTGTTTAATACGTATTGTAATTTATTGTTAAAATCTTTTCAAGATTCTTACAAAAAGATTAATATTTTTATCTTATGTCTAAAAAAAGACTACAGAAAACATACAAAAAATTTGGTTACAATTTGTCTGAAAAAGAAAGTTTTTGGGAAAATTTTTGATATTTTTATTTGATGATAACTTAGTTTGAATTACATTGCAATTCATCATAGAATTGCGTGTTTACAAGCCACTAAGTCATAAATGCGGCATAATATTTATAAAATATCACTATTTTTTGTGTGATGCGATATCTTGTTTGCGACTAATAACTAAATGAAATTTGAACAATTAGTAACTTTTAGCTGATAACGAATTTTAAACGATAAGTAAAATTGTAGACCTAAAACTAAATTTAAGCAAACATGTATTCTTCATGACTAACAAAAAATTGTTTTATTTGAAAAAGTTTAAGTAAACATACTATTTTTCAATATTAATTATATCTACACTTTTTTGTTTCTTATTTGAATTACAATAAGTAACAACTCTACTTTTTGTAGAGAGCAGGGCAAATATACTCATGTTACAAAATAGTAATATAACATTATTTCGGTTATTAACTTGACCAGCTACAATTTAAATTTGCTTACAATTAAATCATGCATTTAAAGTAAAATGACAAAAATAAAACATACTTTTAAAAAATTACGACCCCGTGCACTTGTGTAATATAGATACATATTTATTTTGACGTTGCAATTAATAGTGTGGATTCTCACATAAAATTAATACAATTGATTACTTAAAATAAAGCTAATGGAATGAACTATTTTAAAACTTTGCTATTGATTAATCCTCCAAAGTTTAAACGTATAGCTGGCATGGGCTGAATGCCAATTTTTTCAACCAGCTAGCGCCAATGCTGAGGGCGCTATCAAAGAACTCTCATGGCCTGACCTAAAAGGCAAAAACTTTTTTATTTCAACCTCTTCATGGTCTCACGTGAAATTCTAACAATAGTCATTAACGATCTACTAATTTAAGTTGTGATTTATATAGAAATAATACTGACCTTTTTATTTTAGTTGTCTTATTTGCTCTTTACAACTTCATGTAATCTAATTATAAGATTAAGCATTTACAGATTACAATATATTAAAGTATAGTGTCCGGTGTATATGTCAGGTTGATGAACAGAATTACTTTAAAATCATACATTATAGAATAAAAATTATTGCATTTTTTTAAAAAATAAGAAAACTTGTAAACTAAATAATTAGTAAAAGATTATTACTTTTAATTTACGATAATATTTTTACTAACTATGGAATGATTGTTTACATTAAAATATTTATAACACCTTATACAACTTTAAATCAAATTGTGAAAACTGATAATGTGCAATTTATTTCCGATGCATCCTAGTAAACAATTTCAAATGTATGAATTCATAATAAGTACTCAGGTAGCAAACAGACTTACTCATGTTGAAACAAGATAAACTGAAACAGAAGAATGTGTCATATGTTGCCTAAAGTCTATAACCATATTGTAAAAAACCATTAAGATAATACAGGAAAAAAACCTGTTATTAGCTTACTACTTAGACTTAGAAAAAAATGATCTTTTTCTTTTTTTAAGCCGAAGCAAGGCCTCTTCTCCAATTTTCTTTCTTAGAATTACTATGAAAATTGTATTCATTTTTAGAAAAACCTTGATAAGATTTTATCCTCAAAAAGTACTAAGTATTCTAATTAACAACTAGGTAATAAATTAAAACAATGGCTTTTAACTTCAGAATAAAATTAATTTAGTAAATGTCTACAAATGACCTTCTATACAACTTCCTATCGTAAGCGTTTCGAATGTAATGTATATATATTACATTACGTATCATCATTCAGCGACTGTCTGTTAAATTTGCGTTGAATAGAAGAATATAAATCAAATATTTAACGAGGTAACGTGCACGTTTTTGTTTAAATCAGCAAAGTTTATGCTGAAAATTTATGATTTTCAGATAGGTGAGAATTCGTTTAATATTATACTTTTCCTACTTATATTTTCGTTGATACTGAAGAGAATTTTTCCTATATAATACTATAGGCATTATTTGAAAAAACGTTGCTGGATTTTTTAACCATTTTTATTCGGAAAGTTGTTATTGGGTTTAAAATATATTTTTGCTAATGTTTCCACAAAATGGTGTAGTGAAATCGGTGAAATCTTTTTTTCGCGCTTTGCTTTCACTGCAGCCAATTTTCCGAATTAGCCAATGAACATCTAGATTGAATGATGATTAATTTTTATGTTACTATTACAGCGCTCGCACTTTTAGATTAAGACCTTCTTTAGCAAGAGGATCATTTGAAATAAAATATATAAACAGACTACTGAATACCTCTGTATTTATTAATCGCGTAATTAAATTGTCCCTAAAATCACTAGATTACTATTAAAAAGCACATCCATAAAAAGACTTCTCAGTGACATTTTTATAGGGAATAAAGTCTATTACTATAAAATATTTTTTCAAGCAAATGTGAAAAATATAAACATGGATGTTAAAGAAGTGAATAAATTTTCACCCGAAAGAAACATCAAACAAAACCGATATCTCGTCTGTACGCGAAAAAGTGTTGTAGGTTCTATCAATATCGTGCAATGGCAATACAAAAGACGATATGTAAAATTACGAAAAAGAAACGTCGGACCTGGAAAATTCAGTTTTCTTTTTATTAAAGTTTGAAGGCTTTCTTAGTTTTCGATGATAGTTTCAATAGATACTTCATTTAATTTGTAACATATCAATTATAACGAGTATACATTTCTTGTCGTGACATTCATAATTTTCGAACATAAGTTATTAAGAGCGGCTAATATGTGTTACACAGGTAATAGTATGTAGTACTTGCGCTTAACTAAAAACTAAACTTCGCTGATTTTAGTAGCATAGAAGTACAATTGAAATTATATCAATTCGACAAGTGTACGACGTTTCTTTACAAAAATCCACAAGCATCTCAATTAAATTCCGCCGCGAAGGCTTCTATGTAGTGTGAACAGTTATCAGACTGCGTTAAGAAACCTTTTAAAAAATATTTGGTAATTAAACATATCAATAATAAACTATAAATCGTAGAAAAAGGCTTTGAATGAATAAAATAGTAAGGCAACCGTTTGTTGCACATGATGGAAGGTTACTGACGGGGCGGAGTGGATGCGTTGACGGGAGGTTAGGAAACACTGAGTACGTGAGATCGGAAATGCAGCAAACAATCAAATAATAAGTCTCATATTAAATAATGGTTGTTGGTTTATCATTTCATCTACTTATATTGAGATTAAATGTAGTTTGTATTTTGTTTCTGCGGTAGAAACATCTAGAACTAGTAATGCTTTATTATGGAATTAACTACATTCCTAAGATATTACTATAGGTAAGTTTGAAACAATTTATTTATTTGACTTAATTCTAAATATACAGGTAGCTTATGATCTAACGGTGTCTATTGTTATTGACGTGATATAATTATGTGGGACGCAATATCAGGGATCAGAGATCAGAGTATGTTTTGATTGCTGAGAGTGATTGCATTTGTTATATCTTCAAGTCGGAATTATAGGGTAAGCAACGCTTCTAAGATATTTATATGATAAAGAATTATATATTATTAAAAATATTAAAGTTAATAAATTTATTCTTTAACATAAGGGAGAATTTGTTGATAGCTTTATTTAGCTTGGCTTCATTAAGTTTAAATTTACGAATAGTATTATTGAATTCATTTAAACAGGAACTTTTGATACAAAAGCTTTTCCTCACATTCATAGCAACAGTTATTTTAATGTTTAATTACCTGTAACTCTTAACAATGCTGATAATCATCATCTGCTGAACAAAGTTATAAAAATTGGTTAATACTTGTTAAATACTTATTAAATGACATGTTAAATTTTAATGTTATACATATTCCCTATATTACATGGAATGTGGAATATGTTAATTAGACTGTTAAAATTCTCTGTAATCTAAATATTAATAAATATAAATGGTTTAAAAAACGGCTCGACTGATTCTCCTAGTTTATTAAATATATTCCTGCTTCATTTTACCATATGTATTTATACAGTTATTTTTTTTATCTATTTTATCATAGATACTTCTTCGTATGTTAGAGAAAATGTGAAGTATGTTAATTAACGGAACTCTTGAATTTGGCGCCTACACGTATGTAATGAATGTTTTTTTTAATTATACGTATTATTTAGAATTTTGATAGTGTGATGATCAAAACAGTGAAAGAATTTTTAACAACGTTGTATTTTAAAGTTAATACCAATATAAACTAATTTGTTAAAACTGTAACCACTATGGAAGTTATTAACATCATCATCTATTATGACTATGTGACCTAAAGATTACGTCCTTAGCGTAAGCGGCTGATGAAAACATAAGCATGGTTATAATCTAATTTAACGCAATATAACAAATTGTGATGCACGAAATCTCTCTGATATGCTAATTTCACTCCAGCGTTTTTGTTAAGCGCATCCTGTGCATCCAAGATGATTAAGAAAAAAGAACATCACAGTAGATTGAAAAACTGTTAAAAATCGGCGGATAATTGGGGGAGATTTTAGATGAACGCTTTTAAATTGATCTTGAAATGATTAGTAACAGTTGAACGATCAGTTCTACATCTATTTACTTGAATTACATACTAAAGGTAATTACAAACAAAATTTTAAAATTGACATAAGAATATTATCAATTCCTACGGCACCGTTCTTCTGTACTATAGTTTTAATAACCTTGGAGCATAACTGTGGTACTGTGCCAATTTAGATATTTTTCGTTAATTAACTTTAACGTTTAAAACGTGAGATTTATTTTTACTAAGTTAGTAGACGTGAAGTGGATGTTACTATTGTTTTTATTTTTCTGTCGATACTCTAAAGCAGAAAGTTGTCCACTCACAAGATGGACAGATGACCTAGTTAGAATTGTCGGTAGATGCTTGTTACAAGCCCCTTCTAACTGGTCCCATTGGAAATATATAGAAGTGCTGATAGAAGTTATATTGAAAATGTAAGAACAAGTAACCATAAAAGGTCTAACGTTGGAGTTGTAACCCTATTTGGATCTCAAACTTCTTTAGGATCTTCAAGTTACTGATATTTGATGTTTAACTCAAAGCCATCTTTCATGACACAATTATACAACCGCTTTTCGAGCTCGCGATTTCTTTCGTTGCAGAGCACACATGGCTGAAAGTTCATGTCTGACAACTTATTACACCTTGGTTTGATTTTATCTTATTCTACAATTATTGCAAATATTTCTTTGAATATTAGTTCATAACAAAGTATGCTCAGCTATAAAAAATATGTAAAATACCTATATAATTACATTCAACCGACGCGACAAGAAGGGTAAATGATGACCCACCCGCACTTAGCAGAGCGAAGGATTTTTAAAAATTTAGAATATTATTCAGCAACACGTGTGTACTGGATACCTTGAGATAAATATACTACATCTAATCTAATAATCTCATAAATAGTGACGTTCGTAATATATTTGCTTTGGATCTAGCAAAAGAAACCAAATCAAAGCCAACCTTTTTAAAATCGATGCTGAAAACTAGTGATGTTATTTTTTTTACCCGAAGAGAACAAATGCAAATGTGTAAGATATATATAGTATAAGAGTAAATTACGCTTCATTGGTTTGGACATGTTATAACGTACGGTTGATCTTATACTAGTTCAGTAATAAAACAATGTTTTGTCCTTCAAAGTCAAAATTAAGTAGTTGCATAAAGCTATTTATTGAAGAACAACTATGTAACAATGTTTATTATTTTTCAATTAACAATGGTCCCTTCGATACGATTCAATATTAAAAAAAATATTTTTTTAATATTGAATCGTAAGCCATAGACAAGATTGAAATAAAACTGAAAATGAACCAGAAAATTTTAACATTATTTCACTTTTGGCAGTATGTAATATACCTAAGGAAATAGACGTTACTCTGTATGCGAATTAAAAGTTTGCAGATGATGCCCTAGTTAGCGAATAAGCAAAAGCTAAAAAAATTAAATTACCACTGAAACACGCCGACGTTATTAAAACTTCCATGATGGAAAATACTTCTTGGTTGTTATTCTTGCTGGCAAACATATTTATAGGTATGCATAGCACAGCATTGTTACGAGAACAATCACTAATTTTAAGGCGATCATAACGTTAATCGTGACAATATTCGGTATGTAATCACTTGTTCTTTAATTAATGTGAAGATTTGAATTAACGAGAACATTACTTTTCTGATCATACGATATCAAAATCAAATAAAAGAACATTCCAATAAAAAAACAGTATCTTCATTTTAGTATGCTCTAGTTTTATTCAAAATTTCAGTAACTTATCCCAAATTAATGTAAGCGACATTATAAAATATAATAAACAAGTTTTTACTATAGAAACTAATTAAGACATTCAATTTGAATTCAAATCATTATATAATCTAAAAAGTTTTACCCGAAAAACAAAATTGTTGAATCCTAAAAACTTTTCTGGAGGAGAAAAATATTAGGGTCAGAACCGAAACAATTTATTTTGATTTATAAACAATTTACTATCCTAATGGCTAACGACCACCTACTGTTTAATGTTACGTAAAATACGAGTATGTTCGAGTCCTTGTTTATTTAGCTCAACGTTTATACTACAAACTTATTACTTGATGTTTTAATTAACTACAAATATCTATAACAAAGATACAGTAAAATTTTTGTTCGGTTAACGCCAAAACGTTAAAAATCTTTAATAACAAAGACATTTTTATAATATTAACAAAATTTAATATCTCTTTAGCAAAATTTCTTTTAAACATAAGTATATTAAAATAATAATGTGCACTTTTACATTTACTTTTCTTTAAATCGTAGTTTTATTTAAACTTGTAGACGGGATTTCATTAAATACGGGCTTGAACTCCTTTGATGACCTCTGAAAACCTAACCCTACGAGGTCGACCGCCCCTTTAACGGTCTTCAAAGGTTGAATCTTCACTAAATCATTTAATACATTACACGAACCCATGCGCTGTTCCTAAAATTTGCGGTGCAGCGCAACTACCGCAACTATGTCCTTTCTGTCTTTTGCATCTACTTTATTTTAATGGAATAAAATTAGTGATTTATTTGTCACTTATTTAGAATAAGTTTAAACATTTTTGTCCAAAATTCATAAATTAAAGGACTGGTTTCGCAATTTGACTTAAAAAGCATAAAACTGTATACCTTAAGCATACAGCACAAACAATATTTTAAAATTGCTCGCAAAATTTATTATTTTCAGTTACCAATATTTCAATTTTAATTTAAATCATTAAAAAGTGCAACATTGATTGAAATTTTACAGAATCGATTTTAGGTATTAATACAGCTCCTTATTTTTCTTTCGTACTTTATTTTATTAAAAAATAACATTCACACGGCTGAATTTAGGTAAACTGTTTTTATATTTTGAAACAGTGAGACGAATAGTAAGACATATACTTATGGACCTACAATCTAAAACATTTATTATTAGGCCAAAAATGTAAAAACTGGATGTTACTTTAGAGACACCATCATCATTTCAGCCGTAGGAGGTTCAATACATATATGTAGTAGGACCAGTTTGAAGCGACCTGCATTCGCCATCCTCTGACGACTTTAACAAGGTCGTGTGCCCATCCACCTTGTGGGTGAACCCTCTAGTTTTAAGTACTAAGAGATAATACAATAACAACAATTATATCAATTTCAGATCAAACTCACATGCCAAGATTTCATGTGACGTGTAAAGATAAAAACGATTATTGTCACAGCTACACACAACTATGTTTCAAAGTTATTAAAACTTTATTATAGAAAAATGATTTCACATGGATTGTTAAAAGTTTGGTATTGTTATGTGTCATTTGAGAAAGGTACCTGAAAAGTATCGATAACTTTGTACAAGTTTTATTTTATCTAAATCGATTATTGACCATATTTGTTAATTTTATATGTATAAAGATCAAATGCGTTGTAAAATAACCCAAATCATCCTACGATTTTTAGATTCTACGGCATGTTGGTTTTTCTTAATTGACTATTTACTCAGGAATGGTAAGTGTTATTGAAGCATAAAGATGTTCTAATTAAATGTTCGCCGTACCTAAAGGATATAGTGCGTCCTTTGCAACCTAACCTAACCTTTAAGCTATTTCCACTAGCCGTTTGCTGGCTTGAATATTAGTTAATATATAATTAATAACTACAAACATTTTTTAACATTTTTGTTTACATGATAAACATTTTCGTCAAGATGTTTTCGTGTGTCGTTCCTTTTGGAGATCAGACCAGCTTTCAATTTTTTAATCATGTCACACTCTAATTTTTAATCTAATCTGAATAGTTGAAATAGTTTTTGTAGGAATATCTTTAAAAATTTGTTCTATTTTATTCGATCAAAATCCTTTAACTGTGAATCTATGAATTACAATTCATAGCTTCTTCTTGGTAAACCATAGACTATTCTAACAAAGACTTCCTTAAAATTGTTTCACAGGCAAACTTATCCCCTTTTTTGCTAATAAACATTTTGTGTTTTAAAAACCGATATTAATTACTTGAGATTAACATGAGTAACGCTAGCAAAGTAAGATAATAAATTGGCACTGAGCCACGCTGGTGCCAAATTTGTCAAGGTTAGTGAAACTTCGTAAATGCGGAGCTACATAAACACTCCGCATGTTACCATAGTGATTACGTTTATATGTTATTAGATATGAAATTTATTTTAAATGTACCTATACTTATACTATAGCAATGTTTCGTATGATATTGCATTATAATTTCGAAATTAACTGGTTGTTGAGTTTACAATAATGAAATATGTTTATGACGCTTGTGAAGAGTCTAAACTAAACTTTGTTATTATTAATTTTCAAAATAACTTAACTATATTGCAATCGAAAACCAGAAAACCTTATTGATATATAATATGTCTTAAAACAAAATATCATTCCACTATCAATCAAATCTTGCTAGAACACAAATGAATGTGAAAATGAGTAAAAGAAGTAAAGAAGATATTGATTAATATCAAAACACTATATTTACCTTTTTTTTTAAATTATTTCGCACATATTTTGTTTTATGTTTTAATTGAACCACTAGATTCGATGACAAAGTCGAGTCATCCGCTGTTTAACTCGGCAATACGATATAGGCGACCCTCATTCGTTATTTGAAACATGCTGCAGGCAGCTTGCCTTTAATTTATTTAATTCCATTTTATCCGCTAAAAACACAAACAGTTTTTGCTGTATAATATACTTTATATAAATATATTATTGTACTACAGTATAGCAGAATAAAATACATCCAAAGAAATAATTCCTTAAGTATTCATAATTGGATTTAATACAGATTCACCAAAGGATAAGGAAGCCTTTCTTTATGACAATAAATGTTTCTCAGACGCACTGGAATTCATTACTACTACTTATCAATAAATATCTGAGAAAGCCAAATAAAATAAATAATAAACTAAACATTAAGCTAAAAATTTTGATTATTGGCGCGAAATGCTTTATTACTTTTGTATAATATATAAGTATGACTGGTGTAGACGTTTGCAGGGAATAATTTATTTATATATATTATATAACTTTACGCTTTAACACGTAGTCATTAATAATTAATTTATCTAGCTTTATATTACTAGCCCCTAACATAGTTAATTTTTAGAGTTAATTTTTAAGCACGGCAGGTCAATGCGGTAGTGCATAAAATAAATATAAGTTGATGTGACAATAAACTTTATTATTATTTATTTATAACGAGTTTTTACAGTATATATTTATACAGTTCTACTCGGGGTACTTTTCCGTCTTTTTGTGTCTCGAGGAAAATCATATATGTTAAATATGTTTAAATAATTAAATAATTACAATATAATTTAACGATTTATTTTTATTTATTACACTACTAAGAATTTTTATACTGTAATTTGACATGTTCCCGTTTACTTAATGCCAGTTAATACCAAAATAAAATAATTAGTTAAAGCTATAATTAACCACTACGGAAGTGATTAACTCCGTCGTTTACTCATGACTGTAAATGAACGATTACCTCCTTACTTTGTAGACTATACATACAAAGTTCACACTTAGTTTTTATGCAAGTGAATTAAGAAGTGCCGAAAATTTCATATTCTGAGTAAAATTGTTTTCAGTTCCACATATTCTTTTTTCATCTGTTCAACAGATAATATACAAACTAAAACTTTAAAGTTCGTAAGATAAATTTATTTCTTTGTAGCACAACATAGAAACCTATACTTCCTATTTTTTAAACGAATTAAAAAAGCCTTTTGAGCTCATAAATCGATTAGTGGTTCTTCTGGTACACACAAATAAACATAGTTTAACCTTCCGTCTAAGCTACGACATAACACAGCAGCATTTATCTATCTATGTAATAAAATCTTTTATTGTCATATTATTATGTAGAAACAATAAGATTTTAACCGTGACTCAATACATCTAATAAAACGAATAAAGTAACTATTTAGTTACTTTTTTCATAAAAAAAACTTCGAAAGCTTTCAAACTGTAATCCAAAAGTGAAAAAAAAACAGCGAAGTTTTCGATATCAACGTTTCTTTTTCGTAATTTTTCGTGTGAAACAAAACGCTATGTACTATTTTACGAAAGAGCTGACCACACACACCGTTTTTTTGTATTTGCATCGCACGATATTGCTTCGAACCAATAATACCCGTTCGCGTAAAGGCTAGATATCGGTTTCGTTTGATGTTACTTTCGGGCAAAAATTTAATCACTTCTTTTACATCTATTTATATTGAAACATTTACTTGAGAAGCATATAAATTTGTGATTTTAAAGTACCTCTAAAATATTTTTAAGTTTATGAGCTTTATTAGCCATAAAAATTATCGAAATAAAGTTTAAAAATCAGTTATTTTTTCTGTTTTTTTTTTTATAAAATAAGAATTAATCGACAGGTTGTCTACAGATCCATTGAACTATTTAAATATTCGATTAGATACGAATTTATTTATCAAATAAAGTAATCCGAAAATTACTGACGCAAATGTATATGCACATGAGAAAACAGGCCGTTGTTTGAAAGTGGGGCATCGTTAAAAATCAATCGAAATTATATCTTTCAAACTTTATACAAGACATACATTTAATACATATTAACTGAAAAAAATACACTTTCGCTTATGCTACGATTACAACATACAAAATATACTACATATAACATATAAAATAACTTGTTTTGCTCAGCTTTCTTACCAAAGAATACAAACGTATAGTGCATAAACAGTATTAAAAACATGGACTAGTAATAAAATAATAGTTCATTTGTAAAGTAAATACAAGAAGCGAAAAACTACTTATTTTTCTAGTGTCTTAAAAATTTTTTAAATATTTTTTAAAACTGCTTAACTAATAAGTACACTTCGAGACCATGAAAAGGGAGCTATAAAAAAAATTACATAATTTGTTATTTATGGCTGAGATACAATAACGATAACAGTCATAAATTAACACTAAACAACTAAAACTATTTATTCCTCCACACCTTCGTAAAGCAGAAGAACGTGACGTGGAATTTACCGATAGTATAACGAACCGCACGTCACTCGTGAAAGCTCAAATCACTGTAACCTAACTGTAATTCGACATTTGTTTCTACGGCACGTATTTCGGTACTTTAAAGTTTATGTGAATAAATAACCAACCCAATTGAACGTTTTGCTTTTACGAGTACATTCCCGGCAGTTTAACTATCGACAAATGTATCTTTTACTCATTAGTTATGAGTACCAATTTGTTATTCAAAACTAATAGATATAAATACATAGGTAGGCCATGGCATTACATATTTTCGCTTTATGAACTATAATTTTTTTTATTTTAGCTTTCTACATCGATCGATTCTTAAATTGGAAAAGATGCAACTTAGTACAATCTAGTATTACACAGTTGATTCCTCAATTAGGAAACTTGTATGAGTGTCATAAGTTTTAATATTTCGAGAAAACGTACTGGCCTAAAAGTTAAATGTTATATGTAGCAACACTAATCTATGTTCTTTGACCACAGCATTATGTAATATCCGTACATATGACATAAAAAAATTTGGACTGTCCAAAACCTGTCCAAGACATGATATCCAAAACATCATTTTTACGACTCCAATTAATATTATATTTAATACTTTAAAAAGCCAACTCAAAGTGCTAATAAGAAAAAAGGTTATAGTCAATTGGAAATAATTTGCATTTTTTTTATTTAACGACCTCTATATTCTTTAACTTTTTACATAATACTAGTTTTGCAATATAGAATCATCTTCTAAATTTTTTGATAGATGGCGTTCTACAGCATGTTGTATGTTAAATCATTCATTGTTTTACTTTATTTGTTAACAAAATAACATCTTTTATAATTACATTTTAAAATATTGTGGATCTTAACAAACTTTTTTGTAATAATCAATGAAAAACTGAATAAAAATCTAACTCAATGGCTTCATAGTGTTTATACTTATATTAAGCTTAGATATTCAGTTTAAATAAAAACTCGTCTCGAAAGTACAATAAAGATTTTTATTCGTCTCGTCTCTAACCTCTCATATATATATTCTCAGATCGACCGATACGCCAATGTTCTTGCTTTTCAGCAATTTTCTTATAGACCGATGGGTGTCTAGAACAGGACTGCAACAGATTTTTCCAATCTTTTTCAAGTAACGGTAATTACGACTCTATTCCACGATGTAAACTATGTGTGCAGTTTTACAATAAACATTGTGCTGCAAATATTTTACAAACACCAGCATTCACAAGTACATTTTTAGGAAGATTTATAAATTAAAAAAAAATGAACATCAACGCATATTTTTATTACTATATTCACCATACATCCATTAAGCACAGCGCACACAGTCGGCCGCCCCCGCAACCGCGTAAACGAGGGCGATCCGAGGTATGATCGCACCTTTTGGAAATAAAACTGGAACGGACTTTTCGCAAACGTTTTTCAATGTATGAAGCAGAAAAATGTTTTTTTTTATTGTTTAATATTTATTGTAAATAAGTTTTAGTTTTATACCAATTTACATACCACAATTATACTCAAAAACTTTCGTAGCTTAACTAAGCTTAATTAGAAGTTGAACGCCTACGAAATTTACAAATTACTTACTTCTTTCCTGTGATCGATTAAGTTGAGGTACAGGTACTGGGTAACTTAGTTTATTTGTAAAACTAGTAGTAGTAAAACTAGTTCTTCTATTGCTGTTCTGGAAGGATCAACGATATTAACATTTTTGTTTTTATATCAAAATCCTTTTATAAACGTATGCTTCATGTGAGGATGTTTTGACTAATAGGTTTTTTAGGAAGATTATTTTTAAGTCTTAAAAAATTACCTGTGAAATTAATTTTGGCAAAAGCACTTAGAAGAAATTTTGCTACCGATACAGTATACATTCAAATATTTTATAAACTTGAGTATTTGAAAGATTAAAATAATCTGAATATTAACATTCAAAGCATTGTATATATTATGATGATTATGATATTTATGTAATTAGCAAATGAAACGAGACTCTGTGTAACTTATATTCTAATCTCTATTAAAGTTGACCTCTTAGTGTATAAATTTGAAACGTTTTAACACAAAAGGAATGCAAACCCGAAAATGTTTGTGAGCTAAAATAATTACTAAATTTGTAAACTAAGAACAATAATAAATGCCATTAAAGCAGAAAATAAAGGTTACAGCTTTTCTTGCATTACTATTTGTTTTTTATCCTGCTCTTGCCCGTTCGTAAATTTAATAATTGGAAAGAAACTAGAACCCGACCTTGACGTTCACTGCTTGTACACATAATATTTGGTGGATATCGTGTTGTCAGGCCAACTCGGGTTACAGTTGAAACGCGCGTATCGTATGTACGCTAGGTAGCCATAAGGCAAATATTGAGTGAGACACACCTATCATGACACCAAAAATTTTGCTAATTTTTTTCGTCAACAAATGCGAATTATGAAAAACCATTGGCTATTTTATAAACTCATGTTGAAATTTCTCAACCTTTTTTTTTCTCTTTACAATCTTACCGAGAATACGTATTAATAAGAAAGAAATTTTACAAATAATAGTACAATATAAATTCGCTAGCTGCAACTAATATTTATTCTGTTCATTTTCGCAATATTCTAACTTATCAAATTCGATATAGCATTGCCACAGCATTATAACAAATAATGATGAATATTTTTTTAAGTCGGATTGTGTTCCATATTTATTATGGCTATATCCAATTTCGGTATCACTTCAATCAATCATTAACGTAAATAATAACATTCGTTTCGATCTGAATAAGACTTTTATATCTGGGCCTGAACTGTTTGTTCATTTTACTCTATGTTTGTGATTTTAGTGAATATAAATTTAATTTCCTGATTATGAACTCATTGCTTTTTTACTTGAGCGCTGGTCGACGATGGATTACTTTAATATTTTCGATTAGAATTGATCCACTGTCTTAACTGAAGTCGACTTATTGGTGCGCTGAAATCATTGTTGATATCAAATTTTACGTAGAAGGAACGTTCACCACCCCGATCACAAGTAAGGTCAATAATGTGATGTTTGCAGTCTCGCAAAAATATTATGATTTATTCGAAATAAAATTACTAAGGAAATTTATGTACATAAGAGCAAATATTTTTAATTAACAGTAAAATATCGCGAATTATAATTGGAAGCAATCGTTGATATCAGCCCTTATTTTTAATTTTAGTTGGTGTACGTAGTGATAAATCGTCATTCGTTGCAATCTTTTTGAAGACATATATTCTTTGTATATTTACCTTTTTTGTTTTCACACGAAATATGGATAAAAATTATTAGGTGCTATATTCGAAGCTTTTGCATTTTATTGGAACAATTGGTATTTCATGGTAGGTATTTGATAAGTATTTATATTCATGACATATGGTAACCAATCCTTATTCTGCTTTTGTACACACAGATTCTACAATAAGAATTACAGACAATTTTCTTGTTTTATTAACCAACCAAGTGTTCTTACAATTGTTCGCTAACCTTTATTTCAAATGCCACTGTCGCAAAATGAATCAACCGTATATTGAATATAGAAAAGTTTTAAAGATAACATGACAAATAAAACATCATCAATACTTGTTAATTGCAAAAATTTATGATGATGTTTATCAATATTTTTTAATAATAAATAATGATTTTTAAAATTGAAATTGCATTTTAAACTTATATAAAATCTATTAATAAAACATCACGGAATAAAATTTGATGCAGTGGAGTCGATAAAATCATATTTTAGGTTACAAATTGTGCAAATTAATGAATCAAAGTCTCCGAGATCTGTAGCAACAATAAGCGTATCGCAGTGTTCAATATTGGGGCCTATATTATTTTATATTTAAATAAACCACTGACCATTTCTAGACAACCAAAACCTATGCGAGATTATACTGTTCCGAGATAAGACACCTCTTTTATTTATTATAGGTATACGCGAATATTGAGTTGATTTACGATTAACAACTTACAATAGTAAAATGTTTAACATTTCCTCTACCGAATGTTAAATCAAACACCCCTAAAAATATAAATGATAATATTCTAAACTACGTAGACTCTACACTTTCCCTGAGTGTCACAATAGACTCAAACTTCAACGGAAGCCTCACGATGAGTCTCTTGCGCTCAGGCTTAGTGCTACAGCTGGTGCCGTTAGGAAGATCAAACGCTTCTCTGATAAGTATACTGCTAGTATAGTGTATTTTACATATGAATTGAGGTTTTAGTGTAGTGGCGCGAATATTACAAAAATATTTGTTGTGCAAAAGAGAACCCTCCGAACAATTTAAAGCTTATGGCCGCGAAACTCCTTGAGAAAACGGTTCAAATAAATCAAAATTCTTACTGTGGCCTCACAATATATTTATGATATTTTTGTACGTTTACAATAATTAGAAAAAAATTTAAAAAAAATAATGGCATGTTCATAGTGTATTTACGAGACACTATGAAAAATTGTCTGTACCAAAAGTTTCCACTGCAAAAAGTCTGTAAATCATTTGTAATAAACGGAATCATATTTTTAATAAAATTTCGCAAATTATGAATGGAGTACCATTAGTAAAATTCAAAGTGCATATTAAAAGTAAATTAACAGAAAAGGCTTATTTTTCAATAAACGAATATCTAAATAACAACAATCCTTGGCAATGATGTTACTTGATTATTTTGATTTCATTTAGGCTAAAAACTATTATAATATGTGTTGTTGTGAAGTCTCTACCTGCTTCTATCCCACAAGTAGAACTAGAAAATAGATGAAAAAAGTAGACGATCTATAAGAGTTCTGTTAAAAGTTCCAATGTTGAGTTAATTAAATTTATCTTTTTTCTTTACATACTTCTTTAACAATAATTAAATAAATTTGAAGTATTTTATTCAATAGTATTTTGAATAGTCATCAATGCAGCTGGTAATATTATTAAGTTTTGTCTAGTACAATAAGAACGGTATTTGCTATTCACAATGGCATTATTAAGATTTTGTAACGTGACACCACATGAAATAACATTATTGAAAAACAATAGAAATTGTAATCTAACTGTCATCTTTATCGACGCGAGGTGCCAGAATGTTTTTTACTCAATTATATTTTCAACATTTTCAGCATTGAGATAACTGGGTCCTGGAGACGCTTGGACTGTATTTGTGTAAAATAACTAAGCTCGGGGGCTCCAAGTAGCAAAGATATTTTATTAGATTAGGAGCTGGCCAAGATTTTATACTGCTTAGGCGGACGTTTCATGGTCGTAACTGCCATTCAATATCGCTACCGGCTATCGGGATTCGTCCCTAAATTACCTACGTTTCGTTGAGTTTGATTAGCAAGCGTATTGTTTTCCAGTTGTTAATCAATTATAGCTTTAAATAATGAACGTGTCATTAATTTGCTCAATTTAACTTTATTTTACGCTCTTCAACAATATGCAATGTTTTTCCTCGTTTCAAACATATAAAAGACTAACTCCGGTTTATTTAAAACATCTATTACCATTGATATTTAAAACTTTTTAAAAGAAGATTTCATTATTATTAAATAGGTTTTAAGATTTTTCTAAAAAGTACCAAAAATTTTGTATTTTTTCATAAATTAATTACTAATTCATGATCATATATTTTGTCCCTTTCAAGGTAATGCCCATCAGATATGATACACCTATGCCAAAAGAAATTTCCAATCGTTGCGAACCACTCATTAATAAGTATCTTCACGATAGTAGCATAATGTTCACTGGTCTTTTAAATTTCAGGGAACCATCATCAGGGTCACCGGAAACCTGGTTGTAGGAATACCCTGGCTACGGTATTGGATGAGGTTGTTTTTGGACAAAAATTGACTTTTGCGTTATAAAACGCAAAGGCCAATTTTTGCTCTTCCATAACTTTTAACGTTTCTGCCGGATTGAAATAGTGCATAACTTGAAATGAAATAACAAACAAGCGAACACGAAACAAAACACCTGTTAAATATTAACTTGATATTAAAAATTGTTGTTGTTGGCATAAGTGAATGGCATGAATGACCAACAAAACTACATAAGAAATTGAAACTCACAGAAATCAAAATTACTATGTGAGTAGACCTCGTATACTCAACTTTACAATCAGGCTAAATTGAGACATCGTTGTAAGAAAAGCTTACCACAATTTAAATATTTAGTACGCTTCAAAAGATATTTTAATTATTCTAAAATCTTATACCGTATCGCCATTTTTTAACATTGATGAACGAGCTTTTAGTTTATTTGGATTAATTAATAAAGTATAAATTAAATAAGTATTAATAAGTATTTGATATAACATGATTATGAAAGCTATATCCATCAAGCACCATGACGCAGCCAACCAACGTAACCTGTGCTCGCCCCGCCACGCGAGGAAGTAAGGCAATACTCACCTAAAATTTCAATGAACCGTAACCAGTACTTAGCATAGCTTTAAAATTTCCTTTAATCTTGCACAAACATTTTATGTATCGCTTTTAAAAATTTTCTAACGTAACGTCACCGCTGACGAAAGAGACGACTCTGTTTTTCTCTTTCTTAGACGAACAAGCATGGAGTGACAGTACGTACGAGGTCTCCGGCGCACCGTTCGGAACAGCACGTCGCACAAGTAAAAGTAACTTTTAACAATACCTTGGCGGCGCCTGCGCGCTGCGTACGTCAGTTTTGCCAACTCCCACTACGGGACTAAACGTATATCGCTTTTAACTTTTTCGTGTTACTGATCGATAGCTGTGTTTTTTTTTATAGTCAACCTAATCCCCTCGAATAAAAACTAAAAGTGTTTCTAACTGCACGTGAATATTTGTGACGTTTTCAAAGTTTTAACATTGATGAAATTTAAGTATTTTTTTGATTTACGTGTTGTTCTTATTGGATGTTACATGGAACTGGGTGTAAGTAGCCTTATGATAATAAATTTAAAATAATTATTACAAATTTTTCGTCTTGACCATCATCTGCCTACATATATATACCGTACATCCGTCCGCAAATGTTATCTGTATGAACGAGAATCAAATGAAGAGTCATTGACTATCAATGTTGGAATTGTTTGCGTATAGCATTCAAAAATTATAGTATATGTTCATATTTCACACAGTGTCTAGTTTACAAATTAAGTGACGAAAGTTGAGTATGGTTCCCGCTATCGACTGGTCAGCAGACTTGTCGAATACCTTCTGATTACTTATGGACAACCTGTATTCGGTTCATTGGAACTGGTTTCAGTTGTTGCAGACACGTGTAGCCTTGCAGAGAATAGTGAAAAGCCTTTATTTCTGTACACACTATAAAAACCCAACTTTGTAAATTTGTCCCACATAGGTTTTAGTGGAAATCGTGACCCGAGAAACAGTGCATCACGAATGACGAAATTTCTAATAGGACTTATATCTGAATCTATGTATGATTATTTTTATTTTACATGAATTTCCGCAAAGGATACCGTATTATTAGATAACGCAACTGTTTCTTGTGAGCTGTATTATTTAACACTTTCTGCTATTATTTTGAGAATACATAAGCATATAACATAAGAAATGCATACGTAACCAACTGATTATATTTGGCTTCGTAAAAATAATCCAATAGTAACATCAGTATAAAGAGACGTTTGTAAATATATTAAGATACTAAGTTGAAATGTTCGGAAAACAGTGAAATAAACGCTTTTTACAAATGAATTTTTTTTCCTATTGATTTATAATTTAGTAAAACTTGTTTTAGAAGTTCGTTTACAAAAAGACAAACCAGTGGTCTGCGATTACAATTCGTTATGTAAACTTGACTGAAGGTCAAATGACCAGACGTCTACACCGCCTTTCAAATTACTAATTAAAAGGCTAACTATTTTTTGACAAATAATAAAGAAAATATCTAATTGCAGATTGAAACAGTGTTATCACAGCCTTGGAGATGTGCTTATAAGTTAGGATTATGCGTCAAACAATCTACAATTAAGTTGTTTAATTTATCTTTATAACGCGATAAAATATCAATGGAGTAATAAAATTACGATAGATTATGAAAATTACGTAAAACTTAAATTATTTAGCATACGAGACGTTATTTTACTTCCAAATTACGCATACGCGCCAATTGGCTTTCTCTTATCTGATTTACTATGCAGTAAACGGTGTTATCAATGGTCACAATCTTGAAACAATGTTAAAGCCAAAAGGCTCCGAAGGAAGGAAAATAATTTGGTCAAAAATTATTTAAGTGTTCATCATTTTACTACCATAAAGGAAGTATTCCGTCAAATTATTTTTTTTTTTATATAAATACAGTTACTTCTGGGAAATTCAATATCATAGCCACAGTTAATTTTAAAATAAACAAACAATTAATTATTTCCATCTGAAAATAGCACATGTTAAAAATTCGTACCGTCTCATCATTTCATCAATAATTCGTTATATCTTAAGAATATAAAGTAGTTACATATCAATCAAAACAATCATTAAGAAGGACCTGAAATAAAAAGACGTAAAGTTAAAAATTAAAGAGATATTAAAATTCCGTGAAAACAAGATTTACTTTAAAACAGCGAATATAAATGTTTTAAAAACTAGCTTTTTTGTAATTCTAAAAATGTCAAATTATTTTTAACACGCGTATTATTAGTTAATAAAACGTTAATAAAAATTTCATTAAAATATTGTTACTTATGAGGTTCAATATAACATAATAATACATTTAAAACCACGCCAATGTTAAAAAAAACAATAAGATTTCAGCTACTTAACGCTCAATCACGAATACAATACGCAGAGATTTTTTTATAGATGAAAAAGCTCTTAATGGATACACTCTCGTTTAAAAATTATTGGTGTACAAAATAATATATAACGTAATGATAATATAGCAAGAAAAATACGGATTAGGATTAAAATATATTATTGTTTACTATCTGTCCCTATAGATTTTGCCAGACGTTATTGGCCCGTCACATTTTAATAGAACAAAAGAAATTATTATTTCATACTTCATATTGATCACTTTATATAGGTTGATTTGGAATAGATGTAAAAGTTTTATAACTCTTTGCTGACAAAATAACTATACTTTCAACCCTTTAAAGTTTTTACGAATATAACAAGTAACCATGTAATTATTAGTATTTTATGTATTTATTAATATCCTATTGTGTGGTTTTCACAAAATTACACTATATAAAATTTTTCAGTGTAATTGTGTGACATTTTTGCTAACGCACCTAATAAAACGCTTAGGAACACATTTAAAACGCCTGTGAGAGTGTCATTTGAATATTTGTCTAGTGCGTGGATTGAACCTTCATCACAGCCTTGGTATTACAAATACTCCATAAACATTGCGTCAAACCTGCACTCAAAGTTAGTAGATTTTTTTCCAATCAATTTACTGATATTTGTGAAGACCGTAAGCCACTTGACTTGTCGAATTTTGGAGCAAGCCCCTATTTTATTATAGCACTAGAACACAGCCGCGCATCACTTAACGGAAATATTTCGTAGTTTTAGATTTATTGCGCGAATGAGACCGATAATCATTAAATTCGTCGTTTTCTTCTTTATATTAAAAAAGTCTTATTACATATAATAATAATTACGTAAATTTTGTTATAAATTTTAAATAAATTCTTTATAAATAATTATGAAATTTATGTTCTAGTTGATATTTTTAAAAATAAAGAAAAGAATTGCCAATTTTTTAGATTCGTTAACTTGTATTTATGGTTAACGAATGACACAATATTTATTTATGTCTTTTACCGATTCGTTAATGATATTCGTTAAATATTACAGCGCTTTGTAAAATTAAAACACGTTCTTAAGTAGAAGAGATAATTGAAACGGCGGCTCTATGTTTGTGGCTTGAAACATGCTGGAGGAAATGTTTAGTTTTGATACGCGATACACGCAACCGTTGTCACGATCGACGTCGTAAATTATTATGATCTACTTTATTATAATAATATACCGATGATATAATAACTCCCAGGTTAACGTTTATAATAAAATTTTCACATTTGCAACAAACATTAATAAAACGGGGAGTTTGCGCAAAAATGGCATCTACTACGATAATGATAGGAACTAAAATTTCGTGTGGGAATCATAGAACGATTGGACAAATCGCAAAGTTCGGTAATTAGGTTAACGACTCTTACTAACGTAAAAATTATATCTCTGTTTATAATTTTACCTGTGCGTCACTTATGGATTTCAATTATATGTATAAAATCGATTTGTTTTATCGATTCGCATTCAACCTTTAGTCAGTGACGCAATTAATAACGCGCACCCGCGATTCGCTCCAATGAACACTTTCCAGCAACTCCACTGCACGCAGAAAGCTCCAACTCTTATTATTGTCTGTTTTAAAATTACCTTGAATTTAGTTTCGAATACAGAGCAAAATTACGAAATTCAATTTAAACTAGGATACTGTACATTTTCTATTTAATGAAACCATGGTATATAAATATCAACTGTGATTTGCTTCAAAACCTATTGATATAAAGAGCTATTACAGACCGAATTGGATAGTCAATGAACTTGTTCTCTTAGACCATAACTACATATGAAGAATCAGTTAGAAGACGCAAGACCAAAGACAAAGACGCAATTATTTAAAAAGAAAACACTATTCAATTCATAAGCTCTTCTTTAGTATTCACAATAACAATCTGGGAATATATATTATGTTTTCAGAAGCTCTCTCCGTAAGGGAGTCACTGTTTCAAAAGTGTTATATTTAAATCGACACCTAAGGTCTCCGGCCGTAATTACGTATTTATTATGTAATTTTAATGTTTAAAGTTTTTTATATCAGACCTATTAAGAAATACTATAATAAACAAAGTAACTTGAAATCCATACACTAACACAACGTTACTTCAATTTAAGAGACACCAAATCCAAGTAATTCAGGAATTCAGGAGTACAGTTGTACAATTGCTTAATTAAACCAAGGAATTTGACAGTACAGTAATTTTTTAAATAAACTTAATAAAGTGTAATAGTAAATCTATGTATTGTAATACAATTAATGTCAATGTAAGCACGCTAAGTACAAGTTATGAGAATAATTTCTGTAATCACAACGAGGACTTTTTATTACAATTTACCATAGTTAATATACTAGTGCAATTTGCGTTTTCCTTCAAGCGGCAATTGGATAATAAAGTGTTTCGACAGCTACTTAGCATTCGCCCGACACGGCGGCCTCTGACAATGCGGCATATGATGAGTTTGATGCATAACGACCTTCAAGTGTAATCGTACACGTCTAATCACAAATTACTCATCATAAATGTACACATGGAAAGTTGGTAAAGGTCAGGGCAAAACCAGCTGTTTTAAAAAGATTCACAAGTGACACAATAGCGGTACGCGGCTCGAATTGTTCACAAGTATAGGCATTTATTGATCACTTAATGATAAGCTGTTATTTAATCTTTTTTATATTAATGAAATTAACATTGTATTGATAATTAATGATTGTATTGATGTAATGATCCTTACGGTATCTCATATAAATTACTTCATATATAGAAAGTACAGCTTTCCTATAGCTTGTGAACGAAATGACGGAGCTTTTCGTTTGATAAAGCACAGTTTGCGAAGCACTGGTCTAGCTTTTAAGGTCGCCGAATCGCGTGGAAGACACCCCGCGATGCGCCTCGTGTGCACGTTGACGCAAGCGCAGTGAAGCAACGTTGCATTACGTATACACGGCTATACATGCCACCGCTCTATACGATGACCTAATTTATGCCAGCGCGAGCCTAAAACCAATATCTGCTTTCTTTTCAATAACATAAATAGGTGAAACCTTTTAATCAATATTATCCTACCTTCTACATATTTAAAAAAAAAACCTTTTAGGTCTCTAAATACAAATTTTACTGGATGTCGACTGACTAACTAGTATAAAGTTAATAGTTCTTTCTAATACCCGTAAACTGCTAAAAATGACTCGTTTTTTATTTCATTACCTGACTTAAAGATAGGTTGAGTTAACCTAACTTACTTGTCGATAATTTTTGCGCTAAATACATAATTTTATAAAATTTTATACTCAACATAGTCACTACTTCGTTATTTAATTTTATACCTGTGTATAAATAATAAGGAAAATAATAAGAATCGTATAATGATAACGAAGAAGCATTTTAATTCGCTTCCCCTCAGACTGAAAGAGAGGAGAGCCGTAATCTGCCGCGCAATGCTGGCATGAGGATTATGTAAGTGGCATATTAAGTACGGGAAAAATCGACGTGTATTGACTGACATTGTAATAACAATTCCGCATTTGGTTTAAACAAACCGTAATGGAACTAATCACTGATCGTGATCGGGAAGCGGTGCTAATTACACAGGACTGTTACCTCCTATATGTGTACGTGCGTTATAATAGTTCGCTATTAATAACTAACGATAAGCAATCACGGCTGCGCTCACGCGACGGTAGAGATGCGCGGGTCGTCGACCTAGCCATGTGTAAATACTTAACCGGTGACGCCGCATACCATACGCATGCAATCGCATTGTAATTGGGAACCAATGCCTTTGCAAATAAGCTCATTTTTACAAAGCCAGCATTGACGATTTCGTCTTATTTGCAAACCACAGCGGTCAGTCCACGGCGCTAACATAACTCCTACCCTTCGTTTTATTTAGTTTCGTTTGCCAAAAGGAACCTTTTTTAGTAACCGCTTTAAATTAACACCCCGAGTGGTTCTTTTTTGAAGAGTTTATTCACCCAATGACATCGTCAATATGTTAAGAATCTACAACATTTTTCATTTTATTCATAATTAAAATATTTAAGGGTTTATCTTTTTATCAACTGTAGTTGGCCAGTCACATAGCTCTATTAAACGTTAATTTTATCTCATTTTAATCCACAAGAGGTTGCAACAGGCAAGAGACAAGATATGGTAATACTCGATAACAATGAAACGGATGTATATTAATTTTTTTTTAAGATTACCATAAAAAATTGCTGATCACTAATTAGAAAAATAACAAAATGTATAGTAGACGTTAAAGTTTTCACAACCTGTCATTACCATTTGAAACCATTGATTGCAGTCCCCTAATACAATATTCCGTAACAACTCACGCACATTGTGACGAGAACTTAACTAATAGTTATACGTCACTAGACATTGCGCAGTGGATTGTTGAACGAATGTCCACGTGATTAGTTATCGACATCATCTCGGGTCACGATTCCGCCGTGGCGACTCAATGGTACCTATCCTTAACTTTCTACATCAGCCGTTACGACCGTCAAGTGACATTTGCAGAACGACACAATTTATTGTCCTCATTCATTCAGTGATGGCCTTCTCCAATGTTCAAGTAATAAGATAGGACTGAACTAAAACGGTCAAATATATACTTTATCTGACACATGAGCCTAACATCTCGGGCATTCATTGAAACGTTGATATATTGATTATTAAACATTTTACCACTCTATTTTTTTTAAGAACCAAACATAAAATATTTCATAAAATAATCAAGTAATTGTCAAAACGACATTTAGTCTATAATGTTTTTCTTTAACGATTAATGTAACATCTAAATGGTATTTGCTTTTATTGCACAGTGAATTTGTAACATAAGGTGGCGTGACGAAGTAGATGCTAGAACGGATATCAAGCTCGATATGGCTGCCTGTCTGCTTATTGCACCTTTAACCTTGCAAGTATCACTTTCAAAATACAACATTCCAGTCAGTTATAACCGATCCAAGTAACGTACCGGCACACGACCACTATTTTTCTTCAATTACCACAAACACGCCAGCATAATTACTAATTAATTTATCTCAATGTCTCTGCTGTGAGTATTTAAAAACACTTACAATTTTTTTAATAACTTAACAAACTTATTGTTTTTTTCATTCTACGTGCCATGTTGTCATTGCGGGAATACTTGTCATCTCTCGAAGAAAGAATACGGCTTTACGGAGACGCGAGGTCAGAGCAGATTAATTTCATCGTCATCTTTTTTTCAGTCCAAGAATATAGCCTGTGTTTCGCAGGACTTTCTACATACATTTCTAATACTAGCGGCCAGCATCAAGTTTATTCCGGCGATCCTTGCTAAGACGTCTGTCCACCTTGTAGGTAGGGAATTTATCTACATAAATTTCTCTCTAATTGTATTCACTACTTGTGGATAGTGACAAAGTTATACAATTTACAAAGAGTAGCTTGCCGATAATGAACCCATGACCTACGACTACGGTACGTCACTGTCTATATAACTAAGCTGCCGCTGATAATAAGTTTGAACAAGTTTAACTGTTATTGTTATATATAGATTGATTTTGATCTGAAGACGAAATTTCGTCGTTATTTTTTGTGTATTACAAATGATTTCAAATAAGTAATTTTAAATAATAGTTTTGATAATTTTGTACTAAGTTTGTAAGGACCCCCTCGGAGTAAAAGCCTCTTCCAAAGCTTTCCATTTTTCTCTAACTTTGGCAACTTGGAGCCACCCGTGACCTGCCGTAGCCATGATCTCGTCAGCCTATCTGACATTAGGTCTGCCTCTTGCTCTGGTATCTTTTTTGTGTATTATGTAGTCTTTGGTTAATATTTATAAAGATTAATCTTAAAATTGTAAATACAGATTTTGCATGTAATGTTTATAGATAAAGACTTGTTTCATTTCCGCTCATTGTATGCAATTATCATTTTAATACTTTGACCGTGAGATATTTATAAATTTAATTACGCGCATAAATTACACGATAACAATTTACAATCCTTCTGTTTCTGAAGTCATCGCAAATGATCATATTATTTTAATTTATAGTTCTGCATATATCTATTGGGTATACCTCCAAGCAATTTAATTAATTTGTTAATACACAAACGCTTTTTAATCGGATTAAACGTAATAAAACAAGGTCAACCCAAAAAATTCTATAAATTTTGTGATACCAAAAAATTCTATAAATTTTGTGATAGCGGTAAAAAAAAATTACTCGTGAAATTCGCACAACGGAAAGTCGTAGACTAAAATAATTTCTGGGCAGCCGCACTAATGTTTCACAAAGTAAACATACAAAATAAAGTTTTTTCTTAAAAACTCATTTGATTTATTTTATTAATAAAAACTACAGTGACGCCGCTTTGACTGTCGATATGTCGAGGTGTTGAAGTGTTTATATAATAACGCCCTCAAGTCGGTCCGAAAACAGGAATACATCACGAACGATATCCCATTGCCAAGGAGCATGAGGCAACGAGATGTTACCTTCTCGAAACTGTTCACTGCCGCTATGCTAGATTCCCTCAATCCTCTTGAATAGCGATAATCTACATCAGTGTCAACGGCGAATACATCAGTCACCTTTAGTTTGTTTAAAACGTCGTAGTCATGGCATAATCGATAGGGAACCTCAGCACGATGCCCGAAGAGACTGCAGACGAATTTTGCATCAGGTGGGCCTCAAAACCGAGTTGACAGCTTAACTATGTTGAGGGCTATGCTCGAGATTTCTCTATAAGATCTATTCAGGAATGAGGAGATCCATAGACGTACGAAAATAACCGTTATAGCCCAGCGGATTCGCAAGTTGGTGTGGCAATTGGACACGAACCGAAATATAACTATTATGACAAATCAAGGAAGAGATCAAAAATTCAATTTCATTCAATTATTATTTGCTATTAAGAAGAAAAATAAATAAAATAAGAAAAGACAGAGAAAAAAGACGTTTTTACATGTTTGTATTTTTCCCCTTTTATAGAAGTAAAACATATTTTTAAATTTTCTATTAAATTATGGACTCTATTTATTACCCGTATTGGGTTATTTTAATCACACAAAACTTAATTTATAACTGATACTGCAATTTATGTTTTTTATATAATAATAGAAACTAAAAACCTATAATTAACCTTAGAACCTTTTCTATTGGACTACCCAATACGGTAAAACTACAAGAGATATTACAAATTTAAAGATAAATTTTGTTTCATGAAAATTACGCAACTTTTTTTTGAAGTTTGCCAGAAGTTTTCACTTTGCTAATTCTACATCGGCGTACAAGACTTTAGCTAGTGTTATAATAAGGCAGGGTGTAATTGATTGAACCGGCTTCGCATGCGCTTGACACAGTACAATACAAATATCAGGAAAAAGAAACTTAAGAATGCAACAATCCCGATTGTTGCGATATAATTGGCTTGTTGGTACTGTTAAATCGTCAATTACTTCATCTAATCCAATAAAATATATGTAAATTGAATAAAGCCTACGTGGGGTTGAAAAAAGTAAACTTTTAATTTCGTAGTTCTTTTAAAGTCGTAGTGTCAATGCGATTTATGCCCTTTTATATTACTTGGACAGAACCTAAAAAATCTTTTTGTTTCAATTATAAAAACGAAAGTTACAAAACCTAACTCAAAAATTCAATAGCTGCGATGCAATGTCATTAAAACATTCATTTTTATATCTATCTTCCACTATTTATTTATTTTTGTTTCATTTTATATAGTGTATTTACTTTTAGATACCCCACGTAAAATACAATCTAGCTATATGACTAGCATTAGGTGAAAATTTATGAACTGGCATAGTATTTCGTACCATATTAATGAAGATATAGTAATTAAAAAATACTCGCAATGATTTAATTAGTGAATTCGTTTTTACCGTTTCTTTGATTAATTTTTATGACAAGTAAAACGTCCATTTTTTAAGTACCGAAAAGACTTCAACGACGGACAGTAGCTATCACATTCAAATTATTATAATAGGATGGGTAAAAAGTTCCTTCACATTTTGTATGAAAATTCAAAGCATATGTTTCCACTGGTTATTTACTTTTAACTATAATATATAGGTGCTATTTTTTTCGCTGAATTTTTGTTATTTTGTAGATGGTGGCATGATACCGTAGCAGCAGAAATTATGGAACTTCTTATCAAAAAATGCGTCGGGTAGTTTTGATCTCCTCCTAGTCTTCTCTGTTAACCTGACATGTTATCCTTGCACTGCCTGAAGGATTCTGAAGAGACCAAAACCGGTACATATCAGGAAGTAGCTACAGAACTGTAAAACGGGGAATCGGTTGTACTACCAATTCCCAGTCAAAGCCTTTTAAATTTATGCTGAGTGGTTAAATATGTGTATACTCGGTCTATAATTATCGTGATGAAAAACCTTTCAATATAAAATAATTAAAGTTAATCATAATAATTTTACAAGGATGGTTTTGGAATTTCAGATTTTCATCTTTTTCGGTTTTTCAGAGTTATTTGGAGATAGTCATATTAACATCAAGTGTAGGCTACCAAAATTACTCTTAAACTTTAGGTTTTTTAAAACTTTGGGCTATTTTAATTCCTAAAGTTTCTTTAGCAACGGCATTATATCACTACCAACGAGATAGCAAAATGAACAAAACTGCGCCTACATACTATAGTTTGATGTAAACAAACTTTAAAAAAACATTTCTTGAATTTTCATATAAAATGCAAAGAATGTTTGTTCCTAATTAGCTAGCTATTAGCTTTAAAATTGCGAAAAAAGAAAAGAAAAATATCGCACGAATTCTTTTGTAAAATAGATTTTATTGAAGACTTTAATAAAAAATTAAGTTTTACTTGGTTATAACAGTTCATGAACGTTACTATTTTCGCGACTGTGTCTCAATTTTGTGTAATAAATGTCAAAGCAATCGACGTAACTGTCGGTTGTGTTACGATTATGTTTACTTTTTGTGCGTGGCTCACAAAATTCCGACAAAGCGGTCACAACGTTTCGTAAGTGGAACCGCAATAGCTTAGAACACCCACGTAAAATACGGGAATTACCGATTTCCTTTCTCCTTCTACGGGGTACGATTGAGACAACGAGATTTGCGAAACTAAAAACTACTTCATATCAATCATCAAAAAAAAAATATTGTTTTATGCATGCAGAAATAAAAAAAATCTTGTAATTCTTCTAATATTCATTCGATAATCGTCATGATTCTTTTTTTAAGAACAAAGTAGGATCGGTCTTGCCGTAACTATCGATATATTTAGTAAGTACCAGAGTTACTTTGAATGACGTAACTAATATAATTAATTTGATAGAAAAAAATGAGTTGATGCAGCTTGTTTTTTGATTGACATTCTGTTACAAAATATTATTTCACCGGGTACAAACAGATTAAGGCCTTGCCTGATTATACCTTCATATCTCGTCTTTACTTTATGATGTGTAAAAAAATAGCTTTTGATCATTTTCGGAAGAACCGAATTTAGAATATGTCCGCTGCATACGGAAATTGTACCGAAGCCACTACAGATAACAACTTGTAAACATGACAAATATGAAATCCAGTAACGGGTTTTCAGAGCCACCGCTCCTCCGAACTTCCTGTGCAATTTACAATGGTCGCGGCAAAATTGTACTGCCAAGTGCCATTCTCACGGCCGATATTCCGCGCATACTATGTCTAGTTCAATAATTAAACGTACTATTTCTCGTTGACACGATCGCACGTGCCATACAACGTCTCAGAATTCAACGCTCCTATTCTGAACCCATAACCCAAGCTATATTCAATATTTATACCGAACATGATAGATTGTTTGATTATCAAAACATATTTAGAAATATATAATAATAGAAATCTGATACAAGGACATAGATTTTTTAGATGAATAGTTTAACATTACATATTTTAATCCATATTACAAAACTCAGAGTATAAAGAACCAAAAAATATTTATTGAAGTTTTAGTTTATTATAATATGAAAAGTGATAAATATATATATATATATATATATATATATATATATATATATATATATAAGATAGTGATAGCCTCTTACCGTAACATTTAATACATCCACTAAAACACTGCAACCTGCATTTATAATTATTACAGTGCTCATTGAGCCTTGGAGTTATACTTTATCAGTCTAGGAATTTTAATAACTACAGCTCCTAACTAGACCACCGTGCTAAGCAGCACACTTATTTATACAGCAAAGCATACTTGTGCTTATATAATATTAGTATAAATAAGAGTTGCAGCCATTTCCTTACAGTTAAGAGTACTTTTACATTAAAGACCCACAGACCAATCAAACATGTACAAATGCTTTCAAGCAGGCACAAGTGTAAGTCCATGTTCCATATTACATTTAGTAGTTTTTAGCGTGATACTAATCATTTTTATTGTAAAAGTTATACGGAAATGATATAAAATAATTAACTGTCGAGGTCATCAAAGATCGACCTTAATCTTATTTTGTGAAGGTTGTATCCCAGTAAAACAAAAAAATTGAATTGTGAAAAAAATAACATTAACATTATTTTCAATACCGAAAACTAAGAAATTGTTGTAGAATATGACACGTGAACCTTGAGTACTTATAAACCTACGTATTACCGAAAATCATCGATAACATTTTAACAAAAAAGGAATTTTATTAACTTTAAAGGTTCCCAAAACTATATATATGGTATTATTATTAATGTAAGGTCATAACCTAAATTTACAATGTTAGTTAAATATGTTTTAAATTAGTTCTTAATTTTTCCAAACTTTTTTTCTACTTTATTATTAGATTTGTTTAAAATTAAAGAAATTAGTGACGATTCATTTTATACATATTGTCATGATCTTACAAAATGTTTCAGTATTTCTCATGGATATACAAATAATTAATGCGTTAATAAAATATTTAGAATATTAACGTTACTATAATAGTACATTGGAAAAAAGAGGCCCTTTATTCGCAACTCGAACCTCGCCTGTCTGCATATTACACAATTACATTTTGTACCATAAGTCAATTTTTTACAAGGTTTGATCTCTTGCTTTGAAATTTTTTCTCCTTATATACGTGATCTACGTGAATACGTATTGTAGTCATTGAAGCGGTTAACATTAATTTATTTTGAGCGTTACGGGTTAACAATTAATAATATTATGTGACCGATTACTGTCGTGCATATTGAGGTCAGCCAAGACGTGAGGCACACGACCCTGCCGTAACGCCTTGGTTCAAGTCTTTTGCAACGGAAAATAGTCCAGTCTTCCAATAACTTAATAACACTGTTATTTATGGCACTCTTAATAATAACAGATGTTGAATGCGATAGCAAGTTGATAGCTAATAGTTTAATTTGTTTATGATGTATGCCTAGCCCAGTCTAAACCGCTAAAAGATCGAGACGAGATACGGTCGCACACTGAAATCGACATATTAGGCTCATTTCAAGCCGGAAGCGATTTCCGAAGCAGCGGTCCCTCTTACGAGTACATTCTTTACTTCCAATGACTCGAGAGAACAGAAGTGTCAAAGAAGCTAGACGGGTTACCAATCCGGTGAAATAATGAAATAATGTAAAGACTAGAGTAGAGGCTTCAGAAAAATCCTCGAGCTTAGTTACTGTATAGACGTCTAGAATGATTAGTAGGAGGTGAAGTTGTAAATACCACCGGGAAAATAGCACTAACGCACAAAAAACTAGCACATAATTGCGAATAAAAATAATTGGCACGTAATCTATTTTAAAATGAACTATTTCTTTGATCACGCCATAACTTGAAAACGACTCTTCGGATTTCATGTCTTTTTTATAAGTTTCCTAATACTTTGTTAAAAGGTTTAAAGGAAAAAAATTAAAATTGCTCAGAATTTTATATATACATAGTTTCCGTATTGTTCACTTTGCTATATCTAGGCACGTTTGGCAGTTCACACACTACAGATTTAACTTGTTATATTTATTTATTTATTTTAAATTTGATCAGTAATTAAACTGATCTCTCTGAAACATATAATAATGTAATTTTTATATTACAATGCGAGTAGCCAATAACTTCTTCTTTTGGGACAAGTTTTTTTTATGAAAATTAGGCACTGGACAAGCTATTGGTATTTACAAATTGTGCTGGTTTGAGAGGGCAGCCTAAAAATTTCTTTAGCTAGCAAAGCATTAAGTCCTCTTCACATACTTTAATAGCCGACTCGAGATGCCTCGAGCTCTTAGATTGCTTGGACGGACGCTTTATGAAGTGATGTGGCGCGACGGCTTCTGAGATGTCACTCAGAACGCGTTTCCCTTGACTTGTTCGGCACGCTAGTATTTATGTAAAAAATAAATCGGGTAAAATGACACTGCAAATCATTTTTCGGCAAAAGCTATGTCATTACACTATAAATAGCTAAGCGATTAAATCATCTCACATTTACCAAAGCGGACGCAGGCGATCTTTAAGAAAACCGGTCGCATGGCATTTGACTTATCAAACTTCGACATTGCTCGCCGCCGTACCTTAACCAGGTTACCTAACATTCTGTTCATTAAAATCTTGTTTCTAATGATCTTCCAATTATGTACAAATTATTTTAATTTTCTTATCTATAAAACAGTTAATTTATTTCAACGTCTTAATCACTCCTATTTGAAAGGCTGCAATTTTAATAATGTTATTAAAATTTTTTTCTACGTCAATAAATAAGAGTAAAATATCTTTTATATGCTCTATATAGGTTCCTGTCACCAGGTATTGTTTTGATTTGAGGATGATATTTAAAAAATAACAGTTAAAATCTTTTATAATAAACGTATCTATGAGCGGATATAGAATAGAAAAAAGACCACAGAAAATACGCAGTCACTAGGTGCTGCAACCCTCACCGATGACACACCAACTGCGAGAAACATCGTGAATATGCAGAACTTAAATTTTTTATCTCTATTAAATATGATTTACCATAATTATAATATCATGAACATTATAAAATGCTTTCCCCTTTATATTCGTTTATTCTCACTATTACCGATAGAGAATATAGAGACTATTTGTGTACGCCATGGAAGGAATGCCAGAATCCAATTTTACAAAACAGATCGATATCCTCGATTTTAGCATTCTTCGTCTTAAAGCTACAAGGATCCCAAAGGCGCCGTGATCTGAGAAAAGCCCACAAAACTCAGACGAATTTTTGTGGCACTTTTACATCATTAACACAGTAAAGAGCAAATAATTCCTTAGCTTTATTGTCACTTTGGAAATTTTTAGACTGTAACAGAATTTTTTTTTAAAGTTTTTGTTCAAAAAACTTCTCCATTTAGTTTTTGTACCTCTGTTATTTAACTAACTACTACTTTCTTTATACCTAAACATTATTGATTAAAATATTTTTACCACCTTATATACAGAAACTTCAGTTTCTGTTTCAGAAACGGTAAATAAGTTTCATTCACTTTTATAGAGAACAATAATATGATCAACGGGTGGCAAATACTTTTTCATTACAATAGACTTGATATTTCGCGAAATGCTAAATAAATTACATGCATGACATTTACAATAAGAATCTTGACCTTATGACTTTTTGTAATACATCTCATTAAAATAGTAGAACTCTATTATCTCATAATATTATCATATAATAAAATACTTCTTAACGACTGTCAAACTTATTGATGATAACTGTCAAAGCCTGTAGAATTTCAATATTCTTATTAAACTGGTTTAGGTTATTGAGATTGGCGAAATTTTGTTAGGTATTCAATTTATTGAAATAAAACATAAAAGATCAACAAACCTTGTTACTATGAATTTAATTAAAAGGACACATAAATATTTTTAAAATCCTTTACTAGATGGTCGGAAATTACAAATAATTATTATAATAGTAAGTCATCCTTCTATATGTAATTCGTTAAATGTGTGAAGAATACGACGTCAACAAACTCTTTTTAATGATGTAAGGAGAAACTTCTGCACATAATCATACGGAGTAATTAGTCATAGAAAACAGGTCTTTCATAACTCTCAGATACGAAGAGAAAATTTTTAAAAAACATATTGGCTTTTTTTAATGTAAGTCCATTTTATGCAGTGTAACAAAAAGTATCCATATATTCAAGATTTCGATATTACAAGTAGAGAGTGTCCAGATCGCTGATCAGACTTAAATCCTATTGAAAACATATAGGACGACTTAGGGAAATGTATCAAACAACTTTCTAGCATTAGTTGCTAGTAAAAGAATTCGTTGGCCAAAGAAAGATTAAACATAGTCTAACACTGTATTAAAAAGTTAGTTTGTGTCACTCTACAAGGTCCTAATTCTGTTATACGGATTCATAAACGAAATCCAAATAAAAATAACTACACTTTCTTCATTAATTGTCATATAGAAACTTTTTGTATTAAGCCATTTACCTAACGTTCATGTACTTTCTATTATGTTTTGGTATTGTATATTTAACATACTATAGTTTCACGAATCAGCCTAAAATATTTACACAGCGCTTTAAACGTAAAATAGATAATCTATAATAATTGTAACTATGCCAAAAAAACATAAAACCAATGTTTGTTTTAGAAAGAAATCATAAAATTTGCGCTTAATTTTTGTACACATGAATCCTTTTTGGATGGATGAGATAGGCTTTAGTAAGTCTATATATGCAAAACAAAGTCAAATTAAAATTTACCGTTACCAAGCATCAGTCTTGCCGCGTAAACATTGAATTTTATATTTTTGTGTAAATTTGAAAGCCCCAAATCTAACAATTTATTGATTGATAAATGGAAAAAAGTTCGCTGAGACAGTTCTATATAAAACAGAGGCTTAATCGTCATGAATTTCGAAGAATTATGTGGTACAAGTAGTCTGCTGTATGTAACTGTAGTTCCAAACAAAGTTTATACACACTCTCGACTGTAAATAAAAAGAGAAAAAGAAATTTATATTATTTATTTAAGTTATGATAATTCTAATTCACGAATCTCTATAATTACATAACACTAGTTAAGATGTTCATAGCACATGAGGCGTTATGGCCTATTGCAAAAGTGGGACTAATTTTACGCTTTGTGTACATATTACGAATGGTGTAACGATGCTAAACACAATGTACTACACCAAACGCTACTGACAATTGAAATATTTTTTTCTTCCATTACATCGAACAGAAAGAAAAGAAATTACAAAAATCTTACTTTATGTTTCTTCTCTAACGAATACTAACCTATGAAGGAAAGATACCAGAATAGCTCCGAACATTTACTATATTCATAAGATGACGGCATAACTAACTTTAACCTCGCACAAATTCAGTATTTTTCAAGAATAAATAATGTAATAGAAGAAAATTAATAAATTATATTATTTTAAACCAAATAGTAATGAAATTATTCGTTTGTTATTTATCGTTAATTACATTAATTTGAGTGCCTTAAAAAAATACTCAAGTTGTATTCAAATCAAGATGTAAGTTGATTGTTTTATAACACCAATTATATACCAAGCATATTTGTAGAATGTACTTTCTGTAAAATAGTTCTAACTAAATAAAATAATTCTATATAAAATGGTTTATATTATTAAAAACTGGATATTAAAGAACTAGTCGGCATAACAAAATTTAAAATAAAACTTGGTTAACTGTAGCAGATGCTACTGAAGACGGCACGCGAAACGCATGGAATTTAAAACAGTACCCAGCATAATTAATTTGCGTATCGTTTACTGGCCTAAGGCATTCTATTTTTACTACACAGGCTCATCAAAAATATAAATGTAGTTGTATAATGTACATGTACACAGGCACACACACTTATATATACCTATATATGTACAAATATATTTATTTATTTATATATATATATATATATGTGTGTGTGTGTATATATACACATATGTATAGGTATTTTAACATACCTTCAAATATTACTTTTTTGATTCAGTATTTAAATTAATAACCTTATCTTTTTATATGCTTTAGCTAAAGCTTACACACACACATATACAAAAAATTCCAGTACTCTTTAAATAACTGTAGTAATTTTTTCTAATTCTTCCAGGTATTTTGAAACCAGTATGGGCTACGGGATATACTGAAACCAGTAAGCTGCTATGAAGTCGAACACGCGCAGACACCATGCGGATTACTCGACAATCTGACTAGCCGACACGCTCCCTCCTCACTATACTTCTTAGTTTGAGGTAGAATCTTTTTTTGTATTTTTTTTTGTATATTACTTGTTTAAATATTAATTCAAACTATTACATGAACATATTCTCCGACAGGCTTACGTATGTACACAAAAGTTGTTGCTAACTAATATCATAGTATGTATTACATATTGAAGTATATTTAAATTGAGAATGATGGTAGAAAACGTATTTTCTTTTGTGCAATAGGTACATTGTGTCATCTAGAACATTAGTATATACTTTCAGCTTGAAACAAATGAATGTAGCCGCTGTTTAGTAAAAAGTAAAACACGAATTTGTGCAAAGGTTTTTAGATTACAGCATATACAAATTTATCTACGATTAATTAGGTATAATATTATATTAAAATACTCAAAAAGGTTTTTGGCATTCTCCACGAACATATTAAACCCAGGTCTGCAACAATGACGAGATTATTTAATACAAGAAAAACCTGATAGCAATTTATATCACTCGCATTTAACAATGCGCTACCAAAAACTTTAAAACTTTACAATGTCTCTGATTATATAGCAGGTAACAAATCGAACAACATGACTATAGCATACTTAATCTTGTTATAAATACTATTCTAATTAAAAATAAAAAAAATGTTACTTTTAAAATTATAATCGAGCAATTATATATGCTTATTATACTTAGATATGATTGTTCTGTGATATTATTATTGTTCGATATTAAAATGAACTCTGATAATAAAGTGGACCGAATCGCTGTGATTACATAAAGTAGGTATGGTACCAAATATAATTTTTAAAAAAACATCCATACGCTTGGTATTAGTTAAACATTTATGTACGGGGATTGGTATAGTGAAACGTCCTTTGTTTGCGACAGAAAAGGATCTGGTCGTACGAAAGGGGGATGAATTTCAGAGCAGTATGAATCGAAAAAATCTTGTAGGAAAGCAAAAGATTTTATCTCGGAGGATGAAGATCATATCATGTATTTTACAAGATAACTGAAGAGTTTCAGCATATAAGAGACTACTCATTTCTGAACTAATAATTTGAAAAAGAATGGGGTGGTAAGATCTAGGCAACTACTTACGGTACGCAAAGAGAGGTTACAAAAAATGGTTTACGGATGAGAAAATGCTTACAGCTGAGCAATATTCTAAGAAACAAAATAACCGTATTTATGCTGAAATCCCTTAAGGAGCTTCCCAATTAGTAAACAACGAACAATGTGGACATTATCCGACTCCATTGATGCTTTGGTCGGGCATTAGCTATGAAGGCGTGACTGGGCCATATTTTTGTGAAAAGGATGTCAAATACATCAGCACAAATATATCGTGATACCAATTTTGAGAAGGTAGTTAACACGGTACATGAAGTTCGATCGTCGAACGTCCGGGACTTTAACAAAGCTAAAGATTGGTCATCATCCAGTCCTGATCTTAATCCACTGGATTGTGGTTTATGGTTAATTTTAGAGAGTAACACTTGCTCTAAACGCCATGATGATTTAAAGTCGCTGAAACAATCCATACGATTGGTAGTAAATAATTTTCTCGTAAAAATAGTGCGTCGTGCTATTAATACTAGCTTTTTAAACTGGTCTTAATGTTCAAACGACTATTGCAGCTAATACAGACCACTTAAAAGAAAAGCAAATAATATTTTTAAAAGATTTTATATTAATTAAAATTTAGTTTTAAATTAAAACACTGCAATAGTAATAATGTTACGTACAATAAAAAATGTTATTTTTTGTAACAATATTTATCGCAAGATTCAGTATATGTCATACAATTTCTTAAATTGATTTATTTATTCCATACAAAATTTGAAGCAAATTCCACTCTCGATGTATATTATTAAAACAGAAATTAAAGTTACATTTTTATAAAGAGATACAACTTTTTTCTAACAACGTCTGATAATGTTGTAGATTGACACTTGTTAGCAATAAGTATACCTCGCCTTACCCGTACCAATGTATCGCTATGCGAAATTTAGCATACAAGAACCTGCATAGTCGCACTTTTGTGAATTCAGTATTAGCAGTAGTCAATTTTACTTGTTTTTATACAAATATTCCGGGCTCATTGTGAACCTTTATTGTCTTTTTTTTTCAATTGCTCAAAAAACTTACGAAATGTAGAAATGTTTCAAGTGATTGCGATATCATCGATTCTCATCAATCACCGCCGATCGTACCGTAACGAATGACCGCTAATGACACGCCTTAATGATGATATTCAAATCTAACATTCAAAGTCATATTACAACTGTCCGCTCGGCTTCAATAATAACGTTCAAAGCTGAAATAACGGTACCACCTGAATCTATAATACCGTTGTCGATTCGTTTTGCCACATTGACTATTACCAACATCTGAGTGCAGTTTGAATTCCGATGCAGACGTTATATCGTGACCATCAATCAGCAATCTAAATATAGACCATGCTCTTTATTACTAAGTTCACCTTTAATGGATATTTGTCTGTAAAATTTGCGGCATATCTTAATTTTAAATGAATTCCAGTGTCTAAAAAGACTATTTTAAAAAGTCTATTATAGTGTTACCGAATATGCTGTTCAGAACCTTAAGAAACTGCGGCGAAGGAGATGAGAGAAAGGGCATGAACCGGCGCTGCGAACTTTAGCCGCGGACTGGGTAAAAGGAACAGCCGATACTTCCTCGGGTTCTAGCGTGTATGCCAAAGGCCTGGTACGGGGGGTATTTTAGTACACATTGATGATTATCATATTCTGAAAATAAAATAATAATGGTAATGGATAGGTTATTACGTAATAGCAATAACTTACTTTGTACCTATTCGTCATATAGACATAGATGTTGATCTGATTTTAAATTTTCAAATATTCTTTTTTTTTAACCTAGTGTTTTTCTGGTGGTTTCTTATCATAAAAATGGAACTTAGTGCTTTGGTTCATTTCGTTGACAATCCTTTATGATTTATGATTAAATAATATAAAGTAAAATACCTTGTGCATTGTGTAATATCAATAAAATTAATTAAATTATGATCTTTTTCACTTTCAATTATTTTTATTTAAAACACTGATATGCATGTACATATGCTACAAACAGGGTGCTTAAAATATCGTTGAATTAAGGATAATGAATTATAAATCTAATATATATATATATATTGTATATAAAAAAATACGGATACTTTATCGAAATCGCAGCTGCAAAACAAAGCAGGAAAATGATACATAAACAAAATTGGAACATGACACTTGCGCTTGGAGCGGTCGAATGCTATCATACGCTCACTACACAAATATATAACTGTTCACGCCATGTGTCGGACACATTTGTTAGGTTTACTTACCTACTTGTGTAGAAAGTCTTCTTTCGTATTTATACTCACCGATCGCCGACTTACTATTTTTCGATTACGTTTAACCTTCTTTAATAGTAGTACATTTAGTTTTAAAAATTAGTACCTATTTCAATTAATTTAATAAAGTTTTCGGTTAACTAAATTATTCAGAATGTCTTGCATTATGACATATTTCTTAATATAGAAATTATATGATATGCTGTCGAATACTGCGTGTTTTAGGCTCGGACCACTGATATTTATTTTGTATTCGCGAGTTATGTGTAAATATGACGTATTAGATTTGAAAGTTGCCTTTGTTTATTAGGCATTGGAGCCTAAAACGTTTTTATTCTTTTAATAACTTGTAAAAAAATTATTGGACGAACCAAAAATTATGAAATCCATTTATTTCAAAATGTCAAAGGAAATGTTTTAAAAGTACGAAACACTCTCAGATTTTTATAAATATTTTGTTATATTTAGCTGTGAATTTAAAAAATGTACATTGTATTTTCTTAATAGAATAATCCTTGACCCACCCCATAAAATTTACACTTCACGAGATATGAATAGCAACGGCTAAAATATTCATTAAATATTTTTTTTGGCTTAAATGATATATATAGATAAACATTTAAAAATAATATGCCGGTTGCTTTAATCGCCATATTTCGATAATATTTAAATTATATGGTTAGATTACTCAAGATTATAAAAATCGTGTATAACCTCACAAAAATCCATACACGGTTGAAATCTGTTTAACCTTCTACTTTCATAGTGTGAACAGCCAAGGTATGGAACAACCTATTGGCGTTGTTGTTTCCAGATAACTATAACTAGGGAGTTAAAGAATGAATAGGTTTCTTCTAGATAACCATATAGCATCGTAAACCCCGTCGTCGCCCCCGGCTGCCATCGCCGAAAACACGAAAATTATGTCATCACTTCATTCATTGTCTGCGGTCTCTCCATGTATAAAACAGAGTCATACAGCAAAGAACAAAAACTACGAAATCAAGGATATTTTCGCAGAAAGGGGAGGACCCACGCCGTTCGCAGACAATCTCATCGACTGCGGTGACTCGAATAGACTAAAGCCGTTCTATCGTTTCAAGACCCTCATAGAGCAGTCTTGGAAGTGCATATACATAGTGTTTCTGTGTGCCAGTGTAAGAGTGTGAAGCTCTGATTTCAAAGAAGGGTGGAAAGTTCTGGCCTTATGTGAACCAGCGCAAGTCATACGCTGTCACGAAGAACCACACGTACCCACTACCGGTAATCAATGACTTTCTGTATACTGGAAGGGCGTTAGAAACTCAGCACAGGCGCAACTTTACTCCAAGATGAGACACCGCATCAAGATCGCGTACACGAGTCGACTTCTCATCTCAGCAGAGAGGAATTATTCCACCACACATGAGGCGATAACGTGTTTGGAAAGATGAGAGCTTTCAGGTCTCTCACCCTCTTGTTCCCCAGCTTTGTCACGGAAAAGTTGCGAAAGGAGCAAGTGTCGTCGTAGTAAAAGTCTGAAGTGTCTCTATGTTTTGTCCAAGTGTGAGGAATCCAGCTTTAGACAAATGGTGAATTTGTAAGATGCTTAGTGATTAAACAATTTAACAGATGTGGGACTGTATTGTTTAAGGGACATGTGTGGATGTCGTTAGGGGTGTAAAGAAAGCCAGCTCTATACCTACCTTTAATTGTTAACCAGACTTAACCTTGCGTACCGGGGCATTACCAAAACACACATATATGATATACTTTATATTTTAAGTAAGTCTTTTTAATATTTCTTATATTGCAGGATTACATAGTATAATACGAGTTTATTCTTAAAAATTGTTAACAAACTATTTTTATGTATAATTTTAAACGAAATAATTTATTTTAAGCAATTTTTGGAACCTTATATCCGCATCCTTAAAACTTCAAAGAATTTTATGTGTAATAAAATTCATTCGTGCGCATTATGAAGGTTTTAGCTAAAGGTCTGCTGTAACGATGCGGTCTGAGAGACGATTGTAGAAGTGTAAAGAAATGTCAAGGACGAATGTTTATCAATCGTTGAAAACTTCACGGAATCAGTCGTTTGAATCATGTTTTAAACTAGAATAAATCCTTTAAACATTTTTAATGCTCGGTTTCTGAAAATCATTATTTAATTAAATATTTTTTCATTATTTATTTTACAAATATGTAATTTTCTTAATTAAAATGTAAATGCTATGTTATCAATATATATACTTGCTATGTAAGTTATATAATATTAATTAGGATTATTTATTTAAGTTATATGACAAGTTATATTAAAAAAAGTTTCACTTGATACAAATACGATTTTAATTCATCTACGTCTTTGTTATTCACTACCTGCATCATTACTCGCTTCATAAAACAGTAGCTCAGCAAAAAATCAACGCTCTAAAATCGTGAGTTAATATTAGAAAAAAAAATGGGCGTAAAGTTTTTATATCTAATTCCGGTCGTTACGATGAAAGTAAAAGTTTCTTTATCTTGCATAAGTATGTCCGGTTTACCGAACAAAATTAACATTTTAGCTTTGTTAGATTATTAAAGGGCTGTAACAATAATTAGACATTGAAAAATTAATAATATTGAAAACCTATAATGTTTTAATAGCCATTCCAGACAACAGAATTTGACGCTGTTAAAATTGTTCTAATGCAAATTGCAAAATAAAGGAATACAATTTACGAATGCAGACAAAATAGTCGCCTATCGGGCGCTTGTCTTGAAGTCTCAGTAGACTCTGTAAGTAGACAAGCCAATCAATCACCGGTTTGTTTAGTAATGGTTGACAATGCGATGTTACAAGAACAAAGCGCATGCGCGTTCTACATGAATACAAATTTTGATACAGTTTTACGTAATTGAAGCATTCCATGTAAACGAGTCTTAAGTAAAAGCGGGTTGAATGCGTTCCGACGTTGCGCAAGATTGCGCAGCAAGCGTCACGCGTCAGCCGCAAGCGGACCACCTTCCTCCGCCATGCAATTCTCTATGGAATACTCAAACTTTGACTCTAGACACCATAAGAAAAAATTTCAAGAATTGCTACTGAATCCACACCAAAAATGCTTAAATCTAAAGCAATAATAATACAAAGTAAATTTACTTTCATAAACAAAATCAATCTAAAACTCTTTAATATTATATCGTTTTTATAGACTTCATCTGGACTAGTATACCGCTAAGTCAAGTACAAGAAATGATAAGGTTTAGTTAATAAAAACACAATATAAGGGGTTAAAAAATACTTACAAATCACTTTAGACTTTTATCAGTTTATATATTACCATAAATGAAAAATATCTAGACTGGAAGACTTTTTCTTTATATCTTTTCCACTTTCCTTAATGTAAAAATTAATTTCATGCTCACTTTTGGATTCATATTTTAAGGCATGATGAATTTTATGTTTGTAATTAATTTTGCTACTACAATTTACATATACAAAGACCAAACCACTGAGTATTTTGTCATATATCGAACTTACTAATATAATCGGATAAAAGTTTCAAATTACAGTGATTAATTTAAAATGTATCAAAATCAGAAACGAAGTTCATTTACGTTAACAATTCGATTTGAAGTTTCACTTTTAGTAGTTATATTTTTTAAAAGTATCCATTTAATAATAACAATCAACCAAGACGAATAATTGCACAAATAAATGACAAGTACAGTTATAGTTTTTTTTTGTAGTTGGATAATAATAATACACTGACTTTCGTAACTATACAACCAACGGAACGTGTGACAGTCGAAAATGTATTAGAAATTAGAAAATTACACAGAAATTAATTAATGCTTTTGACATGCAGCTGGAATAATTTGTGAGCAATGCCAAATCTCCTCAATGCAACGCACGCCCACCACGCGGTTAATTTAGCATCCTGTATATGAATCACTAAAATTTGCTTTGGAATCAAATCGTACATATACACCATACAAACTTTTAATAGTTTTCATTGTTACAAAACTATTAGCCTAAATTCAATCTGGAAAGCCGGGGGGAATAAAAAATTGTTACATCGGCTGTCACTATTTTGAACATCCACAATATAAATTCCTGTTAACTCGTGCAGCGGATACACTTATCCGCAATGTTTTTTGCAAGCAAATCTAGTAGCCTGCATAAAGTAGACTTATAAATACAGCTGAATAATTTGGTAAAATTCCATTTTATATGCTTTATTAATATTAGAAAGAATAGCCATAGACACCACTTTTTGCAATGGAAAAATTTTCTTCACATGTCCATAATACTTATTTTTTAATTTTTTAGATGCCTGCAAAAATACATCAATCATGTACGATCGTAAAAAAAATCTTGATTTACGAAAGCGTAATATAAAACTGAATTTTCTGTAAGTCCCATCGTTTTTTCATCCTAAGTATGTTTTTATTATATTTTTTGATAATAATCGATTCAATGAAATATGATTATATTCCTATTTTATATTGAGAAATTTAATTGAAATATCACAAAACAATAATCAAAAAGGCTGTGAAGATTGCGTTACTGTAAGCTTTCTCTATTATTGTCACCCATAGCAACGATCATGTACTAGCTGGCAATGTAAACTTGATAGGGTCACGTACATGCACTAACTACATCACAAACACTAGATCGAGCAAGCCATAACTTGTTTAACGATGTTGTAGTGAATTTAGTGTCTCGTCTTATCTTTGAACAAATAATACACATAATGCCATTATAGTAGTTAAAGTTTAGGACGTGGTTTACTCGACAACCTTAAAATTGAAAATAGTTTTTAAAAAATATCTATAGCCATGTTAAAAGGGAATAATAAGTAAATATATACAAGTACACATTTTTAACCACATCAAATTATTTATAAATAGCCAATGACAAGGTTTCCTTACATTTAATGACTAAAAATGAAATACTCGAAAAGAGATTAAATAATAAAAGAAAATATTGAAAAGTACTTAAAGCAATCATATATTGTACGTAGGACATTATTAAGAAAATACACAATATACATTTTAATGCACATGCGTGTAATAATACGACTAGATTATTAGTGTAGAATATGCTTAAATATGATGTAACAATTGAATGCGCTTATAAAAACTAATTCGGCAGGATAGATTTCACGAGAATGTTTACATTTATAATTAGCAATATGTTGCGCAACTATTAGAAAGTTGCAAGTGATTATATCTTCGATGTTCTTCATAAGTCCTAAATCAGTTCATAGATCAATCTGCCTTACAACCGACACAACACCATATTATTTTACGATCAAACAGCAACCTCTTATTAAGTAAAATCGGAACAGAGATAGCGACTTATTTTCGTACGCAGTCGTTAGACTTAATTACGAAACTTGAAACAATTAACAAAGTTTCTACATATAGGTAATGACATCTCAAGCTATTGGAGTAACATTATAGTTACTAATTCGAAGTTAAATCCATAAATTTTTCGTAATATCTAATTGTTTTAAATCTGCCGCTGTTATTAAGACATTTTTATAATAATTTATCTTTAAGAAAGCATCGTCCACGATGGACTTCCAAGCAATGGACGGGCGATTATATAATTAGCAATAATTTTCATTAAATTAAAAGTTAATGTTTCTTTTCACATTTGTTAGAAATTTTATTTCAATTTATTCGTACCACAAACATTACAATATTTATGATTTTTTTCTATCTTCTTCGTACAAAGATAATTTTAATTTTTAATAAGAATATTAGACATTAAAGAATGAATTGTCGTTTAAAAAATAAACTTGAAAATCATCAGTCCATTTACATTTAAATATGTACCAAATTTAGATATATTATTAACAATACACTTCTGCCATAGTAAAAGAAATTGTTTTAATAAATACTTAAATTAACGTTTCGTTTTTTTGTTAGATACTTAGAAGATATTAAGTTCCAATAATTTATGACATACAGTTTGCTGGACGCAGGCAGCGCAAGACCAGTCATCGTCTTTGGGAAAAGCCTTTGCCTTAAGCTTGGCGTCTGTCAGCTGATATGATGATGGTGATAAGCTATACAAGAGGCGGGGTATTATCTTAAAGGAGCTAATTGACAAAATCTCCGTTATCGAATGTTACAAGCTATTTCATCATAGTAATTGTGTAAATCATTGCAATTGTGGACAATGCATATCAATTGTAATTATCTGATCAGGTCTTAAAATGCTAGTATGCCGCACATATTACCACCATATCCATTTTAAAGTCAAATTTAGCTTACAGCATGGCTCGTTCTTCACCTTTTTCAATTGTGATAAACGTTTCTTTCTTAATCTAAATATTACACTTAATATTTTACTCATGATTCCTAAACTATGCATTGTTCTTTTAAAATTGTCGTTACGTTAGCCAGTTATTTAACGAAGAATGTAAGGAAGTACCATCGGAAATGCAACAATTTGGTATTCTTACATCAAGAATACACGGCCACTTAAGAAAGGTCATGGGAATTTTGATGCCAAGGCGTTAACGTTGGTAGTGATACGCCTCGAAATGACAATATCATTTTTAATTAACGTTTACATTTTGGTAATATTGTTATTATCTATTGTGTTAAGGCCGGTTTCACGACTGAACGTGATGTAACATGAAGGGGTATTTAATTTTGAAGGATCGTTGAATCGATTTACTGTTTCCTTCCTCTTTCCTTTTATAATTGTAGGCCGTTATTATTCCACTGTTGTAATGTGCACCTTTTAAAAACAAACTATTGTTCAGTTCATGCTTGTTCTGAATACCTTGAGCTAAAAATTGATTAATTTTTGAATATTACTTTTATTATAATATTATATAACTATATAAAATAAACCCTGGGAGCCTGAACATAATAATTACTTCGATCTGCATGATTGTTTTAAATATATATAGTCTGAAACAAAAAATCCACAATTGATAATTTTCTTTCATTTCCGCCAATAAACGATCGAAAATTTCTACGCTGATCATGTTTACGTAACTAAAATAAATCTTTAATTCTATTCGTTTCCGCAGGTATTATCGATTAATGAAAATTGAATGCATGTTGCATTATTAATTAACTTTATGGCATCGTCACTAAAAAGTTACACCGACACATTCAAAGATATTTTTATTATTCCACCTTATTTTACATTTTGTACTAAAATTATTATAATCTTATTCCAACATTTACGTAACTTCTTTACTCTGGAGGCTTAATTGTCAACGCACTCGTGATGTCACTTTGTAATTATTCTATTTAATACTTAATCTTCACTTGTGTGGAAGTTGATGAACAATAAAAAACTTCCATGAACCATAGAGGAAACGTCGCGGAATGCGACAATGGCGGCGCCGGTCGAAACATATGTAATAAGACAAATTAATTTAACAATAATTCAAATTAAATGACAAATAAATCACAGTTATTATGTACGTTGGTATTTTTGTTACGGAATATTACTGTGTATTTTTGGGAAAACAGAAATAAGATAAATATTTTTATTTCTTTTTAAAACTAGATAAGTATTACTGTTTGCTTGGTTCTTTTTGATTAGAAGAAAAAACTCGAAAGTTACAAAATATGATTTCTAAGCAAAATAATCTCTAATTTTTTTGCTCTGGAAAAAATTTCTGTTGAACACATTCATTTTGGATTCGGATAAATAGAGTTGTCATATCATCTTTGTAAGTAAAAAATAAACGTCATTAAAAATTAAAAGTCCCGCTTCAGCTTATGAAATGGCCCACGCAATCAGCTTAAGTGACAAGTGCCGAAGTCCTACCCACACGTTCCCACACAATCCCGACGTGCGCGCGTGCCACTCGACCTTCATCCTGCATTCTATGGCCGACTCATCCAGGATACGCACTATTTACTGTTGCGCTCAGGCCAATAACCTCGTATGCAGCGTTTTGTTTTGTAACTAACTAAAGAAAATTGGTTGTGACATATTAAATAAAATAAAGCAAGAAAGAATCGTCAACATTTGCACAATAGCCTACTTTTTGCACTGCTACAATTTATCACAAGGATCTTAATATAAAAGGAACATGTCGAAATATGAACAATGTCGTAAGTTCAGATGGATTCTCGAAAAATCTCTTGCTACCTAAAATGAATAACAATTGAAAGTAACATTGGCGTAGGCGAGGGAGAGACACGTAATGATAAGCATAATAGAGTCATGAATCAGTCTCTGAATTACCTGCGTGAATACTACTTAGAGAATCCTTATATGGTACTGATAATATTCTGCACACGTGCCGCCATAGGTCATAGTTATTAGCTTAATTGTCTACCCTGAACAGGCGGTACATTGTCTGTGTTTTGTAACGAGAACTGAAAAAATCTTCGCCGCGTTCTAATAATATATTTTACCACTTAAATTATAACCTTATTATGAAATTTAATTTCATATTAAGGTTATATAATAAATGCAAAGTATTCTAGGCAACGAAATGATATAATGACTATGTAAACAAGTAAAGCGATCAAGTTTCACTATGACTATGTGAAACACTAAGTTCTTCAAATGTAAAAGGGAAAAATTTTATTATCTAAGAAATATTTAAATATAAAAATCATTTTAACTTAACTGACATTAGTCAGTATGCAGGTTGATTGCACATGTAAAAGCTTTCAAGGGTATAGCTTTCAATGTATTGCTAATTTATCAGCAAAAGACTTGGGAACTTATACACCTTGTATAAAGTGATCACTCTGAAATATGTTACATATCTCATAGTGATTTTTTTTTCTATTAGATTACGACTGGCCAATAACTTCTGACAGTACTAAGTCTACAGGGACAAGCAGTAAATAATAATTAACTTTAATATGCAGTAATCCTCCGCTTTTTCTCTTACATTTTTTATTATTTCTGAAACGATTGATTTTTGGGCTGTACCACATATTAATTAATGGCAAATTACCGATACAAAAAACCCTTTAAAGTTTCCACACCTTCAATCTATATCTTGAAAATGTGAACATTAATTAAAGTTAAGGATCAATTAGTAAAAACTAGTTCTGTGCATGACAAATAAATCAATTTAGTATACGTATACATAATTGTCATTTATGATCGTTATGAATTAAATAAAACTGAATATTTTCTTTAATTACAAATAATAAACAATTAAACAAAGAGAGATGGAGCAATTGCGGTAAATAACTATCGAATTTGTGTTATAGTTAATAATGCAGTCCTATAGAACTAAGACGAGTTTTAAACGTAAAAGTAAGCGCCAACGTTCCACTGATGACCCATTCGTTATGCAACGTTCACTGGGGCAAGGCTCTTTGATCGATGTTATGTGAATAGAGAAGATACTCTTTATAAAACTTATTAATCTTTGTTTCTAAATCCAGAGATAAGTTGATATTTAAAATAGAATTTTTTCGATATTCATTATAAAAAAAAATAGTATGCAAAAATATTTTAAAAACTTATAGAACTTTCTGATGCAATTATTTACTGCACCGATAAAATGAATTATCAAATCGTTTCTACTGCAATACAAGTAAAGAAAAAGCACCCGAGCCGCTAACACAGTGACCGCCATACGTCCGTGTTCAAACTGCCTTAAGCTGACATAACGGGCCGACGACGCATCCAAACGAAGACCGTTACAATGCACTATATAACTATAAACTATATAACTTATTAACTAATGGAAAAATTTTAGTATACAGAGTTTTGTGCTTTTAATGACATATGCTCATAGACATTAAGTTAATATAATATAGAATATGTACCCCTTATTCATTTCGAAATAAAAAAAAAGAATTATGGTCAAATTTTATTTATGGCTTTCATTACAAGTGATTCGCAGCACGTTGAAAGTTACTTTTATTCCAGCAATAGCTCCTGTGTCAATATATAAAGACATATAGTGTAACATTTATGAGAGAAATCTTTGGTTGGTGAAAAGTCTGTCAGTCACTAAGTCACAAAAATTAAGTCCCTGACTAAAGTAATGAAAAGTACTAGGTACTAAATTAGTAAAAAGAAAGTAACTGACACTTTTTGAGAACGTGTTGCTCTTTGTTGAATTTTTTACTGGATCATAAATTAAAATAACGTTTGATAATGTTCTCCTTTTTTATTGAGGTAGTAATTCACCAGATCTAGTCTCAAAAAGACTTATTTGGCACAAACTCTAAAAATAAATGGAACAAAATATAGCGTCGGTTATTTAAGGGGGCCTCACTTCTTTATTAGTTTGAAAAATGGAACCTATCACTAAAAGGTTTTATTGACGCTTTAATTAAAAGTATGACCAAATGCAGGCACTTTTAAAATGAGCAGGCAATTAATACTAACTGTTTTACCAATTATGTAAATACAGTGTTTATATTCAACTTTCATTTTAGTTGTTATGTTCGAGAATATTACGTTAAGCAAATTTTATAGTAAACTTATATGTTACAAATAAATGTACTACATAATTTAGTTAAATAAAATAAAATAAGAAGTGACTTGAATATCATTAAGTCTAAACTATAAAAACATAGTAATTTATTGCGAGTGTGATAAAATTTTTGATTATTTATATTGAAAAAATAATAATAAGTCAACACGCCAAAAAATATTTATAATTAACTAAATAATATAAACAAATGTTTAGGTAATTTTAATTAGTAATGCCAAATACTATGACATTCAAAAATATTTTATTTTGAATCATAAATAATTTATTAAGTAAGTGGGCAGGCCACATAGCGTGCAGTATAGACGATCGCTGGGGCCTTAAGATTTTAGAGTGGGGAACACGTTTCGGCGCAGCGCAAGGCGACCATCCACAAGGTGGACAGAGCCGCCTCCTACCATTCTTATTGTAAATCGATGAGAGCGACTTATGTCCAGCCGTGGACGTCCTACCGTTGAAATGATGATAATGCTAAATCATTAATTATTACATCTTCAAAGTAAGCCATGGACAAAATTTTGAAGCGTTTACAGATTTCGTTTTCTGAAAATAGCAACAGTCATTCCACGTCATGTCGCAGTTTTTGATAAGGTACATTTTTATATTTGATTTCGCTTAACGTTAGCACATACCTTATAAAGATAATAATATACACTATAGAGTCAACTAATGCGACATTCAAACCAAATTTAGACAAGGAAAATATATCAGTAGATTATTATCAGAATTGAACCGGTCTAAGTTGTAGATAATATTAAGAACTAGTGTTGCTCCAGTTTTGTGTCAGTACACTGGGCAGTGCACTGCTGAGTATTATATCTAGGAAGCCGCGCCCTAGGTAAATCTGACATAACGGCTACGCATTGCAATAACTTTCACAATATCAAGTAACTATTATACTTATAAGGCTCCGTAATAATAGAAAAAAAATTATCTTAACTTTATTATATATATAAAACGTAACACCTGGTTTCGTACATTACAAAGCCTCAATATTGATTTAACAATTTATCAAAACTAAATTTAGATAATATTTATTTATAGCACCATTACAACAGTCAAATAACTAAATATAACTTAAGTTACAAGTAAAATTAAACGCGCATTAAAAACTGTTTCCTCATCGTGTTCCGATGTATTCAGCAATATATAATTTTTAGAAAAAAAAAAACAATAAAGTTGAAATGATACAAAGAGTAACCCACTTTCGCATCGCCTACATCACAGCTGAACGGCATTTAGTAGCACAAATTATTCGTTAATAATAATTCGAGAGCGGGCGCATGACAGCAAGGACGTATCGAAACCGAGTGGCGCCAATACTGCGGCGAGCGCCGCGTAACGGCGAACGACCGAGCTACAACCACGTATTCGATCATTATTCCTTTACACTTTATTAAACTGCATTCTTAAATCATCGAAATACTAAATTCGTTGTTACTGTTCACCCTACAAGCGATCGACTATCGGTTTTTTTTTATCTCAATTACTATTAATTTCTAGCATTAATTAATCAATTTACACCGGCGTTAAGTGTTGTGAAAAATGTGTTGTGAAATTACACTATTCGAAATACGAAATGAGAAATGCCTGTTTATAACCTTGTAGGGTTTTTTAACATTGTACAGAACATCATTTCCGTTCGTCATCTTAAAAGGAAATGGTGATAAGAGAAGTCTCAATAGTGTTTGAGCCATAGAATCAAGTGTGCGAGGAGTTCGACAGTGGCTTCAGATATGAGCCAGCAGTGATTAAACTTTAACGCTCTTGTGTAAGAATGATTAATTGCTCGATGTAGAAACTATGCGCTCAACACAATTACTGTTGATCGATATAACTCAAACATTATCAGAAAGCATATTTTAATAACAAAAATCACAATTGCATGTTCTATGTTACCCGTATATAAATATCTTTTCGCAACTAAAATATTTTTACTCCCTAAAAGAAACGAAGCAGTAGTAACATATTACCTACGTATTGAGCGTCACCACGTTATGGTTAAAATTATACGTTTTAGAATAATAAAACACGTAAACAGATAACAGACTTTAATAAATAAGACAGTGCGTCAACTAGCTACAGAGAAGCACCACACGCGTACATAATACAATAAACTATTTTAGATTTTTTGAAGTAATAAAATTTAAATTGTTATTGTTATTTAAATCAACATAAATTCATAATATAATGCTCTTAATTTTTAAAAGCGTTATACTAAAGCTCAAACATTTTTATGGCTGATTTCATTATCATTTCAGCCATACAACGTCTATTGCTGTACATAAGCCTCCCCTATAGATTTCTTATAAGACCGGTAGGAAACGACCCGCATCCAGCGCCTTCTGACGATTTTAAAAAGATCGTCTGTCCCTTTTCTAAGTTGACGTCGTACCTGGAACTTGGCTATGCATAGTCTCCACTCTAGAACCTTAACTACTGGTGTATCGTAAAAAATATTAACTAATATTACTTACGATTATTTTATTGGTATTATTAGCAAATAAATAAAAACATATAATGAGGAAACCAAGTACCAGCATTTATATAATATATCAAAGAGTTAAACAAAGTAAGCTCATTATTCGTACATCGATGGGAATAAGTGGATCTGATCACAATTAATTGAAATACTTTATACGTGTAAGGAAAAAACGTCTCAGCATTAAACGATTCTGCGGATTAGAAATGGCAGGGTGCTGAGGGCAAACAATTTCAACAACTTTTCTCTTTAAAAAAAGGCTTTGATAGGATCAGATTGAAAGGCTAGTTAAAGCTCTTAAGTTACTTGAGGGAAAGCTCTTTGAGTGATCAGGCTCTAGGGTCCAGACCATCCCGATTCGAGTATGCCCGTAAGGCCAGAACCTTTACTTGCTCAGTTATTATTGAATAGTACCAGGGACGGAAGACCCTCCAGCCATGCTTCTGTTTTTTAATTGATGAAATCCTGCCTGTTATGTGGCGCAATCATGTATGAGCTCACAGCCACCCTTGCTGAAGACGGTTTCTTTTCTCGGTGCGGTTTAATGTTGAATTTATTTTGGCTTATTGTGAGTACGTCGTCTGAAAATTCCAGAACGTTTCTTCGTCTCAGAAACATTACAATAATAGAACCATGATAAACAAATACCGCCACGTATGGTGAAGTCCATTACCACGACTTCTCTACCAAAAGTACAATAAAAAAAAACATTTAGACCATTTTTTTGTCTATGAAATTACACAATTTTATTTACTCTGTACTTAAGATAAAGTTAACAATTTTCATTTATTTAATTTTACTTCTGTAAATTACCTCTTAGCCTAAAAAAGAAAATATTTTTCACGTTCCAGATGCGGCGGCAAGCTCGGATCTCAACAGGCGGCGCGCTCATTGTGCGTTCTGCTTCAGCTCTCCAAGGTAATATTTTTAATTAACTATATTCTACTTCCTTCCCCTTTCTAGCTTCATGTGATTATAATACGTATATACTTTACTGAAATTATAGATTGAATACGTTAACCCACGTAGAATCTTTTTAACAGAATAATGTATAGATACTTCAACTGATCTTGGCTCGTGGCTTTTTGTTTGTGTGCTTGTTAGTATGCGACTTTGCATTTGTTCAACAGTGTCAAGTCTAAGCAACTCGCGTTCTTATCATTTTGTTGTTACCAAATCCTGTAATTTAAAAGCATTTATTCAACCTGGATAAAGCCATTTTATTTCTAACAAACATTCAAACAAATTCAAAAACTTAAACATTTGTATCATTGTTTCAGCAGTAATACAAAAAAGATACTCGTATTTGCTCAATTATAATCTTTGTTTTATAATAAATTTTAACAAATCAGAAAAAATGTCTTCAAAATATGCAGATATATTTAATTATTTATTTATGCATATCGTTAATATTATTATCCTTAACATTTTTGCATATCTTGTGTAATTATGTTTATCATTAGTTGTTAGCTTTTAGTGGTAAATAACAAATTTTAACTTCTTTCATCTCTTTATCAATTACATATGTTGGAAGATTTAAATGTCTAAAAAAGTAAATATTAATAAGTAAACGAATGTACATTACTAGACTATACTCGCTAAAACCAAAAATTAATGAATTGACAGGATCATTTTATTATATTTAAACTGTCTTTTATTTGTACATTGCAGTTTGGCTGTGGTTGCTGATTTTTGTTTTCCAGAACGAATTTAGAATATCGAGGTCCATTCAACCTGGCGTAAGACAATTTTTATTATTCGTTACAAATTTTTCAATAAAATTACACTAGATAATAAAATATATATATATATATATATATATATATATATATATATATATATATATATATATATATATATATATAAAATAACACACGTACATTTTACCGGATGTTACAAAATTTTGCCAATTATCTATAACCTGTGAATCTTTATTCTAAACCAAGAAGTACCCACATACTATAAATATCTATAGGTACGCATTTCCCCGAAACCATTCAAAGTAAATCTAATCATATATCACAATTATTTTGGTTAATATTAACAATGCTTGAACGTTGATAACAATATCTGTAGTCTTTCATATTCACGGTCCAAAACAAATTTTAGATTCTTGTTAACAAGTTCGATCAATACAATAACGAAACCAAGCATTTCTGATAAAGCAATCTCATCCTATTCACTTTGTTTAGATAATTATCGGAATATTTATTTTGTAGTTAAATATAAATTGCTTATAGACACTTTAACACTTTTTATGTTCCCATAGTAATTAGTAAAATAACTGAACTAACGAGACGTGCTAACTCTAGGGTTAGCGGCATTACTCAACAAGTAAACTCTTAGCTAATTTCTAAACATCATAATCATTTCAGCCCTTTGGATGTCCACTTTTATTTAGGCCTCCTTAATAGATTTCCTATAGGACCGTATAGTATCGGCCTGCAAAAAGCGTCTCCCTACCTTAACAAAATCACCTGTCTGCTTTAAAGACGTAAGTTCCAGTCCATGGTCTTCTGTCTATAATCTTACGGCCCTAGCGGCGTTGGTTCTGCTCGTTTACTTACATTACTACTACTAAAATTTTAGTAAAGGTGAAAAACAAATATTAAACTTTAACAAAAACACTCACAGTACATTCTGATCGTAAAAATATTATAGTGGAATACCTCTAGTTTTTAAGAGCATAATGTTTGTATTACAGTACTTGGACTTTGATAATCTGCCTGAAACGAACTTTACTTGTGCCGGCAAAGTTATAGGTGGGTACTATGCCGATTTAGAAACATCGTGTCAAATGTTCCACGTATGCACTGTCGGCCAACAAGATGAGCCAATGGATATCAAGTTCCTTTGCCTCAATGGCACTGTTTTTGATCAGGTAATAACGTTTAAACAAAAATGTTTCGTTTGCTTTAGTTATTACACTTCCTTAAAGTGTTTATTTATTTTGATGAAATGTATAATTAATGATTTAGTTATTTATTCCAGGAAACACGAGTGTGTGAAAGAGTAGATGAAGTAGATTGCACGAAATCGGAAAAATTCTATAGCTTGAACTTAGAATTATATGGAAGCACAGCGCCACCGATTATACAGCCAGATGTAACTAGTAAAACTCAACCCAATCCTACGGAATCGTCAAATAGTCAAACTCCAAAAACCGATACGGATGATTTATCGGACCCTTTTGTAAATGAAACACCTGCAACAACGAATAATAATAAAATACAAGGCCTGTCTCCAGATATTTTGGATTCTACTGAAGACCCCATCCAAGACATTAAAAAGGATGAACCAAAAATTTCTCAAAGCACTTCTACACATACGCCAATTTTAAAAGAAGGTGCTCCTTTAAACGACGGTAATTTAGATTATTGGTTTCTTTTTGTAGCTTATAAGAGTTTTAATTTTGGATAATTAGGTCGACAAGTTAAGCAATGTACTAGTTGATTAGTTATAAGTGTAAAAGTTTTAGTGTTGAATTTACAACTCATTTGTCTACAAAAAGTTTTAATTTAAACCTATTTACGATCACCTTATGTCCTTATAAGTAAACGTTCCGTAACTTTATTGGAATGCAATAAGTCAATAATTTCTGGCAGTACAAAGTCTGCAGGGGCAGCTAGTAATCAATAATTTATTTTAATATGTTGTGTAGACGCTTTTTCTTACTATACCATCAATAAGCTATTCATAATCTCTGAAACCACTGATTGTTGCATAGAGTCTACAACACATTAATCGACAGTAAATGTGCAATACCTTCTCCCCTTGAAAGTTTTTACACCTATAACCAATCAAGCTGTATTCTAAAGTTACACGTATCTGTTGTTTTAGTGACTTTAGACTGACTCTGACTTACTATTTTTATGATAGCAGATCGTGCTGCATTAGCACGATTAGTTTAAAATTAATAAAAATAATCGGTTTTGTCAGCTTACTAAATAAATATGGTTTAAAGTAGTGAACCCGGATGAAAATATTTAACTATGAGGTTTTAACGATTCTCGTGAAATTTCAGATTAACACAATGTTACTTAATAACATATTACTATTACTCTTCATAATACATTGAAGGGCTGAGTGATAGTAACATGTTAAAATATGTTTCAAAAAACTTAACTTTAGAATAAACCCATTTTGTTAAAGTACGCCAAAAAGCTATACATAACTTAATTATTTAACATTGCTTCAATATTTATATAATATTATTTAATATATAAGCTTCAATATTTCCCTTAAGCACTTAATCACTAAAATATTTTAAAGTAATGTCGTTTAATATATATTGAAAATTTTCTTAGAAAAAAAATGGCGAATATTTTTAAGACTTAATTTCGACGACATTTTAGGTACTTAATAGATATTTACCCGTGACGATTAAAAAAATAAAATCTTATGATATATTTTTTTTAGAGTACCAAGATGAAGGAGAAACGGATGAATACGAGGAAGATTACTCCCATCATTTGACGACTTCAACTGTACAACCAGTAACTACAACCACATTAACATCAACGAAACATACAACAGCTAACGCTGTAATAACACCTACAACTGTAGCCCAACCATCTTCTTCCCATTTAATTAATACTACTTCGCCTGCAATGTCGCCGGCATCTCTTAATACACAGTCTTCTTCAACACCATCTCCTGCACCACTGACAACTATTGACCCCTCTCTTCTTTCTCCGCAAGATTTTATTTATCGATATCGAGGTCCGGGGTCGGAAGCTATTTCCTTTCAGCGTCAAAGTTTTCGCCCCGCCGATGGAGTGTTCATAACACATGCGCCACCTCAACAGTTTGATCATTTTCAATATGAATCCTCAAGAACTGCCCCGCGCCCTGTATCTCGCCCTACGCCATTTGTGCAAAGACCGCAACCCTTTAGAGCGACTACTTTAGACCCACGAGATCAGATTCTGCGCCCGGGACCTTCGTCTCAGTCTTCTGAGAGACATGAAACGTCCGTGAAACATCGCACACAGCCTTACCCATCGCCATTACCTCCTCAACATACGTTGCCATTTAATCCATTTTATTACGACCGAAAACGAAGTGAAGACTTTACGTCTGAAAAGGAAGCACCACCAAGTGCTCGTTCAGTGGCACCTCCGACTGCAACAGAACGACGTCTAACTAAACCAAAAAGTCCTCCACGAGTTATTGTAACCGCCAGTGCTTCAGTTAGTGATAGTAATGGAAAGAAATTAAACTATACGGTCGGTAACGTAGTTAGTGCAGTGAAGCCTATCGTAGCAATAAATTACGACGACTACAAAGAATCAGATTTCCCTTTCGATCCATTCTTTCTTGATGTGCCAAAATTAAATAAACGACGAAAGACAAGATCGAGTAAACATAAAAATATTTTCACAGTACCTGCAACTGCTACTGTGTCAACTAATTTATATTCAAAAAATAGTTTAAGACTAACATTTTCTCCAGTTGAAGTATCAAGAGAAACTACTACAAAGATTTTATCTACAACATCTGCTACGACAACTTCAACCGCAGCTTGGAATCCTGAAGACTATGTCGATGACAACTACGAACCTCACGCCTATATCCCGCCAATTCCTCCCCTCGCCGTTCTTGTATCCCAAGAAAATGTTAAATTTACTAAATTGGAAAAGCAATTAAATAACGATCTTAGTAAGAATAAAGTTAAGCGAATAGAAATATCAACATCAAACGTTGGTCCCGAGAAACAGTCCTCGCCGACGCCGTCTGCATTGCAGTCAATCTCTAGTCAAAGTGTGGGTATGGAGGCAGCGTCCCCTGCCACGGATGTAACTTCACTGTCAACAATTAAGACGCCTGCCTGCTCTTCATCGCGCTCAATTGACTGTCGGAATCGTGCCTAATAAATAGCTCATTTTATATGTAGATAAGTAGATGGATATTTAAATAGGTAGTAAATTTTATAATTTTTGCAAAATGGAAAAGCCGCTGCAATTTTTTATCTTTACAAAGAAAATTTAACAAAAGAACTAACTACAATGTCATTAGATGATTTTTATTACCTGGTTTTTCTTTTGAATTAAATATAAAAATAAGTATTATTGGATCAGATGCTGTAAATACATAAGAAAATCAATATTATGAATGTACCTTCCATTTTTCTAAATTTTTTTAGTATTCCATTTAATATTAAACTTCCTTAAAGGACATTTTGTACATATGTGTTCCAAAATATAACATTAGAAAATTTACGTTTTTTATTTCTATCAATCCTTATGAACTACTAATTATTTTCTCCTAAGTCCTTGAAATTGAGAACTTACATATGTTAAAAAATTTAAAGTAAATTAAAAATGAAACATGTTTTAAATATTTACAATAAAAATGCAGCAAGGAGTCCTGAATATATAATTTGAGATATACCTTAAAAACTCTTTCTAATATTATAATTAACAAACAACATATTTTTCCAGCTTGTTGATAATTAATTTATTTCGTATTGTCAGTTATTGACAGACCAACTAGATTGATATAAACTTTTAGTATTATACGAAATTATTAACTACAAATTGTAAAAATGTCTAACTCTAGCATTATGAGTGTGAGAGATTTGATTGAAATTGCTTTTGGAGAATCTAGCGTAAGTATTATTTCATACTTTTTTAACTAATATTACAAATCGTCAACCTGAGACAAAAATAGTCAAGCCAAAATATTCAAGTGTATTCTATGTACGAATTATTATCATTGTCAGACCTTTTATGTTCAGTACGTTAACTTAACAGTACAAATGATTTCTGATGGAAATAAACATAAGCACCATAATTCCGCTTTTTATTTTCATTTAGAATAATGTATCTAACATATTCCCTAGTTTAAAATATATATTTCCTTTACATTTTTATTATTATTTAACTTAATGACATATTCGCGTATCTAACAGTTTGTTCCATAATGAAATCAAAAATTATAGAGAGATGTGTGTGCAGAGTGAGTTTATTTAATTTGTTTTTTATTATATGGGTAGCGCTACTAAAATCGAAACAATTTTTGGGCTCTTAAAATACATTGTTTGTGCAATTGAAAGCTTAAAACTTTTACTCATAGAAATGTTACGCAAAGTAAAATATAAGACAATACTTATTCGATATATACGATTCTATGAACCTTTTCTATATATGTAGTAATAATAACAAACATAAGTAGCAATGTATGTAACGTAAGCAATAGAAATCATAATAAGTTTGTTGTACATTTCTCTCGGCTTCATAAAATTTTAAACTTGTTGTCTGGGCAACTGTGTACATTTCTACAATAAAATCCTATGTTATGTCTATGAATTGTCATATAATACTTATAAAGTTTATTTAACAGAAACCTCATGAACATATCCGATGATAGTTGAATGATTCCTCAGTGATAATAAAGCTCGCCAATTAACTGCTCTTATCAGGAATGTTGTGGAATGATCACAAAAAAAATGATTCGAGTTTGTTGTAGCCTCTTCTGAGATCATGGCATGTTTGTAACCATTGTAAATTTTAGTTAAAAGATGCCAACATAGGGAAACTCAATGTTTCTAGTTTCTATGAAATTTAATTGATCACTGTAAATAATTCTAATTGAACAATAACATGAATAAATTCATTCTATACACTCGATTATTAAACTTATTGTATCAAAAGAATATTTTTTGATTCCGTACTGTTTTACTTCATTTATTTTATAAAATCTTTTATACCACAACGCTATGTGACATTTAGTGATTAAGGTATAGGACATTGCAGCTAATGAAACGCACTTTCTTGAAATCCAGTAATTACTCTGCTTTCGGAGTTCGGAGATTGATGCACAATAATGTTTTTGAATTGCTATTTCGCATCAGAGCCTTTTCTTCTTACCAGCCGATAGACGCCCACTACAAGGAGTCAGCGCTACCAGCATGCAGCGAATTCCCGGGACCCTAACTATGTCGTCGGTACACCTAGTGTCACCACGTCAGACACTCACTAATCTATAAACCTCATAGAAGGCTGTTTATCATACTACGATACAATATTACGTTACAGTATTAAATTTTTGATGATATTGTTTTTATACATGTGAACAAACTAAACATACAAACGTAATTATAATTACAATTTTAAAATTTTAATCTGTGCCTCGCGTTATTTACTTTTACTAATAAGGACAATTATATTATGCTTTATTTTTGTATATGTAAAAAGCTATATTTTATTTCGATACCTAACAATAATAATTGACAATGAAAAAGTGCCTTATCTTTGAATATATGCTTTCTATCTTACTCATATCATTTAAATTTGTTTTAGGCTAACACCGTAAACTTTAAAATAATACAGACAGTTTTATACCTTCTCGCGCGACACCTTAGGGTATTAGAACGTCAAGTCGATGTTAGACTTGATAGAAAACTAGATGTTTCTTCACAAAGTAGCATTACTGTTACTGAAGTAAAAATGCAAGCTGCCGTGGCAAAGAAAAAGAAATCTAAATTGCCAAGTAGTGAAGCTCCTGAAACAAAAGATAAAACGGGCGATAAAAAGACGAAAACGAAAGATTTATCGCAAGAAAAACCTGCTCCAAAAACCCCGTCAAAAAGAGGTGCAAGCGATCCTGGCAACGGTCCTGAGAAAAAGGTAGGCTTAGTAGTTACTTTTATACTAGATAACGACTAAAATATTTTGAAGCTTATTCTGATATAGTCTCTCTCTCAGGATTACCACAGCGTTCTCGAAGAAATAGAAGAAAAAAGAGAACGAGAACTGCGTGTTATTCGCCAGGTCCTGCTATTCGATGATTCTTCATACATTATTTTTTTTTATTTGTAATTTTTCCAGTTTAGCCGCTAATTATTTTATACTCTCTTATTATTTGGTAAGCGTAATAAATTATTAGAACATATTGAAGCTTGTTAACCTAAAGGTAAGAGTAATTTGTATACTAGACGTGTTAAATTTTTTTTATACTATGATATACAAGAACAATAATTGTTCCTATTAACTCTCAAAAAAAACAATAAAAAATTTTTAATAACACTAATAGGTAAGGTGTTTATTTTATTCTGAAAACTACTGAAGCAGTAATTTTCAGAAATTTCTCTCACCAATGCTGGTATCTTTGGACACAATTAAAAATTAAAGTATCCATTAAAACTTCAATTCATTAAATTGCATTATATATGTTACAGAGGGTTCATTCGCGCGAAGAAGCTGAGAAATCTCCAACTCCAATGGCTTCTCTCGATTCAATAGGTATTATTTATTTACGCCGTTACACTATTTACAATTTTGCTATATATTTTTAATAATAAACGTATTTAATACATATTTAAAAAATAGTTTTTATGGCAATAAATCAAAAATCTAAGACCAGAGGTCTTCTATACAATTTTGTTCAAATTTTCTTTCTAGTCATAATCCATAGTCATAATTGGTTAAACAAAAATGTGGGTTTGGACTAAAACTTGCTTTGCATTTGCATTGTAATTATTCTGTAAAACAATTAACATAATAGTCCGCTCCAAAATAACATGTTACTCGAATATACAGGCCACGCCAACCCGGTTTGGTAATTTTAATGTATAAAATTATTTTTTGTATGTTCGAGAATAAAATTATCAAAGTACTGAAAATTGTTTTACAATCTGCATAAACAACAACTTCTATATACCAATAGAGTGTTCCTAAACTTGATTATTTTAAAGTACTTAAGTTAGCTGCGTAATTATTTAGTCCCTATTTGTATCGTTAATCCATGTTTTATTACATAAAATAAATTTCTGTTTTGTTTTTCCTTATGCTAGAAAAACATAGAATGTGCAATGTAATATGTAAATTTCCCGAATTGACTTGGTATTATATCCTTGCAACGCCATTACAATTATTTAAACTTTCGTCCACAGAGATGCAGTACGAAAAGTTATTAGTTGGTATGGTAATTTTTACTGAAGTTTTCTTTTGTAATTTTAACTTCCAAGGTACATGGTTTTATTATATTTTGTCATTTTTAGTTGAAAGAACATCTTCTGATGATGCAAGAATTACAGGTAGTTTAATTTTCATTTAAGTTTACATAAATAGTTTTTGGTGATTATTTTACTTAAAGTGTATCTTCTCTAGATGAATCGGAAAAGAAACCACGAAAGCTGTCAGTTGTTACGCAAGTACAGTTTCAAGAATTAGCAGAAAAAGTGCGAGAACTACAAAACCAAATAGGGAGCTATAATTCAGCCACTTTTCCAGAAAATATTAAGCTAATGCAGGAGCTTCGCAAAGGCGCTTCATTGACTGATGCCATGGCAGCATTACAAATGTCTGCACGTCTTGAAGCAGCAGAAAAGACTTTGGAACAAATGTTATCACTAATAACTACTTTGGCTGCTTCAACACCTGGAACAGATTTGTATGAGGTATTTTTATCAGAAAATAGTTTTTTCTTTTTCATTAATTAATTTTTGTACCATGATGTTGAATGTACTTTTACCAAAGTATTTTATTTAATTTTTAAGTCTCGCAACAAAAAACTTACTTCTGAAAGTAAGAGATTACCCAGACAAACGATTTCAAAAAAATCTCAAATATCTACAAAACAACAGTCAAGTACTTCGAGAACAACAAGGGAATATGAAACACCTACTTTTAAATATACAGCACAAAGTGAGATCCCTGAAACAGAAGAAGGCGTAACAGAAAAGAAATGGATAACTTTTGACGATTTGGAGTAAAAACTATTTATTTTTTACTAAACTTTTAATATAAAGGTAGAATATTAACTTATAATATTAATATACACACTTGGAAATATTTTAGTCGCGTGTTACAAAAACTGCAGAACGATTTTTTGAAAGTAGTTACAACGACAAACAATGACAATACTGAGAATGCAAATAATGCTCTGCAACTCACTAAAAAATTAGGTAAGAATTAGGTATGCTTCTAATATTACAAAATTTATTATTAACTGTGAACATATTAACATTTTAATAAAAAAAAAAAAACAGAAATAAAATTAGAAGCTGTTACTCATCTTGCGCCACGTATGCACGATTTAGAAACTCTTGTCACAGAGTATGCAAATCAAATAAATGATTTGGACACTGGTTTATCAGCACAGGTGAGGTTATATTGAAAATTTTACTTCTACATTATCAAGTATTTAAAGTAAAAACAAAAAATGTGTATTGATTATTGTTAGATGCAGTTTTGCATAATATTAGACACAATGTCGCTTTATTTGGTTGAAAAGTTAAGAGCTTCATATAATTTCCTAAGTCACATTGTTCAAATTGTGCAGTCATTATGATATTACTGAAATATATGTTTACAGATGACTAATTATCAAGAACAACTGACTCAAATGCAACATGACTTAGAAGTTGCTTTGGAGAACATGGCAGAGGCGCTAGCAAACACTGGGGGAGATACTACAGGTTAATCAATACTGTTACGGCAAAAGATTAGATAAATGAGGTTACAAACTAATAGTAACTACAGTTCATTTAATTTTATTGTTACAGAATTAACAGAATTAAATACCAATTTCTCTTTACTCCAAGAGGATTTTGACAGGACATTAACTAATCAAAAGGATCTACAAGAAGTTCAAAATTCTCTTCATCTTGATCTACAAGTACGATCTTACTAACTTTTTACGTTTCAAGTACATATTAGTTAAGAGGGATTCCTCTAAACTAATATATAATAGCTTACTCTCCTCCCCAAATAATAAAGAATATTTGTAATAGTGTGTAGAAATACTTTAGTACGCCCCATTATGTATCATCTATATTTAAAGTATATATTATGATTTTTTATTATACAATCGGTCTCAAAGCATACACTTTTTAATTAAATATGAGAAATAAGTAAAAATTCCTTTCACAAAAAGCAAATTTTACACCAATTTGTAATTTAAACAAAATTGGAATAATATTAAACATCATCATATATATTTTTATTGATGAATATACTTGAATTCAAAAGCTATACGAGTTAAATAATTTCATATCTGAGCTAAACAATTTTTCTCTAAAGTTTTCTTATTTGAGTAATATTATAAATCGTAACAGTCGTAAAACGTTGATAAGAAAACTAGTTGCACTTTACTCAGTAAATGTTTAAATTTGTCAGGGTCTCTGGCAAGAAATTGAAAAACTAAGGGAAATAAAACCCGATAGAGAAGAAGTTTCCGATGCCCTACGTGACAAAGCTGGAATTAAAGCATTGAACGGTCTCGTAACACAAGAACATTTTGATGCAGTTCGCGGCGATTTTCAGAAAAGTATCGGTGCTGCTTATGACAAATTTAATAATCAAGAAAATGTTTGGCAGGCTAGTTAAACATTTATTCGATTTAAATTTACGAAAAGTAATTGGTTGGCTTAAGGCTTTTGGGGCTCCTTTAGAAATCTCGGCTTGGGTCGTTACATAGCTATTTCACTGGACTGATAAGTCAGAGAGCGATCTATGATGAAATCAGGCACAAGGGCCACTGAGCGGGAACCTCGACTTGAACTGTCTACCAATACGAATTGTATATTCTGGCCCGTGGGAACACGGGAAAGCCGAACTTTACGATTTTACGATTAAATTTTTAATTTATCAATTCAATTACAATGCACAGTCTCCGTCCGTTTTCCCAAATGTCTTATTTCAGACATCTTTCGTAGCCATCGAAAGATTTCAATATATGGCACGCACTGACCAATTATCATTATATGTGTACATTATACATTAAATGTTCATATTAGTGCGTTAATATTTAGTACATAATTCGTCTCTTCATCAATCGTGTTTCTTAAAAAAGGGGTGCGAGATGAGAAAATGTGTAAAATCATGAAAAGACTTCTGACTTTCACTCTAAGATCTCAAAATAACTCATGAAATTACTCAGTAAATAATATTGAAAATAGTAGTAGCAGCATTTTCTACTTAAGCAGATGATCTGTCGAAGTAAAGAAAAAAATTATGTAATCGACTCGTTCTCCTCCTGTAGGCGATTTATTCGGAATTCCTTTACTAAAATCATCGCAATATGTGAAGCTGAACTTACTTGGCCACTTGTTCTTTGTTATTGTTATTTTTTATGGCGAAATTTAAAATAGTTTTTTTATAATTTTTAGAAAGTAATTGATGATATCTTTAGAGAACTAAGCGAAAAAGCTGATTGGGTGCAGTTAAATTCTCTGCGTACTGAAATCGATAAGAACATTGACATGTTAAACAGTAGAATTCAAGCAATGAGTGCAATACTCGGTGAACCCATGGCTGCTACAACTACAAGGAAACTGTTTCGTGATACGGCCTGTCTTTCTTGTTCCTCTCCCGCACACATGGAAGTAACAGAAACTGTTACTATGCCCAAGATTCCTGCTTTCCCAAAATCATCAGCAAAGCATGGTTCAGACGCTGAAAAAAGTTTAAGAGCGACAGGCGCTGGTGATCATGATATTTGTATCCCTGGTAAACCTGTATCACATCCATTAGATCCCAGGTGTGTAACATAATATATATTAAATTTTAATTAGATATATAAACTTAAAGTTAATTAAAATAATTATACGTTTACGAATTCCGGTAAAAGTTAATTGTACTACCTACCAATATAACACCTTTACGAATTTTTTAAGAGTAACACGACAACAGTTATATTATTTAAAAAATTTCCGTATGTGTAATATATATATATATATGTGTATATATATATATATATATATATATATATATCTGCCTACAAAAATAATTACCTTTTATATATAAAATAACTAAATATAAAAAACCTTTTAAAAAAGTTGTTGGGTAACCGTATCCAAATACAAATGTGGAATACACAGGCATAATTAAACGAAATCAAGAATTAATACTGTGACGGGATTTATTGTAATTATATACACTTTAGTATTTGAAATATTATGTTAATTACAGATCTGAATACTGTCACCGCTATTGTGGTGGGGGTAGTGTAACCCGACCAATTATGAAACACGTTCCAATTAAATTGGATTCCGCAATGCATATTGAATCTACTTGCGTCGGGTCAGATGGAAGAGTAAGTCTTCATGTTGTCCTTTTTACATTTAACAGATTATGAGCATACACTTTCCATTCAATTATCTTTACAGACCTACAAAACAGATGAGCCTTTACAACCATGCGCGCAATGTAACGAGGGAACTAAACAACCTTTAGAAGCCGATCAAGGTATTAAACTTTGTTTGATATTTGTACAAGATCCAGATTTAAAACATATACTCTACATAAGATTTAATGCTTAATTAACGTGACTTTGTCTTTGCCCTGAACAAAGTCAAAATTAAATGAACACTAGGACGTAGCACCCGGAGGTAAAATACACTTTTCTTGTATTAAAACAATAGAGACATTAGTATCAGTTCCTTATTTGCGCGCTTATTATTTTATTCCCACTTTTATTGCATGAATTGTTTCTAGAAAATCTTATTTCAATTACGTATTTGATTTACGATTAAAAATACTTTTCTTTCGTAGCTATTATAAAAAAGATTAAAATTATAAAAAATATTTCAGCACCCGAAGGTTTTGTGTCAAGAATGGAGAGCGTATCTGTAACACCAAGACTTAATATGGATGATGAATAATTTAGAAATTCGTGCAAAAATTTTTGTATTTGGCATAATTCAAAATAAACACTTTTCATTTGGACGAATTTTTAGTTTTAACCTGATACAGTAATACCCTGTTTTACGCGAGGGATACGTTCAAAAAAAATCGCTTTAACTGAAATTCGCGTACAACGGAGTTTATGATTAAACATAGTCCAAAATTATTACAATAAAATACAAATCATTTTAATTAATCACTTTAATTCTAGGAACACTTTATGCAATACATACTCTTATTTTTTACGGAAAAATACATCTATTGTCTTTTGGGCAGCGTTTTGTTTACTTTCTTGTAAAATACGTTCATAACACCCAAAACTGTTGGGGATTGGGATGCCGCGACCATAGAGAAGTTGATAACTACATTATATTTATACACATTCTTTCGCGTAATTCGAGGCATTTGAACGCGATATTTGCAATTCGCGTTATAGTGAAACCGCGTATAACGGGGTCGCGTAAAGCGGGGTATTACTGTAATGTTATAACAATTCTAAAATATTTACATATTTAAATTACTCAAGGGTAAGTAATATTGACTTTGCAACATCACCTGTGATTCTTCCTGGGGCCGGGAGTTCTTAGAGGTAATGACAACATGAGTACAGGAGGTAATGACAAACATAGAAGTGTGTCCATTCAATTTTTGTGGAATTCCCCTTTTCGAAACGCCACTGACTATGACATAATGTAGCTCCTATAATCACATTGAAGAAAGAGACTAAAAAATGAAGCAAAACCTCTCGAAAGGATATTACAGAGTTATTTGTTCTAAAATACAGTAATAATAAAAAAAATAACCAAATAGTTATATCGGTAAATTTTCTACTGACAAAATTTTTAAAATCAAACTATTTTTTACTAAATGCGAAAATAACTTTCGATATGACCTCTAACAAAGTGATCAAAAAAATTATTTCTTAGACCTCCATAGCCTGTTTACAGAACTTGAACTTGATCATGATTCGTTTGTTTGTTAAATCACGTAAACCACCCAACCACATCATCTTGCATGAACGAGTAAACGATTATTTTGTTTGTTTTACAATGACTACATTTGTTTTATCACACAAAAAATCCTTCATACTATAAAATGATTTTAAATTTTTGTTAAATGAAGTTTCTAAATTTATTACAAGATAATTTACAGATATTACATTTACCGACAAATGAGGTAAATTTCTTTAAATTAAGAATTTACCAACGTACAAAGACTTACATTATATAGGTACTATATTAAAGATTTATAAATAATTGTAATCCTTTGTAAATTCATCATTATCATCATTATTTCAGCCGTAGGGCGGCCACTTCTGGACATTGATGTCCTCTATAAATTAACTTAATAAAATATAGGTAATCGAAGACACTTCATTTAATATCCAAAATATGTATGTGTTTATGGCTTGAAACTGAAACATAGTTATGGTATCACAAAATCATGTTTTATGGCAATTCTGTATAAACATATTTAATTGTCAAAGTTGATAATATCGTCGTTGTACATGTCATGTCGGATTTTGGTGATCCAATATTGTGAAGTTTAATGACCAACGTAATAAATCAATCATATTAGTGCATATTTTTATAAAGCATTATTTAAGATAGCAATGACTAAGTTGGTGTTTTATAAAATTATACTTATCAGACTAATTTTATTTACAGGTTAGGGATAAACCCTAAAATGCATAAAATGCTGGAATTTCAAGCCGTTGTGCTTGCAGCAGGGAGAGGCTCTCGGATGCCTGATGTTGGTGGCAGGGTCACGAAATGTCTTTTGCCTGTAGGACCATACCCTATTCTGTGGTATTCATTAAATATGTTAGAAAAAGTTGGCTTTCAAGGTAAGACGGTCAATTTTTATTTGCTTGAAACAGTATTTATTCATCTCATTGCATAATTAGCCTAAAGAAGCAATGACAAGATATCTTTGCTGTGTGGTATAAACCTTGGAAAAAAATTTGTCATGTACTTCATAACAGATGTATGATAAATAAAAAATATTATTAAGATTATCAATACTTATGATAATTAAAATCAATTCTGTTTTTTTAAACATTATACAATATAAAAAGCTAACTCAAAAAATATTTAAATTTCAGAAACTTTAGTAGTAGTACTTGATGAAGACAAATCAAACATATCAAATGCATTGGAAAAATGTCCTTTAAAAATCAAATATGAATTGATTGATATTCCTTCTGATGAAGACTGGGGAACAGCGAATGCATTAAAGTATATTAGCAATCGCATAACTACAGACTTAGTCATTGTATCAGGAGATCTCATTACAAATATCAACCTTAATGAAGTACTTAATTTGTATCGAAAACATGATGCTGCACTTGCAACTCTGTTTTTCGATAATGGTCCTGAAGAATGGTTAAAATTACCTGGTCTACCAAATAAGTCAAAACCAGACAGAGACTTGGTTTGCATAGATGAAGAAACTCAAAGACTGGTTTTTCTAGCAAGTGCTAGTGATTTTGAAGGGACTGTATCTATACCCAAATTATTGATTAAAAAATTTGAATCTATCAATATGTATAGCAGATTACTAGATGCTCATGTGTATGTAATGAAAAATTGGATTATTAGCTATCTTATTGATGCAGATAGATTTATTTCAATCAAAGGAGAACTCATACCACTGATAATAAAGAAACAGCTCTCAAAACCCAAAAATGCTCTTGAGAAAAAGGGTACCTCTGAGAAGAATGTTGAAATTTTTAAAGATATATTTTATTATGCTGTTCATCAAGGATATGAAAGTAAAATTATGAAAATGTCAGCATACAATGATCACAAATTAGGAAGCAAGCCTGTGTATTGCAATGATATTTTAAGATGCTATGCACACATAGCAGATAAAAGCACTTTTGGAATAAGGGTTAACACACTTTCAGCATTCTGCTTATCCAATAAGAAGGTAAGTTTATACAAAAAATATATCCTTTACTGTTTTTCAAATTTTGCATATTACACTTAATAATGATTTGAAAAAAGCAATTATTTAATATTGTATCCTTTTAATGTTAAAGAAAGAAATGTAAACAGGTAACATTACATGTTTATTAAATCAATTTTAGCAGCTATTTGAAGGCATGTGTGATTTAATCATTATTGTCATAATATCAGCTATAGAATATTTTCAACAAGACTGGACAGTGATCATTATTTAATATGTTATAGTCATCTATTAATAAATGTATTTTATATTTTATATCTCTAATCTGTATTACGAAATATAAAATCTTGACTTTGTATGTATTTGCTTGGATAAATATTTCAGTTAGATTTTGGCGTGTTAATTTTTATTATGAAATTTGCAATCTTCATGCCTATGAACCATAGCCATAATCATAAATGTCATAACAAAATATGTAAATAGATATAGTCATGTTCTATGTAATTATTACAGATTATGGCAAAATGGGAAGAACTTACTGGAGCACCAATGACTGATAGAATACACCCAAACAGTGAAGTTACAACAAAACAAATAGATGACACAAGTACCGTTGGGGAAAAAAGTATGATTAGTGAAAAAACTTCAATTAAGAGTACTTTTATTGGGGCCAATTGCACTATTGAAAATAAAGTTAGATTGTCTAATTGCATATTAATGAATAATGTTACTGTTAGAGAAGGGTAAGTCTATTGTAAATCTTTAAAAGTACTTGAAAATGTCTTTGTTGCTTCTGTATTTTATTTGTGGAGAAACTATTGTGACCACCAAGAAGTTTGTGACATACAAAGCAATTCTCATTAAATCAGCCATAAGACGTCCACTGCTGGCCAGAGGCCTCCTCCATAGATTTCATATTCACTGGTTTCAATTTCAACAATGTCGCTTGGTATTGGCCTGCATCAAGCATTTTCTGAAGCCCTGAGCATGTGGCGGAAGTTCTACACTGCACTTATTTTTCCATACACTATGTGGCCTGTCCATGGCTACTTGAACTTATATATCTGCTGGTGTATGTTGGTTACTTTCATTTATCTAAGGATCACCTCATTCCTGATTCAATTTTAAATCCATACTTAATGAAAAATATTGTGGACTAAACATTTTAACTATTTCAGATGTGTTCTTCAAGATTGCATTGTGTACACTGGGGCTACCTTGGATTCAAACTGTTCTTTTCAATACTGCATCATTGGTCCTCATCATCTGGTCCCATCTAATACAACAGGAGTTCACCAACTGTATGCTGAAACTACAGATAACATGATTACACTTGGATAAATGTACAAAGTCACTGCAATTAATACTTTGTAATATCAAATATTTAATAACTCTAATAAATGTTTTTTTTTCTATGAAAATATAAAGAGAACATATAAAATTATATGAAACAACAAGAAATAAGTTTTAATCATAAATTCCATAAAATAATTTGTCTATGCTTTATTCAACTGACACAACTTATACAGCTAACAGCACTATTTCAACTGCAGTTTCTGAAGCAAACTGATAGACTGATAATTGTAGTTGTCATCAACAATTGTAAAGAAATCCAAACATGCATTTACGCATAGCTACTTATTTAAATGGTGTGCAAGCAATCATTTAGTTTATTTAATATAATCCAAAACAATAAATATGTGATACACTGTAAGTTTCTGGGTTTAATGAGTTAACATCAGCAGTATTTTTTTCTTTGCGGATATAAAATAAAATTTTGCCAGCCATGTAAATGCGTGTATTTTTTAGTGTTATCTCTGTGGTGAATACAGTATAATGTGGTGTAATGTAACAGTAATCGTTGTTTCTGTTACTATGTTCACATTAATCTCATTTTATTTTGAAATGAATTTTTTTATCAACAACTGACAACAGTCGAAAGTTGTGTTCCAGGACGTAGCCGGGGTACGACGCATCTTGTGGACATCTGATTTGGTTCTTTGTAAAAAAGAGAAAATGTGGTCTATCAGTCTCGAGATGATGGTGGGGTGGACTAAGACATGGATCAGACATTCATCCGCGTGAAGACCTGGAATGTTATTGAAATGCATTTTAGGACTGACTTTTTTTCTCTTTGCTAAATTAATGTTTTGAGTGAGGAGAGGTAAGAGGACGGAATTGGAACGAGGCTTTGGCAGCTGACTTCGGCACACAACGAGAAGCAGTGTCATTGATTAACTAACCTGAGACCACGGGTACGCCCGAGCTCCCTCAAATGTGTTTACTGAATCCTCTCATCTGGTCGTCGATCGGCACGATGGCACATTTTTCGTCTGATGGCGAGGAAGTCACTCTCTACTTGGACCTCAACCTATCAACAATCGGCCAGCAAAAAACCGTGCCTCGGATCCCTCTGCTTTCCAAAATTAGTCTCTCGATAATTCCATCATTTTGTGTCTGCCTATGAACTTAAAGTGGCTACGCCGAACATCATGCCAGGACACGATCAGACCTCATGGCGACATCGCTTAGTCCAGAGCGTGGTTACGAACCGCGGCGTTAACCTATCACCAGAACCTTGTCACCAGTTTAGCACCGCCCTTGGTCACGTGTAAGGCCTCGAAAGTAAACCTACGGACGCGGGGACTCAACCCCCAAGCACTTATCATGAAATATTAAATTACACGTTTTAAGATATTTTTGAACGGTGACGCGTAAAAATTGTCGATTTTTGCCCGTTCCACTGAATGCTTTGACTATGTATGTTATTACCTTGAATAAATTATCCCACAAGTTTGCGGCCAAAAGTATATTCAAATTGTGTATATTTTGTCCGTAACCTTATTCAAATATAGCTCCTGCAGGAAAAAAAAACCTTAAGTATAAGGTTTTGCCAGTATATCAAAAATAACTTGATTAATTCAGAAAAGATTGGCGACGACATCAAAATATTTAAACAGTTTATTTGTTAAATGTTATTGGCCGTATACAAATTGGTTGATTGAATAATTATATAATTTTTAATTAAAAACGAAATTTACACTGTGTACCTGTATGAATAAATCCTGAATTATCAAATTGAATAAAAATTTTAAAACGTATCTAGTTTTCAATTATGTTTATTATGTACCATTTCACATTTTCGTAGGTTTAATTTTTTTTTAGGTTTAACACACTGATACACTCGTAGCTATAAGTTAAAGAATGCCAATTATTGAAATAGGGGCGCTGAATCAAATTGTATTTTGTATTAAATTAGGCTTTTTGGATTCTTCTCATAAGGGACACAAGTGGTGACTGTAAAGGAACCTATATAGAAAATAATACGAACGTCGGCACCTTCGCGCCTATTTCTGTTGCCAAGCAATAGTACGTTAATGTTATTGGAATTTGTTCCGTAGCCGGGTTTATAACGGTATATACCACCCGATACAGGTTGGTTGGTTATAGGGCTGAATGTATAGCTCAACTCCTTATAGTTAATGCATGCTGCACCCTCCAAAAATCAGTTGTTCCTGAATTAATAACGTAGTAATAGTGATAAATTAGCAAAAAAACCTTGCCAAATTTTTGATTGCTACTTAATTAAATTAATGATTGCTTACTCTTTGTCCCTGCAGACTTTGACAGACAGAAGTTACAGGTCTGTCGCACTCTTACAGAAAGAATAAATTAATGTAACATCAAAGTGATCACTTTGTGCAGGATGATTGGAAATAGGTGCCAAAGGTTTAAAGAATTTGCTGACAAATGAGCTCTGCATTTACCCCTTTAAAGATTTTACACCTATAACCAATCATATTAAGGTTGTGAAAGCTGTCTTGGATTTTTTAAGTCAACATCAGGTGAACGATAATGTTAAACTTATGTTTTTTTTATACTCATTATTTGCGTCATAAATGACAATTTAAGAATAAACCATTTATTTTATACGCAAGTATGTCAGATTGACATGGTACGTAACCAGTATCATCATATGAGAAGTCGCCAGCAGTTATGTAAGCACTCAACTGGATATTTATGAGGAGACATTCTCTAATCAATTATAAGAAACTGATGAATCGACGTGAAGCGATTACTGTCTTGGTAACATTAATTTAAATTGCACAGTTTCACAAAAAGCAAGGCCATGTTGTAACAACAGACTTTTACCATTATTGGAAAATATAAGACAATGATACCAGAGCCATTTTCAATTTATTCAAGTTGTTAAATATAATATATACTAAGTATTAACATAAGTCATAGTAGTCGTTTCCCTCTTTAACAAATAACATGAGTATCCGATAGAATGCAAATGTAGATATAAAAACTAGCTCAAAATATTAAAATCTTGTTTACTACAATAAATTAAAGTTATGAAAAGTAATTATGACTTACAACCGAACGGCAATAATAAATGCAAGGCTCAAGGCACAATTTTCCTAATTCCTCAAAAATTTGAAATCAATCAATGTTTGGTATTATTCTAGATCTTTCTAAGAAGATTAAATGTAGAACTCACTGTAGATAGCCCTGTAATGATAGATTTAACTTCTTTTCTTTTAGCCGGCCTAATATCGGTATGTTTTTTTGGCTTAGGCTTCCCGCCTAATCTTATGGATGTTGAATAACCGAACAGGTCTAATGGATATTCAAAACGATTTGGACATAAAGTTAACCAAACTTTTCTAAATTTGGTTTCTTTAATTATTTATGGAAAGTCATTTATTTTAATAATGATTTTATTGTACAAACAAAAAAAATAACATTTGCTTTCTTGCATCGTAAACAATTTTTTGCTTGCGTCCGGCTAACGGAAAAGTACTTTATCACATATTAATAATCTAATGGAAAAAAGATTGCGACACAACACAACAAGAAGTAAGTAATATGAAACCAATTTATGCAGAAAAGGCAGTGCACAGAAGAATTAGAGTAATTCTGTAACTTTCTTTTTCGAAGATCAGGATATCTATGAATTTAGGACTATTTCACGGTAGGCTAACTACATAATTGCCAAATACTGTTTTCTCCCTTAACAAAATGTTTAACAACATGAAACAATTACGTAAAGTTCATGTTCGCATGTTGCAACTAACGTTTTGCCGTGTTTATGGTTGCATAACTAGTTACAGTGCACAAATTTCACTTTGTTTTATTTGCTCTTATAAACTTTAAATTTTGTTGTCCAATTAAAAATTATCAGATAACACGGCTTAACGTTTGCTTCTTCTCAAATACTTAACAAAGAATTATAAGATTCTTGCTACTTTGCTTGAAGTATTTCATACTCATAACTCTTTTTGTTCGTAAATATCATCGATATTGCTTTGTAGTTCTATTAACAATGTAATATTATGTCATGGTCTTTTTTACGGCTCCATAAATACTCTACACTTCTTTATTAAATTAAGTTTATAATTCCGAGGAGATGCCTTTTCTGAATCATAGAGATTCAAATTTAAAAATGAAACTTGCAAACGTCAATAAAATTAAAAATGTAAACACTAAAATATATTCTGAATGTTAACACAGTTTCACAAGGGAACAGCAAGCAATGAACCTTGTCATTACGTACAGAATTTAACGTATTCAGAGCTTATTGCAAAAGATGACACATTATTTATTTTTATCGATTTACACTGGTACTATTGCAATTTTTTTACCAATATTCTTATGCAATAATGTAACTTAGATGTTGCTTACTATCGGTAAAGTTCTTTCTTAAAGTTTATAAAATTGCCAACCAATACCATATGTATGTATTTTATTATTGTATTTATTACACATAATGTATGGTATGTATGTACATACAACCAACTATAAGAAAAAATCTCCTTAATATTGTTTTTTTTACGACCAGTCATTCTAAAAAGAATTCTGTTACAAAACAAATTAAGATTTTTATATATATATATTAAATCGTATTGAATAAATAAGGGCGCTAGTTCTTTTTAATTTGTTTGTTTTGTCAATCTATGAAAGATAATATAATGATCTGTTCTTAATAATAAAGCTTTGTTTAATATTAAATATAATTAGTATGTATGTATTTTTTTTGGATATTCGGTTTTTAGATCAAATATATTTAATAGATTTATGAGCTGAAAAATTAGTAACCGTATATGAATCGACATCGATATATAAGGGGTTCTGTAGATATTTACCTACATTTGAATAAAAGATAATTAATATTAACACAAATTTCATAAGTAATTTTTATAGTTACAATCTTTTTTGTCTTGTGGTTGTAACAAACAGCATTTGCATAATTTTTAGTAGACTATCACAATTTTTTTTCATTATACAATAAATAGACATTATACGATAAGTAGAATTAAATGTGATAAAAGATTTTTATTAACTAACGAACTTATTTGATATTAAATAATGTAATTAAGAATTAACTTAAAGTATTTACTCCTAAAAATATTAGGGGTCGTCCAGCGCAAGGTTATTAGACCCAAATCCTATAGGGTTTCGCTCTGTTTATTTTTCTTTAAATGCTCGTTAATTGAAATGCTCTACTTGTTGAAGTGTAAAAAAAGAATTTTTGTTTTGTCCATTACAACTTTGAGATCATTAAAAAAATGGACTCTTTTTATTGAGCTCACTTTTGGGTAAAGCTAATTTTTGACATTTTTACTTATGCGAATTACTATTTCAAATATCGAAAACTATTCAATTTTCAAATTCAGATATTAAAATTGTAAAAAGCGGTACTTAATTGTATATCTCCAGTACCAAACAATTATTTCAAACATTAATTGTGTACCGTTTTAGAAGGCTTTTATATGGTTTATTAGGTTTTGTAAAGAGGCAAACATACTATTACATTAAAGAATTTAATTTTCATTCCAATATCATAGTGTAAATATTCAACCTGGTTGGACACTAAAAATTTTAAAAATCTATGGATTTTTCCACTATACATAAAAATACGATGTAGGATTCATTTCTCCATAAATGGAACATAAGTAGTTTACTACAGTAATAATAAAAATATAGTGAAATATTAATTTTTGTGCTCGTACATAGATTAACTATTAATGAAGGAAAATGGTTTATTTCATAAATAATAGGTAACATGTTAAAATATTTTTCACCGCGGCTATACGATATAGTAGTAGAACATCGAATATTGTACAGAAATTCAAAGATGCGGTTACACGCGGTTACTTTTTGAAAAATTGTGGAAAGAAAATATTTTACATTATTGATGTAGTTTTCTTGTTGTGATGTGTAATGTGTAAACTGGAATTTTACTAACAATGCATTCTCACCTCATTATCAACTACGAATAACAAGTTGAGCATTTTCTGGTATTACTGCCCTCCGTACACAGCATAACAATAATTATTTAATGTCGAATTTGTATGAATACTAGCTTGTTCACATTATTAAAAAAACTGTTGTACAGCCGTAGACCATGTTTAGTTTTTAAAGGTAAAATATGACTTACACCATAGTGTCTTCGTAGAAGCTGATCTAACGATGGCAGGGGCTGCATAACATTCACCCGATACAAGTGGTTTTGTTGGTACCTGCTTGACAGTACGCGCAGAACTTTCCCGCGTCGCGCACGCGTACTACCAATCGACTGTTGCAACATTCGGAAGCGTTCCGAAATTACGTGATACTGTTTAAGATACATTTCCATTCCGAGTGTGTTTATGATCAATTTTCATTTAAATATACTCAGGGTAAATTATACACAGTGTCGTACTGTATATAACCTATAAAACTCTTGTGTTTGTTTATGCGTTGTTTCTGTCTTTACTGACAATATTTTCAAAGGTGGGAAAAGCGGAGGAAACACGTGGGACCGAAAATCGGAAACTTTTATTTGTTTGGGTATGTTAGTCATTTTATCAATTAAGAAATAATAAAAAAAGACATTATAGATACGCTCCAGAAGTTACATATTGTAACAAGTTTGGGAATAATGTATATCAGTCCGCAATAAAAACACGTTCGTTTCTGCTGGCCTGGTTTAAGCAATAAAAAATTGCACATACGATATGTCCAACAATAATTATTACAGAAAGCATGTAATAGTTGAAACCGTTTAATTTTTTAACGACAAGAACAAACAGTATTATGGGTTTTAGTTTATTAACAATATTAACTAACAACCGAATTCCATTGCGTGGATTAGAAAAGAACGAAAATTGGAAAATTCGATAATAAGGGTAAAATAAAAAAAACAAATGTTATAAAGTAGCTCATTCAATGAAAGTATGTATCTGTGGAAAATCAGGTCCTAAGATAAAATCATCAAAAGTTATTGATTTTCGAATTGGTAGTAATGCTAGCTAAAAAAGTTTACCTGGTTATACAGAAATTCAGACCTTTCAAGCACTCGCAAGTCGGACTGTTCTATAAGCTTCAAGTAACAGCCAAAGTAGAAGTCCCCTCTTAAGGGCGTGAGCATCAATTCATTTCATAGAACCCCAATCTTACCGAGCTAAGAACTTAGTGGCCTCCTAATCCAGTGAAATAAATAATGTAACTGCCTGAACTGAGCATGAGCCTAGTACTTTAAAGAGGTTAAAACCCGGTGAAGGTATAAAAAAGTATAAATCTTACTACTAAGCATAAAAATCCCAAGTATTTGTTTTTTGTGTATGTAAAAATTATACATGGTTTATTATTTCTACATTTAAAAACAAGAAGTTTAGTTTTCAGTTTACTTCATTTACAACTCAAGTTGAATTAGTAGATAATTGGTATTTAACTGTGTTATAATTTGCAAGGAATAATATTTACAGATGATCCATTCTTATATAACTCTACAATAACATTTATCTACGTGGGGTGAGCCCCTTTTACAAGGCCACAAACCATTACTATATTTTAAAATGAATCTGCGCATCGTTGTTGGTAAAATTAATCGCCTATTTATAAGACAGTGATATTAAACGTACCATCTCTTATATCAATGTTCAAGCAACATAGGATTTTGTAATTTAAAACTATAATCACATCTCCTAATTACAAAAATTGTCCTGTGAATACTAAACAATTATTCAAGCCAAGTAAAAAAATGATACTAGAATTAATGAAGATAGCGTGCTATGTACTCGAACAGACGTGATCAGTCCAGGAAGTGCTTCCGAGTCCGCAACAAATGAAAATTTAGTTTAAAATGCATCGCATACAACAATTAATATCTGCATTTATATCAAACTGCTGTAATGAGAATGCTTTTAACCAAAACCACGTAACTATAAAACTGTTATTTTAAAAAAGTTTAATTACTGGTCAATTTTTACGAACATCGCCTAACAAAGTCTGTACTTAATAACACTTTTAAAAAATAAAGGAAAAATCGATCAGTCGTATTGAGTTAAACGTTAATGAAATCAGTTTTTATAAAATTGATTTTAGGTAACAAATTATTTCTATATTTAATAAGTGTTCTTGGTAAACGGTATCAATGCCTTCGGTATAATAGGCCTTCTATATATGTAAGACATGATACAAAAAATAAAGAAAATAAAATTTAAATTCGTCGAGTTGCGTTTTATATTGCGTGGTGCGGTGCATCTCTAACTTTTTGTCTAATGTAATATGTTTTCAATGCAACAGTTTCAGAAAACAAATCTAGTCAATGAACTCGAGGCTAAAAACGAAAGCGAAACGAATATCCCAGCCTTTCACGAGTTTTAATATTATTGGTCACGTTAGGACCACGGTTGCCACACGTAATATTATACATTTTAAGCGTTTAAAAAAAGACTTAACTAAGATACGGATGTTTCAACTATTCTATCTTTATTAAGTGACTTTTTTTTGTCTCTGCATAACATTTTTATCCGAGTAATGTTTGATAACTCGCAGTCTGCTTTACGCTGTTTAGCAACACACCGAACCCAGACATCTCGGTTTAGATCTTACGATGACCTAGATACATTTTTGCATCCTTAATGCAATGTGATTGCATATCTAGTTTTTAGCCTAAAGGGATAGACAATATCTAATTGAACCATGCAGTCCGTAATTCAACATAATTATTTAACACCTTTACGTACGCATAACTTTAAATTATTAATTATATAAGCAAGTTATATAAAGTTTTTGAAAACCGTTATTTAAACAGTGCTAATACGATAATATTAAGCATTTAAATAAATAATAAATTATAAGAAGTCAATTCATTCAGACAATAGTTATTGTAAATTAAAAGCATTTAATATTTATTTTTTATTTGTGACACCGATTATTTTTGCTGTTTTCTTATAATAATTATTTTTAAGCCAAAGCCAAGATTTATATCTTGCCATTACGTGAGAACATTTAAAAAAATTAACCAAACCTCGTATTTTAAAATCTCATAATAGTGAAACTAACTAACGGTATTTTCATTTCTAATAAATTATCTGTAATTTAAACCTCAACAAATTTGACCTGTGAATAGTACTTATTCTTTTATATAAATGTTGATATTTACAAAGTTTGTTTTGTGGGAAGTTCAATACTTACTCGTAGTTCAATTCCTACGTTAATCAATAGTGCATACGACGTTATTTGTTATAGGTGTAAAATCTTTACAAATGTGGATGAGCAGCTTTTCATCTATTTTCCCAGTTTAAGGCGATTACTTCAAAGTACGTCACCTTAATTAAAAATATCTATTGGAATACGTCAAGACAATAGTTTCTGGCGATACAAAGTCTACAGGGACAGATAGTAAACAATAATTGATTTGAATATGAGGAAATTCGAATTGGGAAAACGATTAATGTTATGTATTATCTATGAAACCATTGATTTTTAATATAGTGCGCTATACATTAATTGACAGCAAATGAGCTTTACCTTCTGATTCAACAATATGTAAATATTAGTTGCATATTGTTAGCAATAATATTTTGATTAGTATCACGGCGAGCATTACTCAATATCTGTCGTCTCGTCGCCTTGGTACGCCCACTATGAAAGCCGAGCACGTGTTGTGCATTAAGCAAGCCGCCGAGCCCCTGCGTCGGGTTACTTGCAAAACGCATCGCTTTCTAATGCTCGAACCTTCGAAAATGTGGAAAACTGCAGCTACGTCCAACATACGTAATCGAGAACAAGACAATACACTTACGAACACCGTTATCTGTACCGAAAACTACTCAGACGAGCTCTTATAATGTTTACACACATAATAACTGTAAACTATTCTTGACATATTTAAATAAGTTTATTTGTAAAATTAATTGTGTTTGAAATCATTCACAAAGTATTATTAAAGTATATTTTATTTTGACTAGAGCTTGCAGATATATAAGCATCTTTATAAATAGTAACTTTTTTATTATTATTTTGACTTTACTATCGCTTTGTATTACAAAAATAGGTTAGGTTTTCAAAAGAAGAAGTATCGATAGTATTAAAGGTAGTAAGTATCCTTAGATGTGCTACAACTCTGGGACGGGCAGTATTTATTAAATTCACTATCAAAATCAAATTCAAAGTCAAAATGACTTTATTGTATGTATTGTATTGAGATCATTACCATTATTTATAATTCAATCAGCTTAAAATTAAGTTTAGTTCATAACGCGCCACCTACTACCTCAGTCGGCTTTGTAATTATTTTTTAAGATTTTTTTTTTTAATTTGAACGATTCATTTCGAAACACCTTTATCATGAACATACTCTGAAATAGAATAATATTCCTCTTAAGCTTCTGTTTAAAAAAATTCTTGTATTTACAAAAAGTACTTACCGCGTACTTTTGTAGTTTTTTTTATAAAATTGAATACATTGACCGATAAATGAATGAGACCTTTTATGGAGCCTAATAGCAAGTACAACAAGTTTATTTTTATTCCTTACAATACGTTAATGGATATCACTGTTTTTTTTTTTTAATTTACATTGATTTATATGTACATTGGTTTAATGTGAATATATTATGAGTTTATTGTGAGAATGTTAGTGTTTTTAATTTAGAAGTTGCTTTTAAGAAAAGTAATTATACAAATACAATACAGACATTTACATATATCAAACATCAAAACAAATCTCTATCATTTATTCAGATCTTACATGATAAAGATTTATTTATGTTACAACTTTGAATATTCCGATGTGATAATGTAAAGTAACCTGTCTATATTGACCCGCACTTGACCGTCTTTCGCCAACAGTCGACAAATACTTTACGTAACGCCATTTTAACTCTATAATGTGACGCCAAATTAAACGCTTACTTGTTGTCGTCCCTACTTTTAAACCTGCAATTTTTTTATTTATTATTAGTTCCAAAAAAATCATTATTATTCTCTGTATAGCTTCATGAAATCAGATAAAAAGGGGATCAATATTTATGTATAAAAGGAAAATCCAAGAAAAAGCCTTTCGTCTATTCTACGTAATTATTTACGGTTACAAAACCATTTACATGTGATTAAGTTTTGAGCTATAATCATTACATAAGAGTGCGCCAAGCTCTCTACAATAAATAGACCAATAACTAAAGGACGTATTTAAAACTATACAAACTTCAGAACTTTATATATATGGTTAAATAATATTAGTACATTTTATGAACGGGAAATAAGAAAGCTCTATTAGAATTTATTGGGAAAATATTAAACTCTCCTTTCGGAAATCTTTGTTTCACTGTAAATTTAACTGTCTTGTTATTTTTTAGTTTTGTTAGTTTGATTTAAAATTTGATCGCAAATTTACTTGCATTTTATTTAATATATATACATTTTATATATTAAATATTTACTTTACTCCCCGCAATCTATTCTTGATTAATAAGTCATTACAAAATAGCTATATTTTAAAATACAAACTCATGGTATTAAGTAAATGGGAATTTACATTTGTTATTTATTTTCTTTTATCAGTGATTCAAATTTTATAAATTTCATTAACGGCAGCTATCTCTGCTTGATTTTCAGCAGTTGGCCTAATGACCCTCATTTAATTTGCTACAATTTAAGATTTTTAATGACTATGATCTTATACAAGCACAAGCTGTAGTCTCACCTTCAATCCTAATACTTTCGTGTTTATTACAATTCAATATTATAAAATGACAACTTCTCACGTACTGGTAAAGCAACAAAAGTGCCGACAATCTCTGCACCGTGATTTGCGAAAGGTATCATTTGATGCAGCAACACTATTGCGAGGCAACATGCAATACGTTACATAAGGTTCGTAGAATTGTCTTTAAATCGTTTTAGATTGGCTAACAAATGCATATGTAGCGACAGCAATAGCTGTATGTATTGATTAAAAACACAATGATGCTTTCTGAGCATCCATCCTTTACTTACAAAGATATTTTTTTAATAAAATAGACATTTTTCTTTATTGTCTTTAAACAGGTAAATAAAAATGGTAGTCAGGTGTTTCATTCAAAAAATAAACAAACGAAAACGAATAAATTCGAACATTGTAGCAGTCACACTCAGGGTCCCTTATCAACGACTTTTATCGATTGGCTTAAAATTACTAATAGATATAGCAAATTATTATGTTTGGTCAGGGCCAAGTACAATTAACGATTTAGTTACGCACAATGCTTAAACCTAGACAGCTATGTAAAAGAGCTTACTAAAACTTTTTTTACTCTTTACGAATCAGAAAAAGCATCAGTCAGAGTAATTACAAAAGTGGTGCTATACTGTGTGTGATATTAGTGGTGATATTAGTTAACTGCCGTTATGAGAATTATAAACTATAGATTGATTTAAAAAAATTATGACAAGCATCAATAATATTTATTTTTTTTAAGTTTGTCAACAATTCCCTTATTTATTTCAATTACATTCAGTTTGTATTGAAACTATTGATTCATTAAAATTTTTAATTACTTGAATACAGCTAGTAGTTTATTGATTAAAGTTTTACAACTTACGTTGGAACCGCATAGCAATTATCCGACCTGCGATTAGTGAGAAAATTATAATTCAATATTAAAATATTTATAGATCATTATTTACTTACATAAAATGAGCTAAACTCAAAAGTTTGCAATACAACATTAAGAAAACCTGTATTGACTGGAAAAAACTGATTTATGAAACGATAGAAGTTTGTCAAGAAGAAAATCGCTCTAAAATTGACTAAGCCTTTTATATCTGCAGCAGTGGTAGAATAAAGGTTAACATCTATAACTCAGATCATAGAACGCTGAGTTAATTGTTTGAAGGTCGTACAGTTATTTTAAATTATCACTAAAATATAATACTTAAAAACAATAAAAAAAGTTCATTTGTAAATCGGTGTTTCTTAGGATTAAAAATCGCAAGTTACGAGTATTTGTCAACTAACAATCGCTACTAGGACGGTGTGATGGATTATGGCCTAAACCCTTTTTGTAAGGCATGGCTTGTGCTTCTAATATAAAGTTAAATACCTCTCATGGTTATCTATATCTGGTATCAAAAGTAGTGATAAAGGCACAAATTACTTCTAAAACAACTAATTAATTTAAAATGTTAAGTGGTCGTTTCAATCGATGATTTCATTCTATAACAGAAACAGAGGAACCAAAGTTTCCGCGCTTGTGTTGTACTGTTTTATATTCAGCTTAAGTAACAGCGTTTTATATTTCTCAGTCAGTACGTGCCAGCCATTGTAATCGAAATAGACGAAGAAAACATCAATTTAGCTTTGTTTTCTTGTTTTGCTTATAAAATACACGTTCGTTTAATAAACATTTTAACGCCGCAACTTAGTTGCTTATCGTTTCGTACAAGATGTATACGATATACCCATATTTATGACATCGGGATGAAATACTAATGATAAAGGTAATTATATTATTTCATTGAATAAAGACGCTCTTTGAGGATACAAATATGAAAATTCATTTAACTGTCACCATTACTTTTCAAATATTCTTACGAAAAGGTAACTACAATGACTTAATGTTGAAATCAAGAATCGTTCTATGATAAAACTCATCATGCAACAAGTAAAAGCTCATAAATTTCCTTCATTGTCTACAATTCAGAAGTGGTCTAGTTAATTCAAACGGTTTAGAGAAAATATTCATTTATATCTTAATTCATATTATTATCCACATAGAATCATTTCTTGTGACTGCTTGTGAAAGTCATGATGAGAATACCTAAACTGATAAAAGCAAAAATTAGATTGAGCTCCTCTTTAATTCTACTTGCCCTTGTCTGACAAGAGCCCTCAATAAATTCAAACGGTATTTTTCTGTGGACATTTCTACTATATCTTTTATGCAGTAGTACAACAATTCACTTTCGAGCTTTATTATTACTTATAAAATCCTTCATACCATAATAGAATTATTAACAGGTTTTACTTTAATGAACTTTTTAAATTTATTATGTAATAATTCAGAGATATAAACTACAGTGATACACTGTTCATAAAACTAACTAATTTTAAAAAACTTAGAGAAAAGTATTACAAGTGTATCTTTATTTTTAGTTTCTAACCTTATTTATATCGCCTTCTATTTTCCTATAATTATTAATATTTTTATACAAGACCTGGTGTAACAATTGGAAGTTTGTGATGAAAATTGTCATAGTATTTTCTTTTTTAATCATTATTGTAATGAAATGTCGGTTTATGACTATTATCCTGATGCAAGAGTCCATAAAAAAGGTAAAGATCCCATAAAGAAGTTTAAAGTCACCCCTCCTTATCCAACGGAAATGTTATTGCCTCAATATTTCTGGTTTCTAAGGGTATCTTGCTGATTGAGTACACAAAAAGATCAAAGAATTACGGCTGCATATTATCTAAACACCTACGTAATTTAAGGTAAGGAATATAAGAAAAAAGACGTGGAAAATTTAGAGCAAAAGTCTTGTCTCTTCACGACAACGCGCCGATTCACGAAGGTGCCGCCACTATGGCTACTGTGAGAGATTACAGATTTGAAATCAAACATCCATACAACAACCCCTTATGATTGTTTTCTTTTTCCGAACCTCATGATAGATCTTCAAGGTTACCATTTTTCCGACGATGAAAAGTTGAAGGACGCTATTGCTGAACATTTTTCACATAAAAAAAAATCCTATTCGAGGATATTGAACAGTTAATTTTTTACTCAAATGAGTGTATTGAATGAGGCTTACATTTAAAAATATCATTTTTATCTGAATTTTCCGCTTATTCTTTCATGCTTATACCGAGAATATATTAAACGTCTCGTACATATTAATCATTCTCACTTTCTCTGTTGTGTGAGGTTAATATATAATATGACATTTGATCAATAATTATTAACACATACAAGTATAGATAATACACCATATATATACGTAAGCATGTATGATACGTATTTGATGACGACATTTCTCATTGTGTGTGATAATCGTGAAACACGTCACAAACGCTGATCCTGATTCGATTTCCTTCGATTTGGAAAATTATAGGGAATAATATGTAATTTGCGATATAAAGAGCAAAGAATATATGTAACATTCCGCTATCTCTACACTGTTATAGTTAATCTCCCTGTTATAGAGCGATAAGCGCTATGTGTAACAATGTATCAGGATTAGCAGCGCAATCACAGTCTGGTCTCAATTTCGCATTTATGCGCTCTTATGTTCTTGAAATTGGACTTTTGAATTTCAGTCGCACTGTACTGGGGAATTATCCGTCACTTATCGTCGCAAGTGTATTGGGGTGTTTCAAGATTCAATCTTTGTATGACTGGTGATATTCTCTTTTACCCCAAGGATGTGTAGGTCGTCATGTAGATATTTGTTTATCATTCGAAAAAGTTATGAATTAAGTACAGTAATACCAATATTTTACATTAGTTCTATCTGCAGCCCAAGTCGAGGTCCTCTCTTGAGGGCCTTTTCACCCAGACTATTTCACGGAGCATCCGCCTTAGCGACTTTAAACTTGGACAATCCTTCTTCGGGTTAAGAAATAATGTAAGAAGTCGAAAGAACTTAGTTACTTTAAAAAAAATCTAGGCTGAGGACGGTTAATGTTGTGTCTCCCCAGACCCGATGGAGCTGTAAATGTCAACGGACAAACCGTATTTGAGAGAAGCGGTCTGCATCAAGCATCTCACTTGGACCTTGTTAAGGTCTTTGGCTCTCTTTTTTACTCTGTATTTCAGCATTAAATGAAATAAAAGTTATTGTATCGATAGGCGTAAAAATACTGACTCACACTGAAGAGGTAAAATGTAAACTCAATTTGCAGATTTTGTTATCCTTCTCTACTAATGTAGAATACATTATTCCACGTAAGTAAAGCACGATACCTTGCCTATACTTGAACTCTATTGTTAAGACGTAATAGGCTTACTCAAGCCGGAAACCTCGTGTCGGGAAGTTAAAACATTTCATAGCTATACGTGTTAAAAAAACTGAAACAACATGCAGTTTCGTGAAAAGGCGGTTTAATTTAATTACATTAAACATCCAACCAAAAATTTATGTATTTATTAATTTATCGCTATTATAATATAGGAGGCGAATTTTTGAATCTTTTAAATCAAAATTAATAAATCGTAAGTATATTATAATTTTAATAATTTTTTTTTTAATTGGATTTCGACTGGACAATAACTTCTGGCCCATAGGTCTACAGAGACGAATTATTTATCTTGACAAAAAATTAAACTGCCACCGTAATTTGGTAATTTGTAAGACTGAATTAACAATTCCTATGTCGAATAATATTGCTATTAACAGCACCCGCAGATTATTAATATTTGTTTACCACATTCGTCACTAAATATGATCATAAACTGTTGCTTTATGCGCAGGCACATTTCCTGTCTATACATCGTCAACTAGTTAGCTCCGATGTGATAGGTTTAATAATGGAATCACAATGATCGCATCACAATAGATACCCACATAAAAAACAATATCACATTACATTTTACTACCACTGTTCTATAATTGAATTGACCACTGTCTTTTATTGATAAACAAATCATTATGAAGTTTTATTAACGCTGTAAATGTATATTGGTGTCATCATAACATGGTATTTAATTATATTTTATAATGTCGGACTTTAGGTATGAGTTTAAATAAATTTTGATTGTTATAAGCTTTTAAACTAAACTTTATATACTATACTGTTAATTAAATCCTATTAATTGTAAAATAACGTACGTATCAAGCAAGGTACTGAAAAGTGTACAACTCTATTTTTTCTCATGGAATAAATGAATTTAAGTGATCTTTATCATTTTATATACCATGTTTACGGGCTTCCGTTTAAAGTGCATACTCGGGCATGACGGGCATAATCGCCTTTATTTAAGTTTAAGACATGTTTCTAAAATAAATAAAACTTATTTACTCCTAAATAAATCAGTGTGAATAAAATACAAATATTTACTTACATAACCATATATATGACTGATATAATTAGTTTTAAATATTCCTTATAATACTAAACAAGTTAAAAGAAGAAACTTACTGTAATAAATTGTATAATAATATTAACTAACACAAACTTAATGTGTGTAGCTTAGATAAAAAATGGGTTTAACTTTTTCAGGTAACGTAGAAGACACGTTTTGTTACAAAATAAACGAGACTAATGACTTTAAGCAGGAAGTTTCAACTCCCCGGCAGACGCTCAGCAATGTGGACATAACATTTCCCTGACCTAAATATCTTATAACAGGCTTTTCGTAATAGCGTTCGATACAGATACTGCTTTAACTTCAATTAACGCATTCTTAATACAACCGAAATTTATGAAAACATAAAATTGAAAAATATTTAAAACAATAGCGAAGATTAATCAAAAATTGATAATGCAACTAACAAATTTATTTTTAAATTTTACCGGGGCCAGTCATCGTGGTGTACTTTGAGGAGACCACCCAGTGGGCGTCTATCGACTGTTATAATGATGATGATGAATTGTCGTTGATATACTTTTACAATAAAAATAAATCATACCATATACTTTTATCATAATAAAAATAATAAACATTTATTGTCCTAAGCTGGCGATTTTAATATGATTTTATATGGGTCTAGAACTAAGCTTTGCTTGTATTTCAAAATCTACTTAATCAACAGCATAATTTTATACATAATACTTACCAAACTATTTATAGCTTAACAAACTTTATTATTTTTTCCTTTAAATAATAATTATCTTTGTATCCTCAAGATGCTTTTCGTTGCGGGTAAGAAAATGAGACGTCGCTGAACAGGCCACAGTAGTGAAGCAAATTGTGGTGGACAAAAGATAGCACCACTAAATAGTAATGTTCATAAGCCAATGCAACCGATGCCGAAAACTTGTGAAACAGAATATCACCTTCTTTTTAAATGAAGAGGATCACAACGCACAGCAATGAGGTATACGACGCAATGAGTAGTCTGTGGTAATGGAAAAAAATACTGTTTAGTAGTGCGAATTCATCTCTTTATATAATAATTGAAATGTTTTTATTTTTGTACTTAATATTGGTTTAAACAAACCAGATATTTATAAAAAACCGACACATATTTCACTATCGTTTGGTTAAAACTAGAAATCAATAATGTTCGGTTTTCTCAGTTTGTCATTGGACACAACCTCGATTTGGTACCCAATTAGAATTGTAAGACTCGCAGACGTTATATAAATAATGTCAATGTTTTGTCCAAAAATAAATTCAAGTACGTCACAATACTGACACACTTGCATTTTATTATTATTTAATACGTTCACTCGGATGAAAAAATTTACCTTAAAATACTGGCCTAATGACCAGTTCTTTACCGACCTCAATACATGCAGTTACGTAACTATTACGTTGCGTGTTCTAGTTGGACGCCTCTAAACTATTGTCTCATAACATCCATAATAACACAGGGGATTCCACATGTTTCCGTATTATTGCGTAAACTTATTTTATTTCTACCTGCGTATTTTACACAACTAATACCTCATTGCGGAGTAGATGGAGCGGCAATCTGCTAGTCTAGTGGTTTTCTACAGGAACTATAAATGTCTGAAATGCAAAACACCTATTACGAGTACTACTACTAACTATGTATATTAGTTCTGTTTACTTTAAAGTGGTATGTAAGTCGTTTTTAATTTAAATTGAAGACTATTTCACGATAATATTGATGACAGACGATTTAAATTTGTAGAACTTTATCATATTTCCTTCAACTTATTTTCTTTTATGGCTCAGTATTCAATGGCTGACTGGAATAAATCGCCGTCTATGACAAGACTGCCCTTGCTATACTCAAGTTATTGTCTATTTAATCTGATTTCTTATGTCTTGTTTATATACAATAAGTAGTAAAGGTAAATAAATAAAAGCGATTTTCCAAATTATTTATTTAACATAGTTTCATACATCGCCTCTTTTTCCAGAGTTAATTAAAAGTGTTAAAAAGGTAATCTAATAACAGCAACCGACTGAGCCGTGTTCCTCACGACAACATTGGAAACGTAATGCTAAAGGTGTATCAAGAAGCCTAAGAAAAGGTTCTCTCTTGGCGGCCCTTGCCTGCTCCATTCACTTCATAAAAAGATAAAAAGCTCGACGCCCCAGTCTGGTTGTTACTATATTAGTTGGTACGCTTGATAATAAAGAAAAAAGAAGAGAAAAGAGTTTTCATTTACACCATTTCAGCCTTCTATCACCATAAACATGATTAAGAAATTTATGCTAAACGGTTCACATGGTTAATTGTAAGTTTATTGCTATTAAAAATATTGAAATAAAAAAAATACAATTTTTAATCACAATTAGCATTTTTTTACAGATAGTCACAAATTAATTGCAGGGTTTTTAAGAATCTCGTGCCACAGTTCTGTTGGAATTCAATTAAGTGCTGTCATTATTTAGATGTCTATAAAAACTATAATGAATTTTAAACGTGAAGAGGATTCTTGTAATAAAATAACAGTAACGGCAGCCTATAGAAGCTTCTAAATTCTTCGCACAGAGAATTACTTTTACATCACTGCAAAATTTTAATTATATACGATAATACGACAGGTAAAATAATCGACAAGAAGTAAAAAAAACAGTTATCTTTTTAATCTATTTTAGAGTAAGCGGAAATTCAAACTACAGAAACTAAACATACAACAACAACAAACAACAGAAATATAAAACTAAAAACTCATTAATTAAAACCACTGGAAATATTTACCAGGAAAAGTTTACAAAACAAATGAACTGAAACACTTCCTAAGTGTTACCTAAGAACATCAAAGAATATAACCGCACAATATTTTTCTAGATATTAAATCAAGATAGGTTCTCTTCAAATTAAACAATATATTAAAGATATTTAGGTAAAATTTATTTATTTAATAATTCAAGTATTACAAAATAATATTGACTATTTGAAATATTTTAACCTTTTTTAAATATACATATTTACATTGAATATACAGCAATACCTACAGCACTAAAAATTATTTTCAAGACTCATAATATAATATAAATCCGATTAAAAGACAATATTGATTAAGTTAAAATTTTTAATGTACGTAAATGTTGATTAAAAATTTTATACGAGGCAAACAAAATGCATAATCATATCAAATATATATCAATTTCAAGGTTATAATAAGCAACTAGAAAAGTTAATATCATTATTGATTTTATGTTTAAGCTGAACATATTAAAAGGACATATTTTAGTCGTGAATAGAAGTCACGTATGAATTATATATATATGTTTTTTATGAGATAGCTACACTGTTTATGTGTCCGTATCAACTTTCATTTCTCCCGTGCAAAATTACAGCTTTATAGTCAACCAAACTCCCTCCTAAGAGAAAACATACTTTCGCTGCCTGACCCGGTCCTATGCACTTGATTGCATTTATTCTATCCAAAGACGTTTTTTTGTTGTTGTTGTTTTCTAATGTTTAAAAAAATAGTTCCATTAGAACAAATACCGTTAATTTTTACCGCTTACTTTTAGATTAGCCTTTCATAGTTGTTGAATCGTGACATACTAAGCGAAGGTCAGAAATATTGCAAACATGAAAAATATTAATGGAATGTGTTAAGATCGATTAGACCTTAGTTTTGTCTACCCGTAAAAATCCCGAACAGTTTAAGCAAACACATACATATTAAAATAAATAATTTTTATTCGCCCATCAGTCACGTGGAATGGAAATCTATGAGAAAGACCTTTATCCATCAGTGGTCGTCTTACATATTAAATGACAATGATTATCAGGCAATAATTGCCTTAAAATATTGTTAACAAATTGGTTTATAACATACAACGAAAAAGTAAAGATACTTTCATTATAGGTATTTTATAAAGTTAAGGCTATTCAAACACAAAAGACAAATTATTTCATTAGATACACAAATGAGAATTAACTTAAAATCCAATGAATTATTCGTAACACTTTTATATGAGACTTTAGCTTGATCGAGTGTTACTTCTCAATACCCGTTCCGTTATCTAACCAGGCTAGTGTGTAACGGGAAACCTGCAGTATTTGCTTAAACGTTGCACTCCGCTGACCAGCTCTCGCGGCACACATAGCGTTGCTTAACAATCTCGTATATAGTACCCGTCGATTGATTTGGCACACCGTACAAAAGAGTAAGACTTACAAGTATCGGCTGGGTTCGGTTTTGCAGAATATATTTATCGCATAGTGCTCTACTTCTTATTAGTACATATTTCCGTTATGCTTTTCTTAAAAATAATGCGTGATTAATGGTTGACAAGTAATTTATGACTATCATAATATTCAAATTACTATTCATAATTAGTAATTCATTAAACACAAAAGTCAATCTGACTTTCAGGAATAAATTAGACGATTATTTAGAGTTAGATGGTCATTGCAGCATAAGCAAATATTTCTTCTACGTATGTATACAATTAAGCAATTTGCTGCTAAAATATTAAGATTTCTGAACTTTATTAAGTTATCGATAGAAAAAAATCCTTTTTACTTACATACGTTGTCATAATAAATTAGTTTCTTTTATTGGTAGTCACAATAATTTCACCATCAAAAGGTCATCTATAATTACTTTTTCCGTTACAGGTGCAATTCACTTTCACAAGAAAATCATTCACGTAACTTCTTCTACTATATTATTATTTTAATAGATGCTCTTATAGAGTTTAAATAACGACAAACCAACCACCAAAACCAAAAACGTGAAATATAAGCTTATTAGTAGAACGAATATTTAATTATTACTGCCTTTGCTCATGAGTTTGTCTACAGCAAACATCATTATTAAATATTTATTGTAGCCGATAATCATGTTTTTCCATAGAAGTAACCTTGTTAAATCATGTACCTCTAATATGTTAGCATAATTTTAGATGATTTAATACTAAGATTTTACAATTATATGTATATGTAACATAAAAGATTTTTAAAACTAGGTACTTATAACTTTGTCATCGTGAAACACCCAAAAGAAGTAATACGAAATACGTTTAATTATCTATGAGTATCGAATATCCTCATATATCTTTACATGAGGATATTTCATTGTCTTATTTAGGAATCGAAATTAAGCCCATCTTTTTATTAAAATAATTTTCAATAATAATAAACACAATTTAATTCATAATCAATTAGTTTTCTAACCAATCACTTTGGTTCTAGTTAGACTACCGGTCGACGACTGAACGTCCGCCACATTTTCATTATCGACTTCTATTACCTGGCTACCTAGTATTTATGTCTTAGTTGCAGGCTAAGGTGAAAGTGGTTCTCAACTCAACGTTCTGGCTTCTTATCTTGATCATTTAATAAAATATCTCTTTATTAATTCTACGTGATATGTGAATTGTTTCGTTGTATGATACAGTACTTGTTACCGATTTGCATTTTGAAAGTTAATATGTACACCGGATTGATTGGAGCTTGCTTGTACTGCCTTTCTCGATATTGCAATAATGTTAAACATTTTTAATATTCACATGTTATTAAAAAATTTTAATTGAATGTTTGTATAAGTTTTAAAATTTATAATGACAATGCAAATTAAGTAATTAAATATGTTCGTTCATGATTTTTTTTTTTTAAAATAAAACTTATGTTACACTAAATGTATTTAATGAGGAGGAAACGACTATAATCGGATTTTTTTTTACACAAGACTGATTAAAACCATTTTTAGTAGTTTCGTTTTAAAAAATGTATATCCATTTCATACGCAGTAATAACATTGACTTATTAACCTAAAAATGGATAACCGGTTTTATGAACTTTCGTGTAATGCACACAAACTAGTGACCGCATTGACTACTCCATGGGGAAAGTGGGAACCGGTACAACCACTCGTTTATACTCTTATACTTAAAAAAACCGATCTCTGCTAGAGACTACGACAATGATAAATTGTAAAGCATTCTAAAACCTGTTCTATTACTTTTACTTGCATTTCACTCTGATACCATCTAATAATGTCTTCATTTTAAGCTATAAACGAAGTTCGAGTTCCTTTATTTCATTACATACAAGAATTGTAATCAAAGTTTCATTATGAATAGCTTCGATTTCTAATTATTTTATTTAATGTAAATTTAGACGAGACAATATAATTAAAATAACATTTACGATCAACTTGTACAGTTATTACGGATTTTCGTGTAGATTTTTAAATGTTAAAAATAAATAAGGAAAATCCTGTATAATTTGAAAAAAAAAACGGGAAAATTTAATTGCAAAAATCTTCTTATCCGTCAAAGAAAATAGTTGAGTTTTTTCTCGTACACACACGGACGACATTACTTAAACTTAAACGTAATTAATATTTATATAATACATGTAATATTCTAAAGGAAGATTGTTCATGCATATAACAAGTAAATGAAAACACCGAAGCACGCACTGGAGCGTTGATGTCTTTCGTTAAAATTATCTAACGGTGATTATAGTAAAACATTGGTTACACAAAACCAATCTTCTGTAAAGGTCACAATTTCCACATAAGATTCGAAAGTAAAAATTGCAAATTAATATAGCGATGTCCGGGAGCAGGTTATGATATTTTATTTTATATTGTTATATTAAAGAAAATAAACAGACAGCAAATGTTTGAATTTGTCATAACACGATTCATTCAAAAGATTGTTAATTATTATGTATATAAATAATAGTATATAGACTTAATAATTATAGATGCACATAATTGCAAGGAAAGATTAAAAAGCTTGATGATTACTATTTCATATACAAAACTGGAAACTTGGAGTTAGTTGTTGCAGAACAACTATAAAGTCAGTGTACATTGCAATTACTGCAATCTCAACGTATAAAAGACACGACAAAGTATGTACATTTTACAACAAGGAAATTTAAGACTTTAAAGTACTTCAATATATATAGGTTTAGGCTAAGCGTCCTAAACGCTTTACAATCTCCGATCCATAAGAACTGCAGATGCAGCTAAGGCAAACAGTCACGAAAAATCTATAATGTCATGGCCCCATTAGCACACATTATGCAAGTACACGTTAATAGGGACATATTCTGACCTAAAGAATTTCCAATATGTGTAATCTTTCGATTTATACGACCTTCATCCAATGTGGTCGTCGGAATACATAGTTTTATTCGAAATAATAAACATTTATTTTTATTATAACGCATTTATGTCGATAGGCATAAAAAAATTAAATTCTTTAACTCATTATGGCATAACAATTATTAGACGATGAAGTTTAAAAATTCCTATTTAAAATTATATTCCAAAAAATTTTAATTGTTCATAGAATTTACCTTATTTAGAATCTTCATGGTGAAAAGTATTATAAAAGTTGTGCCACTAGAAATAAACTCAAAATGGTATCAAACTAATACAAGGATTTGCAATCATTATACCAAAAAGAAACATCTACATTGTGAAATACGTTAATTAATTATTTGTTTTTTTTATACAATACCGGATATAAAACAAAAATGGAGCGTTCGCTTGTAAACCGTTCAATAATTAACAGTTGATTTGCACGGCATTTCCTAATCATGTTTGCGGAGTGCACAAACTGCACAGTCAAATGGGCAAATGCAAACAGCTAAATAGACAAACGTATATACAATTATGAGAAAAAGTTTTTTTTTTCTTATAAGTAGAAACCATTCCCCGTACTTAGATGAATTTCGGAAAAGCCTTCTCAGAATCAATAACCATATTTTTTTAAATAACTGGACCTTTCCAAAACTACTTAAATACGTTTTTTGGAACACTCAGATTCACATCAATTAATTCTTTGAGTGTAATTTTTATATAAAAAATTAAAACAAATTATAAATTTAGGTTATTCAAAATTATGAAATGCAGATATACGTACAAGTTGATAAGGAAAACATTAGATTGACGAGCTATAAGAATAAAGCAATAATTTTAATAACATATCACTCTTACCAATAATTGCTCACAACGTAATGTATGACATAACTGTTGTCCTTTAAAAGTGAATAAATATTACGAACTTTGTGTATTGCATTGTCCATAACGTTTTTCTCAAAGTGGGTCATAAAGAATCAAAGTGAGAGAGAAGGTCACTGTTAGCTATTAATTACTGAGATAAAACCTTAACTTTTATTTACATGAGCTATTTTAAAGATTAGTTGTAAGTCAAAAATTAAATTGATCACCCTATCAACTTTACATAATCAATGTTCTTAGTGTTTACAAATGCCTGTTATTAAAACCAAAACCAATTAATTAAACGTGAATCAGGTCGCTTTACCAAATAATTTAAATTATTCGGTAAAGCAGTCGTAGCCAACTACATAATGTTAACTTTAGGGATTACGTAAAAGCCAGTTCACGGTAATTTCATCACGTCAGTTTGACCATGGAGACTTTTTAATCTTTTATATACTTAAGTGAAATATTTTCTTTACTAAATTAGTTGTTTTAATATTTGTATAGTGGTGTTTATTAAGAATATGGTTTATTCTTTTAAACAAAATGTTTTAATTTAACAATACGTACGAAATTCACCTGTATTACCAGCTTATCTTGTAAGGTACAATACATGTCAATAGTTCAGTTCCATCGATTCGTTATGTGCTGTATATATACATATTAAGAATCGATTTTGTACACGCAACCTCCGTCTTGCTTGCCTTGTAAGTATATTCTGAAAGGCTAATAGCAATGACACAGAAACAAAAAGTCCGCAAAATAATAACAATTTCGTAGAATATATATATATATTAAGATATTACTCTTTAATTCATAGAGATTGTAAAGATGGATCGCTTGAACAAAATTGCGGTATTTACAGGAGCGGATTATTATTTACATAGTTACATTCCTCGGAGAGTCTGAGGAATGTCACAAATAACAGAGTAATCATTGTCAAACCAAGGTAAATGTTATTTAAAGAGGAATTCTACAGAGTTTGTTAACCTCGAGTGAAAGCTACCGGTTCCATCCAATTAATCGATTTACCTTTTTGTAGCATCAATATTTTATCATGGTGTTTTGATTGATTAACTACAGTATGATTATTAGTTTTTATATTATATCATAACTTCTTGTTGATAAAAATATTATAAAACTGCTTTTGTAAATTATATGCTATTTGTTCTTGACATTCTAGAGCCATTTTATTCATAGACATAAATTCTAAACTATTTTAACATAGTTCAGAATTTAAATTACTAGATAGATTATATAAGCAAGAAAATTTGCGGTGTGTTGATTGGTGAACAGACTTCGGGACATAAGTAATTTTACAAAACCATTTATTAACATGAAGGTGTTATTAAGAGCTTACAATACAGTTCGCCAGGTGGAATGCGTTACAATCATACACGCCGCGTAAACAATTTCCTCATGGAAAGTACAGACATAAGTTACCTCTGACAACCCGGAAATTTTGATAGTAAAGTCAAAAATATTTTCACGACTTAAATCATATATAGGTATAAGTTAACAGTCAAATAGATAAAAGTTCAAGTCTATCACAGCTGGAAAGAGATCAATCTTCATCAATTACTTGTTTAAGACCGACTTCAAAACCAACGTTTTTCATGTTTTGTAGAATCTCTTTTAAACCACGGGTAACAGCTACAAGTGTGAAATCTTTAGGTCATCAATTGCGATATTGTCGTAATTCTCAAAAGCAATAATTAAGTACATAAAAACATTTATATATATTTCTACCAATTTTTTATTTTGTGATTGGAGTTAGCTTCTTTTGGAAATAATGGACCGCGGACACAATTTTGTTACGATTCATTTATCACTTTATGTATCTACAATTGCCACATTTGTGAGCTATATAGATATTTTGATAGCTATATAATAAAGATTAACTTTGGTTTGGAAATACATATCTTTTCTTTTTAATACATTTTATGTTTAACGGCAAACTTAATGCCGAAGACATTCTCTGCTAGTTAACCGTTCGGGCGATGCAGAAATAAATTAATAAAGATTGGTGAAGCTAGTTAATATCATAAAATACGAAAAGTAAAATAAAATTGAAACGGAATATAATCACGTGAAACATCTAATATAAATACGCGAATGTCTACTACATAACATAATTATTTATAAATAATCCATAATATGCATATGTACATATTATTGTATATTTATATATTTAAATATCTACATATACTATTTATGTCAATATAATAAACAATAAAATCCAGCCATTGTGATTCTTTTCTTCATATTTAGCAGTTCATATAAAGTGAACACTTAAGTTTGCACAATATACATATGTAGTGCATTAAGCAGACAATTTTTTTTTACTCTGCCATTACAGTGCCTTGTGATAGAATTATTATAATAATAGGCTCGTTAGACGGGATCTCTTGATCTCCCACTGACTGATCCTCGTTATGACAGACGAATATGCCGTTCACAGTAATCCTTTTCTGCAAGAGTTTTTTTTTTTTGTAGTGAGATGTGAACTGTCACAGTTATACCTCTGGCTGTATAGTTTAGCATAATTCTCTTGCTTTTCTTATTTGAAGCGAGTGTGTATAAGTCATTTAGTGATTACAAGATTAACACTATCCTTTTTTTCCCTCTTCTTTCATTTCTCCTTTTTTGTGCTTTATTTTCATACTTAAGCAATTTCATGACGGAATTCAGTACAACCACTGACGGCAAATACTTGTGTTTATTTAAGAAGTACAAATTTAATATTGTCTATTTTATTAAAGGTAACAATATATTATATTTTGTTGGTAACCAGAGCGAAAGTCGTTTTAAATTACTTACCTTTGTAATTATTCTTCTATTTAATTTCTTTAACAAGTAATGATTATCAATAACTACCTCATACTGATTTGAATAAAATGAAAATGGCGACGTCAAATGTCGCAATGTTTATATTTTGTGAAAAAAGTGGTTTATTGAGACGTCGACAATAGGTTCCACTTTCAAACGCAGATAAAATTTTAAAAAGGAAAACAATTTTACAAAGATTTTTAATTTTTAAAACACCAAAACAGAAATTTTAATTAAAAAAATTCATTCCATCTAAAAAACCAAAATACTTAGAAATCTAATAATGACATATAATTAATATTTTAATAACAATTACAGCTTAGAAGCTAAGCACCATAATTTTTGTAATAATTGCGGCCTTGCAAGTTTAAAACTAGCATTCCAATGAGTTGAATATCCGCCTTGTTACGCAAGACATAATTTGCCCAACGACTTCTTCCGCATAATGTGTATTACAAATCTATTCCTCATACCCAGTAACTGGACAACATAAGCCTTTATTTAGTTTGATCGGTTTTAAGAGATAACTCCGTTTTTACGTGGTACAGGAGTTAAACAGGAGAATATATATTTTTTTTAATTTTGATAATGTTAGAAAATTGAATACATAAACATATACTAAGTTAAAATTCTTTTGTTTATTGAAGAATCTTATTAGTCCTTTGAAATATAGTGATGGTTTGGTGATTTAATAATATTTTAACGCAACATAAGTCATGCAGCTCAAAAATTTTGAACTATTACTAATTGAGAAAAGTTTTTTGTAAAAAAATCTAAAATCAGCTTTGTAAATAGAAGCCAAAGAAATCGTCTAATATTAGGAGTATTTGCACTTTTTCGCCACCATCTAAAAAAAAATCTCTTTTTCAGATAATATGCGACGGCTTTATTTAACAGACAGGCATCTTCGTGTGATGCTATGGTGTATCCTTTTGGGACTGCAGCCAACATTTGCTGGTATCCTGGACCCCTTTAACTGGGCTCGATCTGACCGAATCGAAGTCAATATACCTTGGTTGCCATGTAAGTATTGCATATAATTATTTAAACACCGGTGGGAGAATCATGCAAATTATTAGAAACGTTATGTCATAAACAATAATTATTACACACATTTTAATTAAATAAATCTGATTGCCACTTAATATAATTCAATAATTAATTCATTAATTTCAGTTGAAAATGAAACAAGATGTTATGATGAACTTGGATGCTTGAACATTACAAGAAGTTGGTACCATCTTATTCATCGACCTTTTAATGTTTTTCCGCTGCCCAGAGTCGTAATCAATACAAGGTTGGTATATTTTGTTTATAATAATTTATTGGTTTACAAATTAAATATATAAACCGTATATATAAAGAATATATTAATATATTTACATAATATTATACATAAGGAAAGGTAACCGTTACAAAGAATATAGCACAAGAGTCAGGTGCAATGATTTAAATATATATTTAAATCATAATTATTTATTCATTGGTTGCATATTCTTTTCTGAGTTTTTTTTTTTATATTTAAAACCTTTTCAGCATGTTGTTAATAATAATTATTAATATTTATAAAGATGTCTCGTAGTGTAATAAAAATATTTAACATTTTAGGTTTATCTTATACACAAAAAAGAATCCCACAGATGGTCAGATATTAAACGTAAATATGAATAAGACTATAACTAAATCTAACTTTAGTCCACGACGATTGACAAAAATGATAATACATGGCTTTATTGATACGCCGCTATCAAATTGGGTAAGGTAAAATTTAATGTAAAAGTATTTGTAAAATTAAAATCAGAATCAAAGTGGTAATTTTACTTTTTATTGACAGGTCAGTGAAATGAAAGATGAATTGGTAAAAGCAGACGACTTCAACGTGATTGTGGTAGACTGGGCGGGCGGAAGCTTGCCGCTGTATACGCAAGCAACGGCCAACACTAGACTTGTAGGATTAGAAGTTGCTCACTTTATTAACTCGTTACAGGTATCTCAAATAAATATAATTACTTATAAGTTTGAATTATTAATACTCACAATAATTCCAAAATCCTCTTTCATTTTTTCTATTTTGGATTTATGATGAATAAATAGATATGACATCATCGTCATCATTTCAGTCGTATAACGTCCACTGGTTTTCAATAACACCGGTTGCAAGCGGCCTACATTTAGTGCTAAACACTTTAATATAATAAAAAGAACATGTTTGTATCAAATATGCATTACTACATAAATGTAAATATTCAAATTTAATACATTATTAAATAAATATTATTAAACATTAAATATTTTGACAATCACAGTAAACAATCATAACAAAATACTTACTTATTCTTTTATAATTAATAGAAAATTATTAATAATATTACTTGGTCAATAATAATTAAAAACAGATTTCAAATTGCAGAAAGATCACGGTTTAAATCCCCTTGACGTACACATTATCGGCCACTCTTTGGGTGCCCATACGGCTGGTTATGCCGGTGAAAGAATTCAGGTAAATGTGAAGTAAATGAAAGGAAGAAACAAAACATTTAATTAAATAGTTCAATGAACTCGATCTTCACACTGTCTTTGATTTAGCTTTTTAATTTGTAGGGATTAGGAAGAATAACAGGTCTAGATCCTGCTGAACCATACTTTCAAGGGATGCCCACTCATGTAAGGTTAGATCCTACTGACGCCGAATTCGTCGACGTCATACACACAGACGGCAAGAGCATTTTTCTATTAGGTAATAAGTTTATTATTTTTTACACTTGCTCTTTCATCATATATGTAGTTCTATCATTTCAATTTTTTTATTTATATCGCTTATAGCTTTTTAAGTATAATTTAACAATTTTTTATGTGTATGTATTGTATATATTGTAAATATTTGAGGTATGCTTACTGGCCATAGTATATGAATCATTTCGCGTAGTTATATAAATATATAGCAAATCTCATTTATATATTGCATAATTCCACTAATTTTAAATCCCTTTATCCCACGCCTGCGACAGATTTTGTATTTATGGCAGGATACGGAATGTCACAGCCTGTGGGGCATTTAGATTTTTATCCAAATAATGGAAAGGAACAACCTGGCTGTGATTTGACGGAAGGGCCGTTGATACCACTTACCTTGGTGAAACAAGGTTTGGAGGAAGCCTCTAGGGTACTGGTTGCCTGCAACCATGTCAGAGCTATCAAGCTCTTCACAGAATCTATCAACGGGAAGTGTCCATATATAGGTAAATCGATTAAATTTATTTATTTAAGTATACATCTAAGATGACTTGTTTATTAAAATTTTAATCGTGGATAATTTTCAGGCCATCAATGTCCTTCTTATCAACATTTTATGTCTGGAAAGTGTTTTCACTGTGGTCACGGTTGTGCCATAATGGGGTCAGTATTTAATAAATACCTCTTTTATTAAAAATACATTAAAAATACACTATCTTCTCAATAAAGACAAATACATAAATTAATTTGAATTTCATTTACATAAATTTTAATTTTTAAATATACATATAACTAAAAAGATTTATTTGTAAAGATTCCACGCTGATAGTTCTCCTGGCCTCATTACTAATAAAAACAATCAAACCGAAAATGAAGTGTTCCCGTCTGAAGAACAAGAAACAATTGGTGCAAAATACTTTTTAAGCACTGGAAAAGAGCAGCCATTTTGTCGTAAGTTTTAAGCCAAATTTGTTTCTAAACGCTATTTTGTTACTTTTTTAATTTTACATGAGAAAAATGCCGTTGCTCTTCCAATTAAACTCCCAAGATCCCTCAATCATCTTTATATGATCGGGCCCCGGAAATGTTTTTCCGCATCCGCAGTTTCGACGGTAACGTTCACCCACGCAGTCCTGTATCGTGGAAAAAATAGTTTTCCTCCTCTTTCGTAGGTTTCGAAACCTGGCGCACCATACTTCCCGCATTAGGTGAACCTACAGTCCAAGTGGACCCAGAGAGTTCACAGTACTCATGAGTACATGCATTCCTCAAGCCGCTGACCAAAATTCGAGAAGATAATTATCTGCCACCGGTATCGTGACTCCGCTTAGTCTCTGAAAATACGAAGATCGCCGTATTGCAATGCCGAAACTCCACTCTCTGCGTGACTCCGCCTCCGCTAAATCACCTACTATGGCACCACAGTTAACCTGTTCACCTTATCAATCTACACCTTAGGTCGGCCATGTAGCCTCGGGACTACAATTACTAAGTCCCGCCATCGTTATAAAGCGGGAAACAATTTGAATTCGGAATTGTTTAAAGTTTTTTAGATGCACTTATTACAATGTATTGTCGATTAAGAAAACCGATTAGTGCCAAACACAGAGTCAGAGGCATGGCTCCTGAAGATGCCCCATGGAGGGGTGAAACACGTGTTGGGTGATTTGGTGGTGGCGGTTGTGTGATTCGCATTGTTTGCCGCATACGCATTTGTCAGCGGGCTGGCGGGCGGTGCATTTCGTTGCACGACTACCACTGCATGTGCGGAAGTGGCTAAATATTGGTCCTTTTCTTACTTCATATTGCTACTACGGTCACAATACTTTGATTTAAATAATTCAAATCAAATCTCAATTCAAATTTGAATTCAGGAGCCGTGAGTAATGCTAGCGTCGTCTTTGCATTTGGGCTGATTTTTAAGGAGGAAACCACATGTACGGTTGATCGTTTCCAACCACCCACTAAACGAATATACCTTTCTACAAAAATATTGTAAAAGATTTTCATAAATAAAATTCTGCTTACTTTTACAGATCGTCATTATAAGGTTGCAATTCAATTAGCTAACCCAAAAGGAGCAGAATCTTGGGTCCAGGTAAATAATAATACAACTTCTCTAACAACTAGCTGGTTAACGTAAAACAAGTCTTATTTAATCATTCCGTCTGTCCTTTTTTTTTATTTCCATAATGGATAATAGTTATCGTGCCATTATTACCATCATTTTTGTTTAAGCTCCGAATAATACAAAACTTGAATATGGACTGATGTTTAACTATAATAATTGGGAAGGGAATTCGAATCTATACAATATAATAACCTTAAACTATTACAAAAAAATTCTTTTACTTCTACTGTCACAATTTTTTTATCAAAAATCTGACATATTTGTGTCGAAATAGATTTGGGGGTTTAAACTCTGGATACTCTAAGAATTAACCCAATAAGGAGGAAGTAACGCAAACAATATAAATATATAGTGTAAATATATCGCACAAATTTCTGAGACAAAGTCGTCAAATAAGTTCTGTACTCACTGTTAATTTTATAAACCATCTTTGTACAGGGTTTTTTGAAGGTGACATTGTTGTCCGAAAGAGGCATTATTCGAGGAATGGATCTGACACCGAACAATTACGTGAAGTAAGTACATAGGCCTCAAATATATTTATTGTTTACAGTTATGTACAATTTCCTCATTATCTAATCCTATTTATATTTTAACAGGCTGGAGCACGGGTCTACCTACACAATTGTCGTCACTCATCCTATTGATTTGGGAGGGAAAATAAGAAAAGTATGTTGATGAAATCTGACAAAAAATTATTCAAATTTTTAAACTTTATTAACTTTATTAATTATTAATTAATTTTAGGTGGAACTATCGTGGGAATATGACATGAATGTGCTGGAGCCGCGATCTCTATGTATTCTATGGTGTAACGATCGACTTTATGTTAAGTCGGTTCTCGTTGATCAAATGGAACTACCAAGTAGAGGGTAATGTTTTATAAATTTTATTACTAAACTTAAAAAATACGTTTTTATCAAATTAATTAAGAAAATCCTATAATGTTTACTATTGAAACATTTAAAACAAATAAAGCTTTACGATAATCTAAAATATTAATACTAACATCCTTAAAATAAAATATAAATAATTGGTGATTTTTTTCACAGGAAAAGAAACGTAGATTTCAGCAGTAAATTATGCACGCCAAAGCGTGAATTTGCAGAGATTCCGAACAGAGGTTCCGCAAGTTTCTATGACAACTGCGGCAGATAGCAGTGCCATGTATATATATGTACACGATACAACACATCATTATTTATTACAACTTAGTAAAAAAAAGCTTTAAGTAATTAATGAGTGGATGAATTAAATTCTGCCACTCTTGTTTTATTTGGAACCTTTCTTTTGAAAATTTTCTTGTTTACTATATTTACTTTTTGATTATTTTTTGCTTATCAAACATGACATGAAAAAATTCTGAGGACTACGTTTTTAGTGACTATGTACTAGAGATATGCTATCTTAGCGTATTTTGATCTATTCTCTAAGTAAATAATGTAAATATTAATTTACGTCAGTTGTAAGATATTTTAAGATTAAAATATACTGTATGTTTTTTTTTATTTAATAATTGTATTTATTTTATGATAATATACAATTTGATTTTGTTCGTTTTTTTTTATTTACCTCTTATATTTTCCATAATAAATATTATTTAATATCAATAATTGATACTAATGTTCATTAGTAAAAATTAAAAGTTTTTTTGGTGTAAACATGATCAAACATTTTTGTCATACATTGAAAAACGTAAGAAGCCTGTATGAAATAAAAAAAAATAAAGAAGTCAAAACACACAACACAGACACAAGTAAAGACAAAAAAAAACCCTATTATATTTTATGACAAAATAATAAATTAAAAAAAATATATTATTAAACCAGCTCGGATACTATAAGTTATACTTGAAAACTTCAGTTTGTCATAAATGTCACCTGCGCCCGAGAAGTCAGTCGTAACATCACCTAACGACATTATCAATTTGAAACATGGTTAGTATTTACATTCTTAATTAACCTTATTTTATAAACTATGTTCATGCGAAAAACACCTAAACTGCTTTTCGATATAAATAACGCAAATGCCTTAATAGATGTCGCTACTTACGAAATTATAAAACAGGGGCCTAATTTACCATCCAAAAGATCGTATAGCAGACAACAATATAAATACTTAAAATATTTATTAATAAAATTACATATATAAGTATTTTTCAAATAAATAATTTATATTTATTTGAAAAAATACTTGTTTAGAAATGTTAACTACATATTATTATTTTGTGAAGGAAAAATGATTAGTTAAAATGATAATGACGTATTAAAATAAAAACCAACAAAATGTTAAAATAAAAAAATTCCCAAAAAGAAAAGATGTTCACAAAATTGTATGTTACATAATTACTTTCACAATTATAACAAAAATTATATTTCAAATTAATCAAAAACTCTCTTAAACAAATACTATTAAAAATATTTGTTTATTAACAGTTATACTATATTTAGCTGACAGAATCAATGTAGCGCTCCTTCAATTGCAATTTTAGAAGCAGCGAGGAACAGTTGCTTTGCAGCTGTATTATACCAGTATTAACTCTGGCCGGCGAATACAGTATAAAAAAGAAATTATGGTTTGTCTTATCTGTGCCATAAACATTTTTTTATAAATTCTATTTTACTGTCATTGATCTAATCAATGTCTCGATTATAGTATGATGGTGAAAAAAATAATTTAATTCAAACAAGTTATCTTGTAAGACACAAAAGATTTAAGATGTCATCACAAACATCAAAAATTGTGTTAGGTTTATCTTGCGCCATTACTGGTGGCATAATTACATATGTTCATGTTAAGCAACAAGCAGATAGGTATAAAGTTCATTTACGTAAAATATCGAATAATGTATTTAAAGTTCGTCGCCACAAAAAAGGAATGAGTGTTTTATTGCGACAACGTCTTATATGTGTAACGTGCCATTGTTCATATTCAACTTGTGTAAAGTAATAAAAAATTACAATAGCAAGTTCAAATTATTGTTAATCCAAATATATTTGGGGCTAAAAGTGAAAAAGAAAAGAAATATTTATGAATTCACATTTTCTCTTTAGAATTCACAGAGTTTTGATTTTTTAATAGAGTCAATAAACTCTTCCGTCATATTTAAGTGGAAACATTTGTTCTGAAATTTCTCCCTCATAAAAACTGCAGGCAATGTCAATTTCATTACCTTCAATTCAAATGCTAGACAATATAAAGAAAATAAATAAGGTACTTTATAATAAATATTAAACAAAACATTTGAAATTGGTATTTTCTACTTCTCACTATTTTTTCAAGAACTTTTATCATTACAATTTTTTTTATCTTACCAAATGTAACAAGTTGGTAAAATTTCACTTTAATTTTGAGAGAACAACATCGGTTAATTTAAAATGTAATGTTTGTACCTTTCAAAGTAATAGTTTACCATCTATGAATATGCATCTGCATCCTTCCCAATGTACAGCCTTAACTCCACACTCATTATCATAAAGCTACCAGTATAATCAGCTCACATACCAATACAGAGCCAAAACATACAGTAAATACAACCAAACCATGACTTAGGCTTTTTTTAGTGGTTGAAGGAGAGACACCAGCGGCATATAATGAAACATGTTTGCCTTGTACTCACTGTAAATGTCACTTATTTTGGACTCAATGCTTCAGTATACAATTCCTAGAGTGATGATTTACTTTGTTGTTTGTTAGCAGCAGCATCATTATATAATTCACATGAATTACACACCAAAGCTATGCTTATTAATCTTAGTCTATAGTCATTAGACAACCACTGCTTGTAGCTTGCAGAAAGTAAAGTGTCAATCCATATTTTTTTTTATTTGTTAGTATAAAATACACTATGTGGCTATTTTTATGTATGGCGATATATAATTTATAATACACAAGAAAATCTAGAAATCTAATTAGCATTTTAAATCATTTTAATAAATATAAATATTTAACACACTTTATGAAAACAAAAAAAAATTATTACATTCTCTCCATATTAAATTTATGGGATTTTTTTTCCTTTTGGTAACTAAAAACTTTATAATATAAAAATTCTGACCAAAAATAATATTAACAAGACAATTATATAACATGAGTAGACCCCCACTAATGCACTAACAACATAGTCGTGGGAAGTAGCTGGATGTTGGTAGGAAGAGACTGGTCATCATGACAATCTTTAGGGGGAGCCTGTGCTGTGGAATCTATCATCTGAAAAGAAGAACTAATAACACCACCAGTGCTCACAAAAAAGACATGTTATATTAATCAACCTTTCTAAAAATATGTCTACAACCTTAATATCTGTATTGACCTGTACACAGATAGGTAACAATTAAAGCTCAGAATTCAATTAAAAGATGTTTGTTCTAGGGAAAAAATGCATGAAGGAGTTATAAGAGATACCGAAAGACAACAGAGAAGGAAAATAGAAAATATATATTTGCTTCAACAGCAGAATGAGCTAACAAAACAACTTAAAAAAGGGTTGGAGAATTCATGAAATGTATAAAAAGAAAAATTTAGTTAAAACTATTTATTTCACTACTGCCTTATAAATATAAACTTTAAACGAAATTTACTTTTTTTCTTTTAACCAATCCTCAAGCATAACATCTTTGAGATTTAAATTAACTCCCGTTGGATATTTTTTGTCAGCCCCATCAGAAAATCCATCCAATTGCAACTTTTTTTTAGCAACAGCTGCGAGACATTCAAAGGTTCGCGGTTCCCATGCGGCTAAGTCTGACAAGGATTTTCGGTCAAGCATAATATTAGAGCGATCTAATCCTTCTTTTAAGGTAAATGCTGTAATATTATGTTGGTCGCAAGCAGCGCTTATTCTTGTATTCCAAAGTTCTTTCATATCTTCTTTTTTTAGTTTACGGGCTTTAGTTGCATATACTAACGCACGATGAACATTACGCACAGCAACGGAATAACAGTTCCTTCGTCGTCCTATAAAGGCTGCTGCTAATCTAAATATCTTTCTTTTTCTCCAAATTTCATCCGGACCGCGAACGCGTAAGAAATTTATTGCAGACAAAAACACCATTTTATTACAAGATTACAATTTTTCAAAGTAACTTGATATTTGATAACTTTTTATGAACCCAACGAATAATATTTACTAAAACAACCTCAAATATAAATTTTATTACGATTAATAAAACCAAGTGACATACGGAATCGATTATAGATTAAAATCGATTTTTAGTAAAATAGTTTTTTTTTTCAAAACTGTAATATTACTACTTTTTAATTTAACAGATAAAACAATCGCCACAATTGTTCAAGCATAGACCTGAGACTATTAATAATTTTGTTTGATAAAATATTAGACAGTAAATTGGTTATTTTAAAAAAATCTGAAAATAAGTGTCATTTGGATGTACTGTATGTGACAAAGGTTTATATTTTAGGATACGGAATAAAATAATAAATAAAAAAAAATTATTAGTCTCCAAAGCCAAGTTTAATCCAACATTCTGAAATAATTACAAAGGTGATTGTAGAATTTAAAAAAGTATTTTGGCTAATTTGAAAGGAGAAACATTTTTTAAGAAACAGCGTGACCTATTTTTTAACAAATACATGACATCCAAACAATTTGCGAGATCGAAATTCTGCAGTATATCGCTTTTCAATCTATCATTCAGTTATTAAATAATACGTCTAGTTACAGTTTTAAATTCTACTTGAAAAGTTAAATTACACTTGAAAATAGTACTTTTATTTAGTTTTAACATGTTTTACGCAATACAAAACATGGTGACAATTTATTTATATTGATCATATGAATTTTCCGTAATTGTCAATACTTCGTCATTCTCTTTCAGAAAGTTCTAAATCTTCACTATCTTCAGGATTTACTTGATATGAAGTACTAGATGCTTCAAAATTGTGATTGACTGACATTATATGTTTTACATTCTTTTTCAGTTTATCACTTCTTTCGTCTTCCTCTCTTCGAACGAGGAGTTTGAGGATTAAAATCTGGTTGAAGCCGAAGACAGATTTTTACATGGCTATTTTTAAACAAATTAATGAGTAAACTGTGATCAAAAAGTAGGATAAAATTGTCATTTAAAACTTCCAAGCATAAGGAAGACTCGGATTTTCTCCTAGGTCGGCAGGACTGTCTAAGTCGTTTGCCAAGCGTCTGTTTGTGAAAAGCTGGATAATCGTTTGTCTCAGCCGAAATCATTTTGAAGAATGTTTTATGTCTCAAACAGGTAAGTCTCAATTGGTGCCAAATCGCTCAATTTTTTGGAAAAAAAAGAGCGTCAAAAACTCTACGTGTTATATCGTTCCACAAGCACCGTATTCGCCTCATTGCACTCCGTGCGATTTTAGGATATTCAGCAAAATGCCAATGCGGGGATGCTCTTTTGACACGATTGAGGATAATAACAGAATCGAAAAACGAAAAAGACTATTCCGACTGTTTCGAGGACTAGAAAAAACTTTGGCAAAACTGCATTTTATCGGAGAGATATTACTTTAAAGGTGATGAAATTGGTTTGAAAGAATAAATAAAGAATTTATATTTTATAAAGAAATTAACCTTACTTTTTTAATCACAGTATTATGTACACACTGTCAAGTGGTCGATGGCGAAAATCCCTGTATCTTGCAAATTAGTAATAGTACAAGCATGGAAGTAGCAATATATTAGCGATAATTCCATCGTCTTTCTACTTTTTGTAGTTGTGGCAAGAGCCCCAGAGAAAACAGAAAATATTAATTTCGTTTCAAAATCCCATTATGTTTCGTTTTTTACAATAATCAAAAATTTTCAACTTAAAAATTATGATTATATACTTAATTGTTAAAATTATATACCTTGTTATATAATTTTGTCAAATTACTAGTATTTCCCGGAGTTATTTTGAAACGTGTGGGTGAGTGTTAAATTTGTATACACTGTGAATAAGGCTTCTTAAAAATTTTAACTTAAGCATTAATTTACCTCTATTACTACCACCAAGACGAACAATATCAAGTGCGCGTACATGGAGGTCATGACTATATGATACATGATATCACCGCAGCCGTCAGTGTTTATAGAATGTGTGCCCAATTCCGTCAAATAATTAGATATACATGAGCCACTTTTGCAACAACTGCAAAAGTTACAGCGATGAAAAATTTATTTAAAATATTTCATAACTACTACAAAACATGAAATAGAAGCAGAAATAAAAATGTTCCTTTATTATCTTTGCGTGAATGGAAATTCCTTATTCTACTTTTCGTTGCCGTTGTAAAGTGCCAGGTATATCACAAAAAATTTTAAATCAACAATTATGCCGTCACACTATAAATTTGCAGAAGATGAACCTTCAAAAAAAAAAGAATTACCGGCGTAAATAGGATCGAAGTCCTAATTTGATAGTTAATTATAACCACTCATGCGTCCAGTAGCCAGTCTAGCCTATTATTAAGAAACTTCGGCTTCAGCGAAATATTAGCAGTTGAATACCTTGAGTGGATTCTGGGCTATATTTACGATGCTTGTTTGGATGTTGCGAACAGGCGTAGTAAAAGGTTCTCGATCCTATGCTTGAAGTGGAACGTCAGTCGGGACGAGCGAGTTAGCAATTGAAGGAAAAAATGTAAAGTTCAAATGCTGTAGCTACATGAAGAATATAAAGCTTCTTTTTTAAATTCGCCTACAGACTGTGTATCTAGGCCAAATAATCAGTTATCCATGAGTGATAGGACCCAAACTCATATATAGCCATTAACTCGACAAGAATATATTTTTTAACAAACGTACATTTAGCTCATTTGGTTGGCGATCCGTTAATTTTTTTAGCGGAGTAACAGTTTGTCTTACTGATATATATCGATTCCGTAGGTTAGAGGCAACAGGGCGCAAAACCTCAAGTCTAGTAACTATACTTGAGGGCTGCCCCGGTAGCCTAGGCTCGGACTGTCAAGTGACTTTTCATTACCGTGTTTTTTAATTCCTTATGGGGTCCCGTTATCCAAGCGTTTTGATACCATGGGGCCTACGTGTACCTAACCTCGACTTGATCTGATTGTCATAACTAGTGACTAACTACCATAGCCGTTTGTATAATCTCCGAAGTTCTTCAGAAAAAATTTCGAAGAAGAGTCTCCTGTATAACATAAAGCTTATAAGATAACATAATTCATTTACCTCAGAGGGACACTATCAGTGACTTCTTTTAAACTTTTAATGGGTTGCTTATTATAAGAATCCCATTCATAGTCGCGTATTTTGTCATACCAATCGTGATTAAACCAATCTTTGTAAGAATTAAGCTGAAACAATTTTTAATAGCTACAATTATTATAAGTATTAAAAATTGTACTTAACTAAAAAGTAATATAAACAATAAAACAATCTAGAAATCAAATAAATGCTAGCTTTTTTCACAACTTTGTATATTCATTTTTCCCATTATTAATAGTTTTTTTTTTAATCTGTCCATTGATAAGATGCAATTGATGGCCAGATAAAGAGATGGCCGCTGGGGACTTATGATTCTGAAGGAGAGAGTAGAATATACATGAAACCGGTTGTTAAGATTCTGGAGTGGAAACCACGCATCAACAAGCGAAGCGTAAAACATCCACCCACAAGTTGGACAGTTGACGCTCTTATTGCTGAAATCGTGATAATGAAAGACGAACCATAATGACATTTACTACCGGAGAGTTATTAAAATTATTTAGATAATAATGACCATATAAATAATTACCCCACAACAATGTAAAGACCATTGCACATTATCAATGAAATGTTTGTATCTCGGTACACTTCTGTAAAATTTCATGCCGTGATTAATACATTTCATAGTAGTGTCTTCACATGAATGTATTCTTTTTATGCACAATATAATACCGATCATATTAATGACAATAATCCATACAATGCACATCCATAAAGGACAACACATTACTTTATTTCTCGGGCTGAAAATAATGTTGAAATACAATTAAATAAATTTGATCTGGCTTGTGTGAATATATGAAAACAATTTTTGGCTTCAAATTATGAAGGAGATCGTAGAAAAGAAATGACATTGGGCTGTATACAAAGTGCTATTTTTTAAAACTAAATAGGCGGAATCAATACAACATTAAGAAAACTACTATTTAATGATAGAAGAAAGAAAAATTTGTAATCTATGTACATTTTAATTTCCGTTGTGCTATGAATTTGATTCATAAATTGTGATTTCTAAAATCGGTACCATTATTTGCTTTGTTTAATATTCTCTATGCTTACAAATAATTTGATAAGTGACAAAAAAACTTTTTTTTTTAATAAAAAAAAATTACATCGGATATGGTTGCCAATTAATAAAGTGTCATTCTTTTAAGACACTTTTAATGTCCGTTCAAAATGTGAAGTTATGCAAAAATTATTTTTATTTGATACATATTATTTATGCGATTTTGCGGCACCTTTGATAAACAAAAAAAAACATAGAACTTAATAATGGCATAAAGTAACCTATAATAACTTTAAAATATTACATTATATTTGAACATACTCGATACGTGTTCCATACGCTATAGAATACAGAATGTGAACATTTGTAGGCAGCATTATTATTCCCGACAACAAAACAAATGCATTAACTAAATCCGTCCCGGTTAGCATAAGCATGTTGCCTACAACTGAAAAAGAAAACAAATAAGAAAAAATCCAAAAACAGAAAAACGAAAATGTCCTTATATATCAATAACCAATTAATGGATCTAGCTTCCTATATGTGTTTCTTTACAAGTATTTAATAGAAATGCTTTCGATTTTTCAAATCACTGAATAAGGCAAAGGAACAAGGTGTCGATGTATAATATTTAAAGACGAATCCAATGAAATTTACTTACAAAAAAATAAAAGTAACGACCACATTATAGCAAACATAGAAATGAACCATAAAAAGCAGGCAGCCCACATAACAAATGGATGATTTTGATACTTTCTCGCCATTTTATTTAACCGTAAACAATGGTTAACAGGGAATTATATATATCATTTCATATGAATGATAAAATCAACATCAACGTGCTTATAAAACTTGACGTTGTCACGCTCTATATAGACTTTTTATAAAAAGTGCAACAGCTAAAAATACACAAAAACTTCTTTACAATTCTTAAGATTTAAAATATTAACTTGAAAATTGTTATTTTAGTTTTTAAATAAAATTTGTTGTAAATTGCGTTTTTAATTTTTCGATTTATTGCATCCGACACGCTGTTCCTAATCATCATCATCGGGCATCCCCCATAAATTTCCAATAGGTATAGCATCCACCCAACGACCTCTGTCATGGTTTCAGCCCATGGACGCCCAATGCAAGGCATGGGCCACCCCCAAAGATATGTATTGGGGGATATACCATAATCGACACGCTCGGTAGGCAGGTTGGCGATCGCAGTGTGATATTATGGCACACAGAGGACGCTACTGCCCCTCCTCTGGAAACTTATTTATAAGCAATGGCAACCCTACATAATTTATGAAAAAAGTGTGAATTATATGCATTCGTATCTCAGGAATCGAACCCGCGACCTACAATTGCAAGTCTCCTCGACAGCTTAATACTTTTGATTAGTACTTTTGTCATGACAAAACTTCTCAGCAATCAAAACTCAGCTCGTGTCGGTAACTAAATATTGAGCTTTTATTTTTACCTTCAGTGCCAATAGCTAAGGTAATTTATATCAATCTAATGAAACAAATTAGTGGAAATATTTTAAAATCTTTCAGTTTATCATATGAATACATAGAGTAGTACATCCGTCATTATATTATACCTAAGGAATTCCGATTCCAAAAAAAAGTAACACTGTTTAAACCATTTTATTAACAAATTACAAAAACATATGTTAACATTTATATATTATACATGAAATGATTTTATGTATATAAAAACACTATAATTATACGCTGCAAAATTAAAACTCTGCTAAGTCTATGAATTCAAATTTTAAAAACCCTGTAATGGTAATAAGCAAGGCATATGAGGGATGGCTTTAAGAGGGAGTCGTTTGTGATACTCATATTTTTATGGAAGCTGTTTAATTCAATTTAACAGCTGTTTAGTTCAATTACTAAAAGTAATAGTGTAGTTAAACTACGCGCCAATTAGAAGTGTTGACGAATATATTGATAAAACATTAGGAAACTGTCGAACAGCGGCTATTATGTCATAATAGCAAAAACACTTTTCAAAAAAATTGTTACAAGAAATTTTTTGCAAAGGCAAATTAGAAGTCTGCTTTTGTCTTGCATTCTTGTAAGACACTAAGCTGCATATTTTAAAGATGACAATGACAACTTTTTATGTGCCGGTTATTGAATATTCCAATACGTATCTCTACTTATGTAGTAGACTGTAAAATTTATTAGGCTATGAAGAATCTTATACCAGATAAGCAACTGGATATTTTACGTTAGTAGAAAGCCTATATAAAGAGGGGTTTATGAGGATGAATGACGTGCTACCTCGACTTTTTAAACCTAAGAAGTCCGAACGTAATGTATATCTTCCTTGGTTTCTCGTAAAATGTAATCATGATTACATAACATAATTAATCCATGAAATATTACTGATTGTATTTACGAATTTCCGACTACTTTCTTAATTGCAAAGATTCAATCTTTCTACCAACAAAAGACTTCGTATGGCAGTCGCCTACTTGTTGATTTAAGTAATCATTTTATTTTATATGTTTTAAGTATAATATGTTAAATCAATAAGATGTAATATAAACATGTATAATATATTATATTTATTTTAAGAGTATATTTTTTGATATGTAAAGTAATTAAAACTTTTCTTAAAAGATTTTTTTTTAAATCTTATTAAAGTTATATAAAATGATTTGTGTACATGTATAGCAATAGACAAAAAAAGCAGCTCATAACCATAAATTAGAATTATACATATAGAGTACGAATATATAGAGTACGAATGTATGCATATTTACCACATCAGTACATTTACCGCATCAATATTCAACAAGAAGTCTTTTAAAAAAATCCGCTCTCTCTAAACTTTATAATATTAGTAATTCTCTTGTGCGCAATTGTGTCCAAGTACTCTCAATTATCGTGTAATAAATTTTAAAAAAATCATAAAACAAAGACATTTTGATTTAAGAGAATACTGTTATAGTAAATATTTTATATTATTATGAAATGGTTTGAAAATGTAAAAGTGGCAGTAAGCGGAAGATAACCGACAATACAGATGTTGGGTGGAGTCTTTACGCAACTTCAAAATTATGAATATTCTTTCTTTTCTCCATGCAGTTCCCTCTACTTTTCAGTGAATCCATTTTGACTAATAGTAAATTTTTAATTTTTTTCATGTTTTAGGATTAAGAAACCACCCCAATAATTTATTAGCAAAATAACTGTAGGCAAATATGCATCCATATAACCAATCTCTGCTCAAGGCCCCTTTAAAAATGTCTTCATCTTCTCAATTCAAAATTACTATTCGACTGTCTCCTCGGGTTTAGTGACGTCGCCCATTTTTTTTATTTTTGGCGCCGTGGTGAATTCACAACCAGTACTCACAATAATGTCTTCAACGGTTACACCTTCGGCCAGTTCTGTCAATATTAGTCCTTTTTCTTTGTCAACATCAAATACGCACTGAAAACAAATTTGTGTATAACATTATACAATAATAGGTATAATAACAATAAAGTTTTATTTCTTATACAGTCCGTCGAATGTTAGTTATGTTATTTTTTTTTACTTTGTACACACAATTTAGAATTTTAGCAATTAAAAAAAATATTTATTTGTACATAAGCTTCTAAACATTGGTAATGGTGTAAATGTTATAAGCAATAACGGATAAGCTTAGTAACTCCATTGTAAGGAGATTATTATATTGTGATACAGTATTCACTATTTTGTTCTTATTTTGAACTTAATTTGAACACAACGAATAAAACCTGTCAAACTAGAAATAAAGTTTGTAAATTGAATAGCTTTAAGTGATAATGCAATATTGTCTCCTTATGTTACAAATGTATACATTAGTTTTAATACTAAGAGAAACTATGTTACTTTGGTTAGATAAATATGCATTGTATTTTAAAATAGCGTTATAATTCATTACCTTTTCAGTGATAATCATGTCTACACAATTTTTCCCTGTAAGTGGTAAAGAGCATTCTGGCAGTATTTTATGGGCACCATTTTTGGCAGTATGTTCCATAGTAATCACAACCTTCGTTCCTGGCGCTGAAACTAAATCCATTGCCCCACCCATTCCTTTAACCATTTTCCCCTATAATTAAAAGTATAAATTATTAGTTTCATCATGGAGTTGCATTAGTACATAGATGTGAATTGTAACACTCGTTAATTATTATAGCATGTTTTATACTGCTATTTTAAGTTTACAGGAAATACGTTAAAACGTAATATAATAATAAGTTATTAAGCCCTAAAATTGAAAAAAAAAAACTACGTTATAGCGGCCTGATGTTTGATTTTCATTTCTATAACATTATGTTAAAAACCTTAAAGGATTTTACCCTTTCTTATTATATAAACTTTACGATATAAATCAGTTTTTACTACCCTTTTGCGGTTTACAACAAATAACTTTTTTTTCTCAGATCTCATACCGGTAAGTGTTAGGGAAACACATACGTCACCAAATATTTCTATCGTGTTTAAAAATTAAAAATGGTTTAAACATGATAATATAAAATTTATCGTTGTCTAAAATTATGAAAAAACTGTTAAATCCATTCTTTGAGGTTAGAAAACACGTTTTATTACGTATATATATAATTAAAATTATTAAGTTAATTATATGTAAACAAAATCCCTTACAGGAATCATCCAGTTGGCCAAATCTCCATATTGTGATACTTGCATTGCACCAAGTATGGTAAGATCTATATGACCGCCACGTATCATCGCAAAACTATCGTCCGATGAGAAGAAAGATGACCCTGTATAAAATAATCGTTTAACGTAAAATATAATACATTATAAATAGCCCAATAAACTGTTATCGCATAACCTCATTCATTGTCCTAGATAACTACTGTCTACTAAAGATCTTTATTATGCAACTGACTCAAATACTTCAAATATATATGAAGTATCTACCTGGTAATACAGTTACGGTTTCCTTTCCAGCATTTATAAGATCAGCATCTACTTCGTCTTCTTTAGGAAAAGGCCCAAGACCTAAAATTCCGTTTTCTGATTGCAAAAATACTTTTACATTCTCCGGTATGTAATTACTAGCAAGCATAGGTATACCTGAAATTAAGAATTACAGAATGTACTCTCTTATACTATAACGGGAACAATTCGATTTAAAAATAACGTACCAATTCCGAGATTGGCATGCATGCCATGCTTAAACTCTAAAGCTGCCCTTTTTATTATTCTTTCTCGAACAAGATCTGCTGATTTTTTCTCCTTTTCGTCAATTGCTTTACTGACTGTCCGTCTTTCAATGCGCTTTTCAAATTTGTCGCCTTTGATTATTCTATGTACATAAATGGATGGTATGTGTACAAAGTCAGGATCAATTGCCTCAACTATTTCTTCAACTTCAGCAATTGTTACTTTGGCAGCTCTACACATCGCAGGATTAAAATTTCGGGCGCTCTTTCTAAATATCAAATTTCCATATTTGTCTGCTTTCCAAGCTTTAACCAAGGCGAAATCGCCAGTGATTGCCTCTTCCATAACATAGTTCTTACCATTAAATTGTTGGGTGTTACGAGGTGAACTGGCAATATCAATCTATATTTAAAAACATACATATTTGTTACATAAATTAATATTGGCCGTCATATTTTATTTTTATTCCATTCTTATCAAAACGCGGCTCTAACAATTTAAACCACAGGAAAAACGTTGCAATTGAATACAATTGTATTAACATGCTATTAGAATGAGTCGCATTTTAATAAGAAATTATACCCTGTTTACAAAAACAGAATTCAATGGAAGTAAAATGTTTAATAAGTAGCTATTTAATGAAACTAAAAAGAATTTGTTCTTACAATGTCTACATTGTTTACAAAAGTAAATTAAATATAAATACTCACTTTTCCATCTTTAGTATATTTTATAGGTGAACCTCCTTGGTGGATTAAAGTCCCAAATCCCGTAGGAGTAAAGAAAGCTGGAATACCTGCACCACCCGCCCGGATCCTTTCTGCTAACGTGCCTTGCGGAGTTAATTCAACCTACAAAAAAGAACTTGATAAATTCAATATGTAAATGTAAAGACTTGTAACATCTATTACGATAGGTACGCCTTCTGGTTAATTTTCTTATCAAATTCAAGATCAGTTGTTCTATAATTTGATTACTTAGTGGGTAGTGATATCAACCCGGGGTTCGTAAGTTTGATAGTAACAATAAACATGAAGAAAATTTACTGCAAAATTATAGGTTAACATATGAGAGTCTCAAGATGCAAGGTCAGGGCTATATGATGAATTATATATTCATCATTCATCAGACTTCCGAAATCATTTCCTCCTTGGTAAATGTTTGATTAAATATATGTGTAATCTGATGAAATATATAGGTCTAGCATTATTATGATGAAAATAATGGATGATGACCTTACAATCTCACCATAAAAACACAAGCAATTGCGTTAATTTGGGTTTGTGCGTTAATTTGCTTGTAAGTGGAACTGGATTGCCCCTTGTCAAAAGAATGTTTTCATCTCATTTCTTTATATGAAAAATAATTAAGTAAACAAGCCTTAGTTTTTCAACTACAACATAATTATAATATAGTATAAAAGTGCGGCATTTTTAAATAATGGCCGTAAAGTTTTGCTAAAGCGCATGTTTATTTTAATGTATGCAAAAATATTAGTAAAGGTAAGAAAAAAATGAAAGGTAAATGTTATATTAGGCGTTATTCCAATAGAAACGGCCTTATGACTATAAAAGACGAATATGTGTAGCATAATTTAAACATACAAGATAGCACAGTATACTTATTCAACAGGTCAACAACACATTTTTATCTTCTTATAAGACTGATAATTTTTTCTAATAAGATTATAGAGTATCATCACCGAAATACATTAACAGTAATTTTTTGATCTTTTTAGACGCAGAGGGAAATAAATCATGTACAAATACAAATAATCTTCTCAAATTAACACAAAAAATAATTTACTGTACTCTTAAATGGATAACTGTTATTTGCAAATTCATTTAGAGACCCCATATTCCGTAAAACCACAATTAATCAAAAATGTTTATGTTACCTGTAATACTGTCATATGTAAAGGTAACATAAAGCATTAAAAATGTGTTATATTTTTTCATAAAATTATGCAAATGTCACTGAATATGAATATTAATTTAAATTAATTATATTTTTATACAATTCTTTACCTTATAATTTTAATTGAAAATGATACTTTGTAATTAATTCTGTCATACATGTATTTTTTATAGTTTATACAGATATTTTGTTAAGTATGTACATATGTAATGAAATATGTTAATAAAAAATGATAGTTATGTATTTATAAATATTTTGTTTATATTTTTTATGTATATTATACTACTAAATAAAAATGAAATGAAAAATATACACATTTACATATTATATTCAGATATTTGTAAAACATGGCAAAATCGTGACAATTCTTTGTTTCTCATTTGTCCCAAATTAAGACAATCTCTTTTATCAAAGGATTTTTTTCTTGATCATGCCATGTGTGTCATGGTAATGTATCTTTTTATATAAGCTATTAGCAATAATACTACCAGTTAACCTAAACATAAAACAGTGGATTAGCTTATCCATCTATCACATGTTCAAGACCCATTTGAAGTTAAAATGATTACCTCCAATTCACCATTAATAAATTGTCTTTCAAACTCTGCGTTCTCTCCTACATATGATGCAATCATCCTCTTCACCTGTTTATTTTTTAATAATAATCCTAAACCAAAGTCTGCAACGCCTGGAATCAAGAAATAAAATATACTAAAAATATCCTGATACTACAAAGCTGATATATTCTAAAAAATACTGTCATCGTATCATAAAAAATACACTTTTTGTCAAATGATGTACGATAAAAAAGTCAATGGATTCGAAAATATTTAATAACAATGATAACAAGGAAAAGTATTTACATAATTTGGATTACTACATATTAATATTAAATATTTTCTAATGTACCTGTCCTTGCATTTTCTTACCCAGCCTGTCACTTTCCAATAGGAATATTACATTTTTAAAATTATCAAAATGGAATGATCATTATATATAGGATTATTGGAAACAGGTGTAAAATCTTTAAAGCTTTTTACTAATGAAAAAGCCAAATATTCTTATTTTAAAGCTTTTAAACCTATAACAATCTTCCTGTATATGATTTACAAAGTCAACATATGAAATCCATCATTACAATGCTTCATTTTATTGCTTATGTAAAACCACATTTTGGATTTTGTTTGATATCCTATATTACCTGCATTATTAGAAACAACAGTCAGATCCTTTATATTTGTATTTTTTACTGCTTGTATAAGATTTTCCGGTATTCCACACAACCCAAATCCACCTACTAAAATCTTTGACCCGTCTTGAATATCTTTTACAACATCATTTATGTCATCAAATATTTTTCTGTTTACATTACATGTTGTACTGTAATTAGCAGTGTTCAATACCTGAAATATGTATAATAAAATAAAAATATTTTTTTACTATGGAACATTCATCATTTATGACAGCTGTACACCAACAACAAACAAAATCAGGAACCATTAATAAATTGCTCTGTATTAAAATTTGGTAAAATTTAATTTATTTTATAATATATTAATAAAACATTCCAGATATAACAGGTTTAATACATAGTAACAGTTTAATACTAATCTAAAATGATCGAAAAATTATAAGCAGATTATAAGATACTTTCTTACCTTCGCAATATTACAAAGTTTTAAATTCGATAAATAGTAAAGGTTTATAGGCACTAGTCTTCTAGACACACCGGACATTTTTACGGTATTTTTTACCCGATTGCTTTCGATGTCTTTTATGAAATGATTATACACTTTTACTTAGAATTACGTACAATTGCACTTATCAGTTTATCACTGTAAACAAAACTAAATAATTATATAGACTAAAAGAGACGACAAGAAGCAGTATTGCCAAGTAGATAAGAACTGATCATTGTATGTTTATTTCTCATCTCAAGTTATGTCGAGGTCATTTACAAATGACACAAATATATAGTTCTCCAAGATAAAACTGGTTTTAAAATTTAAAAGGTGTATTTCTTCTCTATTTATATTCATAAGGACTTACAATGTGACAAGATTCATTAAAAAGTGGAGGTAATTATCAACATAGAATTTTACATTGTTTTTTTTTGTTTTTATGTTAATTTGTAAAATAATAAAAAAAACTTTCATTCCATGATATACAATTTCAATATAAATAACATATATGACCTAAATATATTTTTTTACGTTTTTATATATATCATAATTATCCCGATGTTTCGATGAACGTAGCTTTCAAACAAAGTTATTTAAAAAATGAATTCTAAATAAAATGGATTACTATTTCGTTAAAAATTATCGGTGATTTTCCATGAACGAGTTTTCCTTCACTTAATAGTACTCGTTTGAAACAAGTTTCTCTCAATATTCATGATATTTTAAAACCGGTTTTATTTGTTTTTGGACAATATTTAAATATAAAGCTTTAGAAAATATAGTAAAAAGCATCCCCAATTTTATGGGTTTAATCATAGTATTTGTAAATGGCAGTTATATAAATTAAAACAATTGATTATTAAGAAATTTTAAGGCACGACCCTTTGGTCCCATTAAGAATAATCGGATGTTGACTCTCATCAACAGTAATTAGTCTGGGATCGAACTTCCCTCATTATATTTGACAATGTTGGAAGATGTAAATTAAAAGTAAAGGGTGATACCAACTCACTGCCACTGGGTGTTGCAAGGTGTCTTAAAGAAACCAAGACTGTTCACCTTCTAATTTTACATTGAGCACAGTGGATTTACCTGTACTAACTTCACTTCTTCCACTATTAAAATAGACGTGTGTCTCTCACTTCTAGGCAGTAAAAAACGAGTGCAAACTTGAAAAATTCATATACTACAATCTGATTATATTTACTTTTCGCCGAACTAAGTAAAGGTCCTTGGAAATCTATAGAAAATTCTTTCGACAGATACACTTGCTTTTATGAAAGTGCCAGATGACCTCTTAGGATGGACACGTCTTATCACTTCAATAGAGAACTTAAATGTTTAGTACGCACTCAATGCTTTTATCATAATAATAATAATTCAATGCATAACAGAAGCATTGGTTGCGTATTAAAAGTATATTTTACACGTATGCGTGAAACGTCAGGATTGCAGAGTCGACCAATTGCGTTATCTTAATTGTCTTAGACACATAATAATAACAGTAACCTTCTTTATTTTAGAACTTCAAAAACGAACACTTCTCGATCTTAATAGCTAAAAATAATTGTAATCTATAATTTTTTAGGCCTGTTTGCCAGTCGGGGAAGGCCTCTTTCAACCACTACTATTCGTGTAGCTTATTTATGCTTTTTCCAATTGAATTAAATATAGATATATCTACACCTCTCAATAAGTGGCAACAAATAAAATACCTATGAAGTTTTCTCATGCATCTGAACACCCGGTTACATTGTGGGAAAACTAACCTTCCTAACTTTTTAAGCCCATGCCATCCCATCATGGTTGAAAACAATCATCAAGGACCCAAAGCTAAGCTAGATTCATAACCTGATTTCCCTTTGTCCTTAAACCAAAAATTTGTATATACAAGTCATCAAAAAATTGGCATGAGTATAGTCGAAATGTGACAACCCAAGCCGAGGTCTCTTTATGTTGGTAACGAGTGCGTCCCCCGAAGCGGTCTAAGAGGTCAAGACATCGCAATTCGGGAGCCATCAAGGAACCTTAAGAGAGATTTTAGACGCCTTCTGCGCCCTGCCGCCTCGGACCCACGGAATCTAGTGTCAATAAGGCAGCAATGGAGGTCCGGTCCCAAAAAAGCCAATTGGAAAACTACTTATAAAACCAAAGAAAAATACGATAAATAGAAAACCATTTATTGTGTGAATCTTTAAAATTGTATTCCATACATAACAATTCGATATATTTGTATCATAACATCCCTTTACATATTATTAAAATATATAGTCACAAGTTTAAGGCACATATTTCTATATCTTAAATATTTTAAATTTAATATCAATAAATAAAGGTATCTTCTGCAACATCATTAACAAAAAGTACATAAGTGGAATCCTTTGAGTTTCTCTTAAAACTGTCAAAAATAATGTAGTTCCCTAAAATATATTGCATATACTTCAAAAAAACTCTTAAATATATTCTATTGAATTAGAATCACACAGTGGAAACACTTTTTTTAAATATTTGGGAGCACATGGCCTATATTTAGACAATACTGAAACTAATAGCCTCATACATTTAAGTACTGTAACGTTGTTTTATTTCTGATCAGTAGAGATAAAATTATTTGTTAATTGAATAAATAATTATCTTAAAAATTTAGTATTTTTTTCTTAACTCATCTTTTATTTTAAAATAACTTTCATGTTATCTTATTTTTGTTCAGTACAGATATAATTATTTGTTGATATTTAGAACGAACTAATAATTATTGACTTTATAAATTCAGTGTATCTTTTCTTAATACTTTTCTATTTTAATTTTTTTTGTTTTACGTGACGTGTTTAATTTTAAGCTTTTTTTCGATTCCATTGTTAAAATAAATTTATACCTATTTGACTTTAATATAAATTTGTACTAATATTATCCAATGCTTTTAAAAATATGAAAAAGAACATCTAGAGATACAACTTCTCTGCATTCCACGGATTCTTTAGAAGGTTTTAGGGTATTGCAAGAGTCCTTACAGATCAGGTCTTCATAATTCATCATTGCTGCTACTTGTGTTGGGAGTATACACTGAGGAACCTTCCAGCTTTTATAAAATTATAAAAGTCTGATAGCGATAGTAAATATGTTGTGTAAAAAATATGCAATGGTAATTTTAAAATATTGAATAAAACCAATATTCGAACAGTCATAGAAATCATAGAATAATGTTGAACCGGAAATATTAATGTTTAACCTAATAAATGCCATTCTCATTCTCACACTAATTTTAATATGCACTAAGTAGTTATAAATATACACCACATAAAGAATATAAGAAATTACATAGAAAAATGAAGATCCTTTAGCATGTGTATAAGAGTTAATCTTATTACAAGAAAGTAACTTTCTGAATACAGACAGAACATAATATTTCAGTGACATCTAAGCCGTTATTTAAACTTTATTTTAAATAATAAATAACTGACAATCGTTTTATACATTTTGCCTGTCCTAAGCGAGTCGTCCAGATCTAGCGTCCGTTATCACACCCCAGAGCTCTATAATAAATTCATCTGTAAATCCAAACTCCTGCAGATCACTATTATCAATAGCTTCAGCAAGTTGCATAGAATTCGTTTTGCCTTCCGCGATGTCCCACATCTGTGTTGCTAGTTCCGTATCATTTATCCCCATAAATGATTCTAGAAGTCCATTTATTTTCTCTATTCCAGCTTGTGACTTCTCATCGTGCTGAAAAAAAAAACAAGAAACAAATATAATATGATAATTATAAAACAAAGGTAAACTCGTAAAAATTGCTTTAATAACCAAATAATTTTCGTACATTCAGTCTGTTGAATTTAATTTTTTTTTTCAAAACTTTTTAGCCGACCAGTTTGGATTGTTTAATATAATGACGTGTGATCGCAGGACGTTTAGCAACTGGCAAGTATCACGCCATACTATTTTTTTCTTTGTCTTTAGAAATGTAACGGTATGCCTTAGATTAACGAAGGCTTTTGAATTTGATTTCAAAAAGCGTGAATTCGTTGGCATGTATCATAGAAGGTGTCTCAGCGATTCTGTTATTTCAAGGACTTTTTCGAAAAAAACTAATGGTAAATATAAAACTGCGATGATATCAGCTTTTAAATAAAGTTTTAAAAATGAGATTGTTCACAACTTCAATTTATACTACCAGTTGCATAATATCTAAAAAAACTATTTAAAGTAAAAACGTGGCCAAGGTATAATGAGAAGCCTTTCCTTAACTTTTATTAGTTTAATTATAATTTTAGAAAGTACAGCGTTATGCACCAGTTAAAAGTAGTTTAAGCCTATAACAATCAGTTCTGTGGTAGAACAACTCTAAGCTTAACAGATAAGCTTGGTTAGCCAAGTACAATTGGTCTGATTAGAAATGTTATCGATAATTTCTGAATCAACTAGTTTTATTGTACATTTACATCAGAAGGAAAATCACAGAACTATTATAACATAAAAGTAAACCGACTACATACTGCCCACAGTGGGTTGTATTATCAATCGAGGCATTCTCTTATTGACAACCATCGTATCGAAACAGAAGGATAAGTATCAGGTAATCGACGTATACATTATATGAATCTTGACTCGTGTAAGTTAAATCCATCATTTATATTTATGACACATAAAACATAATTTAGAACATACTTACCTCATTTTCTATTGTAGCCGGTCCATTTGCTTTAAATCTAAGAGTTTCTTTTCCTGAACCATAGTTCACCTTTTTCCCCGCTCTGGTACTGCTCGTTTTGGGTCCGATACTTCCGAATCCACTCTTTAATGGTTCTACCAAACGAATTGTGAAAGTTGTGCCTTTTGGAATGTCTTTTAATAACTTTGCGACTTCATAGTGCCTCTTGCCAACCATATTTTCTCCTTCCAATTTCTCAATATGATCTCCGACCTAAAAAATACAATTACGGTTGTTAGCTGCTAATGCTCGCAATAGTTTATTTCCTGTTAATTCTTAACGTGGTGAATGATCTGGCGCTCAATGAAAATTACTTTTTTTTATTGTGTGCACAATTTTAGATCATGTATCCTAGTGAAATATAATATTGTAAGAAAAATATTTACAATTATTTTTTCGTATAGTACTTTCGTATATACCTTGCATGTGAACTCTCGCCTTTTTTATCGTGTTTTCATGTTGTGTATGCTTTAATAAACTTTAACATGCAATTATAATGCTTTGTAATAAATTTACGTTATATCTACCTCAATATGGGGGATTCTTGAAACGATGGAACCTTCTTTTATTCTTTTAATAAAGGCATAACCTGCGCCATTATCTGTTATCGTGAGTCCAAGTGCATCCTCAGTTTTAACTATTTCAATTTCTTTTGGTCTTCCTTTTCGATGTGCAAAAATGAAGTCTTCTAATCCTATTTGCCCGCCTAGTAATTTCCTCATATCTACTTTGTGGGTATTCAGCGTACAAAACAGGATCTGAAACCATAAAAAATATATCTTATACACGTGGACCCAAAGGCGGTTACTTCATTAATATCAATTAAATTACTTAGTCATAAAACTGTTACTTATTGTCTCTACTTATGTATAATAGCGGGCTATATTTACAATTTATTTAAAAAATTTCAAATCTAAGAATTTGCTTACACATCATTTTGTTCGAATAGAAATGAAATTAATTCGAATAGAAAATTTCGAATCGAATAAACTGAAAAAACTCGAAAGATAGCCTATATTACAATATGTAACATTTAAATTCAAAGAGTGAACACGACGCAATTCGCAAATACTTTCTCTTTCCAAGTTGCATGATGAGAAAGTTCATCTTTACTTATCCGTTCACTTAAAATAAGTTGGACCTTCTTTATTGTTTTCCACTTTATATAAAAACATATTATTTTGGATTATCATGGTGATGATAGAACATGTTTAGTAATAAATTTTTAAATATGTAATCATTCATAGGTGGCTGGAAGTCGCTGTAAGGGCAGCGCAAGGCCGGTCATTGTGGCAATTTTATCGATAAGAAGAAAAACAATTACAATCACGCAACTCAACAAAGCAACAAAAATACTTTTTGATGAAAGTAAAAAAGGCAATGAACTTTTTATGCCTATATGGATAGCATGAACTATTCATGAACATACGTAGAGTTTTTAAGTTAATAATCATATGATCGGGTTCTATTGAAAATTCGATTGGCTTCTAACAGTGAAAGCGATACTACACAAATCAATTTAACACGGTTCGCTACGACTGTTTAACCTTGAATTGACTAACATTATTACAGTAATACGAAGTCAAGATGTTTTTCTGTTCTTATGTTTTACGGTTAGTCAATTTTCTCATCATTTTATTTTAAAAAATAAGCACAATTCAACAATTAAATGAATATTTTGAAATTATTCTTTAGCAGAGGGAAATCTAAGAATGATTGCCTTTTATCAAGACGGCAGGGTTATGTTACTCTTATCTACAATAACTGTTCATAGTATCACCAGTTCATTACGTTTACTTTCGCCTGATTCACTTTAGAACCAATAACCCCATAAAAGCAGCGACTGCAATTAACCTTACACTTTATCATTTTACTATGAAAGAGTAATTAATAGTGAATTATAAATACAAAATTTGTAATTTGTTCATTTGACTTGTTTTATAATATTTCTGATTTTATATCATTTATGTTTTAGAGTAAGCAAGCAAGAGCAAGAAAAAATAGTCAGTGGACTGACGGAACGGAGCGAAAAATATTCCCCCCGTCTCGCTGCATACCTTAGAGCAGTACAGCAGTTTTAGGTAGTATATACTGTAATACTGAATTTCTGTTTTTAGTGTTGTGTATATTTACAAAATAATATAAAACAAAAAACCGGTGGTTTTTAAAGACTGTCTGAATGGGTAGCATTCTCTTTCAAACACAGCTTCCAGTACAGTGTTTCTTTTTCATTTCCCATCTGCCTTTATAGTTTAATCGTGTTTTTGTGAAGAATGGTAGTAGAGCGCTGAAGGTGTTTAGCCTTGACCTCTTTACGGCAACCAAGCTTGAAGGTTCTCTCTTAGTCTCATTTCGAACCTTTTCATTACGTATTCACCCATAAATGGCAGGTTTCCAAGCATAGTAGCTGGCAGAAAGAGCCCTCTTGTGGAGACGGCTTGGTTCTGAATCTAAGATTCTATAATAAAATTACATAATTTTCCAGGATTTTTGTCACAAACACTTCCTTTATATTTATGAGTTAAGCTATTAACCTAAAAACACGGTCACCACAACATTTTATATATATTAAATGTAATAAAGTAACCGAGACAGCCCAGTAAATTGGCAAGTTGAAGTAGCAGTGGGTAAGCCACATAATGCGCAGAAAAGATGGCCGCTAAGACCTTTAGCTTCTATAATGGAGATTGTCGACTGACAAGCGCAGTGTAGCACTTTCACCCACAAGGACGACCTTGTAAGCCGGGGCTGTCGAAAATTTCATAGCGAAGGCCCATGTCCACCAAACAGACGTCCAGCACGATTCAGCAGTATGAAATGATGATAAATATTTTTTGAAATATATTGACATAACTATCATCAGAATGATACAAACAGCTCAATAAGTATATACGATCATTTTAAATAAGTGCATGGATTACATACAAACGTATACGACACACATTTTATCTTTTATCACTATAAAATGGTCGCTGTCGGTAACCTTTGTTTCACCTTGTTTTCAATATACTTTGTCTAACGCTATATAAATTACTTGTAGCGATTTTTAAACAAAATAGTCGGCATTGTTTACAAGTGAAAAATATTAAAATAGTTACGCTACGTGACTCTTTTTGTAAAAGAAAAAAACTGATTGTAATTAACTACCCCAGTAACACTGACGTCAAATATTAAGAATATTTAGTAGCCGATTGTGTTAGGAAATTTAACCCAATATCGCATTTAAAGAAAGCAAGACATTAGATACATCGTACTCGTTAGTTCTTACACAATCTTTGCTGTTAAATATTTAACAGGCAAGTCATAATTACGATATAACGTGCTAATAAAAAGCTACGCAATTAATTTACATTACCAGCCAGATCGTTAGCGATGATTAAGTATTGCGTTATAGTTATTTTAAAATAAAATCGCAATCACATTTCCGAAAGCGTTATACTATGGAAATGCCTAGTTTAAGTTTAATTTTCTTTGTAAATTTCTCACTTTTATAACACACGCATGATAAAGTATTAAAAAAAGAATATGATTACTCTACGAGATCGAATCATGATTGAATAAATCCGTGAAGGACGAAAGTAAGTGACATAGCCCAATAGTTTGGCTAGTGGCAGTGGAAGTGGGCAGACTACATACCGCACAGAACAAAAATACCGCTGGTGCCTTAAGGTTCTGAAGTAGAAACGCGGACCGTTAATCTTACTAAAGCAAGAATAAGCTAGGGAGGAATACTATAGACTCTTACAAGCACGTACTTTCTCTACAATACCATCACAGCAGCAGTACGAAAAAATTTCACAAAGTCCAGGTTATGCATTGGGTGATCCAATTTATTTTCTTACAATTTTCCCTGATTATATCCTTTGTGGCCGCCGATGTTCCGTCACACCAGAAATTTAGCAGTACCTATGTATCCGTAGTCACTTGCCACATTCGTTTATATGACACGAGAGTAATACTGCGCCCCTGGGTCGATCCACTTCCTGGCCACCCAGCCATGCGTGTATCCGTAATGACATTTTTTTGAACATAGTTACATAAATTTGTGAACAAATAACGTTCCATATGAAATCTCTCTCGTTCTTTTGCACGATGGAACGAGCTTACTTCTATATTAGCGTGCTAGTTAATAGATCATTAATAGTTAATTATCGAAAATAAATGGCAAAAACTTAAACTATGTGAAGTACAAGATGTCGTAGTAATTAATGCAAGGAAACATGTATTAAAAAAAGAAGGACATCCATAAATATCGGTTGTTGTTCCCATAAAGAATGGACTTGATGCGCTTTTACTAAGAACTTAATTAAAACACATATCTGTAAAAAATAATCTTATTATGTTGAAGAAATAGAACCTTAAGACGATCAGTGTAGGCGTGGTCCTTGTTTGGGTTTACTTGACCACTCGTTTATAATATTTGCACAAGACTATTACAAATAAAAATACTATTTATAAATATCTAGACTATAGGTTAACGAACTCGAGGCTTTAATTATGTTAATCGTTAAAAATAAAATATACCACTAAAGCAATCGGCAAAATTAAAAAAATGGTATAAACCAAACTGTTTGAATTTAATTTCATGATTATTTAAAAAACGAATGCCGGTTTGACAACATTGAATTTTCATTTGTCTTAGATATTGTCTCACTAAACTTGACCGGCATATTAATTGTTTCAAGAATTTTTTAACGAACAATAAAAACCACAAAGTTCGTGTTCTTAACATTTTGCCTATGACCTTTAAAAATTATGGCCAGCTGCTAACACTTATTCAAGGGCACCTTTCGGGCACTTTTCGAATAATGAATCATGTCATAAATTTTGCTAATGGCTTCTTGCATAATATATTTTTATTATGTTTGCTTTCGCTAGGAAATAATATTTTTGTGTCTACTGTATATTGAAATCCATTGTTATCTAAAACAAGGCATGTTCTTCATGCCTTGGCTATCGACTTAGGAAATTGCAGTTCTGGAGCAGAGAACACAGCCCGACAATCGTAGTGCAAGACGTCCCACAAGGTGGCAGACGACTTAGTTAAGATCCTTGGAAGACTGGTTGCAGGCCGCTTCTTACCGGTCCTATCGAAAATCTGTGGTCGACACCTATGTCCAGCAGTATATGTGTATCATATGGGTAAAATGTTGGTGATCCAGAATAATATTATTTTTTATTATAAACAAAAGTGTAGATCCTTTTACTTTAATTTATTGATATCTGCGACCTTACAGAAACTTTTAACGTTATAAAAACGTTGACACAGAAAAATATAACGTTCCAGAATCTGCTTGATACCGTACAATGTTTTTAAACTCGTTTTTAAATTCGGTGTATTATACGAAATACCAATAGCATTTTCGCTTCATTTTCATTACTTAAAATACGTAAAACTATATTGCAGTCAGTCTCAGTTCTTTTACACTTGTTATTACAGTTTAATTTTAATTAAATTTGGATAGGGGAAAAATATTATATCAAAATGATATTTAGAAGAATTTATACATAATATTCGTATTGATTATAACCAGCATATATATACAAGTCCCTTATTAGTACATTTACTTCTGAGTTTACCGCTAGATTAATCTTTTTATAGATTTAACTTAAAATGGAAAGCCACGTACGTCGCCAGCCAGGTGCAAAAAACCTTAAAACCTGTTTGTGGTGAACGTGTACATCATGAATAAATATAAGATTTTCGCTATAACTCATTCCACAACAAACTACTAAAGAGACCTTCTAAGGTGCTCGATAATATTTCACAAAGTACTTTCGTGACAAGAACATTAAAAAATTCTACTAAAGTTAAAAGAAAATCATTAAATTACACTCATTTTGTCCGACAAGACATCATTAAAATGAAATTTGTCGTTGATACTCTCTAATCTATTTCTAATAATAATGACTTAAGTTATAATTGATTCAATTCTTATGAGTAATATTTTAATGACAAAATTCTTCGATTTGATAAAATACAAGCAGAATTATTGTCAGTCAACATATTGCAGATACAACGCTTTTGATCGATTATTAAGATACAGAAAATTAAAAAAAATAGTAAATCAGTTCCAGGAAAATGTTTTTTTACAACTTGCTTGCCAAATAAAAATATAATGATAATCAATATTTAAGCTACAAAACCTGAAACTTATATCATGGAAGATGTAGTTTTGGACTGTATAAATTATATTGTATTCGTAGATTAATCCGTTGGTCAAATGCTCTGTAATAAGAAATAAATTAACATAACAATCCAAATTAGTAAACAACACAATTTATGTAGAAATTACTAACGTCTTCTTTGTAAATATGATATATTTTAATGTTATTATATTATCATAAAAACATATTTTATCTATAGAAAATGTAATTGTAAAAATGTTTAACATAAAAACGCAACGACGACGATAATCATCCATTGTATAAATAGTGATAAGATAGTCATAAAAACAGTTTCATACATACACTGCGAGAATGAATATTAAACCCTATTATATACAAATTTAAAAATTCTACGTCCAATATAGGATAGGTTACATCTCTCGTTGAATCAATTGCCTTTGTCTTGCGTTCTATAATTGAAATGATGATGATTATTGTATTAGATAATGAAAGACCAGCTGTTAAATATAACACAAGAAAAACTTACGTAATACCGCAAATATCATTAGTGTAAGTAGATCTACTTAGTATCTCTTAGACACTTGATTTTTGTAATAGTTTCCCTCGGTTGATCTTACTACAATACGTATTTATGCTGTCAAACAATATTTTTTAACACTACGTATATATGTCGATAGTGAATTGTTTCTTTTCCTTAGTATTAAAATCTGTAATGATTAGTTAGTAAGTACCTTATGTAATAATAAAACATATTGACTAATTGTATATCATCCTCGTCTCTAACGAACTGTTACAAGATCTTGCCTAAGATTTATAACCTTAGGTTTGGCTATCATGGATGGCTTACTTTATGAACTACCCTCGTTTTTTATGATTACACGTAACAACTATCGTTTTACTAAAGATTGTTTGACATGAGCCCACAACCTAAATACCTGTCCAAATGTCGCATTATTTGGTTAACACTACCTCGAAGGGAGAAACGCCAAGGGTACGATATTGTTTTAACTTCTATCAGTTGCCACTTTTTGGACGTTGACTGCGGCAGAGATCAATCAGGACGTACCAACGTGCATCTTACTATTTTATTGTCAACTGATTTTCCAGATTCCTCGTTTAATTAAAAATATAAACATATATATATATAAAAAATTCTTATAAAAAGAAACCATAATAATGCATTAACGGCTTTAATTATAAATAAAGATCTTTAACTAATCCATTATGTAATAAACTGATGATCTCGGCGACATAGATTATAATCAGATGAAGGAACATTATTGTAATCAGCGATATTAATAGTTAAGTTATCAACGGATATCTTAATGGATTATTTTTTATCTAAAATTTTAGCTCTTGGTTTATTTCCATACATAATATCTTTTCATTTTTTTTCTTTAGTATTTTATTTTAACCGTAGGACGTGTTCCGATGACCTTAAGGTCATATATTCACCTTGTGGGTTCTACGCTCCGCTTGTCGGTTCAAGTCTAGTATTAAATCAAGCCTATAAGCATTGATAATTATTTTGTTATGAAACTCAATAATTATTTCAATTCTCTATTAATAATTTGAAAAATTATTCAATCACATTTACATTAAGATGGGAAGATTTAACGACAACGCCGAATGAGGGACCTATGTTCCACAAATTTACTACTTTCCAACTCTGAAATAAATAGTCTAATGACTCGAGTAGCGACTCCTGAGGGATTCCACGAGCTTGACTTAAATGTCATTCACACTATTTAGCCTAGAAAAGCTGGATTGGAGGAAGCTGCTACTGCCAACGGTCAAACAGCATTTTAATCGTCAAAAAAGGAAGAAGTCGGATACCAGAATATGACTGTATTATGCGATTAGGGATCGTCAATTCAAAAACTTTTAATGTATACATAAACATTAAATGTTTTTACTAGGTGTACCTGTAATAATATAGGCCGATATTAGTGTTACAGTTAATATATGGTCAGGATTTCTCAGGTCAGTAGAGACAGCGGACAGACAAGAGCAGCGTAAGTCGTCTACGAGTTGGACAGACGACCTTCTTAAGATTGTTGGAAGACGTTGAATGGCCGCTTCCAATATGTCCTGTGGTAAATCTATGGGGAAAGTCCAGCAGTGAACGATGACACTACCTACTAATTTAAATACATTAATACACATCCACTATTATTTTGTGCTAATAATACTCATTGATAATTTTTGCAGACCGTAAAATAAATTATCAAACGATATGAAATTACAATGTTACAAAAATACATTGAAATTTCAGTACAAATGCCTCACGCTGCTATATAATATAAACAAATTGTAATTACATTTGTGAATACATGTTGGTATGTTTTTAACTAAGGAATGCATATCATTATCATTTAACACCAAATAAGACAGCAATCAATCTTTCTTCTACCCTTCGGAGCCCGTACCAGAAAATACATTGCGTATCACAATGGAAAGTGATACCGATTTAGACATGCGTTTACATTGGGAAAAATATCAATCCACTTTCTGTTGTTTGCACGATGGATGTTTTTCCTCTTACTTTGATAATTCTAGAAATTTTAAGTATTTGAGACATAAGTCTGCTGAGATGACAATGATATAAAGTAAATAAAAAATTACGACGCGTAAAAGCAAATTTTTTTTTATTCTTAGGATTTACATTCCACAGATATTAGCGTCCGTGTTTTTGTTTTATATACACGTTTAATATTTCAGAATTTTTTTGCACAAGTTTTTGCATGTTACAGTGTTTACTATTTAGTCTTCATATATTTTACTACTCACTAACAATATTAAGTATTTTAAAAATACGTTTCATGCCACCACTTTCTCGTCTCCGTTGTAAAAGCATATTTATATTTTTTCTAACAATTATCAACAACCACTGCAATAAGGTTATTGCAGTAAGCAAATGAAAAGGTTAGGTAGCCTTTTCATTTGCTTTCCAAAATAGGATTGAATAAGCGCTATGTTATCTGTAGCGGAAAACAATAGCACATTATTTTTATATGTTGTACTTGATTTTGATACTATCTTAAATATTGTTAAATAAAAATAAAATCATACGAAAGTTATATTCACATTAAACAGATAATTGAAATTTATAAATATATAAATAAAAAAAAAGAAATTTAATTGACAATTTAAATATGTATTACAATCGTATGTGTGTTTGATACACACATACGATAGTCTTACTTACTTACACATATATTAGTCTTACTTAACTAACAAATTGTTCGGTATTTATCTTTTGTTGAAAAAGAAAAAAAAACGGTCTACATGATTTTTAATTTGATTCGAGAATATTAAAATTGCTAACATTCGTCATCTTTATTTGTCTCGTAAAACAGTTGCGCGCGCTTTAACCAAATGGTAGCCGAGATTCGGCTCGCTCATCAAGGTGAGGTTCTCTCTCGGTGACCCTCAATGGAGCGTCCGCCTAAACACCATAGGAGCTAGCCTCTGCCACTTCTATGCGACGAAAAATATAAATGCGAATAAAGCAAACAGTGAACTTTATTTCCTTTGCGATTCCATTCTTCCACAAACAAAGTTCATATAACTTAGTCTGTCACACAGGACAACAGGCGTCACGTTAAAACTGCTAACATAAGAAGGGCTTTTTTAATTTGACTTGCGAATTTCGGATCAGCGAGCCCGAATTCGGAGGAAGCTCGTAAAGCCGGAAAGCTATTTAGCCCTGCTCAAATTTACATTAGGATAAATTGAGTATCACTGTGTACACTGTTGGCTCTAAAAAACACACTTTAGTGTGACCATTGGTAGATTTTTTTTATAACATTATAAATACATTTGAGTTAACAACAAACTACTAATATAATGGTATAAAATCCGATCCAGACCTACCGAAAATGCGAATTTGCGAGAGTACTTTACATTAGAAAAATGAAGTATATCTATCAAAAAGAAAGATGGACAACGTTAACGGCAGCCGATCAATAATTGATTCGGAATAAACTATGTATTTGGAACTATTGGTTTGATATATTGTTATTACTCAATATCTATTTATGTTACGAGTAAACAGTGCCTTTAATATATTTTTATAATTATTAACCTATTACTTTAATATAGTTCATTGAAGTGTTATTTCTTTGTAATAACAAAGTTTTACAACAATTGTTGTAAATGCAAAGTATACTGCAGAGGTGTAAACGTGTATATTTAATTAGCCAATGTATAATTCACAACAAGTGTTATTAACATTATTGTTGGTTAACCCAAGTAAATGAGTTTCTTTCGATAACGGGTTATTTCGTTATAATCTAATTATGTCATAAAATTCTCATGTTTATTCCGATTTTCATTTGTTGTATTTATTTTATTTGAAAGCAATAATGCTTACAATAGACAATTATAAAAGTTGAACAGAATTAAATTTTTTGAAGATTACTCATTTTCATAACAGATTTAAAAAAAATTGTTTTAAAGGCTGTCATCTCATACATAAATATACATTTTTATTATTTCTTGTCAAAGATATCGAAACATACCAAATAGCTGTATCAAATTTTCATAATTTATTTAAACATTAATTAAATATCCATAATAAATAATATAATTAAATACATGAAACACCATTTTAAATATTAATAGAATACGTCTTATAATCTTCTTATAATAAATGAATGGTAAATGCACGACACTAATTTAACTTCATATAAGCTTTAAATAATCTACCACTTAAAAAATGTTATCATTTAAAAATCGAATGAACGTATAAATTTTATTCGTAATTTTAGAGTGTTTTCTCAAATTTATTTTTAATTTATCAAAAAATCAGTACAATAATTATATGATAAAAATTATTATCATTTTGTCGACGTGAGAATACTGTACACGTATCGTCACAACATTGCAGTGAATCATCCGACGTTTCTGAGAAACTGAGCAGTACAAAAGAAGACTGCTCGAGAGTATCGATTCATCGTCACCTTAAGGCATATTAGTAATCAACTTCGGAATACCGGACGACATAAGTAAAGAAAAGCGGTCACATACATAGGAGTCGCAAATGATAAAATTTGAAAGGGAAATATCAGGTCACAAGATTACACAAGTGTACACACACAAATGTGGAGACGAAGATTTACCAAAATTTATGTTTTAGAAGGAATTCAGATTCATACTTTTTTTTATGGGCATCGTTTTTGAGGACCTCTTGCGTGGGGCAAGGACGTTCCATAAACGGGTAATTATTTTTTCTGTCAAGTTTTATTTCTCATTCTTCTTTTATTCTTCACAAATTCTTTCGTCCAATATCTATCTTTCCATTGTTTACATAGCTGCCTAAGCGATGAACGCCTTCCTTCCTTCATCTTCGCTCTTAGATCACAGTTTGAATCACTGGTAATATTTAGCGCCCTTTTTATTCTTCTTTCGTACAATATTTCCTACTTTATGTCATTTACTTGCCTTTAGTCTTGCCCGACCCCTTTACTACCCACCCTTGTGTCTTATTTTTATTAATTGCATGCTGCGCTACCTTTCTGCAAAAACCTACCGATGGGCGCAATTGGTCTTGCCCATTTGGGAGGCAATGTTATCAATTTCTATTTTTGCTCCTATTTCTAGCTCAAGAATCTGAGCAGAGCCCTTTTAAGACAGGACAGCCGGTCATAAGGTGCACCACGGTTTGGTCCATTTCGGGGACACAAATACTTGAGCGACTCTCCTCGAGCTTAAACTTATATAGGTACTCAGAGAACTCCCCCCATTTCCCATAAATATCTGGACCAGACACAAGTCCAGCTGAACTTTCCGGAGTAAGCAATAGGCTGATACGGTGTCCGAGTAGAAATTACTTCTTGTGCATGCCGTCGTACCTTCCGTATACCTCCTAATCCCTTTATGTTTATCCAGCCTGAGTTGTCGTTTCGCATCTCTCGTATTCTGGTCTTCTTTTACACTTAAGGGCCTCGTCCTGAGCCAACTAGTCCGCTTTCTTGTTGCCCTCCGTCCCCGCATGTGCTTATACCCGAAATATCTATACATCCTTCTCTTTTGCTCTCGTTTCCATAATATTCTCTTTTACATCAAGGCTAAGAGATGGGGGGTATCCGATATTGTGACAGTCTCTAAATGGGGCTGGAAGTCGCTCACGATAATGCACATCAGTACCGAGTCCATGGTACTGTAGAATAGTTTAGACTAAGCTAGCCCCTATCACACTCATGGGCAGTTCAGTGTCATGGGTGACTCAAACTTATCAAGGTGTCATTCTGGATGACAAACTCAATTTCAATGCGAACATGGAAAGCGCGCGCAAAAAATGCAGCCTTCGTACTCAGCTGCCTCTGTTCATAACTCAACAGCGGGTGTAAATGCCACTGTTAAGTTAAGTGACAATCTATGAAGCTGTAATCAGACCCATTCTCACATACGCATAGCCTTACTTCGCGCGTTATTCACAGACTACATAACAGGTTCATACGTAGTGCGTAGTTACTAAAACAGGGATAAATTTGTTACTTTGCCTCTCAACACACAAATACATTAACTGTAGGCACAGCCACCTATTATACAGTCCTATACGGTACATTTGAATTCCGCACCATACTCAAGTTTCAGCATGACATGATGACTATAAGACAAACCACGTACACTGCACACCGTCATCGTCGCCATTCGATAATCAATCGGCCTCGTCGGAAAGAAGGGCGAATCCTATATCAGAGGGGACGCCAACCCACAATCATACTTGATTAATGCGTTGCTGGAGTATGTTTCGCCGCTTCTTCTACCAGCGCTAACGCTTTCCAAAATGGAAATAATAATATTAGCCAGGCAATATCAACGGATCAATTCAAGATTCGGCCTTTTCGGCCCCCCTATGTCGGAAAGCTAAGCGGGTGTTACCGACGAGTGACAGCCTGAGCCGAGGTCCCCTCCTATGAAACTAATCACTCCCCAGAGCGTTTACCGAAACGTTCTGAGATCTCGACTACCTCCCAATCCGGTAAAGTAGAAATATGTAGCGAGCCAAGCCGAGGCTCCCTCCGGGATCCCGCGAATTTCTCTATTTTAAAAAAGGTATTCGACTAGATGCCGTCTGCGCACTACCAACTCAAATTTCCGGAATCTGGAAATCACATTTGCACAGCAGTGACAGTCTCATCCAAAAAAAATCTTTAGCGCTTTACCACCCCAAACCCATTGAAGCTGTAAAGGCCAAAGAGAAACATAATTGTTATCTATTATAATTTATTTAAACAGTAATTTGCTGCAGGCCATTTACTTGTGCGTATCAAAGCCTTTTTGTGACGCCAAGTTACGGATGCAGGTTACACCGCTAACAGTCAAAGGCTCACGTCTTCAATTCAATCATACTTCTGTGACAGAAGTCTTCGAACAAATCTTCAAATTATTATCTTAAATTTTGTGTAGGCCGTATTCTACCAGTTGTCTTGTAAATTTGTGTAATAAAATATACTAAAATAACACGATGTATATTACATTAATTCCGGAAAAATAATTACTTTTATTAGAATTGTATCAAGAAGTGTTATGAAATATTAATACGTAATTATTTAAATTATATAAAGTCAAAATAATCTTACGTCTTCTGGAGGAAAGTCGTAACATTCTGCGATCTTCTGGTATAGTTCTTTCACGTTCGAAAATCCAGATATAAGTCCAAGGGGGCTACCTTGTGCTTGTTGACAGTGGAAAACTAGTTGTGATTTCTGTGAACCATTATTATTATCCAAGCCGTTACTGTAATGGTTATCAATATCTTCCTGGGGCGCTGAAGGCACTGGTGGTGGGTTGTATTTCGGTGTTTTCTTCTTAAATAAAGACATTTCGACAAAATAACTATTGATAATATATAATTTAAGAAAAACTTTTAGTAAGTGAACGTCAATGCGTTCTCATTGTCCACTGTTACACTTTATATTTAATCACTACGGAGTCGTATAACTTGCAAGAACATTAAATTTATTTATCATTGTGTCACACTATATACGATAAGGTATCGCTCAATGACGATATTGGATAAGATTAGGTATTTTATTATTATGCATAACAGTCACAACTAGTATACGACACTGTGCCAGCGGAAAGTTGGCAAACGACTGATTAAATTACGAAGCCCGCAGAGTGAGTGAGCGAGTACGGTATAACCACTCGACTACCTTTTCCGAGAACGTCATCAATTTAAGCCCGGCGCATATATATAGGTACATAAGAATAGATTGACGTAGTAATATTTTTCATTTTAGTACTTAGTTATATAACAAATTTTATAATCATTCAATATGTTTTGGGTTCTTGGTTTTTTAAATTAATAATTAATTAAAAACAAACACTATCATCTTTCGATTGACAGTAAAAAAACATTCAGTGGTAATTTTAATGAATTCCGTTTGTATGACGGTCAATAAAAAGTGTTTTATCTATAGATAATCTTTGCTAGTTTAAATTGTTAGATATTGATGAATGTTTTATTTTAACGGTATTTATTTACTTATAGCAGAAAAGTATTTTTAAGGGAGATTTCAAGTAGGAAGCCTATCGTTTCTGGATAGTGATTCGCCTGCCTTTTAGCAGTTTTTGGAATAATTGCAAGATTGATAGTGAATGATCCACTCTGCCTCTTCTTTTTTATGTACTGTATAAGCGAAATATGATCAGTGAATTTTACAAACAATAATGAGCATTGCGCTAATAAACTTTGAATTTGTGTTTCTGGCAGGCCTAACCAAGCCTTGAATTTCATTAAAGAAGAAGTTTTAGATCCAAAGTTTATTATTCCTTTAAAAAATTGTACTAACTACAAAACCTTCATTTATTTTCGGTGCGTGTTGTTCTTTAATGTGGCTCCCAAAAAGAGAATAATTTTTCTTCGATCAATTAAAAATGGCTAAGGCATCTCTCGCTTTATGGTAGGCGCTAAGGGCTGAAACGTAATCGCTTCGCGACACCAAACTACCAAAATGAGAATTGCCCGTAAAATGCAGTGTGCATACTCCGACCTACTTTATTGAGTCACACTCGATGTGTATCAATACCAGTGCTCGGCTTCTCAGTTGTTTCACCATCCTTTGAGTTTATTTATTTCTCTGTATATGATATCATTTACACGGAAAAATACCTTAATAGCATTTCAAACAATATTACAATTGTTCCAAGATTTTATTGTATTTTTGAGAAAAGTACGGGGAGTACTTACGATCAAGATTCATAGCCTTACTAAATAGATGTATCTAATATTTTGTATAAATTGTAGTAGTCTTTATCGTATAAAAAGAGTAATACATTTTTTGCAGTCCATCAATTAAAAAATGGTTGCCTTTTCCTATGGCAGTATGATGCTTTGTCTCGACCCTAATAGGACTGAAGGCGACAACCAGAAGACATTGTGGCCAAGGCAAAACGAAGTTGTTCATGTGGCTGTATGTTAGGTGGTACTATCATAGAGAATCTGTCTAGTGAGTTTATTTATTGGACTGCTTGCTTTGTTGGATCTTATAAGTCTTTGGATTTTGCATGGAGTGGGTAAAAGTCACGACAGATGAGCAAATGTTTTTATCTTGCTTAGTTTTTCTGGCAGGATCAAAAACTTTAGTTGTGTGCAAACTTATTTAACATCAATTTGGCAATAACATTGGTATTACAATAAAGTCAACCTAGAGATATATTAATAAGTTTGGTATTATTTATATTGATATAGAAATTTTAAAATGTTGAATATCTGATTTTCTAACAGTTTATATATAAATGTTAATCCAAGCATAATACTTGATACATGTTATGGATAACTTGTATAAAAAACTGGTAAAATAGGTCTTACTTTTATATTGTAAACAAAAAAACACTCGACAATGTTTAAATCCAATGAATAGAATTAGGAAGCAATTAATAACACAGCTAAGTTTTTATTTTTTATTTATTGATTAAGCAGTAAATCTAAGAAGATGCTACAGCTTTCTTAGGAGTAGGTTTGCCTTCTTTGAAACCATTACGGAAACGCCTTCTGACAATCTTGAGGTGGCGCATGCGACCAGTTCCAGTAGTCTTCCTGCGCTTAGCTTTTACGGACCAATGGTCTGAAAATAATAAAATTTTAATTACTCACAAATTTGTTATATCTGAAACTTACAACACATATTTAGTGATTGCCAGGGAACTGAAGGGACTTCCCAAAGAATAAATATAAGTATTTAGTAAAATATTTTTTGAAAAGAATTATACATTATTTTATTATAATCACAAAAATAATCATCTTTAAATTAGAAAACAATTACTTATGAATCCTTTAAACTAAAAGTTTCTAATATATAACCAGACTAATTACTTGAAATAAATAATGATAATGCTTCAAAAATTGATAAGAATTAAACTAAACACATCATAGACCTAGTAAAGTTAAATTGGATGTAAAAATGTAAATAAATCTCATTTTGATAGTTCACAGCATATAAATATATATGCTACCATATTAATTAAATGAAGTTTGTTTTAGTAAACTTTAACACTTCAATTTAATATCCATTATTTATAGATGAATGTTGATGGGAGCTCTAACATAATCCTGCCTGTTTAGTAGCAACACTAACATACTTATGTTTAAAAATCAATTTCTTTGTCAAAATCTTTTTATTTGTAAAATTTAGTATTTATCTAAGTCTAAAATAAGGCTGTTACATCTGAACAGTATTTTAGTATTGTGGCAAAAAACCAGATAATTATAGCATCACTTCTACTATTAAATAAAATTTTTAACTAAGAAACTTATGAGATGTGCATGCAATTATCAACTCTCACAAAGATATGTGACACATTATCCTAAACTACATTTTTATAGTAAACCTACCCAACACAACAACTTAACACATACTTGGTAAAAATTTTAAGGGTTTTGTTATGACATCTATGAAATGGTAAATTATAAAAACTATTGAAATTGGACTTTGTTAGTTTAATTATTGAGTGTTTTAATGTGATACACTTGTCATGAATTCACAAACTGTATGGATTATATTAGCAAAATTATATACCATCCCCTGAAAAATGCAAATCTTGCTATGTTTCACCCTAATTCAATCATATTAAATTGCATAACATGTAAATTATGAAAGACCTGTTACTAAATTATAAAATATAAAATCAATCACTAGTTAATCAAACACATTAATCTAAAGGGTACACTTATTTACAAAATCACTTTTGTACTGTAAATCTGTATATATATACCTGTTTGAATAAAGGAGATGATAAACTAAGCCTTCTTGTACATAGACCACAAAAATAATTCTCTTTGTTGATCTATTAGTGTTAATATAAACACATTAAATCAACCTACATATTCTTTTAGCAAAAGAATAACTTTAAGCAATCTTATCCAGATTGCTTAAAGTAAACAAAAGTTAAGATTGTTAAAACTTTCTTTTGCTCTTATCAGTGGTCAATTATTATCAATAAATAAGCTGTACTTTTTAAGTGATGATGTGGTGCAATTAAATGCACAGTTTAATGTGAAAAGTTATGGTTACAAAAGTATCAATGTCCGAAATACTTATGATAATCACATATTATAAAAATACGCAATTGTCTTCAATATTTCATTTGCTTTACCTACTTAAACAAGGAAATATCTCAAAAGATATCTCCTCAATCAGAGTAGGAGCAACTACAATTTAAAGATATTTTTAAATTTGTAAATAAGAATTGTCTTCAGTTCTATCACATCTTTTTCTTAAAATATTGAAATTTGCATGTGCATTAGACTGGATGTAACGAGTACACAAATCCTTTTACTGTTCTATTTTAACAGGTTATTGACTAACTAGGATAGAAACAATTATTTCATACTTCTTATTTCCTACCTAGATGGAAATGAAGAATAACTGCATAGATTGCCAACATTATTTGTTACCGGTTTATAATCTCGTCTGCATACTAGTCTTTCTCACGATGTCACAAAATATAACCTTATAATATTAGGAATGCAAAAAACTTACATGAACGAAGTTTAGCAGCAGGATAACCACATTGTGCGCATTTTGATTTCTGAATGTGGTAAGAAGATCTACCACATCTTCTACATAAAGTATGTGTTTTATTACGCCGCTTACCAAAACTTGAGGTACCCTTCGTCTGAAATTTACAAAGTAATAATTTCAAAACACCGAAGTAAAATATATGTATTATTGAATAATATATTAAAACACCACATATATCAAATAGTCACTTATTTTATTAATTCAACCAGACTTTCGATTTTTCTAGATATTAAAAAATGTTATATTTTAACCGTACCATTTTGTCAGAGTTTGACAATGAAAGAGAACGGAGTTTTCGATGTTACCATTAGTATTTATTTTGTTCGGTGTTGCAAGGATAACACGCTAGGCTTAAAAGGTAAATTTAAAATAACATTACAATGTTGGAACAATAACAAAAAGGCTTGTTATATTTTAAACAAATTCTAACGCATGTAACCCATTTTGAATAGAGACTATTTTGATAGTAGTTAAAGTTATCAAGAAGGTATTCATTTCAAATATTCTATATTGTCGTACCAAAACAGATTAACGACTAAATAATAATACTTGATAGAACTCATGGAACGAAATAATGTATAAAAAACACTTACTTTTTACACACTTAAACACTCACTTACTTTTACACCCAAATTGAGCATATTATCATCAAGATTGCAGTTATATCAGTAGACTAGTATATAAAGTGTATTATTACGGTATTATTTCTTAGTTTTAATCTGTAATTACTCAAATTCAGTCTTTACTATTTCTTTGCACATGAACAATATCACGTTTAAAATATTCTGTATATCAACTGATTAATTCACTTTTATTTCAAAGTGCATCACCGTCTACAAAATAAATAATGTAATCTAAACTTACGAAGCCTATCTGAACGTATAAGTGCTTATACTTTCATACATATATATATTTAAATTATTCTCAATACTACCAAATACTTAGAAGATAAAAAATAATATTAAATTATTATTTAAAATCATACTTCCAGCAATCATGATTTATGTAATTTACATAACCACGCTGAATTACTTTTAAAAAATATTAATCCATGCATTTTAATTATTTAAGCTTATCGATTTCTATCCAGCAAATTTTAAGCACTATTTTTTTAAACTCACTGATCCGTAAATAACAAATAAAATAGCATTTTTTAAGAATTACCTTATTTATTAATATTTAATCTGTATTCTCTTTTGTGTCTAAGAAATAAATTTCAATATCGTTTATGTATCATACAATTGTGCACTAAATGTACTATATATATTAAGTTACACAAAGGTTATATTGTCTTTAAAGGTATTATTCTAAAGAAAGGCAATTTTTCAAAGAACTATTCTTTTAAGTTAAGGTAAGTTTTCTCAATTCTTGTCGCCAATTTAGTCATAGCTTTAATATGTCGGATTTGTGTTTGTAATACCAGGATGACGAACAAGTAATACCTACCAATAAATGTAAAACAATATTTACTGAAATTCAGGTAGGAAATCCTTTTTTATTATCAAAATTCTATAAATTTGGTTAATATTTTAAAGAAAACTACAAAATCCTTTATAGTAATGGTGGTATAAAAATTGACATTCAATTTATCTATTTTAGATTTAATTAAAGATGGATTTGTTGAATAGCATGAAAAATTTAACAATAAAACATTCACAAAATCAGAGTGAAACACAGTTTTTCAAGTCAATTGCAGCAGATATTGATGATGTTCCAACAGAAATTGTTATGGCTGAATATGCTGATAAAATTTTACTTATTGTGTCACAATATCAAAAAATGGGAAGTATGTTAATGATACAAAAAGACCAAGTCCACAGTCCGCTAGGTTCAGATGACATTTACACTACAAAAGTTATTTTTGGTGCTACAGGACTAGAGCAACAAGTGGCAGCGAGGTATCTGGCCGAAGCAATCAATATCACTAAACCATTGTGTATATTCATTAACCTAAAATCTTATGATATTGAAACAGTAAAAGCCTGCAAAGACATAATTCTAGATTTTAAAAAGGAAGAAAAGTAAAATAATGGAGGAAAAAGTAATAAAATTTAATTCTTTAAATAAATATTATGGTCAGCTTGTAATAGGTCCTCCAGGTGCAGGTAAAACAACATATTGTGATAAAATGTCATATTTACTAAGAAAATTAGGGAGAAAGGTTGTTATTATCAACTTGGATCCTGCTAATGAAAGAATGTCATATAAGTGTGACATTGACATCAGAAAATTAATAGTCCTAGAAGAAGTTATGGATCAATATAATCTTGGACCTAATGGAGGTTTATTGTATTGCATGCAATACTTGGAAAAAAACATTGAATGGCTTCTATGTCAAATAAAAGGTGATCATGGCACTAATTTCATATTTGATTTACCTGGACAAGTAGAGCTTTACTGCCATCATGATACATTAACCAATATTTTTTCTCGGCTGACTGAAAACACTAATTTACAATTATGTGTAGTTCATCTAGTTGACTCTCATCACTGTTCTGATGCGGGGAAATTTATAGCAGCCTTAATAATATCACTGAGTGCCATGTTAAAGATTGCACTGCCACACATCAATGTACTTACTAAAGTTGATTTATTGAAAAAACATAAAGACAAGCTTGATTTTGGAATGGATTTTTATACTGATGTGTTAGACCTTAACTATCTGTTAGATAAACTAGATTCTGATTCTGTTATGACAAAATATAAAAAGTTGAATGCTGCTTTGGTATCAATTGTTGAGGATTACAGTTTGGTATCATTCCAACTTGTGAATATGTTTAAAGAAGAAAGCATGATGTCTGTGAAAAATTCAGTGGACAAAGCCAATGGTTATGTGTTCAAGGCTGAAGAGGGAAGACACATTAACAGTATGTTGGCATGTGCTATGGGTATCAATGATCCTGTTGATATTGACAACTTTTAATAAATTTTTTCAATATTTAATTTTTTTTTTCACTGCCATGTTATCTCAATACTGAGTTAGTTATATAGTAAAACATAAAATTAATATAAGGACGAAATCATCATTTTTCTTGGAAGTATAAGACAAAACAATAACATTTTTATCCATATATCATGACACAATTTTCCTAAAATATGGATTCCGAAAAGTTTTCCAGTGACGCCTACGAGCTCGTCAACACAGCATGGTCTTCTCATTAGGTAGATCAAAAATATAATCAAAGTTGTGGGAAGTTGATGGATGCAAGAAAAGTTGTTGTAAGGATCTTTGGGGATGGCATATGTCTTGCAGTAGGCGTCTATTGGCTGGTGTGGACTAATGAATGGATGTTATAATAAATCCCGAAATCTGATGAAAACATTAAAATAATATGTACTTGTTATTATGTAAAATGAATTATAAAAACATAATAGAGTATAAAATAGTTGAATGAATGTAAGAAATAGAGCTACTCACTCTATTTCTTACATTTGGTTATATTACAAACACAAAAAAAAAATCGTGAGTGATCATGCAGTTGATTTTAATTTAAGGGAGGTCATACTGTAATGGTACATTTGTAATTAGTATACATATGTATATGTATAACAGTGTTAGTTTTTGTAATACATAAATGAATAATAAATTCTGATAAAATATCAACTCTCTCTAACTTTAAATTAGATTTAAGAGAAATTATAACGTAAGAAAAAAATCTCACTTTTTATTTCACTCTGGAAGCTAGAAGATATTTGCTGCAATTTCTATGTACTATTTCGTAATTTCAATATATTTTTCGAATTCCAATATAAACCTCGTTTTAAAATGGACTAAATATTTTATAACACTTAATTTTTATTGATGCCTTATTAATATAACCAAGGATAATTACTATTTGGTATGTATGGAAGAACAAAAAATAGGGAGTTGTTTTAGTTGAAAAAAAGTTGAGTCTAACTAAACCTTATTAAATAATTGAAAAGTTTTTTTCTGTTATAGAATCAGTAGATTTTATAGAAAATTGTGCCATGTTCTAGTATAAGGCTGTCAGACATTGTTTTATTAAGTCTTGAGTTCATCTACTTTTTTATTAATAATGAAATATGGTCTCTGGATACAGTTTTACATAGAATCTATTTTTTCAAGATGGCTTTGTGGTGCTGCATAAGTCTATAATTCTGGCAAGCAGTACATTATTAGTAATGTAAAACTTGTTAGGCCCCATTCTTTCACATAAGGTTACCTTTTACAAAAAGTATTGCTTTCTCTTAGTCTTTTTATTCCATACTGATTATGTTTATGTTGAGTTGAAATGATGCAATGGGAATTTATCTTATTTTTATATCATTTTCTTCATAGAGGTTCTGCATATTGACAAAACATGAATTAACCCTTTCTCTGCAGAGTGCCTAAAACTTTCTCAGCAACCGGCGCGATAGTAAATTGTCTGTACGACACATATTTCGTTATGTTACAAAATATCCGCACAGAAAGCGTATGCAGCTGTCGCGTTAGTAACAAATGAATGACCATTATCATGCAATTATTGACACGATAATGTAAAACAAATGTACGCTGTTCGCAGAGAGAAAGCGTCTACAGCCGAGCGCCAGCAGGCGCTATTCGCAGCGAAAGGGTTAAGAGTTACCATTGTTTTTAACTCTTATAAATTATATATATTCAGTCTTGATGAGACCATTATTACTTTTAGCTGAAGCTAGAATTATAACAAAAACAATTCATTTCAGATGTCTATAAACTATCAGGTTGAATACAATAAATTATTGGAAACCGAATCCAAAATTGATAAATTGCTCCAAGATAACGTTAAGTCTTCAAAGGTGCGCTTACTACATCAGTATAACGACATAAAGGATGCCACTCAAATCGTCATCAACCATTTAGCGAATATAGAAGAAACTTCCGTTACAAAAATACACGGGCGTCTTAACCTGGATAAATAAAACAAATTCATTGAAATGATGGAACGTTTATTTGAAGACAAATACAACTCTTTACAATTTTAAATTCATCCAATATTTTTGTGTTCATAAACTAAAATAAGTATTGAACATTTTTTTAATTTTACATTGCAGGTTTCTGTACTTAAGTTATAAGTGTTTTCAAAAAAGCCACAGTTCCATGTTTGCTACTTCAATTACGAAAAATGTTATGTATTATATGAGAAATATTCTAATATATTTTATTTTATATTATTTTGACAATATTAAGTGACAGTTGTCAGCAAACAAGTTTAAAAATGGATTAAAAGTTATACTGCTGAGTAATCTAAAACTAATTGGAATAATGGGTTTAAGACGAAAAAATAAAATCTACATCCTCCTCGGAATCACCACTAATGCGTAACATTTTAAAAAGTGTTAAAAGTATTTATTAAGCAGCACAAATGCAGTAGAATAACATAAAAGGCATTTCAATATTCATTCGATATATAGAAATAACTGCGTACACAGTGCCTTTTATTCATCGACCGTCTAATAAAATATATTATCTCGTGAGATAGTACCAAACCCTCTAAACATGCTTTAATTGTTGTTACACATAATTCTTAAAGAAAACAAAATACATTGAAGTTAAAAGTCTAATCGCTACATATCGTGTTTATCATTAAGCAAGCAGTAATATATATTTGTTTACACAAGTGTGGTCGTCGCGCGACCGCTAGCGAAGTTGGCAGCAGTGTCCGCGTCACTTGCACGCTGCGCTTCGGAGGTGTCAAGCGACCAAGTCGGACGCGTTTATGTTACATCTTGTTTGACGATCATCATTACCAGCGCGGCGGCTGGTATGTTAGCCGGTTAAGTTGTGACCGTATATCATTTATCAAAATCGATTCGTGGCAACAAATATGTTTTTAACGAATATGTTATTGTGGCAACATATTTTGTTTACGTAGTACCAGCCAGGGTTAAGCTTTCAAATTGTAAAGTCTTCATTGTTCCATTGTACACGGGTGCCGATGGCTCAGTAATTTCATTCATAGAACTTTGATGAAATTTAAATGGAATGTAACTGTATCATGAGCTGATCGTTTCAACAGCTTTACCATCAATCAAGTATCAGAGCAAGACTTTGTCTCAAATATTCATATTAGTCATTCCAGCTAAATTTAAGTATAACAATATAACAAATTTACAAAAATACATATAAAGTGAAGAACATTCACATTACTGGATTTCCCAAAATGCGTATAAATATATCACTAACAAATCTAAGTTTTTCTATCGAAATAATACCCTATAGGATGTGGAAATATCAGCATGTGAATGTTCATTCAATTTCATTAATGGTCTATCGTTAGACTTAAATCTATGAGTTTCAGACTCGTTCCAGGCAGTCCCATGGATTAATTTTCAAGAGCACCAACCAACATTCAATAAATGCAATTTCTATACAAAAATTTCAGCCTCCCTACCACTACATGGCATAACAACACTCGGTTTTAAACATATACCTATAAAATAGTTCAAAAATATGGTATAGCCATAGGTATATATTTTCGACACACACTTTTTTGAACCAAGTACTACTACACAAAGTTAGCGGAGGTACAGTCACATTAATAATAACAATATAACATCATCGATAACAATAGATTTAGCTCATGTAAGACTACTCTCCATTAACCTTGTGTGGTAGTGGCACAAACAACACCAAATTTCGAGACATTTCCTCACTCATTCAATAAAGCCTAAACATACATCAAGAGTTCCTATAAACAAGTCTGAACATTATTGGTTTAATCAATGAAATCAAGATAACGAAACACATCAACTTTCTATTTCCTAAAGTGAATGGTTTCAATAGCACATGGTATATATGTATTGACTTTTTCATACAGTCTAACAATATGTTCCGTATCAAAGGATTTCATAGACCAAACCAAACTTAGAATAAAACAATGATTTGGTAAATTGTAAATATACTATGTGTAAATAAATAATGCTGACTCAGTACTTTATATGCTAAACTAAACATATTATTTACTAAGTCATCTCACTTCTCAATTAAATGTGACTTAACAATCAATGTGTTAAATTATTTAATATATATTTTCTAATTATCACTTGTCAAGCTGTGGTGTTGATTCTATCTTTCTATAAGATATAATTATTCTACCTCTAGTGGTAGAATTATTTCCTTTCATCACTGCCTTTTGCTAGGAAAAGGTACGACCTGCATCCCATTCAGTAAAACTGCACTAGCATAATGCAGTAACAAAGAAAATTGTCATATCGGGTGTCGAAGCACAACACAGTGCATCTCATAAATGTCACTTGGCTTCAATATTATATTTAATTGAACACTTGATGTGACAATTCAATTAATATAAAATCAGTCTCAAAGAGGGGAAGTCTTTTTAGATGTAGAGGCACGTATACATTTTGTTGTACAGATGACTATCTCAAGTTACATGGTTTAGTTTACATTCAGTTTATATTAGTATACATTTCGTGCTAATATAATCTTGTTTTGACGTTTTCAATCTTTAGAATGCGTCGTGAGTGGCCTCTAGCTAGTAATCACTAGCTAGTGAATGTTGTTTGAGTTATCAGTTTCAATGTCTTTATAAATGTGCATTGTGGAACCATACATGTTTTACAAATGCTTCCCTTATTATTAAAGTGAAAGCAAAGGTGGTTATTATAGAAACTAAAAAGGAAATATATAAGAACAAAAAATAACAAAACAATAAGATAAGGTTACCTTTGGGTTACAGTACATTTTAGTTAGGTTCAGGCGCATCGCCCTGACCAATGTGCTCCTTTTCAGAATTATGAGAAAGCTCCACCACCTAGAATGCATTATACTTATTACTTATTGAATTTTAATAATCATCTACTGAGAAATATCAACTAGTTGTGTAATATTTTCTTATGCTGCGCTATAAAAATGAATTACTGTTTATTGCTACTTATTTGAATTTTATTCCGCAATCACCTTATTCTTGTCTAGAGGCCCATTTGCCTCTAGTGATATAGCTACATCACTTTTTTGGCTAGGAACCTTCTTTTTCCCTTTTCCAACATTCTTCTTCATAGTTTTACCAGATTTAGTTTTCTGAGCTTGAGATCCTGTGTAAGTAATAATATTTAGTCACGCATAGTATTATAAATGTTTTTCTTTAACTTAATTAATAAATGTGTGTGAAATTTAACCTTCTGCTTCATTATCTTGAATAACATCATCCTCAGGAGGACTACAGTCATCTCCTTGGAGCCCCACATCTTCAGGACGCACAGTTTTCCTGTAAAAAATAGTAGTGTAAAAAATCATTGTGCAATAATTACCTTAACTTCAAATAAAGTCTTGGCTCTCTCAACATGTTACAGTACGAGTCATTTTTTTAGTGCAGTGAAATCTTCAAAATTGATATTGACGAAATATCTACAGGATTCGGAATATAAAAACAAAAAGAGTTTTTGTTTTTGGATTTCATTAAAGGTCATTAAAAGAGACCTAATGAATTTTGCATGCGATTATCTATTGAAACAATAAAATAAAACCGTTTTTGTAAGGATAGATCAATCGCAATGAAAAGTAACCATGATAAAAACTTCTTGCTCATAGATCTAGCAATTGTGCATTAAAAATTTTTTATTTCATTTTAATTTCATTTTTTTTTATTTTAATTTCAATTGTGTAATTGTGAATTATTTTGCAATAAGGCGACTTTTATTGTGCGAAAAAATTGACTTGGATAGTGAGTAGTCCTATTAGATAAATAGAAGAAAGAAACAGAGAACTCTTAGACTTCAACTAAGAATAAAAGGCAGACAATTGGGATATTTTTTGGCCACATAGTAAATAATGAAAGATTGTTTCGGAGGCTAGTATTATGCATAAATCTCTGACCTGACTTTTGTAGGTTTCACTCTCTTCAGAATTCTTTAGGTAGGGTGTTACGTTAACTTCAAGAGAGAGTTGTCAAAACTAATTATCATTGAGGTAACCGTAGTTTAATATTTTCAAAATACTACATAACATTATAAAAAATCCATAATTAAAAATAATATAAAAACTACTACAAGGATCTAATAGCATGTTCCAGAATATGGGACCGCCTATAAATCCATGGACGCACTCTTTGCTTTTCGCAGCAGGCTCCGGCATATCTTACTTCCACGCTTCGCTCGAAGTAGCTAGAGACCAGACGAAAGGTATTGACTGGGTATACACGGTGAATCGGCTGGTGCCTGATGGCCGGCCACCATGCGTTATCGAATGCCACTCGATATCGAGCGATACCGACACAACTCGTTTAACCTTCGCACGATTGTGCTCAATGAGATAGTGGAGAGCGTCTCCAGTGCTCCTTTATGGGACAAATTCAAACTGTCACGGGTTTAAAATGGACAGCGTGTACCGGTTCATCATCTTTTCCAAAACTTTACCGACAGTAAACCTATGGGACGGTAAGACTTGAGATTATGATAGTTTAGATTTTCCGGGCTTAGGTAATATTACCACATCAGCCTTTTGCCAAGACGTTGGGAAATGGGCCAAAACTAAGCACCTGATCGCGATCTCTAAAAAGAGTTGCTCGCAAACAGATATCGAGGGAGCGCAATTGTCCGTCGTGAACGCGGGATGTCACGGATTTTTTCGTGGATAGAGGGACTGTACGGGGATGTTTCCATGCTGCGTGGGTTACCTAATCTCTCCTGACATCAAAGTGAATCGGTACGTCGTCTTCTACCCTGTCGCTCGGGAAAAAAGTACTACGGAGTTCCGCCGATTGATGAGGATCCATTGTCACTGCACTTTAGCATATTTATTATTGTTATACCATAGCTGAATTAATTGACCTTTAAATATCATTTTAAAAAATGTTAAAGTTTACCCATTAACAGTGAGCGTGGCGGGCTTGACAGGTTCATCGTGGTCACGGCGGGTGCGACGTGCTCCGCGCCCTACGCCTCGAGTGGCGCCGCGCGTACCGCGACCGCGTCCCCTGCCGCCCCTCCACCCGCGCCCCCCGTACGCGTTGCGTGGCGGCGGGGTGTACCCCACATAGCTCACCTGCTATACAACATGACAATGTTTCAACACAAATTGCAAAATATATCAACTTAAAGAGGAAGTTAACTACTTCGGTACGAGCATTCATGCAACATATGAAATTCTATAATAATATAAAGTGACGTAATAGGTCAACGTAAACACTGTAATTGTACAGATAAGGTAAAAGTTATTGCTATGCCGTGCGCGTTCAAATTACGGCCGTCGCCTAAAATAGAATTGTTTCGTGGCTGACAAGACTGACGCCGTACCAAAATGGGTAAATAAATTTCTTCCTGCCTCGTCCCTGTTACAATACATCACCCGCATCGTTTCCTAGGGCCTGCGTGACGGACGCACACGCGTTTTTTTTTAATTAGCGTTCATTTTTATAATCAATTATGAGTCTTTAAAAATTATTTGCATCATTTTTTTCGTTTTCTAGTTGTAATCAATAAAACATCAAATGATCAAATATCCTCGTGTCGTGATGGTCCGCAAATCAGTTCAGCCAAGCTGATCTAAATTGGATACAGGTGACAATAATGTGAGAATGTAATCATTTTCTGTATCATCATTAAGTTGGTATTAAATAATTTAGCATAAATGAGTTATGCTTTAATCATAAACAATATCGAAACTGAAACACCACTCCAAGATAGGTAGTGCCATTTCTATATAAATTTCTTGTAAAATATAACACGAGCCCGCTCGTATTAAATTTTAGAGCGTTGGAAGGTTTTGTTACACGAATTTTTTCTTCTAGCACAAACCTCTAAATATATTAAATCTAATTTTGACTCCCCCATGGTTCCCGTTTTTGGGCCTTTGGACCACTCGTACACTCCTATATATGGAACAGGGGCATGGTTAACAAAGGTTTAATAATTTTTTCAAGTTTAAATTTACTTTGAGTTTCTTCTTCCATACTTTTCAATTTTTCTTCTCTTCTTTACCTTTCTTGGTTCACAAATTATAATATTTATTACATTTCTTTCAAAAATCTCTAATCATCCTTCGCCGTCATTCCTAATATATCAAAGCCTTTTATTTTTGAGAATCACAATATGTTATATCACAGCCTCGATTACTATTTTGCTCGTATTTCTGAAAGTTTCACAAAAATTGCTTAATAAATAACAGTTGTGACGAGTTGAACCGTATAATAAAAGAGTTGGGTGTATGTGTATCAAATTACCTGTGGATACCGATGTGTACGGGCGGGGTAGCTACCGCCGCCCCACTGTCCGACGACAACGCCAGCGATCTCGAGCCTTGCACCTGCACCGCGTCCCCGTCCACGACTCCAGCCGCCCAATTGTCCTCCCAGTGACCCCCCGAGAGCACCTCCGACTACGCCAGCCACCAGCGGTAGCGGCGGCATCGCAAACTCCACTTCCAACCCTTCAAGGATTGCCTTGCGCATTCTCTCTACCTATATTATTAATTATCGGAATATTAAAAATAACAATATTGATTAGATTTGTTTTGATCGTTTGTTTACTTTAGGTGTAAAAGACAGTCCTCTGTGCGGGGCATACTTGAAGAGGGGTAGTACAGGGCTACCTATCTCGGATCACTGTCTGCTGGGATTTCCCAGGTGTTCGGTTGACTTGAGTAAGGCTAGCCCCGAAGCAAAATGAGCGCAGTGCAGCTAAGTTGCGGAAAGTAGCTATTAAACGGTGGTCTCATTTTACGTTTATCATATTAAACAATTTGAAAGAATCACTACTTCTATCTCACGTATTTTAAATGTATTAGTGAAAGTAATTTTGTTTGTTTTTTACACGTTAACTAATCCATTATTTATACTTTACCCTTTTCCATATCAATTGCAAATCAAAATAGTTGTATTCAGAATGTTCTAGGATCCAAATTATGTTTAACAAGAGTTGTTTGCGTTAAACAAGAGATTGATCGTAAATAAAAAATTAATGGACCTTATCGGAAGTTGTATGCTTTGCTGTATTACATCCTAATACCAAGTAGTACATTGCTTTTCTATTATACATTTTTTGATTTGTCTAATTTTTGTTTAGACTGTTTACTTGTAATTAGTTGTAAGTTGTTGTAAGTTGTTGTAAATTATTGTATAATCTGAATATTTTAGTAAATTGTACTTGTAACTGTAAGCAGACGAATTTATTGAAATAAAATACGATAATAACACCAAAACTAACCTCATTTATACATTTACCTAGAGCAGGGTATTAAATTGTACGGAATCCAAACTTAAACATAGATTGTCTCTTCCGACCTATAAAAGGGGTTGTAGGCATAACAAAAAAAAGCTCTACCTTGACAACAGTGTCGAGATGGTTGTCACACAGCTGCGCCAGGTGTTTGCAGTGAGCGGCGCGGTGTAAATTGCGTTGCAGCAACTTGCCGTCAAAGTATAGCCAGGGTGCAGCTACGAGCCATGGCACGGGCGCACCGCAAGCGTCGTTGGCTAGCAATGCCGCCTCAGCACCGGCCATTACCAACGCGCCCAGCTGTACTCCGCGGGAACTGATCCCATTTACCTGCAAAAATTATTTCATTCAAAAAATCACAAGTTTGCTACTCATTTAGCTGAAATGGCAAGTTAATTAAAAAAAGCCGGCACTAAACTGCTGTACCGCGCATACCTAACACGCGTTTCCGCCGTTCCGATAAGGGTGTGAGAAATTTACAGTAATTGTGTAAAAAAATTTATTAACAAACGGCAGAAGCTAAAGGAAGTATGTCAGATTAAAACTAGTCCGACCGAAGTGCTATACTGCGCATGCCTGACACGAGGCACAGCGGTTTCGATGAAACTATCATTTTGGATGGAAATTAATAAATTCGTATTCCACATAATTACTTTAACAAAGCGTACCGTCATTTCTTGTAGATGGAGGGCGTTCATGAGGTCGCTTGAGAAAGCTGTTGCTAAAAAGGCATCCAATTCTTGTCGACGCAATATTTGGATTTGCGACGTCATAATGAATCTGAAAATATAACATGATATTCAATATTCTAATAAAAACATTATTACTATTGTATAACATATATTTATTTTAGATACATAGTAATATTTCAATACAAGTATGTTTGCCGTCATAAAAAAAATCTGATTGTTTTTAATTATTTAAGTATGAAATCCAGATCCCTGATAACAGGAAAAAAATATTTACCTTAGCACAGTGGCCAAAATCAACAAATGTTGCGGCACATACGAAGTGTTTAACATCAATGGAGTATCAGACCTCATACAAGACAGAAATGCGCGCATACGTCGACACTTATCGTCTTGCGCCGTTCTGCAGGAGGTAAGAATATTTTAGAAATTAAGCAACACTTTATTTTTATCATATATTTCACAAATGTGTGTGAAAAAAAAGCACCGTATAGGCTTTATTAGGCATTTCTTCTGGTATACTATATAATTCTTCTTCATTTTGAGTTGATAGACGCCTGCAAGGCATATGCCTCATAGGATGGTCCGCATCCAGCGACTTGCCGCGACTTAATTATGTCGTCGGTGCCCATCAAGAGGGAGTCTACCCACGCCGCATTTCAAGTATAGAGTCACAAGTCTTTTAACAATTTTCTGTTTTTCAATTTTCTTAGTGTTTGGAAACAAGAAGAGAAGCATTTTTATTTCTTTACATATATTTGTGATAAGCAAATAAAAGCTCACCCGAACCAGAGCCTTTGCACGGTTGGCACAGGCCAATCCAGAACAATTCCAGGGACCTGCTCTGGACTCTTTCCAGGATTCACTCGGGAGTATATCCATTCTGCCACTTGAACTTGACAAGGTTTATCATTACATGCTGCGCTTGTAGTTCCTTCGTCTAAAATATATGGCTTTAGATTAGTAGAAGAACATAAATAGTTTTTGTGGTTTGTTTGTACTATTATCGTAAGAACAACATGGTATTAACAGATATCATAATAAATATTTTACCTTTAGCTTTTTGAGCCATGAAGCGATGATGGTGCATGTTGTACAATATGGCATACACATTTTGCCTAATGGGTCTAAAGAAATGATGTATGGATGGTATTTCGCGATGGTTATCATCTTCCATGAGAACTGGAAGCGATACTTGACGATGGGTAAGAATCGAAAGCATCTGTGGGTGCATCAGACCACGGGCGTGTCTTTCAGCACAAGTCCTTAAGACCTCTGCTGGTGCGGGTGGACAGTTGTCATCGCTCTGAATTATTTTACCCACACTTTGCATGCCCTGAAATAGTAAAGACTTTATATATGCATTTGTTATCTTTTTTTAGCTTAGGTTCTACAACACATGGCCTGCAATATATTCCATACTATTGTAGGGTATCAATGTTATAATATATAATAAAATACATGTGTATGACTGCATTGAAAGCAACGTTGAAATTTAATGTATTGTGACTACACATGTCACTAATATTTGTAGTAAGATCGTCTAAATGTGGTCTGTTCAGAATCTACACACGACTGTTAACCTCCCTACAAACCCATGGTTGTAAATTTTATTTGGTGTCCAGATACATTTTAAAAAAATAATAGAGAATTTTTTAAACCTCACTAAATTACTTCATCCTGACTATCGATTAAAATCGGGAGAAAGCATATGAAAGCCCGCAAACAATTAGTTTAATGACATTTATTACATATTACCAAAAAATGTATAATGTATAAATGATAAATTCTTTGTATCAAATACATATACATTGAGTTCTATTAACTGACATTACATTTTTATTCACTGTATGTTAGTTGTATATATGCATAATCGGTCATGTAATGCGACATTAATAGCACAAAGAAGGAAATCAAGAGATGTTGCAGATTGAGACTATCATTTTAAAATGGAAATCTATGCCAAATATGAATAGGGCAATCAGATTAGTTTGTTTTGTTTTTATTTAAATCATTTGATTTCAACTAGTAATTTATAAAAGTGTTGGAAGATAATAAAAATGTTTGACATTCAGTACATTATTTTTTTTAATCATATGGACTATTAGATTTGCATAAATATGTCTATTTGAAACATTATCTGGCGTAGTAATAATGACGCGATTATTAGGGAGTACTAAATGGCCCTTACTGTTACAGATATTTTATAAGATTTTTTCTTTTTTTGGTGAAAGGTTACTGTAATCTTATTGGCCTCAGATTTCAAGCGAAAGGTAGAATAGCCTAAACCTCTTTTTACCTCACCCCACAAAGCTTGAGAACGTGCTCAGGCTATGCGCATAATTTTCATTACCAGATAAGTGTTTTGGACAAGTACATAATTCATAATCTCAAATTGGATGCAATACTAAAAAAAAAACTAAATCAAGCTCTAGAGAATAATCATTGCGAGTTATACAATTGAAAACCATGGAACCCAATTAAAAGACAATTAGGCACAATTTGAAATGAATTATTAACATGAAAAGGTAATATTTATGTGCAATCAGATATTTTGACTGTTTACATTGAGTTTTGAATTGGGGATAATAAATGAGCTTCCTTGAACAGACCCTAGAAGAAATATACCCCACTATTGGATCGCAATATAAATATCACAATCTATGACATTCATGTATAGTCTGTTAGTCTACTAATCAATAGTATCCTCCTATGCAAGTAAGCTACTACAACTCTGAGATAGTAGTAATTAATAAGATTTTAACAAAATAACTCATAAGTCTTAAATATTAAGATATTTTACTGCCCTTGTAATAATTTTCTGACATTACTCTTTTTGATTGCTAAATATTTTGATGTATGCAGCATATTAGATCACTGGTTAATATATATATATATATATGTATATATATATATGTATATATATGTATATATATGTATATATATATATATATATATATATACATATATAAATTCAGTAAATTAAATGGAAATGAAAATAAATTCCTTTGACTCTAATAGGATTAGCTTGTGTAAGAGTAGCTCCAACGCAAAATGAGCGCAGAGACGCTTGGTTGCGGGACCTCTAACAATAAGATAATTAATTTACTTAAAGGGTAGGGCCAAAATAGTGAGAAAAGTTTATAATTGTGTGCATACATTTTGTTTTGAAATAAATGAATTGCTTCATTTTGCATTTGACTGCATATATCATCTAATTTCTACTCCCAACGGACAGATAATTAAGATATAAAAGGCGACAAATCCACACCTCCTTGGCAGCAGCATGTTCTCTTTCATTATGTTCGCCAACTTTACCCGCTTGATGTTGTTTAGCTGAACCCCCATCGCCACCTTCGAGTGTCATTGATGCGATACCGTGGACCATATCATTGGTGCCTTCTTCCATGCTAAAGTCGGCATGAATTGAAGCATTCGCGGTTGCCAGTTTGTAATCTTCCAAGCCTTTTTGCTGTAATTCATTGAGGTTTTGATGTTTCAACCAATCAAGTGCTTATATAAATAAATAAAAATAAGCCAAAAAAATTACAAATTAAAAAAAATCGTACAAAAGAAATAAGTAAAAAATTTCCTGGGATTCTGACATGAATACCATATTATTCAATAAGAAAATTATAATAATAAATTTTTGTTATCTATAACAGAATATTAAATTATTGATAGTTTTTGAAAATTATACATAAAATGAATTTTAAACCAAAAAATACAAAGGAAATAAAAGGGAAAAAGATGCACTCGGCTAAAACAAAATTTAAATAATTTTCTTCATGCATGTATTTGTATTTTACCAATGGATGCCAATGATTGTATGATGTAAAAGGCGTGGATGACCATAGCTATGGTTATGCATTCATATAATAAAAGAAAAACCTCATGTTCTGATGTCTCCGTAGCCAGCTTAGTAGTATCCATATCAGTAGAGGTCGATGGCGGGCTCATGTCTGGCTTGTGACTTTTTTTATTAGCTTTTGGACGCCGACCTTTAATAAATAAGACAGCTTAAATCCAAACAAAAAATAACAATTTCCACAAGTATAATGGAAGTAACCAATTATTATTACACTTATATACACATAGATATTAAAATTTACATTGGTTAAATTGTATGGCTTACCAGAGGCTGTTCTATATTTTAAGAAACCATCTTTAGTTCCATTGAGATAGTATTGAACAGCCTGTTTTAGCTTAGCTGCACGAAGATCATTCAGATCACCAAATATTTCAATACAGGCACCATCAACATCAGATGAAGGTAGCTCTCGAACAAATTGACAAATGGTTTTTATAAGAGTTTCTGGAGGAACTTGTTGCTGCAAACATAACATAGGTAAACATAACTAGATATGTCTAAATTAAACTATTTATATATTAATTATAAATATAAGTCACAAAACATAGTCTCTGAAACTTTTTATTTTAGACTGTTGGTTTAGTTTCTTGTATTATTGCATTCAAGTGAAGAGACATGTTCATTACACTATAGTTCTACATAATGTTGGCATCTTTACTGGTTATGGCACAAATACATTCTGCAATTATAACAAGAGTTTGGATACAATCATTGTTTTATCTTAAAATTTAGCAACAGTAATTAATCCAGACATTACCTTTTTTTGAGTGATTCCTAAACGTTTATAAAATTCTTGGAGACTTTGTTCAGACAAAATAGTGCCTCCCAATAATGCTGCCAAGAGGCACAGTCTCTCCTGTGGTACATCTAAAACTTTTGGCAACTCGTGAACCATATACTCTTTCGTTTCCAAGGACGACTAAAAAGTATATAAGTAAATTGAATGAATTATAACATTTCTCAAAAAACATATAACTAATAATAAATTATGGAAAAATTAAACATACCCTATACGTAAGCTTTAACTGTGATGAACTAAAATATCTTGGTGGTTGGAAAACTAGATATTCTCCAGAGCAGCCTACAAGTCCAGCGTAGGTTTTTTCCCTACATAAACCAACAACCTCTTGGCAATGATCATCTGAAGACACCATCTGCATTGCAAAATATAAAATAATTAGCATTATAAAGAAGTATTTATAAAATAATGTTATTCTTCAAAATGTCAGCCTTTTTTCAGTAAATTTAAATTACCCGAATAAATATTCAGGCTTATTGCCTGAATATATATATTTCAAGTATATATTTGAGTTATTTACCTGATGCAAGCAAAAGTTGTGGTTTAATTAACTAGCTCTCAAAATAATTTAAGGTAAACCAAAAATAATTTATAAAAGAAAAACTAATTTAGGTAGAACTAGAAATTTATTTGCAACAGGTAGTACTGAAATTATTTCTCTCTTAAAAACCGTTAGTCTGAAATGCATATATTGTCACATTTGGAAGAATAATCAAATGTAAATTGTACTAAATAAGCACAATGTTTTTGTTACTAAGAAATGGTGTTTGATATTTTATTATTAATGATAGGTAAAAGATACATCATTACAGGTTAATTATAGTTATCTGCCAGCAAATAATTTGAATATTTCATTATAATTACTTAACTTTCAGTGTATGTACTCATTGTATTAATAACAATACATGAAACATTAACTTTTATGCTTATAATAACAAGAAAGAAATTTACTTACAATAGGTATATTTAAATATCGAAGAGCTGTTCTAAGACAGGAATGTAATCCAGTTGGCGGCACCCACCAAACTTTAGGAGGCGGAGTTCCTTTTGTAGCTATATGACGCAAAACCTAGAGAAGGAAGTAAATAAAATAGAAGTTATTCTTGAAATAAATTACAAAATTTGAATTTGCAACAGTCTCATGTATTGATCACCATATCAAGTTTTAAAAAATGTGTTTATAATATATACCTAATTATTGGGTGAAAAGCAATTCTTTTTCCTACCAAATCCATCCAAATGACCTCAGTATATAATATATCAATTTCAGATATATTTTCTGAAGATATTGGTTAAATAACCACCTATAAACCCTATAAGATTGTGGTGCCATAATTTTGTAAATCATTGTGGAACATTACAGGTGCAGTCCATAGATTTGCCCTCATGTTTGAATTGTTTCTTGCTATGGCATCTTCACATTAAAATATTCTATTCATTTTTATACATATTATCAGTATTTTATACATATTCTATTCAACATACAATGGATTACATCCATTTTCGATGTCAAGTTGAGCCTGCCACCAGTTTGAGTGAAGAATAGGCAAAAGAAATTCAATATATCTAAGCAATTATTTAATTTAATGTAAAATTACATTTTTAATATACATTGAAATAGACTGATGGTGATCATTTCTAAGGTATGCTTTACAGTGTAATGACCATTAGGTTACAACAACGACTACAAATGATATAATTTATTTGTAAATTAATTAATAATATCTAATAACATAAGTAAATATGTTTTACATACATACATAATGTTAGTTGAAGGCTTAGAATGTCTATGATATGATTATAAACACAATATTATGGGTGGTTATGGTAATAAATGGCTAAATGAGATATAAAGAACATATTCAATTTTAATTTTAAAACTTTCATGACTTAATACATTTTCATTTTGAAGTTTCACACGAGAACAAGTATTTAAAAAATGAGTAGTACTTACAGAATTAACCCTTTGCCTGTAAGTTGCTTGAGTCTGGATCCAGTGCTGCGGAACTGCTGGAGGTGTTGGGTGTGCACCATTAAAACAGACACACATAGATACCTGATGTTCAGCAAGTGCTTGAGCCAGTGTTGTTAAAAATTGTACACATCTAGCCCATTGTCCACCGCAAGCCCAATCTGTAATCAAAGAAGCACTTAAATGAACTGGTTATACAAAAATTAAAGACCCATCGTCTTGTTCTATGTATTTGTTAGCGCCGTTTTGGTAAATTAAATATTGAAACCTGAACTCTGAGTCTAAGTTATTAAGTTACTTATTATTAGAGTAGCACAAAACATTTATTTATCAGAAAATTACCCGAAAAATATCCCCCGTAGAGACGATCCAGACATCCTTCTGCGTCAAGGACTAAACGAAAACCACCAGGATGATTTCTAGCAATTCTAAACAAATCTACTCCTACGCCTTCATTTTCTAAAAAAGTTTGTAGATCTTGTATGCCCATGATTATCGGCAAGTCAATTTTCTTAACAATTCGATCGAACACGTTCGTTTAGACTAATTAATCTGAAAATAAAATAAAAACTTACAATATATTATCGTAAAATATGGAAGTAATCTAACCACATGTCGACAGTACAATTTATAGGAGACTGTAAAAATAAAATATAGTAAAAAACATAGCAAAAAAATAGAACTATATACCCGGCACGTTCTAAATAATAATTTTATCATAGACCATGGAAAATTATTATTTTGCTACGACTAATATTGTCAGTGTTTAGCAAATTATTAACGAAGAAAACTTATTTAATACGAACCTCGATTCAAAAAACCATGCCAAGAGTAAATTACGGCAGCCGAAACTTGGAAACGGAAGCCATTTGTAAATTTATAATTTTCTGACCCTTTCTCGGTCTATAAGTCGCACAGATAAGAAATTATAAATTGCGTGAAGTAAAATATGTCACAGTTCAAAAATAATTCCTAATGAACAAATACTACAAAAACTATAATTTGTAATTTTTTTTAAATAATAATCCCTACGCTAACATAACAAAAAATAATTGAAAACTTTACCAGTTACATAATTTATAACAATAAATTCTTACGAATGGCGGAGTAAAGCTTCATGTTTTGCATATGATCTTCATTCAGTATTTGATACAAAATTTTTCCAAAAGCATTCTGTGAAAAAACTCAACCACCCATTAAAAGTTAGTCAAGTATTGTAAGCTGAAATATAACAATACTTATTCATTATTCATTATTAACATCTTATTATTTCAACCGTATGACATCTCTCTTTTATTGACTAAATTCATAACGGGTGTTACAAAGTCAGTATATAATTACAACAATACCGTTAATATTTTCAAAAAATGATCTTAGTTTACAAAGTCATGTTAAAACTATAGGATACAATTATTTTATGTATTAAAACATGTAAGTTGCGTTTTTCTATCTTTTTTTCGCAAAAAGCTTTGTTGGTAAGGCTGTAAAAAGTAAAAAGATTAATAATTTGCAATTGACATATGTCATATGCCTTAATCGTACTCCCATAATCATTTGTGTCATATGTGTTGCTTGGGCGTTGTAAACTAAAGAAAAGTGCAATAATGTGCATTAATGCTGTCTTTACACATTATTGCAAAGAATAGCAAGTTTGTTAATAAATTGTTATTGAAAATCTTAAAAATGCTGTGAAAACCTCCTTATAATACTACTGTACAATAATTTTGTAGATTGATTTATCAAAAACGTTTCGAAAAAGATAGTGATGCCGGAGCAAAGCAACGATTACCGTGTTGTAGTTTTTGGTGCAGGCGGCGTGGGAAAGAGTTCACTGGTGTTACGTTTTGTAAAAGGCACATTTAGAGAATCTTATATTCCAACAATTGAAGACACTTATAGACAAGTAAGTTTTTTACAATTTTTTATTTTATGCGTTAACTTTATATTTAAGTATTATGTATATATATGGATGAAAACGAATACTTTAAATTATTAATGACTCCAAATGACAAATAGTCCTGTCGTAATAAAGTAATACTATATTTTTCTTAAGTTTTATTATTATTTTGTCAATCACATACTGCATTCGTCGATATTACATAAATCAAAATTAATGGTTTAATATTGTTTTTATAAAGTTTGATCCTGTAATGTTTAGCTTTTTTTGTTCAGACCATTTTGATAATATATACTCCAAATATATGTAACAGCCTTGAAATAATGTTTAAGTTGCCAACTTATTTTGTGCTGTTGGCTAAGATCCAATACAACATTAAGACCCCTATAGGACTATGATAATTTTTTGGTATGGAACTAAATTATTATTTATTATTATTTATATTTTAATTAATTAATTTTTCTTACTAAAATAATATTGCCAAAATATAAACCATATTTTGAAACACACTTTAGGAGTCTGCCCCGGTATTTAATTCTATTCACATAAACAGTGGTATAAAGATATTGTATATCACACTGACAATTTATTTTAGTCCTTACAAAGAAGTCCAGTGACATCATAGCCAGAAGAACATTAATTTTTAAATGAAAAAATCTTCTAACAGCACACCATGGTGCTGTGTGTTCTCTGGCAGTATGTGGAATTTCATCATTTTGTTGAAATCATTTGTGTCTATTGAAGGCAGCATGTTCTTACATTATTCATAGGAATATATATTCAAAAAGAATATGTTGATAAGAAACACCATTAAAAGCTAAATACATTTTAAGCTAGAAATATGGCCTGGTTAATACACAACCTGAAACTGTGCAACAAACTATTGCTTAGTGACTGTTAAGTGGTTGTGTTAAGTGCAAGGGAAGATGCTCTTATCTAAGAGTTTGTCCATGGATTGTTCCTGCTAAATAAGGGTCATATTTTCACATGAAGCATCACAAAAATTTTTAGTATTATACCAAAAAGGAACTGAGACAAGCAACTACATACAAATCATTGGTCAAGACCATTGACTTGTATGTAGATGCTATATTTCAAGAAATATGCTTCTATGGTAAACATACAATGTAGTCCCAACTACTGCAACATTATGACTAATCTCACACAAATGATGAATTAATTCAGTTTCTTGAAATTTATAACCCGATTCTGAATTAATGTATTAATGAGCAAGAAAATACATTCTGCATCAAGCCTATCATTCATTGCATTCTTAGTTATAATAGAGATTAATGACTGATTTACAAAAATTAATTTACAGGTAATAAGCAGCAACAAAACAATATGTACTCTACAAATAACTGATACCACAGGATCTCATCAGTTTCCTGCCATGCAAAGATTATCTATTAGCAAGGTATTTTGTTTTGATTATTCATACTTATGATTTTTTAGTTCAACTTAAATAACACTTAGGAATCATAATAAAATATTTATAACAATAGTCTGTATTTGTTTCAAAAAATATATGAACTAAGGTATAGTTAGTACTTACTGCAGTAGTTAAAATTAGTGATAAAATTTTCACATACAGATCAAAGCAAAATATATAAAAATGTTTGAGCATGTAAAGAAAATGCAACATTCCTAAGAATGCCACAGGCCCAAAACTCCAGATGACACAATTATATTAAGACAAGCTATGTACAAAACTATTCCAAGTTATTAAAAAACCAAACAACCAAGTTTCTTATAATACTTCTCCCAGTGCTAACACTTTCAGAAATAGTACTAATGTTAGCTAGGCAATAATAGCCAACCAAGTTTAGGTTTGGCCCTCTCAGGCTAGTACAGCCGGTACTGCTGCTATTGATAATTTATTTGGGAAATATTATTTTCTTTTCTCTATTATTCTACCTATGCTTGGTTTGCTTTCAAAGATACATAAGTGGTGATTTTTATGGTATTTTTGTTAGTTATTTTTAATTGACCTCACATTTCAAATGTTACACAAATTAATTGTGATCTACAGGGCCATGCATTCATATTAGTGTATTCTGTAAGCAGTCGACAATCATTGGAAGAATTAAAGCCAATATGGCAGACAATAAAAGAAATAAAAGGTGCTGAATTGCCAAATATTCCAGTAATGTTAGCGGGTAATAAGTGTGATGAAAGTCCAGAGATAAGGGAAGTCCCCGCTGCAGAAGGTCAAGCACAAGCTCAAACTTGGGGAGTCTCGTTCATGGAGACTTCTGCCAAAACTAATCACAATGTTACACAGTTATTTCAGGTAAGAATGCTTCGCTTGCATGGATTACCACTGACACATTTAAAACTAGTTTTTTTTTATTAAATGTCAGCATGGAATATGAAATGTTTTAAAATCTTATTTTTAAATGAGTTTTTATTAAAATTATAACATCTTGTTGCTTATACAAAAATGTTTTTGGTATAAGAGTATTGGTGCTATTACTGTCATCAAAATCTTAATATGGAAGGACATATAAAATCTGTGATTTAATTAATGCTTATATGTTACTTTAGAATCCACAAATATAGTCTTGTAATGAGTAAGTAGTAATTATTAGTGTATAAGTGTTGGATAATGTATAAATTATAGAAAATAACATTGAAAAAGAAGTCAGCTAGACATCGCTTGTGCAACCAACGGTCGTTAAGCCGTAAGGTCTTCGAGTAGCGACCACGAGTCTAGCAGTGAGCGTTTATCGACTGACGTGATTGTGATAATGATGAATGAATGGAATATCACGTCGCGTATTTTTCGCACCGCCACATAGGCCACATGTTATATAGCAAAAATACTTTAATTGTTACTTGTACTAAATAGTGCGCAATTATCCAGCGGATTGGCAAATTGAAGTGGCATTGCTTAGACCACATAGCGCCCAAAAGAGACGGCCGTTAAGGAGTTAAGATTCTGGCGAGAACACCATCTACAAGGTAGATAGTGGATATTGTTATGGTCGTCGGAAGACGCTAGGTGCGGCCACTTCCTGCCGGTCTTGTCAATAATTGGCCGTGGCCGTGGTCGGCCTGTGGCTGTAATTATGATAATGAGTACGCAAATGTTTGTCACCTGAGGTATGTGAGGGGTAGAACTGTAAAGACAAACGACGAACTGTCTATTCTTAAATACCTCGTGTGCGTCTTTTTAATCACGCTCTTTTCCTATTCACCGTGCATATATCATGCGACAAATGTCACTTCCACATTGCGTACATTTTAAGCTTCGCGCAATGTTACTATCTAGGTTTGTGCTGTCCACCTTAAAGGAATCTGGCAAATGATGTTTATTTATCATCATTATTTTGAATTGTACATTGTAAATTGGTACTTATAAATTTTTCTGTTAAAGAATTGCTATTCAAGGAAGCAATAGCTTTGGTTAAATATTTCTTGAATAACGTTTTTATTAACACAGACTACTACAATATTTATTTGATATCATTTATTTTCGAAAAATGGTGTTTGATAAACTAAAAATTTTGTAATTCACAAAAAAATATATTAATTTTTTGCTATTTATGAAAATGTCTAGTGATTTGGAAAACTTGGATCAATTAATCTAGCGGCACTAATTCTGGAGTAATAATCAATAATATTTAAAATAAATTTATTGTGTCAAAAATTATTCAGGAAATTTATCAGTAGAGGATCGGGCATCAAAGCACAAGCAATCTAGATCTTACCTTACAAAAAATCAAAAAATTCGTTAATTATTCTATATCTTATATATTATATATTATTATTTATATTCTTTTTATTATTATAACTCTTATGTTCTTTATGTTGCCTAGACTTTTTTTCTGTTACTGTACTCAGTCTTATTGCAATCCAAAGTAGCAGTAATGTAAGCAACTGATTGTGGTCAAGTGCAGTTCTCTCCAGCAACCTTATGCAGTGAGTGACTACACAAACCAAGATCCTCTCTGCAACTTCCTAAGTTCCTATACGTAATTGCCTAAACCACAGGGGCTTTTGAAATTAACATTGTTTTTACCTGATATGATGAATCTTAGATTCTTCTTTTTTAATAACTGTTTATAATCTTTGTAAAATATTACACAATCAAATATTCTTATAAATAATTTGCCCTATGCATATAGTCAACCACCATTCTGCATAGAGCTGAACTTGTGTTGTCTATAATAATCTAAGAAGTAATTTTTAACATCTCAATCCATTATAAATGCATATATATATGCATTTTGTTATTACTTTTGTTTTGTTTTTACAGGAGCTTTTGAATATGGAGAAAAACAGAAATGTTTCCTTACAAGTTGACGGTAAAGGTAAAAAGAAAAAGGAAAAGATTGTAAAAGATGGCGGGGAAGCTTCAGCCAGTGGCCGAGAGAAGTGTTGTGTTATGTGAAGTGGATGATAATCCCATTTTACATATTGTTGACCAGTAATTATACTTAATTTCTTATGCCTTTCACTTTTTTTTCATTAATTGAAATTAAAGTCAAACATTAGGAATAAACTGTCAATAGAACTAATCAGTACTTAATAAAATTAGATAAACTTTAAGTATATGTTTAAAAACATTTGAATAGATTATTTAATTGCTACATATTTTATAAAAGGTTCTCCTCAAATAGTGACCAGTTCAATCTATCTTTCATCAATTATATTGTTTATTCAGTTCTTCTCATCCCATTGTCTGGAAAATTTGTGCTGATATTACAATGAATTTTAATCACGGGTTAAAATGGAAGTGATAAGCAATATCTCTTGGACATGATAAAAGGAGCTTGAAACCGGTCAACAATGTGTATTAAAGACCCACCATTGTATTATAAAGTAGGCAAGTAATAAGTGATGTTTGTTCTCATTTGTTTTAGTATATTACTTATTACTTGCATGGGTTTCATAAAGGTATATTCTGATTGATCTCTAGTCATTACATTTGTCTCGGAAGAGTTTATCACGGATTTAATATAATGCATTTAAATAAGTAGTGATAATATTAATATGCCTTGGAGATAATTTTCCTTATAGTGGACTTTGACAGACACTTTCATCAAAATGTATATTTTGCTAAAATTAATGTTATTTTATTTACACTAGTTAAAGGATAATATTGACTGACGCATTATTATGTGGATGTATGATTCATTCCATAATCGTGCAAATACAACGAAAAGTCTTTAGGACTTGCAATTGTTCAATTGTATGCTTATAGAGATGTGTGCATTCGAACAAAAGCTTTTGTTAATTACATAAGATAGTACCTGAGGAAAGTTACATATTACGATACATTAATAATGTTATTCGTATCTTGCAGTGTGATGTATATTGTAAAATATATAAATATTTTACTTTGCCTAGTTATTTTGAGGAAAGTTATTGATTTACAATATACTGAATTTCCTTTTATAATGAGCATGGATGGTTGATGCCTCGACAATTTTAGATTTGCATAATATTTTAAAAGTTTATTTATGTTGTACATGTTGAAGCTATTTTCGGTCGTACGAGACTTTAGAAAAAAATTCTCTTCCCAGATTATGAAATACGGGTAGATGTTAACACTTGCTCATTGATTTTCACCAAATTAGAATAAATACTTTAAACCGCTATTTTTATTTCTTTTTCTCATCTTAATAGAGACTGTCTTATGTTTATGACGTCATATTGAATCGTTATTAAGTAAATAGTGATAAATTGCAACAGACAACTGATAACTATCCTGAATGGTTTCTGTGTCTACATTCTTATTTAAAAAAAAAATAAACAAATAATTTTTCTAATTTGTTTGTTTCTAATTTTTCATTTGACATTAAAACTTAATTCGGCAGGTGTTGCATTTTTTAATTATTGTTTATACTGCTAGACATTAAGGCCTACCAACCATTCATGTTCACTTAAAAGATTATCATGTATATAAAAGATACTTAATCAAATAGATATTAGTTGACTTTAGTATTTCGATCCGCAATGCTTAAATTATTATTGCTTATATTTTTTTATTTCATGCCTTTGTAATTGTCAAGAGACGTATTTGGGTGTGTGAAAAAAAATTATATCAGGAAAATATAGTATATTAATTGCATTTAAAGAGCTAAAAGCTAAAGGTTAATAATTTACAAGTTGAAGGAATAGAGGCCGTAATATGTATGGTACATTTTTTAAAGTGTGACCAGATATTCTCAGAGTTAACTCTATTCCTGTAATTACCAAATACTCGTTAATGGAATTTAATAATAAACTCTTGATTACCAATTTGATTTACTAATTCAATGTGACATTTGGAAAGGCATAAAACAAAAAAATAAATTCAATTATTTATTTATTTAAGAAAATATTAAATTAGTCGTAACACAAAGTTAGCGGTCGCTAGTTTAGAATGCACTTTATTTAATATCATTCACTTACATATCCAATTAGTATTGTTCATAGTTAAACATTTTATCTAGTCTTATTAATTATCGTTGCCGCATTTGCAAGTCATAGTTAAGTTATATGAAATAAGTACATAGGTTTTGTGCGCGGAATGAAGTTGCTTGATATAATTATTAATATAAATATTATGCAGCCAGCAAAATCCCTAAATTTGGACGTTAAATATTTTTAATACATTATTTGTTACGTACAAATGTTTTCGGTTTTATATACATTTTAGCTTATTGGCATTAATGACCATTTAGAATGTATAAAAGTATGAATTGTTAAACATTGAATTGTTATAATTGGACCAATGTTGTTTGATGTTGATCAATGTAATGTTACAATTGTTTTCTTTGATTCACTATACATGTGTTGTTTATTTTAAAGGTCCCTAACCTAATGTAATGTAACTATTTGGCAGCTTCTTTATTGAATAAAAATTCTACTCAACGAATATTAGTATGGTAGTCCCTATATATGCATCATATAAAGTTTTTAATGCATGAATTTTATCATTGTTGGTTTTCCTAGAGTTCTTGTTAGTATAGGAAAGATCATTTTGGTATTTCAATCGTTTCTAAAAATGTTTGGGTATATTATTTTCAATTTGAGGTTCTGACAAATATTTTCAGATGAGGTACGATTGGCTATGCACTAAAACACCAAGTTATTATTTAATAGGAAATTTCATAATACATAAATTCAAAGATCGAAATTTTAGTATAATTGTTCAATTTTGCAAAAATTAAATTGGTTCATAAGTGCCTTTGCCTTAATTGATTTGTTCAATGCTACTTGTAGTTTATAGGTAATATGTTATGGATCAAGTAAATTTTAGATACATTGTGTAAAGAAAAATTAAAAGTTAAAATTACTTAATATTTAGTAGCACAAATTTCTATACATTAAAAATAACATACGAAAACTACTACAAATTGACAATAAATTACAACGTATTTAACCTAAGATGGAAACTTTTAAAACACTGATCATTTGGTAACATGCTTCGATTTTCTCTAGCAAGGTAGTTCTGACGTAAGCTGTGCTGGTTTAAAAATGAATTTGTAAAGTTTTAGATTTTTCTGCTTATATTTATTAACATTCCAGTCTGTATTCAAAATAAAACGATACCAAAAAAAAGTTTCGCATAGTATAAATTCTTGAAATCGTTCGCATTTTCATTAAAAAATTTAGATTTTTTTTATCAAGAAGTATTTCATCTGCTGTACTTATGTTTTGGTCCATAACATATTTATTTATTATTAAGTACATCCAACACCCCAAAGTCTGTATATTTACACGAGTGTTTCTTTCATAATGTGTGTGTGATTCGAGTCATTCTACTACCACTAAGTTTTTATGATAATCTTCTCTATATTAAAGTTAATTTTATCATTGCATAATGGTGACATAATTTTTCACTTTAAATACTATAAACCGCTTCTGCTTAAGCTACTTGGTCTTAATCTACTGCTAACAGCTAATAAATAAATCAGAGGTTATATATTTGGATCAATGAAAAGTGACTTTGAAAACCACGAAAATCTTTCTGTAATTGCGTTTCACCAAAAAAAGTTTAACTAAAATATTCTTATTAGTTTTAGTTATTTAGTTTTCCTTTGAAATTTATCTTAAGACCAGGTTGTACCTTTTGTTTTCTACAGGTTAAGCAATATTTTTATATGGCTTTTTATAATAAAAATAGAAAGTTAATAATTCAAACATCGAATAGTTACATAAAAAGGGATAACGGTAGTGTTAATTAAATATATAAATTAGATTGCATAGTTTGTACTAGTCAATCTAATTTTAACTTAAAAATTACCATTAAAATTTACCAAAGATTTTAGCTAGCGTAGTTTCAAGCTAATCATTATAATATAAGTCAAAGTGTCAACAAAGTAAGGCAATAATAGAGTAGATTATAGCAATTTCTTACTTGTCGATTATAACCTTTATTATTACAAATTAAGGTTACATCGAACTTGTAATTGAGGACCGCGGTCTTCAATAATATACTTTGCTATGGTGACTAGATCATTCTAATTATTATTTTTTGTGATTTTGCTAATTTATAATTGAAAGTACATATCTTTTTTTTTTAAAAAAAGAGTAAAACTACCAGATAATTTCTGAAGAAAAGTTCCTTAGTTTTATAATAATGAAACAATTTTTGCTGTATAATTTTAAAATCTTACCACCCAAATGTTACTAGTTGCGAACCAAATGCAAGAGCAGTTGCCGAGCGACTTCATTCTCATTAATAATAACCATTCCTTTTATTTAAAATTAAAAGGAAATCATTTTTTGTTTATATACTAACCTAAGTAAAAATCATTATCGTATGTTGCACTCTTTACCAAATTACTTTTCAAAATAGAGACTGGCTTTCTTAGCTAAAACCCATTCTTACTTTTTTTCTACAAATTATTTTGATTAATTCTGTAAATAGAGCATATTACTCATCTACATCTATATTACATACTTTTTATAATTGGAAGAAATTTTTGTGAAAAAAATTTTTTTGTTTGCACCCAGCTAACAGTCACTAAAATAAATAGAGCACTAAACTAACATAACGGAACAGTGAAGTTTGTAGAAGTTAATTTATTTTGGTTTTTTCTAAGCTTGCCTAAGATTGTGCGTACCAGGAATGGTTACGATCGTAAAATTACCTCTTAATATATATATTTGACAGTAAACTATATTTATAAGAATTATTTTGTTTAAATGTTATTTATTAAGATTTTGCAAGTGTTGTCAATAGCATAAATTTTAACAATTACTGAAATTTGAGATTAGATTTTGCTTAATAGCCACTCTTAAACTTTTTATGTAATAACGCTTTATATATTTCATCTGATTATTCCAATACCTATATTTTTTATGTCTTATAACACTTCTTATTAAAGCATCGCAATTATAAAAAAACAAGCTGTTTTTTATTTAAAAAGACTTCATTGTTACACTTAAAACTTGATGAAAATAAATCCATTAGTCTTTTATAATTGTAAAGCTGCGTTACAAGTAAAAATTGTTTTAGTGAAGGCATTTCACACTATCCTACGCCATTACGGTATTTACAGTTTTTGTATAAAGAGGTTTGATTACATCAATCTGTGGATAGACTTGCTATTAATAGTTTGAAACACTAAACCCATATTTATAATAAACAGTTAAGAATTGTTTCTGTCTATTTATCAAATTACAAAATCATTAGTTGCTCAAAATCAGTAATCTAATTATTAGTAATCCAAAAATTATAAATTTAAGTTTGTAAAAAAAATAATATGTTGATATTATTTGTTGGGTGTAAATACAAAATAAATTTAACATATTACGAGATTAGCTATTATATTTACCACATTGAGAAATATATCACAATTTCTGTAATCATAATAAATAATGTTTATTTTAATACATAAAAAAATGGAAACTCGCTTAATAACATTACATAGTTAATATGGTGAGAATGAATTCGTAAAAAGTATAAAAACATTGATTTTGATTTAGTGAACTTCTAAATTACCATTGAATGTGATAAAATTCCTGGAAGCCTTATATAAACCATACTTTTTAATATTATCAATTATTATCAAACATGATTTCATGTATATCAAGAGGTCTAAATATTTAATGTAACATCAGATAGATAACCTAATAAATTAAAATTATATAAAATGGATTAAAAGCTTATGGTTAATATATCACAGTTATATTGGTAACTTACTACTACTAATGCATTATTTTACAATATCCATTTGAAAATGCATAAAAACTATAGAATCCGGTTATGTAGCTATATTTTAGCATAGCTGCTTCTATCTCAATGAAGCCTAATATATGTATATATATTTACATATGTATATATATATATACATATGCATATACATATAAGATTTCGACCACTGTAAGGCGTAGACCTCCCCAAAGGTCGCCACGATGACCGGTACTAAGCTGCCCGCATCTAGCGGGATCATAAGGCTAAAAGACTTGAAATTAAGTATAAATTTTCTTTTGGTGCAGAGGCCAGCAAGAAAGGTTCTTGGGCAATGACCACGAGCCGGTATACGGATTTTCGGTAGGTCCACGCTAGGTGAACTGACATAGTCAAGGTTGCAGGAAGTAGCTGGATGAGGGCACCACAAAACCAGTCATTTGTTATTGCAGTCTATTAGTTAAAAAAAAAGGCTCTGCTAAAAATGTACTACATGTAATTCCTAAATGAGTCAGGGGTGATTTTATATAAAAAAAGATATATTCAAGGTATAAAACTTGGCCAGAATTTTTTGTGCACCTTGCTTCACATGCATAGTATGGGACAGCTACATGGTTGATTTGTATGATTGTTGTTAAAAAATTGTTTATTAAAGATTTTTTAAGCATCTCCACCTCCATTTAGTCGTTTTCTGAGATGATTATTTGAGAATGAGATTTCAGGAATCAGCATGTTATTGTTTAAATGAGAATCATAATCCAAACTACATAATCTACCTGTACTAGCAGATCTATGAAAGTTTGATTTTCGTGTGGCGGTTATTGGCAATTTATTGTTATCCTTTTGTGATATTCTTGATGTTGATAGTGCCTGTGAACAGACATCCAATAACTTTTCCAATACTGGACCACTCAGTTTATCATTATTATCAATTCTTGTGTGCTCTTGACTTGTAGTAATTTGCGGTTCCTTTTGCTTTACTCCAACACTTATTAATCCCAAAAAATTAATATTAAATGGCATATTACGTAAGTAATTGTAAAATATCATGATTAAAAGCATTATGAATAATGTGTTGAAGAATACTATTAGCAGTACATACATTATTTTATCCAGGGGAAACCATAAACCATCTGAAAAGAAAATATTTTCAAACTATTTTTGCACAAAAATCAAAGTAGCAATATAAAGAACAGATCTTGAGTAAAAATAATTTTCTTTCTTAATTAAACATTTTAAGCAAATGAAGTAAAAGTAGAGAATGTTAAAGAGACAGTCTTACCTGTTATGCCATGTGTAATAATTTTCATAGTTTCACTAAATGTAATTATTGGTTCTGAAATAAGAGTAGTAAACATTCTTATGCCAATTTTTAAAGGATTCATATGCTTTAAGAATATAATCAAATCTGGTGGTGGAACTTCACAGTTTGAAGACCAAAAATACCACTTGCAAGAATTAACTGCTGCTAAGAACCTCTCCAGATCTTTTTGTTCGGCTTCCTATAACAAAAAACTCTATAAAGATCTGTACCTTTTATTGAATTGATGTTTGTTCTATATTAGTATAAAACATAGTAACTAAAAAACTGCTAAATTTTATGCAAGAATTTGATCAAGATTTTACATAAATTAAAAAATAAACATTAATTATTTTTTAAAAAATACTCAAAATCTTTTGAAATGAACACAATTTGATATAACAATTTTATTCACTTACCTTATAGGAAATAAATACTTCATAAATATATAAAAGAACCAGTGACATAATTATCAGATGTTTGCTTGACATTCGCTTCATGAGCCAAAACAAAGCGAGTTTAAATGTTACAACAGAAAGAATCCATGTTATTTGAACCTAAAACACAAATAATTATCATATATATATATATATATATATATATATATATATATATATATATATATATATATATATATATATATATATATATATATAGATTTTTTAGATGATTTAAAGAAGTGATTTTTTGAAATATAATTACAGAACTATACAAGTTTAGGTAAGTGTTCCGGTTAGGTTCATCAATCATCAAGTTACATTATTGTTTGTTTCTTAGTTGTGTTTTCAACCCGAATTTGAACCAATTATTCCTGATGTTTACAAAACTGCAACTCTCTTAGAAGAGATACTTAAAATAAAGTTGTTAAACATTTTTGGAATTAAAAGTGCTCATTGTTAGATAAATTAACCAAATGTTTCTAAAAGTTACATGTGATATAGGTTAATATTTAACTTGATTTACTCAAAACAAAACTACTTAAATTTAATAACAAATCTTTGGTTACAAATTATTAAGTCACATAGAGAACAGTGTTATGATAAATAAACAATTAGATCTTACTTTATATTCAATTAAGTAAGTTTGAATATATTCATTCCATGCCATAACAACTTTCTCTGTTATACTTGGTTTATAAATTGATTCTTCTATATATCCTATTATGCGTCTGAAGATATCGTCAGTTAAAAATTTGCTGGATGTTAAGTACTGGTTTAACAAAGTCCACTGCTCTCGATCAAATTTCATTTGTAAAGAAATATCAATGGTGTCGTCTTCATTTTCCTATAAAAGTTGTTTCATTATATAGCACATGTATAAGAAAATGCTTTATAATCAATAGTAATTCGAAATATTAACCTTGATTTGACCACCTTTTAAAACAATAGCAAGAATTCGCTTAAAAAACCATTCGTTCATGCCAGTATTTTTTTCTAAATTTAATGTTTTCTTTGGAATACTGCGGAGGTCTGGTGGAATGTCATTGGTTAATTCTTGAGGCAGCTGGTTAATCTTGTAGTCCCAAGGGTCGGGTCCCATTTGTGAAGTACATAAGCAGCATTTAAAACAGAACAATAATACATATAGCCAATAATTATTCATTTTTTAAAACGTGTATTCTTATATTCCTTAATTATTTCTTTGCTAAACTTAACAGAGACGAAGTTTTGTTAATTATCATCCCACAGAACTGTTGTAACTTGAAATAAATACGTTTAAACTTAATTCTAAATTTTGAAGTTAGTCATTGAAATCGACTTTTTATTTTTGTACGGATGATCACATACCAGGCTTTTAGCTTACATAGATTATAAAGATAATACGTACAATCATTTGAATTGAGTAGTAAATAAATTGCTATTATCATAGTTAAGTAAAATGTATTTCTAAATAGAAATAACTCGAATTGTATCTTAACAATAAAGCAAAGAGGTTAACCCTGTTAATCTAATAACGTCCATGGCAATGTTATGGAACACTTTAATGGAGGTTTTGTATATTCTATATTATTTAAAATTTTAGCTTTAAATTTAAACATATGTTTCAATTAATTGTTAATATTTTACAGAAAATAGTTTTTAGAAATCTACTGAAGCGATAATTATTGTTATGAAGTAAGTTGGATTGATTTTCTGTATTATATTAATATTAAGCGAAAGGGAAAATCAGTAATTATAAAACAGCATGAAGTAACATTTACGAATAATTCATTAAAAATGTCCCAATTATGGAACATAAAATAACCAAAATATTTACATAATCATTTTTCAGTTATTTATTAATTCATCAATAGTACTCAAAAGTAGTTAATATAGGTAATAGTGGTAACAGTTAATGTGTTTTAAAACATAACAATAATTGATTACATATAATCACTACTGTTTATAATTAAATATTATACATAAGTCCAATATCCCTCAATGCCTTAAGATTAAAATTTGTAACTAATGTGTATTATTATCAATGATTTATATAGAAACGTATTTCTAAACCTCATTGACATGGATGCAGTCGATTAATAAGTCATGGAGAAGATTATGTTTGGGATAGCACTATTCCATGAAAAGTATTTACCTGAATGCAAATTTGACGTACACCCTTTGGTAATATTTATCTTACTCAACTTGCACTTTTTACAAATAATTAACAATTATTCATACGAAATTAAATAAATACTTTTTGCGAGTTAGTCTCATATTTAAGTTCCATATCGAAAAACTAACTTATGGAGGACTTGGAACATTGAAATTTTGTACCATAAATACGGACTAATAATATTTTTGTACGTAATCTGAAACAGCTCAAATAAAAATATTGAAAAATGTTATCTACATTATCATTTGTTTCATAAACTAGTACAATGGTCCAAAATATGGCTCTTGACCTTAGTTATTCTGCGAAGAAAAATTGTTTTCAAAGAAATTAGTCAAGATCCAATCTGATATAAAATAATATCTAGTCAGTCCTATAATAACACGATTTTGAAGTAAGGAATCATACACTATTTAACTGTGCACGTGCGTTTGTCGTAAACATTAACTAATTCAGTAATTCCTCCTAAATTCTTGTTTACCGTACTTAGACTTTCTCGGGTGGAAACTATGTATTTCAAGAAAATTGGACTTTTATTTTCATTTAAACTATGTTTTTGTTAAATGATATAAAAGTCCATGCATAAAACAAATAGAATAACAATAGATATAGTTAAAAAAAATTATAAATTATCTAATTACTATAAAGAATTATTCATTTACTAAATTAGAGTAAAAATATTAGAAAAAAATGTATTATTTTAAAAGTTATATAAGCTGTTTGTCAAAATTTTTTCATGTTAGCATAAAGTCATATAAATAATCAAAAACGTCAAAAACGTCAAAGTTATTGTTATTACTATTTTACAATACTGAGGTTTTAACTACTATTTTAAATAATTTCAATCAATATGACATCTATTGATCTCGATCCCTCAATAAAACTTTGTCTTAAGCATTTACATTCTAGCGCACCGGATTCGATTGAACAACTTCGGTTAACTTTAGATGATGTTATTAGACAAACTTATGGGAGCTCAAAAACTCTTGGTAATGTTTTACCTAAGAAATACTTGGCGGAAGAGAAAATGGAATCTTCGATAAGATCAAAACATAAAAGTGAAAAATCAAGCAGTTCTAAGACTGTACCCGTACCTCAACAAAGTCCTCAACAAATACAAATACCGGAAAGAGAGAATGATGATGGTTCTGTAATGGACGGAGAACTGGCTTTCGATCTCTTAGAAGAAGATCTGACTTGTGCAGTGTGCAGACAAATTGCAGTACAAGCTGGAAATCGTTTGGTTGAGTGTGATGCTTGTCACGCTCTTTATCATCAGGTATGTCATCAAATATTTTAATAGTCATCAAATATTTTATTGAACCTCAATAGATTTTATTTTTAATGATCTTAACTTATGTGGAAGTTTAATTTTTTTTTAATTTGTATGGTTAGACTAGTTATAGAGGTACTAAAATTAACAGTTTGAATTAAAAAATCTATAACAATTTTTTTTCTTTATTTGAAAAATACATTAGAAAATAAGTTATATTACTACTGTAATATAGTGTATACATGTGGGTTATAGTACAGTTGTTTAATACTAATATTTATAATTATTTGAATACTTATTTGAATAATAATATTTATAATTATGACACCATGACACTCACCTGTGATATGTGCCCATGGATATTGGGGTGAAAAAGTTTTTGAGTGGCACCATGAGCCAGTAAATGTAACTAGGGTAGGCAAGGGGGACTATAACATAATCAATGCTGCAGGATGCCACTGGATATGGGCAGCACAAGACCATTTATTTTAATGATAATTAAGGAAGGCCTATGCCATGTAATAAAATAAGCCTCTATTGGCTAATGTGAATGAATAAATGAACACTTTTTAATCAAGTATTTATGTCATAATCTCATCATGTCAAAAAACAGTAGTTAATATTAATCTACAAATAATTAATAACTCATATGTAACATCTATATAAGTGGAAAAAATAAATGAATAAGTTTTGAAACAAAATAAAAAATTTTTTTAGTCAAATAATCTTTATATTTAACATACACATGAATGTCATGATCATCCTTTTTCTGCTCCAGATGTATATAACAAGATATTATTAAAAAATCATAATAATTTATATTTGATTAAAAAATGTTTATTATCATTCACAATAATGTGATAAACTGATGTTTTATTTTATTTCTTTCTTATATGTTAATTTCTGTTTATACATCAATTTTCAATTTCTTTATTTTCAGGACTGCCATAAACCAGTAATAAGTGACAATGATATGAGTACAGGATGGCAATGTGCATCATGTCTTTCATCTCAAGGCATTGCTGCTGGATATTCCAACAAGACATCTTCATCAAAATCACCTCCACATGTATCCGGATCAACTACACAGATCAAGATATCATCTAGCAGTTCCGCATCATCATCACCTTCAAAAGTGGTTACGCCTAATATAAATATTATTTCTGCTGACAAGAGGATACAAATTATGAAAAAGAAGGCTGCCAAACAACATGAGAAAAAGAAAAGTTCTAAGAATTAAAGTTTAAATAGGTTTATTATATTTTAAGTTAATAAATGAATTTGTTTATGACAATTGATTTTATTATATAGCTTTTGACTTTCAATAATTATACAGCTATCTAAGTTTGCTTAGTGTTGGTTAATGTTGTAAACCACTTTTGTGTACTAAAATTCGATAATTATAGAATTGAATGTATATTAAAAAAACACTTAAAAAAGTATGGCTTCAATTAATTTTTACATTGCTAAATTGAAGGTTTTTTTAGAGAGGGCCTTCCCAAACAGTAATGATGACATTTGAGTTTAAAAAATATATCAATATTCAAGTATGCATTTATGCCCACATTTGAATCGTCATTTATTTATAAAATGTAAACATACAAAAGTTAAACGGATGAAGAAGAATTATAAATTACTTATAAGATAACTTATGTTTTATAGCAGCAATAATAAGAGTTAGTTTACTTGTGTTGTGGACGTCGAGCTGAGTGAATTTGCGTTCTTTAACATTGCTATCTTTATAAGCTCTAATATCCGTCACCTGTACCATGGATATCGACGATGTATCTGGCGGTGTTGGAGCCGATGAATCTGCATGCATCGAGTGCATGGGTGCCCAAGATGCAATTCAGGGAGAGTTAGCGCAGAAGATTGCAGAGACACACAGGACTGCGTTGCTGAATACTGCTCCTTTATTTGCTGGGTAGTTTCGGGTGGACCCTAAGGTCCATGAAGCAGTCGTTTTATTTGAAATAAATTTTTGCCATTCTCGATAGGTGGTAAGAGATCAGGGCTTTCAAGTATCATTAGCTCCTTGAAACGGGTTGGTGCGTAGTTCTGCTCTGTCCAGGGAAAGGTGCGAAAGAGTCCGACTTGTTATCGGGGCTACCGAAACTGCAATTTACACCGATAGCAGGCGCATTGAGATTTAGGAGGATGCGCCGTTTTGCTTCATGTAGGACGCCGCAGAGCTGAATAATAAACAACTTAAATAGAGAAATTACTGCACTGTATACCAGGCCGTGCCGCTGGCGTTAGTGTAAAACAGGGTACGCATTTAGTGAGTCGGTGCAATCTTGCGCTGTATTAATTACTGACGGTCCATCCTCGAAACAGTCGCAAGACCAGTCACCCTGCATCTCTTAACGTTAAGAGTAAAAGATAATAATTTGAAAGTAAGAGCGGAATGGAAAAATGTAATGCAATATTGGGTAAAAGCATAAGTGTGGACGGAGAAAACGAGAAGGCTCATTTGCCCAAAGTCGCGGTCCTAAAACCAAAAGATGACCTGTGTATGAGGAATGCCCCATTTCATTCTACGAGCGACATCTTAGGCTGGGAATGCACGACGAATGGATTAGGAGGTATAGAGAAGGTACGGCGGCTGCGACAATGCGGGTGTTATTCCACAGATATGTCTGTTCCAGATGTTCACAGAGCACGAGGCTTGTCTGAGTATCTCCACAGGCTCAAGTTCAAGAAGAGTTTCTCGTACATCTGTGACTCGGAAGTGGAACAGACTGTGTAGCATTTAGAGACCTTCTATTCTGTATTTGGTGGACTTAGATCTGATAGTGATTTCTTACTGGTGTCACGACAGAGGTAGGCAACATCGCCCCTTCGATGAGAGACGCCGGAATTGACCGCATATACTCAGGATATTGCCGTAGAATAATAAGTAGGAATAAAACATAAAAATAGAATTAGCAAATTTAAAGGAATGTAAGGAAATATAGACCATTGAAAACAAGGAAATAGTTATTTTAAATTGTATACAACAGAGGGAATAGTAAAAATATAATAAGTGTAATACGCATAAACTGAAGGTTATTTAAATTATTATCTAATAATTATGATCAAATAACGTATTCAAAATTATGTAAAGTTTTAAGAAAGGATATGAAAGGGGAACGAGAGGATAAAAAACCGTCCATCATCGCTATATAGCAGGGCTCACTCCGTCGCTTCGTCTGCAACGGCTGGCTGTCCACACAAACTCGTATCTAGAGACAAATAACTCCACTCTCTCCTCCCAGAGAAAGGTGCGCCTTTCCCTAAACTTTCCGTAAACTAAGCCTTATTTCAAGGCCTCTTCACGTAACGCGAGCCACCTCAACATCCCTTCTAGGAAAATGTTCGCATAAAAATGCACATCCTGTCATTATGAAACTATTAATAAAAAAGGTATCTTAAGCAAAATATTTTATTTTAAATAACATCCATTATCATTTGTATGTATTTAAAATAGTTACATGTTTTTAATCTCTTATCAAAATTTGTAACGTTTATTTTGATATATTATTATTAGACTTTATAACTTTAAGTATAGAAAAAAGGGCATTGGCTAAAGATTGCAACGTAAAGGACGTTACAATCTAATACGCTACCCTTGAAAAGCCTTTACGTATTGTTGAATAAAACCAATTATAAACAAAAAACAAATTTATACCAAAACAGTTTCCCAACATCTTTTGGCAACATCTCTAGGCCAAGAGCACGAATATTTACCAATAATCAAATCAAAAGTCTTATAATAATGTTTTTAAACACAATTATTTCAAGAAGTAATAGACCGTACGGGGAGAAGGTGGTGCTATAGGAATTACTGACCGTGCGGATATTTTAGTCACGATTCACGATGTTGCAGTGCTCGAATGAACATCTCGCGTTCGCAGTAGAAGTATTTTTTTAACAGTTATGGTTCTTACGCGACTGTTCGTCGACAATTTTGATCACACTTCGGTGTTCGGTATTTGGTAGACACGCAGTTGCTTCGGCTATGAATACTCCACGTCCAGGGTCCAGTCAATCTTCAAGGTCTCTCAGAAAACAGTTTACATGAAAGTGCATGACTTTCAACAGAAAAGAACAATCACAATGGGACTACTAAAAGCGACTGTTCATGAAATATCGAAAAAAGGGTCGGACGATCAATTCTTTTAAAATTCAAAACGTTTAATATTTGAAAAAAAGTGTCTCTGTTTCATATAAAATTTTGTCAAACGATGTTCGAGCGCTTTGGTACTGATAATCCCATTTTTGGGGCGACGAGACTCATTTTTATTAAAACGGCTATATTAACAAGCTGAACTACCGTTTATAGCTATAGAGATGTTTCATTCATCGAACAGGTCTAAAAATAAGTTTTCTGTTGTAATTTCAACATACCCCACATTCATAATCGGGTGTTGAAGATTCGATAAGTTGCTCACTTATACTTACGTATATACATATTATTACATTATGTATAAAACGAGCTTTTAATTAGAAGCGAATGCGAACATATTCACAATTTTATATTACAGGATCACCGGTGACATGTCGTATCGATTTATCAAAATTTTTCCATCATAGTAGTTGACGCTCGGATCGTGATTCTCGGATATAATTTTCAATTATATTTTAGCTGTAAAGAAAATATGTCTTATGCTATAAAAAAAAAACAAAGGACTCGTGCGAAATTTCAAAAAATCTCTTTGATGACACTAAAGGTTTTTGGGAGTGACCAGTGAAAAAAAATTCACTTTAAAATTCGAATAAAGGAATCTTAATGTAATTTATCATGTTCATTGCACGTTTCGGCGTTATTACAAATTTAATGCATTAAAATTATCATTACATAATTTTAACGATAAAGTCTCAGACAGCATAAGTCTCAGACAGCATAAGTCTCAGTAGATGTCGATTAGCTTCTGGCGATAAAGCTCCATCTCGTACTACTATTTATTTGGTACAATATCTACAACTATCTATACAACTGCCTTAACGAGTTTATACGTGGTCGTATTAATCTCAGTGATGATCCTCGTGAAGGATGTTTTGCAACAGCGACTAGTGAAACTAATAATGAAGCAGTGTTGCACATGAAAAAGCCCGTCAAGGGCATATCCATACATACTACGATATATTAGTGAATTCAAGTAAGCTTGCACATTGCTATGAGCGGAAGTCAAACGTCATCATTTAGTCATGAGAAAGTTCTGTGCTAATTATATTTTTACCGAAGCTCAAAAATACCGTTGCTGTTGCTTGACGCCGTTAAACGATATTGAATTCGGCGTTTATTCAGATGGTACAACTTGGATCTATTACTACGTTCTTCGAACCAAGCGATAAAATTCACAGTAGAAGTTTCCTTAAAAAGAATTACCAATAAAACTTAAAAGAGGAAAAATCGTAGGAAAAGAGGTGATTTTTCTGTTTTCTGGTCGTTATTATGCAACAATTGTTCTCAAAAACATGAAAAAATTAACAATGAGAGATACACAAGTAATTGTTTGACTGGTGCTGTAGGAAAAGTTCAAAAACACAATAGAGCCCCTCTTCTTCAGGGCAAGACATTGGTGCACTCAGCCAAACAAACAACTGACTATTATAAGGCTTACTGTATCGAGCATGTACCATTCAACTATCATATCCTCCACAAAATAAAAAAAAAACTTCAAGGAATATGGCTTCTAGGATACCGGAAAGCGGGGGCAGGAAAGTGGTCACACTTTGATGGTGTTTTAACGCCGAGAAAAATAAAACCCCAAAGAGGAGTGGGCCCACTGCTTCTCACAATAGTTTACAGGACGATTTGCACCGATACGTAGACTGACGAGAAAACTTTTTTGAAAACTGACGAGAAAAATTATAAACCTTTAACAATAGTTATTGGTTCAATTTTTTAGTATTTTACGACTTTCAATGATATAATATTGAGTCATTACAAAGCCATGTAAGCCACTTTCAATCTATACATAAAAAAAACATTATTTAAAGATTCACTGTTAAACCTAAAATAATATTTGAATTTATGTGGTTAAACAAATTTTTTCCACACAGAATTTTAAAAGCTTTTTAAGGTGCAGTTTTAATTAAAAAAGAAGCTAAGTATACATAAAGTATACAGTGTGGTTTATTTTAGTGAAACAGAAGCTAAGAGCATCAGCTTCCGATATTTTGTGTTATATTGTAACCAATCGGGAGAATGAAGGTCTGTTATTGGACGATTCTCTCCCGTGGGCGGACTGGAATACGGGACGCCGTAATCGTTAAACACCATCTGAAACTTTTACTTTATATCTTAGATCGTGAGGTTTATGTTCAAGCTTGAATGAGATACAGTATTAGGGAATGTTGCAACGCCTATCCGCTTAGTGTTTCGAGAGAATTATTCGGGTTTTAGTCGGTTTTATTGCCATGGCAGTGTTGTGTGGGCGGCAGTGAGATATTATTTAGATTTTTAAAGTGTGTATATCATCATCATTAATAATAAAGAATTGTATAAGTTTGTAAGACTACTCTTTAGGCATCGATAAGGAATATAATAAGGTAGACGGTGCTATTTGTTTGTTTTATAGTTCTAATTCAGAATTATAACCAAATCATCATATAGATGCAAGAAAGTCAATACGTAAGATACGTCAAAGATGTAATTGTTCATAAGATTCTAACAACTTTTTGATTTCACGAGCAGTAAAACTACCGTAACCTGCATCATCTATAACAACTAATTTTTTAAATGCAATGTAACTATAAATTTTACTAGCAAAATCACTGGGATTTTTGTTAGCACTTAGGAATTATAAAATACGACATTACATTACTTGTAAAAATAATTGATAATTCATGGTAGAGCTATGTGTCAATTACTACTTTTGAGTTTTCTTGTGTCTAAACGTTCATCGTTAAAGTAAATATATTTTTCGTGTGGTGATCATATTTTTACCCTTGATTTAATTCTTATTTAATTCAAAAATTTTTAGTGGGTTAGAAGTGTATACTCTTATAATTACATAAAGCCATCTCTTACATTTCCTAGTGACACCAAGAAAATAGATATGAACAATTTGTTCAAAGTAACAATGTGAACAATTAGGTAAAAATGATGGATAAACCTATATTGTTTGCATATATATTTATTTGCATTTGCGAATACTTTGTCGCCACAAACAATTAAATACAAATATTTAAAAGAATTGTTATAATTACAATAAATGTTATAATTAAATAATCTTAACGATATATAACGGTTACGATTTTTACGGATTTTGAAGGTTCTTCTCAATTGTTTTTTTTATTTCCTGATTCATTTTAATTTATCTAATTGTATCTATTTATAGGTTTGCCGTAATGTACACTGAGATAAATAATTCATTTATTAAAAATGATGTTTGTTTTGAATTAAAGATGTATATTGATGACCCGTAAACTATGATATCAAGTAAAATTTAAAAAACTATAATAAAATTAATTTACGCTTGTTCCAAAAAATTATTATATTCATGTAATAGGCAAGGAAAAAGTGCTCATTTTATTTATATTTGAAAAGTACACTGCGATAAATACATTATTATACACTTGTGCCAATTTGTTAGATAAGTTGTTATTTTGTAGGTAGCGACAATCGCATTGCTTTAGAGATCTTAAAGATTCTTACCAATTCCGAGTCAGTTACTTTTGACGATTTTCTATTTATATTAATTTAACACTACGCAAACTGAAGATACAAGACAAAACCTGTAGATGTAAAACCAAGGATATGGGGAAAAGGTTAACACTTCCTTTCTGCACTGTCTTAATATTTTTTAATGGCTAAAGATGTGTGAAATGAGGTGTTGTAATGACTAGAAACTACACGCTCTTGATCAATTCTGAATTTTTTTCTTGTTGGAATCAGAAATCTTAATCAATGCTTGACACGATGGTACAAGCTGATGAACGATGTCCTCGTAAACCCAGCACACGCCCAATATCGCCTCATTGCGATTTTTGCACTGTTATATAACCTTGGTTGTATTTTGACATTGACCATGATATTTTTCGCACTGTATGTAGGTAATCCACATTTCATGACTAACAATTTTTTTTTATTATATTTAAAAATTCTTTTTTATGTTTAAAATTATAGGTTTTAGATACTAGCTCTTTGTTTATTTTGTAACAACTAATATGGCGATTTTGTACTATATTTTCTAAAAATGAGTCGGTTTTACCGTAAAAGGTTGTTAATCGAAACGAGATTCATCTTTTACACTAAAAACCCCGACACATGAGCACTGACATGACGTAATATTTGGAAACTTATGTAGCATTTTTTCGTTTTGTGTGATAAAATTATTGTTTTTATTTTAATTTTTTAGTTTTTTGAAAATACATCTAACTATGTAATAACTGGAAGTTTCAATGGCAACTCTTACAATTCTAATTCTAATTCTTTTATGGTTCCGTACAATAATTTGAATTTTTGTGGAAAAATAGTGTAACCATTAATTTAAGCTCATGTAGTATTCTCAAGAAATATTTTTATTAAATTTCTGCCAATACGTTTCTCCATTTCATTCACACAGGCCCAAATAGATTTTAGACAGCAAATGTCAGGAAAAGTTTATTTAAAGATATTTACATATCTTGATTCGTTGTGGCGCGAATTTTATTGTTCAAAACTTTCTCTAATACAGCGGTTGCAAAATTTGCAAGTTTCAAAATAAATATAGTCAATTATTTGAAGAACTTAGGAAAATTTTCTTGGATTTATAGAAACGTGAAGTTATAAACTTCATAAAATAAATCCAAGTATATTAATTGATAAATATACTTTAATCTATTTTTCTTAAGATTCGATAAATTTAACTATATACATTAAAGGGACGTACTAACAATAAGTTATTGATGATGTGATTAATGTATGTTACAGAATTTGGTTGTTTGACTCGACTGTATAAATAAGTAGTTTCTTAGTTATTTCTTTACATGAAATTATTCTTAAGTGAACAAAAAACTTTGTTATTTTTTTAAAACCTTACGTAATTCCCATTAACACCAGTATGCTATAAAATACGATTTAAACAAACCTAGAATTTTAAACAAAATTAATATGCCTAGTTCATCTGAATTTTTATCGAAAGTATTGATTATCAGTCTTCACGCATTAATTAATAATTTTGTTTTTTAAATCTTAGGCATATGAGTAAATATTAGAAGGCTTAAACATCAGTACAGTAAAAATAAATTTATTTTTTTAAAAAAAAAAACAATAGGTATTATAGTTATCAAATGGCAGCAATTTTAAATCTGTGGAAATAATACTTTTATGTGTACTACGTAATTTTTTCCACATGTATTTTTCTTAAAATATAATTGTCTGCAACACAAAGATACAGGATACGACGTAATTTAGTTTACCAGTATCCTCACTATGTTCTTTCAAAAAAATTGTAAGTTAAGTATATTTTCCACTTGTATAGTTTGGAAAGATAATAAATATTTTAATTTTGAGAACACGGTCCTTCAGATCTTAAATGCCGTGGTAAAAAATAGGTGCACCTACCTTAATTATTCATGAAACATTTTATTTTTAAAGGGATTATAAAAATGATGAACAGTGGTAAAGCGCGCGTGCCGAAATGCGCGCGTTGTCGCAACCATGGTCTGATATCAAGCCTCCGAGGTCATAAAAAAGCATGCGCTTATCGACATTGCCAATGTCCTAAATGTGGTCTTATTAAGGAACGCCAGCGGATTATGGCTGCACAGGTATTGATATATTTTCACTCCAGTATCATATCCTCCTTCTTATTAAATAGAGTGATTGGTTATCAGTGTAAAAACTTTAAATTAAAGCTTATAATTATCGGCTAAAAGGCTTTAATTTAAAGCTTTTGAAAAGTGATAGGCCTATAACTTCTGACTGTACAAAATCTGAAGGGACAGATAGTAAATAGTAATTAATTTTGCTATGTAATAATCTGCATTTTGGAAACGCGTTTTACATAGTATGTTTATTGTTTCTGAAACCATTGATAAATGGATTCAGAAACACCTTATCCTTTAATCAATTGTTTCACACATTAATTCATAGCAAAGAAGCATATCCATCCCTTTAGACTTTTATACATATAGCCAACCATCCTGTATGTAGAATTAATTGAAAAGCAATGAGTCACGATTAATTATCAAGTGAAATTCGTTTCTATGTGTATTCTGTATATTTTAACGGTATACTTTTTATTGATTAAAAAAACTGTAGCGAAAATAATTTCTATGCTTACTTTCTAATATTTTTCATAAGCGGATAATATAGGCAGGGGAGCATATTAGCAGATTATTGCCATAGAATGGAGAAATGATCTTTAACAAGGAATAAAGTTAGTTGTTAAGGACCGTTGTGATTATTCAAAAAGGAAAAAAGCGCGTTTGTACATTTTTAGTTTCATAACGTTTAACCTTCAGTGTCATTGTGTACAGTCGATAGAAAAAAATAATTTCCGTTTAATTCTTCTTCCTATTTTAGAAATAACCATTGCATGCAAAGGCGTTAATGTGTTTTAATGTAGTGAAATCGAGACCAGCTAATGCGTTCAGTTTATTTGAACAAGTGGCACGTGTTTACTGTAGACGCCGGATGAAACATCGATCGGTTTGTACAGTAATGCATCGTTCTCGATGTCCCACCACTTTTATCTGAGATTCGAGAGCCGCTCGCTGCTTCATTTTCACATGTTCTCTAACTGAATATCAAATTACAGATGTAAATTTAATATAAAATATTGTAGTAATTAAAAGTTAATTTGACTAAAATAACAAACGATTTATTACATTTTTTAATTAATAATTATGAGCTTTTGTTGTAAATTTATTATAAATATAAATTTTAAACATATATATTGCCTAGTATTATTGGATTATATTACCTACAATGGTCTGCGATATTTGCGGGCTTGAAGTACGAGTATGTTTAAAAAAATAGATCTTTTTTTTTATTTTCAAGATGAGTACATAAAATTAAGTATTCCGTTCAAGTCCAGTTATTTGATTAGAATCGGGATCGAGTTCTGTTTATTTTCTCAATTAGGCAACCGCAGCTCGCGCCCGGGGCGGTCCTCCCCGGGGTGACCGCTTACCGCAAACACAAATATCGTATGTTTGTCATTGATTTTCCGCTAAATTAGTTTATGGGTATCAAATTTCGTTTCATTATGTCTAGTGTAAACAAAAAAGATTTTCTTTAAATGCATTTTTGTGCAAAAGCTACACGTGTCTTTTTTAAATTTCTAAATTTAAACTTTCAGTTATAACGCAATCTGTTTTTATTGTTATTATAAAGTAATTGACTTGCGTTTAGCGTTTTTATTGATTTTATTTCATTGTACTTTATTACTCATCGCGTTGAACGAGTTCAAATATTTATTTATGTAGTTCTTTACATAGTTGTATTCTTATGTGAATGAATTTCGGAGTTAGTGGTTAATAATAATAAGCCTTTATTTAAATTATGTCTTATGAAGCGATTGTAGTGAAGACGCGACTTTCTACTTACCATTATTTTGAAAATATACTTTCGAAATGTGACTATTTTTATGACATAATATCAATATTTGATCATAATTTCAATTTTAAAATATTTTATATCATAGAGAAATAATACACATATTTCTTATTCTACATAAAAATATGTGCAGGGTGTTTGGTTATCGGTGTAAAAATTTTCTAGGAGTAATTGTATAGCTCATTTGTGAGCTCAAAGCTTTAAAGCTTTCCAACTTATTTCCAATCACCTGTATAAAGAGATTACTTTGAAATCTGTTACAATGATTATTTTCTTACACAATAATAGGACAGGCCAAAGTCTTCTAGCAGTACAATAGAGGTTTGCAGGGGCAGATAGTAATCAGTGATTAATTTTAATATGTAGCTATTCGAATCTAAAAACGCTTTTTTACTATATCATTCATTTTGGAACCATTCATTTTTGGATAGGATACACTTGATGTTAAATGACAGCGAACGAGCATCAATCCACCATTTTAAAGATTTGCATCTATAACCAATCACCTTCTATATTCCTGAATATTAAAAATATATCGTAAGAGTAAATTTTCAATGTAGTCTTTTTAAAGGAGTATTATTTTAAAAAGGTGTGTAATATTATCAGGTAGCTTTGAAAAGACAACAAGCCGCTGAAGATAAGATAGCATTACATTTAGCTTCCGTTGAAAGCGGGACAGCATTGGATTCGTTGCCCCCCGGTCGTATTTACGGGATGCGGGTTACGGATCCTTGTCCAAGTCCAGGACCTGAACCCGATTCTGCGCTTGAGGATCAAACGGTAAATATGTATTTTATAGCTTGTATGAGAAAGGTTACTACATCCTTATCGTCCTCTTTATTTCAGCAATACGACGTTCACAGCAGGACATGGGCATCTCTCATAGATTTCCAAAGTACTGGTTGGTAGCGGCCTGCATCAGACGTATTCCGGCGACCTTAACAATGTTGACTGTCTACCTTGTGGCCACAACCAAAAGGCCCCACTGTAGTTAGTAAAATTACCAAGTTAAAGGGAGGTACTAGCCCGTGCGATCTGGTGATAAAAGGAAATTCTTTATCGCGCATAAGATTTGTTTATTCAATGACTTCGTTGACGTCTTGGTCTGTGCTTAATAAGCTCAATAAATATATGATAACTTTTAATTATTGTCATCAATAACAGTGTAGCTAAGCTAAATTATAGTTGTTGCATCTTTTAATGCCTAAATTTTTTTAATGTTCAGTGTAACATTATGGCAATCTATTATTTACTTACTTTTTTTCTTATATCTGTGCTGGTAATGATGCTTAGGACACGACTACATAGTTCAACATACGTTACGCTCTACATAATATCTTTAGTAAACATGTATGTATGACAAATTAAAAAACGTCCATATCACGAATGTTCATTCAGTTTCAATGGTAAGTTTGAATGAGTTAAGATTGCGTTTACATTTGGGCAAAATGTGTGTCATCTGTCGCTGCCGATGCCGACTTCTGTCTATCCTACAAATTGGAGGTTTGTTATTAAACAGATTCCCATTTAACTTTTGATTAGAAACACGTTGTGGAGATTGAAGAAGCTAAAGCAAATTCTTCGGAACATAAAATTTAAACAAAAATTCATTATGGTAGTGCTAACTAAAATTTGAGATTATTTAAAAGAAAATATTTACATTTTTCGCATCTACAAATTATGTTACTATTGTGGAGGCCCACTAAAATCATCTGCAACTTCAATTGCTTACAAAAGTGAAAAGAATATTACATGTTACAATTTCAAAATATTTCTTATTGGAAAGTTTTTACAAGCACTACCGAATCGTCTATGAACAAAAAATATCGGTATTGTTAGTCCCACAGCAAGTAACTGCTGGCTCTGATAGCAGTTCTGCTGAGAAGAACCGTCGAGAAATTCATCAGCAGCTCTTTACAAATATAGTTTTACAAGGAGTCCGTTACAATAATTAGCTTCTTGAATGAGCATCGATAATATTTAATTCCATACATTAATATCGGTATTAATATTCTTTGATAGAATATTATACTTTTTTCAATTGTTTGTTTTTAATGTTAGTTTTAAATTACTTTAGTGGCACATCTGAAATTGTTTGTGGTATTTTATTGTAAATGTAATACGTATACCTTGTTTTAAATATTACATTTGGTTGCAGCCCATTCATATCGACAGTGAAACCAGTGACTCTATGCCAGAATATTGTAGCGCATCATCGGACTCTGCAGGCATTTCGGCAGTATCATCAAGAGCATGGTAAATATAATATGTTATAATATTCTCTTTATAAATAACATTTTTTATATCTGATTGATAAATTACATTGCTGTATTTGGTTACCTATAGTTCATTATTTATATTAACTGTATATGGTGACTTTTTTTTCAAAAATACGTCATACTTAATGAAAATTGAATACAAGAACATTTCTAAACTTTCTTTAACCAGTAATTTCAGACTAAATATAATTTGAACGAAGTGAGATTGAGTTATAAGTCTTCAATCATTCGTTTTCAAACCAAACGTTTCTATATCGTTATGAATTGCAGGCAATTTACGATTAAACTTTACATAAAATTTAAAGGTGAATGTGAACGTGGTTTCTCTATATTAATATCGCGCATGGTTTTGAATTTTTACTTTCATTTATGCAGTGGTCAAAACGAAGTATTGGACGGAGAGAGTACAGTCAGTACGGCAGGTTTAGAAATGTTAAGAAAATTGTTTCCGGGAAAGAAGCGGTCGGTTTTAGAGTTAGTTCTCCGCCGATGTAATCATGATCTTCTGCGAGCCGTTGAACATTGCAATGCTATTCATGTAAGTAATTTAATCAGAGGTTTGTAAAATATTATTAAGCAATAAGCAGCAGATCATAAATTACATTCCATAAACGATATGTATTTCTATACAAGTATAATTCTGGACAGCTGTTTTCACAACGATGGTGTATTTATGTTATAACATTAGTTACTATACTATCTTAACCATAAACAGTTGATATAACTTTATAGGACCATTTTAAAAAGAAAAAACCACACATAGATATCTGTTTGGTGAATAAATTATTTCCTACAACGTGGAGTTAATTTCTGCTCTGCGATAACAATAATGTGTATGTATTTATTATGGTTTTGAAACTAGCTGAACAGCGCCATAGAAATGCAACCTTAATTATCGACCTGTGTTTACTGTGTTGCGCAAGATTAGTAACTAATAATTAGGTAACATCAATTTTTATAAGGCATATTACTTACCATAAATTGATTGTCCTTTCCCCTGTACTTATTGAAAGGAAAATTAAAATTATTATTATTCTTAATAAAAAGACTATCTTACGCTAAACAGGTTATTTATGATTACAAAAAATAAAGTTCGAAATTATGTAGAAGCTTCATTGTAGACGACTATGGAAAATTTGAGTGAAAATCCTCACGTTCCTTGATTAAATTGTCATAAATATCCAGGGTCAACACGAAAAAATGATTACGACGAGCGCAGCGTCATCCAGTTCTAACTTCGAAGCATCCGTTTCAAGTTCGGAGGAAGTAGAGTCCAGATGGTCTGCTTTTAGACCTGTAGGACCGAGGGCACCGCTTCTACCAGCTCTAGTCATGGGCAGAGTGTGTGGGTCGGAATGGTTAGTGCCATTGCCAGGTTTACCAGCCTTGTCCGCACCATTGTTGCTGCCTCTACAGCATCCGCACGGGCCCCCGACTTCTTGTAACCCATGTACTTCTGATTGTCGGCAATGTAATAATCGTCACTAACATACTATATACCACTTATCATTATAAGCTAATGTTATATGTTTAACACGTTTCATATCTAATTCGCACTAAACTTGTTATGCATAGGTATTAAAATATTTTCCCCTATTTCTTTATTTTTGATTACAATGTTTTGCAACGGTTTTGCCTAATAATACAGATTGAGATAAAATACGGCTTTTAAATGTATAAGATGGATAAAAATTTTTGATGTATAAATTATTAGTTATGTATTTAGTAACTATTTTATGTGATATTTTAATGCCAAAGAACTTTTTAATATACACTGGGCTCATTATTTCATTAAAATGTAATGTACACTGAATACAGTTGTTTTTTTTTTGTTTCTAAAACTTTTGTGTTTTTTGGTGGAATTATTTAAGTCTTCACGATTTTTTCTTCACGAAAGCAGCGGTACCCTACACGTGTAGGCGGAATACAATAATAAAACCCGCTTTCGATACTGGGAAGTTTGTGTTAATTATTATCACCACTGCTCAAACACGGTCAAGAAAAATATTTGAGGAAATAAAAAAGCTCTTTTTCGTTGCGTTATTGGCAATTTCAAAATGCGCGAATAGCGCTAAGCCTGACCATCGTTTACGAAACTTAGCTCTAGGTTTGGACCGTTAAATCGCATTATTATCAGATTGGGTGGCCACCGAGCTTTTAAATCGCTTTGGCGAGCACTTAACGAAGTGACTTCGGCTTATGTTGTTACTCTTTTGGCATTCAAGGGTGTCCGAGAGAACCGAACCCCGCCTTGGTTGCCATCGACTGCCTAACATTGCACAAATATTTTTTTACAAAGAGAGTGTGTATCACTCATAGTTAATGGAACGTCTTGTTGATTTTAGCTATTAATGTAATAAAAATGCTGAATATGGGAAAGTACAGACAACATTCTGCGAATGCGGCTGACGTTGGTTATTACTATTCTTGTACTTCGTGGCTAATCGCTACTATAAATATTTAGCGTTAATGTGAGAACGCTCCGTAATGTTAGCCACTACGGCCACATTACTGTTTAGTGTTAAATCATTGAATTCAAACACTTTTAGTGATGTGGTCGCTGAAATTGCATTCGCGTCGAATTGGGAACAAATACGAGTACGTGCTCGGGTGGTAGTTCGCATCCAGCTGCAAATGCGTATAAATACTTAGAGACAATGATAATAAATGTGTGATGTCGTTAATAGGTTAACAAAATAAATCAAAACACCCCAAAAGCCAGAAGCTATTATAGCAGACAGTTACAAATACGAGACAAACATGTTAAACGAAGACAAAGAGAACGTCCGCACTAATTTCGTAGGTAAACAATGAGCGTCAAATTGTAATGAACTTTCGAATATAATTCTATTTGCTTGATGGGATATTTGTAATAAAATAACAATAGGTTATAATATATTGAAAACAAATAAAGAATGATTTTGTTAGGAAGGCCAAAGATATAGATAAACGACAACAATTTAAATTTACTCAAAACATATGAGTGTTTATGTATATATACATAAATATATAACAGTTTAACTATTTCAGAAAGTTCTAAATTCCATTAATTATAGTACATTCCAATAAAATTATTAAACAAGTATCATGACAAAAATATTATACAACTTCTTTATTAAAAATGTTCGATTTAAAAGTTTTTGTTAAGGGGTTCATTACCATACAATGTGTTTCGTTGCCCATTTGCTGCGTCGCCGTTTCATTAATTTTTGAATTAATTATTGATGACAGTTTCTATGTGTTCACTACTGTCGTATGTTAGTGTCATTATTAGTATTTTTTGATTATAATAGACTTTGAAATATTTTATGAAATGTTTATTTATCTTTTAATCGTTTTATATGTAGTCTGTGACGTTACTTATATCTTGCGGACTTTGTTTACTGTTTTTAGTAGCAGAGTATGGACAAAATATATTTACACTCTTGAGGATATCACAACCATTTATGGTAAGTATTGATAGAAATAAAAGTCATGAAACAATTCATTCGTGGCAATATCTCGAAATAATTTAAAGATATAAAATATTATTGTGAACTGAGAACTATAAAGTCTTTTTAGCCATATTAGTAATAACAATTACAACAAAACAGTATCTTCATATATAATAATCGTGTAATATCTGTTGACTAAGTTATAATACTAAAAATATGGGTGATTGGTTATATGTATAAAAACTTTAACGGGGTAGATGTATAACCTCATCGTGTCTGCAAAAGGTATAAAGATTTTAAACCTATTTTCAATCATATAAAGTGATCATTCTTAAACCTTTATCGAAATGCGAAAGACTAATAATAACCATTGACAGTGTAAAGTCTGCAGACACAAACAGTAAACGATAATTCATTTTAATATGTAGTAATTCGAATATATTCACTAATTGACTTAAAGGCTTTTAATACACATATCTCCAATTATTTCTAAATGTAAATTATAAATATGTTTTCAGCGTTACTTCATAAAAATTTTTGTCACTAATCGTAAAATTGATTTCTAGGTATGTGCACATTACAAGACTGCGATGTTTGGTTTAAAAATTTACGTTTAGCGAGATTGATACGTGATTTGGACTTCGCTCGTTATCATTTTTACGAAATGACTGGAATATATAAGCGTAGTCAAATGTTGGGTATCCATTCACTTCAAGGATCTACACTAACGATAACCTGGTCTCCTATACCGCTGTTTGCATTGTACAAAATAAACACCAAGGTATTCCCACCCCTCAAACCATATGTGTATACTATTTTACGTATTAATTATGTAAATGACAATATTACATTACGTTTATTTACTTCAAATCTTTTAGTTTTATTCTTCTAAACTTAGTTTTAACAAACATTCAATTTGAATTAAAATTATAGCGTTTAAACTTTATGCCTTTGTACTGTCTCCGTTGTTGTTGTCAGAGATAGGTTGCTGGTATTAGGTACAGTAATAGATGTAACGGGTTTTATATTCTAGTAATTATAAATTTATTTAAACAAAAATAATCTACGGGAACAATATTTATTTAACTGGTAAATAATAGTGAACAGAAGCGTATAGTAGCAAAATAGATAAAAAAATTGTAAGTACTTGTGCATAAGAAGCTGAAAAGAAATTGTAAGATTATTTAAATTCATAATACCAAGCCTTAATGAAAAACCAAGGCAAAAAATTGCTAGTCACCTGTCTTTTTAAATACCTATTTCATTTTGTATAACATAAGGCGTGGTTTATTTCTTATTACTGCCGATTTCAACTATAACTGTAATTGAATTATAACCAGCTACAACTGTCAAATTATAAATTCATATATTAAAGCAATATCAATAAATTAAAAAATGTTTAAACGGATTACACTAAAACCATTGCAGGTATGATTTGTTAATTTAAATAATGTTTATGTTTACAGTTGGTGTATTGGGATGACCGGTCGCTCTTTTTTGAACACGAAATTGTAACTCTCCGTGACAATAAAGTTCGTTCTCTTTTAGTCTCGCGACAATATGCAATAGGAGGAAATGAAAAGTTGACTACTGAGCTTTTATTAAAGGACTTACCGGGGTATTGCAAGGACAGGCCTAGCTGTCCTGCATATATAAATGTTTGGCTAAACAGCATGCAAATTACTAGCAACAGATTAAGAAGAAATATACAGTAATGAGACATCAAACATTGAAACTTGTTTTTTAATTAATTTAGAAAATGGTCACTCATGAACAATCCTTCATTTATGCCACTTTATGTTTATAAGAGCAAATGAAGTTTGAACACAGAAACACACACACAAACACATATATATATATATATTTATATATAAATATAATTAAAAATCCTTTTTTTCTTCTATTACATATGTTGCAAATGAGGCGTGGACAAGCCCTCCAATAGATGAATCGACGATATAATCAATGAATGTCTCTGGATGCAGGCAGAGTAGGACATCGTGGCGATCTTTGGGGTAGGACTATGCTTTGCAAAGGGCGTCTATCACCTGACATAATGACGAGGAAAACATTAATAGCTATATAATATATACTCATGCTTTAAAGATCTTTTCTGTATGATCAACTTTTCAGCCGCAAAGGGAAATCATTATATGTGTATCGTTCAGTGCAAATGATTGCATCAATTATTTATGTGACTGAACTAGGGGCGCTTGCTGTTGGTGAATATTCATGTGTTATTTTTGGTAATATGATATGGATAAAACGTTATTTAAGATAAATATGATCGTCGGCAGACAAATTATATCAGTATATTGATTTCTAGCTATAATACAGTAATAACTTAGCAGTTGGACAAATAGCTTTATCCTTCTATTTCCATACTATAGTTGTCTGTACGAAATTGTCTTCACCGACCGCCTATTGTTCTTTTTTTAGTTCAAATGCCTCTATATATTTGTATGATATATACAATATACAGTATTAAATAAATAAAAATAAATATAAGTGCGTGTACACCATGTAAATTTGAAATTTTACTACTAGGCAAATTATCGCTACAGTTTTATAATTTTTTTTGGGTGTTGAAAAAATGTAATTAGTGTGTTTATTTTACGTTACATAACGTACTGTAAATAGTAATTAGTAGAATGTACTAAATGCCTGATCATAACATATAATTTACGGAACAACTTATTGCGTCGAAAGATCAACACTTACATCGTGATATGTTAAATAATTACATCTTAACATCATCGTCATAATTATTTCATCTGTACTTCTAGTCTTCCGTTTTCCCCTTTAAATAATAGACAGGTCGCTTAAGTTTCTTTTAAAATTTCGCCTCCCTGTGTTAACATTTTAGTAGTGGTAATAAAGTTACTAATAGACATTATGCCGACAATCTATTACCAGAAAACGATGAAGTCGTGGTCTGGTCCTCTCTGGTACCTTCGATAAGACATCTTAAACCTTGACCCTCGTGACCTGTGGATTGTTCAAGATTAATTATTGCAAAGATCTTATGCTATCATAAACTGAGTGCCTCAAAAGCGATAAAGCTGGAAATCAATAGACAAACAGTTCATGCGTTGGTTTATTAATTCGTTTCAAGTAAAAGGTATTACATGTAATCTATTGGCAAGGAATATTATAACAAAAGCATAGAAATGAATATGCGTTTGTTAAACACCGCAGAATAATTTAACAAACAATAAAACTGTCAATAAACTTTGTTCATAAAACATAAGAAGTGGTTTTATATTACCATAAAATATCTTCGATATGTAATTTTATCAAAATTAATATTATTTAAGTTTAATTATTAGATACGTGAATATAAGACATTGCATAAGAATAATTTATTATCTTTATATTCCGGAAAAAATATATTTCCCCAAGGTTCCAAAAATTACTTACTGTCATGAATTATTTTGATTGTTTAATTTTTTTCTTTATATATTTAAGCTAATATTAATATTATTGACTCGTATTTACTCTTACAACCCCCATCGTCCTGAAAGGGTTAAGGAGGCTCACTCTGAAACTCTTTCTTCGTTTGAGGTCGGTCTATCATCTTCACTGAGTCATTTTCTATTGTACGATGTTGAAATCAATAGCGCTATTTACCGTAAACCCGACGGTGACACGTTATACTCGGGTTTGTTTCAATTTTGGTTCATCTCATATCTTAGATAGCACCAGATTAATATTTTTCTTAAATATAATGTTATATATAACAAGAAGACGCTAAAAGATAATATATATATATATACATAAATTACAAATGCGGCGTGGATAAGACCTCCATTAAATGAATAGACGATGTAATATATATAATACATTTAATAATATCTATTATATTTAGCATTATCTTTTTAATGCCAAGTACTTATCGATTTTGATTTTTCAAAATCATTCAAATGTTGCTAACCAGTATTCAAATTTAATATTACATAAGGCCGTGATGGAACTAATAGATTATATAATTTACGAAGGCTGCAAATCTACGCGAGGATACACGTTTGTGAGAAATAATAAGATATGATATAGATTTTGTAAATATATGCAATTGAATAATAAACATGACGAATACTTTTTGATACACTGTTAGATAACTAAACAAAATGTATATGGTTATCGACAATAATTCATTTTTAAGTTTATCGAAATTACTTTTGTACATTTTTTATGCAAAATAAAAGTATTCATATTTATATTTGTGTTAAAATTTCTCCTTGTACATACATTTGTAACTAATTTGACGGTAACTTATAATATTATCTTAAAATTAATCAAATACACCACTTTCTAAGATCATATCACAAACTACTACTACACAAACAACTTTATATTTTTGGTACAACAACGACAATATAGTAAATTAATTTCTTGCTTGAATATTTTTCCTAAAATTATTACTATAACTTTGAACAATGTCGTAGTAAAACATGTTTACGTTATAGTGAGTTTATTTGTAGCTAATTTCATACAGGAAACAGGTTCGACGACACGAGCACCGGCTACGGTACGTCAAAACACTTGACCATTTACTTTCATGTTACCTGCGCAGGTATAATATCAGTGTGGCATTGAATAGCTTGATGTGCCAGCGTTTGTGTCTAGTAAACTGATTTAAATATAGCAAAAGAGGCAAAATGCTTTATATAATAGCGTCGATAGTAGCTTTAGCCTATATGTTATTTGATGTTAATTATTTTATTAGAATTGCCTTCACAATATTATCGGGAAGACTTTTTCAAAAAAAGTGTGGAATCAATGACACGACAACAATTTATGGTAAGTGACAGAAATTTATTAACTGTTATATTGTAAAGTTAATTATATAAATCTAAATATTCCATTAGCGCATTTGCGAGTATAGCTAAGCAAATATGTAAAATTGTAAAATTAACGAGTGTTTCTTTATTTTTGACTTTTGGAATTGATGTACGGAATTGTGAGTGCTGTTATTGCTATTGTAACTTATTTTATTGCAAACATTAAAAGCAGAAGCGTTGACTTTCTATCGAGAAGTTTGTTGTTTTATAGTTCTCGCTTCATAATTTTCTCCTATATATATATACATCTTATTTCGCATATATAGATATTCGGAAACATAACTTGTTTTATATATATCTCGGTAAACATGCAGTTGCATTATGACGAATGTGGTTAGAGTGAATCTTTAATTTTATCTGTCCATAATTTCAAAAGTTTAAACAGTGTTGTGCTAAAATCACTTAAACGTGTTATTAACATAACTTGTCCATGCCGAAAAAAAGAACAATTAATGTATATATTTGCTTCATAGCCAAGGTTATCCGGTATTAAGAATACAAGTAAACATATTGTTTTTAATACATGTTTTTTTTTATTATCGCGCTAATATAATGCTTATGCTATGTGTACTTAATATATTTAAAATTATCTGAAAATGTCTGGACATTTAGAAAGATTATTCAATAATTAGTCTTAATGTCTGGAGGCTATGGACACCAGACCTATGTGCGTTTTAAATTAGAAATTAAACAATAGTTAATTATGTTACGAGTGACATTACGGTATTTATTATAAAATTCATCTATTTAACCTTCATTGACCTTTGAAACCCCGCATTAAAAAAAAACTCAATTAGTTCCCATCAAGAATATACAATAGTAGTAAGAATTCATGAGTGATACATAACAAATTTATTTCGTTAAATATTTGAGTTTAGTTGTTTCTTGTCAAATAGGTGGCCATAATGAATTTCGGTTAATAATAAAATAACAAAACACATGTTGTGCTTTGATAATATATATTAAAATATAATTTTGGTAAATTATCGTCGTGTCCTTCAAATCTTCGGGAGCATTCTTCCTAACGACACTAAAGGTTTTTTAAAACACGATTGCAACTTGTATCTTTAAGAAGCGCTGCTTATACTTTTCGAATGTTTAGCTTTAATTAGACCAGTTGCAGAAGACTCTAGTCTCATCAATAATCATAAGGAGACAAATCTGGGCTTCACGGTGGCTACTCAATGTGGAAAAAAGCATCTCTTTTCGATTTGATTTTTCTTTTGAACATTTCCCGTACGACCTTTATGCTGGTAATAGATGTGTGACTAGTGACTGCGTTTCGCTGGAACCAAGTGACGATATTTTACACAAGCTTTCTTTTCTTTTCTCGAAGCTTTTTTAGATATTATTTTTTATTTAAAACTTAAAGATGCACTTTATTATACCCCGTCTATTAATGCAACCTTAAGTCAACTGTGAATGCCTATTACACTATTTACTTGATTTACTATACTATTGATTATATTGAAAAGAATTGATGTGTAATACTAATTAACTACTTATTTTTAGGATTTTGTACTACTCAAGATGTTGATATATTTTTAAAGCATATGAACAACGCACGATACGTCCGGGAGCTCGACTTTGCCAGATTTCATTTCTACGACAGAACTGGAATCTATGCCAATATCAAAGCAGCCAATGGGCATGCGCTACAAGGTGCCTCTAGCATTCGCTATCGGAGAACCATTCCCATATTTTCTGCATATAAAGTGGAAACTAAGGTATAAAATTATAAAAGCGTACAGTACTTGGCGATAAACAATGTACATCGCTCTCTCTGAAATTAGCCTGTTTTCTCTTTCCAAAGGCCGATGTGCAATATTTATTGCCGGATATTGTTATTGGTTTCTTAAGTTGCACAATTTAAATTTGGTTTTGATTCACAAAAATTTCCACATCTTAGTATACTTTTTACAAGAATATTGTTTAAAACACCCTCGTTTTACGTAATAAAAATTTAAGTCGAACTTTCTACGTTTAGCGATTCTAATTGAAATATTATTATGAATACTAATAACGTCAGTCATTTATAGTAATACATAAAAAATATTAAAAGATTGTTGAAATTTCTGTTACAAATATTGTTAAAAATTAATTTGTGGATCCAAATTTCAGACTTAGTTATATCTGAGAAGTATAAGCCTTTTTAAGTATAAAAAAAATTTAAATTTTTTTATTAAGTAATTTTGATAACAAAATAAATAAAACCCTACGACTTTCGAAAATGAAAAAAATGTTGAGTTACTGTTTATTAAATATTATTTATTTATGTTGCAGCTCGTGTATTGGGAAGATAAGACGCTTTTTATTGAACAGAAGTTTATCACGACGAGCGATGGGTTTGTACGTGCAGTTGTTTTGTCGCGTCAAAATCTACTTGACGTGGACGCCGAAACTCTGTTTAAAGGCATCCCCGGTGCTGACCGAAAACCAGAATGTCCGGAAGAAATCAAACATTGGCTTCAAGCTATTGAAATTTCTAGCGCACGTTTAAGGAAAAAAGATTAGAATAAATGCTTATTAGAATAAAACATTTTTAATTTTGTAAGTTGGAGTCGGTGGTGTTTTATTTGTTTGGTGATTAAATTGATTGTTAATGTGTTTTCTTATTTTTAATAAGTAAACGTCCCTAATTAAAAAGTCGGTGACACAGATGGTGAAAAAACGACATCCAACAAAAGTATCGTATATCACTTCGGTACATCGCGACGGCGCTCGACAGACGAGTAGGCTTACTGTTTACACATCTTGTTCACTATTGAACTATGGTTTTTAATTTTCTTAGTTCATTCATTGTATATTTTATAAATGTTTTAAATTATCGCATTCATTCACTCTTCTTTTTTGTTTAAAATTTTTGATTATTCATGCGAAGTACGACTTATTTAACGACCGCAAATAAGATATGAAATGATTAAAAAGAAATAATGAATTTACAATTATTAGTTCAGTTGATAAAATAAAACTTTAAATTTGTGCATAAACTACCACTTTTAAAAATTCAAAACTGAGTTTTTTTATAAAAATTAAAATTGGTGAATAATAGTGATAAAAATCTCATTCCAAAGAATATAAAAAATAAATGTTTTTTAAGCAATTTTTTTCTCTTCATAACGTAAATCTCTATCTGTGTACCTTAACCTGTTCCCTGTTTTTTATAGTTTATACATAACAGGATACCTCGTTCTTGTTAAATTCCAAACAAATCTTTAGACGTTCCTTAAGCAATAGCGTCAATTTATGTGTATTATTGGATAATCCGTGTGAAGTTGTCCGACACCCACTGGTATTCTTATGAGGGTAGAATGGTATAAAAAAACCGACCACACACGTATAAAATTTTAGTTGTACGTTGCTGTAATGACTTTGATACTTTTATAATATTATACACAGATTTTAATAAACATCCGTAGAATCTTATCGAGATAAAATTATTTTTTATTTATTTCTTCTCTTATATTTCCTATTACAGGGTACTAAGATGGTTGGAGCCTTCATTACAAATAATCGCAAAATAGTGCAGATAACTGATAATGAGAGAAAGGGAGTGGAATACATAAACAAAATTATACTCACTGGAACATAAAAAATATTCAATTAGTATTGTTGTAATTGGGACTGAAATAAAACATTGTCTATAAATTTAAACCCTAGATTTTAACTAATATTTTATAAAAGGCTTTTGAAACACCTCTGATGTAGCCAATGAGATTTTCAATTCGTAAAATAGGCAACTTTGGTCGCAAATATCTGACAATTTGTTTTATGGTTTTAAATTCAAATATATTTCAAATGAAAGCTTATATAATTTTGTTACGACTTAAGTTATCCCTTCCTGGAAAGTTTATTCTTATAAATCAGCTCCGTGGACGACCGAAGACCTAGTTGATTATAAAGAAGATTCATCTTATATCACCACATTTGAGTTGCGTCCTAAGCTGTAAAAAATTATGATATTTTAAATGGTTGCGTCAAATTTAATATAAAAGAAGTCGCAAGTCCCTAATGACTTACTGAAGCAAATTCGTTAACATTCCTTGAGTCTTGCATTAGTGAACATGCAAAATAATGGTGTAATTTATTATTATTAATACTCGTATATATATATATATATATATATATATATATATATATATATACATATGTATGTATGTTTTGTACATGTTAACTACCCGTTATTCATACCCGTGCTGGTATTAATAGATTACAGTTTCTTGAGATCTGATCAGGCAATTCATTAATATTGTCAACGACTGTAAGCGGGTGTAAAACACGTAATACAATAGTGGAGACTGGTTAATTAGTCTATCTCATTGTACCTCCAAACCGCATTGCAGGATAGACGGATCTAAATTGGGTTGCGATTGGAAAGTCCTTGTCATCCACTATTCTCTCCATCAACCGATTACCACTTTATTGGGAATGTGGTAGCTTTATACAAGAAAAAAAACATAGCAACGAAGAAGCAATCAATATCATTCTCAAACCTTGCTCCCACTTCCCATTAAACTTTAGAAAAGCATAGTTAAAATAGTACATGTTTTGATTCAATTGTTATATAACTATCAGTTATTTTGGTTATTTTACCTTTTCCCTACATAGTAGCTATTTCATACGTAACAAAGATGATGGTTTGATTTTATTTCAAAATATTAATTACTTTCTATCAAATATCGCGTGTATGCGGTCGCAGTAAAAAGGTGGCGCTAACCGACCGTGTGTGTCTTGTCGCGAAACAATAACACAATATCCATTAGCGGTAGTGTTTTCTATTTCCACTACTGTATTTCTCAAAGATATTTTTAATTTTAAATATCTCTTATATTCTTAACGTTCTTGGAGATTTTTAATTAGCTTCCTTTTATTCATAGTAATCATTTCAGTCTAAACTGTTGTCAAAAAATATATAGCAAACAAATCACTTGAGTTTATTTTAGAAAATCTTCTGTTATTATTTAGATTGACATAACATTGCATTAATTGATAATATTTTAAATGAGTAAACGAGATATTCGTTTTAAACCGTTTAAAAAAAATTGGCGACATTCAATGTGTCAAAGTTTTAAATCTGTTAGTTTTTTATGTGAAAAATAGCGCAGCTTATAAATTTATAGATAAAGTTACCTGTGTGCCGATATCGTAACTTTTAAAGAGAATATCATAAATATTTTCACGTTCAAGACAAACATGAAGTAATACAGCACATGATATTTATAATTTTGTGTGTTTAAAATTTGTTATTTTAGGCACAAGCTAAGTGCAAAGTTTATTGTATACCTTTAACACATTAATTGTCTTGTTCAGGAATGAAATTACAATAATTTAAGAAAAAAAGAAGCTCTTATTTACACATATATTTGACAGTGAATTTTAGTATTACAAAACACTAAACAAATTGTAAGTAATATTGTTATTAAGTATAAGTTATTACCAGTTTGTTTGGAAATTTAAAATGTGGTTTGTACACAGCAATTATAGACCGTTCTTTGAGCAGTTAATAGCTGTAAACAATGATCATAAATGGCTACCATTTGTTGAATTCTTTTTTGAATACGAAATGTTAATCGTTGTACGAGGAATGCACGTTATTTTTTTCAACGGTTCCGTATTTAGCAGATTTTTATATTTTTATTAATATTAAAAGAGAGAGGACTGGGACTTGCAATTGTAGGTCGGTTCCCGGGACACAATCTTTGATTACACACTTTGTAAATTTATTTATTACCATTGCTTACAAACAAGTTTCCATAGGTCGGGTAGTAGCGTCTTTTGCGTAGTATAATACCCATTATATATTCGCCCGTAGATATCTTTAGAGAATCCTTGTAGTGGGGTTCTATATATATTCAGTCTACTGAAACGACGACGATGACAATGTATATTAATATTACGCATATACAAAAATGTCAACAATGGGCAAGCTAGACGAAATTATAGAGGTTGTTTAAATGTTCCCTCCCTTATTTTTATAATAGGTTGTATAGGTTTTTGGCAACTTCTTGGCACCTGAACTGCAAATATTTTCTTGATATAAATGTAAAAAAAACTATACTGATTAATTATTGTTTAAAACTTGGCGAAATATATTAATTTTTTACGTGTAACGATGAAAAAATAATTGATCAGAATTCAATTAAGGAAGGTAATTAGTGTCGATTGGTAAAATAACTTCTTTACACAATTTAAGGAAATTAATTTTGTTTTACTGTTTTTGGTGGTAACGATATACGGAAAATTTAACTAAAAAAGAAAAAAATCAGCTTTACCTAGTTTATTCATTTTATATCTGGAATTTTACTTTAGTAGTTCCGAAATAAAAACACCATAAAATTTTAACTATACGAAGATAATTTAATCCTCATAATTGCAATTAAATATCAAGATCGCAAAAGTTATAGGTACTACTAGTGTAAGAGTCTGGAAATAATAGCTTTGTCTACAATATTACTGGTGTTCTCTTATCAGTTAGGGGTGTGCCATGCACCAATTTATGCAATGCCGTGATGAGTAGAAATATTTCATTTTATTTTCTCACATAATAATGGTTTCAATCTACTTGTTTTTAAATGTGGAACCCAAAACATAGTTTTATTAATCTCCACAAATGTTTCCAGTGACAAGTGTTCCCTTATAAAGAACTCAAACTACAGTGATCTATTCAAACTGTTACGTTTTTAAAATCGTCTACACGGCGCGGAGCAATGTTAGCTTTAAATTCCACACTTTTGTCCATTGAAACTTTGTTACATATTATTTTAAACCAATACTTTGAATCTTCTTATTGCATTGCCTTCGTTGCTGATGAACCGTTACGTTTAAATCATAACCATAGCTTTGTTTATATTAAGCCAGACGATGATAATTTAACGGAAGCTTTGTTAAAAGTTTCAGACATAGGTTGTTTAGATTATATTGTGAGTATGAAGGAACCGAAAAATTTTATAGCAGCCTTTGATAAAACAGTTCATGAGAGCAATGCGAGAAAAAGTGATAGAAAAATTGTTTTATTACCTATCTCCTGCCGAAATGAAGATACTGATCATTTATTTCAAATATTAGATATGAGGGAAACATCTTTTATCGCAAATATTCTTATAATAGTGCCGTCATTTGATCAGACCATTTGTGAATCTTACGATCTGATAACTCATAAATATGTCGGTGTCTCAAATAATAATCAACCATTTTATTTAGATCATTGGAATTCTAATAATAAAAAGTTCAACAATAATGTTAATTTATTTCCTCACGACATGTCAAATATGCATGGAAAAGTAATAAAAGTATCTTGTTTCACATACAAACCTTACGTTCTCTTGGATTTAGATTCTTCACGTACTCCGAACGGTCGTGACGGAGTTGAAATAAGAATTGTAGATGAGTTTTGCCGGTAAATATATATTTTTTTATTATTTAAATAAAATATTTGTATCGAAATTTTTACACGCGAATTTTACAACAGAGATCGGATATTCAGATGCACAGTTCGGCAATCAAATTTAGTTCAATAACAGTTTGGGTATACAGCAATGTCCCTGATTATGTATATCAAGGGAACGAGTGTTAAAAAAAAGATTTTCAGAAGTGTTAGCTTTTTTGGGAATGCACTTTTGTGCCGAAAAACGCCGGGATGCAAGTGCATGAGTGTGACGACAAACTACACTTTCTTGAACGCAGATGGAGGCTCCGCAATTAGTTCTTTTAAATGATATATTAGTGTAACATTAAAGACCATACTAAAAAGTTATTTAGACAAAAATAATTTAAGGTTTAAGTATCCGAATAGCTAATGTCTTGTAAGCAGTAATCTTTAATGAAAATTTTAAATAGATACATTCTTACGAAATTTAATCGATTTTAGTTGGATCAATTGTTCAGTGGAATTAGTACGAGAAGATGAACACCAATGGGGTGAAATCTACTCATATGAGAATTTGTCTGGAATTGGTATCCTCGGTAGTTTAATTGAAGATCGCGCTGATATGGGAATCAGTATGTTATAACATTATTTTCGTTCTTTATTTTGAAATAAATAATAATGTTTACGTTCTGTTATATAAAAATTATTACATATATACTTAATTTACGCATTGAAAATAGTACTTAAAACATTTCATTTTTCCAATCAAAAATAAAATAATTTTCACTTAACTTAAACATTGTAATTTATTTTTATTGTGTTATGATGTTATAGTAAGACGCTTAAAGCTATTTCGTTTACCGCTGTTTCGGTTTAGCGCCCTTACATTTCAAATCGGAGATTCCTCAAAATTGTGCGCAGCGGTTTTCTCATGTACATATCAAAAACAGTTTGGATGTATTTCTTGCCTAAGGCGGAGCTATACTAACGCATTTTTACCATTCGAAACATTTGTTGACATTATTGCAAGCATAAATTTATACAATACTAACTAAAACAATTAATACAATGACAAATATTAATATAATTATCTGACTAAATTTAACCAAATTTTTGTTTGTTCTTATAAGGATATCCGTTTAAATAGTTTTAATTTTTGTAAGAAACAAATGTTTGGTTTAATTTTTATTAAAAAAATCATTAAATTGTATACCTAACCAATTTTCTATCTATCTTCCTCTAACCAAATTATTTACATGTCTAACCTCGTTTAGCGCTGTTATACATTACGCTCTTCTTTGTTAGAACGTTTCTTACGCGTTAAGCGGGTTGGTCCTTACTGTATTTACACTTTATAACATATTTTTATTTGAAGTTTTAAATATAAGTTATAGCTTTATACTAACATGAATATTGTGTAAGTGATCGCAAAAACAGGAAAAAAACACCGCGCTGCGTTCGTTATGAGCTCTTCTCAGATCAGGGTGCGTTTGGAACAGTCGTATATTTAAGTTGAAGGATGCTCATTAGGAAAGCTCCGATGGGAAATCTCATTCTGATTTTGGTTTCTAACAATATGGATTCTCATGATGTACACAAGAGATCATTATAAATGATACTAGGCAGGTTATAATATAAATTAATAAATAATTTCTATTAAGAGACAATATATCGCTACATTTTTTTTCGCTTTTTACATAAATTTATGTCATTGTTATATAACCTAAAGAATAATTTGGACGTAAAATAAGGTTAATATAATAAAAAAAACTTTAATTTTAGCTGCGTTGTATTCTTGGTACGAAGAATTTTTGGCACTTGATTTTTCTGCACCGTGTATAAGAACAGGCATAACATGTATTGCGCCTGCACCAAGGTGAGTCTGCAAATATTAATTATTTTATCAATTTTAACTAATGTATGCTTTTGTGATAGCTTGTCTGTGCCATTATTTCACGATTAGAGCAAAATATGCTCAAGTGATATGTTGAAGCATAACTTGAATTGCAAATTAGAAGCTGTATCAAACAATTGCAATTTTACACATACGTTGCATAACGTCAGTCATTTTTGAGAGTTATATAATATATATAACAATATTATATATAACATTTTTGTAAAAAAAATGTATGTGTCTACTTTGATGCTATTAATTTGGCAGTAGCGTTATATCTCTTTGGTTACGGAACCATATATATTTTTTATTTTAGTTACTTATATAAAATTACGTGAATATGTTGTGAAGTGTTCAATTTCTACATACACAGTCACTACTTAACTGTAGATAGCTGTGTTTTAATTTATTACTTTTTAGTTTCCTTAAAAATATTAAATCGATAAGAATTGCTCTGAAATAAAAATAATATGCCTCTATTTTTTGAAGATTGCTGGCAAGTTGGGAAACACCTTTTTTACCATTCAGTTTTTACATGTGGATTGCGATCATTTTCACGTTTGTTTACGCTTCAGTTGCTCTTACAATAGCGCAGGGATGTTCTGCTAAAAACGTCTTTCTTACTACATTTGGTGTTATGGTAACACAGGTAAGATATAGTATGTATCAGGTTTGATAATATACTTTTATATATTGTAAAATGAAACATTAAAACAAAAAATTATAAAACAATATTCAATTTATTTTTATTTACTTTTTTTGACATCTTAATTCTCTTAATCAATCTCAAAATCATTGAATTACTCGTACCTTATTATTATTAGGAACTCTCTTACCTTATTATTATTAGGGACTATAACTATTTTTTGTTTTCAGTCGCAAAATGACGTCGGTAATTCGTGGAGAATTCGGAGTGTTACTGGATGGCTACTCATTTCCGGATTAATTTTGGACAATGCCTACGGAGGTGGCTTGGCGTCTACATTTACTGTGCCGAAATATGAAAAATCAATTGATACCATTAAAGACATAGTTGATAAAAAAATGATATGGGGCGCAACTCATGATGCTTGGACATATTCCTTATCACTTTCGCAAGAGGTAATCTGTTAGATACAGAATTGTATTATCATGAGAGATCAGAACTAAGGTCACTGACGTAGCTTAAAGATTTGCTTAAATGAAGCCGCAGTGAGCAGAACACATTGCTCGTGTAACCTACGGCTGTTGTTGCCGAAAGGTTCTCGAAAAGCGATCACTAACCGCTATCGGCTATGCGGCGTGGTTAAGCCCTGCATTAGGAGGAGTGATGGCATAGTTAAGATCGCGATAAGTCACAGGATAAGGGCAGAATAAGACCGGGCATAACAGCGATCTTTGAAGGAGTCCTATGCTTTGCAGAGAGCGTCTATCAGCTGACGACAGATCAAATATTAAAATTCTTAATTTTTTGGACAAATTTTCTGATAAGAAGTTACGCATGCGGCTTCAATGACTTTCAGAAAAATGAACTATTTTCGAAGCGTACATTTATATTTATCTCAATCGCCCATCTAGAGAACTTTTCGACACAAAGAAGCTTTTCATAAAAATACATTTTTAAATTATACTCATATCGCATAGTAAGATAATTTACGTTTTAATTCGTTTTATACTTAGTGTAATTTTTCAGCCATTAATTCAAGAACTATTAAGTAATTTTAAAACGTATACATTTGAAGAGTTAGAACGCAAGAGCTTCACAAGAAGCATGGCGTTTAGTATCGAAAAACTTCCTGCAGGTAAAAAGTTTCACAAATGTAGATTAATTTAGAAAATTGATATCTGTAATTTAAATTATTAAAATTGTTTTGTAACGAAAAAGGTTATTATGCAATCGGCGAGTATATTACGGAGAAAGCAGTTTTGGATTTTACAATAATGCAAGAGGACTTTTATTACGAACAATGTGTAGTAATGTTTCGGAAAAGTTCTGCCTATACAGATAAAATGAGTCTTTTGCTGGGAAGACTTCATGAATCTGGACTCTTGCTAGCATGGGAAACGCAGGTTAGATATGTAATTACTGCATCTCTTTTCGCATACTTGCCCCTTGTGGGTGTTATGGGATTTGTACCGACAAAATACTTCCGATGTTCCACTTTCGTCAGGAGTATACCAGTGCCATGGAAACTCATTTAGATGTTATACATGAATAGCCTTGCCAAGGTCATTCCCGTAGCAAAGGGCGCCGGAAAAAAGCACTTTACTTAACACGGGCAACGAAATACGGTCACGCATATATCATGGGGACCACAAAAGCAACTACTTATGTGCAAACCTTCTCAGCGCTTTGATGCGAGCCTGGTCTTTGGGATCACCGCCCGTAACAATTCGACCGCACAAACCCAACTAAAATAGTTCGAAGGATTTCCACACACATTAGGTTAATACTGTTTCCTTGCTTTTTCAGGTGGCTTTACGACATTTAAATTACCAGGTTCAACTTGAAGTGAAATTATCTAGATCTAAAAAAGACGTTGACAAGATTGAACCCCTGGCTTTGCGACATTTTTTAGTAAGTAAATTTATCCGTGAAAAGTATATTAGAGCTAAACTTGCCAATTTATTTACTTTTTCATAAAAAAGTTGCCGTTTTTAAAAAAAAAATAAAAATGACGGAGAAATTGGAAAGTATTTTATTTATCTTTATGTTTTCTAATATAAGTAGACTATTTATTATGAAGATCAAGGTCGTGAAATAAATCGCACTATGTCACTGTTTTTTGCTGCTTTTGTACTTATTATTAAAATGTTTTAAAGTTTTTCTTAAACTCTTGGCGTGTATGGCGTTTGGCGTTTCTTTAAAAATTTGTTTTGTTTCAGGGTGTCTATATATGCTTCGGTTTCGGAATAATAATCTCAAGTTTGTCTTTCATTTTCGAAATTATTATGAAACGTTATACATAATAGAAAAATATTGCAGCAGAATGGCTGTATTCATGTAGTTATGTAATTATTGTTAGTGTAGACTTATGCAAATAATAACAAACTAATCACCAACGGTGACTACCTTGTTAGTTAATGTTTACAAAGTATAATTAATGAATTTAATTAGCCATTTTAATTAAATAAGTAGGCTTGAGTAAGAGAAAATAGTTAATCAACAACCTCATGGAATGTTTTTAATAATATTCTAGTATCAGTTCATATTTATATTCTGAATATTCTAATATAATATAACATTACTCAATTAAAATTATGTATGGTTCAGTCGAGATTTTTATTTCTGAAAAAACTTTTAAAGTTTTCTATGTTCTGATGTATACCTAGAAAAGATTTTTTTAATAATACGAATCATCAAAGTGCAGAATATAAATTATAACTTAATTTTAATTAAAGTAAATTATTCCAGAAAAAACAATAATCATTCTTAATATTTCTTTCAAGTTTTAAAATTGATATTTCGTTATTGTTTATAATAAGTCCAGTAACCAAAAGAATAAAATAAAAAGTAAGTAACATTAGTGCACCGAAAAAAATAGAAAATTAACAGCAATGCATAGAAAATAGTTCATTTTTTATTTATTTAACGTAATAAACGAAAGTTACATTTTGTATTGTGGTTAATAAAAAACACACATTTCATTTCACGCATTAAAAAAAATAGTAAATAAAATATTTTAAAATGAGTTAAATGGTAGGGGGGAAAGACCTCTAGTAATGACGTTAAAAATAATTATAATTGTATTTTGTAACAAAATAATAAAATTTTAATACAAGATTATATCTTTAAATTCGTTTTGATGTTGACAACACTATACAGTTTTCTACTATTGGCGTCATTGTCATAATTTTTAAGTTGCAGTCTTGGATCGCATAGATGTCGCGGGAAAAACGATCGATACAGTGTTGAATTGGCTGTGTGAGAGTAACGATATAGGTTTGCGTGCGTCGTATTGAAATTATGTGAAGTAAATTAATAATTTAAGATTAAAATATTAAAAATCATGATGTTCATTTATCAGTGCGTGTTTTTTGGTTTATTCTTAACTGCCTCTGCTAAATTCGTTTGGAAACACCATAATAATGATGAATTGCCCATAGTTTTAGAAGAAATTCACGAAAAATGTCCAAATATTACTAGAATTTATGCTTTGTCGGAACCATCGGTGCGAAATGTACCGCTTTATGTGATTGAATTTACTGAAACTCCTGGATTCCATCAACCCTGTAAGTGTATATTATTTTTATATTGTTACTTGTAATGTACATACTCGATAACTTGATAAGGTTCACATAGAGAAAAAAAAATAACTATAAGAGTGGAAAATAACAATAAAAAGGACATTGTTTCATTACTTAGACAAATTAGAAACAATTTCTCTTTGCTGTTATGTTTGACTTACCTACATTTTACATAAGACATTATTATTTGCATAAAAAATATATTTAAAATGTAAGTATTTAACTGTCAATGGTAATGTGTAATTCAATTAATTCTTTTGCAGACAAACCTGAAGTAAAATATGTTGGAAATATTCATGGTAATGAGGTTCTTGGACGTGAACTTCTGCTGGGCTTGGCAGATTATTTATGTGAACAATATTTGAATAATGATGCTAGCATAAGGGCCCTTGTTCACAAAACTAGAATCCATCTTTTGCCATCTATGAATCCTGATGGCTGGCAATTGTCAACAAGTTTTGTTAGTAATTTCCTATTATTTTATAAAATTTCTTAAAGGTGCTCTAATTAACAAATGTAATTAAAAAGTTTAATCTCTTTTTCAGGGTGGGCAAGATTATTTGATAGGACGTGGTAATAATCACTCTGTTGACCTAAATAGAAATTTCCCTGACTTGGATGCTATCACATTTGAGTTTGAACGTCTTGGGATTAATCATAACAACCATTTGCTAAAAGATGTCACCCGACTGGCTGCACCGGTGAGTTTTTTTTAATGATCTGAAGCTTCTGTTTAGGCAAAGTATAGCCACACTTGAATTACCAATCATTGTACCTTCGAAGGGACCCTATAGCCTAGTTACTCTATGTAGTAACCGTCTAAGTAATCTAAGAGCTTTCCTTTACCCGAAGAGAGAGAGGGAGGGAACTGTAAAGTATTGTCAGTGTAACTAATCTTTTTTGTATTTAATTAAAAAAAATTGCCTTTATTGAAATAGGGTAATCAACAAAATTGTTTAATCCTGCTGTTTTAATATATATATTCTACTATTTTTACTTTAATAGAGTAAGGTTTTACTTATCAATTTGAAAGAAACTGGAAATGTTTGCAGTAAAACTTGCTTTTATTAATTAATGAATAATTTTCGGGAGTATTTTGAAATATCTTTTGCTTAGTATACAATAGTTTTTGTTTTTAGCTGGAACCAGAAACTAGAGCCGTGATGAGATGGATAATGTCTATACCATTCGTGTTGAGCGCCGCAATGCATGGCGGAGATCTGGTAGCCAATTACCCTTATGACGAGAGTAAAAGTGGCGCTCTGGCATCCGAGTATTCAGCCAGTCCAGATGACGATACTTTTAAGTAAGGAATTGTTTCATTCAATAGCTTTTGTACCAGGTTCGACTATACGTCGCGTATATATAAAATTTACGAAAGGTCAGCTCACATTACGCGTTTGTGGTTTGTTAATCTAATATTTAAATTCCTTTTCATCAAGTATATGTAAAATAATCCTGGATAGCACCATAAACGCTTTGTCACGCAAAACGTGTCAACATGAAGAGATCTTGAAGAACCTTATTTAAAAATACGGTCTTGTCATTTAAAGATAGTCTGCATTGCATATCAATGAACAGATTAAGATTTAAGGAAATAGGGTATATGGCTGCATCATGGTCACATCCGTCTTATTTATCTATTTCGAATTCTAATTTTGATGTAATATTAAGAGTTCGACCTTGTTAATTCCGTCGGAAGATAGTGGATTTAGGCCACTGTGTCCAGCAGTATTATTCCTACTGCTGTAATGATGATGCTTAAGACTCGTGCAGCTATTTATAAGTTTGTTTTTTTTTTTTTAATTGGAGCAATTTTTTATGAATATAGAGAGTTGGCTATGGCTTATGCGAGTGCCCACGCCGATATGGCGTCAGCGGCCCGGCCTGGATGCCATATAAACAGCCGCGATGAAACTACAGCTTACAACTTCGGCAAGCAGGGAGGCGTCACTAACGGCGCTGCTTGGTATAGTCTTAAAGGAGGTAAGTTTCTATTATTGTCAACAGTTTTTAGTTTAATTGATATTTTTAATCCATCAGTGTGTTCAATAGTCAAACAATTTTAGGTAATACTTTTCAATTATATATCTTTAAAGTATGTTTTTGTAGACTTGATCATACGTCAATTAAGTAAAGATCCATCGTAAGAGTTAATCATACTTTGAATAAGTGAAGATACGTATTTAAACTACTGATTATACATCTGTTAAGTGTAGATACTTATTGAGACTTCTGACCATAAAGTGTAGATTTATTTATTTATTACGCTTGTGTTGTTGCTATGTTAAGTGTATAATATTAAGCCCCAATCGTTTCTACATACAAATAATGTTAATCTTTATAAAACATGTTAAAATAGATAAAAAATAATTCTTATACATCAAACAGAAGTTACATGGTGCATACTGAACATATATACAAGAACAAATAGGTGAATCGCTTTAACCATTTTAACAATACGATTTTAACTGCTTACTGTAATTGTACTATTGCGGACCAGGAAGTTGATAAGACGGATAAAGATTGGCTTGGCAACGTAATATGACATTTACATTAAACTCGTTCACCATGACGTGGACCGGTAATGTCGAGTTTAGTACTGTCCAATTTCTTCCCAAACATGTTCGCAACTACAATCGAATAATAATTATAGCCTCTTATGTAATTACATGGGCGGATAATGTGGCTGCGCTTAAATTTTGTTATGAATCAAGTATTTTTATTCTTCTAAGCAGTGATAGTCATAGATTATACGACGTGTTTGTTGCAACTTGTATTAGGGGGACCGGAAAGTAATGTCCTTTCAGCTCATGTCAATATTTGATTGTCATTTGGTAGGTCTTTACGAACTTGGAAGACGTTATATTCTACATGGCGAAAGGTTGTTGATAACGAAGGTGAATAAATAGTTTATTAGAAATAAAAACTTGTTAAAAATGTAGTAGTGTGAATTTAACTTAAAAAAGCGACATTACTTTCCGCTCCCTCTAATATAATATCTGCTATCTTTTCTATCCTACCTTCTCCTCTCTTTTCTTAACACTTCTTCTTAGGACTCGGAAATTTGATTGTCTTTTACTTCTAGTCACGTGCAAAGCAGTCATGTTTTTTATATATTCCTGCTATTTCTCTCGCACTGATAGGTAATTTAACGACAGCTTTGACTCTTAATGATGTCTGTTAGTGTTGAGAGTTTAAACATTCCGCGAATACATGCTGAAACTCCGTCAGAGCGACAAGTTGAAGTTGTCACCAATTTTGATCGTTAACACTGACTGCTTAAACATTCTGCAAAGAAACGATTTGCAAAGCCAATACATATCAAGGGCAATTGTCTGCGAAAACGTTTGCCTTCTACTTTTCCTTATATCGTTATACGATTCAAAGAGCTTACATTATCAGTGAATTGTCCAAACTAGGGCAGTCGACGAAAGTGTTTGTTTGTTTTATATTTCGTCGCCGTTTCAGACTATAGACGCCTACTTCAAGGCATAGGTCTCCCCCAACGATAATTTTACACCATAATATGGATATATCTCGCCATACTTAGCAGGCGTTCGTAGTGTGTTTATAGTACGCACAGGACGCTGCTGCCCATCTTGTGAAAACTTATTTGTGAGTAGCGGCAATCCTATATAATTAATGTGCAAATTTATATAAGATTATATCCCATGGTTCGAACCCGTGACCTAGGATCGTACGAATTCTCAGTCCTCTACCGCTCGGCTACCTCTGTTCGGTTGTATGTTTATATATATTTATGTGTATTCTGTTAGTTAAAAAGTACCCTCAAAAACTGTTTTAACCTCTTTTCTTACTTGACTTCACTGCTGCCTAAAGGGCTTTAGCAGTTTCAGCATATTCAAAGAGAGCCTAGCTGCTACATTCTACTGTATTACCGGATTGATAAGCCGCCGAGCTCTTATTGTGTTGGAGTTGGGCTGTGACTTGCTACCCGTTTAGCATTCTGACTGTATTATCTAGTTGCTATTTTACTTTTCCATGTATACTGTTATGTTATATGTTAACATAGAATTTTAAGCGGATGTTATATTACCGACGATGTTTTTGAAAAGTTTAAGATAGATCTGAAAAAGTTGATATTATTGTACATATCGACTGAATGGTATTCGTTATTAGTAGCTTTTTGAAAACGATCACTACTGCTGTGTACTTTGTTGTTTTATGCATATAAGAGACAAATAATATGGTTATTAGAAGCTGTTTAGTAGAAAGAACAGGTTATTCTAAGCTGTTTTTCAACTTTCAGTGGATGCATTTATATTTGGACAAACAGAAGAGTTCTATATAGCTGGATAAGCTACATAAGTCATTGCCATTGCTGACTAAAAGCTGATAATAAGCTGACGATTAGGGTTACATTTTGATGTTTTAATCTGTGAAAGTCAACCATAATCTAGCCACCCTCGTAGAGTACAAGTTCAGATTTCTCTACAGAACAAACGCCCGATCATTTTATACAAGAATCTCTTTTTGTTCAATGAAGCATTAATAGATTTAACGAATACACACTAATCTAATAAAAATATTTCATAGATGTAAATAATATAATGTGAAGTAAGTAATTTTTGTTTAAGGAATGCAAGATTTCAACTACCTAGCGACAAATGCGTTTGAAATAACTCTTGAATTGGGCTGCAAGAAGTATCCGTTAGAAAGTGAGCTGGAAAATGAATGGAACAGAAATCGCGAGGCACTTTTGGCATACTTGTGGAAGGCGCATATTGGCATAAAGGGCATCGTCAGCGACGATACTGGTTTCCTTGATAATGCAATAATATCGGTAGTTAATATCACTGGACATAATCCAAAGCCAATTCGACATGACGTTACAACAGGTAAGACATTTAAAATATTGCATACATTTTTAATGCATTCATTTGATAGAGTTCACACCAAACAGTTAATCTAAGGATGCGTTTACACGGGGGGAAATCGTTTACCGTTTCCATAGTGCAGATAGGTTAATTGGTTATTTTACTGGCGTGTTTTAGGACTTACAACTTAATGATTGAATCATGTTGTTTGTTTTTGAAAAAGTAATGTTTGCTTCCTTTCTATGTTTTATTTTTATTGTGAAATAACTAGGAACTTTAAATCAAATAGCTTTCTTGGATAATGTTTAAAAAATTCACTTGCGTATCATCTCAAACATTACCATGTGTTAGCGCATCTTTACGTACATATACAATTATCAATTATCTGTCGACTACAATTATCTGTTTCGTTCATTTGCGCTTTTCCTGTCGAACATAGTAGTGTTCGATTCACGTTAAGAGATTGCTGAAGTACATAATTCGGATTGCTCTTCTTCACGTCGACATAACGCATCTGCTGTACCTGTTATCACAATACAATATTGTTTTTAAATCGTAGATCAAATGTATTTTGGATGAAACAATAAAATAAATGTAGTGTAAGTCATTGTTGTTATTAATTAGCTGACCCGGTAAATGTTTCTTGCGCGTGACAATCAATTATTGAACAGATTTTAGGTTTTTAAATTTACACAAAATTGTTAACATAAAAATCATGAAAATTGCTTGGGACATTCTTGACTTATATATATTGTAACTAACACGACTTCATATGTACATTTATAATTTAAGTCCCGCGTATACTTAAAGTATATATAAACAAAGTTTTTCACACATATGTAAATGTTACAAAAAAAAAACGTTATAATAACTTCATTGTGATATTTTTACAACTTTGTGTTTTATAACAACTTTATACATTGTACTATTACACATAATTGATATAAGTTCGTTAACGGAAACATGTATCCGCACGATTGTTATATAAACTAAGTCTTTGTCTTATCGTCGGAATAAACAATTGCTTTTGCTCGCTAGGATCAATTATGAGCATCTTTTGCTTTGTCATCTGTGTAATTAGTTATCCTGTCTCTGTATTGCGTCTAGAGATGCGTTACGGTGAATGCCTTGCTTCATTTCAAACTTATTAGAGCTCTTACAATTATTAATAAATTTATTCACTATTAAAATTTTGACACATGAAGCACGTAAACATTTGAAGACATAGGCACCTTTAGGTTTCGAGTAGGACCGGATGGAAGCGCCGTACATAGTTCGTCTACCGACAACCGTAATATATGCCTTTCTATCTTGGGTGGATAACCGACGCTGCACTTGGCAGTCGGAGGTCTTCACGCCAAAACCTAAAGGTCCCAGAAGCCATCCCTCTTGAGCATTATAAATTAAATGCGACAAACCGCTAGGTTATTTTAAATATCTTCGTTCATCTTAGAATCCTCTCATGCCTACATCGATCTTTTAAAAAAATCGCAACCGTTGTGAGAGATTACTTTAATTTTGTATAATACCATATAAATGATGCCTTTGTGTAAATATTTATTTTAATAACATTTACTAAACATATATTTATAAATCTCATTTTAAACATATTGTTATTAAAAATATTTCGTAACATTGGTTATTATTATAAATATAATAAATCCGCAAATTACGTCAGCCGTAAACGTGTTTATGTTTTAATACTAATAATATCAATCTTCACGCTTTGATTTCACGATTTTATTAAAATTGAGTAGCGAGACAAAATCTATAAAATTGATTTTTTGGTATAATCTAAATATAAGGTCTATTAAATATTGTTATTATAAAAAGTGTTTGCTTTCAGACTCCTTTATGTCTGTACTTTCTTTTTTCGATTTATGACACTTAGGTGGACGCTTCATGGATTTACCAGGCTGGGTCCACTTTAATAACCTCACTGTAGCGCGACCGAAACTACTGTCCCCCGTTAGAATAATAAATAGAAATGCGCGGCGATGTGGGAGCGCTCAATAAAGACCCTCGTTTTGCCGCACACATATTTAAGGCGTGGTACAGTGGTTTTGGTAGCACTAAATTTTTTACGTCAAAGAATGAAGTTATTTTGTCATATTCAGGAACGTACGGCGACTATTACCGGTTACTTACGCCCGGCCGATACGAGGTGACAGCGAGCCACGTGGGACACTACCCAGCACAACGCATTGTCAATGTACCCAAGCATCAGACATCGGCGCGTATACTCAACTTTAAATTGGAGGTACTTAAACAAATCACTTTTCTCTTATATTACTTATCGACTTCTAAGGGTTATTGTCATTTTACACACTAACTTCAAACTTCAGATGCAGGTTAAAGATTAATATGATATTACGAAACTATTTGTTGTTTCTTTTACTATTAATTCATTAGTCTTAGATAAATAGAACCTAATTATAATTTGAACCGATTAGTAGAGGTAAGTTTGCGTTAGCAGCTGCGTGAATTTAGAAGTCTTATCAATTTACTTAATACTTCTAGTGCATAAATTGTCCTTTAAATGTGATATTATGCCAATCTCTAATAAAATGTTTTAGAGCCAGTATTTGTTGTGATGTGTGGTTTAGTATAAAAATAGATACGACGATGTCTGCACGGAAATAACACAACAAGTAACAAGTGAGCACAGCGATGTGTTTCTGCTCTAATTCTCGACTTGTTCAATTGTGGCAATTAGTAAACATACCACGTGTCGGTGTTTTCGTGCGTTCAAAACACATTTAACACTGGTCCATTTACTGAACTCGTGGTAAAATTTTTAGGAATGTGCACACAAGACAAAACGTATAGTAATAAAAATATTAAATGATCGTCAATGCATAATTTACCGTTATTAGCAAATTATCATGCACGACCTTTACCTGGAAATCGAGTACAAAAAACGGGGATCTGTAGATATTTGTTCATAACATTTGAGCAGTGGTACCCCGTGGTAGAGGACTAAGAACTGCGATCGCAGGTAGCAAGTTCGATTCGTGGTATACAATGTTGGATTACCACTGCTCACGAACAAGTTTCCAGAGGGAGGATAGGCAGCAGCGTCTTTTGCGTACCATAATACCACACTAATAATGATTGCAGTAGAATAGAAAATGGTATTAAAAATATGGATGTAACAGTGAAAGTAAGGAAGTTTTTGTCCGTGACAAAAATAACTGAATGTAGATAATTCATTTACTGAATTAACTAAAATAGCCTCCATAATTTGTTAGAAATATATAGCTAAATATGTATTAGAATATTCAATCTCCGTATACGTTTAATAACCTTTTTAAAGAAACAAATGATAAAGCTTTACGTAAAACGTTTGAATATGACGTAATAAGTGTTCTATTTTAAGCTCTGCTGACGTCAAGGATTTTCACTCTGACGTCAGCATAACGCTCTCCACACAGTTTATCTCGGTACGTGGGAGTTCGGTATTGATCGTTCGTGTAGTGTAATAGCTGTTTCTTTATCACGAGAAGCAAATTTTAATAAAAGTTAAAAAAGTGCTTTCAATCGTTTAATTTTTAATTTCATATGGTTACAAAATTCTCGTTCGAAACCTTTTTAGTAATTATCATTATCATGACAGCCGATAAACGCCCACTACAAGGCATAGCCTCCCCCTGAGAGTGCTGCGGTGTGCCCCCTGTGCTGCTCGCGTCCACCGTCTTGCCAATAATTATTAAGTTCATTTTAAGCACAAGGAGCACAACTCGTAGATTTCATCACAGACAGGCGCATTTTATAAGTTAATTAAATACTTTCACCTCTGCTCAATAATGAATAAGGGAATTTTAACACCCAATTGATAGAAGCTCTGTTCGTAAACTTTCGGCGATAAAGCATTTATTCTAAAAGTAATATTGCAAGGCTCATTTATTAACACCTCTTAATAGTAACAATAACAATATTGAAGCGAGGTTAATCGAGGGTAATAAATTAATAGCCACGGGGAAGGCTATGCTAGGGATTTCTGTATGTGATCAAACCAACAGTGAAGAGATCCATGAAATAAATTTATATAGCCCAGATTGCAAATTAAAATGACAGTGGGAAGGTTACCTATCGCGTTTAAGAGATGGCCACTGGGTCCTAAATTTCTGGAGTGGACCGGCAAGCGCAGTGTAGAGCCTACGTACACAAGGTGGATAGAAGTTCTTGTTTAGTAGCCGTAAGATACTTTATGCAAGCTGCTTCCAATCGTCTTATTAGAAATCTAGGAAGATCCCTATGTGTAGCAGTTGCCATCCTACTGCTGAAATAATAATGAAATATAATAACAATTAAAGTTAATGTGTCTTATGTTTAAAGAAATAATACCGACGAATAAGTTATCAGCAAACACTGTAAAAGTTGTCCGCAATCTAGTCGGCCCTACTCCGCCCATCCAAGGCACCCAGGCCTTTGCGCCCAGTTACACCAAATAGAAAAACTATAAATGTCAACAGAGCAGTCATCATTTGTCAATAACAAAATAATAGATTATTACAAAGCCATTTTTTTAAAAAGAGAACAATCTTAATAAAAATACTATAAGCATAATAATATTCTTAATAGATGTCAAAAACTTCAGATATTTAAAAAAAATACGTCATTAAAACTAAAAAATATTTTACAATTTGCCTCCTTACAAAGATTAATGTTTATTTCTATGCACAATATAATCAAGGTTGTAAAGAGAAAGACGTTTAAATGTAATGTGATCACTTGTTGTACCTTGTAATTCTCGCTCATTGATATTACTGGTCACAGCACGTTGAGTAACACCAACATAGTTTGCCAGTAAAACGGAATAATCTTATTTGTAAATAAATCTTTTTTTGTACGGACATAGTTTCTTGAGTACAAATTCAGTGACTAATGTTCATTAACAAATCTATTACTACACATACTCCAATTGGAGAATTTATTTGGCTGCACAATAATGTACATACATTATTCATTAATTACAGTTCAAGGTGGCAATTTTACAAATTTTCTATAGTGCCATTTGAAACTACTGGACAGATAAAATTGTGGAAAGTAGCCAAAGAAATTTGCATTTTTTTACATGGAATAATATAACTGTTACATAAATATAAGTTTTGAAGATTCCTAAGTGTGTGTAAAAATGTCTACTTGAATAAAGATATTTTTAATTTGTTATTTATATAATGTTGCACATTTTTAATACTCTCTCGAATTTAGCATAATATTACATTATTGAACTTATAACTAATTTATAATCTGTCGAAATTTGATCAAGGTAAATTTTAGGTAAATTTTAAAGTATATAAGTCATCTTGAATGTAATACTGTATATAAACTCTATATAAACTTCTGTAATGTATGCTACAATTGAAGAGGCAAGACTGTAATTGAAATTCTATCTCCGAGCATTTCTTGCGCTAACAACCTTGGTGTTCTTAAACTTTAATGGGATTACTGTTAGTATGCGGGAATTGAAAACAAAATTTATTCTTACGTATTATTCTTCAAACAATCAGGAATCAGTGAAACTGTAGGATATATTGAATAATTTATTTAAGCCTGAATGCATACATAGAACACCACGAGCATTATAATCAAAGTAACTACAACTTTATACTATAACATTTATTAATATTACACCGACCTGTAGTTTATTCGCCGGACTGAGTTAATGGACTTCTTTCAATCACGAATGTGTTAGCAAGTGAAATGTGCATTTACATGTTGAATTTTTAAAAAAAAAGAGCTTTTAGGTATTTGAATTTTTATTTATATTTTTTATTATCGTCCATTCGGTTGACGACAAATGTTTTAGTTGCATTTTTTCTGAGATATTTGCCATTGCTCGAGAGGCATATTAAGTGAAACTAGGTAAAACCCATAACCTTGCAATCTTGGGACAAACAGAAATAAGAACGTGAGATAAATGTCTCTGCACCGTGCCAACGAGAGATGCATGTAAACACATCTTTAGTTCGTTGGTACTAATCAAAGAATTGAGTTGTTTATTTTATAGTATCCGTTCTATCCAGCGACAGTGTAAATCCCACTTTTGTTAAATTGTAAATACTTTTTTAAAGGAAAAAATATTAATCTTGATATTAATTAAATAAAAATAATATTGATTATAATAAATTATTTTTAGACCATATTGAGACAAGCGTGTTAGATATTGAACTTACGTTTTGCGATGCGATGTTGCCATGAATTTAAAATATAAAATACGCCACTGAACCGTAGTTACTTTGGTGTGAGACAACATTATTTCCGGAAAAAAAAACATTTTAGCAGAAGATATTGTTGCTTAATATTAATGTATTATGTTTCAGCCGATACGTTATGAAGATGGCGCTCTCTTTTTCGACCCACCGTTCGTCCACTACCCCCACTTCATCGGCGAGCAACCTCGTATTTACAAACGGTCACTTTTTGAAAAAGTCACAAAATCTTTTCTTCAGGCGAAAGAAAATACTAAGCAATAAATTTGATAACCAGGCGTTCGACTTCAGGCTACTGTTATTACATTTATTATATAATATGACTATATAATTATAATGATCTGACACAGAATTCTCCGCAAAATTACTTCTCTAGATACCAAAATAAAAAAAAAATAAGTTATGCAATTGTAGCGGAGACATTGAAGATATTTTATAACTTAAAAATCGTTAATCCTAACATACTAAGTCACAAAAATTAATATTTCTCTTTAAGTAACTCTCCGTCAAAAGTTCTGTTTCAAATATGAGAAATGATTAATAAAATTGTATTAAAGTTTTTCCTAAGCATTGTATATTTACTAAAATCAATCGCAGAAATTCAAGTGCCATAAACGACGTCTTTTCCAATGATTGTTAAATTTTTTATTGATGTTGTACACAAAATAAAAAAGTAAAAAATAAATGTAATTGTCTAGTCGAATATCACAGTATGTTAATATATGTTTTTCATCGTTAAATCATTAACCGATTGCCATTGACATTTAACTTTAGAATGCCAATAAAAATTGTAATGTCTCCATATGCTCCCTTCATTTTTCTTATTCGTATTAAACTTAGTTGATTAAAAACTTAAAAAATGAAATTAGAGAATTTTAGACATTTAATTATCAATTTTATAAAATATGTATATTTTAACTTGAAGGTATTCTTTTTTTCAATGCGCAATCATTCTGAACATAAAGTTTGAATAAGCAAAAAGGTTAAATAAAGGCGCAGTTTCTAAACTATGGCTACACTAGGACAGTATGAATATAAAATAACTACTATTTTAAATGGCAAATTAGAAAAGATATGAGAAAATGTCTGGAGTACCATTTATTTCAGAGTATAAATAATTAGAAAATATATTTAAGCTATTAAATAAATTATAGTATATACTGTCTATAATATATCGAGTTTAGGTAAATTGAAATTTTAATCTATTGGTGTCAGCTTCATTTCAGCATGTTTATTTTTATTTAAATAAATAGACAAAGGGAACATTAACATAATAACGACTATTGTTAAAATAGTAATGTTAAGAACATTATTATTTGGCATAAATTTAAATAATTGTATTATTATTAGATAAAGATCAATTAGAAATATATATCAATTGTGGAACTAATCAAATGATGATGATTTGTTGTGGAATAATTAAAAGTTGTAAATATATGTGCCTAATATATGCAATTGTTTTTTATTTCAAACGATTAAATTACTCCCCTAAACTTTTTTACTACTCAAAATACAAAAATTACAACATATATGGCTTATATTCATGGACATTATTTTGATTCAGTTTCATACAAAAATCTATTCCATATATACATTTTTGTATAAGAAATGTTATAGTTTTAAAAATAAATTAATAATTATTACGTATTCGGCAAATAAAATAAAAAATAACTTTTTGGTGCAATTTTTTCATCGATGAAGTGTTAAAATAATGTAAAGTTAATTTAACGATTGGTCGTTATAAAGGCTGATTTGATTCCTTAGATCCATGGAAAAGTATTTTTTCCCATCATAAGAGTAAAGAAAAATGTAGTAAAATCTCTTATTAAAAAAATACAACTGCATGGTTTTTACAAGGTTAGTATCGATGTCATTAAAAAGAGAACAGATAATTAAAATAATATTAAGAGAGAAACATAACATTTGTGCAATTTTTTAATGTCCAGGAATTTTTATACATTCAAACAGAGAAATATTTGTTAGTATAAATTAATTGCAAACAATCTGATATTTACAAAATATGTGGCTACCGAATAATAGTCGCCTCTAGTGATAAGACCGCCTGTTGTACCACCTCAGTGTAAATTGTTTAATTTTTAGTTATTAACTATATTTGTAACATTTCCTTTTGAATGCATTTTTATTGTTATTTTGATCTACAAAATGTAAAGAAGTAAAAAGATAATAATATTTTAACAATTACACATGTTTAACGATTACAAACTGTCACACATATATACATGTAAATATATGTTTATATATAAGACATTTTCCCCCCTTTTACTGACACTACACTAAGGCTTAGAAATTTGAAGTTTGATAGAATATACTTTTCGAGGAGTAGAGGTCAGTTTAGAATGGATTTTACAATGTTAAGTGTACATGGGGTTTAATTGAACGTTATTTACAAAAATGCATATTTTCATGCTAAAGAATATATTTATAAACAACATATGGTTGTTTATTTATAGTTGGTTGACAAGGCATATGAATAATAACAGCAAAAAAAATATTTGTGACTTATATTATAAACTGTAGTACTACGTACACGTACCAGTGTTAATGGTAGAAATTAACCGTTACTATATTTTTACCTTCGGCCTTTATATAGATCTTCTCTCTTCTGCCAACAGTTGCTGAGACTCCACAAAAAACTGATCAACAGTCGATCAATATTCGTCGTGTAAAGTTAAGAATTTATCTTAGGGTTATAAGTATCAGTTAAAGTAAATAAAATCCAGGATGCTGTTAAAAGGTTTTTATTAAAACCATTTTTTTAAACTATTAAGTATAGTGCCTGTCGAAATATTTTGTAATTCGATTATTACTAAGCTTAAAAAAAATAATATTTGTATTTAAAATTGATTCCTTCTAAGATTAATAATATATTTTGGGTTGGGTTTTTAATAATATAAAATTTATTTACAGAAAAAGCGAAACAAAGTATTTTTAAGTATCGAAATCAAATGATCTAAGCTATTATATATAGTTTAAAAAAAAGGAACTGTTAGTTGTTATTTAAGCTTATTTAAAATTTTTGTTTGATGACCAATGGCTAATTTGAATCTAGGAAAAACCTAAAAAAAATTTAGGATTATTATTTAAAAAATGTACATCTCATATTAAGTCTACATTCTAACAGCTTATGCATTCGTATGGCAAGCAATTTTAAAGTAATTAAATTGATTTTGAAGTGCAATCATATTGTATGCAAGTTAGAATAGCTCTCAAACTGCATAAGCATGTTTATTGCGTGCATGATTTATATTTCATTTCAAGTATTTCATATTAAGTATAGCGTAAAATTACAAAGAAAGTAATAAAAAACTCAGACAAAATGTTAATGCCATACTTATTTGATAGGTTTATAATTGTTTTAATATATTATTTAATGTAGAAAATTAATAGTTACTAAAGTTTCAAATTAAAGAATCAAATTGCTAATTGTTCAATTTTGCAGAAAAATCTCAAAAAGGATTTAAGTTCATATATAGACAAATGTTATGAAGTTTTCAACAAGAAATATCACATCAAAATATTAATATAATAATAGACAAATAAGCTTAATCTATTTAAACTTAGGTTTTAGCAAAAAGAGACAAAGAAATAAATACATCTTGTAAATTAAAAAAAATGCAGTTTTTGTTACAAAAATTGTAAAGTAATATATGTTTTATATACAAATATTTTTACATACTTTTATTATGTATTTTATTAATGTTATTCTAAAATGTATACACAATTTAATGAATAAAATTTTGTATTATAAAAATACCGTATAAGTATTTAAAGAATATTTAGGACGGATTCGTTGTTTATCAAGTATTATCTACACAATTAGCTATTACTATTTAAAGAAACAGTATTTTTATAGTTTCTGACATTTGAGCGACTGCAGATCTTAATATCTCTTAGATAAGAATTGAATGGCACAAATAAAATTTATTAAGTTCGTGCATTGTTAAGTATAATTAAACATCGGTTTTCAGAAATTTATATCGTTCCAACTTTTTTAGTATTACATCATTTTTATGAAGGACTTAAACTAATAAAGATAGTTTCATTAAAAAATAAAATTAAAAATTTGACCTTACAAAACACATTATTAATAGATATTTGATAGTATTACTATCTAATAAAGAATTTAACACAAGATGTTTACATCTATGGAAACCATTTTGAGACTATTTAAACTCGTTTAATTTTCGGATGGCTACGTCGTGTTACCTGAAAGAAAGTCAGAATGTAAAAAATGGATAGTTAATTTTTTTTAGCATGAACAAAAAATTGTAATTTGTTTAGTAATTCAGATTTTAATTACATTTCTGATCACAAGAGAAATTGAAGCTAGAGGGTAAGGAGTATTATTAACCTTATCTCTAAGTTTGTTATGAAAGTTAAAATTTTAAATTATATGATTCTATCAACATAGTTGGATTGGTTTTTGATTGTGATTTATTTAAATTTGATTAATTAAGATTAATTAAAAATAATGTCTAAGAGACATTATTTTTAATTAATCATGAACATGGTTGTATACTACAGAATATAAATAAACAGAAACTGGACTAGGTCTGATCTAACAGAGCACATTTCCGGAAAATGTTATCAATGTTTAATATGAACCTCCGGAACATTCATGAATTTCAAGATCAATCAAAAAACGCGTTTTACTAATTAATGTGCTGTTCCCACCCCTTTGAGGCCTTAATACTTAGAAGTAATCACCCTGTATAGTTTTCTGAATAATGTTTATGTTTTTGACATTTGTTATAACTCTACTAGTTTATGTAAACACTTTCAAATATATGTATTTTTTAAGTTTTTGTTAAATTTACCGTTCAATGTCTATTTCTGTGCATTCCGGAGTGCCTGCTGCCTGGTCTCGATTGGACTATCGCATAGTGATCGCTGTTGTCTGACACGGATCTAAAAAAGTTCAAATATTTGGTAGTTAATAAATCAATATTAAAAATTACAATGACGTAATTCGTAAAGTAACCTTACCTTGTTGAATGTATTGTAGATGAAGGGTATCTACTGCCATATTGGCTTCCGTGCCAACTGCGATAAGGATCATAATCTTCTACAACTGATGGATCCTTCTCGATTACCTGAAAATAATTAATATATAGATTAATAAATGCTTCACCAATATTGTGTTTTGTCAAAAAGTTGGACACTTTCAATAAGATAGGATAATTCCAAAAAAAAAAAAGTTAACGAAATTTATTAGGTACTTTAATCTCATGAAATTTAAGTCAAAAAGACCTTAAAGAAAATAATCAACACCGATAGATCGACTTTTTATACTTACGCACGCAGCCCTGTTTCCTTTTGGAAATATTTGTTAACAACTTCTAAACATTCACATTGATTACGTGTATGTTTGGCGCCAGAATATTCCAATATGATAACGACCAGGACAAAACTGAGGTTCACTTTGAAGATATTCCTCAATTTAAAATTATACAAAACACTATAAGGGTTCCCAACGCTTTTTTATTTGAGAAAAGCCCACAACAAACCTCAGTCTGATTTAAAATTTTATCATCTTAATGTCCTCAATACGGAACAGAACAATTATTTGCAAGCAGTATTATCACGTAATAAATCTTTACACAATAAAATGATTTTTTGCTAGTCTTTGTTTGATGAAAATTTATGATATGATAATTCTGTGGCATTACATAAAAGTTTCCTGTAAAAGCGTACACCGTTGGCCACAAATGGGTTACTAAATTTATGGAATCAGGAGGAAGGTATAACGAATTTGTTTTTATTTGTAGCATGGTCTATTATAGATTTGCGTACATCCCTATTATTCATGTATTTACAATTTATTATTATATAATAATACTAACATCAGTCCTGGCACAGGAACAGGTCATAGCAGTGCAGAGGAAGCAATTAATAAGCAGCATAACGAGGAACATGACTCCGAGAGCGATAGCCAGATATAGGAGCCAGAGGGGTCGTACACTTCCATCGGTGCAAGCCAGTGCTGCAACTATACGAGACAAAAAAATATTATTATTGTGTCTTATTACAGGAAAATCAAATAATTATTAAGTATTTTTTTTGTTATTAAAAGTAGTTTTAAATTTATGTACCAAGACCTGTATAAACCTTTTCCAAAATATTTTTTGACCGAAATTCGTAGTTGCCTTATTAGCATTATCATATGCTATAGGGGTCAGAGCACAGAGGGTACTTAGCCAAGACCTTATTTTATGTAGCCTCGTGGGCTCGGCTGGGGCCGCTATGTATTACTTTCATTGCAAGTTTGTAACGGCTCAGAGCTTTGGCGAGCTTTTACTTGACGCAAAGGATACTTGGTGGGGTACATTTTTTAAAGAATCAGAGCTCGTTACTAGGAAATAGTCAGTAAACATAATGCATGGGTAATTTTATAAAAATTTTTTCCAAGAAAGATACAAGAAAAATGGTTATCATTAAATTAAATAAGTATTTTTTAATAAATATTATATTTGCTCTTAGTTCTGAATGCAATATCGAAGAGAATCACCTGTACCGATGATATATAAAAGTTGTATACAACAAAAGTATATTAATTCTATTGATATATGGGATTTCTATAAACACCTTTCTTACAAACCTTTTTAAACAAATAGGGATTATTTTTATAGATATTATACATAAACCGTATTAATTAAGAAATAAGTTTATGTTAAAATGTTTTTAAGTCCTTTATTAAATATCTGTTGGAGCTATAATTATCCAGACTTAGTGTATGACGAGATCGTGGAAGAAAAATGTCCAAGGAAGATGAAATTACCATTACTGTCATTAGGATCCAGCACGAATACACTAGTGGATGCTGTGAAGCTTCCTTCTTCATCGCTCGCCTCTGGGCTGCCGTCATTTGTGCAATCGACTACAGCACAACTTCCTAAAAAGGAAGAACACTTCTTTAATCTATGGTATTAATAAAATTTAAACGGACAGGATTAGTTCAACCGGCGTTGACGACGGCACTATTGTACAAATTAGTACATTTTTTAGCTCAAATTATTATCTTTACAGAATAAACATCGAAGAGTGCAACCATCGTTGAATAGCAAGTAATATTCTTAAAGTAAATGCAAATGGATTTGAGGTTTTGAGGTTATATAAATTATCTGTAGGAACGAAACGTACACTGACAATACTGCAATGAAATCTATACATCACATTTAATCAATAATTCTTGACTGGACTTTAATTTCTGTCTATTATCGCTAGTTTTTTTTATTGATTTTTTTATCACAAGCACTTGTCCTTATGTTTATTAACAATTATTGTCGAATACTTAATGCCATAAAAATCGTCCTTAAGGTTGTTCTATCTTGAAACTACAATAATTTCAAGTACATAATTTAATGTCTCCAGGTAAGTCAATATAGTGAAGTTAATCCAAGTTGACCGGTAATAATAATAATGTAAGAATCTAATCATAAGTTACATCTTCATTAGTGATAACACCATTAAACAAGTTGATGTTAAATATGATAGCTTAATTGACACTTCACAATCGACATTGGAACCGGAAGACTGCGCCAGAATAATATCATTTGATAAACTACCGCATATAGAAGTATAAAATAAATACCGTTTCTGGTTAGACTTAGGAGTTATGTAACGTTTATGTAGGTTTTATATATAGCTTCTTTACAGGCTTAGCAATTAATGAAAAAGAAATAAAGAAAATGTTATATTTTTATTTAAAATTACCTTTGCAAACACCGATGTCGCACTGGAAATTCACTTGCGATGAATCAGGGAACCGGAACAACGAAGCTATCGATAATTCTGCAACTCCGTTTTCATTTTTTACTGCTATTTGTTGATTCATTGGACACCTAGAAAAAATACAAGATTTTAAACCAATTGTTTGATTAAAACAACGATAAGAGATAGATACATTATAACAGTCAAATAGTAAATAATATAATTGTACAACCATTTTCAAAATATAACAGCCGCTTAAAAAGACTGCTTCGAAAGAATTGCCTACAAATTGAATTGTAACAATATATGTTCTTTACTTTTCATATTATACTTAATTATCTAGTATATTTATTTTTTAGCATGTATATATGTATATTGCACATTGTGTTAACTGTTTCATTCATTCTTTGTTTCTAAATAATGGTGAATAGCATAAATTCTCTCTTTTGTTATTTAATAAATATTCATAAGTAAACACATGAGTGTAGAACAGACTTCAAATGACATTTTCGTTTCTGGTATAAAAGTAACATATACATCCACGTTTTGTACTTTTAATATTAATAATACTTATATAATTAAAAAAAGAAAAGTCAACTTTAATAGTAATATTTTACGCTACACAAAATTGAACGAAAATCATTGGTAAGATAAATAATAGATAAAATTTATATACATATACATAATATTTTAATTCGCTATACAAGACACGAAAATATTATCTGCAGTAAAAATGTTTTTATACAAAATAATTACAAAGTACATAACAATTAAAGTTAATCATTTGTTTAAACTACATCATCATTTGCTTAAAACCACAAAATACTGTAAATACGATGTATTTGATTCTTTTTCAGAGGAATAACCGCAATTTTTGCTTTATTCTGGAATAAAGAAAGTAGTACGTTGTTTTACTCACCCCCTCTGGTCCAATAGCTCGACGGTATTGTTCCGCATATTAAAAGCGAAGCAATTTTTCATTCTTATTCCATGTAGTCCTGTAATTTACATATGGAAATTTCAGAGACCGTGAGAGTTCTTAACATTTAATGATTAATTATTAAATAATAATGTAGTTAAGAAGCGTTAAATTTTACATGTTGCCAATATACATTTATTTCTTAACAGTTTTATGTCGTATTTTCAAAGTTTTGGAATCATTTTAGAGCTTGGTTTCTGAGCATTGTTTTTTTAAAGTTATAATGCCTTTTTAAAACAGACGCCACCCATTACAAAAATACTTTTACCGTTACATATATATAGTGGCAGTGTAAACAAGTTTTAGAAACTTTTTTTTTAAGTTTTTAGTAAAAGTTATAGCGAAAGATAAATAAGTAAATCCCTCTGTAGGTGTTTGTCATTTTTTGTTTTTCATTGAAATTTGAGTGCAGTTACGTATGTAAGAAGTTTATGTTTCTTTAACTATTGTTTGTTATTTACAAACATTATGCAGTAACTTCGTAGTTATAAGGGCGTAGAAAAATAATTTTGTAATGATTATGTTGATAAATCAAAAAAATAAATAAACCAACTGTCCCTACCCCGCTTCATCTGCACTGCCTTTGTTGGTGGTATTTCATAAGTTCAATTCTTAGTATTTTTTTATATAAAAGTATCTTGGCTAATTTACTTTTTAATTATAAGTATTAAATATGGCATAAATTTTAAAATATGTATTTTTGTTATAAAAGCTCCTTTTATCGCGGTGAAGTTTTTACCTCTACTGTATAGAAGTATTTCTACTTATGATTCCAGAAATATTGTGATGTAAAAAATACCGTATCAATACATAAGTGGAAATTTCTCATAGTTTACCGTCTGATTTGCTAATTTCAGCTCTAAGAGTGTAATGCAGGCCGAAGGCAGCGTTAAATACTTTACGACCATTGTCGTCCAGCATTCGAAGAGACACCGTCGAAGTTTCATTTCTGTAAGGAAAGGTTAATTTTAAATCATTTGAAATCGTTTAATATGGCTTTCTTAAGGAAAACTATTGGAATAGTTACGTTTGCAGAATATTTTGAGTACACACTCAATACGTACCTGGAATTTTTGAAGCCAGTTTTTCCACATGTGATGACGTAGAATTTGTCGTCTGCCAGCTCTAATGTTCGGTGCACGCGTACCGCTAACGGCAGCGAACGTTCGTCTGTGCGCTAAGGAAATTTTAAAGTTGTTAAAGTAGTTTATTATATGAGGCTAACATTAAAAATTCAAATGTATAGCTATTAATAATTTATACTTGTAAATAAACAACATAAATAAGTCAAACCAAATTTATCTGGTTTTTATGTAAATTTTATTTACAAAAAAAACAATAAGTGGGAAAGTGAATAATGGTAAAACTGGATTTTAACTCTTATTCACACGTTTACCAATTCCTTGTATATTCAAAAGATGATTTCCGTAAAAGGTTTTAAGTTAAAAAAAAAATGAGAAAATAATTAATAAAAATGTTATAATATTAATAAAAAGTAAAAAAAACACAAACGTTATTCCAGAAGATACCGCAATAATCGGGGGAGCCCGGCGTAGCCATTAAACTAATATCAAAATTCAAAGTTTCGCTGCCATTACCCGTCGCCATGCATGCCGGCGTTCTGGAAATCAGATGTAAAGAAATAAACGAAAAGGAAATCCGAAACTAAAACAAAATAATTAAAGAAATTAAAAAAAAATAATGCAGGACTATCAATTTTAATCGACTATAGTTTTGTTTTTTTTTTTGTAGCATTTCCGTGCCATTAATAATAATAACAGTTATGTACACGTGTTTTCAGTTTCTTTCTTAACAATCGTCCTTCGAATTTCTTGTATTTAAAAAGTACGTAAATGAATTAAGTATTACGTATCTCTGGTTTAAAATTATTATTATCAATTTAGCGACGAGATAAACTGCTGGACGCAGGACTCTCAGGTATATACAAAATATGGTCGTTTAACCACCTTGTGGGTGAAGTTTCTACGCTGCACTTGCCACTCCATAACTTTAAGACGCCAGCGACCATCTATTCTCTCTGATCTTTTCTGCTCGCTATGTGGCCTGCTCACTACCATTTCAACTTGCCAATCCGCTAAGATGTGTCGTTGAGAAATCTCGAGCATAGCCCTCTTCATGGCTGATGAGTGAGTGTGAGTTCCAAATGGTACAAATTATTTAAATACAAAAAAGAGATAAAGTCACATATATTGACCTGCCTTATTTTTCTGTTGTGACTTCATACTGATACGAAAATAATATATGTATATATTAGTACTCTAATAGAAACGCTACATATTGTTGTAATTGTATCACATAAAATATATTACATTACATATATCTACTTAAATGTTTACAATATATTATTACCTGAATTCGCGTGCGTGTGCTATTCCATTGAAAGGTTGGTTAAATTCGATATTGATTGACATGACACCGGTCTTACATGTCGCTTTTACTGCCGGAGAAAATTCGCCGCTGCTCTCTGTATTCTGAAAATAGTAAATGAAGATTTATAGAATTTATAACAGGCATTACACAATATATTAATAACAAATATAAACACTTAATCAACCGCTGTTGTATGAAAATGAGATGAGACCATCAGAGTTAATACGGTTGTAGAGAATCGGTCTCTAGGTGAATGCTTAAGCCTTTATTTGTATTACTAAACGTATAAGTCAAAATAAAACGTTATTATTTTTATTTAAGCCAGTTTGTACTTAGGGTTGATTAGTGAAATTGCGGCCACTGCCTTCCCATTATTGTTTCTGCGAAATGTAATTTTCGTGATATCTCCATCGAAAAAAAAAAAAACGATTTATAAATGTAAATTTGTTTTGGAACCTTCGGTTACGTGCAAAATCTTACTACCTGCACCATGTTTCCCAGTAACGATTTTATTTGTCTATGTATTTGTAAAGAAAATAAATTATAAGAAATTTACAATTAGCATTAGTTTTAATTCGATTAGAAATATTTCTTTTCATAAGCGAAATCATATTGATTTTTAATTAATATGATGAAATAGATATCAAACAAATATTTTCCGTTTTTATGTAATTATACGCCAAAGAAATATTATAACGTTTCTAACGTTTTTTGTATTCATGCGCAGTAACATCTTTGAATGTCGCGGATACAGTGTCAAAGGCACAGAACACGATTGAATTACTTTCAAATATTCGTATTAGTGTAAAATATTTACGTCATTTAAAATCAAATGAATTACATAGAAACTAACTAACTAATAAAAACTAACTAAGTATGTCTTACGATACTTTAAACAAGCAGTCAATTTACAATTAAAATACAGTTGTCGATTTCTAAACGCAAAATTAAACCGAATGCCAGCTTATCTTTGATATGAGGTTTGATATTGTCTAAGAACAGCTGCAAAGCCGTAACAACAGGATTACTAGCCAAATTATAGAGAAAAAAACTTATCTGTTAGTAATGTCACATTATGAAATAGCAAGCCATGATAATGTAAGCATCTGATATTTCTTTTGTTAAGAACTTTGAATAAGGTAAAAAATTTAAAAATTGGCACTTGCTACAGTTTAACAAGAAAAATAAACAGCTCAAAATAACGTTGATTAGTATTTTAACATAAAGTTCTTTAGATTTACTTACTGTATATTACAACCCAAAAAAATAACCATTGTGCTGAATAATAACATTGGTATTTTCAGCACAGATTAAGGTAAAGCTATTCTAAGTCGAGAAAGGTAAGAATGCAAGGTGAGTGTAGGTAATTATTTTTAATAGCAAATTTTATAACGTTTTTGGTTTTGAAATATACTTTATAAATTTGTCCTTGTCCTAATTTTACGCTCAGTTGATTTAAAAAAATGTTGAATTATTTTCTCGACTAGATTCACCCACAAAATTCCTGAAGAGTTTTTTTTATATGTTAGTACACACGATAGGACAAAGCAGATAAACCATAAACAAGTATGATGGATTGAAAATTGTTTGTTCTTTGTTTAGAATTTAAAGATTCGCTTTTAGACATAAAATTACAATAAATCTCCCAAGAAGTGCATTTTTTTCTGCCTGTGTTTAAAAGTATACTGTCGTACTTAAATATTTAAAATTTATTTTGAGTTCATGTTATTGTGTAGATACAATAACTTCTGATGAGATGCGACATAAAATCATCTCACACTGCTGGCTTTATCGACACGCTTACAGTCGGTCAACGAGCCACGAGAGGGCTACTCGCCTAGCGGATTAGCAAAGTGGCAATGCGCAGGTCACACTACAAATGACCGCTGGGGTCTTGAGTTACTGGCGTGGCCACCAGGGACCGGCAAACGCAGCTTAGGACGTCTTCCCAAAAAGTGGACAAATGATCTTTTTAATGTCGCCGGAATACGCTGGATGTTACCAACCGGTCTTATTGGAAATATGAGGGAGAGGCGATGTCTAGTAGTCGACGTCTATCCCAAATTATGATAATGATGAATAGGTGTAATGATGAATATAATAAGAAGTTAATGAAAAGTCATCTGGAAGATCCCCTCGACCGATAAGACCGCCTCTTGTACAGCCGTTGCAAGAACCGTTTACCATTCGTATATTATTTTTCGTTAATGTCCTTATATTTTTATTAAAATTTACAAAAGAAATATAGTCTTCTTACATAGATAGTTTTTCACCTAGCAACAGAGGTAACCTAATCAAAGAAGTATACGGTAAATTTTTGTTTTTTGTTATATATTCTAATGCTGCAGCGGTATCGTGCTATGAACCTACATAATGTAATACTATTTATTATTGTGTAAAAATAGCAGTATAGTTTTCATTTAAAAACAAAATAATGATGACTTTGAATTTTTAATTATTGTTGCTGGATATAAATAGATAGTTTTAAGGTAAAATCAATGATTTTCATATGTTACGAAACTAAATTGTGTAACATTCGATAATTTTTTAACATTATTGAATAATTTATGTCTATTTTTACTGTAGAAAATCAAGCTCAGTATATTTCATGCATAAAGTTGTATGCAAGCGACACGATGCCATAAGGTTGCACCCTCAAGGCAGTGGCGGCTCACGACTCCTCCTTCACGATTTATCAGCTTCCTGGTCATTTATGAAATACAATTCTGATCCGATCAAAACGTACAAAATACTTTGATTATTTTCTGTATTTTTTATAATAATATACATGTGATTAGATGTAGGTCGGGCGAATGTATACCTGATTTGATTTCCTGTCAATTAATTTTTGGTGTACCCTTTACAAAAATCAATGGTTTCGGGGATAATGAATAATAATATAATAAAATTATAGTAAGCAAAAGCATCTTAAAAAAATCGGATTAGTAAATTTAATAATTAATTATTGTTTAGTATCTTGTTTCTGCAAATTTTGATTTATCTAATCAATAATTTATTGGCTGGTCGGAATCAAATACAAAAAAAGTACATTTATACTGGTTAATTGATAATCTGGTGGAAAAGCTTTTTGCTGACAAACGAGGGATACATTTACGCCTTTACAGCTTTTATACATATAGTCAATCAATCTGTATACCGTCATTATTAGTCAATTATTATAATGTTATATTTTTTGTACATTTTATTACAGAATGGTGGCAAGAAAAATCATTACTGTATAAGTGAAATGGAATGTAGTTAATAGTGCAGCATATTATAGGACTTTACATCATATTTTGAGAATTTCTACGCCTGGCTTATTCATATTAAGACGTACGGCATATCGCATTGACTCATTAATTGCAGTACCTGTGGTGCCCACAAACACGGACACAGCGATTCTTAAAATTATTTTTCATTAAAGTAGTACTACCTTCATTGAATCTTTCGTTATGAACTTGAAGGGTGGGCTTAAAGGAATACGCAACATTTGTTACACTTTTTTTCGGCTTTCCAGGCCGTTCGTAAAATTAAAATACACTACTCTGGCATGTAAAATTAAAATACACTATGTCACGCCGCCGAGTTCACCATAATTACACAGGTGAAAATGTAAAATCTTTACAGGGTTCAAATCCTTATACTGTATAACTGTCAATTCATATAAGAAAGCACTATCCACTATTAACTAATGATTTCAGAACTAATACAAAGTGTTTGGGAAATTCAGATTGCTACATGTTAAAATTAATTATTGTTTACTATCTGGCCATGCAGAGCTTATTGCCTGGCGGAGCTTTTTGTCTTGACGCATTTAAATATGAAAAATATAATAATGTAACATTTTTCAGAGTGAATACAGACGTGATAAGAAATAGGAGTAATTTTAAAAACTAAATTCTGTCAATCGAGATACCTGTAACATTATACATATCATGTTCACTCCATGAAAGCTTTTACACCTGTTACTCTACATACTGAATATGAAAAAAAAAACAATTATATTTTTATATTGATGTGTTAATACAGTTCATAATTTTAGAATGTTATAAATTCTTGTCAACAATAAAAATACTCTTCTCCTTCTATATTTAAAAAAACCTAATGAATTATTGTTGTTCATTTGACTACAATTACAAATGTCTGTAATATTAAGACCTATGGTGATACTAAATATCCATAAATATATTATATATATAGACCGCGTTGATAGTGTAGTGCGTTGACTATAGAAAAGATTTGCAATACAATATTAAGGGCGGCTTGTTTTTACTGTAGTCAACGTTGGATAGTACTAAGGTTGTGTCGTGGGACAGGACTGAGGTCAATGGACCGTTGACCAGTGGGACGCGGGTCAACCGAGCAATGCTTGTTACTTGGATAGCCGTGAGTCTGTGCAGAGTTTGTATTTTGAATAAAGGTTTCTTTTTGACAGCTATAAATACCATGTACCTCTCTTACTTTTAAACATTTAAAGTTTTATGAAAATTACTAAATTTATTGTTTAATTGGATATATTGATACATAATACTTTTCTACGATAAAATTATTTGTATTATTAGTCAGGGCCTTATAGCATGTTGCTGGTAATTTTGAAACAAATGCTGACAGCATCTGCGTCGATTTTATATTGACGCATTTATTGTATATTTTTTGCTGTTAATAATTAATATTATATAGTCTTAAAAAGAAATATTTCACGGAAAAAATATTTTAAAATAATATTTAAGAAATTACTTGAAATTATTATAATTAAAAATACTGAAATTAAATCTATGTTCTCTAGTTTAAGCTAAATCCCTGTTAATTTTTAGGTGCTGAGACTTAATGTATTATGTTAATGTTTATTAAAAGATTTTAATTCCTTAATAAATTTCCTTAAATTATATTTTTGTTTAACTTTTACTTATTAGCAGTACAAGTGGATGGATATACACGACTTTTGTATAAGAAATAAATTATCGAACATTTTGACAAGAATGCGAGATATAAGACAAAACTGGAGCCAAGCAGTAAGGGTGGTGGTGGTAAGTATGGTGTCCAAGGGATGAGAAGCGTGTGTTATGTTTTATCAAATACCAAACTGGGGTTGGGTGGGTCTCATAAGATAGGAGCAATAAATAGCGAAGTAGAAACGTATGCCGAGAGGCAACATGACATTAGATATATTTTTACTATTATCGTAAATGTATCTAAATAAAGCGCATATAAATATTATAATTAAATGCCATTGATTATTTTAAACATTTTTACATCATTATTGTTTAGTGGAAGTAACAATAGAATTTAGTAAGACAGAGCTCGAAGGCCGCCGTTAAGTATTTTGCAATCTAGACTGCCATAATCATGCTATAATAATTTTTTTCACGATAGAATTTAGTTAATATTGAAAGATCTTTTGTTTTGTTATGTAATATAAATAGTATTCAAATTTGCAAAGTAGCAACATTATTTTATATTATATTTTTTACTTACTTATATTTTTTATTTATTACATATATAATATTTTACCGGCTGTAAAAACAGGGTGATTAGTTGAAAGTGTATAAGCACTACATAGGTGAATGTACAGCACTTTTGCTGTCAATAAATGCATGATACACCTTATTCAAAAATCAAGAGCTCCAAAAATAATAAATAATGTAATGATGATGTTTAGTAGGAAAAATAGTTTTTTAATTCGGATTACTACATATTATAATTAATTAATGTTTACTATCTGCAGCTGAAGACTATGTACTGCAAGAAGTTATTGGTCTGGCACGTTTCAATAGGAAAAATTAATTAATGTATCTCATTTCAGATCCCTTTGAAGGATTTTTTTTTTACTTCACTTCTTTAAAGCTTTTACACCTGTAATAAATCGCCCTATAGAACATTAAAGATATAAGAGATATGGAGTTATTGCAGATAATGACCAATAATTTTTCATCAGTTCTATATATCTCGGTATCCCGAATCGACACGGAGATTGCGCGACTTCCGAATAACCATTTCTGCCGTCTCATTGCCATCTGATTAACAGTATAGCTTTACATTCGAAATTCGGAACACAATTACTCGAAAAATATTAATACCGACATAACTGTCAATTTCTTATGGACTTGCGAGTTCTATAAGACAGTGTTCGTTCTATTTATTCTCGAACCATCTATTACGACTTTTATTAAGCGATTACACAAAGCGGTACCGAATATTACGTTTGTTCAAATTGTTTCCATTTGATTCGCCTATGTAGTCGTATTTAATTATCTTCGTTTATTTACTTTTCATTGCATGCGAGACGAGATATTACATATACAATTTAGTAGCTTAAGTTACACGAGTAATATTTTCTTTTTTTTTTCAATATTTACAAATATATCCCCTACTTTCATTATATTTACTTCTGTATATTACCACAATAAATTTCTGAATACAATCATGTTTTGATTGTTAGGTTCTTTTTTAACATTTTCTGCTATATCAATACAAAATAATATATATATATATATATATAATATATATATATATATATAATATATATATATATATATGTATATATGTATATATATGTATATATATTAGTAATTTTTTTAGTTGTAAACACTTATCAGAATAGATTTGCCATAGTTTTATTCAGTTACAGTCAATTACATATTGAATATACTCTTGGCAGTGATATATATTTTCAGTATATAATAACGATTTTTATGAACTCAAAAATACAAGTTTTTTTTAGAACTATATTCTTCTACTTTTGAAATAGTGATAATTGAAGTCTCGGAACAAGTCCTTCCATAAAAGGTTCATACCTGTAACAAAATTATATAAGATGCAAAATTGAGTTCACTAGTGTTCTCATATATGCCGTGTTTGATGTAACAGCGAGGCAACCGGTCTGATGGCCGCGATACCGTCGTTCTACGTCAGTACTGGGCGTATATCTTACGACAGTCAATTTACTCACTCGTTACCATATAAGTAGCTTTAAATGTCATTAATTTTGTTAGTAATACAATATTCATATTTTACGTTTAAGTAACAAACATTTAATTTTTTGTTGTTCAAGTTCTTTAATTATATATTTACAGTCTGTATATATTTTTAAAGGATATATGAAGCAGGACAACCGTCACTAAAAATATTTTATTAAATTCCAGCTGATCCAACATACTACGTATTATCGAAAAATTAGTGGCCTGACACAGTCCACTAGATAAAATAAATAAATAAACGTATTTCAAAGTGATCACATTGTTTATTGAATTTATCTCTTAGTAACAGGCTTCCTGTTTTTTGCACGTATAGTATTTAAATAATCATAAGATTTTTCGTTGTAATGCTATTTATAATACAGAACATTTTTTTTTGTTACATTATCACTTCTTTTTTGGTTTTGAATATTTAACAGGTTTGTTTGAGTAAAAAAGTGTTATTTTTACTATTTTGCCTGTATTTTGTCTATTTGTAAAAAAAACTTCCTTGAGCCCTAACAAAAATATGAAAAAAGTTCATTGATCGAGCCGGTCTCGAGTTTTCAAAGTTCATTTTGTTTTATACAAGGTGATTAATTGTAGTAAAAAATACAGTACAAAGTCTGCAGGGACAGAGAGTAACAATAAATAACTTTTATAGTAATTATTATTATTTATTATTTCTTAAACCACAGATTTTTGGATATGTAATGTATACATATATATAATTATAAATATGTACAAATGTAACAAAATTTATATATTAATTAACAGCAAATGCGCTATAAATTGAACCCTTTAAAGCTTTTACACCTATAACCAATAACCTGGTATAGATTTACATATTATTTTATTTCAGATCAATTTTTCATTTCAATGGTCAATAACGAATGTTGTTACTTAGTGTCGTAATTATAAAGTTATCGGTATTAATTTTACTGTAGTATTTATGTCTGTCTTTAGTTCATATGATTAGCGACAAACATCGTCTTGTCAAATTTCTGTAAAATACCGTAAAATTTGGATTGTTAGATTATTGCTTTTTGAATGGTGTTTGTGATTTCCCACGGAAACCGTAATGTATTGTCAGGGACACCTTCGAGTTGGCGAATAGGAAGCGGTCAATGATGATTGCGAGTGGTAGCGGGAATGGCCGATCACCGTATCTAATGACATGTCATTTGTTTAACCTATTGCTGTATTACGTGCGCCGCCGGCATTGATAGAATACGTGCATGGCTGAACACATGTTTTTGTAAACTTGTAATCTTTATCCTAATACATATTGCTTCGGCGAATATGTTATTTAGATCAAATAATTCTAGAAGCAAAGTCACCGACATAGCTTGAAGAATTGACGTAGCACGAAGTGGCAATAGCCGTTGGGATCGAAGTGTTCTGGAGACGACGCCGCCACGAGCCAGTGGATGGGGCGTGGGTAGCCCCCTACTAGGTTAGTCAACCACATAGTCAAGGTCGATCTAGTAGTCAAGTCGCTGGATCTTTGAAGGAGACCTAGGTATTTGCAGTGGGCCTCTATCAACAGACAAGATGATGAATCCAATTTTTTTTTTACAAAAAAGTGTGTTTTTAAAAATAATGCGCTGTTTATAATGCTGTGTAGAGGTGTCTTAACTTTCTGCAACGTCAGACGTTCAATAGTTTATGTCAACGTTGGAATTAGATTGTCACGATCACGTAGGTGTTAGCTCTAGCTATCACGGTTATTATGATATGCAGAAAAATCAATCGAAATCAAAAAATTATCAAAAATCAAGGGATCTACCCTTCAAGATCAAGATAATACGTGGGATTGTAGGTAGATTAACAAGTTAGGTTTAAAATTATTTTTAATTATTTTATTGGAGATTATTAAACTTTTATTGTAATATTTACAAATATTATGAAAGTATCCCAAAATAAGTCCTACTGGCGACTATGAGTGCTGCAAAGCAGTCGTGTAGCTGAGAACATGAAAGTAAAAATAATTCTCGTTCTAATCCAATAAAAAATAGTTTTATAGTTAAATAATTATATTCGCACAAGTCATCATGCCACATCATGATGACTTGCGGCACAGAAGCATGGTCTCTCGTTCACAGTTGTTCAACTGGCGATGAAGAGGACTACGCACCAGATTTTTTTTCGAGATTGAATCAGAAATGAGGATGCAGGCTGCTTCCAACCGGTCCAATTGGAAATCTAGGGGAGAGGCTTCTATCCAGCAGTGAACGTCCTATAGCTGATGATGATGATGCTTCGCATATACCTAAGAAGTGGAAGAAATGAGATGCACAGAGCGATTTGATTGTATTTAATCAGACTCTAGGATTATAATGCAGTTTTACAAAGGGTTAAAACTAGAAATTCACTGCGCAATATCATACACTTTCATAATAAAGAATTAATTTAAAAATCCTACTAAAGTGTAAAGGGTTCTTAAATGATATTTTATTTTGAGAGTTAATTAATCTGATTGTTATATTAAGTACTCTCGTAGTTTTATTTTCTTAGTTTTTAGTTTTATTTGTAAGTAGTTTCTATTAATTAAGGCTGATATGCCATTTTTCTCTTGACCTAGACCTTGATTACTTGAATCAGTGTAGTGTAGTGTAGTGAAGAATGAAGTAAATGAAAAAAATGAAAAAAATAATGAAAAACGAACTCCATACACAGCATAGCGTAAGGACGTTTGTTCAATTGCGATATTAGCTTTTGGTAAGCTTCTCTGTACTTTTATTTACTTGTTGAGAATTGGATTTATTTGTAAAAGCAATACAAATATCTAAGTAAAATACAACTTTATTATACTTTGTTCTAGATTAAATATTATATTATGTACAAGGCATTTAAATTTACAGAGTACTCTTATAGCGACTGTCTTTTATAACGTTCAGGTTAAACAGACCTTATTGATCTCAGAAATATTAAAAATAAATATGGTAGATTTCTTTACATCCATAATCGACGGTAAAAGAGTAACAAATTCTATTTATACGGCTATTAGGAAATTGAAAAGTGACATAGCATAACATGTAAGATGATTCGAAGTGGTATTTGTTACATTCGTAACGACTGAGATGAAAATCGCAGACAATGTGTCACGGACACGCCTGTGTTGGTGTATTGTATCGTAAACAACTTATATAGATGTAGAATGACGTCAGTACATAATTATTACGACATTTTTAGAACCAGTCACTTTTTAACAAAATGTCTGTGTTATACATACATGAATGCTATTTGGAATTTAGCTTCAATAACATATTAATTATATTATGTATATTTACATTCAAATCTTATCTTTAAATTTGAATTTGGTATTAAAATAATCACGTCATCCCGTTTTAAAATAAATTTTGTTGTCTAATGCAAAATAAGAGCACTATGCTATCCTTTTATGGTGGTAGGTTATATACTCCATCGCTACAATTGTCAGAAATTAGGATGGAGAAATAGTATTTTTTTAAAAAAAGCGTGCAATGTTTTTTTACAGACATTGCTAACATTTTGATTACAACACATTTCCAATGAAACACAGTATCGTACAATTTTCTCATGTTCGACTAAAATAATAACCTCTTATGAGATTCGAACGCGCCGGTGGTTCAAGCGATAACTCTCTTTTTTATGCAGTGGGTGAGTTGTTATTTCTACACGCCAATAAGACTTACAAGTATTCGTTCTCCCTCTATAATTACTTTTTAGCAATCAGCCGAGTTCAAAATACGCGTTTTCCTTACAGCAATCAATTTCAAACAATTACACGATTTTACAACTCGGTCACGCAGATATATACTCGTATTAAAATTAATATTAATTTTTAACATACAGCTTATTAATATCTTTACCGAGACGTGTATGTTATTTATGACATTTCCATTGAAGGAACAAAAATTTTACTCATATGCTGAATAGATAGTATGTAAATAAATTTAAACTTATGAATAATACCGCGTTATTTTTTTCAAATTTCTCAAAATTAAATTCAACAGATTATCAAAATATCGCAAGCCGGTTGTCCTTGTGTAAATCGCATTCAAGAATACCTGGCGAGTTCTTATCTGATTGATGTTAAGGATGATGGTGAACGTTAACGGAGCCAATCGGTGTAGGTGCTGCTCAGTGGTTACTTCCGAGGATCTTATCGTGATGGCCTATGGCGGCCAAAACAATCAGAGCGTCTCGAACTTCATGTTTTTAATATTTTGGATAAGTACATCATTAATTAAAAAAATTATGAGAATGGTTACTTTAGTTAAAAATAGTTTCATCATGTTTCTAAAATATTTTTATTTGTAACAAATTATTGAAAACAAAGCTATAGTCGCGGACTGCCGCTTGAAATTGTGGATCACTAATTCGATTCCCGATCTAGGTACAATTTGTGTGAATTTTATATCACCGCTGATCACAAATTGTGAAAGAAAAAACATAAAGAAACCGATATACCCTACGACCAAAAATATGAAAAATCTATGACATGTGGCTAATGATCTGAACATTCTTTCTGATTGTAAAGTTTTTGTTAAATTACGTTTTTCTATTAGTAACTATAAGAAAATTGAAAATTTGTTATGGAATTATTTAAGTCCACGATACTACTCAATCAATCGTCAGGACTAGAAGTTAATAAAATTTTAATAATTGCGGCAGTTACATTGACATTTGGTTGTTGCTGAAAAAATTAAAAAAAAAATGGAATAAAATAATGCCGTCTTTATACACGGTTCAAATTATAGTGATTAGATTATATAATTGTAGTGATCAGATTTCTATCTGTATTTGATATTAACCCTTTCCACTCCAATGTCGAGTGTCACTCGACACTGATTTTGTTCCACAAGCTCCACTGGCGAGTGATACTCGACATGGTGTAATACTTCTTTTTGCGGAAAATTTTAAAACAGGAAAGACTAAAACGTTTGAATCACGACTGAATAAAACATATTCTAGAATCGCAAGATACTACAATTCAATTAAACTTTATCGATGCTACATAACAGCCTTGGATTGGAAAGGGTTAATTATTGTTGTTACAATAGTTTAAGCTTGGGACTTTCACTAGGCTACAAGTTGCCATTAAGTATTGCGATTCATAGTTATTTCAGCTGTCGGCTGCTGGACATTGAGCTCCCCCATAGATTTCGAACAAGACCTGTTGGATGCGAACTGTATCCGATGTGTTCTGATGACCTTAATAAGTTTTTCTGTCTATTATTTAAAATGTTTCATTTAATCAAGAACTTGCTAAATAGGAAAGTGCTGTACGGCTTTTTACTTCTTCAAAAAATCTGTTCAATTGTTCTTAAAATATGTTTGATGCCTTTTAAACTACTTTATATCTAGATAAAAATATTGTAGATTTCTTTTACAGATTGTCTACATAGATGTTTCCTGCCTTCAAGTGCCATAAGTGCAGTAATGTTGGAACAAATATTAAATTTAATAGGACCCACTGTTAAGGCATTTATTATTATATTTATAATGCATGATGTACATTATTAATACAGGTACTATATTAATAACATAATTACACAAAGAAAATGTCATTAGTTAAGTTTACTGTAATAATAACGTTAATCTATCTTTTGATAAAATTCGTAAAACCAATTTAAGCTCAAAGGGACTGGCAGGTAAATTTAACCACCCTAGAAAAGGAACGAAGGCTTGACCTTGTTCAATTCTGCAGAGGTCGTACGCGCGAATGTCAGACGCAATATTTACGAACACGCAATTAAGTTTAAACTTTATCGTTAGTTGATCTTTTTTACTATTCAAGTTTTGCTCGTAAAAATCTATAGAAGTATTTAAATAACTGTAAATAATAATTATTATTATTTCAGTCCAAAGACATCCTCTGATGAATATAGGCCGCCCCCGAAGAGTTTCAACAGCGCCCGTAAGAACCGGCTTCCGATGACTGTACAGGTCCTTTCTCTGTCATTCTCATGATCGGACGTCTGACGCTGCGCTTGCCAATCAGTGGTTTCTATTCCAAATAGCTAAGGCCCTAGCGCGCTATGTAGCCTGCACAATGTTATTTCAACTTATGTTCGTCTACGCTATTCCCCACTCATGATTCGATCTCGTAGAGAAATCCTGATACCCACCATGGCCCGTTGAGCGATTGTCTACTTGCCAATGAGGCTCAGAGTAAAGGACCTCGTTTCTGTGCCCAAGTAATCATAAATAACAATTTCTTGATAAGATTATACGACTCGAAATGTAAATATTTTATTTAAAACACAGAGGAATATATTGTACTGTGTAAAAGGATAATATTAATATTTAAGAGCGCGCTGTGGCCGTTGCAGGCTAACAATTGGTGACGTAGATTCTATTGCATTCAAAGCAGTTTAGCTTCTCCTTGAGCGTTCTATAGTTATTCGTCGCACGTCGGGCTACAACAGCGTTGTGTTTTGTTCCATTTGTCAACATGTACTGGGATCTTAAGTAGGAATGCCTTTAGTGTTTGGTCTTGGCGCAAAGTATTATATCTCATCGACCAATATAACTCATAGTTTAGTAAAACATGCACTAGGCTAAAATTTATCACGTTTTGTAAAATTCTCGTTCAAACACGGCTCAGATAAAAAAATAATAATAAGTGCATATTTTTAGCAGTCTCATTGTCATGATTATTTCGTCAGAATATAAATATTATTTATACAAATAATCACATATCAATTAGAAATATTTACAACCAATTGCACAGAAGCGCCTTTTATTGCCATGTCTAGTTATTTCAAAATAAATTCTTTCCCATGGCCGTAACGAATACTTGTATGGAAGTATTTATTGCCTTGCAGTTGTAATATAAATATATGGGTAACTTGATGTTTAGGTAATTCAATTAACCCGAACAGTTTTGTGCTTAAAGATCTAGTTGAAAATATGGTAATATATGGTTTAAGCGAAGAAATAGATATAACTTGGGAACACATCGATTACCAAACGTGTTGGCCATGAGATCGAGATAGATTTATTTCAAATAATTTTTTTATTGAAATTAAAGAATATACAATTAAACAAGACAGTGCCTAGTTTTAGGTAATTCTTTACTTCAATAAAACAAATGTTTGTGTGTGTATGAAAGTATACGTGTGCGTATTTAAGTATGAAGGAATTTAATTATTGCATGCTTGTGGATGTAGATTTAATGATGAGAGCTAGCGGTGTCACAAATTATAGGTCGCAAAGTTGCCAATTTTCAGCAAAGTTTGATTTAGTGGTAAGTATAGGCAATCGGATTTAAATATCCCTTTGTAGTTTTACATTGTGATCTTATAATTTTTATAAACAACATGGATTAACCAAGTAATTATAGATTCATTTACGATGACAATTTGTGTGCGACATGAGAAAAATGACAGAGAAGCGCATTTTGTTCGAATCTGGAATCGAATTGCGTTCCCCTGTAATGGTTTCCTTTAACTTAAAACAATGAGGTTAAGAAAATGCCTTAATCTGAGAAGATCACATAACAAACACAGGCGTGTTTTTTGTAGTAACTTTGTATATCGTTAACGTTGTTTAAGTTTTATATATTCTTTATATATGTTATAAGTAAAAAAATATAATATAATTCTAAACATGTACAAAGTGAATCATTCTTATATATGAAAAGCCTACTACAAATACGAAGTGAGTCAATATACGTTTTGAGTCACAGTTGTTTCCATGAATGATAGTAATGTTATTACAACTTGTACTGCATACCTATGGACCGTGCATACGTTGACACAGCTGCTTGATAGGTTCATATTCTTTTTGTATTTAATAATAGCATGTTCGTATGGCTGAAATAATAGCTATTTTCTTTGTTAGTCGTTAATAAACTAACATATATTTTTTAAAATTTGTAAAAGGTTGGCAATTAAGAATAATTATTTATATTTTTAACCTATCTCTTAGTACACCCACTGCGTGATTTCCAATAAGACCTATTGAAAACAGTTTGCATATAACGTCTTTCGACGACCTTAAAAAGGCCATCTGACCGTCCTTCGCTGCGCTTGTAAGTCCGTTATCTCTGCACCAGATTTTTGCTATGCTGGTAACTTTCGTCCTTCTGCGGATCTCTTCATTTCTGATTTAAACTTCATCAACTGTATAAAATAATTTTTGCTCTAAAAGTATGTACTATTGTTTTCAAACAATGTCGACAATTAATAATTTAAGTTTCGAATAAATATTATTTTTAGCCGTTTCTACTTTTCCAACGTAACATGTTCATGAAAAGATATTTTCTAAACTAAATTTATTTTTACGTGAAAAGGTATATTGCCATCAAAAGCGGTTGTTAATATCGTGACTACAATATTCTTTGCGTGACTACGTTTTGTGGTTGATTAAACTACGTAATATTACAGGTAGTTATTTTTGATGATAATTTAAAATAAAACTGCTGTGAAATTAGAAAAAAAAAAAGAAGGAACTAAAAGCAGAATGCATCAATAATACTTGCTTTGAATTTTCTCATGTGTAGCATACATACTCAGACTTACATGAGTTCAAGAGAATTGAAGACGTACTTTTGCAACTTGGGCTGACCGAACTTATTATATTTTAGGAACAGTCAAATTACGATGATCAAAAGTGTAAAAAACGCTGCTTTAAACATGTTTCGACAAACTTACAGGACGATTGGTTAAAGGTGTAAAAGTTTTTAAAAGGTGTGAATGTATAGCTCATTTGTCAGCTAGAATCTTTAAACGTTTTTCACCTATTGGAAATAGCACCCTGTTTAATGTGGTCATTTTGAATAATGTTACGTTAATTTATTTTTTGTTTTAGAACGCGACAAACCAATAACTTGTAGCAGTACACATTCTGCAGGAACAGACGGTAAACAATAATTTATTTTTGTACATGCATAGTTATTATAATTTTGGAAACTACATTATCATTACGTTACTTATAATTTCTGAAACCACTGATTGATGGACAGGGTGTACCATACATTAATTATCAGCAAATGAGCTATACATTCACCTCTTTAAAGATTTTACACAAATAACCATATATATTAATATATTGATTTGACGTATCGAGTCGCAAGTGGCAAGCGTTCTTTAAAGACAGCTCTCCTATAGTTATTCACGGAGAGCCTATCTCTGCCGATATAGTTCCTGTTAGAAATGTACCCTTTATTACAAAATAATATTATGTTTATATTTACAACATTTATCCTTCCTAATTTTGCCGTTTTAAATGTCAAGATGTGATGCAAAATTATGACACTCGTTTTGAAATTCAAAATTGTCTGCGTCATGTAGATTTGCAAGATAATTGTCTTGCCACCGAACATACCTCAGTGATTTCGGCTTGTTTATGAACTGAAATGCATTAGAGTTAAATTCAAATTCGTTCGCGTAGGCGCCAGTAGCCTTGCACGGCTCACCAACACTCGCAAAGGTTGTCCTACGCCTCAGCCTTATATGGAAGAGCTAAAGCAATCTATCTGGTACTCAGTAACCCAGACAACAATGCACTAGACCCACACAATTACATTTTTGCATGTACCACCAATGCTTCAACTTTGTTATAATCGATTTTCATTATTTCTTAAAGAGTAACATACTTTAAAAAAACATAAATTATTTCTGTGTTATGTACAAATATGTGTTCAACTTTGTTTACTAAAGAAAATGGAGTTTCAAGGTTATTATTATACAAAAACGTAAGCTGTGTTCAATACATATTTCAAATTTTTTAAATATAATTTATTATACATTGTAACGATTTAGTTTTATTAATTTTAATGTAATATACCTATACTAGCGAAAAAATAGTGCAGACGTCAACCCATGCATATATCAACGTTGTTAGTGTTCTCATGATTTGTTGTAGAGGCTAACTGGGTTACAAGTATTACGTCGTTTCGCGTAACAGTGTATTTACTCTTGCGCTTGAAATAAACTTGAAAATATCAGGAATTATAATTGTCTATTATTTTACATTTCCTAAATAACTTATCGGTTATGCTTCACGCACCGCTAGGCTCTTGAAGTACTTTCACTGCTTCATATACGGCAAATCATTTTTTGTCAATAATTTATATCTTCCCTATAAAGAAAATCATAACATTGAAAAAGTAATCACTAAACCGATAAATTTTAATTGAAGTTTAAGTATAATTATTGTGATCATTAAATAACTTTATCTTCCTCGTTTAACATATTCTTAGTATCAAATAAGTTGTAAGTAAATTACAAATGAAGATCAAAATTAACCAGAGACATTTAAGCTGTTCGCTGACGAATAAATTAAATCAGTTGTCTAAAAAATCCAAGAACAGAAAAACCTACGCTCTTATGATATTGTAAGCGCTGATATCATTAGCTGTCACATTAAGTTGTAATATTTATCAATTGTCACCTGGGCTGTTGTTGTTGCCAGCAATACGGCGCCGAGTAAGTAACTCAACTTCGACCACATGTTTTCCAAAGGTGTTGCACGGATTGTCACAATATTTAAGACGGTTGCGAGCGACTGTCAACGCATCATGACGAGCTATCGACACGCGGGCCCGAGTCACACTGGCAACTGGTAACCCGCTGCACGCCGCCAACCGAACAACAAACTTTACTTTCCGTAGGTTTAAACGGACGCGTTAACACCCGCGCCTATTGTTTTAGTTTGAGAATGTTGTTAACATGTATATATTGTCTTTATTTACCTATATTTGCCAGTGTAGAAAATCTTAATCACGGAAAGTTATGTCGTATATTCTTTTGTGGACACAAATATTATTATAACACATATTTATTGCTAGACAAAACTTTGAACAACTTTGCTAAAAAAATATTTGGCCTTGAAAATCCATTTTTTTTACTTTCTGTAGTAATAATAATATAGTATAATGGAATCATAATATAATATAATGTGATAAGTATTTACTACTTAAAAACAGCATGACTATTCCATTAATTTGCAAGGATTTATCACAGCCTCAAGAAAAGAAGAGAATCTTTTTATTCTTGTCACATGGTAAATATACGATAAAAACTAAAGAAAAAAAACCTATTAACATTAGATCATCGTTTTGTTAATGTAATTAAAATAGATATTATGAGTCCATCAGATCATCACGAAGTGAGCATTGGACACCGTGAAATGAATATACGTTGCTTCACTTGAGTATGAACGAGTTTCGTCTACGCAATGTTGCGTCGGCGGGCAGCATGGCCTGTAATTACAACACACACGCACACACATCGCCCTTATCTGTACACACAGTTCCACTACATAGGCGTATCGCCAGGTATTGCACCCGATGATCTTTCCGAAACTCCGCGGTTTTTGTTCGTTTTGTATTTAAACAAACTAGTCTGCACTTTTAGTTTTGTACCTTTTTACTAAAGCCTGTTTAACTTGATACGTAACATATTTATGTTTTAGATGTTTGGATGAGAAGAGTATGGGTAAATCGTTACATAATTAAATGTTTACCCATTTTACGGGATATTTTAAACGATATTCCTATAGTTTTATTAAAATTGAAAAATTCAAATATAGATATACGAAATATATACTGAATTCCTGACACGGGAAAAACTTAAACCAAATAAACTAGGACGACAGTATCTTTCACAATTTTAAAATTATAAATTATCCTTGATAACTTTGCTATGTATATTACTAATTCTAAATATTTAAGGTTACACTTAAACATAGATTGTATTCTCTCAAATATAACTTGCACAGTTTATACTAATTATTCAAAAACAGACAATAATTTGTACAGTGTAGACATATATATGACAACCACATATAAGTTTTTAACACAGCAAATGAGATTTCGTCATTTATTCCTATTGTTTTTCAATCCGAATTACTTATAATAATCTAACATATTTTACAGAAATTAAAATCGAATTCAATTTCTCAAAAAATTTCAATTTTTTCGTAGATCTCTACAATAATACAATTATTAAAACTAGCACCTATCTACGCACTAATTTGATCCTACTGCCTCACACTTAAAACTTATGATAGTATGTGTACAAAAAGGACCTGTTCGTGTAAACTGAAATATAAGAGCTAAAGGTTCTCAAGAGAAATGATTCGTGAAAAAAGTATTATTACGTACTGTCATAATATCTTTTTCCAAATTTCAAGGAGAGGAACGCATAATATCACGGAAAGTATTGTAGTGTAGTACACAGATGGTGTCGGTCATATGGCCGACGGCTGAGACTGACGATGGCGGCTGTTCGAAATGGCAGGGCACAAAGGTCGAAAAACCTCTGTTAAGGTAGCGAAGCTATCTCTTGGGATACCTCGACTCGTATCGGTATGTACTACGGTTTCAACGGATTGGCTGATGCTCCATGTAATGGCTAGGCCCTAGAACTTCCTCAATGGGACCTCAGCTCGTTGTAAATACTGGTGTTGCATTCAGACTCAAGGAATTACTACCACTTCGGAAATTATTAGTACTGGGGGTAGTGATACGAAGAAACTTTAGCAACGCTATTATCTAGAATGATTGGCCGTTGCCGTCCCCTGTGAGACACGAACCAACTTGATTCAGACGCGGCCGAAGAGTTTTCGAATGGCTGTGAAATATTTATAACGATTTTCACTGGTAATAATACAATGTATAATATATATGAATACAACGCCATCTCGCATATTTAAAAGCACACTTTGGCAGTATTGTTTTTGCTGGCAGATGTCGCAGCGAAAGCGTTATATGTCACCGCCCAAAATCAATAACACGGCGGGTTGCGCTGCCCCGCCGATTTTCATATCAGTGTCACGAAAGGCACCCCATTTCACTCTTTTTCGCGTACGTTAACGTGCAACCAGTGCTCCGCAAGCAATTTCCAACTTCTTGGACTCGCCCTATTTACCGTAAGTAAGAAACGTTCATTATGAAAGAAAATTACTTAAAAATGTTTTTTGCTAAAATGTTATTACAATTTCATTCATTAAATACGTGCCAGGAACAATAATAGAGCGATAAAGCATTCGTATTATATTGTAAAAGCGGGGTTAAGTTCAACTGGAAATATAGGGCGGGGATGACTTCGGCTATTCTTTGGGGTTAAATGCTCATGAAGTAACTATAGAATTATTACAGTACATTGAATGTGAATGTATCGCTTAATCTATACATTAAATTATGTGTAATGTATTCTAAGTTAAGTAAATACGTTATGTAAATTGTGCAAAATATACTCCAATTTATTTTTTATGTAATTACTTATTGGTTCGAGCAAGGGTTTTATTAAGTCCCGAGAAATTTTTGATTTAAATTTTCAGATAGCGTCCCATGTTGAAGATCTAATTGTTAAAAATACGCTGAATTTTTTGATATTGATATGTATAAATGACGTGAAGTTCATTTAGGTATCCTTAATTTCTTAATTAAAAGAATATAATATAACATCGCCTAATGGTTTTATTTAATGTAAAAGTCGGGAAAAAATAAACTAATGATGTTGAATTAAGAATCACTTTAGTTATATAGATATAAGTTCATTTATTATTAGTCGCTTTTATTTCATGAATATTAATGATTTGAATTTCTTCAACCCTATTTATTTTCATTTGTAATTTTCCGAGGCCGGTGTTATAATTTTTTTAACTTGAACGCCTGTGAAATGTTGAATGAAAAACGTTCCACGCGAACTTTGCATTATTAAACTGGTTTGCGCAAATGTGATTTTGTGCACTCTTTAAAGTTACACAGAAAGGTAATTAATTAAGTTTTAATTAAGTTAAGTCGTAAGTAAAAGTGACTATACAATTCAGATATTGAATCGATTCTTGCGTAACGTTATAAGTTCAGAAATTTGGCCGATGTCCAAGAGACAGTGGAGTTATGTTGTCGCCTGCAGTGTTCTTGTATTATTTTATGACAAACTCATAATCCAAAGCTAAAAAATTTATAAAACCAAAAATTTATTTTTTAATGTTTCTGGTTAATAGAGTGCTTAATGTGTATAATTTCATTAGTTAGGATTTAGACCTTAAATTGATAACTTTTAATCGTCTCCTTTATACATTTAGCTCTTAAAATTATGAATTAATATAAGTAAAAAAAAAATAGAGAAACTGATAGTCAGTTGATAATAAAGGTTTAGTTTTATGGCGAGGTTTTTTTTAGTGTCTCGATCGAATAGCTTTTGTTTTTTCGCTTAATTTTAGTTATATACATTAAAGGAAGTCATCAACTGCTATAAATAAAAACTTAAATAACAAGAGTCATGAAAGTCAATATTAGGGGATTTTACACCACAGCTTTACTAAAACAAAACAATAAAAGAAATATGTATTTGGACTTTGCTAAGCACGATAATTCAAGACATTGGTTCATACACGTATGTATAATTAGAAAAAGTAGTTTCTTGCCTTAAAGTGGTTCTTTTATATTTTATAAATATATGTATATATATATATATAAATATATATATATATATATATATATATATATATATATATATATATATATATATATATATATATATATATATATATATATATGTATATATATACTGATCGGTTCGAAATGTACTTTCTGTCGACAAGAAACTACTTTTTCTTATTATGCATAGTCTATTTGTCACGTAAAAATCAACATAATACTAATTACAGTAATATGCATTATCAATATTAGCCTATGAAATGAATTTTAATAAAATATTGATTATAAGGCGGAAAAATTTTAAATTGCCTCAGAAATTTTGTTATAGAAGCGTATACCTTGTCCTAAAAAGCTAAGGCATTAACATTATATAAATGAATACAGGGTGTTACATGCTTATTTGTTCAATATCAAGATTGCCAGAATTCCCGAAACAAAATCAACCAAAGTTAATTGAAACTAAAATTGAATTTATCCAACCAACTATGGTAGTTTCAATCAAGAAAATAATTTTCTTTCACCCGTCTCTTGGGTCTTAAATACAATCAATGTTTTTCGATTCTCGTTTTATTTGACCAAAAAATCACATTTCGGTCGAATAATATATAAAAGGACTTTTCGTTTTGCTCAGTAATGGGTACATCTTTCATGATGGCTCTTTTATAAGAAATTGTTTCAGCGTTGCGGCGGTGAGACTTTAATAAAGGGATGAGCTTGATTAATACCACAACTCGAGCTATACTCTCAAGAACATCAAAGCAGAGAAAATAGATTTTTTCCCATCATACTACAGTTTATTAGGCTATAAAAATATTGGATTATTTCAAAGTCATCATTTTATCAATTGAAGTAAAAAAGGCTTCTCTTTAGGTTAAAGTTGATTTAACGTTCTTTAGTACCCACATGTTAAACAAAATGCTATATTAATTTGTGTTTTATTCCACAGCAGTAGAAGTAGAGCCCAAAACCTCTGTTAAGTAAAGTATCCTTCGCGAGCTAGGTCTAAAATCATTTATTACATATTGCAGAATGAACTTTAAAATCATAAATTATTTAAATTTATCACGTTACGCCGGTTTAAGTGCAAAATCTCCATCTAGTAACGGAAAATGTAACAAATATTAATATTTGTGTATATTTTTCATTATATAAAAGTATTGTAAATATATGAGAATCTGCTTAGAAGTCATTAAGACTATAATAAATTTTTTAAAAAAATAATTTTTCTTTTATAAGGGTTTGGAAAGACAGAAGTAAGACTTTTGTAGATATTTTAGTAGGTTATTTTTCGTAATAATGTAAAATAAACTGCAATAACGAAAATCAGTAAAAATAATACAAAGATAAGCTGTGTTGATTTTATTTTCAGTTTTCTAAATAAATACAGTAATTTCACAAATTTAATAAAAAAAATAGTAAAAGTAATTTATGATTATTGTAATATTATGTATATAATAACTCACGACATTCAATGACACCAGATTTACTGGTCTTTATAATGTACTCAAATATTAATAAAAGAAAATATTTTTTCAATAAATTTGTTATTAAATGCATGGCATTTTTAATGATAATTTTAAGTAAGTCAACATAACAATATTTATCCTTTATATTGTTACACGTAAAATTCCCGTCTTATATAAGATGTTGGAACATACTTTATTGTTCTTTGGTCCTCCAGAGTTCGAACTACAAGCAGGTATCTATGTAATATGTCACGTTTTAGGTCAAGAGGGTATTCAGCGAAGAGCACGTTTACAATGTGGTAACGTTTCTACTTACAGTTAAAAATATATACAGGCTAAACCAAAGGATATGTTTAAGGAATTATAACTTAAATAAAATATCTCAGATCTTTAAATGGAATTTCTTTCCTAATCATTGGATATTAGAAACTAAATATTATTATTATTTTGTTTTAACTTCATAAAATAAATAACACTCCATAGAACTTCATAAAACTTTATAATTTTTCTATATGTGATAAATTTTTATTGCTAACTGTAACACATATGTAGTAAATTGATTAAATCCAAAATAGGTTTATTTATAGCTTGTTCTTTATTGTATTTTACGGTAATTTTATCTTTAGGTTTCGCAGCAATAACTATAGGATAAATGAAACATTTGAAACATTCAAATTGCTTCAGAACCATTATTTCCAATTTCATTTATTAACCCCTGCTTAAAATGTTAACGATATATTTTATGACAATATACAGGGTGATTAGTTAAAAATGTATAAGGTTTAACAGGGTGAATGGATAAAACTCATTTGCTATCAATTACCGTATTGTATATTCTACCCAAAAATAAAGTTTCAGAGATAATAATGATAATATAGACAGAAAATGTTTTTACAAAATTTGATCACAATATTATAAAAATAACTATTGTTTACTATCTATCACTGCACACTTTGTTCTGTCGGAAGTTGCCTGTCGAACTCAAATAGAAAAAAAAAATAATTCGTTTAAAAAAAATATATAATTCAAAGTAATCATTTTAAACAAGATAATTGAAAATAGAAATAAAAGTTAAAAAGCTTTTTGCTGAATAATGAGCTATACATTCAACCCTTTAAAAGTTTTAAAGCAATCACATTTTATGCTAAAAATTGTTTATTATTATATTTCTGCTGCATTTAACAATGACCTATGTAAACGACTAAATTGAGATGATCTGATAAAGCTTTATTTTCAGGTAGTACTTCCTCACCGATACATCTACAGTGTTTCCCGCTCAGTTGTCTCGCGCAAATCGACTTGTCCTTATATTTGCGGGTACTTCCTTAGGGTAATTTAAAATTTTTTTAAAATTTTCATAAAAATTTTGAAACTATTTTTGAACTTAAAATAAGGATTTTATTTGTAACTATTTAATATAAATTCATTGTTTAACAAAAGCCATACTTTAAATCAAATGTTCTCTAAGTGATCCAGTGGACTCCCAGGGGTCTGCAAGAGATTCGAGGGTTGATGGACGTTTGCCTAACGGGGGAGTATTCACTGCGTGCTGAGGCTTGCAAAGCGCAAAATTCTCGCGTCCGTTTTTTTTTGTAAACTATTGATTCGTGAGCTCAGCCGCTATGCCAATTTCCATAGCTAGATCTAATCCTCACATTTGTGTTAACTTTTGAGAATATAATAAAAATGTTTGCTGAAGGAAGTCTATCAGAGCAAGCTAAATTTTGAAAGTGACCTATGAGAAAAAAAGGCTGTGGAGGAAGAACCTGTAATTTAAATAAACTCATTTAACTTTCGATTATTTTATCAAATCCTTTATGTCATTTTTTAAAATATGCTTTAAACTATGCTGTAAGTATATGTCAATAAATTCTGTAGTAAGAAGTAATAGTTGTTTATAGCAATAGAAAACTGATTTGAAAGGCTAATATTTAAAGAATTTAGACAACTTAGTCCTAGAATATGACGTTTTAGGAATCAACTGATTTAAATGTGTATTTCTTTACTCAATTAAATCTTGGTTTATAGTTTCAACATAATAATACGTACATATTTTATTCATATTTCTAAGTACTGTTTAAGTTTCGTTATTATACAGGAGCGGTCAAAATAGAGCGGTCGGGGTGCCCTGGAATCTGTGGCCCACAGGCCGCGACCACTTCAACCCTGTCTTTCTCAAGCTTTCGAAACTCCTTTACCTCAAATGTCAATTACTTGAAAAGAAGGTACGAGTATGATAACACGAATTAATTGAATGGTCATGCTTTCTATTTACGCTTTCGATGTTTTCGTATTTTCACGTCATATTATTCTATTCTTCTATCACGATAGTTATATGAACATGGACACGACAGCTATAATTTGTGGACATATTTTTTAAATTTATTCTTGCAACAATCTACATTGTGGCACACAGCTTTCTCAAAATATTTATAAGGTTTTATTGTTAATAACTATTAGTGAAAATCAGATTTAAATTTGTTGACTGTTTATGTATTTTAATTTTAAAAGAGTTGAAATTAAAGTCTGGTTATTTACTCTAAATGTCATTCACGGCTGCGATAAATCGTATCGCTTCACTGCGCTGCTTCCGATCCACACTGTAAATCCAAAGTCCCCGAGTCATCCAAGTCCCGATCCCCAATGCCCGCTGTTTACGTACGTTGTAGCCCCACTCATTCGTTAAATTATTTATACCAACGCCAACCGATAGCTCGAACGTTGTTGTTCGCTTTCATACCAAAAGAGTGTTAGTGGAACCGATCATTTATATGTGCATGACGCTTAATTTTTTTCGATACCATTGTTGTCATTCGATGTTGTTATAGCAAAGTCAATAGTTTTTACATTTTCAAGCTTTATTCGAATTTATCATGAACAGATAACGCAGAGTTTTTTTCATTACATAACATTTTTTAATTAAATAAATTAATAAATAAAGTTTTGTAACTTTTCGATTCTAAAATAATATATACTTTTTTTTACCTTTACGTTCGTTAATTATTGCATTATATTCAAATAAATTAATGTTAAATTGACTAAAGATATGAGTACGTTTTATGAGTTAATTTAAGAAATGTAAGGAGCAAATCATTTCCGTCGTTGGTGAAAAAGGTGGTAAAGAGTGGCTACATTTTGTGCGTGTGATTTCGGTCCCTTTGCTCGTGTCCCTCTCCTGGCGTGGCGCGGTGTTGCGGTGGCTGAGTAGCTCAGCGGAGGCGTTGCGTAGATTCAGCTCGGGGGACCTGCAGTCGGAGTGCGATGAGGGCGAGGTGGACCCCTACACCGGGCGTGCTGCCACCACCAGCCAACCCAAACCGCAGCATCAGAGGCCGGCCTCGCAGGGTAAGATTTATTATAAGGTTTTCGCTGTCTCCTGCCCGCTTTCCGTGGCCTGCACTGCCTTTCGTGGGTCTAATTTCATAAAATCGGTTCTTGATATTTATTAACCACCCCTAAACCATTCTTGCGGGTAGAATTTCCTAAATTACGCTCTTAGCTGATTTTTTCTCTGCGAAAGAGATATTCTTACCAAATATCTAGTTTCTAAACATTATGGTTCCAGAGGTATCGTGATGATTTAGATATATGTATAGAACATTTGTAGATAGATAATGACATTTCCGTCTGGTATGATTATTAAAAAAAAAAAAGTTTATTAAAAATAACTACTGAGAGTATATTAAATGAAGAGAAATTGAGAAAATAGAAGAATACGACATTTTTAAATCACACGATCTCACGAAATTTCTTGCCAATGCAAACAAATAATTTATTTATATCTTAATATTTTAAGTAGAATAAAAATTTGTAATTAAAAATGATGTCCTCATGAATAGCGGAGATTTGAGTATTGGGTACATAATAACACCATATAAACTTGTATACACAAGACTTACATAACACATCAAGTGTTAATGTGTTGTTGTCAAAGTCTATATCATTTTTATCATTTCTAATGCGCAAATATAATTGTCTTAAAATGTAATATTTATAATTGTTAACTATAACAAATTGAAGTGATAGTGCGCAAGCCACAAAGTGCGCAGAGCAGGGGGCCACTGAGGGTGATGATGATGAAACTTTAGATCGCCATTCTGAGTTAATGAATTTTTAGACATCGGCAAGGAGACAGTGTAAAACAATAATTGAATATAGAAGAAAATCTATACAGGAAGAATTCTTGTTAGTATGTATTTTGAATTTCTAGGAATCATTGAAACATTGTTAAATATTATTAAATTGAAACATATTATTTTCATAACATATTTTTGTGTACTTTTAAATAATTGATATAGTGTTATCCAAATGATGAAACGTTACGGAGGTTCGTAAATTGCCACAGCCACCGGGGGTAGTGTTAGCAGTGCCTCCGGGGTGCCGGCGCCTGCCCCCAGTCCTGCCGGAGGCGACCTCTCGCTCAATTTAAGAGGTGGATCTCGAGGCACTTCGGCTCCCTCTTCGCCGGCCAAATCCCGCGAGTCTTTGCTTCAACGCGTCCAGTCGCTAACCGGAGCCGCAAGGGACCAAGGCGCTAATTTACTAGGTGCATAAAACTAAAATATTTTTAACATTCATAATTATTATTATTTATTAATGGGTACACCACATTGGACAAGGCATACATACACATAGCTCTTTCCACTGATTCGCCGGTGAAGGACTGCAGGGTCATGATTGAAAATCAGCGTTTCGCCTACTGGGTGATTCGTGCCACTTCATCATGACCCGTTCCACATTACTGCGACACACCTAAAAAAATATTTTTATTTATCACAAGTGTTTCTGTTTTTGTCTTAAGCTTTAACTTTTTATAATTGTTTTGTATGAGTGTCACCGGTGTGTGTTTGTATATATCATTTTTTCCACTAGCTTTTCAGATAATCTCATTACTCAAATAATGTTACGTTTGCAACTAATGAATATTAATAAACAAATAAGAAATATAAATAAGAGTTACATTATTAATAATATTGAATTTTTGTCGCTTGTTTACGCAGTTGTGTCCATAGCAACCGTCAATGCTCCGTAAACGTTGTCAAAGAAAATATAACTTGGATTTGGCTGGTGTCAAATCAAATTTTTCTGTTTTATTGTTCAAAAAAAAGGTGGAAGCTTCGAAAAAATTTAAACTCTCTTATTCAGTATGTAATTGTTTTGTTTGAACGATTTAAATACTTATTCAATTTAGTTACAAAAAAAGACAACAAAAAACAGGGAATTATTCATGTAAATTGACTAGAGTTGCGATTTTATTGCAAACCATCACTAGATGATACGATTATAGAAATTTTATTTTAGGTAGTGTGACATCTGTCGCTTCCGTCGGTCGTGGGTATAATCGTGACCGGTGTGTGACGCTGCTGGTGGTCGACGACCAGAACACCGACTGGTCAAAATATTTCCGGGGACGACGGCTACCTGGCGAATGGGATATTCGCGTAGAGCAAGCAGAGTTTAAGGTGAGTCTTTATAAATTTGGTATATATAAAGATAGAGTACCTTCTGGATGCCGAGCAAAGGCGCTGGGTGCATGCCGCTTCCATCGGCTCCCATTAAAAATCGAGGGGGACGAGACGAGAAAGGGAGGCCTTTAGCAGTCTTAAGGCCAAAATAATGATGATGACAATAAGACGTATACCAGCTATCTCGAGAAAAACGTAGTTAAAACACTTTTTAAGTTTTGTGATGAAATAGACGCTTTTTAAAACAATTTCAAATGAGGGAATACACTATCGTAGTAATAAATTAAAAAAAAACGTTATCGGAAGCATGTGTATCATTTTAGATTCAGAACTGTTAGTGGGTGACACGGGGATATTTTATTTTTTACAAGCTTTTTCACGTCAGAATTACTGGCCATTACTACTACAATACTTTTTTGAGTTAAATTATTCTTGCACATTCGAATTAAATTCGAATACCAAAATTTTTGGAAATGCACAAAATTGACTCATATGTATTTTTTAACACACACGTCACCATTTTAAACGTTACTATATGAATATTTCGTGCAATGTTTATTAATTTAAATAACGATCTACAAAGAATTTAGAAAAACAAGCGAAAAAGTTTAAAGAGAAAGAACAAATATATATTTTTTTATCGATCCTACATAAAAGTATTATGTATTTCATTCTATATATTCATTTTAATCGTTTATGTAATAGGTAATTGATAAGCCGTAAAGTAAGAAGCTCTACAACTAATGCAAGTCAGCTACTAAAATTATGTAATTTACTAAGTATGTCTCATAAATAATGTTTGTTAACATCATATGATGGTACATAAAGAAATATTTTATATGTTCCTAAAGTAAATTATAAAGAAGACTTTGTCTTTAAAAACTTTTTGATTATAACAAAGCCTCGCCGAAATCCATTTATACATGAATAATTGAAAACGTGATGTTATAAATTCCTGTCTGGCTTTGTAGAGAAGAAAATAATGTAACGGGATTCTTACAATAAAGTAATTTCTGATTCATTTGGTTTCATAATTTTGTTGTGTGTTATACATGTTTGTGTTTTGTTCTATCTCTTCTTACACGTAGCAAAAATTCTTTTCGGCTTAATTATAATGAAGAATGAAAAGTGTGAAATAACTGTTAAAATTATTTACTTGTTCCATATTTAAAAAGGATCAATAGTTAATAATTAAAATTTGCTCCTTGACTAAAATTTGTTGTTAACAATAGAGTGTAAGGATTATAAAATCCTTTTTGAATTTCCTGTAATTGGAGCCGTATGAATAAATGGTTGATCTGGTATTTTTAAAGTAGTCCATATCTACACAGTGAGGTGTGTACTCCATCATATAGCTATATAGTTAACATGATATTTGAAATTATAAGCAAAGCTAAATTTAAATAAGGCTAGAAATGTTATTGTGCAGGAATTATCAGTAACAGCAAACTCTGACGGCGCTAATGTCTCTATGTCGGTGTATCGAAGTGGAACCAAAGTGACAAGATGCTTTAAGTAAGTATTTATTTTTGTTTTAATTAACACATATATTAAGCTATTTGTGTATAAAATGATCTACCTTATGTTACATTGATTTATTTTTCTACCGAAATGAGTCAGGTCAATAACTTCGTTCGTAAATCTGTAGGGATAGATAATAAACAATATTTGTATTTAATGTGTAGTAAGTCGTATTCTTAAAATATTTATTCTTATTAAATTATCATTATCATTGTAGGGTGCGCCATACATTGATTTACTTTAATACTGATCACCTTGTTGAAATGAATTAAGAGATTTTTCAATGTCTCGTTGTACAGATTTAATATCATTGCATGACTTATCTTCTTGATTAGTAATAAGAGTTGATGCCGATTTTTACAGGCGCAAAATACTAGTCTACATCTGTTATTTGCAGAATGCGGACGCTTTTTTCTGCTGCTTAGTCGAATGTTTCAATTTACATGACTTGGCGCTTTTTTGTATAATGGTTATAGGATAGGATTTAAAGTATTTTTTATAAAAATATATGAAATATTGCTAATATTTTGGTTCGTCGTTTTAGCGCATAATAAGTTATCTATAGGTGGTAATACCGTAATCACCACGCTAGGCAGGCGGGTTAACGATCACAATGGGGTATTATGGTACGCAGAGGACTCTGTTATCCTCTGGAAACTTGTTCGTGAGCAGTGGCAATCCATATATAATTAATACACAGTGTGAATTATGTAAGATTGTATACCAGGAATCAAACTCGCGACCTACGATCATAAGTCTCAAGCCTCTACCGCTGGGCTTCTACTGCTCAACATACGTTTAGATTCCAATGTTCGATAGTGTTTTTTTTTACAAATGTCGCTGGATAACTTTTCTTGTTTACCGATTTCTTTTCGATTGTTTATTTTTATTAACATTCGTTTCACTAATTTGGTTTAAAAAAAACAAATTTGGATGTGCTAATGAAAGTTACAAAGGAAGCTCTTAAGGTAACATTTGTAAATAAACACGATTCATGTTTTATTTATTTTTCATAGATTAGAACTGCTACGATAAATTTAACCAGCAAAAGAAAAGATACTACAGTAAATAGCTACAACTTCTGTTAATTTTACTGGCATATTTATATGATTGACTGACAGATTTATCTGTAGAATTATGTATTATACAAACCTCAACTTTACTCATTACTTTCTTCTGAAATTGAGAACGAACTTATGAAGAGCCCACAATATAATTTGTATAATAAACGACGTTACGTGAAGTGCTTAGTCGGTGTCATAAAGCTGGTATATTAACACTTAATATTCAGCCGACTAGAAAATGAAATGTTCGAGGCTTTAATAATAATAACCAAGATTATATGTTTTGATTATAATTATTAAACATTTTTATGACCGCAAATTGTGTTTATAATCATCAACAGAAACCGAGAATATATTTACCGGAATCGTTTATTTATCTTCAACTAACCTCGTTAATATTTATAGTAACATTATATATATGTATATTAGGTAATATTTGCATCAAATTTTGTATTTTTGATTGCTTAACTTGGGGTACCATTACGCTATATTATTCTAAAATCGCATATACAACATTAAGAACGCAGAAGAATTGCTCGTCAGAAGTTTTGGTGGTCGGAGCACATCGCACGCGCAACCGACTTACGTTGGGACCGAAAGATCCTCGAGTGGCGACTACTAGACGGCATGGGTAGGCTCCCCACAAGTGGACCAACAACATAGTCAAGATCGTGGGAAGTCTTTGGATGGGAGCAGTGCAAGATTAGTCACCGTGTCGATTTTCGCTTGTAGTGGGCGTCTATCGGCTGACGCGGTGATGATAATATTTATTCTAGTCATAAATATTGTGTTTAATAATTGGTTATATATTGGGTTAGTAAGTATTGTAAAACTTAACATATTACAAATTATTCTTTCATAGACCGGAATTTGTACTGGTACGGCAAAATGTGAGAGACGCTGGTGCAGACCACCGTGCCCTTTTACTTGGATTGAAGTTCGGCGGCGTGCCTTCAATCAATAGCCTCAACTCTATATACCACTTTCAGGTAATTTTATTAGAAATTACCTATTATTTAATTTAAACTTTCATTAAGCGCGATAAATCAGATTTATTAACTTTTGTCCGGACGTGTCTATAGTGACAGTTTGTAATAAATAAAATAAAGCGGACGTAATTTGGATAGACTTCCTTTTCAATTGTCATTGCTATTGCCGGTGACGCCATTAAATTAATTAAACATACTTCTAAATAAGACAAACTTACGTGTTTCACTCAAATGAATGGTATATGTACAAAGTGTGCACCAATTAAAGTGGACTGGCAGATATTACGTTGTTTGAATATAAAGTTTAGATAAATAAATAACTAGATTTATATTTCTTACATTCCCGCTTGCTTGCATACAGGATCGACCATGGGTTTTCGGCCATCTCCTCCAACTGCAACGTCGTCTTGGCAGAGAAAACTTCCCATTGATCGAGCAGACCTACTACCATAATTACACCGACATGGTAAGTTTTACAATATTTGCTATTGTGACTTTTCAGGCGTTGAATATAAAAACAAATTTAGTTCCTAAGTCTTTATTTTATCGTAAATCTACTTTTTGTTAATTTACAATTTTAACTTAAATACAATCATATAACTTAAAATAAATAATACAAATAACGTTAGAATTTAGTTCTCCATACACAAACAACATAAAACCCAAAAGATAACAAATAGTAATGTGCGCCTAAATTCGTAATTTTTAAAACGTTCCTTAAAACTTTTTCTGTACATGTCCTCGTCCCAGTACTTTTGTCATACATATTACTACACATTTATAGTCACAATACATGCTGCCTGCGTTTCTATTAATATTGGTAAACAAGAGACATAAATAAATTATAAGGAGAGAAAAATCTTTATGAAGGATCCTTACTTCTAACATCTATAACGGCGTGCTAAAGTTACATATAAAATAACCTACTAGGCGTGTTAGGATGAACATTTTGGCTTAGTAACTCTTGTTTGTTTTTGTCGTGAATTAATAGTTAGAACAAAGGTAACATCGGAATTTTCAAAGGCGTGTCGAGATATACAACTGTTTGTTACAAATAATGTTTACATTTTCGATTCGAATCGGCGGCGTGAATCAAGTCATGGTGCTGTTAAAGTGCGTCTTCTGTAGACACCTCGTGAGAGCTGGAGCCCTGCAACATAAACACATGCACTGATACAACGCGGCATCAAAGGGATTATATTTACCGCCGCAGTTAAATCTGAGAATTCTTACAATGTTCATTTTATTACTTATCGGAATTCGCAATGTTTGTCAATGTGAGCTTGTCTGTTACCCTTGACATTTCTATATACCAGGTTGATATTTAGTAATAAACTAAATTGAATCGATTTTTACGAGACCATTCTGTTTTAATGATTTTTTTTACTACAATATAGATCACGAAACGAAATAATAAGACGTCGTTTCATTAATTGCAATGTTGTTGTATGAGTTATAATACATAAAAGTTCAAGAGCGTGTATGTAATATATTAATAAGATTTCTCAACGACCAAAGGATGGAAAAATTTACTGCACTTGTTCATTATGACCAACAATCGTTTTTTTTTACCTGGCTTACGCTGCTGCTCAAATGACATTTGCAGATTCCACCGGATCAAGGGAGTGTAGTGTATAGGAACAAGGCTCGAGGGCTGGGAAACCTCAGTTTGGGATACTACATACTGTGGCTTAAGTAAATTGGGAGACCGCAAAGCTCTTAGATCCCTTAGTCGGACGCTTCAAAGAATGACTTGGTTCAAATGCCCCATCGTATCTCTTTGCGAGTCGTCCAAAATAACTCCCAAAACAACGCTTTGCTGTAGAATTTTGTTCATGAAAACCGTTTTATTATTATTTACTTTGGACGCCTTTTCGTTTAATCACTTACTGTTTTTTATAATAGGTCCACCGCTCAAGATCGGTGGTACTTATTTCTGTCACGTAGCGGTAGTTCGAAATTATAGCGCTTCCGTTTAATGAGTGTTATATAATGTTGAAGGCATTGCGAGACATTTGTATTACAAAATACTCCTTATGTCGTTGCTTAAGAATGTAAAAAGTAACGTGAGACTCGATAAGCTCACCTTGTCCACCGGCAGCGTCGCTCGCGGTCATGTAGGCAGATTCCGTTCCGCTCGAAACAGTTGTCGTAGTTGGTCACGCACGTGTTGGGTGATTTTGTGCGACGGCGTGTAACGCGCACCTGCATCCACCAGTTTTGTCAGAAAAGGTCTAGGTTTTGGTTACTCGTCTAACTCAGTGAAAATTTAATATAAAAATTCTTAATATTTAATATAACATAATATTTTTACTTAAGTAGGCATTTATACACATAGAATCCTCAATTATTTTAACATTATTAGTAGTAAATTACCACGGACTCGGAATGCTGATCTGCTGAGAAGAGCCGATCAGAAACTCAAAAGTTACTCTTTAAATTACATATAATGTTTGATGTATACAATATAATATCAACTCTGCATTTGAATCAACTAACCAAGTTCCACACATTTTACTTTCTATATTTGTATGAATTTTAAAAGACAAAAGATATAGCATCAATTTCGCAAATAGTATACTACGACTAACAGTGATGACTATTTAATAACATGCTTAATATATTTGTAAAAAAAATGTATGTATCGTTTTTGCAAAATTCTACTATAGTGACGTTCTTACAATCTAAGCTGCATAAAAATGACTTTGGACGTAAAAAAATGAATGTTTTGTTTTCACCGACAAAAGCGCCGCATAAAAAATATGCGGTGCACAAGTAATATTTGTATAAATAAAAAACTTATACAAGCGTTCTTTTTCATAGTTCATTTTTTATATTCTGGTCAATACTTTAACAGGTTCCATAAAAAAATTGGTAGTATTTTCATTACGAATTATGATGAAGCTTACTTAGTTTTTAACGAAAGTTAATCTTTTCTTCCGGAATTTCGGAAATGAGCAACGTAGTTACATATAAAGTGAAAATATAAAGCAGTAGTTGTTTAACCATTTGAGACTACGTAATTAGGATATATATATAACAGTGTATTACACATATTATTGATTTGTAAGATATGGTCTCTATTTTTTAAGTTTATTCTGATTTCGACGTACCTTACAATCGCATCCCTGTTTGTACAACAGCCTGAATCCTTTTCTCTGTCGCGGAGTCACATCTCGCCATTTATTGATATATCCACAGGAATGAATGAAAGCTTGTGAATATACAATCTGACCTGAAATTATTGTTTGTATGTTATTAAATTTAAAATAAAAGAAAATAAGTAAGAAATAAACATAATTATAGTCTTTTTTCATTTTATTGATGGCCAGCAAAAATAGTAACAGCAACAAACGGTCGCTTGTAAAAACGATACAATCAATGATAATTTTTGTAAATTAAAAAGCAATAAAGATAGATTCCCTGTTGCGATTATGTGGAAAATGTATTTGGTTTATATTTTATATATAATTATTTCAAAAAGTAAATTTTGTAGCAATCTCAGTATCGTGAGAAATAGATAGATTTTCAATTTTCATTTTATTTTATTATGTTACCCTGTGATTCTAATTCCAATTTCATTATAAAATGAATATTCATTTTGTGAAGTCAGCTCTACATTATCCTGAAATTTATACCTGAAATCGTTTTTTACTATCACATCCCTAAACTAAAAGTAATAAAATAGTGATATTAATAGTAAGAAAGGTGAACAGGTTCTTTTTATATTTTATTTATATTTACCTTTATGACTTAATAGTGTAAAATTTATTTACTTTACAATAAAAAAATATTGAAGAACGTAATAACGTTAATTATTTTCTTATGTTATAATTTTTTTCTGTATGTTACATCTGTGAGTTTTTTTTTCCACTGTATTAATTATAAATAATAGGAAAATAAATAAAAACGGTTATCAGTGCTATCAACTTATTGGTTTGAATAAAATACTAAAACAAACAATGATTAATAATAAAAATTAAATTATAATGTTTAAGGTACCCGATAACTTTTGATTAATACATTTTACACGTATTATTTTGGTTTTGATTGACGTCAAAAATCTGACAGTCACAGATAGGTGTTTTTTTTAGGGGGAAAAGTGTGCCTTCCTACAATATTTAGTTTTTTTTCTCTCCATAAGAACTTTTTATTTACGTTACGAAAACTAAGAAAAAAACTAAATTGTTCTTTTTGCATGTTTATTTGTATAGAAATAGACGTAATTGAAGTTAATTTATAGTTTACAGATTAATTACCTGTTATCACGTAGGTCTCCCGAGGCTCCAGGTTTACGTTACATAAAGATTCCATTGACGGTGTCACTAATCGTCCTGATTCAAGCACTTTGGCGGCTTTGGGTGTCGTCTGCAAATTATTATTTTAATTATCACATTCTTAAAATAATATAAATTAAGTAAAAAAAATGTTACTGCACTATATTATTCTCAATGCTTATAGACATTATGATGAAAACTCAAGTAACTAACTATAATTTATTATAATTAACTAGAATCATAATTTTTACTGATTTTTTAATAACCTACATATAACATCTGTAGTTATTTTTATAATTCTAAAATCGCGATAGAAATTTTTAAGAATAAATTGAGATAAAATATTGCAGTATCTCAATACGAAATATTAAAAACCATGATAATGATATAATAAAAATGAGCTCGTTAAGTAACAGATATTTAATACAAACTGTATTAAAAGGAACATACAAATGTTTATTCGGTTGGTTCACGTCCAAAAACATTTCGTATACAGTCGAAATGCGACTTGTCCGCGATTACTCACAGGGCCTTTACATTATAAACGAAATTCGTGTAATGCTTGAAACACGCTCTTGAATTATGTATTACGCAATGCCGTCGTTCTGCTTTCACATATCATGCTTGTTAAAATCATATAATCGAGAACAATACATAACATAAACTTGCTTACTTTGTAAATGTTCCGAATTTTCACTTTGTACGCGTCGTGAGAGTCATTTACTCTAAATATTTTTTGCACTCGACCGACGATCACTGTAACAGTAAAACATCAATTATGATACTAAGTTATATTATATTAGTAAGTGCAGCTAAAATAGATTCAAACTCTCTCAACCCGAGATCACAATTCCTCCGTTTCAAAATCACGATGTCAAAGAAAGACCTGGTTCTACTCGATCTGTCAAGGATTAAGTCCAGACCATTTTTAATAACGTGGAGTCAGATTAAAAACTAGTTGTTACAGCATAGTAAAAGAGCTCAGGATTAACTGGAGCAGATTTTTGAAACATTTTCAAAATAAGATTGAATACATAGATAACATCTATGTGCACTCATTTGTAAGTTTCTATTTAAACCGAACTACTTTAAAAAATCCACTGAGTTGTTACATGTAATTATACAAAGGTTTACTGTTAGTGTCTTCTGTAGCGTTTTGTATTATTGAGTACAAATTAACCCTTAGCGAATGCCGCCATATTCGCGACATTGCAAATATTCTAAAAAAATTGAATGCCGCATTTATGGCGGGTTCATGTACCTTTCTTTTTTAATCTCGCTCTAGAAATAAAGTACTTATTTCTTAAAAATCCGTCAATCACCTGGTCATCGTTTTAGAAAAATGCGCTCATTCGTTAAAGGTTAAGTCTAAAAAGATCTTAAATTAAAATGCACGTCCCAATAAAACAGTTCCACTGAAAATCTTTGTTGGAAGCCCAGCTGTGGACGTTCTACATCTGAAAGGACGACGATGAAATAAACATCGAGGATATTTCTACTTTGTGCACATTATAAATGTCTAAAATTTATTTTTGTGATATTTGAATAAGTCAAAACATTAATTCATTTTTTGATTACCGATCAATGCTATCATAAAGGAAGGTAGACATAGATTCACTAAAAGAAAAGAGAGGCAGATCTTTAATAATTGTCGTCAGAGAGACAAAAGACTAACAAAAGCTAATAACAATGCTTTATGCCATTAAACGTTTAAATAGATAATTTGGTTTAAAAGTGGATAAGTCGTTAAAAAAATCAACTAACCGAAATCGCTTTTACAAAAATGTGTTTGGGGATGCTCTGGTGCACAGGAGCAGCTATCGGCGGCTCGCCAAGACGCTGCCACCAATACCAATAGTAACCACCCAGTAAGCATGCTCTCGCTAAAATTCTGAAAAAAAAAATTATTTTTCAATTACAATTTACAATTTTACGAGGACTGTTTGATAAATCCGTGAACCATTACACATTTTTTTAAAGATTTTGATGTTTTTTGAATTTATATTTGACCGAAAACAATAATAGGTATTACAAATATAGTATTACAATATTAAAAATTAAGTTTTTTAATTGATGTACTTGAAAATATGAATTAAAAAATGTATTTTACAAAACACCAGCTTAGCCGTGTAAACATTACTTTAACAATAACTTTGTGTAAATTTAAAAATCCAGAATCTACTCATTTATTATCTTTTATTATTGTTCACTGACCGACGACATTATTAAGGTCACGGGAATTCGCTGGATGCGTGCAGCGCAAGACCGGTCACCGTGGGGACCTTTAGGCGCATGCCTTGCAGTGGTTTATTGGCTGACATGATGAGAATGATGATGAATGGCTATTAGGTAGAACGACCTTTGCCAAGTCATCTAGTAATAAATAAAATATACAGCCTATCCAACTTAAACGAAGAATGCGCCACACGGGCTTTATAAATTTCGCAACATTTGTGCAAAAAGATCTTAACCCATGTCATGCATTATATTGTTGAACTGGGTGTTGGATCTTATAAGAAAAATATTGCTGCGGTAATTTTCCCCGATAATATTCCCCGAGTAATTTACTCGTAGAATATGCAACAATCTCGGATGTTAAAGCTTATATTCGGAGAGAAAGATTCATTTAGCATAGGAAAATACTCAATTTATACCATTTATTAGTAAACATGAGGTAAGGATGTGTTTACATAAGAGCAGCCCGGAGACGTTATCTCGTTGATTGCAGTTTACCCTACGACTAGGCGTGTTTATGTACTTTCTTTTTATTTTTGTACACGTTTTTTTTTAAATATTTGGTCATATTATAATACGTCATAGAAAACACACCTCCAAGCGTAATTTGTGTATTTTTCATTTGCTTCTTTAAATCTAAGTACTATACAAGGTACTTAATGGAAACTTTGTAATATTTACTTAACATGAGATGCAAATTCCTTTTTACGTATTCTTTGAAGGAAAACTTGATTATTATAATCGTCTTTGAAGATTTTACTACTTTTTTGCAGGAACAGTCATGATTTATCTGTCGTAAATTAAATAATTTATTAATGGGAACTTAATAAAAAAACAACGATGGAGATTATGGAAAAAATAACCTGAACGCTTGGTTTGCATTGATGAATTTGAATTGTACTCTATTGTGCATTGTATAAAAGAATCGTTACAAAAGACAATGTTGCTTCAGAAATAGGAACCAACGCCCTATATCTGTCAACGATCCATTCTTTGCGAGATCCGGAAATTGAAGTATAAAGATTAGTGAATGCATTTAATGCCAGCGCATTGGTGCAACGATGTCTAATATTGAACATTGAAAATACGAACGAGGTTTAGATATACTAAAGACAAATATTTTAAAACAAGGGACAACGATGCATATGTTTATCGTTTTATATTTACATTGAATTAGTATATGTCCTAGTTGTAGTGTAAATTTACAAAAGGAAAATATATCTATTATTCTTGCTAAAGTTGATTTTGCGACACTTACATTAAATACAACAGTAAATTAGTTACGTCCCTTTATGTAATTATAAAAAAGCGTACTGTCCAAAGAATCATTCATTACTTTGGCAAACACAATCAAAAGTTTTACGTATAATTTTGTTTAGTAAAAAATAAATCCAAGAAAATATTAGGTATGCATTTAAATTAAAGTTCTTTCTTGAGGCAAATCTTGAATGTTTGCATTTCTCTCCAAAGCACCCCTTAACCTCACGTAGCACCGTGCTTGTGCAAGCTAATGTAAAACTTCAAAAAATTTCCGACAAATTATGCTCCAAGATTGCCTTCTGTCGCAGAAATCATTTTAATTTTTATTTGATTATATTAAAATTGTTATTTCTCTAACCCATTAATAAAGTTATTAATAACCCACATATCTTTCGTTCCTTATCATATGATATTTAAAACTACGCAGATTAGAAAACTTCATTCCTGTGTGAACGGATACCAAATAATTAAACAAGCTTTCGATCAATTATATCCGTCGTGTCAGCCTATAGACGCCCACAGCAAGGCCTACCTTCAAGATATCTAAGGGGGGATTTACCACTAGCGTTACGCTTGGCAGTCGGGTTTGCTATCTTACCCGAGTATTATGGTACGCAAAGGACAATGTTGCCATCTTCTAGAAATTTGTTGTGAAAAGTGGTAATCTTATATTGTTAAAGAGCAGAGTGCGAGTTATATGAGATTGTCTCGAGAATCGGACCCTTAATAAAATAATTTAAATAGAATAAATGAATTATAGTATATTATTCTATTAACTTGAATCCCGAAAAATGCAGATATCAAATAAAACGTGAAAATTTCCCTACATAGTAACTCTCAAATATAAGTGTCTAGCAACATGTATTGATTAATTGATTGATTTTCTCAAAATGTTTGTTTTTAAAGTATATAATATAAAATCCGTTTGAAGTATATCTATATTCCATGTCGCCTATTTTCCTATTTCTACTGTAATAGTTATCTTTGTAAAATTTGTAAATTGTTTGTAAAATTTATTCCACTTTTGACTTGATATTTACCTGAATTTCTATGGTAATTAGTTCTTAACAAGTACTTTATTTTCTCTGCATGTACATTTATTAAGTTAAGGATTTGCTAAATAATTAGAGTGTTATAGAAGATACATAACTACCACCGTTTAATTAAATAAAATCATGTATTATTTATTATACTAAGCTTTTCACCGTACGAATGCGAAATGATATTAGGCAACGTGCGGTCGTCTCTTAAAATTAATTAAGGCTGCTGTAGGAACTGTCAATTTGAACAGTTTACACGCGGGAGTATAGCTAGGGCAAATCCATTGCGTATAATTTATTAGCTCAAAGGAGAATGTAAGAGCACCGAGATGATGGTGACCTACATAGTACGACGACCTTACGACTTAAAACTTCCTTTTAGAGCGTACCTTTGAGCGAGCCGCGTAAAGCTTTTATTATCCTTTACCATTATGCCTACAATTCCACGGTCATTGCTATTAAGCCTCTTTACCAATAACAAAAATAAAGCAAAAAGTAATCTTTTGAAGCGCAAATGGGTAAATACACGCTCTGCCTTTGTGTGGGAACGTTAATCGGATTTGTATGTATCTTGCTCACATAGACATTTGTACTTATTCAACACCGGAGATAAATAAAGAGCGTCTGGTCTCTTTTTTACTCTAGTTAGGCATTCGACGACAGTTATCAATATTATTCACATGGTTATATGGAAAGAGAGTCTTTATACTAACCAATATCTATTATTCAATTTTAAATAACGTTTTTTTAAGAATCGTTTCGTAATTCGTAATGAATTTACTCATTAAGTATATTTAGTGTTATATCATATACATGCCAAGCCATGCCATGTTTATTGCATTGTAAATTGTAATAAATATAATAAAACGTACGGATATGCTAGCGTCCGCGAATACCGCAAAAGACTATAATAGCTTAAGATTATCAGGTAAATATTGTCGAGGTAAATGTCATCATCATTGTCAAGGTAAATTTTAAATACCGAACGCTGTGGATTTTTTAATATTTTCAAAAACGAAAACTGATTTCATATAAAATTTTCAATTATTTAATTAAGTATCAAAACATCCAATTTAATAATATGTACACACGTACACATCACTGATTGTGTCCTCTAGGATTAATGTTTTTTTAGTTCTGGTTTTATAAATGTTTATAATTCCTTACTACATATTTTAAGTATGCTCACAAATCGTAATTATTTATTGCGTTTAGACACGCATCACAAATAACAAGTCATTTTGTTTCCGTGTAAAACAAAATTGTTGTCCTTGATTTTAAAAATCGTTATAACTATAGTGCGTTGTCGGAGTTTCTTTTTTTTTACAAAATGTTATTATGATAGAACGACTGCCAAACAAATTAATTACCTAAAATTAAATAAAAACCCAATAATTAGTTCCCTTATAATGTTGTATTTAATATATACCGTTTTATATTTTTTTAAAATAGGAACAAATCTTTTTACGGTGTAAAAAAATGCTCAGAACACGGTTTAAAAATGTTTATATTTTGTATGGATTAGTCTGTTTATACTGTTTATAAATTAATTGAACATTAATAAAGGTTTTCTGTCCTCTCAACTCTTTGTTTAATAGAAACTAAGTAATAAGTTGAGAAACAAGTTAATAGTTGTGATTAAATGATACGACCAAATAAATTTTAACTTTTAATTTTATTTTTTCCTTTATAACTACGCCAAGAAATATGTTGCTATGGGAGTAAGCAATATTTTTTTCCGTTCATTATTTACATATCATACATGCCATTGTAAGTCTTATAATAACATCTCTTAAATTTTTTTTTTAAATCAGAAATCAGTCGGGAGTTAACTGTACAAATAGCGCTTGAAAATACTAATTAGTTAAAGTTATAATAATGATGTTTCTGATCCTTAACAGTGATTTTAAACGTAAAAATGGTACGTGGTTAAAAATAGAATAACGTAGAAAATAAAGATAGACGATCAAAGATTACAAACGTACTTCACTACTAGCGTTACTAAACGTGCGGTTTACAAACTATTATTACTTTGGAAATTTTAGCCACAACATCGCACCGCAACATATGTTGAGTAGACATTTTGAAATAATAGTATGCGGAAACATATCGACTGCATTCCCATGATCGTGACTGAATTGTGACCGTCCCAGCGTCCCGACTCTTCGACAATGCCTCGTTTGTCAGGGTTCGTTGAGAACATAAGGTGATTGTTGTTACTTATTGTCATTTATTGAAAACTGAGTAAAGGTTCAATGACCGATTTTAATTCTCTATATTGGTGAACAATTTATGTAAAAGTCAAATGTGGTCTTGTTAACAAATGTACCCTCATTATCCTTCTTACAGCTAAAGAAAAGATATTTACTGCATAATACTTTTACATTGGATGCAAATTTACTTTTTAAACAAGCCCTTTAAAAGACAGTCGAGTGTCGACAAAAACAATAAGCCGTGTGTGAATTATTTACCGTTTTCTACCAACAAAACACGAATACATGTGTTGAGAGCTGGTTCATATTTTTTTTTAAATAAGCACTTTGTCATTATTGAGACCCTAAAAACGACTAGACAAAAATACAAAATCTTATAAACTAAGTCACACATTAAATATATATCTTTTAACAGTGTACTGACTCAGAGCTTAATTAGTAATAATATTTCTTTCCTATGTGTAGTTATGATTGTTATTTATAATAATAGATTTAATTATAAAAATTTAATAACAAAAAAATTCATTAATACGATCGATATCACTAAAATGTAATATATCGGTCTGCTAGAACTTATTTTAAAACTGGACTACGAGTTTAATTTATTAATAAAAAAAAGAGTTTATTCCATTATTTTGCGGTTGTGGGTCAAGGTATAAAATGAATGTTTCCGTCTGTGGTTTTCCAGAGAGATAAACTTCTCAATAATTCACTTGCATGAAGATGAACCTCGTGGTTACATTATTAATTTTCATTTAATAAACAGAATGGTACACCATAAACATGTACATTGGACTATGTTAGAAACTAAACTCCGTATAAAGACCGGGCTCTTTATCGTCTGCTATAAGCGGACTATGGGCTACTTTGGCCACATAGCTCGGAGGTAACCAGAAAGTCTCGGTAAGCTGGTTTTCGTAGGAAAACCAAGTAGAGAGAAAAAGATCAAGAGGGCGATCACCACTTCGAGGGGCGGATTCTGTGCGGGTGGGTGGTCACGGGGTTTACAATAACAGATGCATTCAGAAAAGCAGCTAATAGATACGTGTGAAGGCAACTCGTCGAAATCTCGACGAAGGATTTCCAGGTTGGGTGCGTTCGTCAACAATGAAGATTAACAACCAAAGAACAGAAACATCAAGGAGAATTTTTTTAATTAACTTTAATATATGTACATGAATAAAAGCAATTCATTTTACTAATGGTTGTCATTGTAATAATGATGTTTAGGGTTCAGCGAAACTCGTAAATTTGAAGGGAAAATGTTTTTGTTAAAATGTTCCGTAAAAGTAACTGTTAATTGACAAGGTACGACATTGGCACAGTAAGCCGAGTAATATATCTAAGGTTTAAGACATGCTCAATCAATTGTCTTTCAACTTGTAACAGTCGCTAACGACCGTCTCGAACCGTCAACGGATTTAGAAAAGCAAGCATAAATCTTTTGGACCAATCGTTCGTTTTACTCGTGACACTACAATTATTATATCAAACAAACCAATCAATTTCTATAGCAATACATATTTTTCTAAAGCAAGTAACATTAAATTAAAAATATTGTTCGTGTTGAAATCCTTATTATGAATCTAAATTAACACAGGTGCTAACTATAAGTAATTAATTATAACACCATATTTCATTACATATAATTTAAAATATATATGCATTAAAAATAAGTTACTTAATTTGCATCTTTGCCACCCAGACCGTCATTAAGACGTTTTTAATTTCAATTCATGTTCGGTTTAATTTAGTCAACGTTTTGATTTATTAAAACAATTTATATTTTATTTTTAGTCATTTTTTAAACTTTCTTTTTTTCATACTTTTAATTTTTTACTTCTTTTATTGTGTTTATTTATATCACCTATTTTTAAGTTGATTAGTGACAGGAGTAAAAGCCTTAAGCGTTAAATAATTATACAATTAATTATTGTTTAATATCTGTCGCTGTAAAATTTGCTCCATCAGAAGTTCCTATAGAAAAAATAATTTAATTGCACATATTTCAACGTAATCATTATATGTAGGTTGGTTGGAAATAGGTGGAGAAGCTTCAAAGTTTTTGCTAATAAATGGTTTTGCCCTATGAATATTTTACAACTATAAACAATCAGCCTGTATGTGTAAACAGTGCACAAGTTAAATTAATATTGCATCCAAGTACTTATTGAATCGTATATTCCTTTACTACAATAGAATAATTATTGAACATTACTCACCACGCTCTTGACAGATGTTAATAGAGATGTCAAGTTTCCGCAATTCTTTGATCATATTAATTACATTTACAAAGACCATGTTTGGTAAGGTATTGTTTAAATTATTTGTTTAAGTCGTCCATTTTAATTTGTATGTGTTGATTGTATGCATATAACGCAATGTTTTCAATAGATAGTCATCAAGATCAATTTGAAGCGTTTTGGAGGGAAATAGCATTTAAGTCACAATCTATTTAAAGTGAAATCTTTTTTCAAACACTATTGTATGCGTAATCAGATAGAAAAACTTAAATTTACAAAGAAGTACAATGAGTGGTCTTATTGCTCTAAGTGATTTCCCACAGGCATCTATAATATAGAATTGTGTATGAGATAATTTACAAAATAAAACATGTATGAAGAACTCAAAAAGTAAAATACTTACGTACATTTACTTATTTATCCATATTTATGTAAATAAATTAATATGAACTGATAATAAATACACTGAGTTATATATTATAAATAGGCGAAAAAAAGAAATCAACTTTGTTCAGGTTAGCGCTTAAAAGATGAATGAATTACCGAACGAACAGTCTGTACACGTATATTTTAACGTTTTGGAATAAAATCAATAGGAGCTTATTGTATTCTTATTAATTATATTTTAAATCGAATTTACACGAAGCTTTCATTCCTATTAACTGTTCTAATAAATATTAGTTCATAGCGATAGTAAAACGAAATATCTATACCATCTCTTATTGTTGATATTTTATTCGTTAGTGGGTTGCTTGTTACAGTTGCAAATTCCCGTCTTGATAATTATTCACAACATACAATTCATACGATTATTTAACTATAAAAGGCGAGACGAACACACAATAAGATTAATGTTATACAGGGTGATTGGTTATATTTGTCAAAGCTTGAACGGGTAAATGTATAAGTTATTTGCTAGCAAAAAAGCTTTTACACCTATTTTCTATGACCCTGTATGAAATTATCACTCTTTAATATGTTACATTAATATAGTTTCTGTATCGCAGTATAAAGTCTTCTGGTACGGAAAATTACAACAATTATTTTAATACGTTGTTATCCAAATTTTAAAAACCGCTTCTTTTTATTATATTATCATTACGCTATTTATTATTCCTGAAACAATAGATCTTTGAATAAGGTGTATCGTACATTGATTAACAATAAAAAAAGCATTAAATTGCTTTAAAAGTTTTACACCCATTGCACATCAACCGGTATATTACTAAATATATAAAGAAATGTATACATATACATATATGTGTGTATTATATATATGTGTTAAACATAACAAATGCCTTAACGAATGAGTTAATGCATGAAAATATTATTACATATTTTTCATTCGATATGTAGGTTTTAAATCATTCTATTATCAACGGCAAGCTGGTTTATATTTATTGCAGATAGAAATTATAACCTGTGCGAACTTTGCGTTGGCAAGTGCTATTTATTACTATTTATTCGTACACATTACTTCAAAATGGATCTCTATACTTTAAAATATTCTAAACATATGATAAGAATCAAATGTACTACATACATAAATTGCAATAAATCGTTAAGTGTTTTCGCAGCAGTCACGCTGACAGGAGTGGCGTTTGGCGTCTATTATTGTGCTAATTCACCTACGATTAATGTTTGTATTATACATTCGAGTAAAAGATGGATTTATCTATTTAAGCATTTTTTTTCATATAACTCATACTTTTGATGAAATTTTAAAGTAGGAATTCAAAAGGCTTAACAATGTTAAAAGAAGTAATATTTCTTCCAAATTACGTTATTCGTGTACCGTTAATTTTATACAAATATTACACTTGATTAAACTTTATCTAATAAGAATATAGTAATTAAATTATGCATAAACTGTCCCCGTAGCTGTACCACGGCCGCATCGCATGCTCTCTGTATAAAAAATCTATAAAATCCATTATTAATACTTGTTACATTGGCTGGAATTAATGTAGTTAATTTTTGCTGACCACATGACTTAATTGAACGTTATTGAAAAAAGGATGTGTTTAAATTTGGTTGTAGTTATCGAAATGTTATAAAAATATCGTCACCTAATTAAAATTTATTCAAAATTAAATAATAATAAGAGTTTAGATGCAAATTAAAGATATAGCTATAATTGAGATTGAAATGTTCAAAAAGGGAGTAACTTGTCTTTTTGTTTGCAACTTTTATGTTGTTACTTCAAGAGTCAAGTTGCCGGAAGCAAACGTCGATATGCATTTCGCAAACTTATACTATTGCTTTATAAACGAAGTGATTTTTAGTGCACAATTATGTACATAGTGCCGGATACACGGAAATGCAAAAGAGCCCTATAAGCAATGCTAATAGCTTTATGTCACTATAATTTATTTAAAATCCGCTCACCTTGGATAGCAGATTACCATCGAATTAACACTTTTAGCAAAAAATGACCTACAAAGTTATTTGGTGCCGATACCAGACGTTTGCACAAAACATTTAAGGTATTAATTGGAACATAAATACTTATACGCTATATACTACAAATTATAAATGGCATGCATTTGTTTTAAGTTATTATAACTATGCATTTTAGATAATCTAATAAAGTATAAATATCTTTAATATCGATTATTAGCTGTCTCCCGACAGCATTGCGTAATCTGCACTGCCTTATATGAGTATAATTTCGTAAAATTCTTAGTTGGTAACTTTAAACATAGAAAAAGAATATTCTAGACAAGTTTTATACCTGTAACGATAGCTGTTATTAGTTAAAATATTTCTTTTTTAAATGAAGGCCCCTCAACCCTTTGCAAATTAAAATTCGAATCCATTCTTAGGGAACCGGCGCTCGTCAAAATTCATACCAAATTCCAAGTCTCTGGTATATGTGCGTAAAGTTACTTTTATATATTTTTATATATAAATGCTATTTTTATTTATATAGAAGCGATTATAATTCTTTTCAATTTCTTCCGTCCCTGCGTATAAACAGGCTCAGTTGTGTATTTGACCCATTTTTTTCAAGTCATGATGTTGTTTCCACAATATTTTTTTTCAAATTTAGCCTACGCTTCAAGATGGCTTTAATAGGCTTACGATTATTCGATCTCCGATTACAATACTTCCTATATCGTAGAATGAAAATAGATTATTACATGGTTCTATTATTCCATAGTAGGTTTTCGTAACTATCTGGTTGTATTCAGTAATAATTTACTGTACGTGTATAGCTCAAAAATTAAAATCGCAAGTAGTAGTAGTTGAATTATATAAAATATAAATAAATATATAAACGATTAGCTTTGAGACAGACGTTTTCGTAATAAAATTAATTTTGTGTATTACTGGCTTCTTTTGGATGGCTTCCGGATTTCTTCATAAATATAAATGTTTACATTTTGAAATAAAGATAACGTAATTAAAAATGAAGTCAAAAACTTTAGAGTCGGACAAACATAAATCTTGTAAAGATTGAGTACTTTTTTAAAGCTTCGAAGTTAATCGCGTACCAATATTTCCATACAATTATCTATATATAATAAAGATTACCAAGCGTATAAACAAGTCGCGGTGTATAACTTGAATGTTTTTTTCTTAGGTACCTAAGCAAACTTTAAGTGGATTTACCGTGTATAGAATACAAATGTATGGAAAGCTTACGTAGGACAATAAATTTGTTAGTTTGTGTGTAAACTTCAACGTTTAGTCAAGCAACGAGAAATGTTATGAGTGTTTTTGGTCTGTGGCCAACTCACGTAGTGCGGATGTGGGTCGGTTCCCGAAGATTCTAGCGGTGCTCGGTGGTGCTTGTACACGGCGTTTTATCAAGTCAATCGAACCATTAAATTCACTTTTACAAGCAAATTTATTATTAAACTAAAAATTGGTATACTTATACGATATTAGTAAATTTTATACTAATTAGATTAATAACAATAAGTTTTTTTTGGTTTTCAGCTTGAACTAAATATTATAGTAGAAATTAATAATTATATTCAAACTAAAACACGTCTCTTTCCTTTAAATAATACACTATAATTAACTACGGTTTTATATACAGCGCCAATATAATACCATTCCTAACCGTGACCGTAACCACATGATAGACAAATATCACCATTTACCGCGAAACATAAGTAAACAACCTGTCGTCAAATAAAAACAATTTCGATGAGTCAACATCGGTTCCTCTATTCTCTATAAGGCAGTGAACCGGCGACCCCGCGAAGTCCTAACAATGGGATACAACAGGCAAACCCGACCGCCCACGACTGTGAACACTTTCATATCGCTTTGGAAATTAGACGCACGTTTTATGCCGGAACGGTCATTATAATATTTTTAATTTATTTTGAAAATTATTTATAAACTGATCTATTATAAAATGATAAATTTATTTGCAAAACAAAATTATTTTTGTTAAATAAATTTTGCCTTAAGAACAGAAGAGACGAATTACATAACGAATGTAGGTGTTATTTTGAAGTATCCTGTTTATAGTAGTTCTTTATAATAGTTTTCATGTTTATAATTTCATAAATAATAATGTTGGCAAGATCTTATCTATTTCATCATTTATATTCTGGTAGATTTTACCCGATTAAGTACAATCCGTGACTTTACTGGATAGAGCTCGTGATTCAAGCAGCTTTCACTGCCATTATCCAACCGAGTACAGTTGTTTCTAGAGGTTGATAAGCAGTATATACCTGAATCAAGCCAGTACATTGGCTTACATGCACCCGAGATAATAATAAATAATAAATACGGACATTTTAACGGGCGGCCCTAGTAGGTGTAATCCGACATACAATTATCTTAAGTGTAAGCAATCCCACTGGATCATTGATACGTTTTATTATGTATCGAATATTCGGAAATAATTCAACTTTCGGCATTCGGTCGTAAAATACGGGGAAGCGTAAACACAATTCATGGTGACACCTTGTGTGTCGATTTAGAAATTCAACCTATATAAATATTTTTACACGCCCGTTCTCGCAGTGTTTTTTTTTTAATATTACTGTAGTGTTTAGTGTTTTATTTTCATTCGAAGTTACTATCTTAGTAGTGGTTTTTCATGTTGAAGAAAAATTATTTTAATAATATGATTACTGTAATTTTAACCAGTGAGAATTTAATTATAATCAATTGAAAGAGTTTTTATTTGAAATAAAATTTTTAATGTACTTAATTTTCTTAATAATATAAATATGCACAAATTGTAATAAGAAAAGGAGGTTATATTTAATATTATGAAATATTAAAAAGTTTAAAAAATTATCATCTTAAAAAAGGATGCATTGACATAAACAAACAAATCTTATAAAACGGCATTGCATAAATTTGTCTTAACAAAACATGAAAATTTACTTAAAAAGTTGCATGAGATATGAGGTAACCTGAACTTGTATATTACCGAGTATTAATCTTAACCATGGCAGCGGAAGAGTTACGTTATTCTCATTATCTGATAAGTCACTGCTGAATTTGCAACCGGTTTTTTTTTTAAAAAAACGCTAAACGGTAGTCCGAAAATTTTTAATACTCGAAACGAAGACAAGTTACATGTAGGGAATTTGGTGATAAAGTAAGGTAAGAAACTGGACATATTAAACATTAAATGCTGCAATGAGCGTGCTATTAAAATGTTTTGTTGACCTCAAAATATATTAAGATAATGATAAATTGAATAAATATAAAAACAAAAAATTTGTCTCTTGTAGAACATATTAAGAATAGAATGGAATAATCAATTGTAAGGCGTGTTAATCTGTTAAATTATCAATTAAGTCCACCGTAATGTCAATATTGAAATGATTTATATTTCTTTGTAAATAAGAAACCAGGAGTATAGAGGAGAATCATCCAACGTATATAGATTGATTAATACTTCCTGTTGTGGGAAAAGTTAATTTCTCGGTTATAATAATGGAATTTCTTTAATTAAATATTCAAATAAAACTCGTTTACATAATGAACATAACGTCGAACGTATAACAAGTAATGTTCTATAAATATTTATGACGTGTGGTGAGTCATGACATGGTCGTCAATGTCGAACTTATAATGCTGCAGATTCTGTTGGATACACAATCAACGTCATCAAAGTGTAACAAGATGGTAATAACTATGTATACTATATGCAGTTTGTAGACTCGTCGTTAGGCGAAAGCAGGCAGAGACGATAATCGCATTGCAGCGTGACTGCAAGGTCAACTTTCACAACACTAAAAGGTGTTCGTGTTTACTTGTAAAGATACTAAACTTATATAAACTATACTATATGAATGTATCCATAATATTTTAAAAGATAAAAAAAGTCAAACTAAGGAAATTTGACTTTAGTAATGTAAAGATTCTTCATAATCGAAAAAATCAAGATTAACAAAGATTAATAGAAAGAATTAAAAAAAAACATATCAAAACATTTACACGTATACGTGTACATTTATTCGGGTCAAGCGATATGTACGTTGCCAATTTTGAAACGATGCAATTGACATGGATTTCGATTTGTAATTTAAACATATACTACATTAAATTATGTATAATGTATAAAAGTAAAATTATTATCACAACTAACTAAATTGGGAACCTAATACAAATAAAATATTTTTATTATTGAGAATTGAATAAAGGCGACTGATCTATAAATATTACAATTGATTTTGTCTATTCTATCACACCTAATTAAATATAAAGTAATTTTGACATTTTTAAATATGTTCTTTTTTATTACCATGATATGAAATCATTGTTATTAAAAATATAATAACAACCTGATCACGTTCTTGGTTATATATTACTTACTATTAGCTTGTTTATACAAAATTCTAAATCTATACGTTATAACATTAAAAATATAAATTAAACTTTAGTTATAATTTTTTCTATTGTCTTCGAGTAATAAACACGCTATTGTATATTTCACATACAATATTCAAATAGGAATCCGATAATTTCTCAGAATTTGCCTTTTATCGCTTCCATAACAATTAAATAGCTTCGTCACCCCCTCTCCTGTAATGAATGGACAGTGAATCACTGCGAATTATTTTTAGTGTCTGTGGTATTCGGGTAATTTACTACGAATTACGATCTCACATCCACGCATACATTACCCACATCTATAAAATAATTATATTTTTAATTATTTTAATGCTATAAATAAGGTTATTCTGTAATATTATGAATAAGAAATGATTTAATAACGGTTCGTTTATTGTTACAAAAGAAGAAGGAAATTTGAATCTTATTTTTACTTAAAAAGTAGAAATTTAAATAACATATTACATTAAAACTGTGATATTTTATAAAAATAAACAGTAAAAGGCCAGTTTGTCTAATATTAAACAATTTTCAACGTGTACGACTGAGTATAATTATTAGTAATAACTTTATATCGCCTAGTGGCAATATTTTAAAAAATATTCTCAGGTTTTAAGTTTTGATTTTATTCATGACATCATATAAAATCTAATACATTGGCTAAAATCAACGATATTTCAAAGTGGCTATAAGGCGAAAGAATTTTAAAGAATTGCAAGCATGAAATACTAAAATAAAACAAAAAATCATGTACCAAAGCATTTAATTTCTGCCGCGTATAGTTTGCTCTAAGCTATTATTATTCAAGAGTGCACTATCTCATTTGTTTTTCTACGCATATGTAATTATGAAACTTTATTTAGCAAGTCTTTAGTAAGACGACGGCATTGATAAATTTTAACTGAAAGGCTTGCTATTAAAGTGATGAAAGTTCTTTAATTGTACACAAGACTAAATCGTATTAATTTAACATTCATTGATTTTTATGTAGAAAAATATTCTATTAATCAAATAAAATAGCACCAAGAATACTTTTCGTTGTTAAATTGGAATGAAATTTTGATTTCAATTAACTTTTAACGTTAGTTAATTAAAGGTGTTTGTGCTATGAATCACACAAGAATGAATACAACAGTTGCTTTAATATCACGTTGACACGCATCATTCAAATAAATGCTCGTATAAAAAACTAATGGCATGACTACACAAAATTAATTTACCTAAAGTCTGATTTTTAACTATTTTAGAACGCTAATTTGTCATTAACCATTTTGATATTTTTTTCAATAATATCTTAAAAGCTATATATTATTATTATATTATTTATACTTAATAACAGCTATATATTATTATTACTATCATTATATCGCTTGGTTTGTTTATGATCTTATTAAAGGAGTTCACGAAGTCACGTGTATCTTATTTATGTACCCTTTTTAAAACTTGTGTAATTGCGGACTTAATGCCTTTAATTATTGTCTATAAGTCAACCCAATTATATTTAATAATATGTAGTAAAAAGTTAATTAGTTGTACTAAGTGCATTATAATAAAATGGTCCGGTGAGTACATTGTAATAATTTTAATCTCCAAAGTTTTATACAATTTGCAATAACCAACAGTAAATACGTATAATTATTTCAGCTATAAACTCTATTAGCACTAGGTTTACAGACCGAGCCCATGTGACTAAAAAAATTTGAACTTCATTTTAATACATTTGGATTTATTTTCTTTGCAAAATACTACAATTTTCTTTTAGTAGTCAAATTGGCTCACTTCAGTAAAAACAAGTACTAAATCATTATCCGTAAATCTAGCGTTAATAACATTACATATCTTAAGTATATAAAACGGTTCATGTGGTCCGGTTATTTTGGCGTTCGCATTGGCATTGTTTTATGGTATCGTAACGATCGTAAAGACGGTTAGTGGCGTCGTTTGTCTTCAGCTATAAATCAAACGTTTAACAAACTGGGCGCGCTGTCAAGTCAATAAAGCATTACTGGACACTCGCGACATGATGCGAATGTTACGTAATTATCAGCATCATGCAAAATCTGTACACCATATTGTGTGCTGCGTTTCACCTGAACATATGATAAAAATAATAAATTGTCTTTTCTAAATTTGATTTACCAGCGTCCTCTAGATCAAGAGAAATTTATAATATCTCAGACGAGGTTCCGAAGATAGACCTTGGGTAATTAATATTACTAAATAATAAGTTAATGTTCAGATTGCCATCCTGAATCAAAGTAAGCGATTGATGAGCCCAGACATGCCATGATATGAGCTACGAGGGTTCCAAACAAGCCCTGAACTGAGAAAAACCAACAACAAACTTAGATGAATTTTTTTTATTCTGGTAAATGTTTGTGCTAAGATAAATTTTTAATGTCTCGTGGTAATGCACATAATTTTGTTATAAACAAGTTGTTAATTATAATAAAAATATATATTCATACAACCTTCCTTAAAAGCTATAATTACACCGTTTCTTATATTACACATTGCATATGCAAATTTTCACAATGAAGTAAGGAGTACCCCGCGGCAGCAGTAAGCTGGGTCTCGGACAAAAAACAATTTCCGTTTAATAATAATGAATCATATAAGCACAAAATATGACGGTGTAAAATGTAATGTTAAACTTTGTTATCTCGTATTTAAATTATGTAATGCGATTTTATTATAAATGGTGTTGCGATGTTATTGGAAAATATTAAAAAAATAATAATAAAAAAAGTAAAAATTAACAAGGATAGAATTAGATGTATTAGTTTTTTTTCTTTATTTGGTTATGGTTCAAATTTTGATGTAATAATATTATCAATAACATTATCGAAATTTTCTACCATCAAAAATCAAAATACCGCAATGTTTGAAAAATAAGATCTTTGACTAGTGTACGTGGTGATGACTTATGGATCTGAGACGTAGACATTTATAATGGGCTTTATATGAAAGCAAGGGGTTATCCAGAGCAATGGAGAAAGTTATGCACGGAAATTCGCTGCGAGATCGAATCAGAAACGATGAGATCCCCAAAAGAACCAAGGTCACCGACGTAGCTCTAAGAATTACTTGACTTCCGAACGGTGTTCGTCTGGTATCCAAGAGCCAGTAGACTCAGCGTGGATTGGGGCCTTTAGGTAGACTGGACGATATAATCAAGATCGCGGGAAGTCGCTGGGTGCGGGCAGTATGATCGGTCATCGTGGTAATCTTTAGGGGGTGGGGGGGGGGGGCGACAGGTTACAGTGGGAGTCTATCGGCTTACATTACGATAACGCAATTATTTAAGTTTTGAATTAGTAATTTTTGTTCGCAGACTCATCATTCAATGTGACATTTAATTAACTAATATATTTATGATAAATTATCAATGAACATTAATTACATACTTGATAAATTATCAAATTTGTATATACGTTCCAACTGATATTCATAAATAATAAATTGGCACTTTTTGAGCCGACTTAATATTACCCCACACGTCAAGGAAATGCCAGAGCCGGAAATTTATTATGTATTTTGCCACTGCACCGAACAAGATGACATTTCACGGGTGATTATCCGAACATCAATAACAGTTTGATTAATTATACGGAGTAAATAAATGAGGCAATCGTGATTTAAAATTACACTAAATTATATCCTACTACCCATTTATTAATACCTGTTATTCAAAAACTATTTAGGTGTAGTCCGTGGAAGTATTCCATTGTTATGAAACGTTTACGTAATTTCTAAAATTGAGTTGAATAGCTTCCGAATGTGCTGACATAAACTGCGATTTACGACGGCAGCAGGCTCTAAAACGAAGTTTAGGTTATGAAAGAACGCTCAAAACAATCTGAAATACGCGCATAAAAGCAGGTGGGTATGCAAATAAAAAACAGCGTTCGACCTTCGTCTTATTTATGGCGCCTGGCAGTTGTTAAAGAAAGTGAATGCAGCTAGTCTGAAGTCGGCGCCGCAACTTCACCTGTTCTGAAAAAGTCAATTTCAAAATATATAGTACCTTTTGTTCGCGGACCTGCCGGTGAGGTGCTTACGACCATTATTAAGAATCTGACATAACATGGCGGCGGTAAGAGCGGCGGCCACGCATGCCTGTTATTTGTTTTTGAATTCCGAACTAAGGAGCAAGCTTTTTACAGCCTATTTCTCGCTGCGACATTTTATGCTTGCTTATACGAACCGTTACATCAATAGCTCTTGTTTTGCGTACTTAATTAGCATAGTTTTACCAATTTGCGTCACTACCGTAAATTGGAGTTGTAACACGTTCTATGATTAGAGACACGCTAAACAAAGCCCTGTGACGACATGTCAACGCCTACGACATAGGGACAGATAGTGAGCCTGCATCGCCAAAAATATCAAAGTACTCCGCCCATCGCACGATCGTTACCAAGTTCAAAAATTTGAACACCCCGATTTTCATGATACTTTTCATAGATTACGTGATGTCTTTTATCGTATGTAGACTTCATTTTCAGACCAAATTATTAGAGACATTGAAGATTTAAATAACTCGTGCGACACGATTTTATTAAGCTGTTGTAATTAATTGTAGAAATGGGTAAAAATATTCATGCTATGTCAGTATTTTAAAAATTAATAATTTTCGTGTCATTTTTGTATGAAAAGTATTACTCCATCGTAAATGTCACGTTAATAAATAATGGAAACGGTTTAGGTTCAGATATTTTAAAACATATCGATATTTATTATATAAAATAAGAAAGGACATGAAAATTTATTATTAAGCATAAGTTTAACTGTTGCGAAGATTTTATTTATTTAAAAACCAATAAAGACATTTTTAGGTTATATTAATTAGCACTGACAAGATTGCAATCGAGAAACTGAGTTATACACCTATCACCATGTCTAGCAACGTAAAGCCGGGCAATAGCACTAGAGCGGGCAATCATTAAATCTAGTATGTGGTAAAACAGTTCCTAACTTTCTCTTCAGTAAAACGGGATGCGAATAACTTGAACAATTATTTTTGTTACAGTAAAATAATACACTGTTTTGAAAAGACTAATTTTTTTCATAAAAATAGAGTTTTATTTTATATATTGCACCATATAAACTTTTATAAATTAGCAATTAGGTAAACTATAGAAATAATCAATATCAATTAAACCAGTGACAATATGGAATATAACTACGACGTCTCATCGTGATAATGGTTAATGTATATTGTCGTAAAAACAATTTGCATTGAATCGGACAAGTATTATGTAACATTTGTGTACGACATGATCAATGTTGTAAAAATGTATCTGCGAATCTAATTCAAACTTGGATCGGATGAGTTACTCCAGGTCGTAATAGAGTCGGCCTCGACCTATTTCGGCGTAGCGCGACACGACATAATAATGTACAACATTAGAAATATTTAAACAATGTGGTTGCATTACATTTTTATTGCCACTGTTTTAAAAAATTTCGTTTAAATTTCTTCAAGTTTGGTATACTTGCAAGTTTGTCAACGTCGTCACCGGATAAAGATGTACGTTAACGGAAACAATTTTTTTAAAACTCTTGATTATCAAACCTTGAGGAGGTTGTAGAACCAATAATAAATGCCATGAACCAAAGATGAATAATATGTAAAAAATAACTGGAAAATTTATTATTGATATCTGAAACACGAAAACTTAGTCTGTTTCACTGTTATTGACGAATTCTTGTATAATATGAAAAAAAAACATAGTTCACTTTAAAATAAAAACTACGGTATGTAGGTAATGTATAAATGAATCAATAAAATTTTCTACAATAGTTGACGCCAATTATTATCATCTGTATACAAAAATACACTTGCTTACAAAAGTGCGGTTGAAAGTTATGTTTACGCTGTCAGGCGAGTATAGTATCATTAAAGAATAAGTAAGGGTTTGCTATACTGCCCATAGGTATGTGCGCAGCGAGAGGGCAGAGAGTATCGGCCACTTCATTCCATCAGTTCACCGTCAACGCTCGCGACAGCAGCGTTTATAATCTTTTTTATTCGGCCTCTACCTCTCTATGCTTTTATAAGACACGGTACAGCGGTTTCGGTAACATTATAATCAAACAACTCCGATCAGTATAAATTTAAAGTCACCGTACGAACTTCAATTGACACTTAATTCTGAATATAAAAATAAGTTCGAAGAAATATATAGATGTAATGTAATAAATATACGAGCGCGATCGACTGATCAATTGGCACCTGATTGGTTTAATGTAATCTATTTGCTGTCCGCTTGATGTCAAGGGCGAGCAAATACTGATTAACAAGCTTTTAATTCCGCCCCTTGTTTTCATTATATTTTACGTTATTTTTTTATTTTTTATCGTATTATGTGTTCATTATTTTTACGTACGTATCCCTATTTATTAGCTACTCGGACACACTTTGTACTATCAAAAATATCGACCAGTTGCCGTTTAATAGGAAAAAAAAATATAATAAAACGTGTATCTGAGTCATAACTTTCTTAATTGATTAAATTTCTGAATAATAAACAACAATAACACAAAAAAAAATTTCTATTTTTCTATACTGCAAAACTTTAATTTAATTGTAATAGTTTAATTATTTCCATTGTACCATTGTGTTATATAATTATGCTAATATTTTGTGGTTTTGATTGAGGTGGTTCCAGTGACAGGTTTTTTTTATCTAATCTGTAGTTTGTATGGAAACAAAAAGCGTTGTTAAGAATCTTCCGCGTGCCTTAACGTAAGTATAAAAAACAGCCGTATTGGTCGAATTTTGTGCTTAGCAACACATTTAGTAATATACTTAGAGAATTAATTGTAAAGGTAAAAGAGCATATCAAAATTTTAAGTAAATTTACCGCTTACTTAAAAAACTCAAATCAATCAATATTTTTAATAATTTGTTTTTATTTTGATTCAAATTCAATTGTAAGAATGTAGATATTGGAAAAAACCTTTATTATTTATTAAACTAAACTTTATTAATTCAAATGAAATATTATTATTGTAACTATTAATATTGATTTATGATTTGAAAACACTTGTAACATTATGATAGGTTTAAAAACACTTGTATCAATAAAATTGAAGTAATAAAGTCAATTGCTATAATTACGGAAGACTTTACTAAATGCGCCTTTGTGCATCGCAGCTATTTCAATGTCAATCTAATTGCAGGACGTCAATTATTATTGACCACGACAATTATTATTACTATTTATATTGGTTTAATAATTCAATGCCTAACATTTTCTGTAACCCTATGGTTATGGACATGTATTTTTTTACATAGGTTATTTGTAACATTTAAAAAAAAAGAACTACTCAATCAATACTCAACATTTCAATGGTTACTATACTTAACAACATATAATATTGTACATAGTAACTAATAGTATAAGATTTATGTGACAGCGTCTACGTAGAATCATACTCTATCAGTCCTAACATATGTATTTAAAAAATTGTAAACGTCCTTGTTTTACCTTAAGGAAAAAAGTCTTATTTAGAATACTATAACTGAATTATATAATATATTTAGTATACACTTCCCTATATTGGCATGTAAAATATTAATAAATTTTTCAATGTAGATCTTATACAATGCTAATATAGTCACATTCGGGTTGCCATTTGTAAAACAATATGTCATAACATTTTGTATTAAAAGAAAGGTTTTGTGTTGTCTTTTCAACACATAGACGCCCACTTTAAGGCATAGGCCTCCCCCAAAGATAGCTATGGGGGGATATACCATAACTGATACGGAACCCTTTGACAGGCGGGTTAGCGATCGCAGAAATGTGTTATAATACACCTAGGGTGCTGCTGCCCATCCGTTAGAGACTTGTGGATAATAGCAATGGCAATCCTATACAATTAATGCCCAAAGTACGTGTTATATAAGATTGCTTCCCAGGAGTCAAACCTGCGACCTACGTTCGTAGGTTTCTGTTCATTGGGCTACTACTGCACGTTGCAGTTTAACATTATTTATTAAAATTTCAGAAGAAAAGCTTATAAAAATGTGGATAATCACTAAAACTTTTATAAACAAATAATATTACAGTGTATTTACAACGGGAATTATGATTACTCATACCTTCAAAGGACCATGGTGTAGCTTTTTTAATATAAGTACATGATAAATAGATAGATAAACATTTATCTCAAACCACGATAACACTAAAACAAAACATGGCAAAATAAAAACGAATAATTGGAAAAAATTATCAACGGGTATAATTGATGTGTGTTGCAGGAACATTTTAAGTTCCTATTTTTCAAAGAATCATTGTTATAAATAGATATTACCTAAATGAAAATTATACTTGCTGCCTATCGGTTGTTTTAGAAAACGAGACGTCTATACGATATCGTCCCTGAGAACTAAAGAGGAAACGCTCGTCGCGTGCTATTCTTAACTAACCACATGCAATACAGCAGTAAGATGTTACTATTCTATGTTGAAGTGTTCTTTTGCCAAATTTTTGCAATAACACGTCACCATCATAAAAAAAAATATCAACATATATAGTAAATATAAACTGCGATTAAATATATGCTTAAATATCCAAAATGTAATCCCGTTATTGCATTTACTGTTGATGACCCATCAATACTTCATAGAAAATGCATAACATAATTGCATTTAACTGTAATTACACACTATAGTATTTTGTTGTTTTGATATTACATAATGTGAAAATATTTTTTATTAAGTTTCAATTCTTCAACAGAAAGTTGTCTAAGACATCTAAGCACGTGCTATGATTCAATTTAATTTCGGTTTGCAATATTCCTACTTTTTGCAGAGAGGACATGTTCATATAAAATCTCTTCTTCGTTTCTGCGAGCCGTCTGAGAACCGTGTACTATAACCACGAAGTCTGTACGACGCAAATATTCCAGTCCACACTATTACAGACCTTTATCTGAATGGCATTTTTTCTTCACTACGCGCTAAGTGATACTGTTCTCATTATTGCATATTATTTTACACCCTTCGTATTTATAAAGGATATCTGAATTCATCGTAAGAAAATACAAATTAGCCTGGACTACTGGACTCTCCATGAATCTGTCCATTGGACGCTTTGCTGAACAAATCTTAATTTGGCAAAATTTCTTTGAGATAGCCGTTATTCCAGATTGTGTTGACGTATAATTAATTCTTTGAATTTGATTCCAACAGCCGAGAGATATTTAATTCTTTGGGTACTTCTCTCATAATCACTGTTTTCGTCCATCTAGATATAGAATTTCCTAGTTTTTTTTTTAATTTTCAGTCTGGTCTCTCGAAAATGCTAGAGAACTTTTAGTTAAAGAACCGTATATGTTACCTTCATATTTAGGTACAGTTCTTATTCTAAGAGTACTACTGTTCTGAAAGTATTTAATGACTTTTACCATTGTAATTCGTGTCCATCTTTCAGTTGATAGCGATATGATGATATACTGATTAGATTAGTGAAAGTGATGCAAGAATTTACAACGACAGGCTAAACAGGTTTAAATGTTGCTTTTCAGAACTCTAGGAGCAACAGTAATTTTTCAATATAACTTGAATTTTTTTTGCCCAAAATGAAGCAAATTATCAATAACAAAAATAGTAGAAGCTGTGTTTTTATCATTAATTTATTTGTTTCAGTTAAGTATATCATTGTTTTCTTATAACCTTATGTTGAATTCAGTGTAAAAATAAAATATTTTACCTTCTTACTTAAATACCATTAACACGTCTTGTCATGAAGTTATTTTTAAATAACTTTCACTGACAAACATCTGCTTACGCAAGCTGCAAGAATTATTTGTCTTTGGTTACAAGAAAATGAAATTTTATGTACACAGAATTTTTATATGACTGTAATTAACTTCGTAAATTAAAAAATATTTGAAGTAGCTACAAATGCTTTATACTGTTATCAGCTCAATAATCGCGTTTAAGTTGTGTTAATATTCCTTACGAAAATACAACTTTTATATTTATATATTAAACGTGATTGGTTATAGGTTTAACAGCTTTAAGGCAGTGAATTAAGGATCATTTGCTTTCAATTATATTATATAACACTATTAAAAAATCAGTTATTTTAGAAATAACATTTTTTTTTCTTTCTAAATATCTTGCGATCAGTCGACAGACTATGAGCAGTTATGTTGGATGATAAATAAATAACGTAATGAATATAACTAAATTTAGAATTAATTAATGTTTAAAAGTAAGTAATTATTAAATGAAAAATATACCTAGTTCTAAAAGATTACTTTTTACAGGGTTATTGAAAATAGATGTTAAAGCTTTTTGTTGACAAACGAGCTATATATGCACTTCATTCATTCTTCATTGCCGTAATTTATAAAATGCATATTTTAAAACTATATCATTTATACGTATAAATACTGGCCAGAATATTTTTTGGTCCATTAAAAATTTCCAAAAATGGATTTTATGAAATTACATCCACAAAAGGCAGTGCAGGCCACGCAAAGCAGGCGGGGGACAGATATTTCGTTATTAAAACCTTTGCAAATTTCACAGACACTAAACTTCATGTACCTAATACGGACTTTGTAGTCATAAAAATATGATGTCTAAACTCTACGTCTGTCAAAACATGGTATGAGTGGCAGTGTTGCTTCGTTGTCGCTATAAAACCAGGTTTATCTTTGCGCAAAAACAGTTTTACCCCAAAAAGGCAAAAATATTATAATTTTTCACCAAGTTTACATATTTATAATCACGGATGTCAATGGTCCCCATATAAAGCTATCACTTAATTCGAAGTTTAAATGAGGTTTTAAGCTGAATAATCGTTGAGCAAAATTACCATACAATCCTGTTTATATGTCGACTAAATGGTAAAAATTATTGATGATGTTACTTTTTACTAAATTGGTGACTTTTCTGTACCAACGACTCATAACTTAAACATCTGCATAAATCACGTTTGATCAAATGATCATAAGGTATTCGCTTTGTACTGACGTGTTTTAAAATATCTATCTCATCAAATTAATTAAGACCATCGTAAATCTATTAAATTGTATAGGTTACCAGCTGTTGCTATTCTATCATATCTGTAATCTCTCGAACTCCGTTACCGTGATTCATGTTGTGAATTATTTCACGGTTGTTATGCGCCGCCTATTAATCAAAGATGTACTACAGGCATGACTGACATTTTGGAATTCGCAGAATTCCTGAACACTTGATAGTTAATGATTCACCGAACGCTGAAACAACGTGAGTTTATAGCTTGAAAATTAAGCCTAACAGGAAAAACATAGGTAAGGACTTCCATTCAGTACTTTCTTCAAACATGTACGATAAAAAGTTGTTCAAAGTTTTTGAGAGACAGTCTTTGTCCAATATTCACTTTTGTAGTGACTTTCCGTGTGAAAGTAAAAAAGAGATTAAACACTGAGCTTCTTAAAAATTATAAACAAACGGATACAGCACGTTAGGTATATTTAAACTTTGTCAAATACATGGTATGTAATATACAGGATGATTGATAGAAAATTATAATTTTAATATGTAGTAATTTAAATTTTGAAAACGCTTTTTACGCAATAATTTTTTTAGTATTACTGAAATTATTGATTTTTTTTAGAGGTAAAAACCTATCATCCTAAATATAAAAATCAAAAGTACAAACGTAGTTTTTACTTTACACAAAAGGAACAAAAACCTTGTGTTCTCAATAATTGAATGCAATAAAGATTCGGTAGTTCCCAATGCCTTCGTAAAAAACGAAAGCAACTAAAACCCTTTCGTTAGGCATTGAAGGTCAGCGTGGTAATATGTGTCCGAAACAATTTATTAAATGGACTCACACGCGTACGTGATATAGCAATACGAGATGCAGGAAATATTGTTGTGACAGCTCTTTGACCGGTCTGTGTCAGATACCATATGTCTTTGGAATTCATGCCAATTTATCCGAAAATAGCTGTTCTGCTATTGATATAAACATTAATTCATATCGCACAGTTTAGATATAAAGTAACAACATTATATGTTTCTTAAGTTATATTTATAAACATTATATACATTATAATACGATAATACGAGTATGTAAAATAATGTGAATTAATTCACTACTTTTTCATTAAATTGTTAGTTTTTTTATAAAGCAACCTTTTGTAAACAGTTTATTCGTACGAAAAGTATCAAGTTATACAAATTATACTTTTACTTTACTTAAGTTATACTTCTTTTCCAATTAATTAGTAGATTTGTTAAGATCCTCATTATTGAGATTCATTATATAGTTTTCTGCGATTTACCGAAAACTATGTATGTGTTTAACGTTTGTGTTGATTCATAAGACATCTACATGTGAATATTATATATTGATAGAAAATTCTTTGTATTTTTATAGTAAATCTACATGGTGTATTGTTGTAATAATCTTCATGTCAATACCTGTAAAATCCATTTGCATACAGAACGTTTTAACTACACATCATTTGAAAGAGCTATGAAGTCATGGAGCGCCGTGTGCATTTGCGGCGGACAATAAAGCCGTTTGTTATTTTGAATTTGATGACTTGATAGTGCATTTCAATTTATGGCACCATTGAGTGCTTGTGGCGTTGATCATTACCCTAGTTTCTGCGACCGGTTCGTACAATCACAGCGTTGAATGCATCTTTTGTGAAAAAAAAAAACCAATGAAATAGAGCGATGTCGGCAGTTAAAACGATTTCAGTGATTTTATTATCTCTTTATGTCTAAATTGATGGGATCACTAAAACATGGAATACATATATCTATTGATAGCCGTGGCACATGGGAAACAGTTGCACTCGCAAAATAAATTCGAAAAGCGGTCGCTTTTCCTTTTACTAAGAATCTCTGTTTACTAGCCAATATAAATACGTAGCCTTGATGTCTTATTCAATATTCATGGTTTTTATGCCCATATTAATTTAAGTAACTATCTTCCGAGTTGGACTTTGGATCTAATTCCTAATCTGAATTAATTTTATGTAAAGGTAACGTATGCCAATGTGTATCGTATTCAAAACATGGCCTCTGATCTTAATTCAACTTTATTACACAAACATAAAAGACGTACAAGGAAATATAAAATGACACTCCAGCGTTTTCGCAAAAACAAATTTATTGCGTATCTTGCGCAGTTCATTTAAAAACATATATGTACATAGTTAGGTGCGGACCGATTTAGCTATATTTATTTATAAACGCTTATTTAATTTTAAAAACACTTAATAAATTTGTCTATCAGAAGTTATAAGAATATTTAAATTAAAGTCAGCACCTATCATTATGGGCAAATATTATAATATAACAATATTGCTCAAATTCCTTCTGACTATATTAAAAATTTTAATAGTAGAGGATCGCGTGTTTAAAAGCTTATTTAATTTGATCAAATAAGTTAATAGGCAAAAGAGTTGATACAATAAAGATATACCTTGAGACTAGATCTTTCAACTGACAGCGGACTTCCATGGAATGATTTTAAACGGAAATGCAAAAACTTACGATGGAAAAAATTATACGCGGGCCCGGAGCTATATCAACAGAAAAACAAACGTTTTGTTATAAACGTGAGATTCTTCTGCTACATTGTATTTTTCATAGTATTTGTGGATAAATGTAATTAATGTATAGTTCTATATTTATCTTTACCTTTTATAAGTATATGTTTACCTAAAAGAAATAAATTCGAGACATACATCAATATTGAAATTGCAAAATTATAAAGACGGAATCAAATTTATACGGAGTGTAAAGAGGATGTTATAAAAAAGGCTTGTCTGTTTACGCACATAAAAATCTACGACGCATTTCGTGATGAGTTCGGAGACAAGAATTCGCGAGCCAGACGAAGTATGTATGTACATATTTGCATTTCACAACAACATCACCACGTAGTCATGTGTACTCGGTCCGATTATAGAAGCGCTATACGTTATCTCTGTAATCTTATGCACCGACGTGTCTTTGCATACCTCTCTTATCGCCGGCCAGAAGCAAGGTCACCACTTGCCATTACTGGAAAAACAATGGACCTCTGACGAAACCTATATTGCTGGTTTGTTTAGTACATACATTTTCGTATTTTGATGTTAAAATAGCAACATACACATACAAATCATACGTGTTGGTATCAAATATATAACCATTCATAATTTTTAGGTTATGGAATGTTTTAATATATTTTAGCAAATGTTTACAACATTTTCAGTTCAAATTTGAGAAAGCATAAGAAAATATGACGAGTTTGCCGAAAACATCTAATAACAGTTTACTATCAAAGACATGGCAGCATACTGTAATTTATCTATTTTCTCGCGTAAGTTTAATACTGCAACATTAGTAACTATTCCTAAATAAGTATTTCAAATGATTTGAAATTAAATCTTCTCTGATGAATTAAGATAGATTGTTGTTGGCTATGGCTTTACGTAACTTAGTGGTTTTAGCTTGAAAAATTATATAACACAATGGAGCAAAATATAAAGGCGATGTTCATGGCTTTAGGTAACTTTAACATAACACAGAATTACGACGTGGCTATTGAGCTGGAGGCGGGCTTGTGACCTACATTCCATCACTGTGCCATTAACGCACCCATTGGACTTCTTTGAATCCAGATACAACAATGAACTGAAAGGTTTTTCATTTAAAACAGCGCTGTTGCGTAATCCATAAAATAAACTTACCGACTTTATAGCAGGCCTGTTCTAATCTTCACTTATTAACAATAATCGTAATAAACCAATAATCAATAAAAATAGCTGAAAAATTATTACAAGCTAGATTACTGTAGTAATTCCTCTGGAATTTAAATTGAGGGCCCAACAATTGAACATCTTGCCTAAAAATAATTTTATTATAATATATAATAATGCGTGAGAGAATAGCCACTGTTTGAAATTGATTCTTTTTTAACTGTAAAGTTTATGTGACTCTTAATTAGATTAAATATAACCAAAACCTTTTTGTCAAGTCTACTAGTTAGTCCATGGTAAAAATAAATATTCACAATCGATATTTATACCATGTTGTGTTAACCATTGCTAACCGTGATGACGTTGTGAAAGAATTTGCTCTCACAGCGGTTTTATGTTACGCGGAACGCATCGAACATATCATAAAACCGACGCGTTCAGCGAACGTTTTGAATCGCTCGCTTGAAATACAGTGTGCATTCTCAAACTTACTTTTTTTTATCAAAGTCATTGCTATTGTAAAGCATTTTAGGCTTGCAAAACTTTTACAATATTAAACAGTATAGATAATGTGAGATTTGGTACTAAGAGTAATATATATTTATAACTAGCTGACTCTGTGAACTACATTCAGGAGAACGAACAGTCAATAAATGGGCAGATTTCGGATTTTAAAATCAACATAATATTATTAATATCAATTTATCGCAAAAATCATGCAAAATAAACACGTCATTCGACCATCTTCGATTTGTACATTTTGTATTATTTTTAAAACAAACCAAAGACACGAAAAGGTTAACTGTCAAACGATAAGACTGATGTTTTTACTGAAGTTTTCTATAATTGTTATTATTTATTGGTCAATACTATATTTTAATAATCACTATCCTATTCCGGGCGAAGAAAAATCTTAAAAAATAAACGTCATAAAAATTGGTCCAAGCGTTCTTGAGTTATAAATGGTGTAGATAACACGATTTTGTTTTTTAATTATATATATTATAATTATACATATATAAATTTAACATTTCTTACGATACCTACCATGATAAGCGCATTCATTGCAACAAATGGGCCAAGTGTTTGCACCAATGATGCGCCGCATAAGCAATCTGACTCGCGCTCTAATTATAATGCAGTTGGCCGCGTCGCGATATCCGATGCTCAATGAATTTAATTATTGCATATTAGTACGGACTTCGTCTCATACGTTCCTAAATTTATATTAATAGCCTGCCAACACGCTTGAGCCAATTTAATTATTAATTAAAAAAATGTCATTTTAGTGCATATTTATTTATGTTTGCACCAAACAAAATAAGTAGTAATTTACAAAAAAAGAAACTGGCCCAGACAGTATAAATATGCAGTAAATTATAATATTTTGGGTTCGCGCCGGTCATATTATTTCTTGTTATACGTGAGTGCATTCAACTTTTTAAAAATAAAGTAATAATTCTGCACAAGACTTTCGCATCTGTGATAGTATGTATGTTTAAAAGTTATGATAAACTGCTACTATTACAGGAATATCAAACAATCGATAATACTTCTATATTAGTGGATTTATTAAATGAGTTTATGAAGAAAAAAATTCGGCTTGTCAATAAAACAATGGCCCGATCATTCAAATGAATTTTGCAATAGGTAATTTGCGCAACATATTGTCTCAAAACATTTTATATGTGCATATATATATGTTCTTATCTGATTGATACTTAATAATGCATATGCACTTAATTAATACATGTGCCGTCGTGTAACCAAGAAGGATTCTGACAATATCTGGTACAATTAGATTAATATCAAAATTTATGACACGATCCAGAGGAGTAAAAGTAAAACTTTATGATTTTAAATAACATTAGCAGCTTTTGAAGTACTTACGTTAATAAATGGAAACTCTAGGCAAGTTCACAAAAGCTGTATGCAATAATTTATCAGTAATCCCCAAATTAAAATTGAACGATTTGAGTTCCTTAGTTATTTTATTTTTCCTTGTATATTAGTTTTAGTACTAAAATATAATAAAGAATTCATTTATAACCATTTTACCTTTAATGGGATTAGATATTATCCATTTTCTGTTATACAACCACCCTAATCACTCACACGTGCGATAAATTTTTGATATAAATCTGTTCATATGCATTACTCAGCGAAAACCAAATAAAAGATAAAATAATTAACAAATCGCACGTTTTTATTTCTTTATAAAGTAAATCATGAATATTTTTATATACACCGGATTAATCGCCAGCTTTGGATCACTTGGCTTTAATTGAATCATTGCAGCGTGGCCATTTTTAGAAGAATTTGGACAAACGCCAGCGTTTGTTCTGTATCGACCACTTGCACGGATTTTTGGTTCATCGGTAAGGTCAAGGTTACACAAGTGGGCGATAACCGCCTTGTGTGCCGCCTTTATTACTAAAACATTAGCCCTTGCAATTCTGTCAAACTTACGTCTGTTTACTTATACGGTTATTATAGTATAAAATAGCGGTAATTTAAATAGTTTTTTTCGTGTATTAACTGAAAACAAAAAATTTATTTGGAGTCATTATTTATTGTTGCCTGTAACTTTCTGGCAAAGTGTTTGTATTTATGTAATTAAAAAAATACCACAATTACTTTCAAATAAACGATGGGTACATAAAATTAAAATAAACTTATCTGTAAAATATAAAAGGTGATTGGTTATAAATGTAAAATCTTTGAAGTACCGCATTATAAAACGCTTATTCTCATTATATGTTATCAATAGGTTATTTTTTATATCTGAAACCATTGGTTTTTGGACAAGTTGTACCATACATAAATTGACAGCAAATGCACTATACATTCACACCATAAAATATTTTACACATATAACCAATCACCTGTATATTGAGATATTACAGTCGACATAAAATTATCTTCGAATAGTTTCGAATATTCAATACTTATGATACTTATGTAAAATTAAAATACGTGTGCTGAAATATCAAGATAACTTCAAGTAACAACGTGATTAAGCACATGTGCAGGCGCTCTTATCAGATACATTATAATTTGCGTGCTGTAGCGAATATAACATGGTCGATAAAAAATTGGAATGCAGGTAAACAATGTATTACGTTAAACTTACACGAAGATAACCTTGGCCGAGTGGAGAGCCTGGCTAGTGTTCTCTACAGAATGTTTACATTAGACATAATTTCTATGAAGAAAGATGTTACGACCTCGTAAATTCAACTAGATTTAATACACATGACCAAATATTTTTTTACCTAAATATACTACTACTGCGTGCTATGTATTCTTTTTATTCTATTAAATAAACAATATGCCTTAGATAAAAGTTATATTGTTTAATTACACTCGTAGTAGCATCTGTTAGCAGTGATTACGTCATATTCATCCGATTAGTCCGTGCGTCTACAATTCCGTCTACATTTTTGTTCTCATTCCTTTGACCTTACAATAATATTTTCTATCAATTCATGACTTGTCATTGTATAATTTACATTATTATAATTAATAATTTTGCAGTACTTTTACAATACACGTGAATAAATTTTAAAAATCAGAAAAATATTTTTTTTATCATCCTACGTTTATTCTTCCAGCTTCATTGGGATTTAAGTGACACAATTCTAAAGGCATTTAGCTCAAACCTACAAAAACTAAACTCGAGAGCCTTCGCTCGAACATTAGATAAATAAAATGAACCTCCATTTTTTTTTTGATTAACCGCTTAGGACTCCATAGGGCGACTGAGCGTTAGGGGCAACCAAATATCTCTTCATATACAATTATTTTTTTTACCGAATCTTCTACAACACAAAATTCAATCCTGGTTAAGCTGTTTAATGAATACTAATGAACTCAGTATTTATAAGACGATTTAGTTTTAATTTTCTTTAGATAGTTAGACGTCAATATTCAATATTAAAATTAAGATGCAATTTCAAATGCCTTTTAAACGCTCAAGTTTTCAAACACCGTAATTTTTGTGCACTATTTACTAAAAATTTTATTTCTGTTGACTTATTCATTAGTATGATTACATAAGGAATTGTATTTCAAAACCGTTCAAAGTGTACTTCGGAACTTGAATTTGATAACTAGGATTCATATTATAAATCAGCAAAGACATTGGACAAAGTCCACGCTGAGTTTTATATTTATTCGTAAACAATAATGTTTGTCGACATATTTAAAATGCAGTGTATTTAAAATTCGAGCTATCTTAAAGGCATATCGAGTTACGGCAAGGGGATTCCCAGGCTATTGTTGTAGGTGTAACGGTAATAAATGCAAACTTAAACATTCACAATTATTTAATTATTGCATACATATAGTAGACACTGAATTTAACGAAATGAAAAAAAAACAAGAAGTATAAATTTAATGTTAATTTTTTTATTATTACCACATTTGTATTCCTGTACATTAGTTTTTTTTTCGGGCCGATTTAAGTCATTTCTTATCTGTTAAAATTTAAAGTATCTTCAATTCTTAGCTTGTATGACAATTCTTCATTAAATGCTATTTTAAGATGCTATGTAAAATAATGATACGTAAAACTAAATAATAATCTATCGAAAAATGTCAGGAAATTTGTATAACTTTATTTTAGACTATTTCAATCAATTATAATCCCTATGAAGGTAGTATTTACTATTCAGGACATAAAATGATTAATGTTTAAAAATATTAGAGCCGTATTAATAATTAATATCGTAAAAATAAATGGCTGTTAAGCTTCCCTGCTGCGTGTCATGCGCGTATTCATGTTTTCCAAACTGATTAAACCGTTAATCCCATCATAAGATTGTCCGACACGAACATGGGGACCCAAGTCGGGTTGTCCTGTCCATCACGGTTCCTATTAACAAGAGACATGTCAGAGAGTCTGGGTGTATGCTTAAGCTAGGCATCTCGTATTACCGTTACCGGCAGAGTGGCGCCAGCGTACTATGTAGACCACGAGATGCGCTGATCGCGGTCTATTGAAATGTAAATTCTACGCTAGCGGGCGGCCCTATAACACTCTAGGTTCAATTTATAGCATAAAATTATTGTGACAAACAAAATTTATTCCACATTTGACCCGTTTCCCCAATTTGTTATTCCTATCTTTTCTATAAATATCCTATAAATTCGATAGAATTTTGAAAATTCATAACTACAGCACTTTATAGCAAAGATGTATGACCACGGTATTTATTAAATCATAAATGAGGATCTTCAATATGAACGTTTGTATGACATGAGCATATGCCGACACTATCCTTCTAAGCCGACATATAAATCCTCTGTCCATGTGGGCGGACACAGTTGTCGGTAACTTCAGATAAACGTTTACTATGACCTGCGCCCTTAGGGAAATCCTCCACGCTCTAGTAACTACAATCATAATTACGTGTGTTTAATTTAGTTTTATTAATTACAGATATACGGTGTTTTAACGAATTTCATCGTGCAATATAATTTAAATATTTGCTTTAATTTAATGTGTTAATTACGACTTTCATATATAATTATTAATATTAAGAATAAGGCATTGTTATACAAAAAATAATTTTTAAACACAATACAATGTTCTGTTGACAAGTATTACAATATAGGATTTCAGAATCAGTTATCTATATTTTTAATTATCACGAATAATACCGCTTTTTTATTTATACATTGGAATAGAAAACAATTACAATCTTATTTATGATAGTATCATAATTTAGATAAAACTTAATAATAAATGATATTCAAATATTTTTAGTTTTTTGTTTTAGCGCAACTTTTATTTAGTCTTTTTTATTTTAAATCTGTAATAACAGCTTATTTAATTCATCATCTTTTTATGAATAAGCTTTGAATACTGCGCAGACGAATTCAAAATCAAATATCTGCAATATTCATCAAATAAACATAATCAATTTTCAGTCCAATAATATTTCATAAATTTGTCAAATAATAATAAGTATAATATTGAAAAATGGTTTTTTATTACTACAGTGATCCCGGAATAATTTCTGCTTACATTTTTTTTCAACTTTCACGCATTTGAACTGTCATATAAAATTGTCATAGTTATTGTATAATATTTTGAATGTATGCAAGTTAAATTATGAAAAATAAGCCTGCACCAATTAGTCATGTTAAAATATCATCATCATCATCATCATCATCCGCTGAGACTAACTTTTAAATGGTTATGACACAATCGATAATAATCGAAACATAAAATAAAATGTTGATGTTTAAATACATGTGATTACTTGCGATCAGGCGAGAAACCAGAGCCAACATATCTTTATTTCCTATACCACACAAGGTAAAGTATAAAATGTCTCCCAACACCTATCAAAAGTACCCTAAACTAATTTAAAATGTTTATGTTCAAATGAGAGATTATTTAATCAAAAAGGAAAAAGCATTTCAAGTTTTAGATGTAAACTTTCGTTTCGTTTCTGTACGGTCCACGGTCCACGGTGAACTCGATCGATAAACAACGAGGCCCGCAACTTTAAATTAAGATAACAATTTTATTTCTTTCAACTGGATTCTTCGAATCGATTTTTCATAGGCGTGGAAACACGGAGGTTATTAACACATATCTAAGCGCAGTGAAAACCTATTTTAAAAGTAATAAAAGTTAAGGGAGAAAGTAAGCGGTCGTTGTACGATGTAAAATATATATTGCTGCAAATAAACTAATATTATGCACTGGGTTGTCAAATTATCAATGTAAATCTTGTTAAAACATTTGCATAGCACGAGTGATATAAATATGAATAAATATTTGTAACTTATTGAGACAAGTTTAATAACCTACAAATATTTACTTTCTCGTGTTGGGTTCTAGTTTGGCGGTCAACACGGACTCCCAATCATTGTTTATATGCGCTGAATATGAACTTGGCCCAAGAATGTTCAACGGGATTGGGTCACCGAGTGCGTTGGATTCTCTATGGCTCCTCTCCTTTTTATTAGAACAATTAAAGTAGTTTAAAAAAGATGTAAGTCTATTTTAAAACCCATAACAGGATACGATTGATACGTAAGTGTTGTAAATATGAATTGAATTGATACTCGGTTAATTAATTCAGGAATTAAGTTTAGAAATGTAATTTATATATAATACACTGACTTACACTGACTTGCGTAATAAGAAAAATATTTAACTTTATTAGAGACAAACTGTATGCAGCTATTCTTAAATTCAGTTTGTATTAAATAGTTGTCATCGTAAGTCATAACAATACGTATATACGTATTCTAAGACTGGGCGCTTGGGTACAGTCTTCCGTATGTAGGGTCAACAATCACGGGTCATGCTCGCCTCGACTTTACATCTTATAATCATGAAATAAGTTACCGTAAGTTGTCGTGGGAACGGGAAACTTTCTTCTATTAAAGGTCATATGATAGAGTACGACCGACTATTATTAAAAAAAGTATCAATAATTTAAGAAGCGTATATATATGTATAAAGTATTCAATAGGAATAGTTTAACCAAACGTTAATTTTAATGTATTTCAAAGTTATTTATATTTGCAATAACTTACAGTTCTCATAGTCTATCATCTGCCCCTTATGCAATAAAGCTATTTGATTTGTTAATAGACCTGAGTGGGTCCTGCCACCACTCTCTTACTAACGATGAACTTCCTTCTGCACAGTTCCTTTAAACTATAGCTTCCTGATTTCCATATCTAACGTGAGAAAAATTTATCAATTATGTAATCAACAGATAAACACAATACAACCTCAAATCTATCAAAAATTTAACTTGAATCTTGTGGTTGTGTATTGTAAGATAGACATAAGAGTTTGCTAACGAAACACTAACGATGTTTACAGCAAGTGTCACGTTTCCCTTGCAAGAGGTACTTGTTACAATCAACAACAGAGCAAATACTGATGACATTTGAAATCTTTCATCCATTGAATTATATCTAAATTTTATGATTTAAAAAAAAAGTTTCAAAAAAATAATGTAATGGAAGCAAACATGTATCTCGAACTCGCCGCGATAACAAGCACAAGATCGCAATAAACCTAATAGAAATCAAGGTAAACAAATGCACCTGCACTCGGAGAATTTTCAAGAGTTTCACTGAGCTATCTCGATAGTTCATCCAATGTGTTATAATGCAAGATTGTCGCACCGGTTCAGGTCCAAGTAATTGTAATCGGAAAGTGCTATTTATTTCGCGTAATTTATTCTCCTGCGCAGCACCGGCTCCTAGGAGTAAGCGACATGCGCACCACGCGACGAACACTCGGTAACTGAACGTTTGCTTGGATCGGACCAGTTATTATGCGCCCACAGTTGCCATCAATAACTTCGGCAACACGTGGGCCCTCGGTATGTGCCGCTGTGATATCACACCACACGCAGGATGCGATGCTTATCGGTGCATCGACGGTAAAAGCTCGTGATTCATCAAAATTAGGTTTTGCGAGTGACATCATTGTATTACGCGCTTAATGTAAACAACTCAACGCCTCGAGCGTTTCGTAATTTCAAATCGAAATTCTTTTTTGCTACCGATTAACATACAAATAAGGACACGATGAGAAGTTGTTTTGCTTAAGTTAATACTTGTACATTGTACGTAATTTATTCTTTTGATAATTTTGATGAGGTGAACCTGGGAAGTTGTTATAATAAATTATAAACTCAAGTTATGCTGTTTACTAATTAAACATATTATTCAGGTAAGATTACCTTACTTTAAAACGAATATAATTAAAATTGCTTTGACTTAGAAGTTTTTTTATAATTACTTCTAAAACATCACTTAAAAATACTGATTAAAAATTACTCAGTTTGAATTTATATACAAGAATTAATAACCTAATCGACTTTTTTATTCCTAAGTTATAAATGCTGTCAGGTTATAGATGTACAAGCTTCGACAAAAACTTTAAAGCTGACAACACTAAACACTCTGTATACAGTGATCTATTTTTCTGATTGTAATATGTTATGTAATTAATTTTAATATTTAGTAATAAGAAATTTAAAAATTTTTTTTGTTACTGTATTTTTATTACGTTATTTGTTGTTTCTGAAACCATTTATTCTTGGATAGGTTGTATCGTACATTAATCGAAAGCAAATGAACAATACATTCACCTATTTAAAACTTTACCGCTATAACTGATCAGCCTGTGTGTCAAATCTTTAGAGACCAATTTCTACATAGGATCACACGAAACCTTTATAATATATTAATGCTATCTATATTTAATTTAATAATTTAGCATTGTTTATATTTTAAATAATGTCGCCTATCAAAATGTTCACGTATTATTGTGTGAGAACAATTATATGAAAACCTACAAAGTCATTCATGCGTACAAATATGGTGTTAGTATCGCTGCGGTTTAGTTAAGTCGATACAAAGTTACCGCGAAAGATGTTGCATAAGGTTTCCTGAGATTACACAATGCAAATTTACAGTTTAAAATTAATACTTTAATTATTACATCAGTTTTTGTTTGATCCCCATGCAGAAAAGCTGTGAATGTAAGTTTATGCTCACCTCTTTAAAACAAGCATAAACATTCTTCATGTTTGCTCTTTGTTGCCATTACTCGCTAATTATTTATCCAAATTTTTACGTATCCACGCTAAATATTATGCAATAGCATTTATTTCAATAATTTACCGAATATTTATTAAGGATTATCAACGAAATTAAATATATTACGAACAAATACAAAACAATTAAAAATATAGGAGTTATTGTAATTTTAATGACACGCTACCACAACATGCGATAGGTTAAAAAAAGATATTGGGAACAAAAATCAGATCAACAATAAATATATTTACCCACATCGTCATCGTTTTAGCCTTTAAACGTCCACTGTAAAGAATAGCTCTATTTGTCTATTTGTTGTAATTGATGTTGTGCTGCTAGCCGGACTAGGCTTTGTACAGCTTCATCGAAAAAAGGAATAGGCCTCCACCACAGACATTTATGGGAAGATACACCACCATCGCTTCGCTTAGAGGGCTGTTTGGAAATCGCAGTGTACGTATGTGTATGTGTATGGTACGTAGAGGACGCTACTGCCCATCCTTTGGAAACTTGTCGGTGAGCAGTGTAAATCCTGTATTATTAACGCGCAAAGGTGAATTATATAAAATGGTAATCGGGGAATCGCATCAGCGACCTACGATCGGATCGGACTATCATTGCTTCCTTTATCTACAAACTTTAATCTAATTTAAAAAGTTAGAAATAAATTATTACTCTTTAATTTATTTCTTATTTATAATTATCAGTTTGTTACGCATCATCAATATATTCCAAAACATTCAGTTTAAATCAAGATACCGAGTTCGTAGCAAATCTCAAAATATTTTATATTACTTTAAAAACATGATGGCAACGTGGATAATCAGTGAGTTGACTAATCTTGCGTCACCACAAAATACGTGAAACATTTTCACTTTCTATATAATTTATTATTTTCACAGGTGAATATAAACGACTGATTTATAACATGGATATATCATTATTTTTATATGAAGACATAAATTTTATTTAAATTACAGTGACTGTTTGCAGCTGCATCTTGTTGGTAACAACTTTAAGCCGTTGATACATAACGCAGGTGGATTACATTGAAAATATCTACATATGTATGCCGGTTATAGACTGGATATAATTAATCGCAGCCCAATTTGTTTCGTGATTGATGTTCGGCCGTAATCAAACTGTTGTAACAATTTGCTTTCACGAAAGTAAAAACTTACATTTTGTAATTTTGTGCTGTAAAAAAAAACAATCACATCGTTTAAACTGTATTCGCTTCGGGTTTTAGTTAAGTTTTTTATTTTCATCGTCATTATTTCAGCCGTAGAACTTCTTCTGGACCTTTTCTCAAGATTTCCAACTAGAGCGGTGAACCTTAAACAACGGCAGCCATCTGTTCTGGGCGCTATGTGGCCTGCCGCTTCAATAACCTAATCCCCTTGGCTATATTTCTTGTTGGCTTCGTATAACTACCATTTGCTCATTCCTGACGCGATCTCGTAGAGAAATCACGAGCGTAGCCCTTTCCGTGGCTCGTTGAGTGTCTGTAAGTTAGCCAATGAGGTTAGTTTGTCCAAGTTAGACCTCATTTCAGTGCCGTAAGTCATCAGTTCGTATAATCATGAATATGCAAATGTGTTTGTTGTTTTTAATTAATTTCCTCCGTGTGCGTTGCACGCTCGCGTTCTTGTTTGTGAATACCTCTAAGCGTTATCTATGTCGGTCGTGCCGCTTGTTGCAATGTTTTCTTTTTGTTATAATGCATATAGGCAAACTTAGCAAGGATTGCTCGATATTTCTATGTTCAGGCTCAGTATGACCCATATAGTTTTACGCAAGTTCAATGCGTGAGCCAAATGAACTTTGACATTCTTTTCGAGGGGTGAATTCTTCCAAGTAACAAGTCAGCTTACAATCTAGCTTTTAGCAACTAAAGTAAGCAATAAAAAAACTTTTAGTTGTTACCTTCTTAAATTGCGTTGTTTTTTTAAGTATTTAATTATCGCAAATAATTAGTATTTCTAAACAAGTCAACATATAAACTAATCATTTGTGTTAAAGGTCAAATTCACTTAGATTGAACTAAATATAATTACTATAATTTCACGATTAGCTAAATTACATACAATGAATACATAAATTATAGGTATTTTAATAAATTCCTTCTTGATTATAAGTTCTTCTTTTAGAGTTAATATAGGATAAACCGTTAATAATCTACTGACTCGTTTCATGTAAATCTGCTGGTCATGGCGTTTCGTTTCTTTGCCCAAACCTGCATAGACACAACTGATAATATTACAATAAGAAATTTTGATGATAACTTTTTATTTTGTTACAGCAATATAATTTATACTTTAATATTATGTTAGTGCGTATTTAACACTACAAAACTGCAAATAAAATTCGGATAAATAAATTGATTAGAACTGAAGTGAATAATCCAGGCTTCGTGATAGATATCTACTGACGCGTGGATACGCAAATCAAATACAGATAGAAAATACTAACAGCAAAAAGGTGTTAATTTCGTCGATGAATGCATCACTAGCCTTGAGTAGGGTCAATAACATGTTATTATAGCATGGAATCGATTCTAAAACTAGCGCTTTAGATAAGATTATAACAACACCAGGGCAGCACTAATCGTATCGATGCGCGTCATTTATACATCGTGTATTTATTCATATGGCGTGAAGATAACATCAAAGGCGGTCATTATGGTGATAAATGACGATTGTCTTGTCTTCTGAGGACAATATACGCTCCGTTGCACTTGTGCAATATTATTTCTCGCTTATTATAATCATTAACAGCCATTGTCGGCAAATAGACGTGATATTTGAATTGAATGCCTCCGTAGTCGCCGCAAAGTTATCTTGACGATCGATCAGCCGATAAGTATTCTAGATATCGGGAAAATTATTGCTACTGACCTATTCACCATCTGTTAAAAATAACCCATATGTTTTTTTTTTCAATTTAAGGCTTAAAAGGTCTAGTGATATCTGAATTTCACTTTATTACTGTAAAACCTAGTAATAAAAATGATATTTACAAATCGAGCTGCGGTAGCCCACCGGTAGAAGATTGACTTGCGATCGTATGTCGCGGGATGTCTTTGGGGAAGGCCTCACCCTTGCAGTGGGCGTTCACATGTAATCACTTTTGAACAGTTTCGACTGTTAAGTAGTAGTAGTAGTTAGTAATTAAAAATTGTCCACCCAACTCTGAGATATTCTTTCTAAATAAACTTAAACCCGATTAATATGCACATACAAGAAAAAGACATTTACAAAATGTAAATGTTAAAATAATACTTATCTGTTTAATCCGCGTTTAATAAGTTTTGCGTTCACTTTTAAAGAAAAATGGGTGATTGAGTACATAGTGAAGTTAAATCACAACAGGACCACGACTATGACGGACATCGCACCATAAATAGTAATACGCACAGCGGAGTAGTTTGTTTGCGATAAGTCTGCGTCATAGCGGGCCTACAATCTACCTCGTGGAACTGATCCTTTGGTCACCAACCGCCCACTCAGACGCCTCCACTTCTTACCACCATTGTGCAGATGTCACTGTGGATTGACATAATATTAATTACACACAGAGTACAACAATTGATCACTTAACTCGAGAACGTAACCTTAATCTTTACAAATACTGACGTCGATTTCTTTATGTATCATAAGTAAAAAATATTTTTGTGATTAAACCTAACTTTATCTAATTTTTAAAATGCAATGACGTAAAGGTAAGCTGAAATGGAGAGAAATAAGAATAATTACTAAAATTAAGATCACTTTTAATAATTTTTTAATTTTTAATACTCTAGCAGATTTTCGATGCATGTATGAATCATGTATTCGCACCATCTAATCAGTTTACGAAATCGTTTTGTTTATTTATTGCATATTCAAAAATTTACTTAAAACTGTAAATTATCACCATCGTCGTCATATCAGCCGATAGACACACACTGTAAGGCATAGACCTCCCACAAGGATCACCGGCGACTTCCCGCCACCTTGACTACGCTGTCGGTCCACCTAGAGCGCCACTTGAGAGCTTTTCAGCTCCAACGGCCATCGGTTGCACGATGTGCCTTACCTACTGTCTCTTCAGAAGAGTAATTCTTGGAGCTACGTTGGTGAACTTGGTTCTCCTGCGAATCGCCACATTTCTGATTCGATGTCGCAGCGAACCTTCGAGCATAGCTCTTTTCATTGCTCTCTGGGTAACCTCTAACCTTAACCTTAGCAATAAACTAAAATACAAACCTGTTATTATTAAAACTTAATAACAATTACTTAAACTAAAATAACATGCGAGGCTTAAGTACATGCATTTGTTAATATAAAATTGTATGCATAGTTTGATAAGTATGACGCAAACTAATTTGTCACAAAAGATTAGCTTTGTTTACTTTCTTATCTATAGATTACTTCACCTTTTCACATTAAATTGTTTAATGAACATTTTCCAAAGACTATTTTGTTACGCATTTTGTTAAATTTATTGTTTCGTAATTGTCACTTAAACATGTATTGTTTACATTAAAATATTAGTCAAACCATGTAAACATATATAACGTTCACACTGAAGTATAATTAAAGTAAAAACAATTATATTTTGATCTTGTCCGAATTGGTCTTGATCAAACATTGTCTATCGGAACCATATCTACTTATATATAATATACTCTTAGTACTATATTTAGTACAGAATGTAGGTACATTTTGTACTTTGAAGAGATCTATAATCAAATCTTATTCACGCTTAACACTTATCAAAAAAAAATTTCTGTTGAGAAAAATAAACTACTTTTTATAGTTTTTTAAGTAAACCTTAAATATTTTATGAACGTTTTAGCTCTTTCTTTATTTTACATTTCAAACTACATTTTTGCTATACAGTATAAAAGAATCATGGAGTATCAAGGTCGATAAGCCATAAAACGTTTTGAATTTATATGTATTTTCATAAATTAAAATGAAAAGTTGTTTCTTAATCTTTTGCAAGTTCATGCGCCACCAGCGTTTTTTATTCATTATTTTTTTATTCTCGTTCTTTTTAAGATTCATTGTATATAAATTTTTATTTTGACCATATTTGTATCTTTTACTATTAGCTACGAGTAAATTAGGCAAACATTACCGAGGTGCTTATGTATGCTATCAAACAGTATATAGTATAAGTGTCACTATATTTCAAATCTTTATTTCTGTTTAGGCAACCGTATTGAGTAAAATTATAGGACCATTTGTGCCACGCCAAGTCTAATTAGTGTAATATAATTAACATATACAGATATTTTATGACAAAATTATTTATATCAGTATTAGATGATCTAGCTACTCTTATTGTCATTTTCTTTTATTAAAAATAAATAAATTTTACCTGAAAATATAAAGTGAACATGCTCATTATTACTCAGTTAACGAATTATTATTATCATTATTTTAGCCGCAGGGCGTCTAATGGTGGACAAAGGCCTCCCCCCTCCCGTGGTCTCCCATGGCAACTGTTCTGCACGCTATGGGGCTTGCGGACTGCCACTCCAACTTGCCCATCCGCTAGGCTGTGTCGATTACATTCATACCTCTACGAATCTCCTCATTCCTGATATGTATTATTGCTTCTATAAAAAGAAACTATAAGAAACCACAAAAATGCAATCCTAACCACATCAGACGCGTAATTTGCCATAATTACAATTCTTACGTGGAATATTGACGACTATTACATCGAACCCTTTACATTCATAACAGTTGAACGATTGATTCTTCAATTATCTGTACTCGACCATATTTTCTATGACATAATAGTGCGTAAACTCGTTGAACAGTTGATGACTGACATGCAGAAATCGGGTATTCAAATGGATATTAACTTTAAGTTGATAGGATGATTTATTACCGAAAGTACTTTGATATGAATACACTTCTGAACTTTTAAAGATTCTATTATTATCATGTAAACTATAAGATGTCCACACGTGAACATAAGCCAACCCCAGAATTTCCAAAAAGACTGATTAGAAGCGGCCTGTATGAACCGTCTTGCGACGACCCTAACATGGACATCTGTCCGTCCAACTTGTATTTGCTATGATTTTTTAAATTTTACTATTAATTTTCCTTATAAGTCTAAGTCAATTAAAACATAAAGTTAACAAAAGAAGTCTCATTAAAAAAACATGGATACTGACAACGTAGAGATGATTATAAAAGTGTAATAACCAATATAATATTACATGTAAAACTTTAATATTAATATTTTGGTGTACTGTATATATTTTTAACAGTAAAATAATCTTTACATCACTCTGAGTTTTACACACGGCAAACGATAGCGATGACACAATCTCCGGTATTAGCTAATAAGTAAATTTCTCTACATTATAGAGATAACGTTATTTTTCATTATTTCAACCGTTGGATATTCACTTCTGGACCCAAGCCTCTCCCATAGTTTTTCAATACGATCGGTTGGAATCGGCCTACATTCTACGTGTTCCGGCGACCGTTACAATGTCGTCTGTTTACCATGTAGGTGGACATCCTATGTTGTAATTACGGGTCTGGAATTTCCACAGAACCTCAGCGGCTAAGCGGCATTTTGAGGGATGCCCACTATCTCTACATCTTGCCAATCCGCAGGGCTATGTAGGTTACTTTAGTTAGTCTTCGGATGACCTTATTCCTGATTAGATCTTGTAGAGCGTTAATAATATAATTTAATTAAAAAACAACTATTTACTTGTACCTAGACACTCCGTAAGGAGCATTGCTTTTAAAATAAATGATATAATAGCACGAGCCGAGGTTCCTGACAGAGCCCCCGAACTTACTGTAAATAGACTTAGATAAAGCGTCTTAACGGTCTGTCAACTTGAATTTGTTGAAGCTACTGGTATAAAAATCGACAAGCTATCAGTCTTTATCCACGACAAAACTTTTTACTTGCTTTTATGTTGTATTAAAAACATAAAGAAAATTAACAAAACGAATCACAGACCGAAGTAGATCTTCACAATTATAGGGAATAATTGACTAGGTAATTTGTGAAAATGATCACAAAATATAAACACAAGTGAGTTTTAAAGAGCTCTTAACTCAGGTCGCGTTTGAAGCCTTCGTTGCAAGTTAAGAGCTCAATTTGCCACAATTTTATATCAAATTGACCTCTTCTGATTTACTCTGGACGTAAATGAATGAATGGTTAACTTTGCAGACATTTTAAAGTATACTTAGACCTTTTTTATGTCGTTTTGGTAACTTGTACATTTTTCTCTTTATTATACACTCTTATATACACTCTTAACACTATTGGAGTAATAAGAATATTATTAATATGAACAGTTGGGAGTGGCACCGCATTGTTAGGTAAGCCGTATCATTAACCATCAGGGGAATACCCTGGTTACCTTTACTCAGCAGAAATAAACGTCACAATACCTAACAAGTCGATCGAGTACAAAAGAAACGTGCCGAAAGAAATTCTTACTTGCGTTAAGGCTTATAGAATTGAAGATTGGAAGAAATATTCCTTTCGCTGAGAGTCTTAAGCTAAACGTATATAACGATCATTAAATTTCATATTTTTTTCTAATTATATATATATGTATTTTTATATATATATATATACTATAAGACTGCTACATATATTTTTTTCTAACTATATAGATTAACTCCTATAGCTATAAAACTTACCAAGATTTTTTTAGCATGTCAACAATTATCATAAATTGATTTATAATGTTACATCTACAAATGGTTGCGACGCGGACAGGAAGAGCCATTATGTTACTTTTACTTCTATCCTGTCCCGATTTAAGCAGCCTTTAATAACAAGATATCAGAATACTTACGTAATATGCCCGGTTTACATAATCCTTATCGTAAACATATTTTTGTAATCTCTACGTTTATCCGGAAGCGATAAATATAGCGATTTAATGCAAACTACCACAATAATCATAAATGTTTTATAAAAAGATATAATGTCATATTTTAAACAACATTTAAACAGCTATGAACACTTATAGATTTTAACGATGTATAGATTCCATTCAAATTCAATATATGTTTAATCAATTAGGCGTCTACAGTACAAAAGCAGCGAACAAGTACTCTTTTTAAATGGAATTCAATAATGTTTCACACATATATAAATTATAATGGTATTAATCATACACGGAATAAATTAAACAACTCCACACATTTCGACCAAATAAAAACACAAAACACTGTGATTAGATTTATTTATTAATATACATTAAAATTTAAATTTAAAACTACGAAATCAAAGTCTAAGCTATCTTGTAAAACTTACATGAGTATCATACTATTTTAACTTAATTTTATATTTATACGTGAAACACTGAACTAGATAAACCATTTGCGTCTCATTTTATCTTACGAAATATTTGCACCGTTTTACAATAGTCCTAGTGGATTGGCAAGATGAATTGCCGGTAGAAAGTTCACAGCACGCAGAACAGATAGCCGGCATTTAAGGTTCTGGAGTGGTAACCACGGACCTGCAAGTACAGTGTAGTACGTACACCTACAAGATGAGCAGACTACCTTCTTATGATCATGATAATAGGTGAAGAGCAACGTGATATGTGGCATTATGGCCAAACCGTTTCTGTTTCTACTTTTAAAAATACCAAAAAAGACCATAAAATATCTTTTTTGTAGACAGCAAATGAAATAATTTTCAAACTCTTGTTTTTGAATTACTATTTAGTTACTCTACTGAATTCAAAGAAAAAAAAGGATTATATAAAAATTATAACAAAAATAAATTACGACTTTTAATTATAGATTTTATTTCAATCAAACGAAATGTTGTTCACAAAAGCATCATTGTTAACTTATAATTAAGATTAACATCAACTGCGCACCAATACAAACCAAAACAAATGTTAGGAACCTACACCGCAAGTTGTGATTAACTAATAACAAACCTGTGATTATAATAATCGTTTACAAGCAACGCACCCTTTGTGAATATGATTTTATATTGCCACTATTGCTAAGTATAATAACAGTGGCAAACTGACAATTACATTGTTTTTTATATATCGTATATCTTGTCTTACAACTATTTCAATAACAAAACATAGAAATGAAACATAATATAAAGTTATTAGAAACAACAATTACTATGTTTTTATTAGAAATTCCATCTTCAAACAATGTCACCTAGATTGAATAGTGTAAAAACTGTTGAGTTCATTATCCGTATGTTATAATCATATATCTATGTCCATTTTAAAGTTAGGCTTTTTATTTTATCTGTTTCTCTTTTACCTTTTTGTTTTTCTTTATAGGTAGCAAGAAAATAAAAAGAAAAGGTATACCGATAAAGTTTATGCAGTACGTTATAATAAAATTAATTAAATTAATAGACTGCTCCGCCAAAATAACGAGTCATGTACGAAAGTCTTTATATTAGTTGTCTTTGTTAAGCTCATAGTACTCAATGAGCTATAAAAGGAGCTAAGCACGGTATTTTTCTATGAGGCTGAATCAGAAATGAAAAAATCGAACAAAGAAACAACAGCCCAGCGAATAAACAAAGTTGGAGTGGCGGTGTAGGCTACATGGCGCACAGAAGAGATGGCCGTTGAAGCCTCCATATTCTGGAAAAGAAGACCACGGACTGGCAAAGTCTTCTTTTCTAGAATTTCCTTTTCACAGCGTAGGACGTCTATTAACAAGGTTGACAAACGACCTTTTTTAGATCGTCAGAAGACACAGGGTGCAGTCGTTTCCAAGCGGTCTTATTAGAAATCTACGAGAAAGGCCAATGGCTACCGGTACCACGTCTAAAATGATAATGATAACCAATAGGTTATTATATATTATTCAAGCAATAATTATTGCTTGAATAAACTACAACGGTAATTTCAGCAATCGCAAAATAAGATATTAAAAAGTGGTACACCAATGTAAATAAAGTTACTTAGAAATTAACAAGTCCCACTTGAAACTCTTTCAAACAATTGAATTTTAAAATTAAAAACAAAAATTTCTTGAAAGGAGGTCTAATAAATTTACCAAAACTATTAGAATTTCGGTACAATTCTACATCGACTTCGCTGTGACATGAAACCTTATTTTTTTAAGAGATTAATTTTTTAGAGATTAAGTTACGGGTTACAATTACGGGTTTGCTTGATCTAGAATCCAGATTTAGGTATTTGCGTATGTCTAGATTTTGATTGCTTAAACGATGGATGTTAAAGAGTATATAGACGGCTAAAAAGGTATTACCTAGCGTAAAAGAGGCGCCCTTCAATGTGTGTGTGATCAACCATGATCAGAGCTGGTACTCGTCTTAGGCTGAGTATTGGATAGTTATCTAGAATTATGCAATGTTGAGAAAGTCACCACTGACCAATCAAAACAGAATTCCTTTAAAACAAAATTTAGATAATAATTTACTTATTGATAAATTATATACACAGGTTTCGCTAATAAATTGACGTCGCATTTTTAGCTCGATGTTTTTGGCCTAGTGTACATTTTATTCCATCGTATTGTTTTAATAGTAAAACGAGGCTAAAAATAAAAACAGCAATTTTTAAACTGGGATACCAGTTTTAAATATTTTAAATAAAAAGCATTTTATATCACAGACTGCGAGTCATCGAAAGCTTTTGTTTCAACCGCCACTCATTGTTAAAGGTAACAGCTCCGAAGTTCCCGGTGGTGATCAAGATTGGACACGCGCATAGCGGCGTGGCCAAGGTGAAAGTGGACTCCTTGGCCGACTTCCAGGTAAACCCTGCTCAATGCCGCGTAAACTGACGTTATGAACTGTATAATTTTAGCTTTAAGCGGATTACATTTAAATAATAATATAACTATTATACGAGCAAGTAGCTTCGTGAATTCAATATACGTTTGTTGTGAAGATTTTGCTTTTATAATTTTCGTTTTAAACACTTTTCATCAAAATTAATTATAACTTTTTACGATCGTTTCGCGTTTATAAGTGGCGATTAATCTCATAAACAGTTTATTGTTTTCACTAAATTAAAATTATTTATGCAATCAAAGGACAGGCCACACAATTAAACCTCGTAGCCTCTAAAATAATATTGGCATTATAAATTAAGTTTATTAGTTCTCACATCCAGTAAATACAACGTTGAGACCTAGATCATGTAAAAACATGATAAAATACGTTTAGTGAACATGTCTTATCATTTAATTGAAAAGGGACCGTCCGAGCAACATTTTCATAATTTATTTTAGTACAAAATACATGACGAGTTAATTTCTTAAAAATAATGACCACGCCTTAAAACAACACCAGTTTCCATCTTTATAAATTTTCTTCTTCTAGGATATTGCCGGTGTAGTGGCTATGCTGGGAACCTACTGCACTGTTGAGCCGTTCATTGATGCAAAATACGATATTCACATACAAAAAATTGGCACCAACTACAAGGCCTTCATGTAAGTAATTATGAGTATAGTTATTCCTTCAATAGGATTAAAGAAAGTTTTCGCACCAGCACATGTCTTATTTCTGGAATCGGGAAAAAAATGTTATCTTATAAAAATGACTAGTCCAGCGAAAGTGATTAGTATTCACGTAATTAATTAAATGCTATCATGTACAATAAATTCAAATTTGTTTTATCTAAATTATGAATCTTGTATATAGTTAGAGGAGTGCACCAATATAACGAAGTGTTATCTATAATTTTTTATCTTGTGTATGTCACTTTGCCTTGACACAAAAGATGTTGGGCTTCATTAAACCGGTATGAGTACCATAGTGTTTTCGCCGGGGGTAAACCTAGAAATACACAACTTATCTCATTAATTACTAATAAAGACTTAAGGATACAATTATACGTGGACAAACTGTGGTCTATATTGCTATATATTGATCTTTATACTTTTAATCTTACGCCCAGGCGAGCTTGGACTAATTTCTAATTAACTTGAGAACGAAACCTGTTGAAAGATTGTCTTATGGATTACGGTACAAACATATGAAATAATTACTTGCACGCAATTTATGAAAAGTAGCTATGTGTAAACGCATTTGTAACTGCTGGTTTTTTTAGCATAACTCAGTAAGTGTCCCCGGGCCCGATTTTTAGGGACTAAAATAAACCAGCACTATTTATTATTTACTACTTTCAAAATGCCCTAGTCAGTATTTAGCATCATAACATTAATTAAAAATAAACTAGGAACCATAAAATATATATCTACTTTTAGAAACTACATGACGCATAATGCATTAAATGTATTCTCATTGTACATAGAGTGTATTCTTTTTTAATAACCTTTCACATATAATTAAGAGAGATAATTTTTATGTAGTTTTCATCTCACAAATTTTATTTTATTTTCCCTCCGGAGGTTTTTAGTGGAAAATTTGGAATAGGATACATGTCGTAAATTTGTTTTAGAACGACTACAGACTGACACTTCGTATTAATGAATGAATTGAAACTCTTATTCAACCAGTAAAATTAGCTCTCAGTGTTGGGATATCGCCAAAATAATGCACGTAAATTATGGAAATCTAAACATGTTTTCTGAAACATTTGGCCGATAATGTTTACTTAGCAACGCCTGCGTCGTCTTTAGACTGAGTTATACTAACCTCATACCTGTTCTAAATCATCAGGCGTTGAATGTGTTTTATAGCAAATTGCAAAAACTGTTATTAAATAGTCACATATTATGTAAAGAATATTCATATTTATATAGTAAATTACGTGTTATAAATAACAACAAATAAAATAGGTGTTTTTGGGTGGGGTTATACTTTAGGAACATCGAAAACGTTTAACCAGCGATTATACAAATTAATTGTTTTATTTCAGGCGCAAATCTATATCTGGCAATTGGAAAACTAATCAAGGATCCGCAATGCTTGAAGCCATAGGAATGAACGATAGATACAAAATGTGGATAGATGAGGCATGTATATTCTGGACAGTCATCGAGAAATTTAATGTCATGTTATTTCATTTATTTTTCTATTGTTTTTTTTTTATTTCAGGTAAGCGAAATTTTTGGCGGTTTGGAAGTTTGCGCTTTGGAACTGGTGGTGGGCAAGGACGGACGCGAGCACATCATAGAACTGAACGATTCTGCCACCTCTTTCATGGGCGACTCGCAAGAGGAAGACCGACGCCATCTAGCAGAGCTCATCTTACAGCGTATGCAGGTTGGATACGTATTTCCTTTTAACATAGTTTCAAATTTTAAGATTCAAATCTTCGATGTAATAATTTAAATAAGTTGAAGTAAATTCACTTGAAAACTTGAACGTTAATTCACTTGTTTATAACCAAAAATAAGTAATCGGTATGTATGTGTGTGTATTCGGGAGTGGGGACCTTCGACTTTAAAGATAGTATTAATACAACATGGTTAAAAAAAACAATACACGCATGGAACACATGTAAATAAATAAGCGAAATGACTAAGGAAAGATTTCATCGAATTATTTCCTTTTCACGGTCATAAAGCTTCAGTTAAATTATTCATGTGGAGTGGTACTCGTCATCTCACAAGACTTCGATTGACTCATGTCTTAATAGGCACTGAGGGTGTATTTCGACTAGGTGTGTATAGCATGACTGCATCGCATTCGTTTACACAGCTGAATCACCGGATCATGTTGGCACAACATAGCTGTAAGTACAATAGTCCGACGAATACTTTAACATTTATCAATTTAACTGGACAAGGAAAACTTAAGAGAACACAATTTTTGACATATAATTAAATTGTTGAAGTTTATAAACTTCTTCCGACACTCGAAGGAAATTTCTTACTGTTTTTGTAAACACCCTATTAGTTCCCGTAAATTTTTAAAAACCAAAGCATTTTCTACGCATGCCTTTTTCAAACGTTCGGCCAGGCACTTAGAATAATTCCAGTCAGATAACATCCAGCACGTTTCGTCAATTTCATTATGAAAACGGTTATTCCGTTAATAAAAATGGGAAATTTCATACATATATGAAGCAGGACGAAGCTGACTTTATAAAATAAAGCCTCAATAGAATGAACATAAATTCTACCCCCAGGTCATATGTCCGTCGCGTGATAAGTCCCTAACGATTTTTTTTTAAATAGATAAAGCAATATAAGTACAAAATTTTTTGATATAATACGCTTTTTATTTTACAGCTAGGTGTTTTATTTAACTTTTAGGCGGATTGTCTAGAAAATTTTTAAATTTTTTTTTCATCGTTACATTCCTCGTGCTTTAACGAAAGGTATATCTTATTAATTTTACAACAAATTTGTTCTAAATTCATTGTGATTTACAAAGTACACTTTGCAGGCTGTTTGCCGTCCTGGGATCACTAAGACCGCTTCGCGAAGCTCGGTTTCTGGAAGTGGAGCTGCTTCTCCGGAAGAACGCTCTAGCAGTGCAGGCCCACCTAGCGTGCCTCCACCAGCGCCTCTCGCCACCGCCGCAAGCATCGACCGTCCTTTGCCACCCATACCCGCTGAGCCTGCACAGCCGCCGCCGCCGCCTCTCGCAAGACGTGACTCGCAAGGTGATTATATCAATATCGAACCTTTAAACCAACACCCGATTGCATTGCATTAAACAAAAAAAATATTGTCAATGCTGAAATCCACGTTCTATCCTAAAGGATCCCAAGCATACACAATTGATTATAGATTTCCTGCATTGATTGTCGATTTACAAATAAATAGTTAACGCCAAACGAATACAATTTTTTTCCAATTAATCTTTAGCTCTGTCAAAATGGTATACTTAATCAATTTCTCGTTATTGTTGTAACTTTTCGTGAGGTCCAAATCGCATATCTTCTTTACAAATAATTAAAGATAAACGTTTTTTGGAAAATCAATTCAAAGATGTTATAGTAATCTTTCTAAACCTTTTAAAAAGAAAAGACGTATTTATTATATATTTATATACATAACAAATATTTTTTTTCTTTCTCTGTTTAAAGTTCATTCTGCTAATAACCAGAAGGTATATTTTTTTTAGTAATATTAACATATTTTCTGCGGACTAAGAATCTAACTTCTGTAACACAGGAGTAAAGTTGACCACAGAAGTCAGAGGACTACACAAATTCGCCAATCCAGTAAAATAGTAGTAAGTAGCGACTCGAGCCATGGCTACCCAGGGCGCCCTCGAGCTTTGCCATTTTAAAGGAGGTTCTAAGCTAGGCGCCCTCTGTGCCCCACAAAAAAATTCAGAATGTTTTTATTAAATTAAGGATTTACATGCATTTTTGAATCGTCAATTATTTTAATATTATAAGTGGTTGCTCATTATTATATCAACCAGTTAAATGAATCAACAAACCATATTCCACGCCTTTTATTCAACTAAAAGCTCTTCAATGGTATAATAAGACTAATTTCATAATATACTTTTAATTTTAGATTTAAAACTAAGAAAAATAAGGTGGAAAATATAATTAATTAAATTATGTACATTATTATGTTAATTTTACAATCGTTGTTTACGTCTGCGTTTGATTTCACAGCATCTCAATCGTCCACCGTTTCATCGGTGTCGGCGGCCCCGAGCAGCGCTAGCAGCATTGCGCAGGCTGCGGCGCCTGCGCCCTCGGGTTCCTCCAGCGGACGAGGTGGTTTCGCACGACAGGGCTCACTAAGCGCGACGCTAACCGAAGACGCCGAGGATACCATGAAAAACCTTAGAAAAACTTTCGCCGGCATTTTTGGAGACATGTAAAGCGAAATAAATGGTATAAACAACCGGTCACATAACATCAAAATCATTCAGGTCCGGACTGACCGAAACAATTCATTGTGCGCCTAAAATTTATTTATTCAAAGAAAAAAAGTAAAACCATTTTCAAAAATAAATGAGATATCATTAAATTCATGCCAATTTAACGTAACTTTTTTATGTATAACTAGTTCGTGTTTAAAATCAGTCAGTTAATGGAATTGCATAACCATCGATTATGAAAGTACATTAAATTGATTTCTTATGCAAGAGTAAGGGTATTTAAACTTTGAAATCATGCATTTTTTATTGAAAAGAATATTTTAACATCTCTTGAACACTATCTCACTTCACTCATTAATCTCAGTCCGGTCCTAAACTTATCGAGCACATAACGTAATGATAATAAACAAAATAATACAATAAGAAACGTTGACGTACATTTAATATTGTTACCATTAATTGTTGATTATGATTAAACTAAAAAATAAAAAGCAAAACCCATTAATATTTAGAAGTATCAATTAAACCACACCTGGATTTGTTTCAGTGCTAAATGATGTCCTTATATTAATGATACTGTTGAGACAAAAATGTTAAGAATAGCTTTTAATATAAATAACATTAGATTTACAATAAGTTTAAAATTAAAACAAATCAACTGAGCTGCATTGTGATCGAACCTCGCTACCATGACGGCGGTGCCGTACACGTAGTTTATCTATCACTGTCTTCTCTTAGACACGTTTCTTCCGTCGCCGCAACTGCGTAGAGAAGCGGCGACCACGCTAGCACAATTCAGTTCCTTCATTGTTATCAAATGTATAGTGTAATGCTAGATTTCTAATAAGCGCAACACTGCGTATCTTCACATTCCAATTGTCATACATTACCTCATAGAATATAAAACTTTACATAAATCAAACAAATGTACTTCAATTCGTTTCATGTATTGTTATTCGAAATAAATGTTAAAATACTTACAGATAAAAAATATTAAATTGAAATTAAATTGTAGTTTTGAGTATGACATTGAAAACAGACCTTAAAGATCATATCGTAACTTTTTTTTATAATTTCGTAAGTAATTGAATTTGATTATGTTACAAGTACGTTACATCTCATTAACGTTTTATTAGTATAAATAAATAAATTAATTAGCTTAATAATGTCACGACTAAATTTACAACATCCTACATTAATATAATGTGAGATGGAAATTGGTAACAAGGAGAAAGAATTATAAACAAATTAATAACTCAATCTTAAATTACAAACCAAATAAAACAAATATTATTTCTAAACAACATAATTTGGAAAACTTTGGTTATATCAGAATACTGTTGATAAATTATACATACATTATGAAATATACCACCGTCATTTCATTATCGTAACTTGAAAAGGTTTCAAAAATAGAAACAGCGAAGAACGTAGTCGTACCAGTGGTAAATGAGAGAGTAATGTATTGTAGATTACTTTTGAGGAATGGCGTGAGCAATTATATAATGGACAATATTATTAAAAGCAAATATAATCCACATTTTATATAATCTAATTACTAGTTATATTTCGTGAATAAATACGAAGAAAGGCGTTGTTATCATCATCTATCTATAAAAATTATTTCATCATTCTTTCTTATTCGTTTAAAATATATCTGCCAGTAAACAGTATTAAATTTGTTGCAGTAAGTTTAAGTATAGTTTAATAATATTACAACCGATTGATTTCACACAAAAACGAATTACTTGATATAAATCTTAAATTTAATTTAAAGCAAATCGGCTAAAACAGAATACAAAAATCATATGTTTGGAATAGAGTAACCATTACGCGGTATTGTATTTCATCATAATATATTGTATGTTTTTTAACACAAATCTCAAATTTAAAGAATGACTTAAATTTCTGCGAATGCAAATCAAATTAAAATTCTCTGTGCAGATACATTTAAAACTTATGTGCTTTATATGTTCATATTATTGTTTACATATTTTTAATTAAAATGTTGCGGTTGAAAGTTTAAGGAAAGGAGTATTAATGTTGATATCTATTTAATCTTTATAATACGCTTCACTTATATAACCAGTTACATTTTGCATTCATCCTACTGTAACATTACTATAATCTGTAGTTTATCAAGTTATAGTCTTCATCTATATATATATATAATATTAAGTACTAAGATATTAGACAGATAATTGTTTTCATGCTAAACATATTTTATTTCCGTGACGTGTTATAAAACACGAGTTCTATAGCTCTTGTTATTGTAGATTTTACAACGAAATAAGTCTATGTGTGTTAATAGATCAATAAATAGCATAATAAACTTGAATTATATATCTCTCTGTTACCTTGAAGTTATGAAGGTATTTGCTGATAAGTCATTTTCACAGCATGATTTTGTCACGTAGTTTGTCTTTATATATTTGGAAAAAAAAAATCAGGTTAGACATGAGTTAATATTAATTTACCGGTTAGTCAACATTATGAAAAAAAAATAGTTTCATTTAGTCTATTACACGTTGAATAACTTATAGAATAACCATATAAATATATAAATTATAAACGCTGTTGTTGTTGTTGCTAAACAAGTTATACAAATTGTGTACTCGTGGAAATAACTCGATTGTGGCGATAAATTCTGCATATTCTTAATCGTAACGAAGTAAAGATCGGCAGTTTTTATCGTGTTCAATCTTTTTCCCACTACATTATATTAACCAAAATACATTGTGTGTCACGTTTGTAATACAAGATAATGTTTTTAATTAAAAACTTAATAGCTTTTAACCTTGTCCATAAGGGTGTCCATCAACTGTTATTGTTTCTGAACAAAATTTATTACATCGAATTGTACACTGCTTGTAATACCGACGCATATATATAACTTCTAAGCGTGGCACACATGTTCGTTCGAATGTACTATTTTAATGGAATTTGAATGCATGTTAATCTATACTATAATAAATACCTCTTTTGGTAAGTCGATAATGGTTTGTTTTTATTTACCCATGAAATTACTACCCTTTGTCTATTACTAATGAACACATTCTTTAGATATAAAATAAACTTACTTTACCTATTCTTTTATATTTTTATGTTTATTTTTACCGTACACACACGTTTACAATATGTGGATGTAGAAACTCAGTGTTTATTACTAAACTATCAAATACCACGTGATAAACATCATTATTGTTTTTAAAAACAATCAAATTTGTTTAAAAATCTTTAAATCCTAGAATTATTAAAATTATTCCATTAAAAAGTTTTAGTATCCATCAAGAAAAGAGTTGTGTCTAATTTATTACCAAGACAATAAAATGGTCAAAGTGAAAAAAAAACATTCTAAATATTTATTAACTTTTTTATTACTAAGATTTTATTGTAAGAAAAATAAATTGTTTGAACTAATTTGTAAACAGAAAATTATAATCATTCGACTTTAAATGTCATAGTTAATGGTTAAAAAAATTACAACGTTAAATACTAAAATCTAAATACTTGTAAAACTAAACATCTTCAAAAGTTAATGATGTCCTCAGCATTAGTTGTTTATTTTAGAGCGATTATTGTTGTAAAATCGACTCTTTTTTGTATGAGTTAAGAGTATCCAACAGGATCCATTCCGGTGTTGAGGCTGTAGTTACGGTACATGCCAGCGGCGGCAAGGCGGTTTGTAAAGGTCTGGCCCGCAGGGTAGAATACCGAAGGAACTGAGTGGATTCCTAAGATTTACATAAAATATTAAAACAACTTTAAAAGGTTAGGAAGAAACGCCTGAAAGTGTCTTTTTTATTAGTATTAGTAAAAATGGGCCAAGATCTATTTTACTAACAATGAAATTCTTACATACATAATCAGATTTATATACTAACATGTACAAATTCTTAAAATGCATCCCCATAAATTCCTGTGATTTGTAAAGAAATAAATTTAAAAACTAAAACTCATAAAAATCTTATTAGTGACAAGTTAGTTTTGTTAAGTTGATAATAAATCTTGAAAATGAATAGAATTGCTCTGAGATAAGGATATTGTGAAAGTGATTACAAAATAAAATGTCTGATTTCATAGTGCGTTAGAAACGCACCTAGATTGAGGAGCTTACAACAAAAAACCCACGTAGCGGAAACAAGGCAACCTCTTGCAGAGTTTCATCAAAATCTAGTTTCTAACAAATTTGCATTTCTTGCATTCTTATGACATACAAGTAATCGTTATGATTCTTAATGAATAATATGAATTAATGTATAAATAGTAAAAGCGCTTAAATATTTTTTAATTATGGAAAACTAGATTTTGGTGTTTTACAGCATTATGTAGGATCCAGGTTTATGCCAGACATTGGGCGACAAAGGTTAATTGATATCGCATTTGAGACATTATTTGTAAAATTGTCTTTAAGGGTATATGGGCATGTTGTTAATAAATGTTATGCAAATTCGATATTTATCATCGTCCGAGGAAAAGTTAGGTTACTTCCAGCAAATAAAACTAATGACTAACCTTCATATTTCTTTATTCAACATTATTCATTACGCAACTAGTTATTCCAAATCATATATTTATTTAGGAGCGTATAAAATTAAACTACCTAAAATAAACTAAATTATTCCTAACGTAAAATCAATTTCAACTTATATAAGTAATACATTCACATGTTCAGAGAATAGTTGCGATACATGCCAGCCGCTGCCAAACAGTTTGAAAATTCCTGGCTCTTTGGAAAATAAACTACTGGCACTGTATGAATACCTAGAAGAGATTATAATTTTTCTCTGAATTTGTTTAATTTTGAATAACAAAATTCCACTCTTGACATATCACATGTTTTATAAAATACATAGTAGTTGATCAATAATTGACAGATACTTTAGAACTAAATTGATTGACGAAGGACAGTATATAGTTTGATTGAATAGTGATGTGAAAACTTTAAAGGGGCGAATTTATTGTTTATTTGTTAGCAAATTACTTTAAAACGGTTACATCAATTGACAATTACCCCGTATAATGTAATGACTAAGTTACATTATTTTTTCTATTGGAACGCGACAGGCCTATAGCTTCTGGCAGTAAAATGTCTGCAGGGACATATTGTATAAATAATATGTATAATTGGCTTCAATATGTAATAATCCTAATTTTGTGAAAGCTTTTTTTTTGCTAAATTATCTTTATTTATTATTTCCAAATCATAGCTTTTTGGACAAGGGTTGACAATTCATCGATTGACAGCAAATTCTTTACGGTACCTTTAAAGCTTTTACCTTTAAACAATCACCCTGTTTATTCGATGCGGTAAACCACCTTTTTATTTGTAGAAAAACAAAAGCCTGTCAAGTAAAAAAAGTTAATAATTAAGAATTGATAAAATTACCCGGAGGATACCATCCATATTCACTAGCCGACGTTCTGTACAGTGGATGTTGCTTACTTGTTTGGCACCCATATCCATTGAACCAATCTAAGGAAAAACGAATTATCTTTTAAAAAGGTTGAAAGTCGAGTGGCGACTATGAGCCGGTAGACGCGGCATGACACGACAGTCACGGTCGCGGACAGTCGCAAGACGCAGGCAGCGCAATACTAGTTAAAGATGCGATCTTTTAAGATGGCATAAGCCATGCCTTGGGCGACTATCGGCTCACATGAAGAAGACGTGTAAGTTGTTTTTAGCTATACTTATATATATAAAAAATAAATTAAAAACAAATTTTGTTATTTTTATACCATGCCCAACATGTATTACAAAAACCTTTGGTACGCTATAGACGTGAGACCTGTTTTCGCTATACTGTAATGCCGATTTTTATGAACTGCCTAACTTTTAGAGGATCAGTGGACCATGATACGCATGTTTAAGTGAATGTTTTGACGCAGGCTTTTGGTTACCTAATCGATACTTTTTACCCGCATGTAATGGTAAACGGTTCTGGATCAACGGACGGATAATCGATTACACATTACATTCACAAGGAAAATAAAGGCATCATATGTAATCGTGTAGGTTACGTAGTGATGATCAGACCTGCAAGCGCAGCATAGAACATCCACTAGGCGGATACTAGATCGTCGAAAGACTTTGGATGTCGTCGCTTACAAAAAGTTATGTCAAGCATTGGACGTCTTTCGGCTGAAACATCCGATTTTTGCAACCACAACTGTATTTATAAAATTGCAAAATGATCAACTCACATCCATTTGGAACTTGTTCAAAACTTATTCATACACTGATATTAAATTTGAAGTACAATTGAAACACTTACGAGGATATTCAAATCTTTTTGGAAGATTGCATGTGACAAACATATCAGACGTTTTAATGTCAGGCTTTTTTATCTCATTCAGTAAACCTATTTTATCAATGCATGTTGCCGAACAAAATCCTGGTGAGGATTCTTTTTGAACACCGGTCGTTCCAGAATTTTCTTTATCACTCATTGTCCTGTAAAATAAAATGCGTTTTATGTGGCGACAATCAACTAGGAAGGATAAAAAGACTATCAAGAATGTGTTTACGTTATTATGTTCCCTTGGCAACGAATAGACACATTTTATAATTCGAATTCTTAAAAGAAAAATGTTCGTGATATTTCTAAATGCTTAAAAGTATGTTAAATATATTTCTTTATTTTTTTTAGGAAATTTAGGTCAGAGGAAATGTTTGTGATAAAGAGAAATATTTCATAAAAACTTTTAAAACAACTACCATTATTCCTGCAACGAGTTATTTACTCGCTTTTGCCTAAAGGTACGTCAGCATACAAACCTCTATCGACATTACTTACTGCTAATAGCAATTACTACATAGCATAAAATAGCATTTACTACAAAAAATAGTTACAAAAAAGTTTTCGATGGATTTGTATAACATAAACAGTATATTTCAAACGTCCATCAGATTCGGAATTATAAGTAACACAAAATAAATAAAAAAAACCAATAAGTACTCGTAATTTAATTTGACACGCTGGATGTAGCGAGGTATTCAGCAAGGTTATAGGATAATTTAGACACAAAGTTAGAATCAGTCGACCACGCGAAACAAGTACTCAATAAAAATTGTTCTATGGCAGGTAATGCAATAATACAGAAGAAAAATTCACTTTTACTGTATGCGTAACATTTTATCATTAAATAATGCTCTAGTTTATATCTATTTTTGAGGACATCTTATATTAAAAATTATTTACTGTAAGTTGCACGTCTCATAAAATATATATAAATGTAACACGGAGAAAATTTGCCTATTTTTTCAATTGCATAAAATTTTTTCAAAAAATATTAAAAATTTAACACCACCGCCACCAAACAAATAAAAAAGTTTTTTGTACGTTTAACTGTAACACATTGAAAATGCATTTGCGTGAATATATTAAAGTCTTATCAGCAGTATCGGGACGAACAGACAATGAACGAGCGGTTGACTATCGCACGCCATCCTGAACAACGACTTAGTTTTTAATTATAATTTACTCCGCCTTTACGCATCGCTCGACAATTCAGTTTTAATTTTGTTTTTGTCAAATTTATTAAACGTCTTCCATGACATTATTAATCAAATGTAAAAAATCTAAACCGCTATAATGAAAACAATAATAATTAATGAACCTATAAACTTAAAAGTTATTAAATATGAACTTAATTTTGATGTGTTAAATTCACCTGAATCAAAAATTGAGAAAAAACTTAAGGAGATTCGTGTGCCCCAGGTTAATTTTAAAAGACAATGTGCGGTTCCACCACCTCCTGCAATTAAAAATCTACAGAAGGTAAGCATATTATAATCGATTTATAAAAGATATTTAAAAAAGAATTTTAAAGTTCATGAAATCCATTTATCTACGAGATCGAATCAAAAGTGAGGAGATCTATAAATGAACGAAAGAACCGCCATAGCCCAGCAGATTGGCAATTGGAACTAGCAGGGAGCAGACCATACAGCTCGAGGAACAGATGGCTGCTGGGGGCTTAAGGTTTCGGAGTGGAGATAACGGACCGGCAAGCGCATCGCAGGACGTCCCCGCTCAGGAAGCGGACAGATGACCTCGTTTATATCGTTAGAAGACGCTGGATGTAGGCCGCTTCCTATTGGCCCTAATAAAAATCTATTAAAAGAGGCAGCAATCACGTCCAACAATGGCTAAAATGACGACGATGTTGATTTTGAACAAATAACAAAATTCGCAAAAGTTATCTGGATTTTTATTCACGTATCAAATGTAGAATATCATTTAAGAAGTATGAATATAGTGTATTTTCTAAAATGTGATTTAATTCAAAATGTAATGCATTTGTATCCATGAACAAAACATCCTGTTTATTAATTACAGAAGGAAGATATACATGGTCTAATTAACAAATTACTAGATGACATATACACAGACCGACGGGAATGGAGCAGAAATAGTGTCACTGACTATAACCAAAGGTATTTAAAGATTATTGCTAACGTACTGTCTTTTATAAATTTCAAATATAATCGGACTTTCTTTTCAGTTTAACTACAGTGCCATCTATAGCATCGTCTCAATCAAATTGTGATGATCAAACTGATGCGATTGAACGGATCTACCTAGAAGACTTGGGTAATATTTATTTCATGATCATAATTTATATATTAACAGGCAGGAAGTTCACTTGCAGGTACTATTAACATTTTCTTGTTCTGAAAAATATAGTGTTGTTATATTTTTGTAAAAATCGTCTAACAAATGCACAGATTAATCACTCGATTAACTTTCTGATCTTCATATTTCTAGTGTTTATTAAAATGATGAAAAGGTTTTAAGAAACAGGGTGCGCAATTTTATTTATAGCCCTAGAAGCAATATCTATTAATCTTATCAAATATAAAAATATAAATAAAGTTAAATATGTAGTTATCATAATCAAATAAAAAAAGTAATATAAAATTGAATAGTTTTTACAATATATTATAATTTTATTAATAAAAAAAAAATAACCTATCAGAAAAAGGTGACCTCCTGGAACAGTTGCACGAATGGAATAATAGACTTCGTATAATTGGAGAAAAGTTGGCAAGAAACTTACGGGCACGAGATCGGTTGAAAAGAGAACAGAAGAAGCTATGTGGTGCTTTCACCATCTTATTGAGGCATATTAGTACGTAAATAATTTTAACAAATCATTAATACAGGTAAAATGCAAGACAAACATTTTTTAAGCGATGCACGAAAATGACATCAAAATTATAAAATTTCATAACCTTTAGACACAAAAATGTATCACTTCTACCGCGTAGCTTCCGAAAATAGAAAAAGACAAATCTATTCAATGAAGCTTAAAATAATGTTACGCACATCTAAACTCGGAGTTAGTTGGCAATCTATGTACATGTGTCTGAAACTGACGTACACAGCGGCACGAAATCAATATGAAACGCACACTAAAGGCTCTAATGTAGCCGATGGCGCATGCTCAAATACATCTACCATGACACCCTATGTCGACATTCTAGCTTACTCTGGTATCGCTGTTGTCATACCATCGATTTGGTTTGAATTTCCGTGCAATGTTATAGTAGAGAGGGACAAACCCCGTTGCTTCCTTTCGCGACTTCCCCAGTAAACACCGCGTCAGCTGGTCGACAACATAGTTCTATATGAAATAAAGTTATTGGATAATATCAATTCACGATAACTTTTTTTTCAAAATTGTTGTGTGTTCGTTAAGTCTTTCTATCATGTCCTTATTATATCCGCGAGCGAGCGTGTCCTATGCCCGCAGTGTCACTGCGTCGAAATAATGTCAAATACGTAACTAGTGATTAGTGCATTTGGTAAAGACATGTATTTACTGTCAAATGTGTTCCCCGTGCAGGACAGATGAGTGCAATTTTAAACTCCCTCAGGAACTTAGCCGGTTCTTCGAGGTCTAATCCAGGTACAGGCACGTCGCAGAAAAGAAATCTAGAGAACAATATATTTCAATGTTGTTGGTTGCTTCATTATTGCTGTTTAACCTCATCAGCAGCTATGACAAAGTGAATGTATTCACAATGTGAATTAAATTTAATTTAGTTTGTTTAATAGTAAGTGTATTGGATTAGGAAACCCTAACAGCCGTGAATATTAATAAAGTTAAACCTAAATTACATTTACCAATACTTTAAGTCCATAACAGTTACCTTATGTCGAGTATCCCAAATGTTTGAAAAAAAAAACTTTTAGAATCGTTAATAAAAGTAGTAATATACAAATTAATTTAGATGAATATTTATGTTTAAAGCTAATGTCAAAATTATTTTCTACGCGTGAATACTAACATTATTCGAGATTATTACTTTAGCAAGACATTGCATTGTTTTTTAAAAATTCAGTATCGCTTAAACGTCGTTTTTGATACATAAAAATTATGTTATTAGCTGGAGATACCAGTGCCCGATTTGGTATAACACCGAGTGGCAGTGAAGGTCCCGGAGAGGGAGGATTTGCAGAATGGCTCCATGCAATGAAACTCGTGGCGCGTCTGCCTGCAGGCGTTCCACAACATTTCCGAAGAAAGGTATCGATTTAGATTATTTAATTATTTAAACATTTATCACCAAAATAATTTTGCTCATTAATAGTAAACAAAACATGTATATTCAATAGTGAAAAAAAATCTTAATATCATTAAAGATTAAAGAGATATATTTAGATTAAGCTTCAAAAATATTTACACTAACGATTAAGCGTAACGTATAAAACATAACATTTATGCAATACATAGAATAACGCAATATTAATGTCAAGAACACATACATTAAACGGTGAAGCGAACTAATCAAGGTATTTGTTCTAATAATCAAATTCTAAAAGTGTACTGAACGGTCCAATTACAGGATCGGTAATGTTCTCGAAATTTGAGTTAAACATCATCATTATTTCATTCGTAGGACATGTACTGAGGGACATAAGTCTCTCCCATGTGTTTTTAATAAGACGAGTAGGAAGTGAAGTATATTCAGCGTCTTCCTAAGTCCTTAACAGGTCGTCTATCGTCCACTTTGTGGGCAGAAGTCCTATGTTGCGCTTGCCGGCCCGTGGTCTACACCTCAGTATCTTAACAACCCAGCGGCTATCTGTTCTGCGCGCTATGCGCGCTATTGTGCTAATAGAAGTTTTCTTGACAACATTCGACAAAACTTACACAAGAACCAAAGTAACTAAAATATTTCATAAATAAAATGTTACAAAAATCTCTCAGCTTCAACTATATTTACTTTAGGCTTATTATCAAAGTGTATGTTTAATTTCACGAAATACGCTAATCTAGTAAATTATTTAACATATTTAATTGACCTATGCAACTCATTTGTTCTAATTATATGTACCCGCTTAATGCTCAGTTAGTATATTTAAAGTTACAACGCCGATCACGCAGCTAAACGTTTCGATAGAACATTTTTATCGATATTATCTTAATATGACATGCAAGTGGTCTAAACAGGGAAGGCCTTATCATATTTATCTGACGAATAGCTTTTTGAGGCGCAAGTGTTTCGCATCAAAAACGAATGTTACGTCACGTATGTTTATTAAAAAACTAGATAAAGCTTTATCAATACGGTTCTAATAATTCTGTCAGTAATGACTCGTTAGATTTTGTAATATATGTGTCGAGGGCCCGATTTTTAACCAATATTTATGTAAAATATGTTTCAATTATTGTTCTTGAATATTAATAATACGCAGTTTTCGATATTTTTAGGCGCTCTGTGCTTATAGTATAAATCTGTAACGAAAACAAAAATAGAGGAACCATTTCAAAGAGTTCCGTATTTTTGTGGAAAAAATGTTTTCAAAAATAGAATACCCTACTATTTTTGCTTTTCATTATAGTCAGCTTAGGAATAAATGTATTTATATTACTAAATATCAGCAAAAAAATAAAACTATTAATAATAAAGAGACGTCAGTTTTATTATACAATTCAATAATTCGATCTTTAACGAATATTCAAGTTAAGGCTAATCTTTAATAGATTTTAAAAATCTTCAAACAAGTTTTGTATTTCCTATTTTTGTTTACACCGTTGAATATTACGGAATTTTGAGAGCTCTTACAATTAATAAAAGAAATTGTGATAGCGATGTGATTACGTCATCAAGATAATCATTCCAGTCTCAGGACATAGGCTTACCCTATAGATGTTAATGTCCACTTTTCTGCGGATCTCTTCATTTGTGATTCGATCCCGTAGAGAAATCCCTAGCATAGAGTATAGAGCTATATATATTGCGTCAGCATATCTGCAATGTGATGCCGACCGTAAATTACAGCTTGTCCTCCTGCTATTAATAAACTGCCAGTAAAATTATTAACCAGGCGTTGAGCAGAGAAAACAAACTTTTATGTACACTCCAGTAAAGTTTTTTAAAGCTTATTATTAAATACTTTTTTGTGAAAGCATCTAAAGAACACACTTGGAATTTGAGTCGTTGTCATAAGAAACTATAAGAGTCGGACGACCCTGTTGACCCTCTTTTCATTAAAGAACTCTTTACAAGACGTCCCTTGTGACTTAATTGCCCAAATCAAAGCTAGGGTATATTGTGACCATTTATAGTTCTTATTTTTATCAGTTTATATACTTCCCCTTTTCGATGTATATACGATGTAATAACCTTGTTGACTAAAATTTTAACCAAAATGATATTACAGTCAGACAGTTCTACAAGAAAACAATATTCTTTAACATTTTTCTATACCTAGGACTTGACTTTATCGAGTTTTATCTATATCGACATTAACTATAGGTTCTCGGATAATGTTCAAAAAACTCTTTTGGATAGATTTAAAAACCTAATCATAGAACGTTTTTATACTAAGAATTACCAAGCTTTAAATGACTCCGTAAAAAATAGCACGCACACCTTAATAATAATTTGCTCTAATTTGTTCCTTCGGACTATTTCAATTTTAATTAAATGTATAATATGACATACTTTTAAAAAAGCATATAACCCCGTTGAGATTAATTCGCTAATTCGTCCATGTTGAATAAAGAATTTTTGAATAAAAAAAGTAATTTTTATAATTATAAATCATTCATTTTTAAAAGTCATTGGAATTTGCTATACTTTTAACTACCAATCACAACTATTGATTTAAACCATCTAACGTACATAAAATACATGTAAAGTTAGTTGTTAATGCGATAAAGAACAAAAGATTTATTGGACGGTATTTATTTTCGCAGCTATGGCTTACATTGGCGGAGCGACATTTGTCATCAAGAAACATCGACTGGGTTGTAGCAGAAAGGGCTTGCTTCCGTGGTACCGCCCAACCCGAAGACACAGAACTTGGAGCCCAAATTATTAAAGTAAGCACTGAATTTATTAGCAGTAAAATTTATTTTTTAGCAAATTCTTGAATACCTTTTCACATGAAAGTAAGTGGTAAAAAACGAGTTATGACACAAAACTCTTAGTAATATTTGACTATTATATGTTAATTTTATACAATTTTTTATATATATTATTTAATTCAATAATTTTATTACAGGACTTGCATCGTACTGGCTGTTCACTTTTCTGTGGAGCTGAAGGTCAAAAAAATCAAGCGATGTTGAGGAGAGTTTTATTAGCATACGCTAGGTATAATTTCCAAACGTATAGTTAGTGAATGCGATCTACATGGTAATATTGTTATTTATTATAATAATCACAGCCATGTTGATGAATTTGCAGGTGGAATAAGGATGTAGGATACTGTCAAGGCTTCAACATGCTAGCAGCGATTATATTAGAAGTAATGGAAAAGTCGGAATCTGATGCTTTAAAGGTAATTTTTTTTTCAAATTTCAATGTGTTTTAGTTAAATGATCTCCTGATAAATCCATCAAAAAATTACTATTTACAAAAACATGAATATCGAATTTAATGTCTTTGAAAAATTGCATGTATTGAAAACGGGATAGTCAAATTAATCAAATTGCCTGCAACTTCAAGTTTAATTTCCGAATGCTCTTGTTAGTATGTCCCTCTCTAATAGTTTGTTATAATGACAATATATTTTGGTTACAGGTAATGATATATTTAGTGGAAGCTGTATTACCGGAGGGATACTTTGCGGACGACTTGCGGGGACTCTCTGCTGATATGGCAGCTTTTAGAGATCTTCTTCAATTACGGCTGCCGAGACTCGCGTATCATATGGATCACCTCCAAAGAATATCAGACGGTATTTTTTTAGAATTTACTGTACTCTCTTTCTTACATGATGCAGTTGACATGACTAATGTCAAATAATAACTTATGGCAAGCTATGGTCTGATAAGTATTTATTAGACATAGAACTATATTACACGGATCAAAATTTATGTTAACAAGATATACAATTTTTAATGAAATTAAGTGTAATTAAACGACAATCTATCTAAGATTTTTTTTTTAAAAATCGTTTTGCACATAAAAAAACTTGAATAAATATGTTAGAATTGTATAATAAGTTTCAGGTGGTGGTATAGAACCTCCTCTGCCGGATGTCTTTACAATGCAGTGGTTTCTTACTTTGTATGCTACTTGGTTACCGCGAGAGTCATTGTTAAGAATCTGGGACCTCATCTTCCTCGACGGAAATGAAGTACTGCTGCTCACTGCACTTGCTATTTGGGACATGCTAAAAGAGTAAGTACGTCATATATGTACATTAAAATAGAATTTTAAGCATAGTAAAATCCCTTCCATCGCTTCTTTATCACGGACAACTGTGTCTTCCCTCAAATTGACGCTATATTGAAAAGTTTTTTTTTTGCCATGATGATGCACATTACACATCCTTAATACATTTTTTCCTTTCTAGTCGTATTCTGTCAGCGCGATCTGCAGATGAATTCTATAGCTGCATGGGGAGTGGCGTAGGCGCAGTGTGGGAAGCCGGGGAAGGTCTAGTGGCTAGAGTGGTTGCGTTTGGATCCGCACCCGAATTGCCCCGACTCCGAAGCCAGCACAGATATAGAGTGGCACCACCAGCTCCCCCAACTTCGGCTCCTGTCTATCATCCTCCTTTACAATCGGCGGTAAAGTGTATTCTGTAAAATATTCTCAACGTACTTTTTAGTTCCACTGTTTAATCTTGCATAGACAAAACTTTTAACACATAACTTACTAAAATGCCATCATCGCACATGAGGTAAACAAATTCGCAAAAGATCCAGCTAGGTAGATAACAAAACAAGTTAATAAGTTCTTCACGTCTATTTTAATTTTGAATTTTTCTCGTTACTGACATTTTGATTTGTATCTACTAATAATAACGTTTTATATATCTTACTATTATTTTTATTTTCTTATTGACCATTTATCTTATATCTATATATTTAGCTTATATTTAATGCTTAATATGCTAATTTATAATATGGTTTGTAATACGTATTACTTATTAATTACTATCAATAATTTCCCTCGCTTAAAACACTATGAAATTAATTAATTAATACAAAAATTTGAATTTTTGTATGATGACCAAAAATGATGTATGTTTGTGAAAATTTCGAAGGATATTTAGAAATTCGACTATAAAAGAAATACTTGTCATTTGTGAATTGACCAGCTCATTTTCACAAATCTTGAAGCTCGTTTACCATCAAGTTAAACTAACAAATATAGGAGTGGGCCACGGCGCTTGCGATGTACATAATTTCCTGTGTAGGCTATCATAATTTAATATGTCCGCTGTTTCCTATACAAAGACAGAGATCGACCAGGTCTAAGTATATAGATATGGTTTATCACTTCACATATTTTTGTCGCCATATAATGAGCAGAAGCACTAGCGGTGATAATGTTTTCACCATTGTAGTTTACTGTTGTTACTGGAATTTTGATACTTTACGATTAGGGTTCTCTATCATAATATGAAACACTGTTTTGTTAAGTGAACCGCAAGGCATTTTCTGACAAAATAACACGGGAATAATAAAAATTGTTCCGACAGTCGCGCGGCGTATGTATAACACTTTGTGGTGACGTTTGTCAACGTGGTATCCTGTTGCGGCGGCTTTCTTGAAGGCGAGTCGCATGTCGAACAAAACGATTGTTCTCTTTTTGCTCAAACCGTGTAGGTCTCGGCTCGCAGATTAACAATTGTGCGATTGTATATAGTTTCTGTCTCATGTAAGTGATAACCAGTTTCTTTTACATTTTATTTAAAGGGAAATCATAATTATCTTAAGTTTTTTTATGTAGATGCAGTCGGTGACGAAACGCGGTTTACGCCTCTTTTATTCAGAAGATGAAGATTCTAGTGACGATGGGAATAAGATGGCGTTAGCTACGGTAGGTAAACAACATAACTCATTAAATTTAACATTTATGTACGTGTTAAAAGAAAATTTTGTCGAACAGGTCTTCCCTAGACGTGAGGAGAGATCTGGTACAGGAGACAGATTATCACTAGATATTGGAGCTCTAAAACGTCAGTATGCTCGTCTACGAGAACGGCAAAGGCAAGCTCATGTCATTTTAGCAGCTGCTTGTGCTCGTCATGCCGCAGGTATTTCTATTCATTTCATCTTGCATAGACAATACTTTTAACACATAACTTACTAAAATACCATCATGAGGTAAACAAATTCGCAAAAGATCCAGCTAGGTAGATAACAAAACAAGCTATTTTTAAAAGGCCCTTGATTGTAGTGCGGGGGTAAGCAAGCTGTCGTTTGTGAGCTACATGTATGTTCCTTGATGTCTACTTTCTTGTGGCTCTGTCTGTGTAAAATGCTTAGAGCAGTCTGTTTTTATATCACAAAGACAAAATTGACATAATGTAGGTAGCCACATATTTAAGTTTTTTCAATACTGATGTACCACTATCGGAAATTAGCGCTATGAACATTTTTTTTAAATTTCAATCGATTACATTTTGTTTTTTATTTGTACAGTTACTTTGGGATGTATTGGTTTGTCGATCCCTGTTATATAAAAATGAAATATTACTGTTCAATAATATATTGAATGCATATTACATCTTGTATATGTTCACTAAAAACTTTTTGATGTTTATTTCACCTTATTTCAGTTGGAGTTCCTACGTCACCGACATCTCTCACAGTAAATAATCTTTTGTTGGGTAAAAGTGCAATAGTTAGCTCTAGAGGTCGTCGACTTGGCCCTCCGCCTGGTGCGATACCACCATCTCGAGCATCATCATTAAACCACGAAAAATCTGATAAAAAAACGAGTATTGCTCCAACGGATACAATTAGTTGGCAGGAAGAAAAAACTCGAAAATCTTTTATTAGACGCAACTCACTTAAATGGAAAGATATTAAGAAAGAAAAGCAAACACAAAAAAACAGAAAAACCTCCATAGATTTAGATGAAGTGGGTGACGGAATAATAGTATCAGAAGTAGAAGCCAACGAAATGATTGCCTCGTTACGGTCCCGAAGTACTAGCGAATCTTCAACTTATTCTACTCATTCTGCTTCTAGTACAGATACTAGCCTCTGTGATGAAAATGAAAAGGGTAGTGATTCTGACCAAGATTTACCAAATATCGACAAAGGTAGTAATGGCACAAGCATGAAAGATAATACAGGCCAGACTTTTGTACCAAAGGATCATAAGAATGTACCCTCTGCAGCAAAGGATACAAATACATCATCTACAATTCAAGAAACAAAATTTACAAATACGGCGAGACCAATTAAAAGTATTAGCGATTACCTTGATTCTGAAGCTGGTGAACCTCTTCGTACTTATTTAGATGGTTTTGATGCTAAATTTAAAAATTCTGTAAGTTGTGAGAATCTTAATAATAAGCCTTTAAAAAAAATTAATTCTTCGGCCCCAATTTCTCCACAGGTTAAGTCAGAAAAAAATGAAGTATTACAAAGATTAATTAAAACTAATAACGAAGTTACAAAAGCCCACGAATTTAATAGACCAAAAAATCTTTCAAAAAGTAAAAATTTTACTGAACTAAGTCCCATTGATTTATCACCTTGCGATTACATTGATGAGTGCATGTCGCCTTTCAATTATGATTTCGGGTCAAAATTTACTAAAATATCTCCTTCGAAGCTTGAAGTAAGTTCAAGACCTCCCGATATTATTGACAGTTTGACAATGTATCCTAATTTCGTTCCTGACATAGATTTATCTGACAAAAATGTGTCAGATATTGAAAGTCCTCCGCGAAGTCCTGATGCAGAAAGTATCATTGTAAGCGAAGATGAACCCCCAATTCCCCTTAAAATAGATAAATATTTCGAACACAGTCCTGAGTTTTTCGGAGCGCGAGTAACAGATCCCAATAATTTGGAGATTCCAAATAGAAGACCAACAAAAAGACAATCTCGACAACCTAGAAAACCAGACTCACTGACTCTGCAAACAAGCCATAATGATAGTATAATGAAAGATGAAGTTGAAAGAGCATCATCATTACCTCAAAGTCAAAGTTTTCGAAAAGATGATGTTTCGGGTCACACTGTAAAACCAGAATCAAGAAACCAAAATAATGTTAATAACACAGAAATAAAACATACAGATGACCACGGTAAAACTACTGTTACTAACGATGTAAAAAAAACTTGTAAAGATTTGGGTAGTATATCACCTAAAGAATACTTTGTTAGATCTGGAAGAAAAAATAGTGAAAGAGCGCTCCAAATAATTCAAGAGAATTCACAAATATTAAGTCGCATTTTAACAAAACAACATGTAAATAACTTACAGACAAATGGTAATCAACTTCAATCCAAAAAATATGCTGAAAACGCAACACAAGAACAATGTAATGTGAACACAATTGCCGCAGACAAAATTAGCGGACATAAACAAATTGATTCGCCATTATTAAAGGAATCAACTTCCGATTCTTTAATCGGTTGCATTAGAAGACATCCTAAAATGGAGGCAAGTGAAAAAAATGATTTTCAACGAACTAGACCAATTTCTATAGACGATCCTTTTTCGTTCGAATTAAGGAAAGTTTTAAGTAGAAACGAAGAAGTGACTGCAAAAAATAATAAAACTCCTAGTAGTGAATGTCTCGGAAATCAAACTGATTTATACGGCTGGGAAAATAAGGGGTTTTTGGCAAAGTGTGAACTTAAAAATATTTCTGAGAAATCTGAAAATATTTTCGAAATAAGCCGAAAGAAACCGGGAAGTTCACCAATTAAACCTGACTTTACTCAAGACTTAATGCCTTCAGAATCACGATGGTCACGGCACTCTTTTTCCGGTGATTCGAAGACATCAGTAACTTTACCATCTTCAGGCGCTAGAGATGTATTATCTTCTTACGAGCGCCATTATCTTTCGGATGCCTACGACTGCAGTTTCTCGAGTAAATACAATGATCTCTTATCCAAAACTAATGACATTTGTACTAAAACTACTGACAAAGATCAAAAAAATTGTGAAAACTTTTTAAAAAGTGAAAACAGTCAAGATTTTACTCATCTGGTAACTTCTTCCATAAGTTTTACTTGCGAACGTTCTGTAGACGATGATTCTCCAATAGGAGCAAAAAGTAATTCTAGCGATACATTGTGTCAGATAACATCTTTGGACCAGATTTCTACTCCTATTTCTCCTAAAATATTTACAAATAGGGAATCCCCGATTCTTTCCAAAGATTATACCGATAAAATTGACAAAGCTACTATAGAATCAGATGATACCAGTAGTGCAATAACTTCTCTCATTGAGACGGATACATTATCTTCGTTATCTTATCCCCGTAGCCCATCATCCGGCTCATATCATCCGTTCCCAACACGGCCATCTATGAGGTTACCAAAAGATCTAGGTGTAAGATTAGGCATGTATCCCAAGGAAACCGTTCAATCTCCTCAAAAGTAAAAATAACGGAAATTTCTGAAATAAACTGTACAATTTTTTCACAACGTAATTCTATGTTTGTGATTTTACTTTTGTTGTTATGATTTAAAAAATACTATTTGGACAACCTGACTACAATCTAAAATGTTATCAATTTTTCTTATATTTACCTATAAATTGGTTCAATTAATATACATTACTATTTCTAAATTTCATTATATCACGTGTGAACGTTTGAGATTGGATCGCATTTAATCTTTATAATTGTAAATTGTTAAAGTTGTTGCCTCATGTCTTTGTTATTATCTTAGCTACATAATCTTAAAATGTTATATTTGTAATTATATTAAGGTTAGGTAGGTAACTAATTTGAAGTCAATATAATTATGGCAATCAATTATTTGTATAGCGAAATAGAATTACCTTTGCAAAATAAAAAAGGTTTTGTTGATAGAAGATATTTATTCTATGACAATATTGATAAAATATACATAATTTACGCAGATTACTTAATTGTTTTATTCACTAGAAGTCGTCGAGGACTGGAGGACATGTGCAGACTAGATGTTTGTCACCATACATGTCATCTATTCGAGCAACAGTAGGCCAGATCTTCGTCTCTCCTTTAACAAACGGCTGAAAATATTAATGTTCTCATTAGAATAAAGAATTAAAACAGAAAATAAATTCCACTTGCGAATTTTGAGTTCAAAATTTATCGTTACGATGATTTGGCCAGACCAGAGTATTTTCGCAATACTTGCCATTATGGCAAAGAGATAGTTGTGTAACTTAGATGCCAAATACTGAAAATGAAACATCTAATTTTTATCAACCGGGATTAGAAACGTAACTACTTATGCGGATATGTTAGGGTAAGATTGCCTTCTTTGTAATACCTTTCATTTTCTTCACACCTGAATACTTGCTACATTTAATAAGACTTTCTAAATAATGTTAACAAACCCTATCTATGGTGAAGGCAAAAGATAAAAATTTTGCAGTAAAAATATTAATATTGTTATGATCGTGTATTAAAAACATTGTTTCAATGACATTTAATATTAAACACATTATTTAACGATACTTACAGCAGGGAATGCAGCTTGCTCTCTCGTGTACGGTCTGTTCCAGTCTTCTGTTATAACTGCTTCTTGAGTATGAGGCGCCATCTGTACAGTTAACCTTGTAATTTCTATTTCAAATATTTTCTATATGTAATAAGACATGAGGTCTTTTCTTAGCCTATTTGATAAGGACTGTGACGTAGAAATATGTCTCGAGATAAGTAGATGCGCGAAATTGTGTTGAGATACTACGTCACTGATGCAAAGAGCGCCTATGGTTATGATCCTTAGAATCAAGAAATATCTATATGTATAACGTTAATTTTGTTTTTTAATATATATTAACGTTTAACCAAGATCCCGCCTGACTTTGTGTGCCTTCATTAATAAAAAGAACTAGTCTTATGAAAATTCCTTTTCTATATTTTAGCTGTCATTTAAACAACAAAATAAACCAAATTTATTGTCATAATTATTTAAAAGAAAGCTGTCTGGTAGCATCTGTGTAAATACAACCATGCAATGTATCATTGGAATACAACCAGTCAAAATTAAGTATTGTTAACACTTCATTTTCATAATCAATAGAATAGTAAAACTGCATTGGTGTCGAACATAAAATCTTTAAGCAACAAATAAGTTTTATTATCCAAGCGAGTATGTAGCGGGTCGAGTCGACGCTCCCCGGGAGCCCACGGGCTTGGCTTCGTTAAAAGAGGTCTTAGGTTAGGCGCACTCTGCGCCCTGCCACCTCAAACCCATGAAATCTGCAAATGCTATTTGGGCAATATTGTGAATCTGGTCCCATTAATAATAAATAGCGAGTCATAATAACAATCACAATTTAAAAAGAAAGCTACTTCTACACTTTAAGACTTCATCCTATTACCTTACCTTTAATGGATTCAATCGTTTGTCAATGACACCATCTTCTATATCTTTAATTTCTTTTCGAATAGAAATAAGTGCTTCGCAAAATCGTTCTAATTCTTGCAAATCTTCTGACTCGGTCGGCTCAATCATCAGTGTTCCAGCTACAGGCCAAGACATCGTGGGGGCATGGAAACCTTTTGATAATTTTTATGCGGTTAAAGTAAATATATAAATTATATATTAGTATCGCAAACTAAATGTTTTAAATTTCAAAATTTTTCGCGGACTTTTTCGCTAAAAGAATAAAATAGGCTATGAAACAATAATAAACAATACCCAATAAAGCCAATCCAGGCTTGAAGTTCCTAAATAAAATATTAATGATTTATCCCGACCAGAGTATTTTCGCATTACTTTCAATTATGACTACGAGATGGATGTGTAATTTAGATGCCAAATACTGAAAATGGAACAACGCAAAAAATATAAAAACAAAAAAATATTAAAACTATTTTATCTATGTGATGATTTATGACTGGTAGAGAACGCTTATTTATGATATTAGGTCCGCCATTACGCAAGTTGTAAAGTGTTAATAATAAACAGATAAATATTAATTTTTTTTTAAATTACATGGATATAAAGATGTTTAAGCTAATATAGAGACTTAATGCAAAGTTTAATAAATATGTACGAATATAATCTTAGTATTAGTGTCGTTTCAATATTTTGTATGTATACAAGTTTATACAAACCATAATCCATAAGACGCTTGGCAATATCACCAGGCTCAATATTGGCGCTCTTTTTAAGATCTCGCACATCGATTATAAATTCATGAGCGACAAGACCTCTCTCGCCTTTGTACAAAGTCTTGTAATGCCCTTCCAGTCGTTTTGACATGTAGTTAGCATTTAAAATTGCCACTTGAGTTGCTCGTTTTAATCCCTTTGGTCCCATCATCTGAAGAACATTTAATACTTTAATTAACAATTTCTCACTGAAGATGAAAATATAAATCGTAACAAATACAGTTAGACTATTTTACCTTTCTTTAAACTAAAAAGAAAATAGCAACTTAGAATATAAGTTAGAAATGCACATATAAATTAAAGTTTTAACGCAGTACGAATTTTTTCAGGTCAAATAACAGGTTGCTTAAATGAACGCATTATGACTTAGCGCTAGACCTCTTCAGCGGTTTACCCGGCTTGAGCTGTCACTTGATACGCATCAAGCATTTCGATTCGAAGATATACGGTCACCTTACCATATATCGGATTAAAAACATATTTTTTATAAAGAAATCAGGCACATTTGGGCTTACTGTACGTTAACTCTCTCCTTGTTATCATTTTTCTGTAACAATATTATACAACTCACTTTTATATAAGCCCAAGAAATTGGTAGAATTGCTGAAGATCCAAAAGGCGCGGCACTAACTGAACCGAAGCTGTGCGCTGCTTCTCCTAAATCAGCCAATGGATCTACCACCGGATGAGACGGTAGGAATGGGGCAAGATGTGCTTTACTGGAATATATTTAAGTAAAATTAACATATTTATGCATTGTTAATTTACAATTATATGCTTGCTCTTCTCTCGTTCAGCGCAGTTGTTATAGCTTCGATCATCTGTTTCAGGGGCAGATAAGCAGGGGTCTAACCCCTTGAAAATCCCCTCGACACTGTACTCGATAATGAATTACTGCATTACACCTACTAGTATTTTCTAGTATTTTGAGTTCGACTAGAGAATTCTCTGATCTACATGCTAATAAAAGCCGTTAGGTTTATAAGTACCGAATGTAATGACAAAAAATGCTCACCTTTTTATTTTTTTAATTATATATTTTTTATATTGTACCGATACAGAAATTAATTTGACGTTCCTTACAATTAGTTTGTCATATAACAGGGGTGGCCACGCGCCTTGATAGTACGAGCCATTGTTCGAAATTTAAAATATTTCGCGAGCCGCAATTTAATACAAAATATGTGTATAGAAGTTAGATAAAATGGCACACGTATATGACAGCACTCCTAATAATAATTAAGATACCGGTTAGTGAATTATGAGCGGCGGTTGGATTTCGCTGATTTTATGGAGGAATAATAATTATTATTGATTTCTGACATATATTATAAAATTCAAAGAGCCGCATATGGCCTGCGTGCCGCAGTTTGGCCCCCCTAGCTATTCATTAAGACGTATTATTATTTGTGTATAAAATATTGTAATCGAAAAAAGTTAACAGCCCCAGTGTTTAATTTATTTGCATTTTTACTTTCTATCCTGTTACTATTTTTGTAATGTAATCCTTTGGTCATAAAACATTTAAGATCATCACTTAAATTTCTAAGTAAAATTTAGGTAGTAATCCTTAAATGTAAACAGAATACTTACACGCCAATAGGTCCCATCCCAGGCCCTCCGCCGCCATGGGGAATGCAAAACGTTTTATGCAAATTCAAATGTGACACGTCACTGCCGTAGTCGCCTGGCCGACACAGTCCCACCTTAATGAAACGAAAATATTGCTTTTTCTATTAATATTTACGCTAACACGAAGGCAAATAAATACTTTTTATAAAATTAATTAACCTTACCATACATATTGTTAAAAACAAAAATTGTATTTTTATTGTACTATATGTATTATCAGCTTCATTTATTACTATTACAGTGTGTTAGTTTAATATATCAATATAAAACCATTAAAAATATATAAATCTTATTCGAAGTGATGTTCATTGGCTGCAACACAGTCCTCTCAACGTTGAAACCAGTTATCAAAATCAGCACGCACTCTTTCTATGTGAAAATTCTTCACTGTCAATTATATTGATTGCTTTAGGAACTTCAAATTATCATAGCATTTAGATCAAACCTTACTCTCTAAAACTGTCTATACATCATCACTCAATGAATTATGACCAAGACTAAATGATGGCCAGTTTTCAGCTCTGATGAAGTTCAGAACGTTCGTTTCTGAGTCTTGCTGAAAGAACCAGGTTATTGTTAAAAGGCTTAACAACCTTCTAAAGAATGGTATCTTGTTACACTTGTGCCTTTGATTTTAATACCTTCTTCATAAAAATATGTGGGGTGTTAGTTATAACTCGTTCATAACTAACACCCCACCATCACTAAAGTCGGTTAACTTGTACTCTGTTGACTAATTGGGAAGCTTCTTTAGAACTTTCAGCTTTAGACTTAGACTTATCTATCATTTTATTTGTTAAAAATTCATGTTAATTGTTAGTTACAATGTTTGTTAGTAGTTGTAGTTAGCAATATTATTATTGCTCAATTGTAAAAATTTTTTCATCCGTAAACAATTTTTTTTCTCTAACCTACCTTTGCATACCACTTAAGTAGTTGTGTTATCAGTTAAGAAATATTAGTGTCTCTTATAGACAGCATGTCCTTTGTCAAGTTTTAAAATATGCGACATGGTTCTACAATAGGTACCATATTCATCTCCCGAGATAAAATCTTTTGTTTTCGCGCAAGAATTCTCGGAATATTACTTTGATCGCCTTTTTCGTACGAACACTACACGGCCGACCTTTATTTGGGCTTTTATCTGGAATTTATCAGCTAAACGCCATTTTGTATTCTAACTTATGTAACTTAATAACGTGTTATGTATAAGAGATGTACTAAACATTTGATCTAAGTTCAAATGTATATCAGTAAACGAATTTCGACACCAGAATTTATCCATAATGGTTTAATCAGTAAAGGTTACGATGTCGAGATAAACTTGACCTTACACAAATTAAAAACTCTTTGTGTCTGTAATTTGACCTTCAGGCATTAAAGTTTTGGATGTTTTGTTATTATAAATAAGGTCACCTGAGCGTTCATATTCGCACCGTCGAGGTAGACCTGGCCGCCGTGGGCGTGCACGAGGGCACACACATCCGCCGCACGCTCTTCGAAGACTCCGAAGGTACTTGGATACGTGAGCATAAGACAGGAAAGTTTTTCGCTATGTTCTTCCACCTGCGGAATACAATCGTAATGTTTTAAGCATTGTATTATATGCATTGACTTAATAAAGATAAACATATGATATATTGTTAAATGTGGAGGATATTCTGCAGAGTAAATGTTAGGTAATTCAAAATTGAAACACTGTAAGAGAATCAAAAGTAATAAATCTATGATGCATCCAAGCAATGTTACAGTTATATAATAATGTTACAGTATAAGTACTTGTCTGTATGAAATTATACTATTAGGGAATGCACTGGTAGTAGCGATTAGGAAAATTGAAAATTGAGAAAATTGCAATTTGACAGTAAATATATACATTTATGATGCAATGGGTTAAACACCAAAACCACCATAACATCTAAGTCTTAAAGTATAATTTTTTTCTACCAAATCCTTTAAATGTTCCATATCGATGTCGCCGGACGGTGTGACGCGTACTGCACACACGCGCATGCCGGCCATATGCGCAGACGCCGGGTTAGTTCCATGGGCGCTCACAGGGATCAGACAAATATTTCTCCCGGTGTCACCGCGGAATTCGTGATATCGCTTTATTGTCCTTAGTCCTGCATACTCTCCTTGTGCACCACTAAAACATTTTTTAAGTAATGTATACAGGGTGATTTGTTATATGTGTAAAAACTCTAAAGGGGTAAAAGTATTTACGTATGTAAGAAAGCTATGTGGTTTTCAACAATCGAAATCGAGTTTTTTATTATATAAGCAAGCCTTAATAATTCTTTTTACGGCGATATATAATATTTTTCATTAACATAATTTTCACTAATTAAAACGAATTTCATTATCTCATATTGTTACAAAGATAACACGAAGAACAATAATAAAACGAAATGAAATTAAACTTCGCAATAATTACAATACTGTTTATAACTACGCGGATATACTAAATATAGTATTTTCAATTATAATGTAAAATCTAGAGCAATACTTTCTCTGCCCTTGTTTTATATGTATACGTATTGTTCAAGCCTCTATAGATATTCATCAATTTATGATAAACAACATCATCATCATTATATTTAGCTGCAGGACCTCCATGGAACATAGGTCACCCCCATATATTTTATTAGGGCCAGTTAGAAGCAGTCTGCATCCAAAGCTTTCCGTCAGCATCAAGGTCACCTATCCACGTCGTCTTGTTGAATTAATAAATGTAGTAACAGTAATAACGTTTAATGAGAAGCATTATGACGACACTTACCTATTAGGCTGGAATGACACACGGTCATAGCCAGTAATAGCACAGAGGTCTCTAGCTAACTCCTCAAACAGCGTATGGTAACCTTGGCACTGGTCGAGGGGAGCAAATGGATGGATCTCCGTGAAGTGTCTAAATGAGCATGGCATCATCTCCGTTGTGGAATTCAGTTTCATTGTACAGGAACCCTAGTAAAATTTTAAATTGTACCGAAGCTGCCGTACTGCGCCTTAGGAAAGCGTGGCAACATGGAAGCCGAGGAAAATAGAACATCAATGCAGGCACCGCGGACATTGACGGCAGACTAACCAAAACGGAGCGGCCCATACTCCTACTCGTCTCACCGCGCGACTACCTAAAAGCGCAATACGGCGGTTTCGACAGCTCTATAATTTAACAGTAACTTACTTAACGTACAATTTAATTACATTTTTATAAAATTTTCCAGAAAAATATTGAGGTAAACGTAAAACAGAGCAAATCATTTCATAGCTATGTACATAAATTATCATCTTTTTTTAATATGATCTAAAAATACTATCTATATCAAAAATGGCAATACACAATTTAATAAAGTAATAAACCTTAAAAACAGACGTGGACACGTTATAAATCAATTTAAATATTAATTGATAAATAACAAGTCAGTGTAAACATATAAAAGACAATAATGTTTTCGATGACGCATAATATAAAAATTTTGGAAATAAGACTGATTAGTTTTTATCAACGTGTTGCCCATTTCATTTTTGAGAGGAATCTCTTTGCATCTTCTTAGAAAAATCGCCTTAAAGGTTCTAGAACGGACTATTTGTTGCTCTTTGTTTCTATATTCCTCGTTGCTCATCTAAATACTTGAATTATTTAATTTTAAATCACTAATCAATAAGAACATATTAACAAGGTGATGCAGATATGCAGCTGATAACTACTGATGTAGTATATTTAATCAAATAAATTGTATGTGTGCTTTATACGTATAAAGTATCATCTTACTATTATGTATTTTTGTTACAGATAGGTATTACAGTTTCTTCTTTCTATCTACGGGAACATGTTATAATTAATTAATAAATAATTACGTATTGTAAAGGTTTTCGATTCGGCAATTCTTACCAAAGGTATCATCGAATGAACAAGTGAAATGTCTTTATTTTCCAATCTCTTCATATAGCGCACAATTCTTGTTTCAGAGTGATGCATGTTAAATACTGGATGTGTAAGATATGGAGACGTTCTTCTGAATTGGCCCTCCAATATACTTTTAGAAGTTACAGCATCAGATTGAATAATCTAAAATTACACATTAAAAACAAATTTATTTAATCTTTCTATATTATGAATAATATTGAATGCAAGTATGTCTAAAGTGAGATAGAAACATTTAACTATATTTAATTCCGAGTCCCTTGCCAGCAAGACTGCAACTATTTGTTTTTTTTTTTACTTCGCAATCTTTTGTGAAGACATAATCAACTGAAAATATATATTTCGTTCTAAACATCTTTCAGCTGTTTTTAAAAAAAAACATATTGCATCAAATGCGAAGTCCTTAGAGAGAGTTAAATATACAACCTAACGTCTAACTTTCAAAGAAAAAATATACAATTAAATAAACATTTTAGAATACATTTTGTCTTCAGTTAATTAATCCAGCTATTTGAACTGTTACTTTTGAATTAAAAAATGTAATTATTAATACATTATAATATTCTATACAAAATATGTTTGTGCCGAGATAATTACATTAATATAACATGTACTTGTATACTATCACAATATGTTGCTTTCGATACTGTTGCCCTAATTGACCTGTACTTGCCTTGACATAATTAAGTGATAAACACTTTTACGTTATAAAGATATTATTAAAATGTTTACTTCATCAACATTGGTGCAATCAAAAATCCATAAAAGATCTTGAACGTCTTCCATGGTAGTGGTCTCGTCTAATGCGACCCCAACGGCGCCGTCGTCGAAGTATCGTAGATTAATCTTTTTCTGTTGAGCTCTGATTTTAATAGCACTTGCGTCATGATCGGGTTGCGGGATTACATGAAGTGTGTCGAAGTATACGTCGTTTGATTGCTTATGGCCACGTTCTCTAATTCCTGAAAGTAAAAATGTATAGGTTTTATGAATATATCATGCATTTATTTTATTATAAATACCGATACTTTTATCATAAAATTAATGTGCAGAAAACCTGATATGTTGTATTGTAATAAAATAAAGCGTACAACTCAATGTTTATTTCTTCTTACGAAGTATACACAAAGCATAAATTATTTTTCATTATCAGGAATAAAACCCCAACGTGAAATATATAATTTGCAAAGCCCGTAAGCAATGAATCCCGTGACTAAAGATTGACTTTTAACCAACAATAAGCATTCTCATTTTTCCAGATACTTAATTGTAGCATGTTTGTAATCTAACGAAACATTACTGATTTAACAAAGTTTAACTCATTTTAGCTTTTAAGTTTGTAATAATTAAATTTGTAAAAATATTAATTTAATGTAATTTAGTGAAATAAATAGTATTTAACTGATAAATTATAAAAGTAAATGTCACTATGTATTCTTTAATTTTTTTTATTCTGCAATTTTTTTTCATTCCTTCGGCTAATGCCGAAGCATAAGTACGAACATAAAGCTCCATAAATATTTATAAATGTGTATTAAATGTGATACCTAAATCGAATAAATAACTTATAATAAAATATATTGATTTGCAAGGTAAATAAGCAAAATTATCTTTAATTTTCATAACATCCGCTGCATCAGAAAAAAATTATGTATAATAAACATCATAATGATGCCACGTTTGTATCCTATTCTTCAGGTTATGCTCTTTTCAGTTCCATTAATCAACACAAGTACTTCTTACTGATTCATAGCCACAATTATTTTATAATATTTTGTTGTTTCGAATCAGTGCTTCATTACTGCTACGAGAATTTCAAAATATTTTAACGGTTTAGACTTAGAGCAAACATGAATTTAAATTATTTTACCGTAATCTAACACGAGTGTTGCATTGTGGACTCGTGTTGCAATATCTCTTAGGCCTTGTGGACCGTGGTATACGGCAAACATCGCAGACATATTGGCAAGAAGAGCCTGTGCTGTGCAGATATTTGAAGTGGCTTTATCACGACGAATATGTTGCTCCCTTGTCTGCAGTGCTAGTCTGGTGAACAAACAATTTTTCATCGCATCATATCGCAATTTAATCTCAACTATCAGTCCCCCGTTCGCATTGCGAACCTAATGAAATCCTCAACCCCTTACGGGTGGAATTTCATGAAATCTGTTCTTAGCTATATATATTTGGGTAATAAAAGGTTTAAACTTTTTGAGTCGCTGATATCTGCGGGTAGGATATACACATATAGACATGTGTTAAGCCGTACCGGCACTAGATTATTTTAAAAGTCCATTACGAGGCTCCGTAAATTAAAAACAAAACACTTAATTTCGACAGAAAACTTGTCTGGGTGTTTCCATTGATTTGAAATCTATAGCTAAATATAACACTCTCACACTCAATCACGTGAATAGATCGGACCAAAAAACAATTAACGAGTGTAATTGCCTCCGAGCAACTGTGTGATATATACGTCCAACATCTCAATCCTACCTAAGGCCATAAATGTCGGGAACGCAATACAAAGTAAGCCGCGGTACAATCCCATAACAATTAATTTTTGGTGTAAGAAGTTGTTATGATGAAGACCATTTGTTACAAATTATGTTAATTTTTAATTTATTCATAATAATTATTACAATCGTTACCTATATGCATCTCTTCCAGAAGCATCCCTAGTAACGCCCACCATTCGCCCTGGCATCAAGCGCACTAACGCATGTTCTGCTGCGAAAAATCCAGCATGTGGACCTCCATACCCCAGCGGAACTCCCAGTCGCTGAGACGTACCAACAGCAAGGTTGGCGCCGCATTCAGCTGGAGGTCGCAACAACGCCATCGCCAGAAGATCTGTTGCTACCACCACCAACGTCTGGACACAAAAATATTCAACTTAAAACAACTATAAAAAAATAATACGCAAAATTTAATTAATTGAAATGACATGACATTGAGGATATACTGTTATTAATATTGCTACTAACATACTCTTAGTAATTAATGTCTTTCTACTGGTAAAAAAAGCCTATAAGACATGAGTCCGTCTTTTGACATTGTGTAAAAATATTAAAAAATTAGAATAACAATTAGAATAGTGTTACATCATTTATTTACTATTTGTACAATTGTTTTTATTCAATTAAAATGTTTAATTTTTTATTTTTTTACTAGTTTAAGTAAGATATATTCTCTGAATCTGCGCAATCAAGTCAAGGTATTTTAATAATTTTGTTATATATCATATAATAGAACAATAAAAAAACATATAATAGAACAAACCCCGTGTTCATGTGCCGCAGCTGCTAAACCCGAATAGTCATAAACCAATCCTCTCGTGTCAGGGCATTGTAACAGAACCGCTGAAATATCCCTTTGAGCAAAATCTGCCAGCCGCACATCCGGTACAACTTTCACTTCAAGACCCAAAGCGTCCAAACGGGTTTGCACCACTGCTAGCGTTTGAGGATGAAGCCGCTCAGATACTACGAACTTCGTCCTTTTATTATGTCTAGAAAAGATTATAGAAAATTTACGATTTTTTTTCAGTATAATTTAAAAAAAATAAGCTTTGAGTAACATTTTGATACGACTCAAATTTACCGGTGGCATAGAGAAAGAGCTTCAGCCGCAGCCGTTCCTTCGTCTAATAGTGATGCATTTGCTACGTCTAAACCAGTAAGGTCGCTGACCATTGTCTGATAATTTAGTAATCCTTCTAACCTCCCTTGCGCTACTTCTGGTTGATAAGGTGTGTATTGTGTAGTCCTAAAATATCATTTTGCGTAATTTATAAATGAGACAGTATGGTTCTAACGTTAAAAGTAAAAAGAAAACAACAAACGCAGAAATAACGGTACAAGTTTGTCGAAAAAAAACGGATAATAGTATTTAAACAGTCAGTCATACCATCCCGGATTTTCAAAAAGGTTGCGCATTATAGTATGCGGAACGCAACAATTATGGTAGCCCATACCAATATAGGAACGCCAGATTTGGTTAGTTTCTGCAATTTTTCGCACTCGCTCAATCAAATCATATTCACCTGCGAAATACATTCTTTATAATCAAGGCGAAAGTTTTTTTTTCAAATTACTCGCTTATCAATAGATCTTAAAATTAAATAATTTTCTAACAATTAGTTTATGACACGTCCTACCCAAAAATCAAGGGTTTCAGAAATATTATAGAACATAATGCTAATATACTAAAAAAGCGTTTTTAAAATTCGTATTTCTACATACAAAAAATAATTATAGTTTATCCTATATCAATCTCAAAAGACTCTGTACCGCTAGAAGTCATTGGCCTGTGATATTCTAATAGAAAAAAACTAATGTGACATACTTCAGAGTGATCACTTTATACAGATTGATTGGAAATAGATGTAAAAGCTTCAAAGGTTTTTGCAGACGTATTGGCTATACATAGACACCTTTGAAACTTGTACAGTTATAAGCAATCACTCGTATATTTTATGCATCATGCATGCCTGCCTCATCATATTAGTATCTCTACATAGGAAACCTTTAAATAATATGAGATTAAAAAGGAATAACCATATTACAGTGTTAATGTTAGAAAATATTGACATATTTACATTATATATGCAATCTTTGAACCCATGGTCACATTTAAACACAACAATGCTTTATATTATAGAATAATGTTCTAATAAGCGCAGCAGAATAAGTTAATTATTTTGGGCGTAATTTTTATGTATTTGTGTTTTATGGATTACAAAGTACATATGTTGAATCACAAAAGAGCAGATTAAATAAGCAATGTACTATATTTAAATTTCTTATTGAATGCAATAATAATAAAATGAACAAGTTTGTGACTTGCAAACATGCAAAATTAAATAGTTCATTACTCCGACAATCGTATTTCTTAAATGTTTTTACTTACTTGTAGGATCATTAATATTCATTAGCCCTTCTAATTGAATTTTTTTGGGCACTGCATCATTTGTCAGCTGATCCAAACTCTAAATAAAAATTAAAACATTCAGGTAATTATTTCTTCATGCACTAAAAGAATACCTAAATTTATACTGACTTTATAACCAAGTAAATCTAACATCGTAACCACATCTTGATCTCTGGGGCCAATATGTCGACTAGGGAAATCTATTCTCTCGGGAAAAAGTATACTAGAACTTTTTGAGTTTTGAGAAACATTTCTTTGCACATTTTTCAAATAACTTTTAGGGCCGCGTGAAACTTTATTAAGGATAGTGATATTAGAAATTGAACCGTTTATCCAAAACTTGAGCATTTTAATAATTTTCAAATTAAGTTATAACTGCACTTTTCATGTTAGCGTCCAGCTTAATGAAACGACAATAACGTTCTGTTAGTAGAATCATAATTTATGTCGGCTCTTCACCGATAAGAACCATTAATCATAATAGAACTTATTATTATCAACTACATATTTATTTTGAATGGATTCTCATTATAACGTCTATATTGTCTCATTCAGTCTATGTTTGAGACAAAATAAATTTGCTGGCAACAGCTATGTTTACAGTATAATTTGCTACATGAGTGGATAAATTCATTCAACATTCAACACCATTATTTAGCTTTAATTTTGAATATAAGACAGTAAAATTTATACACTAAAGGTTAATTTAAATTCAAGGGGAAATTAATTATGTTAAAATTAAAAAATGGTGTGAATACAAAACAACGTTTGATGACATAGCCGTAGCTGTTATGTTTCAGCGCTGTAGTTATATTTTTAATTTTCAGCAAAAGATGGATATTACGCTAGGATTTTTAGTCGTTCGAAAATATTCGAATTTTGAATAATATGAATGATACGGACAATTCCGACTGTACACCATCAAAACAACCAACCAAACGTAACGAACGTTCAGTTCGCAAAAAAATCTTGCAATTTAACTCAACAATACAAATTGAGGTGACATACTTAAGGCTCGAAAGATGTCGGGTTTTGATGTGGCGGTACAAACACAAATAAATTTGGTTTAGGATAATATTCAAAAGGTTTTACATTAATAACGGTAACAGATCACTTTGAACTGTTTGGGTATTACACAGAGATAAAATCACAACTTTCGAACCAGAGTACAGTCCAAAGCTAAATTAGTTACCAAAAAGCTGGATATTCTTGGGAAAATTCGACAGTATTAAGCACCAGGATAACTCCTAAGCGTGTATGTCGCACAAGTCCGGTCATACGTAGGGTACTGTAGTTATCTGTGGGATTGATTGGCGCTATACCAGTTCGAAGTTTTGGACGCCATACAGAAAAGAGCCAAGAGGCTGTTTGATAACGATGCTTTGGTAAACGCTAAGATTCAAAGTTCAGAGTTGGACAGAGAGAGTGGGACAAACTATCAGCTTCATTGTTTCCAGCCAATTGTTATAATTAGACAGAAACAATGAGGACGACGCCGACTGGAACAAGGAGTCTGCAAGACAAGAGTGAATAGATTACTTTTAGGCATGCATCTACCATCATGGACTTCGTCATCGTTTAGATCAGATTATCAGAATATCAGGCAAGATAGATACCAAACGCTTCGCCCATAAAGGATAAAAAAAAGTTCTGTTAGAAAGACCCGATCAGAAACTCAACGATGGCTTGTTTATGTTATTTTCTCTGAAATATAGAATAATAGGCAGTGGCGTAGCTAGGGGGTGGCGAACGGGGCGGCCGCACCAGGCACCACAAGCAGGGGGGCACCAAAGTTGAAAATAATTTTTTTTAATTTTTTTTTGAATGATGAATAATGAAATGTTAAAAGAAAAATGAAAACTATAATTTAAAGTAAATAACATAAAAAGAATATCGAATTTTACTATTTTTGTGTTAAAAAAGTTGTTAAATAATATAACCATTAAAAAAAAGTAAACAGTTACAAATTATAATATACACAGTGTTTTTAAACCTTTCATTCGCAAAACACATAGTGTTTTTTAAAAGGGCCCTAAATCACAAAACAATAAATTAATACATTATTGCAAGATTATTTAATGATAAATAGATTAAATAATCTTGCAATAATGTCAATAGAACATGAACTAGTCGACACTATTGATTTTGAAAATGTGATTAATGACTTTCCAAAAAGAGAGTAATGTTCGTTTTTAATTTTTCCCAATAAATTTTATTAAGATGTAATGTTAATTTATATATATATATTATTATTTTGAACCAAAAAAATATATATTAACTACATTCTGTTCTGAATTTTGAAATTATTTACTCTTTAGGGGGGCGGGGGGGGGGGCACCAAGCCCCAATCTGCCCCAGGCCCGAAATACCATAGCTACGCCACTGATAATAGGTAATCCCCATGAATTGCGCACATGACGCTTCTTTGTACGATAAGAAGTTTACACCCAAAAAAATTTTAAATGTATAAATAAAATATTTCATTGAATATTCTGCAACATAATAGTTAAAGAAAAGTATAATTTAAAGTTTATATTTAAATATAACCCAGTTTACATAAGATTTTTATTTAAAAAAAATGTGCGTTATTATTCAAAATATAGAGAAGCGCAGCGTAAAACGTAACTGCAGATCTAGTCATAATATTATGTCAACCAAGGAATACATCGGGAAACAATTAATAGTTATAGCTTTCCAAATTGTTAAATGTAAACAATGACAGCAACTAAATATTCCCATTTAAAGAATCAAATAGTGTTAAGTGCAGGCCAAAGTGACAAACATGCTCAAATGTTAAGTACATTAAAAGAATACTATAAAGATGAAATTGATTCACCCAGAAGATACGAGAACATAAACAGTATAGGACAATTATTAAAAATTTTAGAAATACGGGATGTTTTATCCGAAGACGACGTTAACCCTTTAAAAGAAATAGTATCAAGACTTCCAAATAATAGGGACCTTTTACGAAAAATTGAGAACTATGAATCGACTCTTGTACCAATGGATTGCACCAACTATTACGGTATGTTGTATCTTTATAGTTGATCACTATAAATTTAAACATTTTATATAATTTAAATATTTTTTTTTTAAAAGGTTGCACATTTACATAATATTCTATTTTAAACTTTTCAGTGGTAGATAGACATAAAAACAAATCATTCCATGAACCAATTGAGAGTATCAACAATAACCCGTGTGGATCTATTAGTAAAAAAAAAATGGAAAGAATATATACAAAAATCCAGGAAGAAATTGGTACATTCTGGCGAGATTTAGCTAGAAATCTTAAGATTCGAGAATGTGATATTGATGACATAGATAACACTAATACAAAAATTTCACAAAAAGTTTCCAAACTGTTAGATATTTATGAATATCGTGCTGACCCACAACGGTGGTTTTTCGTCTTATGTGATGCTTTAGAAAAAAGTAGAAGAAAAGACTTAAGTAGATCCTTACAAGAAATAATGTCCATGAACATTTGATTTTATGTCCAATCTACATAACAACAATCTGTTACAATTTTTTTTTGGTAACAGATTGTTAATGTGTAATTTGATAATTTTTTTAAATTAATTAAATTTACCTCCATGTGATTTATGTTCCTTATTTCATCTGCAATCAGTCCCAGGACTATAAGCGGATTTGTTAAGTGGTTATAGCTCCATGTGATTTGAAATTATTTTATGTGGAACATTCAGAATTATAACAATTTTCTTTAATTTTCCATGGCGGTACTCAGCTTCTAGTTGTAAATAAAATTATGAAGATTGGGAAAAAAATTAAGTATTCATTTTATTTCTTCTTAGTGTTACATCCTGTAGTTTCATTGTTCTGTTTTAACGTATCTATTACAATTGAAACTCATTTTAAATTTTGTATTGCAATAATAATAGTAGGGTAATAAACTTTTTGAAATTACAACTTTCAGACATAAAATGTTTAAAAAGTTCTGACACAATATATTTTGCATATACTATTTAGATAAAACATGACAAGTTTGTCATGGAAACACTAATTTTCCCCATTCTATCTTATAGAAGGTATAATGTAATATTTTAAATAGAGCTGATAAATATTAACATAAACACGATAACACAGTAATGTTCACAACAGAAGAATCCATATTTGAATATGCATTTTAGATAGGGCTATACATAAAAATATTAAAAATCAAGAAATAAAACAAATTATTTATATTTTTTATTTATTAACTTTTCTTAAGGAGTTTTAAACAATTATAAAATTGTATTGGAATGAAAGTTGGAATAAAAATGATGTGAGAATATTTATTTTATTATTGTTGTTGTGGTTTCAGGCCCTAGATACTGCAAGGCATAGGCCTCTGAAAAATATCTATAGAGTGATATACCATAATCACCAGGCTTTTTAGGCAGGTTGGTCATTGCAATGTGGGATTATGGTATGCAGACGATGCTGCTGCCCATATTCTGGAAATCTGTTTATAAGCAGTTGCAACCCTATATAATTAATGTACAAAGTGTGAATTATTAAAGATTGTATCCCGAGAATCAAACCTATTTTGAAAATGTTCGTTTTACAAATATATAAATTTATAACAAAAAGTTTTCAACTTAGCATTAAATTCTACTGGGATAATTATATCAAAACTATTATAGTATTGTAATTGAGTTCTCATATACTTATGTCTTAAATGGTACTATTTTAATTGGTGTCTAAATTATAATGTCTTTTTAAAATTTTTAAAGAAAGATTGTCATATAACACAGTATGATGTTGGACACAAGAAAGATTGAAATATAGTACATACATTTTTTTAATCAATAAGTCATATTATAAAAATATTTAGGTTTTGTATTTTATCAAGTTTAAAATCATCAAAAATGACAAAATATTGATGATTCGTTAAAAATTAAATTATGCTTCTATTCAACGGTGACCATGAATAGCTACTGTGTGTATTAAATATTATTACAAGTCAATTATAATTAATTCTTAATTATTTTCAGAAATTCATTGTTATTGTAGTATATTAAAATATGCTTTTCATATTAATACTTTAACAATTTTTATTCCTTAGGACAATGTAACACTGCAAAGTTTTCAAATAAGATTGTAAACCTAATGCAGTAGGTTTTCACCTATAGACAACATAAAAATATCTCAAGGGAATAACATATCTTATTCAAACTTTAAAAAAATGGAAACAAGGTTTTATTGTTTTAAAAATCCTTATTACTTGTGGACCACACATAAGCATTTTGGAATAAACGCAACCAAGGAGATGCTTGTGTTTGACCAACAGTTGGAGGTGGCACAGCACATTGCCAACGCAATACACAACGTTCCGGATGAGGCATCATCGCAACGTGGCGACCATCGCGAGATCGAACACCCGCTATACCGTCTGGAAAAAATATTAAATTTTCACAATTTAGCTAGTTCTGGCAGACCCCCTACAGCTACATTTCTATCATATTTTTTGTAATGACAATAGAATATGAAAATATAACAAGTAACAAGTGCTAAATTTTCTAGTTTATTTGCCTAAATGGATAGGAGAAGTAAAGCCAACATTATAGTTCTTCACTTTTGGAAGCAAATAAATTGTCCCCTCTTATAAAATTTGATATCCCATTATTTTGGTAACAATGCAGGCTCCCATTGACCCCTGGGAGTCCATCTGGACTTCATTGAAAACTTTTGATTTAGCTGAATCAAACATCGGGAAACTTAGGAGCAATTTCCAAATGAATGACCCTGATGTAACAAATAATAAAAGAAAATCAAAAATTGTAATTCTACCTGGACTTCCATTGGGATTCATAGGGTATGTCTCAGTGGTAATTCCATCGTCGTCAACATATTGCATAGCGACTTGACCATTCTTCTTGAGGCGTTCCAAAAGCTGTGGCTCTGCAAAAGTAAAGCGACCTTCTCCATGTGCTACCCAAACACCCAACACACTGCCTCCCATGCCGCGGAACCAAACATCTTCATTATCATTCTCTGTTATCTTTGCAGCGCTCCAACGACATTCGAACCTGGAATAGGAATTATATTATCAATGCTAATAACGGCCGAGTTAAAATGTAAAATTTTGCCAACTACCAATATCATCAATTTTTCATACTTAGAACGTCCTCAACTAGACACAGGCCTTCCTCGGTGATTTCCGCTGCGGATTGGACATCTTCACTACCACTTTAACTTGCCAATTTAACTTGGAAATATTTTGAAATGGAACAAATTCTCCTCTTCTCACTTCATGTTGGAATACTTTGATGTTTATAGGAATTTATATTCAGTATCTTCATATTTAAAAACTCCATTAACTATATTCTACTGATGACCACTACAATACCATAGTGTAGTTAAGCCCACTTGGACCTTTTATTTAAATAATTCTTCAATTTACTGTATCGTGACAAGGTCTGATTCTATCTATAAATCTGATTTATTTCCTTGTATGATTTAATCAACTTAGCTAATATTGTACATAAATAATCTATCAATAATATTTTTAAAAATTACCTTTCAGAAAGATTGTGATCAAGGAATATCTGTGTTTTATTAGCGAAGTTACTAGAGTGGACCACATCCACCCATCCAAGCATTGCCATCAACTGACATCCATTGCAAACGCCTAAAGAAAATGTGTCATCTCTATTCTTGAAGTGAGAAAATTGTGAATGTAAATTTTCAGAGAACAGGATACTTGCTGCCCATCCTTTTGCAGATCCAAGTGTATCTATAAATAAAATCATATGATTAAGGTTTTTACATCATCAAGGCAAATATATACTGGATTGGGTTCGAGAAAAAGCGACATCAAATATAAAACTTAAATATTTAAGGAAGATTTGTAATAATAATAGGACAGCAATGTACATAGAGTTAACACTTCTTTTCGGCCGATAGACACCGCTGCAAAGCATAGGCCTCATCCAAAGATCGCCACAATGACTTGTCATGTGCTGGCCACATTCGGCAACATCTGAACTTCGTCTTAACGATTGCGTCGGTCACCTGGGGGGGGGGGGGGGGGCAAGCCTCGTCTATCGGCTCGTGATCACCACTCGAGAATCTTACGGCTCAGACGGCCATCGTTTACACGAGCGATATGCCTTGCACACTGCCACTTCGTATGAGCAATTCTTCACACTGCTTCGGTAACCTGTGTTCTTTCAACAATTCCCGGCTGAAGAAATACTTAACTTCAGTTGGTTCTTAACCGGAACAATGGGTCCGGTTGTTTGGATTAGAGTACTTCGGGTACCAGTAGTTGGCCTACAGCATGAGCGGTTAGTACTGGTAGTTGGTGTCGGATTCGTAGTGACTATGTAATTAACTCCTGACCTCGGATATGTTCATGTGCCTGGTTAGTGTGTGGCCAGGCTTTCGGCGTTGCGCGGAGTATGTGGTCATATCACCGGTCTGCCGGACGGGCCGCATGGCGGGTAATCGCGCGGTTAGAAGCGACCGTTAGCGGTAACTTGCTGGCTGGCAACCCACAAGTTAGCGCAGCTAGTGTACTTGTCTTCTCAGCAAGAGGTATATATTGTTGATAATACCCACCGCAGCCGGTTCCAGTTCAGGCTAGATCCTGTGATGGGAATCGGGAAGTCAGTGTGCCAACAACTCGGGTTCCATTGGGAGCCAGCCTAACTGGCGTCCGGGGCGAGGATTGAATCGTTAGTGAATTCTTGGTGGTCTTGGTATGAGAAGCGAGTGTGCCCTCACAACTCTATCTCAGACTTGGAGAATCAGGTAGTGCGCGCTCATCTTAAAGATTACTACTATCGGAGACGGTGATGTGACCTGACGTTAACGGGTCCCTGGCCTCGTGCGGATGTACTGTACCTATTGGTATAACCTAACGGTTGGGAATTTAGGGGAAAGTATAATTAACAAATTAAGAATAGGTTAGAGAGGTTGATGTAACCCTCTATTACTTACCTGCGTAGCTGAAACCTCCAGGGAACACCAAACCTCTGAACGAATCTAAAGTAATTTTCTTTGACTGCAAATCGCTCATGGTCACGTCGAAAACATCGAAGTTCGCCATCATCAAAGAAGCTATCATTTCTCTATCGCCATTCGTTCCTAAAATAAAACAAAGTTAATATTCATTTTCAATACCTACTTACTAATTCGTTTTTAATTTTCAGTATGAATCGGATTATAAAACATTATTTGACCTGTTTAATACAAGTCAAATGTCTTTGTTTTATCTATGTAGGATTAGGAATGAACTGAAGGTCTTTTTTCATCTTTAAATACAACTCTATTTTAAACCTCTAAACAAGAATGTGTTACAATACTGTTTTTGCTATTATTATTATTATGATTAAACAAATAGTTAATACAGAATTTAATATGACATATATAGGTCGTATTAAATTGTAATGTGTAATATACGTTATTACAGTACCTTCTTCGCGCAGTACAGCTACTCTTACAGAGTTTGATTTAATAATAGCAGCTGAGGGGTCATATGTGACTTTGTAAGTTACACCTTTACGTTTTTCCAAACCTGTTGAATTAAGTAAGTAAATGATTAATAATTAGAAAAGTATTCTAAATTCTATTATTACTTATTAACTCGATAATAGAACTAGTGTGTACAAATCTTAAAGATTTGGTCAATGAAGTATGTTGATGTATATATATAAGGGGGACCGAAAAGTAATGTCGCTTACTTAAGTTAAATTTACACATCTACATTTTTAACAATTTTTTGATTCTAATCAACAATATATTCACCTCCATTATCAATAACCTTTTGCTATCTATTTTACAAATTTTCAATGCCAGAGTGGTAATATAAATAATGATAAAAAAATTATTCTGTTTTTCTGTAAAATTTGTCGACAAAAACGGCATTACATTCTGGTCCCCCTAATAGAATTTCATAAATATTTTGTAATCTAAAGTACAGTTTTATATATTTGATTAAGAAAGGTAGCTTTTTTAAACTTTGGTGTTATTTAAATACTAACCAAGCCATTCTTGTTGCACACAATCTGTATTTGCCTGCAGACACTCTAATTGGTAACTGGTTTCTTCCCACATTCTGTAGACGTTTATCAATGTGGTGTTCAGCACACATACACCATTGACTTTTATAACAACCTAAAAAAATCAATATTCATAATATTCTTACTACAACAACAGACGAAACTTCATTTATTCAATATTGGAACTTTTAACGGGACTCATTGACCGTCAACTTTTTTTAAATTCTTTTTTAGTTTCGACTCTGGTTCACAAGGTTTTATAGTTGTGGAGAAGAAGCAAGAAGAAACTCAATGTTAAAATTACTTTTACTTAAATATTTGTAGGATATTTATAAATATATGTTTACCTGTGACTGCATTCCATATTTTCCAGAGGTACCCACAACTTTTGCACCAACTCCACTCTGTTTGTAAGAGTCGAGCACGTAAACCACATCACTTTGCGCCACTTCTAACACAATTCCAAGTTCTTCATTAAACAAAGAGTCAATAACGGAAACACCTTTTTCCACTTGCAAATCGATGTTTAAACCGCGGACTCCTCCAATACCCATCTCCAATATTGTAGTTATAAAACCACCTTCGCTGATATCATGACCGGACAAAAGTTTGTTTTCTTGAAAATAATAATTCATGTTAAGTAATATTATTCAAAAATACTAATTTTTCAGAAAAAATGTTCCAGTTGTTTGTTGCAAGATACCTTTATCGATTCAATGCAAAATATTCACTAAATATTGAGAGGTTATAACAAAATATTACAATTATTAATGATTTTATTGTTTGCAAATATCGTAGGAAGACTCTGGATACTTCTAGGTGGTCGCTTTCAACCAGTCTTGTTGGAAACCTATGGGGGACGCCGATATCCAGCACTGGATGCGCTACGGCTGAATTTATGGCGATGCTACTATCATTTATTGTGTTTATAAAAAGAAAAACATGTAACATAACTCAATAATTATATTTGCCATGTCGGAACATTAACGGAGAAAGCGTTGTTAAATCTCAAGATAAAAAGAATGTAAACTTACCTTTAAGTAGTTTTTGCGTAGTTTTGAACAGTGACTTCAGTGTTGTGGGATTATCTAGATCTGGCGGATTGTCACCTAACTGCTTGTAACATTGTGCTAACGAAGACCCGCCGATTCTGTTAGATTAAAAATTAACATTTGAACAGATTGGTTGTAAGCGATACGTACAAACATTCGCCATTGCAGAGGCAAAGATCGGTAAAAACCCCCGCGGTCGGAAAGTTTCGAACTATGCGGCCTTCGAATTTCATAAGATACAGAATGTAATGGCTATACTCGAGGCTCCCGAGGAAACCCAAGAGTTTTGTTACCTACAAAAACAGGTGCACTATTTGCACCCTTGTCCCTTCGAACTCTGGGAAACTCTAAATGTCATTTGGACAATGGTATTGATCTACTTAAAACAATCATTACTCTTAGGATGACAAACTCTTTTTCTGTAAAATTTGATTATATTGTTTCATATATATATATATATATATATAAGAAACAATATATATAATAATGTATATATAATTATAATGTAAATATCATTGTACATATGAAATTAATATCAACTATATTTGGGAATTACTATACAAATCTATTTTAATAAATTGTCAGCCTTAAATAAAATTTTTTTGAACTTGATAATGAATTTCTCTAATTACCGTTTATACATTTGCGAAAATTATTTCAATAAAAGACACCTGCAAACTTGTTGTCATGAACCCTCGTTGCTGTAAGTTATAGAATCCATGCAAAAACATGTTTACATATTGTACTCCAAAAATTTACAAGTACCTTTTTTGAATTACCATTATTAATGGATAAACCTTATTTAAACATATATAAATAGACACTGATTCGTTTTGAAAAATAAAGGAATGTAAACATTCCTTAGATCTTTCCTAGTTTTTTCCTACTATGATTATTTTAATATTATTATAATTGTACATTCTCAGTCTAGTTTAGAGTGTTTTTTTTTATTATTATTTTATCTTAGTTTGGTGTCATTTAAGTATATTGTGTGTTATATATTGTTAAAAAAAGTAAAACTTTTGCATGAGATATAAATAATAATATACCTGTATTTGCCTGGTGTCACTGAGACATGAATAAGAGCGGAACCTTCTTGCAGAAGCGCTGGCTCTACTTTAACCCTGATGTCAGGACAGGGAGCGTATGTTGATACGACTAAAGTTCCTGGTGATCGGACTGGAAGAGAAAATAATACTATCTAAAATAAGTTTCATTTTGAACAAGCGTTTGGAAGTATCTTAGGCCTCATAGCGCGCAGAACAGATGCATGGGGGTTTTAAGGTTCTGTAGAACGTCCATCCACAGAGGAAACATACAACTTTATTTTTTAAAGAAGACGCTACACGTGAGCCGCTTACAGCAAACCTTATTGGAAATCTATGGAGAAGACCTATATCCAACAATTGATTTCCTGCAATTGATGTAACGATGATGATAATGCATTTGTATATTAATCGATGTAAAAAATTATAACTCAAAGTGATTAGTATTTATTTAATAATCAAAGTTTATAATAAAATGGTTGGCTTTCTCAGATATATGAAAACAATTTTTAATAAAAATAAAGTTACCTGTTTCGCCAGCTACATTAGCGCACATAGACAAGGAATCTTTTCCTCCGTCTATGGCTACCCCTATCTCGCTCATTGCCTTACAAAGAGCGTCACATGCCACGACTAATGATGCACCTTGGGCACCAGTTTTTCCCGCCCACATCCAATTCCCCGAACATTTAACATCTTCCAGGCACGTAATGCCAGCAAACACCTAAAAGAAATTAAAAATTTTTAAATGGTATTGTATATGCCAATTTCCGCATTAGTGTATTAAATCCAATAGTATTTTTAAAATATTAATTATTTACACACGTACTTTTAATCAGTGGAGTTTGTATAAGAAAAGTACATTTTATTAGATAAAATGTATTTTTTAAATAAAACTTAATTCTTAACAGAACAATCTATAACTCAACATTAAGACGAAATCAGGTGTTAGAGCGGGTAGCGACTGAATTAAAAAATCTTTTTATAAATTTTAACATTTTTAAAATGTGACAAAGCGTACTATATTAGTTAAAAATCATAATTGATTTATTTAATAAATACTTAAAGCCATAGTAATTGAAAGATAAAACAGAGTAAATATAATTTTCCACAAAAATAAATCGTCGTTATCGCTCGCGTTGCGGCAGCGCTCACGCATTTTTCCTCAACCCGCCTTTCTCCGCGCTATCCTAAGGCACGGTACAGCTGCTTCGGTAGCACTATAATATAAAATTTTACTGGAATTCCTGTGTAATGAAACTGAACTCCACAACATATAATTCCCGTTTAGACACTTCACGAACATCCATCGTTTTGCACCCCTCGACGTACTAAGGTTATCATACGCTGTTTTAATGAGTTAGCTAGAGACCTCTTTGCTATTACTAGCTCTGACCGTGTATGTGGTTTTATACACCAAATATATCACCAAAAGGGACTATATTCAGAATCTCTTCCCGCACAAAGGAGATTTAGTTTGTCGTCTTACTCGCACAAGCAGATATAGTTAGCCGTCTCGCTCACTCATTCGTGTTTTCTATAATAAGCTAACTCTACAATTTTAGGTGAGTAAACAATTAAAATATTCGATCTCTGCTTATAATGAAATATATTAAATATAAAGTTCTTACTAAATTAGTCAAAGCTTCACCAAGGGACATACGTGCTCCGGTGGCAGGGTTCAAAAGACCCTTTACGTTTTGTGTGCCAATAGATGTCGCTGCGCCCACTAGATCAAAATGGGATAATGCAATTATTGCACAATCAGCAAGTGGCGTGTGCAGCGGTCCCACACATTGCTGTTGCGCCACAAGCCCTGTCACGCAACGATCCACCTGGAAATGAACAAGTCACGTTTAGATTAGGATGATTGTGCTATCTTAAAATAAATCTTATAAAAAAGACCTACACTCATAGAATGGTTCACGAGAATGTAGAAAATAATACAATAATCATTATTAATAAAAAATACATGATTAACATATTATTACATTATGTTATATTATTTCAAAATACCATTGTTTTATCTTCAATCCTACACACAATTCAGATTTTGTATATATACCAATACAAATATATATATATATATATATATATATATATATATTTAAACCTACATTTGTTGAAGTTAAAACAATTACAAAATATATTTTTGTAAAAAGGCTAATTAGATCTGTTTCAATTTACGGAAATCCACCAAATATCTTTAATCATTACATTCGGGCACGCCTACATAGATAGCATGTTAAAAATATGAAATCTTAATACGTGGTATATGCATCATACCACAACACTTGCGTTTAAGCGGTGAATGACTCTTATTAATAGATGAAACGACTTCAGGAATAAAAGAATATGAACTTACAGAAGTTATGAAAATAAATCCTTAGTCAAACTCACCTTGTTTGTCAAATATCTCTTACTAGCAACATTAACAAGTCTCAACACTCTATTCAAAGCTTTTTCCACTGTAATATCATTTGGCAAAGACAACGGTATCTTTGTTGTCTTATCCTGTTGAAGATCAAACGTTTTACGAGGCATATTACCTGCGGAAAAGTAATATGTTCATAAATATAAAAGTAAAATATCTATGACACCATAAAGCTCAAGTGATTGTTGATGTTGAGAAATTAAATTCTAAATTAGATGCACAACGTTATGTTTCTTGGAAATTATGTTTTCGGAGAAATTTGTTTAGAGGTACATTAATAATTCTTGTTCATTAGTCAATAGCTTTATACTATAGGACGAAATAACGTTTATGTGATTTCTTATTTTCACCGCCCCGTTATTGGGGCCTCGCGTTCTCCCATATCTCATTTAGGGATAGAAAATTTTTAATTTGTTATTTCACATCCTACTTTTTATTTTTTTACTCCTCTTTCAGTCTTTTCAAGATCATTCGTTCTGTCTTCTAACATACTTATTAACAAAGTTATTTTGGACTATTATATTTATATTCATCATATTAGTGATATCCTTTTATATTCACTCTCACGGTTACCACTTTATTTCCAAATAATATGACTGAAAAAAATATTTTAATGCTACCTTTGGACCGTCAAATGTATATAAAGTTTGAATCAAGTATTGCATGAAAACAGTGTGATGGTGAAGGGTATTATATTCCGAAAAATACAACGTATAGAATAATATATATATATATACATATATATATAAATAAAAAATACAAAGTATATATAAAATATAACATATATGATACAACACATAAAATAGTGATTCATATAATTACATAAATCTAATTGTACAAACCTAGAACAGCTTCTAAATGTAAATCGTAGGGTAGTTTAGATTTTATTTCAGGTTTAAGTCTGTTCTCTCTGGGAAGGTGGACTTCTTTAAATGAATCTTCCACAAGGCTCATATAACCATCACCGGTGACTTCTCCCACAAAGGAAACAGGGCACCTTTCCCTTCGACAAATTTCTGTAAAAAAAATATCCTTTTTTTGGGCCGGACTGTTACTGTTGCCTAAATGGCATTTGAAGATTCTGCGGGTTTGAGGCAGCAGGGTGGAAAGGGCGCCTAGACCTCTTTTAAGGTATCGAAGCTCGAGGACTATAGATGGAGCCTCTTAGATCGCTTCGGCGGACGCATTATGGAGTGTCTAAGCAAAGATCCTCCGCGAGGAAATCTCGGCTTGGTCTGTCGCCCGTGACATAAGCCGCTCGAGAGCCGAATTTTGACTTTGTCGATTTCTATTACCTGGCTAATAATATTACTACCACTTCGCAAAGACGATAAGGCTAGGAGAAGAGGTTGAAGAAACTTTAACAACGCTTCTATTTGGTATGACCAGGGAAAAATAACTACTGCTAATAGCAAAACGGCGCCAAATTTAAAATGTAATTTAAATTACCAATAGGCCAGTACTGAATGGTTCTGTCTATTTACATTTTATTAAAATACTGCAACTTTTAATAACTGTATTCTATTTCTTATCGGTTCAGTGTAGTAACTAGCTAATACACTGAAAGAGATCGGATTAAGTTTCACCTCTTTGATAATATTTATTTTAATTAAACAATAAACTCTTTTTTTAATATTTTCGTTTGGTATTTTAATTGGCAATAAAAAAACTTTGATTAACACAAGCACAACGTATTTTTTAAGAATAAATTATCGCAAAATTTTGCGCAATTCAATCAAATTATTAATTTTTTTGGATATTTTTATGACATGTAATAAAACATACCTTCAAGGACAGACCGATTTTCCTTAGTACAAAGGAGAGCGTCATTTTCTTGATACTCAGCTCCCCAAAGTTCTAGTGTTGTGATAGTGGGGTCACCAAGTTGGAATTCCTTCGTGAATACCACCGCACCTTCTGGTTCTACTAGCTCTTTTAATACGTTCCCATTTCCCCCGGCACCTTGGTCGTGAATAGCTAAAACCAACACCAAAATAATTGCAAAAACTGTTTTTCGATCGTTTTCACCAGAGGAAGATACATTAAAACCAAAATACATGTTAAAGTAAATTATAAAATAACATATTTATAACTTACATTCGACTGGATTTACGTCTGCTTCTAAGCAACCTCTCACAACTCTGTTCAGGCGATTTCCCATTTCAGCGTCACCTGTCGGAATTAAACATAATTATTATTAATTATATCATCATAGCAAATAGTTTATTATTTAATCTATCAAAAGTTATTGTAATATTGCAGTCAAAATGAAAAAAAAAAATTAATAGAACTACATTTTAGATACCTCATTATTTATTGATTCAATACCTTAATATTAAATAACAAGTAGTTACAAAATAAGTTTTGTATATAGTGCTGCAATACTGTAAGAATAATGTTTTATGCTATCTTTTGTTTGTTTACATCACTTACACACATTTTTTTTGCTTTGATTCATGTCATATGTTTAACTAAACAAGTGTTTAAATTTAGCTTGTAATTTTAAAATGGAAAACGTTGATATCGCATTATTTTGTCTCCGCAAGAACATTTCTCGTGACGTTACAAAAATCTGAAAAAAGTTGGCCTAATTAAGGTAATCGTCCTCAAGTTTTGGCATTAGTGCAAAACATTTTGCGATTGACATTCATTACTAAAGATATGATGGTTGCAGGACCCAGTCAGGTTTTTTTGTGATCCCTTTAAAAAGATTGTTTTCTCCCCCCAACGCTAATGATTTCCGTAATAATAGTAACCTTAACCAGGTAATAGCAACTGATCAAGTCACGGTTCTGCCTTCTCGGACTCTCCTAAGTCAGAATGACGGAAGAAAAGCGAATGTTATCGACATGTGACGTGCAAGCCGAGGTACCCACGAGGGAGCACCGCAGCCTAGTCACTCAATGGAAAGTCAGCTGAAGCTGTGTAAGAGCTCGGCGTCTTTACAATTCGGTGAAATTATTGTATGTAGTGTTCCAGACCTAGGCTTCCCAGGGAGCCCCTCAGCCTCGCTATCTTAAAAGAGGTTTTTGGCCAAGCGGCTTCTGCGACCTGCCCCCTCGAGCCCACTTGTTTGCATTGTTGGGCAGCAATGCAAATCAGAAAAAAAAATTGTTTTACACTAGAGTTAAAGCAGAAATTGTGTATATGTTTAAACTTACTTTTTACATTTAATTTTAGGGTTCTTCAATCCTGAGAGCATGAAATCAAATTGTTGCAATCTGTATAGCATATTGTGTACATCATTATTATTACTTAAAATAATATACAATGTAAAATTAAAACATACTACCGGAGTATGTAAATATATTTTAACTGTTAACAAGGTGTCTGAAATTTTCGTTTTTTAATTCTATAACAAAATATTACATTAAATATATATATATATATATATATATATATATATATATATATATATATACATATATATATATACATATATATATATACATATATATATATACATATATATATATATATAATAAACAACAGATATAAAATAATACATGAACAAGTTTTTGGATTGTACAATCTTCTATTGAACCAACGGACGCTGGTGATCATAGCGACTGGCAGGAACTTGACATATAATACGGGACATCTGATACCTCGTTAATAAATACCAATTTTGCATACAGCGCTAATAAGTGTACTATAGTTTACATTTATATATTGCTATAGTTTTTTTTTATGTTTTCAATAAAACCTTATATTACAAAGTTAGCTCTCTATTATAAATATTTATCACTATTTGACTTTATGGCAGCATAATTCTAACTAGCATTTTACATAAACAGATTATAAATATTTTTAAAACATTGAATATTTAAAATTAATTATGTATATGCATAACAAAATAATCTTATTATCAAAATAAATTCATGACTAAAGGAACCTTTATTACTTTTATAATGTCGATGGCGATTGTTGATGTTGATTTATTGTTGATGACCACTAATTTTCTCTCGTAATACTATTTTATTACTAGAAATTGTTAACGCTAAATGATATTTAATGCTTCATTAATTTTAATTACATTTATTTTTAATCCCTGCTAACAATCTATATTTCAATTATAATAAACAGAACCAGATAATTTATAAATTTCGCAAACATTTTTAACATTATATTAATATTACTATTCATAAAATTTTAAACGATTATTGAAATTAAAGTGACAGAAAAAGCAATTTATTCAATAAATTAATAATATGAAAGTTAAAAAAAATCCTTGGCAATAATAACACCCGATTATTTCGTTTTCACTTAAGCTACTATCTGACAGAAACTATATACATAAATCAATACTGTTAAACGTTTTTTAAATGATGCGTTGTTGTGGAGTTTCTTCTCCACGACAATAACACCTTGCGAAGCAGAGTCAAAAATAAAATAGATTTAACAAGTTGACGATCACTACGAATCCTGTTAAGTTTCAATGTTGAATAAATGAATTTTATCTTTATTTTAGCTTATCATATGAAAATTGGAGTTTCCTAGGGTTAGACGGGGCAGGGCGCAGTTGCCACATAGCTTCAATCTTTAATAGAAAGCAAAGCTCTAGGCCACCCTTAGTATCCTCGCTTGAGTCACTACATTCTACTCTTTTACAGAATTGGGAGGCCGCTGAAATCTTACACCGCTTAAGCAGGCACACCATGAAGTGACACCATGATTAAATAAACTAACTTTATTAAAATGAACACTTTAAAAATTACACTCACATGCGATAACATTACTACATCTGTGTTATATATGATATCATAAACATACATAGCACAGATGTAGTAATAGTGTAAGTATAACCGTAAAGAATTAACCTCTTTGAACTGCTCCAAAATCGAGTGAATGGTCTCTTGAGTCACCTCCTTGCACCGCCACTGAGGACGCTGCCCCTCCGCCGACACCAATTCTGTATACGGGGCCGCCGACTTTTACTAACAGCATACCTATTTGCATTAAGAAATAAAGAAAACATGGATTATACAAATCGTATATTTTACTCACAAATGCAGGCAAACACACTCATCATCATTTCAGGGTCTTCAAAAGACCTGAACAAGGTCTATCCGCCGGGTGGACATCCTACGCTGTGCATACCGGTCTGTGATCTCCATTCCAGAACTTTAAGGCAACGTAGGCCATCGGTTCTGCGCGCCATGTGGCCTTCCCACTGCCTATTCAATATATCAAATATCAGAAATCAAAATATTATGTATTTTTAAAATTGAAAACAATAAATAAATAATAGTTATGTAACAATATTGACTATAGCAATTTAAGAATTTACCCTATTCACATCTATGTCATAATTATTATGCTTTTAAACATTTAAAATTATATTATCTTACCTTTATCAGGTTTATTTTTTTTGATCATACTATGAGGCATGTATCCAATTCCACCACTAAACATAATTGGCTTAACAAATTCTTCTCTTACATTATTGCCATTTTTTAAGCCATATGATTGCACAAATCCTGTAAAAAAAATTAATATAGAAGATATACAATAATAATTCCTCTTCTGTTATATAAAAACTAACCTGATATGACCGGTTCACCGAATTTATTTCCATAGTCAGATGCACCGTTACTTGCGTCGATAATAATTTGTAGAGGACTTGCAAAGTTATTTGGATAGGGCCAAGATTTATCTTCCCATGGTAGATCATAACCTGATATCAAAATACATAATAAACAACTTTCATAAATATGACCAAAACACAATATACATGGTTTAAATTGCCAATGTAAAAATCATTAGCAAAGATGTTGACTCCTTTGAAAGAATCAAATTAAATTATTTATTTACAATTTGTCTGATGGTGCATTCAGGTCTTACAATTTTACAAAGTAAATAATAAAATAATCTTCATATACAGTGTCTTCACTATGATATAAAATTTTGCTAAAATTTTAATATTTACACTTTTTTCATGAAATGTATGTAATACCACTTTTAAATTAAAATTTGTTTTATTATTAATTCTTGTAAAATTTATAAAAACAATAAAAGAAACAATGAGGAGGTAAATAACTAAGTAGATTTATGAAGAAGGTATTACCTGGTATATGAACATTTCCAACACTGTATCCGGCAGTGCCACCTACAGTGTGTCCACCTCTACCCACTCCTTGAACATCTCGTATACGCCCACCTGTACCAGTTGTAGCACCACTGAAAGGTGCCACAGCAGTAGGCATATTATGTGTCTCGGCTGTGAAAATTATGTCAGATTCAATTATTTCTTGTAGCACCTCCGAAGGTCCTTTTGGATCTAATGGCCTTAATTTCTTGTGTTTAAAACCTTTGATAGCACTGAAACAAAATTATATTTAAAATAAAGCTTTATAATACTAAAGACTAATATTTAAAAATAAACTACTATAATGATCCATCTAAAATTATACCCCAAAGGGAAGGTAGCTCGACCCAAAAATAACAGGTTTCTCAGTTATCAAGAGAATAACAGTTTGATTAGTCAAGAACATCACAATTTCTGCAAATATGAATCAACTAGAGGTCATCTCATGTAGTGCACATACTATTAGGTGCTATGAGTCGAGACCTAACTCCAAATATTAGATGTGAAACCTAAACAGCTTGGATTTACACAGGTAATTTTGCATGTTGTACTGCATCTTCTGTCATTGTAAATATCATACAGCCTTCCCAAATGTTTTGATAATGTAAGATTATAGTTTCATTAAAAAATCTTAAAAATGCATAAAAAAGTACCTTCAATGTAATAATGTGTATGTTACACATTCACTGTTTTGGTATAAAAAACAGAATAATCAGTGTTTGTTATCAGTATAAAAAAATTATAAACACTAAAGAATTAATATGATGATGTAAATCTACATAAAATCAAATAAGTGTTTATTAACCTGCTGTTATCACCAAATTTTATAACATTGTTATCATTAGATGATTTCTGAGTCGATGCAACCATATCTATAAGTGAATCATTGATGACCATTCCATCCAAAACAATTTTGCCCTAGAAAAACAAAATAAAAATTATAAATATAAAATTAGTATCCAGAGTGTATGTAAGCCACAAGTTGCATATTAGTAAGATCACCTTAAAAAACCAATGTCTAGAATGTTCACTATTACTTTGTGCTAAATCAAATAACTCCACACTTGTAGGATCTCTTTGTAATTTATTTACAAATAAATCCATATAAAATTCCATATCCCAGTTATCAAAAGCTAAACCTGTAAAAAAATTGATTCCCAGTATTAATGAAGTAGTAACAATGTAAGGGCAAATAATTCTGCATGCTTGCCATAACACAACACAAGCATATATAACTCCAAAAAATCTTGCAGATTTATCACGTCCACCCATTTTTTTGAGCCCTTGCAGTTTAATTACATCAATCAAGTACATGCAGGCCATGGGAGTGAGGCGTTCACGAGTGGCCCCCATTAACCGGTAGACGCGGCGACATAGTTAAGGTTGCGGGAAGTTGCTGGATGCAGGCAGCACATGATCATTGTGGCGATCTTAGGGGAGGCCTATGTTTTGAGGCGAAAAGAAGAAGAATGAACAATTATCATTCACTATTATTACTTAATCTAAACCTGTGTATTAATATGTGAATAACTGCTTTTATTATTCCTTAGTTTCTAATGCTTATTTCATCCTTCATGTTACTTTTAATTGCTCTTACCTAATTTCTCATTTACAGATTTCATTGCTTCCATTCCTTCCTCTTTTAAGGGCACTACATACCATGACTCTAAATTTTTAGGCAAAGCCTCAGTAAAGCTATCACGGGGTCGATTTTCCTTTGTGTAAATACATTGTGTCATCCGGTCAAACAGTGGTGCAGCTAATTCTTCTAACAACTTCCTTGACATATCTTTTACTTTAGAAAAAGTGATGAGATAGCGAGTTGAGTACTCAAGACGAACTATGTCATGAAGACCTACACTTTGGCAAATTTGGACAGAGTTACTAGAGTCTGCTGTTGAAAAATTAAATCTGAAAATTATTTTATAATAGGTCATTGGAATTATTAAACCCTAGGCCTTAACAATAAAAAAACATAATTTACATACACAAACTACAAAGTAAACCAAAATAATACACCTATGTAGTTAAAAAAAAGTGCTAATTAAATTAAATCAAAAAATTTTTTAATGCATTAAACCAAAAAAAACTTCCTTAAAACATAAATTTATTGAGTATCTGATAATAATAAATTCATCAAAAATAAAATACAGTAAACAAGCTGAATGTATATTGTTTAAAAGTTTAATATAAATAATAGTAACAATTACCTGGGGCCTGTTTCGATTATCAATTGGTTATTCTGTGGACATTTGTATGCAGATTCATTCCTTAATGCATGAGGCCGTAAGGGTGAACTTAACAGCCATTGTAAAATTTTTATTTGGTTAATACTTAAATTTCCATCGTTGATTTCCACGTGGTAACATAGTTCAGTGGAAAATTCAGTTACATCTGGATCAACAGCTTTTAATTTCTGTAGTATTTTATGACTTTTATGTAAACTTAATGTTTCAGTAACATAAAACCGTATTATACCCATGATAAGAAGCACTTTCTACAAGCAAGTTCTAAACTAACTGAAGTCCAATTAATAATTAAGTTTTGTTTGGTAAAGTATGACAACCTCTTGCATCAATGTCAGAGTTCAGATATTATCTGTTTAATAATTCCACAACACGAATAAACATATTTACACGCTTACGCAATTGTAACTTTATTTTAACTTATACGTGTTCATTTATAACTCATTGAAGTTCTTTAATTGAGCGATGATAGTGTTTGCAGGTTATTCTTAATACGTATTTAATTATAATAAATGATGAAATAACATTAACACAAATAATAAAGTAATAGAAAGAGGGATATTAGAATGATTAAAATATACAGTTTTTGTATATATTTCAGAAATTACATAATTACTTCGAAATTTCTTGGATTCCCTAATTCATTTTTCGCTACTTAACAGACGAATTATGACAGACACCATGTGCTTAACCTGTTAATAAAAATTGTTCTGAGAAGTTCGCAATTTATTCATGTACTTATAACCTAAAATGCGTTTATAGAAATGAAGTTTAGATCTACATATGTGCATTTTTTTCGGGATTCTCTTATCATGACTAACAAACACATCCTGATAAAATTTCTTCTGTAATTAGAATAAAAAAATTACCATGTGCAAAAATTTGCTATTTGGGGATCATTATAATGTACGTCTAAATGTTATTGCTGCAGGGAATTAAATATTTTAATTAAAATTGCTTCTCAAAATAGATAATGTGAGTACAATAAATTAAAAGTGAAACTTTAATGATCAAATTATAACACTTTACTACTTTCTAGAAATTCTATTTGATGATTTGAATTTGAGCGGCATTAATAATTCATGGAATATTATTCCTTTTAATTCCTAACAATAAAATATTAATATAATACTAATATATATTATTCAATTTACACGACGTAAGTTTTATTAACTAAAATATAACTAAAGAACAACGTAGTTCAATTAATTCAGTGTTGTGAAGGTTCTTCATTTCTTCAAGACGATAGTTGCATTCGTTATCTGAAAAATATTCAATTTTTCCCAAGGCACAATAGAATAAATGCTTGGTTTTTATCGGCAAAATAACCACTGTAATAAAATCCATTGCGTCTAAAAGCGTCTTTCAATATAATAAAATATCCTATCATTTAAACATAATTAACAATGATTTTTTTAATATTGTGTATATGATTTATTAATATTAACTAAGTAAAAAGGAAAGAAGTAAAATTTGATTTCCTGTCATTGATTGATGGCCCTAGAATTATTTTCAACTTTTGTTTTATTTATTTTGACCACGTATGATATCAGCACAAAAGAAAACAGGCGTAGATGTCTATTAATGTAATTGTATATTGATTTTTAGTCACCCTCCCCTACCCGCCTAGAAGAACGCGTGGAAGCCATCTTGTTTTCAATATGGAGGTTGGACACATTTCTGGAGGCGTTGTGCTTGCATTATTCCGTGAATTTTAAATTTAAACAAAATGGAATTACATTTTGGGCCACTTAAGTAATTAATGTTAATGGTTACAAAGACTATTATTATTTTTGGTTATTTAGTAGGTCAGTTAATTTGAAGGGGTATTACACCTCTCGAAGGCTTCATCGAAGCCGTCGCTTCGGATTTTATCGATTATATACATTATTCAAACATGATGATGTACACGGTAAGAAATTTTGTGTGATTTTCTATTGTTTTATTTGAATAATGATATACAATATCAACATGATAAATTTACACATGTATTTTTACTATCATCCTAAGTGTTAATTGTCTAAGGTATAGAAAAGTAATACATATCACATCCTTTTAAATAATTTTTACTACGTGAAATTAAGATTATTTTTACGGCTTACTAAGGACTGCATGTATATATATGTATATGCAATAAAACTATCTGATTGGCAGTAGTTATATTTTAAACGCGTTATATTTTCATTTACAGAATAGTAAAATTATGACTAAATAGAATTTTTGATTAAATGGTGTTTTAAGTTTAGCATTTACCAGTGGCGTAGCTAGGGGGTGGCGAGCGGGGCGGCCGCACCAGGCACCACAAGCAGGGGGGGCACCAAAGCTGAAAATAATTTTTTTTAATTTTTTTTTAAATGATGAATAATGAAATGTTAAAAGAAAAATGAAAACCATAATTTAAAGTAAATAACATAAAAAGAATATCGAATTTTACTATTTTTGTGCTAAAAAAGTTGTTAAATAATATGAAGATTAAAAAAAAAGTAAACCGTTACAAATTATAATATACACAGTGTTTAAGCTTTTCATTCGCAAAACACATAAAGTGTTTTTTAAAAGGGCCCTAAATGACAAAATAATAAATTATTACATTATTGTAAGATTGTCATTAAATATAAATAGATTAAATAATCTTGCAATAATGTCAATAGAACATGAACTAGTCGACACTATTGATTTTGAAAATGTGATTATTGACTTTGCAGGCCAAAAGGCGAGGAATGTTCGTTTTTAAATTTTCCCAATAAATTTTATTAAGATCTCATGTTATTTTATATATATTTATTATTATTTTGAAATTATTTAGACTCTTTGGGGGGGGGGGGGGCACCAAGCCACAATCTGCCCCAGGCCCCAAATACCATAGCTACGCCACTGGCATTTACAGGCCACAGACCAATTTTCTACACAAATTTGTGTATTTATTTCAGATTAAGATTAGCCATTATTAAAATCACTACATAATATTGTGAATGTTATTCAAGAACTTTTAATGGTTCTGAAGATCTCTTTCTTCTTTTTATCAATAAAAATAATTTGAAATTTTTATCTACATGTCACATTTAATTTTAACATGCTTCTTTAATACTTTTGAACTGTTAAAAATGTACATATAAACAAATTGAATAAACTACAACCAATAATAAACAGATTTTTCATGTTGTCATAAACTAAAACACAGTTTATTTTTTGGATATTTACAGGGAACTAGTACTGAGCAGGATACTCGCTTCAGTGACAAGGAGAAGAAGTTGATGAAGCAGATGAAATTTGGTGATTGTTTGACTCAACAGGTAATTATGTTTAATCAACATTTTACAACTATTTCATTATATTAAGTAAGGAAAATTGTTTAGTCTAATTTAGCATTAACACCATATTTGGTTAAACTAATGAATCCAATTCACTCTAAAAAATGAAAAAAATACTTATTATTGGTATCATACATTCTTATTGATGGTATCTAAGAATGGAACAAAACTAGAACAATTTGAAGAATTTTAAAAAAAGGTCAAGGTTTAACAAATATTTAACAAATAACAGGTGGACATGTCCAAGGTGAAGCTTGATGTGCTGAAGCCATGGATTACCCAGAAGATCACTGAAATATTGAAGATGGAAGATGATGTAGTCATTGATTATGTCAACAATCAACTTGAAGAGAAGGTGATTAAGGCCAAATTTTTTTTTATTCATAATTCGTAATACAGGAATGTAATCATTGCAGTTTCTTTGCAGTCAATATTTATGAAAAAAGAAATATTTTGGTAATTGGGGTAGCTGTATTAAAGAAACTGCAATTGAATTTTGTTATATGTATATTGATTGCGTATGGATATTTTTATGGCCCCCACCGGTTAGCGCGCCGCTGCCGCCGCCGCCAGCCGTCGCCAGCCGTCGCAGCGCGTCGCGGCCCACTCTTACGGACGCCCTTAGCATTCTGAATCGGTATTTACGGGGAAATTACTTAATGATAATATAAAACCATAAGAGATGTGGTGATATTTGCTTGAAGTGTATATAGGAACTTCAGAACGACCAGAAGACGTTAAGAGCAATTTGACTCGTGACGGGGAAGCCTCGTTCGTTAGGCTTTGCGTTCAGCATAATGTGGTTGTGTTCGCAAACCCCTTACAGATGCAAGCGTTTGAAGAGTGAAGGGAGAAATGTATGCTGGCTACGTGTAATCTTCGCGGCGTAGCTGAGCTTCTATCCCGGCGCCGTGCGCGGCGGCGAGTTCTTGCTGCTGTCGAAGACTTCAGCTTCGCAGCTGTACCAGCAACATCTCTGTTAAATTACGATGTACATAGCTTTCGCTTCCCTACACGAGTCATATTGATGCCTTTTGAAATACACATTATATTTCTCTTAAACTGGCGCTCTTAACGGCTTTCGAATATCTTTTTGTCTATATCGATATATACAAGTATCCATTGAACATGATAGAGAGGGGAAATCCTTAACCACTGACAGGTATATTACTATTTTCTTTGAATAGCTTAATAATAAGATTATGTTTTCTTTCCCGATCCGTATCCTCGGCTCCTAGTTCCCTTGTCCAAAGAAAATGCAGATCAATTTGACGGGATTCCTGAACGGCAAGAACGCGCGGCTGTTTATGGGGGAGCTGTGGGAGTTGCTGCTCAGTGCTCAGGCCAGCGAGAATGGGATACCAGAGTCTTTCACTCAGCAAAAAAAAGAAGAGATAAAAAAGAGAATGGTGAATATTAAAATAAAATAAAATTTTACTTTTATTTTTAATTAATACAAAACTAATTTCGCAGATATTTTTGGTGATAATGCGAATTTAGATTTTTTAGAGAACTAACTTTCACAATAAATAAATTATTTCTAGTAGTCTATTCAAAGACTGTTTGCTAATATTAACATTGAAAAATTAACAAGATAAGCATTGTCCTCTATTGATACAGACTACTCTTTTATTGAACCAAATATTTCATGTCCATTAAAAAAGAAGTTTTTATTTTTAAATTCTTAATTAAAAAAACTCTTTCTTATACCATTTTTTTACATTAATCTTGATAAATGCTATAAATTTAATATATTAGTTTTAAATTGTTAAAATCTTATAACGTGCCTATAATATCGAGCAATAATCTGAGTCTTGTTGCCATGCTAATAAACCTAAAACCTGAAACTGGTTATTGTTATTTTTAAACTGATAGAAAAAAATACTAACTATAAAACGCTTTTCTTGAGGCAATAGAGAGTATTCCTGTAATAAAAAACATTTTTAACAATGTGTCAATATAACTTTATTTGAAAGTCACTATGGTTAGAGTAATCATCTTTGTCATGTTAACCGATAAACGTCCTTTGCAAGGCATAGACCTTCCAAAAAATCGCCACGATGACCGCTCTAGCGCTGTCCGCTTCAAGTGACCTGATGTGTCTGACTGTGTCATTGGTCCATATTGGGGGGTGTGCCCTCGCCGCGTCTACTAGATCGTCACTTTTCGAGAAACTTTCAACCCCAACGGCCGTCGATTGCACTAGCGAGGCTCATCGCTCACTGCCACATCAGATCAGTAATTCTTCGAGCTCGAAGGTCAGCGGACCTTAGTTCTGGTCCTGTGAAAGTATAGTGGTAATTTGTTGTCACAGGAGGAGCAGAAGGATAAAGAGAAGGATCGTCGCCGGTCTAGGTCGCGGTCGCGCAGCCGTCGCCGATCTCGCGAGCGTCGCCGTTCACGCTCAAGGTCCCGTGATCGTTCTGCTGACAGGAAGTTAGTATAAAAATCGTTGTTATAGGGCTTCATTTCAGTTCAATGGTACTAGAACTACTTGAATTTCATAAAAAGTGTAAATATCTTTGTTAGGGTCGATTTCTTTTGGGGCATACTTAACGTCCACAAATAAAATAAATCATGATAGTTCATATTATAGTTCATGTTTTAGGGTGGTACTGAATATTAAGGTTACAACACCAATAATTCTGAGAATCTCAACATTCAACACATGGGGACCATATGCAACCCATTAACCACTTTGTTGCCGCCCATGCAAAAATTATAGCCATTCCACTTGACGTCACATTGCAGCCATTAAGTAGCGGAAGGCAGGGGAATTGTTCAAGTGAACACAATCTAAACAGAATTGTTAAACTATGAGCAATGTAGTCACTCTATTGTTTAATTGTGTATATAATGAATGTAAGGTGCTCAAGCTATGTTGCAAACATAATCATAATTCATCCATCACAACTACAATTTAAAAAAAACCTGAGTTGTAAATTTGATTTGCAATCTGATATACAAAAAGATTTTGTTTAGCATGGAGATATTATAAAGCTGTGGTGGATTTTATTTTTATGTATTACCAAGCAACCTTACCTCAGTAAATCTAATTTAAGAAAAGTGCTAACTTGGTACGTTTCTTCAAAAATTTAAGTACAAACTTCAAAGAATTTAAAAAAATGCGTGTGCATGTTGTCAAAGCCTTCCAAACAATCATGAACAATGCCCTACCTGTTTTTTTAAGCAGAATGTTTAACCGCTTAAAAAATTAAATAGTAGTACTAATAAATATGACAGAAAATTAAAAAAAACGTGTTTATGTACATGAAATGCGGTCACTGTCCTAATAACATTTTGGCTGTTATATGAAAAGGTTGGGTTTGATTCATTGATGTAAATGATGTTTTAGGAAGTGCAGGTCCATGTTGAACTGACCATGTCTTTTGTGTAATTATACTTTGTGTGTATGTATGTTTAGTGAACTCCTTAAATACATTTACAAGTATTTCTTACTTTTATTCATACATGTCAGCCAATAGACGCGTACTGTAAAGCATAGCATGCCCTAAAGATCGCCACAATGACCAGTTTTGTGGTACCCTAACGCATTTTTCATTTGCATAAATATAATTTCAAAGCTAAATAAAAACAATAGAAACATGTACATGTACAGAAATTTGATTTTTTTTTAATTTTACATCATTTGGGTGTTGTAGGTCATGAAGTAGTAAGTCTATAGAGAAAATATTTTTTCAGACATCGCAATGGGGGAAGTCCCCGTCGGTCAAGACGACGCAGCCGAGAAAAGAGTCAATCAAAACCTTCAAATGTCGATGACATTAAATTACCAGAGCCTAAAGGTATTTAAAAAAATATTTACCACATTTCCATAACAAATATTATTAAATCAATTCTCAATAATATTGAGTATGGTCTATATTGTAAAAACATGTCATGTCATGTGACCAACTAATATTTTTTATGACAGTAATAATTTCATATTTTGCTATCTTTTGTTTCTCTGAATTTATCCTAAAGAGTTGTTTCAGTTAAAACTATTTCCTAGAATAAAAATACAGATTTTTTATAACAGACTGTTGCTAATTAAATATGAGTTTTAAACAATTGCATATGAACCCATTTTTATTTACTTTCATCCATTTATTAAAGAAAATGGCAAATCACCAGAGAAGAAAGAAGAAACTGAGAAGCCAGAAGATAGCCATAACTCATCAGCTGAAATAGTGAAAGAGGATAAGATAGAAGGCCCATCAACAGAAGAGAAGCCTGTTGAAGATGGTCATAAGTCTAGATCAGCATCTCCAGATAAGTATGTGAATTATCTATTGAAGAATAATAAAAATCTATGTTTACTTAAAAATATTAAAACATGTTACTTGTATTCATAATTAATTGTTAGACATATTAGATAAAAGTTCAAGACTGCCTCCATCCAAGAAGGAAAATCAAATAATACTTGTAATAAAAAGCAAGAGCTTTAATTGCCACTTAAAATACTTGCTGTATGCACAACACTTCTTCGGCACCAAGTGAACTTCGAAGTTCATATTATAGTGATAATTTAAAAACTGCCAGTCGTATTTTAATGGTACTTATTTTAGTTTAAAGGTAGTTACAAACACAACAGCTGGCTTATTGCAGGTTAATGCGCGAGCAAAGCTATAGATTTCAAGTATTTCTTAAACTTCTCTTTGAAGAACAAGCTATCTGGAAGATTACATAAACATGTGGCGACGTGTCCGAGAAAAACAAATTAACAACGCAAGGGACATCGTTGATTATAGAATTTGTTCTCGCTTAGGCATCGGCGGAATTGCTGCTCGCCAGATTTCTAGGATTAGACAAGCGGATTTCCAAAATCGATTCAAGGCGAATCACTCTCCATTAGAAATAGTCCTAAAATCGACACCTGACAAATTCAATACATAGTCTAATTTTATTTTTTAAAAAAGAAGTTCCGATCGAATATACCTTTGCTAGGCTTTTAGAAAATAAATATAATATGTAACATTTTGTAGAGTCAATTCAGTACTAGAGTCAATTCAGTTGCATTTGAGTGCAGATTGAGACTTTTGATTATTTGTTTGTATTGCTAGGTGAAAAGATGATTATTTTCCTTGTAACAGATTATTATGTTATGGACAAAAGTCTTTGTCAAATTCAAATTAATGATAAATGAAGGTTCAGATTTGGCTTTATTTTGTGTAGAATGAGTGTCACTGCTATTTTTCGCATTATTTTATTTTAATATCTTCACCAGTATATGCATGAGCTCTGACTACAGTGAACTCCTTGAATACGAATAGGAAGCTACAACAATCCTAAATTTCAGTTGACAAAAAAAAAGAATCTATAACGGTCAACATAATTTATGGCTTTACCGGCCAAGGACTGGGCTGTGAACTTTATTATTGGTGTTAGAAAACACCTTAACAGGAAGATAACTGAAAGTATTTATAAAAAGAGTACCATTTACAAAATATTTAATCACCATGATATAATATGCAGAAGAGGTGCTCTATAGCTTCATAGCCATGAAACTTACTAACAGTCTTAAACATTGGGTTGGCTGTGTGTTTATATATAGTAGAAATAAAAAGTTATAATATCCACCAATTATTTTGATAAGTTGTTACTAAGCAGTGTTGAATGTTTTTTTGTATAAGCCCAACCAGTCTTGAACATATTTGTATTGTAAGGTCAACTGGAGCAGTTCAAAATGAAGTTGAAGTGAAGGCACCCGAGAAAACGCGCCATTCATCAAGTGAACGGCGCTCATCTTCTGCTTCTTCTCGTAAGTTCTATTATTATTATCCTTTATTATTTAGTTTTATTCAACCTAGTAATTTTCTAGATCAGCAGGTACTTTACTTTTTTCCCCATAGACCACTTTCAAAATTAAGATGGTTCGAGTGGACCCTTTGCAGCTATATTTGTAATATTTCCCCAAAACTCCAAAAAAATGTGAAGACTAAATTTGCGTTACAGCTGAGTTTCAACCAAGAACTAGGTTTCGAAAAAAAAAGTGTGCGTTAATTGGTTAGTTAATTTTGCTGTGAGTGATAAAAAAGTTTTTCTATCAAACTTAATGTTGTACTCAAGGAATATTCAATTTTTACAAGTAACAGCTGCTGAGTTTCTCAAAATATTATCTGCTAACATTTTAGGTTTTTATTATCAAAAGCGGATAAATTTTAGTGCTCCTCAAATTAGGAACCCCTGTTTTTTTGCCACGCCAGCGGGGACCCAGTGGAGTTTCCTTTAAAACCCTGTGGTGTGGTTCACCTGGACCACTTGGTGTACAAAGTTACCTATATATGTTACCTGTTTGTTGATTATTGCAACTAGTACATTTATATGAGATAAAATATTGATAATTAATAGGGAAATTTCATGTAGTTATGAAAACATATTATAAATGCTTTTTGTAATAAAATTGGTTTTTAGACCTTTGGACAAAATAATATTTGAATTTTTTTTTGTATTACAAACTAGCGGTCAACACTGGGGAACACTGGGTACCGACCACTAGTAAGTTTTAAATTCATAAAAATGTTAAAACTTTTCAAATGTTTTCCTGTCCTTTGCACGCTGTGTTATTTTTTAAGAATTTGTACTTGATGCTTGAATATAAACTTTTAAAACATAAAATTATATTACATGTTTGTGTATACAAAAGCCACTTTAATTATAATTAGAAATTGTACTAAATCGATTCAAACTCTTGTGGAATTTTCGGGTAATAAGCCAAATTTCAAAAAGAATTCAAATTCTTAATCATAATATTTACAATAGGGGGTGTAAGAATATTTTGCTATTAATAATATTCATGAGTTTTAAAGAAATGTAAACTCATTGTTCAAGCTTAGTTTGAGACAAGCTTCCATAGTGGTTTTCAATTGGTAGCTAATGTTTTGTCAAATAAAACTTAGCTATAAAATACTTGAAAAGTTCCAGTTGTTTAATATTCAACTTTTACATTCTTTATGTATTACTTTATTATTTACATTTGAGTTTTTATTAAAATTTAAAATGAAGGTATACCATTAAATTTGTTCTTTCATATTTTTCCTCAAAAATGTTGTACAAATAAATTATATAAAATATGAATTTAATTTTTTTTGGCATTTAAAACCTTGTTATAGATGGCAGTGCAAAAAAACGTTCGTCTCATAAGAAGCGTCAATATCGTTCCAATCGAGATTCATCAACAAGTGTCAGTCCAAGACGCAGTTCACGCAGAGAGAGGTAATATTGTTAAAACATATTTGAAAAAAATATTTTATTTCATAAGTAATAAAAATATATAACTGTATATATAAACGCCGCATATGAAGAATGTTTGCAGTAATACTATACATGTGTATACATATACACATTTGAATGTTTGTGGATGTATGTGCATTACGTGCATTACGTGCACAAATTATGATGTACTTATGTACGTAGATAATGTCTCCAGATGTTAGTTAGCAGCAACCTAAAATCTCCTAGATAAATAGATTTGCTGAGTTTTTGTTTTGAAATTTTGCCTAACGCCCCGTTCCGAAGAAAAATTTTTTGAGGTCCTGGTGGTCCTTGTGATTTTTTTTTCAGAAATTTTCTGTGAGTTCTTACAGGCTCAAAATAAATTAGACTAATACTAAAAGTTAGTTATAAAATAAAACTCTTATAATTTAATAGATTCTTTATGTGGGGTGCCAGGTTCATCAAAGCGTCGTGTGTAGTGGAATCGGGTACGGCGCTCGGGGCTTACGTAATACTCGGGGGGAGGTTTAAGGAAATTTTTTGCAATGGATTTAACCACCAAACTTAAAATGAAGGCAAAAAGGCATCGATCAAAATGACCCATAAGTGTGAAGGAACCTTTTCCGCAATTTATTACATTATTAAATTTGTTGTGTATATCAATTATATATCAATTATGTTTAGGAGCAAATCTAGACGCCGCAGCCGTCGCAGGTCACTTGATCGTCGTGAAAGAGAACGCGAACGTGAAAGGGAGCGCGAAAGGGAACGTCGCCGACGTGAAAGAGACAGACGAGAGAGGTAACAATGCTTAATTTTCTTAACTTTGAAATATATTGATTTTCGATCTATTATAGGTTACAATATTTTATGAGTGTTGCTGATGGCATTATACAAGTAATTTTGTTTTATACCAAACTATAATTTGTATTAATTTTCAATAACTTAATTATTCCAAACTATGGAATTTTGGCACTTAACGATTTTAACAAATTTTATAAATAAGTATAATAGGCTCACTTCATAAAATTTCAAGCATGTGTTAATGTTATACGATTTATGAAGTTTTTTTAAAGGTAAATAATATGGTATAAAATAAAATTTGTCTGATTGGCATAAGTAATACATTAGTGATTTAGAGTAGCTTTACAGTTTTGCAAGTTTCCACTGTTACATTAAAGTAGATTTAGTTATATAAAAGGATTGCTAGAGATTTTATTATTTTCTTTAGGAATTTTATGCACAGTATTTCTTTAATGCCTTTTTCTAAAAAGGTCCCGAGAGCGTCGTCGATCGCTTGAAAGACGTAGACGTTCTCGTTCGCGCTCTCGACGACGTTCAAGAGACAGGTAATATTTACGTTTCAAGTTCTTATGCTTTTTGCCTTTTTTTGCTTTCGTTTATTATAAGTCACTTTATCATTTTTTTTATTTATAATCCATTAGCTACTAAATGATTTTTTATCATCAAACATTGGCACTTTAAAAAAAAACTAACTAGATATCCTGACTAGGGACAGTTTGTAGAGAAGACATAATTTTATAGCACAAGTTGACGAGCGCCAGTGTGATATTCTTTCAATATCTCTCTGAGCATCGCAGTTCTAGAATATCACTTGTGCTAAAATCGATTGATATGTTTCACAAGTAATTATATGGTATTTCAAAAACAACAAGTGAAGATGTGTTCAATATTAACATTTTTTATTGAATACTAATAAATATTTTGGTTACTTAGCTACATATATCAAAACTGTCTCTCCAATATAACCAACTACTAACTTTAACAATTGGATGATTTAGTCCTTTTTTCTGGCTGTTCATGATCACTTTATTAAGGTTGTAATGTCCTAATAATATGCATACTGCCATATATTGCTGTCATTATTTGTTATAATGATACATAACATCTGTATCATTACTGTATTCATGCTATATTGTAGGGCATATTTTTATACCCTAGTAGGTAGATTTATCATTATATTTTTTTACTACTCAACTGTTACATGATTTTGATATCTGTAAAGATCATACTAAATCTCTAAATTTCTTTTATTCTTAGTGTATCACTTGCTTATTTTTCATCTTTTCATATTATTTTGGGCTAATATTTCAAGAGGCATAACTATTGGCTTTTTACTACTACATGAACAAACCACTTGATTACATGTTCCTTCCATAAACTTAATCATAATGTTTTTAAATATGTATAAATAATGTGTAATATATGTAATAAATGTAAAATACACATATATGAGTGCAAACAGTGAATAGTAATAATGCACAAGAATGTTATAATTTCTTATTGAGATAAAAGTTTCTAAAGTTAAAGTACTAACAGTATTTTTTGACATATATTAATCTGTTTGTTAGTATTATTTAATATACAGCTTTGTTACTTAATGTAGATATGGACAGATTGCATATTATTTTAAGACGTGTTGTTATTTTTCATGAATAATTGTTATTATTCGTTAGGTCTCGAGACCGCCGTCGTTCTCGTTCACGCAGACGTTCTCGGTCACATCGTCGTTCGGGGAGGCGCTCTCGTGATCGTCGTTCCAGGGATCGTCGATCTAGAGATCGCCGTTCTAGGGATAGATCAAGGTAAATAGCATGCTGTATTTCTGTTGTTAAAATTGAAATTTAAGATGTGATCTGTGGTCACACAATCATTGGAAGCTGTAATTTTTTTCCAATGCTATATAATTAACCTCTTGGCCTACAAAATTCGTGCCAATTTTGCGAGACATAGTTTTAAAAAAAATGGGTAGCGCGTCGAGCCATTTAACTGTTCAATCACACGTATATTTCAGTGCAACGAAAAGAATTAATTAAAACATACAATTTTTTTTAGATGTCTTTCTTGGTACACAATTAAAATCAATTGATCAGTTGACAAAAATAATTTATTATTTCAAAATAGATAATGAATCAATAGCAATATATAAATGAATACTTACTTAATTAAATAAAAATTAGTAGTCTTCAATTGTAAGGTATCTTTTAAAACAATGACGCGTTGCGTTACATATACCATGTCATTTCTTACATTCGCATTTTCACATCTTTTTTTGTGTTTCGTACATACTTTGCAAGATTTTTACCATTGGCGTAGAATCTGTTTTGTATAGTGACCCCAATGTTGGGCTTGTAGCCTCATTAGTATATCTCCATTCAATAATGTTTCTTGTCTTTTATAATTATGTAATGAGATGGTTAGCAATAACTCTAATCGCTTTTTAAAATTGTAGACGGCATTTTATGTACAAATTCCTAACCATGAATCTGACTTGTGACTTGTTTATGGCTCAAATTCTTTACCACAAGTCTGACTCGTGGTTATAGGCCAAAGGGGTAACTATTTTTAGCAGTAAATTGATATTAAAAGTGAAATTAAATCATTTAAAAATAACAAAACAATTACCGATTAAAGTTATTATTTGCTATTATGATGTTACTAAAAACTACAAAATGTTGTAGGGAGAGAAAGTCACGAGACCGCACTAGGGACAGGAGATCTAAGGAAAGAAAGTCTCGCGAAAGAAGATCCAGTGACATAATTAAAGAACGGCTGGAAAAATCAGTGTCTATTCCGAGAAAAGGTAACGATTATCTTTGATTATTGTTAAGGAGTAGTCTAATATGTAGAAAGTTTATTAAAGTAAATCGTTTTATTTTGCAGAAAACATCGAAAAATTACAAAAGCCTCTGGAGCGTAACTCTATCCCGCCCGAAAGGAACTCGAAAGACCATATTTCGAGTACAAGTCGAGAATCATCTGTTGCAAATGACAAATCCGCTACTGTTAATGATAGTGGTGAGGTTAAGCCAGCAAATTTATCAGATGATGATGACAGAGAAGATTTTATTCCCATTCCTACTTTAAGGGAATATTCAAAGAGTTTATCACGTACTCCATCACCTTTTCTTCGGAAACATGAAATTGAAAATAATAAAAAATCTGACAGATCTGCAGATGATGCTTCAGGAAAAGAACAGAATGAAGATGATAGCAAGGTTCAAGAAGCCAAAAAATCTAAACGTAAAGCTCACCAATCAGACAGTGAAAGTGAAACAAGTGAAGAAGTTACTAAGGCTAAGAGCAAGCAGAAGCTTAAGAGGAAGGAAAAAGCTACCTCAAAGAGAGCTAAAAAAGCTAAAAAAGAAAGCTCTTCCAGTGACAGTGATTCCGAAGATTCTTCTTCTAGTGATTCTGAAGAGGATAGGAAGAAAAAGAGTAAGAGAAGTACCAAGAAGAAATTGGCGAAAAAATCTAAAAAGAAGCGTGCTCGATCTTCTAGTTCAGAATCAAGTTCTGAAGAAGAAGTTAAACACAAGAGTTCAAAAACAAAACAAAAGAACATTCCAGAGGAGTCTGACAGCGAGAAGAAGTCTAAGAAAAAGAGCAAAGATGCTAATATTGAACATACAAAAGCTGAAAAGGCTGAAATTAAACAATCAAAAACAAAAAAAGCTGATAATTCTGAGGATTCTCATGACGACAGTTCTGATAGTGATGCAAAGTCTACTAAGAAAAAATCTATTAAACATGACTCAAGCAGTTCAGAAAAAGAAATAAGACGCAAAAAATCTGAAACTGGAAAGGAGAAGGCCGTTTCTCCTGATAATAACAAGTCTCGCAAAGCGGAGGAAAAACCTGCCAAAATTAAGCATTCTGAAGAGACGAAATCTAAATCACGAGATGACAATGAGAAAAAAGCTAAAAAACGGGAAAAAGAAGATTCCTCTTCAGACAGTGATCAAGTAACTAAAAAGAAAGCCAGAAAGAAAGTTTCAGATTCCGATTCTGATTCTGACAGTGACGAGCCCAAAAAGTCCAAAAAAGCTAAGAAGCATAAGAAGCATTCTAAAAAACACAAGAAACACAAGAAACATAAGAAAGCATCAAAGAAGAAGGATGATTCTTCAGACAGTGAAGAAGCTGAAGAAGAGGAGGAAGAAGGGAAAGTTAATAATGAAGATTTGGAAAAAAAATTACGCGAAAGGGCGCTAAAGTCAATGAAAAAGCAAACTAGTGCATCTGGGTCCGAGTAGCAAATCCTTCTTTGATGGCTCATTATATCTTGTAAGTTTTTAATTTTCAATTTTACGATATGTAACAATTTTAACAGAAATGGCATATTTGATTGCAACTTGTATGTTCTGTTGATAGTAATAAAGTTATTAAACTATAACTAGTTTTTCAATTGAATGTAAGGCTTTGGTGACTTTTTATTAGTAGTCATCTGTTCTTTCAGAATTGTGTTAGATTACGTAAATAAAAATTACCTGTTATTTATATATACTACGAATATTACTTATACTTATTCACCTTTAACTCGCTAGGCGCGCCGCATCTACCGGCTTACGTTGCTAAAAATTAAAAGTTCTACACGATATTAATTTTTTGATAGATCTTCCCATGGCGGTTCCGTCTGTAATGGCGTACCCAATTCTTTGGTTATTTTGTTTGTAAGATAAATAGCACAGAATAACTGTGAACTAATAGTTTGTTAGATTTTGAGGTGTTTCAATTATGCTCCTATGTTGAGTCCCATTACAACAATTATAATCCAATAAGTGATCTGTAAGCTAAATTAGAAAAAAATTGTAATTGCATAACTGAAAACAAAGCACAGTTGTAACTCAGCAGGATAGCTAGGTCTCTTGTAAAAGATCATTAATTATGTTTTTTTTCATTATATTTATGACAATTCAAGATCGTAAAGAAAATAGATAGATACGTGTTGATAATTATATATTTTATTACATCTAGTAGGTATAACTATGTATCGCCTATATTGACTTTAAAATCTTTTTCACTGTGGTTGCATTTTAGTTGCGAATTTCACTAATAAAGACAGAACCTCTTGGTTGTAGTAATTTTTTTTATTTTCTCCTTGTATTAATTTACTAAAGGTAGGTAATTCATTACAAATTAGTGTGGTTGATCTAAAAGTGCAATATAGCAGCATTATTGGAGGACGGACTTCCAAAAGTTCTTGCTTATTTTCAGCTTTTTACTAGGCAATGGTTGATCAGTTGATCAGTATCTGTCTTTATACATAAGTGCCTAAGTTACATTATTTGAAATACATTCTGGAAGGCTAAAAGTGAAAAAAGTAGTCACTACTTAAATAAGTATTTTAAAATAAGTTTTAGCATCCAGACTAGTAAACTATTATCTCCCCATTAATTTGTATATGCAGCATTGATTAGTATATTTTACCAAGAGTTAAAAAAATTCAAATAATATATTATTCACGACAAATCCATTACAGAGTAAACCATTGCAATTTTTGTAGGTTAGAAGTTATGCAAGATTTCATTAAATCTTTTTATTCGGTAAAATTGCACTGTTGCGAATGCGATTTTGTTCCAGGCACCCTTTGATTACATTAATTTGTGAGAAAACGAAAATTTTTGTATTTTTTTAAATTAAAAGTGAAACACATAAAAATTATTAAATATTTATTTTATGACATTAAAAAAAAACTATTGTAAAAGTTAACTCGGATATAATTATCATAACATATTAATTACTTTGGAAACGACTTTGGTTCTTATATAAGGTATGCAATTTTATGGTGGTTTTATTTTTTAGAGTATCCTCTGTATCCCGTTACCAAGCTTGGGGTAATACCGCTGTAAACGTTGCTGTACCCGGGCCGCTTGTTGTAATAACCGTAGCCCAAATGATTTGAGCCCTGGTAGAAGGGATTATTATAACCATCATAAGAGTTTAAACCCCCATTGCCTCCATAACCTCCATAACCACCATTGCCTTCATACGCGCTTCCACTATATCCTCCATATGTTCTAAAACTCCCGTATTCTATATTATTACTGGGCCATGCACCCCCGTCATATCCTGTGCTAGGGAAAAAGCCTTCGTTCCCTACATATCCGGCATATCCTTTATTTTTATAATTGTATCCACCAATATTTGCATCATATTTGTCATTAATTACGCCAATGCCGGTGACACTGTATTCGTATCCACCAGGAGAAATTCCGCCCCAATCTGAGTACTGATGAGTATCTGAAAAATAACAAAATTGAACTTCAGTCTTTATAAACTCTTTCTAATGTAAAAAAAAATTTACCGCAGATACGTGAACTTTTGTCGGAGCCGAGTAAAAATATTATTGTAAATAAATCGAATATACAACAGCGTTTGTGACTACAATGTTAAAAATTACAGGTTATACGTACATGACGTTGCTGCTGCTTTTAAATCATCCTTTATCGGACTTTTTTGCTTTGATGGTCGATGCAAAGACAAGTTTTCAATATTTTCTGTTGGCAGCATCCCATTTAGTGGCGCAGCAATAGCACAACAAAATAATAATAACGTGGACAGTAAATTTAACATCATCTGAAATAAAATTTTAAAGAACTCAAATATATTTTTCATTCAGCAAAGTATTTTGCTGAAATTGATATATAAATATTACACGATTCGTAAAAACAGTCATCATCAGTCATCCTCGTACAAATACTCGTCCTTTGAAAATTATACTTAATAATATGCGAAGGTATTTTCATTCGCATCCGAGCATGGCCTTAAGTGTGACTCCTCAGACAATAATTGACGTTAGTCAGGCCATTCTCACGTAGTTTTGAACACGAAATACAGTCACTAATTCATTGCCACGGTTCAAGAACAGTTCAACCATTGTTTTCTATGATTTATCACATTCCAAGAACAGTGCCGAATTAGACTATGTTCACTGTGTCAGATTTCCTCAACGTTATATAATATTTAGTTTTCATTTTTTTTATTACAGAAAATTCTCGTATTTTGCAAGCGAGACACATTTAGCATTCGACTGTTGGTTGGCTAGTTGTTGACTGTTGGCAATTTTTTTATTTGAAAGTGGATATCAACGTCATTATAATTTTTGTAATTGATAAATGTTCGCGTTTGGTATTTCTGAAAGCGTTTGTTTAGTCTAGATCTCTATATGTACTAAGTAGGCTTTCGCGGGAGCCTCGGCGCGAGCGTTATGATGTTATTTCTCTGGATTCCTAATTCGCCTTTTTGTGTCGCCCAAGGGCATGCACTATGGTGCCTGGCTAAGTCCCCCAGGCGAGGATATTCGTTTGATCTCGCATTCGAGGCGTGTTTAACATTTCGATTTAAGAATACCTCAATTGGTTGCGAAAATAAGGATTTTAAATATTTATTCACGCATAACAGTTTAAGCTGCTATAAAAAATAATTATGATCTTTATTTGGCACAGCAACATAAAAATGGTTACTGCCGAAAGTTGCTAACTGCAAAGTTGTTACTATAACTATCGTTGCAGTGAATAGTGCCCAATCGCAAATGGTAACGTACATTTCTAGAAGTAGAAGCACTTTGGTTGAAAAGATAATGATGATGATTAAAATTTATTAAGAGCATTAAAAGATATTGAATTTTAATAAATATAAGTTACGAAAAATTAACACAATGAACAATGTATAATCAAAATTGTCAAGTTTTGTTTGGTTTTTAAAACAACAATTTTATTTTATCTTGTTTTGTAAGGTGACATAATTTACAAATAATTTATTATGTAGCTTAGGTAAAAAGTATAGAAAGTGCGCATCAAGTGCGGTAATGCGGGTATGATAAATGTGAAAATAATTTTACTACCTTGTGTGCTGCACCAGTGATATGCAATGCAGAAATGCATGCGGCGGTTATTGTGATTTTAATTTAATTATATCGGCAACTACAGTAGTGACAGAATTTTAAAAATTTAACAAAATTAACCTTTAAAATTAAATAGAAATTATATTCGTTTTTTGTAATTAGTTAAAACATTTTGCCATCACTTAGATATAGAAAATTTAATAACATAGCTTGTTACTAATATTAATTATTGTTTTATTTCCACAACAAAAAATAAACCTGTCTATTATGCATTTCAAGTTAAATAATTGCTTCTGATCATAATTACGTATAGCAGTGAAAAGAATTTTATGTTAAATAATTACATCAGTAATAATAAATACATCAAGTTTAGTAAAAAAAAAACAAAATTTAGAAAGGAATTACTCACTTTTGGACAAAATACTCAACAGTGTTATAAGGCACTAGTAGAGTCTTTAGGCGGGAGATGTGCTCTGCGTGCGTAGGCATGCGTCCGATCGTTTATAAACCGTGGGAGTTTTTGCTTATAATTGACAATGGTCTTCTCGGAGGTAATGAGTTCGTTTGTAGTCAGTCTGTCCTTCTACAAAGATACCATGACACTATCAAAAACAGACATAATGTCGTTCTGCAAACGGCTTCTTATCATTGTGCGCTAATGTTTTATAACTTCCTCATATTTTATTATAGCTTTGTAACGCTGAATGTGTTACATACATACATATACATGCATATATATATATATATATATATATTTATATACACATTTATATATATATTTATATATATTAATGTATATATATTATTTATATATGTATATATATTAGGTACAGGAAAAAGTCTCTTCGCAAAAAGTACATTACTTATATATTTTGCTACAAGTTCAAACAATTTGTAGCAAAATATCTTTGGATGTACTATTTGTGTCTGGCTGGTTTTTATGACATTAAAAAGGATACATTTAAAAAAGAAACAATTTTGTTTCGAGCAGTTCTTCATTTATTTATTTTTTCGATCAAAATACGTGAATTTAATGAAGGAATTTCTAAAATTATTGTAAAAAAAATTAGTGTGAAAAGTGGATCACATCAAATGCCGTTGCTAAAGGTTTATCAGGTTTCACAGAACATGGCAAAACTGTTTAACACGCAATAAGGCGATGGTTGTTCATGGTGTTAACAGTCAATATAAATTTGTGTAAATTTCAATAAATTTTAACTTTGAAAAAATATCTCGAATTATTGTTATTATTATTATCTATAATCCTGCAACTTCTCTCCTCCCATCGACGCGCGCATAATTTGAGAATATCAACAGATATTCGAATCATTCAATGATGGCATTCTTGGTTTCAAATTGTATCGAGTATTGCATATTAAAATTAATAAAATCAGATTTCGTTCTTAATAACTGTACGTCTATTACTAATTTTCAACATTATTTGAAATTAGGGCAAAGCCATCGAACTATCAAAAAAAAATTCTTATCGAATAAAAGTATTCGAATATCGAATAGAAGTAAATGTTCTAAAGTAAAAACCCTAATTGAAAGTAAAGATGTCCTTTAGTAATTAACAAGAAAATAATTAATTTATTATGATACATTGCTGTAATAAGGGCGGTTAAATTAAAGCCAAGTATAAATTAAAAATATAGTTAAATTTGTCGTAGCGCTGCGCAATAGCTTCAATAGCGCCTGCCTCCAGACGGAAGTAAAGGAACAAATGGTTAAATTTATCGTCACAATATATAGTGACGTCATTGTTTTTAAACACAAACAGCATTAATAACACTTGCCTATAGAACGTTGGTATAATTTTTGGTTGATATAACTTTGGTATTGTTAGCGTCTCTATACAAATAGCCGCCAAGATTTGTGAATTTGAATTTTTTAAAGTTCTTTTGAGGGCAGGTCGAGGAAGTAAACGATGATTTTTTTCGAAAGTTTTTGAACAGCTCAGGAGGGACAAGGAGATTTCTCGCAGGGTTTTGTACGTTGTTTCATTATTTTGTTATATATTAATCGACTATAGCAGGTATGTAGGTTTTTGGCAGGAGAGCAGGTGCACGCGTGCTTTGTCCCCAACCTATGATATAAATAGAAAATCAACCCGCAAAGAGGGTTGTGAAGGTTGAGGTGTTCATTAAGTTCTCGAAAGGCCTCCCCCCTCCCCAATGTCACCAACCGGCTGGTATCTGTACTACATTATTTCCCTTTCTTTTTGGTCGGTAGACTGACTATTTATTTTGCTGAGAACTCGTAAATTTTAGTACATATCGATTAGTATACTTGTGACAGTTTTTGTTTTTAAAAATCTCTAACTAGATCTATTAGATGTATGTTGCACTTATTCATTCATCATCTACTTACACACTGCAATGGCAGATTAAATGTCTTATAGACATTTTTTCTAGGCAAATTATTACTTACTTATAATTTGGCTATAGAAAATTGTGAAAGAAACGAAACGAGTGAGAATATTGCACTAAATATTGGTAATTAGCTAAATAATAATACAAATAGGAACAGCGTCGCATGAACGAGCAATAAAAAGGCATTACACGATAATGTAGATGCCGATACTGTTCCTCAGATATTTTTACTAGCTTTTAGGAATTCTGTGCATAGTTCTACGGAGAAATCTCCAGCTAGGTTAATACTGAAACGCACGTTACGCTCGCCTTTAAAGTAGCTTTGCGGCCATGGAAGAGTAGAGGAGAAAGTTAGGATAATTCACGGAAACTAGGTTATGTTTGTAAGCGGCGTGACGACCAATTTTGAAAATGGTGAGCGAGTTTGCGCAAGGGGACGTGGGATGCAAGACAAATGGGTAAAAGGAAAAATATTAAACACAGAAGGTTCATCTATGTGCACAGTAGAAAATGGTAATGGTTGATTTATTAAAAGACACAAAGATCAAATTGGGTGCAAGCCCAATCTATCCGATGTTTCATTTAATGTGGAGGTGGTTGAGCAAAGTTCTGAAGAACGGGTGTAAGATGTCGTGTCGGTTCAAGCAATTCAAAACAAGCAATTGAAATCGCATTCATTCGCAGTTGAACCTGAGTCAGCTACAAACTCATCACACCTACTACTTAAACCACCTGAGCCTATGTCAAAAAGAGTTTTTAAACCAGTGAAACGCTAACAAGGGTTTTGAAACAGATTAAATCATTTTATATCTATACAGTAAGCCTTATAATTGTCAGGGTAGACCTTCAAACTACCTTAATAGTTAATCACAATGTTGTCATTAGTTGTTAAGAAGGGTATTAGTAGTACTGAGTCCTTAAATAGTGGTAATAAGTGGTGTACAAACTGCAAATAAACGGCTACTAGAAAAGATGCGTCGCCCTTTAATTCCTAGTTTCCTGTGCCTACTTACCCGGATATTTCGCAGGCATAAAAAAGTTAATTTATAATAAAATTTAATAAATACTGTACTATATATTTAATGAATATTATAGCTAAGTTTTATTATAATATGAAAAAAAAATCTAGTAACTCGAAACTTAAAATTGGATGTATTTTTAGAAAAACTGGTAGACTGATCATTGAACTTATTAATAATAGACAGTGATAATAAGTGAAATATGCAAAAACAATAGTTCTTTTATAAGTAAAGGTAACAAAAAAAAGAATAGACCAAAATTAATTTTCAATTTTTATTTCTTTTTCTAAAGATTACAAACTTTGTTCTCCGTAAACAGTATTAAAATAAAAAAAATATGCAATATTTTGGGTCGCAGTTTACATGACGGATAATCATAACAGAACGTGTTTTAATTATCATTATTAATCATTGATTCAACATTTTTATAATTATGGATAAAAAAACTAACTTAACAATTTTGAGAACGTCCAAGTACTAATCAGACAGTCTCAAAATTATTTATTATTTTCAATTTATTTTCCCTATAACCAGACAATAATTTTATTAATTTATCCATAATAAGTTAATTTTGTTGAACTTTCTTACTATTTTTTCCGTCATCTAACACTCTTGGATGTATTGCAATTTTACGTAAACCTTTCCTCATTGGTCTTATTTGATTTTTCAATAAATTTTCGAGTTCCGGTAAAGATTTAATTTCTTTCAAATCATTTATTTTTAAATCTGCACTTCGTGCACCATTTATTCTTCCTAAATATCTATAAATACCTGAGTTTGCTTGACACTGTGCACAATTATAGGGAACTGGTACAGCAGTGGGGAAATTCTGTTGTGCCGTTTGCATATCAGTAACATTTCCAGGACAGTTAGGTATAAAAACTACGGGTATGAATCCTATAATACCATATGGAGCATATCCTTGGTTGACGTAATTTTGTCCTTGCGTTTGAGACATTGCTGTTGTATTATTTTGGCTAGGGTTAAGTAGATAACATGGACAAGATACTGGACTTGGTACTATGGGCAAGGGGTAAGGTATTACGTAAATAGGGAATGGCGGCATTTGGTTGATGGGTGTATAAATGGGAGGTTGTACACCTGTTCCGCTTGGTTGACCTATTGAATCACCACCTGAAATTTAAAAGAGTTCCTTTTACAAAAAATAACAGATTTTTAAAATACATTTAAAGATAAATTTTTTAATGATATTTTCTTATTGAAATAACGTGAATTTATATAATTTAACAAATTTATTTAAATTCTGTTACCTTCAACTTGAACAGTCTGTCCAGGGAAGTCAGGTTGTCCTGGCTGCCCGAGTTGTGCCGGCTGTCCTGGCTGGCCGGTGGTTCCAGGGTAGCCTGGTTGTCCTGGCTGGCCTGGTGTTCCGGGGTAGCCTGGCTGTCCGGGCTGGCCTGGTTGGCCAGGTTGACCTGGTTGTCCTGGTTGGCCGGGTGTTCCAGGGTAGCCGGGTTGTCCTGGCTGGCCTGGTGTTCCGGGATAGCCTGGCTGTCCGGGCTGGCCAGGTTGTCCTGGTTTGCCTGCTTGTCCTGGCTGTCCTGGCTGGCCAAGAGTTCCAGGGTAGCCTGGCTGCCCTGGCTGGCCTGGTGTTCCAGGGAAGCCTGGTTGTCCAGTCTGGCCCGGTTGGCCAGGTTGACCTGGTTGTCCTGGTTGGCCTGGTGTTCCGGGGTAGCCAGGCTGTCCGGGCTGGCCTGGTTGGCCAGGTTGACCTGGTTGTCCTGGCTGTCCTTGCTGGCCAGGAGTTCCGGGGTAGCCTGGCTGTCCTGGCTGGCCGGGAGTTCCGGGGTAGCCTGGCTGTCCGGGCTGGCCTGGTTGGCCAGGTTGACCTGGTCCTCCTGGTTGTCCAGGTTGTCCTGGGTATCCTGGTTGGCCTGGTTTGCCTGCGTGTCCTGGCTGTCCTTGCTGGCCAGGAGTTCCGGGGTAGCCTGGCTGTCCTGGCTGTCCTGGCTGGCCGGGAGTTCCGGGGTAGCCTGGCTGTCCTGACTGGCCTGATGTTTCGGGGTAGCCTGGCTGTCCGGGCTGGCCTAGTTGGTCAGGTTGACCTGGTTGACTTGGTTCTCCTGGTTGTCCAGGTTGTCCTGGTTCTCCTGGTTGTCCAGGTTGTCCTGGGTATCCTGGTTGGCCTGGTATGCCTGCTTGTCCTGGCTGTCCTTGGTGGCCAGGAGTTCCGGGGTAGCCTGGCTGTCCTGGCTGGCCTGGTGTTCCGGGGAAGCCTGGTTGTCCGGGCTGGCCTGGTTGGCCAGGCTGACCTGGTTGTCCTGATTGTCCTGGCTGTCCTTGCTGGCTAGGAGTTCCGGGGTAGCCTGGCTGTCCTGGCTGGCCTGGTGTTCCGGGGAAGCCTGGTTGTCCGGTCTGGCCTGGTTGGCTAGGTTGACCTGGTTGTCCTGGTTGGTCTGGTGTTCCGGGGTAGCCTGGTTGTCCTGGCTGGCCTGGTGTTCCGGGGTAGCCTGGCTGTCCGGGCTGGCCTGGTTGGCCAGGTTGACCTGGTTGTCCTGGTTGTCCTGGCTGTCCTTGCTGGCCGGGAGTTCCAGGGCCGCCTGGCTGCCCTGGCTGTCCTGGTTGTCCTGGCTGTCCTGGTTGTCCTGGTTTGCCGGGTTGTCCTGGCTGGCCGGGTGTTCCAGGGTAGCCTGGTTGTCCTGGCTGGCCGGGTGTTCCAGGGTAGCCTGGTTGTCCTTGCTGGCCTGGAGTTACGGGGTAGCCTGGCTGTCCTGGTTGGCCAGGAGTTCCGGGGTAGCCTGGTTGTCCTGGCTGTCCTGGTTGTCCTGGCTGTCCTGGTTGTCCTGGTTTGCCTGCTTGTCCTGATTGACCGGGTGTTCCAGGGTAACCTGGTTGTCCTGTCTGGCCTGGTTGGCCTGGTGTTCCGGGGTAGCCCGGTTGTCCTGGCTGGCCTGGTGTTCCGGGGTAGCCGGGTTGTCCTGGCTGGCCTGGTGTTCCGGGGTAGCCTGGCTGTCCGGGCTGGCCTGGTTGTCCTGGTTGGCCTGGTGTTCCGGGGTAGCCTGGTTGTCCGGGCTGGCCTGATGTTCCGGGGTAGCCGGGTTGTCCTGGCTGGCCTGGTGTTCCGGGGTAGCCTGGCTGTCCGGGCTGGCCTGGTTGGCCTGGTTGTCCTGGTTGTCCTGATTGTCCTGGCTGTCCTTGCTGGCCAGGAGTTCCGGGGTAGCCTGGCTGTCCTGGTTGGCCGGGAGTTCCAGGGCCGCCTGGTTGCCCTGGCTGTCCTGGTTGTCCTGGCTGTCCTGGTTGTCCTGGTTTGCCTGCTTGTCCTGGCTTACCGGGAGTTCCAGGGTAGCCGGGTTGTCCTGGCTGGCCTGGTGTTCCAGGGTAGCCTGGTTGTCCTGGCTGGCCTAGTGTTCCGGGGTAGCCTGGCTGTCCGGGCCGGCCAGGTTGACCTGGTTGACTTGGTCCTCCTGGTTGTCCAGGATGCTCTGGGTATCCTGGTTGTCCTGGTTTGCCTGCTTGTCCTGGCTGTCCTTGCTGGCCAGGAGTTCCGGGGAAGCCTGGCTGTCCTGGCTGGCCGGGAGTTCCGGGGTAGCCTGGCTGTCCTGGCTGGCCGGGAGTTCCGGGGTAGCCTGGCTGCCCTGGCTGGCCGGGAGTTCCGGGGTAGCCTGCTTGTCCTGGCTGACCGGGTGTTCCAGGGTAGCCTGGCTGTCCTGGCTGGCCGGGAGTTCCGGGGTAGCCTGGCTGTCCTGGCTGGCCTGGTTGTCCTGGTTGGCCTGGTGTTCCGGGGTAGCCTGGTTGTCCGGGCTGGCCTGATGTTCCGGGGTAGCCGGGTTGTCCTGGCTGGCCGGGAGTTCCGGGGTAGCCTGGCTGCCCTGGCTGGCCGGGAGTTCCGGGGTAGCCTGCTTGTCCTGGCTGACCGGGTGTTCCAGGGTAGCCTGGCTGTCCAGGCTGTCCGGGCTGGCCTGGTTGTCCAGGTTGTCCTGGTCCTCCTGGTTGTCCAGGTTGTCCTGGGTATCCTGGTTGTCCTGGTTTGCCTGCTTGTCCTGGTTGTCCTGGCTGGCCTGGAGTTCCGGGGTAGCCTGGTTGTCCTGGTTTGCCTACTTGTCCTGGCTGACCGGGTGTTCCAGGGAAGCCTGGTTGTCCTGGCTGGCCAGGAGTTCCGGGGTAGCCTGGCTGTCCAGGTTGTCCGGGCTGGCCTGGTTGCCCAGATTGACCTGGTTGACCTGGTCCTCCTGGTTGTCCAGGTTGCCCTGGGTATCCTGGTTGTCCTGGTTTGCCTGCTTGTCCTGGCTGTCCTTGCTGGCCAGGAGTTCCGGGGAAGCCTGGCTGTCCTGGCTGGCCGGGAGTTCCGGGGTAGCCTGGCTGTCCTGGCTGGCCGGGAGTTCCGGGGTAGCCTGGCTGCCCTGGCTGGCCGGGAGTTCCGGGGTAGCCTGCTTGTCCTGGCTGAACGGGTGTTCCAGGGTAGCCTGGCTGTCCTGGCTGGCCGGGAGTTCCGGGGTAGCCTGGCTGCCCTGGCTGGCCGGAAGTTCCGGGGTAGCCTGGCTGTCCTGGCTGGCCTGGTTGTCCTGGTTGGCCTGGTGTTCCGGGGTAGCCTGGTTGTCCGGGCTGGCCTGATGTTCCGGGGTAGCCGGGTTGTCCTGGCTGGCCTGGTGTTCCGGGGTAGCCTGGCTGCCCGGGCTGGCTTGGTTGGCCTGGTTGTCCTGGTTGTCCTGATTGTCCTGGCTGTCCTTGCTGGCCTGGAGTTCCGGGGTAGCCTGGCTGTCCTGGCTGGCCTGGTTGTCCTGGTTTGCCTGCTTGTCCTGGCTGTCCTTGCTCGCCAGGAGTTCCGGGGAAGCCTGGCTGTCCTGGCTGGCCGGGTGTTCCGGGGTAGCCTTGCTGTCCTTGCTGGCCAGGTGTTCCGGGGTAGCCTGGCTGTCCTGGTTGGCCGGGAGTTCCAGGGCCGCCTGGTTGCTCTGGCTGTCCTGGTTGTCCTGGCTGTCCTGGTTGTCCTGGTTTGCCTGCTTGTCCTGGCTTACCAGGAGTTCCAGGGTAGCCGGGTTGTCCTGGCTGGCCTGGTGTTCCGGGGTAGCCTGGTTGTCCTGGCTGGCCAGGAGTTCCGGGGTAGCCTGGCTGTCCTTGCTGGCCTGGAGTTCCGGGGTAGCCTTGCTGTCCTTGCTGGCCAGGTGTTCCGGGGTAGCCTGGCTGTCCTGGTTGGCCGGGAGTTCCAGGGCCGCCTGGTTGCTCTGGCTGTCCTGGTTGTCCTGGCTGTCCTGGTTGTCCTGGTTTGCCTGCTTGTCCTGGCTTACCAGGAGTTCCAGGGTAGCCTGGCTGTCCTAGCTGGCCGGGTGTTCCAGGGTAGCCTGGTTGTCCTGGCTGGCCTTGTGTTCCGGGGTAGCCTGGCTGTCCTGGCTGGCCTGGAGTTCCGGGGTAGCCTGGCTGCCCAGGTTGTCCGGGCTGGCCTGGTTGCCCAGGTTGACCTGGTTGACCTGGTCCTCCTGGTTGTCCAGGTTGCCCTGGGTATCCTGGTTGTCCTGGTTTACCTGCTTGTCCTGGCTGTCCTTGCTGGCCAGGTGTTCCGGGGTAGCCTGGTTGTCCTTGCTGGCCTGGAGTTCCAGGGTGTCCGGGCTGGCCTGCTTGGCCAGGTTGACCTGGTTGACCTGGTCCTCCTGGTTGTCCAGGTTGCCCTGGGTATCCTGGTTGTCCTGGTATGCCTGCTTGTCCTGGCTGTCCTTGCTGGCCAGGAGTTCCGGGGTAGCCTGGCTGTCCTGGTTGGCCGGGAGTTCCAGAGCCGCCTGGTTGCCCTGGCTGTCCTGGTTGTCCTGGCTGTCCTGGTTGTCCTGGTTTGCCTGCTTGTCCTGGCTTACCAGGAGTTCCAGGGTAGCCGGGTTGTCCTGGCTGGCCTGGTGTTCCGGGGTAGCCTGGTTGTCCTTGCTGGCCGGGAGTTCCGGGGTAGCCTGGCTGTCCGGGCTGGCCTGGTTGGCCAGGTTGACCTGGTCCTCCTGGTTGTCCAGGTTGCCCTGGGTATCCTGGTTGTCCTGGTGTGCCTGCTTGTCCTGGCTGTCCTTGCTGGCCGGGAGTTCCGGGGTAGCCTGGCTGTCCTGGCTGGCCGGGAGTTCCGGGGTAGCCTGGCTGCCCTGGCTGGCCTGGTGTTCCGGGGTAGCCTGGTTGTCCTGGCTGGCCAGGAGTTCCGGGGTAGCCTGGCTGTCCTTGCTGGCCTGGAGTTCCGGGGTAGCCTTGCTGTCCTTGCTGGCCAGGTGTTCCGGGGTAGCCTGGCTGTCCTGGTTGGCCGGGAGTTCCAGGGCCGCCTGGTTGCTCTGGCTGTCCTGGTTGTCCTGGCTGTCCTGGTTGTCCTGGTTTGCCTGCTTGTCCTGGCTTACCAGGAGTTCCAGGGTAGCCTGGCTGTCCTAGCTGGCCGGGTGTTCCAGGGTAGCCTGGTTGTCCTGGCTGGCCTTGTGTTCCGGGGTAGCCTGGCTGTCCTGGCTGGCCTGGAGTTCCGGGGTAGCCTGGCTGCCCAGGTTGTCCGGGCTGGCCTGGTTGCCCAGGTTGACCTGGTTGACCTGGTCCTCCTGGTTGTCCAGGTTGCCCTGGGTATCCTGGTTGTCCTGGTTTACCTGCTTGTCCTGGCTGTCCTTGCTGGCCTGGTGTTCCGGGGAAGCCTGGCTGTCCTGGCTGGCCGAGTGTTCCAGGGTATCCTGGTTGTCCGGGCTGGCCTGGTTGGCCAGGTTGACCTGGTTGTCCTGATTGTCCTGGCTGTCCTTGCTGGCCAGGAGTTCCGGGGTAGCCTGGCTGTCCTGGTTGGCCGGGAGTTCCAGGGCCGCCTGGTTGCCCTAGCTGTCCTGGTTGTCCTGGCTGTCCTGGTTGTCCTGGTTTGCCTGCTTGTCCTGGCTTACCAGGAGTTCCAGGGTAGCCGGGTTGTCCTGGCTGGCCTGGTGTTCCAGGGTAGCCTGGCTGTCCTGGCTGGCCGGGAGTTCCGGGGTAGCCTGGCTGTCCTGGCTGGCCTGGTGTTCCGGGGTAGCCTGGTTGTCCTTGCTGGCCTGGAGTTCCAGGGTGTCCGGGCTGGCCTGCTTGGCCTGGTTGACCTGATTGACCTGGTCCTCCGGGTTGTCCTGGTTGCCCTGGGTATCCTGGTTGTCCTGGCTTACCAGGAGTTCCAGGGTAGCCGGGTTGTCCTGGCTGGCCGGGTGTTGCAGGGTAGCCTGGTTGTCCTGGCTGGCTTGGTGTTCCGGGGTAGCCTTGCTGTCCGGGCTGGCCTGGTTGTCCTGGCTGGCCTGGAGTTCCGGGGTAGCCTGGCTGTCCTTGCTGTCCTGGTTGTCCTGGTTTGCCTGCTTGTCCTGGCTGACCGGGTGTTCCAGGGTAGCCTGGCTGTCCTGGCTGGCCGGGAGTTCCGGGGTAGCCTGGCTGTCCTGGCTGGCCGGGAGTTCCGGGGTAGCCTGGCTGTCCTGGCTGGCCGGGAGTTCCTGGGTAGCCAGGTTGACCTGGTTGACCTGGTCCTCCTGGTTGTCCAGGTTGCCCTGGGTATCCTGGTTGTCCTGGTATGCCTGCTTGTCCTGGCTGTCCTTGCTGGCCAGGAGTTCCGGGGTAGCCTGGCTGTCCTGGTTGGCCGGGAGTTCCAGAGCCGCCTGGTTGCCCTGGCTGTCCTGGTTGTCCTGGCTGTCCTGGTTGTCCTGGTTTGCCTGCTTGTCCTGGCTTACCAGGAGTTCCAGGGTAGCCGGGTTGTCCTGGCTGGCCTGGTGTTCCGGGGTAGCCTGGTTGTCCTTGCTGGCCGGGAGTTCCGGGGTAGCCTGGCTGTCCGGGCTGGCCTGGTTGGCCAGGTTGACCTGGTCCTCCTGGTTGTCCAGGTTGCCCTGGGTATCCTGGTTGTCCTGGTGTGCCTGCTTGTCCTGGCTGTCCTTGCTGGCCGGGAGTTCCGGGGTAGCCTGGCTGTCCTGGTTGGCCGGGAGTTCCAGGGCCGCCTGCTTGCCCTGGCTGTCCTGGTTGTCCTGGTTTGCCTGCTTGTCCGGGCTGACCGGGTGTTCCAGGGTAGCCTGGTTGTCCTGGCTGGCCTGGTGTTCCGGGGTAGCCTGGTTGTCCTGGCTGTCCTGGTTGTCCTGGTTTGCCTGCTTGTCCTGGCTGACCGGGTGTTCCAGGGTAGCCTGGCTGTCCTGGCTGGCCGGGAGTTCCGGGGTAGCCTGGCTGTCCTGGCTGGCCGGGAGTTCCGGGGTAGCCTGGCTGTCCTTGCTGGCCTGGAGTTCCGGGGTAGCCTGGCTGTCCTTGCTGGCCAGGAGTTCCGGGGTAGCCTGGTTGTCCTGGCTGTCCTGGTTGTCCTGGCTGTCCTGGTTGTCCTGGCTGTCCTGGTTGTCCTGGTATGCCTGCTTGTCCTGGCTGACCGGGTGTTCCAGGGTAACCTGGTTGTCCTGTCTGGCCTGGCTGGCCTGGTGTTCCGGGGTAGCCTTGCTGTCCGGGCTGGCCTGGTTGTCCTGGTTGGCTTGGTGTTCCGGGGTAGCCTGGTTGTCCTTGCTGGCCTGGTGTTCCGGGGTAGCCGGGTTGTCCTGGCTGGCCTGGAGTTCCGGGGTAGCCTGGCTGTCCTTGCTGTCCTGGTTGTCCTGGTTTGCCTGCTTGTCCGGGCTGACCGGGTGTTCCAGGGTAGCCTGGTTGTCCTGGCTGGCCTGGTGTGCCGGGGTAGCCTGGTTGTCCTGGCTGTCCTGGTTGTCCTGGTTTGCCTGCTTGTCCTGGCTGACCGGGTGTTCCAGGGTAGCCTGGCTGTCCTGGCTGGCCGGGAGTTCCGGGGTAGCCTGGCTGTCCTGGCTGGCCGGGAGTTCCGGGGTAGCCTGGCTGTCCTGGCTGGCCGGGAGTTCCGGGGTAGCCTTGCTGTCCGGGCTGGCCTGGTTGTCCTGGCTGGCCTGGAGTTCCGGGGTAGCCTGGCTGTCCTTGCTGTCCTGGTTGTCCTGGTTTGCCTGCTTGTCCTGGCTGACCGGGTGTTCCAGGGTAGCCTGGCTGTCCTGGCTGGCCGGGAGTTCCGGGGTAGCCTGGCTGTCCTGGCTGGCCTGGTGTTCCGGGGTAGCCTGGTTGTCCTTGCTGGCCTGGAGTTCCAGGGTGTCCGGGCTGGCCTGCTTGGCCTGGTTGACCTGATTGACCTGGTCCTCCGGGTTGTCCTGGTTGCCCTGGGTATCCTGGTTGTCCTGGTGTGCCTGCTTGTCCTGGCTGTCCTTGCTGGCCAGGAGTTCCGGGGAAGCCTGGCTTTCCTGGCTGGCCTGGTGTTCCGGGGTAGCCGGGTTGTCCTGGCTGGCCTGGAGTTCCGGGGTAGCCTGGCTGTCCTTGCTGTCCTGGTTGTCCTGGTTTGCCTGCTTGTCCGGGCTGACCGGGTGTTCCAGGGTAGCCTGGTTGTCCTGGCTGGCCTGGTGTGCCGGGGTAGCCTGGTTGTCCTGGCTGTCCTGGTTGTCCTGGTTTGCCTGCTTGTCCTGGCTGACCGGGTGTTCCAGGGTAGCCTGGCTGTCCTGGCTGGCCGGGAGTTCCGGGGTAGCCTGGCTGTCCTGGCTGGCCGGGAGTTCCGGGGTAGCCTGGCTGTCCTGGCTGGCCGGGAGTTCCGGGGTAGCCTGGCTGTCCTTGCTGTCCTGGTTGTCCTGGTTTGCCTGCTTGTCCTGGCTGACCGGGTGTTCCAGGGTAGCCTGGCTGTCCTGGCTGGCCGGGAGTTCCGGGGTAGCCTGGCTGTCCTGGCTGGCCTGGTGTTCCGGGGTAGCCTGGTTGTCCTTGCTGGCCTGGAGTTCCAGGGTGTCCGGGCTGGCCTGCTTGGCCTGGTTGACCTGATTGACCTGGTCCTCCGGGTTGTCCTGGTTGCCCTGGGTATCCTGGTTGTCCTGGCTTACCAGGAGTTCCAGGGTAGCCGGGTTGTCCTGGCTGGCCGGGTGTTGCAGGGTAGCCTGGTTGTCCTGGCTGGCTTGGTGTTCCGGGGTAGCCTTGCTGTCCGGGCTGGCCTGGTTGTCCTGGCTGGCCTGGAGTTCCGGGGTAGCCTGGCTGTCCTTGCTGTCCTGGTTGTCCTGGTTTGCCTGCTTGTCCTGGCTGACCGGGTGTTCCAGGGTAGCCTGGCTGTCCTGGCTGGCCGGGAGTTCCGGGGTAGCCTGGCTGTCCTGGCTGGCCGGGAGTTCCGGGGTAGCCTGGCTGTCCTGGCTGGCCGGGAGTTCCTGGGTAGCCTGGTTGTCCTGGCTGGCCGGGACGGCCAGGTTGACCTGGTTGGCCTTGTTCTCCTGATTGACCAGCTTGTCCCGGTTGTCCTGGTTTGCCTGGCTGTCCTGGTTGGCTAGGTTGACCTGGCTGTCCTGGCTGGCCCTGTGTTCCGGGGTAGCCTGGTTGTCCTGGCTGTCCTGGTTGTCCTGGTTTGCCTGCTTGTCCTGGCTGGCCTGGTGTTCCGGGGTAGCCTGGTTGGCTAGATTGGCCTTGTTGACCTGGTCCCCCTGGTTGTCCAGATTGTTCTGGGTATCCTGGCTGTCCTGGTTGTTCTGGTTTTCCTGCCTGTCCTGACTGGCCAGGAGATCCGGGGTATCCTGGCTGCTGGCCGGGTTGTTCTAATAGCCCTGGGTTTAATAATTTAATAAAATTAGTTATTGTGTTTTTACGAAGTAATTTATAATATTATATATTCATATATTCTCAGGTTTCTTTTTGATTGTTTTCTCTCTTACAATGTTAATTGAATAGAAGGCTATTGTAACAAAATAATCGAATCAAAGGTCAATTCATGGTACCTTCGGACTAGATTCTTTGTATTTTTTATTACTGGGGAAGCAAATCCTTATTGGGTTTTTATTTTCAAAAATGTGAAATCATTAATGTTTTTACTTTAATAAATAATTTGCGGATACAAATCACAAAATTATACTTTATTGATTCCAGTAATTTCGTATTTCGTATATTATGAGTAACACATATTGGGTAACTTATGTTTAGAATTAGCATTAGACCCAAATCTGTTAACTCGAATTCTACGTAGTACTAGACTTGTCTAATACTAAAATGTTTTTATGTTTTCGAAACGTGGAAGCAGTGCAGTTCTTGTCCGATGCAGCAAAACAGATGCTATTATAACAGCGTTATAATATATATATATAACGTTGCGTTCAAAATTGTTTTTATTTGAATTATTTCGTTAAAATTAAACTAATAGACGACCCTACTATTTACTTTTAGTTTGAAGTCCTAAAATATGTAGGAAAACCATAACTTTTAATAAACTTAAAAACTAAACCACTAAAACAAAACCATGTTCTTTCAGTAACTAAAACTCAAATACAGAAGGTAATGGTAATCTCATCTCACAAGTTTTACATGTTTTAATTAAAAATGAAAAATAATTGCAGTTATAGTAAAAAAAAATGTTGATTTAAAATATTTGTATATGTAACGGCTTCGAAGTAAATATTACAAATTAATTATTGAACTTTTCCGTTACCTACATTTAGAAATCGAGTTATATTATTTGTACCAATGAAGGTTGGCGCCTTTACAGTCCAGTACCAGGTAAATCTAATTTTCCCTTGCGCTGTAGACTTGATTAAAAATAAGAAAAACTTTATAAAAATTTACCTTGTCCGCTACCTGGATAATATCCGCCATTAGATGTTCCGGATCCATTGGGCTCTAGTAAAGAAGAACATATAAATTAAATAGAAAAATTTAGTGCGTCATAAGATATTTCTTACTACAAAACTAACTACATATCTAAAATAAATACACATTTAAATGAACTACTTATAATGACAGATTATTTGTAAAATGTAAGAGATTTAATTTGGGCCATTTGAAAATTAAGTTAAATTTATTTAAGGTCTCTGGAGCCTCTTATATTTATAAATATATATATATATATATATATATTACGTAAAAAGAATAGTTTGTTCTACCTTGTCCGGTTCCAGGGTAATAACCGGATCCAGAATTTCCGGGACTCCCAGGGCTCCCTGGTCCACCAGGACCGCCAGGTCCACCAGGACCGCCTGGTCCACCGGGCCCACCTGGACCACCGGGCCCACCTGGACTTCCTGGGCTACCTGGTACGCCCGATGTATTAGGATAATAACCTCCCTGGCCTGCAAATTAAAGTATTTTTGAAAAAAAAATAGTGAGAAAAAAATGTCTGTCAAACAGAGTTCTGATGTTTTAGAACGGGTAGAAATATTTTTCCTTTCCAATATACTTTTATATAAAAAAGTATTGAGTAATGAAGTGTTTTATGTTTGTTATATTAGTTTGTACAAATATCATTTTATTTGATTGCAAATTGCATTGCCGTCATGCCTATTACAAACATACTATGCTAAAATTTTTTTTTAATATATTAGCTACCGCGTTTATTAAATCAGAAAGCATTGACATCAGAATTTAAGTTTGGCTTTTTAAGAATAGTGTTTACATTAATTACCTTGTGGTCCATTCGATCCTCCAGGTCCATATGGTCCATTTGGACCGGGTCTATTTGGCCCGTAAGATCCTCCGGGTCCATCCGGTCCATCAGGACCACCAGGTTCAGGTTTGTATTGACCGTTTTCTCCTCCTGGTACATATTGCCCGTTGTTGCCGTCTGGTACATATTGTCCATTGTTGCCAGGCCCGTAGGGATCTCCGGGTCCGCCGGGTCCGCCGGGTCCTCCGGGGCCACCGGGACCACCAGGGCCGCCAGGGCTTCCCGGAGAGCCCGGAGTACCTGGTGTACCTGGACTGCCTGGTGTGCCGGGACTACCTGGGTAATTGCTGGAACCACCAGGTCCATATGGTCCATTAGCACCGAGTCCATTTGGCCCGTGAGACCCTCCGGGTTCACCCTGTCCATTAGGACCACCAGGTCCAGGTTTGTAATGACCGTTTTCGCCTCCTGGTACATATTGCCCGTTGTTGCCATCTGGTACATATTGTCCGTTGTTTCCAGGCCCGTAGGGTCCCCCGGGTCCGCCGGGTCCACCAGGGCCACCAGGGCTTCCTGGAGAGCCGGGAGTACCTGGTGTACCTGGACTGCCTGGTGTACCGGGCGTCCCAGGGGAACCCGGAGTTCCCGGACTGGCTGGGTAATACCCGGGTCCTCCCGGTCCGTCAGGTTTGCCAGTACCGGATTCATTGGGCCTATTCAGACCACCGGGTCCGTTTGGTCCATTGGGACTTCCACCTCCAGGTTTATATTGACCGTTTGCGCCTCCTGGTACATATTGCCCGTTGTTGCTGTCTGGTACATATTGTCCATTGTTGCCAGGCCCGTAGGGACCTCCGGGTCCGCCGGGTCCGCCGGGTCCTCCGGGGCCACCGGGACCACCAGGGCCGCCAGGGCTTCCCGGAGAGCCCGGAGTACCTGGTGTGCCTGGACTGCCTGGTGTACCGGGTGTGCCAGGGCTACCTGGGTAATTACTGGAACCTCCAGGTCCATATGGTCCATTAGTACCGGGTCCATTTAGCCCGTTAGTTCCTCCGGGTCCATTCGGTCCATTAGGACCACCAGGTCCTGGTTTATATTGACCGTTTTCACCCTCTGGTACATATTGTCCATTGTTGCTATTTTGCCCATTCGATCCGTTAGGACCTCCGGGTCCATTAGGTCCATTCGGACCTCCGGGCCCATACGGACCGTTAGGACCTCCGGGTCCATTCGGTCCATTAGGACCACCAGGTCCAGGTTTATATTGACCGTTTTCGCCTCCTGGTACATATTGTCCGTTGTTGCCATTTTGCCCATATGGTCCGTTAGGACCCCCAGGGCCATTCGGTCCATTTGAACCCCCAGTTCCTGGTTTATATTGACCGTTGTCGCCTCCTGGTACATATTGTCCGTTGTTGCCGGGTTTGTAGAGTCCATTGGAGCCACTTCCACCTAAAATATTGCAAACGTTACAGATCATAGTTATATAAGAGTGCTTCATACAAAAGTAAATATTATTTTATTATTTGTATGGTGTCTTTTATACAAAAATCGAATTGACTAGTTCGGCAAATCTTTGTAAAAGTTGAATAGTGAATTATGTTGTTACACGGTGAAATAGGATTGATGAACAAAAAACTTATTACACAATATTTCTGCCAAAAGATTAAAATTATCAATAAAAGGTTATTGACCACAGTCTGTTTGAGTTAAAAGTTGAAAAAAGTTATAATAATGACCCATCGGATTTAAATATTGCATATCCTTATAAATAAGTCACGAAACAATTCAGAGAAAACTAATAATTGAGTAGTTGATTTTTAATGGAAGGAAATAATATTTTTTATCCTAGCTTATTCGTTGCCGTTATTGGCAAATATAACCTGTAATTTCTTCATTTATTTCTTTGTAAATACTTTATTTCTTAATTATATTTAGATTTATTTATTTCGTGCTTATATAACAATAAATAATAAACACCACCATCAGTGTAATGCAACGTGTAATGCAATTGCTACGTCTTTTGTACAGGCACTACGCTTTATGAATTTTATTTGTTGTAATGATCAACTGTATCTTAGGGTTACATTTTTAACTATTTTCCGGCATGTGTATAATAATGCCTAAGTGTTATAGTGTGAATTATTGTATTGATCTCACGCAATTAAGTTATTTAGACTATGAATTTCTGACTTATATGTTGTTATGGGTCTTTTGTTTTGGTCAATATTTCCAGTGCCGTAGTCCTCGACGCGGGCCCACCCAGATATATACAAGATCAATGTCTCATGTCTATTAGCAAAATTTTTCATGCATAGTGTATTTGTTGGGATTTCCGAGACCTATCGTAAAAAGTAGTCACGGTTAAATTTGTTTATCTATTTAAGTTGCGATATTTGTTTTTAAAACTTACTTGGTGGTAATACACCAGGTTTGGGGTTGCTGTTCTGTCCGGCGCTGTCGGGTGGTGGTTGGGTTGGGGGCGGGCGAGTCGGTTTCGGTCGGGGTTTCGGTGGCACTCCGCCAGGGGTTCGTCCGCACCCCTTGGGGAAGTACAATTTCTCCCATGGAATCGTTTGGCCTTGTATAGTTTCTGCTTTTACCGATCCATCACTGGAATTAATAAATTTCCCCGATGGTAGCATATATTTTCAATTAGATTCTTTAACAAGGTAATTGTGCTTGTAAGGTGGCACGCTTCTTATGTTAAGACATAAATGATCAATAAAGTATATTATTGTTTACAAAATTACAAAGGAAACAAAATGCCCGGTGATACATATCACGTGAGAAATAGAAAATTTATTAAAGGAAACAAATTTAAAATCGGCGTTAAAAGAGTCACTATCGAGTTCTTTGCCAGGTTTCCCTCAATAGGATTAACGTTCGGACGAGGCACTAGTTTTATATGAAGAAAATTGGGATCAATGGCAACATGTATATTTAAATGTAGATTATATCGATGTCTTGACTGTTAGAAGATGTTTCATGGTTTCAGCCCATAGACACCTCCCCTTAAGGCATAGGCCTCCACCAAAGATATCGCCACGCTTGGCAGGAGGATCGGCGATCGTTGTGTGGTCGTATTGTTACATCAAACATTACGGGACATCGTGTTAAAAAGTTGGTAATTTAGCCGATAAATAACTTTACTCACTTTTCATCGTATTCATGGTTTCCGTCGGGGAATACTTCAACTGGTTTTTCTGGTTCGACTACACGATATCCGTGACTATCCGCTACGTAATGTGTGGCACGTAGGAAACCATCGGGATCGACGTAACCATAACAACCATATGTCACTCCGTCGGGACCACGGTTCTCATGATGGAACTGGCCGTTAGGGCCCACGTCGTAACCAAAGCCGTATGCACCTGAAAATATTTGAAAATCATGTATTATATTCTCTTAATCACTTTAAAACGTTTTAAATAATATAAATGTGAATATAGAATCAAAATTCATATATACACGCCAAGAATAATTTTTAAAAAGAATAAGTGTTACTATAATTTAATTTTTTTAGCGTAAAAAAACCTTGATTATCCAATTGAACATAAATTTTATTAATAAAGTTCTGTAACATCACCATCATCATAATTTCATCGGTTCGACGGCATTGCTGGACATCGGCCTCTCCGATAGAATATCTATAAGATCAGGGCCAGCGTTTTCGGACGATCTTAATTAGGTCGTTTATCCAACTTATGGCTAGACGTTCTACGCTGCGCTTGCTGTGCGGTTGTCTCCATTTCCAGCACCCTAAGGTTCCAGCGGCTATATGTTTTGCTACTATGTGGTATGCTTACTGCCACTTCAACTTGCCAAATTGCTGGGCTATGTGGATAGCTTTCTTTAGCCTACAGATTTTATTTCTGATTCAAACTCGTAGTCAAATCCCGGGCATAGCCTACTTTATGGTATTTTGAGCCGCAGCGAGGTCGGCAACGAGGTCCGAAGTGAGTGACCACGATTGATTGGTACCATGATTCATTTCCTTCATTAATTAATGTTAATGAGACGACCTATCATATCAATACAAAATAGTAGTTTGTCGGTACTCACTGGTATCGTAATTCGTTTCATAGTATTGCTTTTTCTCGTCGTCTTGTATATCGACCACAACTTCGTTATTGTTATCGTATGTTTGATCATATGATTGTCGGATTCTCCTCATAACCTTTGTTACCTTTTTTCTAGTTTCATTTTTTGGAGAATCTCCGCTGGTTAACGCTATCACCAGCGAGACCTGTAACAATAAAATTAACAGTAATTTTAAAATACAAACATAAGTTAGTCTGTATTATTTACATATTTGATATTTATTAATTTTGTGTAAAGATGACATATTAGTTGGTTGTAAGTACAAATGTACGAAAAGTAATGTAAACAAGTTGCAAAATGTTTAGAACTATGTTCTTTTCGCAATAAATTACTCAACGGTATTGTTCGACCGCACCTTTAAGTCGCCATGCATAGGAGTGTCTAAATGTGTGTATTTTGGCTTTTGGCTTTACAAAACGGGTCGAAAGCGAAAAGGATGAGGTTTAATAATACATCTAATAAAAAAGGTATTTGCCAGTGTTGTTTCTATTTCGAATTATGAAGTTTGCATTATATTTATTTATTAACTATATCGTGATAATTAAATCAATTCAGTCAATTATAGACTTGCCAAAAAATACCCATTTGGTTAAAATTCTTAAGGAATATGTATTTCTGTAATTATCGTTAATTTCTCAATAGTTTACAATTAATTTTCTCTTATGGTGCAATGTATTTTTTATTTTATTAATAAAATAAATTATAGAAATTGTTCGGTTCGCTACACTATTGAAAATTTGCGCAATATAGACTTCTGAATTTTTTTCCAATTAAAGTAGATCACATCACATCTATTTAGTTCAAAAATTGTTTGTAATCAAAAACAGCACGTAATCAATTAAAACCTGCACTGGAACAGAAGTCGGATAGCGCCAGCTAAAAGAAAAGAAAAAGCAAACACACCAGAATCGTCGACTCTGTATAATCTATTTTGCCATTTTGACATAACAATTGAAAAAAAAAAACCCGTGCTGATAAACGATGGATACTCATCCAATAAGATAATGGTAATGTTGAATAGTACATAATATATAAAGATGTATATTATAATATAATACTTAACTTTCAAGGTTTAGTCACAATTCTTTACAAGTGCATACGTTTTATAGATATCACTGTTGTAATATTGAAGAGTCGCTAAAATATTTTGGACTGTATGTTTATACCGTACATCAGTCATACAGTCGTGTGGTAAATTGCTAATAAATTGCAAAACTGTCATGAGGTGTAACTTGTCATTTTTGTTAAAATAAATATTAAATGTTAAGTTGCTTCTTTACCAAATGTAATAACAGTATTTAAACTATGTGATCTCATCGAAATGATTAATCGTTTTTTTATGACTTTAAAAAACTTTTGTGTATATGTATGTTTCGTTACTTTTGTATGATTCAAAATAGCAAAGTATTTGTTAAAAGTACGTTATACACATTGGGTTTGTATTATTATTTTTAATTACGTTCTTTTTAAAAATTTATTATGTAGTTAGGTATTCAAAGATATAAAATAAAATTTGAGATTTTTGACAATTCTCGTAAGGTGTAAAATATTGATAAACAGTGAGTTTTTGCTATATATTATATAAAAATATATTCTGAAAGAATGTGAATGATTGCTATCGCTTATAAAAATTTGTTTTGGTTAATGTCAGGACTTTTGAATTAAGGAAAGTTATTACGACAGTACTTAGTACACAAGCTTATTATTATACCAGTATCTCGTTTCCTTTAAAGAAGCTTCAATTTGTTCTACGAAAATAAACATTTATACAATTCGTTCATCCGAATAATCAAATATTAGCTAAAGTTGGTAACTTACAAGGAGTTGGTAAAAGCAAATAGAATTAAGCAATAAAACAACTAGAATTAATCCGTGTTAATAATTCGTTTGTATATGATTACCTATGATAAATATGAAAAAAAGTAATAACTTCACGAGGACTATGGAAATGTTATTGCTTACAATATTATTTATGTATTTATTTAGGACTATCAACAGAGAATATGTTGGTGACACACGTTTTTTTTTTAACAACTGCCAGTTTAAAATTATTTTAAATTAATAAAAAATATTCTAACATTTGTAATGAGAACTCTTTGATTATCTTTTCATCTAAATTATAGTCGTAACATTTACGTTATTAATTTTTACGAATTGGTGGTAACTTAAAAATTACGTATCTGTTTCAGTGTCATTATAGATTTAACATGTGAGTATTTTCGTTTAATGATTTTTTACGATTATCATCGCATCTCCAGCTAGCAACAGAAGCATTAGAGACTCTGGTTAGTTTTTAGTGATGAAGATCTAGCTAAATCTAAAACAGTGATAAATAGTAGCACAAGATATATGTTTTGCTGTTTACTTATGATACTAAAAATTAAGAGAGTTATAAAATATTATTGTCATCATTGGTTTATTGCAAAGCTTTTCTCTCAATTGTATGGGTCATTAATTTCACGACCCTGTTTAATGGCTGAACTAATTTCTTGTCCATAAAGTTTGTAATTAAAACGCCAAGTAATACTTACGTACTTTACAATAGAAGTGTTATTTATAGAAATAGGGTCATTAAGAAAAAAGAGTATATTAAATAATTATCGATTTGTATAACATATGAAAAAATATTTTATCTTGGATTAAGTTGGAATGGGATGAAATGTTCACGAGTGGCAATCAGAAAGTGGTAGACGCGGCATAGGTAGGCCGCACACTGAGCGTACCTAGCTGGCTATATTCCAATGTTGATGTGTGCTGTTAGCCGTTTTGGCTTTTACAGTTTCACCGGACTCATACTCCGATGACATACTCGTAGTTATATCTCGGGAAGTCGCCGGATGCGGGCAGTGCAAGCTCGGTCATTGAGGCGATCTTTAGTTTTGCAGTAGATGTTTATCGGCAGATACGTTGAATTAGGAGAATTGTTATTAAAACCATCAACCGCATTGATAATCCCCGAATTAATTAATAAAAAAAAAAGATTACGGTAATGTCGGTTGATGCGTATATTCGCATAATGCCCCGGGCCCCTACAAATCGGGGCATTATAATTCAGCGAGCGTTCGGTTTATATTTTGGCAGTGTCCACAACGTCCGTGACCGTAACCTCACAGTCTACGGTTTTGTTTTAACCTCACGTAAACTCCATGTCTCCGGAGTAAATTTTCTCTGATCGAACGTGTAAGCATTCGCAAAAAGCCGCCACAGATATTTTTTAACAATAAAAATTCATCACACATTACCTTTGACCTTAAAAATCACGACATCAATCCGTATATATGTTAACTTAAGATGTTATGACAAAAGGTTTATTTATATTCACCATTTCGTATTCTTGTAACACGAATTACTAGTAGTTTCAAAATCTTTAACAGTTTGCATATATTATGTGAATATTTAATTTTACAAAACAAAGCTTATATTAATTAAAATTACAAGAGGGAACTTTTTAAAAAGGTTTATGTGTAAAATATTATTTAGATTTGTATAAGTATTGGAATAAGTACATACAGTAAATAAATTGAGGAGATGAAATCATTAGTAGCCTAATAAAAAGTTCTCTTTGATTCTAGTCCACGCGTGCCATTATAATGATATAAAAGGTAACTGTAGTAGAAGACCAGCATTTTCATTATAAGAAGCTCCTTGTAAACATATGGATACATGAATTTTGTTAACATATTTCTTTAGCAGGTCACTCTTGCTAGAGGCCGTTTTAATACGTACTATTGCGAGTTTTCAAGTTTGATATTAAAACCAACATTTTAAAAATTACTGACTTGTTTCTCATAGCAATGGGTGTAAAGACAGTTTTGTTATTCGATGCGAAGTATAGAGCGTTGGGTTTGCTTAGGGTAGGCCTTACTAAGCTCTAAGGTCCAGGTCGCTTTCATGCCACCGGATTGGGAGACCGCAAGTCTCATAGGTTATTATCATGATCAAGGTAACTGATATAAGCCCACATAAAGGCATAGGCCTCCCTCTAAGATCACCAGGTTGACCGATTTTGCTTTGCTAGAAGAAGGCCTATTCACGACACGTCTTAGAAGAGCCGAACCTCAGAATTTTTTTAACAGACTACTAGGGGTCCCACTAATAGGGCCATATTCGCCAGAAAAAATCATATGATCTGGCTGTGAAGTTCTTTAGTTGAACTATTGTATCCGCGAGGTCATAGACGCATCTCGTTCCCAGGAGAGGGTGTTGAATTTCTCTAGAGCTATCAGTTTATAGGCGACCTATACCATTTTCTATGTGATGTAACTCTAGACGCTATTTCTAACAATTGTATATTATAAAACTATATATACCATCACATAATAACGTCCAAATTGTGCCAGTTAAAACAAGTATCAATAACAGTTTATTTGGGGTCATGGGTATAACAATAACCTCTCGAGTAAATTGCCACAAGAAATGAAAGTAAATACCTAGTACAGTAATATGATAGGTATACCATATACCTATCATATGATTGTACTTATGCATTTATTTATATAATTTTTAATTTACGCTTTTTACATACATTGTGCAAAGGCAGATTTAAACATGAGTTCCTCAACACTTTGGTTACATGTCTTTACGTATCAATAAATTCCTACACAACGTTTTGCTTACCCCTAGGGTAGTTGCCGAAAGAAACGCAGCATCTACCTTCTAAAGATCTTCATAAAAATCTGAAGTTATTTGTTAATTAAAGTAGTCCACTTTAATTTTTGAGATTATATTAAAAAAAAACAAAATTATATGAGTATGCATATTTTAGTTATAATTATTAGTCGTTCGAATAGTTTCATTTAAAAATATAGGTTCAAATTTATAAATAAGTCTTAAGAGTATTATGACAACAATTTTAGTAAATATGTCTTTTATCAAAACCACTTTGTTATCAGTAGTATTTTTTTATTGCCACGAAATTGTTATTAACTTACATAAGTCGTAAATTTTTTAAAAGCTACCCCATATTATACATAATATCTTTGTATTTTAGTCAGTTAATTGGATGATGATGTTCATTGAAAGTAAAGGTAAAACTTTTATAATAAAGGTTTTCATCAAGTTAAAAATAATATTTATAAATGAAGCACATGTTCTTTTATGTTTTGTTATTAGTTAAAAGTAATTACATAAAGACACATGAGCTACATGTACATACATGAGATACACGATTCATGCCTACTTAAACAGAGGTTACCTTGAAACTACCAGGAAATTTTGGCTAAAATTAAAAAACCCATAAGTATGTCACATGAGATGTAATCTTTTTTCCTTTGAAACGCTTAACTGCCTGCAGACTGGTCCGCATATATTATTTAGTTACATGGCTTAGATGGCTGAAGAAAACAAGATCCCGGACAGTAAATTTAACAAAGCTTCCTTTTTATTTTGTTAAATTCCAAAATGGCTATTGTGTTGATAAATAGTAAAACAAAATTTGCAGTCTCAACTACATTCATTATCTCTAACTATAATCTACTATGAAAATAAATTTAAAAATTGTTTTAAATTTTCTATGGAATGCGTAAAGTTCAGCAGACGTTTTGCCGTGGACTCTCGTTTGAGAGGTATTTTCTCGCAAGTCTATATAATTTATGGACAAGGAAATAAAACTTGTTGATGTCATCGATTTTTATAATAATGCAATAGCATTAAAACTAACCGAGTCAAAGTTCGAAGTTAATCGAATGCTGATGTTTAATGTAATATGTCAAGGTGCGGTTGATGACGCCAGCGGATTATGTCACACACTCTCCTATGTTTGGACGCCAATTTAATCGTTAAGTTGTTAAACAAACTGATGAAGGTCGCTTGCATCCGTTATGGGACGAGATGTGTATTTTATAGCATATTTGTGCACCAGTGAAAGTGTCCGTTGACTCAAACACGTCACGTGATACTTTTGCTATTGAAACAGTTGAAATAGTACTTAAAAATTTCAAAATAGTTTGTATTATATATTAATTAGAAAATAAATGTTAAATATTCATAATAAGCTGCCCCAACAGATTTCGTGTCATCAAAAGTTTATAAAACGTATTTCAGAGTGATCACCACTTTTTTAAATTACATCCTAGCTTACCTTTTCTTGGCGAGCTAGATGTTTTAATTTATTTCGGAAAATGTATTTTTATCTTCCATTTGTTTTCTTTACAAAAATATTTCTCGTGACTAAAAAAACCCGACGTAAAAATTTTAATTTCTGGGTTATGTACGGTATGGTAAACACGTCTAAGTTATAATGCCAAAGTTTCGAAGGACTTGTTTTAAAAGTTATGTTTTTCACATTTATTGTAGAAAGGTTGTACTTTATTTGTCATTGTTTGCTAACGAAAGGGTCATTTTAGTTCGAATTTTCTTACTTTATTAAAAAAATACTTGTGCCGAAGGAGATTTATTATTATTTTTGACTTTACTTAGAACATAACTAAAAAATATAAAATTATATTTTTTAACTAATTTTTTTAAACGAGTTGAGAGGTGTGTACACCATGACAGTCCAGCAGGTACGGATATATATCTTATGAGGTATACAATCTTCTCATTTCGTACTATACAAATTATGATTTAAAATATCTTTAATATTAAGGATCAGAAAATTATATTCCTGCATTTTTAAGCACAAAATTATTTAAGTATGAAAACAGATCAGCATATTATTTATTATAATGGATTATTAAAAATTGTATTTTTTACACAAAACAGATATGATTATCTTGTTACGAACGTGTTAATGTAATATTTAAAATTGCACGTGTAAGACCTTAATACTATATTATATCGTGTCCTTGTTGATGTCATATTGAAGGAAAAAGATTTTTATTTAACAAAGAATTAATTCAATGTTTTTTTACGCATGTAATTAAAAAGAGATTTAAAAGCGTTAATTGATTTAAAACATCGATGTTTACTAAATAATCTAGTTTTATCAATGAACGATGTTAATTTTAATGTTTTGATTGAAGAATTAATTATCGCTAATACTTTACTAAAATACATTTTATGACATTATTTTCAACGTCAATGACACTTTATTTAAAAATACTTCATTTATATACATCAATCGACGTTTTATCAAATATACACGTTTATTATTTAAATCCAGAGCATGTACGAGTGTTGAGATAAATATTTTCACTTTACTGAATTAGGTTTCCATTTAATTTCTATAAATTTCTATGAAAATGGAAATACTTTTTATTTCTTTGCAACAAAGGAATCAAGGTTTGGTTATCGGGTTCCCGAATTGGCCTGTTTTTAGAGAAAAGATGCGAGCGATGGGCAATCATACAAATCCAGTGTGTGTGTGTATGTCAGATCTTTTATTTTTTGTTCTCATGTTTTTCTTTAGCCTTTGTGACCAGTAATAACGCAGAGAGATTTGGTATAGTCTTTAAATCTTTTTTGCTGTCAATTAACAACATAATAATAGTATAGTAAGAAAAAGCGTTTCCAAAATTCGTATTACTGTAATTATTATCTGTCCCTGCAGACTTTCTACTGCCAGAAGTTATGGGCCTGTTACATTCTAATAGAAAAAAAAAATTAATGCAACTTTAATCGGCTTGATTTGAAATAGGTATAAAAGCTTTAACCCTCTTTAGTCACAAATCAGCTATTAAATCATCCTTTCAAACTTTTGCACTTATAACCAATCATTCTGTATATATTTATGTATACTTCACACAAAATGGGCGATTGAAGCTTATTCCCATAATCGTTTCAGTCTTTAAACATCTGGCTTCTACAGCTGTTATCATTGCCTCTCGTAAAATATACAGAATTAACAAAGTTATTAATTGGAGAGTAACACGTATAATTTTATTATTTACGAATAATTTCACGTACAATGCATCTTGACTTCACGAAAACGACTGTACTTAAAGAAATCTGTGAAAAAAATATTAATATAGGATTGGTGTTAGTAGAATAACACTTGACTTGTACGAGAACATTTTACATATTTTCTTTTAATAGCTAATCTAGTATTTTAATAACTTCTTTGGCAGTTTAATGTGTATAATTTAAATAATTTACAATATTTAATTTTGTTACAGTATTTAGTATAGATACTTATTAATGTCAACAGTAATTAGTAAGGACAATATACGTTATATAATTTCCTTTAACAATACTTCTTCAAGAAACATTGATCCTACACATGTGGTAATTTGGCATTATGATTTTCGGTTGTAAAGCTTTTGCTTTAGCACTGGTCGGACTTGATGGCGTTGATTACGAAAGGGCTTAATTTTACGGTACGATGCTTTAAGTTAAGTGAATCGTCTGACGGCTTCTGAGATTGGGTCAAAAGAAATGGGTCTCGAGTGACTGCGTGCCGCCGGTGCTTGCGTGAGAACGCACAGGAAAATCTTACAAATTTATGTTTCATGTTCCTATATATCCTTATTTTTAGGCTGATAACAAAAATTTTTGTCGTATTTCGTCGAATCTCCTGTTCCTAGTATCGAAGGCAGTGTATTGTTTTTTATAAGTGTGTGTTTTGGCTGACGAGAAAGATTAAATTTTTTATAGTATAATTACCTTTTTAAAAATTATCCACCTGTTTTGTATTCGTAATCGCATAAATAACTACTAAACTACTTACATTAGTACAATTTTTTTTACAAAAAAATACAAGCAACGACATTGTTTTATCAGAAGAGTTAAAAGCTCATTAAAGAATTATTCGTTTTTAATATTGTAAATGTTCGTGAAAGACATATACAACGTAACATCGCTTAAAGATGTTTTACGAAAGATTATGTATGAATAGTTTATAGTCATGCGTCTTATTCAGTGCGAAGTAGAAATGAAAAAAAAAGACGAAACTAAAGATCTGATTTTATTATCAAGCAGGTCTATGTTAATGTCAAATATCCGATAGACGTCCGGTTCAATAACCAGCCATTAAAATTGGTTGGTAAAAAAAACATTTCAGAAATCCTAACAAGATATCATTCGTTTGAATAATCATACTGAAATGTAAAATATATTTTTAAGAAGTAAGAAATTAGATCTGTCTGTTACGTTTGTCCCCTGCCTGCTTCATACATAATGACGCCTTCTCAAATCTTGCTGGTAGAATTTTGTAAAATCCAAATTTAATAGTTGACCACGGGGAATGGAATATTCTTAACAAATTTTCTATAAGTCAACTAAGTCTTTTGGTTCGAGAGATTTTATTAACTTGTTTCATTCTATATTCCGATATGTGAGGATGAGCGAAAGCTGATGTTGTTCATTTTCAATGAACATTTAAAAAAAAAAATAAAGATTCATATTATAATGTGCCCTAAAAATAAACTCTACGATTTCATGAGAGATCTGAGAATATGTACTCGTATTATCTTTTTACAGAGTATTTTTTTCAATGTTAATTTTAAGAGGCCGCCGTTTTGAAATAATGTTTACGTCATGATCCGCCAGAGGTGAGCCGGTGAACATCCTCAACCTTTTAAATTATTTCACTCTTCGCGAATATCTTTATCTATATTTCAATACCTCACACAACTCTTGTTCTACAACCAATATATTGTTCGTGTCAGCATACGATTTAAAATAGAGATGAGTCATTAACAATTTATTTAACAGTTGATGTTGATTGTTGGCATTCCAGCATTTTAACGACATTTGGAAGTTATTCACTATAATATCAAATATATTCTTATTAAGAATTTATGGAACAACTTTAATAAAAATTCAGAAGATCGTTTGGCGTCCTGTCGCTTTATGAAGAAAAGTTATGCGATACTTTGAGAGAGCTCTATATAAGGATGTTTTGAAATAAGAAAGACCTGCATAATTTTTAAGTTAAACTGATTACACGCTGATGCAATTTTGTAGACAATCTCTTACAAGTGTATTCAGTGCAAAACATTTTTTCAAGGCGTATAATCGTAATTTATTCTTTATACATTTGCACGGGATATCAACGACCTTTTTTACATAGATAGTTTTTTGATTTAAATCATGTCACAATTAACTTGAAAGTAATACGTTATGGAATATGATATTATTTTAAAGTTCAGATAAGCCTCGTTAAATCGTCGCGCCCACAGTTCTCAATCGATAATATGATTGACAATACAATACAAGTGAGGTATATATTTACAACACGACGTGATTTTGACAATCAATCACATTGAAAATTGCCAGCTTAAACACAAGACCTGGTCAATGTCCTTTATTTTTTAAGTTCCAAATTTTTTGTACAGGGATTCGAACGACCTAGAGGTTACAGATGACTGTAATCATCGTGAATAAGAACGATACGAAAAGAAAGGAAATGATTAGGAGTTGATGTCAAAGAAGTTCATTCATCTGAAGCATACTAAGATAGCGCAAAATGAAATATTACTAGAACAAAACATTTTTGTTTAAATGTATATATATATATTTCACGTATAAAACTGCAATCGCCGCGATAGGTTCTAATTCAATGATTCGATTCTTACCTTTTCCAATGTCTGATCTAAAATTAAGGCTAATTACTTAACTACAACGTAATAGTCGACATGTGACTCACAGGACAACGTCACGGATCTCTTAACGGAACTTAGTCTCTCTCTCAGACACACTACTTCTCCATTATACAAAGCACACAATACTTATAACGGTTACGGTTACTATGTCTGCTGACATGTTTCCCAGCGCGACAGACCGTGTTTTTTATCCTTTTGTCACATTAGAGCATAGACAATCAATAGCCTTTAAACAATTGCTCTAATAATATATCATTAAGCTCATTGTGAAACATTGCCATAGTCTTAAAAACTGTTAGTCATTTCCGAGTATGTCCCCCAAAACAAACGAAACCTTTTCACTATATAAGCCTAAATAATAACTGCTGCTTTAAGATTTTGTCATTATTTTAAGAGTATTTAGCATAATTAGTACATAAAATAGTAGGTAAATTTAAATGTAACGCGATTAGGAAGTCGACTTCTATGAAAAAAATTGCAGCTTCAAAAAATTGTTACAACCGTTCCGTTTATTCAAATAACATATACACAGCTGATGCTCATTCGATTCGGTTATTAAATGGAAGTTTTACCTTGTTAAAATAACTTAATCAATATGTATCATTAATTTAATGACTCTGTGTTTTTATTTAAAATGGTAAACAAACTAGTGTATTGGAATATTTAATAGTCTTTATTAATAGTATATTTTGTCAAGGGAATCGTGCGAGTTTGTAGTAAAAGACGACGTTTTTATTATGTAAGACCATTGCTGAGAAATTATTTAAATTTTAGATTTAAAGATTTACTATGTATTTATACGATGTCTTGATATTTTATTAATATTTATAGGATGTTTTGTAATTTTTAACCAATGGCTTTGTAATGATTGAATTTTGTCTATTAATTTGAATTGCTATCTACGAACGAATTAAATGAATCAAAGGATTTTTTTTCTGTAATTAAAATTTTATCAATTGACAATTACATAACAATAATACAACTATATTCTATGTTTGTCAATTTAACGATGAAAAATTATGAATAATGATCTCTTCGTTACAATGAAATAAAAATTTCAATGATATTTATTTTATTAATTTTTTAAAAAAAAGATACATCTATTGAATAACGATAACCCTGGATTTTCCCGCTAATTTGTGAAAACAATTTTGGACATTATTATTATGCAAAATTAAATTTGTAACTTACATTAATGTCGTTGGAAAAAAAGATTCTGAGAATGCTTTGAGGTTTTTTATAAATAAAATTTACGATGTAATATATTTGCCGAGGCGACAAATTCTATTAATTATTGAAACGAGATTTTATTCGAATTTAAATTTTAAAACCGTTTGGTAAAACTTGATTACAATAAAAATTAAGTTACATCAATTGCAAAAATATTAATGCTACATCTTTTGCAAAATTTTTACATATTACAAACATATTTTAGAATATATTGAATTTAGATGGGCGTGATTTAAGACAATATTTATATATTGTCGTGAGCACACGTAAGTTTTATATTTTCGGGTGATGAGTCATTTTTAAATTGATAACATACCTATCCCAAGAAAAGGTCAAGGCAGTTAAAAAAACTTATTTTTACTTCATCAGTCCCAAGAGCAGGATATTTTAAATTAAAATGAGCGAATACAATTATGTTAATATAATATGCAGGTATTATATGCTTTGTGCTTTTATTATTAATACATATAAATATTCATAAATATGTATAAAGAAACCTAATACTTTTTTCAAGTTTATCATAATTACATGTGTGGGCTATATTTTTACATACTAAATACTATATTATTGCAATATTTTACCACTACGAAAATTTAAACGAATTTATTAATTTCACTTTAAAATAACTTAATATTTTAGAAGTGAAAACAAAACACGTACAAAGCAGATATTAACTTAAGCCTTTAGCGAGGAATATAAAAAGCTTTGATTTTATATTTTGAAACATCAAGATTTACCAAAAAGGGTTAAGTCTTTAGTGGCTGAACTTGCAAAGAAAGGTCCAAGCTTATATGTTAATAAAAATAAACTCACCAAAATATAAAACAATAACCCCCGCCGCATGGCGCAGGAGTTGGCCTTTTAGGCCCCTGCGATCAGGTAAAGATTCGTTCTTCTTTTTTAATATACACAAGATAACGCCCCTTTACAGTGCCGGCTATGGTCGTTTCGTGCTAAAATTCGCCAACATGCCCCGCTCGACAGCGACGGGCTTTTAATACTAAAATGTGCAAAGTAGAAGATGCGCCTCTTATATGACTTCTTACGTTTACGTCGGATACCGCAACGTATTTGGCATATACATGTCAGTGTGTGAGTATATTTTGGCGACGGAGTCTTCATTTGTGTGCTTCAGCGACAGGTTGTGATAACGTCTCCTGTTCTCTGTTACATTTAATACAGCTTTTTGCTGTAATGAATAACTTTCATTAATTTTCCATCGGTCTATGTCATTCTAATTTTAATGAATTACCTTGACTAATATTAAAGAGCTTTTAATTTAACGTTGAAATACTTTTAGCGCGCTATAATAAACAATAATCTGTCAAGTTAAAATAAAATAATTTTCTCATAACATTTGGCAGAATATTTTAGAAACTTTTGAAAGGAATGCAGTAGTAAAAAACGCTTATTAGGGGTGATTATGATTTGACTGTGTTTTAACAAACCGAAATAAGTTCTATTTATAATATACGAAATATATTATATATTAACATAGAGCAAATAAAATAACAGAAGCAATAAAAAATACTAACGTAACTAAAACAATATTTATATAATATCCTAGCTTAAAATAGTTTATTTAAATAAGATATTTAGATATAATAAATAGTTATAAATCATTAATAATTATCCTTCATTAGTTATGAACGATATTTATATGAAATTCAAAAAGTTACTTAATAACCAATTCGTAATAATAAAGTTAATGTTTTATAATTATTTTATTTTTTTATTGATATTTGTATCACAAAGAACTTTTGAAATTTACCCGGTAAAAATTTCGCTTTAAATTTATATCTTTATAAATTTCCCCAAATAAGTCGAAAACGTGAATATTTTTGATAAACCAAAATTATTATAGCTTATTTATGTTACTAATCTTTATAACATTGGTCATGCTTATGTATTGCAGCAAGTCTATTCGTGTGGCGTGATATCATACGTATAATATACTAATTATCATGTTGTAAACGACGAAAACGACAACAATTCGTTGAAATTTTTTTATTAATAAAACTGATTGACTGTTATATTACTAGTTATTGCTGGTTTCAGATTAAAAAGTGCTATTACATTTATAATGGACAAGAAATTGAATACAGAAAGACATGTTTAATTTTCGCTTTTTATATTTCATTACTTAGTATCAAAATAACAAGGCCGCAGAGACAACAAGGAACTATGTACATATGTATAAATTAAAATGAGACTGTTCAATGCATTTGTTTTTGGATTGTTTGTCGAAAATTTAAAGTCACACAAATTACTCGGTATATTCGACTTCCTTTAATATCATCGTGTGGGCGGGTATGCTTATACGTGACTACGTATTTGTTTAATGTCATTTAAAACGGTATGTTAGGCTTTTATTACTTTGCTTAGGTTTGTCATTACTACTCTATGTCCATGAATATTTTAATTAATATAAATACGAAAATATTACATGGAAGATTTCGTTTTATTATGCAAACAATATAAATAACTCGTGTATATGTTGAACATTGAACTTTTTATTTGTTAGAATAAACCATTAACTGTTGCCAATATATAATTTATGGGATGAGCCTAAATTTCTTTTTACCTTTTTGTTTTAATAAAATTTTTAAGTGCTCCTTTATGACAGACTGTTGAAAAGTCAAAATAGTACAATGAAAAGACGAAGATGGATGTTATTTGTAAAAGACCTTTTTAATTAATAAATGAGTGATTTGTCGCTCATAGTTTCAATCTCGCCTTCCCACCTATTTATTTTAAAATATAGTAGACTAATAATAGTGTACATGCGTACTCTTATAATAGGTGAAACTTCCATTTCTTCTTTTCTTTTCTTTAATTTTCTTTATTCCACGTATGATGGATTACATCGCAGTTGAATTTACCATTTGTGGATATATATATATATATATATATATTTATATATATATATATATATAATATTAAAATATCTTCAATGAAGTCAATTACAGCGTAGTAACCCCAAGCATACAAACGTTCTGTGATAATCTTTTAAAAAATCCAGCAATAAAAGCTCTCTTAACAACATCCGTGATACTATTGTAAGCGTATACTTTGCCTTTAAAAAGATTTGGTAACTCGATGAAGTTAAATATTAGGTACACAAAATTTGCTTTTTGATTTTAGTGATTTATATTATGAGTGATTTATATATTTTTCCAGAAAATGTGCCAAACGTGTGCCACGTTTGGCACATTTTCTGGAAAAAAAATTTTTTTTGTGGACATACAGTACATTTTCATTCACGTATTGAGAAGTAATATTGTCTTTTATTAATATTTACGAGAGAGATTCAAAATAAAAAAAAAATCAACAATTACCAATACATACCAATGTAAATAATCAATGTAAGGTGCTATTGAGGCATACATTAATTGTGTTAAGTTCTTTGTCCAGCATGGAAATTTTCTGAAGATATATTCTAGGTGGAATCTACATTGGGACCCTCCTTTCGAAGAAAATGTTCAGCGAGCTAATTCGGTGCATCGATACAACTATTGAGGTCTATAATCATTAACATAAGTTTAGAGAATAAAAATATAACAACTTGTTATGGGATAACTGTTTTTAGGTCATAGGTCTGCTCTGGTACTGCCGATCGATTTATTTTTACATGAGAAATTGAGAAAAGGTTCGTCAATATTGTCGGAAGACATTGGATGCAGGCCGCTTTCTACCGGTCCTATTAAAATCTATGGGACAATCCCATGTCTAGAAGTGGACATCTTACAGCTGAAATAACGATAATGGTGAATAACAGGAATTTAAAAGTTTGATTATTATTACAATTAGTACTTACAATACCTCACTTATAATGTTTTGTGTACCGGTTGGTAAAAGGACGGAAGTATTTTTTAAAGGTGTTAAATATTTAGCACCCCTGATTGTAAAAAAATTGACGGCCCCTGGATGTCCACGTCAGAAGAGTGGTATGTAGGTCTTCCCTTTGAGCAAAGAGTAGGTGGTCATATTTCTTTTTTTCTTCTCTGAAAAAACTTAACTACTTGTACATGCTTATAATACACGTGAAAATAAAAAAAGCATAACTTTCACAAAAAGGGAATAAAACTATATGCTGTTTAGACGAAATTTGACAGTACGTAAGGTTGATTTGATGATGATTTCTGTATACAAACTCGCTTAAGATAAAAATCTCAACGTATACTGACGTTATGTACGTCTATAGAATAAGTTATTCAAATGAAACAACTTGCTAATTAACACATGCTGGAAATTCACCGGTTAAATGATTCGTGGTCATTTACAATCGACGCGGTGGACCGTAGGTAGTTAGAATAAGAACATAAGTAAAGACTCATCACCAAAGTTCGGAAAAGTTGATGGTTGATATTTATCATTTTCGATTGTTGAGATTGATAGCTAACCTTTGATAGCTCTTAATATGAGTCCTTAATTTTAATTCCTTTATGAATTGAACGAAAAAAAAAACAACTTTTGCTTATTTTGCGTTAAAGAGTTACAGTTCAACGTGGAAGAGATCGTAGAACAAATGCCCAGAAAAACATGACACAAATAGTTTTAGTATTGCCTAAACAGTACTCGTTAAATAACAAATAAAAGCAAGTAAAAATAACCATTTGGTCACATAAAACAAAATAGATTTTACCGTCTTAAAAATCCTTAAAAAACCTTCAATTTTGTTTTATTGAATTTGACATCACGTAGTTTTCTTATCAGAGTACAAATGTATGTAATGGTAGTATGCAGATTTTAAATTATCTACGGTACGTAATACAATAATAATTATTAACATGATGTATATTTTATCTAAAGTAAACGTTACTGCACATGTATCCAATTCATTTTCTTTTTAATGGCTTCATCCTTTACAGAATCTGAACTTTTTCCTTCCTCTAATTATCTTTGATTAGCGAATAAGTAATGTCTGTTCTACGTATATGGATACTAATCAAGGAGCAATTTACGTATTTAAATATCCCTAAAGCATTTGCCAGTATCTGCTGCAATCTCAGCGTTCATTGAAAGAGCTGCGCTATCGAGTGATGTTATATTTACTTTAAGATCCAAAAAGTTTTTAATAAAATTGGATAAGGAAATTTAAAAATTGTTATATGTATCAAAATACTTTGTGTTTTATTATAAAAAAAATATTATTCCTTCTCTTTCAATCGTTATAATAATTTATGATTTTATTTGCCTTTTATTTGATGTTTTAACAGATAATGTTTTTACTTCATTTTATTCGGTTCTTTCTTAACAACTATTTTTTTGATAAAACAATAAAAAATCATCTTATATTAAGTTGTAATTCATATACGCCTTATTAAAGCGTTATTTTAAAAAAGCATTCTCATTACATCTAAATGGGTTTTGGGGTGTTGTCGTCTCCAGTATGTATTATATATGCTTGTTGTAGTATGTTATCGGTAGATTTCGATCTGTGTAACACAAACACAAAAAATATATATTCTATGTGCGTGAAGACGTCGACATAAGCATTGGAAAGATTTCGCGTTCTAAATATTTTCGGTTTGAATATTTTATAAATACGAACTGAAGACAATTAATAATAAATTTTAAATAAAAACAAAATTGTACTATTGCTTCTGAAAAAACATTCAATAACTAATTGACACCAGATCTAGTTCTAGAATGATAATAGACAACTAACATATACTATTTATGGTTCATCACAATTAATATGTTCGTCTCTAATGTCAAGGTAATATAAAATTGAGACAGAAACGATGAGTCTATTTCTAATGGAGCTTTTGTAAATGATAGATCAAACCGTTATACTGTTTGAAATAAGAAATTATGTTTGTTTTTTTTTTAATTTTGGATGCATTAATTTCTTAGCTATAGTCAAAATAGTTTAGCCCAGGTTCTAATTAAAGCTATATAACTCAAAAGCTAAGTTTTAACGCCCGTATTATTATCTTAAATTATATATATGTTATGAATCTAATTTTCAGTGGTAGCTGAAAATATTTGTCGTGCAACAGCAGCTATCAGGGAGTTTAGCTGCAGAACCATTAAGGTTACAACAAGTAAATTAACTGTATGATTTTATGTGTGCTTCGAGCGCAAAGGCTGGGTATGTATTATTTTTAAGGAGTAATTTCCCGTATTGACGCTATTAAACATTTTTTAACAGATGCCAACATTCTTCAATCAATTTACTAAAAATGAAGTTTTCTTTAACCACACTTGGCTTACATGTATGTATAAGAGGGTTGATTATAGGTGTAAAAGAATAAAAATGATGAATTTACAGTTCATTTGTAAGCATTATTAGTTATTATTATATTATATATAGTTTTAAAGTTATTACACCGAAATCAAACCAACATGCCAATAATTTTTGTCAAAAAAAAAAAATTGTAATACGAATTTTAAAAATGCTTTTCTTATTACTATGTTAGCATAATGTTATTTATTATCACTTAAATCATTGGTTTTTGGTCAAAATGTACCATACGTCAAGTGACAGCAAATGAACTATACATTCAACCCTATTAAGCTTTTACAGCTATAACTTATCCTGTATTATATATATATATATATATATATATATACATTCAATTATATAATATACATTCAAGTGTACGAAACACAGAAAAGTCTATTCAGACGAAAAAATGTCTCTTTTCTACAACTGGTCTTACGTTTCCTTTGTTAATAAGTTTGGAAATATTGTTGTTCCGATTCTAAGTATAGAAATAAGAGGATTAACCGGGCTTTCGTAGGTTTTAAAGAGACGAATATAAATGTAGTGCCTCATGGATTTTCATATTTTAACATCTAAATCCCGAGGAGAAACAAATTACCATGGATATGACATCCTGTTTAATGATCACAGTGTTCAATTGTTTCATTGTATCCTTATACAATAAATAAAATAAAAATTCATATATTGATTTAGATTATTAAATGCATTTACAGAAGTAGCCTATATCCATCACACATTCTCCGTTATTCAAATTTTATTTAGTAGTATAATCATAACAGTCGTTGTACGCTCGCTGTACGCCTTTTCATACATTTTCAATAGGACCGGTTGAAAGCTGTCTGCCTCCAGCGGTTTTTTCGTTTCGATGACTTTAACAAGGTTGTCTGTCCACCTTGTGGGTGGACGTCCTTCGCCACGATCCGTGGTCTCCACACCGGAATCTTAAGATTTCATTATTCAATAACTTTAAAAGATAAAAAAAAATTTGTAACTTAAACGTTAACGTAACATTTATATATAGACATATCCCAAAATTTTTATAACTTTAATGTACAACATTCATTAGCCAACCAAAGAAAGTAGTAGGTGGGTAGGTACTTTATTGAAACTATTAATAATATAATAATAATATTAGCAGACCCTATTCTGTAACAAGAAGAAGTGAACGATGAAGATTGTAGACGTATAGAGTAACTTCTGTTCTATTCTATCTGCTTATCTAGTTTATGATACATCTCGGGTGTAACAACATTCTTAATTTGTAATTCGGTATTATAAATTAAAAAATAATAACTCAAATATATAAGACAAGGTAATGGATAACTTTATTAAGATGAAAGTATACAAGAAAACAATTTCAACCTTATCCAAGTTAAGGATAATACATTAAAAAATTCTTACAGTGTTCAGGGCATTCAACTTCTTTTTATATAGTCTTAATAGTCACGTATCCTTTTGATGATGTATGCTATATTATAACAAATAGTTCTTTTGAACCTAGATTAAATGGAAATTAGACAAACCGCATGGCGGCAAACGCATAAATTATTTTATATAGTTCGCTAACAGAACCTGGAGGCCATTTTAGTCAAATAAATTAGAACCGAATCGTTATCTATAAAAATAAGTAACGGTAATAACTCAATTACCATTAATCATATTTAGATTGAATTAAGAAAAGATTTAATTAAAAAAACACGTTGAAATAGAGGTATTTATGTAAACTGTTATATTGTAAAATATTTAATGTTAATGTTTTGGGTTTAATTAATTTTTGATATAACTTGAATTATAATGAATTAATAGGACTGTAACTGTGAAGTATAAATGTATGGTATCGGTATTTATCAACATCATCATCATCACATTAGCCGATAAAAGCAAGAGATATTCCTATCTCTAAAATCGCCACGTTAACCTGTCATGCCCTTCCCGCATCCAACAACTTGCCTCGACCTTAAATATGTTGTCGAGCGACCTAGTATTGATTATACTAATATTTTTTTTCAAAATTTTTCGAAAGATTTCTTTATATTATCTGAACTATATATTACTTATTTGAACAACAAACAGTATTAACAAAATTACTGTAAAAGAATTCCGCACCCATTTAACCTCATTGGGAAAAGTGATATGTCGTAATATTTATTTTAGGACTTCAAAATAAAGATAGCGGTATTCGTAAGACCCACGGCAAAATTTGTGTTGCAGCGCGTTCTTCGAAGGCAACGGGAGGGACAGGAATTACTCGGTTCGATTTAATGTGGAAGGATTTGTTTTGATCAACAAGTTCAATAACCTTACAGTTTTACTTCTTTAAACCTACATTCGTGTTAGTACATATAGAAACTGAACGTGTGTTGTTAATGTTTTAATTATTACATATACAGGCTGGTTGGTTAAATTTGTGACAGCTTTGAAGTTCTGAATGCTCTTCTTTTCAGCTGATGGACGCCCACTCCAAGGCATAGGTCTTCACCAAAGATCGCCACCATGACCGGTACAGCAACTTCCCGCGACCTTCACTATATGGTCAGCCAGACTTCTGGCAGTGCGAAGACTATGTAATAATATGTAGTAATTGGCATGTCGCATTCCAATAGAAAAAATAAATAAATGCAAGATATTTTAGAGTGTTAATTTCAAAAAGGGTGATTTGAAATAGGTGTAAAAGTTATAAAGCTTTTTGCTGACACGTGAGTAAAACAATTACCCCTTTAAAGCTTTTACAATAACCAATGTTACTGTGCATTAAAGAAAGGATACATATTTTAATAGTATGAAGCTCATTCACATTTGAATATCCGTTACCATCGAAACGCATTTCAAACGTTGATAAGCTCTAAAGTATTTTTATAGTAATATAAATATATACGGGACATGTGAGACAAATTTTTGCATTATTAGTTAACTGTGCTTTTAACGAATGCAACCTGTTTCTTAATGGCTTTTTAATGCTTAAATTTAATCAGGGTTGTTAACATCAATGATAGAAATGCACGGTATATTTCGAAAGGAGAAAATAATATCTGGAACAGATAGACGTACCTTGTTTATTTTGACAATTATGACCATTATGGCAATAATAATAAAATAATAATAAAATTTTGATTAAAAACATTGACTGAAGAGTTCAAAATAGTAACTCCTTAACTACAAGTAAATTCTATTTGCAGAAAGATTACCGATAGCTGGTTGTTGCATTTCAAAATAGAAAAAAAAATGTATTTCAGTATAGGTTTCTATCTAATAATTGTTTTATTTTAAGTAACAAAGCGTGTTAGTATTAAATCTTGTTACGGTATCAATATTAAATTAAATGATACCTCATTCATCACGAGACTAATTAGTTATTTACGTTATCTTAAAAGGTTTTTAAAACGGGATTAGATTCTTTGTTTATTTTATTTCGGTCAACTGTCCAAGATTTATATTTTACGAAGACAAGCAGGTTTTGTACCTATTTTTTTAGCTTTTTTTTTTCATCCGCTATTAATCTTCTCCTCGCCGGATGGAAAGATCTAGATTATTTATATAATATGCCATATTCAGCTTTTGCTTATAAAGAATAAATTGAGCCTTAAAAAATGATAATGCATTAAATTGGGCAGTCAATGACCTTACTACACTGTCGCTGACATTTTGACAAAATTTACCAAAGGAATCAACAAAAAAAGATATAAGAAACCATTAAAAACCGAAATATTTAAATGAACTTGTTGTATAGTTTGGTCCATAACGATAGGTTAACGAAGCAATAGGCAATAAGTGTGAATATAAATATTTTTATTCTTTACAATCTTTCATTACAAAACCGTAAAAGCCTATGTACGGTGTATTGTATTTCTTACGTAATGTTTTTAAGATGTAAAGTATAAATATAAATTGTCATAGAATGGTTTTATTCATTACATTAGCATTTTAGATTTATTAAATTCTAAGTGTTAAAGTTGTTACTTCGTGATAAGTGGGTATACCCCTTTAATTTTGGAATTGGGTTTTGCACTTGACTCACTGAAAGTACTTTGCTTAAACAACCGATTTGTATTCATCTTACGAATGGACGATTGATATCATATGAAAGGATAGATTTTTCAACCAAGAACTGTAAATGTAAATTTTCATTGAAACGTAAATCATTGTTTGTTTAAAGATGTTTGTTTGAATCGATTTTCGGATGTTAGAACCAAGATGTGCTCTCGATTTTATAGGATATTTTTATATGTTGAGAAGAAAGCAAAAAGTATATTTATTTCGTGAAAAAGTATATTATATATATATTTTTAAATACTACATTCAATGGGTTAAGTGAGTATATCTTTATTTATTTTGGTATAGAACACAAAGAAAAGGTATTCCTATGTAGAGAAGATTCTCTTAGGACGAAGAGTTTAGGTAATTGTTGACAAAAAGGATATTATTAATATTCTCGTCTTGTTCTTACTAGTTCCCGCACATAGTGATGTTTTGGTAATTCTCAGAAGATGACCTCATACTTAAAAGTATTTGACGTACCTTGTTATACTTTAGAATTATATACATTTTACACCTTTTGTAAATGTTTATTTATGTAGGATGATTGGTTAAAATCTTTTACACCTTACTCCAATGAGCATGTACTCGTACAAAGTGCTTATTCTATTACGATTACTATTGGAATATATTACGTTAATCTGTATTTTTTTCTTTTGGAACGCGACAAGCCAATAATTTCTAGCAGAACGTAGTCTGAAGGGACCGAAAGTAAACATTTTTTTATCCTTTACAGGCGAAGCATTTGACCTCTTTCGCGTAATGTTAAGCGACGATGATATCTATGATGGTACATTCTTGCCTAAAAGATATTTTACTATATTTTTACTTAAATTCTTACTATATTTATTCTTTACGTTATTATTACGTTTTTTAATATTTTAAAAATCATGGAATTTTTGGATAGGGTTGCGCCATACATAAATTGAAAGGAAATGAGCTATACATTCTTCCCTTGAAGGCTTTCACACCTATAACCCATGACCACTTACATGAATATTATTTATACATTTTAATATCATAGTGACGAGATTTGTGGGACGTTTACACAGTGATAATAAATTGCGATACTTGGGGTTATGAAATTAAATATCCTGCGCTTGCGTTCGCTGCCTTGAGGCCTGCATGTTTCATTAGCATAGAAATTTTACTGGCTACAGCGCCCTTCAAATTGAAACGCAATAATGCTTTTGCATATTGCTTTATACAGAAATTGCGAAAAATTTGTGTTTTTTTTATGATAAACTACTTTAAATTTTTTTGGACTATAACAGTTCAGTAAAAACAAATAAATTATATGTATTTCAGAGAGAACACTTTATTTAGTGGTTTAATGCCCTATCAATAAACGATTACATAAAAATAAGATTTCTATTTCGTTCACTGCAAGATTTTAGTAATATTATGATTACTTGACATCTAGGGGCAGGTGTTTTAATTTACTGTGCTTTAGGAAAGGTGGTTTACTATTATAAGTTTTTACCATTTGTTTCAACTGTTCTATTTTCCTCGCATTTGTTTCATGGTTGCGAATTGGTGGTACCATTTCTCGAATTTGTGTTTTGCTACATATTTGGCAATCAATTTTTATTTATATAAATAAAGTCAAAGACCGTATTAGCGAGGTATGCACAATCGGCCTTAATGAACGATACATAAGATATGTTCCTTTTCAAATTCATTTCCAAGAACAAGTTTTAAAATAGCTTTAGAACCAATGGGAGCCAGTAGTTGTAACCACTGTTAGTAAATTGAGATATGTAATAGTATTAGAGACCTTGAAAATTAAGATGTAAAAGTTGCTAAAAGCTTATTATTTAACTAAAAGTTGATGCATACACCTAATGGAAACTGATCTGTTCGTATTTTTAGATTGAAAATGGTACTTCTCATTAAGCCAGCAATTACAACAATTACGATGTCTTCCGGGCAGTAATGGTTACAGACTACTCTTAGGTGTTTCATAGTCGTCTTTGACATCAGGAAGTTCAACTATGTAGGGATAAAGTACGCCCAAAGGTGGCAAGTTTTTCTACGATAACCATCATTCGCTATCTTTTATTTATGAGACTTACATAAATTCCCATTGTCACCTTAAATTATGTATTTATTTTTAAAACAAATTTCAATTTTATATAAAGTTTCTCAAAACGTCAGTTCTGATTCGAAATCAAATCTGTAAAAAAGAACTGTATAACTGTATAACAAATGTTAATTAATGAATCATATTATGTATAATTGTAAGGATTTTATCGCTGTATTATGATATATTTATTGTTAATCACAAAGTTTGTTTTTCGTTTAAATCAGAATCTATAATATCTAATGATTTGATTTGAATTTTTTAGTTTAAAAATATTACTAGTTAATACAATTAAGGTATTAGTAGCAGTTGTACGTTAATATTTTTAAAATATTACCGTAAAATGTTGTATTAAGTTAGTGTTTCTCCTTTGAAAGATATTTCTTCGCAACGAGACCAGTTCCAATTCGTTTCTACGGTGCCGTTATTTGATATTAAACTACTGAAAATATGTCGTTGAAAATTCAGACTTGCATTGCGCATTGTACCGGTACAAAGATAAAATTTTGTCAAAAGATGGAATAACTTCGAGCATGATTTGAATATAAACCATACATTAAACTATGTTGTAGATTTTTCGATTAAGCTCACAAATATTTTCCTTTTAATTTTAGCATAGCCTCCATTTTAATGATTATAATTTAATATCTAACGGCAAAAATTCTAAGAAAGAAAGTTTACTAAAAACAGGAAGGACTACTCTTTAATAAATTTTATTAAAAAGCAATAAAGCGACCGTGGGTTCAACAGTTTGGCAGCGAACACCATGACTAACTGTACTGGTATTTTTTATGTTAATTAACAGAGCTGGTTTTGTACCGGTCCCCTGTTTAATAATACTGTGTCGCTTTTTCATCGATGGCGCCTCTAACTGATACACAATTTTTACGGGTAAGGTTATTTACATTAATAATAAGAAATGGTATTAGTGATAAAAAGATTTCTATTAACATTTAACCTTTTAATAGATTACGCTACTGTTTCCTAAATTCGTACAGGAGCTCTTTATGTACATTAGTCATTTATCAAAATCAATTTAATTAGTAGTAGTAAAAGCTCAAAAGCAGTAATGAATACGATATCAAATATCTCTAACGTGACGTCTAGATTTTAATCGAATAGAATTCTTTAACGTTTGGGAATTGGCACAAATTGTATCCTTTTATTTTTTTTATTTAACCATTGTTTTTGTGTGTTTTATCTTGGTGCAAGGTGGAATTTGGATCGACTAGCTATAAAATACAAAAATACAAAATTTGGACCTCATGTTGTTAATGAGCATGTTGTGCAGGCGCAACAATAACAATCTTCTTTGTTAGGCTTAGCTTAAAATATAGATGATCAGTTATAAATGTATAAGGTTTAAGGCTTCGAACATCGGTGAAAAGTTACGAGTTTATGGGTAGTTTGGAGAGTGTGCAGCGGAATTATACCGAATAATAACTCCATTTCATTTCTTCCATCTGGCAACAAGACACACACAGATTAACTACATCTACGAGTATACACGGCTTAAATTCTTTCCACCTGAAGGAATCGTTTTGCTTATACTAAGTAATAATAGTGCAAAGAGCCAGGGAGAAGAACAACCCCCCGGCGTCATTGTTTCCAGCCAATTATAACTTTGGAGTCTTCAAGACAAGAGTGAATAGGTTTCTTCTAGGCAAGTGTGTAGAAGCAAGACAGAAGTCAAACGCTGCATCTATAAATAATAACGAAAGGGTGAATGTATAGCTAATTTGGCAAGAAAAAACGTAATGCTTTTACACAACTTATATTATGAACCACCTGTATAAACTTATCATTATGTAATATGTTACATTAATTAATTTTTCCTTTGGAATACGACACGTCAATAACTTCGGGTAGCACAAATTCTGTAAGGACAGATAGTAAAGAATAATTATATACAATAAATAGTAGTCCGAATTTATAATAGCACCTTGGATTTTTTTTCGAGAGTAACTCCTGTATAGGATACTCTGCCGCTGTGGAGGTAAAAGGTTACAATGGACTCTTTTCAGTTCAAGCCAAAGGGTTTCTGTGTCTTTCTTGATACCTTTGTCAAAACTACAAGTAACCTTGCGAATACTACTATAGTTTTTTATACACTGGCCAAGTGCTTGAACGATTTGGGGTAAAATTATAACAATCCGCGCGTTTTAGTTTAAGCAAAATGAATTCGCATGCAACTGGGAATCCAGGCATATGTGGTTCGGATCACAAATCCATCGCCATAACCGTTTTGTAGGGATTGGAGAGGGACATACGAGATACAACCTTCTCCGATGTAGAGTTCTCATATTGCGATGAGCTCCTTTTAAGTTCTCCCTTTTCCTCTATGGGAATCTATAGGAAAAATGGGGATCTATAGGAAATGTTTCAGGAGGCTACTCCTGAAACATTTCCTTTTTGCAGGTTCAATGTATCAAATTCAACTGTTAATGACCACCTGAAAGGCCTGGATTTATCCTGAAAGCTCGATATATAGGTTCCCCGTGTCCTTACGGTGAGAAATTTGTGTCGTCGCGTTTACGGTTGTGATTCGCTCATCAAACGTCTAGAAAATGATCCATTTTTAAAGCTTGTATTATTAAATCTTGTAAACATTTCCTTTTTAAAAAATTAACCATTACTTATATTATTTCACTTATATATTTTATAGTTTTATCTTGGTAAACACGCAAGAAAGAAGGAAGTTAACGTCATATTCAAGAGATACAGAAAGATTATGATGTTTGTATCGATGTCTAAGATTTAAAAATAACAGACATGGCTTATTTACCAGTTTAACAACAAATTAAGGAGTACTATGAATTTCTTTAAAAAAAATTGAAAACGACATCATTACATTTAAATCACATTTAGTTATTATGTTACAACGAATATCGAGGAGAAAATTATATTTATTAAAAAATATTCATTTGTTAGTTATGTCCCTAGCGTTTTTTAGTTAATAAAAAAAAATTTGGAAAAATTATCTCGATTTAAACTCCTTTGTATAAACGATTCATTGTTTATAATATATTGTATTGATTGCCTATAAAATCTGTATCTAATTTAAGAATGCATCTTCCGGGTAATAATTTGCTTAAAATATTAGAATGCAAATATCTTCAAGAATGGTTATTTCGAACTAGAGTTACGTCTGGAAAATTCCTATTAAAGTATTATAAAACTCTGAATAATAATAATAAAGAATTCTTATGATTGATAGCAATGCAAAATAATTCAAAAGCTTCGCATGTAGTTTGACGATGACTAAAGATTGATTACAAGTAAACTCTTAGGTATTAGGATCTTCTTGAACGATAGAATAAAATCGATTCTTGAGGGCTACGATCCATTGGAGATAACTCAATCTATTCAGACATATCCAATCGATTCATTTACCTATATGTATGTGTTTTGATGTACCTATATGTGAGATTTATTTGGAACAAAAAGACTGTGCTGCCTTAGTCTAAAGATCAAGTTAAATAATCCAGTTAAAGATTTGAATCTGAAAAAAATCTGCGAATTTGTATGAGTGTAAAAAGCACCCATTTTAGTAAACATATTAACAATAGAAGAAACACGAATATTTAAAGTATATTTGAATTTATTGTAAATAAAATCTAAAATATAAACCATGATCACCAAATGGCACTAAAAGTTAAATTTATTAAAGTATAAATAAAGAAATGTGAGTGGTGGAGTTATATACGCGTATAACTTGTAGAATTAGCGTTATGACGACCTCGAATAATTTAAATAAACACAACTTTACCCGTTTTATTCAATCCTGCGATAATAGCCTTATTCAATTTATGTAAGTACATCAAAGATGTCCGCTGGCATAAAAAGGGTCGGGTGATTTAGGTTTGTTCTCGATAGGGACATGAAAGCGGTGAAATACGGAAAGAAGTATTTCGCCTCACTTCGCGAGAATCATTTGTTCCTTGTTTTTTATTTCTTTAACAGCTATTCGACGGCGACACGGGTCGCTGCAGCAAAAAGGTTTTACTAATTTAAATGAAATATTTCTCAAAAAAAGTATTACGTAGGAGGAATTAAGATATGAGGTTTTAGCATTTTTTCCTTAAACCCGATCCTTTTGAACTTAATGCAACGAACTGATATGGTTTCCAAATAAAAAAAATCTAACTAAAAATAACAAGACACTTACGCTTAACCCTCTAATTATTACAATTTTTTCTTGTTTTCATTATCGGTTTATTATATTCCGATGTCGTATAAAACAGAATGAAAATTATTTGAAATGGTTCAGGTATATTACGAGTGTGACTGTCATTTACTTATGTTAAAATTATATAAATGTTATCGTATACAGAATTATTAACATTTTGATATCATATCAAATTTAATTGAAAAAATATTTTGAATCGTTGTCTTCGCGATGGTCACTCTGTAATTAATCGGTGTCATATTTCCGACCTTCGAATAAGAGCAAAATAGTAATTTGCATTTAAACAAACCGGACATATATACAAGTGCATGCAAAGTTTCAAACGATGATGCCACATTTACAGATCATTGTGGGCGGTTTATTTGGGTTTAGAACGCGTATAAAATATAAAAATATGCTCATATTTTATCCATTTCAGTCCTTCTCTTGAGTCATGAAGTTTTTAAATTTAAGGTATACAAAAACGCTATGACTGTGTGCTGAGAGATGGATTCAAATTATTTCCTCTGTATAGAGATGAGTAGCATAGATTGTAGAGAAGTGAGACTTGCGATCGTAGGTAGCAGGTTCTATTCCCGGGATGCAAATTTACATAATTTACACTTTGTGCATAAATTACGTAGTATTGACACCAATCACAATTAAGTTTCCAGAGAATTGGCAGCAGCATCTTCTGCGTACCATAAAACCACATTGCAATTGCCAACCCGTATGCCAAGCGTGGCAATTATGGTATATCCTCCATAGTTATCTTTGGAGGAGGCCTACTATGCCTTACAGTGGGCGGCTATGGATGAAACGACTATACATAGATAAGATTTAACCCTTCAAAATACAATTAAAATTAATACTACTTTTGACCATTTATAGCGAACTTAACATTTTAGTTAATTTCAAATTTTCAAGAAATGCATGGATAATAAAAATGTGAAATAAGTAAAGAAAATACTTTTGTCAAAAATATTAAAACATGTAATTTAATTAAAGAGCGAAATTTAATTATACCAAGTTTATAAGTAAATGTGTTAAACACAAAAATTTGTATTGTAATGTAACTATGATTATTTTTTTGATATCCTGTCATATTTATCACTTTTTGGTCGTCGACGACAAGATTCGCGACGCTTACATTATAATTATGTTTATGATATATAGAAAAATAAGCGTCAGGTGTCAGAGCTTGGTGGTTATAAAAATGATTTATAAAGGCACTTTTAACAGTAAAAAAATCTACAATAAATTTTAAGGTTAACGACCCATGTAACGACAAACACGGGGGTTCCGCCTACATTCACTATTTTGCATGAAAAGGTAAAATTGTGAATTTTGTTACGGTTCTTTTATTTGTCTGTGAGTTTATTTGACAATCCTTTTACGTACCTAATCGGCAGTTTCTTTTCTAGATAAAGAATTTTTTTAGAACAAAACCAGCGAAGTAAATGTGTACTGTTTTTTATTGTTTAGTATTAAAAGCCAGCAATATTTCATACGACAAAAAATTCTTAAACTTTTCGTTAACTGTCTAGATTATATTTTAAATTTTAAACATTTTTAGCTAGCGAATAAATGTCTGCCGTTAAATAAATATTATATATTAAAATATGCCAATCATAGATGATTTTGCAAAATATTCAGTAAATACGAGCAATTTCAAAGAAAGGATTGCACTAATATCTAAACAAACTAACGTATTTTGCATCTAGTCTTATCAGACCATAAGTTCAATTCAAATAATAATAACAAAACGGAATTAGAATTGCGTAATATTTATTTTTTAATTTTTCTTGACCTTGTTCTACCGACATGCCAATTTAATTATCACATTTTCGTCGTTTCCCTGTCAAATACTCGACGACGTGTTTATTGATATGTAGACTAGTATTATTAGTACAAACTATGTGTTGCTATATAGGATTTATATTAGATAACATTAGGACAAACTAAATTTTAATCGAAGCAATGGAGTACTCTTTTATAAGCAGTTTCATAAGCTTTATCTACTGTGATGTTTGTTAGCTAATTGACTATTCTGTGTAGTTTTAATGTAATTCGTGTTAAGATCAGCGTTAGGAATAGTTAGTGTGAATACTGTTTGAATAAATTATTGACAGCGAAGTAGAAGCTGACATCTACAACATTATATTTTTCCTGGAGAAATTTAGTTACTGAAGGTGGCCATTTTATAAGTTCTGGTCCAACTGTCATGAAAATATCTATGATGTGGTAAAATAAAGGAGTCATTGCATAAAATATGTTATTGCTTATTTGTGATTTCTTAAATAATGAAGACGTTGACGTACAGAAACAAAAGAAAATCAGCCAAATATCCATTAAAATTATAAATAAACTGTTTTAAAGTTTATTCCATGTTTATCGTGGGCTCTCACCTTGAACAATGCAAGCTCGCAGTCGATCAATAATAAAAAGCGCTATGGTCGGGATTCTCACGAGACAAAGTGGTGGAGAGATAGTTAAAGGAATAAGGAGATTTAAAGAACAATGACAATAACCAATATAGCTCAGCGGATAGGCAACTTGAAATGGCACCGGGAAGGTTACGTAGCGTGCACAACAGATGGCCCCTGGGGCTTTAGGGCTTGGATTAGAGACCACGGTCAAGCAATCGCAGTTTAGGACGTCCACCCACAAGGTGAACAGATGGCTGCTGAATGCAGATCGCTTATAATCGGTATATTGAAATTCTATCGGGAACGCCTGTTTAGTATTGGGCGTCCTACGGTTGAAATTTTGGTGGTTATGTTGTATACAAACCTTGATAAATTTTGATTAAATAGAAGTTAATTTTTAAAAACGTCAAAATTTTAACGTTTTAACGTCAAAATATGTACGGGATGTGTCATAAATAAAGTTAAGCCAATTATAATATAAGGGTAGATGCCAACCTAATAAAATTAACTGGGTTAAATTTTTTATAACAGACATTTTTAAACGACGTCAGTTGAATAAAGTAATAGTTTGAAGTACATGGTGTAACATAAAGTGTAATTTTGTGCTGAAATCGGGTGTATTTTTACCTGTGATAAGAGTGCGTATGCCTGTGAGTGTGAGTGCCTAATGAGAAGATATAAAAAAATAAAAAAAATTGTTTGTAAAGTAAAACAAAGAACATTTACTTATTATTTACTTTTTTCAACGGAAATAATCTTTAAAATTTGGGACAGAGATGTTTTAATTCAGTCGATTTCGGTTTTACGTTGATTTAAACGACGTTCTGCACATCGTATAACAGGTTGGACAGAAGGGTTAAACAATATCAGAAGTTTGACAAAAAATGGAAGCGTTTAGGTATTTTTAAACAATCACGTGAAACAAAGTCTTCTATTGAAGGAAAAGAGTTACAAAAGCCGACGGTTTTATGTATCTGTACAGCTGGGAAAGATTTACGTCGGATGACATTCGTTTGACCTAGTTTCTTTACGTATCTATTAACCTTTTTTATAACGTAAAGTAACGTGACGAGTAGAACATTCTCTTGATGGAAAGTAATTTGTCCGTCTCATAAAAGTGATATTAATATAAAAAAAAAACCTTGTGAAACACCGCGATAGTGCACGGTGTTATGTAATAGGGTAAAACTATTTTATAGCTAGATCTGTTTGCGTAAAATATTGCTGTTTATTCGCCATACATATTTAATATAGTATTTTTTTAAGAACAATTTTGTTAGCTAGTAAACGAGACCGATAACATCAGTAGGCGTCATCTATTATAAAGGAATTTAAAGATGTGTTTACATGCGATTGTCTTAGTAAAAAGAGTGAAGGTAACGATTTATGTACTTCTTTCTTGGTTGATGAAAAATGCCGTTACTATCCCTTTGTTGATGTTTTCCGCTGCAGGGACTCGTCATCGCTATCAGAGATACGAACAAAAGAACGCATTTGCATCATGCAAAGAGCACATGTAAACCCGTCATTACTATCAACGAACGAATAAGATAATATAATAATTCTGGTATTAATTTCGTCCGTCGAGTAGTGTTCCTTGTTTCTTCTTCCTTCAATAGAAAATACCTTTATTAATTTTTATTTTATTTGAAACTGTTTAAGTTTCTTGATTATTTACGTCTTGTCTTTCTTAAAGTATTTAAATCTTAGACTAATTTACATTTTGTGCTGCAAGAGCAATTGACAAAGCTCTAAACTTTTATTTCCTATCTACATTTTACTTATTAATTTTCTTTAATACTAATCATAATATACTTTGCTTAAAACTATTATAAAAATCTTTTGTTTTATGCCATTATAATTGTTTATTTGATTTGCATATTGTTATTCACAAGTTCTAGTAGTCGAGTGTATTTTCAGATTTTTAAGTAAATTGCCCATGTTTAATATATAAAACTTTTTTGTTTTACTTAGTTTTTTATAAATTTGTTTAAAGGTTCATTTCAAATTTTCCGGTCTATCATAAATTTAAGATTTTAGTAGGCCCTAAATTAATAATGACGTTTAATGATCATCAAAACATAAATCTTTTACAGCATTTGCAATTATTTAGCTCATATTTTAAGTATTATATGATGTAGAGTAATAAATTGAAAATATTAACGATTATAGCAATAATATTTAGAATTTTGTTAAATAAAGCGTTTAAATCACCGAGTAATTCTTTTTGTTTTAATTTATTTACCTTGATTGGTTATAGGTGCAAAAACTTTGTGAATGAAATAAAACAAGGTAAATGTATAGCTTATGTATATAATGGTACACTCTATATAAAAATCAATGGTTTCAGAAATAATAAATAACATAATGATAATAAAGTAAAAAAGAGCATGTTTTAAATTTAAGCATATTGAAACTAATGGTTTATATTTTTTCCATTCTCTATTGAATAAAAAATAAAAGTAATGAAACATTTTTCATAGTGAGCACTTGGTGAATGACTGTGACTTGCGACCGTATTTTGCAGGTTCGGTACTCGAAATGGAATCTTATATAATTCACACTTTGTGCATTAATTATACAAGATTAACAATGCTCACACTAGTTTTCAGAAGAGAGGCAGTGTCCTCTGCATACTATAACACCGCACTGCGATCGTTAACCCGACTACCAAGCGTGTTGAGTATGGTATATATATATATATATATATATATATATATATATATATATATATATATATATATATACCATACTATATACGATATTTATATATAATATATAAATATCGTCGGGCCAATGCAGTGGATATCTATGGGCTGAAACGTCGACAATGAGGAATTATCCTGTATACATCCTAAAAAGCTACCACTAAAGGTTCAATAACACTAAATAACATTACTATTAGTATTACTTATTAGTTAACCCGAGGTTTAACTAAGATTTGTACAACTGATATCTATAAATGTATAAGTATATATTATATCATTACTTTATTAGCTTATTTATTGTAATAAATATACGTCTGAATTTGATTTTTCGAGAATATGAAAATTATTAAAACAAAGTAAAGTCACGAAAAATATTAACCTAAGTTGAAAAGTTCATTATTTTTTTCATATAATTTGTATTTAACAGAGAATTTTAAATTAGGAGACTTATGGCGAACTACGTATGTCGGAAACACGACTAATTTCATACTTTTTAATTGTAGAATTTTTAATGTTTGTTGGTAGATTTTTTTAAATGTTTGTTTGTATATAATACATTTCTCTAATATTTTATAATAATTTTGGTTTTGGTCATACAGTTTCCTATATTTGACGTGATTTTTCAAATGCCTAAATAAATGTTATATCACTAGCTAATTTAATAAGCTGTTCGTTTCCTAGTATTTAAGTTTAAGTGTGTCCTACTCTGGTTTTTGTTAAAACGTCGTGGTAATGAATATCATAAATCATAGATGTTGTGGTACAATATTTTTGCAACATTTACATTGGTGACAGTTGCAACTACTTAATATAGTACCCGGCATTTGTTTTGGCACAACGGAAATATGACGGTTTAAACAATGCGATCTTATATATATATATATACATATATGTAAACATAATATAAAATTGATATATGTATTGCGTATTAATGGGTACTATACGTTGTATGCGATGAAATAAAAGAACTTCAATTGAAATTTCCAGTATTCATTAATCAGATATTGCGTGCTCAAACCTTAAAAGTACGAGGACGCGAAATGCTTATTAAAATATAAACTACGTCCTTGAACATCACGCTAACAGAATGTATAGTAGTTGGCATAAAATCAAAAGGGAGTATGGTCGATTGAAGAATAAAATGAAGGTCATCGTCCACGCTTTGCACAAGACTTAACTTACAAATATGTCCTACTAAGTGTATTAACCATTGGTGAAAGTTCCGGGACTTTAGATATAACAAATTAACTTTGATTATAATACATCACATCTAATAACTTGTCTTTTTGATAAAATACGATTTGTAAACTTCGTTACTATTTGACAGAAAATACATCCTTTGAAAAAAAAAATTGACGATTCAAATATAATTTGTAACATGTATAAATAAAATATTTTATTTTTTAATTGAAAATTAAACAATATTAGCCAAGTATCAAAAAACCTACCAAGATTTTTTTTTATAATTGTCATGAATAGGTTTGGACAAGTTTAACGTGCCCGGCCCAGTGGTCGTTGAAAAGCCGTGGAACACGAATTATAATCGGCATTTAAACCAATGAGCCATTTTATTACTTCACTGGGTGAGTAATCTCTGGCTATTTTTTTGTGCTTTGTGTAATTAAATTTTATATTACATGCTAAATTTCTTTGTCATACGAGGGTAAATGTAAAATAATTATAATTTTAATGTATTAATTTTTGTACAATGGTATTATTTTAATAAAGATTGTATTACAAGAAAAAAGAGACACTTATATGCATAGCAAGCACATTCTTTAAAACCGGTCAAATATTTTATTTTGTCTGATATATTCTTTCATTATTATTCATAGGACATTTAGAAAAAAATAATATATATACATATATGTGTACGTAAATATAAAGATCGCATTGTTACATAAATATTTATAACGTAATTTAATTAGTTAGAAGTTTAATTTTTTTTTTCTCTACAATTGTGACCTCAACCTTCATGAATTTCCCGAACAAGTTTACTGACATTCATTAAGTAAGAACATTATTTAATAACGTAAATAACGACGTTCAAAGACCGGTTCCCAGATAAAGCTTAATGGTGAATGGTTTAGTCGCTAAGAAATGATCATCATCTGCGTCATCATCATTTCAGCGTAATACTATTGGATATAAAGCTCACATATTCGACATTTTTTTTCAAGATCGAATTAGGAAATCCGAAGACGAACGAGAGAAACTGAAAAAGCCCAGCAGATTGTTGAAGTTGAAGTGGCACTAGCAGCACATGGCCCGCAGAACAGATGACCACTCGTGCCTTAAATTTCTGGAGTGGAGACTACGAAACGGCAAATGCGGCACAAGTCGTCTTCTCCACAAGGTGGACAATATGACCTTGTTAATGTCGTCGAAAAAAGCTTGATGCGGGTCGCTTCCAACCGGATTTACCGGAAGAAAATATGAAAAAGAGTAATAGAGGACTACCGACTGGGTTTCTAAAACAGTTTTGGGGTCGTATCGCGGAATGCATTCGGGACTTGCTTTATTTGGATTTGAAATACTGAGCACGTTCGGTGTCTTATTGTGCGTTTGCTTGGTATTTTTTTCGGCTGTCGCTTTAAAAGAATTCATTTCAAGATTAGAATGAACGTTGAATTAAAATTGTTTAATAATATATAGGCTAAAAGTGTTTTTGTACGTTATCTGTGCTTGGTAGGTATTCGCGTAATGTGTCAAGTTAACGTAAAAGAAGGTCCAAAGATTTTTCCTTTAACGGTTGTTTTTTGTGTACGAAAAAAATATTAACATATCACCACATGCATCTTAAATGATTTTTCGTAAAAACTCACTGCGTAAACTTACGAACGTATAAATGCTTACATTCAACTTCTTATATGAAAGAAAGGTTTAAACAACGTACAAGTGTAATATTGCATTTTGACATTCATGAATAATGTCAAGTGACCTACCTGCCTTGTAATACGTTGAGCTGGAATGTAACGGAAATTCTTATATATTTCTTAAAGATAATGAATTGTTAGTATCCACGACAGTAGCGTGCACAGATTAATACGAATGTATTGTATTTTTGATTTGATTATGAATTTTGTTATGTATTATTATAAGAGATTATGAGATCATTTAGATGATGAGATGAGAGCCAAAAATTCCAAATTTGTCGGATTTATACCCAATCAACCAATGTTAGGTTACGGTATATGTCACTCTTTAATAATTACTATCGCAATAAAATAACTGTCAGATGTTATTTTTAGATATTTATTTTTACACACACACACACACACACACACACACTTATATATATATATATATGTATACGTGTAAACTTATATATATATACGTATATATATGTATATATATAAATATATATATAAATATATATATAAACACAACTCAATACCACATAGCGCACAAAACGGTTCGCGCATAAAAAGTTTCTGGAGTAGAGGCCACAGACTGGTCCACAGCGTAAGTCATCCGTTCCTACAAGGTGGACAGCCAATCTTTTTAAAGTTGTTGGAAGACATCGGAAGTAAGCCGTTTCCGACCGGACCTCCTTGAAATCTTTGGGGATTTCTATGTCCAGTTGTAGACGGATGTCGTATGGCTGAATTTATATTAAGTGAAATATATACCGGAATAAAAAAAACGACAATTGTAACATATGTCAGTAAAACATATTAAATCTCAACGTTTACTATACTTCAAAGCACTAAAACAAAGTCGCGTTTTTCGCGACTCATATATGTATAAAGTTTATAATCACTAATAAATCTTGTTTAATATAATTTAGACATTTAGTTTGCAATATCAAAAGTAAAGTGCAAAAATTCATTAGTATGTCAATTTAAAGCAACCCTTGTTTGTTTTGAAAGTGATTTAATTTGATTAGAATGGACAGGTGTCTTTAATAGATGCAAAGACAAAGGAAGTGACAGAGGCGTGACTGATATAATCTTAACAGTCCGGTAAGCTAATTTGGACATATCCTGCGCCCCGAATATCAAGACCATAACATTAAAATGTTCAACCAAAAGGCTAACTGTAAAAACGTGTATTATCACTTGTGTGAGAAAGCTAGGTGAGCGCTAAAATGTTGCTTATATTTTATTTATATTCGAGACCCTAATACTACTACATTAATACTATTTAATAGGTGTTCTTATGTACCCAATTCGGAAGAACCGTATACAGGATGGCTGATTATAGGTGTAAAAGTTTTAAAAAGGTGAGTGTATAACTTCATTTGTCATCAAAAATCAAATCTTTTGTACTAATTTCTAATCACTCTGTACAAAGTCTGAAATATATAAATATGTATTTATAAATCACAAAGTCTGCTAATATATAATCCTTAATTTTAATATGATGTAATTCGAATTTCGAAATTAGTCTGTATATATAAAATAAGTCGGTTAAGCATTAATAACTTATTGAAGTGAATTTGCGTACTGGTTCGAGAAGTTTGTTACTTTTCTCGTACTGATATATCTACTTATCATATTTCGTATTCCGTTTTGTGTATCAATACACTTTTTAAGCTATTAAATACACAACCTGTATTTACAATATTATAAAGTTATTACCCTTTCTTTTACCAGTTATATTGTGAATTTCGCATAAGGTTTTGAATAAAAGTCTTACCAGAATAGCAGTTTAGCAAATGGGGAATATTTGTCAATTGAAAAAAAAAATTGAATTTAAAATATTATATCCAATCTGTTTTAAGATCATTATATGTTTGTATGATCATTTATGTATAATACTTAATTACTGAATGTATAGCTAAGGAGAAATTTGGAAACGGATTGACCAGTTCTGGGATTTAATATTCTAGTTAAGGCACGCGAAAGGGTTTTACGGAAAGTAGAAATGAAATTGTGTGATAAAAAAATCACGGTACAATTAATTAAGTTTATTCCTATACAGACGTCAAAATAAGTTAAAATACTGTTGTGCCTAACTGTCTAATATTTAACGTTGGTACTAAACAAGGTTAGTTCGGATGCAAATGAACAAAAAAATATTGACCACATACCATCATATATCACATAATTATTAGTCAGTTTTTGCAAAAATAATATTTTTGTATGCAATTCTTGTTTATTATCAACAAATTAAAATAAATAAATAAGGTGATAATTTTGGAAAACTAATAATATCTTGCAACAATACGTCTGATGAGGCAGTTAGTTTATCAATATTTGTAAAGTTATGTACATATTTGTAAAGGATATGATAAACTGTTACCATTTTGTAAAAATGATAGTAAACATAGGTTGCTACTTAAGGAAGGTTATTTAATTTATTTAAAAAAATTCCGTAAAAAAAATGATAAATCTTTCATGGGTCTGTTTAAGCCTATATACTAAAATCACAACATATTTTAGACCTTTATTTTTTTAGTTTTAAATCTAAAATTAAAAGTATATTAATGTACAAATCTTATTCTAGAGTTCATGAGTTTTTAGTTCATCGAAATACCTGGGAATTAGTTTGTTGTCTCGATTACATGGTTGATATTATAATGTACACGTCAAACATTGTTAAATTTTATTTGAAAAGAGTAATTTTTGCTTTTTTGGCCGGCTATTCTCAGCAAATCAGCATTCCCAGCCGATGGTAGATTACTACTTATTATCTTAAAATAATTGTCGATTAAAATCCGCGCGTAAATATATATCTGTATAAAGAAACTTTAAATTTATATTTGAATTTTTTTAATTAACCTTAAATAAAATTTAAATTTAACCTAACCTAACCTAACCAGTTTCTATCGTACTTGACAAATCATACAAGTCGCTTTCGAGCTCTGGCTATTTTATTGAGTCGAATTATAATGCACAGAACACGTAGGTCGCAACCGCAAGTATCTATGTTTCAATAATAACTTTATAATACATAAGGTATTTGTTATGTTCAAATTTTAAAAACAAATGACAACGGTTTTCTTGACTACAGTGTAAGTAGGTAATTAAACTCATTATTTATTATCTGTTTTTTTTTGGTTAATTTTATAAGCTTAAGAACGAAATTCCACCTTGCTTGACTCAAGTAACGTACATCGTAAATTTGATAAACGTATTTTATACTAAAAACATTTCCGCCTGATTAATAATTTAGAAACACTGAACAAACCGTAAGTTATTTCAAATTCAACCGGAGATTTGACCTCACCTTGACACTTAAAGGAATGTTATTGTCTACTAGTAGATCCATATTAATTATAATTTAAATCTTTATGCATATTAATTATGTTATTTATTATTGTCCCATATTTCAATCATTATTTTCTTAACATAACGAAACCAAGTATATTAAAGCCACTCGTTCATTTATTCATATAAATATTTTCCTAGGATAAGTTATAGCGATCCCTTATGTATGCCATGTCGCGAATGTCAGAAGTGTCTAATTTAGAAATTGAAATCAAAGTGTGCTCCTTCATAATTGCACCCTTTTACAAAAAGCTACGAGTATTTAACGCCTTGAAATAGTGAAACCATAACAAACTCGTGCGATTTCTTCTTTATGTAATCACTTTGACAAATATCCATAATGCAGTTGTTAGAGAATTTTATTTCGAAGCTTTATTATCTACTTAAAATATTTCACACTATAAAAAGATATTTAAAAAAGTTTTTTTTGTTAAATTTCTTAATTTACTTAATAATGCTTGAGAGACATAACATTGGACTGTATTGTAAATTCGTACGCATTGCCTAAAAAAGTTACTTCAAAGTCTATAGCTAGCTGACTATAGCGTGTTTCAATATTCATCCAGGTATAATAACAATAGCGCAAATAAGGATATAATTTAATAAATGTGTGTAAATGAAAAGGCATCGCGCGGATAGTCATAAGTTTATTTTTCTATTGTTACAAAAATAAATAATGACAAACATGTTCCTTATTTAAAAAAAGGATAATTAGAATATAGGAATAAATTGTTGTAACATTTTTAAATTACATGCGATGAATATACACATTTACGCATAGGCACCACATACGTCACCTAAATCTACAATTTTATTTGAATCTCTGATCATATCTTAGAGTCGGCCATAAAGAGGACAATGCCTTTTAAGATATTTAAGTTGCCTTGAATATCATTATAAATAGGAAACGAAGCCTTTGATGTTTATGGAAAGATCCCCTTGAATTTTAACTAGTTTTGTAACGGTAAACGATGAGTTTTTTTCCATTCAGTCCTCAGGTATAAAATGATTAGAAAATAAATATAAATACTTAATACAATGGTTAATTAAAATCTATAAACTTCATAATCGGGATCATTTGTATTATCCTCTAAGTGTATAATTTTTTCAACGTTTTCATTAAACGTGACTACCGATTTTCTCCTTGCTTTTTTAGTTTCTCCGAATTCATCTTCGTCGTCTGACGTTTCCGCATCTTTAAGTTTATCAATAGATTGGATTACTATAGGCATCCGATGCTCGGGCGGCGACACATACATAGTTCTTTCCATAGGATCTTCTTGTAACACTGCTTCAGGCTCTTCAGGCTGTACTTCAGGCGTGTCAATTTGGTTTCGGGGACTGTCAAGCATTTCTTGAAGTCTTTTTTCACTTCTTTTTAAATCATCTAAATTTAGTCTTGGTTTGACAGGATCATCAGAAGTAACTGGTAATTGATTTTGCGATGACAAACTGTTCTGGTCGCTGAATTTGTCATAATTAAATTTGTTCCTCCTGGGAATTAAGACTCGATCATAAATTTATGTTTGTTAATAAAATTTAAGAGATTAACGACGATTGTCTTACCATTTTAGGAAAAGCCACACTCCGAATAATATTATTATAACGAAAAGTAGAACTGCCAGTACTATTGTTGCTACTAATAACCGCGTGTTACGGTCGGGAATTGTGCATATCTCACGATTTTCTAGATAATCTTCCAATGATACCGCAGAGGCTATGGTACTTATAGGAATGTTATTATTTATGTCCCTGTAAAGGAAACACAGATTTGAATACATTGACATTAAATTACGAAAACATAAGTTATATAATACTAACGTCATAAGCTGAGAGACATTTATTGGTTCTCGGTTGATTAATCCATAAATATAGAGTTGCAAGAGTGCACCGACACTGATTTCTGCAATTCGATTTTTTGTACTAATATCTTCCATTGCTCGAGTACCCACAGAAATTATGGTACGTCGTAAAGTTTTAACTTCATATCCCAGTGCATTGGATAGGTTACTTAAAATGGTTAATTCATTTTCCAGGAAAGCGTCGTTTATAGTTACAACTGCTATGTGTTCAGCATTTAGCAATCGTACCTGAAAACAAAATCACATTTTAATTTTTAATAATATATAATACGATAATATAAAGCACGATTGCAAAAGAATGTATAGATACATTCTTCACCAAAATCTTTATCTTTTTAAAATTGATATTTCATTATGAAATCTACGAATATTTTTGTTTAATCTACAAGGTCACCTATTGGTTGAAAAGAAAAAGAAGGAGAAAGCTACAAGCTTTATAGAATCGATGATTTGACACAGAACGTTGGTGATATTAACCTTATTATTTTAACCTAACGGAGTCAAGCGGAGAGCTTTATTAAGCGTTGTTCGAAGACCAGTTTTTTTTATCAGCCTACCCCTTCATAACACCGGATTACTTTTACGCTCCAGTGTTTAAAATCACAAACAAGGGCTGCATTGTAATTGCCAATGCTTTTCGTTATAGATCCACGACCAGCTATATAAAGCGGTATATATATTTAATTTTCATGTACATAGGGGCTAAAGACTTCTTTATAGCTTGCAATAAAAGTTATCATCATCCAGTCGTAGGATATCCGCTGTTTTCAATGACCTTTACAAGATCATCTGTCCTTTATTTTGTGGACGTTTTACGTTGCAGTTGTTGGTCCAAAGTCTCTACTCCAGAACTTTAAAGCCCCAGGGGTCATCTGTACTGCACGCTATGAAAGTTATATTTTCACTACTCATACAGATACCAATTTTAACAGATCCCTCACGATTATAAAGTGTAGCTAAGTGTAGAAGTTAATTATTGTCTATTCAGTGCCGTCATAGCTTTAGTGTAGTCGCAGAGACGGATAGCTGGTTTTTTGAACATTACAAAAGTTTGTACTAAAATCATTATTATAAAAACTACAAAAATTAAATTCAGAGGTATATTGATCGGTGCCAATATATACCTACATCGTTCTCAATGGGAAAATGGAATGGCCGACGCAACATGAAATACCTGATGGTATCCGAGGACAAAATATAACTAGGATTCCGTATCGCATTTTATATTAGCTGTGTGCAAAATCTTAAATTCTGAAATATTACTATCTGTATGTATTCTTATCAATGTTTCTTTTTATATAAAATAATTATATTTCAACCAGAGGGTTTCATCGCGTAGCATATTATCTTTCATATATAAAGTATCGCTATTTTACCGAAAGCTCCGAGTAACAACAAATCTATTACATGTATCGATATTTTAGTAATATACTATTTTTAGTTGTAACTGAAATAAAAGTTTAATTCAAAAACCGAATTAATTATCTCTTCTAGAATTTGTTGCAAAAGTAGACAGCAGTAATGGCTACTACGTTACGTTTAAGTTTACGTACTTATTATGAGAAAACTGCTGAGATAAGTTTGAACGAGTTTCAAAGTTGGAAAATTTATGCCTAACTTTACAGAGTCCGTTTGAATAAAATTTATGTCCCGATAATCTCGGAACTTTTAAAGATAAAAAAAAGATAGATATGAAATTGAAAACGTCTGGTAATTTTTATGTAGTCGAAAATAAAAATTTCAATTGTAGTATAGACTTAAAAAAACACCTTCAGAACCCTGGTATCTCGAATGTAATGAATCTTCTCTTTTTGATTTCATTGTACACTGTGTTGTAATAAGCACGTCTCCATAAATCTCGTAACCTTAAAATTACAAGCCGAAGAAAAAAAGTATCGATTCGCCGTATCTTTAGTGGCACATGTCCTTGTTTTCGTTTGTTTCTGACTCGAGTTACGAGGAAAGTTATTTAATTTGTTTTATCTCTCAAAGCAAAATATAAAATACCAATACCAAACCTTCAACACTAATATTCATGCATAGATTAGACTTATTTAATTGTTTTTAATTCATGTTTTATATCCGAAAACCTACTTTTGCTTAGAATAATAAATAAAGATATTTAATCTACAGATATATGATTTTTGATGCTACTAATAATTTTTTAATGGGGCTAATATTATTTGCGGTCGGCAGTCTACACGAAGCGCAGCAGAAGACGTCGACTCACGGCGTGGGCAGTGGTAGATGCTAGTTGCAGGCCGCTTGCTATTGAAAATCTATAGAGAAGACCTATATCCAGCAGTGAAAGTTCTACGACGGAAATGATGTCGTTGAATATTTATTAATAAAAAAATTATAAATATATCTGAAGATAGACAAAGGGTGCAATGTTGCCATTGTAAAAATATTGAACAACAGTTAGTGCTTTACTTAAAAACAACTTTTGGCTGAAATGCGATATTAAATACTAAACAATTTAGTACGAAAGCTAGCAGTTGTTGGCGTCATCGTTTGCAGCTAGATGTGTAGCTCAGTTGGGAGTCTTCAAGTCAAGAGTGAATCTTCTAGGCAAGCATGAAACATCGTGAAACTCACTATCGTTTAATATCAGGCGAGAAAGGGGTCAAATGCATTGATGCAATAAAAAAAGGTTTATGAATGCGATGGTGGGAGTGTTTTGAAATATAAAGGATTTACCACAATGTTAATGGATCCTGTACGTCCTAATCCATTTCGATCAGTAGCATGTATCCTTAGTTGTTGATTATTTTGTAGCTCAGTATTATTGCGAACATGGACTCTACCCGTGGATGGAGAAACAGCCAACGCTGGTTCTGAGCTCCAATAGACCAGCGCCGCATTTTCGCCTATATCAGCATCTGTTGCCTGTAAAGATATAATAATTATGTAATGACGACGATTGCATACTTTTTGTGGAAGTTTTTTTTTTAAAAAAAAAACTACGAAATAAGATTGGTTTTTTAATAAATTCTTTGCAGGTATTCCTTTTTTAAGTTTAATAACTATAATTAAAAGTATATTATTAAATTCATCTTATCATAGTTTTTAGTTTATTGATATGTGTGGATATTGATCTTTGAATCACTACATTTAAAAAGAGCAACAGTTGAGTTTGTCTTTTATCAGCAGATCGCGTTCCGAGCCGGTGGTAGCTTTCTACAAATAATGTTAAAATAATAGTCGATTATATGTAGTAAACTGAAAGAGTGCACGTAATTCAAGTAGGCACTTGAATAAAGATATTTTGAACTTGAATTCGAATTTCTTTCAAAATGACATCTAATCTGTTGCTATGAGACTTATTTGTCAGCAGTACATCAAAGTAGTGGCTTTCAAGCTTTGAATTTTTTTAATGGGTCGAATATAATTTTAATAGATGACAGTTAGTTTAAAAGACACCTTTCAAAAACTATAAGACAGTCTTATTTACAGTACAACTTGAGTCTTCAATTCTAAATAATCTAATTAATTAGTATTGCAAATTCGTACATATACTGATGACTCCTTACGCCACTCCAAAAAGAGGTTTGTCATGTTTTACTTATTCCCATTATTCAACTTCATTTTAAATATTTCATTTAATTTTTTTTAATACTTAATTTCGAACCTGATAGCACAAACATAAACCAGAGTGATTATTCAATGGTTTAACTATCAAACATTGTAACTGCCGTTGGTAATATTTAATAATAAAAATATTGTTTTAAATTGTTATTTAACACAGGCCCTTTTCTCTTTAATATATCACAAAAAAATAAAACTATAGTACAATAGACATTGATTTTTAGTAGACCCGTGTAGTGAAATGTTTAAAATGAATGATCGATAAGAACCGTGTTTTTAGAGATAATGAGTGGATGACCAAGTAACTCATTATTTTTCTTACTACCGTTTTTCCAAGCAATATTTTTTTGGTTAAATAAACAATCAGACATTTCCCTAAACCATATTGCATCATATTTTTATTTAGCATGTTGTATAGTGTGCATTCAAGAATTTTTTCGAAAAAAGGAACTAAAAAACCTTACTTTATGTTAGTGATAAGATATGGTACGAAAATTTAAATTTTTTTTAAATAATGGGCATGTCTTACATTGTGTGATGTCATGTAATATACTACGGTACACCCGTTGCGAACATAAAATTCTTAACAAATGTGATTCCAACGCAAAGAATAAATTAATAAAATTTAATACACTTGCACCTCTTACCGTTAAAATTTGGGGCCGATGATCCTAAAAAATATTTAAGAGTAATAAAATTTTTTAACAAATTTCATATATAATTCAATGACGGAATGAAACGACCTAGAAAAAAATAACCTATCAGTTTTCAATAAATCAACTTCTTTAATTTTGTGATGACGTAAGATATAATGAAATTTATATATTGCCATATAAGGATGAAAGATATTAGTGAGGTAATATTTATAACATATTCCTGATTACGAACAGACGGGCGACTTCTCGAGTTGCGCGTGAACTATTCGTTTGTCTAATCGTTGCATTAATATAAAATTACCATTTCGCATAAAATTTTACTTATTAAATTTGAATAAAAAGTAACTGGTTTCGCGTATTTTTAACATACAAAATGCTAGACTTTAGACGATAGAATAGTCCACGAATACCAAGATGAACGCTCCGAAATCAGTAGCGTCCATTAATTTATTGATAATATGCGAACGATAGCAGTTTAAATATTTTCTAAGATTATTATTATTTTTACTAAATGTTTTTATGCGAACATAGCCTAGTAAACCGTTTAAAAATCATAGGCAAAATTGTAGTTATTAAGATAAAAGTTGAGACGTTTGCTCCTAGACATGTTACATTATCAACAACTAATTATAAAATATTATATTTGATGTTGTGCCTAGGAATTTAATAGGGCGGAAAGCGCGTACCTCTCCGCTCTTTCTTACATTTACATGTTGTTAAAGGGCAAGGTGTATTTGCGCCCTTGCATTGCCTTTCATAAATTTATTATAATAATTTTTATAAATTATTACTGTTGTGCAACAATTAATTTGAAAAAGAATTTAAAAATGTTTTACTGATCTAAACTTATAATGCAAATATTTTCTTATCGAAGATCTTTCTACTGGCGTTTCATACTAAGATTTTTAAGCAATCCGTGTAATTGTTACACATCCTATTTTTCAAATAAATAAAAAAATATATTAACCTGTAATTCCAATAACATTTCAGGCAAGATGATCTCTTCCAGTTCAGGTGATGGATAACCTACAGCAATTGGTTCATTTTCTTTTAAAACAAAAATCGGATCATTGTCGTTAATATCATTCACAATTAGATTAACGAAGCTTCGCCTTGAATTATATAAAATAGAGTCCGTTAAAACCCATTTATGAGAGCCGTAATCATAGGGTCCGAGAGATATCGACGCCGCATTATCTCTTAGTGAACGCCTATTTCTGATCGTTGAATTATCTGTGTCACATTGCAGGGTCAGCTCTATTTGTATCTGTGAAAGAGCCATGTATGCTATCGATTCATCCTCTCTGTCTATAGCTCTAGTATGAAGACCTCTTTCATCGACGTAAAGCCAAGTCTGATAGATGGGCCATCGATTAGTCATTTCGAAATGGCAGTCACCGAAAGAGGTAGCATTTAAGATGACAAGATTTTCGTGTGATGATTCTTCATCTCGATCTAAAACTATTAAAGGTGGTACTACGATTTCGTTTGAACAGAAATCAGCTGCCTCCACCGCCAGAATGACCTGTGAATAAGTTTGTCTTTGTAAGAATAACACAAAATTATATTTATAGTCAAACTACTACAATAATACACATTAGTTACTGTAAAAAGGGTAAAAAATGTATCAATTTTATGAATGAATTAGTTACATTAAAAATATTAAAATGACATAGAATACTATATATATAACAATACAAAATGTTAATGTTTTATTAATGGGAACAATGATAGAGGAGAAACAATGATATTGTGGGATAGTGATCTTTTAGAATGGAACACACCTATATAAATAACGCATATTATTTTTCATTACTTTAAAATAATTTTAATTTCGAAGGACTTTCTTTAATATCGAAGGACGTTAAACAGTAAAGGTTATTTGATGAGCTTGTCAAATAAACTCATTAAATGATGCTAATGCTTTATTGTTTCAATAACTCTGCCGAAGACGTTTTATTTACAGCTTTCATATGTGGGATGGATCCTAATTAATATCAATATCAGATATCTTTTCAGGTCGTGAATGCCTGCCAATTTTATTGCCATAATTGAAACATGAGAAGGCTATTTATTGACAAAATAATTACTCGCCTGTGCTTAATGACTGCTTGCCGGTATGAAATTCGTATCGCTTTTTTGCCGTTTGTAAAATACCGTAAAGCGATAAACTTCTGTTCATATTGTTATCTTAATTCTATTATTATATTTAATAACATATATCTATTGTTATATTTTTAATAATACGTTTTAGTTGATAAAGATGAGTTTGTCTACGTCTTCGATTTTTATTAATGTTGACTAACGTTTCTCATTATTTACAATGATTTTGGACATAATGTAAGTAAAGGGTTGTCAGCAATTTCACGGGTTTCTTTGCAAACAAAGTTAAAAGGGATAAGGCTGGAATCTATGATCTGACTCAGGAATTCAAGAGTAGTCTATTTGGGGTTAAATATCACAGCTGGGGTAAAACTTTTAGTTTTGTACTATTCAGTATTTCAAGCTTTCTCAAACAATTGTTATTGATGTGTTCTGGAATTTAAGAATAAGAAAAACATAAATTGTTTAAAGTTTTTAATTAAAAAATGTATTAATTCGATAAAGTGTGTAAATGTAGCTTAAAATTTTAATTTATGACTGCAGTTATCATACTTCTTTCCAACTCAAAACTATAAATATTTTGTTTGATGATAAATAAATAAAAGTTGAATAATAGCTTGAGGAAAAAAAGATAACTACATAAAGTTTATTTTAAAAATCAATTACTCGCAAGGTACTTTAAATTTTAAAATTGACTTAAATTTTTAGTGTCGTAAATTAAACAGCGTTTTAGGATAATATAAACAATTGAATAGAATTACTTTTAACAAAGTTTTTCTTCCAACAACATTTTAAGTTTATAATGTTAAAAACAATCTTAGCTTTTCGATAAAAAATAAAAGTTGAGTATATAAAAGTTTTGTATGAAAAGACGAAAAGAGTAGCGAGAGAAACATAAATAAAGTCTAAGTTATTTCAATTTATTTAGGATCTAATTTCGCTTAAAAGGAATTGCCTAAAATACTTATCCTAATCATTTTCAGGATTTTACAAGATCGTACAGGACTTGTGATTTTTGACCCGCAAAGAAACTATTCTCTTACATTTAATGTTATCAGTTTATCAGTTATCACGCAGAATTATTAGCTATACGCAGAGAGAATATTACGACATCAGATCATAATCTAGAGGCATTTGGTACAGGTCTGTGCAATCATATGTGCTCTGTGTTCCCTGGTTCGTGCAAGCGGAAATCTGCAGACGGGATATTGTTACAGCCATGAGGCTCCGATGAGGGCACAATCCACTAGGTCAATGTACATAATTAATGGGTAAAACACCTACAACAAATTGCTCAAAATGTGGAGCGGTGGATGATGTCCACCATATTCTCGTGGAATGAGTCCGAAGCGAAGCATTGAGTAAAACTATCAACACATAACAATCTATCTGTAGGCTTAGTAAACAGTATTCTGGCTATTCCTACATCGACAACAGTTACATTATTATTAAAATGAATAAAAAAATTATATATATTTTTATATTATTATATTATATATATATATTTCTAAGGTGCAAGTAACATGTTTTGTAATTGTATGCTTTTTAATGGATGCGGCCATGATGGTACTATAATAAAACTAAAACCCTTTATAAAAATAAAGATTAAACAATAACTTAATTTTGTTCATCGTTCTAATGGCTTCAATTATTCATAATTTGGATATCGTAAAATAAATAAGTCTGCCTTTGTCCTTTAGCATTCTCATTTATTAAAAAATAATGAACGAATCGATCAATTTTTTAAATTTACCAGTTCTTCTGAGAACTGTATGCATTGTGTCTCTTAAAAAATTGTGTGTTTTTATTATTTTTCCGTTTTATCACGTCTTGCGATCTTGACTAAATTGTTTATTTCCTTTTTTATTGCAGAGGGTCAGCTGAATGTGGGTGAAAGAATGAAACATAAATTATAATTTTTAAATCTGACATATGTTTGAGTTTCACAACATTCCTGTACACAATGACAACTTGTTATCAATTATTATAATTTTATTGTCATGTTTATGATTAATTTAATAAAAAAAACTTATTTAAGAAAGGTATTATAGTACCCATGTTCAATTAAAACAATAATTATTTTTTTCAGTAAAATAAAACAAAAATTCCGAAGTCGACACTTAAAATTCTTAGTTATACAAAGAATTTTAAGTCTCGATTTTACATTTATCTTTACAATTTAATGCAAGAGATAAGATTTTATGTCTGTGTGATGGATTTTATAAGTTATTAAAGAGTGACTGATTTTATAGGAGTATTTTAAATATTTTACATCGATAAAAGTCGTTCATATTCATCATTTTCGACAATAATATCATAATGTAGCGATTAATAATTAAGGCGACAAGGAGAAGGCGGGCAGAAGTATAGTGTATTGTAAAACTATGTCTTTAGTCTTCTCAATCTCAATCTTTAGTCAATTTACAAATATAACCTGTATGGCTTACTTTAATTATTTATTTTCGTAAAATGGTCGTTATAAAAAGATTTTTTTTGTTAAATGTTGTTTGGTAAATAAAAATAACCCTTTTTGTATATACCAAACAAGGAGTATAAATTAAACATATATTTAATTATTTTCATGTTTTAAGTTATCATAATTTCACTAGTTACATTTAAATGGATTACAACATATAACATGCGTTCTTATTTTTAATTTATCATAGAGTATTTCTTATTACTCCTAAATTAGATTTTCTTCGGTTTTTTCGATGATTGTTATTTATAAAATTTGTTAATATTATATGCATAACTTAGTATAAAACAATAATTTTATGATTCTTTCTTTAATTACTCTTTTGTAAAAAAATTCAATTTTTTTTGGTAGTTGCTCACAAAGTCTTACAATTCACTATTATGTAATGCATCTCAATAACGATATTATAATTTTCAAAAGTATAATAAACAAAAGCTTGTAATAATCTTATTATACTGTGCGGAAGTTTTAAGCGATGAAGAGGCTTTGGATTGAATGACTTTGCTGCTTCAAGGATGTGAAAATGATCACGAAAAAAATCGAGTTTGTTGCGAAAACTTCTTGGACCACACCGCGTTTGCAAACCTCGTAACTTTAAGTTTAATGATGCTATTATCGGGAGCTTAATTTGATTTCCGTTTTTCACTATAAAATTATGTTGTTTTGGCATTCACGCTATGAGCGTAAACATGGGATCGCTGTTAACTATTTTGATTGAATAAAGGAATAAATGCATTGTATGTAATATGTCAACATATTTAAATATTTTACTACAAAAAAGAAAAAATATCTGCATGCATATAACGTCATGACATGTACTGTCGTTTTAGCCCATAGACACCCACTCCAAGGCATAGGCCTCCCTCAAAGATATACCATATTATCCGTAATTAGTCGGCGGGTGGCGATCACAGATCGCATTATGGTACGCAACGGACGCTGCTGCCCATCCTCTGTAAACTTGTTTGTGAGCTGTGGCTATCCTTTATAATTAATGGACAAAGTGCGAATTATGTAAGATTGTATTGCGAGAGTCGAACTCGCAATTTACGAACGCAAATCTCAGTCCTCTACCGCAAGGCTACTACTGCTCACAGCGTGTATGCATTAAAGTAATTACGTAAGCAGTAATTAACACGAGAATTGTAGTTTCTAAGATAAAGTTACTAAAGTCACGAATTTCATGAACAGCTAAACTCATTTTTATTACATTTTAAAACACTAACAGCATAGCGTGCTAAGATAGACATCGTGTTATATAAGTTTATTAAATTCAAGATGTTCACACCTCATGATTTACAGACCGTTTTAATGAAGGTATTTCTAGAAGATTACCTTCCTACGAATTGCTTATAATTATGCGAGTAATTCAATTCGTTCGTATTAAAATAATACCAATTATAACTTAGATAAGTATAATTGGTGATAAATACATATTAATGAAAAATAAAAATATTGGTGATAATTAGTGCCATATACGAAAGCGGTTTTGACTCTTTTTACTCATCATTTGGTGTTTTATCAACATACTAATTACTTTTGAGTGCATCATGCACTCTATGCTCAAGTTGATGATAGACTTCATAAATCATGACCTTCACTCGTACATGACCCACCCAATGGTTAACCCTTGCGGCTACTGCCCTCTTTATGTAACTATGCTTAAGATGATGTTTGTAACGCAAGTAACCGATATGGTATAGCGGAGCGGGCAGGCCATTAAGCGTGCTGTTCCAACTGGAGCCTAAGGTTCTGGAGTAGTGACCGCTGACCTGCAAGCACAGCGTAGAACGTCCGCCTACAAAGTGGACTGGGGACTTTTTTATGGTTGTCTGAAGACACTAAATAAAGGCCGCGTCCAGCCAGTGTGCGTGGAAATCTATGGGGCAGCCTTATATTTAACAGTGGACGTCATATAGCTGAAATTATGACGATGATAATGATTGATAAATGTTTGTAATTTTTGAAGATGATATAAGGAGAATTAGTACATACGTACCGTAGCAGAACCATTAACTCGTGTGAAGATTGAAGTGGCTACTACCTCGACCGTGTGCACGCCGCTACCAGCAGGAGCCGCAAGATGCAATTCTCCTTCGTTGTTTATGAACAATCGTTCTTTCAGTTGAACTGAAATTAATATACATCAATATATTACAATTTTTTCAATAGAGTTTTTAACTTCTCAGATATATTAGTGTCCGAGTCGATAATGTTTACTTTGTTAAGAAAAATAAATGTTAATTAAAATTTTATAATGAAAGGAACAAGGTATTTATTCGCTTATCACATTATTTCCTTCGCTATTATATATAGCGATCTTGACTTTCTTCGAAAGATCTGAATTATATTCACAAAATTATCTGGATATCAATTTTTAATTTATGCCATAACATACATGTAATGAAGTTGTTGTTAATTTTCTTTATTATCTTGTTAACTTAAAAGTTAAAGAAAAATCTCATTTATAGTAATATTTTATCGAAAAATTCCTATTATATGAAAGAGAGTTAAAGACACGATAAGTATATTAAATTTTTAACATACATAGATATAAATAATAAATTTACTTTTAAAATTGTATACATCATTTAATAATATAAAAGATAAATTCATTGTTGTAAAGTAAAATAAGATTGAATGCGGAAAACTATTATGGGTTTAAAGTTGTTAATGTTATGCGTTTCATCTTCATGGGTCAACCGTCAGTCATTATTTAACGTCCAAATAAAAATAAATGTCAATGTTAACAGCGATTATGTTAATTACACAAAGATAGACAAATATATATCTTTATTATATATGTGCATTGTTTTATTACCGTCTTTAAGGACATTTCATTCAGAAAAATAGTTGAATTATAAATTTTATATTTGGTTATAGGAAGAAAAACGATCGTTTGCTATAATAATGTAAGGCTAATGTTATAATTATTATTTACATACATAATATAACGAAATATCATAAATTAAGATGCACACATTATATTGCGTTATGGTTTTAGCAACAGTATCTATTGACATTAACGCTGCTTGCCCGGCAGCTTCAACAGAGTTTGCGGAACTGAAGGGTTCAATTTAACAAAATGAAACCAGTCTGATTTTGCCAGTCGAAAGAAGACGTTCGCACGAAGGTAGACTATACTCGTGTGAGTCTAAGTTTATGATGCGAGATGAAAACAAAGAATTCTCGGCGATGAAATTAGGATACGGATTCTATCTAGGTTCGACTTTGCTGTGTGCAGAGGCGGGGGCGGTATCAGCTATCCCCGGAAGCGAAGCGGCTTATGAACAGTGTAATGCTCATCTGTCATGGGTGGAGTCATTGTTGTTGTGAGGCCTGCGTTTGCAGTATTCTGAGTGACTAAGGAGGGTGTGAAGTATACGTTTTATCAAAACTAAATATATATTTTAAATTATTTACCAAAAATTTTCTATTATAATTTTTCATCGCAAATTTGAAATCCAGATTAAGACAAAGCGCAGTGCTTACATGCAACATTATGAAATATCGTAAAAGAGAACTTATGTATATATAAATACAGTGTAACGGTTTCGGCGAAGATAACACCGAATGCCGAATATTAATTAATGTCTTTATCACACACGTTTTATCGAAAAAGGTTATTAATTTTTTTAATGATCTTTCAGTTCGCAGTTGGTATGCTGTTTAGAGAGAACTTGTCAAAATGTAAGCAGGATGTCAATGTCCAACTTAAATAATATAATTGTACTTATGACATCAGTATCTGATCAATCGAATAAATTATGTATTATTTAAAAATGGTTAACTATGGAACTAATAAAATTTATAACACATGTATTCATAAGATAATATTAAATATATATTTACTGTTAGTCTTAATTACAAAAATAGTAGAATCACTAAAATTCTTCTATCGAAATATTGCTATTCAAAAATACCAGGCGCTTTGTTGTCTTAATAAATTTATGTTTGTTTTTTTTGGTGATTAATAATATATTAGATATATAACCATTAAAACAAAACACAGGTGTACGCATTACAAATATTATAAAAATAAAATTGGATAGTGTAAACCGTATCGTAACAGGTATATGAAAGGACGTTTCTTATGTGGCATTACTTTATAATTATCTATAATAGCACGTTACGTGATATGTAGTCAAGGTGATACTAATTTCCTTTTGGGGAGGACTCAATAGTGTATATAGATCATAATAATATAATGCGAAAGCCGTTCCAAAATTTTTCTTGATCGACGGGGAGTATGGATGGATAAATAAATATATTTGAAAATTTGGTATATGTATATAGTTTAAGTATAAACATTGGATTTTGTAAATATTTCTTTTATGTAATTTGCTTATATTACCGTTATATTACCGCTTATTTGTCGAATAAATATAACTGCGTGATAGTTCAGTTTACGTTTTGTTTTAAATGAAAAAGCTAAGCGGTTTTAATGTTTTATATAGAAATATTCAAAAAAGCGGCTGTTTATGCATATTAATGTATATTTACCATTTTCAATCAGTAGAGAATATGTGACTGGTTCGTTGTTGTCAGCCGTTGCACTAACAGTCCCGACGAGCCCAGTCTGTGACATCTTCACAGGAATAACATAAGTCTCGGAGCTGAATGTTATATTTGGTAAAACTGGATTCACTGTGAATAAAAAAGTTAAGGGATTATAATTACCAAGTTCTATGTAAAATAAGGTCACAGAAGAAATACTTATGAGTAACAAATCAACAACGGAAAAAATTACATTGGAAAATTACTAATGGTCACTGAAGTTTTCACAAAATAAAAGAGCAAGCAAAGAATGAATCTTGTTAAAAATAAACACAATACATGTCATTAATAATTGTGGGCTCTATTTATAATATTAGTTCTTGCGTCTCTTTCTGAATTAAAATAAACATGTTCAATGATGTGTTTTCGAAATACCGTTTCCATAAAAATTCTGAAACTTTTTTCTTAAACAATGTTTATACAACCAGCAACTGGGTATTCCAATAAGGCTTTAAATGCTTAATACACATCAAAATTAGCGATATATATACAAAATCGACTTAATTGGGTACGAAGTACGTAATCTTTTTTAACCTACTCTTTAATCCTTCGAATTTGTCAATATAGTCATAGTAGGAGCAAAAACTTTGTGCTGAATTTCACCAAAATAAACGAGTCTCGTAAAGGCTCTGACGTAATAGTTTGTTTTTTTTTCGAACTTTAGTGATAAATTCTTGTCATACAATCTTATACAATTTACTATTCGCATTGATTATATGGAATTGCCACAGCTCATAAACATGTTTCAAGAGGATGGGCAGCAGCGCCCTTTGCGTATCATTATGCTACACTGCGATCGCCATAGATACCCCCTCGAGAGAGTCTATACCTTGCAATGGGGGTCTATGAGCTGAAAGGACAAACCAAGCTTTATAAGTATTTACTAAGCGGGTAGAGATAATTTTGGTCTATTATAAAACAACCATAACTTTTTTGGATAAATTCCGGCCACTTTTTCATTAGTTGTTTCTTAAGTATTTTTATCTGCCCGTCAAAAGTGTCACATTCATTTGGGTGATGTCCATTTTTTTAATAAAACTTTAAAATGTATTCAATATCATTGATATCATCTCAATATTTTTTTCGGATAGAAAAGAATGATAAAATGGCGCGAAACAGCTTCTAGCAGTAAGCTTTTGAAACCTATTCAATAATATCAAAAATAGTCCTGAGAATATAATTATTACACGTACAATATAAAAATCGTCATTCCGAGCTAATTATTAAATTAGAATACTGTGCGTGTTGCAGTCGATGAAAAACTGGTGTACAAGGAAGGGGTTGGATTCGAAATTGCTGTGGTAATTTTATTTTAATTATTAAGTTGTATAATTTATTTAAAGCAATGTTTATGATCCTGTTAATGTTTAATATCCTTCTGTGCCTTAAGGCAAAGTTCTAAGGCCAATCTGTATTCCTAGTTATAAATTACGGCACTAAAACATACCGTTATAAATTGGAAAACAAACTCATAAGAAATGGAATAAAATATAGCAATATTTGAGATTGCTCTATGAGAACGAATCAGGAATGAGGAGATCTGTAAACGGACGAAAGTAACCGTCATAGCTCAGCAGATTACCAATCGAAATGGCAGCGAGCAGGTCACAGCGCATAGAACAGATGACCGCTGGGACCCTATGGTTTTGGAGTGGAACTAACCAAAGATCGGCAAGCGTAGTATAAGAAATTCAAAGGCAAGGTGAATACACGAATTTGCTAAGGTCCTCGCAAGACGCTGGATACGAGTAACTTCTTTCTTGAATAAATGTATACTATGTATTACAAAAGGTGAAAATACACATATGAAAAACTTATTCTTGTTATAAATAGATATTTAATGTTTAGTTTTAAGAAAATATTCGATTGCTATTTAATTATTAAGCCATACAGCGGCTCTATTTAATTGTTTAGAAGGAGTAATGATTCAGAGTGCTGAATAGATCGCTATCACAAATTGCGACTTTACACGTCGTTCGGCATTTACTATAGATCTCATTCTTTAGCTCACCACTTCAGTTTCGTTATCGAAGGATAATGATAACATAAGTATGTAATAATTAAAAATATGAATCATCATATCTGATCGTTTTATCGAATACTTTAAATATACTCCGTGTTTGTATATAAAAAAGTGTATGAAAACGAAAAATTCTAAGTATAAGATGTTAATAAACATTTTCGATATCAAAATATTTTGTTTGTTCATCGAACTCATAATAAATTTATGAAAGAAATATATAATTTATTTCTTGTAACGTAATACGTTTATTGATATTAATAATGTATGTATTATTGGTGCTCATTGGCTTACAGAGATTTCTCTCGTTAATTAATATAGACATGTGTAGTTATTAGGAATCAAAAATAAATTAAGTTAATAACCATATTCGCTGATAATTATTCCATAAAGCAATTAATTTAGTTTTAATAGTTCATCGAAAAAGTAACATACTTAGCTAACTTACGAACACGGCATTGGAGGTTTTACTGATATCAATATATATGGCAAATATGGTAATGTAATGGCATGGTAATATAAGATGGCATGACCCTTTAGTATATAAATTTCATAATAATAGCGCTATTATCGAGTAGGCCTATGTCCAGCAGTGGACCTGTACAGGCTGAAATGATGATGGCCATCTCCAAAGGTTTTAAAAAAGGACAGGTTGGAAGCTGCATACTGCGCCCAGTGTCTTCCAATGGCCTTAAACAAGTCGTTTGTCCACCTGGTGGGTGAACGTCCTGCGCTGCACTTGCTGGTCCACAGTCCCACCTTAAGACCCAACTCCGGAATTTTGAGAACCCATTATTCAAAAGTTAATTTCATAAAATATAACTTGCTGCTATATTTATATATTTTATTTAGACATTTTTGTGGCTATAGAAGTGGCTGATTTGACTTATAATATTATAATATGATGGATACTAAACGAGAAAATGTTTTGTTGTTCAATTTTGCAAAGTATCCAATTATTAATAGAGCTTCCTTTCTAATTACGAGTAATAACTATTCCGGGTAACAGTTTTCGATAATATTTAGATGCGTTCGAGTTAAAAATTTTTGTACCAAGTAATTAGGGACTGGCGATATAGTCAATGTTGCGGAAAACTGAATGCCGGCGGCGCTTCATCGTGGTGATCTTTGGACGAGGTCTATGCCTTGCAATGTGCGTCTTTTAGCTGAAAGAAAGAAGAGGGAGAAATATTTTACCTGAATCAATGACCTCCAGCACAAGTACACTGCCTGCACCAGAAGCGTGTAGTTCTAGAAAGATATAAGAAACATCCGGTGGTACAGGCGATGACTCCATGAACTCCACAGTCACAAATCCTGTATTTATGTGGGCGACGAAGAAATTTGCGTGATCTGAAAAACATATGAACCGTTAAGAGTTTTTGAGGTCAAAATACTAAAATATAAATCGTTTCAATTAAACATTGTTGTAAAAATATACTTATTATATAAATATACAAGAGCATTGGTGATGAGTGTAAAATCCTTAAATAGGTAAGTTATTACGTTATGAATTAAAAGATAGCTCATTTTCAGCCAATTAATGCATGGTACACCCAGAAATAATAAATAATGTAAATAATAGTAAGAAAAAATATTTTCTAAAGCGAATTACTATCTGTTACGACAGACTTTTAACTGTTAAATGTTATTGGCTTTTCACATTTTAATAGAAAACTCATTAATAATATTAATAATAACAATAAAAAAACATTTCATAGAGAATGATTAAAGTAAATGATAAACCTGCAAAGTTTTTCGCTGACAAATGTTCATCCTTTAAAGATTTATAAGCACCTCTAATTTATATGTTACAAATTGAAGTACAAACACGCTTGGTGAATATGAATAGACTGGCCTTCGTTTTATGGTCTAGATGAAATTTGCAAATAAAATGTAGTGTGTATTCAACAAACTGTGAAATTATATGAAAATTTAGTTGTCGGGCATTTCTTTATACTTCAGTAAAATTAATATCGAATCATATAACACCTTACAACATAAATATAGACCTCATATTTAATACTGTATCTGATATATAAATATTAGGATATCCTACCTCCTAGTATGTCAATATTAGTTACATTGTATCCAGACACAAATATATTTTCATGTGTAATACTCCCGCCGTACAAAGCACCCTTGTAAAGTAATTTATTGAAATATGTATTATTGTTATCTTCAGAATCTGAAATAAACGAAAAAAATAGAACTAAACTTTAATAACATCTTTGTATTTTAGCCAAAAAATCTTGAAATATTTTTCTGTAAATATTATCAAAGAACAAAAACCACATTTCGAATTAAGATTAGCTTTAGAGAAAACGAATGTCACGCGACACGAATTAGGTTCAATTATAAAATTATGTAGAATCCGAATAATCCGTCACTTATTAAAATAAGCCATCAATTATTCTATACAAAAAGAAACGTTTTGTTACCATTCGGTAGAGAAATGACAATAGTTGATCGAGCGTCAATACTTTCTGGTTTTTTAGCGGTAATTGTGAATATAAAATGGAATTTATCCTTTTGTATTTCTATTGGTATCGGAGTAGAAAGAATTATTGTTAAACCTTCTTCAGTCTGGTTAATTGAAAACCAATGAGCATAATCTGAAATATTGCAAAAATTAAATTGTATAAAAAAATCATAAAAAAAGAATCTAAAATATCTATTAAAATTATGACCTCCTTCTAGTGTAAATTCTACAGTTTCATCGTAACCTTCAGCCAACATAATAACATGGTCAAAGTTGAGACCATCGTTTTTAGTTAACACACCAGAGTAGTAAGCTTCTTCAAATTTCAAGACTTGGCAAAGGACTTGATTTTCTTTAACAATTTCAAGCACGATTACCGTGTTAGTAGACAAAGCTTCCGGTGCTGACGCTTCTAGTTCTAATATAATTACTTGATTATTCAATATAATTTCTTCAGGAATGTTGTTTTGAATAAATATAGTAACAATTGATTCATTCACTTGTGTTGTGAATAAATAAGCCAATTCTGAAAACAATAGGTTTTATAAAAATTTCAGTGATGATTATTATAATGTTTCAAGTAATTAATGAGACTTTTTATATTACCTCCAACAAGTGAAAATTCCACATTTGTTGTAAATCCTTCTACAAGAACTATTGATTCCAGCTTAACTGTGGTACTATTAACAATCCCTATGTAACTTGTTTTTTCAAATCCTAGAATAAATGTTTTATTTGTTTCTGAAACACAAACAAAAAAGTTAGAACATGGGAACATCTTTTTGTCAGATAATTTATTACAGGTATTGTCATATCTTTATTTATATTAACTTTATTGATATATTTATTGATAACCTTTTGTATAAAATATTTTAATTAAGGTTGTAACAGATGTTACTGTTTACCGTATGTATGCGTAATAATTATTGCAGATTTTGCCTCAAACACACTGCTCGGTTTTTTAGCAGTTATTTCGAAGATTAGCTGCCGATTTTCCGCTAATATACTTATTGGTATGGAACTTCTTAATGATATTGTTACTCCGTTGAAAACAGGTACCAGACTAAACCACACCGATTTGTCTGAAAATAGTTTAGTCAATAACGGTAAATAAATAAAAATAATAAATGTAAACTACTAAGGAAGTAACTATCCAATATCAAAAATTCTTTACACAATTTAAGATGATAAGTGAAGAAAACTATATATTTTTTGAAAGAATTGGAAATAATTTTTTTTATTAACATCAAAATAGCATGGAAGCGAACACGTCATTCTAAAGGTGTGCCATCTTCTTCGAAGTAATTTACAGTGTAGGAATCTTTAGCACCCAAACGTTCTTTGATATTTTTTATATATCTAGTAATAGGAGTTTTGTGAACTTTACCAGGGATCTTATTGCAAAAGTCTATACATTACCCATGGAAAGATTTACTAACTTGATGTACACAAGTACACAAAATTTCTTTTTGCTGCTGGTATTTACATTGTGTATTGTGTGGTAATGGTAATGCTTTTGGGCGTAAAAGACGTTGTATTAAGAAGCACCAGATATTTTTTTTTAAGTTCAAGTTTTTTAAAAACATGTTACTAAAAACCATGACTACTAAAAATAAGTCACCTCCAACTAAGGCAAATTGAACATTTTCATCATATCCTTCTGACAGAGTTATGATACTTGTAAAGATGAGTCCATGGGTTGTATTGTAGACTCCTATATAGTAACTTTCATCGAATCTTATTATATCCAAATCGGAAGGTATTTCGTTATCTTCTAAGACTTGAATAATTATAGTAGCGAAAGCGGATAAAGCTTGCGGAGCTGATGCTTGTAGCTCGAGTACTATAATTCTATTATTTGGAAGAACATCTTTAGGAATTGCATTTTCCAAAGTTATAGATACTGTGGATCCATTTGTTCTCTTCAAGAAGTAAGATGCCAACTCTAGAAAGAAAAGATTTTTTAATGTACTCCGTTTAAGTGTAGTCCCTCGTAAATAAGGGTTTTTTATATCATGATTTGAATCTTGAAGTCTTCTTTCTTTATCGAGTAATCGTTTAGTAATTATATAAATTAAATTTCAACAATATATGACATATTGTTGAAATTTAATTACAACAAAATTTTTTTTGGAAATTTTAATGATATAATACTACTGATAAATAAATACCTCCGTTTAAGGAAAATTGAACTTCAGACGAAAAACCTTCTACTAAAGATATAGTTTGTAAGTCAAGATTTTCATTGTCAATAACACCAATGTAGTTTATTTGGTCAAATTCAAGTACACGTGTTTCGTTGACAACTGTAAAAATATAACCATAAAGTTATTTTTAATAATTAAGCATAAAAGACATATAACAGAATACATTTGTATAATATTATTGTTACTTTTATTGTTAAAAAGGAAAAAACTTTATTACCTCTGTTAATTGCTATGAAAATTGCAGCTTTAGCTTTATTAGTAGAGTTGATTATTTCTGCAGTGACTATGAATATTAACTGTTTTTTATTTTCTAATATTTCTGAGGGTAATGGTTCAGTGAGTTGTAATACAACACCGTCGCCCAAAAGTGTAAGATTGAACCACACCGAGTTATCTAAGGAAATTAAGAATATATTCTAGAACTGTTATCTTACTTCCGAACATAAAACTTATAAATATTTCATAAAGATTCAAACGAAACATAGTTGTTATTGCAAAACAAACTAAAGAATTTAATTTCATACCTCCTTCAAGAGAAAAAGAAACATTTTCATTTGACTTTTCTTTGAGCTGAATAGTGGACGGAAATTGTAATTGATTTTCAAGAGAATATTCTCCATAATAATATGGTCGATCGAAGATAGGTGTACTTAGTTGCTTTTCCTTTATAATTTCTATTAATATGGTAGCATGTCCTCTTATTGCATTCGGATAAAATGATTCAATGTTCAATATTATAAACTTATTATTTTTAGTGACTTCAATTGGTAATTCTTCAGTCAAAATAATGAAGACGATATTAGCATCGTTAGTTACAGCGAAATACGATGCGTAGTCTGAAAAAAAAATCTAAATAAAATCATTCCAATAACTGATTGTATATGAAGGAGAAATAAAAGTAAAAAAGCTGTACCTCCGGTTAGATTGAATTCTGTTTGTGTCCTGTATCCTTTATCAAGTGTTATAGTTTCAATCAACAACATTGAGTTATTTATGTGACCAGTATAAGTGTTTTTAGAAAAACTCATAAGGACAGGTTCAGTTAATTCTGTTAATAAAGAAAATTAGCAACTTATCATCAAACAACGATGGCTAAATACTAAAAAGAGTAATCGAAACGAACATAAATTTATACCTCGTGGAAACTTAACAAGTATGGCAGCATTTGCTCCAACAGTCAATGATTTCTCTGCTACTATGTTAAAGCTCAAAATCTTTTCATTATAAATTAACTCTTCGGGTATTCTCGATGCCAAAGTTATTGAAATATTATTTTCTTTGTGAGCAAGTTCAAAAAAATATGCATGATCTGAAAATTAAACATTACTGCAATATTACATAGTTGTAATATATTTAAATTTGTACCATAATTGAAAAAACTGTTGCTGAATATTATGAAATATGTGTAAAAATCACATATACGTCGAACACATTTTTTTGTTGTGTAACGTGTCCATTATTAACATAAAATTATACAATACGAGTACCACCATTCAATACTGCATTATTATTATTTATAAAAAAATATAACGTTATTCTTTATATAAATAGATAATATACTATATTGCTTCCTCTGAATAAAAATAATATTATTTATTAAGTTTAACTTACCTCCTGAGAGACGGAAAATTAAACTTTCATCGAAACCTTGTATTAGAAATATATCATCAAATTTTACTTCAAAAGCGTTTAAGTAATTTCCGTTATAAATGTGTTGACTAAAAACAGGTGTGATAACGTCTTGTTTTACAACCTCTAGAATAATAGTTGTAATTGCTTGATTTGAATTGTTAACCGTTGCAGTAAGAGTAAAAACAACGAAATTATTTTCTGAAATTACGTTTTCTGGGAGGTACAATACGTTCAAAGAAATTTGATTTCCATTTACAGAGAGTCCGAAGTGATTTTCGTATTCTGAAATAATGTAAGTTAATAAAAAAATGTTAAATAGCAGTATAATAAAATTATGTTATGATTGTCGTAATAGACATTCGGTTTGTGTATACATGTACTTATCATAATTTGAATAGTTTCTTTTTTAAAATAAATAATATGATGTGAAAATTTTACGGATTCCGCGAGTCGATAATATGTTTTTGTAATCATAATCATCATTTCAGTCGCAGGACTTGAACTGCTGGAGATTGGCCTCCTCCATAGATATTTAATGTGATTAATTAAAAACGGTCTGCATCTAACGTCTTCCGACGATCTTTTCAAGGCTATCCGTCCACCTCGTAGGAGGAGGTTCTATGAACGACGTTCTAAAAATAAAATACACTTACCTCCCTTAAGTGTGAAAGTGACATCTTCGTCGTAGTCAATACTCAATTCGATCGTCTCTAATACAACACTGTCGTTTATCAATAATCCGCTGTAAGTAAGAGATTTAAAAGCCAATGCCCTAGCTGTAATAAAAAAAGTTTAGAAAACGTGGCAAATAGTGGCAATAACTATTAAACTACAATGTAATATGATTTTTCTATTTCTAATGATATAATTGTATCTATAAGAGATACTAAATCTAACTGTGTATCTAACTTAAATGGATATATTTCAATATTGTGTGGTTTTTGTTCCCTTTTGAAATTTATAGCATAAGGCCCTTTAAATATCCAACAACACGTATATTATAAAGAAGTTAATGATAAGTTAAAGATAGTAAGTTGATGAGTATTCTGATAAAAGCATCTACAAAATTGTATTTTCAAAGAAGACAGATTTAGAAGGAATTGGTTTGTTAATATAAAATGATAGTTTTTGTGATTAGGATGCGAATGTTTAACTGATCTCTATCATTATAGCATGAATGAATTGGTAGGTTTAAGGAATTTAATGTTGCGCTGTCAACCTGTTTATATTTTGTTCTCTTTAAATGTTTTCATGGGGTTAGTTAGTGCTTTAGAATGAATATGTATTTAATTGGTTAACGTGTTTACATTCTATCTAACATTACAATTTTTTTTTAAATCTATACAATTAGTTTGATGAATTATACTGGTTATCGGAATACACATGTAAACAAATAATTAATTGTACTGAATTTAAATTAGCATGCCTTTTCAATCATTATATGCTGATTAATTTTATATTCAATTCAGGCTCATTTTAAAGATGTAAAGATGTTAGATAGTTTTTAAATTTATTGTAGAAACTGAACCTTATATTTTATATTTTATAGTTATATATTTGGTTATAACTAGAGATAATGTAGTTTTTGGTCACCTTCAGGCATAGTGATATAAATCAATGCATGAGCTCCCACTGTTCTTGGCTTGGAAGCACTAATAATGAGAAGTAATCGTTTTTCATTTAATACGTCTGATGGTAGGCTTGAAGCATTAATTTTGAAAACAGCGCCATCTTGTACTAATTGAAAGTAGTTTTCATAATCTGTGAAACAAAAAACTCAAGTAGTATTTGAAACATTCATGAACTTAAAACATGATTTTGAATATGATACATTATTAAAAAATAATGTGTTTTAATGACTTAAAATTGAAAAGATTAGCCGTATTATTATAACGTTTACTGTGTTCGGAGTATTTTATATTCACGCACTAATAGATTAAGTCGCTTGATCAAGTAGGTATATTAGTAATCGTAAAAAGTAAAGAAAATGTTCAACATTACAAACCTCCAGTTAAAGATACAGTAACGGTATCGTCGTAACCTTGGATTAAGGTAATATTTTCTACTACAACACCAAGAACTGCATCGTATGTGGCGTTGTAAATGTTCCGTTCGAAAAGTGGAGTAATAAAGTCTTCTTTAATGATCTCTAACACTATAATACAGCTGGCAGTTCTATTGTTTATTGCAGCAACAACGTGCAGGGTCAAAATGTTATTTTCGATTAAAATACTTTCATCAAGTGGATCCATATGTAATGTAATAATGTTCTGGTCAACATTGGTAGAAAAATAATTAGAATAATCTGTAGAATAAAGTTTTTAAAAATGTTAATGTAAATCACCTAGAAAAAAATTAAATTAACTTATTGATTTAGTTAACTACATAATTACCGCTGTAGATATTAATTGTAACATTAGTGTAGTCAAAACCTTCTTGTAAAGTTAAGTTTGAAATATTTAGAGAATTATCCACAATGTATCCTTCATAGTAAGCGTTCTCAAATCCAAATATTTGTTCTGAAAATATTATGATATAGTTGAATTATTTATTGCTATAATAATTATTTTAATGTAATTACTGAATGATACCTTCCGCTAGATTTACAATTATTGTTGCTGTGGCGTCGTTTGTATGCTCTCGAGTGGCTTTAAGTATCAAAATAATTTGATTGAAATTACTGGATAGCTGTGATTTAACTCTCAATGTAATTCGATTTCCATCGACGTCAAGGTCAAAAAGATCTTTGTTATCTGTGATAGAAAATATACGATGTAGTATTAAATAATAAAATAATCTATAGATTGATTAGTTATAGGTATAAAAGCTTTAAAAGAGTAAATGCTATAGTAAAGCTCATCCTCCATCATCCTGCTTCTATTAGTAAAGGAGAGGCCAATAACTTTTAGCAGTATAATATGAGCAGGGTCAGATAGTTACCAATAAATAATTTTAATATGTAGTAATGATAATTTTGCTACAGCTTTTTGCCACTTACGTTACGTATTATATTTTAACCATTAACTTATGGACAGGGTGTACATTCTTCTTCTACACATACAAATTTCTCCTTCTTTCCAGCCCATAAAAGCTTACTGAAAGGCATAGGCATCTCCCAAAGATATCTATGGAGGGTTATATCATGATGGCCACGCTTGGCCACACATTAATGGACATTAAATTAGCTTTCACTCTTATAATGCTTTTACACCTATCATCAATCACTCTGTATAGCATACCTCCTTCCAAACTAAAAGTGACTTGGTCGTCGTACCCTTGAAGGAGATAAATGTCATTTTGTAGAATAATTTGATTGCCGTCTGAATATGTAGCTATATAAAAAGTTTCTGAGAATATGAGATCATCTGGAAATTCAAATTCACTGTCAGCCTCTATTACGATCGTTGCATTGGTTGTAAGAGGCGGGTCGCCGGTGTTGTCAACATCCTGTTAGAATTTAAAAAGGAATTTGTTATTAAACTCTACATAATTACTAGAAATTGGATATTCAGACGAACGTTGACCTAAAGTTAAATAGAAGTAGTTAAGAAGGCTTTCAAATTACTTGGGTATTGTAATTTGTAACACGGGTTGCATGCACGATGGATAGTGTAACACCGATATATACGTACATGCAGCTAAAATATTTCCCTTCGTTTTTTATTAGAAAGTCATTGAAGCTATCTCCATAATTTCATAGAATAAAGTAATTGTCGTATAAATATTTTTTTCAGAATATCCTACCATCTTTTAATCACATTTTGAAATAAACATTTAAAAAACGTACCGTTGCACTTATCCATAAAATAATTGGTTCTGGAATTCTTCTTATAAAAGTAGTTGTTCTGATGGAGGCTTTAAACTCTTTGGCTGTAGTTGACGTACCATTAATAATTTCAAAATAGGAATTATCTTCTATTTCAAAAATAATTTTTTGAGTGGTTAAGTCCACATCGCGCACAATTATGTCGTTCACGCAATCATTGATCAAAAATCTTAGTGGAAGTGGCGGTGTTACTTTAAAATTGTAGGTGTTATTTGGTTTAAATAGCGGTTCATGGTTGTTGGTGTCTATGACGTTAATTTGGAAAACCTGGAAATTAAACAGACAGCAAAGATTTTAATCATTATGTGCGCTATGTGGTGTCTTTTTTTCTACTAGCAAGGTCGAATAGGGCTCAGATCATGCTTTATGACGACACCGGCAACACAAGGTGCACCTCGAGATAGCTGCTCGGAGAATGGATGTTCTCCTACCATAAATGACATTCAGAATCGTGTACGTATTGCACCCTGAACTTTCATTAGCTTTAGCAACAAAATATGGATCAGCCTTACATCAATCTTGATCAGCACCTGGAACACGACCCCAACAAAAATAATCGTAGAACTTTTTTTAAAATAAAACAGTACACGATCAGAATGCATTCTGTAATATTGTTTAATTTTTCAACGCAAAGGACGAACTTTCTTACTCTCGGAAGAGAAAGATATTTTTGCAAACTTTCTCTGTACATGCATAATTTAAAAATACAAAGTTTCTTTACTACGAAAAAGCTACTTATTAAAGATGGTTTCCGGAACACGTCGTTACATTTTTCCAATACATCTCGTAAATTCTCGTAAATTTTTTTCAGATTAATTGATTCTCAAGAATTGTGACATTAATTGATCTCTTATTGTTCTATTTTATACCCTAAAGATTTTTCCTCACAGGGAATTATTAATACAAATGTTCAAGTGCTTTTGTAAGAATATGTTTGTAAAAAAACCAAAGCGTTGCTTCACTGATAAAACAATGTAATTATTGATATCGTGGATTTCAACTCAATGTAATGTAATATTTTAAGAAAGGAAACATTTCCTATATATTACATAATAAAAAATATTTTAGAAATTAATGTAGATGTTATTAATTAGGCCACAATTTATTTTTTGATTGTGATGCACCAAAGATTAACTTTACTTAGTGGTACCGGGACTGGCAAATGTAGCATAGGACGGGTGGACTTGGTTATTAATAGTACATAATATGGATTAAGCTTACTAAATAAAGCAACTAAATAAACATTAACCACATTTATATATGGACTTACCTTCAATATTTAGATAACTTTAATAAACAACATTCATTAACCGACCACAGAACGCAGTGAGTAATTAATTTTTGTAAAGTTATTAAGTTATTATTAAAGCGAATTATGAAACCTTAAAATTTCTGAGTGGAGACCACGGATCACAGCGTAAGTCGTCCATCCAGAACGTGAACAGACGACCTTGTTAAAATCGTCGGAATATAGTGAACGAAGGCCGGTTTTGTTAGAAAACTTTGGGAAAGGCTTATGTCCCTCATTGGATATAATATGAGGATTATTGTCATTAAAACAGCTTATTTCGGTATTTACAAAAGTTTTGTATCCAAGGAAACGAAATTGTACCCCGTTTGCTTCGACGTCATTCCTTAGTGATCTTTGTATATTATACAACTTTAGTATTTGTAGCCTATAGATAATTATTTTATATTTCTAGTATTTGAACATCAATAATAACTTACTAAAGTATTTTCACTGCCACCCGAGCACCTAAACACAACGGTAACCGCTATTAAATCGCTCGTCTCAAATTGTTCATAACTTTGAAATTCACTATTCGTAGCGATAGTAAATTCGGATGACTCGTTGTATGAAACTGTTAAATATGGCCCTGCATTTAGTTCTTCGCTGTTCGTAACGGAATTTATACCTAAAATACTAAAACATGTTAGGTTCTTTTATCGTTATACATACATCATCATAAATTTCATAAATTTACCCGCTATATTGGATGTAGATCTTTGAAAGAAAATCCCTTGATTCGTGTCATATATACTCAAAGTCACTGGTAATAACCAATTAGACACTCCTTCCATTGAGCATGCTGTAGACAAATAAATATGTTTACTTCTAAGCATTTAACATTTAACTTTTTTTAGCACTAAATGGCAAGAAATTCCTCATATAAATAGCATTCCATACGGGTGATAACCATGAATGGAACATAACTCATACCAGAAGGAATTACACGATGAAGGTCAGACATCCGCATTTACAATTGATAATTAAATTAAAAATAGTGTAAATAGTTTATTCCATAGGTTATTTTTTGACTCATTGTTATTCGATTATGATAACAAGTAACTAACCTAATCTAACTCACGAGGATACAACAGTTATTGTATTGCTTAAAGATTCTAATGTCGAATTTTACGTATCGATAGAATTGAAACAAGACCGCAATGGCCACAAAGTTCATTAAACTATTTTGTAATCTACGGAATTTTATATTTTTTTAAAATGATAGCTCTGCGATAGAAGACTGAGATTTGCGAACGTGGGTCGCGGGTTCGAATCCCAGAATACAATCACGAATACTTTGTGCATTAATTATTTAGGATTGCTACTGCTCACAAACAAGTTGCCAGAGGATAGGCAGCAACGACCTTGGCATACCGTATTAACACACTGCGATCGCTAACCCGCCTGCTAAGCGTAGCGATTATGGTACTTCTCCCATAAATATCTTTGGGGGAGGTCTTGCAATGGTCGTATATAGGCGACGTAATTTCCGGTTCATCGTCAGTATTTTGGTTACTGAAATAATCGTACATGTATTATAGAACGATTAAAAGTTTTTTGAATCTTTTACTAGTAACGATATAAATTATATTCCTTGAACTAAACTATACGCACAGTTTTACAATAAATATTGTGCTATCAATATTTTAAGCCATATATTCGAAAATCTATAAATTCAAAAACCATCAATGTATAGCATTATTACTTTGTTCACAGTATATCCATGAGCACAACGTGAATAACACAAAAGACTGTTTGATCAATTTCGTAATTATTTACGGAATAAAACGAGAATGCTGGTTTTATTCCGTAAATAATTACTACTACTTAGCTAATTACTACTATGGAGGACTATAACTAAAATAACTTTTTGTAAAGCAGCAATGTTATATTTTTAGGGTATTTTAAAGTATAATTATGACTGTGATCATTTATTTCAGTTCAAAACGTAACGCGTTCTTCGATATACCAACAATTTTGATATTCCTTCTAGTTTAGTAATTATTCAAGGATTTCATTATAACTTTTTTCCTACTATTTTTTTGCGTTGCGGCTTTGTTACAATAACTCATCGATTTATTGACTTAACCTTAACAATAAGTTATTATTTTTGTCAAATTGAACGACATTTTTAATTTTCTTTTCGAAAACTGTTAATTTTTTATTCTTGTTAAAAATATTATCTTTCACTTCGCAATCGTTGTAAAGGATTGTTCTTAGAATAGCATTGATAATTAGTGAATATTATAATAAAAGTTTGAGAACCTTACCATTACTGGTACTAAACGTGAACAGTACGATGTAACAGACGACGATATATTTGGAGCGCATTTTGTTTCAGTTGTTAATAATATCACATTCTAAACTATAAATACACGGACTTCACGTTGTCACTTATTAACTTATTTCATATATTAGTTATGTTTAGGCGACATAATCCAGTAACACTTTGATTACACTTTGTTTACTTTTCAATAACGTTTTAAATTTTAGACGTCAGTTTACATTAACATATAAAGAAAACTGAAACAATGGGTACACTGATCATATCTAATTATATTTAGATAAATATGATGACGAAAGGTATTAAGTTCCAATCTATCGATTCATATCTTTGCGGGGAAATAACACGATAATAATTTTATTATCAAAGCGATAGCGAAAGACTAATGCCGGCGATTACTTGCTTTTGAACTTGTAATACTTTTCTTATTAAATTGGATCAGTTTTTTTCTCTTGTTTAAAGTTCCACGCAGTAAATAAAAAACGTGCTCAAATAAATTTTTGAGTTCGTCAAATGTAATAAAATTCAATAATTAAAATGTACTCTTATTTATTATTAAATTTTGAGTTTTAGTGGATAATTAGGATACCACAGTACAATGTTCGAAGTTGATTGTGTGGGTATCATGAATGTGGCCGCCATCCTAAAAGGCGAGAGGTATCATTGGAATTCTCTTTGACAGTTAGGCGGTGTTATTTGACCTTAAGAGTTACAAACTTAATATACGAGTGTCATAAACGTCTAATGGTGATAATAATGAACAAACATGTAATACTACAAAGGATAAAAGGTTGCAGTGGCTCCAGAGGCAACGATGCTGTACATGAACACGCTAGGAGGGGTTCCAGCGTGGTTGTCCACGCCTGGAACCCATCATCTCAAATCGGTAAGGCCACATCTCTCGTATCGAGACGTACTGGGAGTCAACGTAATGAGCAGCGGACATGGCATGAGGAGTGCTGACAAGCTCTCCAATACTCTTCCAGCTGTCGCGACCCCGACTGCGTCAGCTGGCAGGGATCTTAAGTATTTATGGGCTTTTTTGACAAATATCTATATACTTTAGGTATTACGAACAGTCTTCTGTGAAGGGCTTGCTTGGAGGAGGACGGGATTGCTGCTAACGTACTAATTCGGTATGCAGGGGTAGCACCTTACAAGATTACCCATCTCGGATCACCGAGGTGCCTCTCCAAGTTCTCGGGCGACAGCTCGAGTTGGATTAGGATAAGTAAAGCTTACCTCGACGCAAAATGATGATGATTGAATGAAACCAGCCGGGAGACAAAACAAGACAAGTTCTAGTAGGTACAAATAGATTAAAGATTTATATTTTTAGTTTTAACTTAAATTGTTTCGTACTTATGAATGATTTATTGACCATCAACATCTTTTTTCCCACCGAGAGACCTGCGAAGATGAGAGGTAAGAAATGTTGGCGTTACCATATTGATTAATACTTTTTGATCTTTAAAATAATAAGACAAATCGTAAACAACCATATCATATTTTTTTTTAAATTTTAAAAAATAGGGAATCTATTTAATTTTTTAACCCGAATTTTATATTCATTAACGACTTTTTTTTTCACTCGACCTTCAAGGGTGAATAAAGTAACTCTGTCTAATGATTAACGTAATAAATATCGTTACAGAAGCGTTATAATAAAGATACAACTATGAATAATAGCATAAATATTTCGATTACAATTTGATACATATTCAATGAAATATGCGCACAAATTGCTGTAAAGGATTGAATGGTATTTTATTGATATTGGTCGTAAACTGAATTCCAACATAAAACCAATAATCAAGTTATTATTAATTTTTTACGTAAATAATGCTGTCTAATCTGAAACCACATCATTTATATCAAAATCCATACTGTAATTACATCTTTTTTACGGCTCAAACTATCAAAGCTTTATGGCAGAAGTGATGTAAGACCTGTACTGGAGATCGTAACCAAAGACATCTTTTAATTATGAACATTTAAGTAAAAGTTTATTTTTTTTATTAAAGTAAACATGGTTATTTTGTATTATTATTGTATACAAAACTAGCTAAATTATTTATTTATATGATATAAAAACTTTTGATGAAAACAAACTTAATACATTTTGTAATTTTCGTACACGTAAATCATTAAAAATAATTGTAAAACCTTTTTATGTTCTCTAATTAGAGGCTGTGTATATTTTGTGATAAAATCATTTCTTTTTTGTTGTTTTATATTATTAATATCAAACATTTGAAATGTTCTCATTAATTATCAGCAACTTTTATTTCGGTAATATAAAAATACGGAATTTTTGAGTCAAATTTTACGCAAGACTAACTTTCGGGTAAGATTTTAGATTTTTATTTATTTCTTTGGAGTATTTATTTCACGTCAATCTTTAACGATTCGTGTTCACTCAAATATATTCTAAAATAACGAGAAGATGTCTTGGCTTAATAACAAACATCAGGGTTTCAACAAATACTTCATTTACTCTTTAAAAAAAATAATGCGAATTTGACGGTTGTGATAAAGTACAAAAGCACTTGTTAATCATGTTATTTTATGAAATACGTACTATTTCAGTTATCAAAAAACACGTATAGCTTAAACACGTAAACATTAAGGGTAAATTAAAAATTTAGTAATTTATTTACTTATTCGCCCTTTTTACAATTCATGTAATGCTTTAGTCAGCCGAGCGAGCTCTCGAACTGAGTTACGTAAACGAATATGTACGTAATGCAACAATACTGGAAAAAAAGACTCGGAAAAACTTTTGTCGCTCGACCCGTCGAAGCGTCCAAATCTCTCAAGATGCTGTTACGCTGTAAGTTTAGAACACGATTTTATGATACTGTTTTTGTTGGAAAATGATGTTTTAATGATAAAATAATTTAAATACTGCATGTTTAATTATTATTTTCCTCTGGCTAAATAATAATTTAAGAACACTTATCAATTATTAACAACAAATATTTCCAAAAAAAGTTCTTAATGGACTAAGGGCTTAAATAAATATTTTATAGCACCACGTTAATATCGATTGAAATGTTAATAATTAATGTAAAGTCAGAAATTTACAATTCGTTAAGGGATCTTTAGTTTATTTTATGTTTTTACATAATTATAAACACAACAGCAGTTTATATCATTCGTAATTATAAATAAATGAACATGATAAGACATTAAAATTGAACTTAATATTTTACAACATTGTTCTGAATAATATTGAAACAGTTAATATATATTTGAATGTGTTCATTCCCATTGACCGTCAGAAGTAATATCTTGGGCATCTTCTATGCTACCTTGTGGTTTTCGATTTACGGTAACATTAAGAGCTAAAAGCTGTTGCATTGGGAGACGAGGTGACAAGTTAACCATGCTCGCCCACTGTCCCGAGCATAATTCAGGAAATTTTAGTTTTTTCAAGAAGTGTCCTTCAAGATACCATGGCGATATGCATGTTGGAGAATAATCCCAAATCTTCATTTCATTTAAACGCACCCAACTAAAAAGATAATAAAAAAATATATATCTGACACTCACGAACACAATGACAGCAAATTATTCCCATAAGCGCATTTTTAAAGAGATGTTGAAGATAAAAGGGAAATGTTCCCCCAACAATGAACAAAGAGGTAGAGTAAATATGGAGAATGAAATATTTTATTCTGTTAGATTTAAGTCTAACCTTTGTGTAAAATAGTGTCTTTACGTTTTGAATATATTATTGAAAGCTTATTAATCTCAAATAAAATAACGAATAGACTAAACATATTAATCGTTTAAAAATTATAATACAGAATTTTATTTTCAAAATTTATCACTGTCAAACTTCTGATACAGCCGAACGATTATTATCCTGTTATAACCAAAAACAAATAGGTTATTGGGCCCTCCCGAGCACGAAGCTTGTTAGTTAGAAATGTTATTAACGGATACATTTTTACGTATTACAAATATTAAACATTTTGAAAACAACATTTATTTTTTCATTTTCATACTTTTTCATTTTCTTACCAAGAAAAAAAATATCTTTCATAAGCGTTTTACCATCTTTTATTTTAATAGAGGAATTTCCTTTGGACACTACAATTTAAAGCTTAAACATGTAAAGCATTATGAATTATAAAAAAACTGACCCAAGAGAAAGCTTAAACAGTGATATTTCAGACTGACTTACGCAGAAATATACAGCGCGTGACAATCACAATGCCAAGGGTTATTTGATAGCTTCACATTTTCCAACTTTGGCATGTAATCTAAGGTTCTCGATGGCAAAGACGGAAACATATTGTTATCTATATATCTGTTAACACACGAGTATTCATTATATAGTATTATAAAGATACATAACAATGTATAAGTGATTAGTTTTATACAAAAATATATAATGGTTAAGCTCTTAGTACTTACAAAGTTGTTAAATTCTTCAAAGTAGAAAATGTCATAAAATGTACTTCATAAAGTTGATTTTCGGATAATACTAGTGAAATCAGCTTATATAATCCATGAAATGTCGAAGCATTAAGAAATCGTAATTTGTTTTTCGATATATCAAGCGTCTCCAAATTAGTACAGTTAGCAAATGTGTTATTAGGTATTTGGGTTAGAAAATTTTCCTTTAAATCTAAATGACGCAGCAAATGGAGATGTTGGAACTCCAGTCCCGTAAACTATTTTTCATTCGTTAAAATAAGTGAAATAAATTAAAATATATTGATTACAAAATTCTAAATACGAAGTCATGAACAATACTTACACTTATAATATTATTATTTGATAAATCCAAAAATGTTAAACATTGAAGGCTGTGAAATAACTTCGGTGGTATTTTTTTCAATTTGTTTTTAGACAAAAGCAACGTTTCCAATGAAAATAGATTTTTGAAAGCGTTGTCTGTGATGTTATTAATTTTATTTTCAGATAACTTTAGTACTTGTAATGTTTTCAAAGGAAAAGTTCCATTTTCAATACGCTGAATTTTGTTTCTCGAAAGATCTAAGGTTAATACAGAGTCTAAGCCCACGAAAGCGTCAGAAGGTATGTATACAATTTGATTGTTTGAGATATCAATTGTTTCCAAAAAGGAATTGTTGGAAAAAAGACGTTCAGGCAATGCGTGCAATAAGTTGTTGGATAAATCAATATGAAAAAGTCTTTTTGACCATCGAAATGATTCGCTGTCGATTTCCTCTAAGTAATTTCTTTGTAAACGTCTGAAAATAAAGATATATTTGTAGTTCAAGCAAAATGTTTTTATTAAGTAAAATATTAGAAAATAAAAATAAAGCAGCGGGACTATAATAATGAAAATTTGTTCCATACTATAAACAGTGAAGAAATATCTTTACTATTCAATATATATGAAAATCAAAAAATAATTAATTACTTACAATATCTTTAGATTAATTAGGGAATCAAATATTCCAGATGGTAGATATTCAATATGATTGTCAAACATATCCAATTCTGTAAGAGCTCGCATATCTTTGAACGTTGTTTTATGTAGCGTGTGTAATTTGTTAGTACCCAAGTCTCTAGAAGAAATCGTAGGAAAAATTAACAAATACTAAGTAAGACCAGTTAAAACAAAACTAAAGTATTTCTATAAAAAAACTTGCGCAAACACTCTTAGATAAAACTAGTTTAAATTTGAAACAATTTGAATGATGGCTTTGAGATCGCAATTCGCAGCAGAGAATATTGGAAAAAAACGAAATATGTTGTTATTAAATTGGCATGCTCTATTGGAAATTTATAGAGCATTCTATTGGAAATTTCATAAGTATTTGCTTCAGTGTAGAGTGATAGTTAGAAATAAAGAAATATAAAATATTAATACGTAGTGTATATATATATATATATATATATATATATATAAATCTATGTGTGTGTGTGTGTGTATCTATGTTTATGTATATACTATATATTATTATTATTACTTATGCATAAGTGCCAGATTTATGTTTTTTTTACTATACACGAAAACAGACTTACAAATTTGTAGTTACTTTTAGGTTTTTTTTGCATTGATTTTGCGTCAAAACTAATATTTAAATATTCAGATTGATAAAGTATTTGTCAAATAATTATTACAATCCTTTATCTATCTCTATTCTGCATATGTTATACTCTGATGATCTGTAAACAAAATTTTTCCCGGTCGAAACAAACTTATCTTGTTACATCAAGATTTAAAAAAACATTCATGCTTATTAGTTATGTAATAATCGAGAAATTGGAAAATTATATTAATTTATGTAGGTCACCTTCGTGATACTCTGTTATCTACATGGTTATTATTACTGTAGAAGTTTTAAACAGGATGAAAAGCCGGTAAAAAGTTTTTAAACCTATTCCCGATTACCCCGTACAAAGTGATCACTGAAATAAACAACATTAATAAATTTTTTCTATTGTAATGCGAATTAGAATATTATCTATAATTCCTAAAAACGTTATTTTTTAATAGGATGTATCATACATTAATTTACAGGTAATTACCTTCATATTTACTATTTTAAAGCTGTTACTAATTAAAGAGTAAACATAGTCGAAATTAATTATAATTCAATTCGTAATCTAATCGTAAATTAACCGTAAGTTACACGTACATTGTGTGTAGATCGGCGGGTACAATTAGGTCAGGTGTCAGTGAGATAAGACCAGCTCTCCAGCAGTTAAGAGATCGATGTACAGCGTCGCATTGGCACACACTCTTAGCACATTGCCGCCAACGCGATTGACCCATGCTCACAGTCCACGCTAGTAATAAATTAATGTTAATATATCATATCACACAAGGAATGTTGAATGAATGATGAAATCAGTTAAGAACAAAAAAGTCACAGGTATAATACATAATTTTAAGAATCCAAATTTGTTACTGTATAAACTATATTTCAAACAGGCTTGGCTTTATTTTATTAAGGACTAGCTGCCTACTGTTTGCTTCGAGTAAACTGCACTGCTGTCCAAAAATGTAAATTTATAAATTCGATTCTTCGAACATCCCATAAAATTTATTCTTGCCACGTTTTACACAAATTCATATTATCAAACTATTAGAGCTACAGTTTAAAAATATACATTTTTAATGAACGCGTCCTCAAAGCCTTTTAAGAGAATTTCGTAAAATCCATTCTTAATTAACTTTTTCTCAAAGAAAGGAATATTTTCACCAAATTGAAAACTTTAAATATTATGATTCTACACATATCTTGATTAGTTAGTTTATAGGTGGAAATCTCTTTTGTTTGGAAGTTGATTATCTACAAAAAATAAACAAAAATTGTTTAAACCGCAGTTTTGTAAATTATCAGCACGCTTCTTAATCATTAATAGTCCAATTTTAATCTGAATTAAAAACATCTCACCGGGTTCTTCAATGGCACGTAATCGTCGATCTAATTGCCTCCAGCGGATGTCGTCGGTGCATAGTCTGCCATTCTTTTGTCCTCCACTGCGGCGTCCCAGTGTAAACATCTCCAATACCTCGCACGGATTTAAATTGCATTCTGTTTTAACGCTTTGAACTAAATTTAAAAAAATAAATGATTTAGAAATGTAATGAAGTTTCTTCAAAAAGTTAATCTATTCTCATTTAAAATTTAAAAGAGATCTGTTTTGCACTACAAATGGACACATTATATTGTAGCGGATATGAATTTAAAAAATAGATCAGAACTTCAAAAATAGATCAGAAAACAATAGAACAATATAAACCTCTTCCATGGATTTCCAATAGGACCGGTTGGAAAAGGCCGGGTACTTAAAATTAGTAAATTTAATAATAACAGTAGTATTTGGGTAATTGTATTGATCAGATTTTACCGCGAATCAAATGTATGACTACCACACTTTAAAGAAAGAGCATCATCTACAAAGTCAATAAAAACAACATATCATAACTATCTTTTAAACAATAACTCACAATTAGTCCAGTATTAATAGATTTAACCCTTAAGCGTGGTTACGATAGTACATTCAAAGAACAAACAAGTAGGTAACAAATGAATTTTCAGCAAGGTCATATCCGATGGAGCTGTAAAAGCCTCCGAGCTAACAGCATTAACATCAACATACACAATATATAAACGAATTTACATTTGACATGATGAAATACTTTGATGAAGTGAAATTTAATTTAACCGCGTATAGAAGCAATATATTTGTTTTAAAGTTGGAAGGATGTAGTTTTACTATTTAATAATCGCAATCCTTTTAAAATTGCTTTTCAACTCAGCACATTTTTTAATATGGTTCACAATTGCGTTATTGTTTTTAAATGGGGGATATGTTTTAGATTTTTTATATTATAATTAATATTATACATATTTTCTTTTAACAAACATCTTTAAATATTCCTACTATAATTTTTCTTGAATGAAGATTTTTCGAAATTAAAAAGGATCATTTTCGGCAACATAAATTTCCTGCAATAAATGCAATTGCTATTATAATAGTTAGTTTTATTAGGTAAATATAAGAGTAAAAATAAACTTTGTGATGTAATTGTTGCCGCTAAAAATAAATATTATTTTGAGTGAAAAATTGTAAAGTCGTGAAATGATCATGAACTTTATTTTCCAAAATTGTTATACGTGCGATATAGTTTTTAAGAAATATATGCATGCAAATATTACCTTTATAAATGAAGATTTGTATAGTAACATATATTTTAAGGAGGAACATATCCTTGGCACAGTCAAACGGAGAATGAGCTGTGAGCAATGATTGTCGGTCCGCTTTTGTTGTAACGGCATTCTCTTAGCGTGTACTACGTTACACACGAATGATACTAAACAATAGTGATAATTTAAACTTAGGAATATTGGTAGAAAAATTTAATTGATGTACAAATAAATTAATATTCAACAAACAAATTCCAAATTATCAAGTGTTAATAAAGTTTAATCGTTACATATAATACGCAATTTAAGCCAAGTATATTCAACAAAATTAAAAAATCAAAGTTATTTAAACATTAAAACTTAAGAACATAATACAAAAAAATTAAATCCCTTCCTCTTTATTATATATGATTAATATTTTTCTATAGTGTTGCAGAATTTTTTAATTATTCTCTCGTAACTTATATTTCAAACCGTTTTTAGCATGTATATATTTTGTTTATTACTGGATAACGTCGTAAGTAATGTAATTAATATTTATTGAAAAAAACAAGTTAAAATTATTAAAAAAAAACTATTATGGTACCTGTTTCATCGTTATACAAATTAATGAAAAAATCCAAGAGAAACAATGATTTTGTTTTTGACGTTTTGATGCCCGCGCTTTAAAACGTCCAATACGTTTTAGCCAGGCGCGAATATGATTTCCTTCATGTAAATTAATCTTTAAAAGAAAATACATCGATTGGCAGCCACGCAGTTTTAATAAAAGTTCTGTGAACTTTCTTTTCCTGAGTTATGTCAAAGTTGTTTTTACTGAGTTATGTAAAGTTTATCCGACATCACTATGGAATTTCAAAGAAAATATTGCCATGAAATGTCTGCATATCTACCCGCCGAGCCGACAAGATCATGGTAAGACATTTTACTTAAACTGTATTTTTTCAGGACTTTTTTTGATAGATGGTTTAGGTATCCGAAATAGCCTAGCGGATTGACAGGTCGAAGTGGCAATGGGCAGAACACGTAGCAGGACATAGTAGCACGCAGAGCAGATGACCGCTGGGATCTTAAGTTTCTGGAATGGTGACCGCGAATCAGCAAGCACACATTATTATATTATATATCTACCTACAAAGTGGACGGACAGACAGACCATGTTTTTGTCATCGGATGACGCTGGACGCCGGCCACTTCCAACCGGAAGTTATTGGAGATCAATGGGGGAAGTCTGTTTCCATCAGTGGACGTTTGAAATATTGTTGAAGAGATGGCTTATTACAGCTTAGCAACAAAAATAAACTTTTGTTTTTAGTAACATTAGTAAAAAGGCATCATTATGTTGCGATTTAAATGGTACAATATAAAGTTCATTAAATCACGAAGTACTGATAAAGTACAGTAAGTAGGTATGAAAAGTAGGTACAAGGCTGCATTATTTTATTACTGTAAAATACGGATAAGTACCATATTGATGCTGATTTAGTCAATTATTTATTTAGTAGTTAGAGAGTTATTTCGTAATATATAAACATACTAAAATATAAAGTTATTTTATAAAGCCATAAGACCAGTACATATTTAGCTGAAGGTTTTGTTTTATATAGTTCTAATTATTAAAAGTTTATGTAAATAAAGAAAAACTATGTTAATTCTATTCTGCTTAACGTTGTCACCCATTTTACTAGTGATATATAATTAACCAGTTAGCTGAATTGATTGTATCCGTCCGTCTAGGCTTGGGTTCAAACAATTGTCTTAATCATAGGTGTAGTTTAATTAAATGTAAAAGGTCAAATTAATGCTATTAGTGGAACATATTGCTCCGCATTTTAACATTATTTCTTTTTTTACTAATAAAGTTACATAAGTAAAGGAAATGTATAAATCTCGTAGATTAGCTTTAGCTTTAACGTTTTAAGGAATTATTCTGAATTATTTCTGAATCAGTCAACCAGAGCTCTTCTATTGCATATAGTACAGTTCTAATGGCATATTTCTCAGGCCAATAAGTTGCCTTGTCCATATTTGTAAAGGTTATACTGAGTTTAAACTATATTTGTAGAAGAAAAATATTTATCATACTTAATACTGTAATCAAATTCATTTACAGCGTATGGCAAGTCTTGTGATAATGAATGCATAAAACAGTGCTGAGCGTTTAGCAGTACAGCGATATTGTGAGTAAGGCAAAGGCTAACTTTTGAATAAGATTTTGAGGAAACTAATTATGAGGAAACCTTCACTTTTATTTAAGCTGGTGTTATACTTTCCGCGACAACGACGAAGCCAGCTTATCACTAATAATATCTTGTATCGTCCGTAAAAAAGGTGGAGATAGCATTAAACAATCATTTACTTAGAATCACTCGCGACAGTTTTGAATATTTTAATCAAACACAAAATATAGCATAAGACTAAAGGGCTATGAGCACCAACAATATTAGAGGGTACTCTTATGCAAAAATTTCATACTTAAAACAATAATAACATGAATCTAATGATAACAAATAAATATATTACGTAAATAAAATAACTCAACCATGTAATGCAAACAAAATTTATAACACTATACAATGTCCGAAGCTATGAATTAAAGATTTAAAAATTATTTACCAATAATCTCATCATAAAAAATTAAGAAAAATATTGCGGAAATAAAGTCTATCAATCAACATTAACATAATGTTATGAATGGAATGTAAAATCGACCTTAATCTCGTGTTGTCATAATTTTTAAAATCATTAGGCCTTTAAATACATAAATCAACGTGTTTGAGCCATTACTTGTTCCGTTTATATTATTTTCGGTGAAACTACGAGTAACGTGCAGTGAGGTTACATGAGTAAACTTTTTTTGTACCGTAAAAAGTATTTATGTCGAACTGTTTTTTTGGCTTTTACAGCTTCTCCGCAAAACAAAGCACTAAAGCACTTAGACTTATCGACAGTAACTAAGCTCGTATACCCAATTAGGAAGCGCTGCACAATCCACTGCATTATTTATTTCAGCCGATTCGGAAAGCAAAATGAACACGAGCTGGAACCTGTTGAAATGTTTCAAAAGTAAGTTTTTTGGTAAAATATTTATATAACAGCACAAGAGATTCTTTTTAAAACGAATAATAATTAAAACGCCGGCTGCGTTAATACATTATAAGTGATTATGTGAAATGTTTGTAAACCCTTTATCTCTGAGCATATCTATCAACCGAGAATCTAACTAGTTTGCCAAACGATTTTTAGTGTTGAAGTTTATACACAGAGTGGTTATAGGTGTAAAAGTTTTAGGGGGATGAATGTATACCTCTTTTGCCTTATTAGATATTGTATCAAAAATTATATATAACATACTGATAATAAAGTAAAGAAAATTGATTTTAATGTAAGAATTGTTATTATTGTTTATTTTTTATTTCATCTTCATGCCATGATTATTTTCGATATTAGCTATATGATATGTTGTGTAATAAAATATAAAGAAAGTGTATTCCCCGTACAAGTATAAAAAATAACAATTTAAATTATAACGATACAAGATAACATGATAAGTATGTCGATTTTGGTCCTTTTTCATTGATAACTTCGTCGTTAATAAATCTGTAACCATGCAAACATAATTTGTCAGTTAATTAAAAATAAGAAAGACCGTGTTAGAGAATGATATCGAACAATCCAATTAAGTTTATTTCTAATTAAATAACTTAAATATGCACATAATAAAGTCGTTGATGATGTATAAGATAAAACTGAGATCAAGTACCCCATATTATAGTGTTAGACATCTTTTTACTAAGGATGTTATTAAAAAGTTCTTAAATTAAATAATGACATTATAAATATTACGCTTATGTTAAAGCAATCTAGTTAGGTGTTAAAAGTGAGCTACTGAAATCCTTGCCCGAAATGGTAGTCATCGCATATAAAACAATAACATATTAAATAATGGATTTTTTAAAAAAAATATGGCATTTGATGACGAAGATAATATTCCGTGATCAAAATTTGGTATTTTTAAGATCATTATTGTATACATTTATCATAAATAATAATAAATTCTCTCTTAATTAAATTATGTCTTAATTTTTTATTTTCAATAAACGTTATTCTCATCAAATCCTATCCGCTTTCATTTTAACAGCTCACGTAGTATTTGTGTTGATAAATACTGAAAAACTGCTTTTATACGTCGACAAAAATAGCCTCTTCACAAGTATGTTGGTCGAGGGAGGGTGCAGCCGTCGGCCGCGCATTCGCCTCCGAGTTTGCGTCGCGGCAGATCGTGTAGGGGGACTGAACAGCCCTCAAACTTTCGTCCGCGATGCTGTAGTCACGCGACCGCTGTGCAAACATTCAATCAACCGCCTAATAGTTAAAACAACTTGTAGTAAAAAAATAACGTTTGAATACACACTCTACAGATAAACCTAAATACGTGTAGACAATGCAAAATGTGTAATTGTGCTAATTAGTCCTTAAAGGCTAACGCAGTTTACGTTTGAAATATGTTAGCATGTCCATTTTAAGGTTGTTGAAAAATATATTGTGATAAAGTGTTTAAGGATTGAAAAATACTTTTGGATAATTTATTTGTGAGCGTTTAAGTTTGCTGAAGCAATTTCTGTTCAAAGCAGGAAGGTTGGAAAATCAGTAAGTGGGCAATGTCAACTTTGGAAGCGGGGACAATCGTGCTAATCAGTTTGCAAACAAGCTGGAAGGCAGACTCGGAGTTGAACTGCGTTTGTACGCCACCAATGTTGGCATAGCGAGTGAAGGAGAATTATTTTTGAATAGTTGAGAACAAGATAAACCTTTTTATCAAGACTTACCTTGATCCATAGAAGATTTCGACACGATGGATACCAGGCCAGTATAATCAAACTACATAGATTACTAATACATAGAAACAAGTCTAAGTAATAAGAGCGTATGTTATTGCGTTGATCATACATAAAAGTAAAAATTTGTTTTTGTCTATTTGCCGGTATTTTACTTCATTATGCTAATTACCTTGTATTACTACCGCTTACCTTATCTCTTTCTAATAAACTGTTTACCTCGGGGACAGCTTTACAGGCTTATTAAAGTCCACTTAATAAGGTATTGTTTATTTTTCACATTAAGTATTATTTAAGCGAAATGTTATTGAAACGTAACATTATTTTAGTCTATGTAAATATATTATATTAATTGTGCCAATTACCAAGAATTATTGTATAAAAATTTAGTAATAAAAATTATTATTTTCATGATGTGTTAATATTGTAAATGTTATAAAGCTGTGAATGATTATGGCTTTTATTGAACACTGCTCTGTGCATTATCAATGTCGGATATGCTCACGTTATCCAATAATAAAAGAACGTATAGTAATGGACTGCAATATATTGGCTGTATTAAATAGCATTTGCTCAATACTTCAAATATTATGAGTTTTTCAGTAATGACGCACAACGCATTAGACACTAGACGCCGCGTTTTTTCGGGTTGAGATGGTGACTTTTATAGTTTCTTGTTCATGTAACTACAAACGGGTGATGTTTTATTGGTCATTTATAAAATCCAACAAGAAAAAGGAACTGCTTGGTGTCTACAGTTATGGCTATTAAAAGTGTTAATGTTATAACAATTACCGAAAGTTGAAACACGTAACTCTTTGTTCCGTTTCTAAATAAAACTTATGGCAGTCAATAGAAGCAAAATGTGTTAGCCTAATGTTTTTATTATAGTTAGTACCTATTGACAAAGGAAGTGTAACATTAGCTCGTATTCAATCACGTATTTTTTTGCTTGATTGTGATACTCATGTTTTTCATACGAATGCTTTTTATATATGTATAATATGACATGCATTCATTTACAGCATCACGTATATTCATTAATATAATACCATCGACCACCCATGTACCCATGTAGGTGTTTGATATGATACCATTTAAGTCTATAATCACTTTGTCGTGATATGTTGAGTTATTGAACGAAACAAAATTGATGGGTATTGTACCTTTTTTGAACTCCATATCGACATGTAAGTTTATGTGTTAATGTATATATAGACAAAACATTTATAATTTCTGTTGAACCTAGATTATTAAAATATATAAATAACACGATACTAAACGATACAAAACGAACATAAACGAAAGATGCTATATATTTTTAATATCGAAAATATACAATATTCTCTTGTAAAATACGTGTGAATTTCTTTTTAAAGCTGTCTTATTATGTTACACAAAGAACATAAATTATATGCACCGTCTAAGAACATAAAATAAAAAAGATAGATTCATCAGTTTCTTCAAACATAATCTTTTCGTTTGCCATTCATTTCGTTTGGCTAAAAATTTTTTTTGATTGAATCATCGTATAAAAGCATTATAATTGGTTCGCTAAATGAAAAGATTTTACTGAGAAACTTGAATAAAAAAACACAGTACCATTATAATATCTTGAAAGAAATTAAATTAATTATTATTAAATTAGTTTAAGTCAATAAACTAATATTAAAAAAAAACTATGAGGTAAAGTAAGTCCAAGTGGTCACCTGCCATCTTTAAGAGGCTACGTGTAACAATGACCGAGATCCTAAGTAATTTAAGTGGAACAGGATTAACTTCGCAAATAGAAACATATGACTTCTTTGTAATAATATTTGCTGGTTACTAATATAAAACAATAATATTAAAGCAGAACGTTGGATGCAAGCCTGTTCCAAACGATCCTTTTGGAAATTTTGGAAGAGATCTCTGTCCAACAGTTCTACAGCTGAACTGTTAATGATAATGAAACTAAAACAAATATTGTAGGTATTGGTTAATCGCTATAAATTTCCAGTTAAATAAAATTTTTTGGGAACAATACACAGGCATACGTTTGTTAGGGATAATATAATATATCTATTAAGAACAATTAATTTCAATTATTTAAATAAGCAATGAAAAGTTGAAAATTAATCATGATTTAATTTTTGTTTTGAGAAAAATCAAAGACCTTTGTACGCTACGTATCAATTACATTATGTATTTATATTACCACTTTAATAAAAAAATTCTAATAGACAATTGAAATATAATTGTACTAAATAAATAAAAAACCCTGTCAAGGAATTTGGTTTATAGTCTGTATGTATCTCTAGTAACCAATTATCGGTAAGAGTAGACATACACATTAGCTCGATTTTACCTAAATCTCAAAGCTAGGATCGATTCGATCAATTACAATAGTAATTGAAAGTGGAATTGATTTGGGACAATACCAATTTCTAGCTGACAGAACACATTTGTGGCTCTCATTTAGGTTTTAATAAGATAGGAACTTTCGCATACAGGGATAAACATTTGAAAGCTTAGCCAGACACATTTGAAGGACCCCTTTATTAAAATGTTCACTGTTTGGTTGTACGTAGTAAATTAAATATAGAACACAGACATTTTGTTTTAATAATTTCTCTATGACAGAGATTTTTGTTTCAAATTATTTATAGTACAAATTTTCTCTTCTGTAGGATGCTTCACTAGTTCTTTTACTATTTATTCTGTCATTCTTTACAGTTTCTTGTACACTCTTTTCTTTCATTCACAATCTTTTCACACATTATCTCTTCATTCGCCGCGTTCTTTTAGTTTCACAATTTACTTCACAGTTACTAATTTTTGACCTTTTTACCATTATTTTTGTTTCTTTTTTAACAATTAATTTTTTGCATAACCTTACAATTATTATTTTTAGTTTTATTTTTATCTGTTACTTTCTTTTTTACTTTATAACAATATTTTAAAAATTTGTGGCCTCGTTTTTTATTTTCCATGATAAAAGCAATGTTGCCACTTTCTATTATTACCTACAGCTCCAGTTCACACTCCCATTATTCGTTTGACACAACACTGACATTAAATAAAATATTAAAATATCAAAGTTAATTGCTTGATTATGCTCTAAAATAATAAATGTTAGAGTTTTGATTTTAGTAGGAAAATTCGTTTCATTTAGATAGGTCCCGCACTAGATAGATCGACAACATAGTTAAGGTCGCCGGAAATTACTGTTTTCGGGCAGCGCAAGACCGATCATCGTGGTGATCTTTGGGAGAGACCTGTGCCTGGCAGTGGGCATCTTCGCTGAAAAGGAGTCAGATAATGGTTTACACAAAATTCTCACCGTATGAGAATTGAGGGAGCTTTAAATAAATTACGAATCAAAGTATGACTCTTATGGATAGCCAGAATAATTTTTTAGGCATCTTGAAAATTACATAGAAAATATTTTATGAAATTACACACACCAAAGACCGTACCGATTACGCGACAGCTAGTATTTTATAAAATAATGAGAAAATAAGAATGCCCGCAATATTCTCGTTTCAGCGGGAAATTCCTTTTAAATTTTTAATCTCTCCGTAAACATCTGTTATCGGATGTAAAGAGTAAAATATCTCGGTTCTGACCAGATACCAGAAACAAATAAATCAACTTTTATGTGTTTACGTTAAATTTGTTTATACGAGAACGTTACAGAAGAAAATTATCATTCATTGTTAAGGAATTAAAAATCAAAATAAAAATGTTCATTATAGCCCAAATTTTAAAGATTTTAAACATTAATTTTTGATTTATGTGAATCTGCGAGCGTGATTTGTGAATAATATTAATAATAAAATGATACAAATATTTAACTTAAAAATTAATAATTCACATCTAAGTACATTGATCTTACAACAATGATATTGGTAAAATTTTAGAGCCAAGTAATAAATAAATTTTATTACTGTAAATCGATATTAGAAACCAATTTCTTTTGGAAAAGTTAGAAGGCTAGAACCACGATAAATAGTTTAATATTTAATCAAGGCGTGTAAACATTACTACGGTCTGTTCTTTGCAGTACAATAATTGTTTTTACTGATTGTCCTAAGTCTCATAGTTTTTCTTTCAAAAGTTTGTGTAGCACCGCATTATAATCAAAGTAGGGCATTAACAAACCCTTAATAAATGTAGAAAAATACATAAATGAAGTATCCTGAAAACAACATACAGTGTTTAGGTTTCAAACCTTTTATAGGTTACTCCCTTTAAAAAAAAATCCACATCTTCCCCTTTTTAGTTTCATCTATTACTTATAGGTAATAAAATGTACTTCCTTAAAAGTTTTAATGTTTATTAACACCACGAAAAAAGGTATTTTATACCTTGTTCCTTATTAGTCTTTGAACTCGTAACCCATCTATGAAAAGCTACAGCGGCCCACAAGTGGTCGGTATCTGTCAGTAGGAAGCCTATGGTGTAGTGATAAATATATAGCAAAATTAATTATTTTAATTAAAAAATTAATACTAATTTAAAAATAATCAAATTTTGTTCAAAAAAACTTTTTAAAGCATGGCTGCGTAAATGTATAAATTTTTAATATACCTGACCATTGTATATTATAGCTGGCTTTTCAATCACAACCTTGATTCATTCCCAAGACGAAAGTATTGTGACTGTTTCTGTATTGTCAAATATGGCGCAATATTACTTTTTGCATTCTTCATTTTTATGTTCGTTTCATCCGGTAAAATGCGAGATAATAATATCATAAAATGAAAAAAGTAGCGACATTTTCCTTCTGACATACAATGTTAATTACAGGTGGTAGTCTATTATCTTTCGACTTCTGTCTCTCGAACATACACACTGGTTGATCTGTAGGCCATAAGTATCTAAAACATTATGTTTGAAGAGCACCTTATATATATGTTATTAATTTTATTAAGGTCGTGAGAAGGCGTTGGATTTAGGCCGCTTCTAATTTTTACTGGAAATTTTAGCGTTCAACAGTGGACGTCCTTTGGCTGGATCGATGATTATTCGTTTTTTTACTGACTACCACTTTTTCACTGATCCCGATACAATTAAGGTGGCCAAGCACCTAGAGGCTAAACTTGCATAAGCGGGCTCAGGTCGTTACCTAAGCTGTTCTATGGTGTGACCTTTAAGAGAATTTTATCTTTAGTTGTGACTTCAATGGAACGAACCACGCCTCGATCCGTTGCTATTATCACGTTACTTTGAACCCAGAGTAAATCGTGCAGGTACGAGTAGCCCGTCCAATATCACCTTACGTCAGGAAAAGGCAGTAATCGAAAATTTCGGTAAAAAAAGACGTACAATATTCTTCAAAACAGGCTTGCACCGTCTACAGCAACAAAACTCAAGTAGATGCCATAAAATATTATATGAATACAATAGAACAATTGAAGTCGGGTGCAATTTACACATAACATTTGTATTTGCACAAGTTTTTCGTATTTAATAAAATTATCGACAACTTAGAATATTTTTAAATCTATTACAGACACGAACCTGTAAATCCAGAAATCATGATAAAGCAAAAAAATTAAACTTCACTGCTTTTTATATTTTAAGTTCTTTTTATATTTTAAGTTCTTATTTTTAATTATTTTAAGTCTAAAGCAATTTAAGTGGCGTTTAAATGTTATGTTGCTACAAACTCATTCGAGGCATTAGTTAAACATCATGATATTATCAAATACGGCTATGTACATAAACGAAAGTAACTTTGCTGATTAAAACAAAAAGATTTTTTACTTTTCTGTATATCTGAAAATTATTATTGAGATTATGAAAATCAAAAAGTATGATTTATTTGAAATAATATCCTACTATACTTTATTAAAGTATAGAATATTAAGTGTTATATGAAAAACGGCGTAAATAATTATTTTTGTTGTATTTTAGCACAACAAATTCAGCTCAAGATGAGGACACAGACTGGTCAAGGAATATTTCAATGAAGAAATATCTGACACAAAATGGAACCAATGACACTTATGGTAAGTTTAATAAATATCATAATGGTATGTGCCCGGACTTAGGATTAATGAAAATCTTTCAACAAATATGACATTGATGCTTGTTATTGTAATTTGATGTAATATAAATAATTTAAATAGTGGTTGGTCATAAATTATGGGGGTAACATACGTATACACAGAACTCGCAACTAACAAAAAATTAAAAAAAAGACAATAAAATTGATGTTATTCTATTTCTTTTTGACTACTCAGCTGGAATAAATTAATGATATCGTTTATAATAAAATATTGAGTAGTGTCACTACTGGACAGAACAAAAGATAAACTACACGCGTCTAAAATTGGATCATCATTATTTTTAAATAGCTCAGTTAATTTTGAATTCGTTCTCTCGGTCGTAAATAGCTATTTTTGCAATGATAGTAAACAAGAATAGAAAAACGTCATGCAGATACTCTGTTCGTCCCAGACCTTTCATACTTTTAATTCATACATCTTATAAATAATAATGAGATGTTCTTACCCCGCGATGTCTCTCTGAAGTCTACATATCTTTTTCTTAATTTATACTACTAGAAAAATAATGAAACTTAAACAAAAGTTTGAATATGTTTACTCACAGTTAGTTTTCAAATAATTTATCGTATCAAATAAGATGTGTAGTAAGTATATTACAACTAATTTCTTTCCAGATTTTATTTATTTTTGTTCTAAAACAATGCACACATATCGCTAATGCCAAATGTCCTATAGTTATAAAAACATTAATATAATAATAAACATCGAGATAATAGTCAAAATAAAAATATTTTATGGTTAATTTGTCATGCGATATCGAACGAGGTAAAAAAAAAGTTATTATATACTTTTATTACGTTATAATGTCATTGATAACAAATATTAATAAATAGCTTATGTTGAAAAATCGAACAGAATATGTCCGACGTCAATAAATTTTATAAATTTACGAAATTTAGTATTTTATTACAATTTAATGTTTCCTTCCGCAGACGTAATAATTAACAGTTTAAAAATAAGATTTTGTATTTCAGATGCACTGTACGATGTGCCAACGGGCATGATAGTTTTGCTGTCAATTCTGTACGGGTCGATATCTGTATTGGCGGTTGTAGGAAACTTCCTAGTCATGTGGGTGGTGGCAACATCCCGGCGTATGCAAAGTGTCACCAACTGCTACATAGCTAATCTAGCTTTAGCCGATATAGTTATAGGATTATTTGCTGTACCATTCCAGGTTAGTTAATATTATATAGTTAGTTAATAAATATAGATTTAAATCACACAGTTAGTACGTACGTAAAATACTAACTCTATACGGTTCTGCCAAAAAAATAAATTTTGTTTCCACATTTCAAAATATGTACATTAATGATACAAAAATTAGATACACACAGAGTTTTTAGATTTAGACGCACCGTTTTATGTCATGACGTTTGACTTTTCAAGAAGTCTGAGCGAAAAGCTAATTTTCACATCTTCTTGAATTTTAATATTAATAGCATTAGGCAATTATTTCAATAGGCGATAATTTACCATTTACAATGCATTGTTGACAAAGTTAACTGTCATTTAAGAGGTGTAAGACATCGAAATGTCATTTAAATATTAACACATTTTGAAAATATAACCAAAAATCTAATTTAACTTTTCTTTTTTTAACAAGTGCTTCAAACACGTCCTTCAATTTAAAAAAAAGGCATCTGTTATTTTAATCTTATATTTTTTCAACATTTCTTTATAACGGATGCGTTGTTAACCCGTAAGAAAAACTATGTTTTGACGTAATTCTAATAGATAAAATAGACGTGGGTTTTTTAAGGGCCCCGCTATTGGTGACATCTATTTTGGGACAGAGTTTTCTCCTTTATTATTAATTTAAATTCCTCTGTTATTAATGTTTTTTACATCCTTGTTCATTTTTATGATCTTCTGTCATTCCTTTTAAAATCTTTCTTTCCTCTTCTTTCATTCTACTATTTTTTTCTATTTTTTTCCCATACAAATTTCCCATTCATCGCCTCACTTTCTTCGCCTCGTTAACACATAGTTATCACATTGGTATATTTATTTAAGCTATTTTACATTTTTATCCTCCTTCTAATATGCTTATTATTACTATTTATGACAAATCACAATTTTTTTGTTTTATTTTTTATTTTCTTAACGTTTAATTCTTATTCTAACCTCTAACCTCCTGTTCACTTGGTGCCTTACCCAACCTGTATCTTGTTTTTTTTGTGATATCCTTCACTATACTCCAGCCAAACTTGAGGAACGCTGGCCTATATTTGTTATCTCCTATTTGTGAGGCAATGTTGTCCTCGCTTATCTTTTTACTTAACTGGCATTCGGAGTCGTAACGAAGTCTTCCAAATGCCTGAGAGTCGGCCACCAGATGCACCACGATATGGTCCACACTCGGTTCATAGAAGCTCAAGTCGCTCTCCTTAAACTTAAGCCGGGGAAGGTACTCAGAGGATCCCCCGATAGACGTTGGTTTCGACGATTATTTATGTTACTTTTTAGCATGCATGCATTTGTTATTATTAAATAAAGGTTTTTACATATTTAATAATTAATAAAATTATAGTAAAATTGCCATTTAAAGGAATATAACTGTTTAATGAATTAAACCGAGAATTTACATACCAGAGAGTAAAGTAATATAAAACACTCCTAAACTTTGAAAGGCGATATGTGTGAAATTTTCGTGCATAACAAGTAGACTGAACAAGAAGCTGTCCTTAATATTATGTATTTAGGTTTCTTCTCGAAGCAAAAATTACTAAGCTGAAAAATAAAGTGCTCGTAATTTACTCAATTCTGTAAGATATGAAAGAAAGGCAATCAAACAGCGTCTTTGAGGCATGAACTTGGTGAAATCAAAATCTTGAAGGAAATATTTTACTATTTATAATGTATATTGTATATACATGTGAACACTTAATTAAGGTATACCGTAGCTCTACGGATATTTATCCTACTTCAACAAACTAAGCGCCGGATAAAGCTTTTACGATTTGGCCAGATGTTACAGGCCGTTTCTGAAGTATTTCCTCAACAGGCAAACCGTAGTTTTATCGTAGTTCTAAATTGGATGTGAAAGTTAATATCTTTAGAAATTCTTCATTATTATTCTTTTAATCACAATAATTATTGTTATATTTTTGGACTTAACAAAAACAATTGGTACAAAAATGTGTGAAAGTGTGTATCGAGAACAAATGTTCATTAAAAATGAATTGTCTTACTTAAAAGTGAGAGCATGCAAGCATTGCAGCTTAATTCCTGGTAGAAGATCGACGTGACTAGAAGAGTGGATAAGGTTGACAAACGTCATAATTTTTTATCGTCAACATGATCACAAAACAGAAGCACGATTGTTACGATCTGTACTGGACTTAAATTTTTTTAAATGCCCTCTCGTTCCTGTGTTTTAAATCCATAACAGGGACTTTTGTTTCAAATTTTTCAGTATTTTATTATTAACATTCTCTTCTATCATCTTTTTTAAGTTCTCGTCAAAGATTTCTTTATTTAAGTGTATCCAATTGCATCTTTACAATTTGTATATTGAATAATAACATATAGCGTAAATATAGATTTTCTTGTTACTCTTTGTATGGCAATTCGTACATATTACATTGTATTGGTTCAGTTTCAAGCGGCGCTGCTCCAGCGGTGGTTGCTGCCGCACTTTATGTGCGCGTTCTGTCCATTCGTGCAGGCGCTAAGTGTTAATGTTAGCGTGTTTACATTAACTGCTATCGCGGTTGACAGACACCGAGCGATTATCACGCCACTAAGGTATGTTCTTTATTCGTTTTTTATAATTTAGGTTAATAGTAATTTCGAAAAAAGTCTGAAAACAAATTATTTATGAAATATCAGTTAATGAAATTATAGAGAGTGTATATAGAACGAAATTAACTTTACTTTGAATATTACAAAACTAGAATTGGTTAAGACTAGTTTACTATGATTTAATAAATAATCATAACTACAATTCGTTTATATTTGACAATTACTATTATATTCGCCATAAATAAGCGATCATAGGTCGCGGGCTCGATTCCTGAGATATAATGTTATATAATCCACACTTAGTGCATTAATTATACAGGATTGTCAGAACTCATAAACAAATTTCCAGAGGAAGCGCTAAAGCATTCTCTACGTACCATAATACCACACATTTTGATTACCAACTTGCCTGCCAAGCTTGTCTCATCAAGCTACCTGCGCAGGAGGCCTATGCCTTGCAGTGGATGACTCTCTAAATACCGTAACACTTATGTCTTACGGTTTAAATGACTAATAATATAACAATTATTATGAAAGACTATGCTTAAAAATGATCAAACATGCAATAAAAGTCATTTAAGCATGTCATTATGTTGTAAGGTCAAAAGTAGATAATAATAATAAATTTATCCTTTTATTTAGTCTATTAAAGCTTAGTAATTAATGTTATAATTGCTTACGAAATATTTCGTACAAAAATATTACTTTCATTGGTTCATGAGATTTTGGACATATTTGTATTAATAACTAAATGATCTATGATCCATTAGCAGAAAATAAATATTCAAACTGATATATCTTGATCCGATACGAACGGAGGATGATTTGTATGAATAAATAAATTGCTATTATAACGCTCCTATAAACATCACTTTCGGAAGTCGACTCGAAATCAAAGGTCAGCAACAAATTAACACTTGACCGAACTCAAGGTTATTTGAAAACTAGCATGTTATCAATATCTCACAGTCATGTAATATTTCCTTTTGTAAATTATCCGTACTATAAAACTCAAATAAAAGTTGCTATTACAAAAATAAAAAAAAATTGCATAAAATTCCTTTAAATTATTAAAAAAAACATGTTTTAAGACTATTTATACCTCCAACAAATTTAATCGTTTATATACAAAACATTGATTGATTCATATTAATATCTTTATTTGATCATTTACAATGCCACTAACTTAAAACTTAACCCAAAATAATCGAAATTCGCACTGATCTGAGAAGAGCCCACGGCAATCCGAGTCGTGTTTTTTTTTGTGGTCACTTTTACAATATCCTTAATACAGTAGAAGAGATACCCATTCCCACTTATAAAACCTTCACACTATAAAAGGTTTTTTTAAGTATTTGTTTAGTGATTTTTTTATTAATAAGTGAATAATGAGTGAGTTATTTGAGACACAAATACACAAGAATGTCTTGTACTAATGTACACAGTAGTCCAAAGAAGACTTTTTGTATGAAACCTAGAGAAAGGTATAACTAGCTTATCTTTATGTCTAGTGTTAATCTTGTGTACATCACCATTTTTATTATATTTATATTATTATATATTGCACATAGATTATTAATAAGTAAGTACTTTATACTGGTAAGCAGTTCGAAAACTCTACTAGAAACCTTAGGTGGAAACCTATATCCAGTAATGAAAAAACTACGACAGTTATGATATAAATCCGGTAAGGAATAAATAGAAAGTAATAGGTAAGCATATAAATATGTTTTTAACTATGGATTAGTTATTGCTTTCAGCGCTCATACTTCTAAACGTGTTGCAAAAGTAATCATCGTGTTAATTTGGGTACTGGCGCTGTCTTTGGCGGCTCCCATGGCTATGTCATGGGAAGTTATAATGGAAGAGGAATTTGATCCAGGTAAAATATGTTTTACGTTTTGTACAAAAGCATGTATTAGAGAAATATTTATCTAGATTTATTGACGTATCGATGTGTATCTTATACTTTACTCGGGAATCTTTGTAACAATAAATTACACAATAATTCTATGCATTATGTAATTTAGTGGTTTGTTAATTTAATTGGTGCCAGTGATCTAATTATAAGGTGCGTGTTCCTCCTGAATAAAAGTAATATTTATTATTTCTTCACTGCTTTTCTAGGGTTTTCATTGTTATGTCACTTATAATTCACATATTTTGTAATTATGATTTTTCGTGTCCAAATCTATTTTTACAAGAGTTTGGAAAAGCACATTTCAAAAGATTTATGTCAAAAATATCGCGGTGGAATTATTATTTACGAGCTCATGTTGAACAGCACTCGAAATGGGAATTAACAATGTCATGTTACCTGTGGGATTAAACCAGGGACACGAAATCAATTAAATATAAGCGTCTGGGCAAAGGCTTCTTATGTTCTTCATTTTTGTTTTATTTTTTTTCGGTATTTCGTTACATCGTTTAGCACGTATTCCTTATTATACGAGTAGTACATTTAGTTATGTAAATTGATTAATAATTAATATAGATGTTTAAATGTAGAAAAGGTGGTGTTGTACATAATTTTCTGTATCAAACATTATAAACAGTTGATATTCTATATTAAACAATTAGATAAATAGATAAACACAATAAAAGTTTCTAAAACTAGATAGGTCAGTCGGAAAGTACTATTGACATTTCGCTAGAACATTGTAAAAGGGGAAAGAGGGCAGAGCCGATCGTTTTATGTACGGGCAATGGATTTAGTGCGGCTTATCGTATGTGCACAGGGCACTAAAAGTGTTTGATATAATCGTACCGAAATATCCATAATTCGCAGGACATGGCATTTATATTGGTATCTTATATCTATTTTTTCTTAATTATCAATGTTGATATTACAATCCCAACCAGTCTTAAACTAAGCTTGTATCTCAAGATTCTTACAGTTAATTATATAGGTCACCATTTTACTTATTTTCTATATTAATTCACAAAATTTCTTATATACAAAGAGATAAAGGCAAAAAAAATATAAATGTATTTGTCAGCACATAAAACAAGAAATTTATTTGCAGTGACCCTTCTGTTTTACAAAAAGCCTTTCTGTGCTGCAAGCGAATTTGGATCGCATTCGTTGGCTATTTACAGATTGCTACTATATATTTTTCAGGTATGTTTTACGTAAATTCTATGAATATATAAGAATTTGTACTAACAAAAATTAAAAAAAATGAATAAAATACAACACGTAGTAATAATATTTTCCGCAAAACTTTTTTTTTATTTTATAATTTTGAATTTCGTTTTCTATTTTTTGTTCACTGGAACTATAGAAACTATATAAATAAAAACTAAAAATGCAAATAATATTTAGTTTTTTCATTTCATTTCATTATTTTCTTTCTCTTTCACTCGTTTCTTTATCGCAATTTAAGTATTATAGTAAAATAATTATTTCTTTATTTAGTACGTTATCCCGTTGTGCGTCATAACCTTCGCCTACTCACACATGGCGTTGAAACTATGGGGCGCTCGGGCACCAGGTAACGCCCAAGAATCACGAGACGCGAATCAAATGAAGAACAAAAAAAGGGTAAGTACTTATGAATGTATATACTGCCTACAGGATTGTCATAATTTATGTTATATTTTGCCTCGTCACGTTAACGAAATTAGACACTTTGTGACAAAATGATATAAATAAGTAAGACTTTATTTGTGTCATATTTCTGGTTTGTGAATGTGCCCATATTAGACTCTAAATTTAGTGCATATTAAAGTTATGGTTAAAATCAGAAGTGCTTAGAGTATGGACAGCCGGCTATGGATGAAATTTTCGGAAAAAGGTGGGCATACTTGAGATATTTGACCAACACCGGTGTACCGCGAGTAAAATTTAGTTAGCTGTAACTAAAGCGGTACAGCGGTTCCGACCAGTGCGGCGGTTACGTAATAAGCATTCGCATATGAAGAATTTAAAACTTTGTACTAAAGAGTCCTCCTATTTTATATTCAACATTAATGTAAACTAATATATTTTCACAGGTAATAAAAATGTTGGTGTTGGTGGTGGCCTTATTTGCAATCTGTTGGTTACCACTACAGAGTTACATGATGTTTCAATCGTTTTTCCCGTCAATCAATGAGTAAGATTAATTTTGGTTTTGAATTCTTATAACATTATACTAACAAAATAATAATTGAAATATTTGTTTATTCAATAAACAAATACTTTATTATTATTGTTATTTTTTATATTAAGGTTTAATTTTAACAATACAGCGGTCGTTAACCAACCAAATTAAACATAATCAGGAAATACATTAGCCAATCTATTTTTTATTAATTAACGATATAAAATTGTTATTATGAAATGTACGATTTTATTCATTTTAATGACAATAAAAGCCAAAGTGTAGCAGCAAAAGTCTGTAATAAATGAAAACTTTGCAAATAAGTTGCTTACTTCAGAATTAGACATTTCGAAGTCAATCCTTTGAGAAAAACAAAATTATCAAAGCGCTCTTTTGACAAAATAGATTCAATGTGTACATACACCTTTGATCATTGAAGTTTTCTGTTTTTTTAGACAAAGTATGAATTAAAATAGAAACATCAGTTTTTACGAGTGTTATTTGCTATTTACAGACATTAAATAATATAGATCTCTGAAAAATACAGGCTGTTTACATTAAAAATAATAATAACGTTCCTTGATTTTCAGGTATAGATATATAAATGTGATATTCTTTTGCTTTGACTGGCTAGCAATGAGCAACTCTTGCTATAATCCCTTTATATATGCGATTTACAATGTAAGTATAAAAATTTATTTCGATGTTTTTATCGGAGAAAATTAATTTAACAATGTAATATTTTATTTTATTGCTGTGCTAACAAAAGTCAACTAAAGTGATACTTTCAGTGTTTTTAAGACATAATTTCATTTAATTTTCCCGTTTTTTGCTTAACGTTTAAATGATTAAGTTATATAAATATTTGTACTTTTAACAGGAGAAATTCAAGAAAGAATTTAAACAGCGATTTTCTTTAGGCCAAAAACGGAGCCGGAGAAGATTTAATAATGACAGTTATGAGGTAAGTGTCTTTATATTTTAATTTCATGTAATGTTAAAAAAATTATTGAGAAAAACCATAAATTTGTTACAGGACGGTCAATCTTATAGAACACGAGTTTTGTCATTTCGGTCGACAAACGACAGGAGTACGTATACAACAAGAAAGTCAATAAATTTGGGAGCGTCGGATACGATGAAATCCCAAACTAGAAATTCTTGTCACTACCCAAGAAATTCTGAGGGTGAATCTCGGCAAAAAATAACAAGCGAGTTAAATTCTGATAAGAATGGTACCAAAAATACTGCCTTTTTGAAACGTAAAAGTAAAATGGATAGAAGAACAGAAGACAAGACGGCACCAATTGGCGATGAGCGCGTTAGCGAATTGTACATTTTCCCCAATAGTAATATCGTAGAATTCACAGACATGCTTTGTGATAATAAAGTGTAAATTAGTCAGTCTTGTCAGTTACAGTAAGCATTTATTAAATAGTCAAATATGTGATGTTATAAGATAATTTACGTTTAACGTTTAAGAATTAAATTAGTTCAGATTTTATCTTGTTTTCTTTGAAACCATTTTAACCTCCCACTTCTGTAATCGAAAAACAGTCAGTTATTAATAATGTTTGTTTGAACTTAACATTGAAGGGATTCCACAAATTACGGTCGCGTTAAAACAATGTGGCACGAAAGATATTTATTTTAGTAATTTATTACTTTAATTGTTTTACATAAACACTACAACTTAATTTAAATAATTTATGTTAGTCGTTGTTATAGAGCAGTGATTGCCCAGCGATAGAGACTTGATAGGGACTTGCGTCCATAGATCGCGGTTTCGACTTCCGGAATAGAATCTTATTTAACAATTATAATATTTTAATAATATTTATAATGATAAAAATAATTTTTGTGGGTGTCTATGGGCTGTAATGAGGGCGACGAGTCGTTAAGATTGAAATTGATATCTCCTAAAATGTAATCATCATTTGTGTACTAGGACGTCAACCGTTGGACTAAGCCCCCCCCCCCCTATAGATTTCCAATAGGACTGTTAAAAAGCCTGCATTCAGCGTCTTCCGACGAACTAGCAAGTTTATTTGTCCACATTATAGGCGGACATTCATAACCTTGAAGCCTGTATTGAGCGCTACGTGGCCTGCCCCCAACAACATCAATTTTTGATCCGCTGGGCTATATCGGTTCCTTTCGTTAAACTAAAGATCTTCGTTTTTTTTTAATCGATCTCTTAGAGAAATCCCAAGCGAAGCCCTCTCCGTGGCCCATTGAGATACTATCAGTTCGTCAATGAGGCTCAGAGTGAAAAACCACGTTACTGTGCAGTAAGTGCTTTGGTCTTAGAGTTTAGTCTTAACGCGTTGACTGCATTGGACAAGAAGGTGATGATGGTAATAGTTTGAGCAGTTTAATTGAAATATGTTGGTATGTTCGTTTGCTTAAAACTAAATATATATGCCGAAGTTAAAAAAAAATATTACGTCTAAGGGTATTATTGCAATTTGTAGATAAATATTACTCCCTGCCCAAAAATTTGCGGTCAATAGGACACACATTTATGTAGTTCTGTTGTTTCAAGATATCTTCAAGAGTAATTTTATAACTATTTTTTGAAGTCCTTTCTTTAAATAACACAATTTTAAATATTGCAAAACAATTGAAACAAACTGTAATAAATCGAATCCAAATTGTTGCCAGAATTTATTAATGCTTGCATCGATTCGGGATTGAATATTTCCCTTACTAGATATATGGCATACCAGTCATCTTAATCGAGTAAACGTGTACGAATTAATTTCTCTTATATACTCATAAAATAATAAATTCTTCTAATAAAAATTTCTTCTTCTTTAATATTTGATAAAATCTGCTGTATCAATGAAACAAATATAATACACTAGGAAGCAAGAAATAAACACGCAATAAAAGCACAAATAAATTAAAGCTGTATGTGGTTAAATAAGATTATTGTATAAATAAGGTACTTAAGACAATTTTGTGTGAAAATGTGTATCAATCTAAATGTAAATTATACACAATAGCTTTGTGTTTCAACGACTGTTCTATTGTTTGAGGCAAAAAGGGTTCGAAATTTAGCATACCACGTAGTTTTTACATTTTTTAAGCTTTGTTGTATCAAATGAATTTCCAGTATTTTGTTTTATACATTCCAGAAGTAATCTTAGTAAAAAGAATATTTAAATAAATTTGGTAAAATAAAATGTTTAAGAGATAGTATTCTAAACAATTTATCAAAAGTAAATTACTGGTCTAACTATATGCATGTAGGATAGTCAATTTGCAAAGTTGTTTTTTTTTTTTTTTTAATCAAACCATAAATTATTTACTTGATATTTAAAAAAAGAAACTACATAGTAAGTATACATAAGTAATATAAGTGTTTTTTTATGTTTTAAATTGGTGAGGTGCTACTTTTTGAACTACTATTCACTATTTTACGGAGGCCAGTATCTTTGCGATAGTAAAAATATTATTTTGTCATAAGATTTCAAACAATGAAATCCAATTTATTCTATAACAAGTCAAACTTTGAGTGAATAAAATACACACTCATAAAACAATAATTACGATATAAAAACGGATATAATTCACCTTTTGTTCATTATAAATATAGGATTGCCACTGATCACAAATTAATTTCCAGAGGACGGGCAGCAGCCTCCGCTACGTACGATAATACCATCCCGCCTTCCATGGGCGATATTTTTGTGGGTGGCCTAAGCCTTGGGCGTCTATGGGCTGAAACGACGACAACCAAAATCTTTCTTAAAAATATACGAACCAAGTGATCGATTATTAACTGTAAAGCTTAGCTACAATTTCCTTGCGCTTCCCTTTAGCTGTACTGCAGTAAAATTACCATATACAAACTAATTTAATATGCGATCTTTAGAAAGGCTGCTACAAATATCGCCAGGGTATCATTATATATATATATATATATATATATATATATATATATGATATTAATTATTATTTTCAATACGATACGATATTCAATAATATAAGCATAATACCTACTAGCGAAAATTTGTTTGAAACGATTAAAAGGAAGGAAACCACTTCATTTTATAATTCCGCGAATAAACATAATTAATTTTTTATATAAATTCCTTTTTTTTATATAGCTTCCTGTGTTAACCTAACACTTAAATTAAAATAAAACAGCGCTCTTTACTTTTCTATAATACCAACAGTAAGGTTTCATAAATTGTTAAGCATAAAAATAAACCAAATCGTAAACAAAAGACAATTGTTTTTAAAATATAAAATATTACTGATGTTTATTATTCAACAATAGGTTTTTGTTCTTTAATACGCACACAAAAACTGTGTAGTGTAATATTATGTTAGAAAGAGCAACTGTCAAAGTAAAATTATATGGGAGTAGCAATCTCCTAGAGGCGAAAACCACATAGGCGTGTATTATAACAAATTAATTACATAATTAACAATAACAGAATAACGGATACATTAAAACTCAAATCTTGTAATTAGTGGGTATTTATTACATCAAAAATAAGTAAATTACGAAAAAATAAGTGTTTAATGCAGTTTTAAATTTATTGTTCTTAGGAAAGCTTTAAAATTTTAACAAAATATAGATTTACTTTTATATGTAGCTAAAATGAAAACGAAAATTTCTGTTAAGTTTTCTGATTCTTTAATTATAATTATTAATTTAAAATATAAAAAATGAGATTTTGAGTATAAACTTGAATATTTGGTACATTACTTTTGACATTTTGTTTATAAAATTAAAGAAAGACCTTTAATATTTTAATTTAATTAACAACTTAATCAATATAAGCTGTTGAACTGTATTAATGATTGAAACGTTAATATTAAAAAAAATAGAAAATGGCATTTATTAGAGAATTTGAATAGTAAATCAATAACATGATTCTGACTAACTGTCATTTGTTTTACGTTGAATAATTATTATTGTATAGACCCGTAAAACAGCGTGGGACATTTTTTTGACTTTTTGTTTAAAAGCTTCGTTATATTATACAAAAGTTTCAACAACGGGTGTCAATTAAGGAGAAATGAGAGATTTTTAGTGGGCGTAAAAATGTTTTCAACTTTGAAGTAAATGTAGTAGAGGGTATTAAAATTATACATTTTATTGCTTTTCTTTTTTCAATATGATCTTAGCCTATTATTTAATTACATCTATTTTAATAAAAAATTGAAACATTACTGTATTACACTGAAAGTAAAGGTTAAGTTATACTGAGATATGTTGATGTGTAAATTTTCCCTTCACTAAAAAATCTACGCAATGTATACGACTACTTTTATTATTCGTTTGTAATAAAACAATTACGTGAAACCAATGTTCGAAAAAAAATTTCATGTCATTACCTATCGGTGATTCTGGCAGTTTTCGTAGAATTGGACAGAATCGTAAAAGACGAAATCGATTATTCTTGCTCTTTTCATCGAAAAATTGGAATCGATCCAACTAATCTGATTTGCGGAGATTCTGTTCAGGTATTTTGATTTTTCCACATACATAAATTAAGTGCAAGGACTGCATCTATTTGTAGATACAGGAAATCCATGTGAAATTCTAAATTCGAAATAAAGACGATACCTTAAATCACGTCTGGTTCCTAAATTACACGTTCGTAATAGTTTTTGCTTTCAAGCTATCTAAACTATAAGGCTAAGCTATTTTCATAAAACTTTAATGATCATAATAATCGGTAATTTATTATGTATGAGTGATAATAAATGTGTAAATTTGGAACTTATAAAGATACCTAGTTCTTTAGCAACGAACATATGTTTCACATACTTATATTATAAATATAAGTAAATCTGTGTTTTAAAAAGATTATAAAACCTACTTACACATTAATAAAACATTTAGGAGAATTGTGTCGGAAAGGTATTTACTTGTAGGTTATTTACGCCAGTCAGTAACAACTAATTTACATTGTAATTATATAAAAATCTATCTTTTCTCTTTTGTCTCTAGTTGGACTTAAGTTTTAGGTAGGTATTTTATGTTATATTGCTAAGGGCCTATAATGTGGTAACATTTTACAAACAAAACCACCGATAATTTAATTAAAAGTATTTGTATAAAAAATCTTAGAAAGAGAGTTTGTTACATCCGAATCAATTATCCCTTACAAAGAAGCAAGCTATTAATCTTTATGGGATTCGTAGCAATTCGGTAAAAGGAAGGAGGCAGTCTTACAAAATGTAAACTTTTTGATTGACTAAGTTTGGCGATTATCAAAGGGTTTTATGTAATATACTTATTACAGCTTGGTTTCATGGTGTTTAAGATAAATAAGGATAAGTTTGAATAAAATGTATTTAATGACAAACAAAAATTTCATAAGAAAGTTCACTTGCTCATTTTAGTATAAATATATATAGAGCACGGCACATGTGTAAGAACTAAATTTATTATTGATCATCCGCTTAATAATAGATGACGAAAACAACCATAAAAACAACATTCAACAATTGTGTTAATTCTTTTCTGAAAGGTTGTGTACCATCTCGTATCTTTTAATTATGTGATTTCTTAAAATAAAATCAAGTTAGATCAGAAATATTACAATTTTTCATCTAAGGTTATATAAAACATTTTATTAAGATGGTAAATATTTGTATTGTTACTCCAAATTTTATAAAACAAAATCCCTATGTCTGTAATTATTTATCTAACGTGACTCAAAAGATTGCACTTCAATGTAAAATTCAAAAATTCAATGACCTGGAAATGCGAAGCAAACGGCTTAGCACTGTGGATAAAATTTGTAAGAAATGTCAGTTTATTTAAATAGATCCCCATTAAAATATTTCAACAATATTAAAGTCATCGTCAACATATTTCAAAGAACTGTACGTCCATTATTGGACATTAGCGTCCTTCACATATTTCCAATAGGATCGGTAGGAAGCGGCCTGCATCTAGAATCTTCCGACGATATCAACAAAGTTATCTGTCCACTTTGTTGATGTACATCTCATGCTGAGCTTGCTGATCTATGGTCTCCACTCTAGAAACTGCAGGTTCCAGCAGCCATTAATTCTGCGTGCTGTGATCCAGGCATCTGCCATCGGCAGCCAGGCCATCGCTACTTCAATTAGTCAATCCGCGCAATTTCGATTACTTTTGGTTGTTTTACGGATGTTCTCATTCTTGATTCCATCTCGTAGAAAAATCCAGAGCCATGGCCCAGAGCAAGAGACCATGTTGTAATGCTGTAACAGATCGCTGATTATATTATTTACTTTAAATTAAACAAAACATCAATTGATGATTCTCTTATCGTTTCCACAAATATTTAACTTTTAATTAAGTTAAATAACAAACTTGACGTCTGGCATAAAACTCAATCAACTTGAAAGTAAAAACCTTTCTTATCGACCATTTTCTTTTACATTGTAAACACTTCATTGCCTACCTTACTATATCTTTAAAAGTCATAAATACGTATCAAAGCTCTGCTTAGCTTTTACAAGCGAGCAAAGTTTTTATTTAGTACCAAATAATGCTTTAGCTTTAGATTTATATATCGGTACGGTTCAATAAAATCCGTGTAAATCCGAAATATATCCTTTGGGAGTGTGTACTTTATTATAGTTGTTGCAAACTTTTATACACAGTTGAAAAATTTTATGTTTTGTTTGTTTAGTGACCCAAAACTAAAGTACGATTTGAAAGCTCTAAAGATGCATATTTTGACCAAAACAATTCTGTTTTTAGTTAGAGTAACAAAATTTTTTAAAATCACGAGGACTCAATCACAGACCATTCAAACAATTCCTTGATGACTTCGAAAGCGAATACGGAGATTTACCGGATTCTGAAAATTACAATAATTTTCCGAATTATATGAAAATGGCTGAAAAATTCAACATAACTGCGATTAATTTCAGTTATGTAGAAAAGCTAGACATTTTGATTCAATCTTTTCAAGACAGATTTTCGGAGTTTAAAAAAGTAAAACCTCTGTTGGACATATTCAGCAATTCATGATTTCAGTTGAAAATGCGCCAGAGTCAACGCAGTTGTTCACTTTTACCGCTGCATTAATAAAAATATGTACGAAGTATTGCGCATAAACGCTCTGAAATGTGCTAGCTTATTTGGTTCTAACTACATATGTAAACAAACTTTTCCAATTCTAAATAATAATAAAACAAAAACATCGAAACCGCCTTGCAAATGAAAATTTGGGAGCAGTTTTACGTGTTGCTACATGTAAATTTGAGCCAAATATAACAAAATTCGCTTCAAATTAATAAATTTTTTCCAAATTTAATAAAATATTATCAATTCTTTATTGTCTTTAATTACCTATACTTCTGGCGGCCGGCCCGCCATCAGTTCATGATTTGCTCGAGTGGCCCCTAGTCTTAATAAGTCTGTGCAACCATGAGATCAAATTTTTTGCTTCCAGACTGGATTTTTTCAAAATATTATCCCTTACTTCTTTAATCACCTTTTGCCTACGAACACTACGTGGACCGCAAAATCCTTTATCATCACATACAGAGGAGCTTTCATTGTGAAATATAACATTGTGACTAATACCAAGCGTGAAAAGGATTTTACGAGTTGTATTTGACACCATACCTACTTTATGGTGGCATTGTTTTTGAAAAAAAAAAACGGTATTAACATTGGATCTTTGTCCAAATAGTAATTTGATTCAGAAACGAATAAATGAATATAAAAAACCTTTTTCCAAATGTTAGTCCAAAGTAAACTTTTTCCAAATAGTTGTATATATTTATTTAGTAAAATAAACAACTAAAATCTGCGTGTTTTATTATTTTGTATGTACCAGTATAATCAGAAAATCTATTGTTTAGGGATTTCAGAATAATTATATTTTTTACATAACATGTACAATAATTAAGTGCATAGATAATATACAAAATGGAATATGATGGAGCAGAATACCTAATAGATATACGAGAACGATGCTAAAGTAATTTCTGCCGCACACAACGGCGCTTCTCGAAAAGCCGCTTATTTCGGAGGAATAGGGTGTAATGTGTTGTTACCGCATTATGGGTCGTAAATGATATCTAGGCCGGAACAACCGCCGTATATCTTTTTGTTGTAATGATTGTGTATCCCCGCTCACCGTGGTGTTAGCAATATAATCGTGTAGTTGTTTCAACACATGTAAGAGCGTGATTTTCGTATAGATATATTTTTTGCGGTTTGGATATTTATTATTCAATAATATTAAAAAATGCCGACAAACTGAAGATGATTCATTGTTTAGAAATATTATACATGGTTATTATATAGTTTTTAAAAAGAAATGAAAGATCGCCACGATGATAGTTTGCTACCTCGACCTTGACTATATCGTCGGTTCACGTAGTGGCGGTCTACTCGGCCGCGTTAATCGGATCGTTGCCGCCACTCGAGAAACTTTCGGCTCCAACAACCGTCGGTTGCACGTGCGATATGTCCCGCCCAATTCCACTTTAAATGAGTAATTCTTTGAGCAACGTCGATGAATTTGATTCTTCTGCGGATCTCCTTATTTCTTCTTCTCCTAAGGTCTAACGTAAACAACTAAAAATAAGTCATCACCGACAATAAACACAGGTCAACATCTTCGTCACATAAAAATTTATGGAACGACAAGTTGTCTCCCTTTTTATGACCTTTCATTAAAGAAAAATTATATCAATACTAGCTGATCCCGCAAACGTTGTTATGCAAAAAAATGATATTTTAATTTACAAATAAAAAATAAGGGTTGATCGTAGAGGGGTGAAAATTTATGGTTGTATGTATTCTTGTATGCTGTATCATAAAAAAATAAAAACAAAAAATTTCGTTAAAAATAAAAAATAAATTTTAAGTGTGAACAACCTTTATCACTTGGGGGTATAGAAAATAGATAGTAGCCGATTCTCAGACCTACTGAATACGCATATTAAATTTGGTAAAAATCAGTCAAGCCGTTTCAGAGGAGTTCAAGTTCGAACACCGTGACACGAGAATTTTATATATTAGATTATACCAGTGTGTCGGCATTGTAATAATATTTAAATATTAATCAAATATATTAATTTTGTGAAGTCGTCAAATTTCAATTTAATTACCATGTCACGTTAATTTGGAAATAAATAACAAAGTATAAGTAGAGATTATTAAGAAAACGGATATAGTAAACAAGATGACAAGAATATGCTTTTAGAGTTAATGCCGCAGTGCTGATAAAAACATAAAGTTTGACGTATTTACACGTATTTACACTCAAATGTGTATATCATATAATCTAGTTTCCCAGTGATCAGGTTTCCTCTTACATCCTATTTAAGTAAGCTGATCAGTCGGTGAGTCGGTAGCCAAAAATCTAGAGTACAGTTTATGCAAAACATCAACTTATGAGAAGAAACATTTATGCATGTGCTAATAATTTTTATTTGGGATAATTAACAACTGTGTAAGTAAATTAGGTTAATAATAGTACTCTTAATATTACACAATCAGCGCCATTATCTGCTAATTTATTTTGAAAAAATGAAATATGATTTCTTTCTTTTTTTTACACAACGTTAAAAAAGAGTGATTACAAAATACAAATATTTTTATAATATCGAAAATTAAAGGCAGACAAATTTTTTTAATCCGATAATAACTTATGAAGAATAACCTTTTTAGATTTATTTAACGACACAGCGAACAGGTCTATATTAGAGATGTGATCATTATACGCTTAAAGGAGCATGCTCTCCGGCATTGGTCCTGTACCTTTTAAGAGTGAACATTTGATGTAGGTATGCATCACGTTTGCGTTTCAAACTTCTTGGAATACGTAGGTAAGTCTGATTAGTCAGTTGACTATAATCAATGGGTTTTTTAAAGATTTTATAAAAGAACACAATATTTAATAGATAACGTCTGTTAGTTAGATTTTTGTTAATTAGACAGTAATCGGAAAGACAATCCAAATCCTGTTAGAGTTTGATACAGTCATCGTCCGCATACATTAAGAAGTGTGTGTTTACAAAGCATTGATTTATATTATTTATAAATAGAATAAAAAGAAATGGACCATGATTATGAGAAGATAATAATTACGTGGGTCTACATACAATGTTGTTAACATATGCATTATTATTGTTTTTATTTATTAATAAATTTGCGCTCATTTAATAATAAATAAAGATTGACTTGTCTGTAGTAGATTATGAAATTTCATATCACGTGCATTAACTGCTGTCAGATGTCAATATCAGTTGTCCAGTGATATGTAAAAAAGTTACTCATTCATGCAAAATTTTCAATTTTTCGTCGTAAAATAAAAATTGAGAATAATGTAAATGGAAATTGAGACTATGCGGCCCGATTTAACTGTATGTGTACATATAATTGTATCATTACTGAATGATAAGTCTGGTGACATTGTCTCCACCGCAAATCGTTAAAAGGCTTGATCATTATTACATTCGTAAAAGGGTTTTGTTGGCTCAAGTCGTTACAATTCAAAGCTATTTTAATTTAAATATTTCTTATCAGTTTAAAATGTTAAATATCCAACTTTGTGTGCTTACCATGCGATAAGAAATGAAGTACTATTCGGAATAATAATAAGGGTAACGAATAATTATAAAATTATAGGCGAGTGCCCAGTAACGAAGCCACTCGAGTCACGACATGCGCCAATAAATTTAACATAGTGATCCCTTTAAACCTCGACGACCGACATATCAGAATACTGAAATTAATGGAAACAGGAAATTTAAACCCAGATCGTGCCTGCAATGCTCGTTAACCCACTTCTACTTTTAAGCCTGAAATGAAACGACTTTTATGTGTTATATTTTCTTGTTTAAACTTACTTCCTTTTCTATGGTTTTGGAGTATCCTCCCCTTTTCCATCTCCTTATACCCTGCCTCGGGGAGGAGGAAAAATTATGTGGGATTCCTACCCACTAAAACCACCCTAGTAGTGGCCTTCTGCGCTTTAAGACTGCGGTTTCTCCTGATTAATGATCACATGCATTTCCTCTCGCTGTGTGTTTTGAATATCCCGTCCAGTATGCATTGTTCACGCTACCCCCAAAAACCCACGTGATGCTATCAAGATCGTTCGACACCACGTCGACGATGATGGATCGATTTGGTCTCTAACCATGGTCGGCATCGGAGTTGCTGAATCTTATATGAATTTAGGGTAGACCCTACTAGCTAGTTTACCACATGCACTAGCTTCTTGATGTGTTTGTATAATACGTGTACATACTGGTAATATAAAAATAAGATACATCAAATTTAAACATTTTTGATAACATATTTTGGTAAAGAGGATAAAATGTATCTATTTTCATTTAAATCAGTTCGGGCATGTAATAATAGTATTTAACTTTGATGTATTGATGTCCAATATCAATATAATCAACAATGTCTGCAATATTATTACGCGCTAGTGGTTCATAATCAATTTCGACAGAAGTCCTTGACAGGTAATATCGACATTGTTACATTAGTTAGTTTTTTCTATACATGGTTTATTTCATCATTTTATTAAACTACATTAAGTACATTACATTATAATTTTCTTTCATAATCAGTTTATTTGTAAATTTGTCTAAAATGTAAACAATGTATAAAAGATCTTTTTTTTCTGTAAAATTTTGTGTAAACTTTTGTCGATGATAAACTTTCAACGTTGTCCCCACCTATTTAATGAATTTTGCAGTCGACTCGGTCTTGTTGTGTATAATGATTGGTTATAAAAAGTATTACCATGGTCTCATGAGTACAGTACGTCACGTGGTAATAATAAGTCTTCGCCCGTAACTTGACTAGTTTCAAAAAACTAAGAAAAACAACATTTAAGATTATAGGGAACTTACAAAATCCTACCAAACCACGTATGTTCCCTTTTTTTTGTACATTATTACCTAAAACATTCTTACGCAAAACGAGTAAATATTTATACTGGTATTTGCATATCTCTGGCAGCTACTGAAAAGAAGTACTTTATAGAAACAGACAAGTCGTCCAATGAGCCATGGATAAAGCTATTCCTGTGTTTTCTCTGCGAGATCGAATTAGCAAGAACACTCATAGACGAACGAAAGTAATTGATAGCATTGGCAAGTTAAAATGGCATTGAGCAGGCCATATAGCGCGTAGATCGGCTGATAGAATCCTAAGGTTTTGGAGTAGGGCGTTAACAAGATCGTCCGCGAAAGGTGCTCAATGCAGACGGTTTCCAATCGGTCCTATTGGGAAGCTATGCTTGAAAGCTGGTCTATGACTAGCAGTGATGATGATAATAATTTTTTTAGTTCTCTTCTTATTCACATTTTTTTCTTTTGGTTATTTCGTATATCATTCATTCTCTCAAGCTCAGTGGTCACTCAAACAAAATAGAAGATAAAAACAAATTAACAACATTCCTTTTTTTTCTTTCCTTTCTTCTCGTATACTCATTTACCGGCTAAGCACAGTTTACTTAGTACTTCCTGCGAGTCGTTATTTGCGTTAAAATGCAATTCAATTCAACTTTAAAATAAAATACAAACTTTATTCCGATTGAGAGTTGGAAAATCTTCTTTACTGGGTACTCAGAATTAGTAACTAAATTTGCGAAAATTAACTGATTTAATTTAAATTCTTACTTTCACTTGTAATGACTTTTTTTATAACTCAAGAGCAAGAGATTTTCTGAGAGATATGATATTGTTTTGAAGAAATTGGTATTCCAACAGTTGCTACTAAAAATAAACTCAGCACTATTAAAAGTTAACAAATCATTCATGGCTCTGTGTGTGCGTATGTTTAATAAAGTTCCAGAGAACATCTTAGCCCTTCATTTTCTTAGTTTTAAATTTTATATTAAAATCTTTTATTGTATAAATGTTATTACAACATTCAAGTGTTTTTGATTGATCAAATTTTATCGAACTTGTTTTTTTTGAAACATTTACATGGTATATATTATAATGCATACATAAAAAAATGTTAACATACATTTATAAAAAGCAACAGTTGAGTTTCTGACAGCTCTTATCGGCAGATCAGTATCCCAAGCCAGTGTTAGCTTACTAATAATAATGTTAAAATAAACGACGATTTAAAAGTGCACGACAATGCCTACTGTAATAAAAATATTTTGAATATAATCAAACAACTTTTACACTTTCACTCTTTACGATGAGAGATTTTTATTATTATTATCACTTACGGATTTTATTCCTTTCAATCTTCATGAGGAAAAACCCGCTGTTTATGATTTAATATACCTTTCCCTTTTACATTGTATTATTTTGTGCGGAGATAGGGACCATTTAGTAAAAAGATGTGGTTATAAGATAAGAATCTCTCGACTTACCAGCACATCAAAAGTCAATAAGAAGTTACAATTAAAACTAATTTCTAATCAATCATTTTTTGTATATAAAATCTGCGAAAGTATATTTTATGTTTAAAAATATTTGAACTAAAAATTGTTTCAAACCTTCCAGTGAACTGTAAAGAAAAGTCAATAAATCAAAAAAGCGAAGAGAAAGTCTATTTGTCGACATGAAATAAAAGCAAAATCCTTTTCCTGATAAACGCCGGCTTCCATCTACAATACGCCATAAAGGCTATTTATGGGCTTTCCAAAAAGGGTTAAACCATTTTCTGCTCTATCTATGAAATAAATTGCTCAAGTATCAAGGTACAAACTTTTTGAAATTCGAGATTATTTTTCCATAGTATAAGTAATTTATTTCCAATTACATTTTGGTACAAGAAATAGTTTTCAATGTTTGATATAATTTCAAGGCTCGATGCTAAGAAGCTTACATCTAACCTAAAGATGCGAGTTGTATTTTCCGCAGACGTAAACTTTGTAGATGATAGTGAAAAAAAACATTATTATGGGATAAACATAAAACTTGTAACTATGTCATTGCTAAAAATTAATTGTTGGGGATGTGCGCACATTTCTAAATCTTGTCAATCATTTCATGCACATTTCTAAATCACTAAAATTATCTTATTGATGTCGACCAAGCTGTTAATCTTAAAAAAAACGCTAGTTAGGCTATTTATATATTATTTCTCCAACGTTTATAACATCGTCAATATTCTCAAACAATAACGGAATAAGCATATTCTAGGACCAAAACTTGTAAATTTATCCGCCCACAAATCCACTTGGAGGTCACGTGGTCAATTACGATTCTGCTCTCTAAGAGGTTTATGTCTCTAGAGTGATATTTTTAATAACTTTTTTGTAGATCTTTTGCGGAAAAAGTCATCATGGCAAGTAGCAGCATCAAGGCGAGGTGGTCGCGGCATTAATTTCTTGCACGAAGGAGTAATTCACAAGAGTTAGATTCCGTATTAGATTTACAGCGCTAGCGAGATGTATAATGTAAACTCAAGAGTGTTATATATGTGTATAATGGGTATTATACTAAGTTTTCGGTTAGAGCATTTTTATACTGTTTTTGTGGAAACAGATTCCTTTTTTTTTTGGAGCAATTTTCTTTTTACATATTATTCGTATGAAACTTTCTTTTTAGAAACAGATTTAAGTTATTCAATAAATTCGACTATTTGCTTTAAATTCTCCTAATATCTCCTAATTTAAAATGTATAGGACATAGCTACTGAAACTCCTTTACACAGTTATATGGAAAAAGATCTACAATATATTACGTAGTGTGTCGTTATTTTGAAATAGGAACACAAAATTATGACCAATGTGCGATTTTAAACAAAGCTATTTTTTAACAAATTCTTTCTTAATTCGGAAAGAATGTTAAGGAACCAAATAGGCCATGGTCGTTTCGTAAAATAGAACAAACGTCGGTGCAAAACAAATGAAAACAAAAAATGTGAACATCTATCCTAAAAGTTCCCTTTATTCTTTCTTACCTAAATCAACAAAGTTGATAAATAGTGTAGATGATAAATGATTTTGGTGCTTTGCTATTTGTGTACTAGTTTATGCATATTTGCAAATAAGAAATATGATAAGAAAAGTAATGATATTGAACTGAAACGAGCCTTCAATAATAGAAACACGAAACCTGCTGTGTAACACTGCATGAAGGCTTACTCTTAGCATTTTGAGAGTTTGAGTTGTTGAGTCTCGTTGTTTTTCTACGTGAAAACGAAATATCACTGTATACAAGTAGTTTTTTTCTTGATAGGAGGTTACTGTTTTCCTTAATGGCATTTACATTTATCGTGGATTGAAGATGGTACAGCGCTGTATACGGTTAACCTAAAATTTTAAAGTGTATAACTTTGTACTAGTGTTTGGTGTAAGATATCACATTTACCATTTTACTTCAGTCGCTGGCTGGTGAACGAACAAGAAAAAATCTTTAGTTGTATTTTGTTAAATTATTAATTTACTCCCTTTATCCGGAATATCCGCCGCGAAATGTATAAATCCATAATTTCATTTGGAGAGATTGCTTTTTTTTGGTTATTCAATTTAAGCAACCGACAACATTGTAGCAAATCGATTTTGTTCTTATCAAAATAATTCGATTGATTATTTTTTTTATCGACATCCTCCCCCACGCACAACATTGGAGAGCAAGCCTTTCCTTAGTCTTGGTAAGATGAAATCAAACCTCAAAAAATTCTTTTTATTCTTTTGAAAAAACACTCTTATTTTTCAATAATACAGTATGGTCTAGGATATTACTTCTTGTACCTAATTAAAGAACTTCACCCTGCTCAACACGTTATTTATTGAGCAACACTGCGTGCTACGAACACAGTAATACGAAGGTAAAATCGTGAAAGTAATTTTAACGTAAAAAATTTACCTTAGTATTTTTTCTTGGCTACATAAAATATAAATAATATCTACGAGGTGTTTTAATTACGTTTTCTGATCACAATGCTACAATGATTTATAAAAATAACATTTTTTTAGCAGCATCTTAACAAAATTCTAAAACGAGGTTGGCGACGATAAGACCTAGATCCTGAAAAAAGTCTATTATTAGTATGATAAGAGAAAATAAAATGATATTAAGAGTCTATTGAGCTTCATGTTATTTGTTCAGGCACAATAGCGGGAACTGCTCTTATGAAAGAAATTCAAGAGGACGCTCTAGAAATATTACAAGCTTTGTTATTGAAATCATTCCGCAATATGAAAAATAAAACTTTATAGACATCACAACAACTTAGTTATGCGACCACTTCCTACTCCGAATTGCTACTCTCATGTTAAAAACTGGATATTGTTAGGACGTCGCGAAAAACAAACAAGACACCAGTGATTTAAGAACCTAAGATTTCAATTAGGAAATAGTTTAAAGGAGAGTAAACACTGCGACGTGCAAAAACGCGAGCAAAGAAAAATCGAAAATATAAATAGTAATTCTAAAAACAAAGACATGGGCGCTAATATCTGTAGAAGAAAAAATCACGTTACTTTCGTGCGACTCCATGACCGTTTCTAGCGGATTATTGTCTAAAGTTTTAAAACTCGTGCACAAAAAGAGTAAATCATGATGAAATAACTACAGCTTTTATGACGCTTGAAATAACATTATCATTTTAGCCGAAGGATTATAACTACTTGACTTGCACCATAGATTTCCTAAAAGATTATTGGGTGAAAGCGGCCTTCATCGCGTAGTCTCCACTTCACTCAAGAAGCTTGGGTTCCCAGCAGATTGAGATGAACCCCAGATGTTCTCTGTGCGCTTTTTGGCTTGTCCACTTCCACTTTAACTTGCCAACCAGTTTCGTTATGTTACGTTTCTTCACCTACAGTTCTCTTCATTTTTTCATTCGAACACATAGACAAATCGTCTCCGTTGCTCTATTGAGTCCCGAACTGAGAGAACTCGTTTAAATGCTTTGAAATATCTTTAATATATTTAACCACTTTCTTATTTTATTTACTTACCTTCGGAACAAATGTTTTTATACTTAAATTAATATGAATAACTAAGTGGTCTCTACCTACTTCATACCCTTTCGAAACACACGTGATATATAGAAATCACTTAAACCTTTCGTATAAAAAGGATTCGTTCCCTTTCTTCTGAATTAATCCCGTTTTCTTGGTTTTATTAAGCTTTTCAGCGAAGTAAAAAATAAAAGAATTACAACAATTTTTATACATAATGTAAAAATATGAATAACATAAATTATAGGTGCAATTTCAGAAAACATTTTTAGCAATAGGGTATCTCAGATACATTTTTGATTAACTGATAGAATTTCATCATCACTGAACTTTAGGTGGTATTGGCGACCTTTTATAACAATTGAACTTGAGGGTTCTTTTGAAAGTCTCGACTCGAGCCTTTATCTCCATGGATAATACATAATAACGCATATATATACATATATGTTCCTCCGAATATAAAGACCGTTAAATTCCTATTTTGTTAAGCGGACGCTCTGTTGAGAGATTGGGTGGTATAATGCTACAGTAACCGCTGTACTGCGCCTTAAGAAAAGAATGACAAGGTAAGGGCCATGGAAAAAAGAACTTGAGCGGCGCCGCTACCAGCGGTGATGATGGGCTGTTTATTAAACTTCAAAGGTGTATATCATCGTAGTTTTATAAGTGAGCAGCCTTGTTTATCGAGCGAGTACTCGGCTGGTTTAATTATACACTCATAAAAGCACAAAAGATAAAGAAACAAGTTTAATCTAGAAATAGTCCTAGATATTTTTTAAAATAGATCTGAATTGCGTACTGTAAAGATAATTTTCGTAACACACATAGTCAAAATAAAAATTAAATTTAAGTTATTGTATTCTTTCCATTCGTGTCAGCTGATAGGCACTCACTGCAACGCGTAAGCCTCCCACAAAGATGTAAATTCCCGCGAGGACCTAACAACTTGTTGTCGCCGCTCGATAACCTTTTAGCCCCAACGGCTATTGGTTGCACAAGCGATGTGCAGCACTACTTCAGACGAGCGATTCGCGTGACGTCGGTAGCCTTGGTTCTTCAGCGGATCTTATCGTATCTGATGCGATCTTGAAGCAGAGTTCCGAGCATAACTCTCTCTAATGCTTTCTGGGTAACTTTGAACCTTTTTATAAAGCCTATCGTAAACAAACACATCATGACTACGTAATCCATATGTCATCACCGGGAACACACACTGGTAAAATATGACTTTACATAACTTTTCTTAAATGTTTTACAAGTTCCATGAATATTACTAAAAACAATGTATTGATAACGTAAAATACAATTGAATGAAAGCCAGTAGTAAATTAAGTATGCTCAACGGAAATCGTTCCACAGGCATGAATCACTTCCTCGTAAAATTTAATCTAAGCATCAATCATTTAGAAAATGTAAAAATAAGTATCACAATATTTATTATTGTCTTCATAATTAGTATGCTTTCACTAAAATTGTTGTTCTCACTGCACTATTAATAATTAAAGATTTTAGGATTAGTTAAAACTGTACGGTATTTATAGGATTCAAGTGTTTTGATAATATAATAAAATTATTTTGCAGGAAATTGAAACAATGTTTGCACAAGTAACACAGATAATTATAAAACGATTTCTGTTGGTAAGACCCTATTAATTAAACGATAAAAGAGGTACGTGGATTCCTCGTCGATGTATGTACATAGTATATATGTAATTTTTTTTATGAAATTTATTGTATTTATACATTAATGTTTGATGCTTTCAGTGAAATTTAATTTGTTCGCAACAAAGAACAAGTAGGTCAAGAAGACTAACAAAATAAGCTTCGTATAAATAACACCAAAAATTTTTTGAAGAACTCTTATTGGAAAACGCCTTGATGTTTTTAAATAATTTTTGCTCTGCCATTTCTGCGTGGAACTAATTTGTCGATAAATGCGTAGTTGTTATGATCTAGAGAATCTGTAAAGTATTCTCTAGAGTACTCTCAAGAGTAATTATTCTGAGTTTTCGTAATGACTATTATTTAAAAAACCGCAGTAACTGTCTGAGTAATGATATTTTGAGTAATTCTCTTACTTTATTTTAATGTTATCAATTATCCTTTACATCTTTTATTTAATCCAAACTTTGCGACTTACTGTAATATTTGTCATTCTTAAAAGAAAGATAAATGAGAAATAAATTTTAATTCAGTAACATAAATTAGTTTAGTAACTTACCTTTCCCGCTCAAAGGGAGTGAGAATCAAATTTAGCATTCGTCTAAATGGTTCTCGTACAATAAATTATCTTTATTTACATAGAAACAATTTAATTTACATAGATATCATATAATCTTACATAAACGTTTAATTATTGCCAAGGTTACGTGCAGAGGTATAATAATCATAATATTTAAGATAAGTTTAGGTACCCTGATTGGCAAACGATCGAATTTCTTTGACCGGCGGATATTTATTATTAAAAAAGCAACTATCATGCACATGTACGTAGGTAATGTGATATGTCAATGCATAAATTACTATTAGTATCATTCTAATAAACGTTTGTACAAGTAGCGAATTCATATAGTAAAATCTAGAGTCATGTTATTACCATAACAGCCGACAGACACCGGCTATAAGACAGAGCCGATAGACATCTACCGGCTTGTGGTCGCAGAAGCGATGTGGCCAATACCACTTCAAAATCAAAAATCATTTAATTCAAAAATCTGTTAATGGTAGTAATAATATTATAAAAATTTCGCAATTGTGTTTCTAGTACTGTATTCTTTTAAATATCTTTATAAATTAACTAGGTACATCTCAAAAATTTTTGGTTGACAAAGGTCGGTGTTTATAAAAAAATATCTAACATTCTTTTTAGTGTATATAGGTGTACTAAATTAATTGTTATATATTTAATAAATCAAAATCAGAAGCTGTACTATCGTAAATTACCTCGGAAAGCGAGAGCCTTAGAATGATTCATTGCTTTAAGTGCTTCCATTTGTATTGACAAATATTATAGCGGTAAATTCAGGTTTCTAAGCAAAGTTTAAAATTTATTTCTATTTATTATAATCAGGTCAAAAAACTTTTCGGCCAGTTACTGAAAGTTGTTGAAATCAAAGATTCTGATGAACTGGTAGATAATATCAACATACAAAGACAGAAAACTTTTGACATAGTTACAAGAAATTGCTTTTATAAGTTCTATGCTTCAAAATTAATGTACAAAGAAAGTATCGAACAGAAGTTTCGAAAATATGATACGATCTTTGCTTCAAGTTCGACTAGAGCTCGACTTCATTCAATTGTGGGCAATGTATATGCTTATACAATAGTATCCCACATAATGTTCAGAAATATCCAATATAAAGTTTAAAAAATTGTCAAAGAATGTTTGTGTTAAAAATTACTACACTGTAAATGAATTTATAGAAGACTCGGATTTTGTCATAGTCTGTGAATCCTTACTGATCTTCGACAACGACTTTTTTCGCACGTTTTTGTTGTACGTGATCCATTTTTCAACATCAGTCTTCAAAAACCGTTCCGGTTTATTACGCCTTGATAATGAATCGAAAATAAGTGCACGGTTAAAAAGATTTCTTTCGGTAAGCTCACGTGGTACCCAAGTGAAGAGCTTTTTTATACCCAGATTTTTTATAAAGGCATAAAACTGTAGCCAATTTTGAAGTCTTTAGCTACTAACGCTAAATTTTTAAAGGAATTTAATTTCTTCACTGGTTTTACTTTTTTGAGAGCAAGAAAAGTTCGAAACGAAATTCTACTAGCCTTTTTCTTTTTCAAGTAAACCTTTTTAATGACATCAAATCCAGACAGTTGCGAATAGTACAGTCAAAGAGATTTTATTACTAGTTACATACTATTTGCGTAGAGACTTATTTTTATATGCAAAAGAAAACATTGCCGCAGCATAATGTCTGTCTACTCCTTTTTAGTTATATAAATGTGATGCTAAGCACATAACTCGAAAACTGCTCGATCAGGTCAATCCTAGTTTCCAACATTTAATGACAATCAAACCAAAACAAGGCGTGTTAAGTTGTTAAACAAACAAAACAACTTCAGTTCATGAAATATAATAGAAAATTAATTTTGTGTGTAATTGTTAATAAAAACATTTAATTTTACTATTAATTATTAACCAATTTATAAAGAGAACGCCTTAAAGTGCGCTCTTTATTAATATTTTCTATTGAATAGGTCAATAACTTTTGATCGTACGAACTCATCAGTCAAAACCAAATTCAACAGTCAAATATAAACAAAACCATTTCAATTTAGTGAACCCAAAATACATATTTGTAAATACTTAGGTTATCCATAAATAACTATTAAATATTGTTATTTATATTATACATCAAAAACTCTTACATTTAGCTTACCTTATGTAATCGATTATACATATTTACCAAAGCAGTTATTTATATATTACAAATCATCACATCAATATGTGGTGGAGGAAAAAGTTCTTTCGTATTTGATGTGAAAATTCGAGGCAGGTTTTTTCAAAGTTTACTCACATTAAATATAGTATAAAAGTACCATTTTGTACAAGGACTTTTTGCCATCTTGTAAGTAGTAAATGAAGCCGCATGTAGAAGTTTTAAGGTTTTAGATCACCGCGATGAGTAGTTTTAGTAATCCTATTTTGATATTAAGCTGATACTGCTTAAAGAATTCTGAACAGACCGAAGCAAACATCAATCTATAGAGGCGAGGTTAAGTCTATACGGCGGATGCATTGTCAGCTTCGAGCCAAACAAATACTAAATATTCACGTAAATAATTTCTTAAAATAACTAGAAGACATCAGAATTCGTAAGGTAAAAAAAATATCTATATTATGCAGGATACGACGCGGTGCAAACAAGGAATGTGATATCAATGCAAATCCGCGTACGTTCGTCGATACCTCGGATCACTGGCTATATTCGTCTTTAAACTGATTTCAGTAATGCTTACATGTTTATGACATGCGCCCTCGCCTAGATAATATATTGCGAGGAAGACTTATCCATTGATAGGAACATTGGTTGAAAATCATTCGTTATTTGGAGTCCAGCAAAGTAAATTGAGAATTACGCTTACACTTTTTACGCATATAAAAATATTTTTCATAATCGAAGGAACATTCTGTATTGGGATGGCCCTAAAATTAAAAACTGATAAAAATACTAATAGTATAGGACTTACGTCCGTTGATAATGTTGAATACTATTCCTCTCCCCAACTGATCGATACTAGATCTGTAGTAGATTTTTAATTGACCTATAAAGAAAGTTGTTCCAGCTTCTTGTGATGGCAGTTTCTTGTACAAAAAATAAATTTACTTTTTTTGTTAGCAATCGCCTTTAAATATTAATGAATTTTGGAACATCGTTAAGTCAAAAGCTTATTCTCTAGTAAGTCGACCAAGCTTGTCGATAACTTAAGACACAAAAAAGATTAATAAATAATACATTAACAAAAACAACTTAAGCTGGATCAAAAAGAACATCTTTGTTCCGTTTATTAAGGACGTTTATTACTTTCAAATACAAAGGACGTCACAAATAATATGAATAATGAAGGTTTTGTTATTCATCAAAAACGCAAGTTCTGAGCATTATAGAAATAATGCGGTACGGATCCGCATTGGCTGCGGGGCGTCGATCTTCGAGATATCCGCGCTTGTCTTCGGAGACTTGGCGCGGTATTCTAACAGCACAGCTTCGGTTTGCTACACCTGAAATAAGCAAAGTAAAACACATTTCTACATATTATGTACACACATAGATCGTAAGCAGAAATATTTAAATTTTATTCTTTTGAAGGCACATTACTTACTATTAAACAAATTATTTACATTCTTTTCATTTCTTATTTACAACTTTATAAACTTTATAAAATAAAATTATATATCTTTATACTATAAAATTATGTTGTTTTCAATATTAACCAACTTATTAAAGCGTTGTGTGTACCAACACGAGAAAATCCGCAAAAGAACTAAGCTAGCAGAATTGCTCGATAGAACTGGCAGTCGGCGGAGCACATTGCTTATGTAACTGTGTGCCGTTCGGGCTAAAGGTTCCCGAGTGGCGGCCTCGAGTCGGTAGACGCAGCGTTTATAGGCCTCTCACTGGGTGGACACTGAATGCAGGCAGCGTAAGACTAGTCAACGATCCGGCCGGCGTTCTTTGGTGGAGGCCTATGCCGTGCAGTGGGCGTCTATCGGCTGACATGATGTTGATGTCCAACACACAATGGAGTATTAATTATTTTTTATTATTATTTTATTATGTTGTACCTGCAGTAAAATCCCGGAGGTGAGGCATTCCGTGTTTCCCAGTCAAGCGGAGTGCATTATCGACACCATTATTTGCGTCGTATTCATTAATATGTATGCCGTGGCGCCGCGACAATTTATCAATAGCACGCTCGATTACTCTGAGAATGTCAACCAAACTCATTTTCTTCATTGTTGATTAAACAACCTGTCACTTAAATATTGTACTTCATTATTCCGATGACTGATCTACTCAAAACTCCGGTATAAGTTTTTGTTTTCGTTTACGTCTTTATTTTCAAGTTTAATCGACCAGAAAAGACAAAACGTATAGCGCCTCTTTCTGGTCAAATAATTTCAAAATGGATCTTTCTCATAAACTCGTTCAAAAATTCTTTAAAACGCTGTATATAGGACAATTGGTAATATAAAAACCTTTTAAAAGATTGAATGTATAGTAATAAGCATATGGCAACAATAGCTATATACATGTTACACTTATTTTCAATCATTCTGTATCTTTAGCACTTTTGGCCACTCTGAAATATGTTACAATTAATAATTTTTCTATAGAAATTCAACAGTCTAATAACTTTTGATAGCAGAAAGTCTTCTAGGACAGATATTAAAAAATAATTAATTTTAATATGCAGCAATCCAAATTTTCAAACTGGTTTTTCTTGCTCTTTTATCATTACGTTATTTATTATTTCTAAAACCATTGATTTGGATGTTATTGAATAGGGTATGCCACTAATTATTTGATAGTAAATGAACTATATATTTTAACCTTTCCACCTTTAACCAATCACCCTTAATAAAAAATTAAAATACTTAAATTTCAAACTTATGTCAATCTAGTCAGTAAATACAAATATATTAAAAACATGGGTTTTAGTTTCAAAGACAAAATCATAATTTGTAAGAAATTACTACACGAAGATTTTTTACTAACATTATACCATCTTCTTCTCTCATATCCTTGGATGAGAAATAAACAAATGTGCCGTTGCCGGGCCAGTCGGGAACGGGCTGCGCATCAAATGTGGCCACGGTGCCGTATTCTTCTGCCAATCTTGCTAATATGTAGCGTGCCATCCATAAATCATCTGCGGCACGAATGCCAGGACTCGGACCGACCTAAATTTAAATTTTAATTGTGTATGCACACGTGTTCATGATATATAAAAGTAGTAACGAAAAATGCAAATTAAAGCACTATTTTATCAACTTGTAGTATTTATAAACAATGTTTATAATTTAAATTTAAGAAGTATAATAAATTCTAAATCCAAATCATCATCATTTCAGACGTTGAACGTCTACAGCTGGATACTGCTCATGAACTGCTACTGCACTTGCCAATGTGTAATCTTCACAACAGAATCTTAACTTCATTTGTTCTGAGCGCTATGTGACTTGCCTACAGTCACCAGCTTGCCAATCCGTTGAATTACGTCGGATTTTTTCTTTCGTCTATGAACCTTCTCATTACTGATTCCAGGCTCATTGAGCATGTCAATGAGGCTCAAAAATCAAATATTAATTAAAGTTATTTTAGGACCTTCAATTATTACATCTCAATTATTGAAGGCTCTCTGATTATAATTAATAATCTGTCAATGTTACTCAAAGAGTCTATTAGTGGAAATCAACGCATATTACATCAAATACAAACAATTAAATTTGTCGTCCGGTAAATCGTACCTTCTGCAATATCTAAATGCTATATAATTGGTTATAAATACAAAATAGTTACATTTAAAAAAGTTTTTCTTGTTTCAGAAACAATTCTCAGAGATTACTTTCAATTTACATTTCTGATGCATAGAATTATTTCATATGTTCATATATTTAATATAGAAAATAGTATGAGTTATTTTCCCCTCTTAGTAACACAGCTAAACCAATCAAAAGTTATGATCTTTTAAGCACAAAAACATAGGATGATAAAGGTAGAAATTCTATAAATCACAAAATCACTTTCCGATCCGTTAGTTACAATCCGAAAGTTTTCACCTGGAATTGACATCGATAATCAAACTGCCCAACTAGAAGCAATTGTATTATAAAATCATAATGTTAACGTAGGATATCATAATAAAAAATAGTTAATCAACATGCTATTAATCTTCGATGCTAAATGATATATTAATTTTTTAATATATTTAGTAAAAATATATCAGATGCACGATGATAACAGTGCGGTGCCTATTTCAGCCGCAGACAATATTTTGCAAGCAATACGAGCTTCACAAGCACTGTAGCCATTGATAATAATTAGGCTAGCGTGTAGTACCATCGTATTTTCCGAGATACCTATTACAAGTCAGTACTCTATTGAACTGTATGCAAATCTTAAGCATTACGGCGTGACTATAATCCGATTACAGCAACTTATTGAGCCTTACTCCGGCACTTGCGCTCTGTCCTTTCATGAACCGTCTATCTAAGCCGCTGAAAAACTTAGCCGTCTCTAGATCCAGTACAATAAATCCGACATTACGACTTGAGCCGAGGCTTATAAGAGAAGCCAATAATTTAGTTACTTAACTGTTTAGCTTAGCGTCCTTAGCTCTTTGCCTTCTTAAACCTGGTGTGGATTTAAGGCAAATGATGCAGCATGACAATGATAAAAGAAGACACTGAGTTTTTATAGACAAACCAGGCTACTTACAGACAAGTAAATTTACTTCATTTATTAATTATAATGTTGTAAAATAAAAGGTACCTGAAAATTCCATTGTGACGGTGTAGTACCAGCATTCATTCCATTTAGTTTTATGCCCGCAAATAAACAACATCTGAAATTATTAGTGTAAAACCTTATTAATCATAGGATAAAAAAGCCTTTATTCACACTACACAGTACAAATTTTTGATAATTTTTATTTAATACCTACATATTAAGGTAATGAAGATTTCTTAACAAAAATCCTGCTGTCGTTCCTAGTTAAAACAAATTGTGTTATAATGTTCAAAAAGTTTCACTTTAGAAATTCATTGTCATTTGAGCCATATAACAATTATATTTGCCTTGTGATATTAACAGAGTTTGAGACGACTCTTACATTTTTGCTAAAAAGATTACGGAACATAATCGCCTACGCAAGCACAGTGTTGATGGATTACGGGATGTCAATTATGCGTGTCTTTTAGATTTGTGGTCTTAAGATATGCCAGTTTACTGAGGAGGTTTTTACTTTACCTTTTGTACCCATCGGTTACAATCATTTTCAATTGTCCCGTTACAATCAAAGGGAAGTACCATTCCCGCTTGTATTAAAAAACGTTGCCACCGCTTGCCAATAATATCATTAATATATATTTAATCAGAAATAAAAAATAAAGTAGTCTAACCGAAAGAAGGCTTCCATGAGATCCCTTGCGACAATTTTATTGGCTCCAATAGCACAATAATAAGGGCCAGGTGGAGCAGGAAAGCCGCCTGGGGGCCATCCAAGCGGTCTCCCATCCGTTGTGGTTAAGAAAAATTCTTGATTAAATCCAAACAAAGGCTCTTCTACTTCACTCTTCTCACAAAGAATTACACAACTTTTTCGGAAATTGGACTCTAATAAAAAATATAGTGTTACATTACAATGAAATATTGTATGTAAGTAATTTGTTTATATTATTTCGTCGTTCTTTATAAAACAATCTTATTTCCAATAACTTATATAAGCACTATAAATAGTGTTTTAAAATCATTAACCATAAATTAACAAATCGTTATTAAAAGGAATTACTATTTTTAGTGCATTAAATATTTAGTTAACTTACTTGCAGGTTCGTAGTTATATTGGTACGTATCCGCCAGTACCAAAATGTTGTTCCCGCGTCTAAACGGATCATGATAAATCACTTCAGGGAAAATGAACGTGTCAGAGTTGTCGGGATTAGCCTGTGCGGTGTTACTGCCGTCGAAGTACCAGATCGGTAAATCTAAATTAACGAAATGTTTAATTGAAATTAATGTAAATACCAAATACTACATAACATCGCAGAATCTAATCCTACATAGTAAGCCGGTAGTTGCAAAGACACTCTCGCCTCTATCTTCAGAACTGTACTAAAATAAAATAAGCTAAAAATTTCACCAAGCTTTTAAACCTAGCGTAGGAAACACAGAATAGATTGTAATTAGCGAAAATTTTCATGCGTTACATCATTAGAAAGTTATAGAACTGTGTTGAAATACCTGATCTTAAAATTTAATTCAGTTTCAGTATTTGACTTCCTGACAGTCCACAAACAAACTACAAAAAAGTTTTCAAAGTTCGCTTAAATAAATCGTTAACTTCACCGATAGCTGAGCGCAAGCCCGATTTCTTTACAATTAATTAATGTTCAAGAACTTAATCTTACCTCGCCAATCTTTCCTTAATTCAGTTGCTTTAATTATTTATCTAATTTATTTTACAGTATCAGCATCCGTCATTTATTATAAGCGATTTTCGCGTGCGCCCGGCTAACGGAAATGTAATAATTTATAATATTTTATTACCAAACCTTTTGCCCTGTTATATATTTGTTCCTACGGATTTTACTATTTCCAAAAAAATAATAACATGAATCATTTTAATTATACAGTAAAAAGAACTAAATAACAAGCCATTGAGAAATTAACCCATTCAAATTTCAATGACTGAAAACATTCATACATATATCCATACATAATATATGTGCATAAATGTAATGCCTAAAACATGAGCGCTCGGCTCGTGTTAATATTACCGTGTTGTGGAACTTTTCTGCCCCTAGCTGTGCAGTTTTACCGCCAAGTAGCTTTTACCCACACAGTTTTTTGTTTTTTCTTTGTTTCGTTTCACGAGCATTGTATCGAGCCAAAGCTATCGGTTATGTTAGGCAATATGAATTTTTGAAAAATATTTTGTATTTTAAAAATCCAGAGAAATATGCAATCACAATATTTTTAGTATATCACAATTACAATCACAATATTTTAAAATGTGAAAACTATCAATCATTAACAGATCTTTTTTATCTGAAATCACTCTAAGATGTTAATCCTATTGTAATAAATAAAATGTACATGTTGTAACTAATGTTACCTTTATTAGTTTTCGGAATAAAATCAAATGTCCTATCTTTGGAACGTAAGTTAATACCAGATCCATCTACCCAAACATAAGTTGATAAAATAGCATCACATGGAATTTCCAGATCTTCATATTTACGCATAGCAGCCTTGTTTAAAGCAATTGGTACGGCATTCATCTTTATAATACAAGTAGTAACGATTTAAAATCAAATGTTATTTTAAATGATAGATTTGTAAGTTTTATGAATTTAATAATATCTTCTTGCACTTGAAAATATTGATTAAATTCTGTATAATTAAGAATTTAGGGGTCCAATTATTAGTCCTTATTTTTAGTTCTAATCAAACCGACAATGACATGACATTATGTCAAAATATAGAAAAGTAATAATAACCTATATAACCTGCTTTACAATTATAAAAATTAAAAACTGTAACGAATTTTCTGTATTTCATATAATAGAATAGAATATTTTTACTGTAATAGGATTATAATATATTATACTCTTTTACTACCCTCCATACTTTTGTTTTTTATTCATCCAGATAAAGAGTGTCGTTCAAAAATTTTTTTTGTGATGCTGCCCTATGCTTACCAGATTTTGTGGAATATTTTTTTATTCGATTTAGGCGGTTATTTCATACCGGGTACGTAATAACCGACAAGATCACCGACGCGAATGAGATTGGAGCAATATTGCTCTGTCTTTCAAGGTGAACTTCATTAAATAAAAAAGCACTCCAAATAGTAGAGAAAAACAGTGATTCTTGATCAGCATTGGACTTAATTAGCAGCTATTCAGACTAACACTCACTTTCTCACGATTTTAGATGGCAATAAAGAAAATTGCCTAACTAAGGAAAACCGGGACGTTGTCCTGGGTGAAGGCCCATATTGGTATACCTGGCTATAAGAGAGCAGATCAGTTTACCAAAGACGCAGCTCTATTTAGGAAAACATCTGCAGATTATAAAACCTTCCCAGTTTCATTTGCTAAAAGGCAAATAAGGCTTAGTTCCATTGTAAAATGGCAGACGCAACATACGTCAGGCAGTACCGGAAGAACAACAAAATTATTCCTTTCAAATATTAGACTGGTGAAGAAATTATTAAATAAAATAAAACTAAGCCCATTATTAGTTCAGGTGTTAACAGGCTACCGTGGTTTCTCTTCCTATTTGTGTATGTTCAAATGTAAAATGGACCCGACGTGTATCTGCAGCCCAGATGCGAAGAAAAGTGTAATCCATTTAATAACTTATTGCCCTAAGTACACCAGGCAAAGAGCAAAGCTTGAGATCAAGCAAGGTATGGGAAATGAATTCCAATACAGGTAACAAATGTAATAATTTTATAAAAGGTAGTGTTATTTTTCTTAAATAGCAACACTACTCGACCCCGTCACTCTTTTGTGACAACTTTCAGTAAAGGATTGAGAGTGGTGGAGTTGAAACAGTGTTTTGATTATTGAGTCGGGAGCTCGGTCACTCGTTCGATAACCATCGAAGTGATAAATTTTCTAGTGGAAACTATGCTAATTGGCCTATAAGAGTATTAAAAGTGGAATAAAATTATTTACTGTGCAGTGAATTAGAGTTTTTCTGATACATATAATAAAGTAGCGATAATTAAATATGTACTAAGTTGTAAGACAAAACAAATGAATAGAGGCCCGAGAAGAAAAAAAATGAAACGATTATGGTGAACATAGTCATGATACTTAAATTAAAAAACAAAATATGTATACAAAAAAGCCAGCCCGTTAAATAATAGTAAAATAAGACATAGTGTTATATTAAAAGAACTGAGGAAACACCTTGACTTAGAAGAACGAAGAGGGATCTGAACAAAAGACATTGATATCCATGTCGATGTCAACTTGGAAAGTAGGAAGAATTTGCAAATGGGGTTTTTAGAGTCCGATACTACGTGGGCAACATTCTCAGGTGTTCATGAGGATTTTCCCAATTTGCCAATAGCTCTAGGAATTTATTAATAATAAAACCTATATACCTTAACTTTTCCTGAGAATAGGACCACAGTTACAATCTATTCTCCTCATTACAGACAACAAAAAAGCTTAAACTAGCTTTACACGGTTTTTCAACGCTGAACTTAACTCGGTTAATCTTATAGTGTTTGACAATCAAGAGTCTGGTTGTAAAAATATTTAGTGGAAGTCATCATAGATACATAACATGCTTTTCGTTGTTTTATTTTTACTAACAGTATTTAAATTTTAGTTATGCTTTCTGTGATTCTCTAATATTCTATTTAATCTGCAGATATAACAAAAAAGAAAGCATGTAAGTGACGTAACCATTTCTACAGATATTAACTGTCATAATTTTTTAAGGGAATTATTTTAACTTTGTTTTAAATCTATAAATATACCTGTAAGCCATATTTCAAGATAAAAATTGCTTGTTTCTAATGAAAATATTTTTGCTACAATGATTCCCTTTTATCGAACAAAACCTTGCGTTTTTTTTATCTGTCTATTTATCAGTGTCTCACTTAGTAAAGGATATAGCACGTTTTACTCTAATGTAGAAGAAAGGTATGACTATGACGATATAGGACATAATATGGATTACAATAAAGATTTGTTAGTAAATAGATCTAACAAAGCCAATGTTTCCATTACACTACCAACAGTTAAAAAACTTAAGATTGGAAGAATCAGCGGAAAACAGTATGAAATAGTAAATGTATTATGGAGAAAGACAAAAATTTTCTTAGATCTCGATACTACAACTATACAAAAAGAGATATCAACAAATGAACGAAGCTTTACCACAAATCCAAGAAAGTCTAACCAAAATAAAAACCATATTTCAGTTTCTACTCCCAGCTGTATAGAGTTTTATTATTCTGATAAGTTAGGCGACCAAGTACAACTTAAGGACACCATAGCACAAGAGACCGGTAAAGAAAATACCGACATAAAATTGGAACAAGACCTACAAAGAGATATTTTAAGTACTTCCAAGTCAAAAGTTTTACGACGACCTATGTTTTCTTTTCACGTCAATAACCGAAACCTGAACGAGGAAGTAAATTCTGATTCAGAAAACTTTTATTTAAATTTGAATGAAAACTTTAAAAAATTACAGAATTTACAATCAAACGATAGTAAGATACGTTTAATGAATACATCGGAAAATATTTCAAATAAGAGAATCGTAAGAAATAACAACAACGATTCCCAATGGCTAAGCATATTTTTTAACGATCCCCTTAATAGATTGGATGTACCAAGTAAGGGAGAAATTTCATTAGAATCGACTACAATTTATGATAAAATAAAGTTTTTTGAAATTTATGACAATAATACTTTGGCTACAAGAACTTCCAAATATCAGGACGAATCGTCCCCTACCCAGAGAGATGATACTTTTCCTCACGACATATCCGTAAACAGGACACAAGCAATTAAATCGTGGAACAACCACAGTGCAGAGACGTATACAAATAATAGTGTTTATAATTCAGAGACTTTTATAATAGCACCTAAATCGATTGTAAACAGGAAAAGAAATATTTTTAAAAGATTACATGAAAATTACCAAACACGTTCATTAGAAACAAAACGTTTGAATGAGACCAATCCTACCACTATTTTTAATACTGAAACGCCCATGGTTTGGGCTAAATATCCATACCTATCCGTATATATCTATGAACCAATGTCGGTTAGTGAATTTTAGTAATTATTTCAAGTTCATGATTTTTAAGCCTAATTTTTTATCACCATAACATTGACGGCTACAAAGTAGACAAGGACAACCGTGTTGTAAACAGACAATTTTTGTTTTACTTTATCAGTTTTTAAATTAAGAAATAATGTAGGAAGTCGCCGAAAATTTATTACGTATCGTAATAAAAGACATCTACGTTAGATTTTAAAAGGAACGTTGTAATAGAAATGCACTTTTTTTTCGTTCAAAAGAGAGGGATAGTGGTTAACACCCTTATAAATAGTACTGAATATAACCGATTCGGTTTGTCAAATATTTTAAACAAAAAGATCATTTCTTCTACACTTTACAAACTAATGTCAAGACAAGATGACACTATCTTCTACGTCTTAAGTGTTTTCCGGGTATAAAATACATCTACATTATTCGAAACGAGTCTTTAACATTTTCAAGCTTCACAGATAAATTGCATACTGCTCGGTGTAGAACTCTCCAAGTGGCCAACGTATTTTACTAACAAGACTCGTGTAAAATAATTTTTTTACACATGTGCATTGTACATTTAATTAAATATTGGAAAGCTTAAAGCAACGCGTGACTGCACTGTATCACATACCATGCCTTGGATTTCAAACGTTGTTCTGTTTAATCCTCTTTATATAATATATTACTATAATTATAGTAATTCATTGTCGTAGAGCTAGATGTACATAATGCGCTACTTATCTCTATTGAAATAAAGTAGGTCGGTTAATTCGTGTAAATAACAAATTTATACGCTTTAGGTAGAAGCATTTATACAATTTTGTACGTTAATATGTTTTGTTATTAATAAGTATGGATATTTTAGAAGTAATAAAAAATAACCAATTTGGAATTAATATACAGTTAGTTGTAAAATTATTCTGATTATGGGAAATGTTCCTCCTTATTATAAAATTTGGTTTACTTAGATTTTTGTCACAATTTTAAGTTACTCCGCTATGTAACTCTTAGCAAAGTTAGATTATGATGTAAAATCCGTGATATTTAACAATGAACGTCAAAGAATTTAACCAAAATTTAACTAACTTTTGTAATTGCGTATTATAAATTATGATAATTTTAGATTTACTGCGATACCGCAGCTATTACTACCTATTGGTTAATCGCGTCCGGTTCCTGTTTGTCCCGGCATCGCAAAACTGTCTTAGCTCACGAGCGGTCAGCCTACATCACATACTGTGGAGACAAATGGTGGGAGCACCGCTCCATTGTCTACGTTCGTCGCACTTTGGTGCACCCGCTATACAACAGGCGGAATAAAATACGTCGTCATCATTACAATATCGGTAATTAATTTAGATTTTTTTATCATCATCAGCAAGATTTTTTATCATCATTTTTTATCAGCAAGATGTCCACTGTTGGGCATAGGTCCCATACATACATATCCCATAGTAATAAGTGAGGTAGTACCCGGCCTTCAATCAGCGTATTCCGATCACTTCAACGAGGTCATCTGTCCACCTCGTAGGTGGACGTTCTGCGCTGTGCTTGCCATTCCATGGTCTCCACTCCAAAAGCTGCAGGTCCCGGCAGCCATTAGTTCTGCGCGGTAGGAGTCCTGCCCACTGCAACTGCAATATATCGTTCGTGCATGTTTCCATGACGTGGCACGATTTGACATAGCAGCCAAAAAAATCGTTTTTCTCTCTTAAACTTAGTTGAATGTACATACAAGGGGTTCTTTATCACACTTCTAAACATTGTTTGGTACTAACAGTCTTCCAAGACGCAGAATTAAGTCCCACTAACACACAGTTACTTTGGATACGACGGCGTCTACATTATGATTGAAATTCAGCTTTGTACACACAATACAAATATATATATATACTTTATATTACTGTGACTGTATAAATTATAAAAAATTTAATAGTATTTATTTTTAAAGGTGCGGTTCAAGTAATTAATCCCATGATTAACAGTTGCTTCGGCTGGGCGCCCATTAGTCTTGTGTCGCATAATTTCACAATCAATGAAAAAGGTTTCCCGGCAACGGCTATTGGATGGGGACTCGATAGGTAGCTCGTTATTTTAACAATAAGTAATAAAAAAATTATCTGTCTCTTATGAAAGTTAAAATTTTATGTATACACTTTTACATTCAGATCCAGATAATGTTCAGAAAGCTTCTACAGTAAGATTTGAAAAAAAAACGTGAAAAAACCTTTTGTGTACTATACAATAAATGGCTTTATAGAAATGGTGTTTTCGACCCAGGTTATTTCAATTATGATTAAAGTAATTTTTTTATAAAACCTTACCTTTCGCCTTTTCTTCTCAGGTCTGAGGCATTTATCATTCGAACAGGTGTCAGACTTAACGTCAATCATCCAAAGTATTTTTGAATTTGAATCTGTAATGCTATCTACACCAAATTATAATTAACAAAACCAATATATTTCCTTAAATGCGTAAAATTCTAAAAAGAACTCAATAAGTTAAGCTTTACTATATTAACCACGCATTGTCTAAAATTACTTACCGTTACTAATCCCATTATATACTTTAATTCATTTATTGCCGCTTTGTAGAGTATTTTTGATAATATATGTTAAACTTCACAGATACAATTCAAGATATTCTTACTTTGATCTTCCAAGAAGAACACTTATTGCTTATGAAGGCATCATATTTCCTAAATCATGTCCTAAAGCCACAGAAAATGTGTAAGTATGATTTTTAAAAGATACATGTATTTGTTTCTCTATAATATACTAACGCAACGGAGTTTAGGTTATACATTACAGAATTATATCGGTCGCAAACAGAATTTTACTAATGAATCTTACTTTAATCACAAAGAATTGAAACATATAATTCAATGGTATCCAGCATTACTGAGTAGCACAGACTGTAATTCAAAATCTTCGACAAAACGACCTTTGTGCTTGCGATTAAATAAAACATAATATGGAACATTTTCACAGTAATTTCGTTAACTACGCAGCGTTTTATATTGCTGCACGTTTCAAAATTTTGATATCCGAGATATGCATGTGCAGTAACAGTTTCATCAATATATAGATATAATTTCATCTAGATAAATAAACCTATGAAAAATAATATTTAGAAGCTTAAATTATAATACGTAATTAAAATATTTTGTTAAAAACATTTGCAAGTAAAAATTACATACCGTATTATTTAATAAAAAAGGTATTAGAAACTCTTTATGCACTATAGTACATATTATTTTCAAATTCAATTATTTCTACTCTTTATAACCCGGACGTTATTTTATTACCAAATCACCATTTTTATTATCGTTGCAGAAACTCCATATATGAAGAGGCATTAAACGTAAAAAATATTTATTGCCTATCACTTCCATATAAAGGAGAAAAAAAAGACACATCACACGGCTCTCTTCTATTAGTTCAAGGCAAATTAATGGCACTGGCTTTGCAGGTATTTTATTAAATTATTTATTGTCCATTTATTTCGGCAATAGCTTAATTATTTTTCTGAAAAACATTTGCATATCACCTCACTGTTTTGTGAAGAATTTAAATTAGTAACTATTTTTCTATGGTTTTTATACAGGATGAATTTTAAATCTTTTTTTAGCTGACATTAAAGCCCAAAAAATAATTTTCGCAAAATCATATTATTTTTAATCGATATAAAAAATGTTCTATCAATTTTAAAGTTTAATTAAACCTTTTCAAGAGAATACTTATAAAAATATTTATTCAGGATAGGAATTAAACTAACAATACTGTACTGATTTGATTGATCATTAAAGACTTCGATACGTAACAAACATAAATAATTATCATTAATTTATATCTCTACTCTTATTACACACTGTGTAATAGCGGAATTAATGTCTCAAAGGCATTCTCTACCATCAACACACGATGTGATAGAGGTTTATTAGAAATCAATAGCAGGCCAGAAATTCACTATATATACTGAAGTTTATTTATATACTAAAATAGATACCCGGCACACGTGTAGACATCTTCTCTGTTATTGATAGATTTATATTTAAAAACTGACGCACACCTTAAGCTCTAAGACGAGGCATTATTAATAACCAAAGACATGCAATCTTTTTAGGAAACAAAAAATCATGGAAGTGAAATATCAGTACTATATACTGGTATTTGGAGACTTGTACCGTGGATAAAAGACATAACACGCAATTCTACCAGGGAGTCATCCGTTAAAAACCTTGCGTAGAGAGCGAATTTTACACAGTACAAATATTTTAAAACCTCATCAGAAAATTTTAAATTCATATTTTTTTAAGAGATTTTGTTTGTTATGTTTTTCTATTTTTGTTACGATTCTTTTATTGAAAGTTTTTTGTATTGTTTCTATAATACATGTTTTTTAAATATATTTCTATTACTATATTAGTTTCTTGTACTTATTAGATAATTAATTAACACGGCTATATTTTAATAATCGAGTTTCATACGAGTAATTAAGAAAGTTCTTCTGTTGTTAGTGAATAATATTAGTTAGCTCAATAAACGTATAAGAGTTGACGAGCGCAGACAAGATACTCAACGGGGTTTTGTATTTCAAGATGCTAAGTAGCACCGCATTGTTATGAATAGAGTGAATCGCTCGCCATTATGGGAATTTTCTTTCTCATCGTAAAACTTTTTGATGTAATGTTTTATATCGACGACATTATACTCAAAAACAGATGGCATTTTTAAAGCATATCTATAAAAAAGTTTAATGTCTGCTATAATTAAAAAGGGATTCCAAGTAAAATAAATTTTATATTGTTTCGTATCTTAACAAAAATAAATTTCCTCTTTCTTATTGTATTCGTTGTATATCAGATAATTAGTTATAGGTGTAAAAACTTTAAAGAGACAAATGTATTAATCGTTTGCTGTCTTTATATGTGTTTTTATACAGGTTAGTTGGATATTTAATGGAATCAGGCGTTATTCTGCGGAAGTTCATCCTAAGTAAGAAAAGGACCAATATTTAGCCACTTCCGCACATGCAGTCGTAGTCGTGCAACAAAGTGCACCGCCTGCCAGCCCGCTAATAAATGCGCATGCGACAAACAATGCGAATGCCAAACACAGAGTCTGTGTTTGGCAATAATCGGTGAAACATAACTCCTGAAGATGCCCTGTGGAGGGGTGGAACACGTGTTGAGTGATTTAACGGTGGTAGTTGTGTAATTGGTTCCTTTAAAGCTTTTACCTCTGTAATCAATCACTCTGTACATGTGGGTTATCAAGGTAATGGCAATGTTTAATTTGTTAAAAACTTTCATTCAGCGGATTACAGAAACAATATCGTTTTGCTTTATCCTTTTGAAATTTCAGTTTCCTGTTATATTGGCCATACTCTGAATTCTCTTTTAAATATATTACAACCCTCCGTCGTGACAAACAGCCATGAAACTTGTAGGAGATAAGAGATGTCTTTATCTTAATGATATATAACCGAACTTGATGTTTATTGCTCGACATCACGTTAGTGGTAAAAGTAAAATGTGATAAAAGTTTCAATTCCACACGTAATATCACTGAAATCATTATGGAAATTTGTGTGACAAATTTCCATAACGATAGTAAACATTAACTGCATTTGTTATAGGTTGAAAATCGTCAGATCTGTTGATTATTGCTAATATTTATGATTTTTAATATAAATAGAATCACTTTCCCCTAATCTTTGATCCGAATAAGAAAGTGAAGTAAATGCGGGCTCTCTACGTAGCAAACAATGTCTAAAAATCAGAACAATTACTAGTGTTGCATAAAAAATTTGCTTCTGTTGTCGATTCTATTTACAAAGTTTTTTTAATAGTTTTGTCTTTTATCATATTAATGGTTATCACAGTAGTAATTTTTTTTTAATTATCGCCAAAATAACAATCGATGTTCATAATTTAGAAAAATAGATTTTATAGCTGTCGTTCGAAGACGGCTGTTTGGACGTTAAGGTTTTGAAGAAGACATCATGACCCTGCAAGCGGACAGTAAGATCCACTTTGTGGGTAGACAGACGACCTTGTTAATATTTGGTTGCCTGCCTCTTCTGCCCGGTCCTGTTGGAAATCTATAGAAGAGACTAATTTCCATCATTTAACGTCATACGACTGAAACACTGAGTACATACTAAAAAATTAAAAAATATTGTAACGACTGCTGTATATACATAAGTTTGGCGCCGAGAAATGACACACATGTAACAATTCACATAAACAATTCTCGTATCAGCATACGAGCATTTACCTGCAATAAGTAATCTATAAATAATGTTATATAAAAACAAAAAAATATATTATCTATAACGTTCTTAGATTGACGATTCTTTTTAGTTTTCATTAATATAATAATATTAAATCTGTTTAAATACTGGGTGTATGTATGTATTAGTGTGATCAACGATCATTTAGTAACTTTATTTTGCATCGAATGACGACGTAGTCAAGATCGCAAGAAGTCGCCGAATACGGGCAGCGCAAGATCGGTCATCGAGGCGGTCTCTGAGAAAGGCCTTGCAGTGAACGCTAATCGACGGAGGCGATGATGATGACAAATAACTTAGTTCAGTGACAAAAACATGTGACTATTAACATTTGTACATATACAAAAACACCATATGGTTTTAAAAAAAACATCTTTGGGTTAAGAATAAGTTAATTTATATTTGAGTAACAGTATTAAAAATAAACCCACTAACCTGTTGTATGTTACATGTTATAAATAAATTCTCGACTAAATATGTAGGAGAGGAGAACAACATATTATATAAAACAAAATATTTAAAACAAAATTTAAATTTTAACAGGGGCTAAATTATGCTTAGTACATTTATTTACTGTAGTTGTTTGTATTAGTAAAAAGAGCTCACGTTAGAAAGCGTCCTTTCTACCAGCGACAGTAGCTAGATCCATATTCATCAAGTTGCACAGGGGAACACGGTATGTTGCTTTTACGTTCAAAGTTTTGTTAGTAAACTATTTATTGCACATTAAGTTTTAATTAGTAAATCAAATCAAATGCACCAATTTAAATGTTTTTACATTCAAAACAATGTTGGTTATTTAGTTAACAATTATTTTAATAACTTAAACCATTAATAAATTTAAAATAAAAATGTTTTATTATTACATAAGAAATTCTAGGAACAAAAATTATTTCAAGCGTTCATCTTCCACATTGTTGGCCAGAATAGCCACTATACGCTATTAGCGGGCGAAGGTGACTTACTTCCCAAGAACGTTGACTGATAGCCGAGAATTATCGAAGAAGGTTTACACAGAGTATTTACAATTTAAATAGTCGTAACACAACGGCAGCGCCCACATCACTAATGGCGTTTGAATTCACAGCCGCGTTCGAATTGATTTTTCGTTCGAATTGAAAAAATGGTATGACACAAAAGTATTGTAACCATAATGGCCAGCAACATGGAGGGTGAACGCTAACTATTTATAGTATTTTAGAATCTTAACATAAAGAAGTGTAGAAAAGCAAGTTATTTCTTTATTAGTTGTAATAGCATCAAATAAAAATTATCTATAACCTATCATTACAACTAAAAAAATTTTTGCATTATTTAAATAACCGATTTAAGTTGTTGACAGCTACGGTCACTAATTTTTATAGGATGTTATAAGCCCATAAAAGTTTTTCATTTACCTAAACATAATATGATAAACTTATTCAGATTCATTTTAAGAATATTTTCATATTGTAAGCTTACCTCACCTGTTATTTCAACGGGATTATGACTAAGCTGAAAATTTGAGTACAAAAGCCATCGCTTTATAAATCACTCGAGCAATTTCCAGAAGGTAAACCCTCTTTTCGAAATTAAAGTTATTCTTTCAAATCTCTCGTGATTTTTAAGGTTCTCAAATTCTTCTTTGACTGAAAATTGACTTATTTTTATTTATATAAACACATTCAATAACATAATATTTATCATACGTAAATTTGTATCTCATAGTTTTACTTATATTATATTTTTAAGCACCTTCACCTTTCATGTAAATGATAACAGACAGGTTAAATAAATGTTCTCCTCTCCTACATAAGGCTAAATAGACAAACGTGAAATAAATGTAAATGTAAGTATGGAAATGTGGTTGTATTAACAGTGAGCGTTTTACGCTCTCTGTTACATAATCCATTAGACTTTCAAATACATTCAAGCGTTTAAAAACCCATTTAGCCTACTGTTTCTCGTTTTTATGTGCGAAGTTTTACTTTTTACGAAGTTATGATTTTTATTAATAATATAATAAGTAAGAAGTAAAAACTTTGAAATTTCATAACAAATAAACATTAATGTTGTTTTAGATGTACGAGTACACGCAGATAACCTCCTCGTGGAGCACTCTGGGCACCGGTGGGTGGTGTCTTTGGTCGCTGGCTGGTGGCAAATAATCCCCCGTAAAGGCGTCTTTCCGAAAGTCTCTATGACCAGCATATGGCTCATTGAAAGGACAAGGGCTTGCTTAGTTTTCTCTAACACGGTCGCTGGACGGGCAGGATTTAGCTAGTCTTGACCTGTTAGTCTCACAGATGGTAGATCCGTAATCGTGTCGTGGATCATGTCCCGTTGTGTTTCCGAGAACGAGGATCTTGCATTTATCACCCGGATTGCGAGGATGTTAGGCTCTATAAAAAACGCACCAATCCCAAGCATTGGCTCTCCACGAAGGTTTGCATGGCTGATGGGCGATCGTTTGCAATTCCGTACTTGGTTGCAGGTGTGCGTAACGGTTTTCGTTCCGATTTATTTTACAATGACATCTATTTAAGTATACTCTTACACAGGATTTTGTATTCGGAAATTGTATACTACTATAATTATTGGTATAATAATAACAAATTCATATCATTAATTCAGATCTTAACCACCTTATTAACTATTAAACAAAATCATGGTTAATAGTCAATTTTTAAAGTAAATAAATTTATTCCATAAAACCCGTTAAAACATATTTAGTGAAAATTTACCAAAACAATTAGTTTACAATTGAAAACAGAAAAAACGATTAAATTCTAAAAAAATTATTTTTTTTTATTTAATTATAAAATTAGTTCTCCTGTAAAAAGTGTGCAATCTTAACGATTAAATTTAATAAGAATAATTAATGGCTGAAAATAAACGCCTGATTATAAACATTAGTCACTTTCATTTGATTTAAAAGTGGAATAAGAAAAATACTTAATGGTTTTGTGTAGTGATGTTAATAAGTAAGAACATAAATTATCAGATTGCGATGGTTATAAATGCGCGAGTTCCTGTCTCTACTATCCTAACAAAACTTGATCATCAATTTTAATGCAAAAAAGTTTGTTTTATATAAACAAATCAAGGTTTTAATTGATATTTTGCGCCGGTTTGAGCCTTACACTCAAATATGTGTCTAATTAAAATTACGAAATGAATAAATTATCATTAAATGTTTCAAGTTGGCATAAATGTGTTGTTACACAAAGTAATGATACTTTGCGTAGAATTGTATATAACTGAAAAATATCGCTTACGAGCATAAAACGCCCGACTCGTTTCTTTATTGTTGGGTAAAAACACGAAAGAATTTCATTTGAGATGTTTATCTCTGTTTAAAAGGAAATGAATATTATTTAATCAACGAGGTTCGTTTCATAAAAAAAAAACAAAATCGATCATCGCAGCTTTTGTAAGACTGACACATCAAGTGTTTTGCTTTTAGAAAAATCAAAGTGATTTGAAGCTCCCACTGCCAATACGTATTAACAATAATATTTACGTGGTTAACCTTTACAACGTTTAATTAGAATGTTTCCATATAAAAAACACAACGTATTTATTTTAATGTTTATATGCTTACGATTTTCGGATTATTTTTACTAGTATAGGGTGTCTCAGAAAAACCCAGGTATTATTATGATAAAATATAACGTACCTAAATATAATATAAAGTAACTATTTGTATAACATATTGATAACACAAGCACGATGTATATTTATATTTTCAGGAACCAAAGTGCCCTACAAGCAAGAACGATCTTCATTCCACGTACTCTCATAATTAAAAAAACAATCGATCAATCATACACTTAAGGCTTCGTTATGGATTGTGTAAAATCGGAGAAATCTCTTTTAATTACACTATCCTCACGTACGCATTCAATACTACTGAAAAGAGTATATTGCCTATACACAAAGTTGTTAAAGGACAGCACTAACCTGGAAAATTTGGGTTGGTTGCGAATTCTGTAAGTCGATAGCCTTACGTTAGCTTTGTTGAGCTATAATTGGGATTCTCTAGAGCGACAATTTTCTCAATCAAAGCAAATTAAATTTGATTTTCTTTGAACAAAAAAGATCATATGTTATGCTTAATTTTATAAACTTATCTTTAGACTGCTTTATTTTATTTATTTTCACTCACTATTACTAATTACAGGTAACCCCTAATACAGTAGTATAGGATATTTTATTGCGATATATTTAGGACAACTGTCAGTCATTTAACATCATTCTTTTAAGTATTCGATTTAGCCCATAGACATATTACTGCATGGGATAGGTTTCCCCCAAATATATCTACCGGGGATTTACCATGATTGCCACGCTAGGCGGGAAGGTTGGCGGTAATTCTATTAAGTAATCAAAATCTTATTAAGTAAAACTAAAACAGGCGGTCTCCGTCTCGAACCTCGTCAATGGGCATGAAAACAAATTAACTTTAGACAACTTTATCAACATTTGCAGCCACGAAGCCCATTCCTGCATTGCAGATTTTACTCAGAAAGCAATCTAATATTGTTACATTAACGTAATTTACGTAATCGTAAAGTTACAGTTTGGGGTTGTGTTATTACAACCCCAAACGTAGAGTGCATTAAAAATTTAGTTTTCCTGTATATTGTGGTATCAAAACAAAAACAATAACAGTTAACAACTTTTTCAACTGTCATTCAGAGAAATTAGAACATTTTTAGAAATTTTGTATTGACTTTACTAAGTAGCATAAGCGATTTAGATAATCGTAAAATGTAAAAGAGTATTTTTAAAGAACATATTTTTTTAAATAATACTTTAGAAGTTTACTATAATTAACAAAAATAATATTTTCCGCTATATTCCAAAAACGATGCTGATTGCTAGAGAGTACTTAACAGTCATTCATAACCACTGAACCACGTAAAATAGTGGTTTTCCCCGCACGTTGACTGGAGCGTTATAACAAGTACTCGTATGTAACAAATTATTAGATTTGCTTCATCTATACAGTAATTATTTACTTTTAAATTTAATAATAATAAACTGGAATTTATAGTGAATATAAATGTTATAAAAATAGCAATCTTTATTACTTATAAACACATACATATCATAGATCTAACTGTTTTTAAATTAGGTTAAAGGAAAAAGAAATATTTTGTAAGTTTTTTTTAGCATGCTCTCGATAAAACTATAGATATATATTTATTTAAAGAAATATTTAAACTATTACTATTTATACATTTACATGTATATATATACATGTATATATATATATATATTACTAATATAAAGCAAGCAAAAGATCTCACAGGACAGGTAAAAGAATCGACGAAAATAATATATAAATTATTTATATCACGATAAGTAAAATTATCTGTTAAACTCTTCAAATTTCGTATCAAACTTATTTTACACATCTAGCCGCTTGATATCGGTTAATTGATTATAAAATTATAACGTAAATAGCATTTTATACACGCTATGTCCAATTTGTTACCCCATTATTCCTTTCACGCACCCGAATATGGTTACATTCTTTCACAAAACAACGATAAATATCATTCTTCATATGACTACGTGCCGGTGACATAAAGTGATGTGCTATCAATCATTTGTATTATTTTCTCTGCCACGTCATTTGGTCGCTAAATCAACGAATACAACGTCTTAATATCTTTTATCATAAATACTGGTTATGATTTTCAGTGATATTTAAATTTATTTAATACTTCTATGTTAATATTACTGTATAATTGGCAACAGTTTTAAACATCAACATTTAAATGTTTTAATAAGAGAAATCAAAACAGATAATTATCTATTTTAGTCTTCACACGATTGAATATGTAACCATTTAAATTTATAACCAGGACGACATTGTAATAAACTTAGATGTATTTATTTTGCAAATAATACTAACTCTACTGTGACGCGTGGACGTTAAAATATTTTAATCTTCTGGGTATGCGAGGTATAGGTAAAAAGCTATACTCCTATACCTCCTACAGTAGAGTCACTGTAATTCCCACATCCGGCAGCCAGTGTTAACATAAACATACAAGATAGTCGCTGTGGCCTTAAGATTCTGTTACGAAACCACGACAACTAGGCAACTGCTACGTAGGATGTCCATCCACTAGGAGGTCTGATGACCTTATTGAGGTCGTCGGAAGACGCTAGTCGATGACCGCTTGCAGCTGGTCCTATGGGAAATCTATGGGAGGGGCCTATATCCAGCAGTGGACATCCTAAAACTGACAATGATTGTTGAATAATCACTGCAATCTATATAAAATGTGTATATTTTTTATGAATAAACAAATAGCACGAATCCAGCTTTTATACCCCAGGTCTTCTTAAATCTTTTATTAAAAAATTTTCTCACGTGGTAATTTAAAAAAGAAATTAAAAGCATTTGCATAAATTGGAAACAAATCCTGCGATCAGGTTTACCACTTCAAAATAATTGCTTCAATCGGATTATCCACTCCAATACTTTTGTTTCCGTCCGCAACATCCTCAGTTAGAATTACGAGTGACATTTAACGACGAGCCCAATAATAAGATTCCTAGCTTTCTGTTATATCGCTTTTTGTAACTTTCGCCTATATTGACAATATACTCCTGGTTCCTACAAAAATACCTTTTTAATCATTACCATTAATAATTTTAATTTCAATGCTACTACTTTTTTATCTTTGACTTTAATTTTAATAATAATTTTGATACTTCTTTTTCTTTTCTTTTTGTTTGCGTTTATAGGCTGATTTGAATATCTATAATAAATATAAATACCAATTAATAAGGACATATAATAATTGTTAAAGAAATAAACTAGTTCTTAACTAAACAATAAATTAAAAAGACATGCTAGTTTTTTTATGTCAACGAATGGCGTAATTTAATGAATTTATTTCAACGATATAGTCAAAGTTTGTTTTTACCGCTAATAAATTTTACATGGTGATCGTAAAGGTAAAGTATTTTTAAATAAATTGATAAAAAAACTACCTCCGATGAAGTTATCAACAACAAGACGAAGTTAGAGTTACGTTCATTATAAAAAAGGTTGACATTTTTTTCTGTCCTTGGTCCTAAATTAACGAAAGTGGGAAAAATTTTCTTAATTTCCATAAGTGTTCAGTAGGTCATTAGTCTAAAATTAGAAGTAGCCATCAGTTACGTCTAGTAAAATAACTTCAACATATGTACGTTGTTAGTCTATTAGGCTAAGTGTTAGATAAAATTTGATATTAACATTATTCTAGTTTCAAGGGAACAACAATATTTTCGTTATTTAATTTATTATTGATGTTATCAAAGATAATTGAGTAGTGCTAGCCTAGAGGTAGAGCACTGAGAATTCCGATTGGAGGTCATAGGTTTGAATCCAGGGTTACAATGTATATAAGATTGATGTAGTTCACAATTTGTACATTAACCATATGGGATTGCCAGAGCTCACAAAAAATTTTTAGAGGTTGTGCAGCTACAATCTCTGCGTGCCATAATACCGCATGAACGCCGACCAGCCTGCAAAGCTGGCGATTACTGTACATCTCCCATATATATCTTTGGGGGAAGCCTATGCCCTGCAGTGTGCGTCTATGGGCTGAAACGACTACGGCGAAAGATAATAGAATTATTCCAAAAATTACAATATTAAAATAGTTGTCAAGTTCATGTTTGTTCGTTATTCATGTTGTGTCATACTTTCCTAGTTTTCATGCTACCGGTCGTTATTTTCTGCACAGATCTGATATGTGTTACTAGTAATGCTAAAACAACCTAAAGTGTATTTGTTTGATGCCAGCACAGTGGACAAAAGAGTGTGTGTGCCGTTCACACAGCCCCGAATAGAAATAGCAACGGTGAAACGGTAAAAGCAACAGCAAAATACAATTTATAAATGACAAAATTCATAAAACAAAAAAACTTAAAAAAAAACTTTATTATACAATAATAAGAATGTATTGGTAGGAAAAACTTATTTAACATTATATTCTCTTAAAAAGTCAGTCGTCGAAGTACTGGTCGTTCATAACGTTTCTCATCCATGTTACGTAACCTGCGGTACGTGTGTAAATGCCGTACTTGCCGCGCTTGCCGCAACCATCTCCGAAACTGGTGATTCCCTAAAAAATAAATTAATAGTTTTACGTGTACTCTATAATGAACAAACAAAATTTACGAATTTATTTCAAAGAAATAATATTATCTAAATATGAACCTTTCGTTAACGGTAAATTATCCCACGAAAGATTGATAAGTAAACTCTATGTACGATTCAATATCATAAAGAACATTTTCTTTTTTATTTAGCGTAAGTACATCGAAGTTAAATACGTATTAGTTAGAGTCCAAATATGACCTTTCTAAAAATCAGTTTTCCTAGAAAAATTTAATTATCGCATTCCAAATAAATTTAAAACGAATGCGACACATCTCCATCTAAGTAAACCATGTTCTTTGGGTAAACGCCCAGAGCTCGTTCTTGAAGGCGAATCGCATGCCAACATGACGATTATTGTATTCGCTTAAAGCGTACCGTCGGTCAAAACTTGTGGGTTAACAGTTGTGCTATTACAACTAGTTTTTGGTGTAGCTGCAGAACAATTTTAGTTGCATTCAACAATTTTCTTCAAATTGAATAACCTTGAATGGAAAATAATGCTACAACAACTCTGTTACAAAACAATCGTTCAATTATAGACTACACTTTTTGCATTCTGCTGTTTGACGATAGACTTGGGTGATTAATGCTTTAAAGACCTAATGATATCTATAGTCGTTTTAATAACTAAATATTTATTAATATCTTATCCGACTTATTACGGCTGTAATATGAAAGTCAAACAGATGTGTTTTATTATGCACTTTCGCAATAACAAATAATTATTAAATAATGATTATGTATCACTGCATAAATATCAAACAATAGTAATGCATATAGTTATTTAATATTTTCACAATAAAATTTTATATCATACTTCATCCATTAAGCTGTCAGCAATTTTTTTTTAATTTTTGAATAGGTTTCGCATAGAAGAAAAACAAATTTAATTACAAAATCGCATTCATATTTTCTTTAGAAACAAACTAGGTATAACGCAGACCAAAATTTTACAACACTGCTATAATTTGCAATTACTAAATCAAAGATTTGCAATAGTTTAGACAAACTTACGTAGTTAATAACTGTTAAATACTTCTAAACAAAACTATTTTCAAAATATTGGTAAGATGAACATTGTTCAATTCAATCCACGGAGAGTGTGCCTAAGCGATCTAGGAGGAGGACTCTACGGACTCCCACAATCCAATTAAACGAATAATCTGTCATCAGCAGTATTTGTCCATGACGTAAAGAAATTAAAATGCTTTACAGGAATATCTCACAAAATGTATAAATTATACTTGTATATAGCGGCCATAAAACCCTTCATTGCTTTTATTATCGCGTAGCAGACTGTTAATAATTAAATACATTTTGGTGTCATTGTAATAATGTTAGTCTGAGTAAACCTAAAAATATTTACGTAGCTATATTTAAATATAGAGCGATTATAAAAGAGGTAAAGGCTTTTTAAGTGAATGTGTAGCACATTTGTCAGCGCAAACTTTTAATGCTTTTACACCTTTTTCCAATCATTCTGTATAAAGAAATCACTCTCGAGTATGTAACTTTATTTCTTTTTATTCAAAGCCAATTACTTCTAACAGTACAAATTATGCACATTTAAATAGTAAACGATAGTTAATTTTAACACTTTGCTATTAAAAAAAATCCAAACGTTTTTAGTTAATATATTATCATTAGGTTATTACATAAATAATTATTTTTCACAAATAAATTCACTCAAAAGTAGCTGATGGGTTTTTTAGATTTTTAACGGTAACACTATGAGTTGTGATTTGCTCATGAAACTAAAGTTTGTGGTACTTCGTTCTGATAGAATAAATGACAGAGTGACTTTCAACTTGTCAGAACTAATTATGGTCACCGCTAACTGACGTGGTGCATGTATAATAATACGCTTAATGATATAGATATTGTTAACGTTAAAATACCTCAAATTAAGAAGCTATTTCTATACATAATGTTTCATTGTTAATCACGGTATTACTCAGTCTCTATTTTACTTTTTATATATGTAGTATTCATTTCTGAAAAATCGTAAACCAAGTTTAGTTTTTTTAAACAGTTTGTCTATAATTTTTTGTGTTTAAATGCCTAGTTTAGTGAAACTAATAAACATCTATAAATAATATATTCTAAAGCCATCGAAGTTTCGATATGTTGTGCCACAGAACAATTCACCCCCTTGTAGCTTTAACACCTGTAACCGATCACCTTGTGATACACTAGTGTACCCTATTGACGGATCAAGGCGTTGCTGCCACGTAGGAATTTCCTACAACTGCTAGCCCTCGGCCCCGACCAATGGCACGCTTTGTGCTCTGAGAGAACAACTATCTTGTTTGGCATGCAATTCACCTTTAAAAACATTGCTGAAAAAAGACAATGCATTGATAATCATGGCTGCAACAAACACCGTGTCATTCGATACGTCACGCGGCTTTTGGAGCATTTAATTTTGTCATTACAATTATTCCATATACGATGCGGTTTACTTCACACTAATATGTTTTTTTTTAAGTTCACGGACTCTTCGCTCTATGAACTCCGCTCCGATGAAGCTGAAAAAGCCTTCCGGCTAATAGCATTAGCATCAACAGAGAAAAAGTAATATGGTTTATTTCAGTTACGATTGGGAACCACCTGTCCGCATAAAATGGTCGTGGTAACGGATTCGAGGTGACCAGTCGCAAGTGTAACCTTGCCCCGCGGTTGAGCGCCATCTAATTCTGCTTGCATCTTTATTATAACTGGTTGAGAGTGCATCTCTACCCTATAACGGCGGGCCACTAGCCCACCGCCATTGAAACTAACATAGTATAAGAAGGCTTTTTTACTTAGGATTTCTTTCTCAAAACCTCGTAGAGACGTAAATAATTGGAGATTAAAAAGACCAACACGGCAGCTCTACCAAGAGTACACAACTAAGAAGAAGAACCACATTCTAATGTATTAAAATGTTATGCACCTGTAAATAATAGCGCTTATTTCTGTCATGACATAACAGAGGTCCACCTGAGTCGCCGGCGCAAGAATCCCGGCGGCCACGTCCAGCACACACCATATTGTCGGTGATAGCGTATTGCCAGTAAGATCGACGGCAAACGCCTTGCTGGACTGTTGACACCTGATAATTTTTCAAAGGTAACGTAAACAATGAATATTTATTAATTATTCAAGACATTTTGCACAAGCCTAAATTTTAAATCTGCCTTTCGTTTATTTTATCGAAAGACTCATAAACTAAATCTATTTGAGAATTATAGTGCTACTAAAAAAGCTTTACGAAAGCCCGGGGAGGCAAAAAGGCATGAAGTCTGACGTCGCGAGCGTTGATGGCGGGCTTAGAGAACGAAGCGGCCGTGCATACCTAGTGCAGAGGATTTAGTAGCACTATAATATATGCAAATATCGTAAAAACAAATTTTAAAAATTACAATACTATGTCAAAGATTTACAATACTTTAGAGAAAATAACTAAATATATTATTTTAATAATTGTAAACAGTCCTTTTTTCAAAATGATGTCAAAATATACGATGTTCATTTATTCTACATAAACTCTAAACTATTTTGTAAAAATTATTAAATGCTTCAAAAAATCTAAGTGCGGAACTCACTAAACTTTGTTGCTATCAACTTAACAAATCTATTATCCAAAAACTACTAGCAGAAAAGGCAAACGCATACACGTACACGTTTAATAATAAAAATCAATCACAGCCCAATACTAAATTGTTCTCCTAACAGCAATGTAACCTTTGGAAAAACATTCCAAACGAATTGACTTGACCCTATTCGCTCATGACGGGAAATCGTTCAGGGTTATATTGTATCGTCCGTGATTCCCTGTATGGTCTAATACAAATCAAATGTAAGGCGCTGTAATATTCCTAGAATTACTACTCTATTTTGTGAATATCTGTTATCGTTAATAAGCTTCTAATTTTGTTTTTTTTTTTGGGAGGCAATGCATAAACTCTACCCGATTAAAAAAGTAGCGTCGTAAAAACTCTTATCAGTATGAGCAAAGGGTTGAGAGAGATAACTTTATTTATTTATTCTAGAATGTCCTTAGCAGCAGCACTGGTTACTAACTGTGTTATAGACATCAGCGTCCTTCTCCTTACATATGGAAATAATTAAATGATACATTCAATTGTTTTCTACTTTGGAATGTACTTATAATCTAAAAGAAATTATAAATTTGAAATTCGAAAAAAATTTAATACAAGTTAAAATTGAAATATCTCCAACGCTGCTAATATTTATTTATTGGTTCATGTGTTGTGTGCCTTTTTTTGTGAGAATTAAATAAATAGCCGCTATTTTAATCTAGGTATCTACAGTAGTAGTACAGGTAGTAGTACTAGGTAACAACAATACATCTTACTTGGGCTTCGTGTAAAATCCTAGTGCCGTGTGCATCTGTCGCCCTCTTTTTTCCCCAGCCGAGAATAGTACAAGTTGTATGTGGTGGTAATACTTTTTCTGGTTGTGGTAAACAAGCAATACCGTGACCAAGCTCTGGGCGGGCGGGTGCGGGCAATCTGAATTAGATAAATTTTTGAAATCACTATAACGATAAATTTATACCAAGAAAAAATGTGTAATGCGATGCCTTTGGGAATTTATGTAAACTTTTCATCATCTTCTTAACGCTTGGATATTCACCACTGGACATATGCCTCCCTCGTAGGGATGCAACTCAATGCTACTGTTAGGGAGTGTCCAGCGTCTTTCGACTACCTTAACAAGATAATCTGTCTACCTCGTGAGTGGACGTACTATTCTGCGTTTGCTATTACTTTATTACAAAATTAATTAGATGGAAACAAATAAAATAAGCATGAAGCTAAATAGCTAGTAACTTATCGTAGAAAATTATCAACGATATTACAAAACCTAACCTTAACGACGGTTTTAAAGTTTTTTATTTCATTTCATACAAAAATGATAGGAGACAGTAACAAAGAACAATTTGTTATAACGACAATTTGCGTATCGTGAATTTACTTTATTTTAAAAAAATGAAGAACAATAAATGCTTGGACATTTTATTACAGCCAACGTCATTAAGATACGGGCCGTTGATAGACAAGACACATTATTTTTTAAGAATTAGTTTGTGAAATGATTTTCTTTGTATTGCCTTTTTTAAAACTGCTGTTTTCTTGTATTTCGTAATATAACATGTCGTTAGTTTTAAAGTTACTACACCGGGCAGAAATGTTTTTCCAGAATAGTAATAAACTTATTATGGTATGCCTTGCATGTATCTTGCATCATATTATATCAAATTGAGTACTTTAATGATTTATTGATACCAATGAAACGCGGTCACTCACTCTTACCACATTGGCTAGCTCGCAGGCACTCAACGTTTCTCAGGGAGAACTATTCGTCTAGGGACAGCAACCGATATAGCCCAGCGGTTAACAAGTCGTAGTGAAGATGACAGCCGCAACGGCTTTAAGGTTTTAGAGCGGAGAATACGTGTCGGCGAGCGTAGAGTAAGGTTAACCATAAAGTGAATAGATACATAGAACATGCACGCTGAAGTGACGATGATAGTAAAAGTTATATTTGGAAAATGGTAAAACTAAAATGTTTTGTAATATAAAATGTATGTGATGGTAAAGTTTATATCAAATCATGATTGTTGTTAATAATTATTACACGATTTATTGTATGAAGCATGCTCACAAGCAGCCTATAGTATTTTCAATTTTTTCTTTCAAAAATTCCATTCCAATTTGTTCATTCAAAAAATTCCAATTCTTTTGTTATTTATATTAAAGTAATACATTAAATACATCAATTTGTATATTTATTATCATTGATCTTTTGTTTTTTATTGTGGTATTAATCTAACTGGAAAGTGGTGTGAGAAAAAATTAAGTCACATCTTAAAATGAACAAGTCGCCAGGTATGACGAAAAGGAAGTTTGCTATACTATAAAAGAATGTAAAATGGCGTCCTTTACGAATTACAGACCTTAAAGCATTTGTCCGAAACCTTTAATTTTGTTCACAATTAAAGATATTGCTAACCGAATTTACGTGGGTCTGTTTCGTCGCAATATTGAACCTCTTGAAGTCACGTCCTGCACGTTGATGGATTATTGACTTGTCCGGAAAAGGAACCCATACTTATTATTAGAAATGGTGCGTGCTGCGATAGACCAGTGGCCAGATTTGTTAGACGTGTGTGTAAGCAAAAACGAGTCATTTTTAAAAAGTCGCTTAACTTTATAACAGATTACGCAGTAAATAAAAATATGCATTGTAATTTTTATCTTTTTTGGATCTGTTTGTACTGAAACAGTGCTTTACTTAACTAATTTACTATCAGGTATATAAGTATATAGTTAATTAAACATTCCATTTTAAGCGAATAAACTCTTTTATTTAGTTTACACTAATAAATCAATTTTGAAAGCAAATTATTAGTTATTGAAGGTATATTTAACCTTTTTGCTTATGATTTAACGATATACAATTACAAAAAAGAAAAATATACATACCTTAACATAGCTACATCGTTAACAACAGTATCGGGATCGTATTGTGGGTGGACCACTGCACCGACTACTCTCATCTCCACCTCAGTATGCCCGCGAACGAAAAGGTCGTGTTCCCCCAAACGTACGAACAGACGCCGTCGCACGCAGTGTGCCGCTGTCACTACCCACCAGAGCGATATCAATGTACCACCGCAGAACGCTTCCTAAAACCACTCTTTCTATAAATATTGAAACATAGTTTTAAGATTATCAGTAGCCACATTGATGGCGTGGTTTCCTATTACGGGCCTATAGGCATCGGGCTTACAGTCGCACAACGAGGCATACTACTCTACTCTACGTGATTGATTCAGAATGCTAAAAAAATTTTTGAAAAAAAAGTTACCGACATAGCCCAGCGGGATAGCGAGCAGTATAGATGGCCGCTGGTTCTTTAAGGTTCTGGAGTAGAGACAGGCTCGGATACAGACAGCTTCCTACCTACCCTATTAAAAATATACGAGGGAGGCCTGCGGAATATATCCAGCAGTAGTTTTATGTAAAATGATGATGATAGCATTGCTTCCTTAATGATGGACATAAACAAATATTTTGAGACAAAGGGTAGGGTAGGATTTGCCTGCTAAATCCTTATAAATCTCTTTGAACAATGAACACGTGAGGCATACATTACTTGTAGACGCCTGATTCCATTTATTTAAATCTATTGTCGAATAAATTTGTCGTTTACAAATTTGACACAACTGAGCTTAAACATATTTATTTGAATTAGGTAAAACAATATATACATTGTAAATATAATTTAAAATATTAGAAAAAAAAGAACCTAAAACTCATGTCGCTACATCGTAAATAATGAAGCAAAGTTCTGTAAAGTCATAACAGAAAAAGTTTATTAACATAATAAATCAGTATTTAGGATACAGGCGTAGGCAGAGTTTTTTTGCCGGAGTGTCCAACTTTCGAGGGTTCTTTGATTTTCTTTTAATAATACACCAAGCCTATATCAAAAAAAATGTACGTTGTTTACTGTATAGATCAGATATTTTGCCTTCGTAATTTGCTATTTATGGGATATTTTCTCTAGTCATACTCATTTATGATTATTTATTCATGTTGTCATCTACACGGGATCATTGCTATCACTTGGTAACTTCCTGAGAAGAATGCCAAAAGAGCACAATTAGATAGACACCTGAAATTTGACTTTTCTGAACCCCTCCTCTTTATCACACCTCGTTACACTTTCCGCAACCTATCCTGTAAATATTACATCACAAAAGCTAGACCCCGTTACCCCGCTCTTGGATATAATAAATAATCATACGATAATATAGATTTTTATTATTAACGAAGTTTAAAATAAATAAATACGATTATTATTTTTTAATTTGAGTATTAAACTAAAAATATTTTGTTCATTGTTCAGATGCTCAAGAAATTCATAAATAGTCTGAGACATATACGACAAACAGATTATAGAATCTGTATAGAAGTAGCTTAATGGCGATAGTCGCGTTTTTTAAATTCATATTGTTATTAAAGTTACTTTAAATATCAATTCTTTTCGAAAAATTATTAAAAATATCAGTTCTAAAGGGCATACTTTGTAACGGTTAAGCACTGCGACCTGCCACGGCCACTTGCCAGGAGGAGCGGGACGGCCTCCTATGATACGCAACATGTCTCTCATCCGCATCCGAGAACGGGTCGCTTGCGTGCCGCGGTATCTGCCAAGATGACCGCAGGGCGGCGCGCGAGTCGACTTACGTGTGTCCTCTGGATGAATCGCTCTCGGAGGAGGAGCCATTGTTTCAACTACACTGTATTCTGAAATCAAATATATTATTATGCCTCGAGTATTATTTTACATAGGCAAAGGCTGTTTGCTCATGATTTTTTTCTTTAATTAAAGAAACGAATCAGACTAGCTGCCTCCCTTCTCCCTTCGGGTGATATCAAATATAGAGAGAAATATAAAGTTCCGTTATTAAGCTGCCTAGTTATCCGCCCTTTCAACCCCATTGCGGGTGGAATTTTGTAAAATAGGTTGTTAACCAACCTCTATTCGACGAAACAAATATTCTTACATGACGATGTAATGAAGGACAGATGTTATGTTATTTGTAAGAAAAAAAAATAGCATTTTCTATAGTAAAAGATTGTGTTGTGCCTCAAATTGAGCCCCATTCCCACAACTTTTGTGGGCTCGTCCGGGATACATTAAAATTTGGTGCCAACCGAAGACGCCAGACGAAAATCGCAAATCATTTCAAGTTTGAAGTTAGTGACAAATCACGAACTGTTTTACCGACGCTGTCACCAGTCAGACGGACATAGACGTAAATCTGATCTGTCTGTTTTATCGATACAGCAAATAGATCCAACTTCATAAAGTTGCTATGTACGGAAAAATATCTACTACAATGGTAGCTTTTGGAATTTGGATTCGATGATTTATTTTCGAAGATGGAAGACTGAATGACTCTAAATAAGCCATCATTCTACACGACGACTACAAGAAGACGCAATTTAAAGAAAAGTTCTAGTATAAAGAGTAATTCAAGCTTCTCTGCGACAATGCCTCCGAAGAAGGACGTTACAGAAGAAGAAAACGAAAAACTGGAATGTGAAGTACAGATTTCATTCAACAACTTGGAAAGGTCAATGAATATTTTCACCGGAGATGACACCAACCCTATTGGGACCTTTATTGATGAATTTGAAGACGTTGCCGAGATTATGAAATGAACCGGAGCCGAAATTAATAAATGCGAAAATACTCTTGGAAGGAACAGCAAAACTGTTTTTACGCTCCATGGGAAGAATTAAAGATTATGTTAGTTTGAAGAAGGCATTAAGAGAAGAATTTAGACCAAAAATGAACAGCGCTGTGATACACAAGAAGCTCGCATCGCCTAAAATGAAGAACGTTAAAAACCTATCAGCAATATTTCCTTTCCATGAAAGAATTAGCGCTCCATGGCAAGGTTGAAGACTCTGATGGAATACGTTATTGATGGCATTCGAGGTTAAGAGACAAATAAAACCATCCTATACGGCGCTGCAGACTTGAAAGAGTTTCGCAAAAAATGAGACATTAATAGCGAATCCAGAAAGAAGATATCGCATAAAAGTGTAGTTTCTGCGCTTGCTGCGCGATCATCTCGACATATCTCAAGTAAAAAGCAGGCCCACGTTCAAAGATGCTATAACTGCGGCGACGTAGATCACATCTCATCCAGCTGTCCTAAAGGAGGAAAATGTTTCAGGTGCAACGCATTTGGCCATAAATCTACTGAATGTTTCAATAAGCCTACTAAGACGCTGAGTATTCAAAATAGAGACGAAAAAGTAAATGTTCCATTTAAGAAGATCAAAATCATGATTTCTTCTTGTTAATACTTTTTGTTCTAGTAGTCAAGTATTAATTTTAAAAAAAAACCGTTAATGCTTTGATAATATTTTGTATAACTAAAATATAATATTAATAAGCAAAAATTACTTTCACTAAAACTACATCTACAGATACATGCATACTTTAAAAGGTAATCGGTTTAAATTATATAAGCGCTATGCTGAAAACAAGTCAAGTGCATGCTAATTTCAATTAAGAAAATGAGCAGAAGACGTTTCATTTTAGTGAAAGTATCTCTAAAAGTGTTTGAATAATATTCAACGTAACTAATTAAAAATAAACTTTGAAATTCACTTACATACTTTAATGAAAAAAAAAATTCTACTAGGTAGTCATGATAAGTCTATTTACGTAACTAATTTCAAGATTTATTTAAATTATCTTGTTACTAAATATTATAATTTGAGTAGTTTGACTTTTTCAGTTTTAGTAGGAATGTCTGAACTTCTTAAATATTGTCATTGACATCTTAGACTGTGAGTAATAGTCTAAATTGAAGCTCATTGGTGAAACAATGGTACACTGACAAAATCACAGGAATAATAAATCTAATTTAATGATCATGAACTTTACGATAAAATATTCTTCATTTGGAGCTATAAACAATAAAAAAACGACGTTTATTTACCAGTCTTGCAATTACTATAATTCTTGTGAGAAGCGAAATGATAACAGATTAGTCATAAGGAAATTTCATGACTTTCGAAAAATTACACAGTTTACTGGGGCGATGGATTCAGCATTTAAATTAATTTATCCCATCCAAAATTTCAAAATTTTGGTTATATCAATAAACTTTCTTGTGTAACATTTCATTTATATAATACGCACTTTATCCTTAAACAGAATCGTAAGTAACAGATCGCGGGTTCCACATAGCTACTACTCTATAAAATCAAAAAGAATGCGTAATATTATATGACAAAAAGCACTAGACTAACGTGATCGACGACAAAACAAAAATGTATTGATTCCGGTATATTATTCTGGTTTTCTGAATTTGTTTTCTCTGATACTAAAATCACACAATAAATGTGGTAACCAATATTGTTAGGCTGTTCTATTGTTAATAAAGCGTTTCGTAAATAAAATCACGTTTCGTCAATCTCTGTAGACAATTCAAATTTGATATAATAAAATTTAATTAGTCACTCGAAAGTTTCGGAATGGAGCTGAATTTATTGAATTGAGTATTAATAGGTAAAATTTGTTAGTTAGGTTACCTATTTACAATTTCACCTGGGTCCTTCCGCCGTTGCATCTTGTTGCGGATCCAGAGATGACAATAGCTGCCCTCGAGATAGCAATAAGCTGATTGTTTAACTACTTTGTTTCCACATATCGCTTTATTCTGACAAAATCTGCCAATAAGATAAAAAAACAATCATGCTAAATTGTTACGATTTTTTTTGGCAAAATATAAATAAAATATCAAAAGGTCCAATTGTCAGTAAAGATGAGACACGATGATATGTGAAGGCCTTAACGGGTTTCCACGGAAACATATCTCATCACGACAAAAAGTATTCGTTTGATTCTAATAACAACTATTATTTGATTCTCAATATTCTTTAGATACAGTTAAATATTGTATAAAATCAACACCTTAGTAATCCGCGCCTTACTGTCCCCTTATTAATTAAAATCTTTAAGTTCAATTCAAAATAATAATCATTAACATCATCATTTCAGCCGTGGGACATATTTCACTGCATTCCAATAGGATTGGTTGAAAATCGCCAGCATCCAGCATTTACCGTCAACTTTAACAAGGTCATCTATTCACTTTGTGGGTAAAGTTTCTACGCTGCTCTTGCTGATCCGTGGCCTCCTCACCAGAACCTTAAAACCCCGGCCATTTGTTCTGCGTGCTATGTTGTCTACCCACTGTCAATTCAATTTGCCAATCTGATGGGCTATGTGGTTACTTTCGTTCACCTACAGATATCCTCCTAATTCAATCTCGTAGAGAAATCCTTATTATAGCCCTTTTCATGGCTCTATCAGCGGCCGTGAGCTAGTCAATAAGATCAGAAGTAAATGACCACGTTTCTGTTCAGCAGGCCATCACTTGTAACACACAATGGTTGTATAAGGTAAAATTCTTTAGGCGCTGAGAGTTGTAGGAAGAAGAAATAAATTTACAATAAATTATTTACCTACGTCTAACAGTGGCACAGCGCTGTGAACAAACACTCCATGCTCCCCAAGGAGAAAAACCACGAAACTGTTTTTGTACGTCTTCATTTTGACGTAATGCCTGTAAACGAAGGAAAAGAAAACATTGTATTAACTATACATAAATCTCAAAATATACATAATTCCGATCCTAGCTCATAACCATTTCATCGCTATGTAATATTTTTAATATGTGGGACAAATATGACAATAAAGGTAAAACATGATTGTCGACTTTTCATATTAAGCCTAATATTATCCATTGATGATTGACCTGTAGCAATTAACTTTTTGTGTCAGTATTATCGAAATTTTACAGATCAATTTCTTTAGATCATCTAGGAGTTTTCGAATGTATGTATACTTAAATGAAAACTTTAATAAAATTATCGAAACGAAATTACCATACTTATTTGCAAAGCAGCTTCTTTGGTTTCCAAAATAGATTCTGTGTAATTTTTGACTGAAAAATACTGTTTCTGATTATTCTGCGACTCGCTGCATCTAAAGATAAACAAACCTTTAATTTGTCTATACAAATACATTAACAATATCTTAGCATTTGTTTACAAACATACTCCATATTATGGTTAGATATATTACGTCGAGATTATACCAAAACATACATATGAATATGAGTTATTATTTAACGTTTATTCCCAAAATATTCGTCCGTCATGCGTCGTCTACAAATGGTTATTTTCCCATTCCTAATAAGTACATGTACGTAATAAAGCGCGATAAGATCAAAGAAATATAACACGCACCGACATTAAAAGTTTTGTAAAACATATGACTATATACAATACAGTAATGGGGATTATTTAGCATTACTGGGTTGTGTTTTGCTTGGTTTTTGGTAAACAATACAGTATTAAAGAAGCTTCTTCTTCTAATTTTCAGCCGATAGAGGCCCACTGCAAGAAATAGGCCTCCCCCCAAAAATTGATTCGACCACCGGTCTTGCGCCGCCCGCATCCAGCGACTTCCTGTAATATTAATTATGTCGTCCATCTTTCTACTGGCTCGTGGTTGCCATCTGAGAACCTTACAGCCTCAATGGCAATAGCGATGTACCTCGCCCACTACCACTTTAGACGATCAATTCTAGAGCTACATCGGTGACCTTGGTTCTTCTGCGGATCTCCCCATATCTAATTCGATCTCGCAATGAGCTTCCGATCAAAGCTCTTTCCATTGCTCTCTGGGTAACCTAAAGCCTTTTAAGGCTCACGTAAGCGACCTCGTCTTACAAAGATGAAGCTTAATTATATGTTTTTACCAATAGAGAGGAAAAATCTTAGCTGCAAAGAACTTTGTACTTTAAAGTACTGGGTTATAGCACCATGTTACTTTTGCCATATTATCCCCGACTATGTGTTAATCAATGAACGACTTTTAATATTATCTTCGAAATAGGTTTTCAAAAAAAATTGGTTTTCATAATTACCTTGCAACTTCCACACGCAGCGAGTCAGAGCATATTCGCCGACGTAAACAATGTCTGCGTCTAGTTTTATGGCCTCCTTGGCATGCACTCCAAGAAGACCATTGAGAATATGAAAGAAATTTCTTTGTATCTAAAATCAATTTTTACGTATTAAGCAGTTATACGATAATTGTTACTAAAACCAAATCTCTGATGTTGATATAATTAAAAAGTTAAACAAATTAATAATCCTTGAACAAACATATTATCAATTTCCTTCCTAAATAATATAAACAATAACAAACTTGAATGCATTTACATATATTGACTCTTAGTGCTACTTCAAACAGAGCAGAGCTTCGTTCATTCTTTCATTAATTGTACACATAAGACGTTCATTGTTGGACATAGGTCTACCCCAAGATTTCCAACAGGAACAGTTAAAGCCTGCATCCGTAATTAATTAATTTTTCTCGTCATTAAATAGATAGAAAAAATTAAAACTTATTAAAAGATTTACCTGTTCTACCTACACTACCGTTAGGTAAATTAACGCTCTTTGTCGATTGTTCAAAATCAATCTGTACCTGTAACAAAAGCAATTTGGGACAGTTCAGATATAATGGTACACAAGCACAGGTTTAAATAATACTCTCCGTTTCACACAACTAGGTCAACCCTCCACAAAGCATTTAACATACAATTGGGCATTCAGTTTTACTGGTCAATAAAGAAATATATTAATTTGGCTGTATGCCAAACGGCTTTTATACCCTCAGAATGCATCGTTGACTGCAATTGCATTGAAATCGTGATCTCACAAGATTTTGAATAGCGTGATGCTATTTGCATAATAATGTTAGATAAAAGTTTTACTATCAAATTCAGGCTAGAGGACAACGTCTGATAAAAATATGAAGTAATTATACCCACTTTGTGCGATCCATTTGTTTTCGTTACTAAGATAAGTATAAACAGTAACTGATATTGCCACATCATGTTCAACGCACCGCTGTAATGAGAAATAATCAAATTTCGGCATCTGTAATAGAATAAAGAAGCATTTGTAAATAACATTACTTTATATAACGACATGATATATATCATGCCTGTATTACGTAATTATTGTAGCCATTATATTTTATCTCTCTCAAATAAATTCAATTTGAGACACATCCGTAACAAAATGTTAAAAGAGTTATAAATGTTATATATGTTCATGTCTATAAAAGTATCAAAACTGCCATTTCGTTCAAATTTTTAACTACATGCATAACACAACGCAAGAACGACAACACCTGGTAGATTATAAAAGTGTTTGTTATTATTAGTGTTACATAATATATTTAACCAATTTGAAAAATAAAGACTGTAAAGGTCTTTCTTTTTTGGCTCTGCTGCAAGCATTTTCCGCAGCCATATCAATAATCGCTACCGGGAGACGACATTGTTTCTAAGATTGGAAACAATTTAAAAGTATCTGTCTTTATAACATATTATGTGTTCTATGGTCTTGAACCGTGCCGTTAACTTTATTATTCGTAAGTCTGTTAGCTATCACTTCATAAGAATCGATAATGCATGCATATTAACACATTAGAGAAGACCCTATTATTTCGCAAGCCCGACAAGCAGGAGGGATTCGTAGAAAGCGATTCAATAACGATATAAATATTTATATAGATAAATATTTATTTCTATAAATAAACTTTCCGAACTGCAACTTTTTTGTCAGAAGACATGAGAGATCATGTCAAATAGTCTTTGTTTTACGAAGGATTAGATTCTCTGTAAGAAAAGGACCAATATATAGCTACTTCCGCCATGTGTGCTATGGCAGAAGTGGCTTTATATTGGTCCTTTTCTTACTTAGGATGGTGGGATTCTTACTTACTTCCGCAAAATAACGAAACAAAATAAAGAACTGAATCAATTAGATATGATTAGATTCGCACCTAACCCTTCGTTAGTAAAATCTAATAGGATAGTAATAATGTATACAATATTCTTTAAATTGTTGATGCTGGGTCGCCTATAATATAATAGCTACAATAATCAATGTATACTAATTTTAATAAATAATGGACAGATACTATTATACCACTTGTTAAAGGCGTCACAACATCTGCCATTTTTTATTAGCATTATAGTTTTAAAAACTAAACAAATGAAGAGCTCGACTGAAAAGTAGGACTAAAACACAAATTAAAGCATTAGGGAACAAAAATGAAATAAAATATAATCAAAGACAAAATCCCAAAAAGTCATAAAAATCAAAACAAAAAAGTAAACAATGAGTAATCGATAACTTATTTCAAAAATTTAAAACTTGAAACTCTGGATATATCGTACAACCAAGTCAGACTTTGGTTTATTTGGGTTTTCATCTTGAAGATAAACCATATAACGACAGTGACCAGGTAGTAATTAATAGCAAAGATTTTAAAGAAACTCATATCATATTTGCATCGATCATTTAAGCAGGGTAACTATTATATTCCTTAACACGTGATTTAACGCGAGAAAGCGAAACGCCTCCATTTCTCGTTGAAAAACCATTAACTGTAGAAGTAGATCTTGCTATTATTATAATAACTGTTCAAAACAAGCAGATTTGAAATCAGTATCATGCCTACGCAACTTGTACGCAAACAAATACTGATATATGATTTTGTAATCGCAATGAACTATCGGCCTAGTCGACACAAATTGTCAAGAACAATACAATTAGTAAAATCAAAATCTTATTTGACACCTTTTACATAACGTAACATATACAATATTCAAGACCTTGTCCTTTATTACAATGTATCAGAATTCAAATTTTATATTATTTTAAAATATCGCATGATGACTAAACTCTGAAAGCAAAAGGTTGTTTCGTTGTCTTTGTTGTTATAAGGAGTTGTATCGCAACATGTATGGATATACAGGTCAAGAATACAGTTTAATAAACTATTGCATACCATAAGGGTCCTGTAAAGTGTACATAATTACAACGTCGACATGATGAATTCTGTTGCAAATTGTACGTATAAATATAATGAACAACCTCTTGAAAATCTTTTTTTTATGAAAATTTTCTTTAAAATTATGCAAGTATTCAAATAAAATAAACGTTTTTAATAAACGTTATTCCAGGACATCAATATGGACATAATATATATATATATCAAAATGGTACTTTTTACGGGATATTTTTTGGGAAAATATCGTAATTAATAATTTAAAGCGAACTAAACTCTGATTCCGTACACCGATTTTTTTTTGTCTGAATGATAGTAATTGTTTGTTGGCTTATTGTTGTTAATTTCGTTGATTCTTTCAAAAGAGGCAAATTAAAAACAAGTTTCTAAAGAAAAGATTCCTTGTACATTGTTAGGCTAGATTCTGGATTTTATATAATAAACAATATTATAGAGCGTCATAAAATATTGTTAGTATAAAAATATGTGTAAAATCATTTTTCTAACAAATCTTTCTAGAATTCAATAAAAATCTCGTATCTGCTAAAGCAATAAATTTCAAATAAGAACGTAAATACATAAGTATAAATTCCGAGCGTCTGAATGATGAATTCCTTTTGAAACAAACAAATAATACATATGTTCGATTGCTTTGATAAATATAAACCTAAATCTACAAAGGATAACAAAATGTAAGGATATTTAGAGGATTTGTAAATCTTCATCGCTGAATGAAAGTATGTAATATTTTTTGATTGATTCGTTTTATCGTAACTAATGTTTCAGTAGAATGATGAATGTTTACTTTGTTTTCGCGAAGAATTGCGATGGGCCTTATATAACTATCCCATTATTTTATTAATGATTGTGAATGTTCTGTTACAAAAATATATTCATAAAAATTTAATAAAATTCCTCGTTCTAGAAGAGTTTTGATTAGTTTTTTCTACTCATGATTGGTACTAGTTATTATTCTAATATTATAAAGACATTTTTCAACTGTTCACTAGATGTATGTACGTTATTGCGGAGTGTCCACTACAGGCACGCAGACAGCGGATTTTTGAGTTTTTCGAAAACATTTTTATCACCAAAAAAGTGACGAACTTTGATCACCAGCCCCATGCGCTGGTCCAATCAGATCTTAACCACGCCCAAAACTATAGTAGCTAAAGTAATACACGCCGCCGGAGACTGATGGCGAAACATAGTGCGCGACAAATTTGCCAAAAAGCGTCATTATCCTCAGTAGGGAAAATCATGACCCTTTTTGTTACGATGCAAACAGGAGAAAGGCATCGCCAATTTGTGCTAACAAACCGTTTAAGTATTCCCAGACATCAAGTTAATTTTCTCAATTGAGGACAATAATGAGTTTTAATTCAAGAAATAAATTTACATTCACAGCGTATAATTTTATTTCCATTGAACATTTGATGTAATGCAGATAACCAGGAATATCGAACTAAGATTATAAATATCAAATTATCAAAAGATCGCTGTGATAGCCTGTACCTATGTTTACTCCTAACAGACGTGATAAACTGCTTCGCTGCACACAATTACTGGTGTAATCGTAACATTTATATGCAATTAAGTTTCGATAGTTATGTAAATTTAATCATATTACTACGAATATCTAATTAAATTATTTATGTAAAATTTTTCTTACTTATAGTTTAGTTAAAAGTCTAAATATATCGAGTATAAAAAATTTCATTACGTTTAAAAATTAATCTTACCTAATATCATCAAAAAAAATGTTATACAGAGCGTCAACATATAAATGAAGAATGATAAATTATTACTTCCATAAACATGAATCAAAGTGTTTTCTTTTTTTTTTTGTATTCTAATAAATCATCTCTAAGTTTACGACATTAGCTTTTGCTGTGAACTACAACAGTAAATTATATTTTAATTTTTTTAAGATTACTTTATTATAAATTATTTTCGTTTCTATCCAGCGAAATTGGTAATATAACGAAAAAGATTTAAAAGTGTGAATAGCGCAATTGCTGTCGACTAAAGCATTGCACACTTTATTCAAAAAATGAATAGCTTCAGAATTAATAAATAACGTTATGATAATATCGTCAGAAAAAGCGTTTTCATATTTAGAATTCTAAATATAGAATAAAATTATTTATTATTTACTTTCTACCCCTGTAGACTATAATACCAGAAGTTACCGACCTGTAGTATTTAAACAGGAAAATGAAGATAAAATTAATATTTCAGAGTGATTAATCTATAGAGTAAGTACTCCTTTTCAGCTTTTACACTTATAACCAATTATCTCGTATTTTATGTTGCTCATAATCCCGTTGCGCACATTTAAACATATCTGAGCATAAATAATAGTACTCCTAAACTAGATAGTCTTGTAGTTAAGAATCACGACAAACGATTTTAGACTTGTTCCCAGTAGGAACTCACAGCTCTTTAATTAAAATTTTATTGCGTCACCAATATGGAAAGGGTAAAAAAAATTTTGTCACATAAAAAAAATAGGAAACATCCGCCAATCTACATTGGGTACGCGTGATGGATTCCGGTCCGTACCCTATAAAACAAATAATTACACGAATACCTTCGGTTGATGTAAGTTGATTAAATTTGTTTTAACACGCAAGTGTTTTGCATGGCTATGATCATTATTCATCACTTATTAAATATTTCTTTTAAAATAAAGCGAACATTTAAATTAATTATTTTAAGTAATTAAAATGTAAACTTCATTAATTTTAAGAAAATAAACCTATTAAAAACATATGTTTGAAGTATTGGTATATTTTAATAATTTATGATGCATTTATTTACATATCTTAAAGCTTGCGCCGGCTTCGAGACTGAACAAACAACGTAGATTGTTGTAATCATAAACAAATTTTGTAATATTTCTTTTACGGTACAAATATTTGTAATATTAAAAATACTGAGGATTCTTAAGTCTACCTGCTATCGCAATATTTTATTGAAAAAGACTTGTGTACTCATTGTTTTTATAGATTTTGAATATTGCATATTCTTCTTTTTACCTCAATAGCAGCCCAACATTACCAGAAACAATAAAATGTCTCCGAACAGCTTCGAAAGCTTATACTGTCCAAATGATCACATCCTTGTATCTAAATTTGACACCATTCCATCATCGTTAAGCATAGACATCCATAAATATATGAATTGATGTAATATTATTTCAAATACGCTCTAAATATTTTAAAAATTATTACATAACATCATGGACAGTATGTCTCCATTATTATAATTAACAGTATACAATAAAAATAAATTCTTCATAGCTTAGGAGCGGTATGAATATTGTCTTCACCTAATTAGTAATTCGTTAATAACATTTGATTTTGAAAATGTTTGGTATTGAATAAATCGTGATAGAGTTTCAGAAAAAGAGTGAGTCTTACTGATACTTTTCATGTGATCAATATGTGCCTTAAACTTCATGGTAAAAATTGTTATTAATAGTTAATATCTTCATTACTTCAGATTTGCGGCGCATATATTAACGCCCTGCTCCGTAGTTTAAAGGTGGTAGAAAGCGTGTAGACGATATAATATTTATACCATATATGTATGTATATGAAAGTTCATTAGAGCTCTATGATTCTAATATAGGTTACGGATGTGTTACATGCACTTAAGTTGTAAATGTAAATTAAAATGATAGCACTAATGGTCATATAAACAACTTTTACACATAATTAGAATCATAAAAAATACTTTTCATTATTATAATTTTGTGAATTTGTATAAAAAAGGAACAGGAAACAGAATTTCTGTAATTGCTTTTAAATACCAAATATTTTTTTTTACTCTTCGACAAATATTTAATTTCTAGGCTGAACAATTCAAACATTCTAGATTCGAGTAATGTGTGCTTCTCCGGCTGTAATTCGGCAGTTTGACAGTCAACTTGCGAATCCTGGATCCGCAAATTCAATAAGATTTGAAATATGTGTAGCAATGTTAATAATGTTAATTTCTCAACGTTTCTTTTTGTGATAAATTTAAAGCAAACATTTCGATACATAACAGTAAATCACGTAGCTTTGCCGGAAATCCGTAAGTATCAACGTGGGGTTATGTAGCACGCCCAAGCTTTGTTTTTCTTTTAGGAAAATCGCTATTATAAACCTAACACCAAATTAAAACCTATACTGATGCCTTCTGTATTAAAGAATTATTTATTTAAGACTTCATTTTATTAGAAATAATTATCGTTCGTGCAACCAACGGCCGTTAGGTTCGAAACGTTCTCGTGCAGCCACGAACAGGTAGGTTCAGGGGACATAGTTAAGGTTGCAAGAAGCCGCTGGATGTGGGCAATGTAAGACCGATCATCGTGTCGACCTTTAGGGACAGAAAAGAAGAAGTAATAAATATGTGAAGTAACATAGCCTTGTTATTTTTTATGAACAACATTTCTTTTAAAAGATTTTCTCTTAAGTTTGTTATCAACTAAATTAATTATTTAATATTAATTAATATTTTATAATTATTAAGCATCTTGCATTTATATGATATTCAATACACCATATTTACATATAACATGTTAGACAAAGAAAAATAACTAATACACATATATCTTAAGAGATCTTCATACTCTCTAGGCAAAGATAAAAAGTAGAAATAATCTTCAAACCTTATACTTCGTTAAGAAATTATACAATTTTTTCTACCGCGAATAGTCGTCTGATATTCTAAAATAATAACTTCCTTAATTAGGCTTTTTATTATGCAAACGAATTATACTGGTTACACAAATTTATCCTCAAGATACCGAAAATTATGGTACACCTAGTCCTATGCGACATGTAATAAAACGAGTTTCGGACGGTTGAATACAGCCGTAAATTTACGCATCACCGACCATACCCAAAATTCACAACCTTGGACAAATGCCTATCGTCATTTTAGCATGAATCTCCATAAATTAATCAACTCCATTAATAGCGTTAATAAATATACACAGGACAGCTGCCAGCAGGGTTAATGGCAAGGGTTAAAGACCGCTTCTTCGAAACCTAGAAATTAGCCTCAGCAATAGAAAATAACTGTGATACAGGCATCTCCATGAATCAAAAATACTAAATGATTCATCCTATCTACCAATTTTTCTAGGATAGCGTGATAGGTTCTTGATTTTGACGTAGCAGTAGAAAAATTAAGAAGCACGTCACATTACATAGAACCCTAAATCCAATGTTAATAATAAAAAATATATGACATATTTGTTAATATATAATATAAGGATTAAAGTTGGACTGAATGTACCAAAAGTCAATCCAAATTTCTAAGGTATACGAGTTTCATAATGCACTTAAAAATTTAGATGAAAATTTAAATTTAGAACAAATATTTTCTAAACTTTTTTAAATTTCAAAATAAGTGCTCGCTAGCATTACATACATAAAAACTTTTTTTCGCAAATCTTTTTGAGTGTCTGATATAAAGCAATGTCTGTTACGCTTTTATGTACAGATTTTTAAAAATACATTTTCATCTTTTTCTATTGCGTTTTAGACAGCAAAAGCGTTGTCGTACTCGCTTATAGACGCAGCAATTTTTATAAGATAAAACCGATAATGATTTTTAAACAAAAATCAAAGTTATCTAAGCTATTAAATACTTTGGATTTAAAAAATCATGAAACAACGCTAATCATTTGTACTTCATTTTATTATTTAAGTCATTATGTTCACTCTTATGTATTATACAGAGTGGTAGCCGAGCGGTAAAGAAACAAGACTTGCGTATATTGGAGTTTCGATTCCCGGGACATAATTCACACTTTGTGCATTCATTATATGGGATTGCCATTACTCGTACAAAAAACTTTCCAGAGTTTGGCCAGTTGCGTACTTTGAGTATCATAATACCTCACTGCGATCGCCAACCCACCTGTCAAGCGTGACGATTATGGCTTATCCCCCCATATCTTTGGCAGAGACTTATACCTTGCTATGAACGTCTTTGGGCTGAAACGACGATGACTATAGAGATAATAATAAGATACTATACAAATGTTTTCATACAATTTCAATGTTTACGTTGAACTTGAGTGGCACTCGCTATGACTGGTCCGCTGTTATGACAGAAAAATAACCGCTGAAGGGCCTTTCTCTTTGATGGATGATCTAGCTGCTTTTTATTATTTTTATACCGTAAAAAATAACAATCAAAACCAATCTTTAAGGTTTATAAGAGTTTATCAGATTTCAAGATTAGTATATGTACTATAGTTTATTGCTAATGTAAGTATTATACATAGTCTTATTTATAGATATATTATTTTTCTTTTCGATGAGGTGTACTTATTAACGGTCTTTGAATCACTCTATTTATTTCTTACAACTAACTTCATTTGTTATTAGAGTCATTCACAGATCGAAGAGCTTTGTATGTATTTTATAAAAAAAAATAGACAGTATAATATTGTGTCAATAGCAAATCTTTTTAATAGTATTTTTTTGGCACAATACTATACTCTAGTTTATACCATTTATAATACTACTCTTTAATCTCACCGTACTCATAGATATGAAAACAAATCCTGTTTATTAACTAACTTATCGTTTATTAAAATCCATTGAATCCTAACTTAAAAGATAGTTCGTTATTATCGGCCCGTACGTCCTCCCGTATGCATTAAACTTTCTAATTTTTTTTTCCACGTGTTTGCATTAGATTAGCAAATCGGATCCTATCTTTGTGGAAAACAAATACTCATGTGAATCACAAGTTTTAAGAGCATATATGTGAACAGTCGTTATGGATTTTCTAATTTACAAGGTAATCAAATATTAAATTCGGTATTAAGTTTGCCGTTATACGTACATTGTATAAAAAATTATTTAAAGATTTAAATAAAATAAATTTGATATTTTTGTGAATATGTTTATTAAAAACACAAACGCAAACATTATAATTAACATATTTTTATGGATCATAATGTTATTAAATATTTGAAATGTTATTTCCCCTTTCAAAATTTATGACAATAATGGAGATGACATTAATTTATTTAGAACAACATCGTACCGCAGTTTAACGCCCGTAATTTTTCCTAATATTTATTATATTATAAACTGATACAATCAAGAACGTAAATTAAAATATAACACAGATTAATGAAGAGATTTTAACAGCATAAAGCCGTTAATATTGGCAATATCAAAAATCTTAAATAAAAAAAAAAAACATGAAAATAAACCTGCGCAACTCTTTCGATCAACATATCGATTACTTTTACCATTACTTGTATGTAATTTATAAAAGTCTATTTCAATTTAAATGAATCACGTTCTCAAGAAACTGGTAGTCCATAATTTAAGTCATGGTCATCATTGTTTTAAGTCTGCGTCTTCAGACTATATTTACATGGTCGTCTATACACCTTTTGACTTGACGTCCTGACCTGCACTTGCCAGTTCGTGATCCTAAACCATGTGAATCTAGCAGCCATCTTTTCTGCGCGCTATGTGGCCTGCCCAATACCATTTTAACGGATTACTACACAGAGGATTGGCAACCACTGGGCTACATTGGTTACTTTCGTGCCTCTAACGATCTCCATCATTTGTAGTTTTAGTCTTATTTGTAAAGAAATTCCTAGTGAAAGACTTTACATGGCACATTGTGCGACTGGTGCCCAATATAGCCCGGAGGCAGAAACACATTTAAGTACCGTAAGTCAACACTGGTAAAACATTGGTCAAAGACCTTCATTTTAAACCACTGAGGCATATTGAACGAGAAGAAATAATGAATGAACTTGGTGGTCCGCATAAATTATTACTAACGACAATGATTTATATAAGGCTCCAGCAACGACAACCAACCAAAATAACGACGAGAGTAATTGAATAAAGAATTCAAGATTAATACGAACATAGTCATAGAAAAAGATAAATAGATGATAAAATAAAATAGGTTAATTAAATAATTAGTAGTTAAATAAATTTCTTTATTTTATATGTATATGTATATATGTATAAATACATATATGTATATATATACATATACATATACATATATATATTTTTTAGGTATAGATAGTGTAGTAATAAATCTTGATTTAAAGAAAAATAAAGAAACCAAATAGTCCAACAACAAAGGTGACAGTAATTGTCTATACTCGTATAATGAAAAAGTGTTCGGCACTACGTACTTGGATCCGTATCAAAGTGATCCTTTGTAATTTGATCATGATGAAAATGGATAGATGGGCCGTTTACTTCTAAAATGTTGTAAGTCTATTTGTAACCCGTAAATATCACTTTTGGTCGAAAACGCCTAAATAAATTTTATATGATCAAGTAAGTCATAGAGTGAAAAAAACACCAGAAACATGGCTATGGTCAGCCAGATTTTAATTCAATTAAGTCTGAACTTTACTTGTCTTGATTTGCCTACATTTTTAATGGACAACTTTAAATTTTTGAAACAATAAAATGGACTTAAGCCCCTATCAAAGGAAACGGTCCAAATTATTCAGAGCAACACTAGACCCTAACTACTCTGATCACTAAATGTTAATAACTTTTCACAGAACAATTATTTTTGTATACATACGTAAATATAAAAACTAAATAATTGTTAAATATGGTATGTAATTATCATATAGGGTTAAAAATTTCTTTTAACCATAAAGCGAAGAAGTCGCGTATGCGATAATGTTCATATTTGAAACTTATTTAAAAATAAAATTGCAGAAACATAAAAAGTTGCAGTGAAAGGGTTGAGAAATCCTTTCCGTTTTTAGCACGACATGAAAGTACATATTAAAGGTGCAAATACACTAACTAACGACAACTTGAATGTATAGGAGATAAGAATTAAAAAATAAAATTTAAATTGTCACTAACTTACCTGAAACATTAACGTACAGCGCAGATAATTCAAATAAAAAAGACGATTATTTTGTAGAGATCAGACACGCAACATGTCCGCCACTAGAGCAAAACCGAACTAGCGCAAGAGTACGCCTCGGCTGCCGTTTATTCCAAAACGATACTTCATACACGATGAGATAGTAGCATTAGAAAAAACTGTTAACAATCGTATATTAAGAAATTAAATGAGAAAAGAGAGTAATAAAATTAGAAACTGGGTTAATATTACATTTGTAAGAAAAATAATTTTTTCTCAAACTCGGACCAGTCTAACGAACCACTTTAGAAGCTAATAGATAAAACAGATAATTGACGATAATAGCATTCAAAACACTTATTCACTTCAATAAATGCGACAACTATTATTAATCATTCAAAAATGTGTCAATGATTTTCACAATTTAATTAAGTTGTGTATATATTTTATTAGAAATTAAAAAAATAACTACAGAGAAATTCAGTTTCATTCATTTTGTAAAATTATACTACAAAGATATTTTTTACTTATATATAATATAAATACAAATTATAAGTGTATTTTAACGTTTTATTTTAATTTGAATAATTACAAAAAAATATATTGATACGTATTTTAAGCAATCCAAAATTAAATAAATACATAAATGTACTCGTATATTGCTAAGTGATAAATCTTTGGCAAGCAAAAAATTATAAACAGAATTTAATTTTTATTACCAATATACCTCAAAATAGAAAATAATATGGGAAATGGTAATGACATAGTGATAACAAGTTCATTGACCGAACGCTATTAAATATTTACACAGCTTCGAGATGGGAGACGTACAACCATAATTCAATGAGCTTGCTTTCTGTCATAATTTTTAGAATTCCGTTAAACTAAGGTCAATACAAATTATCACTTAGTGAGTTTTATTTTATGTATTTCATTACCTGCGAGACATAGATCGTGTTGATAAGCAATAACTATATATACATCAACTCCAATATCAAATGCCTAAATTGCAGAATAAACCTGTAAAAAAAGTTCATCTAATATTAAATACATTTCTTGTCGCTCAATTTTTTTAAAACCACCCACGATGTCTTTATTTCTAATAATAAAATGTAATAGAAAAAAAATGAAAAAAAGGTGTTATGGCATGACAAAATGTTATGGTATATTAGGCATATAAAAAATAAAGAAAGAAAAATCTTTTGCTAAGAAATGGCTAGCAACCATCGGCATTGAACGTAAACCAACAAATTCAAGGTCTCCGACTAAAAACCATTACAAATTCATATTTATGTTCCTGTTAAACCGATTCGGATTTTACCTCGACTAAACGTTGATACAAAACATTCTTATATATATTTCAATCTTTCTTCACGTCTAGTTTATTTATTCGGAATCGATGTGAATTAAGCGCGCGAAATCTGGTTATGCACTCTTGATTACCCGACACTACATTTGATAGAACTGGTCTGTAGCAACACCACCATTACACGTTACATTATCTTTTTTAACAACTTATAGATTTTTGGGATCGATAATTTAAATTTTTTAGAATATATTTCATAAAATATTTTTTCTAAAGAATTGCTTTTAATTTTGTAACAATCACATAGAATATAGAACAAAATCAAAATATCCATTATGAAAATAGGTTTTCACGAGTGCTCTCGAATTGTCAATCAACATAAAACGTCAGTGTTGTCTGTCGTACAGGAAGCTACCACCGGCTCGGAAGGCAGTTCTTCTGAAAAGAGCCCGCGAGAAATAACAACTTTGAACAGAAAATTAGGATATCAGTTTAAAAATAAACCTCTCTAATAAGACTCTGTGTTTGGCACTAATCGGTGTAACATAACTCCTGAAGATGCCCCGTGGAGGGGTGAAACACGTGTTGAGTAATTTGGTGGTGGCGGTTGTGTGATTCGCATTGTTTGCCGCATACGCATTTATCAGCAGGCTGGCGGGCGGTGCACTTTGTTACACGACTACCACTGCATGTGCGGAAGTGGCTAAATATTGGTCCTTTTCTTATTTAAAAATAAACCCTTACTAACTTTCGTTGAAACCAAACACTCGTATTATAAAAAAAGCAAAATGAAACATATAATAAATCTTAAACCCACAACTTTTTCTTAATAAAAGAAACATTATAGAAATCGTAATGAGGTCAAATTTAATACATTACTTTTATAACAACACAACATAAGTTACATTGTGGTTATTTACTGTGGTAGAACCCGAACAGGATTCTATTAAACATATTGTATAACAAGAAAATAATAAACTAATATTATACGTGGAATTGAAAGATTTAACGCTTGTATATGAAAAGTATGAAATTTTATATATTCAATACATTATTTATTATACTCTATTTATAATTGATAATATCATTAATTTTGATAATTTTTGTCATTTCGAACGTAGATACATAATCAGACAGAACGTAAGTAAAAGACTTGGCCTAGCGATTGAGAAGTTAAAGTGATGATGGGCAGACCACACAACGCGCAGCGTGGATGGCCTCTGGAACAAAAACCACGCACACAACGCGAACCGACCGAGGACCTCAAAGAAAAGGAACGAAGCCTGAAGGGGTATGTCGAACAGAGGACGTTCTTCGGCTGAAATGATAATGATGTCTATTCACTACTAAAAATTACACTCTATACAAAATGTCGACTGTTTTTGTCGATTAAAAAATACGTGCAAATGCCTACTGCTATAATCGTATTTTTAAGTTTTGACATTAGATATCAATATTTTGCACTGCGGTAAAAGTTCATAATATATACTCGTCTAAACCCACCATACGCACAGTATGACCTTTTTGGGAGTGAACCTGAGTCTCGATATAGTCTGTAAAACTTAGCTATTAGACGATTGATCTTTCCGAAAACTGTTAGGTTTCAAAAAGACCGAATATCTAATTTTACTGTACATCCAGTTTTTCACGGGTCGAGAAAATTTTATATCTCTTAACTTATATATTTTACCTCGGGCTCTTTTGATGTTTGTAACTATTACACTACAGATAATTACCAAAAGCGCGGTACTTCGGTTCCAGTCGGACATAGGCCCTTTTTTTAAATAAAACAGTATCAACTTCGTCTGTAACAAGTGACAGTAAAATTCTTTAATATGGGCTTGAACTGTGGACCTAAAAACTGAATAAACAAAACAGGAAACAGTTTTTAATTTCCCCTTTTATGTATAAATTCTGATACAAACAATACATCTAAAGAGATTTACTGCAACTCTTCTATGATAAAAGACGAAAATAAATTACATTTGTTATATTACTTTTACTATAAATTTGGTAGATAAGGTATCTACCTAATTTATAGTACCTATAGCTACCTATAGGTAGACCCATCACTAGTTGGACCAACGACGTAGACGATGGATGCGGGCTGCACCAGACCGACCATCGTGGTGACCTTTGGTGGACACCTATGCCTTACAATAAGCGTCTATCGGCTGACATGGCGATAATTTATAAATTATATTGAACATAAATATGTAAAAGAATTTAAATAAAACATAATGGGAAAACTAATAAATAATTCTAAAGTCTACGTGTTTGTGTTAATCCACTGTAAGATTAAGCTTTGTTGCAATTTTATATGGGAAAATATCAATTTAAGCTACACAGATGTGCGTTAGGTGTGTAATGAGGCGAATCAACAGTATTCAACTACACAACGTTGCTCTTTGTGTACCGTCTTAGAGGTGTAATTGCATCACCGAGATCACGAGAACTCTTAATACTATTATATAAATTTATTTTTTATTGCTATTGTATTATAAAAGATCAATAAAATTTTAAAAACATGACTGCTTTGATAACACTAATATTTTGACGTGATAAAAAACTAACAAGTTTAATACAAAAACCACAACTTTTAGTTACCAAACCAATCCCAAAGAAATGTTAAATCTTTATTCAAGTTAAATATCTAATCTTTTAAATACTTTTAAAATTACGTCCTTATTTAATACCTCTTGGATTCGCATAGCAAATTTTTCTAAAAGATGAAACAAAAAAATATAAATTCTTTGTGAGAGAAATTTCACTGTCTTCATTTTCTTTCATTGTCAGTCAGTTGAAAAAATTGAAATTCTGTTAATTTATTGAGAGCGTTTTTTTACTAAAAATTTTACGTTCCGTATCTTTGATAGATATTCGTGTTCATCTCTCATGACGAAGACATCTACGTTCATAAAGATACTGCGCTAAACATAATATGTAATATTAATAGGTAAAAACAGGTATGCATTATGAACAACTGAGGATAGCGGGTATCAGTATCCGAGGGGTACTATCACGATACTTTTGAATCACATTTTAAAAGTAAGGTTCACTATCTGTACTGAAATGAAACACTGTTGTGAAAAGCAAACCGCATGACTATTCAGGATGCTTGTATGAATAAAATGACATCGTTATTTATACACGCGCGCGAATAAATAAAATTTCTGACAGTCCCGCACCGTATCAGATGGCACGCCGTTTATTGTGGCGACGTTTGCCAAAGTGCGGTGTACGTTTCGCTGGTGTACCTCGAAGTGCAGCATAACAAACAAGACGGTTGCTCAAAGTAAGTCTCTCTCCCTCACGAAACAGCAGTGCTTCTTAATCGTACGAACACGCTGATCTCCAATAGACCTTGATTCTATCCGTAAGCTACGATTCTCTATTGATTTTGTTTACCAGCCTTTTCAACACTATGTCTCCATTATAGAGACAGCGTTATATTACCTGCTATACTGTAAAAAATTACGACGGTTCGAGACACAACTATCCATCGGAGTTTAAAAACTTTTTCTGAACACCCGCGACACCGAAGCTCTGGTCGAAGATTTACAGCGTTAAATATTTGACTGATTTTTTTATTTGAGTTTTACAGCGTTAAATGTTTGTGCGCCTACACAAATGCTCCGTACAAGTTTACGGAACATACCATTTCCGCATAGAAGCGGCGAAGTTCATCGTTCTTCCTTTCCTCCGAAATAAGACATCAGTCTGTGGCGAGGCGATTGAGTGCTCTTGAAAACTCCAGCAACTGTCCAGAGAAAGACCTCAAGCCAGATTTCAACTTCAGGGGAGCCATGTAGTTACCCCCCCCCCTCCTCCCTAGGACTAGGCGAGGTCCAATTCGAAAAATCCAACAGAGACACTGACCAATGTTACACACGTAACCAACAAAACTTTCGTGTCCAATGTCTATAAGTGAGCCGATGATTCATGCCCTTAGCAAAAATAATTTAAAAAATTGATCGATTTTATTACAAAAGAGCACCTGATGAATTTCTGTCCGGTTCTTCTCAAGAAATCAGCAGTTCGATTGTAGTAGATTACTTTCTCATTATGTTGAAATAACATACTATCAAAAGTGCGTGTAAGTAAATACATACAGATTTTATTATCACTTTTTAAAGAACCTTATATGCTTTTAGCTTGGCGCGAACCGTCTATTGTATAATTGTCACTACTGGTTTGATTCGTAAATCAGATTTGGTGGCATACAAGAAAACCAAGCCCTTACTTTCGATGGCTCGTAAAATTTACAGTATACTTGTACATTTGAGTGGCCATTATTCGATGACCGCTGTATAATTTGGTTCTGCAGCGTCAATATTTCTTTGAACGTGAAGAGACGCGCCTTTCTGTCTAAAACTATACTATATCACGATAAAATTACTGAAAATTAGCAATTCAATCCGGTGAACGCCATGTCGTGGTAGCATTGCAAACTATATTTTTACAAAATGTATATGTTTTTGCCCTTTATTCTCCTATGAAAAGTCTTCTACTCTATGAATTCAGAAAAGCCAACACTAGATCCATCGTTACCAAAGATCTTGAATACCTATTGAAGGTTTAACTTCTTCATTAATATTTATCTTCTAAAGCTCGACATTTAGCAAGCATATACTGAAGACAACGAATAATATAAACCAAAAGAAAGGGGTACCTTTTCTTGATTATACATGCTTACGAGACTTTTACTTGGTTGGTACAAAGAATACATTAATAACCATAAAATAAAATGTTTAGATAATCGATTAAAAAATTTTCATCAACAGCCGGACTAAATCGTTTTATCAGCATTAAGTGAGGCCTGCAGGGCAACGTCTATATATCAAATCATTTTAGGGATTTAAAGCGTTCTTTGTTACAAATACATAAGGAAATACAGATTTGTCCTTATGACAAAATTCAAGCACATACGGCAAAAATGGAAAGGGAAACGATGGAAGCCACTCGACTAGAAAATTTATTACCACTTGCATCAATACACACTTGTCGAGTAATATTTCGGTTCGTACAAAAAACTGGATCAATAAATGGTTCGCAACAAAGGAAGGAAACGTTACTAGTGAAATATTCACGAACTGTTCCAAAAATACAATATACAACCTGGCATGTTATACGTGTAAACTCCTTAAAAAGATGAATAAAAAACTCGAAAAAGAAGTTTTAAATTTTTAAAATTTTTTACAATTAACATCTATAAAGAGGTCACACTGAAATACGTTACTTTAAATATTTTTTTTTCTATTGGAATTTGCAACAGGCCAACAGCGTTTGACTGTACAACGTCTGCAAAGACAGGTGGTAAACAATTATTAATTTTGACATGCCAAAATCCTGATTTTGAAAACGCTTTTCTTACTATATTGTCATAAGGTCATTTATTATTCCCAAACGAATGACCTCTAACACCAAATAAGTGATTTATTCTTCATTTTTACACCTAGAACCTATCACTTGTATAACAGAGTATGAGGTTTTTATTTGATAATGCCTAATACTAAAATAAAAACCCACTTCTAAATGGTTGTACTATAATTTACATATCACAATGAACCACCGTAAATTTTCTCGCAATTTCTTTTCCTAGTTAACCCAAAATTAATCTTTCAAATCTGCTTCTCCGATAAAGTTTGCATTTGAAAAGATGGCTGGATTTTGAACTTGTCATTAGATAGATAACATATTTTAAATAAAACATTTAAATTTATAAAATACACTTCACCCTCATTACCAGACCTTTAATATTTTAATAATGTCAATATAAATAGTCACGTAAATACAAATATTACTTAAACACTTTATTAACATAATTCAGCTTCTTCGTTTATTCTAATGTCAGTTTTGCAAGATGCTTATATAAATTATTAAATTAATCACAAGTGTCAAAAATTTATACGTTCAAATTAAAGCAAAAGTGATATAATATGAGTAGGGACATCTATTATAACATAATCGTATATTGAAATAAACAAGTAAATATTTTGTCATTATATGCAAGCGTGTGTAAATTGTAAATATTTTGTGCTTAATTAATAGCAACACAAAGCAAGTCTTAAAAGCATTCCAAATTCGAACACATTTCAAATATCATAAGTACGTAAATTATTCAAAATTAATCCAGAATGCTTTGGGAATCCCTGGTTGTCGCATACATTCTTTCCAGCTGTCTGCGTACCGGGACTTCTCATCAATGGTTGCCTTTCCTAATATTTCCTTTTTCGCCATTTTCGTTTTACACCCGAGACTTATGTAAATGCTGACTTTGTTCAAATTTGCTTTGAATACTGTTAGTTTTACTGTGGCTGACTTCGGGTCCCATCTGGCGGATATCGCTGGAACAAATCGATCGCTTTTCCAATAGCACTCAGCTTTGTTGGCTTCCAATATTGTGGCTTTCAAATACAGGGGCGCTGAAAACAGTAATTTAATAATTAATTTCATTCGTGGGTAGCCATCGATAAACTGTACTATCAAACTACTACAATACGTAATCTTTTTTATATAAATTAGAACATTCATAAAAATTAAAATTATATTTGGGACGGTTCCAATCAAATAATTGATTTATCTCTAACGTTATCAATTGTATATTTTACCATAAGTGTAGAAAGTAATAACAAGACGCTTTTCTGCAACAAGCGCATTTCATATTAACGTCATCGTCATTTTAGCGGTAGGATATCCACAGCTGGATATAGAACTCACTGAGAGATTTCCAATAAGACTGTTTGGAAGTGGCCTACATTCAGCGTCTTGCGATGAACTGAACTATATGCTGTACAAATAATTATGACCTTTTTAAAAGGTATACTGTACATGTAAACATGTCTGAATTTACGTAGCTTGTGTACAGACGACAGAAAACAATATAATTAGTAATATATATAAGTAGTAATTGTAGGCCTACTGGAAGAAATTTCTGGTTAGAAATAAGTAGTGCCTGTTGTGTCAGTTATATTTGTATTGTTACTTTAGTGTTTTTATTGTGTACAATAAACTGTTAAATAAATAAATAAATAAAATAATATTAAATGAAGGAATGATAACACGTGTACCAATAAAAACAATAAAAATTTCATTCCATAAGCGAGAACTTAAATGGTGTCTCGCACCGGCAGTACACAGTTAAACAGGCAGTTATGATTCAGCACACGACGGGTTCCCACTCGGAACTCTCTCCTATTTAATAAACGCAGAGCGTTGCGTAAATGTTATTAAGACGTCAGACGCATACTCGTCACTCCTGAGACTTGTATAGCCATGAACCGTGACACTAACGCACCGACGCAATTTGTACAAAATTTGCCTCGACTAGTTTACATAAAAAATAGTATTACACTAAAATACATTTAACCAAACATATCTAAAAGTCGAAATCAGGAGGACAACTTTACAAATTAGTTTATCATCACCATCATTGCAGCCGAAGGACGCCGACTGCTGCACATAGACCGCTCCGACAGATTTCCAAAAGCACCAGTTGGAAGCGGCCTGCCGTCCCCCTTCATCTCCCGTCGACCTTAACAAGGTTATTTGCCTACTTTGTAAGTGGACGTCCTGCGCTGCATTTGTCGGTCCGTCGCCCCACACAAGAATCTTAAGGCCACAACGGCTGTACTGCGCACATAAAAATTTGCGCATAACATATTAAGAATTATATAAACCATTACCGATAGCATAATAGGATTTGAACCATTGCAAAAGAGTAATTTGATTCTTTACTGAGCGATTCTCTTTTAAATTTAGATTTAACTTCCATAATTTTAAATACAACGAATACTGCGCCGTGATTCTTAAAACTGAAGTCGAAAGGGAATACATGTTTATCTACCAATTGAATAAGAAGTTTATAAGTAATACGTAGAATATAATAACGTTTATGCGTTTCATTTAATAATAACAAGAAGATGAGTGACGCAATAATAAAACATCAACGTAGAACCAGGATTTGCTTATAGTTCAACATTATCCATAAATCCCGCCCTCCGGATGTGAGAGTTTGTTAAACCTTCCATTGTATACTCTTAAACCCAACTGGAAAGTATTTATGCGTTAGGAAAATCCTAATTCGTAATAAAAATACCAAAGTTATTACTTTACAAGTGTATAATTAGTAACAGCTTGCAAACCCTCCATATTTAATTAGGAATTCTTTACTTTCTTCGTTAAGGCAGCCACCTGTTTTTAATTAAAACAGTGCTAAACATTTATTCAAGATTACATAGGAATTTTTGATGAGGTCCATAACAATGTCTCCTTTTTTAAATTATTTTCCACCTTCATAATTAACAATAAAAATATATCTACATAAAAATTCGTATACACTTGACGAAAATAGGCGCTCTAAACTATAATTATAACAACGATACATATATATTACACTGCCCTGAGTTACATTAAAAATAAAATTTTGTTCATCTATAGTGAATTTCTACAGTAGTACTTTGTACGAAAAAAGTGTCTAGTGTATTTTACGATGCTTCTAAAATGTCTTTCAAGTAGCGCACCGCAGCTGCCTTTTGTGACTAAAATCACTTTTGTGACTAAAATCACTATTTGCATCGTGTAATTAAGCTAACGAGTCGCGCCATTACGTTTTAACGTGATGATATGACAAGTGATGCATAACAATATTTTGTATAATAAATATCTTGATAACACCACATTGTGGCGTTACCATTAAGTTTACCTCTCATCAAGTATGCCTCGTCTCTACGTGATTTAAATAAAATTACACGCAATACATATTATTCTGTGCTGTTTCTTATCACTTAATTATAAAACACAAAAACATATTTCACCATTATTTCAGAACATTTACTTATATTTTTTTATTAAATGTAGTTAATAATACATCGTGTTATATTTAAGCTTAGAGTTTTGGTCGTTGTTTACACAATATGACCAAAGATGTGTACTCATTACACGTTTAAAATTGTAGATTATTCCTACATAATAATTAATGCTGTTGTAGTACAAAAAATGAATAAATAAATGCATATTGAAGTTTAAAGTCAGACGTGAATATGATTTAAATAAATTTGCTTGAAATCCATTCCTGACGTAAGTCTTTAAAACCATTATACTATTTAAACTTTTAGTATATACATAAAAAAGCAATAACAACACTAATAGCAGTTTTACTCGCAGTTAACAAGTAAAAGCAACCATAAAGCCTTCATTATTTCAAAGCAGATAGCTTGACAACTATGTGATTAAAAAGTCAATAAATAAGTTATAATAATATATTTTCATTACGTCGTTCACTTAAATTGCCTGTTTTCTATTATAAATGGGGCGAACGAAAAATTGCATATGTAATCTGTTTATTATACTTAGTAGATCACAAATATAGTGTCAAACACCATCGCTGGCTTAAGAACAGATATTGCTTACACTTGCAATGTATACGTAAAGCTATATTAATGGCGAAGATAAAGCTTCGTTCACAATACCCATTTAAGTTTATTGCTATATATAGCTTTGCGATGGGAAGAAACTCAATGTTATTGATATAAGAACAGCACCGATTATAACATATAATGATTTCTCGTTTCTTTTTTTTTTGCGGCTGAATAATTATGGTCGTTATATTCATTCAACTCTTCAATGCGAATGTCTTAGTGGATAATTATGATTTACTGGATAACGCTAACGGACTGTACTTACTCAATATATAATAATAAGTACCGCGAAGATAATCGCCTAGATAGTCGTACGTGAGTATAGTGTATCATAATAAAAGAGATACTTATAAATTTACAATATGAAACAAAATAGCTTTAAAAAAAGGTTAAGTGAGGATATTCTTGCAAGCGATTGTTAGAAATCAAGGGTAATCATAAAAAAATTGTAGAGGGGGCATCGCTTAGAAAAGAGGGCGTTAGAGTGAGAAACACAATTCAACGAGTGGTGTGAGATGCACGCTGCTATAGAATGTTACTCAAATATCTTAATAAGACGCGGTTTAAATAGTTCATTTTTTTATTGTTATAAAAATATCAATGTTGACTACATTCATCCGTAAGTAAGCTGATCTGTGGAGAATGGCCAGAAACTCATCAGTTCCTCTTTTTAAACGCAATTTAACAATTATTGATGTATACAGCATGTACACAATCGTGCTAATGAATGGACTAACCAAGTTCTGCACATAACAATCAACTAAAAATTCCTAAATACTACAACAAGATTTATTTAATAATATGCTTTTAACGGACAGGTCTAAGATAGCTTGTAGAAATTTATTACAGGTGCGTTCAACAAGTTCAGAAAGTTAATAAATTGTTCAAGGATTTGTGTAATTTCGACATAACGAGTTTATTTTTACTTTTGTATTTATCTCGTTTTATGTAAATATTTAAATTTTTGGGCATAAATAAAAGGTTATTAAATATGTAGTGAGAAGCGTTTAACTTATAATTATCTCGAACAGCTCGTTTGTAAAATAAGTACAGAATAAATTTCAGGGATATTGTCCTGTAATAAAATACGTACGCCAAAATACTATAAATGTAAGTAAAATAAACGAGCCGAACCGTATTAATGTTATTTGTCTTAACTTTTTAATTGCAAAAACAACCGAGTACTTACTTTGTTAAAGCTGTATATTGAGCGTGTCATGAATTTGATCAAATTACTAAGAGTGTCAATAGTCAGTTTATTACAATACAGTATAAATGAAGGGATGAAATAATGTCGCACCTTTATACTGCTCGTGTTCCTGCATGGTCTGAACACTACACCGCAGCCGGTTCACCGTAAGCTGCACCGTGTCATTGAGCCCGTCCTCGCTGGCGGTGTACAATAAAGTCACTTCCAATTGACCTTTCTTGTTCTCCCTCTGTGAACATAATTTCAATATCAAAAGACTATTTTAATGTTTCATTTGAATAGTTATTATAGCCTAAGATCAATAAGAACGGATTTTCTGGTGTAAAAAAATTCGATTAAGAATTAAAATATGATCTATATCATTGCCAAAAAACTTAATTATCTTTTTTGAATGTTACAGAATTTTAACTATAATAAATATGTCAACCCTATATTACTTTATAGTAAAATTTACAAACGAGTATTAGGAATTAAATCTTGAAGATTAACACTAACAACGTACCAATGACAGGAAAACTAATTCTAAAAGAACCTGTAAGAATATCTGTTTAATGACTGCTCAAACATCAAAATAAAATGACAGATATTTCGCACCTATTAATAACCCAGCGAATTGGAAAGTTAGCAGGCTTCATGGGGCAAAACAGATAGCCGTGGGGCTTTCAGATTTTGGAGTGGAGACCACTGACCATGCAAGAGCGTAGAACATCCTCCCCCTCCATAAAGTGGACAGACGACCTTGTTGAGGTCGTCGAAAAAAGCTGCTTCCAACCGGTCCTACTGGAAATCTATGAGAGGCCTATGTCCAACAGTGGACGTCTTACGGCTAAATTGATGATGATGAATATCTAACGTCTAATTTAGACTAACCTTAAAGTGCACTATTAAATTTAAATAGTATTACAGGTTACAGTACCGTTTGACGTTGTTTTTTGCAATATTTCTCTAATTTCAATCTTAAATCTAACAACAATTTAAGATTCATTTTAATAATAAATACTTCTTAATTATATAAAAAGAATGGCAGAGAAAATTACGAATATAAATATATCAAGTTATATAGAAAACAACTTTAAAGAGTCACCTGTAGATTTCAGATTCGATAGTGTACTTAGGGAAAGACGATTTATTGAAATTCCCGATATTAAAAAACTTCCAAAGTCAGCGGTTGATATAGATAGATCAATTCGAAGAAATAGCTTGCAAACTTAGCCGACTGAAAATATCTACAAGATTGTTTTAAAGTTATATTTTACTAAGGCCACAGTCATAAAACCGAATTATATGTGGTAGCTCTCTGTACTGCTTTGCACCATGTTCAGAAAATATATGGTTCTTGATATATGGGTTTTTAAATACACAACACAATATTGTTACGTAACATTATATTTGAAACCCAGAGAGTTTTTTTTAATAACAAACTTTTTGTATGTACAGACCAAATTGTCTTTAATAAAAAATAAAGGAAAAATACATTAAAACCGTATGTTCTGCTTCTTTAACAATTTATACGTTTTCATAAATATTAAATGATAATTTCACACTCGGAACAAGAGAATAAATTGTGTGAAATGAAATATTAATGTGCCAGTTCGAAAATTGCATTGTTGCAATTTTTATGAAAAATCAGCGTAATAATTTCCAAAAGCTTCATTTTCCAATCATTCCTAACTTACATCTGTTGATTTTTTTTAAATCGCGCACATTACATAACATATTAAAAAATCTTCAGAGAGACTAATCAAGGTCAACTTGCGTCATCGCTATAAGAGGCTACATACTAACTGGGATCGGACGAGGTCAAAGCTATTCTATTGTCGGTGTTAATCATGAAATATATTAGTTTGATTTTATAAGATTTTCGAACATCATTCTTTATAACTATATTTATGTGACAATACAAATCTTAACCTTTTTTTTGTTACATGCCATACTGATATTCAAACTAATTTAAATCCACGAGAGGTCGTAGCAGCTCTGTTGCGATCAAACTATGATCGGTACTCGTATAAATAAAAATTTAAACATAAATATATATATATATATATATATATATATGTGTGTGTGTGTGTGTGTGTGTGTGTGTGTGTGTGTAAATAAAAGCGGACACTTTGGACTTCATCACTAAAAAATATATCAATTGGAGATTATACTGAAAAGTTTTGATTGTCAAAAATCTGAAAAAAGCTGTTTAAATGCTTTTTCTTTTGTTTTGAGATAAGTTTAATAATATGTAAGTACGCCACAACGTTTTAAATAAATTTGTTATTCACCAGAAACGCAATCTCATTTTTATCATTACATAAAGAAGTAAGAGACCAAAATTACGTTATAATTAAATTCAGTTGAGCATTCTTTAATTTTCGCACAGATTTTTTAACTTACTGTCTTATTTATATTGGACACTTGGTACTATGTGATCAATAACTATCATAAGTATTTCATATTTTTCTCGCAAAGGTTGTTTAATTAACCGCTTTTTACATTCGATATTTACGAAAAATTTCACCATCTAATCTTTAAGAGTTTAAAGGTGAACAATAAAAATTTAAATGATATATCATCGCGATAGAACGAAACTCAAACTTACAAAAAAACTCTTACAGCAACAATGATTACAAAGACTATTAAATGCTAATTAACGACCGAGCCGAATTAGCGTCCTGAGCTGCGAGTTATTTCAGTTCTTATAATCACTAAACAAGCAATAGTTTTATTGTACATTATGATCACATTCTTAACACTCTTGGCAAATCATGTATACAATATTAATTAATTAAAAAAATAAATTAACCATATCAAAATTATAAAGGATATCGATGAAAAAAATCTGAAGAATTAATGTATTAGGTGTATGATAACAAAATAATGTAATATATATTAATAAAACCCTTATCCGTTATTTCTTAAAGTGAAAAGGAACTTTAATATTGTCCCAAGTCTCTGCGGCAACATCATCCTTTTCTTTTTATTACGTGACTTGACCTTTTTGCTATTTCATTGTGTATAAAAGCAAGTGGCGACACTAGGCGGTAGATAAAGTAATATAAAATATAACAGTGGCAATACTATTTCTACAGTCCATCTGTAATCGAAGCTTCTAACCAAACGTAAAGAATGTGTCCTTTTGAGAGTGAATAATTACATACAGTAAATATATATTTGTCTTTACCATCTTATTAATTATAAATTGATAACCATCTAACACCTCTAACACATTACTAATCGTCACTATCGCGATTATAGCCGTCGGACTCCCACTACCAGACATAGGCCGATTTAAAATGGCCTGCATCTACTTCAACAACGTCATTTGTCCAGCTTAACAACGTCACCTGGACACTCTGTAAGTGGACGGACGACTTTTACTGCGCTAGCCAATCCTTGGTCTCCACATCAAAGCCTTAAGACCCTAGCGGCAATCTGTTTTGCGCGCGTATAGACTGCCACTTTAACTTTCCAATCAAAATCAAAATCGTTTACGCATCTCCTATCCTTATTCGATCCTGATTCGATATATAGCATCTCGTATACATAGCCCTCACCGCGGAACCTTAACCAACTGTAAGCTTGCCAATGAGGCCCAAAGTGACAAACGTTTGTTTCAGTGCCGTAGGTCATCTCTTGCATACTTATATTGCAAATGTCTATACTATACCTGTGTGTAACGTTACATAATTCTAATATTATATTTAAAAAAAAAACAATGCCGATAATTACCCTTGAATCAGAAGCAACGAGGCCGCTCGCGATGGCATTAATAGGCCTCCAAACGTCTGGAGTTCCTATTAAACCATTCTTGAGATCATTCTGGAACAATTTAGAGTCAAAATTCCAAGTTGCAGCGCCGACCGTTCTCCGTTTATCTAAAATTAATTTCTGTGACACGGCGTCTGTTTTCGTTGATTTAAAGCTACTAAAGGTTTTTCCAAGAAAACCCGTTTTAGATTTTGTGTCTTCGTCCTCAGTTAAATTAGCAAATTTTTTCGTTTCCAACGTTTTTGCGCTTTTCCTTCTCTCGGATTCGGGTTTCGGGACTTCCAATATAGCGTATATAGTGAGGGACAAAAAATGGCCTGCGAGTAGGCTTTGAAGGTCAGTTTTTTCGCTTGCTTTCTTCGTTTGTGTTTGTTTCAATTGAAATTTGAAATCTTCATTCCAGACAGGCCATGAACTCTCTTGTAAAGAAGTTTCGTATTTGCTCTCACCCGGAAAAACTTTTACCTGAGAAAAAATGTTAGTGCATAATTTACATTCGAAAATATCTCATAACTTAAAGTTATTGTTGTTAAAAGATTTCTACGTATATACAATGTTAGTACACATATAAATTAGTTTTATATGTTTACCACCATTGTCAATCAACACGTAAAGTTATATATTTTAAAAATACATTTATACATTCAAGCGTTTATTTGGATTTGACAGTAAAGTATAATACCTCTAAGTGAACACGTACTAGAAATAATTTAAAACTAATTTGTATTGGATGAAGGTAGGAAGGAATAACCAGCCGAAGGATTTAGACCTGTTAATAGAAAACATCAGCCTATTTCTGAAACAAGTAGCATTTGTAGGATCATTTCAATTTTACTAAATAGGGAGACTCTGATCAGCGAAGATGAACACATCTAGCGACCAGACGCCCAGCTAATGCTTTGCAAGGAGATCTCCCTACTAAAGTCCCGTCCCTAACGAAGGTCCACTACCCCTATAACGTCATGGAACAGGCAGCCTCACCGTAAATCCATGTAATTTTAAAAATTTACCTCTTCATCCTTTTATACCCAAATTTGTTATATTAACGCAATGCAAATGCATTTAAACTATACACTTTTTAAAAATAACTAATGATATATTTAACCTACTTCATTTTCAATTTCACTGCGTCTCAGTTTAATGTTAATATCAATTATTGAAGTTTCATACGTCTGAGTAAACAAGGCCAATTTGAAAAAAAATATTACTAGTAAATAACGTGTCGATCATGGTAAGTGATTCAGACCAGAAGGGGATCAGATTGCAGTCTATATTACATTATAATCGTTATCTGTGACATACTTTGAGTAATAAGTTTATTTATCACAAACATTTAAATTAATATTGATTTAATTGCTTCATAGCCAAACCATATTCGTCTCGAGCAGTGGCGGCCGACATACGATCACAAGTATTAGCTTTCCTTCGCAGGGCTACCACTGCTCACAAGCTATTAATGCCAACGCACAAACAGAATTGTCAAAAAAAGACTAACTTAACACAGTTGCAATATCTATTACCTTATGTGAATTCGACGCACTCGACTTATGCGCGGTTCAAACTAATTCGATAACATTCTGGCGGCATCGCTAAAGAGAGTTTAATTGCTTTAACTATTTTCGCTAGCATGTCACTATTTTAAGTGGTTGGTTTAACGTCAAGTAAATACAAGCACGATAAAGCCTAGTATTATCAGCAAACCGACAACGCAGCATAGTTTTGTCAGTAAACCTTCATTAGGAGTACGGTCATTTTATCCCTGATTACACAAACATTTACGAGAAATCGTCTGTTAAATTGGAACGGAAATCAGACCTTTTCTAAAATAAACAAGTATTTTTGTTCTCATTATATACTACTGGTGAACTAAAATCTTATGATAATGAAACAGAGATAAAGACTTGGTAATTAATTAAATAGCAACAAATGCGCTTAACAAATAAGATCTAATCAAACGGAAACAACATGGCGAGTTATAAGTAAACCTGATAATCGTTTCTAATCTCGAACATACATTGTTATCATTTTATCTACTCGACGGTTTACCGCTTTGTGAAGAAAATGGTCTTTATTTTTAGATACAAAACTTAAATAGGAATTCATCATTTACAACTTTACCGTAGAAATATTTAATAAAAATTACAACGTAAACAATAGAAGAAATCTATAAATGAAAAAGGCTCGTCTAATTCAAATACTTCTTTATAACATTGTTGACAGCTTTCATGAAAAAGATAAAAATTAAAAATTTCCAGTAAAAGAATAAAAAGGTTGCTTTTTTTATACAAATGACAGAGTAAATCAAAATTCTAGTCGGTACGTGTTAAGCATTTGACGTCAATGAAAACCAAAAAATGTTAAAATGTAAATACTAAACGTATGGTCTACCATAAAGAATTACATTAAAAGTACAACTACATTATTACTTAAGACACGCAGTGTAATGAATCATAAAACTAATTTTTGTAAGTAAGCGTTGAACGTACATTAAACCTTGAAATTGATTTTATCACTAAGTTTTTTTTCTACTTGACTTCTTACAATATGAAGTCTGTCGGGACAGCAATAATTTCGTAAAATATTACTATATCATAAGAACAAATGTTAGAAGAAGCAGTTTAGGTGCGTAAGCATTATAATTGCGGTTAGAGGAGAGCCGTAGTTAGTAATGACAAGAATAATTAGAAATCTCGAGCATATGGACCTGTGAATAGTTTTGATTTTAATTCTAAGTTTCACAATATTATTATAAGAATGACGTGTTAATGAAATAGCACAAGAACAATTAACCTCCAAGTGGTAATCAATGTACAAAGCGATAAACCCGAAACGCTTTGTTTTAAAACATATTACTATTACATTATGTTTAATTAAATAAATGTAATTAATATAACATAACTGTGTTATGTACATGTGAAATATTTTAGCAATAAATCAGGGAAGAGATTCAATAAAAAAATAATCACACGAGTAATAGCAGTCCTATTAAAAGTTTAAAAGGGGATAAATGAATTTTGCATATACTATTTTCACTCTATATAACAGCCTCACTTGCATATAAAATACACAATTCTACACTTTTTCCTCTCCAACTTTTGTTTGTCGTTAGCCTAACTAGTGGGGGGCTGCCTTTACTGGTTAATGGTCGTCAGTCGAATTCATTTCCTTCCACAGGACCACCTACTGCAGGAACGATGTACTCCGCCTGTAGCCACTTCACACACTCATTTGAAATGGTACAGGCGGTGTACATGGAATGGTGGAAATTTTCGAGCTACGTCGGTGACTGGTTCTTCTGTGCATCTCCTCATTCCGGATTCGATCTGAAGCCTAGAGCTCTCCATTGCTCACTGGGTGACCTTGAGCCTTCTTTTAACGCTAATCGTAACAATATGAAATCATAATCATTGATAACTACCTGTGCTTCTTTAGAGCTGTGGCTTCCACGAACTGCAATCCTTCGATAACGAAAATTGCCTAACATAAGCGCTATATTAAACTAGGATATACAAAATAAAGCGAAATATGCAGTGGAAAATATTTTGAACGACTAGTAATGTTTCTAATAGAAGCAATTCAAATTAATTTACATTTACTGATTATTGACAATATATACAGAAATAAAAATTAATTATTAAGTTTCCTATGATTTCGAAATACATATATCAAACTCATTTTTGTTTATTAAGTGATTTAATTACGTGACCTACTAGTTTATTCAATTGGATAAAGCAGTGTTATCATATGATATAAATTGGTTGAATGCATTGCGATAATAAATAGATGCGCGAAAAATATTGAATAAATGAAGCATTTCAGAAAGGTTATATTCTCGTCGTACTGGATAAAAACAATTATGAAGCCGCTGAAACTGGGGCGATAACGTGATAAATTAAATTTTATGAACTACAACGTACCAAGTATCATCGTTGTTCATTGGTGTAAATAAAGGAGAAAGATCTATGGCCTGCTCGAAATTTTATACAATATTCTTATCTAAGATTTTAAGGAAGGAAACCAGCATTCATAAACTATTAACGAACTTCCATAAACTAAACAAAATTAAAATAAAATGAAGTGTTAACAATAACAAGACAATTAATATTATTTTTTTTTAATTAAAAATCTTAATTCATTATTCTTGCTTCAAAAATTAAATGATTGTGCTGCTGGATACCAGCAAATTTTTAATTTTCTGTTGGTACCGCTCGATATTACCCTCAAAGATTAATATAATAAGGATAAAGGGGTATTTGGTTATTGGAAATCACAACGTAAACTAATTCCAGCTCTATCCTGGTAGAACGGCTTTATCGAATCATGAATAACCAAGAATCAAGGAGAAGCTAATAATAAGACACATGTTTTAGTGTTAAATTGACCCGAAGGTTCATCGGGTCTACCTACGAGCACTGGTACAGGGCGAAAAATGATAGTTATGCGGTAACCGTCATTTCTTTCAGCAGCACAGAATATGTTAGGAAAGGGACGGATTTTCTAAATCTATTCCTTACCCCGCGACTAAACGATATTTAACAGTCGATCTAGCAGTACGTTAGTGAGGCGGGACAAGTATTATAGCAGTCGTATTCATATGTATATCCTTCTTTAACAGTTTGCGATATGCCATTACATATATTTATTTCACATTTTTGTGTAAAAACAAAGTCACTAATGTCGAAAGTCGTTCTGATGGAGCAGACAAAATAGATCTCCGCAGTATTCTAAGTTTTCTTAGCAGGCTATAAAGAATAATTATTCCTGCAGTATTCCAACTTATATTTGCTTTGCAGACAAACAAATCAAAAACAGTAAGCCAAGTAATAAACGTAACAATGTCATAGCATTATGAATAAAACAATAGCGGGGAAAAAACTTTAAAATATCACGTGGGAAGTTATCCAAGATGTATTTTCCTTATAACAAGCGCACGTAGCGTAAGAAAATGTGTATTGGTTATTAATTTTTGTACTTGACTCTCAATGCTGCCAAAATGGTATTTACAGTTTCCGCGGATTCGAGACGGTAGAGCGCAGAGGGTGTCTAGCCTTAAACCTGCACCAAGGTGGCGAAGCTCGAGAGCTCCCGGAGGTGCCTCGGCTCGGGCATACATACTACTATTTCACTGAATTGAGAGGCCGCCGAGCTCTTAGAACACTTTCGCGGGCGCTCCATGTGGTGACCAAGTTGGGGTGCCCCTGCGAGGTCTCCAGAAATGTAAATGCAGGTGTCATATGCGAATATGGTATGCTCTACACACTTGACACGTGTTATGTTGTTGGTAAAGAATGATAGAAGCAGTCCAAGGACGGATGCTTGAGGGAAGTGTGCTCGAATCGGGCGTAATTGGCGACAGACACCTTGCAGGGGATACTAAATCTTTCCATCGCTCAGAAAGTCTAATACACACCAAGCGATCCGGCATACCGGCATCGCATAGCTTGTACACGTGTCCATTGTGACAGTCTGTCAAATTCATTAGCCACATCGAGAAAGACTCCTGTGTTTGTTGAAATGGCTCCCATCATTCGTTTGGCGAGTCTGTGCTCTGTATTACGATGCACTTGATGGGTGCAGGAGTGTTTGATGCGAAAAAAAAAAGGATAGGATAGATAGTTCTTTTGCCACCATGAATTTCCCTATTCGGGGGAGAAAAAATCCTTTGTAGATTTTCCCAAAAGTCTTCAAAAGACAAATGGACCAATAGATCGCGGGGGTTAGATGCGGTTTTTCCATCACTCGTTACTGACTTGCCAATGCGTGCTAGCTTCACGCTGGAATTGACGCATATAGCTGGAAACGATCGTAAACACGCACGGCTGCATACTTGCGTCTCAGAAGCCATCTGACATCGTCTGGTAGAACCCATCAGAAGTTATCATCCGCTGGTATCTGTTTCGGGCTTATGTATCTAATATTGATATAATGTATGCTGACCACAACGAAAGGAAGTCGTGTCATATAATAAAATCTTAGGTGATTTAAATATTTATCATATAACACGTTATTCAGAGGGCTCAGTACCAAAAGGAAATAGAAATTGCAGACGTTCAACACCCGACACGGCAATCAATGAGCTAGCTGCAGCGCTACTAGGGAATTAAACAGGCGGCATGTTGCTCCGACCTTCCACCAACTAGTATAGATACTTTCGAGGAAAGCTTCGGTAAGGGTTATGCATCGCACGTATGTCCCGGTCCCGCAATGTCGTGCGAATTAATTCTGCTCACACTATAACCCGAGAGGAGCTCCAACTCTAACTGAAGTCATTGGGGCTCCAAGTCAGTTTCAATATAACTACGGTAGTATGCGAAGCGAAAGCTTTCCTATATCCCATGTGTATATGTTTAAAACTTAAGGTTTAAAAAATATCCAATTTTAATGATCAATTAATTTTATGCAATATATATTTAATTGAATCACTATAATTAAAGATATAGCCATTCAGAATATGTTTAATTTAATTTATTTTGCGCAAACCTTTGTCCACAAACACGTGAATGTTATTTTCTGATTTTAATTATGTAAACAAATAATAAAATTAACTGCTATCACAAATAAAAGAACTTAGATATCTACCAATATAATAAAACGCATGACGGTCAATATCAACGGAGGATATTAAATTTTAGCGAAATGTTAATTGAATTCGTCCCGTATTCTGAATTCCACAAACTTTTCACGTTTCCGCTGTAATTACGATAGCTAACTTTGGTCGTTAATTACACATAACAAGGTCTCACATAGCGCATTGACTCTGTGGGAAGCCACGGCTAGAGCCGAGGCATGCATTAATTTCACCAAATTCTGAGTCCGTCGAGCTCTTGGATCACATAGGCGGGTGCTCCTTAGAGTAACCAGGTTAAACGGCCCTCTTGAGAGGACCTCGACTTAGTGGTATTGCTAACATTACTACCACTTCGGAAAGCATTAGCGCTGGGAGTAAAAGTGGTAGAAGAAGCTTCAGCAACGCTGTGCCGAGTGTAATTATTTTGTAGATGGCGGCAACCAAATTCAAACGAGTTGTGCTGCTCAACGTGTGTTGAGCGGCACAGTCGAAGTAATGAATCGATGACTGTTTTAAAAACGAGGCGATCGTTGGCAGTACCAAGTCTACGTGCAGGTCTTTATTACACACTTACCACGCCCGCCATGAGCGTGCAATGCCAAATGAAATTAATCAGTTGAACAAGTATAACCTTTAATTGTTCCTTAGAATTTCTTACAAAAACAGAACGTTCTTCTTAGCTGGTAATGAAAAAAATACTTTATTCAGTTTATTTGCGAAATGTTTATCATTGCACGTCACGTCTTTATCTTATACCCGTAACGTAATTGTAGCACATGTAATAAAGTTAAAAAGTTTTACGCAACGGTAAGAGGTTTTGTTTACGAATTAAAGATTATTAAAAACACACGAAAAAAGTTGAAATGTAAATATCGTTACCATTAACAATAAGTAAAATTTATTTTAAGAATAAACTACACCCATATTTCTTTTAAAAGGATTCGCTACTCAAATTATTAATACTCTTTCTTATGTTGGCGGTTAAAATAATAAAAAAACGATTATTTTCCTAAATTGTTGCATAATGAAAAAGTGAATCAAGTCTCCTTTTACTAATTCGACTAACGGAGTGCAAAAAATTTTTGGAGTTTACTATAAAATTCTATTACACTAATGACTTTAACCTGTCAACCTATGCATAAAGATAAAAACAAATTTTAATTTTTAATTTTACCACTTTAGATAAAATAATAAAGAAAACTTTTTAAAACATCACTAATAAGGAAATTAACTTACTTTTACGAGATAACCGTGTGCTCTATTTAATCCAAACAGGGAAGGAAGGTGTCTGGCTCCAATAACCGTCACGTACAAATTTTTGTTGACTGGATGCAAGGCTAATTTAAATCCTATTTCTGGCTCTAAGCTTCCACTTCCCGCTAGTTGAGCTTCCCGATTGTTATTTAAAATATTTTTAAGTTTATTCAATGCAAAAGCCATTGTAAACAAATATCTTCACTTTGCTATCGCGCATCTATTCGTTCACACAGAAACCGGTTAGAAGAATAAATTAATCACACATTACATATTTTATACTAACTTTATTTTTAACTGACATTTTCATTCACTATATTTAGGTAAATAAGTTGCACTATTAAAATAATACACATGTACTTTTAATTTCAACTAACAAGTATCAAAAGTTGAAAATTTACGATTAAAAATGTAATCTGACATGCGTATGAACACGAGCCCGGCATATGTTGTCATCATTGTCATGTCCAACAATCATAATAACGTAAACAACCAATTTCAATGAAATACCAACGTTTTTAAACGTTATCGTCTCTCTCTTTTACTCTTACGAATCTTTTATAAAACTGTTATGTTCGGAATAGTAATAAAAAGTATTTTTAAAATAACTGTGTTAACAAGTTGCTATCTGCCATCTGTCGGAAGGAACTGTGGTCGCCATCTATGAACAAATATATGTTTTTATATTTGTTAATAGATGCCGCTGCAAAATTACTACGAAGATTAAGTAATGTTTTATTATAAAAATGAATATTTTATTCTTTTTTGTAACAATTTGCTACTTATTAATATATTTTTACGAAAAAATTTTTTAGTTAAGCTTTTGTTCATTTCTAGATACATGAATGGATGCAACATTGTAGACTCTAAATTATGTTCTACACTGATAATAATATGTAATAATTCTTATTTAATTACATGAATAAAGCTCGCGGTTTTGACAAATTTCGAATGAAGGCATTTTTTAGACGATTTGTACAACAAAATAGCTTCTGACTTTATTTTACATTATAAATTTAGATAAATTAAAAGCAAACAATTGAACAATTCTTCCTTTTTTCCAATTTGGCCGGTTAGATGCGACTTTCATTCTGTTATATAATACAACAATATTTTTTTTCGATCAGTGAAACATTTAATAGTGTCAAAGTTTGACACAAGGAAGTTTCTTTTTCAACTTTTGATGAAATTTTATATGTTGAGTAAAACAAAACTGAATGGTTTAATTGTTTGTAGTATAACTATTAATAAAACAATACTCGTTTAGTTTCAGAAATTATATATTTAAAAATATATATATTTTTATTTATTAAATAGTGAAATTGAAAACCAAAACATGTTTAAAAATAATTTATTACACAAATTACACATCTCATATCTCTACATGTCACTTGAAAATACATAAAAAACCAAGTATTAATAATTATAACTATAATCTGAATCTTCTTTTGTATAAATTTCATCCACTTTATACAATAATTATTTAACCTTGCAAATTCATGTTTTTGGTAATAATTTGCTAATAAATTCTGAAATGCCGTTATAGTAGTGTATGAAAATTGATACAACCAAGACTAACAATGCAAAAGAAATTCCAGTGATGTACATAAATTGGCTCGCTTCTTGTGGAGTCGCCAATAGCTCTTCACTGCTTGTATCTCTATCAAGTGCATCAAATTCTGAAGTATCTAAAAACAAATATTTCACTGATAGAAAGCAAATTATATTAAACATTTCTTTTATATTAATGTAAAGACCTCCCCTATACACATTTCTAAAAATGAAGATGTTTATTAACAATCGCGAGGCTTAATAATGGGCTTTTTTATCTTTCTGAATAGACTAGACAAGGTTTTAAGGCAAAAAAATAAGAATGACATCCACTTAGACTGTTAGAGCATTTTGCCGCTTACTGTTAGTACTTAAAGACATAAGTATTTAGTATATACAGTATATGAAAGCATAGTATAAAACTGCCATTAATATTGGTGTGTATGTCCAACAACATTTTTTGCACCTGTGCTGGAAACAAACACAGACAATATATTTTTTTTAAATGTATTTACATTAATTTTTACAACTTTTTAGTAAATGTCTTGTCATTTGTTCACACAATATGTAAAATTAAATAAGTATGGTATGATAATATGCTTCCATAAAATACATGTATATTATGTAATATGAAAAATACAATGTGCAAAATACATTGCATGGGGAAAGTCTTATCACTTACCATCACATGAAAATCTTACATGTTCTTTTAAAATAGTATACCAAAATGAACATGTTTGAGGTTTGCATACATATCTTAACTCTTAAGATGTACGTATACCTTATGTTTTCCTAATCTTTTTCTTGAATACTTAAGTTGTTCATTCTAGGTATACAATTGACTGAGAAACCTTAAGATAAGAAGTATTTTACCTGCTGGTGTTTCAATGTCACAGATTACATCTGCCTCAGTGATTTGTAAATCTAGTAGCTCTCTAACTGAAAGCAAAGCTTCAGCTGGAGCTTCACCAGGAAAGAGATAGTCACACAAGTACATTGATCCCACAGGAACCAAAACACGCCTTGGTGGCTCATTGAAGCAAACTTTTTCTGCAATGATAATATGGTTAATATACATATAAACAAAACAGCTAACACATAAATTTTACTGAGAATAGTTTGTATTTAAAATCTAATAGTATCATAACATCTTTGTCTCATATTCAATAGATAAAATAAATTATACTTAGTACACAATAGTAAAAATAATCTAATTAACTGAGCCTACTTTAGGCACAATAAAAACATGTAATATTCAAGTATAAATGCTTCCCTGGCCATAATGGTCATTAATACTTTTTAGTGCCGATTTGTTAATGCTGGTTAAAATTCAAAATCAAATGTTGATTTCGAGGAACACTAACAAGAAGTTATTAAAATTTCATCATCATCATCATTTCAACCGTAAGACATCCACTGCTAGATATTAGCCATTATGGAAATCCCAGGCTAATACTAACTGGTCATCTGGAAATGGCCTGCATCTAGCATTTTCTGATGACCAATGATACAAAGTTCCTGTCTACATTGTGAGTGGATGTCTTTTGCTATGATTGCTGGACCGTAATCTCCACTCCAAAAATCCAGGCTACTTTCGGGCTTCCAGTCTGCTATGTAGCCTACCCACTGCCATTCTATCTTGGAAATTGGCTGGGCTATGTTGATAACCTTTTGATCTACAAATTGCCTCATTCTGGATTTAATCTTGTAGAGAAATTGCAAGCATAGTCCTCACAGAACTTGCTTAATTTAAAAGTAAATATAATCTATGGTTTTTTGTTGATGTTTGATCCATTTATTAAATTTGAATATGAGAAATGAGTAATACAATATTAGTGGTGCAACTTATACAAACCTTCAGGAAGTAAGTTATCATCAATAAGGGCATCACAATGCATGGTGAAGCGTGATGCTAATGACCTTATTATGTCTTGTTTAACAGCTGTAATTGCTTCACTAACAGTAGCCTTAGGATACATGAAGACACTTGAAGACACTACACCACTAAAGTGTATACTTCCATCACACTCCAAATACTCTACAGTTTCAGGTAGAGAATTTTCCTGTAAAAGATTATTCACTTTTAGTAGTCTTCAGAAATAAACAAAAATTCACTGTATTGCGTAAAATATCTTTTGTTCAATATATAGTCGTACATCCCAGTAAAAAAATATAAATATAATGGATTAATACCATCAGTCAGCTATACTGACTTTACAAAGCATGAAATACTTTCATTTCTTTAAGTTTCATTAAGATCATCATCATCATAATTTCAGCTGTATGACTGATGAATATAGGCCTCCTCCACAGATTTGCTAAAAAGGTAATTGGATGACATAATTTTTTTAACTAACAATCACTTACAAAAGGCACAAATAATGACACATGCATTGACTTGGGTAGATCCTGTGTTGTTTTTGTATTCATCTTTGATTTCTTTTTTTTAACCAGTTGTTCCAATTGCTCAGAGCCATCTTTTAGTTCACCATCAATAAACATAACACTTGTTTCAATTGTTTTATGTGCTGATTCAAGTATTTGCTGAAATAGATATTTAAATTATGGACTAATAGATTTTATTCACATTTTTGTTGTATATATATATATAGCACTGAATTTAGATTAGGAAACATGATTGGTATACCTGAAATTGTTGTTTGACTGAAATTCCACTTTTTTTCACAATAACGGGATAAACATCATCAAATTCATAATAACAATCTAACCTCTGCCAATGTTGTGGTTTTGATAGAAATTTCCACTCTACAGGCTTAATGGAGACACTTTTATTCAGTGCTCCCACTTCAATACTTTTACATGTTAATACTTTTGTATTTGTTGACATGTGCAAAACTAATCTTTCATTTAAATCAGGGCAGTTGGCAAACATAAGCTGATTACTACTTAAAACTTTGTAGGTGTAGTTCAGTATAGATTTAACTTTACTGAAATAGTTTGGATCTTCAAATATATCCTCATCGCTTGTTATGAATATACCTGAAATTAACAATAGTTACTTTATTTACTATGACACATTGTGAACTGCAACATAAATTTAATAGGATTAATAAGGCACATTAAAAATAGGAATGAATTTTGTTAAGATACTCTATAGGATATATATTAGTCTTGTTCTAAGTTGATTGAAGTTTTTTGTTTGTTGTTTAGTTTAAAGATGAAAAAAAATTGTGATGCCAAAATAGATATTTTAAAAACAAAAATAATTATGAGGGTAAATAAATTTGATGTTACAATGAACAGGTAAAAACATCTTGAAAGTTCCTGAAAATATTTTGTTTCTTTTCAGTTTTTTACGGTAAATCTTAGTGACCGTACCTTGCACGAACATGCCTCCAGGTAACATTCTTGTAACATGTTTAGCATGGTCGGCAACCCAAGCCTCGGAAACTGCAAGTAAATTTTTAACAGGATCGAGTTTCTCCGAAGTATAGCTACTTTCTGTTAACGTGTCACCGCTTTTTTCTTCTGGTGTACGAGCGAGATGAATAACATTTTCCCGTGCATCCGTAACCTGTATTCCAGAATAAGACGTTGATTAAAATTAATTCAGTAAATTGAATACAAGGTATTTGAAAAAGTTGTTTTACCATACCTGACCCAGAATTAAACCCATAACGAAAATTTCTTGAGAAGCATATTGTTCTAAATATTGCAAACAATATTCAGGCGAATAAACAGTCCTAACCATTTTTAACAATAGTACTTTACATGTATATAGCAAACACCTAAAACTATTGCGATTACGTGTTTATTTTGCAGCTAGTTTTTGACGTATTGAACAATATAGAAGTTGACGTTATAGTTTTTTAAGTGAATGGTAGCTATTCCAGGCTTAATCAACATCAGTGGGTTTAATTGACATTTGTTTTTTGACAGTTGTAGGGTGGTTAAAGACGTTAGGTATTAATATTGTTGTAAATCATTTGTACCCATTTAATATTTGAAAATTATAACATTGAACAGTTAATCGATTTAAAGCAGATGAAGATGGATTCCTAAAACACCTTCAACCTTTGTGAATAAAAATAGAGTCTTCCTATTTTTATTCACAAATGTTGAAAGATAAAGATATAGAATAAAGCAAAATATTTAAGAAACATATTTTAGTAATATACGTTGTTTGTTAAATAAGTTGGTTTATGATTATCTACTTCTATGTTGATTTCAAAGAATTATGCTATGGATTATTAGTTGTGGCGCTATGTCTAAAAAACTATTTTTTACAGAGCCAAATGAATCATAACTAAATCCGTAATGGGATTAATAAAATAGGCCCGCCATTAATGCGAATGAAAAGTTTGGTTACACAAACGAACTCTGTATGCCTGATTTACAGATAATAACACAGAATCGATTTTCACTAGTGTCATAGGTGCAGCGGGGATATTCAAACCATTGCGGGGATATTAAGCATTGTTCTCATTTATTGTGTATGGATTAGCCTTTATTTAAAGCAGTGATTCCCAAAGTGGTCTATATCGACCCCTAGGGGTCTATGACAACCTGCAAAGGGTCTACGTCAGCGAAAAAAAATTGGGGGTCCATGAAATGAAAATGGGGGTCCACTATAATGGATCTCAACACATACACTGATAGTACCTATTTATATACATCATACTGTCTTATAATATAAAAACATTTACATTATTTATAAAGGTACCTATGAAGTAAAAAAATATTATTTATGTTTATGAAATTGTGTAAGTTGTAGGATGTTGGTATTCGCTTTGTGGTCGCAATACATTTTGCTTAGCTACCTTGCACTGACTTATTCAATTCGTCACTCTATAAATACGAATGTGGGACAAATACGTTTATTCGTTTCCTGAATCTTGAAAAGGAAAGTGCTAAGAAAATATCTAAAAAAAAAATTATAAATTAACACGTGTTTTTACTTTAATTTTTTAACACTAAACTTGACTACAGTTATAAATTTTCAGGAAATCAATATCAGGTAAGTAGGGGGTCTACTCAACACGGAAAAACATGGCAAGGGGTCTACGACACAAAAAAAGTTGGGGAACTTTGAATTAAAGGGTTATCCCATAAAGAGCTTTAATTTCAATACGCTTTCATTCATGAATACAGGCATTAGTTTCGACAGTATAAATCTCTAAAATAGTAATAAATTATTTACTACCAATAATATTAGGTATAACATGTTGTAAAATCACTGATGATAATTTTACATTAAGGTGGACTAATATCTAGCAACACGACGCAAGCGTTACCAACTAATAATATTCAGCATGTATCTAAATTTTTAGAAATATTTCTAATTTTTTTTTACTTATTTCGCGTTCATTTAAGAATCCTTGGGATTGCTGGTCAATACGGCCACAATACTTTGTTAAAAAAAATTATTGCACGTTGGAATTCAAATTCGCGAATATGTGAACAGGTGATAGTTTCCAACTATCTGCTAAACGCGTATAGACTGTTTAGTCTTTTCTGACATATTTATAGTAAGAAAATGACTGGATAATGCATGGCTCGTTCAAAACGTTATCCAGTTTTCTTTTATTCAGCGCTGCGGCAGTATCTATTTTAAACTGCCCCTAGCAACACAAAATTAAAAATACAAATCTATTCTGTAATGGAAATTTAGACTGCATGACTACTTTTTGTTCTCTTCTTCGTCCTTTTTTGTGACGCCAACTGTGGCATTTCACGAAATTGTTTTCTACTCTCTGTAATTTCGATGGGTGCGAATAATCTATTGGTAATTTTATTTTGGATATACTATACTCATTACCCTTTCAATCATTCTTATTTTGTACAATTGTTTGTGGTATAAAAATATGAAATCTTACCCACCCTGATATTTTTTAATTTTTCTGCAATAGGTGCCACGTTCTTTATTATCATTTATATTATAATTTGCACTATACCTTGAATATAATACTTTTTGCCTGATATAATATTTTCAAATAAACAAAATATGAGAACATGTAATAAAAAATATATTTTATTACCAAATGACGGAAATGAAAGTAAAAATATCTAATATTGGAGAAGATCTTTAATCTGGATTAAAAATTAACCTAAGTATATATATAAAGTTGAAAGAATAAACTCACAAAATTGTGGAAATCAACATTGATGGTATACATTTTTTCATTTTAACAGTTTTAGTGACGATAGTGATGAAATTAAACAGTTTTCTATACTTTAACATTTATTTGAAATAGACACACGTTTTGCAGTTACAACATAATGTAAATAGGTGTTTAAAAAGGCAACCATCTAGTGAAATGCTGCATTTCTAATATGAACTTCCTTAATGAGGTCTACATCAGAAACAAACGTTGGAATGAGAAAGGTGCTCGCGTATAGTAGCTGCTGTGGTTTTAGTTGAACTTGCACTTAGAGAAATCCATTTCAGGGTGTTGCTCCATGAACCTGAAAGACACATTTCCTCAAATTATAAATAAATTCCGCTTACGTTATATTTCAAGTACAAAAAAGACTTCTCCATGTAACGCAGTTTAAAGACAAATAAAATATAATAAAATCGTAAGTCATAATATTGCAATTTAACAAAAAAAGGGATTACAAATTTATGAAAAACGTAAAATTTTTTAAAAGTTAAGTATTCTCCAGCTTTCTCATAACAGTATGTGTTAATTTTGTGTTTTAAAGTTGTTTTAGTAAGACAGCACAAAATATTCCTTACATTTGCTATTTAAAAATATTGGCTAAGATGTATTAAGTAAGAGCAATGGTAATACTATCAAATTATCTCTTATAACTAGGATTTTTTAGAAGAAAAAACCGATGGAACCGCCTATCTGTGTGTATATTTAAATGTAATTGAAACTGGAGGAATGACACTAACTGACCTAACCTAACCTAAGGTCTTGTTACATATTACATCATCGTATTACATATTTTAAATTACCGAAATAATTATTCATAAACATATTTTGCAGATTTATTAATATAAATTGCATAACTTTCATAAATTCAATTGTGGCTCGTAAAAAATATAAAATTTTTATGGCTATTAAAGACCTTGGCCACCCACTCCTGTTAAAGAGCAAGTTACAAAGGTATATAATAATATAACTATTTTATTCTTGCTATTTTGCAACAAGAATAATTTGATAAAATGATATTAGTAAATTTCTTTCTAAACTATAACAAATAGCACAGGTTTACTTTCGAAACATAGGTCTTTGGGAATTATGAATTATTATGAATGAGTTATTTTATTAATAAAAAATTATACATTTTATTTTATTACTTTTTTCCTCGGTAGTCAAGAGCAAACACTTCTACATATTCTTTTGTCTATTTTGTGTAGTGCTTATTTTATTCTTTTTTATTGCCATGAAAATGACTAGTAAGAAGCTTAAATATAATGTTTATATGTTAGCAGACGATGTTACAGTTTATAATTTTTTAAACTTCTGTGATAAATTAAAAAAATTGTAAAAACTCACTTTTTAAGTACATCCTGCTTCTTTTGTTCGTCACTGGTTGGAAGACCCATTTCCTTTTGCCTCTGATCGTACATCATTTTCTCAACAAGTCCACGAGTTTCCCCATCCAGATCCGAGAGCTTTGAGGGTTCTGAAGTAAATAATTATGTATCAAAAAATGGAAATTCTCTTAGTATAATTTTAGCTATTATTAATTTGCAGTTTCTTCTAAGCGGTTATTTAAATAGAGAGTATAAAATATAGAATAGTATATAAAAGAATTTGGTAAAATAGAGATTTAAAATGGAAAGAAGAACCGTGGTCCATACACATCAGTAATTTACTTTAAAAAAAAGAACCACATCCGTTAGAATATGATCCCAAATATTAAAGTATAGTATTAAGTTTCATCTCAAAGGGCGTTGTAGCCTGTGTAACGATTCGAATAACGAGATTTGACACCTTATGACTGAACTGTAGGAGTGTCCTGTCGTTAGCGATTTGATTACACGGCGTTGAATTATACCATATCAATGACTAGTCTTCGTTTCGATGAAGTAGGTTAGTAAAAAATATTGTTTATATGTTTTAAGATATGTTTACATGTAAGGCCAATTTCTGATAAAGGTGAAATGATGTTAAAACGTATAAAACTAGACAATAGGTTCAGTTTCATCAGATCTAAGTTTTACTATTAACATTGACACTTCGACGATGAATTAGAAAACATATAATTAAAAAAGTAAAAAAGTGAGTCCGTTATGACAGGTATGACACTTTAGCCCTTTTGTAATGAACCCGCGCTAGATAGTCGTTTATGAAACCCAGATTCGGAACACAGAAAACACATCAAACCAAATTTATTGAAAACTAAATAATGACACGTGGAGGACAGAACAATATGGAGCGGTTCATTATCATCATGTCAGCCGATAGATGCTCATTGCAAAGCATAGCCGCTCCACAAGTGGAGTGGTTAAAGTATAAGATAAAATCGAATTTCACCTGGATTAATTTTTCTGGTAGATATCTCGGGATCGGTGGTAACTAGGCGGCTCCACCAGTTCATTTTGTTAACCTGAAATCAAAATAATTCCAGTCATTCATAAGTTCGAAATACTTCAGTTTCGTATTTAATAAAAGTTTCTAAATAAATAGATTCTGATATGGTCGATATAGCTTCTGATCATCATCATATCGTCCCTATGAAGTCCGAGATTTTATTATTAATGACTAAAATTTAAGTTAACCAATTTAATGTTTCATCAGTCAACAACCATTTCGTTCTAAATTTTAAGTAACAAATAAACATATTTCAAATTTATAAACAAATTTTAATAATAAACAAATTTCTATGCAATATACACAGGTAGGTACAAGTATTATAAAATATCATATCTGTTATAGTTTGTAGTAGAATGGTAAAAAATACTCTGCTTCATTTCAAATAATACTCACTTTCTCTAGGTTGACAAGTAGATTACGCCCGTCCTGCAGCACCCAGGTGGATTCCTCCACTTTGACGTCAGCATCCAGTTCGCCGTCTATAATTAGCGGTTGACCCTTAATACCAAGCTTGAGATGGCGTTTATTGATGATAACAGTAAGATCGCGAGGTCGTAGCACTTGGCGCAAGGGAACTCTGAGCTGTAACAGATCAAAACATTTGATATTTCATTAAAGGCTTTTCAAATGAATCCTTAATAATAAAAATCTGATTCAATTTCGTCAAAGTCAAAGTTCGTCGTCCTTAAACCTGCTACGCGGGTCGTCAGCCCCAAGCACATGGAATGCTGAGAAGTTTAAAAAGTTACGTGTCTCTGTGTAAGCGAATAAAGAAGAAATTGCTCGCACTATATGTATGATGCCGTCGAGCATCTGCGTCCGTGTCCGTGCGCTGAAGAATTATTAATACTAAAGAATTCAAAAAATCTTACAGAGTTAAAGATGGTTTTATTATCACTATTTGCAGATGCGTTCTTTTCTCTAATAGTATTTTTATTGATATCAATTCAACCTATAATTTGGCGAGTTATTGCATTGATTTCTCGTTTAATATGTGTCTTTTTGTCGGATTCTCCGACAACAATAGCAAGTACATCGGGAAACCCAGCGACACAATGGGAACAACATGTAAACGGAATGCTGTGATAAAAAAATTAATACATTACATTTTTAAAATGTAAGCGTACCTTTTAAATTCTTTACAATTGTTCATGTCCACTAACATTGTTTATCCCGTTCACATATTTTATAAAGTTCTGTAGAAACAAGTGTATTGACTTTACCCGGCTAATAAAGTGTAGAATTATGATCGATATACATAGTCAAGTGGCGAAAAACATTACAAATGCTTACATTTCATATGATGTATTATACAAATGTGAGTCATAAAAATCTGTAATATGCAATGTAAAATTGTAATCAGGGAATATCGATGAGCAAAGAAGTATGGAAGAAAATTTTCAAAAGAGGAAAAATAGAACACGTGAAGGGTAAAATAGATATTGGAAAAGAAGGAATACAACTAATTACACTCTGTGTACGTAAATAAAAATTTTCAAACCTGTAAAACTCATTTACTCGAAATGTAAGGCCTTTGCTCCACACATGGCAGGGGAAATTAGAGATCCCCAGATCCCCAAAACGGGAAAAAACATTCAATGTTTAACGTAAAAACAACATGTCTTTATAGATTTACTTTTAAATATATGATGTTTATATATTTATAACGTCGCGTATGTATGCATTATTGTCCTAATCATTTTCCAACGAAACAGTATCACCCATTTTTGTATATTCTAGGTAACACGAACGTGTCTTAGCTGTTTCTTAAAAGACTTATCAAAATATTTAAATAGTGTTGGAGTAGTAGTAGAATATCCACGTCGCCGATGTTAATAAAATGAGCGCAGGCGTATTCGAGTCAAAAAACGTAAAAGCAATTTCCAAAATGTTTATTTGTCATGTGATCTAGTGCTAATTACTAGTGGCGCGTTCAAGTATATTTAATAAATCACGATTTTTTAACTTCCATTTCTTGTTTAGAACGGTTTTGAGTAACTTATTCAGAGAAATTAGGATGCAGTTATAGATTACGAGGGTCAAACTGAAAGTTCTTAGAAAATCAAAAATTAAGCATTCTAGCAAGTTATTAGTTTTATTATAACTTTTCAAAATAGCGTCCATTTACATCAATACATCGCTGCATTCGATGGAACCATTGAGAAAAGCACCTTGCCCACTCGGCCTTAGGGGTCTCTTCGACGGCGTTTTGAAACGCAGCCACTGCTTCTTCGGCGTCCATAAAATGTTTTCCTCGAAGTTTTTCTTTTATTTTCGGGAATAAATAAAAATCGCAGGGTGCGAGGTCGGGGCTATACGGCGGGTGACCCAGTAATTCCACGTCTGAGGTCGCCAAATAGTCGATCGTTTGCCTGGCGGTGTGCGACGAGGCATTGTCGTGATGAAGGAGGATCCTGCTGCGAGGTCGTTTCTCTCGAACTTTTTCCAAGACAAGTGGCAAACAGTTGTTAGTGTACCACTCTGCATTAACCGTTCTCTGATCCTCTAAGACAACTGTCGCGTAATGACCTGTCTTTTCGAAGAACGAGGCCACCATCTTTTTTCCAACACTTCGACCTCTCTTCACTTTAGTTGGCAACTCTTCGGAAGGAAACACCCACTGAGCAGACTGTCTTTTGGTTTCCGGATCATAACAGTAAATCCAGCTTTCGTCACCCGTTAGTATGTCGAACACAGCATTTGAGTCACCTCCGTTAAATTTTTGGATTATTTCTCGGCACCAATCAACACGGCGGAGTTTTTGAGCCTCGGTCAAATTATGCGGTATCCAGCGGGCACAAAGCTTCCTGACCGCTAAATGTTCATGGAGGATTTTGTGCACTTGACTCATACCTATGCCTAGACTTGTCCGAATCTGCTGATAGGTCACTCTTTTGTCAGTCTCTATCATACGCCGCACAACAGTGATATTGTCTTCAGTCGTCGCTGTAGAAGGCCGTCCCTCACGCAAATCATCGGTGAGATTAGTTCGACCACGTTTGAATTCATTAAACCAGTTGTAAACTGTGGCACGAGATGGGGTTTCATCGTGAAAAGCCAATCGAAGTCTATCATAACTTTCTTGTTGACTTATATGACATCGAAAGTCATAAAAAATCATTGCACGAAAATTTTCTCGGCTTAAATTCATTCTGACGTGCACAGACAATTTTCAATTTGCCGCCAAATCGTAAAACAAATGACAAATGAATGAAATGTATACTCAATATTATTGGTAAAGAGTTCTATTTTCAAAATTTAAACTTATTTTTTTAATATAATGCTTTTAAGTTGCCAGTTCTAAAAACTTTCAGTGTGGCCCTCGTAATAATACTGTATATATACATGTAATTGTTTTAAAGTCATATTGTATTTATTAGTGATAAGACAATAGTGGGTCAGTTTTATTTGCAATAAGAATATTGATCGTTTATGTGAGGCGGAAATAACAAGAACCTACATCAAGAAAACAGGTTTGAAGCTTTAATACAAAGGATTTCACGTGCGCCAGTAGTTCTGAATTTGAAATATTTTAGCGATGATTCATAGGTAAAATAAAATTTGTAATAACGATGTACGGTTGACTATGCGATATAAATCAGAGTGAGACTTACAGAGTCGGGCGACCCAATTCTTTAAAAAAGACGTAGTTCTGTTAAAAGAAACACCATTTTTAATTTTTAAATACAAGCAGACAACGCCTAAGGATCACGTAGTCGAAGGTTATTGCCAAGTAATTTTAGACAGTCCTAAGCAGGATTCTGCAATATTTCCACGCATTCATTGTCGACCACGTGAAATTACATATACTCACGTGGTCATCATAGTTGCCTCTCATATTGCTTCAATGGGTTTTTTCCACGAAGGCCATTGACATTAACACTTTATTAAAAATGCGGTTGAGAGATGACAAAATGTATATTAAATTAATTAGTAACCATGGGGGCGCGTGACCTAGGTACAAGGCTTACTTTTATTTTAATAATAATCTTAAGACTCATTTGAGGGTTCGGTGATTATTTCTCATATAGATGGAAAGTCAGACCTATGCAGAGATGAAGTTAAACTGCTATCTAATTGGTATACATTAAGAGAAATAGTAGTTTGTCCTCGCCGTACTTGATCTACATGCTATCGATTAATAAGAATGGAGCATTTACGTAAACGGATACAGGAACACAAACAAGGCTCTACGAAGATTTATAAAGGTTAATGCTTTTTTGTTCGAGTCAAGTCGACTTAATTGAAGTAGACGGTATTCCTATTTTCACTTTGCACTGATTAAATATCGATTGCAGACAACAAATTTATAATGACATTTACCGGTTAAAAGCTTTAAAACAACCAACCGTGAGTCTTACTCCGACAATGTTTTAAAATGTTGGACTAGTAAACGTAAAAGGCTTACTTTCGGAGTGGATCATCATCATTGCCATTTCAGCCGTAGACTGTCTAAAGTTGGATATAGCCCCCCCCCCCCCCCAGATTTCTAATTAAACCAGTATGAAGTGCCTGTGTGTTAACACGATGGCCACCTTGTAGCTGGGAGCCCTACGCTGCACATACCAATGCGTGGTCTCCATTCCAGAACTTTTGGGACTAATCAAACTGTCGACGTTTTCAAGCCATTTGTATAATGTGCAAGGTAAAGAACTTGTTAACAATCCGCTTTAAGTTGCACAAATAATAAGTTATGTTAAGCAACGGCTTCTCAAATGTAAGTGTTTCGTATCGTAGTATACCATATTTTCCATTATTAAAAATAAATTTGTGTTGTCAATCGCTGAGTTTGCTGCTTAAGAAGTTTTAAACCGTAAAAATATATCACAGAGCTGGTGTGTTCCATTACCAAATTTTATACTTGTCGTGTATTCATTGCAATAAACTACCGCATATTTTCAAAAAGTTTTGAAAAATTAAATATAAATTAGTAAAAGTTACAACACCTTATGTTTCTTTTTATGGATCTTATCGCCTTGTAACTTCGCCATGAGAGTAGACTTAGAGTCGCAAAAATCTGGACTAACATCACAAAGATAAGTAACGTGAATCAGCAAAAACATTAAACGTCTTTACAACCGCAAATTGCCCTCGATCTTGCTTCGCAACCCGCCCACTATGATGTAAGACGGGCTTACTGATGACCAATATATATTAATATGTTGTTATGCTGTTAATGCGTTTCGCGCAATAAATGATAAAAAAATCACTGTCAGGTAGACAAAATATATAAACTTATTTACGACGACGTACGTACGACAATCTGAATATCCAATTTCTTTTAGATCTAAACCAATGTATAACGCGAGGAAAACATTCAATAAAATAAATGTAACCAAAAAGTTCCCCAAAACATACAAATTAACGGGAAGTACGTACGTAACTTTGGTGTTGTCAAAGTAATATCGAAAATATATATGAACAATAACAAACACGGTTAAATGATATAGACAAAGAATAAACTATTACATTTTGAAATATTATCATCTCACTATACAATAACCACAATAACATTACTAAATATACATAGAAACAAGATTACTCCCCCCACGCTTACCATAAAAGTGTGTTGAAATAATATTTATAGCATCAAGTTATCGACATCTAATATCAAGAGGCATGGTAACTAATTTAAACTGTGACGGAAGAAAATACAAGAATGAAAGTATTTAGGATATATAATTCATAGGGCCAGCGACATAGTTTTGAAGTGTAGGGCACCGGGTTAAGGTTATAGGCATAGAAAGTATGTTATAAAATAAGTAAATATATTAAGCCATAGGAACTAGTCTAAATAGCTGCCCTATAATCATGCTTAGGCTTCATTGTTTTAAACACACAAAATTGTATAAAATATATAAGATTCTACTTAATGGTAATTTAGACACAACTAAAGCCATTTCTATAACGTGATATCTGGTCAAATAACAAAAAAAAAATTAAAATCAATTATTTTGTGGTATATAAAAAAAAATCTTCATAGAAAAGTTATTGATATTATATTTTAATACGGTAGTATGTGAGTGGATAAGCATCTAATCCAAATCCAAAGAAAGTGGGTTGAGTAAGTAAATTTTAGTTCTAGGCCTTATAAGGATTATATATTATAGTTTAAAAATAGCAAAATTTTGTGATAACGCGCAATGCACACGCGCATGATGCACATTTACACTTTATATTTAATGTATTTTTTTTAATAATGATCTGAATGTTTTACAGATTAGGTATAATAGAGAAACAGTACTTTTATTAGATTATGTAATACCTTCTGATCATAACAACGATGCGGACTACTTTTTGAAATTTTATCGCTGTGCACGGTATACAATTTTTACAACCATTTAAAATCGGAGTCTTAATGTTGAATTCATGATTTTGGTTGAATGACCGAAAATTAATCGAGGACAGTACCACTCCATAAGTAATATGTTACTGGAATTTTCGATGTTTTATAATAATATTACGAATATTAATGAAAACAACTATAACGACATTAATTAAGAATACCTTAAACACATAAAACGAATTTAAATCGATTTAAAATTATACTTTTTTCTTTTTAATTAAGGCCATGTTTGTAATTCCTAATACATCGCGTTTACATAAACATCATAGGTAAATATCTCAACAAAGAAAAAAAATAAGGAAGCGACTAAAGCAGCAGTTGTATTACGTAAGGTTTTTTTGTTCCATTTACATCACTAGTCGATAACGCAAATAAAACTTAACGAAAAGCAAAAATAATAATAAATGTTTATGATGAAAAGCTTTTCCAAAAGCTTTTTTCAGTTAGCTTAGTTGTTAACGCATGCACAAAAAAGTTCATGGTATTGATGGTATTGAAATAAATTTAAAATATTACTTTTTGCACGTAGCATCTATACAAAAATAAAAAAAAAATCGAAAGTTGATTAAGAGGACTTATTTTTAAATATTAGTGACAAACCGTTGGAAAGCATTACATTACATTTTCTAATATATATCAGCGCGAAGCGAGATCAAGGCGCAGGATGTACGATGGCGTCATAATGACATGCGCGGAATACAGAATGATCAAGTATAGAACAACAATTATTATGTTTCACAAGACTACAACCAAAGAATACGAGCGACCGCGAACGCGTGATGGCCTCGCATTCCTTGCAAGGACGACGTAAATCTTCTAACCGGACTGTATCTGTACAGCAAAACTTTGCTCTATACGTTTAACATAATGTTACAATAACTAAGTAAATTTGTTTTGTCTGTATTATTGAAAAAATAAGGATTTTTCGTTATATGAATATTTGGACGTTTTCATAAAAATAAAATACCACACAAACTTTTTGTTTGTTTGTTTTTTTTTTCCGATTAATTTCATATAGACTGTCTTTTTTATTATTACTTAGTAAGCTATATAATATTGTTTTTTTCTGATTTAGTTATCAACGTTTAGATTTACGCTGGCATGATTATGGTCAGGGCAATTTAAGCCTGTTATGGCAAACATTTTATTTTGTTACTAACAAACTTATATTATGTATTGCTGTTGTCGTGTAAATTATTTCAATAAATAAATAAAATGTTTGAAACGGTATTTCACAGACAGCATATTTTTGTTTAAATGAACATTAATGGAATGGGTTGAAGTAATTAAATGATATAAACATTGCTGTAGTGGTATATCTCTATGGCGAGTCCAAAAAATCATACTAGTTACTTAAAAGAAAGTACCTTTTTTAAAAAAATGTGGTTAAGAAATAATTCGCAATGAAAGTCGATTTGATAGCTTGTTAAATTCACGTGGCTCTATGGACATAGTCACGTTACAACAAGGATAATTATTAATGTAGTCTTAGCTTCCACATAATAGAATATTGTATAAAATTTATATATAGTTTCGATAAACTACTTTATGTAGAATAAATGTACAATTTATAACTACTTAAATTCTTTGTTATTGAATGAAATGCATGTTTCCCATTATAAACAACACAAACACACACACACACACACACACGTGTGTGTGTGTGTGTGTTTAACTTGTGTTTTAATTAAGCTTATTTATATGTAACTTGTATCTATGTCGGAAAATGATAATTTAACAAAAAATTGTTATCAAATAACACCACATTTATATAAATATTTGTGAATAATGGTAGCCCAGCGATAGAAAACTGCGTGATACAATCTTGTATAATGCACATTATGTGCATTAATTAAATAAGATTGCCACTGTTCTCAAGTTTCCAAAGGATTGGCAGTAGCGTCATTTGCGCACATTGCGCTAGCGTTACATTATGCCACACTGCCATCGCCTAAACCCGCCCATAGATATCAGGGAGAAGCCTATGCACTGCAGTGAGCGTCTATCGGCTGAAATGAAGAACAAGAATAATATTGTGGATTGCGTTTGTATATTATATTGCAATTGACAAAATAAGCAGCGACATATTGGTGATATTATTATGCGAGAAAACAATTTTGACGATTTACTTAAGTTACTTTATTAAATCGAATTCATGTTTAAACTTTAAATACCACAGAAGAATAAAAAGACTTATGAAAATTAATTCAAAGTTCTTTAACGTGAGGTTTAAATGCAGGCATGAACTTTATCTTATTGCATATAGATATTACATTTAATAATTTTTATGTTAATATTACACTAGATAACAAATTTAACATGTCGCCACACACTTGAGTATATTAATTCAATATCCAAGATCATAAGTTTTTTGTCCGAAGGCTATAATCTTTGTGAGCTTAGTTTTGATTTAGGAATTAAGTTTAGCGCTGTTGTACTATAATTACCGCGAATCGACGGCCAATAAACCCAAAGGTTGCTGTTTTGCAACTGTCTACAGGTTAGTTAACCTGTAGACAGTTGGTGACAGTATAACCAGTTGGTTATAGCCTTTAAGGGAATGTATGTATAAATCAATGTAGAAACTATTTAAAAAACAATGGTTCCAGAAATAACATAATAACATAGTAATTTAAAGCGTAATAATATTATATTACTATCATCGAACGTGGAAGGCATATGCGGCCTCCCCCAAAGATAATTATTACCCGATTTTTTAAAAATCCCCTCTTTTTAAATCCGGTAGACTGGACTGGATTACTACAAATTAAAATGAATTCTTAAATCTATCTCTGGAGACTGTCAGAAGTTACTGGCCCTATCGAATTTCAATAGAAAAAACAAATCAATGTAACGTATTTCAGAGTAATCACTTGATATGGGGTGATTGGAAATATGCGTACAAGCTTTAATAAATGTTTTTGCTAACAAATGAGCTACAGTGAACGTATATTTTTAGCTTTTGCATCAATAAACAATCAATTTTTATTATTGTTTTAATAGTCCCTTCTTAGTTAACAAAATCAATGACGAGAATAAAGATTGAATTTAAATTAAGATAGAAAGTTAACCAAAAAAAATGTTATTGTAAGTAGCATCCGGTTTCCCATTTGTATTGTTATAAACTATCATGTAAATATATTAAATAAACTCAATACATGTAACAATTATTATTAGCAAACGATAATTTCCCGTCTCCGAAATTGACATAAACAATAATTTAATAAATATTTAATCATATTTCAATTAATTAGGAACCGAGCGTGAGACTGGGAAATGATTACTTCATTTGCCTTCAATCTTTTGTTACTTTAACGAAATACTTTTCTCAAAAACCTTGTAGTATCTCGTTCAATAGAACAGTGTTATAACACCTTCACACGATTACGCGCTGATTGCAACTTCATTCTAATGGAGTGGTAACGTTTGAGATTTCTGTGCATCTTAATTGTATTATAGTGTAACGTTCGCGTATTGAATTGTAAATATATAATTCTCATTTAATGGTTACGAGTAATTTGAATCAGTGTTACAAATGTTCAAGAAAAAATAAATATTATTCAACAATCTTAAGCGTGTGTCTGTATGTCGTCAAAAGTGTATTTTTTCTACAAAAAATGTATTTATATTAATAATGTCACAAAGATGTAAGGACTTCAATTACGGTTATAAACCTCCTATTAACTATTAAATTTAAATATCGTCTATATACGCTAAGGTTCCACCAAACAAAAATCGGAGTTTTTTTCTCATTATTGGTTATTGCATTATTCATTTATTCCTATGTCCCCAAGATGGGGCAGAGGGCGTCAACGGTACGTCGCCATCCCGAACGGCGTTGAGCGTCCACGTCATTCCAACAGCCTTCACTTCTGCAGTAATCATCCGTCGCCAGATTTGCTTTGGGCGGCCACGTCTTCGCTTTACTTGAGGATTCCATTCTAGGGCTGGCTTCGGTATGAGATCAGGGTCCCTTTGGAGCGCGTGGTCTATTCAGTTCCACTTGCGGCGTTTGATCTGCTGGTCGATCGGCATCTCACCGCAGCGTTTCCAAAGGTGTACGTTAGAGATTTTCTCAGGCCAGTATATACCCAGAATATATCGAAGACAGTTGTTAACGTAGACTTGGTGCCGACGCGTGATATCCTTGGTAACCTTTCACGTCTCGCATCCATATAGCAACACGGTTTTCACGTTGGACCGGAATATTATAACTCTCCTAGTCAGCTTCCGTGTTTGCCATACAGAACTCAGATAAATAGACAACTCGCTAGGGAGGCATCCCGATATAAAACCGATCATGCCCACAGGCTCCAACGAGGCAGCCCCACCAGGCTAGGATATAGTTGGCTAATCACTCGCTTACCCGAAATTAAACGATTAAAGAAACCGAAACGGTTATTGCTTTATAATATCCAAATAAGTTTTTAATTACGCAATAATGCAAAAGTAATTAAAGAAAAAAAAATTGGTCCAATGTATAAAAAGGAAATAAGTTGGTCCCACGGTTTTTAACATTGTATGTTTCTTCCCAAACAGAATGTTAGATTGCTTCTATGCACAAAGTTCACGTTATACACTATTATTATCAATAATGACGCCGTCGGCCAAAATTGCTCGGTTATTATAAAAGCGCAGGTTCTCATACTTTCAAGATCATATATTTAAAAATACCAAAATAGAGGGTGCCTCTTTATTAAATAATTACAAAATATTAATTAAATTTAACTTTACATCCAGGTTGTGCCTAATATCATGTAGAAGATGTTAGTTTTTTTTTTTATCAGGAACATGTAAACACAGGAATTGTAAAATTAGAAAGATTCATCATTATTTCAGCTATAAAATGTCCCATAGATTTACAATAAGACTAGTTGGAATCGGACCTTATTCAGCGTATTTCTACCACATCAACAAGGTCATCTGTCCACCGTGCGGATGGACGTCCCTGCCCCGCGCTTTAACATCGAAGATTAACGTCGGTAACCATTTCGCCATTAGATTCGGTGTATTCGTAAAATGCTGCTCAATTCATTTATATGTTTAATAAATATTACCAACGTAAACTCACTTGCTATAAAGAACCTGGTTTCATGTCGTAAGTTTTTTTTCAACGAATGTATCGCCAACTTTTACAGATTTACATTTATGTGGTAAGATTGGCCCAAGTTCTATCAAAGAATTCACGCTTCGCAGTCAATATCAAATTAACTAAATGCTGATATCGTAAATGCACTTTGGCGTTAAACGATCAGAATTTTTGTCGATGTGTGTAGATTTCGTACGTTGACAAAAATTTACGTAACACTCGATTGGACGTCTGAATAACACCCAATTTTTAATGCATTTTTACGAAGCAACGGTTTATAATAGGTACATTACTGTGCTGAATCGTCGGTTTACATCAAGTAATTTTGCAAATTTACCAAATATTACTCCTCTGATATTCCATTAAAATTTGGTTCAGCAAACATCTTACTCAGATGGTAATTCATTACCAATGATTTACTTTTTTATTAATATAAGTTATTCATATTACTAGTAAATTGTTATATCTATAAATTAAATCGTCCGTGTCATACTTTAAAATGTGTAATCACGATAAAGGAGTTATAAGTTGCCATTTTTAATCACTTTATCTATTTATTTATATTACATAGGTGTGCAGTTGGAGGGAATAATTGACAACGATGAGGCTATCCAAATCATTGGCGTGATTCAATGCGCATAATTTAGAAGTCGCATATCGAATCAAGGTAATTACACTCATTTTCCGATTCCTGCTAAGGATATCGATACGCGTTATGTCCTCGCCTGGTTGCGCAAGTGCTGGGGACTAAGGAACCGTCACAAATAGCCGTCGCACGCAGCTGCGCAACGTGACTTTGCTTCTGTATTGCTTCTTTAATTGCTCAAAATTTTCCTGTATGTTAAAAGATATTCACAGTTTGGCATGTAGCTCAGTTGAAGCATCTCTTAAAACTCTGTTGTTTGATTAAAAATATTGTTTTAACTTATTTTATTCTGTTCATTTACTTTACTGTTGTTTTATCTTAAATTTAAGCAGATGTCTATAAGATTACATGGTTTATTTAAAAATTCCCTTTAGATCACAGGTCATTTTTGTGGTACCAAACAGAAAATATATATATACTATTAGATGGTTAAACTGTTAGATTATATTATAATATGTTATGGAAAATATTAGTTTTTTTTTTGTAAACTGCAATTTTAGAACAAAAAATTATTCGTGCACCGGTGGCTTGTAAAGTCATATATAAAACGTCGGTGATTGTTGCAACACTCTCAGTACGACTCTAGTCGCTTTGCCGCTTGGTTCGGGCGCGTGTTTGCGCCGACCACACGGAGAGGGCGAGAGAGGCCTAACTCAAATCAGCTGAAGAATATATCCAGCCTCCTTAGACATGTGGACCAAGTGAATGCAGTGTTTCAGTGACGTAATAAGTGAGAAGCCCAAACGAACATTTGCGGAATTAAGCAGCGTTCTAACAATGGAAACCAAAACTTCGGTAAGTGATAGGATTCATAAAAACAAGGCATTGTTTATAAAAAAATACACACCGGCGACTATTCTTTAGCATAAGAGAATTCCGAACAAAGCCGCTAACTTAAAACTTCAAATTCATCGTTAAAAAATTAATTTTAAATTACACATATTTTATAAAAGTTTATTATTTTTGTAATATTTGGTAGCCACTTTAAATCGAAAACAATTTTCAATCTGAAAACCTTTTCACGGAATCAATTGAAGACAAAAACAAATTAAAAAGATAATGATCACATCACACCTCAAACAATTATATGTCCGCTAACATGAGATTTAAATAAAATTAAAATAAATGTTTTATTTAAACATTATTCAAACATATTCATGTCCTTAACCTTGTCAAAAAGTCAAAATTAATTAACTTATGAAACTTTAATGCTCAAAATATAAAAATAATATATATTAAAATTTGATTTAAAATGCACGGTTTTTTTGTTTTTGTTGTACTATGTACTATTTGAATGCTTAAATGTAACAAAAGAACTTGTACTCAAATCGATACATTACATTACACTCTGTAAATATTTTTAAAAGATATTGCCCCAACAGTAGTCTACTGTTTCGAATGTTATTATATAAAAATGGTTTATTGCACTAAATGTTTTTAGAATATCAAACTAAAATTAAATAAAAATGCTGTATCAACTTATAAATACTTAAACAAGCACGAGTTGTTATGACCAAAAATTGTTACAGCTTTTTATATAGAAAAATTGTATGAAAAAACACCAACTTTGATGTTCTCCCTTAGCAACGGACGGTAATAAATAAAAGTTGCACACGTTCTAGTTCGTTATTAATATATTTTCCCGAACTGGTCAGTGACCGTACTTCTGTGAATTTGTGAACACAATCCGATACTATAAAGCAAATAGAAGAGTTAAATACCACATTATTAATCCTTCTGCTAAATGTGATACCGAACATCAAGAAAAAAAAAGGATAACGACATGAATGTTGTTATAGAAATTTTCTGTAGTAAAGGTCTACTAGAAATAAAAATAATCACACAGATCGAAAATATGTAATAACAACAGATTTCCTATCTAAAATAATCCTCAATAAAAAATTGTTAAAATTATGTTTGTCAAATATAGCTACAAAACTTCCAGTTTGTGGAAGTTCAGTATCTTTTTATAAAAAAGTATAAATCAATGTACTTCCTGTTTATAAAAATTGTATTTATAATACGCATTACAAGGGCATCAGAAACATGGAAGCTATTAGCAATTCTCAACGTTTGTAAATTCTCCGGATTTGTATTGTTCTTTACAGCCAAAAACGGACTGCCAAAAGTTTGTTCAAGGCTGCTTAGATCGGAGGAAATAATAGTCACCGAGCCCGAGTTAAAACACACAGGGACTAATAAGCTAATAACTAAAGCTACCTCGACTGGCGGCCTTCACATTTCACAACACCCGGACTTAGCGCGCATCCAGCCAGACGACTCTGGGCGGCTGCTGTGCTCTCATTATCACAAAACCGGTGTAGGTCGAAAATGCAGTACTTAATTTAAATACCAAGAAATACTTCCTACATATATCTTTTAAACCTTGCAGCACGGTCTAAAACGCCAAGGTTCAATAATGACGAAATTAAGAGAAATACAGAAAAACATGTAATTATTTACGATAATTCAATAAAGGTAGGTACAATGTGAAATTTGCACAAGTTATAAATGAAACGCTTACGTCATAGCAAACATCTAATACAAAATAAAATAAAAGTAACTATTTATACGAAAAAACACAAAAAATATTGAGTTGCGAAAATAATTAATAGAGGAGATAGTTTTATAAAAGTAAAGGAAGTAGATAGTTTTATAAAAACATATTTAAAAAATATATTGGATTGATGCAACTAGAACGCACTAAAAATAAATCTTTTATAATTTGCATGGAAAACTAAAATTTTATATTCATATTCAATAGTATATTTCTTATAACGCATTGTGGTATACTTGAAAAAAATATGTAAATATACGTATCCATCTCAGCCAGCTGACTATTAAATGACCTTCTGTTCGGTATAAATAAAATTTTATCCGGATTTAAAGGTATCTCAGTACAATAGTGGTTTTGTAATCCGATACGTAAGCGTAAGGATTTTACTTCTGTGCGTATGTATAATATAAATAAGTTGAATGGTTCACTATCACATGGTTCTTCTATTTTTTACACAATATATAAGTCGAATAAAGGAGCAAGAGATAGGTATATAATGTATACGAAGATTCTGTAGTGCAATGAATGCAAATAGGATGAAAAAATTTTGTATGACTGTCGATGCAATTGAACTTGCTACAACGCTCTTATAAATTAAGAAAGTAACCTTTTCATAATAATCTTTTAGCAGCAGAAAAAATGGTGGCCACCTAAGGCTGTAGCCATCTAGAGTGCAGTGCTTTGTAGGTACGGCTACTAATTTTTTTTTTTTTTTTGGAAACTTGAATTTGTACACCCTAATAAAAAAGAAAGAAAAAGATGAGGTCCGCCAGCTGATATTCAGTGAGAGCTCAACATAATTCTGTGGTGCTACCTTATTACGATTTGCATTCGTCGCTTTGAAATCTTCAGCATTAATTGCACAACATACCTACGTGATGCTGCGATTGGGCAAATGAGAAGCTACATATTTTCTTATTTGCCTGGTAATTTCATTAAGTGTCGCATTTGAAACCGAAACAAATTAATACTTGCAAATTAATATTTAGCAGCAAGATGTAGACAATATTAATAGATGTTTTTCTGCAACAAAATCCTTTGTCAGTATAACATTAAATACCCAACGGCCATCACTAAATACATGATTATTATTTCTTGATTTGTTACTGCAAGTTATTATAAATGGAACCTATACAGTATCGTGTAATTTATTCAGAAACCTTAATCTTTACAAAATATCCCACGTCGAATATTATTAAGATATTTTTGACAAATCTATTTTAGATTGGTCGTTGATATATATATTAATAAGAACCAATTTTCCAAAATCAGTACAGCCTTTAAATAATTGGCATTAACTGCATTCCTTATATTTGATCATTAAACGAACTGCTCGTAAGTTCAAATTGGATCGAATTATCTGTGCACTAGTCCGTCATCTACTAAATATGATTAAAAATAACATGACATGCTTATTAGACAAAGTTTATAAAGACTAGATGTAATTTAGCTAGAAAAGAGTTCATCGACAAATTGCCGAAAACACATATTCGATATAAAAACTAATGGCAAACTATATCCTCCCAGAGACTTATTATTTGTTGACTTTGCTAACTTAAGAAGGATTTATATTAAACTATTGTGCACGTGTAATTTAACATGCAACAATCTCTATGTCGCGTCACGTTTCCATTCCACTTCATAACATATTTCATCATCTTTTATAGGTTGGTATTCAGCCAACGCTTTCACTAGTGTTATCCTGACCCTGGATAGCTTATAGTAGCCGTAAGTATTTTTCCTTCCTATTGTCAGTTTAATCGTCACGTGAAAAGTACGAAATATACTTTCGTGTGTCCTCGTCTTGAACGCTTCATCAAATGACTGTGAAGAAAATACGTATGACTGAACAAGTTTTTGATTATGAAATAAGTAAACAAAAATTTTCGCGCCGCTATGTTGCCATAGTTAGTAAAGGTCGACCCAAATCGTCTTATTAAATTTTATGTATGTGACCAAAGATATATTGAAAAAAAAAGCCGTCGATATTTTCGTACAGATGACGCTACGACAGTACCAACTGCCTCAGACAGTCATTCTGTTTGTGAGCTGACCAGATGTGATAAAATCTGCTTAGAATAAACCTTAAAACTAGCCACAACGTATTACACAAATGGACCTGCAACGTATTGCTATATTAACAGTTAAAATTTGATAGAAAGAAGCGTCACACATGTGCACAATGTGCGTCACACAAATATATCGCGTATTACGAGCTGAAATTTAAAACTGTTTTACGAGCGCTTTTTTTTAAAAAAATACTTTAAGTATAAACATACGTTGACTGAATACATTTAAAGTAATGTTGTATGTAATCAAAATATCTAAAGAAATAAATAAGAACTCTGCGTGTAACAGAGTCTGTTAACTTAATCAACGAATGTAATAACATCGCGTTGAAAGAATGAAAAGAATCGGTCATTACAAAGTTTACGTATCTTTTTAAATATATTAATAATTACTACTGCAACCAGAACATATACATTTATAGGAAATAAAAAAGAAGATAAAGATTGTATAATACATACTCAATACAAATAATTCTGCGATGTAAAGACAAAGAGACATTGGTCATTTTTAAAACTACGACCTTAATCTCAATTGACACGCGGTTACAAAAGACGACTTGATATTTATCATTTAGTTAACATGATAGGAAGCGTCAGTAATCTTAACACAGTGTACAATTTTATAAACGTCGTACCATCAAGGTAAAGAGCCTTTGTAAAAAATGGCATCTTTACAGATCCTTTTGTAAGAAGGTTGTACAGGACGGTGACTACAATTTGGTTTTCCCATGATCCGAGATCCGATTGGGATTTTCATTTCGTGATGTTTTGTACCTGTTGATGACTCTTCCCGGATGTTACAAATGTAGCGCATCGTGGAACTAAACAACTACAAAACATCTTGTAAAAAGTTTACTTAATTGTTAATAATTTCCACCAAAATTAGAATACGTAAGACTTAAATTTTAAAATAAATCCTCGACAAAAAGAGATTACATCACTAACGGCGCCTATTAAATGTAATGTTTTATCTTTAATAAATAAAAAAAGAGTTGATTACACTTGATTGAGTCTGTCGTTAAATAACCGCAGATTAAAAACATCGGTGAATGATATCATCGTACTTAGGAATCCGGATAAATTATTAACCACGGTCACTTTTTCTATCCGGAACATCCCACAACCAGACTTGATCAGAAATAAGCATATATTATTCAACGAAAAAGGTGATTTTGTATACTATTTTTATTCAACTATGTTATTATAGGACCGTTTTTTTTTTAAATTTATTTGGAAATTATTAGATGTGCTTATATTAATTAAATATATTCACAGAAGTATAATGTTCTTTGAGGATTTATGTTAAATAAGTAAATTTTTCGCCAATTTTTTAATTTTAATACATTTTTTTAGGAAATTGATTGCCCAGTTCGAACAGAGAGGAGCCATCGCCAGTCGCGGTGGTTTCAAAGTAGTTTTTTTATATCTCATCTTTTACTATAAAAATCTTTAATTAAGTAAATTGAGTTCAAGGACATGCATAAGCGTTATGCTAGTGGTTGTGACCAGCATGAACAATAAGTAACGTTGCGGTGTCCTCAGGCAATCGTGTATAAAATATGATAATTGGACATTCAAAAGCATGTTTCACTGCTGGCAAGAATAATGTTTTTTTTAGTTTGTGCACAATGCAAGAGTTTTTATCAACATAATGGTACCAGTAATCTGTATTTTTTTTGAATACTATTATTTTCGATGATCACTTTTCATTATTTCGTTTAAAAAAATAGCTTTTAAAAAAATAACTATTGTAATACGCCCATTTTCGTTAAAATTATTACAATCTAATACGCTAGACTATTGAAATATTGAATAAGTTATTTAGATAAACAAATAAAAAAACCTTTTTTGTTTGTCCGGCAATAAATAACAGCGTGAATTCATTAGACTGACTGATGTTGCAAAAAACATTAAAAGTATTGAAATTTTCTACCGCAATCCGTTATCCATTGTGACATTTGCAACGCCGAAAGTGTTCCGAGAAGAGGCTTGCAATAAGAACGCTTTCTCTTACTAAGGGGAACAGACTAGATCGTTGTTTTTGTTATTGTAATTGTAGTCTTAGAGGTGGAGTTACAGTATAAATTCACGCTGATTGTTCTCCACCGTCCAAGGAGACTTATAAGGAAAATTATTCGAGGAACGACGATCTAAAAGTTTCTTATTTCACCGATGCGATATTGAATACTCTTTAAGCTGCGTTATATAACAGCGTCCGCGCCGTAAGTAAAATTGCATAAAATACGTTCGCTGGTTAATAGCACGCCATCGTAACGATTCGTGTATACAAGTCGCCGTCTAACGTGTTCCGTGATCATACCGTTATTGACACGCGGTAATAAACATTCAATCAGATTCGTCAAGATTACCGCTCTTGCATAACCGTTCCGTTGAACCGGGCAAAGCTATTTCACTCAACACTCGTTATTAAAACTATAACCGGATTGTCACTGGTAGCGCGACTTGCAATCGATACAATAACATGTTACACGATATGTAGAAACGTTGAAATAATCCAAGGATATCTTAACTGTCCGAACAAAACTAAAAGGTGACGCTAAATCAAATGAAATTAACTTCTTCGAGTCTAAAGTTTGATATTTTCATGCAGAGCATTGCAGAGCCCAAGTCACTATAACATCAATATAACATATCATTGTCGTTCCGTTTTTTAAAGATGAATATGTAATTATTTCTTAATTGCCCAGTTGACCTAAGAAAAATAACGGAACGCGATACAAACAATTTGACAATGAAGTTATGAAAATGTACGTTTGAATGTTAATCGTACTGTTTACTATTCAAATCACATACAAGTATAAATGAACAGAAAATAACTAATTTTCGACATATCTTTAAGATATTTCTGTAGAAAATTGCATGGGAATAATTACACTAATTTTCTCAGTTTTGAATTTAAAATGAAAAGTATTTTATAAAATAAATTTTATAGCATTCAAAAATTTTAGTTGAACGAAATGTGTTAACAAAAAATTATTGAAAATAAAGTTCAAAAAAAATTAATGTTCATAACATGTTAGTAGGGTTGATATAATAATGTTATATATACATCAAACTTAGTTAAACTTTATTTAAAAGATAGCTGCTGACGAGTTTTTGGACGGCACTCGCTAGCAGATTAATTAGCATTTCGACCCTTAATACTTATAATTTAAAAATAAATGACGGATTAAAAGTGCGTATAAATGCCTACTTGAATAAATATATTTTTAATTTGAGTTAGGATACAGATATGTACATTTCAATTATTATGTTATATACGATTTCATAGAACAAAATTAACTGAAAGATAATTAAAGCAAGTACCTGTTCTAATGTGAATACATTTACAATTAAACTGGTACAGGGTACCAGAGCCAGTGAACGTTTGCAAATCTCCAAACATTTCAAAAACCGTGACTTAGGGAACGCTTCTGAGACACGACATTCGTGCATAACGACGACACGTCCAGTTTTACTACAGCTTATATTCAATTTAGAAAACATTGTTGCTATTTCAGTTTAGATACAAGTCCACAGAATAATTGCAGAAAATGTCGTCTTTTGAATATAACTTTCAAACATGGAAGATTACTTTTTGTAATATTAAAATAATTTGATAATAAGTAATATTATTGATACACGAAGAAAAGCAAAACTTATTTTTCTATCGGACACATACGTAGAAGAATCATAATGGACACTACATATGGACTATAAAATGACATTTAAGATTTACCAGCTAAGTTAGTTTCGACGTGCGACTTCCACGTGCTGATAACAATTAATACGACAAATGATTTAGGAGCTCATCATGTGTATGAACTAACTAAATATTTAGTCACGTTTTCAAACTTTTCTGTTCTCATAATACCTACATGATAACAATAAACGTTTATGATGCGTGTATATGTAATGACAGATTTATTACTTTTAGTATTTTCCTAAGGGAGTTAATAAGACTTGCCCTTACCTATTTTTTATACTTGAAAGACAACTCATCTAACCTACATACAGGTGGGTTGGGTTCAACGTTCAACACGTTCACTCAATCTTTATTACGTTAGCATTTATAATCATCTCACCGCTCTTCCGGTATTATTATAAAAGTATTATTTCAATGACTTTATTTTAATACCTTTTTATACCGTTCACAATCATCAAACAAATTTTATTTCAAGAATAATTTATATTTACATACACATCTAACAGAACTGAATCACTCGTGATGTCTTTATACCTAATTTTCAATATTATGGAATAAATTGTATCTGCAAACTTAGCGTTAAATTATCCCAGGTAGAGCGATAAATCTTGCGTAATCATTTGCAGTACTTCAATACAAATACTGTCAAGGAAAACCCTTTTAATAATATAAATTGTAGTTATTTTTAAATTTACTGAATTACAATCACCTTACAGAATAATAATAAACAATACAATGACAATCCCTCTTATCTGGACTAAAATAATTCCCACAACTTGTTACATTGTTAAACGATGTAAATTTTGTCACAGCTGCTGCAATACGTGATAACTGTAAAAAAAAAAGCCTAGAGTCGGACCTAGTAAATAGTTAGCAATAATTATGTTAAAGGGCGATGTTTCGACATCGCATTTGCTTAAACAATAACTGGGCAAATTTACACTCGGCTTTATCCATGGTCTACATTAAGTGGCGCACACAATCTCATTATTTGCTATTGAGCTACTACATACAATGAGCGAAAGTGGTTGCGCGAATGTACTTATACAGGCCTCTGCGTTGCTATAGTGACGCTGACGGCGAGACCGGTTGGCACGTTTGCGAAACATGATATGCAAGGTTCGCCCATCATGTCTCTATCGGTACAAATACTACTCGAATGTATCATAAAATCTCGACGGACGCAGTCCTAAATGGCAAAACAAGTTTAAAAACAAAATGTACCCACTCGTGCAAGTGCCATAAAAGAAAAACATTGCCGAACTGCCGAAAATGCCTATCCATCATCTTATTAATGTAACAAAAAGAACTATAGCTTCAGTTCTAAAAGCAAAACTAAGATTTATTGCGCCAGAGGCCGAAGAAACAAGACCGCAAATAAAGAGAAGGCAAACCTTGAGCACCGTATCTGACAAAATCAATCGGGCTTCGGACAAAACTTGACCTAAAATGCAACGGATGAAATTACGACAAATTGCGGAGATACACCTGAAAATTTTTGTTTGACTTGTACGAAAATATGAGAGGTAAAAAATTTGGGACAAAAAGGATATCGGATACAATGACAGAACGGCTACAAATAATTTAACGGTTACAAAACGTTTTAACCTAAACCTCACGTTATTAAAATAATTGTGAACTTTTACTCTAATGGTCTAATCTATGAATAATTATAAGACTGCGGAAATTCTTTAAATTAACGTCTTCCTCACTTTCCAATTACTTACTAAATAATACAAATTTTGTAAATAATAAAATCCCGCGTGGTAGTAATGTAATATCAAATCGTTTTAAATTAATCATTATGATTTACTTTTTTCTTTTCAGCTTTGTAGACCTAGCATTGAACGGTCATTAGATATTTCCAAACAAAATTATTAGAATTCCCAAAGCTGATTTTACATGAATAATTAATTTAACAATGTTTCAGATCTCGGGACTGGATTGGCATATTCCACGGCCGTCATTAACAAGCTGCAGCACTACGGACAGCGTTGATACACGGTCGCGGGGAGGCTCAGCCTCCAGTCAAGGTTCTTCTAGTAATAACAGCACGCACGTAAGCCAAATACTTATTATATTTCAGATGGAGGTATCCCTGTGTATTTATGTATAACATTTTCAAGGTCTTAAACGTGTATATAGACAATTATAATTATTATTTTTAAATTAAGATTCTCGAATATAGTTTATTTCTAAATATATATGAGATTTCTACCTATATACTGACTCATCAATATATCTTGGGAAAACTACAGGTCATAGAGACAGGAAATTTAGTAGAAAATTACTTTTAAGTAGAGGTCAGTTAAGAATGGATTTTACAAATTCTACCCGCAATAGGGGTTGGCATTCATAAGGTTAGCAAAGCGTACGGGGCCAGCTATTATGTTGGGATAAGATATTAAGTACTTACAAATGTAATCGAAGTAAGACCCTACGAGCAACCAGTATTTGATTAAAACGCTACAGTCATTATACATATTTTTATTAAAATGAAAAAAATGTGTTAAGAATTAATGCAAAAACCAATCACACAAAGGCATTATTGCTAATGCTCCCCGCCTACTTAAAACAGATAATTTTTAATGACACATCTCAAACGTCGACAAAGTCAGTTTTATTAGCTGAAACCAATTTTGAAACAAACTTAGTGTCTTTTTGTCATGCGCTCGCGACGCGCATTGATGGGGTTAAAGGCCTTGTTCGGATTACAACATCCGGTACACGATTTTAAAATAACTTTTATGGCAACATTCTTAAGCTATGATCAAGATAATTTAAGCGTCGATTCGCAAATTATGTACACGATGTTAGTCATCAGGAAACAAATACCGAGCGCTATTTTGGATTATTTATTTTAAAATTTCACACCAAGTAACTTTACGGATCATTTAAGTAACATTGTATAATCACGAGATCTAAAAGACCCCACGACTTTCGTTTTATATGACCAACTAAAATCCAAATAGCAATCTCGTAATTTTTAGGAAATGTTGACGCAGCGAATGTGTTAATGAATAAATAATTAACCTAATAAATTATATACTCGATTATATTGTTAAAAATTAAATATTATTCTCATTATGTAACACTAACATGTCATTTAGAATTTTTCAAAACGTGTCAAACATTAAATGTGTGTGTACGTGTCTCATGCTTGGTAACGTGTGGCAGTTTTAGCGCCTATCAGGCATTTACTTCGCGATGCACGATCGTATATATTGGTAGTTAACCACAAGGCGACCACTTTCCTATTTTTTTTTATTTCAGGGAAATGTAACATAATAATATTTCTCATAAACATTGTAATAAAATGATTCAAAATACCTATAATAATAATTTTCTCTTGTAGAAATGTATAATTACAGTAGTTATTACATGTTTTTGATTAATAAAAAATAACGTCAAGTGTAATTATGACTTCAAAAGTTCGTCCTGGTAGTGCCTATTCACATAACCTTTTAATATTTTTATGTCAATAAAGTTTTTAATAAAAAAGACCCAGTGTAATATTGTTCATTTTGTATAGTGGTTATAGGTGTAAAATCTTTAAAAGGGTGAATGTACGCCCTATTCAAATTCCAATCGTTTTAAAAATAATAAATTATTAATGACCTTGTATTATACTGATCGAAAACATAATGGGTATTGTTTACTATCTGTCCTGCAGACTTTGTAATTGGCTGTCGCGTTCTAATAGAAAAAATAATGTGTCATTTCAGAGTGACCGCTATATGTATGATTCTGGGAAATATATATTTTTGCTGACAAATTAGCTACAGAATCATCCCCATAAAGATTTTTTAGCATATAAATAATCGTCCTGTATATGACATACCTGATAAAAAAATGTTTTGATTTATCAGAAATGTGCTATAGGGAGTCTGGTTATAGGTGTAAAAGCTTTAAAGGCTAAATATACATTTTATAACTTCTACACCGATGCCTGTACTGGTGTATCGGTGGACAGAAACACGCGGAATATACAATTTCTCGTAATTGTATTCGAAGCTTTGTCTCTTTTTATCTTTAGGATACAAATTTGTGATGTGAACGTTAGAATTTAATTAAAAGCAGATTAACGCAACAGAGGCGCCATCTATTGTGGATTTAAGTGTACTTTATTGCGCCATGTTTGGAAAATGTAACCACAAGATAATCTATAAAGTAAAATCAATATAATCTATAAAATCTTCAATATAATCTATAAAGCAAAATAATTTACGCTCTTTTCTCTTTCAGAAAATTATGCAGGATTTGAACATAGTACGGAGCCAGATTATTGCTAAAATTGAACAACTATAGTTGCTTACCAGTGTTTTATTGTAAGATCTTTAACAGAGTTTTCTACTTAACCAATCAGCAGACGTTATTGGTACAATTTACAGTTTAATTGCATCAACAACCTTTTATTTGCATTTATTATCGGTATTCGTCAAAGCATTGTTAAGAAAACACTGATTTATGAGCGAATGGCTAGAGTGACAGATGAACCTATAATTACTATAAGATTCCACAGTTTCCACTTTATCACGAAGATCCGACACGGGAGAGCGTCATAAACGAAACGTTAACGTCTTAAAAGAAAGTGCTAGAAAAAAAATGACTATGACTATTTTTGGGTTAAATTAATTTCAGTGCTACTATTTTCTGACCGTATTTTGATTTATATTACTTAATCTAATTTAATTTAGGTTTAATAATTGTTTATTGTTTAAACGAAACAGTGTATTTTACGCATACAACTATTTAAAAAAAATGTTTGTGTTTTCAGAGTGCATCATCAGGGTCTTTATTGCTAAGCGCGGCACACTTGGCTCGCTTGAACGGCAACAATTCTACTCGCGATGAATACAGCTGCTATCAAACCAAGCCGACTGGCTACGAACGAAAATCAACAATGACAAGCTCTGTGATGTCCATCCCGGAGGAATCCCGAGATGCCTCAGATAAATTTTGGACAGATGTTAAACGTGGATCAATGTCTGGACAAGACGCGGCGTCGGTCGCAAGCTCTACTCACTTCACAGTGGTGAACGGGTTTACGAAGCAACGCTCCGAAAAAGGATCAAAGTCTTGTTGCTGCAATCACTCACATCAGATTACTGTGCTGGTCATTTCAATGACAATATTACTTTCAGCTTGCATACTTGCGGCCATCTGCTTCGTCGAAAGTAAGAAAATACTATCAAACTAAACGACACTTTGAAAAGTTCAAATTGACACAAAACATTCACAGCGGAGTTGTCATTTCTTAAACTCATTTGCATCGGGTGTCCCATAAATTAGTGTCACGCCGAAAGTTTGTATGAGCAAAGATGGCTATTAATTTATAAAAAAACGTTAATTTTGCAAAAAACTGATAAGCCAAAACTGGAACGATTCTTGTAGTTTAATTACTAACTGAACATACGCCATTACAAAAAATATCAAATCTTACAATTAATCTCATCCCATCATAAGAAATTGTTATTTAGCATTTAAATGTTTTTCTTTGTTTCAGTGAGAATGCGTAAGGAAACAGGCGTTTACAGATATTCCTAAATTCACAAGAATTTAAGAAGATCATTGAAGGCATGTGGTAATAAAGTATATTTAAATTCGTAAAAAAAAAAACAGGAATTAATTTCAGTGGAATTTTTCCTGATAACATGGAATTTGTTAAATTAAAAATGATACGGCATAGCGATTGTACGATTAGCTAATTGTTGAAGTACAGTAAATATTAATAAGTGCAATAATAATTCATTTTATACTAAGACAATTAGGTGTTAGTTGACTTTATTTATTTCAATATTCAAAATCATCTATCTTCATTTTATTAGGACAGAATGTGATTAGTTGTTAAGTCAGTGATGTTTGTTGTTTCTAGTAAAATTAAAATTTGTTTAAATATTATTTTCGAACAACTTATTAAACATTCAAATATGTAAACTTCCTTTTATTTATGGTTATATAATTCATTTAATGTATTATAGCATAGTCAAACAAATTATTTGTTATGAATAAGCGTAAAAACATCATTAAAATTTTAATATTCTAATAAAACATAAATGTATTTGTTAAAATGAATACTTTAAGACAAAATTTGTTATCAATTATAAAGTTGTATATAGTAGTTAGCCTAATTTTGAGGGACTGTGATAATTAAACAAAATAACCATGACTGTTTTTTTATACTTTTACTTTTACAGTAATAATAACATTTACCTTTTCGTATATTTTCCTTGTTATAGTAGATAATAATAAAGATATAGCCTAGTTGATGTTGTGGCAAAGTATGAGTGTTGACTGGATTTTAGTTAAACCTGTTACACTTCATTTTGTCTGAGACAGAAATAAAATTGACGGTAAGGCCTTGGAAAAAGTTGCAGACTATAGTTTCCATAACCAAAAGCTTTTTTTCAATTTTATGCAATTGAAGCATATTCTTTATGAGAAAATGATTCAATGATTATTTCCCAGATCATACTTCCACTTTTTGTGTTTGCAACCATATTCTTGTTAAGGTCAACAGTTGCCACACAACTGAAATGATAATGAAATTCTGACTATGGTGATGTGGTCACTCCCATCCAATCAACCAATTCATTGACATTTCAAATTTTGTTCAATGAGACTTTCATTATTCCAAATGTTTCAAATTAAATCAAATATGTATGTATATACTTTGATAATTTGTAAATTATTTTAATTTTAAGCCACACAGTTTATAACAAGTCTAGACACAGGAGTTTTGGAAAAGATTGTGATATGCCCAAAAATGGGAAATAAGGTCTAATTGGGTACATTTTATTGAAGAAAGAGTGTTGGATAATACTAATTTTTAAATATTTTTCTATATGAAGTTTTTCAATTTCAATTTGTATGAAGAATACCGATTGCTATTGTTATATAATTTAATATTATATATCTTAGGTAAAATATAATAAAAAGAAGCTAAGTAAAACTGGATATGGCACACAACACAAATATAAAGCCATTACTTGAAAAAAAATACAGTACACAAGTCAATAAGATAATCTATACATTAGTGTAAATAAAATCAAATAAGAGATAGTGTTCCAACTTATATAAAACTGATTCTTAAAACATTATATAGTGATTGGTACTCAAAGAAACAACATAAAGACTACAGAATGATAAACAGGATTAGCATTGTAGTGGACTAGCAATTTGACAACATTGGCAAATGATATGTAAAGATATTGGAGCAGTTTTGAAGGTGTATGGATTTTGAACTAGCCTGTAAGAGATTGGTGCGCATTGTAAACAATTGTAGCCTACTCTTTAGAAGTAACTAAAAACTAAATAAGAAGGAACATCATTAATAAATGTTTAAGCTTATTATACTGGTATTTAACAGTATGTATATGATTACTTTTAATTTTTAAAAAAAAAAAAAGAGGCTAATCAACTGCTTTAAAATGAAAATTGTAATAAAAATATTACAAAATATGTCTAATATTATAAAAAACATATTAAAATGAATTTCCAAAATGTGTAGCTTGATTAGATTTACTTTTATATATATATATATATATATATATATATATATATATATATATATATATATATATATATATATATATATATATATATATATATATATATATATATATATATATATATATATTGAAGTTAAATTACTGTATCATGCACAGTATTTAAATAACTTTTATATAAAGGGTTTGAAATTAAACAGTGTTGTAAAAAGAAACATGCTATAATAAATAACAGCATGTTAATAGATTCTTACGATGTTTCTATGAAATATACAGTCTATTGTGTAAACTATTCTATATACCAACTTACCTCTACTTCTTCCAATGTTTGTGTCCATCGGTAATTTTCAAGATCACATCCATTTCCAGCATTTGGCTTTAGTTTTCCTTTTTCCTTAGGATCATCTTCATCATCAGGATTATCAACTTCTTTTTCACTACTGGGACCTTCTCCATTCCCAACTTCATCTTCTAAAACAAAGAATATGCACTTATACAAAAACATTTAGATTTTAATTTGGTATTTATATCAATTACCAGCATTCTAAAATATAACAAAGTGAGCAGAAAAATTATGTATTGGAATTTGATTGAAACTATTGTAAGGATATTCTCATCATTAATAGAGGCATAAGGACTAAGCACAGTGACACAGTTATACAGTGTTATGAAACATTGTATAACTGTGACACTGTGAAGTGCTCTTTCTTTTCTCATCACATATGCATTCACTGTGTTGAATGGCAGCAAGTTATGTTTATAAACTTCAAGCTAAATGAGTTGATATCATCTTACTGCAATCTTCTTTGACTTTTCACAAAATGAAACCTAAGAAAATGTACAGCAATGGAGAGGAAAGGTGGTACACATCAATAATTAGTTGAACTGATCAAGCTGGTCAAGTTTTGTGATTAACTACATATTTGGTGGTTCATTTTTATTTATGTATAGATATGCAAAACTCAAAGCTTTCTTATGAGAATTAGTTTGAGGAAATTTTTCAACATAATATTTATGGTAATCCTAATTAAATGAAACAAAGAAAACAGTTATGCATATACATGACAAAGTTACAGTAAATTAGAACTAATTAAGTAGGTTAAAAGTTAACTTCATGCTTAAACTTCACAAAATTCTTAATGTAATGATTTATTCAGTCAAATACAAATAAACTACAATATTATTCATATTCTTTGTATGTAACATCCAAAAAATTATTAGCTCTGGGTTTCTTAATTGTAATATTTTGTAATTCGAATAATATTTTACTTATACAACATTTTGTTGTAGGTATTAAAGCTTTAAAGGGGTATAATTAATAATGTAATGATAGTATAGCAGTGAAGCATAACATAAATGTAGACACATATATATATATATATGTATACATATATATATATATATATATATATATGTATACATATATATATATATTTATGTATGTATACATATATATATACACACACAATTATATAGCATAGTATATAAAAAGATCACTCTGAATTATGTTACATTAATTTATTTTTTCCTTCAACTGATAATTTCTGACAGTACAGTCTACTGGGTCAGGTAGTTAATATCAATTAATTTTTATATGTTAAGACATATGGTGAGCAGCAGTTACAGGCCTGTCTCATTCTAGTTGAAAAATTAAATAATGTAACACAAATCAGAATGATCACTTTATGCAGGATGATTGGAATTAGGTGAACAAGCTATGTATAAAGTATTCTAAAAGAGTCATGTAAACATTTTTAAACACAGACAATTATTTTATAAAAATTAAATACTATAGTCCATATGTCACATTCAAAGAAACCATCAAAAAATTCAGTCAAATGACATCTAGCTGAGAATAAATAGCTTCGTCATATGTGCAATATTTGGTTGAAACAGATTTAGCAAAATAACCTGAAAAGTATAAACAACCATTAACAAACAGGAAATTGAGTTAACATTGCAGGAAACATTCAAATGCAGGTGGTGCAAACTCCATCATTTTGGCAATATTTTGAGGATGTTATGCATTGCAGTGGGTATCTATCAGCTGATATGATAATTATGAAGTTAAGAAATGTGCAAATTAACAGATATTTAACTTACTATTCTTTTTATCTCTTTCAATGTCTTCCTTCATTTGAGCTGCTTCCTGCTCAGTGATTTCTGTTACTGTTGCTGGTTCAAAGTCTCTTGCTAGTCTTTCCTGTTCTTTTTTCTGTTGTATATCCTTTAATCTTTTGTCAGCCTCCTCTTTCTCTTTCTTGATTTTATTTGCTTCATCTTTCGCTTTCTTTGCATGAACATAAAAAGTATCTTTAACTATCTGAAAGTAATAAATTTTACAAAAATTAATAACAAATGAATTGCAATATGACAAAGAATTATCACATTGCCAGCTTGTTTAACAGAACTAATGAACCCATACTGACTATAAATTCACTTGATTATGATAAATGTTAAAGTAATCCAGGAATACATTTAATAAAAAAAAAGAACATATGCCTTATCAAAAAATTTTAAAAAAATCTTGAAAACTTTACAATAGGACCGTAAACAGATGTATGTCTAAAATTCATTATTGTTAGCTGTTTGTTGTTGTTAGTTGTGTGACAACATACCTTTTCCCATTCTCCATCTTTTCCACCAGTAAAAAAGTCAGTTTTTCTGGCTAAAAATCCGACAATTGTAGCCAAAAGCTGTAAAATATTAAATTATCATTTACCATATTAAACAGTTTACATCAAGTAACATCATTTCTTACAAGAAAAATTAAATAAATTGATATCTCATGGTGTTAAAACTGATAATTTTATAACTTTTTCTTATATTTAATATTAAATTGATCCTAAGATTATATTCTATGGTTTATATTAGCACATTGTGTCCATAATTAAATATTTTTATGTTTAAATTAAATTTGTTATAACAATTAATTCTTTCCAAACTTAACTAAAACATGGTCATAGGCTTCCGACATAGATACTGATACTCTTATGTACATTTAAATAAAATAAAAAAAGTATAAATGAAGTGGTTATAACCTTGTAATATTATGAACATGCAAGGAAGCAATTCAGGAACTTGGTTATAAAACACAAGTTATGCCAAAATTTAACAAAAATGTCTACTTTAACCCAAAATGCGATCTTTACTTGAGTAACAAAGGAAGATCAAATACTCACGTCTTTTACTCCACCTTCATGTTGTTGTGCCATTGCTAGAAGCATCGAATCAAACCTCTCGGGATCGTTCGCCATAATTTAATTCCTAAGTTTAATGAGACTTTATTTATAATTATGTATCTCTTTAAATGTTTCTACAAAGAAGCTAAATATTTATTCCTTACAACGAAAAAAAAACTAATTGCCCGGCAATAATACAAAGTGGAAATGCAAAATAACGAAACCACAAACACATGTTACGGCACAGATAATTTATAAAATTAAGGATGTTTGTCGGTATTATAATAACAATAGCAGTTTACTAAAAGAATATATAAAAAGAAAAACGTACCCAAAAGAACTTATTTCTTGTTTTGGTCAATCAGAGCAACAATAATTATAATAATAGATTGTCATTTATTATTACTAACGAAAAATCAATACAGAAACGTCCGTTTTACGTCACGTCGTTTTTAATGTTAAGAAACCAGGTGTTCCAATTTTTTTTAATATAATATGTATAAAGGGTTTCACTAGGGAATTAATTTATTAGAAAAATATCTCTTTGTCAAAGAATTTGTTTATTCGTATCTTCTATACAATTTCAAGAATATTTTAATTAAGATTTGGTATTCATTTGATTATAAAAAATGAGGTCGATTTTCAATATATTTTTTCTTTTAGTAGCAATTTACGTAAATTTTGAGTAAAAACTACACGTAGTTTTCTCTTCCTGTCATCTAAAGAGTATGAATTAGTTGTTAACCTGGAGGAGCAAAGTCAGGTATATGTATATAGTATAGTTCCTAACTAAGTTCTGTGGTGTATGTAGTCCGAAGTGATAGTGATAAAATACTACACCCGTTTAACTTATTAATTTAAGCTGTTTTTTCATTTCATGTTGAGTCTAACGGGCTGTTGATTTAGACTAAGGAATCTGAATCGATGGTTTTACTCCGCAGTTAAAGCTTTCAATGAATAATATGTTTTTTTAATTCATTTTTACGCAAAGCATTTCATTAATAGCTTTTTGAGCATTTTTTTTTGGTATATTATATTCTTATTTCATTTACTTTATGTATGATAATCTTTTCAAACCCAAACTTTAAAAATAATGTTTCGGATTTATTAGATTTTGGTAATGAATCAACTCAATAGCGAAGTTTGCCATGTAACTTAATTAATTTTCGTCGCTTAATTAATTTTCGGTTGCTGTTAATGTTGTTAGCCCGAGGTCTTTTAAGCTTTGCTAGAGCTGAGTTCGCGGAACGAAAGGGTCGGTGATCTACGTCAAGCTGGTTAGCTTTCAGCAGGATCATCCTGGATATGAAGCAGCGTAGGTGCTGTGAATAACAAGTGTCTTCTTTATATATCGGCATAGCCACTCTCTTTTGTGGTTGAATTCTAGTAGACGATGACACGCAGGAAACTAAGAAGTTATGAGCTAATGAGTATATATAACTTGGTGTCCTTTAAATACAGGTAACATATTTAAAATGATAGGTAAGGAAAGGAGTAAGATTTGAGACACAATTGATTGTTTTCTTTATGATAATTAATGTTCTAAAACGGTATTTTTTTCGTGTTTTAATAAAATTTATATGTAGGGAAACAGTATTTAAACATGTATTAGTGATATAAGCGATAATATTTTGATTTCTCTGTATATTAATATCAGGGTTACAAGTAATCTTGTTTGACAAATTGTAAACTGTTCATTATTTACAGCGAATACATATTCAGTAAATTTAAATTATTGAAAAACATTATTCTGTTCAACGAGACTAAATCAGTTGATTAATTTTGTTTCAATAAAATTGGCCCCGATTTCACATAAATATCCGATTGTATCCTTGCAATTTTGCAAAGTGCATTCATCTCTGTATATCTAGTGCGTTCTGTTATTATCTATGGATGGAGTAAAGAAAAGTGAAAGAAGACTGTGTCATTGGAGGTCATGCACTTTATTTTTATTCGCACAGGTTTTGTTATTAGTTCAATTTATTTACTAAAAATAAAGACTTAAAACTAATGGTTAGTTTTAAAGTTATGTGTTGTATTAAACCGGTACGTAATGTATTTCATATGTAACATTTTAAATAATCGTAATTAATTTGTTTATGCTTTGACAAATAATAAAACAGCAAATACAATTTTGTTACAGGCGTTTCAAAGGAAAACGTAGTGATGGCAGATCAATTCTGTTTACGTTGGAATAATTTCCAAACAAACATTGTGAGTGCTTTAGATTCATTAAAGTGTTCAGAAGATTTGGTCGATGTCACGCTTACCTGTGAAGGTAGAAATATCAAGGCTCATAAAGTGATACTCTCTGCGTGCAGTCCATACTTTAGGAATGTGTTCAAGGTGAATGACTCGAGACATTTATAACCTTCATATCCTTATATCTCTGTTAAAAATTGCTATTCAAATTGTTATTTACAAACAAATAATATAACCTTTTTGTATCATTGTAGGAAAATCCATGTCAACATCCTGTAATTATTCTGAAAGATGTTTCCTCTGATGATATAGTCAGTTTATTGTCTTACATGTACCAAGGAGAAGTGTTCATTGAAGAAAGTAAACTATCATCATTTTTACATACCGCAGCTTTGTTACAAGTAAAGGGACTGACAGGAGTCACACATCAGGTGCAATATATATTCTATTTAAGGAATGAGAAGTGTGTGTAAATCTGTCAATTTTTACACTTTAACATTTTTAAGTTTATAAAGGTTTTAAGTTCTTATTTGTTACTATGCTTTTACATTAATCTTGTGTTTTTTTAAGGAAAACATGTTTTTTTTTTCTTGATAGAGTATCTGAAAAACTAATTATATATATACATAATTATACTTATACATCAGAGAAATTAAGTATTAATAATTATAAGTAGTAAATAAAATATATTAGTATATTTTATTAGCAGTAAAGGAAAAACATTACTTTTATTACCAAAAATCTTTTTCACAAAAGAAAAAGTTAAAACTTTAAGGATGACTTTGTCAAATAACAGCATTAACACGTTCGCGCGCGGTACGTCGGTGGGCGATAGAAGATAAAAAACTAACGCGACACTACGTCGACAGGCGTTCAAGTTTGAAATCTAGTAATCCACCGTACGTCGACGGGCGGTATTGTTTCCTATTATGATAGAAAGAAATCTGCCAGAACGCCCTAGGACGTGCGACGCCTGAAGACGTTCTGTCATTTGGTATGGTATTGGTAAGCGGACCTACGCAAGTACGCCTATGGACTTAGTATGGAAAAAACGTGTGTCAAAATGCCAAATTTTGTCATGCATTACAGCGCGCGAACGTGTTAATTAATAGTGAACCACAATGATAGCATTTATTGTGGAAAATTAGCTAATATGAAATTTTAACTAAAGGGTTTGTTGTATAAAAATATTGATTACTTTTGCAGATTTCTTTACCACTTATATGTTCTATTCCAGAATGAAAATTTTTCTTCCCCAAAAACCACAACTAAACTATACACCCAATTAACAATATCATCAAAATCAAACTGTGGTGCAACTCAAAAAGAAACAAGAGTTCCCGCACTGAAGAAGAGACGCTGTAGTACTTCTGACAAGCCAAATGAAATATTAAATGTTGAAACTCATAAAAAGAGAGTCAAAGAAACATGTGATATATGCACTACTAACAATGATTCTCAATCAATTAAAGTTGATAATCCTGTGTTTGTGTCAGAGAACCATGTGGATAAACAAAATGATAGCAAAGTTGACAAGCAAGTAGTTACGGCTAATGGTAAAAGTACATCCATAACCCAGGTATGATTTTATTTTTATTTTGCCAAAAATAATTAATCGTTTTGTATAAAATGGAGGAAGTTTAGCTCAAATTAACAATCAGTGACAAGTAGAAAACAAACGGAATTGTTTTTTTACTTTGAAATTTTGCACCTAAAGGTTATTTTATTATGAAATTTTTGTATAATGTAGTATGTCTTTAAGGCCCCTACATAATTTTTTCTTGTGAATTTGTTTACATTACATTTAAAGGATTATTTTACTTAGAATATACGTAAAAAATATTACATTCTTGGATAAATATAACAAAACAGTGTAATCAGGTGATATAAATAATGTAGCTGCATCTTCAGGTCTCTGCCACTTTAAAATCAGTAAAGTGTAAATGCCAAAACAGTGCATCAAAACTGTTTAAGGTACAGATGTTAGTGAATAATTTGGTTTAAACTAATTTTATGTGACAATAAAAGTTTTATTATTTTATAGTGATTATGAAATTTGTTTAGGGAAGTGCTCATGAAGAAGTTCCAGTATTGGTTAAAACAGAATGGATTGATGATACTACATCAAATTCTGGTCCTCCAACAATAAACTCTGAAAATGATGACAGTCTTCCTGATTATGAAAATAGTATGCTTGCAAGATCATTGCTTTCAGGTATTAAAAAACAGGCCTTTTAAGAAATTACATATAGGTGTGTTGACCTTTTGTTAATTTGTGTCTGACTTTTTCAGGTATTAACCCTTCAAAAAGTGATATACTTAATCCCCTTCCAGCTAAAAAAGCTTCGCCTGTCATGGATATACATTGCACTAGGCCAAAAGAAACTAACACTGACTCTAATTCTTTCATCAATGCAGTGTCTAAGAGTCCAGTAAAAAGTTCCACAACAGATGAATCTCTTGTTAAAGCAGAAAAGCATTCACCAGACTCTGATATTGAATATGAACCTGAGGTGCTGTTGTCAGAGCATCAAGTCGGCACTGATACAGAAAATGCTTATTCACAAGAACAGTCACAAGCTTTGCTTTTATTAGCAGGGATGTCAAGTGGGCCTGTTTTAGGCACAATTGCCTCAACATCCAATCATGCGGCCATTTGCGGGGACTGCCCTCACTGTGGAATGAAATATTCCAACCAATCAGCTCTTAAATACCATGTGCGATTGATGCACTCTGATTTGACAAATAGGTTATGCTGTTACCTTTGTCCACGGTCTTTTACCATGCGAGAGACATTTAAAGAACACATGTGGACAAGCCATGGACAAAGGAATTAATGTCAAGTATAATTATTAGTGCCTTAAAATACTTCCTGGTATTTTTTATGAATTTTATTGATGCATGAAACTTTGTGCCTTGGTAGCCAAGTGATGTTACTAACTAGTTTACTGTAGTTACTATTGTTAGTACCGAAAGTTATTATTAACTTATATTTTCTTCTATAATATTTATTGTAAAATTATCCAAAACTAAATTGATGAATTTATTGGTATAAACTTGGCACTGAAAATTTACAATCTATAAATTTTAAGGTGCATATTTATAAAAATTATTGGTGCTAACAAAAAGAACCACTTTTATTGCATTATTGGTGAGTATAAAATATTTAAAATCAATTCATCCTCCCTTTGTTTAAAGTTTAATTAAGTTTAATGGATTATGAGGATCTGACCTTATTAGTATGTATGTAAATTTCATGCAGTTGTAATTTATTTGAGGTTGAAAATACTTTCCTTTTTTTAAAAAGGAAATTATTTTCAATCTGTTTACTTGGTTAAATGATATTTATCTGTTCAAGAAAATGGTTGCAGGAAAAGGCGAAATGTCTAGTAGCATTTTCTGTTTGTCAAAGTACTATTGATTATTACTGCTAATGAGTATTAACTGCCATTATTCTTATATCTATTTCATTTTTTGAAGTGCAAATGGAAGTGCAGTTGGTAAAGAAATCAATCTCAAAATATGTAAATTAATATTTTTTTGTATTCAGTATTTGGGATACTGCTTAAGTTTATTTAATTTTTCTTATTAATAAGTAACTGTTACATTATTATTTGAATAATTTTGGATTATGTACAATGAGTTTAGTTGAAACCTATTGTTAAATTCTAATCTCTATTATACACGTTGTCATTTTTTTAATTCAAAGTTTATTTTTTAGATATCTTTTTTTCTTATTTTTTTTCAAATTAGTAATAATCTTAATCTTTTAAGTCTGTATGTTGTTTCATAATATTTTTTTTAAAAAAATTCTCTAAACCACGAATCCTATTATTGAAAGAAAATGTATAAAAGAGTAGAGTTTATAAAACTGGTCAAGTTTAAAAATTATAACCTGAAAGATTTAAGGAATTGTCTGGTTGTTTTTGAGTACATTGATTTTTTAAATATTGCTAATCTTAGAAATATTGATGATTTGTTTAAGCGGGTATTATCAATGTGTGACAAACAAAGCCGAGGTCCCCTTGGGGAAGCCTTTGTGCCTAGTTACTCCATGGAGCGTTCACCGTAACGATCTAAGAGTTCGGCGTCCTCCCAATTCGATAAATAAGATAATAGTAAGCAGCAGTCTGAGCCCTAGTTCCCCTGATACCGTCGAGTTTTGCTATTTTAAAAAAAGGTCTTTGGCTAGGCGTCCTATGTGCCATAACGCCACAAATCCGTGGGATCTGCAAATGCCATAAAGGCAGCAGTGACAGTCTATTCTTAAAAAAAGATATTTTGTTCTTGGTTATAATTTTCTTAAGTCTTTACATGTGTTATTGTATGTTGTTATGTATCATGTACACATTATAATCAAACTTTTTGTACTATAAAAGAAAAGAAATTTATTTTATTGGAGCTATAGACAAACGTTAATTATTTGTAATGATTTATGTTGAGGAATTACTGTATTAAATGTGACTTGCGCAGTTTTTTCAGTTCATAAATAATCAACTAGTATTTTCAAAGTCAATAAAGTGGAGTAAAATTGTTTTTTACAGACAATATAGATTCGGCAATTCTTAAGTAAGAAAAGGACCAATATTTAGCCACTTCCGCACATGCAGTGGTAGTCGTGCTGTAAAGTGCACCGCCCGCCACCCCGCTGATAAATGCGTATGCGGCAAACAATGCGAATCACACAATCGCCACCACCAAATTACTTTTTTTTTATGAGCATCAAGGGGTCAGACCTTGGTTTGCAACGAGTGGTGGCGACATTCGCTATGTATTTTGATGTGGATGGGTCTTTCATGGCCGTCTTCTCTAGGTGGAGGTTCTGCGTTAATAGGTCTTGAGCGGAACGGCTGCAGAAGGAGGGGAGGAGTCACCATGAGTGGTGCAGCAATGTGGCTGTGGTTTTGTTTCCGCGGGACTGGGTGCCTCTGGGATGGGTGGAGGGAGGCTTCCGGAACCGTGCACCGGTGGGAAGGAATAGGTTGATGGTCCTTTTGTGCTGCTTATATCCCAGTGGGGAATATATCTGCTAAATCCCCGTTCAGAGCAGGGATGGTCTGATTCGCCTCACTGGCCTGTCTGGATATTCTCTTCAGAGCGGAACTTACTTGGCTCCCCTTATAATAGAGCTCCCTCCCATTCTCTAACAGGTAAGATGATACCCATGTCTCCTCTAACTTTAAGGTAATCCCGGCTTGTTGACATTTTCCTTGCAGAATGTGCAGTGTTTAATATATCCTGCTCTCGTCATCCTCATCTGATTCGGCACACTGGAGGGAGGAATTCTCAGGTATATCACTTGGTTATCCCCCTGCCCTGTGAGAGTTGCGATTGTCTTACATTCCCAGGCTGCCAGGAGGATTATTAGTATGGTCGCCAGGGTCCATCCCTTCTGGCGCAGTCCCTCCTGCCATGCCTCGGGATCGGGGCCATTCTCTGGTGATCCATCAGCCCCTTGCTGGAGTGGATTGAATCTGTCTTGGAATAGAAGTATGGAGTGGATTGGGAAACGCTGCGTGTACGCTATGACATTTTGAACACCGAGGGGTCGATCCAATTCAGTGAAGAGAGGTCCGACCAGTTCCTCTCTAAAGCATGTACACCAAGATGGGAAATCCAAGGCTATGAACGCGTGGGACTCAAGCAGATTCGTGTTGGGGTCGGACATGCGTATGAGGTGTTTGCTAAGCGCGTTCTTCGACTTTATCATAGTTTGATGAGGAATATACTTAAATACATTTTTGATGTTATTCTCGGTAGCAACTTGATACAGCCTCATTTCAGGCGTTAGTTTTCCCAAACATGCGTGCCTTCTCTTTCTTCATCTCTCTCTCTTTAGGAACCGCAACTGTTACTCTCCATGCAGGTTTGGCCCCTTTCTGTGATATCGTATCTATTGTGTCCCTGACGTTTGCTCTCTCATGGGTTATGTAGTGGATAATAGCATTTCCGATCTGTCGAGGAGGTTTAGATGGGAAGAAGCCGTGATTGGTCCGATGCGCCTGGGTGTCATATTCATACACCTAGTGGTCCCTGCTAGGGATGATGGATTTGGCTGCTAACGGGTCTGCTGTGTGCACCTGATAGTCAAAGGATGGAGTTGATCTCAAGTATGTGTTGTTGAACATATTGGGGGTCCAGGGCGAGTCAGGGGTCTCAAGCCAGACATTGAGCTTGTGACTTTGAACTATATACGGGTCAGCATCTTTGAGGAATGTTAGAGTGGGCCACTTCCTATGCTTCTTGTAATAGTTGCGGGAAAACTCTAATACAAATGCTGGTCTGGTCTCCTCTGCTATACCTGCTTGATTTGGTTTCAGGACGGATCTCTTCTCTATCCATGCGGCGACGCTTTTATCCATGTCTATCTCTGGATGCCCGAAGCATTTTGTGAGACCGGTCAACTCTAGGAATAAGTGGGCATCTACCTCATCCACTACAGGTCGAGTCATTATCTTCAACAGCATAGAGAGGGGGTATTCTTGTATTGGCCCTTGTAATGAATCTAAGAAGGATCTATTGGACTCTAACCCGTCTAGTATCTTGTCTATCACCAGGGGTTGCCACTTTTTAAGTATGGCGTGGGTTCCGTCTCTGTGGATCCCCATGTCGTGAAGTGCTGCATGCATGATGTTGGCAATCTCACTGTAGAGGTTGTGTCCTGGATGTTTGTTGGGGTGCGCCAAGACATGTGTGGGTGGGGAGAGCCAGGAATTTGTACTGTCCTAAAAAAGAGTAATTTGGCGGTGGCGGTTGTGTGATTCGCATTGTTTGCCGCATACGCATTTATCAGCGGGCTGGCGGGCGGTGCACTTTATTGCACGACTACCACTGCATGTGCGGAAGTGGCTAAATATTGGTCCTTTTCTTACTTAGGATGGACTTCCGCGAGGTAACGCCTGATTCCATTAAATATCGACAATTCTTAGTAAATTGTGCCAAAAAGAGAACCTAAATAATTATAATGTTTTTATTTCTATTATTTTATATTAAGTTTTTAAATATTTATAGTTAAATGAACTATAATCAATATGTTCTTTTGACCTTTCAAATTCATGCCTAGAACTTTAATTTTAAAGCTACATGTATTAAATAATAAATTATATAGACATTAGTGTGTTGAATGCCATTAGTGAAAACGTAAATTTATTTATTAGACGGAGTTAAATAATTATTTTAAGAATATACAATTAAATGTTAAAAGATATTTTTGTAATAATTATATGTAGGTAAATGAATAGAGTTTAAATATTGTTGAATAGTTAAATCAAAATTTTTCAAGAATTATATTTTATGTTATGAATAAAAGATTATGCTTCTTTATTATAATGTCTTTTATTATACATATAAATAAATCGCAATATCTTCAAATCCATCATGGTAATATTCATGAACTTAGAAAAATTTTTGCGATGTTAAGGTACCGTACTTATGTCGAGAGCATAGATAAGTTTGGTGTTAGTCGCCCATGTCTTAACTTATTTAAAAAAATATCGATATAACCGAGTACCAAGCTGAAGAATACCGCATTATTACGGAGAGAAGGAATATTTTTGCCATAACTACAAGCCAGCATAGATAGACCAGTATGTATGTTGCCAATATTTATATAAAAAAAATTGTGATTAGGTGTCCAAAACATTTATAAAAATCGTACAACAGCCATTTTTTACTTTACGACATTTTTTTTAGTAGTTGCAGTAGGTGTAACTGCGAAAGGTTTATATGCATATTATGTAAGTCTAATAATAAAAAAAATATTCTTTTGTAAGGGTCTTTGTTCGCAGTCTGTTTCCCTGTATATGGATACTGACCTTCCATAGCTAAGATAATTATTTATTGTTTTTAAAAAAATACATACACGAATTATTATTTAAAAACAATTTTGACAGTAATTAGTGTTAACTGCAATTTTTATGCACAAATACCTGTCTATGCGCATAAAAAATATGCAGTACTTATAGTAGTTTGATTGTATTATAATGAAATATATGAATCTCCTAAATCCTTTTATTTTGCCCCTTGAAGACTGAATAGAATAAATTAAAACTTAGCTATACTAAACGCAGAGAAAAATATTTTCTAATTTATAACATAGTTCGGTATGTCTTGATATAGTTTGTGTATTTCAGAGGCTGACGTTTAGATTCATCATCATCAATATTATAATTTCAACCGTAAAACATCCTGCCTGACATATCCTTTCTCTAGAGACTTTTAATTTGACTGGTTGCAAGCGGCCTACATCTAGCGTCTTTCAACGAACACGTTTGGACAGACGAATGACCTTGTCCTTGTGTTTCTTTATAACCTGTGTTGTGTAACCTATGGTTATTAAAATATGTTTTAGCGAATGTCAAAATGATTTAAAAAGAGTTCATTATTTTTGTCAAAATTTTTCCGCCTGCAAATCGTTAAATAAAATGGATGTTAGTTAAAATTTAAGGCGTGGTAAGTATTCATATTTTATAAGAATAATGTTAGAATCAGGTGGTTGTTTTTTGCTAATTGGTGACATTTGCTGGTGTAGTGTACAACCGCATCACAGTCTGTTTCTGCCGCCAAATACTAGTTCGTCTGTATAACCGTGTCTGCTTTGGTAGTTGCTACAGATAATAAATGTAACTGAAATATCGATCAAGTGTTATAATAAACCTAATAACCTAACCTAACCTAACGCCTTAAAGTCAAAAGTACAAACGAAGACAATATTTTGCAACTTGAGATCGTAAATTCTGAATAATATTTATGTAGTTGAAGTATTTGCTTATTATGAAAGGCTACACAAGGTATCGAAAAAAAACTCGAAAGACGAATGGGCGAACAGGACAGATTATTATACCATAGTTAAATATTTCGAAAATACTTGCTATTCTTAATTTAAAAAATTCAAATTTTTCCGAATCCAAATTTCCGATATGTTTATAATTTAAAATTCAGAGTAGAGCTGCTGATATGTTCACTTAACGTGCCGGAGGGTTTTCTTCTTTCTTTTGCTTTAAAAGTGGTAAGAACGAATTTATTCTGTTAGTGAAACAAGGTAAATTATTCGTTTACTGTTAATTAATGTCGCGAGTTACATATCTATTTTATTTGAAAGAAGTCTTTACAGTTAAGAATTTTTAGGCGTAATTTACTATAATATGGAGAGTTTGTGTTTTAGCACCGTTATCGGCACGGCATTGTTCCCCGGTGTTGGGACGCAAAATAAAAATGCCTTGAGAGAATCAAACAGTTTTGGTTGACTTTAGTTGTTAAGTTTTGTTTTAGTTTTAATAGACATTAGATAGTAATTTATTTCAATGTTAAATTTACAATAGCTTATGTTTTAAGTTAGTATCTCGGACTCGTCACATCTTCATCAATATTTTCGCAACAGTTCGTCCACTCCAAGACATAGGCCCTCATAGAATTCTGATAAGAAAGCGGCAAATGCTCATGTTAAATTTTGCAATGTCATTGTTACCTTACCTTATATTAATTTTGTGGTGTAAATAGCCATCTGATTGGCTTATATTGAAATACTTATTATCATCATATTATTGTTCACTGTTCCTGTGTTTTATTTGATAAATGTAAAAGACCATGGACATATTGCTAACGAAGCGTAAGCGTCGATACAAGGCTAAACTCGTATCTTAAAGGGTTATAAGTGTAGCGTTAAATCTGACGTATTAATGTACTTGTAGGTCAATACAATTTTTTTTAATTGTAGAAATATCCATATGAGTGTCTATTTAATTGAAAAGTATGACGTATTTGTTTAAGTCAAATTCTTAGTTTTAACAGTTTGTCATCTTTATCAATTTACTGTTGAAAAATTTATTACGGTGATTGACGTAGAAACACATTTGTGTTTATATGTCCATTTGTGCAATAAAAGAAATCGGTTAGATGTGCAAGAGTTCATTAATATCAGGGTACGTTTGGAAAGACTGGCAGTGTTTGTTGACTTCTTTTATATACACCCGTCAGCCAACAATAATAAGTACAGGCGTCCTACTCATTTAAGACAATGTCTTGACCCTGAATTAACAAAGGCATGTCTATTTTTTCAGACTGTAACCTTAATATAAAATGAAGTTCTTTAATATTTTTTTAGGTAATATGAGAAATTTGAGATTTTTAAATAATGATATGTCGTAAGTATTGTAGTAATAATTGTCGTTTTTACTTTCTGTATAGCACGTCGAATGCATCGTGACATACACGCCACGTAAAGTGACGTATGAAGTGTAGATAGCCTGTGGATATATGTAAAGGCGTTCGAGGAAGCCCCTTAATGCGGAGACAGCTCCACTGGGACGCTATTGATCGTCATCCGTCGTCAGTGGCCGAGCGCCCCTATTGATTCGCCGCAATCTGCATGATAACCCGCGCTTGGCTTCTCTGCTCACCGTACAACATGCATTAGAACATACTTAACGGAAAATTTGTTCGCTTATTGCGATTCTTAACAAAGAAAAGCCTTACTTGTTATTCGACATTTATATTTTTATTATAACTGACTCGTTCATCCGTGGGAATATTTTCGTATTTAATTTGTTTTATACCTTTTAATTTATAAAAATTTATTTCGAATAACTGGAAAACACAACACTGCGTAAATCTGTGCAACTTATTCACAGTATACTTTTAAGTACTTCCACAGATGAGTTAATTTATGGGTAGAAGTCATAGCCCATTAATCTCAGATGTAATTCCTATGTAAAACAGTAACTAACAAATGAAAATGGAGCATTTATAACAAACATTTTATTGTAAATTAAAATTCACATTATTTCGTTTGACAGAAAAATAAACATGTAATTTATATGTTATGGTATTATTATACGTCATATCGTCTCGTCATCAGGCGATGTTTAAATTTTGGCGCCAAAAAATGCTAAATTTGTTGCTACGTGATAAAATAAATATTGACGCTTCTGGTTTTAAAACAATTTCATAAAGTATCTTTTAAAATGATAAATTAGTTAAATTTCAGCCCGATTTTAAAAAAAAAACTTTCCTCTTTGATTATTAATACTGTAGTTTCTTATTGTTATCTTATTTTACACGTAAAGCCTCATTTTTAGGTTTTGAACTATGTAATACATTACTCAAGACTTAAATTCCGGTACGTAAAAAATAACAGCAGTGAACGTTGGTATTGATAATGAGAATATTTTAACACCTATACAAATTAATTCATTTTCATTAATATTGCCTTACAGTTAACGTTGTGAAAAGGGTTCAACAGTAACATTTAATATTGGTTATCACAAAAAATTAACATGTACTTCCTTAAATTTATTTTCATTTATATTGATATGCTTTTGTCTTTTAGCTTACGTATACACATTATTGCCGTCTTTGTGTTTTTTTTGGGACACTTATACATAAATTAACTTTTCAAGGAAATATGATATTTTTTGTCTTAATTCCTTAGCTAGATTCCTTTATCTATCTTTTCTTGTTTCCAATTATTAATTTTGTCAACTGTCTAATGAAGTGTTTAAACTTTTATCAGTTTAAATTTTATTTGATGCATGTACTTCACCTACTTATATCATCTAAAACTAGCATTAATAAGGTACTCGTACATCTAATTGAAAAGGTTTTTTTAAAATACATTTTTGACTCGCATATCTTGTAGACAATATTGTACAAGTACACCAATCTCGCCCATCTATAAAAGGAAACGTGTTTTAGAGAATAGCATACAAGACACAAATTGAAAAGAACAGAAGAGGTCGTGTATTTTTGAAACCAAAAAAATTAATAAGAGTTTCATTTATATGTATGATTGTAACGAAGACATTTAAACTTGGAAAAGAAATGTAGTAAAATCTTCCTAAACGTAGAAACTGCGCAGACTTCGATGCTAAGATATATCTAACCACTTGAACTAAGAATTGTATATTTATTTAATATTTAACTCTACAGAATACTTCCGATATTGATGTTATATTGAGAAAGATTATTTTCTTTATGAAAATATATCTATCATTATTACAAAAAGCTGTTTCTTATTTTTTTATTTCAAAATATTATACCAAAGAGTGGTTTAATTAATTATTCATCATAACGTTTTAAAGGACAAAACGAAAACTCACACTAAAACTTTCGGTAAAATATCAAAACATCTCTTTAAGATATATTATGGTTTTTAAATACTATGCAAAAATAACGTGTTTTATTTCATTCATCTGCTAGAATTGTTTTTTTTTTCTTAAATAAAACCGGTACATGTTAACGAATGAAGAATGTTAAGATGAAAAAAAAATATTTTTATTTATTTTATGTGAAAATTTTTCATTTCGTAAAAATTGTAGATTGTACATGGTATTTATTGCAGAGTTATTGATTACGATTTTTACCGTAATTCCTTTTCATCTTTACGTGTGATGGGTAAAGTGTCATTTTGTAGGATTTAGTTTGTTAAATATGAGTGTCATTACGGGGGTCTACACTAGCGAAGGACGCAGGGCGGGTGCGTGAAGCGCCGCATGACTATCGCCAATATGGGTCACTGACGCCTACGCGCAATTCGATAAAACTCAAGTTTTGCAACTGAACATGGGGAGACTATACTTACGTTAGGTGCAACAAGTTTTACAGGAATCTACATTTTTGTAATTATTATCTTTAAAAAATCAATAAAATCCTGAAAAAAGAAACAATAAATATTTCAGTTATTCTTTAGTATTTTTGATAATAAAGAGATATACATTTTTTGATTTAATTATAAATGTATATAACTTATCAGCAAACAATAAGTTATTAAAAGTACAGTAAATGAAGCAACGTATTTATGAACATAGGTAATAATATAACGTTATATTTTTATTACTTAAAATGTACGTAGTTTATCCGCAAGTACCTAATAAGTTTAATAAAAGTACTGTAAATAAAGAGAAAATTAAATCGAAAAACTATTTGAGGTACGAATGTAGCGAAAGTGTGTAGTAATTAATAGTGCAAAGTATTGATCAATTGTTTCACCATGGTTCTAAATATAAAATTCCGTTGGGGAAGACAAAGTTCGCGCGCAATACGGGCGCGGGCAGGTAGTGCGGGCGGGCACGCGTCGTATCGATTCCGCGGCGCCTTCAGTCGGCGTCCGCCGAGCGCCGCGCTGCGCCGAGCGGCGAACGCCCCCTCCCTACCTCGCCTCTCCTCGCCCAAATCTCTCGCAGTCGCCGGCAAACTCGAACGACCTCTTTTCGCTAACCAACGTCGCAACCGCGTCGTTTCCCGCCGCGCAACTCCGCTCGAACTCACTTTGAATTTTACATTCGTTCTGTGTTATTTTTTCTATGATGATCCTTGATTCGAGATGTTAATTTTTGTAGTATAGTTAAAGCGGGAGTGATGCGGGTGGGAGTGCGTGGGCGAGTATGGCCGGCGGCGCGGGCAGCAAGCGCGCTGCCGGCTGCGTAGGCGCACAGCCATGGACTGCTGCAACTACGGCGAGTTCCGCCCAGCGCACGGGCAGTACGCGGGCGCCGGTTGGGACGGCTACGGCTACGGCTACGCGCTGCCTTACGCACACACCTACTACGCGCCACACGACCCCTACGCACGCTACTACCGCTACGACTATCAGGCGTCGCACGCGCATCACAATGAGCATGCCATGCCTATGGGTCTGTATCTCAGTCAGGTGAAATTGTGGTATGTAGCGGCTCAAGCCGATACTCCCTTGATTGTCCTTGTGCTTCCCTACCTTAAAAGAGTTTATAAGTTAAGCTCCTTCTACACTTTAGCACCTAGAACCCGCGCAATGCAAATGCTACATGGGCCGTAGTGCAGGCCAGGTCCAATAAAACTGTATTACTTTTCTTTGTGATACTTTTTGTTTTTCAATTTTAGTCAGAACTGAAAATTCTCTTCTACTAGCTGGAATATTTAATTTTTTTGTTATTCTATTCCTCTCATTTTATTTATGATTAGAGCTTAATATTTATGACTAATTGGCGGCGTATTTGTTAGACTGATACTATTAGTTATTATTATGTTATTAGTACTTAATATAATTACAAATGTCTTCGGTAGTAGTCCAGTGCTTACGAACGTATTATGAACATAATATGAATGTAATAGTATAGCTTATTTACTCTTAATTATGGATTGACAATTTTTTTTCCTAATATTCCCATTTTTTTCTCTTCTTTGAGCTCTATGATTATAATAATGATAGGCTGACATTGTTTTTATTATTGTTGTTTTTCCGGATGCCGTTTGAACGAACCATTTCTACAACATGCACTATTTTTTAAAATCTGATTAGTCTCTTTTATTATTTCAGTACTATTTCGAAACACAACTTAACGTTTGCTAAGTTACCAGAGTTCCCTTTCTAATAAACAACTGTGAAAACTTTAAAAAAGTTTAGAGGTTTCAAGTTGGTTCGTTGTTTTGTTTTGCCTTTACCATTATTTATGTTAAAACGATAAGTTAAGAATACTTTAGTGTAAATATTTTCTAATTTTAGAAAACTAAGAATTTATTTTTTAAGTATTCTATTATAGTTATAATTTTCAAGTATTTCTTCTTATTTTCTTGAACTGTTCCGCATATATACAAAGGAATTAAATATAATGAGAAGTAACACAAAAAAGTAAAAATTAATCATTATGCTTTTCGTTCAAGTATTACACTTTTCATTTATCTGATACCACATTCTCTCGATCGAATCAAAAAGTTTATGTTTTGTCGCATAATTATTTTGTAATAAATTTTGTGTAATAATTTTTACGCTTAAATTTACGTACTTTTTAAATACGTATGTGATTAGGAAATATAATAGCTATTAATATATATAGCTGAAAGTAAATGTCTTGATGGATATATTTTAGCGTGTTAAGTTTTTAGCTGCAGGATAATTAAATTATAATCATGATTACCGGGTGCTGATGTATTGCTATTCGGTCTTAATGTACACAAGTGGTTTGCAGTTTGTTTACCAATACGACAGAGATCGGAATCCGCACGCGGCGCGGCGACATTCTGAACAATGAAGAATGAAGTAAGAATTAATGTTTACGTTTGGGCGGATTTCTCCGCGTCTACGTCACGTGTCGATGCCGGAGGATGAGGGGTGGGACGGAGGAAGGGGGGGGGGGAAGTTCGCTCTACAGGTGGTCCCCTCCCCCCGTTGCGATTGATTGCCCACACAGCGCTGGCTTGCGCCGCCACTCTACATATTGACCGGGGTACTAACGCCCGCGTCGACCGTCGCCTGCAACTTCGTGCTTACACTACGTATCGCAGGCGGCATCCCAGTCGGTTATCGACGGTTACTATGCGGATGTATACTTAGAAATTTGACGAAGAATTTTTATGTACTGCATACATACGTGCCCCTTAAACGACTTACTCTTTACAACGGAGACATTGACTTTCATTTTTAGTCGCATTCTAGAAGGACACGATACTTCTTATTGTAAAATAAAAATTACATTTTTTAACGCCGTTATATACTATAAAACGATATAAATAGCTATAATTAATAAATTCACAATACAAAACAATTAAAAAACAGCTGTTTTGAACGATTGAATAAGTATAAAAATGCGAATAATTTTTTATAAAATAATTCTGCATTCGCCACTACAAATGATCGCAAAAAAGTTATAATTTGAAGGCCTTCAAGGGGAAAGCAGTTAGAAGCCGGCTTTAAAAGGCACTCTGAATAAAATAAAAGTTTAAAAGTCAAACGACGCAAAGTGGGATAAACAGCGTAATGAATGAATATGGAGATAAGATCCTTTAACACGCAATTTAATTCGAGCGCGACATTAAGCGATTTGTATTTCAATTTAAATCGTTAAGTCTTTTGCAGACGTCAATGTGATATCACCGTCATGAGCAATTAACTTATGAATTATTTTAACTTTTTTTTATTTACGACAGCAATACTCAGATTAATAAATGAAAGTTTACAATAAAAACGTTTTTTTAATAATAGTAATATTACGTTAACGCTTAGTGAAGTATATTTGTTTAGTTAATAAAAAGTAATTTAAAAGCACAATTAACATACAAGTCTCCTTAAAGAGATTTTAATGGAGCAATATTCTAGTTATAAATAATGATACAACCTTTATTCAACGCAAATGCTCAATGTATAATCCATTCACAATTACTGGTAATGTCTGACATCTCGAACTTATCTTTCCGCTGCTGCTTGTGTTATTTACAGTTCTGTGGTACTTAATCACAGACAGTACTTTTAAACTATTATTTAATTTAATTATTAATTTCTTTTTGGGCTGAGTTTCTATGTTTTTTTTCTGTTTTTGTTTATCTTATTTTGTATTAGGCAGGAAAAACCGCTTTCAAAACTATACCTTCGCCCATGGTATATTTTTTTTTCACAAATTAATTACCGCGTTGTTTCTATACAAGCTGATTGAATATAGGTTTGAAAGAATAAAGGGGTAAACGTATAGCACATTTGCTGTCAATTGTGCTCAATTGATGCATGGTACACTAAATCTAAAACAAATTTTTGAAATAATAAATAACTACTAATGCGTAAAAAGCGTTTTCCAAATTCGGATTACTACATGACTTTGTACGGCCAGAAGTTATTGGCTTGACAAATTTCAGAGTGCTCATTTTATACAGTCATTGGAAAAATTTGTAAAAGCTTTAATGCTTTTTGCTGACAAATACTTTATATGAGAGCTATGTTTTATATGTATTATGGAAAACATGCATAATTAACAGATAATGCAATAATTAATAATAGCAACAATGTAATAATGTAAATGTTGCAGTATTCAAATAACTAGTAATCACGAATTAGTTTATTTTTGGATTTGCATGAGAAATGACGATGAAACTGATATTCCAATAATTTTCTACCGAATTTGAATTAGTAATTGCAAACATATTTTAACGAAATACATACCTTAAAATGTAAATATCTGTTAGTTTTTGAATGTAGTCGGTAAATTGTCTTTACTACTTTAAGTGTTACAATCAAGTAGCATTTTTACAAGCAAAAAGTGCATGGGATAAAAATTAAAGCTGTGGTTTATCTGTCCCAATGTTTAAGCACAGCGCCTGCATAATAATTAATATTGCGTAGCCCATATTGACACGAGTCTGTATATTCCAAACAATAATTTGAGATATTCATAAACGGTATATATCAAAAGAATTTGTTCGTTTGTTCAACTGTACTATATCAAATTAAGTAGTCTGTTTTCGCAAATTATTGGCATTTTTTTATTTAATTACTGTACACCAGAATATTTAAGTTAAGAATATTTTTACATTTATTTTGGAAAATATAAATAGAAATATATCGTTTGTGTCGATTAGTTTAAGTTTTAAGTTGTTTTTTGTTCAAAGAGTTCAAAACGTAGTACCAGCATAATATTTTTAATTATCTGTGCCCCTACTTACTGCTAAGTTCAACGACATGAAAAAAATAATCACTATAATGCTAAACACAAATTTAAGAAACGGCCTGTCCTATTTGGTTATTTTTTTCATACATCTCGACGAATGTTCTTTCCGTGAGAAAAAATAAATAACATCCGTGGAAAATTGTAAAAAAAAACATTTTTTGCACATGTCAACCACAAAGTAAATTAAAATAACAAAGGGCGGATGTAATTTAAAAAACAAATACTGATATTTGATACTAATATATTGTAATAAAGTTTAATTTATTTTTCTGATGAGTTTTGTAATTTTTTTACAGTACTTAGTCTGTCTTGCCAGCCAGTAATAAATAAAACTTGACTTTACATATAACAGATTATGGCGCGTACGCTTCCAAGGAGTCACGCGTCCGCAGGACGTCACGCAGAGAACAGCGTCCGCACCTTCCCGCGCATCACCTCTCTCTTCCGCCAACGGTAAGTTACATTTTTTTTTTTACAAATAGCTGCCATCTGAAGGTAGGAAAGGATTATTTTAAGTTTTACAAAATTAAATAAAAATAAATCGTAAAAATAATTCAACTTTTTATTCAATCAAATGATGGTAAAAAATTTCGTTTATTTTTCACATCATGGATTTTGAGTTTTAAGAGTGGAATCTATTCGATTGGCTTGGTATGAATATCTTATGATCCACAAAAAAATATCTATATAAATCGCATAATCGGAACTGATTATTAATCATAGAATTTCGCGATGTTGCGATGTTTGTAAAATTATCAAAGATAACTAAACATAGAACATAGAATTAAGCTAACAGACGTTAAACAGCAAGAAGAACAAAATAGCAAATTGTAAAAAACTGCAAACTTCGGGGAACTTAAATGTGACAAGTTATATAAAATAACAATTAAAATCAAAATAAATCTTTTGCAATGCAATTACGGAAAATGTGGCGATCGAATAACCGATGGGCAAATGCTTGTAAATAATTATATGAGAATGCAAGATAATGCAAATAATTAAAGAAACAGGAACTACGGGAATATGAAGAATGAACTTGGAGTATGCCAATAAAAAATAAAAAAAATTGCTTAAATAAACGTCCCAGTCAAATTACAAGATCGAAGAAACGAGATGTCCCAAAAACAGGGCAAAAAATCTCTAAAATAAATTAGTGATATCGGTAATGCTGACATAACTTTATTCAAAAAAATACACTCGTGCGCTATTCTGAGATATATATGTATAAATAAAAATGTATCGCCAAATGGTTGCCAGGTGCAAAACTCGATGTCCAATTAGGTATATTTTTATTCATTTTTTTAATTCATATTAAAGATACAAGGAAGGTCTTTTTATACATGAAAAAAATGAAAGTTGTTAGGAAAATAATGCACTGCACAATTTTTGTCCATATAGTTTTTCCACGAGAAAAAATTAGAAACTATCTGTTCTATTGTATATCTTAAAGCGATACAATAAAAATATAATCAAATTAATACTAAAAACTTATTAATACATTAAAACAATAGATAACTCTGAAATGCGTGTCATTTAATTTAAAATACAATTGAAAAACTAAGTCAATTAACGGACATTAATACGCTCGACTCGTATATTTTAGTATATTTTAGTATATTTCATATTGTCTTACGGTTTTGTTATAGTACAGTGCCGCAGAAATTTATTTTATATTATAAAAAAGAGCTGTGCGGGCTATTTATAGCTTAAATGATTCCCTGAGAAATGAAATTAGTATTATAACGGTTGCTTCTAAAAAAATTAAATAGTTAAATTTCTTTTCAAGGGAGCAACTGTTGAATATCTGGCCGGCTCTTTACAGCACGTCAGCATTTAGAACCTATGGAAGCTTACTACTAATAAAGACGATTTAAATGTTCTTATAAATGCGCACTTGAATAAAAAATACTTTTCAATTCTTTAATTTAATTATTTTTTCTATTACAATAAAACAAGTCAAAAAATTTTATAAGTATGAAGTCTGTCGAGGCAGCTGTAATAAATCATTGACTTGGAGTCGGTTTCTTGTAGAACTGCCTAGTTGGATATCGTCGTAACATCTACGGTAACGTAAAAAACAGTACAATATAATAATCACTATATTTTGGTTTGACAAAACCATATCTCATAAAAGTATTAGGCTAATGAAAGGTAGTTTTATTAGCGTAGTCTGATGATGGCGACGCATACAAGCTTTTGCGCAGTTTTCTCTACATATTGTCTGCATCATATTGTTTATGTACAAGCGTTCTTACCAACTGTTGAGTTCTGTTTACTGTTTTACATGCGGGTAATTAAATAAAGTTGTTAATTATAAAAACAAAATTTAGTTTGTTAAAAAAATTAAATATAGATTCGTATAACGTTAATGCCAATGTTTGATTTTAATATTGCGGAGACTTTGTTATAGAGATTTTATACGTATATTTTAAATTGACTGTAACCAGTTTCTTATTTTTGTTCTAGCGGTAATTTTCCGATTAGTTTTAGTTTTAGAGACTTAAAAATTGGTGATTGAAATCCGTTTGGAAATTCGAATTTAACTGTTTTGAATTGGAATGATATTTATTGTTTTTTACACCTTTTTAGTCGCAGTACGTCCACTACTTTACATATGCCTCCTCCGTAAATTTAAATTAGAGCCGGTTGGAAGCAACCTGCAACCATCTTCTTTCGTCCGTCGGTGTCTAACTTGTGGGTAGTTCCCTTCATTCTTAGTAGTTCAGAACCTTGAGCCCACGGTGGTCATTATTTATTAGATTTGCTTATTAGATTGGGCATTTTTATCAAAATTAGATGGTGAACAAGACGGCACCAGGATTTGGTTGCAAGTGGTATCATTACGGCGTCGTATTACGCGACAAGCAGCACAAAGGCGCTAATGAGGGCGGCACAGGGTGGGCGGTGGAGAGAGGCGTGCGGGGTGCGACGGCCCATGAAAGCTGTCAGCGGTTGATTTTTCTGAGTGTCGTGGGCGCCGCGCTGATCGATAAGTCACGTGGTTCACGCCGCGCTCATGCCGCTCGATAGTTAGAACCTCCGCAAATCTCCCGACACTACTCTAACCTACACGTATGACTTGCTTTCGCTTACTTACTACAAACTCAATGATTATTTTAAATTATTTCTCTTTATGAATGTAAACTTAAATATTTAATATACATTTGTGGTCTTACTTTTCTTATGAAATTCCAAACTAAATATAATAGAAATAATTATATATTACATGGATACTTTAAATAACTAGACAAATTAACATAAGTTTTTACTAAAAACTTTAATTTATACGTTAAGTAACTTTAAAACTATTAACATGTATTAGCGTAACATTGAGACATAACCTATGCTCTGCGGTGTAAATGATTTAACGTAATTGTATTTTAATAATTATTGTAATGAATTTGAGTTTTTGTGTTATTACTTCTGGGAATTATGAAACAATCATACTGTTTATAAAACTAGAACAAAACATTTGCACTCACAAAGTTGCCGGTTAATTTAATCGGAGATATCGATTGAATAGAATTAATAGCATTTAAGAGTTATTGATCGAAATGTGCGGAATTTGGTATGTTGATATATATGTGGTTGATTGTAATGTACGCATTAAATATCATTTAAATAGAGCAACTGTTGAGTTTTTGGTCGGTGCTTATGAGCAGATCAGAGTTCTGAGCTGATGATATCTTACCACTACTTATAATTTTAAAATAACCGATTAAAATGCCTATTTCAATTAAGATATTTAAAATTTGTATTTGGAAAATGTGCGAGTAATTTAAACTTGTGAAATGGCTAATTAGTTTTCGAAGTTTGTTTTGGACGAAGCGTTTTTTTTTCGGCTGAAATTTGACGGATGCAGTTGCTGCAGCGTAGAAGTGCACGGGGAGTGACGGACATCGATCGGCGGCGCAACCGAGCGCACTGTCGCTTCACCCCTACTTCTCCCTAACCCACACACACCCTGCCGCACTTAAGGTTATCTAATACACAGCTGGTGACCGCGCATCTCTTTCTGTCTTCAAAAAATTTACATTGATATACACATATTATCTCATTCAAACACTCCGCACAACTACCTTTTTGTTTTATTACTTTAACGTTCCTAAAACATACAAAACATCACGACTGTGACTTGTAAGGAGTATACACGTTACTCAGAAGTACACCATTTGGTAAAAGTACTATGTATTTCTTGACGTAGTGCTCGTGCATCGTCACGTCATGTTACACGATATACAGGATGATAAGATATAAGTGTAAACGCTTCAGACAGGTGAATACGGATAATTTGTTAAAACGCTTTAAAGCTTTTATACCTATTTCCAAACATCCTGTATAAAGTGGTCAGTCTTAAATATGTCACATTAATTTTTTATTTATATTGTACATAATTATGTAAATATAAAGCAATATTGAAGGTTTTAAAAAATATGTCTAGAAGTTTAAGTTATTAGAAGTGCCGCTATTTCATCTCGAAGGATTTTCTTTAATTCAGCAAGTGTTTTAGAAGGGTTACAAAACCCGATAGATATACCCGTAAAATAACCCAAGGCAACAAATCAGAACTTCTTGTTGGACACCCAATGTCACGGCTCTGCGCCATGGTGTGGAAATATTTCTCGGACGATCTTCATGCTGGCATTATATATTTATTTTCTTTTCAACCGAAAGTCGTCCACTACTGAACAATGGCCTCCTCCCTAAATTTCCAAAAAGATCGCTTCAAAACGGCATGTGTTCAGTCTTTTCATGATTTTAACTAAGTCGCACCTTGTTAGTGAATGTCCTACGTTGCTCTTGCCATCACAATGATTAATATACCTAATTTACAAACAAGACAAATTTGTAACAGATACATAAATATATATACTCATATATAAATATGTCCATTTGTATATATAAATAAATATATATTTATACATGTATACATGTCTATATATTTATATATTGTGAACTTTAACATTATTTTAAATAAATTATCCAGCATTAATCTTTTTCAGCCCCCTTTAGAATGTGGAATAAATGGTCGCAGCGCCGGCTACTGCGAGCCGCCACATATGTGGCCGCACTATCAGGTAATTTTAGAACATACATTCAAACAAAATGGAAGGTTTTAAGATTGTTTTATGATCGTTTATGAGATAACAATTTGAATTTAAAGGAATCTTGTTGATATTGACTTGAAATTATATGAATGCATATTCTGTTTCTGTTTGGAGTTAACGGAATTTCCGGTCTCGCGGTTTCTGTTTCTGAGCATAAGCTGAAATAAACACTGATATCAATTTTAATGAATTAAAATACTTACATTTGTGTATATTACTTAAACGCTGAACAATTGTTGCCAGTAACTTACGAGCAACATCACTCCAGGATAACATTTCGAACATCTTAATTCAACTCGTACAGACGTTTGAGCGACATGACGACATATAAATTTGAACCTTATAGTTATTGGAGAGACCATCTTTCAATAGAGCATCTACTGTAAAATGTTGTGACTTCCCTGATATTGTAGATATGTGAACTTATCATGGTAAATAAATGGTTTGGACAAAATAGTTTCTTTAGCTTATATTCGATTTTTCATAAGTTTATTTGTAGATGGGAGTCCTGGGGGCAAATGGTTGGAATGGAGGCAACGCTGTCGGAGGAGTTTGGGCTTCCAGAGGCATGAGTTCAAGGGAGCAGATGCGGTACATGCCTTCCGACTGCCGAATGATAAAGGTTAATTCAAAATTTTTAATTTTTAGCAAATAATTACGCTATTAAAGATTATATTATAATTAAAAGGTAAAATACAATATAATGTAAAAATTCTGATATATTTGGTATTTTTACGTTTTACAAGTTTAGAAAAAATTATAGACTAATAATAAATAAAATTCAAACTTAAATGACTACAAGTTTGCCGATATGAATTTTGTTGATGATATCTATGTAAAAAAACTCCAACATGTATGTCAGGCTACAGAACCAGAGCTTGAAACCAATCCAGTTGTAAGAGTTAGTAAGAGAGACCCTATCTCTTTGAAACTGTTCACCGCTGCACTGGAAAATATCTTCAAGCTCATGAACTGGAGCGGGCTCGGCATCAATATAAACGGAGAGTACATCACTCACCTTCGGTTTGCCGATGATACATTCGTAATGGCTGAGACCTTTGAAGACCTGGGTACAACACTCGATTACCTCAGTAGAGCCTCCGGACAAGTAGGGCTTAAAATAAACATGGATAAGACGTAAGTGATGTCTAATATTCATGCCATGTCTAGTAAATAGTTGTCAGAGGTGCAACGCTAGAAGTTGTAGAAGACTATATAGACCTGGGACAAACTGTCCAGCTTGGTAAGTCCAACTTTGAGAAAGTGATCACTCGCCAAATCCAACTCGGATTAGCAGCGTTCAGGAAGCTCCGAAACCTCTTCTCGTCCAAAATACTGCAATATTTGAAGACGAAGGTCTTTGACCAATGTTTGTTGCCGGTGATGACTTATGGATTCGAGACGTGGTCACTTACGACGGGCCTTATAAAAAAGGTTGGTCAGCGAGCAATGGACACGGCTATTGGCTACTGGAGGTTGAATCTGTTGATTCGAAGAAGAACCAAGATTATTGACGTAGCTCGAAGAATTGCTCGTCTGAAGTTGTAGTGAGTGGTAAATATCGCTCGTGAAACAGATGGCAGTTGGGGGCGAAGGGTTTTTGACTGGCGACCACGAGACTTGGCGTGGGTAGGTGGGTAGGACGATATTGTTAGGGTCGGTGGATATCGCTGGATAAGGGTAACGAAGGACCGGTCGTCGTGCCGATCTTTGGGGGAGTTCTGTGCCTTGCAGTGGGCGTGCTAGGCTGAAAAGAAGAAGAAAAAGCATCATGTACCTACAAAAATAATATATGCTAAGAATTTTAATATTAGTAAGGATATGGAACAAAGGAAACCGATTAAAACTCACAAGTATAAAAAGAAGTACAGTTTGACTTGAATGTAGTGTTGTTAACTTGTAAATCAAAAAAATTACACATTATGCGCCACATTGCCAAACTATTAGCGCAGAATAAATCAATGTCTGAATGATGTGAAACCTCATTGAATTTACTTGCGCTGCGTTACATAAAAGCATTGCGTCTATAGTTGCTAGTTGCAAATGTTACATATAATAATGAGTGTGTCAATTTATTCGTTTCCGTTATTTGTTCTATTCCGAGTGTATAAACATTACCATAATCATAAAGACTGGAGGTAAAGGTAAGGCCTGAAGCTCAGCTACATTAAGATCTGATAAAAAAACTTTCTCTTTAAATCGGTACCTTATCTTTACGAATACATTGGCATCTTGAGTATCGGGCTGTGTGTATAATATGAATATTTTTTGGTGTTGTATAAAACATGTCGATTTTCTTAAACATAAAATAAAATTCGAAGGAGCTTTATCATTCCTTTTTTGTGTTTCGGTCTATTATCTTTCATACATGTACATAGTAATTATAACATTTGATTTAATTAATATTTTTCAGTCTAAAAATATATCCAAAATTCATATATATTTTTATCGGTTAATTTTTTTTATTTATTTTCAATGGTTACAGGCGTAAAACTTTTAATTGAGCAAATGTATATCTCATTTGTTTAAAAACATTTAAAGCTTTTACACATATTTCCAATCACCATGTGTGATCACTCTGAAATATGTTAAATATTCATGGATTAATTCTATAGGGATTCGACAGGCCAATAACTTCTTTCAATACAAAGCCTGCTGGGATGGATAGTAAATAATAATTAATTTTATTATGTAGTAGGATTTTTTACTACATATCATTATCGTTATTTCTTATATCTGAAATAATTTGGATATGGTGTACCAAACATTAATTGACAGCTACCTTATTTTCAGATAATCGGTGCTCTTTGAATTACAGAGTCCGCATATAAATCATCCGAACATGCTGTGTCCCCCGGAAGGACGGTCAACGCCTTATTCTGCGTATGAAGAAACGTTTTACGCCGGAGATAATGCAAAACATAGCAGCGCGGCCGAGTTGCCCGTTAGGAACATATCGCAGCCGGAGAGACCGGCACCGAAACGCGAGCGCGTCGTTAGTGATCCGCGTCAGACACCGCCGGAGGAAAAAAGACCGCCAGTAGTCCCTCTTCCTGCGTTTCAGCAAGCTTTTGGATCCACTGAGATCGGGAAGTTTGCGGAGGCGTTTAGTCGCGCCGAAGTAGCCAATGAAATTGAAGATGTCTCTAATGAGAATTTCGTTTACGAGTCGTTTCAAGACTGGGACGGTCCACTCGAGGCACAGTGGTCATCGCCACCTGCGCCGCGGGAAATAAAGTGCGAAGAGAACTATTGAAAGACGTCTTCACTGATGACACGTCTAGGTGTAACGCCATAGATAATTTAGACAATTTGTAGTTCCACCACCATGTTGCCAAAAGTAGTTCGACGTCGATTGTAATAATCGATGTCGTAGAACTAGGATGTGATAACAAATTTTTTAACATGTACGAAATACGATCAAGAGATAAATAGTGGTGTGACATTGAATTCATATACATAATATTATATTACAATATATAGTAGAATATTAATTAGTTATTCCCTTTGACTAGTTTTAGAATTACCTAGGGAAACCAAAGTTACGTGGGAGGTAGATAACAGTAGGTGGGTACTTGTGCAAGGATATAAAAAGTCAAAAGAATCATTATTCAATGTGCCTTTATTCGGAGAGCCCGGCCGCTCATCGCGCGGCGTCCCCTGCCCGCCCCATGTCTCTGGATATGAAATCAAATAATTACAATAGCAATCATAGGGACCAACGTTTAGACAAATATACACGACCCTGTCGCGTCAATAATCTGTACGCAATAAGCTCAACGAAATCGAATGTTACCAGGGAATTAAACGAAATTTATAAAAACCTAGCTAAATTACATTATGATAGAAAACTTAAATCACAAATAGAGATTTCAAAATTCGCAAACTATTAGATAGAAATATACCTGTAAACTCTTGAAATTACATAATCATTGTACATGTGTATTAACATCTATAAATAATTGCATTTGGTGATACCCAAGTAAAAACTGTCCGCAACAATAAATAACAACAATAAATATGTCAATAACATCGGCAGTCTATATTCTATGAGGTTCGAATATATAATGTAATGTGTAAGAAATCTATTTTACAATAGAACTTTGTCTCGATTTTATTTTTCCTACGGTTTCTATCATTAATATAATGGGGGCTCCGAAAGACGTGGCGGTAAATGTAAAAACAAAAATTTTCAAAATGAAAGAAGTCGCCTAAGCGTATTTAGGTAGTTAAAATTCATACATATTAACAGTTTCTTTTGAAAGTAATGATTCATAATTGAATCATTAGGGGCCAACCGCGTTCATGTAATGAATATGGTGACATTTTTTCTCATTTTATAAAAAAACTTGATTTTCTCAAAATTTTGTAATAAATTTCCTTTTTTTTAATAGTATCTAAAAAGTAAAAGGAGTATATTGCAGAAATGTAGTATTTCCGTTTTATTTGAAATCTGTGATAAATTTGTTGAAATCTTTGGTGTTATATACATTAATATTGTAATCAATTTCATTCTAATTTGGTTTCCGAAGATTTCTGTAACCAACATTACCAACGAAATTTTAATTTGAAATACGAAAAGCATATTTCGCATTTCTCTTTCCTAGCATTACCTTGAGATTGTTGTAAAATCAAATGCGGTTAAATAAAAAACCCCCATTAAATATCTTTCGTAATTCTAATATTCGCTATAGGGCTTTTAATATTAAGTAAAATAAATTTACCAAAAACTTCCAATGGTCTTCATTTCATAGAGAAATTCATAATTGTTAGAGATTGTGCAAATTCTTCGGACAAAACAGCAAAATTAATGGAGTGCCTTATGTAATTAATAATATGAAGTTAGGTGGATGAATTTTATTCTAGCATAATTCCATGGAACACCATATAGATAATAGAAAATGGTTTCAACTTCTTTTGAGCCGATTATTTCAATAATAGGTAGATAAGTAATAAACTTTCCGTACGATAAATATGTAACAACAAACATTGAATATATATTTAATAAAAATAGATAATCATTACGATTTCGTCTATACATTAGGTATTTAATAGTTCTTTGTTATCATATAAAAATAGTTTGATTTGAGTGAATGTTTATAGAGTTTATCTATTAAGATAGTCAATAAATTATACTTGAACAAATAATTTTAGTGGGCTTTCATTGATGCAAAGGCTTGTTAATTTATTTATACTTTGCAGAGTCACTGTGTAGCTAGACAAATTCTCATTTAGTATGAAGTATTAACGTGTAACTTAAACGAAACCAACACAATAACGTATAGCGTAGTCCCATATAAATCCAAGCTACTATACCCGTGTTATTTCTTAGATAGCCTTATGTTTCTTAATTTCGTATGCTTAAGGTGCTTTATGTAACCGAGATTAGAAAATAATGCACGAAGATTTTAGTTCGTTGAGAAATATTCCAAATGGATGTTTTCAAAACATTATTTAATATATTTACCTATGTTCAATTATGTTTTTAATTACTTAGGGAAAAATGTATATTTATTAGAATATATTGAGTAAACTTTGTACTTTATTTTTTGTCGGCATTAAATTTAAAAGTATTCTGTGCCACAATAATTATGTATATATAATATACATTTCCATAGATAGACCTATTGTTATTTATTTAAGTACTAGGATTTATGTTTTCCTTTGTAGAGATATGTACAGGTAACGTATTATAAATTTAAATTTGTATTTTTCCTTACTGTAGAGCTTCCCTTTTAACTCCATTTTCTTAATCTTAGTCTCTGAGGCGTAGCGTGAGTGCGTACAGGCGAATTTTGCCACCATCTTAGTATAGGTATATTATTTCAAAAGCGGTACTGTAATTTGAAAATACTTAAGTATCATACATAATCTTTGTGTTTTACGTTTTACTATTTATGATAACTTCTTGAGATCGAAAGGAATAAGTTGTTAGTGACTGAGAATAAAACTAAAATGTTAATATCTGTATTCTTATTAAAAATAACACTAATGCTGCAATTTAAAACAATAAGTATTTGGATAGTAGTACCGTTAACTTCTTGTTCAATAGATATGACAGCCAGAAAGTAAGATAAAATATACACATAGCTACTAACTAAATTATTATTTTCTCAAAATTTTCTTCACTTTTGTGTAGCATTATTTAAATACGAGGTAGAATATCCTTTAGTTCAGTTTTTATATGAAGTTTCAATAGGCCAAGTTGGTTCACGTTATTTATTTTATTTGTCTATAAGTGCTACAAAAGTACGCAACGAAGTTGTTCCTGCGACTGCTATGATAATTTAAAAGGTTTTTTTTTGTATAATAAAGAATAGCAACAACTTCTGTTTAAACTTTCTCACAAAAGAATCTTTCTTAACCAAACCATCATCAAAAATAATTAAAAAATACTACTTGTCTTCACAAGTACTTTTTAAGTTACGTAACTTATAACGCCATCTATTTTCTGTTTTTTTAATTAGTAATATTTACAATACATTTATTTTTCGAGTTCACACTTTTACATCGATTGCCCTTGAGTTCAGACATTGTTCTGCAACATTCCATTCAATTACCAGTAATTGCCAAGAAACGAATACCCAACCTATTTTAGTTTTTCCAAAGCGACGGCAATGCCTTGCCAAGTAGTAAAATTATGTTTACGTCGCCATAGTCGCCTTGCACTTCACCATGAAATAAAATCCCATCGTAATCTATTGCTTTAAGCTGCTAAAATAACATTTCAATGATATGTTGATAAAGAGTTACCAAGGCGCATCTACGCTACGCCACTGTTTAATCTTGTCTACCCTCTGTGTATGTTGTGTTCATTAGTTGCTAATCAATTTTGTAGGAATATTTTCAAATATTAATACTAAATAAATAAAACGTATCTCTTTTGTCGCTATTATGATAGACTCGCAGTACAAAGTGAATTATTTACATAGAATTAGATTAATTTCTAAATATGGTGTTACTTTTTAATTTATTTTTTCATATTCATAAATTTTGAATGCGACCTTAGTGAGAATAGTTTTTCAGTTAATGATAATAATAAAAAAGTTTCGGACATTTTCGAAATCCCAAAATCTGAATGCATAGCTATAATTAATTGTAATGTAAATACTAAATGATGTTTTGAATGTTTTCCTCATATCAATCTAGCGAAACTGATTTAGTAGAGAATTGTAAGATTTGGAAATTGAAAACACTGAAATATTTGATTTATGAAAGTCGATGTACGGATTTAAATAAACACCTTTTACTTATGATCTGGTGTATTTTTTATTTCACCCACAATTAAAGTTATACTTTATACAAAAATTTTCTTAAAATTATACCATCATAATTGCTAAACCTTTTAAATATTTCAAAATTTTAAAATGTATTTTAAGGTAATACGTAAATTTTCATTATTAATTATCATCTACAATGTAAACAAACAACCTCGTCAAGATCTTCGGTGGACACTGGATCGGCATCCTATCGGAACTGTAACGCAATCGTCCTATCGCATATATGATGATTTTGATAATTTCCATTACTAAAAACAACAAATAAAATAGGTACATTGTTTTCATTATAATTATTATATGCCATTGAAAATTACATAAGTGAATAGAAAGTAACAAAGAGATATTAATAAAATTATTTTTTTAAAATAATGGCCAATCTTTTAAAAATATTTGCAATGGTGTTGAAATCATGAATTCTACACAAGTTTGATTAGCTTTATGAAAAATGTAAATAAATATTTTTTTATTTTTATGAAGCTACGTACAATGTCTTGTTTTTACCTGACAAAGAGTATTCCGTATTTCGTATGACTGCATTTTTAATGACTTTACAGGATATACATTTTCAGGTTCGGGGTCATGGTTTTCAGCGTCAATTTTTAAAATATCTTGTAATTGTAACAAACTGTTCCATGTTCAATTTATTATTTAAACAGCTCTCGAATACATAGAAGAATTAGTTAAAAGTCACTAGCACGTTTTGAATTTCATCTATGTAAATTTCGCGATGCTTGTAGTAATTTTGTGGTAGCAGACTGAATTTTAATTTTAGAAATGAGTTTTTATAACTGTAGATAATTGATACAAATTTGAAGCATAATTTGAACAAGTCATTGTTCTGCGTTAAAGTTTAATATTTGTTACTAAACTTGTCAAAACAAACAAGAAATAACCTATTATTATTCTATGATGTTTTGATACATTATATATATTTATACATTTTAACAGAAGACTTTGTTCTGGTTTTGTTTCTATATAAATTATCTAAAAAAAAATGATTAACATAAATATGATTAAATTATTTGGGGCCGAAGTGGTAATTGAAAAAATCCATAGTTACGTTTTATATTTATTCAGAAGCAATAAAAATTAAATTTTTCTATGTGTCACAAAATTGAACAAATAAACTTGGAAACCTATCGATATATTACACATAGATATATAGTAGAACATGTGTTAATCCACAAATAAAATAAGTATTGCAGGAAGCCACTGAAGACTGCTACAAAAAATATTTCATATAACAATATCATTTTCATCAAAATACTTTATTGAGTCTTGAAACAACCTGAAACACACGCGTGTTTATACACGTAAAGGCACTTTAAATACAGGTTTTTAATAGGCGGTTGAAAACGAAATCTTTAAAAATATTATAAGAAGTTTTTTCATAATAAAGTAATGTTTGGTTTATTGCATAAAATGGCCTTAATAAACCGTTATATTCATTCCTTTTTCAAGTACCCATTAAAGTATCTCGACAAGTATAAAGTCTTAATCAGATGTCATTAGAGTACATAAAAACAATGTAACATAGGTAAACATACTGCAAACGAAGAGTAAATTATAAAAGTACAATATCTATTAACATTAGTTACCTTCGTATTTTACTTCAATAAGTCTTTCTAAATATTCATTCATTTTCCTACATTATATTTCAAATGTCATTGAAGTATGAATACAATCGCAATTAATGAGCTTCTTCATTTATTTTTTCACTCATATTTGTTTATTTATTTTATTAATTAAATTTTCTTAGTATAACAATATCTATAAATTGAGTGTATAAGTTCGTAATTATTAAATTCGAATATTTTAACATATGTATATTAATAAACTGGTTTTATTTTAAATCACAAAAACAATCTTTAAACCATACGTAATATTCGAAATATAAATGCAATATTTGTGGCTTCGATAATAAATAATTACAATATCTACATATTAGTAATATATATGTTCAATAATTTTAAGTCACTGGAAATAATTAAAACTAAAATTCTTAGTTAAAATCGTGAAAAATCTGTGAAGGTGTATATGTATGTGTTTTTTCAATGATATGTCCACTCACAATCATTTTTAATTAAGTGTAATAATATATAACAAATAGTTCCATTAAGTACGCTGGTTAAACTTTTAGACAATTAGTGATTGCTAGTTTTTGTTTTAGCATTTTACTATATATAACATGAAATATTATGTTACAATTCAGACTAAAATGAACATATATTACGATATAATAATCGAAGCCTTTGTCCACTTCTAATGAGTTCATTACTATTAACATCAAAACATGCATCATATAGCATAAAAAATATCAATGATGCAGTAAAAATTATAAATGTCACAATCAATTAATTGCACTTTAACATTTGAGAGGTATTAATGTATATATCAAAGGAACTATATTCAATAACGTTGATTACATAAATTCAGGAGTACAAAACAAAATTTGTCTATTTGGTCATGGGAAATATATACAGTGTGATGTAGGTGCAGCTATTATAATATTAAATGAAACCTTAATATGAAAGGTTTAATACCTACCAAAGATACTAATTAAAATTGAACTTAAAATTGACTCCTTTTACATATTATAAGGTAAGATAAAGCAAAAGTTTTTCACAGATTTATTCACGATTTCAAACATCAGCGTGAATTTATTCCTAGATGAACTAAATATTAACTTTAAATATCATTCGGTGACGCTTTAAACATAATCTAGGAGACTCGTTACATCATTTGCCTAACCTATGATAGAACTTTCGAATTTGATCACGAAGAGAAATTATTATCAAAACTACCTAGTGTACTTTTCATAGGGTAAGTGCATTTTGAACTATAGGGAAGTGAAACTGTGTCGATCATGTGAAATGAAACGCACGTTGATTATAGCTAACTACTCCGACGATATATTTATTTATGTATAATGTTAACAGTGATTAGTAACAAGCACAGTTATTAAGGATACCTAATTTGGCACAAAGTCCATATAGAAATGTTAAAATGTCGAGCTCTCGCATACTCCTAAAACATAAAAATGTCTTAGAAGATCATGTGTGTGGAGATTATTTTAAAATTAACAGTAACGACGTTTATATTCATTTCAATTTTTAATATTTTTATATGGGTAAAGATAAATTTCTGCTATTTATTTTATTTAAAACATATTTCATCACTGCTAAATAATTTATAATTAAAAAAGGTCATAAACGTATTCAGATGAACAACACAAGTATTATGTGTTCAAAGATTAAGAGACCGCAGAATATTAAGTTTTAATTACGAACTATATTTGAAGTAACTAATGTAATGTAACTATTGTTACATTTTTGTTTCTCTATTGATATTGTCATTATTTGTAATTACAAGATCGACTTATACATGAAGATTCATTGTAGATCTAATATGTATAAATAAAACTTAATATCTATGACAATTATTTTAAAGTGTGATTCATAACGTTATATAAGAGCAGAGTTGGAGCTACATCACAAAAGATTATATGCCACAATTTGGTATTTTCTTGTCATATTATGAATACACACTCCTTTACTTCATATTACCTATAGCTTTATGTGCATCAATTTATCGAGACATTTTCATAATTCTGTTATTTTGATTAAATAAATAAATCAACATAATATTTCCACAAAGAGCGTTATGCAGTCTTTCTTTTATTAAATGTCATATATCAAAGTGGATATAAAAATAAACTTTGAGCTTTGTTTTATGGGATTGAAAGTGTTTAATAGAGCGACGATTTATTTAGCCGGCAATAATGTTTGGAAACAATTCTTCACGTAATGCGAAGCCTATGTATATTATATTCTAGAGAATTAAATAGTTTATTGACTATGTATTCTGTAAACAAACATTATTGCTAGGAACAAAAACAGAAAAAAACGCATATACATTTATAATAAAAACACATCTTCGTGAAATAGGAAATAATAGCATTCACTCTTTGAACAAAAGTTACCAGTAATACGCCAAGCATTATCAGATAAGCTAATAGCGTATAGAACAATTCCTACATCAATAATCGATTGCCATCGATAGAGAAATCTATCATACGATTTCTTGAGTGAAGCAGTCGACCCACGTTAAATTGTAATGACAGCTTGTTTATTAGACACAATCATCTGTACATATCATACGAAATTTATAGGAATAATAATCGTGGTAGAATAGACCAAATAATGCAATTTAAAGAAATCAATTGGATTTCATACTTAAAGTAAAATTTTGTAAGATCATTTTGATACCTTTATAGTTTAACCACAGTTTAACCACTATAGAACTGTGAAGGTGGGGATTAGATGAAGAATACATTTAAGGTGTTTTGTAAATGTCGAGGACGTAATGAATGAGGTTTAAAGGTGAGAGGGGTGGTTAGTGGCGATGGTCCGGGGCGAGCGACTTGCGGCTGGCCGAGAGGTGATGAGCGCGCGGCGCTGGGCGCTGTGAGCGCGGCAGGGTGGTGGGCGCGGAGGGCGCACCTGCCCCCACCCCCGCGCTCACGCCCACGCCCCCCTCACTCATCATGTCGCGCGGTTTCCACACGGGCGATCCTACAACACACCAAACACCAAACTCTTTCACAAATAATTTCTACGTCATCTCACGTTTGGAATTGTAAAATTTTACAACACGTACCGATCGCCAGGATATCGAGGAAAAAGAGTTGAATGTTTGATGAATGTTGTCGTAGGTTCGGCGCCCCGTTTGAAAACGTACAAGACTTCGCCCGAATTCGGTTCGAGGTGTGGGTTGGTATAACAGGATTAGGGTCAGTGGACGGCGGTATCGATGGTTATACTTTCGGAGGTCAACATTGTCATCGAACATTCAAATGATATTAAAAAGAAATCGACCGGTCAGTGTGTGGTGAGTGAAACGTTTTTTTTATCATTTTTTTTCAAATATCCACTACTATTACGATCATTATATCATAGTTTTACACCTAAAGTACTCCAATTGTTTTCATCGACTTAATGTTCATTATTTTTTGATAACTGTGCATTAGCAACTATAGATTATTCGATAAGAATACTGTGCATGGCTAAGTAAGCGCTATATGAATTTAGATATCCTTATTTTTCTACATTGTATTTCATTATAATGTAAAACGAGTATGTAGGTATTGAGGAAAATAGCCTATTTGATTAGTGTTGCCATTACAATATGATTTGCTACATTTGTATTAAGAATTAATTTCGTTTAAATGATTAGGCGCTTTTTGGAAACTACAATTACATGAATTCATGAGAACATGCATAAATATAAATTGATGTAAATAGTTTATAAGACGTTACTAACAATACTTAGGATTAATACAACATTTGATAAATATGTAAAAAAGAAAATACAACTTGGTTGAATGATAAAAAGAGGTTAGAAAGATGTGACCATGCTGTCAAAGTTGTTAAATGTAAGCTAACTTAATTCTAGCTTAAGCAAATATCGGAAAAATAAACGATACAAAAATAAATTTAAAATGATATAATATCTCAATAAATATAGACGTTCAGAAATGGAAGACTTAATTAATGGTACAAATCCATGGCGTTTGACGTAATAATAGTTTATAACCTATTGGAATGTACAGTCTGAGTTTTAGCAGTAGAGAAAATTTGATAAACAAATTGATTAAGACAACATCAGTACGATTCCACAGCCATTATACAATTTAACACTTGGAGTTTCCTATGATTATAATAGTGATTAATTTTTTTTATTTATATATTTATTATTCAAGTCTACCTATGTATCTATACTGTTTTCTATATGCATATAAACGAAGTAATTTGAATATATATAACTACCTCATAAGACTATACTATTCGGAGTACATATATTTTTATACATACATGCAAACGTTTACGTATACGCTATTTGAACTTTCTATTGTTTTTTTCATCGAATCGAAATATTATTAGAGGAATTTCATTAAGCGTCTTTAAATCAATATTGTAAAGTAGTATTTTTGAGCAAAAAATTATAATGCACGTGAATTGTTAACACACAACTTACAAGCCCAAATCGAATCCATGATTGTTCAGTAAGAGCTTGTATTTTGCCTATAAATCTTTGAAAATGATTTCGCGTCACGTAAAATGTATAGCGTACATAAAGTAGGAAAGAAGAAGCTGATGAAAGATGTCTGACAATTTATATATATAAGGTGTTGCAGATGTGTCGTAAAGTGGTAGTCATTTTAATTATACAGTGTTTAACACTCTTTAGGAGCAAATCAAAGCGAATCTTTATTTCAAATCTGCTAAAAATTGATAAACAATTATTATTTCCAATTTGAACAAATCATTTCAAATTCATTCATGTCAAATTATTATCGTGCGGATATGTAAACGCTTTCTTTCGATTTATGCAAAACACTGTCTTGTTGTTCAAATAATGTTAAATATTTTTGGTGTTTATGTCCTTGTATATCATCAAATGAATACATCTAAACTTTAAACGAATTTTATGGGAACTTTTTGGGTGTGTTTTAAGCACGTTGTAACTAAACAGTGCAGTTAATGTTTTAAACATGTATTTGATCGAAATCATGTCTACCGGGAGTATGCTTGAACGAAGGGCAAATTCCGCGCTCATGGCCTGAACCGTCTAAAGTCTCTACACTACTGCGATCTGACGACACAATTATAGATTGTGATGCTAGGGACTTTCTACGGGACTTAGGGAACTTGCCCTTCGCCTTATGCTAGGAAGGTTTACTTTGCCTTTTCCCTGATAGGTAACATTGTACGCAAGTTGGATGTTCAATAGCTTTGGTTATTGACTCTGTTGATTTAGATACAACGATGCCCATTTTTATGGCTTTATCCTCTACTTTAGCTAACTGGGAGTAATGCGAAACTCTATCCAGGGAGTTTGTTCCGATTTTAGCGAGTTTGTCGCCACTTGATCTGGATGGGCGACGGCTGACATTCGGCGACTTACAGGGCGACCTATCAAAACTGGCTTGAGGCGTTCGCATAATTCCCTTCTTAGGCGCTGGTTTAGGGGACTTGGCTCTGTCAATGCTACTCTCGCGTGACTTCATAATACTACCGCGTGGCGATCTGGATCCGTCGAAACTATGCTGCGGTGATTTAGTTTTGTCCATTGAGTCTCGTGGAGATTTAGTTTGATCGAAGCTTCCTCTCGGAGATTTTTGTAGAGATTTCGATTGTTTGAGACTAGACTTATTTGGAGATTTGCAAATTATTACTTTAGTAACGCGGTCCCTATCGGGCGAAGGATCCATGGATCGATTGGGGGATCTGTCTCTATTAATACTACTTCCACTTCCTGAACGTATTACTTTAATTTTTTTTTCAGAAGAATGCGATGTGCTCTTGCGCTCCGGTGACGACTTCAAAGAATGCGACTCCTGCTTACCTAGTTCTTTGACCATAGTTGGCTGGTACTGAGTAGGTTGATGTGACGACTGGATTAAACGTGCTTGACTTCCTGTGCTACCAGCGCTTAAGGTTGACGTTGTGCTGTAATACATATATAGGTTCATCTACGCAAATATACACAAAACACGTATGATATTAATTAAGGAAAGTAATGACATATGTATGAGTAGGAACATATAACCCACATAAATTTAGAAAAGATAACGTTAAAAATAAAAAAAGGAAGTGAAAGTGTGACGAGTTCGTTCCAATTTTATATTGTGTAGGTGCAGTGTATTTGTCATTAGTGATGTTAACCCATACATATGTTGATACCTTAATGTGAGGTGGTTAGGAGTTCTGCCTAACCCTCTCTTGGCAGGCGGTTGAGGCGGTTCTTCTTCTCCTTCTGATTTGGAACCCGGGTCAGATTTATCGGTATCAGTAGGCGGCGGAGGAGGGGGTAGAGTCCTCTTACTACTACTATCTGCTGGAACAGAAACAACACATAAATGTAACTAGCGGTTAGCACATATTATATCTTTGTAAATGGTTCAGAAAGGATTTTTTAGAAATCATTACACGTTTGTTAAAAAGCAAATAGATGAAATAAATTCGCAAATTAAATGAGCAAGTTCTTACCAGAAGAATCATTGACTGTTTTGCTTCGAGATCTAAATGTGGGTTCGTCTGATGAGACATCTTGCGGTGGCTCATCGGCGTCTTGAGAGTTCTCTCGTGATAGATCACCAACCTAAACCAAAAAAAACATGTTTAAATTACTTTTCGATTACTTTTAATAAACTCTTTTAAAACGATATTAAAATACATCAAGGCTGACCTCTATGTTGCCGGCTGATAAACGTTGTCCAGTAGTCTTAGGCTTCTTGGTTTTTCCAAGAGTTTGTGAACCCTGCATGACATGGATCTGTAAAAGAGTGAATGCAATTTTGTATAAAAGTGATGTTAGTTTTCATAAAGAAGCGAAAATTGTTTGTCGACATATTACGAGCAGTAAAAATAGTAAAACGTTAACAAACGACAGGATGTAAATTTAATTTGATATAGGTATGTTGAATCGTTTAAATTATATATTGGCGTATTATCTTCATTATTTCAGCCTTAGGACTACTTCTACTAAACATAGGAACCCCTCATGGATTTCCAATGGGTCGTTAGTCTACGGTCGTTAGTCTTAAGGGAGGACGTCATATGCCTGTCTTAAAAACCATAAAGCTCAAGCATCTACGTATCTTCTCATTCCTCATTAGATGTCGTATAGAAATCAAAGGTATAGGCCCATTTAAGGCTCGTATATCGTTAATCAACTATGAGCTTGCCAATAAGGCTTGAAGTTTCAGTGCCCAAAGTTATTAACGGTGACCTTAGTCTTAAGACACAGGTATATTGGACGAGAAGATGTTTGGAAGTTTCTCGAACTCTGCCTTGCAGTTATTGTTATCTTTCTCGAAATATCTAGTTTGACTATTGGCGTTCTGTAATCGAGTCTACAACTGATATTAAAGTGGGCACGACGTATGGACCTTTGACATCATTTTTATCTTATCTGTATTCATTATATATATATCACATATATATTTTGAGTTTTGCAACGGAAAGGCTATATAGCCAATTTGGTATTTAATATGGTTTTATGTTTATATTGGCGGATTGATTGCAGATGTACACCCGATCACGTTTGTTATGCTCTAAGAAATCAACTGCACTGGTAATTATTTAGCAACAGTTTGTTGTTTTACCTGATGTTTGGAACGTTCGCGATCACGTTCAAGAGTGTGTGGCGCTCGTGGGGGCGTCGGCGCTGGTCGGGAGCTTGGGAGCGACATGTTGCGAACCGACTCTCGAATGATTTGCCGGATCGTCTTCAGGAAAGCGTTTCGGAAATCCGCCGTACTGACGAACGTAGAATAAAATTAAGTCGTTACAATAATTACTTATACGCGAAACTTATATATTTGCTACAGTTAAAACTAGTTTTTCGCCTGAACTCGCTTTCTATAGTTAAAAGTATTGTTTAATAAACGTCTTTGTTAAAATTAAATGTTACTAATGCTCCAAATGGATGTCAGTTAAAGATAAATACATAAATAAGTTCTTATTTAATATAATGCGCCGAAGTGAATCGAAAAAAACTATTCCGACCGAAGTATATCGAATCTTATTAAGACATTATAAATCGGTCGAACAGTATTAGGTTTCTACATATTTTAAAAATCAAGCACTTCATTCCAATAAACGGATATGGTTTTGTACCATAGCCTTTTGTATGCTAGGACCGACAATTAGTTTTATCTGAATGTCAAATACATCCGAGATAAATTATAGTTTTGTCAAGACATTTCTAGTAAATCAAAGGCATTTAACAAACACTGGATGTAGCTAGGGAAAAAGGTGTTGTACCTAAAAATAGATTTTAACTTTAACTTATATGTAATAATTTATCTTTGTAATAAAGTTTATAAATATACTATCACATCAAATATATTATCACTAAATGTATTTCTATATTTATGAAAATGATCATATACATACCTGTTAGATAATACGTAAACTTTTTCGGACCGGCGTTGCAATTGGCTGCGAAGATGTATTAATTCCCAGAGGAAATGACTGTCCATGTCTTTAGCGGACGACGCACGCACTTGTACTTCTGTTACCGGTATTAAAACTTGGTACCTTATTATTTCAACTTCGTTTGCATTATTTTTCGACGATACACCCTGTGTAGATAATAGTAGATAAATGTTAGAATTAAAGTAAAAGTAATTAAAATATGATTTTATGTATTACCATTAATTTCTTCTTTTGTCTCAGTCTTTCCTTGCAAAGGAAGACGACGGCGGATTTAAAAACAAAACACATGGCGTGCAATTCTAAACCTTTCTTAATTTTTCCTAAAAAGTCTGAAATATTTAACCATTCTACGCCACCGTAATATAGCAAATCACCTGTAAAATAATGACAACTAAGTCTTTAGAACGTATGTAAAAAATAGAAAATCGTCTGTAATATGTGAAGTTTACTGACCAGGGCTGAGATCAATAGGTTGTTTGCAGGACTTCTGATGTTGTCTAAATAAATGATCAAATATAGCACCATATTCTTCATGAATTCTTTGCATTTCATTTATATGTTCAGCTACTTTTTCCATTCCCTTTAATGCCTCTGAAATAAAAATAGAATATATATAATACAGACTCAGACAGATTTACTAATATATTGTATATATACCTAGGGCTCTTTGAAACATACGTGAAATAAAAACTCAAGTTTAGTACATAGTGTCTTATTATTAGTTAGCCTTACCTACTAGATGAAGGTGTTCCTCAGAATTGACATCGGTCAAATTTCTCAACTGCTGTAGTAGCAATGGGTACTTAAGTATGCGCTGAATTGGTTTAATTAAATACGACTCCAGAGTTGATGAGTGTTGCTGCTTCGGATTACGCGCAGCCAGGAACTCTTGTAATGCTTGATTGCCCTCGTCTAAACAAAAACATTTTTTATAAATTCTATAATTTACTGTCGATAACATGAAATCAGGAGAGAGAAGATCCGCAGACAAACGAAAATAACTGACGTGGCCCAGCGAATTGGCAACAGGGGGCTGGTGGAGATTAAAAATTCTGGAGTGGTGTGACCACGGCCCCTTGGCGAAAGGCGTATAAGGATGATTTTAGTGAGGTTGTACGGAGACTGCAAGCAGGCCGCTTCAATCCGGTACTATTAGAAATCTTTATGAGATGTCTACGTCCAGCGATGGTCGATCTACCACTGAAATTATGCATAACGATGATGATAATATCTTGTTTTTTTTTTCTTCTTCATACTATTATTCTACTATACAATTTTTTTTTGCATTGTAAAATTAATATGTAAACAAAAGACTTTTTCTTATTGTAATTTCAATATTAAATATTATTACAATTATATAATATATATAAAACTTACTTGGATGCAAAACTTTTTGGGCTTTGCTGTGGCTAGCACAGAAGGAACTATATAGTTTAAAATGATTGACATAATACAGGAATGCATTTCCAACAGCAAAAAGAACGTTCTGTGAATAATTAAAACAAAGTTAACATTTAAGATCAATTCGAATAAATTCAATTCAAAAAGGAAATTGTACAAAAAATTTATCTACCTTAAACTGGTTAGAAAATTCAAGATGGTGGAAGTTAGGTTCAGCCTCTAGAGCTTCTTCTAGATTTTGCAAGAATTGCCTTTGAAAAGTTACAATCTCCTGTATATTGCCAAACAGAGCGTTGATCTCAGCATTCGACAAAAATGTTTCTTTCTTCAAAGGTTCTAAATAATTTTCTAATAAATTGTTAAGGTGCTAAAAATAAAAAACATAATAAAATTACTTCTCGAATTTATAAGCAATAAGAAAAATAAATATAGTTCACACGGTGGCCATATTAAACTATTGTATAATAAATGTACAAATTTATATTAGTTTTATAAATTTAAGATAATTTTTGGCACAAGTTTCAAGAACACTTGTATTTTTGACATGAAAATGTTTTTCATTTTTCTAGTGTGCACTGACATTAACATTAAAAATATATTTAGAATACATATATACAACAACCATGTGTATAGATATATTAAATATTAAGATACTTATCTCAAATAACTTTTTTTTAAATTGTATTTTTACATTACGGTTATGCAGGTCCACCTAATGGTAAACATGGCATATGTAGATTATGCTACCTAGGCTTTTGAAATTATAAAGCCTTATGCTTAAAAATTAATATTATAATATGTATTAAGTAATAGTTATGTTTTTACCAGATAAAAATATATTATAAAAGTTAATAATTGCTTTTGAGCAATCAAATATTTCGTTACGTACAATGTTCAAATTTTAGAGAAAATTTACAGTGACGTCATACCTTGACGTAAGCGCGTTCAGTGTCGACCAGTTCCAGTAGAACCTTTCGAAGTTTGTCAGCATCGGAGAGGTGACGCGAAGGAGTGCCTGCAGCTGCGCTGGCCAGACTACCCGTGGGGCTACCACGCCGCGTATCCGCAGGGGACCGACACCATCCCGTCACTTGTTCTGCACTCTTTATTTATTTATTTATTTAATATTCTTTATTGTACAAACTAGTACAATGGGCGGTCTTATCATACAAGGCAATCTCTTACAGACAACCATAGTATGGAAAATGTAAAAGTACTAATAATGGATAGTTTACATATGCAAATAATACATATTTACATACAAACGAACATAAACAAACAGATATATATATATATATATATATATATATATATATATATATATATATATACAACAAATATATTTATAATAAATAAGGTGTAATACATTTTATAAATATAATACAATAATAAATAAAAACATCTAACTGATTTCGATCGCACTTGCCTCAGAAAGAAATAGAGGAATAAAAAGAAATGAATTAACAGATCTTTACACGTAACAATTGAGTTTTACCTTCTATTTTGTCTCAAGAGAAAATTCATTTTTGTTTAAAAAAAACTGTATACTTCTTTAACATCAAAGCAACCGACCTACTAATCTTTCAGCCAGATGATTCGGAATGCACAATATTTTTGAATTTTACCATTTAAACTTAATCTTAAATATTTAAAGTTTATGTTAATGATTCGACTTCCCCGGAGCATTCGCAAGAAAATATTCATCATAAAATGGAAAATGCGAGCTTTTACGGAGTCTATCTGTCGAGTCATCAAAGGAGATTTTATTGTTCGATTGAGTGCCTCTAATGCGCAGGTTTACATTTGAATGATTACCATTATTCAAAGAAAGTCTCAAATTGTGTACTTTATTATCAATCATAATGAAGAATTTTTGAATAGATTTATACTGCGTAACTTCAGAAAGAAATCATTGATGAATTATTTTAAAAAGAAAAGAAAATAGGGTGTTACCTTTAATAATAACAAAGTATAAATTCTGTCTAATCCAATCTACTCTTTCTTACGAAAGATTATTTTAAAATAAAATAACTTTTTCCCTGATAAAATGAAATAATAAACCCTTTCACATCAAGCGCAAGCGTAAATAATGAAAAACAATATATTATTTCCAAACACACAGGCTTCGTGAAACTATATACACCTGCCATAATTTAAAACAAATTGTAAATGGTTAGTACGAATGTATATACCACTATTAATAAATACAAGATATTGTATGTATATATTACAATAAAGAAAAATGAATACAAAAGATAATATTCCTTTGATTAATCCAGGTGTTAAGTTTATTTAAGACGACTTTAGCGTCATCCAAATAACAGAAGTCAGTAGAAGGGTTAATACATAAGATTCTACAGCAAAACTAACGAATTTCAATCTTGGGTACTGTCCAAAAATGTATATGAGATTCAAGGCAAGACAAGCCTAAGAGAAATTTAATTCAGTAATATGTATACATATCTATACAGTTTCATATACATATATATATATATATATATATATGTGTGTGTGTGTGTGTAGATATAGATATACGTTTAAATAGGTATATACATGTATGTATATATATAAGTACATATATTTATAAGTTTTGAGAGTAAAAATGTTGTAGAGTATAAATATTCCATGTATTCTAATAAATACCTTGAGAAGATTCTCGATTTCAAATGAGTTAGTTCTAGAACTGACTTTGGGAGGTCCTGTGCTTGACGGATCACCTGCATGTCCTTCTGCTTCAGGGCTGTATAATTCTTTACCTGCACGTTAATTATAATATTAATATAAAATTCTACAATCACATCTGCTAGAGTACAATTCTTACTATTAAGCGATTGTTGTTAGTCAATGATGGTTCAGGACTACGTTAAGAGTTGAAATCTTAAAAAAATGTTATAACAAAACGAATAATTTCAGATGGAAAATGTGTAAGGGGCAAGCTTTAGTAACAATGTTCAAAAAATTGGAATGCCGTAGGAGAGAAAATTACATCTTTCATGTCGAGCCCGCTTTATAACACGAAGTGACACAATGTGCTTTTTTTGGTCGAGGTACGGTCGACAGCAGGCACAAGCAAACAGCCCAAGGAAAGGGTCACGGCCTTCATTTGAGGCCGCGTTGAGTGTGTGCTTGTTTTTAATTTAGTACGTATTTCTACTTGCCTATACGAGGGTTTTTCATTTATTTTAGTTCAGTTTAGAAACAGATAATTTTCGTGTTATATTTAGCGTTGATTTTTGTATTTTGATAATTTTAAGTAATACATGTTAGGAGTGTTTGAGAGGACGGACAGTCTTGTTAACCAGAGACTCCCGTGAAAGCTTAATTTCACAAATCTTTCCAGATCGAGAGATAGCAGCTTATTAAGTAGAATAATCACATCGATGTTACTTGAATATTGCTAACTTAACCAATACATTCGATTTAAAAAAAATCCCCATTCTAATGTAAGCCGATACAACAAAAACGGTTTGAAAGGAATGATAAATGACGTGTTGGTAATCGAGTATGCGCGAGCTTTCAGATATCAAACAAGCAGTGAACAAAGGTAAATGAAACTGAATTTTCTTCATATCCTTGAGCAATTTCTTATTCCTTTACAAAAAAGGGAAGTTATAAAGCCCCATTGTTTCAATTGATCTTAATTGCGTTTTTACGAACTAATGTTTTAACAAAATTGTGTTTCCAACAACCTTTACACACGATACATTGATGTATACACAGGTTGATGGCAATTGGCTCTTTATATAAAAAGCCTCTTAAAGGTAAATAGGTAACAAATTTATTTGGTACAATTGTTATTGTTATGTTTGCTACTAGTATATTATAATATTGGCGAAAGGCCATTATATTTTAAGTCTTCTTTGAAAGCAATGCCAAGTTATATCTAGAAATGATTGAAGAGTTGCTTGTTAAACAGCAGAAGCAAATTCGAAATCAAAACACAATTGACATTGCTTGCTAAAATAGAATAGCTATGCGATACGATTTCAGTTTCTGGTATTAATTAAAATATAATTGGATACTGCTGTTGTATGGATTGGAATATATATAATAATCAATTATAATTGTTTGTAAATACCAAATATGTTTGTCTATGGAACGGTAATGGAATGGTGTACAGTTTCAAAAGGTGAGCTTGTGTATTGTACTTACTCCAGGCAGGCGCGGGGACGATGAGGCCGGAAATCATGTCATCAGAGATGACGGGCGGTTCGCTGGGCGGCGGCGGGCACACCAGGGAATCAATGATATCGTCGGTGGCAGCGCGCATTGCTCCAGTTAGTTCCGGCGGCTCGGTACGAGACGATCTGGTTTTCATATTTTTTATTACTTTCTTCATTTAAATTACAGTTCTTACATACAGCACCATGTTCTTCGTTATCTTAATGTGCTGTATCAAAACTAATAATTCTTTAGTTTTTTTAGTATTCATACCGCATAATTCAGTAGTCGATATTTGATACATGAATTACATGGTGGTTTCATTTTCAGCAACACCACTTTTATAATGAAAAACCTTTTAAAAACAATGAGATCACGGCCGAGTCAAGGTTTTTTTTAACAAATAATTATTTCTCTGTTACAACGGACGTAACGAAATGATAAAAAGAATATAAAAAACTTTGAACAGATTCCACGAACTTACCTCCGGTTGCAAGTCTATTGTGTTGGACGTTTCGTGAGCGATGCTTTAATGTTAGAATTGATGAAACTGTTTATAACATGATGTCGAGAGCACAGTGAAATATGACTGACTATTTTGTCAGGATATTAATTCGCGCGGCGTGCAAACGTCAGCAGACTGAATTGCGGGTTCTCACAATAACCGATGTGGTGTTGCTCTGAACGACCACCCGGATAGGTAGAGGCCGAGGGCCGCACGGCGAGGGCGTATGTAGGTCGCAGCGAGCGCTTCAGTAAACTTGTCGCGGTCGCAAAAGGTCAGGTGTATGAGGGCGGGAAATGGCTATGAAGGCTTTCCAGTCCGACCCGGTACGAAGTTCGCCGAGCGCCACTTTAACTTCCGTTTTATTAGGTTCCAACCGTTTTGCTTCCTATTCCAGGACTTTCAACGATGTCAGGTTAAATCTATTATTTCAGCATTTACAACTATATCTTCCATATTACGAGTTATGTTACGTATAGCTAGTCTTATATTAACTATACATTACATCATGATAATGTCATCCGATAGACACCCACTGTAAATATCGCCAAAATGTCTTACGTTACTTGCATCCAGGTACTTCTTGCGACCTTGATTATGACGATATCTACCTAGTGGGGGCTTACCTACCCCTCGTCTACACATATATGTTTATATATACACGTATATAAGTATATGTGTGTGACGAAAAAATTCGGAGGCAATAATGCGCATAGTTATAACATTACTTACCTCATCATCATGACGAGTAAAAGCTCCTCCTGCAAAACGCTCTCCAAGTACATCATATCTAGGTCAGAGACGATCGCGCCGTTGATCACCATTATCTCGTCGCCTTTAATAATTCCTGACAAAGGAACAATAATAGCGAATCGCACGTAGCATTGGTTTTAGCATTAAGAGTTTTGAAATGTTGTTTTTTTTGTTGTGGGTTTAATTTTAATAAGTATGCCTATTCTTACATGAATGAAAATAAGTCCTTTATCAGTTATGAAAAAATTATGAAGTGTGAAAATAGTATTTTAGCTTTTTGGTACAAAACATTGTAAGTTCTATTTTCTTGCGAAAAACAAATATAATAATGTTATATTTGTTTACACACTTTATTTATCCAACACGGGAAAAGTCTATAAGCCATATAAAAAAAACCTTGCGAATTATTTTTCCGTGGCAGTTTTGCAATGGCAAATGAAAACCGTAACAGTAATTGTGTATATTCCATAAGTACAATATGTTAAGAAATTTACAAAAAGAATGAAATCGGTGAAGCAGTTCTCAAGAGAAATAGGGATTACTTTTTATGTAACCGATATTTGGAAATAGATGTAAAATCCTTAAAGAAGTGAATATATAACTCAATTGTCAGCTATAACAGTTTCAAATATCTTTTGGTGCTTTTACACCAATTTCTTTTCAGCGTATATAAAGTGATGACTCTAAAACACATTAGTTTAACTTGGTTTACATTAGTTTAACTTTGCTATTAGAATACAACAGGCCTATAACTTCTGGCAGTAAAAAGTCCGTAGAGAAGGATAATAAACAATTAACCCTAGTATTTAGTTATCCGAATTTTGAAAACGGTTTTAGTCATTATATTATCATTACGTTATTTTTTATATTTTCAGAAGTAACCAGTGATTTTTGGGTAGGGTAACACATGAAATTGCCCTGTAAACCTTTTACATCTATTACCAATCATCCTGTTTACAGTTAATGGATTATGAAATGTTTACATAAAATATTAGTACATAGCCGGATAAGATAATTACCGTTTTGCATGGCGACGCTCTTATCTTCGACCCGACTAACGTAACAACACAGCTCGTCTTGCCTTTCTGCGTTCTCTATTAGCTCGGCTTCAACGCTAAATCCCCACATTTGCTCAAGTGTGTTTCTACGCAATTCCACTTGATAGAGGATCTTAGCACATACTTCCACCACTTCATGAGTGTGTAACTATTTGGAACAAATTAGGTATTAGTGCTTCTTGCTTATATACTTATGTAAGTTCCACTTATTGAGCTGAATAGATTTAATCACAATATACAAGATACAAAATGATTAGATCCCTGGAGTCTAATGATTGCAGGACGGTATCATTAAATAAATTGCCCGCTTGATGCTTCTTCAAAACAATTGCTTAATCAACGATTTTACTTAATTTCATTAACTTTTACAACTATAAGTAATGTTTATTTAGAGTCATAAATTATTGTTGATTAAGTAAACTTTATTATGTTTATTAATAAGCGTCTTAAGAGATTATTGTAAATGTATAATATATTTTTATGAAATAAAATTAAGTACTTTTAATTTGTTTAATAAAAAAATATTAATAAATATAATATAGTAATAAGGTCACTGTTTGACATTATAATATTTGCGATATTTTTTTAAGCCCACAATTAACTTTGTACACTTCAAAATTAGTTACAATTTATTTTTACATTAACTAATGTTCACATTAGTAATTTCAATTGTTTGAAGGATATTACAGAACTATTTTCTTTGTAAGTGATACTTACGTAAGTTTCGATTAAGTCGCTTCGGTGTGGAACGAAGTAATTATGGTCTTCCATGTCGCGGCGTTTCTTTACTCGCACGAAGTGCTCTAAGGCGTTAAGGGAGCGGCGAGCGCACGCGGCTACGAGAAATTCCTCTACGGACATGCCCTCCCGGACGCCCACAGTGGCTGTCGTCCCTTCCGGCAGCGAGACACGCACGGCAGCCTCGCCTTCCTCCCGTGACATCTATTTCAAATACACAAAGCAAACAGGTAGACCTCACTAGACATATTACTATGATTCAATTTCGTTATAAAAACAATTTTATGTAAGGTTTCATAAAAATTTCAAATTTTCCTTAACCTTAATTTTTTTCTTAGGTTTTCTTTAAAGTGTACAATGTATATGTAATATATATTAAATCAGTTTATCATTTTCAACTGTCTAAACTTGTTAGTAGTTTGCATTATAGGTTAGCTATTCAGCTTTAATTTTACATAAAGTTACACTAAATTGTATAACGATTTTATTTTTATTACAGAAATAACGTGTGATTTTTTATATGTTTGTTAAGTCGATAATTTTTTTTATTTCTTCGTTCGTTGTTGTAAGTTCTATTAACTATTAGTAATTTTGAACGTAGTATACAGGATATATTTAATTAAAGCATTTGTTTAAAAAATCCTGGCTAGCGATATGGATGCCTATTTTGACTTAAACAACATTTTGTTTACTTAAAATGTTTTATATAATATACGGTGATAAATTTTCTTTCTAGGGCGTTATGCTCATGGGCGGCATTTAGCCGGTACTCTGATTACTACCTTCGTTGTAATTAGTTGCGGAAATAGGGAAGCAAGCTGACGATTAATAAAGATAGTTCAAGATTATGTACCTCGTTGGTAGTAGTGCAGCATTAGGGTCTTTCCTCTTTAACTTGTAAATGAAGTTAGATAACTGAACATAATTGAAAAGTATAAGATACATTTCATCTATTTATGAAGAAAAAATCATAGTTTAGCGATTTATACGTGAGTTACGTAGTCTTCTTTTTTGTTCATTGGAAAGAACAACAAAAATACATTAGAAAATTTTATGGTTTCCGTCCGTCCGTGCAACAATATATTGCCTTTCTAAAAGCGTAGTACGAAACGGAAACATAAATGTTGCTTTTTTTTAGTCTTATCTTTGAATTGGAAAGCTTTTAGTAAAAAGGCTTTTAGACACTGTTATCGGTTTCTCTTATATAAACAAAAGCCAAGGAATGCGTAAAATTACCATTATTACTTAGTGTTCATTCACCCTAGCTAGAGCAGTTTCGTCATAATTTTACAAAATGAAATAAATTTGTTTTTCTGAAAAAACATCCAACATAAAAATAAATGTATTTAACATCCTTTCACACTCGGTTACGAATGGCATGTCATTGTTATGTAAACAACTTGTTCGCAGCTATGGTTAAGCGAAATGTGAAATAATTTTTATGACGTTGGAAACGCATTTTCATTTAACGGGATAAGGGTCTGCTGTAATTAACATAAGTGTAATCGACTGTACCTGCATGGAGCGTCGACTCGAGCCGGAGTTTGAACGCGATAGGTTGGGCGCTCGCCGCTTGGTGGCGCCGCGTCCGGCCAGCAAGTTATTCAAGAGCGACGGCGAACGAGCGCAAATAAACGCGTGGAAGGACGAAACCGTGAACACACCCAATTTGTTCAGCGTGCCCTTTGTTCCGCGCGACACGTGTGTCAGCAGAGACTGAAATAAACCCCGCTTTGAACTCGTGTTCCGAGAACTGTTAGTGATCGGGTCACATCACAAAAGCATATCCGTAAAACTATTTTAGCTTGTGAGAGCTACAGTGTGAAAAGCGAGATTGTATGGTATTTTATACCACACGCGTTAGCTTAAATACCTGACCGTTTATTTCTTGTTGTAACATGATTTTTGTATCAATTTATTAATCAAAAATAAACATTCCGTTGTATTCTAATCCTTTGAGGATTCGAAGAAATATATTGTAAGAAAAAATTTGATCCTTCTAATATATTCTTTTTTAATAAGAACTGACGATTTTCTTGTTTTTCTTTTATTTGTATATTTACACACAATATAAAACACACCGACAAAAGTAATAACATGTTTCAATTAAAGCCAATTATTACAACATTTATGAGGTTGAGTTTTGGCTAGCAACTTAGGTAATTGACAGAAGAAAGTATAACAATTACTGTACGTACGTACAATTACGTACTATACAACAAGGTAATAGTATTGTTGGTGACTGTTATGTAGCACCTATCGCAAAAGATCACAGGCGTATTGTGAGCTGATTCTACATAAAGTTGTTCGCTATGAACTGGCTGTATTAGACGAAGGGTTCATTTAATAGATGTTATTATAGATAGGTTCTGTTTTAATTGGAATGTCTTACCGTGGAGACTCATCATGGTCTCACAATTTCATGTATCATCAAATACACAAGCTGTTCTCCAAAACAAAAAAAAAGAAATACTCTAAGTTGTAACATACAGTAACAACTAACAATATCCCCTATTACTGTTCTAATCTTTATTATAGCACTGGAGCGTATTTGCTACAATATTAATTACCATTGCAGTAATGCCCATTCATTAGTTAGTTCGAGCTAGAGTTTCGAAGTTTGCTTTATAAAATAATATTCTTATAATTGAAACGACTATTTTTTGAACAGAATATTGCATTTTACATGGTTCGGTGAAACAACAGGGCTTTCTTAATAAGGTGCAATGAGTAATGGTTGTTATATATAATCATTATGTTTGTTTTATGACGCCCAAAATGGATGATAGCTATAATTATACCATTAAAGCTTTATAGGAGGTCTCGGCCCCATAATATACTCGTTACGTAATGTATTCACTTATAAGTAGTAAAGGGCATTATTGCGATATTGCTACGTAGCTGGTTAATGTAAGACAACAATGAGTAAATTACGTTCTAAAACAGGTCTGATGTAGCCCGTGAATTGTGTCTCTTTGTTCGAAATTTTTCTGGGCACCTATTTATATTACATGACAAGGGTCTGGCATAAAATATGTTGCCCTCAGCGTGCCGACAGGGAACTGTCAATTTGGCAGTGAAGCCAAAAGAAATTCTTATTTCTGTTCTCCCGATGAAATTATTTGACAATGATAGATTTATTAGGAAGTACATGTTTGAGAATAATTGATTATTTCTATTATTAATATATGATGTAGTTATTAATAGCTACATCATTTTTGTTTTTCCTCTCAAGAGGCTTCATCCCATTTATTTTAGGCATGAACACATGTATTTGTTGTTACTGCATATATAATATATATTATTCTTTGGTACTTATTGTTCTTACTGTTGTGGTACAGGTTACTCCTAGAGATAGGGTACGGGTAACTATCTATTTCGCGGATCGAGTGTGGGTTTGTTGAAATGGTTTTATATTTTTGATATAAAAACGGAAAAGCTCAGCAGACAATTTGTCGAACATTTTTATGGAATCTACTAGGATAACCTCTGCGTCACTACACAGCGCACTCACTTTAATAATTTCAAAAAAATTTCACAATTTTTTAACAATATTTGTGAAGTTGTACTTCAAATAAGTAGTTCTAAATGCGAACTGATCGGAAAAATAGTCTGAAACAGTATCGAGCCTTTTTAAAGACGACTTTCACAAATATTGTTAAATAGTTGTGAAATTTTTTTGTCACTCTACCTCAAATTTTTCTAAAATGATGCCAGTATGAGGAAGCTCATTTAGATTGTAAACTATCGCAAGTATGCTAGATATTCTTCTTATGTCTTATACGAGTGATCACTTAAAAAGATTCAAAATGTATGATATTGTGAAGAAAATTAAAAAAAAAATGTCTATGCGTAAGTAGATAAGATTTTATTTAAAATCATTTTTGTCTAGCTAAACAGAGCTAAAAAAACATATAAAAGAGTTCAACTTATTCCAAATTCATCAAAAAATACAGGTTAAAAAAATTTACGGAGGTCTTGTCTTACCTTAGGATTAGGCAATTCACCGCTTTGCAAACTGGCCATGTAACAACGGAGGCGGAATTGTTCGCAGTGAAGGCGCTCAAGGTTTTCCTCCCATTGCAGCATTTGTACGGCTAATTGGGCTCTTGTTTCAGGGTCCGTTAACACAGACTGTTGCAGGTCTGACATGTGTTTTAATTTATGATCCTGATATAAAACATAAAACAGACACATTTTTTCAAAATACTGGTTCTTTATTGGTCAAGGGATAAAATACGCTACCTATTTAACATTATCTTACAAGATTGTTATGAAGTTACATAACTTTAAAAAAAAACTCGCATTTAAAAATGAAAGTTTTAGTTATTATTGTATACTTAATTTATAATACAGCCATTGCTAGTTAATAATACACGTTTATTGGGTTTGTGTGTACAAAACTTTGGGAAGAAATTTTATTTCAATATTTTTTTATCCTTGTCTGCGTAGAAACTCGTGCTTTCAATATTAATGACAACATACTATCTGTTCATAATATTATAGAAAAAACGAACAATCTAAGTTTTTTTCATTTAATCAAAAGTATTTGGAGTGTCTAAACAATTAAACAACCTAAAAGTTCTAAAGGCTATGTCAAAGTGAAGTTTGTTTAATTTAGTGTAGTGACTTTGTCTTGAAATCAACGAAATTGTAAAATTTTAGAAATTACGAATTATCACTTTAAAAGTATATCAGCTAAAATATTTTAAACGCCAACTTAATTATGTTAGCGCAAGTATGTTGGCTCTAACCTCCTTCCTTGTTTTACATGCCGAATACAAACACATATAGACTAGAAAACAAAAAGAATGCGTAGGAAACTGCAACGCATTCAGCATCTGGTATTGTGTTACGCTGGTATTTGATTTAGATGCCCCTATCTATGCAGAGTTCATAGAGCCGTTGAAAATTAAAGCCATATTTGCATGTTATGTTCGCGCAGTGATCAGAGGCGGGCACAAAGGCTTTGATGTGGTTTGCGGTCGCTCGGTGCGGGTCAGAAATTGGCACGATTTCACATTACATACCACATACCACGTGTAATCACACATCTAGCGAGTTATATCATAGGGAAACACATGAAAACGTTTAGATAAAGTGTTTTAGATCTAGATCGCTTTTTTGTCACTACTAGTTAAATCATTTCATTACAAGTGCAACGTAAAATGGTAAAGGTCGTTAAATTCTTAATGAATATTTTATTATTATTTATGCAAGTACAGGAAAATGGTAAAATATTACAGTAGAAGCAATGAATTTATATGCATAAACGATGAATAGTTTTTGCTTCGCCACACTGTACACACTTGAAAGCTTTATCCCGATCCGGGCAATGAATCGAGGTTGGAAATTCACTCTTACTTTAGTGCAATTTAAAGGTGAATTTGGGCCGTTCAGATTTCATTTCACGAAGGTAGTTAGTGATTCGTGTCAGTCAAACAATACTTTTGTTGGTTCAGACCGACACGGCGTACACCGTTGAGCTGCGCATAATATTCGAACGAACCTGTATTGTATTTCTTCACCTTTTCAATACGTTGCAGATTTTGCAACGGGTATTTTTTATTAAAAAAGTTGTATTATTAAAAAGTGTACCGTGTCTCGGTGTTTGAAGGAATATTTGAAATAACAGTCTTCATTTCTTATGATTAAACTGAGTTTCTTGTACTCACGGATTCTATAGCTTTCTCGAGGCGATATATTTCTTCCTGCAGCAAATGAAGTGTTCCGGTTTTGCCGCGATGTCGGGCAAAAGCCGCAGCGCATGCACTATGGATGCTATTTACCCAGTTCTCAAGCTCGACCTGCGGGGTTATGTAACATATATTGAAGTATTAAAGTAGTCCACGTTGTATTTTTAGAATTTCAAGACATTTTACCTGGCACGGTGCTTGAAATAGGTAAGCGTCGCCGAACGCTGTGCTCAGGCAAAATATGTGGTCGCGCTTTGGATGTTCTGGTATCGGCTGCATTATGGCGCCGTCGACAATTATCAAGTGTTTGGGAGCAGCTTCTACTGATCGACCCTCGCGTGAATCGCATGGGTAAAATAGAAGAGTAGTGCCTTTCAAACACACCCAATAACCCTTCCAACCACGTTTGCGGGCCAGTTCTATCTGGTGCTTCTTACGTAGCAGCCATTTCTTGACGCTCAGAAATCTGTGTAGAAATCAATATGAATTAGTTTTATTAAAATTAATTCATTAGTTGACCTGGAAAGTGGTTTATGGATTTATTTTAATTGTTCTCAAAAACTTTTATTGAATCATGAGAATATTAGATTGTTTGAAAACTTTCGACTGTGTACTTTAAATAATGCATTTAATGATGGTGAGCGTTTGACCCAATTAAACACGGTCGTTCGGTCTTGGATGGGACGGTTTCCATGTTATGTTTCAATTGACCAATTAACTTTAAAAATTTTTGAAAGATTTCAAGTGATGTTTGCGAAAAGAATCACTTTAAACTATATTGCTTTTACAATAACTATAAGGAAAAGTAAGCGCTCATTCAATTTAGTTGCGATTTGTGTAAAGTACATTTTACATAGCAACGTTTTACTACTCACATATTTCGTATCTTATTTAAGGTAAAATGTGAAAAGGCATATGAAATATTAAATTAAATTGTACATCAAATTATAAAAACGAAAAAGGGACAGACGCTTTCTTAAATTTCAAAATTATACCTAATTAATATATATTTTGGATTTAATCACAACCATAATAAAGTCTCCATACTTGTACCATGGTACATTTCTTTTCTAATGTATAAAATACAGTTTTAAAACGAGAAAAATAACTAGCTTACGTTACATAATACACACTTTATTGCACTTTAAACATACCGAATTGTTTGTTTTAAAGTAATGTATTCTTTATCTTTGAACGGTTGTTGTAAAATTGTTTTAAGTAATACCTTAAACCATTGTGTAAATTTTGTTTCTTAATAATATGCTGAAAAGTTAAAGATACACTTTCAAATAAATGTACACCTCTAAGAGATGCGTACATTTATTTTAAGTATACATTCTAATTGTTTAAATATAAGCAAAGTAAATTGTTCAGTGTGCAAAACGGTTTTTTAGTGTTTAACGGGATAAAAAGATTGCAACAGCCACCTGGTAAGAACTTCAAAAAATTCTGCCAAATTATGCAAAAAAGTAACTACACTAATGGAGAATACTTTGAAAAAATACCGCGGCTTTGGAGTAGGTTTTTAATTCGAGATGCTTTTACGTATTCAGTTCATCCGAGTTAAACTTTTCTCCATTCGTTTTTTTACTTGCACATTTCTAGAGAATTTCAGATAAAACAGGGTTCAAAAATATACGAGTATAGCAAATATTTTTCGCATTACATGTTTCATTTTGTAAAAAATAGAATATTTTTTGTTAATTAGGCATTTGGAATATTTCAATTAATTTGGCGCAAATCATTCATCTATAATTAATAAAAGTAACTTAGTAAACTTTATAAATGAATAAATATTTATAATAATTTTTTTAAGGTCCAGTTTACTACAGGTAATATTAAACTTAATTTTAAGTTTTCATGAATACATTATATCTACTAATTAGTGCAATATTAACGTCGTCTGAGGAAAATTATGACATTGATCGTGCAGAGTTTAACCACGGTAACTTTTTAATTAATTTGAGTTCTATTCGGTCGTCACAGACTGTTTATACGTATTTTATCATTCTGAAAAAAAAAAAATAGCAAAAAAGTAAATCGAAAAGTAATAACACAGTAAACGATTTACGTTTTGTTAATGCAATGGATTAGTATATATAAGTTCATAATTAAGCATTAACATTATTGCTAGTTTTTATACCTTACTCGATGAAAGGGTTTGAAAAAAAAATGTATGCTAAACATCCTTGGTTACCTTGCCCGTGTCGTTTTACAGCAGGGTTGAATGGGTCACGGCTAAGATTTCCCTCAGGTCATTTGAGATTCATAGAACAGAAATTGTGGCCTCGAGGAGTATAAAGGATACCGGAGGCTTAAGAAAACTCGTCAACTCCTTGCGACATGTTGAAGCTTTTCTTTCCAACTTTCTTTGCAATTATCTTAAGACTTCAATATAGGAGGTGTATTTACTGAGCTTCAACTTTAAAAGATCGTTATCGCGAATATACCTCTGTTATCATAAGGTTTCTACTGCCAAGCTCCGCTAAGAAATTGTTAACGAGGAAAGTTGTAAAAACATGAAACAAAACCTTTAACCTCTCTTCCAAACCATTATATAAATTAATACTTACTCTAAGGAGGCTAAAAGTAAATATTATTTACCCGGCCTTTCTCACGGCTCCTGTACAGTTGAATGAAGCCGCTGCAGCGCCGGTCTGCTTGCCTTTGTACGGTGAATTCATTGCGCTTTCTCCGGGTTCCTCTTCGTCCGAAACTGCCGTCGTCAGGGACATGCGATCATCATCTGATATCTGGTTTATATAGAAACAGAATTTTTATTAAAAAATTTACTTACGATTGTGTAATTTACATTGTATGACAAAGGATTTATTTATTATTACATAGTTTATATAGTATTAGTAAACTCAATTATTTTTAAGTATAGACAATTAGCGAGAGTAGTTATTTTAATAGAGATGTCCGTGCAAAGTAAAACAAATAAAAAATATTTCTTTTTCTTTATAGTATTTTAATGAAGATTAACTATACGATGTCTTTAGATACGTAACGAAAGAAAGCTCTAAAGCGATTATTGTAGTCTAAATTGAGATGTGATTAATAAGGTAATTGACTTTACGCCAATGATATCAAAAATCATTAAATTCATTATAAAGTTGATGTTCTTTGATAGTAAATATGATTATTAATTACTTTATTACAATTACTTTTAAATAATCAATTCTGTTCAATAATTTCAATATTTGTGTACAACTCCATATGATTTTAATTACAATTTGTAACAAATAATCAATATTCTAGTAAACTTAACAATAAAAAAGAAGGAATGAGTATAACTTGAAGTATAAAAAGTATAAAAAAAAGTACATAGACTTTTTTTTCTAACCCAAACTTTTTGCAATCAATGGATAAATAACTTTACTCGTGATAATTTTTATAATCAACTTGAAACCAATAAAATATTTACACAAAACAGTTTAAATGAAGATATAATATTATAACAGAACAGGTCATTAAGATTCACGTGTATGGATTTAATTACATCAAGTTTACAGTTAACAAAAATAATCGTTTGTATAACCAATAATAATTGTGAAGTTTATAACATTTGATCCGTGTATTGTCTCGTGCATATATGTATACGGACATACGCTAAGAATTTAGTTCAGAGCTCTCGAAAGTTGCCACGGAGTAATAAAAAGTTCTAGCTTTGCTTTTACAAAGTTTCTTGGACATGCGGCGTTTCATAGGCAAAGTAAAAATAGAAAATGAAGAGAAAATCATACAAAGTATTCTTGCTGGCAGTTATAACATGAAATTTTTTCACTTTGAGGAAGTTAAAAATTTAACAACCATGTATTAGTTTCTAAATATAAATAAGCACACTATTTTGCTATAAATTAGATCAATACGTTGAAGAGGGCGTCTATATCCGACAGCTGACGGCTGACGGCTGACATGAATTATAAATTTATCAATAGATTATGTAAGAAATTGATGATAGATATAACGATATAAAATTGATGATGTATATAAAGTGTTATCAATTTTGGAATAAACGTCGTTTATGCAAAAATGAATGAAGTGTCTGCCTGTCTGCCTGTCTTGCCTTAGATATCATGGGTATTATAAAATAAACAATTATCGTTCTGAAACACGTGAAACTTCCATTATTCATTACCCGCTTCTCTAAAACTAATCAGCTGTGTATTGATATAATTATTTTTTGTTCTTGCCTCCCTGATTAGTGTCAGCAGACACATTGCTGCATAAACAAACTGTATAAGGTTGCAGGACTAGGTATAGTACAGCGGTTAAACCAAAAACAAAAATACTTTTTTTTGGTATATTATATATATTATTTATTATTTCAGCATCCATTGATTAGCTGGTAGGATATACCAAACGTTAATTAAATGAACTTTACATTCACTCCTCGCTTTTGTACCTAGAACTAATCACCACATATATGTTATAGGCTGTAACGTTTTTTAATATTACTGTCTTAAAATGAAAAACAACCATATCATACTATACAAGGTTTACTGGTATGCATTGTAAATTTAACAAAGGCAAGCTTTACGAGCGAAATTATGATATTTCAATATGATTTCATCTTAAAACCGTGCCTACTTTTGAACTCAAATGCAATAAGTCATGCAAATCAAAACAAAGACTCGTGTAAGAGAAGTCTGTAAATTTGAAGTTTATTGTTACTTCTAGTGCAGTATTTTCTTGTTTTTGGGACGGAAAAATTAAATCCGTAACCTAATTCTAGGCACGTTTTTAGTGGCCAAAATGTAATTAAGACTTAATCATAGGATGTCAGTAGTGCTATATATCACAACATTGTTTTCCCACCTGTAAAGGCCGCGTGATTATTTTTTATATGAGCGCTTTTACTTTATTTGTATTGCATATGATGCAAATGTGTCATGTTTCACACGTAAGATAAAAAGTAGTTAAAAGTATTTCAATTATGTAATCTAAGGATTTTGCTTCAATACCGCCATGCAAAATTCAAAATCACATTAATATTTAACTAAATTCCGATAAAAAATAAATATTAATTCAAAGTCAAAAATTGACCTCAAAAGATAAAGTACTCCGAGTTCTTGTAACACGGTCTTAATTGCTCCCGGCTAAGTCATCTATTATATAACAAATACGATATGTTTTAAAATTATACGGTTGAACTTTTATAGTTTTAGAAGCTTATAATAAAAGACTGTTTTCTCTAAAATATATTACCAAATATATTAGTTTTATAAACATCATATTTTATTTTCTTGCTATCACTATTTTTTAATGATCCCGAAATAATAGGTAACGAGCAAAAATTGTAACATTATGACAGCAAAACAAAAATAATAATATCTTAAACTTAAAAAATTGTGTCGTGTTTGTTTCAGCCGATGAACGGTGACCGCAAGGCATAGGCCTCCCCTAAAGATATCTTTGGGAAAATATACAATAACTTCCACGCATGAGAGGCGGGCTGGTGATCGTAGTGATTGATTATGGTACACAGAAGACGCTGTTACGCATCATCCTTTGGAAACTCGTTTGTGAGCAGAGGGAATCCTATATAATAATGAAAAAAGAGTTAATTCGAAAGAATTAAGATTAAAAGAAGAGATAAAGAAAGTATCGAAGTGGCTCTATCTTTTACTAAAAAAATGATGTACAAAATAGTAGTAATAGGAAACTAATACTTTATCTAATGCCAGGAAAACCGCGACTTAATCACGTACATTGATAAATTGACTAACTTCATATACCGCCATTACCACGGGAGGAGCAACGCTCGGGATTTTAGCTGGCTTAGAGATCAAATCACGAGTGCGTACGAAAGGTAATCGGCAGTACCGCTGCGGCTTTAAGGTTCCGGAGAGGAGGTGGACCGACAAGCGCAGCATAGGACGTCCTCCCACAAAGTTAACAGAAATCCTTGTCAGGTCGTCGGCTTAAATATCGATACCTCTGTAAAGCTTTAGAAGACGCCTTTGCCCAACAGTGGACAGTCTATAGTTGAAATGATAATGGTGATGAAGGACTCCATAGACGCAGTGCAGCCCACAAATGAACGCAACGCCCCGCTACTGATTAAATCGCTCGTGTTTGCTACACGACTCATTAAACATATTTTGTTTTACACACATGTGTTGTAACACACTAAATGGTTTACAAATAATGCCAAATTTTATTAAATATTCTATGAACTTGGTCGCCCAATGTTGATATCGCCCTGGCTAATTCATTTAAGTATTATTAGAAGAGTTTTCAGACAGAAACTTCTTCATCATAGAACCAAAGTTCTTGAAGACTGACATTTAATAATGGCTTGGATTACATTCAGTCAAATTATTCTTCAATGTAATTTGAAGTTGACTCGTATAATCCCTTTCGTCATACAACCACAAATATTATATTAAAGTCGTACTTAAATTATTTCTCACTATAACTACTGTTATATTTCGCCGTTTATTATTTTAACATTATTATTAAAATAATCAAACATTTTATACAACAACACAACTTCTCACTATTACTTTTAAACAGTTATTGGAGTGCGCGTAGAACAAATGTAATACATTTGGATTTCTACGTCGCATTAGATAGGATTGTAGTTAAGCGTAACCCAACTTTGGATGAATTGAAACCTTCCAGAAAAATACTGAGAAAGCTGATAAGCTCTGCATTGTATGGTGAGTGATAACAAAAGACAATGTACATTATTAGCGAAGCATTGTCCCAAGGTGCTAACGGTGCAGTCAAATACGATTCTGTCGTACCTAATTCAGTTCGCATGACTCTTACATTCATCATGGAAAAGTATGCGCAAGTTTATTGAATGATGTGGGCATGTGACCTACCTTTACGCAAGATATCGTAATATGTTCCACACATTTTTAAATGTTTTGTTACAGATTATGGAGACACGATCAATAATAATTTCTGAATTTCGAAACTAAATAACAAAGTTGAAACAAAAACAAGTAAATTAAATAAAATTACACAGAATTCATCACTAAAAATGTACATGAATAATAATTTCATGACTTATTACACTGTTCACGAATCATTATATATGTTATGAACATAAGAATAACAATTAAAATAGAGACGTAAATAATGTTAATACAAGAAGTAAAGATAAGCGTGTTACAGTGTTGTTATAACATGTTACAACTGTGTTCGCTTTTACGATTAACCATGTATTTACTCATTACAGCGTTATTAATTAAAAAATTTGACTGAACATTACAAAAAGACGAAAAAAAATTCCTGTTAGCATATAATACATCTGTAAAGGGTAGTGAATTGTAGCTTGCAATTGAAATTGAAAGCTTGAGAATGAAATGCTCTAAAATAAAAACCCGACTGAGTTTATATAGGGCCTACCCTCTTCTCAAACCAGGACGCGTTTGGAACTTTTGTGGAAATGAATTTTTAGTCAAATGTTGCCATCATGGGACCTCCATTTTGATCTTAATAACTATCTGGTGTAACTGTTAAGAACTTTAGTACAAAATTGATATGCATATCATTGACATATGGTTTCAATGGGATGGTGTTACATGACATACAACTACTAATGAATTTATTGCATACCAAATTTTTGAATCGCATGATATCACTACCTCGGATTTTTTTTTAAATTTATACCGTCTATACAGAGCTGATTGAAGTAATTACAACTTTAATGATCTGAATGTTTTTGTTTATAAAAGAAATGGACCCGTCAATTTTCCAACAAATTATTGAAAATGTTGGTAAAAGTATCGACATCTGTATGCGTAGACGTAGCCAAAGTGTCAAATTATTCTAATATTAAAGATAACTTCAAACAATTACTTTATTTTATTTGGAATATAAACCAATTTTCTTACGCTCCTATATGATAACCTCAAAACTGACTAGCTTTCATTATTAAAAAAGCAACATGGTATTATTTTTAAAAGTTTAGAAATTGTATAAGTATATGTGGGAGTAAAATAATAAATCTTCAAATTAAATTAAATGATCATCGAGTTTAACAATACATCAGAATTGTATCTCAGGCATCGTAACTCAGTGCACCATGAGCAATGGCTAGTAGTCCAGTTAAAAATTACAATATTTGTAGTATTATATAATTCACTGGTAGTGCAGTGTCTTTTGCGCTTTTCATTGCGATACAATTATATCACGTGGCAGGGTTTGCTTAGAGGCGCATGCGGGTCGCGGCAGCGCACTCTTGGCTCGATGGCCCTTGACGCTGCCGCCGGCGTGGCCCCTTACCTGCACCTTTCATGAGAAAAAAAGAAAATACATTTCATAGAAAAATTTTATTATATTATATAGCGCGGGCGCACAAGATGAGAGCACAGCGGAGCACAAAAGCCTTCCGCTTATTTGTGGACTTCTACAGAAATCTGAAAAATACGTCACAATTTAAGTGGCGATTTCAGTTTAAAGTGGATCATGCTTTTATTACTCTTGATTTGCTGCTTTATGCGTGAAATAATTAGAAATTTAATTTTGATTTTCATTTTATATTAAGGGAATGGGAAGTGGTACTTTATTTCGAGTTGTTTTTTAGATAAAAGCTCGATCATATATCGATATAACTATAGATTAATACTTAGGACATGTTTATAAAGAAATACCAATTCATACCCGACAGTGTTAAATGGGAGATCGTAGACGTAGTTGAGAAACAAACTTTCTCCTCGCCAGACCGCTTAACGTTCAGAACATAATTAGTACTTACTCGAGAAATTGGCGTCGGTAATATTCAATTAAAAATTTTAAAAATCTTAAAAATGTTCATGATAATATATGCAGCGTTTATAATCAATAGTTAAGTAGGTGGATAGTTAAATAAATATTGTCGTGTGTAATTAATTGCATCTATTCGTTAATACGCTATCAATAATTTAGATAAATATTGTGGTACGGTAAATTGGTACAGATCAATTTACCGTAACATAATATTTATAAAATAATTTTAATATACATTACTATTAAGCTGCAAGCTTATTCTTTATTTGAATAGAATAATATATTGATTCCCTGAAAATGAAAAGTTATTTCAATTTCAGGCATTGATTATATTAATAAAGATTGAAAAAGAAATGAAAAATTGAAAGCTGCTGTGCTTTAAATTGAGTTGAAAATAAAAGGCCTCGTTAGGTGAAAAGGAAATTGCAGCTTCCCGCGGAGGAAACTAAAATAAGGTCAAAATGTTAGCTATATTTTACCGTCATTTTTATCTCGAGGTTATCTTTTGTATTAGGTTATTGTAAGGCCTATTGAAAGGTTGTCACTTGAGTTCTATGTATGTACGGTAGTATACCTTCGCAAGCATATGCCTGATACTCTGGTTGAGTGTGTTAAATTTTAACAACTTGAAATTTTATTCTATTTATATACCAATAAAACATTAATTACATCATAATGCCACATTTTAAACGACATATTTGCAAATTGAAACTGTTTTAACACAGACATTTAAATTAAAATACTGAATGGAAAATTAGTTACATAACGTTTTATTGAAAATTGTGGTTATTTGACCATAACCACATATAGTCAGTAATGAAAAACTAATGTGTTTTAAAATTAATTTCAAAATATTTGTCTCCGATAAATATTTTGGAAACAAATAATGTAATAGATCGAAGGTGCATTTTTTTTGTTAACTTACCTTTCTGAGAAATGCTTCGTTACAGGTTTGTGCTGTACCCTTCCAGTGGTAATGACGAAACCTTACGTTGCCGAGCAGTTTCGCTCCACGTAGCATAGATACTTCGTACACAATGCGTCTTATGTTAAGGACATCAGTGCGTTTTTTATATTTATTGAGCTTTCGCCTACGTACTATACGCTCGTCGGGCTCCGAATATTCGCCAGTGCTCGTGAGGCCTTCTTCAGCGGCCCACGCACTCAGTACGCTTTCGATGAAACTGAACAACTGTTGCACGTTGGGTTCTAGTTTGCTAGGTATATAAAGATATGGCGATACGGTCTTTTTTGGCACGATTGCCTTTTCTTCCGGCTCATCTTCAAGCGGTGGAGCAACGTCGTGATAGGGACAGTTGTGAATTTTGTGATGATGATGATGGTGGTGATGATGATGTCTGACTTTGCGTTTCGGTTCATTGGTTCCGGAGCCGCTGCCGCCGTCTCCCTTTTCGGTGGTCTCGCCGCCGCTGGAGTGGGAGTCGCCGCTCCGTTCGCGGCGCGGTTTGGGTCGTGCGCTGGACGCCAGAGAAACTAAAGTACCGGCAGCTAGGCAACAATGGTGCGCGACGCAGCAGAAGCGGGCGTCGCCTTTGTGGAGGCCAGTGTGGGCTTGGTGGCAGAAGGAAATGTCGGGTACGCGTGCACCGAGGGCGGCCAGGTGAGCGCGATCGGCGCAGACTTGCATGAGGAGGTTCTCGCCGAAGTGTACGGTCTTGTGGCGGCGGCGGCGCAGGTGCATGACGGTGCCGCTGCCGGCGAGCGAGGGCGGCGCCGAGGCCGAGACGGGCTTGCCGCGCGGCTCGGCGGCGCGCGCGCATCGTGCCGGCGGCGCGCGGTGCGTCTCCACCATCATTGGCGAGGAGCGGCGTCAGCGGCCGGTTCGCGAGCGTCACCTCATCACGGGCCCGCCCCGAGCCGCTGTCTTCCGCTCCCGCCTTACCACTTCTTTAGTCCGTGTTATCGTGTCATGCGCATTTCACTTTTATAAACTCTCACACAGTTATCATTGTTATCACTTTGATATTACGACAGAAGCGAGAATTTAGTGTCGGCTAACGCTTTTAGTCGTACAGATTGATAGACGGATTTTTATTATAAACCTAAAATCGAAATTTCGTATATTGTAAAAATCAAATTCAATTTATCAGCCAATGCTATACCACTACACTTTTTAATAAAATTTACGATGGTAAAATGTTGTTATACCAGAAAAGTTATATTATTTAAGAATAAGTCTTCCAAAGGTAAATGAAAGCTAATCATTTTTAAAATTTACCTATTTCAAAAAAAAGAAAAAAAAATTGAATAAATGTTATCTGTCTTAGAACGAATGGCAAAATCGCGGATGTTAACTATCATAAAGTTGTAAAATACAGACCAGGTTGGGTACTGTTGATAGAAATCATAAGGACAAAAGAATTATGTTGGTAATATTATCAAGTTCTTCATAAACAAATAACAATAAAATTTGAAGATGTGATAAAGGAAAATATTCAATTATAGTTAATTGTGTAAAGTGTAAATTCTATCTGTTGTATTTGCATGTTGCATAAACAGTCTCCTAATAATGCCAAAGCAAAGCAAGGTAAACAAGTGACACCGTAAACAAGTTAGGTCGACTTATAACGAGGACCGATGTAGGTAAGCGTTCTGCATTTGAAGTGGGCTTGTTCACAGCAATGGACGTTAACGAGCTGTCACTGAGGAGCATAATAGCAAAAAGTAAGTTCACAGCTCGATATTATAAACTCTTCATAACCGACTTCGGCTGAGGACGCTTTGTAACATTTTATTTAAGTTTTATTTTATTTCATTACACTCTTGAAAAACTTTAGGTTAATTTAAAAATAGGAAAAATATATGCGTTAGATGTACAACGAACCTAATCTAGGAAACTTAAGATATAAAATTCAATGAATTGTTTGGTCACATCAAAACAGGTGGTATTATTAAGAACATATAAATAATAGCAAAAGAATTAGTCATTTGCATTTTCTCATTAATATTTTAAAAATAAAAGTTAACAATTTTATTTCAAACATTACAACAAAATTCTTCGAACGATACTGAATTGTGAAGATATTTAATCATTAGATTCAAGAACTTTATACAAACTAATTGTAAATATATATTTATTATTAATAATTTAATATATAGTTACATTATTTTTGAAATAATGTCCTGTGATAGTGGATATTGAGTAACGTATTCCTTCTAGATCATTACTTGGTAATATTACTTATGGTCATACTTTGAGTCGCTAGATGGCTTAAGTTTGGGACGGAGAGAAGTAACAGAACTGTAATACGAATAATTAAGACTTTTTCTTTGGCGTCGATGTAGGATAATGCACATCAAACTAGTAAAATTTTATGCTGGGATACCACGAACAATGGCAAAATTGACTAGTAAAAAAATAAAATTTTCCGGCGAAGACTTTCCTGTTTTATGGAATTTTGATTTGGATATAAAATAGACGCATCGCTTATAGAGGCGAACTGTAATTCTTTATTGTGATGACAAATTACTTGTAGTTTCGGCACGTTTTAATTATGCTAACAGCCAGCGCTTTCACAAGGGAAGTAGGGCGTGATGGAAGCAAAGCGGTGTCGCGTTTGGACTCCCGTGACGTCCACGCCGCGCAACTAAATGACATAATGTGTACGTAAAATGATTACTGCCAGGTGTGACCCGGTGATACGTCTGTAAATTGGTTATCTCTTGTGCCAACGTTCCATCAAACGAGATTGGTTATTGATTTTATACGTTCGTGGTGAAAGTTTTTAGCGGATAGTTTACGTGTTGATTATGATTACGCCTTATATTATTTTTTATGCCATTAAATATAAATTAAGGTGTATAATTTATTAAAGAAATTGATTTCACATACACTATAGATGAATTTTTGCAACTAAATTAAAATTGGGCTTCTTGTAAACGGTTAGTTATTTTAACCGCCAGATTATTATAACAAATCCAGTATATACCTTGTCATGAAGCAATATACATTAGTACATTGTCAGAAGTAAAGTTACATATTATAATTAAAAAAAAACCTAATGGTGTTATAAATTTTCGTAAATTTTCATCAGAAGATAACAATATACAATAATTCAAAGTAAACAAAGTATAGGCATGTTAGTTACATAAATTAGATTGGAGCTCTTGTTGAACTCTGTCAAATCAATATTTGAACAAAGCTAGTGCATTGTTAAGCTATAATACATTTAGCGTATTTGAAGTAGTTGTTTAACTTTTATTTTTTAACCACGTTACAAAAAGTAAATAAAATGTGCATTTTATACCAATACTTCAAAATAACTTTAAATGCTTTAAACAGTCAATAAATTAAAAAAAATAATTATTGAATATATTTGATTATTATAAAAAGCTTGTGATCGAAGTTATATATACACACACGATTTTATAATAAGTCTGGCAATTATCCGCAGATGGTCAAACTTTTTATTTACATAGTTTTAAATTGCCACCAATCAATCTAGCACATTAATTTTTTACGCAAAACAATTAAGTTCGAACGAAGTGAGCTGAAATTTAACTCACCGTCCATTTCAGCTTTACCTGCAGTTAATAACTATCCCTTTGTGATAATTTCAACAATTAATCGTTTAAAATGGTGTTCGTCATTTTCCATTTAATGATAGGTAATTATCCTAATAAATGTAATTTATTTCTGCATTAAATAAAATGACTTCAAATTGTATTCTCCAAAACACTTATGATGCAGTCATTATTTACAAAATATTTTCTTAAAAGCAACCCCAGTTATATTCTTGGTGTTCCAAAGCACGAAACTTGGGTTTTATTTAGGTCTTTTACAAAAAATAGAGGTTCGACATGTAGCATATTTTCATATATTATATTTGTATTGTACTTGTTAAATATTTTCAGATGAAGTTCCCGTCGCCTGATAGCAAATAGTCAGTTTAAGATTAATATCAACATTACATTTTCCCATTTCTTTACTTGTGATCCATTCAGGTTTGTGGGACATTAGCACTTGTTTTCATTTATAAGTATGTGGATACCTTTTTCTTATAATTTTGGTCAAGAATAGCCAGCCAAAGAATTGTTTATGATTGCTGGTGCAAGTTATAGGTCAAGTATCGTCACCGCGCCTCGTTGCTTTGGAAAAAATGTTTGGCGTAACTACGGCACTGTTAAAATGTTTCATGTCGCAACGAATACTTCAAGTGGATTGTGTGATTAAATGCATCGATTATATAGAGCATTAAAACAAGTATCATCGCCCAATTACCAGCAATAGAATAAATAAAGCACAAAGTTTCAAAGCCGCCTAATTTATGCACTAAAATTGTAGATGTATTTTTATCTACATTATCTTCAATCTAGTAATTAACTGATTTACTTTACATGATTCAAGAATTAGATCAGACACATAATGTGTATTACAGAGACAACAGAAATAATTAAAAAAATCGTCTAAACATTCTGCAATGCGCTATGACGTTTTACTATAATTTGTTGCGCAAAAATCTGTTGCTGACTTAATCCTTTATTCGGAAGTTATTGGTGTATGCAAAGCATTGCCATTCGATGTAGTTTTAAAGTTAAATTATCAGAATTTGCACGGATGCTTCGTACAAGTTAATAGAATTGTCTTAATAACACATTACCGTGATTTATATTTTTGAGCAACTCAATGTGTATACGTATTTATGAAATATAACAAATATTTCTAACAAAACGATAAACCTGTCCCGATATCTAATTGGCCAAGAATAGGCGTAGGTGCACATCACTTTTACACATGTACCGCAAGTGCAGGCACCGGTATTGTAAGATTAAATGTATGATAATTTAAGTCCATGACTTTTGAACACGACCGGGTGTAGGCTATATGTTCAGTTCATAAATAAATAAGTTTTTTGAGTTACATAACCGAGCACTCTGACACACAGAACTACTCCAACGCCCTGTCGGCTCTCACTGCGACTGGATCCGGCACGCGTCGACGGAGGGCGGTCGCGATCGTCAAACTTCGTTACCTTTCGGAATGAAACGATCGTAAGTCCTCGGGCGCTCTCGGAGCACGCGCGCCTGCGGGCGGGCGGCGCCCGTGTGCCCTGCATCACCCGCCTACTATACACCATGTACAAACCCAGCCTTTAATTTATTTTAGTACACTCATCATATTTTTTGTTTTCAGAGAAATTGTTAGACCGCTATCAAAATCGTTTTATGACATTTTTTAATCATAAAAACGATAAAGGATTTATGTAAATATGTCAAACTGTAACATTTTTGCATACTCGATTTAATATATGTAATACATTTGTCTCAAGTCTTTACAATAAAAAGGTTTTACAATACAATTCTAACATGCTTCTATGCCACTTCCTACATGCCTTCATTCGTTTATTTTTATTTTTAGCTTACTTAGCAAGTATTAATCTAAAGTTGGTTTAATATCCTTACAAAATATTTTTAAATTGTAAACGTTTGTTATTATTGTGTATCGTTTAGCAGCCAGTTCTACTTTTCATAGTACGATAGAAACCTAGTTTGGGGTCAAATCGATTGTATGCGTGGATGTAAACGGTCTATCCATTAAACGTCACCATTGAATAGATAGCGATGTTTCTTGTTATAATTTCACATACACAATGTATACTTTTGAAACTTAAATGAACAAGATCAATAAAGTCGTTAATATGATGTTAAGTATAAACAGGCCATGTCATATCGTGTTTGTGAGTTACCTGATGTGGAAAAATCATTCTGACTGCTTCCACTGATGGAGTGACAGAGATTACGAAATGAACAATATTATTCTTTTTTATACTCATTTAGGTTTTAATAAACTTTTATTTTGCCTATTTACTCTGTTAGAAATTAGTTACATGGAAAACAATATTATCGATTTGCCCGTTTTTGTGTCGTGGATTCGAACGTCTTTTTAGTAAAAATATTCACAATTTCAACGCGCTTTTGAATCGTTTATTATTTTAACGTTGTAAGTAGAGAGGCACTACTAGCTCGGACACTGATCTGTGGAGAAAAGCCGGCAAGAAACTCAACAGTTACTTATTTAAATGTAATTTAACAATTTTGTTCATGTGTACATTATAATATATTAGGGGGACCGGTAAGTAATGTTGCTTTCTTAAGTTAAATTCACACGACTAAATTTTTAAAAGTTTTTATTTCTAATCAACAACATATTCACCTTTTCTGTCCTCCTAATACAATGTAAATAGCAATATGATTTTTTTAATGGTTTTTGATAAAAAACTGTGGTACACATTGACATTTCTCTATTGCCATATTTAGTTTTTGATAAAATATGTTATCATTATAATATTTGTTATTCCGAGCTATTACTATAAAACGTACATAACACTACAAACACGTTCCAACTTTGCAGGCTAAAATAGCTTTGAATTATTGATATCTTCCGATAAATACGAATAAATGATCATGATCACAAGTTCTTCAAATACATAACGTATTATAAAGAAATGAGAAAATTTTGCTTATATACTCCGTAACACATATAGCGAATAAGTAACTGACATAGCCGAGCGGATTGACAAGTCGAAGTGGCACATAGCGCGTACATAGTTCTAGATTAGAGACTGTGAACCAGCAAACGCATCGTAAAACATCCGCCCACAAGGTGGATGGATGACCTCTTTATGTCCATCGAAAGACGCTGGATGATGGATATCTTACTGGAAATTTATGGCAAAGGCCCATTGCCCAAGATGTACCAAATGATATTATAACAAGTTTTTTCATCATTTTATTTTATTGTTTATATGTATTCGCTACTCGAAGCTCAATAAAGGTTACGTTTACGTAAGGAGAAAAGGCTGATTAATGTTATGTCGTTATTTATGCAGCATAATGTAAAGCCTTCTACGAAATAATTTAGACTAGCAATACTCTGTCTATATTTTTGGATATTTTATGCATCATTTTGAATAAATAGTACATAAAGTGCATAAAACATTTACAAGTTTTCTAAGTTACAACAAATGTAAATAAGCGAGAAAATAAACATATTTACTTTAAGCTGTGCACCAAAGCTGATAAAAATATGTCTGGGGACGCGTTCGATTCAATCGCAGACGGGGTTGGGAAAACCTTCTTTAAAAATCGTACCTACTAACGTTCTAAAGATTAATACGATTTGAATTCGATGCCTTTAAGATGAAATATTTGAAAATTACATGATAATCTGAACAATAAAACTTTTTGTAAGGGAAATTAATTACTTATTATTTATGACCCAAGAAATGAAAAAATCTTACTATAATTTTAAATTAAAATAATAAATCCAAAAATCTTAAAATGAAAATTAGTGCCGTGCGTTACGTCGTGGCACAAATATTTTGATAATGAGTAGTTTTTTTTTATAAGGCCGAGGTAGGCGTAACAGTGAATGAAGATGTTAATGAGCTCTAGGGTGGGAATTGTACATTTTGTACATAAACCTTCATTATTAAAACATTAGAAAATTAATTTCATTATATAACGGATTTTAATATTTGATTAAAGTCGATTAACATCTTTTGTGAACAATTTGTTTACATGTTTAAATATTTAAAATTTACTAAGATATTCTCTATACTAACAAGTCTCCTGACACCGTTAAGTAGTGATCATCCAAACTGCTAATACCTTCATCTTTTTTCGACCGTGTAATCATTTACTCGTAATAATCGTCTAACCCTTTTTCTATTATTTGAAAGTCCCGAGCTTACTTTTCCATGATGTAAATGATGAATCATGTCTTAAAAAGTATTCATCAATTGGTTATTATATGCGTATTTACTGTTTGTTGGTTATTAGTTCATAATATTTTATTTTTAATTTAAATTACTTGTTACACTTATTAATTTTTGTAAAGCTCCTGTGCTACCTTCACGATATAGAATTCAAATTCAGTCCAAAAAAATAAATTCAATGCTTGTATTTTTCTTTATACATGGCTTGTATTAAAAATTTTCATATTGAATTTTTTTACACAACAGAGAACTCTCCGTTAGCAATCAGCCTATGCACGGAAGTTTTCATCCCGCAAAAAAAACAACATCTTTAGGTTGCAGAATTTTTAGAACTAATGAAAAGTACGGAAGGAGAAGTACGCTTGTACATTTTAATGAGAGTGGGGGTTCGGTGCTTGTTTTCCTTGAGATTTTTAACTATTACACTGACCATAAATAGTAAATTAGTTTCTAGAAATTTACTTTCCTTATGCCGAAAAAATCTTGAATACAATAAAATATGGTGTCAGATTAAGTAATATTTATTTATCAAAAGGGATAATAGTTTGGTAAAAATTGAAAGTTGGTCAGTGATCGTATAAATTTGTCATGTATTGTACACATTATGTATGTGCGAAAGAAAAAGACATCATGTGGTAGACTATATAATAATTATTGGTTAATTACCCCTAGGATATTTTAGTAAAATTTACATCCAGCATTAAGATCGTCACGTTTTCTGATTCGAATACAAATAAAAGTGTGCAAATTTGTTTGTTTTCTTTTGTGACAAAGAGAAATAAGACCACTGCAGATCGTGTTATTAAAACGATGTTATTAGTAAATATTCAAAACACAAGTATATACTTCTCATTTAAAAACTATCATGTTTCCCAACTGTTTGTAGTTGAAAGACACTTATAATATATAAAGTAAAAAGCTAAGAACTCTCCATTCATCTAATATTACGCAATAGATTAATCGTATGAGAGAGCGGCACTACAAAGGACATATTATTTATACAATATTCCATGCAACAATAAATCGGCAGATTTCCTATTAACCATAGAATTTCACTATCTACGGCACCTTCGAATAGTAGCAGGCTGTTGTTCATATATAAAAGAGAGTTTATAGTGGAGACTATAAATCTGTATTATAGGCGGGAGAATAATATTACGTTACGTCACCGCTTCAATATGTTAAAGATAATTGAGCGTGCAACGAAGCGAGAATACTGGGTACAGTATCAAGAAAGTAATATGGCGGTAGGCTGTAGGGCGCAGGCGCAAGGCTTTTAGTACGTCTCTGTTGCACATGGATGTTGAGCCGATGCGAAATTGTGGAGGTTTCGTTCGTCACTAGCACGGCACTGCAATCAGTGCCAAAGTGGGTGGAAGCGTCCGTCGACTTCGACTAAGTCGCGACTTACTCAAATTAATTTCAAAGGAAGCTACAATTCATACAAGAATCCCGTCAAATATTCAGCCGTAAAATTCGGCATTTTTAAACACGTGACTTTGATTATATTATTTATATTAATCTTTGAAAATTAGGGATAGTGCTTACATATAAAGTGAATTAAATTTTTTTACACAAAAAATTTTCCTCCACAAATAGTAAATTTTTCAAAGAAGATAACCTTTTTTTTTCAATATCTTAAAACAATACAAAAAAGGCACACAAATTTATAAGCAGACGGTACCAGCAGTCTGTACTAATCGTTATAATGCTAAAAAAGCATTACAATATAATAAGTAGCAAGGATAATAAAGAAGACACTTTTAGAGTAGTGTTAATGTTTATAGGAAAAAAGGATACTGTTTGAAAATGCTTTGGTTAAATAATAAGAATATAAAATGATAATATTATTTAAAATAGGTTATGTTATGTGATTACAAATTTTATCTTTTCCGATCGGTAACTTATTTAATTCATATAAAATAAATAACATTGTTTAGTATTGTACGAACACAAGTTTGTCTTTAACAAAGGTAACTTTCTGGAATCACAATAAGTTTCGTGCTTACATTTTAAATGTCTTGTATAGATCTGTAATATCTAAACTAAGCAGTTTTTTTTATTACAGTACATTATTAGAAAAAAAAAAATACTTTTGTCTGGTTATCGCTTCTGGTTGCAGTAACATGTAACCAAAAATGGTTACTACAAAAGAATACGAGCCACACGGAAAATTGAATAACTTCAATATTCATTTTTTAATATTCAATTTTCAATCGTATTTTGACTAAAATACCACTTATTTCACGGTAATACTTTTTCCAGCTTGTAAAAGTAAGCTAGCTGCAAAGAAAAGTTACCGTTTTGCTTTTATCACGTTCTTAAAGCTTTTTTTGTACCTGCGACAAGAACTAAACACCGGCGGCGCATCATGCGTCCTTATGTCTAGGACTTGAAAAGGATAACGTTTTCTTCTTTCATTTTTACAAGAAAGATAGCGTTGAACGTGTAAAGCAAATAAATTTTAAACATAAGTTGGATTTGTAAACAGACGCACAGTAATGTTACTTTATGCATTTGAATTTTGTTTATTTAAGAAGTAATTCTTTGTTGAAATTTAAAATATATAGAAATTTTTAACATTTTGTGTATAAATATTAAATTATTAATTGCAGCAACGATTTAAATTATTTTTCTGTTATTTATTCTTAATAGTTTAATTATCTAATACTTACCTGGAACTTATTTAACTCGTTGTTTCGTTAATCGGTACTTACCTGCAAAAACATAAAAACATTGTTAAAAATTGAGTATATTTAAAGTCGGTTCTTAATTTATTTCTTCATTTATTTATTTTAAAACTTGTTATGATCGAGTTCATACCTTTAGGCATTCTGTAACAGTCAACCTAAGGTGGTGCAGAAATAACCAGTTGGCAGATGTTTAAATAGAAAAAGACATTTAAATAGAGTATATTATCTGCTTTATAAACATAATAAACAATATACTTATGATCTTATTAATATATTCATAAATTTCTCATAACAATTCGCAATAAAAAGAGTTACATTGATTCTTTTGCCAAAAGGTCTCGCTCGAACCTTCTATAAAAAAATTAATCGTTATGCTGTTTCTCTAATTCTGGGAAGAAATTTAATATAAAGCAAAAACGATTTGACACAAAAGAATGAACGACGTCAGATTTGTGAGAATACCAAAAGAGTGCAAAAATAATTTGACTGCCATAGATTTATCTCATGGTGTGTGTCAAAGAAATGTAGGTATGGAAAGGAGGATGAATTGGGTAACCATTTGAGGTCAAAACGACGAGCAGAGGTATTATCGTATTTCCTGAGGTTGAAAATAAATCGAATGCTGTTATTGAGAATACGGTCTATTTTATTAAGATCTGCATTCAGAACAAAATAGAACACTATTATATTTTTGTTCTACTCGAGTGCTTAATATTTTAAACTTTTTTCTTAATAAAATGAAAGAGAAGTTATAAAAAAATTCGCCCTGTCTACGTTTGCGTATTTTTAGCTACATGAATATCCGGTCTTGTGTAATATTTAAACGAAAAAAATAAATAGTAGTTTAGCGCTCCAAAAGCACAAAAATTCAACGGATAATATGAATGTGGAACAAAAGACATTTGCTACCATGTACGCATTTCTGCTGGAAATACATCACGTTGTAGCACGCTTTCCTCCCATTTATTAGGGCACTACGAAAAATCACAGGTATTTGTTTAGAAATCCTTTCTAACAAATATTTCGAAATTTCTATTATATTTTTGTGTCATGAAATGCATTTAATACATTAAAAAACCGTTGATTTACAAAAATTATAGATTTAAAATAACACGTCAATCCCATTCAGAAGTCTCTTTTTAAAAAAAAATGTTTCGTCCAAAATATTATTCTTCTCGTTTCCTTTTATGTTGCTTAATGAAACATATTTTTTGATATTTTAAATCATGAAGAGGGAAGTATAACAAAAAATATGATTTAATGGGGCTATCCTGAAAAGAAATTGTTTCTTTGTCACAACGGATTGTTACAAAGAAATCGGTTGCAAAGGAGCCAAGAGAACGATTATTAAATCAAAACAAACTCGATATTACATTTGTTTCGGTAAGGTTTCATTATACAATGAAAATTAAAACTCGCATCAAACTTATTGAATATTGGTGTTATGTAATTACTGATGGTAATACTGGCTACACCAGAAAAAGTACATATGTGACGGGTGGCCTGTCGGCGGAAAACATGAAATCAATAGGAGAGACCCTGACACAATTTACAATGGCCCTGCCTTAACAGACGCGGTTGCGGAGTTCAAAAATAAACATCGGGCCTTTGCTTCCCAGTGGAGACGAACGGGGTAAGTGTCAAATAAAGTGAATTTTTCATTAGAGTGGTTTGTGGATAGACGAGAGTTTCAGCTTTGCTTCTGAGTGACAACTTTTAAAAAACAGTACGAATGGAATTTTTATGTCCAGTTTATTTTACGCTATTCTTTTATTCATATTTTTGTCCCAAATTATAAATATAGAATGGTACTGAAACATGCTCTACAATAACAAATATGGTACATCTTATTTTACTATTTTTTTATTCAATTTCAAATATTTTTGAAATTAATGTATGGTACTGGTAATAATACCCATTATCATATACAAAGCGATGAGTAACAGGTGTAAAATATTTAAAGAGGTGAGCATATAGTTCATTTGCTGTCAATTAATGAATGGTACACCGCAGTATATACACCACAAAATAACACATAACGTAATGATAATATAGCTTAAAAAGCGTTTCCATAATTCGAATTACTACGTTGATACGTAATCAATAAATCTCATAATCAATAAATCAATTATTGTTTCCTATCTGTCCCTGCCGAGTTTGTACTGCCAGAAGTACCAGCCAGGTCGTATTACAATCGAAACAATAAAATAATATAACGATTATTAAAGTGATCACTTTATACATTTATCGGAAATAGGTGTAAAAAGTTTTAAAGTCATTTTACTCCTATTTCACTTCAATCGCCGTTTTCTAGCTTTTACGCATATAACCAATTATTCTGTATACATTACATAGTTCACTGCCCTTTACTATAAACTAAATGAGGAATACTACGCCTTTTAAAAACGGCATATACTCGTAACTCTGAACTTCCAAGTGTAACTGTCGGTCCACGCTTTTAACTTAAAAATTAAATACGTATTTAATTACGAAAATTAGTTTAATTTGTATAAGTTACATAATTATAACGTAATCATTGATGATCATTATAATTCTGGTAGTAGATAATCTATTTACTTGATATGGTTTTAGATTATAAATAGTCAATTTTAACATTTCGAACGTTCGTAAAGTAATTTAGTTACTAAGCACTTGAACGGTACATAATACAAGTATCAAGGACGGGAAACTTTTAAAGGAATAAAGAAGCAGCGTTTTTCGTGTGTAAATCGAATTTCTAACTCGTAAAAACTTTTCCCATTTTAACACGAATCTTAATATCGTATAATTATATTTTGTTGATGTTATACAGGTGATTCGTTATAGATGTAAAAACGATTCAATAATGGTTTCATAGTACACTACATATTAAAATTAATCATAGTATACTATATGTCCATGCAGATTTCGTATTGCCAGAAGTTATTTGTCGCCTTCCAATAGAAAATTAAATAACGTAGCATGTTTTAGAATGAATGAATGAAACCAGTTATCGTAACGATCTCTGTAGGAGACCATGACTAGCAATGTGCGTCTATCGACTGACATAATGATGACGATGGTGATTTCGGAATAATTACTTTATACAAAAATATTTTAAATAGGTACAAAAGTTTTAATGTAGGTATTTATGCCTTTGCTGATAAATTAGCTATACATTCACCCCTTCATAGCTTTTACATTTCAACCAATCTTGCTCTATAGCCCTAATTAGGATATATCATTTTAAAGAAATAAAATTCACATCAGGAACACATTGAAAAAACCTTTTTTTAATTAACAGCAAAGCTTAATAGTAAATGAGAAAATAAAATGTGGTAGAAACAGCTGCGTTCGTAAATAAGTTAGAATCATTCGTGCTTTAAGAGAAATAAAATTTTAGCGACTATTTTAGCAGTACGTAACTAATTATGTAGGCCTGTTGTGGATGAAAACATGTGGTGAGCCGACATGCCAGAGAAGTAATTAGGAGATATGTGTCTCTGAGACTTAGTAAAGTTGTGGATGATTAACAACCACAACGGCGAAACTCGTTCATTACGCTACGAAGACAACTCTCTGTAGTCTGTTGTAATGGTTAAAAAATTGAGCCGCGCACACATACATGATTGTGTCAGCGAATTATTATATATTGCATTTTGTATCTTCAAAACGTAATCAAAATATCTGTTTTATCGTGTAAGCCGATAGACACCCAATGCAAGGCATAGGCCATATATATGAATCGTAAATATTTAAAATTACATATATATATTTATATATATATATATATATATATATATATATAAAAATATATATATGTAAAATAATTAACGTAAATTAAAAACGTAAAATAATTGATTCTGTAATGTAAAGTTTCAATTATATATTTTTTTTTATCTTTAACGACGTGCCTATACGAGTAATTACATAATTGATTTTATTTTTAGTTAGTAGTGCTTAGTACTTGAAGAAGTATTGAAGCATTACATAACAAAGTTTTTATGAGAAGAAATTGGTAATATGAATTAAAATAAAATATATTTTCTATTACACTCAACCCCTTTGCAAATTCTCATGTGTGTAGGGATGTAAAAATACTTATGGTATCTTTTTTATTCCTTAGCAATCATGTTATAGAACTCTAGAACAATGTTTTTTTCTTTTTTAATAAGCGGCGACGTTTTATTAAAGTTTGCTTATTTTATAAACACCGTGATGCACTTTCATCCGACGCCTTGTTACTGATTTATCGTATAGAAACAAAACTCACAAATGTTTTTTTTTAAGAAATGTAATTTAACTAAAGCGAATTTATATCAATCTGCGTTTGTTAATTTTATGTAAACTTTAATTTTATAACATTCTCTAAATGGTAATTGCTGTAGTAAATATTTCTTGTTTCTAGTCGAAATTTGTATTTGAAATGTTTGAGGAACTCTTTTCATTTTATCTTGAAGGTATCCAGAAATCAATTAGACCAGATAATTTTATATATACGGGATATCTAATAACATTTTTTTAAATCCTATCAAATAATGAACTTCATTACTGAACAAATTCTCACTTATGTATATTAACATTCCAGTCCAATAGTTTTATATTACGAAAACTTAAAGAAACTTTATAATGGGTATCAAATTATTCCTCCTGACGTGGTTACTGTTTAAAACTTTCCCACATAAAAGTAATCTGAACTGTATTATTTGAGTAGTCATAAATACCAGATATATATTTTTTAACTGAGTGCTCATTGTTATATTTACTAGACAAAACAGCACAAATTGAAATCTCGTGACGGATTTTATTTAATAATTTTTAATGAGCAAATGGGCGTTGGATTATTATAATTTTCAACTTATTGTTTTTATAGATAACTATAGCCCTGATAAAGTATAATCTATTTAACACAGCAAGTGGCTTTTGTTCGTCTAATTGGATAAACGTATTCTTCTGACATTAAGAAGGTTAAGAGGCTTCAGTGTTACATTTTTGCGTGTTAACATAATAAACTACAAAGGAATATTGAAAACAAATTATTGATTTTACACAAACATTTAATTTTGAATACATTTTTTAATGTCAATAGTTACTTGTCTTACGAAAATCATACCGACGATGAATAATATCGTATTTAAATGTTGTTAACTTTATGATAATTTTCCAAGTAACATGTAGTTTTCAATATATAGATCTGAATTTAGTTTTTGTACTATATATTATAGGCGATATTTGTCTTAGAAGCATTTATACCGCGTTTTGAACATTTACAAATGAAAATCATCATCATTTAAATATAAAAAAAATTAAATTATCTAATGAAAATTTTGTATACGTCTTTCTCTACCACATATTCTAATGGGAAGTAAGAAGTGAAAAGGAATAGAAAAGGAACAATAGACACACTACCATAACTAGTTACCTTTATAAAATCAGCATTCTTTGATTTGGTGGCCCCCATACAGTAATCATATTAATAACATACTTTTAGCACCAAGTAATTAACAAACTTTCAAAACAAAGCCTTAAACGATTACGCTAACAATTATTATACATATGTTTATTTGACTCGAAACGCTCTTTGTTGATTATATAAACAATTTATAATTTTTCTAACAATCATGTAAAAAGTGTCAACTATGAACAATGTAATAGTTATTTTAATTCAAGTAACATGAATATTTAGGAATTAACGTACATTAACAAAGGTTCAATACATTTGCTTGGCAAAGATGAATTTAATATCACAGGTGGATCAAGCGACACATAAGCAGGAACTCTACTAACATTTATATTATATTCTGATTGTTTTATTAATACTTAATTTTGGAACACGGAGAAATACTTTACATTAAAATTGTTTATTCACACCTAGGCCCTACAATTGACTTCACGATAGCCGCAGGAGATGCATTAAACACTAACTTTACAAAGGTTCAGTCTACTATTGCAACCGGAACAACCACGAGAAAGGATTTCCATTAACTTAGCCTGGACGATGGGATCTTCTTTGTCCGTGCACTTGACAATAAAAGCTTTGTATTGACACAAACAAAACGTCTTAGTTTACGGCTGAGAGTTATCTTTCGCGACATTCGACACCTTTATATTGGCGAGCCTTCCAACGTTTTCGAAACAGGCGATTGGTCTTGATTCATGTTAATATAACAAAGATAGTTAACCTTAAAAATATTATTTTTAATGCTACGTTCAGCATACGATTGGAAAGGTTGCAGCGCAGAGGCGCGTAGCTTCGTGCGCAAACTCCACCGAGCGTAGCCGAACGCTTCCGACTCCCCCCGGGCCGTGCTCTTTCCGGAGCTACGTTTGATATATTTTATATTACTCGGCCCTTTTTTTTAATCACATTTATAATCCAAATAGACTCGGTAATTTACAAAAGCCATGTAAATATTATCTTATGGATAACCAATCACAGTAACAGCTTTACCACTTTGACTTTAAAATTCTTGCACTTTAGAATTTGAAATTATATGACGATATTGATTTATCTTCCGTGAACTTAGCGTCTGTGATATTAACTGATGCCTGTTCTGAGGTTTATCTTTATACTGGACTTTTTATAGAAACGAAAAGTATGTAGGTTTGAGAGAATTTACTTACTACTGGAATTATGCACGGCTTAAGTAAACTTTACGTCGTCTTAAAAAGGTATGGAAGTCGGGAAACCTTTATTAACAATGAATGTTGTTTTAGCGTTTTGTCTTTTATTTTAAGTCTATCGATTAAAGTCCACCTGGATCGGTAAGAAAGCAAATTCATTTTAGACATTTACGAGGATCTTTTGAAACTACTGGAATCGAAAAATAAATGTCATGTGTTATACTGTTTATGAACAAATCATCAAAGTATGGATAATGTAAAGATTTGTCTGAATCTCATACATACCTTCCGATAGTTATTGCATAATAGTTCGTCATAGGTTTTCTGTTTTTTTTTTTATTTTACGTCAGTTTTTATATAAAAGTTTGGTAAAATAAAGTAAATTGAACATTCTAATTAATAAACATGATATATATTTGTACTGTTAAATATAAAAAGTAATATATTTCTTAACGTTCACAAAAATTAAATAAAACCTGTGATAAAAATCGGACTTGGAAAGTTATTGTTACTAATTTATATATATTCAAAAAGGTTTTGTAAAACGCTATTATATTATTATATAATTTGTTATACATTCGTCTATCAATTTAATTATTAGATTAGCAAATTCATAGTTCAACAAATCTATTGTAAGTAAATAATGACCGTCCAAGGGATTTCGCTATTCATCATTCTTCGGACAAACGAATATAGATTGCATGAAGATTAATAGCACTTACTGAAATTGCTTCAATAGAGAGCATTTTAGGAAACGTTCTTCGGAAAAACTTTGGCTCCTTTATACATTTAATAAATTTGAAAATAATCTTTCAGGATTTCTTAAAAATATGTATTAAAAGTTTAACCTGTGTATGGTAATCTTGTATGCTTTTGGTATCATTGAGCCTTCAATGAAAACAAAAGTGCTTCTGCACTATTATTGTCATGCTTACCTTTAAAGAGCGAGTATCAAGAATTGTAAATTATGATTTTTAGTCTATTCTTATTTACAGAATTATATCCTTCTATTATTGTCATTTAGACACCAGTCATGGCATTTCATTAATGCCCTAATAAATATAAGTAAAATTAATTAATAAAAAAATTAAATTTTATAGCTAAGGCTAATGAGAATTCAAATAATTATTAATGTTTGGTTAGAAGATTACTACAACAATAAATTTCATTTCTCATTCCGTTTTACTATTTTAGAATATTGATAAAACAGGCATAAATAAATTTGATTTAAACCAAATGACTCATTATTACAAAAGCTTCTTATACGAAAATGGATAATTGAAATCGAGCGAAGAGGCTGTCAGTTTATCCGCAGTGTGTTAAGCAGTCTGTGTAGTTCAACGGATGAATCTGATAAGTCAGGTATTATCGAGAGCTAGTTGGAATCCCAATTAGGTTCGTGATTAGATCGGTGCGCCTCGACGCCGGCTCCAGGGCATTTGAAGTACTTCTCGCGCCTCGTAATGGTAAATAGACCGTGTTACCGACACACTTAAGTGTCATATTAGATCTATATTATATAAGAAATATGCTTAAAAAATGTTTTGTTAAAATTTGTGAGTTTTACAATTTTCACATACTTGTACTCGTCGTTTATACTTTGTATGTTTATAAATAATTTATTATACGTATAAACATTTTCGTTGGCGTTTGGTAAACGTCATTTCTTTTATTGTATTTACATCAGTTTCCTTTTGGTTTTTTAAGTTTAAATGCAAACACGATGCAAATTATATTAAGAGGCAAATAATAATAATTTTGTATAACGAAAATAAATAGTTAACCTAATAAAATACCGTAAACTAAAACGAAGAAACAAAAAATATGGAAGAAAAAGTGTAAAATATTGCATGATTCGAATAAAAATGTAAGTTTGCATTTAATTAATAATTTACAGTAAAATAAAAGCAAATTACCTCAATTTTTAAATGAATTTTAAATAATCTGTTATATGTTATGTTTGGATATATTTTTGAATTTCATATACAGGTGATACTTTATCAGTCAATGGTTTCAGGAATAATAAATACTCGTAACCTAATCATTACATAGTAGAAAAACGTGTTTGAAGAATTCGGATTAAAATTAATAATTGTTTACTATCTGGCCCTACTGAATTTGTACTAGAATTGTTTATAATATATATTTTTATATTCATAGAATGATTTATTGCGATATTTAAAATGATATCAAATTTGAATGTGTAAAATATTACAAATATATTTTTTAATATAACTTTTTAGTACCGTGGTGTTTTTAATATTTTATAGTACTTACCTCACTAGAAGTCAAATAACAGATTCTTGAGTCGGTGCTGTCTATGGAAGCTTGCTGCACGATGCCGTAGCGGGAAGACTCTCTGTCACTGGCGTACTCCGAACGTATGCTGTCTTGTCGATCGAAAACACCCCTGCAAAACAGTTCGTATAAGTGCTTGCTGTAAAGCTAACTCATCTGGTTTAACTTTACTCTGTATTGATCAAAATGTTACGAAAATCCATTACCGGCTTAATGCTTTGCACCACAAAACGCTCACGGATCAAATTTATTGAAATTTATTCCACTTAAATTCCAGTAAATAATGAGATGAAATCCTTGATTTTTGTTTAACGATAAAAGGGTTGTTCATTGTTACAAGAAGTCATAATAATACACGTCATTATTTTAAAACAGAAATCGGGATAATAAACGTTCGGAAAACGAGTTATAATTGTTGAATCATTTTGATTGCGTTTGGTTTGGTTTCAGTTATTATTTACGAATATATTACATTTGGATGAAAAATATTAAGTATTTTTAACACTCGATTATATGATAACTCCGTTTTATAGGAAATCACTGACCATACATATTTGTATTAATTTCTTTCTCTGTGCTTGATAAAATTAGCAACTCGTTTTTGAACAACCGTGTATGGTATTACAACACATTTCCATGCAATGTATAATCTAGCAATAAATTCAATAATGTTCTTTAAGCAAAAACTAGCTAGCTTAAAATTCTACAAAGTTATAAAGGATTTTTAAGCGATAATAAAGCCTGGGAATTGCTCTACTCCATCAAGGACGTTGTAAAACTAACCACAAAAAACCTGTGTTTTTGTTGTGGACTCTTCTTAGATCAGGGCGCGTTTTGAACTCCCGTAGCTTAAAGCTGAAGGATACCAATATAAAGGAATTCAATCTGATTTTAGTTTCTTTTAAATTGGGCTGTTCTGTACTGTAAATATTCCTATGCGAATAATAATGTGATTAAATGAATTACAGGTTTATTTTTCAATTAATTATAATGTCATACTAAATCTTTAATATTTGTTAAATATCACTTTTGAAGTTTCTTATGACAATAACTCGGTTATTGAAAATAAATAGTACAGTCATGGGGTAAATGCAGGATTTTGATATACAGTTATCATTTTTTATATACCTTTTTATCCGTTCAATTTCATAGTTATTTTTCTATACATATCTTTTTAAAAGATGTGTTGATGATTAATTGATGATTGGAGTTTCATCCTACTTTTTCTTCACAACTATAACACCTTGCGAAGTAGAATAGAGTAAAAAATAAAATAGATTAAAAATATTCAGTTGACGATCAATAACAGCTAAATGTGTTAAAAGATCCAATGTTGAATAAATGAATTTTATCTTTATCTTTAATGTCATCAATATATCATAAAGCTTTTTGTTTCTTTTTTTCAGGTCTTTGTAAGACATTAAATGCAGGCAACTTATAATCGGTCTTATTAGAAAACTAGGGGAGAAGCCTATGTTTAGCAGGGGACACATCCTATGGCTAATTGACGATGATGAAATTTTAATATAAGCTAGGATAGATAGTTCTATTGATGGTATTCAATGGAATTAAATCTCTTTGCCCAAATAAGTAACGAAACGGATATGGTATTCATCAAACGGTAATGGCTTACCCATAATCGTGAAGTTTAAAGAGTTTTGATATGCACACGCTTGCGTATCACCACATTTGCGATCATCTTCTTGGGATATAGTGGGTTTGTTTAATTAATGAAGCGTTTTCATAAGCCACCGAACCATCGAAACGGAACAAAATTATACCCACTCAGCGGAAATTACATTCATTTATTCATTATTATCCGCAAAGCATTACTTACAGTAACCACTTATGAATCAGAAGAGCCCAATTTGATATAAACAAGAACCAGATTGAGTTTACCTATAATGAACTAATTAAACATAAAACTACGTGGGTTCCAAATGTGCTCTGATGTGAGAAGAACCCACAATAAACTTAGACGGTTTATTTCTGGTCAAACAGTGGAAGAGCAATTGGATTTCAAGCTTTATATTATCACATAGGAATTTTACATTATTATAAATTTTAACACTTCGTTTCATTATCTCAAATCAAAAAATATATATTCTTTATTACAGTAAACCCCCAATGAAATTTTAAGGAAAACTTTTTGTAAAATAAGTACTGTAGAAGATATACAGTAATTTAAATTGTATATAAATTATATTACGACATATATTATGCTACTTGTGGTTTTAAAAGTAAATGTTTGAGTCAATACCAAACACTGTTGAATGCTCGTGGTTGAAATCTATGCTTAGTTTGTGATTATTACGTCTGAACGAACAGCTCCTCACGCTAATGGATATTCCAGGTAGTTTTCGCTTTGTATGAATTTTGTAAGTAATTACAAAAGGATTTAAATTCAAAGTTCCTTGAATACATTCTATTAAATTTGCTAAACTTTTAAAGCAGTGTTCAATGTAAAATGTGATGAAGTTTTGCCAGACATTTTAATGCTCATTTGCATTAAAACTAGAGTCCTAATTTACATTTGGTGTGATACCAGCCGACACTTGAGTTTCGTTTGAAATTATAATGAATGTAAAACATAGGAACGGAATAGGTAAACAAAACTAAAAAAGAAATTGCGAAAATATTAACAAATGTTTTACGATTTGCTATTCTGACACATAATATTGTGTTCATTGTTGCCATACATTTATTTGAAAAATGTGAGTGTTATTTGAAAATATATTACATGTTATATTTTTTTTTAATCTTAGCTTGAATAGACTTGATTTTTTTGTGTAATAGTGGGATAAGAATAATTTTAAAAAATTATTTCCAATACAACTTAAATTTAAAAACACTTAATAATTCGACGTATCGTATAACACAAGTTCTTCCTTATGTAAGTATATTTTATCTATTTAAAAAAAAATCTTAATCACTAAACAGTTCGTTATAGCTGAGAAAATTATCATCAAGTAGATATGGACTCGTAGCTCTCCGATGGATTTTTAACTAAGAGTACAAAATTTATTGCATTTATATTTTAATGCAATGACCTGTGCAAAAGCGAATAGAGTGCATTTCAGGAAACGATCTATAAGGTCATTGATCGGTGATATTTTTTTGAATGGGGCGGAAAAGGTCATTGATTATATCTAGCAGCATCGGTTTACCGTTGTTCAAAACTGTCGGCACGAGTACTTCTATATCCAGAGTCATTGAGGCTGCCTTCATGTCGCAGACTGGGCAGGGAGTCCCACGGAGAGCGGCGTGGACCCGGGGGCGGGGCACCTCGCCATCCGTCCGAATGCCGGTACCACGCCGAACGAGCTGATTCCCCAATACACGAGGCGCAACGAGAGGCGCTTACGAAGCTGAGGGACAAGGATTACGTTTTATTTAAAGTCTAGAAGATTTACTAATTTTCGTCGATTTACGGAATTTGTTACTTTTGAAGTCTATATTTTAATTTTTGCGAAATTTGGATAGATGACAGACGTACGAGAAACGAATATTGTATAAATTTTAAATGAATTATTGATTGTTATTAAGATTTTACTTTCGAATTCAGTAGTAATGAGTTTTACACACTCTTAAAAGGTTTTTCACAATGAATGTTAAGAGCACGCGGCTCTCTTGGCCGTGAGATGTTAATGCCAGTTATCCACTTTCAAGTTACGAAAGGTCTTGGAAAAGTATTGATTACAACAAAACCTATTAAAAAAATCTTACTTCACTATTTAGAAATTAAAATTGCACTGTGCCGAAAATTTAGAAAATAATATACATACATAAGAAAGAACTTGACTTTAATTAATTGTGCCAATTAACACTTTAAAAATAATTCTTATTTAACACTAGAACACTAGAGTGTTAGAGGTCAAGATATTACAATTATTTTCATTTTTTTATGGAGTGCCAAAAAACGAATATTTAAAGGGAAACAATCAGTGCTCGTCGCAAAATATCGATATAAAAAGATGTCTCAAACATGTAACATTGTACAATAATCTCATTTAAAACGGACATCTCCGCGTTCTCCCTTGAGGCGATAGTTCCGTGTCGAATACGAAGACCGCCTCGAATCTATTACAAGTTTAATAGCTTACTATGAGTAGACCAGAAATCTTTGCAGACGCTTCATTATGTAACCAATCAACTTCAACGTTGAAAGCCAGAACGAAAAGCTTTTTACGTTCTGTTTAATATAAATAGTAATTTAACACACTTCATACTGAAGCTTAATAAGTTATATCATAAATTAATTTTGTCAAGTGTTATATGTTAAATAAATTGTATATTATATTACGTCAAACACAATTTAGGTAATTTAGGTACCATTTTAGCACTTATTTCAACTAAGAAGTGGAAATTAAAATCACTACCGCCTATGACCTGACTGTTTGAATTATTATAATTCAATAAATTTAAGATGTTCTTCGTACTCTTTTAATCTTATTTATTGCACAGGGTGATTTGTTACCTTAGTACATCCTGTCCACAATTTAGGTTTTTGCAAAATATTTAACTTAATGAAATTTGGTTGACTACATAATTATATTAATATTGTTTACTATCTATCCCTGTAGACTTGTGCCAGAAATTATTGGCTTGTAGCATCAATTTTATAGAAAAAATGAATTAACGCATATTTAATACATCTCAGATTGATCATCCTGTATGATGATTGTAAATAGGATTAAAACTCTAAAGTTTTTTCCTGATAAATGAACTATATATTTTAAGTTTTTCAAACTACAAAACAATCACCTTGCATGATCAATAATAAATTAGATTATACGTATCTATAAGTATAGATCTGTATTTACCGCTATTGTTATGAACGGTAATTAAACACATATTAACGTGACCTAGTAATTGCATCATAATCATTAAATCGATCATATTTGAATACGGTAGGTACGAAAATAATTAATTAAATTATTAAATTTATGCTCATTACTTCGTTAAGTGATGAAACAGAAAATATCATCACCCATGTTCATTTATAATGAAAAATCATGTGTACATTCGTTTTAATTAATAATATGGCATTATTAATTGATATGATTATTAAGCCTCTTTCCATGTTTAATCAAACAGGTTACTTGTTTACATGATTTTTCAACTTTAAAATATTAATTGAAAATATTTGAGCTATTATATTTTATAAGCAATAACGGTGTTTATTTTCAGGAATTACGTTAGTAGTGTTATAGTGATAGTATATGTTGTAATTGATTTGTATCTGGAGCGGAAATAACAGCAGCTACAATAAATACAATACGAGTTGGCCGTAACCGGAAAACGATTCGCCAGTCTCGCACGTACTCTGTAACGCTAATGGAATTTCAAACGATACACAGTGCCGTCTCATTCCATTGGATTAAATAGGTTTTCAAAGCGATTTTCCGAGACATCTAATTAAATGCTAAATCTGTCCTCGATTAAAACCGTTCGCTTTGTGACTGCAGCATGCTTGAGAATACAGGAGCGACATTAAACTCTCCGATAGAGATTTCTATTTACTAATGTGGTAACGGCACCAAGTACAACAAATTCTATAACAATTCATTAACGTCTACCTTAAACGCTACATGAAAATGAAGTATAATGAAAAAACCTTTTACTAACTTTAGATAAATCTCATCAATTAATATGATCCATTATCTTAATAGAGGGTTGGGATTTTGAACAAATTTCGCTTAGCAAAGGCTAAAAAGTTTATGTAACCTTGTTTCTAGTATCATCATTTTTGTGGGGTAGCTTTATTATATTACATTTAAAGCTATCTTTTATCTGTCTTGTCTTGTCTATTAATACTTTTCTTATTAATGTAGGTGGAGCTTGGTTATACAACGTAATCCTCGATGCAATAGCCGAGTAATCAAGAAGCTTATAAAATTTCAATTAAGTCTTGATTATTTATGTTAAAATCAATGTACATTTTCTTCTAGTTTATTCATTTCCACATAATTTATTATAAAAACGCCTACTATTTTTTATGTCACCATAAAGAAAGTAAATTTAGTTTTTATAAAATAAAAACTACTAGCTGGCTTGGCAAATTTCATTCCGCCTAACAAATACAACAAAAATAAGTAAAAAAACAATTAATAAGTAGGTTCGGAATTTTCAAATTTACTAATGATTTTTACTTACAGTTATTGACATGGCTAGACTCTTTTGATGTTTATGTTTTATTTTATTGATGAATATCATATTTTATTATGACATAAGTTGAACAGAGACAAATCAACAAACAGATATCATAAAATTAAATAACACGATTACATTTTAAATAATTAACTGAACGACTTAACTGATGTTTTGGCTATTTTTTTATTAATAAATATTATATTTTAATAGTTATTATCCTATTTCGAACAAAGGCATATTCGCAAACACAATAATCATAAAAAAATGTCCAGTCGTTCTTGAGTTATTAATGGTGCAACTAACATGGCTTTGTTCTAGGACGAAAAAAAAATTATTACACATAACCCACACGATATTTTACATTAAGTCTTATATAATATAATTATAACAAAGTAAATGTGTATATATATATATATATATATATATATATATATATATATATATATATATATAGCACAAAATAAAATTACAAAAGAATCCAATACTCAACATATTGTACATACAATTGCATGTCATGGTCTCTTTCGATCGGATAAGGTTTTAGACGTGGCAAAAAAAACGACTTTTTTATACACATACATAGATTTATTTCTTTTAATAATTTACTTATAATCTCTGTAATATATATAATAACAAAAAACTAAAAACTTTTTATTAGGAGTGACAAATCATCTTGAATTTTACGTTAGAAAAATCTGTTATTAATTCTTTTCAGAGAGTATTGCGAAAGTTTCGCAATCGTTCGTAATTCTATCCCAAGGAATGTAACGAACCATGTTCATACGAGTATTTAAAATTAGGTCAAACTGAATGCCGTACTGACATTTTTAAGATTTTTATTCATTTTACTTCGTACAAAGGAACAAATGGAAACGGGTTATTATACTACAATTATGTACTTGAATATCATGCAGCACTCTAAAAATTGTCTAAGAGTATAAAGAATATGTAAAATTTTGTACATAAGTATCAATACAAATTATATGACACAACATTATAATAACGATATATATTAATTACTATAAATATTATAAAAAAGTAAGCAAAAAACACGCACAAAATTTTTCAAACCCAGTTATTAAAGCATTCATATAGATTTCTTGCATTAATAATATGGCAATATAAACAGCGTAGACTGTTCATCGTGGCGTTCTTTTGGGAGAAACCTATGAAAAATAGATACTTTATTGAAATCATTTTAAAATTTTAATCTTGGAGCTGCGCATATTGAGTATGAAAAAATTATAAAAAAAAACATCGACACGTACTATCAAAGAAACTCCAAGTTCCTCTTATATTCCTTTGTAGTCAAAGAAAAATTGTGCATATTTCATTTTAAAAAACTAGGAAAGTACCATCTTATCGTCTCTTTGATATTGAACATCAGAAAGCATTATTGTATTAGAGTACGACACCGCCTTAGCTAGAAGAATTATAAGTCAAAATCTTTATTATCTTAAGGTAATGTGGATATACGCAGATGTGAGTATAATGTAGGATATTTTATAACAAAACTTTGTGTACCACCATACCTTACAGAAATAAAAAGACACGTGTGCTCTATTTAAAATATAACTTGAGATACAACTGCGTTTTCTTATTAACACATGTTGCAAGTTTAACACGCTAACGTTTTATTTAAGTTTCTTTCCCTTATTTATTTTCTATTGTTCATGATAAATATTTTGTGTGTGCGACATTCCTTAAAAAGATCGTTGAATATACTTATTGATTAATTGTATCTTTTCGCGGCATCTGCTTTTATTGTGCTTTTCTAAATAAATAAATAAAAATAAATAAGATTGAATAGCAGACATGAGAATTAAAGACGAAATTATCCATCTAAAATATGATGTAGAACGGTCTCTATCACAAAATATAGATACAACGAATAAAAGACCCGGCGATTATGAGAATGGAAACTTAAAAATAAAAATACAAATAAAGCCTTATTCTATCATGAGTGACACTTACGATAGACAAGTATGAGAAACAATATAGTTTCAACGAGAAAATGGGGACAAGAGGCTGTTTTTTCAACTTTTTGAAATTCTTTATAAAATTATTATACTAACAAAAGTTACTGTTCCATGAGGAAAAAATCACACAACTAAGTTGAACAAGCATTACCACCTATTTAACGAAATAATTAGGAACAAATTCATCCTGAATGCGGACAGCGATCTTCGTGGGGATCTTTGACGAAGGCCTGTGCCGAGCAGTGGGCGCCTATCGGCTGACAATCGGCGGTAGAGGTTAGAGCGAGATGTATAGGAGAGAAATCTCTTTATAACCTGCTGAAGTTTCTTGTCAGTTCTTATCAGTAGGTGGCGCGTTAGGAACTAACGAAAACTTATTTTTAAGCTGATAATTTTATAAATTATTTTAATGATCTTATATAATAAAGCAATTGTGTTTGTAACTTTGAAGGATTTAGGTCTACCGGGAGCAAAGATCAGCTCATGTCGGAGATTTCTAGTTTTGGTATGGAGAGGAGTCTAGTCGGTAAAATTTCGATTAAATCTGCTACGCAGGTCGACAGTCCTGACCAAAGTACCCGACGCCTCTCAACGCAAAGCTGTATGGTGGTAAGTGGTTACGAATTCATACAAAAACAGTAACACTAAAGTAGTAGCCACAAATGTAAGGTCAGACTATGAAAATCGGGGGCATTTTAAATTTGTTAATTATGTACATTGTTTTGATTTGACATTTTGAAACTGGGACAAAAAAAAACGCATTTAAAACACACATAGCTTTGAGCCTGATTATCAAGTTTTTTTTTTAATTGAAAATCACATAATTGAAGAGATGTCTTACTTTAAGATAAATTATATGTAGACACGTATATCTTTTGTTAATAGAAAATTTATTTCAGAAAAGTTTGCAAGGCCTGGAATCGTTAACTGGCAAAGAAGTGGTGTTTTCATTTAAATTTTGATTTGAATTTTAACCTGAATAAAGCGGCTCGAGTACACTAAGGTAAAATATGCAATCGATCAAGAGTTAGGTCACGAACATGAATTTTTGCATACAAATCAATAGGCACTGAATTGCGTCTCTATACTTTGATTGCTACGGCGTAGCAACTCTACCCTGTTTACATACAACGGCTTTAATAAATATAAAGTGGCTATATTTTATTCCAGGAGTATGCGTTTTTTCCTTGTTTTTCAATAACATTCACTTGGAATCTGAGATAAGATTTTTAGGATTGTTTAAATTTTACGTTTAATTTTATTATTTTAGGTCGCGATATTTTTGTACCAATGTTTAAGATTTGTTGTCATTTTATGTGTTAATTATTATATATTTGTCATTAACAGTAATTAATCACAATAGGAGTATTTCTGTACATTTTAAATAACCATATACGGAATCAGGTTATTTATTTAGAAGTAACAGGAATAAATTTGTTGCATGTTTTATTCGAGTATGGTACGGTATTTTATTTGATTTTAAATATTAAGAGCATCAGAACGTAATCAGAACCCTATATGAGAGTTAATAATTTTGACTACAAAGAAATCGTTGCTCACTATACAAATTTAAGTTAATAACAGTTTCAAAAAATGTAACATAGTTACGGATTTGTGTAAAATAACTATATTTATCGTTTTAAATCAAATTAATAGTAAGTTTAAATTTTTCGGCCCTTGTTAAAATTTCAACACTTGTATTATTGTGCAGTATCCATATATACCTCGTAAGCGTAGAGCATGTAAGTGCATATACCGACTTTATCGATATTTGCAGCACAAAATTGAGACACTTATTTACGAATATGATAATAATTACATTTATGGAAAAACTTACTCTTGGTATCGATTAAAGTTTTCAATTGTAAAAATCATTGCAAATCGTTATTTATTCTAGCCCGATCCAATTAATTCGGGCTATACCGAGGTGATAATTGTTATTCAATATTCATCTGCTTAGTTCAATGACCCCGAAAACTAATTTGTTTTTTAATAACATGTTACTTTAATTTATTTATCGTTTTAAAATATGTTACGATATAAACTTTAAATAATTATTATGGTTGTCAATTTTTCTTATTAAAAACAAGGCAACCTGTAGTAAAATAAACATTTTGATTATTTTTAGCCAACACGGCCATGGTACATTTTTATATTACTTGCAATATTGACGATGTAATCTGTTCGTGTTTTTACTTTTCCGAATATTTCCAAACACCTCAGTTTTATGTGAGTATACTGAATATATCACAAAAAAGTCAATGTAATTAAATCTTAACTTACCTTGACTGGTGATCGCTCAGATACCCTTGGTCGCGGTCGCGGTAGCGTTCCCTGTAAAATGGCTTCGTTAAAAATGTTTTATCCTTCCAAAACATAATATTTATTTAGGTCTTTGTAATATTAGAGTAATTTTTTTAAAAGGTATTTATTTATGGGATATTTTTCGTATCTTTTTACCGATCCTAAATTTGATAGATAATAAATGATCTACGGATCAGACATGATTTACGTAATAAAGTAATTGATCTTTTTTAAAATGTAAATAAAAAAATTATGTAGATAAATATAAAATTAAAGATTTGATTTCGATATTTCAAAAAATACTAAAATTATTTTTAATATTTGTACTTCTGGGGAATATTAACCAAAATTAATTTATAACCTTCAAATTATAAAATTCTTTGAAACAGTCACATTTAATCTCTCAATTATCTCATTTATTTTTTGTTCTATTAACTATTTGTACTACAGGAATCAAAAACCTATACGGGTATTTTTTTATTTAAGTTTCAGTTTTTTAGTTTACGTAAATTAAAAATAATTAACACATCATCCACATAGATTCCCTTCGTTATCAGATTCAACTTCAATTTATGTTTTTACATCAACGGAAAATTTAATTATACTCAATAATAACACGTTTTATTATTTTCTTTATACTATTGTTTATTATGCATTTGCGTAAAATATTAATACATTAGAAAAGTAGATCATGTTACACGTTCGGATGTGGCAATTTTGCAAAATATTTGTGTCATTTGTTATTGTTTCCATTGTTATAAAAATCGTATTAATTAAACGATATGGGTTAGCAAACCTTGTATTGTGATCACTCATGTATCCACGCTCCCTTTCCCTCTCGCGTTCCCGCATCAACTCGTTACGATCGCTACAACAAGCAAGACAATACACCTTCTCAAACAATAAATAATTAATGAACGGGGGCACTTCGAAGCAAAATAGGGATCCTCACTTAACAAAAAAATTAAAACAAAGCCATTGCTATTTTCATCTTCAAGATAAAAAGTAAATAAGTGTATTCTAAGTGCTTGGATTCATTTGAATTAAAAATAAATAATCGAAAAAAAATAATGCCTTAGTGATTTTCAATAAATGTGTATCTGTTGTATTTATAAAATAAACTTAGCGTAATATATCCTAACGATAGCTGGAAGCTTTGAAAATATTTTAATAGATTTCATTTAATTTAACATTTTTTCGTAAAAAACATTATACAAATCTAACCCGACATACAGCTAGAATCCGTTTCATAAATATCTTCTGGCAACTTAAATATGTAACTCAAGTAGGATATTTTTTTTTTAAATCCGTACTAGAGTAAGCTTTTAAAGCAATGATTTAGACTTCTACATAAATTTTAAAAATAGAACTAAAATATTAATTTTGGACTTTTAATAATTGGAATTTTTATTATTTTTTATGTAATGGACCACTGCTTTCGAAGAATTTATCTTAGATATATTTAAACTAGTGTTTATCTTGTTACAATAAAATAATTTAAGTTAATTGTGATTAAGAGCACATATATTTTGTGTATAAACTACAGATTATAGTAACTTTTTTAAAATGATAGCCAAAATCCTGACTCACTGATCTAGACTAGACATAACCATTTTGCGTACCTTTTGTATGCTATTTGCTATTTATATCGTAATCTATAATTTCTGTAAAAAATGTTTGAATGTATTTTAATTAAAAAAAATTACACGGGCAAGAAAAAAATACTTCAATTTTATATGATAAACTAAAATATTAATTTATCATTGTCATTGATATCGTAATGAATTGTTAGACTTTGCTTAATATTAAACGTCCACCTAGTTGGATATCTGCCAAGTCATTCTCCTATGCGTTGTTGCTATTGCAGCACTTTGAGACCTGCACGTCTAGTTGCGGTGTAATCATTACACGACCAGTAGTCAGTCACTAAAGCTTTACCATTGTGTCAGCATAGTGCTTCACAAATAACCAGTGGTACTGGTCATTGAAAGCTGTTTGGAATTATCTATAATATTGAAGACAATTTTCTAATATACAGACAATTAATAATAATAATAATTTTACTATACTGTTATAAATGTATTTAATAGTTTTTAAATACAGTAACTAACTCAAATGTACTAAATAAATTAGAAGCATCCCAATAATATTCTTTTATTTCTACTGGAAAGAAAACAAAGACGTTTTATTTAGCATAGACGCAAATTTACGCATCAATAATAATTTAAAGAATTATAACAATATATACATGTATAATATATAGATTTACAAATAAATAAACATACATGTCTCAAATAATGTACATTTTTTGGTATTATTTGGTAATCGATTAATGTACATTTTTTGGTAGTGAAAAAATGAAGCTAAAAGTTACCTTACGTAAATTATAATTAATTATGAATTTGTATTTGTCAAGAGTGGCGAGAATTTGATATTCTGAACATATACCCCCTTTATGATAGGCAAAAATACAAGCCCTCCAGCAGCTTTGCTTTCTGGGCCTGATAAACAGTCATAACAGCGGAACAAGAAGAGCTAATAAGACAGTCATCTATCATCTCACACTGACAATGATCAACGGTTTTATTGGAAATTTTTAGGGGGAGACAAAGCGCCCAGCATCTAGTACCTGGAATTAAAAAGAAAATAAAAAAGATTGTTAAGGAAAGTACAATTAAATTACCTGTAATATCCATCTCTGTCAGATCGGGCGCTATGTTGACGTTCAACGCCAAGACGATGAGGCAAAGGTAGAGTAGAAGAACGACTACCACCACCCGAGCATTGTGAAGCCGGACCTGATTAAAATGAATAAATTAATATAAAGAAGTTCACCAATTTGCTACAATTTAAAAATCCCTCCCCAGATGTTAAATTTATTTTTTGAAATTAAAACAGCACTTAGTGTTCCCAAAGATATTTCAATAAATCATTTATAGGGAATATATAATGTTTTACCATGTTTTGATAGTTTCCTAATATAAATACACAAATTTTATTCATAGTATGCCATCGTCAATATATTCTATTTAGCGTGGTAATAAAAATTAGACACCCATATAAATTTTCATTATTATTATAAGTTGTTTATATCTTAGTGTACTTTAAACATGTTTTAAATATTAAAGCATTAATAAAATTTAAACAAAGGTTTATTGAATGAAATTGACTAACAAGAAAGCCAAATATTGTACAACTTATACAATTACGAGAAACTACATAATTACACCGAGTAGTGATAGCCCAACAGTACAGGACTGAAGCTTGTGATTGTAGATCGCAGGTTCGATTCTCAGGGTGCAATGTAATACTTAAGTCACACTTTGTGCATTAATCCAGAGAGTGGGTAGCACAGACCTCTGCTTACTTTAAAACATTGTTAACACCAACCCGTTTGCAAAGATTGTCGATTATGGTATATCCCTTTAACGAAATTTTTGGGGAAAGCCAATGCCTGGCAGTGCACGTATTGGCTGAAACTACGACGACTCTGACGACATAATTACATCGCATTTTTTTCCAAACTAGGCTAGGCCCGTCTTGGGTAAACGGTAAATGCGCAAATTACATATAAAGCTGTATTGAGACTGTGCAATTTTTTAACTGAAAATCATTTTTTTTCATTTCATTGCGGTCTTTCGATCTTAACATCGATTGGATTCGTCAAAATGATGAGAATTTAATTATTCTGAATCGTAATTGCTGCTCGTTCATACCAAGGTGATAACTACAGATCAAACGTCTTTGGTAAATTGTTCAGGATATCAAAGGTTACCGACCTTTAATATTCTGAATCATTTACTATAAATTAATATTTTATTATATAAATATGTCTAATAAATCACTCACGTCTACGTGATGGATATGGGCTCCTCGGGTTTGAAGGCGGCATGTTGTCGTTGTATTCTATGAAGTAATAAGTAATTTGTACTTATCCTTTATATTCTATAAACTTGTAAACATTTAATCTAGAATACAAAATGTAATGAAAACTACTAACTAGAAATAAATATTTTTTTTATTACAAACACTAATTTGAAAGAAAAACACATAACTTCAGGGAAAAAATGAAGATAAAATTTACGATTTTATGAGTTAACAAAGTTAAAAAAATAATGGAATGGTTCTGTCTTACCATTTATTCATATTTTATGTTACTTACGTACAATAAATACAAATAATTAAAGATGTTTAATGGTTGTTAACTGAAAAATGGTAGTCCAGCGGTAGAGATCTGGGAGTTGCAATCGTAGGTCGTGGGTTCGATTCTCGAGTTTCAATCTTAAATAATATATAGGATTGCAGCGTCCTATGCGTACCAAAATGCCACTCTGCGATTGACAAACCGCCTGCCAAGCGTGGCGATTACAGTATATCCCCGTTGGATATCTTTGGGGGAGGCCTATGTCTTGCAATGGGCGATCTATGAGCTGAAACGATGATTGGTTGATAAAGTCGGAAGGCGCTGAATGCAGGCCGCTTCCAAATTATCCTATTGGGAAATCTATGTGGAAGGTCTATATCCAGCTGTGGATGCCTTACGGCTGAAATGATAATGATGATGAAAAAAATAAATAAAACGTCGCTTACTTTATATTTAGTCTCATGAGTAACATAAAAATTAAATACAGAACATTGTAGAAGCTTAAAAGGGCCACACAGATTTCGAAGGCGAACATTGTTTCGATCGCTTTTGAATTTAACAAAAGTGGTCACGTTTCTTTAGTCCAAACACAAGTCGGACCAATCATATGTGTGATTAAAAAGAAATTTAATTCACCTAGATCTTCCATACTCTGGCTTAACAAAGCTTCAAAGGTGTGCAAACTGTAGCTTTCGGCGTCCATTCCTTTTGCTAAAGTGTTGCGAAGATGCATCTCGTACTCGAGAAGAAGCCGCGATGTAGGCGAGCCCGGAGCGGGAGTGGCGCTTGATTGTGAGGCCTGTCGTGACAAGCATGGCTTTTGCTGCCGAAGAATAGACGTTGATCAAATCGATATATTTTTTTAATATTTCTTATTTTTAGAAATAAAACTCGATAATGTTTCGTGCGTTGAATACCTCTTACATTATTTATGTGGATCTCTTAGAATCATAATGATCGTGGATTTCTATGCTGTAATTAAGTTTTCATCTGCTAACTGGATGCGGACAGCGCAAAGTCTTGCGCTGACCGACCAAAGCTCATCGTGGCTAATTTTAGCAAAATTCTATACCTTGCAGTAAGCGACTATCGGTTGACTTGAATTAAAATTAATGGCCCCGGGGCCTTATGGTTCTGGACGACCTACAAAGCGTAGGTCGTTCGCTCGTAAAATGAACGACCTTGCTTAGAACGTCGAAAGTAGCTGGATGCACGCTGCTTCTAACTAAGCCTAATTGAATATCTAATAGGGGAGGTCATGTTCAGCAGTAAATTTATTGTACATAATTTATCCATAAAACATACTTCTTTTAAACAATCTCTTTATTATTAAAGTTATTGTCATCAAAAAAAGAAAAAGGCCTTTAAATTACACAAATATTTGCATCGATTACTTTCTGTGAATGACGAAAAAAATTTCGAGTGACTTTTTTGGATTAGCATTATAATCATTTATTCTTATGTCCCCAAGATGAGGGCGTCCACAGTACGTCGTCATCCCTTTTAGCATTATTATAAATTAAATATATTAATTGATACATAAGTAAGTGAATACCGGATGATGGTGTCGGGGATCGCGTCGTTGACATGGTTCTTGATCGGAGTTGCCGTTGGATGACGACGGTGTAGTTGCGTAGCATTGATTATCAAACATCACGTTATCTGAAGGGGGAGATAGATCCCGTTCACCTCCACTCAATTCCAGATAAAGACCACGTCCTGGATATCCACTCGGTGCTGCCCCCACGCCGCGACTGTTAACAGCAAAAGAAAAATAACATATTGTATTAAATTGAATATTTTCCTTTTAATAAAATTTGAGTGTAAAATATAATACTGTTTCTGACACCCTGCACGTTTCCGAGAACGGTAGAAATAAATAGAAAATAAATAGAGGGACATCGTAAAAAATACGATCATTGCATGATGAAGGTCCTACTTAAATACGTAACTTATATACGTAAACCTTCAACATTAGAGAAACACATAAGAAGGAAGAGGAATTAAAAATAAAAATCGTTTATACTAAAAAGATTCATCCCAGTAAATAAAATCGGTTTGTGGGCCAGATAAGAAAATTGTTATCAGGACTTTAAAGAAAAAAGGAAGAGTATTTACGTTGATAAAATGTCTAAATATAAACCTTAAAAATATATTTACATTATTTAATATTATATTTATTATAAATGTATATACGATATTACAACTAAACTTAATACAAAAGTTAGTAACGAGGTTTTTTAGATTCTACATAAATAAGAGATATAAATTAAACACGACTCGATTCCGGCTCATAAAGCTCCTTCTACCCAATATCGGTTAGAAACGAACGGTCCAGACTTCATTGGAGCTGAAAACGTGCCGTTATAGAGTCGTGATATTAATCCACTGGATTATTATTTTTGCTCAGTTTTAGAGAGTAAGGCCTTCTTTAAACGCCTCGATAATTTTAAGTCTCCAAAATAATCCATACGATTGGCAGTGAAAATTTTCCCATAGAAAGTATACGTGCTGATATTGATAACTGGCCTCAATTTTTAAAGGACTAAGGTTATACATTAAGGTGTTAAAGTAACACACTGTAATAGTAATAAATGCACGGGGCACGGGGGGTTCTCTGAGTAACTTCATCGGTTCAAGCTCAAGGAGGACCCCTCGTGCTTCTGTGAACCGGGGGTGGACCAGACCGTGGTCCACCTTATAGCCCACTGGCCCGCGTGTTCTGTACTATTTCAAAAGCAGATTGAGTAAAAAAACAAGTGAGGATACCACCGCCTCATTAATAGAAGAAAAACCCGACCGGCCAGTGTACCTTCATTATTGCAAAAAATAGCAAAACATGTAATAAAGGTAAACAAAACTAATACAAATAGTGGCTAAAAACAATAAGAAATAATTATAAAGTAAATAAAACAAAAACTATGTAATCTGTGATAAAATGTAAAATAACCAAATTCTAAAATGTGAAATAAAAGGTAAAATAAAGTAAAAATAAGGTGATAATCAAAAGCTGTAATAGTAAGGAACGAGGCGAAGGAAGTGAGGCGATGAATGAACGGTAGAAACTAAGTAAAAGAATGATATAAATTGTAGAATGTAAAGGGGAACTCAAGCTGATTCTTGTTTTTATCAAATTAGGCTTTTCTGGACTTAAATTATTTTGCAAATGATCCTATGACAAATATGATCTGGATTATTATTGTATTTATATACATAACGATCTTTTCACCTGTTTTAAAGTGAAAGAGCGATGTCAGTATAAATACCGTCACCGCTCTTTTTTGTTCATTTAGATTTAGTAACTGAGCTCCAGGGCTCACCGGATAAGGAGCCTTTGGGGTGACTGTATCAAAGTACATATGAAACTGGTCCCCGGCTTGAGCAGCTTAAAGCTCAAGGAGCGATTGGTTCTTATTATTGGTGCCTTAAATAATTGTGTTACACTTCAATCGCGCTTTGGGTTTGCGCGCGGTACTTGGGGCTGAGTATCGTCCGTTGCGTACGGCACTCAAGTTTTTTATTCTTTGGTCCCACCTTGCCGCGCTTACCCAAGGCACAGTACAGCGATTTAAGTTGTAATAAAGTTAACATCATTACGTTAGCTAATAAATGCTCACTGCACAGCACAAGCCTGCTCCAAAGACCGCCACGATGATTGGTATTGCCCTGCTCGTACATTGACAAAACTATTGACAAATATCTACGAGTCACTCTTTAGTGAGTTTGTTTTTGATAATAGTATAAATTTGTTGATAGATGTGTACCGTTGTGAGCTCTGGCGGCTGTTGTTATTGACGACGTGCGAATAGTGGCCGTGGCCATGCATATGCTGCGGCTGGCGGTGTCCGTGCGAGCCGCATGACGGAGGACAAGGCCCAGCGCCCCCGTATCTACGACGACCCATTTCCGGTGAAGTAACGGGGCTTTCCGTTGACGGCATAGGTTTTAGCATGCGTTTTAGAGTACTGGAATCTGAAAATAAATAATTTATTCGTAATTTTAACTAATTTATACTTATACATTTTTAATTTGATATTTCATTTAATTATTTTAAATTATACATGAATTATATAATGAACTAGTAAACGGCTACCCGCTTCGCATAGCCCAAACTAAATTTGTGTGTGGACTTTTATAAAATCCGTTCGTGGTCATTTTTAAATGTGCGATAAAAATATTTTTTATAAATTTACTTATAGTTTTAAAATATGCATTTTAATGAATGCCCTATCAACCCTTTGTGGGTGGGATTTCGTGAAATCCATTCTCAGTTTACCTTTACTAAGCAAAAGGATTTATCTTACCAAATCTCAAGTCCTTAAGGTGAAGAGATATAGTGATTAATTTGTGTGTGATATAGTGATTAATTAAAAAATTGCAGAAAATATCCTACGTATGTTATTGATAGAAATATTCTTTAAAACAGATTATAAGATTTTTTTCATTAACAGTTATCGGTCTATTTTGAGTATAATGAACTAAACTCCATAATTGTATAACATAATAAATAATGATATAATCCAATATTTTTTATTGAGATTTAATACTAAAAATACTAGAAAAAATTTACTTCGGTCCTTATTGTTCCAATCTGAATAAAAATCCTACGCTATATTCTTACCTAATTGATTATGGATATCGATTGTATTAATAAGTTTTTTTAGTTAAACTATTTTGTTGTTAAGCGTGAGACTGGATTCAAAATGTTAAGTATAACTATTTCTATTTATGTCGTTATTATAAAAACTATTTTCCGTAAACGGAATTATTAAACTGTAAACATACCCATATTCATATCTTCGGTGCTCTTAGATTTAGTTCTACGTGAACCTGAAGTGTTATTGTTAATGACGTTGTGATGATGCATAGCATGCTTTTCGGATTCACGCGACTGGAAGATATAAAGTACATTAAGATTATATAATTAACTAAGCATAAATGGAAAACAAATCTTTATATATATTATCAAACAAAATCACTACATTTGAAATAATGAAATAAAAAGAAGAGAGATTTCAACTATGTTACGATATAATATAGCGGGCGCAGATACAGTGCCGAATTATGAATAACATAGCCATCGGAATCATCATATTCCAATGAGCTACTGGCAGTTACATTTTAGGAAACATTGTCCCCCAACAGTTTAAACTTTATATTTTTAGTCCATTTCCAGAAATTACCAAAAAAAATGTATTGCCAAAAAAAAGTGTTGGATTTTACACGCAATCGTAAAACAAATTGAATTCTGCTCAACTAGGGACTGGTGATTGGAAAATTTTGCATGTTAATTACCGATTCATTCCCGTCTCCATAGTCAACGCTCTTGGGCATATGCTGTAAATGTTCCTTTCCAGAACGCATGGATGAAGACGTGGATTTCGAACTTGTAAGTGTGCCTCCTGCTTGTACCCCTTCAGATTTAAGGTCTTGACTATGTTGGGCAGGTGCACCAGTAGCTACTTGACTTTCTTCAGACGTCTGAAATATTGAAGTTTGAATTTGTTATTAATTATTACAATATCCGGTGCTTAGTTCACAAAAATGCTTTGGTAATTTGTACTATATTTATACAGTTTAATTTGTAATAGTTCAGTATTATATAACTATGTACAAAGTTTGATAAGACATCGATATATGCCAAGGAATTAGCAAGTTGAAATGGCAGTGGTCATAATAGATGGCCGCTGAGGCCAAGTTCTATAACGGCATGCGACCTTAAGGTCATCGAAAGTCGCTGATTGCAAGCACTTTTTTTTTTAGGGAGACCGATGTCCAGTGGTGGATGTCTACTAGCGGCCGTGATTATAATGAAAATAAAAAAAAAATGTTGCACAGTTTAACTCACATTAGTTCCGTGTGTACCAACAGAGGCAGTGACTGTCTTAGGTGCAGTTGATGTGTTTGTAGTCATCGTCGAAGTCTCCTGCGATTTAGGTGGACGCGACGGAGGTTGAGTGTCCGCCTGTCGAGCGGCCGCTGAAAATTAAAAAAAATATAGAAATCAATATCTATGTGATCACTACAACTAAGTTAATTATTTTTAACTTTCAGCAGTTTCAGTTTGAGTTAGCAAAAAAGACACTCACGTTTAGGTGGCGGCTGACTTGTTGGTTGAGAATTGGCTACGTTGTCATACAGCGAGGTCGATGAAGTAGCTGCAGCGACTTTATCGGATCGGTTTGCAGTGCCCGTTGCACCGGCTTCGGTTTCTATAGCACGGGTGGTCGTACGTGGTAGAGTGGAAGAACCTATATCGTAAAACGATTTAGAACTTTAGGAAAATATGTTTTTTATTTCATTATTCTACACGTTTGGTACTTACGATATCTTGGATCCTGGGCTCTTAACCTTGTGTATTGTTCTTGAGACATACACGTGCACTGTGCTTCACGACCATAGGTTAAGCTAAAAACATATTTTTGAATTAGAAGATTGAATATACCAAATTATAAAAAGAGGTTTTGCACAAAAATATAAAAAAACGTCCGCGTACCGCTACCAATTATTGTAATTATTACCTATAGAGTAGGAAAAAAAATCCTCTAAACTTTTGTCACCACCACTAAATTAGAAAACGTTTACGTGCTAAAAGCTAATAAAGAAAGATTGCAGTTGTCTAATAATACAATATTATTATTGCGTTCAGTTAACAAAAGATTACAGTTCGCAGGTAATAAAAAAATATCAAGTCCATGTCGTTTATGCCCGGGGTTTCCAAGCGCGAAAACGAAACACTAAATTACTGCAACTTATTATTATTAGTTACTAAAACTTAAAAGTAAACGACGCAATATTTATTGTTAATTGACGTTGTTTCCTTAAACAATCTTAATGTATTAGACAAGATTCAAAATCATTTTCCACGGTTATGAATCCTTATTTATGTTTAACGTTTTAGAAATTAATCAGATACCTGGAACGATTCGGGCTTGCTGGTGTGGAAACTGGTTTCCTCTTGGTTTTGAATTTCTGTTTACTTCCCGGGGGCTCAAGTTTTAAGCTGTAGCTAGAAGATGCTTTGCGCGAGAACTTGAATGATGGTGACTACAATAAAAAAGTATACATATTTAGTTTACATGTATTTATAAAACATTATGTTTATTTTGCATAGAAAGTTACATTTTATAATAAACAACAAAATTAATTTTAAGTTCACATCCCCTAAACAAGTCGATTGATTGTTGCAAAGTGTATAAACGTGTATTATTGATATAAGTTTACTTTTTGTACATAACAATCTTATATAGTGTCAATTCATCTAAGGCCATTGTTGTTTGTTGAGTAGTTGTGCTTTTTTGCACTATATGTTAATTAAAAACTAACAAGCATTTCATTATCTTTAAGCACGACTCTTTATGTATCTGAATAACTCACGCTGCAGAGGATGCAAGGTTTTACGTTGGACGGATCAGGTGAAAGCTCTCACGGAATCAGCCCTAGCTTTGTGTGGGCGAAAGACTTCGGTGAGAGTAATAGCGTAAGGTTGATTTACAAAAAGTTCCCATGCCTATAACTGATCGGCCAAGAGCATAATACTTTTTTCTTTTTGTTGTTGCACAGTTGCACATAGCCTCCTCCTTCATAGTATTGTACTATGAAGTACACATAGGACATAGTATTGTGAATCCATATTTAACGACCGGCGCGCGCCTTTCTTGCTGTTTGTTTACTTTGTGCGAAAATATGCAATTGCAGTTAAACTCGCGTTTTTGCGTGGGCTTTTATAATTATCACTTTACTAACATAAATGTATTCTGGCTTTCAGAAATGATGTAAATTTATAAATACTTTAATGATGCACCAAAACACGTAAAGTAAAGTATTTCTCTTACACAGATCTTACATAGATTTAACTCTAGCCTGATGTAATAATAAGTAATCCGTGAAAACGTAGAATGTAATTTTTTGATACTTGATAATTTTACCGGTAATTTGTCGGTTAACTTGTTTGTTTTATAATAAATTAAGGTTAAAAAACTGATACTCTTTTGAGAAAAAGTGAAGTAGAAAAAGTCCTGTATTTTTATTGAAAATAAACTTACACAACATTCTCTAAATTGTTTGGCATCAATGGGAGAAGTGAAATTCAATCCCCATGTATCATTTGTCATGGGGTCCTTCCAATAGACGAAGCATTCTGAAGCTTGTCCGATCCGAGTTCCTGTAACAGTAGAACACACGCGGTTAATACACGATCTAGGAAAATAAACTCTGGGTGATTTATTACTCGACTTCTGCCTTCAGCTGTGTTGGGCGTTTGTATTTACTCGAAAGGCTCTTTACAAACACAAAAATGTCGAATAAACAAATCCAAAAAGATACTATACGAAATTTTTGGGCATAATAATAATAATTATACGTATAAGTAACTTGTAGAGAATTTTGTAAATAATTTACTTTTAATCAGTAAAGAAAACAGATATATTTTAATTTCAACCAAATGTAAGACACTTAACTCGTCATATTCTTCTCAATATCGGGTAGAATATACGAAAGTTTTTGATACAAAATTGATTTTTTGACCAAATTAAAGAGTGGTTCCCATGTCTTTTTCACAGTATTGTTATAGTCTTCTACGTTGGGGTAATGCTCCTGTAATAAACTTGATTTTTGTTTTGCGCAAAAGAGCTATTCGTGATATTTGTAATTATTGTACTAATTATATTTATAAAAACCGTAAATTTAGAGAAAAATTTAAATAATTTATTATTACCGTTAAAAATAAACATTTTTGACTTTCATGAAAGTAGAGTATACAATGTGAACAACCGAAGCTAAAGCACTTCATCTACATCGAAAATCGAAAATCCTTTTTTTGACAATGTATACGCTTATACAATATGAAATATGCATCTAAAGACAGCTGTTAAGCTGTTAAGAAAACTTCTATTGCTAGATTTTCAAAAAGATCCAGACTTTTCAATGTGAACAGGATATGTAGTTTTAAATACCTTAAAAAATGTTTAGTAAAGACCAAATTATTTTTGTTATTTCCAGGTATGAGGCGTGTATTATCCGAACAGGTGGTCAATTCATATTGAAATCGATAAGAGAGGCAATCGATTCTTTTCCGAAAAAAGCTTTTTTTTTTAATTTTATTGAATTTCGTAGTCTATAAAAATCACACATTACACCTTTTTTGTTCTCTAAATAAAAAGTTTGTTCTATACTGATATTCTTGATATTCACTTATAGCTCAGCGAATATCTATGTTTAAATGATACGGTATGGTATTATGCATGATTTGATAAATGTTGTTAAATCGCAATTTTAAAAACTACTAATTAACTTTTAAAATTAATAGCCATAAAAGACATTGATAAATAATTATTTTACAATGAAAAAGTGTCGTGATTTTACTTTATTTACCTAACTTTAAAATATGAATGATAATTTGATCTAATAAATAAATATTAATCTCTCTTGTTTTCATCTAGAAGTAAAATCAATTTAAATAAATAATTTCCTTTTAAAACCTGTTAGCGTAATTTATATTTACATGTAATTTTATGCAACAGTTTAAATTTATTGCTAAGATAAGTCGTCAATAGGTATTTTTTCGTAATATAATATGTGCTAATTAATACAAAATAGTAGCTTTACACAGACAAGTATGAAACTAACAATAGCTTTTGCGTGCTGAGAGTAGGGATTTCGGTCGATTACCCGCGTTACTATCTAGTGTAATTTTAAAACTGGGTTACAGCGGCGTAAGGCACATTTTTCAATTTACTCCCGTGAAACGCCTTCGTATGACGCCAGAAAAGTAAAATGGAGATAAAGTTTTAAGTGAAAAGTTTTTATTATCAGTAATATTTTTCAATTAGTTTCAATACAATTAAAAAGTTATTTTTTGAGTTTTTTTTTTTGAATAAAATTGTATGTTCAGATAAAATTGAACATACAATGCAATCAGAAAATGCAAATGCAATCAAAAAATGCAAAAAAATCCTAATAAGTTCGTTAAATATATTACAAACATAAAATACTATTCACAATAAACTGTCTGTTAACTCTTAAAATTGATAGTTGTTAATGTAATGTAAATCAAAACCAATATTACGAAGAACCATTTAATATTCGCTACAGATGTTAAATATTAAGGAAAGATAATTTATTTTCATATTTTTTTTTTTCACCCACTCATATCTTTTGACGACTCTATTTTGGTAAAAACACGCTCTTGCCGCTACCGGCATCTTTCTTCGCTACCGCTATCTTTTTCGTTTTCCTATGGTCTCTCCTAAAAGAGTCTTACAGTTTTACTGTGTGACATTTAATATTTATAGACTTAATTGTGAGATTTTGGCCAGCTTGGCTAAAAATAAAGTTGTTTATAAACTTAGATGGCATTTATTTTTACTGGTCAAGTTGACGCATAGTTGCAGCAAGGAGGACTTTGTTAGCCAATAAGATTAAGTTCCGTTCAAGTGAAAATAAACGATAAAGAACCGGTGGTCATACTTGACAGACCAAAAGGCACCGGACTAGATACGCTGATAGACGCGAACAAAGGACAAACAGATGCCAATTTGTTTATTATCTCAGAAAAAGAATACACCAATAAATATTATCGCATTTTCTGCGATGTTTTCCTCAAGGAATAGTCATACATAAGATTACTAAGTCACGATCTTGGTCGACAAGGCTTGCAGATAAACTGGAGTAGAGGTAACGCAGCGGTTGGGGACTGAGACTTGCAATTATAGGTCACCGATTCGATTCCCGAGATACGATCTTATAATTTACACTTTAGGCATTAATTATATAAAATTGTCTATGCAGACAAACAATTTTCCAGAGGATAGCCAGCAGGGTCCTCTGCGTACTAGATTACTAAACTGCAATCGACAACCTACCTACCAAGTGTGGCAAATATAGTATATACCCCATAGATATCTTTAGGGGAAGCCAATGCCTTGCAGTAGGCGCCCATGCTCTGTAACAGCGAATGTATATTCACCATGTATTTGTAACAACTAACTCTGCATTAAACCTTTATAATAGGGAAACCAAACCAACCGTACTTTGGTTTCATTTTTATCGTAACATACTACTTTTTGATAACCCTTCATTTTTAGCCTTAAGAGCAGTTCACTAACGAAAATACTATGGTTAATGTCAAGGTTTCAAATTATAAGGAGTTCTAGTTGCTAGTTGCTGAATATTTTTAAAAGCTTGCCATAGCTTAAAACGACTTAGCCAGCCGGTGTTTCTAACAGAAACAAGATGTTTTTACATTTTTCTTGGCCCTAATCGAGCAATTTCTCAAATTTATCATCTTCCAATGTTTTTGACCTTCCTTCAAGCGAGCAGTCAACATTTTTTGTTATTGTTGAGATTATTAAACTAAATTTATGTACGTCCTTACTAAGCAGTCTTCATTAATATATTAATTAATAAAAAACGAAATTAGAACATAAATTCAATCATAATTCCTCACAAGTTCTATAATGAGAAATCATTCTTTAAATCAAAGTTGAAATATAATATGTAAGATCACATTATATTACCTTTTTATTGAAACAGATGATCAGATTTTAATTTAAAATAAAACTACACAAGTAACAATACCGTATTTATTTTGCTTGTCAATTACACTATAAATATTTGAACTTAATCTACATCTTTTTATTAAAGAGTATCTATAGTTTTCGTTAATACTGTATTCTTCCTAAATTTCATTTCAATTAAAGTGTTTATATCAGCTATCTAATTAAGAAAGAATCTTTCTCGAAGTTTGAAAATGTAATTTATGTCTGTTGATATTTTTAATTTACTCATTTTCTTATGATATAAATTAAGTTTTACGTAATGCGTTATACAGATTAAGAATTTTAAAAAACAAATATACTAAAGCTTTTTCACGATATAAATAAAATAGTGTTCATAAAGCAGGCCGGCAATTGACGGACTTTTACGGACTTTTGGCAATTACGGACTACCGTAAACATAGTCTGTATGCTATGGTGACTTCTCTAAAGTAGAAAAGAGAAGTAGGAAAGAAGACCATAATAGCTAATAAGCCTCTCTCTCCTTTTTCTCTGTAGGATTTGTGTGGCTTGGTCATTATCTACCACACGAGCCCAATAAAAGTGAGACATTTTATCTGCAACTTTTATTTGAAAGTTTTATTGTTTGTCTCTCGATGTCTTCCTTGAGTTTTCGCGTGCAGAGGCAATATAATGTAAAGTGTGCGCTTGTCAAGAATCAGAATGTGCTATCCTATGCTATGTCTCAGTTATTAATTATTATGCCTCCACTACTCTTTAACTGAATACCTACCTACAGATATATATATTTTTTTAATTATCTCAATTCACATAGCGTTAAGATATTTTAATGGTCAATGAAATATTATGTTACATTATTTGTATAAAATAATTTCAAAGATGTAAAGTTTTCAAAATATAAGTGCTTTCTGTTGCGGTTTAAATAGGCTAATATTCGGTAAAATCTAGTCATCACCTTCCTTCTATATCAATCGCGTATTTCCATAACCTAGAGACATTTTCAACCTCTAAAATTAAAACATGTATCGTTTATATCTTGTCAATACTTTGTTATAGTAAAAAGAGTTCAAACTAGGAAAACATAGTTTCAGCATAATAAAATGTACATTACGTACCCGGTTGCAGTAGTCTAACGTCGAGGATCTTGTCGACTTGGGAGTTGTAGGCGGTGATATGGAACACGCATTCTGGCGAGTCTTGGATGCAAGTGATGTTGACTGGCACGAGGTCCTCCGAAACCTGTTGCCACTTTACAGTGCCGGCGCCACTCGCCGAAACGTGGAATACCTCCGCCCAAAGCCTGCAAATTTAGTATTTAGTTTACGATTTAATTATGTTCACATGTTAGTATTTATAAAAGTGAAAACGTATTTCTAACGTCACTTTTTAAATAAACGTAAGTATAGTTCATTAAAAAAAATCATATACGCGATGATTGAAAATAGGTATTAAAAGATTGAATATACAGCTCATTTGCTACAGGTTTTAGTCTAAAGTTCTAATCAGAATTTTAAATTTTGAATATTTGCGTTATTTATCTAAAACCATTGATTTTTGAATAAGGCTCACCGTGCATTAATTTTTCATCAAATAAGTTATACATTCTTCCCTTTAAAGATTTTTCTATTTCCAATCATCTATATGTATTAATATATGTTTATTCCATATATATTATATGCCATAAACAATGCAACTCAAGAATTCATCAAAAATATAATCTTATGTAACACTATATTTGCGCCTGTTAAATTTGTCAAAAGCACATGTAAATGTTGCGATAATTTTATTAAAGCTCTTATATGCTATTACACTAGTAGTTTTTGTATTCTAGGTTATTATATCAGAAAAAAATTAATCTTTAAACATTTTGTGTCTTAAAAATATTTTTATATATATTTTTGTATTTATACAGAGGTAAAAGCTTTAAAAGAGTAGATCTATAGCTCATTTGTCAAAAAAGCTATAAAGCTTTCATCACTATTTCCTATAGACCTGTACAAAGATCATTCTGAAATAAGTTATGTTAATAGATTCTGGCAGTAAGTAAACAATATTTAATTTTAATAAATGGTAACCCGAATTTTGAAAATGCTTTTTCTTGCTATATTGTCATTACGTTATTCATTATTTGTGAAGCCTTTGATTTATGGATGGGATATACCATACATGAATTATCAATGCAAATGAGTTATAAGTCCACTCTTTGTAGCTTTGCTTATGCACCTATAACCAATCATCTTGTATATGAGTAATTTCCAAGACATAAGATTCCACGAGTCATCATATATCTCTGGAACTATAATGGTTAGACTTGAATTTTATTTAAGAATGCTACTTTAGCCGAGTACAGGTAATCTTAGGCTAGATTTTATTTTATAGCTAATTATAATATATTACATTGATAATGGAATCATGTGGAACAAATTATTTTAAGACTTAATAAATTTAATAAAATTCGGAGTTTGAATAAACATCTCGCAAATCGTGTCGTAAAAAAATATATCGTCTTAATAAAAAAAATCAATGTTCATTTAGTTGCCGTTGAAATTTTTTAGAACACAATTATTGGAAGTGAAGCATTATGTGTATATAAAAAAATTAGCAAAATTATTTTTCAAATAAACATATGCTGTTCGCTTAGATAGTAAATTGAATTAAAAACATGTGGGTCATTTAGTAACTTTAATTAACTAAAATCTTCCTATCAAGTCGAGTTAATTGCATATTACCGAAACAATATAATTATATCACGAACAAACTTCATTTAACTTTATAACCAGTGCAGATTAGTTGCAGTGGGACTTTAATTGCTATTATTTCCTACAACTTATAATAGTAGTTATAATATAAACAATTTCGCACTGGGTCTCTGCTTGTTTGATGATGCTAATTACGTTAGTCGTATACTTCATATGTATAAATGTTAAACTTGTGCCGTGCTAATTAAAAATACGTGTTTAAACTCAATTTTAAGCAGAATGTATTTTGATGTGTATCATTTCAAGTTCTTTTAGGCTCTACAGTATACATTGAACATAATATAAATATCGGTAAAATTATCTGATGAAAAAAATAATAATTTGGATAGTACTTTAGCATTATTTGCATGTGCATTTCAGTCTCTTAAAAAGAAGGGCATTATTATTCTTTAACACATACATTTTTTCTCAATTTTTACAGTGACAAATTTTAATAAATATGCTTGAACATCGCGTGGGACGTCGGATAGTCACCCACAAGTTGGCCAGACAACCTTGTCTTCAATACGGTTTTCGGTATCGGCCACAACATGCGGATAGCCCAATGAAGGACGAACTTAATGCACATACTTTTGTGCTCTTTTACTTATTGCCATAGTTCAGCACCGTTTTTTATTATTTTCATTTAATTTTTTAATTATAATAAATTTTTAATTTATAATTATAATTAATTTTTTAATTTTTGATGCTCAATATCAACTCAGTTAAATATGGCCCTAGATGGTTTCTTGAGATTTTCTGTCAAAATCTACAGGCGTCGGCTATAATCATACCGAAATGAAAATGGTCGTCGTCGTGACGACAACGCTGGATACAAGTAGCTTCCCTCTGGAAATCTTTGTGGGAGGCATATGATCAGCGATGGACGGATGATGATCTAGTATATGGCCAATCATTAAATCAGCTGTAACACGCCTACTGAAAATCATAGGCTTCTCTAAAAGATGGCTTCGATGTCACCGCCGATTGGATATTGTATGTATTGTACCTTAATAAATGACCGTCGCGACGTCGGGAATTCTGCCACGGGCTGTCCTCATAGCGGTACGCCTTGCGGAGAATTGGCGCGCAGGAACACGAAGACAGTTTATTGCCCATCGTGCGCGTGCCGCACTCGGCGCACTGCACTATGCTGCCTGCAATGTATTGTTTTTGCAACAAAACCAGTCTTCATACCTTATAAAATATACACTTTTCCCAACAATAGAATATTTAAATATAATAGATTAGCTGGAGACCATTGGAGCAACAGAAAAAAAAAGTCTAGTAGGAAATATCAAATAGACGGTAAAGATGATGAATAAAGCCAGCGAAATAAAGGCACCAAAAAATATGAAGGAGATTTTCATCCAAAGAGGAGTTGATAACTAAAATACCTAGGCTATAACTTATAATCCTAGTATTTTAAATAAAAATAACTAGCCATCTAAGGGGTCCAAGTCCAAAATAGTTTACTTATACTTAATATTACTATCCCTTAGTGCAAAAATTACTGGATAGTATAAGTATAGTAATACTTATACTATCCAGTAATTCTTGCAAAGTATTTGTAATTAATAATTACATTTGATATCGTTGAATAATTTCGATAGAAAAATAAACAGATAGAAATAATGTCAATGACTGAGAACCAGGCAGTTTTGATGTCAAGTACTAATTAACATCTAGAGAAGACGTCAAGATCGCACGTGTCTGATGCGTATTTATTACACAACATGGCGTTAAAAAATTGCTATCGTATCTATTCCTTGCATTTCGAAACATAAATACAAGAAAATAAATTTTCAAAATTGCGATTGTTATTATGCGTTTTAGAATCTTTACGAAGATAAACCTTCGATAGCGATTCGTTGTTTTAGATGTGTACCACTTAGTTTTTTCTTAAAGAAAATGTATCTAATCCCTGATTGTACAGTGGCTATGAGCCGCTTAAAGATGATTATATAGCAATGTGTTTTAGATGTTGATTTTAAGAGGAGAAGAGAAGATTAGAAGATTGCAGAGTGAAATGTGTTCTTACCCGCGGTCCCGTGATGTCACCAGGTGCCATCAGAGCGCGAGAGCGAATGTCCGCGGTTTAAACTCTGGGACCTCTGAGTTCCGTGTCTATAGTGATGTTTCACAACGCCATGCTGCAATTCACGCCTTATCATGATGTCACCAATAATAACAAAAAAATTCCAATGCCATTTTTCTTTGTAATTAGCTATATTTATTATGAAGCTGATATATGTAAGTAATATTGTTTATTTATAAATTTATCTATTTCAACACACAAACATTTATATAATATGTACACATAATTCACATAAATAAAAATAAAACTAGACGAACATGCATTATGAAGTAAACTTATGTGTCTTTTAATGTAATTATATCAGGTTCACTTTCTTCATTTAATATATAGTTAAATATCTTTTTTTAATTAAATTTATGCAGCTTGATGACAAATAAGTTTCTTCTCCTATTTACAGCATATAATAATATTGAACACTGATGTCATTAGGTATGAAAGTATATGCTTAATGAAATGAACATGCATGAAGCAGATTTCAAACATTTAATTTTTTAACGAGTTAAATGTTTGAGGGGTTAACGATAAACACAATTTAGGAGGATAACGACCGCAAACTTAATAGTTTAGTAAAGATATTGTTTTATCATTCATTTTGTTGTAATTTGAAAAGCTGAGGGTATATTATGTATTCTTTACTTCCGTGTAGATATAAGATATATTGATCAAAACAAGTTTTTTATAAATTCGTAGGTACTGTGATATGTTTGTCGCAGGATTATTGAAATATCTTATAACCAATATGTCCTAAATAATTCATAAACCATTCATAGTCCATTTATATCCATGCACAGAATATTAAATATTGAAGACACTATAAACTTGTTTATCATTGTTTGCATAATCCTAAAATGAGAAAAAAATTGCGACGCTTGTATTTTCAAATCTCTTTATATCATAAGATGACGTCTTTAACCTGCTACAAACGTTATTTTTAACTCTTAGTAATAAGTAATAAAACTCTATTCTGAACCAATGAAGTGTTGGGTAAAAAGTTGAATAGTTTACTGCCACTTAATATTGGATTTCAGCGGAGCGAGCGTGTCGGTGCTATCAGATAATAATTAAAATTCAAGAGCCGCATTTCGACGTCGATCGTGGGGCTTCTTACGCGATAGAGTATTCTGTGTAGATATATGTGGGTCATTCAAGTTCTCAAACTAAATATGTTCAGACATTAAACAGTAAACGTGTCAGCCACGGATTAGATAGTAGTGTGCTGTTCAATACAAATATTTAGATGTATATTTAAGATTTTTATAAAGACAAACATACATGCAAGCTTATAACAATATTATCATTATTTATTTAAAGTAATTTTTAGCGTTTTAATAATAATCAAATCAATGCCTGTTATGAAATTGTCAGTGTACTAAATATTATATAATTTTACGTATCTTTAAATCGTTAACTCCATTATGAAATACAAGAGTTAAACTTTACTTCATATTTTGGAGGTGTTGATTCATATTAAGTTTTCTGCTAAGGTTACAAAGTTTACCTTAGGAGGATGCTGTGCTTAAAAAATATTGAAAATAGGTGAATCATAGGATTTATACAGATAAAAAAAATTATTAATAGCTGTATCGGTTACGGTAATAAGTAATAGTCAGTTTATTTTATTTAATACATATGTATATAAATGTGAACATGCATAAATAAATCGTTGCTTTACAGTGCCAGACTTTATTTACGATCCAAATTAAAGGAGTTTAGTTTAAGTTATGGTAATTGTACCTATATTATAGACATACACGAGGTGGGAAGGGATACAAACACTCCATGTGCATATTAATTCAAAGGTATTACGAACCTCGAAATTGTTCCAATTTTGCGCAGAAAATTTAGCAGCTTCCACGCTCTCTTTAGCGCCCATAGTTATAGAGTTGAGAAATCTCTCGAATGGGCTATGAGAAGTCGGTATCGATGCGTATGCACTGAGCGGTTCGTGACACTAGTTAATGTGGTACGACTGTGCTCTCTGTAGAGATTCGATTTTGATAAGCATTTAAATACCTCTATGGTCGCTCGTTGGAAAAGTTAAAAATTCACAGCGGCGAATACAATATGAGTATGCAGCGAGCTAGCGCACGGGCGGCGCGGTGCAGGCGCGGCGTGTAAACACCGTCGGCAGCTGGCCCGGGCGGATCCGCTGCCTCTCTCTATCGTGTGGTCACCGCCGACCACCGACCACTGTCCTACCTCGCCCGCACCTCCAAGTCGACGCCGTGCTTAAAGTGCGCAGAACTGAATATGCGGCGATTCGGCAACGCTAGCGACGCGACGGGGCACACCAGCGCAGCTAAACGTCAGAGCGGACTGGGTCGCGCGGCGAGCGTGCGTGGCGGCTCCGAATGCGCACGTCGCTGCGCATCTCCCGCGCGCCTCCGGTTCTACGCCCGCACTCCGCCCGCACGCCGCCCGCCTGCCGAAAGCCGAGACGCAGCGACGCCCAAACGAGCGTGCCACGGACATCGCCCATCGTACTTCATAAAAGCCATCTAAATTATATTTTTAACTATACTCTCTGTATAAATCATAACGAGCTAAATACTCCCAAAATTCTAAAACTTAACTCTTAATAACACAGGTTATTATGTTATTGACCATATGTATATATTGATATCGAAAATATCATCAATGGAAATACGGAGAGGTGCGGTGGAGGGAGGACATTGCGCGCGCACTCGAGAGACATTCGATTTTGGTCCATGACCGTTGGATGCTTACTGTGGCCCTTCAAATGATTTAATCATTCATTCTGGATACACAGCTTATACGTTTTTTTAAAAATATGTACTTCATATGATGATCATTTAAGACTAAAATCTTAGGATAGCAATAAGTATTGAGTTACATTACATATTTCTTAATATTTAAAAGAAGACATGGTGTATAGGTAATTCTCGTTAACGTTCACGTTGGTAATAGACCTCATTTCATAAACTTTATAATGTGTTACTTGTTAAAAATTCTAGGATTCTTGAATCATACGAGAACTATCAAATAAAATCCTGTTACGTCAGCCAAGATATAAGAATTTTAATCAATATATTTTCCACGGACAGCTTTCGTATAGAATTTAGCAAAGCGTTACAGGTTAGTTTACTTCAAAATTCGACTAAACGAATATGATTACTTCACGATATGCGTCAGTTACCAATACGATTAATATATTTGCAACGATGGACCTACAAACTGTTCAATTATATTGAATATTGCCAATGTTGAACATATTGGCAATATTCAGTAAAAGGCACTTCAAAGTTTAGAGAGAAAGAAAACGTCGTATTAGGTAGAAAATATTTAAAACTTGACTTATACAGGTTGATTGGATATAGTTTTAGAACCTTTAAAGTGGTAAATGCTTATTAGCTTATTCAAAAATCAATGGTTTCTAAGATAATTCGTAACGTAATAATAAAATACTAAGCAAAAACATTTTCTAATTTCAGATAACTACATAATAAAATAAAATAATGTTTATTATCAATCCTTATAGATATTGTACTGCCAGAAACCTGTCGCATTCTATTAGTGAAAACAAATTACTGTATCATTTCAGACAGATCACTTTATGTTGATAATAATTATTTATGAAATAAATGTAAAAGCGTTAAAGCTGTGTGTTTTGAATAATAAATTATTTATAGTTAAATAATAAATTATATATTAACTCCTTTAAAGCTTTTACACCTATTGCCAATCAATCTGTATATAGTGAATAAAAAAGGAAGGTGATCTTTTATCAATATTGAAACTCTTTTTTCATTTACATTAAATAAAGTCCTAACATTTTTGAAAATCCCATGAAAGAAACCATTTTTTATCTGCATATAAATCTTATTTGCACATTTTATTTTTTGTGCACTTTCATTATGTTATTTTCCATAATATTATTTAAGAGGTTACATAAGAAAGATTTGTTTAATTTTATTTATTTTGTATATATGTGCAAGCCCAAAGATTAAGAGAAAATTGAAATTTACTGTCATGTCTGTTTCACTTTATCGTCTATGTCGGGGATTTTTTTTTAAAATATGCTTAACGTTTGTAACTTTGAACAAACTCATCGATAGGTAATTATAAATCAAATTATAAAAATTGAAAAATTTCAACAAAATCTACAATTTAGTAACAATAGAAAGGTCACTTATTTTAAAGGAAATTAGTGTTTTTATATCAACTTGGAATGGAAAATGTTTTTTTATATTATATATATACTTTACACAAAAATGATAAATTTTTATATTGTATTTCAAATAATCTCTTTAAAAATTCAATAACAATCAATAAGGTTTTTTAATTAGTTCAGTCTTCAATTTACTTCAAAAGATGTATGTTTGTTTTCTGTTATAAAAATTATTTTTTAAATTAATGAACTTCTGGACGCAAATAATACAGTACGTAGCGTATAACGTCCTAATCAGTATATTTTCCTTCATAACATTGCTTCAAAGTTTAAAATTGTTTTCTGATAAAGGGATGATATCTGATAGAACAAAATCCCGAAACGTAATTTTTCTACCATAAGCAAATACAAAATTATATAAAGAAAGATTCTTAATTTCAAGAAAAAAAATCTTACGTTATTTATTCGTTTTACGCAAACAAATTCTTAACCATTTACAATAAAATTGTTAAGCTATCAAGATGACTGAATATAAAAATATTTAAACAATTGAAAAGTGATGTAAAACTGAAACCTAAATCCAATTTCCCCTAGGCTTCGTGTGATCTGTTATCCAATGTAACAGAGCAGTTAACGTATTGTTCCCGGCGCGTCCTCGTCTGCGCTGTATGCCGCTATTCATTTAGATGAGAGTGGGTCAAACGTGAAATATGATAAGAGTTAACTTAATTTTGCTAGGTAGAAAATGTGATAACTCTTCATCCAAAATATTCAGTGGCCTGAATACTTATTTTATTGGGAATTATGCTTTGCTTCGTCGCTAATTACATTTTACTGTGTAATTTTTTATGTTACCTTTTGAACATCTTTGTAATTTTGGGAAAAAAATCCTTTCTTATCTAGATCAATTTTTCACTCCACAAATTAACATGGTCATTTTGCTCACTTTTGTATTTCTTAATATAACAAACCATAAGTCATAATATAACAAATTATCATTATTATTTAACATTTATGTAATAATTGATAATAATAAATTGTAGACAAGACAAGACTCAACTGTAAGAGTTCGTTTTAGTAAATATTAATCGAATAACCAGACCAAACTAAATAGAATTCGTTAAAAGTACTTCATATTGGTTCTCACTCACAACTATCTACAAAATTATTCCATTATATCAGCGCTATCAAAGATTTTTTAATTTTAATATGCAATAGGTATAATAAAAAAGAATAAAAAATAACAAGTGGTCAGGTCCACTGGCTCATCCACTGTCCATTTACATCCACCTATGATACATACACATTAAAAAGCATTCAACGAAACGCAATTCGTTCTTCTGCTTAACTTTGTACGGATTTAGTCCAGCTGCACTGTAGCAAATGTAACGATTAAACAACGAAGTAGTTTACGAAAAATATGTTAACAAAAATAACATGATCCAAGCAATATGTTTTTTTTTTAATGAAACGAACTCAACTTTAAATTATCTTAGCTTCTATTTGTTTGTTAATTTCGTTGTGTAATTTCAAAAAGAGGGTGTCATAATTTTCAGTCTAAAGTATCGGGGATTAATTATACAACCTATTCAATTTTGTATATCGATGAATCGTAATAATCAAAATGTTTGAAAAAGCCGAATCGTTGTCTATAAAATACCGCCTTTGCAGAAGAGCCAAAAATCTTTGAATAATTCACAAATTTTTTGAATATGAAACTAGTCAATTATTCACTTTTTTGGTAACATAAAATAAAAATTAAAATCGCAAAACTATTTCTTTACTTTCTTTTAATTTTTTACATAACTTAAACGAGGTTAATGAAACATAGTAATCCATAACTGCAATTAATATTTTCTTTGTAAAATAAATAATATAAATGTAAAATAAAATAATAATAAAAGTAGTAAGGCCCTTATATGTACTTAAATTAGGCCTTAGTACTGAATTTTATTACCTGTAAATAATGAGTTAGTAATTTGTAAGCTATATGTACGTATCGTAACGTTTGGTACCCATTCAATTTGGACAAGAAACTATACACTTCATTAATTTAAAATATATGGATAATATGGGATAGTGTAAATAATATGTACGTACTATTTAACAATACGACTATAGAGTGTAAATGTTTAGTTTTATTTTTTATGGGGAAAGATAACGTCTTTAAGTATTTAATGATACTAGAAAACAAGTCGTGGTCCGTGTTGATACACAAAAAATCAATTGTGTGCAATATACGTATGCACTCCTAATCCAATGAATAAGGCATGTAGGTATGGACAAAAACGTGCAGCTACTCAAAATATGGAAAAACCGCAACACCACGAGAAATATCAAAATAAAACTGGTCAATTTGTCAATTCGCGTAACTGACCCGTAACTAAATACGGAGTATATATAGCTACGGTTCAGATACACCTTGAAAAACCCTATCAAAATTGTGTGGATGCTTTAAAGATGTGATGCTAGTGGAAGATGCTGCATATTTCTTAAATTGCAATCCTCATTAACAATTCTGTTCTGCAAGATCTCAAGATCAAAACCAAACGTCTGTCTGCGCCGAATACTGGAATTTTCGGACAAATGGCCATGAAGGACCGCCAAAACATAGAATATCTGATTGTAACTGGAAAGTTAGAAGTCAGACGATCGAGAGGTAATTCCGTCAGTTGGACTTTATGCAGCGTTCCACGATACCGAGGATAGAAACAGGTCGCTCAGCATAATGAAAATGAAGATTACTCCCAGATAAGATGATCACAACCTTTTTAAAAGACAGTACAAGTAACAGTCTGATAATTTATTATGGTAGCAAAAAATGTTATTTTCAAATTCAGACACAGTCAGATTCTAGGTTTCCTATATTATTAATAAAAATTTTATCATTTCAGTTTTCTATTTATGATATTTGTAATCATTTCAGACTACATGACTGCGCTAACATGTTTTTAAAAGATTAAACAGAAATCAGTCCAAAATACGCTATAAGTCGAGGGATAGGAACTATAAAAATATTAAAAAGAGACATTTTTCTCCAATGAAAACGCAACCTTAGCTCGTAATTACGATAAGTTTTGCATTTTTGTTGTAACTTTTTCCGCAAAATACAATATCGCTGCGACGCCTTTGATATGAAACTGAGTTAAAGTTATAAACTGCTGCTAATCGGCGGATGTAGGTACAGCAGTTGCGCCTACCCAGTAGAACTCTAGCAAAAAAGGCATATTTAATAGTAAAATAGAGAGAATAAAACTCTCTATTTTACATGATACATGAGAAAAACATAACATGATAACATAAAAAGTATATATGATGGTCTTATACTCGGGGAAATTTCTAATTTACAACCGTAGTATGGAAACCATGTAATGGAGGTAATTTAAAATATAATAGATATATAATGCACTCCAAAATATAAATACATTCATAAGGGAATATATTTATAATAAATAAATATTGAAATACATAACAATAAATTCGACGATAGATAAAAAAAATATCAAATCAACTTGGCATATCCTGTGATCAAAGACATTATTCATCGAAATATATTTTTTATATTTTGTACGAACCTTAATATTATTATTGAATGACAATATTTTGATTATAATCTTTTTGCATTAGTTTTTAAACAATATTCAGTACAAGTAGTAGCCCATGGCACTGAAACGTGTTCTATCCCTTGATTTGAAAGCTCACAACAGCTCATCGAGTCATAGAGCGGGGTGTTCAGGATTTCTTTCTACAATCCATAGGCGAAAAAAAGGAACTAATATAGCACAGTGGATTTGATAGGTTGAAGTGACAGCGGACAGGTCACATGGCGCGCAGAACAAATGGCAGCAAGAGCGTTGAGGTTCTTAAGTGGAGATCGCTGTCTGGTAAGCGCAGCGTACACTGCCCAAAAGTAATTAGTAGTAAACTAGTTAAGGTCGTCGGTAAACGCTCATTATCGGTTCTGTATCTCTATGAGGGAGGCAATGTCCAGTAATGGACGTCGTATGGTTGAAATGATAAAGATGGTGAGGTTCAAATCATAAAACAAACATAATCAACTATGGATAAAGTAAAAATTTGTAATCTTCAGATAAAAAACTTTAAAATTTTCGAAAAATATAATATTGCCTTTGCTATTTTTTCGAGATTCATAAAATGAAATCAATGTGAATATTTGGGCAATTTTTTACCTTTATTTTTATCTGATGATAATGTCTATTTTAAAGACGTATTTTTTTGTTGAATTAAATACAATTATTTTAAGTTACATCATCATCATTTCTTCTTTTGGACGTCCACTACTGGAAAGCCTCCCCTATAAATTTAGGTCCAGATAGTCCACCTTGGGAGTTCAGAATAATCTTCTTCCAACCAAAAGATTTATCATTGATAATTTAAAACGAAGTATGTAACATTTATAACTATTACAGCATGGTTTTATATCTTATTTATGGTAACGATATTTTGAATAAATATTTAAAAAATGTTTTTGTTTTTTTCACCAATTTAACTCTATATAAACAACACTTTATCTTTAAATAACATATGAGGAATGCTTAGTCGAAGACGTCAGCTAGTCTTAAAAATAGTACTGCGAGGTAATAAAGCTTTTATTGTTCTTAAAGTCGACTCTTCTGTTATAAAAATACTTGAAAGCATTAAAACTTTATTGGTTAAGGTGGCCATTTAAAACAAAAATGATAAATGAGCTCACGCTTCTTTTTATCAATAATTGCATCGAAGTTTTTCTCTGACATAAAGCAGGACGTATGTAGTATGTAGTAGTAAAACTAAATTACTTTGATATACTATGACGAAATGGGTCTTTTTTAAACTATTTATTAAAAACCGGAACCCTTTTATTAGTACACTTTGTTATCTTGAGATATTATTGTAAGTAAAAATTTTAATCATCGAGTGATAAGACTTCGGTAATTATAGAAGGAACTCTGACGCATTTCATTGTTTTAGTGCTGTCAATCAGGTGTAAAGTCATTCCATTAGGAATTACTTTACACTGACTTCACTACTCTTACACTCATTGTTAATAATAAACATCTTTAATTATTAATTAATATGAGAATAAATTTGATTGGCAATTAACATTTTTTTAAGTCGGTTAACATATTTAAAACACTTACACCGATCAAAAATGGATTTCAAAAATCAAACAGTGTACCAGCACTAATGCTTACCAGCTTACCAACGTGCAGCCGATAACAAACCAAGGTAGTAGAGTCGCCTTCGGCAATTACTCAACGATTTCAATTACAACATCTGCAAGACCATATAGCGACTATTAAAGTTATAGCTAAGACATACTAATCCTCCTTAGAAAATGATAAATTTCTTCGAAATCAGTGCGGTCTGCTGTGCTTGAAATAGCCGACCGCAAATACCGATTTCAAGAAAGGTTAGGTGATCCAATTAACAACAAATTACAAATGGTATCTCAATGACAGTACCGTGAAAACCAATATTTTGAAACACAGGATTGTGTCTGTTCCTTGCAAAAATACAAAGCTCTTTATTTTGGGATATACTTTGCAATTTGCTAAACTCTTGCTCTATCTAATGGAAATCTCAAAGAATATTAGCAATAAGATTAGTCCTTAAAAATATTGAAGGAACTTATTGACGCAGTTTCCGATATTTTACAGATGGTTTTTTAATTTCCAGAATATTTTATTATATATTATACAGAATATACACGTTTTTAAAACAGAAAAAATATCCTTTAGAGTCAAACAGTGGCTGGATATACGTTATATACAATCTGCACTAAGGAGGAAGAAAGAGTTGCTTTCGAAGCCGATAGCGCGTTTGCTTACACTAGGTCAGAATAACAACAACGTTTCACCGATTCAGAGCGATGGCTCTAAACTAAATAATAGGAAAATAATAGGAATTACGCCTTAATCTAAAAGAGTATGCAGTAAATGAACAGCAGCTGGTGAAAGTCATCCACAGCAACTAAAAACTTATAACTCATCTGGCAAGATTATGAATTCTGCATGAGACACACGGACATTTTTTCTTCTAGAGCCTTGGGAAATACAAAGCTATTAATAGGAAACATTACAAAGGTTTATATTTCGTCGATATAATGCGGATAACACGGGGCCTCATAATACCCCAGGTTAATAAAAGTCGATGAAAACGATAGTTAAATTTGCTGAATTATGTTGATGAATCATTTGATGACAGATACCAACTCAATGTATCGCCGATTTTTCTCCCAACGACTACAGGCTTTTTCCTTTTATTACGGGCTCCAAAATAAGATATTTTAAATGCATGTAGGAATGAAAGTTTCAGTCTGACTCTTAAGGAAAACGAATATAATAATGTATAAAATGGATTTTTATACACGAGATTTATTGAGTAAAGAAAAAGCGCAGGTTCGATCTTGTTTGGATTTCTGATCTCATTTGCTATTATTTCAGGATGCTTTGATCATCTCTGAAAGAAAAGGACCAATGAGTTAGTTCATATTAGTCCCTCAACAATTTTTTAGTTGGCTGGTCTCGCAGCCGTATAGCGGTTTTAAAGGTTACTTTTTGGTGCACTGCAACCGCACGATCTAATTACCTTGCTCCATTTTTATCACCAGACATTGGGCGGTACAGCGGGCATCTATTCATTGCGCATGCGAACAAAGAGTTTCACCTCTTCCTTATCAATGCTTACAGCAGTGGAACAGTTTGCCTGTTTCAGTATTTACCACCAAATATTACGAGACTTTTTCATTAAATCGATGAGGGCTGCATCTACTCTACATCAGACGAGATATTCCTAAAATTATAATAAATAAAATAGAAATAATTTTATTAACATGTAATGTCAATTAATTTTACTTTCAAATATTTCCTGAAACCTACCTACCTACCTACCTACCTAGACCTTCACTAACTCGTGAAATCACAGATAGTAAAGATTTTCGTATTCAAGTTTTGAACAATGTCATTAAGTAATTTTTTTACTTTTAATTATTAGTGTGCAGGAAACATGAATATTTTTAATGAAGAAAAATGCTGCGCCTCAATTTAATTTAAAAGAATTTAGTTAAATTTCAAATAGTCGTTATGAAAAGTTAAATAGGCCAGTGAATATGCGACCGGGCACCGCGGCCATAGGTAGCCTGACTCATTTCTGAAGAGTTGAAGGCGGCGTCGGAACCGTGAAAGAACGTTTGGTTTTAAAAGTGACTCTTTAACCGGATGTGGAGCGATATTAGCAAAGAAAAAGAATTACTGTATTTTGAATGTAATACATGTTTGCTTTTACTTTGTCTTTAAATTATTAAATTTTGGATTTAGAAGATAAAAATATGTATTTGTAAAATGCAACTTTTACAAAATGACTACTATTGAACAACATATCAGTATATCTATCTACATATAAATACACACATATTTAGCGATTTCTTTTTAATAACACACTATTTTACAGATAGATTTAGCAAAAAAATTAAAAGTTCTAAAAAGCGTATTGTGTTATTTTTATAGATAAAATGCAAAATTTTTTAAAGTTTTAATATTGTGATCTTTTTCCTTTGGCGAAATCTTACGATTTTGTTAAGATTTTGGTAGTTATAATAAAAAAAAATACATATGAAACGTGTTTCCGCAGCTACTAGTTCGTCGTTTAGAGATATTACGTTATTTTTAGTATTGGGTTTTAACACATTTCCATGTCAGATAGACATAACACAGAATTAAGATAAGATATTTATATTTTCCTGCCGTTTCTTTTACTTACTTTTCATTTCTTAATTAATCTTTATTATAATACTGGTTATGATTTCTCTGAATATTAATATATAATCGTACTGTCAAGATTGTTTAAAAATAGACATGTATTTTAAAAAAAAGGTAACAAATTTAAAAAAAATGAAATGTATTGATTTTTATTTCATTTTATTTTTAATCAAAAAAGATTAAAAATTTCTGTAAAATGTAATATATTAATTTTACAGCTTTCATATCTAACACTGAAAATCTGCCACCAGAATTAAGTAAGCAATGCGAATTATACTTTTTAAAGTAGAGATTACACTTTAAGAAAAATTATTAAGATATAGTGATATTAATATCTAAATAATATACAATTTACTCATGTAAGATAATCAGCAAAGGTTTATTTCGCCAATTGCGTACATTTCTAATTAAAAATATAAACACATGATATTGACAAGCTCATAAAGCATCTAACAGGAAAGAAATCATTACAAAGTTATTTGACAATATTTATAAAAAATACACGAAAAACTAAGGATAGGTATTATTTACAGTATAGAGAGAAGATCTAATTAAACAAAACTATTATATGTTTGCCTAGAACAAATGTTATAGTTCAAAGAACGTTGTTACATACTCATATGCATACAATATAGAAAGACTTTAATGTAAGTAAATTCTTTCGTCTAATGAAGAATATTTGTTTTCAGCTGTGACAAATCATATTCTTTTCCTAATTAACCTCTGAATATTTTTCAAACGTTATAATTTAAAAACTGTTGCTCTCTGATGTTGGTTTCATGAATAATGCTTCTTTACTAATGGAGTTCTACCTGCATGACGATGGATGACGGCTAGATAGTCTGTTACCGAGTGATTTGACTCAGTGAGGTCGATGTAGTCATATATAGAATGCAATATGATGCCTCTAATATCTAAAAGCTTTCTTTCAACACTACGATACCAGAGTCAGTGTTAACTAACTTACCATAAACACATGTAATCGTCCAAATAAATTATCTGTTTTAAGAACAAAACATAAATAATATATCACATTTTACGTTATCACAAACGACAGATTTGATCTAGTCTTAAATCGTAATAATTTTAAATACATATACATAAATATTTTGCCAATACTTCCCTATTCTCTCGTTTTTAAGTGACAAGATATTTTCGTTGTGACGTATCTTCCATTTGCATATTACATAAACTGATAAATGAAACTATTCGCTGCAGTGTTGCATGTTTAACTTGCAATTGAAACAAAACAGCTGGAAACCTTGAAATGGACAATTCACATATGGATAAAAGGTTTTTTACTGTTTGATTTCAATATTATTACTGAAAGGGTAGGATTTATTTATTTCATATTTAAGTTGTACATAAAATTGCTATTTACGTATTGTAATTTAAACAACGCAAGTATCATAAAGTACACAAAGCTGCATAGAAAAATCACGGGATTTTTGAAAGACTCGGGAGAAGAAATCACTTTGACCGGTATCGAGCGAGATAGAGCCGAGAATAAGATTTTGAAACGCTGTTAACTATAGGGTTTTGAATAATGACATCGATGCATCCGGCCTGCGGGGGCGGAGTCGACCGCTACGTCTAATACGATAGCAAGCAAGATGAAAGTGTATACTGCGTCAAGCACCTTAATTTTCTAACTAGCTTTGTACCGAACCAGAAGGCCAAGATGAGAGAAACGTCAAGTGATAAGCACTGGTGTGGTTTAAGGCGCGTAAATAGCGAGCCCGTTCGGGCGGTCGTAGCGCGGCGCGGCACACACTAGGGCGGGCGGACACGGCAGCGTTACGTCAGCGCGGGGCGCGGCGGGGCAAGGGGCCACGGGGAGTGGGGGGAGCGCCCCGCACTGCTGCATCCTCCAAGCGCCTCTACGCCTAGCTCCATGAAAAACGTGATAACTCCTCAGCGTTCTCGCTTACGATGCTCCAAGGAATCACAGATTCGATTATATGTCTAGTCCATCTTAAATGTAAATGCACGTAGTAGTGCACCCCCTTAGTATAAAAATATATAGAAAGCCTTAATTATTCATTTATTACATATCGAAAATTTCCAACAATAATTCTTCATGAATCAATATATTTTTTAAAGTAGAAGAATTAAACTTATTACACTTATTCCACTTAAATTGACCCGTTTTGGATGTATTTTAATACTCCTTAATGTGTAGTTAAATACTTACTGAATTTATTTTGTATTTATAGTAGCATGCTTTGTCCTTAATTTATAGAATTATTATGTTATGCAAAGTAACAGTAAATAATATTGTTAAAGCGCTGTGTTAGTTGTCATGTGGTTTTTAAATATTACCTAAACAACAAATTTCTTAGATAATACTTAACAACCACATGACTGATAATTCAGATGGTTGTAATGAAAGCCAGCTAATGACTGGCTGCTCCAAGTGCTGGAGTCCACATTTTATTAACCACGAGAACAATTTATTAAACCATAAATTAACTAGCAATAAGTAGAAGATTGGTAACCATAAATAAATTAAGGATCATAACAATCAAAGCGATGGATCCTCATTGACGAGATTAGACAAAACCTTTACTGACCCGCAGTCGTATCGATGATGCTGGGGCCATAGCCTCCTTCAATGGAACTACCACGGTGCAAAATTTACACCACAAAAGTGTCTTTTAGAGTAGTTAGTGTTTAGAGTGAATGTCCTAATTCCCCGCCAGCTTTAGCGACACTGAGGTAGACGATTGATCAATATGCCCTCAAACTATCATATCATAACAACACAAAGAAGCTACAGGAGATAGCGTACGTTTACCCAGAGACAGATTGTCCGTTTTAAATAACAAAGCGCTAGAGAGACAATGATGTATTACAAATGGTGATCTAGAGCTCCCTGCCGAGGGTACTTTAGTAATAGAAATCTTTTAAGTCTGTTTTGCCAGATAGAATTACCAGGTATTACAAACAGCAACTAATGTATGTGACATTTAAGTGCTTGGTAGGCTTTGTATTCACACTAACACATTGATAATCTAAATAGCGTTCCTTTAAGGTTCATGCAATTTTTAAGTCCTTAGTTCTTAAGGCCTTACCCTCAGGTTGAAAGCGCTCTGCAACCAACGTCTTCCGTCAATAGGTCACAGAAAAAGGTTTTGTGTCTACTTTATGGGTGAAGTTCCACCGCACTGGTCAGTTCGTAGTCTCCTCTCTAGAATCTAAAAGAGTTAGGGGCCATCTCTACGGTTCTACGCACTATGTAGCCTGTCCATTTGCATGACGATGATGATCATAATGGAAAATAAGACACCTGTTTCTTTACGTTAAGTAGTAAGAAAATAGACGTAGACGCGTAAGTAATAATAATAAAATATAATAATAATTTTGCAAATAAATAAAAAAATTATCCATATATTACATGGTTCGCAACGACAAAAAACTTGAATATGTTTGATCAGGGAAATAATATCTATAAACCAGATAATGCAATATGTAATGAAAGAATAATCAAAAGGTCCGATGTTATACGGTATTACATTGGTGTATATTATTATTAGCGTTTTTAAAATATTTTTTTTTATATCTGTAAACCAAACTTCATCATTATTATCATTTAAAGTCCCGAGCATAGCCCTCTCCATGACTCGTTAAGCTACTGTGAGATTTCAATGAGGGCCCAGAGTAAGATACCATGTTTCAGCGCCATAAGACCTCACTGGTAAACCGCATTGGACGTAAACTATTATAGTTTGGCTGTTTGTCCCAGGTATATGTACGAGCCATGAACTTTAAGGAACGAGTCTGCATCTGATCTTGAAGTGGGTACGACATGGCCGTTTAACCTGACTTCCCTTGCAAAACCAATAGGTATTGGTGATGCACAATTTTTTTGATATATAAGTATGATTTCCTATCTACATTGGACAAAACATATAATAAAGCAATACCTCAAACCCCCATAGCCAATTAATTTAAAATCATACCTTTAGTCTTTTTTCCTAATAATAAAAATACATCCGCTCAACGAGCCATGAAGTGGTGGAGTGCTCCAGATTTCTCAACGAGATCGATTCAGGAAAGAAGGAATCCGTTGACAAAATATATATATATATAACCGATATAACCTAGCGGATTGGCAAATTTCTTATCCACTTGGGACATAGCGCGCAGAACAGATGACTACAAGGGTTTAGGACCCTGTTTAGGCTGTGGAGTGGAAACCATTGCAAGCGCAGCCTAGGAGCCTAGGACCTCTGACTACAAGGTGGATAATGAACTTGTAATGGTCGTCGATAGACACTGTAAGTTGGCCGCTTTCAATCGGTTCTATTGGAAATCTCTGGCCTGAAACCTGTATCCAGCTGTAGACCTCCGACGGCTAAAATTATTAAGTTAACAGCTTATACGGGAAACTAACAATAAGTATCAAAATCAAAATCCATATAAAACTAATAGAAATTATTTTAGCAATATATATCAAGTTTAAATAAGTATACAATAATTAAGGACTTTTTTAAAATAACAATACTGATATTTCCTTAAAAATTATTGTTGTTACTGGTTGGTACACACAGTTTATATATATTTATTATATCTTGAAAGTTTCAAAGAACTTGTGTGAATTAAAAGAGGTCGATTTTTAGACTTCGTTTTTCCCCAAAATGAGATTTCGGTTGATCCTGGAAAAAGATTTCTACCCATACAGATCGATATTGGCACTTTTAGGAATCAATTCTTAATATTTTACATTTTTATTGGCTTTATTTTATTATCACTAGTAAGCATATAAAATTTATAGACATTTCATATAAATCTTAATGCAATGTCCATGAAAATGTTTTTCGGTGTTTGAAAGAAAAGACTATTGTTATTATATTTTTATTGTATAATTTTCTTTGAAAAATAAAAAAAAACAAAATTTAAACTTTAGACAAGAGAAATACGATACCTATACTTATTTAATATTCAGCAAAATATTGGGAAAAATAGCTAGACTTTGTATATGTTTACAATAACTTATCAATAAACTCTATTTAATTCTATTAAAATATGAGGTAGATGATTTCAAATTAGTCTTAAAAGTCTTAACTAAATTATTCATAAAAATGCAAGAAACCCGTATTCATAATACCTTATTTATTTATCTTACACCATAAGAAAAACGATGGTACTGGCATCTAATGTAGTGATCAGACAACTGTTAACGAAATCTTATCTGTGCCATAAGAGATAAATACATTTTAATCCTTTCAAGAAAGTTTTTAAAAAAATCCTATCCGAAATAATTGATTGGGAAAAATAGATAAAAATAAACATTCATATTCATTTATCTGTATATATATAACATTAAAGTACCTATTCATTTATTGACTACACCACAATTCTAGTAACTAAAGTTCAGAAAATATTTGAATTTAAATCAAAACCAAAAAAAGAAGATAATAATTTGAAAAGTATTCTCGTTAAATCCGTACCCTCCGGTATAAATTATTGTGATGTCAATTGTATTAATATTTTTTGCTAATGATTTCACAACATTACATACATCTATTAAGTTAGTTTTACCATTTAATCTTACACTATGATTATTTTACTTATCAACTACAAATCGATGGGGTAATAATAATTGGCAATTATTTATTTATTGAACGTGATGTAAAATATCCGCTTAAAATGTGAAGAAGGTTTGGTAAAACGCTAAAATTTTTAAGTCGTTAGATGACGCTGGATGCAGCAGCTCTATTCGAAATCTAAGGGGAAGGCCTACATCCAACAGCAAACTTCCTACGGCTAAATAATGATGATGGCAACAAAGTGTTAAGATAATTTTTAATAAATATTTCAATTACGAATCGCTAATTACATTTCAATATCAGTATTATAAGTATGTTCTGTACAATTTAAAGGAATTTATTTTACGATAGAATATGCTATGCACCCTGAGAATATTTAATTTAATTGATATATTCAATCTCTGCCTAAAATAAGTAATGGAAAAAAGCCAAGAAAATTATATTTATACAATTTCGTCGTTTCTTCTTAGTAATAGTAATTATTGCAACTAGATCATTTTACTTTGGCACAAAATTCGATTTAATATATGCAATTACTAAAGTTTACATGAACTAGTTATGAATGGTGAACTTCATAATATTAATATAAATCCAATATAAAGCAGCTTAAGCATTTTATATGGCGACAGAAATTTACAACCAACAATGAACTTTCGAGGACTATGTAAAATATTTTATAAAAGAAATTTGGTATATCTACAGTCTAAATTTTGAATAATGTTGTAAATGCAAAGACGTATCTGCATAAAGGAAATTGTATATATTAAGTAACGACTTTATTTTCTTATTATCCGGAATAAGTGATTGTTAAAAACGTAAAAACCGGAAACAAAATTTTATTGCTTAATAAATTAGTAAAAAAAAATTATGGCTTTTTCAACTGTAGTTTGTAAATGTAGTTAATGCATTAGCTAACTTAACGGGCAGTTGATGCGTTGAGGTCGTTATAATTATAAATATTATACGATATTATATAAGTGAAGCAACATCTTACTATTTTATTTAAATGAATGACCTTGTCTCCATTTGATATTTTCATTATTTAAATTTAAATTCATGCGATTAGAAGTCACAGGATCAATGATTGTTTTTAACTCCTTAAACTTCATTCATAGCCAGTGATGTTAACATTATGCTTAAAGTTCTAATCTTAACATAACATAAAGTTAGTGATAATAGAATATAGCAACAAAATAGCAATGGTATAAACACACACTTAACTTTGGGTATTCAATATATGTAATTATTTATGGTAGTGTCAATCGAACACAAAATTTGTACTTAAGTTACTTTAAAAAACTTAGGCTAGATATCTAAAAGTTAAAATAATTTTGTACTAATTAATTGATTTGTACTCATCAGTCTTGTTCTTCTTTAGATAAAAATATGTTTTAAAATGAGGTAGTTACGTTTCATTATAGTACTTAATATCATTAAAGAGGGTCGACGTTTCTGTGTCCAAAGTTTGTGAATAAGACAATACCTAACATTTAGACAGTGCTTATGATTATGTAAACGATTACTATCCTAAACAATTATGACAAACTTTCAATTAAGCTTTAACATTGTTTAGGACTATTGTTTTGACTTCCGTAAGAACTGCCTGAACTCTTCGATTGTGACTCGCCTTTTTTCTTCTCCATCTGAAATAGTTAAACGGCTATTAAACCAGTATTCACTATTTATGCATTCTCGATGACAAGAAAACGGTTTATATTTTGCTGTCTTTCGCAAGAAACCATCTAAACAGGTAGTAGTATACCGCTTTAATCATTATGTAGAGAGGATTACACTTTATACTGTATCTCGAACACAATTCGAATGCATGATGGCTTGTTATATAACAGGACCAGTGGTCCTCTCTTTAATGTTATCTTATGTCCCAAAGTAGTATTAAATAATCAAATTTTGTTCGGCTCTGGTATAAATGCTTACTTACCATGAAGATCATCTGATGAGAGCTTTCTCGTATTTAAAAAATCTTTAAAGTAGAACTACGCTGCTTTTCAACTCTTCCCAAAAAAAATTAAAACCGCTATCAGTATATAATCACATGATATTTGTATATCCAAAGACATGGACATATTTCGAAATAGCATAAAGTAGATAAAGTCATGGTAAAAGGATTTGTAAATGCTATTCTATACCAGCATGGTCTTTGCCGTGCTATTTTTGGCGACTGAATGTGATTCAAGTATAAACTTTATAGTCATCTCGTTAACAGAAAACCATTTTAATACGTACAATTTTACTATCCATATTATTCACCCAGGCAGTGCTATGCCTCAAAAAAACAAAAGAAATTATTTCAATCATAAACTTCATAACGAATACATCATCATTATCATATTAACCAATAGAGGCGCACTGTAAGGCACAGATGTCTCCCAAAGGTCGTCACGATGACCGGTCTTATGCTGCCCGCTTCCAGCGAATTCCTTAATTTAACCAAGTCCTTGGTCCACTTAGTAAGCGGTCTATCCTCACCGCGTCTACTGGCTCATGGTCACCCCTCAAGAACCTTTCGACCCCAATGAATATACATACACAGGGTTATATCAACTTATGACGATTTCTTTGATATTATTCACTTTTCTGTGGAAAAAAAAACACAATCAAGTCAGTCTCCTTCAAGGAATATGTGAAAGGGTACTCTACCTTAGTAGGACAATCTGCAATAAGGTGGTCTTGGCTTTTGCAGCTGTGGCATTTCTTTGGCTGTGGTCCGATGTTACAATCGGCAGCTACATGATTTGCAAATTCTCCGCAATTATAGCAACTGTAAGTAAGTAACACGTCGGTAAATTAAGCGGGACCACAAGTTAGGTATTGGAATTCTTAACACCTTTTTAATGTATCGTAGAAAACATGAAAGATATTTTGAAGTGATCTAGTTTTGGAAAATAGTAAATGAAAATAATTTTCTTAAAATATGCCATTAAACTACCAAAGATGTCGTCTTTATAAATGATGTTTTGATTTCATTGTTATCAGCAAAATATTCTAAAAGTGCCGTTACCGTATTTTTCTGAAACGCTTTTTTGCCATGGGACGACGATTCGAGCCATGGCAGTCAATTGAAGACGGTCCCGACACACGCGTTGCCTCCAAACCCCTTTCCGATTCTTTGCATTCAAACTCAACTTCCTCTTCATCTCCCAATGATCTAAACCCTTGCATTTGGATGACGCTCTGAAATTAGAAATAATAATTTTGAACATTATACAGGTAATCGTACTTGAATGTTAAACTACAAATTTTGTTATACTAATATTACATTTGCTTTTTACCTTGAATGTAACTACAAAATTGATAGTATATATTATCCTTATCATATTCAACATGACTCCATCAAGTATCAAAACATGTTCGTCTATAACATTAAGACAAATATAGATAGTATCAAGAGAACAAAAACGCTAATATAGTATGTGATCAAAGAAATAACTGCAAGGTACGACAGACAAAAGTAAATGTCGTTAAAGTATTCGAGTTTCAATTAATTTTATGTTTTACGCTAACGTCGCAATATCTGTAACAGGAACGCAGAGAAAACTTGCTTGCTTAAAAACCTTATCGTCTTCCAATAACATAGGCTTGACCTAATATAAATTTTACCGCTAGCATGATTATAGTCAAACGAAGTACAAATTTGATGGCGTAAATTTATAGAAAAAACATCCGGCCTTGATAAGCCGAACAAACAAATAAGCGCACTATCAGGTCAACCGCTAGATACGGCAGCGTGCTTTCTGAATGGATTTATTTTTTCTATAATGAAGTTTATAAACGAAGTTTTTTATGATTTAAGAGCCTAAAGCGTGAAATACTTTACTCTAAATTATAAAAATACTCTTTGCACATACTAGGGCTTAAACAGTTAAGTTAATATCAGCTTTGACAAAATGTTAAAATTATGATACTTCACAAAAATTGCCAGATTACTCACATATTTATTAACAAGCTAAAAGACAGGAGTCTTGTCATTGCTGAATACACCCAACTTGAGATAGAAAACTGAGTTGCTCCAGTCAATAATTTTTTTCAAGATCTACTATTTGCTTGACAAAAACTCAGTTTTTATATTATGTACTTTACGATAAGTATTAAGAAAGTATTTTCGCAAGTAATGAATAAACTTGTAATAAAATCTCTTTGATAGTGCTATTTGTATCTGGCTGGTTTTAATGACGTAAAAAGGTAATATTAAGAAAAACCAACTTGTTAGTCAAATTTTTTTCGAGTAAGTCTTCGTTTTTCTAAGTCAAAATTAATGAATGTAATTAAAAAATCGTGCTTATTTTCAAGTTTTATTTTTAAAAAGGAAAAAATGGAGTTAATGTAAGGTCAGTAAGAGTAGTATAAAGATGGCTTCAACCTTTTCAATTCGAAAATTTTAATGTCAAAGATGCTCTCACACTCTGGTCGCCCATTTACGGATAAAATGGACGCAATTTTTTAAAACATGGATCAAGATATGCGTGTCAGTAGTTAGAAAGAAGCTGAAGAATTGAAAATTGGCCACAAGAGTCTTGACCCATTTGAAAAGGCAAGGTACAAAAACACTTGATATTTGGGTATAATACGAGCTCATTGAAAGTAACCTATATAACTCATTTACGATTAATTTCTAAGACATAATTTAATATAACTGTATTCGAAGGTATTAGCAGCTGTGATGAAAAGGATGAAAGATGGATCATCAACGAATCGTGACCTTTTTTGGGGTGGAAATCCAAATTATGGTTTTGCCTGGCTGGTAGTTGCTAATATTAAACCAGGCAATTAAGAAAAACAGGCAATTAAGAAAAACTGACCAGAATTAATCAATAGAAGAGGTATAGTCTTTCAGCGTCATCGCGCTAGACCACAAACAACTTTACCCACTTCGCAAAAATTAAGTGTAGCTGGGTGGTGATAATACATCTGCTATTTAGCCCTAACCATGCAATTTCAGATTTCACTAATTTTGATTTCTCTATAATTCTTTAGGCAATGTCAGGTTGACATCAAGAGAGCACTTCCAAAACTGCTAATGGCATTTTTTCGATCAGAGGTCCCAAAACATCTACAACAACAACATTATACTACCAACAAATTGGCAAAAAGTTAGCGAACAAAATTACAGGCACATGCTATAGTTAAATGTAAATAAACTTTGAAAAAACACGTTTTGTATTTTATATAAAATGTAAACGTTTGTCCAATCAATTTTGTTGACAGATCAATTGTCGAGGAAATGAGTATGGCTAAAACGCTCAATACGCAAGCGCTACAAGATATCAAGTATGCAACTCTCATCTATGTATGTATTCTAAATACCGTAATATCGTCATTATCATTACTTCAGCCATAGAACGTATTTAGTTGGACATACGCTTCCCCCATAGTTTTCTAACAGGATCGATTGAAAGGAGAACAGCAGACGACGCTGCATTCAGCGTCTCCTCTTAACAAACTCGTCTGCCTACCTTGTAGGTCGTAGTAGGACGTCCTTGGCTATTCTTGATGGTCCGTAGTCACCATTTCAGAACCTTAAAGACCCAGCGGACAACTGTTCTAAACGCTATATTACCTATCATATCGTGGTGTACCTACTGTTCATATATAAACAAATTGTTTATTTGAGACAATACATAATACAAGGAGGTATATGGAAAGAACGACGGCATCGACAAAGCGGAAGTTCTTCCCGGACGCCGTCGCGGCCTATCGTGTGCTCCGCAGCATGGAGGTGAACGCGGTCTTGGTCCAGCTCTTCACGGGACAGGGGAGGTTCTCTGAGTACCTTCATAGGTTTAAACTCAAGGAGGATCCCTCATGCTTTCTGTGAACAGGGCGTCGATCAGACCGTGATCCACTTGGTAGCAGAATGCCCCGCATTTGGAGGGCTCCGTTTCGAAACCGAATACTGGATAGGAAAAAGGATAGAGGAGGCCACTGTCGCCTCCATTATGGCTAAAAAAGAAGAAATAGAGTCCTTCCTCACTTCCTCACATTCTGCAGGGTTGTGACAATAAATACAATAAATAGAAACAGGCAAACAAATAATGTCAATAAAAATGAAAAGATATAAAAATTATATTAGGAATAAATTAAAATGTAATTAAATTAACTGTGATGTATTAAAAATGTGATAAATATACCTGTAAGAGAATTAATAAACAAAAGTCTGTGATAAACTGTAAAAAGACCAAACTGCAGTGACGAGGATGGATGAATGGGAATGAATAGATAGAATTGTAGAGTGAAAGATCGTAAATGTCAAAAAATTAATAAAAGAAAGATAAAATTCCTGTTTCCACACATATAGGGGTGAAAGGAGGGGCCCCCAAAAGCGAAGACCACAAAAAATACATAATGCAATATCTTTCTTTGGCCTTTCTTAGTAATTTTAGAAATGATAAAGAGCTTTAATTAATCTATCTGGTTCATAAACAAATTCATGGTATCTTTCCTTTTTTGATACCTGATGACTATTTTAACGCCACTTGATTTAGTAAATATATAGAAGCACTGATAGTAAAATAAGGGAAAATGAGGAGATGCAGTTAAAGATCCATTCTATATTATAATTAAATCATACATGTTTCAATGCATGCATATGCATGAAAATTGAGAAGACGAAACTGCAGACATGGCGCTTCTAAGTTTTTATGGTTTCTGCCTGTAAGTGTGTAAAGATCCAATTAAAGTATCGAAACTTATTTGTAATCCAGGAAAGCCTACGTAGTTGTTTACGATTTCTTGAGTTTATGTTATTGACAAATAAGGTGATCAATGGCTCAATTTTTTGGCATAATATCGCTATATTCATATTTAAAATAAGTAAGAGATGATAACTGGTATAGTTGCTTGTCGGTTGTGTTAATTAAGCGTTCAACAGACGGCTAGCTTTCATTAACGGTAATGAAGTTTATTAAATTCTTGATCTTTTCATCACGACTCTGTCGGCGTAGAATTTCTCTTGTAGTTCTTTTTTTCACGAGAATATATCAGTTTTTATGTTAAGTCGCGAGTAATGAACACTATGATTCAAAATCTGCGTCAAGTGATGCCTGCGCAAACACCTGTAATTATATCACAACATAAAAGAAAGTTTTAACAAAGTGTAACAGCTTTAAATTACGCTTTAAAAGACCAAATCCAGATCATGATCATTCGCAAAATATGATACTTAACATGTATAAATAAAGGGGAAAGGATTAATAAAAATAAAAGTTATTAGCATAGGATACATTAGGCTGCGTGTATGTTATAAAATTATTAATTCAGTTATGAGAAAATTTTAAATATCAGTTCAAAATAGTTCGTTTAGATTTTAAAATGTTATAGTGCTTTCTTCCATACCACATGTAAGGTATAAAAGTGCTATGAAAGAAAAATGCCCGAAGAGTCGAATTTTAAAGAAACTAGAATCAGATTGACCTCCCCTGTGACGAGCATTCTCCGCTTTAAGTTACGAAGGTTCCAAGTGTGCCTCAATCTTTGAAGAGCTCACAACAAACTCAATCTCAAACAACTTGAGTCTAACTGGTTTTTTAACATACGACATTGCAGTTTGGAAAAGATCGCACAAATCTCGTGGTATTTTTCGTTTTTCATATTGTATGCACTCATTAAACGTTTAATAATAAAAAATTTACAGCTTTGAATTACCTGATGTACAAAAACATCTTGACCGCCGTCATCCGGTGTAATAAATCCCCATCCTTTAGCAACGTTAAACCATTTGCATCTTCCCCGACGTGTAACCCCTAAGACGCCAACGCCAACCGCACTGCCCGCACCTGTAAAAGTACCAAGCAAAACATAACATATATTCCTTATACAACCTTCCTTCTATCATAATGGTTAACAAAATTTTCTAACTTCACATCCATATAACTATTGTGAAAATTGCGCCAGAAAACTTATATATATTTTATTAATAAAATGATTCATAGGCACATTTATTAGCATGGAATTTTTTTATAAAACTTAATGGAGAAGTCATTAAAAATGGATAATCGGATAGGAAGAAATACCCCATTATAACTGGTTTTAGTTAAAAGAAGTATCCAATCCATCCCAATTACTGGTTTAATGTAACGTAAGAACAAACTTTGTCGCAAATACAAATCCTGCATACAATTTTGTATAATAAAACTATATTAAAACTTGCTTTATTATAACCACGGCATACAACTATTAGTCAATCAAATTTCATGTGTCATAGCTATTATCCATTTATTATTTTGGCGAGTAATAGAATTTTAATTGGATATTATAATAAAATGACTTTTAAGGTACTACCTACGTCAATACTACCTAAATCAGATCTTTAGAAAACATCAATAAATATTGTTTTATGAACAATAAATTTTTATTAAACTAGTGTCACGTTACTAATCGATTTAAAAAAAAGTAATTAAACTTGGCTATTTGTGAGATTGCATTAAGTGGATAGTCCCCTTATTTTAGATGCACACATTCTTAGATACTTACCGTTTCAAATCTATTAGCAATAAATAAGGGCCCACGATCGTTTACTGTACTAAGAAAGGGTATACTATTCCCCTTATCGGGCCTTTTACAAAAAATAACGTGGGAACCAAATGAAAGAATGAACTCTTTTTATGTATAGAAAAGACTATCAGAATGGTTGAAAACCTCGTTTTAAAAGAGTTAATTAATACTGCGTACGTGTTAATATTAAGTTTGAATATAGATTTCCAAATAACTTTAACCTTCGCTAAGACGCAAAGACAAGTTTTGTTGTTGCTGATATTCAATGACTAATCGACATGATATTTCCTGTCAACTAAAAAAACGAAGGTACTCGAAAATTGAATAGACAATGATTAAGTTCCGGAGGAGAGAATGCTGATGAAAAGAATATGGCTATCAGTGATTAATATTTACTGGGCACTCGAAGGACCATATTAGTGCCATACATAAATATTTTCGTAAATGGTATTTTTTATTATTGTGTAAAATGGGATAATTATTTAGGTTAATGATTTTGTATTCTTACTGCATAAGCGTTATTTAGAATTGTTTTATTATCTTATATTAAAAAAATTCGTTAAGAATAAAGAAATGTTTTATTTTCACAAACGTATACTCAGGAGAGAGAAGATAGATATTCTGGATCAAGTTAGCCTTAAGTTTCTGTATTAAATTTTATTTATTATCATAAAGAAATAGAGTAAAAGTTAATACAAGACTAAATAAAACCAAATTTGTAACAAGATGATGGAGGGGAACTTGTGGATAAATTTGCTAATTCCGTTAGTACATAAGCCGCGCATATTATTTCGGGCGGCGGCGGTAGGTAAGAGCAGGCAGGCACACGTGGCGACGACGGCGGGGACTGGAAGAATGCTCGGTATTTAGGTTACGTTTCTGGTACCTCTTCATTCATTGCCGTAACACTGCACCTTGCCGTCGCAACACAAGGCAACTTTACCGCCGCAGATACTCAATATTTATTATTACCCATACTGAATTAATGAGAAAGCGTAAACATTCAAGTTATATGCGGCTTTCGTTTCATCATATGCATTTTCGGCATAACTGTGTTGGAAAACCGATAATCACTTGGACATAAACTTTAATTGACAGTTGACTATATGAATTATTTTAAAGAATTTCGTAACGTTTGTTTCTATAATGCTCTTACTAATTTTTTAATTAAATTCTATGAATCTTTTAAGTCTTTATGGCCAACAATAAAATCTTAAGAAAATAAAAAATATTTTCCTTTATGTACAGTTAAGCATTTTAAATATTATAAATAATTGCGACTCTTAAGTTTTTCTATGACTCTCTGCTGAATAAAACTTAGACATAAACAAAGGCTCTCACTAGTTGAGTTAACGTAATAATGAACCGAAAAACGTTGGTAATATTTGTACAGGGCATTCCGGTAAAAAAAACGTGTTGACTTCATGTAAATGGGAACGAGTGCATTCACATATGCTCCATAAATATTTTCCTCGTTTAATGTGGATTCGAAAATTATTCAAGAATTTTTAGAACTTAGGTTATATTATACAATACAGGTTTTCTTTGAATTATGTGTTATACGGCATCATTAACTAGAAATGTAATTAACTATGCTCTTAAATAAGAAATACGTTATAAAAACGTGAACTTTGCGCACAGGTGCAAAGTAGAGGGCTCTTTGTTTTTGACTGTCGTTATATCTTTGAAATGGTTGAGTGACTCTCTCTACTTCTTATTTATTAAAAATATTTAGTAAACGCAGACAACTACCCTCATACATAATTCATGCGCCTAATAATTTTTAATTTTGTTTAACTTTCGTGTTTCCGAGTAGTACATATCTTTAGAAGAGGATTTAACAAGGATTTAAATTATAGGAGGGGTTGTAGTGAAGTAATCAAATGTATGTAAGGTTACAAATTTCAACTCAACTTTTTTATTTGTTTTTGACGATATTTATCGGTGAATGATTTCATGTAAAAAAAATTTCAGGGCAGTGCACGTGAATAAGTGTAGGTGCATCGGCCGGTAGCGCGTTGCATCTGAACCGTGTATCTGTTCTGTTTACTCAGCATGGTGCGCGTGAGTCGACGCGCAAGACACGGCCCCACCTCGCCCCCTCCCTTTCCCCCGGCCCCGACTACCACACCGCCCGCATCCATGCCCATTCCACACCACACGTCAACATACACTTTGGAATTTCAAACTTCATACGCATGCTTAACTTTTGATTGCATTCCATCGACCTGACCCTACAAACGTATGTTAATAAAATATCCGCCTGGCGTACTCTTTATTATTCAAATACCCTTTTCTAAACGTTTTACTTAATTCAGAGCTCTTATGACCACATTTTTTTCTGTTCAAAACATTAATAATACCTCCAAAAGCTTACTTTAAGACCGTTCATAATAATATTCATAAATGTTTCATGTTAAAGACAAAAACCAAACATCCGCGCTTTATTGTTAGCTTGCAAGCTATTCTATATATTAGCTATAAGAAACTAGGAGCTAATTTCGGCTCGACTTATTTTAGAAGCAGGAAGGGAAATAACCGAGCATATCTAAGTCGATCCAACCATCAGCGGTGTACCCCGATACTAAACCATACAAGATTATTGTTCATATAGGTTCTTTCTTAAATTCTTTCATCATTGTTTTTACTGTTTTTAGCAATAAAGATAGTACTTTGGCGAATATTAATCTAAAGTATTGCATATATTTATCAATGTGTACTATTTTATATCTTGTAAGAAACACAAACTTTATGAAATATTCATAATTTTATAATAATATAAACCAATTGAAATAAAAATTATTTCGATCAAAACTAAGGAGAGCTACAAAAAAGAGGTCGTTGTACGTCGTAGTTTCGTAGATAAATAATGCACCAAGCGACTATCGATGGGACCATCGAGTTTTAATTATTGATAACGTTAAACAGAACGCTATGGCGTTATATTGAAGAAACTACTAAATCAATATTGGGAACATGTGCCGTTATCTTAATTATGTCTTTTTACGACTTCCTCTTGAAGTATATTTAAGTAGGATAAAATGTTTTGTAATAATAAAAGGAGGTGAAGTTTTTGTAAAACTTAATTGAAGAAACAACACGGTTTTATGTTTTAAACTGATATGAATCATCTATGTATATTCTGCACTCAAACTAATACGTAACAAAATTTGATTAAACTACAAAATAAGTGCGGTCAAAATAATATAATAATATATGAATACTAACAAATATAATATACTAACAACGCTTGTGGCGATGTTTTTATTCTATTTCTTATTTCTTTATTTTATTCTATTATAAACAAGGTTTTTATTCTATTTCCATTTATTTGGAAATTATAAGTGTATTAATTAAATAATTAAAAAGTAAACTAAAAGTATACAGGTATACTAAAATCATGATTAATTGTGAATCTCTCAAGTATAATTCGTATAAAAAAAAAAGTAAAACATTCAGTCATTCAATGGTTTTGAGTGTTATCAATCGCAGGTATTGAGTTTGGAATTTGTATATGAATCATCGTCAAGTGGCGCTTTACCCCGGGAACCTGGCTTGGAGCGAAAGAGACGGTGCAATGTGCCACCATTCAGATTTAATTGACTGGTTACGAACTCGGACCCTGTCGTAGGGACGAGCGTTACTTAACATCGACTTTCTAAAAATTCCAAATAGGCAGTTCTTCTGTAACTCTCAATGAATAGTAATTCCATTCGGAAATGCGTATGCATATCCACATTATTCCACATCAGCATTACTACATACAAGCGTTATAGAATTGTTATAGTTTGAATATGTAAATTTTCCATCAGTCTTATTGAATACATTTCTTTTTCAATACAGAAGTTTTGGCCTTTTCAAGAATTTTTTTAACAATCGTATTTGTAATTTTAATGTAATTTTCTTCGTTGAATACCATAAGCAAAAACCATTACAAGGAAGGAACAAATTCAGTAATGGTGGTGGAACCAAGATTACAGTGTTTTTCAATACAGTAAACTAAACACACACTGATTCGTTGCTTACCTAATAAAACTTTGAAGACCGCATAGAGTGTTATAAACCTTGTTGTCACAGCATAGAGTGGACTTTGGGAAAATCTCTTTAATGCACGCAAGTTTCACGAGAGCGCGTATCATTAACGTAGTTGTATGGCCAGGATAGTAAACAATTACTGCACCATGCGTGCCTTGTTGAATATAACGTTTATATACTCCATTCAAATGTTATTTCCACGAATTACCCGCCGTACATTTAATAAATATTGTTAACCGTGAAAATAAAATAAAATCAGTTTAATTGCGTATTGATTTTTAAAGATTAAGATGTTTACAATTTTTTGTGTAACATAAACAGCGTGAGACGCAAAGTGTTTACGAAACCTATTGAGAATTTATGATAAGCGCACGCTGATCGTCTTTAATTACCAGAAGTTGTTATTGATAACAATGATAGAACATCAACACGCAACAAAAAAATAACACGACACCAGGCGAACATGGTACACATATGTGCGACATCAATGAAACGAGACCATTAACCTCAATTTAATTAATTTAAACTCAGTTGTAAACAATTTCTATAATTGCCTTTCCGGGCGCTGCGAGCATATCCGCTCGATAAGCGCAACAAGTCCTGATGTATGCAATAGCATTTATAAGTTGATTATTGGAACGTTCACCCCTCACCACGTGCGCCGATAAACAACATCGACACCAGTATACGTATACGTACGGTGCGCGCAAACAAAACAAAACCGACGATGGAGGAATTCTAAATAAATAGGAATGGGTACTTACTTGAAGACGGAACTGCATTTCCGCCTTCCCTCCCGCTCATGTTAAACAAAATAAAACGTAATTTACACCACTAATATCACCTCGGAGTGACGTACATCCTCCGCAATTACAGAAGGCACTTCATTTGCGATAAGTTCATTAAACGTTTGATTGCTTCAAAAATAAGTCTCAAAATGTTTTCGACGCATAGGAGAAGCGCGCGTGCGCGCGTAGCGGACAGCAACGCGTACGCAGCTCGACTGCATAGAAAATGAGTGGTAGTGGTGTATAGTCGGCGCGATGCGGTCGCTCCCTTCCCGGATATCGCCGAGCAAGTAGTTTTTAAAATAGAGAAGCTAACGGAACGCGTACGCTGCCCGTAAGCGACGGCAGTTTACCCCAACTTATACACCCAAAATATGTCACTCGGCGACGCCATGTCGTCGCAACCGACCGGCGCAAAGCCTCGCTCCTTGGCGCCTCGCGATGTGGGAATTCGATACCCTTTGACGGTCACTTACGTGCACTGTTATCTTAAAAAAAAATTATTTAAAAACTGACATTTGACAAATTTTTCATTAAATAAAATAACACACAATTATTTACATGTATAACCTATAATGATGAAATCTTGTTTTTAAAGACATTAAGTAAGGAACAACACAAAAAGGGCTAAAGCACTGAAAATATTATCTACGTTATTATAAATCTGTATACTCTCTCTGTAGAAATGTTATAAATCATGTAAGAAAATCAGATGGAAAACTAAAAAAAAGAATAACAAACATACACTTAAAAATAATAATATTTTTGACGTAGAGTGCGTTATTAGATTTTAATACAGGTGAATAGAAATAGACAGTTAAACCTTAACTTATTTTATTTCAATTAGAAATAGAATAAAATTCAATTAGAAAAGAATACAATGCGGGTTGATAAATTCTAGCAATGCAAAGCCTGCAGAAAAACAAAGCGAACAATAATAAATTTAAAATGTAGTGATCCGAAGTTTGCTAACGCTATTTCTTACTCTAGTATCATTACGTTATTTATTATTTCTGGAACCATCGGTTTTTGGACGGATGATATATTATTGGACAGTGAATTACTTGTACAATGATCCCTTTAAAGCTTTTTCAACTCTTTCAATCACCTTTATAATATTGTATGATTGGATATACAACGAGAATATTTTACTTTCAGCGTTTTTAAAATTTGTCATTAAATTTTTTTCTTCGCATGAAATTCTTTCAAACAGTGGATTTCCGTGAAGTTCACCTGTTGTTAGATACCCTATTTCCTAGCAACATTGTTTTTATCCAAGCAATTAAGTTGGAAAGTAGACTAATAGCCTAATATTAAGTTATTGTACGTAATTTACATATCATTAATAAGAAATCATGTGACAGAAGGCCGTTTGACGATACGAATCAAACGGACCCGTTTCCCTTCTGTGAAAGCATGTAACTTTCGAACCTTAAGCATCACCTGCAGTTGCCGATATAGCTTCACCTGTCTAATGCACCGGCCATCGCATCGCGTCAATTTTATTTTACAGCTAATTCAAAATTTTTGTTAACACGTATGTCGCATTACTTGCCTGTGCCTCATTAAATGCCTGGTATGCTTTTATTCGTAACAAGATCGCCTAACCCTGGTGGTAGTTAAAGGCTTTAGTATATTTAGAATAAATAAACATTTAGGGTAATTGCTTTGTAAAAAATAAGTATGTTAATTATTGTGGGTTGCCATGAATCATCAGTTACCTGACACTTACTTTGACCTCGGTTCTTCTGAACTGTGCATGAATCAAACATTGTCGCCGATTTTATTGCCCATGAAATGAATTTATTATTACGTTTAATGTATCAAAATTATAAAGATTTCATAAGAATGTTTTTTTAATTTACTTTATGTACTGTAAAAGTTAAGTCCGTATAAGTTTGTCCTTGAACGTTAACAGTCATACTGCACGAAAATTATCTATACCACAATATTGCAATACATTTAAAATGGTTAATTTAGTATTTATGAATATACATATTGCACTCTTGTTAGTAAATCATTCCAATATTTTCTAGAAGATTCGAATAAAAATCTTTAATATATGCTCAGTGCTAACAGTCAAACGCTACCATATACAGGTTGATTGGTTATAGATTTAAAAGTTTTAAAGGGGTAATTGTATAACACATTTGCTGTCAATTCAAAAATAGTGAATCAATGGTTTAAAAAATAAAAAATAACGTAATGATAATATAGCAAGAACGTTTTCAGTTCGGATTACTACATATTAAATTCAAATATTGGATACTATCGGTCCCTGCAGAAAAATTAATGTGTCATATTTGAAAGAGATTGCTTTAAAAAAGAGTGATTAAGAATAGATTTGAGAGGCTTATAGCTATTTGCTGACAAATAAACTATAAGGTACAGTCTTTAAAGCCTTTTTTATCTATAACCAATCATCACATAGATGCGTAGTTCGATGGATGCTATTTATTAATATTGTAACCGCCACTTTTGACCCGGTCTATAGACATATCTATTTATATATATAAATGAACCACTTTTTTCCGAAACTTTGTAAATTGTTGTCATAATGTTAAAAATTATGGACAATTTTAAAATCAATATAAAAAATAAAAATACCTATTAAATAAGTGTTTTAGTTAAAAAACTGTTAAGTAACTAAACATTATGCGATATATTGTGGGATTATATGTGTGTTAGCCGTAGACGAACGAAAATGACCTATATAGCCCAGCGATGCAAGCCTTGCGGCATAGAGGAACTATACTAGTGTACTTGCGGTTAGCAAGTTGAGTGCAGCGTAGTACAACCATCCACCAAATGGACAGTCGTTTCGTAAATATCGTCGCAAAATGTTGGATGGAAGACGCTGGATGCACACAGCTTCCTACTGGCCTTATTGATAATCAACAGGGGTTGCTTATGTCCAGAAGTTTACATCCTACAGCTAAAATGATGGTGTTGACAGGAATAAAATATTATACAGATGTTGCAGAACTATCGTTTTCTTTGCCATTTAGTGGACATAGTACATATTTATTTGACATCAACAAAATGCATTTTAAATTAACATTTGCAAACCAAGGTGCCCTTATTAGCTAGTTTGAAGATATCTATTGTAATTACTCCTAGTATCCGAAGCATAACCGTAATGAAAGTCTAGGTTTCAATTAGAATAAAAATGCACACAGACATTTCTCTAGTAAAACTACTACTTTTTGGTACTTTCGGCATTGTAATATAGCATAATATTTAAAAAAATACTCGAAATATTTATATATATTTTGTATATTTATTTGCCAAAAGTTTAATCAATGTTCGCATCAGTAATAATGCGCTAATAATTTTGTTATAAATATCCAATGAAACGAAAGGACATAATAATTTTTAATCGAAATGATCCTCAGAGTCCCCTTTAGTGAAACGTCACAAACTGACGAACCCGTCGGGCTTATTGTCACCCATCTAAGCCACGAATGATTATGCACGAATAGCGTCCAACAATGGCCACTGTGCAAGAAAGACAAGTTTTGAAAATAATGAAACTCGACTGATTGTCACGTTTACTTTCTCCAATCTCTTCTCCCCATACTACGAGCTACTTCGCGACCTAATTTTTGTTACGTATGAATATAAAACAAATTAGATCTATTCAAAATTTCGATTCACACCCTATTTCACATATTTATTAGGTTACACACAATCACATTCTTTTAGAAATTAGAGAGTCAAAGTCAAAGTACAAAATGACTTAATATATGCAAAGGTACATAAAACATTAGTATCTATACTGAATTGAACAAGGCAAATAAGTCACAATTTAAAAAGAATTATTAAAAACCAAAAAAAAAATTAAATCTAGAGCTTCCAAAATGCTATTATTTATACAATCACTATTACTGTAGAGACCAAAACGAGTCAGATAAGTTGTCAAGTAATGGCAGTCTTACCAAATTCCAGTGCCCCATTACGTTTTCAATGATTCAGAAGTATAATAAATCTCAAAAGACCATTAAATCCATAAACAGCAAAACGTATCAGCGTACTTTAGCATCAGTGTTTTGCAGCAGAACTAGACACCGGGCTGATAACCACTAAAATAGCTTTTTGAAAAACAAATGAATGTGGGGTATTAATAGTAGCGAAAGTATTTTCTCTCAAGAATAATGTTTAACACGTTTGAAATTTTACGCTACCAACATGTCTCCTTTGTTTTTAATTTTATGTCTAAGCATTCTTTGAACTATAACTGACTTAATAAATAAACTTATATTGAACAAAGTGATGGTAGTAAATAATAGCTCGCGTCAATTAATATACAACTATCATATTTTACATTACAAATACGTCTTCGTTCTAGATGCATAATAATAATAATACTAATGACTTAACATTAGTCATTTTAAATTTTTAGGTGATAGTTTTGATATCTCTGTACTAAGTTTGTATCGAACCTCTCAGGGTAAAAGCCTCCTCCAAAGCTTTCCATTTTTCTCTATCTTTGGCGACTTGGAGTCAAACGTGACCTGCCGTAGCCACGATCTCGTCAGCCCATCTGGCATTAGGTCTGCTTCTCGCTCTGCTACCTCGTGATCCCGTCCATTTTATAACCAGATGCATTACCAATGTACATCTACATAAAGTCGCAGATACACACTTCGACACAATAATCACCTAAAAGAATTCATACGAGCAAAGTGATGTCAGCTAATATGTTGAGATTGTAAGTCTTTTGCTACATAGGTATTTGTAAACCCACCATTTTGGTGACTCAATTGATTTCCCGGGATTTCTTTGCTCACAATGATGAATCATGCTGAATTTGTGAAAACATTAATAATATCAGGTCGAGTAACATTCATTAATTATTGAATGACTAATAAATAATATACGGTGTGATAAATGGCACTATCATCAGTATAGTTCCTCTATGGTATCATCAATAACTTTCCACTAAGATACGGATTTTAAATTCTGATATTTATCAGTTTGTTAATATAAGCGCCATCTATACGTCAATATTAGAAGCAAGAAAAATTTTAACTTGGTTGAGCAGACGGGTATTTTGTTGCCACATAATGTAATAGATGGCAGTGCTAATGCAACATGCAACTACTACCATCTATTGAGACAACTAAAATATTTATTAAAATGCTTCAAAAAGGTACCCCATGACAATGACGTCGTATTTTTAAAAAGAGGCGTTTCCAACTATCAAACAGGGGGAGGTCCCGAGAGAACAGTATTGAATATTAAAACAGTAGGTATTTAAAAGGTACAATATACATAAGCACATACATTTAACAAATATTACAATCTGAAAATTATCTGATATAAGTATGTGAGTTTTATTAAATTGTCAGTAAGATTATTAGACATTGTTTTCTAGCTAGAATTCGATCTTTAAAACCTGGAACTCCGTTAAAGGTTGCTTTTAAAAAAAAACCACTTTTTCATTCAAATACTCAAATAAAGATAATTCTTTACCTCTCCTATATTATTAAATATCAGATATATTTAAATACGTTTAGGTACCTAATGCATTGTTTTGAAATTACTATTTATTATATCAGTACACTCATTGAAAGAATTTTAGCGTTAATTAAAGCTTGATTTTTTTTAACTAAAATATTGTTAAAAAAATATCAAGCAAATTAAATATTACAGGTTATAGTTATATTTATAAGATATTATGGATAAATGTCATTACAAAATGAAAAGATGCTTATAATGGTAAATAAGTCGTCATGTTTTACAATTCAAGGTTTTTTAAAGGATTCTTAAAAAGTGTGCGAAATTAAGATATTAAATTAGCTATGTTGACAATAAATGCAAAGATGCTCATTTTTTACCATAATTAAATTGAACTTATATTTATACCCTTAGTTTAGCTTTAAATACTTACAATAAAAATAAGAACAATGTTTTATTTCAAGTTGGAATTTTTTTTATTTTCTTATTTTAGCATTATAAAAAAGGGTGAGGTGATAAAGGGAACCGATTTGCTGTAATACCATTACACAAAGGAAGTATGGAACTAAAAGTATTTTGTAAGTTAAGTTGTACGTAAAGAAAAAAAATATCAATTGTATTGTCAGGTTTGTATGGCATATTTTAAGCGCCACGTTATTTTGGAATCTTTGAAATACATGGTCTTAACATTAGTTTTGAAGAATTTCACCAGAAAGTTTTTCTCATCCGTAAACAAAATTTTTCTGCGACCTTCCTTTGCATACCGCCAAAGTAGTTGTTTTCATGTTACTAGCCTTAAATTATCAGTATAGAAATATCCTGTGCATCTCTTACAGGCTTCAAGTCCTAAGTCATCTTTTAAAATACGCGACTTGGTTCTAGATGCTATCATCATCTTTAGGGATAAAATTTATTGCTTTCGGACAGGATCTCTACGAATTCTTTTCCGTACTACTTTGATCACCTGTTTCGTACTAACACTACGTGAACGCCCAGATCTTTTACCTGTCACAAATAGAGGAGGTTTTATTTTTCGTATCAATAGTATTATATCGTTGTATTATTATATCGTATCGTAGTATTTTTGGTATTATATAAACAAAGATTTGTTTCATACTAAGTATAAGGAGGATTTAAAAATTGTAAGAGTTATGGTAATTTATGTAATGCAATCATAGCAATAAGGTTCTCTTTACCACCCTGCTTCATTTGAATATCACACCATGTATTAAAATATATTGACATGAAAATAAGAAAACACAATGAACAATCATATAAAAATGACAGATTCCAACTTCAAAAGTAATATTTTGTTTATTTTTTATTATAACAGTATTCATGGTCACTCTATATATAAGGTATTTACATTTATGTAATGGCTCATCGCGATATCTTTAGAAACATAAGAAAAGGCGTAGAGATTTGAAATTTCAGTTTCTTTTGCTGAATAAAGGTCAGCTATGCATTAGATTTTACAAAATGTCACCCACGATGGAAATTAAGGAGGCGTTAATTAAAAAAGTGCATATTTCAAATTATAGCTTTTATAGGAATAAAACTTACAGTGTATAATAAATAATTCATATTTTGGCATGAAAACAGTACCAAGAATGGATCTTATGCAATTACACGAACAAAAGGCAGTACAGCCATGAGAAGCAGGCGAGGGAAAGCTAGTTAATATATATAATTATAAAAGGATCTTTGCACGTAAATTTGATAAATATTTTAGATGCTGTGGTCCTTATTTTAATATCCTTTCTGTGACTAGATGTGTTACATTTAGTTGAAAAAATTAACTGATTAATTTTCAAAAAGGATATTTTGAATAATTTTGAGTACATTTTCGTTACAAGAACGCAAGCGAAAAATTATTAAAGAAAGTGAAATTCCATCAAATTCTTTCATTCATAGGAGAGTAGATCGTTTGTGGTTATTGTATAAATATCAATTTAGGCGAAGAGATGAAAAATAAGTGAAAATTTGAGATATAACTGTAAATAAAAATGGTGTAGTCCCGTTTTTCAACTCAAAGATATATTAGCAAAGATTAAAAAAATGGCAAAGCAGTTAACAATCCATTTGAGCAAACTTTGCTGGAATATCACCGCATTCTGTAAAAACTATTAATTGTAAGCATTGTTATCGGGTAAAACTATTTTGCTTAAGACTTGTTAATATTTGTTTATAGTTGAACTTAATATAGTTATTATCATTTCATCCTAAATCGTCCACTGCTGTATATGGCTTGTAAGCGGCCTGCATCTTACGTCTTCCGATGACTTTTTGTAACTTATTCAAAACTTTCGTTCCGTTAACTGTATTTTTCATTTGTTTCGCGTGGCCACGTGATTCGAGTTTGGTTTAAATTTAGCAACATTTTCATTTGGCTAACGGAAAAGCACGTTTTTCACTAAAAATTATAAAGTGATGCAATAAAAGCTTACTCACAATTTTTATTATACAAAACGACATTGCCATTAACGCCGTTTGTGATATGGGGAGCGCGTTGGAGTTTGCTGACTTCGTAGTCGCAGGCGGAGGCCCAGTTGGCCGCTGCCACTGCCGCGGCAGCTGCAGCCGCTGCTGCTGCCGCCGCTGCGGCACACACGTTACAGTCTGAAATCAATATTCATAAATAAATTACAAAATAATCAAACAAAATCGAAGGATACTCCATGCTTTCATGTTACTCTTTGCACGATCTGCTGCCTCGTAGCATTATCAGACAGGGCGCAGAGGGCGCTTAGTCCAAGACCTCTTTTAACGTAGAAAATCTCTATGCTTCCCGGGGTAGCCTCGGTTCGTGCTGCTATATACTACTTTTTGACCAGATTGTGAGGCCCTCTAACTTTTAAATTGCCTCGCGAATATTCTAAGGAATGATTAGGTCCAAGTTAATTTGAATATATTTGTTAATTACGGGTTATATGCACACATAGGTATATTACCTATGTAAAAGTTTGTTGACAGCAAACATGTAGCCTACTTAAGTTTACATATTTATTATTACCGATCCTATGGGGTGGCCTATATCCCGCAGTGAACTTCTTATGGCAGAAGCAATGATGTTGATTTATTATTAGTCTGTTAGTTTTCTTAAAATCTTAAAGTAGTACGACCTGTAGTTCATCGCATAAGAAATACAGTGGATCAACATTGTGCACTGGCCTAACTCATTTAATTTGTTCTTTATTAAAGCAATAAACAAAAAATAATCATGTTTAAAGCGATTACTTGACAGCACCAATTAAAACAGAACGCCTAAGTCTGGCAATGATGACTTACGGTATTCTTAATGCAACCGGAGTCTTAAAACGGGTGGCCACTGTTATCACGTGTCTCAGATAATCCAGCCAAAAATTAAGATCGCTTAAACATCATTTAATGTAGTAAAGCTATAAGGGTCGTTCTCAGATATGGCCGCTACACATTACTTCACTATCGGATAGGACTGTGTTTAAATCGTCAGTGAACAGACCGCATTTAGGTTCTGGAGCGTTGACCACGGATCGACAAGTGCTGTGGAGGCCTCCATCCATAAAGTGGACAGTGGACTTGGTTTATGCCTTCAAAACACGCTGATTGCGCGTTGTTTTTAACCGGTCTTATTGGAAACCTCTGGGCGAGGCCTATGCCCAGCAGTGGATTTACTCTTTTTTATAGAAGCGTTTTCGATTGATACACAATCAATTAAAAATAAAAGAATTATTTGACACTGTTTAAATAATCATCAAAAGGAAAATCGTGGAATGTGGGTTAAGCTTTATTAGCTCATACTTTTATCAATAATTAATATCAGATTAATTTTCCGAATAAATAAAATTAATTTGTTTCTAATCAACAGAATAAAAAACAAAACACTTTTAAATCATTTTTAATTGCATTAAGTAGAAGACAAAACCTAACAAGAAATAGAATTCTAATAAGAAATCTTTTATATTTCAAGAAGTAAACAATTTTAGAAATTGTTAATGTATAAAGAACCTCGCTGATTTAATACGTAAATACGTATTTTTGTTATTTGTATTTATTTTATTAAAATAAAATATATTAAGGTTTCTTTATTGATTGTTTATAATGAGTATCCTAGATCACTTAAAATGTAGTAAAATGGTGGCCCATAATAAAGTTCACTTTTGTTGTTTATACAAATTTTTGCAACCAATCCTCCATGTCTTCATTCCAGCAGGACGGGGCCACTTGTCACCCATCTAATGCTAACATAGAATGCGTACAAGAAATGTTCCCAATAAAAGTCATATCGGATTGGCCATTAAATGACTAACACGGAGTTCGGATTTATAATGTTATAATTTTCTTATGGGAATATATCGAGAACATACTGTTTTGTAAGTTGCCCAAAACACTTGCTTATTTAGAGTAAAACATTCGAGAAGTAATGGCGGCTCTTCCAATATTGTCGTTTGGAAGAATGTTACCGAAGATCGGGAGGACATTATCGTGTTTGTAAAACAAATTACATTATTTCTTTGTTTAATATAAAGCAAAACATGTTTATTTTTATATTCTTTTCAAAAGTGGATTTAAATATGGCATACCTTTTAAGTAGATATTTCTTATAGGAAACGCTAATTAGATTTTTACCAAGGAATACTAATAAGCAAAAAAAAACCTTTTCGCTCAAAAATGTTTCGTCTTTGTGAGTAAGTATTATATGGTAGTAAAATAAAAGATCCGAAGTATACCTTTTTTATTGCAGTAAAAAACAATTTTTTTGTTCATCTAAGCGATTGTTCAGATCACTAGTATGATAAAAATAAATCATACACATAAAAGGCTATAAATTAAATAAACTATTTTAATTTTAAATATTATAAATATTGTAATAAGCGATTATGTAATAGTGCTGCTTACTCAAGTAAATACATAATATTCTCACCCTTCATGTATCTTAGCGCAACCCACCCTTCGCGTTCACCAGGCGTGTCACCACATAATAAAGCATCACTTAAAACAGTTATACATTTTTTTTTCACTTTATAAAAACACTACGACGTTTAATTTTAAGGAACATGTTATTGCATTTTCAAACTAGTAGAGCAATTTTTTAAACATATATTGACCGTACATCTATGAAATTAATGTTTCTGATTAAATTAATAGTCATGGTATGTATAGTAGAGAAGTATCACGCAGGGCGATTTGCGAAAGACTGCGTGGTACATTTTTCGTGCTCCGGGGTGACGCGCAGAAACGCCGGGGGTATTGCTACTGCCTACACTTGGTCAATGGAAATGGTTTTAAAGAAACATATATGGCACATATTACATACTAATTGAAAAACAGATATGATTATTTATAATTTTAAAGTGATTATTAATAACAACAACAAAAACACAAAGTTTAAATAGCAGATTAGAAGATTGTACTACCACCAATTTTCGTATATTAAAATTTTTAAAAGGGTCGAATATAATATTGTTTTAGTAATCAATATACTAGTTAATAATATATAATAACATTAAATTTATCGACTATTTTTGATACATTTTTACGGCTCTATTATATATTTACCAATAATATTTTAAACTATTTAAATTGAATTTAGTACTTGTTTTTGGTATTAATCTTGATAATTGTTCAATAAAAGTTTTGTGGTGTATATAAATCATAAATTATAAAAATAAAAAAACTGCACTGGTTTTAAATATAGAAAATGATTTTTGAGAATCGTTTTTAATGGTTTTAACGAAAATTATCTATACATTTAAATTGTTTAGATGATGTTGTTAATAACAAATTGAATCTATGAAATCTTTGACTTGTGCCTATTAAATATAAATCGACCATTTTTGTTGGCGGCCTAGGCGACGCATGCGCACAAACAGCCGGCCGTTCGCACATCTGCTGGTCAGTTCGTGGACACAATACAACTAGCAACACTATCAATTTTGAGTAAAAGGAGACATTGTTTAATTTCTTTAAATATTTTTTCATTCCCCTCTCATTCCACTAAGTATTTGAAAATAGACCGAATTAAGTTATTGCTACACATTTATTAATTTACTGCTCTTAAACAGTGAGGATAATAGACTGTCTTAAAGCACTCCTTTCGTCAACCCATAAGACCGGGAAATATTTGAGAGAAATAAAAATCGAAAACGTAGTAAGAATAGAAAATTTCCTAACCATTTCATTTAACCAGCCGTTCTTTCCTAGCCAAGTAGGACAGCTAAAATCATGAACAACTAATAGTGAACGACGGGGAGATCGTGATCCCATCAGTTAGTCGGATCAAATCTCCACGTCAAATATCAGCAATGTTCATACAGTGCTTGATGATACCAAACACAAGAAGAGCTGGCGCAGCATAATGAAGATAAACATTATACCGTGTCCAGAAGATCACGACCCTCGCCAATCAGTGAAATGTAACATATGTACACGTGTTAACTATAGATTTCGACGAACTAACACTATTTTTTGTCAAATACAGGCCCGCTGTTAAAAGTATGAATTGTTTAGGAAAATAAATAAATTAAAACTACAACTTATTTTATGATTCCATTATTTTTTAACAGACCATATTCCTTAATTGTGTCTGAAACCCATTTCTATCTTCACTTTAAAATAGTATAAAAAATTCTGATAAAGAATTTTAAGACTTACTAAAAAGTTTTCCTTAAATCATACTAAATGCGCTATGTTATTTTTATTAAATAATAAACATGCCATATTATATAAAGGAAAGAATATAACCTAAGAAATTATGTAATAGTACTAATTAATAACATTTACAAGAAATGAATTACGATAAGAATTGCTTTTATCAATGTACCAAACACTTGTAACTTAACTGATACGATAACAATATCTGTTGTATCAACTTAAACTTATTGACAATCATTGTAACACATTAGTTTATGTTGCAGTTTAATAATGTGTACCCGGTTTTCAAGATATATAGTCACAGCAATATTACTCAACCCACCCCTAGACCCAAATTGGACCGCGCATTAAGGCACCGATTTTTTCTCAAAAGTTTATAGGGACATATTTAATTCATCGAAAATATAAAATAGTGTTGTAAATATTTTATTTAATCAAAAAATACTTACAACATGAACAAAACATTTAATGTAGTTAACTTTTAATTGCTTGAGATATGTGAACTATATTTGATTTGAAATATAATAAAACAAGAACCTTTCTCTTGTTCGCATGAACAAAACGTTTATTTTTTGTAAAAAATAACAATCGTTGAAAAAACTTACCAACCAGTGTGTAATGAAATATTTACTTTTAATAAGCCAGAAGATCAAAGGTCCCTGCTAGTTTGCAAATAGGGGGATTTTTTTATGAGAAAAAAACAACTTATAAATAATTCAGCGGCAAAAAATATAATCGGGCGTGTGTCGGGCGCACATCAGCGATGATTGGCCATAGCAGTCGTTAATAAGCACGAACCGCACTTTCACATAAAAACACAATAGGGTTAAAACTTCAATGAAAAACTTAGGATTTAAATGAAGCATTGGGTGTCTTAGTTTTCACTATTATAAGTGTCTATTTTGTGAGATAACAGAATGAGGTTTATTTAATAAAAGATGTTTAAGCCGCTTTTCGATATTAACGTTTATAATTTTTTTAAATAATAAATAGTCTATCTCCCAATAAAAGATTAAATTGTTTTACAATATGTTTAAAATATTGCTGTTCCAGTTTTTATCTACAACAAAGAATAGACAAATGACACACAATTATTTACACAGTTTTTAATCATTGTAGACTAAACAATAAATATACATTTAATTTACGTACATAGAATATTACCTCTTTAACGTATGTGAGTAAAATACATTTTATTCAAAATATATTTTTATTTATTTACATAATTAGCAAGGTGTTGTATAAAAATTTCCAGTTTATGTTTATAAATAATTATATTATTTCTCATCTTTATCATCAAAAGGAACAAGTCGTCTTTAAAATTTCCAATAAGACCGGTTGAAAGCGGCCTGCGTCCTGCGTTTCCAGAGCTCTATCCGTTTGTCCGCCTCGTAAATGGTTAGACGTCCTACGCTGTACTCATCGTAATGAAATGTAATCAAAATATTATTTAATTATCTCATATAACTTAATTTACTATATTACAAGTTTATTATCAAATAAATTTCAGAATCATAGTATACCGAGGTTATACTTATCAAAAGCTTAAAGGTTACATGTTTATGTAATATTTTTTACTATTTTTATCAGCTAAAAATAATTAAATAATACTTACAATGATTTTATACAAAAATATTTCCTGCCCATGCACGGCAGATGTCAGTTTCCGAATGACCGTTGACTGTCACTCAATCAGGGTCCCGTATTGATCTAAAAAACTGACCCTCGTTGACCAAGCATTAAAAAAGCTTTACAATAGAGGAAAAAACTTACCCGAGAATTGAGTATAAAAGCCATATTAATGGAACTCTATTCATATAAACTGTGCTCGCGTGCCACCCTTGTAGCTTGCCCAAAATTTGCAATTTTGTAAATATTAGTAGCGTATCTTTATCTTTCATGTAATAATAAGAATTGTCAAATTAGTAAAACTTGACATTGAGTTGATAACTCTCGAATCCCTTTGTCACATATGAAATATATTATTTTATTTCATATGAGACAAATAAATTATTTAATTTATGCAAAATCTGATTAAAAGAGGAAATGAATACCAAATTGTCTATTTAATTTAATTATACAGAAATATCCTTTCGTCCACAAGGCGGTAAAAGCAGCCTGGGTAGACCCCACTATTTAAACCGCAGACTTAGCTTAGGTCGCGGGAAATCGCTGGATGCGAGCACAGCAAGACTGGTGGTCATGTTACTTAAATCGTTGTCACGGCTCTACCGACAATGACACTTGATTTTCCGAACAAAGCAACGAGAAACACATAAAATAAAATCGAAACCAGAAGATCGAGGACGGATAGCATTACAAGATATCGGTTCGTACCAGTAATATTCATTCTTACTATAGGTAGAAGCATTATCAGTTATTTTTTGCCACTTCTTCCGAGGGTTCCTACTGCTTTCTGAAGTAATATTAATATAATTTACTAACCGCAGCCGATCAAGTTAAAGTAGGTCCCCTCGGGTATCTTTAAATCGGAAAAAAAGCGTATTGATCCTATAGCGAGGTCTTCTCTAAGAGAGCAGGTCTTTCTCCCGTCCTGGTCACTCAATGAAGCTTCAGCCCAAGCTACCGAAATTTCCGAAGGACTCCTAAACTGGTAAAATTCTTCGAAATGGTGTGAGGCTCATGCAAAAACCTCCCAGATTCTAAAAAAAGAGTTTCAGGCCAAGCATCATAAGCGCTCTGCCACCAAAGATTCGTGTAAACTGTGATGGCATTTACAAAACAATTATTGATAATCCGTTACAAAAGAACAGCAGAGATTGATGTACCTGCAAGGGCCTTCATTGTTATACATCAATCTACGTAATAAACTTTTTGTTAAATTCTGGCGAATTTCTGGCAAATATGCGCCTGAACGTCTGATATAACCATAGCGATATTCATCGAGAAATCAAGTAGACAAAGTACGACGAGCTTCTACGTCTATAAATAAATTGCTAGTATACCTATTATAGAAGAAAAAGAAACTAGCCTTCTCAGTAAGCCCAACATATTCGGAAAAAATTACCAGCGAGGATTCTATGATTTGATACATTAAAAGTTTTAGGTCAATCATGTTGAGAGGAAGACAAATTTGTAGCCCAACGGAGTTGGATGGCAAGTCTTGCTAAAACAACAAGGTAAAAAGTTTTCTTTTATCTTTAAGATAAACAAATAGAAGAAAACATTTAAGAAATAAATGGCGTATCGGATTATAATTTAAATTAACTGGATTAAATTAAATCTTGTAAAGAAATTTTAATATATGAACCTTTAGGTAATTTTAAAAATAGTTCTTAATAGAATATTAACTCTGTATTCCATAGAATCCGGTGTGATCGCAGCTTCACAATAACCAATAATTAACTTGCTACTTTTCTTATCGGAACTTGAGGCAAGTACATTCCTAACCAAGCAAATACATCAAATTCTTGATTTATTTTCTTGTTTTTCACAGTTAATAATAAACGTAAAATAAAAACAATACCCATATTTGATCTATATGTTTTGTAATATTACTTTTAAAAAGCCTTGTTATGTTGCTATGTCTTTAACAACAGGCTTTTACTACATGAGCGGGCAAGAGTTTCAATCCACCAAGTAAGATTGTCCGTGAATAAATCATTCTTGTGCATTTTAGATCCTGTGATATAGGCTTCACTCATCTCTCCTTTCTCCGTTAACATTTTTTCTTTAATTGTATACGAACTCTATAATAAATTATTAAATAAAATTTAACTAGTAAAACAGTTCAAAGATTGTTTTAAAAGTTTTTGTTTTTGATATATGTGTTATTGCGTACAAATATACAGATATATTACATCAGAATAGCGTTTGATACGCGCATGCGAACAAGGGTTTGCAAACGTTATAACGCATTGAAGGGGCGTTTGCACCCACGACACATGACAAGTTTTTGCTTATTTGACAAGGCCCTTCAATCGTAGTCGTGTCAAAAACGAGCCCTTGTGTGAATATCACTAATAATGTCTGAATCAAACGTTGGCAAAACTGAATGACAAGCTTAAACCACGCTGAGTTTATTTGTTAGTTGACTAATATTTTTATTACCTATATAAATAAGTATTGTCAAATTGAAAAATTATGAATTAGCTTTTAAAGAGCCAACAGACATGCGTGCAGAAATATTCGTAGCTAAGACTGAAACGTATTAATTTATTCAAAGTATTCAATTTTAGTATGAGAATCAAATCATACATTAATCTGACTCGTCATTCCTAATATAAATATCCTATCAAGCAATAAATTACGACACAGGAAATTTGTACATTCATTTAATTTTTATACACAATTTCTATGAAAAAAACTTTTTTTTATTCTGTAGTGAGGTGTGGATATAAACTGTTACCAAGACTCCTCATTGCAATCTTTACAAGATATTTTGGTTTATTTCAATTTAGAATATGCTGTAATATAAAAATATTTTTTAGCAGCGTAGAAAAATTTCGCTTATGGCATTCTAAATATCGATAATGCTGTGTCATGTCTGTAACATTAATCTCAAATAAAACTCATCTAATATTTATCAATCTACAAATTCATCACAAGAATGTCCACTCCGGATAATAGTCTTTTTTTTGGCTCTTGTTTTGTAAGGACTTGACCCAGTCCACTTACTCTCCACAGATATAATTGTCATTTTAATTTTTATTAGATACGTAAATTCCATCAAGTATCCAAAAAATCTTTTTTTTTTAATTTTCCTCAAACAAAATGAGTGTCTGCGTAATATCTCTGGCTAAAAACAAATCTGGTTAAAATTAAATTACACTTATAGCAGATACATTATCTTTGCAGAGATCCAAAAATGGGAATAAATAACATATTTTTTATTTCATAATGGCCATGTATCTGTATTATATACGTAGCTTCAAAGACAATTTAAATCGAATAACAAAATATATAATATTTTTTGCTCTCCAATATTTTTCCGGATTTTCAGTTTGTAATTAAATTTTGTACGTTTGTGTTGTTTCCAACAAATTCAAAATTTTATTGTTGATGAATGGTCCTTCATTTGTTACCTTTCGGTGATTGAATAAATAAGCTTAAACATTACGGATGTGTATATAATAAATAATATTTGTTGATAAGGTTGTATAAAAAAGATAAGAAAAGAAATACAAAAAGAAATAAATAAGATTAAAAAATAATAATAACTAAGAAGTATGATAATTCAATAAGGATTTTCGCCGCAAATACACTTTTTCCAGAGTTAGTAACAGAGCTTATTTAGTAAGCTAAAGGAAGTTCAACGACAATTAGTATAAAAACTCATCTAGTATAGCAGTGTATTTGAAAGCAGGAGATCCTTTACTTATGGATTTTATTTTATTGTTTTTTTTGTGAAAAGTAGTCAATAGTTATATTGAACGAATATTATTTCATATTTATCTCTCTTTAGCGCCCCTCTGAATTGTAATCAAATATAAAACAGAAAATATTCTTGACCAAATATTGCTTTCTTAGTAAACATAACGTACCTTTATACATAAAACAAGGTTAAGATGTTATCAGAAAAAGTTTGAAAATCCATGTTAAAAAAGAACACTTCGCTGTTCAAATCTATCTACTGTCTAAATGGAATTATACATTTTTATATATATATAAAAAAAGTATTTACTTTTATTCTGACGCCTTTTTTATTTTTTGATAATACTATCCGAAACCTGTGTTATACCGAAAAAATATAACAATTTGTTGATTTGCGTGATTGTTGCTAATACCAGCATTTCTCATTTCAATGCAAAAAGGGCGAGGACCCTTATAAAGTACGGAGAGTTATCATTGGCTACTTCACCGAGGGGTGCCGTGCGCGGAACGAAGGGTCGAAAACAACTCGCGCAGCCAATCAATTCGCTTATTTTTTAAATAATGAACGAAAAATGGTAAAAAACATGACCTTTTTTATTTGACATTATGTAACTTACATACAAGGGGTACGATGATTAATGACAATTGTCGCGGGTACAAGTCTCACGGCTATTTAAAATACATGATAGTAGAAATGATTACATGTTTACTTTTAAGGTTCAAGCTTTTGTCCGACGACCTTTACAAGGCTGTTAGTCTACCTTCAGGGTCGACGCTATGCTTGCCGGTTTGAGGCTTCCACTCCAGAATCTCAAGGTCCCAGCGGCCATCCAAACATTGAAAACTAAACGATAAAACTAAAAGATTTTTGTGCGAACTAAATTTCACAGAAAACAACTTATATTTAGTCAGTGAAATATAATAATAATTGCAGACCTGAATTCTCCGCTATGATAACATGGTACTTAATTTTTTCACATAACCTACTTCCTTGATTTTTTAAAGGCTTGTAGTATCTGTCGTAGATTAGTTACAATATATTTAATTTGATTAGAATATTTGACTTATGTTTTCGTAAATAGCTAAACGTGGGTTCCTCCACTATGTTAACCGATGACTTAGTCAAAGTTACGGGAAACTGCTGAATGCGGGCAGCGCAAAATCGATCATAGTGGCATTCTTTGGGTGAGGCCTATGCCTTGCAGTTAGCGTTAATCGACTGATGATCATGAATTACCTAAAGCTATACAGTATATTTAAAGGAGTCCTTTATTAATAAATGAACCTTTATGAATAATAATAACAAAATTTATTTAACATTTCATACGACTCTTCTAATTCATAATTAAAATATAATTACTAAAGAAATTATATTACATATATATAACCTCATCATATCTAACAAACCTGGTTACGTGCGAATGATGTTAAACATTGACATGGTTGATGATATAGTAGTTGCAGTAATGTTGTTAATTCTAACTTCTCATGGAAACTATTTTTAAAAATACTAAGTTTTTTAATTTTACTAGAATTTTTCGATTACTCTTTGGATTTTTTGTAGCTTTTCTGAATCTGCAGTTTCAATACTTATAATAATCACGCCAAATGAACAAATTTACTTCTCTTAATTAATGTCACAAGACTCTGTTGATTGATAACAATACATCGACTCATTTTAAAAATATGTATTAAAAGAATCAATAATAATTGGGCTTACTATCTGTGATCTCCGAATTCTAAAGGGCTGTTTTATTTTTTGTGAGAAACTAAGTTTATTTCATTTCAAAATGAGACTGCATCTAAATTACAAGGCATATAATTAGTTTTACCTAAAATAGTCAGTAACACTAAATCTCAATCTATTTTTGTTATTGATCTGTATAGATTACTATTTTAAGCAATCGTTGACAGCGGGTAATTTGACCATTAGCAATGCTAGTCAACAAACATTTGTCGTCTGCGATACAGTGGCAGCGTATGCGATATCTTTAACAGCTCAGCACATAATATGATCTGTGCTTTATAAACCAGATTAGTCAAAAAAAAGAAAAACTTAAAGAACTAGGTTTTTTTTAAAGAACTAGGTTATGGCGCCGTCGAATTTGATTTAAAATAAACTGGGGCCAACATCAATAAAGTTAAAATCACCTATTGAACCATTACGCGGGCTATAAGAAGTATTAAATGAGGAAGACACTGTTAATTATTAATAAGTATATTTTATCTATGTCTGCTATCAGTTTGTTTTTTATGAAACATGAAAATGTTTCAAATTTTTCTCGCAAAATGTATATTAAATGAGTTATCACGACATCTATTCGTTCATATTAACAACATTATGATGCCCCCGTGCCTAATGACTGTTTAATTAATCCAGCGACCGTAAAGCAATCATGGATGAGATATTAATAGACGTCGCTAGATGGCGCTTTTATAAAATATCGTTATGCTGTTTTTGCCGATTTTATAATTTTTATATCTTCAAAGTTTTCAGAAACGGTAACTTTGAAAAACATTAATAAATTCGAAAATGGAATTTTTACTATTATTTTCGCGTACATTACATCATTTAGACATTTATTTTCTATACAAATTATTAACGGCAACTTATCCGAAATTTCACGAGAAGTTTTTCGTTGTAAGATTTTTTTACTTTTTTCGTTGGAGTTGCATTTTGTACAAAAAGACGATTGATTTGATTTAATTTTTGGTGATGAAGCTCCATTTCGTACTATTATTAACAACTGGTGTAACGAGTTCAAGCACGGTGGTACTGATCTCAGTGATAATCCGCGTAGGTGGGATCCTTCAGCGAATACGTAAATTAAAATCGAAGTTGTGCGACACGTGGTAAAATATAACAAGAGTCTTACATGCCAGTAAATTCAAAAAACTTTGCTATTAGAATATGGTTTATGTTATGAAATAACATTGAAATCGGCATACAAATGCTGTATTTGTCATAGTTACAAGTGCCGAAATTTAAGTCTAATAAAGTGATCCTAAAATCCAAGGATTTTCTTCGTTAGACTTAAATTGCTCACAAAAAATTATCGAAGTGTAGAAAATAAATAATCGACTCATTATTTTTTCGGACAGGTTATTATACAATTTTTTGTTCTTAAAACAAAACTATAACAGGGGAGTTGTACATTAGTATTCGTTTGCCTGTTGTTTTGGTAAAATTTCGACATTAACATCCGCGCAAAAGAGTGTTTCTTCATCAGAAAATTAGATCGGGGCGCTCGGCCAAACGAATAATTGAGTATGTATTTAAATGTCAATATACATGTTGATTAGATATAGATGTAAATGCTTTAAAGGGTTTTTATTATATGTTTATTGGCGTGTTGCATTCCAACGGAATGAAAGTAATTTAAAGAAAACGTTAGTTAACATATTCAGAACGTTCACTTAATACAAGGTAATTAAGCTATATTTTCACTCCTTTAAATATCTAACCTAACCTAACCTAACTTGTTCAAAAAGCCGAGGAAGTGGTGGTATACGAAAACATAATGGTTAAGACATACTAAGAGGCAGAGGCCACTGTTGTCAAAAAAATGTTTTGAGAAACTAGAAATCATTTATAAGTCGACAATTGGTCTAATTATTGCTATTTTAATTCAGTGTCATCTCTCGTATGAGCGTCTCTTTCTTATATTTTTAAGCTTATTTATTGTTCCTATTTAAAATTGTTCCACTACGCCATAGTTAATAAATAACCATCATAACCCACAACAATCACAAATTAATGTTAGTTAACAATAAATAAATCACAAATATATAAATGATCTCAGATAAATATTTAAATTCGTTTTACGTTGATTAATTGACCCATTATTGTTAACAATTCTTGGAAACGTTTAACCCCCTTTTAATTATTTGGGTAAAATCAATAAAATGCATTAAATTATGTTATTATTATTAATTTAATTTAGTTATTATAAGTTTAGTCAATAATATATTTGGTTTAATCATAAACTGAAATTAAATTAAATACAACCTTATAAACTACAAATTTATTTTAACTTTTTTATGTTACCTAAATATGCAAGTTAAAAGACTATGAAATACCTTTTTTTTATTTTTTTTGTTGCCTACAAAACAACTGTAGTCAATATAATACAAATACATATAAAAATTGCTTCCAAAAGCGCAATTTTTTTATGTATGTTACTTAAGTAACATAAATGCTTCTCAACTTTTCGTGTGTAAGTCATATATTTAAAAAGCTTTCAATCGCTTAAAATATGAGGACAAAATATATAAAGACATTAAAGAAAAATATCCTTTTAAAGGCACATTTGATATTAAAAAAAAGCAGAAAAAATTAATACTACTATTCTGTTTATCTAATATTTATTCTGTTATATACCTATTAGATAAATTCACTAGCATTCACTAGCTACATAACTACGCGTTACAAATGTTATAGTACTCAAAAGGGATACCGAATTCTTATTAGAACTGGTTACCGAGGCTGCGGTGATTTACCAAGCTCATCCCGATGGGCTTAGGGTGAGGGCCGACTAACGGCACCGCATGTTTCGATTTCGTAGAGCATTTCTCCGTTCAGTCCCGTTACTTGCCCGAAAGTACTTTTGTTGCTTGCTCGCTGTGAACGTTCTACCGCTCGCTCGTATGACCGCTCGCGGGTTCACCGCATTGAGAACGCCGTTTAGTAGCCATTATATCTCTTTAAAACAAAGAGCTATTTTAAAATTCGTAACTAAAAAGAATGTAGCATGTTCAGTAAAGAATGGTGACCTCCTGCCTTTTAGTTTTTGTAATTGCATTGCCTAAATAAGTCGGACGTTGGCCTTTACGTCTATGTTCTAGTCATATTTGTCAGCTTCAAATGCCAATCCGAAATCTACGTGTATAAAAAAACTGATAACTTTTAATATTGAGTTGTGTAAGAGAGTGGCCTTGTGAGCGAAGCGGGGGTCGATGACTGCAGCGCATTAACTACGGATGATGTTTATTTTATCGAGTGAGTGAACGTAACCGACGCGACAACGAAACCTGAAGTCTCCAAAATTTTGTGAACACGATTTATTAAGAATTTCACTGTCTTCAACCGGTTGTATTCACGAAATGTATAGAAAAAGCTTACAATATTTTGCCAATTGTCGCGTATTTTAATTCAAATAATAAACTACTTACTTTACTTACTATATTATTATGATATATTTAGCATAGATCTAATAAAAGATTTATAAAAGGTATATTTATTTTAGAGTATGATAACATGTAAAATAAATTATTTTATGATATGGAGACAATGACTGATCAAAAATGTTGTGTTTTTGTAATAAACTTTGTAGGAATATTCCGCGGCAGGCTGTTGCTGCGTATAGGCGAGGAGGCTTGCGCGGGTGACGTAATCCATGCGGTTCGATACTCTCGAAAGGCAGCGGGGTCGACGGCCGCTAGACGCTGAACCGCAGCCTACGCGACCGCTCAATTAAACATTCCGCATTTGCTGTATGTACATACATAAATGAAGTTTCATTTTTACATCTTTCATCCCTTCTCTCGGAAGTATCTATTCCTATAATCAAATTCTAATTTTCACTTTTAAAAATTATTTATTCAACATCCGATAGATAACAACATCTCTTGTTGGCGTCAATTTGAGAGAATCTATCTGAATGAAATTCCTCATACTTGAAAAGAACAGACGAAAGAAACTCAGCGGGACTGTGTTCTTTTTTCATTACATAAAAATACGTAATTTCATATAAATATCCTGGAAGCGAACACATTATTCCCAAGGTGTGCGATGTTATGAAGTCGTAAATCATTTATAGAGCGTAGTAAACCTTAGCACACAAACGTTATTTGTCATATTTTTAAAACTAGCAATGGAAGCTTTTTGAACATTTTCTGGGAATGTATTGTTAATAAAAAAAAATTTCTTTCCATTAGCATCTATTTTCAAGTACATAGAAATATTAGCTATAAAAGTAAAACTTTAATCGTGAATTTTTAGTTCTATGTCAGTAAAAAAACTTAAAGCTTTTACAACCATTTCCTGTATAAAGGATCACTATGAAATATGTTACGTTACTTTATTTTTTCTATCAAAATGCGACCGTCAAATATCTTCTGGAGGTACAAAGTCTGCTGCGACAGATAGAAAACAATATTTAATTTTAATATGTAGTAGTCTGAATTTCGTAAACGCTTTTTCTTCCTGTAATATCATTACGTTATTATTCCTGAAACCATCAATTTTTGAATGTACCATACATTAATTGATAGTAAATGATCTATACAATCCTTTTTAACCTTTTTTTAAAGCTTTTAAATCTTTATCTAATCATTTTGTTTATACCCATCATTTGTCATAGATCTGCCATTAACTTATAATTTATCATATGACTGAAAACAAAGTCACTAACGTAATCATAGCAAACTACATTTTTCTGTCATAATAAATATGTTACAAACAAAAGATTTAAATTTTTTTGGAAACAAAAAAGTTACAAATTAACAGTAAGTAAAATACGTGTTTAGGTTCGGTAAGAAAGTGTAACAATTTGGACCGTCCGCGAAAATAAGTAAAATGATATTGAGTCCAAGTGAGTGGCGAGAGCTAAGGGCCCCGGAGAGCAAGTTACACAAGAAGGGTTACAAAACTATGGCAATGAACCTAAGTGAACCTGAACCTTGCGAACCGCTAGCTGTCGGCGGCGACAGTAGCCGTCAACACGCGGTTCGCTGCATCTTGTTGCACACAACTGGTATAATAAAATTAATAATTTTCTTTTATTTTATATTCTTTATTGTACACGCTAGAAAACATATAAATAATTTAATCTTATCACACGAGGCAATTTAATAACTAAATAAATAAAACTATATTTGATACTTTGATTTTCATTAAAAATACACATTAATATTTATGTTAACCATTCATTGACGTCATGAAAAAAAAACGATGAATAGAAGTTGTGCTCCCCTATAATCAACATTATTATTTCAGCTGTCGGATTTCCTCGTCAGGCCGTTTTCTCTCACTTTATATTTCCAATAAAATCGGTTACAACCTACACCCAGCGTCTTCCGATAACCCTAACAAGATCCTCTAGCTACATTATTACGGGTGGAACTTTTACGCTGCATTTGCCAGTACTTAGTCTCCATTTACGTACCTCAAAGCACCAACGCCAATAATTTCTGCACTCTAGCCCCATGCGTCTATTGCCACTTGAATCCGCTGAGTTATATCAGCTACTTTCCCTCGTCTATGGCAAAGGAACCCCTGGCATGGCTCTCTCCATGGCCCGTTGTGCGACTGTGATCTTGCGAATAAGGCTCAGTTGATTTTCAAACTTTAGTGTCACTTTAAAAATGTATTTTCTCTTTTTAAGGGAGTTCTGAGTTTCTAAGGGAAGTCTTTGTAAAAAAATTTAAAATATAGAGCCGGACACATTTGCCTACAAAGCTGTTACTATTCGTATGGAGCTTAGAGAATAAAATAGCTGGTTTTTCTTTCTAGTGCTACTTTTCATATAATTATTACTATACTTTTTCGTATAGAGTATTCATATAAATGTATAACACTTTTTGATTATGTATTGTCGTCCTAACTTTTATTCACCAGATTTGCCTTTAAGAGGGTTCAGGTTTCAGTATTTCAACTTAAATTATTATAACATTGTATCGATATTAGTACTTGTAGAATTTATTGATAATTAATGGGTGATAAGATATAGGCGTAAAAGTTGTAAAAAAGTAAATGTGTATAGAGCTCATTTATTTTATTAACGTATCGTACACCCGCATGCAAAAATCGTTGATTTTAGAAATAATGAGTACCGTGATCAGAATAAAGTAAGAAAGAGGGTTTCAAAATCCGGATTTCTATATATTAAAATTAATTATTGTTTGTAACTGTCTGCAAACTTTGTACTGTCAGATATTATAGGTCTGTCGCATTCTATCATTAAAAAAATTATACACATTATTTCAAATTGATCTCTTGTGATTCTCTGTGAAGATAGAGATCATTTGCTAACAAATGAGTTATACATTCATCCGTTTCAAGCTTTTACACATGTTTCCAATCATCTGCATATTTTTATGTGATCGTAATAGTGAACGTTATGAATTTTTGACTGTGTATAACATAAGTATTCGTAATTATATATTAATCCAACCTAGATAAATATCAAATGATTTAACACGCGACTTTTAGATCTTGTTCAATTGAGAAGCCCTGACCTCGTGCTGCAAAGGAGCGCGGAAATGTGAACAGTCATACTTCATAGCGCTAACAAATTAACTCTTTTCTCGATTTAACTTCGCCGCTTGTAGTGGACTTCGACGTTTTTGTGAGAAGTTAATATATAATGTTATATTAATATGTAAGAGATTGATATTTTATTAACAATTACATATAAGATTTCTCTATGTCTTAGCTCATCGCGATATTTCTAGAACGATAAGTAAGATGAATTTTAGGAGGAATAGTGCTTCTGTCAACTAGAAGCTAAGTAATTTAAAGAAATATCTGATTTTACGAAATCCCACCCACGAGGAGGTTGAGAGAGCGTTCGTTAAAATCGGCATACCTTTTTTTAGCAAAAAAAAATATCAAAATCATCATTACTATTATTTAAGCCATTATATGTCCATTGTAATTGACATAAGAGGAACTTTTATAATACTTATACAATGAGAAACGACGGAAAGCATGCCACGTGACGTCTATAATAAATAACGTAAGGAGTAAGAAAAAACGTAATAAGAAAAAGCTTTTCTGAATTGGGATTATTGCATATTCAAAATAACTATTGTTTACTACTTTACATTGCAGATATTGTACTGAGATAATTTATTATTCGACTATATTCTAATAGATAAAATAAATTAATATAAAGTATTTCAGAATAATACTTTATATAGAGTCATTGAAAATATAAAAGTTTAAAAGCTCTCTGCTAATAAATTATCTAAACATTCACCAATTTTATCGTTCGTTCGACCATTTTGTGCACGCTCGAATCGTAATGCTAAGCGCTTTACTAGTGACAGATCAAATCGAAGTTCTCTCATGGGGACTTCTGCAATAATTTGTTCCACGGAGTTTCCACCGAAGTTTTCAAAGCCAGTAAAATAAATAATATAACCCCCTAGTTTGTTACTGCAACGAGCTCTTAGTTAAGCGTTTTCTTTGCTCTGCAACCTAAAGTCATTTGTGAATAGAATATTTAATTATTTCCGTATTTAATAGCGTAATTTGATTTAGATAACGCTAGATCCAAGTCGCTTCTTATTAGAAATCCTTTAACGTGGCTAATTTTCAGCAGTGAATGTCCTACGGCTGAAATGATAATGAATTTCTTTATACGACTAATATTTTTAATGTTACAATACAAGAATTTTAGTTTTTGCATAGACATTATTAAAGAAGACATTAATATTTTTATATTAAATACGAAAAACATCGCGTTAGCACATTTATAAATTTTAATGAAATTTTAGAGGAAACTTACCATTTGTAATAGAAAAGAGGCTATGAATCGATACGAAAAAGGAAACAGTACAAATGCGTATAGCGGTGTAATACTACTATGAATATACTATTGCAATTAGTACTGTCAATACAGAACTTCAAAATATTTTTGTTAATCTCCTCCTCGAGATCATTTTTAGTGACGTTATAGTTACAAGGAAATTACTGGTTTTAGGGAAAGTAGGCAGTAAAAGACCACGTGGATTACCTACCCGCTTGTCTGACTAATTCAAGTCGATAACATGACTTTATTTCTAATACCCTGAGAAAAAACAGTGGATAGGATACTAGAGAAAGTTCTTCTCAACGACCCCTTCGCTCCATTTCAGAGCCTATACAACTATGGAAAAACAGAAACGATGAAAAAGAAGAGAAATTTCTTAGGTTAATAAAGAGAAGAAAAGAAAATTCACGCTGCTCCTTAAAATATAAACTGAAAAAAATTGGTAAGAAAGGTGTCCCGTATTCGATTAAAATAAAACCGAAAATCTAGTAATAGCGACCAATAGAGTCTTCTAAGGCACTATTGAATCGAAATACTACACGCGTACCAAGTGATAGCATAAGCCAAGGTGTCGATGTCCCTTACATAAATCACACCAAGACGCCATTTCAATCTTAGAGCTTTGTAGTCTCCCAATTTAGTAAAATATGAATAACAGCTCGAGACGAAACTGTCATGGTTAGTTAATGTAGAGAATTTAAGACTAAACTATAAATGCCAAAAGGTAAACAGCGTTTCGTCGTCATTTCAGACGTAGAAGTTTCACTGCTGGATATAGATATCATCAATATAGAGTTTGTCCCTGAGAAAAAAATGTGTTTGTTATTTTAACATATCCCCACTCTCGAATGTTATTAGCAACTATTCAATATAATCTCTGAAGAGGAACATAGAGAGACTTAGAGAGACATAGACATTGACAGAGTGAGAGATACGTGGATTGCATATGAAAATTGCACGAATGTGGATTGTATATGAAAGAAGAACGATTTAGACATGGACTTTTTATTGGGTTCAATAAAAATTTAGATTTTACGGACTATTGGAGCGTTGATTACACTACATTGCTCTCTCTGGGACACCGGCACGGACCAATTATTTTACTTATTTTCATTGCCGGATCGAGAGGCCCTATCTTACGTCACTTGGGCGTACACTTCATGTAGTAATCTGATGCAAGGCCTCCGAGAGCAGATCACGGCTGACGTGCTAGGTTGCTATTGCCTAGTTAACAGTGACAAAGTAAAAACCAGCAATAGTGTCATATTTTTCTCCTTACTCAAGTATAACGAAGAATGTCATTGTTTCGCTTACTCATATAAACGACATCAACGAGTGTCGATATGTGTTTTCACCAATACTTTATTTAAATAATAACTAATAATTTCTATATTCTTCCACATTATGACTATTTTTATAAATAGTTTATCACATTACTATTAAGAAGCATCTATGCATGTGGAATTACATCATAATGAAATTTTATCTATTTCCTTATCATTACTGTAAACAAATAATATCACACGATGATAACTAAATTCACGAAAGCATTTGCATAAAGTCATTTGAGATAATCCAATCTTATAATTGAAAAATAACACATTGCTTCAAAATTTTGATTTTACACTTTAATATAATAAATAATTCTCATTATTAATTACAAAAACTAAAAAAAAACTTTTTTTATTAGAGTAATTTGACATGATATCGTTTATTTAATAATAAATTCAACGATTATAATAATCAGAAATGATAATTTATTGAAAACTCTTAAACGTTTATTTCTATACGTCACTTGGTAGCACATAGGTTGATTAAATATTATTTAATCTACTATTGCAGTTAGTAATAATATTTTTGATTGACTTATATAGCTTAAAATCAATATTTCAGAAAGTTAAAAAAAATTATTGTAATTTTCTTTATAAAATAACTTTTGAAAGTCTTACTCAACATTTTGTCACAATTTCAAAACTCATCGAAAAAAATTATATTCAAAATATTACAGATAAATAATGCATTATTTACAATCTTTTTCTTAAAAAAAATTTTTTTTTAATGATTATAAATACGGTTCACAATTTAAAAAATTGTTATAAAGTACTCGTTAGTTATAACTGATTCGATTTTAATTCTTTAAAGGAATGTTCAGTATAATAAAAAATAAATTAAAACATTTCTTTTTTTATTTCGGTTTATGATATTGACTCATAACAAAATAAAAAATATTTATGTTACTTTTTACAGTATCCTTTCTTTTTGGTCAATATCAATAATACTCGTATTTAGTCATACCATTTCGTACGTTTAAAAGCAAACATTTACAACGTGGAAGCTCGTGTCCGCAAAATTCCCGCCAAATGCGCACGAAGTCGCGGGGTCATCGTTCTCCGAGCGGCGCTCATGTGCTCGATAAAAGTAAAAACTCATGCTTTCTGCGTTACCGCTCACATTACAAAATATCAATTTTTGCGGTAACGTATTTCGATTTTTTTTTTTTTCAAAATACATGAAATTTAAAAATTACAAATTTAAAGTGTCAGTGGTCGTGCATAATTATAGTGCTAAGTTTATTCAACCACGTTTTATGAAATTTTGTAATTTACTTTGTACTGAATGATATTTAATAAAAAAATGTGTTGTTACTATTAATATAACCCTGTGTCAATTTGTTGGAACATGGAATTTCTTTTTTATATATTCATGGAATTTTTTTTAGAAAAATAGAAAAAGTGGTTCAAATATACTATGTAAATTATTTAATAATTAATATTATTTCAATTAACTTTTTGGGTTTAACATCCTGTAATTAATTATAGAAAATTCGGTACTTTTTTCAAGACTAAGCAAAATAATTTTAACTTTTATTTACAAAACCATGCGAAGTGGGTGTAGATGAAAAGTGAAGCAACCTGATGTTTGGTTGTGCGACCACTCACGTTCGTTGACCTCACAAATTTTCGTTTCGTTGGTTACTGCGTACGTCCCCTCCCCGCCTCAGCCCGCTGGCTTGCAAACCCCTCACCTCATCCTCCTTCCGTTCCGCAACTCTAATGATTGACGAATCACGACGATTTAAACAACAACAAGCATTGAATTTACTTTTAAAGTTATTTCATCGTTTGAATTGTTCTTTTCTTTATTGTGCTGTCTTTTGGAATTTTCGTATAAGGGTATTACTATTATGACATAAGATATGATCCTGAGACAAATATTTTAAAAACCCTTTAGAAAGATCCTGTGCAAAATTGTAAAAAACTTTGAATTAGATATTGTCGTGAGGCGTGCCAACGCCGGATGCGACCGCAAAAACCTGAAACCGAACTCGTTTGATGTAATTTTATAATTCGTATCAGTGATTTTTTCTAGGGACGATTATAAAATATTGTAGTATATTTCCCGGATGCGACTCAACTGGCATTGAATTAAAGTAGGTTGATGAGCAAAAAGTGCGCTCGATTTAAAATAGATTGATGTTAGTGCAGGCTAGGTCTTGTCATTGACCCCTATTTTGCCACTGGGCTTCACAAAAGATTCGATTAAAACGCCACATGACCATGCTACTTCATTAAAACTTTCCGACATCACGAAGTCCGTCGGCAATAGTTTCAATAAAACATTTTTTTATGTTAAATAACAGAGTTTAAGAATTTGTTGTTTATTTTATAAATGTATAAAGTAAACAACATCAAAACCATAAGTAAAAAAATGTTAAAGGATCTGTCACTATTGACTGAATTGAAAAAAGAACAACGGTAAGCATTCAAAGGCCCGAGACAAGACGTCAGATATTGAAGATAAAGTCATGGTGACGGATTGATAGAATGACAATTTCGTGAGTAGGCCAGGCACCGCGGAAGAGTCCGTCCACGGTTCACCATGGTTCAACGTGACACTTATCGACGTCATAAGCAACTTTCCTACTAGCAATGCGCTTGGTAGCGACGGTGGCGCCGCGTATTTCCGCGCATGAACACCGCCACAATTGTACTGCGCGATATTTGTTGTAGTTTTTTAATTGCCTGATCTATTGTAAATTTTCTCATGTCCAAGGCCATTCTACTCTTAAAAGACAAAATATAAGTTACTGCATACAAGAAAAACTTGTGATCTTTTCTAAAAATGTATCATAGCGTTTTGTAAGGGATGAACTGTTATAATAAAACAACTAAAGTGAAGTGAAAAGTAATTGATTGTCGGTGAAAGAAAGCGATAATTTATATTTACTTTTTCAATACTAGTAAAATTTGCCTTTAACGTATTTTTAGGGTTTAACTAGTAAACGATATGTTTTCTTAATTTTGCATTACTATTTAAAATATTAGATATGTTGTAAATCTATGATCTATAAGTCCAATGTACCCAGGAAGCGAATGCGTTAAACATCCCACATAAAGAGGTCGTTGGCATACAGCCGTTCAATACTCGCTGAATAGAAAAGGCAATGTAAGCACAGTTTCATCTATACTCAAGAAAATTCGATTATAAATGTTCCGTTACACCTAAATTTAAGACGGTAAGAATAAGAAGATAATTTTAAATTAACGTTCAAACTTTATCGAATGATTAAAGTACTTGCTAAAAAGCTAAGAACTCTAATCATGTAAATATCATTACATTCATTATACATTAACTATGATATATGTGCACTGTGCATTGGATATTTACTTCAGAAAAAAAACAAAAGGCATACAATTTTTGCTTAGCTTTACAACAGGGCAATATGTGCCTTTTGTACATTAAAGCTGGCCATAATTTATTGTACATCTGAATTCTTTTATTGATCACTAATATTAAATTGTAATTTAAAGAAAACCGCTATATTGCAAAACCATTACAACGGCAAGCAGTTAAACGACAAGCTTCTTTCAGTTGGTACAAGACCTCGTCAGCGATTAAATATTACTAGCTTAGCCAAACATCTATGAAAGTAATAATCTAAAACAAAATTTAAATCTGATAAAAACTGCTAATGATTTTTGTGTCTAATTACTGTCAAAGGGAATAAAGTACCAATTTTGGTTTTATCTGAATTACGTCAAATAATTTGCGTAATACATATTTAAATTATTTTTTTTTTGACCACTCTAAAAAATTAAATAAATTGTGAAAACTATGTTATATTTACATGTATTTACTTTTTGTATACTTATTCTTTATTTGTATAACTTTTTGTATCTTAAATAAGTATCCTGTATAAAATAGTGAAACTTCTTGCGGGTCTATTATTAATAACGCATGTGCTTTTTTTGGAATGCATCCTAGTCCCTTTGGACCTTTCAATATGTATCTAACGTTACGCAGCAAGATACCGGAATCTTAACGGGATTTTTCCCCTTTTAACTTTTTTGTACCAACTTCGTTTAAGGCATGCATTCACTTTTAATAACGTTGGAATCTTACAGAGCCAATCTCTTTAATTGAAGGAATGATCCCATTAATAAAGCGTTATAAATAATGCTGATGTTATTAGCAAAATAAAATAATGTTACTTTAATTATTTATGAAATATTAAATTAACAAAGTATAAAAACGTTTGTAATGAAAGCTTAATTAATTATTTACTTTTTTTATGTTTCTACGTTAGAATAAGTAAATGGCACTGTTAGACTATTTCTACTAATTCAAAAAGGAAAGATTGTGTTTTTGTTTACCGTTCGATTGATTTACGGTCCTTAAGCGGGGACAAAATGCTCTCAGAAGCTGTTTTGTGGTCATACAAATCGCCTATTGTTTAACCAGCCCTTTGTACAGGTAACGGGAGCGGGCTCGCCACGTCGTATGAGCCTTTGTGACGTCACCGTAGTTTTTAAGCAAAGTGCACTTTTCCCGTCATGGAAGACCCGTTAGTAAGTAACAGTTTCTAGCGTAAACCGGGACCGATAGTGGCCATTGGTCGCTTCTCGGAACCTACCACCCTGCGAACAATAACAAACCGAAAAGATGTATGACTGGCGCTATTTCTTAGGTGTGTGACAAATTTGAGGTTTACTTAAGATTTTTTTTATTATTAATAGTTGCCGACGTTCGGTTAAAATCCTTGTTACATTAAAATGGCCACACTCTATCGAAACTCTGTATAATTATTTTTGAAATTAATTACTTTTAATTATTATACTCTACATTTTCTATTTTTATCTACTGTTAATACTAAACCAACTATTTTTTCCGAAAATGAAAAAAGTCAAAAGAGCATTGTCTCTCTTTCAATCTGAAGAAGAAAGATGTATGAGTGTAATGAAAATTATGTAATGATTAAGCTCTAAATAATACTTAAATCGATGCTTGTAGACTTTAATTTGTAATAACCGGTAAACTGATATTGAAATCGTTACTTTTTTGGCCTAACTTTTATTTTATGTAAATAGTAATAGAACGAACCGCTGGTCGCATCAAAGGATTCAATTAACGTTAAAAAATCAGTCGCTAGCGTGTTGCGTTGCCGACGGACAAAAAACAGCGTTCTAAAAATTAGTTGATGGAATCGATTGTTAGCAATTCAATTAACATACCGCCCATGCTGGCAAATGTTAGATTCTTTTTTACAAATAAATAGTACTGTTACAGGCTGTTACAATGTTTAACTTAATACATAAAAGACCGTGATTACTTAACCCGTATCCGGTATTTGGGCCACTCCGGGCATATGGTTAAAGTCGCGTAACCCTTTGGCCCCGTTATTCACGATTATTAAAGAACAGTTGTTCTGTATGAATAATAGAATGCCTTTTTTACTATCCCCAAATAAATAAGTCCGCCAGATGATGCGTGTTTTAAAAAACGTAAACGTTTATTGTTACCACTTTTTACTAAGGTTTAGAAATAATTCGAGTTACATAGAGAAAATTAATTAATGTAACGCATAATTAATTTTTAAAAAGAAATAAAAATTAAATTTTATAGCTGACTTACAGTAATGAATATTTACGAGTTTTTTATTTGAAAAGTTCAAAACTTTTTTTTATCAAATTTTTTACCAGTTACACCTTGAGAGTTGGTGGGATTCGTTTGTGCTCTAACTATTAATATTGAAATCAAATGAAAAACAAAAATGTATTTATTTTCACTTTTATCCATATGCAGTGAACAGCGCGAGAGTTGTATCGAGCGGCCGGCGGTGTGCAGTCGATTCCTGGAATCGCACGCTTTCCACAGTCGCGGAGTGCACTTCATCTTCCCGAGGAAATGCATGCGGGTTCGTTGCACTTACAAACTCATAACCCCCTTTCTAAAGCACCGATCCAATTATGTGCACTTTCGCAAGCCAACTACTGTCACTTGCCTAGATACGGATAGGAAACTCGTCGCGATGCGCCTGCTTACCCACCAGCCGATATATCACTGCGCTGTACACACTTCTGTTTAACCACTTCAAAACAAGATACCATATTTGGTCACAATAAAAACAAAGACTGGAAATACATAAAAAAATAATGAATCTCTAAATAATCCAACCTAAATATTCTTGTATGCCCTTTTCGATATCATATACAAATGTGTACATGTGTAAATAACAAGATTTTTGCCAAAAGTGTTGCTGCTATTATTACGACATCAAATAAGGTGATCTCTAAAAAATCGTTTTTTATTTGTTTCTCTTGGACTGACGACTGGCCTATTTTGACAATAGCTTTCAGACAGCTTGTATTTCAATTACGCTTTTACAATTTATTTACATATATAAATACATACTGATATATTTATTAATTATATTTATTACAATACGTTTACACCACTAATAATGTGAATAATGTCTGTACTTTTATTTACTTTCAATAAGCAACATTGTAGTAACAGTGAGACCAAAATTACGGTCACTGACTAGCCTAATAATACAGCTTATATTGCACCTTGAATAGCCGAGCGGATTGGCAGGTTAAATAGCATACAGTACAAATAGCCGCCGGATCCTTAAAATTATGAAGTAGAAACCATGGATAAGCTAGCAAAGTGTAGGACAATGTGTTAAAAAGCTATAGAGGCCACTTCCAATCACACGTATAACAAATCTATGAAGGAGGCCTATGTGCAGTAGTGGACATATTACGAGTGAAATGATGATGATAATATTTATAATAGATAATAAAACCTAAATATTAGGAACCTTCTTTATAGATAGCCAAATTTGAACACTGCTTCTAATACAGCTTTGTAGTTGCTAACAGTGCAACAGTTGCAATAATGGGAGAATTAATGATAACATTTTAAGCGCAAACACTCAAGACTATATTATCTTTAGAAGCAATTTCGGTAAATTTTAGTAGCACTATAATAAAAGTACACTTTGTGTAATAGAAAGCTATTTTTGTTTACATCATGGAAAAGAAGTAACTATTTTACGTTTAAGGGTAACTATAAATGCCGAAATTATAATCAAAAAGTTCAACCGAATTGGAGCTTTAACCATCCTGTCTTTTCATTTTTTACGATGTGAATAAAAGTTTCTATAACGAACCTCTAGGTAATATCTAATTATTTGGGATAAAGACAATGCAAAGTTTATTTAATTAATTTATCAGTAGGAAATTTTTCATTATAATATTTTGTGATATAAAATCTATTAATTTCATTTGTTTTTAAATTTCTACTAAGGTAATTTAGTTGTATCTACAACTCAACTGATTTTTGATATAGCAGTAATATTTAGAGAACATTTTAAAAAAATAGTATAAGAGGAAGGATTATTACTGACAAATCAAAACTTAATAATGTTTTCTATTGTAATATTAACTTTAACTTGCATTTAAAAATATATAGCCATGTATTTGACATAATAAGATGATATGGATACGAAATAATCAACGTAGTGTTTATATTCTTAGATAGCTAACTTTCTCATCAATGTTCAAGCGGTTTTCCCAAATATTATTTGCAATGTGTGTCTTATTATTTATCAAAAGTTAGATAACAAAAAAAACCTTAATGGCTTATTATTATAACTTAAAATCTATGCCCGATTAAAATATAACATAGCTTTAGATCAGAGTTCCCCAAACTTATTTGTATCGTAGACCCCTTGCCATGTTTTTCCGTGTTGGGTAGACCCCCTACTTACCTGATATTGATTTCCTGTAAATTTCTAACTGTAGTGAAGTTTAGTGTTAAAAACTTAAAGTAAAAACACATGTTAATTTATACATTTATTAATTGAATTTAAATTAAAACTACTCAAAATAAAATTTCATATCTGTTATGTAAAATATACGTAACATTAAATAAACATAAAATAAACTATTAATAAAATAACATAAACAATAAGTCAATATTTTTAGTGAGAAGGATGAACCTAATGCTAATAAATTATCATCATTTTGCGTCAATTTTGTAAGGGTTAATCTTAAATCTCCTCGGCTAATGATGTCCAGTCTGTGGACCCCCATTTACATTTCATGGACCCCCAAATTTTTTTTCGCTGACGTAGACCCCTTGCAGGTTGTCATAGACCCCTAGGAGTCGACATAGACCACTTTGGGAATCACTGCTTTAGATGAATATTTAAAATCTGAAATAACTATGCTATTGAATGAAGCTTGTGATTCGTCCAATGTTTCTGTTTAAAAAAAATATAAGAATACTTTGCCAAATGAGTGCGCTCTATAGTTACGGATAGATCACAAAATTTACAATCGAGTAAACGCCTCGTTCGGTTTGTCACTTTTATGATATAAAAGAAATAGATAAGCCAAACTAGTCACGTGTAATTACAGAGAAAGAAAAGAGGTGGGGATGAGAGTGCATTGACACACTTACCTACTGCACAGTGCAACGGCGAAAATGCAACAGCGCGTCGTCACCAGCTTCTGCGAATACCACATCGCCAACATACTTAGACCTTCCCTGCTCTTCTCATTATAATCTATCAACTAGGCCTAAGAAGAAAGTAGTTACGTTACGCAGATCCAGTCGAAATGGTAACGTTACAAACCTCTAACGCTTTGGAAAAGTGGAATGACGTCCGCGCGGCGCGAGGGTTTCACTCATTGACACGCAAACTTACGTTCGTACCTTAGTGCAATCCTTAAATGATGGATGAAGGATGCGGGTGGACAACTTGTTATATTTAAATCTGATAAATTTTACTAGTAGATTTTATAAGATAATAACCAAAAAATTAAAAAAATACCAGAAAGTTTTCAATTATTTATAAATAATAAAAAACGTATGAATTAAATTATAGAATTTAAAAAACAAAATATTTATTAGTGACAATTTGGTTAATTTATTAAGAAAGAAAAACACTATTTTTATATTTTAAGAAATTTTATGATAGGTTATTTTAATCAGTAGATATATTTCGATTACTATTATAAATTTTGGCAAACGACAAAGGAAAACATTGTCACCAAACTTATGAAAAAAAAATCAAAAATCTGCAAAAATTTTGTCGTTTATTGATTTCCAACCAATTCACGATTTTACGGTACTTCTTTTGAAACGATGTGTTAAACATTAATAAATTGAATAAAATTTATCTTATATCATTAAAGTAACAGTACAGCCTGCAAAGAAAATAATTTTATTCATTTCATTCCTTCCTTTCATTTTCATAAACACGGTGTCTATTTCATGACGCAGTATTTATTTCGTTGTCTATTTTATCAAAAATTAATTAATAAATTATTAATATTATGTGTTCTAAAATTATTTCGTACGTTTAATGAAGATTATTTTTAATATTCACTAATTATAGCAATTGCTTAAAATAGCGACAAAAATGTTAATTGTATGTTGACATTGGCAGAAATGATTTCGTATTAAATATAAGATATTGAATATAAATGCAATATGCACTTGACACGGTCGCTGGGTCAATGGCGTCATCGTAGCGTCGTAGCAACAGTTGCGACATTGTTATGTACCCAACTCCTTCCACCGTAGCTGACCTCATGTCAATTATATTCAATACCGAAAGCTTTACGAAATGTTTTTTTGTTAAAAGTATATTTTAGCCCTGAAAATGTCAGATTCATTGACTTGTAAAATGAATATTTTAACAGTATCATTATGTAAAACTTAATTTTTCACTGTCAATAATAAAAATATTTGGTAAAGAGAATTATGACGATCCCGTAGCCACCAGATGGATTTAATTATTTTTAACTTCCCGGTTTTTAATATAACTATTTGCACAATGTCTCATTATCAAAATGAATAAACATTCCTTTTACTAATTTTTATTTGTACTTCCTTTTTGTCTGGGTTATTGTAAATATTGGGAAATTTAAATATTTTGGTAATATTTATACTTTCGTTTTCATACATCATTATTCAAAATGTTTATCATATAATCGTTAGATATTTCTTTTTTAATGAAGTTGTTAGTACTTCTCTAGAAGTTATTAATGAAATAGTTTGGTCCATATTGAAATATCGAGATGTAGGAATAACTCGCTATAACACGCAAATGTATAGTGGCCAGTGCATTTCGTGAGGTGACAATGAAAGTACGTCGCTTTTCTTGCTTGCGATAGTTCGGAATAAGGCCAGCAGCGTTCAACGGCCCCGACCGAGCCGTTACAGAAAACGTCGGACGCTAGCGCCGACGCTCTTGCTGACAGACTCTCTACTTATCTGCCCACGATAATTGTAACGATTATCTAGAAAAAAATATTCAATTACTATGTAAAGAGTTCCCCAGTTTATACAACACATTAATTGAAAAAAAAATCTAGTATTTTGATTTACATGTCTATATCAAAACAAAGAGTAAAATCCGAAATTTCGAGTAAAATGTAATTAAATTGCACGCTGTTTCCTTGTAAATATTTTAAAAATGCGATTTTAGGACCAGACATACCCGAAAATTTTTTTATTGAACTTATTTATCTTTGGTGGCTATAATTTAACTTCTTTATCCACATTTTAATTATATTTAAAAGGGATGCTTTGTTATAAATAATCATATTGTAGATTTAAATCTTAAACACATTAAATAACAATTCCATTAGGCTATATCATTATTTATTAAAATCAAATATATTTGTTGTAAAAAAATTGAGAACAAACAGGTCTATTTTACATCGAATACACTATGTGAACATGTGCTTTAGAATATTTTTCGTTGCACATTCATTTCCCTGAAATCATAGCAGGCTGTAGGAAAATCCAAAAACCCACAATCGCGGTAGAAAGTAATAACGGTGTAAGCAAATACGTGTGCGCAGACGCCATTGGGCGTGATTCACGAAACTTCGCCGGCCATTCGGTGACATAATAAACTCAATTAACATAATTCCGCCGTGACGACTAAACCCTCTTTCCAAACTCTTACTCACGCTGTTTACTATTCGAATCATCGCTGACTAAGAATTAAATATAGAATTACCCCATGCATCCTACAAATTAGTACATACTAAAAAAAATAGATGCAGGTGTAGAGTATGCATACCTAGTTCTGCACGTCCTACGATAAGTACATGTTTTTATTTTCATTTAATTAAATAAACGGTGGACAAGCAAGCGAAAACACGCAAAAAGCACCCATCGTTAAGTAATTTCTTTTTGTAAACTTTTGCACCACTCTTCGATGAGGAAACTTTATCTAATCTCACGAGGACTATTTTAATATATAATACACCTTTTTAATATGGTTGTGTCACTATGCTAAATCAGTAACAACGTTTAAGGTCTAATAGCTTATGTCTCCAGTCGTTTATTATAAAATGTACCAAGCAATTGCTTTATACGCGTTATTCAGTTACAACAGCGGACTGCGTAACACAACTTATTGTGCAGGCCCCGTTTCTTGACTCCATTTGTGACACTTAATTTTTCTTAAAGTGTTTCATGCAACGCCAACATCGGATAAGTCTTAGTCGCCACAAGTATGTAGATGATTGCAGCAGCTTTCCGGTAATGTAACAGTCTCGTATGCCTGTAAGAATTCTGCTGGCGGTTCGTTGAACTTTCGCGAGTGCAGAACGCAGTAGGGTGGGGGAGCTACACTAGGTCACACCCGGCCATCGGCACACTTACCTTGACTCGACGCACACTGCAGCGCCGTCGTCGCGCGCTCTAGCGCCGCCCCGTACAGAACTAGGCGACACCCTCCTTGTCGTTTTCTAACAATTATTTACCGTTTTATCAACGTGTTATCGAAATTATTATCAATTTTAAATAAGGAAATACTCTCTTGAAAAAGTAATTAAATCAATGACGGACTTAGTAACAATATTGTCCTCGTTGGACATCTATAAGATTGTATTTTACTTATTATAGTAATAGGGTATTATTTTATATCATCAGAAATCTGTAATATGTATGTGCATCCATATCCATTCCCTTCTATCACTTGATGGCCTCTCTCTACTTTATTTTATCTTTAATTACCAAGTTCATCAAATGGTTGCCCGGAATAAATCATCATCTTTTGCTTTTGATTTATTTTTATATATTTTTACACACATAATTATATATATATATATATGTAAATATATATATATATATATATATGTATATATATATATATGTATATATACAGGAAATATAAATAAACTTAAAAAAGGTGAATATATGGCCCTTTTGTCAGTAACTTTAGAGCTTTTATATCAATTTCTTATCATCCTTATCATATAAAGTGATCTATCTAAAATATGTTACTATTAATTTGTTTTATTGTAACGCCAATAACTTTTAAATAAATCTGCCGGGACAAATCAAATAATTCGAAATAAAAATGTTATACTTATTTCCAATCACCTGTAATTAGATCAATTAAAACTGATATTATCCGGTAATAATTCAAACATCGTATACTGTAAATAGATTAACTCTTGAATTAATAAAAAGTTACATTACAAGTTACAGTGTACATTCCATTTTTAAAGCTTTCACACCTGTAACCAATCAATCTGTATCTGTACATAGGGACACTTAAATATTTCACACACATTATCACTAAAAATGAGCCAAATTTTTTCCTTAGTTCAAAAGGACCGCAAATCAATTATTTTTCTATTCGTACTCAATCACAAAGTGCAAGCAATGATTTTTATTGAAACTTTTTACTTTCTGTAATAGTCAATTTCCCATACTTTCTAAGTAAAAAGAAATCGACATATGTTGTAGCTACGACGTGATCGACTTATGTACGTTGACTATAAAATTTCATTAACTTAATAAAATTAGATTTACAAAAAACTCCGGAAACCATAGCGAACTGAAACAAACTAAATGAATCATATACATCATCATTTCTGAATCTTGATTGAAACGTTATGAAACCGATCCGTTTGGAAAAGACCTTGAACTAGTCATGAAATACAATCAAGAAAACTATCAAGACAAGAACGTGTATCTACTTCATAAACTAAGATTAACTCGTAACATAATAACGATATCTATATAGTGCGAATAAAAGAGCATCCCTGTGATCTTTTACACTTGATTTCAGACGTTTTTTATTACAGTCAATAAGATAATGTGAGTACCGATACAATTTAAACAAAGTTCACGAAAAAAGATTTCGTGAATAGCATAGATTAAAAAAAAATTATTTTGTATATAACATTAGAATATTTATAGGACTTACGTATAAATATTTTTTTTTCATATTTACCTCAATAACGTCTATTAAACATATTAAAATTTTGAAAAGAAGATTTTGAGCAGTTTTTTACCTTGCTACTTTGAATTTTTTGGCTGATACGTATAATTACTGCAGTTAAAATCACAAAAACATGATCGTACCACCAATTTATATTGTAACCGACATAGATCATAGGATTAGCAAGTTGGAGTGGCAATGCATATAGCGTGGAGCATATAACAGGTGGCGGCTGGAGCCTTAATGTTCTGGAGGAGAGACCACTGACCGGCAAGAGCATCGTAGCACGTCCACAAACAACAGAGACGGACGACCTTAGTTGATGTTGTCAAAAAACTCTGGATGCAGGCCACTTCGAACTGGTTCTTTTGAAGGTATATGTAGGAGGGCTAGTTTTTTTAATAAGTTTTAATGCTAAAACCCAATGTTGTTTCTACCACTTGTATAGGAAGGTCTTACTTTGCCACACCAAAATTGGGATAATGATTAATAGATATAAGCCGGATGATGAAAGGGTTATATTATGGAGACGATCAGAAGAAAAATAGGCCGACTACTATGTTGTTAGTAGAAAAGAGAGTAAAAATAGATGAAGGGCCAAGAATAGTTACGGGGTGGTACTTGATTAGGTGAACATACAAAACTACAACTCGTTGGAAGCAGATCCTTTACTGCAGAAATGTAATCGTAGGTTTTAGACCCTTACGAGAATTTTCTTGTAGTACTTTTTGCCAATTAATGGAAGAATTTTAAATATACATATCACATTACAATGCTTGCCCACATACTGCGCCTGTATTTAGATTCGTAGTTTAGGTTTTGTTCTAGTGGCTAAGTTTGATAGTATGTCTTTGACATTTATTAAGTAACGTTAAGAGTTAATTTTATCGAAAAATGCAAGTAAATTTAATAAAAAGTGACACCACACGGATGCAGGTAATAACAGTTTATTCAGAAAAAAATTGTAATATCAAACACTATTGTATACATTATATACATTATGAAAACACCTATTACGAAAAGTATACAGATTTTATAGTAAAGTCAAAACTAAGTAATAAAAATTATATTAAACAATCGAAATTTTTATGCTTTTGTTATACAAACGCGTATCCTTATACATTGTTTTCCCGTTTTTCGACGTTCTCCAAAATATTAATACGAATGTTAATTAAATGATTATTAACTTATAGTAACCATATTTACCACGATAAATGTATTAAACAAAGTCAATTGTAGACCGATTACAGACGTAAAAGAGAAGATAAAATTTTTACAGTATTACAAAAAAATACTAATTTACTATTTTTAGTGTACCATTTACGTTCAATAATATTATTAATAAGTCGTATTAATTTTAATATATTCTATCCTTTGTTTCCAAATAGCGCGAGCACCAAACAAAGCTGTACAGAATTTGGTATTTTAAAAACAGGGATAGCACCGCATTGTTATAGCTATGACGAATGTATCAGGTGAACGCCCTAGCTGTCGCGGCACTTCATGGTATGAAATATTTTTTCATTTTTAATTGTCATTACTTAAAAAAATTCTCTTCCTTCTCCTTTCATCGTTTACCCAAAGCGAGAGGTCGGACCCGCGCATAGAACTACACCCCATTAGTCTCTTACCGTCGACTTTGCTGGTGACAATAATTCTTGAAGGTCGTCGTCAGGTTTTTGGGCGATGTGTCCAAAGATCTCAAAGATCCTCCATAGGCAAACTTTTTACAGCCTCGGTTTCTTAACCATTTTCAGGTCTTCGAGTATGGATTTGTTTGTCTAATGCGTTGTCAATGAAACGTTTGCGATAGGCAACCATGAGTGTCAATGTCTCCGCACCATACAAAAATATAGATAATAGCACGCTTTCGACAAGTTAGGTTTTTGTTTCATTGGTGATAATACCGGTAAAACGATTAAATTGGCTAAAAAGATATAACTATTAATTCCACCAGTAAACCTAAAAATATATTTTTTACATATTATTTCACGACGAAAGTTGTTTACTTATCTTTACTTTTGAATCAAGTTTATCACGAAAAGTTCAAAAGGTATCCAATTTAAAATCATGGCATGGCATCTTTCAGTGTTCGTTTTATTCATGTAATAAAACCCCTTATGTTTATTTTTGACCAGCTGCCATACTTCTAAAGAAAAAAGTAATTAATATAATATGTTTTATTGACTATTACTACTTACTAGTCATAATAAACAACGGTTAATTACGAACATAGATATTCTATTTCGCATATTGCTAAAAGTAAAATCAATAAGTTTATAAATGTATTTTTTTACTTTGTAATGTTTTATGTCACAAAATATTTTTAATTTTGTTTTTTCTTAGTTATATAAGCAATGACAGCTCAGTGGTTGTGAACTGAAACTTGCAATCGTAGGTAGAGGATTCGATTCCCGGGATAAAACTTATGTAACTCACCCCTTGTGCATTAATTATATAGAATTACCACTCCAAAAAAAAACTTGAAGTATCCAGGCGATGAGCAGCAGAGTTTTCTGCGTACCATAATTCCATACTGCGGCGATCATGATATATCCCCCTCCGTAAATATCTTGATGAGATGAGGTCTACGCCTAGCAGTGTGCGTCTATGTGCTGAAAAGACTTTGTTATAAGTACAAAAGCTCTGAAAGGGTGAATGTTAAGCTCATTAGCTGCCATTTAATGTTTGATTTTTATCATCCAAAAAGAAATAGTTTTAGAAATAATAAATAAAGTAATTATACTACAGTAAGAAAAAAACTTTTTCAAAATTTGGCTTTCCTCCTAATATGAAAGTAAATTACTACCATTACAATAGAACAAAATAAATTAATGCAACATATTTCAAAGTGATCACTTTATAAAGGGTGATTGGGAACGATATAAAAATATTTAAAGCTTTCTTTCGTCTAATGAGCTATACATTCACTCACTCCTTCAATACTTTTATATTTGTAACAAATCAACCTGTATACTGTTATATATATAAAATGTTTTACATTATATAGGAATAAAATTTAATTAAATAAAATTGTTTCATTAATAAGCCCAGTCAACGCCTAACCTTAAAATATAAATTGTGAGGAAATTCGAATGTTAAAAACGTTAACCTAATCCAAGGAAAATATTATAACAAACTTATATGAAAATGTTAATATATGTTTTGATATAACAACAATGTTTTAGTTGCCAAATGGAAAACTTATATGAAAATGTTAATATATGTTTTGATATAACAACAATGTTTTAGTTGCCAAATGGAAGTAGCATTTTTGATCAGACAAACTTAAAAATAATTGGCTACCTAATAGCAAGCGCTTGCGCGGTTCGGCAGTCCACACTCAAAAGAGTTCAACGCTCGTCCACTCAACGAACTAGTCTCACGATTCTTTACACAATAGCTTTTTTGTGCAGTCTTGTTTTTGGTCATGACATCATCCTAACGATAACTTATTACTAGGAAACAAATCAATATTATGTATTATAAACTATGCATACATTTAAACATCTCTTTGAATTGATAATTACATAAATGTAACATCAAGGAATTACCTAAATAACCACATTTTACCATCAATATAGTTAAATTAAGTAGAAATGAAATAAATTTTGACTATCTTTTTTGTTTTATCTTGCCATATGACTATATAAAAAGTGTTAATGGATATATCTAACAAAAGAAAAAATATTGAAGAATATAATTAGGTTAAACAACAGTGCATGCAACGTCCGCAAGTTTACAAATTTACATAATTCATAGTAATTTATGAACACAACCATATAGCGAACATATAAAGAACACCTTTAACATTCCAACGCTGTACCTACAACGTAATAGCGAATATGTTTTTATACAACCCACTGATATAATCATTTGAGAAGTGCAAAAACTTTAGGAGTAATTTTGGTAAACGAGGCTCCTCGCCCTCAGGCGGCGGCGGTTACGTAAGTCCATCTACTTTCAAGGTCGAGGACGTTGCTCCCAAATCGCTGATCGCGTCCTGTCTGTGGAGGGGGCAGACGAGTGGCTAGCTAGTTTGAACGGTCGGCTTTAGGAACTTTAATTTCAATTACTTATAAAAATTATTCATGATCACCATCTTTGTTATTACTATTTGTCCGGTAAAGAAAAGTCTAAGTACTAAAATATTAAACAAAAAGTTAAAATTACCGGTTACCTCACGATCTAGATTTCATGTTATAATCGATTATATTATCAAACATTTGATGCAATAATCGGACCTCATTACAAAATTCGAAGGTTTTCTAAAAAATCCTATACGTAATATTTTTTATTCGTACTTATTCAGTACATGTTTTAAAATACTTCTATTACTTAACTATTATTTTACTCGTTCATAGGAGTACGGTACTTTAAGAATATAACCCAAATAAAAAGCTAATTAATAGCATCGCATTATAGTCCTTAGTTAATAGTTGATTATCTTTGTTAAATATACAAGATAATTCTAAAAACTTATTTAAAACTGTTACAACACAAGTTAAATAAATCAATTTTTACTACATACAAAAGTTTCATTAACATTTCAAAAGGAACAAAGATCCATCTATTTCTTTTACAACTTTGGCTACTGTACAGTGTATTTCTTTTTCAATGTGACTTTCAAAAGAAATGGTCCAATAAATTATGGTCTCCTGCGGACTTTCTCGATTGCTGAGAAAATTAATTACATCTTTTTATTTTACAGCTTTTAACTGAAATTGACGTTAAAGGGAATTTTTCAACTTTGTTATGTGATTTTAGCGAGACCAAGACAAAGTGGCTAAAGTCAACTTCTTGATACTTTGAACTCTCATTTATTTATCATAATTTAAAGGGAAATTTAATTAATTTAAAGGGAAAACTAAAATCAAAGAAAGCAATACTAATGTACATATGCGTGAAGTAAAAAGTATCAAAACAGTGCAATAGTCTAGTGCCGTTATCGCTTCTTCAAAACATTCACGCACATTTATTCACAGGAAATGCAGTAGTTACTGTGTCATTGTGTTTTTGTCACTGCAATGTGTGTATGGGTAAGATACCGTTAGACAGAGGCATTTTTTACACAACAAAGCATAATGGCCACCCTTTGCAAGCAAAAAACATAAGGGTACAGCAGGTAAACAAATCTGTGATCAAGGTTTCCGATTAAAGACAACAATTTACGTTATATAATATTCTCTTTGTTATTCTCTGTCCTGATACATCTTTGTCAAGATTTTTAACAGTAAAAACATCTAGAAAGATAACTAACAAAACGCTATTTTTTGAACAAACTAATACATTTTTGTATAAAAATAACTTTTATTTCAAGTGTCTTTCATTTCTTAATGGTATAAGATTGATTTATATTATAAGATAAACAATTATATATGTTATAGGATATAAATACAGTTATGAACCGACGAAAGTCTACGGCGCTATTATTTGGTTGCAATTGTTTGACGCATAACTTTTAATCAGTATTACTTTGATGGTTTATGAGTGAATTTTGTTTAACACGGACTGATTGTACATACCCAATTAATTTCGCATCTGACGTAGATTTTTTTTGTTTATTAGCTCGCGGATTTAGATTCTGCCCTGAGCCCTAAATCCGATGAAGCTGTAAAAACAGCGTGTATCAATTATCGAATATAGCCAAATATATTTAAGGAAACGTTTTACTATAACAATGCCCTTATTTAAATTATTTCGTATTCTGTTCACAACCTTGTATTTAGTTTTACTATGGCTTATGATAGTTGTTTTCTTGTCAATAAAATGTTTAGAAAATATAAATTTAAATCGACACAAGAATTTGGATTTTAGCACTTTTATCAAATATGTTTATATAGTGAATAATAATAAAAATAAAATAGATAAAAAAACGTGTTTTTTTTCCAAAACCGTTTGGCACGTTTCCCAGCTTTCCTACTATGCTACATATGCATTGAATGCTTTGAAAAACTGTTGGTTTTTTTAAACACGTATTGAGGGTGATAAGGTAAAAACCTACCTACAATGAATGATACAAATCAAGGTTTGTTCATATCATACTTAGTGATGCAATCATCAGATCAGCTAGTCAGAAAAATGAAATGACTCTTCATTCAACGTTTATTATATACGGAATCACTGAATGTCTCAATTAAAGTTTAGTCTACAAATTACTGCGAGGGGTAAAAATGTGCCCGTACTCGTTTAAAGGGCATTCTGCGGTAAAGCAAACTATCACATGTTATCAGTGAGGGTTATTTTATACACCTTTCTTTTACGCTTCGTAAAAGGCATTGATTGTCTGCGATTTACCCAGATACTGGATGACACTGCAAGCGGTTTCTGTATTTTTAATACATTAAACGTCCAGTGCCTGCACTAATATGAATTACATAAATTTTGGAAAGGTAGTTCACAATTAGAAAAATATTTATACACAGTGTTATTATTTAAAATTATTATGTAATAAAAAATCTAGATAAAAAGCGAAATCATTTTGTAACCAAAAAGTGAAATATTTTTTATTGCTATTTCTTATCATGTTCTTTATTACGCACTAGATCATCTTGCCCAGATAGAAATAGTAAAAAGTGGACGTGAAGCGGCCATGGCATTGGAGTCGCTAGGCGTCCTGCTCTTGCGCAGCAGTTCATTCACCCACAGTGCGGAAGAGGCGAGCGCGGGCGCAGGCGCGGGCGAGCAAGCGAGCGCAGGAAGGACGTCTCCGACCGTGAACCGAGCTACATTTTATCAGTTATCCGGAGCCAACGGCACGCTACGCCGTCTCGATGCTCGCTCCGCCAACATGACCCTCTAGCTCGACAGTGTTTAGACTGAAAGCAACATAGATCTCAAATAAGACTTATTATTTTTAATATTTTCTATTATAGTGAAGGTTTTGTGTAGTGTTTTAGTTAAGTTTTAGTGACAAGCGAAACACTTCCAGTGGATTTTTTACCAAATCTGGATTTATTTTAAGAATCATCTCACTGGATTATTATGATATTTTCGGTAAGTAAAAGAAACGAACAAAAAGCATTAGTTCTCGGACTTTTCTTTAGCTTTTTTATAGAAAAATTTCTTACGGTTAAAAGACATCAACGCGTCTCAGTTTCGAAGATGTTGGTATAAAATTCAATCATAAAACTGTTTACTAACAGCTCTCTTAATTTTTCTTCACAAGGATTTTTTATTTCTCCCAATTAATACTTATACTTGCCAATACCTTATTTTCAGTTATTTGCGACTGTAATAACAAAATAAATTTTAACCTCCTATCTGTTTTATAAAAATTATAAACCTATATTATAAGTATGCATCATTATGCATCATTAAGTAATTTTTTAAATTTAATATGTATGTACTATTTTGTTAAATATTCTATCAAACATCATTAAAAATTAATTAAATATCTATTTAAACAAAATAATAAAAATATAAATATGATTTTTAGATACTTTATTAAAGACCTGCGGAGCACCTGACACGTTATGTATACTTTTATTTAATTTTGTTATACATATGAAACTAATAACTAAATTTTTATATTCTGGTCCTAATTATTACTAAGATTACATTAAAAATAAAATTTTACAACGATTTAAAGAAACAATGAGTCAAGATAGCTACATGATTATTGATATTTTTTTTATTCAAATTATAATCTTTCATGTGCTTACCAAGAAGCACCTAGATTCACACAGACTGGTTCATATACACATAAGTAGGATACACCTACAGAATATGCGCTGCCACTTTTGGGCGGCCGCACTGTGCAAAAAAGTAAACCTTGAACTTTTTGAGTTCAATTTCAAGGCGAATATTTCGCACACGTGATCTACCTGTACAGAGCTTACGTAACCTCGCAATCGTAATGACTGATGGAAGCGCAGCTCGAAAATAAACAAAACTATAATTATACTAAACAAGTTAGTATCAAGGTAAATGTTAAATGTATCAATTTTGTATGTGCTAGTGACTTACAAATTTAATATATTTGGCATTACAAGTTATGTAAAACAAGTTTTAAGTACATTATAAGCTATTTATTATTATTATTAATAATTTAATGTGATTTTATGTCTTCATTTTCCCAAAAAAACATTTTTTTAACAACGGTATAACAAAGTTAATTTTATAACAAAGGATTTTTTATGAAAAAGGTTTTGTATTGTCATGAAAATTATTATGATCACTCAAAATGACTAAAATAAAAAAATATATCTGTTCAGAAGAGACACGCGTACATATTACATACACCGATATAAGATGAATAATATTGCAAACAAAAGCAAACTCAGTCCGAATCGGCAAAAGAAGCAAATTAGCATACAAGGCAGCCGCGGTTTCGGCAATGACACTGACTACGCCGATGATATAACATCAGGCTGACAAACCCGTGAAAAGTCGGTCATTGAACCGCAGTGAGCACGTTCGGTTCGACTATGGTCCGCTTTCGCTTATGCGATTTTTGTGTTTACACCGTTGACTATAAAGTTGAATTAGTCTTGTTCGACTTTAACAAATTTATACAGTTAAGATTCGGTCTCGAATGTTTATGACGCAAGCGTACATACGTTTTTTCCTCTTATTTCCTTCTTAGTTTGTTAAAAAACCTTTTTAAGGGATCCTTAACGCATATTTAAAATGTTAATATATTATTTACTTCCCACAAAAATCATTTGTAATTATAGATAACAAAAATATGTTATTTATTTACGTTCATTACGTTTATTCAAGGCATTGCATAAAAATAAAATATTTTAATTACGACTAAAAACCTGTATAATAAACATTAAAAGTGAACCACGACGAGAATGTTTTTGTAATCATTTGTTAAAAATCGATGAGAATTAATCTAAACTTTACATTAATAAACATATACGCTCATATCTCTCAGAACGCGTGCATTATAACGTCACTTGCATACGGACGTCTAACGTGGGAGTGCTAGGAAGGTCCTTGATGGGTAGAAAGTAAATGCTTGGTAAACATCGGGCACGCGTGGCGCGGGTAAGTGTCGGAGGGGGGAGGGTTGATGCGTGGAACCTGTTCGAGCAACGGTATCTCGTGTCGTGCCCGGGGCGAGCACGCACCTAGTATTATGTAATGACTACTTCCATACTTTTGTTGATTTATTTATGCATTTTTCCTTATTGGACACATAATCGTTATGCAGCGGAATAGACTCAGCGGTCATTTATCGCAATTACTTGAGAAGCGAATTATTAGCTAAACGTAAAGGTAAGTTAAGACTGAATGCGTACATCATTTTCTGTCAATTTATGTTTCGTACACCGTATCTAAAAATCAATGGTTTTAAACTAATAAATAACATAACGATTATATGGTACGAAAAAGCTTTTTCGAAATTCGGTTAGCTCCATATTAAAATAAATTACTGTTTACTTTCTGTCCCTGCAGACTTTTTACTGCCATAAATTATTGGCTTTTTTCACTTTAATAGAAAAGAGTGATCACTTTATACGAGGTGGTTGCAAATAGGTGTAAAAACTTTAAAGTTTTTTTGTTGACTTAATGGTCACAAATGAGTCATATATGTATATGTGTGTGTGTGTGTGTGTATCCTTAAAAGCCTTTATACTTATAACCAACCATTTATTAGAGTATACAGAGGGGAAGAGAGAGAGAGAGAAGAGTAGAGTCTAAACTTGCTTTTTAAATTGTCATGGTACAAGTATATTCAGTTTGCAACATAAGCCACTCAAAATAGAAATTTAAGAGACACTCAGAGATGAAACCTGTTAAAGTTACTGATTGGTAAAGCACTGACACTGTAAGGCATATTTAATTGAAATCCCTGACAAATTAAAGCTAGCGACGCTTATAGATGATGTAATAGAATTAGTACTAAGAATTGTACCTAACTCTTAAGCAAATTTGAGGATATTCGACACTTAAGTATTTATTTTATTTTATGGAATCAGGCGTTACCTTGCGGAAGTCCATCCTTTTCTTACTTAAGTATATTGCCGCCAAAATGCGAATTAAAAGTTAGTGACTGAATCACAGTACATAAAACTTACGAAATATCTGTAATGAGTTTTCGTTTTAACAAAAATTGTGTCCCAAACGTGGGTCCCAATGAAAGGTATGCGGATAGTTGAACTTCCCAAAAATAATTCTGAAATTGAATTGTAGAAATTTTTATTTATCAAAAATTCAAATACATATAATTTGCAAAACTAAGCGATTAGATATATGCAATCCTGATAAACTTTTTTATAACTTCTCATACGTCATCTATACTTCAAACCTCTAATATTACTCAACAATAAAGCCAACGGTTCTTTTATATTACTATTCTTACTATATGTCAATAATGATATTGTTCTAAAATCTGATTCGCAGGAAGTGCAATACGCTTATAAAACTATTGATGACGGGTGAAGTGTTCCACATACATATGATTCGATGAAAATATTTATAGTTTGTATGCCGTAGGCTTTCCGGTGTTCGTGATCACCGACCAAGCAACGGTTTCCATATATTGTCACGTGACGCTTGCTATATTTAATCATAATATTTCACTTACGTATTTTGACGACGTAATAACAAATATGATATAAAATTCCTTTTTTAAAGGACTCATTATTAACATAACATATTCTTCTGTTTAATGCAATTTTATGCATTAATTTGAACATGTATTAAATAAGTAATTCATCTAAATCGATGTAACAGAATACATTAAAATAAAATGATCAGTAATATTGAGTAACAAAAATCGATTAAAGGTAGCCGTGACCCGCCGAGCACTGATTTCACCTTCACATCTTTTATTTTTTATAAGCACAACCTAACGGTATCCCACATCCATGTGCACTGCATGGAACATCACTATAACAGTGCATCGAGAACAAACTACAGAAAACGCCGCATCTACCTGCCGCGTACACTAAATTCAAATGTGTTTAAATTTATCCCATAGGAAGACTTTTTTTTCTTATTTTATCCATTAATATTACTGCTATGGAAATTTAGAAAAAAAAATGAAAGTTCAGTGAATCGTCCTTTTCACAGGAAAAATTAAATTAAAAACATATCTAGAAATCATTTTACCTAGGTTTATCATATATATGTCATTAAAGATATTAAGGAAAATCAGGCTGCCGGTATTCATCGTTACACAAACTACTAAAGAACTTTACTGCATTACATGCACGGGCTCAAAATGCAGCTAAAATTCGTTAATGTTTCCACATAAATAAACAAGCATAAACATAAACGTTTAATTTGATTAAAATTAGCATAAATTAATGTAAAACACAAAAATTATATGTAAATTTTGTGCGTAGGTTACTTTTATAAGAATAAAGGATAATGAAATAGAATAATAATTCGTTTTTAAAAAGATCTTCTCTTCAGAGTAATATTGAAATCTTACACAATAAGTTCAAAAACCATCGATCATATTTATTGTTCATTTGATTAAAAACTTCTTAGGTTCCTCTAACGGTACGACTCTTCACAAAGCTCCGTTGCATACGTCTACCTGCATTTCAACTAAACACTTGTCCGATTACTTTTAAAATATTATGTTACCAGTAATTTTCCTACGAACATGTTCAATATATATATATATATGTATGTATGTATGTACGAGAAGAAATCAGGTTCCTCTTAAAAATTAATTTAATCTAATAACGAAGTACGAATGAAGTCTGCAAATTTAATAACATTTTATAACATGGTAAAAAAAATCCGTGTAAATAAAATACGACGATATCATTAAATAGAGCACAATATTTTCCAAGTCGAAACTAACAAAGGAAAGTAAACCGTCGTGCTTCGTTCGATCGATGAAAGTAAAGGCCGGTGTAGACGGGCGAGAATTCCCGTTAGCCGGCCGGGCCCCAGGCTCACGGAATACTAAACGCTGACATACTGCGCGGCTTTTGACCCTATCCACATTCTAGACTAGTACTTCACACCTCTATTCACTCGATTTACCTAATTGCCTACGAAGCCTGTTAAAAAAAACTGCTTTCATCCGTTTCTTTAATAACATGTTGTTTATGCAACAAAATATATTAAAAAAAACCTGACCTACACGTGATACATACAAGAAATAAAAGTAGACCCTTGATACCTAAATTTTTCTCAAAAAATGAACAATGCCTATATGCTGCTAGGTGATCGCATATATAAAAAACTTCCAACTTTTATAAAGTACAACTGTTTGATTTCTTGCCGACTTTTATCAGCAGATCAGCATTCCAAGCTGGCGGTAGCGTAATGCTTGGTAATTTATCTATAAAATATTAAAATAATTGACGAATCACATACGTGTATTGAATACAAATATTTTGAATTCGCATAACGCAGACTCAAATAATTGTGACAACTATAATAAACAGAATTTAAAAATTAAATCGACATTTTTAAAGCGATTGTACGTTTTTTAAAATATTTTTTAGTCATTCGTGAGGCCCAAAAATTTTTAGTTTACATAAAAATATAACATTGAAAAACATAATACGTTTAGAACAATTCAACTTTTTATTGCTATAACATTAATTTTGAACCACGACAACCCTAATTTTGAATTCCAGAAAGTGGGCAAAAAGTCAAGGCAACTTTTTATATGTCTTTATTATAGGTTGCGCATTTTTCGTGTAATAGTCATTTGCTTGTCTTTGTATTAAAAAGGTCCTTTGAAACTTTTTTTAGCACAAAAAGTGCAATTTGCACAAATAGCTTTTTTTAGCACGTCATTGTCTTTTCGTATCCGCAATAGAGGTAAAGACCGTTATTGTTTGTTTACGGGACGTTAATATTCTAACGCTGAATAGGTACATTTTTGTAATGGTTTTGCGCAAACGGGAATCATTACAATTTGTTGTAAAAATTCGTATAAACCTTTTTAAATATTCGTAATTCTATTTAAAAAGGTATAAATACTTGGGTGAAACTAATTTATTTTACGATTATTGAAACATTTGAACATGAAACTGGAAAGTTTGATACGGTTATAGGCAGGAGAGGACAACGACCTTACTCAAAATTCGCTGCGTTGGGCTAGGTCTAGTGCATGCGCGTATATACGGACGACAACATGGAAACATGCCGAGCGGGAGCGCACTACATGATTGATCCTAGACAGAGCAGGAAAAAAGGTATGAATGAGTATTGAAGCCTACCGAAGAAGGGGTAAATAGAGTTTGCATTGCAGGCACCACTCCTGTAGATATAACAGGACCTACGCCATACATCACACTGAGCGAAATCAATATTGCCTATTTCATAATAGTACCATACAAACTCTTAGTAACAAATATCCCCACATATCTGTCCTCTATTCTTTATCTTAACAACATACCGTACAAAAATGGACATAAAAAACAACCCTGTAAAATTAAAACACAAAAAATGAACTGAATGAATATTCCTTTTTGTACGTGTTAACTATGCTGTGTACTATAAAAATAGAAATATGTCAAAAATTCGGATTACTACATATTAAAATTATTACTTACTATTTGTCCCTGCAGACTTTTTATTGCCAGTAGATATTGGCCTGCCGCATTACAATAGGAAAAATAGACAATTTAGAGTTTTCATTTTGCAAAAGATAATTTGGAGATAAATGTGTAAAAGCTTTAAAGATTTTTGCTGGCAAATATGTGTTCACCACCTTAGAACTTATACACTTGTGGCCAATCACCTTGTATTTACATAACAAACATCGTTGAAAATTTTAACGTATAGTTTTGTAAGATAAAGAAATTAAAAGTATTTTTGGTACAAGTCTATCACAAATTAGTCCGTAAAATTAGACAACTATACTAAAAATGCTAACACTCACACTACAAAACTTTTGGAAGCCTAAGGAAAATTGGTAGTGTCATCGACCCCTGTACCCAATACTAGTACAGTAAACGCATTTCCCTGCACACACGAATACAACGTGCGATTTATTCGCGTGGCACGACGCGAGCGAGTGAGATGCCGAGCGGCGCCGGGCGACGGGGCTAGCGCAGTGGAACGAGGCAGCCGCGGCCGTTCACCCCGGAAGATTCAGTGTTTTGATACCGCACAAGCCTCCGCCGATGTTGGAAAACTGCATTTTCTTTGATGCGCTTCGCTTTACACGCTCTGATTGACTATCAATTGGAAGTTATTATCTTTATTCTTAGAACTTTAAAACATTTCTCACAACCCCTTCTCGACTTTCGTGTTAGCAATTGAATTGCGTCGTTTTCTAAGAATCATTAATACCCAAATGTAAATGCATCTAGAATAATTTGCACAAGGGCTAAACATATACATTACTCAGGACAACGTTTAAACGTAAGTAAAAGTTCCATACGATTTATTATGCAACATATCTATGAAGAGGATTTGGTTTAGATAACTAATTATCAGATGCTTATTTCCTGCTACCTTATTTCCGCAAGTTATCTCTAGTTCATGAATAAAGAAAACTATCGTAAACTCTGACATAAAAAATAAGACATGTCTGAACAAATTGAACCCAAAGGAGTTGTTACATTGTAATAGGTCTCATTTTTGTAGAAAAGGGCAGACATTGAGATAGGTCGTGAACTCCCGAATCGATTACTCGAACGAAATAGACCTATAGCTATCATCCAGCCGTCCCTTCAGTTGAACAGGAAAAACCTGCGAGCATTTAAAATTATTTTGAATACGTACGTAAGACATATTCATTAATAAAGTAATAAGTTGTTATGAATTTATTAAAAACGTAGCAACGATAATGAACCCATACTCATAATTTTATAAAAATTGTATCGAAATCATATTAATACTCATAGAACAAGATAAAAATGAACAATATAATATATTTTTAAAACGGTTAAAAATATACTACTGCTACTACAGATTTTGTAAAATGTTTAGGATTGGAGCAGAGAATCTCGAATGATCCGTTCCTTAGAAGATTTTCGATTCCCTTCTGAGAATATCTCGATGAACCCTTTATTCAGAGAAAAAAAATAATTCAAGACTGTTAACTGATCACAGTCTGTACAAAATCAATCAAAAAAATTGTAAGGTTGCTGGGTGCCACAACCCCGAAGAAGTAAAATGCAATAATACTCTTCTTACTACAGTCCCTAGAAAATGTACAATCAAAAAAGCTATGGTTAATGAATCATTTGTAACTATCGCTGATAAATTTAGTAATAAACTTATGTAACAAGTTTTGTAGGGGATTAAGAATGGTTCGAGAATCAAAGGTAAGGGTGCGTGAAGGCTGTGTCGACGACCCGCGAGAGTGAAAGCGTGTTCCGGGGAGGCACAGGCGATCGACGCCCGCCCGCCCTGTCATGGCTTTCGCTACCGTTCTCACGCTACCACCTCGCGCGTTGTTTTCAACTTGTTTTAAATGTTAAGTTAGACTTTTTAATTTACTTAATTAACGTATCCTTTAATACAGACGAATGTAGATTTTTTTTATATTGAGATAATATTAACTGTAAAATTTATAGGTATGGCATAACGATTAGTTAAAGGAGTATATCGGAAAAAAGTTGTTAGGAAACTCGCATTTCCCGCGGCGTTCGCTTCGTTCGCGGCGATCACGGCGTCGGCGACGTCGGCAGTTCCGCGGCGACCGCTGCGTTCGCAGTTATCAATAAAGTGCAAGCGCGGATCGGGAGCACGGTCACGGCACTGTGCGGCCGCTCGCCACACTACGGAAGTAATGAACTTGAATGCAGCGCCGGGCGGCCGTACCACTCTGTCCCGTTCTGGTCTAGCCGGGTAGCGCTAGGCGCGAATGTGACGTACTCACTGCACTCGCTGTCAAATTCGTCCGCATTCTCCATCACGGGCCGCTTTCGTCGTCGATGCGTTTATCGGAACGAGACGCGAATATGTGTGTCGATTGCATTCTCGGCGTCGTAAAAGTGCATCTAGGTCGGCGGTAGCGGCGCGGCGTCGGGTTAGTGCGACGCGCTCCGCCGCTAGACGTGGGGCAGGTCGGAGCGCTACGTTGCATAATGCGCCGGGCCCGGCCGCGGCTCGCGCGCTGACCGTCGGCGGCAGCGGCGAAGGATCGCCAGGTCGACGGGCGACATGAGAGAGGCGCGACGGCTCCGGCCTCTCGTCCCTCTGCTAACGCTCCGTATCCATCTCGAGTACCTCAAGTCGCTCGACACCCTCACATGCGTTACCTTTCCCAAAAGTCTAACGGTCAACAACCCTTCGTTGTTAGCGATAACACGGAAGTAATAAATATTACAAAGAAAGCCAAGAATGTGACGTCCAAAGTTTTGTGTAAGTATCCAAACACCAAATATCAGTGATGTTTTCCAATACTCTTTTTATTTAGACTCTGTAAAAATCTTTTTTCTTTTTGTGCGCAAACAACTGCACAACATAAATAAACATAATTTCTATATCTAAATGTCGTGTAATTTATATGAAAAATGTTCAGTGTTCAAGAATGTTAACATCGTCGTAAATAAAATTTAGGAAGTGAAAATATCTAAAGTTGTTATTCATACATTTTTAATATCTAAAAACATAAAATCATACATTTTACAATTTAAACATTAAAAAAAGCTCATAAAAATAAATAGACGAGAAACGGTTAAACGAACGAATGATTTGGTAATCAAATTTTACAAAAAAAATGTTTTCTTTAAGTTGAACATTATTCGTAACACATTTGAATTTATTTCCGCATAATCAGTAGGTACAGTCTTTATCTAGCCTGTACTCCATCTATTTGTAGTGGAAACATTGGCGTATTAAATTATTATTAGACTACAAGGTTAGTTTTCCCGTTGCACTCTCGAATGTGCACTATTTCTATGCTATTTCATCGATAATTAACGAAAGTTAATTTTTAGGTGAGATTCAATCAATTTTACATGATCTTCTCGTTATTAAATAATGGTTGATACGCTGAACATAATTTGTAAAATATTTCAATGAATTATATTTTTCGATAAGTGATAACATTAAATCACATTGAAAGTAATGTATTTGATTTTGAATAAATTACACTTTTATTTTTTAATTTATAAATTTATTTATTAACATGTAAGTAAAGATATAATTTATTTGGAGAACAGCACATTAGATATATTTAAATTCGTCATGGTTTATAGCTAGCTTATTATACAATTAACATAAATACGCTACAATTCAGTGTGCCTTATCATGTAATTCGATTCAATTGAAAGTATGAATTTGGTTACATTTAATATTTAACAACAAAACGGAAATAAAATTTATGTAATCAACACGCTTATTAAGGGTTACAGGATGATTATTTACACATGTAAGGTCTAAATCTTTCTAAAATGTAATGCATTCATTTATTTTCTCTATTGGAAAGCGATAGTCCAATAAGTTCTGGCAATACCAATAATAATAATAGTCTACCGAGACAGATAGTAAACAATAATTCATTTTTAATATGTAGTAACTGGAATTTTGAAAACGCTTTTTTCTACTATATCATCATTACATTATTTTTCCTGAAACCATTATATTTTGTACAAGGCTTACCATACATTAATTAACAGCAAATGAGCTGACTATATATTCTTCCTTTAAAGTTTTCACACCAGTATCGAATCGCCTAGAGTATACTCGATTTGTATTTAGTTAAATTTACTCGATATAAATAACAATGACAGTAATCATATACTTCCTTATATTAGTCGTTTAACCTAACCAGCGTTTGAAAGATGCTTATGTAATAGACTTATAAAAAAATAATCAACGCATTGCATGTGCATATAACAGAACGCATCAGAGCAGTATGACGGCGTAAAGGGCAAGTTCACGAACGCACGCCAAGGTTGTTTCCCGGTGCGCGCGCGACGATGCGACGCCCGTTTATCGCTTTGCACTCTTCGCTAATATCGCTGTATGTAATTATGCAAACTCAGTAAAACTACTATGAGAAGGCATCCGTCAGCATTATGGACATTGGATCATTTTTCTATTCACTAGTTAAAAAGTCATTACATACAAATTAGTTCAGCAAACACGTTATTGCATAAGCTAATTACATATCTGTCTTGGCTGTTTGAACTTGATGGAAATTGTTTAAATATAATATTTATGAAAAGAATTTTAGGGTAATCTAATTATTAAAACTTAAATGATTTACATCTATGTAATTTAATAATTAAAATTATACCCATCAATATTATCAGAGGGTCTAAGGTGTAAAACTAATTGGTATTTCATTCATAGTTCTATACGAATGGAAACTTTATGAAAATTTCGAATAGTGATAAACATGTGCCATAGTTTTGTCCAATTCATTACCTAAAATGTACAAAATATAATCGAACAAATGTTAACAAAAGTCCTGATCGTAAAACAAGCCTCTTGCGTCGATAACTTTAACGAATACATTGCATAAGGTGTAGTCACGTGCAACCACCAACTGCCCTGGAGATGCGATTCATAAAGTTATTAATAAATCGACACACAGTCATTTGAAATCTATGTGTCTAATGTATCTTCTTACTAAGATTTCTTCTTGAGAATATTCATATATTTTTCTAAACTTATAAAATATCCTTATTACAAATTGAAAATACAAAATTATGTTTTTTTTTTTGCGCCATTTTATTTATAAATAGTACTACAGATTTTCCATGGTATGGTCTGATGTAAATAATTTAGGTGATTTATTTTTCAGAATATTAGTAGTAAAAGTAGTAAGAAAAAAGATAAAAATGAGCTTGACGCCACCAAATTCAAAAAGTATAAGTTAAAGTTTCCATATTAAAATAAAATAGTTTAGAATTTTCATTATCATTAATTAATTTGTACAAAGTAATTCAAAGTTGAAATAATATTTTTTCAAATACTTCATACATGTTCTTCATACAATAAATATAAAAAATACGTAATAAAATTATTAACACAATCAGTTTGATCTCTCTGGCCAAATTTCGTAGTTGTGGTACAACTATTTTACCAAAATTTATGACTAGATTGATTGATAATCATGAAATATTTAATAAAAAAGTGTACCTTATGAGTATTTTTTTAGTAAATTAAGTTAGGGTAAAGAAGTAAAAAAAATGATATTTCGATAACCCCATTAATTTTAATGGGTAATAAATATTTAAAACAATCGACAACCTTTACTCATGTTCTAAAGTCCACACGTTTTTTTCCAAAATCCCGTGTAACAAAGCACCGTTATTTGTGAGCAGGTTTTATTTTGCATTAAATATAAGCTTTACTTATCTCGTTAATTTCAAAAAAAGAAAGGACTTTGTCCATGTTGTTGATTAATGAAAAAAACGTAATTCTTTTGCCAATTGCTTTCGCTACACGTTTTTATTTTCGTAATGGTAAAATATATGCAGGGTGATTGATTATACGTGTACAAGTTTCAGAAGGGTGAATGTATATCTCATTTGTCCGGAAAAAGTTTTAAAGATTTTACATGTATCTACAACCACCCTGTATAAAGGGAGCTCTGAAATGTTAATGAATATAATAAATAATCTGAAATGTTACATTAATTCATTTTTTTCTAATAAAATGCGACCGGCTAATAACTTCTGGCACAAGCTGCACGGACAAATAAAAAACAATAGTTAATCTTAATTTGTAGTAATCCATATTGAAGACTTTTTTTCACTATTATCATTATACCATTTGAAACCATTGATTTTTGCATCGGATGTTACTATACATTACTTAACAGAAAATAAGCTTTAAGTCTTTCTCGTGTATGGTGATTGGTTACCATATATTGATGAAATAGTATTTCTACATAAAATAAAATAAAAATTGTATAACTGTCTAGTTTAAATCAAAAAACAGAAGAATATGTTAAATAAAAAATGAAAAATGTTATCTATGTTAATTAATAATTTACAGTAGAATCGAATTTTATCTGTACTCAATAACAAATAAAAATCAAGTTGGTTTCATCTTTCGTGACATTTAAATGTATCTTTTAATAAGTAAATTAAAATCGCACACAAGTTTTTTTTGTTAATTGTCAAAAAATAAAACTATATTATACATTTATATAGCCTTTCATAGTGATGGATCACTAAACCTGCAACAACAATTTAAAAAAAATGAACTCAATGTACTGAACTGAACCGAACAATGCTTTTTGATGATTTCTAACATAATAAGGACATGCTAATAATGCATTATTGATTTTATCGCCGCCGACATTGTACTAATTTAGATAAACCTAATTAAAACTATATTCAATTGACTTTGAGTAGTTTGAAATTTTAATTTTATTTCAATTTTGATTTAACGAAAAATAATATATGTTTTTTTTTAATACTAAATACTAAACTTCTTTCTTATTATTTACTGCTAATAATTTATTTTAAATTATGGTGCCATTGCGACTCTTCTTCTACATTAACATAAAATAATAAATTTTATTATTATCTAAAGGTTTTTTGAACGGTTTAATTTTAAATTTTTGCAGCGACTATTCGCCTTACATTCATATAAAATAAAAATTTGCATTATTTTGCGGACCTGTAACAATCATTCAAAATTAAATTCGTTTAAATTGTATAATACATAATCAATGATAATTTTAATAAAGAAAAACATAAGAAGAAAATACGCAAAGTGCATTTTCACATTTTTAGACAGCTTGTAAAATACACATAGTTTATTTACAGGACGATAAGTCAGTAATATTTTTGTCAAATTATGTTATATGTTTTTTTTATTACACATTTTTTTTGTATATTCGCTGTTCAAGACTTCTTAAATTTGAAATGTATAAATATTTACTATTATTTTACGACTAATTTAAACATTTAAACAATATAATAGATCCTTATCGGATATGTAATTTTGAACTTTACTAACCAATCGATATTTCTAAAATATATGTATGAATTGTGTGATCTTTTTATATCTTTAACTAAGATTTTACATAACAGATTCAGTCAATTTATCTTTTTTTAATATATTTTTTTAAATATCACTGCAATTTTATTATAACTTTTTTAAATACAGGCTTTCTATTAAATGCTGTTTACATAATGTGGCGAAAATAAAATCCATGGTATTTCGTTTTAATTTTTTTTTATTTTTTATCGTGGTACATTGCATTTACGACCAAAATTATTAACTATTGCATTCGATGTTAACAAATATTTAAATAATTCTTTTTTTCACAGGTACGGATTGTAACAACGGATAAAAGAAAACGCTGAATTGAAAAGCCATCATCTTTAAAATGAGACTGGTAAGAATCACGTAAAATACATTTTACGTTCTTTAAATTTTTAGACACGTACGGAATATGAAATATGATGGAAATATATTAATTTTTGTGGATAATATAAATAGGTATACAGGAGTGTTGGTGCGCAGTAGAAAGCGCGCACTTATCACAAAACTGGGTCAGTAGTAGCACCGCCCATTTATCGAACAACACTTTTTACGTCTTATTCTGCTAAAATAAACCCTTTTTCGTAGAGCTTACGATTTGGTTTAATTTGATACCATCTGAATGCAGGCAAGCAAATGCAGCAGATTTATATATTTTCTATTAATTCATTCCTATTAATTCTTTACCCAGGATAGAATTTTTTAGAAAAAAAAAACCATCAAAACAATCATAAAAATGACAGTGGAAGACTACATAGCGCACAGAATAGATGACCGTTGTGATCTCAAGGTTCTGGTGTGGAATCCATGGACCAGTAAACGCAGCGTTGGAAGTCCTCACACAGGGTTATCAGACGCCCTTAATCAGATCGTCTGAAGACACTGACAGCAAGCCGGTCCCATTAGATATCTGTGAGGGAGGCTTATGTTCAGTAGTGGATGTCCTACGTCTGAAATAACGATGATGATGATAAATAGATACAATTGTTTATTTTAAGAGTATAACATGGGCAGAAATTGAGAATAACAGAATCAAATAAATATTTCTTCTATGGACACTGTTATTTAATTTTCGATGAAATGGTAATGTTACTTCCGCAGTCAATAAGCGAAGAAATTCCCAGTACGACGGTAGTTGGTCGTACGGGTAGCCCGGGCAGCACAAGTGCAGCGTCACCTGCTGCTGTGGCTGCAACCGGAGCCTACGATGTAACGCGGATGCGAGAGGATGAGTTTGAGCGGCTCACTGTATACATAGTACCCGATGTGCCGTGCGAGCGTGGAACGACTAACAGAGCTGAAAAAACCCTTCCAAGAAGTCTTGCACTTAGGCCTTCCGTAGTGCTTTCAACACCTAATACGCCGGTAAGAAAATTTTAAAGTACATATGTAGAAACAATTGATATTGCATGTATTGTGTTATTTGTCTAAACCTATTCCGTCTAAAATCTCAGAGAAGCAAAACCCAATTTTTAACTCGACTTCATCACCGTTCTAAAATTTGTGGCAATTATAATCAATGTAATAGATAGTTGATTCATTATTATATTATATTTAATTTATTGTAGTCATCTTTTAATACATTTTTTTGAAAACAATTACAGACGGAGGGAGTATGGAGTACGGGTGTCATTCCACGCGGCACACGATTCGGACCGTTCGAAGGCACGCGAACCCCTAACAAACCAAATGACAAAGTGTCGTGGCGATATTATTGGAGGGTGAGTTTAAAAAACACAAAACGTCTGCATTACTTTTCACTTCGCTTACTTCAATATTTTCTAGTACTTATCGTTAATGGTTGAGGTTTTTAGTTGTACATAGACATATTTCTCCTCGGCTGGTATTGGCTTCGAAGTACAAAACAAAACTGACCGATAATTCGTAAAGCATTAATATAAAATTATTAAATGCACTGCTCTTTTCTCTAACTAACCAATTCCTCTCTATGTTGGGCCAGGTACAGGAAACTGTCAGACATCATACTTATGGAAATATTAAGGTGAGAATAGGCTTTACATTTCTTTTATGGTGGCGGTGGTCTTTAATATCCCGTTATTGTTAAATTATTAATAAATGTTTAAAAACACGTCCATTGTTAATTACTTACGTACAATATTAAGGTATACAATTAAAGCAGGTAATAGTTTCATAATGTTATTAGAACGATTTGATTAAAAAGGCCTAATAATGATAACTATTTGAAGAAGCAATGTTATCTTCCGCGTCCTACAGCACGGTGATATTGGATATCGTCCTTGACTCCCAGCCATTACAACGTGTGAGCATGTCGCTATCAACTGCACGCGCAATGCAAATACCGTACACGTGCCACGAGCACACACTTCACGCCTCAAGCTGACAATGCTAATACGACAGCTTCGACTATTTTTCTTAAGATAAATTTGACATTTAATAGTTAATTTATTTTAATACGTTAACGTTGTTTTTTGCAGATATTTAAGGACAGTGACTATTATTACCTTGACGGTTCCGATACGAGTGTAGCCAACTGGATGCGTTACGTAGCTTCGGCGTATTCCCTCTCCGTAATGAATCTCGTCGCTTGCCAGCATCAAGAACATATATATTTCTACACCATTAGGTAACACATTAACTCACATCACAACACTGTTTTAAATATCTTATTTGCATTTTATATGATAATCATTAAAATTATGTAAGCATTAACCAAACCGATCGATTACAGGGATATTATGCCAAATGAAGAACTAATGGTCTGGTATTGCAAAGACTTTGCAACAAGGTTAGGATATGACATTGATCCTGAACGAGCCACCTACTCAATTTGTAAGCACATATAAATAAATTAAACAAACTAGTAATATTCTTAGTAAATATTGAAATACTTCTTTAAATTAAAATACACCTTTGCAGGTAAAGAAGAAACGATTAAAAAAGCATACGGCCTACCTCCTGCCCCCGTACATCCAGAAATTGCATTTAATCACATGAAATACGTACTTGGATTAACAAACGCTAAAGAACTTTTAGAATCTGATATTCCAAGTCGACGAAGAAAACGGGAATCCATTGAAAAGCCACTTCATGAAAATTTTAAACCACGTGAAGATCCCCGCATTGCCAATAAAAATGAAAGGACTATTGTAAGAACTGATGTGTCGGGAAATATAACTCATCACAAATCGGAAAATCAAATTACCAGTGAGCATACATCTTTATCGCCCAGCCTAATGCAGCCGCCATCGCCTGCGAAACTACATCACAGAGATAATCAAACATTAATTATTCATCAACACAAAGAAAGTACTTCCCATGTAGTAATTCATCAACTTGAAAATCCTAGGTTACATGGTAACAGATCGCCTACTCAAAATTTATATCCTAGGGATATTCGTGGACCTTCGCCGATGTTACATAATCATCAAGATAAGCTTGGAAGCAAATCCCCAGGGTTAACTCATTGTGGTGCACAGCACTACGAGCACCAATTAACGCCTAATGACGGTTCGGTGAGATCGGATGAAGGCTACCACAGCAATGGCTATCATGATGAATTTACACCACCAGAAGATTCTAGTGACTCAGATGTTGAGAATTATGTTTTAGACTGCTCAAACAAGACAAATGAGCCCAAAGAAACAGTAATAGTTCAAAAAATAGATCAAGATATGCATAGGAATGAATACAGAAAAGTTAAAATAAAAATGCCCAGAGCATATCAATATCAAAATCATAAGGAAATGGATTGTGATAGTGAAAAAGACCTCATCATTGCAGAAGAAATTGCCAACACTGTGCCTCAAAATTTATCACCACCTCGGCGTGATCCTGCGACCTCTACCGTCATAGTACTCGAATCATCACAAAATACAGTCGTACCTTTAAACAAACCGTATTACGAAGATGGTACTATCTCGCCTTCGCCTCAACCGGCCTATATGCGCTACTCTCCACCAGATACACGGATCTTAGAAACTATATTGACAGGCAATAGAATTGATACCAACAATAACGACCCTAATCGCCGTCAGCCTAATGCAACACCGCCACCCTCGTCACCTACAGAAATGGCCTACTCATACAAAAAGAGTCAAAGATACGGTAATGCCTGCAGCCCAGACTCTAGTTCTAACCTAACGCCGCTGCCATCGTTATTGCCATTGCCACAACAACTACCAGCACCTAACGCCTCGTCTGTATATTCATCATCACCGCCGCATACGATGCCGCACACAACAGAAATACGAGAAATACGGGAAATACGTGAAATAAGAGAAACGCGGTATGAAAGTCACTACCCAAATTACTCATATAGTTTATATTCGCCTCCAAACTCTACAATTATCACACAATTAGGCTCACCGCCTAGTACTTATTCACCAACAGTGTCATCCACGCATCAATATGAAAGGTCACAAAGTGCTCAAAGCAATCATCATTACCCATCGTCAACTAGTGTTATAACGCTTAAGAATTGCTCACAGTTAAGTTTAATACAAAATTCAAACGTTAATGGCCAGCTTGTACCGCAACATGGAAGTATGAGTCCAGACGGAACTTGTAGTCTAATGGTTGCACCAATCAGCCCCAACTCACAGTCTTCCCGCGGATATAGAAGCCTACCATATCCGCTTAAGAAAAAAGATGGAAAAATGCATTATGAATGTAACGTCTGTTGCAAAACATTCGGACAACTTTCAAATTTGAAAGTCCACCTTAGGACACACTCTGGAGAGCGGCCATTCAAATGCAATGTGTGCAATAAATCGTTTACACAGCTGGCACATTTACAAAAACATCACCTTGTGCACACAGGAGAGAAACCGCACCAATGTGACATTTGCAAAAAACGATTCTCTTCCACTTCCAATTTGAAAACACATTTACGACTCCACTCTGGTCAAAAACCGTACGCCTGTGATCTTTGTATGCAAAAATTTACACAGTTTGTTCATCTAAAACTTCACAAAAGGTTACACACAAATGATAGACCATACGTCTGCCAAGGTTGTGACAAAAAGTATATAAGCGCTTCGGGATTACGGACGCATTGGAAAACTACTAGCTGCAAACCTAACAACATTGAAGAAGTTTTAGCCATCACCAACGCTGCCAACACTGAATGCATCGGTATGTATTCTTTCATTCCAAACTCTTCCAAAAATTCAATTAAAAATATTTCAAATTCGCCACTAATTTAAAATATACTATTTATTTATTATTACACAAATCTCAATTGTACGAGAGTAAATAAACCGTGCGGAGCCGAGAGAGCAACTGCAGCTCGCTGCACTTTCTCTTCGTAGGTGAACCACAACTTTCACTTGCGCTCGCGCTAAACGCGACCGATTTCATTTTCGCGTGCACTTTGCAGGTACTGTCGACAAAGACTGCCACGATAGAGAGGGGCACGAGGCATATGAGGTGCACTCGGCGTCGCAGGGCGGGCTGGTGGGAACCGGTGGGGCGCGGGCTTTGTTAAACGGCGAAGGACTGCACGGGGGGCACGCACACTCCACTACGCCACATTTAGCAGTTCCAGAGGCGCTTTCGCCGTCGCACACACCGCCATACCGGACGATGCACGGGCCGCCGACAGCCACGGATCATCAGTCGCCACCTCAACACTACTCATCCGGCGGCGAGACGCGCCCCAGCGTCATAGAGTCCAGCCAACCGCTCATAATCGAGTGCACTTGAGCCTCGCCTGCACGCGCACTCGCCGGACGTGTGATTTCCCGCCGCCTCATGTGATTCCAACCTTGTGATCCAACAAAAGTATTTTTATAAAACTTTGAAAGAGACAATCGTGTGATTGATACTTCGACTCGTCTCATTCTGTGGCTATGAGATTATGTTATGAACTTTAACTTGTACATTTGTAAAAATTGTAATTATATCTTTGTCACGTTATTAAGTACTAAGTACTTATCTTAAACATTATACTTAATAAGTATTTTCTTTCTTGAACTTTGGAGTACTTAAGTTAGGTTTTCGCTACCTTTGTGTTAATGCTCAATTTTATACGATGTAGTATTGTACATAAATGACTTTACGTGTCTTAATTATACATTGTATATATATATACAACATTTTTTTGTAATTATCCGTTACAACAGTGAAAATGCCGATGCATGTTAAACTTAATTTTACCTACTAATGATTCGTTTTTTGTTATCTTCGATAATTTATCTCACCAAAGAAAGATTTAACATCCTTCCGTATTATTTGGCGTTCTAATTGTGAGACGGCCGTACATTCGAAGTTTTTAAAATTAATTAATAAAACTCAACCACTTTATCTCAAATTAGTGTTAAGTGCCAAAAGTGCGGTTACTTGAATTAACATTTTAGGTTTTTCTATTTAAAATAATTCAGGTAGTGTTTTTTTAAATTATTGTTCCTAATTAATGATCGGAGAGTAAGCGCGAGAGTGCTTCAACGTAATTCTAATATTACTTAGAATAGAATCGACAAATTGTGTACATTATCCCTACGCTAGAACAAATGGTGCTTCACATCGTAGAGTAGTAAACGCTCTCGTCGGTGTCCCCGTGAACGCATCGACGGACGGAATCACTACACGTAATGTTAATACACCGACTTGACTAGTTACTATATTATAATCCAAATTTCAAATAAATACGGTTCTCCTACTCGAAAAGGCTGAGATAAAATGTGTAATGAAACGATTGGCAAATATTATTGTAGGTACGGTTATACATCACGCACGAGCTGTGCCAGCGCTGGACGTACGAATACTTGTAACCCGCGCGTGATGTAGAGCCGAGCAATAGCTTTTTCTATATTTCTATTGTATGAATAAGAATTTTACACGCAATTACTTATAAATTTACTGTATATTTTATACCTACTATTTACCGACAGAGATGACATTTTTGTATCAAATCAAAACCGTTACAATTTTTAATGTTCTCAAATAATTTCAACATGTGCGTATCTGTTAATTGTATTGAGAATGTAATAAAGGTGCGCAGATAACGATCTTGTATAAAGATGTCCTTTTAATAATTACATAAGTGTACTTTATCAATCTAAGTAATAAAAACTTTTCGGTCATTTTAATTATATTGATAACAATTTATAAATAAACAGGTATTTACCCTTCCCACTACAATAGTAAAAAAAAATCTCTGATTAATTTTGGTCCCAATTGATTATAAAAATACAATTAAAATGACAGTTGAGCTTTAAACGTAACTATTACATAATCTTGTTATTAACTTCTCGCCATTCCTTGTTCATAGTTATATATTTTCGTTGAAATTTTATAGACACGTATTTTTGTACTTTTGTGTTTTATCTCAGTATGTTTAGATCATTCGAGAATAAAAATTGTTTCAAGTTTCTGTAAATGTGGGGTTATTATATAAAATGTCATGAACTTTTTCAGATTTCCTATTATCTGATAAATAATTACTACGTTGACTATGTAATTCTAAGGTAAACATTAGTATATAATAGCCCTGCCAAATAACTTTATGCCTTGTTAAAATGTACGCATATATGTTTGCGAATAAAATTAGGTGACTAAAATAAGTTCTATGAATAGTTCGAGCCTATTTTGTACCTTTCGCCATTGTCTTTAAAAGGATTCTTTCAATGAAAAACCTGTAACAGCTAATCAATTACAAAAGTTACTAAAGGTAACGAGAGCATTGGAAATTGAAGGGCAATGTTTTTTGAAGAAATGATTACTCAACAATACAAAATTTGTTTCATTTTTTTCTGTAAATATTTTCGTCAGTTTCCATATTCATTATTATGTATCTATCCGTTTATATTATTTAATCACTATGCAATTAAAAACTCTATATCATTATTGTATAAAATGTTCTACCTAAATTTAAAAACTATAGATCTTTCGTACATTCGTTAATTATACAACTCACCTTACAAATCATCAATGTAAGCAATATTTTATCACGGCATTATATCAAGTACTTCTACGATTATAAATATGAAGCAAATGTTCACCTCGCAATGAGGTATCTGATTCTATTTGTCTAATACGCCTCAAATAATTATAAATACTGTAAAGGCCTGTAATTTGTCCACCTTGCTCGATAATTGTTTTACATCACCAATACCAATAAAACAGGAGTAAATTCTTAAATCGAAGTTTTATTACCGTCACTGTTGAATTTTTAGCAATGCTCAACTTAAAGCTATTGAATATAATTAATAATTTTAACCTGATATAAATTAGAAACCTGTCTCCTGATACAAAACTTTATTTACAGTGCGTCAATATTCTTCTCGATACGAGATTAAACATCATATTTAAAATTAATTTCCTTTAATATTCTACACATTCTTTAACCAACAATAACAATAAGACTAACATTAAATAACATGAAGATCATTTGTAAATTATATTTATAGTTATTAATTTATATTTTTAATTACAAGAAATATTTTGATCTGATCTTTATTCATTAGTTGTTTTCAATTCACTGAATTGTTGGATATATTTTATACGCCGTATCGTGCCGCATGTTCCTTCGGGTTAACCGTAATGTGTCGATATTTTTACAAACCGTAGTTTGAAAAATGATTACTAAATGATTAACTATTGCATTTAATCTACTTATTATATAAATTTTGTAATGAATTTATTTAACAGAATAGTTAAACTTAAATTAAACGCGTAGTAAATAAATATTTAAAATCCCAAAAAAATAAAAAGTAAATATTTAAAATCCCAAAAATAGTTTATACTTTTGTAGAGATTATTGATTGAGAAAAATGGTTTTTGACGTCGGTTTAATTTACACATTTATGTGTGTATATATATATATATATATATATATATTTATATATATATATATATATATATTTAAAAATAACAATATTATTTCGAATTCACAGAAAGCATAGTCGACTTTTTATATAACTTTAAACAATTTTTATAATGTTTAAAATTTTATTAACACATACATTGTATAAATTTAAATAAAAAAATTAATTGCCAGTTGCGATCGTCATTGTGTCAGGAGCGGGGCATTCCTTGAGGTGATTTTTCATATTTAAGGATTGTGTGAAAACGAACTTACACCTAGGACATGAGTATGGCTTGAGGCCCGTATGAAAGTTCAGATGTGACTTCAGATGATGCTTTTTTGTAAAAGATTTAAGACACAGCGAGCAAGAGTAAGGTTTTATACTTGTAACAAAATAAAGAATTTCTCAACAAAATATACCAATTTCAATAGTTAAATTATTACAAATACGTACGTAACTTGCCCACTGCAACTTCAACTTACCGATTTGCTGGGATATCTCGGTTACTTTCGTTCGTCTACTAAATTGCCTTTGTACGTGTCTCTAATGTGAGTAGCCTACGTCCAGCAGTGGATCCTTACAACTAAAATGATAATTATGTATACTATTAACATAATAAAGGTACCTCAACTGATACAGTCTGCATCAAACCGCCGTTTTTACTACATAAAGGCTTATAATATTGTAATGAACGAGGACGCCATGGACTCTCTAATACTTTATTTAGTTTTAACATTTTTGTCATATTTGTTGTAAATGGTTGTCATTTACGTTTGCCTTTTAAAATCTTTTGTGATTAATATGGTAATTGCTGTTATAAAAGAATCCTTCAAGACATTTTCAAATAAGTAAACCTGTTAAAAATAATTTTTATTGTTTTCTTTTTAAACTTTTCTGCGAAGATTTTAAAACCAGTCATTTAAAGGAATGCCTAAATATTTAAATGGTTGCGGTGCATGCCGGAGATAAATAAGATGTACTTCAGGAGAAATCTTTTAAAAATCCTGAGAATATCTTCCTGGTACTAAGATATCTGCCATTAGTATTTGTGAAAGAACAAATGTGATTCCACGGTCGCGTGTTTGAAAGTGTCAGCACGCTTGCAGTCATACTGTTAATACCCTTCTTGTTTCATACGACGCAATAAATCACGTAGAAATGATTTTCGATGATCCAAGATTGATCTACACACGAACTTATTTGAGTATTACGATATCAGTTTTATCCCAAAACAGTAAACAATTGATTAAACATCGTATCTTGTACAAAATGTCATCGCCTTTTATATTTCTTTATTTTAAAATAACGAAAGCGACACTGAAGATCAAATTTAATAGATTATAATTTTGATAATTATTTCGATATTCCGAAACAAAATTTTCCTCTGTATTAAAAATAATTGAAATAGAAATTAATGGCAATAAACAGCCAAATATTCTTGACGAACTTTTTACACATTTTTACAAATGGGAATTTGAGTATGTCTTAAATTAAATCATAATTGTACATGTAAAAAGGAGTTTAATGTTCAAAATTAATGTAACTCAAACCTTAAATGTACCTATTGCCTCTCCGATAATAAGATCGTTATTTCAAGCCGTCTTAGGTCTTTCATCGGTAGATACAGTCGTAAGATTTCATTAACATGGTATTTTTGTGACACACTTTAATGATTCTTGTTTGACGTGTAAATAGACGACGCCCCTGTTAGATATCGATGATGCGTTGTACGATAGCTCTTTGAAATCCACACGTCTGTAAAGCAAAATTAACTAAACACATACATAACTAAACATAAACGTAAGACTCGGTCAACGTTTTTAAAGTAGCACCGATCGTGAAAGCGCAAATCAAATATATCTGCGCAAATAAAGGAAATCTTAGAAAAAATTACTTGGATTTAGTGTTCGGGTTTCGATAATTAAAACACCAGTGATACGAGTACGTTAATAAACCATAAAATTACTTTAATCCGCATCAGGCGAATATACTAAGAAAGATTAATAAGGATCTTTTGGATAAATACTTAAATCTCCAAAATTTCAAACAAAGAAAAACTTCTTAACAATAAAGTGCTTTAACTTTTATTTATATATAATTATAATAATAAAAGCTGAAGCATTATTTTGACAGTGATTTTATTTAAATTTATGTGTTCCTTGAACAAGATAAAATCAGTGCAGTTCACTTTTAAAATTAACTAAACTGGAATCCAAAAAATGTTTAAACAGTAATACGACGTGTAGTTTTTATAATTTTGATAGTAAAATTATACATACTAAAAATTAAAAATCTATCTCATTTTTAAAAAAAAAACTTACCGGAACTTTTTAATATAGGAATATAGTATTAATTAACTATTATCGTATACTTAATTTATAATTTTAGTAATGTTTTCTGCGCGCTATTAGCGACCGAACTAACACGAAACTCTTCAACCACTGCACTGCTATATCCTGATCAACTAACAAAGCGATACAGCTTACAAAGTTTTGTTGCGGTATATAAATATATTCTAACACTAAATATATTCTAGCACTCTTTCACTAAACACATAATACCGTTTTAATTCGAGTGTGTTTTGCGTTCAAATTAATTATGGCCCATCCACTAGTCATTTCATATCTTTTCGTGTTGTTTTATAAACATTTCTTACAGTAAGGATTTTTTTCACTTTTTGTAACATTGCTTGATTTCGAGTTACTTTTGTTTTTTACTATTGTGTGCACTATTATCATAAATTACAACATTCTTATATTAAGCAATTCTCATTCATTGTTGATGCCAAGAAACAAATTTTATCCTCTTTTCCTAGCTTTTCTCTCTTTTGTCAGGAAATGCTTGTAGCGCACTTTAAAGTGTTTACCGACCTAAATGTATCACTTAACATGAAAAAAGAAGAATTGCCTAGCATCATTAATTTTCAGGGCTTATTAAGCATCTGTTGAAAGATAATTAACACAAAATATAAGAATAAAAAACATTTTAATATCTGTTTTTAATTTTTCTTTAAATAACAGCTGTCAGCTTTTCATTGTCATTATAACTTTGGATTGGCGGGCAAAGTTGAATAGGTAACTAATACATACATTATCTTACTAATATATAATATAAATATAAATAATGTAACTAAGACGCGCCTTGACGTAAATTTACGTTAACTAATTTAAAAACTAGAGCCGGTGTTTTGTAAAGGTCTTAAATTCTTTGTTGAGGTTCTTAGGGCAACTCCTAAATATATTACCAATAAAATCTCAAATGTTATAATTTGAATACCGGTGTGAATATAATGATTATGTATTTATCTATACCAAAGTACGAAGACATTTTTTTTACAGCGAGAAATTTCTTAAAATTACTAACTGATATTGAAAAAAGATACTGAAATCACTCACAATGTCTTCAGGGCGACTGGACGCTTCAGAATAAATCCAGGACAGTGCATTCGTCATAAGATGATAAAAATATCCCGCCCAACACGGTCTTTTCTCAAATAAAAGGTGCAGTTAAAAAATTTAAAAAAAAAAGTGAACACTAGTACCTGTAGAAGTGAAATGATAATAAATTCATACCCCCCTGCCACGTATTTTTTACGAACTTTGGTTTATAAAGCAACCTAATGCAATGTCGCATTATTATTGTGAACTGGCTTTCCTATGGTCAGTCCTATGTACTAACAAAATTGAGTAATCAAAACAGACATATTGTTTAAATACCAAGAGCTATTTTACGAAACATTAATTCGAAAAACAAACGCCCTAACAGTTCTTAGCAGAATAGCTCTCTGTCAAAAAAAATAACAATGCAAGTGCTAGGATTAATCACTGATACTGGAAAGACGTCTATAGATATTAAATTTTTGTTTATTTTTTAACAAACATAATACTTAAAACAGCTTATAAAACAGAATGAAAATAAAAATTATTTCGTAAAAGCGTCTATACAAAAAATAAAAAGACCTGACTCTCAGTCCCGGGAAAATTACAACTCTCGACAGTGGTAGCAGTCATGGTAAACGCTGAAATGGTGCCGGGCTGCTTCAGCAGAAGCTCAACTACGGCTTATGTCCTGCAGTGAATGTCCTACAGCTGCATAAATGCCAAAATGACATAAGGCTGGCTTTTCAAAAACTAACTATTCATTCGTACCACGATTTTAACAAATATGTTGATGAATGTATGAAGCCCTAGATGATTCCTTTGGCACATTAAAAACTAATTTACTGTGTTAATTAATGTGTAATTGTGTATTGTATACATGCAGAGTAGTTATACATGTAATAACTTTAACAGGTTGAATTTTATAGCTCCTTTGATAGGTTCACAGGCTCACTTCTCTTTGGAGGTTTTTCGACTAATTATTTAGGGTAACGGCACCAGTAATTGACCACTTAAGAGCGCTGCTAAAATGTTTTTTTTATTGACCACATACATTCAAATTTTAGAATATCAGTGGGTGCTTAAAGGAAATTCTTATACCCTTTAGATTAAGTTTTGCTAAGAAGTCTTTCAATTTAACAAATCAAGTAAACACTTAAATTTTTTTTTGATTCATATTAAGTTTTTGCTTCAGTAGTTGACCAATCAAAATCTGAAAAAAAATAGTAATTGACCGTATTTAGCATCAGTAGTTGACCATATGAATAAAAACCTACTTTTATGGTAAACAAGACCACATATATGTCAAAACTTAAAATTTTAATTTTCACATAGAAAAATATAATATTCAGTCACGAAATCAAGAAATGAAATGGCACACATATCTTTAGGAAACTTAATTCCACGTGAAATCTAACTCAGGAACAGGGTAAACATTACGTGTTTTACTGGTCTTTTTGGGTTCATTTATGTGGGTTGTCACATTTTTCCATTGGTATTCAAAGACATCAGGTCTCTAGGGCCTTTTTCATAAGCGACCACACTGTATTGATTAATGAAATTGTTGCAGTGTGTTTAGTAACATTAATTATTTTGCCAGGATAATACTTATTATCATATGTGAAATTAACATATTCATTCATTTTAACGGTTTCCCAGAAGGTTTAAAGTTCCTTAAGTTTTCATCATCTAAGCATCCTGAAACCACACTATCTCAAAAAGAAACATCGACACTCGAGTCAGAGCTATCTGAAAGAATCTTTGATACACTTTTGATGTGTTTTTTTTTTCCCACTTTAACCCTATTTTTCTTTAGTCTTTCAGTGGCTCTTTCTATCTTCAATTGCTCAAGATCCTCTTTCTTCTTCTTTTTGGTTTCAAAATATTTTTGGCACAATTCTCGGGAAACAATCGTTGGCATGCTTTCCCTCCTTTTTTTCTTGTTTTCTTGAAACGCAAGATAAAAGAAATGCCTCTGAAATGGACTTGGTATCTCCTCTTGTGAAGGGCCTGCAACGTTGCTGCCCGTGAGACAGTTAAGTTTTGAGAAACTCTTTTTGAAATCGAAGTTAAGTCAATTGAATCAACAGTTGACCACCACGGTCAAAATCTGATACTTTCTGAAAAAACCATTCAGTAGATGACCACCCTAAACAATAACACGAAACGTTAAGTTATATTGTTAGAAACTCCTGAACATAAAAGAAAATACTTTTAGAATGATTTTAAATGTAAATCTTACCAAAAAAAAGATATTTATGTGATTTCTATAGCTCCACAAAAACACTTGTTCGCTAGTTAAATCAGATAATAAAATCAAGATACGTGCCTCACAGTTGAACCCTGTCATCAACAACTATCGGCTCCTGTTACAATGCACTTTAGTTCTGAGCTTTCCGCATTTGTAAATACATGAGAGCAGCTACTTACAAATCATTTTTTTAATTAGATACGATAAACACAACGCTTATTATTTAAAATTTCATACAAAACGGTCAACTACTAGTACATGGTCAACTACTAGTGCCCTTACCTTAAATGAGTATCAAAAAAATAAGGCATTATGATTCCAAGCTTAATTAAAGCAACATGGTAAAAATGCTGAAAAATATTTTTACATATGAAAAAACTTTGACCACCAAGTAAAATTATGTATGTGAGTATTGTTTGGTAATTGAGAGTAAAATGTTAATTGATCCAGTACATCAATTAATATTTTAGAGGATTTGGCCCAGGTAAGACTTGTTATATCCTATATATTACAATTAAACAGACTAATTAATATGTAAATATAACAGGAATGACATGTATCAAGGAAATACATCTTTTGAATGGATGGCTTACAACTTCACCTTTCTATCTCTGTGATATCAAGGATTCAATAAATAAAAAACAAGTTTATATTATTTCTTCAAATAATTGACTATTCATATAATCTAAATGATCAACATTTTCTACAAATTCTTTGAAGAAACTTCCACAGTTAGATTCATAATCATATTTATTACAAACACAATAATATACACTTTTACCACAATGCCTACATTTACTTAAGTGTTTTAAAATAATTTCATTTTCATATTCACATTCAATAAATTCAGAAATATTAAATTTAGAAGGCACATCCAAATCTTGTACATGTAACAGGTTAGTGTTCAAATATTCATCCACACTTTCAAATGTAGTAAGGTGATTAAAAACTTGCTTTTGATGTCTTGAAAGCACTTTTTCAAGCATAAATACTAAATGGTGATGATAACACTGAAAAGTTATTTTATCCTTATACATATTTTTTATATCCATCCACAGCTTAACACAGCCCACAGGAGTTGTTCTTGCTCCTGTAAACATTGCAGGATTAGTCAATATTCCACTTGCAACCATAACACCATTGCAGTTTGTTATGTCATACAATTTGTCTGCATCTTCTAAAGTCTTAATTCCACCATTTGCAACCACAGGCACTCTTACTGATTCACAGACAGTTTTTAATCCATAAATATTAATATCTTCACAATTTTTTTGAGCAGGGGTTCGTCCATGTACTGTCAAAAATGTAACACCACAATTTTCCAATTGTTGGCAAAAAGAAATTGTTTTTTTTAAGTCATCCAATATTCTTATCTTTACAGATATACTGAAGTCACTTGGTGAAGTGTTTTTTACAACTCTTATTAAATCATATACAATATCAGGCTTAGACAATAATGCACATCCATAACCATCCTTAATTGCCCATCTCTGAGGACAGCCACAGTTTAAGTCTACTCCATCTGCATAAGGATACACTAGTTTGGATGCATCTGCAAAATCATTAGCATTATTGGAAGCAAACTGAACAATCAGCGGTGAATCGTTTTCAGTTGTTGCAAACTCATTAGAACGAGCTCTGGTATTTTGACAAAATGAATCCGCTAAAATCATAGGTGTGAATGTCAAATCAATATTGTAGCTAAAACAAAAATATAGTGTTTATAATCAATAATTATCTACATGCACATTCATGTAATAAGCCATGTCATTGAATAAGCCGTCGTCATCGTCATCAGCATGATTTTCGCAAATTTTGTTTGTTTACAAAATTTCTAGAACGACGCACAAAAGAAAAACAAATAATTATCCAAAAACTACAACAAGCTATGCTAATAATAATATAATTGAAAAAATTAAACAAACTTTTTCACGAGTGTTCGAAATTGCACTTTGCTGTATCTAACCATCGGTGCGCTAACTTTTAAATAGCTGTTTCTTGAATTAACATGATAAAATAACTCTGAAATATTATTTTTATTTTTCATTTTACTTATAGATTAATTATTAATAGATTTAAAATACATAATAAGTTATATGATTAAATGGCCTAAGATCACAATAACCTAATACATGTCAAGACATCATTTTTTAAGATATGGCAAAGACGTAAAGTTCACAGATATTGTATCTGTTTAATAACTTAATAAAAAATTTAAAAGCGATAGTCATTGTGGAAAAGATTAATTTTTAAGTTTAAAGCTTGTATCTTTAAAAATACGTAAATTTAAGAAACAATACTTGTTATAAAGATTATTAAGACCTTGTCCTCAATCGCCATTCATATAAATGCTGCGCCTCATATGACTTTGCCCTATCAGGGCAAATAAGTCCTGGCCATTAATTCATAAGTTATCGCTTGGATTAAAAACGGGTGGTAGTTGGTCGCTTAATATACGCGTATTTACTCTTCAATAATTAGCCCAAATTCAAAGATGACGATAGCATTACCGACGGCGTCCGAGTATTAATTCTCGTGCAAATTTGAGTTCAATTGGGCAAGAATTATTTAAAAAAATATTGCGGCCGTGGTGGCCAACAACACAAAGCTTCCTTTATGAACGCTAAAAATATTTTAACCCATTATACTTATATTTAAAGGAATTACCGAGCACCTTGTTATCTTTTCTAATTGCACCAACCAACTACCTTCAGATTAAAGATATTGAGAATCATACGGAAAGAGTTAATAAAAAAAGTGAGTCATTTCTGTATAGAGAAGGTAAATAACACAATACATTGTGACTGAAACCATTTACATGATGTGTACCAGTATAAAATGCTAACTTTTGAAAGTTAGCATTATATTGTACTATACCAGCCTTCACCAGATAGTAACTGATGCGTATATATCTATAAGTGTTATGCTATACAGGATTTTGTAGCAAAATCTATGCAATGAAACATAGAAATTAAAAAAAAAAACAACATAGTATCGGCACTCAACGGTTTCAAACTTGAAATGTTACATCTATTATTTTTACCTGTGTTTTTACTCGCTGACTTAATACCAGGAAATTTAAAACTTATCTTTGGTTAGCAATAATATGCTAAGAATGCATGTATATGCAGCTCTAGTTTGCACTTTGCCGACGGGTTTTTTTCTTTTCTGTCAATTATTGTTACCTAGCTCATTTTTTAAATTATTTCAAAGTAACTTACTTTTTAGCATGTTATTTCAGTGTTCCCGTTTTAATCTGTACCTTGATGTTTTCTCGGTAAAGATAGCAAAGATTTTACCAAGTTAAACAACAACGAGGATCGAAAAAAAATATAAGCAAAATAGAAATTAAAGCATAGTTGTTGAGGTGTTGGGAGATGTTCTCAAAAAAAACTAGTCGAATATATACATATCTTAATATTTATTTAAAATTTTTGATACCCGTTACAATCATCTAACCCTTTTACTCACTTACTAACTTATGTACTTAATAAAATTTCTCCGGTGAATAATGTAAATGTAAATAGCAAGCGATTTTAAATGCCATAAGTACATAGGAACGTAAAAAAATATCATATCTCCATTTTACGTTGCAATATAAAATTGTATATTATTATTTCTAAACAATATGTAGGTACTTATATTTATATATAACTTGTATTTATATTTTTAATTCTCTGAGAGGCAGATTTCACCTACGTCTTAAGTCATTGAACATAGACAAGCAATTAGTAATTAAATGTCATCAGCTTTTTCTTAGTGTTTTGTTACAAATCTATCGCACTAAGTTTTCACTTTAATAATAGAACGATAATTAACTATGACAAGTACTCCTGTAGACATAGGAGTTTTGGAAGAAAAATCAAATTGGCTTTTACATCCCAGATTTTTCCCTAGTAAAGTAGGGGGGAAACCGGCATGGTTAGATCTTAAAAATTTATATTCACCAACAGAGCTAACCTGTAAAAAATGTAACGAGCCTTTTGTTTTTCTTTGCCAAGTACGTATTTACAGACTACTTGTAAATTTCACATAAAATTACTAGTCATTAAAAGCTTGTTATTTCATAGGTATATGCTCCCTACGAAGAAAAAGATTATTGCTTTCATCGTACTGTATTCATATTCGTATGTCGCAATGGATCGTGTTGTCGTACCAATTGTGCAGATAATTTCTTAGTATTACGCTGTCAGTTACCACGTGAAAATATTTTCTATTCTTTCCATCCTTATGAAGAAAATGAACAACAAGTAAGCTTATTCCAATATTAACAAGTATTTAATGATGAATTAAGAATAAAAGTAAATAATTTTATATTTCATTTGTAGAGTTTTTCAATGGAAAAATGGGCAAAGTTATGCCATGTATGTGGAATAAAGGGGCCTTCACATTGTTCAAAGTGCAAAATGTCATATTATTGTAGTCGTAAGCATCAAATATTAGATTGGCAAAAGGGCCATAAAGAAGTTTGTTCCAAATTGCAGGTATTTTGTGATGTAGTTTTTACTTTACACTGGTATTCATCAATACAATGAGTCCTAAAGTCATATGGAATTAAAATCCATAGTTACTAAGTATTAAAGAAAAATTACAGGTGGGTGAGAAGATTCCTATTCCTGACTTTGTTGTAACAGATGCTGGAAAATCAATTTTATTTAAAGAATGGGAGCTGGTTGTGGATACAGAAGATGAGGTAATAAAATTGATAACATTTAAAACATTATTATGTATATGGGTATAAACCAAAAATTTTTGCCTATTTTAGTTGCAACAATTATTCAACAATCATATTGGGTGTGATGTTAATCATTTTATGCTTAATAATTTAAATTTACTTCTGTAATACAAAGTTTCATCTTTTACTTGAGACAATCAATTAAATTTGAGTGTGAATCTTTATTTAAGTAACTTAAAGGCAATTATGTTATTTTAAACTCTGATTTAATTAATAAGCACACAAATTTCGATTGACTGTATTGGTTTTTAGAAACACAAATAATGAATAACACAGATTTTTTTGAGAATTTTATGTTCAATAAAGAATGAGATATCCTTGGGTAATTATATGGCAAAGCTTATGTAGTATCCAGTATTAAAATTGATAATTTGGTCACACAAAGGTCTGATATGTTCATTTGAGTAGTATTTATCAGTGTTTCCACACTTATAACAGTAGTTATAAGCTATTGTATTTATTACAGATTTTTTCTGATCTATTATCATTAATATTAACTAATGCAAAAATTATAAACATTTGTACAGGTTTTGTTAAATATAAATTAAATTCAGGAATCTTTACAGGAAGACAAAACTGTTGTGAATGAAAATGAAGAAATGGAAAAATTGAGGAAAATGATATCTGAAAGAAGTGCTGGCACCTTAAGTAACATTAGTGAAAGTGAAATAGAGCAGTACACAAGAAATATGCCTGAAGATAAAGTCTTTAGTAAATTTAGCAAAAGAATTTCTAGACACCCAGAACAAGTTTTGAGGTATGACAGAGGAGGTAATCCTCTGTGGATAACTGAAAATTCAGTTAACAATTTAATTAACATACCAAAATGTCAGTACTGTAATGGCGAAAGACAGTTTGAATTTCAAGTAAGAATGCTAAATATTTTCAATTTATTTATTTATTAGGTGTTTAAAATAAATTACATGGTCCTATATATGTTTTTAAACAGTTTAGATTATTTAGCAAAAAACATCTAGTTAGACTGGTCAATTTTGTTTTGCATTACATAATACCAAGAAGTGGTGCAAGTCATTCTATCGAGGCATGTTTTCTTGTTTTTTGAAATCCAATATTTCATAAACTGACGGTGTTGAGTGGTTCTAGATTTAATGTCATAGGCTAAGAAGTATTAGCAAACATTCTCCACTTTTAGTCTTGTTTTCCGATATTGCCATTAACATTTCAATCAACACATACATACTAATGAATCTTAACTTATAGATGCATTTTGGTGCAATCAATAAATCAAATGATATTAATTAATACATTCCATGCCATGTAGGTATACAAACTCTGTTGCACTTTCTGTTTAGGCCATTTGCAATTGTCATAAAAAAAAAAAACTGTAACTTACTGGTAAAGATAACATTATCTCTTATGGTTGTTAAAACTATTCATTTAAAATAAAATTTAGTACTTTATTTTATAATGCATATTCAAATTTGTAATGTTTTCTATATATAAATATTAATAATGTAGTAAGTGATGTAAATCTTTAACTGTGGGTTTATAGGCCTCAGACCTCAGAGCCTGAATAGAAAATTTTAAAAATTGCTATTGCACTGAACATGTTTACCCAAAGTATCCATTTTTCATTTTACAATTGAACAATTTGGACTACCAATATTGGTATATATGTATATATATATACATATATATATATATATATAAATATATATATATCATTACACCAATGAGGCATCCATTGCTGTGCTTAGGCCTGGCCCAGAAAGATTTTCAATAGAACTGGTTTGGAAGCAGCTTGCTTTCAGCATCTTCCGGCTTACTTTATATATTTACAAAAGGCTATCTTCTAGCTAGTTTCTAACATTATCTATTTGAAGGTTTACTTTTCTTTAACAGCAGTTTAATAAACTTTCATGTCACAGTATATGTATTAACTTTAACAGATGTAATGTAGAATAAACTCTTAAATACATCAACAGCATTCACTATCAAACATTTAAAACTGTGATCTTACAATTATCATTATTTTAATGTCTTTAAGATATTGTCTTAACTTAAATTTTTGAATTTTTTGTGTGTTTTAGGTGATGCCACAACTTCTTAATTTTATTAATGCTGGAATTGATTTTAATAGCTTGGATTGGGGTATACTTGCCATTTATACCTGTAAAAATAGTTGCAATGAAGGTTTGGCATATAAAGAAGAATTCATAATTAAACAGGATTTATGAAATTAATGTTATATTTTCTGAAATAATAAATTCATTTTGCATTGCTAATTATCTTTCACTGATCTTTTTCCATAATCTTCGGATATGTATGTGAGAAGGTCATTCAATCCACTAAATTCTGTTCTTGATTGTGGTGGGTTATTTTTTGTAAGAACTGGCAGTAAATTTCCTGCTTTCAACCTGAAATCTTTAAGCTGCAGAAAATAGATTTGAATTAGAAATTTAATTGAGAAACTTGTTCTCATAAAATAAACTACCTACATCTTTAGCTCCAGAAATTTTCCAAATGCTGTAACATAAACATGAAGTTCCAGCAATGGCATACAATGTACCCCATCCTAGAGCACGCATAGCTAGTATTACACCGGCATCTGCTAACTCCATGCTACTCTGTAATCCTGCAATGAAAGGTAAACCAATCAATTTCGATAAGTATCTAATAAATTTTTAAAATGGTAATAATAACTTACCTTTATTAAAATACTTTGGATCTGCTTTTTTGGCAGCTGCTAAGGTAAAACTAAAACCTGCAAATGCAGATATGCCCGCAATAGAAGCTAAAAAAGCACCAGCTGCAAATTAACATTATTTTATAACATTGGTGATTATGTAAAAAAAATAGTTACAAAAGCAGTAATATTTAACTTTAATACGTTGTAGCCTATCTTCATCGGCCATTTTTATTAGTGATTATTTTTTTAATACTAAGCAATCCTTCAATTAACATAATCTTTTTCGTAAATATAATCCCTTTAAATTACTGTTGTCAACTCTAACAAACAGCGAAACAGATAAGCCATAGACAAGAAAAACTAAAGTGTTGCTATGTGACAGACTAAATTATGCAACAGTTAACATAATTGCGACCGATTAAAAGACAAAATTCGCCGTTTCAAAACCAATTTTTCCTCAAATAAATAATTAAAATGCTTGAGTATTTTAGTATGTGAAATTTATTTTTAAAAATTTAATATTTCAGGTCGATTTCACGTTTAAAATATACCTAGATATTCTATTACGTAAGGTCAACAGGAATTTCAATAATAATTTTTATAGGAAGTTTGTTTTTCGTTTATTTTCAATTCTATGTTTAAGTACTGTAGTATTTGTAATGGGGTCCCTCCGAAGGTTTTTTTATCAATATGTCTGAATCTTTTCTATTGTAATTAACTTTATTCAGTTGACTTTTAAAATAAAATATATGGGGTATTATTCTAGTTTCAGGATATGACCAGTAGAGTAGCAAGGGCTAAATTGTCATTTAATACATTTTCTTCAATACGGAATGTATTTTTTCAATATAACGTAGTATCACAATGAAGATAGTTGGAATTGAAATTATTCATTATTGAATAAAGACGACTGGCTGTCACCTTCAAGTCAATAAATCATGTGCTTAAAATTTATGTATATTCACTTATTCATATGGTCGGGTTAAAAAATTTAAAAATAGATGGGGGCTTGAATACATAAATGAAAGGTATAAAATCATAGAAGTTTGCAATAATCAGTTTAATCCTGAGTTCTTATTGGTATATGTTTCGCGTTAGAAATTAGAAAGAATAAATATTGCTGGTGAGCTAAGACTTGAACTTTAGAATCTTTGGACCAAAACAAAGTAACTATAGTTTGTATGTTTTAATTTCGAGTACAAAATATCCATTAATACTTGAAATAAAATATAAAACAATCTTTATTTTTCATATAAATGTTTAGGCATTTATGTAAAAAACAAAGACATGCAGTTGTAACACTATTAATCTTGACACAGCCTGCATATTAATCTTATCTTTAAAAACATAAACATATGTTGTTAAATTATTTGATAAGCTTAGGAAGTACCAAAGTTAAAAAATTGCTTTGTGATTCCTTTAATTTAATTTTATTTCCTTGTCTAGGAGCTTAATAGATAAATAACTAAAATATAATAAAAACGAGATAATGTCACATAACTAATTTAACTTACTATCATTTTCTTTCAATGGAAGCTAATATAATACACAATTAAACTTTTAACCTTTACATTATCTTTATAAAACAGATACAGTATTAAATACATGTTGTAAATAGCATTAACTAATATGTACAAATCCCTCAAACAACTATACATTTCATTAAATTAATAATTTAATTAGAAGAATAAATGGACAGGCAACAGTTTTAACATTCATTCCTTTTAAACTTCTTATTTGATTCAGTCACTACATCATCTAATTTGTTTATCCGTCTTGCTTTAAGAAATGTGTTACTGTCACTGTCACTACTATTCTGTCGAATACAGTTCACACTGGATACATTCTGATTATGCACACTATACTTTTTATCACTAAGTGTTTTGGTTTTGTTAACCAATATTGTGTTTTGAATGTCTTTAACTAAATCACTTGCATGTAATTTTATAGGAATAAGAATCTGATTTTCATTTTCGCCTTTTTTAATAAATTCTTGTTTTATTGAAACCACAGATCTGTTTTCAGAATCACTTGATAACCTAACAGTTTTTCTCAATTGAATTGTTTCAGAAGAATCTGAAAAATTTCTTTTTACTAATATATCTCCAGTAGGCATTTGTTTTAGAAAAGTAAGGGTTGGTCCTTCAGAGTCTTTTCCGTCAATTTTAGCAATTTTGCTAGAATTTCCTTTGTCGCCATCTGATGTGTCGTCTTGTTGTTCTTCAGTTTCTATTAGTTTACCTACAATATAAAAAATTAAATGATCCACTATGAATTTCGTTTGAAAGATTATTATGAATATTAATATTTTGATGAACAATTACCATTTAAAGTAGGGAATGTGATGTCGGGTAAAGTTAGATGTGAATCTGGATTATATCTGTGCATTAAAGATTTTAATAATACAGAGATTTCTTCTCGCTTCCGCGTCACAACAATTTCATCAAACCAGTTAGCTAGTTGCTTTATAGGGAGGGAATAATCCAAAATAGGGTCCTGAAAATTGATATTTATCATGTAAATTACAATTTAAATATAATAGAGGAACAATTGCAAAACAATTTATCAAGTCAAAATTATGATGATTTTATATATAAAACCATCTGCTCATCAATGTAATATTGTCCAGCTTATACCAATGAAGTATGAGAGTAAAGCTCCCCAACCTAAAATAACGAATGTTTGAATTTGATGAAGGTTATTGTATTTTATATTTCGGCTTTTCTGTCTTAAAAGGTAGCCTACATAGGCTGTAATATAAAATCTATATATTGTTTTTATATTTTATTTGGAAATTTTTGTTTTTCATGTTTTCATAAGGGTAACATCAATAAACACAAAATTAACTCACCTTAAAAAACTGTTCTACGTATTGCAACAGATATAAACCACAGTCTGTAAAATTATTTTGTTGAGGTATTTTTGGACAACTTCCTTTCATATTGTCTTTGTTGAAAACTTTACTTTTACATATCTAAAAAAAGAATGTAGATTGTTTGATTAAGAAGGTTACTGAAATTTGATTTAATTGATACCTATAAAGATTACAGTTAATCAACAATCCTTACTTTTGCTTGATATTCACAAGTGAGGTAGTCACGGAGTGTGGCAACAACTCTTGACCTGGAGGCACCAGCCAATGAGTCGAAAATTAATATACAAGGCCTGCAAATTTTGATGTAATTAGTATTATTTAAAAAAAGGTTTAGAAAACAGATATGTACAACTTACTGTTTTATAGGCTCATTCTTGCCTACTGGTTGTGGTTCAATTTTTTTTTCAGTTTTTTCTGCTTCCTCTTCATCTGTGTCACATTGCATGTCTAAATCACTCTCCTGGAAGTATTTATTAAATAAGGATAATTAATGAACGCATTTTTTTCTTAAAAAAAATGTTTTTTTGTGTAATTCTTGCAATTCAATGTAAAAGTTAATATCTGTATTTCACATTTTTTTTTATTACATATGAGACAAAATTGCAAAATATAGACCATTAAATAAAGTTTAATTTTAACACTGGAGTACTAGTTGAGCAGATTTTAGAATGAGTATCTGTAATTAAAACAATGTGTGGTTCCCCTTAAGATATTTTACATTATATTACATAAGTTCCCTCAACCAACTCAAAGTTAAGCCAGAACGGTGTTTACATTTATCAGTCTACAACTGATATAAGAACAATCCCAATGCATTGTCTATTGTCCATATGACAGAAATGATAAGAGTTAATATTACGATGATAGAAGTAAAAATTTTGTGACTTACATCTGCTTCGGCTTCATCACGTTCACTGAGATTATCAGAGTCACAATTTAATGTAAGCTGCTCTTGCTTTGTTAATGGTGTAATTGTTGTGTTTCCTATTTGTATTGAGGACCGTCGTTCTGAAATATAAACAATGTTCTCTAATATCTAGAAAAAAAATTGTAGCTTCGTTTTTGTTGCTCAACTGTAGCATACAAACATCAGGGTTTCGACATGAGCTGCATATGGAAATAATTGGATTGCTTATATATAAGTGCCTAAATTGGCTCGGCATTTATCTAATGAGAAAGTGACAGTTAATAACATGCAGTCTTACAGAAATCTGAACTGTTATACAAATATTTTCATCATCATTGTTAACAAAACCTTTAAAGAGGAGATATATAACTGTAATAGTTGTCACAATGAAAATTATCAAGACATTTACCACCTGTTTGCTAATAAAATGTGTCATCTTATTCACGAAAGTCGCAAATGTAATACCTTGCAGTAACATGTATTTCAAAATCCTGAGTTGCAACACAAAATAATAAGTTGGATTATGTTTAACTTTCGATTATGTTAACACCCTGCTCATGTGATTTCACACAAGTAATAAATATTTCTGTATATAACAAGCAGGTTTTTTTATTTATATTTTATCAAGTTTATACTGGTTTAGGATATGAAATGTTGCTGATATTTTAATACTGCAATTAGGTAGCCTTAGATTCCGATAGATCTCCACAATTATGATCACAGATATAGCTCTTTTGAAGTGGCTGTGGGCGGAGCACATCGCTCTAATAACCCTTGGACCGGAAGGATTTCGGATGGCAACCACGATTCGGAAATCAAGGCGTTGTTAGACCCCCCACTAGGTGGACCGACGAGTTAAAGTTGCGGTAAGTCACTGACTGTAGGCAGCGCAAGAGCGGTCTTTTGTGGCAATCTTTGAGAGAGGACTATGCTTTGCAGTGGGCGTCTATCGGCTGACAGGATGATGATGATACAAGTCACAACTTTCGTGATTACAAGAACAAACTTGTTAAGCCCCCAAACTTTCACAAGAAAAATAATGCTCACCTCTTTTTTTAATTTCTTGTGGAGTAACAGTTCTATTGTCAATCATACTTCTACAACCTTCTAAACTCGGAAAACAAATAATCGCCACAAACCAATGACAATTTTCGTTAATAGGAACTACAATAAAGTCTTTTTCAAAAATATTCACATTTTTCGTCCACGTCTTGACCCTTGCATGACGTTTTTGTGCTGGAGTCAGGCTACTATCCCACTCATGGGGATTAGAGTTTTTGTTTACTTTACTAGGTTTTGTAGTTAACCTTTTATAAAAAAATGTGCTAAAAATATGAGTCTTTTCTCTCTGACCATGTGTTAAAATATCATGAACTAAATGTTTTAAATAAAAATCTATAATAACATCATTTAAAAATTGATCTTGTGCTAGGCACATGTAGTCTTCTGTATTTATTGGTATGCCTCCTTTGCCTGGCGGATATATTAAAATTTGTCTTATTTCTGCAGGATTCGCACTGAAATGAAATTTTGATTGAATAACAAAGATAATATTTGTTTCCCATTTTATCAGCAACTGAATTTCATATCACCTGCACTCTCAAATATAAGGAAATCAAATAATGATGTTACATATATTCAATTAATATTTTACCTTTTATTTCCAGAATTTGAGGCACTTATGGACCTAGTTGTTATCTTTGACACATTATTGCTATCTTTAGGACATGTCCTGACTAAAATATCATTAGCTTCACGCGCGTTTAGTTCATCCATTACTTTTCCAAATAAATTTTTTAAGGCGTTTTTAGCATCATCTGTTATACATTCAGGTAGCAGAGTTATCCTTTTAAAAGGATCTACAACTGACATCGGATTGTAATATGGGCCTAAAACAATTGCATAAAACTTGAAGATAATGTTACATTATACTGTACTATTAAATTTTATTTATATATTTATATAACAAAAATAAGAAAAATCTTAATAGTACAGTGGGGTATTAAAACTTCAAGTAGACACACTTTAAATTGAACAATTTAATAAACCAAGGCTCATGTTGCAGATTGCAGGTTTTTTTAAAAACCTATAAAAACCTTGGATTGAACTTACAAAAATTACCCATAGTTAGTTACAGCCTATAGCAGGGCTTCTTAAACTATGGGTCGCGACCCCAAATGGGTGGGGAGCAAAATTCTGGGGTCGAGAAATTTTAATGTCAAATATTTATATATACCATTTTATAACATCACTAGAGTTGTCGGAATACAGAGGACTTGGAGCGTCTAGACACGCGCATTTGTTGATGGTTTTGAGCTATCTCCACTGACAACAGCAAACGATCGATGATCGCTATTATTATACTATGGCTATACATTGTTCGTGCGTTTGTCGGTATCATACATGTTTAATAAACCGCGCGCCGCTGACTTCCCACTCTGACCGCCACCTCTAAATATCAGCGCTTGTTCACGTTGACTCGCGGGCGCGGTGGTGGGTGCGTTCACGAAATATCAAACATACGACCGTAATATCCAAATGTTCACGTACGAAACGCACGTGCGGTCTCAGTAGCGGGCAAGCTAGCGGCAATTTTAGCCTTGCATTTTGCAATTTTTTATTTTAGATTTTTGTAAGTTTCAATACGAATTATTAAACTATATATTCTCATATGTATGTGTATATTGTTACCAAATAAGGAAATCATGAAAAAATTTAATTAATTTTAGTTTTATATTTGAATGGGGTCGTGAATAACAAAAGTTTAAGAAGCCCTGGTCTATAGGGGTAAAGAAGGATAAATGAAGAATTTAGTTAAGTAGAAATAATTGACGTATGTTATATGATTCAAAGATTTTTCTACCTTCTTCAACTATCATTATTGACTTTATTCCCAGAAATAAATGTATGTCATTGTACAAATATTACATTATAAGTATTTAAAACAAATGCTTAAAAATCTAAAAACTTTTTTCAAGAAGGTCTATAAAGTCGGGGAATATCAATGCATAGTGGTATTACTGTATTTTACCATACATCAGCACAGTGTATAATGTTGCAAAAAACTAATGCTGTTCTCTTAATTTCATCCTTCTTGGATAACCATAATGGACTCTTACTAAAAAGGCTGCCAGATTTATAATAGAGTATGAAGTAGCAATATTTTTTCAGGTATTTCATAAGTATTGTGTGTGCTTGTAATCATTTGCCACTCCTAAATATATAACGCCTCACTTAATACACAAACATTTTTGATGCTCCTAGATGTTAAGTAATTATCCAAAGATTTTAGTAATCAATTTTAGATATTTTTTTTTTTGAAATTAATAAATATTTATATAAAAAAAGAATAATAGTCTATAATAATTAATAGTAGCAAAAAATAACACTATTTTCTAAAACAAATTACTTACCAGATTCTTCTGTCATATCTAAAGCTTTTCTTATGTAACCCCCACATTTACTCATGGTATACAAAAAAATTACGGGCAACCCTTTCCCAAAATGGACCAATATTCTAACAACCTCTTTTAATTGTATTTGTAAAGCTACTTCTCTGGATTCATTTTTAAGGGAGGGTGCAACAATTTTAATACCTTTACTTGATATGTATACCTGTAAAAAAATAAAACTTGTTGAGGACAAGTCAATTCATATTATATACATAATTTAATACAAAATAAAAACATACTTTTTCCTTTGGTGTATATCTATATGAACCAATCCTAATGGTACGACAATTAAGTGAAGTAACAACTCCTTGTATAGAACTAGGATTAATCTCTTCTCTACTCCCATCTAAAAAGGAATAAATGAAAGTGAATTTAATGTAAAAAATGTTGATATTTGAAATAAATAATAGTCACATTAAAAGCAAAAGCGTGACTAAAGGTTATTTTATTTAAAATTGCGATTAACTACTTTTATACCCATAAAAGAAATCGTGTCCCCTTATGAAAGTATAAAGTCATAACACATTTATTAAACAAACGAAGATATAAAAAAGATACAAAATATTGTGTACACTTTTTAAGAATCGATATTTTATTAAGTAGATCAAATTAAAAAGTAGGTAAACTTATTTTTTTTAATTATTTTAACATAGATATTACACAAATAATTGAAATAGATATATAATAATAGAATTGGTTATAATAGCATTACAAAAATATACATTTTATGCATTACCCCTTAATGCTTGTGAAAATATAAGTTCGAAACGTAAACAATATAAGAGGACACCGTGAAACCATAAATAAAGACTGGCTAACTGGATCTACAAAACAAATAAAATTAAATACCTTTTCGACCATTTGAATTGTTGTCTTTAAACATTTTTGCACTAAAATCTTCATAAACGCGTTATTATAACACGACAGAATATCGAATAGTGCACAGATTATAGAGAAGATACACTATGGTCGGTATGACAGGATGTGTTCTCAATTACGTCGATATGTGAAAAGTACGGTTGTTATAAATTGACAAAAAAAATATTTTCAAAGAAAATAATTATTAAAAATATCATTAGTATACTTAATGTTTATAATACTATTTATACTAGTTCAAAAATTGAAAAATTATCAAAATGACATTTTTTTTACCGATGTTATTTAAGTTGCTTGAAGTTTTAACCGTTGTTATAGTGCAATTACATTTATTCACTGTCGGAAAACCATAGACAGTTTAAAGTAAATCAATCGTCCGAATAATCGATATCGTTATCGATTATTTATTTTAAATGCAACAAATTGCACTTAACATATTTATATGTGTGTACTTATAATAAAATATTTGTTTGCCTTTTAAAGATGCTTTGAAGTATCTTCTGGCGTTTTTTATAAACATGTTACTACATGACACCTTACAACATCATCATTAATTATTATGTATCATAATTTTAAGCATATGCTATGACATTTCAGAAGTTCGCCATGCTAGATTTTTAGGATAAATCAATTATTTCATTACCAACAATAAAAAATATTACAAATAATAAATTTATTAAAACAAAAACGCCCTTGTAGATATTTTGTCATTCTTTTTTCTTAGGGCAATACACGTCGAAAAAGGGGTTAATGAAATAATTTGTCGATATTTTTTTTTCAAACGGATTACTTAGTAACTAGACACTAATTTGAACTAATATTTAAATTTATTAGGGTTCTCATTAGATATTTCTGTTATAGAAATAATATAGGTTTCAAGACTTTTCATCAAGCGTTTTCACAACAAACTTTGACAATTTAACGAAAGGACTGTCATAATTTTTCGAACAGATAATAAGTTTTACATAAAATTTCATATTTATCTGTTGAAAGTTACCTGTCATTAGGACTAAAAATCGGACGATTACTTCAAATCGTAACGTTGGATTTACCAGTTACATTATGGAAAAAATGACATATCTTTATCTAAACATTTGATTTTATATACGTGGTATCTGTGACGTACTTAGGTTATCGATACTGGCAAATTTAAATTTTAATATATGACTAAATTGGTTTGGAATTCTAGATTTAAAATTATTTAAAATTAACACAATAATTTTGTTTAATAATTATTTTGTTTTTACGCTATTTCATTTTCGTGGCCGTTCTAAATGCAACTAAGGAAAAAATAAAATGTAGTGAAACTTTTAACCATTTCGGTATAAGCGTCGACTATAGTCTGCCGCATGCTTACAATCAGCTTCTACCCGCTTCGCGCGCTAGTTCGCACAGCGACACTGAGCCCGTCTTGCTCTTTAACACATTAGTGATGGTGTGTTGTACAAATATTAGTTGTAATGTAATTCAAACCGCCTTTGTTTTTTAGTTTTTCGTGTTTCGCCATGTTGAGTTTTATTTTTGTTAATGAAAAATTGATTGGATGACGGCAGTATCTTTCCAGGCATTCTGCGTGTACGTGGTACGCTGGCAATATCCCCTTTCAGGTTGATCGCGCTTTTTAGAAATTTGGACTTGTAATTGTACCTGCCCCGCACACCTGAGTGTATCCGAAGCTGCTAGTAATTGGGCATGTTTTGGAAATTTAATTATGAAAACTACCGAACCAAGAACAAGAACCAAGAAGCGTTCCTCGAAATCTGATCAACAAAGGTTTTTTTTCCCTTTAGATAATGAGAGTGCCCTCCGCGAAGAGAGAATACAATGTTTACACAAGGATGGCCTTGTGTACGTGATACGACGCATTACGTTCTTCTAATGTAATTATAACAAACTGTAATTCCAGAGAAAGGTTAAAATATCTCGGTTGTCGACTGAAGTTGCCGCTTGGACCTGCGCGTTTATATTACGGTCGTCGACTAGTCGCCGCTCGGCTGTGTGCATTAATATTACGACCGTCAACTTTCGTCGACACTCGGATGTGGGTAAGGTTTAGTGGCCAAGCACCGTCTCGAAATGGTTAAAAACGTATTCCTCCATGGAACCCGCGCTACAGATATTGCTCAAAGTATCGATGTCGTGTATGGATACATACAGTACGCTTTTAGAGCCAACTTTTTGTTTCTGGAACATATTTTCCAAAGAGATTTGCACCGTGGATAACCGTGACAAAAATCGATGAAGAACTGCAATAGTGGAAAGGGATCCATCTTAACCCGCATCAGTGTTAACGGCAGCCTTTTTTGACAAATTGTAAAAATTAATAAAAGTCGGAAAAATGGAGGTCTCTTCGATTAAATTAACACGCCTTTAATGTTACCCAAAGATCTGATTAAACAATTGCTGAGGATAGGCCTCTGTCATTCATCGTACTATACAGCCTTAACTGTTTTTCGTTCCCAACAATCGTAAAAATTAGCAAAATAATTCGAATGACTTCAGCATTGTCCTTTATTTTAAATTCAATAAATAAAAACACGATTTAACGGTAATTAAAATTCTACAATTTCACTTCGTGTTATATATATACTTATTTTGACTACGATTTAATTTTGCCAAGTACCATAACTACATTTGTAATTTTATATAATGTCCTCCAAATTTGATATGGAAATTCGATACATATTTTTCAAAGTTTTATTTATTTTAACTACAGTAAATTGGTCCTATTTTATTCGATGACTATTTGTCATCTTATAGGTAGTGACATGATGCCGTTGCTGGGAAAATTTTGTGATTTCTAATAAATTCAGAAGAGACTGAAAAAGGTAGACATCTGACGGCGCAAAGTCAGGGAGATATGGCAGATGTACCATCACCTCCCTTCAAACTATCTTTATTATGATTAAGTGGCTGAAAATGTGTGTGACCTAATGTTATGATGAAGAAAGAAGGGATGTGGCTCTTTGCGGTCGTTTTCTCTTAACTTCTGGCATTGATCTCATCTCAGTTATTGGCTGTAGAGATCGAATCAATAGTTCAGCCCAGCGGTAAAAGCTGTAGCTATCTTCAACTATCGGCGTATCAGTAACTACTGATATGCAGATTTTGGTCCAGTCTTTCAAAAAAAAAAACAACAATTTTATCTGTAACTGGGCGACCAGTGCGAGGTGCAAATTTGCACTTTATGCTACTCTTCCTGTCACTACATTAGACCCATAAACATTGAAAAATTTTTTCGCCGCTTACGTTGCAATATATCCTTTTTGTATTAGGACCTTGAATAAGTTCTCGCTGTTTTTTGAAAGATGGCGTTGTGGGACTCTGTGCCTAGATTTTTGTACGGTAACATATCACCAAAGTAGTGCTGTAACCTTAAATTATAGTAAAATAGAGTTTACCACAGTGTCAACTACATATTTATTTGCCTTTTGTGAAAATGTGTACTTTTGTGCCAAATAAAATGTTTTTGCGGGGAATTTTATTGCACTGCTTTATTCAGAAAAAATCTGCAGCAGAAGCATACAGAATTCTCGTTGAGACATATGGTGACAATGCTTTGTCGAATACAACGTGCAGAGACTGGTTTAGGCGCTTCAAAAGTAATGATTTTGACCTTGAAGACAAAGAGCGTTCTGGAGCACCGATAAAATTTGAAGACAAAGAATTGGAGACATTGCTTGAAGAAGATCCATGTCAGACGTTAGTAGAGGTTGGGAAAATGTTACAAGTAGATGCGTCAACAGTTTCAAAACGTTTAAAAGCGTTAGGAATGATCTAAAAGCAAGGACATTGGGTGCCGTATGAGTTAAAGCCGAGGGACGAAGAGCGACGTTTTCTCATATGTGAATTGTTGCTTCAACGACAAAAGAGAAAAGGTTTTCTGCACCGTATCGTCACTGGGGATGAAAAGTGGATTCACTACGACAATCCAAAGCGAAAAAAATCGTGGGGTATGCCGGGTCACGCATCAACATCGTCGCCTAAACCCAATATCCATGATTCTAAGCTTCTCTGCATTAGGTGGGATCAGCGGGGCGTAATTTATTATGAGCTGCTTAAACCTAATGAAACTATCACGGGAGCTCGCTATCGACTTCAGTTGATGCGTTTGAGTCGCGCTCTGAAAGAAAAGCGGCCACTATACGAGCAGAGACACGATAAAGTGATTTTATTACATGATAATGCTCGGCCACATGCGGCAAAACCAGTCAAAACTTTTCTACCCCACCCGCCGTATTCACCGGACATAGCCCCCTCAGATTACCACTTGTTTCGGTCGATGGCGCACGGTTTAAGCGAGCAGCGCTTCCATTTTTTTGAAGAAGCCGAAAAATCGCTTGATTCATGGATTGCCTCGAAAGATGAGTCATTTTTCCGACGGGGGATTCAATTGCTACCAGAGAGATGGGAAAAAGTGGTCTCTAATGATGGACAATACTCTGAGTAATGTCATTGTAAGCATTGTATTTTAAATAATTTATTTTTAGAAAAAAAAAAACAGCGAGAACTTACAAGGTCCTAATATGTCAAAATTTTAATGCATACAATTCTTCATTAGCTACATCCTCTATTTTAATAAAACGTTAAATAGCAAGAAATTAAATTTGACTATCTCATCTCTTTTTTTATCAAAACCAGCCAAACAAATGGTACAGCCTAAGAGATTTTATTACTATTATATTATTATTAATAAAATCTTTATTACTATTTGTGGAAGACTTTCCTGGAACATAAGGTGCAGTACCACGCACGATTAAGGAAAAAGCAAGGCCTTTATCGCGTTTTACAATATCGACAGTTATTACCGGTGTAACAAAATTTCAAATCACAAACACTTATCATCATTGGACCGATAAAACATAATGCAAATCAGAATTTGTCCGAAGTTTCACAATATTTCCTTAGTGAATTAAAATACGAAAATATTTGTGGAATTAATATTGCTCTAAGTAGAATACTGATAGTACACTGGTAGCGTATAGCAAATTCAAACCTAGCTGTCTAACATTTCACGTCAATCAAAAACAAATGGCTTCATAATCACAAAAATGAGGTCCCGTAAAGTTAACAATAATTAATTAAAATTTATTTTAATTAAGCTGAGTATCATTATTTATTATTACGACTTAAAATTCCAAAAAAGAAGATTCTTAATCGCGATTGTTTTTTTTTATTCTTTTGGACTGTGATAAGTTCATAACTTTTCACAGGGTCTGTCGAGTAAAAACTAGTTTGCTAATAAAATAGAACTAAAGGTTTTTTAGACGCAAATTAAATATGTATATGAATATATTAATATTTTTAACATAAGTAAAAAACTTACCGTCCAGATGGTCCATGCTAATACCACCGTCTGAAGATCCTCCCTCAATTTCACTTAGAGAAGGTTCTTTCACATTTATTGAATTTTCGTGCTACAAACAATATACAGCATTGTGTACAAACAATATATACAATACAAGCAAATAATATAAGTACATAAAAAGGAAATAAATTGATAAAATATGTTGTTACAATAACTACAAAAGATTTCCTTTTTATGCAGTAATAAATTGTTAAAGACGCAAGAAAATGCAGAATTATTAACATAAATTAAAAGTACCTATGAGGACGGTGGTTATAGGTATAAAAACTTTAAAGAGGTGAAAGGTATCGCTCATCAGCAAAAAGCTTTAACACCTGTAACCATCATCCTTTATAATGATGTAGTCTCTATTACGCCAATAACAATACTATTTTGTTATTATCAGAAAGAACCAAACAGCGGTAAACATATAATGGCAAGATGTAATAGCCAAGAAATGGATACAGATAAAAGATATAAGCAATTTTTATTTTTTATAAATTAATTTGAATTTCGAATGTGTGAGAAGAAGGAATTAAAGAGGTTAAATTGAACTGTGTTTCATTGATAATGATAAAATGAACCTGCTTATTTTAATTAAATAACATATTCTTTCTGTCCACAATCCACACACAGTAAATAAATGAATAATTATGCGAATCATATCAATGTCTTAGTTAAAGTTAAAAATCTTTATTTAGAAAACCTATTTAGAAAATTTTATTCAAGTTATAGAATTAAGAAAACATTGTGGCATAGTGGGTGAAAACAAAAATGAAATTTAAAAGGTGCATATAAACAGGACATAACGTCTAATTCAATGTTTTTGTTTAAAGTGAGAACATTGTTGAAACTTGTTTTGTTGTCTTATGAAATAGTAATATTTGAAAATATTGGTCAATTTAGATTTGTAATAAAGTTTAGTATTTAAACATGTACATAAAAAAATCAATGAAGAATTGATTTCTAAAAATAATGATTATTAAGAATTTCACAATATATGTAAACATAACGTAATTCTAAGTAGTCTGACTAAAGTGAGTATAGTATACCAAAATAGTCCATGGTCTAGCTATCCTGCTAACATAAAATTATTCCTATTTCGGCGCTGGTTACTAAAATTTATCTTTCAATTATTTGAGATGATTCGACAACGCCATTTTCTTTAAGTTCAGATAGAATAAGTGATTGCTTTAATACAATTTTTTTTTATCTACACGAGGTCATCCATATAATTTTCAATACTACCTAAAAAGTGAGCAAGTTAGATACTGGTTTATTTGTGATATAATAGCCTTAATATTGATTCATAGTCTTCATGTATTTTTTGCACGGGCTTAGGTTTCGTTACAATCTTTTACCCTGTTTGTTTAAACAGTCTCTTATAGAAACATGATTTAAGTAAATTATTGTTTAACATAATAGGTAAAAAATATATATTAAAAAAGGACTGAAAAGGTCTTCTAATTAATTTTCGTGGAGCATGCTATATTTTACCTGATTGCTAAGCATGGAGCTATTGGAATCCTCTTCATCAGAACTCAATGTCAATATGACTGGTTCAGGGTCTGGCTGCTTACCTCTCGGTTTTCTTACTCTTGTTTGCTTTTTATCCTGATCGGATTTAAATTTATTTAATAAAAACTACAAACTCAATTGTAACATAATAAACGAAAATACAATGCATATACGAAAGGCAATGACAGCAATAATCACATTTGAAGATGTGAAATTTATATTAAGAATCTTTCAATTTGGTAACAGAAAAAAACCTTTGAAAGCTTTATAGATATATATAGCAGGTGTGGTGGTATTTACTTACTGTTTTGTTACTTAGTGCTTTCACTGAAGTCTTCAATAAATTTAATTTAATACCTTCACAACTAGTACTGTAACAAAAAAAAATATTTTAATTATTTTCTACATTAATCACATAAATTACATCTCTATAGTATTAGAAAAATTTACTTTTGTGAAAAGATTAAATGGACTTATATTCTATACTGACATACAAAAGATAATTTTCTACCAAAAAAGTGAAAGAGCAATTTTAGTATCAATATATCTATCTATATAATGCAGCAAAGTGATGTATTCAGTCACACTTGAAAATGCAAAGTTAGCTGGTGCTTTATATCTATGATTTGTAAAATAAACACTGAAATATACTATTGACCAAGTTTAAGAAAGTTATAAGAAAACCATGAAGCTGGCATTTAAGTTGAACTCCCTTAACTAATGTTACAATTTAGGAAAAAAATACAATCATCAGGGCATATCCAATTTCATATAAGAATTGATTGAGGTGGACATGCTTATATGAAATAATCAATAGTGCCAGCAGACAATATAAAAACATAAATCAAATCTTGAAGTCCAAACAATTTTAAGAAATATGCCTGACATTTAAAGGTAGAATAGTAGTACAAAATAAAATATTGATTACAAGTTTAGTTTTTTTTTTTTTATTTACATTAATTACTTTAACGAATTAACATGCACATAAATTCTGGGATATATGGTTAAAATAATTTATAAGCATTATTTAATTATAATTTGAAAGTTTGTTAAAGTACTACCTTTATTTCATACATATTTTGTCTTTTATAAATTTTTACTAACTTTACTATAAATTACAAAAAAGTAAAAACTAAACAAAAAATTGCTTAAACTGAAAATTAATATATAAAACCTTGACCAAATGCAATTTATATAAAGTTAAGACCTATAAATGTGCATTTAAAAAAAACTTAGACTAATTTTAAGAGAATTATGATGTTTCAACCTCTGCTTACAAAAACCAAATTCTGAGAACAATCGAATTGTAGTGATATAAATGTGACAAGGGACATAAGTATTTCTTACTTTTGTTTATCCAGAGCAGTCTTTTCCGATTCTTTTTTCTTTTGTTCTACTTTCTTACTTGCTATTGGTACACTCTTAGGTTCTTCTGTAAATACTCTTTTACACCTAAAATAATAATGAAGTATGTATTAACAATATCGGAAGAATACATAAAGTGTTGTAATAATGTCGTAAGTATTTGATTTACAATATTTTCTTACCTTTGGCAACGATTAAAATCAAAGCCAGTATAACCACAAGATTTGCAAACTGCCAACATGCCTTCAACATAGCGTGGAGGTGGTGATCGCTGCTCCGGAGATTCTGGACTATTTCCTACTAAAGCCAACCTTTTTTTATTTTTACATATATTATAAAAGTAAAATAAAATATATCATAATACATAATAGTGGTATGGTCATATGTACTGTTACATGCGAATCTCGATATCTGTTTCTCTCAATTTACAAATTTTTATTCATTTTTATTAAGGCACGAGAAAGATTCTTAAAGAAAATATAAAATTCAGGAGATATTACTGAAAAATATTAATTTCTTATTCCATAAAAGTACATAGCTGATTAATCAACTTTTTCCTAGCTATCATAAAAACCATAAGCTTTACAGTGTATAAAATAAAGGAACCATTTTTGTATGTTTATATAAGACCCATTTTGTATCTTTATATTTGTCTTTAAGACATAAGTCAAGAAATATAAAACATGTTTTATCATTTTTATTTACTATTGTACTGCAACATGCCTGCAATTGTTTATAAAAGATTAAAAGTTTGTAGTAATTTTTTGTACTTAGTAGCCAGGTAATTTCCTGTTTATACTGACTAACTAACAACTATTCTACTTTTACAGTTTGAAATAGGATATAACTAGTTAGTTAATAACCAGGTTTGTTTTGTGATAATAAGCATAAGCACAGTTTCTTGCCAAAATGTAAGCACTTTGCATGCAAAGTGTTTCATGTTTTCTCTAAATGTAATATACATAACAAGGGATCACCCTTAAATTATGTAACATGCAGCACTCAAATATTTTTTTTATTTGCTTATTATCATTTTGGTAATACACAAAACTAATGATTTTCCGAAATATTTTGCTAACCGTTATCAGGACACTGATTCTTTTCTGGTGTTGACATTTCACTATTTTGTGGCTGGGATAAAACACTGGGAGAACTGTTATTCATATCACCCACTAACATCTGTAAAAAAAATTGACAAATGTTTGTGTAATTATAGCAATATTTAAAATAGCACTAGAGTAAATTTTTAACACTTACAGGATGATTTTCTAGCATTTCTTCAATTCTTGTTGTAGAACCAACCGAAACAAAGTAATCAATCTCACTGCTTGTGTTTTGCATGCATTGTATGTGAGTGTCATCTGAGAATGGGACATTAACCTAAAACAAAAGTAACGTGAATAAATATTTAACTGTACAATCACTAATAGTGCGTAATTTCGTAGTAACTATTAATTAATTTGAAAAACTGCATTCAAAAAAATACCTGTTCTAGAACTTCCTGTAGAGTACAGCTTTCTTTAGGTAAAGTAAAGGTAATTAACCTTTGTTCACCATTTTGAAGAAAAATTAACATTTTTGCAGATTGCGGTTCAGAGGATTGCTCCGATGGTCCACCCATTAAATCACTGTTATCTGTAATTTAAATGAAATTTTGGTTGTGTAATAATCATTGTTTTAATGCAGTATAATACATATTACTTATGATGTTTAATGAATTCCAGAAGTCCGATTTTAAAATAAGAAGAATGCATGATTTATTTAAAGAGACCTTTACCAGTTTATCTTTCAAGGTAATTGCTACAGATACCATTTATGTAAAAATGAGTTAACTATTGAACAGTTGTTGAAAAAGTCTTTGCAAGTCTTAGAAAGTTATTCGCAAAGTATAAACTTTTTCATAGATAATTTTGGATCTTTTAAGTCTATATGCAAAAAGATGAGATTGTTTCTAAATTTCTTAGATATTATTGCAGATGCATGAATTAGATACATTTGTAGTGATAACAATTTTTAATCTTAGATGACTAAAAATAGTTTTACTTCTCTCCTAGCCTTTTATTATGGCTATTGTCTAAAAGTATTAGTTGAAAGTGGATGAATTTAAACTACTAAGGAAATATGTTTAACCCCATGCTATGCACACCTATTTTTTATTTTGAACTCAAAATGTTAAGTCACTTATTGTCTCATCTTCGTCTAAAAAGAATAGTAACTTAAAACTTTTCAAATCAATAGGTCAATATACACATATGCTGGTCAAGATAATCAATCTTTGGATGTTGTTTATTTATACTAACTTTGCTACTTAACAAATAAAATATATACCTGGATGCATTGACTGTTGTTGATTTTGCATGGGAGATACTCTTTGTACTGGTCGTGGCTGTTCTTTACTTCTTACTAAAGTTTGCCGTCCGGTTTCTCTACACAAGTTAATACATAATACATTATAATTATTTATAGTATATGAAATGATATATGATGTGGTTAGTTTATCCCTCAGTAAATTCAAGCAATTTATTAAATACAGGTCCGTTATAAAGCATATTACTCTATTTCAGAGTATGTTCACAGTAAAGATGTTTGGAAATGAATTGTTTTAAGTTTAAGGTTTTTTTTGTTAATACAATAATAAAAAAATTACAAATTCCATAACTTTCTTGTTAGTTTTAAGTTGATGGATATAGATGATTTCAATGATCTTATGTAATAAAGATACTTTGAGTTTGGCTTTACATATTGATAAACAGTAACAAAATAATGTCTAGCGGTTTTTGTAGTATCATTACTTTCTTTGTTATGATTTAAACACAAAAAGAGTGGTAACTATTATGCTGTAATAAATTAAACTCTGCAAATCTTAGTTACACTCTATGTTATAATAGTACTCAAACAACTATTGCTTTATTAATATTGAATCTTTACACCTTAAACCCAAAATATATAAAAATCTCTGAAGTTTTATTAGGACAAAAGAAGTGAAGATAAAAGGATATTTTACTTAAAATATTATACCTTTGTTGTTGTTGTGGAATCAACTGTTGTGTCCGAACTGGCTGATGTAATCGCTTGTATTCAGCTAGAGTAATTCTCTGACCATTTGCAAATGTCACAACTTGCCTCTCTTCTTCCGCATTGTCTGTCTCCATTAACAAATGACTAAGGGTTGTTGGATGTTGCTGTAAATGTGATTGTTCAAAGGAACCTTGCTGTTGTTGTTGTTGTGGTTGAAAATGTTGTGGACTAAATGTTAATTGATGTTGTGGCACTGAAACACTTGTGTGGTTCTGTCTGATATTTTGAGGTGGTGGAGTGTGAAATTGTCTAGGTGAACTAATATTATCGTTGACTGGGTGTTTTTGGACTATAGCAGCAGTAATACTTTCTTCCAGGTCGTCCATATCGCTTGCGTTATTTGGTTGAACAACAACTTTTTTAACTTGTTGTTGGACTTGTGGGTGCGGTGAGGCTCTTTGTGATGGTGCATTTATAGCATTTTGTTGAGGTAGTGGTCCATTATTTTGGTTAGTTTGTACGATTGTGTGTTGTGCCATTTGCCCTTGCATTCCTGTTGATACTATAGTCCCTTGTTGAGTGATAATACGCGTTGGTTGCGAAACTCCTTGGTTTTGTTGGTTGAGAATAATTTGTTGCTGAAAACAAGAGACAGGTATTGATTTTTACAATCTAAATCAGGCATTCTCAAACTGACTGGGGTCAACGATATCTACTACCCTGTTAAAACACAAGTTCTTATTTGAATATTTAAAGATACTGTACAAGTTATATTACATCATTAGTTTTTGGCCGGTACAACTTGTGTTTGTTGTTTAATTTCAGGTAAACAAAATGGCGCCTAAATAACAATTAATAGGCGTCATATTTTAAATACTATTAATATACTACATATTATATTATTATGCATTCTGATTTATATGTATAAATAAATATTTCTTTCTTTCGTTATTAATATGTAATAGATTTTTCAATTACAAATATAATTAAATACCATAAAGATAAAGGGTAATTTTGTAGTTTATTCTCACATTTGCAAAAATTTATTTACCAACAAGATTTCTTAATTTTTAAATAGACAGTTTTTAATACCCAATGGAATGGTAAATATAAAAATAACAATGTACATACTTGCTGCGTTGTGAGTTTCAACTGGTTTATCTGTTGTTGCACTTGTTGTTGATGAACTTGCTGGCCGATAATGTGTTGCGTTAATTGATGTTGTTGGGGCTGTAATAAAAAATAGATATTAATTAACAAAATAGTGTTTGTTACAAAGATAATAACAAACAAAATATTTTTGGTGGAGCTGTAAGGCGTCATTACACTGTCTTCAAGGGTTTGTAATAATTTGATATATTATTTGATTAATGCCTCTATAACAAAGGAGACAAAAACAGATCGGACGGATCAAAATAGATGTTTGACCATTTTGATTTATTAATACAGTATCAAATGCAACAGCATGCTTACATCTCTTCCTCTCTGTAATATCGATTCGCAATATATGATATGCACTTGTAATGACTTTAATGGTGTCACATAAGAAGAAAAATTTTTAGGTTCTCTTTTATAGGAAAATCAGGTATCGCCCTTAAAAAAGGCACACATTTAATCTATATCCAACTATTCTATATTTTTTTTTTAATTGTCCAAATATTGCAAAAAACATACAGATTATATACTAATGTCTTCTAAATAGTATTCGACGGAATTAAACATATTGCTATCTGTAAGAAAAAGTGGTTATATTTACTATTGTGGTTAAGAACCATGGTTAAAAAGGTTAATAAACCTGTCTAAAAAGTTACGGCCGAAACAGCCTATTAAGATAAAGAGTTTATAAAAAGTATTTAAGAGTTCTAATCCTTCACTACTTTTAAGTATAGCATAATGTCAATATAAATTCAAATAGAAAATTAAGATTGCCGGAAGATCCAGCGTCTTCCGTCAATCTTGACTGTCTTTTAAATGCAGGAAGCTCTCAACCGGTCCTATTGGAAATCAATGTGACAGGTCTATTTCTAGTAGTCAATGTTGTACTATGGCTGAATGATGATGATAATATACCAAATAAACTTGTCAACAATGTCCTTGTTTATTGCATGAAGCCCTTAAACAAAAGAGCACATATTTAATCTAAATCCAACTATTCTCCTTTCTTTTAATTTCATTGTCTAAATATTGAAAAAATAAAGTTCAATATTTTTAAATTACAAAATAAAGTAATTTTGTACACAAATTTGTACATACTGCTCTAATCCTGTCTTGCGAGCCTTTATGCTTACTAAACTCTTATCTCCTCCATACCAACGTCCCGCGTCAGCTGCTTTACTATATTTAAAGGTCCTCTCAATCAAACATCTCTTATCTATTTCACGCAAGACAGCTATACAGTAGTCTATCGTTGGAGCCTATTACGTCTATATGTCACTTTACTAGCTATTCAAGGATCCCTAATAACTATGTATTTATTTCAGTTTTATTTTGTGATGATTATGGCGTACTTCAATAAAATCTTTAAAAAAAGGGTGAAATGTCAGTATGTTTTTAAAAATGATAAAAATCTACTGTAGGACGTAGGTACGCATCGTATTTTCAATGGCACTTGATAATACTTACCTGAGATAAGGGCGTGCGTGGACGCGCTGGGCGATGTTGAGCGTGAGAGTTGAGTACACGCGGAGAGGCGGGCCGAGTCGCCCGTCCGCCCCGCACACTGCCCGTTGTCCCTGCAGAATTCCCTGCCGTTGCTATCGGTGACACCCCACGTCCCACACCCACCGGGTTGTTTTGAGCCTGTACAACCACACAAAACAATCATATAAAGAAATACTAAAGTTTTGAGCTTAATAATATCTGCATATCAAGCTGTTGAATACAAATTTGAAGGCCATTTTTAAAGACAAATATTTCTACAAAATATCATAGTAAAATTAAAGAAAACAATTTTATCACACCCTTATTCTGATTATAATAGATCTGACAAAGATCTTAATAAATTGACTTAAAAAATAAATATCTTATAGATTCAGGCGTTACCTTGCGGAAGTCCATCCTATATAAGAAAGGGACTAATATATAGCTACTTCCGCTATGCCGCAGTAGTCGTGCAATGAAGTGTATCGTCCGCCAGCCCGCTGATAAATGCGCGTACGGCAAACAATGCGAAAAACAACTACCACTGTTAATTTACTCTACACGTGTTTCACCCATCCACGGGGCATCCTCAGGAGATATTACAACGACCAGTGCCAAACACCGAGTTAGCCATACCATCCACCATTCGCCGCTCGTAACCATTTGCAACGGCAATTGAATAGATGATATTAAGTTCTTGGCTCACTCGGCTCTCACAGCGCTCATTGCATGACTACTGCTGCACAGCGGAAGTAGCTTTATATTATTCCCCTTTCTTAGTTTGAAAAATTAAAATGAATTGGCGAACGAGTTGCTACCCGCCAAACATGAATAAGGCTTGAGACAATTTGGGCAAAAATATGTGCAAGCTGCTAAGCGCATCGTGGACAGGCAACCGACCTTGTTAAATTCGTTGCACGCATGCCGCTTTCTACCGGTCGTATTGGAACTCTACGGGGCTGCGCATGTTTATGATGATGGTGATCGTCAAAGGACGAGGAAAATTCTAATGAAACACAAAAGAGCCTTGTAACAATCCTCATGACCGCGACTGCTCAGCGATAAGATGTCGTCGTCCTCGTTTCAGCCCATAAACGCCCACTGCAAGGCGTGAGTCTCAAAGGTGTATTTGTGTGGATACAACATAATGATCACACTTGGCAGGAGGGTTGGCGATCGCGATGTGGTATGTTTTATGGCATGCAAAGGACGCTGCTGCTCATGCCCTGGAAACTTGTTTGTAAGCAGTGGCAATCTTAAATAATTAGCAAAGAGTTAGTTATTTAAGATCGCTTCCCGTGCATCGAAACCCGCATCGAACCTACGATCGCAAGTCTCAGTCATCTAGCGAAGAGTGCACAACTACAAAGACAGTAAGGATGTGAGGTAGAAACATATTATTTGTTTCGCCTAAGTTAAGATAACATTATTTTACATACTTGCTGATGTTGAGGGTTAAGTAGTCGGGCAGGAACTTGTGCACCACCAGTAGCCAGCGATGCCCGTACCGGAGGCCGACGCGGTCTCACAGTTCGTACTGGTGTGCGGACGAGTGTCAACCCAGGACTACTAAGCGTTTGATTAAGAAGTCGCGGAGGTGGTTGTCGTGTTGGTGTACCCTGTAATACCGATAAAAATATGCATATAAACAAGGACTTATGAGTATTCGTTAGGAAGTAGTTAAGATTATTGATATGAGTCTTTAGATTCTTCCGACAATCTTAATTGTCTATATAAATTTATATTTATGTTGCAATATACATAAAAAGTAGTAAAGGATTAGGACCCTTAAATACTTTTTTAAAAACTCTAACATAATAAGCTGTTTCGGCTGTAACTTTTTGGCCAGGTTTATTAATTAACCTGTTTAAGTAATTCTTAACCACAATAGTAAATATAACTACTTCTTCTTACGGATAGCAATTTGTTTAATTCGGGCGAGTACTATTTAGAAAACGCTGTTTTAATTTAGAAATTAAATTAATTTCTCTATTTATTTTAAAGTGTCTAGAGTTCGTTATTTAAGTTTAATCAAACATTTGAACTTATTCTGAACGCTCAAAGGAGCAAAACAATTTTTTTTAAATAAGGATGCCTTTACTTTTAATTAAATTATAGGTCAAATAACTGTATGTTATGTTATAAGACCACAAATATCTGAACCTCGACATTAAATAAAAAATGTATAACCTTAATCATTTTTCGATTTGTATGATTTTTGTTACATTTTTAAAAAGGCTTTGAAACCGATCATATTTTAAAATAGAATCAGTTTGAAACAACTCTATATATATGCATATACAATATAAATATGTAAGATATGGAAAAAGAAAAAAATAACCTGTTGATTAATATAAGCAGCATGCATAACAACTTGTTGGTGTTGTATTTGTTGCGGTTGCAGATGTTGTTGTTGCAATTGGTGTTGAAGTTGTTGTTGCTGTTGCTGCTGGAGCTGTTGTAAATGTATTTGTTGTTGATGCTGTTGTTGTAAATGTTGGATGAGTTGAGGAGACGCTCTGGACAGCTGTGGAGATTGTTGTGGCTGGAACAAATACGGTAAAAAACCTTAAAGATTAACAGTTTAAAATTCTTGCCCTGGGATGCTTTGGTGTATGCAGTAGATGAATCTCATTTCACAATTGGATCCCAACAAGATCAGAATGAATATTTATTTTTACATAGGACAAATGAAGGTGTCACTTTAATAGATACTGACATTTTGAGGAGGGCCTTGTTGGGCTGTGGCTGATGGAGGTGGAGGCTGAGGCGGTGGCTGTTGCGCTGGGTGGATCACAGTGGGTAGGGACAGGACATGGGCAGGACTCACTAGCTGCAAAAAAATTAACAGGTTCTATGAAAATATTCTTGTCAGTTGACTAAAAGGGTAAACTAGTAGGCATTTTTTCTGTTAAAAAAACATGCCAGTTTGCAAATTAAAATTTCAAATCTTACAGAAGTATTCAACATAAATGGTGGCATAATATTACATTTAAAATCATGTAAAATTATTTTAAATTGTTCACATTTCTATACAAGACAAAAAGCATTGTCTATACAAGTCCTAAGATAATATCTAAGACAACATTTTGAGAATACAAAAAGTGAGAAATCATTGGTAGTATGGAAAAAAGGCATAAATATACACAACTAAGCAAAAAAACCATAATAATGAAGCAAAGCAAATTACGTATAATTGAAGTGAAAAATTTAACACCAAGTTGGGGAAATAGTTGTTTCATATTTTATTAGTAAGAGCGCATTAACATCCTTTCTATTTAATTTAGCTGGTTTTGATAACCTAATTTTACAAAATTTTTAATCGGTTTCACGTAATTTTTCTATTATTTTTTTTTTCCCGCCAAAATAATAGATTCTAAGCAAGTAATTGTGCATAATACAGTGATAAAAGAAAACTAAAAAGTCAAATGAAGAAAGTTAATCCGACGGTGGAAAAAGTCAAGTAAGCGCATCATATTAGTAATAACTAGAGTTAGAAATTACCTTTAGAGAAATGACCGTTAGAAATTAACTATTTATGTGTATAAGCTTACTAAAAGAAACTTAATCCTTTTTGTGTCTATTAGGATAGGTAGCTTCTATAGGTTTTTTCTATTAAAATGTAACAATGATCTCGATGTTTTAACTAGCAGATTACCTATGAAAAGAATGTACGAATCGAAATCATCATGTAGAAATCGAAAATCTTATTTATTCTACAGGAAGAGTAAGAGGGGTCTTCCATGAAGAAAACGCCTGACCACACATTCACCGCCATTTATGTAGCCCTGACCATGCGCGCTCCTCTATTTTAACATTTTCGGCAGTATTCTTTAAGCTGTCAAAGCTATTTCTCCTTGATTTTTTTTGACTTATTACTACCTACAAAATGACAAAAACTTATTGAACTAAAACGAATATGCAATCAATAATAAATAAACTAACATTAAAATTTCTTGAACTCCTCCTTAAAATACGATAAAAACAGATTACCGATCTTTCATCACTTTAACGACAAAGAGAATAAATAAATTGTATTAATCTGGTGTACATGTCACACTGTAGCACTGGCGGGTTCGCCATAATTTGTGTGATTGTGACAGGTTAGGGAAATGTGTTAATGTACAAAAATTCTTAGCTTAGGCGACGCCCTTTTCGCCCTTAATCAATTAAAAATATTTAAAATTAATGCTCTGACAAAAATGAAAATACGGTTGGAGTTAAGCCTTTGATATGTTTATTTAAAAGTTTACAGGTACATTTGAAAATAATTTTCGAGCAGTGTAATGAATGATGATTGTAAAAATGGGTAGTGCAATTTAATTCAATTTGAGCGACGTTTCTCTCGTTTCTTCCTTAATCATATTTCCAGTGTATTAAAGTTTACAAGTCTGATTGTAAATGTGTTATATATCTATATATATGTGATATATCATTATTTAAAAAAAAAAGAGTAATTCGGTATTTTAAACCATATCGGAAGCATGTGAAAAATGGGATATATTTATTTATTTCACTGTTGGTGCTAAACTGGAAAAACGCCTTATAACGTTAACTCTACCAGCCTAGATATATCTGTATAACAAATTTCTTTTTCCCTTCATTGACAATGCTATTTGTCCGGAATTTAACAGCTTTACGGAATTTAAGACAGCGTGGCATACTCTGAAAGCGCTTAGATTCATTTTTTGCAGTAACCAAGATAAGCCCCTAACCGCCAAACTCTTAGATCGAATATTCCACGAAAGAATTTATAATTGCGAGTCGGTAGTGCACGGGAGGGCCGACTCACTGTTCAATTTGTTGCTATTATAAACTTAAAAATTAATTTTACGACAATGTGTACTTGCTTTAAATATGCATAGTTTGAAAAGCATGAATTAAGATATGAATAGTTATGCACGACGATCAAAGGATATTTCAGTATTCACAGTAATCTAAAATTGAATATTCAATTACAAAGTTATAAACAACACATAGTTAAAAACATACCATTGAGACGTTACACATAAAATTCTAATAAAAATAGAGTTTCATTATAAATTCTATGTAATATGTAATCTCTTTGTAAGTCCCTTACCATAACTAACAGATATAATAAATATGAATAATAGTTAAATCTCATATCCACCACAGTTATAGAGCTTATAGTCAAAATGGGTCAAAAATCTATTTAAATTTTTTTTTTTAAATATATATATTTTATATAAATATATTTTGGAAATCTCAATAAAATAATGTAACATAATTAATTAATCACAATCAATTAAGTAACTTAAATTTTGCAAAAGAAAATAAATCTATCCCAGCCACAAATAATATCCAAATGTTTCTAGGTAAGTCATACCGACCAACCTGGTCTATGTGGCCACTGGTGAAAACAAAGAGAGAATCTCATCATGAGGTACATATTCATCATATAAAGCATCATTAATTTGATATTAAATAAGTTAGCCTATGTTAGCCCTAGTCTGAACCTCAAGCAATACCAGAATATAACCAGACACCAAGCATCTAATCATCAATTAATCATATGGGTTTATAAAAAGATCTTCAATAAAATTTTCATCAAAATTAAATCTAGACCTAATGCCTAGTGAAAATAAAAAAATTCCAATGAGAATCTAACAAGTTTGTTTGTGACAGTAATTCTGGACAATATGATCATCTTTAAAATGAAATGTGTAATTTGTGTCATATTGATGATAATTAATAAAGTAAAATAAGTCACAAATATGCTATGGTCTAAAATATGTTGATTTGATGTGAATAACTTGGCACTATGTTTTGAAATTAGTGAAAGTACATGAGGCATCAGTTAAACAATCTGATAAAATAGTTAACATGTTAAATATGACTTAATAAAAGTACCACATACAAAAATATTGGGTGTAATAACAGTACTAGTTATCCAATTTTTTAAAACAATATATATACAACTAACAAAAATATTTTATTCTAACAATACTTAAAACAAAATATAAAAACATTGAACTTGAAGTACTACAGGAAAAGGCTTTATTATGATAATTGTAATAACATATATTCATGCTAAGCAAATTATTTTGTTTATAAGATAATTAATAAATGAAATAAAAGCTGTTAACATAATTTTTTACAGTGCATGACATTTGACTTATGTACTAAACATACAGTCAAGGGACATACATGTTGTGGACGTTGAGGTGATGACTGTTGCATCAGAGATGCATCAATGATCTGTTGGGCTTGTTGTAACACAACCTGAGCATCCACAGGCAAATCAGAGGTGTAGTATACCTATAAATAAATTTTGTGTAAATGTTAAATACTTGTATCATATGATACTTTCTAAAAAAGAAGAATATGTCCTAACAGAAAGAATGGAAAGATATGGTCTTCCCGGGATAGAAATTTCTATGATCTGGAATCATGATATCACAACAGCATTTAGAATAAACATAATTACTATAATAAAAAATAATTAAATAATAATTTATAGCAGTGAGATGAATCAAAATAGAATTTACTTTACATAGTAAAAGGCATAATTCTCAAAACATCTATAAAAATTTGATGAGACTGGTTTTGTAAAAATAGGATGAAATATTTTACACAAGCTACTTACAGGAATTAATAAAATTTGTTATCATATAACTAGTGTATAAAATGTGATATTGAAATTATTTTAGATCTATTTAAATTTACAGCGTATTTTTTAAAAACTCTTGTAAGCAACTGTGTGCAGTAAAAATTTATTTGCTAATAATTGAAAAGCTAACATTTATTTCTATATATAACAATGACTTGCTTTTATTAACTTACTTGATGTCGATGTAATGGTTGCTGTTGCTGTTGTTGTTGCTGCTGCTGCTGTTGCTGTTGTTGCTGTTGCTCCTGTTGTTGCTGAGGTTGAAAGTTGGTTGTAGTTGGTGGAGGAGCTTCATGGCGAATAATGTATTGTTGTTGATATGGTAATCCATCCCCAACAACTAACTGAGGTTGAACACCTTCACTAACTATAATATCATTAGGTGGTTCTGCTTGCTGCACTACAACCTTTGTACAAAAACATATTCATGTTTCAATTTGGTTCATATTTCAATACAAGTCAAATTTATATTTTATGACTTACTTGTTGCTGGGTATATTGTGGATCTTCTTGATTAACTATAATTCCATCTAAACAAATGTTAGGACAGTATCTTTGAAGATCCTCAAGTGTCAATGAATGTCCTTGCCCAACTATCTGGTAATACTGAGCCATTGCAAATGTTTAACCTAAAATGTTTATAAATAAATATTAGTCCCATCCTTTAAAATTATTTTAAGCCTTTGACAATGTGTGAATAATATTAATATCATATTCCTTTAAGTAATTATTTTATCTATCCAAAATGATTTGACTCCAGAAAATACTAAAGTACGAATAACAACATAATTTACTTGAGTTGTAGGATTTGTTTACAAATTGTTAGCCTTAAATCAAATGCAACAATACACGACTTTATGAGCATAAACTATTGATTCTGTTTACTTCTGAACTCTTTTAACGTAAAACATAGTCAGGTATACATTTAAAAGGTCCAACACCTTCATTGACAGACATTTCATACACCCTGAACTGTACGTACGAGAAATGCAGCAATGACTTCGTGGATTGTGCGGACATCCCAACTATGGCGACGATGTAACAATCCATCCACAATCACAATTTTTATGACATTTATTAAATTCCACAATTAACTGATAAACTACTGTATGTAACACAACAATCTTCGCTCAAACCGTATAAAGAGACAACGAAATGGCTTCGATTCTTTAGATCCAACCTAAATACCGTTCAAGGTGATATTTTAACAATCATTATAACGATTGCAGTTATCTGTTTCTTACCGATATTAACTAGGGACATTTTAAATGCCGTGTATGTACTGAAAAATATAACTTTTAACATCAAAATGCAAAATTTTTAACTCAAACGCCAAATCTAGAAGCGATTTACATTATGGCGTGTGTGTCACTTTTTTTTAATTATACTCTTTTTTAATCTGTGTTGCTATATAGTACTGGCATACTAGTTTGTCTATAAGTACTGTTTTTTAACCGACAGTTATTTAAAAGTAGATTCATAAAAAACCTTTCATAATAGCTTTTTTACTAAATCTAAATAAAACATAAATTTTATTGATTTTTAAAAAAATATTCCAAAAGTTTTTGTAAATTCAAGCGATAATATAATATTTTGAGGCTGATATCGTTCAATAGTTTTTTTCTGTATACTCAACTAGCTTGAGATCACTCGCCTAATGTTGACTCGAAATGCAGTTATTGTAAGTTAACTGAATTAGCCTATTTCATATTTTTTGAAAGCGGCTACGTTACATTTGGACTTAAAACGGCAAGCATACTATTCCTTTGGATGTTTTTCAATGTTATGTTTAACGCATTTGCTAAGAATTTTCACCATCTTGTTGGTTGGTTCAAGAGATAATTAAGTGATAGCACATTAATTTTAAAATTTTGCAAAGTTATTACAGAAAAATATGAAAGTATTATTTACAAACAAATCGTTTTCTTTTAACGGTAATCTAACAGAGAAGTATCATAATAAAATATCAAATATACAGATTTAATAACAAAGTAGCTTAAATTACTTATTTAGAAGGTAAGGTTTTAAGGTCTGAGAAAAAAAGACAAATGATTTGTTTTAAACAGAAGATTTTTACAAATGCCGAATACAATTAAAAGTTTATATTCATTACTCTAAAATACTTTACTGCCTTTTTAACGTTTTTTTAACTTTTCATATAGCCGATATTTGTATTAATAATCTTTTGAATATTGTTAAAAATATTGCTGAGCTGCTCAAATATTGCAGTTCCAATTTTGCTACCTAAATAAAAATACTTTGTTGATGAGCTACAAAATAGATTTACAGCTGGAGGGGGCGCTGACATTCCAGAATGTAATCGCGTAAAAAGAAATTATTATCACTACATGAATATAATCCATGTAATTAAAACTTTGAACGAGCTACGAATCTATTTCATGATTTATTAAAATAAAGATATGTTAACAATTTACAAAATGTCGTTACTATAAGTCAAATAAAAATATTTTTTTTGCAAACAGCACAATAACTATATAGCAATGGTATATGTATGGTATACGTATCTGTATAACAATAACTAGAAAACAATATATTTCAGAATTCCTATTCAATAACTATGAACATGAATCTTTTGTGAGAAACAATACAACCTCTTATAATTATTAAACATGCTTTACAGCAATTTAGTAGGTGACATTGTTTCGTTCCATGATTCGAAAAAATATTAGCAACATGCAAATAGTACCTATTCTATGTTTTCGAACAAAATTCGTAGATGCCTTCATACACTGTGTTGTTTATTATTTGCACATTTCATTAAATTGTTTTAAAAATTAATTTAGATTTAGACCATTTCAGATATTTTGTGAATAAGAATGCATTTTACATAATTATATATTTCCTCGAACTAAGCTATTCTTTTACAATATTTCTTATATAAAATTTTGAAATTATTTTCGTATACAGTTGGAAATAAAATTAGTGCTCTATTTCAAGTAAAAAAATATTTTCTATAAAAATCATTAATTCCTGTCTATAATAAATAATAATACTTTATTACCATCGACGTAAATCAAAAATTCGTAAAGCTTGGTTAATAATCTGTGCGCCTGCAACGGGTGCAACAAAACCGTACCATTAGGATTCGAAGTTTATTTTTTTGTTTCTTACGCTTATTAGAATAGTAATATCAATTTATTGTGATCTGGGTAACATTAATTTAATTTTTGAGTTCTTCAGCTGATGTGTCATTTGTAAGAAACTAATTTCTAACGTTTCTTATTTACTTGATGACATTTTGTTACCGTCCACACTTTTTCGTGCAGTGCAAATGGATGATACAGTAGTTTCCCCGGGTATACTGAAAGTTTTTTTTTACTAAATCGTCGCTAGTAACAAATGTTTTTGTCGGCTAATGAAGAAATTTTTATCATAGGAAACAAAATGGGAGACTCGGCATCAGAAAGCGATTCCAGTTCTCTTGATGGCGGAGCAATGCTTCCTCCCAGCACTGTCTCTCGCGATCAGCTGCAAAAAAGAATAGAGTCATTACAACAACAAAATAGGTACCACATTTATTTTAAACACGTATTGGTTAAGATGTTGGAGTTAAGTAAAGTGAAAAATGATACAATCTATATCAATAGACTTACTAAAATCTTTTGTCGTATTAATAAATAATTAAAATACATTTTTTAGCCATTTAATTGTTAAAAATTCTGAATTGATATTTGACTGTCATTAACATCATTACTACATTTTCATTAGAACAGATGTTAGATATTTGTCCATAATAATTAAAAAAATTGTTTAAAAGCCCTCAAGTGCAAATACTTTCAGTATATCTAAAATGTTACACTTTTAATATCCAACACATTATATTGAGTGATTGTAACAAATTGAAAGGAATAACATTTAAATAAGAAAGCTTAAAAGCGTACATTATCTATTTGCTAGTAAGCTGTGGAAAAATTGTTTAATTTTTGAAATAGCAATAGTAAATAATTCGGTTTTTAAATTTTTGTAATCAAAATAAAAATCTTTATTTTGAATAAAATTTAAATATTAATCTTAGAATTCCATTACAAAGAAATTAATTACAAAATATCAATAATAATGATTACAAAAAGAAAATTTCCTAAAATGAGAAATATACAGTATTTACCCAAAAATTTTCTTTACAGAGTATTGAAAGTTGAACTTGATACTTATAAACTGCGAACAAAGGCCCTACAGGAAGAAAATCGTGCTTTGAGGCAGGCATCAGTTTCAATTGTAAGTTATTATTAATTTTGAAACTAGATACAAAATATAAAATAAGTATATCATGCCTATGTCAAACATAATCATGTTGTTAGTCTGCAGAGCAACTTTTCTTGACTGTAAATGTTTAATGCTTGCTTATGGATTTGTAATAAGTTTATCAGAAAGCAAGTTTTAAAAATTGATGAAAAATGTGAATAGGTTATTATGTCATACTTTTGACAATTTTTTTTGCAGCAAGCTAAGGCAGAACAAGAAGAAGAATATATTTCCAATACATTGTTAAAAAAAATTCAGGCCTTAAAAAAAGAAAAAGAGACTTTGGCTCATCACTATGAGAGGGAAGAGGAATGTCTAACTAATGACTTATCTAGGAAGCTTAATCAAGTAAGTTATTAATTTAATTTTACAATAAACAATCTATCCATTTATCAAGTTTTCAATAGATTACATTACACAGTTTATATCTATACAGCATAAAATGCTTAATAATTTAATGTAGTAAGCCAAAAATTGTCATGGTTTGCAAGGCTATTGCTAAATAAAAAACATCTATATTTCAATATATGATGCTGGATGTCTTCTTTGATTTGGGAACAAGTCATTATTATTAATTCAAAAACCAAACAACATTGCATGACTGCAACAACTCATTCTCACTAATACAATAATAATTAACCAGTTTCAAGGTACCCAGAAGCACTATGACATTTTGACATTGAAAAATTCAATCCTATCACTGACTTCTGCACAACCTTTAAAACATCAGCAATACAAAAATTAAATTACTTTAATTGTAATTGGTTTAACATTAATTTTGTTTATAACCAGCAAGCACAGTGCAGGATGTCCAACCACAAAGTGTACAGATATCCTTGTTTGATTGTTTATGAATTTAATGACAGTTTATTAACATTTTTTAAATTATAATTTTATTTTTTAAAAATTTTCAGCTACGTCAAGAAAAATGCCGCTTGGAGCTTACACTGGAGCAAGAACAAGAATGTCTGGTAAACAAGCTTATGCGTAAAATCGAGAAACTTGAAGCTGAAACACTTGCAAAGCAAACCAACTTAGAAAGGCTTCGCAGAGAGAAGGTCAATAAATTATATTGTATAATCAATACTTTTTCCTTATTTTCAGAGTACATAGCAAATAAAAAAAAATTAAACCTTTTGTATTCAAGGATGTTTCCATGTAGACCAACCAGCAACTCAAGTCATTTTGGAACACTTGAAATTTAGTACCTTCAATGTAAAATAATTTCACTCAAAACTTTTATATTTGTATGTATTTAATGTATCTTGACATTTTTACGAACATAATTTATTAAACATCTTTCAACTTTGTAATTTTGCTTTGTATGATATTTTATAGAACAATGGCCGAGATATATATGCCCCCAGTTTTTTGGGATAAGTATCACAGTAATAAAAGCAGTGTGCTTGTTGTCTTTTTTCATGTTGATTTTGTTACAAGCAGATTTTGCAATCTTTCCTAACATGGTGAATAAATTTATTTAGTACAAAACTGTTCCTGTGAACCCAAGACAGGGGCTATATGAGATGTTCCCAATAGTGATGGCCATTAAAAATATGCAGCTTTCTATTAAAGCAGGTGTTTTTCCTTTCTGAACCACAAAACAGTTTGAGAGAGGCTGTCTGATTCAAACTGAGACTGAAAACGCAATCCAGTATGTAGTTGCTTTCATACTAATTTTAGATAAAGCATTAGAAGAGATATCATTTTATTCTTCCTAAGATTATACAGAGTACCCTCGGCGAAAGAACAAAACGTAACAATTACTGCCGCACATCAAGTTACTGCAGTCAACGAAGTTGTGAGCGACAGTTAAAAGTCACATTAAAAGTATTTCTATTTCAGGTAGAGCTTGAAAATACATTAGAGCAGGAGCAAGAAGCCTTGGTTAATAGACTTTGGAAACGAATGGATAAACTTGAAGCCGAAAAACGGTCTCTTCAAATAAGACTTGATCAACCAGTGTCTGATCCTGCAAGTCCTAGGTGAATTTGTTATCATACTTTATAATAATGTATATCGATAATCTATCATAAACCGAATTGATTTTAACCAAATACATACTAGGTGTTGTCAAACCACTGTACATTTAAAAACTCACTGTACAAAATACAACCCAAACAACACTACCCCTGCTATCTAAAATTATTTTGTTGGAATTAAAAAGTAAAGTTTAACAATGTCAACTATAATTTTAAAAAGGCTTTCTTAATTTATGCTCAAATCTTACTTTTATTGAACATTCAATTTTGACAAGAAACAAGAATTTTGAGTATTTCTGACTTATCTATGTGGTTTAAGTATCTGCAATTCAAAACCAACTGGTTAGATTTTGCTACATAATACAAAGGTGACACAAAGTTTTTAGAACTGGCCAGTTTGAAAGTAATGTCACAAAAATGTATTAAAATCTACATGTTGCAAGAATTCCTTACTTCAATAATAAAATTATTGAATAAATAATTAGAATCTTTGGCAATAATGTTGCTTGAATATCTCGTTTTCATTTAGGCTATATCTGACAAAGTGTACATATATGTGTAAATAAGTATCATCTTTCAGCACATAGACGCCCACTTCAATGGTTTTGCCTTCGCCATAGATTGCTATGAGGAGATATACCGTAATCGCCTTACTTAGTTTGCGGGTCGGCAATCGTAGTGTGGTATTATGGTACACAGAGAAATCTGCTGCCTATTCTCTAGAAAGATCTTTGTGGACAGTGGTAATCCTATATAACTAATAGCTAGTAACACATAAAGTGTGAATTATATGAGATTGTATCCCAGTAACCGAATCTTCGACCTACGACCGCAAGTCTCGGTCCTCTGCCGCTGGGCTACCAATGCTTGTATATGTGGAGTTTCTTCATGCTTTTTTCCATAACTATAACACCTTAGTAGGCAGAATAGCCAAAGCAAAAAAAGAGTCATGTTAAAATTAATGAATAAATGAATTTTATATTTATCTTTACAAATGTTTTTGTATGTTACGTTATTCTTTCCTGTACATTCACAAATTGATGACAACTTAAAAAAAATTGTTTCTGCACCATGATAATAGTTCCTTTCATATGTACCATCTTCCTGCTTAGTAATAAAAATGCAGAGTTAATAAAATTACTGGTCTAATTATATATCTTATCTGATGTCTTGTCTCTTGAGAGTATTTATATTATTTATCTGGAATAAAACAATGAAGGTTCTTTCTGCCAGGGACATCAGTAATGGCGACACAGCTTCTAATTTAAGTAGTCATATTCAAACACTGCGGTCCGAAGTTGTAAAATTAAGGTAAGCAATGTTTACTTTAAATTCATGGTAATGCCAGTGTGAAATTACCCAAATTGCAAGTTAAATAAGTAGTGGACAGGTCACATGGCTGCTCTGACCTTAGGTTCTGAAGTGGAGATGACATTCATCCACCAACAGATGACCTTCTCAAGGTAGTCGGAACAGTTTGGATGCAGGCCACTTTTAACTAGTCTTATATGAAAGCTATGGAAGATGCCTATGTCCAGCAGTGAAAGTCATACGGCGGAAATGATGGAGATGAATGTATGAAAACATCATCATTATGGTATTAAGTTGATGTGTTAGTTTATTATGTATTTTTGTATATCCACTTATGTGTCATAGGGCAAACTACACCTTTTTGTATGCTGGTAAAGACTGAAAATATGAGCCTTTATTAATTTCTCCATTTGTTTTATATTAGTGGAGTAATATTTTGACAGTTCATCCAAATGTCTGATCTCTGGTCATGTGTGCTATTAATTTTACACTTTCTCTTTAATAATAGTAATTAAAAAATTGTATATTAATTTGATCCTCAGTATATTTAGTATGAAGGTAATTCAAGAAATATCTTATTTACTTTTAATTCTTTTGTTTAATCATTAATATAAAGTACAGTTTCATTGAACTTGTTTAATTTATTTGTGCCAATGGATAGCCAGTACAGCTTTATGTCCAAAACTACTTTAAGATGGTATTTTCCATAAAAAATGTAGCTAATGATATATATCAATTACTTGAAAATAAATTGAATTAAGTAGACAAAAGACAACTAGAGAAATTAAACGTCACTAAGCCTAAAATCACACGTCAATAATAGAAATTCCATGTATGAAGATTTATGCCATATCAACTGAAGAGAATGAGATCTTAGAGGGTGGTTTACACCACTCAAAGCAAACATACGTTTTAGAATCCAAATATATAATATTCAACTACCTTCTACCTAACAAAGTTTTCACTTAAAATCTTGCACAGTAATAATTGTCCGCATTAGAAGTATTGTGAAATGGCTTGATTCTGTATTCGTCCTATATACATGCTGAATATTCATAAAATGAATGAATGAACGAATGTGCTGCAATTCCTAAAGCTTTTCACTAATGTTAAGCAATAATTTATCAATTTCTTATATGTGGAGCAAATAATTAATATAAATCAATATCTCTAAATTAAAGTCACATTGTCTATAATTTGATATTAATTTTTATATTATAAATAATCAAAAACAATGACACTTTTAAATTACCAGTGCATAATTTGATAGTTGTTTATAATTTTTGTAGAACTTCATAAATCATTTATTTGTAAATAAATTTTAACAGAAACCAATTAGCTGTATCTCAAAATGAGAATAAAGAAAAAATGCATCGCTTTGCATTGGAAGAGAAATATATTCGAGACGAGAATCTTCGCTTACAAAGAAAACTACAGCAAGAGGTTTGTTTGTATTTACAACATTTCTATGCAGTAAATCTATATCGTTTTAAATAAAAATTTAAATGTTTTTTATTGACAGGATATATAATACAATTATCGAAAAAAAATGATAAATGAGGTAGTTAAATTCTTTGGCAAAACATTTTTATAACTATCCAGTGTTATTTCAATGTACTTTGCAACCTGCCATAGAGTATATTATATTTGTTCACAATTATTTTAATTTTTTTTACATCAAAATATTATTATTAGTCTGTGTACTTTGTAGAGTTGTCCGACTTGTAAGTCTTCCTTGATACAAATAATTTTGATTCTTAAAATTTGTCATATATGTTTTTACCTTTGCACTCTTCATATAATTAAGCACATATATAATGTTCAGAACCTGAGTAATGACATAAAACAATTATCCTTTATGTAAATAATACTTGAAATAAAAAATATTAAAAACTGATAACGTAGGTCGAACGCCGAGAGGCTTTATGCCGACATCTCTCCGAGAGTGAGTCATCATTGGAGATGGAAGAAGAAAGACAATTTAACGAAGCAATGAGTGTGAGTATAAAGATATTATTTCACCAAGTTAAAACTTCTGTTTAGGTATTTTATTGTCTTGACTTCTTTAAAGTAAGAAATCCACATTATAATTATTGGTGATCCTAAAAGCCAGAATCCATATGAAAGGACACATGTAGATGTGAGAAAGATTATATATATACAAATGACATTACTCTTATCACCCACATAGAATTGATGAATATTTTAAAAAAATAAAGAGAATATTAGAAGATTAAAAAAATTTAATTATGTAAAAAATCTGTCTAATGTAATAACTGTATATTAAAATTGAAAATTCCAAAGTTGAACTTTCATTAATAAGAAAGGATCAATATCTAGCCACTTCCGCACATGCAGTGGTTGTCGTGCATGAAAGTGCACCGCCCGCCAGCCCGCTCGTAAATGCGCATGCGACAGACAATGCCAACTACACAACCGCCACCGTAAATTCACTTAACACGTGTTTCACCTCTCCACGGGGCATCTTCAGGAGTTGTTACACCGATTAGTGCTAAACACTCGGTGTTTAGCACTAATCGGTGTAACAACGGAAGCGGAAGTGGCTAGATATTGATCCTTTCTTATTTAGGATGGACTTCCGCAATGTAACGCCTGAATCCATTAAATACTTTCATTAATAATTAATTGGTTGTGTACTGTAAAATTTACAGAGAAAATATTGTTGACTAAGAAACTTTCATATGACAATATGATTTATTTAATAGTTTTCCCAAAAGATACAAGCAATATTCATAAAATAACAAAATTGTGCCCATAATTCCAAATATGTGCATATCTCAATATTGTTATTAATATGTATGTTTGGTTTCTGAAGGCCCGGTCACGCAGTGTTTCGTCACCGGGTGGGTCACGTCCTTTGTCTCCATATGCATCACCGTTACTGCCCAATGCTGCAGGACTACCTATGTCGCGACCCAATCTGCACTTCAACTCACAGGTAAAATTAATTATATTATACTATTCATTTTTTAATGGAGATTTGTATGTTAACCTCATAGTTGAAACTCATTATTATTTATTTGATTGTGTGCTTGTAACAAAAAAAATGTATAAAGCCTTATTTTTATTGTTTATATCACTTCTATGTACTATATTTTTGATCCTTTTATTACATTAACACAATTAATAAAATAAAAAACATGCGTAAAATAAAATAAAGTTAACGAACATAACCTATGGTATTAATTGGTATGACATCGTCCACAGTTTGTCTAGTTCGCCATTATTATAGCCGTGAGACGTTTACAGCCGGACATAGGCCTCCCCCATAGATTTCCAATAAGCACAGTTGGAGGCAGTCTGCATCTGCATTCATCACTACTTTTTTTTAAAAAAATGTCCAACTTTATTTTGGAGTTTTGTATTTTGTTGCTTTAAAGATATGTTATATTTTCTGAAATCATTTATAGTAAGTTTCTTCTCATGGGTGAAAACCACGTTATTACAATACCGTATAAAAAAGAGAGTATAAATATTTTACTTATACAACTATTATACGATCACAGACGCGTCGTGCAACGAGTGAGCGTTTTGTGAAACCAGCAGTTCCGGGGGCGGCGTTGTTATGCCGTACAGCGCCGTTGGAGCCGCCTGTCGCACCCCACGCGGCTGCACCACAGATGTACCCTGCGCACGGCGCACATGCCGCGCACGTTGCACATGCCGCACATCCTGCACATGTCACGCTCGCGGCGCAAGCTGCGCCGCCGTCGCCCGCCATCGCTCAGCCTGCCAGCCCCATGGACACTTCCTCTAAGGATTAAACATCAAACAGATTAATACTATACTTCCTTAGTAAACGCCGTAACAAGTGCAAAGCATTTTAATTGTTTGAGTCCCAGACAGAAATGAAAAACCACTGCTAAAGAATCCAAAACAAATTAAAAATATTTATTTTGTAGTCTGTTGTATTATCATAGTATTATTCTTCTTTTTCTAATCAACCGATAAACGCCCGCAGCAAGACATAGGCCTCGTTCAAAGATCGCCACGATGGCTGGTTTTGCGATGTCCGCATTCAGCGACTTTCGGCTACTTTCGTTATAACGTCAGTCCACCCTAGCCACACCGCGTCTTCAGGCATTGTAGTATTAAAGTACTGTTATACCTTTTGTAAAATATACTATTTTCGTTAAAAGGAGTTGTGTGTTATATAGTAGCGTCAGCTACTTAACAATTCTTATTCAGATCCTGCTGCTTGTGACTCAAACGGTTAAATTCTTTTGTTTGTGAAGTTGCGCCACGTTTGACTGTATTGCTTGGGTAATTAAATTGATTCGATGAATTGCGCTCCCATAGAATGCTCGCTTAAAATTAGTGCGTATTGTGGCACCGCCGGGTCCGATTACTGAGGAATGAGGCGAATTTGAATTCTGCTTCAGCTTAAGCTCACATCTTGCATCTACTTTGTACATTTTTATCATGATAAAATGAATCTAAAATAGATTAACTACTACATGAGCAGAGTGGCACATTTGCCAGAGTTCAGAACGAACGCAACGTTCTCGGATCAGATTCTGACGTCGGTCAATAGTTTTATCTAAACGCACTGTAAGTAAATGAGCCTTGAAGTATAAAAACTGCATTAACAGTCAACAGTTTTCAATGTGTTATTTACCATTTTTGTTAAAAATGTTTACTGTTTCTTTATAAATATTTAATTTTCCAACAAAAGCAATGCACCCAAATTATTTGAATACTGTGTTATTAAATATCTCATGTTAGTACTAGAAGTGAAATTCTTGAGGTTCATATGCTTAATGTTGTGGTAAAATTATGTTTATTTAAAATGCATTTTACTCTTAACATAAAGTGATAAACAGGCAGCTGCGGTATAAGGCCTGCTTGCATTATATATTGTTTATTAATAAACAATATGTGTAACAACTTAAGTGCAATTTTATTTCAAACTTTAAATCCTTTTTACTACATTAGTGAATTTAAATTCTTAAAAGGAATGTATGTTATTTAAAAATATTAACAGAAATATGTGGCATTATTATAGCGGTGTATGTGATAGGAAAGGGCTTGTGAATAATTTGTAAATCGATTAAATCACAATGCTAGAAATAACTACAGGGTTTTCACTTCAGAAATATATATATTTAATTATTGGCTATCTCAATATTGTGCTATTCTGGACATGTTTAAGATTTATTGTAACAAGTATTATCTTTAAATGTGAACCAGAATGTGGGATATGTATTTAAATCCAGATTTTCGACATTAATTAATATCACTGCCATGATTATTACAAATTCACATAACTATCAATCTATAAACTAATACTTAAAGATTGTCACCGCATTTCACGTGAGTGCTGCTTTAAAGAAGCTACGTTTGCTGGCTTGAGAAAATTTTAAATTTTTAACTCCCATGTTTTGTTTTTTTTTCTGGGAAATTATTTATAAGATATAATTATTTCTTAAAGTCGGCACGTATAAAACGACTTCGACCTCGTTTGCTTATTACAACAGATCAATAAATTTACAAGATGATTTGGGTGGTTGTTTTAATAAAATTATAAAATAATGTAACAAATATTTTGTTAATGACTAGGTTTCAGTAATATATGTGGTGGGTGATTGTACCATAATGGTTTTTTCTTAGTATTCTTTATGCATGATGTTAGGCTATATGTCAAGGAAACAAATTCAGAGTTGTTTATTTGATAACGTCAACTTGTCGGAAACATGATCTATGTTTTTAAATTGATTTCATGGAATTATGAAAATGTATGTGTAATAATTAAACACAAGAACTGACATATGAGATGTGTAGACCTGTGATGAGAAATAAAGTTTGTTTAATCTATGTATGTCTTTGCCAAACATAGACTGTAAACTGTTCCTTGTCCATGTGACCCAAGGAGTTGTACAAGTATATATCTGGCTTTTACTTTTTGTACGATAAAAATATGGTGATCGTTGTTGCCTGCATTTAATTTCTTTGTTTATTTCAAAGCTCTGGAGTCCTATTTAATAGAAATTGTATTAAGGCTTAATTTGTATAATCACGAATAAAATTTGTATTCAATGGGTTATTTGCAGTTAAATGGCAGTGATGTTACTTTACAGGCGGTGTAAAATTCTCGTATGTTTAAGAGCAAGAGAAAATGGTTATGGTGATTACAATTTTTCAAAATTTCTGTGTCTAAAACGGCGAATTGTATATGTTTATAATTTTAAGTATGTTTTGTTGTGCTCTTAAGGGCGGATTTGTTATATTTAATGGACACTCGCAGAGTAGTGCATGATCACTTACTGATTTAATATAAATGCAGATATCCAAACTTTTTTAATTTTTAATGTTAACAAAGGAAAATATATGCATCAATATTACCAGTATTTTTTAATTTACATTTTTACATTTTTATTCTACAACTAGTAGCTTCCCGCGAACTTGACTATTGTCGGTCCACCTAGTGGGAGGCCTACCCACGCGTCGCTTACCAGCTAGTGGCCACCACTGCCACTTCAGTCGTGCAATACTTCGACATACGTCGGTGACCTTGGTTTTTCTGCGGATCTCATTTCTGATTCGATGTAGCGAAACAGTATAACCCTATCCATTGCTCTCTAAGTGATTGAGCTTTCTTATGAGGCCCATCACAAGCGTTCACGTTCTCGGATTCGTATGTCATCACTGGCAACATACATTAGTGTAAGACCATCGTCTTTAGAAATTGTCAGATCCAAATTGGATTTAGCGAGTGATCTCTTTTTCAATATTAGATTTACCAAGCTGGATGCAAACAGTCCAGCTCACTGGTAAATATTAGCGTCTACAACCTCAAGGGTAGTATCTCCGACAACTACTTGAATAGGCGCTTTGTGGACATTAGACATCAATGACCGGTCGTCTTGGCAACCTTTGAATAAGGCCTATGCCTTCCGTCTATCGACTTAAAAAAAGAAGATTAGTAGTATGCCTCCATTCTAATAGCTGAAGTACATCCACTGCTGGCAACATTAAACGTCCCATGGCTGAAATGATAATGACTAGTAGCTACTAATTTTTCTGTTGTAAAATCATAGATGAATTTAATTCGACATGTTGAATCAAACGATAATCTACGTATAAACTTCACCAAATCAAGTGGCTCCTCTTTCATCTACATTCCACCCTATGCGATGAATTTATTCTTCAGGCGACATTTTATGTGTCAATAAACTTGACGTCTGGTCAAACTTTTATTGGTTGCTGAACGATTATTGAATCATGTAGATACATAAGTTTGCGTGTAATCATTATGGGTGCGATAAGGATGCCCAAAAATTGGAAATTTATAAATATATCATATTTAAACTACACAGATACGCGATGTTTTAGCTTCTCTTTCTATTGATTAATCGTATAATGACAGTACAGCTTATTTTTTAATGCATGTAAATATATATAAATACAAAATGTAATGTTACTATTGACTATTTATAACTTTGTCCAAACATGTTTGTAACATAATAGGTTAATAATAGGTTTCCATCTAGTTAATAAGTGGATATGCGAGGATGAAATATTCAAAAGGTCAAACAAATATTAAAGTAGTACCTAAGTGTGGAAAATTAATGCTAAAATTGCATCTAAATAAGGAAGTTATAAAATGAAAAACTATGTGAAATTAGTGTGAAATGATGAGAATATGAATAGTAATAAGTATTATTGTTATTAATATGTATATACTTTCAATTATTTTTAATTTATACTAGGAAATAAATACGTATGTGCTTAAAATACGTTTATTGACAAAAGAAAGGTGTTATAACAAAATTAGAACTTGTGCGTTGCAAAAACAATAATATTGATAAATAAAGGAATAACATATCGTAATCCTATAAAAATATTCTATAATAATAAAAACTAACAGTCCAATATATCGCGCGTGTCGCAATGATAAATATTGTATCAAAAATCGATTAATATAATGCTGTTATATTGATATTATGAAATATCTTACGGTATCAGGGAATATGGAATTTTTGTTAAAATGTTTTAAAAGATTTTGGATGTCTTGTAAAATTTCTGAAGAGTAATGTTAAGTAAAGAGAGTAAAATTATACCTATGAAAGCTACGAACTTATATAACTTAACCGTTTTGGTAAATCTAAATGGCCTGATTAGGTAAAAGTCAGTATGGACGGATGGTAGGATTGTAGAGGACGACTAAAACTTAACCAACGCAATTTAAAAGCCATCCCTCAAATGTGATTAATCTTTTGCTACATTACTATTGGCGGCTTAGGAGCAAATATCGGGTAACAATAAAGAATAACTCGAAATTTGTATTTCATTTATATGAATAATAGAAAACTGAAATATGTTTAGAAAACGGCCCAAATAAGTTCGTATGATTGAAGAAATCTGTATACATTTTTTACGATATAGAATGTAGTAGTAATAAAGAAACGATCCTACTTATTGTTACAGGTAAAGCACGAAATGAAGCGGGTCTTACGAGGGCATATCATGCGTTCACACGATTTTGCGCTGCTGGCGGAGTGACACGTTTTAAGCATCGTCTTCGAATCGGAGTATGGCGACAATCGAACAATGCATAACAGTATATACGAAATACTAACACTTTAGAGGGCGGTTCTGTAGCACATAGTTGACGGTAGTAGTTGGATTTTCCGCAAACGCTTTCAATCCAAGTACACAATTTTCAAATACCTTCGTCCTGAAAAAGTATCCCGGCAAAATCCCGGACGCAAATATTTATCTCTAACTTTTCATCATTATCATCTTTTCAGCCGAAGGGCATTCACTACTGGATAAGTCTCCCCAATAGATTTTCAATAGGACCGGTTGAACAGTGGCCTACATCCAGCGCTATCGGTACGACGTCTATCCACCTTGCACATGGACGTCCTACATTGCGTTAACCGGCCTGTTGTCACCGTTCCAGAACATTAAGATCCCAGTGGCAATCTGTTCTATGCGCTTGAACTTGCTAATCTGTACTAGCTTTTATAACTTACAAATTTAGAATTATCCTTATCATTACACAGGTATTACTTAACTACATAAACCTGATGTTTCGCTGCGAGATTGAATCAGAAATGGGGAGAACCGCAAACTAACCAACTTCTGACGTAAGTCTATAAATTTCTCACGTGAAGTGGCAGTGGGCGGTGCACTTCGTTCTTGCAACCGATGGCTGTTGTGTCTGAAAAGTTCTCGAACGACGACCACGAGCCGGCAGGTAGGTTTCTCACTAGGAAGATCGACGACATAGTTAAGATCGTGGGAAGTCGTATGCGAGCAGCGTAAGACCGGTCATTGCGGCTATCTTTGGAGGAGGTCTTTGCCCTGCGGGTAATAGTGGACGTCTAGTCAGCTAAAAATAAGAAGAAGAAGATTATTTAACGTCTATATTGTTTTCACACTTTAATCCTGATCGATATTATGATTAATGCCCATAAGTTAGACAGAGAAAACGTATAGTTTTCTAGTAGAACATTGGAGTATTTGTATTTAAAAAAAACATCCGATAATGTTTTACATAGACATTACAAAGGAATTCGCAATAAAAAAATTGAAACACTAACTAAATAAATTTGTTTTGGTATTGTTATTCGGCGGCGTCGCCTCTGTTACGGATTGTTGTCGCCATTCGGCACCTTTAATGGTCACAGAAATAATCGTGTTTTACACACGTGTCGTAAACCTAAGCAAACCGGAGACAGCCAGGACAAGGTGTGTTTGTCTTGGTCACTGCTAGGGTTACAGGTAAGGCGATTTGCATAATGCCTCCCACGATGATATTTTTGCTTTATTATTAATATTTTACTTACAACGAACAGAAAAATAGCGGCGATGCAACCACTTTTTCATTCCTTATTTCAATTAATATTATTATTTAAAAATTTCTCCATTCTCGTGGTGAGTTTATACTCCTTTTAATTCTTTTGTTTTCTAAAATATGTTGTATGAAGGTATTAACGTTACAATTTTTTTGTCTGTATTACTAATGCTGAAATTCATTACATTTCTTTCTTTAACTCTGCGAAATTATTTTGCTTCTCATACAAGAAGTAGAATAAATGAAGCTTACTTTGAGAGTACCCATTGTATATATTAAATGATTCCAATAAACTTTGCTTTATACCGAAAAACGGCATTACACTGCCGTAGACCAAATGTATATTAGATAAACCCTTGTACATTTCGAATTTCGTGATTTAATAAAAAAAAGCGGCTTCAGATTGTGAAATATTTATTAACTCAAATTTATTTTATAATAAAATACTATAAATTTTTAAATTGTATTTATTTTCCATTGAAATAAAAAAAGATAGTCATCGGGTGCTGCATGTTAAAAATAACTATCTTTAAAAGTTTAAAAAGCAATCGTGTGAACGTATTTAAAGTAAACCGAGTTTGAAATTTAGATTCAAATAGAAACGCAAAGAGCAACCCGAAAGGCGACAGTCGTAAAATGTAATTGTTTGCTAACCACGAATACTTGCGTAGCGTTATTGATCCTTCCAATAATTATCGAACACGTTTCATGTCACTATGTTTAAACGCATGTTTAAACACAAAAGTGGACGGGCATGGCGGAGACGCGGCAAGTCTTGTTTATAAGTTTACGTACGGAATCGTAAAGCCGAGGCAGGCAGTAGGTAGAGTTAACAGAAAATCCGAGTCAGTGAGAGCAATGTTCGAGCGGTGCGAAAGTATTTTTAATATTTAGTAAGTTACTTTGGGTCCGGCAGATATAAATTGTCATTATTTTTTCACAATATTACGTATAAAACTGAAAAAAGTAGACATGACAAAACAAACACACGTAATTGTTTATTTTAGATTTTCGTTGAGGCATACGATGATGTCATAATTTAATCATCAGTTCTATAACTACAAATAGCTTCTGTGAATGATGAAAGAAAAATTTTGTTATCAATAATAATGCACCTACATTAATACTAAAAAAAAAACTAAAAGATATTTAAGAAAGCCTTTTTTGAATTATTAAAGACTAATAGTTTAAGTTCACGAAATTGAGTTAGCATTAAGTATTTAACTGTACGGATACCCTAAAATAACATTTAAATTTTAGAGTTTGTACAAAATCTAGGTGGGAAACGTTGATTTTCTATGAAGTAAATTCGAAACCGCTATCTTTAACGCCTCGTTAACGGCTTAGCAAATGTCTTTAAAATATTTGGTGCAAATTGAGCACTGCGAAGAAAACAAGTGAAGTGTCATTACATTAAATTTTGTTTAATTAAAAAAAGTAATTACTTTTTCTCACATATACCTTGCGGTTAACAGGTGATACTATTCGTGTGTTAAGCACATCGATGTTAAACATAGCGGTTATTTGCTAAAATCAAATGGCTGAGCTATTAATATAGCGTTTAGTCAATTGTTTATCTATCTTAACAAGTATGTGAGAAAGAAATTGCGTTGATTCATTTATTAGCAAATAATGAAACGTGATATATTGAGAATTTTTGAGTCGCAATGGAGATTTTCAAACGTTGAAAATTGTTAACAATGTTAATGCAAATTAGATTTCTGAGCGACAGTTCATTGAGGACATAACTATAATCTATGTTAGTATCAAATACTATTTACGAAATGTGACAGTTATACAATTTATTTTTTACTCCTCATATTTATTATTAGCCCGTATTTTGTATGGTTTTCATTAATTAAATAAATAAAATATCAAAATTTTAGAACAGTTTTAAAATCCAGTAGAACCGAACCTAAATCTTTGCCACGTAACACGTAAACGTACAGTACGAGTACATATTAATAGGGCACCCGCTAGTATACAAGGTAATTTGTCAGCAAAAAGCTTGAAAGATATTACCCTCTTTCTTATCACACTTTGTAAAGTGACCACTTTGAAATACATTGCATTATTTTTTTTTATTGGAATGTCACAGACCAGTAACTTTTGATAGTATAAAGTTTGTAGAGACAGGTATTAAATAATAAATATTTGTTTTTGTTATTTATAATTTCTTACACCATTGATTCTTGGATAGAGTGTACCGTGTATCAATTGACAGAAAATGCAATTATACATTCTCCCTTTCTACACTTTTACACCTATTACCAATTAACTTGTATAGTAGAATGATTGATTTCCGTGGTGCTTAATTTTTCTAATGTTTTCAAATGTGATATAACTAAAAAATCATCAATGTAGAGTCACACTAACAGTGCAAATGCCTTTATTTCGCACTTGAAAAGTGTGTATCCGATATACACTGTCTAAAAGTGCTTTTAGACAGAAAATCATCGTCTCTTAAGCTCATAGAAGCCTACTGCATGTCATAGACCTCTTCTAAATACTTATAAGGGGGAACATGCCATAATCGCCACACTTGGCAGGCGGGTTGGCGATCCCAGTGCGGTATTATGTTACACAGAGAACGCTGCTGTTCATCACCTAGAAACTTGATTGTGAGTAATTCTATATATTAATAAGCAAAGTGTGAATTATATAAGATAGTATCCTGGGAATCTAGCCCATGAACTGCGGTCATAAGTCTCAGTCCTCTATTGCTGGGATACCTCCGGTCAGACAGTAACCAAGGAAATTGCAATTTCCATTTAAGCAGTAGTATAAGTGCTGTCACAAAAATTTTGCAGTAATTTATATATGAAATAGTGAAACTACAAAGTTCGTGCAAAGAGACCGGGGCTAAAGACCTTCTGCGTTTTTTCTTGAAACCCAATGAAAGTTTTAAAAACTTTTATAGTGTAGATTACCTCAGAGTTATTGAAGAGAGGATAAATGAGTTTAAATCAATATTTCAGAAGATCCATTATCAGTATTATTATATATTAACATTGGTAGTTCTAATATAAATATGTGCTATTTATGATCATCAAAAGACGCTAATTTAAAAAAAGCTATAAATAACTACACTTACCATATGCGTCCGTAATCTCTTAATCCACTTATTACGTATTCTATCCGAAGAAGACAGATATGGTGTGAGATAACGAGACTAAATAGTATTTACGCCAAGGTGTTAATTTCAGGAGTTTAGAGTAGCGTGAATTTTATTTATATGAAAAGTTAATTCATGCCCTGCTAGCACGTAGTGTTTAAACGGCGGAGTTAGCACTGGGCTCCGAATAAACATAGCTGCGCCGGAGTTTGTACGTGTAAGTACACTCGTGCTTCCCCGCCTCGGACCTTAGCCTGTTGGTGCAAAAGGCAGATTGCTTTCGTCGTACAATTGTTTACTTTAAAAGTTTCTTTTTTATTAATATATCAGCAGTCTTAAACTAAACACTTGAACAATACTCCGTATGGTACATAACGCTGGTACGTAACATTGGAGACACGAATTTTCTAAAGGGGTGAATGTTTAGCTCATTGCTGTCAATTAATGCGTAATACACCCTATAAAAATTAAGGTATTTAGAAATAATAAATATAATTTTTATTATTTAGTAAGAAAAGGCGTTGTCGAAATTCCGATTATAACATAATAAAATTATTCATTGTTTGCTATCTGTTACTACTGACTTTGTTCTACCACTGCCAGAAGTTATTAGCATAGCGGATTACAATAGCAAAATTACATAAATTAATGTTTCAAAGTGATGACTTTATACAGAGAGATTGGAAAGAGGTGTAAACGCTTTAAAACTTTTTTGTTATAAATAAGCTATGCATAGATTTTTCAATTTATTACAATTCACTCGTTTAAATCTTTTACACCTATAACCAATCATCCTGTGTTACTAAGTACCTCCTAGTAAAACAGCATACGATGAATCGTAGGGCAGATATGTAATTTACTTATCTATTATTTTAAAGATTGGAGAGGATTATTGAAAAGTAGTACATATTTTCTTTTAAACAAAATAAAACTTTGTAATTTCAGGATATTTTTCTCCACCGATACACTTAAATATAGGTTCTCCGTATGCAGCAGCCGCAAGGCGAGTCTAATGTTTAACTAGAGTAATATTTTGAACAAACAGACGAATTAAATGAAATTGGGGTCCAGTAGTTTCTGAGAAGGGACAGGGAAGTTTAAATAAACCTCGTACGAGAGGTATGTACAGACCAAAATATCGCCACAAAAATTTGTTATCATTGAATATTATTTTACTGTAATATTACAAAACAATAAATAACTTTTTATCACAACCGTAGGAAGAATTACCGAATTCTAAATTATATTAATGAATGACAATATATTGAGATAAGTGTAGTAATATAGATTATGATTAGTTTTTGATGACGTAAGATAATATTTTAGAGATATCTTTAGTAGAGAATATTTTCCGACTGTTATGTTTTTTAAGGTGAGATTACGTGCTATATTCATAAAGAGAACAAAAATTCACAAAAAAATAGTTTATCTGTTTTTGAATTATTTATCGAATAATATTATTTTTTGAATTATTTACAATTATTACATGTTTTCGAAATAAGTGTTAGTTACGCTGTTGGTGTAAACAGAAGTACGTTGTAACGATAGCTTATAACGGTCGAGTGTTTAAAAATGAAACGTTTCTGTGGAGAGCATTGAGCTCGCCCGTTGTTTGAGGTTTCCTTTTCCAATTAGCACTCGGCCGGCCGGCAGACCGTAACTGGGTGAGGCGGCGATGGAATGCTGACTAGGTGCCTGCAAACAGCTCCTCGGTGCCGTGACGTACGTCAAGCTAGAGACGGTCCGTTGTGAAAGCTGCCTACCTATTTCGTCCGCCTATAGAACGGCGTTCAGTTATCTACGCAAACAGGTGACTTTGTCACAAACACCATCCAATACATTTTATTGCCGTCTAAAATAAATTTTTCTTTTTTTAAAAAGGTTCTAGAAATGCAGTTTTATATTATAAGAATTGTATACATGTAAAATTGTATTACATAAGAGTATGTTCATATCCAAATTAAATTATTTTATAATTATTAATTGAACATTGGCCACGTTGATGTTTGTGCAACGTAATCAAAATGTAATAATAATAAAAATCTAATTCATTTTAAGTAATTAGTATAGCAAAAATAAGTTTTTTTTGCTTGCGATACAGAATAAAGTGATTTGTGTTAGAAAAATGTATTGCACGATTTTTTTAAATGGTGAATAATTTAGACACGCCCTTTAAATTTATAATATTCAGGCATTGCTCACCTTTTTCTTTAATTTAATTTGAGTATTACATAAAATTATTTTAATTATGAACATTCTAATTAAGATTAAAAATGATATTATTTATTGTTTTCAGGGCACGTCTACATGAATATTTTTGTAGCGATAATACAACATTGCACAATTAAAATACTAGCTTCAGTTTTAAATTAAACAATAATTAATGAATAAAAAACAACAAGTTTTTGAGATAATATATATAGCACAACATGGAAATTAAATTTGTGTATATTTATTTTATTATACTTTACATCAACAGTTATATTCAACGATAACGATTAAAAAGATTCTTGTGATTCGTTATAGGAAACTTTAAATATGCACCTTATTATGAGATGACGCGGTTTCAATTGTAATATTAACTAAATAAAAAAATCGACTTTGCCAAGTTTACCGGTGCAATAAATGTGTAACATTATTTTATTTTTCCTTATACAAGTTGTAATGTAACAATCGTAAAAGCTATAACGGGGTGAATTTATAGCATATTTATTTGAAAAAAAAAAACTTTAAAGATTTTACATCTATTTCTAATCACTACCAATAAAGTGAACATTCAGCTTTAACTCATCTCCGATCAATTTAACTATTATTTCTGAAAACACCGATTTTGGATAGGGTCTACCTTACATTAATTGAAAGCGAGGAGATTTACCCCTTTTAAGAACTACTTGTTTCCAATCACTTTATACATAGTTGCAATAATCTTAATCAATATACGTATTTAAAATTTAGTGAAGTTTACAGTTTTGTACATGAATGAAAATTTTATATGAAATGAAAACTTTTATTTGGAGAAGAAACTTTTTTTTCATGTAAGCGATTCAAGATAGTTTTAATAAGGACGATTTGTCTATACAATGCAATATGTGAGCTAAAAATTTAAAATCAACTAACTCCTTATTTTAAATGTTCATAAAAGCAAACAAAATTAGTTTGTTAAGAATAATAGTATAAATTCTAACATCACTCATGATTCGAGCGTCCGTCAGTGAGTTGCGCAGGATTGTCTCAGTAGCGCCCAGAAGGCGCCGCCAATCCGTTTCTTTGTCAATACGCTAGAGGCGGAGTCTAATCGACTTGCCTGTAAGATGGTTTCTGTACCTTCTAATATTAGAAAATAAACCTTATGACTGCGGCACAGAATTTACAATCTTCTAAATTGTAATAGAAAAATTATATAACGTGATAAAAACAATGCAACTGTATTCTAAAAGGGATAAGGTCGCTTTTCGATAGCAGCTTTATTACATTGGTGGTTAATGTCGTTTTGTGTACATGCTAATGAAGTGTAGTGTGGTCGAGTTTGTGGTAGTTGCTCATACTGTTGGCACGCCTGCACAGATTTTTGATACGTGATAATTTATTACAACATAAAGTATAAATTACATTATTATATTAAAAACGTACAATATATAATTTGCTCTGAACTATATTTATAATTGACAGATAACCTATTTATATAATTTTAAATTTGTGTCCAGTAGTACTGTAAAATTATAAAATGTGCCCGAATTGTGCTGTGAACTAATGTTACAGTTATCTAATTGTTAATGTGGTCTATTAAGATTAAAGGATATATTGCCTGAATCTGTAATCGGTAAGTAGATGTTAACCATCATTATTTCTGAACTTAACTTCCTTGATTTATTTAATATGCAAAGGAGTAAAAATAAGATAAACCAATTTTGACATTTGATATACTATGTAAACAATCCTCAAAAAACAGGTTAATAGCAAATTATTATAAAAATGGTTTTATGCAAGCCATTTATTTTGTTAGTGGGCACACATTTAAATTTCTTTTTATATTTTTGAAAAAAAATATCTGAACCATTTCGTTTATGAAAACTTGGTTATGAAATTCAAATCACAGCTTTTTACACCAACATCAATTACGAAATCTATTTTCTTGTTGCGATTTGTAATCTGAGTCGCAGGTCTACGTACATCAGTGAACATCCTACTGAAAACGGCTGAAACGATGACTATGATGATGATTATATCTACAGTCTGTTAACTATATCCAATGCTTCTTTAAAAAGGTTTTTTTTTCGTTTGACATTAACATAAAAAATATTATAATTCCCTTTAATTCTTGTAAATCTACAACCGCATCTAGATTTAATAATGATTAATAAAGTTTTCATTCCACGTTAACAATACGTGTTTAATGTGGCTTTTCTATATTTATTAATGTGGTAGGCAAAGTGCTTAAAATGACTTTATTTTCTGTTTACTACTATATTTAATATTTATTACGCTTTCGTATGCATACTGTACAATAGACTCGTTTAATATTTTATAAGTATCTTATCAAATTGGTGAAATAATCCACGAACAGTTTTTTTAAATTTACATGCAAATCAGTGAGTAATGCTAAAGTGTTTGAAGAGCTCTACGTACGACTGCGATTGCAGACGTGTGCGGGTAATAACTACATCATATTTTTATTGGCAATAGGATCTTTCTTTAGAAGCTGTTTTATAGGGCAGTTATTAATGTATTATAGGAAGTTATCACGTAGTATAAACGCGCGCCCGCGGGCCGGCATTGTGCTGCAGATAAGACAATGTAAGCGCGCCGACGCACGTTGTACAAAGCGGCACGGGTTCCGTCATCGGTCGGCGAAGGCCTATCGGCGCGTCCGACTCGCCACAAAGCCCTACAATAAACTTTTACAACTCACATAAAACCCTGACTTTTTAACCCGAGTTATTTGAATTAATATCAATTCGGAGTTTCTCAATGGGCTTTACTCGTCAAACTCTAAAGTTTTATGACAACCTCTGAATTGAGGAATAAAATTTAATTGAAATGTATACCCCCAAAAAAGTTTGATTGCAGTTATCAGCTTCCGAATTTGAATATTTACATTTAATATTCTAGAGGATATAAAAATGATTCGGTTGCACAGTACGTAGATGTCGTTTATGTCTATTGTATGAAAAAGATACACAATGTACCGGGAAGTAATCATTTTCACTGTATCTATAATATTTTTATTATTACAGTGATATTGTACTAAAATATGTTTTAATGTGTAAACAGATGTCTAAATATATTATCGTGTAATGTTTTGAAGACAGCAATTATATTTCCTCTTTTGTAATAACGGATCAGGCACTTATGTGGCAATATCAAAAAGTTTGAAGCTTATTTTTATTTGCTTAAAGACAAACTTTATTGATCGTGTGTTGCGGTTGTTTGATTTTAGCCTATTGTTTGATTAACATATCAAGGCTCACGGTTGTATACATGCCAAGTGATAATAAAAAATCAAGTTTGAAATGTCGATGACGCAAGACCATTAAAATACTTACTTGAGTTTTCGGCATCGTTCCATTTGCATAGCCTCCTCGGCCTTCGTTACGCAGTCGTTCCGCAAACTTTGAAATTGGAAAAGCCAACACGGGTATATTGTTTCAATAGTTTCAATTTGGCCGAGTCGGTCTTGCATTTGATAATTAGCACCTCTCGCCTCGCATCGCAGCGCTGCCTGTCCCGCACAATTGGCTCGCCGCCGTGCACGCAGCGTCTAACTTTATCGAAGCGAATGCCATAAACTTCCAATCACCGACCCCGGTTCCTTTCGTCGCAGCCGTCCAAGTCACTCGTTGTTATCTTTAATATTTTATAGGATCAGTAAAACGACGGCACTGCAAAGCGATTAAGCGACATTCCACGTGTCCGTCGACATGAGTTCTTTTCGATGTTCGGTGTAGTGATGCGCCGTCGGTCGTAGCCGACGTAATTTCACGTCCCTAATTAAAAGGCGATAAATATTTACGAGTGCGCCTGCTTGCTTTTGTATATTTTGTTGAGATCTGCATACAGAGTTAGATACGAGGTTGAGACCTCGGCTCGCACACCATATTTAACTTCACCATTAAAAAGAAAATGTTCGCAATTCATCTATACGACTCAACTTTAATATTTATACCTCATGGAGTCGTAAAACGATGAATAATGACGATGCAGACGAGTGGGCTAGTGCTGTAATTACTTTGCTTTTATACGTACGTACTTTACGTTGGGCGCTTTCTTGTTGTTTACAGCTTAACTGTTGTAGGGATATGATAGCAACCTTCATAGTCGGTCTTAATACTTTGGCATAAAACAAAACAAATAACAAGTTAACGCCTTTTTTATCGTCGTTACAAATACAAATTAACATGTTTTCTCCTTAAATCTGTTTCGGACAGAATTATACGCATATTCCATTATTAACAAGTCAATTTATCTTTCTATACAAGTTATGATGAAAAAGAAAACTTTAAAACATAACACGTTACCTGAGTGCAGCTTGCGAGGGTTAAACACAGCTTTTCCATTACAACAATAACTACAAACTGAAAACGGGTAGATGTCACAGCCTTCATCTTTATTACGTAATTGTCTAAATAAAAATAACCCGTCGATGTCTTATCTATCGGATATGCTGCTACTTTGGATCATATAGTTCCTGTTATCTTACAATGATTAGGTAATAAATCCTAAAATAGAAGGTTTCGCCCAAATAAAACCCTTTTTTGGGGAAACCTTCTATTTTCATCTAATTGAAGTGAGGAGAGATTTGAGTGAGTTTAAGGAGGTCAATGACTTTGGAAGGTTTGAGAGGAGGAAGAAGTGTAATCTAGAAATGACAGTCTAAAAGAATTTATATGAAAGTTATTTTAAAAACAATAAAGTAATAGAACTACGAAAGAATGACGCTTGAATTAACCAGAAACAAAATATTTTTTTACGAAATTCTTCAGGTTTTTAATATAAGGCTGCATTGCTAGGAAAGACGGTTACAACTGGAAAAACTTATCATCTCCGTTAAGTGGATGGACTACGAGGTTGCAACCTCATGCGCTGGCCCGATCAGGTCCGTACCAGGCTCGATAGCCCAAGCAATACGTAGCGCCCAAGACTGGCACAGATTAACAATACATAGTGCAGGAGAAATTTTCCACAAAGTGTCACGATCTTCGGTGATAAGGGATACGATTCAAGAAGAAGGTGGAAAGGAACTTTTTTTTTAACATTTAACATTTGTATCTTTAATGTCATAGTTTTAGCAGCTGTGCAAGCAAAGGTATAACAAAGTTGCATGATAAAGCATTGTGCGTAAATCTTACGAGGCGGTAAAAATCATATATATTTGAAATAGGCATCTTTATGCTATAGGTATTAAGTGACTTGTTTGACTTGTGGTTTATTTCTGATGAAACATAAAAAACAAAATATAATGAATTTCGATTTTATAGCTATAATGAATAGATTGGCAGATAAAAACTTTATATATTGAAAGCAATTGATTTATGAATAAAATTTTTGTTATTAACAGAATATACGATATATTGCCAGTAATGAGTATGTTTCGTTTGTTTTCTGGTTATCGAAATAGGTTTCTGACTTTATTACAGCTATGTCGTTCACCTAGTTTTAAAATAGATGTATAGCAGAACACGATTATTTTATTAGAACAAGATTTTTTGTCTGTTAAATGCGATCATAGTGTTTCGCAAGATATTGAATATAGATAGCACCGCACCGTTACGAAGAGGATAATATAACTTATGTTGTAAACAAAACTGTAATTTCTTATGACACTAAATTTTCTTTGTCATTGAATGTCATATTCATTTAATTCCGAGCAGACGTTTAAATTTTATTATATTAAAAACAAAAATTAAAAGATACTCATATAATAAAATATCTTGTTTTAATAAATTTTAATGCCTGAATACGCTCTGAGTTTTTAATATACTTATAAGGAAATTTTTTTAAAATTAAAATCATTCGAAACTTTACTTATTGATGCAATCTTAAAATTCAGTACGATTTAACAAATGCATTTTAACTCCTGGCTTTTTATTAGCATCTTTGTTAAGTTTTGTATAGACACTAGCAATTACATATGTAATAAAAAAGTGCACAAAACTTATTATAGACTTAAAGCTAAGCCCATTTGTTTACTTATAATTTTGCTGTAAGATAAAAAAATGAAAATACGAATTTCGCATATTTTAATTTTACGTCTTAGGACCATCAAAGTCGCTTATTATTATGGTGTATCGCCATTTTCAGATTGTACTCAATTAATACATACACTCCGAAAAAGCTGACATTCCCTTTGTAATAAATGTTTATTGACTATCTCTCAGTAGGTTTATCTACGTACTATCGCGACAATCTTTTCAATTTCCTTTTCCCACCCAGGAAAGCATTTAATATTTAAATTTTTGCATGCTGTTTACAAATGTCCTTAAAATTCTTCGATTGGCAGGTTGAGCGAGGTATTCTGTTATTGCTATCTTTTTGAAGACGGATTAATTTGAACGCAAAGCCCTATGCAGGCAGTATTTGTAACCTATACCAACATATGTTTTAAAATTGTTATTTAGTAGACGAAAGAAACTTTAATCATTGACATTTACCATCCATAAAAAAAAATTGTAAAGGCCAGAATGCGCATTAGTGCTATTTTGTTTAGGATTTACTTTTTTCAATTTTTACATCCGTGCCATTGGCAAAGGTCGCCAATTTGTTTTTTTATGAAATCCTTTAACTTTTACCGGTGCTACAGTTTTTTTTTCAGCTCTGTATAACATTTTTATGATGATTTATGTCAAAGTATAACTTTCTGTAAGCAGTTTATACTTTATCAAATAAATAAATGATCTGATTTTTGCCTTTAAGAAGAGTAGTATCGTCAGCTTGGAGAACTTTCCTGCTTGTTACCTCTCACATCAACCTACTATTACAAACAGATAAGTAAATAGCTTGATGTATATAGCTCTTGATAGCAGGTCCGATATCTATTAACAAGATCTGTACAATATTTGCCAATTCTTTTAAATGCATTTCCGTAAACGAAATTTTGATAAAACATATTTAGCGAAACAACCTTTTTAAATTATAGATTAATAATTGATTTTAACGAGGTGTTTAGCTTCTAATGCTGATGTGCGCTAAGTTAAAACTAAACAAAAGTGTTCAGGATGTTTCTTCTTTGCTATGGTCGTCTAACATCAAAGTAAAAACGAATAGTTCTACTTACTCATTGGTGGTTTTTCTCTTTTGTAAGAGACCTTATATTTGAGTCTCTCCCCCTCTCTCTCTCTCTCTCTCTCTATATATATATATATATATATATATGTAATATGAATAATAAAAAAATAATCCTCTGAAAAAATATCCATTAAAGTCACGTGTCTGAACAGTTTTCTGAAAAATATATTATATTATTTATTGGTTCGTTTGGTACACAACGTCTTCCAGTTTGTAACATAATGTACCCTCACTTTTTGGATTGTATTATACTGCTGCCAAAAAACATTTGCAGTTTCGGCGGGTTTGGAGGGACAAGATGCAGATGACCCTTTGCCAAAACCTCATTTAAAGTTAGCAAAGCTCTAGGGCTCGCTCAGATTTTGTTACATTTTTTACCGGATTGGGATGTCACCTAGCTTTTACATTGCATAGTCGGGCACGTTCTGATGCAAGGGCCCCTCGAGGGCGCCTTGCCTTGGGAATCGACAACATATCTGTTTAGCATTCCGACTTTAGGAACCTAGGGGGCCGAATCTCAACTTAGTCGTTTGCTGCCTTGCTAACATTTCTACCGTTTCGGAACGAAACTTTAGCAAAGTTTCTATCTAATATGAAGTATTTTACCCGCGATTTTCGTTATTAATAGTGAAAATGACAGACGGAACTAGTTCTAACTAAATCTATACATACACTATAATAAGCAACAATATTTTAAGAGATATTTCGCAAACAGTTACGTTGCACAATCACACGTACAATTGTTTACTATTAAAACTAGCTTAAATATCTTTATACAATTGTACATATTTATTTATAATATAAAAATGGGAAAGTATTGTCCATAGATATATTAACTGCAGGACACGGTTCACTACAACTATCCTTTATTTGCTTTTAGGCTAGTGAGAGAAATAGATGAGAGTAGCGGATGTGAAGAATTATAAACAAAATTTTGGATGTGTTTTCATGCGACTACTTTTATAGAGGTTGTGCTAGTAGTGGATAATGTTAATGTACTTGCCCAATAGCAAGTCAAAGAAACAAAGATAAAGATTTAATTGAAGTCAATACAAGAACACATCAAAACACAGGGTAAATAGAAATTGATTCAAACGCGTCAATTCAAAGGATCAACAGATATCATGCTAACCCATTTTTAACTTATTATCGGTAATTAATGGAACAAGTTGAAATTTTTCTAGTATTAACTTGGGCCGGCGATTACAAGCATTCTTTATTAGTAATAAAATATGTATACGTAAGAGGTAGTAAAAATATAATAACACAAAACGTAACTAATACCTGCCCTTATACAGGTTGATAGGTTATAGGCGTAAAAGCTTTAAAGAGGTCATCCTTCCCAAAAGACATTGGTCGAAGAAATAATAAACAAAGAAGTAGCGTAGTAAGTAATAGCGTTTTCAATTTGGATTACAACATACGAAAATTATTTATTGTTTACTGTTTGTTCCTGCAGACTTTGTACAGCAGAAGTTAGTGGACAGTCGCATTTCAATGAAATGGGAAATTTCAGAGTAAGCACTTATTACATGGCGATTCCCTGCAAATAGGTGAAAAAAACTTTGAAGCTTTTTGCTGACGAACTAAAGATACATCGTTTTAAAGCTAATTATGTCAATTATTCTACAATACCCCTGTAGCTAAAAAATTATGACGTGTCTAAACACCAGTTTCATCTTAATATTAGTTTTGTTTGGTAGAATACTGCTTTTAGCACACTATTGTATTCTTAAGCTTTATGTATGTAAAAAAAATACAAAACTTTACACAGCAAAAAGGATAACAAAAAGAGATTCTTCGCAGAACGTTTTTTTATGGCTACGTTTTTGGGGCCTTTCGTTCAACCCCTATCATGGGTGGACAAGGACAAGGAAAAGATTAATTTACATTATAATTTTCACATAATTTTAATTAACTTCCCTGCTCGTCCTCCCCAATATTTTCCGTTCTTTCTTCTAATTTTCTTAACAATATCTTCTAATCTTTTCCGTACATTGTCTTACTTCCTTCACTTTCCTTCCAAAGTTTTACAATTTTACGTTTATTATTTTTATCACCGTTTATTCTTTAAATTTACTTAATTTATATTTCAATTACTAGCTATTTCGCAGAACGGTTATAAGTAGACAAGAGTGGAATTTGTATTGAAATATTCGTTACAAGTAATAGATGACGAATGAGTTGTATATTATGCAAAATAAAGGTTATAGAGTGAATCATTAAAGTTGTGAACATAATGAGGATATATAATGGTACTTGCAAATGGCGTAGTTGGCAGTAATACAATTCTTAAAAAGACAATCAGATATGTGGAGAACTGCACAAGTTAGGTTAGTATAACATGAATCTATGTAATGCAATGTAAAAATAATTCAATCTTTACGATACTGTGGCAAACTAAGAGTATATAATTAGCCTAGGGTCTTTAACTGGGGACTTTAGAGTTCTGAATACACTGGATATTCGAGGAGAAAACCCATGGTCCATCTCCCATTCACCGTGACATGCCTTTGCCACTTGTTCTGGTGGTGGTTCACACTACTTATTAGGTCGAGCTCTTTGGTTGTACTATTTGAATATGGTTGGTTTTGATGTTAGTAATAAGGTAACATTTAAAAAAAAATAAGCATGTAACTAAAATTTTATTCCGGACTATTTTCCATTTGCTTCATTGTTCTTTTTAAATATTTACTTCAAAAAAGAAAAATGCAGCGCTAACCGCAAAAAAATTCGTCAAATTTAAAGACCTAATACAGTGTCAGCGAGAATAGCCTAACGTTGGTTTAAATGTTTTCGTTTTGAAAATCTTTATAACAAAGATGAACCTCACTCTTCTCCCCCAGTTACGGATAAAATGGGCGCGATATTTGAAAAGTGTTCAAGATTAGCATATCTGTAGCTACGGCGTAGCTGAAGAATCCTAAATTGACCACAAAACAATTTTGACCCATTTGAAAAAAGGTAGAGAGACCTCCTGTGGTCCCTCATTGAAATTAACATAATGAACCGTGTCCTGATTTGTGATTCTTTTTAGACGTAATGAATCCTAACCTTTTTTGAAGAATATTATGAAAAGTGATTAAAAGACGATTACTTACGACAGCAAAGTGCAAAATAGGTCGTGGTTGAAAATGGGTCACGTTTTACATTGTGTTTATTTTCTTTCACTTATTTTACTACTAATTGAATTAATCCCTTTTTTACATATAAGTAACATTAGCTTTATATCTTATACACTAATTTCTTATCTATTTATGTTATAGTATTTCTACTCATTTTTATATAACCTTATACATAATTAATATATTTTTATGTAATATTGATATTTATATTTTAGCTCAGCGTTCGAAGCTTAAATAAAAAATTTAGCCATTAAACCATTGTTTCGGATCTCTATTGCCAATAAGTGATGAAGATATAGAACATCGCCGGAATTAATAGTAGAGTTGCGATCTTAATTACGAAAACGCTTAACTACTAAAGCGAAATATTCAGCAAAAATTAAGAGTTTGAGAGAGTTTGACTAAGAGACCTTGGCTTGTAGGCGATAATTCATCTCCTAGCCTGTTTTTTAATTTTTTTGCTATATGGCTATATAAATAGTCATAACTTTGAGATTTTCATCTGTTCCGGTTGTTCAAAATTTTAAAAAAATTTGTTGGGCTAACATTAAGAAAGACTGCTAAAATTACTTGTTTGATTAGAAGTTTCAAAATTTCTTCAGCAATGGCACCATGTCACTCCTTACAAGATGGTCAAAAGCCATCGAACTAAGTGTCACCAGTATAGTCGCTATAGTTAAATAAAAAAAAATTCAAATAATGTATCGAATTTTTACATAAAATGCGAAAGAACTTTTTTTCCCCAGCTATCTCATCAGCTTGAAGTGGGGCTTAAGTCCGCTGGCGATTATTATAAAACGTAAGGAAATCTAGTTCTACCTTAAATTTTGGAAGCGACAAGCTAGTGCACTTGAATATGGTAGCGGGCAAAACCGTTTCCGTAGTTCTCTCTATAACTGGTTTTAGTTTTGGATATTACATATAGTAAGCATGAACGTTGGTCAAGAAAAGAAGGCAATCTGGAGCAAGGAAGTAACATGTTTCTGTACGGATACCACGATAAAGACAATTAAAGAGTCACGTCAAGATCGTAAAATGTTGGCCTAGAGATGATCGCAGTATAGTATTTAAAAGGCTTATTGTAATGAAAGTCAAATTTAACCTAAATAAAATTTTGAATCACTTGCAATAATTTGTGTAAATATGTAGTAACGAAGTGAAATCTTTGTACAATTAGTAAATTTATTATTTCTTGCATTCATCGTTATAAATCAACATATTCAGTTCAACATGATAAGTTTATGACTGGAACGCCATGCGACTGATCATCACAAAACGAAACAAAACAATATTTTGTATCTCAAGGAATAGATACTAACATGGGCCTCAACCAGATTCAATTTAAACACCTCAATAATAAGAATATCACGTGTTTCGATTAACAAAGACCACAGTTTCTAAATTTTTGAGTAAAACAGAGCGTTTCGGTCCGTAATTATGGTCGAAAAGAGTAAAACTGGTATAATTTTGCGTAGCAGAATTAAATGAGTGATAATATCAGAATGACAAAGGTCAACGTAATAAACAAATATGCAAACAATTATTGCGATAAAGGATATGTATATTTTTCATCATTAATGATTCATCTTTTAATTATAATAGTCAACGAAACTCGATAACACAGACCTTGATACTTACATAGAAATCGAAAAGTGTGGATGGTATCGTTGAAATTAAACCAAGTCGAGAACCTGGGACGTTGAACTGACGGAGCCAGTCGTTGATAATGGTTACAATAAACATTTGGAGAGGAGATCGTGAGCCAAACTTACAATGAATGTCCGGCTTATATTTGCTATCAAGATTTCGTGATGCTTTGAGTTGAAACACGGATAGGTGTATTTTCACACAGTTCTGTATTTGTGTATGCTGACGTTATTTGCTATCTTTCCAATATCTGCATTTATACATATTTTTTACTTTTTCCACTAGACTTTTTGCAACAATTTATACAAATAAAAGTGGTAAATATATAATTATGCTTGATATGTAATGCATGTGTGATAATTTACCAAACAGATATATTAAAAGTAGTCTCAAAATATACCGAACGAGTACAACTCACTTCCTCTTTCTAAAAGCAGGTGTGGGTTCCAACACCCAACAGGACACAGCTTCGGTATAAGAAATTATTAAGAATAATAATTCTATATTTTTAGCGAATAGTCATTAGAAATATTTCAGTTATTTTGATCTTTCAAGTCCATCATGTCTAGAGACATAAATAATAAAGTGCTAACAACGGATCGGTTTATTCGTTGTTACGTATTAATAGATCAAGAATTACAATTTTAACTACATTAATAGATACGCAAGATTGATTTGACAGAAACCGTAAATTTAAATTTAGTTTTTGCGCCTTGCAATTTAAGCGCCAAGTATGTGTATTATGTATTAGTTTTTTCTCTTTTAGTGAAACAGAGGTAAAAAATATTATAATTAAAATACCTAAATTTAATCAACTAATTTCTTCGTTTTTAATCGTTAGGTTATACCAATTAGGACACTACATCTACTCGAGAACAGGGACTTGCTACCCTTTGAATGTTTACGTTGTTTCTTTAAAATAAAATTATGAATACTAGAAAAGAGAAATTAAGATCTTGCTCGCTTCCAGCCACTTCCCTAGACCTTGTCTATGTCGTTGGTCCACCTAGTCGGAGGCCTACCCATCTACCAGTCCGTGGTCACCACTCAAGCTCTTTTTGGCCCTGATGACCATCGATTGCGCGAGTGATGGATGGTTGGCAAGAACCATTGATGTAGTCCGCCTTGTAGCTATGGCCGCGAAACCGACGAATCACAATACTGATACTCCTTTCCCATCGCGACTCCCTGTTGTGACGCCAGCGGTTGAGAGATTTTATAGTTAAATGCCGCGCAGTGTTATAAGACGTAGTGGGCAGGCTAACCAGTGTGCAGATTACGCGGCCGCTGGAACCTGAGAATTCAGGTGTGGAAGCCCCAAAACGATAGAGACGATCTTGTGAAGGTTTATGGAAATTATGGAGGTGGCTTATGTCTACCAGTGAACGTCCTACGGCTGAATTGATTATGGATGATGAAGGGTCATCATCATCAATAGGATTTGTTAATTTTTAAACGTTTCTGTTTTTGCCAACTGATGCAGACCAATAATTGCGACTATTAAAATGTAATGTTAATTGCATTTTAATACGGCACTAGTTATTAAAAAAACTACAAGTTACCGTGTTTTAGAGTTCAGGAATAAAGCTAGTTACGATTAGTTACGACGGCTGTTAGATGACTTCGTGACTTTTTTAATTTTACTCGCAGTAACTTTAAATACTGCCGTCAACCATCATCTATTAATAGGTTACTGTACAATTTTGATAAAGCTGTGTTATTAAGTTTACGTCTGACGGCCAATAAAAGCAAAGAACCTCGTCAAAACTTAATACATGTGATGTTCGTATGTTGTTTATGCATTATTATTTTTTAAAACACCCTCGCAGAAAACAAGGAAAGACTTGATAAATATTAATAAATATTTACAGAGTTCCGTTGTACCGGCACAAGCGACACCGTATGTGCCGGCGGAAAAGAGGTCATTACCGTTGTCGATAAAATTCACATAATGATATTGGATAGTCGAAGAATTAAAACATCTAAAGTGGCTGACGCTTTTAGTTATTTGTAAATAGCTTATGTTTTATTTATTTCTTCTTATTTATTAAGCCCAGTTTTAGAACGAGGTACGTTAAATTAACCACAAACGATGAGTTTCTGACGCTCAAAAACAAATAATCGTTAATTAAGCCCCACGACATCTGGACATAGACCTCCCCCATAGATTTCCAATAAGACCTGTAAGATGTACATTAAATTCTTGAGAGTGTAAAGCTTAACAACGTAATTGCGGATATAAGTTAGTATTAAGAGAGATCGTCACATTTCTTAATCATACAGTTCGCCTCAAGATACTCAAATATCTAGGAAAATGAATGATTATTAAAAGTTAGTAACAATTTTCGAGGTAACCACAGTTTATTTATAATAAAACAGAAATCAGTCCAGTACATATTTAGCCTCCTTATGGAAGATCTGTTTTCACCAACATTTTTGAGACTGAAATATATACACAAATAAAACACATAAATAGTCAATGTTAGTTTTAAGTGTATTGGGCCTATAACATAAAAACTTTATAAACCTAAACCCAAAGTACGTTAATTATATAAAGAATAAAATAATTTGAAATAAGTACAAAAGGATTAGAAACCATTTTACACAAGCATTTGAAAGGCACATTTTATTTGATAATATAATTATACGACCTTGCGTCAGCTTTAACAAGTAAAAAAATGTCCTCTTCTCAAATTTTTTGTTAAAAAGAACTACTGCCCTTTTGGATGTCTTTTATCGCATTAAGTTTTTGTGCGCCTAAACTTGATACAATACCTTATACATCTCATATTACAAAAACAATAGTGCACACAGAAATATTTGACACTTACGGGTATTAAAACCGCAACATCGGCGTAGAAAGGTAAATTTTTAACTGCGGTACCAAATTTTGAAACTGTTAAACAGTAGCATGAGAAGTTAATTGACCTTTTGAAACAGGTGCGAGTCATCCTACTTTCGAAAGACTTTTGTACATGCAGCTAGTGGAAAATATTTTTTCTTTATTTTTACATACATAAAGTATGTTTACAATTATATTTACAAGTATAAAGTCGCATTGCAATTTCTTTATTTTACTGTATTCGTATTAGTTTTAATTTAATTAAATAAGTGCTATTTTCAAAAAGGGAAAAATTGTGTATTGAGGTAGTTTCTATTATATATACATATAAATATAAATAAATATATATATATATATATATATATATATATATATATATATATGTATGTATATAAATATAAATTATATATATATTATATATATATATATATATACCAGTAAATACCAGTGCCAGTAAACAAAGTATTGTTTTAGAAATTTCGTCCGAGAACTAATCATCTCAAGCAGAAGCGCAAACGCTTTCCGAAGTTCTAGTAATAAGCCACGTTGTAGCAACCGATTGAGGTTCGGCCCTCTCGGACGTCCTTGTATAGGGATGCTAAACGCTAATTTAGTGACAGTTCAAGTAATGTAACGATGTAAAGATCCGAGTCGAAGCTCCCGAGGGAGTCCACGACCTAAGTTAAATAAACAAAGTTCAGGTTAATCATTTTCCGCGTACTGCTCTTTTAAGCCTTAGGTATCATTAGGTAACAGTGTAGGTCCAGACTGAAAAATATAGCCTGACTGGGTTTTAATAAAGTTAATGTCATTTCTGGAAAAGTGGAACAAAATGCGTATTTCAGCTGAAGAACAAGAGTTTCATGAAAATTTATTTTGAAAATGTGTGTAAAAGTCACTATGAAAGAAAGCTAATAAATCATATACGCATTTACAATTATCTATGGAAACAAAAGAATCCGAGTCGTTATTAAAAAGATGGATGAATCGTGATAAAAATGAGTTACCTTCCACTTAAGCATGCGTAAAATCGATCATAGGACAGCTTAGGTCTACAGATTATAAGTAAACCCTCAGTGATTCGTAATATGGTAAAGCTGTGGGTTACTTAGGATCAGAAGGGCAACATATATCATTTATTTCAAGCATTTACAACCGGCTTAAATTGACGTTGCTCTACCGCCATGAGTTAACGAGACCCGAGCAAGTAATTAAAAAACTGCTGAAATCTATTAACGTAAAGGTTGAGATTTTTGATCTCTAGCCACTCAGTAAATATTGAAAGAGATTTTTTAGGATGTTTCAATATATTCTATTTAGCGCCATCAGAATACAAACTGTATGCGAATATCAATAAATTAAGGTTAAAATTTTTTTTTTGAGACAGAAAAAGTTTTCCATGAACTATTATTAAATAAATTGATAAGCAATAAGGGTATCATAAATAAATTGAATATGTTATTTTAAGTGGAAAATAGTATGTTAAACAATTTGCACTTTTTCAAGCGCAAATGTTTTTGTCAACTAGGACTCCTTATTTTTCTTAACCAATGTTTTCATAATTCTTTTATTACATATAAACATCTAAACACTTCCTTCGATTAGCTTTTAACATTTGTCTTTTTTTTAATATCACATCTTAGTTTTTAGTGTCAGAAATGTAACGCCATTACTTTTAAAACAATAGTGAGATTCTTTTTATAGACTCGGTAAGTATGAGTTTAGATCTATAAGTTCTTATAAATACGTATGGTTTAAAGATTTCATTCGGTGAAGGTCAAATTAACATTATTCTCTGCCTACTATAATCTAATAAGCTATTTATATTCGCTATTCATATTGATTGCTTTGTGTTTGTTATATGAAGCGTAGGACATAACCTATAATGCTTGAATGTTTGTAATATTTTATCGTTTTAATTATTTATCTATTATCATGACATCCAATTTACGACCGGATTTAATAATATGTTTACCTTAACTGATCTAAGATTGTTACAATTTAGTTTATACAGTGTTAGATTTAGTCGGTGCACTTGTAACTCCGTGTTCTTGTATCTATATGAAATCATTTTTTATCAGTAATTTCGATACATTTTGAATTACAGGATGCAGAAATAAAATATATTTATTAAAAAAAAGGTTGATGTAAAATATTTTTGTTTATTTCTGATACTTTGTGTAAAAATTTCTAAGCATTGGGTTTTACGACTTAAAGATCTGAGATGGCACTTTGCTCATGTTTTTTAAGTTATTAAATAAATTTAACCTGGGCAGACTTAGTATTGTTATAATTAAATAAGTAATTCTTCAATTTATTTATTGATTACATCATCAGCATTATTTTAGCCAGCGCTAGTTGTCCATGGCTTGACATGGATTTTAAATTGGACTGGTTGGAAGCGTCTTTTAATAATCTTATTAAGGGTGTTTGTGTACCTTGAGTATGGATATCCTTCGCTGCGCTTTCCGGAACCTGTAATAAGTAATTCTCCATTGGTCATTTTGCGAGCTTTTCCGGCTAAACAATTATTTCAATAAATATACATATTTATTTCTTGTAACTTTAACAGCAGCTGTAAATTATATGAGTAGTGCAATTTTTTGTTTTCAGCAATTGGTAGCGTTGACCATCATTTATATACAGCCACATAACTTTCCCATTTCCCTTCGTAAAATCCTTTTAAAGGAACATTAATTCCAGTGCACCAGTCTGCTCAAATGAAATTTGTTTCATGTAACAATTGCAACCGAGCAAGCCGAGGATCGGTCCTCTCGTGCAATTTTTAATCCGGACGCTAAACGCGAAAATCAAATTTAAAACATCTTTAGTCAAATATGCATTTCCGTGCGTTTTTGAATCGTCGAATATTTAACATTATAAGTAGTAATAACTTGCCAGAAACTCAATAGCGGCTTTTGAAGTATACTTCAAAATTTTTGATGTGTATATTGTAATATCAATCATGTTAATGTATCAAAAAACTAAGTTTGACACATTTCGTGCAACTAAAAACTCTTTAAAACTAAAATAAGATTTTTTTTAATAACACCTAGATTCGAAATTTTAATTAATATTTAGATTTACATTAAAATTTAGATTTATCAATATTTAAAATAAAGAAACGGAAGCTCTAAGATATCTTGCAGCAACTACATTTATATACGCGTACACCCGTACCCACGATGGATGTGTTAACTTTATAAAGACCAAATTTAGGAGTTACGAGTTTGTTTTTATTTCTTATACTTATTGTGTCTGTCGCTATTTTTTCATAAAATATTTAAAATTATGACGCCTAAATAATATGTTCTTAAAAATGTATTGTACGAAACAACTGTTAGCTTTAGTTATAAATAGCCCGTACTCTTCTGTAAAATAAATATAGAATTAACATCCGCGGCACTGCCTCATAATAAAATACCATAAGAGAAAATGACTTAAATATACGAATTGGACGGTCTGTTATTTTTCTTACATTTTTAATTGCAAAGACAGGCTCAGTTTACCTGTGAGTGTTGAGAGATGGGGGAATGTATGTAAAGGAGAGATAAAGCTTCTTACTCAAAGTTTTGCCCGAAAAACCGTTGAGTCAATTGGCTACAACACTTGATTGTAATAAGTAAGCCACAATACTTCGTATTTACTATTTAATACGAAATAAGGAGATCCATATACCAAAACTAAAGTAAATGACATAGTCCAGTGGATTGGCAAGTTGAAGAGTCAGCGGGCAAGGCTGCTGCGGCATTACGGTTCAGGAGCTGATACCAAAATCGCAGTATAGACAATCCACCCACAACTTAACCAGGTAGTGGCCGTTGATTTGGCCACTTTCAACCTGTCCTTCTGAAATGAGGGAGGCCTATGTCTAACAATGAAAGTTCAAGGGCGAAATGATGATTCAAGTGCGTTAAGTCTTGATTGGTGCCAAAATCGCTTCATTTTTTGGGAAAAAGCGTGAAGAATTCGACATATATCGTTCCGTATTCACTGTTATCGCTTGATTCGGGTCCGTGAAACTTTTGGCCATCCACCAAACTGAAAAGACCAATGCGGAGACGCTGTTTGACAAGATTGTGAAGATAAAAACTGAATAAAAGGAGGCCTTGGACGCTGAAACCAGAAAATAATTATTCTGAATATTTGGAGGACTGGGAAAAACGAAGGCTAAATGTGTTTCATCAGATGGGGATTACTTTGAAGGGGCTGAAATTGATTTGGAAGAATAAATAATGAATTTATATTGTATAAAAAATCACCTTACTTTTTGTTCACAGTATTATATCAACAGAAAGCTTTTAAGCTTGTCATAAATCATGCATTCTCCTTTTGATATTAATTTTATCAACAAAAATTAAATAATATATTCTGGCTATTAAAAACAGTTATAGTAGTACATAGGAACAATACGGTAACGATTTTGTAGATATCTAAAATGGCGGAATTTTTCGTAAAAAAGTATTTACGATCTTAAAATTTATAGCTGTATCGACATTGCGCGGCATTTTTTCTCATAATAACTTTCAACTGTTCACTACTTTCTAAAGTTTGCCTTAGAGCGACTATTGATTCTATTTGCTTGGAGCCATACATTTACCAAAAAAGTATTCAACAAACTATTTTTCTGAATGTATTATAGCCACAACATTTCATATTAGTGAAAGTAATAAGCTATTAAAAGTTTTGTCACCTCTTAAGTAAAAAATAACATTAGAACAGGTTCTGTTGCCATTATGATCCATATTATACATGTACATATGTTCTTTATTTACAGATGTATCGTAGGTACACTTTTTATATTAAATACTCCGTTCGTGTTTATTTATATAAAGTGTCAACCATTTTTTAAAACAAAAATTTGTGAAAACAAAAAATCTTATTAAAATAATAAATGTTAGTTTATAATTTTTTTATTAATAAATCATTTCCTTTAACTGTATGGTAAGCTATTGAGTAGCGAAATCTGGTTCTGATTGCAACATTTTAAAATGTTAAACCACTCGAAATCACATCATATTCCCAGATCCATAATATGGAAGTAGTTTTGTTGGTTTAATTAAATAGTTTTATATTCTTAGCTGAACCGTTTTTTCTACTGACTACTAACGGTGCGTGATGTTTATTCCTTACGCTTCTTACACAAAGTAATAAAACTTTTGGTAAGAAGTTTAGTCTTTAAGTTAAAATATTTTATCTGATTTCCTAATATAATTAAAGACTCGAAAATACATAGTTAAATTAATTAATATTACATAAAAAATTTACATTTTTATTTCTTTAACTGTTTGTCACTTAGAACATTAAAACAAATGCCAAATATGTTTTATTACATTTTTTTATTTCTTTTTGTAATAACCCGTGGCATATAATACATATTTTTTAACAATAAAATTCGCACGGAAAACCATTTGCGTGTAACAAGAAAATAATTAACTTGACTGTCAAAGACTTTACGCTTATATTTATAGGTAAAATTATTTATCATCGTTTACTTTATTTAAAACTTATTTTTTTAGTGCAAGATATGGCTGCATCGCACATCCTAAGCGCAGTAGAGCCGACGGTGGGCGGCGGAGCTTCGCGCGGTGGGCGCGAACGTGAGGTCAATGTTGCGCTTGATGATCGCGAGCTGTGGGTTCGCTTTCAGACTCTCACCAACGAAATGATCGTCACTAAAAATGGACGGTAAGTTCCAATTACTCAATACTCTCGAAATAAATAAAAAAATGAGCTGATAAAACCAGCTTAACCGCCACCTTCCAGGCCAATCAATTTTAATTTACGATTAAACTCTTGTTTGTTGTGGTTTAACATAATATTTGCTGCTAGAACGTCTTACCGTTTATCGATTATTAATTGACGAACAACATTGAACCGATTTTTCTAAATCATTGTTTTTTGCTCAACTGCTTGGTTGTATTTCAAATAAACTAATCGATTTCAAGTAAAATATCAGTTTTTATAAAGAAAATACATTTATTACTGCTAATACGTCGTAAGTAATTTATTTACTATTTTGATAAATTTAGTTCCAATATTTATATTTTAAATTACATTGATTCTTTTTAATTACTTAAATTTTTTATAATGGATGGATTAAAATCAATATATTTTTATTACAATATGTTTTTTTTATATTTATCCGCAGTAACAAATGACTTGAAATTGTTTTAGCTATATCAAAAGAAACAGCATTACAAAAGATAGTAAAAAATACTATTTAATGACTTTAAATGAGAACTAGATATTGAATCATAGGTTAGTTTTAGCTAATTTTTCTTTACCAAACTTCTTATAGTAGGTTAAGAAGAGTTTAACATGTGATGATTTTTAACATAACGTTACATGATTAGTGTTGGTTGGACTTCTGAAGCCTGGCTGTTGGGCGTATTAGAAAAATTCTAGTATGAACTTAAAGACATTCGTTACATTTATTATACGAACACAAAAGGGGTGAAATAGTTTGCTTGCGTCGATTTTTACATTCAAATTGATGCTTACGAAACAAATGTGACTATGTTCTTCGCTCTATGTACACAAAGGATGAATCACGATTCAATATCAGGCGAGATCACTGTTAAGACCTACTAGGGAATTTTCCATTGGATTACGAGATTAATTTTTTATCGTTTATAAATTGTTTGGATTATAAACGGAACATATGGTTTACGGTAGTAGAAAGCGCGTGAATATTTTAAAATATAATAATCATTTTTCAGCATACCGTAAAACATAGAGACGTAACTTATTAGCATTCACTGTATTCACAGCGTGGGTTCATGGTATTGAGCTGGGTACGGTGATCAGGGCTGAAAAGCTGATTAGCAGTTTAGGCCTCTTTGCAATACCTTGAGGTTCGCCTTCACCGACCAAAATACTATCCCTATTTAACTAAGAGAGATTTCACTGTCAAAGTTATTATTCCTATTTTCACTGCATACAAATTCATAAATTTGATAACCACCTAAAATAAAAAGATTTTTTGTACATAATTTATGCGTAGTTTAAGTTGTAGTGTGCAAACGAATTTTTATACACATAAATAAATAATCGCATGCAATAGCTCATAAATCTGGCATATTATATTTGATATTTGTATTCACTTAACAATGTTAACAGTTTGGTGACACAAGCCTTATTTATCACAGAGGAAGGGTGCGGGCGAGAGCGAACTGGTGGTCACATCATTTGGTTTTAGAGATATGCTGGTTTCATCATGACAATTTTTTTCTACTTTTATGAGCATTGACAATGTTATATAACTTACATAAAATGTTCTATCTCCCTGGAGTAGAATCTGAAACCAACGTGACCCTCGTTATCAGCCCTTTCGCACTACGTTATCACTGCACGATTATCGATATTTTATAGAAAATTTACTGTAAAAATTAAATATGTAATTAAGCCTTATTGGGTTATAGAGATTCAATGCAAAATGTTTTATCTAATTGGCTGATATAGCATTGAAATAAATGACCAGGGAATAATGTTGTACGCCGTTTACAATATTGTTTATAGCCCAAGTTTCATCGTTACGTAGTTAAATCTTTTTGTATTCTAAACCTTAGCGAAGTAATCATCTCGTATTGTGTTTTATGAGGAATTAAATATAAAGGTCAGATCTTTATATTTAGTACTTACATTCTAAATATAGTCAGGCACGCTGAACATTGGGCAGTTTAATTCTGTGTGTTTTACTCTCTGTTTGTTTGTTCAGGTTGTAGTTTGTTATACGACCTTATTTGTACAAATGAATGTGATTCCATTTTAAATGTTCTTTTTTAATTATTACTTGTTTTGGATTTGCGAAAAATCAATGTACACAATATTGTTCTTTTTTATATAGTGAGTTATGTTCTTTACTATTCATAGGATTCATTTAAATAAATAAAGTTACAAATTAATTTTGTTTAAGTTCCATTAACAAGGTGAACAGACGACCTTGTGAAGGTCATCGGAAGATAATTGATGCATGACGTTTCCAATTTGTCCCGCTAGATCAGTATGGGAGAGCAATGTCCAGCAGTGGATATCTTACGACTAAAATTATAATGACGAAATTTGGAATAAGATGCATAAGTCGTTATTGGAATTTTAGTTCTATTTTTACAAGATAATCCGATAATGGTAGTACTCTGTTGCTACAAACATAGTAAAGTTATAAGTATCAATGTGTAGGCTTTAGTCTGACAAAAAAAAAATTCAAATATATTTCTTATTCACAATTTTTAAACGAATGATTAAAAAAGCCCTTTATCTAGTGTGTATGGCCATCACATAATATAGCAACATTTTCGCAAATGCTAACGACGTGAGGACGGGTGGCTAGTTTTCAGCTATTAACTCGGTGGGTCTTACTTATTAACACAGGGTGTCTAAACGGTACCGCCTGATCAGCTACACCTAACACTCATGAGAGCAGTTTCTTTATACGTATACATATTGTTAACACGGTCCTTAGTGTTAACCAGGATTATTTTTTTACTATAAAGCGAAATGACAACGAAGCTTTTTACCATGGGTAATATTACAACGTACACATAGGTAGGCTGTTTTGGTCATCAGCTGCACGAGTGATGTGCCACGCCCACTAATACTTTAGACGAGGAATGAATAGCTTATTCCAAGTTAATCTCGATTCCACTTTCTATTTGACGGCAATTTAAGAATCTTACTATTTATATTCCTCCTATTAAGGTTAAATAAATAAATTAAATTAACTGTAATAATTAGTTTTTTTTTTATAAATACAATAATATCGTTATAAAAGTACGTTTGCACTCGTTATTTTGAGTTATTTTGTTCATAAGTCGAGTACCGAAAGTTGCCCTTGAATATTTATACCACAATAATGCACTTAAGTATGTCCGGTGACTAATACGCACAGCGACGATATCCTAGATGGGAGTAAATATAATTAAAATATAACCACCACTATTAAAGATTCTAACTATTTTTTATCTTCATTATTTCATCCTCAGGACGTTCACTGTTCAACATGGGCCCCGATAGATTTGCGATGAGACCGTTTGTAAGCTGCATTCAGAGTAATTCGAGCCACACAAGAACATCTGTCAACCTTGTGGGTAGAGGTCCTAAGTAGAGCTTATCAGTTCGTGGTTTCCACTTCAGAACCTTTAGGTTCCCGGTTAAAAGGTCTGCAGGGTTACAGTCTCAGCGGCAATCTGTTCTGCCCGCTGTTTAGCCTGTCCTTTGCCACTTCAACTTGACAATCTGCGGGGCTATGCCGTTACTTTGTTTTATCTACGTATATCCTCATTATTATCATTGTTTATGTATTGATTATCTCTTACTTATAATAAGAATACACAATAACAATATTTCATATCAAAGATTTTACGATTAGATTTTATATAGATACTTGCTTATGATAGTTTCTTGTTAATTTAGGTATCAATTAATTTCGTGCAAATAGAAAACCTGTTATCTAGTCTTAACAATAAAATCTTTAATTAAAAATGTAATATTTTACAAACTATGGATTGATGATATGAAATGATTTAAAGTTCTACTGCTTTAATTCGATACCTTGTATGCTTCCAGACGAATGTTTCCAGTGGTAAAGGTCACCGCGAGTGGATTAGACCCAACTGCGATGTATACAGTATTGCTCGAATTTGTTCAAGTTGATTCTCACCGCTGGAAGTATGTCAATGGAGAATGGGTGAGTAGTTTTGCTGTACAACATTGCATATTTCTATGTAAAGTCTTGTTCTTTGCATTGCATGCCTCCCAACTGTGAATCGTGACACTTTTTGGAAATTTCGTGGCATGTATATAACTAAATAAATCAAAAAAAAATATGATAAGTTCTATTAATTTTTCCTTTATTTTGGCTTACGACTTGAAGCATTAAGAGGGTAGTACAAATAGTACTTCTCACCATTACATGGAATTCGATGAGTGGGTGCGTTGTAGTAACAGTAACACTGGGTACAGTACACAGATTTAATAAGCCTTCCTTGCATTGGCGTTCACGTTTATCGAATCAGCTGCTTAACCTTATAAAGACTTAATCAAATTATTCTACTAACGTTGCTTTGGAAGTCTATTCCAGAAAGGAGCTGAAGTTCACTCCTGAAAGGCTTAAATATTTTAGAGATTTCGTTCTTACTTCCTCTGCATAAAAATTAACTAAAACTTGATTCGTAGTTACATCGTTGACTACCGAGTCATAATGATAATTAAAAAAAAAAAAAGGCCCGAAAAGATCTAAAGCTTAATGTGGAGAATAATACATTGTAAATATTAACTTATAATATTGATATATAATTTTTAGTTGACCTTTGTTTGGGACAAATTTTTTTGGTCAAGATATTGTAATATTATAAAAAATACAAATTTACATCTCAAAGTTTCACTAACTCAAACTTTGTTGTCGGCAATTGGTATCTGTTTTCAGGAATTTTTTCATACTTACTATAAAATCTTAATCAAATATTAATTATTAAGGGTGAAATTGTACGCGAATAGTACATTTTACATACAAGCGGATCACTTTTATTATTGTAAAATTTAAAATTATATTGGTTACTAGGCCATACTTCAACCTTGCCTTTGCTTTGCTCCTAAAGTGGTATGTGTGAGAGAAGTGATCGAACTACAATGCCCAGTATAAATACTTTGTACCTGAAGCATATTAACTTTTTAAGTCTACAAATAAAAGAAGTTTTTGTAAAACTAAGCATAAAACAAATATTTGTTTAGGTACCAGGAGGTAAGGCTGAAGTTCCACCCTCCAATGCGATCTACATTCACCCGGAAAGCCCGAACTTCGGGGCACACTGGATGAAGGAACCTATATCATTTGCTAAAGTTAAACTTACAAACAAAACGAACGGAAACGGACAGGTATGTTGAAATTATATTTTTAGCAGTAGTAATCTTTTTTATCGTCTTTTACACTTTTAAAAGCTTTATGATATAATATTGGCTAAATATGGTTCTGTTAGTATAACGACTAAAATTTTAAAGGGCTATGTGAATACACATATTGTCCTATTTTTCAAGGGTTGCCAAGACACGTGACGCACCTTTCGTAACTATGTTTTTTTCCTGAAAAGATAATAGCAGAAGTAATAGAAAAAAACTTAGAAAGAATTCTTGTATGCAATGCATTAGAGTCGTTGTCCACCCGGACAATACTTTTTTAACTTCTTTGCGACTTTCTTAATACGGTTTCATGATGCCGAAAAAGTATTAGCTTCAAAATCGCCTTGAAAAGACCCCCGAAGCGCTATAGGTCCATTAATTTTCGCAACAGTTTTGAGGAATGCAGCGATGCATATAATCTCAAGGGGACTATTTGAAAAACATTAAATCCGTTATAAATGGGCACGTATTTAGTTTTTTTTTTAAAATTTATGTGCCTCTTATATATCCTTAAATAAATAAAATTCTTTGATAAAAATCTTGGATAATTAAATTTTTATCATAACAAATTAGAGATGGATATCGTAGGAAGAAATATTATCGTGATGCAGTATTTATAATATTAATGAAATGTTTATAGGAATTCTCGAAAATGTAATAGAATTCATTAATGTTTAATTACAACAGAATAGATATTGCTTTCATTCTAAGTCTGTGCATAATTAGCAGGTAGCAGAACAAACGGAATACTAACTTTTGATAATAGAAAGCCTGTTTGATGTAGGTGCGATGATGTTACAGTTTCGGAGCTACCGCGAGTTCATAGAAGTCATTTCTCACGCTTGTATGTGGTGCGAATGAATATGAAAGCAAACATTAGATACATCCAGATCCATATGTTGACGACACGGTGTGAAATCTGTAGCTTTACTAACTATTTAGCGGGTGTCCGTACGCACTATCATTTGTAATAATTATTGTCTTTGCGCTATGTTTACCATTCTATGTTTTTTATGTTAATAGTTTCTTTATCTACTGCAAGCAGATGTCATACTATTTAATTATGGTAACATCCGTATTCCGCTTCTTGTTATAGACTTTTCGGTTAACTTTTGGTTTTCTAATATAGGAAATCTGAATCTTTTTCATACAATATTGCGAAAACATGGTGTTATAAACTGTGGTTTTAAAGTATCATAGTTTAAAATTGTTAAGTGGTGTGTAAATGGTGATTTTATTAATAAAATCCTTATTCAAATATTTAAACACTGTATGGCTTTTATAAAAAAGTAATCTAAGAATTCTCACAGGACTTCAGACCCAACAGGTGGCACTTTGACCTCAGTAGATTCTTGTTGATACTTTAACATTTGTAAAAGGGGAATTTCTGCTATTCAGTGCACATTTCATAACATTGTAATGTCTGGGTTATTTGAAATTCCCGTACATTGCGTGAATATGTAAATTACCCATTAGATTTTCTATTAATTTAGGTTGCGAGAGGGAAGTACGATTTCTAAAAAGGTGTGAAAAAGGTATTAAAGGCAACGCAAGATCCATAACATTCATGTCTATATGATCCGGGCCAGTATGTTACTTTCAATAAACAAATGACATTTGAATCTTATTTACATTTAGTATGTAAATAAATGAACCGTTGACATATAGAATGACTTTCTTTATTTTACGGTCGAATATAACTTTTGAGTGTTATGTTATCTTAATAATTAAAAATAATTTTGTTGGTACGTGTTCTTTTTATTATTTAATATTATACTTTTTATTATTTTCAAGATCATGCTAAATTCTCTCCACAAATATGAGCCTCGTGTACACCTGGTGAAAGTTGGAACTGACCTGCGTCGAATCATGACTTACCCTTTTCCGGAGACGCAATTCATCGCAGTGACAGCATACCAAAATGAAGAAGTTACTTCACTTAAGATAAAATATAATCCTTTTGCGAAAGCGTTTTTAGACGCAAAGGAAAGGCCTGAAGGGTACTATCAGAGAGATTTCGTCGGGTCACATTATCCGCAACAAAGTAATTCTCCTCATCAATATCCGCAATGTAAGTAAATATATGTATAAAGTGAAATATTTTTAAATGAGATTTAGAAGGGTAAATTAAAAACACTTATTTCTAACTGTCAAAATATATGAGAAATAATTAAAATAAAAAATATGTCAGGATTATCTTTGATACGCCTCTAGGGTAAACCCTTGACAGTATGAAGTTTGTCGAGGCAGATATAGTGCTACTGGAATCGCCACATTATTGAAATCTGAAAGAAGAGAGGAAATATCGTTCCGTTCTTTTTCTTTGGTCCCAACTACAGTGCATTCATTTTTCTAAGACACAGAACTTATAAAAAAATTTATGAGAATACAAACACAGAAACATAGTCGTACATACAACATAGAAACATAGTCGACTTTTGTAATAATGTACTGGTAAACAGTTTTTAGAGTAGATTGTAGAGCAAAAATTAGAGCGTTAGATAAATTTGTCCAACAAGTAATGTAAATATTTGTGGGTTTTTTATATGTACCGACACCTAAACGACAATTTTTTGCTAACTTTCTTAAAAGAAAAATATTAACATAGATTAATAAAACCTTGTTTGAATACATTATTATTTGTAATTAATATATTAATAGCATGAGAATTTTTTTATGTGCACAATATTTTTTATACATTAATAAGAAAACCTACGCTTTGTTAGTATAAACATCATTAGAAACTTATTTAACACTTTCTTTCGTTTTACTTAATTTTGATTTTGTTTTTATTGTGTAAGAAATACCAAACTGACTTTATTTATATTCCAGTCGGAGGCTGGTTCGTTACTTCTCAGTCGTTGTATGGTAGTAGCAACTCTGCTTCAAGAAGACCAGCTCCTTACCCACCTCGACCACCATCAAGACCCAGAACATTGTCTCCTCCTTGTAAGTTTTGTTTGCTTTTTATATGACGAGCGATTAACGAAGTTTTTTCAGTTTTGTATTATTGTTGATGTTACGTCATGTTAAGGCTTCTTTATTCTTATTTCTTCTAATTAAGATTATAGTAATAATGATGCTGACCCTGGCTGATGTCGAGAGAGCTCTCTGGTTTAGTTATTGTCAAAGATCTAGACTAAGCCTAGCCATCATTAATTCAGAAAATGTAAATATACCGATGAGCAAACAGCATTTGTCTATTACTAAAACTCTTTAACTAAATATTGGACTTTAAGGATTCTGTTATCAATATTTTAAAAAGCAAATTAGAGTTTTCGTTATCCCAATAATTGTTTTTATTCAGCTTCATACAACAACACTGAGAGATCATCGGCGGGGACATCAAACGGTAGTACCAATTACACGTGGGCGGGCAGCGGCTACTGGAGCTCAGCGCAAGGGAACAGTCCTCCACAGCCTACCGCCTCGCCAGTTCCGTACCGTACACCGCCGCATGCGTATCCAGCGCCCATCGAGTATGCAGCGGCGCCGCCAACTAGCACGTCAGCCCCATCTGCCCCCCCAGCGCCCCTCTACCCTATACAATACGAAGCCCCAACTCAACACCATTCGCCTTATTATCAACACGCTTATGCTCCTTACGCTCACCACGCTATTGAAGACATTTCATATTGGCCGAACAGGTATATTTTGTTATTTCTCTGTTTAACTGATATTTACCAAAAAATAACGAAATAAAATTGAATCTCGTATCGTATTATATATTAAATGTATTGTAATTCGGTGAAAAGAACTAGGGTATGCCAGTAAAAAATAAAGAGCACCTGCAGAAGTGTAATAAGAGCTCAGTGGTTCCCCAATCTGGTAATATATATAATTTGGTAGCTCCCGAGTGTGCCTTCGATCGTGGTTATCTATAAGAGATTTAAGCACAACGAGTTTTGCGCACTGCTCTTTTAAGTCCGCAGTGACTTCAAATTCCATTAAAGCTATAATTTATCTGTTTAAAAAAGTAGTGGATCTACTGTAGTAACCATGATTACTCTGTTTGTTTTTACTATAAAGTGATGATAAAACATAAAAAATTTGAAGTCGATGGTTATTATGTGAATTATTACTTCACTTAATTATTCACATTTTTACTAAGTACGTTTTTGAAAGTGCGAGTATCTTTAATGAAAATTATTTACATGATGAGAGCACTGTTACAAAGAGAACAAAATTATAATAATACAAAGTTTATCTCTTTTTTAACATTTTCGGATCTTGGCGATGCTGTTATGCTACGTACAAATCCGAAATAGGTGAAGAAAGTCAGATGAAAAAACAAAAATAAAATACCGGAAACACAGTTTAAGACATATTAGTACTTAACGTTTTCATGAAAAGTGTGTTGAGGACATCCATAGACGACCAAGAGAAACGATGATAGCCCAGAGGATTGGTAAGTAAGTGACCTGCCTCCTAGGTAGGTAGGCCTATGTGGTGCTTAGAAAAGATGGCTAGTGGGGCCTTAAGGTTCTGGAGTGCAGGACACGAACCGGCAAGCGTAGCGCAGGGCATCCACCCGTATCACGGCTGAAATGGCAATGCAAGTGTTTTTCATTTCAAAGTTTTGGAGAATTAATAATGCAGACAAACGGCACTATTCTCGAGTAGAATTAGAGTTTGACGCTCCAGAGCTTCCTTCTGAAGAGTCACTATTTAATCCTTAAGCTATTTGTGTATAAAAAACGTTTAACTAAGAAAAGTCACTCGACGAAATGTTTAATTTTGTTTCAGTTTAAATACATACGGCTATCAACCTTCAGAATACGTGGGCACTGGGGAAGTGGCTTACAGTGGAGACGCAATGTCTTTTGGACCATCTGGACCCCCTCTAGAAGCTGCAGCAGCCAGTGGAGAAGGCAGAAACACTCCCTCAGGGTCAGAACATCAAGCAGGAGAGAGAGAATATAAATTTAGTACAGAAGACGAACGCCATTCTCCATGCGAAGAGTCGACTCTACCACCACGTTCTCCTACGCAGTGACCATGACGTTTGATATTTATGTAGCGTGTACCTTATTTTAATATAGATCTATTCAAAAACCAGTACATTATAGATGCTAATTCTAGTTTAATATTAGTTTATAAATAGTCAATACTTGCAACTACTAACGAATAGACATAAGATAGCTTTGGTCTTTTTTATGGAAATTCATAGGTAAATACGAACTTTTTGGCAAATACTCGAAATTAATGGTATATCAATGTAATGAAAATTCTAATTAATACCTCTTAGTTGATATAATATATTTGAATTCGATATTTTTTTAAATAATGAAATCAGCGAGGTGTTAGATAATTATTTAATTTCACATAAAAGTATGTAACACGAAATGTTTATTTTTCTTATTACAAACAAATCTAAACACAAGACCGACGTTAACGCTTATTCTTAACGCACTTATACATTACGGTCGATGTATATAATATGAGCAACAAAGCCAAAATATCTATAAGGCAATAATACGTAAATACTGTGTAAGATCCAATTATAACATACCAATATTACATGACTGTCAAAACTGTTGAAACTACATAAGTGAAGAGTTTGGCGACCCTCGGTCAATACAAATAAAACTCTATGTTATTATCTCGGCAATGTCATCTAAATTAAAAGATGTTATATATGCGCAGACAAGTATCTGGACTATAAAATCATAAAACAATTTAACATGATATTGTTTTCATTGCGCAATGAATTAAAGTCAAAAAGGTTATTCATATGATGATATAAATAAAAGTTGCTAGTGGTGATGTAAAAGCTTCAAAGGGTTAAATGTATACTCATATTTGCTGTCAATTAATGTATGGTATACCCGATCCAAAAATTAATGTTTTGTAAAATCAATTTCATAAATAATAAATACCGTAATGATGACATAGCAAAAAAGACTTTTCAAAATTCAGACTACTTCATATAAAAATTATTTTTTGTTTACTATCTGTCTAAGTAGACTGTACTACCAGAAATTATTGGTCTCTTACGTTTCAATAAAGAAAATGTAATAATTCTTATGGTTGATAAGAAATAGCTCCACATTCTCCCCTTTAAATCTTTTACACCTATTACCAATTAAAATTATTTTAATAAATTGTATTAAATAAATTTTCGACAACGAAAGTAAATTATGATATACAAAGGTCACACTCTTACCACGAAAGGTTAGGAACTAATTCCTACTAAATGCTTATTTATATTATTAACTTATTTAAAAAAAAAACTATACTAAGTTAGTTTTATACTAGCTGTCTCCCGCCCGCTTTGCAAACAACTTTAAACTTAGTTTCAACGCAGTTGCAGGCAGAATTGACTGAAATCCATTCTTAGCTGACCTCTATTTGATAAAAGAAATATTACGGCAAAATTTTAGGCCTATAATGATTTCAGATTGGTGATGAGTCAGTAAATACTTGGAAATCTCCGTTATTAATAGACAGATAAATTACAAACCTTGAGTAACTAATTAAACCATAGAGCCAATGAAACATAAAAATCAAATTTCTCTAATTTATATACTAGATTTCCTAAAAGCTTTACGTACGTTTACCGCGTTTCATGCTTATTATTAAAATTTTATTTTGATGTAAATATAAAAATATTTTGCAAAGTTGCTTTAATGTTATGCCACGATAAACTTTCATTGAAATATTTGTATAAAGATGCAAATAAGTAATTCTTTCAGTGTAAATACTATTAGTATAAATTATTAGCAAGTATTCCTAAATTTTGATTTTTTCTAAGGAAATTATAAATAAGTTTGGACAATAAATTTATGTTTTTGTTAACTTAAATTATATTATTTAATTTAAATTTTCATTAATTTGACCCTGACAATATTAATCGATATTTTCATTTGTCAAAATATGTCAAAGTGACTGTAACTCTATTGTACAAAATAAACGAGAGGCAGAACAAACCCGCAAGCGCAACGTGAGACGTTCACTCTTAAGATGAACAGATAACCTTGTTAGGGTTAGAAGAGGCTGGCTGCAGGCTGCTTCCATCCGGTCCTATTGGAAATCTAAAGAGTTAGCTTAAGTCCTAAGTTCAGCTGTGGTCGTCCTACGGCTAAAATGATGTTTATGATGATTTTACAGAATCGGAATTTGGCTGCTTAATAATTGGCTCCGAACTGGTTGATTCCAAAGCAGCAGTGCCACATGCGCTATTTAGATTATCCGAAGGAATCCCGAATGACGTGACAAACATTACACAGATAATATTATTGATCAATATGTCTAAGTTTAGGTAATTGTTATTAGATCAGGTGCCGCCCGAATTACATCGATATAATTCAATAAAAGATTTGTGAAAAAGTGTAACGATTCCTTACATCATAAGATGCTAATTCCGACCCTTAAAGTGTTATATCATTCCCATAGACTCTATGTCATAAGCTCCACTATTAAGAATCATAAAATATTAAACTAAACTTGGCCAAAAGGCACCAGCCACATGCATGGTCAGAATATACTACATATTTGCCAGGTAATGCCAAAAACTCGATTAACAGTTATCGCATATTATTCAATTACCTGGATAGAAACGCGCAATTTAGTTATAAATTATTTATGTTATGTCCATCTGTGATTAGAGATAAAATGAAAACGTAATGATACTTTTATGTCAAAAAGTTATATGCATTGTATTCTCTGTTGATTATACAAAATAAAGATCATCCAAGTCAAGTTTACTGCCACATGCTTCTGTTACAAGTGCAATTAGACAAAGAGCAATTCCGAGCATCCCTTGCTCTTGCTACATTTATTTCACCTGGATACCGTCCCTCGTTGCACAATTACAAGAAGGATTGATTGAAAAGCAATTTAAAGTTATGCAAATGCTATTTGGGCAGCAGTAAAAAACTGTGTTTGTGTTCTATACTTGCAATGGTGAATGTACATCATACATCAGCAATTTACCTTATGCACATTTTTATAAACATTATTTCTACACGAGTAAAAGAAAATCGGTCAAATAAAATAAACGACGAAGTGATTCGACAGGTAGACGAACTATGACATGAACGTATTTTTATTGAAATTGTCAAAAACTGTCGCTTCGTCAAGCTTTTATTAAATCTATAAAAGTATGTTTTACGCAATAAAAACCGTAAATGTTTAGCTTGTGCCGAAAATTCCTTAAAATTTATAACCATAAATTTCACCCTTGAAATGAATAAGGTATTGGTTTATGAGAAAATAGTTGGAGACCTTTTTTTAGAACCAAATCATTATTTGTTATAGTTTTTGCATGGTATACAATTTTATTTGAGTTTTTGAAGGTAATTAAATTCGTAATTGATGAAAAATAAAATAGTCTGAAACTAAAAACACTAGAAACATCGGCCATTAAGAACATTTCCTATAATAAGTTTGCAATTGTTATTAGTTATAAAAAAAGCCTTTATTAGAAGACTTTTATTTTTCTTTTTATGATTTTATAATGATTTTTATTTAGAAAATTGATATTAGCTGTTATATATGGTTAGGTTGAATATGTAATATCTTATCTGATAGGATATTGTCTAAACAGATCTAAACGCACTGTTTGGTTTGTTAAGATTTCGAAAATTTGAACTATGCAAACTATTACGAGTTACCACAATTAATTCTATGGTGAGTAATAGTACATCTTTCAAATATTTTTCGAAACATAAATCTAAAATATGTTAATGTTGCCGCAGTAAATTATTTTACATTCTGTAACTCACTTGTTCTCCGAGTCATTATTTTTGTATTTATAACTTTAACTTAAAAGTCAATATACGTCTATAAGAATACAGAATTTTTAAAAAAACTAAAAATTTGATTTAAAATATAAGCCAATTTTTTTTTAACAATAATCTTCAGTCTTATGTAGTAATTCTATTATACAAAAAAAAAACTTAATAACTAGCGTATCTGAAACTATTTGTTAAAGTAATAATCATTAATTGAAAGTATAGTTTCGTTAAATAAATTTTAGTTAAAAATATTTTCTGTACAAGTCACCATAAATATAAATAATAACTGGCAACTTTGGTTACGTTTTATTGATTGGTGCTCAACAGTTATGGTAATTTGGGTAAGTGAATATTTGTATCATAAAAATGTTTTTTTTAACGCGTATTATTTTAGTTTTTTCTAAAAGTTTGTTTTCATTTAATAGATTTAAAATAAAGTATTCATTGTAAACATTTTTTCAAAATTCAAAATTATATTAAAATTATATATAAAAACATTAAATACAATATTTTTATTTCGCTTTTTAAAAGATAAATTGTTATGTAGACTTTGGCCGTATGTAAGAATGTCTAAATGTTAAAGTGATGTATACACGTGTTATTTTATATGTTATTATGTAACAAAATATTATTTAATAATTATATAATGGTCAATATTCAAAAGTTGTTAAACTTTTTACATATGTCGACTTTTACGCTTAAATGTAACGTTCCTTTAAGTAAAAAAAAACTTTAAAACATTATAATGTTACAACTATTGCCTATGTATAAGACAGATTAAGTCATTTTTTTGACCTAAGAATTTAAATTAATGCACATACTGTTATGTGCCAATTTTTAGCCAAATTAACAACAATTGCTTGAGTGCAATTTCTATTTATTACATTTTCAATCATTTATTCAAGTATTTAAGTTAAGCGTATGTTATTATATTTGAGTGAGTTGTTAGTTTTTCATGTTTGCAGGGTTTATAGAAACTGTACAAAGCAATTATATCATCATTGTTGTGATAAGTTTATCCCCATGATTTACTCCTAGTACAAAGCACAGCGAATTTACAAAGTATTTTGTCTGATAATGTAACAGCTATGTCTTGACTAATATATTTACTAAAAGTGTTCATCTTTTATTTGCAGTCTCACATTGCATTTGGACTGTAAACTGTTGAAGTGTATATTTTATATAAAAATACATCTCCTAAGAAGATATTTCTTGTACATTGTACAAGAAATAGATCACTTTTCACTCGCTGGGCAATAAAAACATTCAAAATTAGGGACTATAATATGGAAGATGATACACATGCGGATGCTCAAGAAGAGCGGAAAAAAGCTATACAGAGATGTGTGCTATCATTAGCACATGCTTGTCATTGTCATAGAGTAAATTGCATACAGTATAACTGTCACAAGATGAGACGAGTTATTTATCACACAAAGGTATGCAAGCGGAAGACAAAAGGGGAATGTCCCATTTGCAAACAACTAATTGCCCTATGCTGTTACCATGCGAAATTCTGTGAAGCAAAGAAGTGCATGGTGCCATTTTGCAGTAGCATAAAAAAGAAATTATTGCAGCAGCGACAACGGGAGCTCCGGGAACAACTGCACCAGATCCAGTATTAAAAGTACTTTGTGTCATTTTGTCTCCTATTAAAGTTAGTTGCTATAGCAACAATATACTTTTGAACTTTCTATTACTGTTAGTATTGTGGAGAAGTATCTTAATTTTTTATTTACACAAAAACTATTTTTAGTTAAATATTTTCCTTTAAAATAATTTTTGTATATATTAGTCTATTTACATTCTGTAAGACATTATGATTTTATGTATAAGATAAAGACTACTCTTTAGAAATTTTTATATATCTTTTCACAACATTCAGTCTTATGAATGACATTTAACATTAAGATCATCTTTTACATATTTTGTATTGAACATTACTTTTTCAACTTTCTTAACATCTATCAAACAAAAGCAATATGCCTTGCTTTATGAAATTAAGTTCCAATTTAAGCATCTACATCTTTGTTTTTCATATTTATATCTCAAATAAATTTAATAGCATTGATGTGGTAGATATGAATGTTTTTTCGACTTCATAACTGTGGCTGTAAACCTTCTTGAATTGTAATACCTACCTGAACTGAAATAAATGTTGTTTAAAGGTGTTTTTTCTATTGACTTTTACTTCTAAATCTCATACACAAAATAATCCCATAAATAACAAAAATCAAATGATCCAATATTTGCAGCAATTCTTGTTCAGCATGTTAAAATATGTTAAACGCAGGACATGTTAATATGAATTAACCTTTATTTTTTTTAGAATACAAGGAACATAACTAGTTCATTTTGATCAAATAATCATTACATTCTCAGCATTAATAAGAGTTTTTAAGAATTGTGTACTAACACTTAATTTTGTAAAAAGTATTTATTAACAATGCATTGAGATATTCTTTATAGTTTCTAAAATTTAACGTAAATAGCTTATCGATGCGTTAAATAAATAATGATTTGGAAAAACAGTTATCGGTTTTAAACAATAACGGTTTTCTCAAGCGTTCGAACACATGACTTATCAAAGTACCAAAATTATTTTAATAAATGAACTAATGTTAACTTCGACTACTGTGGTGTTATACTTCTATCATACCATAAATAAAATATCTTTAGTTTTTTTATAATTGCTTTATCGACAATTACAGAGTGTACAAAAAGGTCTAAGTGTGAATTAACTATAAAAATCTAAAAAATTAGTTAATTAACTAAGAAAGTTTAACTTATTAATAATTGTAGAACTAAAACGTAGTGGGTCTATAGCTCTGGGCAGATGATTTTATGTGGTCGTAAAAAACGCAACATACAGCAAAAAAATTTATCGACATATAATTAAAGACATAATTTTCTGTGATCGTCACTTGAATTAAATAGATAAGCAGTTATATTAATTAGTATAACTATAAGTTCTATCTTTGAGAACTGATTAATTTTAATTATGTGCGTGGTTCAAATTGATATTATTATACCACATTATACCACACGCTTCTTCAACTTTGCTACTCGAATTTTAAAAATTGATTACCATCAAATTATATTAAAGCTTTTTTTTATCAAAACTGATTGTGTGTCCGTTTTTCGTTCAGAAATTAACAGTCGTAGAAGAAGCATTTCTGACATCTATGTTGAAAGAGCAGTGTGCTCTGCGGTATCCGTCAAACTAAGTAACATTAATAGTAAATTTGACACTGAACAATATTTTTGTTGTGAATGTAAAAAGACGATTAAATGAAAATTGTTCAATTTATTAAACAATAATGGAAAATGATGTTACAGTATCAGTTTCAAAGGTAGCGGAACTCTTTAAATTGATCGACTTGTCTTATTCTGGTAGTTTATATATTAGTCTCTTCATTTTTTCAGGGTGTTTTTATATTTGCGAATGGTTTTAAAAGAAACAAGAAGATTAAACAGAAATCTAGTTGTTTATTTAATTCAATTTCAACTAAAGAACCCTGGTATGTCCATTTTAAAAGAAATTGGGGTTTGCTAGAAAATGAGATAAAGGTAATATATTTTTTTTAAATATAGCAGTATTTAAAACAAAAGCTTAGAGAAATGTTTTTGATTATTTTTTATTACGTTGTTATTTTGCTATTCTTTACTTGCTATAACAGTATGATATAGAGGCATTTAAATTTTAATTCTTTTATGTTTATTTATTGATACTGTAATAAAATTGTCCATAGGTTACTCAACACATTTGTGTAATTTTAGGCAAGGGATGTAAACTACTATAAAATTATTATATTATGATTTTTTTTAATTCCTTATACTGGTGAAATCTAAAATGAAAATGTCTGAACAAGGCCTGTTATACATATAATTTTCTTAGTTTAAAAAGTCTGATTTTTAATTTTTAATTTAATTTATTTTAATATTTCAATTTAATAAAATTTTGGCCATGGATAGCGCAATGTCATTACACTTAATTTAAGGGAATATAAATAAACTCCCATTATACTATTACATTAGAAAAAGAATAAAATGTAAATTACAAAAGTAATTAATGGGTTACAATGATTACTTACAAAATATTATCACTTATTTGACTGATCCTCCATCCACATGTTTTGTCTATATACTTATCATCATCATCATCATAATTCCAGCTATAGAATCCACAGTTGGATACAATTTTTTTGATATCAAATGGGACTGGTAATATTATTTCTATGTACATTCATTATTCATAGATCCTTTTTATTAAAGTAACCCACATTTTCAGAATACATTTCTGAATATCTGCTCATTGATTGTTAAGGTGTTTGTAACTAGAACATAAAGAATATCTCAAGAAATATCATTTTTGCAAAGTTAATGTCTTTCCACACATTATTTAACATGAAATATGATTTTCATCCAGTAGGTAGTATTTAAATCATAATAATAATAAAATAATTGTATAAAAATTAGAACTCAAAATTCATTTGTTATGAAAGTTTATTGAAAACTATTTTTAAATAATTACTGAACATACTTTGAACCATAATTGCTACAACACATTTGAATCACTGGAACATAAAAATAAAATGAACTACTGTATTACCTGCTTAAAATTTATTGAAATTAGTTCTATTTAGATTAGTTTTTTAAGGATTCAATTTGTTATATTACAGCAATTGCACCATAAAACATACAGTTTGTTACTAAATGATGTTGTCAGTTATATAAATTCATTCCAACACAATGATCAATCATTTACTCCCAATGGTGTTATACCCACAGCAACATTATTAACCGGAGTAAATCAGCCAGATCATGTTTCTCAGATTACAACTCTTATTGATTTGACGAGGTAAAATAAGTATTTTTTTGTTCTATACTTTTTACATGCAATTATTGATACTTGAAGGTCTTTGACTAGTGTGTAGTGTTGGTGATGATCTATGGATTCGAAATATGGTAGCTCATGATGAGCCTTATAAGAAGGCTTGAGGTCACGGACACAGTAACAGAAATAGCTTTACTTGAAGCTACAGTGAGATAAAATCAGGAATGAGATTCACAGAAGAAGGTTACCAGCAGTGGCCTTGGCACCTTGCTCATATAACCAATAGTTATTGGGTGGAAAAGTTCTCAAATGGCGACCACATATTGGTAAATGCAGCATAGATAAGGCCCCCACTGGGTGAACCAAAAATATGGTTAAAGTTGAGGGAAGTAGATGGATGCAGGCAGTGCAATGCTCAATCAAGGTGATCTTTTATGGGAGGCATATGTCTTGCAATGCATGTGTAATGGCTAATGATGAATCATTGATTACAGTAAATTGTATAATCAAAATATTGTTTGTTTAAGAGCAGACAAGCATCTTGAATAAAATATTAAAAGTTTATTGCATGTCTTTGGAAACTCATGGTGACAAGTACATATTATAAGTGTATATTACTGTCATTAATAATTTATTTTGAATGTATTTATGTTTCAGGGATAACATAACACCACATGTTGCAATAATTAATTCTTATGACGGTTCTTCTATCAAATTAATGGTAGAAAATATGATTTGGCAGCTTATAAATGGACAAAACATCTTGTCAGTAAGTGATTTTCAATTTATTTTATATAATTTTTCATTTCACTCCACTTCTGTTTCACCTGATAAAAGATGGATATTGATTTGAGTATATCTGATAAGAATCTTGGAATCTATGTTCAAGTTGTGTTTTTGTATAGATATTTTTTATGTTTATTTGAATAATATTTGAAATGAAAGTTAGAAATAAATTTGTTATAAATAAAATATTTTTGCTGCCTCCAAAGGCTGTTGCAGCTATGGTTCACCAACAACCTGGGTTTTGTACACATGTAAGAATGAAAAAACTATCTTTCAATAATTTGTTTGTAATGTTTTTTTCATTTGATAAATTTTAGGACAATTCTGAAGATGAATGTTTAGATGACAGCAATACAATAATTAGACCGAGACTGAAAAAAAGCCAGTGCACAATGAAAATATTGCAGAAGTGGTACCATAACAAATATCAAGCCAATTTATCAAGTAACATCAGATTTTCTAATACAAGGAGACTTTTGGTCATTATAATCCCTGATTTTGAAAGTTTCAATTGCAATATATTGCAAGATTTTGTTATGATAATTAGGTGAGTTAGTTCATAAACATAGTTATATATAATCACAACTTGCAAGTGTTAGTATGCATGCAACATGGTAAAATTAATAGACAATGTTTTTAGAATTTTAAATTTCTTTTTGACTTTTTGGGTTGCTTACGCTTTTTATATTTTTTTTCACAAACTTGAAAGTCTTCAAAAAATCAAAACTTTTTCTTTAATATACTTTGACTTTTTTTTTTGGAAAATCGGTAACTAATAGTATCTGTAGTTTAGCAGTATAGGCATCCACAAAATACGCTGGAATTTTAAACGCAGATTGAGTGATATCTCAAGCAGAATTCGGATTCTCAGGGCCCATGCATAGTTACTCCCTAGAGCGTCCACCCAAGCGATTTAGTTTGGCGGCATCTGAAACTAGTGCAACACACAATGTATCGGCCCTAGCTTAACCCTTTCGCTGGGGACAGCGCTTTTTGGCGCACGGCTACAAACGCTCTCTCCCAGCGAACAGCTCCTTCTGGTGTTCGGCTATAGACGTTTTCTCACAGCGAATAGCGCCTTCTGACGCCGTACATTTGTTTTATAATATAGTGTCAATAATTGCATGATAATGGTCAATAATTTCTTTGTTACTAACACGATAGCTGCATACGCTTTCTGGGCGGATATTTTGTCACATAAATAAATACGTGTCGTTCGTTCAGACTATCTACTATCGCGCCGGCTGCTGAGAGAGTAATTCATTTTTAAGCGCTCCGCAGCGAAAGGGTTAAGATCTAGAGGGAAGCCTAAGGCTTAGTTACAGTTAAGAAGTCTAAGCGTAGTATCTTTAGCGCTTTGCCACCTCACATCAAGTAAGCTAAATAAAGTAAATACCCATAGAGAAACAGTACTTGTCAATTACAAGACTAGTTTACTCATTATTATCCTTTCATTACATTTTTGTTTATTTTTGTATTTTGGTTGTTTTGATTTTAGTTCACATATATCTACACTGCCATTTGTGCTTGTTTTTGGAGTTGCTACTTCAGTTTCTGCACTACACAAGTCATTTCCTTATAATGTATCGTCTAAACTTCTTATAAAGGTTTTTCATTCTCACTCATCTCCAGTTTTCATGAACCAAGTGAGTAAACCTATAATTTTTTTAATGCATCTGTTAGTTTTAATAAACTATCTGCCGACTTTGTTCTGTCAATGGTTTTAGGCCTGATGCAATACAATACAAAAAAAACATACCTTAGAGTGTTTACTTTATTCAATTTTTTTTAATTACTTACAAAATTGTAATGCTTTATGGTTACATATAGTTTTGGTTTTACTATATTCAAACATTTTTTTGTTTTCTATTGACATGTACATTTATAATATGGTTTGTATGAAAATAAAAAAAAATTGGCGTTACTATTTTTGTTGCAATTTTTCGATTTTCTGCTCTATGAGAACCGTACCCATATGAAAATATGCCAAAAAAAAAACATGTCGACGATTGACAGCCAAAGCCGAGGTACCCTAACGGTGGCCCTGACCTTGGCCACTCCATGGAGCGTCCGACAAAGCGATCTAAGTGCTCTGTGGCCTCTCAATCCAGTGAAATGTACTCTTGCGTCTGTACCATTCGAACCCGCGGAATCTGCGAATGTCATTTGGGCAGCAGTAAGAGTCCGATTAAAAAAAAATAGCTTGCGCAGGACCTGCACTTAACTATTTATATTTATATAAAAGATTTATGCAATACAGCCATAACATTTGTTAAACAATAAAATACGCTTTTTATAGATGCGATGGAAAAACTTTCTTGGTATTCGCAATGAAATAAGTTCTAAATTACTTAAAAAAATATTTTTAACATAAAAAATCATTAAAAGTAGAAAAAATAATGGCAGCAGTGCACCTCTTTTTTAGCCTTTAAGTGAAATAGATATCTTGAACTTGTTGACCTTAGGTTGTTTATATTGTTCTATTAAAAATGAATTTATCTTTAATGTGTGTAAATTCATCTGTAATGAGTTTATCTTTAATACAAATTATAAGATAAAATCAAAGCACAGAAGCTACTGATTTAAGACCTTTAAGACTTTAACAGAACTTTTAAGACTTTAGAGAATGATATTGACAGTCACATTCTGTAATGAATTGTATAAAATTGTTAAAAATATAAAAACTTATTAAAAGTAGTTTAAAAATTCATATCGAGAATTCATCGAAAAGACTCAGGGAGCAAAAATTAATACCATATTGATATGATGAGTCATGATTGTTATCAGAATTTACTATTACTTTGATAATATAAGATCTTTGAATATCGCGCTAAATTATGGATTTTTAGCAGTGGATGTAATATAAATATGATACAAAGCAGGTAATAAAAATCAATTATTTTCAGGTATTGGAAAATATTTTCTTAACACCAACCAGTCCCTTTCATTTATCCGGAAAAGCTTATGAGTTGCTAACAGATGTATTTCTGTTTTATGATTTCTCTGTAGCTGGGCTCCTACAAAGTATAAAGGTGATTACAATAATGTAATTAATTGTTACAAAGGTTGTATTTTAATTTTTATTATTTATTTATCTTCATCTTTAGTAATAATGTAATTAAAACGAACAATTGTTAAAATATTTATGATTTATGAAATTTTAGGTATTGCCTAAGACTTCATTTCATTTAAATAATTTTCTTTTGACTTTGTAAAAAGATGACTTAGTAAGGTGCATACTTCATTGTGTTTAGATTGTAGGAATACCACAGCTCAGGGATGGCCAAACTTTTTAATGGTTGGAGCCGTTCTTCAAATTTTATAATTTTTCGCGAGCCGCAATTAAATACTTATTTAAAATTTATTTATTTTTATAGAATTTATAATCAATGAATATTTTATATCATTAATAAAATATTTTAAAAAGTACAAAACATGTATATTGTTCTTAAATAGTAAAAATTAAACGCCTTTAATAAGCATCTTTTGATAATTCTTGAAAATTTGGTCAATAATTGGTGACAGCACTTCCCAGTAGGTCTTTCAAATGCTGGTTAGCATTAGGTAAAATACCACAAATATTAGTAGATAACTAGGCTACGTACGTTTCAAATATTCCTTCAGAGCTGCGTGTGGTTCGCGAACCGCAGGTTGGCCACCCCTGCCATAGCTCATCAAATTACTTGGCTAAGAATAGATGGTTTTGTGATGACAAAATCCTGTGTGTAATGATCCGGTTATGAAAATAAACGATAAGCTGCAAAATATTAAAGGCATGGAAGAAGCACGAGATGATTTATGAACTTAATTTATTGAATGATTTTTCTTACATTTTTATAATTACCATTACCTTTTCAGTACTGTATGATGGACCATTATTTCGGTAATAACTTAAAATCTCTTTGCTGTGAACGGGACAAAATCGATAAAGTGATCTTGGAATTAAGTTCAGAAGATTTAGAAAATGTCAGACAACTAATGTCCTTCCGAGGCTATTTAGAAAAGCAAAATTGTCGTATTAAGATAATGCTTTTCGAAGATGATGTATTCCTAAGAGAAGTTTTGTGCAAGGAGATGTATAAACTTCGCGATTACCTATTTAGTTTTCATATCTGTGTTAGACTGTTGTACATTTTCGTGAAAGATTTACCTAAAAATATTTTAGGGAAATCGGTAAGTAAATTATTGTTTCTGAACATTCTTAGTTAATTAAATAATTTCATTACAAGCGTAAGCTTTAAAAAAGTAAAACAATATTTAAAAGGAAAGAATTGAGAATCGTACAATGATGCAGTTTGTATGTATGCATTGTAAGAAAAAAAATGTTGTTATTCGTTAATAAGTTAGAACTTCTATTAAAATTCTTTAAAATATTAATTTTTCTTAAGGAATAATTTATGAATTTTTCTTGTGATTATAATACCTTAATTACATTTATCAAATTTTCTTCTTTTCTGCCGATAAACACCCACAGTGGCAGCAACACACATTGGTCAAAGAACTTTTTTTTTAGACACTACGGTATTTTAGACGAGATGTTTTGGAGATATCAATATTATGTTGTTTAATTTAAGGTACGAGAAATATATTCAAAGTGCGCAACTGAAAATATATCAGTTACCACAGGTTTTCGTGAATGTATGCAATTAATAAATTTCCAATCTCAACTGAGATTAATTGATAATGTAAAGGATGCATTGAAGACTGTGAATCATGCCTTGCAAATATCATCACCTGTCAAACCACTGAGAACTACACCATTGAAGAACAATTCGAACAATGTTAAAATGTTTGACAGTGATTTCGGCGTTGCTTTTATAAAATCAGTACGAGTTCACATGATGATGTTTCTGAGACAATTAGAAAATGCAAATAATGAAGTTACATTATTAACACATTCCAATGACGATAAGGAAATCAACACGAAATTTCCTGGAAATAGATATAAATTAAAAGAGGTAAAGTTCATGTTGAATGTTGTCTTTGGTTTTCCGTTTCCGTTTTAATTTTTTTGCACTGAACTGTTAAATTTTATTTAAAAGAGCATCTATTGAGTTTCTGGCTCTTCTCAGCAGATCAGCATTCCGAGCTTATATATGACTACTTATAATGTTAAAATAATTGACGATTCAAAAGTTCATGTACATGCCTAAACTAATAAAGATATTTTGAATATAAATGTTTAAAAAAGAAAGCCTGAATATTTAACAAGGACATTAAAACATTTTTATAAGTATAAAAAAATATGCGAAAATATTTACGACGTGTACAATATCATGAAATTGATGCACGCGTTTCAGTCCGCGACTTCCGACGTTGAAGTTTACTCTGGTTGACCCGGTACGAATATTGGATGCCCTTTTTAAATAAATGTATAAAAATAGGATAGGTATTAAACACACAAAAGTATGATTTAGAAGACGAATTTTTAACATTTGTAATTTTGTAAAGTTTGTAGTTGTAGAATGCCGTATACCGCAGCGTTTTTTTTTCTAAATTGACTTCACCTTCATAGCATTATCAGTGTACAAGACTAGATATATTTGATTATCGTGACCTTTGTAGTGTAATGTCAATGCAATTTGGACGTGTAAGGTACTTAGTAGACTACAAATAAAAACAAAGTATTGAGAAAATTACTGTTTATTTCACAGAAACTACTTCAGGCAACTAGAGTGGATAGAGTACAATCGGAATTTGAGATGATCCGGTCGAGGTTTGTGAGTTACTTGGAAGAAGTTTTTTCAAAAGGATTACTACCTCCACATACACAAACGTTTCATGAAATCATGTTCTTCAGTGACGTAACAAATATTAAAAAGCAAATAGTTGGCTCCCCACGTGGCGCTCTGCACACTGCATTGAATAATCCGTTCCATTATTTACAGGTACTTATTTTCTTATTTTCAGCTGATACACGCCCACTGCAAGGCATTGACCTTCTTCAAAAATCGCCACGACGTCCGCTCTGACGCTGCCCGCATCCAGCAACTTCCTGCGACCTAAACTATGTCGTCGGTCAAACTCGTGGGGTGCCTAAATAAGCTGCGCCTACCGGTTCGTAGTCGCCACTCGAAAACCTTTCGGACCCAACAGCCCTCGGTTGCACGAGCTTTGTGCCTCGCCCGCTGCCATTTAAAACGGGCTATTATTCAAAAATATTATAAATTACACTCGAGTAAAAAAATATTTGTCAACGCGGTTTGTAAAATCGGATTTAATTACTAATGTCCCCCTCCCGCTCAATATAAATTGAAATTGTCCAAATTGAAAGTCTATGGCGAAGGTCTATGTCTAGCAGTGGATGACTTACAGCTGAAGTGATGATGAAGTTTGTCAGTCAATTGAAATAGTAGTATACATATCGCAGTGATATGTTAAGAGTTTTTAACTTCCGTTTTGATTTGTATTTAGATAATGTTATTAGATTTATGTTACTTGACATTATTAAAATAGTATTTACTACGTATTGCTTAGTCAATAGGAACCGTCTAGGTGGGTATCAACATAGCACTTGAATGTATTGCCAAAAAGTAATATTCAAGAATTTTCGTATTCTTATTTGAGGGCAACTTATAATTACTTATTAGCTTGTACCATTTCAAATCTGTATCACAAGTGATAAGTGAGATATTAGATTATATTCCTCAATACAAATGTTTAAAAAAGATTTCTATTTTTTACCCGCCAGTGTCATTGCTGTCGGCTACCTTCTTTAGATAGCGCAGTGGACAGTTTACCAGACGTATGTTTGGTTTACAAACTGCATAGAGAATGCGGAAAACACATTAATCTTTACGATTGGCTGCAAGCATTCGCCGCTGTAATCAATCCTACAGAGGAAGAAGATCAACGTCAGCAGGATTCAAGTATTCAGTAAGTTTCTTAGACTATCGAATTGTCTTTTTCAGGAGTCTTTAAATTTTGATATGAATGTTAAATTTCGCCTTTTAAGTTAATTGCGATTAACAAAAATGTCAGTGATATAAAAATGTGAATAAATATAATGAATGGATTGAACAAATAGTTTTTTAAAATGTAATATATTTAACTAAGGACAAGTTGCTAAGTGTTGCTATGCATATGGCACGAAAATGGCACTACCATTTTTTTAAATTTAATTAAGGCGCGAGAAACTTTCTTATGAAAAGAAAAAATTAAAACGTGTTAGTAAAACAATTAAAAAATTCTTTTCTTTTTCTCATATAAACCACAGCGTGTATTAAGCCTTTCCTTACTGCAGTACGTTCCGCCGAAGTGACGCTATTGCACCGGGCAGTGTGCCGCGACGTGCTTGGCGGTAGGCTGATGTTCGAATTTTCTTATTTACGTTATTTAAAGATTTTACTGGTATATTAATTAAAATGAAAGTGAGTATAATTCTAAGTAATGTATTTGTCTGTGATAAATCTTAAAACAGGGTACTACACATAAGCCCACATTATAATTTTAACATTCATATTTAGATTCCTGTCTTGTACCATTCGCACTACAAATAACCTTAGTAGATTATTATTGCGATAATACTTTTTTATATTTTAATTTTTAGTTTCCAAATACATACTATACTTTCGAAGAATTGTTTTTGAGTAAAGACGTATTCAATAACATGGTTGTACCCGTAGAGAAATCAGTTCAATGACAATGCAATATAAGGGACGGTAAATGGATGCCACCTAAATGCGGCACTGGTACACACAGCGTGTCCAGCGGATGCTGTCTAACTCTGGCGCTGATAAAGAAAGGGTTAAGACCTCGTGTCTTTAGTTTTAAACAGATTTAGGCTTAGCAAAAATAAACCTGTGTTTTTGGTATAGATAGAATAACTTTTAACACGACGGTCATACATACATGTCATATCAGATATATAACATTTAACACTGAACAAATTCCGGGACAATTGACTGATTAGTTAAGACTGGTTTAATTTCTCGCTTCCTATCTCAGTTTCTAGGTGTTACGTATGTCATATTTTTACATTAGTTAATATGAACCATCAGATTAAAATTATAACACACTGGACATGTATTTTCTTTAAATATTAGCTGTTTAGACAGAATTTTTACTACCAGAAGTCATTTGCAAGTCCAATTATATAATGTAATGTATTTATTTTAGGGTGATTGCTTTATTTGTTCATTGAATATATAATAAAATAATATTTTTAGTGACAAATAAATGATGATCAATGTAATTATTAAAAACCAACATAAATTTTTAGCACCTGAACTGGTAAACGCGCAAAGTTCATAGCGAGTAAATAAGCATCGTTTTAATTGTCCATCATATTTAAAAAAAAATCAATGTTTTTCGCAAATTTTTTTTTTTTCTAAAGAACGTTTTTTAAAATTTTACGAAAATTAAAAAAAGGTGAAGGAAAAGTCGTTCAGTAAACACATTCTCAAGTTAATGGCGTGGCAAAAGGAAAAAGGGATTCATGTAAATATTGTTATATTAACGATATCTAGAAAGGTCACACTGATCCATAGTAAAATATATTCTTTTTTTTTTTAATTTAATCCCAAATTTACCTTAACGCATGTCTAGCGTAAACTTAAAATAAACTATGATATAATGTTTGATTCTAAAAGTTTGGTTTTGTTGGCATCATTCCTATGTAAATATGTATGTTGTAACATTTCTGTTTTCTAAGAACACCATCAATATCTCGAAGAAAATGTTATGGAAATTCGACAGTATTGGGTGTCTTAAATATACACAAAAAAGCTAATAAAATCAACAAACGGCGGATTTTGAGAGCCCACGAAATGTTATGTATTTCTGTTTAATATTTTAGCTACTATTTATATTTAAATAAATTAAAACTTTAAAGACCGGGATTAGACGAAGTAGCACAATATATACTTAACGTTGCATATTTCGTTCAACATTAAACATTAATTTTTATAGATCGATCTTATTTCAGTTTTTCCGAGAGTCATTCAAAGATTTTGCCTTATTTTTAAACGTACCCTCCCATCTGTACTGTATGAATTTGTAACTAGTAATTTGTCCCACAGTTTTAGCAACCGTATTATTTTTCTTCAAATTCAAATCTTTATAAGGAACGATTTTTATGTTGAAAGACAACGGCCGTGACACTTCGCATCTGCTTTACGTACATTTTGTTTACTTATTATTACGTACTTAGCAAGCATGCGGATACGTGAATGAAGTTTGTTATGTGTACATATATTTTATCCTAAATCGAAAGTTAAAGTTGGTCATAAGATTTACTAAGTTAGTTGCAAAATGACGTTCTGCTTATGTTCCTACATTTATGCGATGATTAAAGACGGCATAAAAGTTCGCAAAAAAGGTTGACAATTACTTATAAAAGTTTATTATCGCATCAAAACAAATTGATAACTTTGTTGACTATGTTTTAATTTTATTGAAACTTTCTTAAACATCTTTTGTTCCAGGACCCGTTTTACCCGTGCCGTTGCAGAGCTTCAGTTTCTTGGTTTTATAAAAACATCTAAAAGAAAGACCGATCATGTTATGCGTTTAACGTGGTAAAAATATACAATTTAAACTTTGTGTTTCTTAAGTAATAAAGTGTGTGTTTGTTTCATTTTATTTCGTCATTACTTGTAACACATGATGTATTACATTTTTATACCAGTATATGATGGAACGAGTAGGTGTATTCGTGTAAAAAAGTAAATTTGTTTTTTTTTTTCAATCCGTTAAATAAATAGTGTAAGGCATCTTTTAAAGTATCGAAGGTGGGGAGCCTCGTTTCGGGACGTTACATACTACTACTACTTTACCGGATTAGGAGGCCGCCGAGCTCTTAGATCGCTTCGGTAAACGTTCCATGGAGTGACTAGGTCAAGGTTCAAGGGCCGCCTCGAGGGGACCTCGGTTTGGGATGTCACTCGACAGCCGAAGCCGACTCGATGGCTGGTTGCTATTGCCCGGCTAATATCAGTACTACCGTTTTAGAAAGCGTTAGCGCTGGCGGAAGTGGCGAAAAAAACCCCAGCAACACTTCTATTTAGTATGATTGCGATTTATCGACCCCTGTGATATTTGATCCGACCTAGTTTCCAAAAAGACCATTCGATTACCAGTGGCGATGATAATGGTGTGCAGTTGTATGTAGCTTGTCTAATAAACGTCGCGTGGTGTAAAGACTAGAGTACGTGTCTCGATCTATAGACGATGCGGCGTTTGAATATACACCCGGTATGCTCGTATTATAGGCAGCGGCATCTACAATCAATGAATTTGTGTTGACCGTCAGAGTCAAAGTAATGAATTGATGCAAGTTTAATGAACTGGGCGACAGTTGACAGTTCCATGCCAATATGCAGGTCTACGCAACCTATTGTGTACCACCTGGAGTTTGTCTCCCGCTGTTTAGCAGTAGATAGAGGCGGCCGAGTGCGAAGGCCGCTTTTTTCACGTGTTTACGATGAGTGCTTTTAAATTTAGTTTGTTATTCAGGATGACACCTGGCTAGAAAGTTTGAGTCACTAATGGCACTGATCTATCCATGGGTGATCGAAGCTGGTAGAAGGAAGTGTTTGCGCTTCGAAAAGAGCAATTTCTGAATTTGACGAGTTCGACATCCTTGACTCAAGAGATGTCATTGGTGTGTGCTCGTGTATATATCCAGCCCGGGGACCGATCCTTGGGACACCCCTGCCTGAACCGGACGTGGTCGGGAACAGACTCCTTCAAGGCGATACTGAAACGTACGACTGCTCAGAAACTCTCTTATTATACATAAGAGACGGTCTGGTATAACGGTATCGCATAGGTTGTGTGCGACTCCATTATGCCAGACTTTGTCGAACTTCGTGGCTTTAGCCACGTCGAGAACGGCTCCCGTGTTTGATTCCTTTATTCGTTTGGTGAGTATGTGCTCCATGATACGGTGTTGTTGGTAAGTGCTGGAGTGTTTGCCGCAAAAACTAAACTATTTCGGATAGAGAGTTCTTTTGCCTCCATGAATCTCCTAATTCGAGCAAAGATTAATCTTTCGAAAATTTTCCCAAAATTCTTTAGGAGACTAATGGGCCAATAGGACGTGGGATGTTTACGGATTTGAAGGGCGTCAAGAACCAGATGACTTTCGCACTCTTCCAATGTTTGGGGAAGAATCCGTAGATTATGGCCGCGTTAAAAACAAGGACTAGAACTTGGATTATGTCGGCCGGGAGGAGTTTGGTCACCTTCTTGGTTATGTTGTTGGTGCCTGGTGCTTTTTGCGGGCATAAATTTTAGATGATATACTTAGCTTGACCGGATCTATGTGGTATAGTAAAGGCTCCCGGGAGCACCGTTCGACTTCACGGTCCACCTTTAGAAGGTGATTCGGATTCCAGGCAGTCGGCCAGGCATTCAGCTTTTTCCTGGTCCAGCAAGGCCGGAGTCGGAATATTTCGGTGCGAGAGGAGTGGCATAGTTGAGCTTGTCTTTCCTTTGAATGATTTCGGTATCTTCCTGAAGGCGAGATAGGAGTCCTGTACCTGGTTTGTCTTCGAGTCAAATATTTGAGTACCCTACCGTCGTTTTTATTTGAACATGCGTTTAGCCTTCGATTTCATAAATGTTATACGATAAATATGAACCCTGTGTTTAAAAAAGCCTGTTTAAATTTATACTAATATTTAATACTAATGAAACCGATAAAGAATCGAGAAAAATTAGCATAATACAATATTATTATTTCGAAGAAGGACTGGTGCAAAATACGCGTCTATGTGAAAAATAAACTAAGAGGAGTAGACGTAATAAATAAAGGTCACTTCGGCTAGTAAAAAATTACTTGAGAAAAAACGATTTTTTTTCTCTCTTTATACTTGCCAAGTTGGTTTTATATAGATATCATCAATATTCATCAGTCATTAGTTTAGTCTATTACTTTCGTTATCATAATAGCTATCGTCTATATATTTTTTCTTTGTAACGTGTAAGTTTAGTATGCAGTGAAACGGGGGATACCCATTGTATAAAACTTTACACTGAATAATATGAATTGGTTGTATACATGAGGACGACTAAAACTAATAAAAATGGTCTGTAGGTTCATCAGCGTCAATCACAAGTCATCATCATCAGCGCCAATATAAAGTCCAACATTATACACGTACAACGTACATGCATTTTAGACTACTCTTCGACTTTTTGCAATGCGGATGATCTAAAAGTTTCAAGCTCGTATTGTCTGCATAGTCCCTCGTCTTGTTGACAGAATGCACGCATGCTTTAAGTTTGTACGGCAACCAGCGTGAAATAATCCTTCCACTCAAGTGCTTCTTTAAAACATTTACTAATCAAATTGTACTAAATCTCCTCGTAAGTAATTTGTAGGTTTTGTTGGATTAAAGTTCAACTAAGAAAACAAAGTCAATCAACGACTACTTAATTTTTTATATTCGAACAACCGCACCGAAACTTGTCCTTCTAGTGGTACATAGTTGCCTTAGGAAGCGCCATGTCTATAAAAAGTTATTGAAGTATTTGAAGTCGAAGTTGATTTAACGATTCATCAGATTTCAGGCTTGGAGTAGCAAAAAATCACTGCTAGTAAATGTTTAATACCTTTTACACACATTTGATACTCTATAATTGGTAAATATTTACAAAAAAAAAAAACAAATTTGGAACTTCATTAAAATTTTTAAGTCCAAACTCATTGGATCTTAGTATTTACGTTGTTTTTATAATAAGAGTGACATATATTATCTCTATCATGGTAATAACATAATTAATATTGAATGAGATATTACAAATTAAATTGAGTATGAGTTGTATAAGTATTATCCTGAGCATCTTTAATATTTAATTATTGATTATTGTAGAATAGGTGGAAAGATTTTGGCACTTTTGCCTAATGTCACAATATCTTGAATTTTTATATTCACAGAAGAGATTAAAAATAAGAAGTAAACAGCACATTAAATCTAAACATAAATATGTTTCAATTCATTTTAAATTTACGATAGTTCGATCAGAGTAACAATGCCAGATATTTTTTTTACCGATTTAAATTAAGATTTAACCAATTTATATGAAAATCATTTGGTGGAATTTTTATAACGAGTTCCAAATGTATCGAAACATTAAAAAACTAAAGGAATAATCAAATATATTTTTGTGTTTCTGGAATTGTTTTTAAATTTCAATTTAATATAAAATTTTTCATATTTATATAAATTTAGTTTTGATAAATAGGCAACACTATTAAATGAGCAGGAAATAGTGAAGCAGCTTAAATATTTTTTATGATGCACTATTGCTCAGGTATTAATGATTAATTGATATTTATAGTTTTTGGAACTGCCGCCGGCGAAGGAGCCTGAACAAAGTTATAAAAGCAATGTATATACATAAGTATTATCAAGGCTGCTCATTTTATTTCAATGAAATATAGAGAACCTCAGCAATTTATGTCTACACATACTTCTATAGCTCGATCGAGTTATATATTAAGTGTAATAACTGTATATTACATATCATCTTTTCAAACTTACTTAATTTACTTAACTTTTAACTGGAAAAACCGTGACTGGAAAACTCGTTACACTGCAAAGAAATGTAGATTTAATGAAGTCTTCACACCGTTTCGTAATTTTTTGATAGATCAAAATTGTAGCTAATGTCAATTGAAAACGTTATTCAGTGAGTCATCAATGCAAGCCGGGTACAAATGCATACAGGGATACAGGGTGATTAGTTGTAAAAGTAAAAGCTTTATAATACCTTAAAGCTTTTACCTGGCATTTTATGTAATTCATTTAGAAGTCAAGTTAGAAAAACGCTTTGAAGCTTCTATACCTATTTATATATTTTATCAGTCACTGCACAAAGTGATCACTTTGAAATTTGTTACTTTCATTTTATAAAGTCTGCAAGGACAGATAGTAAACAAAAATGAGTTTTAATATGTAAGATCCGAATTTTGAAAACGCTTTTTTACAATAATATCATAATGTTATTTATTATTTTTGGGTAGGTTGTACGTACATTAATTGACAGCAAATGAGCTATAGTTTAACTCCTGTGAAGCTTTTGCATCTATGACAAATTCCCTGTATATCGAATTAATATAACACATAGATATAATTGTTTGTAAGTATGAATGTGCGTGGTAATTGCATGTTGAAATTCGAAATAAAATCAGAAGTTAGTACTGAACGACTGATATTCGGACAAGATATTTGATTAAGATGTTAACCCTAAGAATAGCTTATTACAAATCATGTATTTTACGCATATTTTCTTGTAATTAGTATTAAACCTTAAAGTTACACAGTTTGTGGCGCAAAACTAACCGACCTTGAATCATATTTTCACGAAATAAAGAGTGGAGCCGACCTTTGGAAAGGTTAAGAGCACATCGCTTTTATTCGCGACGTGCGTAGCAACCAGAGACGTTTTTCAAATGATTTAAATTTGGAAGTTGTTTTAGCTTAATAATAAGTATATACATTTTAGGTAATCATAGATTTTTCTTGCGTTTTTGACCTTTTGCAAATTTTATAAAATTTATTGTCTAGTATCCGCGCTTGGCACTCATGATTTTTTTCTTCTATTATTGAATGAAATTTTATTATTGTTTTAATATTTAATGTCATGTTTTAAATGCTAATATAAATAATATGAAAAGAGATTTTAAAATAAAAAACGTTTATATGGTAATACAGCCATACCATTAATAATCTATGTTGTTAATTTTAAAAATCAATTTCGATAAATTTTGTAATAGGAATCTTTTCGATTTTAAACGTGAATATCAAGGAATATAAGAAAGATAAAATTTATATATTTTGAAGTCTTTACATTGATGAGTAACATAACTTGTTAAATCCTCAGTGTGGTTCACACAATTGTAAATTAAATATATAAGCATGAAAATATTATATTAGTTTTTTTTTAGATACAGGGTGACAGGGTATAGGTGCAAAGGCTTTAAAAGGGTGCAAACAACGTTCATATGTCAGCAAAAAAGTAGTTTAAAGATTATTAAACTAAATTATTTCTAAATACTCTCTATCAAAAGATTACTCTGAAATATAACTTTTGGCAGAGCAAAGTCTGCAGGGACAAGATAGGAGAAAATAATTAATCTCATACGTCGAAACCTGAATTTAAAAAAGTTTTTTTTCTTTACGATATAATTGTTACCTTATTTATTATTTTTGAAATATTTTTTTTTGGATCGGATGTACAAAATATATTAATTGATGGCAAATGAGTTATACATTCAACCGTTGTAATCCCTATTACCAATCATTCTGTATTAATTAACAGTAGTAATTAGAATATAGTTTTGATAAAAGGAATAGAAAATTATTTGCAACACATATTTCTCCAATTATTATCGCAAAGGTTAAATTTTACAAGTTATTTATTAACTACAACTACGGTTCATTAAATTGCTACTTGCTAGTACAAAACTTTGATATTTGTCTATGTAAATTAACTGTTAAGGTTTACGATGTGCAAATGGAATGTGTATCAAATAATAATTTGTTTAAAAAAGATATGAACTATACATGCGTACGAATATTATTTTTAATTACATGATATTTTAATTATTCTCTTCATCGTTAGTTACAGATTAAATAATGTATGTTTAGGACAACACCGGCTTTTTTTTGGAACTACACGGCCCTGGAGCTTTAATAAACCACATCGACGTACAAATATTTTTCTTACATCAATCATAATTTTTGTATTTTCAAATAACGTCATCATTTACTGTCTTCAGACAGATAAGACCTTGAGTCTAGTACAAGTTTTAATTGCTAAGCAGACATTTGTGGATTGGACTTTAGGCAGCTATGTTTGATTAAACTGACATTTTATATTTTACAGTACAAAAATAATCAATCAGATTATATTTCTGATAAAGAAAATTAATAATTGCACACAAATCTTCTTAACGGCTTTGCAATGTTTCCAAATAAGTTTACACAAATATCAAATCTGTTTCATAATACATACGACTTATCATGAACATTCTTTTTTTAGTTTGTACGCGTGCTAAAAAATTGTATGAAAGGTCGAGCGATTGCGAATTATTTGCACTGGTCCTTGTTATTGTAATGAATAGTTACCTTTTCCGCTCATATTTACTACATTGAATAATCATTCAATAATTCAGTGTTAGTTAAAAAAAAGACTTAAAATTGTAACACTTAAAAGCGTAAAGATCCGCAGATGTCATTTGCACCGTTCCGCAAGGCTTTTTATTCTGTGTTGTGGGTTCGATCCTTGTACCGAATAAATTTTTATCGAACCCACGCGACAAAAATTATACAAATATTTGACCGGAGACTCATGCAAGGCCTCAAGGTTTTTTGCTACCTGCCAAGTGTATTTAAGATCGCATTAAAAGGTTAGACGAAAATGAATACTAGTAAGCATATATGAAATGAAATGTAAATATTTAATAAACGTTATTTTTTATGAGAATACCATTCTTTTACGTTTTTATCTACACAAATACACAAGAAAATAAAATTATTGTTATTTACAGAACGGATGATCTAAAATTGTCATAAAAAGTATAATATAATGATTTTAAATTTGTGTTTCTGTGTATGTTAAACTGATATAATGATATAGCTCTGCGTGATTCAAAACATTTGTATGCGACGTTCAAAGCACGTTCATACGTGCTCAATGTATGCAAAAATATGGTACTTGTAAAGTTTAACGCGTCAGTACAAAATTATAAATATTTAAGGATTCGATTCAAAATTAATAGATAACAAGTGTAATTAAAAAAACGGATTTCGCTATGAAATATTAATTTTGTTTAAGAAGACCCTATTTTTAGGTGTGATGGATCTTGAGTAAAATTCTTATAAATAACGTCTGCAACGGCTGACCACATTAGCATAACTTAAAATAATAATATAACGATAAAATTTCAACTCAATGTAAACTTTTTGTCATAAAACAAGTTTTCAATTTAACATATAAGGTTACAATTTTAAATTAATTGTGATACGTTAAAAATGTATAAAGTTGTTTTTTTTTATTGAGTTTAGTACCATCATGGGCTGTCGACTTTAGAGGATACAGATGTTTGGGAACCAGTTTTAGTAGTCGTGAATTGCATTAATATTCCAAAGCAGACGTCCAGTTTCTGTAATAATAATTGTACATTTGTCTTTGATTATTAGCACTAAATAAAAAATACCAAGGTACATAATATGGCGAAAACGTTCAACGAAAAACTTTAATGTGTAAGTGGAAAAAAAAGGTTAGAAGAGTTTACTTAATCGATAAAGCAGTTTTCAAAATGGATGTTAATTAATTCCCTCGTCTCAATGGAATATAAGTATCAGATGGAAATAAATCTTTAAATTTATTTCTATGACATTGACAAAAAGTTCACATTTTTAGACATGAAAGTTTAGGAAAAGTGTTGATATTTATGAACTTTCGTTTAATTGATTGCCCGATCTGTATCGTTCAGTTAGTTTTTTGTAAGCTTATAACAACGTTTTTTGTTAAAGGTTTTGGTTATTTTTTAAAAGTTCATAAAAGTAAACACCGATGTAGATACGTGATATTTTTAAAAAACATAAAAATATTTTGTTAATAAATATATTTTAAGGTCAAGATCGTGCGACCTGCATTTAAAATATGTTCCTTAATATTGGTCGATATTACCTATATTGAAATATGGGCGGATTTGGAAAAATTGGATTATAATCATTATTAATATAACATTTATATGGATTGAATATTCCCTTATATATAATAGATGGTGAATAATTAAATACTTTAAAAATTAAAGTTTGAAGATGATTGAACTAAAAAATGTCGTTTTCTTTTTTACAGTAAACTACGATTTCAAAGAATTAAATATATATGTTATATCAATAAAATATATAAGTTACTACTATTACTACTACTAATAAAATATTAAGTTAATAGTAATGGTAATAAAGTATTTAGTCTTCTTATTATAGATTTTCTTTGGAGTAGGTTAATTTTATAGTATACAATTAATTATATATAATATTCAATTAATATAGTATTCAATTATTTTTCTGACTTTCTATGAACTAATTAGATCGCAGTATACCGAATGTATGCTTTTTCTTCTTTTTTTTTAAATGGTTAGTCTTTATTTAGTGTATATAATCCATATATTCACTTATGTATATTTACACGTTTGTAATGAATTGTTGAATTGTGTGTTAGCTATTCGTTTTTTGTGATGGCAATAAAGTTCTAAAATAAATAAATATTTAAAAGTAAAATATGGCAAGCGAAATAATGGTTAATACGTTCTATTTCAGTGTAATTTTAAAAGATGTCTTAAATCATCAACATTATTATTACTAAATATCAAAAACACTTTTTTAATTAGTAGAAGCAAAAATATGAGATTGATATTTATCTCATGCAGTGATAAATATTCACAAATTTACAAATTGCTGTTTAATTTTACATCGTCTAATGTTGTTCATTTAAAATTTTAATAGTTGTTTTAGAATTGACTGAAAATTAAAATTACTAACAATTAGGTAATAATAAAATTTATTATCACTAATATATATGTGTGCATATATATAAATATATGTAAATAAATATATGCATTATATCATATAAAGGTCTGGTAAAACTAGAAAATAATTTCATTTTGCTACTTGGTCATATTTTAATATTTCGTATTTTTAGAATCAGAGAATAAAGTAAATAGAATCAAACAAATCTTTGAATATCTGGCCGAGCGCGTGTCTCACACATTGACAAGGAAAATGATGATCATTAGGGCGTACTACCTGTGTGCACACATTTACATATTTTCGTCTGTGATCATTGATGACCGAATCCGTAGAGCCGGAATATCGACATCTTATGTTTGCTGTTTGAGATTACGTTAGATCGCCAGTCGGGAGAAATGTATAAAAGAATTTGTTTCGAGCGCTAAGGCATCAGTCGCTCATTCGCTAGCAACGAAACTAAACCAAACTCTTCAACCATGAAAGTGGTACGATCTCGGACTATATTATCTAAAGATGTGATTTTTTTTCTCTTATCATTTTGTGTTTTATAAAAAATGTAATTATTTGCAGATGATTGTTGTCGCCCTCGCCCTTGTGGCTGTCGCCGTCGCCCTTCCCGTGGCTCCCGTGGCTCCCGTGGCTCTCGTGCTTGAGGCGGAATCCCCAAAGATCATCCGTTCCGACTACAGCCAACAACCTGATGGTGGATACGTCTTCAGGTATACATTTAATACAAATTTTTTTTATGCATATCTATTAACATTTGTAGTCAAAAGCTTAATTGAAATAAAATCAATAGTAATTTCACAAAATTTTATGAGTATAATTTCGTTTTAATGTTTGAAATGATTGCTAATTGAACAAATAATCGTGGGTAACATATAACGTACACTTTTGCGAAACATTATCGTACAGTATCAGTTATCGGTAATAAAGCATTTACATCTTGTGTTAATTTTTAAAAGTTGTTTATTATTTCTTTGTAACTACGTTAATAATTATTTTTTATAGCTACGAGACCGAGAATGGCATCAGCCGTAACGAGAACGGTGAGCTGAAGGAGGCTCTCGATGAGGAAAACAAGCCCCACGTGGTTGTTATTGTCCGCGGCTCTTACTCCTACACCGACAAGGACGGCAAAGTTGAGACCATCAACTACATCGCTGACGAGAACGGCTTCCACCCCGAAGGAGACTCCATCCCCAAGGTTGCCGCTGCCAGGAGATAAAATTCTAATCACTGAAGCATTCACATGAGTAATCGGTTGCAAATAAATGTGCTCTGGTTACCCATGGAACCCACACGGGATAAATAATTGTTTGCCATATCGCAGGGTGTGCGGTGATGCATCCGCCTCACATCTTTTTTTGTTGTTTGTTTATAATTGATGCACACTGCCATATTTTTTTTACGTTTTTGTACTGTTTGTTGAGTTGAAATGCGATCCCTGTATAGAATAAACCTCATTTAAAATACGCTATCTTTTTCTTATAAATCCTTAGCAATTAACCTTTTATGTTACTAATACCTTATATAGTAGGCACAAAATAAAACTTGCGTTGAAACTACATAACATCAGTTGTGAAGTTTAACTGGAATTCGATGCGCAATAGTTTTTTTTCGGCGTTGATTATAAAACTTCAGTGACACATTATACACGACATTGAAGAGAGAAAGTTCAAAGTAATTCAACTAAATTGACATTTAACAGATTTGTACATATATTGAATCACGGGTTAAAGCCGCACCTAAACACATTAAGACCTTTTTGTTACAAAATATTTGGCTTAGGTGACTAACATTTTATTTCAGTTTTGGTAATGCCATTTTCCAAAGTGTAACTCTCAATCATAGTAAAAGTCGAATAAAATACTTTAACAAGAATTTGATTGTACACAAGGTATTTATGACACACAGTAGGTCTAAATAAGGAAATATTTTGTGATAAAATTTTAACGAAACGCGCCTAATGGAAACTCGAAAGATAAAAATTTATTTTGGTAAATTATTACTCTGCAGACTAAAAGAATCGTATAATCTATAATAATAATCTGCGACTTATTAGACGTAAATAGTCGATATTCTATAAAAGACGATTATATACATAGACACTTAAAACATCCATAAATCAGTGTTTCGTTGATGTTGTTAAAAAATAAAGACAGTGACTAAAATATTTTTTAAAGAACGTCACTGATTTCATCATCTAAATGTTTTTTTTATTAATATTTAATTAATTAAGAATATTGAAATTATTTATGTATATTTTAAGTTCTTTAAGATGAAACACGATCGTTTCTTTGATTAGGCAAATGCTCTCCTCACTTCGTAAAATCGGTCATTTTCATTTTCATTTCAATTACCAACCTACATCAAAAGAACTGTTCGAAAACATGTGTCGTGATAGGAACATTATTTAAATAATCAAATTTTTATCCCTTGCATTAAAACATCGTATATTTTCATTAAAGATCAAAGTTCAAGGGGAATTGTAATAATAGATTTTCATAGATGACGTAAACTTTGCATTTTAAAATAATAGTAAACATTTGTTAAATGAATTAGTATTTAAGTATTTTGGTAAATGACGACTTATTTCATGTTAAAGCACCTTGTATTCGTTGAAGTAAAGGTCACAGAAAACATCACTCATAAATTATGGATTTTAAAATTACAGTGTCACTTTAAGAACATATTATACATTAGAAATGAAATTAAACACTCGTGCTAGTTAATTAAAATGAAAAGAGACATTTCAAAGCATATCAATTTATAAAAATATAAAAACGCATATTATTTAAAGACAAACAACACCTAAGGTATCCTTTACTAGTTAGTCTAATCCTTATACTTAGTGGAATTATAAAAGCAATAAAAAATAAAACGGAGGACGCGGGGTGCGAATACGATGGATGCGGGTTGTGCAGTTGTTTTTGCAATCTTTGGAAAAGGCCTATACCTTACAGTGGACGTATGTTGGTAAAAACAAATAAAAATTGGGCACTTTCCAAAAAATAGAAATATAATTACGAATCATAATCTCTATATTTTATTATCAATATTGTCAACAATTTCACTCATAGGTTAGCCATAGCACATAGACCTCCCCCACAGTTATAAAATACAAAAATATTAAAGTACTAATTAAAAAGTAAATTCGCACCAAACATGTTACATCCACCATATAGTTCACCTAGAGTTCTAAGAGTAACTATAATAAATAAATACTATACTACTATAATACTACTACAAAATACTTTAAATAATATATAGCTATATAATAAAAAAAAAATCTTTTCATGCATACATACTTATAATAATAATCTATTATTTTGAAGATTCCATCACCTTGACAAGCAAAAACTTGAAGCTTCGCTTTGAATGCGTAACAATTCTTTGTCAACCTAATGTCGAAAGGAATATCGTTTCAGAAAAAAAATGATTGTATTGCCAAAAGAGAAATGAATAAAATAACACTGAGGGAAGAGCATTTTGTTAAAGATTTTTTGCGCGAAGTGTTTTTCGTGTGTACTAGCTACGTGTTGAAATTAGGACGAAAAGTAGGAAAGTGGAGCAAAGGAGGAAAGTAAAATGAAAAATTTCGTTAGTATACGCCAAGAACGTTGCTGTCATATAGACAGCCGTTTTAGCTTAGAAAGGTAAGTAAATAAAAAATCGGTCCATGTCGGTATAATTTGTTGTTTATTTCCACAATTATTACACTAATTTAAAAGAATCTCAATAACGAAATTATACTAAAAGATGTACCAAGTAATTGTTACAGTGAATATCACAATGCGATGCTTTCTAGGATTTTAATACCGTCTGTAGTACAACATTGTCATTAGAAGAGCAAAACTTGCTATTACAAATAGTTCCACATCTTGTGATTCTTCACAACTAATTCCAAAAAAATCACAGGAATCTATTTTTTATGTATCAAACTTAAGTTTATATTACAGTAAAATTCTCAATAGCAACAAAATTTTCGGTCCAATTTGGGAAATTAAGTAGACAAGATTCTGTTCTTCTGTTAAGTATTTTTATCTACCGCAGATAGAAAGATTTTATTATAATCAGCCCTATTGCGTCTTTAGTCATTTAATTGGACGAACAATGGATAAGTAAAACGCAATTTTTCTGTATAAACTACTAAGCTTGGCGATTATTTGAATAATTCTATCAACTCTGCACTGTCGGCTCTTACTGAAACTTTGTATGATGGTTATTGAAAATTAATAAGTTTCTAAAGCTAAAAACTAATTAATTTAAATTAAGTCAAAACAATAAAATTCATTTGACGTATATTAAAATCTATTTAATAAATAAATTTTGTACGTGCGCATTACTATGTTAAAGTTTATTTTAATTCGATAAATTGTACGTATGACTTCAATTTCGTAGAATTAAAGAGTATACACAACTCGTTGAAGGTTAACTGAATGTCAAACTTAAATGTTTGAAGTATGTATGTCTGTAAATTACAAATATATTTTGTACGACTTTTAACTATCAAAACAAATTAAATAGTAATCTATGTGTCAAATCAGCTACAGCAAGGGACGAGTGTAAAATGAATCTGTATAAGTAATTTTTAAACGTTTAATGTAAACTATTACATTACCATTTGGTTCATTATTTCGAAATCTAACATGTTATAATGCTAATAAAAATTATTATTGAAAAATTACTTAAGGTTGTTATTAGAACCTTATTATTGTAACCTTTATTTATGATATCATTATGCAAGTTTCGTTAAGCTTGTTTTCGTTTATTACTTAAGTGAGTGTTTAGAAACGTCTTAAAGCCTCAGTAATTAGTACTAGATATAAAAGTTACGTAATATTTCATAATTTAAGTTTGTGTGTTCTCAAATTAGCCTCAATTGATATGTAGCAAACGCCGGGATTTGATTTGATCACTGTATGATCTCTAGGGATGCACTCTACATCAAAAGTAGTTGAAAAAGTCAAGGAGGCAAACTGGCTTGTTTTAATTTGATAACATATGAATAAGAAGTACTTACGTCAGTATTAAATGCGCCGCGTATAAAAGTGAGGCAGGCGTTGCATGTTAAGCAAAACGTGGAAAAACTTGCGTTATAATGTACAACATGTTTTTAAGTCAGAATTTAATTCTTAGCGGTATAAAATGGACTGTTTCGCGTTGAGCCTTAAAATATTAAAGTATCTGATTCAACTTAATTAACTTTTATTACTCCTATTTACTTTATTGGAGATAATCAGTAACAAAAGGCAATAAGATAGTACAAACTTAGAAAGTTATGAATATAAAATTAGTTACAATTGTTACCTTATAACTATCTCACTAAGAACATTTAATGAGTTAAAGTCAAACAATAACAAAACAAAGAAAAACATTACTAAACAGGGATCAAAGATCCAGCGCATTCTGCAGAACACACCGTAATAATTACGAGTCAGAGCAAGCCGTCACGTTCCAATGAGGTTTAAATTGTATTGTGTGTATTCAATAATTTCGAATTAAATAGTCTTTTAAAAGATACGAGAGTATATGGAGAATAATATATGAATTGTGGAGGTCACACATCTTGTAAAAGGGTGCACGTTTACCGATATTTTTCTTAGCAGTTGATAAAAAAGAGAGATCCAGAACGCGTTCTTGCTGCAGGAATTCGAAAGTTTACCTCGGGCAACAGTTCCGAACAGTTGACATGGCCAGCAAAAATATTTTTAAGTGTAGTGGCATCCATTAGAGAAGGTCGATCGTCGATTTATATTGTAAAAGTAAAGCAAGTCGAAACACCTATAAACGAAAGTAATTAAAGAAAATTAAAATCACCATTTCTTATAAAGAAGAAGATATAACAAAAATAAATATTAGATAAGGAAGCCAATGTACAGCGATATAACATAAAGGTTTTGTGGCAACTTTCTGTCTCACTTTATTGGCACGTTTCCATTCCAAACATTTTATGGTTGGAAATGTGAAACGCGACATCCCTAGAGTCCCTGATGTCACTCTTACGCGTGCTATTTGAAGACATACAAACAAAACAAAAACTAAACTTACGGCTAAAACCACGGTTTTGTATGCGTTGCTCATTTCATAATCTAATAATTATTATATATAAATACTTAGGCGGTAGTTATAACCATCGCGTATGCTCGTGACCTTGTACTTTTGCAGTCGCGACGCCGGCGGCTGCGTTTGCCTTGCGCGGGTTCAAGCGAGAGTTGTCAGGAGAGGCCCGTGTCGCTCCCGACTTGGTTGTAGTCCTCATTTCATTCACTACACTATACAAGAGGGACTATACTCATGCAATATAGTCCCTTTTCGTGCTTACGTCGTCGATGTAATTAGAATACCATTTACATTTACCATTACAGTTACCATGAGCTCAATTTCGATGAAGCTGCACAAAGCCTAAATCGGCTAGTAGAAAAACTTTTATTACACCAAATGTAAGTTTTTAGCTTATGCATGTTCGCCACTTTAAACTTTGAAAGGACGTTGACAGGGTAGGGTTGACAGACCACTCGTACGTCTTATGACTGTGGAAACCCTTCGAGAAATTATTTTCGCTGGTGACTTTAACTAACTAACCATTTAGTTGTGTTAATACGAGCATTCCACAATAATTAATTATATAGGATTGCCGCTCCTTTAGAAACAAGTATCGAGAGCAGCTGCGTCCTCGGCGTACCATAATACCACACTACGACCGCTAGTCCTCCTGCCAAGAGTGGCGATTTTGGTACATAACCCATAAATATTTTTAGGGGCGGCTTATACCTTGCAGTGGGCGTCTATTGGCTGGAACGACGTTGGGACAGTCATGTGGTTTACTTCGCGCAACAGTCTTTCATTTAAGTTAGGATAAAGAACCCCTCTAATCCTGATCTACCAAGAAGTCCAATAATTTCATTATGAGGCTCGTCGCACCGTAATATATTATTATTATATTTTATTACATCGCACGTCGATGGAAATATCTTTTGGCAGTTATTCATAAAACATATTTCTTAAGATAATTTATTCATAAGATGTTTTTGAAAGGTTAAATTAGAAGGTAAACAATAAGTTTTAAAAAATCCAAGCTTGTATCGCTTCAAATAGATACATTTGTAAAAATTTCTCATGTATACAATTTATATGTACGTAATTATCTGTTAGACTTACATAGACTTACATTACTTTTACATAGATTTAAAACCAAAGTTTATTTGCCGCAATTTAATATTTCTATTTATTTTACAAATTAACGCCTGTTGTATGACCTTTGTTTAGTATATAGTATAAATTATGTTAAGTAAGTTAGCGCTATGTAAGTTATAATGAAATTGGAAATCAAAAGATTTCTACCATAAATTATAAATTATATGCGTTGTTGCCACGTCGCTGCACAGTTTAAAATGACAGATTTTTTATAAAGTTTTTATTTTAAAGTTTTTTTTTAATTAACGACAATCCTACATCAAAATGATAGAATTTTTGCGAGTTGCTTTTAAATTTTAGATCTAATCTCGAGAATGCTTATTACCTGCCCATTTTATCACAAAAAATGTGCTAGTAAAAATATGCAATATATGTTTTGCAGGCGTTATTTTTAATATCGACAAACGTGTTAAATGCTTAAGGGCAAATACTATTCACTTTGTAAAATTAAAAAAAAAAAACAGCTAATGTGACAGATATTAAATTATGTGAGCATTAAATATATATTATTTATCACCAATTCCTTACTTTTTAACTTATTTACAGTGGCAATTAAGTATATTAAATGGAGTAATTATATGTACACCGTGATTGGTCATAGAAGGAAAAGCTTTAAAGTAATAAATATAGTAAGTAATGTAGTTTAATATGATAGATATAATTATTTTTACATAATTAATGTATGGTACATCCTATCTAAAAATAAATGATTTCAAAAATTGTACATTACATAATTATTGTAGTTAAAAAAAAGTCTCATTGCTGCATATTAAAATGATTTATAGTTTTCTGTCTATTCCTATAACTTTTTTACTGCCAAAAGTAATTGAGGTTTTATATTTCTGACGGAAAAAAAATAATGTTACATATATCATAGTGATCACTTTATACAGGTTAGTATAAAAGTTATAAAACTTTTTGCTGACAAATGCTATTAAAGCTATTAAAAGCCAACCAATCACCCTGTGTAGTAGACAGCGTCTTTGTTTCTTTGTCAATTAATGTTATAGCAAATATTGTCTTCTGTTTATCTTCTCTCGTAGTTTCTAAATGTTGTTTGCGCCTGTCATTATAAACATAGCAAGAGAAATACCGTTTAGTATAAGCTTATAGAAAATAATTCTGTGATTATTGTTATTTCTGCCAAAGGTATGATGATTATATTTACCTTTTATAAATATTTATTTGCGCATATTAGGTATTGATTGTTACAGACTATGGTTAGTTGAGAAAAAAAAAACAAAAACATCTAGTAAAATTCTTTCCAATTTATGCTTATTTACGATAACGTAGAAAAAGTTTGTTTATGAGGAGATTGTATAGCAATGTATTAATATTATTATATCCGTGTAAAAAAAAATTTCTGTCATTAATACTGCCACAAAATATAATTTTGAACCATTCAAAGAACTTCCAATTGGTTCTATATATCTATAGATAGTTTTATCATTATTTTCGTTTTAATGAATTTGTCAGAGTATAACATCATTGCATTTACACACATGAGATAAATTTAATGTATAAAAGAATAAATTACAGAAACTGAGTTAAGTACAATTTTTATATTGATGTTAGTACTTAGTACGATTATAGTATTTACTGCGAATTAGTTTAATAAGGATAATTTTTAACGAATGTTATATAATTTTCTTAAATTTTTAATTGTATTTGTCAAATAACGTTAAATTATTTGATGTGAATAGCTTATTTTTCGGGATTACCAAGTTTAATATGAAAGATTGAATACTTTCCGTTTATGTTATTCTTATAAGGGTTTTCTTCCACTGGAGTTGGTAGTATTAGGTACCAGCTCTAAACAGTACTCTGATGCTTGCTTAAAACGGAGACGTATCTTTTTTAAAGCATATACACATTCTGTCTGCTTTTCAGTCTTTTTAAGTTGTGTTTATTTGTTTACTCTTACACACATTGTGTAATGATGGACTTATTATTAGCCGCAGAAGATTTTTCCTTATTAAGTAATAACTAAGTCTTTCCAGTGGTTTTATGGAAGAAATCTCCGTTAAGACCGCGCTCGGTATTTGAAATTTAGTCTGAATCTGTAATCAGATTTTTTTTATCAGAGTTTTAAACATGATTTTCAATTTCTTTCGGATTTTATTAAATTATTACATAACATACAATGAAACATTTATTTGTTATACCTGTGTGTCGCGTCGCTTTATTTGACACATTTAGAATGAATTCCTCATAAACACTTAGGTCACTTATCTTAGGCCTTATAAGTTATTATTTAGTATTAGTTACGAACAACATAACTTAGGTAGTCAGGGTTGATCAGATTCGGAGTGATTCGCCGCACGCGGAGAGGTATTCCATCCTGAATTATCCCACGAGGAAAAAAGGTGTTAAGGGTGATAGGGTTTTATTAATGTACAATTAAGAACAACTCTTAATAAAGTTAGTATTTCGCGGTAATTAACACTTGTAAGCTTAGATAATTTTAATTATTATCAACTCTATTTTTTATCATTTAACATAGCATTTTTTCTACAAATATTTTTTAAACAAACTAGATATTCAACTATTGCATTAAGCACTGTTCCGGTGGTGCTGAAGCCGCTGTTGCTACTTGACCGTTCTGAAGGATAGAGCTGGCCTGATGCCACTGCTCTGAGTTGATTCAATTAGCCAATTTAATGTCAGGCGACTGTGGAGAGAATTTGAAAGCTTTTGTTGTTTTTCGTGTAATCAAGTTAAAGTCGCAGAGGGTGAGTAGTGTCAGTATTATGATATGCCATTCTTCCTAACCTTCGTAACTAATCAGTGGGTTTGTAGAGGTAAATTGCGTTAGGTTCCGGCTCGTTTAAAATTGAAAGACACTGGAAATTTTAGTCCCCCAAGAAAGAGCCATGCAGGCGTTTGTCGCTGGCGAATATATGTAAAAACGCTCCTAGGGTCTAGCTTTATTACAAAGATGAAGAGACATCAAGGGGATTTTAGTTGGTGTAAGCACGATATATCCCTCGCAAGGGTATCCAACCTCGGTCTTTCAAAAATGTAAAAAAAAGGTTTTAATTAGCATATGTAATATAAACCTGCAACATCTGGGCAGAGTTGTTGTAAGTGAAACGATTTAATCTAAAATAAAGTAACATTGTAAGTCCCATAATTTCATTTTATACAAGAAACTGGAACATAGGAATTCTTCTATTAAGCCATTTGAAGAAGCAATACGATGATACAGTGGAAAGTCTGAGAAGTAACCTACCATGAGTGTTTTAACCTCGTTTCTTATTTTATTGCATAAATGCAAACAAAATTACGATTTATTTCTAAGAAACAATATCGACGCTTTGTTAAATTTTGTAATATACGAGTGACTGTGTATACTATAACAGACTTAGTTATTCTTTTTTATCATGATTAAGCAGAAAATTACATGATATAAAGTTAAGAAATTTTCATTGTTATGAATCATTAAAAGATCATGTATTCGGTGTCCGTTGCGGAAAAAATAAATAATTAACAATTTAAAAACATACTGTTCTTTTCATGATTCTCACAACAACTAAACCCTTTAAAAATTCAGCGTAATTTCTCCGGACAGAATTATTAAAAATTGTGGGAATGTTTTCACGCTTCACCGATGTAACAACACACAGTTTACGAGCCCCATCTCTTTGACAATAATAAATATATTGCTTTTTATGTTACATTAAATCCAATGAGAAAGGTATCGACGGAATGTACACATTTTCCTTCCTGTAACTTTTCATTTAATAAAAGTTAAAATAAATGCTCTGCAATTATGTTCGTAAATAACGACTATTCTGTTTACTTTTACCAATTAAGGACGGAACTTAGATCAAGGACGGTCCGCTATTTTATCTAAAGTTATTAATTGCAATTTATTTAAAATTGATTATGTTTGGTGATACCCAGCTAACGTGGATTAGTAATATTGGTGTAAGAAATCTGAATATTGTTGAAAAATGTTTCATCTATACAAAAATATTTTTAGTGTTTCAATTAATGTTTAAGATATCACAGCGTGAGATAAGTTCTGTCTTGGGAGATGTGCATCTTTTATACACCATTTTGCTAAGGTGAAATTTAGGACTGCGATTTCCCATTATCGAGTCACTACGTAAACATTTTAGTCAATATTATTGGCGGTGCACACATTTAACGTTTATATTTCTGAACTACGTATAATACTATATTTGCTAACAAGTTTTACTTACTAAATGCCAATACAAAAGCCAAGTTCCACGTAATTTTTTAATTAAAGTATTAAAAAATGCTATTGATTTTTATCGTTTACATCACGTCAGAGTGAAAATTAAGGCGTATACTTCGCATACTTTAAAACTATGTTATTTAATATGTTAATAGCGTGTCTTGTTCATATCGCACACATCTTCAGTGCGACTCGTTCCTCAGTGTCAACTCCGGGAACAATGAATCAAGAGAATCGTCGGTATGTCGGCGATTATCAACGGACGCAAACTGCCTGATTCATCTTTCAAGGTTTTTATTATAGTAAAGTGTTTACATTTTAAGTAATATAATGTAGTCAATTTTTATATTTAAGAATTTTGTTACCTGGTTTAGTGGACGTAACATTAGGTTACATTTATAACAATAACATTAAACTTAATTTATCATTGTAACAGCTGTCACTATTTACAACGTAAGTAACTTTTAGGAGTTCTTTTTTGTGTTTAGTTTTATTTAAATCTGATCAACATTTCACGTTATTACATAAGTATAATCTAATATTTTTAGAAAGGATTACACAACTAACACGTGCTCAACGTGAGATGCTCTGGCTAGTTAATACTGGACACTTTGTATTAATAAAAAAAATATTCGATAATACTAAAGAATCTAATTTATTTAAAGAGAAACTAAGAGAAATTTTAAATTAAAGAGTAAAATTTTTCTACGGTCAACAAATATGTGTGTATGTATATGGTTTTAAAACGAAAGTAAATAGTAAATAATACAAAAAATACGTACTGAGATACTGAAGGTGATGGTTTTAAGCTTACAAGGAAAATATGAAAAAATATTACAAGTTTGCGTTGATAAACTTCCAACTTTATTTTTACAATAAAACTGTAAATTTCTGTTATAATGTGAATAAAAAGATGTCGCCATGGCCGGGCCATTGGTTGTTATCATATGTTAAGATATTTTAAAATAAAAATAAAAAATATATACTCATTCAGTTCCGGCATTTCCTTATATTTACATACGAGTATAGTGTGTGAATTAGAAAAATTCTGCTATTATTTTATACAAATTTTACCTTATCTACATTTTTTTCGGTAATACAAATTGTCTAGATGGAAAAAAAAATTACACTGTATGTTGTATTTATGTTTAAAAGTTTAACATAAAAACCGGTATTGATGAGTTCGATATTAGAGTCAAGGGAGGGTCAGTTCGATATTGTCATTGGGAATATATCCACTAGCCGCAAGTTGTGCATGCTTTCACAAGTTCCGACACGTATTCAAATTTCATACCTTATGCGGTAAAATAGTCAAAATCTTTGATTGCGTACGAACTATACGTAAAGGAAGAGTGACATATTATTTAATGAATATGACTCGCATTGTATAGACAAGATTTGTGTATGGAAGATATCTGCATGGAAATCAATAAGTTTCGATTATTAATTGTGAAACACCAGTCAGTTTTAAATAATACAAAATCTTTTAACAGCAGGTGTTCTTATGCACGGCGATGACGAGGTCAACTTGAAAAACACTTAAATTAATATTATAGCTGTCGAATTGTTATAAGATTCTCCGCAGATAGCTTTCATTAAAGATTTTTTGCGAAGTTAATTTTTTATTGATTTGACTATACTATGTGTTTGGTTTTTTTCTACAGTTAATGTGAAAGAAATTCGTAAATTATGAGTAACATAAGTGTTATATGCCATCTTCATCGAGATGACATATATGGTGTTTTGTGGATAGCCACACTTGTTTCTTTACATGACTTATGATGCACATTGAGGTAAAGTGCATTAAGTATCAACTGTTGGATATCACGGTAAGAATATGAATATATAGATGTTGGAAAAGTCAAAAGAACATCACCATATCAGCCGATAGACGCCCATTACAAGGCAAAGCCTCCACCAAAAACGTCTATGGGGGTATACAATAATATAGTTGTATTATGGTACGTAGAGGACACTGACCATCTTCTGCAATCGCAAGTGTTAGTCCGCTACTGTTGGACTACCATTGCTAACTGTTTAAAAGAAGTAGTTCGGTATATTTTGAATTAATTTCATCAATGTATTACTTAACGTAAACAAAAGTATGTATTAAAGTAGTTATGGAATTAATTAACACATTAAACTAGTTGATTAGGTATAATCTTGAAAATTTCAGAAAGTGGCAAGTCGGTTGCGTTGAAGCTCGGTTGCCGAGTTTTGAGTTTCCAAACTCTGTGCAACCCATTCCAATTGGAAGAGTATAGCACTTTCATTAAGGGAATTTTTTGCATGCAGCGTCATTTCTTCGTAACACGAGCATTGACTTAATGTGTATTTTTTCTTATTAAATTAAAACAGTAATGAAAGCGGTTTTTAGACCGGAAGGAGGTTAAGACCGATTTTTGAACACTGATATAAGTTTCTTTAATACAAAAGATTCTCGTTCTCTAAGAAGGTTCTCGTTGATAATGCATAGACTTAAGACACAACGTCGTCTAAGTACTAACATAAAGTAATCTTAGAATACCTAAAAAATACAAAAAAAAATATACTCCATGTCTATGCCATCTCTTGTATATTATCATAAGATTACTTTAAATAATTTCAACCTCATAAATTTACGCATCATTATTTTACTCTACAATCAAAAAAATTATTTAGTTTCATGAAAACTGATACTTAACAGACGTCTATGTGAAAAATGTCGGTAATCACATATGTACACGTGTTCAAGTTAAGTAAATTTTTACTTCATCTGATCTGGTAAAATCTATTAATGATTTAATTACATTATCCACTCATTCCTAGGATTGTAAGAGGTGCTGCTACACCATAGTATAGGACTTTGCCTAGTAAATAGTTGTATCTGTTTATTGTAATAAGTTATAATTTTTAAGGCTGTTATTTAATAGCTAACACTCGGTAGAATTGTAAGTAATACTACAATCGTAACTAGTACTAATATACTATACATCTTTTATGTAATTTTTTGGTTTTTATTATTCATTACATAACAGAAAAATACACGATTGTCGAGATTTACTTTTTTTACACAAACTTATCTATAAAATATAATATACTAATAAAGTGGATGACTGTTTACGATTGATTTGTTTTTGGTGCTGTTTTCGGCGCCTGATATTGGTTGAAAAGCTGCGAATTAGTTATAAATATTTACGATTCAAGTTGTTTAATTGACTCTAAGGCACAAAGATAGATCGATCGATAATAAATTTTTCAATAAACAGAAATACATAAGTTGAGGAATGCATATAAAGATCGTTGTAGCTTGGTCGCAAATTATAATCATAATCATCTTAGGTTAAGGAAGGCTGATTTGCTTACACTTCACCTGAAGGGATACTAATTCAAATCGATTATTTATCAGATGAATATGGTGAGTTCACTAAAGCGTTACAAGTAAAATTTTTCAGAGTTCGATTACAAAAATTTATAATTAATATTAAATAATACCCAGAGAATATTTTGTAACAAAGGGGTAGTAAATCCTTTGTAATAAAAGGTTCTCCAAGAAGTCGAAAAAATAGGTTTCATTTATGTCATACGGAGTATACGGAGCCCAACAACTTTAACCAAAATCCGAACCTAAATATTGCATATTTAGGTGAGCCCAATCTTCTATGACTTCAAGCATAGGTGCAAAAATATGCCGCCTTTGATGTTATTTCTGTATAGGTGATTCAAGAAACTGCGGCCGAGTTACCAAAAGGTACAGGTTAGTCACCGTAATTTAGCGCAAAATTATAGATTTTCTTTCTGTGGTCGAATTTAAGAATGCGGTAATATCAAATCAAATCCCCAAAAAGAACTTACTATGATTTTACCGTGTTTAGGTTTTCACTGCATCTATGTATGGTAGTACATCGTGCTGTGGAAAAGTGTCACGATTAATGAAGCGTTTGTCTTTTTTCAGAACAGAGCCGTTTAATGGGACGGTGTCGAATTGTTTCTATTAACAAGTGAAGGAGACAAAAATTCTCAGAAATGTTCATCAAATGCAAAACTTACAATAAAAAGTGCAAAATAACTTCTGCTTTATCTAAGCGATTAGTGCTTTAACATTATGTCAATTTACCGGATTTGGGCCGTTAAGTTTTCGTATAGCAGCTGATGGAACGGTTGTTATATCTTCGTTAATTAAAACACCAAAAGGTGACAATTCATTTTATAACAAAGTGGACCTTATATTTACCGAAACAAATACAATAATTATGGATAATATAACGGATACAGACCAAATGATGTTAGATATCCATATGATCCAGAAAAAGACCCATATTATAGACTACAAAATGATTCAGTCAAAATAGAAGATTGCTTTAGTTTTTTTATAATTTTTTCAATTCATAAATTTTTATTAAAATTGCTTATGAATAAATGCATAACAAATTTTTTTTTCTGCGTTATTTTATAGTTAGGTCATTAAAAAACAAAGCTTATCTTTGTTGACCAATATATGTAGTAATTTAGGCACTAACTTCTTCTAATATCTAACATTGCATTATATTTTAATATTTACGTTTAAAATTCAATTCGTTTTAAGTTTAAAATTCATCATTTAAAAAACTGCGGACTTTAATAATGTTTTCTGATGTTTCAATATTTTAAAAGTCGGATTGTTTATAATTATACTTAATCTTTGTTTATTTTTAAGTCATCACTAAATGTTTTGAACTAATACAAAATACAAAAATCAGATAAAAAATACAAACGGAAGAGTTATGTCCGAAAAGTTTAATTAGATTCTTTATTCGTCTTGACCATCAAAATCTTATTTTCTGTAACTTGTATATTTTTCAACGCACCTGAAGTGTCATAATACTTTAATAAAATACGTAATAATGGAACAGAAGCGTATAAAAGTCAACGAAAAGTATTTTGTTATTATGCATAAAGCTCCGATGTAGCAACATCAATAAATTTTTCTGTAAAAAAATACTTGTTGAAGTATGTCACATACGAACTCATGCAACTGGTTTTTAAAGATCTGCTTGCCATGATGAGTCTTCTACTTGAGTCTGCCTTTGTCGATTTTCCTTTACGTAATGTTTGACACGACGACATCGTTATAAGATTCCGCATAAAACTTTTTAAAAGTTTCCTTTTTTAATTTTTGAATTATAAGCTACTTATTAAGTACTACTAATTAGTTTTATATGCTAAGAAAAGTCAATTATTGAATTATACCCATGTTAACATTATCTGTATTATGTTCTTTAACAGGCTGTTTAGGATGGCTAGGATATGTGCACTAAGCCGCAGACATCGTTATTATATTAAATATCCTTAGATTTATGGATATATTTTTTAAAAAGACGAAAAACTTATGATAAGAAAAAAAATCATATATTTACTAAGAACGTTTTAGTTTCAACGCCGTTAATTTCTTTTAAAAATATTTTTGCAAAGTCTGTAAACATATGTAATAAACCATTCTTTTCTCTTAATAAAGCTCTAAAATGTTTAGACGAAAGATTATTTTGCGACACCTAATTTTTAATTTCAATTAAGATTGATGATAAGTTCAATTTTTTTAACTGGTACTTTGGTTGATTTTTTCATTAAAATTCAATTGATACAAAAGTGTAACAGCAACTATTAAGAGAGTATCAATTCTAAAGACATTTCCTTTCCAACGTAATTTTGTTCAAGTTTTATGAGATATTATTGTTCAGTTTTTAATTAATTTTTATTGATTTGTTTCAATGTTTTTCGCCCATCGAGTGTAGCCCGGAATTCTCTAGTTAATCTCAGTGCTTTCTTGTATATTTTCTTAATATCTTCTATATGAGATCCATTATTATAAACTTTTTTGTTGAAAACTGTAATAAAGAACATATATCCGTTGCAATATTTTTAAATTGCTGGAGTTTTGCGTATAAATACCGGGGGTTTACACAAGCTGCATCATTCCTGCACTTGCTCTTCGTCTGGATTCATCTTGCAATTATTGTGCTGAGTCAACATGCGTTTTGTAAGAATCAAGTTCAGTTTTACTTTGTATTTTCGTTTGCCCACCAACTTTAATGATCTTTCTAATAAATAAAATAGCAAATTTTTTTTACTTCCCACATTGGAAAAAAGAAATAAGTTTTTAAAAAACAACATATATTTTAATAGTTTTGATATTATTATAATAGACATTGTATAAACGAAATATTTGGAAATAGTGTTTATGTAGGTGCTTACGAAATATATGTAATTTTTTTTGTTCAGGTGGTTTTTGCTATAATTTTGGGCGTGGCATCGGCCGATGTGGTCAGTTTCCAGCCCTTCCAGCCGGCACCTGTATATCAACAACAACAGCTCTACACAACAGAACCTATTCCCATTATCAGACAAGAGCACGTCCAAAATCCAGACGGATCTTATAAATGGAGGTATGCATCTACTAATAATATAATTCAATTATTTTGTCTTCTCTTCAATATTAATAATATTATTGTATCATTTACGCTTGTATACATTGTGATTAATTATAGTCGTAAAATCTTTAAAGGGGTGGACATATAGCTTACTTTCAATTAATGTATGGTACACCCTATGCAAACATTACCGGCTTCAAAAATGATAAATATTGTAATGATAATGTAGCAAGAAAAAATGTTTCCAAAGCTTGGATTTCTACAGATACACATTAATTATTTTCTACTGTTTTTCATTATAGAGTTTTTAATGCAAGAAGTTACAGGCCTGTCAAATTCCCATAGAAAATAATATTTACTTTGACTTATTTCAGAGTGATCGCTTTATACAGCGTAAATAGGTGAACGTAAAAGCTTTAAACCTTTTTGCTGTCAAACGGGTTTACATTCACTATTTTAAACCTTTTACAATTATGACTAAATACTCTTTTTGCAGATATAAATACTGAAATTGGATTTTAATAATAATTTTAAATACCGAAAAATAAATTCTTGTTGCTATTTTAATCTCTTAATTATTATTGTTATTGAATTATGAATTTTTGATATCGAGTAATCAGCCATTACTTAGATAATTGTCAAAAAAAAGCAAATTTATTTTTATTGTATTGTGAAGATGATTCATAATAACTGGTATCCGATTTAATTTTTACTTGGCCCGAATTAATTCATCGCTACAAACTTACCTAGCCATCTCTATATCATATGCAATGTTAGCAGCTCGTATCATAATGTGCAGTTTAGTGTTCCTAATGTCGTAAAGTATTTTTACAATTACTGCAGTTCAGTAAGGGCTGATGATGTGATGATGTCCTGCAATCCATATGAGGCACAGTCAAAGATAACGATAAAGAGTACACCCTAGTTTATTAACAGAAGACTATATACATGATACTACCCATTGGAAATACTTCGTAAAGGATTGTTTTTCATTATATCTTTGACAAACAAATCGCCTCGGAGCGTACTCTTATTATTTTCTTTAGAAATCCGCTAATAATGGTATCCATACAATTCAGCTAACTCTCTGTTATCGAATAAGAATAAATATGATCTAATCAACATTAGAGTGGGATATTATAATATTTTTTGAGCATGTTCAGTAATTTACGTTAAAGAAAATTAAAGGATTATTATAATATTATTATCGGTTCTTCGCAAATTTGTTAATGTTTTTTGGCGTTTTTTATTACTCAAGCTTTTACTTTTTTCCGTTCCCTATAAAGTGTATTTGATATTGTTGGTCATTTTACTTCTGTCTAAATTGTAGAGTATAATACAGCCATTTTTAATATCCGTCTTTTTGAAGAGCAAAGTAATTTAAATATTTATTATATGATTTTTCTATTACGGTTTTAGGTATTGTCTTTTGCACGAATGGATCTTTTATCTGCATTATCTTTTCTTTATCATATACATTTTTGTTTTATTCTTTCGCCTAATTTTCGTAAAAAAATCTTTTACAGATATATTTTTGAGGGCGCAATAGTAGACATAAATGATTTTTGTTTTTAACTTGTAGTACTATGAATGTTTTCTTCTTGTAAAAAGTAACGGATTTCCTTTCTAGTACTTTAAATTATTGAGAGTGAAGTTTCCAGTTTATCCCTTGCTATTTTATTTGTTTTTAAAATTCAGTGAAAATTTTAATCGGATATGAAAAACGCCAAAAAATTACTTTTAGGTTTTTTTGGGGCCTTTTCTATGCGTTATAGAAATTACGTTATTAATTTATTAAATTTTGGATAACATATTTTGAAATCTTAAATTCTAGCTACGAAACAGGCAACGGTATTCAGGCTGAGGAGCTGGGTTATATCAAAAATCTCGGAGTACCGGAACAGGAAGCGCAGACTGCACAAGGACAGTACCAATATACAGCTCCTGATGGCCAGGTAACTTAAATATTTCGCAGATTTCTAAGTAATGATAAAATTTCCTTCGAATGATTGATGATACTAATTTAAGAATATTTTTTTTGTTCTAAGACAGGATTAAGGAATACAGTTGTGTTGTTAAATACTCTTGCTCGAAAAACGTTCCGACTTTTTTGTAGCGTTATCATTTTCAAAAATTTAAAACAATGATAACAATAGAAGTTAAGCGTACTCTACGGCAGACAATAAAAGGTTCTCCTTTAAGGTTTTGATTGACTTTTCGAACACGGTTTGCCATAATTTCATAAGTTAGTTATTGAAGAGTTTAACTGCAACCATCATATAGATTATCTAGATTAAAGACCGGTTGACTGTGTTTAAAGCGCTTGGCTTATATCACTGTCCAGTAACTAAACTCGAGTCTAGGCCTCGGAAGCCTTGACTTAGGCCACCTAGGCCTCTGTTCGCTTAGCTCTCTAATTGCTTAAGCAGCCGTTGCATCGAAAGTTGGTCGAAAGATGACTTTGGCTTAGGTTGCTAGTAATCACTAATCATTTCTTTAGCTAACAACTGCCGTTTTATATGTTAATTAATTAACATCAATTAAACAGTAATAGATTATAGAGCAACAACGTTACTCTCTAGGAATATTACCTAGTATTTCGTTCTGCATGCTATATACAAATAATAATACAGATAAAGAAATTCAGTAGAGTCAAAAAATATTAAATTGATTGTTTAGAACAGATCAATATTTCTGTTAAAACATATTTCGGATGTGCCAAATGAAATGCTGGGTTGTATATTAGGTCTAAGCTCTTCTGGTAGAATACATAAGAATTGCAAAAGAGGTATTTCTTATTTTCGTATCTTTTTAAATTTGGCTCGGACGTCGCAGTATATATATCAACAACATAAGAATAAGTTTACATTAACAAACGTGGACAAAGTGTCTATAATTTTAATGTTTCATATTTCGTATCCAAACGATATCATTTCTTATTCTCAAAACTTTAGAGTTGAATCTTGACAAGTAAATTTTTGTCATGTAACTGTATTACTGTGTGAAATATTACTAATATACGTTAATATAAAAAGAAAGTTTAGATGCTTGGGCGAAATAAGAAATAAAGTTAAAAAGTTTTTTTTCGGTGCGTCTAGAATTTTAAGCACATTTTATCCCTCTCTTTCTCTCTCTTATATATATATATAGATATTCTGTAGTCAGGAACATATGACTCGAAGAATATTGTTCTGTTGTATATGGCATGATTTTAGGCGGGATTTTCTAGTTCTTTTCGGGTGATATACGGGTTTTTCTAGTGATGTACAGAAAAAAATACTAAATCTTGTGTCAAATATTTTCAAATAAAACATTTAACAACCGTAAGATCACGCAAGTAGTGCGTTGAACAGATAACCGTTAGGGCCTTAAGGTAACAGCGATACTTATATCTTGAACGCTAAACCTATAGGGCGTGAAACCTATAGCGTGGACTTCCTAACGTTCACCCATAAGGCAGAACACGCTAGATGAAGGATGCTTTCAATGGGTTTTATTGGAAGTTAATGGATGAGGGTCATGTCCAGCAGTGGATGCCATATGGTAAAAATAATGATGATGATGATGTTTGTCAAAACCGATGATCATACTTTTATTTCAATAAAATATCAATGTGTTGTTTTAATTAGTAATCATTTATTTAAGGTTTATTTTTTATTTAATCTTCAGGTGATCCAGCTTAAATATGTAGCCGATGAAAATGGATTTCAGCCCCAGGGATCTCATATCCCAACTCCGCCACCTATTCCACAGGACATTCAAAAGGCTCTCGATTATCTCGCTACCTTACCGCCGCAGATTCCTGACAGCAGAGTTTTCGGGCGCCAGTGAAATAAATGATGTCTTATTAAATAAAAACTATTGAGGCTTAATTATGTACCAATTACTATAAATTATAGGTAAAACGATTTTAAGCATTCTTATTTTCATAATTTAGAGAATTATGAGTATTTTATTAAATAAAGTATTGTTTATTATACTGCTTTTTATTAACTTTTAAACAAACTTTTCTGTATTTATAGTTCTATAGTTTATATTATTTATTTATTATTTATTTGTTTATATTGTTATGCACACAGTAACAATTTTCACGACAGTGACCACTCATATGATTGAGCTCCCATATATTTTTCGTCGTTTCAGCCCATAGATGCCCAAAGCAAGACAGACCTCCCACAAATACATCTTTGATAAGATAAGGTGAAATACGTTTATTCAACAGGAACTTTTAACAGAACTCTTATTGATCAACAACTTATTATCTATTTTTTTTTAATATATTATTTTTGGGGAGATATACCATAATTGCCAAGCTTGGCAGGCCGGTTGATGATCGCAATGTGGTATTATGGTACGGTGAAGATGCTGCTGCTCATCCTCCGGAAACTTGTTTGTGAGCAGTAGTAATCCTATATAGTTAATGTGCAAAGTGTAAATTACATAAGATTGTATTCCGAGGGTTGAACCTGCGACCTACGATCTTTTATAAAGGAATCCTTCAATTGAAGCTACGAGGGTTTCAAACACGCCTAAACCAGAGAAGAGCCCACAACAATCTCAAACGGTTTTTGTTGTCGTGACTTTAGCAAAATCCTTAATAAAAGGCAGTTTAGTAGTAGAGAATTTCATTCCTGAACTTTATTATGACTTTAAAAATCTTTGTTTAATCAACTTTTCAATTTTACTTCATAGTCTAGTTATATTACATGGGTGTGAATTGTAATACCGTACACAGTCACGACTTACTAATTTTAAGAAGCCGAAAGAAAGGTATAAAAAGCTTATTAGTATGCGAAACAGTTATAGTGTAAGTCAAACAGTTTTTTTATGATTGACTTAAAAAAACATTTCAATTGAAATTACGGTTAATGTTGTAACAACGAATGAAACGCGTAGCTATCGCTATCCAAAGGCCGCTGCCAATCGGTCCTATGGGAAAGAAATGGACGCCTGTATCCAGCACAGGACTTCCTACAGCTAAAATAATGATGCCGATGATGAGTCATCATGATCGGCATGGCTTATACCAAGAGAACTTTGGTTTTAAAATGTATATAGTATTTAAAATGTATGTAAAACGATGACAAGATACACAATTAAAATATAAAATATAATTGTTCCTATATCTTGCAATTATTCGTCCCATGTCTTGTTAAAATCTAGACTAAGCTTAGTGCACTTGAATGTTAACCGTTTAATATTATCACATTGATCTGAAAATGTTAAAACGTAATAGTACGCGTCTTGGCCTTGATTTTGGTCGATTACTGCGAAGACGCGGTTTATTCAAGATTACTTAAAACGTTTTTCGCATACATATTGAATGATTTGTTTATTCATCTTGAGCGATGCAAACTTCCTTAAGATGAACATTGCGGAATAATAAATAAATACAAAATAAAAATAATCGCGTTTTACGTATTATTAATTTTAATGTTACTTTAATGCGTTAATATTAAGAATTAAATCAAAATTATAAATATAAGCGGACAAAGACGCTAGGGATATGTAAAGGTTTATACTAGTACAAAACTTACTAAGCATGAAACGAATTTATTTAAAACTCTGCAACAAAAATATCAATTTTATTATAGGCCTATAAGACGATATATTACAACTATGGAGGGTGATTGGTTATAGGCGAAAAACTGTTAAATAGGTATAGCTCATTTTTTAGCACAAACCTTCAAAGCTTTTACACCAATTTCCAACCACTCTGTATAAAGCGATCGCCCTAAAATATTAATGCGACAGGCCAATAACTCCTGGCAATAAAAACTGCAGGAACAGATACACAATGAATATTTTTTTTTACATAATTAGGTTTCTGAATTTTAAAAACGCTTTTTCTTATTACGTTATTTACTGTTACTGAAACGGTTGATTTTTTTTGACAGGGAGTAACATACATAATTAATAGTAAATGAGATATTTTATATCAATCCAATCAGCCTGTATAATTTAATGTACGGTTTTATTGCTACGTTTTTTGATAATATTAAAAAGTTGTGACAAAATGTTTTTTATTTAACTCTACTTAATATTTTCAAGCAAAATGTATCTGCTGGTGTATGGAAATTTTTTATTTATGTCCTAACATTAAATATTAATCGGATTGGTGTATAATTTATTAGCCGTAAAATATATTTGTACAAACAATCGATGCATATATTCCGTATCTCTTTCCTTTTGTACTGTGTTAACTAAACTAGGCTACAGCAACGTATATAAATTGAATATGATGTCAATTTAGACACAGTCATAGTAGGTGAAAATGGTTTTATATAGTTTACTTTGGATAACGAAAAATAAATAATAATAGACTGTCTTTGGATTTATCGGTGTTCAATTATGATATAAATAATGTGGAACATTTATGATAGTTCTGAAAAATCTTGATAATATTTAGAATATTAAAAATTACGAAAAAAATATATCTTGATAAATATTTCAAGTATAAAGTATTCTAAGTATATTTAAAGTATAAAGTACTAAGCAGAAAATGCTAATTAAAATGTTTGGGATTTTTTGATTGAAATAATTATGAAAATGTTAATTTGCGTCAAAATAAACCGGTAAGAGTTTTTATATCTTCAATAAATATTTTTTTTTCACGTCGCTGTCGAAAAATAAATAAAACTGCGTTGACAAAAAATTAACCGACGCTTGAATGGGATTACCGGTCAAGTTATTAAAATACAATCACACCTGAAGCATCTACCTACGCAGGCGGCACGTCGAGTGAGCGGCGAAGTGGCGTCTGTTGGCAGATGGGATCATGATGTACACCCGGTGACCCAGCTTGCTCAACAACCGGTCGGTTCACTTTCCCCGCGCCTCGTGTCAAGGTCGCACGATCATTGCTTCGCCATAAACCCCTCACACTCGACACCTTGATGATACACGCATAACGTAAATTAAAGATTTGACTATAACATTAAAATATCAAGGTTAGGTGAGGGCATACAAAGGTGACCGTTGTTATTATAGTATTTGATTTAATAATTAATAATAAACGATGACACACTCTTAATCATTTTTATTCATTATTATTAATAACCTAAGTACGTTGGAAATTTAATAAAACATATTGTTTATAACAAGTTACGTTTTAACTACGTACTTTAGGTTCCATCAATATTATGAAGTCACCACTAATTAAATTGTGATAGAAATCACATAATATATTTCTTAATAAGCCGTTTGCTATTTAATGTTCTAAAGAAAATTTACGCAATTAATAAACCCAAACATAAGAGATTGGTAATGTCACTCAAAAAAGCGTATATTGCGTTAGTGACACCCAGGCCATTATTGTAGACTCTTAGAACTTCTCCAACCATTCTGACAAAAAGTTTAGAATGTCAAATGACTTCATCAAATTATCATATCTATACATCATTCAGTTACATACCACTCCCAACAAATAGATGTTAATCCAGCTAACAAAATTCGCCCGAAGTCATTCTCTTGGTTCAAAACTGCTTACAATACGATTTACATAACAGATTTCAGTGAAATCTTTTGTTGTTTGAGTATCTATTCATACGGATTATTATATTGCATAATATCGCAGATGTACGTTGCCTGTATTTTTTATTATGAAATTACCTATACTTGCTAAATGATTATTGCAAAAAATATTATTATATCTATTGATAGAAAGTGAGAAAATGGCATTGATAATTTTGAGTACTTATTTATTTTAGGAAACCAAACAGTGACAAAAGATAAAAATAGATTTATATAACTACATAATAATTACATGTCGACATAGAAAAAGATAATGTAAATGAAGAGCTATAATAATAAAAAATGTTAAATAAAATTTTTGTCAAATCGTCAAAGCCTGAAAGTATTAGAAGCCTACAAGATTATAGAGCATATTGTATCACTTTCTAAGAATTAAAGTACAGCTAGAGAACTAATACCATGATAATATATTCCTATTCAAAAGTTGCTTTAAAATCATTTAGTTGTTTGACGAAGACCAAAAACCCGTAGTATGTATAAAACCATTTTTATAAGTTGGGTAACAAATAATTTCCATATTTATATATATATATATATGTATATATATATATATATATATATATATATATATATATATATATATATATTTATATATATATATAAGACATTAAAGTGCATTAGGAATATATCAAAGTCCTCAATATATTAGTTAGGCAGTTTTGAAGTATTTTCGCTGTTTTAGCATTCGATTTCTAATATTTATGCTGATTATATTGTCTTAGTATGGTCATAAATATAATTAAACGTTTTTGCGCATAAACTTTTTCATTCTAAGTAATATTTTATCATTAGTGTTTGATAAGTTTATAATTGTAAACACATCGAGTATTAATTTACCTGTGTTTCTCATATCACTTGATTGTGAAAGACATTTTTAACCTAAGGTTAATGGACATTAAAATTTTAAAGCCAGTATTGTCTCAATCTCTGAATAATTTTTGATGATTTTCCTGCTGTTGTTAGTTGTGCAGGTTATGTTTTGTATATATAATGTAATAATTTTTTATCTACAACAAAATCAACAACCATTCGAACAAATTAATATGAATTTTTTTAGCAGTATGAATAGATTATATTTTTGTCGCAAAATCCATGCAACGACACCTTTTATTTAGAAAACATGGAATAAGCAAAGGCGTTTAAGAATTCTGTAAGCTTGTATGCGTTGTTTGTACAGCTAATTAGTTAACAATCATATTTTAGTTACAATGAAGCTCACGTGACGAATGCGTGTTGTGTCACTGAACATTGACGTTGTAGGTGGAGATACTGCACCGCTTGCGTTAAGGTCGATACTGTACAAATTGAATATCCGTTTGCTTTGTTGACAACTGTTACGTCGCCGTACCAAGTTGACATATACAAGTCGAGGTAATGCATTTACTGTTTACTTATTTCATAGATTTAGCTACTTCGCAATAAATTGTGAAATTGGTTAAAGAGGTGGTGGGTAAATGGGTCCCACTATAAATAGACAAATTGTTAGGATGTCATGTCATCAGTCACTCGGAACATATTCAGCTACTTCATCAATTCACCTTAAGTTTGTCAACAATGAAGTCAATTGTAAGTGGTCTGTTGTGTAATAGTGTTGAAAAGTTATTGTTAAATATTCAAGTGCAATTCAGTGCAAGTTCAGTAGAATTCTTGACGCATCACGGAACCCGTAGACCTTGCTACAATTTAGTCAACTAGATATGAAGATTTATAATGTATTTTTTTACAGGCTTTCGTTGGATTGTTTGTCGCTGTGGCGTTTGCTGCCCCGCAGTCCGCCCAGGAACCCATCCCAATCCTGCGACAAGATAGCCAAATTAACGGCGATGGTTCTTACCAGTACTCCTTCGAAACCGGCAATGGCATTAGTGCTGACCAAAAAGGTGATTTGAAGAAGGTTGGAGATGGTGAAGCTTTGGAGGTGCAAGGACAGTTTCAATACCCAGGTGATGATGGCCAGAACATTCAGTTGAGCTATGTTGCCGATGAGAACGGTTATCAGCCACAAGGCGCTCACTTGCCCACTGCTCCTCCAGTACCTGAGGCCATCCAGCGCGCACTCGCCTTTATTGCTGCCGCAGCACCTCAACAAGCAAACTAGGCATGTTGAACAGACTGATTAATACATAACTTTTATGAAATAATATTAATATCTGTTACTAGAATAACGTTTTCAACGTTTATAATTACTTGGAAGAACAAAAAATGTTATTTCATTGTGATGTAAGTCAAGCCTGCCTGTTTTTTATTTTTATAGAGTGAACATAATACATTTTTATTTAAAACACATGGATTTTATTTCGGAACTTGATTTATTTATCAACCCCTTGAACAAAACTGTGGTTTGAGTTTTTTCTTTCAAAACAATGAAGGAAAGGAAATTAAAACTTTCAAATATATCATAATAAGCCACTTTTGTTTTTTTTAATTGCACTTGATTAAAAAAAACTCACTAGCTAATTACATTAACTACTTTGTTACCTCTATTTTAAAGGTTACGTATATACACAACAGACCAACATTGACAAAGGCAGATCGTCTACTCCTTTTCTTCCTTCCAATAGCAGTTAAAACTGCATTAACAATTTGTCACACTTTACACGCTATGTACTCAAAAAGCACTCAATGCATATATAAAAGTATAAGTTTGCGGGTTTGCGACCATTACAACGGTAGGAGATTGTACTAAGGTTTTAATACTTAAATAAAAATACAGGTGCTGTGTACTTTATACGTTATAGTTTGCTAAGATTTGTTCATAATTCTCAAAAATATAATCTGGGATGGTACTAGACATTGTATTTACGGCGCAAATTTTCGATTGTTTAGAAATTCTAACATCTCACACATCGTTCAACGAATCTTTAATACTAAATATACATTTTATAAGCAGATTAAAATGCTAATTTTACACAATATCTAAAACGGACATATTTTGTAAATTATTGACATGATCTTTTTATTTTTTAAATTTTAGATACCTTACAAAAGCCCCATCTTGCCATTTTTCTGCTAAATTGTTATATCTGAAGACTATTATAAATATCAAAATTTTACCAGTACAGTAGGAACACGCTCGCTTTGAGTGGCTGGCAGTGGCTTTTGTGTGTAATTTTAAAAAATAACTTTTTGACAGTTTAGAAATCCTAAAAAATATAGCTAGGCTTAAAATATGCATTTTTTATTAAAGGCCCAAAACAACCCGTTTCTGGTGGAATTTCATAAAATTCTTTCTTAGTTGAGCTGTACTCACCGAAAGGAACATACTCATCTGTTCATAATGTGTCAGAGAACTTAGATGAAAATCTGTTGCATATACATATAGATTATGTATTTTTTTCTTTATGAAAGTAATGAGAAAAATTTAACAATGAGTTAATTCATACAAGATTTTCTTCTTCTCCTTTTCAGCCGTGCATTCTTGACAGAGTCAAGTTGAAGACCCTGTCGATTCTGGTGTCCTTGCTGCTTTCGCTTTGTGTAGAACGATGTTTGGCGGAATGAGAGAATTTATTTATTGTTTTTAGTGGCTTTAATGAGATCTATCCATCTTATTTAAGAGCGTCCACGAGATCGCTTGCCTTCCACTTGGCCTTGCCACGTTCCATTGAGTCCTCATTACATGTGACAGACATGTCCAGAGAACTTGAGGATTTGTATTTGTTGACGTTTACTTCTATTTAATGTTGAGTTCTTTGAGGATCGAAAAGTTGATTCGGTGCATCGTCCACTGGATTGTGAGCTTTCGTCATACAATATATGAACTGCGTTAATAACCTCTCGGTTGCCTATGTGTCGTTTTGGCTTTAGATAACTAAGAGTTTCGCGGCCCCCTAATCTAGTGAAATAAGTAATGTAACCATCTCGGACCAGGTTCCCGAGTGAGTCCCTAAACGTTGTTACTAAAACTGGGGAAGCTATATATGGGTTACCATTTGTAACTTCACTTGTCCTGGAAAATTAAGATTACCTTAACAGGCAAAAAATTTAAGAGAGATTTAAGGTTTACTTGAGCGGTATTTTTAATTTACTTTTTTATTTATAGTTTGATATTTGATGCTTTAATCCTTCACTTCACCTTTACAAAACCATCGAACTGACCTAGGGTTCACGGATCCGGAATCTACAAGCTATAAATTTTATATCGATGAATTAAAAAAAATATAAAATTTTATTTGCATCATAAGGAAAACCGTCAGTCACGTGTATAAAAATATTAAATGTGGAAACTACAAAACTAGTCTCATAAATACATTTATTTACGATATTTATTTATTTATATACACTTTGTACATATTGTAAAATGGCGAATTGAATGTCTATTTATTGTGACGTTAAACGGAATTATTAAATCTAGACATTGTTCTTTCATCATTGATTTATTTTAAGATAAAAACCTTTACTGGGTTGATTATTGGATACCATACACCGTTACGATACAAAATACTTATCTATTAATTATTCTTACCAAAAATAACTTTCCGTGATAACGGTGCCTAAATAAAAGAACTAATAGATTTCGTGTTCATGAAGTTCTATAAAATTTACAATTTCACCTTCAGCGTTTTCTAATTTTGACAATATTTGTAATATAAATCATTAATTAGCATTTTAAATTTTAGATTATTCATGTTTTAAGTTGCAATACATAATGAAAAACAGTTTTGCGAAGTTTACAAATGAATTGTAAATAATTAATAACATGTTATTTTGGAATAATTGTGTATCGTTAACTAAATTTTCATTGAGAATTATAAATTAGTAGTAGTTAGTAGAAAAAAACTCATTGGTCGCTTTTTTAACAACTGTATTCTATTTAGCCAAAGAATTAAGAACCACATCTTTCTTTCTCTTAGAACAAAAAAATTACTGGTATATACTAATGTCGACTACAAGGCATCGGCATTCCCAAAGAACGTCTCAATGACCGATCTTGCGCTGCCTAGTGCGGGGCCTGCCTACGCCGCGTCCACCAGCTAGTGGTCAAAGGTTTTCGAGGATAGGTTGTACGAGTGCTTTGCTCCGCTCACTGCCACTTTTCTTCTTCTGCGGATCTCCTCATTTTCATTATTTTACTTCAAATTTATTTCCGTATAATCGTAGTTTTATACTTAAATTTATTTATTACTCTTTTTATTTCTATAGCTGCAAACTAACACTAAGCAATGGATAGCTCTTAATATAATATATGAAGTTCAAAATGAAATATGTTTATAGACATCTACTTATTTTACAAGAGAAAGTAAGCACTGTGTTATATTAATGGGGTTCATGATAAACTCCACGTTTATTTTTTCTCAAGTCACAGGTGATAACTCGTTCAGTCTATGAATACTAATATCCTCAGTCAATAATTCAGTAGGAGTGGTATTTTTATATCTAATACACCTTTGGAGTCTCAAAAGAAAGTTTAATTTCACTAAAATGTATGTTTCCTAACTTTTTGCTTAAAATTGCCCTTACTTGCCTCATCATTTTAAGGCCTATAAAATGTTAATTGGTGACCGGAGAATAATTTAAAAAAAAAATTAGCAGTTGTTTTCCATCGTTTCGGATCTTTGCATTTCTGATTCGATTTCGACGACGTCTATGCTTAAGACGTAAGACTTCTTCATAACTCGTTGAGGGATGGTGAGCTTGCCAATGAGCTTCAGAGTGAGAGATCACGTTTCTGTGCTGTAACTGGCGATGGACGAAAACTTTCGTCTTAAGGCTCCGAGGGATATTTGACCAGGAGATGTTTCTTAGTTTCCCGAACGTCCAGTTTGATTCGACGATAAAATATCAGCAATAATTCGTAATTAACACATAATAAAACTTAATCAACGGATTAATGGTTTTCAATTGACTTTGTGATGTACTATAGACTTAATCAATGATGGTCTATACTAATTTCTAAATTTTGTTTTTGTGTTTATATATGCTAATACATTTCGCTTTTGTAATTCGAATTTACCAATAGATGTCGGCGGTTATGCTTTTTTAAATGAGTTTTAGTACTTCAAAGCGCCGCGGTTTAGTCTTATGAATATTCGAAAACATTAAGTAAACACGATTTGTTACAGTGTGGTTTTATTAATGGATGGATCTTCGTCCGAAATTGATGAAATAAATTTAAAGTGTAGTGTACTAATAATTTATGCATTTTAATGTATCTTACCTAGTTTATAGTACTTAAAGCATTGTACGTTTCCCATATAAACATTAAATTAAATTTTATCTTTGGGTCAGGTCATGCCTTGCAGTTGGCTTCTATCGGCTGATATGATGACAATAAAATTTGTATAAGTCGGTAAATACTTTTAGCACTACGTAATCTGTTTTACTAGAGTTATAGTTGAAACAAAGCTAGTAAAGGTCTTAACATTTATCAGAGAATAATTAAAAGTATGGTATTAGCATTTAACCAAAATTTTAATCTTTAGGACATAAAGTCCGATATGATTGCGGTGTATTAGGAACAACGATCTAGCATTAATATTTGTTTAACTACCGAATACATACGTATATAAATACACAGAACATCAATTTAAACATAAATACCGTTCAAAGTTTTTTTGCTATAAACATGTATTTTTATGCATTTTGCAATCATCTTTAAGTGTCTCTTTCTACAACCTTCGACATTCAATTAGCACCGTGAAGTTTCTTTGGATGAGCGTGTGTGTTACGTTATTGCAATTGCATTTGTGTTTCGCTTGATATAGTAGAAAATATAAATCTTTAGTTTGTGTACTTTGTATGTGGCCTTACGTATGCTATTTGTTACAAAAATTCCAATGCCTTCTTAGAAATTACCAATGTCTTCTACGCTCGTTTATGAAATAAATTTGTAATATTACATGTTAATCATGATCATTATTGTCAATATTTTTTTATCGCCTGTCGAAAATTGTCCTTGTTTTATCACTTTTTTTATCACTCAAATCACATTTCTAAGGTTGCTGCTTTTATCACTCTTGACATCAATCATCGGTCTCATAGATATATCTTGAGCATAGCCATCTTTAGGGCTTTTATGAGAGTAGATAGTATTCCTTATACCTAATTTAAAACCTAATTAATTGATATTTAAAGAATGAACGTCAATTGTAGTAAAGTTAATATCTCGTTTTATGAAAGCAAACATTTTATGTTTATGAGCATCATGCTCTAAGTACGCTTGCGTGCGTTACCCATGGTTGTTAACATCGACCTTTCTTGTTAGATTTCAATGTAATTAGGTATGAGTTCAAGAATAAAAACCTTACGTACATTTAAATAATTATAATAGTTGCAATGCTTCATTTAGCAATTAACTTGTTACTACTAAAATATGACCATATTGTGAGATTCTACATTCTTTTACTAGATTTATACAGAATGATTGACTATAGATGTAAAAACTTCAAAGGAGCGAAGATTTAGCTCATTTGTCAGCTAAAAGTTTTATAGTTTTTTAAACTTTTTCTCAATCACTCTGTATAATAAGTATTCACTTGAAAACATGCCGCATTGTTTTATATTCTAAGACAGAAAAAATAGAAATGAAATTATGGCATTTTAAAATCTGCAGTGACAGTAGCCTATATTTAATTTTAATACAGAGTTATCCGAATTTTGAGAACTGTTTTTATACTATGCTATCATTACGTTTTTTTATTACTTTTGAAACATATGATTTTGGTTTGGGCGTAGTCTACATTAATTGGGAGCAGAAAATAAGCTATACATTCTCCCCTTTGAAGCTTTTACAGTTGTAACTATTAAAGCTGCGTGAATTAAATGTAACATGATTAGCAACATATACATTAGAAATCAAGTGACAAGACCAAGGTTCCCACGGCGAGTACTCGTATAATATTTTGATGATAATTATTTTAACCCAAGCCTACAATAAAAAACCGTCTTTACTTATTTCTTTATGATAGGAACACATCGAACCGATTCGGTGTTCTCCCGAATCCAAAAATGCAGTGAAAGCCAGAAATATGTCTCGAAAAATATTTTGTAACTGCATGAGGCTTCTGAAAGAGCTTTTGAACTTGGTTACTGTAAAGACATCCAAACACTTGTAGCTTAAACGCTTGCTTGAGCGAGTTAAGAGATTGGCGGCATCCTGATTTGGTGAAATAAATAATGTAACAGCGTAAGTCAAGGTTCACAGAGTAACCCACGAGCTGGATTACTGTAAAACAGGTTTATTTTAATTCCCGAATGCGCTGCACGGACGGGTGCATGGAAGTAAATAATGTCAGAGTTCCATTTAAGGCTTCGGGGTGACCCACAAGTTTGGTTACTGAAATAGGTTTCGAGTAATTGCCTGCTGCACCAGTCAATCGATGAAGCTGTAAATTTCAAACGGCATTTGTCAATCGATTCAAAATTCAAATAAAAAACCAGTTTTGTAATACAATACCACACCGGCTAGCACACCTTGCGAGATAAGATGGCATGTTTCTCAGCTTAGTAATTTCACTAGCAACGGTGTCCTAAAACCTCTGTAACGTAATAGTATGTATGTAGACGACGCCTTTCTACATAAACCTTTCAGAAAAATGAAATAACAGTAAGAATGCGCAACTATGTTTGTAAATTACTTAAAGTAATAATATTAAAAAATCCCAAAAAATGTTAATATTAAGAGTGCTTGGTTTAAAACTAGTGAAGAAACTTCTTAGTTTTGAGTTGTGTGCTCTAGACGAACAGGAGGTTTTTGCACGGCTTTTTCAAAGTAATTTATTTATTTTTTACTCAGAATTTTTGCACGTAAAGGTTTAGTATATGGAGACTTTTCAGCTTTTGATATTACACCAGACAATGAGTTGCTCTATAGTGACGTCTTCATTTTCTATGACGTAGGCAAAGTTAATTTAAATCCTAGGCAATAATTGGTTTAAGACTTGCTTAATCTTCAGCTTTAAGAGAATAATCTATAATGTCTGCAACTATCTTTTAAAAAATCAAATTTCTAAGGCTTGGAAGAGTTTTCATTCTCTATCTTAATCTTTACTAAATAAAATTTTCCTTGCTTGACTTTAAGTGCGAAATTTTTTTTAAATCTGACCATGATGAATAAACGCTATTAGTATTACCAAAAATAACTTATGTAAAATGAATTATTAATACTTTGTTAAAGTAAACAAAAGTTATTAAATACGTAAACACAAGGTCATTGATTAAGTTTATGTACGTATATGACTGTAACTTTAAAGTACTTAAGTACCTATACATTATTGTGTATGATCTTTATCTTTACCGTAATATGCCTTTTAGATACAATACGAATAAGGTTTCGTAAATATTAGGGATCCAATAACTATGTTAGAATAACATAAAATATTTTAAATCTGCTATAACTATTTTCTGTATGCTAATTTTCCCATCAATTTGGATGCTAGCAAAAAACAATCAACAATAAATCAATAAATTCTTGGCGCCTTACGAAACAACGAATGTACGCACGTGCGTCGTATAAGAGCCAGTTATTTTTTAAAATTTTGTATATCATTCTCAATTTTAATCGATTGCCACGACGAAAGAATCTATTTGATCACAAGCCTATTGTTATTTGTAAAATTAAAAAAATACTATTTCAAAGTAAATATTAAAAGTGTTATAAAACATCACATATTTTCAAACTAAGTTTTTTTTTAGTTTTAAGAATAAAATTTAAAGAATAAATACTTAAAAGACTTTAACCAATATCTAAGTACCAAATAGAACTCTTATCTAGAAGGTTCAAAATAAAAAAAATATTATTCAATGGCTTGTAATAATATGTATTAAAAATAAAAGCGCGCACAACAATCAGTCGAATGTATTTTAACGCTTCATGTGGTGCAATACTACCCAGAGGTGGTACAGCGCAGTAATCCACCCGTATATATATACGGATATGGCACTCTTAGACCAATATTGTTTTGTGCCTCCACCGACATTCTATAAGCAACATGAAAACCATTGTAAGTGCCAGTGATTTTGTGATAAAAATAAATAAGTTGTGTATAAGTGGATATACGAATCTTGGGATTAAATAAAACTTTTCGCGGTATTAATTTTTAAGAGACCGATTTAAAAATTCTTTATAATATTTGAAGATATGTGAAAGAAATTTAAAAATTATTAGGTATTTTGAGAACTAAATTTTGCTATTACACGATGTTTTAAAATCTATTGTTTCAGGTCGCCCTATCACTCTTGGCTCTGGCCGTCGCCGCTCCCCAGGGACCTACTGAACCGATTCCGATTGTTCGTCAAGACAGTCAAATTAACCCAGATGGCTCTTACCAATTTTCTTATGAAACTGGAAATGGCATATCAGCAGAGGAGAGAGGAAATTTGAAGAACATTGGTGCTGAAGAACCCGCCCTGGAAGTGCAAGGGCAATTCCAATACCCTAGTGAAGAAGGTGGTAATATTCAGTTGACTTATATTGCTAACGAAAATGGATTCCAGCCACAAGGTGCCCACCTTCCCACCTCGCCCCCTATCCCTGAAGCTATCCAGCGCGCTCTTGACTTCCTTGCCACCGCACCTCCGCAACCGGAAAACGGCAGACAGTAAACGATTTTAATATAATTAAAAATGTGATGATATAGAACTTGCTTAGTTGCTAAGTTTTCAATTTTGTACTTTTGTATACTTTTAAACATTTTATACTAAGAACATATAAAAAAATAAATGTAAATATTTTGTGAAACCAGTCTTTTCTCTTAAGTACAAGTAAAACCATTCCAAACATTTTTTTTAGATTACGCTTATCGAAAATATTAGTTTTTTATGGACCACATTACCTAAACTACCCTTTATGCTTACCAATACATGTATATAACATTTATGTAAATGTCGGGTACCGAAACCAATATTAATTACAGTTTTAAATTTTTATGGAAGCTCTATCTACCGGTAAAATGTTAACTTAATAAAACATCAGTGTGGAATTCTAGAGTAATGGATTCTTCAAGTCTATTTTATGAAAACATTAGCTTTACCTAATTTTCGTTTCTTTTGCTAGATGGCGTTAAATAAAAATAATACGTGGTTTAGATTACAACAGTTTCCATAGAATTACGTTGCAATGGCAAGGCTATGCATAACGTAGTTTTTGCATCGGTTTTTGGTTATAAAAGAAATTGTTATTAATTTTGTTCCTTTGTTCCAAATATATATATATATATATTTGGAACATATATATATATATATATATATATATATATATATACACACACATATATATATATATATATATATGTATATATGTAACACGCTTAAATATATGTAACTCAGGTAGTAAATTATTGTAGATACGATTAACATAACTGAAATGGACTTAAAACGAAAATTCATCTGTCTTTACAAATAGTTAATTTGCTAGTAATAAACAGAAGCATGTTAAATTGACATTGGTCATTTAAAACTTTTGTAGATAACGGAACTTAATGACGCTACATAGCATTCAAGACTCAACATGATTTGTGGCAGATATCGGTATTCTGTCTGACCCAATTGACCTATTACCGGAGGTGGTAGTAATAATAACTGTTGGCATTTAGACTAACGGAACTTGTTCTGGAGGCCTTTGGCTGCATCATCTTCAATAAAATATGTACATAGAAACGTTACGTAATGCCATGAACAAATGCATTTGTATTCAAATTTTCTAATGTTTATTTAAAATTTCATAGAATTTAATGCATTTTATTACATATTGTTATTTTAGTATAACATTATCAATAACTATATTAAATAAAATATTTACTTATGTTTGTCTTAAAATACATTTTATATTGACAAAAGCTCCACCTTATATTATGATTACAATTCCGCTTAAAACTTAGGGGTGATATTTTTCGTAATTTGTCCTAGTAATATAATACTATTTATCGTACGTTTTCAAGAAAGTTGGCAATTTTGTGCATTGAGTTTTTGTCAAACTGATAAGGGACTTTTCAAAGAGTGTTAGTGGTTAAGATTTTTTTTTTTAATTTTTGTGTGTTGTGAATTTTCAACATAAAAATTTTGAGCTTGGGTATTTCATTTTCAAGTTAAAATTATTAGGGTGCATAACAAGTACAAATACGTTGTTGAGCAGATCATAATAATTTATTCCTATGTCCCTAAAATGGGGCAGAGGAAGTCCACAGTACGTCGCCATCCCGAGCGGTCTTGAGCCTCGCGCTTTACTTCGCTCCACATCATTCCAACTGCTTTCACTTCCGCAGTGATCGTCCGTCGCCAGGTTTGCTTTGGGCGGCCACGTCTTCGCTTTCCTTGAGGATTCTATTCTAGGGCTTGCCTCGGTATGTAATCGGGGTCCCTTGGGAGCGTGTGGCCTATCCAGTTCCACTTGCGGCGTTTGATCTGCTGGTTGATTGGCATCTCACCGAAGCGTTACCAGAGGTCTACGTTGGAGATTTTCTTAGGCCAGTATATACCGAGAATACGTCGAAAACAGTTGTTAACGAAGACTTGGAGCCAACGTGTGATATCTTTGGTAACCTTCCACCTCTCGCATCCATTACGCAAAACGGTTTTCACATTGGATCGGAATATTTTAAACCTTAACTCTCCTAGTCAGCTTCCGTGATTGCCGTGCGAAGGCTCCTCTCCCTTGGAGATTTTCGAAACGTGTCCTCTTCGGTCCCCCCTGATTCCGATACTACGCTACCGAGGTAAAAAAATGTGTGGACTCTCTTCACTCCCTCTGTGTCAATAAGCAACGGCAAAGAACCTGTTGCTCCGCACCTCATTTCTTGGGTCTTCCGGGTATTAATTTTAAGTCCCGTCTCCAAAGCCTCTCGTCGTTGATCGCCTGGCTTGCATGTCGGCATGTGTGTGGCTCAATTGGAAAAGGTCATCGGCATAGTCCAAATCTTCCAAGACATTCGACAGTCACTCTAAGCCACTTCGCTTTTCGTTGTTGGAGGTGTTCATGATGCTATACAGAACGACAAGGAAAAGAAGAGGTGAGGGGAGGCACCCCTGTCGCACACCTGCATGGACCCATATACCTCCCGAGACAAGGCCGTCATGAGCCACTCTACAAGAATATTTCCCGTAGATGGCCTTGATTGGTGATTTTCTCGGGTACACCGATTTCACGCAGCCAGTTCCAGATACAACTCCATCTCAGCGTGTCGATGGAATTTTCAAAGTCCACACGGGTCAAATACATTTTTGCCCTTTGCCATTCTGATGCCTGTTCGAAGATTATGCGTGTTGATCTAGTCCATATACGATCGTTTGGGTCGGAAGTCAGCCTGTTCTTTGCCAAGAAGAGGCTTTACAACCCACGATAGCCTATCCAATATGAGCCCGCAGAGCACCTTAGAAGAAATCGAGAGCAAAATGATACCTCTCCAATTGCGACATTTACTGAGGTCCCCCTTATTGGGTACGATGATGAGAAGGCCCTTATTATTGTCGTCGGGTAACTCTTCGGCTAACCAAATGTTCCTCAAAAGTGGCGACAGTGTGGGTAAGTCGGCTTTCAGCATTTCCGCTGTAATGAGGTCAACTCCTGGAGCTTTCCTGTTCTTTAGAGAACGGATTGCCTGCACTACTTCCTCTCTCGAAGGGAGAGACACATTAATGTTCAGGCTTTGTGCGGGTAGGCTTGCAGCAGCTGTCGCCGTAGAGACGGGTTCGTTCGAGACTCGGAAGATCTCTTTGAAGTGTTCTCGCCAGCATTAAAGCTGTCCCTCCGATGTCACGATAAACTGTCCTCTCTTATCTTTCAAGGGCTTCTTTTTACTCTGGTTTTGATTCCCGGTAAGTGTTTTCGTCGCCTTGTACATTTATCTGAGATTGCCGGAATTGGCAGCGCGTTGGACGCCTCAGCCCATACTCGACGGTCATGACGAGTACTGTGGTAGATTTTGCGGCGAGTCTATCTATATTTCACCTCCAGATCTTCGCGCACTGCCATATCACCCGTGTCCAGAAGTTGAAAACTGAGTTGCCACCTTTCTTCAATAAGATTCCAGGTCATCTGTGACATCCAGTCTTCTCGCGTATGTTTTATGGCCAAGAACGACAGACCTGGTCTCTGTGCAGGCCAATTTAATGTGTTTGTTGAGCAGATAGAACTACATTTTTACAGATAAAGTATATATTACATGTCGGAAATAATAATCTTTAAAAACACAATCCGTTTTTACAACTTTGTATGCCTAACAATGTATGTATATATACTATATAGAACAGCTAAAACTGATGTAATTTATAAGAGGTTAATATTTTATGCTTAATATAAATTCCGGGTACTACAAATAGTTTTAGTTTACTTATTCTGTCGTATCCAATGTTTTAAAATAATGAATATTTATGACGTCTTATAATATACATATATAACGTTCTTAGCTATCAAACTATGTAATTAATATATAAAATAATACTTTAAGAATATTATTAACATCGAGGAAGTTAGTTGCTAAAAGGTATTAAGTTCCACAGTAGATAAATACATTTAAAAAACTTTTAAGTTAAACGGTTTTTTGATACCCATATTGTGGTGGTTGTGGAAAAATATGTACCTCCGCCATATTGGAACGGCGTCCATCTTGAATTTTAAATTTTGACATAATCATCGTGTTTTACTAGTGTAGCCCTTACATTTGATACCCATATTGAGGGGGTTTAGGAAAAATATGTTATCCGTCATTTTGTGTCGGCGGCCATCTTAGATTTATAATGTTATTGATTTTATTATATTGTATTGTCATCTAAATTAAATGTGTGTACCAAATTTCAGATCAATCTGACAACGGGAAGATGCTTAAATTTCAATTTCTGATTTTGACCCAAATAAACAAATTCTGTACGGGTCGAACTAAATAAAACCGTTTAAAAAGATTTAAGCATTAATAAAATTTTATAGGTGGTGAGAGACTACGTGGTTCAGCTGCACCTAAATTTAAGCAATTACGATACAACAAAGATTATAATCACAAGGTTTTATATTATCGCTTACTTAAGGCGACAACCATAAATTGATGACCATGACCCATGTACTGATGGATTTTCTAAACAATCGGTCTACGCAATCATAATTTGGTAAAAAGAATGTTTAAAAGGTGTATTTAATGGTGTATAAAACTAAACATTGCAATGTACTATAAAAATAATATTTGGATACTTTACGATGGGTTAGTTATAATGGAAAATTGACATTTTTATTGTTTTCAAGCAATTGTTTGTAACTTTCGTTATTAGATATACAAGATATTTAAAGTATGGCGACCACGAGCTGGTACATCGGCGACATCAATCATCTATCATCAGTCAAGGTTTCGAGAAGTGAGTGCGTGCATACAGCCTATTTTCGTAGGAGGTCTATGACTTGCAGTGAGCTTAGCTGCAGTTAGCTGACACGATGATGATGATGATATGGTTACGTATACTGTATCACCGAGACGCAGAATACTTTGTTCATTTGCCTAAACATATTATTAATACCAATTATCATATCAGCCTTATGATTAAGAATACCGGACTTCTCAACTATTTATTCGTTAAGAGGCTATTCTATACTATTTATATTACATGGGCATGGTATTCGTAATAGAGATTTTTTGGAGACTAACGCAAAAATAGGCACACCAGCGATAAAGCAACTATGCAGACTGATTTCCAGAACAGGGGAGAACGATTCGATACAGTAGTGACTGTAATGGACAAATAATTGCGAATAGCTTTTTAAACTATCACTGATGTGAAATATATAGTTGTATCTCCAGACGATTATCCTGTGCTGAAATCACGTTAGTGATACTCCGTTACAAATTTTCACACTATCGGGCGGGGACTGCGGTATACATAATAAATTGTAATAGGTAAATTTATGCTTAAATTTAAAAAAACAAAGTAACCAAAGCGTATACTACAATAATAAAGAGAGGGAGGCAGTGTATGCTTAATGAAACTGAATTAAAAAAATCCCATGAAAATGATGATTGGTTCACACAGAACTCACGAAAAGAGGTCGTGGAAAATGATTTGTGAAAAGTAAAAGTAATACCATACGAGCCGATTAAAACATATAAACACTTCGGATCATTTAGCATTAAACAATAGCAGGGAGGATAGATGAAACTTTCGAATTACTGGAGAAAAAATATCAGCTAAAAGTTACAGGAGGTAATTTACCATCCTAGAAGAGATTTGTGAAACATGGAAAACCTGTTAGGAATGTCTTTTTTTACAAAGATGCCTACAATTTCCTCTTTATACTTTTTGGAGAAGTGATGCAGCAGCATTAAACGTCTTAAATTTGCAGAAGAGCAGGGAAGTGATAACATATAAATCAAAATTATCGAAAGTCTCACGATAAAAAATATCATAATCAAATACTGCGACATTTGATCTCAGGCGTCAGAGCCGTGTTGATAAATTTACACATTAACAGACAATATAACGACAGTAGACAATATAACGTCAAAATCTAATCGAAAACTTAGTCAAGCTGCTGCGGGTGTATAACAGGGGTACTGTTATTTAATATTTATATTAATCACACAATGAGGACTAATAACCGGGAAAATATATCCAACCTTTTTGGCGATAACTCAAATCTCTCGACGATAAGTAAATATCTAATTTAAATGCTTCCGGGCCGTGTTGTAATAGCAATTCTCGAGTAAAATGTGATGACCGATGGACTGTAAACTAAGATGATGGTGATTAACCACAAAGGATTAAAGGTCGGAAATTGAAACCGGAAGGTCTTACAAACGTGCACATACTTAAGATAAAGATAACTCAGATAACAACGAAAAATCGTTTAACATATTACGAAAACAAGTGAGTCCCGCCTTAATAGAATTATACACATACCATTTTCAGAGTTGCTTTGGTTGCCCCAGGAGCTCAAAATCAAGCAACCACGCTTTAGCAACCCCTAAAACTACATTTTCAAGTTTTAAAATAATTTAACAACGTAAAGCTAAAGAACTATGACTGTGCTGCTTTGAATATTGTAGAGTGAATGCGATGGAGCTTGAACCTAAGTGATCATCAAGGATTACTCCTTTACGGTGATTGAAATTTTAATCTGTATTCGAAGAAGAGATAGCGGGCGATTAGAAGGAAAGCCTTGCAACGCCCCTTTAATTATGACTGTCGTCATGACTATCTAGGTCGGGTGTCTACAGCCGTTTTAGTGCCCTCCTCCTTTCACTATAGGTGACCCAGCTAAGGTTATTGACAAGGTGGGGTGCAAGAAAATAGAGGTGTTGTATATAATTAATATTTAAATAGAGATGATACAATCTCCTTTATATATATTACAAATTAAAAGGTCGTTTATGAAGGTGGTACTTACTTGTTCCCTTTTAAACAAGAATGTCATTGATGAGACTAAACAGGTTTTTGCGCGCATAATTTTAGATTTTAATTACTTGCTGCTAATGATGTGTCTTCTTGTTAATGGTCGTTAATAAAATACCAGTAGGGTTATTTATCCAAACAAGTTTTTAACTATAATCACAAATAAGGACATTGTTAAAAACGTTTTTGCATGCATTCTTTATAAATGAAAACTGTTTGTCGACTGGATTCCATAATTTCATTGTAAAACCATAATAAATAATCGCCACTGTGTTTTGGATTAACATTGTGGGAAAGTTAAGAACGACGTTACTGGTGTTGTAATTGATCTTAGTTCAGCAAGGACAATTGGTTTCGATTACTTACGTATATTGACAGAAAAAAAAGACGTTGAATTGTCAAATAAAAATCACTTATAAAATATATTTGAGCAGTGGAAGCCCAGCGGCAGTGAACTCAGACTTGCAATCGTATGTCACGGGTTCGATTCTCGTTTCCAGAGGATGGGCAGCAGCATCCTCTTCGTACCATAGTACCACACTGCGATAGTCAACCGCTTACCAAGCGTAGCCATTATATCTCCCTATAGATATTTTTAGGAGATGCCTGTGCCTTGCAGTGGACGTCTATAGGCTGATACGACGAATTGAATAATAAATATTTTGTTTGCTAATAAAAATAAGATATGAAATAATTAAAACAAGTTAATTATAATAAACATCTGTACATACTAAACATCCGCTTCCTAACTGGTTGTTTTAGATGGTCACTTAATAACGCAGATCGCAGACCTTGAACTTACATAATTTGTTTTTTCAATTTAATACTAATATGGATCTGTATCACAGGCATCCGTTTATTTAAAAATGTTGTTTGAACATGATTAGTAAAGTTACATTTACTTAATTATAACCTGGCAAACTCTCCCGATATCATCGGAATAAAATTTATGAGAAAGCCAATTTGGTGCGGCTACTCCTTGTCTATTGATTTAATAAGACAGTAATGAGGATTTAAAAATTTATTAGATATTTTTTAAATCTGGTTGCTGATGTACATTTAAGGCACGCATGATTCTCATAAAGAATTTATTATAATTTTCAACAAACGACTAATAACGATTAAAAGTACGTTTTAATCGTTATTAGCCTTGTAAATAATACTTAACGTCAATTGGTTTCAAAAAATCAGACAAAAGAAGATTAGACTTCAGTCCAATCTTCATCAAGTTTTGCTTCTTTCTTCGTAGAAGTTGTTTTCAATTCGCTCACTCTCTTGTTCACATTTCGTAGGCACATTTTGGACAAAATTGCACGTATTTCACGTAAGATTTTTTTTTCACTCTTATCTGTTATCCGTCTCAATGTCACACATTCTTTCCTCTTTTATCCATCACAAATTCTCCCATTCCCCTTCAAAATTTTTCTTTTTGCATACATCGCCCCGCTTTGTTCGTCTTATCTCTGAAATATTACATTACCATCTTGATTTATTTTATTTTTGATCCTATTCTTCAATTTACTTTACATTTTGTTCGGCTATCTTAATTTCTTACTTTACTTCTTAATTCTATATCACAATTTTATTACTATTTGTTGCTATTCAATCACAATATCCGTTACTTTCGGTTGCTTATTTATTTATTCCTTATGATGGTTTTTCTTTTTACCTTCCTGGAAGGTCCGACGACTCTCGTCGTTTTTCACTAGCGAGGCGATGTTTCCTTCTTCAATCCTTTGCTGCAACCGAAACTGGCAGTCTGTTCGTTTCGCACGAAATACGAGACATTCGGTGATTATGTGCATCACGGTCTGGTTCACACAAGTGTTACAGATGCATGAGGGACTCTCCTTGAGTTTGAATTTGTGAAGGTAATCGAATAATTCTCCGCGTACCGTAAACACCTGGAACAGAACCGTGCCCAGCTCAACCTGACGAAGCATGCGGCAGGCCGAGACGGCATCCGGGAAAAACATCCGCATTACCGAAGCCATCGTCGATAGTCTAGGCCGAGCGTGTCATTTACTCTTCAGAGCTGCGTCTTAGGCTAACTGGTCCGTCCTCTCGTTCCCTTCCATGACGCGGTCGACACTAATCCATTATATTTTAAATAAAGTATATGATTGCAAACAATTTAAAAGGGACACCGATTTTATATTCCCAGGAAAGTTTCAACAATAACAATAAATTTTTTGATTTACTTAAGTATTTTATTTATTGCTTGTATAATAAACCAATCAAAAATATAGCTGCAATTGTCATGGAATTATAAATAGTTTTCAGTTATAATTCATAATAATATGTTTATTGCCTGTCCTGATAGACTTCATGCGGCCAAAGTTATTGGCTTGTCGCTGTCAAATCATCATAATCACTGCATCAGTACGACATGATCTGCTGGATATAAACCTTCCCAATAGATTTCCAATAGGACCTTTGAATAGCAATTGGAAGCGGACTACATTCAATGTTTTAAACATTTCTGAGTAATCGCTAAATTATTGATTTAATGTATTAATAATAAACAAATAATACTTACAATATTAAGTGTTTTGTTCTGTGGACGACTCCAATAATAATATTAATATATTTCTATTACAGTGCTTTGGTATACTGTATTTTTGGTGTAATTAAACCAAATACGTTCTAATACGTCTTTTTGGAGATGTGATAAAAAAGAAGTGTTACTTATCTGTTCGCATTTTTTTATTTATTTTTTTATAAAAACATTTTTTGCGTCTTACCAAAAGCTTAAAATATATTAGCCAAATTGGTCAAGTGGCTTACTAACATATTAGCTAATTAAATTTTTTGTATAAAATAGATTGTAGGATTTTATATTGTTAAACGATTTGTTGCGATAGAGTTCAATAAAGGATTGAAAAGCAACCAAATATGTCCAAAAATTGGAGTTCAAAAAACCGATTTACTGCTTAGTATTACTAGATCGAGATATTTGGTAAAGCAAAGTATTATAATGAAAAATCTGAGCATGTTCTCATACATCTGTATTAACATGACAGAACATACAATGAATCTTCATTGTATGTTCTATCAGTCATCTTAATCGCGCTCTTGAACAGATCTTGCCATAACTTGATGCAATTTACAGAATTCTCAAGACTTATCCTAAAATAATCACAGCTCTTACAAAACTTCAAATTGGTAAAGCTTTTTGATAAATAGATGACTGCTGACAAATATTGCTTATAAGAATTTTTAAGAGGTAGTATTTTAGAATTTTTCTCCCGAACAATTTATGATGTTGCAGTGAGATAGGTACGACGAAAGCTATAACTGGAGGCCCACTGTTATCGGTGACAGAGGCCGGAGGAGGGAGTTTTTTAGTGAAGGCTAAGTGTAAATCGAAGAGGTGTAGGTTGCCGGGTTTGTTTGACAACATTCATAAAGCACAAGGAATAAAACTAAAAAAACCGTAGTATATTTCTCCTCCGATTCCACTAAACACCGAGCTATATAGCAATACTTACACGAGTAGCAGGTGCCCCAGTACCTACCGAGGATGACCAGGACCACTCTGTCAATAGTGCATAAATGAAAATAATTGTAATAAGGGTTATCTATTAAATAGTGCCAAATACGGTAATGCAAAAGTTATAGGAGACAGAGTTTTGAGATTTCAAATCAAATATTAAACACGTAAAATAATGTCTACACCGAATTTCCGCTAGTCGTTTGCTTTATTCTTCGCTGTTATACACTCGTCATTTTCTTCTTTGTTGATTTTTTTCCGAGAATAACGATAAAAACGGCTTTGTCTCGTATTGACGAGTCCTATTGTGTTAGAGCAGAGTTCCCCAAACTTTTTTGTGTCGTAGACCCCTTGCCATGTTTTTCCGTGTTGGGTAGACCCCCTACTTACCTGATATTGATTTCCTGTAAATTTCTAACTGTAGTGAAGTTTAGTGTTAAAAACTTAAAGTAAAAACACATGTTAATTTATACATTTATTAATTGAATTTAAATTAAAACTACACAAAATAAAATTTTGTATGTGTTATGTAAAATATACGTAACATTAAATAAACTTAAAATTTCATTTCATAGACCCCCAATTATTTTTCGCTGACGTAGACCCCTTGCAGGTTGTCATAGACCCATAAGGATCGATGTAGACCACTTTGGGAATCACTGCATTAGAGGTTCATCAAAATTTTGCCTAGTTTTTCTCCGATAGCCTCAGAAGTCAGGGGTCTTCATATATCACACTTCTAACGGTAATTTTATTTAAAACCATTTGAAAGGTTGATAATTTTTGTTTGTGGTCAGTTTTCTATAGATTTGTACTTAAACTACTTAATGATCTCCCGGTCCCGTAAGAGGTCAACCGCTCCTTTCACGATCTTCACTAAATATCCATTGAATCATTGCACATTAACGCGACTCCTTAAAGATTCACACCATTTTCTTTTCTTATCTTAAGATATATTTCTGAACAAAAATTTATTTTAGACAAGCTACACGCTTCGCAAACATAGTAAACACACCTTCAACCCACCCTTCCGTTCGCAAGGAAGGAATTAAAATCCTTCCGTATATAAATATAGGTGTATATAACATATTTATACATAGAATAAATCGTACAAGGTTTTTTAATTGTATTGTTAAAATTATAACCCTTTATGAAATAATGTTTATACAATTTTGTTAAAATTACAAAAGTAAAACGCGGGGAATAATTTTTTTTTAATTTGATAAATTATTCTAATAATAAAACGCAGTGGATAATAATTATTTATTTCATCCTGATTAAAAAGAGATAGTCTGAATTTAATGTCTTAAGCATTTTAATTTCATAATGGGACTAGTATAACCGAGATTTATAGTTTCTTTACCCTTTTACTGCATAACAAGCTGCGAAACCTGACTATAACAGTATATTTTTGATACTGGATTTTTAATAATAATCTTAAAGAGCAACTTAAAAATGCGACTAATTTAGCAAACGTGCTAAAGAGATACACAAATAATTTTTAAAAGTATTTATGTGGTTGCATATAAAAAAATAAATCATGTGAGATGAAAAATGTGTAAAAAATGTAAATTAATATAGTTAAATGAAAAATTTGCTATTCAAATAATGAATTAAGATATTTGATGTTAAAAATATTTAATAAATATATATATTTGTTATTATAAGACGACTTTTCTTCCACAAAAATATGTAAAAATACTCGTAGGGGTATTTATGATCACATTAAAGACTGCTTACCTAACGGCACTTTCATATTTTAAGACAAGAAGCGAAAACAAATAGCTGCGTAAGCCAATGCGACATCAGTTGGTGCAGAACATGATTTCATTATAAAAAAATATCGGTATTATACATGTGACAGCAATATTTAATTAAAATTTACGCAATAGCTTTAATAGACAACATAAAAATCGCTGGAAAGGAACAAATAAAAAATAAAAATGTAAAGTTAATTGTTGTTTGGTATATTACGTTAGACGAAAGATTTCCACATACTTCCTATTTATAATAGTTGTCAATTGAATATTTTTTTCCCATTTTAGCACTGATGTGTGACTCGGCAATAAAATTATTAGATTTACGTTTTATTTGAAAATTTATATCATATTGCATTTATGGTGCGAAGTTAGGTATTCGGTTATAAATTTAGTTAAAACTATCGAGTTTTATGTGTAATTTTTTAAGAAACTTCGTTTTGTTTAAATGAGTTTTTTGTAATAATCAGAATAAATAAAGATTAAGTAATAAAAGAATAACAAAGTCCATAATGAAAAGCGATAATATTAATGATGCAATTCATTGAAAAACGTAATTGTATAATAAATTTATGATATTGATTTACATATGTATATTTTTATTAGATTATGCCTTCCTGTTTATGTATGCAAGTATCAATTTAGATTAATTTACTAAATTAATAAATCAGGCGTTCCAATCTTTTCATTTTATCAAATTTTATGTTCAATGCATCCATCGATATCATATTTTGAATGACAAGAAAGCTTTACTAACTTCTGAAATATTTCCTAGTTGTTAAATTAAATTATTTTGTAAATATAGCCTGCTTAAGGTTTTTAGTTTGATTTTTTCAATTAAATATCAAAAATGTGTGGAATGGTCTCTCACTTGGATCAAATTCACAGTCGCTCAAGGAGCCGCGGAGGGGGCTATGATGAGAATTCTACTACGAGACCGAATTATGAACGAGTAGGATGTAGACGTACGAAAGTACCGAGATGGCCCCGCGAATTGACAAGTTAAAGTGGCATTAGACAGGTCATATTTGAGAACAGATTGCCACTGGAGCTTAAAGGTTCTGGAGTCTAGATCATGAGCGGCTAAACCGCGCTTGGTTTAGGTCGAACACCAATAAGATTTGATAAGGTTCTCGTAAAACGTTGGATACAGGCTGTTTGCATTCAATCCTGTTCATAATCAAGAGGGGAGACCCGTGTCCAAAAGTGTGCGTCCTACGGTTGAAACTGTGATGATGAATTCAATGTAATATTTCACTTCAAAAATGCTGGATATTATTTTTAAGTTTTGGTAAAAAAAATTGCCTAAAGAGGATAATTTTAAAATAATAGTTTTATTAAACAGCAAGGTTTAACTTATGTGAGATCTCACACGACTAACATTATTCTATGACTAACATTCCTCGTGGCAGAGAACTTGAGGATAGGAACCTACATGTCAATAAAATTAAAGTTCTATTAGTTTTGCATTGATAATTTACATGTTTTGTCTTCGTTAGTAAATGACAATTGTCAAGGTGCAACTTAAGTCAACAACAGGTTACATTAGTTTTCTAGTAGCGACTTTATTAACACCTAATCCATAAATGCAACACATTTTCTCATATTTGTATGATAGAAAATTTTATAATTTTTAATATTAACATTATGGACAAACTAGTTTTATGACATCATAAATAATTGGAAGGGCATAGTAATTAAAAATGTGTGACATTTGCGGTGAAATGATTTATCGGTTCATAAATTTTGAACTCGTGAAATTAGCTTAAGGAAACTTTATCACCGGGTCAGACAGACATACAATTAACTTTATATATATTAAATGTATCTACATATATGGTTATGAGACATTTGAAATTACAACCCGGATTGTCCATGACATTATATTTTCTCAAGTCCTTTTCACACCTTCCGATGCTACATTATATCAAAGGTAAAGCCGCGTTCACATAATCTTTAGCCGAAAAATATATTGTATAACATTATTATTTTTATTTTTAAGTTTTTGATATCTTCCTGCTAGATTCCTAATTAAAAAAAATTTTAAGGAAAAGTAATTCATGTAAAACATTTGAAACATAGTTATCAAATTTTACCGCACTCAATTTAAAGTTCATATCGTTGTATTACGTTATAATGTGGAGTTCAAATGTGTATTTATAGTGTCATCTAATACTATTGAATTCATAAAAGATCTAGAATAAACTTCACTTATTAAAAACTATGTGTCTTAATATCTAAGGTTATTTACTAATGCACATATAAAAAACTATTATTTTAATAGATTTAAATCTATTTATTACTTTACACGTAGAAAACATTATAAGGTACTACAATTTATGCAAAAACTGTTTACAGAAGAATATTTACACAAAAATATTACTTTATTTTCGTTTTTTTACAAAGAATAGATACATTAGTTAAAAGAAACTCGAGTTCAATACAAAATAAAGTTCGGCGCATTTACCTATAGCAATTATATTTTATTGAGATGCTTGAATTTTAAATACTAATAAATATGATAATTATTAATTAAACTTTTTAATCTCACTTGAAGAAAATTAAGCAGTACACTTAATTTATATACCTAATTAATATATTTATCCTCCCGGATTCATGATATTAATAATGCGTATTTTATTCATTAAATTACTTCGTCGTATAGTGTTTGATAAAAACCGAAAACGGTTTTGGTATATCGTAGAGATTTTTCATTTCCAAATGCATTAATATATTTCAGAGGCTTAAGACTATAGAAATGCGTATAGTGTTAAAAAAATCGCCAAATACGTGATTTGAAATTTGTCAACTAAGTGATCTCTGCAATGCTGATTGATTTGTGTTAATCTGTCTGATGGATTATTTACGAACATAGATTTATTACAAAACTAACACATTATTTAATTAGATCTATAAGTAATAATAATATGATATTGAGATTACACGTGTACTATTTTTTTCATATCTTCTTTAAGAAGAACATTTATGCGTTTTTCTGTTAAGGCTTTTCATCAAGATGTAAGATGCAAATTAAAAATAAAAAACTTTTTAAAATTACAGAGGTTACGGAAAAAAACTTTGTGAATCAACGTAAAAAAGAATATTCATCGACTTTCTAAATCTCTATTCACCAATGTTTCCAGAATACTCGGTAATTTAATAGATGTATTTTCGAGAAGACAAATTAGGTATTGCAGGACACGTGTTTTTGACCTATCTGTTAAAATTTTGTATAAGTTTTGTTAAGGTGATTTTCACCAATACCTTTTGATTCTATTTACTTATGCTTCAATTAAGATCGATTAAAAGAGATGAGAAAGATGTATTTGCCAAAAATTTTGTTATTAATGTACGCTATTTTATTCAATGTTTTCATGTTATACTTGATGTGTACATCTTAGGCAATTGTATAGTTGCACAATTATAATATGACGAATTATTATATAAAATCTATACAACAGTACCTATTCATTAAAACATTTTTCATATAACTTTTATCAATACTAGATAATGCTATAATAATAATTTAAGTATTTTTTTAATAGTTTTCTACCAAGTGCCTTTGGTGTCACCAAAAGAAAAAATTCTTCAAATAAGTAAATTTAAGACAAATTGATACTCGTCAATTTAAAAGCAGAAAAATGTTCAAAAGGATATAATTTAGAAATTAAATACCAGAAAGCATATAGGCCGTATGAAACATTACAAATATCGGTGAACGCTTTATAAACATTTAAACATATGTCCTTTGCTGAACATAGTACATCCCCACATGTTTACAATAACTCAAGTTAGAAGCATTCGGCATCAAGCATCTTCAGCCGACTTTAACAGGGTCGTCTGTCGACCATGTGGGTGGACATTCTACGCTATTCTTGACGGGCCTTGGTTTCCACACCAGAAACTTTCGACTTCCGCGGTTATCTATATGACAATATTATATGTGCTGAATCGCAATTTATGTTTACGTCGCTGTATGTCGTTGTTTGATGATTATCAATTCTTCATTAATAAATAGTTTTTTCTAAATATCTTTAGGTAATTTAGTTAAGAGAGGTACTTTTTAAAGACAAAAAATTAAGAGCCTGTATATATACGTTTATACAGGTAAAATAAGCAACAAATATAATATGATGTTTGAAGCTCCAACTAAAGAAGGATCAAAGCTTTAAGGCATACTTCGTTATTCGATGTTTTTGGATTTATAAAGTAGATTAAAAATGTACTAATATAGACGAATCTTGTCTTTACTTATAGTAGATCACTTAAGCAAGAGGCCGTCTAGGTGGTTAATTTCTGTAGTTTTTCGCTTTGAAACGTGCCATTGCTTTTTAAGTTACAGGGACTATACATGTGTAAAAAATGTATTTAAAAAGTCATTATTTTGTTAACCTTAGTGGTCTCTTTACCTTATGTTATACAAAATCGTATATTATGCTCGTCAATAAAAGTAGTTTATTTTAATAGAAATTAAACTAGCATCATGTGCATATAAGAATTATATAAGCATAAAAGATACAGATAAAAATACCAGCATTTTATCTAATTTTTTTCTAATTAGTATAATAATGATTTTAAATTTAAATAGGTCAATTAATAGATCAAAAAATGGAAATTAGCGCAAAAATGTCTAATGGAATACTAATTGATTGATGTTTTATCCGCGTAATATTCTGACATTCGAACCAATTTTGCATGTGTGTGAAAAATTCAAGCCGTCCGGCTACCATGTGTGAATCTTTAGGAATCAGTTCTCTTGTGACGTCGACAATTGACGGGGTTCTCAAACTTTGCTGTTATATTTTTTGAAATAAGTAAAATGTTTGTCATTTTCAAATAAATGTCACCATTTTTGATAATTTTATAAAATTGTAAAAAAATCAAGCTGATGAAGGCAAGATGGCAAGATCATAATATTTAAAAGAAAATCAATTACAACCTAAATCTTTGTGTACAATATAAATTCCTTTGTTCTTTATTCACGCCTTAATTTGAGATCTGAATTTACTGATTTTTTTTTTAAATATTGTGACAGAAAAAAAAATAAGAATGGATACGGACTTGAAAAAATTCAAAAAATACTATACCTGTCGAAAGTTGCATGTTTGTGCGCACTGAATACTTCACTATAAACTTCGCGCGTTTGACAGTTCGCTCTGAACTTTGCGCGTTAAACAATACATGCGGTGCAAATTTGTGTTGTTGTTCACTGAAGTTTTTGTCGTCAAAAAAACGAAAAGTAATTTAGTTGCTAGCATGTAACTTTAATTTATTTTTTAGTTTAAAAGCGACAGGCCAATAATTTCTATCTAAACAAAATCAGATAGCTGGTTTTATTTATTAAAAAAAAACAATTAGGATCATTTATAACTGCGGATTATGTACGTCATGAGTACAATTTGAAGAGACCCCAATTACATTGAAACCAGAATAGGATTGTTCCCCTATTATGACATGCTTCAACTCGAACTTTGACAGTTTATCAAAGAGTAAAAAGGTTATATTGACTTACTATCCATAAACATATTATTTAATCAAATGTCAATTATCTTACCGATCCTCTTATATATTTCTTTTGAGTATATTTGTCGTCATCTGTTTCTTAATATACATAAAAAAGATAATTCTACATTTGAGAAGTAGAAAACGAAGAGTGTATAAAATTAAATTTAATTAGTAATATCATTAAGTAAACAAAAAATCTAGCTTATAAGGATATAAATATATATAAAATAAGATTATAATCAATTCACAATAAAATTTCAAACAAACATCTTTGTTAAAATAATAAAGGGTATGATTTTCTCTGTGAATTAAAAATAACAAACAGTATTTACGTTTGTTCACAATTCTATATTAGTTATAAGAAAAATTGTAAAAAATAAAGTTTTGTAAATATATCACATACATAAAATTATAATTAAGAAGACCTTTCCCTTATTCTACGCAGAAACACAAAGGATCCTTTGCTAAAGATTGAGAATCTCTAGTAGTGAATTAACTCGCTTGTTTTACACTTTATGAAACAGATGGATAAGACAAGAAAGGATCTACTTAGAGATGTAGGTGAAAAAGGTATATATATAGACTTTGATTTTTCAAAGAGCACATTAAAGTCGAGAAGCTCACTAAGTAGGAACAGCAATGCGAGCGATTTTGGTTTGTATTATACGAGAATGTTTATGTTTGATAAAATGATCTAAATAATATGTAAATGTATCAAGGCACTATCGAAATACAGTTTTATAGCCCATTATGTTAATTTAGACCAATTTTATAACATTTTTATGATTGCGTTATGTGGTATTAGATATTTGATGTTGTAATTTACAGTAAATCTAAAATTATATATTTTTCATTCAAGGTATTATGTTTGACTGTAACAGTCACGCTTGCGGCGGAGACCGGAAGGTAAATATATTTTATGTTTTTTAAAATATCTTTGTTTAAATCGATGAGATGTATGCATCTTTAACTTTGTATTCTTTGTCTTCGTTTTTAGTACTTCGCCGTTCGTGTTTGTTACGTCAACACCTAGGTACAATCCCGGCCGGTATTATAACTTCGGAAGGTACACGACACTGGGTGACAACTCTGGACGATACAATGCTGGCCGTTACGACCCTGGACGTTACGATGCTGGCCGTTACAACGCAGGTCGTTATGACCCCGGCAGATACGATCCCGGCCGCTATAATCCGGGCAAATACGACCAATCTGGACGTTGGATTCCTGACGGTTCGGGCGCTTATAAGTAAGTGAAGACATTAATATTTACAGCATACTTACTTCCGAGCAATTTAGAATATTAACACTGTACTCCCTAGGGAGCGGTCCTTAGCCAAGTATAATTCTTTGAATAATTTGTTTACGTACTGAAGTGCTAATAATTATTAATTGAAATAAAACTATTCGAGAAACAAATGCCTGGTCAGCGGTGAATTAAAATTTGCCTTTAAAAAAAAATTTAGTTAGAAGGCTGATATAATACGGCTGTTAACACATTTTGACATGTTAATTAGTTCGCTTAATAAATTTTAAGAACTTTAATTGAACTTTATATACCTCTTAAAGGGTCCAAGTTTTTTATTTTGCGGCGAGAGATAAAAAATACATTTAGCTAGAAAATATTCAGATAAAGCAGTTTGTTTAATAAAAAATCTACTAATTTGGAAAAAATTATCCTGTATTAAGTGAAATTACGTCCGTATCTGTGCTTCTCCTACAACTTATTTAATTTGTAATAATTATTCGACAATCTAAATATCAAACAAACAAGGTAAACATTATTACATAGGGTGAATTATTAAGTAAGTTGTGTAAAAAAGAGTGAAATATTGTTTTAGTAACTACAATAATTTTTTAAATTTTAACAGTGGTGACCGCGGGGACCGTGGCGGTGCTGGTGGTTTCTACGTTCATCAAGGAGATGACATTGATAAATACAAGCAAGACCGTTACAGGTGAACCTTAATTCCTATTTAATTATTTATTATCAAGAAAATGTTCCCTAAAAATAATAGCAGAAAGATTAACGTCGCCGAGCTAAAATAAATAAATAAATTTAGAAATAAGTGTTCTGACAATTGCTACTAGTTTTTAGTAATCAAATAAAATGAATTTTTGACTGTGTTTGCAGCGGAGACCGCGGCGGTGCAGGTGGTGCCTACCAAGGAGAATATAACACAGGTTCTTCATTTGTGTCCACTACCCCTGAATATCTCCCAGAAACAACCGTAATTCCAACAACTAGTGCTCCAAGTCCTTCTCCGACTCCTTCTCCAAGTCCGTCACCTAGTCCGTCCCCAAGCCCTGCTCCCAGCCCATCCCCGAGTCCTGCCCCGAGTCCTTCTCCTGCACCTGTATTAATTTCAAGCCCTAAGCCCGTGACTGTTCAGCCATACGTTGCGGTCAGAAATCCTAATAACGGAGAATACTTCTATAAATACGATATCATCCGTTTGGAACATGACTACCTTCCACCTGGTGGATATCACTACCTCCTTCAAACTAAGAACAAAATCCTTGCTGAGCAAGTAGGCAAGGTCGAAAAAATCGATAATGAGAACAGTGCACTCAGGACCAAAGGATTCTTTGAATATGTTGCACCGAACGGTGTTACATATAGAGTTGACTACACCGCCGATGAATTTGGTTTTAAGCCTGTCGGCGTTCATTTACCTTAAATGCACTAGTCATTGGAATTATATTTGGTTAATGTAAGGCTATTTTAGTTTTGTTTTAAATTTATTGAAAGCTTGTTGCAATAACCGTTCTTTTTGTGTAGAGCTCCTTATTGTTTGCAATGTATTCACAAAATAAATACTTTAAAAACATTACAGCGCTTATTTTTTTACTATTTTCCTCTTAAAGTATAATTTCCATTTTGCATTTGGCAAGAAAGTTTTATTTTTCCTAACTTTCTTTGAAGATAACAATACTTACGAAAGTCAACATTGTAGTACGTATTGTTCGTTGTTAACCGTAAGAAATTAGCATCGTCTCTAAACATAAACACTAAAACGATGGTAACATAAATATATACCCATTATGTGGGTGCTTTTAATAATATTTAACAATAAAAAGTGACAAAGAGCACATACGCAATTATCGCAAGAAATATCTTTCGTTTTTTCCGCCAAAACATTAATTTAACTTTGTATTAAAACCTAAAATACATGCAAAATATATTTGTTGATCATGTTTTTCTAGTACTTTTTATTGCAAAGTTAGAAAATGTAATAGAACAAATTTTTCGATATTTCTTCCCAAAACAGGCAATGTGCGCGCAATTAAAATGATTGAAGTAAAAAATTAAAGTTATGGCTTGAAGATTGAGAATCTCTGTTAATGAATAACTTATTCATATTTTGTTTATTCATTATAAATGAGTAAAACTAGACGTGAGTATCAGTTTGAATCTGGGTGAGAAAATTATATAAAAGTCTTCAATCTTTGGAGTATCACATTATAGTCAGTTCTATAGACAGAAAATGAGGGGGATATTGGTAAGTTATTTTTTTATCGTTAACTTTATTGTTGGTGGTTTTGCTATTATGTTTCGATTTTTTGTAATTAAAATGTTCTGAAATAAAAACAGATATAGATTTTTGTTAATAATATAAACTTCCATTGTTTATTTTGTGGTCAATTGTTAAATTAAAAGTAAACATTTAATGTTAGTAATGAATTTTCATACAAAAAGAGTAACATTTTTTTACAAAAGTACCTAGAGAATCTTTTCTAACGGTAATTATTTTTCTTTAAAAGGTTCTTTGTCTATCATTGACGGTTGCCTTGGCGGCTGAGACAGGAAGGTAAATATGTAATTGATTTTATCTATTTAAAAATGCCTTTATATTAACATTAATGGTAAGCTTATGGAAAATAATAATTCTAAATAGAAACTTCGCCGTTTTTTGAAAAGATCAGATCATAAATTTTCAATTTAATATTTAAGTAATTATAAGTTAAAACAATCGAATAATATATATATATATATATATACATATATATATATATATACATATATATATATATTTAATATTTGATTGTAATATGTATATATATATATATATATATATATATATACAAATTACAAATTGGGCGATTAATCAGTTATATTTGTTCCAAGTTATATGTACATTTTACAGCTACTGATAATAATTTTAATAAACTTTAAGTTTTAAAATCGAACCATTATATATTTTTAAAAATTTCTAAATTAGCCTTTTAAGAAATCGTCCTGGTATTACAAAAGTTTATGTAATTGGAAAATTAAGAAGTATCCTTTTCATGTTATTAGCCATTTTGGAGCCACAAGTCTGTTTTAAAAGATTTAGTGGCTGACACCAAATTATTTCCAATTTACAATACCCAACATGATTTTATACAAAAGTGTTATGATATCAAAAAAATGTATATAAATGGTACCAAAATTTGTCTACAATAGTCGACCGGCAAATACTGATAATAAAGGAAGGGTTATAAAAAAGTGTGTAAGTAATATAAAAAATACTTATAAGGCTTTAATAAATGTATATTACTTTACAACGCAAGAAACGTGAATTATTTTTTAAAAATTATCTAATCGAAGTATAGGTTCAAGAACTTTCTGACAAATAATACTGAAGAGTCACTATTTCCCAAACGATACTGTTTAAATTTTCCGTTCACGAATTCAGGTTTTAGCAATTGGAATCACCGTTATTTATTCCCGAATGTTTTACTTTACTCCAGCGAGTGTTTTTAAAGAGTTACAGAATCTTGACATGTTTTAAGGAAAAAACACAAGGTGACAAATTAGATTACGTGGTGGCCACTCATTATCATACCTTGTCGATATGACTTTTCTTGGGAAGGTTTCCCGTACGGCCTCCATGTTGTAACTCATCATGTGTAAAATCTGGCCCCGTTTTGGAAACAAAGTCATGGAGCAAGTAAAGCTTGCGCTGGCCCACCCTTTAGAATATAAATAACTTAACTATCCATGAAACTGTTATCTATATCTTGTAGATTTTATATCAACTAGTAGTTAATGTGTTAATTCAATAAAAAATGTTATAAATGGTGCGATAGAATACTTATCGAAATTCTAACGATTATTTGATGTCAAATTTATGATAAGTAATTATTCAAAATTTATTCAACGTAGTCAACGTCTGGCTTTGATGACTCTAGTTACTCATCAGAATTTATATATGTGGAAATTTAGGAAGTCACAAATTTATAGTTTTTTTTTTTAAATTATACATGACTTGGATACCTATCCATGAAGAGATTGTATTGTATCCTTTACTAACCGCTTTACTTGAGATTGAATATGAATCATAAGGTACTTAATTTTGTTATCGAGAGGTGTAAATGTTTAAAATTTCATCAGTAGCTAAATTCTATAGGATTACAATTTTTTAACACTGTGGTACGTATGACAAAATGTAAAATAAAGGATTTGTACCAAATCTTAGAAAAAAAATTGCGATTCCAAAAAAATCCACGTAAAATTTTTTTACAACCAACTTTTACTTTTCAGTTGTATTTTCGTAGAGTATTATTATGTGTGCTTTTAGGCAAAAAAAGGCTTAGTAAAGGAATTAATTATATGTATATATTTATATCAGGTTTTGTTTACGGCGGTGTAAAATTTTAAATAAAATATGTTTTTAAGTTATATATATGTGTGTGTGTGTGTGTGTACATTGTACTAGCAAGTGCGAGAAAAAGTTCTTTGCACTTAACGAAAATTCAATACCTTTTTTAAGTTTATATACATTTGACTATAAAACATAGGTGCTTTTTTGTTCCATTACTTCTTGTAATCTTGTAGATACACATTTCTCATCAAAAAACTCGAGAAGTTGTTTTGGCAGTCCTATCTTAATGTTAACCTGACACTGTGTAAAGAATACTGTATAGACAGAAACTTGTGGAAATGACTCCGAGTTAATATTAATTAATTTAGCTCTTGCTTTGATGTCATCTGTTGTTTCTACATGTTACTTTTATTTTTAGATATGTTCCTTTCAAGTACACTTCAACTACATCACGGCCTCTGATTAAATACGATAACGCCGGACGGTACAACCCTGGTCGCTATGACCCTGGTCGATATGACCCTGGTCGTTATGACGCTGGCCGCTACGTAGCTGGTCGCTACGATCCTGGTCGTTACAGTGGGGGCCGCTACGACAGCTCTGGACGATACATCCCTGACCAGTCGGGCGCTTATAAGTAAGTTGCTATTTAATCAGCTGCGAGTAACATCATTATACTATCGTATATTTTATCATCATCATTAATTCAAAGAAGACAATGCTGTGTTATATCTATGAACGTTACAATTTTTTTCGTGGAAGTCGTAACGTTTTATTCAATTTTTTAACTAAAATTCTGAAATGGTGATGGTAATTATATTTAGTTACAATTTTTAATTAAAATTTAATTACTATAAGGAAAACAACAACGTTCGCCGAGGCCGAAAGTTTCTCGCGTGGAGGCCATGAGCCGGTAGACACGGCTTGGGTAGGCTCCCCTCTAGGTGTACCGACGACATGATCGAAGATGCAGAAAGTCGCTGGATGTAGCCAACGACTAGTCACGGTAGCAAACTTTGATGGAAGCTTATGCCTTACAGTGATTAACATATAATATTGTACTTAATTCAATCACCTTACAGACCGGTTTTTACGTAATATGATATGTTCTTTTTCAATTATCTTCTTTTTGAGGTTTTCGATTACATTTTATTCTACGTTGTCGTAAAAACAATACAAAAACTGGCCATATGTTTAAAAAAATATATTTTAATATGCTTTAGTAACGAGTATATCTCAATAGGTTCTTTTTATCTCTTGAAATTCTTTTAACTATTATCAAACACGTAAATATTTTTCATGATCATAAATTAATTAAATAAATATTTAAAAACCTACTTTTATTTCTCATATTTATAAATATTATCTACAGCGGAGATCGTGGAAGTCGTGGTGACGCCGGCGGATTTTACTCAGGTTCCGGTACTGCAGGAGGTCCTGGTGGTTTCTACTCAGGTTCGGGTACCGCAGGAGGTCCGGGTGGTTTCTACTCAGGCTCCGGTACCGCTGAAGGTCCGGGTGGTTCTTACTCAAGTTCCAGTACTGCAGGAGGTCCTGGTGGATCCTACTCTGGTACAAGTGTAGTCGTTGGATCAAGCGGCGGTGATGTGACTCAAAGCGATTTTACCAAAGATCAGTCCGAAAAAGCTGAAGATGCTAAGTAAGTTAGAATTTTCTTTATAAAAAATCGATACTGTGCTATGCTTGGTTCTTCCGTTATTCAGCAGTGAGGAGATTCTAAGACAAATCAAAGACCAGTGGATTGAAAAGTTGAGGTGCCCACTGCCCATGTCACATAGCGCGCAGAATTGATGGTTGCTGGTGCCTCAAAGTTCTGGAGTAGAGACGACGGGCTGGTTGTACGAGCGTAGTACGTCCACCCGTAAGATGGATAGATGACCTTGTTAAGGTCGTTGGAAAACTTTGGATGCAGGTCGCTACCTACGGGCCTCATTGGAAATTTGTGTCGTAGACCTATGTTCAGCAGTGGATGTTTTATGGCTGAAATGAAGATGAAGAGTTAATTAATTGCCCTAGAAAAGTAAATAAAAAGTACTAGGTTAAATTTTCAAGTTTTTAATTTGATATAAGAAAACGGACTTTTTAGGTCATACTCACGTTTCCATGAATGATCATAATATGATCAAAAAATATTTATTTAAATGCAACTTATAAGCCTTATACGTGAAGATGTTCTGCTGAAATAATCATAATCATAATGATCCTAGAAAGAAACAAGTTCTTTAATATACAACTTAGTGTAATCAACAGCGAACATAGGTTTGTTAGGGTTTAGACTTCAGATGAAACATTAAACATGTTAAATTATATCATTGTTACACATGCATGGCAACTAATAATATTGTCTTGGTTATAGAGTGGTAAGATATTGTTAATGGAAGGACATTAAAATTACAAAGATTATAACAGGGAAATAATTTCTTTAAGACACGAATGATATGAGGGAAAATACTTGTTTTATTGGTGGTCTTACATAAATGTCATCAGGTTTTACTGACCTTTATTTTTGTATGTAAATTTAGAGCAGTTACCAAAGCATTTGAATATAATTATTGTTGTCATAGCCTATTAAGAAATTAAATACTTTTATATAAAAGATGATTTTTTGTATTTCAGTGTTTCTACAGTAGCGATAACCGAATCGACTGAGAGTTCTACCAGTGCATCTGAATCAAGTACAGTTAAGTTCGAATCATCTCCTAGTGAAGTTCCTGAATTAGTTCAAACTAGTCCACCATCTGTTTTTATCCAAAAAGTTCAGAAACCAGTTAATCAATCACCGTTTGTTGGAGTCATTTCGAAATACGAGAGTGGCAATTATCAATACAAATACGGAATTATTCGCTTGGAACACGATTACCTACCCCCGCGTAGTTACCATTACCTATTGGAAACTGAGAACAAAATTCTGGCTGAACAAGAAGGTAAAGCCGAAAAAATAGACAACGACAACTATGGTATTAGATCTAAAGGGTTCTACGAATACGTTGCTCCTGATGGTGTCACTTACAGAGTTGACTACACAGCTGACGAGCGCGGCTTTCTACCCGTTGGAAGTCACTTGCCATAGTTCTTCTAGTTGAAGGGGAATGTAAGATAGTTAATGGATGTTTTTAAATATTAGATATCCTCGTGCTTCTTCGTAAATTTTATTGTAAATATGTTTGATAAACAAGTTTTATTTCATTGAATTTTTGTTTTATTTACTTATTGTCTGTATATAATACAACAAATATACTTTTAAAGTACCTGTTGTCTAGCATTACTTAAAACGAGGACTGTCATCCCTCAGATGACTCCTTGGCGACATTTTATTACGAAAGTAAAGCTATATCAGTAAAAAACCTATAAGCGATGTTAATCCCTTAAAAAAAACTATATTTGTACCTGTTTCCTATAATTACATACAACAATAGCTGTCTATTGAAATGGCTCGCCCTTTAATAAATTGACAAGGTAAGTATCGAAATGGAATAATAAAATAAGAAGCAAAAGAAAACATTGTATATTGATAAATGTAACATCTGTGATAGAAATAAAAAATACATCCTTATAATAATAAATATTGTAATAAAGCATAATAAAAACCCAAGCGATGCAAAGAATGAAGGTATGAATAAACGAGAATGTAAGATCTTGTTATGTATGATAGAAAATAAATGAATGATAATATGAAGATCGGTAGAAGAGAATGACAATTAAAAGAAATGTTAAAATATTATTAAAGACAAAAAAGTCCTATTACCAAAAATAAGATCGGGAGTACGAGGGCTCCCTAATAACGATACGATAATAACGACTCTAATAATATCACTTTATTATTGGTGACATCAGCACATTGTAGGCATAAGGGTAAAAATCGAGAGTAGTTTAATCGTTGTTTAAATCAAAACCAATAGTAGTAATATCAACTAGCGAAAAAGACATAGTAAGATATTAAGAAAATATTGTTTGAGTAGGATGTTTTTGTTAAATAACCCACCGCTGTTGTATGTAGGCATAAAATGTACTTTTGTTTTCTGTACTAATGTTAAATCTGTATTGGTCGTTCATACGAGTATCAAGATAACTATTTACTAACGTGTATATGTTACAAGTGATGATTTATTGCAATAAAACGTTGTATCTTATTTCGGGCCTATTTGGTAAGCTCATAGTCGCTTAAAGAATCATTGAGGAATAAGTGCATGATTCCTCTAGAAGATTTAATCTGGAACGAAGAGATCCTTAGAAGAACGAAAGTAGCTGTGATAGTCCAGAGGATGCATAAATAATTTAAATAGGTGTGGGCAAGCCACATAGCTTGTAAAATACGCCGCTGGTTTTTAAAAGTTTTACAGGGAAGCACTGACCAGCAAGCAAAGCGTAGGGCAACCAACAAGGTGGATACACAGCGTTTTTAAGTCGTTGGAAATCTTTGGATGGAGGCTGTTTCCAATGCTGCTCTCGATGTTCGTAGGCTGAAAAGATGATGTTGAATGTATTTTAAAATATTTTTCTCTGTAAGTGATTTTTGTGATCTTATGGGATATAAAGGATTCATAAATCTTGAACCGTAATTGTTAACAGAAAAATCCATAAAACTCTACTTATGATAATTCAAAAATTTAATGCTTTAATGCGAATTTGCTAATAAAATATAAAAGGCGCTTAGTTAATCGAAAAATGTTACGAATCAATTTAATATAGGACGAGAAAAAAAATCTTGCATGCTATGCGATTATTTAGCTGTGAACACCAGACAAAACAAATTATTTGTAATCTTCGTTTTCGGGACAAAGTTAATAAACAAGCAATCTCTTCACTTCCCTAAAACTATATTCGTTTATATTTTAGGAGTAGAGACTATTTAACTTTTCGTTCTCTTTCTTAATCGTATCAAAACATTGTTGTGTGAAAGAAGCTGCATATTTGTTCCACGCGGAGTGATTGTACTCGTATCAACAAAATGACATAGCTATACCTGCGGGAATAATATCATTAATAATTTCGACTGTCGCGCGACATATCGAATGGTACGCCGTTTATTAACGCAGTGGCCTTTTGCGAAGTTGTTCTTGTAGGCGAATTGCGTGTCAAACACGACGATTGTCCAGAGGTAGTCAAATTCACTACAAGCGTTCTGCTAGTGTGGTCTCACAGAATAACAATCTTATGGTAGGCTTTAGTGTGAAAGCTACAATCTGAATCAATGTTATGATAATTGTCGACCTTTTTTTTCTAAAGGCTATCTAGGGTGCTATCTATCAGAAAACCTCTTGTACCAATTAACGGTACTGCAGAATCTGGTTAAAAACTAAGAATGACATTGGCACAAATTCTTCTATTAGTAACTGATTCCAATACGTAGGCTTTATTATACGATATAAACTTCAGAGATTTAACTTGGCAAATCCACTAATCTTCGAAGCGTAGGATTTGAAATCTATGTTCTACGTGTAAAAATTGCTACTTGTAATTTTCGCGTAAATTTTCTTTTCAGGATAAATTAGGTTATTCTAATAACTTTTCATACAAGCTATTCCACTAGCGTCTGTATTTAAATGTTAACAACACTTTTTTGCTTCGTGGAGAATATTAAGGCGTACCTATTTTCAGAGATTCATAAGATTCTTACACACTAAAAACTCGATGCTCGTCCTCTACGTTGGTAAAGGGCACTAGTAATTTCTTTCGTAATGCGTCGCAGTCCTTCTCAGTCATGGGGTTGTGCGTTGTGCGCGCTACCTCTGAAATCTCGTGGTTCTATCGCGATGTTTCGGGACCACTTTATTCCATCATCCACTTCAGAGTTACTGAAGTTGGTGAAAGTTGAGGGTCCATAGCCGACTCGTGTTTTAGACCATGACGTCCTCTTAAATGGGGAGCACAGCCTTTCGTGCCGATAGTAAGGTCTTATCTAATCTTCCACCAGGATCTGCCATTTTGACTATAACGCCCGCCATTTCTCCATAGCTTGCAACCTTGCAAATATAAAGCCAAGCCACGGTACCGTGTGATTACCCATGGAAACTTGGAGGCGAGACTCCCGCCCCGTCGCAACATCTCTGTCCCGAAGATGGGTTATATTGTTCCAACCAAAGTCCGTGCGTGTACCGCTTTCTCTAGTTAGAATTCGATTGCAGATCTTTATATATCTACCTGAATATATCGAGGGAGATAACGTGAGATTTATCTTACCATAGCATCACTATTTAGCAACTGTTTGTAGCCCAAAGTCGCATCAGCCTACGACGATTTGTTTAACAAGCTCAGAGAGATCTTTGACCCTTTCGTAGTTATACTCGACAACGACGACACTTATTTTTATTAAGGAGGTTGTATAAGGGTAAAGTATTTACTCTTCGAATTTATTTTTTTACGTCGTATATAAGTCGTAACTAATGTAATCTATATCACTTAAAATATAAGAAATGAAACCTATTATTATACTTCTATATTTGTAATTTTGTTTTGAAGTATATTTGACCTTTGTTATTTTGTCTACGTACATGTCTCAAATAAAATAAGTTAAGGAAATATGTATATAAGTATTTCATCAAAATGTTACATATTCATGCTACCGGTTATAATTGCTATGTTAATAATAAATTTATTATATATTTATTATCACATAACCTTTCGGCGGCGCAACTTCCCTGAACCTCAGATAACTTACGTGTCACCTTGTTGTTAATAAAAAAAAAACATTAAATTATTGTGCTGCTGTATTTCATTTGATGACTGATAGATGCTTTAATAAATAGGATAGGATAGTGACATTCAGTGGCATAGAATATTCTCAGAAAATGTATTTCTTACAAATTTATCAGCAGGAGCCAAGTTATCTTGTTCAAATTATTATAATTAAAGTAATGGACATCCTTTACATATAGGCCTCCGGACTACGTATTACTCAGTGTTGTTTTGATTGGCTTCAAGAGCCAGGCGATTCCTAACAACTCGTTATAATGAATTGTTGGTCGTGTGATAGACCTGCCGATCATACGTTGTTTTCTCCGCAAGGTTGTAGATTTAGAATATCCAAATTCTAAGATTCATCGTATCTCAAGATGTTATGTGTTTGCTCCTACCTCAATGAATCAATTTTTCCAGCTTTCGACAGATGTTTAGTCCTTATTTTTCTTACGAGACCCATAATCAAATACTAACCTCTTTAAAATATTGTTTTAACTAAGTAAATAACTTATCACGAACTGTAGGCATTGTATTGACGTGATACATATATAGTTTGTATAATTTATTATACACGTGTATACTACTTCATTAATTTGGATACCAGTATATTATCTTGAAAGCAGAAAGTTCACGAGAACAAAAGCGGTTCGCACTACTTTTTTAATGTATTTTAATGTATTTCATTGACTATGACTTTTAAATGTCATTTAGTTTGACATTAAGGTCGCTAACATTTATCAAAATTATTAATCGAAAAGAAATTCCGCGTTAATTTTAAGTATGTTATTAAATATACATAATATTAATAAAATATGTAAAGTTATATACAAAAGTTTTGAATCGTACTGACATGAAATTTTTTATTTAGTTTGAAATAATGTAACTCTTATGGGGTACCCTATTTAATTTTGCCATGCAAAGCGAACAATGTAAATATGTAGCAAATTATTTCTTACGACTCTCTTTTAAAGATGAAATTTGAAATTTCTTTTTTGGGAGAAGTAGCAAAACCTTTAGCGAAATGTTACCTGCACACACATTTTGATATATACCAGGTATATGACTATTAAAACCATACTTTTATTTCTAGGTGATTTCACCAGGAGCTGTATTGCGAAATTGAATTGTTCACAGAGAATAGTTTCTCTGAAAAATCTCTATGTATTTCTTTGTTTTAGTTTAGGTAAAGATAGATACCGGAGGCATGCAGGGGTATGACAATCTACTGAGGTCTGGATATCGAAATATTCTTCAGCAAACAGTAACTTTACTTTTAATTGACTTTATTTTTACTCAGTAAGTTTTTTTGGTACATGAGGGTTTAGTGTGATCATTTATTAATAAACAGAACTATTTTCATAACCGCGCTGCAACCCTTTTTTGTCTTGTCACTTCTATAGTCTACCTTAATTTATATGGGTTTTATATATGAAATTACTGTATGTTTAAATTAATAGCTTCGAATTATATTAATATGCATATATACATCTATATATATATATATATATATATATATATATATATATATATATGTATATATATATATATATATATATATATATATATTGTTGTTGCACACAAAAAAAAATATATTATTAACATTTGCAAACAATGATGAAAAAGTTCGTCTTCAAGAGACAACGCCCGCCTATACTACACAGGCTATAGACACTTGAATTGTCACAGTCCTGGTCCCATGCTTTTCAGATCGTGATCCAACTGACTATCGCTTTTTTTATAAAAAACAGTTATTACATAATAATTGTGTGTTAATAATATACTGCATATAAGGAAGATATGCACATGTTATCAAAAATTTTGTTATAATTAATGTAAAAATTATTGTCTCTTATTAATAGAGTAGCTCGCCTAAGGCAGTACGTATCGATTATGAATTAATAATTTATAACGAGGGACATAACAATTAATAACAGATTTTTATTTTTAATTACTGTCGAGAATTATGTCAAAATTCATTTTAATTCTCTATCAAATAAATTATTTATTATTATTTACTTATTATAATCCGTTCCGGAAAAAGTTAAAAAAAGCAAATATTTACTAACAAAAACAAAATGAAAAACGTTTTAAAAAGTAATTTTAGTTTCAACAATACCCATATATGAGAAGTTTTTATAACGGGTAAATTCAAGCTTTTTAAAACTGCCGTACCGATCCAAAAAAATAACAAAATCCAAAAGGGTCTTTGCCCTCTTGGCTCGAACTGAGTCACCTTTTTAACAGTAATTGCAAATTCTTTTTGTTAATAAATATTGGACCGGTCAAGTCGGTTTGCGTACATAGCATTACGTACAATGCTTGTTTTCTTTGTGTATATTTTTTTCTATTTATGCATGGTTATTGGTGTAAAAGCTTTGAAGGAGCGAATATGTCAGCTACAGTTAAAAAACGTATGGTATATATACTATAAAAATCAATAGTTTAATAAATAATAAATAATGTATTGATAATAGAGAAAGAAAAAGCGTTTTCAAAATTTGGCTTACTACATATTGAAATACATTATTGTTTAATATCTGTCCCTGCAAGTTTTATACTGCATAAAGTTATTGTCAGGTCGTAGCCGTTAGAAATGAGTGTAAAAGCTTTGAAAAAAGTAAAAGCATTACAAATGAGCTATGAGTTAACCCCGTATAAGCTGATTGACTTATAACCAAACACCCTGTATTAATAAAAAAGTAAGCTACAAGAAGAGAGTATATTGTTTGCAAAATTAAGGTTTGTTTTTGTTGAGAAATCAACAAATTGCTGTCCATCCCTTAGGAACTATTATAATTACATGAAATTATAATATTCTTGTCTGTTTTGTGGTTACATTTTTCAAGAGATGGTTTATTATATATATATATATATATATATATTATACATATCTCATAATATTTATTGCTAGTTTTTAAAAATGAGTTTCTAATCATTTTAACAAACAATGCGAATTAATAAAAAAAACTTATCTACTACTAAAACTAAATTAATCTTTGATAATCTTGACTTGTAAAGTAAGCATAAGACATAACTTATAATTAATTTGTAAAAATGTCGAATAAACAAACCGTCTGCTGCAAAATTGTTTATCATAATATTTCTTGAAACAAAAACATTAAGCATTAAAATACAATAAGATGACGACTGTTGTTGTCGGATTATTCGAAATATGTGACAACTCGAGCAACATTAACAAAATCTTTAAATTATGTATAAGAAAAAGGTAATCGGCAAGAGCGAAGTCATCTCCTGATGGTAAGATAAGCTTTAGCTTATTTTCGTCCGTAAAAGCTGATTCCCTTTTAAAATTAACAGATTAACTGGTATTAGATAGCAGAGAAATATAGATATGCAGTTTTGACTTTATTTTAACTTTTTTAATTGAGCACGAGAGCTTTGGCTCGAGCCGCTTCATTATTTAAGCGAAGTTAGATGTAAGTTCTTAAATCGTTAGATCTCTTCCTATGGCCCATTGAAAGATAGATCAGCATGGGCTATGTCTCGAAATGCGTGAAGAATTAGATTCTATTTCTTTTGAATGCGTTTAAAACATGAAATTGAAATGGATGTAACATTTTATGAATAGACGCTATTATAAACATTTTATAAATAAACGTTTCGGTTATTAATCTTGGATGTAAGAATGGTGTTCTAATTAAGAGTATCTGTGTTCTCTAAATTCTTTGGTTAATTCCTACAAGGCTATACCGGCGTTTCTATTCGCCTTCTTAAAATTTTATATGCTAGTACTACAATAAATATACATTTATTAGCCTAGGACCTATGCAGCGTCATTGAAGCATGAATACAGAAAAATCTGTGCCACTTTTTTGCTGCTAGAATACTACTTAATTAAAACATAAATATAAATTTCTTATAGTAATATAAGTATTTTTACAATTTAAGTTACAATGTATCAATAATATCAAAGCTGTTAAAGTTGTTTTTTTTTCCAAAGCTTGTAAATTATAAGGAAATAAAGTTCTTTATATTTATTGCGACGTTCACAATTTATTTAATTTTATAGGTATGACAGTTTTTAATTTTATTTAACTTCCAATTATGTGTAGAATGTATATATGAATGATGAGAATGTATATCATTCTCGTTTAATTAAAAACGTAGGTATTAATCTTAAATTAAAACCAACAATAACTTTTGTCTAAAATTTGAATTAAAATGTCACCACTTAATATTTGAATCATAGCGACTAGATAAATTAAGTAATTAGCAATTCAATCAATTTTGAATCAAGAGAATATTAAAAATAATCAAACGATGCTTAAAGTTTAGTACTAAAAATTTACAGTAATATTATAAAGACGCTTGCATTGGAAATGCTTATATCATGTTTTACGCTTAGAATCACTGATTAATGTTAGCATTATTAATGCCTAAATACATTTTGTTCCTTAATTAAACCAGAATATCTCTATAGAATTTCTGTATAGAACTAGAAATTGCGAACTAAAGTATTAATGTATTTTAAAGGAAATAGTGATATTTCATGAGAAAGCTTACTAAATTCCCTTTTTAAATTGATTATGCGTATTAAATATCACTTTGAAAGTGAAGGAATTACTGCATACCTTTCAAATTATAACCATAATTCTTTTTCCGATATCAATACTAAGAGTAAACAATGTTTTTTAATTTTACGCTATTTTTGATTTATTAATAGTTGTACATATACATTTCCATTAAAATTGAATACAGGTCAAACACAAAATAATGTTAATAGGAGATGTATAACGGAACTGTTTAATTAGTAATTTATGTTTTAACGGATAACTACGCAGGAGAAAAAATTCATATATATATATATATATATGAAATTTCTTTTTTCTGAAACTATATATTGCGAATAAATAAATATTATACATAATATTAAAATAATTTTGTTTATTTTTAACAGAAAATGTATGCAGCAGAAGAATTATTTTTTATAAAAGGATTTGTTCATAAAATTGTATTAAAATGATTTATCTATGAAAGCTGTCAAAGTAAAAAAACGAAAATCTTTACCGTTTGACAGGCTACCTGACTTTGATAAGTTCAAAAAAAATGTTAAAAGGTTAATTGCAATTTCGTTACATCCTCAGATTAATGTTTTAATGATTGAAAATTAAAATGTAGTTTCATATTATTTACATCGGGACAAACATACCAATTTATGATAAAATATGTCAAGACTAGATTGATTACTATGTAAAGATTGAGAATCTCTGTCGATGAATAAGTTATCATCGCAAAAATTATAAATGAGTAAAACTGGACGTAAGAATACTTTTAAAATTAGACGAAATTAAGGTATAAATAGGCATCAGTCTCAGATGTGTCACATTAAGGAAGTATAGCTCGTTAGGTAAAAACAAAATGCGAACATTATTGGTACGTATTAAATCATAAAGAGTTCATTAAAATATATGTATATATTTATAATTAAAGTTTGTTAATATTTAAAATTCTATTCTACATACAATGCTTTTTAATTACACCGGTATGAGAATAATCGTAAAAATTTAGTAATTTATGACTTGAAGGTTATCTTGAGTTGATAATTACTTTTATCTATTTTAAAATGTTACTTACGTTTATTTTCTTTTATAGGCGGTGAGTTTACTGGTTGCCGCTGCCTTTGCGGTGGAAACTGAAGAAGTAAAGTGAGTTTAAGACAATTGAATCAATTATGTGAGATAATGAGATATGGGCAAGTAAAAGAACGCTAATAATTTAACCTAAACAGATTTTAACATCTAGCAAAATTGAAGCCTTAGTATCAATGTATCAAATTTAAAAAATATCGGTCGAATACAGCATTAGGTCTTTTACTGATTCCATAAATGTGCATTTCTTACTACAAAAACACTGTGCATATATATAAAAAGACGCCATTTTTTAGACAATTTTTAGATATTATTATTGTATATTGTAAATTACGATATAATATTTTACGTTAATATACTTTAACGTCATCATGTACATTAAATCAAATACTTATCAAGATATAGGTTATTAAAAAAGGTAAAACAGATTGTTACTGTCTTTTAATATGTGAATTTGTTTTCTGCAGGCCGGCACCAGTAGAGTTCGTGTCTTCTACACCGCGCTACTATGCGTCATCGACGGCGTCTTACAGCACCTACAATCCTAGTCTTTACTATAATAGCGGCAGATACAATCCCGGAACATACAATGCATATAACGGAGCGTAAGTGTATATTTACATGACAAAAGTATAAGGAGAATGATTGGTCATCGGTGTAAAAGCTTTAAAGTGATGAACGTATACCTCAATTGCTGTCAATGAATCAATGTTTTAGAAAAAATAAATAACGTATATTATATTAAAACATATTCAAATTACTGTCTAATCTGTCCCTTCGGAAATGCTACAAGCTTCGGAATGCTATTGGCCTGCCGTATTTCTATAGTAAAAATAATGTAACTTATTCCAGAATGATCACTTTATACATTGTAATTGGTCATAGTTGTTAGCTTTGAAGCTTTTTGACAATTGAGCAATATATTTTCCACTTTTATATCTATAAATAATCGCTGTGTATAGAACATAAAATAATAACATTTGTTGGATAAAAATGTTTGCAATAAGAACCATCCAAAAAATTTTCAAAAATTTTCCAAAAATTTTATTAAACATGTCCAATACTTATTTAATTTAATTGTAGTGCTGGAAGTTACTATAACACTGGAAGCTATCCTCAAGGCACATACTACGGCAACAGTGTCAACAGTGGACAGTACAAACCTGACAACTCCGGAGCATACAAGTAGGTGAAATACTGAAAATATAGTCATTAACATCATATTTTCAGCTATAGAATGTCTTATGCTGCGTAGTATATGCTGGAAGGTAATATATGTAGATTTTCAATAAGACCGGTTAGAAGCGGCTGCTGATCAGGTGGAATGATGAAATTAAATTTGTTGAAAGATGCAGACCGTTTTCAGTTTGCTGTTTCCAGTCCTATTGGAAAATATGCTAAATTGCTTAAACTGTAAGATCTACAAATGTAATTTAACTTAATTTTTCATCGTTTTGTTGAAATTAATATCAATAACTCATTTACGTCATTGATAGTGTACCAATAGGTGGGTAGTTCTAGCAGTAATGTATTAGTACCGTTACGTTGTTTTTTAGATGAAGGTAGCCAGGTGCATTTATTTTGTTAACGCTGTTATTAGTTTACGGCAAATTGTGTACTGTGCTTGTTTTTGTCTAATAAGTTCGTGTGCCAATGGAGTTTTGTAGTAGAAAAATTGTTTTAAGCATGTTTTAACTGTTATTTTTACCAAGTAACATTTCAGTTCTAATAAGTTTATGCCTTAATTTAATTAAAAAGTAAGGCCTCAAATGTTCAACTCTAATATGATATAATACTATTTATTGACTTTGAAGAATACATTTTTATTATACTTTTTTTTTTTAACTCATTGGAAATTAAGGCGAAATCTTTCAAAATATGAATGTGTATGTTAATGCAATGATTTCTATAGAAAAAAAAATTCAATTAAAATTAAACATTATAAGGAAATCGGTATATTCGAGGACCAACCTTGAAACATATTGGGCGCGCCTTGTGCATTATGGCCTGTAGCCTTTATGAGAATAAATGACACAGTGTCTTAAATTTACAAGTTAATACTTTAATGATTTTTGTTCTTTTATTTTCAGTGCCCAAAATGTTGCTGCCACGGCTTCAGCTGCAGTTAGTCCAGTCATCTCTGTAGCTATTGTTTCTGAGCCTAGTCCTTCCAGTGAAGCTTCCGTTGCGACTCCCAGCGAAGCCACCTTAGCTGCTCCAAGTGAATCTCCTGAAGCGACTCTCAGTGAAGCTCCAGCAGTGACTGTAGCTGAAAGAAATGATGTTTCTTTGAGCGATGTCCCTGCTGCTTCTCCCGTTAAAGTTCCTGTCGTTGTACCAAGTGAAGTTTCCGTTGCCGCTCCCAGTGAAGCTCCGGCAGCACCTGTAGCAGAAACTGTTGATATTGCTTTGAGTGACGTTTCTGCTGCTTCCCCTGTCGAGCCTTCCGTTGTCGTGCCAAGCGAAGTTTCCGTTGCTACTCCCAGTGATGCTCCAACAGAGCCTGTAGTTGAAACCCTCGTTGTTTCCTTGAGCGATGTTCCTGTTGCTTCTCCCGTTGAGGCTCCTGTAGTAGTTCCAAGTGAAGTTTCCGTTGCTATACCCAGTGAAATTCCAGCAGCTCCTGTAGCTGAAGACGTGGTTGTTGCTTCAAGCGATATCCCTGCCGCTTCACCCGTTGATGCTCCTGTAGTAGTTCCAAGTGAGATTTCAGTAGCCACTCCCAGTGAAGCTCCGGCAGTACCTGTAGCTGAAACCGTTTTCGTTGCTTTAAGCGATGTTCCTGCTGCTTCCCCTGCCGAAACTTCCTTTGTCGTGCCAAGTGAAGTTTCCGCTGCCACTCCTAACAAAACTCCAGTAGCACCTGTAGCTGAGAACGTTCCAGTTGCTTCCCCCGTTGAAGTTCCAGTAGTAGTTCCAACTGAAGTTTCCGTTCCAACACCCAGTGCAGCTCCAGTAGCTCCTGTAGCTGACCCTGTTGTTATTGCTTTGAGCGACGTCCCTGTTGGTTCTCCCGTAGAAGCTTCCGTTGTCGTGCCAAGTGAAGTTGCTGCTACCACTAACAATGAAGCTCCTGTGCCGCCAGTAGCTGAAACTTTAGTAGCGACTCTGAGCGACGTTTCTGCTGCATCTCCCGTGGAAGCTACTGTTGAAGTCTTGCCTAGCGAAGCTCCTGTTGCTTCTCCCAGTGAAGCTCCTGTTGCTTCTCCTACTGTTGCACCTGTAGTTTCTCCTATTAAAGTACCAGCTACCGCTCCTGTTGCAGCTCCCGTTCCTGTAGTTCTTTTCGGTTCATCTGCCAGCTCATCTTCAAGTGTATCTCCTAGTGTAGCACCTGTCGTTGTCTCCAGTCCGGCTCCTTCTTACGTATACAAGCCTGTACAACCAACAGTTCCAGTAGTAGCTTTGTTAGGCAATGGCCATTACAATTACGATCACGGTATTGTTCGTCAAGAAAATGATCTTCTTCAAGATGGATATCACTACTTATATGAGACACAAAATAACATTCGCGCTGAGGAAGTTGGCAAGCTAGAGCAGATAGATAGCGAAAATATCGGTTTTAGAGTTAAAGGATTTTTCGAGTATGTCGGCCCGGATGGTATTTCTTACAGAGTAGACTACACTGCGGATGAAAATGGTTTTGTGCCATTTGGTGCTCACTTACCCAAATAATCTAGTCAATAAATATGTAAAATGATGTTTTAACGAAAGTTTCCTCTGTTTTCAACAACTTTAACAAAATTTATGTACCTATGGATAAATAGTTGTAAATAAAAATATAATGATTTATAACAGGATTTTATTATATGCTAAAGTTATTATAATTCGACACTATACCTTATTCGAACACAGCAATTTAACCCGAATGTTTTTAATTAGAAACCCTAAGGAAGTCTAAAGTTATCGCTAGCAAATTTATACAAAACTTATATGTCGGCAAATATGCCTATAACACGCTTATTTGAACTACGATGAAAATATTCGATTAGCCGGAACCAACTGTTTCTTCTTTATAATACTTAAATTCGTGGAAATACCGAGAACATTTATGAAATTTATATAAATTTATCTATTTTTGTAATATAATGAACCGCAGGGCTCTATGAACATGGTATAATTCGAATAGTTGTTATTGACGTCGTTTACGCGAAGTAAACGACATAGTTCTCTTTTTACAAATGGATGAACGATTCAACTCTGATCATTTCATATTTGGTATCAGTTGTGGGATTTATATATAATACTCATTTATTAGGACAGTCATAACCCACCTTATTACAATCTCTACGGTTCAATACGTAATGTACGATTATAATAAACAAATTTAAAAATGATTTCAGTATAATTATTAGTTCAATAAACTAATACAGGTATCAACGCGACACATTTAATAGCAACACTATCTTAAATTTTAAATTTCAAAATGAAGCAGTGATTTTCATATGCTTTATGTAAGTTACCACATTTTCAACTTGGCTTTCAAAAGTTAAGGCCACTGTAATGGAAAACCCGGTTTGATCATCTTCGTTTCAGCCGCAGGAAATACACTATTGGACATAGGCCTTCCACCGAAAGCGAAGCGAAAGTAACCTGAATCCTGCGCCTTTCGAGAACTAGTATACACGAACCAAATAATGATACTAAAATATGCTTAAACTTACTTTAAAATAAATAAACAAGGAAAATAATTCAAATCTCAGATTCATATAAAAATAAAGTTATAAACACCCTGAAAACAGTAAACTCCTTTACTACTTTTTTTAAAAACTTATGCAACCAATTAACAGAAACCATATCAACATGCACAACAAGAAACAAATTTGGATTTATTATATTAAGATTCGGTTAAAATTGTTAAAAATACGTTTTTAGTGCGATTTGGTAGATGAAAGAAATCTCTTAAAATAGGAATTAATCAACTATTTTTGGCGAATTATATTAAATCGCACAATAATCTCAGAAATCATTATGTGAATGATTGCGGATTAGAAAGAGATAGCAAATTACACCTGTTAAAAGATGTGAAGACGTAATGCACTAGGTTTACACTATAATTAAAATTCCTTATGAAATAAAAAGAACATAAACTCATTTCAGCGTGTGTCAAAATATGTACTTTCAACAGCACGCATACGCGCTAAGAACCTAAGCCAGCAGAGTAAAAAGGTATTATAAACAGTGATTCATCAGAAACGATTCAATCCTGCAATATAATCTGCATAAAATTTGTTTTATTTTGATTTATCAAAGCTTATACTCTTTATAGTCATAAGTTCCAAGAAATTCGAAACGTAGAGATTTGAGGAAATAAAGACTTACGTACGACATGGGTCGTTTCGTTTTCTTAAAAGTTATTAGAACTTTACTCATAAGAACTTTTTGTAAATTAAACAAAATTGAAGCAAGGTTGATCATCGCAACAATTTTTAGGGGAGGCCGGCCTATGCCTCGCAGTAGGTGTCTATTGTATGGAAAGAAAAAAGAAGAATTAAACCTTCATAAATTGGTTGCAAGAATAAAGTGAACATCATTTGCTTCATTTAAATAATAAAAGTACGCTGGCAGTATTAATTGAAAAAAAAATACAATTAATTCTTGTTATAATTAGAAGAGGGTATTAATTTTGTCTAATAAAATGTCATTGACTAAATTAGAGCTTCATGCTTTAAGAATAAAGAAAGAAAGAGAGCATTTCCACAAGTATAATCAAATTCGACTTCAATATTTTAATATTTAAAACCTTTCTATCGTAATTATGAACTAAAGTTTTTTGCAGTTTCGTTTGGAAGTATTGTTGGGTCTGTATTATTTCTAACCACACATGAACAATTTACTTATAATTATAAAACTTAAATTTTAACATGTAATATTATCTTTTATTCTACATTATAAAATACATCGGTAATTATTTTCGTTAACCTTCCAACTACTATATAGCAAAATTCCTGCACTACTACATTGCGGCAAGTATCGCGATTTTTTTTACACAGTTAAGGCTCACTGTGTAAAAAAAATCGCGACACATATGACGTGACTTTTACAATAAACAAATTAAAACACTCTTTTGATGACTAGCATAGTTTTGTGCTTACGTTTATTTTATTTATTTACTTGTTATGGTACTAAAAAAGGTATTGTGAATCTCACTTGACGATTTTTTTTTATCAATTGTTGCTTGTTTAAATTTGGGATGCAGTTCACTAAATTTTTTGATAAATATGTTAGAATTATGTAATGTATGAAGTACTTAACTATATATTTAAATTGGAATACATTAAACGACAGACTAAAACTGGAATCTCTAAATCGAACTTTAGACAATTAAATTTCATTCCGTTACCGTTATACTCGTAAACCGGGTATTTATTTTATTTTGGGATACAAACGAAGAGGGGGAACGTACTGTTAAAACGAATTTCTTTTACAATCCTAACCCGTTCGATTTTAAGTCACATCTGTTGAGTCGGTTCGTGATCACGGGTGTAGCAACAATACAACAATTTTTTTTAAAACTAAGGTAATCTTTTGTTATTTTATAATTAAAGACCGTTGTTGCATAATGTCAACCGTTCGATCTTTGCATATTCTGAAAATGGTGATTCCAATGCAAGACTATATGTAGCTTTCAATTTTAAACCTTTTGAAATAAATACATTGAACAATTATCAATTCATATTCGTTCTGTTTAATTATTTAATTTGTGCCTTCTAATATTACCAAAAATAGTAAAACTACTTCATAGTAATGTAGTATTCGTAATGCTTTATTTTCTAGTAAAGCTTTATTTGATAGTATAAAATAACATAAAATTTTGGGATGATGAAAAGCAGCGAGTTCTGTTTGTTTATGCTGATACTCATTTGTTTTTAGCTGAAAGTTGTTAGTCACTTTTATAAAAAGTTATTGCTCGACTTTGGTGTTAAAAGTTCAAAATGTATTTAATGTTTTTCGATCATATCTAGTTGACTAAATAGTTGTTCAAAAAAAGTCCGCCATTTAGTCACTATCAGTTTAACACCTATTGTAATTAAATGAGGGCCAATCTAGTAATTTTAATACAAATATTGTAACGCATTATTAACCAAACGTTTCATCTTATGTTCTAAGGGGAGTAGCATTTTGTATTTCATAACTATTTATAGTACTATTATATTATAAGTACCCATGTCATTTACCTATTCGTGAAAGCTGTTTATACATAAACGAATTTTATAAAATGGTTCTCCTAATATTAAAAACACGAAGAATTGCTACAGGTAAAAAGTTGTACATCTTTATAACAGACAAATTGAATTAAATATTTTTGGTTGCATTATGACAGAAACCTTATAAATCGTATACTAACTTCCAATATTCTGTTAAAACTTAATAAAATTTAAGGAATTTATAAACAAAGAAAAGTAAATTATCTGTCACAAAAACGTACGAAAAAAACATGGACAAAACATGGAAAAAATTCGAAAAAATAAATGGAAAAGGCAATCAAAGCCCGTATAGCGAACCCCGGGTTAACTCCCAATAAGATGACGGTGTCTGGGCTAGAAGAGCAGCGGCTGTCATGAACTTTTACTGCAGAACAAAACCATCAATTTGGGTCTCGATTGCAAACAGCTGATGATATTAAAAACTTGGTAGAAATTGGTTAACAGAAACCGACTGCATAGTTCTTTAAATGTTCAGCTTGCATCAGTATCATACACTATCCCCGGACTTGAACTCTTGGCTTTTTATGTACAAAACATTATGATGCAGATTTTTTATCATTTAATACAAAGTGGACATTTTATTGAAAAAATGTTATACAATAATTTCAATTTTTCTAAAATATTACTTATTCATGGAAAATGAAACAAAGTTTTGTAACAATTTATTTTTATAAATGATTTACTTGTATAATTATTACATATTACATAACGATTAAAACACTTCGGCTAGAATTATAAATTTTTATATAAACTACACTTACTGTCACATACTTTAATAATGTAATTTGTAACTTTTTTTTCTGGAAGTACGTTTCTTAACAATTTTACCTTACCACTTCATTTATTGATAGTAAATGTGATATTTTGAAATGTTCTGTTTACAATAATTTAATTTTATCTCCAAATAAATATCAAAGATGGTAAAACAAATCACCAGTAAACGTTTTCCTCAGTACGAGCTTTCTTGAAGCGACTAGGTGATAAAACTAAAAGATAAAATTACTATAATTTGTATCAAGTGATCAATAATTAATAGGATTTGCAATATTTGACGTAAACGTGTCAACATTCACAGAATTCATGCATAAATTAATATATAATTGTACCCTGTCGAAGAACACTATTTAACAAGACCTTGATCGCAACGGATCCGCTAAAAATTTTAAGTGTTTGATTGATTTTTATGTAGCTGTGGGTTCTTCCATTCTTGTAATATTATACATTAAGTAATATATTTTCTTAAAATTTTGTTTAAATTCTAAGATGACGTAGATATAAAACTATTGGTTATAGTGTAATTAATAATTTTACATGTCACAATAAACACCGATTAAGGCATGCGGATCCACTTTGCATCGAACTGGTTATTGACATAAAATTGACATATTTCTCGAATTGATTAAGTGTATATTAATATGTCACAAACAGAACACACCTTATTAGACGTCGTAACATATTTTTATACTTTAACACGTCATGACACAAAGGATTTTCTCCTAATTTATCGGAATTAAAATGAAACGCTCGAAAACCACTAATTATCGATTATAACGTCCCTGTCAGACTAGTTTAAAATCTTGATTTTTTTAACTTGAGGATATAAATAAGCAATAAGATGACAAGGTGGCGCTCTGTGTTCATCTCCACTTCAAATTCGAGTGGTGTATTGCGACTGAGATGTGTGAATTATGATTCACACATAAATTTAATTTTTTTAATCTAATAATCATTAAAATGTCAAGAGCCTTATTGCACCGTAGGTAAAGTTGTTGTTTTTTTTAATCGTTATTCAAAAAGTTTTTTTAAGCATTTGTTGCATGTTATTAATTATTACATAATACAGTCAAAGCTTGTTTATCTCCATGCAACCTTGATGTTTGCGTGATTAATTTGTAATTTTTTATTTAAAAATTCTAAACATCAATTATTTTTTTTAAATTCAGATAGTTATTAGTTAGATCAGTAAGTGTTTTTTTAATAACTACCACTGAAACAGTTCATTGTCGTATTACTTTATTGCAACTTTAAATTTTAACGTCTTTGTTGTAGTCGTAAATGACCGACGTCATGAAATATACTATATGGCTCCGGAACAATTTTATTATTATGAACTATGCTAATGTCTTTGCCTGACCTCGTCACACCTTGATATTAGGATTCTGATCCACTTTTCGGTTTGTCTCGAACAAAATTTATTATACATTTAAATGTTAATTGAGGCAATGAGGAATAAAATATTTTTGACGAATATTGGCTGTTATCTCACAAAAATGCTGCTTACTTATGACACATAATTTGATCTAGTTTCAGATCTAAAACATAATCTGCGGAGTCAACAACGTGCATCGATCGAAGTGTGAAAAAATCTACTATTAACGAAATCGACCTTACTTTTGAAGCTTTCAATTGAAGTTAATTATTTATTTTATTATAAACATGAAGAGTTTGCGGCTAATTGTAAGTATTCTTTGTTTAATAATATTATTTAAAAATTTAAATATTATGTAGTCTTGTAAGTGCTTAATAATGATCAGTAAAGGTTTTTTTTTAAACGTGAGATATAAATAAATCTAAAAATGATAACAATAATGAATGCAATGTGCATTTCCACTTTTAGAAGAACACAATTATTATAAAGATTGGAGTTTAGAACCGTGCTTGATTCATATAAAATAAATCCTTATCCCTATCGAAAATGAATCCTTCGCAATGTATATGAGTCGCTAATATGTTGATTGCTATAGTTTGCGGCACATAATATATTTAGATTATTTATAGGTGTATTTAAAGGGATGATTGAATATCTTATTTGTCAGAAAAGTTTTAAAGCTTTTACATTTATTTTACCTCGTGTTGTATAATGTGATCACTCTGTAATATTTTATATTAATGTTTTTTTTCTATTGAATTGCGATAGGCCAATAACTTCTGTCAGTACAAAGACTACAGGGACAGATAATAAACTATAATTAATTTTATGTGTGGTAATCCAAATTTTGTAAACTTTCTTTCTTTTCTACATTATTTTTGTGTCTTTGAGTTTTTGGATAGAGGGAACATATATTAATTGACAGTAAGTGGGCGAAACATTCATCACTTTAAAGCTTTTACGTCTACTACTAATTACCCACTTATGTATAATACATATGGTAATCCACATCATTTATTTAACTTTAAGAAAGATAATCCCGATTAAAATAAAGTAATTAATCCTCAGGGACAAAATAACAAGTAGCACCATCTTTCATTTTTTAACCAATTTTGGATACATATTTTTAATTTATTATAAGAAATGAGATATAAAATGGCTACTATTTTAATTTCAGCGTTCAATGCATTTGTTTATTGAGACTTTTTTACTGAACTATTTATATAAACTATTCTATCAAATTCCGTAGTTAATAATGTATTTGTCCTTTTTTAATTTATAGAACGATACGTTGATATATTCTAGTTAGCTACTTTAACTATTGCTATTTGCCTTTAATGTACAGACAGTCGGGACACAAAATTTCTTTGAGTTAAAGTGGTTCGCGTTGCAAATTATCTTACTGTCTTAGTATAAATTGGGGAATGTCATAAATCCATTGATGTTTTGGTTCTGACATACGCTAGTTTCCTTAGTTTGTTAACCGTTAATGAAAACAAATAATTATATTGCACTAAAAAGGTTGCAGAAAATAAGATAAGCATATGTTCTCGGACGCTGAATGGCATGCCTCCATAGAATATAGGGAAAAGGGGAGTTGGTAAATATTAGAACTTTACAAAATATTTCTAATGGATCAGGCCTCGGGATGGATCAGACCACTTTTGATTGTACGCCTTCTTAATCGATTGTTCGACTTTTTTAGTCAGGTATCTGACATTTTGTATTTACGGTTACATTAACAAAAATCCTCAGAAAGATATTAACTTTGTAAATAAACATTGCTTTTTATTACCTGTCCATAAACAATTTTCCCATAACCTTTCTAAATAAAGATAAATAAACTGATAATAACCGATAACTTTATAAAAAATCTAAAATATGCTTTATATTTTTTTAAGGTTTTAATAATATCTGTATTAAGTGTCGTCTTATGTTCTCCGTTCGATGATGGAAAGTATAGACCTAAAACTTACGGAGATTACGATGACGGAAAATACTATAGACCACTCGATGAAGGAAAATATGTTCCCGGTGACGAAGGTCGATATACTTACATCTACCAACAAGGTATTTGGCCCTACGATGGCACGTACAAAATTCGCAACAAAGAAGATGACCCATACCAGGGTTACAGAGTCTATGCTAGTCGCTACCCTTACATACATGGTGTAATAAAAGGTTTGGTTACCAAGTATGTCTCTTCGGATAATATCAATTTTGGTGAAGCAACTGAAGGTAGCACAAACCACTACAGCAAAGTCTTCGCTGATAAGGAAGTGGCAGTTAAATGTAAATACATAATGCCTGATTCCAATGGATCGGAGTTCACAACGCAGTAAGTACCATTCTTTTTTATTTATAGTTATAAATTATATAGACAATACATTATATGACATGCTATAAATATAGATCTCATAATTTAATTTAATAACGTTGGCAACGTGATAGAATCCGTTTAATTGTATATCCTAATGTCAACGCAACAGACGGCATTGAAAACGAAACAAAAGATTAAATAAAAGTCCTTGAGATTGACAGGTGACTTAGTTTTTAGAGCGCTTGTGTGATATTAATAGAAACCGGTTCACTGATTAATGAAGACACCAACAGGATATAGCCCGTGCGAGTTTGACATTTTTTAATAAACCGATCTATAATAAAATTTAAATAGTTTGCATCAATAAAGCGGAATTCAATTCTAATGTGAATAGCGATGTCTTGAATAGTGAACGAATTCATTTAATTTTATTAAATTAGATCCGCTTACAGTTGTACATTGCAATAGAATACGAACCTTACACGTAAACTTAGAACAAGTTGCTCAACCACTTACAAGTAAACAGTACAAACACAATTGAAAATAAGGTAAAAAAATGAACTACAGAAATGCGTGGCAGAAAGATATCACGGTAATTTATTCCAGTAAGATACTAGGGATTCGAACGGGATTCAGTCAGGTAGACAATTTAGAATATGTAAATGAAAATGATGTACAGAAATAGCGAATACTTCAATATTACAACTGCACTCTTTGTAAATTTGCATATTCGTGCGGGAGTGAAATCATATTTAAAATTTCATAAAATGTATCACATGTTCGGTTTATTGACCTTAGACCCCTGTACGACCGTTTTTTCCCCAACGGATCACACTTAGTTTATTTATTCCATAGCAGTTTTTTCGTTTTATGGACGCGGGAAATCACGAAATAAAAGTTATGTTGCTGTCAACATCAAACAACTTTTTATTCAATTTAAAAATTATTTTCTAAGGTGACAATATCTTAACATTTAAAGTTCGATAGCCTTAATAAATTGTGTTTTTTGTGGTTTTGCTTTAACTAAAATAACCGGTATTGACAGTGTTTAAAAAATCCGGGAACGCCTTGGACGGATGATATGCACTTTATCGATTTTATACATATCAAGGCAAACTAAAATTTTTGGTTTAAATGACAGTGAAGGTTTTTGGATTTAATATTATCCCATCACATACTCTTATATTCTAATCGATAATAGCAGATAAGTAAACTTTTAAGTGATCGATAATTTATAAATATTATGCTGTGAGAATGAATAAGTATACGCATTACCTTAAATTATATTCTAAGGTCTTCCTCCTTAACTTCTTTTAATTTATGACGCAATGACATAATACTTGGAAGTATTTCATAATAATCATCATTTGATCGTACGACATCCACTAACTGGATTTTGTCCTCTCTCATAGATTTGTAAGAGGACCGGTTGTAGGTGGTTTGCATTCAGCGTCTTTCGATGACCTAAACAAGGTCGTTTATACTTAAGCCCCTAGCGGCCATTAGCCCTACGCACAATGTGGCCTGCCCACTACCACTTCTAGTTGCCAATATGCTGGTCAGTGTCGGTTATAACCGTTCGTCTATGGATCTCCTCATTCCCGAATCGATCTTATAGATCTATAGCTATAATTTTCCCCGCCAAATCAGAAAGTAATATTTCATTATCGTTAGCCACTGTCCCTTCGATGGGAAAATATTAGCGTTCTTAATTTTTTATAAAATTTTATTAATCGGTGATAAGATTTTTTGTTACGTATTCACTTCAAAAGTTTTTAAAGAGAACTTTGGGTTGCGACGTGTAAGTTTTTAACTGTACTTGCCGGTACGTGGTCTGTAATCCAAAATCTTAACGCTTTAGCGGCTATCTGTTCTACGCCCTTGGTGGCTTATAGCTACATCAATTTCCCAATCTTCTGGTCTATCACGGTTACTTTAACTTTGAGAAGGTTTAACCCTCACTGTATTGCGTTTTGTGCCATCATTTACCTCGTGCAATCTGTTTTCCGTGAGCTTTATTAGATATTATTTATATAGCAATATAACATATAATCTATCTAGTCATACATAATATAATAGGATTGCGAGTAGCGTTTGCCCGATGATCGTGGCGATATTTGGGAGAGACTTATGTCCACTGATATGATAATGATGAATATTAATATTAATATGTTATTTTGTATGTTGCCCGAATGTAGCGATAACAATCGTACAAATTTAGCGTCGACATAACTTAAAACTTAATGTGTTTATTGTTAAAAGGTGTACGTTTACCTCTTACTTTCTGATCTGCATGCGTTTTAATGTTATAAATTAACAAAGTTAGAAAAGTTGGAATTTCGAAAATCACAACAAATATTACCATTTTTGAAGACCATAATGAAAAAAAAAAACAAATAATCTAGAACCAAATATCTTGATAAAGCCAGAAAACATTAAAAATAATTTCTACGAACCATTCTTGAAGGATCCGTAACTTTTTATTCATTAGCTTAACTTCATAATCAAATTTCTGATTCTCCTCGCTGACGTTCATCGTGGAACCGTATCTTCGTAATATATATCTATTCGTTCCGATAAAAGATGTATAATGAAATTAAAATTTTATAATTTGAATTTAAATAAAATGTTGATAATATCGAATTATCTAACATAATATTTTTAATTAAGATATTTTTTAAATAAGTCGTGGTTAACAAGCAAGATAAAATGTTCTTTTATCAATTACTGAACTAAGATAATTTATGTGAAATGATAAATTTTATAACGAATATTCAGGATTCAATGAAAGCTTTGTTATTTTAGGAAGTATATTTACGCGAAGGAACTGTTTTCTACAGGAGACTTTTTAACCGTTGAATTTTTATGATCGTTTTTCCATTAGACGCCGCCGCTTGACCAAAACCGTGTTTTCATTACTTTTAATATCAGCTCATTTCTGGGACCGGCTTCCAAATCGGCATTAGTTGGATTATTTAAAATTTAGTTAGGTAGTGAGAGGAGTTTGATCGGAGACGTGAATGTCAATGCAAAGCAAAGAGGGCCCTTTCAGAGGCGTCTCAAACTTTTAGAATCATATCCGGGCTCGCCCTCTATAGCGCGATGGACCCGCCAATTAGTGAATTCATGAAATGGTGAACTTTGACCCACCTGGAAGACAAGAGCTCAACACATCTTTGTCTTATACGCACCCTCCAAAATTTTGTTCCCTATTTAAAGTCACTAACACGTCAGATTAAAACTAGCCTGGCAGTTAAAAACAAAGACTTTGATGCACATAGCTGTACAGACTTTCTATTTTTCTTTCTTAAGGCATTAGATTTAGGTACGTAATGTTTTTTTTTAACCAGATTATCCGTTTATTTTTCTAAATCTTCTTGAAAATATCTTGCATAGTTTCCTTATATGAATAAGGTAGTTCGATAAGTAAGTAAGTTCGATGTTTCAAAATTAAATTATATTGTAAAAAATTTTTTGTTTTAACATTAACATTTTAAGTAAATGTATTTTAAGTTTTCGAAAATCTGACTTCTTTATTAATGATATTAATTTTTTTTCTTATTTAGATATTCGTTATTTCGTGGAAATGATCTATCAACCTGTATATATAGATAATTTGTATAATTTCACGTAGAACTAATATTGCTTCTATGATGTCCTCGTAACAAAACTTTAAATAATAAATCGGCAACAACAAAAGAACTAAATTCTGCCATTATAACTTTTTTTAATATTATAATTCTTAACTTAATTTAAATATTGTTTTCAATTACATTGATCTTTAATTGATATGAAAATGTAACGATTGTTAAAATAAATAAAAAATATAACGACGCGTGTATTACAACAGCGATATTGACAATTCTTTTATTATTAAATTAAAATTAAACTTTTAATTAAAAGCAAATGAAATGATTTTGTTATTTTAACTTATGCACCAATTACTTTTGTATATAACTCTAGTTCACCGTAAAATAATGTTTAGAAAGCAAGATTTAAAAACATAAATAAGAAGCGTTACTTTTTAATTTGTGATTTTTAACGGCGGCTAGAATTTTATCCTTTATAATCACAGTATGATAAACATGTAATTAAATTTGTTTTAACATCCTGCGCAAATTATAAAGTAAAAAACGATTATGGTGAATTTTGGTTTTACGAAAAACGTTAAACGTTGAGTTGAGTTACTTTAACAAAAGTATTTTAAAAATTGAGCACCTTGTAATAATCATTTGTAACCGTAATGTTTCGTATCTAATATTTTAAAACATCGTATTATTTTACAAATGATCCTTATTCCTATCTGCTTCTGAATGTTTAGCTTTCGTAAAGATTTAAAGTTATTTCATTTATAGCATTTTATTGTTAAGTACATAATAATTTTAATATTAAGTACGTTAACTAAATAATGCTTTGCGACACTTGCCATTGCGTATATGGTTACATACTGTAAGGTTGCATTGCGTACATAGCAGTAAGAAGATACAATTTAATCACACAGTCGCTAATGACGCCTAATTCGTTTAACACATTAACACATAATTAATTTTCATGGTAATAAACGATTATAATTTCTTTTTAAAGGCAAACATAGGTGTTTAAATCGTGATAAATAAAAAAAAATATTTTTGTTTTCGTATGTCATCAAAATTTTGCTTTTATTTCTTTAACAGTGCAAATTGTTATAAATCATATTAATCATCAATTAACCGACTTCTTTTTATTAGTTTTATTTTTAAGAAAAACTCATGTTGTAAACTTTCTACTTAATTTTACAGATAAAAAAATATTATCTATATATATATATACATATATATATATATATATATATATATATATATATATATATATATATATATATATATATATATATATATATCATAATTCTCGGATAATACAGATATATGGAAATAGTTCCGTATTTATTTTTGACTTGATTACAAATTGATTTCGAGTTAAGAAGCCTTGACTTTTATTAAGGCGATAGGTTTATTAAATTTATTTTATTATCGTGAGTCGCGGGTTGCATTATCGGGATACAGTCTTCTATATAATTCACATGTTGTGCATTAATTATATAGGATTGCTACTGCTCACAATAAAGTTTCCAGAGGATTAGAAACAGCGTCTTGAGCGTACTATTGCGTACACTGCGGTCGTCAATTCGCTTGCCAACCGAAGCAATTATGGTATATCCCCATAGATATCTTTGTAAAAGGCCTATGTCTTGCAGTGGGCGTCTATGAACTGAAACGACTTAACGACGAACTGGACCACGATATTTTTTCCTTTATTATATGATATAAAAGATTTAAGCTTTACACTAATTTATTTAAGAACTAAAACCTTATCAATTGACAAACTATTTCAAATTTAGTAATTATATATATGCAAATATATGAGTAAAAGTTTATATTAAGTGATCACACCTTGATAAAAAAAAGTTTTTTTTTTACTTTTTTATAATAGGAAAATTAATTTTTTTAAGGTTATAATTTATGAAATACATAGATTACATTTAACACCTTTCTAATATTAAGTTTTCTGTTTTTAATTTTATTTATTTAAGGCAAATTCAATGTAACTTTTTATACATGTATTGAATTTCAGAGCATTAAAATTAAGATCCGGGTTTAGCATTAACCTTATATTTAAGATTTTCTTAAATATTTTATACATACAATTTACTTTAAATGTAAAATGATGACCTCGAACTAGAATAAAATATGATGTAAACTGGACCAACGAGTTTTATAAACTCTTTCTAAAAACGATTCCGAAGTTATTATTAAAATGATCCTATTATGTATTAAAACATGACTTATAGTCTTTTCAAATTATAATTTAAAATCAATTTGTTTAACAGTGATGTTAAATGATTATCATTATATATACCGCCAGTTCCGAAAATGTTAATTTGAATTAATATTTTAAAATAGTATTTAATTTAACGTATTGGTGCATTTTGTAGATACTTTTAAAAAGGAGTTATATATGATGAGGTGTTTATTTGAGACAAAATATTTATACCTTCGACCGACAAGCGTAACGAAGGACTACCCATAAGGAGGACAGACGATCGGGTTGAGGTCGTAGAAAGACACTGAATACAGACAGGTTCCTACCAGTAATACTGGAAAAAATTAAGAGAGGTCTATGTCTAGCGGGCTTCCTACGGCTAAAATAATGATGATGGTGATGAAAATATTTTTATATTGTTAGCAATACAATGATAGCCTTGTCATTAATAAACTATGACATGCGAGTCGCGGATTCAATTTCCGTCCAATGCACCCCTTGTGTGATTTAAAATTCAAACGGTAAAGTAAAATATCCTATGGAAATCAGCATATCGCGGTACAGCAATCCGAACGTGATAGGTGACTTTCATACAGATTTCCAATAGAACAGATAGAAAACGGCCTGTGTCCAGCGCCTTTCGATGACTAAGGTTGTCTGTCCAGGAGTCAATAGCCTCCCTGATAAGCGGAATAGATAAAAACTCATTCATAGCCCTCTGCAAAACAATTGCAAAATGTGCCATTGAAAGGAACAAAACGCAAACACAATAAATAAATAGAAAATAGATAAAAAAAAGGATAAAATAGAACCAAAGTGATACATAAAACTGTGATAGATAAAATTATAGGATAAGTAATAATAATGTAAAATAAAAATGTACAATAAAAAAATGTAAAATGAAAAATGTAATAACAAAAGAGGAAAGAATGAAAGATTGAACCGAGCAATAGAGAAAGATAGAAGAACTGTAGCGTGAAAGATAGGTAATAGACCGAAAGAGACAATAAAGTACGAAAGACGAGAAAGAAAATAAAAAACTATGTAAAAAAAATGGCAAATAAAGTCCCTGTCCCACCATAAATAGGGGTACGAGAGGCCCCCAATAGCGGGGGTCATAAAAAAAAAGGTTGTCTGTCCGCCGTGTGTGTAAACATCCTAAGCTTGCCGGTTCGTGGTATCTACTCTAGAATCTTCAGGCACCGGTAGGCTGCGATTCTGCACGTTATGTGGCCAGCAATTTAAACTTGTGAATTCACTTGGTTCTGTAAGTTACTAAGTTCGTCTACGGATTATTTATAAATCAATAGTAGTCATTTAACTTTTAACATATAACAGGTTAACAAAAAAAAAAACTGTAAACTTGTGATACGATTTAACTACAAAACATGGTCAAATTTACTGCCATACATAATAAATCGCTTCCTTTCTATTTTACAGATACCCGCCACACATGAAAGTTAATGACGGTGAAAAATTGGGAACTTACTACAGTTATAAAGGAACTAAAGTTTTGGACACTGTCTCTAATTCGCTTACAAACAAATTAAAATTACAATATGAAGTGTTTGTGAAGGTAGTCGAGGATATATCGGGGCCAACCGAAACTGCTCCTACACCTCCCGCTAAAGAAGAAATAAAATCTCCTCTTTTGATTTTAAGACCATCGGCTTTCGACAAAGTGGAAGCAACTACAAGTAATGAAGTTAAGAAGTCTATTAGCGAAATTGTAAAAACTTTAATTGTTGACGACGTTTTGCCCACTGTTGGAGGTATTCAACCATCAACAGCAGAAGATTTAAAACAGAAGATTGGCGATGTACAGTTAGTAGCTAATGATGAAGCGAAACCAACAGCGCCGTATGTACAATCTTCATTCGATGATACTGTCAAGACAACCACTATGAACTACAATAGTGCAGAGATTTTTGCTCAAGAAGGCATCATTTTAACTAACAATAACGCAAAAGTATTTACAGATGACGATGCAAGTGTAACTGATATTAACGAATTGCTCATCATGGAAGCAGGAAACAGATAAAAGGCGCTGACTTTTAGATATTAATTGATTAACAGTGATAATTGCAATATAAGGTCTTAAATTATAATAAAGAATATTATAAAACTATTTCATTGTTTTACTTCAGTCTGTTTATTTTTGTCAGATTAGGGCCAGACCAATGCTACTGAAATGAAAGTGTTTCTGAGAGTTCGCAAATATCACAGTTTAGTAATAATGTTTCTAACAAATCTAAACATGAACAATAACAGCGGATGTTGTAATCTTTGTTAATAAAAATCTGTTCAGTTAATTCATATGAGATGTTTGTTTTGATCTGTGATATTAAATTTAAAAACATGTTCTATAAATGCACAGATTACGCAATACCCACATTTAAATTACTTTATTTGTGTATATACTAATGACTATTTTTAAACTTAAATTTGCTGGCTTTAAATGTGAAAAATGACTTTTTATGCTTTAGTAGAAACTTCAAAAAGTATATTAACGTAATTGTAAACAATATGTGCTAGTAAAAATAAGTTTATAATAATATGCATATAACCGCTCGGCGTTCATTCAGTTCATCATAGTAACGTCGTTAGTTTGGGTTTTATTCGGCAAACCGGAGCCAACTACTTTTCGATAGATAACATAAGCGATACAATAAAACTTTTAAGATTGGAATTAATAAAACCGACTATAACTTTGCACATACTAATCGTTAAAACTACTGCAAGATTAAAATGGGAGGATAATTTATCGTTACCTGTTCATCCGAAGCATGGGCGTAACAAACATTGCTAAATTGGACTTCGAATTAGGTTCGCACCAAATAAGCGATTTTCAATGTCAACTTGACAACAAAATCTACATTTTTTAAACTCAATCCATCGCATTGTTGTAATAAATACTCCAATTTGGTATTCGATGGATATATAAAAACAAACGTCGAATAAATTGATTAGTCATTCAAAGTTAGGGTTTTGTGAAAATTTAGTCCATTATGATGCTCCTTACGGTAAGTTTTTCTATTTCTATTATTTTCTACTTCTTTTGTTTTCTACTTTATTGTTTTTTCGATCCTGGGGAACAAAAAGTTAAAAAAAATTTTTAGAACTAATATTTTCGCCCCATAATATAAACAGTAAAGGAGGTGGTCTATACCCATTGCGGGGTTCCAATGACAGAGTGGCCTATAATTCAGCTAAAATTTAAGAAAAATTCTATTTAGTTATACATATACAGTTTGTATTGCACTAGTCATTAAATATACATACAGAGTGTAAGAGCACCATAGACAACCTTTAGCATCATTATAAGAATTCCTGTGAGGCATTATTATAATCGAGCCTGGAAAAGGATCAAATTGCTTTATAACAAAATTTTAAGACGTTTCTGTCAATGTAAATGATCCTATGTGTAAATTAATTTGGATAAACCGATATTTTACAGATTACTTGTCTAGCTGTTTTCAGCTTTGTTGCCAGTGAAGACGATGGACGTTATCGACCAGAATTAAACGTGAATTACAGAAGAAATAGCTACGGCGACGGACGTTTTTATTCTCCTTTTACAAGATACAATAACTATGCAAAAAATAATGGATTCTACACTCCACAAAAGCCCCATCAAGAGCTACTCGCTCCATACGCTATAAGCAGTTCAGAAAACCGGTAACTAAGATACAATATTTATATAATGTATTGAATTAAACAAAGTATACTGTGTTAATTAATAAAAACTAATAATATCCATCAATTTTGACTAATTTTTTTTACTATAATATCATCTATTATAAAAGGTATTTACTAAAACATATTTACAATATTCATAACACAATAGTTTTCTTTAATAGTGAACAATATTATAAGTAAACCAAATGTTTATAATGTTGTTAATTTATAACAGAGGCAGTTCAGCAGTGGAAGTCCTATGGCTGAATCAGATGATGATGCTTTATAATGATATGCACAATGCTACCATCGCGAACTCGCTTACCTAGCGTGACAGTTATGGTATATTTCCCCATAGATATCCTTGGGGGAGGCCTATACTTTGCACTGAGCGTATATGGGCTGAAACGACGACTTATCGCTTTATTTTACTCTTGATAGAATTTTTTATCAAGTGCTTATCCAACAGGCTACTATTAGATACGAATTTATATTGTGCAAAATCACGTTTTAGTTTAAAAGGCAAAATTGTAAAACATTGGTGAGTATTAATATTTTTCTCAATATGCTCTTTCCAATGAGTATTGACTTTGGAGTTAGTACTTTAATAGTTTCTGCGAAAAAATTTCGATATTCCCAATAATTATATCGACTTATTTTTTATTGTATCATTGAGAACTAGTTATTGCTCTATTAAATGTCAATACGCAAACATTTTTGTTGTCATGTATGTTGTAGTCTTTTACATGCATACAGTCTTTGATGTTTATGTAATATAAAAGAATTGACCATATTTCTGTCTTGGATCTATTTGAATTATTTTCATCACTGTAACGTGTAGTTAGTGTTACAAAGGACATGGATTACTTTGCAATGCACACCACAAGAGAATATAATATTCTTAATATCGTTATTAATTAGCCAGTGGGTTGTACCAGCCAATACTGTTGTTTTATTTTTATTTGAACAATCAAACGCTTTGTAATAATTTATTTATTTACATTTACCACATAAAACTATATAAGAATACACTAATACACTTAACACAATAATATTTAAAAATCTACTTTTAAATTGTAAAGTGTTTAACTATACGTTTATATATTTATCTTGGATAACAAATCGTACTACAAAGACTTGCGGTTTAAGTCAAAGTAACTGAGATTATAGCTACTAACTTTAATCAGGTGTTAATCTTAATTATACTCTGGCTCTTTATCAGAGAGTCGGCTGTTTTCTTTCGTTGATTGGTTCTGCCTACCGGTAATGAGAGTAATTGTCGGTTACGTGTATTGTTCTGATACGTACAGATTTAGAAGCGATGTTTAACCAATAACTCAGTCTATGTGTTAAACCAAGGTATTTTACACATGTCGCGAGTGTGATGTCGCCGTGCCCCTTAAGCTCATTGTATGTTACGATGCCCAAACAATTATTACCGAGTGCATTAAAAGCTTTTGTATATAATTTAGTAAAGAAGAGCCTTAAGTTTTTATTTAATAAAAAATATTACTAGGCAGACAATGACGGCTGCTACTAAGTAACTATAAAGTCTTAAGTGGCAAAGAACACTTTCTTTTTAGTATGATTTAATTTTTTTAGTTTATTTACTAATAATTTCTCTGTAATATTCTTTGTTCTCTTAATCTTTTTCATTTTTTATTAAATTAATGTTAATCTTATGAATTGCGCCGTTCTGTTATTGATACCTATCTCTATTTCGTGAGGATTAGAGATTGTTATACTTATATAAATAACAAAAAATTATCATATAATAAAAGTTGTGAAGCGATTGATGACATGGCTATTTTAATTATTTTCAGGAGAAATATCGAGAAAGCGACTGTAACTCCTCGTACTGTTACTCCCAAATCAACAACTGTAGGTCCAATTTATTCTCAGGTTTCGGAAACCACAGTTTTACCTAACGCTTTTCCTGTATATCAAAGAAGTAATATAAACGAAGGCCAAGCAAAAATCGTCAGCCAGGACAATGATTTCGATGTTAACAGTTATCATTTCAGCTATTTGACTGAAAATGGTATAAGTGCAGGAGAACGAGGAGTTGTAGAAAATTCTGTAAATGGTGGAACCAAAATAGTCGGGTTTTACGAATACATTGGCGCCGATGGTCTTAAATACAGAGTTGATTACACTGCCGACGAAAACGGTTTTCATCCAACAGGAACTCATTTGCCCAAATTGTAAATGTCGTTTTAACCAAAATTAATTATAATACGAAGTGATTAAAATATTTTGTGTCGAAATAAAATATTCTTTATTACCAGTTTTGTTTCCTCATATTTACGGAAGGTGTTCTAAAGTCTATAACATTGGAAATAGCATCAATATTTTAGGAATTAAAATGCAACGTATTCAACTTCCTCACAATAAATATATTGTATAATGCCCGTAGTGCATAATAAACTACACAAGGCTCTTTATAAAAATAATTTGTAAAATTTTATAATTTCATAACATTACAAATATTCGGAGGACGGTCATATTTTACACTGACAGGAAATAATCTGTTTATGCAAAATTAACTAATAAAGATGCAATAAATACTTTTTGCAGTATATTCAAATTGTATGATTATTTACAATTATCCATTTACATTATTTCGAATCCGTCAAAACAAACAAACCAATTTAAATATATCGTTTTAATAAACAATTCCAAAACCCAGTGGTATTATTGTAGTGGAAGGGCGTAGATGGCGCCTAGCCTAAGACGTCTCATTAAGTAGCAATGCTCGAAGGCTACCGGCAGAGTCATAGCTTGAGCCTACATACTGCTGTTTTTTGGATTGGGAGACTGCCGAGCTCTTTGATCGTTTCCGTGAACACTCAATGGAGTGACTAGGCACAAGAGCACTCACAAAAGTACTTCGCCTTGGGCTGGCACTCGTTGGTAATACCGCCTCAGCGCCCAAGAGGACCGAACCTCGGCATAAACACATTTGCGGATATGAACTCTCTTGAATTATTTCCTACTTAATTTTATTACGTAACTTTCTCCATTGATTTTAGGAAAGGTTTGTAATTGCAGGCAATATAGGTTATTCGTAAAATATCAATTTCGATATTTGAGTTTTGTTTCCATTTAAGTACCTATACGAATGAAGTATAGTGAAACTACTGGGCTAACAAATTCGATGTAATGCGATGAAATTGACAAGGGTCGGCGAGGGGAATTTTGTGACTGAATTACATACCATTATTTTAAAGTAATGATCATCGCTCCATTTTCTAGAGAAAATTAATTAAGAATCCTTTGATTTTACGGTCTTCTAATGCCATCTTTTAAACATTTTTCTTAAGTACAACTTTTTTTATTACGTACTACGTATAAATTTGTTACTTAATAATAGGTGGTAGGAACAATGGTGATGGTATGTTATATTGATATTATATAACGGAAACAGTAAACTTTCATTTTAATAGGGAACATTCGTCTTTATTCTATGTGTAGCCGAAATCGCATGATTACATATTAACATTTTAGATAAAATTGTTTAATATTATAATCTGCTTAATTTATATGTTTAAGCTGATCAAACATCTTATCAATGTGTTGTTACATATTTTTTGTGTATTAATAATAATTATATTATTAATTATTGCTTCAATCATTTAGACTCTGTACTGCTAAAGACTTTAAAACTAAAGTGCCAAAGAATTCAGTAAAAAAGAGAAAAGAGAATCACAAAAAAAATGTAAATTTTATCTTAAAAACCTAAAATAGTTACAAATCATTGTATGAATGTTGGCTAAAATACGATATCTAGTTTGCTATATTTTATCAGTCAAATAATGTCAAACTACTACTAACGCTAGCAGCAAAACAATTTATTCTTTCATAGTTAATCATAGTTATTACGGTAAAATATGAGGAAAGATGAAAGAGAAAGTTTTTATAGTGCAATTGTTTTTTCAATAAAACCTTTAGAGATGTCTACAAAAAAACTTAAAACAATGATTGCTTAATAAAATGACTAGGTGCTTTGTGTCCAAATATTTAATACTGTTTAAATGTAAATAGCAATAAACGTCGATTATGTAAACATCTTTGTTACTCTTTTAAAAGGTGCCTTGTTACGTATGGGTAAAATTAAGTGATAAAAATTTTCATAGAAATATTTATACATTATCATTCTAGGCGTAGGGTGTAAACAGCGGGGCATAGGTTTCCCCGCAAAGGTTTCCTATAAAATCGGTAAGAAGCGGCTTGCATCAAGTTTTTTCTGACGACTTTAACAACAACCATTTTATTTATTATTGTGAAAAGAGAGTAGTATTTTTTGTTTTGTTAATCATAATCAAACGACAAGACTATTGAGATGTAAGTTATTTCTCAAGATAACAAACGCAAACAAGTATTAAAATTTTTCATATAAAAATTTTGTAGAAACTTATTGTAATGGTCTTGGCTGGAACAATTTCAACAGGCGTCTTGTATTATACAGTGTATTCAAAAGGATAACCCAAGAGAACAACTTCTGTTTTATAAAGTGAACCTTCACAATTTTTTAATTAGATTTTTATTGTGCTAATATTTATATATTTACTAATATGAATGCGAATTTGGACGAAATTAGGCGGAATTTTATGTTTTAAAGTTTATTTTTATTATGACTACAGCTAATATCTATATACATTAAATTTCAATTTAAACCACAAAAATCAATCTTATATAATTGACACTACATTTTTAAGAATAATATTTCATATAAACAATTTGACTTTTTATTACTTTTTGACCAGGTTTATAGGAGAACACTATCTTACTCTCTGTTTTCACTTCTGTCTTCCTTAACATTACCTCATGGGTATGGCTTGATTAGATCCTTGTTTTAGAATTCGTTGCACCGGCTTCTATTTATAGTTAAGCTCAGTCTATCGAAATGCTATTCAGAGTTGTGAAATGTAAAACCCCAGTACTTATCATCAAAGGGTAACATTTACTTAGTAGCCTATGACTATACATATATCAGTATCAATACTATATCTACATTTTTGGATCTCTTAAATATAAGTTTCATGTTTCGAATATCATTCTGTTTTAAAATTTTTTGGATGACAAAATTTAATTTATATTACATCCGTGATTAAAATTAATGTGACTATTAATCTTTCAATGTTACGCAAGGTTATAAATATACTACAAAATTTATTTAACACATTTAGAGCACATATCAATAAAGTTGTAAAATAGTTCGATATTTTTATAATACACGGGTATAATAGGCAGCTTTACATATTTATAACAAAACCAAGGAATTTTGCCATAACGTCATTAAAATTCATTCACAGTTGTTGCTATTGGTGAAGAAGAGCCATCGCATGATATGATCAGGATGGCATTCGGAATAAATGTATATTAATTTCCCGCTATGTTTGTTGAATTTATTGAATTAAGCATTTTGACTTTATTACTTTTATTTTATATCGTTTTAGATCGAAGCCTAAAGGTACATTCACACAACCGAATTTCTTTTAAAAAATATTGTGGTGTTTAGGGATTAAGAATTTATAACAAATCGCATCACATAAAATTTAATTACGATACAGGATCTGCATTATTGAGTAATGTGCGTGTTAATATACATAAATGATATTTATTTTTTATTAAAATTTATGCATTACAGTACCCATAAATAAAACATGATAAACAACATTTATTTCTCATACGTGCAGTGCGCATCTGTTAAAAATGGTAATCTGCATTCCAGTATTTATTACAAGAAACTTTATTAAATTCGTTTAGCTAAAGACTTAATAAATTTATTTTTTTCTTTGATTGGAAAGAACGAGCACATTTTAAAAACAATAGAGAAAATTCCCAGAACGTGTTTAAGTATAAATCTCGATTTCAAAACTTAAAAATAATTCCTGGTTTATTGTCCCTTGTTATATTGACCTGCTTTGAATATTAGGTCGTCAAAGTAAACTCACAAAAATAATCAAATTATTTTAAAATAATGTGAACAGTACTTTATTAAGTTATTTACATCAGAAACATCTTATCTTTAATTCGCTATGTATGTATATAAATAAATAAAGCCTGAACTAATTATTCGCAATCAATATTAGTGGTATTATCAATTTAAAATAACTTCGCTTACATACTAAACTTCAAGAAGAGATTTTCTCTTAATAAGTCATAAACTTAACAAATACGGTACAATTGTACAAACACATGCCGTACATAACGTAAGTTAAAATATTTTTTTATTTGTGAGACAGGACAGTATGTATCTGCTGATGATAACAAAATAATTTAAATGCCATGTAACTATCTGATTTTGACGACCTCTTGTCAAACAGGCCAGCTATAATTTTAAAAATTTTTGTTTAAAAAATATTTAGAATGTTGACTTAAACTTCTCACCTAAAAACTACTCATTCGATATTTCAACTTTACAATGGTAAAGAGGATTTTTTATATGTTTTTAGGCTTGCAATAGTTACTAAAATACAGTAAAACTATTTGGTATGATCGCGTGATAAACTGATATCTTTATTACTACACTCAAAAACACTAACTACTACAATGAATAACAACTAAAGTCACTACATTCAAAACTTATATTAGTATTTTAAAAACTAAAATATTTCTTGTTTGATTCTGGTAAATAAGAATAGATATTAGGTGACAAAGAATCGCAACTGTAATTACCTTTTTATATGGAATGACTATATTCATCAATATCAATATTTACAAAAAAAAAAACAGAATGTTGTTTAAATTTCAGATTATATGAAATACTTTTTACAACCTACAAGTACAGTGTTATTTTATAAGTCCCAAATTTCTTAGCTTATTTTTAATAAAGATTTAAGAGGAAATTTGTATTTCATATAGATTTTTAATTATAGATTATACAAGTCAAATTTCTCACGTGAATAAAATCTTCGTATAAAAGTTTCTAACGCAAAATACTTATTATTAATTTTGTACCTTGTAACTTCTTTATTGAATCTCAACGGATGATTGATAAAAAAAACTTGGCAGGACGATTCATTGACCTTCATTCATATTAAATTAGTTGGCGGATATAGGAGTGGTGCCATAAATCTTATCTTCTTTTTGGAGTCGAAACCTTTTATCTACATAAACCATGTCAAAGTTAAAAAATAAAGTGGGTTATTACATAGTTTATTAATTACAATATATAATTCATTTAGTCCATTATCTCCCGTTTACAGACGTTTTCATGTCTAATGATTTTTAAGAGTTATTATCAATGGATAATTAAAAAAGTAAATTGATTTTTGAATTCGAATAAATCTTAAATATGAATGTAATATTTCTGATACTAGAAATAATGTTTTTATATTTGTGAAAATCAAACATTACTTCAGTCAATAAATACTAAAAATTATTTAAATTTAAATTTAAATTTTAGGATGTTCTGATTGGCCGATATTGATATAACAATATTATAATCATATTTAAAAAGTCCATCGGATCGATTAATTATAATAATTTTTAAACATGGCTGCCGACGTGTTCAAAACTCACGAGAGCGCCGCATGAAATATATTTATTTTGTTACGATTATTTATCAACGATCTCATTTTTGTTCCATAGAAGAATGTATATCAATTCTGTAATATTACAAAAAAATTTCGATACATTTTTTATTAAAATAGAATAATAAGTATGACTAAACAAAGCGTTATTAGATGAAAATTATAAAATGCGTAAACATCGAATTTAAAGTGTAGTTAACAACGCAATTAGAAAGATTAAAGCTTTTTACATTCGAGTAAAATAAACGTCATTATTGTATACTTTACCAATTTTATAAAAAACTAATAAATTATTTTAAAAAATCCAGGAAGAAAGGTACAAACAACTCTGCTTAGGATTGCCTCATCAATACACGTTTTTTCTTATCAATTAGTTTACCAAGTTCGAAAAAAGTGATAGTCAGTTGGATCAAGATCTGAAGAGCATGAGACCAGGACAGTCACAGTTCAAGTGTCTATTGCCTGTGTAGTATAGTCGGGCGTTGTCTCTTGAAGACGAACTATTTCATCACTGTTTGCAAATCTTTACAATATATTTACATAGTAGTTATTTAATTATCTTAAAAAGCTGTAGAGGACAAAGCTACAGGTCTTCACTTGCAATATCTTCAACTTCAACTTTGACACTGACTTTGACCAGTTAACCGGAGTTTAGTCATTTTAGGAACGTTTCAAATTGTTACATAAAATCCACTTTCTTAACCAGTGATATATTTATTTGCTTGAGTAGTTTGTGGCGGCACTCAATATGTTTTCGCTAACGCTTCATTCAATTCATTAATTATCCATAACTATAAATTTATTACAATCGCTTGTCATGTACACCGAAACCAATGAGTTCAATGGATCCACTTTAATTATCGCTTTCAGTTCATCCACATCTCCAAGTATCCACGGTGATCATTTCTTTGATAGTTGTTCCACAAACGCTCGTTAACAGTAGCTGATATACACATACATGTCAATAGAGTAGTTTCTGCGTAGGAAAACGGAATGCAAAAAAATGCTTATCTAATTTAGAAACAAATTTGTGGTCCCGGAAAATTTCTAAGAAATTTGTATTTAAGTTTGCAAGTAATAAGAATTGAAATTATGAGGGTTGTAACAAGTATTCCCAGAACAATTTTTTCTTGTGTCAAACAAACAAAGCCATTATCAACAGTGTCAAAAGTAAATGACATAAAATTGCAGTTTCACAATGTTCAACGTAAATTACTTAAGGTAACGATATCATTACTCATTGTGAAAAGTTTAGAATTAGATCTAATTTGTATAAATATCAAGTACGTTTTTGTTATCTCTCTATAGGCTAAATAAGCTAAAATAAAAACAAATACCATTAATATATGCATTACAAAATGATATAGACCTGTACTACAATTATGTTAATAGTAAACTTACAAAAGCGAAATACGTTTTTAGATTTTGCAGAATTTTAATACCAGTAAGTCATGATATACAATATAAGAGCATTCAATTGATCGGCGGTGCCGACCCAGCCATAATCTATTGTAAAAGAACATTTTCTATCATAACAAATACTGTGCAAAATGAAATTTGATATGAAAACATTAAGACACGGAATGCTGCCTGCATCTTATAGTAAACTTAATAAATCTGAATTTAGTATTAGAAATCATATGGCTGCGATTTGACACACTGGGTGCGCAAATGATTTACGTTTTCCAGCTTAAATAAGAAATGTTATATTTCATATATAGTTTTATATAATTAACAACTAACATTAAACAATTAGCAATTAGCACAGAAATTCTAATTTTATTTTTTGAAGAGTATGTCATTCAAGTATTTTCTGTCGAGTTGAATACTCCGGCAAAGGCAGCATTGTGTTCTGCGCCTCACGCTGTAGCAACTTAGTTTAATAGAGATGACTTCTCGACGAATATTATCTTTTAAACTCACAAAAGTTCGGAAATTGGAATTGCAAACTCTTTCTTTGAAGACGCCCTACAAAAAAAATTGTTGGAGTTCACTGAGGTGAACTCAGTGGTCACTGTGGAGATACCAAAGCGACTTATCTATTTTTTGAAGGAAAGTTTTTCGAAGCAAACTCAGCTTCGCTCTACTGGTGCATGCAGTCGCATCATCCTGTTGGAACGACTACGATGAATGAGCTCGCGTGTTCCGTAAAAAGGAACTCGTAATCAAGCGTCGATAATTTACGCTATTTATCGCTGAGCCTCGAGCATTTCCTGAAAAAAAAAAGGTCCAATTATCCCCTTCCCGAATAAAGAACACCAAACTATTACTCTGGGGCAATGCAGTGGTTTTTCTTATTTCACTTGAGGTTTGCGGATTATTGGAAACCAGTAATCGCTTCAAAAAAATTGAACAAACTTTTGCGTGAAACAAAGTTAGATACTTTTAGTTTTTGTACACTTTGAATTTTAAAATGATGGAATTCAGATCCTTTTTTGAAATTTAATGAATAATTGAAATCTCAGTAAGTATGCTCTTTTCCATATATCATATATATTCCAAAGTCGTGGATTTGCGCAAAAATTGCTTTCAACCAGTTTAATGCGAGTGAGTGTTGTGTTGCGAGTGAATGCGAAACGGTTGTGCGGAATCTCTATACCCATTAAAAATTTAAATTTACACACGGTCTATCCGTTATACGTCGAATACCGAAGTGTTAACAGAATTGTCGATGAGCAGTTAAGTAAAAATCGTTGCTCTTAAAAATACTTCGACGGCGAACGCGCGATGCTCACTCGACCACTGCAATATCGCGACTAAGATATTTCTTACCAATCCCAATGGCACCACCATCATTTTCAACTTTCATTACTTTTTGAAATACTCCTATTTAAAAACCTAAATTTGCCACCAGACATCCTATCTTTAAAAGGCACAAAAAAAAATTTCTTCTACACATCCTATAATATTATTAAATAGCACCTTATCTAACAGCTACTAAGACGTACGAATATCATTTTGAAAAATGTCAACGAAGTTGCAAAATGTATGTAAAAATATTATGCTGTTATAGTACAATCATTTTAATTAAGGTGAATATAATAATTACTCTTTTTATTTCCTTTACAGTACAGCAGGAGTTGAAAAAAGCATTGCATATTATGTAATAATAGTTATAAATAAAAGGATACGGAACATACATGAGAATAAATATGTGATAAAATTTATGTCTCAGCTAAATTATTAATGCTCAATGATATCACTGAAATTTCTATACCTAAAATGAACTGGTATAGTTTGTTTTCACACATGTAGAATTCTATGGAGAAGTGGCATGAGTTCAAGGCCTTAAATATTACGTAAGATTACGAGAATGCGACTACTAATAATGATATTTTTGATTTACTTTATATTTAAATATCATAATGGGTCTGAGAAAAAGTATTCACGTTTTTTTTTTGTTACAGTTTATTTACTTATGATTATAAAATATTTGTGCGTTTTGTTCGAAAACAGGTTGCCATTTTGTAGATGACGATATAATACTATTGCTCTAAAAATTATGAATCGTGATCAGAAGTCTAGTCTCTAAACTGACAGAAGTAGTTTAATAGCCTTGTATTTATTTTACGTATATACAAACTCGTCTGGGTAACATTTGGGATGCTCAGAAACGTTTTATTTAAACGTTTCGAGTCGCAATATCTGAAGATGAAGGCCTTTAACAAGTATGTGTTGCCGATGATGACTTATGGATCTGAGATGTAGTTGTTTATGAAAGGCCCTGTAAAGAAGTCTCATGATCACGCAGAGAACAATCGAGATGGCTATGGTCAGGCCTTCGTTGCGATATCGGATGGGGAAGATGAGATTCCTCATTCCTGAGGAGATCCATGGAATAACTAAGGTTATTGACGTAGCGTGAACAGTCGCTCGTGATAGTAGTCGGAGGACATCTATCGTGCAACTGACGACATATAACACATACATAAGATCGCGGGATGTCGCTGGATACCGCTGCCCGTATGCTAGGACCAGCTATCGTGACGACCTTTGGAAGAAGTTTATGCCGTGCACTGGGCATTTATCAGCTGTAAAAAAAAAAAGAAAATATATGTAAATAAATTAAAATAGGTGTATTAAGCTTCTATTCATAATAAAAGACAAACATTATACTGTAATGTTTATATATATAAATTAACGTTTTAAACAATGTTAACAGAAGATACGGTCAGCATAAGACTGGTCTTAGTGGCGATCTTTGAGGTAGGCTTATGCTTTGTTATCGGCTAACATGATGATGATATATTGAATTGCCTACACTCACCGGAGAAATTTGAAAATATTGAAATAAGTGGAAATATGACGTTACAAGTATGTATTACGAATATATATTATTAACACTTCCCAATTAAGTTCTTTTAATATTAGATAAGTGCTGTGAGTTTGATATGCCATGATGAACCGTAATATATTCTGTCTATTCATCCATTCCGGTAGTTTTTTTCTATACTTTGTTCCGAAATCGTTTGATCGTTAATTCTCGGTAGTCTATGAAACATATTTTCTCTTTAAAATTAATTTTATGTATTATTTCAAATAAGTAGCAGTAATTATTCAGTTTTTTTTTTCAATAAACTTATACGGCAAATAAATAGCGAGAGTTTTGTTTATCCTAAAACTTTATTGTGTGATCTTAATCCACCGTTTCATATATAAATATAAAAATAAACTTTTCCGAATAGAGATATAGCCGAAAATAAATTATCTTTATAACTTGCATAAAATTCCATATGCCATATACAAACTATTATTTACAATCTATGGTGTTTAGTCTAATGACTAAACTTATTTCGAAGAATAATTGATAAATTTGACACAGAACAAACTAATATTTACACATTGTTAAAGTTTTACTGCGCGGGCATGTACTGAATGTATGGATAAACTATCAAGAAAATTATTTATAAATGAATTAAAAAAATATTTGTAAATGCAAAATAAAGTGTATTTGCGAATAGTTTTTGAGATTGTAGAAAGAAGAAAATCCAATAGTTCGCATAAAATTACATCTATATACACTTTTATTACATATGCATATACATATGTATATATTAGTCTAAAAACAATTAAGATTAACGTATGTATATATTAATTTTCATAAAACCGAATATCTATTTACAGAACTATTTTTACCATATTTTTCACTAAATTATACTTAGTCAGTTTTTTGGAACATTTTGTATTTGAGTTATAACATAAAGTGAAAAACAAAATAATTCCGTTTAGTTCATAATATGAACAATATTGTTCTCATTTTTAATTTTTGATACTTTGCATTATGAGAATTGGAGAATCGCGTAGGTGTCACATTAGTATGTATTACATATACATTGATTATAAATTAACGAAGAGTATTTTACTATCTGTTTTATTGCTAAACTTTTAAAAGTACCGGATTCGTTCTCTTAGACCTGAATAGAGGCTTATAACAAATTCATATATTTACATTTTTTTGGGCTTTGTGAGAATGGTAATTTGTCAAAATAATATAAAATTGTGTATTTACACTTTCATATTTAAATTTTACTATGTTCAATATTGTTTGTTTACGCCGAGTATTACGCGAAAAAAAAATTGTTTTCGTCAAGGCACATGTGTGTTGACACCTTCTGATTGTTTTAAATTGATAAATTGATCCTTTTAAGACTCTTAAGATTATTTTAAATGAATCGCATTTACGAATTTACATTAGCTATGTATGTCAATTAATAGATATATTAACAAAAAAAAAACAGGTTAATATATTTATAAATTTTAAAGTTTTAATGATAATATAACAAATACTTACTTAATTTTAAAGTAAATGGTTGAACGGAACAAATTTCTATGTTTGGGTTGAGGTTTAACAAAATCAAAGGCATTTTTTAATCATTGAACATGTAGTACAAAATTATATACATCATGATAAATTAAAATTTCTTTTTACATCATAAATATTTCAGTTGTAAGAAGTCAACTATAAAACTTGGGCCTCTTTTATAGATTTTCAATAGGACTAGATAAAGCGGGCTGCGTCCCAGCTTCTTCGATAGACATGAATAAGGTCGTCTGTCTACCTTTTTATATGAAGAAAAGTAAATTGTCATTAAGCACAGATATCGAGTTATTAAAATGTTCTAGGTATTAATAAAATTTTGCTTATAAATTGTAGAATACTATGACCAAAATATTTTAGGTTAGCAATGTTTCCTTAATAACATCAAATACATCTTTTATAATATTTTCGTATTTTTTGTATTATTACTAACTGATAGTGAAACGTTTTATGAACTTTATTGACTTACTGTCCGCGACGAAATTTCTTAAACATAAGTTTCATAACATTAGCAGGTTTCAACAATGGAAATTTAGATCACTAAGAGTTGAACTGAAACTTTTATATAACTTTTGATTAATTTTGATTCTTTAGATTCTAAGTAACTGTAATTAATAATAATTCAATTTATGTACGCGTGTAACTTTTGTTATATTAATATATATGATAGTTTTCTTATATTGAAAGTATATATTTATTAAAAAATTAACACAATTTTTAATTTTTATTTTCCATTATAGCCATAAAATATGAATATGAAGAAATCATTTACTGTTTACATTTTTAATCTAAAAGTTGTTATCATATTTAAAATTCAGGTTGATTATTGTAGATGGTAATGGCCCCGTGGCAGACCATGTTGGTGTGTGACTATGGGTTGTGTGCTTTTTGCTTTTCTGTGCCAATGATTGGTTATAGGTGTAAAAGCTTTAAAAAGGGTGGATTTATGTTTAATTTGGTGTCAATTAATATATAGTACACTCTATTCAAATTCACTGGTTTCAGAATTAAGAAATATCGTAATGATTATACAGTAAAAACAAATCGTGCTGAAATTTCGGATTACTACAAATTAAAATTAATTTTTTTTTATGTCCCTGCAGACGGTTGTACTGAGATAGTTACCGCTATAAAGTTTTAAGCTTTAAAGATTTTGCTGACAAATCTATATATTCATTCACCCCTTTGATGGTTTTACACTAACAATTAATCACACTGTAAAGTTAATTGATATAAACTTGTACATTAAAAGAAGATGGCGAAAGCTTTAATCTTAAGTCAATTTTTAAACCTGTTTTTCTGTGGCTCAACCACATGCTTAATTTATATTTGTAAGGTACATTGACACTTAATTTACCGCAATAAAGAAATTAACTGTTTGCGAAACACACGAACACATTGTCCTTAAAAGAATATACATATATACACATAAATATAAATACATATATATATAAGTATTGTATTTTATATTAAACATATAAATGTAATTTATGTTAGAAATTTTGGTTGTCCGGGTATTCCTTAAGAACATTCTTGTAAACGACACTTAGGGTAAAGCATGCATGCAAGTTTAATTTTATTGGAACCTTCGCCATTTCTTTTTGAATATTTTGGCTTAACTCGACAAGTGTTCTCAGAGAGGTACAGAAGACTTTACTCTTGGATTGTCTCCATTAAAAGTAAATCATGAGGCAACAAATCATGGCTGCATGGTGGCTAAACATCTTCGATATAACTTTTCTTGGGAACATTTCTCGTACGATCTCCATGCTGGCATTAAAAGTGTAACAAGAGGCTTATCGAAACCAAGTCATGACTCATTTAATACTCATTTAAGTTCAATTATCAGTTATAATGTAATAAAATGAAATAAATTATATTCATACAGACGGAAATGAACATTAAAATTTTGTTAGTCTGGTGTATGTTAATTGGTGATTGTTTCAAACAATCATCATTCTGTTTTGATATAAATAGTCAGTATTGTATCTGTTTGTTGTCGTATTTTTAGTTTTATAACTAACCGTTGAATATTATAAAGTCAACGATTTAGTTAGCGCCTTAAGTAAAAATAAAAGGTTATTGCCTTAAATTATGTTTATATTATGACACTCTTATATAGACAGGTCATGCTGAAAATAATCCTCCGTAAATTACCAAAAATGTGGTTTCCATAGAAAAAACCATTTATGACTTTATTAGAAAAATGGATAGCTCAAGTGTTATTTTAAATAGAGTTCCTCAATCAAGCGCCAAATTATTCAAATGTTATTGCAATTCGTCGTCTAAAGTGGGTGGTTCTATGAACGATATAAAAGCCCGCACGAATTTTTTATCCGCATTCGAACTAGTTCAACGAAGCTAGGCAATCTCGAAAATAAACATGAAATTCGTTGTGAGTAGAAATTTCTTTAAATTAAATTTAAAGAGAATTTAGTGAAATAATATGTAGAAACTGTTTAAAATCTAAGATATTACGTTTTAAATGAATATTTTTTTATGTTAACACAGGTTGTCGTCTTGGCCGTGCTGGCGGTGGCTTACGCCCAAAGCCAAAGTCCATCTTCCCCTAAGCCACCCGCGTACAACAACTTCGGTTTCCCTCAGCAAAACTACCGATACAATCCCCGTTACCAATATAATGGACAATACAACCCTTACCAGGGACAATACCAGGGACAATACCAGGGACAATACCAAGGACAGTACCAGCCATTCCAGAACCAATACCGTTATCCTTACCAGACCTACAAACCTTTCGTTTCCGTGACGACCGCCGCACCACTTCGTCCAGTTGAGCCAGTAGTCGCTTCTCCTGCTCCATCAGCTTCCGCTACTGCTGAAGCTAGTGCTTCAGTTGTTTCCGCACCTGTGCCTTCAGTTCCAGTCGTCGCTGCCAAGCTTGTCTCTGATCCCCGCTCCGCTTCTATTGTGAAATACGGTAACGAAATCAACCCCGACGGCTCCTACAACTACTTGTAAGTGAATTTTTTATATCGGTTCATATAGAGGATTCATAAAGCTGTCTAAAGTTTATAAAATAAATTTAATTTGATTATAAATATTAGTTTCATCTAAGACGTATTTAAGAGTATTACTATCTGTACATTCCATTTAAATCAAAATATTCGATAGATGTCTTATTCTTCGTTAATTATGGTGTTTTTCTTAACTATAAACACTTATTTATTGCTTTTTTAAATGTAGCTACGAAACTGACAACGGTATCGCTGCCCAAGAGCAGGGTGTACCCCGTAACTTCGGTGGAAACCCACCAGTGGTTCCCGACGTTGCCCAGGGCTCTTTCTCGTGGGTCTCTCCCGAAGGTGAAGTGATTGGCATTACTTATGTCGCTGACGAAAACGGATACCAACCCCAGGTAATTTATATATATATATATTAATTTAAATCTTTATTTAAAGTAGACGTATTCTTAACTCTGGTTTATAATATTTTTCAGGGCAACGCTATCCCTCAGCCACCTGAAATTCCCGCCCAGATTGCTCGCGCTTTGGAATACGTAGCCAAATACTCTGCCAAACAGAAGTAAAAAGAAGATCAATATTTAAAGAATCTCGTCACATTGTAACAGTACAATCCTTTTAACAAGTAGAATTAGTTTAAAACTTCATATGTGTTGTGATATGTTTAAAAAAAACGTAATCCGTTGTATAATGTACCTTTATAAAAGATGCAATAAAACAATTTATAGATAATAATATTAATGATTATTTATCCTTGTTTCCTTTAATCACTTGACCATAACATGTCAGCAAGCTTATTTCATGTACAAATTAGTTCGGAAATTAATTGCAATGAAAATTTGCTTCTAAAATTTATATTTTCCTAATAAATACTTATCGTTATATGGAAGACAGTGTCAATTATGTACTCAAATGTTCTTCTCGATTATGGTTTGGCATTAATTTCACATGTATTGTATTCTTATAACAATATTTTATAATAGTCAAAAACTCTTTTAAAGATTTTGTGTCATAAATAGGTTCTTTTAAATTTTTTCCCTCCATTTAAAGACACTTTAAGTGCTACTTTAAAACTAAATAAATTTTAAAGATTACACATGTAAGATACTTCCAAATATTTAATATATCCAAATCAATAACGTATTACTGTAAAAATATTTAAATTTATCACTATTAGACTTCTTAATATTTTTGAACAAACCTAAAGGTCAGACCATAAATTACTTTTATTCGTTCCTTGTTAATTTTGTTTAACCTTGACATGAGTTTTTATTTATTAAATGTTAACATATATAGTGTAAATTTCTTAAATCACCGCCTTTGTATTAATTAACATATTATATATAATTATACACATTACACACACACACACACACATATAATATATATATATTTATATATATATATATTATAATTATATTTAATAACCACGAAGTTATTTATTAAAAGTAAATATTAAGAGTATTTTTTAATTAGATTTCCTTAGAAAGTCATGAATAATGACTAAAGAACTTTAAACAGATCTTTCTAAATAAAAAATAGAATGTTTAGTAATGTTATCTATTCATATAAAACTTACACTGGGTTTTAGAAAAACAATCGTCTGTTTTGTCACAATTACACATTTATTTGGCGACAAGTTATGTATTTTGTTTTATTATTTTAAATAAGTAAATAATTCATTATATAAATAATTAATTAATAATTTATTAATTAATTAATAATTTATTAATAATAATTTATTATTCTTATCATTTTAAAAAAATTATGTTATAATGTTTGACAAAAAACTAAACTAAGAAAAATAATTTAAACAAACCTTATTTTTACAGTTTTTTTTTTAAATAATAAGACTAGGATTTGTTGTGTGAAAATTATAGTAAAATTAGCAAAACGAAAATTACCCCTGAACCATAAAATGTTTTTAACAAGCGTTAAAGTTTGAAATTATATAGAGTGTAATTTTAACATTACTATGATACAAATAATAACGACTAAAGTTCAGTTCATCACATTAGATTTCGACACCTCGATCAACTAAACTGACTAAGCTATATTAAATGCCGGGAATGGAGCTACAGAGGCGAATATCGAAAGCCCAAGAGTTACCAAGAAAAGAGCTGACGTGTTAGCACATAGAAGTCCTGACGACGGACAATATTTCCAAAGGCGTATCAAATAGGGAAGATGTGGAATGAATTATAACATGGAACCCAAGACCGACAGGGATGACGACGCATTGTGGATTCCGAATTGTAAGAGCGATTAGATTTTAGTATAATTTCCGTTTTTGTTAATTTAAATTAGGACTTTTATAGGAGGTACGTGTAAATGTTACATAGCAACGAGTTTCGGATGATGGGAAAGCGAAAATATTTATAAGAGCTATAATCCCATGACTACCAATTTATTTAAAATACTCATAATTTTGTCATTCCAACAAAGGAACGGGGGGTACATTAGTAATCTACATACGAAAAATAAAAACATTTTTTTCGATGTCGATAAATTTGCTGCGTCTATGAAAGTGCTAATTTTTTTTTAATTGTACCTTCGTAAAATCGATAAAACCTAAATTACTAAGTAGTAATAAAAAATCGTTTCGAAATGTTAAAAAAATTAGAAGCAGTAATTTAGTTACTGGTTAGAAATAAAAAAAAAATTGGATTATTGATTACGGGGCCATAAATCTTAGGCAAACAGGAATCGGCCGGTATAGCACGTAAAAACCAGTCTAACCCTGAGTTTCGGCTTGATGTTGATTCATAAGAAATTCTGTATGTGTCCCATACAAACATATGAACGACTGCTCTTTATTTAAAATAGCTCGCAAATTATTTATAGTTGAAAACAATGTACTTAAGCTCTATGAAATATTTGAGGAAAACCATTTTAAGATAATTATAACCTGAATTTATTAGAACTTGAGCAATTTTTACGACATGCTGGTGCTGTGGATTATCTACTGAGGGGTGCTAATACAGGGAAAAAATACTAGTGTGAATGGCAATGAAGATATAAAAGAGTAGCATAGAAAGACATAATTCCAATAATTATGCCGGAAATTATGTATAAATGAAACATTTGTGATAATTTTAGAATGTTGAGCTTATTTATGTGTATTTTTATACACATAATATGTTTTTTTTAAATAGCGGTAGTTTTTTTTAAAAATACTACATTATTATCATCATTTCAGCCGTAGAATGTCCGTTTCTGGATATAGGCCTTCCCTATAGATTTCCAACATGTCCAGTTAGAAGCGACCAGCACACAGCCTAACCTTGGATTTCTCACGCTGCTCTTTCTCTATTTTTTGATATAACATGTGCCTTATGTAGCCAAAGTAAAAACATTTTGTACTCAATAACGCTTGATATGAAACTGAGTATTAAAATAAAATACACATAAATATCAAGTAGCAACTACACAAATAACAACTACTACTGGATTACAATATGTTAAATAGTTAAAAAGTAAACTTTTCATACAAAGCATTTTTTTCATATTTTAATAAAAGATTTATTTTAATAAAATAGAGCTACCGTAAATAATACAATAGTAAGTAACACTTTAACACCATCCATTTTAGTAATGTGCTTTATTCAGAATTGAACAGGTCCTGAATACCATCTATGAATGTTCGCCTTTTTTAACATAGCATTTTTTAACGTTTATGTTTTTGGCGGTTTAATATATTCAGTAATAAATGTGTGGAAATATATTTTTAACTCAAGTCGATAAAACTAGACATTTTTATACAGTTAGGAACATTTATAAATTTAAATTTTCGTATAAACCGTTAATAGACATTTTGAAAAAGGAGTTTTTATTAATGTAGTTTCAAAACACTTATTTGATATGTATGATAATACCTTTTTGGAAGCGATTGCGAAAAAATGTGAGTATAAAAGCAAAGCAGTATTATGGTAAGAAATACAAAAACTTGATTTCGGCGAACCTTAGTAATATTTTTTGTTAAAATATTATATTAATTGCGAATATTCTCAACTGTATTTAAATTTTTGGATTGGTGTACGCTGGGGGCTATGAGTAACTGATTTTTGTATTATTCTGTTACCCATAACGTCGTTCAAAAAAAGGTCAAAATTTGTTAAAAATATGGGTTGTAGATAAATTTTATGTATCGGTAATTATATGAATTTGTGGTTTAAGTGATACTGCTTTAAATTGTTTTCGATACCAAGGTTAAAATTGACTCGTATAACAACTATATACGGGTCACCAAATTATTCAAACTGACGATCTTTCAAATACGACTGATTTGGCTGCTAACGAGACAATAAATCGTGTGAAGTTGTATCGTATAGCGCGCCGTAATGTCCTTCGTTTTTATAGGTGTCACATTGTTCCAAGGCAAGCTCTTATAAATTCACGGGTCTTTGCTCATCGACCTCTTAGTTACGCAAACAGATATATTTTATAACAGGTTTAAAAATACAATTAACCATTTGTTTTTTGCTTTTAATTTAAATAATCAGGGCGGCCGGGATTGCATTATTATTCTGTAAATCATCATCATCATCGTTATCCTTTATATTTTAGAATTTCACCGCTGGACAGTGATCTCCACTAATAAATTTTAAAAAGACCGTTTGAAAGCGACCTGTATCTAACGTTTTCCGACAACCTTTAGTAGAACGCCCTGTGTTGCGCTTGCCGGTCTGTGATCCCACTACCGAATCTTCAGGATACAGAGGTCACGTGTTCTGTTTGCTATGTGACCTGTGCTATGTGTGTGAATAAACAGATGTGTAGACGAACCAAAGTAGGCTACGTAGCCCAGCAGATGTCAGTGTTATTCGTAATAGCCACGCAGCACGCATTATAAAATGACACTGATGCTTCAGCGTCTGAAAAGACCGCTTCCGATCTTATTGGAAATCCATTTGGAAGGCCTGTGCCTATCAGTGGACATCCTGTACCTAAAACTGTACTGATTCTGCAATAAAATTTGTTTTAATAACTTTGTATAATGTCTTAGGATAAATCTGAAGTGAACATAACACTTTATCTGCCGTTGTTTCGTGATCATGCGTTTTCGAGATGATATGCGATTGGCGTTCGTTTGCGGCCTTAACATTTACCTTTGCGATGTCTTTAGCTGTTTGCATTCATATTGTTCGGTCCTTCGACGATCAATTAACCATACGATACACGACCGATCCTTTAAATGTCTAAAAATAATTGATAAATGATATGGTTGTTATGAAATGATTTATGAATCTCCTATAACTACCATATCCTGTTAAAATAAAAATGTAATCTTAATCAATTGGTAATAGTTTATAATATTATAGGTATCGAGGCGGTAAATTTATATCCAACTTCCGTCTTAAAAAGTAAAAAATATTAAGAAGTTTTTTTGTCGTTTTTCAACAAATTTATTAAAGCTAGATATTGCATACGACAAATTCCATCCATTTTAAATCTCCTTCCGTTTATATTGTTTTTTTTTTTTTTTAATAGCATTGATATACGTAACTTAATTAACCGGTTCAAAAGGTCACATTTGATTATAATTTTAACAATCCATTAGTACGCTACTCAGGCTCGTGTAAAATATTTAATCGAACTTAAAAAAATAGGTAGCAAAGTTTCCTTAATAATGTTAATAAACGTTTTTATAGCCTCTTTTTAATATTTATTAACATTTTATGTGTATAACTCTTTTTAATTATTACGTTTGTAACTGTTGTTAATTCTAACACTTAAAATTACACTCCCGCATACATGAAATACACACAACTTTTACACTCTTTAGTAAGCTGCACTATCACGTCCAAATTTTGTTACATTTTGTCAAGTGTTACTTTTGCGGTTTTTGTTACTTGAAGTACCTCTGGTGTCCACAACACATATTTATTCTATGCGCATGGGAGGTTACTAATTAGCTGTCCGCGGTATGTGCTTTATTTTTTTGGAATTATAGTTATTTAGATATCATCATAATTTTAGCAGTTAGATATCGGTAGCAGGGTGAAGGTAATCCACGTCTAAAACATCTTGATCACCTTACGATAGTATCATTCACATTTTTCATATCAATAATTAAATAATACTTTTGTTGACGATGAGAAACATATGATACGGATGAAAAAAAATGGAATTCTCTGATAAGGATTCTCTAAATGTAGATTAATGTTACACCTATTTAACGGGTTACATCGCCGTGCCTGATGAATTACATGGGCAATAATTTCTTTGCGGTTTTGCTGTAATTATTTTAGAAACTCACTATCTGTTCATAATACAACATATTAAAAAGCCAAGATGCACAAATTTACACAGTTTCATTACAGTATCAGTTTTTTAAAAAAATATTTTGATTAATTATGTAAGTAATTTGTTTTTTTTTTTGGATAAGAAGTAGGTTAAAATTTTTTAAAATGTTGTAATATGAAGGAACAAAAACAAGGCTACTATGTCGAAACTTCGATTATGTTCATCCTTGCATCATTTAAAAAAAACTGTTCTAAACAGTTTTTTTTTTCATTATATATTAGAGACATCTTATTTCATAAAAAAATGCTTTTAAATCGAATATATTATTTAAATAGTCGCAATGCATTGGTAGTTTTGAACAGGATGTTCTCTATCAACCTGAAAATCAAGTTTCTCGTACGTAGAGATGAGATAGCTGTTAATGTACATTTTAATAAGTGATTAAATACCGATTTGTTTCTTTCATTTAATTTTTATTTCGTGAATTTAATATTATTCATATATGTAACTTTTAGCTCGTGATTTAAAAATAACGGGACGAAAAGAACGTTCACCCCATGGTGAGCGATTCATTCTGCAACATAAGTTTCATTCGACAATTTTAGACTTATTAAACTATTGGATGAATTGGCATTAAAATAATTCCTTTGAACAAGAACTGCGCTAAATAGACATCGCAAATATAAGCAAGTTTTTAGCAAACATAAGATTTATTTAAAGAACATACATATATACATATCTTTAGCGTTTATTTCATATTCACCGTAATATAAATTCGTAAACGTTATTTTATTAAATTAAATTTACAAATTTCACGAGACCTCTTGCGTACGTATTTTACTGATATATATATCTGTTCTACGACATCTCACAAACCATAAATATTATTTTCGGCGAGTAGAAGTCAGCAAGGGTCGAATAGTCAAGTAGAGGATTTTGCAAAATTTCGTCGGCGAAAGGAGTTCATGGGACGTTTCTTTAAAAAATACATTTTTTCTTACTATAACTTTTATGGGTACAAGACTAAAAATAGATTCTATCAATTTGTTTTCTCAAAACTCAATGCGGGCTATGCAAAGCTGGCGAGGGAACAGCTAGTATAAGCAAGACTTATCTTAATTTTACTAGACATACTTATTTAAGTTAAATACACACTTATATCAAAGATACTTTTATGTATACATTGCTATCATTAATTTTAAATTCATTTCATTCATTTTATGATTTGAACGGTGTTTTATTGACCCAAATTCACCATATACCACATAATGGAATACCAAAAACGTAACTGTATATATTTATGTCACCTAAGTAGATACCTTGTTTATATACTATTCGCTACAATATGTAATAAATTCGAAAATCATTACTAACGTCATGTAGTATATGACGAAAAACGGGTTCCCTTAATGAATCCAATAATAAATTAGAAAAGATCTTCGTCGATCGTTTTTCCTATACATTCAGGTGTACTCCAGAAAAATTCTAAATTGGGAAACTTTTTTCTAATTTCTCTTTTTCATAATGTCAAAGCCTTTGTTAGCTAGTTAAAAAAATAAAGACGAGGTGGTTTATCAATTATCTAAAAATTGACATATCTATTATGATAAATATTATTTTCGACCTGAATATTAACGGTTAATATCTTAAGTTTTGTTACTGATTATTGTTCCATATTATCAAAATATCGATCGCCTTAGATTGGTTATTATTATTTATTTAATTAATATAGCGAACTAAAACGTTCCCTTATAAGGAATTAACATATATCGTTTGAGTTACTCATCGAACTGGATGTAATAAAGTAAAACATGTTATAACCTGAATAAAGTTGCCGTACCAAAACTTTTTGTGTTACAACAAAAAAGCAGACGCTCTTAATTTTATAGCCATTGCTATCAACAATAGGCCGAATATTTATTTATATAGAATTTTACATAAAACTTATTCATTAACTTTATGGCCACAGAAAAATTAATTTATCAATCAAATGCATTCCATCGAACCACGCACAACAGATGTGTTCTGATATATAGTAAAAGGTAAAACAAAAACCGATAGGTTATTAATAAGATTACATCATGTAAACCTACTTGGATTTTTAGCCTCTATGTAAATATTATAACAATTTTTACTAACAAAAGAACTAAAAATTCTAAGTATTAAGACAAGAATATTACCGGTAATTTTTAATTTGGTTTGAAGTTGAATTAAACTTTGTCATTTTCAGTGGTTTTAATTTTAATCACTGTCCTTGAATATTATTTTTTAATTATCTACATATATTGTAAATTAATGTAAAGTATTTTGAAAAAAAACTTATAATTTAATATTTTGATATTTATCAAATAAACAGGTACAAGGTTTCTGTCCATTATAATATTGACTCAGAAAATAGGCAAATATTCATAATCACAGGGGTGTCATCAATGCACGAAGCAAAGTGTATAAGTTACGTCAAAGTTCATATGATTATTTTCCAAGATCCTCATTTTATTTTATTTATTTAAATTATTGCTATTAACAAAGATATATTACAAATAATTAGGGTAAAGGACATGTCGGCAGATGAGAACGTGTGTATAATATTATAATAGGCTTTGTGACGTTCCAATGTAGGTGAAGTTAATGCCAGACGGTCACAGCTCTGAGTAATCGTCCATTTCAAGCCATAGTAAAATGTCAGCGTTTCTCTAAATATCTTGCGTAGAATCTTTAAGAAATCTCTACATATTCTATTAATTTAATATCCGTAAATATCTTGTTATGTTAATGAAATTGAAACTAATATTAATTATATTCGTCAATAATAACTAATGCAAATACTTTGGAATTACGTCAAAATCAACTTCCAGATATTCGCAAATAGAGTTATTTACTGCTGTTATAGATGTGAGCAGAATATCGGTCTAATAAATTTATGAACGAGTGTGAGGATCCTTGTGGATTTGTAAATATCAGTTTTGTTTAGACCGGATACACTATTTTACCGACTCTGTTCTATAGTTGAAATGTTTTTCATTGTATGTTCATAAAACAAAGTATAAATAAGTCTAAAGCCTAAGTTAATAAATTTTTACCGTTTTTTTTATTATCAAAAGACTAACTAATTTATGTGATAATTATTACACAATTTCCTTAATTAGAGGGTGACTACATTTTTACACACGATTACCATACATGTCATTGACCGGAGACACATAAATTATAAATGTTGATGAGACGAGACCTTTCAAATTTTGTAGTAATAAATATCCTTTAAATATTCACGTTTTGTGACAATGCTGTGAATAATTAATTTCTAGGCAATTAAAACTGGAAATAACTTTGAATATCTATATAATTATAGTTATAAACAGATATGGATATTATCAATAAATTAAAATTATGTGTAATAATTATTATTAACTTTCATTAGAAAAGGCTTTTAACATTTGACGATTAATAAGTATATTTATTTTACATAACTATTTAGGAGTACGTAATTTCTTTAAAAAAATTCCTCCGTATAATTATAGAAAAGTTTTTTTTTATATAACTGCGTTTAGAAAATTATTATACCTCTTCTCATCCAATACCTCTCTCTCTACGACATCTAATCAGGAATAAGGAGATCCGTAGATGAACAAAAGTTACCCAAATATCCCAGTAAACAAACAAAAGTGAAGAGGTAGTGGGCAGGCCACACTGCTCACAGAACAAATAACCGCTAAAACCTTAAGATTCTGGAGTAGAGACCAAAGGCCAGAAAGATAGCGTAAACCACTCTCATGGTTGACACATGACCTTGTTTAAGCCAGTTACCGGTCTAATTAAAATATGTGGTGGAATGCTTGAAAGTCCTTCAGTGACCATCTTACGGCTGAAATGATGATGGTAATCTTATCTAACGTTTACAACGGAGATGATTTAATTCTTGTATCAGCATTTTCATAGACTTTAAATAATTTTCTTTTATAGCTGCATAGTGTCGCCTGTCAAATCATTAGCAAAAGTTTATTGGACATTCTTTTTGATGTACCTTATAAGATACATGACAAAATTATTTTAAAAGCTTGAAAAGAGATAAATCAGCGTTTGACAAGCCAAAAGAAAAACGTTTTGAAATAATAAAACAGTATTTAATATGCTATGCTTAGGCAGGTCATTAGTTCTGCTATATCATTAATTAAATTTAACTTCTAATAATACTGAATATTCTTAATCAAATTCAATGAGAATTTTTCGCGAACTATGAATAATTATTAAGTTTTTTGAATATCAATGAAAAATTAGGGCAAATTTAAAATGAAAAATAAAGGTAAACCACAAATATATATTATAAAAATTTATAACAATTTGGAACTGTCGCTAAGGCCCTGTCTGTCTTATATCACGCCAATTTATTAAAAATTTGATGGTTTAAGATCTTAAATGGTGTAGTTAATCTTCTCTTCTATTGACTCCAGCGGCCGTTAAAGTATTTCAGACTTAAGGAGAACTATCGGAAATATAATTCGGTAAGAAGACGAGAGACTTCGAGCTCAGGATCGATATTTAAAGCTCTTGAGTCTCCTGCCCGTGTGGAAGTTATACATGAATAAAAGTACCAAAAAATTCTTTACCAATACTAAAAAGACATCATTGTTTCAAATCTAGTAAAGGAAACTGAAGACTTAAATAAATCCTTTTAATAATTGAGCATCTTGTAAATGAATTAAAAGTTTTTTATTTGCTTTTTCTATGTTCACGTTTGTACTTATTATCATCCTAAGCGTTATTGCGAAGCCATGTTAACTGTTTTCTTTGTATTAAGAAATTCTTTTTCACATTAAAAAATCAAAATCTTTGTCTTTCGACATAGCTTTGAGCTTTATTTTATCGTTTTCCTGGAGTATTCCAGCTCTTTATCTTGTCCAACGCTTACAACTTCAACTCTCATCACCTCAACCATAGGACTTCCATTAGTAGACAAAGGTGCCTCCTACAGCACATTAACTTAAATAAGGTCATTTGTCTACCTTGTGGACTGATGCACTAAGTTGCGCTGGCCGTTCAGAGTAATTAAAAAAAAGGAGAAATCTGTATTAAAAATTTTTCTGAAAGTGTAAAATTATTTTTCTGTGTCAATTCAGATAGGCTAACGCGTCTGTGTATTAATCTATGTGTTCTCAAAAAGGCTGTTATCTTATTCAGAGACAATTAAATCTGTGCGAAATGATTTGTACTGTATAATAAAATTCAGCATTATTCTAGCTTAGAAACTCACGTTGTTATAAGGCATGGCCTTTTTCAAGTCCGGATTTGCCGTTGAATTATAAAAAGTAGCCGTTACACGAAAAGCCTGTTTTAAATCTGTCTAGAAATCCTTTTTAATAACAAAAAAAATTAAATAAAATTTAGTAATAAATTTTATGAGATTGTAAAAGTACTATGGGAGTGTCATGATAAAATTATAACGTTTGATAACAAATAAATATTTGAAAAGACTACATAAAGTATATCTTTAACGAAAAAGTAAAGTAAATCCATCGATTTAAATAAGCTATTTGTGAAATGACTTCGATCCAAATAAGAACTTATTTTGTCGTTTATCCATTGGTAGATGATTGGCAGAGAAAACATAAAAAGTATATTCTATGTAGTCTGTTTGTAGTCGGACTAGACAAATATAAGAATAGTAGAACAAAAGGAAGTAAAATTATTAGAATACTTTATTTTTCAACTTAACATGTTCATTTATATTCAACTAACATTTATCATATTTATTCAATGAAATACATAATATACACATGATTTAATAGCAGTACAAATATTGTTACAAATGGACGAAACACGAAATGTTAATGGTTCAAAAACTTTTTAACGCATAAATAAAAAATTCAGAAAATAAATTTAATATCGAAAAAACGTTTAAGTTTTAGTTCACATTCAACTAGAAGTGCTTCTATTTATTTTTGTATCTATGTACTTTAAGCTCTTAAAATCACTTTATAATTAATATTTTTGAATTTAGTAATCTTTGGTTTTTCTAAATTACTATATATATAGATATATTTAACTATATTTATTAGTCGTTGAGTTATTTTAGTAACAATGTAAACATTGAAGTTCTGTCAAGTGACTTTTACGCACATGCGCAAGCTACCGACGACATTTTAATTTCTAGAAGAGTATTCATGTTTACCTGTACGTATAATTAGCATACCGATTGCAAAGATGTTAGTAAGAATCCCATTACGGAGACGATGGACATTTGCTTCTGATGTCAGCGTCAAGGTTGTAAACTACACACTTGGAGTTAAAATATAAAATCAGGAAATATTAACGTGATGTCTTAAATGCGTAGAAGAGATCTATTTATTGTTTAAGATATAAAATGGTGGTGTATCTATATAATAAAAATACCCAAACATATTTTATGATAAGAATACCAATCTTGTTTTTGCTTCTTTGAATGACTTTTATTATTTTGTTATTTAAACAAATGTAGCGTCTGATCCACTGATATAATGTTCATAAAAAAACACTGTTAGTGTAAAAAAAAAAAAAAACAAATTAGAGACAATATTAAATCATCCGTTTATGGATATACGAGTACAGCTTTAGACTCTCACTGCCACTTGGTGTCATTGGTAATAATAATGTTAATTTACATTAAATCCACCATATTGCTAGTTTGACATTTAAGGATAAAGGCCTAAGCGTTGAGAGACGTTAAGAATATGTTGTAGTTTTTTGACACTATTCGATGTTAGTTGAAGCTTCTAGAACTAGGTGGCGCTGAAATTAAATTAAAAATTTACAACATTGTGTACTCGATATTATTGAATCAAATTCCTCTCGAATGTTCCTGCCTATTAACAAGGCTTAAGTATAAATCTATTAGACAAAATACTATAGATTGAAATTAGGGTATTAATGTGCCTTTTTTGTTTTTTATCTATTATTCCTTAACGGCGAATAACATAATATTACTATTTGGAATGTATTTACATATTTGGAATAGATAATATAGCACATTTCCCTTATGCAGTCAACAATGCGGGACGAAATGGCCTAGTTTACTATAATCACAAAACGAGCAAAGGATTCTTTAAACAGTAAAAGAAGGGATTGTTAATTTGAATAACGTGATATCCTGCACTTTGTAACAGGAAATCGTACGTAGCAACACTTTTGCGATCGCCATACGTAGACTCTCACCGGTGCCTTAACAAAGACCACCTTCAAATCTGTGTACGGTAGTGTACATTTATCTCGGGAGACAAAAGTAGATGCATACTCAGAAAAAGTCTCCAGCGAACAGAAAAACTTGACTTGTAGCTTAGTTGGTATAGTAGAATTCTTGTAATTGGAACAACGTCAGTAAAAGTTTAATTATGATTTAAATATAATACGTCATATATATATATATATATATATATATATTAATTATTATTGTTTAATATACGTATTATACAAAAATTTTGTTTGTGTGAAATTACAAGTATGACTATTCTTGGTTTCTGAGATACTGCCGAATCTTCCTATATCCTTCTGTAGGGAGAACAGGCTTAAGAGAGATTTCAATCTACTACAGTTCCTCTACATGTGTAATTTTGGATATCCCATTCCAGGATATACGTAGTTCAAACAAGCTTCGTTTTTCTATCACCATGGTTTGGGATTATATCGTTAGAGGCAGTTTGTTTTTTCTTTTTCTCTGCTCACGTGAAAGCCTCGTTCGTAGTACAGGAACACCACTATCCGGAGGACAGTCCTACGTCGATACTGTATCTTTGCCTCCTTCTGGACTATGGCGGTTTTGTAGAAGGCTATGACCCTCCACTAAACGTAACATACCCAAGTAATAATACATATGAAAAAAAAGAACTTGAATGATCAATACAAGTTAAGCGTCAAGCGTTCAATTGTCAGCTGAAGCGTGCGAACTGTCTCATAGATACTTATGCTGAGGAATACGCAAGTGTCGAAATCTCGTACGCATTTAGCACAATCGCCTTTGTGTTATAAACAATACCCTAATGGTATTATTGTTTTAAATGTGGACCGATGACCTGTTAAAATTATCTGCGCCTGACCTACATAACGGTAAACAATTGGCACATTAGATGCAAAAGTGCTTAAGTGGTGGTATTTCAAGAATACTATACATACTTTGTTAAGCAATTTCATGTTTAAAATTGTATTTATTATGTATTATTTATGTGATTATAATTTGTTTAATATTAAGTTATATATGTAAAGGCTGACTAACCAAACTGTTGTGCTAAATATAAAACATGACCGACAATTTGTAGGCGAAAATTTTTGCTTACAAGAAATAAATGTATGTAAATCAAATTGAATCGCCAATTATGTGGCTAAGCGTAAAACTCGAGAACGGCTCAACAAATTTCGCTATTTTTTTACTTATTTTGTCTTCTCTCGAAAAAGGTTTTTAGGTAGATAATAATGGAAAAATTGCAAGGAAGATTAGAAAAAAAAACACTTTTCTTTCGGACATAAACCATAAAGTAAATTAACAAAACAAAAGATTTAAATCGTTTACCATCCTCATTATAGTCATAATTAAGTTGTAAGACGTCCACTGCTGAACTAAGGTCACTTCCTAGCATTAAAAATTTTAAAATATATAATATCTTTTTGCGTAAAAAAATCATAAAATGTTTATGAATAATGATCCGATAAATATGACCACATTATTACTAAGATCTTGTAGAGTAATAAAAAAATTGCTTTGTGTAATTGTGATTTAAGCTTAAGACATTAAATCTTACGACTACATTGTGAGTTAATCGGAAGACGAAACTGGCCGCTTTGAACCGATCTTTATGGGGGAGGATTGTCCAGCGTTGGATGTCTTACGACTAAAATAACCATGATGTTAATGAAATCAGTAAATAAAGTGTTCATTCTGAAACATATTTTTTCGATTGCGACTTTGGTTTTTAACAGTACGGAGTCTGTCGCGGTAGCTAGAATTTGCATGAATTTCAATGATTTTACGAAATATTATTTCCAATGTAATAATTGCTAACAAGATACACAGATATACAGTACGTAATATGTTTGCTGTTAATATACTATTTTCATAACCCTGTATTTAAACTACATTTTGGATAAATGATTAATCTAATTCGTTACATATTCAAACGAATTATAGCATGCAAAAGGGTTTTTTTAGATTTAAATTTGTTTTAACTTCCCACTACGTGGTTTTAAATTTAGGTGAACTGTTCAGAAGAGTTTATTAAATTGTAATTTTGATTTCGTACAGAAAATTAAAAAAAAATTAGGTAATATAAGTTTGAATCTCTTTTAATTTTACTGTAGTCTGCATTTTAACGATACAACTCGATATTGCGTTGTCCAGCTTTGGTCTATATACTCGTATTTGATAAATATTCACCTGATTAAGATAAAAAGAACGGAACACTAGAAAAAACAGTACATGCACTTCCTCCATCACATATAAGCAATATTTACAATCATGTCTATTATCCAGCAAATAAAAATCTGCATTCGAAATCGAATTCGAACGATCAATAATACACCAACAAAAAATATTTATGACCAATATGATAGGTAGAGTATAAGTTGTTACTTGAATGTTACTTCTATATAAAAATATGTTTTTTCTTGATCATCATTTCAGACATAGGAAGTCCGCTACTGGACATAGGCCTCTCCCGTATATTTTCAAAATAGCCAGTTTTTTTTTATTATTATAGCCATGTTTATTGTGCCTTTCGTAATCCCTATCTTGTTTTACGACAGGGACTTTTTCTAAGAAAATATTTTATATATTTATTATATAATTTGTTCTACAAGCATTCTATGTCTTTCATTCATCACAATTGTTTCTATTATCTCTTCTCACATCCTTCACATTATCTATAACTCACACGGCTTGCGCTTAAATAACATTAATGTATCGCCTCCCATTCTTATTTTCATTTAACATTTCCCCACATTATTTAATATTTTAATAAATACGGGTTTTAACCTACAGTTAAAATTTTATCCTATTTAATTATCACAGTTTATTTATTATCTGTGTTTTCTGCTTACCCGACCTAAGTTTTATTTTATTTCATAGCATGCTTTATTACCTTTTTACAATATCGTTAGAAAATGCGACGGGTCCCATCATCTTTGATGACAGCGAAGTGATGTTGCCGCAAGTTATTTTTTCTCACCACTCTTTCTCACAATTCTGTTCTCTGTATGCGGGACAGTGAGTGATTATATAGAAGCCGCTGACATCCAGTGTTTTCTGACAACTTTAACAAAGTCTTCTGTCTTACTTATGGACGTTCTACGCTGCGCTTGCCAGTCCGTCTCCACTCCAGAATCATAAAGCCATGCGGCCATATATTCTGCATCTCAAATTGCCAATCCGCGTTCGTGCACCCTCTTTTATTTTTACTTCTCTGAAAAAAAAATTTTGACAATCGATGTATATTTGTCGTCCCGTTGCACTTTAGTCTTAGTTTGCAAGGTCACATGTCTCGAGTTTCGTGCAATGTATTTTAAGTGTCGGCGTGTTCCTTTGCATATAGTTCTGCTCTAAAAGTAAAGCAACTGGTTTGAAATCTAAATCCTAGAGCAAAACATGTAACAAAATATCGTATTATGTTCCTTACCTAACCTTCAGATTTAAGGACAAATATTTTAACTTTTGGAGCGTGTTAAAAAAAGTTTATAGTTCTTAATGATTAAACTATGTTATATAATCACTACAGAACTATTAATTCTTTTTTACAAAGATCATTTTTAATAATAAATGTCTTTTGGTTCTTTTAATGATAATATAAATATACTGAAATGATACAGGAATCTCAATGTGGCAAACATTTGTAGATTTAGACGGTTTTATATATATTTGTAAATTGTGGTTTTTGGTTTTATATGTTTATAATGTTGTGTGATTTTTTATATGTAGCTAAACATTTTAAAAAATTAAATTTTATGTAAATTGTAAAAGTAATTTAGCTTACTGTGAAACTGTATTAAATTTAACTAATTTATTTACTTTACAATGTAAGTAATTAGATGTCAGTAAGTAAGAAGACATAAATGAATATGAGCACCAAAACAAACAAATAGTTTATATGGTACAATATTAAAAAAAAAATATGACAGGAAATTAAATAAAAAAAAAAATACGTTGTCATGTTTCTCTTGAAAAAAGTAATCTGAGCTAGTTACCGTGGCAAAAAGATCTTCCACCAAGGAACAATTAGCGATAGTTACAATATTTCTGTTCGTCATCGTCGTTTCCGTAAGCTAATCTGACTTTGTTTAAGGTGATTAGCTCAAAAATTATACGGCTTATATTACATAAGCTTGGATAGTACTTACAATGTATCAGATTTGCGAACAGGTGAATGCCACGATCATATCGCCACATTATGTAGCACTATACATTTTACTATTCTATTAAGAACAGACTTTTTAAAAAATTAAATAGTAGCCGTTATTTGAGTAACAATTGCGGCAATAGTTGACACGGACAGTTTTGTAGAGTTGTCTTTATTGAAATCTGCTTGGACTGCTTGGTAATTGCGATTGACAAAAATTATTAATCTAGCCGAAGATCTCGATCTTATTTCCTTCTTCTTCTACATGCTTAATAATCATAAAAGCTTAAGTAAAATAACTTTCTTAGATAGCTCAGAAATACCTTGTGAAAATTTAAACTATATAGACCGTCGGATCGTGTGAATAATTTTTTGGCAACATTATTTTTGGTAAATTATTTAGTATTTGGCATTTTTGGTGATAACTTAATTTGTCTGTTCTTATTGGTCTATCATTATTTCAATCAATTGATTTTTTTTTTCAAAATAATAACATGTTTCTTTTTGTAAGGTTTTGATGTAACAGTCTACAGTCAGCTGGTAATTTAAAATTTTTATTTCAGTTGATTGCCTTATCGGATTGCATAAAAATTCCTGACGAAACACAAGCTTCACCATATAAGTAATTTATAACATTGATCATATTTTTATTATTGTATTTATTTGAATTTATCGTTTCCTATTGTGACTAATTGAACAGGATGCTTCACCATGACTGACCACAACGACCTTGGCTCAAATACTATTCAAGCCATAGAAAGGTCATACAGCGGTGTGGGGCGCTTTTCGACTTTGGATCTGTATTACATAGTTTTATATTTACTCTAAAGAAGATGCACCAACTGCATGAAGCAAATTACGACGCAATTTTATTATTGCGTGCGACATTATTAAGATATAATGATGGATTATACATATTAAATGATAATTGTTCTCGTTCATATATACTAATAGATATGACTTCATTTTTGCAAAAAAATTAAGACCATAAATTATAAAGATGTGAGTGTGACTTTAGAAATATAGCAGTGGTAGAAGACTCAGACTTGTGTATCTAAGGTCGCTAGTTCGGTTCCCGCTATACAGTTTTATATAATTCACACTTTGTGCAATAATTATATAGGATTGCTACTGCTCACAAATAAGTTTCTAGAATATAGTCAGCTTCGTTCTATGCGTACCATCCACTAAAAAACTCAGCGTTCATTAGTTTTGCGCGCTATATGGCGCGTCCACCGCCACTTCAACTGTTCCGCTAGGCAATGTTGGATATTTTGGTTCTTTAATTTAATTGATTAAAACCTAATCTACCATTTTTTTGTCATATTCTTTCGAGGAAAGTGACAAAACTATAGCTTACGAGATGAAAGTAATAGTACAGTAGTTACTTATAGATTAATTTTATAGATTGATTAAAATTACCGTCGATATTTAAATTTACGTTACAACCACAATAAAAGAAGTTTTGAAACGTTTTTTGTTTGAAAAATATTAATCGCACAAAGCCCTCAATATATAATAAATATAATACGTGCTTAAATACGTGCTTTATTGTATTGTGTCAACGATTATTTTCAAGTTTACCAAAAAGTAATACCACAAGAAAATCGGACATTTTTTACAATAGTTTAAGAATCGTGTTTTCGTTAAACAGTCGAAAGTTCTTCTAATCATTAATAGAAGATTTAATGTTAATAACAACACTAGTTAGATGACCCAAGACAAAAAAAGTCCTCTTAGAACACTTTAATGCGCCCTCGATCTGTGACGGCCTGTTATGGGCAAACTTGCATGAATTAGAATGTATGTATTAAAGACAAATCACTTTTTTCTACTTCATTTATTAGAATTTGATCCCTTCCTGTTGCAGAGTAAGTCGTATTCCATTTTAGTAATATAACCAGTATTTATCGGTAAAGTTAGCGCGTAATTAATGGCAAGATGTGCTTCCGTCAGTTAACTTTAATTAAGTTGTAAGACTATTGAGAAATTAATTTTAATTATAATTTATAAAAAAGTAATAAAATATTAGTTAAGATATAAATATACAGGCAACTATAAAGTGATCTGTGGGTAAGTCCCCAATAGGTCGTCGATCTAAGATGTAGTCTAAAGTAGAGGGTTGTGGTTGGATGCGGACAGCATAAGACTTAGGCGATGGAACAGGTCTACATCTTGCAGTGGGAATGTTATGGCTGACATGTTATTATGTGATCTTGGATATTGTATTATAAAATTAACGAATTAATGTAAAATTACTGTTGAATTTTAAAGGCACACTATCCTAGGCATTGCCGACATGACCGCAGATAAAAAAGGTTCTGTCCTTTCGTACCTTAACCAACCCATATTTTATTGTTTATTTCATACCACTTGGTGTACAGAAGAGAAAATATAGTTGCAATATTTATTATGAAGGAGTAAAAGCGGTAAAAAGCATTTGCAAGGAATACGTTAACATTATAATAATTGTGTTTCTTTGCTGCACATTTCTCAATAAAAAATATAAAATTGTTCACCTATTTGTCATATATTTTAATCATTCTAATATCTAAAATAAAAAATGTTCCGAAAAAGATCTATGTCTATAAGGTTCTAAGACTGGAGATATGATGATTAATAACTATTGACTTTAAATAATTCAATTAAAAAATCTTATTTTAGATCCCTTGTTGAACAACTTAACTAAGAATAGAAAGCGAGAAATATTGATAAATTAAAGAAAGAACTAGGCTAAATTTGTAATTGTTATAGAGTTTTTGTTATGTATAATGTTAGTGTGTTGTAATTTACACTTTGCTAAAACTTGTATTTATTTGTCATTAATGTGACATTTTTTTATTAAAATACGTACAAAATATGTATTTTTTACGGAATACGAATTAAAACTTTTAAATAATAAACGTTTTGAAATTCACAAAAAAAATTTTTAAAAAATATGAACTTAGTATAACACATGTTTCCGAATATGTAAATTAAGAGGAAATGTCAGAAGTGTAAGAAAATTTGTATGGAAAATCAAGGCAAACTAACTACACTTCTATTGCTGAAGATTCTAATAAAGGTGTAATAGTAGCTAGTAGTTCAAGGTACACGAAGGATCAGACACGCATTCTTTGACATAGGTATATCTATTGCGTATAAATAAATAAACCTATAAGTAGAATGATAATATAAACGTAAACCATTATTTCAAAAGGTATGCACTCTGTAAATCTAATGTGACGCTTTTTAATTGCGTTGAATATGGTACATAATATATTAACTAATAATTCATCAAAATTTTTGCTATTTACTCATTAAAACCTTCATTACATTTACTACTCCCATTTTATAGTACAATTTATTGCGTATATTTATCACATAAAATTAAAAAAAATATATATAAAGGAATCGAATTTGTAGTCTATGGTATATTTATTTAAGAAATTTTATTCAGTTGATCATTATACAATTATGTGTGAATAAATATTGATTTTTTTTACTAAATTTTTTATTGATTTACTTTTGATGATGACGTGCGTCAAATATTTTACACTTATTGCAATCATTTGACAAATAAAACATGCTTATTTTTAATGTTTTTATATAAGCGTGAGATATTTAGGATTTATTCGTACATTCATTTTATATAATATTATTATTTAAAACCTAAGAAATTGTTTTAAACTAATTACGTTATGTATCCCATATAATATTCACTAAATTGCTAAAAAATGTTAACTTAAATTTTGATATTGTTTTTTTAATACTCGAACAGACCTTGATCGGCGACTCATCAGATGTGATGAAGTACAATAATTATTAATTCAAGAAGTATCGCAACAATGTTCAAAGTCTCTAAATCATTTATGCTAAATATTAATTACAATTTTATAACTTACGATTGAGATTCTGCACTTAAATATATTATAAATAAGATATAAAAGAAAGTCATAAAACCTGAGTACGGCCCTGCGTTTTGCTGTTGTTGCAGACTCCCCCTGCAGTTTGTAATGGCTAGACAAAACTGCGTCTCTATAAAAGGGACAGATGATTAGATGGCTAAGTACAATCCGGCGCACACGTCGCCGACTGACGCCACATGGGATATCGCATCTCTCGAGAATCCTAAGTACATCAGTCATTAAAGTGCCAATATTCACAAAAAATATAATGGTGAGTTTACACTTTGTATTGTTATTAAACTTAACGTTGTTAAGGAATTACCAACTCAGTAATATTTCCATGGCAAATCTTTTAACATCCCTAAAATATATACTGTCTAAATTACGTAATTTAACCCTCCATGTAATTAAATGCTATTAAAAATTCTTTTCTGTAATAGTCACTAAAAATGAATAAGGTTACCCTAATCGCTTATAATATGTCCAGATGACGGCAACGCTATATAACCAAATTTATTATATACCATAAAAACTATTAAATCAGAAAAAAACTTTTTGCTTATGTTATTTTGCTTAAGATATCGATTATTTTATTTCACCAAAGCTAACAAATAATGGTGATAATAATAACAATATTATTGTTATGGAATATCGACGAAATAAAATATAGCATAAAATATCATTAGAAACTAACGCTGTTATATGCATTTAAACAGCAATTTTTTATTGATCGGATGCTGACAAATGGTCCGATTTGAAAAACACTGGTATGTAAAATCTTTAGAATGACAAGATATGTCAGCCTATTTATCAGAAGATGAAAATAAACGTAATATTGAACAGGATTTTTATGTACTTCACGATCTTGATTATATAAAACAGAGGTCGATTAGTCAATATTTAATTTAAATGTATAGATAATATATTTACGTCAACTGTCTGTCCCTTGTACGCTTTGCGTGGCCTGCATTGCCTTTTGTGGCTGTAATTTTATAAAATTTTCTAGTCCCGGTTTAATTCGTCAAAAAAAGATATTTTTATTAAATTTTATGCCAGAAAAGCATTAGTTTGTTAATATGCATTATTTTAATTAACGCCTTTCTAACAAACCTTGCAACTAAAATTTTATAAAATCCGTTCTAAGGTGACCTCTAATAAAAGAAAGAAGAATATTCCTACTAAATTTCAAGTTTTAAGCCTTGTGGTTTTAAAAAGTATCATGACGGGTCAGAATATAGACAAAATATCCTGTTTACAATATACTCGTACATATACTAGCTTCACTAATTTGCATATAAATCATAGAAGGGTTTGTCTGTAAAACAAACAAATTTTAAAATAAAGGTACAGCACACATATTTATTGATGTCGCAACTGAGTAGTTTTCTTGTTGAAGAAGCGTAATACCAACAGTGCATAGGGCATCTGGACAGTTCGGCGGAACATTACGCAAGCCTAGTGCATTAAATGCCTACAATACTTAACCTTTGCAGGTAACCGCGCGTTTGCTTTAGTGACAAGCGGCGCATCGTTTTAGCGCATACTTTATCGTTTGAGGTCGCGCAGTGGGTACACGACCAAACAGTACCTAACCCTATGTTGCTTCATTACCTTGTGTAAGGCAAACTAACCTTTTTACAGAGAAAACATATTGAGAAATATTTTATTGATTTCGAAATTTTTCTTTTTAAGATTTACATCACGGGATGTTTAAATGTTTTTTATTTATATGAAATCGATGAATAATTGCTTTAATTTAATTTATGTGGTTAAATTTTTATATTTGGATTAAGAAAACATTAAAATACTGTAAGAATTTGATATTCTCCTTCTTTTTCTCTCTTTCTTCGTTCTTCATGGTCTATCCCATGAATTTTGCCTAAGAAGTTTAACGAATGAAAACGAGTTTATATATTCAATATCTTAAGAAATTCTACTAAGACAAAACGTATTTTACGTATGTTATTTCTCGGAAGCCCTAACAGAGTCCCGTGTTAACCGTAAGCAGCTAAAAACAGGATAAAAGCATTTCTCAAAGGCCATGAAATATTTAAAAATTATATCAGTTTTCTGTAGAAATTGATTATCTTTTATTATTACACGACCAATAAATAGTATTCTTTTTTATACTTTATGTATTTTATATTACTAACGATATAAATATAAATGTGTTTTTTACTTAATTCGCGATGTCACAGTACGTCTCTGTATTTCGCTAGAGGCGTGCGAGCGCTTAATTAAGCTTTTGTTTTTGTACGTAGGACATTGTCTTTTAGAGGCGACTCACAAATTCTGTGTCATATTCTCACAACTCAATGCACTTACAAAACAACACCAAATTAGACAACTTGTTGCTTGAGTTTTGCAAAGGACTTCTTTCGTCAGCATTTTTAAAAAATAAATTGTACATGTATACAGCTGATTAATAAATGTATAAGATCAATAGTTCTTAATCTTTTCTTTATATTATTACCAGATTAATAAAGATTATGTAATAGTTACATCATCAAGGAAAACAATTGTTAAAAGTTTTCTTTGAATTGAATTTGTTACATTCCTTTTAACTTGTGTAGTTCTTTATACAATTAGGCAGGTTATCTTAACGTAAAACGATAAAACTTTTGTCGACTAAGTTTGCTCAGGTTAATGCCATGGACATTTAAGGTACAAAATCTATATATTTGGAAGATTAATCAACAACCATGAGATCATACAGGAAATTCTTTACTATTGGCTTATAAATAATTATGTACTTGCGAAAGCAATAAATATTAATGCAGTTGTTTATTACATTCTATAAGGATGAGGTGAAGTTTATGTATTGAATAGGTCACTCTGAATAATAATTACTCGTAGACTTCCAGCGTGGTTTTTATTAGCTTTAAAAACAAATTAATTACAATTATTGAAAAAAAATCAGACTTTTACGAGTATTTGCGATGTGACAATGTTCGTTTCGGTGATTTAAAAAACCACTTATAAAATTGATTCTAAAATTTATTCAGCGTTTTAAGTTTCCTAATCACATATAAAAAAACATTTGAATATCTGTGTCACAATAATCTGAAATTTTTGTGCTATTATTTATTTGTATATGAACATGAAGTACACTTTGTAAATAAAAATAAAACGAACAAAACATAGTGTTAGGCTCAGTATCTTTAGTGAATAAATATATTTGTATATAATTACTTGGTTGCATAGGTACTAGATATTAAATAATAGTGCAGCAGTTTTAACACTAATCACACCAAAAATAGTAGTATTATTAAGTAGGAAAAAGTCATACAGTTGCGTGAAAAGCTAGAAAATGATACGTGCATTTTCAACGCAAAAGTCAAAAATGGGTCATTCGACTCGTTATATTATGTTTAGTGTTAAATGTTTAGGTTTTAAATTGACTATAGTGACTGATAATGTGTTCGAAAATCCTTACTACCTCGAAATCAAAGATTTTTAAAAATAAACATTAGTCATTAATAGACCTTGTGGCATCATTTACATTATTTTATATCAGACCTATTTACACAATGTGAATGTTAAACTGTACATATTGCCTAATCTCGTTTCGACTTTTTTGTACAACAAGACAAATAAATATTAAAAAAAAATTTAAAACTAAGACCTTAAAAGGAAAGAATCAGTCAACAAATTAATTGCCACTGCTTATAAACATTAAATAAATTTAATTTGAACTCGTTAGTAATACGAACTGTGAGTCAGTAGTCGTTTATTAAATATTTATTTTTATTTAACAAGCATTGTTATAATAATATCGTTACGAAACACATAGAATTAGATTTTGTTAAACAAAAATTTAGCTTTGTAAATGTCAAAGAGCACGTATAATCAAAATACAATGAAAATCTAAATGTTATTATTGAAAAGCGGTAGCAATGTTGCATATTTAAAACCGACGTGAGTTTTAACATGCTAACACTACGTGCAAATCACGGCTATTACAGCCGTCTTTGTGTAGAGTTAGGAAATTAGCGGGCACAATATATCTTCTTGAAATGCGTTCGTAGCCTATTTATCAAGAATCGTCTTAAAACATATAGGTTTCTCCCTGAAACATTTGTACTAAAAGTTTGTATGTACATTTTGATTTAGTTTATATATTATTTTTTTTTCTTAAAAATTTTTGAACATTCCTACCTCGATAAATGTATAAAGTGTCTCAAAAGATGTTTCATTTTTGTAAGTTTGCTTAGACGGCGAAATTTTCATTAATCGTTAGTTTTAAATTATTTTTTAAAAATGATATCAGTCAGTATAAGTGCACTTTAAATATTGCGATATTTAATTTACAGAATAATAATATATTTTAAAAGCTGCGTACCCTTTTCGATTACTGGCATTACTATCAAGTTAAAATTTTAGTGATAAATTCGTCAAGTAAGTTAATTTATAAGCGTAAATTTCACATGTTAAATATATCCTGTAGCAAAAAACGTCGAAAGGTCCATCACAGAGTAAAAAAATTGTAACTAAAAAGATTAAAAACTACAATGCATTATCTATTATATCATTCAAAATAATTGCTATTGTTTACAGATTGAATTTTTAAGATATTCACTTTAATGAAATAACATGGTAATACAATGATATTACCCTTTTTTGGATATTATAAAGCCGAAGGACGTTGCAAAATATGTGCATGTGTATCTTTTGGTTATTCCTATGTCACCTTTGTGCTATCTTGAGCATATTGGGAGAGTAATTCGTTGACTAACCGTATCACATTTATGTGCTACACGAAAAATACATTCACATACAACTAATTATTAAAATGATATTTTAATAGAAGAAACCGATTCTGGAAGGAACTTCCTTTCATGTCCCTTTTTAATAACAATTTTTGTTCACTATTCGATTTTAGAAAGGCGCAAATATTTTCGTAACGTTATAGAACTTGTTTATTATAACCACTGAATTAAATATCTAAGTATCACTACGCTGTAAGACTATAAATTTATTGTGAACAACTAGTGAATTATGTAAAATAGTACAATGTTTATATCTGTTTTGCGGATATGGTCGCACAATAAAAAAAAACTAAACTGCTTTTATTGTTATTTATTAAATAAATCTTGTGATATTTTTGTTCATTAATAATAATATTTATTTATCATAAGGACAGTGAAAGATAGATTGGTATATACATATATATCCTTCACATAAAATAGTATAGATTTATTTTAGATCTAAAAATTATCAGATGTTAGGTGTTAAAGTGTACTGTAATAAAAGAAAAATCCTTCAATAAAATGACATAAGCATATTCTTAGAAACACGTTTTTTTCAGTTCACAGAAAAAGTGTTGAACGTGTAAATGTCATAATCATAAATAAATCATATTTGACCAAATTTTAGCGTAGTTATTTACCGTATTCATAATATCTTTTTCAAAGACATTCCTATTCACAATATGTTAGAAAATAGTTTTGCAGTGTTTATTAATATTGCTTAATAAATATCACAGGCGTTCGGCAGAAAAAATGCTCTGCACTCGTAGATATTTCATAACGTAATTTTATAGGTAATGTTAGTTATAGTAACAATAATCATGATATACTAACATAGAGTTTATATATATCAATACAAGATATAAACTTAAACAATATTACAATAAAGTGTTCTCTACCAGTCGACCCTGGAAAACAAAATTTGCTGTTGCAAAAAAAGTTACTAAAAATTAAAATTTAAGATTTTATATTATAAATTTAAATTAAATACCCAAATAGATACATATTTTTACATACGTATACATAGTATATCGGGCTAATTACCGATGAACAAAATATTATTAGAAATTTTTGAGTTGACTATGAAAGACGGTGACTATTTAGAAAAAGGCTTGATCACCGAACAAATAGATAGGTGGCGATGTAGAGGCTATAGTCTGATATGCTGTTTCAATCAGGTTCTTGCAGTTCGCGTTTCTCGGCTGGTTTTATGATGATGATGATTTGCTGTTCCGTGTGGTATATACTAGACCACAGTTTAATATTTTCGTGCCGCAGTGGAATGATCACAGTCGCTCAATAATATTACCCTTTGAGATTGGCAAGCAGCAGTGGGCAGGCCATATTACGCGCAGCACTAAAAGCCAGTGGGGCCAGCAAGCAAAATATAGGGCATATCCTCGCAAGGACAGATGTCCTTAATAAAGCTGTCGTAAGACGTAGTATGCAGGCTGCATCCTACCTCATTGGAAATGTATAAGGGAAGCGTCTAAAATATCTTTTAATGATGAAGAGATTTGAAAGTCATATCATATAAATCTGATGTTTTTTCTTACAGAGGGTCTTAATCATTTGTGCTGTTATCGCTTTGGCTGGAGCAGCGCCGCAACAACCCGACAAGGTCATTGCAATTCTTAAACAAGATTTTGATCAGCAACCTGATGGATCCTATGTCTCCAGGTGAGCAACTGTTGCCATGATTTTTCTTTTAAATTTGTCTCTCTCTTTCAAGTGGCAGTCATTGGGCGTGGCACATAACTCGTGAAACCGTAGGTTATTGGGAGAAAATAGTACTCGGGTGGCGACCAAGTGGCGGCAGATGGCCTATTTATTAGTCCCTGAAGCAGGCAGTGCAAGATCGGTCAATATGGCCTATGGCATGCCTATGACTTGCAGTAGAACCGTCTGCTAGAAGGCGATGAATTAATAACTGAAAGCTAGATTGTTTTAGATCTTCCTGGGAATATTATTGCATTTCTTAGTAAATTGGAATTTGAAAATTTCAGTTACCTCGGTAAATGATGCCGATCTTGTGTAACACGCTAACACAAGCCTTTGCTTAATATAAAACTACTTTTAAATTTAAATACAAATCAAAATTAATTATAGTCAATGTGTTTCAATCGAACTAAAATTCTACATTATTATAAATTTTCTTATTATATGAACGAATATTGATATGAACAAAAGCAATATAACATACGAAAATATATTTTATAGCTATGAAACTGAAAATGGGATTAAAGCCGAAGAAACAGGAACGTTAAAAAAGGCTACTGGACCGGACAGTAATGACGTCATAGTCGCCCAGGGAAGTTTCAGCTACACTGCTCCAGACGGCACCGTCATCAACCTAAACTATATCGCTGACGATGAAAATGGTTTCAAGCCAGAGGTAATTATTTTTTTCTTATTTTGACGTAACGCTATAGTGAAAACCTATGAATCACTTTGCTTATATTTCCACGTTTGTACTTTTCTTAAGAATTTTTTTTATTAAAACGGGTAAACAATTTAAAGTACTGAAATAAATAGACGTAAAATTTTATAAATATTTACATAAAAAGTATAACTACCTAGCTGTTCACCGCTCGTTTAGCAAACTTAATACACGCCCTCTTAACCCCTCTTGCTAAAAGAAATTTATTCATGTATACTTGAATGTTTAGGGTGATCACCTGCCGACTCCTCCACCGATTCCTCCAGCAATTCAAAAGGCATTAGACTACCTGGCAACACTCCCACCACCGCCACCATCCAGAGCCTGATAACGCCGCCACAACGATAACACGCAAGACCAATCATTATACTCAAATACTTATGATGCTCGTTTTAACATACGTTAGTTAGTGTTTATACCACTTTGTAAGCTAAAATTAATTATGCAAAATCATTGTAGATATATTATTCAAAAGATTGGTATCAGATGCATATGTTCATGTTTACAAAGTGGAAATGAACACATTTTTTTTTAAGAAAGCATAAAAAAACAAATAAAAATGTACGTCTGATGAACTGTGTATGATCAATAGATTATCGGTACAAAAATGTTAAATATGTATGTATAATTTATTTAATAAATGCATAATCAGTGCCAAAGACGCATTGTGAATGATTATTGAATGTTTTATTTCCATATAAAAAACTGTTGCTTACATAGTGTATGTAATTCGCATTACAAATGTCAATCGCGTCGATCAGAAGTGCTAACTGCTGAGATCATTTCCTATATAGGCTATAATTTATCCCGAAAACAGCATTCAATTTGTTTAAAACAAAAGTCTCTGTTGCGTCATATGTTATTTTCGGAGAATTTGTAGTACTGAAGCTAATAACTTATTCAAAAATAAAATTATTTGCGAAATAAAATAGCCAATTGTCTATACAGAAAATACTATTTTACGGCATTTATAAGAGGACTTAGTAAAAATAAAAATAATAGACAACATAAACAATACGTAGCGTGTGATAAAGTGAAAGATAATTTTAAAAGGTTTAGATAGCACCAAGATCTCGGTTTGCATTATGGCCTACAAGTTCCGTTCTTTGAATAGTTTCGTCATCACTTAGCTGTGATGCTCATTTCCGAAATCCGCAATCATGACGAACGGAACGGTACGCTGCTTATACTATACTAATATAAATATAATTTCTCCTTAAACATGAGTCTCGTGTAACTTCGTCCCTCATTGGTATGCTCATAGTTACTTGACGAGCCATGAGTAACTGTTAAGCACGGGATTTCTTTACTAGATGGAATCAAGAATTAAGCATTCCGAAGGAGAATGAAATTAACCGCAACAACCCAGAGAATTGGCGAGTTAGAGTGGCAATGGTCAGGTCACATACCGCACAGAGATATGAGGCTTTAAGGATTTGAAACCGTAGAGCACTTGCAACAGAGCATGACCACCGATAAAGTGGACACACGACTTTGTAAAGTGCTTTTGTCGCCGCAGCCAGTCACTTTGTAAATCAGGGAATGGGAGAGGCCTACATTTAGCGAGGAACGTCCTTCTTATGAAATAATGATGATAATGAAGTGTAACACACCTTTTGAATTTTTGGTTACAAAATATGCTTGTCACCTAACGATGTTTTGCTTTATACGAGTATCTTGTGAACAATTATGAACAATATGTGATTGTCATAAATTATTTATTTGTTTAAATCGAATATTTTTGCAGTCGAGTAAAATCTCCACTGTGAAGCATATGTATAATATTTTAAATTCTAGAAAAACAAAATTAGATCCAATATTTTTTGATATTTGTACCATAAACTGGCAAGATATGCAAAGCATTTAAATTCTATTTACTTTCATATTAACGTTTTTGCTAACCACTTTAAAGCAAATTGTTTTGTGAAAAACATTGTGAATTTTAAAAAAAAATCTATTCGTATTTTAAAATTATATTTTCGTATAAATTACTTAAATCAAATGCTAAATTTCCACTATTAACAAACTGTAATACGAAACCACTATTCAAAACTATGTTAGTCTGTAGATGAGCAAACATCTTTGTGGGTTTATTTATTGGTAACCTGTTTGATAAACGAGACTGCAAGGTCATTGACGAGTGCGATGCTGTGTAGATATTAAAATTGTTTTAAAATGACTTGAATAAAATGTTATATAAGTTTCAAAAACAAATTAGGTACATACGCGGCAATGAACATGTGGTTCAACTATTGAAAAATGAACCAATGTTTAGAATATTTGATTGGATTATGACAAAACGTTAATTTTGACAATTAGATGCGGTTAGACGTGTAAAATTGTTAATTTATAAAGTGACCAAATGACAAAATCGTCGTATTTTTCTAAATCAATACAAAGAATATTGATACTAGTAAGCATAATTAAAAAATGATTTAGATTTGTATGACTTAATTTATTAGTCACTTTTTTTAAAGAAGTAACTTTTTGGGAGAGGAACAATAAAAGAATTGACTTTAGGAGTCTTTAATACTATTAACAATTACGATTATTTTTTTAATAACGTAAACGAGGAAGTTAAAAGCTAGTAAAAGTTTCTTTCGGCTTCAGTTGTTGATTCAGGGGTAGACTTTGTTGCAAGATACGCCAAAGCACGTGCAATCGCCGGCGGAATAGGAGGAGGTGTGGGAAGATGTGCACCTATCGGTCGATAGCCGTTTTCATCAGCGGTATACGACAAACTGTAATCGTTACCTTCCTTGTCCTAAAATAAATTTTAGAATAGTTAGATAAAATCGAAAAGTAGTAAAAATACATACAAAAGTAAATATAAAATGTTATAATTATCAGTGTTTCAGTTCTAGGAAGAAGATAAAATCCACATTAGACGTTGGCTTCCCCCCAAGATATCCAATAGGACTGGTAATAAACAGGCTGCATCTAGCGTCTTCCTACGACTTTCAGTGGTTGAGGTCGTCTATCCACCTTGTGAGTTACATTGGCCTAAGTTACCTCCAAAACCTTAAGGACCTCGCGCCAATCTCTTCTGCGCGCCATTTACTACTTTCTAACTGCCAGTCTGCTGGACTATGTCGGTTTCTTTCATTCGTCTATGGATCTTCTTATTTCTGATTATATCTCGCAGACAAATTCCATTTAATCATAGCGAACTAAATTTATTTATGTTCATTAAATTTACTCTTTATTTATGAAATAATGTCACGCGATTTAATTTACTCTTTTTAGTGTTACATCACTAATATTACTCACTTTGTAAGAAAACCCGCCTTGCACAGCCTCGCCAGTGTCATCATTAATAGTTTTTAATATGCCTTCTTCAAACACTTTCGTTCCATCGCCACCTTCAAAGCTACAATAGACATAACAATCAAATAATTATTATTTTCTAGTTAGAAACTAAAATAATCGTAATATATGTACATTACATTGATTTATCTTTGACACATACCTATAATGAAAGTTACCACTGTGTGCGAACACAAAATTCTGCTCATTTACTATCGGCACAACTGGATCGCGTGTACCCGTTCTTTTTTTAAATTGTCTAAATTTTCCTGTGGTTGTTTGAGTATCGTTTGCGGCTGGTGTATTGGGTTTATCTATTTTAGGTAGTGATGTCGTTGCCTCTATCAAAAATGCTTTTTCTTCTCTTAATTTATTTCTTTCAGAAGTAATCTGGTCTTGCAATTTCTCTTCTTTATGGGCGTTTTGAAGGCGTCTTCTTCTTTGATTTTTCTTCCTTGGTGATGCAGTTGAACTTTCATGAACACTTTCCTTTGTATCCTGTTCATAAATGACTTTTACAGGTATTTCCGAATAAGTTCTGGAAATAGCTTGTGTGCCTTTCGTACCGGGAATTTCCACCATGTTATCCTTGGTTTCTGGAACTGATTCGACATTACCTATTGTAGTAGATGAATCCTCATCAAGTGTAGTTTGAGATTCGGCGGGAAGTTTAATTGCTTTATTTTCACGAAAATCCCCATTTTCATAAACCACTGCCACTGGTACTGTTTCAAGTGATTCTATTAAAGGAGGATGATTAAATCTATATAGACTACGTCTCTCATCCTGAGCTTGCACGTAAATAATACATAATGTAATAATATTTACAATTAAAAACAAGTAACGCCGTAAAAGCATTATAAAATATTAATAATTTTTTCTTCACCTATGAAGCTATACTAACGCGATTGAGTTCGTAATGAAGATGAGTCACAAACTCAAGCCAATTCTATCTTATACCTCAAGATAACCGCTTTACTTGTCTGACAAGAATAAAAAAAACACTTTATACTTATAGTAGGTAAATACATTATGCTATAGTATGACATCAACACAGCCGCACAGCCTTTGAAAATTTGGAAATAAACATCCATAGATAAAGAAATAAATAAGTCGTTGTAGAATATGAATTTTAAAACTATTTTATTTATAAATCCAGAAAAGAACTATAATTTATTATTTATTCAACGACTTAGTGGGTTATTTGTTAAAAAAATGTATTATACAAAATGTTAATTATAATATCATATAAAGCACCTTAAGTTTTCGTTACATCTTACATTTAAATAAAACAACAAAATGCATCAATTTTGTTAGGGAAGAGGCATGCAATAAAAAAATTTAATCACGACTGATCGTCACCCTTCGTGCTATATTATTGACACCTTGACGATTGTGCAATTTTCTGAAGAACACATCAGTCTACTACTAAGGTTGAAGTGTTTAGCGTCCGCTGACACTTGTACTACCGGAACGCGGGGGGAGGATAGTGTAAATAGATGAATCTTACATATATGTCGCTATGAAGTCTGGAGTAACATTCATGTAAAAAAATCGGGAGTGATTACACATTAAGAATGATTTATCGTTTAATACTTTTTGGTATTGCAGTATCATGCATTATAGGAGCACCGACCTCCTTGTCGCCATTAGAAAAACAACAGCCAACTGTGGTTCCGATTGTGTCGCAATCTGAAGAACTCGAACCAAATGGAACATACAAGTTCAGGTAATTATTTAATTAGTTGCTTTTCAGCTAGTATAAACGTTGATTGATATTGACTACATTTATTTGAATTTTACTAGTCATAATAATAAAAAAATATTGATATTTGTATCGATAGTGAAAAAGTTTTATCAAATGATACATATTATTATGTTTAGAATAGATATGCATAAAATTTTCTCGGTGCCTTAATTTTTTGATAAGTTATTCAGTGAGGTCAATCACCGTGGACCAATAACTGGTTCGGCTAATTGATCCAGTATTTTTATTTCATTATGGGCACGTAATAATACTTACGTATTACGGATTGGCGGCAGAAGTTACTGAGTGGTAACTATTTAGGTATTCTGTTTTTTTTTTAAAAAAACTATCACCGGTAAATGAAACCTAAATTAAATATATTATATTAAGTTATTAAATGATTTATTTATTTAATCATATCAAATTGTATAATTTATCATTGTAATAAACTTTTTTTAGTTATGAAACTGGCAACGGAATAAAGAGAGAAGAAACATCGTATGATAAGGTTATTCCAAAGACTGCAAGACATAGCAGCAACAGTGAAGAGGGTGAAGAAAGTGACGAATATGACAATAGTGATGAAATTCATGTACAGCGAGGCTCGTATTCATATACTGCACCTGACGGTACTATAATTAGTTTAAGGTATACTATTGTTTACAATGTAAATACACAATAAATTTTCTTTAGATTTTATTATACTTTTTATTCTATTTTTTCAGTTACATTGCTGATGAAAATGGTTTCCGACCAATAGGAGCACATTTGCCTCGAGCGCCAGTTCCGGACACTTTTGAAGCATCTTCTGTTGCAATATCTGGAAGTACATCCAAAGATAATTCGGAATCAGGATCAATGCTCATTCCTCGTGTAAAATCACCGGATACTGTTTCCTCGGATAGCGATAAACTTTCAGAAAATGTAGCACATAAAAAAGCTAAAAAACATAAAAAACCCAAACATTCTTCTACGAAACACAAAAATATCGCTAAACTAAGTTATAATTTAGATAGTTTAAGATCTCTTGATTCAACAACGAGAAATTCTAAAAGACCTTCAATTATTTCACCTAAAGTCTCTCAGCCGCAAACTGAGCCTTTAGAAGTCAACTCGTCTACAACTTCCTCGTTACCAGGTCAAACCACAGAAAATTCTGTTACAACATCAGAAGATTCTTCTAAATTAGACAACGATTCGGATATTCAAGATATTGCTGCCGCTTCTACTCCACAGTCAGATGAGACTTCGGAAAAAAATGTGTCAACTCTTTCAGTATCCGAACAAAATACAGAACCGGCAGAAACTTCTACAGTATCCGATACTAGTACAACACATGAAAGCGGTGAATCAGAAGATTCAACTATTGCTGAATCTACTGAAAAATTATCACAAGCAGATTTACAGTCTGGAGAAAATACAACAGAATTGAATTCAAATGATGATATAAATAATACATCCAATTCGGTTGAAATTACTACCATACCTTCAGATGAAGGACAGACTACAAAAACTAGCGAAGAAACTACATTAGCTATTTCAGTAGTAGGCGGCACTACGTTTGAAGCCAATACTGAAAATATGACAAATGGGGTTACTGAAAATGAAACTTCTTCTGAGGACACTGAAGTAACAACAAGTGGGACAGCAACCGTAAATAACTCGGAAGTTTTAACTTCAACACCAATGAACGAAGAAGTAAGCACTTCTGCTCCTTCAGCTTAAATTATGTTGGATAGAAGTTTAATATTGTGAGAACTGAATATAGACTTTTTTTACAGCGCTTTACGAAAATTAATGGGAATACTCAATCTGAACGGGTAATAATAAATAATGGAATATTTTATCTCGACGAAAATATTAAAAATGTGATATTTCAATGTGTCAATAATATGAGTAAGAATTAAAATAGTTTTTTTAGCATTCACTGTAAAAATTAAATGTTTTTATAAGCTCTCGATGTATTTTAAACACTAATCTGCAAATGGGAAATATTAATGGATTTATTATAATTAAAAGTATGTTATCATTAGAATTACTATCCTTTATCGATTATCTAAAAAAAAAATTAAATTGGCAAAGAAAATATACATTGAAAATATATTTTGTTAAGTGTAGTTTTATTTATAATAACTGTTATGGTTAAAAGTTTACGTAAAATTCATATTAATTTTGAACTATCTAAATACATATAAACCTTAAAATTAATGACTTTTTTTATTTAGAGACAAAAATAATACCAATTTTGAGGGAGACGGGTACTTTCGTTCTTTATTTTAAATAATTTATAATAGAAAATAAAATACAATGAATGTACTAACTACATCGTTCGTTCGTTAAATTTTTATTGTTTTATTTATTTCACACAAGAATTATTACACTTAGAATAATTGGTGTCAACACTTCTCAAAAACTATTCCAGATATTGGTTAGTCATTACTGATAAGTATTGTTAGATAGGTTTAAAGTGAAATGAAAAAAATCACGTATTTTCATCGTTCCGAACTTTGAAATCATTCGACAAATAATCGAAGCCAAAAATAATCCTTCCAAAAAGCTGCAAGAGACGTAAATAACATTTTTTTAATTTCGGGTATCGGCTTGATTTCCACATAAATGTTTGCTAGATTAAATAGTCTCGTTAGAACTACCTTTTGTAATATTACATCGACGAAAAGTGATGATTTTGCAATTTTTAAAAAAAAATTTAAAAAAAGTTACATTTTCTTTTCTTAATTCTATAGGTTGCATTATTTAATTATTTATTATGCTATTATAATTAGAGGTATATAAGGTATAAACGTCTGTTATATGACATAATTTCATAGAAAATAGGAACATATATTTTAAAGGATAGATGCTCGTTTGTCAACAAAAAGCTCTGAAATATGTTACATTAATAATATTATCCTATTGAAATCTGACTCTCGCCAATAACTTTTGTAACACTTTTGTAACAAAATATGCAAGATAGATTGAAAAAAATATCAAATTAATACATTATACAAGTTTTGAAAACGATTTCATTACTATATTTATCATCATCTTTATAACCATATTCGCCGACAGACGCCCATCGCATATGCCTCCCCCAATGACCTCGATGACCGGTCTTGCGTTACCCGTATCCATAATTATATCATACATTAACTGACAGCAAATTAGCTACACTTTCACACTTTTCACCGTTTTCATGCCTATTTACAATCCTTCTGCATGATATTTAATATGTAGAACCTACCAAAAAAGTAGTTTAATGTTATTAAAAGTTAATGTTGCTATTAAATTATTGAAGGAAATATAATTTCATACAACTGTTCATCGAAAGAATGTATATTAAAATTTCATTAAGTAAAACCCTTTTTCAAATTTAAGGATAGAAGCAGTAGTAATAATATTGCTTTGTCAATAAAGTTAGAAAGTAGCAAAATAATCTTAATAGAAATTATTATGCTATTTAATTTATTTTATAAATGATTGCGTTCAATTTATAAAGGACAAGGTTTTCGCTTCCGACTTTATACGATTATTGTATATGTTTAAAATTATTTCTTGTTTAGATTAATTTTGTAAATGGTAGAATGATGTTATTTTGATTGTTTTAATACCTTTTCCGATCGTAAAAATTATTCATCAGAATAATAATATTCACAGAGAATTACTGTATAAAAAGTAAATAAAATACTATACGTGAGCGTTTAGGGAGAAAGTCGACGTGTTGTTTAATGTAGCCAATGTGTGGCCAGTAAAAGTATGCGGATTTTATGCTTATATGTATCTGTTAACAGATAACTTTTTTTACCTTCCTTAAACTGTTCATAGTGAACAGAGATTCTGAAAACTTGGCATCCATCAAACCTGGCCATGAGTAATATGAAACAAAGAATAGGGAAATATATTTGATTTTTCCCAACGTAGCATTTTATAATACTCGCATTAAATAGTAAATATTTATTAAAAAATAAACAAAAGCTGCCTTCAGTTTTAGTGAATATTACCCTCAAATAAAATTGATTGCTTTTTTTTAAAAAATAGTCACAATTGTATCAATTTAGTTATCGTTGCATCCAGTAGAAACGTTATGAGTGACCACTGCTGGTTTCATTCTTTTTCGGAGATCTTATCCGCTGCGTTTCTAACGCTTCTTTGCCGTCAAGAATCCTCATTTCACGATTATCTTTAATGATGGACGAAAGTTGCATGTACAAGATCGGAACTCTAACAAAGATGACCCAACAATTCCATTCAAAACGTGGGTTTTTAGTTTAGCCAAATACGCTTTCGCGTTATCTTAATGGTGGAAGTTTTAATGCGGAGACATTATTCTTAACAGCGCTTTTGTGCTTCGATCACTATACGAGGTACTCATCTATTCTAAGGCCTAAAAGAACGTGCAAAATATTTAATTTTTTTTCAGACCAATGCTCAAGTTTACTTGAATTTGTTGTTATATAATTCTCCAGTCTGGGTTTTGTAATATCTCCCCTGCTGTGCAATATCTATACAGGAGTACATCATGCGATTAGTTCTCGAAGACGAGAATGAGGGAATATCCTGGGTAGCAGGATGATATGGTAATTGAGATACGCCGATGATACTACCCTCCTAACGTCAAACCAAGACGATATTGAAACTCTCCTTTGGCGACTGGAGGCCTAAGCGATAGAATTTAAGACTTAGCATCGATCTCTACAAGACCAAAATGACTATTATAGACGGCGCTAACAAACAACCGAGCGTCCAAACCATAGCAGGATGCGAAGTAGTTAATAGCTACTTTTACCTCGGCTACACAACAAAAACAAGGGTGTGATTCGTGAGAAGCTTGTTCTTTCCTAAAGATTCTAAATCCCCGGAGAATTGACGTTCTGGAGATATGGTGTTTGGGACAGATGCTTAGAATCCCATGGACGACGCACCGAACCAAAGTTTCAATGTTCAAATAATTAAACGTAAAAGAGTTATCTTCGACTGTGCAAATAGTAATCAAGTTCTTTGGGCATATTACCAGTAATGAGGACTTCGTAGAACGTTTGATGGTGCGTGAAAAAGTGTAATGCAGGCAACCACGTGAGCGCTCTCCTACGAGATGGACAGACATCATCAAAACTGTCGCTAATAGGTCAGTAAATGAATGCTCGAACAAACACTCAGAACTCGGACAAACACTGACCTAAATGGCCACGTTTAGAGACCGTGTATTTAAAATTTTACTCATTTAAATTCATAATTACCATGTAAACCTAATTTTTAAATTGCTATCCATATGTGACTATAAATAACAGAATGATATAATATGTTTAAGAATAGATAGTAAAGAGTTCAACCGCAAATAAAAAAAAAATTAAGCGTTTAGCTAGTTAAGTTTAAAGCGTTTTAGCCAATTCTAAAAATTTTCAATGTGTTAACGTATTGAATGATTCATTATTCGTAGTTAGAACTACGAATTGTTTAACGTAACAGGCTTTGATATGGTGTCAATCTTAATAAAATATCATACCACAGCCCACTTAATTTATAGTACAGTTTTGACTATCAATGTGCACTTTATAGCGTAAATAAATTTTGTAACTCAAGTACTTTTTAAAATCAGGTCAGCATTCGTATAAGTTCCTAGTGGAATTTGCTCTATAAAACATTTCTTAACTATTAAAAATGTTACGCGAACTCATCTCTTTCAAAATAGAGTTTATTCGAAAATATTTTCAGGGATTATTCGCAAAAAGTATCAGTAACAATTTTTATATTCTGTTCTACATATCAATTGATTAAATATTCATAGCAAATGCTGAAACCTTTGTAATCAGTTTTTAAATTTTATTCATGATTTTAATTTAATTTTTTTGTTATTAAATTTAATTTTTAAACTCTGAAATAAAGGATTTAACCTGCAAGAGATTTTTTAAATAATAAATGGTAACGTTCACAAACTACAATTTTATTGTAATGAAGAAATTTACGCCGTCGCGTTATTAAAACACACTGACGAACCAAGATTTAAAAGAACTATCAACGTAAGGAAAATTGTAGAAAGTGACATTTGTGTGCGTTTTCCTTTTTCTAACATTGTGCAATCAGTGAAATCGATTTACATTCAAAATTTTTCTCACAATATTTTAAAGATCGCTTTAAGAATTTAATATAAATAAATGTAGGATATTTTTGAATAAGACTAGATAAAAATGACACTAGTACATGAGACTCAGTAAATTTTGCTGAGACTTGCTACTCTGCAAGGTATTGTTTTTTAAGGCTCGTATTTGTGGACCTCTAGTTCCCCCCCCCCCCCCTGTGTTGGGCAGATACATTACAACGCGAGTAAAAATTTTTCTCCTTTTATACTTTTGTTTCACTTTCTCCTTTCATCCTTCACAATATCTTTCTTCACATTGAAATCGTCTCTTTTGCATCACCTTCCTTCCCTCCTCTTCGTTTCTAGAACACAGTTTGCTATATTATGACAATTTTGACTTAATTTTTCGATTTTGTTTAAGTTTTACTATATTTCGTATTTTTATTACTGTTTGTTTATTCAATTATAGTTATTTCATTACTTTCCATATTAGCTAAACTTATATTCTTTATTCTTGTCTAGCTTAGGATCTTGCTTGAGCTTTTTTGTACAATGTACTACTTTGTCGGAGAATCCTTAGAAGACAGGCGGACTTTTGCCATAGCCCATGTAGGAGGTGATCTTCTTTCCCTTCTTCACCTCGGAACCAGAGCGGAGTTCTCTAAGCACAGGACTTCCAGAAATGAAGAGCACCACGGTGTGGTCCATTTCCAAAACAGTTGCACGTGGAATTCTCCTTGAGCTTAAACCTACACAGGTACTTAGAGAATCCCCCGTGCCCCGTGAACTTCTGTATAAGATATTGTTTAGGAAACAATGGAAATAATTCGTATATAAATAGTAAATGTAAGAGTGAGATGAACCACATGCCTTTGATTTAAAAACGAGGCCATAAAATGTCAAGGTCAGTGCAAGTCGTTGATGGTAATATTTAAAAACCACCTGTTCCCTTTCTCATTCACTTTTACGTAACCGAAGACTAATTTATTTATCAAATTTAAGAAGTGTTTTAAACTGATTTTGCCTCCTGTTGATGTACATACCTAACTAAAAGAGTACATACTCGGGCAATTTATAAAATTCATGTAATACGTTATTACGTCTAGAAATAACAGAAAACAATATTACTTGTTGTTCAATACTCTTTACTATACACGTAACACCAGAAAAAAGGAAATAGAGCTATAACTTAAAATCTTATACAAAAAATAGTGACAGAAATGATATATCCAATAAATTAAAATTAACTTGTAACGCCTAAGTCTTCAAAAACTAAACAATCTTTCAAGAGTCTAAGTGTACGTATATAATAAAGTTCCACAAGAAATCTGAGACTTTTCTGATCTTAATTTTAAGTCTAAATTTAAAAGAATTTTATTAAACATATCTTATAATAGCATTCAACAGTTTTTAGTGTATCGAAATGTGTGGAACTTGGTTTGATCACTCATTTACGTTATTGATATTATAATGCACATATAAAAATTGTTAAATTTCATATGAAAGAGCAAGTGTTAAGTTTCTGATCGGCTCTTCTTCCGAGTCGGTGACAGCTTACTACTTATAATGTTAAAATAATCAATGATTCAAAATCACCAAGTATATACCTACTTGAATAAAAATATGTTAAATTTGTATTTGACAACTTCACAACAAAAAAATGCAATAAGACTGTCCCGTCCTATCACTCGAGGCAATTTCTTTTAGATAAACAGTATTTATAGATGTAGATAGTCCACGTTTTCATTGATCACAGATACTAGCAGTTTAGAATCCGTGTTTAAAATAAAAAAGTATTTTAAGAGTACACATGTAAATCATCTATTTACACTAGAACACTAAAACAACTAAAGGACCAAAAAAAAATGTTTTGTACTAATCTTGGTAAAATGGAGTATTTTAATGTTATAACTAGACTACATACGTACGCATTACTGCCGGTTAAGCTGTCAAAGTGGATTATGTACGAAATAATTGTCCCTTGAAACACGTCAGTATTGTTAAATTTTTACGCCAATCTCATACCTATTCTATTTCGTCGATTTATGCTCAATCAAATATTGCATTCTATTATAATGTTTACAATATAAGTAATGCTGTATTATGCAAATTGTATGACCGAATAATATAATTGAAAGTAATATCACATATTTATGGAAATATTTGGGACCACGTGCAGAAGAATGACGATTTGATGACTCTTCGAGAACGTCTTCTCTTCAACGTAGGATGTATGTGGGTTGTCAATGCCTTTTGGCTTTGACACGGTTATAATTTTAGGTAATCAATTTAAATTTATAATACTTGCAAAACTACAAACATTGCAAACAATTTTTAAAGGCTGCGAATTTTGCTGTTAATTATAATTGTACATATTAATTTGTGAATTTTATCGGAAATTCTCTCTCTGAAGGACCTTAGAGTTGTGTAAAGCAGGAGCCAGTGAAAAGCTTTTTATTTTAGACAATTTTACATAGCGATGTTACACGTTAAACATTGCAATCGCTATGTACACTACTCTATATTTGGCTCAAACAGAAGACAGTGATGACGAATGAACCACAACGAACTATTTATAAGATTTGATGACGATGAATCTAAAGAAAACCGATGCAAAGTGAGAGATTTTACCGCTTAAATCAAGCAAGGTCGAAGTCAGACGTAAGACTATCTTTTAAATATTTGTTTAAGAATTATTCACTATGAGTTTGAAATTTCTAAATACATTCTGACAAACATGAAACAATCAATATGTAACTATACTCATTATTACATAGGCGATATAATTTATTCAAAAGCAATCATATAAAACATTTATTTTACTTTTGCTCATGAATTCCATACTAACATGTTCCATCACGGGGGTCTGGTGCAGTTTGGTAGATGTCCAAAAACTTTTATATGTATTAGAATAGTCGTATAATGTAAGGCAATATATTAATATTCCACGGCTCACAAGCTTTCTCACACAAAGTGTATGAATTTGTACGTAAATTTATGTATGTTTGTTTTGTACACGTTAAATACCCATTATTTACCTTTTCCATACTATGGCTGTCTGTAATAGATTGACTTGTGTGATAAGACCGCCCATTGTACTTTTTTGATTACAGTTATAAAATTATTCAAATGTATCCTAGCGTGTATAATAAAAAATATAAAATAAAATGATTAAATAAAGTGTGTGGTGTTTGCAATTCGAACCCGGCAGCTACGATCTTAAGTAAATCGTTAATCTCTATGCTGACACTCCTTTAATAAAAATAAGAATTTTAATCAATAAATAAATTTATTAATTATATGTGTAAACTTATATACGTACAGATATAAAAATGAATATAAAATTACACAACAAAGTACTCTATTTAAATATATATTTACACAATTTCGAATTTCAATAGAATATTGCATAAAATTACGAAATCAAATCTGATCAAGCATGTGATTACTACAAATGAGTCATAAGGCCTACTTTGAATTAAAATTCACCTTTTAAAGAATATCCATGTTTAATAGAAGTAAAAATTAAATTAGCCCATATTGACATGATTTTTTAAAGAAGACAATAATATTATATTGCTAAATTGTTCCCTTTTGTTACATTTACACAAAAATCTTTGTTGAGCCGTTGTTATGTTTTAATAATTTCGTGACATTTCACAAATCTTTAAAAATAACCCTGAATTTCTCGTATTTTTATTGCTCTTATTTTGTCATGCATATTTTTTTATTCCTCCTTATAAGCACTTACACAAATTTGGAGGACGATTTACATACATATATACATAACTTGCTTAAAACTTGATAAAAAATATCTAAATAATTTTTAAATCTAAATATAAAGACGAGACATAAGAAAATTAAACATGTAAAAACGTTTTAATGTTTATTAAATGACAATAAATTAACCTAAATTTAATAAGTAGGCAAGAAACTTGAACCTCCTGTTCTTTTGACATTTAAATTATTTAAAATAGACGTTAGTCGTGCGCTATGTTGAAACAGAAAACTTAAGACAATTTTATTGTTTTTTTAAACAGTATATAAGGATACATACATAATGTACAACGTATTATTAAAGCAAAAAAGAAATTTTTACAATGGGTCAGCGCCAAGTGTATGACACAATTAACATGTAAGGCATGAACTAGTGTCGGTAGCATGGGTGGAGATGATTTACGTAACCTCTTCTTGGCAACAGCGATAAACAATTGAAAGTAATGGCTAAATTTACTAAAATTGCCAACTTCAATCAATGTATTCAATAAATTTATGTGAATAAGACGACAACACAACAATGTGGGTTACATGATGCATTTACACAAAATTTATGTCAAGGTCATTGGAAATTCTTTACTACTCCGCTTACTATTGGCGGGTTTAAATGTCTATTAAATATCACTAATATTTTCATCTTCAATAATATTCCATAAAAATACCCGTAACGATGTCTGACGAACCCCTAAAATTTAAATTTCCCTGTCGAAATTATGAAAAACTCACTTCTCCCAAATATATCAATAAATAATTTTGCGAAAATTATTTTTGATGCAAACATAATTAAATATATTTTAAATCCTATTTTAGTAGTAATTATTTCAGTAATTTAAGGCCTTTTGCTCTTTATAGTCGTTAATCAGTTTATTTTACAGCATTGTTAATTTTCCTATCCAATTGGTTATCCAGCTGCTATTTTCTATCAATTTTAAAACACATCATGTTTTATAATTCACGCTAATATAGGCTAAGATGGACTTCGGTTTAGTGATAAGATGTAACACGTATAAGAGCACCCCTTTGAAATAAATTATTGCACAAGCTGCAGTGATAAGTTATACTAACATGTTGCTTTAGTGTTAAGCAGAACAACGCCCATTTCTTATGTAATTTAACTTTACAACATTCACAGAATCTTGTTATGGAATAAATGATTCTATGACAGGTAACAAATATTTCAATAATAAAAATGAATATAAAACGTTTACGGAATATCTCCCTTTTATTCATTTTTACAGTTACTCAACCGGGTAGACGTAAAACAATCATAAAATCAGAATGTTGACATATTAATGGAGTTGGAATTCAAAGTGCAGCGCCGAAGATGTCGTAGATTACGACCTCCGCAAAAGTCACAACCTTGCGTAAACAGTAAGTATTAAGATTTGAATTAGATATTGCTAATAAAGGGTATGTAAGGGTATTCCAAGCGATTTCGTATTAGGTTTTAATTTTACTTGTTAGTATTATCATGAGAAAAAAATCGTCATCTCTTGCTTCTTAACCAGTACATAGTGTCTTCGAATCGTGTATGAAAGTGTGATGGCTCATAGCAGAGAGCGAGTAAGTGGCAGGGGTGAAGTATATAAGTGAGCGTATAACTACCACTGTGACACAGTTCCGAGGAGGCTTGACGTGCTTCACCGCTGCACGTGTTATCAAAAATATAACAATGAAAGTACTGGTAAGTTCAGTCTTTTTTGTATCGAAATTTAATCAATTAATAATTAGTTCAATGGCAAATCAAAATGTTTTTAATAACATTGAAATCATTCTTTCATAGTGTTAGGGAAATAATATTAAGAGAAGTTGTAATCAAGATCTATTTGATTGGCTAAAGACGAAACCTTGCTTTAATGTATGTGGATTTCCGCAATCATCTCTTGCGAGATTCTAACCCGAATGGGCTCGGCTGTTGAACTTTGACATAATGTTGGAAGCGGTGCATAATGTTCGCTGCCTTTTTTTATACAATATATATTAACTTTATTTTCAGCTTATTTATTCAACGCTTACTTTAATTTTTTGTTGTACATACAGACTAGAAAAAATTAATAGCTTTGAAAATCTGTACTAAGAGGACTCCTTAGTTTGAAATAAAAGACTTCACTTGTAAATAAAATTACTAAAAAAAACTGTCTCTGTTTTTAAGGACATTGACGAGTTACATTGTAAGTGTTACAACTGAATAGTCTAGACGTCTACACAAGTCTATTACCTACTTTTTGAAACGTACTGTTATTCAAACGGTCTTATTTATCGTGTCGGCAAATTGCATAACCATACTTACTAGGTCATGTTGTATTCGGCCTCAGATGTTTTGTAGGCGATCTCAGATGCTTGGTAGGCGCAAAAGCTCTAGCTTTTTCTAGCTTAACTTTAAAGTTTAATTTCCAACAGTAGATTATTTCAATCAGCTAATATTTTACTTTTTATGTTGTTACAAAATTATTTAGAGGTCTTAATATATACAGAAGTTTTTTTTTTAATTTTCACGTGAACACTTAAGACTTATAAATTAATGAAACTAGAGTAATTATTGCATTGATAGTATATTACGAGTTAAATTTTAGTGGTGACTAATCACGTGTAGTATTTTTCTCTATTCAGTTAGGTTAGTTTAGGATCTTTCTATGTATTTTAATTGCCGTCGACTATTTGTTTATCGTTTACCCTTGGAGAATAAAATTCTGTGATTTTAGCAATACTCAATAAAATAAATAACAAATGTAAGAGATCTTTAGTTTAAACTCTCTTAAATCAGAACATTGTTATATGTTATTATTATTATAAACGTTGTAAAATAATTTAGAAGGTTATTATAATTCATGCAATTCGATAGGTTAATAGACGGTTAAACGTTTCGGATGAAAGCTTTTAATTGAAGCGTTACCATTGATGTTTAATCACTAGCGTACATAACGTAACAAGATTACGATCGTGGCTAAGGAAACGGAACAGTAACTCATTACACACGTGCGAAGCGTAATCATTGATAAAAAATATAAGTTACGAGTTAACCAGTGCTTATTGTTCTATTTTAAAATAATTTAATGTACCAATCATCCATGCCGAAGGTTGGAGCATAAAAGTCAAAGGTGCATTTAGAAAGACATAACTATTGTTACGTAAAAGTAAACTATTATTTGACTTAAAGATTTCAATGCTAACAAAGCATAGACGAGGCTTCATTGAAAACATTGCACTCGGAGACATGCCGATACATGTTGTACTGAAGTCCACTTTCGCCCAAGCTGCGTGTCGAATGTAGCAATTACGTAATTATGGAGCCCATTGTATCCACTCCACCTTATCTTACGACATTATGAATATAATGAAGTTCTTTTTGACGTCATCATTACTAAACATTATATCATACATGCCATTAGTCAATAAGTGCAACGCCTATAACTTTGAACATCACTGATAAGTTAAAAGTATTACTATTTGTTCATTACGATTATTATTTGTGTCCTTTACAATATTAAAGTTATATATGTAATAAATGGTTTATGTATACAATTTACTATATTATGTGTACTTAATACTAAAATTTAAATTACAGGTAGCTTTATCGGCAGTGCTCGCACTAACGACGGCTCTTCCTCAAAGAAGAGTGTCGTTGAATGCAGAGGTACAACAACAAGACCAGGTGGCAGCTGAACAGAACTACAATTATCAACCTGACTATAGATCACAAGAGTATAATAGACCAGCCAAGCCCATTGAAGATTTCCGTCCCAAAGTGCAATTGGAAATAAGCACTGTCATCCCCATCATTCGTTTTGATAAGGAACAAGGAACTGATGGCAGCTACAAGACTTCGTAAGTGTGGTTTTTATTGAATTTTCCGAACTGGGCCCTACCTATAAAATTACAAGTGGACATTAGTAAAAAATAAAATTGAATATTTTGGTATGCCTTCCTACAAGTCAAATGAACCCACTATTAGAAAAAATTAATATTTGGAAATATTAAAAAATATTACATAATTATATCTTAAACAGTATTTGTGAAAACTTAAATTAATTTAATTTATTCATTTATTTTTCAATTTTTTTCTTTTAAGTAAAATATACCGATCTCACAACACTTCAATATTTGTTTAGATACATTGTTTTTTAATTTCTTTTTTTTATTAATAAACAAATAATAATTATTTGATTCCTAATATGTTTAGTGCTTATAAATTGCCTGATCCAGTTTTAATAATTATTCTGTTTATCTAGTTGAGAAAATGCGAACATAATTTACATTTTTTTGAATGGTTAATGGTATAAACGATGTTTTAGATTATAATGTCAAAATTTAATTTAATAATAATAATTTATAGATATGAAACTGGCAACAACATCCAGGCCGAAGAAGAGGGATACCTGAAGTCAATCGGAGAGAACCAGGACGCTTTAGTGCAACACGGCTCTTACTCCTACACCGCTCCCGATGGTCAAATCATCACCGTCGAATACACTGCCGATGAGTTCGGTTTCAGAGTCAAGGGTGACCACATTCCCACCCCACCGCCTGTATCACCTGAAATCCAAAAGGGCCTTGATCTCATCTACGCCGGAATTAAGGCCAACCAGGTATGACGTACGCTGCTTTTACTGTAAAACACATAAAGGTTTCTTTTTAAAGTTTTAATGAAATAATTATCCTAATAATGGATTTTAAAAACAGTTATAATAAATGGTGTTTACGTTTTCTGTTAAAACTCTTAGACCAGTAGGTACTCAGAAGAATAACCAACATTACTTGTTGTTCAAAAGTATTACTTTAAATCATAAAGTACGCTAAACTAGAACATATAAATCAACGTTTCGTTTGTAAAAATACCGATTAAATTTCGATTAAATTAAATAGTGAAAGAAGAATAATGTTAAATGGATAAATAACAACCATGCATCTTTTATTCAGGAACGCGCTGCCTTGGAGGCTAAGAACAACCCAGAAGCTGCGAAGCTACAAGAGGAGAAAGCCGCTCTAGATTACAAAGGCTTCTATTACCAACAATAGATAAAATAAGTGTGAATATCATACTTAGTTAAAAGACTTTAAACTGTACTTTGAAATCGTGTTTAAAAAAGGTATCTACCAAATACAATAGTTACATCATACTAAATTCTTAATATCTGAACGAAATCTGATGAAAAAAATTGCTTCGAAGAACATATTTCAAGACCAGACATATGCATTTCAAGTGCATAGAAATTTTATTGATATAAAAGTCGACGTAAGTTTCGGGCGATATTATATACAGTAATTGATTACTCTAAGATGATGCAGACTATGGAAGTGTTCATTTGTTTTTAAAGAATTTTGTACATATAATTTTAACTTTAAGATATTACACATAAAACATTTTACAATAAAACGTTAAACATATTTTAATTATTGTTTTAATCGCATGATAATTGTTTTTAAATATGTATAACACAAAATATACATCATAAAGTTCTAGCATGTATATGATACTTCGAATAGAAATAAAATCCCAAAGAAGTGGATTAATTAATTATAATTTCGATTCGCTTAACTATGCTATATTGCTATGAAATTGAAAACTTATCCTGAACTATGAATGAAAAACCTTTCAGAATTGAAATAATTTATTCAATCCATCGTTTTATCATAACTTTTGAAGAGTAGATTAGATTTATCATATAAAAAAAGCAACAATTTAAGGTAATACATGTATGCACATAGTACGTGATATTTGTAACATGAAAAATCGTTGTCTCAATATTTTGTAGAAAGTCCCGACTTTACAAGATTCCAATGAAATCTCTTATTGAAAAATCTAGATTATTCGAATCAATCTAAATATTTTTTTTTTAATTTTTAGTGTATAACTCAAATCATATATTCATTAGATTCGGAAAACGTATCTCAAGAATATTTTTATCCATTCGTGTCATTTTATGAATGATCACATTGCAACCCGTGGCGATACAAATAAACGCAAAAATTTGCATTGATTTCCTTCCATGTTTTAAATGTTACGAAGAACCATGAGGTATTTCAAGGTTAAGTGAACGCTTTTAGCGAAGGGGCGAAACTGGTATGCATCCTAATGATGAGTCTTGTGTGTATTATGGTGGATTTACGATTATTGATTTAATTAAAATGTAGAGCTTTAGTTTTACATATTTCTTATATACAAGTTGATTGGTTATACACGTCAAGCCTTTGGGATGAATTTAAAGATCAATTGCTGTTAAATAATAGTAAATAAAAATCAATGGTTTCAAAATTAATAAATAATGTAATGGAAATTTAGCAAAAAAAGGTATTCAAAATAGGCTTTCTACATAATACAATTATTTTTTATTTGCAATCTGTCCCTGCAGACTTTGTAACACAAGAAGCTATTAGCCAATCGCTTTCCTGTAGAAAATATAAACTAGTGTAACGTATTTCAGAGTCATCTCTTTATACAGGTTGATTGTATACAGAACCCTATATAATATCGTCGACTCGTAATTCTTTTTACACTTGAAACTGTTAAAGCAACACCTTTATTTTTGTTTTTAAAATCAGTAATTAGTTTAAACTTTAAAAATGAGCAGTCTGGATCTACAACTTTTTTAGCTTATTTAATAATATTAGTACATGCAAAAAATATGTTAATATATATTTAAAATATTTTTTGCATGTATTTTTTATACCACTATGCGGTAAGCTCTTTCAATGTGTGAATCTTCGTCGTAATCGAGGTCACGGGAAGTCCCTGAAGGGGGGCAGCGCAAGACCGGCCATTATAGCGATATTTGAAGGTTTATAAGATTAACCATAAACACGTAGAATAAACACTTACTGCACTAGAAATAATTGTACTAAAATAATGTTTATGCGTGTAAAGAAACATATTAATACATTATATATTGTGAATAAATGATCCGGTCACGCATGTATATATGTATCCTTGTTACGTCGTATATTAAAGTTATATTAGAAAAACGGAAATTAAATAAGAAAGTATCTATTTTTTATATAACATTTCACGTAAAACCATTACAATATGTGGCTGTATTAATAAATTTCTCTTAAAAAAACTTTAGTCTCAAAAGAACTTCATCGTTTAAGCTGTACGGTGTATACTTCTCGATGGATTATTGGCTCATAGATTTTTATTAAGACAGGTTAAAAGCGGCCTGTATCCAGTACTTAGTGATAAGGAACCTATCAAAAAGGCTTTCCCTTACCTATAACTACTACCTGTGCCCATTTCTTTTCGCATGTTATAGAAGAGCTCTGATTTTTAAAAAACTCGTAGTGTTTTAGGTTGTAGTCTTGTTTATGTTTTCTATGAGTAGATTATGTGTTTATGGTAAAGCTACGACGTAATGTAAGTTAAGGTACTAACAATTTTTAATAACATAACTATCAGGTTCAATACATTGATAATATGTATTACACAAGTAAAATTATTCAATCTTAAATATACAAAAAAATAGTACAATCTTCGTATATTTAAGTGCGACCAATTAACTGTATAACATACATGTTTAAAATTCATGTAATACATCCATGTACTGGTAACAAATTAAACAGATTATATAGAAAAATTCTATATTGTTTATACTATTACATACTACAATTATTAGATGAGTAATGATCAATTATTTCCTTTTCATATTTCGTCCAAAAATCATCCATTTATTGCTATCTTGTTAAGCTATCAAACGTTATATGCTGGTTGTTTCAAAGGATCTCAACTTGGATAATACAAGCACATAGTACTTAGATCAAGAGAATCATAATGGCTACCACTTTATTTTGGAGGAAGGAAAAAAATACGCTACGTGGAATTGCAAGATGTATTTCATTGGCTCATGAAATATACACTACAACACCACCGTAAATACTTCGACACTTGTGTTAGAAAACTTTTGTGTATATATCTTTTAGTTTTGTCATACTTATATGTTATGACTAATAATGTTAAAATACATCTAAGTAGAGAATGTTAAGCTTTTAAATGAGTAGCGGCTTTTATTACTTCGTTAACATTTAAATTTAAAAATCAAGTAAGCATTTACATTTACGTAATTTTTTTTTAATAATATATAAGAATATTTTTTATAAAATTTACATGTCCAGGACTCGATGTGTAAATTTTCTCACGTGTTGAAATAAACTAACCGGTTATACACACGTTACAACATTTAATTTATTAGACTTATTGGTGATGCGATGGAACTTTGACCTTAGATTGTACAACTTTTATTCATTGAATCAGGTTGTCCGTGATTCTGGTATGTGCAGGCATCAGAATATGTATAAATGTTTTTGCAACTCGCTCCCGCTTAACGTCCGGGATATAATTTATTCTAGGTTTTATTTACGTTTAATGTTACCTTAAAAAGATTAGTAATTATATATTGGGAAAAAACTGAAGTTACAAGAGAGTTTCATATAATAATTAAAACTTTACACTATTATAATATTTACATATTTATTTAAAATTATTTATACTGTTTCAAGAAACTTTTATAAAGTTTTTGAATTTTTAATCAAACACATTTAAATTGAAGCAACTAGGCTTACAGTGTTAAAATTGATGTTTTAATAAAAACATATTTCGTTAGTATTTTATAATAAACATTATTATAACATTTACATACTTGCACTATGCTTTTACTTTCGTTTAAATAAATACCATGAAAGTAGTTTTAAAACATTGCATTAGCTCCAGTCAAATGCCACGAGCAAAACTTGAATCGGTGGTCATCAGATGTTGCGATGCACCTAATGTATTTCATAATTAGACCTCTGATCTCTATTTCTATAAAATGTATGAGTGACAGACGGTTTTCTGCAATAGAATATTTGCCTGCCGGGTATCAAACAAATATGTTATTCATTGGATTTCACCAACAAAAAATCTATTCTTATTATTCTCCGTTACTGTATTATAGGATAGAAACTTTAAATTGTTTTCACATATTCTTCCTAAAAGAGAGTTTTTACATGATTGTAATACACATTCATAAGTAAATACTCCATAAGATAAATACTTTTAGTAACAGTAATAGGTTTGCGTAGACGAAATTATTTAAATTCTAATTTATTTATCAAATATATTTCAATTATTTTTACACCATTAATTTATACAGGGTGATCGGTTACCATAACCATTGGCTTTAAAAGGGTGAATGATGAAGAGCAGCCAACCTATCAAAAGTTCAATGTTTTCTGAAATTATAGACAATAACGATAACAAAGTAAAAAAAAGTATTTTACAAATTAGGATACCTAATAAAATTACTTATTGTTTACTATCTGTCTCTGCAGTCTTTCTACTTCGAGAAGTTATTGGCCTATCGCAATCCAAAAGAAAAAATAAGTTAATGTAAGATTTTTTAGAGTGATCGCTTTATTCAGTTTGATTGGAAAGCGGTGTAGAGTTTTAAAGCTTTTTGTTTATAAATAAGCTATACATTCACCACCTTGAAGCTCTTACAACTATAACCTACATAAACCTGTAAGCATTAACAATGTTTAATGAGAAACATCTTCTAAATTTCATTAAAAAACATCTTGGCAAGAAAGTGAAAAGTTATGGTAATGCTTTACCGACGAACCTGCAATCGCGATAAATCTGATACGGCAGCACTAGGGTGGCGAGTTGCATGCACCTGGCGGCTTAGAGGCAGGTCGGGACAATATTTGCATATTTCTTTACACAGGAAATTTGTGGAATGCACGCCGCAGTGTTATTTGTACAAAGGTTTTGTAAACTTCGAAATTCGTGTGACGACAAAAAATTTACAATAAATGACAACGAGAGGAATTTTTTTATTTATTGATATTTCAGTGTATAACATAATTATAACAATAATAGTAATTATTGTTCAAGAAAAATGTAAAAATCCAGAATTTTAAAACTAACTTGTGGTAAAATTATGTTATCGTTCCCCAATCTTATATATTTAGTTTAATAGTTCGACATTTTCTATTAGGTGGGGGAAAATATATGTATGTAAAAACTAGTAATAACGTCTACGATAAAAAAGTTAAATATTTTTCTTATATAAAATATCTTGCTGGTCTTGAAATTAAAAAGTTTACGTTTTAAAAAAGAAAAAAGTAAAGTTTACGTGCTATTTCATTTGTTTCTGTCAAAATGGTATCTTGCGAAAATTTCGAATAAAATTACATTTTCCTAATTTTAAATAACGCAATGTAAATAAGAGTAGCACAAACTTAGATTAAGCATTTTTAATCCGGAAATTTTGATGACAAATACGCACATCGCTCTGGTCGCCTTACGAGCTCACTGAAACAAATGTAAAGAACCATTTACTCATTTATGATTTATTACTGAGGCGTAATAAAACTGAATCCTTTTTAAAGATATGGATTACTAGTGGAGTTGATCACATACGACTAGAAAGTGCGAAGAAGGTCGAGGGCAAAGATTGGTCAAGATTTATAGACTCTCAATTGAGTTCGGTTAACTCGCAAATATAAGAGATATGTGTATGATAGGACTGAAATGTTAGTTTTTATTATTCTTTTACCGCTGAGCAGAATCGTCAATTCATCAACAAAAAATTTTGACCGACAACAATTGACAAAATTACATAAGAAATTGGAGGAAAACAGTCGGATTTTTTTTATATAAAAGGCAGGTGTTCTTTCATTATGTCAACGTTATAACACACATATTTTTCGCTAATCGGCTAAAATGAAGAGAGTTTGGCTGGGAAGTGACAATGCATACGCCATATAGCCCAGTTTTTGCACCTTCACATTTCCGACTGCATCAATCTCTTCAAAATTCTCTAGGCAATATAAGGCAATCAAAAAGGGACTTCTAACATACTTGTCACCTTTTCTTATCAGAAGTCCCAATTTTTTTACAGCAAAGGCATCATTGCGCTACTTTTAAGACACTAAGAAGTCATGGAACGAAATGGCTCCTTTATACTACGGTTAAATGTAAATAAACTTTAGAAAAGTATGTTATAAATTTACATTTAGAATGTAAAGAAACCTTCTGCCATACCTGCTATAAGCATTATGCATTTTATTATATTTATATGAATTGTACATGTAGATGCATGCTACAAATATATGACCTATTTATTTGTATCGGACAATTTTATCATTTTTTGTCTGTTTTATCACATAACCTACCTTAATTATTATGTCACTGCTCGGCCTAAATGGTAAACTATAAAAAAGACTTACCGCGTTGCTTTAGTGAACGCCACCGCCATTGGTTCTTATATTTTGAATAACAAGTGTATAATTAAATGAAATAAAAATATGCAACAAATAGTTCAGAGCATGCGAGTATTTGTTAGAGATACGCATATCGGATTGCGGCGAACAAATATGTACTGTTGTTTACATATGAAGATATATTATTACTTTTTCGGTCACTGCAAAATTTACCTCAACAGAAGCGTTTTTATTTCAGTAGTACAGAGTTTACGTCGAACAAGTTTATCCGCATATTTTTGTAACCAATTGTAGATATTTATAATTATTTTCTGTAAAGGCTTTAAAAGGATTAACATAATTAGCTTCCTAATAATTTAACTAACTTAACATGGATAATGTGAATTATTCGAATACAACATACGGAACCTTTGACTGTAAATTTATTATACGAATTGCGCATGCAATTAAAATATCTAATTAAACATAGCATAATTAAATGTCAAGCGACTTTAATTTTCCATATTTCTATAAATGCGTATTTGTTGATTTTCGTGATTATTTTATGTATAATGTGGTGATAACCATCATCGCCATAGCACCCGTCAGACATCCACTACTCAGCACTGGCTTCCACCATACATTTCCAACAAGACTGATTAAAAGGAGCTTACATCTAACGTTTTTCGAACACCATAAGAAGGCGATCAGTCTACCTTGTGGCCTCTACTCTAATTAAGAGTATGCAAGACGTAATACAAAGTACCTCCCAAACGTCTAAATAGAATATTAATAAATTAATAATTATAATTAGTTGTTCTAATCATATATTTACAGTTTTTAAACTCTATATTTTTACAAGTAAGACAGTTTCAGAAGGGCGCATAATTTTAATGATTCGTGTGTTGAAATAATAATAGATCGATACGGCAAAATTGATGATATAACTAGCTGTAATTTTTTGGAAAATATTTAATATATTGTATTTAATGTATTATTATCATAAGTATTATATGTACGCTTTTGCATACTACATCTCACTATATTGATACGTTCATGTATGTTACTTATTTTCAAGATTTAGTAAGGTTCTTTCAATGTTTGATTTATTTACCTATAAATTAATTTTAATTCTTAGGAAATATTATCGATACTTTGTAAAATGAACATATTTATTAAATGTAACCATTTGCATGATATTTTATTACCAACAAACAGCCAAGGCCTATGGTGATTTATTGCGAATGCTTCCAGATAGCAGAAAATCTTCGAAATACGATTAACTTCAATGTTTCATGTTATTGTTTTTTAATCTAAATTATTGACGTTTGGACAATTTATAACATGCCTGTTTAAATGTGGAGGGTAAGGAGTATGCTGAAATTTCTAAATGGAAATTAATACTACTAAGCAAATATACCAAATACAATTTTGTACCATAAAAGTTTATTTTATGAAACATAAAAATATATGGTCTTTAATCAAATGCAATAATGGTTTTATAGGTTTTATTAAATAATAAATTGTAAAACGCTTAACTAACAATGATGATTGCTCAAAAGTATGCAAGGTAAACTTAATAATACAATCGAATAAATTGATTTAATTGAACTTCCACGTCCATCATAACACATAATTTTATTTCCATTAGTTTTTTTAATTGCATGTGTATAGTGTACGTATTGGGCACTGCATGTGTGTGAGTTATGAGTCGTCTGGATGCGGTGCGATGGGCTGCACGAAGTTCATAGGTAAAGAAGACGGTATATAAGCCTCTTACAGTGTCACTTAGCACACATCCGAGTTGCATTTGATTGTATCTGGACCCTTTGTGCCTTCGCCCTCTGCATTCTGCAATCATGGTGAGAATACATTTTATCGTTTAAAATTATACATTGAAACATATACGTACCTACTAATCTTTGTGTGTGTATAATTTATGGTAGCTAAACTATTACATGTATTAATTTCTTTCGAAACAAAATCACCGGAGACTATTTTTTTGTTGGTATCATTAAATCGGCCGTCTTTAAAATGTGCAACAAAAGTTGGGGTTAACATTTTTTTTTAATTACGTTAGTAATTATTTTTCATTTGCTGCGAATTATTCCGAATGTTTGCCTGGTACTTTCCACCAAATTCTAATTTTTTACTACCTGACTGATAAAAGAAATTGTATTTCAGAGGTATCACTTTATTTATAAATTTGCAACATTACAACAACGATAAGCAACGATCAAGCACAGTAATAAATTTAGTAGTTAGATTCCTAGACTGAGATTATATCGTCATTGTAATACTATATATCGTCAAATATTTGACAGCCCATAGGACTGTTGTTTGTACTGGCTAAGAAAAGTGTAGTTTTATTTCCGTAACTTTTCTATTTTTTTCACTACGAGAATCTTCTATGTTCTTTCTTTATTTATTAAAGGTGTGTTCCAGTTATAATATAATAGTTTAGCTTTTACCTTACATTTCAGTACCTATTTTTGTCTTTTGACAGATTGAACATTTTTCTACGTAATTTGTACGCAGTATTTTGTTAAGTATTTTAAATATTTTTTTTAAAAATATGTTCAAAAGTAAGTCTCTTGCAAATAAATAAAAATATATTACAAAAATCTGTAAAAAACAGCATCTGAAAGCTACTCCTTGTATTACAAATAGACAATGAAACAAACGCGTGTTTGTCGAATAAGAAATACTTATATTATATCCACATCGAACGGAGAAAGACTTAATAAGTATTTTCTATAATAAATTCCTTATTATATAAACTACATAATATAATATAACGGTAATATATAGGTTGTCCCATAAATCAACCTAAAACCAAATCTAAATTGTTTGTAATTGCGTCTCCTGTTTCTTCGTTCAGCCTGCTGCTACTGGTGCGGTATAAAATAGGATTTTATTTTAGAATTTCCAGCACAATACCTTCGTTATGATCAGCATGTAACGTTGTTCGATGACAGATTAAAAAACTTATGAAAGATTTATTAACATCTAAGCTTATTATTGTAAATACTTTATTTATCTTCTTCGCTCAATACATGAAAAATATAATTTTCAGAAATCATTATGTCAAGTTATTTATATTGTATTAAGAATATTAGTACAATACAAAGCAATATTTGTAATTCACACAAATCTTATTTGCCCAGCATTTCGACGACTGATTGTTCAAAATCACGTAAATAATAAGAATAATTAGGACGTGACTTCAATTCCATGCTTTTTCTAGAATCAATACTAGGGCATATACCAAACTAAATATTTCTAGTCAAGAATTGTATTAAGATGGATAGGATGTGCCGATACAAATGATCCTTATTATTTACAAAATTTAATAAAGGTTATTTACGATTTTAATGCATTAATTATTGTAGTTAATAGTGGAAAAATAACAATTTCAGTTATGTTAAAAACAAAGTGAACTCTATATCACTACATAATCTTTTATTGGAATCTTTACAGGATTCGCAAATATGCATATGTTGTAGTATGTGTATGTGTAAATCGCCAACGCTAGTAAAATTTCTGTGTTGGTAAGATGTAACATCTTATATCACACAGTGATAAGCGATAAAGTGACGAAGTACAGAACAAAGTACAAGCCCTCGCAGTGCTTTTTTAAGCATATATCTGATAATTAATCATAAGGTCACGTCTTGCCAAACAAAATAATTTCTTATAAAACGTTTATGTGTTGTAATATAAATACCAAAAAGTAAAGAGCCTAAAATGTAGATACTAAAGCATCCGTGAAAGTAAAATTAATAAGTAAAACCAAATCGCAAAATCTGTTTTATTACAAGGAGTCGTCAAGATGTTATCATATCACGACAACCTTTTCCTTCCTTATATTTGGAGTAGTGCATGACGCGTTTTTATATACCTGACGTAGCTCATCTATTTGTGAGGATTTAAGGCTATATCGTTATGTAAAATATAGTGTTGAGTGTACAGTGTGGCTGAGAATTGTAACCACTACCGATTTTTTTTTAATATTAAAAATATCACAAAGTTGGATGCAAATCCTTAAATTACCTGAAAGTTTTAAAAATATGAGAATTACTTAAATCAGTGTTCATATATTACAGTCAGTACATTTATGTTAAAACTACTAAATTATATCATTAGAGAATGAAAGATAAGCTCGGACAAAAACAGATATACATCGGTTGCATTAGTAAATGATGTATTGGTTGAACAATGTTGCATTATTAAATGGATTAGAAAAAAATCAAGTCAGTTTGCAATAGTGAGCTGTGGTAGCCCAGCGGCAAAGGAGAGAGACTTAAAACGTAAGTCGCAGTTTTGATTGCAGGGATACAATCTTATATAATTCACACTATAAGCATTAATTACACAAGATTGCCGCTGTTCATAAGCGGCATTAAACAGCGGTTCACAAGCAAGTTTCTATAGGATGATCAGCAACGTTTTCTGCGTACCCCAATACCCACACTACGATCGCCAACTCACCTGCCAAGCGTGGTGATTATGGTGGCATGTCAATTATGGCGTGGTGATTTGGTTGAGGCTTAAACCTTGTAGTGGACGTCTGTGGACTGAAACGACGACGAGAACTTGTCAGTTCTACTAACTATAAAGCAAGTAGTTATAATTAGTAAGACATATAACAGTACAATACCACAAATATACACTACAAATATCAAATAATTATACATTACATTATAACGTAAATAATTCATTTCCATGTGTCCTTTAATTATTAAATATTGTTATAATATTTAGGTAATCAAATTTATAACGGATAAGTAGGTTATTTAGAACACATTTTATATAATCGTAAGATTAAGTAGTAACTTTCCTTGTTCAACTACCGATAACAGGTATTCTCATAATCAAGAGCATCGGTGGGAAGTAGCCTGTCTTCTTACGCTGCGCTTTGCGGTCCATGACCTCCACCCCGAATCTTAAATCCCTAAAGGCAATCTGATCTGCATGATAGACCTATCTACTGCTACTTTAACTTGTCAATTGGCACGACCAAGTCATTTACTTTCGTTCCTCTACGGTCTCCTCATTCCTGATTCATAACCTTCTTCAGAAATCTGAATTTGGACCTCTAATTTAAAAAAAATTGTAGCGTCAGTGAATAATATCTTCTCATTGCAAAACAGAGGCTGTGCTATAAATATCGCAAAGCAGGCTTTTTAGAAAGCAACCTATTCATTTCACTTTATGCTTAAAAAAACTTCAACTGCTTAGATTTCCATAACTAAATATTACCAATATTATTAAGCTATTCCTTAGTTTAAGTAGCAAATAAAATTAATATATGAATACTGTAGACACCCATTGTTATCTCTATTGTGTTAAATCGAAATACATTTACGTTTAAATTTTGCAAGCTCCTCAAACTGGACTAATGGCTGTGACGACGTTTTTACAAGATAGGGCGTGTTGCCAGGTCGATTTATGACCTATTGTCGTAACAAATTTAAGCACCTCTAACAAATTCGCTACGTGTAAACTTAAAATGAACATACAGTATTTCACAATATTACATAGCACACGTAACCATTTTTAACATTTGCTATTACGACTCATTACACGCGAACAAATACATTTTCCCTTTTCTTATGCTTATATTAGACTTCTTTTTTATTTTCTTGGAGAATCTAGCATTTTATATAATTTGATTGATTTAATTCACAGACTAAGATTATAAATAAAAAGATTAATAATCTTTAATGTAGAATTTTGTCAGTGATAATAAAAAAATTGCTATTTGCTTTAACACAACTTGAAACTGTGTCGTAATCAATTTATAAAATAAGTAATCTATTCATCTTTAAGTGCCTTCTCTCTAGTTGATTCTGTTCTAAAGAAATTACATAGTATCTCTACGCAAATGCATCACAATTGCCGTTTCACGACTTACACATACATTTTATTGTTAGTTAAGAAACTACACGCGACTCTCCCTTCCGCCTCATTTGTTACGCCGTGAGCAGTTCATGCATTTTGCGTTCCGGTTTCATGTTATATATAGATCAGATGGTTTCATGGATAACCATCTTAAATTTTTTTAAATAGATTTTAATAAAAAATGGAGCATACTTTTATTTATAGAAAAATAAAAAAAAGTTTTTACTCTCCTTATAGCATTTTTTATTTTTTCACATAGCTTACAAAACAGACCACTCAGGCCTTGAGGTTCTGGAGTATAAACCTTGTACCAGCAATCGCAGAGTAGGACGTCCACCGGGGAGAAAGGTTTTGGACGCCGCCCAATTCCAACTGGTCCTATTGGAAGTGTTATGTACAACAGCGAACTTGCTACAGCCAAAATGATAATCATGCTTTGACTGAAGCAACTGCTTCAAGCTGAAGAAACTGACCAAAAACAGATATTTTTAAGAAAGTTGCTGTAATACAATTATTATCATATCATACGTAAAATAAACTTAAGTCACCTCTGTTTTCAGCTTGAATAAACACTTTGATGGGTATTTGCAATTTTTATCTTCCAGGCGCTATGTACATATATTTTAATTAATTGTAAAAATAATTTATAATTAATTTTTACACAATTCTTTTCAGATATCTCTAATAGCTTTTACGTCTATTATTGCTCTTGGAGTACAGGCACAGCAGCCCAAAGACGTTATACCTATTCTACGATACGAATCAGAAGGTCCAAATGTGGACGGGTCGTATAAATGGCTGTAAGTATATATTTAATTTAATTTTAATTATTAAGTAGAGATTTAAAAAAAAATAAACATAAGTAAGAAGGATAAATAGGTAATCTACCTGTCATTTGCTTTTGGCATGTTAAATATATCTATAGAGTAGTTATAGATACTATATATTTATATATATATATATATATATATATATATATATATATATATATATATATATATATATCTAGTTATCTGAACACTTTTCTGTGTATAATTAAGAATAGTAAAATATAAGACGCCGTGGAGCAACCGCCCATGCGATTTAAAAGAGTCTTAATTCTGTAATGTTGGAGCCTATGAGCTCAGCCTCCAAAAACTACTCAGCTAGCAGTACACTGCTCCCTCAATCCAATAGTCAATAGACAATCAATGTCAAAAGCAACCATCATTCATTACCAAAAAAAAAACCTTTGAGCTCTGTATTTAATTTCACTCAGAATATTAACAAAGGAATATAATTATAAAACGTAAACTTTTTAGAAATGAATGAAATAATATAATTTTCAAAATCTAAGACATTTTTAAAAATATTTTTCTAATTGTAACAATAAAAAATACAGTAATTAGTTATAATTTTAGCGATCATCAAACTAATGAATCACAAAAAGACAAAACATGAAACAAATTATCTCATATTTTTTCTCATTTGTGTAGTTATCTCTCCCTGATATAGACATGTAAATCCCGTTACACATAAAATTATTTTAAATAAAATATATATCACAACTACTTATAACAATCATTGACCTTCAATAAGCCTTACCTAACATTTAACTTTTTACAATTACGGGATTAAAATACCTAGATGGTATAGCAGTTTACGGAAAATTACTGTTCCGTGACTAAGTTGTTTATAGATGTTGTTCCATACACATCAGTTGAGGAGGAATTTGACATTTCGCGCATTTTGTATTAGTAATATTACTGTGTAATATTTCTACGGATATAACTTCATTCTTAATCACTTCTTAATCAGCTATATTTTTTTCTAATGTACTATGATACCTTTCCTCTACGCGGGCATCGAAAATACCGGAGTTCTATCGATTTAGCTTCCTCAAAGTCCATTCTTGCGTAATTTTTTTGTGGTATGTCGTACATCTTAGTACTAAGCTAAGCCGATGATGTTCATGATGATTTTCTTCACTACTTCTTGTAAGTGTTGCTATAAAACACCTGCCGAGTCACCAGCGTCTGCTAAGAACAAGAATTTGAGACTTTTTAATAATGGAATTAATATTGACTAGTATCCCAAGAAACTACACAGTGCTAAAAATACTTTTACTGTCCCAAAAAAAAAATAGGTCGTGAGAGATCACTTTTTTCATTAATTTAAGGTCTTAATAATTAACAGCGTTTTCTTTTCAATCCAATTGTTTTTTACCTATTTCGTGAACTGCACGATGTTAGTAACAATGAACTTATATTTTCATTGTAAAGCGTCAAGGTAAACGATATTAATTATTTGATTACATTTCACAGATACGCTACATGTGTTAAAACGAAAAGTAGATTTTTTTTCTAATATTGCCTCATTTTATGTTCCCGTTTGCATAAAGTTATTGTTTTTACTTTTATATTAGTAAAAATATTTATTTTTCGATAAAACTAAATAAATAAAAATGTTAAGCAATAATTTTTTTTTAAATTGTCTCTCATTACAGTTACGAGACCGGTAATGAAATTAAAGCAGAAGAGGCCGGCTACGTTAAGAATTTTGGAAAGGGCGAAGGCGAAGAGGAGCAGGTAGCGCAAGGAAAGTTTAGCTACAAGGCTCCAGATGGCTCTGTAATAACCTTGCAATATGTTGCTGACGCCAACGGATTCCAACCGCAGGTTTATTATCGCATTATATTTTATTCATTTATATTTATTATTTTCTACGACTTCGAAAAGTGCAAATATTTGGAATGGAATTTACTAGACTACCTTCGGAACATAATGATTATAATGAAATTTAGTAATTTTTAATTTTAAAATCTGCGGTTACGAGAACAAATATGAATTATCTCATAGTTAAATAAGACCGCTTTTACGCAATTCCTCTCATGATAAAAGTTTTTGCGTTTTTTGTGCTGTAATTTCGCTAGTTAAATTTATATTTAAACAAATTATAATATTTCATAAAATAAATATTTATAACTTAATCGATAAACCTACCGGCTCCAGAATTGAATTGATAGATTTCATTTTAACGGTGATGCATAGTAGGCGCAAAGAGAGTGGCTGCCGCCTACAACACTTGTGTCAAATTATGTTAGTTTAATTAAGAAAACCATGATGCATTAAAATCCTTTATTCCAAATGATTCGACAATAATACGTAAAATAATTCCTACTTTTTGAGATATTAAATTGGAGTTAGCTCTAAAATGCCCCTTTATCACTATATACACACACATAGTTTTATAATACTTCTTTTTATATTGTGGTATTTTTACTGCGATTTTAAAATAGTATTTTGAAAAATTGATTCCTAGCAATATTTGGGTCGATGCTTTTTAATTTGAATTATTCTCAAAATTATTTTGACTTTAATTAGAAGCTTGTCTAAGCCTTTAACTATTTTCAAAAAGAAAATTTAACACAAAGAAATTTTTAAGCTTCCAGTTCCTTTGGAATTTTCGATTAAATAAATTAAATCGTGCGATTGCAAATAATTTATTATTATTGAAATTTATTAATAATAATAATTTTATATAATTATAGATTACAATTTGATAGTATTAAAGTTATACGCGAATGATATTCTTCATGAACTTAAGTTATGACTTAACCGTATTCTTAAATGGAATTACACGCCGACGATTTGCAAAATCCTTGACATCTTTGGCTGGCACTCGTAAAGTCGTATGAGCAGATGCATCACGGAATCCGGTACCGTAAAAATGTTAAAGACAAGTTCATGTACCGTCGGCAATAAAATGGTTATAAAATGTTAATTTAAAATGACTTTTTTGTTGCAATATATATAAATTAAAACACGCTTTCGTAATCATACTATCAAATAATGTAATATTGTTTATCGGTTTAGGCTTTTTTACTAACATTAACGTTAAGGTCACCTCACTCTACATCGAAATTGATCATCAACATTGACCCACTGATGATATTTATAATTTATATCTCGTTTATCATTTGAAATTGTAGACTTTTTAGACAGGCTTTGTATATTATATTATTGACAATAATAAAAAGAATGCACTAATTCATTGTCCTTAAAATTAAAACTGTTATTACAGAGCTGGTTCAAAAAATTAAGTGACCTAAAAATAATGTTGTTATGTTTTTGTGCCTGAAATTATATTTAAAAAATTTAAAAAAAACATTAAGGTTATAAAAATCTATAATTTTATTCGTAACCGTATAAGTATGAGTATATCAACGGTTGTTTTAATTGACGATTCTTTAAAAGACTACGAATTCCGTTGAAATGCAACATGGAGTTTCTCCTTTAAATATTGCTATGCTTTGTAGTCCAAAGGCGTTAGTTTTTTAAGCGTATTGTTTTTTTTCTAATAAATGAAATAATAACAGAATTGTAATTATAGCACACCCGAGTTACGGTACTGTGACTGGGACTTTCTTCTTTATTCGTTTTTTTTTAATGAAACAAAGATTTCGCCTAATTTAATAAAACAATGGTTTCTTAATAACAATCAAATACAACATTTCTGACAATGTGGCTTAAAATTTTTGCCACGAGTAATTTAGCTTAATTATAGTTTAAGCTAAATAAACAATTTAAAACGTGTTTAATTGAAAATTCGAAAATCTTTTTAATAAACTATGAAGTGCACTAAAGTTTCGTTATACTCGTATTGTCTAAAATATAACACCTATCATAAAATATAACAATTAATGTGAGTGGGAGGTACGGTTGGCTAACATGTGAGTAAATGTCGCGTTAAAATATCGAATGATCTAATCTTTTGAACTATCGTCAGTAACGGAAAAGGTTATTAACGATATGTGTTAATACAAAAAAAATTATAAGAAATAAATATTTTTTCGAATCATGTATAATGTTTGTAAATCAATTTTTTTTGTAATAATTTTGCAAAGACGATTGCTACTGCTTGACATCTTGCAGACACTTTTTTGAACATTTATAATAAGGCACCTACTTTAAAATTAAACATTACATTTTGTAAACAAAATATATATGTCGTTAATCATATTTACTTCATTGCTTATCTAAAGATTTCTTGTGTATAATTTAGATTAGTCGATGAAAATTATTATTAGAATAAATTGCACCCTTGTCAATATACCGACAATAATGAACATCTTGAAACACATGTCGTAAGTGTTAAGTAGAGATATATAGATATTAATTCATTCTAGGTGTCAGTGACCTAGAATTGAGGCAACACTGCGAAATTTCATGTTTATCGATTGTAAGAAAAATATTTAATCTTACGAATAAAAGATATTTGGATATATGTGTGAAAGTGAAAGTGAAAGATTACAAATTAACCGTATTATCTACAGGTGTTCTGTCAACGTTACGCGATGTGTCAAAGGCGGCATCAGTAAAGAATTTATCTAAATCACGCTTGCTCAGGTCTTTGTAGTATTCTAAGCACATTTGACATTTAAAATTTTATTTAATACAGTGTGTGTGTGATTCACGTAATTACGTAAGCTTTGTTCGTAGACGCGTATGTTTCGCGCGCCGCACCTTTATTCGCCCTTTCGTTTGACCTAGGCCTTACGTATTGTCTGTTTCAGCAACTTTGATGGTTTATCTTAAAACTTTTATTTAAACAAATTATCATTTTATAATAACTTTCAACAGTTATAAATATTTGTGATAGATTATCGAGATAATATTATTTTAAAATTTACATTACTGGTTTCTAATAGTGTACCAAAGTTCTGCTAAAATTTGCTAAACTTCATTATTAGTCTTATCCAACAACAAAATAGAAATAAACCCGATGTTAAAAAAGTGTATTTTGACCAAAAAAACCCTAGTTTTTTAAGACCGTTGCCAAAATAGTTCAAAATAGAATTTGACAGTATAGTAATATGTGTATTATCAAATTTTGTATTCAAAATTTGTAAACATTTCATTATTTATTTACTCTTCTTATTATGTATATATTTAATTGAAAATGCGGACTTAATGCATTAAAGTATTCTCTATTAGAAAACTATCAAATATTAATATTGTTTTCTTTCTAGGGCGATCATTTACCGACACCACCGCCCATTCCACCAGCAATTCAACGAGCATTGGACTACTTGAAATCTCTGCCCCCCAACTCTGGAGGAGATGCTCCCAAAGGACGAAGATTTTAATGAAGTTCATTAATCCAGAATGTTATATGAAGATCGTTTTACCCTAAATGTCATGGCACTACTAATTTTTATCCCTTGCATATTTTTCCGCTCTGACTACATACTTCAATAATAATATTCGAATAAGACAATATGCTACATCCACTGACTAACCTCGCTCAGATCCATATCATGAAACGCCGCCACCTTAGAATATCATAAACACCACTTGCCCATATGTCATTGTAAACGCAAGCGAAAGCCAAACAACAAAATTGTCTCTTTATAAGTGACACGTATAATTGTATTTATTTATGTCCCTGAATGGATTAGGTACTCATTCCATATATTTTTTATAATACATACTTTATTAAGATACTAAATAAAATATTTAAACAATATTTCTAGTAGTTTTCGTTATATTTCTTTTACAGTATTAAACTAACTGCGCCATCGGAATTTGTACTCCCAGAAGTTCAAGAGATCCCTAGGAGCCTGTCGCATAATAATAGAAAAAATAAATGTAACATATTTCAAATTGATAAATGTATATAATGTATAAGAGAAATATTGACAGATGCATCTGTTAAATGACAATGCACATTCGCACTATCAAATGCGCATGGTTTAAAGCTAATGATTATTATTAAATACAGATAATTAAATATACGATAATCGCGCGAAATTAATATTGCCTAAAATTATTCTTACTAATATTCTCTTTTTCATAAAAATCTCCTAAAAATATGAAATAAGTGTGTTTATGGTTATATTGTATTGTGTGCTATCAGAAAAAAATATTTTACAGTAACTTCGACTCAGTTACTTATTAAATATTATTAACAACGATGTAGATGTTTTTGTGTTTGACAAAAACGCGTAAGTTAAAAACTTCAATTAATATCAGACAAAATTAACTTTTTTTTTATTTAATCGCAAGCATAATAAAAGTAAAATGTTTAAGCAACCCAATAATTTCCATATTTATTACATTTATAATCTATAACGCTTTATTACAAAACCGATTTTTACTTTCAATACTACAACTTTTGAACCATTAAATAGCTATTTAGATCGGTTTGAGTATTTTAGAAAGGACTGAAATCAATATTAAAACCAAATTAGTTCCCATAGAGCAATATCGGAACTATTCAATTTCTCATTGAAAGAACAAGATAATTACAAGATGGAAATGTCATTGTAAATGGTAGAAAGAGTTTGAGTTCACACGATCTATAAGCTGTGTAGTGCAATATCATTTGTATTTTTGCTAACACACACTTCGTAATAAAGTGGTTTTTGCCGGAGAAGCTAGGTACAAGGTTGATTTTTAATTACATTAAATGCGACACATGTTATAAAATTCCTCTATTACTACCTATACAATATTGTTAGTTGTAAAAATGAACAAGCCATCGTTCTGCCTACATTAGTAGTCAAATTAAAGCTAACTTTTGATCTGTATTAGTTGTAGAATTTAAACCAATCTTTTATATTATTTACATTAAAATACCTGCACTGTATATTGACGTAACGAATATTTTATTTTTATTTACCTAGAGAACAGTAAGGCAATTAAATACATACAAATAAAAAACATTTATTCGCATAACACCAAGACATAAAAAGTTTCAATCTAAGTATAAAAAAACAGAAACCAATAAAAAATTTATTAACAACAAAAATATTTTCTACAGCTTGTACATAGCACCGAAGGTGGTTAAGTGCAAAGTGGATCACAATCGGTACGTTTAAGTTTAAGTAACGATAATTTCATTTTTAAACACGAACGATTGAAAAAATAACCAGAAATTCAATGTTTTGTTCGTTCGGTTTCATCCTGAGCAAGAAAACCGTCAAAAATCTTTATCTAAAAAGAAACTATTTAATCTTTTTCCCCATTTATAATCTCTTTTTTATAAATTTAGTAATCGTATTTTAAAATAACGCTTTAAATAACACGCATAAACTTAAAACATGTACAAGTTAAAGATATAACAATATTGAAATAAAACTAAATAACATTCAGTATCTAGTAACATTTATAGGAGAATTGGCACCTGAGTTGAGAAGTAAATTACATGAGTTGATAAAAGCGTTGATTAATGATATGGTTAATGCAGGCAACATTTCATTGACGAAGTTGCTATAAACTAATTTATCAATGAACATCTGTTGCCTTGTAGAATACAATTATTTTATTTCATTATAAAAATCCATGACTTATTTGAAAAATATGCGTTATATATATATAACATAAATTACATGCAAGAATTATCATACATACATAATCGTATATTTATATATATATATATATATATATATATATATATATATATATATATATATATATATAATGTGTGTGTGTGTGTTACATATTTGTTAATATATAATGTACATGTATGTGTATAGGGAGATTGGTTATAGGTGCAAAAACTTTAAAGGGATTAATGCATCCTTACTGTATGTACCACCTGATGTTTGAAATCTGCAAAGCAATAATTTAAATCTTCACTTAATCAGGGCCTTATCTTTAGTTTTACATATTTCAATCTAATAATAACAATTTGAAAGTGATAGTACATTGTTTATAGCTATCTATTCTATAGTTGGTTATAGATGTAAAAGCTTTAAAGAGGTGAATGCATAGCTACCTCAATTGCTGTCATTTAATGTGTGCCAAACTATATCCAATTATTATTCAAAAATAAGTAATTTAACCTGTTTCAGAATGGTAACTTGGTATAAAGTGGTCAGACATAGGTTTGAAAGTCTTTATGCTTTTTGCTGACGAATTAGCTATTCATTCAACCTTTTACTGCTTATAGTCCGTAAACAAATGGTGCAGCAGACCATAGATAGAAATAAAACTAAAGAATAAAATTGAAAGGTTGGGTAAAGCCCGACTACAAGAACACAAAACAAGAAGATATACGATCAAAATAACAATACATGTAATTAAATAAATAAATCTGAAAGTACCAAAAATTATTGTAAATTAAAGCCAAAAAAAAACCAATAAAGATTGTAAACTAAATTGTGAAAAAAAGAAAACAAGTTAAAAAGATGCTTCAATAAAAACCAAATATTACACGAAAGATCAGGACGCGACGAATGATAGATAATGTGAAGGATATAAGGAAAGTGAAAAAGAAATTGTAAAAAAAGGAGAAAGGTTAATAAATATACAAATCTAAGATAAGAAACTTATCTTATCCGAAATTGTAAGACTAGATAACCACGCCTTAACCCATAATTCATAGTAAAGATTTTTAAGTTCTTTTTAAATTGTTTAATATCACTGTCTAATAGTATGCGTTTAGAAATTTAAATTTACTGGAATATATATTACTGTTGTCCCGCATATTCATTTCACAAATAATATCATTGTCTTTTTGAAATAACCACGGGATCTATAAAAAATGCTGGTCACGCTGATTGAGTTTCATCTCTCAATGAAAACCATTGGGTTAAGTGCAGCACACGGCTAGAGTAAGCCAGACGACGTTTCGATCTCTTGTATTGTAATGGCCTGCGCGGTGGCAGCTAGTTAATGATCACAGAGAATCATTAATATCATTTTAGTTGTTGAAGATCCACAGTTCGACTTAATACTCTCCCATAGATTTTCAAAATGGAACTGGTTGTAACCGTCTTGCGTCTAGTGTCTTTCCAACGACCCTAATGCGATCGTTCTACACCGCAATCTCAGGAATACAAATAAATAACACAGTACAAATCGTATAAAACAAGTTTATTTAGGTCATCTGACGGCCTGATCCTATTCTGGTGACTGATCGGATTCTAAATTACTAGCTGCTATCGAGTTTCAAAGTAAGCTAAAAATTATAATTAATAAGTTTTCACTAGCACTCAAAAAGAGCTAACGCAACATCGTCACATCTAAACTGTGATGAAATTACAGCTTCTGGTGCCAAGTGTTTTATGTAATGCGTCATAGGTTTATTGTTATTAAAATTTGTTAATGCTATTAGATGACTTACGGTATAACAAAGTAATCATTTCCAGGTATAAAAAACAACTTTAACAAACAATTAACAAATAGTGTCAAAAGCTTTCATATTGAGAAAACCACATCGTGTGTTAATTGCAACGGCGAAGAATATTACGGATTGCGTGCATAAATATACTAATAGCCATCAACATACATACATTTCAAAGTAAAAAAATATCTAAGAATTTATTGACCAGTCAAAGTGAGATCGGTAAACATTTCCATCCAAAAGTCAAAAATGGCAAATATAAATATAAAGACAGTATAAAATTTCCAAAACGTAGCTAATATCTTGAATCTTAACGTATGACCTAGCCTACGTTTGAAAATAATAAACTTTACAATTTTTTTATTCGTAAATGGATAATGATCAATTCCTAACATGCAGCAAATACCTTATTATTGGTCTTATACATTAATGCTGTCAATTTTCTGATTCATATGTGATTAATATTGCATAGTTATTTACGGATAAGCATTGAAGCTATCTACAAAGGCCTAATCAAATGTACACATATATTTAAAATTAACTGACATTTATATTTTCTATTTAAAAAAAACGCATACTTTGCGCATTGCCACCGATGATGTTGGCGCAAGCTTTATCATCAAAAACTTTTAAAAAGTACATTTTAATAAAATTCTAACTAACCCGACAGACGTTGTCCTTTTTTAGCTATCATTAATTTTCACACACGCTTAAATAATTCGAACCTTCATAAATAAAAAAGTAATTTAAAAGCCGAGTTCATCGTAGAGGTTTTTATTATACAAGATTAGTTCTTGTGCTCACATAAATAAATGTTGATTCTTTTTAAACAATAAACGCATGTCCTTGTGATTTATTTATTGACATTGTAAATGCCAGCCGCTCTTAAATTGCATTTTTTCTATAAGAACCTTCTTCAGAGTGTTATGAAAAAGGAGGAAATCAGTAAAATTGTTCTCAAGTTTAGATGATACCAAAAATTATCTTTATATAAATATTTGGTACTTATAAAACAAAGCTTAGTTAACAAAAATTACAATAATGTTTTGTGTATATAGTAAAAAAAATACCACTGAACTTTGATGTTGTAAAAAATAGCATAAAAGGTCAAGAGGAAGAAATTACTGCGAAATCGTCAATTAACTTACATATTGCGGCTGTGAGGGCCGCAAAATATTTATAATAGACCAATTTTATTTTAAAAAATTGATATTTATTTTAGAAATGTTTCAATCTACGTTAATTAAAAGCTCAAAAAACCGGTTTCCTGTGACTTTAATTATAAATATTTTGCATATTTTACTAAAAATATTTTGTACTATTTATAAAGAAGCTCATTTTTCATCATCGTTCCAGCATTAGAACGACCTCAGCTGGACATGGGCCTTTCATTTAAAATCATCTACGACCGGATAGAACAGGCTTGCATCCAGCGTCTTCCGACGACTTTAACTAGGTCGTCTGGTTACCTTGAAGATCCTATACTGAAGTTTTCCATCCGTGGTCCAATCCATTGAGGAACATTAAGGCCCCAACAGCCGTATGTTCTGCGCGCTATGAGGCCTGCCCACTACCATTTGCTAATGCGCTGGATTATATCGGTTGCCTTCATTCGTAAAAGAAAAATCCCGAGTATATCCCTCGCGATGGCTCACTGAGCGATTGTGAGCACGCCAATGAGGCCAAGTAAGGGACAATGTTTCAATGCTAGAAGTTATCACTGAGAATACACCAGCCGAAGAACATTGTCTTTAGATGCCAAGAGATATTGGACAATAAGATATTTAGTAGTTTCATGAACGCAGACTACCAAGATATAATTGACGTTTGACCTCTGTTTCAAAGTTTGCCTTACCTAAATAGATTGACTTTTCGCCACAACTACACGAGTCGTACCTGGAACTGATATTTAGGCAAATACATGGACATGTTTTCATTTCATCCGTTTTAATTTTGGGTTTCAGCCGTTGTGAAACTTGATTGTGGCCTTCGAACTCCATGAGTTCCTTCATCAATTTTTCCATAGCTACAATGTTAGCAAACCAAAGATGAGTAATATCTTATCCGTTGATATTGTCACCAAATCCAATGGAATATGCCTTCAAGCTCCTGGGATAGCAACCAGGAGCTTGAAGGCATATTCCATAACTTACATATACTTAGATGTACACGTGTAAATTTTATTATATTCGACTTCGACTAAAGCACCGTCCGTGTTTTTCTAAAAGAACATAGAACTCAAGCTAATTAAGTGTTAACTCAAAAAATGTACGTGTTATGTATTAAATTAAAAGGTAGTAAGATTTTTGACGTAAATAGATTAAAAGTTTTGCAAAACTCCATTAGGATTCATCTTTTTTGGATATTTATCTTTCACTGCATAGATTCGTGACTAGGCAACAAGGGTTATATGAACGAAATCAGAATCGAAATCTATAATCTTATACTTGTGTGAAGATTTATGTTTATTTATATCAAATTCAGACATAAACTAGCTGTAATTTATTACTTATGTAGAAAGATATCTAAGATGTTATTTTTGTGTGTATTGGTAATATAATAAATGAATATTCCATACTACTGATACTACTAATATTTCTAGTTACTAACTATGCGATAGTTTATTTTTATCTCGTCTATGCGATAACTACCAATACCATAACTGATATAACTATCAGTTTGTTTTAATTTCAAAAATATAGTCCTAAGAATAATAACTATACTTAATCTTCACCTTTATTTAAAATAGCATGAGTCATAATACACGTAAAACCAGTTCTAAAAGTATTACCAAGAATTTAAAATTCACATTTTAGTACTTTGTTGGTAATAAATGTCCTTTATGCCTCCGCAACACCCTGGATAACATCAATTCCGTCATATTATGTTTTTACACATGTCCATGTTTTGGTATATTACACATTTCATCCTTGACTTCTTTTCGATTTCAAAAGAGATAACTTTAGATCCTTATTAGTATAGATCGATTTTTGTAATGCATTTTATTGAAGGTCAAATGAAATATATGTTACCTATGGAGCAATTCTTAAAAGCTTAACAAAAATTCTTGAATAAAAAAGATAACCGTCTAATATTGGCACAAATTTTCGCAATGTTCAGATACGTCAGCGATGAGATAATGAATCTATTATAAAAGAAAAAGTAGTAGCATCAAATATAATAGTTTCTTGATAACGGTAAATATGCTGCATGTTTCTAATTTGTTAAAAATTCAGTTACATTGTCATTTTTATGAAGAAATATCTCTTTCGTAAATAATCGTTATTGATTTATCAATTACAACTTTTGTTTGGTCTCTACACTTAGATTCAAATGCCTCATGTGAACTATTATTTACACGCACACTTTTATTAACTATTCCTGTATTATGGAAGCAAGTATTCAGAATTTCACTAAACCTAGACTCAATTTAAATAAGCAATTTTGTGACCAATTAAATTAAGAAAACTTTTAAAATAAAATCTATAATTCTCAAACAATCTTCTAATACTTATTGTAGTTTTGTTCCAAGTTTTCAAAATGATAACCCATTAATCAAATATCGTAGACCAAAATAAGTAGTGCTTTAATAATAATAAAGGAAAAAATAAGACTATTGTTCTCATTAGCTTATCAAAGACTCGTACGTTAACATTACGTTTTACTTCACCTAAATTAATTAACGAATCACCAATTGCTTTATAATCATAAATAAGTTAAATTACCAAAAAATACTTTCGCATATTTGTTCCCATAAAAACGTTACGGAGCTAAAGTTTATAGATATGAAAAGTCATGGTCACGACAAGTGCGTCTTTATGGCATGAATAAATAAAATGAAATGAATTATGATGAGGGTAACCTGACCTAAACGTAAATAATAGATCCACAGCTACGAAGGCATCCTTTGGATGCCAAAGCTGTGTAACAGATGCATTCCAACCGTGTACAGTAAATCGTCTACGCCCAGAGGGAATTTATATTTTGCAACTTAATCGTTTAGGTAATGCAAGCAAATGATTATATCAAAATTATTTAGTAATGTTCTCAACTATTTCTTTTAAGTCCATACTATAAACAACCTAATATCATTTCTTAAAACTATTACAACATATAAACGTAGCGAAAAACTATAAAAAATTAAATAATTAAAAAGCTGCCCGACCTTTCATTTTTCAAAATCTTTTGAAATCTAGCTTTATATTAGAAAAACCTATATACTCTTAATAGATTTACCAACGAGGTAAGATCTTTATTGTTGATTATTTTACGTACGACAATAAACGTTAGCTGATATAACAACTTTTTAACATTTGCTCTCTAAAAACGAAAAAAATGAATTCTTGTAATTTCGTCGAATACGGCGAATTCATTTAATGATGATATCTAAAATTTCCTGTGAATTTTTCTTTGTTATGCTGATTACCTAAAGTACGTTATTTAGTTTTGCGTTGAAGTTTAACTTTGAAACATTTAGCTGGTTACAATTTGATAACGTCTTAATATAACCATCATCAATATCCTTTAAAAAAGATTCAAAACACTCATGTTTTTATTCTATACATACGATCAATTGTCTTATTAATCGTGGAAGATAAAAATATTACAAGTACTTCTGAAATTATATTTCTCGGAAGTAATGAAATAAACTTTTACAATCTGAATTTGATGAATTTACAACCGGTTCTTAATTATTCTTGTATAAATTAAATAATACTTTCTGTTAATCGTTCCAATAAAATACGCGAATATTGTACTTAGCCAAATTAAAAACCCATAGGCTAATAAAAACACGCTAAAGGTATGAATTTCAAATCCACGGATCTCCGTTTAAACATTTAACAAAATTATTACCTAATTGTATTGTAAAAAAAAAACAAAAGTCATACCCATGATTCTGTTAATATAATTTTTTTATATATAGTGTAAATGATAAATTTTAAAGAGAAATAGTTACCTGGCGGTAGAGGAATGAGACTTGCAACCGTAGGTCGCGGATTCGATGCCCAGGATACAATCTCATGCAATTGACACTTTCTGCATTAAATATATAGGATTGCTAGAGAGGGAGTGAATATAATCTTTATGAATATAGGAAAATTCATATATCGAAAACACAAGCTGTATACCGATCAGAAGTAATTATATATTATGTTTAATAGTTAGCTTTATATGAAATGTCGTACTTAATTATATTGTGATATTTAAGTAAAGTCCGTTGGTGATCTTTTGACATCGAATATGCAATGTTAGTGCTATATTACCTGAAGATCATCGATCAAAGCCATCTATGGTTTTAACAGTTGACGACTGACACTTAAATAAGCAATAGTTACACTTCAAATTACATTTATCCTATTATCCTATATTACTACGTTCATATAGAAAGTAAATATGGTATCCGTACGAGAAATCCAAAAAAATCTGTCGATGCTTTTACAAGACACATTCTTTATATTAATAATATTTTCTCATTAGTAATTACATTTGTGCGAATACGTTATGGCAATTTAATTTACTAAACATTTTAGACAAAGGCCTCATGTGACGTTTGAAATAATTCCAAATCTAAGAAAAGCACTATTATCAAAATTGGCCTCTGAGTAGACGACTTTTTTAAAAGGATCAAACCTTAATTTTTTTAAAACAAGTATGGTAAATATTTAAAATTTAGTTTATCAAAGTACTAAAAATAAGATTTTATACTTTTTCGACGCTATGAAACAAAAATTAGGAAAAATATCATCACAGTCTCAAAAGGCCCGAGTCTTTAATTATTGAATTATAACTAATGTACCTAATAAGTATCGAAGCACGTATTCGTCACAAACTATTAATGAACGAAAAGATGCATTTCTAATTCTCTAAAAGATAAAGTACATATTAGCATGCATTGCGTGCGTCGGGCGGGCGGGCGGTGTCGCTTTGAAGTTCACCACGTTGTGCCTATCAGAGGCGTACTCTAATTTTTAGAGCTGCGCCTTCGCAGCGTAGTATAAAAGGCACGCCGTTCGATCTGAAAAATCATTCCCGCCACAAACATCCAACGAGGATCATCAATACCTTTACACATAACTAAAACTAACAAATATGAAGTCGGTAAGTTCATTTAGTTTATAAAGAATCTATACCATCGCAAACTTTGTGTATTCAAGATAAAAAAAAAATATTTAAAAATTAACCGAGTTTTTACATCACCCATTTGTCTATATTTCAATTCTCTTTGTTTCGTTGTCTAATTTTAAATAAGATTTGTAAATTTAGAACGACCTTATTATCTAGAAAACAATGCATGTTCATTGTAACACGCATTTGTATAACTAGCTTGGAGTACACAGTTATATATCTTGTAACATATTCCCACAATTTTCATACATCAACATCGTGTTAATAGCATAAAACAAATTGTGTTACGGTTTTTCGCCAAATTTATGCGTTAATTAAAGTTTGTGTTGTGAATTAAGATTTAGTACCATTAGTGAAATATCGAGCGTTACTAAAGTAACAATGAAGAAGAATAATGTTTGTAAATAAAATTATCTGAAGTGGATATTTTTATCACCGTAGATAATTATTAGCAAGCAGTTTTATTTTATTTGTTATTTTATGAGTTTTACATAACCTTTGCACCCCTGTGACTATGAATAGCCATTGCAATAGGTATTGCTTCATTAAATGTAAACATTATATTTTTTTCTAAGCGAGCCACTGACCCTTAAAGACTAACAAAACAGTAAATTTTATATTAAGCTGTCTTAATATTTGAATCTTTTATTATTCCATTTTTTGTATTTATGTAGAAAAGAAAATAATGATGTTTCGCTCTTTATTTCAGTTTGCAGGTTTGGTTTTGCTAGCTGCTTTAGTCAGTGGTGCACCACAATTTCAGCTCCAACAACAGCAGTATCAGGGACAGCACATTCCTATTCTTAAGCAGACGCAAGAAGTTAACTTTGATGGAAGTTACCAATATAGGTAAGAATATTTGGTTTTTCTATGATTATCGCAGACAATACATAAAGTTTTAGTCATAATTGTAAGTCTTGAATATAGAAAGGCACTCTAATATAAGTGCCGAAATTGTAAAATTATTATAATTTGCAACCTTCTCTGTCAAGATTTTTTATATTTAGTAACATGAGTCGTAAATTTCACTGGTAATAAAATGGCATCAACATTTTAATTTGATATCTGATTTGATAAATAAATTACAAAAGCACGTTTCGAAAAACGGATCGTAAATATTGTATATTTCGAAATGCCTACGCTTCACAAATGGACGGTCTCATGTAAACTAAATTAAACGCCATGTTGGAGTCATCCACGCGTGTGGTCGCTGCCAGGCCCTCATTATGCAACATATTGGCCTATGCACTAACGTTTGCCGTTTTCTAATCCGTGAATCACAGAAATTACTTTCGAAAGGTTTTCAGTGTGTTCATTTTGTAATAAATACTGTCAAAGCCTGTTCACCTCATCGGCATATAGTTTAAGTTTATTATGTATTCTCGTCTATGTAATCATTAAAGTTAGGTATCAAATAAGTTTAAAATAAATTTCTAATATTATAATTTGTTTTGAACTAAATGCAGGTTTGTTCAAAACAAATTGCATCATATGTAATTCCAGTTCAAGTTCTTTGTATTGTTATTGCAAAATAACAACACAATAAAAGTATAATACAGTTTTATTAGGACACTACAAATCATCCGAATATTTGAATTTGTTCTGTAACAAACAGTTCTCAAGAACATAAAACTTTATCGACAAGATTGGCAATGTATGTATTGTATACATAATGTGCGCTCTAACAGTTTCGATAGAAATTATTATTAGAATCGATATATCCTAGTACATAAATATAAACCACGCTAAGGTCGTAATAATGTTTAAAACAAATTTTAAAAAGGTATAAATTATGGAATTGTAAAATGTTTACTGTTTAAACATGAAATATAATTTTATTATTATAAATGCTATTAATTGTAACTTATTATTATAATACATCGAGCAGTGGTAGCTCAGCGATTAAGGACTTAGATTTGCGATCGTAGGTCGAAGATTCGATTCCCAAAAAACAGTTTTATAATTCACACAATGTACATTGATTATTTAGGATTGCCACTGCTCACAAATAAGTTTCCCGATTGTAAACAACGTCCTCTGCGTACTATACTACTATACACATTGCGACCTGCCTTCCATGCGTCGCGATTATGGCATATCCCCATATCTTTAGGGTGGGCCAGTGTCTTGCAATGGACGTCTATTGGCTGAAACGATAATTGTTATAATTCACGGTAACATAAGTTTGAGACAAGAGTCATTTTTTCTCTTCTCTTTTGTTTTATCTCATATTGGAACATATTTATGTTCCAATATGAGAAGCTGTGTTGTTTTATAAGTACGAATAGTATGCAATCTTGTAGGAAAATAAATCCGTGACTTAAGACCGACGGTCACAGTCCTAAGCTTTTTTTTCTTTTTCCGCTGATGTATTTATTCTGGACATTGTCTCGATGATTGTTTCGGTTGTTCTTCTATTGCTTCTTCAATTGAATGTATACACTCTACTGCGTTTCTTTATAGAACTAGGCTACAGAACCAAGTTAATTGCAAACTATATCTGTTGTTGTATAAATATTTTATCATTATCATCATTGGCCAAATTTCATTTAGGTTGAATGTGAAATCCTATTTATTTAACTTTAAGTCTAATTTAATTTTCTCTTTTATTTAAAGCTACGAGACTGGTAACGGAATCGCGGCACAGGAACAAGGTTTCCTGAAAAACGCCGGTGTAAAGGATGCCGAGGCTCAAGTCGCACAAGGTTCCTTCAGTTTCACATCGCCCGAAGGAATCCCTATTTCTCTCACCTACGTCGCCGATGAGAATGGTAATTTTTAATTATTCATTTTGTAATGCTTTAATTCTAAGGTATTTTTCATACAACTCAAAAGCTAACCCCAAAAACTTGGCCATTTATGTGCACGTAAAGGTAAAGTTTAAATGCAAATATATTACGTGATATGACTACAAATTATTTCAGTAGAAATAATGTCAGCGTTATAGATGCTCATCTGGATAAAGATGTAAACGAGTTTTATAATTCGTAGCGTGTATGTATCAATAAGGATACGAGCTTGCCAAGACCGGTCATCGCTGCGATCTTTTGGGTCAGCCCTCTGTCTTGCAGTATATATACAGTATCAGCTGACATGATAAAGGCGATGTGTCATTCGTAACCGACATCTATGGGAGGAATCTGTATCCAGCAATGGACGTTATTGGCAAAAATAATGGAGATGTATAATTTATTTTAAATCATTATTTGTTCCATTCCATAGTTACTTTTTAATAGGCTACAGATTTTACTCTTTTTGTTTAACAGGTTTCCGCGCTGAGGGTGCCCATTTACCAACTCCTCCTCCAATCCCAGAAGCTATCGCCAGAGCTCTGCAATACATCCAGTCTCAACCCCAGCAGCCCCAGCAACAATTCCAACAGCAACCTTTCCGGGGTTAGATCTCAACACATGACTTAAGCCCGCTCTACCCAACAAAACATTTTACCCATGTACCTTCTCAAATCATTTAAGTATAGCGATTTGTCACTGTGATGTATTTTATATTATTAGAATAAACAAGATTTATAAATATAACTGGAAGATAATAAGTGTTTTATTATTCGTCAAAATATAATGATACAGATTCTTTATGAATATTTTAGGACTAAAGTTTAAAGCAAGCAATAACTTTGTATCGGTTCTTCTTCATTGAGCAAACGACACGAAAGTTTTTTGCTACAAGTTATGAATGCACATTTTTTAATGAAAAATTTTAAAAGTATTATGTATTATAATGTAATTATTTAAGAGACTTTTAACTTTGTCATTAAAAATTAAGTGAGAAACGTACATTTTTCAAAATTTTATGACAATACTCAGATACAGTATTGTTATAAAATTGATTATTCATACATAATTAGACAATTAAACCTAATTTAAAAAATCTTCATACTTTCCAAAGTCTGATAAAATCGTGTAACCGGCAGTATAATTAAAATAACTGTCCAATATTTCGGTGGCAGCAAAAAATGACGTTATTTCAAGCATAATCAATAAAGCAAATCAATAAGATTTTATTAATTTAATTTTAAATTTTAGAATTTTTATAAGAGTTTTAAATAAAACATATACTGCAGCGTATGTAAAAATGTTAAAAATATGGTCGATAGAAGCGAAAACGTTTAATTTTTTCCTTTCTTTAAAAAATTATTCACTTTTTTATAAGATATTTTTAAACAGAAGCTAGAAGTCAAAGTTTATTTATAAAAATAGAAATGGATCAACATTACTTCAGGTAAAAAAAAAACAAAAAAAAATGTGTTAAACCTGTTAAAGAAATATCATAATAATTTATTTTAAATCTAAATTTCATGGCTATCAGTCCAAAATCCTTAAAATAGCCACTATTAAAAAATTCGAAGTGCTAAGCACTTCACATTTTTCTCCTCGTCTGATTATCCTTTATAAAATCGTCTATAGAAGTTCTCACGCATTACAATGATGATTGTAAAAATTATACTTTTACTATTTTGTTACTATTATTGTCGCGAATCATTTTTTTTTTGAAGAATATAGGAATCTGGTTCTCACATCGTTCTTTATATAAACACAGTTACAGTGTGATTCATTTTTCCGGGCACTTATAAAACATTTACAGTCCGTCTATGTTCACGAATATTTACATAATGGAAGCACCGCGTAAGATAAAGAAAATGATTACACCGAAGCAACAACACATTACTAAGAATTATATATTTTAATAATCCATATATGCATTGACTAGATTTATTATTGCTAGTTTAATTAAATGCAAATGAAAATTAAGAGTGAACATTCTAAATTCACTTTAGCAATAAATCTGAATAAATCTTTGAAGTTTGAGCAATACTTACCCGCTTTATTTGTATTTACGCAATATATGCCCCAATCGATCTCATCTAAAGATATTCAAGTGGCTTGTGCACAGAACTACATATCAGCAACGAAGGTTTTACAAGTTATTCCTAAAATTAACACAGTCCTTGTTGTAAATTTTCTTTTATAATCAATTGCTGGTTTTCTGTAAACATTTACAGCTCAAGGTGGCAAAACGCTAAAAGAACCTTTTTAAAATAATTAAACTCATGGTTTGTCACGGAGATCTCCACAAGAATAATTAAATAATTATTTAACCACATTGAATTTACAGATTTAATAAAGGGGTATGTTATTACAATACAACGCTTTCAGAGTTTCCATCAACGATAATCTTCTAGCAATTTATACTTAAGAGATTTTTAATGACAAAATACGATAATTATGTTGATTCGTTTATGAAACGCTGACATAAATCTTTTTTGTATTTTTTTAAGTATAACTTTCGATCTTGCATCGCGACGCATTCATATAGACAGTAACTAGACTAACAGTAGAGACAAAGCGAGTTTTGTAGCAGTTTGATGAGCTATGTAGTAAATGAAACTTCAACATTGGTTAAATAATAATAATCTTACAAGAGCTACCGATTCGGTCATGTTGAGTCAAGCTTGAGGACTACAAGCTTAGTAAACTGTAAAGAGATTTCGGGCCACTTCTCTCCTTTTGGAAATCTACGAGGGAGGCTTATGTCGAGCAGTGAACGACCTTTAACTAAAATAATGATGATGAAAGTATGCCTTGCTGCAATAAACAACCTATCCTTTAGAAGAAATACATAAGACATATTTACTATACCTATGATTATTTATCCAATAATTATAATCGTTTTCTTACTCTGTTTTTTTATTCTTTCTGAGGCAAGTGCGATCCAAGGTTGTTTAATGTTTTTATTAATTATTGTATTTATTAAATATATTATACCGTATATTATAATAAGTATATTTTCTATATACATATGTATGTTTGATTATATGTATGTTTTCTACACTTTAACTACCCGATTAATAACGGGTATGCATGAAAACAGTAGATGTATAAATATATTTATACTGTTTTCATAATATGGTTGTCTAGAAGAAATTGCTTCGTGTGATGAGACCGTCCGTTGTACTTTTTTAATAATATAAAACTAAGTATTGTTTTCTAGAATGTACAATAAAAAAAATGAAATAGTTGATATTTCTCATTGTGATAAAAGAACACGCGAGAAGAATTAGAGCAGATATTAATGAGGTATGTCAGAAGCAGAGCTAGCACCAGAACCGAGAAATCAAATAAATGCAATTTGTCCGGATTCACGGCTCTTGATTCTAATTTATTTCTATTCTGATGACTCTTTTACGAAATGTTAAATTCAGTCACGGATTTTTTTAGCTAGCCTTATCCTCCTACGTGTTCCGTTGTTCTCAATCCTGAGAGTTCGCCGTGTGGTATCACGCCATCGGTCTTCACCGTTGAATGATGTCAGTGCGGATTTGATCATCATATTTTTTATCATTTCATCCATAGATTTCCAATAAGACAGATTTAAAACGGCTTCCATTCAGCATCCTTCGATGACCATAAGAAGGTCGTCTCTCTACCTTTTGGATGGATATCCTATGATGTACTTGCTGATCTGTGGTCTCCATTCCAGAATCTTGAGACCCCGGTGGCAATCTATTCTATTCCTCTGTTACGTAGCCTGCCCACAGCCATTTCCACCTGCCAACTCCCTGGAATATGCGGGTTTCTTTTATTTGTGTACGAATCTACCTAATTAGACCTGTAATTTGAGTAATTTAACGTATCTTATCTGAGAGATGCCTAAATATATTTAAAACCAAACATGGTTCTTTGCCATGCCTCAATTTTGTTACGTTACATTTGGTTCTTTCAAATGACTAGCCAAGGATTGTCTTCAATGATGCCCCAGTTTTAATTTAATCTTCGTATCCTGTACACGTTTGTCAAATAATTAAAAAAATTGATTTTTATAATAATATGTAGATTGTGTGAAATTTACGATGGCCTCAAAAAATTTATTGAGTTGTAAACTACGACAAAATTTAAACTTATTTCAGCGCCATCTTTTATATTGAATACAAAACGTTACGAGCTTTCGGCGTGTTATTAAGAGCTAGTAATATATCGTTCAAAAAACATCAAATGTTGTATTTGTAATAACAGATGGCACTTTTAACAAAAACAACAGTAATGGCAAAATGAGGTGGCGCATTCATGAGCCAATTATTGACAAACTTAAGAATCGGGAATTTCGAAATAAATGCCAAAAAAACACAAAAGATTGAGGATATCAAATGAAATGTGCCATTGATATTTATCAACAATTTCCAAGTACATCATGCTTACGGCATAGATGTTTGGACGCATCGCAAACTGGTTTAATGGAATACGAATGTTCGGCCATAAGTTCTGACCCGGTTTAAATATAATTATTTTAATTTACTTGAGTAAAGGTAATTCTATTTAGAAACCTGTATTGGTTTATGATAAATATTATGAAAAACTAAAAAATCGTAAAAAATATACAGAGAATGTTTTTTAAAATAATGTTGATTTTTAACAAACCTTGTTTTATATTTAATATAAATGTACTTAACGAATAGTAATATTGATTGCTTCAAAATAACCTAAAATATGTTAATTGATAAAATGTGTATCTTTTAATTTGTGAATAAGTAATCGTTACTCAAGGTTGTGATTGTTTCATTTACAAACTCTTTGTGCAGTACTCAGAACAAAAGACATTTAAGTTATTATTCAAACTTACTAGATATTCAGTTAGACACGATTTATAAAAATGTGAGGACCATTTGAAATACGGATATTTAGCTATATAATATAATATAATATATAATGTAATAAAAGTAACTATGATTTTGTAAGCGAATAACTCCGAAAACAAGGTCGAAAGTTCAAATTGACCTTTACTATCTTGTAGACGAAATATTGGTCTTTTTGAGATCCATAATTATTATTATTTATTAAATATTTAAAAATAACAAAAAAATTGGTAAATCATTATGCACTTTGCTCTATTAATATCAGATTAATAGATTATTAATTATTTTGACAACCAAATATTTTTAATCCGTGCACATCTATATATATATCTATAACTTTCTGGTATAATTATTCAGTGATTTATTAATTATGACCAAGAATATGATTGTACAATCAATAAAAATGTTAGGACCTATAACAATACTCTTCAAACCGTTGGGCCCCAAATGTCATTCGTCTTCTTATGTAACAGTTGATTCTTAATAGAAAATAACGTCATATTGGAGAGGCTATAAATCAACAGATTGGCGTTATATTACTGCTTTTAAAAAAAATATATATGTTGCACGTGTATGTATTGATTTATCTATTGCACACCATACAGAAAATATAATACTTACACACAACTTAATTTACCAAACAAAAATATAGGTAATTAAAAACATTGAAACTGATCACAATTGTTTAGTAAACACACGAGCAAAAAAAACAAGAAAATGGCGGGCGCTTGTAAAAAGTTCGCATGACAGATGATACGATTCGCTCATATGTACTCATGGTTACCCAGAAATATGAAATCTCACCTTGAAATAAAATGGACGTAAATATAGATGGTAATTTTAAATATTCCTCATTAAAACAGCTTTTTTAAACCTGTCCATTTAATTGCTACCCAGAGTAATCAATACGAAAATATAAATCTTTTATTTATAGACAAAAATGTAAACACAAATATTCTATAGTCATTGTACGAACAACTTTTATTTTTAGAATTAAAATAAACAACAAGGTTGCCAACAAACGTCATCCATTCTAGCAAATAACCAGGAAGAGGTAAAATATCACATTATTACGGTTACGCTTATACGTCAGATATAGTCTCAAACATTTATTAATATTTATTAATAGCAAGTAAATATTTCATAATATGTCCAAAAATTATGGTAAATATGAAAGAGTGATAAACTTTTATTGTAAAGCTATCCTTAAACATCGTAGTAAGTATCTACTTCGAAGCAGGTAGCGTCACGATAATTATAAGATATTTTGTTTTAATATCACGATTCCGGCTTAAATCTTCCTTCTATACATAATAACAGACGCTTAAATTAGTCTATAAAGGCTAACAGTAATGGTTAAAATAATACTACTAACTGGGTATTTCGTACGGTGAAGTTGTGTGAATCGTTTTTATTTTATGTTTTTTAAATTCAAATAACTGTGCCGTTTTTTTCATAAGTTGAATTTACATTTATATTTCAATAAGATGATGTATCGTTTCCTGCTTGTTTTATCTTTTGTTATATTTAGTACGGATGCCATAAAATCTGAGGAATCAGATTCAAAAATAATTGAATATGAAAATAATAACGATGGACGCGGTAACTACCACTTCAGGTAATAATTGTAACATTTAATTTGGTAATAGCTTCCATGCTTTATATTCTTTGTGCTTTCTGTTGTTATATAGCTTTAATTTATTTTTAAGCACATTCATTAAAATGGTATAATTAAGAGTTATAACAATGAAAAAATCTGTAGCACCTGCCTATTTAAAGTATGTACAACATACTCTTCTTCTAAGTTGTTTAGCAAAGCTTAGCATAGGTGACTTAGACAGTTTTACTATTGAAACAAAAGTCTTATTGGGTTTTTAATTAATAAATTATTTATTAATATGTTATGCACTAGAACTTTTACAGATGTTTAAAACGAATTGAAAAATAAAAATTTCAACAATTAAAAAAAATAGTGTAAATAAACTCAATATTGACTGTTTCGAAAAATATTTTATCCTTGCAGACTATACTGTTAATGCATTTACTAAAATATTTTTACAATAAAAGAGTAATAACGATTACTTTTACAAAATGATTGTAATTATTTTTTAAGGACACGTAAAGTTTTTGTTTTAATTCTTTAAACTGTTTTTAAAATTTAAAATGATTATATTTTGCAAAGTTAATCATTGTGAGATAATATTTTTAGTATATTCTGTCGCAAAAGATTTGGTACTACATATAATAATAAATATTAATTCATTAATTTACCGACCATTTTCACTTACAACGTCCAATATTTACAATAATTAATCACATCTAAATGAAGGAATTAAATCAGTTGTAATAACTTCGAAAGTGACTTACACTTGACTACTGTTTAGACAAAAATGCAACATTAAATAAAGAGACAGTGAAATATATAACAATTTAAAAAACATGTAAATAATTAAGAACAACGCATTCGAATACATAATAATATTCGTCGTAAGCAAGACAGATTAAGAAATTATCGTCTTTGTGGTATGGTATGCCTTTGCCAGAGTAATGATGAAATGATGTTATTGCACCAACCCTTATCACAATTTTCCGCTATCTTTGCCTCTCCAAGGCACTACGCACGATTCCTTCCAGTGGCAATTTCATAAGAGCCCTCATCTGATCCGTTCATTACGCGGCTAGGTTATCTCTGGATCCATTCACTCTTCCTTAGATAAAGGTGTCTCCAACTTTCTTTCACAACACGTCGAAAAGTTTAAGAAAAAGGAAAAACTTTACGTAAATTGCAATATATATTCAGTATTGCTACATATACTAATATTTAATCATCTCTCTCATAATGTTTGACTATTATTGATAAATAGTACAACCAGCGATTGATGCACGTTGTATAGTATATATTTTCATTACTTTAATAGACTGTGAAGATTCGTCATCCAGCCATAAGACCTTTTGGGAGCGACCGGCATCGTCGTTTTCCAATGACCTTAACAAGGTTGTCTGTCCACTTGTAGGTGGATCTCCAGTCTCCACCCCACTGTTGCCTGTTTACTTTAGTCTTAAGTCCCCAGCATAGCCCTCTCCATGATTTTGTGTGTAGCTTACACCTAAAATAATACAAAAGAGAGTTCTTTTTTTTTTCTTCAAAAAATGTAGTTGTTGAAAAAATTGATAAGCGTACTACTGTCCAGTTTACACTGGACAGTATTTGAAAGTGAGAGAATAACTGGTATGTACAATGGTATAATAATATCGATTGTTTAGCATTGATTGGTTGTGCTCTGCAGTGCGGCAACCACATCACTCGTAAAAAAAACAATAAAATGAAAACATGCCTGCTTGAAAAAAAATTCAGATCTTTTAAATAATAAGGGTCTTTTAACTACTTAACCTCTATTATAAAACATAATAAAGTGTTACAACAGTATTATAATTTAGTACTTTTTTCATTCTTTACAGATTTGTAACATCGAATGGTATTACAAGGGAAGAAACGGGTAGCCTAATTAATGATGGTTTACCAAATCAATATATTTACGTAGTAGGTTCTTATTCATATACTGACACAGAAGGAGTTCCGCGGAATATAAATTATGTAGCAGATATTAACGGATATGTCATTCAAGATGAGATATCGCAAGTAAGTAATCATATAAATATAATAAAAAGAAGTTTTAAAAAACTTTATATAGAACTCACTGTACGTTAATCTTATAGTAGTTATTACAAATGTTATAATTTTAAATAAGTATTTTTTCCTATCAAAATGTATACGTAAATATAGTGTTAGTAAATAAATTTTTGCAATTAGTTTAAGTTATATTTACCACATTTCAGGTACGGCTTGAGGCTAACGGCATATCGGGGCCTCTCATCGCATCTTTGTTGGGAAAATGAACAATTTTAGTTTGAATATATGGTTTATTTATATGTTGTTGTTTATTCTGTTTCTTTTCTCCCGTGGGGAAAACCTACATCGGATACCCCATACCATACATGGCAACAAAAGGGTTAAGCCGAACGCTCACCGGCAAAAATACCCCGGTTTTCTTTAACGTCGTTTGTTAAAAATACGGAAACGCTCTCGCGTACTATCGTAGTTTCAACGGCGGTGGCCTTGTACCTCTTCCCCTCAGGATAGAGCTGTAGGCTCTAACTTGTTATCATAAACATGCAAGATTTAGTTCGCGCACCACCGCAGGATCACCCCAATTCAGTCGCCAAGGTCATGTTATGGGGGTGGCAGAAGAGCGCGGTAGAGCTCCCTCCGATCTCTAGGTCTCCGACTGCGGAGGAGGAGCTCAAATGTTTTTTCACTTTCTCTCTTCGCAGCCTTCTTATTTAAACCAACACAATTACCCACAAATTCATTATTCGTTTTAAAATGGGAAGAACTGAATACTTTAATATAATTAACGAATGTCTTTCTTCATTTTTTTCGTATAACTTGAATTACCTGCTACTCGGGTAGAGTCAATATTCATTAAAACACTTTCTTAAGGAAATTAGCGTATCCGCATACTAGAGGTTAAAGTCAATAATATGAACATGTTCTCGAGAACTGTCAACAATTTACAACGTGACAGTGGCTTTGTTATCTACGTAATATCATACATCACGGTCATTTCAAAATAACTTCCGGAATATAAATCAGCAGATCAATTAATAACCGAATTATTTAAACCGGTCCGTGTTTTAATTAGTTTTCTTAAATTGATCTCTTATTGCGTTTTGCTATTTAAGTGGCTATTTTAATTTGGCATAACAGAGAGAACACTATAAATTTATAATATCTTTAATTAACCAAGTCACACTACCCCAGCTTTTGTAGTGCAAAATGGGATATTTGTTTATGTTAGATGCGGATAACGCAAGACCGGTCATTGTAGCGATTTTCGAGGCAGGCTTTGCTTCTACCCGCTGATATTTTGGTGATTATGATTCAATGCTATAGTCAATTAACATATATTGATGCAGGCAAAATTATTGCTTGTTATATTATTACACTTATGAGACATGTATTGATCTATAGCTCAAATCTCAAAATTTAAAGTAACACTACTATTATCAATAAGCCATTTATCTTATTGCAATAACCGTTCCGCGATGTTAGGAAATGTTATAATCTAGTTAGCCACACAAAAATTATCTTGAAGAGTTGAACAAACATCAATGTCATGAATGATTTCATATTTTCTGAATGTTCTGAATTGTAAATAAAATTGCAAACGCATTAATAACTTCTTCAAGATCAAGGCAATCGAGTGTAGTCATGTTTCAAGCCTTTCCTCATAAGCATCATTTTTGAGAGATACTAATCAGTTTTATATTTAAATCCGTTTTGACAGATATCACGCACAACCAATTAATATTTAATACACTTTTTACATAACTGTATATTTAACTATGAAAACCAACATTAATATTGAAAGATTTATAGAGGCAACGAAAATTATAAGATCACAAGATGGGTCTTAAGTTCATGTTTAATTCCAAAAAGTGATAAGGAAATTTAGTGTTATGTGATAATTTACGTCTGTTGGTGTAGTGCCAATGTATTTTCACGTGGAAATAAATTTCAAATCATATCAGAAATATATACTTCATATAAACGGATATATTGTATAATTATGAAAATCATAAATATTTTGAATTATACCTAATAACACATGATTGCGAAATTTTGGCCTATGTGTAGATAATCTACAATCCCATAAAAATCGAAAAATGTTACTCAAATTTAATCGCAAAAATAATGTTATTCCTCTTAAATAATAATAGTTAATTGCAAAATTATTAGTTAATCGAGGATTTATAATCTTAAGATAACGCCTAATTAAGTGAAAATTACTTAATGATTTAAAATATAAGCCGGAAAACAACAGACAAAAGAACTTTTAATAATTTTACGAATTACAATACATAACGAATACAATACAAATTTTATTTCTTACCTTTTTTACCGTTAGACTATTCATTTAATAATAAAAAAGTTCAAATTATAATGAGTAACAACAAAGATATTGATTAGAATAACATTATGAATATTTTAGAGATTTCCGGAAAATTTTGAATAATTAATTACTTTTTAAATAATAATTTGATTAATTTTAAATGTGTATATATGTTTAACCAAATATGTATGTAAATACATATAAAAATCATACTATTGATTATATATCATTAAATATCGATATCAAATTTTGGTTAAATATTAAAAACTAGTAGACTTCTCCACATTAGAACCTTTGGGTAACTTTCGATACCCAAAAAAAAAAGGTATAGTTATGTTTCTATTCCAATAATTAAAACAATCCTAAACACGTCAATAAAAGTTCATTGAACGAATAGTTACTAGCTTTTTATGTTTACTTGCTACCTTTAACATAAGAATATAATAAAATGATTAATCAAACACACTCAATACATTTCGTATCGACTTAGCCTATGAAAACGCTATCCTCTGTTTCATTTTTTGTCTACTGTCGTAATTTAATTTAAGAATAATGTATACTGTAAGTAGTATATTGTAACTATCAATGTATTCGGTGTATGTGTAAATTGTTAGAAATGAAAGACCTCAGAATAAATATTAAAAAAAAAACATAACACAGCTTATAAGGAATTACAATTTCATATGGTGTCTGATTTCGTTTATTACCTGCTTTTCGGTAAATTTACCTACAAGCGGCTTTTACACGGGATTAGTTAGTAATAGATAGGGTTTATCAAAAGGGTAATAACCCAAAAACAATTTGAATATGTATACATGTTGATAGGAGGTTGACATTCATTCTTTCACAATTTTTTCTATTTCCAATCAACCTGTATATGTATAACAGTAAAGCGTGTTTGTTAGTCTTGAATGAATACCTTTCTAAAAACTAATGCCATTGTAACTTTGGTTTAAATGTTTCGTAATAACTTAGTAACTCTTAGGCTATGAGTAACGACCATGCAATAATAACAATAATAAGTTATCAACTTATGCCAATGCCTTTTCTCACATAACCGGCACAGGCGAGATGATTCGAATTACAAATTAATGAACCTGGGAATTAATTATATTTAGTTGCCAATCCAGTTAAGGAGTATGTTTGCATGATAGGCTATTAAATGATAGAGTCATTGAACTAGAGGAGTCCTTGGCGGCGTATTGTTTGCAAAGGAATGAAGTTGAGAGCTGACATTCCTGAAGAACTGGATATAAAGACACGGCAGCCATACGCATGGTCCACAGTTCATTAAGTTAACAGGCGTAGAAAAATATTAATAGATATGGTAAGTAACGTAAGATTTAACGAAAAATAGTGTGTATGATGAACATTTATACCTATTTCTTTATTCACTCTTAATACTTTGGACATAGATTCCTAATGAAAATTTAACAGATAATAGTTATCGTTAGTCTACTTGCCTCCAAGTGTATTGAAGTAAATGCAGGCGGGACAGCAAAACTAAACAGTGTTCCTTTAACAATATTATTTTAAGAAAACTTATTATTAATGCTATATGACGAACAATATATAAATAGTAAAAGCTTACCTTGATTTCGGTTCAAGGTTTTTCATATACTTTTACGGTATCAAATAGGTGGAAGGTGGAAAATATAGCGTACAGTGTCTTATTCCTTTTTGAGGTTGAATAGGACATGCTATCAAATTAATATCTATTATTGAAATTCCAGTAAAGTGAAGCTTGTTCTAGTTAGCCTTGACATTTGATGTGTATATTGCGCAGGCGATTTGTGGATTCATCTGCCTCATCGTGGCTGTGTTATTAGCTACTGTTGAAAACGTACCTACGGCGAATAGCAGCAATAAACAGATAATAAAGTACGAATATAGCAACAATGGCAACGGCGCATACAGTTTTGAGTAAGTAAGAATTTAAAACAGATCTGTTTTATTATGAACAGGACCGAAATAAAATTATTAGTGGATTTGTCAAGCATTTTCTTAACACGTCAAATCTTTGTACAAGATAATTGTTTATAGGGATAGCAGATTTAAAAGGATAATTGGCACATTTATCAAACAATAATTATAAAGCTTTTCACATATTTCAAATAACTCTGCATAAAAAGATCATGACAAATTATATTGTCAATAACTTGTGGCAGTACAAACGGCAGTACTTCTGTAAGAATATATTGTAAACAATAAGTAATTTTAATAATCAGAAATCTAAATTTTGAAACTGCTTTATTTCTAAATTACGATAAAATTGTTGAAGCATATATGCTATTCATTCACTTCTTTAAAGCTTTTACACCTAAAATCAATCACCCTGTATAATAATAGAACAGATGGTTATAATACGGCATCTGTACAATATATAGAGGTAAACAATGTATCGTGTTCTTCTAATTGTTATCATTAGATAAAAATAGGTAAAATTAATGACAAATGGTAAAATTGGTAAAAATGGTAAAATAAATGCACAGATTATAATACAAATTTAAATTATTTATTTACAGATTTCAAACATCGGATGGTACTTATAGAAAAGAAGAGGCAGGTTTCACCGACAAAGGAAGAAAAAACACTTTTACTGTTCGAGGAGAATACGGATATGTCAATTCTTTAGGACAATATTATAGCGTTCGATATATCGCCGACATTAATGGATTCCAACCTCAAATACAAAAGGATGCTATTAAATTTAATGATAGAAGAATAATTTAAGGTTACGTTAACCTTGTGGTATAGTCATAATTCAAACTTTATGGAGCTTTACATGATTTTATATATTTTTTAAATTTTACTAATGCGATTTGTTATTGCATAAATGAACGATGGATGGATTTAATAAATTATAATTAGTAATGTAATTTACAAATTTAATTTTAAAAATATTCTTTATATTGTTAAGAATTAAGTTATCTCTTTACTATGTATACTTCCAAAGAAAATGAAAACACTTTTTTTACCTCGAAAAACTACTAATATTTTATCATTAACAATGTAATCAGTATGAATTTAAAAGAAATCATGATATTTTTATACAAAAATATTTTATTTTGTAGTTAAAAATCGTACATGCCTATGGAATAATATATTTATTAATACAAAAGGCGGTTAGTTTTCATTATTACAAAATCTGTTTCTCAAAGTTTCTAAAAGCTCATATAATTGTTACTACTATAAAACATAATAAGCAGACTAAGTATTCCTAATCCCCTATACATCACACATACCCTATAAAACCTAAACAATTTTTGTGTTAACTCTACCATAAGATAGAGGTTATGTTCGTTATGTCATACACATCTTTTCCTCGTTAAAAAGTTGTTGAACGAGATGACGACAGAATTCTCGTCGACTAAGTAAATTAGGTAGCGTAAACAAAATTTGGTTAGGAGATAACCATTTATTAATTTTACTTAATATTTGTTTACACCAATGTGAAAGCGACGTATTTTAGCAGCTATGATCTAAGAGAAAAGAAAATTTATAGTATTCGAAACTGTAAGAAAATTCTAGTATAAATGATTGTATGTGGACTTCGAATGTTTAATACCTAGCCAAGCTAATTTAAACAGATTATTGCAGGAATTAGCGCTGCTTTTCTTACAAACTTTGAAAATGGAAAGTAATCTATTTTAAAAAATTAATGTAGTAAACATGCTCATAAAAATATCCGAAAACCTTATTAGCTTAATGCTCTTGCAATAATAACAATATATGGTTAATAAAACATTATTTTCGAAGTGTTAAATTTAAGTGTGGGGAAATCGCTCAATGTATAATACATTTGATCTCTGCTTTGTTTCATTTTTACGATCTTAATCTATATTAAACATAAACCTTTTTTGAGGATAGATTTTTATTTTGATGTTTTTATGATAATTATTGATGGTATTTAGGTAATAGTTGGATAAATAACAAGTTTTGAAGGTACATCGTAATAACTGTGACATTAAACGTCCTTTACCTAAGTCTTGCGTAGGTTTAGGAATGTCGCGAATTACTAGAAATGTCGGGAATATAATAATAAAAAGCATCCCTGATAAAATACGTTAAAATAGGTTCTATAAATGCAGTTTTGAATCAAGCATAAAGTTCTTACCACAATAAAATTATCGTGTAATATGCTAACAGTGATGTTCAATCTTTTTTTTATGTGGGTGCAATCAGTATAATTAAATCATTTTTTGTATGCCATTAAGAAAGTTTTATAGGGTTTTAGAATAAAATTTTAATACTTATATATAATACGACATACACTTTTGAAGACAGTCGTGTATGTTTAGGTTTTACTGGTTGGTATCAGAAATGGCCTCATGGTTGCCATCAGAGCAGCAAGCTCTTACACTTTTGTCCTTCCAAAACCGCAATACCGCCTTAGTTTGTCGTTCCGTACTGTTGGCCGTTAACAGGCATGGCGGCCCTTGCTGCTTTTTTTTCTTCGATTTCCTACCTCATTGCTCTCTCCTAATGCGCTGTACAGGGTTTCGGTAGCACTATTGTAAAATAATGCTTATTACATGCATATAACATCTATATTGTTCACTAGAATTGATTCTACAGAAGAGAAATATTGTAAAGAACATATTTCGGCAAAAGGGCGAGAATAACTTGCACTTTATAAACTTAAAGCGTTACATGAGATATTTCAAATGGTTGTAATGTTGGAGAAACCCACACTATTGATGCGTGATATTTCACAGGTGACTGCCTGTATTGATCGAACAATGATACCGCATAATGTTCTTAGAAATATCATTAAACCAAACTTGCTTTCCGCTTATAAGTGATAACCATTTATCACGCGCATTCCTGTATGACTAAATTCAATGTATACTTCCTTCTAAATTCACTTTCTATTATTTAATGTATGTTAAACATTATTTATTGTTTTAATATTAATAAATTAATTTTTGAGACTATTTTATATTCGAGATAAAAAGGATAGTACATGTATAGATAGTTTTTTTGCCAATCTTAAATAATAATGCGCCGCGCCGCTATAAGGAATTGTAGATAAAATCAATTCTAATCTCTTTCTAATTTTTAATTATAAATTAAAGTAAAAAATTGCAAAAACAAATTTAACATGTAGACATTGTGTAGAGTGATACAAATGATATCTTTTTAGATAATTTATTTCAAGTATTCATTTATCATCTCTCAAGAATATTTACGGATTCGGCTCCTGTTCCTATAATAAAACCACCATTAACGTCTACCACTATATATAAGGGTAACGTAGGTTTCGCAATAGAAATAAAGATAAGCTTGTTATACCTTTCCCTAGGCTTAAAGTAAAATAAGTAACTCTTTTGTAGGCAACTTAATGTATGTATGAGATTTACATTTTTGGTGACGTTAAGTATTCTAATGAAGAGAATAAATAAGACAATATGTATAATAAACTGTCGATTAGGTGGATAATAGTTTTTTTTTCTTTTTCTTCTGGTTATTTTTTTTAGGTCAAGGCATTTTTCTTTCATTGGAACAATTTAAAGAAATTTTTAATTTTTTACATAACATACAACCCTTTCACATGAGAGTGTATGCGTGCTACATGTACTTAGATGTAGTTGTATAAGAAGATATTATAGTGTGAAGGATTTTTAAAGAGTCAATAAAGTTTGAGAATAAGTTGCTCTACTACTCAATTAGGGATATTAAAGTGATTAAAAATAAAATACCCGTCTAAGTGTTTCATAGAGTCTTTTTAGATTAGGGCGCATTTGGAACCTTTGTAGCTTTAAGTTGAAGGAATTAAGTAATGTCTTTAAGTCCAAAAAATAGGCTTTTTCTGGCATTTTTCTCATGACATATAATTGTATTGAAAATTATCCCGAGTTGATAATAACATGAATATATATATGGCCCTATTGACATGATCTATACTTTTCACAGCTAGATACAAAAATGTAATAGAAAAATTGAATTTCAAATATCAAATATAAATATTAGTATGAATAGGCCGAAGTCGTATTACGTAAAGGCAAATGTCGTTGACATCGCTTTAATACGATATGTTATATCAGTCGACCTTGTACGAAATTGGTTTCACAAATAGTAAGTTTCTGTTTAGGCAGCTATCGTAATGCAGATTGACCTAAAATGTATTTCTAGTAAGGAAGACGTCGTGTGTCGGAGGTCAACGGCGTGTCGGTTCAACACTCTGTGACGTAACGTTTTACCTTTGAAATCTACACAATCGAAATATAGATAAATGCCAGTTATGTTTTTCCTAACCCTTTATGTATATAGCACATTTCCAGGTATTTCTCAAACATTTAAGCAATGTTATTTGTAAATGTGTTTTTAGTGACTTACATGGCAGCATTCATAAGAAAAGAAAGTAAATCTAATATCAATAAAATAGCGCTTTCAATTGTAGTCAATAAAATTAATTTTAAAGTAAAAGTTGTTAACCTAGTCAATTTACTTCAGAAATATAACTATTCTAACTAAAAATTACTTATTTTTTATGTAGCTTAAGTATATAGAACTTTAAAAAAAAGTGTGCACAAATAATTATAAAATCGATTTAAAAATGAATACGTGCTCTTCAACTTATGCATTTATCGTTTCTGATTTAAAAGTATACGCTTTGTTTAGAATTTATATTCTTATTACACAGTGAAAGAGACTCTTAGATAATTTTAGGTGATTCTTTCAATGATTGGACTCAAATCTTTAAACGTTTTGCATTAGTGTCAGTACCGAACGTAACCTGCATCAGTATGTGCAACTTGCAAATTCAATGTATTCATAATAATTCACAAACCGTGTTAAATGTAAATAAGAACGGTTTTTAATGCTTTTTTATTACAAAAGTATCATCTCTTTAATAACATCGTTCACTTGAAAATGTTAAAGGCCGTACAGCTCTCCGCGACTGATTGACGTTCTCATAACCTTAACGAATGTTGCAAGTGCCATAATGTTCCTAAATATTATAATACATATTATTTATATCACCACTCACAATTGTTTTATTGCACTTACTATAAGTTTCTCGTTAATTTCGTTTATCGTCTTTTCGTAATTCAGACTACGAACATTATAGTATTATTGATGTTTAGACAGTTTAGACTAGTAAAATTTAAAAAAGCGAACTTCTTGTTTACACAAGTAAATTTAAGTGAAGGTACCAATTTCGTAAATATGGTAACTTTATCTATTTCATCGCGGTCTATTTCATAATCATAACGCTACGTATACGGTTATTTTATTGATTTAAAAGTAGGCCTAGTGAATGATAGTGACAGAATTGTTTTAATTCTTCTTCTAATCAGCCGATAGACGCCCACTCCTAGGAATACTCGTCGGTCTACCTAGCGAAGTGTCTACCCACGCAGCGTGTACCAGCTCGTGGTCGCCACTCAAGAGTCTTTTGGGACCAACGGCCACTAGTTGCACATGGGATGTATCCTGCTCACTGACGCTTCAGAGGTTCTTCTGCGGATCTCCTCATTTAATTTATATTTCGATTAAAAGTAGTTATCAAAAACAATATTTAAATTATTTTTACACACATGTATCAATAAAACAAACAATTATTCCAAAATATTATTTATATTATAACGAGTAATGCGCAGGATCTTTGGTTTAAAAATAGATAAAATATTATTCCATAAATTTTAAACACACTTATTATTATTTAAAAAAGTTTTTGTTTACAAACTAAGCACAAACTGGTTGTATTAGTATTTATTGTATTATGATACTATTTTGTAAATTGCACCTAAGTTATAACCTATCATTTATACCTTAATAATTACGTGTAGACTCGTACAAATCCGTTAAGTGTATTAAATTTTTATTCGATTAATTTAGTTTTTAAGTTAAACTAGTATTTTAAGCGTTTATCGGACGGTATTGTATCATCTAAGAATCTGAGATAACGGATTAGAATCTGTTTAATCAATAAACAAATAATATAGTCAAATAAATGAACTTGAATTTGTATTAGCTTTATTTCACTTTAAATAAAAGCAATTCTTAAAATTTAAATAAGTCCATACTGTATAAAATATTGATGCCACGATAATGGCAGTATACCATATTGTTATACAAGACAATAAACAATTCGGTACAAGCTAAAATCTGTCAATGTGCCACTATATTTTTCTATTTCGAGAATTATTAACTTTGTATATATTTTTTAAACAGAAGTAACGAGTCGTAATATGAATATTATAGTATGCATATATTAGTACAAGTTTAAAACTATCTTGTTAGCTTAAATTGAAATTTTAAAATCTTTATTAGTCCATTATGAAAAACAAAAACAATCGTCAATCGCCTGAGGGCTACAAAGTCTCCTAAAATAAATAATAATTACCTCATATTCCTACAATTGCTGCATTATCTGTATAATAAGAAGAATTCAAGGGCTATGCTAATTGTCTCCCGAAATATTATCCCCAAATAATGCTGAGTGATAATTAAGTGGAAATGCAATAATAAATTCATTATCCGTAGTGTAAACAGTCTATAACCACTCCACACCTCGTGGGTGGGTCCTAAATCAAACAATTAATTAACTTATGTAATTAATTAGTTAATACGTTAGGCTATGTTTTATCCGTTTAACTAATTGTTAATTGCCATCACTGATTTTTTATTAACATTGACTTTTATGATGTTTCATAAGTAAGTTGCATAGGTCACGACAATTGTTAACTAACATATGTGCCAACGGAGCATCACAAACAAATGCCTTACAATACTACGATAGATGTTCCTTTTCTGAAGCGCCACAGCTTTACGCTCATGTTGCAATCTGGTAATAGAGAAACACATCCATATATAAGACAGACGTACGGATACATAACCATCCCACTAAGCAAGTTCACTTTGAAAAGAACGGTCGGTATAATAAAGAATAAGCAATATGAAATTGGTCAGTAAAAATCATAAAAACTATACTAAATAAATTATCGGTATGATGTAAAGACGCTATGTTATCTTACCGCATTTTGTTTCAGTTTGTTGTACTCGTCATAGTTGCTGCTGCAACGGGCGCTCCACAAAGTCCACAAGACGTCCAGATTGTACGCTATGAGAGCAATAACGCTGGGCTCGATGCGTACAGTTTTGCGTAAGTGATTTCAATGAATCTTATTGTCTGATAAGATTACAAAAAATAGTTAATATTTTTAGATATTTAATAATTCATTTTCAGATGGGAGTTATCTGATGGAAGTTCGCATGAAGAACAAGGACAATTGAAAAACCAAGGAACGGATAATGAAGGAATTGCGGTTCAAGGTCGTTATGGTTGGGTTGGACCCGACGGCGTGAACTACGTTGTCACATACATTGCTGACGAAAACGGATTCCAGCCTCAAATCCAACAGGGTCCCGGTGGAGCTGTACCTTCAGCCGTCGTTGCTTCTCTTTTAGGTTAATCTTATTTTAATTATTATAAAATTTGTAAATATATAATAGCTCTATTTAACCTTATATAACATTTATATACAGGTTTAGTAAGATGTTGTAAATAAAACATTTTTTGATAAAAAAAACCTTTTTATTTCATAATGAAAATTATCTTTTGAAAGTTCTAGTTGTTTCTGATCTGCTTATAGTTTAGAATAATATACAATATTTTAACATCAACAATGAACTATTACAAAAGCGGTTAAATTAATATGGGTCTAATAGGATAATTTACTTGAACTACCTAAATTCATCTAGAAGATAAATGCAATTAATTTCTTATCTAAATCAAAATTGTATTTTATATTTCACAAACACGTAAATTTGCATGGGATGAGTATGTTATTTATCTCACGCGATTTTGTGTTTTATGCATATGGTTAAGTTTACAACATTGAGAAATTTACAAAATGCTCCAACTCGCTTGGCTGTTTCAAAACAGTCGTATTTACATCATCCCATCGATAAAATTACTTTACATAATAACTAAACTCGTACGGATTTCATTACGAGTATAGGATTTATTAACCACTTGTACACTGTAACAACATCAAACTACACATAAGTAAATTACGAAAACATTGTATTTAGAAATGTAATGACGATTCCTAAAACTCATAAAAATTTACTTTGATTTAATATTGCATAAGAACTATACCAGTTCTTTATTCTTTAATGACGCTCTTTCAACAGCACTTTCATTAGCAAGTAAAAGGAACAGATTATTGAAGAAAGCGTCAACAGTTATAAAGAAAATTAAAGGCTAATTGAAGGCAGAGTAAACAAGAACAATCAAAAGCTGAAATACGTGCAAACGACAGACGGAATCTTACTTTGTGTGACTAATCAGTAAGATAAATTAGTAGTTGTAGCGCGTTTTGTGATGGTAACTCTCTCCGACGAATATGAAACCGTAAAAGGGCTCTTTTTGATTCACCATTTCAGCTGTAAGATACGTGCCTACACTGTTGGACATAGACCTCGCTCACAGTTTTCCAATAAGACCAATTGAGGGTGACATGCATCCGTCTTGGACTACCTTAACAAGGACATTTATCTACCTTGTATGTGAACGTCCTCTAAGGAACCTGAAGTCTATACTCTAGTGGCCATATTATGTGCAGCCAGCCTACAAGTTATTTAAGTTGCCAATCAGCTTGGCTTATTCCTGGCCGATCTCGTAAAGAAATACTGATCTTAACGGAATATGCTTGCAAATGATACCCGAAATGAAGGTCTACTATATATAGACAAAGCTGCGAGCAAAAGTTAATTACAAATAAAGGTACAAGCGATCTTGACTGTACATCATACTTTAATGTCAAATTTTTTGACTTTGGGTGAAGTGTGTACTCATCAGAAGACTTATATTATGGATATTCACATTTTTTATGGTTTTTATTGTACTCGTTTAGTGATCTGTAATCAAAATATAAAAGAATAATACAAATGTTTTGAGCTAAAAATAATGTTCTCCAAAAATGAGGTAATATTATAATTTATAGTCGCAGAATATTTTTATTTTTTTATAATTCATTCACGAACTGTGTAATGCTAAAACCCCTCATTTAAATATTTATTTAGTATACATTTTAACATAATAACAAAATTTCTAATTCCTTTTGCTTTATCAAGAGAAGCTAGGAAAATTGTAGCCTGCGAAAGTGTCTGTCACACTTTTTTAAATTAAATTGCTTATAATATTATTATATTATTTTGAAAATAGTTTTCATATAGATAAATCGCTTTCATTAATTGAATATTTTTATTAAATTATTTCATTATTTATTTATCGTCTACAAATGTATAAAAATAAATTCAAAACTATCACACATTTTTCAGATTCATTGGACTCTGGTGGTTACATTTATGGTTAATTGCATCTATCTTTTGCATTGGGGCTGCATCCAATTCACACGGAAATATTATGCGAAATATAAAAAGAGGTTAGAAACTTATGTTATTTTCAAGATAACATATATAACGCGCAGCTTTAGAGTAATTCTATTATTATAAATAGAATACACCCATTAAATAATGGTACTATAAATAACACTGATTATTATTCATTAATTTTAGGTGACAATTTTTATTGCACTAAGAAAGTTTGATTTGATCATTTTCTTTAAAAAAAATAATTACCGACGGAGCTCTAAAAATTTTAGAGAAACTCGCACTTGCCCTTTTTGCTATCTGTCAATTTTAAGTGGTTTGCCTTCACGATCGCATCTTAAGCAGGTATTTGAATATTACAACAAAACTAAGTCACTTGGTTGAGATATAAAGGTCGCGGAACTCGGCAACCTTTCAGTGTCGCTTTACCGTCAACGACTAAAGTTCATCTAATCATGAAAGTGGTACGTAACGTTCATTAATATAAGTGAAAAATTCTTACAAAATAATTATTTACATGTGCAAATACTTTGTAGGTACTCGTTCTATGCCTATTGAGCCTAGCTCTTGCCGCCCCACCTCCACTTTCCTACACTACGGACAGTAAAAATGCAGAGGTTCTACGATATGAAAACGATAACACAGGACTAGGTTCTTACAAATATGCGTGAGTATATGATGTACAAGCTTTTCCCTGCCTGCATAAAAATAAATTGTTGTTTAGCTGCTTATGCGTCCTTATAAATTTTAAATACTTTTTATGAAGTTAACTAATCCTAAAAAAAAACATATGGTAAAAAAACATTAGTCCCCAGTGGAGAAATCCCTCCCAATTTCTAAAAATTTGTTCTCAGATTATTTAAGTGTTGTAGATGTACAAATTACTCGTCAAAATTTCAATTTAAAATATTAAAAATGATACAAATCAATAACATATGATTAAATATCTCATAGTAAGTTTTTATTGTTTCAAATTTAGATCAATGAAAATCTATGGGACTCGACAACAAGAGTTTTTATATGTTTAAAAAGTCTTTAAACAATTTTATCGTAATCTACATTTTTCGTTATCACAGGGTAAATAGCAATTATAAAATTCAGAATATGTAGAAGTTTTACAAAAGAAAATGTAATTATTTTTGCTTTATATCAAGGCCACAAACACACAAGCTCAAAATGAATCAGGTTAATAATAATTGTCATTATCAAGGCGGACTTGAAATATACAAAAAAAGAAAGGTATTGACCAATCAACGAGTCGTATCTATCGAGTAAGGAAACTGGTCTTTGATAGATACCGAACACTGTCACGATATGCAATCACATAACATAAAAATTCAACCTGATAAGCTCTAAAATTTTACCTTATTTCTTAATTCAAGAAAGGTTCTAAGATTGTATAAATTAATTTATAATAATTTAAAGGCTTTTAATGACGTGTACATTCACCTCTGTTAGGTAAAATTCTATCTTAAAAAAGTGGTTCCGTGGTTCCTCGTTGCAATTCATAGTTGGACATTGATTTTAATTTCTTTGAAACGTTGGTGATACATCCGCATCTAAATAGTAGCCAGAAATGAATTAATGTCGGTTCCGAAGGCATGGAATTCCCCTCTATGGTTATTTTTATTCTTATTATTTCATGTGCAATATAATTTTTTTAGATGTAATGGACATTATCCGTATGATTTTATTTCAAAAACGTTTCTTTGATTACTTTTTATTTATTAATTCATTAACGATTTTATCATTTTTAGCAATAATTTGTCTACATCATGAGAATAATAAAACCAGAGCAAATTTTATTAATAGAAACTAGAATTAAATCATGCTCTCCTATAATGGAATCTTTTCTTAAAATACTTGACCGCGAAGATTTCAAAGGCAACCTGTTCCGGGAAAAAGCTCACAAGAAAATGAAATGGGTTTTTTCGTGCTCATTTTCCCAAACATCCTTATTACAATAATTATTATTGTTATTTTTCGAATTCTTAAAAATACTATTATGTATGGTTAGTTATATTTTACCTGACCTGGTATTATTATTAATTTTATATTGTAGTAATTTAACTTGACAAAATTTTTGATACAATGTTCAAAATAATGCCATATTTAATACTTTTGTTAACATACAGCATATTTTGCCAATATTATTGTTATATTTCTCTATTAATTTACAGTACTTCCTTTTGAAAATATATAAAGCATTTAAAATTGCATTAAGGCTAAAAGGTTTCCAAGAGGCGAACACGAGCTGAAGAGCTGAGAAGCGGAGTGAGCCTTCCACTAAGTGGACCGAAGAGATAGCCAAGCTCTTGGATAGTCGTTGGATTTGTTCAGCGTAAAACCCATCATCATGGTGATCTTTACAAGAAGCCTTTGCCTTACTGAGGGCTTTTATTGACTATCATGATAAGGATTTAACATTTAAATACCGGTTGAATCTTTAGTAAAGAATAAACTATTGAACTATAATTATTTTAAGCACTACTATTATAAATAGTGATATTTTGTTAGTGAAACGTAATAATAATTAAATATTAAGTACATAACATTTTTGATTTGAAAAATAAATTGTAATACTTTTCGCAGATTCGAACAGAGTGACGGAACTAAACAAGAACAACAAGGTGAACTTGTTAATGAGGGACTTGAAAATCAATATCTAGTTGTTAAGGGCAGATTTGCATTTATTGGCCCAGACGGCGTTACTTACATTATTACATACGTTGCTGATCAAAACGGATACCAGCCCGAAGTCGAACAAGGACCTGGTGGAGCCGTACCTGACTCAGTAGTTGCTTCACTCCTCGGTTAATTTCAAAACTTCTTGTTATACTGTTACCAATAAAAGTTAAACCAACTTATTTTATTATTTCAGTATTACTCTAAATAAATATATTAGAAACCATGCTAATTTTATATTAATTGAATCATACTAAATTTTAATCAATTTTTGCTTTCATTCTAGACATGAATAAAAATATTTTGTAAATTATTTCATTTAAAACACTTAATAATAAATTGTTTCTTATACTTATTATCGCTTGCCAACGATCTACATAATTTACTCAAAATTAAAAAGAAATTTCATTTGTTATTTCGTGTTATATATAAGAGGTTGAATGTAAAAGGTAATTTTTAATTGTAACGTAATTTTGAAAACAAGTATTGACTTCAAATAATCCACTTCGTCATGGCACGACTGGGTTACGTAGAATTGTATGTTCACGGTTTTCGTTACTTCATTTTTTTTAAATATTTGAACAATTGTTAGGATATATCCTATTAACTAAATAAGGTGTTACAAAATCTAACTATATTTTCATCTTTAAACGATACAAACGCGAAGAGATTAAAAAACAACAATATTTAAAATACAAGGATAAAAAATCAGTCGAAAAAAAAATTTCCACTAAATTTTAAATAAATGGTTGACAGGTATTTTCTTGACAATTGATTAAGTACGAACTTATCAAAATTAATTTGGTTTTTTGTTTATTGTTCTATTTATAGGTATCTATTATAATGTATTATAATAATAATATATAAATTAATGCTTTTATTGTACATACGTTTATAAGTAAACATATGTATGTTTGTCTGAACACATCGATTACCGGTCACTTGTCCTTCTTCTATTTCCATACTGTGGTTGTCTAAAAGAAATTGCCCTATGTGATAAGACCGTCCATTGCACTTTTTTAATTATTATAAATATTTATATTTATCCGAAGTTATGATTTCTTTGGACGTTTAGAAAAGTAAAAAGTATACACTTAAGCATAAAAACTAAAGAGCAAAGTTATTTGGAAGATTAAATCGGAGAACTAAAAGATAAGTTTCACCTAAAGATCTTTTAATCGAACTTTTAAAACAATTGAATGATATAAAAAATCAGGCATCGAGTTTTTGACATTTGCTATGATTATTATATTCGTAATGGAAGTTGAAAGTTAGTAAGCCGTTTTCACGGGTTAGTATGTGGGCACCTAATCCATAATTTACTGATAAAAAAATATTATGAAGGCAACGCTACATTTAGTATACATACGGGAATACTGGATGCGCTGCTCTATTAGTATTAATTTTACGTGAATAAAAAACCCCGGCTACAAATGCAGCACTAAAAGTCGAGGAACGTAATAATAAATACCTTGTAGCACTATTAGCTGTAATCCGTTCACAGACGATAGAAAGACTGTTACCGTTGGTAGTTTCGAGAAACTGAGGGTTAATCCCTTCGCTTGTTATAAATAATATGAAAGGGGAGCTGTAACCTCGTAAACACTCTGCGACATTACAACAACCTTCAAGGGCAATGACTTTACTGTACTAAGACGTAGAAGTAGAAACAACGTCATGCAAACCAAGTTTCTTGGTCAGCTTTATATTCCCGGCTTTCTCAGTAAGTTTTCCTTGGTCGCCTTTTTTATTTGTAACATGTCAAAAACTAGAAAGATAACGCAACTAATTCTTTAAAAACTTAACAGAAGAATATAATACGACACAAGTACGAACTATTTAGAAAATAAAGCTTAGCTCAATAGTTATTACAAAAATATGCAGAAGTCGCTTATTATCCTATATATATTCCATAAAAGAATATGTGATAAAAACTATAAACATCTGCCAAATATATCCTGAAAGTGACACTAATTTAAACGTGTTTGATTATAGAATTTAGTTTTGACTTCTTTTCAGCTGATACATGGGCAATGCATGTCAAAAACCTCCCCCAAAGATCGCCCCGATGGCTGGTCCTTCGCTGATCTCATCTAGCGTATTTTGGCGACCTTAACTATGTCGTCGGTCAACTTAGGTGGGGGCCTGCCCATACCACGTCCACCGGCTCATGGTTGCCACTCTAAAACCATTCAGTCCCAATCATCAGTTACAGGAGCGGTGTTAGTTATGTTACATATATTATGCTAGTTTTGATTGATTGACTTTTATTGATTCCTAAAATTAAAAATTAAATAGTAAGCTCATAAGGTTGACTTCTAAATTTATAGGATATACAAATATCTTAAAAGATTATTACTGACCTGGCATAATTTACAGCGAGATCACACTGTAATAATTATTTAATATTCGGTAATACTAAAAGTTTGTCCTTTTATTATAAAATTATATGATGTGAACCCATGATTTATTCGAGAAAATGTTTTTTATTAGTTTATCATTATTTCATATTGTTCACTATTATAGAAAAAGTAGTAATCATGCCTTTACATTGTTTATTGCGCAGTATTATCGTCAACGCTTTTTAATTTACATTTAAAATTTATTTGTCTAAACTTTTAAGGATTTAAAAAATAATGAAAAAGTAGTCGGACTTAGTTTACTATTTTCAAATTTTGTATGAACCCTTAAACGTAAGTTATAAACTTTAGTAATATAGAGTTCTGTGGATTTCACATACTTCTTGGAACGCAAGTTTTTAGGCAAGAAACGTTAAAGGTTTATCCTTTAAGTATAGTATATTTATAGTAACATAAACAAGACAAGAATAGTTCAATTTATATAAGTGGGAATCGTCGCCTATTAATGTAAATCTGAAGCGGACACCTACTTATATGGAATGTAATTAATATTTTTTTAAATTATGAATATTATTTATTAATTTGGTGATATATTATCATCATTAAAAGATTATTCGGTTTATAATAAGCACGAACCAGGGGAATGACGAACTTTCTAATTTTATGTTCACTTATTATCACAAATTTGAAATCAAGTGACCTCTTGTTCTATTTGGATTATATTTCCACAATGTATACATATGTACAATCAAGCAAATGTTTTGTTTACTCAGTACGATTTTCATAATTTTAATTAACTGAATGTGACATTTCTTTTTAATTTTGTGCCAAATTTGAAAATTTAAAACTATGTAAAAACATAATATCTTGTTTTGGAATTTGGAAAACATAAAACAATTACATTACACATATGCGATAATTGACCTACGTCCAATAGTGATAATAAAATAAAATAATAATAAATAGTCAATTGCAGCAAAATTTTAATTGTTCCATTAATTTAGCCTATGAGTTTTTTTAAAAATATTGTTCTTTTTCCTCCTGTTCTTTGTTTAAATTTTTATTAGATTTACTAAAATAAGTTCTGACATAAATTATTTTAACATTTCTTTCTCAATACTGAACGACATATTTGTTCCATATTAAAAAAGCTGCTATATCTCACCGTTCTTGAATTGCCGTTTGTGCGCATTTATAAAAATACCTTTTTAAGTTTCAGGGAAGTAACAAACATACGTGGTGCTACGCTTTTTGTCTTTTTTTTATTTTTGCAAATCGAGTAGTTTGCCTTCATTTTCACTTCTTAACTAGGTGTTTACAACAAAACTAATACATCTTACAATGATATAAATTTTGCAAATCGTGAAAAAAATTATATTGTATCTTGAGTCAACAACAAGTAATCACGTAAACATGAAGGCAGTAAGTAATATTAATTTCGCCATAATGTAACTGTTAATTACAGCAAAAAGACTAGATATTTTAACAATATTAATCTAGTTAAATCTTTCAGGTATTATTTATTAAAATTATAAATTATGTTTGCATTTAGGCATAACTATTATAAACCTTTTAGTTAAAGATTTGTATTAAAATGTAATCGCTCGATTCAAAATTGGTTTTAGTATGTTTTAATATCCAAAGAATTCAAAAAAATTAAAATATTACACCTTTAATTATTTATTATAATTATGTGTAATTTTGTGTGGCAGGTATTAGTCTTGTGCGTGCTTGGAGTAGTGTCCGCAGTTCCAGCACCATCATTTTTGGATAGCGTCAGTGACTGCTATGACAGTATTTATGACAACAGTGGAAAATACTACCGAATCAACGTTTTCAACGGACAACACGGCTCCTACCAATATTCGTAAGTATTTATTTTAAATACTTTAGTGATTTCAGTGTTTTTATATGGTTATTTAAATAAAGAATTTACGTAAAAACTTTTAAGCGTTTCTTATAAAAATGTTTTTATTGAATACAAAGTAAATTAACAGTTTTTTTCTGTCATTGATAATCATTATCGTCAATTCAGCCGTAGTGCGTCCACTGCCAGACATAGACTCTCCTATAGATTTCCATTTAGATGCGAACTGTATCCAGCGTCTTCTCGTGATTTTAACAAAGTGAAAACTTAAGAACACTGCGGCTATGCGTTCTGTTCACTATCTGACTTGCCATTTTATCTTGCATCTACGGAATTTTATATTTGTGATGTTCACCATTTATGATATTCACCTCGCATGTTTTTGTTCTTTTTTAGATTTGAGCAACTAGATGGTACAAAGCAGGAACAACAAGGTGGAATTATTAGCGACGGTGCTGGAGGACATCTTTTCGTTAAGGGCATCTTTTCTTACATTGGACGGGATGGTGTTAGATACACTACTAAATACAACGCTGATGATAATGGATATCAGCCTATAATTGAACAAGGTCCTGGGGGCAGTGTTCCAGATGCCGTGGTCGCGTCAATGCTTGGTTGAAAAAATTACATAATAAATCTTATAAAATGATAAAATAAATGTTGTCTTTAAGAATATTACGTGATTTTATTTCATAAATACTAAGTTTTTCAAGTACAGTAGTATTTAAATAGTTGTTCAGTGACTAACCAAAGGTATAACATACAACAGGTATAACATAAAAAAACCGAAATACTAATTGCCTCTTCTCTCCCTCGTTGGTAATATAAACTCTAAAATTACTGATTCGAATATAATTTAACCATTCGGATTTCGAATCTTAAGATATGCCCATTTCCCCTCAATCTTTACCTTTATCATATAGAAGTGGTGGTGAATTAACATTATTCACATGATGTTTGCTGCCTCTCGAATAAACTAATGGCCCAACGATCGCTCAGACGTACTTCTCAATCAAAGTTATCTGCTAACCATTGTAATAATTATTACTATAAAAAAGAACATCTTGAACATTATTTTTAAATATGTCACTTGTCGTAGAAAGAACTTTAACGTAAACGTATTCAAAATTTTATTTGCATTTAATATCATATCACAACACATGTTTATCCCAGTGTACAAAAGATATCAAGGAAATATATATGATAAACTTTACTAGTCTTGGATTTCTTTATTTTTTTTTCTTGCAATCTCATATGTACTATACATAAATAATATTCTAGCTAGCTACCTATCTCCTATCTACATCCCAAATTGGATGAATACATCAACCACTCTTGCTGATGGACTTCCATCAAATTCGTTCTTATATGACTTCTTTTCGGCGTAAGGAACATTCTACCAAATTGCAAGAATTTTATGGTTCAAAAGATATCTTAATTATTAAGTAGATGGAAATTTCATAAATATGATATTAAACAGACATTTTTTTCAGATAAAATGATTTTTTTTATGCAAGTCTCATTTGATGCCTATATTTTTTAAAGAATGAACGCTTTCAATAGATGTAAATAAATATAAACGTTTTATAAAAAAATCCTTTGTACCTTTTTTCAGCTACGTTTAAAAATATGCTACGAAGGTTTATATGTAGAAAGAAATAACAGCTAACTTTATTACAAAATTTTATTACACGTGCACAATATTTTATTTTTTATTTTAAAGTATTGTTTTTATTAACATTATGTGATAACGTGTCGGGCTTGTGAGATATGTGTACTCACAATTTATTTATACTATTATATTTAGTAAGCTTCTTGTATATATCTTGTAATATATATTTCTTTAGTAATTTAATGTTACTTTTAATAAATGAAAGCAACTTTTCAGTTTATTTGCAATTGCTATAATTGCCTAGGCGTTATTTACACATAGTAAGTGAATTTACTTCTAATTTTAAAAAGCATTTGAGTACAAATTAGTTTTATATGATAATAATTTTTTTCTATAGCGAAGATGTCGAATTGAGGCGCATTTTCCCAGATCAATTTCCTCTGGACACTGTACGACGAAGTGGGTCACCTTTTGCGGAGGTAGCTATGTAACAAAAATTATTGTACATCTCTATAAAAAAAAAATTAAATAACACATTATTGAACTACCATTTTTTAAATTTCTTTAAGAGTTTAATAAGTAAAACTGCGTTTCATTTATTGTTTTATTACATTTATTTTCAAATTATAAATGAAATATTTACAATCCATATAGCATGCTCTTTTTTAAATAACCCGTTGGTGATGTCATCGTTTGTTTGTTATTTTAATATCTATTATATGTTTTAATATCTAAAAAACTACTATCGTATTTATAATCCATCATCAAACTAATACTAGTACCAATATTTTTTTCAGCATTTAGGTCGTTACAATGAACTTAAAAGTTATTTCAGACACCCAAAAGATAAATTAAACAGCCACTTTGAAGAGTTAATTTGCTACGATAACGGTGAAAGAAAGGTAACGTCCTTTTTTCAACCAGAAATTGATGACAATGTTAATTAAAGGTTCATATTCACTCATTATACCTAAAACTGATTCTTTTAGAACAAATGAACGACTTAAAAATATTGTGTTTTTTATCTGTGGTAGTGTGATGGGGTGGGAATAAATTGGAGACCTTCCCTCGAACCATCGTGTTAGCTCAACAAGGGTTTCAGAAGTAGCGTGAACGACAGATTAGTTCAAATAGAAAAACGCTAGAAAATCTGCGGCCAATTCCGAAAGGATTAACCAGTCACTTACTAGCGCAGAGGACAACCTCCGAGATTGTTTTATAGCATTTGAATACTATATAACCCTGTCCTCCTCTTTGAAGGAAGGATTTTACACAATCCTAAAGATTTTCTCCCGGAACTATTAAATAAAAGTTTTAACTATTAGTTACTTTTAAATGTCAAGTTACATCAAATGCAGAGAATTCATCATTTTTATGTAAAAAAGGGAACAAATAATTTTTTCAGAAAAGATTCTAGCCGCAACTTTCTGTCCCCAAATGTAGATTAAAATGAGACACTTAATATTCTACTTCAGTTTAAACCAAATTGTTACCTAACATATTTCTTGTTTTATAGGTGTGTAGGGTGGACGTTAACCGCTATTTGCCCGAAGAAAACGCCTATTACTCATCACCTACAATCGCGAGTCATGTTGACAGACGGAGAGTATATTGTTATATGCTAATGTGTTTCACTGAAGATGAACTTGATAGAGTTGTTGCTTCATTTTAAATAAAAGTCTAATCCTTTAATATCAACTTCTAATTTATTATTATCAATTTCTTATGCAGTGTACGAGCAGTGGTTAAATTAAATATTACGATACTATTACATTGTTAAATAAAAAATAACGCACACATTATGAACTAATCGTACGACTAACTTAGCAATGGACTATATGAGCAACGTCGTGAACCGATAATATCCCCGGACATACAGTGTTCAGTTTTAGATATAAAAGCCTTTAAGCGCGAAAACAAATATGTCTAGTACACTCTATCCAGAAATCAATGGTTTTAGCCGCAATAAATACCGTAATAACGACACTGTAGGAAAAAGCGTTTTCTAAATTCGAATTACTACTTACAAAAATTAATTATTCTTCACTGTTTGACAGACTTTATATTTCCAGAAAATAGTTTCTTATCGAATCCACATGAAAAAATAAATTTATGTAACATATTTCAGATAGATCACTTGGTGGTGGTTTTTACTGCCAAATGAGTTATACATTCACCCTTTTAAAGCTTGCATACCTACTGTTTATAGGACCCATCCTTAACTCTGACCCGTGTAATATTCTCGAAGGCATACTGATCAACTTCAAGCAGTCCTGAGAAATGGAAAGAAAAATGGCAGATTATACTATATATGTACTCACCCAGTAATTTATTTAGGTAGTAATTTATCTATCACTCACATCAATTTGAAAGCGTGTAATGCTCGATTTACGGTTTTTCGATAGAGATCTACTTTTGCAACTCCCAACTCTGGATTAGAAAAAACTTTATTTTATTATTGAATTTATACTTGTTTCATAATAAGTTTATGTTCTTGTAGAACCTATTAAACTCCTATTAATGTAATTTTTTTTACTTTTGACGCTTTATCTCCATAAGTCATTATTTCTCCGACTATGTCATTGTGATTTTGCAAAGATATTTAGCACACAAAATGCCACTTTTCATTACATGTAATAACACGCAATTAAGGTACGTTATCAAAAAGTGAATATTTCAATTTATCTTCACCCATCCACAAAAGAGAACTTGAAATAATTCTTAAAATATAATTTATAAATATGTTCAAGCATTTCAGTTCGCAATACTTTTATCCTTCTAAAAAAACGCTAGTTACATATATCTTTTAGATCTTTTTACTGTGATAAAAAAATAGCAAACATTTACATCTTAAATTTTGATAATGTAAATAAAAAAGGAAACTGTCGAAAAATTTAGCAGGGGCTTATTATTTTTATGCGATTAATAAATGTAAGCAAAACTGAAAGTATAAATTAAGGGAAAATTCGGAAAACCTTGCACTCGACTTATCTATATAAAAAACTATACTAAAGGTGGGTAAGAGTTTATGGTGTTATGACTAATAGTCAATTTTTTCGTCATTTTTCATACACACACACGAACATACAAAACTGTGCCTGAACTTTGAATCAGAGTTTGCTCAATTTGATTAGTGTTTAATAGGTTTGTGGGTTACGCCATACACATTATACACTCAGTGCGCATCTTAACCAAGCTTGCAATATATTAAACCTAACTTTATTTTTTTTAGTTTTAAAGTAAATAGTAAATGTAAACTTTAACAGTATATTAATGCTGCCAATTTTTAGTAATTCTTTTGTCCTAGCTTGCCCTGCTGCCCAAGAGGCCTTTGTAGATTCCCCGGGTACGAGAGGGCAGGGTGCTGAGGGCACTCACCCTAAAACCTCTTTTAGGGTAGCGAAGCTACCACGAAGTTACCTCTGCTTAGTATATCACCCGCCGAATTTTGACTTGACCTTTTGCTATTGCTTAGCTAAGAATACTACTATAACTTCGGAAAGCATCAGGGCTGGGACAAGAGGTTGCAGAAGAAACTCCAGCAACCTCTATGTCAATGATCAGAGGTTGACAACTCCATCTTTTAATCTTACATAACTGTACTACTAGTAAATGTAGTTACCCAACTAGTTTAAAATTTTTGTGTATCTATTTATAAACCAACAAAAATACAAAAGCTTTTTTAACAATTTTAATAGTCTTAAAATATCAATAGGCCAAAAGTTACGTAAATAAATGAAGGGTCAAAATATGCAAACATTTAAAAGGTTAATACTTGATAGTCCCGCCGACATTTAAAATTATTTGCGTCTGATTTCGATACTGCAAGAATGTTATCCAATTAAATAATAAAATTTGACCAACGCTGTTTTGATTCTAAGATTTTTCAAATTTTCTTTGTTTTAATTCTAAAACTTCTGTAAGCGAAATATTCATAACAGATCGTTTTATTTTTAAATATTATTAAATTGAATAATTATCACAATGTATAATACAAAAGACATGGCAAAATTTTAGAAAACTAATTATTATACTTGCCTAAGTTCAGTGAACTTATTCATAACGATTCAAAAGTGTTAATGCTCATTACTTTAAAAGCAATTTACTATCCTTCAGTTTATAAAACAATATTAAGAAGAGCGTATACCTTATACCTTCATAAGTCAAAAAAAAATTGTGCACAACTAACTAATTATTTTTTTATCTAAAAATATATTTGTAAAAAGACATTGTTACCACACCGCTTATTACAATCAAGCATATTTTTGGATTGAATAAAAGATATTACGAAAAGACACCCATCATAGTCATCTTTAAATTATCCAAGGTCTTCGCTGTCGCGACATCTCAGTGGTCAACCATACAAAGTTAACGAGACAAATACTTGTATGTTGCAATAGTATATACCAAAAACTATATAATGTGAGTTTGCTTAAGCCATGCATACACTTTGCGATTGTATCGATTAAATAAAGCTCGTACCCGTGTCTAATCATGAAACTGGTGGGTAAAATAGTCAGTTATTAACGTTTTTTAAGGTATTTAAAGTGACTTAACGTAATGTGAAGTGCCTGTGACGTGTATTTGTTTTGTGTTGATAATTCACATAGAGATATTTTACTACTAAAATTAAAATTCATATAACTACAAGAAACCATTAACCAACAAGCTCGCTTTACCTCAATTCTTTTGAGACAAGTGTATAACACAATTTTAGTGGCTAGTCTTACTAAAATCATCTTATGAGCCACAGTAGATAGACGTACCAGTCATATCGACGAGATACTAATGCAAGATATTCCTCCTGGTTTATTTAAAGAAATGACTCTGCTCACTCTGGCATCTCGACTCCGGTAATAGAAGGGTTTTTTCTAACTTGCTCTGACCTAAACACCTCCGACATTCCTTCACTATAACTATCTATGAAGACTTTAGAAGGCTTTGTTTCCCAGATTCGCAGCTCCACCCACAAAGTTTTCTCGGGAAAAATAAATCTTTTTCTCTCCTTACAAGGAGAATTGCGCCGCAACATAGGCCACCTTACTTTTCAGTCTATTTACCTAAGACGAGCAACAAACTTCCCCAGTCCATCACCCAGAGGCCAGACGAATAGAGAGAGAGCGAGTATTCACAAGTAAAATTATTTATTAGTCCCCGGTGGCGGATCTGGTCGTTGGTTTTCCAGTGAAGGATGATTCTTCATCACAGCTCCACTGCCTCCTGTTTAGCAGTGCAACTAGTCTTGGTAGAACTCTCTGCTCGGTATTACTCGTCTTGCCCACTCAGAGTGTCCACCTCAACCCTTTGTCCTCATAACAATCATAGTCTGACAAAACGAGAACTGGTTGGAAAGAGTTCCATCCACTCCTACTCCTATTCAAGTTTACCGACCCTCTATGACTAATTTTTTGTCTTACTCAAATATATCAGACCATCGCTATTTTTGTAAAAATGTTTTTTACTTATTTTAATAACGATTATTGTAATGTTACTTGTATAAATACCTACATCATCTTATCTCTGAACGTATCGTATATTTCATCTGAGTACATGTCATATAGTAAGCCAAAATGCAAAGTATTATGTCCATTGAAGGCTGTCATTTATTTGAGACTTCTCTACCTTAACTTTAGAAATTCAAACGTCTGTTATTGCCTGAAACGTATTTGTAGGAACTGTAATTTTTAAAGTTGGAGTTCATAAAAAGTTCACAGTATAAATGATTGACGATTTTATTTTCAGTTGGTCGTATTATCCCTATTGGCTATCGCTGCAGCTGCGCCGCAGATTTCACAACGTCCGAATCTGAAACCCGATGAAGTTCAAATTTTGCGTTTCGATTCTGACAACGACGGACTAGGCTCATACAATTTCGCGTAAGTTTTTCTTATAAATTTTTCTAATTTATTAACACTTCTCAAACTGCACATATATTTAAAACATGTAAACATACATTGTATATTTCATTTGATGTTGACTACAGTATGTACAAAAACAGCAGTTAGGTTAGCAAGCCTGTATTTGAGTATTTTTTATAAACATAATCGTGCGTCATTACAATTCATGTAATGACTGTTACTTGGGAATTGAATTTAAACTTTTGTTTATATTAGTACTATTCCCAGAACTATTTACGTTTGTTAAAATCTATATATAATACTAAATTACGCACTCCTTCTTATATCTTTAGCTATCGAAAAAAATACGAAAACGTAGAGTATCAAGTGTTCACGAGCCGGTAGACGTGCAATAGGTAGGCCCATACTGAATGGACCGATGAAATTGTTAGGTTCGTAAGAACTAGGTTAGGGGCAGCTCTACCAGTCATCGATGCGATTTTTGGAGATAGCCTATGCCTTACATTGGATGTCTATTCGTCTGTAATTCACATACCTTATAAACATGTTTGTTAAATAGATTAGCATTCCTGTTGACTTTAAAGAAGTATATGTTTACATATTATGTTTACTAGCTATTCTAAATTTGATACGTCTCTGATTAAACTGCTTTTCTAATAACTTAAACATCTAAATGTGCACAGTAACTTTGGTATGTACAAAATTGATTTACTTAAGCTAAGACTAATTATAGACTCCATCATGTGTAGGTGAATATTGCAATCAAAACGCTGTGAATTTAAAAATAATAGGCAAAGAAACGCCATATCGTTAACTATCCTAATATCATTCTCTTAAATGTTTATACCAGCTATGCGTTATTCGCTTTGCGTGCCTTTTGTGGGTGTAATTTTATAAAATCCATTCATGTTAGTTACTGTACACGTAGTTTAAAATAATAGTTTTTTAAATGAATGGATGCACGCTCCTTAACCGCCTCGCGGGTGACATTACTTAAATCCATTCTTAGTCGACCTCTATTCGGTTAAGTAATTTGTCTACCGAATTTCAAGTCTCTAAACATTAAAGTTTATATCGCGATGAACATATCATAATCTAAGGTTCGATCACATATCACACGCATACACGCATCTATATGCGTATATGAGTTTAATATAGTGAAATATTTACGACATTTTTCATAATAATATTGGAATGTGGTACTGCCTTGAATCTCCGTACAGGAAATCCTCGATTGACGAATTAAAAATTTATGTTAAATTTATTGTTAATGGGCCTCCGCAAATTTACCTTTATCTATATATTAACTGTTTATTTTTATTATAAATGTTTAGGGTCTTGCAATAAATAAGATATTATGCTAATTTCTTAGTTTTATGTTATTAATGAATAACATAAGCATACGACACAATGTCCGCTGGATTAACTGTTTCATTGATTCAATATTAATTAATATTTTACCTTACGAAATTAAGCAAATAATTTTCAACTTTGAATAAATATACTAAACCAAAGTGATTAAACATTTTCACTTGTTAATGACAATGAATTTAATTATTAAAGACGCCGGTATAATATATACTGTCAAATTTTACGGTTGTTTATGCGTAACCTACGAGTAATTTATTAAAGTGTTCTGATTAACAAATTAATAAACTTAAAAACATTTTTAGATTCGAACAAAGTGACGGTACAAAAAAAGAGGAACAGGGCGAACTAAGGAACGCCGGTGCAGAAGATGAGTTCGTCGCTATAAAGGGGTCCTATTCATGGCAAGGACCGGATGGTGTTGTCTACACTGTCACGTATATCGCTGACGATACCGGATTCAAACCTACCATTGAACAGGGACCTGGTGGTGCTGTGCCACCTGGCGTTGTTGCCTCACTTCTGGGTTAAAATAAAATAGTTTAAGACAATAAAATTTTTAAATTTATGCATTTCTCTTTCATTTATTCTAGGAAAATCTCTTTTTTCAACTAAACTACAAATTTTAGTAACATTGAAGAGTACCTGTAACAAACACGTATTATAATCAAGAATGATTTTACAAACTTCATTATCGTAACTAACAACAACTTTCCATTAACTTTGTAATACAAAAGTTATTTCAAAATATATAAATGACTTACATCGTTTAATAGAATTGTTTTAAAGAAATGGAGGCTCCATTTCTATAATTTTTTTTTAAATGACAAATATTACTACCACAAAGTATTATTGTTTAAAATCGATGTTAACGACATCTAAATATTTCCTTGTCATTCTAATCATTATGAAAGCTTACATTACTGAATTCAAAGAGGATAGTTGACTTTAATTGTCATTTAAAAAGAGTACGATGTCATACTCTGCGTAATACATACTTGAAAATTTTGATCCAATATTTTTTTTATTTATATCTAAAAACGCTTACAGTTATGACCAAAACAGTGAAACCCCAAACAAGAGATATAGTTTTTTCAGCGTTAAAAAGACTTATGAAAAATACGGGCTGGACATCTCGTACAATCATTAAATTTATAAGAGTGGAATTTAAAATTGATGATCCCAATATTAGCAGGAAAGTGTCCAGGTAAGCAATAGATTGATTTTATAAAATAAATATTACAAAAAATGACATAAAATGGACCATCGGTAGGCTCTAGACATAAACTTTACGTGACTTCTTCCAATTTTCAACCAAGTAGAAATGTACCTTTTTTCCTCTGATATACAGTATTTAATTATTTAAACGACTTCAGTTATTTATATGTATTTTATAGGTATTTTTTCGCTAGCTGGACGCAAACGTCCCTAGTCGACTAGCTTAGCTACTTCTGCCTGGTTTATAATAAGTAAAATTTGTTAAATCTGTTTTATTTAAAATTCATTAATATTTTTCTATAATGTATCCAAAGCTTAGTATCGCATATAGCGTATACAATTTCGCTTTTAAAAAGAGACTGCATCTTTTTTCTGTTTTAGCGAAATGCATTTTTTTTTCTTTTTTACAAAAAAAAGGTTTAAAAATAAAATTAAAAAGTATTTTAAATGAATTCATAAAAAATACATAATATACATTTATGTTTAATGTTCGTTAATATAAATGAATTTGGGACAATTAAATGTGATTTGTCAATATTTGCTCTTAATATTTGGCAATATTTGCGCTAACGGAAAGTAATATATATATTCTTTCCGTTTTGAAATTTCCAGAGTACAAATTCCTTTCATGTTATTTGTTCTCTTTTTTACGCACTTTAGGGGTGTCATTAAACATTAAATTGTTGCAGTGGACGGTTAACTTATTTTTTATTATTATCAGGGCTTTAAAGCGAGGTGTACGTATGGGATTATTAACGATGGACAATGGCCGATACCGACTTAGCGACCTAGCTAATGTCTCACGACGGGTATCTTACCGCAACGTACAGAACCGATCGAAACGGAGAAAAAGAAACTGTGCCTGCGTGATACGTCGTAATTAGAGATTAAAACAAACCTTAAATACACAAAACTATTTATTGCAAGATAACTCTGCTAAATATATTTTTTATATGTTATCTATTATACATCACAGGCTTTATATACAAATAAAATCTGTTTTAAATATACATTCTTTATAAAAAAAAAGGTTTTTTTATACAGGTGTCTTTTTAACGCATTTCCCTGAACAAAATTATTTTTTTATTCAAAAGCTTTCCCTATTTTACATATTTTATCACTAATCTTGTTAAACTAATGAAACACTACGTAACTAAAGCATCTGTTTATTGCGTAAGTAGAAAACACAAGCTATTAAAAACTTTTCATCCTTTTTGTTAAAATTGATGTGATTAATTTACGTATCTGCGCTATAAATTATTTTTTAAAATATACGTTTACGTTTTTAATATAATAACCAGTAGCATTTTTATATATTCTGTGGAACCCCAATTTTCGAGGTAAAATAACGTTCACAGAATAACAAAAACTCGTACCGCGTGATGGATTTACAGCTCATTCAAATTTTAAGTTCAGTGGAGCGGAGCAAAGTTTTGTATCTGCTCTACAAAAATCAAGAGATTTGTGTAAACTTACTAAATATTGGTATAATCTTGAATTATTATATCAATAGCTATATTGAAATAACTTCGAAATGGAAATAAAGGTGAGTCTAACATGATACATAAATAAAGAACGATGTTATATCTTTGTTTCGATTTCACGATTTTTTTCTAATTTACATTATTTGTTGTCTACACATATTGTTTACGTATTTACCTTGACCATTTTAATAATTTATATGTAATTTTATACTACTATCTACCATAATTAAGACATTATTTTACAGATATTATTTCTGCTAATTTCAATTAATTTGTTCAACCATTTTTTCTGTATTTATGCACGGAAAGAAATTCAGCCTTACTCAAAAAAATTTAATGTTTTAAATTACTCAAAACTTTTGTCATCGGATATTCGGACCAAACGTGACATTGCAGCGTATGTATTTCTTAAGCTTTTTATTTTTATTAAATTTCAAACATTCAGTTTAATTTAAGATGTGTTTAGTACATTTTTAGTTTCCGGTGTAAATAAGAAACAATTTATTATACCCAATATTGGAGATTTAATAAAATCACTGAGGATTCCCGGTTATAATGTTTATCGTGTACATTTCCACGATGAAAATCAAGAAACAGGAAATGACGAAAAATCCAAAAAATTACAACGATTATATCAGCCACAAAGCACACTTAAAAGTTTAAATGATACGAAATATTCATTTAATCCAAAGGCAAATGATAAAAGGTTGAATAATTCTAGCAGTGATATATTGAAAGTGAGTTTATTTTCATAAGTAAGCTAAAGTTATGAAAAAAATATCCTTAAATGTTAAGATAAACATTAAATTGAAGCCGCTCTGTCGACTGATGCAATATTAAGGATATTGAATCAATCATCAGAGACAAGAATTGGTTTTGAATTCTAGGAAGTACGTAATTAAAATTGATCCTTGTTGGTATTTTTTTCATACTGCACTGTATATGATGATAAAAAAAATACAAAGAAGGAATTAAACTGATTAAATTTGGTGAACCTTCTATTGTTGAACTGTAAGCCTCTATGGATTTGACGAAAATATTTTATTACGTTCAATAATTTATATTACTAATTTATATTTATATATATTTAGTTTCAGTCCATAGCCGCCTACTGCAAGGCATAGGCCTCTCCCTAGGATATCTATGGGGGTATATCATATAACTGCCACGCTTGGCAGACGATATTTTTAGGCAAAAAGTTATTTGATTATTTGTTTTACTTCGATTGACATACTTCTTCTTATTTCCTTGTTGTTAGTCATTTCCAGTTACTGTTTAATTCCACGAACATACTTCGTTTTACTTACTATTCAAGTATTATATTTACCTACAGTTAGGTACAAAATTAAATTACTTCAAATTTAAGGTACCAAATTCAGAAAGCAGTGACATTAATAACTTGAACGTCAGCATTTCTAACAACCAAGCTAACACGGGAAAATACATTGAGGAAAGTACCACAAATCTTAATGACGTCACTACTAATGGGGAAGTTTTCGATGAGAACTCAACTGTTACTTCTGACTATGATGACGAGGTAATTTATTAATAAAATCTTAATTATGTTTTCGTGTTTAAAGATTTGTATAGACAGCGCTAATGCGATGAAATAAAAAACGTGACCAAACCGTGGTTCCTGGGGATAGTTATTTAGAGATCTAGGATCTCTTAAACGTATTCATCCCTGTGCCTCTACGAAACAAAAGATATTGTTGTCGCAAACCAGCAAGCAACACTAATCAATAACAAAAAATAAATCTACGACATGACTTGGAACATTAAGCTCAAGTATGTTACAAGATTTATACTTAAGAAATACCCTTTAATGATGATTGTGGAGCAGATTGTAAATTAAGAGCTTTCATAATTTTTTTACGAGATTTCGTATATTATTGTTTTCTTTTTGAATAGCATAAAATGCTAACATGCTTAAAGGAATATTCTGGCCCATTTTTATTTATCTAAGTGTATAGTTTGAAAATATATATTTATTTAATAAACGTCCGCTCAGTCCCTCCTTGTTGCCCGTGGAATTCTGCAATATCCGTTCTTAGTTGACTCCTACATGGCGAAAGGAGTATTTCTTCCAAATTTCAAGTCTCTAAAGTGCCAGAGATATCATGATGATTCAGTTTATATAGGGAAATTGCTTATGCATTGTTAAAAAATTTTGATTTGTTAAAAGTGTTTTTTATTATTATTTACATTTTTACATAAAGTTTAGATTACAATATTTAAATTTTTGAAACTTTACCTAATACTTTTTGGTGTCATATCGGTCAATTTAAATTAAAAAAACGAATATTATTTTTTCTATTTCAATCTTGATTTTTTTTCTTTTACAGCTAATTTGGTAATAGTTTCTTAATGAAATCTATTTGATGCATGTTTTTCAAATGTGTTTTTTATTTTCAGGAATATGGTAGTATTTTGAATAGAGGCAATATTCCACCAGACTTACTAGCTTCCTTAGTTGGATAATTAATTTTTCGTATGATATATTGGAGAAACAATTTAGTTTGAAATTAGGTAATTAATCTTCACATTTAGTTTGGCAAATCCTTGTGTCTAAGAATACTTCGAAGAATGTTGCAACATTGTCCAGATTGTACATCCAAAATTCGTTTAATTTGTTACCATTATCGTCATAGTCTAAGTATAATAAACTCTTGACTGATGGAGCCTGTGCTCCATTACGTAGAGCCGTAGATTTGTTTATGATTAGCACTGATTTGCGCCTTTCGTTTAAAATAAAGGTTTTATTGGAAGATAATTTACTATCTATTACACCTGCGCTGAAAAATTTTTTTCTAATAAAACATGTTATCTTTATTTAAAGTAATATTCATCCAACATGATTATAATTTTTTTTTTATAATCACGTTGGATGAATCAAGCAATCAACAATATCTAGCGATGTTTTTCTTCATTATGTAATAACAAAAAATGTATAAAACGAACTTAGTTTTTGAGGTCTAGGTGAAAGATGAACATTGAAAAATTTCTATATCTATCAAATGTTCTCTTTTGTTTCTAATTAAAAGAAATATAGTTTCCTTTTATTATTATTTATAAATTATGAAGATAAACAAAAATTAGGCTTGTCGCAATCCTATTAACAACGTACTTGTAACCTCTTAAAATAAATTGTATCTTACAAATGCATTCTTCTCGTGACATACATGAGGGGTCACTGTAATTAATATTGTACTAATATGAATCGATAATGACCTCATAACATTCACATTTTCAAACTTGCAAATTGTCATTTTGTTTGTTAACTAAATAGACTTGTATATAATTTTGTAATGAACAGAGATGCAGAATCTCTGACCCGAATTTTTTCTCGTAAATCTTTCTTGCCGGCGGCACTAACAGTAAATTGTCAGGGTAAATATAAATTAGTGAGGAATATGTCCTTTTGAATGTAAATTATTTGGAGTTTGTTTTATAAATTAGTAAAATTTGTGCTTCGTGATCAATATTTATATTTATAAGAAATTCTCGTGGTTTTTTTTTTATAAAAGTAAAGCTTTTTAATATATAAATCTTTAAAAAAACTTTCAAGATCTTTTAATTTAGCAGAACTATTGTTTTTTATGATAAAATAAATATATTTTTGACACGTACACATATTTTTGAGATTTTTACTTAATACACATACGCTGTAATTACTAATTCTCCTCTGAGGTAATTTTTTACTGGAGGGCAACTGAAATTTGTTTCGATATATTTTGTTTTAATACACCTGTGAATTATCAATACTTATGTGTAAAAACAGTTTTTAATGAAATATTTTTACATTTTTTAATGTAATAATGCCGCTTATTATTCTTGAATGAATAGAATATTTACATAACGATAATGGTCTTTTGTAGTAACGTGGTTTTGTTATTATTTAGTATCTACCTGTTTGTGTGACTGTCAATGTCATCAAGTCTTACCTTACTTGTTTATCATGAGTTGTATCGTTTTCCGCTGATCTAATTATTGTAACGTAGCAAAAAATCTGTAAAAAATAATTGGTATGAAAAACATTTTCAATAATAATAAAAACCTTTTACAGGTACTATTTATAAATGTATTTATTGTAATGGCTAGGTACAGTCCATTACGGACCGTGACGTAACTAAGGGACAAAAAACACAGCCAGAAAAATCTAATTTTTTTGTTCTGTCTGAGCTCATCAATACTTGGTAATTACAAGTATGTCAAATTTTATTGCACTACCATACATATGTGCTATATAATGTTATAAATTTTATTACAAAAGAAGATATATCTTCTTTTTTTGACAATTGACCATAAGCTCAGGTACATCCTGATCAGAATACTAACCAACTTACTACTGACAACGCAAAAGGAAATCCTTTACGGATTCCTTGCTCTGAGTAACTCCATAAAGTTTCCAAAAACTACGTACTTGGCAGATGCCTCATCCAATTAATAAATAAATCTACAGTCCAAGCCAAACCCTTTTAGGGAACCTTTGAACTTACTTAAATACTATAAATCTGTTTAGCACCTTTGCTATCTGTGACATCAAACCTGATAATACGAATGGAGGAACAGCATTTTTCAATGTTCTAAAATAGCTAAAGACGGCATGAAATATATTTTTACCCGGGGCAAACAACGTAAAATGTTTTAGCACTTGAATAGCAAACTCACATACATAATCACTATAACTTTTGAGATAAAATATTCTAAACATTGCGTAGGAATGTAATAATCATTTATGTAAAAAAATACCAACCGTGTGTCCAAATATACTTAATACAAAGATAAATGTAAACATTTAGTAATTTGTTTAATAGTAACAGTAGTAAGACAGAGATGAAATTCCTGCATTCCATGTACCTTATGCATTACTCAATACTAACTCAAAAGATCCATGGAATTCCCAACTTTCACAACTTGATGACGAATATTCACAACAAAATAATACGTTTCACACTAAAATATGTTATGAACAGTTACTTACGGACAGAACTCTTAAAATATTCATTTTTGAAGTAATAATGAACTTACAGAAATCTTATTTAACAAGTTTATGGGTTCCGCAAAATTTAACACGGTAACAAAGCGCAGCGCCTTATCTGATACATACAAGTACCTGCCAGTTATGAAAAAAAATTTAATCGCAGCCAAAAACAAAAACTTGGAATTAGTTTGTGCGACATAACATAACCATGAAATATTTTACCTAGTCAAGACCTTTTGTTTATAACCAACCAAAATTTACGGATTTTCTGATCTTCAAAATTAGACTTTAAATTGCCTATTTCATTATTACCGCCATATTTATTACAACATAAACACGTAGTTAATAAATATGTGACTAGCTGCTATTTTTATTACGTCAAGCCATTAGCCAATTATGCAAAAAAAATAAATGCTGTTTTAAAATATTAGGCGTTAAAGTTCTTGAAAGGTATTTCAGTTCCATTAGTGTTTCTATCTATTTGTATTTTACGCAGTTACATAAAACTATAAGATGACCTCATAGCTCCCTAAGTCGTCACAGAGTATTATAAGAAAGAGTAAAAGGGGTCACTGGTGATCAGTTTACCAAACGAGTTTTGTAAGAAAGTGTTATTGTAGATTAAACATATTGTAGAATTTAGGTGACGTTAAATTCACTGCAAAAGCTTAGGAGTCTTCAAATATAAGATAAGTTTTGCGATATTTAATTATAAAAATATTTAATAAAGCAAAATTATATTTACTAGTTTATACGCTATTTCTACAAATTATTGGTACTAATGTTTATTCTAAAACAAAATTAAAGAGGTATTTAGAAAACTTTGCAATCTAATGTTATTGGTATTCAGATGGCGTTTATTTTTGAATAAATTCTTGTCTATTTTTCAATTTACAACCTATATTTTTAGTAATTATAAAAATACACCCAAACCCTTTATAACTTTATTTTGTAATATTAATATTTTGTACATGATAAATTTAAAAATAAAACATTTATTCATATATTATGTTATTAGTAAGAACAATTAGTATCTAATAAGTTTATTTTTATCTTTTTACATCAAATGTGACTTATTTCAAGATGCCGATATATATTTAGATACATTTTAAACCACTTAAGTCCTACTTATTTCATGGTTTGTCACCACACATGCATAGATAGACCGCAGTGAATAGGTACCATATAGAGCGATGATATTACATAAAAACTTAATCTAATTACTTTGCAATTCAATATTAAATCTATCCTGAAACAATATTGCGACGTCTCTTAAACTGTATAACCATTTTGTATAAACAACTCTACCACGTTTGTCCACTTCACTGTAATATAAATTATGCACGTGCTTAGGGATGTTAAAGTTACTTTTGCGCTCTACATCTCTCTGTAAATTAAAGTTCCAATTTTCCTCGTTATTATCTCCATTCGAAGCTTCGTCTTCAAGTGCATTCCTTCGAATAACAAATATTATAATGTTATTATCCGTCACCTCACGAACTTTTTTGTTTAGATCATTTAGATTGAATATTTCATTATTGCATTGACAAAAACAATTAATGCTAATAAAAATTATCCAAGTTATTTTGCTAATTTGCATATTTTTGCCTTTAACAGTATTAGTATCGTCTGGCTACAAACATGACTTAAATTCTTGGTATACATGCAAGCTAGTATGATTACATTTTTAAGTTTCCTGATTTAATTAACTTTGTGATTAGGTTAAAACAATAAATGCAAAAACCTATTATAACTTTTATGGTAATGACGGTATGACGTAATATTCAAAATTATATTAGTTTTCGTTGTTAATGATGGGTTTGTTGCTTTCGACGACATAATTATCTGTGATTTATTTTTGTATTTCTGAATTAATATTATAGAACATGTTTATTTTTGTCGTCTTAGTGGTGAAATTTAACTTATGTCACAATGTTCGAATATTACAATCAATAACTGTATATAATTACAATGTAAGTGTCAAAGTCACCGGCCATAATATAGTCTCGACGGAAAATTAAATCACGACCACCAATCGTTTTAAATTACAGGTAAACGCACTTACAAAAAGATAAGACCAAATTTAAAATGTTGCTCAAAACAAAAAGAGCTCTTAGCTTGTTCTTTGTCGCTTAAAAAAATTTTTGAGCCCAAAAATGTAAATTACCCCTATACTTACAATTTATAATTATAACTTATGTTTTCATATTTAATTCCAACGGTAAAAAACTTTTCAAAGCTTGTTTTCAATATCATTCATTTATCAATTATTATATTTATTACAATGGTTTTTATAATATTCCCCTTTCCATTTATTCATTCATTTTTGTCAGCCGACAAACGCCCACTGCAAGATATAGGCCTTTTCCTATTTTAAGACTCCTTTTAATCCGTCGTAGTCTGTATTCCGATTTATGTTCTTGTTGTTAGCCTTGTGGGGCTCTTACAACTTCATCGATCTAAGGTCTTCGACCTGCCAGCTAATAAAAAATTCCTTCCTTCTACTTTATACTAGTCGCCGCCTCCCGGCGCTTCGGCACGCTGCGAGAGACTTGCTGCGTTGCTGCTGCTGCTTTTCTCCTTCGATGGTGGTGTTGGAGTCCGCGTCGGCGTCGGTGTCTTAATGTTCTTCTTGCAACTACCTCCTGGTAGTTGCTATTCGGTGCGCACTCTTGCTTGGGCGTGTCTTGTCACCTTGTATGTGAACTACTTGATGGGGGCCCCCCTTGGTTTTTTTGGGGGGCGTCTTTTAATGCCTTTCGGGGTCAGTGCGTCCTCGTCCGGCATTGCGTGGCGTGGCCTACGCTTTCCTGTCGATGTCTGTCGTAGTGAGAGCTACTACCTGCGATCTTGATTTTGTCTTCAATCCACCTAGCGGTGTCACTACGCCGTGACTACCGGTTCGTGGTTGCCACTCGAGAATCTTTCGGCCACAAAGACCCTCGGATGCATAAGCGATATGCCACAACCACTGCCACTTCAAACATATTCCCTTTTACTTCTTCAATATTAACCCAAAATTAACAAAGACTTATGCTAACTTTATGTCAAAATACTTTCCAAATTTTGGTTTTGTTTTTATACATAAATTTTCCACATTTTTTGTAACTTACAGAGGACATAAAATCAATCAATAATACAATAACACAGTGTTTAATGATTAAAAAAGAAATTACATGATTATTAAATATTCACTATTATATATCATTTAAACAAAAGTAAAACAATTTATCAATACCTATAAAAAGTCTTCTCATATATTTCTTTTTTCATACAAATTATGATTTTTATCTATTATTTTAAAGATTTTTTTAGTTACTTTATGTATGGTAAATAAATTTTAAAGTTATGTTTATAAATAAATAACTTTATTATAAATAACTTTAATAGAAAGAACACAATTCCCAAATCCCTCAGTAAATTTAAATTTTAAATACCATGTTACCTTTGAAAATATGAAAAAAATTAAATAATACTGAAGGTACACAGTACTCACAGTCAGCTGTTAATACTAAAAATATATCTGTGACGCAGTGTTCTAAATGTGGGTTAATCTACAACAATCTTTAAGTAATATAACATCTTTTAATAATATATTATTTTCTTTTTTTCTCATGAGAGAGCCCTTCACAAGTAACCCATCCGATGCGAGGGCAACGAGAAGGTTATTTTAGACGCCTACCGGCTGCTCTACCGCAACGTGACGTACCGACACTATAAGAAAATTTACGTTACTGCTGTAGTTCCATCTGCGCAGACTAACTACCTAAGAGGTTTACAGAAAAGCTCCCCATGTTTTATATTACAAGCAGAATCAATTTCAGCAGTGGTAGCTTAGCGGTAGAGGACTGACACTTGTGACTTGAGGTCGCGAGTTCGATTTTCGAAATACAGTCTTATATGATTCACTCTTTTTGCATTTCGGTTATATGGGATTGCAACAGCTCACAAAGAAATTCTCAGGGTATGGGTAGCAACGTCCTCTGCCTACCAAATTACCACACTGCGATCGCCAATCCAATTGCTAAGCGTGGCGATTATGGTATATCCCCCATAAATATAGAGGAGGCCAATACCTTGCAGAGGGCGTCTAGGGGCTATATATTAAACATGTTAAATTAAAGTAATTAACGATTCATAAGTGCGCGTAAATGTCTGCTTGAATAAAGATATTTTTAATTTGAATTTAAACACTTAGTTGTATCAGGTCCGGTTCCCTGAAACTGATACAAATGTAAAATACGCAGAGAATTTTAAGGCGATTAAAACTGATAAAACTAAGTGTTTTTAGAATGTAGCATTTCGTTTAGAAGGTTATCTGAAGATACAAAATAAAACGAAATAAGATAAATGAATTGATGCATCCGGCATATCTTCTTATAGGTACTTCTTTTTCAATGTTTCTCTCATATTTTTAAAAACATTTACAGAAATTAGAGTATTCAGTTTTCCCGAAGAAAATGTTATACAGGCTAATTAAATCACACACAAGAATATGTTATAAGTAATAAGTATATGTTTACGTATTTTTTACCTGCTGCCCCGACAGACGAAGTGCAGCCAAAACTTTTATAGCCTCGACGCAGTCCATTGTAAAAAATAAATCATATTTTTAACCTTATATTGTAGTAATAATCAACGATTACTCACAAAAGAATTTTCACATTATCATTATACGTAACGTAAGTGACAAAACTTTAGTAATAATATTATGCAGGTGAGGGAGGATATGTGCCCGGCAGTGGACGTCTTGCGGCTGAAATGATAATGATAACTTTTATGGTACACAACTTTTTTGTATATTACATACTAATTTTTTTTTGCTTTTTATTAATGTTAAGTGTTATATAATGTCATAAAGATTTATCACAGGTCACAAACAAATTTAAATAGTATAGACAGCAGCATTCTGTGCGTACCATAATACCACACTCCGATCACCAACCCGCGTAGAAATTATGATATTATGATGCAAAGGTCGTTTATGAGCTGAAACAACGAATGTCAAATATTTAACAGCACGGGATTAATGTTTTAATTTTCCTCTGACAGTCAGTGATCCCTCAAAATACATACATGGAAATATAAATAAACACTGCGGAGATTCGCCTAGTCGTCCTCATAAAAAAGACATCTGACCAGCGTAAAAAAACTCTTTTTAAAGTAATAAATCTCTTTACCTCCAATAGCGTAACTTTTTGTGCATTATGTACCTTAATAAAACAAAAAAATTATTGATTGAAAACTGACAGAAAACATTTTTTAACAATTATTTACTAATAGTTAGTAACCAAAAAGGTTCTTTAACTTTAATTCGGAAACATAGAACATGTGGAGAAAACGGCTACTAAAGTTTGTATTTCTAAATAAATTTACCAATTACAGAACAGTAATTTAACAACAATACAAAAATCGTCGATGTCACAATTGCCTTTAAAAGATATTTAATATAACAAATGATAAATATGAAACTAAATAATTATCGTAATTTTATATCTTCAGTGACTTCCTTTTTAGGTGTAAAGTATCGTGTAAATGACACGACGATTCATGGTAACTTAATTAATTATATATATATATATATAAATACATTGTATTTATTACGATATCGAAATAGCAATATATATAATTCGAAAATATATTACCAACGGTACTATTATGACAGGAAATAATTTTTAGAATGTTGTTTTAGTTCAGCTAATTTCACTTCAACTCCGCATGAAAATAAAACAAGGATTTTTAGTTATTCGTATCATGTAACATTTATTATATACGTAAAAGTTTCACTGAGTTTATCTTAAAGAATATCAAAGATTTATTCATTTAACGCATCGAAGTAAGTGGCATGATAATGTCCATATAGATGAATGTATGTTCCAATTTTTCGATTCGATCGACACATTTTTTTGTACCGCGTATAATAAAATCAATGTGTCAAGACTTGAATATGATTGCTTTTTTTTATGGTTTTTAGTGACTTTTTCTTTTTAATGCCCATTATACTTTAATGCTTGTTCAAAATCGCCAATTGATGTACATTTCTATGATAAGTAATTTGAATTTATAATACGTGAAATATTTGTATATCCTTTTAATGAAATTAATTTTTATGGTAGAATTCTGACGTAAATGTAGCGCTTATCAGTTCGCAAGCTACACGTTCATATTACTACAACATTACTATCACTACTAAAATTAAGCAATAAATTTTGTTTTATGAATCCTTAATTTCTATATATTACTGATAAATGCTATTTTTTCCGGTGGCATTTCTAACATCTCTTGCGTTTAGCTATTGTGAAGTATTGAAGGCACTTATTGTAGACCTCTTTATAGTAACTAAACTTCATAGCTTCCCCGCTAGTTTTCCTAACCTTGTTAACCTTGTTTCGATCTGTAACATTATACATATATTCCACCAAATTGAAACATCCAATATTCTATCGTTATGTCAACAGCCCTTAGACCCTCACTGCAAGGTATAGGCTTCTCCGAATGATATCTATGAGGAGATATATCTTAATCGCCACGCTTGGCTAGCGGCCTGACAATCGCAGTGTGTTATTATGGTACGCAGAGGACGCTGTTGTCCATCCTTTGGAAACTATTTTGTATGCAGTCGTAATCCTATGTAATTAATGCATAAAATGTTAATTTTAGATAAGATTGTAATTTTACGTAGTTTCTATACCAGGAATCCTACCCGTGACCTACGAAAACAAGTCTCAGTCCTCTATCGCTGTGTAAACTGTTCGTTATAATGTATTTGTATTATCTAAACCGATGTACTGCATCTTGGAAAAGTACAGAGAGGAGGTGAACGAGGAGAAAAAGCTTAAGCGTCATTGCCATGGGCGTCAACGGACTGACAGAATAAAGAAGCCAATACGCTCCCCCATCTCGCCGCATGTATACCTATGGCAACAAACAAATTTCTTATTAGTTATCATACCGACGTAATTTATGTGAATACAGTTTTCTTATTATAATTTGCACAATTTAAAACATTTTGATTGTATTTACATTTAGCGGACCAATGCCGTGTTTTAGCAACAATTTTAAATAGTCTTTTAATACCTAACTTTGCAAACGAACTAAAATTTTTTTTTTTTAAGTTTCGTTTGTATAAAAATGTCAATAAATTGTATAAAAAAACGTTTCTTTTGTCACTCTCATAATCAGCTTTCCAGCGATAAGACGTCCGGTGCTAGATATAGACCTTCCCCATAGATTATCAAGAGGTCCGTTAAGAAAAGGCCTGCTAGTAGCGTCTTCCGATGGCTTTGACAATGTTGTATTTAATCTTGTGGGTAAGCGCAACATAGATCGTCCACATTGCGCTAACAGGTCCTTGATCTCCACTCCAGAGCCTTCTTTAATAAAGTCATAATTTGTAACAGTTGATCGCACTGACAAATAGCCGAAATTAAGTTTAAATCTAGGTTCCTTGCTTTGAAACCTTGCCTACTTTCTTTTCTATTTTTATTACTAACATCCAAACACACTATGTGTACAGAATATATTATAAATTGGGTTAAATGTATCGTCATACATCAAAAATACGTATTCTCAAAATGATATTTAATCTGTTCTTCTGTTTTGTAATCCGACACTTTATTTGAATTTGTGTCAATGGTAAAGAAGTCGTTAGTCAGTTATTATGGAAATATAATTTAAAACGCATTGTAAAAATAAAGTTTGCTCACATACTTATTTAACATTTATTGAAAATTTGAATATTATTACAAATTTTGATTATATTTTGTTAAATATAATTCGGTCATGGTGGCATTTTTGGGGAGGCCTATACCTTGCAGTGGGTGTCCATTGGCTGCAAACAAAAAAGAAATATAGTTTTTTTTTTGTAAAATTTGTTGTTTTGTTAGTTAAGTGATTTTATCACCACTACATCATGATTTGAATAACGGAAATGAATTAGTAATGATGTATTTTACGTATATCTTTATTTAGTAAATTCATTATTAAATAAAAAGATCTTTTATACCCAATTAACGAAAAAACAGAGAAAGTAAAGCTACTTATTTGCATACAGAACACGCACGTTACGTATAGTCAACAAACATCTAAGGTTGATGTCCTTCGAGGTGGATAAAACTAAAGAGTAAAGCTATAGGTAATTTGAATATTACATAGGTGCCTATAGAATATATCATGCGAAAACACTTTGAATTATCATTAATATCTATCTTCGTAAATAGAAAACATTTTTGTCACATAAATCGACATCATTATTGATTTAATAGCTATTTCGTTATTTTTATTGTTAAAAAAATATAAATTATGACTTTTTAAAGTTTAAAATAGTTAATGTTTATTCAAGATTGTAATCAATTGCTTCGAAGTGATTTTTATGTAAATTGAGAGGTTTATGACTGCGTTGATGTCTTTAGTAAGTCGATTTAGTGTATCAATGAAATAAGCATTAATGTTGTTATAATTAAGACGTTTGTTTGGTTTAGTACTAATGCAAAAATATATTTGCTGACCTATTTCGAAGCAATATTTGTACAAAGGTATAATTTTTTTTTTATAAAATGCTGTGATTCTACGAACCTACGAATTCGTAATAAAACAGCTAGTTTTGGAAGAAGTATAATACATTCAAGAGTGTCTTTATTACTTTTTAATATTAAAGAAGTTAGCAATTTAGTGTGGTATGTTTTATACCTACGCATTTAAAAAACATTGAAAGTTTCTTTACAATGCCGCTGTGACGTAATACATTGCTAAATCTTCTACTCATTCATATGTCGATTTAAGTAATGGCTTGTTAGAATTAGTTTAGTTTTAATGCATGCAAGACTCAGAGCGTTTCGCGTGCGGCATACGAGCGCACACATCGGAGTATTCATATATATAAGGAGATCTTACGAAACCGTTAGCACATTCGGACTACGGCTTGTCCAGGAAGTCACCTGTTACTTTTGTTATACGAAAAATGAACAAGATGCTGTTGACTCAGGTAATTATAACTGACTTTTTCAATTCAAATAATTTTGCAATAAAAACACTGTTTGTAGTTAAACATTTCGTTGACCTTATCTATGATTACACAGTGTCGTCAAAGAGAGATGTCGCAAAACGTTGTGTTTAGTGCATAAAGTTTAACAACATTGTGAATATTATTATATTTTCAAGTAATAATATACCTAGATCCATGCTTTCGGCTTTAATTTTTTCAAGGTTTTTTTCATCAATACTATTTATGAATTTCAGATTGTCGGCGTTTCTGTGCTAATTACCATGTGTGGAAGTAGTCCAGTGATAGAGAGCCAGCCCAGGCCGCAAGTTTTACGATATGATCTAGAGACAGCAAATATGCCTAATTCCTACAAATTTTCGTAAGTAATATTGTAATTTTGAATAACGTTTTTACGATAATGGATGTGTACAAACTGTTATAAACCGAATAACCGAGTAAAAAAAATTAAATTCCATAATTTTATGACAAATAAATTAATGAAACTATGTACTAGTTAACAAGATTACTTACAAAACGAACATACCATATAAATATTACAAGCGTAAAAATTTCACTTTAAAAAATTAAGGAATGAGGGATTTTTCAAATATTTAATCGCCTGTCAATAAATTGATAAAAATATAATTTAATCGTTCACTAATTATTTATTTCAATGCACTTACAACACACACTACTAATCGTATAAATGTTTATGATCTTTAAACACTAACAATGCTAAATTCTTTCGGTACGCATAACTAATATTCATACCCAAAAAGCATCAAATCAAAGTTCAAATCTTTTAAAATACGCCACCTCTAACCATATTTGGACATTATAATTTATTCACACAGCATGATACTATAATAAATACCATCATATTTCATTTTATAAAAAACCTTTTTGAATAAGTATGTTATCATTTTCATCCGCTTGTTTTTAGAAAATATTATCGTAAAAACAATGTTATGCCAACATAATATTCAAATGTTTTTCGACTTCACATTTTGAATGTGATAAAGCCGTGTTTACTAACCTTTTCTTATTTTTAAATTTATTTATTTTTAACTAAAGAAATTTTTTATCCTGTTATATATTTAAATTTCAAATAACGAAATAAGGATGCGATATAGTCTATTAATTCGTAGTCAACAGATATCACGGATTATTTTGTAGGCATGTTCATACTTCGTTTCCTATTATTCAACACATTGCTGTTCTTTTTAATTTTTCTTTTAGTTATTATCTTTAAAGAATTGCTTTTATTGTTACGACTGTTAATTGCGTCCTAATTTAGGGGTCCTAATTAACGTATTTTTAATACAATAGGTAAAGGCTATGTAGAACTATCATTATGTAGAGAAAAATCGAATTCCTCTCTATCATGGATTTTAATTATAATAAACATACATAAACCTTTACAAAAATCACACAGCTGATTATATTATTTAATAATACGATTTATGATAACAGTAATTAAAACAACAAAATAGGTTACTAGTTGTCATCTTAAAATCGGATGTTAAATATATTCCGATTTAAAGAAACTGATAATGTTGAGTTATAACCTACGCAAAAGAACATTGAACTGTGACTAATGCTACATTTTTGTATATAAAGTAATATGCCAAATAAATGTAAAACGAGATTTTCAACATCTTGTTTGTTCTGAATCAGTAAAATGTTTCAAACTTTGTTTTCTTCGTCTAAACCATATATCGTCATGTCGAGGCAGGAGGAGGGCAAATCTTTAATAAAACACAAGTAATAAAAGAAAACTCTGCGTATCAAATTTACTATTTATTATGTTTATATATACTTATTTAATTATTTTTTAAGAATATCTACTAATCCATTAAGTTGTTTGAGAGCTTTAGTAGGAATATGATACAAGTGCTTTGTCATTTCAGCCCATGGACGCCCATTGCCACGAATGGCAGGTGGGTTATCATAGTAGTATTATAGTGTGCAAAGATGCTGCTACCCATCCTCTGTAAATTTGTGTATGAGCAGTTGTAATCCTATTTTACTAATGCACAGTGTGAATTACATAAGATTGTGTCGCGGAAATCGAACCCACTACCTACGATCCCAAGTTTCAGTCCTCTACGGCTACCACTGCTGATGTGTGAAAGCTTTAATAAGAATTTGATGCAGTCGGGTCTTAACGTTAAACATTGACCTGAATTCTAATATTCAGATTTGAACAAAACCTTTTCAACACTCTTCCATTGCATCGTAATATTAATAATGTAATATTAAAGTTTAATAATATATCTAAATTTTTTATATGATTTCAAACACTTGTATATATTATACTTTGCCCGGCATAAATTATAACGCCTCGCCGCTGTCTTATGTGGGTGTAATTTTATAAAAGCATAGTATTATTTTACTTGCCAAAAAGAAATCTTTCAGAGCTGTACACATAATATGTTTATTTTGATGAGTGAAATTATTCTGATCAAATTTCAAGTCTCTAAATCATTTGCTTCCAGACATATTGTTGAGTCAGTACATAGTTAGAAATTTCTTATTAATATAGATTAATCTGTGCTACAAAAAATATTTTTCAATAACAATAACCGTTTGCGAATTCCGAAGTTTTTCTTTGCCGAATATACATATATACGAGTATATATGTACACTACAGACGCCGGGCAATGTAGTACCCATGTTAATTCACCTATATATTCTCTAAGGTACACGAACGTTACCCCGATGAACTCAATACGTGACCCAACACAATGACACATTGTTTTTAGTCGAAAACAAGGATATAAAACCTTAATCGCATGTTGCAATTTTATTGTTGGCCACCAACATTTGTTATTCGGGTCATGTCAATCGTATTTATGAACATGCTTCATAGTTGTTTATCCAAAAACAGCGTAACATTCTCTGTAATCGGTTAACATTAAGTGAGCACGTTCAAAAAGGGTTTATCTAAATATTTACAATCTGATTCCCCAACAATTACATTTAAGAAAAATTTGGATACAGCTTTTTTCCAAATTTACAAATAAATATTTTAAATAATACTATTTTGAATTAAACATAGCAATATGTACGTACTTTGAAAGCAAACATAATTTTTTTCCAAATTCTATCTACGTATTCAATACTAAAACAATTTGTTATTACTATACAAATAGCTTATTCTATTCAAACTTTATAAAATATGTTGATAAATATAGCTCTTTATATACAAATACATTGTATTGAGAAACAATCTCTTTAGTATGACTTTAAATAAAATAATAATTAGAAAATATTTATCATATGTATTATCCCAAATAAGTCACGACTATAGAACAAAAAGCATTCGGACGACATTATGTGAAGGAAAAAAAACGTAGGTTAAGAATAATGTGTTACGCCTCCTTTAAGTTGAATGCCCCGTTTGCTGCTCCAATACGCTTATTACGATCCGTTATTTTAATACATGACCATCAATGTTACACATATTTTTATTTCACCGTCACCTGTCTGTAGGACATAAATGTTTGACATAATTCCGGCTACAATTTTATGCACTCGTAAATTTCTAATTTATTTACAACCAGTTTAAATTAATATTAAACCATAACATGTTTCATTTCTACTGAAAATACTTGGAACTATTAAATTTAAATAACACCTGAATGTTATAACATGTTTTTTTATTGTTAGCCGACATAGCAATTTAATCTAAAAAAAACATTGAAGAACGTAGATAAAATCTCTTTTTAATTAAATAAAATGGTTATTATGTATATATAATGAAGTTTTTCTAATTCGTTTAAGTTTTTATTACTGTGTAGATTAATATATTTAGATAATTATTTATAATCTTTATTTATGAATGTATACATAAATACAAATAGGTTTTTCAACTTTTACTATAATTTTTGATTGTATTCTTATCAGCAGAATTTATATTTCCTTTTTGTCACAAAATTACCACAATTGTATTATACTATGTACCGTTCGATATGACCGCAAATCGAACTGATATCGTGACACTAATAATATCAATTTGTTTTAGTATTGACGTGAAAGTATACACGTTAAAAGCGGAGACTAAAGCTCTCATTCCAATTGATAAGAAAATCAAATTAAAGTAATTGTGGTTTGGTTTATAAAGAATAAATTAATATTTTAGCTTCGTAAATAATAAAATAGTATTGACTCTTTGCGGCTTCATTAAGAATGCATCTCATTATCTGTTGGTAACCCATTAATTCACCTTTTTATTACATACGAAAATAAATTCTTCCGAAGCCTTTCCATCACCACCTATTATTGTATTTAATCATTAAATAATAATATTTTTTTCTTTCATAGATTGTCTTTATAATCTATAAATGAAAAATAATTTATTTTTTAATTACTTTGGTTAACATTTAAAATGAATGTTTTGAAGATATCTACATATTATAGCATGTAGTTATTATACTTGACAACTAATTTAAATTTTATTGTCAATAAAATAATCGTTAAAATTTGATTACATGTAAAAATAAAATATTGCTAATAACATCAATGATTGGTTTGATAAGTTATGGTTTTAATAAAAATGCACTTCGATAATCGTTTAAAAATTTAAGAAAGAATAAAATTGACAATGGTCCGTATCATTGCGTTAAGAATTCAGTAAATCATCATTACCCGCTGGCTTACTTAAGTTCCACAATTATGAAACATATGCTCTGTTCTTATTGATCATAATTAGCCTATGCGTTAGTAAGTATGCCTTCAACTGGTCACTGTAAGATTAACTTTCGAATTTGGAAGCTAGGCTGCTAGGTTAGCGGACTGCAATAACTTCTTGGCCAAATCACTCGTTCATTATCAAATTAGCTACTATAACTAACGTATTAGAACCACTTGCCGTTTCAATTTATGTAATAGAAGTGCATTTTAAAATCAATGGTGACACCAATCTCTTTTATATTTATATTAATTCTGAGGTCCTTCACAGGTGACTATTTATACATAACAGAATATAGGCATCGATAGATACAGTACGCCAATAACAAAGTACACATTACTTAAATTTAAAAAATTAAAATTAAATCACGTCTTTTAGAAGTGTGTACGGAATTTCTATGTTGAATGTGTGTAGTTTTTGTTTGGTTAAACTTTTTATTATAGTTACATATGATATAATACATATGATACAATATACTAGATAATTTATATATATATATGTAAATACTGTTCAATTTATATATATATATATATATATATATATATATATATATATATATAAATTGAACAGTAGTGCCTATACAACGCTTCATTCGTATAGTAGACATTGCTTTTAAATTTAAGGTCATATATAAACATATATATATTTTGGTTTTCTATCAATGTAATGCAACAATATTTTTTCCTAGTACTTTATAAAACAATGAATGTTAATTAACCATATTCTCTTATTACCTTAGCAGTGGTAGCCCAGCGGTATAAGACTGGAATTTGCGATCGTAGGTCGCAGATTCGATTCCCGGGATTTAGTCTTATATAAAAATCACAATTTGTGGTTTAGTTATATAGGATTGCCATTCCTGACAAATAGGTTTCCAAAGGATGGACAAGAGCGTCTTCTGTGTACCATGATAGCATACTTCGATCGCCAACTCGCATACCAACCGTGTTGATTAGATATATCCCCCCATAGGTATCTTTGGCGGAGGCTTATGTCATGCCGTTGGCGTCTATGCTGAAATAACGACGACGACGAGCTTTAATGAATGCAGGATTTACTCCAATATTCAATTGCACTAAATAATGTTTTTTGTTGCTAAAAATGTTAATGTGGTTTTATTTATTTTCAGCTACGATAGCAGCGACGGATCTTCTAGAACAGAAGAAGGGTCGATTTCAAACCCTGGTACGCCAGAAGCTGCTCTAGTTGTACTCGGTTCAGTTCGTTGGTATGACGATAAAGGACAACTTTATGAAATGACATATAAAGCAGGAAAACGCGGATACCAAACAAGTATAAAGAAAATTTCTTAATGAAATTTAGGAATCATGAGAAAAAAAACGAGACTGCGATTTATTATTTATTAAATTAGCATAATTGTAGTAGTATAATAAATGTGAAATTATTTATTAATTAATTTAAATCTATTCAAAATGCTTCATTAAAATATAATTATATAAATCTCTTGAGTTTTAAATAACATTGACACATTTCACAACAGAACTCAGTGAACATTATCATTTACTTACTTCTCCGTCCTAGTAACTTGAAACAAAAGTAAAAATATCCGTAATATGGTAAATTTTATTTTTTTTATTAATCTGTACGTTTATAATAAATCAGCGCCATGGTTTTTTTTTTAACTGACAATACATTCAAAGCCAATAATTATCAATTTCAGCAACTTTCCAACGAGAATTCTATTATCTTAAAGCAATTAATACAGTAAAGCCTACGTTTCTTTGTGTGTGTTTTTCTAAACCTGTCGTTACTATGTTCGCTTCTTTTACAAGTCAATGGTTCCACTGTCTAGGTGAAATCAACAAAAATATAATACAACATCTAGTATGTTAGGTAGAGGACTATTTTACGTCAGACTATTTTTTTTTATTACGATTCTTCTCCGCCATTGACACTAAGCAGGCACAGGTCCTTCGTTGCCGTGTAATTTTATATTCGGAAAGATGTAATCCAATGTGTTAATACATCAACGTTATCTTAACGTGCGCCAAATAAAAAAAACATATCGAGGGTTAAATTTTAAAAGTGTAGAATTACCGATACCAAATTGAGGCAAATTTGAACAAAAATTACCATTATTTTCATTAGGGCTTTCAATTACAAAGTTATTGTTAATAAAGCTGATACAAAATTTAGTGCATCATGCAATAATTAACAGCTTTAAAATTTTCCCTTCAGTTTACATGCAATGTGATATTTAACTCGTTCTATATACGAAAACTAAATTACTAAAATCGAGTCATTTTTAATATGAGTTTGACCGTGGGAAGAACATTGCAGAAAAATGATGCACAAATGATCAAAGGCGTGTACAGAACAGTTACAACAAACGATTGCAACTTTCTAATATTTTCGCTTTGAATATCGTAATTGAAAATAATATATATTTTAAAATAACACGATAATATCATTTACGCGTTAGGTCTGCCGCGTGTGTGAATAGAAACTTAAGTTGTTAATAAAGAACTAAAACGATAGTGAAAAAGCTAATTTTAGACGACATACAATACGATTTTCCATTTTCTACTATTTATAATTCGTAACATATCTTCGGTTTTTTCACTCGACACCTGTAATATTCGAAACACCTTGATTCAATCATTGTGTCATTTATAGTACAATTTAAACTAAATACTTTCCGTATTTTGTTTAAAATATTAAATTTTAATATTATAATCCGTTGGGAAAATTATTATAATGTTAATATATTATAATAATTTTCCCAATGTAGAAAACTAGTCATTCAAAAATTCTTAACAAAATTTTCGCCGACGCCTTCTTTGTTCTGCCCCTTCACAGATAAGGGTTGTTAGATAGTAATAATTAAAATATTTTATATTTATTAATTGTAATTATTTTTTCAGAACTTTCTAGCTAGTTTTAATGGCCGTGTAACTAATATAGTACAAAATAAATATTCCGCCATGAATATTTAATGTAATACACAGTGATATTTTGGATTTTTCTGGTGAATTTATACTTTCGTTAGTTATTCTTCTGTTTTGTTAAGTTGTAATTGCAATATCACGTTAACTTTTAACATCGTACTATTTAAAATAATAAAAAAAACTTTGGTAACGTTTTGCTAAAGACGACGCTATGGAGAAAATTGTTGTCCGGAGCTGGTGGACGGATCAGCAAGACCCTTAACGGAATAGTCCTTGAGTTGATGCATGTGAACTGCTACAGAAAGTGGATAAAGAGTATGTCATGTTTATTCTGCCAATGATATACGTTTAAGAGGGAGATAACTATTTTTAATTAGACAAAATAGGCATATTAAATTAGTTCATACTGAGTTATTTCTTGAAACGAAAAAACGATTACAAATATATCTTAAAGTAAGTAAGTAAGTATACCTTAAAGATTTAAGTACATCAAGAAAACCAAGGACTTTCTTAAAACAAAATAAAACAATACAATAACTCTAAAAAAAATATTCTAATACTGCTTAACATTACATCTCAATGTAACTTTGTTTTATTCCCAGTTTTGATTGATTTTTTATTTGTCATCATCGTTTCAGCCGTGAGAGTTCCACTGCAGGTCACAGGCCTCCCCCATAAATTTGCAAATGAATTAGTTGGAGGCAGCTAAGGTCTAGCGTCTCTAGCAAGGTCGTATGTGCTCCGTGTGGCTGTGTATTTTTAAAAAATAAATATTAACGTAAAAGCATTTTTGTGTCGTAATTGAAGCTAATAGAAGTTGTCTGAATTTCAAGATTTATGTTTCCCATTTTGGTGCAGCATTTTATCAATGTTATCACCTTCGTAATATTCGACACCTTTTGTATTTATTTAGGCAATCACTGTAACTTCAGCAAATAAAATTGGTATTTAAGAGAATATCTTCGAAGTATTCATCACTCATATTGGTTAGTTTAAACCAACCTGTATTCACATTGTTTTTACCATGGTAAGTCGTTTGTTTTAAAATTTATTACCATGTTAGTACCCACTCAATTTACTACCAACAATTTTATTGGTATACTGTTTGCTGATAGATAAAAAAATATTTGAAGAATCATTATAATTTCATTAAAAAATTCAAAGTAACACCAGAAGATAAGATATTGGTAAAAAATCCTATAACATAGCCGCAATCGGCGAATAAAGTACAAAAATTTTTTATTAATATCTTAGTGTACAGAGTTTGAGTATTACATTATTAATAATTAACCGTCGCCCGCCCACACACAGTTTTTTATGTGTAATTTCATACAAACCATTTTTAATAATTTGGAATATTTCAAATAAATATTCTGGCAAGTTTAAGCTCATCACTTAGCAGTATTTTTTCAAACAAAAGCTCATGTGCAAATAAAAGCTTTAGTTATAAGAAATACATTTTTAACGCCTCTTTAACCCTCTTGTCTGTGGAATTGCATAAAATATTTACTGACCTCAACTCTGCAAAAGAAGTATCTTCACCAAATTTCAAGTCGCCTTATGGTTCCAGAGATATGATTTAGTTCGTGCATAGATGGAAATCTCTTACATGTATACATTTGTATAGGTAAGTTTACGCTATTGAAAAGTGTTATAAAATATACAACAACCGCCTTTGAACGAAATTTCTCTGCGCGGCATATATACGTATAAACAACAAATGAAAATCTCGTCACTTATAATATTATAAAAGAGACCTCACATTAAATTCGTTTATATAGGTTCCAAATAAACTAATTTTTTTAACAAGCAATTACTTTTTCTAGAAACTGATTGTTTTAATCGTCGCAATTGCTGCAACGGCTTACGCAGGCTCTTCAGATAAGCCTGATGTTGAAATACTTACGGAAAAAAATGTTGTCAGCCAAACTGGATATGACTTCGAGTAAGTTTTTACTATAGTCAATTAAAAACGCCACTTTAAAAATTGGTCCGCAGTCGGTAGGCCTCACTCGAAAAACTCTAGTATCTGATACAAAAATATTTAGATATTATTTAGTACAAAATATTTGTTCATGACCCATTTGCTGACAAACAATATTATACAACGAGCTGAAGTGATAATTTAAAAGAATCACTCACAAAATAAATACAGCTAATGACACCGTTTACGTCATAAAAGTAAAACGTTTTTGTGACAATAACCGTTAGACAATTGCTTGCTATGTGTTATTCAAACAAAAAATAAAAATCTGCACAATAAGGAAGTAACGTTATAGTATCTTTAATGAGAATATGCTTAGCTTATAAAAAAACTTTAAGATATTACTTACATGTACACAAATAACATCATTTTATATAACGACGTAAAATTTTCACTTTTCAAGACTGTAACTAGCTCTTTTGATAAAAAAAGTATTACTAATGAAACTACATGAATTAAAAACCATTTTATCAATATATTTAGGACTTCCTTTGGATAGTAAACAACGCTCTGTTTTAAAATCTTTTACGCAAAAGGTTTATTCATTCAGCAATAAATACCCAATAAATTAATAACTGAACCATTTTTTTAGGTTCAAGACGAGTGACGGTGTATCCAGAAAAGAAGAAGGTCAACTGATAACGGTGAACGGACACCAAGGCATTGGTGTAAAAGGGTCTTATTCTTACAATGCGCCCAATGGCCTACAATATATTGTTTCTTTCGTGGCTGACGACAAGGGCTTCAAACCCAAACTTCGAGTCGCTAGTACTTAATATATAATAAAGAACTATTTATAGCATTTTGTCTTAATACAGCTATATAACTTACATACAACCACAGCATACAGTATGTAAATAGAATATTTACAATTAACCTTAAGTTTAACTGCCTCTAATTAGTACTTGTAACCATATTAAGAATACATATTACGTCGTAGCCTAAGTCACTCAATGATAAATTTATCATAAATCTTATAGAAGTAACGTAAATTATAAAATCGAGATATATAGTTTCAAGCGGCATTTAAAAGTATACTTACTCCATTGCTATTTTTATATTTAGTTTTATTAAAAAACACATTCAACATTCAACACACGATCATGTGTGAAATAGAGGCAAATTAATAATATATGAAATATTATTAAAAAATACAGCAATGAAATAAGAATATAATTAAAAAATATGCCTTAAAGTTAAAGAAATATTTCGATACTTTCCGATCTTTCGTAATGGATTAAAAAAAATGATTAGGATAACTCAAACCTAAACACGGTCCTATAAAGTTTGGTGAGATCCGAGTAAGCTTGGAATAATGTCAAAAATTTTGCTCTAGAAAATTTTTCTACGGATTTTATGCTCTAATAATGAATTAAGCATCTAACTTAAATTTTCATGAGACGAAATTTTAAATTATAGTGTCACTGCGGCTACTGTTTAAAATTAAATCCTCAAAAGTAACAAATATCCAAGAGTATCCAAAAGACAATCACTAAGCCCGTTTCAAAATAACTTGACATATTCGTCGGCCCTTATGCGACGAAACAGAATCTACCCAGACGGGGTCAAGTGTTTATGCAAAAAACAAACACTTATACGCCAATCGTTAACAACACCTATTTAGCGCCTGTCAAGCGAACGTTAGTTATGCAACACACAGTGCATTTACAAATTCTACCTTCAGAGACAAGAGTTAGAACATTTGTCATTTTTCATTTACGTCTCTTTTTACATTGCATTTAAATTTATTTAAGTTTACGTAACAGTTTTATTTTTTTAAATTGTAATAAATAATAATGTAGAATAAAGATTTCATTTGTATTACATTTAAATCTTACTCAATAACAATTTATGCAGTAATTCGTTGATAAATAGTCCAATCATACATATTCTATTCACTAAAGGTTTTCGTGTCATGGATGCGTTGCGATTGACCTATGACTCTCCATTTTCACTTTCTTCAAACACCTTTTAGTGTGCTTTGTTATGTTGCAGAGAACAAGCATATAAATGTCGCCACACCTGGTAGCGGCATTTATACGCTTTATAGCATATTAATTTCTATAATTATGTAGTACACCAGTTTCCTATTTAATTAACAAGTATCAGGCTGAGAGAAATTAGCTCAACATAATTTTTTATTATAAAAACGCGACTTATATTTTGTCATCCTATATGTATAAGAAGATATGCGTATAGGATGAGTCCTTATATAATAAGAATTTACAATTCAAGCATTTTATGATAATTCATTAAAAATATGCAACAAGAATCTTCAAGATATAATTACACTTGTTACAATTTAATTATTGGCAGCAACATACACATCAATCAACCGGAAGGTTTTACAAGATTTCGAGTAAACTTTGCTAATAGTTGGTTTACTTACAAGAGGCCTTTTAAATGAGTGGTAATACAGGTTCTACATCAGACGACAACACAAAACCTTAAGAAACCTCATATCCATCCATTGCAGGTGCAGTGACAATATTTTGCTTGTGCTTTTGCTTCAATGACTTTGGGTAAAGCTAGACTTCCCCAACCGCCATCATAAAAGGAACGTGGACTTAACCCACGCGCCGCGGATGCGTTTATACGAGGGCCAAACTGAAAGTTTTTAGAACTGGCAACTTAAAAGCATTATATTAAAAAAATAAGTTTAAATTTTGAAAATAGAACTCTTTACCAATAATATTGAGTATACATTTCATTCATTTGTCATTTGTTTTACGATTTGTCGGCAAATTGAAAATTGTCTGTGCACGTCAGAATGAATTTAAGCCGAGAAAATTTTCGTGCAATGATTTTTTATGACTTTCGATGTCATATAAGTCAACAAGAAAGTTATGATAGACTTCGATTGGCTTTTCACGATGAAGCCCCATCTCGTGCCACTGTTTACAACTGGTTTATTGAATTCAAACGTGGTCGAACTAATCTCACCGATGATTTGCGTGAGGGACGGCCTTCTACAGCGACGACTGAAGACAATATCAGTGTTGTGAGGCTCAAAAACTCCGCCGTGTTGATTGGTGCCGAGAAATGATCCAAAAATTTAACGGAGGTGACTCAAATGCTGTGTTCGACATACTAACGGGTGACGAAAGCTGGATTTACTGTTATGATCCGGAAACCAAAAGACAGTCTGCTCAGTGGGTGTTTCCTTCCGAAGAGTTGCCAACTAAAGTGAAGAGAGGTCGAAGTGTTGGAAAACAGATGGTGGCCTCGTTCTTCGGAAAGACAGGTCATTACGCGACAGTTGTCTTAGAGGATCAGAAAACGGTTAATGCAGAGTGGTACACTAACAACTGTTTGCCACTTGTCTTGGAAAAAGTTCGAGAGAAACGACCTCGCAGCAGGATCCTCCTTCATCACGACAATGCCTCGTCGCACACCGCCAGGCAAACGATCGACTATTTGGCGACCTCAGACGTGGAATTACTGGGTCACCCGCCGTATAGCCCCGACCTCGCACCCTGCGATTTTTATTTATTCCCGAAAATAAAAGAAAAACTTCGTGGAAAACATTTTATGGACGCCGAAGAAGCAGGGGCTGCGTTTCAAAACGCCGTCGAAGAGACCCCTAAGGCCGAGTGGGCAAGGTGCTTTTCTCAATGGTTCCATCGAATGCAGCGATGTATTGATGTAAATGGACGCTATTTTGAAAAGTTATAATAAAATTAATAACTTGCTAGAATGCTTAGTTTTTGATTTTCTAAGAACTTTCAGTTTGACCCTCGTATTGCCCCAAATTCTCTGTTAAAGTGGCGTTATGGGAGTTTGATGATCATTAAGTTTCAGGTTACGGATGAGGAGCTCTGATGATACTTTTATGTTCCATTACTATTTTCTACCAAATAATACAGATGGACTCGTCAGCATCTAAAATATTATGACATTAAAATATTAAAAAAAGGTTCTATATATGCTAAATATATAAAAACTTTTTTAAGAAGTTAGAAAACATGATTTGATATTATAATATGTCTATATATTACATTACTTCAAAACTGTGCAATGTATTAAATTATTGCTAAATTTCAAAAATCAATAAGCGTATTGTTAATACAAACCGTAGCCATAAGAAGATGAAAAATGTATGGCAATTTCAGAATACACTACTTTCCATCACATTTTATTGTTGGCGCCCAACCAATGTTGGACCAATGTTACGTTTTTTTTGTCCTCCGCTATTGGGGACCACTGGTACCCCTAACTTGTTGTGGATTAGGGACTTTTGTTTCTTTTTTTTTTGTAATAACTTTTTCGCTGATATTATTTTCATTCTCTTCTTCTATGCGTCGTATGTTCTTTCATTCTTTTAATTTCTTCCTTTTCTTTTACTTTGTTTACAATTTTTTATATTTTATTTTACAATTTTATTATTTCTTGTACTTATTTCTATATTTACATAAGCTTTATTTCTTTAACAATTTTCACCTTAGTTTTTATATCTCTCTGTTACCTGAGTTACCATCTTCCTACATAACCTGATGAATTCAGGTCGCGTTTGTTTTTCTTCGATAAGTGAAGCCATTGTCTCTTCGCTAACTTTAATGCCAAACCGGCACTCGAAATCGAACCGGAGTCCTCCGAATTCGACCAATGTTACGCTCGACGTCTAGATGAGAGGCAAAATCATCAAATATATTATTTAAACCAGAATAATTGGGAGCAGTCGACTGAGAGTCGTGGGGAAAATGTAGCTTGTAGTCTGTTTCTGCTCCGGCGTGGTACTTTTTTATGTACTAATGTAATTACAACTTTACTTTGTATTACATGATATATTGGAGAAAGTTAGTATATAGAATTTTTTTATTTATTTCTTTGTGTAATATTTTATGTGTGTATAACTTAATATAATTTGTTTCTGTCAGTGCAGGCGTTCTGTCAAAATATTTTTCTTTACGATTGATTCTACTACTAACTTTACGATTTTGTAGTTTAAAGAAATGACAATCTGAAATTATAAAAAGCTGAAATATTATTGTTTCTAATTTATAACAGTACAGGAAATAAAATTTGTAAAATGACAGGTTTTTATTGCATTTACATTACATTACATTTATATTATATATTGCATTTATATTACCTAATTTTCTAAGTTATCTATTTTGATTTTAGAATAAAGAGAAAAAGCAGAACGTTCAAATAAATATTGGAACTGTGCCTCAGTCTGTTATTTTTTTATTTGCTTTATTGCAAAAGAGTTATAAATTTTTACTGTTCCCTTATAAATTAAAACTGTTATTGTCTTTAAAACATGAATTCTAGTTTCGTTTTAAATATAACTTAAAAATAAATTTTGAAAATGTATGTTTGATAAAATAATGAAATGTATTAAATTGGACAATTAAACACGGTGCGGAATTTTAGATAATTATTATTTAATAACAGAAAACAAAAAACAGATAACAATTATATCATTTTACATCGATATTTACATGGCATTTAATAACTGTAATGTACATATGCTGGATAGTATATTAAAATAACTTTACAACTTTGCAGTACATTTGGTCCTATTTCATTTTCGTTTACAACTAGACGTCATAACCTAGATGATATTTACACTCATATATTTGGTTATAGCAAATAGTACAGTAGCCTTGCTTCTTTTTTTGTTTAAGATTGTGCAGCTTCGGTTTGATCGGCCTTTTCTTCGGTGGGCTGGTAGCCGTTCTTGTCAGCAACGAAAGTGACTTGAATATGTTGACCATCGGGTGCTACGTACTTGTAACTTCCCTTTACGGAAAGACCTTGTTGATCGGTGTCGTTCTTGTATTCACCTTGTTCCTGTCTTGAAGTGCCATCACTTGTTTCAAACCTTTAAATATTTTACATATGCTGTATTAATTAAATAAAGTCTTATTTTCTTTAGTATATTCATAAACTGTAAATGACATTCTTTGCTTCATATTTTTAACCTTTTAAAACATACTTTTGATTGTGAGTAATCGTAAAAACATTAATTGCTTTTAAAATTGTTAGATTGTTTGCATCAAAACCTTTAAAATGTTTGAATAGGACCAGTCACTGTTTCATGCAAGTGGTCTTAAAGTGTTTACTCAATATCAGACAGTCACTAAATAATACAACAGTACAAATGAAACTTTAGATATGATTGTCAAGAATAATCTTCGAAATAAGTTACTGGTTTGCGGTATAAAGTCAAGCCAAGCTATTTTAAATTTTATGCAATGATTGTCGTAAGATTGTTCAAAAGTTTTTTCTATTTTGTTTTTCACTGTTGACATTTTGAGTTTTTTTATTATAACAGAATATAATTTACATTATTAACTTTTTTTATAGTAGCGTTCAGTATTTTAACATCACTGTAAATAAATTGTGATGCAATACCAGGACTAAAACTTTATGGTTTATCTCTCTTTTAAATATACAGTACAAAAACCTATTGGTAATGTTAATCAGTTTTTCATCCATATCTCTGTAATCGTAAAGTTTAAGTAGTACTTACTCAAAGTTGTATCCGTTAACATCGACTTCAGAATCTTGTTTTACTATTTCCACAGGGGGTTTCGCTTGATCATTTTCTTGGGGTAAAGCGAAAGCTAGTGCCAATGCAGCCAATGCGAAAAGAGTCTGCAGAAGAATACAAATTATAGTTAATGTTAACTATTATTAAATATAGCTTAATTCTTAGCACATACGTACTTAAAACTGTTTATATAATACGGAATAGATGAATTATAACTATAAACAATCACCCCATATAATTATTTAACCCAAAAACTTGTTTGCCTATAAATACCTTATTAATCAACGATATGTTATTGTCTTTTAAAAAAGGCGATTGTGTGCATTAAAAAACCAATAGAAGAACAATGTGTTCAAAAATCCATTGGGATGTCATCTTTTTAGTTATCACCTCCACACACACATATTTTTAAATTATATCCTAATTGAAATTTTACTAAACAAATTCAAAAAGTAATGTGTTTTATAATTTTAAAAATATAGTACATATTTATTTAGTTACTTATTTAAAAAAAAACAATCAAAAACTTGAACGCTTATCAGTAAATTTATGTTCATGTAGTGGTATCATTAAATCTGCATTCTTGGAAAATTATAAAATTACCATATTATTGATTTGTGTACAGAAATAATTTGTAATTAATTTTAACATAGCATTAAATTTATTAACGACGCTATGTCTATCTAACAGGTATGCATGCTTAATCATAATTAAACATTCATATGTATTATTGATCGAGTACACAAATTATAATAAAATCTTCTCAATGTTAGTTATTTATAAAACGTAAACAGAAATCAATTAAATGTATTAAGAAAAAATTAAATTAAAACTATTTACACTTTAACCAAAATAATATATAAATGTTGAACATATTTTACAAAGTAATATCATGTTAAATATAACAAGAAGAAAAGTAAAAATAGCTTACAATTTTCATCATTTTGATGCTGAAGCAAATGTGTACTGAAAAATTTGATGTTGGTAAATGAACGAGGACTGAACGTCTATGCCCTGAAGCGTCGGCGGTGAGCTATAAATATGAAGTCAAAGAACCAACAAGGCAATATTTCGAGGTTTCATTGGCAGCCAAGGTGTTAATCACTATCATGCAAACAGTTTATTTAAGGTGATCCACGAAAACGTTACGGGGATTTGTCAATTGTGTAAATTGTTTGCACGCAGCTGGGCCACGCGTGCATCACTTAACCTACATCTTTTGCTGTTTTCGATTACACAATACAGAAAGTATAAAAATTCTATCCTGTCCACTTTTTAACGATGTGCGGAGTCGCCCCGTTACTGCTCTATATCTAAACAGCTTCTGGAACTCTACTTCTTTTCACTGCACAGAATAAGAAAAAAATGCAGATGGTAAAGCTAGTTATTGAAGAAAAAAATTAGGTAAAAGCTTGGTAAGATCAGAGGAAAATATATCAGCTATAACTTTTAGGAATACATCACATGTTGTTGAATTTCTGTTAAGAATTTACAGTCTTCTTAATAATTTTTTACCTAAAATAATTGCCAATACCTAAAACCAGACCCAAATGACTTGAAACATAAAAGCTCACTTCACTACTCTCGCTTAGTTAAGCGCGTCGAAAAGGTTATTACGAATGTAAAATTAAAGTTATCTGTCATTTATTACCGACTCGTTTTGAACATTTGAAATAAATTACGAAAGTACGTAGTAGTACGTATGTATATTAGTTTTAATTTTTTTAGCAATTCTAAAAAATGCAATAATTGACATAGATTAATTACATCAAATTTTCGTTTTTATTCTTTTGACTCCAAAAGTTATGATTACTTAAGTTTTCAAAAATATTCTAATTAAATACTGCAAAAGAAAATGTAATGATATTAATGTAGTTGTTTGGAGATTTTTATTTAGAAGAACTAATTCTTGTCAATGTTTTTGGATTATTTGTTTAACTATATTTCTATGAATTTAATACATTTTCTGAATTGATCTTAAAAAATTGAGAAAATGAAATCCAAAATCCAATGTCCTTTAGACAGATTTCTTCTCAATACATATCTACTCGTATGAAAGTTATACAGGTGATTGGATTTGTGAAAATTTCAAAGGCTTAGCTGTCAATTAATGTATTTATGAAACACCTTATCCAAAAATCAATGCTTTCGGATGTAACAAATTAATAAATGATAATATAGTATGAAAAAGCTTTTTCTAAATAAGGATTAGTACATATTAAAATTATTATTGTTAATTATGTATCCCTACAGACTGTACCGTCACAAGTTATAGATCTGTGGCAATCCGATTAAGAAAATCAATATATGTCGAAATTTTCAGAGTGAACACCATTTATTTGACTAAAAATTTTGGTAAAGGTTTAAAAGATTTTGCTGACCAATCAGCTAACATTTGCCCTTTTTAAAGCTTTTACTCCTAGAACCCTGTATAGAGTTACATAGTTACTCTAAAACATAACTTAGAATAACTTTAATAAAAATACTGTAGGCCTTTTAAGCTACTAAGAAAACCAGACTGTCGGCCATGTCGTAGACAAACGTTGCAGACTACAGCTTAATGTTTTTTTAACATTGTATGCTCAAGGATTTACAAAATAAAAATAAGACCATCCTTTAAACAAATTACCAAGGCAGTCAATTTGCCATTGACGCAAAACATATTAAAAACTTTATATTATTGTAAATATATCACATTTATATAAACTATTAGTTTTAAATGAATGAAAAAAACTATGTTTGCACTAAGCTTATAATGAAGTATTAAAAATTATTCACAGGTTTTTTCTGTTTTTAAGAACATCAAAACCTGCTTACTTTAATTGCGTTGTTATTTCTTAAAGAGCACACAGTACAATCTTAGGATTTAGTAACCATTTATCAGCAAACAATTAAAATGCACAAAAACCTACTACGTATATTGGTTTTCCGCACAATTCTTTAATTAATTTATTAAACAATATCGTTACGTCGACAATGTGTGAGTTCGAGTAATGGCAATCTGTTCTTGGTTTATGCAAACAAAACAGATACATGCATATAAATGTCGCGGCTAATAATACATACATCCGTTAAGTAATATTTAAAAATAACTACCTAAGGTAATAATTGAACAATATTACAAACCGCTCTAAACGCGTTTGCTTTTATATTTATTTAATAGTAAATTATAACTACAGATATATATGTATATATAAATATATGAGTATAACTATGTTTCACTATATTCTTAGTTCTCAAAGTAGTCTAGGTGAACCCCCAGAAATCCACGGGAAACTCGTCGGAATTCTACATTGCTGATATAAAAAATAGGTTAGGGTGTACAAATATGTATAATAAAAAGTTTCACAAGACTTCTCTGGTTTTCCTTTCCTTAGTGTTAAATCTATAATTAATAGTAGTTCATTAAATAACTAATACTTCAAAAATATTTAATTAATCGAAATGTGCAGAACTTGGTTATTTGGCTCATTTGCGTTATTGATATTATAATGTACGCATGAAAATCATTACATTTAATTTAAAAGAGCAAATGTTTGTAAGGGTGTTGTAAGAGTAATTATTGATGGCTCTTTTCAATACATCAGCGATCTGTTGATAGCTTGCTACAGATTATGTCAAAGTTATTGACAATTCAAAAGCGCATGTAAATGCCTACTAGAATATCAATAGTTTGAATAATTTCAAAATAACGTGTCGAGATTTGCATGACATAATTATAACTGCATTGGGTCCGCGACAATAGATAACTTTTGAAACTGTTCTATACGAAGAAAAGCTCCTACTTAATCATAAGTTTAAACACAATTATAAAAGCAATTACGTACATAAAAACATGTGCAAAATGTATATATATTCGTTGCATATTTTTTTAAAGTATTTATTTTCTCTCTTGCTTACAGATAGGAATTGGTTACTCCAATGGTATTCAATGATTATCCTATGCTTTGTCAAAAAAAATGTTTATAGATGTTTATATCACTATCCAATAATTTGTTGTAGAATAGTACCTAAAAATAAATCAACTAAAAAGGGCGGTGTTATCACAAATGGTCCTCTCTTCAAGACAAACATTTGGTGGATATGGTTGCTAAGGAAAAATAGAGAGAGAAAGAATTTGTCCTCATTTAACGCTGGAAACGGACGTACCTGTATTATTTAGGAAAAAAAACAATTATGTCAAGAATTTTCTTTTACAAAAAAAACTTCAGAAAAGTTATTTTAGGTTACAAAAAATTAAATATTATCTTAGTATTTCAAATAAAATTCAAAAAATTATATTACAAGGAAATATTATCACACGGGCAAAAAAATTACGTGTAATTTTTTTCATAACCTTTTTAAAGTGTTTGCTGCATTCAACTTATACAGTCGACGGAACCATTATTTTTTGTCTAGGCATCAGACGTGGATAAAAAACTTACTTTTAACGATTCTAATCATAGCTTTGTGATACTCATCAAAGAGTTAATGTCAAGGTTGATCATGATGTAGATATTACAACAAACATTCGTTTGTGAGTTTTACGCGTTATCTTTCGATAATTATAAAAAGTTTATATTAGTCACAAAATCCACAACATTAAAAATGTGAATAATTACGTTGTTGAACTTTAACAGTTATTAATTAATCCTAACATTATTAAATAATTAATTGGCGTAAAATTAAATATTTATTTGTGAATTACAAATATTTCCAACAAAAAATCGAATATTTACAGGAAAAACATTATTTGTGTGTATTATCATTCTTGTTAAATTTTATGAGCGACTTAAAAGACAGTCAGTAAAAACAATTAGAACAAGCCTTCAGTAATATTTCACATTCATTATTATATAACACAAGCTTGGTACTGTTATTTTTAATAAATCATGACCGCTTGACAGAGCTTTTGCAAACATGTCATCACGAAGTTGATATGACACTTTCAAACGAACTCATTGTGTTTTCACTCACGTACTATTACCTAATCAAGCTATATAATATACTGTTGCATTTCTTTTATTTAATTAGGGAATAATAAATACGGTAACTTACTTAAGGCTACAAACAGACAAACAGACACAATTCGTTAGTTTATAATTTACAACGACCTTAAGAGGAATAAAAGACCTTATGTTCCGTGGGCTAGCTAGTAATTATTAGCTTTTTTGCCAACTTAGATGAAGAATATCGTTTGTTAGGTTACAAAAGAAAAACTAAAAATGTAATAGATACGTATAGACATCATATATAAAGTATTTAATACTGCAAATACGTTACATGAAATCCTCACAACGTGAAAAATTTAATTATTTCTCTAATTAACTTTGTCAAAATTAAACTTACTAAAGAAAACCTCTTTATTGCGTGTATAACGAAAGCGTGTACTTTAATGCTAATTGGTTAACAATGCGATAACACAGTGTTTCGAGTGTTTATCACCGTCTAACTACAGCGTGATGGTGTCAACACGCGACTCATATTTGTTGCACAACATAAAGCTGCAAATCAATAAAGTACCCACAGTTTTGCAATAATGTAAACCTTATATAACACCATTTATTGGTGACAATCTCAAATAATCAAACACAAGATTGATATAATGTAAAAAGTTCAAAAAAAATCTAAGTTCACGCGAAGTAAAAAGTGAAGTGTATACAACGCGTCACCTCCGACCCATCCTCGCATGATGTCAGCCTTCTTCGAGCCATGTACTACGGAGATCATATAAAATGAACCAACTCTCCTCGTTATTCATTCGTTAGTTTGAACTCAAGACGATACCCAAGCAACATGCTCAGATACGTGAGTTGCTAATATTTTATCATTTTAGTTTAATGCGCATATAAAACTTTCAAAGCTTTTCTTTATTAAATCAACACTTGATGAGTTTCTTTGAAATAATCTAAGAAATTTATTCAATTCTTTGTGTAAAGATATTTATAAATATGTGTGTAAAGAAATTTATTTAAACTGACGATTTTACGATTCAAATATATACATAAAAAATTGTTTCGGCATCATTATTAAATATTTATAAAAAAGTGATTTTAAAAATACATACTGTTAATATACCAGTATGTACTTTTATTATTACATCATTTACATTTGTTTTCATCTTTACGTAATTACAGGAATAAATAAAAAAAGGAATCTTTTTAATTAACATGTAATTACAGTCACTAACCCTTGTAGTACAACATGTATTTTTTACCAAATTATGATGTAATTCTTTTATGCTATTGAGATAAAATGGTAAATTATTTTTTTATTTATTATACTTATGCTTAATTTAAAATGTTTTCTACTTGATTGTACGTTACAGTGATTTATTTTCTTTGTACAGGTAACTGTCTTGTGCGTGGTAGCAGCTCTTTGCTCTGGAGCGCCCCAACAAAATAACCAAGATGTACAAATCCTGCGATTTGATAATGACGTACAAGTTGACGGCTACAGTTTTGCGTTAGTATATATATTTTCTTTAATTCTTCTTTATAGTATATGCATTCTTTAGACTAAATAATTTTTAATGCGTACGGTTTTTGCGCTATTAATAAACATAGAATTATCAACTTGTATTCCTAATCTTTAATACTTATATTCAATTAAAATACCATTGAAATACTATTTATTATCCACTAAGTATGAAACTGATTAAAATAGCAATTTCGAATATTAAGCAGTAATACAAATTTCTTTATATTTAGTAAGAGGCAGCCCTTTCTGTCTTACTATACTGAAAAAAGTTATTGATCAGTCGCACTCCTATAGAAAATAAAATTATTAATTCAATGTATAAATGATAAACTACTATTACTTGCAGTTTTCTATATCGTACAGTGCGAAACAAATGATAATTTTATTATATTGTTTTTGTAACGCTTTATGTCTTGTTGTGTTTTGGTGTATCCTTTTTGTGATATTGAAGACGTCAAATGGTTGACTACTAACTAGCTATGGGTATTTTAATTTATATTGTACTTTTAATGAGAAAAGTGAAAAGGTTTTTACAAATTTCTTGTGTCTTTAATAAATATATTAAAAAACAGTCGAGGTGGTCTAGCTATTTTCTTGTTTTGAGCTTAGCGACACATTTTTATTTATTAATTATATTAATCCGGTACTTAAAATAATATTATTGCAGACTATGTTATAAACAACGGTCAATTGATATTTTTACACACACTTTAACAGATATGAAACCAGCGACGGCACATCTCGCCAGGAAGAGGGCAAACTTGACAACCCGCAATCTGAAAATGCTGCGTTGACAGTGACCGGCCAGTACGCATATGTGGCGCCTGATGGCAAACACTACACAGTTACATTCACCGCTGGACCCAATGGCTTCCAGCCTAAGACTTCTCTTGGCCAAAGGAAGTAGAATAAACATAAATATCCTGGCACATCATGTATATATCCGTGACGTATCGTTGCCAGTGTACTAAAAAACATTTAACTGTAACTTTTGAAATAACTTGAACACATACAAGCTCTCGATCTCAGTTATTTCTTAATAACATTGAGCATAAAGAATCAAGGATCATGTATCTAAATTCTAGTGCCATAACAGACATTTTGTACTTTTATATCTCTCTTTTTTAAATAAAAGACCTATAAAAATTACTGCGTTTTTTATGTTAATTTAGTTTCATAAAATTATGATCTAAAGCATATTTCTTTACATTTTTTGATGCCACAAAATTTTTACAATTGACTAATTGTTATTATAAAATTATTGGAAAATTTTTCTTTTGACACAGTAGTTTTTTTTTTTTAATAACGAATTAAAGGCGATTTACTCTTAATAAGTAAATACCATTCATCATCATCCATCCAAATCTACCAGTGGCCCGGGCATATAAAAACTAATATCAACAACAATATATTTAAGTTTTTCTTTTTGTGTTATACATAGTTCTGTTAAAAATTTTACGTTTTACGTAAAAGGTTATTAAATTAGTATAACTTAAGGCACTTTATGTAATTAATACGTACTGTTTAAAATAGTATTAAGACAATATTACATCGACATCAGATTAAATCAATGATAAGCAGTCCCTTCAAACTCAGAAAGAAGGTTTTTAATTATATATAAATACATATTATACGTGACTCAGATACAAACGATGATGCAACAAAATTTACATTTATCAGTGTAAATAATAACGTAATGTATATAGAAATATTTTATATTTACACCCCTAAGCCATTAATAATTTTATGAAAAGGAAAATGTATTATTAGTTATTTTGGAAAAATAATTTTAAATTTTCCCTTGTTATGATTGATGCCTGCGAGAAGCCCGCGCCATGCAGTTTTTTATGAACTTTTATGATACAAGATAATTTTGTTCAACATCGCACACATTTTAAGACAATTATCTATTGACAACAAAAAAACTGGGTACCCAAAAAAAATTATACATCGAGACAATGTGTTCATATTTTAACCCTTTTTTTTGTTTGTCTTTAACAAATAAAATAAGATGAAAATGTAACAAATTACAAGTGGACAGTAAAACAATTGAATACCTGGCAGCTTCCCAACGGTGTAAACAATCGTGACTGTATTATGTGAAATGCCATCCGTAATGGAAGAAGAATGCAAAAACGGCATCTAAAAGCGATTAGCATCTTGTAACGAATCTAGTTAATGCATAACCTTTGCATCATAGCATCGTAAGGTTAATGGGAGTTGAAGTAATCGTCTCAATATACAAATGTAATACATAAAAATATACAAAATATTCATATAAATAAAGATACATGTGTATATGTATCTACGTTAAGGATTGCGTATTATTTTAAATTCTAATTAATTACTATTTTATTCTAGTATTTTTTGCTCCATTAGATGGAATGCTGACATACTGGAATACAAATTAAAACGGTCTTTGTGCATCATCAATAACAACGTTAAAGATGAATAAATAATGGTCTTAAAATAATAAAGTATATACTATATTTAAATATGAACTGGTAAATAATATTACCATCTGATATTTCTGCTATAGTTGCTTAACAACTGAAGAAATATCGGAAACAGTAATAAAAAGGTTAGTACGCTATTAAAGTTGCAGACGCTTCGATGTTGAAATTAAAGAGTCACACATTTACCACGTTTTGTACTTCTTAACATCAATCACACCACGAACATTCAAACATTTAGTTACTTTCGTTTTCGGACGTTATAATAAATGATGTAAATAAATTAACGTTTTATTTATTTACAAAATGACTTCATAAACTGACAAAAATTTAAATCAGCAAATATTTAATAACTTGTGAGAGTAATTAAATATATTTTGAATAATCATTTATTAATAATACATTAAAAACGATATTTATGTTTATTTAAAAGTTAATTAAAAAAACGTATATAACTCAAAGAATGTCATACCGCTAGGCCCTGCTTTAATAAAAATTGAGCAGTAATAATGTTAAAAGATTACATGTAAATAATAATTTAAAAAGGAATAATTTATAAAAACCGTAATTAAATTTGAATCATACGTATTCATTTTTAAATCATTACTTAAATATAGTAATATTTAATAATAATTTTTTATACTTAAATATAGTAATCAGTTGTTACGAATTCCGAGTGGTCCGAGAGTCAATTAACAAACTTGATGTTTGTTAATTGCGATTAAATCTCTACAAATAAATATTCACTCACAACATATTTCTCTGATACGATTAAATAAGTAGAGATTTCAAAAATATGAACGGAGTGAATCACAATCAATCACAACGAATTTCAGGTTAACTTTCGTATTTATTATGCATATCCTGCATAAATAATTATAAAAATAAAAAGTTAAAATGATAAATCGACTAACATTATATTAATTACAAAAGATATTATAGAAAAATTTATTTTTTGAAATAGTGTATTGGTTCTTTGGTCTTTATAGTACAAACATAATACAACTCCGTACCCATTAAAACCATTTATACTTAAGCTTTAATATGTTATACTAAGAAGTTTCACAGCGCAAGTATTCTTCGCGTGTTTCGCAAAGCAGGCTAAATGCCAGCTTATACGAATTGCGTCTCGTCGTCGGACCCAACGTACGTGTGTAGATGTATTCAAACGCTAACCTTTACAATACTTAATTGTTCTATTGGTAAAATATAATTTATGCCACTTCATGACTTGAATGGGCAAATAATTACCTGGAAAACTATTAAAATGTTTTTAATTTTTAGTAACTTATAAAATTGTACATTTCAGCTTTTTCTCTTTTATCATTTTTATTAGCTGGACATGTATTTGCGTAGCTACGGCCATCACTATATTTATTTATTTTTTCGCTTACGCTGAAGCAAAAATTTATGTTATTTATTTCTAATACAAGTATTATTTCTAATACAATAAAAAATAATTATGTAACTTTATTCTTTAGTATTTGTATTTTTGAAGAGCAGAAGTAACTTGGCAGCACAGAACTGAGACTTGCGATCGTAGGTCGCGGTTTTGATTCCTTCAATGTACAATCTTATACAATTCACACTTTGTATCTGTAATTATATTGGATTGCCGCTGCTCGCAAACAAGTTTCCAGAGGATGGGCAGCAGCGTCCTCTGTATACGAAAAGAAATACGAATACATATTTTATGACTCTAATAACTACTACAATAGTTATTTAAGTTTTAACTGAAGTGCTGAGACGATATTATCCTTGCTTAATCGAAATATGAGAGTGTACAAACAAAGTTTTCAAGGAAACGGAATGGAAATTACTAACTTATCGCAGAAACTTTTCCGCTGCAAGCAGTTTAAGACTCGTTGCTTGCATTTTGGGGATAGCAAATTTTTGACAATAAGCAATCTTACAAACGTAACGAGTTTTCAAGCTTGTCACTATGATGTTATTATCAAATTGGACACGGAAAATGCTATTAAGATCGTGGAAATCGGAACCATTCTAGAGCGATTACATTAAATTAGGTTTTTGATGGATTCACTCTAAGATCTTAAAACGCTGTTCCAATTGTCAGCGCGAGTAACATTTTTATTAATTATCAATTTTCTTTGCTTTCATCAATTGATCCACCAAAAAGAAATTTATAAATCATTTGCATAGAAATGATACGAAGGAACTTGTTAAGCATAGAAACCAAATTGATACATTAAGCAAACAGTAAGTCACTAGAGATAAGACACCATCGTTAAAGGTGCCAGCATAGATATCATACCAAAGATAATAATTAATAATATACAAGACTTTCGATAACTTTAAAGTGAAAATAAAGAGAGAAATATGATAATATTTATTCAGACAATCACTAAAGATTAGTACGTTTAGTTAGAGGAATAATGGTCACATTCTTCAAACTAAATGAAGGAATTACTATTAGGAAATGAAGAATTTAAAATTTGAATGATGATTGGGAGAATAAAATCTCAAATAGACATAATCATAAAACAACTCATGTAATCATTTTCAACATCAGAAGCTATCGATAGTACAATATGTATGTATGTGAAAAAGTTTTAAAGAAATGAATGTATTGGGTATCAATCAAAGCAAGCTGCACTCTATCTAAAAATTAATAGTTTCAGAAATAATAAAAACGGAATAAAATTTAGTAATAGCGTATAGTATATTTTCGTATAATAATAATTAAAATTAATTATTGTTTATTATCTGTCCCTATAAACTTTGCACTAGGACGAATTATTGGCCTTTCGCATTCCAACAGAAAAAAATGTTACATTTTTAGAGTGATCACTTTATATATAGGTAATAATTTTATACAAGTGTAAATGGTTTAAAAGTTTGAACATTTACCCTATTAAAACTTTTACGCCTATATATAACCAATCACCTTCTACACCCTGTTTACCGTCAATAAATTGAATAACCGCAAATTAAGAAAAATTGGGAGCCGGAAGAAATTACATGGTATGAAGATATAAGTTTATAAGAGATCGAGCTAATAAATAAAACAAGGAGGGATAAAGTTAAGATATAATGACATAAAAAGGTAAAATATAAAACATCTCCTCGAAGGACACAATCGTGTAATGTCCTTAGATGACGTGTCTTGTCACGCCAAGAAGAATCTTTGAAGCAAAAACGCTGCCAACTACCAAATTAATAGTCGCAGGAAAAAGTTGTTAGTGCAAAGTTATGTGATAATATTAGATTTATTGAAAATATTGAGATAAGTGTAAATCGCAACGATTTATCATTTACTCTAAAGGATTTTGGTAAGAGGCTTTAGAGGGTAGTCCTCCTAGGTTTTGATTGCAAAATCGAGTGATTTGTTGCCTCTACGGAATAAAAAGGCTGACTCGGGACATGCTATATAATACAATGAATATTTTCTGCACTATTACTAAGCAGTCAAACATAATAGCAAAACGCAAAAAAAATTAATTTGCTCTTATAATATTCCAGGCGCTTTTTAGCCATTTTGTTATTAATTTGTAATAAATAATATTAATTTAAAAATCAATAGTAAAATAAGTTCTAATTTTTTAAATTGTTTATCATCAAATTTAATAGAAATTGCGTGCATAAATACTTATAAACGTTCCTAAAAGTTACAAAGACACTAACAATTTTAAAACGAAAACTTTTATTTGCATATTGTACAAACTTAAAATCTGTAATTTTAAAGTTGGCTAATATAAAAATGGACATACATTTGACTTTTTCCTGATAGGCTGGTTTATTGCTAAAACAAACAACAAAAAATAAGTTATATTAATGAATGAAATATATATGGTAGAGTACCTTGCATAATTTTTAGGAAATAAAAATTAGTAAAGCTGTTTGTTCCGTGAATAATTGTCTCTGCAATGTTCTCCACGTTACATATTATATTAAAACATGGATTTAATGTCATATTTTTATTTTATTTTTACCGCACAATCTTCACCATCTTTACGCAGATTATTGACAACTTTACACAAAATCTAAACGGAGAAAAACAGATAGATCAAAGTGCAGATGTATGCTAATTCATTCTTAACGATTTGCTAAATTCACTGATAATTGCAAGCCTGAAAAAGTTTGAAGCAAAGTCTCAGGTACACCGGACAATCCAAACTTATTTTCAGTAGAAGCCAAATAAAATTAATACTATAATATAGTTAATACTTTTTAAAATTCTCTTGCTACATTGATATAACTTGCAAGTAGTTAAAAATTCATTCATAGACTAAACCCATCAAGTAAAAAAATAAAGTTACAAACTGATCATAAGTCTTTATTAATGGTAAATATATATTATCCTACTAAGTTTTGTTCTTGCACATTTTTTTACGAATGACACTTGTTTAAAATATTCGCAAATCCGTACATCTCGTAAAAAGAGATTTTTTTTCATTCTTTGTAACCAACTGAAGTGTAGCCTTCTATTCTTAAGCAATATTAATTATTTTTACACCTCTTTGTCCCATACACGGAAACCATTAGAAAAGCTGAAATTTTATGTGCCTGCCATTTTTTCAGCAATAATTTTTACTGCTAGCTGCTATAATAATCGCATACTTTGTGAACTTAAGCGCCATGTCTAAAGTCACTATTTACATTGCTGTTATTTATTATTTAGTACATATGCTATTATTTAATACATTTTTTGTGCTTTCGATAAGTATGATAAAGTTTATAAGTTTGTTTTGAACAAATATGCATACTTTAAATAAATATTCCCTCGGTATTTTAACTAAATAATAAGGCTCGTCATCATCATTCCAGGCTTAGGACGTTGACTCCTAGGCCTCTCCCACAGGAGGCCTCACCCATAGATTTCCAATGGAACCAGTTGGAAGCAAACTGATTCCAGCGTCTTCCGACAATCTTGTGGATGAACGTCCTACGCTGCGCATCGGTTCAGTCTCCACTCCACAACCTTAAGAACCCCACGACGATCTGTCCTGCACACTATGAAGACTGTTCGCTGCAACCATAGCTTACCTACCCGTTGGGCCATGTTGGTTTCTTTTGTTCGTTTACGGAAATCCTCATTTCTGATTCGATCTCGTAAAGAAATCCCATATAAAGCGAGTAAGATTTTTTTAATTGCCGTTGTAACGCAAATGTAGTTATTTTACTACTCAAAAGATAAAAGTTAATATTCTATAAATACATTTCTTCCTTAAATGTTATGAAGCAGTTTTACTATCTGAAAAATTTTTGCCCTCTTTTTAGCAGAGAGCATGCCGCTTGCTAGAAACGTCGAGATGATGGAGATACACGGTTTTCCTCGCTACTTCCCGCCATTTTCCCCTCTGCAAGACGCTTCGCACGCTTCTTTTTTAACGAAAGGCCATGTTCGCGGGTTATTTTCCCTCTACATATAGCGAGCTGCTAGATGCTGACATCTACGAGTATATTTGTAAACTGGATTGATATAACGGGACGTTCACCTTTTTGAACGATGGCCTAAAATAGTGCGGATTTCCTAAATTATAATTCGAAATCTCGCACAATTCCACATTTGCACACGTCATTTTATATATCGTTTAAACGTTAGGAGGTTACTTAGACTAGTATAATTGCATAAGATATAATATAGTTTATCTCATAAAATATTCTATGAATTTTTTCTAGAGTTTTTGAAAAACATAGCTTGTAATTTTTTTCGACCTTTTTATTTTAAACGACCACGATGCATCTTCTTTTTGTACCTTATAATTAAAAACCAGCTCAAGGAGATACAGTTTTCATTGCCAGAAAATCCGCTCACCGCGATTGAGAATGTCGTAGAGTAAGCACCTGTTATGCAGATCAGAAAATTAGTTTTAAAATTGCAAGTTGCATGGCACAGTGAGTATAGGATGTTTATTTAAGTTTTATTAAAAACGATGTAAACTTTTTTACATTTTTATTTCTTTATCTCAAAACTTTTTGAGTACGCTTCGAATTTAGAAAGGAAAAATACAAAAATGCCTTTGGTAGCATTTAATGATGGAATAGACAGCGAACTGCAACAAATGTCTAAAAATTAAAACATTTTAGTTTTACATACTAAGACTCCATATAAATATATAATTAATACTAAAATTATAATGTTAATAGCACCATCTCTATTATTAAGTATTTTCAATAACAATAATTTATACACTCGTAATTTTCAATACAATATAAAATAAATACAATGTAGTAACTTTATATATATTAAATACTAACTTATATTTATTAAATACAAAAATTTTAGTAGCACCTCAATTACCCTTGACACCTAAATATGTGAAGCCTGTCTATTGTTACTATATATTGGAAGCTAAAATATTTCGCAAACGGAGTCTTTCCCACACATAATATGAATAAACTTAAAATAAAATATCTTTCGTCGCAATGTCTGATTGGTTTTGATGCCGTTGAAAAGGTTACATTTTAAAAAAGAAACAAGGTAGTAAAATTTAGGTACGAGATATATAATATTCATATGTTTTTTCTGAACTTGAAGGAACTTGTAGAAATTCGATAACTTTTTAACATTTATTTCAATAACGAAAAAAATACAGACAGACGAAAAAAAATGAAACGTTAATGAACCTAATGCAGGGTCAGTAACAGTAGCATAAATTTGGTTTCGGCGTGTAAAATTCGAGAATTCCGATGTCAAATATATATGACGCCATTTATTTTTAATTCAGTAACACGCGTACAGAAGTTGGCTACTGTGCCTACGTAACGTTTACTTTTTGAAGAGGAATCATTTTCTAAAACTCGAGAAATATAAATTTTTTCGCTTGAATTTCTTCTGTTTGTCCATTGGACATTTTTTAAATTTGTCAAATAATGTAAATAAAAATATTAGAAACCAAAGTCAAGACGCGATCATAAAGAATGATAAAGATATAAAGTGATCGAATAATTCAAATAAAAAATTATTAAAGTTGATTGCCATTACTTACGGCTGTTGCAATTTATTTATGATATTACAGAATACCACCCAGACTGCACAATTATAAATAAAATAGTGACATTTAAATAAAATGAACCTTTGATTCCGATTGTGGAATTCTATTGACTTTAGTAAATAATGTACGAACGTGATGGCATCGGCACGAGTCGTGACCAACTCCCAGTTCCTGGACCGCATCAATTCCTGCACATCTCAATTTAATATGATCTAACAAATTAAATAAATCATTCCGCAAGTACATAAATCGCGTAAATGTTTATTTTTATCATTTCGATCTATCAAAACTATAACTACTTTAACCAAATCCTTGGCAGAAGGATCTGACACATACGTATAACGATGAGTAATGTGTACGCCTAAAATGCAATACATTTTGGATTGGCAAAATTGTTCCGTGTTGGTTAATAACAGGTGATAATTTTTATATCAAGCTACAACCGAGCCTCAGTTATTTGTGACACTGTCTTTTCCGCCCCAAAAGAAATTAAAAAATGTAAAAGGAATGTTGATAGATTTATTTTTATTTTTCTTGTAATTAACATTAAAAATATACGACTCCATGCACTCATTTACACGACATTTTTTTTAAATTGGTGTTTAATATACAACATTTACCTGAGTTTATTTTACGACTATGAAAATAAATAAACATAACTTTTGTTTATATATTAATAAAGTAATAAAATTATATAAATACATGAAAATATCACATATTTTGGTTTATTCCACCAATCGTCTACCCAATGTTTGTTATTGTAATTTATATTCGATGGTACTGAAGCAATGCTTTTATTTGTAAAACCTTGCAGTCATTTTACTTTTAAATTTATGTAACAAAACGAAAATAACGAAATTACGTCAAATAAATCTGACATATCTTAAAATATGAAATGAAAAATAAATGCAATTTTTTCACTTTTTTTTCTTTATGTAAGACGACAAAAAAAGTTAGACTCATTTACATATCTTACATCAACATCAAAATTTGGTATTTCATAGCTAATAATAAATGTTTAAAATTACTGTATTAACATATATTAACAAAGATTATCAAACTGATAATAATACTAAACACGACGTATTCCACCCATCGTGCCATTAAACTGCTATGTGGTATTGATGCATAAAAAGTCTATTTAAATAACGTGGACAAATGTTTGACTTATAGATAATCTTGTAAGCACTTAATTTTAATTCTAAAGTAATATTGTAGATTGCAAGGCGAAAAATTCGTTTATTTTAAATTTAATCTATTTTGATACTTGTCACGGGGCATAAATATGTATAATATTAATAAGAACTTACTGTACCAATATCAAAGGTAACTCTTCCCATAAAATTAATACTTAGATATCAATAAAGAAAATAAATTTTGATTTTGCATATCACACTATCTTCATTATGTCAAGGATATATTTTGGTGTACTCGTATCCCATTAAAGTAGCAAAGATATTCATTCATCTTATTAGTTTAGCAATAATAGTGCCACTTGAACTATAAGTAATTATTTAAATATGTAAACATTTAGTTTGATTGCTTCTTTATAAGATGTTACCCATTTGAAATCATATAAATAATTTTTTGGTAAAGTAAATAAAACTTTATTCTATTCATAAGAACTTAATATTCTCAACCTTGATTGTCACGGTAATTGCTAAACAAACACATAACACCGCATTGACCTTAGTCAATTCGTTAGTGTACGACGTTCGTATGAAACGCTAAGAACCGTTGACGGTCTGCGGAAGTTGGTACATGTAACCGAAATAACTTTGGATACATATTTCCTTGATTGTCGAAAAGTTTTCTTATACTCCTACAAAATAAATTATTCTACGTTATATCTGTATTATTATACTACCTATCATTAACTATGATTGTGTACACGTATTAAACGTGATAATTATAATATGGCAATGACTTCGATGATAATAATTATAGTTTCCTGTTATGATCCTTTGTTGAACTTAACTTACAATCATATATAGATATGATGTTAAGCTCATCAAATCAAAATAGTTATATAAAATAAATACGAATATTATGCCATATTAAAAGAAAATTTTACAAATGAACATAGAGCATTAAATTTCTTTTTTTTACGTAATTAAAATTATTAAAGGAAGATGTGACCTTAGAACAACATAGTTTCATTCCGAGCATCAGATGAAAGTAGTCTTAGATTTGGCTAGTAACAGTTGCTCCGACTATGGTAATGGTTCGAGTCCAGTTTCAGACTTAATGGACTTAATCGAGTCGGATTGATAAGCGCGTTTTGAATGATAGTCCAAGCAGAGATTGTCCATTAGTCTATGGAGCGGCCTCCCAAACGATGTAAGAGCTCCACAGCTTCACTTCTACTTCTTCTTTTCAGTCGATGAATGCCCAGTGCAAGGCAAAGGCCTTCTCCAAAGATTGCCACAATGACCGGTCTTACGCTGCCCGCATCTAGCTACTTCCTACTTCTACGACTATGTCATCAATCCACTTAGTGGAGGGGCGGCACCTACGCCGCATTTACTTGCCCGGCAATTTCTCAATTTGATGAAACCATGTAACAGGTCGACATTGCTGTGGGAGTCCTTGAGCTAAAGTGGATAGTAACATCGCCTCGCTAGTTATCTAAGAAAAAGAAAGCCAGATGTCTCTGGAGTAGTGTAGGAGCATTATCGGAACAGTAATAAAAAGGAAAAAGGAAAAAACGTAAGTCAATAGAAGTTACATAAATATTGTAAACAAACTGTGAAAAACCGAAATAAAAATTGTATATATGTAATTTATATAGAAATGTATAAAAATGAAGGATAATAAAATAATGGAAACAAAATAGAATATAAAAATTATAAAATATAGATAAATAAAAATTATAAAGTAAATATCAAAAATAAAAATATAGAATTGTGATGATATTCTGAAGGAAAGGCGAAGGAAGAGTGACCATGTACAAAGGATGACAAGGTATAGAAAGGAATAGAAGGGAATGAGAAGGACAACAGAGGAATGAGTGAAAGATCTTAAGGGCAAAAGAGAAGAGTGGAAATAACAAAAAATACGTAAAATATTTAATGTAAACCATTTCCCTGCTTATACATAACAAGAGAGCACGCAGTCTCCAGAAACGAGGGCCATGAAGAAAAACATCACATGACCGTAAAACAATAGCAGCATAAAATTAACTATTTAATACATTGATAAATTAAAAGTTGTAATCATGAAATTATGTTATATCATTATTACGGTACAGTGTATACCGAAACTGCTGTACCGCGTCTTAGGAAATCACTGAGAGGTAGAACTGTCAATTACTATGCGAAGTATGAAGGTTTCGGTAGCACTGCAGTGAACAAAATATTGATGATTTCTCCTCTATTCTACAGAAACGTTCATTGATGTTTATTTCGTCCGAAAAATATTACCAAAGCAAAGTAATATTTTGTAGACCGCCATAGTTATTACTGAGTTGAGGAGTCACGCCATCTCTTATTTCAAGGCTGCGTTTATCGATGCACGTAACAACCACGTTATTAATGTATAAAATAAATCATTTACCAATACATAAACCATTAAGCACCAGTTGGGTATATACTATTAAAATATATGAAGCTGGTGCTTATTCTAACTTTATTTCATAAAACATTTAATGTTGAAATCATTTTAAATATTATTGTTATCATCCATAAAATATTAAAGCTTTCGTTGCTCAGGCTTACAAAATGTTATAGATACATAAAGAATTAAATTTTGTTTATACCTTTTAACATATTAAAATTATCTATACTAATCATTAGAGTATTGCAACATTTTTAATGCTCTACAATAATAAAAGGCCTAATAATTAAAGAAACGAAAAAATGTAATTAAAAAACCAATCGAAAAACATTAAACTTGCTTTGTAGCAACACAATTTTAAACCTACATCACCTACAGTTAAGTCAATAGAGCTTTTCTTAGTTATTACGCTTCCGTCTTCCTCTGACTTCACATCTGGAAGTTTACAATTTTATTTACAACTATAAAATTGTTAACTGGTAAATTGGATCGAAAATTAAAAGTATTCTCCATATAGGTCTAAAAAAATAGTCTAAGGACATTCAATAATGAACATAGGCCGCCGCCATTAGGTTTCAAATATGCTCGATTATAAACGGCCTGCATCCAGGTTCTTCAAACGATCTTAATTGAGTTGTCTGTCTACTTTGGGTGGAGATTCTGCGACGCAACTGCCTGTCCGTGGTCTCAACTGCAGAACCTTAAGGCCTAAACGGCCATTGGTTGTACGCGCTTTATCGCCTTTCCACTGCCAACTTGCCAATCCGTTGGCAAACTTAATTAGGGGAGCAAACCCTTAATTAGGGGAGCAATTGAAATCTACAATGCAAGTACGTACTTTATTACATAAAATTACTACATGTACATCGATCAATATATCATGCTGATACCTTTCTTCTGACGAAAACCTTACTTAAGTTATTTTAAAACTGTAACGTATGTTCATTTTTTACCAGAAACAAATATTATCCCAATTGTAGACATCATTATTAAATAAAATCAATGAAGAGTTTTTTTAAAGATTTTCGAAACATTCGTGAATTTTTCGTATTTATGTAACCATATCAATATCTCCCATGGCCTTGGAACTGAATTATAATTGACATAAATAGTACTAAGAAGGGTGTTACAAATTACAATCGAATAAAAATAACCAAAAGATACTGCTGTATACGGTAGTTTACAATAAACCATATCATCAATCTCACACGTTACCTATGTCTTCCCTAGTTATAAACTACGTTAGTACTGAGACATAGCTACCCTGGTTTAATTTTGTTTATTATTCATCTATAAAACGGTTTGTTATATAGGTAGGAAAAATATAATACAAGTAATATATTTTTAAACATTTCAATGACAATAACACTGCTAATTATATCATAATAAAAATTTGTAGCTATTGCCGGATATAACTAATATATAAAGAATTCGTAGAGTACTAAACAAACATGATTGTACTAACAATCGAAACTATAAAATCATCGTTATTGATTAAAAACGCAGAACTATAAATAGGTATAAATTTAATTCTCTCAGAGGTCAATCGTAGTATGCGAATAAATTATTAATTAAGACTTATTTTAATTTTACTGCAATATAATTGTAATTTAAGTATTTCAATAATTAAACATAATTCAAAATGAAACAAATCAGGACGACGATCGAGAATTATGGATAAGCTAAATAAGCACTCTGTAAGTGTCAATTTGTAACCTCTCATATGTAAGATTATAATCTCAACTAAAAAGGCGTTACTTTGTTAACAAATTGTTTTGAATGACGAAATAATGTATTTCAAAGTAATCTTATTTATTTGCAGCAGCAAATTTTAGTTAAAATTCAACAACCGCCAGCTTTCGATATAATTTATTGATAATTAAAATAGTAAATTAAAATTATCTTATTGTTTATAACTCTGTACTTCAAATCATACAGGATGATTGGTTAAAAATGTAAAAGTTTTAAAAGTAGATGTAAAAGTTTTCCAATCATTATGCATAAAGTGATCACTTTTAAATGTGAAAACATGCTAATTATGAAAGAGAGACTAAGTACAGAAATAGAATAAATATTAATAATATTTTTGTTGTGGATGTGACTTATTTGCTGTTACGTTAAATATTTATAAGCACACATGCGAACCCTCTGCTCACTGCAAAATAGTCTATGAAGTCATGTTTTGGACGTATTAATAAATTACGTGAAGCAAAGAATCGACACAGTCTAGTCGAACTCTTACGCAACAGGTCGTACTGTCTGGCTACGCCTTCACGTGCAAGCGTAAAATAGGCAATAAGGTAAGGTTTTACATAAACATTTAACGTTATATCAGCTTATTATCAATGACATGAATAAATTAACGTATGAAACTTTAAGTAGCTACATCGTTCATAAATTTTTTAAATATTTTTGCGAATTATTACTTTATTTATGAAAAAGTACAAATGAGAATAATTAAAAATAAGATTTAAAGTGGTACAATATTTTGTAACGTATGTAAATGGTTGTTGGTGTTCTTTAGTGACTATTCCTAGAAAATAAATGCCAAATACATGTACATTATACATATCTTTTGTATGTTAAGATATTTTTTGTAAATTCTGCCTTGAACATAAAATTTAATGCGAACACAGTGGTGTCAAAGAATATGTATAATTACGAGTTGCAATATTCCTAGGTTAAGAATACAAAAATCGTACTTTCGTTCTAATCTTCAATTTTTTTTTCTATACATTGGATAAAAAATATATATATTAAATGATTTTTATTTAATATAGTCATAGTAAAAGGAACATGCTAGCGATATTCCCTTTTTTATTGGCTGAAATGTTTTAAAGTATTAAATCTGTATAGCAATCATGATTATCATCCCTTGGAAAAGCATACCCATGTTCTAAAGTAAATTAGAACAATCAACTTTTAATGGACGACACAAACCATGTAAAACTTAGAATTCGTTCTTAATATTATAAAACTAGTCAGAAAAAACCGTTATATTTTTTGTCAGTAAAGAATAAGTAATAAAAAAATATTACGATATTAAAACTAATTAAACCTGTAATAAATCATAAAATCCAATTATCGTAATCATCGCTAAGTTCTTCATTCAGATATTATAATACTCTGGGCAGCTATAAACGTATTCAAAACAGACTTTTAACTGTGAAAAATAAATTATTAATTTAGTATTTAATTACCACGCATTATACACAACCAGTAATTTTTGATATCATTAATTCACTAGACGTTAATAATTATAGACAATAAAACCGATAACAAGTATTGTTTTATAAAGTTACCAAAAAAAAAAATAAACTCTAAAAAATATTTTTTTTAAAATTCATTTGAGAATTATCAAAAATCGGGTCGCACAACCGCAAAACATTATACATTAAGCTTTTTCTGCACTCAATGAATAAATTGTTACAAATACTTATAAAAAAATTGTTGTTGTATATAATAATTAATTTTAATATCACCAAGTCACCAGCGGCTCGGAACGCCGTTCCAGAAACCCAACAGTAGCACTTTTAAATAATATTTAGCAATGTTTTAAGTGTACATTATACGAGTATAGTAATATCAACCATATAAATAAGTCAACAACCGAGTTTCACACATTCAGGGAAACTAAATACTCTTAATAAGTTAACATATATAGATCAAAATTTATTGGCTGATTGACAGTTTATGATTTCCTTTTAATATTTTTCATTTTTTAATATTAATATAATTCTAATATTGATATTTTTCTTTTAATATTTTTCATATAACAAACTTACTACTTAAATATACTAATGACGATAATATATGCATTACAGAAATTTAATTCTATTATTATTCATAATTTAAAACAATAAATTTATAAACTTAAAAACAATATTTACACAAAATAGAAGCTTCTTTAAATCGATCGTTGATATAATATTGATTTGAATTTTAGCAAAATGTTTTCGCAAATCCTTGTTGTAGAGATATCCGGTTATACGTCACTGTTTATATTTAAACTTAACTGATGTGGTTTTAGTGTTCAATAACTTCAATTTGCTATTTTAATTTTTTCATACCGACCAACGTTTTCTCATACTTAATAAAAACCAAAACTTGATTGGTGTTATATAATTAATGTATTAAAATAACTTATGTGATTTATTCTAATTTTATGCATACAAGAAATTTCAATTAAAATTCAATAAAATAATAGCGCAATCCAGTTAAAACTACTAATAGCTACAATTACGTTTCAGATGTTTAGCGGAATAAAATTAATATTACTATGTGTGGCTATACTCATGCTTCAAGTGAAATGCGCAGACAAATATACAGATGAAAATAGGCCTTACGAATTTGGATTTTCCATCGCCGGTGAACAACATCGACACGAGAAAAAAGGTACGAATACGCGAAATTGTTTTTAATCGTCATTTGAGTATTCAACTACTATTTACTGATCATATTGACTAACACCTTTTCGCTAATGAAAAAAGTTCATTGCACAAGTTGATAACAGGGAATTTTTATTTGTTGATTTTTTAATGAACATTGTTCATATCATACGGAAGCCCGGCCCGTATTGAACGCAGACCCGGTCTTTACGCATATCAAGTCACCGATTATTCATAAGACTCCAGGTCGTGCAGAACCGATTTGTCTAATTGATTTGAATACCAACGACAGCCCAGTTCAATAAACAAGCATCGATTCATTACTTTAACTCTTCTGCTATTTATAAAAATTCGTTAATAGCCGAGACACGTTTTCTACAATTCGGACGCCTTGACAACAATAAGAAATAGAGCTTATAGAAAAATTTAAGTCAAAACATTTATATGAAGCCATTTTCAGCTATGATGATTAAGAAGGCGTAAAGGAAGAGAATCATCCTAGATAAAAGCGTTCTTGGAGTTTCTTCTGCTATTGCTTCTCCTGGTGGTAGCAATGTTAGTCAGGCAACGGTAACCGAGTCAATCGAGATTCGGCTTCAGCGGGTGCCCTTGAATCCAAATACTAAACACATATTGAGTGACAGACCAAGCCGAGGTCCCCTTGCTTTTCAGGTGTTCTTCCGTCAAGTCACTGCATGAAGCGCCTGCCTTGTTAATTTTTGCCTAATTTTTCATTCGGTGTAAAAAAATAACTAAAAAGCAGATTTTATCAACACAACGAAGTGTTAATATACATAAATTGGCCTTTAGTAAAACGATCTAAATTATTAATATTAAATATAATATATGTATAAAAATATCGATACAAAGTAAAATGTTCAGTTCACAAAATGTATCTGGGATTAACACATATTTTACCTATTATCTAAATAAACTTTTGAATATTACGGAGTTCTTTTGTAACATACTTTGTTCGAAATGTGAGATCGACTTTAGAACAAAATTTGATTTTAATTTGAAGAGAAATTTTTAATAATATTTAACAACAAAACCTCGCAAGATAATTATCAGAAAAACTTAATTTATGAAAACTTTGTCTGTACAAATATTTCTTTCATGAGGACATTTCACGTACTTAAGGAAATTACATTTAGCTGTAAAATGGTACGATAGGTTGGGATTTGCATGGACACCATTCCAGATCGCGCTTAATAACTCGTTACATTGAAACAATATCTTCATCGCCATTAAAATATTTTAACTTATAACTTAAAATTCTATTTGAATCTTTTCCGTGCTTTATGTAATGATAACGTAAAAAATCATTTATCACAAACTCACAGTTTACCTATTGATAACTTTCAAGAATATCAATTTGGGAGACATGCGTTTTCATATAAAATGAAAAAGGTTAAGGAAATTATAATAACAGAAAAATATTCCCATTTATTACATGAAAACAGAATTTGTATATAATTTATTTTAATCTCTTCACTTGTTAAAGAACAAAAACAAATTAAATTAACGTTGACATTATCCTCTAAATATTAAACAGGGTCTAATATTCGACAAGTAACTGCGGAATTTATAATGAAAGTCGTTAGCGTTTTTATACAAAAATAATCGGAGAACTGGTTGCCCCAAATGTCTGTGTGTAGGCGATACTATTACCTCAAAAATCCTTGCTAGTTTAAAGGATATATTCTTCTTATTCCTTTTAGCCGATAGTCGCTATGATGACCGCTTTTGCACTGCACGCATCCACTCTAAGAAATACATTAAAATGCATTATTCTTTGCAACGTTCCTAAAGGGAAAAAAAATTTCAAAGCATTGTATTTAAAAAATAATAAATTACTATATAATAAAATTAGTCAGCTTGAATATCACTCGTTAACAAAAAAAAATATTTTTAATCAATTTCAGTAGTCTATGGACCGAAATTTTTGAATGTCTGAACGTATTATGTGGATCAAATGCTCATATGTCACCCTTGCTGTCGAAATCATCTCTTTATATTATGCTTTGCTCTCTTTTCTTTCAGATGAAAACGGAATAATTATGGGTGAATTTGGTTTCATCACCGCCGATGGTGTATACCATGTAACTGTCTATGCAACCGATGAAAACGGAGGGTTTAAAATTTTATCAATGAAGAACATTCGAGTCAAGCCATGTAAGTAAACGTTATTTTAAATTACTGTTCCTACTTTTTATTTTATTAATACTAATGCACAAATTTAATTTTAATTCTCTTATGATACATTGTTACACTATTTTCATACTTTTGTGCCATACATAATGTCAACATAATCCTTATTGAAAAGCATAACTTTTTTACGAATAACATGTCAATAAAAACTTCTTTTATTTAACAAATAATTCATTACTCTTTACCGTCCCGATTATATAAGAGATCCATAAAAAAGAGACTATATAGTAAACCTTCGAACAAAAATATTGTTAAATAAAGTAATTTTCTTTATGCTATATATGGGGTAAACAATTTTTTTTAATTACCGTTATAATTTTTACAAACATAACGTAACTTGTTTTAATTAACAATAATTCATCTTTACTTGACCACAGATCCTACTGCTAAAGCTGGTCCAGAAAAAGGTCGTTCGCTTGAATTCTCGCCCTCAAACCCTGCCGTACCTGAAAAAACAGATAAAGAAGACCAAAAATTGTTAAAACCAGGGCCAGCGTCACCAGCAAAATCTTGTTCACATTGCAGTATACCCACGACTACAACAACAACGACAACCACTGAAACGCCTTACATTCCTTATAACAATGCACAACAAATTTCACTAAACCCAGATGTACTACCGAAAGAGGAATACCCTGAAAATTATCCTCAACAGGGTGCTAACCAAGCTATTTCACAGGAACAACTTCAAAACACTTCAGATCAAATTGAGAACGTACCAAATTATCCACAGCATAAATCTGTTTCGCAACAAAATTATCCCCAAACGGTCGAAAATTCCGAAAGAAATTATCCCCAAACGGTCGAAAATTCCGAAAGAAATTATCCCCAATCAGGTGGGTTAAATTATGGACAAAACTATGAAACAAATTCCGCTGATAACGCTGGCGGAAATAATCCTATATCAGAAGTAAATCGGCAGCCTAAATCATATGAGGAAGAATACCCGCAACAGCAAATAACAAAAGGACATCCCAATGGTGTGGAGGTACCACCTTCCTCATTAGGATCTCCTCATGAGAGTTCAGTTTCTAAAAAACCACAACTTATATCAGCTCAGATGCAAATAGTTGATAAAAATACTGATATTTACTACAAACGCCCAGGCGAGAAAGATGGTCTCCCCAAGGGTTTGACTACGGACGATATGTCTCAACTTTTATATACATTCAATTACACTGTAGGCTTTCACGGACATTATGAGGAAGGTTATACGAATGGCGCGAAACAAGGTTATTATTTTGTAACTGGAAGAAACGGTGTTAAAACAAGAATTGATTACATTGCTGATGAGCATGGCTTCCAGCCCAAAATCACGCAAGAAGTTCTTGATTTATTATCAGACGAAGTACCTAAAGCTGAAACTGAAAAAGATCCGAAATACGGTCTAAAAGGCTATGAATTCAAATGGCTTTATTACCCAGAAGATACAAAACGACGATGAATGGTATTATAATCTGAAACGAAAATTACCAAATAATAAAATAATTTTACTGTAATTTTCTTTGTCGATATAATTTGAAAATTTAGGCTATGAAATTTTTATTTGAAATTTACGGCAAAAGACTGAAATATGAGACACAAAATGATAGAAAAATATTCGTAATATTATGTATATAGCAGAGCATTGCTGAAAAGTAGTGAAAAGTAAACAATCTTGTTGCGATTATAATAACAAAAATACAAAAGATCTAAATTTTGCGGAATTGTGTAATATACTTAACAATTAGATTAAGAAATTTATAAAAAGTGGTGATGATATATTCTGAGTAATCATATTTTACGCACTGACACTGCCCTTTAAACTGCCATTAATGTAAACATGCATACTTACTACAAAGATCATTGCTAATAAAAATGTGTATTTAGTTTGTGATTATTTAATTTTTATATCCTTTTTATGTCCATTTCGAAACACTCGATACTATTTGAAGAAACCTAAGTCTATTAGATTCTATTTACATAAAAAATATAATAATCATTATCATCAGTTAGGCCATACCGCTAGTAGACATGGTGTCTTTTCAATACGACCTGTTGGAAGCGGCCTGCTTCCAGTGCCTTTCGAAAAGCTTAACAAAATGTTGTATCTATCTGTACTCGATATTATAAAGAGAAATAATTTACATTCTAACTCTTTTGATAAAAAAAAAAGTTTATTTAAAAGGTAAGTTCAAAACTACTTATAAACATTAGTAATATACGTACGTATATGTGTAGCAAAGGTTGCATCTTAGCTCAAATATAATCTCAAAGTACATACAAGTCTGAATCACTTAGACTGAAATCACAAAACGACGAAATGTCAGGCTCTTTAGTTTAAATATTGTTAAAGCGAATGGAGCGGTGCAAAAAAATTAAATAAAGTTAAATTTTTTTAAATATCTAATCGTTGTAACACGCTAGATATCAATGCAGTAGTTATTACAATTCAAAATTTTACAACTCTGGTAAGGATTAAAACAGGCAAAATTCGAGGGTTCTGTCAGGAACCTCGGGTCGGGTCTATACATGCTATTGTTACCGGATTAGGCTGTTAGTTTGCGCTTATTTTATAAGATATCGGTAACATTTTTAGTTGTATATATGTTTTATTACTCTATATTATGTTTATTTTTAAAATTTAACGTAAATTAATAATTTCTACCCTTTTCAAACATACCCTTTACCGTGTTGTAGTTTTCTATTTCGACAATGTTAAATTTATTTTGTCTTAAAAACGTTTAAGCACTTATTTTCACCTGCAATCAAGCCGGGGATCTTTGGAAATAAAACACTAACTTAAGACGAATAAGAGGTTTTGCTGAATTTTCGCTTATCTTCATGACCGCTGTTCTAATCGTTCGAAGTCAATCATTGTATACACAAACTTTAGCGACATTTTTTCCTTTTTAAGTTCTTTCGTTTTAATTTTAATATTAGCTTTCGGTTTTACAATCCAATACATGGACAAGTCATAACAGGACTGTTAGCGCCTTGTAACAAAGCAAAGCAATGCTTTTCTTGTGTGAACAGAATCAATTTGGTATTAATTTATGATAATGCAGAAATTTCCTATTATGATACCATATATTAAAAATGGTCTTTGACCGTTCTTTCCTAGTATTAAAATAAAAAGTGTAAATTTGAAGAATCTAACTCGAAAAAAAAAAAAGAAAAAAGCTCGCTAAAATTCACAAAATTGTAAGCAATACCATTCACCCGTTGGAACACTACTTCTACTTTAAACTACTTTTATGTAGAACCTTAACAGTTAATTTTACCTGTCCACGTCTGAAATTTTATCAGCTCCTCTGTTAAGATATGAGTAGTTTTGCTGCAATTACGCAATATAAAATGAGAGAGAAACTCAGAGCTATTCATTTCAACAGCTTATATAATGACATGTCATTGATTTTAAATATTATATTATATTATATTTTATTGAGGTACTTTTATTTAGATACGGTACCTAAATCGTGCATTAAATGAGAAGGTTTAAAAGACAATTGCGAATAATAAGTTAATAGAAAATGTTAGAAATTTGTTCATACGTTATATGATGTGCAGGAGTTATTATCAAAATTAAAATATAACATTACAGTCCACGTGTTGAGACATGTAAAGTATTGCTTCCTAATATGTGGTAGCAGTGGCGTACCTAGAACTTTTGCCGCCCGGGGCGATCTCCAGTTTGCCGCCCCTTTTATTATAAGTCAATCAAATAGTGGTTTTTATAAATTAATTAATAAATAAATAATTAACACATAAATAAATTATTAAGTTATTTAATCAATATTAATTAATACACAGAGTAAATTTTTTTACACATATTTGTATGCACTCGTAAATATATTTATATATTAATATCTACTCTTCTAGCTTTCAAACTAGAAAAATCGAGTATAATGCTCTCAAAATTTATATTATTTGTAATATCTTGTTCTATTGACAATATTGCAAGATTTTGTAGTCTTAATTGACTCATTGTAGAACGAAGATAACGTTTTAACAACTTCAATTTTGAGAAGCTTCTTTCGCAACTAGCGACACTGATTTAAATTGTTAAAAAAATTCTTAACAAAATTACAATGTTGGAAACAGAATTTTCCAACCTATACCGCTGAATAAATTTTAGCATATCAAGAGGGCCCTTCTCCCCGTTTTTCTAATGTTTTGCCTCTTTTTTTAGTGTAGGTACAGCCTTAAAACCTGGATCCTTTTTCTTTCAATATGGAACTGTTCTTTATCAATGTCAATCAAGTCATTTATTTGACATTCAAATTCTTCATTTAGTAGGTTACACGGTATTATACACGAATATTTTCTTATAAGGCCATGCAACTGATCGAAGCGTTCTTTTATTTCCTTTATAATTCTGTCCATAGATAAAAACATTTTTCCTCGTACTTCTTCTTCTAAGGATAGCCCCACGTCTCCACGTCGAATTTTCTCCACTCATATTTTTTCTCCTTCTAACTCGACGCTCAGTCGATATCTCCAACTCTTCACAAATTATTTTGGCTGCTATAACAGCGTTTTGTAATAGCGTATCTCTTTGTTCCATGAAATGTGTTTGCAAAGAATTTAGTTTTATATGGCATTGGTGGACATTTAACCCTTTTACTTGCAGGTATTTTTGAGCGACCTTAATTTCCAAAAGCACGGGTTACCATAAATAAAGGTAACATAGAAAAGAAAAAGATTGCATAGAATTGAATAATATTCCAGCATCTGATCTCGTTTTACTATTTTATTCTTCTAATAATCATAATAATCATTTATTATTCAAGAAAGAAAATAAATATGAAATGAATAAGTTGCTTTTTACAACTATAAGTAAATATAAAAAATGCCGCCCCAAGGTAAGTGCCGCCCGGTGCGGACCGCACCCCCCCCCCCCCCTAGGTACGCCACTGTGTGGTAGTTATTTTAAAAGAATTCCAGACACTGGTTGAAACCTACTATTTAATTTAGCGTCATCTATGTTAAAAATATGAAAATGAAAAAACAGCATCTTGAATCATAACATGATGAATAAAGATAATAATAACGATATGTGTAACGTTTTTGCTTACTAAATATAGATGGCATGGAAATGCAACATGCAAAATGCAGATTTTTCATGAAACGTTAATATATACTTAAATATATTGTAACGTTACTTAACGTATTAAATATATATATATATATGATGATGTTTCCTAAACAATATATAGCTGCTTCGATTTATTTCTATATCCTTCAGAAGTTTATAACCCGTAAATGAAATCAGTACATTTTGAACTAATTATTAATTTCCTTTTTACCGATATATATTCTAATCTCACATTAACTACTATCATGGGTTTATACTAACTATTATCATATATGTTATTTCGGTTATACATAACAGGATGCTGGCTTGTTTTTGTAAAAATGAATAAAACAGACTGTAACAATAATTAATTGTATTTCTCATCCAACACAAAAACAGATATAATGAATTTTTCTTATGTCCTTGAAGATATTCTAAGGGTACATGACTTTTGTTTCACTTTGTTCAACATTCTTAATGGTTTATGGGCTCATAGTTTTTACAACTCTGTGATTTACTTTTAAGTAATTAAGATTAATGGATATACTAATAGATAAAAATAAAATCACACTACAATTAAAAAAATATTCGTTTTTGTGGTTGTTGTTGAAATATTTATTTTTTTAATTTATTTATTTATTAAGAACTTGCTTTTAATACTTTGATTTTCATTCTCAATCACAACCAATTGAGTTAATTTTATCAAAAAGTTATTTAATCAAAACCGGACTAATATTACAGTAATAATATTACAAGTAATACAAATACGAAATACGAACGGAGTAGTTCGTAATACGTTTTCACTCAACTTTTTACCTAAGAATATCTTCGCGAGATATAATTTAGGTTTTGCGCCGCGTACCCCTAATGGTAGGCCATATTTTTACAAATAAATTTCGAGGTAATTACTTGTTGTAAAACAACGAATTTGACTGATGAATATACGTTATTAGATTGTAAATATTATACAGCATTTTCTTATTCTGTCTTAAAAAACTATACAATTTCTTTAAAAGTTAATTAGTTACTTAAATATATAGTGTACGCAACTAATTTATGCAAATATTGGGGTCGCTTTACATCGATTCTATAATAAATAAATACAAATTGAAATATTAATTTAAATGCCATTACAGAATATATTACGGTGTAAAAAAATACTTTTTGGACCCTCCGGGAAGAAGATACACAATCCCCAACCCACTTCGTATGAATAAAAAAATGATTTATACGAGTACATACAAATTTTAACAAGCTATAAATTATTGTTACCAAAATAGTCTAACGTATTACTTTAAAGATTAACCATATTAAGTAGATTTCATGAAATCGCAATAAAAAATTATCTTTGCATTCAATTATAAGATACTGTCTTTGCTCGTTTTGGCGGGAAACATTGAGCAGTTACAACAGAGACAGCGCGTGCGCAACACGCGTTCGAATTTTAAAACTGATGCGATCGCGAACGCGACGTTTTGTCTTCTAATATCTTTTGTTCCAACAGTTAGTTTAAATGGAAGTATTGGGGACACTTCGCTTTAACAATTGTAGTAACACTAGATAATATATTGTGAATAGTTCCTTTCGATCCACGATACAAGTGCTAGTTCAACTTTTATAAAGGAAAACTTGTGTAAATAAAATTACTAAGACTCCCGTTGCGGCTTTCAGTTTGACTTTATGACATAAGGTAGAAGAAATAAAAGGTAACTATTGTTATAATTAAACAGTTAATAAACGCATTACATGAGATTGAAAAAGTTTAAAATTAATTATTTATTTGTTTATTAACAAGGCATATCAATAACCTAAAAACCCTTACATTATGTTAACAATGACTAATTATTCTTATTAATAAGCATTAATATTTACCATAGACTTGTTTAACAACCGTATGAGTTTATAATCAAACGAAAATTTTAAATACAATTGCAATTTCATCGAAAATAAAAAAATATAATCCAAATAAGATCGTAATTATAATTAAAAACAAAGACGAAAAATACTATGATACTATTACGATTACTAATAAAGTTAAATTAATTTTAATTACCATTCAAAATAATAATATGATAAGTGTCAATTCTAAGTTTTTATTACCAATGGAATTTGGTGATATATTATTAATTAAAATATCTCTAAAATTATTTACTAAAAGTTGTACAATTTTTTTAACTTGAAATTATTTTTAACTCCTAAAAGATTTTAAATAAAACTACATTCTTCGCTCTAAAATAAATTAAAGTTTAAAAAACTATCGTTATTTATATTAATGTTTAATTTGAAGGCCATTTAACTTGTGTAAACATTGTAAAATTTAGAAGTGAACATCACAAGGTTTATTACAAAATATATGACTATAGTCGCTCCATTATTCATTTTAACACATCTATTAATACAAGTTGACTTTTAAGGACCTAATATACGACGGAAATATTTACCTAGGAACAATTGTTTATATTTTATCGGCTTTTCTTTACAACTGCACTGAAATTTGAAAAAGCGCTATCTTACCTTTTAGAAAAATGTATCTAATCTAAATAACTGTAATATAAAAATAAACAATTCCTTATTTAATTTAGTTATTAGCTTCTTTTTAATAGATAGTAACGTTTTTTGAATATTAATGATAGCTAACAAATTTGTAACACTATGTTTATGAGATGTAGTGTATTAAAATTTTATTTTAACCACATGCCAGGTCTGTCTCAAACTATTACATAAATCTTTGAGTGAGCAAAAACAAATAATTCAATACACAGAGCAGTCTTTTTTGTAACAATGTAACTGACCCTGTAGACGTGCTGACTTAGCTTTAATTAATGAATTCAAACATCACAGCGAAATGTCAAATGCGCAGTTTCAATAGTCATCGCATTCATAAGATTCTGCTAGAGAGTATTAGAATTAAAAAAAAATGAATGACGGTGAATGAACCATCGGAAATACATACAGAAATCAATTTTTCATTCATTCAAATTTTATACATATATAGATTAACCTTTTATTCAGAAAACTTAACCCTTAATTAGGCGCATGGGGTCAGGGCCACTTGAAATTCAAAAAATTATGGCTTACAGTCTTCAGAGCGTACTAACGCTCTTTCTAGCTTCCTCAATCCCCCCGGGGTACGCAAATTAGTCACATCCAGAACATTAACGCATATGCATGCATCGCTGTCCTTTAGAGAGCTGACCCCATGCGCCCAGTTACGTTACATTTTTTGGCGAAGGCAAGTTTTTACTTTTGTTGTTTTTTTGTGTTTATTTTAGTATATTGTTTACTACTTATTTTTGTATGTGTGTATTTTGATACGGTATGATTTCTTTATGTATTTTTGAGTTTTTTCTATGCTTTTTCTTTATTTTTAATTGAAATGCCTAACGACCAACAAGTATTGCAATGGCTGGATGAAGTGCTTGATGAAGAGCAAGATGTCGCTGGTTCGGATTCGGAAGACGAAACTTTAAACGATGCTATCATTGATAGTGCTCATAATTCAGAAAGCGAAATTGAGGAGTCTGAACATATCCAAGACATCGGAAGACGGAAGATAATTATTTTTTATCTCGACATACTCAGAGAATTGGCCCGAAAGTGAAATGGTGTAAAGTACCACCATCGAACGCAGTAAGGACCCGAGCACAAAATATTATTTTACATTTACCTGGAGTATATACATATCTGGCATTTGTCATACACAAAGCGAATATTGAGAAGACTTTGACATATTCAAGACGGTTTTTCTTGAAGAAAATAGCTGCGGCACTTGCGGAAGATCACCAAAAACGTCGCATACAACTACGTGCTATACCAGCGACAACAAGAAAACGGTTCCATGAAGTTTATAATGTGAACAAGGCGGTTTATCAATCGACAGCTAAGCGCAGGCGCTGTTCATCATGTCCTAGAAAGGACGACAAAAAAGTGCTAACAAAATGTTTCAAGTGTCGTAAATTTATTTGTCAGCAACACTCAAGCATTTACTGCGTCGGATGCAGAACAGAAAATTCCGCTGATGAGGCTGAATAAACTTTATTTCTTAAGTTGATCTCGGCTATGCCAAAAAAATTAGTTTAAAGAGAGTTTCACTATTTTAGTTTTTTTTTAATATTTTTAATGTCATAGTAAGTATTTGTTTCTTAAAATTAAGTATATTAAAGAACTTTATTAATTACTATAGAAATCCATTAAATTTTATTCCTTTTTGATACTCCTTTCCCAATGTTTTTTTGGGGTCATTTAAGACCCCATGCGCCTAATTGAGTGATTTTCTTAATGCGCCTAATTAAGGGTTAAATCTAAATTTTAATTACGACTACGTTAATTTAAAATCGCGTACAAAGTTTTATTTTCATATCCAGTTCATTACTGTCTCTAAATCTTCATTAGATGTAAGCCACAAACAGGACTTTTCGAAGTTTAGCACTTATTGCTAAACAATGATATCTATAATTAAATGAGACAAATTTATAAATTTATACTGTAGCTAAAAATTAAAAGATCGAAGCATGACTTCCTTGAAGCATGACTTACCATTAGGTTACATGATCCTCAATCATAGTTGTATTACACACGACAGTATGCTAATTAAAACTGTCCTTCCTAAATACCTAATTGGATATAACCATAGAATGACATAGCGTGACACGCAAGCCGTGAAGACATAGTTTATCAAAAACGACACATTCAATTTTTAATATAAAAACTGCGAACATGGTTCTACTCTCAAATTTATTGTTTTTGCAAAATTTTATGAAATCTTTTAGAAAAATTAATTTATTATTATTCAAAAAGTATTTCATAGCTAATATTTCGTGGTATGTTTTTATTCGTAAACAATTTATTCATAAAAAAAATTTCTATGCAAAATAATTTCTGAGTAATATTTGCATTTTCTTCATAGTGCCAGGAGAATAAAAATTATGTAAATTTCGGATACGAAATTACATAAAACTATCCACATTTTATATTTCACCTTGACAGTTGCAAAATAATCTAGAAATCAAGTTGTTGTGAAAATAGTATCGATAAATACCCAGAAATATATTAACTTATTTCTCTAAGCACAGTCAAAACGTCTTTGCGTTTACTTGCGAAATTTTAAGAAACTCTTTCTCTGTTACTCGTGTTAATAGCAACAAAATGTGTACATGTTTTCTTCTACCGGACATAATGTATTATTTATGAATTATTAAACTAACTTTATCGTGCAGATTTTCGCGTGTGAATAATTGGCACATGCCACTGAACACGCTACTTTTCATGTCCGTTCGGAAGTTAACTTTTTAAGTGATTCATTGTCTAACGAATGAGGTAACAGCTAATTACATAAATCTCTTACTTTTTAATAATGGCATAAATCGAAAATGGTAATGATTTTTTAATAATTTTTAAACAGTTTTTATGTCGAACGGTATAAACTTGTGTATAGTATCGCAGATACAGTTTCGCTGTGAGATCGAATCAGAAATTAAGAGATCCGCAGAAGCACCAAAACCACCGATATAGTTTGAAAAATTGCTCGTCTCAAGTGGCAGAAGGCAGGGCACATTCCTTTTAAAACCGACGACCGTTGGTTCTAAAAGGATCGTGAGTAGCGACCACGACCCGATGAATACAACGTGGGCAGATCCGCCACTAGGTGGACTGACAACAAACCAAGGTCGCAAAAAGTCGCTGGATGCAGGCAAAGCAAATCCGATCATGGTGGTGATTTTTCGGGAGGCCTGTGCCTGTGCCTTGCAGTGGGCATAGCTCGGTTGACATTAATGAATGTAATGTCCTTATATTCACAACCTAAGTTCATTTACCTAAAATATAAAAAATAAATTTAAAAGATTAAATTGAACCGAGAATTAGTGTTGCTTGCTAGAATTAGTCTTGATAAATTATATTTAATTTATAATAATCCGTAACAGTTTTATTGTATTTGCATCTTTGTTTGTAATTTTGTTTTATTTACACAAACAAATAGTAATCCAGAAAATAGCCCCTAATTGTTTTGTAATAAATAATATATAATTTTAATCAAACATGAAAGATGACAATAATTGGGTTATAATATTGAAAAGGCATATCTTATTTTGAATAAATTCCGACGCCTTCTTTCGTATTATCGCATTAGGTTGGTTATAAAAAGTTCAACGGAACCATTATTTTTAAAAGGCAAAACGAGATCATTGTATTAATAGAGCTCAGTCAACGTTCGCTACACTTCCGAAAAGAACACATACAATCGATTTTACATAATTATTCAGTTCTGAACAATTTTTTTTACAACGTTTTTGCTTAAATGTGAACTTACATGCTATTTTAAGATGCCTTTATTAAGTTTTACGATAATATTTATTGACACTAAATGAATTGAAGGAACTTTTTTATTTTGTAACATATAAAACTACTACAATTTTTACATAATATTTGAGTTGCATAAAAGGGGGTAAAAATTGGCGTGCTGATGAAACTAAACGAAATTATGATATTAATGAAACCAATCTTACTGACATACTTTCACTCTACTTAACTATACTTTTATTTCACCCATAAAATACAAGGCGTGCAATATAAATGTTAAAACTCGCAAACATTTGATTTACCCGTGTCGTTGATTAAGTCTTTAATCTGTCTTTAATAAAATACCTGGTTCTCACACAACAATTTGAAAGTCCAGTTACAAAATCAATAACTGTTTATTGTTATCAAATAATATCAAGGTTACATGATAAAATGAATAATAGCATAAATTGTTCAGAGTAGGTGGACGACGCAATCATTTACATACGCGCAGAGCGCACCGCCAGGAATGTGAGATGCTAGCTTTTGATAAGTGCTCTGTATATTCAACGGTTGTTCTTATTACTAATTATACATTCTGATTATCCTTTAAAACGATGTTAAGTATTCGAGCAATCGAAACATGCTAACGGTTGTACTGTATATTAACAAAGAAGTATAATCCTTATAGTTTTGGTTATATAATTATAAATAGTGATATTGTATCTCTTATAAACAATTTTGAAACCACTTGTTATTTGTACACATATAGTGTAGCCACATCAATTGGCAGTGGTCATGCTGCTGGGGCCTTAAAGTTCAAGAGTAGAGACCACGGACCGTCAAGCGCAGAGTAGAACGTCCACCTACAAGATGACCTTGTTTAGGTCGTCGAGTAACGCTGGATGCAGACCACTTCCAACTGGTCTTATTGGAAATAAAAAAGCAACAGTCCTGCGACTCAAATTACGACGATGAACCATACAATGTATGTGTCTAAACTTAAAAATAATTAAATCATATACACGTTGAAATCATAAAAAAATGTGTAGTCTAACTTTTAAAGGTTGTAATGAAATATATCTCTACTTATAATTAAACATGATTTTTTTTAAATTTGTCTAAAAACGTAGTAAAGATACCAGCGAAAATTACAGTCTGTGTTATAAGTCTAGGAGCATTACATTATTATGGTGTCCGCATGTCACAATCGAAGGAACACTACTCTTTTTCCGAAGGATGATGGTGTAAAAAAGACTATGTTCGACACGTTATTTTGACTAAATATATTAACTTCGAACAAAACCGTGATAAATTTTAAACTTGATTTTTATGGACCATTTAAAAAAATAAAAGTTATATATTTTAATACATTATTAATATCACGTAAAAATAGATATTCCCATCACTCAACTGTCGCTCATCATGATTCACGAAGTCAACTTTCTGTGACGTTTGTGCCTTTCCACAGGCATTATTATTCGTCAAAGATCAAATTCAGTCAAAAATATTTTTAAAAAATATTGAATCTGGTGTAAATTTTAGCACGAATGTGAAACAGTAAATAGTATACCACAAAAGATTGTTAAATAAAAAAAAACGGTATTGTTATAACCAAGAAGATAATTCTTGATTAAAGAGCGTTTACAGCTCTTACTTTTCTTATTGGCGATTATCTATACGCCCCAGGAGGTATTTAAAATTTAATTTAACATTTAACAAGTGACGTAACACTCTTAAAATATAATACAGCATAAGCTAACATAAGTCATGTGAAAGTTATGTTTTTGCTCTTTGTTAATAAGACAAAATAATCATATTTAATCATTTACGCTCAATCTCCAATTTGAATTCCAATCAAGACATCATAAAATTCGTAATTCAACCTACCAAAATTACACGCTATGGCCAAAAATTAACTATTATTCTTATGCAAATTTATTTTATCTAAAAGATGCGCTTTGCACATAAAAGATTTTTTAAAATCAAATTTGTAGTAAATTATATTGTATTACCAATAAGACACAAAGCTAGAAAAAATATTAACATACATTACATTAATCAACCGGGTAAGTCTCGTGGTATACTTATGAAACCACAGCCGCAACCGTGCGATCGAATTACTCATCCGCATTTCTTACATTTATTACAAAAACTTGAAATGATTATTACGATGAAACGCAATTGCCTTCTCACAATTGGTCAGTTTAATAAACGCCAACTTTCATTTTAAGTGATAAAATAATTATTGAATATTATTCTAACAAAACATAAAACCAATAGGAAAGTAAAATTAGTATTTTATTAAAGTATATACATGACGATGAATAATTAAAAATAATAAAAAATATATTCCCTTGGAATATAAAATCTTATTACGGGGTAAATTCCTAAGCCGGATATATAAACGTCGAATATAACTCTGATAATAAATTTGATAAAATATAGTTAGGTTTCAAAAAAATGTAAAATAGCATTCTGTAATAAACGTTTCATTTATTGTGGGACATTCCTTAAGTTTTATGGAAATATTTTGCTTCAACAAGAAGTGCAGCAGTAAACCTTTTTTTATGTAGTAATTCGGTTAGGTAATGTAGGTTTACTAACTTATATGTTGTATCTATTGAAGTTGATTTTATTGGCCCGAAGGCTTTTGCAGCTTAATTAATTTTTTTTTTGAAATTGACAAAATGAAACTAGTCCGATTTAGCCCGTTGAACAAAGACATTTGCAAGGAGGTAGACTATACGTGTGTGAGTATATAGTATAATGAGTGTAAGTCAACGATGTGAGATGAAAGCGAGGGCTACTCAGCGATCGAAGGAGGGATATGTGTGTACCTCGGAACGTCCTCGCTGTGCGCTGAGGCGGGAGCGGGAGTGGCTGTCCCCGGAAGCCAAGCGATTTGTAAACTGTGTATTGCTAGACTTTGGTGCATCGTACTGTAATGTCTAAGTGTGATTTGTCATAGATGGAGATGTTGTTGTTGTGAAGTCTGTCGCTTATAGTGTTTTGAGTGGCAATAAACAAAGCAACTATATTTGTACTACTTGTATTCCACATCAAAACATTCATTTAATGTAATAACATATTTTGATAACGGAATACTAAAATAAAGAGATGAGTTTATGTAAATGTTTATTGTATATTAGAAGTAATTTACATTATATATTTAACTAAACATCTGTTTCCTAAAGAACCACTATCGATACAATTCCGAAAATCTCACAGTACGTAGTCTGCATTCCACAAGGGGCAACTGAACGGGTTACATTATCATTTGGATCCCACATTTCAATAACAGTTGACAACCATGAGCCAAGCATGCAACATGTTTCAACGTCAATACAAATTGTACGATTGATATGCAAGAGGCGTTAACATTTTCACTATCGTTCAATGTCCCATTGTTTGCGATACTTTCTATAAATAAACATTGCCTTAATTTTTTGCTTTTTGCCGACATAAGCAACGATACTATTCCGAAAGATTATTTATTTTAATTATTTAAAAATAAAAATAAATTATTGATGTACTTGTCGTTAATAGGCGTATAATACGAATAAGTAACTCACAGGCTACTATTAGAAAATAATTAAGACAATTCAATATCTACATCGATAAATGGGGAATTTCTTTGTCCAAAAATATTAGTAAAATGTTTTAAATATATTTATAAAGTAACATTATGTACAGACATAGTGGCCATGTGCAGCTTCATTATCACAAAGCATTCACAACGATACCGTAAGCCACATACGATTACTATAACGTGCCACCAATACCTACTTGTAACCTTGACGAAACTAGAACACCGTGAACGCGAGTACTCCACTTTGATACTGTTACAAACTCACTTAAAATTTTGGGTCTCAATAATACTCTGAACAATCTACCGACACTGAAGTTATTTCGGCTTGCGCAGTTTTTGTAATTTAGTGGTTATGGTTACGTATATGGGTAGCGGTAGTATCATTACTTTCAACTATTATCGAAAATTAACTTATAAAATATGGAAAATTCCCAAAAAAAAAATTACTATCAATGTGCATAATTACTTTAATTTTTTCATTCCAGAATACCAGATCTTCTTGTGATGAACAATGATTAAACCGAAACTTCTTCTCTTGGTAAGTAAATGTAATAAGATTATTGAATTTATCATTTGGTCTTCTACGTTTTACCTCCACCATCCTTTTATTTTATTTTATTTTAGTAAAGTAATCAAATAGTACGCAATACAAAAAATATGTATACCAATATTTCATAACCAATAACAAAAAAATCCAGCATCTAAAAAATTGTGTGTTTCGTGTCTCCATTGCGACTGCATAATGAAAAAAATAATTTTATAATGATTTAAAATTTATTTATAAATCTCCACATTGTATTTAAATCCCTATTTATTTTAAAAAAATATTTGCCTTACGCAATTTTAGACACGTTCGTTAACCTTTTATCCAACCACCAATATTGTCTCTTAACATGCTAAGGACTTTCTCGGGAGTAAATAAGTTTTTTTATCGTTCTATTAAAAATAATTAAATACACAATATTGCATCTGTGTACATAGAGCGAGGTTCCTGCTCGTTTTATTTCACCGAACGACATAATAAAAATGTTTAAACTTCATTTGTCAAATGGTAGATTCAAGTCAAATTAGAGAAACTTAACCTTAGAGTTACACTTTCTAAATTCAATTAGTAACTGTTTAGATCGGTGTGGCATACAAAAAACATTTTGTAACTTGATGTTACTATATGATGTTCGCTTTATTAGTTAAGTAACAACTTACTCAATTTTTCTTAGCTAATATCAAATTCATTTTTAAGAACAGTAACAATTCAATTAATTTTTGAAACTATATAGTTAAAAATTTATTATTTAATGTGACTTACAAATGTACAGTTGGTTACTTGCAAACCCATAGTTAAAATACGATAAAAATGTATATTTTTAAAATGACTTTTTCATAGTTTATTTTTGTTAGCTAAACTTTTTGTCAAAAGTCGCGGAATAAACAACATTAAAACAATATAGAACAGCTCTACTAGAAAGATAAAGCTACCATTAATTAGAATTGGAAAAACATATCTTGCACTAAGCACATAACGATACTGCATTAGCATAAACATTACTGAAGCAATTTAAAGAGCGTAATACAAGTGAATGTAACAAGTCTATAAGTATAAGCTTTTCACCAGCTACCGTAAGTACGGAAATCATTATATCACGTCGTTTTTTTCCTCTTGAGGAAATTCTTTATGCGATAACCTTCCGCCGCAGGAGCAACAAAAAAGTTACACTAGACTCCTACATGGTTCCTGTTTATAAAAGTGCATAACTCATTCGTTCCTTAACAGGCATACCATTAGGGTTTCCCCGGGAGTAAAAAAGGCTTTAAAACGTGTTATGTAATCTAATCTAATCTACAAAAGAAACTTACAATTAAACTAAGAAAAAATAATACCTTCACATCTTGAATGTCGTTGCCTCGATGTTATGAGAGTTTAATCTTTTCTATTCAATACTTCATCTACTCTCAATCGACCGAATAAATAATTAAGCATTTATTGCATCCGACTTCCTAGTTTGTTATTTACAATTTCTTCAATGCGTGTTATGTAATATAAGAGCCATGTGTTGTATTTTTTTATGTCTAGTCACTTATACTTTTGTGTTACTGCTGACTGGAGGTTATGCGGTATGCATTAAACTTACTTTATAAACGTAAAACATTTGAAAACTCCCTTAATTTATAATACTAACCGCAATTAAAACTATGAGGAGGATTTCAAATCTAAATCTTAATTTAAAAAAAAATTCTGTCATAATTATGATAACCGATTTAAAAACATTTAAAGCTTAAAATTGCATTACGTTATCGTATTATATTATGTTAAAACACTGTTATAATTAAGACATTAACAAAATACTGATTTATACAGGTATATAATAAAGACGTTGTTTGCTTCATCGATGAGGGTCAGCACCCCGTGTGTACGGCCATAAGTTCACCAACTCGACGTGCAAATGACTTAAAAAATGAACCAATCTACGACCCTTACATACCTAGAAGAAATCCAATTTTTTATGAGTGTTCCGAATCAAATTGCAATGCCGTCGAATTTTCATCAATTACACAACTTACATCGCCAGAATTGAACATATCGAGTTGTTCCTTTGAATTAACCTATAATTGCGAAAATATCCGCTTTAATTATTTCAAAAACGTTGATAAATTATTGTTCTTGTCGAACATTATACCGTATAAGAAATTTTACTTAGTAGACTGTTTGTTATATTCAGACGGAGCGCGAGTCTGTCAAAAAAAAGATACACAGGTAAAGCTAAGAGACTTCGGAACTTTAGTAAGAGAGAATGAACGAAATATTCTCTCCCAGGACGAATTTATTTGTGAAGAAGACGCAAACGAACTTTTATGTGATCTAAACCCTTATGTTCCTTTCGAAAAAGGTCTTAAGAAAAAAGAGTTACTTAAAAACACCAACGAAATACTTTTAAGATCCGGCCACGCCGTGGTGAAGCTAAAGTATTATTGTTTAGATCACTGGTGTGGATACAAAGGAGAAATGGCATCATTTAGGAGAGCTATAATGTCTAGGCAGAGATATGAACCGCCAGGAGGTAAAATCTATCGTTGCTTTTATGCTAACAGACAACAAATCTGTAAGAGAATACCAAATGACGGAAGAAACATGTACAATGATCGCGATTGGTCCACTCCGTAGAAAAATCACCCTTAATCAATAATTAATATTTCATAATTAATAACATTAGTACAAGGTATACTGTAAATTACTTAGAATTAAATGGATGTAATTTTTTGTGTCCAAATCTTAAATACATTGCAAATAATTAACAACAGTATGAACTCTTTACCTGAGTACCAAATCATATTTGAATAATCATGTATAGTACATTTGCAAGAACAGATATCTAGATAGAGAATTTATGAATTAATTATGAACAACACATAAAGTTAATTAAATGTACGCAGTGTTCAACAAATGTAATATTTTAGGAATAATAACATTGAAAATTCGCTATTTACTTTATTAAAATCAAAGGTAGTGGACGAGTAAATAGTAATAGGGTAATAAGTAAGTCACTACTGCCTCATTATTGAAAGATACTGAGGTAATTTCTTCACAACAATAATTCAAAACTTCTACCTTTCTGTCCCGAAACTCGATAATGCTGCGCCTAATATTTAAGATCACCAGATAACCTACTTTACAAACTCCAGCAGATGACATTAAAGATTCAGTTTAATAATTTAAATAAGACACGTTATGAATTAAACGTGCCGTACTTAATTTAGTTTGTATACGCATAGTTATTATTAGAAATCTATCGGGTAGGACTATGTCCAACAGTGAACCTCTTACGGCAGAATATCTATAAGAAACATTTAAAGACGTTTAGTTTTAAATCATAGTATGATATGTTATTGTTCTAAAAACTGTAATCAATACTTTACTTTTATGGCGCACAATGCAACGAATATGCAATGAATGTCGTAAACGTTGGGTGTATATTAATTAAATTGTAATCGGATATGCCGAGTAATGTTAGCAATGTGATGGCGGAGATATAAGTAAATATAATTTGATTGGTTTATTTTAAGTAGAGCTCGAACTATAGGTTAACTAAAAGTCCATAGAGTGTTTTTTAATAACATATACTCTTATAAAATGCATATCAATCATATGTAATTGTTGTTATGATAACTAATCGTCCGAATTCTACCAGATTTAATAAAATTCATATTATCACGTTTTACATCTTAAAACACGTTTTGAAAAGGACTAATAATAATGAACCAATGACGCATGCATTGAAAGTCGAGATAAAATATAACATTCTCGAATAACACAAAAACTAAGGAATGCGAAAGAACATAATATTAAAACAAATGTAAAGCAGTATTCACACCCAATGATGCAATCAACTTGCAAACGAGTCAGTAACATTTGCCCTGAGAGTGAAAGTGGACAGTCCTATTCTCAGTACACATGCGGCCGGACTCACATTTTATTACGCAAGTATTATATCAACGTATCCGTACTTAATAATGGTAAAAAGATTGTAATCTTAATTCAAAATCCCTGTAATACACAGGCGAATAAATAACAAATAAACTGACCCAGATCCAACATTTCCTGATAACTGGTATTTAATTGCAACATCCATATTAAATTGTCGAGTTACATAATTATTATATCCCTAGTTATGCGAATCTGGTTTATGTCAGTACGTTTGACGTAATGAATCTTATGTACCTCGAATTCCAATACATATTATTACTGAGGTAATATGACAAATCAATATTATCAATAAATGAAGCACTTATTTTTCGACAGGACAGTTTTTTTATTATTAAAATACAATGATTTCATTTTTTTGAACATTCATTTCATTTTTTTAATAAGACCATTGCCATTATCTATCTATGTATATTATCATCGTGTTATTAATCTACCTGTCTATATATGCTAAAAAGATTTCCACATATTTTCTTATTTTGCGAAAATCTAACAAAAGTTCTATTGAGTCCTCATTACTGGTGACATGTGCAAACAAATTCAGAATTCGTATTTAGTTAGTCGCCGATAACCACTCTTTTATGCTGTGTTCTTTGAGGATCGACACGTTGGTAAGGTGCACCGTCAAGGGATTTTCGGCTTTTGTCTCAGCACCACATTTCCAGAGCTTCAATTTTTCAACGCTCCAGAATTCTGCGCATCCAGATCTTAGCTCGGTATATAAAGAATGGAAAGACCGGGCTGTTCAGTTTCACAACCTGATTCCCGGAAATCTAAGGGCGGCGGTCGCCACATGGATCGCCACGTTCACGTTTTCTTCTCTTGGACCTTTGCATGACTTTCTCGTGATTATTGAAAATACAATTTAAAAAGTAAATAAGTTAATTTTATCATAATTATACAGCTTACAAAGACAAAGCATTATCCACGTTTTAGATTTCCCTTTATGTAAAAAATAAAATTTTTTCGGAAACCTTTTCGACTACCACATTTGATACTATTACGTTTAGTAATAGATGTGTAACCGCTCCTCTATATTTAATTTTAGAGATGATAACACTTTCAACACGTACACAAAAAATCATATGAGGATATGTCAAACGTTTGACCACTTCGCATAACGCTACAGGTCAGACAAGGAGATATTTTGTTTATTTCTATCTTTGTTTTTATATTTCTGAATGTTATTTTTATTAACTGTATTTAGGCGAGAAAAACACTACCTTGATTTATCAGACTCACCTTTCATTAGTTAACTAGGCTATAGGGATGTAATGCACAAGAATTTGTTGGTACCTGGTTACGAAATATATTATGAAAATATTATTTCGAAAATGTTCAAAAAAGGATGTTTTGCTTACGGCGTTTAAATAAATTTATTTTAAATTATCTTTCCTTAGAACGATTGTAGCCAAGCGATAAAGAACTTAGACTTGATATTGTGGGTTGCGTGTTCGACTCCCTGGATGCAATCTTATATAATTCACATTTTGTGCATTAATTATACAAGATTGCCACTGCTCACAAGTTTCCGGAGACTGGGTAGCAGCATTCTATGCAAACCATAATACCACACTGCGATCGGCAACCCGCCTGCCAAACGTGTGCGATTATGGTAAATCCTCCCATAAATACGTTTGGCGAAATCCTTTGCCTTGTAGTGGGCGCTTATTGGTTGAAAACAGAGAGAGATATGTTCTTTATAAAATGTTGAAAATTTGGATTAACAACTACGTTTTTTTATGAAGCCCTTAAAGAAATTGGTATAATGTTTTTTTAAGGTGTAACAAAATGCTGACAGATTCCGTAAAGAAAAAAGGTAACACAATAATATAATGAATAAAGCATCAACAATATCTTAATCAAGTACATATCTTAAGGGATACATTTAAAATAAATTAAATGTCAATTAACCTATTAACTATGTTAGCACGCTACATGTATAAAAGTCGTCCCTCGAGAGACTAGTGGACATTATAAATCATACACACTATTGATTGTAACGAACGCAGTGTCATGGCTTTATTGATTCTATTATAAATAACATGGGAAAACGGAACTTAAAGGAAATAAAATGCACGCGTTGATTCACTCGTTGAAATGGTAGTCTCTCAGTTCTAGCCTCATTGACAACCTCACAGTTGCTCAACGTGGCATGGACAGGACTATGCTCCAGATTTCCCTTCGAGATCGAATTAGAAATAAGAAGATTCATGGACTATATCAGCTACCTAGGTTCGTCCATAGATTTGGCAAGATAAAGTAGCAGTGGACGGGTTACATAGCGAGCTGAATTGATGGTCACTGGAGCCTTGAACTTCTGGAGTAAAGACTACGTACCGGTAAGTATTGTGAAGGACGTCCTCCAATAAAGTGAATAAGTCACCCTGGTTAGATGGTTGGAAGCACTGGACGTATGAATGAGAATGAAAAAGAATGTTTGAAATAAAGATGGTGATAATGATGAAACAATAATACCCCATAAAAATGAAACTAAAAAAACTAATGATACCAAAGACGAATAAGTCTAACGCAGTGTAGATTTATAATCTCCAAATACAGGTCATCTGTCGAAATCTCGTATGTCGTTATAGAAATAAATTAGGCGGTTTTATGGATGCATGACAGTTGCACGTTTTCGACGATTGCTGTAATTGGTGTTAGTGGCCGTGACCACTTTTAAGTAATTTTATTAATGCATGCACTGTTTATCCAATTTCTAATAATTTCTTCTAATGTTGTAAGCAAGCAATGAAATAAAATTACATCATTACAATGTTACGTTTTTTGTGCAAATGTGAACATTAGATTGATTACCATTAATTTATGAAATTTTTTTCCTTCCTTCATAGCGATCTTAGATAAAATACTAATTTGCCTTTCTCAATAAGAAATATTAATTGTTTTTTTTACATCTTAGTTTTACTGCTCACTTTTATCGTACACATTGTGTAATATTTAGTAGTATACTAGGCTACATAACATATATCCTATAGCTGCGCTTCAAATTGTGTTATAAAATCCCGGACATCATTTTTATATTCTTACTGCTGCTTATTGAACATCTTTTTCGTCATATAGGTTTTGTTTGTTATGTTATATCTGTATGATGATACAATACGATGTAAACCCCTGATTAAAGTAAAATTTTAATTCAAGTTGCAATATTCTAAAACTTTATAATCTACAAGTTTCAACGTGTGACAATATATTGTGCTATCTTATTGAAAACTGCCTAATTTTGAAATAATTTTTTTTTACCTCCGGTATAACATCAGATAACCGATCTATTTATGTTATGTTGATTCAGTTGAACAAAAAACTGGACTCTTATAATAAACATATCTTGAACTATAATTAAATATTAAAAAAAAAACATTTGAAGATAATTTACACATAAATGCACACTACATATAACACAAGAACAGAAAAACACCTGGGCATGGGCGCACCTATGTTTTGACCGACTTTTGGCAGACTTAAAGCCACTACGTAATTTAATGTGTAATATTGAAACCACCTAACGATGGTTAGGCTTATCAATTTCATTAAAATTTAATTTTATGCTAATTATTTGAATTAAAAATTAGGCATTTAAATTATTTGCATTTCTAGTTAAAAAGTGAAAGATGTTACAAAATAGGACAGTTAATAAGATCAAACAAATAAACTAAAACGTTGAAGACTTTTCTTTTCAAATAAAACTTGTATTACTAAGCGTATGATGCAATTATTTGTTATTTAAATTAGCGATAGTTAACTGCTGGTGCGATTTAAATAACTTAGTGCGGTATTAGCAAAAATTGTACTGCGAGAAATCCGTCCGTCATGTCACTAAACCAAACGTGCTGAACAATAGTCCGAGAACTACCTTGCTTAAAATTGGAACCATAAATTACTCTTTCTCCGGACAAGTATTTTTTTGTTACGTGAAAACATTGTCATCATCATGTCAATCGATAGACGCCCACTGCAATGCATAGGCCAGCCCCAAAGATCGCCACGATGTCCGGTTTTCCGCTGCCCACGTCCAGCGACTTCCCGTGACCTTGCCTATGTCGTCAGTCCACGTAGTGGAGGATCCACCTACATCACGTCTATCTGCTAAAACGCTATTGTTAGTCATAAATAAAAAGTCAGTATCCTACTGTTTAAACTATTTTAACAAAAAAAAAAAAAACTTAATCCAAAATCAGAATCGATCTTGAAATTTCTTATAAAGGTATTTTTTATCCTTAATATCATATAATTATTATATTATATATATATATATATATATATATACATATATATATATAAATTATAAGACAAAAATTCAAACAATGATCAACATTTAAAAGTAATTAGTTGCTGAGTCCTACATTTTTTTAAATCATTTATGGTAACCATATGGACACCAGTTCTCGAGTTCGGAAGTCCGTCGAAATGCATGTATCACGAACACAATGCGCAATTATTGCATGAAACCACACTAAGAGCATAACAATGTTCCACATTTATTCCACATACATTTAAATGGATCCTATAACATTGTTGATGATATTACTCATGCTTTGCGATTAGTGATTGGTATTATTACCTAGAATACTAATTGACTTAAGAATTATTATTTAAATTAGAGACCAGCGAAATTTAAATAAAGGTAGAAGTTATTTATTAAAAATATAATAATTTATTTTCTATACATGAACTCGTACAAAAATCCTAGCTTTACTATTGGTTTTAACTCCTATTTATTTATATTTAAGATCGTCACTCACATGGGAACCATAGCTTCAAGATGTTAATGGAAGGTTTTTATGTGCACGGAGTCCTTTACATTTCACTGATAGAATCCTTTCTGCTGCCATCCTTGATTATACTGATGCTAATGTTACTAAAAAAAAACCCCTTTGAAGCCTTCAAGTTTTTTGCACAAATATTATTACGTACCTGAGTTTCGCAGTAGACTCATGTGGTCTGTCCATTCAAGCTAGCTAAAATACCCGCATCTTTCCGTCGTGTATAGCATTTTTAAATTATCTTACTTTTCCTTGCCTTAAATGAAGATTCCTCTGTGTTTTAGACACACATTATAAGTTGCCCCAATAATCGAAAAACTTGAAATTGAAGATGACTAGTAAATACTAAAATTATAGAGAAATCCTTTACTGTTGTTGCTGTCCGATTATTGAACGCTTTACCAGTAGCAATTACACCCGCAAGATCATTACCCGTTTTGAAAAAGGTACTTAGATATTTTACTTGTTCTTATCCATGTAATGAAAATTTATTAATACGTCCAACCACATAGTGGATAAATGATCTAATAAGATCATTTATCTTTATTTCTTGATCTTGATCTTGATTATGATCACCCTTTTAAATATTTTACATCTATACCCAATCATCTTGTATTGTGATATTGTAGATTTGCCCCTAAAAATATTTACCGCGTCAAGTTACGGTCAGTAAATTCACATCGATTTTAAATTATATGATTCATAGCGATACCGGTATTTAGTGATACCTAAAAGTGGGTAGGTGTAAATTATATCCTCAATGTTAGTGGGCGAACGTACAAATATTACTCAATCATAGTTTAAGAATCGTCAACTTTATTCATTTCGATATTTCTTTATCCGCCTAGACTATAGTACTTATATTAAAAAGTGGGACACCATTAGTATCTTGTATATTGTTGCTGTGCCGTGAGTTAATTGACCTGCAATATTTTCATTTTAAGCATCAAATCGAATAATCATATGAATCCTCATGAGGTGAGATTGACAATAATTTGATTTAAACAAGTCAAAGCTTTTCTTTTACCGCGGCAAAGCTTTTGGAGTTAAAAAATATTACACTTTTTAAAAAAAAAAACGCTAGAATGTGTAACCTTAGCGGGCATTCTATACGATCACAAATCTGTAGAAAATTTTGTACTTAGGTCAAGCTTACGCAATACACGTCAATTTCAGACAGGGCTTGACATTGCTTTGAATATTTATGAATGTTATGATATTATAAAACTTCTGGCTAGAATATAGTTCCTAACATGAGTTTTCACTTGCGATTTGTCACGTGATTATATTTAATAACTTCTTGCAATATATTTAAAATAGTACAAAAACGATTATTTTATGAATTTTTATGGAAATTTTTACAATAATGATGAATATGAAACTAATTCACTATTTTTTTTATTTTTTTAGTTTATAATTTTTAAATTTAGAAATTCAAATTATAATAATCTTCACTGACTATATTTACCCTTCCAGTTTCTGAAAATATTCGCAGAAGGTCAAAGTCAGCTATATAGTTTTTTAAGAAAAGAAATCTCGTTAATTTTTATCAGAAAAAAAATAATAAAAAATAGTACAATGTCGAAACAAATCATGGATTTGTGTTGAAGTTTTATATATAATTTATACTAATATTAAATTGATGTCTAGGGTTAAATTGCAATGTGTATTATCATATATTACAACAATTATTAAGATTAATTTGATTGTGATTTAAAATTTAAATTTTTGACGTGCATTGTAAATAGAATATACTAAAGGACAAAGTTATGAAGTGTATGAAAATTTTAAAATTGGCAACCCTAAGTACAACTACTTACCGCAGTTCGTAGCAGTCTCACGCTGCCCATTGCGTTACACCCACTAATTCAAAAACAAGTCCGATTTTATCGCGTTCGATACATTGACCCGATTACAAAATGGCTATTTTATATAACAAGCATTTCCAAATAATCACTTTCCGGATACAACTTAAATAACATCCCCATACGACATTTACATGTAATTTTTATTTTTTAATTATCGACATGCCAACAATAAATTGAATGGGAAACAAAAAAGTAACGAAAATTTTTAACTTTAATCAACTTTAAATAGAAGTTACATTCTCTAAAACAACAAATACATCTTAAATTTATCTACTTACTTTAGAGCCTTTATATAATATTTTTGAAAATAAGTCTAATAATTATATTACTATATATACTTGATTTTAACAATTTTTCTGTGTAATACACAAATCAACGTAGTGAAAATTGTGTTGCGTTATCAATAATATACAAAAAAGTTTAAACCTAAAAGCCATCAATGCAATTAGCGAATAAAAACCCTATTAAAAAAATTAAAGTCGATTCATTATTTTATTACAACTTTTTAAGAAAACTTCTGTAAATATCTAAACAATATCTAATAATATTTATAATTAATACTTTTTCATTGTTCGTTACTGTAGTAATGTGCCTAATTAGGTCAAAGTCACGAAAGTCAGTCGGCAGTCTGAAATATTGATGTGACTAGGGCTTACAATACCCGAATCCCGAATACCGGAATCCCGGAGGATTTTTGTCCGTTTATTAAAAACCGGTATTCATGTAAAAAAAACGGTATATCGGTATTAGATTAGTTAATAAAAATTGAATTTATGCACAATATAAATCTAACGAAAATTTGATCCTCGCTTGATGATGAAACGATTGATTATTCAAGTTTTTTAAGAGCATACATTAATAAACAAATCGCAAGATATTAATATTATTTTATAAATACTCTCAATTTAATTATATTTTTTGCTTCTTTAATTATATAATGTCATACGAGCCTGTTACATGTAAAATGTAACAGGCTCAACAAACAAAAATTATAACAACAACAAAAATATCTATTCCTACTCTCTATGTAATAGAATAAATAATATCTACTTATTTTTGAACAATATTTATTGGATTTCATGTATTATTTGTTAACAAGTTAATATAACAACTGAGATAAATAAAAACATAACATTTATTTTATTAATAATAATACCGGTATCTCGATATTTCAAATTTCAAATATCAAACACCGGTATTCAAATTTTAGTTTGGTATTGTAAAACCTAGTTGTGACGTACAACTTCTGTAATACCTCGAGGTATTAGGTCACACTAAAGTTGCTCTTGAAACCAAGTTGTCGTCCCTATATAAATTGAGCGATGACCATCGCATGTCGGTCTAGGCCGTTGTAATTATTATTCGCAAGTTATAGGCGCCAGCGACAAATACCCGTTATAGATTTTTGGCAGAGGCCTAAAACATGATTTAGTGACAAAAAGTGACAAAAATACACTCAATAAACAGTAACCTAGACAGTAACAAAAATAGACTGTAAAAAGTAGTCCATAACATCAGACGTGAAATGTGACGTTTTTTAACTTAAATAATAGTAAAAAGAGTTCAAAATCTTCATTCATACGATTTAACATATCCAACAATAATTTATCTACACCTATATACATTATCATACTATATACACTATTATACCAGAAAATTACGTATGTTTAAACTGTAAACATCACTCTTAACTTGATACCCAAAAACGTTTTCACTAAATTTAATACTCTTAACAAACATCTCGTGATTGAATAAGCAATCGCTTATCTATTGCAAAATAAACTACGTGAGATAAATCATGTTTTTATTCCTATGAAATACCGACATTGTATTTTTGTTATATTTTTGTCAGTCTATTTAAACAATTTTATTTTAATAGATTAACAAATAAGAACTAAGTTGTAGCCAGGAATAAGAAATTCTAAATAAAACTTTGCATTACAATAACTTGTAATACGCCTGTGAATCTAAACAGACCTTTTTCTTTAATCGCTGTACAGAATTAATATAGCGCTCTTTCTTCCACACTTTTGTTAGCAAGTGAAAGGGACATATGATTATAGTGGGTGTCAACAGTTGTAAAGACATTTAACAATGCCTTTGATAAATAGATATTATAGAGAACACATTCGCACTATGCAAAAGATGGGTGAAGATTAACATTTTTCTCCGTATAAACGGACTATTATTAAGAAGCAGCTGATCCTAATGATGTAATGTATTTTTCATATCATATGGAACTAAGGCATAAAACAAACAAAATCCGCTAATCATCCATATATGCATATGCTGGTTATAACCTGGACATATCAGAATATTGCGAAACTTTGCAGTGGCAGCTTCTAACATAACAGAAATGCACAAAAGCGTAACTAAAAAATATTTAAAGCATAAACTATATTCGTATATATTCACAGTAATTTAAAATAAAGTTTATACACAGAATTTATTTTACGACGGAAATAAATTCTTATTTTATTTTATTTGTTTTGATACAATATATATTACACCAAAGTTATACATTAGCAGCGACATCTGTCAAGGAATTCTCCGTAATGATCCTAGCAAAACACGAAGATTACAATATAATTCCAATATAATTTACATGCAGAGTACATATCCGCCCCCATCATTAGCCATCTGGTATGTATTGATGCAATTATCATACATAAACAGTGCAAATAATACAACATTGTGTAATATGTATATACTAACATAAATAAAAAAGAATTAATTATTTTTTATAATAAAGGTAACTGCAACAAAATGACGCATTTATTATAGATTCATATCCTTTTTTTATTGGAATAGTTTAGTGATTTTAAAATAATATAAGAAAAAAATATTTAAATAACCATGCACTGAAAATACAGCCGGCGACCGCATTAAAGGCCATTTAGCTAAAAACGAAACAATGAAGAAACCTTGTTCAGAAAATACATCCATCTGTACCATTCAAGGTCTTACAGTAAGTGAGAATGACTATATCAATCTTCAATGGCATAAGGTCTAAATAATGAATAATACACGCATGGTTTTCAGAATAAGATTCTAATGCGATATAAATAACAGTCTTTACATAAAGAGACGTCATAAAATTGTACAAATACAACGACAAATAACAAGCACATTAAAGAAAATAAGAATAGAAGAAACATTAGAAGCTCAAAAATTCAGTAAAAGAATTGTATTCAACTAAATATATTTACATGACTATTTCACACGTCACATAAAAAAATATCCAAAATGATTAATCACATGACGCAAAAACAAGGTTTTTGTTCAATAGTGTTAAAATGCCTACACATTTTTTTACAAAACATAGCTGGAGGCGACCGAAGTTGTGAACATAAAAAATAATTATTATTAAAAAATTAAATAACGCAGACTTCGTTAAACTGTTCATATCATCATTCTTTTTAATATAATGCCGTCATTGCTCGTCGTCACGCATGGAAAGCGGGCTGGCGGTCGTAGTGTAGTGTTATGATATGCGGAGAGCACTGCTGCCCATCCTATGGTAGCTTTTGTGAGCAGTGACCATCCTATACTATTAAGGCACTAAATGTAATAAATGATATGAGATTGTCACCCTACCCGCTCGGTTGCCACCGCCCATAAGGATGTGCTTAGTGGTATTATAATGGAGTTTATTTTTTACTGTCATGAGCAGTGCTCTAGAATCTCTAGACTCTTTTTTTTAGTGTATTATGTAACATTCAAGACAAGCACCACGGAGAAAATTTTTTTGTTTATTTAGTTGTATGCCAATGTATTGCCAATATTTTACTGTATAGATGATACAATAAAATTTTTAATTGCACTGGTTCAACCGAAAAGTTATATTTTTCCATTAAAGATATGATGGGCTCGGCAATATATTTTAATTAAAATTTGATAATATTATTAAATGTAGTAAAAATTAAAACCTAAACCAACAGATATGCAAACCAGGCATTGAAGGTGATTATAAATTTCAATTCGTGCAGCCTGCGAACAGTTTTTCGTTTACTTATAAATACTCTTTAATTATATAAAAATAATTTCCACCATTTTTTAGATAGATTGAAATCTTTTTAGAAATAAATTATATTACAATTAAAAATTTAACAATTTCATAATCACACAAGTATTTTTTGATTTGTGTTTATTTTATTTTTGTCTTGTCTTTCGATCGTAATATTTTCACTTGTTAATATATATTAGTTTGATTTACCGTTCAAAAACATTTAATTGCTTTATATTTTTTCGAAATAACCTTGCCTCTATCGTGACTAAATTCGCATGCCAAATTGTATTTCCAAATATTTGTACAAATCGCAGAATCGAAATCTGAAACAGCGTGCAAAGTAATCCATATTTTAGGCACGGCATTTTATTTGTTAATTAAATCTTTACGTGTTTCGCTATCGACCGGTAATTTGTTCAATAATCTTTAGTCGTTTATTCTTAATCGTTTTTATAACGTCGGCTATAAGAAATATGCGATTAACTTTGTTTCCTTAACGATATGTGTACAAATCCTAGACAAATTTCTTAGTAATTTGCAATATCCGTGCTTTTAATTAATATTTTAGCAGCCGTGTTTCAATATGCAGATTATGTTCTAAATAAATATACATAATTGCAAAATAACAGATTATAATAATAATGAAATAGTTATATGTATATATATACACATACATACATTTATATATATATATAAATGTATATATATATATATGTATACATCTATATATATATTTGTGTGTGTGTGTGTGTATATAATAAAATTAGTAACGTACGAACTGAATTGTTAAAATTATTAATGCATCCGAATTATTACATTTTTTATTAGTATTTGTACATCGACATATGTCAAGCAAAACAGTATATGTTACAGTAGTGTATATGGTTTCTGAACAAATCCTTATTCCTAATACATATAAATAAATATTCGTCGACAAAGGTGATGCTACACGTGAGAATCGAAACCGGTACGACTATTTCAAATAATTAATTTTTTTCAACTTCGTTAAGGCGCAAGAATCGAAAATTTCTAGAAAATGGTAAACACATTTTTCTACAAAAATCTGCTAACTTTTATAATACAGCAATAGAAACGTGTAGATCTATGAGTGATGATTTTATCAGTCGAGGATTTCTTCCCAGCAAAGAGCACACTTATTATGAAGAATATAAAGTTGTAATAATTCACAAACCATTAAGGAAAACGTAAGTAAACTGTCATATCCCAGGGCCATAGCCTCGGAAGATATGGGACGTCCTCCTTATCCTGCGAAATAGTTCGAGATTCGAGTACTTAATATTAGAACTTAATATTCGAGTCAGAATATTAAGTTACAAGAGGAACAGATTACTTTTGAACGGTAAGTTAAGAATAAGATGGGTAAGAAAAAACATAACGGTATTTTTGAGGAAACGGAAACTGGCGTATCATAGGACGGACAATTTGAAAGCGAACAAGAATGTGGCTAAGCATAGCCAAAAGCAGCAATTTTGATACATATCGATGAAGTAACATTTAGACTGAGGAGATAAGAAATCAGTGCACGGTACGCATCTACATGTATGTAAATTTGTATGGACATCTGTTTACACAATGCATATACTTTACACACTGATATGTTCCACAAAGACATATTCGTTAATTTAATTATCAAGAAGTATAGTGTGTTATTTGACACCTTTAAGCGTTTGCAATATTGCAATGTCCGGTCCTGAATTAGAAAGTGCTTACTCTTTTGGCACATGCCAAAGTGTCGCGGTTTTACTTACGCGTTATTTTGCAATAGCATTGTGTAATATGTCCATCACAGTGTTTACGTATCGTACTTCCGATCGACTGCATATGAATCAGTGAACATACTCATTTACATTTTTAGCTGTTAAGTGTTACAAAGACATCAATCCAAGGTTTTTATTTGGTTCTGTAAAGTATATTTAATATAAAGACATACATATTTATATATTTTTGTCGAATTTTGATCGTTTATAAGTAACGAGATGGACTTGACCTAGTGCGTTGTACTACTCACACACAAACAGAATATTGTAGCACAAAGTGTTCCAAAAAAAGAGTATATCTGCCATCTTCACCTGGCTGAGCAAAGTGAAAAGACAAAGAACTTAAGAGTTTCTCATGCGCAGCTTGACGAGTGACATCTAGAGTTGATACCATGCCCTCCCAAAACAATAACTTAGTGGCAGACTTGTGTACATCTTACTTACTGTCTTATGTACTTGGCACAGCGGTAGTGCACGTTTTTATTCTGCTCGCGTATTTAAAATTATGAGTAGGACACTTCTACCTTAAGACGCTGAGGCACTAGGCCACCGCCGTTGAAACTATAGATGTATGCAAAAGCTTTCCCACAATTTTAACACAACACGTTAAAGAAGCATAACGCGTTCAGGAAGCTACGAAACCTCGTCTCATCCAAAATACCGCAATGTTTGAAGAAGTAGGGGTCTTTAACCAATATGTGTTGCCGATGATGGCATATGGCATACGTGAGGCGTGTACACTTATGACGACGGGCCTCCTAAATAAGACTCAAGGTCACCCAGAGAGCAATGGAGAGGGATATAGAAAGAAGAAGATCCATAAAAGAACCAAGATCTACGATGTAGTTCGAAAAATTGCTTGTCTGAAGTGGTAGTGGACGGGACACATCGCTTGTGCAACCGATGCGTAGTTAAGCCGCTTAATACGAGCCGCGCGGGATCGGTCATTGCAGCGATCTTTGGGGGAGACCTGTGTCTTGCAATAGGCGTCCATCGGCTGAAAAGAGAAGAAGTCAAAGAATACTGTAATATTACCGGCTTTTAAGTTTTAATTTTTTTTTCAAACTCTGGCCATAGATAAATAAAACTTAGAAATTATTGCTTAGCGGCGGATTTACGACCAAATTGTTATATGTTGAAGAAAATCTGTAGGTAAAACATTTGACATCTCTGCAATCTAAATACTATTACGTGATGTTAATAATAAAAACTTAAAAATATTATTAACTTGTAAAACTAGGTAAGGCCGACAATAAACATATATACTTAATATAAGTACAATAACATCACAGCATTTACGGATGTTATATAAATGAGAATAAGAGATGTCTATAATCAAAGCCGGCATTTTCTTAGTTCGCCAAGAGAATAATAAAATGTAATTTTAATTTATAAAACAAATTATTATATGTCTTAGCAACATACGAGTACCTTTGGTCGTACCAATCTGTTAAACCAGAATTGAATTTGCAATTTGGAACGAAATAGAATGCCTTTTTATATTACATTTCACATAAGTGTACACGACCGGTTATTTAGGCTTCAACTCGCTCGGGAGTTAGCTGACTACCGGCCAGCCGGCATACAGTATCGATTAATCAAAAAATATTAGTTTACTTAACATTTTCGATACATAGAACTGGCATATTAGTAATTTGAATTTTAGCTTAAATTAAAAGTTTAAATTAGTTTTTTATTTAATTATATGATATCTATTATTCATATAAGTGTCAAATTTTTTCCTCAATTTACGTTGATCACGCCGAGTTCGTATAAAAGATGAAAATTGCGTTGAAACTAGTGAATTTTCATAAAATATTTGACTTATTAAACTTTGCATATTTAGCAATTTGCAATTTATAAACTTCAGGCCATAGTTCACGCGCTCCAGATTTCTATATTAGTTTAACAGTTGCATCTGTCTGTATATCAATTTCAAAATATACATAATTTGTTTCACAATTAATTAATAAATAAATAATTTAGAAATTTTACTGTCGTTGCAGTTAAATATTACTTAACTGAGAACTTTAAGTTTTTAGTACTCATTTAATATTTAATCTAAGCTAACACTTTATCTGGAACTATCTCAGTATTTGGGTGTTTATGTATTGGTGCATTCTTGGAAAAATGTGCATTTGATGTAAGCTGGTGTAGGTAACAGACTTCACTAGCTCGAGACGGAGAAGTTTATTTAATGTGTACCTATAAAAATAAAGATATAACCTAGTATAAACTGTACTTCGTACGCAATAAAAGTACATGGTTTATTTATTAATTATTTCTTTTTATTATATTTTTACGACCCTCAGTAGGCACACGACGCAGGAAAAGAGGAGGATTTTAAATTCTATTATTAAAAGCAATGTAATTCATTACTAATATATAGATATAGTAATTATAACGATATTTTATATAAATATTGGTCTTATTATTGTTAATAAATAAAATAAATACAAGTATAACCGCATTGTGTTTTCCTCAATTGTAAGTAATTACATTAATAACTCTACTTGCATAAATAGTTCATAAAAACAAAATAGTATGTATTCCATGATATCTTTTTACAATGAACGTGTTAAATTATCTGATTATTTGTTATATCAGCTTTGATAAGAATCTTTTGTGAAAAGTTTTTATAAAAGAAATAAATTGGCACAATGATTAATTATGAAGAACATTAATGTAACATATATTTAAACTATTGTTCTTTGTGAAACGTTTCCCCGGTTTTAGCGTTATGAGGCAATATACAAACATAAAGGAAATTTAACGGAACAAGTAAACTTAAAGCTAATTAAAAACATAATTTCCTTTTAATCAATATCCAAATAGTTTGCAAATGATTTATTTGACATGTTAATTATTAGCAAGTAGAATTTACGTGTATGAACTATCTATTTGCAAATGTTAATTTATTCTATTAGCATGTATTATGGGTATATTTTCCCATTGGTTGGTAAACTTGCGGTGTACAATTACGTCAACAGACTTTCGTCGCGTGAGAACTACGACGCATTGTGTCGCATAGAACATCACTTTCATTGTTTCCGGGGAACGTGTGTTCATATCAAGAATTCGCCCAAGCCATCAAAAAGTTTTTTTTTTCACTAATTACTTTGATATATCGCCATTGTTGGGCACAAGAACCATTGTTTACTTATCTTTATTTTGTTTTCTGCGAAAAATTTTTGTCCGGATTTCTATTTGCTTCTCCCTTTTAATTGGTTCTTAAATTTGGTAAACAGTGTAAATGTTTCATATGACTCATCAAAACATTTAAAAATTTTCTGGCGATACCTATAGTAAGGGTACCCTTCCTATGAAAATAATAGAATGAATATTACACTTCTTTTAAGTTATTAACTATTAATAATAGTTAATGACTCTTTTGTTTCCGTTATTCAGTTGTTCAATAGATCATTATTGCTTGATAAAGTTCCTCAGGGTATAATAATAGTTGCTAAATAGTGAAAAAAAAAATTCACGTTAGAATATTATTTATCTTAAAAGTTATTTGTACACGCAAGTGCTTTATTTTTCTTCCATGTTTCAGTACCTCTTTAAATAAATTTCGGAACAATGACTCTTTGTAGCAGCTAAAACGGAGTAGTAATTCCTTAGCCGGAAAAACAAATTACTCAATTTAAATTGTCCCCATAATGTAAATCTAGCCTTGTGAACATGACATCCAAGGTTACATTACGCGTGCAATGCGGATTTGCTTACCCTACGTACCCACGCACAGTAGGTGGCGCCCACGGACACGGGATTGCGCATTACCAAAGTTGCTGATAAATAGACAATTTTAAACTTAACGAACAATGAAGGCTTAATCACATATCTTAAATAACAAGCATATTATATTACTGATTTATCGAACCGATTACTCATTGTTAATACGAGTGATTGGTTATTGGTGTGAAAGTTTAAAAGAGGTGAACGTACAGTTCAATTGCTGTCAATAAACTTATGATACACCCTATCCAAAATTCAATGGAATGCAGAAATAATAACTAACGTATCGATATTGTGCATTTAAAAATATATTGTAAAAAATCGTTTCCAAAATAACAACCTATTAAATAATTAAATATTGTTCGCCAGAAATTATTTCCCAACTGCATTTCAGTAGAAAAAACTAAATAATGTAGCATATTTTAGAGTGATTGGAAATAGGTGCAAAGGCTTTAACACTTTTTGCTGACAAATGAGCTATACATTCAACCCTTTTACACCTATAACCAATCTTTCAATCTGTATAGATTAACAAATTCTATAAAAAAACATTCGTCTATATTTATATCGATTCCCTCACGTGTTCAGATCAAAATGCGGTAGATTCCTACGTCAAGTTCAATTATGAACTGAAATCTTTTCTGATAATTGTTTTACAAAACACGTACAATGTTAAATGCGACGTGTATCTGTTTGTTTGTATGACTATAGTCCTTTTTCTTATTAAGTTGTTTATTTTTCTTACTTGATTTGAGTTAACTATGTGGAAATATTAGAAGGCCCGGAAAGTAATGTCGTTTCTGTCGACATATATTACGGAAAAACCGATTGGTTTTTACCGCTCCAGTATTGAAAATTTGTTTCCTAGATGACAAAAGGCTGTTGATAACGAAGGCATGAATTTATTGGTGATTACAAATAAAAACTTGTTAAAAATGTAGTCGTGTGAATTTAAACTTAAGAAAGCGAAATTACTTTCCGAACCCCTAAAATATGAACAGAAACAGAACTTATAAATCATTTCATCAAACTTTCAATAGTATAAAAAATGTAAATATTATTGCTATCGATAGTTAATTTTTTTAAATAGTCTATAGTTAAGCATACGAACTACTTTTCGCCCCACCTACTTAATTCCATGTAAGCTGATCTCATGCTTTAAATTATCGACAAAGCCTACGCGTAGTTTCGATTACTAAACGTAAATTAATTTTATAATGCAAATAAAAATCTCTGACCGGAACGTAAAAAATCGTATCATCACCGGTTCATCACAAAGTATGCGATTAATTCAATTGTATTAATAATTATATTTCTTTAATTTGAACTATCCTGTTTATGTATATCTGTTAAGCGACTTATTGTCGTTGTTTTCTAATAGATCAGTTTCTTGAAATCAAAAAAATAAAAAATAATTTTTCTTTACGTTCTTTTTATGGAATTCGCTTGCAAATCATCATAAACTAGGACTCGTGAATTACCTAAGAACTCCATAAATATATAGACAACGCTATTACCACCGTCACGTAACTGCTGCTTATCGGGCCTACGACTTATCTTCTCCCATGTATGGTAACGGTCGCGACACGCCTTGACTCATACTCTGAGCTAACGTCACCCTTATAAACTCCACTTTAAATTAAAGGAAAAATGTATATTTGAATCGTGAGTAAATTTTTAGCAAGAAAACAACACATTCTTTACTATTTTAGAAGTAGAATGGAAGAGGTAATAAAAACACGCAACCTGACTAAACTTGTAGCATCGAGATGTCAAATTTAAATACAAAATATCTTTATTCAAGTAATTTAAGATTTTTTGTTGTAAGCTACCACAGGCTCAGGACGCTGATCTTCTGAGATGAGCGAGGCCAGAAACTCAACACCTGTTCTTTTTAAACGGAATTTAACAATATTTGATGTATACATTATAATATCCACCATTTCGTTTAACTTAGAATTCTAAAATATTATAATAACATTTATTAATAGTGTACTTATAATTTTAGATTTAAAACTAAGTAAATGAAGGTCTAAGATATCATATGGAACTCGCTGGCTGTCTACTAAATTTATGGATAGTATAATACACCTTTTGTATTGCTTTTACTCCGACAAGGAAAATTCTTCAATCTTATCTTTCCTGAACGCCAGGCGAATTTTTCATGTTTTGATTATTCATTGTTTTTAATGCGAACAGAACAATTTATCTGCGTCAATGTTACCGTACAAGTATTTATATGAATAGGCTAGCCTAGTTTATAGCCAGGTGACGATGTAAAATTATAAACAGTACTTAAAATATCAAGACCTTATTTTACAAGATATTTTCTATAGGAAATTCTTTACGAGACCTACGTTTACTCGTATTATTGAATACTAATTAAAATCTTTCATTACGTTCTGGCGACGCCTTAAACTAAAATTGATATAATATTAAAAAGTTATATTCACACAAATTGTCTACGGTATTGTGTTTATTCACGTGAATTATATCCTTTTTCTTTCCAAATAATTAATAAATATAATTCATGTCTTTGTAATTACTGTTGCATTTTTGTAGTTTATTTTTTAATGTTCACCATTGTAAATTATAGATTAAAGACCAGATTAAATAAAACTTTGTATATATCCCAGCAAGAACGATTTGTTACTATTCGTTTCGGTCGCGGAATATTTCAAATCCTACAGTACAGTTTTTACTACTAGCTATGGTTTTTACATGCATTATACCATTGTTCAAATGTCTATTTTTCTTTTGACGGAATTAGCGTAAAAATAACAACAGAACTGTAAAGAATTGTAATTTTTATGAACGTTACTAATGAGATTTTTTGGTCGTGCTTCTAGCACGATTTAATTTTTCCGCAAAAAATTCCAATTTTATTGAAAACTTATTACATAAAAACTTAACTTTATAATATACTATTCTCCTATGTGTCAATTCTTTTGCTAAATGTCAAAACGGATTTATTAGAATACTTAGTGTGTATTAAGAAAGGGAGCCGTATTTAGAGTAAACCCATAACTTATATATTTTGTGATAATCGACGTCATTAATTTTATAACTAGAGTGAATTATTGTCAGGCTAAAAAGTGAAGCGTAGAAATTTCGTTAATTTTTCCTATTTCTGGACTGACGTTAATTTAAAAAAACGTAAAATTACGTTAATAAGGACATATATTTAAAAAAAAAGAAATAGTAACGATACAATGTTAATAAAAACAACTATGCGCTTTCCATTAACACATTTTCTTACATAAGGTATCTGGTAGCAGATTTAGGTTTTATATATCATCATTTTGGCCACGTCTACATGCAAAACTACCGTTACTTGTTTCAGAGAACCTGCAACCCTCGACTGAAACAAATTAAATCTCTGTGCCAAATATAACATTTTTCATTTAGTTTTGATAATATAAATCTACCAACAGAAACCCTTTACAAGTTGCGCGAAGTTTTAGGCTATGGAGCATTAGTTTGATATTTTTATGGCGATACAAAAAAGAGTTAAAACCAGTAATACATGCGTTTGTAGCCTGGACAAAAATACCGTAACCTTTCATAATTTCGGTACAATGAATTTGTCGTAACATAACAATTAGTCACTCCCAACAATGACGTATTGTTAACAATACAATACCACTGCCTTACTGACCGAAAGCTCTAAATGGTGAAGCCAAAGTAAATGTCAATCGTACCTATGGAACTTTAAAGGCGTGCTTAAGTCTTAAATCTTTGTATATATAATTAAATTGTACCTGTATATTCAGTGGTCACAAAGTAAATTAATTACTGCGGGCTTCTCAAAGTCATTAAATTATTAATTTGCTACTGCTGTAATTTTGAGTACTAGAAATCAATAAAATGCATAAGCCCTTCTAAAAATAACACAGAATTCTCATCTTCTCGTTCTTAATAAATTACTTTGACCTATCATTTATTTATTAGGAAATATGTTTTAATATACATAATATCGTAGAAGTAATCTTTTTAGGTATTAAGAAAACATGAGCTTATCTGCGATTTGTTTTCTTGTCAGGAATAAACGTAAACTTTTGATGAATCACATAGCATCAGATAAATTACATCACGTTCGTTTGTCTGACTCATTAAAAATAACCTACAAAGTCTTAGAAACCCATCACTGTGCTATTCTTTACCGAAAATTTCGTCACAAAAAATCATATCACACTTTTTAATTGTTATTTAACACGCGTAACTGTTTCTATCTATACCAATGTGAATTAGTGGAATAAGTCTAATCCAATATCCATGTAAAACGTTTCCGCATAGATCCTTAGTTATCAGCCCACGTATGTTCCCGAGGCTATTATGGCACCAACCTTGCAGGTCGCTGTTTATGAATACTAAAATTGATATTCTAGAAGAATAGTCGCTGTAAATACAAGTAAAGCACGCATGTGTACTGCTGACTTGCTTCCTTGTATTTTCTAACTTACAAACATATACGTACACAAAAAGAAATATTTTCAAACTTAAACACATCAGCTTAAAAATATAATATCTGTTAACACAAATTTACATTCAGAATATTTGATTACAGATTCGGTATAATGACGTATTCTATATTTATACAAGTGTTTACAGAATATAAATTTAAGGGAGACTTAAAAATCGCAATCTCTTAAATAATCAAAATAAAAAGGGTCTTTAAAAGCAAAGTAATAATTCACAGCAGGCGGTGATTATACAAAATGGGTTCACATACACATTTACAAGTGATTAACATTTAATTTACATATATTAATGTGATGAAAATGTATACTTACATTTTATAAATGCACTTTATGAATTGTGACAATGTCATGAAAAGGTTATATTAAATTATTCCGCATATGTAAATATAACCGTTATATTTGCAATAGAAATAGTCTGAATAATTGTATTGTTTCCATGTGTTTTCATTACGTCAATACGGCCTTCGGTGACTGGTTAGTATCGAGCTATTGTTCTGAAAATTGTATGTTCCGTCTCTAATTCGAGGCAAAGCTATTGTCTCCCAACTCGTTGTCCGATTTTACGGCTAATGCACATCGAGAGACGATGAAAAACGAGACCAGGGTAAAAAAATACAACGTAGATGACCAAGGCGTGCAAGTTTTTACATCAATCTCTGAGAACCTTAATCTTCACTAATTACCGTAATGTTTTTAGGTTTCTTTAAATGCTAATGAACATTCTTAAAATTATAAATATTTACAAAAACGGCATTCCATTGTTTTATGTGAAAATAGTCCCTAATTATTTTCAATGTTCCTTGAAACGTGCATGAGCGGGAAAATCATAACTTTAATTCTAAAATAAAATACAAATACAATATACAGCTTAAACGTATTTACGTTGATCAACTTTAGAAGTAGTTTGTCGATATTTTTATACAATTGTGAAAGATCTTACTGGACGCCAGACAACAATGGTAGAAGGCATAAAAACCGTCCCTACTGACAGAAAACTTATTATTTTAATTCAATGCAAAATAAACGAGTTACTTAAATACATAACGAAAGTTTCGTTATGAAATTTATTTTCGACTGTATTATTTATTTTACATTATTTTCCACACATCGACTTGTTGTAAGTTTTATGCATTTTTATTGATGAGTGATGTGATTCATTATTGTCAACATATTATATCGATCGAGTCATAATTCGGCCCTATAAAGCGCTAATTAATCAGAATACCGTATGCGTAACAAGTAACAAACGAAACCGACATAATCTTTATAGGCTCTTTTGGATACACAGTCACTCCATGGTCCGTCCAGCTACCCTAGAACTTAAGCAGCCTGCCAATATGGTGAAACGGATTATCGGAGCCGTAGCTTAAGACAGTATCTCCAATCATAGTATTTGCAAAAAGGTTCTTATTGAAGTATTTTCACGTTCTGGTATCTCAATCATAATCCGGTATAGTGACAATTAATAAACAACATCCGTGAAAAAAAAAAACGACAGTGTATGATGTAATTTTTGTTTTTGGAATTCGGTAGTTAAATAAATTCCACAGGCTCAATACCCACATATTCATCACATTCATATTTCCAATACACGTTTTAATGGGAGTAAATTTATCTTATATTGCGTGTTATAATCAAATAATATCATCATATTGCAGATATGTGTAATTTAGATCGAATATTCGATGGTTACAATCACGCGGAGAATTAACTGAATATAGAATTTATTTATCAGAACGTGTGAATTATTTTTTTTTGTTTGTCCGATTACACATTAAAAACTGGCACAAAAACGTTTAAAAAAAATTAATGGAAATCATAATTAAAATTGTTTTATCGTATATTGCCTGTATTAATTTTCACATTCGACCAGGTGTGGACTTGCGGCGCTTTAGCTGCGCTCGATGGATACAGCCCGCAGCAGGACCCGGATCAGTTCCATATACAGACTGATGAAGACGATGAACGCTATTTCCTTTACCAAACTCACAATGGCCAATATCGCAAAGAGAGGAGGCTAAAAGATGGCTCGGTCGTTGGTGAGTAATTTTTTTTATTAATATTATTTAATTTTATTTATTTAAGGTGACAACAAGACAGATATCTAGAATAAGACTGCAAATGCTAGTGTCAGTATTCCAATAAAGAATTTTCGTGATCTCGGGAATATACCTTTGACTTTTTTCACTAATCTTCCACGAAAACTCTCCAATTTGAAAAAAATATATACATGTACGGGTCTTTCGCTATTCCCGGTTCATCATTATAATTTTGTTAACTTAAATAAACGTACTTAGAATGCGTTTATTGCTACCTTTTACAAGTTACGGTTATTATAACCTTATTCTCCGAAGTACACTTACTTTGTAGTGACTGCCCATTAACAATAAAAATAACTGTATAAACATTTAAAACTTTCAATAGTAACAGTAATTAATTTTATATTGTTTTAATCTAAGTTTTATTTTATTAAATAAAGTTTTTGTTTTATAAACTTTACTGCAGTAGTACTACATAAAATTTTTTTCACTTAGTAAGTTATAAAATGGCAAACTTATGTTCATCGTGACATTAAACATTAATTAAGTAAGTATTTTAATTATCGTGAGATCACAGAGGAATCGTAAAATTATGATTATTTTTCTTGGGTTGGCAGCTGTTCTTCAGAATAAAAAGATACTATTTATGCATACGTTTCTACGTTGTCCTTTTATTAATATCCAGTAAAATTATGAAAATAATATTATGTATATTGTGTGTCTGTAACAATTTAATTTTTTTCATAAATAAACAAATTGAACTTTTTCATTGCTTCTATTTTGCTTTATCATTCCATATAGTTAAACAATTATATTAATACGTAAAAAAAAATTAGAATTGGTATTACAGCTATCAGTTTAAATGAAAATTTATAAGACAAACTTAATGCTAAAAGAATTATCTCCTTAAAGAGTGTAGACTCATATAATATAAAAAATACCAAGAAAATTAAGTAACCAGAACTACATAATTAATAAAAATAGAAAATAATAAGTATATAAACATTGTCTTTTCCGCCCATGGACGCCTTTTGCAAGGTATAGGCCTCATTCAAAGAAATCTATGGGGGGCATATACCTAATAGCCACGCTTGGCAGTATTGGTGATCGCAGTATGGTACTCGTATTACAATACGCAGAGGACGCTGTTGCTCATCCTCTGGAAACTTGTTTGTGAACAGTGGCAATCCTAAATAATTGATGCACTTAGTGTGAATTATTTAAGATTGTATCCCGAAAATCGAACCTGGGACCTACGATCACAAGTTTTATAATATATTAACATATTTTATAACATATTTCTCGTGGTTTGGTAATTAGTCAATGAATAAGAAAAAGAAAAAATAAAGAAAACATTTTTTTTTCTATCATGGAAATTTTTTAATGCCAATTACAAATACTTCTTAACAACTAGCCTCATTCATTAATAATTTTTACAAACAAACTTGTATAGACCACAAGTGATGTTTCTTATTTTTTGTATTTTTTTAATTTATAATGATAAAAATACTTTTAAGTAGATACCTCATACATTTTGAATTTTTGATGGTATAAACAGTTTTCGCCCGATGTCCTAATTCAATAACAGTGGCAGTGAGCTATATTTACCCAAAGTGTGCCTTTCCCGAGAATCCATGCAATTGCTCCTTTATCAACTTCAAATAATATCATTTATTATTTTTTATTTCACGTCTCTTATGTTTAAACTTATCGTTAAATAGTTAATTTTATTAAGCTATTAGATTATATATATTCCAAAATTAAATAGATTTGGTTTTATTAGCTTGCTCCATAATTTTGTTACATATTTTCAGGAACAACTGGTTGGGTAGGCGCCGATGGCTTCCTGCGATTGCAAGACTACATTGCCGACGACCAAGGATACAGAATTTATAAGTCTAAAACAGTTTACGTCGGACTGAATCGTCCAATTGGAGTATGTATTCATGTATATATTTTAATATCGTTAACTACTTTTTTATCAGGATCTTGCCCGGACCTATACCCTGGTGTAATTTTTTATAATAAAACACGGAAACATATACCTCAAAGACTATACTAATATACACGTATCATATTTATATACCAATCAATGAAGCATACTTTTATGAAGTATTCTATTAACCCAGTGCTAGTGCACTAAAAACGAGTGTTTATATTATTAATAGCCAACATAGGTGATTAGATCATTTTTCTGTCCTATTTCAAATAAATACTCTTAAACTTGATCTTAATATCACTATGTGTTTAATTAAATATTAAAAATATTTACAGTTTAATATTACAATTTTTAAAACAAGAGACTTGTATGTAAGTTTAATTAATTTTATTTACTAACTATATACTGATAGATATAGATACAATTTTGTTTCTTTCGTCATTTACTGGTATAAATTAATGTATGTATATGAGAAACACACATCTAAAATATAGACATGGAGAATAAAATATTTGTTGTTTACAGGAGTCAATAAAAATTGCAAAAACTGCTCCAACTGATTCTGGATTCAACATCACACCAGCGCCACCACTGCATCGCTCCAACCCACCTACTCGAGGAAGTACCACGACACAATCTCCATTACCTTCTTCTACCACGGCCAGCCAGCAAACGCAATCCAACACAGATGAAATTTCAATAACGCCCTCCCAATCATTGTATCCTACTTCAACACCGCAAGTCGATGTATCCCCTAACTCGATCGATATATCGACCTTGTATAATCTAAGGCCCACTGTACCACCAATCACTGCTGATGAAGCAGCACAATCTCCAAACGCTAACAATTATGAAAACTCAAACACGCTTGATGATCATTACGTCGCCAGTGACAGCACTCCTTACAGACGTTATGACGTTTATAATCCTAACTCATACAGACACGCCGACGATTGGATGCGTCGATATCAAAGCAATGTTCGCATTGGTGATGGATATACGCCTCAATTCCCCGGGTACGATGGTGTAGCTTACAGAAGAAACGGATTCCGCTATTACCTCCCAAAACAATATCACGAAGAAGCAACACAAGATACTAATGAAAGGATAGGAAGCTTTGGCTACGTCGACCCGTTTGGAATTCGAAGGGTTATTTATTATAACACGTCACCCGAAGAAGGATTTCAGATACGTAAAAACAACAGATACGTTGGTCACGACGCGACGCCTTATGATCCCCGACCAGTTCAATGACTCTTGTGACAACTCTATGAAGTGAGTCCAAGTTACCTCTTGAATATCAGTATTGATAATTTACAAAAAAAATTGATAGAAGACGAAACGAATGAATCTCGAACGAAATTTCTTAGCCAACATTCTGTGAAATATTAGCTGGCATTAATTTATAAAAAGATAACTCTAATTTATTTATTATTTTTACTAAAGAATCTTTCGTATTAATAGAACGCAACGCCTAAAACAATGGCCTTTAGTTCAATGTAGGTGCCATTATATTTATTCTAATGTTATGCTATTGTATCTATTAATCAATTATTTCGACTAACTATTTTCTTAGTTTTAGGCTTCAAAACATGTGTTGAAAGTTAGTGTTCTTACGAATTATTATTAATAAAGACGTTGAACTTGGACTATCTCGATGACTTATCAAGATGAATTACTTATATGTTTATGCGAAGGCGTTTTATTACAAGATCCATGGTATCCATCATTATGAATAATCTATTATGTCTAATTGTGGCCATATACGAATAAAGTTTCTTTCATATAATCTGAATTGTAATTTATATAAAGATATATAATCAGATATCAAATATTAGGCATGAACGTATATTAAAAATCCTGTTTAAGAAAAATTTTAAGAAATCAAATTTAAACACGCTATTACACGGCAAGTAATATTATCTACGTATCAATTTTTCTTAGTTGTTTTAACAACATCTTTACAGTTGATAAAACATTCCGTCCTGTACTCTTTGTTGCTGGATTTTCCAATGTATTGGTCACCGTTGTTTGTAAAACGCCATGTTACGGAAATATAATAATGAATATTAGAAAAATCAAACAAAAAAACACGTCTTGAACGAATATTACCTGTAAACGTCTCTTTAATATTCCAATGGGATTAAATGCGCAATTTCTGGGATTACTTCTGTCCGGCGAATGAACAAAATTGTTATGAATGTATAAGTTTTCAAACATAAATTAAGGGTTATATGATTAAATTATTACCTTATTGTTACTAACTTTGTTATGTCGTCAGAAAATGTTGGATGCAGGCAGCTTACAAGCAGCCTATAAGAAATCGATGGGGAAAGCTCATGTCCAGTTGTGGACTGCCTACCTCTGAAATGATGAGGTGATTTTTACTTGCACCCATCTAACGGAAAAGTAACAAAAGAAAATCAGTGGTTTCTGAACGCTTTTCAGACGATTATTTCAGCCGATGGTCATCCACTGCTAACGATCATGAGCTATTTCGACGTAATATTATGTATTAAGTTTTTGAATGTGAACAAAACGTTGGGAAATAAATTCCTTTAAAACAATAAGTATCATATGACTAAAAAACAGACGAACGTTCTAGTCGTGTCGTCAAGATAATATATATATGTATAAGGATTTTTCTATAATACACAGCCAGGAGTCAGCAACCCTACTATAACGTTCCCATTTTAGAAATTTCTAGCTCTTATGTTCGGAGAATAACATATATACGTATAAAAATATTGTTACAAACATATCTGTCAAATAAGTCTTAAAAATGTTCACTATTTGATTAAATTAAAACGGCCTAAACAGATTACTGATACCTGCTACAGATTATAAAAAAATCTTTCTTACCCATTTCTAGAATAACTATATATTGAAACAGCTTATACTTGGTGTAAGATAAAATATACAGTCGATGCGAATAATTTGTCATTAATAATTAATAGACAAACAACAAAAGTAATTTGACTAAAACAACTTAATGACGACTTGTTGCAACGACTGAGACTGGGGACATATTTGTAATATTAGCTTGTTAAATATTGTTAATATAAATTAACATGTATATTTTAATATTATTAAACATTTAATCAATTGTACGTCTATTGAAATTAAGTTAACATGTTGTAATAAAAATAAAGAAAAAAAACATAATTCGAAACTATTATTCAGAGTCAAATAGACCCAAAACTATGTTACTTCTGCCGCGTATTAAAAAAAAGCCAGTGTAAACTCAAAGGATTGCCTCTGGTGACTAAAATATTACATTCTGTAGTCATAAATAAGTCAAAATATGAATTATCAACGACGGGAATGATTACACCAAATAATAATAATTTCACAAAAATACTTAGGAAAAAATTAAAAAGCTCTAGTCTATATTTCTATTGAAAAAAGTTTAATGACATCTGCAACAATACGCATACATAAAAATTTAAACAATATATTAACGACAGTAGTATACGTAAAATGAAGTAATTTAAAAAAATAACATCTTTTAGTATTGCTATAACAATACTGGCTACGTTTTATTTACTCTTGTCTGGGTATAAAAGATAGGTTTATCGGTTTATCGGGCTTGTTAATAAGTAATGTTTTAACGCCCAGTTCTCCTCCCATCCACTTCATTTCAAACCCTCTTACAAGCTGAAATGAAAACATTGAATACAATTAAAACAAAAATAAATAAGAATACATAAGTGTATTTCTAAATTCATTAATGAAAAGAGACAACGAAGGTTTATCACAAAAACGTTAATGTTCCAAGATTAAAAAAATGATATCAAACGTATCAAACAATATAATATTCTGTCATCAGCATCATCGTCTCAATCACAGGACATCTACTGCTGTACATATATCCCCAGAGATTTCCAATAGCACCGATTTGAAACAGCCTTCATCCTGCGTCTTCCAACGACCTCAATAAAATCGTCTGTCTACATTGACATCTTATGCTGCGCTTGTCGATCCGTGATGTCCTGTTGAAACGATGATGGCGAAGACAGTAAATGAACTGTTAAGTGACTTAGATGGACGCATCAACGATGATGGCGAACCACGGTTCGATTAGTGGCTATTGTCGGATTATGCAATTCTTATTACTTTTGAAGATGGTAAGCGTATTGCTTCGTTGCGTAGAATTTTGTGCATTATATGACTGGTTAGTATTTTAGTGATTCAAATACTACTAGGTAGTATAAATTCCTATAAGGTGAAGTCAAACTCATGTCGTCAGGTTTTGCCAAAAAAAAAAACTTTCAAAGAGACATTAATCTAACAATATATTATCACAATAATAATTTATTTCTATTGATATTAAGCCATTTATTTTCACTAATATATCTATAGTAGTCAGAGAGTAGAACTTACACGAATAAGAGTAATGGACATATTTTGTTCAGCCAATCGCCTAGCAATACACGATCGCGGTCCGAATCCAAAAGGAAGGCTAAGAAAAGGATGTATATTCTCATAATGTTCAGAACCCCTAATCCAGCGATCTGGTTTAAATACCATAGGATCTCTTACATATTGCGGCAATCGTGACGCTACCATATTTTGTGTCACTATTACTGTCTGTAAAAAATATCATTAATAATAAATAATTAAATCATAAATAGCTCGTTACTATGTAAAATTAAATTTAAGAGATTTTAAGCACGAGGTTAGTGTTACTTAACTCTTACAAGAACTATTGTAAAACATGTCTATCCACCTACACATCAAGACTAAAATATGACATGTTAGCAACGAGTCTTAAGTTATTTTGGCCACATTGCAGACAATCAGATAACCACAATAATCTACCAGTTATAGGGATTAACGACAATTTCTAATACTAATACCCTGAGGAAAGCGGTAGACGTAGAAACAGCTGATCAACTATTTCGACAAGGCGTTTGAAGACAGATACAAGATTCGGCGCTAAATAAAACGATTACTACATAAAACATGTCTCCGTTAAAATTCATACTTACCCCTTCTGGAATAAAATATCCTTTAAGAATTATATCTTTCTGTAACAAACGGCCGACACCAATAGAAACTGGATTAAGTCGAAGGCTTTCTTTAATGCAACTTCGAACATAAACCGCTTTAGCCAATACATTTGACGTAAGCTCCGACTCTTTCGTCGGCAGTAGGTTAGCAACTTCCTCGTATAATTTTTGCTGGCATTCTGGATTGCGAGCAAGATGATATAAAGCGAAACTCGTTGCATAAGCAGTCTAAAAAATAAAGATCATATTTAATTCTGTAAAATAAAAAAAACACATGGATTTTATAAACATAAAGTAAATTTTTTTAGATCCTTAGGAAAAAATTAAATGAAAAAATCTTGTACTGAAATTAAAGTGATAACAAGAATCAAATGTCATGATTGCATGCCACATTATTCGGCTATAACAGTGCAATGCTATACCTTTATAGCTCAGGTTCGGCCCTCTCGGGTTTCCTCGAAAAGGAATGCTAAACGCACAGTTATAGCACAATTTAATGTTTCCACTAGAAAGCTCTTATACACATTCTCTCAACTATACTTAAACCCAGTGAATCCATATATTTCAACTGGTAAATTGCAAAAAACCGGTTAGTGTGACTAAAAATACTCATGCTACTATTTCATGAATTAAGGTGTTGAGCGTAAAAGCGTATTACATTTATAAATAGCAGCATAAGATATAAATAGAACTTCATTAATAAAGTATTCTCAACCGGAACCGATGTATATAGATAGCAGAAACAAGCAGGGATTATAACTGAAATACAGAATTTTTTGGCACACTTCATGATGGTAAATATACTCGACGAATTGGTAGACTTAAAAATTATTTGTTAGATAAACTTGTTACTTCATTAAAAACCCATTGATGTCTTAAAAAAAAGCATTTAGCCTTCACATGGAAACAGTTTTATTGACTAATATATATATATTTTTTTCAATTTAATAAGACCTGTATCGTTTTGATTCGCCATAAGAATACGCAACAAAAACCCGTAAAATTTGTCGAGTTTCACATACTGACCGTATCTATCGCCGCCATTAAAATATCCACCATCATACCCATTATATCTTTCAAGTCCAAATTCGGTTGAAGTAGAAAGGAATCTAATAAGGAATTATTTTCAAAGTTTTCTCTTTTGTCAAAAAAGTTAAGTCTGTTTAATAAAATATCCCTTGAAACTCTGAAAATACATAAATTACTTTCATAGTTTATTAGGAACATGAGCCAGGAATCTTTATTTTAAAATAAAAGCATGTACATTAATGAAAAGAAGAAAATTGAATGTAAAATGGATTTTCTTTTTGTAATTTCTTGACACTAATTATTTTACTCGTATTTGTTAAAAATAACCTGTTATGATTTTGAAACATAACATACATTTCTTTTACTTTTTTTCTAACTCAGAATTCGCGCTGAATTCTAGTTAGAATTTTAATAAAGACTACTATCCACATTATACATAGATAAAGCAAGTGTTACGAAAAAGAATGCAATTAATTTAAAAATGCCACATATTTAAAGGTTTTTCGAATTCAGCATCTATATTTATGCTTACTTTTCCAAGTACTGTTGAGATTCAACGAGTTTTTTATATAGCGGTGTCTCAAACATCCTCCAAAAAATTCCCTTATCAAGCTTCATTATGCCACTGTTGGAACCGAAAGCAGCTGCAATCACTTTGCTGCTACGAGAATCTGGCTCTTGTTCGGAAGAAGTAAAACTATTAAATTTTTCTTTGAATGCCACAACTCCTATCACTGAAAAACAAAGTTTACAATAAAAATTCTAAAATCACATTTGAAACTTAACTTTAGTCAAGACCCCGGGGAGATCACTAGGGGAGGCCAATGCCTTGCAATAGAAATTTATACTATGACAGAACGATAGTAAACTTTCAAAATTTAGATATTTATTCGTATAGAAAAAAAAATTACTAGATCTAATTTTTGGGAGGCATTTTTTTGTAATTGTATTAATTCTCATAAACAAAACACAATAATTTTTCTAATTATAAAACATAAAACATGCCGAAGACGAAGTTTCACTTCGTATAATCTCCAATAAATGTATAAATAATAAAATTAAGAAATAAAAAGATAAATTAGCGCGCGCATCACCACAGATGCTTTTCTCTTTCGATGGACATCAGTCTTCTTCTAAAATCATGTGTAAGAAAACTATAAGTTACTAGATTTCTCAGTACTTTCCTTATATTCTATGATACTTTGATAAACCGTACCTTCAAGGTTAAGTCTATTGAGATATTTCAAAAAATCTTCTTTGTGCGACAATTTGCTTTTCGTTATCCACTCGACAAATTCTTGAACAACACCGTCAACACATTTAACATATTGTTTAACATTTTGTGGACCCGCGAAATTTTTTTGAAAGGTACTGCGGAGGCGCCACCATTCAGGACCATTTCTGGAAAATTAGACACATTATAAAACGAACGTAAATGACTCTGGAATAAAAACCATGGGCTGCAACAGCAGCGTAGTACTGCCACCGCAAGATGGAAAGACGACCCTCTTAAGGTCGTCGGAAGCTGCATAATGCAGACCGCTTACAACCAAAACCCAAGGTTTTGGAAATCTATGGGAGAGGCCTACGTCCAACTGTGCATTTCCTACGGTTGTAAAGATGATAACGAAATGTAGAATATTTAAAACATCTTAACTTTAGGGGATAAATATGGTCTATCCTTATTTATCTTAATATTTGTTTAATTTTACCTAATATTGATCTTATTATAAATTGAAGTTTTTACCTAATTGAGACGCCACAATGCATGACGGACTACAGCTACTCTTATGATAAATATATATTACGTAAAAACCTTAGCGCCCTCATATGTATTACAGCAAACAAACAGTAACAAAATATAGTGAAATTCATTTACAGATAAAATTTTCTAAAAGGCGCAGTGACCGAACAAAAAAATAAGAAAAAATTTTCGAGCTAGATTTTATTTACATTCAAGTCTATCAATTAAAAAATAAATGTATGTTAGATTTGTATATAGGCTATAAATGTTAGGTTATGTAAGAATTAATCTACTAGTTATGTTTATAATATAATTATATATACTAATAATCTAATACCAATTAATAACGACTACACAAAAAGAAAAAATCTGAAATAAAACCCGAATACTAGGGATGGGGATGGAATATTGGAATACTATTGATACATTACGTGGATAGTAAACCGCCGGTGTTATACACGCTTGGTTTGCTGAGACGATAATGAAGCATTGCAATATGACTTCGCCGTGCTGGATAACGATCATTTTGTCGAAATACTGCTTCAATAAGGTCAGGCTCGAAAACATGAAGTAAATTTACAACAGGAGCTTCCTTCATCAGGCCGCCGTATCGACGCCAGTTTAACCACGCATTCTTATCAAGAGTTTCTGCATTATAATCTCCTAAAAATAAGACAAGTTTAGATCGTGTCTGTCTCTCTTCTCAGCTTGTTAATCAATGTTTGTAATAACAGCCTTAAGAGCCTATAGTTTAGTGTCGAATTCATTGCCTGCTTACGAATGTCAAAAAACTAAAGTATAGATTAGTCTCACTTAAAAGGTTGAATACGAAGACAAAACTTTGTTCAAGGGACAACTTAAAAATAATTTATGTAATGAACAGTCATACGGCATAAAAATTATAATGTTGTTGCTACTTGTAAAACTCACAAATTGTCGACAAAGTTCTCTGATACACAAACATCAAAATATTTTCTATTAGAGTGCATAAGAAATAACGTAAAAATCTAAAAATTATCAAATATTTAAAAACTTGAACTGTCCAATTAAATTATTTTCTACTTACCTACGTATGGCCAATATTTGTATAATGTTCCAACTAACGGATAGCTTTTTGGGCCTGGAATATCGTTAAAATTCAAGGGAATTCTACTGCTTGTGCATTGCTTATTTAAAAATCTTAAACCATCTTTCAAAACAAAACACTCATTCTTAAATCGCCTCTTGCATTTTAAGACGTTAATCTTACAGATTTTAAACATTATTCGACTTTTTTAACCAATCGGCGCTTACGTATCGCACGAAAAACAAAATATTACTGAGCATTTGATTACAAAATATAGTCGGGCCGTAATAAGATGCACATAAACAAGCAAAACAAACTGAAAAAGCAGATCAAGTCCCGGTAACTTGAATATAAATGATGTTTACGTTGTTGAACACCCCAGAGATATCGATTTATAATTTTGCTGAACAACTATTAACATTTTATCTTAGTACATATAAAAGTTTATGGGATAGGGACACATAAAAAGCTAATATAATTAATTTTACAGTGACGTGTGATTAAGTCGTTAGTTATTTTTCTAATTGGTAATTTAGATGAAAACGTTTTATTTCGATTTTGGGCAAAAGTCAACACAGATTGTGAAGCGCGCGCTAATGAAGCATGTGGGTGCTTTTATACGTATATGCTTTTTATATAAATGTGCTTGTTATTGAAAGATTGTAATTTTTTAAACTTGAATCACTAAAAATGCTAAATTATTTATTGTTGTAGTCTAATATTAAGAAACAAATTTCATTTTATTTTTAGTTAATTTTTGACACGGTCGTAAACAATGTAACCTCGAAGCATTAGGTTTTTGTAACCATGATTTGCGGAAAGTACCAACATTTTTAGGTACAGTAGGTTCAATAATTTTTAAAAGTTGGTTATCTTTCACTAGAAAAAAGGTACAATTATACAATTGAGATGATATTAAGTGATCCTTCAACCAAATAGAGAATATTGTCAAATGCACCTTTAATGGAAGATCCATTAAAGCCAGTAGTAATTGGACATATTCTCCTGAATTGTGAACAAAAGCATTAACTACAATTTTAATGTGATAATATACGAAACCATTTCATATTAGTGTTATATTACTCAGCTTGTTATATACTTACAATATATTACTTAGCAGCTTTTGTGCAGTTATTACTTAGTAGTTCAGCATAGTTGTTTTAATGTTTTTACTACTTAGTTGCCTATCTTCATTGCTGAAAGATGTGCCCATCTTGGAAAGCTTGGTTGAGGATTCAATAAGTTCTCAATAAATCTCAAAGATAACACTTTTAGTAATTCTACTGAAGTCTAACATTTAAGAAAATTACACCATACCCATTCTTTTATTGAATTTTGGGGAAATCATAGTTAACAAAGATAAGAATTTTGTCTATGAACAGACATTTCAAAGAAATTTTCTCATGTGTTTTTATTTTATATTTAATGTAAAACAGATATATGAAGCTAAATTTCAAAATATTATATAACATATAATGAATAAATAAAACAAATTCAACATCTGACTTTTATTTTCATAGATTTTATAGGTATTCTTGCTTCTGCAACTTTGGTTATGAGACTTTCACCTAATTGACAAGTACCTTCAATATCCAGATGATGTAAATTAAAAACAATATCCGAACATTTTCTCCACTTTTCCAAGCCATTCCATGCTATCATAACACCATTATCTGTACATAATTTAGGTTTTGGTCTATATATCTCATAATTATATTCATGAGATAACAAGGTAAGAGCTTTAAAGATGTAATTGTTACATGCAACTCCACCTGATATAACTAACTGTTTTTTTTCATTTGGTATTAAGTTATTTTGCTGGCAAAACTCCATAGCCCTTTGGGTTCTATGAACAAGATGTCTAGATGAGGCCATCAGTGTTGCGGCACATAAGTCATTTACTTCTGGTATTAAATTATCTGCAATTATATTATGCTCTCTTTCTTTTCTATACAGATGTAAAAGTACAGATGTTTTTAACCCATTAAAACTAAAATTACAATCTCTGTAATCAGCTAAAGGTAATGGAAGATTGAATAAGTGGGGATTAGAAGCTTTTAATGCAGCTACTTCAATAGCTTCTCCTCCACACATTTCAGAATATTCTACAATGTTCCTTAATTTCATTCGCCTAGCAATTTTGTCAAACATTTCTCCTGGAGCTATGTCTATACTTTCACCGAGCAGTTTAAATTTTGTGACATCTTCAACAACAGCCAATAAACAATGTCCACCAGATATCAGCAATGTTAGATATGGGAAACTAACATTATGTTCCATTCTAACAACTAAAGCATGTGCTTCCATGTGATGTATTGGAATAATAGGCTTGTTGCACCTACGAGCTAAATGTTTTGCATAGTTCATACCCACTGTAAGACTAAGGGGAAGACCAGGTTTTAAAGTTACTGCTATGGCAGTAACATCATTTACTGACAATTTGGCCTGTTTTAATGTTTTAGTTACAACTGGTTCAACGAAATTTGTATGTAAATCACGAGCGATATCAGGTATTATACCCCCATTTCGTAGATGAATTAAATTCTGTGAAACTAAAGTCTCAGCTAATAATTCCCCTTCACTGTTTATAATTGCACATCCCGTATCATCACAAGACGTTTCTAATCCAAGTATATAGCCATCACTATATTTTCTTTTGATAAAAGAGAATATTTTTCTTTTGCAGTAGATATTATATTTAGCCTTAGTACTGTGTGTAAAATTACTAAAACGTGACGTAAACATATTATTTTAATAAATATTTCGTAAAGTTAATAATTATAAACAAATATAATACGTTTTGTCAAATTGAATTTGACATTAACTGCTTCAATTTTTTTAAGTCTGAGTAATAGACTAAAGTACATTAAAAGCTTTAGTTGACGTAAAGAATTATTAACATACGAAAAATTTTAAAACATAATTGTGTTTAAAATTCTGTCCGAATTGCGGATACACATTTAACATTTAATTGATTTAAAAAATCAATGCAAGGAGGTTTTTATTAATAAAAAATATTCTAAGCATATTTGCGCATTAAGTACCATTACAAACCACACGGTTTTGATCTTCTTTGATCAACATGTATAAATCAATATGATGTTATGAAATTTCACTCACGTATCTTTACTTTGTTTTTCTTTAGTTTGATATGGTAAAAAAATACTTAAATTTGTAGTCTGTGTGAAATATTTAACAAAAATTTTAGTCTGTTTTCGATTGCAATTGAGTAAATTTTCTTTGCAGTGTTGACTACGAATAATTAATGTTAAAGGCAAATAACAATATAAATAAACACCTAAGGCTTGCCAAATACTCAGCAACGTCGTAACCTTGTAAATGTAGATCGGCGAATTATATAGTGCACTAATTATTCTCTCAAACATGGATTTTTTCGAAAAGATGTATGTTCACATCAAGCGGCAACTTTCCAATTTACCAGGGGCAGTTCCAAAAACTATTGACTATTTCAATAAATCAGTCCAAAGGATAAGAATACCACCTTTCACGAAAGACAATGTGTTGTTTTACTTTTTACCAATGCAGGGCCTAGTCAGTTACACAACTTTGTCAGTAAGTGTGATGAACCCACATTTGATGGTCAGGTTTGTATTTTTCTCAGTATAAATTTCTTCATTAGCTTATCAAAGACAATTATTTCTCAAAGCATTGCCTTTTAGATTTGTCACCATAAAAAAAAAATAGAGATTGATTAGAACTTTATTAAAATTACCACTTTTATGTAGATATGTTTGTTTTATTATTTTTTACAGATATTGTCTGTTTTATATTATAAAGGAAAGCAACAAAGTTATTAAGTCATATCAACAATTATCACCACATCTTTAGATTATAAATATTTTTCCCACTGTTCTTACCCTTATTAAAATCTTAGTAATAGCTATTAAATATTTTGTGATTTTCTTTGTTTATTCCAGATTATTTCCAAGGCGTGATGTGACAGATATATTATTCCTATCATCAGGCTGTGGTGCAGGACTTTGGCTATGGGCAAGACCACATATTGCTACAGCAGCACCCGCAAGACGTTTCTCCTGGGCGTTCCTTGGCGGATGCCTCTGGCCTTTGGGCTCTATATTTCTATGGGCTATCCTAAGGAGCTCTGTAGGTCAACGACCTGTTATTGGCACAGTTCTGGGTATTGCTACAGGAGCAACTCTGACTAATATTGCTTTAGATTATTTCAATTATGTAGAACTCATGTTCTGTGGTGAAGTACGGCTACCTGAAGAAACATACAGTCCTAATAGTGACGATGAAAAGTATGACATTGATATATAATTATATAGAAAATTGATCATTCACTAAATCATATGCAAATGTTATTTCATATCTATTTATTCACTTTATATAGTTGGTGTTGACTGCTTTTATTTAAATGTCTAGTCCTAAGTAATAAAAGCTATGAACTTTAAATATTTTTTATTAAAATAGGAAGTGAAGAGGTGAGTTCTGTGTACATTGGAATTCCACTGATTTGCCTTTCTTTAAATTACATGCCCTATTGATAAATGCAATTTCTTTGCTACTGTTACATGAGTTTTTAATTAACCCTGTTATTAAAATAATTCTTACATAAACATAATTTTATCTAAATCACCAGACTACCAGTAACTTAAAGCATTAATAACCCTTCGGGACTATTCAAAAACTTGTTTAAAAATGTTTTTTGTATAATAATATTAAAGTGTGGTATATGTTAGGATAATATAAACCCATTAACTGATGAAACACTTAAAATATGGCATGGTACAAATTGCATTGCTTTTATACATAAAGACAATGATAAAAAAATATGTGGTACCTACATATACCAACCGTACTGAAAGGGTTAAACTTGCAAATTTATTTATTGTAAAATTTTTTATTAAAATTGCATTAAATTAAATTTAAATCAAAAAATATTACAAGGATATTTGTTCCTGGCATGGTAACTAAAAAAGACCTATTTTTTAAATTTGTTTTATAAATCATTCCAGTACATGCATATGCATAATAATTCTTTAAGAACAAATACATATAAGGAAAAATATATATATAGTTGTAACAGCTTTGTTACTACTATACAACAGTTGCAATAAAATTCAGACTAACTACTAACTAAAGACTTTAAAAAAGAACTAAGAACTCATTATATTGGACAATGGTGTAGGTGATATTTAAACAAACCTTAAACTATGAAAATAGTTATATGAATTTTGTTAAGAAATTTAAGTTATAAGAATATGAGAGTAATCATTGATGAAGAAATTTTATGTCTAGACAAATTTCAAATACATTCCATATTCGCAAATTGGTGTTATAAAAATAAATTATTCAATAAATCATCAATGGGACATCAGTTAAAATCATTTTTTAGTTAATAAGAAACAAATAAATAACAATAGAATACTATGATGTACATGTGCCAATTTGAACAAGCTGTTGAAAAAATTATTATTAAAAAGTTATTGTCGATTTTGTCACAAATCATATTATGTACACTTAAGGATATGTAGGTATATTGTACTAGATGTTTGAACAGAAATAATAAACTTTAAATGTATGTAACACGTTTTTGGGTGATTACTTAATTTATTGATAAATAAACGAATTTTCGAATATTATGTTTCCTGAAAATATTCAAGATTCCATATGATTTTCGAATTTTTCCATAAGAACCTTTTACTACGAAACAGGGATTCGCTTTTATAAAAAGAAAATTTTTCAAGCTCTGCCATGACAAAAAAAGTAAAATTTACAAGCTTTTATTTTCTTTAAAGTTTGAACTATGAATGTCCTATATCCACTAATCTCAAATGCATATTACATCCGAATTTTTGGTTTAAAATTTCAGATGAGGCAATAAAATTATCAATATACTATACACAAACATCCTTGTTTTTGGTTTACGAGACCTGATTGCCGGGATTGATCTGGTTTGTAAAATGGGCGGGTGCTTCAGTTAACTTTAAGAATACTCAGCTCAGGTAGAAAGTAATCAGTTAATCAGGACAGGATGGTACTATAATATTAATGTATAGTAGTTTTTTATCTTCGTCTGTAAGAAAATACAGTACTTAACGATGAGTTGATGGTGAGGTGTTGGAGTATAAACCATAGACAAAAAAAATAGTACAATTTCTGTCATGTAGCAATATTCAAAATAGTAGACTCACTATTGTGACTACTTTAAGGCAGATCAAAACTATACAGTTAACATATTATTGAGGTTAGTATGTGGTCATTCTAATATTTAATAATAATAGACTAAAAAAATTTCATGTTATATTTGCAAAATTGATTAACTCTATGTACAAAATTAGGAAACGAATTTATTATTAAAATCAAGTAAAAACCGCTACATGTTGATAAAACAATATATTGTAATATTTATCTAAAAATTGAAAGAATAACTATAATATATAATAAGACTTGAAACAACAATCACTTTAGGGGTTTCAGTGCAATCAAATTTCTTTTGTACTATCCACCAAAGGGGCTCATTTTTTTTTTCAATAAGGAGAAATTTGTACATAAGGGAGAGGCACAATATAAGTGAACAATTTCAAGCGCCTAGAAGTTGTTACTATTCATATGTTATTACAATAAATAAGGAAAAGTACATACTGGAAATTTAATAAAGTTTATTGTGAAATGTTTACATTTTAATTCTGTGACAATTTAATTATTTTGTGGAGGCTTAGACCATTCAACATTTAGAATCAAATGATCATAGCCATAGCCATTTAATGTTTGGATAGCCTTCGCAGCATCAGCTCGGAACTTGAAATGTACATATGCAAATCCTTTGCATTGTCCAGTACTCTGAAATAAACAACAATTACATTTTATACAAAATATTTTTCTTGGAAGCGAATTCTTAAAACTATGTTAATTTTTACATAATTACTCTGAAAGAGTAATTATGTAAAAATCTTCATAAACATGAATTAACTTCCCGTAACCACCAATTTCGTAAAATCCATTATTAACTGACCTGAACTCCGCTAATAGAATATACCAAGCAAATTTATAGTTTATTATATTATACTATATATCGTGATAAGTCAGCACATACTTTACATTGCTTTTTTTACACCCACTCTCAAAAGCCAAAGTTGGAAATGTATACACTTGAATTTAATAACATGAAAACCAAATCTTAGGTTCCTTAGCGTCGGTTCTAGTGGGCGCTTAAGTGTTTCATGGGCAGAAGCGTGTCGAAAAGCAAATGGGCACATAATGAAATTTTTTTTTTCACTAAAAATCATTTAATAAGCTCATAATAAAATATTTTAAAGAGAGTTGAGAATAAACTTATTGATTTGTCTTTGACTCTTGTTAAGAAGAATTATACGTACATACTGCGATAATTTCCAAAGATATCAAAAAGACACCAACCTTTTCCTTGGCGAGATACAGTTTCTGCACTGGACCAAATCCACGAACAAGATCATCAAGATCAGCTTCCACAGCAAAGTGGCTAAGATTGGATATGCGAATGGCGGCAAGGTCATCGCGTCTGAGACCTGGCGGCTCACGACTCATAGGTTTGACTCCCTCGCGAAGATTTGGTGCTATGTACTTATTAGCAGTGGCGGCAGGTTTTACTTCAGCTAATATAAAAATTAATTAAAATATTGTATTATTACAAGTATTGTTACAATAAATAATATAGAAGCATTTGATGAAATATTTAGATGCACAATGTTAACTACTGATCTCTAAAGTTATGTAATTAAACCCTATTTTTATTAAAAAAAAACTATCATTTTGTTGTTGAAAGTCAGCAACAATGCAAACTTCCATATATGAATTGGATCTTTACATTTTTGTTGAGTTTTGGGAACATGGTAGAAATTTAGTTGCAGGGGGTCTACCGGAACCAGCTACATTTTGAAGTGGTCGATAAAAAAAGGTCTGGAAAACTCTGATTTTAACTTGGACAGGAAGTTGTTCAGCAGGAATTAATATTAACTATTAATATTATTAATTAATTAATATTAATTAATAATATTAACCATCAACCATATTGAATAAACTACTTTTGGTTGTTATTTACAAACAATGCTTTTTAATATCCTTTTACTTAGAAATACTTCAACAGACCTGATGCCTTTGCTGCTTCGTTTGCTTTAGCCATAACAACATCGCTGCTTTTGAATGGACAACTCAAAGTCCAATGTTCTCCCTGGCATGTACGACATTTGTAGATTACACTGCTAGTTTGAGGCTGAAAGTTGTGAAAGGTGGGTTAATATTACTAAATTTAATATTTAAACAACTATGGTTACCTAAGGGTCTTAGTGTTCTTATTGTTTAAACACTGACCTCTCAGAGGGAGTGTGTCAGGGTCAAACCATACTAAGATTTAACCCTAACACATTATAAAAAGGTGTTTACTTTTTGTTAGAAAATTTTAAAGAAAAAATTTTGTTTTGTGAATTGTGTAATAATAATGATAAAATAAATATATGAAATATGTACCTTCAGACCATCCAGTTCACCATCATCAGTTCTTTGACTTTCTTCTTTGCTGGTAATAAATTGCATGAAGACATCTTCAGAAACATTGGTGGTTGCAGGGTTAGGCCCTGGCTTATCATTAGCTGAATCACCAAATTTACTCCATGTTTTGCGCTTTGCAATGCTCTGTAAGAAGTTGGGTAAAAATAAAACTTTCCAAAGTAAATGGAAAGTATAAACAAGTCATAAGGCCCAAAAAGTTGATAGGACAGATATTAAAACAAACCAGGCATACAAAAGCAATATCTAGTTTCTGTTGCAATTATGTCATTATAAACAACAATTCAAATTCCAATATTTAATGTCAAGTATAATCACTGCGTACTCTAAAAGTGTACCATGTTTTCAAAGTACTATGACATGCTTGTCTCAATTTTTTTGCAAAAAACATAGTTGACATGAGTTGACTTACTTTAACTAAATTAAAAACATTATATCATTGTTACAGTAATACCTTTACAATCTTTTGTTTTTATAAATACAAAGTTTAACCATACTTCACTTCTTCAAACTATTAGTATAACATGTTTAACATTACATCTATCACATTCCATATTTCTTTTATTCCCAACATATACAGAAAAAAAGGAACATGATTAACTCATGGTTAGTCAAAACTAAGACAAATGTTACTTTAATTTTTTTTTAAGATAATTATCACAGATAACTAAATTTATAACAAAACCAAGTTACTTTGACAAATCTAGTCTCTTTAATACCAATAAAAAAATTGCGTGCATGTATTTTACAATACAAAACACATTGCACCATTCTATTTATGGAGACATGGTATTATATTCACATATTTATAATATTCACAATATTGCACTTTATGTCAACTTTGTCACAAAAAACCAAAGTTTAAATCCCTATTTTGTGCACAATATGTTTAAAATTTCTTCATTTAATATGCAAACAAATTTTTGGGCATATTTTACACGAAGTCTAATTATATATAGTAAAAATAAGAAGCAAACCTTGGAAACAACTCGCTTTTCAATCTTGTAAGTCCGAACAATTTTAACCTTCTTGTTATCGTTATCGTACTTGTATTCAGTGACGATTTTCAAGCCATTTTCAACTACTTCAGAGGGTGGAGGTAAGGCTCCCTGATCAATTTCAACTTCATCTGCCCAAGAAGACTGTATATCATCAGCTACAGGCATCTGTATATATAATTAATTGTAAACATTGCATAGTAAAATTTTAGTTAATCACATTATGATGTAAAATCTTAATTGCATTCCAAAAATTTTAATCTTAGCTTATTTGGTTAATGTTAATTTTTATTAATGTATAACCTCTTTAACTACATTCAATATTAGTTGCATTTAAATTCTAGGCAGCATTTATACACTTATAATGATAAAAAAAATATTGATCGATTTAATATAATAATTGCTTTTACCCTTAAAAAACGGTTTTCTCTTTATTGTATAGTAGCCACGCACAATCACCTTAACTTAAAAGTCAAAATCAAAAGACGGAACAACAGATTAACAAAGGCCTCACTGGTTATTTTTTATTACTGCGTACGTTTTAAGTTTATGACTATTATGTGTGTTATTTCGTATATTATTGAAATATGAATAGCAGTTTCCGAATTACGAATATACCTTTGTTATTATTGACTTTGGTACTATCTATTTAATTATTTCTTATATGTATAAAAATAATTTTTACTGTTCAATGAATTATACCCTTAATAACAATTCACGTAAAAAATTGTCTGTATTTAAACTATTTTAATAAAGTTTCGATACCGCAGATGTTTTGGAAAACAAAGTTTCTATTTAATAACACGTAATTCATTTAGGAAAATTTATTAAGTAAAAATATTTATTACATTATTGTAAATACAAAAATGATATAACCCTTATTTTTGGTGTTCTTAGTAATAATTTTTTGGGAGGAAAAAGTTAGATTTAACGAAGCTTTGGAAAGTATGGGAATACTTAAGAAAACGTGAAACTCAATCTCCATGATATTTCACATAACGAGCACCCCTCAAAATTATGTTCAAAATAAGGGCCTTCTTTTTCAATACACTGATAAAACTTAGTTCTGTTTAGCTCTACAACCCTATATCTGTTTACTGTGATTTCTTTTTGTTCTGTAAAAATAAAAATCTTCTTAAATTGATGAATTTTTTTCGTCGTAAGATACACTCGATGGATTTGAGAGAATATGGTGCAAATGGAGGCGACAGGAAAAAATGTTTTTAAAAAGTTAAAAAATCGGAATAATAATTAATAGAAACGTCTATCTTTATTTAATACTTTATTAATGAGCATAGTTTTTTCTTAAGTTTAATTTGAGATGTATTTACTTTCAAACTAAATTACTTTTATTCAGTCTGATGAATTTTATTTTGTTCTTTTTTTATTCTGTTATTTTTTGACATCTTGTTATTCCAGTCTGTTGTGTTGTCAAGGGTGTATTTTTTATGTTACGGTTGTTAAGGCGTTGCACATCGTTAACGTTTTGGTAAGTTTAGAATCAAGTTAAGATATAAAATTATTAGAAATAAATTGCTATTCCTACCATATTTCCATAAAATTGTAAGTAAAATTGATATTGTAAGCCAATACGTTAGGTTCTTGATTACGCCCCCATACATGTCAAGATTATCGTTATTGACAAACCATGTTAGCAATATCTGAGACATCTTAGTTAAAATTTTTACACTAATATATAATTTTCATAAAAATTCATCATTGATCCAATACACACCTATTTTCAACCACCAAAATAATATAAATAAATAATTATTGCTAATATTTATGTTTTACAATTTCAAAAATTCTTTAGACCTATTTTCAATAATATGGTAAAAAAACATAACAAGGATTATATATTAGGGACAAATACTTTCTCATTCATTTATTGATAGTTATTGGTTTTTGGTTGTGTTAGTTTGTTCAGAAAAAGATGGAATTAATATGTGATATATGAGTAAATGTAAAATTGAGTACATGCCTTTCCTATTTGTTCATAATTCATAAAAGTAATCCAATTACCATTATTTTATCCATTATGAGGGACAACTTAGCTGATACACATACATGGCTTCTGAAAAAAATAAAGTTTGATGATATATGTAATTGCAACAAGTTTAATTGTTTTTACATTGAAACAATTAATGAACAAGCAATACAAAGTAAAATTAATAACTTGATTAGCAACAGACAAATATTACATCTTCAGTTCTACATAACTATAACTAATACTAGAAAACTAATTTAGTCTTGAAAACAAGATATAGCTTAATAAGAGTTAGTACACAGTTATGTACTTATTAAAAATAATAATTTTACACTATAGGAACTTTGGTTGGCATAAATTAAAAAATGATTGGCCTTAAAAAACTAAAAAAAATGAGTGGTGTCTAATTGTTATTCAAAGATTTTTGGTTAAGTAATTTTGCACCAGAAAGTTTTTTAAATTATGTTTTTGTGCATATGCAGTGTGTATATCCTCGTCTTTTCCTATGAAATATAGCTTCAGTTGAAACAGTTTTAACAGACTCTTTTAGGAATAAATTTTGTTCAGGAAGAGCTAGTTTTTACTGAACAATATTTAACATTAGTTAATTCTAATTTTAACAAAGATATTTAGTAAAAAATTGTTCTCACTCAGGGAAAATTTGCATTCTAATAAAAAACTGGTTTTAACTATAATAAAATTGTATAAGCACTGTGCTTCAATAATATGCTTTCATTGTTATAGATTTAAAGCGCTGTGTCAACATGTTGCGTTTCCTCAGTAGAAGAGGGCGCTCATCTAGCCAGAACCGCAACAAACAAGCCCAAAAAGCTTCAAGCAACAAGAATTTTATACAATGTAAGGTAATGTTACTTGATGAAACTGACTTGTCTATTAATCTTTCTAAAAAAGCCAGTGCTGCTGATCTTTATGAACAAGTCTTCTATTCATTGGACCTAATTGAAAAAGATTACTTTGGTCTTCAATTTACTGATACAAATAATGTCAAGCATTGGTTAGATCCTACTAAAACAATAAAGAAACAAGTTAAAATCGGACCTCCATATACATTACGTCTTAAAGTCAAATTTTACTCATCTGAACCAAATAACTTAAGAGAAGAATTGACAAGATATCAGTTCTTTCTACAATTAAAAAAAGATATTTTGGAAAGTAAATTGGAATGCCCTCACTCCACTGCAATAGAATTGGCTGCTCTAGCTTTGCAATCAGAGTTAGGAGATTTTGATGAATCTTTGCACACCCCTGCAACAGTTTCGGAGTTTCGATTTGTTCCAAATCAAACAGAAGAAATGGAGATTGAAATTTTGGAAGAGTACAAAAAATACAAAGGTCTCACTCCAGCTCAAGCTGAGGTAAACTATTTGAATAAGGCCAAGTGGCTCGAAATGTATGGAGTTGACATGCATATTGTCTTAGGTAAAGATGGGTGTGAATACCACTTGGGGTTGACGCCTACAGGTATTTTAGTCTTTGAAGGACCTCAAAAAATTGGACTATTTTTTTGGCCCAAAATAAGTAAGTTGGATTTTAAGAAAAAAAAGTTAACCTTGGTTGTTGTAGAAGATGATGATCAAGGGCGAGAACAAGAACACACATTTGTTTTTCGTCTTCACAATGAGAAAGCTTGTAAACATCTTTGGAAATGTGCTGTAGAACACCACACCTTCTTCCGCTTACGAGCACCCGTCAAAGGGCCTTCCGCCCGGCAAAACTTCTTTAGGATGGGATCGAGATTTCAGTATTCCGGCAAAACGGAATATCAAACTACACAACAAAATCGAGCTCGTCGTACCGTTCAATTTGAAAGACGTCCAAGTCAGCGATTTGCTCGTCGTCAAAGTCACGTGTTGAGAGAACGTGAAAAACAGAACGTATGCACTAAAACTGAGGCGTCATCTCCTTCTGAAGGAAATACTGAATTGCCTAGCACTTCTACAGATACAACCCCATTAGTATTGGATTCAGGACTTGATACATTATCCAGAAAGAGTAGTGCCAAGTCCCAAAAGTCATCACTGCTTGACATTGACAACAAGCTAACAGAAATAGGTGAATCGTCGACAAAGAACTTTATGAATGACGAACCAAAAGAGGAAGTAAAGATTTCTAAGGAAGATGCGATAAGCAATAAAGTGTTATTTAAAATTGATAAAGGCAGTACAGACGAGAAGAAAAATAACCTTACACAGCTTGTTATAAATAAACCATCTTGTAATTGTTCTCCCGTAGCCGAATTTAATCCTCTGAATGACCTTCTTATGAGTTTAGTCAAAGAGAAATTAAATAGTGATGATTCGAAAAACGAGGCAAAAAAAGACCAATCAGATTCGTTGCCGGATAAGGAAGTACCCAATAACCAAGCTAAATGTTACTTGTCCTCGACAAAAAATCTTCCTCCGGGGCAATTGAAATGCAATAACATTCTTAAAGCAAGAGAGAACGAAGTGAAAATAATCAACGAGTCTTCGAATATAAACCTGTCCATTCCGTCTACGCCATCGCCAAAAATTATTAATGAGCCCAGCTCTCCGTTGGCAAATAATTCTCAATATGTATCTATAGTGGTGGTCGAGCCACCTCGTGCGCAATCAAAAATAGTTTCACCGAAACTAGTAGAAAGAAAAGAAGACGTCATCCCTAAGTCACAGCCAATATCTTCCCTGTCTCCCTGGCTTGTAACTTCCGAACCCAGTTCACCGTCTGGTATTGGAGAGAAAGAAATAACAATAATACATCGCAAGTCGGTTATTACAACTCAGTTGTAAAATTATTCTTCGAAATACTTATTTTATGGCTGGTACTTAATGAATCAAGATATTAGTAGTTAAAGAACAGTCAGGTGCTGTTAATAATGTAATCCAGTTCTCAATTTTCAAAGGTGCTCTGAAATTATCTTGTAATTTCAGTTGTCAGTGATAAATACACAAAACAACGAAGTGCCTTTAATAGACTAAATATTATTTCGCTTTTGAAGTTTCGAAGGAAACCTAAGGCGAGATAATACATTATTATCGCCTATATTTCTGTCAAGCTTTTACATGATTAGGTTAAGAATAAATCTACATATTTTATAGATATAATTGCTTATAACATTCCAATTATGAAATTTTTAAAGGTGCAAATTATCTGGTTTGCATCATTACATTACGGACATTGTTAGCTTCAACTAGCAAGTTGGTTCACGAAGATGTATGCCGTTGCAATACATCTGCATACAAATGAGTGGTTATTCACAATTTAAAACTGACTTCAATTTTGCCTTCAAGGTCAAATATCTTGCCTGTGCGCTCTTTCTATTTTCTTATGTGATTATTATTCGAATGTATAGATATTAAAGTTATAATTACATTTTTTTATTAATGTTATACTTTTAAGATTTTTCATATAAAATTTTTAATGGAGTATGAATAACAATTTTCATGGTTAATAACACGGAAAAAGCTACACTTGTGTACTTAAATTACCGAACAAACATTAATCTTCTTTAACAAGAAACAGCGAATACAAAGCGCGATAATAGTTTTATATGTTATGAACAAACTACTTCGATTTGATACAAGTTTAAATGTTTTGAGTTTTTTGTTATAAAAGATTGATGTTTCACAATATTCCTATTAAATGGTACTTAATTTAGCAATAGCGAATAAACAATACTCACTAGTTAACAAATCAAAACACAGTTAATGATTATATTCGAATACATTTTACCTTCAAAAAAATAAAACACATTCCAATAAAAATATACATTTTAACATTCCCATAAACATGTCGATAACGCGATATTCGCAAGGATTTTTTTTGTTTTAAATAATATTTTATAATTTACTTAAGTAAAACCTTACTATAATAAATGTTTTTAAATTTACACGACGATGTATCTTACATCTTTAACATATAATAAATGTATACTTAAAGATTTATATAATTAGCCGTCCTTTTACACATCGAATATATTTTTGAAATTATTTAATACAGTACAAGAAATGAACAGTATTATATCAAACAAAATGTTTGTGCCATAATTCCATTTTTCAATAATGTTCGAATTTTTGTTAATGTGTCGTTTACGTGAGGAATATACAAACGAAGGAATTGAGACTGAAATTGGGTAATTTTTAAATGTGTCTTGTTGATGAAATTTTCTGTCGTATTCTTACTGCATAATGCTTTTATATAAATGATAAAATTATTTTAATGTACATGACAATATTTAAGTTTTATATAAATTTGAATATTCTAGATTAATTAAACTTAGTTTTAGTTGCATGGTGCTTGGGAATACTTTCAAATGTGTAGTACAATATTTAAATGCATTTTTAATAATCTACACTCGGGAAGGAGATTCTTTTGCAGCGTCAATCATAATAAGAGTAGAGATTAAATCAGAAATGAGAAGAAGAACCAGATACTTAGTCGAAGAATTGGTTATCTGAAGTGGCAGTGGGCGCAGCACTTGGCTCGTGCTGCCGACAGCCCTTAAAGACCGAAAGGATCTCGAGCGGCAGTTACGTGCCGGAAGGCGCCGCGTCGAAGTCCCACGGTTACGTGGGCCGACGACGCAGTGAATGAATGAATTATAATGAAGTTTTGCTACAAGCTATTATTGGTTTCTCATGCGAAGGAAAACGTGAACTGATCTCTTACCTTTTAAACTTGCAATTGATATGGAAGATTTTGAAATACAAAACACATAGTAATGCCGTAAATTGCCAGATATGTCGTGTTCGTTAACATTGGGCGCATGTCTCGTCGCTACAAAAACATCTATAGTGCTGGTAGCTGTACTATGTATACCATTGTCGAAGACAAATATATTTTGGCTGCGCTATTTCGAGGACGAGAGTCAGTGAAATTACGGGATTTATCAAGATGAACGTAAAACGCGATATTATGCATTTGTATAACGAAATCACAATGAATTTGTTACAATAACGTTGTACCATAGTTTATATTCGTATTATTACTTGAAATTCTGAGAAATTTTCAGTTGCATAAGGAGAATATTTCCACTAAGTTTTTCATTTCCGTCCAACTGACGTCCGTGTATTGTACTTAAAATTAGTACTTAATTTATACTCATATTCATACATTATACTGAACATAATCTTCGGAGGTAACTTACTAGAGAATTAAGTATATATTAATATTTTTATTATAAAAAAGTGCAAGGATGTGTCTTATATTACTGTGTACTTTTACTTATGTAAGTACGAAAATGTACTGAAATATTTACGTTTTATTATTGTGCTATGTTACTATTTGTAATCGACTATATGTATCGAAAATCATTAATAAATTGTTTAATTAAATTTTTTGTTTACATTTCTTCATTTGTTGCTGCAAAAATCAATTGTCACGTGAATTTTCTGATTTTCTTTATACGTAGTACTTTATAGTATTTTTTAAAAAACTTTTTTAGTCTACGTTTAAAACTTAACAAATATTTTAAAATACATAATCATTTATAAACATATTGTCATAAATCCTCTTTTCACAAATAACGTTTATAAAATAGGACATCAACAAACTTCACACGACGCTTGATATTGAAAGTGCGGAAAATAATTTATAACAATGTCCATTATTCAAAATGATTCCGCGACTTTTGAGAATACATTTTCAGATAAACGTTATTTTTTGAACAATTTGGATTCCTATATCGGAGTATATATTTTGAAGAAATTGACAAAAATAATCGAAAATGCTTCTCCTTCAACGGCACCTTCGTCGGTAACCAATGTCGGAGAACAGACGGCGGAAGTATTGGAGTCCCCAAAGCCTGTTGATTCTCGTGGAGTAATCGGTAGTGTTACGATTTTTCAATATATTTTTCATTAATAATACATTTAGAATATTTATTTATAATTGAAAAATAAGAACATGCACCTTACACGAATTTAGTTCAAATGACTTAATCTATATAATTTATAACGGGAACAATATGAACTATTACTTTTGCTTAACACTTTATGGGAGTTTTGTTTCGTAACAAAGTGCAGGTAGACTTCAACGCAGCGCCTACGTTCGCCGTTAGTGAACTAGCAATATTTTTTTAAATTTTGATGGACGTATTTCTGCCCAAAGCAGGGCTTTGAATTTCAAAACCAGGAGAGAATCGCAAAGCTAAAAATAGAGCGGATTATCAGGTAAACATTATATTTAAGACTATGATTTATAAAAGTGTCATCGGGTATTCTTCTCTCTGTTGGAAGAAAAGCTTCTCATGGATTGTGAGTCATGACTATGATTGCCCAGTATGGATAAGTACATTACATATATCCTATGGATTTTTGTTACAAAGGTGTAAGTTTTTCGTCACCATTGCGCGGTGGCGAAGTGGTATAATTAACACAGTGTATATCTTACTGAAATAAGAACCCGTCGCGTAGGATCGCAAATCACGCTTCCTAATCAATACCATTGATTTATATTTATTTATTAACGCTAAATTTTTGCTATATTCTTACTGTGCGACAAGCTGGCTTGGCTTACCCAGTTGTATACAATATAATATACAGTTCTGAAAGCAAGAGTTAAACTTAACTAATATATAAACGATGCACGGTGATGCTCAGGCTGGATTCTAGGATACGCCTTTGCACTTCTATTCTTTACAACGGATGACCACTGTTGACTTATTGATATTTACATATTTCGCGGGTTTTACGGAGCAGGGTGCAGATTGCGTAAAGCGTAAACCTTGATTTTGGTAGCTAGGCCCCAGGGATCTCTAAGGAGTGGATTCGGGCCGCTGCTTTACTACCTCATTGTAAGATTAAGAGACGTCCGAGCTCTTAGATCGCTTAGGCAGAAGTTCCATGACGTGTCCGACGCAAGGGTCTTTTAAGCGATCTGGGCTTGAGCAGTCAGAAAGTGTTTAGCATTTTGAATCAAGGGCATTCAGAAGGGCCGAATTTACACTACTGTATATCTAAGGTTACCGTATAAACATAAAGCAGAAATGAACAATAACAACACAGTCACAAATGGCAGATTTACCGCATTTCGCGATTTCTTACAGACAATATTTGGACGGATGAATGTTAAAAAGGCATATCTTATTGAAGTTGTCCAAAATATGTTAGTAAATTAGATAATAGCTATTGTATTTTATCATTTAGGTACTGTCACCGACTCCAAAATCGAGACAATGGATCAAGTTACCGCCATTTTACCTTCTAACGAATGCTTACCACAGATGCTTACTTGCGGTACGGTGATATTGGATATCAGTAGTGATATGGAACAAGTTAAACTTGCGTCGGATTATTTGAAACGTAAGTTCTATATTATTTTTAAATTAATTTACGTGCATAATGTTAGCCGATGTTAAACATAAAACTTTGCTATTTTTGATGATAATATTAACAAGATTAAAATAATCATATTTAATATTGCGTGATTGTAAAAAACAAAAATATTCATATCAAATTCCTTAATAATGGTGAAATATTTAATATAAATAAATAAGAAAATACATACCTCTTTTATGATTTTGTAAAAATATTTTGCATAACTCGGCCTAATTTTTCATGACCAATTTAACCAAAAAAAAAACAACAAATGCAACAAAAAGAAATATTTCACATAGCCATCTGATAACGCAGAAAAAATCACTTATACCAATAATTTATTGACATAGGATTTAGTATTAAATTTTTAGTCTAATACTAAATGAAATTTCCCCAAAGATATCTATGATGGGATATACCATACGACTATAGTTGTTATTTAGCCAAGGCATCTACCTGATATTTTATAAGATGGAATTTCCGTGACCATGAATCGTTTAAGATCGAGATTTTTTTTTTAATTTTAAACGCTTCAAAGAATTAAATAAAAATCGAAGATCCTACCCGGAAGTTACAGTCTCGCGAAAAGTTTAACTTAGAGTCCGTATTTTCTTTAACTGAAAAAAGTTATAATTAATGAGCTGATAATTAATGAGAACATTTCAGATGTTTGATATCAATAACATGAAACAACAGAAAATAATAATTTTGTTTCAAAATATACAGAGCTTTTAATTAGACAACTTAAAAAAGTTTTCCAATTATTTTTAATGATTTACGGATACGAAAATTGCAAATAATATTTAGTTTCGTATTATCACAAGGTTTTGTAGAAATCATTTTTTATTTGAAAAATAGTGTACTTCGTTGTCGTTCCAGCCTATAGATGTCTACTGCAAGGCCTCTCACAAAGACATCTATGAGGTGATGTCAAATCGCCTCGCTTGGCCGACAGGTAGGCGATCACAAATGTAATATTGTGGCATACAGGGTAGGCCGCTGCCCATCCTATAGATACTTGTTTATGAGCAGTGGTACTCTATTATAATAATTAATGCACAAAGTGTGAATTTTAGAAGATTGTGTCCCGGGAATCAACCTGGCGAACTACGGTCGTAAATCTCAGTCCTTACCACTGGGCTACCACTGCTCAGCAATAGCTTTATAAATACACTAAACACGATAAAACTTTGTGCTTCTTTCCACCTAAATAATTATCGAAAGTTTACTGTTCACCTTGTTTTAATTATAGTTTTGAAGGACTTACTGGAAAGAGAGCAACCCAAAGAAAAGACACAAAGTCCAGACGATGACGACGATGTTGCGGTACCTAAGAGACGTATTCTTATACTCATATCAACAGTAATGACGTGGGCACTTACGAAACCATTAGACCCGGTAATAGCAGAAATACAACTATTTAAGTCAAAAAAGCGTTTGTTAGAATCCATCCATCCAGAATAAATAATATTGATATAAATCTGTATCAATATTATTTTTTCTGTTTTACATATACGCATTGTGTCATTTTAAAAATATTACATAAATAAATACTTTTATAAAATATTAAATTTAAAAAAAAAACATACGTTGTGAAAACTTTTAAAAAATTAATATGACGTGACCTTTATTATTATTTTGCCTTAAATCAATTTGAAATAAATGCTATTTTATCAATTTACATACGTTAATGCGTGCACTACATCTTCCTTTAAATTATGTACAACAAAACATTATCCTACTTCAAATTATATGCAAAAAACGTAAACACAAGGTTACAGTACATAAAGTCAAATATATGTGACACAAACAATAGAAATTATGAAATAGCCAGGATTTTTTTCATGTTACTGCTACTACTACATTTTTTATGTTTATTAACAGGATTCTCCTGATATGCCGTTTATTGAAACGGACTTTCGCAAGAGGAAACCGCACCCGAATTACAAACAGCATTACGACGTAGAAAATGAGGTCATTGGAATTGCAAGAAAATACAGAACAAATATTGGGTTCGTGTGGGCAGTTTATAGTGTCAAAACCGCAAGTTCAATTTACAAAACATTTATTTATTTAAATGTTATTATCACCGTCATCATTTTATCCGCAGCATGTCCACTGCTAATGTGGTCTTCCTCCTAACACTTCCAAAAGGGCCAGCTAGAAATATATATCCTACGGTGTTCTTACCGGTCTGTGGTATTCACTCCAGAATCTTAAAGTCGCAACATCCATGTTAAAAAAAAAAAAAAAAACATTGGAAATAAGGTTAAGCGGAAGTCCGGATAAAGAGGATATGTTAAGGAAAACTGAGGAAAAATGTGAAATCCTGCTAGCCAGAGAATCTTTTTCTACCTTTAATTGTACTTATAACTCACCTTTTGTTATATGCGATCATCATTAAAAATATATTAAAATACTCTTTAAAATGAAGTTAAAACAAGAACCTATCGATTATCCGTTTTGTTCTACCTACTTACCGGGCAAAGCAGATTTACCTCACGAAGGAAGTGGATATAATTTATACATTGTAGCAGTTATTACAGAAGTGACTTCTTTGTCTCCTATACAACGTGTGACAGACGAAACAGCATTCGATCAAATCGTCTCTGGGTGTACTTTATATATTAATTATTGAACCCCTTCATTCGAGCTACAGAAGTAGGTTCTAGTGATCGAAGCGCAATCTCAAGATGTCGTTTCTTAAACCCAAAGGGTTTCTTTTCGGTCTGGAGTAAATTAAAGAGTTAATCGGATAAACAAATCCAGATTTTTCCCCATTTATTGTTTATTTTAGCAAGATTTCTGACCATGGATGTTGTTTTGTGTATGAATTTAAGCACCGTCATCAAACTAAACACAAAATGGTTACCGAACAGACACACACACATACACGCAGTTAACCGACGCGCAAGGTGGTTAGATTAGCGTATCCTATTTACCCAAAAAGGGATCAGTGTGAATAATATTTTGATTAAAACATTAAAACGTGCTTACGTCGTTATGCAAACATTTATTTTAATAAGTTTATTATGAAAATAAATTAGTGTAAATTACATCTGTTTAAAAAGTAAAAGACACAAACTCTTTTTTTTGTTACAACGTATGGACGCTGTAAGTTGTTGTTTGAATTGTCATGGCGTCGGTGTAGAGATCATGCATCATGAGAACACAACTTGTGTCATCAATTGCCTATAGGAAACCAGGCCTATCCACTTTGCTTGGACTTCTCCTGCGTTATAAAAGTTTAACTAAAAATAAAAAAAATATATTATCAGATTACATTAAATCGGAATCGGATATTTAATTTAATCGTGTAAATTATCAAAGAATCTTAAGTTTTTTTTTTGTTTTAGGGCCTTGGTGGTTGCTTCTGGTATGACATATGGTGGAAAAGAAGAGGCATTATTTTATTGGTTTCAAAAAGCTTGGGAATGTGAACAATATTTACCCATATTAGGTCGTGGTGGAAATGTAATTCCTCTCATTAATGTATTGGATTTATCAGAGTTAGTATTTATCAACGATAATAAGGGAGGACAATAAGGTATATTTTATAAACAATTTATTTTTGTCTCAGGATTATTTACAATCTTATTACAACATTTCCGAAGAAACTTTACATTTTAGCTGTTGAACAAAATATTACGAAACAAAGAGAGGTAATAAAAACGTAAATTTGTTAATGTAAATTCCATTACCTATCGACATGCGATTTGTCATTTTACAGATTATCAAACCATTAGGACGTGCAATTGGTTCTGGAATGTTTAAATGTATACCGCCAGAAGACGCCTTTTTGATTCCTGAAATAGATGTGAGAATTGATAAAGCAGTTTAAATAAAATATATATTATAAAATATCTTTTTCACTTAATAAAATTATTTTATTTTAAGCAAAGAACATACGATTTGATGAACCTTAATTTAAATATGGAACCTACCTTTATTGTTGAAACAATGTCTTTACAATGGACATCAGAGTTAAGTTTTGCAGAGAATATTCCAGACCTTATAAAGCAGTTTAAAAAGGAAAGAGAACTGAAGTCTTTTAAGGTTTGTCATAAGATGTAACGAAGATTTCTGTTAGTCTAACATTCTGAAAATTATGTTAACTTTAGCTTTCTTGTAGATTATAATATACGGACCGTTACTCGTTGGCAAAACTACTTTATCGAAATTAATATGTGAAGCTTATGGACTTGTCTATGTTTCACCAGAGACTATTGCTGAAGATATAGCACAGAGTTTAGTAAGTTGTTTTAAATATTTCTTTGCTGTTCAGTAGCTCGTACTTTACTATTAATAACTGTCGTTTGCCCATATTAAAGTTACAAAATATTGAAATACCTGTTCATTAAAGATTTTTGGATGTTTTTCTATTATAATAAAATTTTCAATAATTATAAAATTATATGATAAACCGGCGACAATACAATGAGAGAATTAAGTTATAGGTTTCACTTCATTATTTAATGAAACATTATTGAAAAGAAGCATCATTACCTGAAGCAACATGTTAACAACAAGTAATACCGAAACCAGAAGACTGCGACAAGTCTGGTAGTGTCAGTTGAGACATGTGTCTGCAATATTTAAAGCATATTTGGATATTTAAAGGAAATACGCTTGGAACATTGGAAGATAGGAGAGACAGCGGCTCTTAAACTTCCTGGAATGGAAGAGGGTGATAATGTTGTTGACGATGATGAAGAACAAGAAGATAATGAGACAGAACAAGACGCGGCGCGTGTGACGCTGGGTCTTTTACGTTCTGGTCGACCACCTAGCGAAGAGGAGATTATTGGGTTTGCACATTTGAGTTGTAGACGTATTACACAACATTGCATCCATTGTAATCTGGTGAAATAAATTAAAGAACTCCCAGGGACCTTAGTTACAGTAAAAAAGTAGACGCTAAGCACCTTTTGTACTCTGTTGTTAAAGCTGCTAACGCCAGCGGATAAACTGCATTTATCCATAAGACAAAGAATTGGCATCAGTCAGAGATAACAGTGTATCTACTAATCTTTTCTATAGGACATAGCTTTGTAGTGTAGAATATATTTTAAATATACAGCACGTTCGTTTTACATAAGTAAAACATGTTCTTTGTTCGTTGCAGATATCTCAGACAAAAACTTCTAAGTCACGAGGCACAAAACAAGGGATGGGTACTAGATGGTTTCCCAACTACTCTAGCACAATGTACTGCACGTAAGATATCTTTGTATTAACGTCTTTTAAATGTAAAATTTGAAAGATAACCACCGTAGTCGAATTATAGTGCTACAGAAACCGTTATACTAGGCCATAGCAAAGCACGGCGAGGAGGCAGCTTAGGAAAATGAGCATAAGCGACGCCGCTGCAAGCGTTGACAGCAGGCTGTCGAAACGGAATGGCCTTTACCCCTTTTTTCTGTCCCCCTCATCGTAAAAAGTGCACTACATCGGTTTCAAAAACATATAGAGTCAAAATTAAAACAAATTTGTTATTCATTTCAACTTAGATTCATTTATATATATATAAATAGTACATATTAGTGATTACAGATGTCCGAACGTCAAGATAATATTGCGAGTGGATCGTAAATAGATAGAAACTAATATCAAATTGAGGTGTGATTAATTAAAAGTTAAATCCTTTGACTTAAAATAAAACAAAGATTATTCCGAACGCGTTTGATGATGAGCAGAGCCCACAGCAAACTCAGCCAGCTTATTCTGTGTTCACAACAAAAAGGGATCTTTGGAAAAAATAATAATTGTTATAATTGGCTTTCTAAATCTATCAGAAGCAAACAATTCAAGCGCAGTTTCGAATTAAATCATATTAATTTTGATAGGAACTATGTTGTGTTATTACTAAAATAGGGATATTATACAAAAGTTTTGTCAACAGTTTTTGAAAAAGGCGATGAACAGGACACGGAAGAAAATGACGAAGCTGATCCTGATGGCTTTGATGAAGACATAGATTTGTACAGTAATGTGCTAAAGAAATTGTTACCGGGTATGACTACTATCAAGTAGAAATAAATTAATAAAAATATATTTACTATAATAAGTAAATCGAACTAAATACAATTTTTTCAGTGAAACATTATTATATAATGTTCATTGTATCTTTGATTTCCCATGCAAATCGAAGAAACAATTTATAAAATGCAGCATCATGTGACTAAAATTTTATAAATTTTATAAATTTTAGTCACATAATGCTGCAGTTGGTTTTGTCTCAATTTTAGTTAATTAATCAATTAATTGTACCCTCACAATACTCAACTGAGGAAACAAATAGGCTGAGTATAACAAAAAATATATAGGAACAAAAGTGCATGAATTATAAAATAAAGCAAAGATATATAAATGAGCTAAATAAAATGAGTGAGGTGAGGTATGGAAGGAATATAAAGAATGAATTGATACGCAAGAATTTGTTACGAATAAAAGATTAATGAATGGATGGCATTAAGATGGAAGGAAGAACAGTATAAAGATAAGAAAATTGAGACAATAAACTATTATTGTAACTGGTATCCCTCTACACCCAGAAAAGGGGAAGATCAAGAGGCTCCTAATAGCGGGTGCCATTAAAAAAAAATACTCAACAAACAGACAATGACGCAGCAAAATTTTTAAGTTTCTAGAGTTTTCCATTAACTTATAACAATATTATTTTAGATTTAGTCGTGGCATTAGAAGTAACCGATGAATTTATATGTGAGAAGGCAATGCGGCAACCAGAAGATGATAACCGATTGGATGAGGATGTGGTGCTGAAGAGTCTTAATGAGTTCAGAGCAGGGGATGCACCAGATATAACTCCGCTTAATTTCTTTGATGAAATAGATATTCATCCTCTTGTAGTGCCAGTGAATGACCATAATGATTATGGTATGAACCGTCCTTATGCTGAAGTATCACTCCGTTTGGGACGGCCCTGCCGCTATGGGAAATTGATAGGTATGATATATGTCACACTTACATTTATTACATCAAATATATATATATATATATATATATATGCATCATATATCAAATATACAATGCCACATTCAAATATTTTTGGACAATTAAGAGCTCATCGAAAAGGCGGAGAAGAAAGAAAAGGCTGATAAAGAACTTATGGAATATAAACAAAAGAAAGCTCTACAGGAATTGGAAGCGAAAATGAAGGAAGAGAGAGAGGATAAAATGGAGTATTGGGTAAGTTTCACAAATATTTGCAAACGGCTTTATGTCATAGTCGTTATTTTAATTAGGAATTTTTGCTCAAAGATCGAATCATTATCAAAGGTCCCATTAACTGCGTATTTTCTGAATAAAACATCTAAACTATTACTACTGTGTGCGCTAAAGTTCGAAAATGTAAATTTTGATTTCGAATCCAAATATTGCCTCGGTTTGGATTGTGGTCTCTTAGGGAAAGAATGTGTGCTGGTCATAATCAAAATGCGCTTAAATATTAACTTTTTAAAAACGACTTTGTCAAATAGAAAATAACATCCACGTAGAAAATATTTAAGGAGAATTGTCGTTCGTAGATTTGTTTATTGCGACTCGTCGTTTCAGCCCATACACGGCTACTGCATGGTATAGGCCTCCGTTAAAAGGTTAAGGATATGCTATATCCTCCCATAGAAGAGGGATGTAGCATAATCGCCACGCTTGGCAGAAGAGTTGCGATGGAAGTGTCGCTCTCAGTCCTCTATCGCTGGGCTACCACTTTCCGTGACGGAATGGCTTTATTTGGTTTACTAGCATTTGCAGTTAGGAGGTGTCGAAGAGTTCCCTTAATTAGAAAAAACCTGTAAAATTTCGATCCGGACCGTTATGTCTATATTTTGCCGGATTGGAATTCCGACAAAGCTCGTAAGTCGTTAGGGCCGACATTGACCAGGCACAAGGTCCGGCCGGCAGGGCATCATTTTAGATTTTCCGTACACACGCGTTTAGCATTTCAATTCGATGAAGTTCGAGAGATCCGGTGGTTAGACTAATGTACCATAGACACGTTAGACGAGGTAAATCAAGACAATTTATTTGACCTACAGAACTATAAATACGAAATTGTAAAATTACTTTCGCTGCAGTCTCGTAAAATTGAATTATTCTTTTATTACTCAAATATCAACTTTAAGTAGTGTATATCAAATAAAACCAAGAAAAACGATGCGAGTAGATTTTAAACTCAAAAGTTTAAAATGACTAACATTATTATAAGGTTATTGTTTAAACATTTTGAAGTAGCAGCAAAGTATCTAAAACTTTTTGTTAATAGTCGGAGTTATATGGTTTGATGCGGGAGGAGGAGGAAATGGCTCTCGCTGCCGCGGGCGAGCCCATGCGCAACTACCTAGTACAATATATCTTTCCTACACTGACTGCAGGCCTCCTAGAAGTAGCAAAACTTCGTCCAAAAGATCCCATAGACTTCCTGGTAAGTTACGTGCTATACATAAATTATTGTTTTTATTCAAATATATGTATGTACATATATCGCTTTTATATCGAAAAGGTGTCGAAATTCGAATGGGCGAGTGAGGCTAATCACATTTGCTTTTTAATTTACTCGCAAATAAAGATGAAAATATATCCATTTCTTAATATAACTATTAGTAATATATTGACCTCGCTTCCATCATTTCTTAGTAATTTTAATAAAACGTACTTCCGATTTAGTGATCTCTGAATGAAATCAATTTACTTTTTTATCATATAATATAAAGTACACAAAATATAAAGTAGTTTGGATAAATTACATGAAAGTGAAGAAAACGTATAAATAACTTATATTACAATGAACTTATTAACAATGAACACAGAACGCAAATTTTATTTATTACAAAATTTCAAAACATTTTTGCGTGAATATGCATTTACAATCAAATTTTTCTCTTATATATTTTCATATATTTGGAAAACTGAAATAACAAATATAAACGACAATATAATGTCACAAAATCCAGTATTCACCTCTGCCCCTTTTACTCCTCCAAGCCTAGAAGGAGGCGTTGTAAGAACGTCCTTTCTGATACTATCTCAGGGTTTCCACAACCCACTCATCACACCATATCCTCCTCAGTTACATAGAACACTGCAAGCGCAGACCTCACACTCACATCGGGCTAGATATTTTTTTTATGTTCTTGGACCCTACAGTTCCAAGAACTCAGTTCTGATGTAGCTACAAAAGCGTTCAAGCTAGCGGCATTAACAAAAGATTATAATATGAATAAACGATACATGTATGAGAAATATAACAATGTTTAAAATAAAATTATTTTATTCAAGTGTACAAATTAATAAGTGAAAGATTGAGTCGCAGAACTTATAAATCGAATTTCTATTTTTTTTTCCTTTTCAGGCTGAATATTTGTTTAAGCTCAACCCTACCGGCAAAATGCTCGAACCGGGTTATAATTTAAAAGCTGAAAGAATAATGGGTAAAATTAAAATATTAGATGAAGCTTTAAAAGATCTGAATATTAATATTGAACCACTTTTACCGGCCGACGTCGACGTGAATGTCGGTGAAGCCACGACATCGAAGAAGGAAGTTAATCGCATGAGTGCACTGTAGAATATCGTATGAGTTATTTTTATAGTGTTCGAAACAAAACAAATTATAATAATAAATTTACTTATAAATATTACATATTTTTATTGCTGGTTCAAATTCATATAAAATATAAAAGATTGTAAAGTAATTTAACAAAAAGAGTAATTTTACTAATAATAAACGCAGGTTAGATGGCACCACAAAAATGTTTTCTAAATTCGTGACAGATATTATATGGTGTGCTAAACGAATATATACTAACAGGTCAAACTTCACGTGCAACCCTGCTTGCATGTTTGTACGGGAGCACCTGAAAGACAGTCAACCAGAAAGTCTTTATCACTATCATTACAGCCCTCTCCAGCCATCTATAAATTACTAACAAATCCGGTTTGAAGCGGCCTGTATCCAAATTCCTAGATGTAATACTCTGCGTTTCTCGGTTAAACTGTTTACATGAGGTAAAATAGTCGCTGATTCCTAGCTCCCAAGTAAATTTAAACAATTATACTGATAAAAAGTGACATCAAGTTACATGTTTTAAATTATTCTGAAGAACCTTTGAATTATTGGACACCCTACGGATAGTTTCACACAAAGTGCCTTGTACACAAGAATAACGTAATGTTAGAATATATATATATATATATTACATATGCATTTTTCAAAAAACATTTATTTTTTATTTTGTAACAAAACCTTTAATTGCGTGGTTAGAAAACCTTTACAGCTATATTTTATTTTAATTTTTGATACTAACTTTGTAAGCTTTCAATATTTTCTATACACGGTAGTAAACTATGGTTTACCCTTACGTGTTGAAAAAATCACGTTTTCATTTAATAAATAATTTGGTTGTAATCATTTTTTAAAATGCTCGTGTAGCAGTAGGAAAATACTTTATTTTGAACGCCTATATAAAGACATCATACGCCATCGGTGTAGACAATAAAAATTGGAACGGTGAACTATTAAAGCGTAATCTTGATTTTATTTGTATGATTGCTCTGACATAATTAGTAAAGTGGCTAACACGCAATCTGGGTCGATAAATTATTATTGCTTTGCGTGATTTAGTGCGACAGGACACACGTATTTTTTGAAATCGTACCTGAAAAAACTATGAAGGTTTATCCTCAAAATATACTAATAAATAGTAATGAAAAAGCGAGAAAGAGAAAAAAACGTCACCAGCATACTAAAGATGATGACGGTATATTATCATTATTTGCAAGTAGCTTACGTCACCAAACTACAGAATTTTTCAACAATTCTACATTACACGGCGTTCGTTATATCGCCGAGAAAGAGCGACCATTTTGTGAAAAGTGAGTAGTAATAAAAATTACCATTTTTATTTCTTGAAAATTAATTAAAGTTATCAAACAATGAAAGGTATGTTACACTTTTAAATTATTAATCAATAATTACGTAGGACCGGTCGGAAGCGTTCTGCGTCCAGCATATTTCGAGGGCCTTAATAAGATTTGCTGTCCACCTTGTAGGTGGACGTCTTACGCTGCGCTTACCAGTCTGTGGGTTCCACTACAGTACCTTAAAACGCCAGCGGCCATCCATTCTGTGCGCTATAGGGTCTGTCAATTGCCAGGTCAACTTTACAATCTACTCGGATATGTCGGTTAATTTCGTGATTTAATCTCGTTGAAAACTTCCGAGCATAGCTCTCTCCTTGACCCGTTGAGTAAGTGTGAGACAAAGTTCAACTGCCGTGTTACTATTTATTGCGACGTATTAATAATACATACCTTTATTACTATTTTAGATTCATGTGGTTTAGCTTTACTGCAATCGGTGCAGTTGCAACTTGCATCATAATTGTGAGTCTTTGGGAAAAGTTTCAAACAAATCCTACAATAACAGGTAATTTAAATTAATAATGTCTAACCATTTTTGGATTTGTTCTTCTAATAATCGATATCATTTTTATAACATAGGATTGGATACGGACTTCCACAATTGGGACGTACCTTTCCCAGCCGTTACAATATGCGATATGAACCCTGTCGATGAAGATTTATTGAGTGAATATGTTGCTAAGTATGTTATATTATACTCATAAGTATGATTGATCTTTTTACACTTAAACTATAGCACTATTGAACAAGCTACAGTGATAATTGTCTTGTAAATCCCTAACACCAAAAACCTAAAACAATCACAGTAAGCGTTGTGCTTATTCTTATTCGTATGTACTTTTTTCGTTGTTTCCACGATTGTAGTATATACGATATTTTATATATTTAATCCCATAACACCCAAAATTTGTTGTCTGATATACAATTTTGTGTTTATAAATTTTAGGTTGATACTTTAACGTTAGCCGGGCGCAAATTGAAGAAAATAAATTATTAATACGTATTGCATGTTCCAATTTTTGCCAATAAATACTTTATTCTCGAAAAAAAGAGACTACAGATATCTCTTTTAGTTCTAGCTAAATAGCAAATTTTAAAATAGAGATAGAGAGAGAATAAAAAATAGAGGTTATTGTTATAAAAATGAAATAGATTTATATCTAAAAAAAACATACGCTTTGTAATTGTGAAAAATTTGGACGAATTCAACTGACTCTATCAGACGTGGCACAGTATTCCGAGCCTGGTATTGCTTGTGGTGAAGGCTAGGGTTCACTCAAGCTAACCTATTTAACATAGCACATTTAACTTAGTTCGGCTTGGCTAGATTAATTTAGCTCGTAACACTCGGACCCCAATAACATGTGTTTATTATTTGTCGATTTTTGCTTGCACCCGATTAACGGAGTACCTTTATTGTTTTATAGAGTGTGGCCATCGAGAGTGCCGGAAAATGCAAGCGATATGATGCAGTGGCTTGCAACTCTAAGCTACCGCTCTATCGCCGAAAGTGCCTCCAAGTTTGTGAAACAAATAGATTTAGTCGGACATAGCATTGCTGATGCGCCTCCACCGGCTTTGGACCCAAAGGAGGCCGTTTTCAGTGTTAGTATCTAGTCAATAATATCCGCATACAGAGCTCGTCTTAAAAACATTGGACCACGTAGCAGGTTATATAAGTCCTATATTTTGAAAATTAGCAAACGTACATACAGTGTGTACATGCAGTAGTACATTAAATAAGAAACTTAAATAAATTCGTCTAGAAAAGGTTATCAGTTTTCATACAGAATTCATTCACAAAAGTTCTTTTTTATAAAATTTCGACAAAGTATTTTAATAGAATACTTTTAAGAAAGTACTGTAAAAATATTGTTATGAAAATAAAAAATGATAATCAATTTATCGCAGATTGTCCAGCGATGTGATATGGCATTTTATGATTGTGAATGGAAAGGGGACTCAGAGGAGTGTTGCGACTTCCTAGTACCGGCTTTTACAGAAATGGGTTTTTGTTACGCCTACAATTCAAGGCACGCGGAGAAATCATGGCCATGGTAATGTTTTGTTTTTTTTTTAAAGTTGCAACGCTGTAGTATATCCAAGCATACTATCGATGGGTTTCTAAATTTTTTACTTAATTATCTTTTAATTAAAGTTGATGTTATAGGCAATCGCAGGCACAAAATGAACAATTCATTGAAGCCTACATTCATGAGACGGATTCGAAATGGTCTTTTATGTTTAATTCATTAAAAAACACATCTACAATTGATGTAAGTAACTTTAAAATTTTAAATTAAACTTCATAAAGTTGTTTATTATAGTATATACAAATAAAAATAGGGAATGTACAGTGCCACGCATTTCAGATTTACATACACTCCACGGAAGAAATGGCTGGTTTAGAACAAAGCGCGCAACTTTCTTGGGATCACTTTGTGGAGAAAGTGTCTTTCTCGGTTAAACACACGTACACTACAGAGGACGCACGACAACTCTCAATTCGGCAGAGGCGATGTATTTTCGCAGACGAAGTAACATTAGAGACATCCCCCATTTATACGTATTCAGCGTGCATGCGACAGTGTAGAATGCAAAGGAGTCGCTCTTATTGCAAATGTGTGCCACATTTCTACCCAAAAACGAGTGCGTGTACTCTAATGTGTACATTTCGTTTCACCAATTATACTAATTTTATTTTTAGAAGTATTATAATTTGATGTTTCAAAAATAATTTGTGCTGTCTGCAATTTCCTTACCTAAACATAAAATATAAGAGATATCCACCCATGTATGTTATTATATAGTGGAAATCTAAATAACTTTTCAGATCGAGAGAATGACGATCACGATGTCTCTGGAATATTCCTTTAGCGTAGTAGGCCTCGTGTACTTTAGAGAATATACAAGTGAATTTACATTAGTATTACACTCTCCGGTGTCAGTACAGTAACCATACGGTTTAGAAACTTGAAATTATTTTAATAATTGAAGAATATTTCTTTAGCCGCGTGGAGGAAGGGTAAGACCGGATTTTACGAAAATTCACCCGGTTGAAGGTGCTATAAAATGCTTATGTTCATATTTTATTTACTGTGGGTATAAAAATTGACCAGAATATTTTTTTTTGTACGTTAAAGTACTGTACGTTAAGTTTGTCATTTAATGAAATTATATCCAGAAAAGGTTCGCGGGGCCCGAAGTGGGCAGGTGATAACTGGTCCTTTTGTAAATTAAACATGAATTTTATTTCAATGTTTTACTATACTAAAATAACTCTTTTGGAATTTCATTCACTTTTCATAGTGTAAATTTATGAAGAATTGAGTAATAGTCTTAATAAAATAAATGAGAAAAAGATATCAATTTTAAAATTCAGCCAAGCTTTATGCTTTTACATTCGTCTTAATAATTTCTTTGAATTAATTTACATAAATCAACTGTGTTTTGCAATTTCATTAATGGAGGAGTTATTAATGGACATATGTTTTACTATAAAAAAAAATAGCCGTTGCTATCAGTTCACAATTATTTTCTTGAATACCTTGAACTCTTGAACCTTACTCTCCATTTTTTTTTGTTTCAGTAATAATTTAAAAATTATTTATTTGTAGAAGGTTACAGGCAATGCACAATTCGCGAACTGGAGTGTATTGCCAAGTACGCGGCGGCAATTACGGATGTTACCCGATGTTCTTGCGAACTTGGCTGTTCCCACACGGTGTATGAGGTCGAGAAACTTACGGAAATTGAGTAAATATAATATAATTCACTCGATTCTTATTATTTTTCGTATTAGCAATAAAATTATTATAATTAGTTGAAAAGTTCCTTAATTATTTTGATTCTATTGTTATTTTTTACCTGCAGCCCTGACTCTTAGTTAAAAGCTATCGCAATCCAATAGACGAAATGTTGAATAAAAGAAATTTCAGAATGATGTTTTTTTTTAAATTTCATTATTGTTTTAATAATGAATTACGATTACTTAAAAAACAAGTTTTATTTTTTGTAATCTTAAACATTATTAAGATTAAATTTTCATTGTAAACCTTTATAACGGTCGATACATTTTTGATTTTCGTTAAGGACACTTTTGGTAGTTAAGAATGAGTGTTTAATTTAGCATGAGTGTATGGGTGAAAAGTATTGTTTTTACTACTCAAGTCGCAATTTTTCTTTCAATACAAGATTTTTCTGCAACTTCCTCGTACCAACGAAAATATTAAGAAACCCGGATAAATTTTGCGCGTAGCCACAGATATATCTATTTATTAATATTAAAATTTAATTATTTTAACAATCTTTATTATTAAAACTTAATTAAATATTCAATTAATACCTACGGGGGTATTTAAAACTGTGATTAAAATATGTTTCATCCTCTCAAATTATGACCAAGAAAGGTAAATTGTTTTTTTTTTGTTTTCAGTACAAGTAAGGAACCTCTGTCTTCTAATTCATTAGAGATCGAGTTCGTTTCGTGGCCTATGGTACGTTATAAACGCGAAGTGCTCTTCGGTTGGGTAGATCTACTAGGCAAGTACTTTCAGTATGATATTTTTGTCTCCATGTATATCTTTTTACCCATATATATTTTTATTATTAGTTTATTAGAGAAACGTTGCAACTAAAACTAAATAAAATATACTCAAATATGAATAATAAAATGATTCAAATATATAGCCGTGTCAAAGCTGTATATTATATTTTGTGCGCGAATTTAAATGTCAATGCCTTTGGTAATAATAATAAACATAAACAATGGTCTGAAGAATTTTGTTATTTTCTCTTCCTTGGCAGTTTTTTAAAGCTCCTTCAATTCAGACAAATCAGCAGTTGCATTAATAATTTGCCTCTTAAAAATAAGACTTCGTTCCATAGACGGATCAATCAAAGAAATTCCAAAATTCATTTGCCATTCTTAAACCTTCACAAAGTTTTTCAAATTAATTGTCACGTTTACAGTGATTGTTGAAGCCTCTTCTTAAATGGGCTGTGAATTTGACATTTCATCCGAGTCGGATACAGTGAAATCTCCATCTTGCGATTCAAGCAATTCCTGAATTTTCCGGCAAAGTTGTAATAAGACATATTTTACTTTTTTTATTAGTCCATTTGACGAAACTTACAAAATATATTGGGTTGGATCTAGATCCAACCTAATATATAGGTTTTTTTTTTTAAATAAATGAATAGTGTATGTTAATTATTGAAATTGTTTGATATAATTCCAGTATCGTTCGGTGGGATTGCCGGTCTCTTTCTGGGTTTCTCGCTGTTGTCTGGAGTTGAGTTAGTGTATTATTTCACTTTGCGCGCGTGCTGTTCGGTTTGGAGGGAGGCAGATATGTTGCGCCGCGAACGCGCCGAAAGGCTTTCTAGGCCTAAACCACTCTATAACCTTAGTCTCGTTCCATGGTAAGATATTTTCATTTATCGATTATGTAATTTAATACAGAAATTCGTGATGGATATTGTGAATCCACTGATGTCTATAATTTTACCCTTCCTATTCTTAAATCTTAACGATTTCTTTTTTTTATTTGGTTTAAGAATACTCTTCTACTATAGTTCTTATTAATCGCAATGTTAATGTTAGAATATAAAAAATGTATTTCTCTATACCGCGAATTAATTATTAATCATCTTTACAGTGGAAGGAATCCCACTGCTGAACATAGGTCTCTCCCATCAATTTTTAATATTATTTAAATACCTCTGACATAACTGTAGGTTACGAGTGATAAAACAAAGTTCTCATTTTTATGTTTATGACACATTTCCGTCTAAACAACTTTAGGAAATGCTTTTCCGTAATTACAATAAAAATATAAGCAAATAATATGTTAAAAATTTGAGGTGGAAAGAACCCCCAGAGCCACAGGATGTTCCAATTAAATTAAACGTCATAAATGTGAAGCCGCCGCAGTATTCACCGCCTCCTGGATACACTGAATATCTGCCGTGACTTCTTGAAGATTATGTACTTTATTATAAAATTTGTAAGTGTTACTTGATTCCTACAATTTTTCTGTGAAATTATTATTATATATTTTTTTAATATATAAATCATTTATTTTTTAACCTGTAGCAAGACGATAATCTTATGGCCAGTGTTACAACCCATTTGTTAAAATTATAATGTATTAATATATATAATATAATTATATTGTTTCAAAGTGTTAAGTCCCTGTGTGGTCGTCACTTAGACATAAGACATTCAAATATGCTGTCTATTTAAACATTTTATGTTCAGGTGACATTTTAGTATTAGCTCAAAAGTCTTACCAGTAAGAGTCCTTTAAATCCAAACACGCGATTGTGTAGTATAAATGAATATTTGGCAACGTTTCAACTGAATAGAAGTTTCATCTAACATATATAGCATAAGAAAAAATGCGCAAAGAAAAAGTTTAATGCGTTTTATGAATTGACATAGCAATATTCAACTGGTACCACACAATATATGTAATGTAATAAACGCACATAGTATGCCTATGATTTCGGGGTTTAGATTTGGAAATAAATAAAACAAAATTTAGATAATTACATTTATTTAAATTTTTGGTCATATCAATCTAAAAATTGTCGAGGTAAAATTTTATATCGAACTACATTATCGTTTCGAAGGTTGGACACAAAACAAGTCAACAAGTTCCAAAATATTCGAGGATTATAAACATAGAAATAACAAGAATACAAAAGATCACAATAATGCAGTTCCTTCAATAAAATTTTAAAAGAATACTTTTAATTTTTTTATACATTATGTGCGCCAAAGGACAAATTCGAAAAAATTAAGTACTTACTAGTTTATTAGGAATGGTGCATAGCCTTTTTTAATACTAAATAACCTATAGGGCATTCAAAACATTGCATATTTACTAGAACAATTTTTTTAATGTTACTAAAAAAAAATTCACATAACTCAAAAACAGAATGAGAATAATCCAAGGTTTCGGCCAAAACGCCATAATAAATGCATGAAACAAAAAATGACCCACTAAATAAATTTTCAATTAATATAAGTACATGGCAGAAGATTAATTTTACAACATTTATTAAGTCAAGAAATACGGGCATAAATTTTAGAATTATAAATTTAATTTTCGCTATTAAATTATTAGAATAAAATTTGATTTAAAATTCGTATTTGCCCGTTAATTAACTTTTTAAAAATGTGTTTTGTTTACAAACTTATTCTAAGGATGAAGTCACCAAAATATTGTTTTTGCCGACTTTCTATTTAACATTTCATTCAACTACTTTCATTCGAATATAATGTTATTTCTTAGACTATGATATCTCCTACATTAATGTTGTATAATGTATCAATAGTGCAATTGTAAGTACTAAAACGAAGTACACCAATTTATCTTATTAAAATATTTATTTCAAATATTACTTTACACAAACGACCATTAACACGGTGTAATATATATTCGTATGGTAGTTAATTAATAAAAGGTATGAAAGTAGTTACATTATTGTTAAAAAAATATAATTGTGTAATAAGTCGAAAAATGATAAAATACATTTTCTATAGACAATCATAAAATAATGTAGAAAGCGTGTTGCTGATACTAAAAACTTTAACAGTTGTGTTATAAAAAACATTTAACAGAATGTTCTTGAGACAATAGCAAAATGTTAAAAATAAGTAATTTATACTGATTATAATGAAATATTATGGCGTTTATTTTATATATATGGTGATATAATTAGGAAGTACGACAGTGCTGACGTGTTCGAAAATAATTTCTAAAGACATTTGCCGTTTGATAGTTCAAGAGAGACTTTTTAAACGAAAGTTTTTTGTACGGGTAAATTAAAACCTAACATAGGTTAAGTCTTGTCTTAATTATGTTGAATTATCAAACATTTATTCGATCGAGTAATTTTTTTGTAATTCTTGTAAACTGGTACTTTGATGTGTTTGTGTTTTGTATGAAAAATAAATTAAGTAATCTACAAAAACGAAGTAAAGAAAACGTGAGAAAGTTCATACATTAGATTTACAGAGTAAGTTGTAAAAGTGCATGTATCGCCGCTTTTGTTTAGAAATAATGTCTTTGTACGCAATCAATAATATTAATAATTAACTGAGGCAACAAACAAACCTCAGAAGATAATTAATTTATCATTCTTCATTTTATCATTGCATAGTATTTTTTCATTCTATGCCCAATTGATATTTCTATATTATTTATAAAATGGTATTCTTTGTTTATAAGCTCTATGAAACATAAATAATACATTTCTGTAAGCATAAGTTATAATGTAAGTAAATATTTACATAAACTGGTCTGTAGAAAATATTGCTAACACCATCAGGCAAGATGAAGAAATCTATGTAAATTAACAATTACATACCCTTTTGATGCAATTATATTATAAATTGATTAATAAATATGTTCATTATAAATAAAATATTATTCATAAAACTACTTTTAAAACAAAATAGTATTCAATTTACTAATATAATAAAGCGTGGTAAACTATAAAAATTATTAAGAGGACTATGAAAGTGTTCAAAGCTGATTGAATTAAAATAAGACAATACATAATGATAAAAAATTTTAAAAAACGTTTATGATGACGAAAAATGGTTCTACATTTTTTATGAATTAAAATTCATGTTCTTACAATTCAAATTCAATGCATACTCATATTGGCACTTTATTAATTCTATCGTATCAATTCCATGAATCATTTCTTTCTTTTTCTTGGTTTCCTACCATCACATAGGTTAGTGCGTTTTTTTAAAACTGATATTTTATAATTCAATATCCTCTTTTGTTGCTCCATGTCCACAAGGGCGCTTCATAGTAACTTTTGACTTCCAAATTTGGCCATCTCCGCGGTACCATATATCCATACTATTTATATAGTTACAATAATGTTTGGTATAAATTTTAGTTTTTAAAACTACACTATGCTACATTTAGCGGACAGTGTTAATTTAAAAAGATAACACATCATTGATTCATATTATTTCACGTAAAAAGATATATATATCATGGACTACATCATAAATATTTCTTTATGAAAGAGATCTATAAAACTGACAATGAATCATATAATAAACTTTGAGTTTTATATTTTAAAACTCATTTGATAGTTTTTTAAAAAACTGACCATGTGTAGACGCATCTTTAAATTTCTTTACGATTATTAACGCCCACTAACGGTGAAGGAAAATCAGCTGTTCCATTCATTAACCTTTAAAAGCGCGGTTGAAATATCAGACAAATATAGTAAAGACTGATTTAAGAGCTTATAATAAAAAAAAAAACTAAATTTTTATCTATTCTCACTAATTATTTTATTTATTGATACTTCATATCTTTTGATTTACAGTTTACACTTTTATTTTTAATTGTACCAACCAGTTCACAAAATAGAAATGAAAATTGATGATTTATAATGAATATAAAATAATTTAGTTTAAATTAAAAAAGCATTACATTCAAATGTAATAATATGAAAATTATTTGTAAGAGTTGTTCTTGTGTTGTAAGAAACCAGGAGGTACCTACAAAAACTAATTAGACTGATACGTTTAAGTCAATCAGCACTTTAGATGTTTTAATAACAATTACTATGTTAGTTTCAAGGTCAGCTTAAGATAAATGATTGTATATTAACTAAAAAGGTATTTTCTAAAATGTTTCATCAAAACTAATTAAACTATAGAATGCATTCTTATATTTGCGCTAATTCTAAATATCAAATTAATTTCTTGATAATTACATTCACAGCTATCAAAACGGGTATTCAACCACTGCCATGAATATTCTACACAAATTACGTAACTTTTATACTATTAATACGATTCATGTTTTGTGAATTTCTATAACTATCGCAAACGCGTACATTAGATTATAAAAATTTAAGTACCGTGACGTCACGTGTTAAAAAGCCGAACTTTAAGTCAGCATACCTCAGAAGTGGAGTGAGGTAGCCATAGAGGGCTTGTGATTTCAGCTGCAGCTTCTTCCTTATCGGAGCATCGTCTCCGGAACATGCGAAACAAGGAACCGAACTTGTCGACTTCTGATAACGTCGCCTGCGAAAGTATATTTATTTAATAAGGTATCAAACTACTGCATAATATTAAGGTTCTTTAAATACATGCAAGAATGCCAATAGTACCCTTTATGTAATAGCTTTCCCACTTTTACATATTTTGTAAACGCACTTTGTTTCATCATCATCATCATGTCAGCGGACCTACGCCCCCTGCAAGGGAGAAATTTTCCGGTCTTGCGCTGCTCGCATCCAGCGATATTAACTATGTTGTTGGTCCTTAGTTGGTTCTTTAATTACCAAAAGTCATGTAAAATAGCAAATCATTATTAAAGCAATGTAACAATAAAATTATGTTATCAATATAATTGCATCTCTGTATCTTGTATTGCTAGGGAGTGTTTTATTATTAAATATATGGTATATATGCTCTGGTGATAGTGACCAGGATAATTGAGTGTATATACGCATATAGTGCAAATGGGTTAAAATGTTTTAAAAATGTAAACAGATATCTATATTAGTAAACAGTGATAAATGTTTTCGATCATACCTCAATAGCGATCGCTAATATCAAATGTAGCACCGGTATAACCAGCAGGTAAATGCGGAATACATTTTGTTCTTTATCAGCTAAGTCGACGGGTTTTATCTCCATGACTTTTGCCAACCACGGCCAAGGGCACAGAAGAAGCAGGATGACGAATGTAGTTTGAGTTACCAATGTTAACACCATGTAATCTGAAAAAATAATTTTGCTTTACGTTACAAGAATAATCATTTGTTTTGCCCTAGACGCCACTGCATCTTTTGGGCGTTTATCTTATTGGAGGTCACCGATGACCACCATAGCGCCTTAGTAACGGTTGAAACATTTGCATTTGTTATTTTGTCGTAAACGGAATATCCATCCTAAGTAAAGCGTGAAAAGGATAAGCAGTGTTTGTCCATTCTATCAGGAGGACCGCAAAGTATGTGGCTTTCTCAAGTTAAATTCACACGACTACACTTTAACATGTTTTTATTTCTAATCAACAATATATTCACTTTCGTTATCAACAACCTTTTGCCATCTATGATACGAATTTTTAATGCCGGAGCGGTAAAAATCAATCGGTTTTTCTGTTAAATATGTCGACAGAAACGAACGATTACTTTCCGGTCCTTCTAATGCTTATTTTTAGGTCAAAAATTAATAAAAATAAGTAAAAGTAGGTGACCATTTATTGTACGGATTGTATTGACGCGCCACATTTATGTTTAAAGTGCTTTAACAAAATGCACCGTGAAATGCATGATTTATTCAAACATTGTTTTTTATTAATTTTTGAATAAAAAATTTTAATCGTTCAATGACATTTTATATTTTAAAGTATCATCTTTATATCGGTCATATTTAAATAAACTAACTCTCGATTTTTATTTACTTTCTTATAATTGTGAAAATATAGAAAGGCTCCGGTCAAATGACCACCGTGGCGTCACAGGACAAACTACTGCCCCTCGTATATGACCAACATGGCAGTCAAAGTGTTAAATAGTTATATAACGCATTACTCACAATTAGTGCAAAATGGTTGACGAAAAGGCCAGCCCTTTGCGTATACGCAGGCAAGTACTAAATATTGGAATGAAGTTACGATGAAGATGACGGTGTTTTCCCATAGCAACACTTGTTCTACTTCTCCTCCTCCTTTCGCGGGATTGTACCTGAAATTTATAATTATTAATTTACAAGCAACAATTTTGGCAATTTATTTCTAATAAATTGCCAAAATTGTTGCTAAGCTCAAAACACAAAGTTTGAGCCAACCCATTCTGTTATATTTTTCATATAACTTCCTTAAGAAACAATGAATTTTGTTATAAACAACATATGCCAACAACTCTTTTCTCTTTCCATAGCTGTCAAAATTTTTAAGGTCAATGAAAACCAAAATAAGATGTATGTAATCAAACAGAAAATGTGACGTATTATGAAACAGTATATTTAATTCTTATTTTATTAAGAAACCAAAATAAGATACCGAGCTCTACAAATATTTATAAATATAATAATATTAGAAAAAGGTTTTCGCAAACATCTAGTTAAGATTTAGAATCAATGACCAAACCAATGTGTTTATATTACTTCAGAGGGCAGGATATCTTGTGTCCATCCAGAAGATTTCCACACCAAATTAAAGATTACTCTGGCTATTAGCGCATGAATTTTCACACACATTTTTAAAATTACTAGCTGACAGTACGAAGTTGGCTAGCAATTAAAAAACTGTGAATGAAAATTCGCACAAAAAATATATATAATGAACTTACCAGGGCTGCGAGTGTAGTAGGTAGACGGCTGCGAGCTGGAGCAATAGTACGAGGGTGACTTGCGCTGTCAGCGGTAGAATGCTGGCCATAGCTACGAGGGACACCTGGGGCGACTGCTTCGTCAGGACAGGCCCGGGAGCCGCTCGCCCCAAGGATAACGCTAGCAGTGTCGTGAGAACCAGGTCGATGTACAAGAACTGATTATTGCCCAGGATTGAAAAGTACTGAAAAGTGTAATATTATTATTAATATAGCAGATGTTATTCAATCAAACATTTTATAAAAAAATTACCATGATCAATAATATTTGCCTTTTTAGGAAACAATCTCATAGTGATCGTTTCAGCCGTAAGGCGTCCACTGTCGGATATGGCCTACCCTATACATTTTCAATAGGATCGGTTCAAAACAACATTCAGCGTCTTTCGACGACTTTAACTACGTGGTCTGTCCACCTTGTGGCTGGAGGCATCCTACGATGCGATATGATAAACATTGTGATAATGTCGGGATACGAAGAACTTCTCAGAAAGGTTAAAGGACGCAAAGGTGGTGGTTGTTTGTGCGTTTTTAGGAAACTGCACATATCTAACACGTGTACACGAGAGTTCCGGGAAACTATATCCGCCTAAGAACTTTGAATTAAACAACTGCTCATGACTTTAGACATTGTAATTTCTATAAAATTTCACTAAATGCCAAAAAAATATAAAAATCAGTGCATTCTTTTATAGTGGTTTGATTAAATTTGTAAACATTGCGAAAACCTAATCGATCATTAACTAGTATTTTTATTTTTTCTCTTGGTTTGTAACCATGACAGTTTTTTTTAGGCGTCAATAAGAGGAAAATTGAGTACCACTATGTTCGAAGGCTTGCGGTCACCTAGAGGGTAATGGAGAGCGCACTGGTCGGTGTAACATCTCTTGAGGATTCCCCGTGGAGGGGTGAAACACGTGTAGAGTAAATTTAGTATTTTTGTAAAAGTTGTGTTTCGCATTGTTTGCCGCACGTGCATTTATCAGCGGGCTGGCGGGCGGTGCACTTCATTGCACGACTACTGCTGCATAGCGAAAGTAGCTATATATAAGTCCCTTTCTTAGTTAGGATGAACTTCCGCAAGGTAACGCCTGAATCTATTAGAGTAATTGAGAGGGCTATGCTCGGAGTTTCGCTGCGAGATCTCATCACAAAGTAGGAGATTCGCTGAAAAACCAAGGTAACCAGGTTCAGAATGAACTATAGTTCAAAGAATTGCTCGTCTGAAATGTGTGTGGGCGGGGCACATCGTTTGTGCAACTGATGGCCGCTGGGACGAAAGGCTCTCAAACGGCGAGCACGAGCCGAAAGACGAGGCTTGGCTAGGCACCTATTAGGTGGACCGACGACATAGTTAAGGTAGCAGGAAGTCGCTGGATGTGAGCAGCGCACGACCGTTTATGGCAGCGATTTTTGGAGGAGGTCTATGTCTTGCAGTCGGCGTCTATCGGCTAAAGAGAAGAAATGTTCGAAAGAAGTTTAATTATATCCAATCAACTATTTTGTTTTATTAAGATAATAACTTACGTTATACAGAATTAAAATGGAGAAAAACTGAATCAGTGAATAGAGAGCCATGTATTTGAAGATCGCAAACGAAGTGCTAAGAGCACATCGGCCTTCTAATGCAAGTAGTTTTACGCATCTTATGTTTTGCTCTTTGGATGTGAACGGCGCTGCCACTGTAAACAAACAATGCATTTATTAATAGAACGTCAACACCGACTATAAAATCGTTAAACTATTATCATGTAGACCATAAAACATTATATTTTATGAATGTATGCATCTTGAGTAAATTTTGGTCGGCTATAAAACAAAACAATAACATCGTGATCTTTAATAGCATCTGTATTGCAATATATTTTTACAGTTGTTATACGATTTTAAAATGTTCAGAACCAAGTTTAAACTAGGCCGCGTTGACCAGATAATAAGTATAACGATATTTATTTTTTGCAATGCTAAATACAGGTGGACCAAAAATGTGCGCGAACAGTAAATTATAATCGTTACACGGCAATGTTACGTAACTTTTTCTTTTCAAACTTTTGAAGCTTACAACAGCAAGATATAATTCTATCCAACAAGTCTTTAGTAGTTGTAAACAAAATGTTTAGCGGAAAACTGATATCGCGTCGAAAAAACATTACGCGCCTTCCCCGGAGCCCAGATCTCACGTCATTGGATTTTTTCTCTGGTAATACCACAAGAGCTGCGTTTACGTTAAAAAAGAACATTCACGAAGCAATCCCGCGAGCGATGTACCAGCAGGTTTTCACTAATTCGAAGTCTATTATATATATAGATTCGAAGAGTTTAGATGGCAAGCACCTTATTGATGTTTTTTTAAAGTAAAATTCTCGTGTTTACCATATTGAACAAGAATCTTTGCGCATTCAAAGCGAAGTTTCGAAAGCTGTCACTTGACAAGTTAACGGAAACATCACGATAATTGAATTTTACTGATTATTATATTTGTTTACCATTATATTTACTAGTACCCATTAGTATATTTATATTTGGTGTTTTTAATTTTTGCTATCTTTTCCTTTCATATTTAGATTTTTGATTTCTTTCTCTTGTGTGTCTCTGCACCGTTCAAAAGCGTTAACTAGTTAAATATGCCTCTGGCATTAAGTTCTCCGCTCTACATTATACGAGAAGTATTTATATGAACAAATAAAATCCATTATACACATCAATTTACATAAGTATTTTTTTTCCGCTTTTTTTTTGAAAACCGGCCTAATGGCCCACCCTGTGCGTACGATTTTGATTAAGTTTAAAAAAGCAAAGATAAATAATATGATTTAGTCTCACCAGACGCATCAGCTTCGGAAAGTGATATACCCACGTGGGCGGCTTTCAAAGCGCCGCAGTCGTTCGCTCCGTCTCCACACATTCCTACCACAAGACCCTCGCCTTGCAAAGCTGTCACTAGTTGAGTCTTTTGTTCAGGTCCGAACCGGCCAAATACCATGCCTAGACAAATTAAAATACATTTAGTATAAGAAAACCATCTTTTCTTAAATTTTTATAGTCACAATACTAACAAATTAAAGAACAAAAAACTAAAGTTCGTTGGCAGAATTAGATTAGTGCCTAATTAGAAAGTAGGGTCCACAGAGACTAACTAAAGGCATACTTTTGAACGTAATGGCAAATTAGAAACGATTTGCTGGGTGTATGTAGGTCAAAAAACAAAGATTTCATTTCGTTTTTCATTCATCGCATTCTTAACGCGATCGGGCTGTATATAGAAAACTACAACGGCAGTATTGCGATATGGATTTCTGATAAATTTTTTAATTCAATTATTATTCCCTTAGTTTCTTGTTGCGTTTAAATAATATTTGTTACGTTTAATACTTTTTAATTATTTTTGGTTCTACTGTTTTATCGGGCAGATCGTCGCGCTCAAAATAGCATATACAAGAAGAAAAGCATATTAGATATGGAATATGGACTATGTGCTACCGAAACCGCTGTACCGCGTATCGATTTGATAAATATAGGCCGCTTTGTTTCGTGTTTCTTTTTTCTCGGTCCCTACCGCACTGCGCTATGGGCGCAGCACAGCCTTTTCCGTAGCACGAAAAAGGCTGTCGTTAGAAAATCTCTCTGACAGAAGACTTTCAGTAGAAACCCAGTGTTAAAACAATAAGGCTAATACTTTTGAACGCTTTAAATAACTTTTGCTCTAGCGAGTTAAGTTGTGTATTAATAATTCAATGGAAATAAACAATAAACTTACAATGACATCTTAAGTGATCATAGAAAAACAAGATTCCTTTTACCTTTTTTAAGTACTGTTGGCATCATTTCTGGATAGTGAGTACGGATAACAGCCCACGTTTTACCATCTAAGGCCAAAACATATGAATTCATTGACAACAGCGGTGGACCATCTTCACCGACTACCTGGGAACATTAATTAATTTTATTGCAGTTTTCATATGTAACTTTATTTACTGCAACTTAAATTTTAGAATATAAAAACATGTTATTCAAAAGAACAAGAAAATGGCCAAAATAACTGATATAGCAAAATTATGAATGCCATGAGCACCATGCAAAAAGAAAAGTTATCTTTGAAGAACATGCGAAGGTACAATACGCGTAACAGAAACCCTATCGATTACTATGTTTTAATAAAATCCATTTAAAAGCCTTGATCTTGAATCTCTCTTATAAAGTTTAAAAATGGGATCTTTTACATTCAGAAATCTATGTAACTATTACATATTGCCTCCTTTGTTCTCCTCAAACATATTTTTTTATTTGACTATCATAGAGCTCTTTTAAACCGCACACTTAAGTCGTAAGTGTAACAGACAGATCATTATAGTGGGCATCAACAGATGTACAGAAATTTAATTTAAACTACTTTTTTATAAGGTGCGCGAGAAATATTTTATGTAATTATTTTTTTGCTATAATCCTTTTGGGTAGTAAATAGGATTATCATAAAAGCAAGATAAGGAATCCCATACTGTTATGTCGTCATACAACAAATGCATGTAAACGCATCCTTATCTCCCATTATGACTACCCAATGAGAAGATGTATATTGTCTTGTCTAATACCATGTCTTACACAGTAAAGCGAACCGTTTTAGTTCAGTAGAACTTTCTAGTGACTATTAAATTTAGTAAAATTTAATAGTCACTAGAAAGATTAAGCTGGTTATTTTCTTGTTAAAACAATATGACATACTATTTGTATTCTTATCTTTAAATAAATAATACTATAGTTTATTACTTACCTCCATATGTAATGGCGGACGAGTATCATTATTTTGTTGTTGTCCAAGAGAAATTAGTACCAATTTCTGATGTGATTGCACCATATTACACCCTCTTGCCACTGACACAGCAGTCATTATGTTATCTCCTATATAAATTTAGATCTTTTTAACTAATATATATTTATAAATGAAATCAATACTGCTTGCCTAAAATACAGGTCTTTATCAAGGTACCAATAAAAAGAGTTTGTTGCCAACGATAAAATAATAAATTTAAATTGTCTGTATTGCAATTATTTCTGTTATTAAATATACATATAGGTTGCTGTAACCAGAAATCGGATGTATATTTGAAATATATTTTAAAAAGAAAGGATAACGCAACAAACTACATTAATAGGTAGAAGTTACTTTTTTGAATTTAGGTATTAATATTAAAATCTTTGTAAATTATAATAATCTTTTAGGCATAAATAACTTTCTAAAAACATGAATCTATTTTCTCTGGATGTATTTTTATTGGCTTATGTATATATGGAAGAGTTTTCAACTAAAATACTGACTCATCGCGATATCCCTAAAACGATAAGAATTAAAAAGTTGATATTTGGTAAGATAATTCCTTTGACCTAGTAGGGGTCACTTAAGAATTTTAGGAATCCCCTTGGGAGGGAGTGCTCAAAAAAAGCCTATTTTCAAACCATGCCTCTTATAGCTATAAAACTTGGTATTTCTTTGCCATATTTGGTATTAAGCCAAAAACAGGTTTTAATAAATTACATCCGCAAAAGAAAGTGTAGCCTCTCTAAATGGATGGGGGACATCTAGTTAATATTAATTATGTAATCAATTACACTTTAAATGCAAAAGTTAACTACACCAATGATAATTGGTATAGTTAACTTTTGAAATTGCAATATTTTACTTTATATACATTTATAGCATTCAATGAACGCTTACCCGTCACCATTATCTGCCTGATCTGAGCATCGTGCAACTCTTTGATAATCCCCGTTGTTTCTGGTTTGAGGCTATTTTGCATGACTAGAAAGCCTAAGAACACCATGTCACACTCGAGGTTATCTCTTTTAATTCTCTGCGCGTCCATCCATTTCATTTTACGATCGAGTTTCTTGTGTGCGAAACCAATAACACGGTAACCATTAGAGGTGTACTCGTGTAGTACTGTGCTGAAATTTTCTGGAAGTGACGACGGGTCACACATGCTGGCAATCTAAAAGAAGGTTTACTGATAATATTAAATAAAATATAACAGTGATGTTGTTAAACAATATTACTACTGATACTATATTAATGCACCAAATAACAAATTATTAACCGGTCACGAGTTAACACGTGTTTTTAAAGCCGCACGATGCTGACCGGCCACAAGTAAACTTGTGATGGTTTTTTTGATCCCTGTTATCTCTGTTGGCGATCATGCAGTGCAATTATTCGTTAGAGAAACAGCTGGTATTACATACATATATACAGCTTACCAGCTGTTTCACTCACTTATTAAAGCCGCAAAATATTTTGTTGTTAAAAAATATTTCGTGATTAAAATTAAAAAAAAAAACGATAACGCAACGTAATGAAGAATCTTTTAATGAATTATACGTAGAAGCTTTATCTAATTGTTCGTAACAGAAGAGAGCGACTATGATATTAGGCCACCAATTGTAGCACCAGATTGTAACGACGATTTGAAAGAGGAGTGGAACGAACATGACATTGCACCAAACTTACAGAATTATTTAAATATTCCTGGTGCAACTATTTTTTGAAAGTAGTGTTTTTGATTTAGTCGCTACGCAGACCAATTTTTACAATTCTCAAATGAAAGAGTTACATAAAATTTATGCGACAACGGTACCCGGTCACGAGAGACACGAGATAAATTTTCGGTAAAATTGCCGGTCAACAATGTTTTAAGCAGGTAATAATTCAAATATTAAAGTGCAACTGAAACCGCTGTTCCGCCGCGCCTTAGGTATGAGAAAGGTATAGTATTATTTCTTCATATTATTATTCACATAAAATCATTTGTACACATACGTAACGTGGGTATGTTATGAAGAATGCCACTAGAGTCCTGTTTGAAAGAAAATAGATTCAGTTTGAGCTCAACTATAATGGTATCCAACTCAGAGTTTTGAGAGATCCAAACACCCCCTGATCCAAGTAGCGTGCACAATAACCTCAAAAAGGCTTTTATTGTAGTCACTCTTATATAGTTTTAAATAATTCAAACGTTAGCTTTATTATCCCTTTTGGAAGTTATTGAGTAATGAATTTATTAAAATATCGGCCTTTCTGTTCCGTCAGCGCTCGTGGCGGCGTTGATCTGCTTATTTTCCCTCGGCCTCCTACCCCGCCTTTTTCCAAGCACGATACAACTACTTCAGTAGTATTATGATTATGTACAAGCTATGTTTAGTAATAATATGTGGAATACAGTTTCTGCAATACAATTTAAACAGCCACTAAAAGTCCTAATAAGTAAGTAATATTCGGAATATGAGTTATTATCCTATAACGAGACTTACTTTTTCAGGTGCACCTTTTACGAAATATACCATTTGCGGCTGACCGAGTACCCTCGCAATGACTCCCATTGATTGTTGAGACGAAGAGAAGTGGAATCTTCGTAATAAACCAATCTGAAAAGTTAGGTACCAAAATAAAGAATTAGCGACAAACAATATCTCTTATAAATATTAATTGACAGTTAATGGTTGGAATTTCAAATTTTATCATAATCATTTCAGCTTTAAGAGGTTGACAGCCGTAGGGCTTCCTTAAAGATTTCCAATGCGACTCACGACGACATTAATGATCGTCTATCCATCTTGTGGGGTGGTCGTCCTGCGTTTGACAGTCTATGGTCTCCACTCCAAAACCTTAAGGCCACTGCGGCCTTCTGGTCTGTGAGTGCTATGGCCTGCCTATTGCCAATTCATCTTACTAATAGTCTGTGCTATGTCTGATTACCTCATTCGTCTACGGATCTTCTCTTTCCTGATCAGATCTCGTAAACAAATTCCGAGCATAAACTTAGGCCATAGTTGAGCTTTTTATAGTTTGAATGTTTGCCCGCGGCAAATAAATCTTTCCAACGCACTGTTTCATCATAATTACATTATATTTTAACGAAATTTCCGATACAATTAAGATCAATAGTCTATTGACTTAAGGAAAATATTAATATATTTTAAATAAACATTTCCTCATAAATGTAAACGAAATTAATTAATATCATAGAGTAAAAAATTTTGCTATAAAATTTTAAAAATTGGTAGCTCTTAATAAATTATATTTATGTTAGATCCCTAATACATTTACGCATGGCAATAATAAAAATAACCTAAAAAAGGCTATGCAGAATTAATATTGTGATTAAAATAAGTACCTCATAAGGCATTTCCATAGTAAGAGAATCCAAATTATCTAAATCCTGAGAGTTTTCATTTGGCGTCGTAGGTTGAGGCTTTACAATAGCTGGTGTAAGGTTATCGTATCGAGTATTTTCTGTACCAGGTTCTTCGAGCACCTAAAAAGGTTTCAAATTATGAAAAAGAAATATATTTGGAACAAATATTATTTTATTATTATATTTGGGTCAAAAATATTCTCTATCTGTAGCATTAGAATTTAGAACAAGCAACACTTACCCATTGCGTAAATTCAAACATTTTCAAATCTAAAGGATCGCCTTTCAATTGTCCTTGGATACTAGTAAGGGAGTGGCAGGAAGCGAGTGCCTGCACTAATGGGCTAGAATTTGACAGCGCTGCTATTTCAACAATACACTGACCGAACTTTTCGCCAACGTATGACGGTATTACAGCATATAAATCCAAGCCTTCTTCAGTGAGAGTACCGGTCTGTAAAGATTCTTTTGTTAGCTGATTTTGAAATTATCATTTTATAATGTACATGTTACATTTTATTAATTAATGATATCTGTTTTTGAATGAAATTCTATCTAGATCTCAATATATTTTTTTTCTTTACACATGATAAACATCAATACTTTGTTAAAAACTTTAATTATTTATACTTCTACTGTTTCCATACTATGGTTGTCTGTAAGAGAATACCTCGTGTGATAAGACCGCCCTTGTACTTTTTTGTTTATTATTATGAAACTATATGTGTTTACTATATGGAGTACAATAAAGAATATTAAATAAAAAAATAAGTAGACAACAAATCACAACGTTTTCTGAGAAATAATTAGATTACAAAAAATATAGAAAATTAATTAAGCACAGGGTTTATCAAGAAAAAATCGTTACTGACCTTATCAAAACACATAACTTGCAACTTTCCACATATGACTATACGAGCTGGAGATACACAAAATATTCTGTTTCTTCGCAATCTCTGTTGACTGTATACAATGCCGGCTGTCATTGCGGCTGGTAAAGCAGGCGGTACTACAATTGTAATGATATCCAGCGTACGCAGAATTATTGTGCCCGGAGAACTCTATGATTAGATAAAACATTTCACTTAGAATAATTGGCAATTAAAAATGGTCTTAAAAATATTTTAAATAAAATTCTGACCAACCCTGAACTATTTTGGTTGAAATAAATGATAAAAAAAAATTAAATTGATAGATCATTATTTAAAATTCATCACCATCATTTTAGACATAGGCCATTGGAGGTCCTTGTTTCTTGGGGTAAGTCAAGTTTCATCGAGCTTATTTAAATGGGCCATAAGGATCACTTAAGTGGCACCAGTCTGATTCTAAGTTAAATTGATACAGGAAGTCTATTGCTGAACATGATGCCTCTTCCACAGATTTCAAGACCGGTTGTAAATGCCTTGCACTCATCGTCTTCCGAAGACCTTAGCAAAGTCCTCTGTAGTCTCCGCTTCAGATCCTAATTGCCCTATTGGTCATTTGTGCTGTGCAAAACCAAAATATATTGTAATTAATTATAGATAGATATAAATAAAAATTTACTCACTCCACGCAAAATGTAAATGCAAACGGAATATGTCATTCCAATAGCGGCAATACAGAACATGAATATAACGAATTTGACAGCGTCCTTGTAAAATTCGAAAACAAATGGTTTCGGGAATAGAATGCTTTTAATCAATTCGCCTTTAGCTGTATAGAAACCTGTGCGTACAACCTTTGCTAAAACCTGGAACAAACATAATATTCTTAGAAAGAACAATATTTAAAAAGTAATCCAAATAATAATAATATTTTGAATTAATATTAAGGTATTAAACGCTACTATAATTATATATTAATTTATATGGTATCATAAACAGCGATGGGATATTTGAATACATTTTTACATAAAGTCATGGCCTAAAATGAATAAACGCTTTTGCATGGATAAAATTCTGGGTAGCAAAGGGGGCGATCGATATAACCAGCTACATCCAAAACAGTCCATTTCATTAATTTAGTATGCTCATTGTGGCTGGATGCCTTCACAATCTCTTATTCTAAAAAAAACTTGTGTTTAATATGCATCGTAAATATTCGATATTTCTAATCACGAAAAACATAATTTTTTTACAATATTAATTTTGATAAGATTAGTATGTGTAGTTGTAAATTATTTATTTATCTAAATAGAGTATATTTTTTATCACGAGTATGTCGCAGTTTTATATGAAAGTAATTTTTCTTATTGTAGGTTAAATCATGTTATTACCTGATTATTGCCATAGAACCGTGTTTGAATAATGTGTGTTCCCGCAAACAATGTATGCCTCTTGTGAGTTTCAGTTGAATATACTTCTGTAGTTACACATGGGGGCCCTTTCATCACTGGTACACTCTCACCTAGAATTATAATATTTATGATAAAATCAATAGTTTCTAGATGTAAAGATTTTGTTTTGATAAATGCTATACATTTAATATGTACACTAAATGTTACCATATGATACCTATCTATAGATCACCTACTGTAACATGATTGCAGATGGTAGTAAAAGGATTTTTTTGTGTTGTTGAAGAATAGAAAATATAAATCTAATAAAATGTATGTCTAGTTTTAATTACATTTTGCCTTGAAATGTTTTCTATATTACTAATCCTTTGTCTCTATTTGTAATTGCTATTTCATTTATCAGTCTTTGGCAACATTATCATAAATAATATTATGAACAAAACCTATCATTATCATTTCAAACGTAAGACGAAAAAAGAAGGCCTTGCCCACAGATATCTAATAGGACCGGTAGAAATCTTCATGCATCCAGCGTCTTTTGACGACCTTATTAAGGTCAAGGACGCTCTACACTGAGCTTGATGATCTGTAGTCTTCACTCCAGAATCTTTAAGTTCCATTTGTTCTGCGAGTCAGAGTCTGCCACCGGCGAGACTGACGCTTACTTTCGATCGTGCACGGGTCCGCACATTTCTGATTCGATCGCGTAAGGAAATCCCGAGCATGGACCTCTCCATAGCATGTTGAGTGGCTGTGAGCTTGCCAAAGAGAGAGCATTTAATTTTTAAAAATAGTAAAACCTAATATTTATAACGTTACAACACCATAGAACCACAATGAAAGAAATGGGGACAGATCATAGCAATAATGTCTATACCGTCAGTAGTGTCTAAGCTTTTGTTTGTATGAATAATGTTGCGTACCTGTTAACATGCTTTCATTAACAATACATGATCCGGTTACCAGCATAGCGTCGCACGGCATGATACAGCCGTTGGGAGGTAGAACCATCACATCACCCGGAACTAGTCGCGTGCCCGTCACAACACATTCCTCTCGACCTGATCGTGTCGGACGTACAACGGTCACAGTCAACGCACTCGTCGAACCAGCCATCTTGTGAAGTTTTACGCTTATCTACAAATTATTGTAACGTTTAATATATCTATATTTCCGACAGCCTTCACCAATACCGGATGTCAATGCGCGAAAATAGACTACCACTCTCCAAACTCATTAAGGTCCAAGGAAGCATCTAACAAACATATGTTCAGAAAATCAACTATATACTATATATTCATTTGAAACTATTTTATTGTCCCTACTACTCTATTTGGGGCTTAAATAGATAGCTTATACATAATATGTATGTCAAGCTTTCAGATAATGCTAATATTTTTTTTTCTTACGTGTTACATATTACATTAATAATATAATGAAACAAGCGTACAAATAATTCTTATGAATCTTATATTCTTATGAAAAAATCCATGTATTTATCAAATTGAACTGGAACTATTATTAGTTCCAGTTCAATTTGATAAATACATGGATTTACATCAACGTCGATACTTCAACCTGTTTACGTTAAAGATGTATTATTGTCCGCCAGCTTAGCCACGCCCGAAACCAATCGAATCGTCCCTAATTAATCAAAAAAATTATTCGAACGTTCTACACAGTGTTTGAACTTGTAATTTAAATAAGGCCGGCGGACTATGATGATTCATTACATTCTTAACGGCGAACGGACTGCATTTGAAAATATAATCCTGATATTTTAATTTAATTGATAAGTTGTTCACGTAAGAAAATGGCAGTTACTAATAAGTAAATGACATATAACCTCCAAAACCTAATTTGTTCATTTTTTTTTCTGTTCATACTGTAGTGCTACCGAAACTACTGTACCGCGCCTATGAATAGCGTGGGCGAGATGTGTGTCTTAGGTATAAGCGTCGAGGCGGAAGTATAATACTTCCGCCTAGACGCATATATCTAAGATATGGTATAGCGGTTTCGGTAGCACTATAATCTAGCCAGGTGTTGTATTTATTAAATTATTTGCTAACTAAAAATGTTAAAATTCAGTTTTACCTGTTTAGTTTGGTACAAAGCCAGCATGCAAGAGCCCACGGATAAGAAAAATACGCAAGTTGCATATTGATAGTATTCATCTAATGACCACAGGACAATGGAGAAGATTTGAAATAAATAAAATGGATTAAACACTTCATTTGTAAATAAGGACCAGTAGCTTTTTACTTTTACTTCCACAGAGTTGTATCCATATAGTTTAATTCTGTAAAAATTAAAATAATTTTTAATGCCTTCAAACTTGTTCATACAGCAAAAGCGAACTAAGCATAAAATACGAGTAATTAATCAACGTCATCAATTACGGTTTAAGTTTACACAATTACTGTGTATATATTATAACATATATTTTATCTTTATTTTACGTGCACATGTGAAGTAATTTTAAAGCCCTTCACTGATAAGAATATTCTAAGATAACTTACAATTCATTCTGCTGGCGTTTGTTAATGCCGGATATATTTTCCATTAATAAATTTATAGTCATTTTTTCATTGAGAGTCTGAACATTTATAAAAATACCGTGATCACTAAGCCAAATATATCGACATTGTTGGTAAATAAAGTAACGCAATTTATTATCTTTATGATTAGAAAGATTTAGGTCGATTTCATGAATGGGTACCATATTAAATTTATCTTCAGGGTCCGACACTGAAACAAAAAAATAAATAAAGGTCATACCTTCTCCTTCATTTTCAAAATATTCAAATAATAAACTCTTACTTACAACATTTACCACAGATAATATTAGCCATTTTCAAACTGCATTTTATGTACTTCAATTTGTAATACTTTGGATAGTTACTTATTATAAAATACGGCAAACCACATAATGAGATACAAATTAAATGAAACAAAAAGGTACGCAATCTAGAATATTGGTAGCCACGTATTTTAATGACTTGGTCTTCAGCAGCATTTTCAAAGATTTGCCAATGGGGGTCCCCAATAACCTCATATTGATCTGAAAATTAATGGAATAATTAACAGACACATAAAAAGCTTAAATTGCTTAGGAACTAAATAGATTACTATTTCTAAACAACATAAAAACCTTAGCTGGTAAAATTAATAGAAAAACATGTTTTTTACCATTAAGAGAAAAGCATGAAACTTGCAAACTCAGTGGTTAGCTACATGCGTTTTTAATAGCAATACAAAGTTTTATGCTCTTAAAATATTAGGCAAGGCAGAAAAAAAATAAGAGCCCTGATTCTACTACATTTTATTGTTTACTTAATACTGTGACATTCACATTTTGTGCATTACATAATTATATAACTGTAAGACTAAAAAATAAATGATATTTGCATAAATAGGCATAATAAAACAATAATTTTAGCTTAGCATTTTCCCCTTTAAAACTGATTTTTAATAATAATTTCAACACATCAGTTCACTGATGTTACAATACTACTAATGCCTGTAAACATAAAATTTATAAGTATGAGCAAAGTATGCAGTAAAATAGAGAAACAATGCAATTTGTTTCTACCAATGCGGAAAGTTTGTTTTAATTGTCTATAAACATGTTATATATAGCTCTGGTGCATCTAAAACTATATGAGTATATATGTAATGGATAGATATTTGAATAGGAAAACACCATGTTTAGATTTTAAATGCTACATAGTATTAGAAAATAAGTTTATGAAAGTTGCAAATAAAAATCAGTCGGGATATTTTGTCTGGAGAGATAATAAACTATCTTTAAATTTTACTTGTTAACAATTTATTTATTGTTGATTTTCTGATTTTTTTAAAAACCAGGATTTCTTAAGGATTTTCCATACTTACATTATCAACATATCAATAAAAAGATAAAGCTACACCAGTAAACCCATACAAGTTTCCAAGGCATGATTAATCAATTGTCATTTAAACTATCATTTTCTCACTTTTTTCAGTGCTGACAAATTTGAATACAAAAATAATTCAATATATATGATGGTTATGTCTCTCATAGACATTGAGAATGGTAGTTATATCTCTCACAGACCTAAGAAGAACAGGTGAAAGAAACTTTGAAAACATTCATGAAGAGTACTAGACTTTAGCTGCTTGATAGGTAGGTACATTAGGCTACATGCCTGGCCTAATGCTATTTCTTGGTCACAAAAGTTATTAAATAATAGCCATGGCATGTTCCATGTAGATCTATTTTTTTTGCTTTATTCATGTAGAGACTCTGCATTGGTTTCTTAATTATTAATGGAAAATAAGCAAAATGACTAGCTGCTTGCTGTTGTTTCATGTAATTATACTACTTCCCGTTATAGTGTTATTTAAGAGCCGAGCACTTAATATAAACAATCATTCACCATATCCTCTGCATAGGGTCAAATCAATTCAGCTCTTAAAATCTTACATATTTATATTCTAATATCATAATCTTAAATTTGCCGATTGGATGATAAAAGATTAATGAAGTTGGTCCTTTGTTATCTTCATTTTAACACTTGTCCAGCTTTGTAATGTTTACATTGATGCAAATATTAGAATTGTAAGAATTAGTTCCAAAGACTATTTCAAAACATTGAGAAACTTGTTAGGCGTTGGATCATTTCTTGTTTTTTTAATGATAGCAAAGTTTTAATGAGTATCCATGTGAGAAATATATAAAACAAGTGTTTTTAAGAGAAAATTCAATAAGTTGTTATACAAGTTACTGGACTCAAAACTTTTAATTATATAAATTGTAAACCTAGTTAACATTAAGAAAATTACAGAAAGTATTGGTCCATTCAGATTTAAAAATATTTAATAATTTTGTTTTCTTTTCTTATTTTTGGAATATGTTAATATTTATTTTCTTTATAAGTAACTAGCTCTCTCCTACCCGCTTCACTATCTTAATGAACACCTCTTGTGGATGATATTTTGTTAAACCCTATACTTGACAAAAATAATTAACATTTGAGAATATTTCTACCAAAATTCAAGTCTCTAATCCTTAAGGGTTCAGATTTCCTCTGATGGGTCAATACTTAGGTGGAATATTAATTCTACCTCTAGAAATAATTCAAGAACAGAGGTATTTGAATTAGTTCAGTGCAGAAAAATTAATGTTATTGTTCACAGCAATACTTCTCAACAATTATCTATCACTACTATCTGTTATATTTAAGTAAGAATTCCTTTGTACATTTAGTTACACAGAGATTGTTATCACTTCACTTAACACTTAATTACAATGCTTTTATCCATGAATTTTAAGATATACTTTCTGTATGATTTATATAAAATATATTATAATAATTTGAGAAAAAATTAATACAGAGAATCAACATTTTTAACTCATCAGTATTTTATTTAGTGACAGAAACAGAAATATAACCAATTACAGCATTTTAATAATATATAAATACGAAGAAGCATATTTCAAACAGCCACCAAATAATATTGATTGGTACATCTTAACCTCATCCAACATTGGACTATGAACCACTTGCTTATTACATTCATTTAAAACTAATTGAAAGTGTTATCAAGGGTAAATTAATTTAAGGTTCTATATGTTACTAAAATAACGTACATAGGAGAGCCTTGGAGTTCATGAAATGTAAGATATCTATGAATGTGGTATTTTTAAAATTTAAATGGTGTTATATTTTAAATATTTATTTTATCTGATAAATTTGGCAAGCTCTCAATGAGTAGCCAAGGGGTTAAGATAAGAATATACACTTTTAAGAAATTCATATGTATTATGATTATAGCATTGTCAAATGACTCATGTGTATAAAAAATATTTTGTAATAATTTAGTGGTTATAAAATATTTTCGCACTAAAATATATCCGACGATTATTTTTTCATTCTTTAATTTAAAACAAACATGCATGTGTAGCAAAAGTTCCTATAATTCGGGTATATACTTATCTCATTTATGGCAGTCAGAATTAAAAAAATAATGGTGAAATCTTATATTCTTGTTTTTATTAACACATGGAATAATTGTTGTTTTTTGGTCAATGTTGTAGGTCTTATTTATAATATTAATATAAACGTAAAGCTTTTATTTAAAAAAATATGCTTACCATTGGGAACGGTGGTATTATTCATGTTCGGCATCCCCGAAATATTTTTAATGACACAATACTCAAATTAAGGCATAATATTTTGATGTTTAATGTATTTTTTATTTCATCGGTGCTACCTCATCGCAAAATGTAAAGGATTTTTATTGAATGCGATTATAATCTCACATTACACCCTTAAAAAAGGTGACTGATACCGTAGACAACTAGAACTAAACATCAAATTGAACCACAGGATAATGCACCGCCGTCTAAACGTCAAATATTAATTGACTTTGACAGTATGTTGTTAATAGCTGTGCTCATAAAATGAAATGCATTACTTATTATTTTTATTTTAATCCAAAACAATTTTGTCATTGTGATTTAATTTATGGCAAAAAATTAGTTTAAGCATTTTATTTGCCGGAGAGTATTTTTGGCCTAATTTAGATTATGGACCTTTCTTACCAGATATTATCGAAGTATGGAAGTATAAACCAGAATGTTCGTAATTTTTCATTTTAGTCTAATAAACTGTCGTGTCTAAATCATTTAACACATAGAATTATTTTATTTTCCTTGGTTAACCTAGGTGCAACTAGATGGCTCTGTAAGTTTATCTAATGTAACTATTGATTTTGTTAGCGCCGGCGCCAATACTTCTTAGATTTATTTTTCTACGGTACTTAAAGCGTAAATTAAATTTGTGATTATATCAACATATTGTGATACTTACACATTAATTAATTTTGTATAAATTTTTGTTAAGAATTCTATAGAACAACCTGATAACGAGAGTAAAGTGAGATATTACATAGATACGAATATGTATTATAAATTTTATTAAAAATAAAAATAAATGTCTCAACAAAGTGCGTTACTAGGAATCAAGAGTGAATATTTAGAAATAAGCTCTTATAATTTTACATGGCCAGGAGAAAATGGAACATATCAAGATTTTGGTTCCGTTAATTATACTATGCCTTCAGGTGAGCTTTCTTGATTGGTAACTAGTGTTTATTACAATTTATTTGAATAATTTTTGAGCCCCATAAGTCAGCACTGATAACACACATTGGTTGGAGACGATCGTTTTATAAGGTTGTCAGAAGGCGATGAATGTAGGCTGCTATAATAAATCTATGGGAAAGCCTATGCACAGCAGTAGTATCGGGTAGAAATGGTGATGATGATGAAATTATTATTTAACCAAATGCAAAGTTCTTTGTTGTTTTGCCTCGTTATTCATTAGTTAAAATATTGCGAAGTTCTTAATTGTACTCAATTTTTCTTTTTAATATGCACAGTTCTACATGTTTACATAAAAATTATCTATAATTTAATTTACAAAAAGATAGTCCTTAGCAAAGTGATAAATAAAACTTAACGAAAATTGCTGATGTTCATATTTTTATCGGTTTTTCTCGATTTTAGGACCATGGTATTGGCCGTGGTGTCCGTTATGGAGAGTTCCGCAGCATCCATTATTTCAGGTAACATATTATCTTTAAAAATATGTTTAAATGATTATCCTGAAGCACAATAATATTGTTTTGTTATTTTTGGGTCATGTTGATTTATTGTTAACGTAATACGTAGTTATGTTCGGACATTTGTGGCCACTCAGTTATATTAATCTTAATTTAAAAAAAAAAAAACGTATACAATATTTGACTGCATTGAGAGGAAACATGCGTAATATAGTCGAAAAAAAGGTTATTTAACTCTGAGAATTTGTCCTTATTATTATCTAAACATTCAATGTTTGCGAAGGAACTATTCGGGCAAATGTGTGTTTTACTAGAATTCACCCAAATCGACGCTTAATTCTGCGCTGCTTGCGTTCCGCATGGTTGTGCACGCTCTTGAAATTGAGAACTTTCGTGTTCGTGACGTCTAGTGCCGAGGTTTTTAGGTTTATTCTAGGGTTGCCACATGTTGGAGTCGACATGTTTAATAGTTCCGAAAAAATGGTTAATTTTTTTATAGAGTATTATCGTCATAAAATAAAGGTTGTTCCGAGTATAGATTTATAAGAACGACGACTGTAGCTGGCTTTGTTAATCCACTAAATAATCTTGTTTAAAACATTTTTAATTATTATTAAGAACTTTAGCTTTAGCAACGTTAAGAAACTAAATATTGTGGTACCGCAGAAGCTGTTTTAATTTTGTCCCCTAATATTTTTTAATTATCCGTCAAATAATGATCAGTGACTCTACTAGAATTTTTTCGAATACTATGTGGAAGGTTAATTTTTTTTTCTATCACGAAGTAGATTTTTAATGTAGCTATTAATAATTCAGTATGCAAATATTCAACAAGTATAAATAGGAAGGAGAATTTAAAAGCTATTTGGTTCTTCACTCCACTCCATTTTGATGACACAAGAATATTTAACACCGATAACATGAGAAAATTTATTCGTAGAGGAATGAGGAATTCCGAACTTAAATGTAATATTACGTTTTTATTTATTATAATAGTATTTATGGCTAAAATAGGTAGTTATTTTTTCAGTTACAGCTCATCTAACCGTTCTCTTAATGTAGTGTATATTTTAATCATATGCTTCTATTTTGGTGCATTGTTTTTTTTTCTCTTCAGTTATCAAACATGCTCTTCGTAGCCTCGTATTGCGCGCCGAGTACAAAAAAAGGACAATTATGGATGCATACAATATTAATATTCGGTATGTGCTTTTTCATTGATATTAACATCACGTTATTCACTAAATTTACGTTTTTACGAAATTATGTTTGAAATTTGTGTTACTTTGAGATATAACTGTCTATATTTCTATTACGTACCTCGTCATGATTAAGACGTCAATTAAGACGACCTACTGGAAATCTATGGAAGACCTCTTCCATAGATTTCCAGTAGGTTCAATTGGCCAGCATCCGGCGTCTTCCGACGTCCTTACCATGTCCGTCAATTTTGCGGGCGGCCATCACTGTTACGGATCCACCTACCGGTTCTTGTCCACTCCAGGTCCTTCAGCTGGGGAATTAAAGTGCAGATACCAAAAGTATTTATAAGGCTTTAATGGAGGCGGTGTCTTAATATCGAATTTATAAAAAATTCTAGTTTTTACCTTGTCGGATAAATAGTACGAATACATCCAATCTTAGTAAAGTTATTTATCTGTAAAATAATTACAGGGATTCTGTGATCATCAACGAATATTTATGTAACTCCTATAATAGAAGTGTATTATTAAACATGAAGGCGCTCACATCAGCGGGTATCAGTTATCCGTCTCACTCGCCATTTCGTAAAATACTTATTAAACACGAAAATTTTGACGAAACTTAAATCACTTACATAAAAAAATCATTAATCATTTTAGGCGGTTTGTTATACTTATGATTAAAAATAAGATAATTTTAAAATAATTTTCTTTTTAAGCGTTCATGCTATATTCAATTTGGGCTTGGCATGTGATTTGTTCACCTGACGCATTTTCGTGGAATTTTGGATTTGTGTTCTTAAATCTGGCACAGGTTGTGTACTTGGTATATGAAATGAGGCCAGTGAAGTTTGATCCGGAACTTGAAGAAGTCTACCATACACTTTTCGAACCTTTTAAGGTATAATTTTGTACTACAATACTTAATAATTTACTTAGGAAGCACATTAGTTGCTTGTACTACTTTTAACTTACTTTTTAAGTATTTAAATTTATAGTTAAACATTTTTGTCTTCATAACAGAGTTATGCCGATATATTTTTTTCATTACTCTTCATTAACTTATGCGCATGTTTGTAAAATAATAAAAAAAAATAATCGATTCATTATTTTTTACTCTGATGCCGCTAACAGTATGTAATATTATTATAAATATTAGAAATCGTCGATACTTAATATTTACTTACATTAACTTGAATAGGTAACTAGACTGCAGTTCAAGCGCATGGTTTCACCGGATTTTGCGCACATCATGTCGCTACATGCAGGAGAAGCGTACGCTATGCAAAATCTTACTAAAACCGATCGTTTAGGTTTACTTTTATCCGGAAAGGTATGTAACGCAAAATCATCTTAGTCTTATGCGAAAACTTATTTAAATTTTAAATTCTCGCCTTTGCTAACATTACACATTATGTAGTGTTAGCAAGGAAAATGTATATTATTTATATATATATATATATTTACTCTTTAGAGTACATTAATAAACATAAACATAAACAGAAATCACATAATCAAATTCTTTATACAAAAAATAATAAGTTCAAAAGGCGGTCTAATTACAAAACGGTGTTTCTTCCTGAAAACCTTATTAATTATCAACATTGGTTAATAAGATATAGAGAGATAATAAAAATAGAGGGGGCAGCGATAGGTGTTTAAATTTATGTGCATACATATTATTAATACTACAAAATACTTAAATTCTCTATACTTATTGGTTGCAAATTATGTAAATTGTAATTTGTATTCAGGAGACGTGTCACGGGCGAGGTAATGTAAAACAATTTTTGTGGGTACACGCGCCATTATCTACCGGGTGCTTATACAGTTATACTGCAGACGTGTTTCATTTTTCCTTTTAATCAAATTCATTAATGAGCGTTATTATTTTTTGTTTAACCTCATAAGAATATTACGGATCTTCTTAGACATCGTTAAACCTTTATTTATTTATTACTTCATTAAGTCCTTGTCTATAAAGTGTCCGAATCTCAATACTGGCCATTTCAAACTTAAATAGAAATGGGTTCACCTGAATCTGTCTCCACAAGAGACGGTAGGTCACAGCGGATGTACAATACCCGGCGATAAATATTGCACCTCGACCTTTGGAAAGAGACAACCGGCTAATTTAGACTTCGTAGAGCATTATCTCTGTCCCACACTACCTATGTGACGTTTTGTCAGTCGTGCAATATTTATCGCCGGGTATTGTAGCAGCAGTGGGACTGTGGAATAATTATTCCCTAATAATAACCTAGTGATTATCTCCTCTGAAGCATTGTAGATCGCAGATTCGTTTGCAATATGTACATATTTCTACAATCCGTGGCAATTATATTATATTAACGCTGCCCAAAAACTGTTAGAAAAACATCGTTTTGAAACCATTATCATACAATATATACACAACCATATATCGCTCACTTGCGGAGATTGTTTTTATTATTACGATTTCACGCAACGATAGCTCTCGTCTTATGACGTATTTCACAGTCGCGTTTAGCGTCATGCTTACTTTATATCAACACATTAATTTCATTGGGTATTAAATTGCATACGGAGACACCTTGGAAGCTGAATGGCGACGAGTTAACAACAACATATTTTCATAATAAGCCTTAAGGATTAATAACATAACATCCATCAATTAGCTCAAGGCTCTCTGTGATCAAGGTTTATAAGCAGAGAGGGCTTGTAACCGATCAGCGGTCACATTACAAGATTATACATGTTTAAAGAGTTTATGTATAACAAGTAGTAAATGTAATAGCATGATATTAACCTCACTATATTATCAAAGTTCATCATCATGTCAGTCGATTGTCGCCTACTGCATGGCATAGACCTCTCCCAAACATCGCCACGATGACAGGTCTTGCGGTGCCCACATCCAACGACTTCCTCGACCATAAGTATGTCCACGGTACACTTAGTGGGGGCCTACCCACGCCGAGTCAACCTGCTCGTGGCCGCTATTCATGAACCATCGGGCCGCAACAGTCATCACTTGCACGAGCGTTGTGCCCAGCTCATTGCCACTTCAGACGAGCAATACTTTAACTACATTGGAGATCTTGGTTCTTCTGCGGATCCTCGCATTTCACTCCCAGTGATGCTTCTTGAATAGCCCTCTCCATTGCTGGTAACGAGCTTGAGTGTTTTATAAGATCCAACGTCGTAAGAGACCACGTCTCGGATCCGTATGTCATCACTGGCAACAAACAAACACATCTATGATATTTAAGTATCAATTTTTATTTTTAAGCCATATATTAAATACATTATTCTGTCAACTTGAAAAGTAAGTTGTAAATTTCTTTTGAGAAACTATTTTCAACAGGTAAACGTTATGAGCGGACATCAATTCTTGCATCCCATTTTGCCTTGTGAGTTTTTGGACTCGCCTGAATTTGAATCGAGTCGTGCGACTATTGATGAAAAATTTAAGGTAAGAATATGTTAAGTAGCATTAAATATAAAACATTCTAATTTATGATTTCTTTACGTCCGCGTCAAAAATAGAATATTATAAATTTAAAGACTTAACATATAGTTAAAAAACTTAGGTTTCATTTTAAAGTCATTTAAAACTAATGTCAATTTATTTATTCATTTTTATTATTATACCTAAAATCGCAATATCATTTAATTTATACAGGTGATTGGATATAGGTGTGAGCTTTAAAATTTTTGCTGGCAAATAAGCTACGTATACCCATTTAACGCTTTTATAGCTATGACCAATCATCCTATACATTTGAAAAGAGCAGAATGAAGCAAAGTTAGTTAATTCGTTACTTTTTCTTTTTTAAACCATTAGCCGCTAACGACGTACGGACTAATAGAGGCATTGGTAACTTGTATGAATAGGCTGAATTGTTTCATAATTGTTATATCAAATGAATACTTGATGTTCGAAGCCAGTTATGTTGAGATGATATTGGAATTAAAGTATTTTGTGTATTTTAACAGGCACATTGTCCGCTGATACTAAAATCGTTAATTCACGAGGTGTCATTAATATATATTTTTTCTATTCTTATAAAACTTGTTATCAACCAGGAAAAATCGCAGTCAGAGATAGTTTTCATAAACAAACATTTACTATGCTAAACTAATTAGCAACAAAATGATGTATTGTTAATTAAATTGCCCTTATATATATGAACATGCCCCCTTAACTCCAGTGTCAGGGAGTTTAATAAGGTAATGGGGTTTGCTAACGTGTTCGGGTGAGACTCTGATGACTTCATTATTTACGGACACTAAAAGGGTTCCGAGCGTCGACCGACCTACATTAGAGTTCAAATAAGGAACTATATAAGGTGTTGTCTAGTATAAATTGTCTAATATTCTTAAATTAAATCTACGTGTATATAATATGATGGCTAGTGTCATAAGGTTTTGGACTGAAGACTGAAATCACGGACCGGCAAGCGCAGCGTGGCACGTCTTCCCACAAGATGCGACATATGATCTAATATCAATCCCAAGATTTGTGTCCTTATAAACTAAATTTGTAATATTAGGAACCATTGTAAAACGTTAAAGATATAGTCTGTTTTTTACAGACAAATCAATTAAGATTTTTGTGTTTATAAGGTTAAAGTTATATATTGATAATCTGTTTTTAAAATAAATATTATGTTCGTTATTCTTTTACTATGATCTAAATGCTAATGGTAAAACGATGTTAAAAATTTGGCGAAAAAACTACAAATTCGAACTAACAAAAATAGTTAATATTTCTAACAACGGTCAGATTACATTCAGCATTTTTGTAAGCAAGTAACATTGACTTATTATTGTTGCGGGCGTCAATAATTGCAAGAAGATTTAAAGAAACGTTTATATTTTAAAAAAGGAGTTTGAGTAACAATATGTAATCATCTTTTTTATTTTATCAGTGTCTAGTCACAGATTAAACAAACACAAAAGCAAGAAAACTTTAAATTAAAGGTTAAAGACAAATCAGTCCTTAAAAAAGTTTAAATAATCAGTCAAATGACGCCCGCTGCTCATAGATGATAGATTCCAAAAAAAAAATGGTTGTTAGCGGCCTGTTTCCAGCGTCTTCTCTACCAGATTGAATCAGGAAGAAGGAGATCTGTAGAAAGTAACCGGCATAAGCCAGCAGATTGGCAAATTGAAGTGACAGGCCACGTAGAGCGTAAAATAGAGAGAAAAATTTATAAAAATGATTACGAATCGTCGTCCAAAACTTTTTAATTTTTTGGATGTTCAAGTATTTTATGCTGAATCAATTTTTTTATTTTATTGCCAGTTGATTTTCAAGTGAGCTTTATTTTGTCGTAGGTATCGATCGTAGCAGCATCATCGTGCCGCTACGTATACTGGCAGCGTACTTCCCTTGAGTACCTATTCGTTAAAGAGCCTTACCTTGCTTGTGTGGTAACAACACTAATTGCTCGTGATATAACAACAAAATTGTACGCTATGAATAATAAAATCGTAACAGAAAGGGGATCACATTTAGATATACGGTTGCCGAGCATCTCGCATGCTCTTGCTAGAAGTCCTAGGAGGTTACGATCAGCTAATAAGCCTCCACCACCGACTACTGTACAGCCCGTTCCTCCCGAGAAACGACCGAGTAAGTAATTTTGTTACAAAGATTTTTATTTATTCATGTGCTTAACAGGTTATAATTAGTTGTTGTCATCCTGTTTGTAATATTTTCGAGATAACTTTTTTATTTTATAATTAACCAGTTGTTGCGACTTACTTATACGATTAGAAAAATGTGTGAAAAAAAGACATCCACTTATTTCAGAAGCTACATGCTTACAAGGGAGATCTCCATGATGTTACCTATTTTATTTATTTTAATAAATAAATAAAATAAAATGCTTAAAACAGTTAAAATAGTATTTGCTAGTAAGTAATATCGAGAAATACACAGCTTTTATATTTCAAATGCATTCAAGTTTAGATAATATAGAACGCTGTTTTTATAGTATAATAAACTTCAGTTTTGTTGTATAAAACGATAGATAGCTTTATTTTATCACAGATTGTTGGACACGTGATTCGGAACATGCGGCTAACACTGCGAAACGCAACGGTATAGCCGGAGCTGCGTATGTAGAGGAGGACGAGGAACTCATTCCCTTAGCAGAGCACGAGGCACCGGCTGCCTCTTCTGATGACCTCTCCGTTGCCGACAGTTGCCCGGACACTTCATCTAAATACCATAGCTGTGAAGCTGTTGAAACTGATGATGAATTACGACATTAAAGGAGTAAAGAATGTAAAATTGTTTTTGTTATCTTATTTTTTTATTATTAATTCTATTGAAATCGATCGATAGGAATGGTTACAATTATAAAAATATACTAATCAGAAATCATATCCATCGGAACATGATTTAACCGTATTTAAAATTTAAACAAAACAAAAACGAAAATATTAGGCAACAAATATAAGATAATAAATAATATCTACTTTAGTTTACACTATTGTTAAAACAGAAGAATAAAATTTTATTCGACTTATTTCCCTTATCATTCTTTTTCTATTATGCACAACGAATATCGTTACATAAAAGCAAGAAGTTAGGAGGAAACGGCCGGAATTAATAAAAAGAAGGGATGCGGTCTTTCATAACGATAATGAACTAATACATTTTTAGCTATTCAGCAAAAATTAGAAGAGTTTTACTTGGAGTTGGAGGTGATATTTCATTCGCCATAAAGTCCTGACTTTGTACCTTCAAATTTCAAGTTACTTAGGTCTTCTCAGAATTCTTCCATCAGTGTCAGGTAAACATCGCTTTTTATTGATTAGAAGTACTAAAATTTCTACAGCAACGTGACATATACGTCACTACTTACAAGATGGCCAAAAGTCATTGAACGTAATGCATCTGTGTAGTTTCTGTAAATGTAAAAAACCTTAAGAAATACTTTTAGAATTTTCAAATAAAATGGAAGCAACGTTTTCCGTAACCCAAAGAATTGCGATATATACCATTCAAAAAAGTTAAAAAACATTAATATTTTGAAATTTTCCATGAGCACTAAAGTAAGTCATTCTTGGTAATACAAACAAAAAAAATTAAAATAATGTTAGTTTTCCGTTCGTTTTGTGAAGTTACGATTTTGTAATGTTACGATATGTAAAATAGTTTTGTTATATTTTTTAGCATAAAACCATTGTATGGTATCGAAATATAATAAACGACATATTGAACTTATCATATTTTTTGTCAATATAATACAATACATTTGTATTAAAATAATGTTTGCAAAGTGTTGACTACATTATGCTTTGACCTTTAATAAATCATACAAATAAATCTTAGTTTAGTCCTATTTCGTATAGAGAGTTAAAATCATATTTTGTGTAGTTTCCCTTAATATTCATACACACATATATTATAAAGTATAGCATATATATAGCTTATATGCTAAATATATCTCTAAATACAAATTATAAGCCAGAAATAAAATTAAAACTGAAGATAAAAATGTGTCATGTGTATATGAAAAATTCTTCGTAAGTAAGGGTTTGTTCGTTAGTAAGTCGTTCAGTACTTTCGCACCTATATAATTCCGTTGACCTTAATTTGCTGATACGGTTGTGTAAAAGCCAAAGTGCCTATAAATACTAGAAAGTAGGTTAAATAACGAAGGTATTTAAAAAGTTGATGCTTGCTTGAGCAAATTTTATGATTATAATAAAATTTGGGGCATCTCGCAATGAGTTTTAATTATTGATCATATGTATCTGATTTATTATTTCATAGGAAATGTTTTTAACTTATTAATAGATGTTTCGGTCCTGTTAATGAAAGATGTACCCTTTAATTAAACGAGGTTTCAAATAGCAATCAGCAAGATTATTTTAGTAATGGGAACTTTATTTCATTTTTGAATTATTTCGCAATAAAATATTTAACTACTTCACAGCTTCGTGTATATGCATTCTTTACAACGAGCAAAATAGTATATTTTAGAAATAATTGAGTATTAACAATATCTGTTATAAATAGATGCAGATTTTATCGGAATGGCGAGGGTTACTTGTAGAGGCTGACAATCGAGGCTTTTTATCACCTTATCACAATCGTATGGCACTAGTATTCCACTGTTACGTGCAATGCCTTTTTAAATGTTATCTGATAGCCTTGAATATACAGCCTACATAAAACTAACTATATATATATTTTTTTAAATAAATTAAATTTTTTGTTTACAGTGTTTGTTTTTTTTAATATAGATTATTATTTTTACAAGCATAATTATATCCATTGCCTTTGCAGGTAAGCTTTAGTGATATTCTATAAAATCTATGCAAGTTTTAATCATATATTATATAATGCAAAGAGAAATAAATTGATCGGCAGGAGAGCGTCGAAATGTATTATATATACTCAGTGTTCGCATAAATTACATCAGCATTCATTGATAACAACATTTGCTTTTTGTTTTTAAATCGTTTGATAGACAAGCACATTTATATGAATTAAAATGGATTTTTATCATAACAAAAGTTGGAATATTTAATACAGTAAATTTTTAACAATGATTATAATATAGTTGTTTTAAATTTTTGGTTGCCGTAAATCATATAGAGATATTTTTATAATTGTTTATCCCAAATTATGAGGACATTTAATTTGTGATATATTTTGATCTGAAATTCGAATTAAACTTGATAATTAAGTTATCCACTGTAAATAAATAATTTTATTTGAGTGGTAATATTGCAAAATAAGCCAAAAATGTCAACCGTTTAGCCTAGATATGTCTACTTTGTCCGAAAGAAGATAAATTTAGATTGTACTGAAATCCCATTAAAAGCGACAATGACATATTTATCGTACAGTCACGACTAAGTTTAAACTATCGAGTTAATAATAAGCTATAACTTTTTAGTATTCGAAGTCATTTTTAACACGTGATAAACTTTTGTGAACTATGCAACATCAGAATATAGGGTACAAAATTGTGATCCGATGACCCGTGACGGTTTAAATGTTAGGTCAACATGTTTTGGACGTAAAGGTCGTGATTCGTAGCAGCACTGATTTTTGTCTGTTTTGTTATAAAGTAAAATGAACAAACCTTTTGTATTTAAAATATTTACTTGCTTTTCGAAACACAAAGATAAAGCTTTAAAGCTTCTATTCATATTCACACTCGATATATCTACTGTGTAGATACTTTGTTTTTTTATTTTATTTAGCGAAGACAATTTATAAGGGGTTGTTTTATGATACTTTTTCGAGAAGAGTTTCAAAGGAGATAAGGCGTCATATTGATTCTAAAAATGAAGTATATAAAAATGTTGTTACTAAAAAAATGGCAATTTAGTAAAATTTTTAAATATTTTTATCAATTATCGAATGTTAAATATTAACAATGTGAATGTTACCATAAAAGAGTTATTGTTGAAATATAATTTATTTTATCAGAAAGATTTTTTTTATTCGCACTTCTATGTATGCATAATTAAATTATTTTTCTTTTCAAGTTCAAGTATCGGATTACTTAACACGTAAGATTTCACCCGGTGTTATTAAGACGGACGGATAGCTTGTTTGCCGATGCCCTATTTAAGTGGAAACTAGGTAACGTAAATAACGATTAAGGTGTGCGATAGCGGAGTTTCTTTCGAAGCGATCGATTTGCACATAGACAGCTTGGGTTGAAGTTTTCCGATGAACAAAACTTTGGGCACGGATTTTGTTATAGTGATGTACTTATTGCACGTCCGAGTTTTATTACACTGATGTACTTCTTGCAGCACAAGTATAGGTATTCGTATATAGAGTGCTATGGGCTACTACACTTTAAATGACTTTTAAATGAGTTAACACACCTTGGTATTTACGCGTTCACCTTCAGACTATTTCAATGATGATTAAATATGTTATTTTATATTGTTTTAAAATATATAGTTCCGCTGACAATTTCGCGTGTTCTTCCCATGTCCTAGGCATTTATTATCCAAACAAGTGGTTGACTCGTTAGATGTAAATAAGACATGTCATCTTATGTTATAAAAATGATTTAAAAGGAATTGAATATTTTTTGGGAAGTCATATCTTGCTGGTTAACACCGGTCAAATAAAATTCTTGGTAAATATTTAATTAATGGAGTAAAAGAACAGACTTATTTTAAATTTGCTTATCCAAAAATTGATAAACTGCGGTATATGTAATTTTGTCATACTTTAAAATGAACTAAGCACGGTATAGATAAAAGAGCATACCTTTTACTAGAAGCTGTGAGAGACCTACATAGCCATGGTGAAGGGCTGGACCGAGAAAGCTGGTGTGAGTAAGGTCAATGAGCGGACTAACGATTAAGTGAGGCGAGCGAATCTACCCGTGTTTACGTAAGGATATACCACGGATGTAACGGCGGTGGAGCCATAGACGCTGGAGATATCATCGATGTACGTCAAGGCTAAAGAACCACAGGTCTTATAATCTCCTACTTGCCTTGACAAAAGGGTGAAAGATTTTGCATCCGTTTTTCGTGTACAGTGGAAAGATCGAGAGATCCATGTTTCGACGGACATAGCACAAGAAAACATATTGCCCCCCCCCCCCCCATACCGTTGTATGCGGCCGTCACTCACGGGGCTGCTATAAAGCAACGGTGAAAGTATATCGAGGGGGTATTAGATTATACAAGTCATGCATAACCTTACTTTGTCTCTGTAATGACGGGTATGCCAATATGTCTATACCTCGGTGAAATGAACACAAAACTAGATGGCTCTAACCCAAGCCATGGTCAGACCGTGGGGCTTCTAAAAGTATCTTTGTTACATTTTACTACTTCTTTGATGGTGTTGCGAAATTTTCTTTTAAAATGGTCAAAAGTTATCGATCAAAACTAAGCGTTATTTTAACCATAGTCAGATTTTATTATTTTGTTAATCATCGTTGAAAGAATAAAAAAAGGTAACGTAATTGCTTTATCTGTTACTATACTAAAAAAAAGGTGGAAATATTTTGTTGTTGCTCTAAAAGTAAAGTATAAAATATATTAGAAAAAGAAAATGAGTTACCCCGCAGTTCGTTCGCTGTTATTAAACATCTAAGGCGTCAAGGAAAACCGTAATTGTTTACTCATTTCAGTCCCCCAAGCAACTAAAGAAATTGATTGTCCGGTGCCAGCTGAGCCTTCTTAACGTTGAAAAACAAATGGTAATTACCGTTCAATATTAAAACGCTGTGGGATATCTTTAGAGAAAGTTTTTAATAAAAAGTTAGTTTTGAAATCATAAATTCTAAACCTTTTTTTGAATGAAAGTTGACATGAACAAATCTCTCGAGTCCAAAACATCTTATAATTGGGTGTTCATTTGTTTAATTGATTTTACGCTAAGTTGTTTCTCTAAAACAGGAGTTTTTACAAAGCTTTAATGAAAAAAAAATAAAGCGGCCTGGTGAAAGTAGTTTTTTTTATTAAATTTTTATTTTAACAAATGTCTGTGCAACAGTTTATTTGCGTAAGATACACAGTAGTTCAATGAGTAAGAAATGTGACTTAGGATCTTATCATCTAACGCCATTTCCTGAAACCAAAACAAATATTACAGATAATAATAGTGCATCACATTTCATCATCATCATCATTGTGATGAAACATTTTTGCACTTCATCATGAAGTATTAAAAGGAATGTGCTTTATTTTCCCGTATGTTCTGGAATTAATTTAGTTAATAAAATAATGTACAATGTCTAGTTTAACAATGAATATCGGAAATCCAGATTTAGACCCATAAAATATAGGAAAAAAGTTGGAATAAAACGCCACAAATAGTCTAATAATGTATTTTAAGCTTGCCTGGCTAAAATTAGACAAAAAAGATGATTATATATTTTATTGTAAAGCGAACAACGTGCATGTGCATAAATTTAGACAAAGCTGAAAACTCACAATTGAAAATTTTAATTTTTTTAAATTTGGTATATGTGTTCCAGTGGGGAATAAAATCACAAATAGCGGCTTTTTTATTTTTTTAAGTCTTCTTGTCAGTGTGTTTGCCGTCGCAGAGATTTCGGAAAATTGATAAAAACACAATGAGGAGAATAGCGGTACCTTACTAACGTCAAATTTTACTTCATAGTTCTTGAATTCCAGAAGCAATTCCATATTATAATGACATAATTTTCCGTATATCACGTTAAAAAAATAATCTTTGACAAAATTATATCACACAATTTAAATTTTATTTTTCTCGATTTTTGTAAATGAAGGTAGAGTATGGCAGACCTCGGTATCTAGTGTAATGAGGATCTATAATATTATCAGTAACAAAAATAAATCTTCCTCAAGGCCATTCTAGTCTCTTCATCACTAGCTTTTCTATGTTTATTTATTATTATTTATATATATTATGGTAATTGGGTCAGTAGTTGGTCAAAAGCCCTGCCCAGATATTAACGCCTACGCCACATTGATGTGATGTAACCGATATTTTTGACCGAATAATCAGTTTCAAAGATTAAAAATTTTATAAATTATATCGAACCTTAGGTAACACTGCCAAAATAAAAAGAAAAATAGAATAATGACATTAGTCAATTAAGTAATATCTCTGTCTCACACTACCTATGTGACGTTTTGACAGTCGTTGTATTTCGTGCGACAGAGATAATGCTCTACGAAGCCGAAATTAGCCAATTGTCTCCTTCCAAAGGTCGATGTGCAATATTTATCGCCGGGTACTGTATATCTGCGTACACCCACACCCACGGAATTTAGACGTTACGATTTTATTTTCTGGTATTTAGCATGTGTCTGTCACTATTTTTCATATAAGATTTTTAGTTCTTCTAGTAAAATGTCTTTAAGTATTTTCCTTCCTTGAAATAATGTAATGTCTTAAGACGACGGACTTTGTGGTCAAAGTCCATGACTGACACTGGTGTGTATGTGGCTAGTGAGGACTTATGTATCTAAGAAATAAGATCTTGACCCTTCACAAAAGTGCTACCGTCGGCCGCTGGGGCCGAAAGGTTTTTGAGTGGCGATTACGAGCAGGTAGTCGTAGTCGGAGTAGACAAGCCTTTTTCTAGGTGGACCATCGACATCGTCAAGCTTGGAGGAAGTCAATTAACGTGGACAGCGCAAGACTGGTCATCGTAGCTATCTTTGGAGAAGAACTATTATGTCAGAAGTTGCTGGATGCTGGCCACTTCTTCCTAAACTGAATAAAATTATTCATATCTTCATCTGGAGTCCATCCAAGCTGCAGGAACGTAATACTGTATTTGTATAAAACTCAGAAGGCAAGGTTATGTTTTAAAGTTTTTGAAAATGCATCTTTCAGGCATGAAATTGTATATTTTTATAATATTGTTCACAAAATATGCAAAATTAATTTCATAATAGCTAGTAATAAAACATATATAACTGGTAATAAAACATATATAACTAGTGATAAAACATATATAAATAGTAATAAAATATATATAACTAGTAATAAAACATACACAAACTAAAAAAAATAACTTGGAATCAGTTTCTAATCCATTTGTCCCAGCGTAGTGAAAGCCACGGAGCGCAACACAAAAATGATCTATTGTCAAATGACTCTTAGTTCTTGCAGAGGCAGAAAGCCTGCGTCACTGTGAAACCTCTTCTCATCTCAACTGGAGGTTTGCCAGGCGCTAATCGTCACGCAGACATACCGACGTACACCAGTGGCTGGCTGGCACAACTTGCAGCTTTCATAAATAAAACAAGTCGTTATACAATTTCGTTGATGCAAAATTAATATTTCATAACTTTAATACCTTGGAACACCCGATGAACAATTTGCAGATTGCCGAAAAATATTAAGCGACGACTTTAAGATGATAGCAGGAAAATTTAAAATTTTGTTATTAATTTATTATTTGTAATAAAAAGAGTTAAATTCGTTTGACTTATATTTAATCATAGACTACATAATTATAATCTATTTCGTAAATAAAATTTCTCTAAAGAATTTAAGTGTTATTTACCTGCAATTTTGTAATAATAATATAGCCAATTAATAAAGTTTTAAAAATAACCCTTTATGTTTATTATAACTAAATTATTAATAATCTTGGAACTAAAAATTTACTAAGGAATACCATGAAATGAGACGGGATTTTATTTCTATGCTATGATTATTAATCTTACAATTTTATGTTTTATGTCTTCTATACGTTAATTTTTATATTACTTAAAGAGCCAGTAATCACCGAGCCACGAACCAGTAAGCGCAGCATTAGACGTCCCATAAAATGGACAAACGACCTTGTTGGTTAAGTGGTCCGAAAACCTTGGAGGTAGAGGGAGGTCTATGTCCTATAGTAAAAGTCCTAAAATGATGATATCTATTACTACTGATGGTATAATAATTGAAGCCATCTCAGATTTGCTGATGATAACAACGTTTTAGCCTTCAAAATAAATATAACCAATAATTATAAGTTTCCTGGGCCAAGAAAGTCAAAAAGTAGCCAAACGTAAACCAAAGCGTAAAAATACCCAAAACTAGAATAATGACTAACTACATTAAGTAATTTTAATGTAGATAATATTATAATGATATCGTATATGTGGATAATTATGTGCGTATATTTAGACAGTTATTCATTTCAGCCGTATGACGTCCACTGCAAGACAAAAGCCTTCCCATATATTTCCAATAAGGCTGCTTGATCCACATCCAACGTTTTCCGATGTCCACAACAATCTTTTCACTTAGAAAGGCCGTTATACGCTGCATTAATGATAAAAATTATGACATGAATTTTCTGGGGGAAAGTGACGAATCTTCTTACTTCTTAAATAGAGGGATTTGAATACGATATGACTCAAGGCAATGGCATGCACGCTTCAGACGAAACCAAATTTTTATCAAGATATACTTAAAAAGAGATGTAAAAAATATTAGAGTTTATAGTAAGTACATTTTTTCTGTTGACCTATGAAAGCTATGTGAGTCTATATGACAATGCCATCACATATGATGAGACTCTCTAATATGTTATTAATTAAAGAGATGAATGTGAACGCAGCTTAGCGCAAGACCGTATTTTGAAATTTTCATAGCAATCTAATGTGATTAAAGTGTAGCTCTATTAAATTTTAAAAAAGCAGAATTTTCTACTGTAATTGACTCCTTAAAAGATTTTTTTTGTTTAAATGAATGCTTTATTTAAAATAAATTATCATCTTGGACCATTTCAGAAAAATGAATATGTTTAAAACTTTTCACACAATCCATGTTATACATTAGTTTCAGATATTTTCCGAAAGTTTTAGACAGATGGAATGAAAGTCTGTGACTATTGTAACATTTTAAATTGACAAAATGCATAACTCTCTAAGTTCATTTTAAACACGTTTATGTAAAAGACATATCGTCCGTGCCTTTCCTGAATCAAGATATTGGCTACGTTATGTGGTTGCAACAATACAAATCGTTTAATTGGATTGTGTCAGCGGTACTGTTACTTCCTGATAAATATAACACTTTTAAATCTTTTTATTAGGTAAGTAAACATGTTTACTATTAAAAATTTTTACGCAACATACATAAGATTTTTAAGTAAGAGATATATTAGAAACATTTTTTTTTATTTTATCACATTACATGAGCTGAAAAGTAAAAAAAAATAATAAAAGTCATTGATCAGACCGGTATTTGAATGTAGTTGAAATTTAAAATAATTTTTCAACGTGAAATAAAATCTGCCAACCTACTAATTTGTCACCGTCTCAAAAAAAAATATATTATCGTGTTTTTTACAAATGAAAATGGTAAAACTAATATCTTTATGGATTTTAACAAAAACGACGGACTACTTATTATTTTATTAGCCTGAATATTAGAAATCCTTAGAAAATTAAAGATTTTCATTTGACGATCTCATACCAGTTATTTACAATATATAGAACCTTAAAAATATTAATAAATGGTCACTTAGAGGGACAAAACAACAAAAATTACTTAGGCGGCCTTTCCAAATAAAGCCTTGGAGGTCTTTAAACTTGACGTGAAATGAAAACTCATTCTTCTACAAACGTGTAGAAGAATGCGTTTTCATTTAGGAATTATTTAATTTTCCTTAGGAATTATTTTATACATTAAATAAGTTTTTATTTTGTGTATTCTTTTAATTACAACGATTAGGTTATTTGCAAGACAATCACTTGTTCATGAATGCATTAAATTGTAATATTTTAAATAATCGTCAATTTATGATTATTTTCCTACCAACAAATTACTCTATATAATTCCAGAAAAAAGGAACTATTAGGTATTCTGTCCCCAAAGCAAATGTGAAATTTCGTGTTTTTGGTAAATGTTCAGAATAACGATTTCTCGGCAAAAGGCACTAAAGGGTAAAACTAAATTACGCAGTGTAACAATCAGATTACAAAAGAAAAATCGTAAATCACATCACGTCCCGTGATCGATATGTAATTTAGCTCATGATATAAGATGTTTTATTTAAAAGCTCTTGGCATCCCAGTTTAGATGATCATTTGGGATTGTTTTAGTCTAAAGTAAATCACTCGGTTTTACGGTCGATAAGCGAAACACTTGACAGGCTGCGGCTAACGGACGAGTTCATGTCGTACAATAATTTTATTGATAATATCTAAGTAGGGAGTAGAGAGATGCGAGTGAACGGGGGCGTTTGAGGCGGGGAGCAGGAGAGCGGAACGTGAAGCGCGCATGCGTTCAGCGCCGCGCCCGAGGCGGTCGGCGGTCGGCGGCGGGCGGCCGGCGGCCGGCAGTAGCCGCGCGGCGCCGCGCTGCATCTGCCCAGCGCCGCTAGCGCCTCCTTACTATGCTGCTCGCGTGCCGCGCTCACTCTTGTTGTAGTGCTTTATGATGGTACGGCATGAAAGTACAAGATATGCGGACGTTCCGTGAACGATTCCCAAAAAGATACGCATCCGCCACAAGTGGGCGGAGAAACTCAACGCGTCGACGGCTGCTCAGGTGAGCGGCATCGCATCTCGCAACGATGGTTCAAAGACGCTGCGATCTCGGAGGTCGATAAAAAAATGCCTTACAGGAAAGTATGTGAGCAACGAAAACAACTTGCATCGACTGTTCTACTAATGCTAAGACGCCTTTTACAGTAGTGCGTGTTTTGAGGATTTTGCAATTAAATTACATTTGTGGACGTCAGCTCAGTTAATTGTAAATTATCTTAATTTATAAATTGTTTTTACATAGGCAATTATAATCCTCGTATAGGCCCTACATCTTTGATTAATAAACTAAAATTAGCCGGCGGTGATCAGAATGGTTATTTACAATAAAAAAAGAAGTCTAGTCATATCAACGAAACTAATTCTAATTTAAGAAAGAACTATTTCTATTTATAAAGATTTTTAGGAAGAGATAAAGATATTATAATACATTGAAAATGATATAGTTAATAAAATGAATTAAGTTCAATACAGTTTTCGCCAGAATCATTTAATGCGAAAAGGTTTGGCATTTGAATAACTGGAAGTTGAATGAAGGTTCGCTTTTTAAGCCGTCACGCGAGTGTTACAATATTATCTCGGAGTCGATAGGCTCTGAGCTGTCGCCATCAATCTTGAGCTTGTGAATGCATGTATGCGTGCCACGGTTAACATTTTTATTGATTTCATTTCGAAGCTTTCTATTTCGTAAATAAATGGAAGCATCGATGTAAGTTTTGGGAAAACCTGGTCTTATAAGTAATCTTACGGAAGGAACTGTGCAAAATAAATGTTTGTTATTATCAATATGTTAAAATTATTGAATTCGAGTTTAACTATCTTATATAATCTTGTTTACGCAAAAGCATTTATTATATTTACATTATGTAAACACCATTTTTTATTAATATTACAAATACTAGTTTTATTTTTCATGCACTATAAAAACATTCTCCGCAAAATTCATGAAATAAAAAGACCTGTATGTAGATTTTGTGAGACTATTATTCGGCTTTTTTACTAGCAGTTTCTTTTAGTATTTTTAGAATACACTTTATTCTGGTAATAAATTAGCAACAAAAAAATTTTAATCGTTTAATAGAAATTTATGCTCAAACAAGCAGTGATACAATATTTTTCAATGTGCTGTGTGTGGTTTGTGAGCTAATTTCTAGAAATAATAAGCAAAACAAATTGTAGCATGATTAATTAAGGGTATAATTTGTTATTCTTTTATGTTTCCTTTTTACATAATTATTATAAATTCAGACAATTTGGTTGAAGTAACTTTATTCTACATTCTACATAGTTACGAAGTGAGACGATAGAGAAAAGCTAGTCGCGACTGACAGTCGCCTCGCTTTATAGCTGTGCCAGCTCACACATTCCAGCTTGTATTCTGACAGCCCAATATAATAGAATGACGAAGCTAAATATTTGATTTATTTTTATTTGTGCAAATATAGCCAATGTCATTTTGAAATAGTTTCCCGTATAAAACAGGCATTATTGCAGCTAGATTCGATGGAGCTAATTCACGTTTTATAATTTTATCATCTTAATTATAAATCTTTTACCTCATCTTTTCGTCTGCATTTATAAATCATAAGACGTATATTGTTTTTCACTTTCATATATATTCTAGGAGTCCTTTTGATGTTTTCAGGCTTTAAAACGAAAGATTATATTAGGGTTATAAAGGCATAATCAGTTTAATGAAGGTTTTTCTTCATAGCTAGTTATTTATTTTTCGACCAATGTTCATTAATATTTCAAGTTAGTTCGGAACTGGTATTTAATTTATTATTACACAGTACATATAATGAGTAGTGGTAGCCCAGCGGTAAAGGATAGAGACTTGCGATAGTTGGTCGCGAGTTCGATTCCTTGGATACAATCTTAAATAATTCACACTTTTTGCATCAATTGTATATGATTGCCCACTGTTCGCAAACATGTTTACAGAGGATGGGCAGCAGCGACCTTTACGTATTATAATGCCACACTGCGATCGTCAACGTGGCCTATGCCTTGCAATGGGCGTCTATTGGCTGAAATGACGACAATGTATATACATTATAAATTTATATACATGATTTGATAATAATAATGAAATAAAAATTAATTTTGTTTTATTACTTGCTACTGTCGGAATCGGGAGAGACCGAAGAGGACACAGTTTCGAGAATCTCCAAGGGAAAGGCGACCTTCGCACGGCTCCGTTCTGTATGGCAATCACGGAAGCTGACTAGGAGAGTTAAGCTCAAAATATTCCGATCCAATGTGAAAATCGTTTTTCTTTATGGATGCCAGACGTGAAAGGTTACCAAAGATATCACGCATCGGCTCCAAGTCTTCGTTAACAACTGTCTTCGACGTATTCTCAGTATATACTGGCCTGAGATAGTCTCCAACGTAGACCTTTGAAAACGCTGCGGTGGGAGATGCCGATCGACCAGCAGATCAAACGCCGCAAGTGGAACTGGATAGACCACACGCTCCGAAGTGATCCTGATCACATACCGAGGCAAGCCCTAGAATTCTCAAGGAAAGCGAAGACGTCGCCGCCTAAAGCAAACCTGGCGGTAGACGATCAATGCAGAGGTGAGGGCAGTTGAAATGACGTGGAGTGAAGTAAATCGCGAGGCTCAAGACCGCTCGGGATGGCGAAGTATTGTGGACGCCCTCTTGGGGACATAGGAATAAATAATGACTTGCTAATGTAATTGATAATTTGGTACGAAATTTAAAGAAACTTTATAACCATGCATAGTCATGAATATCGAAAATTCTATTCCTATACTCTAGTTACTTGTTTGCTTCGCTGCACCCTTAATAACGTATTGATTAGTTGGCCCATTAGTTAGATGAGGTGAAAAAGTTGCCTGGATTACCCATCCGTAGGCGGAGACTTATATTAATGATCGAATTATATCTATGCATGTATGTAATTAAATGTATGTAAATAAAATGTAGCCAGAGTTGCTAGGTAAAAAAATTACATTGAACATTTCGTATTTTTTTTCGATAACAGTTATGTTATCGTGTTGCTCTGTGAATTCGCATATTTAACTTTGAGCTGTGTATACATCAAACGAGTTTGTTTAACTATTGCTGTAAAAAACGAAATCGTAACGTTTATAAATGAAACCGTAATTAAAATATGCTTAAAAGGCATAATAATATTTCAAACCCAAATTACTGGTTGTGCTAATGTTGTAATAAAATACATTTAATATAAACTGAGACAGCTTGTCATAACTATTTTCGCTTCATAATTAATTTTTCAAGTATTCTTTGCGATCGCAGCTTACTTTAATTCGCGTAGAGATGTTATCAACATTGTTAAAATCTAGAAGAAAATAAAGAGTATTTTACCTAACCCTATAAATACAACTTATGTTGCATACAATTATTTCAACATAGATCACTTCTCTAAAGCAAGTTTAGAGCATCGACCATTATGTAAACCTATTGTAAATTTCTATGTCACATAATTTGTATGTTTTGGGAGACGTGGTCGATTACGGTGGACCTCTAAAAAAATCCAATGTCGCCCAGAGAGTTATGCTCGGAGTGTCGCCAAGAGATCGAATCAGAAATATGAGATCCGCAGAAAATCCGAGGTCACCGAAGTAGCTCGAAAAATGGTTCATCTGAAGTGGCAGAGGCGGGCCATATCGCTCGTGCAACCGATGGCCGTTGGGGTGAAAAGGTTTTGTACCACGAGCAGGTAGACGCTGCGTGGATAGGCTATCCACTAGTTGAACCGACGACAAGGTCAAGGTCGCTGATGTTGCTGGATTACGGCTGAATAAAAGAAGAAGAACAGAAAAATTCTCTAAAAGTCTAACCCTTGATTTGATATGACTGGAAAATCATGACTTTTTAAAGGCAATTTTGGATTATTTCTTCATGACTTTATCCTGTAATGAAGGTAGTAAAGAAGGATTAAGAGCAGGCAAACATATTGTTATTGATTATATCAAAAAAGGATTTCTTTTCAATGGATCGTCTGATGATCACTTGCTAAATGATTCACTCATTGAAATATAATTATTCATCGCTAAAAAAAAATTAAAACATGAACATTGCCTTTTTCGTGTTGACAGAAATTTTCTTCACTATTTTATAATAAATTACATTCAGCAGCGTCAAATATTTTGCGAAACGTTGCCCGTATCGAGTGCACGATATACGTATTTGTATTGCAGTCACGTAACGTTTGCGGGGCAAATTTCGATGTGATTTCTAGCGTTGGATGGATTTAGCCAACTTATAACTGCGAAAATAAACTATGATATTACACTCCTTTAGAATCACTACTATCAAATTATGATTTAGTTCGTTCCTAAACATCGTTTCGCCTCTTTTTTTTTACAGGGTGATTGATTATAGGTGTAAAAGCTTTAAAGGAGTGAATTCGTAGCTCATTTGTTGCATCAATTAAAATATGACACACTCTAACCAAAAATTAGTAGTTTCAGAGACAATAAGAAACGTAATGATAATGTATATATGAGAAAAAAAAAGAGTTTTCAATATTTTAATTACAAAATTAAAATTGATTTAATATAGGTTGATTGAAATTATAAGTAATAGCTTTAAAGATTTTTGGTGACAAATGAACTAAATAATCACGTCTTTAGCCAATCACCCTGTGAAACCGTTACTACATACATTGTATTTTAAATCCTTCTAATTATAACTGTCCCCCTTTTAAGAAAGTTGGACAAATTAATATTTTACGATTATGTGAGGAAATACAAAGTAGATGAAGTCAATGATTAATAGTACAAATTTTGTTTATAGTTAACTTGCTGCTCCAACCGAGCTGTAGTCCGGTAGATAACGAACAATAACACATGATTACTTTATTTATATACCTAAGGCCTAATAATAAACAACGATTACTTATAAAATCAGTGTTTTCTTTCAAACATTGAAAGACTGACTATGGAGGAAGCCTATTTCAAGCAGTTAACGTTCTGTGGTAAAATAATGATGATGATAAATACATTATTAATAATGTCATTATATTGTCATTGTATACATACTTTGCAATATCTGTTATGTTTTGATTCAATTACATTCCACCGCGTCTTTTGAGTTTTAAGGTTATTTTGAACTATTTTTTTCCTTTCTCCACAAGAATGTTCCTTGTATTTTAATTAAGATATAACAACGGTCGATCCGTTCTCGAATTTAGCACCGAAAAACCTTTTGGCGATCGCGATTTTTTTATATACAGGATTTCAATTGGTTATAAGTTTAAAGGCTTCAAAGGGGTGAATGTATAACTCATTTGTGGTCAATTAATATACACCCAGTTCAATAATGATTTAATAAATCGTAAATAATGCGAATGTAGCAAGAAAAACCATTTTCATAATTCGGAATACTAAGTATTGAAATTAATTATTATGCTGACCCTGTAGACTCCGTACTGCCAGAAGTTATTGACCAAACAGAAAAAATAAATTAATGTGAAAAGTTTCAGAGTGATCACTTTATACAGCATGATTGGAAATAGGTGTAAAAGCTTTAAAGCTATTTACTGACAAATGAGCTATGCGATGAATCGCTTTCAATCTTTTACATAAACAACCAAACACCTTGTATACATAGATAGCGTGGGAAATACGAAAATGAAATTATAACAACTTATCGTAAATTGCTGATAATAAGGTTGATGAAAGAAATTAAAATAATTGGCACATCATATTGGCTCTGTGCCGATAATTTCGGTACACTTTTTGTGACTCATCCTAGCAAGTTGAATATAGCACAGTCAGTACTTTTTTCTTAAAATATTCTGCTTTATTACTGTAATTTGAAAATTTTGATTATAATATTTAGCTATATATATATATATATATATATATATATATATATATAATATACACTTTCCTTGCTAACACTACATAATGTGTAATGTTAGCAAAGGCGAGAATTTAAAATTTAAATAAGTTTTCGCATAAGACTAAGATGATTTTGTGTTACATACCTTTCCGGATAAAAGTAAACCTAAACGATCGGTTTTAGTAAGATTTTGCATAGCGTACGCTTCTCCTGCATGTAGCGACATGATGTGCGCAAAATCCGGTGAAACCATGCGCTTGAACTGCAGTCTAGTTACCTATTCAAGTTAATGTAAGTAAATATTAAGTATCGACGATTTCTAATATTTATAATAATATTACATACTGTTAGCAGCATCAGAGTAAAAAATAATAGCTAAATATTATAATCAAAATTTTCAAAAAGTATTTGCAAAAAAGTATATATATATATATATATATATATACTTTTTTGCAAATACTTTTTGTTATCATTAATATAATCTTGCATGATGAACATATACCTTAAACATTATACAAGTCTGAAATCCGATTAGCAAGAATTTGTTACAGCCAGTATAGCTTATACGGTAGCGGTAACAAATTAAATGTTCAGAACGTGTTTTAAAATAGTTTATTAAGCTGTAGTGCACAATGTAAAGTGGCATAAAAACTGTTTTAGTATCAAAATGCCATTTAATGGCAATGTGTCGACCGTAGTGACCTGGGCTGATGCAATTTGATGCAAATGCGACGATGCATGTGGCGATAACGAGCCCGGCCCTGCCTTCCTCGCCGTCCGCGCCATGACTTACGTGTGCGGAAACGTAGCGGATAACAACTGCCCAAACGGCGCAGTCGAAACCGCTTTACTTTACTCAAAGTGCCTCTTGAAAACTACCAACCCGTATATTCTTGAATTCCGAGTGAGATATTTTACCACAATTCATTTCTGCAGTTATCTCTTATACAAATAAATTACACAATATAATTAGCAAGAGTTTTTAAAATTGGCCGATTAATAAATAATTAAAAATTAAAAAATTAAAAAAAAACTTTCACAAACATTATAAGATTCTGTCAAAAATAAAATTTTCGTTATATAATAAATTCAGATTTTTGTTGCGGTCATAGCCACATTCGTGATAGGTTAGCACTTGGTGATGAAACTCCACCTCTGTCTAATATTTACAAATGATCTACGATTAATAAGGTAGTCATACTAACCTTGGTGATGATCGACATGAAGAACGTCCTTCAATAACTACGATCGCCAAAGTTGTACGAGACTTGAAAGAGTATCTACATCATTTTGAAAATTTACGGGGAAGGCTACGTCTAGCAGTGAATGTCTTATAGCTGAAATGATGATGTTGAAGTTTAACCAAGCTTGGTCATTACAGTGAGTGTAATTCAAAATATTAAGCACGATCATTTAGGCGTTAGGAACCTTTACATAAGATGGATACCTCATATCTCTTTTTCCTTCATGCTGTATAATCTTTGTCAGACATCAAAAAACTAAAAACTATTGTTATGATCCTATATCCGAAAGACAACCTTGAGACAAGACAACCTAATTTTCGTATTAATATTTATATATTTTAGTAAAATTGTCTACAAAAATTAGGCAGGAAGAAACAGAAAAAAAATCCCTTCGTTTTTATACTTAACAGGCTACTAAGCAACAATTGTTTTTGAAAACAAGAAAACAGGAGCAATAAATTAGTACATCAACATTTGTTTGTTTGCATATTGTTGTTACGAGAAAATTCGAAAACAATGCCTACGCAGGATTGTCATCAGGATGTCGTCCATCAGGACAAAGCATCTGCGCACTCGGTCAAACAAAATCGAGTATTTGGCATGTGTGGAAATGTTGAGGTCTCCTTCGTGTTATAAGGTTTTAAGATGCCGAAGAAGTGGCGTCTGCGTTCGGAAAAACCATAAAAAATCTTTGAGATTGTGAGAAAGTATTTTGAGATCGTATACAAAGCATATGTAATTTGAACTATAAGGAATGTATACAAAAAATTAACGAAGTTCAGTTAATTGTTGGTTATAAGTATAACAATTTTATTAATTTTAATAATTTTTTACATTAGACAAAAATAAAACAAAATTATCTATCGATAAAATGCTACGAAGATAAGTGGCACAGCATTTATTGTGTTTAAGGACATTTTTACTAGTGTAGCTAAAGGAAAAGAGCATAGAAAAAATGAGAGCTCTTAGTTTTGAATTTAAAATGTAAGAGTAATTTGAAGGTTTACATTCCTAACGACTTAAGACAATAGATAAAAAAGGATCTTCGTTTATAAGTTGCCATTAAAGTCGTTCCAGCGTTTGATCTTTGTAACTTTAGCCGAAAGCTATTTATATTAAAAAAAAAGATTTATTTTATTGTCAAACTTGGCGGAAGAAAAGATAATGTATAGTCCTGCAAAAGTTCATCTAAGTGCTAGTACCGCAGTTTCTGTTTATTTTGCTAAGCACCAATGCGCAAACATGGGTGGGAAATGTCTCGTAGTACCTAGGTTTTTTAGCTAAATAGATATGTTATTTTCATTAGCGGCAGGCGTACATGTACACCGAGTCGAAATCCGTATTTCTCAACCAACTTTCACTTTATTGAACGAGTACATCGTAGTTTGATTTTACATCCCTAAAAAATTAATAGAAGTAAAGAAAATTTTATTATTTATATATGTAGAGGCAAGTTTACGTCTGCTCCGCCAGTTTGTTAGTTCGGTTGTTTTTCGTTTTATAACATTATTATTCGTCTTCTATGCTAGAATCGCTTTCTACAAAACGTTTTTTTTTATATATTTAATTTGTTTATTATTATTGTATGGAGGATGATCCTGGACGTCCTTAATTTTATGCCGATTTAGGTACACCTAAAAATTAATATACTTTACAATTGATCTTGAAAAAGTAATAAAAATAAATAATAAGATCCTAAGCCGTAAACTTCTACAGTTTGTTGTAATAAAAAATTAAACGCCTTATTGGCTATATCTTTCCTTTTTTATACTTTATTATATTACGTAAGAGACCAGGCGGTAGTCCAGCGGTAGAGAACTGAGACTTGTGATAGTAGGTCGCGGGTCGATTCTTGGGACACAATTTTATATAATTCACACTTCGTGTCTTAATTATATAAGATAGCCACTGTATACAAACAAGATTCCAGAGGATAGGCAACAGTATTCCCCGTGTAATATAAAACCACACTGCGATCAGCAACTCGCCTTCCTAGCATGGTGATTATGGTATACCTCCCGTAGATACTCTTTGCGGGAGGCCTTGCAGTGGGCGTCTATGCGCTGAAATGACTCCATTATGTAATCATTACAATTACATTGTAATGCATTATTTTAAAATTATTATATACAAAAAAATGTAATAATTTCAATAAAAATTTTGCCGCAAATCTAAAAATCATTGAAAAATTTTGTACAATTTGAATTACAATACAATAAGACATATCCTTTATCTATCTTCGCTTCCAACTTATCTTATTGGAAATCTAGGGGAGGCCTCTGTCCATCAGTGGACATTCTATGGCTGAAATAATGTTGTTGATAATGAATACAATTAAAGTAAATACATACACCATTCTTCATTTATATATCATTTGAATAATTTTACTGCAAATAAGTGAATATCTTACCCATTATTCATGTATGAGTTGCGAAATTTAAATTGAAAATACGCGATTTGAATGAATGGTAGATATTTTAACTGTGTTAACAGACTGGAGATGTCTAAAGCACTTGAGTTAGTAGATATTAAATGTTATGCAAAAAGAAAAACTTTGGAATTGATTGTATTGTGTTTTTTTGTACTGACATTTATTGTATAAAAACAAATCATTTATTGGAAAAGTTAAAATATTTCATAACTTGAAATACCTTTCCGAAATTATAATCAGAATGTTTCATTTTTCGAATGACGCTTATTTTTTCTTTTATTTTTAGAATTAAGACGGTGAAGGCAAAACCAAACTGCTAGCTATTGAACTTCAAGGTTTGTTTGAAGGTCACGTTAAAATACTTGTACGTAAATTTCTTTGAGTTATTTTAATTGGACTCGCTTAATTACATTACTAGTTATTATTGAGTTTATTAATATTTATACATAAGAGAAGTACAACGCTCTTTCTTAGTAATTTCTTAAAAGAACTTCAAAACTTTCTTCTTACAACAAAATATAATTTACTAGGTGATTTTCTTAGACTTGTCACTTTTCCGATATCTTTTAAACTTTAGTGGAGCAATAGATTTTCAAGTTTTTAGTTAGTTTTTTTATTAAATATAGTAGGGCTCTTACAATTTGTTTTAATAATTTAAAATCTTTACTCTGGAGAGTATTGTAATACCATAAACAGTTGGCCACAAAATAGTAACTAATTTAATGTATTATTAATTAATGTAAGTAAAATTAATCGAAGTTTCCAATTAAAAAGGCCAAAACTAAAAAATAACGTATACATATTTAAACATTACGTATCAAAGAATTTAACAGTTATTAAAAAAAATTAATGAGAACGGTAAAATTCTATTTTAGACTTGCTTGTTTCTAATGATATAATACATATATATAGCTATTACTCTTTTCACATTTAAAACGTAGCCTTTAAGTTTAAGCTTATGCAAATTACGTAGCAGAAAACGTGGGAACTACCCGATATGATACGTCTCCGGCACTGAAAGTTTTAAGAGCTGGCCAGTATAATAATAATAAAAATAGAACTCTTTTATAATCTTATCACGTACATTGGATCATTCATTAATTTGGCTGAAATTTAAATATTACGTTCTAGCGTTATCTAGCTTTGTGCTATATACATACCTCATATTTTTGCCGAAACGCTGTTGCATTGGTCGTTGCCGTAAAAGGTTTTGAAATTCAACAGAGGTGCCGCAAATGGTGTATTTAACATGGCTACGGCGTCTACCAGTTCATTGTCTCCACTCGAGTACCTTCTAGCTTCAAGCTATGAAAACCAACAGCCATGAACTGGCGTATCCCGCTCACTGCCACTTCATACGAGCAAATATTCGAGCTATGTCGGTGACCTTGGTTCTTCTGCGAATCTCCTGGATCTCTCAATCGATCTCACAACGGAACTCTAAGCATAGTCCTCTCCGTTGCTCACTGGGTGACCTTGAGCGTTCTAATAAGGTTCATCAAAAAAATAATATAAAAATTTCAATTTTGAAATGATAAGTTCCTGTCAACTATTACAGGGAAACGAGCATAAAATATGATAATGATCCAGGCAACGTAAATTGTTCTAGGAAGGAAGTACAGATAAGGGCAGTACGCGATCGCAGTGTGCGGGGATGGAGTTGGTAATATTGAAGGCCAGAGCGCAACTGAATCGTCTCGTGTGGACGAGTGAGAAGCGCGTGAAGGCGCGCGAGGCGCGCGCGGGTGTCGGCGGGGGCGCGCGGGTGGTGGCGGGGCGCGCGCGCAGCATGGCCGCGCCCGCGCCGCCGTCCGCCGCGCCCTGGCTCAACGCCACGCTGGCCTACAACGCGAGCCGCCCCAACGCCACCTTCGACAGCGACTACGAACTACTCAACGCCAGCTCCGACGACCACGACAACCACTGGTTCTGTGCCAAGTGGTCTAGTGCACAGCAGGATCTCTTTCAGGTTACACTAATTTGCTTTCAACTTGTAGCTAAACTGCTAAAACATTCTCTTCCCTACTTCTGTATTCACACCGACATTACATTCATTAGCGGATACACATTCTTTGAAACCAGTACAAGCAAGTCGTCAGTATTATTGAAAGCCAGAAAGGTCACCAGCTAAGTAAATTTTTTTCTTCATATGTATGTGGAATAAAACTGAATATAATGTTGCCTTTGATTACTTTTAAAAAAAATTAAGCGCTCTAGATGGCTATGGCTATCAGATGGCTATGGTTCACAAAAAAAATAGTAGAAAGATGAGAAATCTTAAATAATTAATAAGTAATTAGTCCCCGATGATTTTTATCTCACCTTACCTCATGTACTCTATATGAAATTTCTTAAACAGAGATTTTTTGAAAAGCGTTACCACATTTTTTTACATTACATCGTAATAAATCTTAATACTATGACATTTTCCGCAAGTTTTGCTAATTGCAAAAACCACTGAGGAATTTCATAGTTCTGCGTATGCTATAAAAATATGTGTAAAATATTACATAAGGAATTATCAGTTTCAAGACTAATTAAAAAATTTATTAGATCAATTTGATCAGGTTAATCAAAAGATTTACATACGTATAAGGAAACTATCTTCATAAATCGTTTAGTCATTTGCGATTATATCTGCAACTTAAATTTTCGTCACGTGTTATGTGTGTCGAAACGTTTTGGGAAAAGTTCCGTTTCCCGTGTTCCAAAAGTGGTTTATCAATGACAATGTGTGTTAAAATTTGTAGTCCAAGGATAATCCAAATTAATTGATTGAGTCGAAATAAGCAAATTCTATTTACAAAAAGTTTGTAAAGGCGTAGGACATTACAAGTTTTTACGATTACGCAAAACAATGCAGCAATAAAATTATGTTCCTATCTAATGGTTAACAAGGTATCGAACAAAATAACACATATATTTAAAAAAAATGTTTGCTCCCGTTATATTATAAATAGAATATTCACTGCAGCGAGTATTTTAGAAGTTAAGTTTAAAAAATTTTGCGCTTATGGTTTTTAAACTTATCTACGTCTAAATTATTTTGTTATAAATTTAAGAAGTTCATTACACAAAAACTTTTTATTATAATGTGAAGAATTTTTCAAGTGGTATTAGAGCTTTGGAATGAATTGTTCTAAATAATAATAATAATAAATGCAGAATTATTAAGTTTATTGTAAAAGTGGCCAAAAACCTGTGTGAGTTTGTTGCAGGCTCTAATCGTTTTGTTCGGTTTTAAATTAGAATATTTATTACAGGGGAGTTTAAGCTGATTCTAGTTTTTTCTGGCATTCTTCTTATTACGGACTAGGTGGTCAATTTAAATATGCATGATTACACGAAACCTGTTTCATGAACAGGCGGCTAACTTATGCTTCGCTCTGGCGTTCCTCGCGCCGAAGAGCTTCAAGCAAAGCATCTTGGTGCTACGAGCGTTGGCAGCGGCAGGCGCAGTGCTGATGGGCATGTGGGCAGGTGCTGAAGTGTGCGCGCCGGACGTTCTCGCCTGGAGTCTCGCGCTTTTACTCGTTAACTCTATACACACTGTCTTCTTAATTATAAGGTTAGAAACCTATTTACACTACTTTCACCTACATCATTGGTTGTTTTATTATCATCATCATATCAACCGATAAACGCTCACTGCAAGGCATAGGCCACTCCCAAAGATATCCACGATAACCTGTCTTATGCTGCCCGCATCCACTTCTCGCGACTTTAACTATGTCGTCGGTCCACCAAGTAGGGGGGACTACCCTCGCCGCGTCTATCGTGCCGTGGTCTCCACTAGATTGTTTTGATTCAAAGTATTTTTTATGAAATGAAATTTTACTTTTCTAAATACAATCTCCCCTCAATGTCACATCATGTCATGTCATCATCACACTTTCTGCGAACCCTGCTTGTATTATTATATAACAATAATGGATTCCACAGAGTAAATAATAGATAATCATGTAAAAATTTTGATTTTTAAATATTAATTAAGTATGAATAATTTTATATATATCAAGACACGACAGTTTTTATGTTAAAATATTAATCAAAAATTAGTGTTTAAACCTTTGTTTCCGTTACTTTTTTCGCTCTCTGCAGATTTCTTCCACCAGCATTATCATTGGAGTTAACAGATCTCTACCTGAAACTGTTTAAGCCATTAAAAGTAAACAAAAAGCACTTTCAAGAGCTGACGCGAGAAGCCAGGATAGTACGCTTGGAACCTGGGGAGGCCTACGCATTCGAAGAGGTCACACCGGCCGACGAGAGACTGTCTATACTTTTAAAGGGAAAGTACGTATACATGAAATTGCAATATAATTAATTATTTATAACATTAGAGAAGAAACGTGTTTATCTTATTCTTTCATAAATTTCAAAGTATTTAAACATGCCACGTATATCATGCCTAGTTAAATGATTCTTTATTGATCATACGATGGATTACATCTCATGTCGACCTCAAATTGAGTCTACTATTAGTTCGGATGAAATGTCTTAGGCCTGAAAAGAACAGACGAGAGAAGCGCTGCAGGACTATGTAATAATATTTATTCCAAATTATGTAAAAACACATTTTTATTAAATATTGAAATACCCTGCAGGCGAACACACCTATGTCATGGTGTGCTATTTTCTGTGAAGTCATTTACAGTGTAGTAACCATTAGCACACATACTATCTTTAACAATAAAAAAAATTGACCGAGATCGTATAAAAAATGTATGTGATATACACGAATAATCACTGAGTTAAGATCTTGAAATGTCACACGCAAAGAAAAGAGCGCTAATGAAGGCATCTATATTTGCTTTGATAACAAGAGACTAACGTCAATAAATTAGGTATTTAGATGTAGTAAACGTTGATAAAAACGAGTGCTTTAAATTTATGCCTATTGGTTTTGTTGTTCTATTTCATTATTTAACTAGAGAGTGTGTAAGATAAAAAAAACGTGCATAAGAGTTGTAAAAGGTTCGGATGTATAAACCGGCAAAATAAAAAATCCTCTTAAGAAATTACATTAGTAAATTAAAACAGTTTCGATGTTAAAAATTTTACGATGCGTCTGAGTCGTTAATACTACATGATCTTGTAAGCATTTCCCTTTCCTAAATAGAATCATGTGCTTATTTATCAAACTATCAATTCAAGAGCGTTATATATTTAAAGAGCACAAAATTTCCGTTTTATACGTTTTAATTAGAAATGAAAAACATCATTTTACAACAATTTTTAACAAATTGTAATAAAATAATTTTTTTAATTGAGTTAACTAAAATAGCTCCTCTGGTGCATTTTTTACTGATAAAGTTCAGGAAACTTTTCGCATTTCTTAACATATAGAATATATAGAATTCACGTATAACAACTGCCGTAAACATTAAATGGACCTCAGAGTCGTTGCGAGTCCTTAACTGTATAGCAGGGAATTCCATCCTGAGTCTCTCTGATGGATTATTTATGGCTCTCAATATACCCAAGTTCGCTTTAAATTTTTCAGTTATCATTATTTTTTAAATGTAATCGTGGAATATAAACGTTGACCAGTATTAACTAATTAGCTTCTTACAGAATTACTGAAAAATTTTCAACCAATTACTCAATAAATTTTAAGGAATTATCTAGATAATATTTAAATTTAATACAAAAAATTTGCACATTTATTTATGTGATGTCAATAAATAAAATTTATGTAACTTTTCTTGCATACATTTTAAATAAGTTATAATTGTGGCTCAAGAAAAATTAAAAATTTTTAAAAATCTATCTAGCACGGAACTTGGCCACCTCTGCTATTTAGTATGTATGTATATTACTTTGGGCTTGGCCAACACTGCTAATATATGGTCGTCATAGAACATTTTATTATCAATTATCTTATAAGCCCTTAGGGAATAGGAAAAGCTGACAACCGTATTGCAGTTTTAACTTAATGAAATAAACTTACGGCACATACAAAGTAATTACTTTTGCATGTATTCCTACTTAACGATATTAAAATTCTTGCGACAAAAATACAAAATTCATATCATTTTAACGAAAAAATTTTTGTACGCTTTATAGCAGATTCGTAAATATTATAAATGAAATATGCAGTAATGAAAAAACAACTAAAAAATTATACAAATTTTTTAGTCGTTTGCTTATTTTTTTAAATAATTATTACTAAAAAAATCACTCAAATCTTATGTAGGGCAGTCAGGCCGCAAATAATTACGTAAATGTTATGCTGAAAGGAATGCAAGTAAACATGTAGAGCCATATTTTTAAATAGCGAAATGTCTGCCACATCTTATGTGCGAGTGTTTCTGGCGCAAATTATTTCAAATATATGTATATAACCGTATATCTAGTGTGTTTACATAACTATAATAAACGTATCATAATTTTTTGCACAACTTTAAATAATAATAAAAAATTATCTTTTTTTAAATAAATTACTATGAAAAAACAAATTATATAATTCAGACCGTTCATGCTTCTCAAATGATTACGTAGTGCGTTATGGTACATTTTAAACATCAAATTATTTCACAAAAGTAAATAGTCTACAAATAGCAATATTTCAAATTTACATTCCTACTGCAGAAATGTAAATGCGGTACGAATAGTATAACCCTTGGTTAAAAAACTGCTGGCAGTAGAAAACTTATATAAGAGGCTCTTTAGTAGGGTTCGCTTTGAAATTGGTATTTATTGTAGATGTAAAATTTGTAAGTATGAAGCTAGTAGATTTTTTTATTTATCCTCCATATAATAGCTCAATGTTGAGCGCAAATTTGCAATACACAGGATTTTTGAATTACAATACATAACAGAATAAATAATAGAACATAATTATATTTATAATATTATAATCTGCATTATTATAATCAGAATATATATCGCAAAAGAAATCTTATGTAAAATACCCTATTCGTTGCCTCACGTCGTCTTATACAAAAACCTAAACACTTTACCGATCATCTAAACTATATCTGATAATAGTTTTTATTTTATTTTTTTCAAGTCTTTTCGTTTTTTTGCTTTAAAACATTTTTAAGAATTGTTACATCGGTATGTCAACAGTTATTGTTATTGAGGTCAAAGAATTAGATCCATTGCCGGGCCTATCTTTATCGCATCTGTCGTGATATACTTATCTATTAGGATTCCAATTGCAGCGTAAGATGACCACTCACGAGGACAAGACGTCCTGTTAAGGTTGACGGAATTTAAAAATAATTTAAGTATAATATACTACATGAACACTGATTCCAAACGGTCCTATTTGAAATCTATGTTAGAGTATGTCTAGTGGACCTACGACTGAAATGATGACAACGACGCTAAGGAGTTAATTATTCATTACTTTCTTTTTTGGCTTTTTAATTGGTATTTTTGATAAACCTTATACTGTACAAATGTTTTAATTTTAACAATGAGAAACCATTCAACGTGTGCATATAACCAATCGTCGATTAAGTCTTCCTTGTGTAAGTAAACGTGGTTTGAAAAAAAGTGATTTGTTACTATTCTAATTATATTTTAAACATTGCCTTGATAAGGAGTTGTTTTTAATAATTACTACTGAGTCGGATAGAGCACCACTAGATTTGTTTGAATTGCTAAATATTTAGTCTATTTGACTCAGATGCATTTGTAACATGACTATCTGTTATATTTATTATTATTATCATTTCAGACACAGGATATCCACTGTTGTATACTATAATACTTCGAACATTTGTTACTATGGATTGTTACTTTTTGTTTAGAAATCTGACTTAATGTTGCTAATAAGACTCAACATAAAGCGAATTAAAATTAATTAGAGGATAACATTTTCAAGTTAATTTCGATGGAAAGAAAAGTGAAACGAAAAGTAACTGGCTATAAAAATGATTATTTTTGTTTAAAAATTTTCTTAAATTTCTTAAAGATTTCTGTTCAAAAGTAGCGTTTTTTTTAAATTTGAATAGACAAAAAATAACTCGCATAATGTTATGAAATAAAGATTTTTTTATATCTTATTTATTTATATGACAATACACGAAGTTAATTATTGTTATTACAGCTGATAATTTCATACATCTTTTAATACAGAATGCGTGTAAGCTGCGACGAAACGCATTTACATTATATTCAACCATATCAATTCGTGGATTCGCCGGAATGGGAAGCCAATCGGGAACAATCTGATGACGTCTTTCAGGTACTTTACTTTTTAATCTTATACTAGCGAATAAATAACTATAATATTGATTTATATTTTAATGTATAAGTAGGACCATAAATTCTTACTTTTATGTAGTAAAAATTTTAAACAATTTAAGACAATTTTCAAGGTTTTTGCTTGCCTTAGATTGCTAATTAATACATAGCATTTGTATAACGGATAATTAAAAAAAGTCTTGCAAGTTACCGTATTAAAGTACTAGTTTCGTTTAGGTGTTAAGTATTGTTTATTTTTATATATTTTTCATATATACTTATGCATATATATGTGCATTTAACGTTTCTAATATGATTTTATTTATTTAATGTTAATACAATTAAGAATCAAAATTAGAAACGTTCTAGAACTGTCTAAGAATTTATTGGATTTAAGTCACACGTGTGTGGATTGCATGTGAACACAAACTTAAATGAAAGATTAGCGCTGGTAACCATTTCTGCATGTAAATCTTATCGTATTGAGGTCGTTTGTGATTATACATTTGTTAACGTACATAAAGGTTAAAGTTTATCGCGGAATCATCAAACACTTCAAGAACTACGTTTATTTTTGATTGCTTTTAATCAACTTCAGTTAATCACCTGTCTAGCGAACTTGGAACGTTTACCACTCACAAGAAACAATAGGCTTCAAAGTCATTTGTTAGTTACAGAATGTAGTGACTTTGCTCATTGTTATTCCGCATCCAGCTAGGTGAAATAATTCCAGGCGAGGCATGAATAATAGATTAGATCCACAACCAAGATTTATCTACCTGAACCATTGGAGTTACATTTATGCAGTTTAAAATGAATAATTTATCTGTAAATTATTTTAACGAGCAGTGAGCACTTACCGTTTCGTGTTTTTAATACGTTGATCTCTTAATTCACATTCCGTTTTTCGGGCCGCTGTTCATCATATTCAAGCATTTACTATCACTGTCAGTAAAAATGATGAAGTGCGAAGAAAGAACGTAGTTAGTAAAAAACTATTATTTTTTAAACAAATTATGGAAAAGTATAAAAAAGGAAATTAATTTATTTTCGTCCCTTTCGTGGTTAAATAAACACAAAACCTAATTTTACTTTTAGTCGCAAATTAGAACTTATGACAGTTTTATCAAATGTACATTAGCTATGCTTTGGTAGTTTTAAATGAATTAATAATGACTATGTTGAAAGAAAATTATCTGGTTGGCTTTCAGGATTTCTACTATTTTCAGCGTAAAAATAAAAATATGTCCTAAATTATTTCGAGTCACAATAATACTTGATAGAAATGTTTTTACTGTCAAAACAAGATTTCGAAAAGTCTTCAACGTTCGAAACCGTAGATTAACAATCACATATATTATGACCATGTTTATTTTAGATTCAAAATTTTAACTGTCATTTATTTTTATTTATCGTTTACGTAATGATTCGACATTAAAATATCAATGATAACTCTAAAATACCCTAATACTTATACGATAAACTCTCTCAACATATAATATCGACGAAAACATTTAAAATTTATTCCCAAGCATATCTTAGTTTCGTAAATAAGAATTTTATTTACCAAAAATTTAAATAACAAGAAACGTTTTGTAATATGCAAATGAGTAAATTCGTCATACAGTTGAATGTGTTGACGAATTTTTTCAGGTAAATACATTTTGAATATTTCATTTAAATTTTTATAATAATTTCGGCTCGTATTGATGAAAAGTTTTTTCGCTTTCTTGTCTTAAAACCTGGTTATTAAAATAAATGCAGAATTTTTGCTATTCATAAATAATTATTCACGTTTATAGCTGTACCCGCTAGCTACACGTAGCCCGCATTGTCTTTTGTTGGTGTAATTTCAGAAACTCCATTCTTGGTAATTTTTACATCTCAGAAAAATATTCTTGCTATTATATAGGTTTCATACCTACATTATTTATACTTAGAAAATATGCATTTTGTTCTAATGGACGCCTTCTTAACCCCCTTAGAGGTAAATTTTATAAAATCCGTTTTTAGCTGATCTTTACTCGGCGAAATGAATGCTCCAATGTAAATTTCTCCTAAACGCTTTAAGACTGAAGCTCCAAAAATATCATGATAACTTAGTACATAGGTGGTAATATTTTAATATACATGATGATGATTAGTTGTAGGTGTAGAAGTTTTTAAAGGTGAACGAGATGAAAAACAACTCATTTGCTGTCAATTAATGAAAGGTGAAAAGGGTTTCAAAAATTATAAATAACGTAATTATATATTAAGGTTATCTATTGTTTAGTATTTGTCCCCGCAGACTGTTTAAATTTGGCCCGTCGCATTTCAATTATTATATAAATATTCGCTTTATACAGGTGTAATTGCCTTAAAGCATTTTACTACCAAATGAATTACACATTAACTCCTTCAAAGCTTTTACACCTGTAACATTGTATATAGATAAATAGAAAAGAGTTCCTAGCGCTTAATTATACCATGGAGCCTCCGCCTAAGTGACTTCGTTGTGACCTCTTATCCGGTAATAGAAATAAGTAACCACCTAAAGAAAGGTTTCCGAATCTTCGAGCATAGTTACTGTAAAAATGTTTAGCCATTAGCGCGCTGCCCCTATAGTTTTAAGTGGTTAAATTATGAATCCTGAGGGACAAAAATTTGTCAATAATAAAAAAAAAATTATAATTTTTTAAAGGTGACAGTTGTTGCGGAGGAGGTGTGTACGTGTGTTTGTTGGCCACGCATGCGGCTCGAGCGAGTGTTACGGCATCGGCCAGCGCTTAAAGTTGTGCTTGATTGTCTCATTGGTGAGTTAATATGCATTAATTTTAATCTAAGATTTTTTGCCAACCACGTAATTAATAGTTTTGAATTAAAAAACACAGATTTTCAATAATAAAGAATATAGTTGTGATAAGATATTCAGAAGTTTATTGTAAAATTTTATTAGGAGATTTTACAAAGAAATATGTTGTCTTTATTCAGAAATATTAAACCTTAGCCTCGCAAAGCGGTCAAAATTTTACCTAACACAGAGTTCGCAGGCTTTCAGTTCGGGTTACTTGTCCCAGAGTTCTTCTTGGCGTCCTTTTTTCGGTTGGCTTTCTTGCTTGAGTGTGTCCAGTCACTTTATAGGCACTATGTAGGCACTTTTTTGGGATCGGTGCGTATTAGTCCAGTACTACGTGGCGCGGCGTACGCCTTTTATGGTCGGGTTCTTTTATGGTATGTAAGTGACCCTTGGGTCACCAGATGGTGGTGTTGTACAGCGTCTTGCAAGTATGTCTTCGATGCCTCACCGAAGTACTTTGTTAGGTTCGGAAGATTTAGGTCGCTTAAACGTTGACGTTTCTCTGGTAATACTCCGCCCCGGATGCTTTTCAGGCAAAGCGATTCTGAATCACTAGCAGTAGACTTATCTGCCCTTACTGACGAGGCGAAGGTGACGCTTACGTTTTTAGCATAGACATTATTAGCCTTACGCAAGACTTATGCAGGTCAAACTTGTGTTTCAGCGCTAGTTTGTTGGACGCACAGATGAGAGGGTGTAATCTACCCAATATGAATGCAGCCTAGTTCCTCACATTCTTAATGTGAGATGTGAAATTTATTTGGGAGTCGAACGTTACTCCTAAGTATTTGACCGATTTCTTCTATGGGATTTCTCGGTCAAAATGGGGAAATATATTGCAGCCCTCTACTTGGTGAACCGACGACATTGTCACGGGAAGTCGTTAGAAGCGGGCACCGCTAAACCGATCATCAGAGTGATAATTTGAGGAGACGTAAGCCTTGCAGTGAATGTCTATCAGCTGATATGATGATGATCGTGATAGAGGAATTGCAAAAACAATCAACAGATACATAAACGCAGCATTAATATAACCGTTATGTTATAGAATTATTCCTAATTTAGAAATGCGGTTCTCTTCAGTTAGGCAATCCGGCCATATAGTAGCCTTTTTCTGTGACTTTTCCAACCAGTAAAATATCTGTCTGGGCTGTATATATTATGAAATTACTAGGAAAATTATAGTCTTTATAATTACTGAAACCTATTGATTTTAATGCGAAGAGCGCAAATGCAATACAGCGTGTATTTCAAAAGCTTGGTTAATGCCGACTTTGTTTTGGCCAAATTGCGATAATGAGATCATTTATTAAAATAAGAATTATTTTTATTGCTATGACATCAGAATTACAACAAAGGCCGTCTCGTGAAGTAAAGATATCAATATACTTGTTTTCTTACTTTGAATGATAAACAACGTAATTTAAATACCGGACGACTAATAAAGGGTGATTGGTTTATAGGTGTTACACCTTTAAAAGAGTGAGTTTATTAGCTCATCTGTTAACAAAAACTATAAAGTTTTCATCTATTTATAATCAACCCTCATAAAGTATTTGCAATAACTTTAATATGTGGTAATCCCTACTGTATTTACAATAATTTTGATAACGCTTTTTCTTCTCTCTGGAAATATTGTTCTTGAGATAGTGTATGCATGGGATAGCATGTATACTTGGGATAGTCCATGCATTATTTGACAGCAATTAGGCTATACATTTTTCTCTTTAAGGCTGTTACACCTATAACTCTGTATCATGGATTTAACTATGCGATAAAAATGCTTTTTAGAAGTAAGGTAAAGTAACCGAAAAAGGTCCTCGGAGAACATAATTTTTTATAAAGGCTAGCTTACAATATTAATGAAAGTTACAAATCAATCTCATCTTTGTTCAAAGAAATTAAATTGTTAAAATTACCAAAATAAAAAAGTTACAAACTTTTATATATATTTTTTATCAATTTTCAATTCTCGAAGAGTTAAATAATTTTACTTTGTAAAATAGTAATCTAAGTATTCATAGTTAAACTAGTAAATGCACGAGGGAACAAGATTCCACAAAATACTCATCAAAGCGTAGACATGTAACCACAATGGATATGGAACTAACTCACTGGTGTGAATCGAACGGCAAACTCACTGAGTTGAATGATAAGCTTCTAATGTTCACTATGGCGGTGTATTTGATCACATAGTTACACTTTAATGTATACATAATTTAATACACTAAACAATATGGTTCATATACTATTATTATTGATATATAACGTAAACAGGACGTTTGGTTACACGTGTAAAAGTTTTAAATGGGTGAATGTATAGTTTATTTGCTATCAATTGATGTACGAAACATCCTATCCAAAATCAACGGTTTCAGAAATTACGTAATGCGTAAAAATCTATTTTTTAATTCAGATTTCTAAACATCAAAATTAATTACTAATACTAGTAACATACAGAGGTCATAAGGAAAGAAGAGTGCGAGTATTATTGAGCAGTATAAGCCACTTTTAATCACCTGCAGTGGACCTAGTCCATACAATCCCGTTGTGAAGGATGTTTGTCCCTCGCAATTTACGCCTCTTTAAAAGCAGTGGCGCGGTCAGTCACACTTTGCAGCTCTCCAAAATAGCCTTAATGAGCCCGTTTAAGATCTGCCACCATCGTTTAACCCTGCACTTTTGATTGTTTATGACATAGCTCCAAAGTGAGAGAATACGCCACAACACCTCAACCCCCAGGCATAATCTCCCTGTCTAGACAAAGTGGGGTGGACAGGTGAGCGAAGAAGCGTTTTGTCTAATTTATATTAATATCATCATGTCAGCCGATAACCGCTCGCTGTAAGACATAGGCCTCCCTGAAAGGTCGTTGTGAGAACCGGTCTAACATGTTTTTTTGTAATTTATCTGTTGATGTTAAGGCTGTTATCCTGGAAACTTTTGCAGCTTCATCGGAACTGAGTCAGTTAAACGAATGTATTCGCACGAAGGTAGACTTAACGCGTGTGAGTAATATAGTAAGGAGTGTACGATGGTAGATGAAAGCTATAACTACTCGGTGATCGAAGGTTCCAATCCTACCTTGGATCGGCTTCGCTTAGGCGGGGACGAGATTGTTATTTGAACATCCAATTGGTAAACACATATCTAAAGGATAGATTCAATTACAGGAAAGGACATCACTCACAAGTTGTATTCCGTAAGCGAAGGACTTGGCATTGCGGGAGTGGGAGAGAACGACGGAATGCCGTCACATCTGACACGGTCGGCTAGTGTCGACGCGGTTCATGAGGGTACACGAGGCCGGCTTAGAAGTCTCGCGTGGCGTGCAAGAACAACCGCTCCAAAGGGTAACGATCCATACTATATCTTATTCACGTCTAAATTATTCAACATGTTTGACAGTACATTCATATACGCACTTTTGTATTGTCAATTGTTTTAAGATAATAAACTGTAAGCCACTACCGACTCGGAATGCTGATCTGCTGAGAAGTGGCGACCAGAAACTTAAAAGTTGCTCATTAAATGAAGTTTAACGATGTTTTATTTACATTATCATACATATGTATATTTATTTTTATTTATACATTATTTGTACTTTATACGTCAAACATAATGCTATTATAAGATTTATTCAACAATACAATTTTAATTTTAGATTTAAAACTAAGAAAAAAAGTCTGGTATATGTCGTGTTACTTAATTATTTATGCCTACATTTAAACACATGAAGATTTTGTAAATTCATCGATGACGAAATTTGAGCGTTTTTGAGTTTATTTTTATTTCTTGTGTTTATCATGTGTCTGTTAGTGGTTTTTTTTTTTATTGGCGTAAAACAATATCCAGACAGTCTACATGATTGCCGCCTGAGTCATAAAGAGCTGAAGTGGACACCACGGATTGGCAAATGCCGCGTAGGACATCCACCTGCAAAGTGGTCACATGACTTTGTTAAGGTTGTCGGTAAACGCTATATTCAGGCCGCTTCCAACTGGTCCTATTGGAAATCTATAGGCTGAAATGATAGTGAAATATCATGTTTTATTTTTTTAATACTTTTTGTTAGTTTTTAAGTTCAGCAAAGAAATAACCACATACTGGCGAAGTTTTCCGATCAACTAAAAATTCATGCAATAAATATAAGATTTAGTTAACAATATGCTTTGAATTTTAAAATTTAAATTAAGAGAAGGAAGGTTAAAAATACATTTTAATATATTAAACTGTATAAAATATATATGTATATCATTTCAGGGACATCATACTGGCAGCCGGTGGTGGCTCGTCAATTTCTGCGACAGTCTCCGTTTGGGCGCGCTATGTTACCGCCGCGGCTGCTAGCGCAAGCGTCGTCGGCTAGTTTACAGCCGCCGTCGAATCGTCGCCGTGAGGTGAAGTTCGCGGAGACGCCGATCACTAATGAGCCGGCCGTGTGACGCGGGCCGCGGCTCCAGCCCGAGCTGGCGCCGCTCGTGACCACGCCACTCTCCCCGTCGACCACAACCACAGTTACCCTCGCACCCACACCCTCTATGTCGCCCTGACACATGCCTTTGACTTTCGAGCAAACAACTCCTCCTTACATGACAGACTTTTAAAACAAACCTTGAGCATAGAAATCCAATATAAAAGACCCTAGAAAATTAACTAAGCGCCATAAGAAAATAAATTTTATATTGCCTGTTTAAAAAAAGAGCTTCCTAATAGTACAGTACACAAATATAGCGTAGCTTACGTTTGCTCGATAACAATTGCCCGTGTCGAACATGAAACAATTCACCATGAAGTGCCAGTGACGCGTTGGTGTGAACACGAAGTGATAGTGTATTTGTTAAATCTTGAGTGACTAAGTAACGTAAATTGAAATTATTATGTGAGATGTAGGTTTACATAGCTAGAATAAAATGTATTTTGTATTGTATGTTGCATTAAAAATAAAACCGCTCAAGCGTTGTAATAGCTCTATGTTATATAACAATGGATCGATATAGAACTGAGCGATATCGATACATACTATCAAGAGAGAACGATCAAGCACTAATAGGTGTACGCAATTGTGACTTAATTTACCTAGTATTTGCAAATCAAATAAATGATTCGCGAACTATTGTAATGTTATAAAGGTAATTGTTTATTAGTTAGTACTTGTATATTAAATGTGTTAATTCGTATTAAAGTCTTAAAAGTTACTGCAAGGAATCATATTCAGTACGTTGATCATTAAATGTATCTATTTTCATGTTCCTTATTCTAGAGTCGTAATCCAAGTGGTCACTTAATTTGTAATTGCAGATATTAAATGTTGCATAAATAACTACGTTACTTCCTTAGACATAGTCGATGCTTCCAAATCATGTATAATACACAATGTGTTAGCACCGGACATTCTTCGATAGATATATGTTTTGTATTACATATTGAATGAGGAGTGATGTGGCCTAATTTTTTTAAGAATTTTGTTCATTTTGATGTTTTATTTTTTTTACAATGTTTCTATTACATACTAATTTCGGATTTCAATAATTTCCACAATAAAAAGAATGTATGATGTATGTGTTCTAAAAAACTTAAATTCTCATCATTTTCTCCTCTGTAAATTCACATAAGCAATAACATTACAACGAATGTTACGTCTAATGGGATATTAGTTGACCAAATGTGAAATGAAATACGAAAAAACGCTTTAACAAGGTATTGTACAATACTATTGTACAATCGTCTGTGGTAATCCAAATACCAAAGCATTTGTGAATAACATATAAGTAATTATGTTAATTCATAAAACCCACGAATGAAGACAACAGCAACGAATGATGTATAATTTTTCATTTGTTTCAATATGTATTAAAGCACAATATAATTAAAATTTGTTAAAGCACTTCGTGATAAACACATTTCTGCAACCGAGTACAATTCAATATTCTTCGTACAATCGTCACATATCTAAATGTTCTATCATTGTGTAACCTCATAATCGAGTTTTGTGGTGATTAGACTAGATAGTTCTAGATGTCATGTCACATGAAAATAATGAATATCATGTCGGTGTTTAGTTGTTGTCGCCTTGTTACTGTGCGGTATGAGTTTAGACGGACAGATAGTGTCTACATTAACGTAAGCCTCAGCAGACGGTCGCTTCGACATTCGATACATGCCTTTGAAATTACATAATGTATATGTACCTCGGTAAGCTAAAGTCAAAAGGCTAGTTCAGAAAATATTTTGATATACTGCATTTTTTCATAATTTCTATCTTGCATAAAAAGTATCGTTCCTCACTGTGCGAGCAATACCAAATTATGTTGTGAATATTGTATCAACTACTTTGTTTTCTTAGATAACGTTCAATAATTCCATACTTATCGTACGCATTACTCCCTTTCTCCAAGAATCGAATTAAAGTAAGTCGCTGTCGAGGCAATTGATATGCGGTCTGTACGATGTTGTTACGGTGAAAACTATTTTGTAGGAACCGAAGTCAGAAGCGGCTAGATTATTTTGCAGATTGGCTTCACTGCGATTGTTAAATGGTTTAACGGAGAACATTAATGATGGTCACATAGGGGTAAACATGTCCTAACAAGAACATAAACTCAAATTAAAAATAAAGATTTTAAAAAAACCTCTTTCTGAGATTTCGATTCGAATCCCTACAGTGAGAAAAATACAAAGCAATTAACTTACCTTAAAACAATAGTATATTTTTTTACATAAATTCTCTTTTTTACAGAAAATAAATTAATTAAAAGGGAGAGCGTAGCGTTATGATTATAAAAATAACTTGAACACAATTTGTAAACTTTTCGGGATTTACCTATTAAGTACATAAGGCTGGACATCAGACCGGTACTAGCAAAGTTAGAACACTTTATTAATATGAATGAAGTGGAGGCCTTGCTCTTATATACTTAACATTGGAAAAGGCTAGTGAAATTTTGATAACTTGATAACACATAGATTTGGAATACTAAATTGATAAGGTAAATCATACAAGATAACATTTATTATTATAAATTTTTGTGTATACAACATCTACTTGTTAGAAGCTTTTTGAATCGTGTACTTTTGTCATATATGGTTTTTTAAGATTCGGTAAGTAAATAAATTCAATTTGCGTCGAAGAGGACGCACGCACCTAGGTGAGGCCAGAGCTCTGTCGCCCTCGGCTAATTCAACATTGGATTATGAACCCACAAGAAGCTCCTATAAAGATTCATTAATCTAAAATATTTGGAAGTTTTAACTATTTTTAAATGTTGTACGCACGTTAAAGCGTTATTGTATTTGCGAATGTATTTTCGGCACGTCACCAACTACACCTTTTACGACTTTATAACAACATGATAAATGAAACCTTGAACAAGTATCACTTTTCTATTCATTACCAAAATTAATTTAATTTTCCTGTATGTTTTTAATTAGTAAAATTCTTTATTTTATTATTAGTATAACCTAAAATTATATATATTTTTGACGCAATTATCAATTAAAGCTTGCGTATTGTTAGACCTATGAGCACTTCTATGACGTTTAACATAATGGTGTTTTTGAATGATTTAAAAATATATTATAGTGCTTTAACATACAATTACGTGTTAAAAAAGCAACCAGACATACCGGCCATTTACCGCATCGTCATAGTATTAAGATGCTTTAGCGTATGAAATATTAGATTGTACTCCATGAAACGAGTGAAAAGCCATGATACAGGACTAATACTGTAATGACATCCAGTTAAACGATATTACGCAAGGGTAACCTCCACCAGTGGAGCGGTAAAGATTGAGATTTGCGATCGTAGGTTGCGGGTTCGAATCCTATATTATTCAGACTTTGTGTATTCATTAGTCATTATAGGATTGACACTCTCACAAACAGTAGCGTCAAAACCCTTTTCCTCTGGGTACCATAATACACTACACTCGCCAACCTGCCTGCCAAGCATGGCGATTATGTTATTAATGTTTATGGGCTAAAATGGCGAACCTCCACCAAATATTTTACTTAAATCTCACAAGAAAATTATTAATCGTTTTTGTCCATTACGTACAGTAGAGCCACGCACTCACTGATTTTTCTTGAGCCAGGTTTACCTTTCATTTATTCAACTTCTATGGAATGATTCAGTGTTTCCTTTTTAATTAGTAATACTATGGATGTCAATATGATGCGACAATAATTGTAATTAAATATCAAAAATAGATTTAAAAAAAAACAGTATAAAATGCACTGGATATTATTATCACACAGTTACCTTTACGGAAAAGTGATACTTGTAAATAAATTTACCTCATATTAATTCTGATTTTAATTCGTCTTCCAAACTAATTATCCTATTCTTATTCATTTATAGCCTCGTAGCGTGTTAATATTCCATCGACATTTAAAAAATCCTTTACTATAAATCAATATATTGCAATTGCGAAGTTTGTAATGATTGATTTAAAATGATAAAAGTAACTATCAAGGCTTTGTATTCATTAGTGCTATTAATTTATATACTTAATGAACGATTTTGTAACTGTAGATCATTTAAATTTAACATTATATGTTTTTAATGCTAATATCTACATTTATGTATATTTTAAATAATGTATCAATGCTTCTTGGGTTGTGTAGTATTTTTATAACAAGTGTATTTTAATATTGGCTTTACCTTCACGGTATTAGAATTATAATAATCTCATAATTTAAAATATAATAAATTTAATAAAACTAACATAACCAAAATTATTAATTAAATACCACTTTATTATTTGGTAAAGAAAAATGTTTTATTATTACTGGTATAAAACATTACAAAAATATTGCCACATCTTTTGGTTTCAGTAAATTTGAATTCCTTAAAGAAATTTGCGCAAATATAATTTTATTTTTATCGTTATGAGTGAAAATGTTTACCTTCCTAAAATACACAGCAATTGCAACTACAAGTTCATATTGAATTAGTTATTGAAATTTTTTTTTCTTTATTATGCTAAAAACTTCATGCCTTTATGTGAACATTTCTTGATTCCATATGTAGAGCATTAATTATTATACTTTGCCTATATGAAAGACTTTTTTATTTTTTTAACCGTCGCGAGTGTATACGCTAATAATGTTCATGAATTTCTGAGGCAAATGTATTTAATAAAATGCTACGTAATAAACAGTGCACAAATCTGCCGTCTGTTTCCACATCAATAATATGATTGTTGTAATAGATTTATTGCAGTAAAGATGTTAGCGGAATCATTACAAAACGCCTCTGTGATACACGTTAGCAAGTTAGAGTAATCGTCGTCTGTTGAATATCATGTATTTTCTTGCGATCCAATAATATCAGAGAGAATGTCGTGAGTTCTGCGTCTCATCGTACATACCGTACCGTTATGGACTATATATTGTATTTATTCACTTTATAAACATGTTTATTATGTCTTTAATAAAAACAATTGCTTAATATGGTTTTCTTTAAACATCCTTACCAATTACTTTCGAATAAATTTAATTAAGACTCGACGACAGGAAAGCTTCAAAAGAAAATTGAAAGCTTCTTTTACGAACCAAAGAATTGAACTACAAAGCTTTATTGTAAAGAATGTACGTAATATATTAAGCTGCAATAATATTAACATAATTAAATAAATAAATAAATTGGTGAAATTGATATAAAACGCATCAAAGAGACATGTAAATATTAATGAACACTCAGGCATAATAATAAATAGCATAATATAGAGAGATGGAATAAACATTTATAAAATTATTAAAAACTAAATAATAATTATTGTTAAAAACTTCTGTACTGTTCTATGGATATAGAATTATATCAAGGTACGTTCTGAAATAAACATAAATTATATAATAATAACCTTATTAGGCATGTCTTATCGTTTTAAAAATTAAACATTAAATAACATCAAAAATATCACATTGCTCATAATAAAAGTGATTTCGAAACTAATTCATACTCTTAATTTGTTTAAAAAATAGCGTTTTCTGTAAAAATCTGCAATACGAAAATTAAAGTAAGCAGCAAAGTAATATAAATGTACATATAGTTAAATAATAACAGAGGTCAAGATACATATATTGTGTTTTTGAGCTACGAGGACTTCTTAGCTGACTTTACTACGATAGACGCTGAAAGTGGCTAAAATTAATATATTACATTGCATGGAATACGTGGGAATTGGAATCTGGTTTATCGTTTTAAAATAGTACCTTGCGTCTTGTTTTTGTACTTTACTTTCTGTTACAAGTATTCCCGTGTAAACCAAGTTTGTATCCTTTAAGTTTCATGGCAATATCAAAATTACGTAGAATATACATAAAAAATCACTGCCAATGAAACTTCAAAACAAAATTTAAGCATTTTTTACTGTTTTTAATTTAAAATGTTAAAATAGTATCTTGTTTATCATAGAAAAAACATATTTTTTAATAATTTTATCAACGTTCTTCGCTGATATAAAATGGTGGTTGCTTTTAGTTAAGATTTAACCTCGCGCTGACCCACTTTAGCAGTGGGTCAGCGCGATGTCAGCGTTCTAGAATTCCGAAATATACGTATATTATTTAAAATGTTAATAAACGCACAAGCGATGATAATTTATACCGATAACAAGCAGTATGCTCGCGAGCCACAACTCGAATGCTCGCGTCATGCTGCCTGACGTAATTACGTTCTGAATTCAAAAAATTGTTGTTTGTTAAAAACTATTCGTATGATGGCGTTTGTTTTAAGAAAGTGTGTTATTAATTCACGAAGTATAAATAATAGTAATAAAATATGTTTATTGGTGCAAAGTGTAAGTGACCTGTTTGTTTGTAAGATATTTGGTTTAAGTAAAAAACTTGAATTTGTGCACATTAACAGTGAATGACTTAGCATAACAACTACGTTGTGAACAACTTTAAATACATTCTTAAACTAGTTATAACTTCAACAAATCAATAATTTAAAATATAGCCTTTTTTAGTGGTGGCAGATAATTCTTTTACTTAAATCTTATAAAATTACATGAACATTATGTAAATGCGAAATCAAAGGTCGTACAACTAGAGTCACCATACTGTGGCAACCGGTATGTGTGAGGTGAGAGATTGAAAGCCGGTTATAACATAGAAGGTGGCTATTCTGTACTCATAAAAAGATATGCGACGCCTTCATTTTTTGCTAGGCCGGCGACCTACTGTATCTCGTTATAATGAAAGAGATAACACAAAAAGAAACAAACACAAAAGTTATCTTAAGTTAATAGCAACTTAGCGTTATCATTTGATAAGATTATTTGTACCGTCTACTAATAAAATTTGGAAGAAAAAAATATTATTAATTTGGTTATAGCGTGGAGAAATATTTTTACTCATAACACGAGTAAAACATTAGTTATTGTTAAGTTTTTAATGCGAATCAAACAATTTTTTATTTCAGAAGCTCTCGAATATTCCGCACAGGAAAAGCTCGATTATATATACTGTTGAAAATAAAAAAGTTAACTGTAGATATTTTTCTACCACCAATATCTTAAATGAAATTGTTCCATTCAAATTATCAGACATCGGCGAAGGAATACGAGAAGTTGTAATCAAAGAATGGTAATATTTTAGAACTTTCGCTATAGTTCTGTTATTTATTTATTTGAAATACGCACTCGTTAACGATTTCTGTTGAGCAATACGTAACATAAGTGTACATTAGTTTCATTTAACAAAGTGCAAAATTAAGTAAGTTTGCGTATTGTAAGCTTACGTAGTCATATACCTAATTATTCTATCTTATATCTTAACGTTAATAACTGAATAAACTAGAAAATAATATTAAACGGTTCTTTAATAATTATAATACAAAATACATACAATCTACCACATGAATTGACAAAAATGGTTCGGGTATAGCAACAGACGCATTGTGGCCCACGGTACAAGAAATACCTTAATTTAGTTAAACAGTAAGCACCGAAGTTGTGTGTATGTACCTTAATTTCTAGTCATTTCTTCCTGTCGGCCTAATGCTGGCTGGCTTACGCGCACCTCTTCGACGTATCGTTGCTAATTTCAAAAAATATTTTAGAGACCCAGATATATTTGCTATGTCTGATGAGCAATGTAGAAAATTATTAACAGAGAATATTATGGCATGTAACATTTAATTGATAAATGCTCTCGTATATTTAGGATAATCAACTAGCCCATTTTGTTAATAAACTTGCGTTTCTTTTTTTATATTTTATTGTTACCTATTTCATAGGGTGCCTGACACTTTTAGCCAAGGCTCTTTTAACGAAATTAGTTACGCAAATAAAAAAATTATGAACCATCTTTTTTGGCGCTTAAGCTATAAAAAACTAATATTTTCTATGAAATTTGTTCTTTCTTTAAAGGTATGGACAGTGGAAGGGTTTTTACAATAACAACGTTATAATTAAGAAATGTGACTTAAGAAAAAATATGTAGGACTACAGTATGGTCATTGTTTACAATATCGTAAGAAAACATACACAGAAATCGGGCCTAAATTATAGAAACATTCCTAAGAAAAAACTTCAATCATAGCGACATTGTTATCGGAATAGTAAATATATGAAAAAAACGTTGTCTAGCACTGAGCTCTATATATTATCCATAAGGTTCAAATCCTTTATTACATTTCTTTATATCGGAATAAATTATGAATGTTTTGCACATAAGTATTATCAATACCATTAGATAATTTTCCAAGTACATCTCAATCTTAACATGAAGAGAAGATTTCATTTTCAATAATAACCAACAAATAATTGTTATATTTAATCTTGTCAATACGAATAATAAACCCGTATTCAGCTTCGTCGTCTATTCAGCTCATAGACACTCACTGTAAAACACCACAATTGAAAAACGGGGTGGAGATCGCGGTGTACTATTATGGTACGCAGAGCACGCCAACGCTCATCCTCTGGAAAGATGAGAAAAAGAGGCGGTGATAGCTGAGTCGGTTATTACAAGCGTCACTAGTTTTCAGACTTTTCTAGATTTCCAAACTGTTCTGCAGAAGTTTTAAATTATATTCTTTATTTAACTCGTTCTTCTTTCACAGAATTATATCAAAAAGATTTGCTTAACATACATATAAATCATTCCATATTTGTTGTCAGTTCTGCAATATTTCTATTATCTTTCATTTTGACTAGTGGTTAACCAAGTGAGTTTAATCAGTATTGTTGAATCGTTACTTATCATCGTAGAATATACCGGTTTCCTAGCGATGTTTTAGTTCACCATTTGTAAGTAATGTCCATATTGAATAATTCCCCCGAACTGCACGAGCTACTTACAGGTCATAAACCTTAATTAATATCCTGTTTATTTTAATTAATGAATAATAAATGTCCCCTAGGTTTGTAAAAATAGGTGACAAAGTACAACAATTCGATAACATATGTGAAGTGCAAAGCGACAAAGCAGCGGTAACGATCACAAGCCGTTATGACGGCATAGTCACCAAAATATACCACGAAGTGGATCAAACGGCCTTGGTTGGACAACCCTTAGTGGACATCGACGTGGAAAATACAGCTGATGAAGGTAATAAACTTTATTCCTTTAATAATTCTCGAAACGTTTTAAATTTTTTGGCCATATTTGTTACTATGCAGAGTATTTACAACACAATACCTCTAATCAAAATGATAACATGCCTCCCCGAGACAAGATGGTACGTCTCATCTTGTGGCAAGGTGACAACTTTAACTCATTAATTTAATTAGCTACAACGACTTTTAAACAGCAATTTTATTTTATCCTTCAGCGTTACAACACAATTACCATTGGCAATTTGTTGGTTCCCATGATGACCGAAAAAAATAGAAGTTCGTTAATTTTGGAGGCTAACTATATATTCAGGTTTCGCCATATCTGCTTCCTGTTGATGTCATCATTAAAAAAAACTTATCGGTTGCTTTAAAGAATTACTTGGTGTTTGTTTAATATAATACCATTAATGTTCCAGAAACTTCGTCAGATTCAGATACAGATACTAAGAAAGAATCTCCTAAAGTAGAAAGTGGAACCGATACAAAAGCTAAAGTACTGACTACACCAGCTGTTAGAAGAATTGCAGCACAATTTAAAGTAAATATAAAACTTAATTCTTGAAAGTGACAAAATCTTAGTTATTTTAAATTAAATCAAATTTCTTTTTAAGGTAGATCTGAGTACAATAAAACCTACAGGGCGGAATAATAGAATTCTTAAAGAAGACGTTTTATCGCACCTGGACATAACGGCGGACAAATCCAATGAAATCCCTGCGATACCTTCCATCAATTCAATTCCCATACCAGTGTCTACTGAACGGGTTCAAATAGAAACTATTTTAGAAGACCGAGTAACACCTATCACTGGATTTACTAAAGCAATGGTTAAGTCAATGACGGCAGCAATGGTAAAAATCGACAATTTTTATTTCTTAAAATTTTAAATGTTGTTGCTTTTCATATAATCTTGTATTTATTTATAATTCAATAAGTACACAAGACCTACAACTCGTTAAATAAATTTGAATATTATTCAATAACAATAATGGAAAGTTCTGTAAAGCAATGCACAAAATTTAAAATTATGAATATGACGATAATCTATTTTAAAATTTGCATGATTTCCTGAAAAAGAAATTGTAATTAAATTGGAATTTTCAAATAATGCTATATATGATTATAATATTTAATGACGCATTTTGATTAACGTCATCTTTTCTCACATTTTTAGCGGTGTAATTCCCATAGAATATCTTAATGTTCACAAAAGTTTTCACACAATCAAATGGCCATGTTATATATATCTTTATTTATTTTTGAGGTTTATATGTAAACCATTAAACCTCTTTTTCATTTAAACATTTAAAAACTTTTATCTCGTATTTGATATAACTAGCTTAATAGCTAAGTCTTTCAATTTTTACTTTACTCTAACGAAAAAAGTTTTTCTTTTTCTTTTTAAATGTATAATTTAGTTAGAGAACATAATAAGACTGTTAAATTTAGTCCTGTCAAAAAAAAAGTTTTATAGCCTTTATTTTCTTAATTGGGAAATTTGTCTCTAGATATGACTCCCATATGTCGGTTTACATATTTTATTTACATTGAAAGAAAATATTATCTATATCTCATCACCAAAAAAATTTATTTGTGTAACAACTATTCATCTTCCGTTCATAGTCGCATCTGGACAAAATTACCAATGTCATATTTGTTTAAAGACAATTTCTTTCGTAAATCTACAGTCCGGGCACATTCTATTATAATGTGATATGTATCTTCCACTACACTGCAAATCACACAGTTCTGGGAAATTATTTTTTTTTGTTATAAATCCAAAGCTATTTAATGGAATAAATAAATTTGTAACCAATACTTTTTAAAAAATATACCAAACTAATTTCCAGAAAATCCCACATTTCGGACTCGGTGACGAGTACGATGTCACAAAATTGATAGAATCTCGAGAAAGTTTAAAAACTATAGCTCAAGACAAAGGCGTCAAACTTACATACATGCCATTTATTATCAAGGCGTCATCTTTAGCTCTCGCATCATACCCCGTACTTAACAGTAGTCTTGATAGCTCATGTGAGAACCTCATCTATAAAGCGAATCATAATATTGGTGTGGCAATGAACACACCTGATGGTTTAGTAGTTCCAGTTATCAACGTAAGTAATATTTAGTTATATTAACCTTTTTATTTAGTAATAACATTTTATTTGTTTTATAATAAATGCACACAACCACAAATAAAGCTTTTTATTTTTTTTACAGAATGTTAAACACAAAAGTATTTTAGAAATAGCACGAGAGCTTAACGTTTTACAAGAGAAAGGTTTGAAAGGTCAACTCGGACTCGGCGATTTATCTGGAGGAACGTTTACGCTATCAAATATTGGCATTGTAAGTTATAAATATTACCGCAAAATATTAAAGACATTGTTCTAACTCCCTAACTATGGAGGCAAAAATTTCTAAAAATTCATCTGAGTAAAGTTGTCTACAATATTATACATTTATGGATGTGATATTTGTACACCTAAACGGCTAACGAAAATTATGTATAATGTAGAATAAAAATGCATAATATTTAATGGAAAGGTTCGGTACTTTACAGTTTCTTTCCATTGAGAGTACTTAAATCGATAAGTATGTCAAAACAAACGATAGATTTTAAGCTAAACAAAAAAAAACGTGTTACAGGATTTATATAAATATTTATTATGAAATACAATTAGAACCTACAAAATCATTTGTAAAAAAAATTATCTATGTCAAAAAGGAAACGCAGTTTCAAACATTGCATTATTTGTCATTTTAGGTTGGTGCAACTTATACAAATCCTATTATCGTTCCACCACAAGTTTGTATCGGAGCTTTCGGAAAAATACAGGTAAGTAATTATGTTGTCACATTTTAATTTCGTCGACACAAAAACGTTCGCTCCATGTGTCGTAAGCGTAAATTTAATGAATACATAAAATTTAAATGTAATTAATTTTTTCTAGGTGTTGCCAAGATTCAACTCTCAGGGCGAAGTGGTAAAAGCTCACATACTCACAGTAAGCTGGTCGGCAGACCACAGGGTAATAGACGGAGTAACGTTGGCACAGTTCTCGAATAACTTGAAACACTATCTTGAAGACCCATACAAACTTTTATTAGACATATAATTTGTCACTAATTATTTAATACCAAAACATTTTTAATTAAAAATGTCTATTTGTTATTTAGCCCAAAGCCTATTTAATAGATCTAACGGCGCAGAACCTCAAACCTAGTTACTTTGAAGTAAGCTATAGTCCATTCCGGAATACAATGAGGAGTGTATTCGCGATGAAATCTCGCAAAGATCTCTGTAAAAATCAACGCATCCACGGTGTTAATTGGTACCCATTTAAGCGCTAAAAAGGACATGTCGACGTCGCAAAATTTTTTATCTGAAATAATATCAAATAATATATTAGATACCAAATAGTGAAATATTATTAGTGCTAAACTTAGGACACAGAAATATGGTATTAGCAAGCTCATAGTCACTCAACGAGCCATGGAGAGAGGGGCTATGCCCAGGGTTTTAGATATACGAGATCGAATGAGGTAATCCGTAAACAAACGGAAATAACATGGCTCAGTGGATTGGTAGAAGTTGAACTGACTGTGAGCAGGCCACATAGCTCAGAACAGATTGCCGTTGTCACTTTAATGTTCTAGAGTACCACAGCATGACAAATGCAGCATTGGACGTCGACTCACAAGATTGACAGATGACTTCGTTAAAGTCGTCGCAAAACTTTGAAAGTAGGCCGCTTCCGACCGGTCTTATTAGAAATCTGTGGGGGATACCTATGCCCAGCAGTGGTCATTGCTCGACGGAAATAAATGAAATATTATATGATATTCGTCAAGTAATCTATGAAAACGAGGAGTGTACCATATAAAGTTAAGATAATCCTATTTTAACCTTTATGTACGCAGGCTCTCAAAATTAAAAACATAGTTCCTTTCCATTCGGAGCATTTTTACGTATGCCATGTTAAAATGTTTTTAACAATACGTGTACACACCTAAATCGTATCTAAACTGTTTAGACATTAAATAACATTTGGGCACATAGCGGTAGTATCTTCACGTTTGTTAATATTTACCATAAGCGATTTTGCTTAGAAATACAATAATCATTCACATCGGTTAGTTAGTTGTAAGACAGAGTGAAAATTTTAAGTAACAAATATCTTACACATGATTTATTAAGTATTGATGACGTACAGACGTACGTGTTAATGCCGAAATAAATTTGAATTCTAAACATACCAGCAATCCGTATAAAGTACACTTTGCGGGGCGATGATATTTGTATGTCTTCGTGCTTGAGTGCTAACAAAACTCTGTGACGACCATTCCAATTGCGCTCTAATTCCCGAAGTAGACTCAGGCGAGCTGGTTTTGTAAGAAGACCATTAAGGTCTTCATAATTACCATTACTAATCACTTGTGTCACCCGGGATATTGCCTAAACAGAATATAAGCGATTTCAAAATATGAAATAAAACTCTAGAAATATTAATTGTCTAATTCTGCCTGTAAAAATTTAGACGTTTAACAGTTACGACCGATTTTATAAATTTTAAATATCTCTTTATCAGTTTCCCTATTTTACACGCAGACAATTACTAAGACGCCTTACAAGAACCACGTGTATAGCACGTATGTCTTTGGTATATGGTGGTAATTTTTTGAGTTATGGTCTTCCTTGTCTTTCACAACTAGATCAAATGCAACAGGTTAGAGCTTATAAAACCAGGTAGTCGATTAACTTCTCCTACTAGGAACATAGTCATTATAATTAATGTCCACCTAAAGAAGAAACAGCATTTCTTAGGCGATAAGTTTTTTTTTCAAACTAACAAATAAATGGAATCCTTTTTTCGTCACTTTTCAAAAGTCAATACAAAACCGAAGGAATCATGATAATTTCTAAATTAAGAATGACTTTAATAAAAACTGATTATAGAGGCATGATTGGAAAAAGGTTGTAAAAGCTTTAAAGGATTTATTGTGCATTTGTTAAAAAAAAGCTTTTACATCTACCACCAATTACTTTATTTGAAGTATTTACTTTATGTGTTACATTGTTTATTGTTTTCTATTGGAATGAAACAGGCTAACAACTTCTGGACCACAGGGACAGATAGTAAATAATTATTTTTAAAACATTGTTCAAACTCATTTTCTTACTATATCTTCAACACGTTATTTATTATTTCTGAAACATTTGATTTTTTGTTAAGGTGTACCAGGCATTAATTGACAGCAAATGAGCTATTCATTAATCTCTTTAAGACTTTGACACCCATTTCCAATCACCTTGTAGAATAAAAGATACTTTTTTGTAATAGTTAATAATTTAAATTCATCGTAACCTTACTTGTTTAGTACCGTACTGAAATTCCTTCTCCGTAAAAGACGGATCCCAGACGCTTCTCAGGACACGGAAATCGATTTTGGTCATCAACCATCTAAAGGGATTTTGAAGCAATATCAGTTTAGGAACTCTCTTTTTCCTTTTATTAGGGTCTTCTCTTCGTCGAAAAGTAAAAGTTTTTGGTAGTGCCTTCAAAAGTTCGAGAGAGAGATTTGATGGTTGTAATAACTTTGGATTATCTTTTTTTTTCTTCTCCAAATGTACGTAATTCACGGGGAATTTTTTATTTGAAAATGAAACATTGTGCATCAAGTTTGTTTTGCATGGGGAAGTTAATACTTCTCTGGAATTATAACTAATGCTTTTAAATGTACGCTTCACGATAGCCAATGATGTTGTAATCGGCAGAAGTCTACTAATTAATAACATTGGTTTATTTGCCATCTGAAAAAATATAAAAAGAACCTATGTAAATGTTCCTAACAAATATTTCTGAGCCAAATGCACGATTGATACCCGCCTTATTTCTTATATAACACTTAAAATTAAACAGACAAATACACCTGAAAACTTGAATACTTTTTTTTATTTCGTCCTAAAGTCTTTCTTACCTATCATATCTTAGATGCTAACGATTTCATCAAAATTAGTAAACATGGTCTTCTAGTCATAGTTCAATAATTTATAAAAAACTAAGACGTACTAATTACGTCTACGAAAATTCTTATGGCAAATCAATACATGTCTTTAAAAAGGTGTATGTACATATACATAAATAATAAATAATTTCAAAAATCTATAAGGTAAAACAATCTAAAAGGTTAAAGTGTCGTTCGTTGCTTATAACTTAGATTTTATTATGATGAAATATTTATCTTACTAATAATAGCGTCATTACATGTGACCCTGTTTATTTTACATTGCATAATCAAATCAATGACGACGATTCCGCCTCATATCAATATGTTTTATTGTTGTAAAACTTTTTCTTACTAAAAATTACTGCTGATGAAATTATTTCGCGAAGGAGTAATGTAAATCCAATACAAAGTTTTAAATCCAATGTTCCAAAATTAAAGAAGTACTCCATTCACATAAATGACATTCGGGTAAATCATCTAGGTGAGCGAAATTGTTTATTACCATATAAATAGTAGGCTCCCATGCTCGATAGCCGAATACTTGTCCTTTATAATAAAGAAAGATATTTAGTAAGCAAACGTTTAGTCGGGTGACGCATTACTGAACTGATTTTTTGGCGACGAAAAACATACCGAACAACATTTTTCCCATGTTTATATTTTTATCATAAGCATTTTCGGTAAACCTAATAATTATATAACATATTAGGATTGTTTTATTATAACAAACCCTTATTCTCAAAACTTTTGGCTTGTTTTTGACTTCTCGAGTGACCAAACAAAAGTTAATAAGACCCCTCCGTTAAGACAAGGCTTTTCCTCCAGTTCGGAGGAAGTAGTGGGAAAGAGGGGCCGAGGGGCCGTGGGGCCTAAATAAACGGTAGAAGTTTTTGCGTAATAATATTTTATTTTAAATACAATACAAACCGTGAACAGGAACAAGTCGGAAATATCTAATAGAATGTAAAAGGAGCAAAGCTAAAATATTAATTTATAAATTTCTGATTTCCGGTTACTATATCCCCATTGCAAAACTTTAGCTAGAAATATGATTGGTTACGTATTTTTAACACATTTTTAAATTTTTTATTCACCGAAAAAACACTAATTTATTTAACTGATTATTAAAACTGACAACATGTTGTCAATATTACATTCCAACACAATTTGTCTATATCGATCATAGATAGGTATAATAATTTAAAAAAAAAAAAGAATTCAATTAAAAATTTACTATATTTACTACCTTAATCACGGCCACGGTCAGTAACCGCGGTAAATAATATGTATATATCTATATACGAGTACATAGATGAATACATCATTTTTTAACAAACGCGAAAACCTTAGAGTCCCTTACCGTATTTTAAATCGTACACTGTATTTGTGTCTTGCGTAATGACTAACACTTGTTTTGGGGTCACATGTTCTTAGGTGCCTATGAAAAAAGATAGTCAATATTGCTTTACCACCATTTTACATATTCCTCAGGTCTGTCTGGCCAGAGCACAGAGGGTGCTCAATCAATACCTTATTTTAGGTAACAAAGCTTGAGGTAGGTTATTTTTAAATACTGATTTTAATTTGAAATTATGATTTTGCTATTAGATGCGTTTTTCTTGGTAATGCTCTGCAAAAAGTACCTTCAGTGTGGATACACCTACACACAAAAACAATCAATTAAACAAAACTACGCAGGCTCGAACTTTTTGACTTTCGTGACTATGACGACTCATAACCTGAAAAGATAGCATGAAAATTGATTAGAACTTACGTAACATTTAAAGTTCACTAATTGCATACGTCATCAGGCAATCGGTATAGAATGACGCACACGTGACGGGATGTTACACACATTAGTATAAGGTTCGTGTAAATTTATTATGACTCGCTTCACTCTACTACTACTCGCATTTGTTGAATCATCGAAACAAATTATCTCGTTGAATGCAATGAGACTCCAACAATCCCAAATAGTTTAGTTTATTTACTGTCAAAGTGTACAAGTTTTGCAGAGTAACGCCTATGTTAGTGAGTAAATTTTAGTTGAAACAATCTTCCCGTAACTTACAAATATGTACGAAAACTTGATATACTAATGTTATTCGTATATTTTGAAACTATATGAATATAATAAGTATAGTTTTCGTGAAGAAAGAAACCTCATAATTTCTATTACATTATGTGTGTTGGTGGGTGCAATGCATGGTGACACTAGTTGAGACATGTCATTTAAAAAACTTAAATGTTGGCGCAAGCTTGATTGAAAAACAAGTTAAAATTCTCAATCAGTGAATATATCTACATACGCCGCATCGTCAATGCTCTGCTCGCTTTTATTTGTTGCTGAACGACGTTCATTTACTGTCGTGAGTAAATGACGATGCAGCTTTTAATGAAAAATGCATAGTTGTTGTCCGGCTACGGTTTATGTTGTTCTCGAGGCAACAAATCTAAATAAATAATTTTAAAATGGACAGACTGCCTAATTTAAAAGTAATGTCCATGACGTCAAGTTACTGTAGGAAATGATATGCACATAATTTTTACTTCACCAATGGATTTTTACATAAATGCATTGTTAGACTAGTATTGTTTGTACTATAAATTAATGAACTTAGTTTAATTTACACATTATAAAATATAATTAATCTTCCCATGAATCGAGTTTTAGACTCCGTCGTTTATTTCACTCTCTTAAGAAAACTTGAAAACTACATTGACGTTATTAATATAAATTATAACGTCAATTCATATTTCAGTTTTCGTTGGTACTAGAAGTATAAATGTGTAAACAATTTAAACGGATTTGATAATATCCAATTATTATCAAGATATATCGCAATAAATTATTTTTTTATCAACAATCACAGCTTCAAAATCTAAAATAGTAAATTATGATCATTAATCTATTTAAAATAAGTTGATCGATTACGGAACATTACATATGGTTATTGTTATCATAAAATAGATAAGATATAAATATGGTTTAAGTATGGCATGATTTTCGATGTAATTAAAACAAAGTTTCACTTTGTCGTTTATTACGTTTTTATATATTTGCAACCAACTAACAATCACATAAGATTTATTGCGAAGACAGTGTCGTCAGTTTCTTCGATATTATAGCTTAGATACATTTTTATAGCGAGATGTGGGTAATATTCCTAGGAATATTATCTCTAGCAGCAACATGCCGAGCTTGTACGCCCAGCATAACGAAAGTGAGCGGTACCCACGCTCCCAGCACAGTATGTTCGGGGGCTATGATCTTTGCCGATGACTTCGAGGATTTCGATTTGGAGAAATGGCAACACGAGAACACTCTTGCAGGAGGAGGTGTAAGTGAAGATTATTTGTTTTAATAGTAGCATAATTTATCCGACCGTATATTTGACTGATTATAGGAATTTCAAGTTTAAGGACATTACACAGACAAATGTTTCGCCGAAAGGCGCTTGATCAACGCACACACATCCAAAGTGATATTTGGCTAACAGCCCCTACATAAAAGTAACATTTACACGATATATTATAATTATTTGGTTAAACATAGGTTATTTATAAAAGTGAAAACAAATTAATCGCATATAAATAATTTCGGTTCGCTCAACTTATTCTCCGTTCCAAAAAAGTTATTTTGATGATTTGTCTGCCGATCCTTTTATTAATACTCGTATAAAAGCTGTTTGTTCAATTAACAAAATACAATTAAAAATTATCTTTTCTACACAGAATTGGGAATTTCAATATTATAACAACAATCGCACGAACTCGTTTACCAACAACGGGCTACTGTTTATTCGTCCATCTCTAACATCTGACCAGTTTGGAGAGGCTTTTCTTAGCAATGGCCATTTAAACATCGAAGGCGGAGCACCTGCGGACAGGTTAGATGATGTTGCTTACACTCTTATACATTATAATCACTATTCAAATGTTCATAATAATAACATAAAATAAATATTTATAGTTTTACATTGAGAAACAGCTAATATGTTATGACTACTATATTTTGCTTTGTAGTCGGTAAATTCCAACACTTCCAATTTGTGCTGGCATTTTATTACATGGGGATTTTTGTTAAAAAAAAATAATCGAACTTATGTCAGCCGATAAACGTCAACTGCAATCCATGTCTTCCCCAAAGATCGCCAAGGTGAGCGGTTTTAGGCTGCCTGCATCTGTGGACTTCCTACGACCTTGACTATATCATCATTCCACCTAGTGGGTAGCACTTTAGGATACTTTGTCTACCGTTTCTTGGTTGCAACTCGAGAATCTTTTGGCTCCAACGACCATCGTTTACAAGTGCGATGATATATCAACCTTGGACCAATCTTCAATCTCGTAGAAGAATATTTAATTCCATAAAAATTGAAACATATTTTAGATGTACAAACCCACAATGGTACGGTTGTGAACGCACTGGTACACCAACGAACATCTTAAACCCAATCAAAAGCGCACGCATTCGTACCGTCGAGTCCTTCAGTTTTCAATATGGGCGCGTTGAAGTCCGCGCTAAAATGCCAGCCGGAGATTGGTTATGGCCTGGTACGTTATGTTAATTACTCAATATAGATGAATTAAACATAAAAGGAGGTTTAATGTTACGTAAAAAGATTTTATTTATATTTAAATGCTTATCTTGTATATTGTATAATTAAATTTAAGACTGAAAAACACACGTTTGTTTATAGCTATTTGGCTCATGCCTGCTTACAACAAATATGGTACGTGGCCAGCGTCAGGCGAGATTGACCTGGTGGAATCCCGTGGCAACCGACATATGTTCCAAAACGGAGTCCACATCGGTACCCAAGAAGCTGGTTCTACTTTACACTTCGGTCCATATCCCGGCCTCAACGGTTATGAACGAACTCATTGGTTACGAAGAAACAGCGCCGGCTACGACACAGCTTTTCACCGTTATCAGTTAGAATGGACACCTGGTAAAAGATTACATATTGCCACTAATAAAAAATAAAATATTTTTTGTCAATTTTTACTCTTGTAATATTTGAAAGGCATGGTTTTATGTGAGCTTTTTTAATGCTTAACGTTTTTTGATGTCCACAAATTAATTGATACCATATCACAAACTGAACAAACAATATAACGAAGGCGTTATTTGCGGACGAGGTTTATGTAGCAAAAACATCGGTAAAAACATTGTATTATGACAGATAACATTCTAAGGTATTATTTGCGGATTTATTTATTAGCCGAAAATAAGGTTTATATGCTATAAGTATTTTCTGAGAGCATATTTGTAGGGCTCGATTTACTTAAGAGGTATATTCATTAACATTCTCGAAGTATATTTCGCGCCAGCTGTGTTAAAAAAACGTCGCAGACCTACAGATGAATGCTGTGTATCTTATCTGTATACTTGTAACATTAATCATCATTAAAGTAAAATTTCAGATTTCTTGCGGTTCAGCATCGATGATGTCGAACTTGGACGCGTAACTCCTGGAAACGGAGGTTTCTGGGATATCGGAGACTTCAAAAGCCACAATGTTGAGAACCCATGGCGATACGGGTCTAAAATGGCTCCTTTCGACCAAAAGGTACATTAATTTTTTTTATAACTTTGAAGGTTAACGTATGAGCATCTTAAGTTTATGTATAAGATCAAAAAAAGTTAGTAATTGAAATTAGTACTATGTACCTGGTTTTTTCTAAATTTTTTAAGGAATCTCGATTTTTAAAACGAAATCAACCAATTAAAAAAAATTGCGTTCGTGTGATTATATTAATAGAGATATTTCATATTTATAGATATTTCTTTTGACGGCTCGTTTTGTGGACTCCGCAATGACTGCCATTTCAACATGACAAATGTTTTACAATACGCAAGACTTCGGCTTAATATTGTTATATGCGGAAACACAAAAGAAAACCATTATTGTAATTCAACAAAAATACGTCAAGGCCAATTTATATCTTTTTTACCCGGATACCAGTTTATCGGGGAAGATTTCAAGAATGTCTAGCAGAGACACGTATGACGTTGAAATCTCTTGTTTGAAACAATTATTTTGGTTATATTTTATTAGGAAAGTTTTTTTTATTCTAGGCAATAACGATGATGAATTTAGTTCAGTCGCATAAATGGATAATTCAATTCACAAAAATTTTAAAATTTAATACCACTTGTTTAATAATCGTACAGATTAAAGTTGATAGTTGTTTGAAAAAAAAACCATTAGGAGACCAGGATCAACTGTAATAAATTGTGATAATGCATTATATTTTTTCAGTTTTACATAATTATCAATCTGGCTGTTGGAGGCACTAATGGATTTTTCCCTGATGGAGTGACAAATCCCCAACCTAAACCGTGGTGGAATGGGTCACCTATGGTACGTTACAACAACGTAATATTTAAAGATTAAAACTATTATTATGTAATAATTATTTTTATTAATAATATAAGACAGTAGCAACGTTTCAATAAACACAGAGCTACTTAAACGTTAAGAACTAATAAACGTTATTTTGGCTACAATATTAATAACAGGCATTAAAATTATTTTTTATTTGTCTACCAGATCTTCTGTCTTGGCCTTAGAATGATAGCTATAAAATTAAACTAGATTAAGGAATCCTAGCCAGACGTAATAATATGCATATGAAAACTACATTTTAAAAATTAAGATTCAGACAGTCGAATAAAATACGATTGAATTAAATATCGCGATGAATTTGACGTACATTATGATTATAATTAAAAACATGTATTATTTACAGGCGGCTACTGACTTTTGGAATGGTCGAGGCAATTGGTTGCCAACGTGGAATTTAAACGTTAATGACGGAAGAGACGCTTCACTGCAAGTCGACTACGTTCGCGTGTGGGCTTTGTAATTAATCTCCTATCTAGAGATTATAAATACATTTATCTGCAATAATCATAAAGTTGATTGTTCCTACTTAATTTCAAATTAGAAAAATTATTTCTGTTTTTGTGTACTAAGCGTTATTTTTGTAACCTATTACCACTTTATAACATTTTTGATTATTATATATGTCGGATAAACAGTCTCAGTAGTGTTTATAAAGCGTGCGATGTCATTTACCAACATCACTAACATCATTTTGGAGATCACAACAGTTTCAGAGAATCTTCTTATATTCGACTACCATAAACAACATCTTATACAGAGATTAACAGGACAACTAAGTTCTGTACTTGTGTCTTGTACTCATGTTTATGCAACTTAATCGAAATTGAGGTCTTTGAGCTAAAAACTTTACGCTAGAAGATCGTATTCCAGTTATAACTGTGACGCTCGCACGAAATGGTACTATACCCATGTCGGTGTATAGTAGTCATGAAGTATTGTGTAAGTTGACTGGTTTCTGATGATGATGATGTTGTTAGCCTTGCGGGCTTTCACAACTTCGTCGGACTCAGGGCTCGCGGGTCGAAGACCCGCGAGCTAATATTTATATACTATCCTACTGCTGACTCTCGGCGCGTGTGTGCGCTGCAAGAGACTAGCTAGAGTTGCTGTGGCTTTCCTCCTTCGATGTTGGTGTTGGAGTCGGCGTCGGCTTTAACGGAGTTTTCGTCTTCATGTCTTCTGTGTTGATGATGATGATGTTGTCTTCGTTTTCTTCTTCGATGTTTTCTTCTCGCTGCTGTCTCTTGGCAGTAGCTATTCGGTGCGCCCTCTTCGTCGGGCGTGTCCTGGCCATCTTGAATGTGGTCTACTTGGTGGTGGCCCCCTCTGATGTTTTCAGGGGGCGTTTTTTAATGCCTTTCGGGGTCGGAGCGTCCTCGTCCGGCACTGCGTGGCGTGGCCTACGCTTTGTTGTCGTTGCGTGTGTGTCTGGTATGTAGTTGGCCGCTTGGACCACCAGACTGTTCGGATGGTGTATGGCGTCATGGAAGTATCTCCTTGACGCCTCTCCAAAGTATTCTCTGATTGTGGGGAGGTCTAAGTCGCTGTGGAGGTCGACGTCCCTCTGGTATGGTGCCGCACCGGTTGCTTTCCGGATGAAGCGGTTTTGAATTACCTGCAGGCGATTCAATTTCAGCTCGCTGACATGAGCGAAGACTACGCTTGCGTAGGACAGTATAGGTCTTACGCAGGCTTTATAAATGTGAATTTTGTGCTTCAGCGAGAGTTTGCTGGAGGCACAGAGTAGAGGGTGGAGTTTACCCAATACGAAGGCTGCTTTGTTCCTCACGGTTTTGATGTGAGGTGAGAAGTTTAGTCGGGAGTCTAGGGTGACTCCTAGATACTTGACCGATGCTTTCCATGGGATTGGACGGTCGAAGAGGGTGATGTTGCCTAGTTTCCTTCTCTCAGGTACTGGCTTGAGTCTGCGCATCGGCTTTCTTTCGAATTTCTGGCCGAAGAGGACAGCTTCGCTTTTGTCCGGATTGATGTTGATTCTCCACTTCCGGAACCATTCGCCTAGGCGGTTGGCCGCGGTTTGGAGTCTGATCGTGATTCGGCCCTGATGCTTGTCTGTGTAGAACAGGGCCGTGTCGTCGGCGAACATAGCTAGTCCGACCTGGGGGTCTTTTGGTATGTCGCTGGTGTACAGCGAGAATAGGAGCGGTGAGAGGCAGGAGCCTTGTGGTACTCCTGCCAGGAGCGGTCTTTTGGAGGACCGGGCTTCTTCCACACGATATCTGAACGTGCGGTTCTTCAAGAAGGCTTGTATGGTGAGCACAAGCCTGTCGGGCACCTTGAGTTGATAGAGCTTATATATTAAGCCCTCGTGCCAGACTTTGTCGAACGCTTTCTCGACATCGAAGAAAAGTGCGCCGGTGAGGACGGGCTTTTTTGATCTTCCTTGACCTGACAGTATGTGTTCTGTCAGTCTGTGTACTTGGTGTACACATGAATGCTTCGGTCTGAACCCGAACTGTTCGTCCGGGATGAGGTTTTGACCGAATGCGAATTTCTTCAATCTTGATAGGATTATTCTCTCGTACACTTTTCCCATGGTGCAGAGGAGGCTGATGGGGCGGTAGCTGCTTGGCAGCTCTCGGGGGTTGGCTGGCTTGGGGATGCCGATGACGACCGCTTCTTTCCACTCGTCGGGGAAGGTGCAGCTGGCTAGCAGGACATTGAAAATACCTGCAAGCAGAGTTAGTAGCTGCCCGGGCAAGGCTCGGAGCACCCTATTGGTGATGCCGTCCGGCCCGGGTGCCTTATTAGGTTTGAGATCTGTTATGATCTCGGCGACTTCCTTTTCTGTCACTTCCGGTAATGCATCTCCCTTTGGGGGGAGTGCGGTTCTCCTACTTACTTCTGTGTTTACCAGATGTAAGTGAATAGGGTCGGTATAGTGCGTAGATGGTGTGCACTGGTTTTCTAGACTGTCGGCTAAACATTCGGCCTTTTCTGAGTCCTCGAAGGCGAGATCGGCATTGTTTGTCCTAACTAAGGGAGGGATGGTTGCGCAGTTGTCCATCTTCAGGCTTCTGGCCAGCCGCCAGAAAGCGTACTGCGACGGTTCCAGGTCCTGAAGCAGCGCATCCCACCTATCGTGTCTAAAGTCTGAGACGCGCGCTTTCACTTGCCTTTGTAGGCGGCGCAGTCTCTGTTTGTTTACCTGAGAAGGATGTTTGTCATGCTGCCTCATAACGGCATTCTTTTCCCTAATCAGCCTCCGAATGGAGCCTGGGAGAGCCCCGAGTCGGTGTTCCGATTCGGGTATCACCCTTGTGGCTTCTTCGATTGCTGATGAGAGGTGAGCTGTTAAGGATTTTATCGCTCGGCATGCTATGTCGGGCGTATCAATTTCGTCTGGAATCTCATCCAGGTACTGGGATTTCGTGGCCTCGAGTTTGACCCCGAGGCTACGCCAGTTGACAACGGTTTTGGTCAGAGGGACCTCACCGCCGGACCGGCCCAGCTTCATGACTACTGGTCGGTGGTCAGATGTAAGATCTTGTACCACCTTTATAGCTGCTACTTCTAATGTTATGTTTTTAAGCAACGCTATGTCTAATGTTGACGGCCGATGGGTGACTGAATGTGAGTACCTCGTCGGCTTATTTGGAGCAACTATGTCATAGTTAAGTGTCCCCGCTAGCTTGAAGAGCACCTTACCGTTCTGATTTTGACCTGATGCGTTCCAGGAGGTGTGTTTACTGTTGAGGTCACCTGCCAGAAGCTCTGCTGGACCTAGATTCATAATGGATTCCAGGTCCGATTCTAATATTGGTTTCTTGCATTGTTGGTATGCAGACACAATTACTAGGGACTGATGGCCCGTCATTGCCACCTTGCAGATGGTGGCTTCTAAGTTGACTAAAGGGGGGGGTGTGATAGGCACACAGTGGAGTTTTCTTTTGTAATAGATCAGGGTGCCGCCTAATGGTCCGGTCAGCCTGTCCTGTCTAACTATTTCATAATTGGCTATCTTGGGGTCGCGAGTTGCTGGTTTAAGAAATGTTTCTTGAATGAGCATGATGTCTACATCGTGCTCCCTAAGAAACAAGCCGATCTCGTCCCTCTGAGACTGGAGTCCGGCCGCGTTAAAGTACGCGACAGTAAGTGTTTTAGGTTTAGTCCTTTGTGTATTTGTACTACCCATTGTGGTTAGTTCTTGTGTTTAGTGCTCTGCTTTGAGAGCCCTGATTGTTGCGGCGTGTCTGATCGCCACCTCCATCCTTTCTTTCCACCCGCTAGCGGCGTGGAGGTCATTTGATAGCGCTAGGACGCTATCGATATCTATACGGTCCAAAAATCCCGTAAGGGACTCTAGTCCCGCACCTAAGTCTGTCATACCTGCCCTGGGGGTGGGTTTTCTTGCTGCTGGTGCTGGTGGTTGCGGCCTTGCGGCCGCCGCAGCTCGAGCTGACTGGGTTCCCGGCAGGGGTTTGGCCCATGCCGAGACTAGTGGAGCCGGTGCCGGGCGCAGCGGCGCTGGCGGTGGCTGGGTGGCGGTTGTGGTACCGCGTGGTTCCGGGCGGGGGCGGTGCTGGTAGCGCTGATTGCGCTTTGCACCCCCGCGGTGCCTGCGCGGAGCTTTGGAGCATCCGCGATAGTTCGCGGGATGTCCTTCAGCCTTACACAGGCAGCAGGTTGGTGGGTCGGCCGAGTTGGCCGGTCTATCGCACTTAATTGTGCTGTGATCTCCATCACATTTAACGCATCGGGGGCGGGCGTAACAGTTACGCGCCGAATGTCCGTATAGTTGGCAGTTGTGGCACTGCCCTACCTGTCCTTTCCTATGCGGGGTTTCTATTTTAATGCCGCTGAGCTGGCACAACGTTTTTACGTTGTACACTTTTTTGCCCTCCGGGGAGAGCTCAATTGAAGCCATCAACAAGGGGATGGGTTGTTTTGTCCTAGAGTTGGACATCCTGTAGACACTCCTCGCCGGAATGCCTTGTGCCTTAAGGTCTTCGAAGGCCAGGCCTGCGTCAACCTCAAGAGGGATGCCTCTGATGACAACCCTTAGCTGTTTGTCCTCCGGGAGAGCATAGGTGTGAAACCCTATGTTCTGTGCCCTGAGGTGCTTTGTAAGTTTACGGTAGTCGTCTACCGTACCTATGTTGATAATGATACCCTGCTGGGTATTTTTTGCCTTAAGGCAAGAAATTTTGTTTCTGGCTATCCATTTGGATAGCTCATCCCATTTGCCCTTCTCCTGAAGGATAATGGGCGGAGGGGGTTTGGGACCCCTGGGTGCCTGTGATTCGATTTCTTGGGCGGGGGACGGAGCCTTGCGCTCCGTCTGGGCCACTTTCTTAGGCGGCGACGCGCCTGGGGATGGGAGGACCGAGGTGTCCTCGGTTTCGCTTTTTTTGAGCGCACGTTTGCGCTTTTTAGTAACGAGGGTGAAGCCCTCGTCACCTGTCGAGTTAACGTGTTCGACCTCCATGTCGGAGCCGCTGGACTCTGACTCTGAGGTCGTTTTGGACCTCCCGTAGGAGGTGGAGGGCCGGCCCTGTGGGGTCGGACGGGTCTCTGGCCTGTGTGCGGCCTTTGGGTTTTTTTCCGGCACTGCTGTGCCGTCGTCGGTTTCGCTTCCGAGGAAGCGTTTATGCTTCGCTATGAAGCCTTCCCATAGCTTGGGGTGGGATTCCTGGAGGAAGAGGACTAGGTGCCTCCCTAGTTCCTCCATCTTGGTGCTGTTTCGGTGGTCGCGTCAGTTACTCCCCGCCTAGCGGCAGGGAGAGAGAGTCTTTCCTCCCTCGGTAGCCTGCTCACTTGCGCGGCAGCCACCAACGGGAGGTAAGGGCGTTGAATTGGTCTCCCAAGGGAGACGAAATAATTGGTGTACTTACCCCACTGGAACCCAGCGGCGTTTTCCACCTCAGCGTGGCACGTGCACACTCACTCACTCGGGCGCTCTGAGCGCACCGTCGGCTGCGCGCACTTGCACTAGACACGACCGCCCGGCGGGCTGTCGCGTCGAACACTGATTTACACAACTACTCGTCGGTAACTTTGGCGGGCAGCATGGGCTGCCGGGGACTGCACTATGGGAGCGCACGTCCGTCCGCGTCGACTACCTGCGAGCGAGTCTTCTGAATGTTTCTTGTGTGTGTGTAAGTTTGCGAAGCAAGAATTCCTCGGTGCTCGGGAATGGCGCGGGCCTTTCCTGACCATCCTCGCTTAAACGGCTTAGGGTTTTGAGCAAGTCTTATTGTCTGATTTGAACTCTGAAAAACCGACCATGAATCGTGATCCAGTGGATTAAGATCAGGACTAGATGACAGCCAGTCTTCAGCTCAGATGAAGTCTGGAACGTTCGTTTGTATCCAAGATTGGGTAGATCATGATTTATGACCCGGTGCCGGGTATTACTGAAAGGACTATTCTTGATTATTGAAAATGATGTATTAAGAAGCTTAACTACCTGCTCAATGATAGTTGTATCGATGTTTTGATACCTTTTTCAAAATTTGGCTCGGCAGGCAGGTATGGTTCCGCAGCTAACACCTCGCCAAAACTAATTGGGACTGTTGACTAATTGGGAAGCTTTCTTAGAGCTTTCAGCATGAATAAGGTCATTTTATTAGTCAAAATTAACTCGATTGTAAAATAAATTTTATCCATAAACAAAATTCATCATTTTCTGTGACCGTCCTTTGCATACCGCTTATGTAGTTGTTTTTATTTTACCACCCTATTCTTTTCATCAGTTAATTAATTACTAGTGCGTCTCTTATAGGCTGCAAGTCCTAAGGCACCTTCTAAAATACACGACATGTTGTAAGGACTATCTTCATCCCTAGAGATAAAATCTTTTGCTTTCGGACAAGATTTCTTTGAATTCTTTCCGTTACTGCTCTCATCACCTTTTTGTATGAACACTACGTTGACGGCCATATCCTTTTTTATCACAGGTTTACTGTTGTTATTGTTTATAGGCAAAAAAATTGACACCTGTCTCATCTGATGTTAAGCGATGACGAGATATATGATAGAACATGCTTGCCTAGAAAATATGGTCAACAATCATATAAAAATGAGATCGAAAATTGAAAAACAATGTTTTGTTTAATTTTAATTATAACAGTATTTCTGACTGAGACTAATTATATTCGTTCACCGTCAAGCGTTAGGTAGTGAAGTTCGATATATAATCGACTTGCGAATAATGCTAATTATTTATCAGCACAATTTTATTATTTTAATTACCCAGCTAATATTTTTTAAATTTCAAAACATTTAAATATTTTTTGTGTTTGATACATTACGGTCTATTCGAAAACTTATATTAATAACCTTATGAAAAAAGCAGCATTAATATTTAAACGTAAAATTAACATAATTTCCTTATTGTAATTAAATTTACGACGACGGACGTAGCATCGCTTAACTGTACCTCGTTTCCATGTCGTTTTTTTAACGCTGTGGTTTGCACCATCTTATAATTTTTAAGTGAAGAAAGGTACGCCCAGTACTCGGGTGTTAATAACATAAGATATCTTGGACTCAAGAACAAGCTAATAACATAATATCAGCCGTAGAAAGTCCACAGTAGCATATAGGCCTTGCCCATATATTTCCTAGAGGACCGGTTGAAAGAGTGTAAATTAAAAAATATTCGGGGTTTACATTTGTTATAATATTTACAAACCGAATAGAGAAAATAAAAATACTACTTTTTTAAATATTTTCTTTTTTGCACGATTTAATTTTTTTCAGCTGCTGGGATAACAAATGAAAAAAAAAAACAAAAAGTAAAGTCACAAGTTTTGATAATAACCTTTAAATCACATCTTTATTATAAATACATTTTTCAATATTAATCCATATGATAGAAACGTGGACTTAAATATTGCGCCGGTTTGTTAGCAGATAACGGCGTCGAACTGGCCATTATATAAGGCGGTATACGCCTCTTGTCAGAGAACGGGCTTACACGTGAATAGTAACGCCTTTCTATAACCTGTAAAAATATTTATTAAACAAATATAATAATAGTGTTAATTTGATATTTTCATCAACAATACATTTTTAAATTTGTCCGCTAGAGATAAATTTAAACAATGAAATGTATGACATATTAAAAATATAATATTCTTAAAAAATACAAACCTTGTCAAAAAACCTTGTTAATTTAACAGAATTGCTTGTACCAGGGGCAAGAGATCTGGAATAATTATATTGGGTTGTTAATAAACAAAATGATAAATAACATGAAGTGAAATTATTATCAAGATAATTAATGCTTATTTAAATTTATTATATATAAATTATAATATATACATTGAGATACATATATTGAAGTTATTCTAGCGATCTTTAAGGAAGGCATATATCTTGCAATGGGTGTCTATCAACTGTCATGATTGAATGAAAGAATATCTTGAGATTTCATTAAAATTTGTAAAAAAAAATTGACACTCCAATAATAAATATAACAGAAAAAATTCTGATTAAACTTAAGATAACTAGATGGGTAATATAACAATAATAAACAATTATCTGTCTTTTTTATAATATTGAACATTTAAATCAGCCTTGTAAATTGTTATCTGCACTCTTGTTAATAATAGCAACTATACAAGCTGGGGCTCGGCCCTCTATGGCACTTTGGACTCAAAATGCTGGATGTGTATCAAGTGTCAGCCCAAGCTAAGGTCTCACATGGTTCCCAGCAGCCCAGTGACTTTATGGATAATCCACCTAAACTACCTAGCAGCTTGGCGGCCTCCCAACACGGTGGATTGTATAAGGTGCCGAAACTCCCAGAGAATCCTTGTGCTTAGTTACTTTAAAGAGATGTAGGTATGTCAACATTCTGCCTGACATCTCATATCCATTTAACCCATACATTCTAATGAGAAAACAGTATTTGTGAGCCACAAATAAAAACTTTTCTTTAAAATTAATGTTATGTGTAATAAAATAATTAATCAATCCAAACCACTATTTTTCAGTTAGAACAAATAACACCTTTGTCTAAGAATTATCTATGCCAAACAAAAGACCATGTAAACAATAATAATATCCACAATTAATGATTTACCTAGCTTGAAAACAATTGACAAATATCTCGTCAGCCCCACATTGCTCTGCAATACTAGAGGAGAGTCTTCTGTACTGATTTTTCCTTTGTTTTTCTTCAGCTAAGTCAAACTTTGTACCAATGACTAGTATAGGAATCTAAAAAAAATATTAAAACCATTATGACAAATCAATGTTCATAGTTTGAAAAGGCCATATGAAATTACATATTGTTTGAATAGTCCTTGAAGTCTAACCTAAGTTTATAAACACAGTAGCAATTCTGTAAATTACTTATTTCCTCCCAAAAATAAATGTTGGGCGGAAATTTTAATGCACGTATTAAACTTTTAAATTAACACTAGATTATGCAAACCTAATTACCAAACAGACAATTTAAATTAGAATTTTTACCATCAAAAGTAAGTAAGACAATCTGGTATATTATAGAAAAATGTCCTATACAACCCCATAATTGTAGATACCAGTTATAATTTTTATTCATCATTGATAATAAATATAAAATCTTAGTACCTGCGTAGAGCCTAAAAATTGCTCTGGATCCACATCAAACTGTTGAAAATTAGGATTGGAGTTATCTTGATTCAAAATTTCAGTAAGCCATTTCTGCAAATTTACTTGACTTTTCCTATTTGTTAAATCATGCACTAATATTATTCCTGAAATTATTGAAATAATTTAACATCACTTCAGTGGTCGGCTAAAAATGAATAATAACAATCAATAATAATGTAAATACAAATAAATATCAAAATAATAAAACAAAACAAATGTAAATCAAACACTAAATGTTAGAACTGAAGATGAAAATTATAATATAGTACATTATAAATAATCTAAGTAAAAATGTAATACATTAGGTGATGAATAAAAGGAATAAAGATAAATGAATAATGTATTGAGCAAATGTTAAAGAGTGAAAGAAGAGAAAGAGACTGTACAAAAATAAAAAGAGAACTAAAAAAATTATTGCCCCAACAAAACCCTGTTCCCAACAAAATAGGGAGTGAAAGGAGAGAAGACCATAAAAAAGAAAAAAAATAATATTATATTTTGTCAGTTGTATTTTAATAAATGTAGTTACCATGTGTTGGTTGATAGAAGACATTTCTAGTATTCCTATGACCATTGGAACCTCCAACATCCCAAAGTTCCACAAAAAAGGTATTTTGTGCTTGCGTACCTTCTTTGAATCTATGCAATTTCACCTCTACAGAACAACCTACAGTCCATCCCGGTGACACCAAGGGTTTATTGTGAGCTATTAAATATGTTAAAGACGTTTTACCAACCCCTGAAATTAAAATATTATTTATTATGACAATTTGTTGTATTGTATGTAGTATATTTATGTTTACCTCATGCAATGGAGCTACATTACTTTGGTTTTTAATAAAAAGCTATCATGACACAATTAAAATATGATTCCACCATGTATATTTCAAAATAGCTAATTATATATATTTCAAAATAAAAATTTACATAAAAAATATGCAGTTTGTATCATTGGTTTTATTCCATTTACTCCATTAAGTCAATAGCTTATTTAATCCTCTCTTATTACTTATATTAATGTTGACTCGTAAAGAGAAAAAGTAAGAAGTGATTGTCTAACATGATTAGAAAATATTCACTTCTTTCTTTTTACTACAACTTTCTTGTAACAACAAACTAAATCGACGGCAAAATTTTTTTTCGACAAAATAAATACCATACAAAATGTGAAAGAGGAGAATACAACTTGGACACACTTTTTGAATGTTTTAAATTATATTTTCAATATAAGACTTTCTACATGCCTTGCTTATTCTATAAACAAATTTATCTAATTTTTTAAGCATGTATAATATATTTTCATTGTTGTTATTAGTGCCATAAACATAAAAAATAAAATCCTTATTTTCGTTTTATATTGCAGCAATGATTTGAAAAGATATTTATAATGTGCTATTATAAAAAAGAAGGTAGAGACAATAGATTGAAGCACACTAAGCATAGTTCTAGCTGATAGTATATTTTTTTAAACATTTCAATAGCACCATAGAAATAAAAGTACTTAAAATAAATTTTAAAATTTCGACAAAATTACTCGTTATCTTTTAAAAGTTATTCAACTGCAGAGGCATTTTAAATAACATGTTAAAAAAGTTGCAAAATTTATATTAAAAACCAATCTCACTACACTCCTAGTATCAAATAATTCGTGGTTAAATAAAGTTTAAATACCTTATCCATGTTCTTTTTCATGGCTTCCGCCCACATTTTCACTTTATTTCTATAAATTTAAGAAATTGTGCATCCTGTATCCAAAATGCCGATATTTATTTAATTTAGTACCCTTTAAAATTTTCCATTTAAAAATCATAATAATCTTGTACTAATCAATATTTAAAAAAAATCTATGTAAGTTACATATGGCAAAAAATTACAACGATACTCAAGCCAACTTTTAATATTACCGCCAAAATAATATATTGCCATAAAGTTGGAACGTTGCCTAACATGATATGTCATGGGCAATGACAAGTTGGCAAAAGGTTACTCTAATGCGTTGTTTGGTGAAATAGTGTTTAATAAAAAGAAGTTTACAGTTTTCTGCGTAAGATGCAAAAGTAAAGATTGTAACGTACCGGAGTCACCGAGGACAACCACTTTCACTTTTTCAATCGCCGCCATTCACAGGTGATGTTTTATCCTAAATATTTTGATGTTCACCATACTTAATTCATGTTGACTACCAACATTGTAAACGAAATAAAACATTGCCATACACGAGACGAAATAAGATTGGTGTTGGGTAACTTCACTAACCTCGTTGAATTATACTTAATATTGATTGGTAACATAATTGTTTTATAAAATTTTCCTGACTTTTACCTAAGGTAACTGGGATTTTGCAATCAATAATTAAAATTATGATAAAAAAACTTCGTGACTTAAAACTTTTTCCCATAATCATACTCTTTAAAATAATATCAAAATTACTAATTTACGGTTTACTGCAAGAATCGACTTCCTTAATACAAGTTAAAAAATTAATCCGCCTTTTTTAATCTATACACATAAAATTTGTGTGCATGTTTATAATACTAAAATAACCGTTTTTTACAATATGCATAATATATATACGGTACTTATACCAAAATTACTTTTTGTTTGTTTGTTTCGGCTAATCTCTTAAATAGCTGGCCTGATTTTGACCGAATTTATGCTGGCAAATAGCCGATGTAAGGATATAAGGAGCTGATATAACGAGCAACTCAGGCTACTTTTATTTTAGAAAAATTCATAGCCGAAAAAAGGAATTAAATAAAGTGGATAATTTTTTTATTAAATTCCACGCGGACGACGTCGCAGGCACAGCTACTAAAACAAAATGTTCACCACTTTGGTCTTTTAAATATAAAATTTTCTATTTAGCCCACTGTAATAAAAACAGAACGTATTCTATAACATTTTAAGAAGTTTTTATAGTTCATAGCGCGAATTTTGTTTCCGCGAAGTTTCGAACATAAAGGATTACGGATTTTGGTTCAGACTGAACGTTAAATTTATCTCTACTTTAATACTTATGTACATGTGCAAATATTCATTAATTCATAACTCAATTTATATGTATAACTATTTTGTTGTGAAAATACATTTTATTTATAAAGGCAACGTAAAACATTACTAAAAACTATTATAGTAACATTTTTGAAGTGGTTAAAAAAATGTAACTATCTATATTAATGTCAAACAATTTTTAAAGCTATTTCTATTTCCTTTCTAAACTGCGGTTATCTGTGACAGTATTTTCCTCCGTTGCTTATTTTACTGTGCTAGGAAATTTAACTAAAATCAATAATAAATAATGCGTCCGCCATTGTGTAGTGTATATGGTATTTTTAACCTTTTTGTACAAGGTTTAAAGTTAAAATGAAACTATCTAATGATAAGTATCTTGAGGTATTCTTAACGTTATAACAATGACCGTGTATTACAAAGTAATTATTGTGCTTCTCGTTGTAAAATCAGTGTACCTTTACTGTGGTCCATACAATGGACAAATTTGTAAGAATTACACTACCGGGTACGTTTGGTATAATCGTACGGGCGGTCTTGAAAACGAGAAAATCACAACTAGTCTCTGGAAAGAAATGATTTCAACTCTCAAAGAACCGTGTAGAAGCAGAGCAGAAAAATTACTATGTGCTTATGCATTTCCTAAATGCATCGACAAAGACGGAATAGGATTTTATGGTCTTCCTCTTTGTTATGAAGATTGTATGGCTGTAAAAATGCAATTTTGTTACAATAATTGGATTGTCATTGAAGAACAAAAACGCAGAGGAGTGTTTTTTGAATCTAGAGGACATTTTCGTTTGCCTGAATGTGACAAGCTCCCCAGATTATCTGGCAAAGGCACTGAAGTGACTTGCAACAATGCTGGTATAACAGATATGGACTATAGTCAAGTGACAGTGTCTTGTGTCAAAGGAAATGGGCGCTACTATCAAGGATCTATGAATATTACAGAAACTGGTTTAGCTTGTCAAGCTTGGGAATCACAATATCCTCATCAACACACTAGACCTCCGCTAGTATTTCCAGAGGTTCAAAACTCGACCAATTACTGTAGAAATGCAGGTGGAGAAGAGCGCAAACCTTGGTGCTACACAATGGACCCTAATATAAGGTGGCAACATTGTGATATACCCATGTGTGCTAATTCAAGCGAAGAATTTGATAATGTAAATGGACCAAATATAGTTATGGAAAACTATTTTACACCTACTTTTGTCTTACTTTTATCTATTGGAGGTCTGGCATGTATTCTTGGTATAGCTTCTGTAACTCTTCTGTGCCACTATTTTTTGAAAAGTCATTACTCTAAATTTAGCATGTCCAGTCGTAGAAACATGCAAAACATGGAAATCGATTTGGACAAGCTGCCTAGTAATCTTGCCTATCACACCACTGGTGCACAGCTGAATCCAAAGCTGGAAAAGTTGGAATTCCCAAGAAATAATATTATTTATATTAAAGATCTTGGTCAGGGTGCCTTTGGTAGAGTTTTTCAGGCCAAAGCTCCTGGCTTGGTTCCAGAAGAAGAATTTACTCTTGTTGCTGTAAAAATGCTTAAAGATGAAGCTTCTCATGATTTGCAACTGGATTTTGAAAGAGAAGCATGTTTGTTGGCTGACTTTGACCATCCAAACATTGTAAAATTACTTGGTGTTTGTGCAATTGGTCGTCCAATGTGTTTGTTGTTTGAATATATGGGTAAAGGTGATCTAAATGAATACTTAAGGGCATGCAGTACTGCGACTGCTTTTCCTCCTGCTGTGGAGAACAGAGAAGATTTAAGACTACTGACAGCCCCTCTTAATCACTTAGATCTACTGCACATTGCTAGACAAATAGCTTCAGGAATGGTTTATCTTTCTGATAGAAAATTTGTGCATCGTGATTTAGCTACAAGGAATTGCCTTATTAATGATGATATGGTAGTCAAAATTGCAGATTTTGGACTATCTCATAAAATTTACTTGCAAGACTATTATAAGGGGGATGAGCATGATGCTATTCCTGTACGATGGATGCCATTAGAAAGTATTTTATATAATAAGTATACTTTAGAATCTGATGTTTGGGCATATGGAGTATGCCTGTGGGAAATATTTTCATTTGCTTTACAACCTTACTTTGGAATGACTCATGAAGAAGTAGTCAGATTTTTGAAAGACGGAAATGTTCTTGCTTGCCCTGATAATACTCCACGTTGTGTATATGATTTAATGAAGCAATGTTGGAATCACCATCCCAGTGATCGACCTAATTTTAGAATAATATATCAAACACTTGATAATATTCAAATCATCCTGGAGAGAACTCATTCTGAATAAGATGGTGATTTTAAGATTAAATTTCATTTGGTTTCATTAATTTTATTTCGAAACGTAACATTAATCAACAACTTCATTGCCTTAAATGAAAAAATGCACATTTGTATTAATTTTGATTATATACATTTTGCCAAAAATAGTTGTTACAAAAACAGCACAGAAAGAAACATGTACAGCCAACTAGATAATAATGAAGATGCTTTAGAAATATTTTAAAGAGACCATTTTTAAATCCAAAATGAAAGGATTTTTGTTAAACATTTTATTTAAATTTTGATATGATTATTATTAATAAATATTGGAATGTGTTCAACAAATAACAACAAATTTATATTGTTGCCATTTTTTTTTTTCCAAAAACTGCCAATGTATTTGTAGCTGAATAAGATATGGTAATTTATTAATTCATTTGTTATTTCTGCAAGACTGAATTTGGTTAGCGAATATTGTTACTTTATTATTCAACCAATTGTCTTTATTTTTTAATGAAATAAGAGTATTTTGCTATTTTTACTCATTGTTTTATTTCCCCTTCAAATTTGTAATTATTTAGGTTATTAGGGTACTGTTTTAAAGTATTGATGGTAAGTGTATATTACAAGTGATAAAATACAAGTGTTTTAGTATTTCTATACTATTACTAAGGTTATTAAATGTAACAAAAATATTGCCCCAGTAAGAAGCATGATCATGTCAAGTCTTGTAATGTTGTAGTATCAAAGAAACCTTCCAGTATTGATAAACATGTACAAATACAATGCATGATATGAAGTGTTCATTACATAATTTAGAGCTACAATAGTTTTTGATCTTATATGTATAATGTAAAAGAATACTGCTATTTATTTTAATCAATGTTGGTAATGTAGTAAGTGTAAACATAATTAAATACATTAATTTTCAAATCTTTTTAATTAGATTTTCTTATCAGTTCTGAAATGCTTTCGAAATTCTTAGAATGTTAACCACATGTCAGGGAAAGTCTTTTCTTTATTACTGCAGCTTCGTCTAATAGAGAAAGTTTGTACTACATGTTCACTATGCAAAATATTTATCGCGACATCTATAGCTCTATGTCTCATGTAATTTAAAGTAAGTGTACACTAAAAAAAGAGATATTCTTAATCCATAAGTGCAGTTTTTAATAATTTTTGGTTAGAAAGAAGCAGATTTACAAATTTAGATATAAGTCAAATTCAACATAATGACATCTATAAACCAAAACAAAGTTAATAGTTAATTTTCCCTATACTTCAACACAATCCTAATTAATATTGTCCCCCATCATTCAGCATATGGGGAAAGCTGGGGTTTTTTCTGCCACCTCCCCCGGTGATAACATTTCCTGAATGTGATAGTAGATGGTAGCTAGGCAATAGCAACTGACTAAGTTGAGTTTCGGCCCAACCTTGGGCGCCTTTGTTTCATAACGCTAAATGAGTTTTATCTACAGCCTAAGCCTTTGCCCTTGGGCCTAGTCATTCCATGGAATTCGCCTGTCGAAGCGATATGTGAGCTCTCGTTATATACTAGTCTCCCAATCCGGTGAAACTGTAATATATAACGGCCTGAGCGTCAAAGCGTCTTCCGTAGCCTACGAGCATCGCTTCCTTAAAAGAGATCTCAGGCCAGGCGCCATACCACCATGAACCCGCGGATCATGTAAATGCTATTTGGATAGCAGTTTAAGTCCGTTGAAAAAATAAGGTTTTTTTTTAATAGCTTTTTTTATTAATATAAAAACTTTGCCAGTAGATATGTAAGCTTACTAAGTTCTGGGTCTTCTTGGACACTGACCGCATTCAGTTTTCGTAAATTGAGTTACAAATAATTTTAGATTACGTTTAAAGTTATAATCACAACGCCTTGCAAAATGGAATGTGGAATCTAATTTTTTTTTACATAAATTTTAGCAATAATGACAGAAGAGCGACTGGTTACCGAAGTGCCCAGCAGTTTAAAACAACTGGCCCGGCTTGTTGTACGAGGATTCTATACAATTGAAGATGCCTTAATAGTGGATATGCTTGTCAGAAACCCTTGTGAGTAAATTCATCTTTATTTTGTGTTTTAGGAGAAAGTGCAATAAGTACTTAATTATATTTATTGTTACAGGTATGAAAGAAGACGATATTTGTGAGCTTTTAAAGTTTGAGAGGAAAATGTTAAGGGCGCGAATTGCTACTTTAAAAAATGACAAATTTATACAAGTTAGATTGAAAATGGAAACAGGTACAATATTATTATCATATATTCAAACGAACCATTTCGTGAAATTATAAATGTAATGTTAAATATTTTAATTATTTATAATAACATTGTCACATACACTACGATAATTATTTTAAAAGGATAACCTAATCCTATTTAATGCGTTTATAAATGACGTTTATAATAACAGATAATATAACTATGAATTACAGTTTTTTTGGGAAGGAAACATTATGTATTGGTATTTTTATTGTTTTAACTAACATTTTTAGGTCTCGACGGCAAAGCGCAGAAAGTAAACTACTACTTCATAAATTACAAAACGTTCGTAAACGTTGTGAAATACAAATTGGACTTGATGAGAAAGCGGATGGAGACGGAGGAAAGAGACGCTACGAGTCGCGCCAGTTTCAAATGTCCTTCGTGTGGTAAAACGTTTACAGACCTCGAAGTAAGTCAATCCGTTTTTTTTTTAAATTTTAACATATGTTTATTTCTTAGTATATGTACATCAGTATTTCAAAACAATAAAATTAAAGCCCACTTTCTTTAAATTTTTCTTTCTCTATGTTACATACATTAGAGTCCGTGCCTTTATTGTTTCAATTATAGTTTCCTTTTTTTCTCTTGTTTAAAATTTTTGCAAGACACGAGTGTCAGTATTTATAAGTAGTGATCAATGCTCAAGTTACCAAATCCTTATTACTATTAGATATAAAAAGTACACTTTGTGCATTAATTATATGAGTTTGCCAATACTCGGTAAAACAGCTTAAAGAGAATGCGGCAGCGTACTCTGCGCAACATAATACCATACTGCAAACGCCGACTCTTCTGCCAAGCGTAGCGATTAAGATATATCTTGTTATATAATATTTGCATTGGGTATCTATGGGCTGAAACAAACAAACTTAATATAATCAGCTATAACGTCAAAAAACTAGACCGCCGTTTCGACTAAAAATTATAATAAATTATATTAAAAGACTGGTCGCCGCCGTACTAGGCTCATTTAACCTTGACGTATTTTCTTAACACTTTCATCAAGCAGTACTTTACTCATTATTACACTTCCACTTATTCACATATTAGTTTTGAGGACATTGTGAGGACTTGATTGTGTTTTTGGTCTTAAACAAAGAAATATATCGCCATTATATCTTTTTGTCACATTAATTCATATTCCAGGCAGACCAGCTCTACGACATGATGACTCAGGAGTTCCGATGCACGTTCTGTAACCAAGTCGTTGAAGAAGATCAGTCTGCACTTCCTAAAAAGGATTCTAGATTACTTCTGGCGAAATTTAACGAACAATTGGAAACTCTTTACATATTACTGAGAGAAGTTGAGGGTATTAAATTAGCTCCTGAAATATTAGAACCGGAACCAGTGGACATCAATACTATTAGAGGGTATTTAAGAATTTATATTTGGACTCAAACTTTTTTATAAATGTATTGTCTGTCGTCACTAAATGTACAGTACCCGGCGATAAATATTGCAATTGCATTACCTTTAGAAAGAGACAATCGGCTAATTTTGGCTTATCTCTGTCGCACGAAATACAACGACTGACAAAACGTCACATAGGTAGTGTGGGACAGAGATAGATAAGTTGAAGTGGCTGTAGTCACATCACATAGCGCATAGAATCAACGGTCGCTGGGACCGTAAGGTTCTGGAGTGGGAACCATGAACCGGTCAGCGCAACATAGGATAGGTGGACAGATGAGCTTGTAAAGGTTATCATAAGACGCGAGACTCAGGCCGCTTCAAACCGATCCTTTTAGAAATCTGAGAGCCCACCAATGGATGACTTACAGCTAAAATGATGATGATACATTCAACGTACACAAATGTTTTCCGATGAACTGATAATCAACAACACTGACAGCATCCTTCGGTCGAATTACGAGATACTATATCCTACAACAACCTAAGCCAGTAGAAAAATGTAACGGCCCGTCTTCAATCTCCCGAGGATACCCTCGAGTAGTTGTTGTAAAGATATCTAAGTTAAGCACCTACAGACCCACTCGAGTGAAAAAAAATAATATACACATTTTTAATAAGATATTAAGAGGAATATATCTACTAAAAGATTTCCACTTATGTGCTGACTCATCACGATATCTCTGGAACCATAAGGCTTAGGAACTTGAAATTTAGTAAGAATATTCTTTTCGTCGAGTAGATGTCAGCTATTTACCGATTTTATGAAATTATACTCGCACAATTTGTGGGGTCAGTCATTAAAAATGCATATTTTTAAACTTGAAATAAGAAAATAAATAGCTGTATTAAAAAAATATGAAGAATTTATGAAATTACACTGACAAAAGGCGGGGGATAGCTACTATATCAACATCATCATATCAGCCTTTAGACACCTACTGCCACCCCCAAGGATAGTCAATATGATCAGTATTGCGCTGCCCTCAACCAACTAATATATTAGTGAAAAATTATTCGCATTTATGTTGTGTATAATCTAGACATTTGTTGTTAGATTAACAATGAAGCAGCAACCAAAGCCTGGCAGCGAACAATGGTCGGGAGAGGCGACTCGCAACCAAGGGCTTGCTGTGGAGGAGACGCGCGTTGATGTCACCATCGGAGAAACTGATGCCGCTGCGGATGCAAACGCACTGCGCAAGGAACGACCTATCTGGATGGTGGAAAGCACTATCGTTACAAATGACCAGGTACAGATATATTCATTGCTATATCGATATTATACGGGATTTAATTGAAATTTGTTTAAAAAGAAAGGTTTATTGAAATAAAACAGTTGCATTATCATCATCTTATCACCCATTAGACGCCCACTGCAAGTCTCATACAAAAATCGTCTCGATTACCGGTCTTGGGATGTCCTCATCCATTGACATCTCGTGACATTAATTATGACGTCAGTCAGGAAAATAAAAAAATAATTAATATATTCGTTATCGTAAAGAACAAACAATAATAATAGACAGTTGTATAGCACTGATGTTTTACTCATTTTATCCATTTTGGGATAGACTAGCCGACTAGCCCGATTGATGTAATAAAGATCCTGATGCAAGGCAGCAGTGTGAAGGGATAGAAGAGTTGAATAAGCTCATCCGCCTACTGGACAAGGTTATAATATACGCGTTAAAAACACGGTAGATCAACGTCCTACACCCTGTCACCAATTTTTTTAAGGCTTTAATCCCTGTTGAATTGTTACTAATTAGCCGGTATCAACGGGTCAGTTTAAATTGACTTTTTAATTTAAATCGATTTTACATTCATTGCATGCTTTAACGAACTATAGATAGAGACATCGGTGTTCCCCGGAGGACCTTGGTTTTATTGCAAAGTACTAAGGATGACAGTCGAGTAGGTTTTAAGAATAGAACGTATACAGTCCTTAAAGCAGGAAACCCTTTAAAGACCTGAAGATTTCCACTGAAAACAAAAAATATATAAAGATATAATACTTATACCGAAATTACCATCTCTGTAAACATATTCCCTACCGTGCAGTAATCTAAAACTATTTCAGGAAATATGTGTTTATCTAATATCTCTGCAATTTATGAGGTTCTATGGGGATTCGAGACAAATTAAAGCAAATAACTACGACAACTAATATTATTTTTAAAATATATATGAAAAATTTCTTAATATTTATATGAAATATTGTTTTATCATAATACCAGGGCGATAGCGTACATTCATCAGACATGGCACTTGAGAAAGCTGCAAGCAACGCTAGCAATGCGAAAGGTACTGGAAAAGAAAAGAACGATGACATCATGTCTGTCCTGCTCGCACACGAAAAACAAAATACATCAGGTAATGACAACTTTCATATAGAGATTTTGATAAATATTAAATTGTAATAATATTGTGGATTAATAAAATGGGTGTATTTTAACATGGTTCTTTAATCAAGTTATTATTATGATTATCTTGATTATTTTATAATTCATTTTCCAAATTTACAATATTAACTCGACCATAATAAAGCTTTTGTTGAACCGTACTTTTGTAAGCAAGTAAAAGGGGCCGATAATAGTAGTGAACGTCAACAGTTATAAATGAATTAAAAATCCGTTTACATGCGGCAAAAAATTGTGTTGGGTTTTTATATGCAACTGCTTGTTACTGTTTTCGGATTTACTTTTCGAGACATATATTAAACAAAAACAACAAAATCACATTATAATGTTAAGTATAAATCAATCAAAGATGCTATATGTATTTATTGCACCTGCTTATCATATGATATAAAAAAGGAACAATCAAAATAAGCCATCCATATGCAAAAGACAACTTTTGCTACCCCGTCCAACATTCTTTGCTCGTTATTATTATAGTACTACTGAAACAGCAATATCGCGGCTTAAGAAAGCACGGCGTGGTGAGAATTTAGGGTACAAAGCATAAATTCTGTCGCCGCAAGCAGTGACGGTGGACAGGTGTCGGTAGCACTGTAAACAACAATTTTCTGGTAGTAGCTCTGTTCGAGAAACACTGTGTAGTTATATATTATAAAAGTAAAGAAATAAATTAAAAATACATAAAAGATTAATAAGCTTATTCATTCATGTATAAATCCACAAGGAGGACAGTCCTATCACTTTATTTAAACCGCACCAAGACGGGACAGGTCTCGTTTGTCGCTACTAAAGATTTTATAATTTCCTATCATAAAGATTTGTAACTACAATAAAGTTATTGTTCTGATTTCATCTACTTTCTCTTTAGGCAACAATGTGTCTAACGCGCTGAAAGGAATAGAACCAGACAGTTCGGATTCTAGTGATACCGAATCTAAAGATCCATATAAACTTAAAGATGAACTCGCATCTGTTGGTAAGAAAATTTTACTTTATATTAATTTTTAATTTAGTTTAATATAATTTATTTTTTTAAGAAAAACTATAAATGTATTAAAGTAATATACAGTTACATGGTCACACTTGACATTTGTATTTTTTAAGTAATTAAAAGGTGTTTCGTTTTTGAGTTAAATGTTGGCAGCTGACTGGGTTATTTAAAACATCTTTGTTTCTATATTTGTTTTTTATACTATTTATATTGACATTTTGTGTCACGATGCAGTTTTGCCCGTTCGTTTGTTCTATCAGTTTATTATTACGTATTATTTTATTGTTACATAGTTTTGTATAATTATATTTAAATTACCACCATCATTTCCATTTATTTAATCTGGTTATACAGTCCACACACGCGCCAACATTTTTGCATCACTTACTTCATTAAACTATCAATGAAGCAAGTTTTTAAATGTAATGTAATTTTTATTTAATACTGGCAAATAGGCTGACAAAAACTAACGGTATTTGAATGAAGCGCATTGTCTGTTTTAGTAACATTACGACTGTCCATTTATCACTATTTTTTAACTTACCAGATATATTAAAACTTGATCATAATATGATTAATGCAGTTATATTTATCACTAACCAAAGGTTTGTTACAGAACGTCATAAAAAAAAATTGAGTATCATGTCTTAACTTAGCAGTTATTAATGTGTCGTTACTTCTTCACACATGTTGAATTTAAGATAATGAATTGACGAAATTTGCATTTGCAAACAAAAGTTAAAGAAATTGACCGATATGAAGCAATTGTATAATGTATTATACCAAAATAATTTATTTTCAGCTGAAATGGAAAGTGAAGATTCAGATTCAGATGACAACGCCCCAACAGTATTGGTTAACGGTAAAGCGGTTCCTCTGACAAGCGTGGACGATGATGTCATCGCTAAAATGTCACCAACCGAGAAAGAAACATACATTCAGATATATCAAGAATATTATAGCCATATGTATGATTAGGTAATAAGGAAAACATTAATTCAGTTGTGTTTAATAAATATTCAGTGACTTGAACACATTTTATTTTTACCTCACTACAATAACATTTCTATGTGATTTTTATTAAACATCAAAATATCAATATAAGAAAATGGCTATAAAAATTTCAGAAAAACATTAGTACACTATAACATCTACATAACAATACAATAATTCTTTTTAATATAATAAAGATTAATTTATGATTTGATACATTATATACTAATGAAAGTTACTTAATACTGCATCAACAACTTCCTCAACATGTTTGTACTAAAGGTACTCTACTATCACCTAGTGTAAAATTTTACTCTATAAAAAAATAATAGAGTAAGAGAAGTTGTTAATTATAAAATTTAACAATAATAGTAAACTTGTTTTGGCTATGTTATAGAACACAATAGATTAATGTTATTAAGGAACATAATCATTCAAGATGTTTTCCCCATTTATTCCAATACTCTTGAGTTTGCATTTCCATTATTCGCGAAAGGCATCTATCGCAAGCAAACATTTCCTCTTCTCCAGTAAAAATAGCTGCTTTAGCATCATCCTGTCAAAAAATAATATTAACGTTTAGAATTAAGATTCATAAATGATACTTGCTACTGAAAGACATTTTTTGCCCAAATGGAGTAATGTAAAAAAAAGTGTCATTTACAGGATGATTCATTATAGTTGTAAATGCCTAAAATGGTGAATATATAGCATTTGTTTTCAATAATCTGAAATTAAAATATAAAGTGTTAGCTGTGAAATATGTTACATTATTTTTTTTTTGGAATGCAACAGGCCAATAACTTCTGGCAGTACAAAGTTTGCAGAGACAGATTGTAAACAATAATTAATTTTAATAAAGAAAATTTTAAAAATGCTTTCTTTTACTGTATTATCATTATGTTATTTATTATTTCAAAAACCATTGATTTTTTGGATATGGTGTACCAAACATTAATCAACAGAAAATGAACCATACATTCACATCTAAAGCTTATACACTTATAATAAATCAAACTATATTATAAGATCTCATATTTAATGCAATCTTGGTAAGAATTTTGTTCGATTTTAAATGTCGCCTTTAATTTAGTCATCTACCACTACTACCAATCTATGGAAACTGTAAATGCCACTTAGGAAGACTTAAGAAAAAAATTAATGTTATACATAGGAAATTGGGAAATTGTATTAAATCTGCAGCTGTTATTAAAATCCATTTCAAATAGTGTTGAATTAGTTATTTTTAATTTCATCATCATTTTAGCTGTAGGAACTACAATCTTGGCCTTTTCTATAGATTTCCATTAGGTTCAGTTGGAAGTTGACTGCATTCAGTGTCTTTTGCCAATCTTGAGAAAATAGTATTTCCAGCTTGTAGGTGGATGTTCTGCGCTGCTATTGACAGTATATTGTACACTCTACTGCCTTAAGGCTCCAGAAGACATTTGTTCAGCACACTGTGTAGTTGTTGTTTGAACTTGCTAATCTGCCCTATGTTAGTTATGTTTGTCTAATGTATAGGCAATTTACAATAAAAATTCTTTTGTTTTTAATTACTATCCATTGTTAGATAAGCATGTAATAGTAGTAATAGTAGTACTAGACCTAACTTTAACAGTTTATACAAAAATATTTATCCTGGAAAATTAAGTTAACTTACAGAGTCCTTAGTTATTTTCAAATCATCCATTAAAGCTCTGTCAGCATCACCATACTCGTCTTTTTCCTCAAATCTAAATAGTTTGTTTGGCTCACAATCAGCTGCAATGACAACCTTCAAATAAAATAGAATATTTTAGGTGAATCATCTATGAACACACAAAAGATAATAAATTAGACTTACAATGTTGGTGTACTTTGTTTATTGTCATGTGATAAGAAATACCAATTTGTTGTGATTAGTTAGTCATTGTTTTCATTTTTACTTACTCTAACTTTGTTATCATAGAAGGTGTCAATGAGGGTAATAAATCTGCGTAACTGAGATCTATGCTTCATAATAGATAATTGTGGAATATTCCGTATAAAAACTGTATGGAAGATCTTTGATATCACAAGATAGTCACTTGCACCTAGAGGCTGAAAGAAAAACAGTTTAAGCATAGTACAAATCAATAGGGAATAGATTTTTAGAAATTATTTTATATATTATTAATATGGATGTTCAAAAATATTGATTTTAATCTTGTTACTCATTCAATCTCCTAGAGAAATTCCAATCTTAGCTCTCTACATGGATTGTTCAATGACTTTCCAATGAAGCACAACATGAAAGACCATATATTGATGCCTTGAGTCATCAACTTCAAGGTTTTATCAATAACTAATAATAAAAAATTATATAATTATTGTTTGAAATAAGTTTTAATTAAAATGTAATGTCAGCACAACACATCTGAGCAGTAATCGTTTTATTCTTTGCTACCATCCACCTGTTTAATGAAATGAACTGATAGACAGAATTTAATATAAGCCTCAGTGTATATTTATACGCATGTATGAAACAAAAGTGAATATTTTATGCAAAGAAAAGTTATCACATTATTATTTTCAACATACTCTATCACACAACTCCTCAAAAGTAGAATCCAAGACTCTTCCACAAGATTTAGAGAACTTTACATTTCTTCCCATGATATTAATAACGCGAGCTCTTACAGTATCAGTCTCCATGGATATTAAGTATTTAAATAGATTATCAACCGCATTATCATCTTCATTATGTTCGCTGTTACTGAAATAATTGATACATTAAGTATTTACATATTGAAATCAAAATCAAAAAGTTTTATTACTATTATATTGGTGGATGATATAATAATTGATTATTTTAAAAATTGACATAATTCATTATAGTAATAATGCAATGATTGTGAATAACCAGTCACAAAATATACTTACACAAAATATTTACTATATTTATTACTCAAACCTCTAGTTCTATAATCTATACCAGAATCTAGTTGTACTACTGTGCAGTGTTCTTTCAAAATTGGTATAAATGGAAGGAAATTAGATCTTTGTAAGCCATTTTTATATAAGTCATCTGGTTTTCTATTACTGGTCGCTATAACCACACAGCCGTTATCAAACAGTTGTGTGAAGAGTCGTTTTAATATCATAGCATCACCTATATCTGTTACCTGCCACAAATAAATGTTTATTAATATAAAAAATCCATAATTATTTATTTATATATTTAATACTTGTAATTGTACATACACCTCATCATATAGAAAAATGTATTATTGGCAGTCCCATAACTCAAGGCACTATAAGTCACAGTATACCATCAGAAAAACAACAAGTAATACAATGCAATGTATAACATGGATTAAATATATCTATAAAAGCAAACATTTATATATATAACCTCATACATATATTAGTTTAAAAATATACAAAAATATGTAAAATCAAGAACAATAAAGAATTAAATTATTATACAATACATCAAGTGCAAAATAAGTGACCTTAGCTAAGAAAAAAGAATAATATATAAAATAAATCAAGTAACAAAGGAGTTACACATGATACCAGTAAAGTGATACATCAACAGTGCTACCAGGATACTTAAACCAGTATCCTGTATTAACAGAATGTAATAGAACATATTTTAATAATGTTTAGACATATGTGGGCATTACAAAGCTAAAGATTGAGTTTGTTGATAAATATTATATTTATTTACATTACATTAGTGTAGTAATACTCACTTGAAATTCATCAAAACAGATAAGCCAAGACTCCTGTGTAATGTCAGCAGCCACTGGAGGAATAGGATCAAAAGGTTTAGACCCCTCATCTCTGAATGATCGTGCACCTTTGCCTGATTTAATTTTAAGTTCATGAATTCTTGAATGAATATTTAACATAAATGAATTGAAGTGGACCCTGAGTTTCTCTTTTATCTGCAATAATAAACTTTTTTATTACACTAATCATACAGTAGGAATAAGAATGTGTATTAATAATTACTTACTGGCACAGATTCAAAAAATAGGTCCATTAGCATAGTTTTACCACCACCAACACTTCCATAAATGTAAAGTCCTTTTGGAGCCACAATCTTCTCTGGTTCACTTTTTCTAAAAAATCTGAATAAAGCGTTCTGTTGGGTAGGTAACGAAGGTCTATTAAAAGTTATTATTTCTTCATAAATCTTCTGTAGATGCTGCGCAACCTTTTCCTGATGAGTATCTGGGGAGAGAATTTCCTTTGCCACCTTTTCGGTGTACAAATTCCAAGGTCCTTCATTTATTGTGCTATGCTTGAGAACTTGAGACGATAATAACTTGATACACTGTGTACAATATTTCCATTGATGTTTTACGATTGAAGTAACTTGAAAACATGAACGTTGTGCAAACATTCTGTAGTACATAAAATTTGAAATAAAGGAACTAATTATTATGAAACGTTTCTATAAAATTTTATTCTACTACACATTTTATGTCAGCTTTTCATATAGATCCAATGTGACATAGTTTTATATTAAGAAAGTTGATAAATAAATATTTCGTAATCGATTCACGACCAACTACAAAACGACTAGTACTGTCAGTGTCACCAATATCATTGTCAATGTCAAGTTAGATTCTCTTGCCACAGCCATAGATAATCTAACAAGACCAATTTACCTTTTATACTAAAATGTCGATGTTGATGGAACATGTTACAAAAGAGATTAATTTGTTTGTTACAAAACTGTGGGTGGTTTACTGTATCCCTTTTTATCCAGTTACCTCTTATCTATAAAAGTAATATAAATTATTATATTAGAATTGTTTTTTTTATATAATAGTATTAGAATTATTTAAAATAACCACACAAGCTATATATATCAACCTTGAGAAATAAGGTTCAATCACATAACGCTCAGTATATATGGCTAAGGCCTTAAAGTTTGAGAGCCAGGACCACAGACTTGCAAATGCAGCGCAGGACGTCGAGGTGGACAAATCACCTTGTTAAGGTCATCTAAAAACGCTTGATACAAGCAGTGCCCCATCGGTCTCATTAGAAACCTATAGCGGGCGCAGCAGCACGTCCAGTACTACGTCTGAAATGATGATGATGAAGTTTAAATAAGTCTAGCTTCATGTTAGACCTGAGTAAATTGAGGTTAATTCCATATCTTAAAAGAGTAGTAACCATTATCTGATTGCATGTCATTAAAAATATATTATCAAAAAACACAAGGGCAAAAATGCTTGTACCACAGCAAATAACTATCCTACACCATTGATAGATAATTCTTCAAAAACTGGTAAAATCCCCTTACAAAATATACAAAAATATTCGCATAGATTTAGATATTGGAATAATGCAAATTTAATTTTATAATTTAAACATGGAAGTCAGTTTTCCAGGTATGCTTAACAATATACAAGCTTTGAAAAAATTAATACTTGAATAACTTAATTCTGTTCTAGCACTTAAAAGGAAATTAATAAAAAATCGTAAAAATACATTTATAAAAATATCAATATACATTTATTGTATTTTGTGAATTTGTGTAATTTTAGTCAATACTATGTCTCTATCAACTTGTCTTTGTACGCATCGCAGGAAAACTATTTTAAAAACTTTAAACTTTCGTATCCTTCATAAGATTTCGAATTAATTAATATAATATCGACAATATTAAAAAAAAAAACAATTTTGCAAGCTTATGTTTGTAATTAATAATAATATGTATACCCGTAAACAATTTTTGTTACATGTAGGCGCTAAAACCCACTTAAGTACCTTTATACCCACTAAACCTCATACACATCACAGAAAGTAGCATAGACTCTAAAGAAATACGAGAGGCAATTCCTATACCTGATAAACAAGCTCCAAGAGTGAGTGAAGAACAAAATAGATAGAAATGGGCTGAATGGCTTAGGATTGCAATTGGAAACAAATGTTACTGAATTTGATACTGAAACCTAGAAGCTCTTAAACAAAATGCTTAATAGACTTTTAAGTAAAATCCAACAGATTTGAAGTAGCTAAATTAGATTATCTAAGTAATTTTGCGTTTGATTATTTAATATTTGTAGTAATTTTTTTAACATGTATTATATATATATTTATAGAAGAAATATCATTTTTTTTCACATAGGAATAATTAGTTATAGTCCCTGGTAGTAACTGGTTACATAAAAGCCCGACTTAAGCCTCACATAACATGACATACTGTCACATATCTTTCGCATATTAAGATTTAGCTTAAACCGCTTTCACTTCGATGTATGTTTTACAATTTACCAGAAGTGGTGTTTAACTTTAATTGTGACTTAAGTCACATGTCGAGAAAAGTTTTCAAACGATGACCTGTTGTATTACGCTTAAGCACAACTCCTAATAAGCTGTAAAAGCCCTACGGACTAACAGCATCTACATCGATCAAAAATAAGCAAGCCTATTACGATGTTCGGACCTCCTTGTGTTTTTGAAATATAAGTATTGTGATAGCGCGCGTATGCTCAAGCTCTGGCAGACTATGGATAATCTAGTACATATTCTGAGCACTTTGAGAATAGACGAATTAGTAGGACGCGATATCCGCGGAATTCTTCCAAAACCACATCTCGAATGCTTCTACCCTTTGCGTTGTAAGAGACTTCAGCGTCCAAGTTTCACACGAGTACAGAAATATGGAGAAGACAACGGCACGCATTAGCTTCAATTTAGTGTTTCTGTGGATCTTCTGTTTTTTTTTATATGGGCAGTATTGTGAAAAATAATTCCCTACGGACATATTCTCGAAAAATGTCTAGCCAAGAAAAAAGTAAATTGGAAAGGAAAACAAAAATCTAGGCGTACAAGTCAATTTGAAGGAAAAAGATTTGCATCCTTCAAATTTATTTTGTTATAATATTCACAATAATTAGCATAATTAAATATTAAACGAGAAAGTTTAATAAAAAGTATACGTATATCTGGAATGGATTAACATAAAGGAAAAAATCGTTTTCATCTTCTAAGTTGACGAAGACATCGGACACATTCATTCTGCAATCATAAACAAAATATTTTTTGTTGAATTTATCAACCTCTTGTAATTTATATAAATAATGGTATTAATGATTCAGTTTATTTATTTATTAATTAATGTATGTGATAATACACATTAAAGTACAATTCTTTGAAATTAGTCTTAAGGAATAATTATTATCTATGCTTTTCATCTTCTAAATATCATAAATTTCAGCCTGTGAATAGAAACTCTGATATATTAAATCCAATAATCTAGTAGGGACATGTATTAATCTCACATCGCCTCGATTATGGTTCTTGTTGACTTAAGAAACACCTATAAATAGTAAAAATAAAACTCTCTAATATATATTTTTATTTACAAATTTTTGTTTAAAAACGACAAAAAAAGTTTAAACATGTTACATAATACGGCTACTTTGTAAAACCACCAAAAACTGTTGGTATCCAACTGAGCAAACGATAACAAACAATGCACAATGGATACCGCAAAACAATGAACTATCCCTTTTGCATACCTAATCAAGTAAACCTCTTATCTTCTTATTTTTCTACAAATATCGGTATTTTAACATCTAACTACATAGTTACATTTCGTATACAAGATTGTTTTGTTATCTATTTAAATTTTTAAATTTCATTTTCTTTATCTATTACTCCAACAGTATTGTTCTTAAAACGTTTGTTACAACATGGACGTTTTGTGCAAATAAAAATTGTTCATGAATTGACAGTCATAACAGTGAGTGAGTTTATTATTATTCTGGGTCATGGACGTTTGTTAGAGCAGTTATAGATAATGGCAATGGCTTCTTACTGATAGATGTATCCCCCTTTGCAAAAATAATAGCTTGCGATCGATCGCAACTGTGTCAAATTTATATCAATCTCTCCACAATTTACTCATATCAAATTGTATTCTATAATTACATAAATACTATCATTTTAAACAGGTATATTATTTAATTTAATTTTTAAAAGACGTACCAATTTCGATTTTTGGTAAAAGTACCGTACCGAAGTAATCTTTGAAACTACTAACTCTAGCATTGGCCTTTGATAAAAAATACTGCTAATGTCTCTTTATTACTGAGAAATAAACTAATGTCCTATTACTTTTATCGTAGTTACTATTACAATTATAAATTAATATATTTTTATCTCAATTGTTAATGTAAAGATCATTTCACCTGTTATTGCCCTGAATAAGATGATACACTTGAGTTAAAGGCAAATACCTAAGCTGCACGGATTCTCAATCATATATAAATATTATAATAAAACTATAATGTATGGTCTAGGATAAACGAGAGTAAAATGGAATAATATTTATTGCGTATACTTATTAAAGAAACACTTCAATAACGCATTGAACTGATAATCCAAGAGTCAGTTTGACAAATTACTGGCTGTTCTCAACAATAATAAGAATATCTTGAGAAAGCAGGATGCGGTCAAATTGAAATCGACGTCCTGACTGCATTGATGCAGTAAGTACATAATATATTGCAATCAGCAATCACGTATTATTGTCCTCTTTTTCTTTTAGCAAACAGGGGTGTGGCTTAAATATACCTACTCCGAGAATTTGCACAAAAATAAATATACATACATTAATGTTAGTACAAAATGAAAATCAAAATTATTTGAAATCAGTAATTGTAATCCTAACTTTAAGTAAAATAAATCGAAGCACAATAATATTTACACATTTATTAATTTCGTCCAAAACTTTAAAATAAATTAAATATTTCAGTTATGATTTCATTTAAATAATGTTATAACAAAAAATATACGATGAAATAAAAAACAACCCTAAGCAAGAAAGACATCGACCGGCCGCAATGTCTGTGTCCATTTAATTTACAGTTTCTTTTTTTCTGTCTGACTCTCCTGTCTTGTCTCCTGGAAATTCGTCGCGACGCTTTTAAACGGTGCTATTTTCAACAACTTATTGTATGTTTCTCCGGAAAGAAAGTAACAAAGGATTAGTTATTATCATTACAGAGTTTGTAATGTGTGTAAAAGTTCATAACTTATTATAATTCATGAAATTGTTAATACAGTAGTATTATTCCTGAACTCCATGTCTACACGAAATATTAAAAGAATAATGGTCTAAACTTTACCTTTACAATAATTTATTTTTATACATAATTATTATTATCTTATACGTACTATTCATTATTTATTTTTCCTTATTTATGTATAATCATGCTTATAATGTAATTTTAATGTTTGCGTTTTATTATTAATGCATTGTTTTGATTACATACATCACAGGAAGCGCATCTAGCGCCAATGAAAGTGATACCAAATAAAGTGATAGAGAAGTCTTCTCTTCTCTGTGATTTTCATAAATTCTTCAATATGTTGTATGTTTATGATAAGTGTCATGGATCATACTATTGTCGTCAATGTCAAGGTTACCTTCGGCGAACTGACCTACGGAACCTAAATTGATCTTGAACTCGCTCACACACTGGCCTCAATTGTGTCCCGTCTAATGTCCCGGTTAACAACCTCTGGTGCCAAGGTGCCTGTAGTTGTTTGCATAGCTAAAGGAAGTCTCAAAACTATTAAATCAACTCGCAAATAACTCTGCCATTCAAACTTAGATGTTTCTTTTTGACAACGCTTTATTAAATATTAAAGTGAACATTTTCTTCGCTTAAATCTAATTTTATAACTGAACTACCATGAATTATGTTTAGAATATTATAGTATTAATTGGCATGACTTCTTGTTTTCAAAGTTGGATGCACTTCGGGAACATAAACATATGGAAAATTAAAGTAAACTATTGACTGCTTTAAAATTTTAAAATAACAAACAAATTAAATGTTTAAATTTGGTTTTTAATGTTTAAATTTATGATTCCCTTGAAATCATCTTCGACTTACACATCACATATTCTCCACTTTAAATACAAAAAAAATTATTATTAACGTAAATTTTATAGAAAACGTGCGGGAATTTGGTTATGTTAAGTCTGATATCATAACCATTCTGAATAAAGTAAGTATGTATAATTTTACCTGAGTATTCTATTTTTTCATATAGTAAATAGACAGGCAAACGTATTATTTAAATAGACGTCTATAATTACCTTCAAAATTAAAATATTATGTGATTCTGCGACGACAATTTTTTTGTTGACAACGAGCTTTGTCACTTACATATTTGTTGCAATTTTCGAACTTACTTGCGGTTTAATAAAAACGATTGCACCTATTCGGTGAAGTTGCAGTATGTCGCGGTCCGAGCCAAGGGTTCTCAGGGAGCATTCGAGCTTCGCTACCTTAACAGAAGTTTTGGTCTAAACGCCCTTTTCGCCCTGCTCGCTCGAACCTGAGGAATCTGCAATACCACTCGGGCAAGCAATGTAAATCAGGTGAAAAAAAGAGTGCACTCTATTTTATCAGACTTCATCTCACATAAATTGTAAATTAATAAACTAAAAGAAAATCGCATCCCATAATTTGCTTATACTCATTATTAAGCTCATAAGTACAAGAATTTTCTTAATGCCAGTTAAAGATGACTGGTAAAGAATGTCAATAAAGGAATAATTCATTCAAGTTTTAAATAATAAAATATATGTAGATCATATTTTTTTATGAATCGTCAACTTTATAACATTACATTAATTATATTGTAATTATGTGATTTTTACATCATACACCTAATTCTGATATTGTTAGCTAAAGTTTCAACATAAAAACACGTCTAAAAGAATTAGAATGAAATATAACAACAAAAGAGATGCAGTGATGTAAGTTTTAGACGAAGTTAGATTTTCATAATCATCATTAGTATTTTTTTTAAAAATATAGAAGGCAAAACAGGTGAAAATCATTAAAAGTTTATGTTTATATTGGTAATGTCATTATTTTCTATCTTTATATAAAATTAGATAATTTTATTGATAAGTAACATGAGAGTGAAAATTATGAGATTGTACCTGAGTGCAGATGTCTAAAATTTCCGTTTTATTCGTATGAGAATGCCCGGAATATCACAAGTTAGAAGACTCATTTAAGTAGGAAATATATGTTATTGTAATTTGTCAATTGGTTGCTACACCCTATAATTTGATACTTCCTTCGGTTCGCAATAATCATCGTGGTTGTATAAATCTTTAATTATAAAACTATGTAAAACGCACAAGTCGTGCCCACCCCAATACCAGTTGCAAACCCGATTGTTGTAATTGTTGCGCTCGGGCAGCGACTTCAAATAAAATAGCATAAGAAACATCGTATAGAATATAGAATACATTTTAATAGTCATATATTATAATTTTTGGTACATACTTAGTTTGGCCACAAATGCGGTTACAATTAACAAAAAAAAAAGCAAAATATTACTCATGAATTAAGAATCGATCATTTTGATATGATTGTTCATTGTGTTTTCCTATTTTCGCGCTAACATATTGTAAATTATTTTGTGATATTAAGATGGAGTAGAGTTTGATGTGATGAATCGCTGTGATTACATTACATAAAGTAGTATGGTGCCTAAAACAAATTTTAAAATCATCAAATATTTGTATACTGAGCTATTGAAAGGTACAATGAAACCTCCTCTGTTTGAGACAGAAAAAATCTGGCTATCCACTTAGTACCCGCATGAAAAGGCGATTAAAGCAATAACGGGAAAGAATTCGATAAAATCCTGTCCATAAGAAAAAGATTTTGTCACGGTAGATATACATAGGACTTATGATGTATGCCTGCTATAATAAATATAGATATATGAGAGGCCGGCACTGGTCATTTCTCAACTGATATTCCAAAAAAAGGAAGGTAAAATCAAATCAACTACTTGAGCGATATGCTAAGGGAAGTTATAAAAAAATGGTTAACGGAATAGAAAAATTTAACAATTGAGCAATATTTTAACAAACAAAATTACCGTTTTTATACTGAAAGCTCTAAAGAAGCTTTTCAATTGATCAGAGTACAAAATGGGTATTGTCTGACTTCGGTGATGGCTTGGTGGGATTATAACTATGAAGGAGTGACTGAGTCATATTTTTGTCGAAAAGGTATCAAAATTGCCCAAGTGTATCAAAATACCATGAAAAGGTTGTTAAGCTTCTTTACAAATCATGTTCAATAATCAAGAATGGCCCTTTCAGTAAGGCAGCACTGGGTCATAAATCTCTATCTACCCAGTCTTAGATGAACATTCCGGACATCAGAACCAAACACAGGTCGTCATCTAGTCCTTATCTTAATCCACTTGATCATGATTCATATTCAGTTTTTCAGAGTTCAGGTTAGATAACACAGAGAAGAGTTTTCACAGGGAAAGAGTTGCAGTCAATGGAGACCATTTCGAATAAGCTTTATATATTTTAATGGTTTTATAATAATGTATTTGACTATCCACTCTAGTAGTGATAAATTAAACGTACCATAAAAAACAATGATTTTCTTTGTAACAATATTTATAACAAGATATACTTAATATGTAAATTTTATTTTTATTTGTGAATACGTAATTACGTAACTGTATCTACGGCTACCAATAAGAAAAATTGTTAAAAATGAAAAGCTGTCGCGTTCGTAGCTGGAAGAAGTTGCGCATCAAATAGCGCTAAATTCTCTTCCAACTGTTTGCTCTTAGCAAATATAAGAATAAAAAAAAACATTACATGCAAAACACCCCAGCGATATAAATAAAAATAGAATTAATAAGAGAAAAAAAGACCAAATTTAAACTTGATCTCTCGGTCGCCTTTAAGTCGGAATGATAAACGCTTATCCTGTAACAGCCCGAACTGAGGTCCATTCTCGGGGCCTTTTCGACAAGTCAGTCTATGGAGGATCATTCATAGGATGGTCTTCTGAGAGGTCCTGAAGCGAACAGCTTGACGATCTCTTAATCCACAACATTACACGTGAGGTAAAGATGCGAATCCAGGAATGCGAATGACGGAGCCCATAGGCTAACTTACGTGAATGAGATTTAGCCCACGGAATCAATGCATGTAAATAAGACATCAGTGGAGATCTAAATGTAAAAAAAACTAGTCTATTATAACGAAACACACTTTTCACAGAACAAAAAACATACAAGTTATTGGTTAATTATTCATTTAACATATTATTTTAAAATTATAATTATATTTTAGCATATATTTACGAAACCGATGATACGTAAACAACACAGGTTAATGTAGTATAAATTAATATGAAAAATTAACAAGTTGAAGACGTGCAAATTTAAGTTTCTTGAAGTTCGTTTTTAAATCATTGTTATAAAATTTATATTTTTAAACAAATATTTATATACAAACACACACGCACACACACACGTATATATATATATATATATATATTATACATATATACACACATATATATATATATATATATATATAAATATATATATTCCTCATTTATTCATGTCATTATCCACACAGGACAGTTTATAGTAACCACCCAAGTTGTGTATGTCATGAAGTATGGCCATTTGATAGAAATTTGAATTAGATTAGATTAATTCCCTTCATCTTAAAGCTACTGAGATTCGAAACAAGGGAAGAGCCCAAAACAAACTCAGACGGGTATTTTTCTGGCCACTTTAACAACATACTTAATACAGTATTAGAATAATTAATTCTCCGTTACACTCCGTTCTTACACTCCGTTCTTCCGTTTACACTGTGTGGGATTTCTTTACAAATTTTTGTTTAATGAACTTCTTAAAAGCATTACAAAACAAAATAGATACCTTACTTGAGAGTGTACTGCAGTACCGCAAAGTATTGTAAATTGACAAAAGAGTTATTATACAGGTAGAAGTGATCAATTAATGCATGTGTTGTAAGGATGGAAATCGGTATTTTATCTTCATAAAACTATAAAGTCAGACATCATTTCATAATCATAACGGTACATTATTATTGAGATGGCAGCGAGGGACAGCATCATACAACTTAGGTTTTTTGCGCAGTTCGAGGGTGGTCGCGCTATGCGGGTACAGCTGCGGCATGATTTGGCACGTACACTCTTTCACATACGCGACTCTATTTAAAATTTGCGGATGCGCTATGCACGGTGCCTACTTAAGATATCCGCAATTTTTTTTATAGCCGATCTTTATTCGAAAAGTGCGAAATATATCAGTTTATGAAAATTTAGTTGTCTATTTTTATTTTATTATTTTACTCTTGGTTTAAACATGGTACAATGGCGGAAAGCCTTATAAACTTTCTCTACCAGTTAATCTAGAGTGATGCAGAGATAAAAATAATACAAAACTGAAATATTATATATTACTTATATGTGATAAATACTGCACCAATTATCTAATTACTAATAAACTTATACCTACCAATATGTACATATATATTAAATAACATGTACACCGTATACGTATACATATAATATAAAGTATACAATTAGAGGGAAAGTTGCATCGATGCTTCTGCTTCACCTTTTTTTCTACTCTACATATTTGAACGAAAAGTACTGTTGACGATAATAAAAAAACCACCTACGGTAAATGAGAATTAATTTTTAACTTCGACTGATGCATTATTTAAAAGATAAATAAAAAGCAAAAAAATGTGTTATTAGATCATTCCTTGCAAAAATGCTCTAGTGGTCTTTGATTCATGAGCAATTAAGGTGACTGCTAGCAGCCAAAACAATCGATCGTTGCAAATGGCCGTCTGGCTCGTACGCACTTACTAATCGCACGCGCCTCTTCTACTCCCAATGGCAAAAAATTGTTAAAACCAAAATAATGTATCATCTCCATAAAACCATTAACTATTTCAATCGCAAAGAGTGCTTTCATATTTTATACACGGATTTAGAAAGTAGTATTGAGTTTTAATAAATGCATTAAATTCTTTTTTTTATTACTTTTTATAACCGAAAAGTGAAAGATACTCATTTGAGCATGTAAATAAAAAAAAAGCTATGAACGCGCGCAATAGCACCACGTCCTTGCTTCGTACGATAAGAAAATGTTATTTATAAAAATGACAAGTAATTCACTCTGGTACTTTTGCACCTACGCATCTACAATAAATTATAATGCATTTGTTGGTTTTGCGTGTTCGTGATCTTTAAATTATGTAACATTGCTACAAAATTATAAATTATTTTATTTATTTTCCCAAGGACAACGTTATTACTTCTCACAGATAACCAATTTTATTTAACTGCAAGCTTAATTAACTTTAACAATATAATTGAATATTATTACAAGGTCGAGATGCAACACTGCGATAACCCAATTGTGGATTATTGAATTATTGTTTTGGCCAGGATGCGGTCTGTATGAAAATACAATTTGTGTAATTTAACTTAATTGGCAGATGTGGGAAATCATCAATCATATTGCGTATTCATAATAAAACAAACTTGCCGCATATTGTTAGTAATTTAAAACAGTTTTATAAAGTTATTTCTTGGTTCTTTTTCCACACCACCACAGAGGTAAGAACCAAAGTGCGTTTTTTTTAAAGAGGTATCCCCAGTAGGCCTAGTCCTCTTGGAATAATACATTTGATCATTCTGAAGCTACCCCAATCAAAATTCGGTTACCGTTACAGTATATGTTGAGAATATTAGGTAATGTGTCAAGAATTGTGTCACCCAGTTAGATGAAGGCGGTGGGTTTGCACGACGATTAAAATTAGGGTTGCTAAATATATGACTATATGATGATTTATGTAACATACATATCAACTAAATCAAAAAGTTTAATGGAAAAAAATAATTACTAAATACAATCAAAAAATGTGTACTAAATTTGGTCATTTATGTAATAAAAATTTCTTGGTATTCAAATATATATGATTATATTAGATATTAGATAGATATACATTACCAACAAATAACAAATATTGTTATAAATTTCAAAGGTTCATATTATACTTATTTTCCGTTTAAGTTTACTTTTTAGAAGGATAGAAAATGAATAATTTAGTCGTTATTTTAATTATATATTGTCTAATTAAACTTAATATTAAAAATATAATTAAAAAATATTAATATTATTCATCACTCTGCGAAAGACAGCAACCCTGAAAAAAGCGAGGGACTGCGTACTAAGAGAAGTAACTCGCAGACTGAGAGACCATACAGTAGACGCCTACATATTGCTATGCTGAGCCAACACGACTCGGCTACCGCTGCCTCATTACTCATATCACTCATATAAAAAATATCAAGTCTATAAATAGCGTGTCCAGAATGTAAATTAAAATCACTTGGTCACAATATATATATCACATATCGACATTTTTAATTATATCATGTAATGAACAAATTCATATCAAATTATTTTATGGACTCGATAGAAAGTTAATTAATCTAACCAAATCTTTGTTACACTTAAACTAATTTTATTTTAAGACCCGCTCGTTCTTATATAGTGTTATATCACTATACACCAATCAATCATTGACCAAATAAATTTATTCATCATGTTAAAAAGGTTTGTAGTGGCGGCTACGCACCGTTTACACCGATTAAATAAATTTATAGATCAATTTCTTTACACACACCTCTTCACACACATATATTCCAACAATCTATTTAAAACGCTATGTTTCAAGTTAACACTAATGTTTGAAGATAATTGCACTAAAAAAGCTTTAAGGATAAAATAAAATAGTTGAAGTGTAATAAAATATATTTTGTGAATTTTGTACTCTGACATATTGAAAATCATAATTAAAAATGCGTCAAGAAAGTATACAATTCTCGTTTACATAGTAAGAATACCTATCGAGGTATCTTCGGTTTTTATATAAATCCTGTCGATAAGTTGACGACAGCCATTATCTTAACTTGGACCTATTCCTTTCATTTATTACCGTAGTATATCAGCGAACTTCTGTGTACTATCGCGTTTGATACTAAAAATAAAAATAGTCATATAGGTCACAAGATTTTCGTATGAATTCTGCGATGCAGATTTTCGCGATGGTTCTATTTTCCTGATATAAATAAATATATATATGTATATATATGTGTGTGTGTGTATATATATATATGTGTGTATATATATGTATATATATATATATACATATACATGAAACTATTGATTTATATATTAATAAATATATTTATGTAAATATAAATATAACAAAAAATATGTTTTGTTTGTTTTGTAAATAGCGGAGTTATGATTCGTTTCCTTTAGTAATATAATTACTTCATTTATTGTTATACCACTCCTAGTAATTGTTCTATTCACGTATTGGCATCGGAGTTAAAATTGACGTTATCAGAAGCGGTCGAAGCCCCTTGGCTTTAGGCAGATCACTTATTCGCTTGAACTTAGATAGCCTCGTTTTCGAATAATGAACAACTATTTACATTTTTATTGAAAACAAACGCAATTTTGACTTTTCTGTTAATTATAAATAAATGTACTGTACAGTAGTAACCAAAATGTGATGTGTTTTCATGTAAAAGAATTCAAAAGTAAAAAAAAAAAGATTCGCATTCTTACAATCCGATAAAATTAGTATTCATTGTACACTGGTCGCGACCGCAATAGAAATCTTAACATAGTCCCATAGACAATGATACGACGTTTTAAAGTAATCATTAGCTAATTAAAATTGGCAGTGCGCGATGCGATCACGGAGTACGTTACCCACTTATAAGCTGCACACGTGCCTGTCAATGAACTTTGTAGACCATATCCAGTGAATAGTCGCTCGCACGTGGTGCCGACAAGCTGCCAGGCACTAGACGTCTTTGCGCAAAACCTAGGTGATAAACGCGATTCTATCGCAACCGAGCGGCATTCATTACTATTTATACAATTTTTAGAATTTAAAAAAGATATAGAGGTAAACACTATGGTCCACGTTAGGCATTTAAGTTTTAAATTGAATCTTCTAGGGCATCGAACTTGGCTCTATTTGTGATAGAGAACACAACTGGTAGTAGATGGAGTATGCATAATTCTTACTATAAAGAAAGGTGAAGGTTACTAACGGGCAAATACAAGGACATTATCGGTGCGGGCGAGGAAGTCGTCCTGCTCGGTGTGCGTGACCAAGGTGCGGGCCAGCGCAGGCGCATCGGCTTGGACGCCCGGCGGCGGCGGGCGGCGCTCGTAGCGCTCCATCAGGTCGGCGGGCACTCGGGGTAATTCGCGTCCCGTGGTGTTGGGTGCTTGCGTGAAGCCGAGCTTGGCGAGAAGGCTTTCGCGGATCACGCGGAGGCTGTGCTCGCGGGCGTTTTCGTAGGAACGGCAGGAGGCACAGATCAGTGGTTCCCTGGGGCAGGCGGGGTCTTGGGCAAAGGCAGCCGCCAGCCACGCGGCCAGCAGCAGCAGGCGCGCGGGCCTGGCCCGCGGCCCGCGCGACGCGCCCAGCGGACGCGTGGTGCGGCAAGGCGGGAGGCGGCGGAGCGCGGCGAGCGATGTGAGGCCGCGAGCGGCGCGTGCTACACTGTCCCACTATATATAATGTACGCGCTGCTCGCTGCTCGCGGCTCGCGGACACGTTCCCCTGCCCCGCCGTGACTCACGCGCCGGGAAAGCGCGCCGCCCGCCCCTGCGCCACGGCGCTAACATGTCTGCCGGAGCGCGCATCTCCCGCGCTTGCCGCAAACCACCATTTCTATTATTCTTTTCATATTCATTTGATAACATCGCTATATATGCCTAAATTTCGTATTGAAAAAGTTAACAAAATGAGTAACAAAATCTCCATAGGTCTTACGAATGTATAATAAAATTTACGTTACAAATCATAGACCTTACTTCTCATAATTCTTAATAAAATTAGATATGATTAATAAATAAATCTTATTACAGCATTCAAGAGTTTATAATTGGTTGAAATCTGTAAAACTTGGTTTGCTGACTGGTTTCCATAACTAAAATTAAAACGACAAATAAATATTAATCAAAAATTTTAAAATTTCATTTAAAAAACGCAATTGTAGGATTCAGAAAATTGGACGCAACTTCTCGCCCTTTGCGAGAAAATAGTAAATGAACTAAGGCTACAAACTATTATTACATCATTCAAGTTTTTAGTTGATTGAAACGTGGAGAACTTGGTATGTTGATTCATTTACATGGTTGATATTATAACATATAAATAAACCTTGTTAAATTTCATTTAATAAGAGCGGGTTTTGGATTTCTGGTCGGCTATTCTCGGCAGACCAGCATTCCGAGCCGGCGGTAGCTTGATAATTGTATTGTTAAAATAATTGATGCTTCAAAAGTGCATCTAAATGAAGAAAAAAATATTTTTAATTTTGAACTATTACAAAATCTAAAACCTTAGATAGATAGACATACGTTTGGTAAAAGGGAAGTAGCAAGTAAAAAAACGAACTAGGAAGTTATTTTAATTCTTAAAAGTTTTATTTAAATAATTGATCGCTGAAGACTGTAATAATAACCCGTGGTATTTCGAAACAGATAAGCGTAATTTGATGTTAACTGTATTATCTTAAATTCCAGCTTTAATATAGAGTTGATCAATGATTTATAAAGAACCAAAAACTAGAGTAGTTAATAAAAATAAAATTAACACTTAAAAAATTCCATTAAATGAAGATGTAATGTAAAATACACATGTTTATATTTAAATAAAAATAAAGTTTAAAATTCATACAAGTTGGCAAACTCTTTTCGAAGTTCTTTGTTTTTTAATATACATCATGTAAGGTTATCCAACACATGACACAGGTGGTGGGTAAAGATAACGTCTAATTTTTTTTATTTATAATACCGTTACATCACTGTTCACGTGCAATAAAACCCAGTAAAGTAGAAATGAAAGCTTTAAAGTGCCAAAGGAAGCATTAAAGATAGATCCTTTGCGTTCGTCCGTCATTTCTTTTCTGTATTAGGTTCCACCGCGACATTACACTCCTGAGTTTGTAAATTTTACTTTGTTCTGATTTAATTAATTTCCAGTGAAATTAAAGGCTAATGAGTTATTTAAGGCCTCAAGCCGTTGAACGCAGAAATGATACTACACCAGGACAATTAAATAACCAATTTGTGTAATGCACTTTTTCTGTGAAAAATAAAATTTTGCATCTTTTAAATTAATATTTACTATTGCACATCTGATTTCTCTATGAAACTTGCAGATATAGAAAAGAAAACAATTTGCATTAAAAAACTGACGTTAAGTATTTTTCTCAACCCTCCCAAACCAATGAAACAAATTAAGCGCATAGTAAACCAAACTTGTAGACACAGTTTATTTAAACAGCGTTGTAGTCGAAGTCGAAAAAGTAGACTGGTCTATTTGTTTAAAAGTCCAAATATTATGACAGCGCACTAAAGAAACGATACATATTACTACTACGTGGGTTTGAAACGATTCGCTTATTTTTAGTTTTTCGTAAAAAATGCAATAGAGCATCTCAATCGCAGTTCAAATTACACAAAAAAAAAGTTGAAATTCCATTATCACATTTATTTTATACTTTGCTATGTAAACTTTTAAATATCGTCATATTAAGGTATAATAATGTGTTCATATGCAACATTTATGTGATTAAAACTTTGAAATTGTTTTGCGAATAAAACTTGCAAAACTGAAATGTTTTTTTCTTAAAATTTTAAAATATATAGAATACAGACAATTGTTTTATATTTTCTAACAGCCTACTCCACTGTTTGATTATAGGACGGACGCGCTTCTGACAAAAAAATCATGAAAGTGAAATAAAATCTTTAATATTTATTTTTCTATTATACGGGTCATCAAGATAGAGCTGTGTTCCGATGGAACATTAGGAAGGTCTAACATAAATAGATTTAGAGCCTATCTGCGAAGTGGTATATTTAACAAGCCACAATATTCCTGCCATTATTTCTTTACATTTTTTTACTACCACGGCTATAGTCCTCCGTCAGGGGATATGGCAGGATCTTCAACAATTGGCTATTTTTTTCACTAGTTCTTTATTTAATTTTACAATATTACTTAACAACTGTTCACTCAATATTATGGTTAAGCTATAATACATTAGCGAATGATGCTAAACTTATTTTCTTATCCTAATTTATACAAAATGGAGATATTAGCCTACTATTAAATTCACTTAGAAGCTTATGTTTACATGTAGGCGTGAGATTGATTCCTTTTATTTTCTACCAGGATAGTCAGAAATTAGTACAATTTTTGGCGATACTTGGTTTTTATTTCTCTGCTGACACTCCTGACATCACATCGTCTTCTATGCATTATTACAGAGAGCGTTTAGCATACAGGTATAGTCTAGTAATTTTTTTAAATTTCAGTTACACTAAACTACTTTTTTTAAACTACTTTTGTCTGGTATAATTATTATATAATTAATAATTTTAACCGAGTTCTACATAAATCTTTTACACTCTTATTTATAATACTGTTCTTAGAAACCTATGATCTTTTTTAAAATATTAATTCTAACCACCCATTCGAGCACCTTTTTCTGGCACATGATAAAATTCAAAATCCGAAATTTCTTTATTCAAATAGGCTTTACAACATGCACTTTTAAATTGAAAATTATTTTAAGAATATATGTTAGCTACCACCGGCTCTGAATGCTGAGCCGACCAAAAGGTTAACAGTTGCTCTCTTTAAATTAAATATAACAATGTTTTAAATATACACTATAATATCAGTCATGTAAATGGAGCAACAAACCAAGGTTTACACATTTCGATCAACTAAAAACTTTTTACCTGCCAACAGAGAACCCTCTGGTTCTAGTTGTTGCCTGTTGCCTTGTCGTCACCTTATGTCTGTACCTGTAGAACTATACCTGTTATGCCAGTTTTTACAGAATTGCTACCCTCTGGCCACCCCACCATGCCCACTCCACTCCACCTGCCACCATGTCTCGTCCCATGACTGCTGTGCTACCACCTCCAAAAACGTCTAATTTTTAAAGAAGTTAACTTGGTAGTTTTGGTATCATTTTTTGTTGTTTCATCTACGTTTTATTTCCTTTTGGAACGATGGCGCAGCGGCTTTATCGGCCATTATCGCAAAACAGAAAAAGGGAGACTAATAGTGATACTTACTTGGGTGACAAATTAAATTATTTGCAAACCAGTCAAAACAATGCCCACGTCTAACAATAACATTGGCGACGATATTTCTATCTAAAATACATGTTTTTCAATTATTATCTCACTTTTTTTCGTGATATACATTTAAATACTAAAATCATCATTTCAGCCAGAAGACGTACACTGCTAGACACAGGCCTCCTCCATAGATTTTCAATGGGACCGAAAAGAAGCGGCCCACATCTAGCGTCATCCAACGACCTTAACAAGTTTTGTGGTCTAAACTCCACGCGTCAATCTCCAATTTTAGCATTGGTTTGAAAAATAATTTAATTAATTGCATTAACATCAGCTTGTAGTAAATACTAGCTATAGGTAAGGAAGTTATTATAATCCTTTAAAACAAAATGGCGGTGACCGTGAAAGTTATTTTTCACCCAGGTAAGTATTCTAGCTAGGTACCTCTTATTATAGCCATACTGTTTTATCTTGTTGCAACAAGTGGTATTGTTAAAACATTAAATGCTGGTTCCAAAGACGATATAAATGCCAGAACAAAGAGCCTAACGTCAAATCGTACGCGTCAAGTTTGTACTGCATCCTGCGCCATTTTAATTTTTAAGTTCGAAATCAATGTCCATTCCATGATGATTTTAATGAGTATTAATAAGTTTCTATTTAAATCCTTTATTTATATCTAAAATATGTAAGACCTTGCACAGATCACTACGGTAGGTGTAACAATGCCTTTTCGGAATGGAGAACTCAGTTGCCGTAGTCTAGTTCACCCACAATGAGGCTTTTACATAGCATACCCGAGGTGTAGGACTGACCCGTAGTGACGATTTAACCTCTAGGGCCTTCTTACGCTATCTGAGACTTCCTGATGAGTACATAACGTTTTAATCTCATTGATTTCTCGGTAGCGAATTCAGAAGAGTCCATTGCTTTTTTTGTACCAAAAGAGTACAAACTCTGCACCTACAGGCGTACCTTCCTTGCAAGGTAAAGTTGTGAATTTTCTTCTTCTTGCACACCTCCTCCCACCTTATCCTGTACAAGGTAGGCGAAAGCGTGCAGAACGTTCACGTGGCCCTGCCGATGAAATACTAACGTCGTCGATGTTATAATCGGTAATGAATGTCCGAAAGCTTTCATGCTAAAGACGATGAGAACGTACATATATGGGATAACTATTTCTCTGTACTGGCAAAAAAGTACATGTACTTTGATCAAGTTGTAGTTTGGAAACAGCGTTGTAAATACAAGTTGCGCGGTTGCGAAGCATTGCGGTTCGAAGTTGCGCAACGTACAAAAACAATTAAAGCATATTACGTTACAAGGTGATTGCAAATGCAATGTTGCACATCTGCGCAATAATCTTCTTGTGTTTTTAAAGTGAGTTACTAAGAGGGCGTTTTGTTTACTGGGGAATGGTGTGAACAACGGTATGTATACTGCAGAGAACAAATTATTACACGCATCTCCCCCAGCGAGCACTAAATAACAAGGTCACAAACATTTTTTAGGACCGGACTGTCACTGCTTTCCAAGTGGCAATTGCAGATTCCACTGGCTCAAGTTGACGTGACGTAACGAAACCTGAGGAGCCTTGACTCTGGCCGCTAGATACTACTGTTTCACCGGACTTGGAGGTTTTCGAGCTCTTAGCACATACAATGAACACAGTAAATACTACAGCATACGTAGGTAGTTCCCGCTGCACAGAACTCACTTATACGAATCGATAGAGGAGTCCCAAGTCTTCTTCCGCATAGAAGTACCATCAGAAAATCGAACTCGATAGCCAGATTTAGGCAGCTATACATATGCTTTAACCTCGTGATCTGCGATCTATTTTAATCTGGGAATTCGCGAGTTCTGTGTTCATTCTATACGTGCTTCGATAGCACTACACTTTACACGTTGGGCAGAAAATAAACGCCTTCTTAACCGCACTTTTGTGAGCATGTGAAATGGAATGATAATTGTAATATTAGTCAACTATTACCGACATATATATTTATAAGCAAAAAAGTTGGTCTCTGAACTTTTTGGTAATTGTGGTAATTGTTTTATAAGTTGTATAATATCATTAAATTAAAAAAGGCAATTTTTGTATGTTATGTATTTACCAGTATCGAAAAACATACTAACTCACAGATTTCAACAGGTATTAATGCAAGAAAACGCCAAATTATAGGCTTAGTAGAAATCAGGCCAAAAACACGCTATGTCCCAGGTTAAACAAGAACTATCAATATAAAAGCAAAAGAGCTTGAAACTGTTATCCATGTGTCCCGATCACTTGTTTATGCCTTCGGACAAGGATGAAGATCTCTGTTTAACCCTCTTTCTCTCCAAAACCATGAATGGAGTAGTAATATTGACTGACATATTCGCCGATTCTAAACATCCTTTTCGTTGCAACGTTCTGTGTTGTCTACCTGGCTGAATTAACAGATATTAAATGTCTCTTAATTTAGCCAGGCAGTCATGCATTTTTTTAGGTTTAAATCTCTCGAGTTCATGGAGTTATAGCATAATGGAAATAAAGTAAAAAATAAACAAGAACATGAAAGCTACAAAATCGGTACATGTAAACATATCCTTAGCTTGTTATTACTTACCAATGAGATAAGCTGTGTATTTTCTGGTAACTTTTCTGATAACTCTGCCCGGAGAATACATTACAGAGGTACTCGTTATGCAACCTGTCTGTGAGCAGTGGCAATCCTTTACAATTAATGCACAAAGTGCAAATTATACAAGTTTGTATTGGAAAACGAACCCGCGACCGTCGACCGCAAATCTCAGTCCGCTGGGCTACCTCTGCCGTACACTATCTTACTATACACTCTTGGAATTGGAGCTTGCTGGCTTTAGATTGCTGTAAACACTAAAACAAGAAAATTGTAAAAATTTTGCTATTTTCGACAATTGGATGCTTATTTACATATTTATTTATATAGCTCACCAAGTTGGCAGTATTTCAGGTTGTAAAGGTTATTATAGTTGTGTATATAAAACAACGTAGAAAACTCTGAATAGAAATGTGATAGTATAAATCACATTGACACCCCTTTTATCCTGGCATTGTTATCAAACTCCTATAAAAGATTCTTATGTTACATCTTGAAAACAAGATTTTCTTTCAGTTAATGGATCTATTCTTCGAGATGTCAATCAATATATAATATATAAATCGAGACAAACTCGGTTAGATGTATAGTTTTGTTTTAGATTTGAATCTGTACGGACAAACTGATAGCAACCATGGTATGTTACCTTCGGTACATAACATTTCTCAATTAATTCAATAGTTTTTTTTAATTAATTTTATTCCAAAAAAAATTCTAATTACAGGAAACAAGATCGTTGAACATTGTACGAATTTTTATAATTTTTCTATTATTTGCACAAATAGTTGTTGCCACAAAATCATTAAGAAAAAAATCAAATGTTAATGAATTTACCGTCGAGAACCAGCGCACACAGAGAAGACATAATTTTATAATGAACAGAGGCATGGATGCCGAAACGTCGGGTAATGTTGAAGAATTTGGTACAATATACTCCGGAGATTATACCGACACAAACCCGAAGGAGCTACCATCTCTTATAGTTGATTATGCTAACATGATAAGAAACGATATTATTTTGTTAGACAATTCGTTCGAAACTAGAACACGGAAGCGGGGAAACTTGAAAGTTGAAAAATACAATGTATGTATGTGCGGTATTTTTTACAATTTTTTTTTATTCTTATGCATTAATGGTTCTATATTCATAGCTATGGTAGTTTATTTCGTAAACTGTAATAAATCTTTTTATAATAATATGTTTGTTCTCTCCGACGTCGTCTTTATTTTACCCCTAGCAGGGGAAAACAATGTATAATTTAATTTTATCATTATCACACATAGTACATACATAGTACACTATATATCAGATCAATAATTTTCAGCAGACGCCTTTAGACCTGCCGTGCAGCTGTGAGCTACAAAGCGTAAGTATTTTGATTTTATATCCAACAAAAATTTTAATTAAAAACTGATATCTTTATTAACTTTTTTGCAGAAAGAAATAATTGACTTGGGCGAAGAATATTTTCCCAGATTCATAGAAACGAAAAACTGCAGCAAAATTCTCTGCCCTTCATACAATTGCCAAAAAAGTTTTTATGATGTACGTATTTTTTTTGAGCACTATCTCGTATGTTATACCGAATTTATATAAGTCACCAACAAAAAAAATTTCCTTTACAAAATTATACTTTAATCACCAAAATCCACTTCCTCGAGAAACATTTAATAAACGCTTCTATAACTTTTCGATGTCCATTGTGCCATAATATTTATCCTTTCTATCAAAATAAGTCCCTAGTTTAGCAATTACTTCTTTACTTGATCCGGGTTTTGCGGGAGTATTTTTTAATCTATAAAATACCAGTAGTCAGCGAGAGTCAAATCTGGAGAATATGGTTGCTGCACAAAGGAATTCGAAACGTAATTCATCGCATTTAACATCCAAATTTCATTGACTTGTGACATGGGGAAAATGTACTTCTTTTTATAATTTCTGCACTCAAACGACACAATAATACAATTTAATATTCCACATTGGTAATGCGATCGAAAATATGGATGCCATAAGCGTGTCAGCTGATCTTTGACTATTTAATCCCTTTGAACGTATTTCACAGGTTGCAATTCACACAATTGACTATCTTTTTCATTCAGGTGTACAGTTTTAGATCTATGCTCTAATCACTGTGTTAATCACATAAGAAATTCTTTCTATTTTGCTTCTTGCATATTAACATGTAAAATTGTATCATCAAGTAATTTCTGAAATCAACAAGGTGTCAACTGTCTTAATTAAGTTTAATAGTCTGTTAAGAAGATTTAGTTGACTTTTTTATGGTTTCCTCAAAAACCGTCAATTTTTGTTAACAATAGGATGAACGCTGTATACGGGTTTTGTGCAACTACAATTAAATAATACGAGTTTATTCAAAATTTATATATAATAATTGGGATAATTGTTTTTTAATTCAAATATAAATTTTCAGGTAACAATTTTAAAGAAAACTGGAAATCCAAAGGAAGTATCGCAAGTAGAAGTCCCTTACGAATTCAAGCATCGCTGGGTTGCGTTTAAATTTCCGGTTGCTATTGGATGTGTATGCACAAGGGACTACATAGATAGTTAATCTTTGCTACGTCGACCTAATATGCTGTAATGTCTCTTACGGTTTAATATTTAAAGTGTTTATGGAAATAAATATTTAAGGATGGATTGATAACTTATGTTAAATTTGGGTGTCTGTTGTAAGTAATGAAAGAAAAGCTACGAATTATTTTGAAATAATAACGTAATACCTGTTTTTGGTAAAGAATTACTTACGTGGATATTATATAGATGTCGATGACGAAATTATGTATAACTTGCTTAAACAAAATAAATATATATCTCAATTTGCATAATGTCTTCTTCTTTTATATAACTTAATTGAATGGATCAATATTTGATGGCACTGAGAAATAACCATACGATATTTAGTTATATTTTCATATTTTGTCAAATCCTATAAAAGGCCAAAAAAATGATTCAAAAACAACGAGTACTCGCTTTCACAAATTGTACTCGAGGTTATTATTTTGAGCTTTTAGAAATCTGTGAGTGAATTTAGAATAATAATAAATATAGTAAGAAAACAGGTACAAGAGGTTAGTACCAAAAATTAAGTAAGCTTATTTGTTACACATTTCTCTAGGCTCCATAAAATTGACTTACAGCAAATGTAGGAAACTGTGTATACTCTTATAATAAACTCCTTTGTTGTTTCTGAAATGAAGTATACCAAACAAAAATTAGTTATAAAATTCTACAACAGTATATCGGATTTTTAGTAATAATCCAGTTTAGGAATAAATTAATCTGCTATATTTGGGATATTTGAATAATCACAAAAAAGACCAAATTTGTTGTAAATCAGAGCACCATTTTAACCCTTGATGTAACCTATTTAAATTCTACAATCAAATTCAGCACTTGCGGCATTCTTCATTTGATGTGCACAATTGATAATTATGTGATCCATAATGCGAAATTACATGAATAAAACAATGTAAGCATCATGCCCAAAATTCTTTAATAAAATTCAGTACAGTACCCGGTAATAAATATTGCACATCGACCTTTGGAAAGAGACAATCGGCTAATTTCGGCTTCGTAGTGTATTATCTCTGTCGTACGAAATACCACTGACAAAACGTCACATAGGTAATGTGGGACAAAGATAGTGGTCTACGAAGCCGAAATTAGCCGAGTGTCTCTTTCTTAAGGTCGATGTGCAATATTTATCGCCGGGTAATGTAGTTTTAATTTATGTTACTGTTGACTTTAAATGGTTGTAGTTTCTATCAAATCAGATCAGTCTAACATTCTTGTCATGAACACAGACGAGTAATGACGTGTAAGTGATCTAGAGAGGGACTCAGAAAAGGTTTCTACACACCAATAATATTTTTTAGAACTTATTTTCTTTCCTGTTTTTATTTGTAGACCTTCGCAAAGGGTTAATATAATCGTCTAGTTTAAGGCACTATCTGAAGTCTAATTCGAAGGGTGTTGCGAAAAAATCGACCTACTAATTGCCTATCTTTGATAAAATAACAAAGTTGCCACACGCAGTAAACGCGCAGAATGATAAAAAGTCGCATTTATCAAACGTTTTGAAAAACTGGAAGGAGAAAAACAAACATTCTTTTTAATAGTGCTAATTTCATTTTTATGAAGTTGTCTTAATATTATTTTATTCCTAGTTTCTAATAAAAAGTATAGACTTCATTCAGAGTGTTTTTATTAATAGTAACAGACTGGAAGTCCTCATTGGTGCGTATTGAGTAGTCATAGAAACAAAAAACAAAATAAAAATTAATTTTGGGAAGCTCTGGCATAATTTTGTCAGATGAAATAGTAAGCACTCTAAAATTAGAACTAACCTCTCGTGTTCCTAAGGCATTTGCACCCACTCATAACATTTCATTTACGTTAAAATTTAAGGTTTGATACTTCGTAATTTAGCCTTCTTTTTATTTTCGATTTCATTGTTATTATAAATGCCATTTGCTTGAAACACCGTTTATTAAAGTAGGATTTGTCTTTTGTCGCATTATTTCAACGTAATCCGAGAATCCATAAGGGCTTAAAAGAGTGCTTACCGCATCAACTTAGTTCCTCAGGTCTAAGTGGAGTTGCCACGTAACGGTATAGCTTCGAGGTTGTGGGATTCTTCCTGACCGGTAGGTCTAGAGGTAATAACAACACGAAGTCCGAAGTAGAAGTGTGTATATTCATTCGAGCGTCGCTCGTATTCATAGCGTTGTAAATAAAAAAATATATTTCTGTAGAATTCCCCTTTCTGATGCACCGCTAACGATGACGTAATGCTGCTCCTACTAACCTACAGTTCGGTCGAATAGTAGAAGATTAGATCATGATCGAAGCGCTTAATGTATACTTACGAGCGTCCACTATTTTAGTCTTGGTAGATGCTTCTTGAAGTGCAGGCGACGCGAGCGGGTCACAGTTATATACGAAAGCGGTTCGTTGGGGGAACATTATCTTCTATACTCGATTTTAACAGGTGGAAGTTTCACATGAAGTGTCCTTTATCCCTTGAAAGAGGGGATAAAAGTTTGGATAGAACAATTTTCTTTATGGGTCTCCAGAAGAGGCACGTTACCAACCGGAACTATTGGAAATCTATCGGAGAGGCATTGTTCAGCAGAGGACGCCCTACTGCTGAAATGAATGATGACAATGACGATAATTTTAAACTCTTGAAATGGAAATAATTATAAATATGGTATAGTTTTATTTATATCTTTTTTATTATCAGTGACTGTTTCAGTCAACTAAATTTCGTAAGCAAGACTATTTTTAAGCATAATAATTAACATAACATACCTTTATATGTCACGACAAGAAAGCTGGTTGATATTAACCGAAGTGTCAAGGATTAATATGTCATAGGGACATGTTTAATTTGAAGTAGCGTTTTGTAGCAAAGCTCCGTGTCAGCCTTTTAAGCAGAACTGTTAGCTTTTACTGCTTTACGAGGTTAACGAGTCGAAGTGAGTTACCACGCGAACACAGCTTTTTTTACTTGATGGCGTGGTAACCAATATACGTATTTTTTTGTAGGAATAGATGTTATCACCCGAGCACGTATATGTTCCTTTCTAATGACGAGAACATTTTTATATTATTCGATGTCTTAAAAGAAACTTTATATTAGTTTATCTTACTGCATTAACGCTACCGAAACCGCTGTACGGTGCCTTAGTAAATTGTACGACCGAGGAAAATGAGAATGTGCGCAGCAGCGAGCGTTGACGTCAGACGGACGATACTCTTTTTTCCTCTGCCTTGCCGCACGCATACAACAGAAGAGGTACAAAGGTTTTTTAGCACCATACCTAAACGTTTAATTCAGGCACTGAATAAAATTTTTGGCAGGGCACAATTAAGTTTCAATATTCTCTCGCTTACAATTCATGAGTATTAAGTACATATAAATCAGAAGTCTGGAATTTCGCAGTCGGGTTTTTTGAAATCCGATTGTGATCATCAAATGCAATAATTCTTTAATGTCCGATAAAAAAATAATCACAGGAAAGACAAAGATTAAATTTATGTCTAATATGTACAACAACATTCTAGAAACAGAGATGTCTATGATCAGGGATACCCCCTGCAAATTTCTCCACGCATTATAATAAAATACAATAATATATATATGCACCAAGGACATGACATCTTTTGAGTCCAAATATTATATTGCTCAAGGCTCAGATAAATCTATATTCTAACTTTTAATCTATAATCTTAAATGTACCCTAAAATTAAATAATTAATTAATCTCTCTTTGTTTAAAATTATAAATACTAGCGTAATCAATTCATTCATATTTCGTGTATTTACTGGAAACCGACTTATGGTAAAATTGGACTCAACTACATCGAGACACTTGGACCCCATTACATATGCTAACATTCTTCACTGCATTATTTCGTGTACTTTTACTTCATTACATTTTATTTACTTCAGTGGAATTGTATAAAGAACTGTAGAAGCTTACATCTGATAGAACATCAAAGTATATATAATTATTATTTATTTTCTCCTTAAGTCATCAATAAATTCTAGCTTAATGCCAATTCTAACCAGATTATAAAAAAAAGATAAAATAATACATTAACTATCATAATTTAGGACTTTGAATAACCGGATATTGTGTCTTAAAATATCATAATACGTTCAGTATTTTTTATGTCGATTGTTATAGTAACAATTACAATAATAATTCAATACTCTGGAGTATGATGAACTGTTTCATGGGCGGCTGGCGTGGGGACTTCGTTTAGATGTGGCATGATGTGTGCTATAGCAACCCGCGCCTCGTTCACCATTCCCATTTCTCGTCTCAGCACATCTTCTGTCACGGTGTGAATTGATTTGAATTTCAGATTGAGTCCATGAGCTTTGAGAACGTGATTGTTTAGATTAACTTTATAGCTGAAAGCCACGTTGCACACCTGTAATAAGATATAATAGGATTTTGTAACTTAAAATTCTGTGCAGCACCATACTATTAGACTAAAGAATAATGTGAAGATTGTAAGAAGAAAAACGTGAAAGAATTTATGAAGGATGAAAGAAAAAGTCAATAAATAATAAAATGGAAAAAATATTTATAGTAATTATAAAGCCTTTACCAAAAAACAAAATAAAGGAACGAGGGGCCTCCCGAAAAACGGAAGCCATTAAAGAAAAAAACATGGTCCGCAGCGCAAATTAGTCCGGTCTGGATCTACTTCATATACACTAAGCGTCATTAAAAAAATTCAAATATACAAGGGGATAAGTTACGAAATATGCACTACATAATATGCAGTTAAGAAATAAAATACACCTTTAGTGGCTAGAATGAAAAGCGTGATATTAGTAGGTTAAAGTTAGAAAGTAAATAAACGTCCAATCAAAAGCTAAAATAAAGTTGTTGTTGTATTTTTATTTTTGAATCTTCTTTCACAAAATTGATAGGATTTTTATTACTTGCGTCTGGGTACTTTCGTTCCGGGAAATTGTTTCAGAGCAGGTTTTCTGCAAAACACGAATTAAGAGGCCTTACCTGACAAGAATACGGTCGCTCCCCAGTATGCATTCGCTCGTGGTTCTGCAGCTGATGTTTCGCGTTGAAGGACATTGCACAATTAGAACACTTGAATGGTTTATATCCGGCGTGTATGCGCAGGTGACGGTTCAAATCGCAACGCTGAAACACACTTACTATTTACAACCAAAAAGCAATGTTTTCTATTTACATAAAGTAAACATACATGATTTTTTGAAATAATTAACCCAGTTAGTATGATATAAGAAACAGAACCCATTATTGTTTGTTATTTCAAGGTTTTAAAGTTGCTCCAAATAAGGATTTTTTATTTCAGTCACTATAAATCATAAAATTAGTGTAAAATACACTCTCATCATAATCACAGGATATATCCAGAAAAAAATTCAATTAGGTCTAGTTAAGTCTACCGAAATCGCTGTACCGCGCCTTAAGTAGGCGGGACGAGGTGGGAGACCGAGGAAAAAAGCGTGAGCGTCTCCGCCGCGAGAATTAACGGTATACTGATGGAGCGACCCATACCTTTCCCCCCGTTCCTCGCGCGAACCTAAAGCGCAGTACAGCGGTATCGGCAACGCTATAGCTTACTATAGTCATCATTAGCATGGAATAGCTCCATATTAAATTATACTTTTAATTCAATTTATTTCTCCAAAAAATATAAAGCAAAAGTGACAAAACGACCACTATATTTCAATACAGCAAATAAAAAAGGAATATATTAGCAACATTACTATTAGTTTGAACTGCGGCAACTTAGTACTGCAACACACACTGACAACAACAGAAAGCTGCAACTTATAAGAAAATGTACTCACAGCTATAAATTTCTTTGTACACAAATTGCAGGAGAAAGGTCTTTCACCTTTATGAATGAGGTTGTGTCTGCAAAATAATTTATCATTGTGTAAAACAAATAAATAGTAAAAACATTTTACATATAAAAAATAGTGTTAGTTACACCATTTATAAATAAAGGACGGCTGGAATTTTTTATGATTGTTTTTCGATGTTTTCGCCGAGAATATAATGTCAAGTGTCAAAAAATTCTATGGAATTTAAAATTTTACAGGAAAAATGTATGAAAAACTCAAATTACTAATTTAGCATAAATTTGAAAATCCGAAATCTGGTTATTCATATCTACATAAATAATATTATAGATGTAAATCGGAATGATTTCATTAGAATGAAATACTAATTTTTATTAATCATAGTTTATTTGAAAGAAAAAACTAATGAATTGCCATGTATTATGAAGTCTCGAAAAGTTTTCTTGCCATTTTACAAACATCATCATTTTACAAAAAGTACGTCACTTTTGTTTAGTAAAATTATAGGTGTACATATTTCCAGTTTCTTATGAAATATGAATTTTTAAAAATACATTACATAATGTACTAAAGTGAAGAAATTCTAATATATCTATCTGCCTATCTAAATAACACTATTATGTTGATTAATGTTTAATTTTTCATGTGTATGAATACACTAAACAACATTTTAATTCCATATATGTTATCAAAATCTATTTACACTACCCGCTATGTATTCTCACAGAACCTGTTTTTTTATAAAAAAAGGTTTTAATTGATTTTTTAAAATGAAAAACTATAGATACTTATAGATTTTTTAAATTATTACTGACTTTAAACTTTTTTTGCCTTATTTGACATTGACACTAGATAGAGTGGCTTATACATTTGTTAATAAATTAAAATAAAGTTTGAAATTACCTGACTAATGACTTCTGTGTGTAGAAGCCAGCACCACAAATTTCACAAATGTGATCCTTTATACCTGAATGTTGTTTCATATGCACAACCAAGTTACTCTTTTGTATAAATGATCTTGGGCATTGAGAACATGTGAATTTCTTCTTCTCTGCAATGTAGTTAATTTTATTATTTCACATAAAATAAGCCAAATTAAATGAGAAAATAAATTTACTTTCGTAACATATAAAGGGATAGAATATGAATAATAATTGTATACAATGTTAAAATATTTCCCATTGGTTCACCTCGTTCGCAATATTTAAAGAATTAATGGTAGATCATAAAAGTTTGGTTTATCTTTCGACAGTGTAATACTACTGCATTACTGCACTCTTGAGACATCATCCTATACTTTTAACCCTTTTTAAGGCAGAGGCGATATATTTACCACCAACAAAAACTTTGTTTATCTTTTTATGTAAGTTATCAAATGAGCCCTAATTTATTGCACTGGCAACTATGGATGTCTGGTTTATTATTATAAAAAAAAAAAATTACGTTTGTGTGACATATTTGTTCTTGGCGCCACTAGCTGTCAAAAATTGCGGTAATTTTGAAAGAAAATTTGTTACTCCGTGAATCTTCATATTTTTTATTTGGAAAGAGGTAAGAAACTTTTTTTTAATTATGTATTTATGTTTATTCTACAAGTTGTTTGCTATACCTTACAAGTTACTATCGTATTTAGATGTGAGAAAATTTTTTACTCGGTGGGAAAAATATTCCCGCTGCCCGTGGCGTGTTATGTACATTTGTTGAACTAGTTCCTTCTTTTCTCAGATTTTCATGAAAAATGTTGCGCTATTTGAATAAAAATGATATTGAGCAGATGTTGGACATGCCCGATGATGGCTCAGAAGACGGATTTGAGTCTGATGAGGCAGAAGAGTTCAACGTGGATACAATGCAACGGTTACTTGAAGCACCTGATGATTCAAGTGAGCTTTCACAAAATTCTCCCACTTATTTGAACAGTTGTTCCGAGTCAGGTACATCTATAATAGCACTATGTTCACAATTAGATAACTCGCAGCCAGAAGAGCCTTTGAAAGTACAGTCATCATCACCCTTAGAACAAGAATTGACTGATGAATCTGAATGTGAAGATGAGTCATGGGGGAAGGTTTTTTGGACATCCAGGCCAGATCCCGATGAATTTTATAAGGTGACAATAAAACCTCGGTATTTATTGAATAGGAGAGCACGTCCAGTAGCGCATTTCAAAAAGTTTTTTAGTGATGAAGTCTTCGATTTGATTGTTACTCAGACAAATTTGTATGCGCTGGTGGTTGCGGATATTCTACTTCTTGGTGGACGCAAGTTTGACTAACTCTTTTATTTTATATTCCCTAACGTCGGGAGTAGAAAAGCTTACCAACTTAGAATTTCGGGTGGCTGTTGCCAGAGGGTTGACTGGTGGCTATAGCAGCAGAAAAAGAAGATCAAGCTTGCCTACATATATCTGCAAGAAATCACGCATAGCATGCCCAGAGGTATATCAAAAAACTGTAAATGCTGTACCTGAAGAACTGCGGTTTGTAAACGTAGGTGACCATATGCCAGCAGAGTTGGACACTTACCGACGCTGTAAATTGTGTAGCACAAAGGTCAAAGATAAGCGTAGCAAAATAAAATGCAGCAAATGTAATGTCCCTCTTTGCATCACGCCTTGTTTTGCACAATTTCATAGAAAATAATGTATCAAACTTCGCTTGCATGTGGCTCTGTTGACGGGCAGTGGGAATATTTTTACCACCTATTTTTCCAAAACTTCCGAAATAATAAGTGTTTTTCTTTTAAGTTTATTTTTGTTATATTAATAATAACATGCCAAAAATATAAGCGCAGGTTATTTTATTACTCTGAATCCTTCTGCCTTATAAAGGGTTAAGAGCAAAATCCTTGTACAGAATTACATACATGATGTTACATTCCAAAACCCTTGTTATTCTTAACAGTATATGAATCAATTCCGCTCAGGTGCAAGTTAAATATTAAATCATGATAGATAAATTAATTTTCAACACAAATTAGTTTTTTTAAAATACCCTTTTTATTTCTAAATTGATAATAATAATGAACAATTTTGACTTAATCAGCATACAAAATATAAACATACCTTCATGAGTAGCTATGTGATTTCCAAGTGTATAGGTAAGAATACCACAGACAGGACACACAAGTTTTTCTCTCTTCTTTACTTCAGGTTTTTGGGTTCTTACTAATCTCACTGATTTATCCCTGCGAACCATTCTGCTCCCTTCAAGAGAATTCCCAGTACTCCTTGATTTATAGTTAGGATGGACTTTTAGTACAGTTGCATCCTTTGGCCGTTTTAATAAAATAGGCGGTCCTCTGGAACCATTTTTCATAATAGGATCTGAATAGTAAACAAATTTTCAAAATAACTATTGTATATTTATTTGAATTCAACACATTCATTTCAAAATTACTACATATTGCAATTAATATTAAAACTATGGTAATACCCTACTTATTATGTGATCTACAATCCATGCAATATCTTCATACAAATAACAGAACCCCTCTAATTAATAAAAGACAAACAAAATTAAATACTAAGTGTGTAATCATCAACTTTTAAGTTCATTAAACATTTTTATTGCTATAACTATGTATAAAATCCTATGTTATTAATTTATTTTTGAGATAACATTAATTCTTCAGCATTTCCAAATATACAATGTCATCAAGGAATATTTAAATTATTAGCGTCTATCTATTGCACCTCACATAAAATCAATCAGTATTTGTGTGTGTGTCTTAGGTTAAGCTACATCTGTAACTACATGTTAAAGCAGTTACTTTAGGTATGGGTGGCACAAATTAAACTTATTTTTTTTTTAAATTAATAATTGTTAAATTATTTCAAGCTCTTGAGGGAAACCCAAGATCAATGAAATATTATTGCTCAATGATCACTTATTCTATTAAAGTCCAGATTATGGTGACAGAGTGCAATTTCAAATTTACTTTTTAACTTCTTGATTTGGTTTATGATTACTAGCTGAAGCTCTTTATTATTCTATTCCATTTTGCACTTGGTCTGTTGTTTGTATGTGATCTTGAGGTTCTCCTTTGCAAGGTTTTTTTGACATTTTTCAGGCCAGAATAAAACTTAAAGGATCCAGTATTTACACAAAGATCAAAACTTGGATCTACTTTCATCTTACCACTTTGTTTTTATATTTTGTTAAGTATCTCACTTTTCATAATTTATTATTTTTACTCACACATTAAAAATTAAAATTGTATCAATTACTACACCACTAAACATATTACTATATAAGCTTATTACATAAGTATACTACATAAGCTTGCTGTAGTACTACAAAAAAGCAATGCAAAACATTAATGCTATATAGACTAGCAGAAACACCTCTGAGAGTTTCAGCATTAATATTACAACTACGCTAAAGTAAGTTATTTTGACAGCAGTGATCTTTTCAGATACAAATTATAATATTTTGTAAGCTGATTAAGATAATAAATTTATATTGGTAGTAGGATTATAAAACTTCAAAATATTAAGTCATCATAAAAATATTAAGATTATCATATCTAATAAAGGAGTAACTTTAGAAATGTGCTTATTTTACATGGTATCATAACACTAACAACTACAATGTCACTAGTGTAAAGCTAAAATAATATTGGTTTCTACTTTGCACTTATCATAAATTGTAAAATAAAATGTTACTTTTGGTCATATAACATTCTGCAACTAGTTTACTCACAGCATGTAATAGTGGTAGCTCTTGGTTTTCCATCATCACCTTTGCTTCCATTTTCTTCTAAATCATCTTTAAGTTTCTTTAATACTTTAACATTTCTTACAACAGCCTTCTTACCTTTAAAGACTTTTATATCACAAAGTTTAGGTTTTTTGAATTTTGTTTTTTTTTCTGTTGGTGGTATATAATCATCATCGTCATCATCATTGAAAACTTCATCCAAATACTCCACCTGTAATATTATCAAAATTAATATTATTGCATAGGAATAATACATCAATAATTTAATTCAAGCTATATCAAGACAAAAAAAAATCAAGCTTTTCTTACATCATCTTCTGGATCATTATCTTCATCATCATTGTTTTCCTTTGCGGACTTCCAGCTTATGTCTACTTTGTTTTCAATAACTGATTCAAATTTAACCTCTTCAGACTCAGGGTCAACTTTACGTATAACAGTATTTGCTATAACTATATCTTTTCCATCAATTGTTTCTATTTGCTTATTTGAACTTTCATCAACATCAATTTCCATCTCCCATTTTGGTTCTGATTTAACAGATAATGGCCCAATTTCACCTTTAATATCCTTAAATGAATCAAATGCAATTTTTTTTGTTGGAACTCTCTGACTAGCTTCAGCCAAGATGCTTCTAAGTTTTCTATCTGTCCTGTAAAAAAGTTGCTTTTACTAACCACACTTACTAACCACTTATAACTTTTTAAAAAATGTATTATTTAAGAATTTTACCTTTCGGCTACAGTTTTCAGAAGATATGCTTTTTCAAGTGAAGTGCAACACTTAAGACAAATTTTCTCGGGCAAACCGTCATTTGACAATACCTAAAAATTAATCAAAAATTAATGTACAAAATTTTATTTCATTCATTAAAGATAATAATGAAATATACGGTATGTTAAATAAGAATTCGACATTTTGATAATAAAAAGTTTTTTCACACGATAACAGAAATAAGCAAAGGGGTAAAAAATGATATAAGTACAATATTATTTTTATTTCAAAGGGCTTGTCAAATTCATTTCATAAACAAAACTTCATTAATATGTTTTCCTATATTTACCTTCACATCAGCAATCGCGGTAAGCATTTCTGCATAGTTCCCAGACAATTTATATCTAAATAAAGGACATAAAGGTTTTTTGTTTGATAAACATATACGACATGAACTTAAACTTATTGAACTGCTTGGATCAAACATTTTTAAAAACTTTGAAACTAAAGGGATGATCAAAAATCCGTAACAATGGTATCAATTCCAACAGTTGCCGATTGAGAGAAGACCGCTTTACTTGATTTCAATAAATTGCCTGGAATACTCGATCTCGTTACAACGAGTCTTTTCCTCACTAATGGTTGTCCGATTGTCGATGGTTGGCCTAACAGAGTACATTTTACGTAAAGAGGATTTATTTTAATTTTAAAACAAATAAAATGTGTAAGACTATGTTAAAATCTTTGCGTTATATTTAAGTACCTGAAATTCTTTTAAAACAAAAACAAAAAGTAATGAATAAAATTATTAAATATCATGTTTTATTAGCCTCTTTCTCATATATTCTGTTTATAAATACTAAGACAGTTTTGCAAATCAATTGGCTGCAAATGTTCGCATAATAATATTTATCCAAATTTTAGAAATAGGCTGCAATTTTTGGGTATTAATTTTCTATACATTTAAAAATAGACATATAACCAAAATTTAATGATATTTAGAATCCGAATGTCATTGGAGTATTTTATTTCATAATTTGTGTTTTTATTTTAAATAATGACTAAAGTATTTGTAATATTATTTCATGAAGAATATCGTTTGTTGATCATTCTGTCTATTTGCAATTTTAACACAAATAACGGTTAACTGCTATTTATAATTCCTTTTAAACTATAACGTGGATTATGCTCTGAAAATATATAATTTTATTGTTAATGAAATTTGTAAGACCACTATCAGAAAATAGGTAATATTATTTCTGTGAATAAAAGAATACGTTTTTTAGTAAAAAAAGTAGGTTTTTTGTTTTTTTATTTATTTCGCAATATATTCAAATGATGTTTGTTATGTTATATGATTGAATATATTTTTTCTAACATTAGACGATTCAGAAATACTAATGTAATGAATTTTAATATTGGTATAATTTGTAGGCGTCGAGAATGTCTCATTTAAATGTATTTTGCAAAGATTGTTACTAATGGAGGTTTTTGAAACAAGTTATCTTAATTGGAATAAAATAATAATAATATTACTTAAGGGGGAAAAGATTATAATACAATATTGTAATTAATTAAAATGCCTTTGCCTACTAGATGGTGAAATTTACAAACAATATGAAATGTCAATTTAACATTGCGTTGGATGATAACAGGAGTGATTCCCAAGTTATTATAGATTACATTTTCTGTTTCAATTAAAAATCAAATGATTGCCAGTGTAATACAAGCCTATTAATAAATTGCTGCTCAATATTATACAATTCTGTAAAAAAATGTTATGATGGATAACTACGAGAATTGGTCTGGTCGACGAAGAGGTAATTTTTTATATTCTATAGCTTAAATTTTATTATTTTTGAATGAAGATCTGCTAATTGTTCTACTCCTTTTTATTTTAATTTAGATTACATATTACTTAAATTGCATTTCATGCATTACAGGTAAACATGGTGGCGATTTATATAGGTTAGACACTAAAAATAAATCACCAGAAGAAAATATCAAAGAAATCATACAGGTTTTATACTTAAAAAAATCATTCCACCATGATATTTCACCTACGCATAAGAATATACCTTCAGAATTAAAGCCTGGGTTAAGGAATATGCAAAAAAATGGGACAGATTCTTATAGATGTTCCTGTTTAAATGCTTTAGTTGTGTTACTATCTAAAGAAGACAGAAATAATCTAGGATTCTCAACTGATGAATTAATGACTTGGTAAGATCACATCTAAAATATTACAGAAGTTATTTAAAATTTAATAGTAATATGTTCTAAACACACATAATGTTACTACACAAAGTTTACTTTATATTTCAGACTAACTGGCTATTATTTCAAAGCTATTAGAAGCTTGAATAATTAGGTTAAATAACAGTTAATATTTATGCAATCATTATTTTATAACAAGTTTTGCTTGAAACATTAATAAAGGGTAGTTATAACCATGGTTTTATTGTAATAAATATTTTTTTAAATCAACAAGACACACATTTGAGTGCTCATTATTATTTATGTATTAGTATTATTTGTAAAACAGGAGACATGAAAAAATTATGTCAATGTAAGAACAGTTTTTGATTTATTAAATTTGATTTTATGCATTACCTTCTGTATCTTTCTCTTTATTTTGATTATCATGGATGTAGAAACTTTCAACAAACATATCAATTGTTAGCCTTTTTGCCTTTAGAATAGACAGGTCTTCTCTTTACACAAGCAGTGATATGGTATATTATTTACATAAAGTATGCACCTGCCAGGATTTGATCCTGTGACATTGCTCACAATTATGAGCCTTAGTCCTTAACATTATAATTTATCTTGTTATACACTCAAACCTGTATTTGTGCATTATTTTCTGTGCAATTCACAATTCAATCAAAATGAAATATAATTGTTGAAGTTATCAATAAAAAGAAATTGGTAGGTAGGATGTTGTGTTTCTGGCTATTGAGACAAAATGTCTAGTAAAACTACAGTTGTCACAAAAACTGTAGTTATTAAAAAAATCAACTCTTGTTTGTGAGGAAGTACCATGAAGTGCTGAAAAACATTTAAAAAAATTTACCATGAGAAAATTAAAATAGGGTTAAATGTGTATTATAATTCTGATGGTTTATGTCTAATGATATTGTTAAATTCAATATAAAGGCATGAAAATAAATAACAATTTAAAATCTTTAGATTTGCCTTTAGCAAAGTTAACCATTCTTTAACTATATTTGTTTCACTTATGCAGTTTTGTTTAATGTGTAATGACAGATTGTGCTAATTTCTTATATAATTTATACTATCATAATTGTGTAATATTGCCTTTTTATGTTGGTTTCATACATTTATTTATCAAGTTAATTATTTTTACAGCATTCGGACTAGTCTTGTGGATGAGTCTATGGTTATCAGAGCTGCAGCATTAAGAGCTTTAAGATATTTAATAAAAACTGAGAGTGATGTAGCAACATTCAACATTTTGAAATTGACACATATTGTAACAAGGTACCAAATTTTTGAGTTTTTTATTTAGTTAGCTCTCTTAAAAGTTGTTGTACCATAATTGATTAAAATTTAAATTAGATTTTAAAGATATGAGTTGTACTAGCTAATACTATTAGAAATTCTTTTTTGTTCAATATTGATGAAGTCATGAAAATATTTTAATACAACAAAAAATAATTTTATCAATTATTTTTCTTTATTAAAAAGGATGATGATGATGATTATGTTAGTACCCGAAGTAGTTTCTTTTTTATTTTAGATAAACAGCCTTCTAAAATTCTTTAAAAGTGAGCTTTGGGGAGAAAAATCACTCCCTAGTTAAAATTGTTAGTAAACAACTACTTGCATAACCAATTTTATAATCAGCATATTATAGCTTTTAATATTTTTTTGATAACTAAACCCTTCTTCGCTTTGATTGTTAATATTGCATAAAGACAATAGCAAGTATTAATGTTTGTGTCTATATGCATGTTAGTTGTGTAAATGTTTTTGTATATCAATCTTTACATTCTTTCAGTTTTTTATGTCACCTTTCAAATCAAATTACTTATTTGTGCTTTAGACAGGTTCAATCAATACTAATTTTAAGGAAAACTCTTTCAAAATAAACTTTAAAATTTTGTGGGACCTTTACCCACTTAAACTCCCTAGTTGACTATTCTCAGTGGTTTTAAATTAGTACAGACAATTTCTGTTTGTTTGATTGCATAGGTATCATAACAGACAGTTCTATGACATCAATATGATATTCAAAGTAAAATTAAATAGTTATTTAAGGTGTGGTGATTCTAAAGTATAGGTTATTTATCAATATAACTGAAAAATATGTTACTTGTGTTTTTAGGAGGAAGTAAAAAACAAGCTCTTTACTTTTTATGTTATTTATTACTGTGAAAAAATCATACAAATATCCTCTTATATATAAAATATTTCTAATGTCTTTGATTTGTGTCAGTAGTTGCTTTTATACTCCATTGCAATTATTATGTTAGATAATATGTAAATAGATTATATTTTAATGCAGTTATTTAATTAGGCAAGCTTCAGTTCAACAACAAATTCCTAAATAAATGCAGTCTATTTTATATAGATTAGCAAAAGATGATTTTGTATTCCTAATATGTTTTAAGGTCAAAGGTTAATTTTGTTTGATTGTTTGGTAAAATCAACACAGCATATTTCTAGTGGCAATTATTACTGTAAAATGTTTTAAATGCTTGTATTGTGTATAACAACTTATTTGCACAAAATACTATTAATAAATTGGTAACAGTAAATAAAATATATTTTCTCAAATATTTACAGATTTGTAGAGAATACTTCTTTTAATGTGGATTTACATAATGATTTAGGTTAGAATATGATGAATATACCAAAAATGTTTTAAGGTCTATGGATTTAATGCTACGAAATGAAGAAGAACGGGCTCAAGCTTTAAGAGTTGTTCGGCGAGTAATAGCGGTAGTAGGTGGAATCGAGCAACCTTTAAGGTGTCATAGAGCAGCTTATATTGATCCGGGCCTTCTACGATGCCTAACTGCTGTAGCTCGCGCTGGAAGTGCTGGCGATGGGACTGGAGATAGATTGTCAAGACCTGCCATTGCCACTTTAGCTGAAATTTGTTAGTAATTTCAATGTAATAACTAATACAAAAGATGTTTTTTTGTAGTATTAATATTTAATACAATCTTTTTTTAGTTTAACTATAATTGAGATGTAAAAATTTTAAATTTACATTTAATATGTAAATAAAATACGAGCTTTTTATGTCTATATTCTAACAGCTACTTATTTTAGCCTCAATTGACCTATTAGGTTTTTATAAGACTGATCTCTGGAATAAAATATGTAAAGATTTTTAATTGTACTTTTAACTTAAGAACATATAAAACAACACTAAAATTGTGAAATGTGGAGTACTTATATGAAAATGATGAGGTATTCACAAGATGTTTTATTAACTAAAAAAAAAAAAAGTTATATATGATACTCATAATTTCTTTAAAAATGGAGATAATAAAAAAAAACGTTTCTTAGTCATTCACTTTTGGTAGACTAGTCGTGGTCATGCAGTCAGATTCATGGGCGGTTTGTGAGACCCCTTACCTAATCCTGAAAAAAAAAACTTGTTATAAATACAGTTTTGAAAAATACTAGTACATAGTAAGCATTTAAAGTATAATAATAACTAAAGGAATGTGTTCATGATAGTGTGTTTTAGATCAATAAAATATTGAATATCCATATTTATGAATAATCTTTTCAGGTGTCCTTAATCCTGATCTATTCATCTCCTGTGGCGGTGTGAACGCAGTAACGCGACAATTGGCAGAATGTGCAACTCCACGCATGGCTGAAGCATTATGTGGCGTATTATTACACACTCTTAACGAGCCTACTTCACGTCGGGCTGCAAGAATTGATTTGACGTGTCTTAATTCGCCATACTGCGATTTTCATTTTAGGCCAGCCGGTACAGACACGAACAGGTAATTTTTCTATCTAGTTAACCATAGAATAAAGTTTCATTATAACAATGACGAGATAAGCCTATAACTCACCATCCATATCAAATACTTAGCGGTTTTATGCAAACAAAGGAAATATTCTAAATTTTTTCATTGTTTAAACATCCATTTAATACTTTTAATTAATTCCTCCAAGCCCAAGTAAGGAAAACAAAAGGCACGGTTATTTTAATTTAGACCAAATTTATTGTTCAATGCATATAAAATGTGAGACTTAATTGGATTGTGATATTTGTTATTCATCATCAAGTAAAATCTTCATGGCTAAATCAAAACAAATTTTTCATTTATAACATCGTTTCAGCTGTAAGAAATCAACTGCTGGACTTTCCTATAGATTTCGGAAAGAACCTGTTAGAAGCAGTCTGCATTTTGTGTCTTTTGACTTCCTTTACAAGATTATCTGTTCACTTTTTTGTGATTTTGTGATGTGCTTGCCAGTCTGTGATCTCCAATTCAAAACATTAAGACCCCTAGGAAAATGTTGTTTATTTTATTTAACTTTTTTATAACCTGTGATGTCGGACTTAATGCCTTATAGACATTCTCTACCAGTCAACCCATGGTGGTGCAGAGATACGCAGATTTTAACTGGCAGTAATTGAAAAGCTAATTATATGAATGTATACTTTATATGTTGATAGATTTTAATGTTCCACAGGGATGAACGAGAGATGCGGTTTACTTGCAGCAGACTGGCACTATTGTGTGTTCTGCGCAGTTGGCCAGGATTACTACACTTCTGTCATCCCTGTAGTAAAGGTGGGCTGCGTGCTTTAGTTGCAGCTTTGTATTTGCCAAGGTTAGAGGTCCGAGTGAGTATTATCTCAAAGTTTTATTATTATTTTTTGCTTTATATTGTTTTTAAATCTCTTCTCTATCCTTGTTGTCCTATCGATGTTTTAAACAATACATTTTCTGCCTTTGATTAAAAAAAAGATTTAGTATTAATAGTTAAGGAATGTAATATAATATCCACAATTTTTTGTTTCGTATATTGAATTCAACTACCATCTGCTGTATGTTTGATTTGTTCAAACATGAATTATTTTATTAATAAAAATTCTTTGTATGACATACATTTGCGGCAGAGTTTTTAAATCTGTGGTAATCTTTCTACATATATTACATCATTATTTTTTTTTAAATTAGCTGCTACATAAAAATAAAATCAGCGTTATGGATTTAACACGTGAAAAATTTCATTGCATGATCATTTACAATATTCATTGCTGTCACGTGACATTGGTTAGTTTTGTTTTTGAAAAGAAGAGAACAGTAACCATGGAACAGTCTAGCTTAACCAGGACATTGAGTCAGCACACTGGGCCAAACAAAGAATTGAGTATTTAACTATGGAAGATGTGAAGTTTTTTGTCCAATCTCTTTAAAGTCTGATCTTGCACCATGGCCTTTCATTTGTAATCAATAATAAAAAAAATAAAAAAAGTGCAATGTGATTGGACAGTATGCAGATATGTATAGATTTTAAAATGGGCTATTTTGAAAAACAATATGGCCATTTAAGTTTGTACTTTTTGGTATCCTAAAAAGACCTAGTATTGTGTCCTTTTTTATCTAATTATTTTCGATTTAATTTATCACATATACTTCTTAATGATATGTATAAATAAATATTTAATTTCAGAAAGCTATATTGGATTTGTTATATGAGTTAGTAGGACTACCACAACCGGAATGGACAGACGAAATTTCTGTAGCTTTGGATGCCGTGGACCCATCAGATTTTCAGGTAAATTTAATTTTATAAAAGTATTGAAACTTTTTTAAAGTTCACTTTTAATTATTCCACATGACATGCTGAGTGACGTTTTCTCTTTAAAAAATGTAAAAAAATATAAAATATTTATACCACTTTGAAACTTAACATGATTCAATCATCAATTATTTCTTTTAAATCTGTGTTATTTTTGACATCTACCCTGGTTTGCAAAGTATTATAAATATGGAGAAGAAGCAGGCAGATACTCCACAATAACACATCTTTTATTAATGTTTAACAATACTGATTTATGAATTTACACTTTTTGTCGGATATAGCCTAAAAACAAAATAATCAAGCAACATCATTGCTAAGGATTTTTGTCATTTAAATATTCGTTTATTGAATATATCTTTCTTGTCAATCTATGTATATAAACTCAAGCCAAATTCTGGTGATAAGGCAAGTAGTAATTAAGTGCAGATATTGATTAATTATATTCACGTGTTCTTGTTTTGGTAAATTATTTCTATTCAACAAAGTTCATGAATTTTATACACACTGTGATGTTGTTTCCATGACAAATCACTTTTATTTAAGTTTTATGTTTTTGTTAATTCTATTATGATTTGGCAGGAAAATGCATTGGTCTAATCATGTGCCCATAATGATTACTACATTCATCTTCAATAACCAAGTTGTCCCAATATATACATTTTTTACTTCTTATTCTGGAGGAACTAACAACTGCTTTGACCCTATTTGGATGAACAGCCTTTTTATATATTATTTTCATTAATTTCAGGATTCGTGGCGATTAAACGAAGGCTTCGTGGCAGCTGAAGGCATAGCTATCCTACCTCATCTTAGTGCAACGGGATCCGATATCATTGAAATTCATCTTGCCCTGTTACTTCAATGCTTCCTAGAGGTATTTTATTTGGCCTAATATATTTCATGTATTATAAATTAACTTTATTTACCTAAAAGTATTAACAATAACAAGGCTTTTGATAATCGTCATTTTTTCGTTCCTAAAATTTACTGAGGGTTTTGTACACAAAATACTGTACAACCAAGTATTTGTTATTAACTTTTCACTAACAAAGTACTGCACTATATTAGCTGGACAGGAATTTAATGTTTTTTCAACAGCACAGTTATATACGAGTTAAAGATGTAAGAAAAACTAGATGCGTTTTTGTAGGTACTTTTGTGAAGAGTGCGTAACTATTTATCGTTATATTTTTTGATAATCATATTCACGACGAAAATGTACAATATTCACACTTTAAATAGAAATATACGCGAATAATAAAAACATGGGCAAAACCAGTGCACCGTGCGATGGATGCATGTAAACGCCTCCTTAGCTTGTTATGACTAACCAATGAGAGAAGATTTTCTGTTCTTTTTCTGTCTTACTCTATCCAGCAAATACAGTATTGGTACGATGCTCTTAATCAGAAATACAGCAATGTTTACGGGCTATTATTTAACGGTAGACGTAGGCGCCTCAGTGGCCCTCACGCAAGGATTGTTGTAAACCAGACTTGTTATAGTTTCACCAAAATCGCTTTACCGCTACTTAGGACAAGTGTCGGTTTCATTATATCCCATGCTCTTTTCTCCTTTGTCCCCACCTCACCGCGCTTTCCAAAGGCGTGGTAGAGCGGTTTATTTAGCACTATGGTAAGTCTGTTTTATAAGAATCGTAATAATCTCATAAACAAACATCATAATTTAGAACTGCCATGATATAAATTAGTTTAAATATTTTTTTGGTTTTACTAATGCAACTGAGTTTGTTCCTATTAATTTATGTATTCTAATTTCAGGCTGGTCTTCTAGACGGATTAGCTGAAGTAATAGTGACAAGTGATACCTTTATATCGGTCCGTGCAACTGTATTATTAGGTCAACTTCTGCATTTAATACACCTATTTCTACCTCCTCAAATATGTAATATAACGCCCGCTTTACCTTCTCTGATGTCGCAAGCGTCGGCGGGAAAGCCACAGGCCTTGGCGGCCGTTGCTGCTTTACGAAGGCTCCATTCCATGTTGGAAGCTCGACCCGCAAGTAATAGCTTGTTTTTGGATCATATTATACAATACTGTAGCGGTGCATTTAGAGTTCAAATTGAAGATACGACAAAGAGCAGAAAAGAGAAAGATAATGCCAATATGGCGAAGCCTTATCATGAACTTTTAATTCATAAAGAAAGCAGTATTGAGTTCCTTAACGAGTCAGACAATGAAAGCGAACCGAAACAAAGGCATAGTGTCGGTTCGCGCGCTGACGTGGGCAGTAGGAATGTTAGTGCCTTAGTGAAAAGTAAAAGCGTCAGTTCCCGGAGCAGTTCCGCTGTAGGTAAAGTATCAAAATCTGCCAAGTTCTTCAGTCTATTCGAACGTGATAGCGATAGTTGGATTCGATCTACTTTGGTCATGCAAAGTAAGGATGGCAACACTTGGGATTGGGAAATCATTAGAACGATATTAAAGGTATATATATATATTAACTTAAGATATATGCACCCAGTTCTTTTTTTACACAGCATATACGATCATTAGAAAATCGTGTAAAAATATATTTTATTTCAAAACGTTTATTTGAAAAATTTATAATATTTTTCCAAGAAACTTTGCAAAAGAAGTTTTAATGAAAATCATTAACCACCAACATTTTATAACAAAAAAAAATTGTGTACAGAAAAAATACAATCCAGAAATACAAAGTGATTAAAAAAAAAAAAACAAAATCAATTTGCAACTTCTCATCGCTACTTGTTAACAATCATGTACATTTTTGACGAACTGGACCAAAAATGCTATAATGATTTAAAACATCAGACATGTCTAGCAACTGTTTGATTTGAGGAATGTTCATAATGGCTGTTTAGTAGCAGACTGTTTTTTTTGGTTTCTCAAATTACTAATGTAATGATGATAACATTGAATTTTAATGCTCGCTCCAGAATTAAAAAATATTTTCAGGGATACGTGCTAGAATAAAAAATCATGAAAAAAAGTCTTATTCTTATTGAGGAACCGCGTTATTTCAAAATCGTGTATTAAGTCTGTTTAAAAAAAAGAGTTGAGTGCATGCATTATTTTAAATAACATTTATTATAATTGGAATTTAAATTTCAAATATAATTTACAGGAAACAGATGGTACACCATTGTTAAATTTAAATGACAGTGGACATAAAGCTTGGGCGAACCGGATAATTAACTATCTGAAACCTTCTTCCAATAAATATTCTCATACAGATCTTTCAACTACATGTAACGGACATTCTGCAACCAGGGCTGGTTGTCAATTAATCAGACATTTGTTGCGGCACAGCGACGTGAGTATATATATTTAAATGAAAATTCAGTGAGATTTCTAAATGATTAAATAATTATTAATTGTTACATATGTATATAATTAAAATTTGTAGTTTTATATTTCAATTTTATATCACTTTAAAACTGTTGAAAATTATGCATTCTGAGGAATTCATGACATTCATTGCTTATATTTTATATCGATACTAGCTGATCCCGCAAACGTTGTTTTGCAAAAAAAATTGATATTTTAATTTACAAATAAAAAATAAGGGTTGAGCGTGGAGGGGTGAAAATTTATGGTTGTATGTATTCTTGTATGCTGTATCATTAAAAAATAAAAACAAAAAATTTCGTTAAAAAAATATTTTTTTTTTAAGTGTGAACAACCTTTATCACTTAGGGGTATAGAAAATAGATAGTAGCCGATTCGCAGACCTACTGAATACGCATATTAAATTTGGTAAAAATCAGTCAAGCCGTTTCAGAGGAGTTCAAGTTCGAACACCGTGACACGAGAATTTTATATATAATAATTTTAGATACAGCGAACGTATTTTTTATGTAGTTACGATTAATTTCACCAGTACGATTATTATTTATGAGGTATTTCATGTTCATGTTAAAAGTTAAAGATAACAAAAAGTCTGCTGAGGGTTTACTTAATTGCTTACATACACTTAAAACGTTTATTGCCAGATCTAAAATAATCTGTGAATTATGAAAACTAATTATGTTTCAATGTAGCTTCAAAAACAATTTTTTTTATTTTTTTTAGTCTGATTCGCAAAAGATGTTAGAAGAACTATTTAAGGATGTGAGTCGTCAAATCGAAGCCATTGAGACCGGCAGAAAGGCTCACGAATGCCTTTTCAGCCCCCAACATATGTGCAACACTATGTGTCAGATGTATTTCTTGTTTATTGGGCAACTTTGTCACTCACACAGTGGGTTAAAATTGTTTAAACAAACAGGACTTTATGATAAGTGAGTAATTTTTATCTATCAATTATCTTTCATCGATATATATTATAATAAAATTAATTATAATAAAATGGTAGTTCATGCTATACTGAAACAATCAAAAATGATCATTAAGACCGAATGATCATCTATTAGAGAGCTGCATATGTGTATCTACTCCACCGATTCCCACTTATATTAATCATCTTGTATCGAAAAAATTGCCATACTTGTTATTACAAATTTTTAGTATTTTACTTTATTTTATTTTTCTGTTCTTCTCTTGATTGTTTTTATATTTTGCATTAAAATTTGTATGTGAAATCTCTATACTTTAAACTGTATTTTTTATTTTAATGTTTATAATAAATAAAGTAAATATAAACATTAGATACGTCACTAGTATTCATTAGTTGATTCCAAATATTACATATGGATGATTACATTTTATAGTCAAATATATATACTTGTGTATTTCTTCTCGCCTATTTTGATTACATGTTAATTACTAATTTCACAGTCTTCTTGAACTTTCCACAAAGACCCATCACAGCTGTTACGTGAAGTTAGTAATATCAAGCCTAGATTACTCAATGGACTCAAGCCCTCGTGATATTTTGGCTAAAACATTAACTTGTAACATACAAGCATCGAGATTGTATGCGACACAATTCCTGAACGTTCTTTTACGAGCGTCTAGAAACTCTCGGGACCTCGTCAGAAAGAAATCGAAACTAAAAAAGAATTATACACAAGAACAATGGAAGCATGTTTATAGAGACGACGGTGATAACGCCAATGCGGTAGACATGGACACTTGGATATTACAAATGTTGGTCAGACAAGTTAAAGATGAGTCTAAAAAGGTTGTGAAGTGTGCATTGTCTATTTTAGAGGAAGCATATAGCGTACCGGTAATGTTACCTTTTTTAATCTTTTAATTTTAACGATTTTAACATTAAATATATCTCAAACATATTATAAAATTATCATGAAGATAAAAAATATTAAACTGAATTAAAAAAAATACATGCGAACGAAAACTAGTATTACTTATAGATGTTTCACCTGAAATAACCGTTTTGAAGATTGATACCAAGTCGATAGCTTTATGCGTGGACATGCTAGACTATTATGTCCGGACATGCTAGACTATTATCCATGTTATTTAGTTCATGTTATTTAGAAAATTATCAGTTACTAAACCTTTCATGTGCTTAAGATGTGGAACCGCGGTGTAAAAATACCCTTATGTGCTCCAACGTAAAGCCACCAATTGAACAAATCTTTGTAAATTATTTTTTGTCTATATTGTTTTACTTTACTTTGTATCGGAAAGGTACGAATCCTCACAGGAAAGATAAGGAAAACTGTTTCATTCCGTTGATGAATGGGATTGGTGGTGTATGAATCTCACCATCACAGTTATTACGGGCGTAGCCCAAGCACATGAAAGGTTATCGTTATTAGCTTAGTGCACCTTATAGACCGATGACATCGTTAAGATTGTCGGAAGACAATGTCCAACAGTGGACATTTTATGACTGAAATAATGATTACACTTTATTATTTAGGGTTTGTTACACCATTTATTTGAGGCTTGGTTTCACTCAGTTTGTTTTATTCCGCCACAATAAAGCGGATGTACTGCAGCGCATGAGCAGTGGTAGCCCATCGCTAGTGGACCGAGACTTGCGATCGTAGGTCGGGGTTCGATTCACGGGATACAATCGTGTATAATTCTGACTTTCTGCGTAAATTACATATAGTATTGCCACTGCTCACAAATAAGTTTCCAGTGGTTGGGCAGCAGCGTCCTTTGCGTACCACAGTAACATATTGCATACGCCAACCCGTTTATCAAACGGGGCGATTATGGTATATATCCTATGTTTGGAGAAGGCCTATGTCTTGCAATGGGCGTCTATGGGGTGAAACGACTGCAGAGCATAAACTTCTATAAAAACTATTTAAACATTAAACTATGAATTTAAATATTTTGTAGGTATTCTTGGAAAAACTAATGACATTGAAAGATACTCTCGGTCAGAACTGTCGACTGGATAAGAACGCTGATCCATCCTCATTGGATTTTTCATCCGTCGGTGACAGAGGATATCTGTTATGGCTTGGGTTGGAAGTTGCTGCGAGCGCTCAGGTCGCTGACGCCAAATCTATCTTCTTTCTCAAAAAACATCTAGACTTTTGGACCAAATCCTATAATTACAGGTAAATTATTTACTATCAAGTCTTAATAAACTAACTTAAGTAAGAATTTCTCGCAGCAGATTTACTTAGTTTAAAACAACGGATTAATAATTTTAGCTATAAAAATTCGGGATCAAAAAGGATAAGAAACGAAGGTCAACGAAGGAAAAGTCAACTAAAAAAGATTGTGTTATTCTTCGTAGGGCCGGTAGGTCTCGTGGTGGTAAGAACAACACGAAGTCCAAAGTCGAAGTGTGTTTTTTTATTCGAGCTCCGCCCGTATTCATATCGATGTTAATAAAGAATTTTATTTCTGTGGAATTCCCCGTTTTCGATGCGCCACTGACGATGACGTAATGTTTCCCCTATAAGAAAAATAGATGGGTATAGGTGACACGCACACACAATAGAAATAAAATAATAGAATAAATGAATAGTATTGTATAAACACTTACGGTACATTTGCAATAAGAATGCAGTGAATCGCCATCCGCCGGCCTAGTCACGTCTCGTAACCAATCAAATTATTTCTAATTAGAAAGACAATTTCTCAATGACCAGTTGGTGGCATACTTGAGAATACATGGATAATTTGCGTTCGCTAAAATAATATAATATTAGGGAATTGATGGTTTACTGCAATCTTAACTTGAATGTAGTTTAGGTCGCAGACTCTTTGTATTGCTACAATAATGCAACATGGATAAAGCAGTCAACTATTTTTACATGATAATTTGGTTTTATTTAAAAACGTAGAACTTTTTATAAAGATGTGTTTAATGAAGATAATTGTTATTAGATACGTGCGGCTAGTAGAGGCGGGTGTTCACGAGGCGTTGACTTTGTGCGAGGGTGCCCGCAGACCGCGTACTGCGCGTCGCTCTGCCCGCCCCCCACCTCATCTGCTGGCCGCAATCGCCGCGCTAGCGCCCGCTACTGGTCAAAACAACGTCGCCGCAATACAAACACGTACTCTACTCGCCACAGCTCTGGCCACGCACTATAAGGTAAACGCTATTAATCACTTGACATACAGCTCAATTGCAAGGGCGTTCGTTGCTTGGGCACATTTACCCGAAAAACATTCCTAAGACAAATAATCAATATCCTTAAAGGTTCCAGTAAGCGAAACATAACATTTGATGAGAAATGACAGTGTAAAGCTTGTCTTGTTCCATTGCATATCTCTAAATTTTTTTAAAGATTTCATGCCATGTGAGCTACCAATATTTTTTTATAATACTGAATTATTGTAAATAAACACTATACTATATGAACTTTATTTTTAATCTTATGTAGCAATGTAAGTTTGAACATAAAACGAACTGATTCTAAGCTTGTTCCTGAGTAACCACTGGTGCACTAGGCAAGCAAAATTAAATGGTATCCTTCAAATATGTCAATGCACATTTTATTTTTTATGTCAAGGGAATAGTTATGTTGTTGTTATTGTATCTCTACGTTGTAATTACTAATGGGATAAGTTAATTCAGTCATGTAAAAACAATATAGTCAGTATTGTGTATTTATTTAAATACTAATTTCAGATATTGCAAGCAAAGAAATGCGCATCAGAACAGGAGATAGTGGATCTGAAGGCATCGCTTTGGGCGGTTGGCAACACTGCGCTCACAAATCAAGGGTTGCACCAATTGATGAATCTAAGTAACAATTTATTGGAGGAATCAGTGCCGGTTCATATAGTTCGGTTAGCTAAGTACAGTCCAGTTTATTCCGTGCGGGCCACAGCTTTCTACGTACTGGGTCTTTTTGGAAGTACATATGAAGGAGCTAATCTGTTGGCGGATTTGGGTCAGTATCGCTTAATTTATTTATTCATGTAATTATCATTGTAGTGTATTAAACATACGAGTAAATAGGATTTATACAATGATCGGTTCTAGGTGTAAAAGCTTTAAAGAAGTGAGTCAATTGATACCTTAAATGGTTTCAGAAATAATAACCTTCGTCAGACACTTTCATATTAAAGGCATCGAAACACGCTGGACACAGTACATTCACCCCTTTAAAGGCGATGGGTAGCAAAGTGTGTTATAATCTCAACATAACGGCCTAACATGTTTCTGTCGTTAATATATTTTTAATAATTATCAATACAAGCATTTTAAATTACATAATGTCAATCGTTCTAGACAAGGCTTTCTCGGCCTCCTTTCGTTCATGTGAGCTCATAATCCGGTGAAATAAATAATAAAACAGCGCCAGCCGAGATTTGTGAGGAACCCTGCGGGCACACACTGCCGGCCAAAACTTTATAAGAACATCAAAATAGAAAAATCGAATAAACCTCAGAATAAAATGCTTAATTATTAATAAAACAATTAAATACTAATACATAAAAAACAAGAAACTTCTATTATTTGTTTTAAAAAATGACGTTCATATTTTAAATAATGCTACTGAAATAAACCCAAGTTTAATGAATTCTGTAACGTTCTTTACTCGTCTCGGCTAACGAGCATTCTATTTATCGATTGTATTTGATGAAATATTATTCAAGCTTTCTTAACGATTTGGAATAACAGTCTCGCTCATGTTTCTGTCAAGGCCAAACAAGCGCTCAATCGGTCTGTGATCCGGGTTCTGTGTGTTAAAACACCCCTTTCTGTTTCTCTATGTTCTCAATATCTCCTGCATTTTGAACATTGTTTCTCTTCGAATTCTAAACAGTATTTACGAAATCGTAATTATATATATATATATATATATATAGTTCTTACCATATGTACTTTTAAAATATTTTGCTGGTGTCAATGATTTTTACTAGTGGCCGCGAGTTAGTTAGCGGTTTAGTCACTGTAAAGAAGTTGAAGCTCCTTTCGTTGAGGATTGAGTTGGCACTTACGTCAACGGGAGAACAGCAAAACGAAATATATAAATGTGACCTAATTCACAAATTAAACTACGTTAGATCTAATAAACCTAACGGAATAATATATAAAATATAATCATTAAATAATTTTCTTCGTGGAGGTTTTCTAGTTGGGCACAAGCACGGCGAATATATCTGCTGCCAACGTTTAATACGTGAGCATTGCTGGCATCGTAGTGCAATTATTAAGCTAGTACAATTAAGAAAAGTTTAACGTTATTTATTAATATGAAACAAAAACTTTTAGGTTGGATATGCGTAAGGCATACTCGACATGATCAATTTCCTATAATACCAGACGAAAGCTACCCGCTGTACAGCGACCCCGCTAGGAATGCTAACTACTATATAACGTCTCCGGAACGCCGCTACAATGCATACGAGATCGACCTAAGCGAGCACTCCGATCATACAGACCAGAGTACCGCTGAGAGCATACATTCGGACAGCACGAAGCTCGGCAGCAAGACGTTGGTAGACCAAGATGTAGTTGATCATAAAATATCTTACACCGAGAGTCGACGCGAAGCAAACAAAAGGAAGTCTCATACGTTGCCAACGCAAGGATGTTCTAACTTGCACGATCGTCCTGCTTTGACAGAATCAAGGACAGTGGATATTTTAAGGGATTGCTCCAGTTACGAACGCTCAGGGCCACATCGATTTCATATTGAAAATAGATTATTACTGGGAAGGATGAATTCTTTGGATCATGCCCATGAGGGTAGGGTCAGAAATACTAGTGAATCGAGCACCAGCGGTGTCAGTAGCTGTGACTCGGGCAAATACGCGATTCCGTAAGTTGTATTTTTTTTAGTTTTATAACTTCATTGTTTAACAAAAATTATACATTATTATAAATAGATTTTACAAAATACAGGTAGAACCTAAATATACAAACAGACATTAAGTACAAGTTGACTGCTAAAACTGAACTTTTTTATTGAACTCGATATTATTTCTTAACAATATTTTATTATTATATCGTTTTTACCTCCAGTATTTATATAATGTTATATGACGGCAACAGAGATTTTGGCATCAAAATTGTTGAGACATGGTATTGTTATTAAAGTATACATTAATATTAGAATAAGGCTGTAGAAAATCGCAAATAAAAATATAATTAATATGTTTTTAGTGATAGAATATTGACGCTTAGCCCGATACCGAGTTCCTCTAGTCTATACGGTATGAAAAGCAGCAGCAGCTCTCATCGGCCCAGGCTCTCTGAGTCTCAACGACGAACATCCACTTCAAGTAAATTAATCTTTTTTTTATTTTGTATTAAATAATTTAGTAAATAATTACATTGTGACAAATGTAGCTTTTAAACGTTTCTTGTAGAGTACTATAGTTACCCGTATATATGAATAAATTTTATATTATTTGTAATTCAGATGTGTGTATGCGTTCAATTTGTGGTATAAAGAAATAGAACATATTTATTTTATATTATGGTGAATCCTTCGGGAGTGAACCATTTCATTGTTTATTAAAGTAAAATCATGTAATCTTACTATTAACATGTTACGTCATATATTTTAATTTACAGGTTTTTCGACTTGTGAAGTGGCAAGCTCTCCCCCTACACAAATGGACATGTCTGGTTATGCTACATTAAAATCTATAAACAAGCATCGAAGGTGAGCCTAAAGTCAGTTATTATAATAAAAGTCTGCGAAGATTTAACGTAATCAGTTAAAGCTTAATAATAATATTTAATTTATTATTTATTATATATATTAGGAGGACACGAAAGTAATGTCGCTTTCTTTTGTTAAATTCACACGATTATATTTTTAATAAGTTCATATTTATAATTAACAATATATTCACTTACGTTATCTACAATCCTTTGCCATCTAGTATACAAATTTTCAATGCCGGAGCGGTCAAAATCAATCGGTTTTTCTGTAAAATATGCCGACAGAAACGATTCCCTTCCGGTCCCCTTAATATAATCAAATAACATCGATCGGCCTGACTTCACTCACAAATCAGAATGCATAAGTAATGAGTGGCAGTTTAAGTCGAGGATCGCTCTTAGAGGTCCGGTTCTGCAACAATGCTACTGAAGGAAATTTAGAATGAATGAGAATGTTAGATTAAGTGATGAAAGTTAGAAGACCGAATGAACGATAATGTGAAGAATGGAAGAAGAGAGCGAAAAAAAAAACGTGAAAAATTCATTAAAAAAGTAAAAATTCCTTTTGCACAATAATCGTAAAGGGGGTCCCTAAAACAGGAGTTATTAAAAAAACATAATGCTTCCGAAACCGTTAACTAAGTGGAGTGGGGGAAAGGAGTAGTTTTAGGTGCGACGCGACAAGGCGAGTATTGGCCGACCCGTCCTACCAGTCCGCCTGCAACGCTTGTGATGGCTGCGCTCACTTTTTTTTCGCCGCAGTTTCCTAAGGTGTGGTACAGCTATTTAGGTAGCACTTAATGTCCTTAGCCGGCGATTTCGGGGAGTCCTGGTTTTTAGTTACTAAACAATCGGTTGGGCCTTTCACGTTGTCATCGTAAACACAGATTGAATTTAACATTAGAAATTCAAGTTAAAGCCAAAACGACAAAGAAACTTAATTGAATAGTTAAAGTGAATTAAAATAAAAAACATTCTATTTCTACCAGGCCTCATTTATCTGAGAGCGCTGCCTCAGGTTCGAGCGACGTGGACGACTTGAATTGGATTTTATTAGATTCAAATCGACGATCTAAAGCGTTCTCATCTTTACGCGACCGAGCGAAATCAACAAGGGAGAGGATGAATAAACTGAGGTAAAGAAGTTAAACCCTTTACCTACCACTAAGATATATATATATATATATATATATATATATATATATATATATATACATACATATCTATCTATCTATCTATCTATCTATCTGTCTATATATATACTATAAATCTTGATTATTTTGGTCATTTCCACTGATTGTTGAATTTTTGTTATATGTAACTAACATGAGAGATTTATACATCAAACATTGATAAATTTCATTCAAAAGAGCAACTGTTGACTTTCTCGTCGGCTTTTTTCATCAGACCAACATTCTGATCCGGTGGTAGTTTACACACAAACTTACACTGACCTTATATAAAGTAACAATAATCGAAGATTCCAAAGTGCGTGTCAAAGCCTTCTTGAATAATGATATTTTGAATTTGACCGGAATAGTATTATTGGTAATGTTGGGCATATTATAATCTGAAGTACTTGCTACAATTTAACAAAACTCAAAAATTATGAATGCATTACAATTATATACAGTGTCACCTGTAGCGAGAGTAGATAAATTTGCTTCAATCAAAAATATATATATCTTATAAAGTTCAAATATACCTTACGTTATAAGTAGTACTTTATCCTGCCTATAATATCAAACTTGTAAATGCGTCACCAAACTGAGTTCCACACATTTCGATCAACTAAAAACTCTTAAATGCCATAATAACATTTATATAATAATTTATTTATTTATTAGGTCTGAGATATCTTGTGGAACTTAGCTATATATGTGTACACGCATACTTATCTTTATGTTAAACTAATTCGCAGCCTCTTAGAGTACGACTGGAAGCCGCTACCGCTGTGCGACGGAGCGCGCTGTTCCTCCCCGCCGGTCCCTCGCGGCCCGCACCGCGTCCCACTCGCGCCCGCCGCCGCGGCACCGGCACATGTCTCTCATACCATGCAAATCTCTAATGTTCCACACCCACCGCCCTACATCGGCATCTGTCTGCCGAGAGACCTTAAAGAGCTCTTTCCCAGGCAAGTGTAGTCTTATGTAATATTTACCACATTCAAATGCTGCACCGTCTTGAGACCGAGACGAATATTCTAGTTTTTGGACGACAATAAGATGTAAGATAAACACTGAACACCGACAACATGTCCATTCGATAACCAACCGATCTTGTCAAAGCAAAAATGTAAGCCTATAATAAAAAAAAATAATAAATACCTGTACCTGTAATAGTTGACGAAAGGGTGATGGAAGTGAGGCGACGCATGAAAGGTAAATTAGTATGGTAAGGAATGCTAGAAAAATTGTAGAACGTAAGATGAATAAGGAAAAATGAAACGCGGATGAAAGATGAGAAAAGAAATTAAAGATTATGTGAAAAACTTAATAAGATGGTAATGCCCTGTCCCATAAATATGATAGGGGAAACTGAGAGGCCCCCAAGGCCATTAAAAAAATAGTCTTGTCGGAAACGAAGTCGGGTCATATATGGCAGGGGCTTCACAGTTGATAGAACCGTTGTTGGAGTTTCTTCCGCCACTTCTCCTAACGTTAACGCTTTCCGAGGTGGTAGTCGTGATATTACCTAGGCTATAGCTACCGACAAAGACGACGGGCTGAACCCCTTTCGAAGGCCCTTGTGTCGGGTCGGGGCACTTAAACCTGGTCACTCCATAAAGCATCCGCCAAACCGATCGAAGAGCTCAGCGACTGACCGATCCGGTGAAATAGTAACCCTTGCTCTTTCCTACCCCAAAATGGGTTAGGCGCCCTCAGCATCCGCCCATCTCGAATCCGCGGAATCTGGAAATGCCATTAAGGCAACAGAACCCAGCTTAAAAAACATTTCTTCATAATTACATTAGGATCATAGTTCGTTCGCGTTAAAAACCAAATCGTTGTCAGCAGGTGCGTTCGAAGGTATGCAACAGGTGTCACTTGACGTTCTAGTTAGATACGATTTTATTGATTAACTATATTGATAGGTCGGCACATAATATTGATTATCTGCATACTCAACTTATTCTTTTCGTTCGTTCGTTCGTCGTTTTTCGTCGTTTATTCGGTGTTAACTGCGAACGAACTGTTCTTATGTTATCTTATTTTTATCTTATTTATTTTTGGGGAAGGCCGATGCTCTGTGGTAAGCGCCTATTGGCTGATATTATGGTATACTATATAGATATACTAACTATATAAATATCACCGTTAAATGAAAAAGATTGATCAAGACGTAGAGAAAGTTATTTGTTTTATTTATTTATTTATACACTTTTTATACATTTTTGTTTAAATTTAAGTTTATTGTTGTTGCTGAATGCTTTTATGTCATTCTCTAATTTTTGATTACATGCAGGGAGAACAATGATAAAGAGGAAGGTATCGATAACAGGGGTGCACAGTTTGTACGGAGCCGCGCTAATCTGTTTCCCGCCGAGTCCGTCAGCGCTGAAAATAAGTCAAAAGTTACACCGGAGCATACGATTTCACAAAAAGGTAATTTTTTTTAATCAAAATAAATGTTTTAAGTTATCACCTTATCAATACATTTGTGGCAAACTGTAAATAAGAATAAAGTTACAAGTTGAATTTTAACTTTATATTTAACGATTTTTTATTATGTTATGTAAGGCAGTCTTAGTATTGTTGCCATTACTTTATTTGAATGTTTGCTTAACTCTCTAAACATTTCGTAACTTGAGTAATTTAAATTTCTCACAGTATAAGTAATATCTCGTAGCCCCATAGTATGAGACTTAATAAAATCATCACTGATGTGGTGATGTACACTTTGTCATTTTGGCAATTGTAAGAATCTTCGGTATCGATTTTTTTTTTATTTGTAAACAGAAGGTCACGATGCCTGCTTTTGATGTACTATTTCAACAATGCTCTGGCTTTTTTTACCTTAATATTAATCAGCAGGAGCAGGTGGTCAGTTTTTTTTTGTAAGCCTTCAGTTCCAGGTCCTCATTAATTACGTTTTTCACGGTTTTCTTACTTAAACCCGTTTGACGAGCTAATAGATTCTGATCGCAGATAGTATTTCTTCACTTCGAGCCTTACCAGCTTTGATAACTGTTAACACCAAGATCGAGTCCGGCCAACGCTCATCTTGTCATTGACGCTTGAGACTTCGTTGTAACTCTTCATAGTGTGGTAGACAAATCTTTGCGTGATAATTAATTTTTAAGCAAGTTTAAAATCATCGTCGGCGAGTAACCACAGCTGTGTAAAGCTAAAGTGTAAATTACTGCTACTAGGTCCCTGTTAAGCATACTCTTCATAATAGAAAAAAAAGAAATTCCATCTTATTTCAGTATTTTAGGACCAGCTATGTATATTATTATTAATATTGCTATTGTTTATATTAAGTATTAACAATACTATCGCTTATTTTTAGAATTCAACACTGCAACATCGCTAACTTCAATAGCGCAAACGACAGAAAATAAAGTTACAACTGCAACTAGTAATGTTGATGCCAATATCAATGTTGTGGTACAAGACACAAATATTAAAACTACCAAGGAGCATGTGGACTCCGCTGTAGAAATAAATGTTACAAATACCGTTTCGATAGAAGATGACGTAACTAAATTGAAAAGTCTTGGAAAAATTCCATGCGTAGAAAATGTTAGACAAGATGTACAAAATCCAACAATAATAGACATCATGAAGGTAACGTCACCTGAGATGAAAACTGATAAGAGTGTTGCGGAAGGTGGGAGAACCAAGACTGTTATCAATTTGCCCGATGCAACCGAAAGAAAAGTCACAACTCCTGAGAGCACTGCACCTAAATATACGCTCGATTTGACGTGTCCCACTGAATTAACAATGTCACCGGAAAAGCTTAGCGTTCGCACGGGATTTAGTTTTCGTTGGAGGCATTCGACTAACGATTGTTTGGCATGTGTACGAACGCGTCCTCCGTCTTCGCACGAGCTACGTGAAGCATTTTTTGCCGGTAAGCTCTAACTTCTGGATTATCAGGATTAATATAATGCAACCGAAACAGCTGTTACTCGTCTTGGGAAAGCAAGGCGGATGAAAAAAGAAATTGGGACGACAAGAGCGGTCGAAACTCCCTCCCGTCTCACTACTCGCATGTACCTAAGGCGCGGGACAGCGGTTTCGGTAATGCTATAAGAAAGCATGAGAAGAGAATGGAAAAGTATTAGTAAAGTGTATGGAAGAAACGTTTATGAGTTAATAGTTTGCTTTGTTACACATTTAATGTAATTTTAAACTGTATGGCCTTTTTTTGTAGAAATTTAATGTCACAATTTATTTTTAGCCATGGAAAGTTCTGGAAGCGGGAAAACAATTGAAGCACGAAGTAGAGCCGGTAGCCTGGCCAGTGAGACATTATCTCCTCAGGCAGAAGTATTATATCATGTGCATTTTATGTCTAATCCTATACATCTAAGACAGGTAAGTTTTGCTAAGTATTTTGCCCGATAGAGAATTAATTTTTGCTTAGGATTTAAACATTAGAAACATTTTATTCATAATATTAATGTCTTATTTAAATTGTAATATCTGAGAACGAAGGTCTTTGGCGAGTGTGTTTTACCTGTGATGACTTGGATTACGTAGTCATTTACAAAGGGCCTTATAAAATGCTCAAGTTGACTCAGAGAGCATTGAAGTGCGCTATGATCGGAATGAAATGGGGAGATCCACAGAAGAATCGCAAACAAGTTTCCGGAGGATAAGCAGCATCGTCCTCTGCCACTCACTGCGATCGCCTACACGCCTGACGAGCGTGGCGATTAAGATATATCCCCTATAGATATTTTTGAGGGAGACCCTATGTCTCGCAGTGGGTGTCTATAGGCTAAAACGAGCATGATTGATATGAAAAATTAAAGCCTCCGACGTAGTTCGAAGTATTGCTCTTCTGAAATGGGCAACGCACATCGTTCGTGCACCTGACGACCACTAGAGCCGAAAGATTTTCAAGTAGCGAGCCGATATACACGGTATTAGCAAACCTAGAGAGAAGACTGGGTGCACCGGTAACGTATTCAAGGTCACGGGAAGTCGGGCAAACGCAGATATCTACCGGCTGATATGAAGATGATGAGGATTTAAAATGTACTATGCATTAAAATATTAATGAATACCTGTGTTATAATAATTTAGTTAACAATAAAAACTTTTTCTTTTCAGGCTCGTTCCACGTTGATTTCTTTAAAACAACGGTATCCAGAGGTTTTCCGCAGTCCTTGTGTTTACTCCGATGTGTGCGCTCTTTTAGCGAAAGATACATATATGTTGTGTGCGAGGCGTTTCTTACAAGAACTATTCCTAGATGTTAGTTTTGAGTGCTTCATCAACGAACCGGCTAAAGTCCTTTCTCGACACGGCACAGTCTTATCACCTACACTAGTGAAACAATAGTATACAAAACAATTTTGATGTATATAGATTAAGATTGTGTAGATGCAGAACTTGTTCGTTCAAAACTCGCTAGCCAGCTTTGTCATTTAAAAAAACGCTTTGTTGAAACTGTCATAAAGTAAATAAATTTAAGTCTTCGACTTTACTCTGCATGGTATAAATTTTAAACAAGTTAAGATATATAATAAATATAACAAATAAAACTGATAACTGATGGAATGAAAAATTCTTATTTTGGGATGTCCTGTAATGTTTCAGTTAATCGTTTTAAACCTAAAGTTGATAATTTACAATGGTAGCAGAGCCACCCTCATAAAACTAATTTGTCTTTTACGCTGGCAGTTTTGTTTAAATTTTTATTTAGGTTTATAGTGCTGTAGTAATACACTGATGAATACAAAAACAATGTAAAGTACCGAATGCTGTAAGAACAAAATTTAGATTTACAATACAATAATTGAATTTCATCATTCTCTTTGATGATTTGATTTTATTCTCATTCATTCTCATGGATGATTTTATTAAAAACAGATTTTTAACATTTACGTAAAAATATTAGAATACTGTCTTAATTATATTGCAATAATAATAGACTGCTCTATTGAAATTTTATTTATTTCACTAAGCTAATATAAAAAGTGAGTGTAAGTCCAAAATAATTTCTTTTTGTGATATAACCTGACACTGCCCACAGTTTAACTAGTTATCAAATTTGTTCCTAAGATTTCCTCATGTTTTCCAGACATATTTGTTAATCCCCCAATTAAAAATAAAAAGCTTTATTGACCTCAATGTAATTTTTATTATAGTTAACTATAGCAATATTTAGGCTGCTAACAAATTTTCTCATTTCTTCAACATTATGATTATAAGCATAAATTTAACTGTAGTTTTGGTTTAAGTCGTGTCTTATACACTGTTCCTTGAAAAAGATGTCATTATTTTATATTTCTTAGAGTTTACATTTTATTAAAATGTCAATATGTGTCATTCAATATTCAGATGATGTTCGGCCTAGTTGGCTTTCAGATTTTACAGTCCTATTGAAATTTTCGAGACCGGGATTTAGAAGTTATTATATTTCTATGTAAAGTGCGTTGGGGTAAAAACGGAAGGTTGGGAAGGAACATACAAAATTTTAAATAAATTTTTAATTGCATCAAGCGATCTGTGTTTAGTGTGCAAAACGATTAAAAAATTATGGTTTATCCCTTCGATTAAAACTTTGCTTGGGAAAGGTTCCATTTTTACATTGTGTTTATTGTAATAGACGCAATTTTAAAGGATTGTCTTAGACACGATCTTCCGAATTTTTTAAAATAATTTTTCTAAACACAAATATACCATTGACTTATATCCTATTAGAAAAAAAAACTAGAATTATTTTAACTAACTAAGCGAACTTTTTAATAAAACCTCAATTTAATTTGTCAGTCTAGCTGGACAAAATATTAGTGACCCCAACACACTTTACTAGTCTTGATGATTAGGTTTATTTTTATTGTCTTGTACATATTAGGTTTATATGTGATTCAATGTCAGTACCATTATATTCAAGGCCACATTAACAATCGATGTCAAGATAATGATACTAATATTTGTTTTTTTATCCATGTCACTGGATTGCATGATGATAGCCTGTTTAATAGTAAAATGTGCAATCGCGTGCAATGGAAGAAGAAAAAAATTTGTGTTTTTTTTACATTGGTCATTTTAGTGATATTATGTCCCCACCTGACGTAGAAAAACTATCCCTCAATAAGCAAATTATAAAGCCCATGTGTTCATTTTTAATAACATCTTACTTCTGCATTTAATTCTTAAGATATTTTTTGTCTTTGTTGAAATAAGAATGGTTTTGTTACTTTTATGATATTATACATAAGTATTAATTATTTTGGAGAAAATATGTTGTCCCTTAGTTGATTAAATAAGTTTTCACAATTTTCTAGGCTTAGTTACCCTTTGCTTTGTTAATAAGTTTTTATGTAAATAATTAAACTTCCAAACAAAAGTTATCAAAGATATGTTGCAGTATTCCTATAACCGTTATAAACATTGTTTTGTTTTAGTTAGCGTAATTATTTCTCAATATCTGCATTTATAATATTTTAATTTAATTTCTCTCATCTTGATTTCACCGTAACTTTTTATATCTACAGTGTTCAAGTCAGTGGTTCCGTCGTAAAAGCTAGTCTGTAGTATACGAAGCCGCGAATATTGTCATTTCATGGTACATTATGTATATTGTGTAATTCTACTTATTTCAAAACCAGCATATAGTGCTATATTTTTTGTTCATGATCCAGGACAGATAATTTAAAAGAAATACTGTAAACCATTATACATGATAGTGCCATTGAGCCGGAAAATTATAATCCATACAACAGTTTGCAAGTAAAAAACGTTTAAAAGCTATGTCTACAGGTAATGACCTATAATAGTATAATCAATATATAATTTTATACTACCTATTTGTTTATTTCATTTTTATGCTACTAACCCTAAACTGATTTCCTTTTAAGTTGATCGCATACATAATAAATATTAGGGTGATTTGCAGATTGTGCAGTCTATGTTCGTAAGATAAAATGTAGTGGGTGTTTATAAAAAACTATTCAGATACAATAAAAGGATTGTTTAATGTGTTACTGTTCTCAAGTTTTGTGAAATTAATTTATCAAACAAGTATTTAATGTGAAAATAATAATAACACTCACTAGACAATAAGACCACCATCAGGCGATTTTTCCTAATAATTCTCTGGTATATGCAGACCCTATCTTAATTTTATGCTTATTTGAGTGTTTAAGGTTCGATAACATCTTCTTCTTTCGCAAGTGTCAGTATATTAATAAAATAATCTTAAAAGCGGGCGCTAGAAAGAAAATTCTTTTAACGGTAAAAAGACATTCAGTGTAGGTAAGGTGTATAAAGGCATCATTTCCGATAAAATTAAATTCAGAGGTATTACAGCCGGACTTTCGAGCAGCAATTGCTTCCGGGTTGTTTTATCACTTCCTATGTCGTCTTGGCACTTAAAAAATGAATAATTAATAGACCATTTATATACAACAATAAAAGATTCGCGTTGGAAATGTTTTAATAAAAGTTAAAAGGAAATATGAAGTCTTGTCATCCAAATATGAGTAGTAATACGCGGGAATTTAAATTTTCAGCGAAATAAACATAATGCAAATGCATATACGGATTTATATCATTACAAACATGTAAGATTAATTGTATTGGTCGTATAGGGACCACCTTCTTAATGGTAGTATATGATTGACAAATTATGGTTTTAAAATGCTTTTATATTTATTAAGCTTTAGGCGAGCTTCGTTACTAATGGGATAGTTGTTGCGAGGTATGAGGCTCTGAACTAAGGCATCTAATTATAATCTACTAATGTTGTCATTATATCAAAAAAGAGTGTTACCAACATATTATAGGCTAGTCGAAAGATGTTTTCTCGTGGCTTAGTTTAAGAGGTAAAATGTTAGAATAGAATTCCATATTTTTCCTGCATCATCACTTATCTAAAACATTGATCAGTGCTTAATCTCGGAAATAGTATTCAAATAGGAAACAGATAAAATAATATCAATAATTTATTTTCCAATAAAATGATTACATAATAACAACTTTACAATGTATCCCAATTTTTTTTACTATACATGTTGAGACGACAAGGAGAAGTTTGATAATAAATAACCTTTTTCTTATGGTATATTGAATCTATTATACAATTTGCTTATCTATGACAAGAGTAGAATGAATAAATATACCATAAATAAACATATGTATAATCAAATCCCGTCAATATAAATATATTTTCCAAAACGTTTTCAAAACAGTATAATTTATTAAAATTTGAAATAACTCCTTGAAGTCCATTTGGTATTTAATTTAGTGTGTGTTTAGCAATTTGTATTTATAAAATCACAAAAGTGTGGCATGTATTTAATCGCACTTCTTATAATTACTTTATTTAAAAACCCTGGTTCACTTAAGACTTTTATTTCGTTGAGGTTTTTCTGAATTTTTACTGGATATAATTGTATCTGGTTAACTCGTAATCATTAAAAGGCGATACAATTTAAATAAAAGAAGAATGGAAGATAATTGTGTCAATATTAAAGATCCAAGTGCAATTGATTATTGGACTACAGAAGATAAATTTAATCTTCTACAAGCTTTAAAAGTTTATAGTTATCAAGACTTGTCAAAAATTAGAGAAATTGTTCCTAATAAGTCAGAAGAGGAATTGCAATGTGCTATAGAATATTATAAGGAGAAGATTTTAGAACATCCAATCTTCTGTAAAAAAGTAAAAAAAGCTAAAAAGAAAGTGAGTAATCTTATACCTCTAGCTGAATGGGCTAAATTTCTTACCGACACCCTGAATTTCAAAGAACTCCATACAGAAACTGCCACGGCCATTCGTGTTATCGCCGATTTTGAAGATTTCCCACCTGCTATTTGTACAAATAATATTGATTTTAAAACAGTTTACCATACTCTAGCAAATGCATTGGAAGGTAAAGCACTGCCAAAAGATAAGTATTCCCTGACTGTTATGGAGAAGTGTTTACTTGATACAGCATTAACAAGTAAAGCTTTCATAAGGCAGTCTAGCTATAAAAATATTATTAAATCCATTAACATGTCTGAAAAAGCAGTGAACTGTTTTCCTCGACCAACTGAGAATCAAGAGCTTGCACACATTCGACATTTAGCTTCACAAAGGACATATAATCCTTTTAATATAGCAGAAGATTTTTTAAAACCCACATCATGAATTTTTTGTTTAAATCAACAATTTTTAAATATTATGTTAAGGATAATAAATGAAGGCATTGATTTTGAGAGAGATGTTTTATTTTTTATGGAGAAGTACACATTTGTTTTTTTTATTTAAATTTAATTATATTTTAATAAACAATTACTGATCAGGCTGAGTTTAGCCATTCTATAAATTTATTAAACAACCTCAAGGCCACTTTAACAACTCTATCCCAAAAACCTGGTTCTTCCTGTTCTGCTAAAGTAGTGTCATCACTGTCAAAATTTTCCAGTTGACGTTTTTCCCTCATTAGTTGATCTTCTTCATAATTAACATTGCCTGAAATACAATATTAAAACCTATGAAAACTTCTACTAAGTGGACATGGCACTAAATAGTATTATCAGAATATTGAGGCAAATTCACATCTTTTTGAAAAAAATTATCAGAAACAGAAATAAATTGAACAAATTTTACTAAAAATCAATTTATCTGCCTTTAATATATTACTGCCAAACAAGATTGGCTCTCTTAATATAGCTCCTATTATTAAGGGAGCCAATCTTTCTTCATAAAACTATAATAATTTCTCATTTCTATCACGGTATGGTAATCTCATAAAATACTATATAAAATATATATGTATGCCAAATAATTTTTTTTTAAAAAGTATTTGAAGTGTTCTAGTCAATTAATTATTGAAGATTTTCCATCTAAAACAGTAATAGTTATTTCTTTATATACTTTTTGTTTCTGTGTGTAGTTGTGGAGTTTCTTTGCTTCTTTTTCAAATTTATAACACCTTGTAAAGCATAGTAGAGTTAAAAATAAAATAGATTAAAAAAATTAAAAGATATTAAGTTCATTAGACTTCTGCTAAAGGTTCTAATGTTGAATAAACAAATTTTATCTGTAATAAATTTCTAAAACAAAAATTACACCCCTGTTATATGTACATGCAAGATACTAGGTTACAATTTTATTGTTTAAGATAAAGAATAAATTCAAACACTGGTAAATATTAAAGTCTGTGGAATTTTAATAGTTATGTTGCATGGTAGTGAAAACGCTCATAACTATTGTACTTTAATTTATATTTTAATTATTTCTGTAATTTCGCATTGTAATTCACAATGCTTTGAAAAAAGTGACGATTGACCAAAATATATTGTTTTTGAACTTACCGAAAGCAGCCTTAATATCAGTCTGAAAAAAAAAGTTATGCAAAATTTTTTCATCTTTTACAGTAAAAATGTTCATAAATTCGAATAAAATACCTGATATTCCAAGGCTGAAACCGCAAATAGAATAACAATTAAAAAAAATACGGTTTGTATATATTGTCTCATCACTGCTGTTTCAGTCACATTAACTCAATGTAATTTTGCATCTTGGTTTTTATAGAAAGGCGTGGTCTCGTCACCACTCGACTGTAGCGAGCACTATGGGATGTAATCACATGCTATTCAATGGGTTTCCTCATTGTTTGCATCCTTTATGGTACTGCTAAAAGTACATACTATGCAAGTCATCGTCAATACCATGTAAGTTTTTTAAATTCATTCGTGTACAGATTTCCCAAAAATTAACGTCCAGACGAAATCTGGTGATAGGCTAGGTAATTGCTAACCCTAGAAAATTTGTAATTAATATATTTTTAACACCGTTGGTTAAAGTTGGATGTAATATTAATTTTGCGCAAATTTTCTGACAAAAAGTGCTATTTCTAGTCATAATAAAAGAAAAATCTCACACGTAACGATAACGTAAACGATACCTTATTGAAATTTTTTTATTGTATTAATTAATTTCAGCTTTAAGTGGACATGTTCGATCTCCTTTTATTATCGGGCACAGCCGTTTCTAAGTATTAGGGGGACCGGAAAGTAAAGTAGTTTCTGTCGACATATTTTACAGAAAAACCGATTAATTTTTACCGCTCCGACTTGAAAATTTGTATACTAGATGGCAAAAGGTGGTTGATAATGAAGGTGAATACATTGTTAATTACAAATAAAAACTTGTTAAAAATGCAGACATGTGAATTTAACTTCAGAAAGCGACATTAGTTTCCGGTCCCCCTTATACATCTACTCGATAAAGAGTAATTTGCCTAGAATTATAATTTCCATTTTTATTAGTACAGGCGACGTGACAAATTCTTGTACTTGTTCCTAATAGCTGAGTAAATGCTTATTGATGTCACTGTTTGGAACTTTTCCTGAATATTATATTATAAGGTCATCTAAGTGTCATGATCGTTTAAACGTCAGATTTTTTATTTTTATAAGTCAGTAATCTCGGTCTTGTGACATGCTTTTCTTAACAATTTTAAGCGACGAACATGGTATAGATTTGTCATGAATAGGCTGTCTTTATAGTTAGGATTTTATAATCAAAAGGGTTTGTAAATACGTCTGCAATCAACGACCCGCGACGCAGAAGTAGTCTATGAACGTATGCAATGTACAGATGATCATAACTCAACCATTGGCTCTAGCAAATGATTTTAAAAAGATCTCAATCAACATCCAAATTTCGCTAAAGCTTTTTATAGTTTATAATAACGTATCAAGAAATTTGATAATTAACATAGCAGATTTGTAAAGCAATATAACTCTCAAAACCGAATTAAATGAAAGAGCTAACACACTTCTTAGTGTACAACTGTATCTTTACAGTCTGCAAATTTGAGTTATAGTTTTAGAATTAAAAAAGTTTGCCCAGAAAATAATTACAACTACGAAAAGTATTGTTCTTGATTTCCTGATGTACAATTTTATGAAATATTCTGCATTTTTGAAGTGGAAAGAGACTGTTAAAACAAATATCAAGTTGAACTTTAAAAATTGCATTAAACTCTGCATTAGGTATCTAGTACATTAAAATAACAAACAACTAAAATTGATAAAAAACAAAGTAGTTTTTAATAATAACATTGTGTTTATTTAATAAAATGTGGCCACAATATCTTTTGTGTGAGACAGGATAATGAAAAAAAAACATATTAATCTTAAATTTTTATAGAATACTTGAAAACAAACTTTAATTTGGTAATAAATTAAAATTAGCAATTTTAAGTAAAAATAACCTTTGTTTTCTAAAAGATATATGAAAAATCATTCTTATATCTAGGTTATCTTCAATCACATAATTATTGTGCTTACATAAGTACATAATATATGTGTAATCTGTTTGGCATGTTCAACTATGGAGTTGTTTAAATTATATGAATAACAACTGTCAAGGTCTTAACTGCCTAGGCCACAAGTAAATAGATTTGAATTTATTTAATATAATTAAAAGAGAAATATCCTGTAATTATTGTATTTTTTTTAAAAAGTGGCAGTACTTGACACAGTGTTAAAAAGTTATTAATTTTACAATTATTTTTTTGATCCACCAAAACCCGAAAACCCCATTATTTGAGCTAGTTCAGATTGAGCTGGAGGATCATCAGGTTCATCAGTGTCCTGAATTCTGCGTTTCTTATCACGGCGCCTCTCCCGACGCAGTTCTTTTAACCTTGCCTCTTCTTCGGCAGCTTCTCTCAATCTTGTATCTAATTCATATTCTCTCTTTTTTTCCTCTAATTTTCTTTTATTTAAAGAGAATCGTGCTTTGACCTGTGAAATTAAGTAAATTGCTTACCTATACTTGAAGGTTTCAAAAATAACTATGTGTAATGTCAATACAGTTGTAGTTTCATTCAAACAGCTCTTCTGGCATTCTTCAGATGTATATGCAATGCCTTTTGAGTATATGCAATTTTAGTGTATTTTTAATTTACTCTCTGGTATGTATAAAGTAGAACTGTTTCCATTATTAGAGTACAGGAGCTACCTAATTACAGTACTCTACTAATGGAAACATACCGAAGATACTAAGTAACGAGACTTAATATCTGAAGAAACTAAAATGTGCTACCCAAAATTTCTGTTTTTATGGATTATAAACTGATATAATTAGAATATAGGTAGGATTTACACAGCTTAGCATTACATAGGTACTAGCTATATTTTTGTGGTATTAAAAATAGTACATATTATTGTATCCTATTACACAAGTAATTTTAAATGAACAGTGGAACCTCTTGTATTTTTAAAAGGTGTAATGATATCTAATTTGATAGTTTGGATACTCATTAATAATATCTGAAATTAGATATGTTTTTAGGAGCAAAATCACCACGAATGTCTGCCACATACATACACATAATATGGTACTGTCAACATTATTCCTGGTTTTTATAATTTTCATTCTGATATACTACTATACAATTATGGTATGACATAAAAGTGACAAACGTAAATAGAAAATCATATGGGTCCTATTTTATTCATCAAACTAGTCTAAGCTTAAGATTTGTTTAATTTTTATGAAGTTTTTGTAAGCTTCATTTTTCAACTTTTTGATAGAACACTGTTACATGCATTGGTTATCAATTGAACAACATGTAATCATATTTACTTTTTGTTCATAAAAGCAACTGCATTACTTACTTGATCTAATGTGCTTCTTTCTATTTTCATAGACATGCCAAGATTCCTTTGATGTTTCTTGCCATTGATGTGGTCCAAGAAATTAATAGAATCTTTGACAACACAATCACATACATTACAGTAGTAGCCACCCGATTGTGAGGTAGGAGTATTTTTAGTAATGACAACGCTTTTGCCAAGTTTGGAGTCTAAATCAACTTTATAATCACGTTGTTTTAAAAGTTCTCTTTTTACTGGTGGTGCTAAAAATTAAGTAACTGTTAGGGCACTTTTACATTTTATTATGAATAATAATATAGTATTTTTAACTAACCTTTCTTTTTAGTACGTTCCTCTTCTTCTTCTAACTCTGCTTTTAAACGTTCTGTTGCAATTCTTTCGAATTCTTCTTTGTCCCATTTTCGTCGATGATCATCTGGTCTCATAGTCATTGTGATTAGCAAGTATACTACGTCAAAATCTTATAAACCTATGTTAGGTGGATAAAATATAATTCTTTTTTCACTTATATGTGGTATTTAAAAATATGGTCAATGCTATTGACATTTCTTGTTTATTAGTGACAGTTTATAACGATGAAAGTCTACGATTCCTGTTAAACTATTTTATTTATTACTGAGACCATAGATATCACATCTATGGTCTTAGTAATAAATAGTCATGTAACAGTTTTATTGCATTTAAGTAAGTTTAAGTACATATATATTCATTGTATTTAATTTAAAAAGTTAACCTCGTTTATTTGTAAAAAAATCTTGAATTTTTTTAAGGAAACATTTCAAAATTTTGTTTGTGTATTGTTATACCCGGTATTCGTTCAAGAGTTTGAACCGTAAATGACTAGATCCATAGACACTAATACGAGAAGTGACATTTAAAGTTTTTAGAATAACAGGGAATTAAATTTAACACCAACTTATTAATGACTTATTGTTTTTTAAGAATTCTCTTGAGGATCAATGTATCTTGTAGTATTGTATTAAATACTGTGGTATGAAGTTAACCGCACGTCTGTTCCATATGGAATGCTCGTATTATTAACATTAAATGGCTGCAGAAATAATATCATATAGGTTTCATACAGTCACGCGACGTTTGAATGGCTCGTTATGGCGATGTTTGTTAACGCGGGTTTTTATTTTATTTTAGGAGAATATTCTAAAAAGCTCTTGAATGCAAGTAGAAAGTAAAAAACAAAACAATTGTTCTCTTTTCGTTTGAGTGTGCTATCAGCCGGGACTTGTTCAACAATTTTGTCATTGTATGTAGCATCTAGAGCTACCTATCGTTGTATCTTGTAAAACCATTGGAAAAATTCATTGGCCGCCCTTCTTTTTTCACAGCGTTGTCAGCCCAACAGTTCCACATCTTCCATAGTCTTCGCACACGGTTGCTTGTATGATCCAGTGCTCTGACGCCTTGTCTTAATGACGGAAAATTTGTCTGCATAGACGTTTGACTCTTGTTAGTTTTGGATTGGTTTTGGTTTTGTCGTGGATTTGTATTTGTGGTAGCAAGCGAGTCGAGTAGTCGTAATAGAGCGTCCGTGACCGTTTTGTCCATCTTTGGGGCTTGAATGTAGGACCTAAAGACTCAGAAGTAAGTATCAGAAAAGAGGCCTACAGGGTGGCAGGTGTTTTGGTGGTGGAGCCCTTAAACATTCATAAGCTTCATTAACACGGAGGCGGACGATGGATCGATGATGTATCGAACTATCGTGATGGTACAACGAGAGTTTCAGGGGTTACGTGAACCGAAGGCTGAATTTTATACACCCAGAAGAATTCCTTTCCGAAACAAAGATAAAGTCTACGTAAACACGACCCGAATTGGTCGTAATGCATATTTACGGTAAATAAAATGATGTATTATTCCATTATAGGAACAGTATTACAGCGGCATATATTTTTTAGTAGTAAGCCACGCTAGTTTTCATAATTTTTTTTTCACCTAGGATCCGCAAACTTTTTTTATATCATATTTTAGTTAAATTTCCTTTTCAAATTTGTAATAAAATTTGTGGATATAGTGTACAAGTATAGTATATATAGATAATATATTTTTTAAAAGGAACTGCATAATTTGGGCACCAATTTTAATTTTTATAGCTTGATTAGTGTACTATTAGACTTCAGGATTATTTATTCATAACGAGTGAGGGAACATATGTGTGGGTGCCATTTAGCACGTTGTCTTGTAGCAATTTTTTATCGTATAAAATTACAATATAATATTATAGTATCGCTGCAATTTTGGTACTTCTGATAAAAAATGCGACAAGTAGATTTGGTAGTCTGGTAGTTTTAAAGAATAAGAAAGGACCAATATCTAGCCACCTCCGCACATGCAGTGGTTGTCGTGCATGAAAGTGCACCGCCCGCCAGCCCGCTCGTAGTGCTAAACACCGAGTAGCACTAATCTGTGTAACAACTCCTGAAGATGCCCCGTGGAGGGGTGAAACACGTGTTGAGTGAATTTACGGTGGCGGTTGTGTAGTTGGCATTGTCTGTCGCATGCGCATTTACGAGCGGGCTGGCGGGCGGTGCACTTTCATGCACGACAACCACTGCATGTGCGGAGGTGGCTAGATATTGGTCCTTTCTTATTTAGGATGGACTTCCGCAATGTAACGCCTGAATCCATTAAATAGTTTTAAAGAAGTTTTGAAAAATCTTAACTTATCGATTGATAAACGTGTCATGAAATTTTTACCAAAATTGCTCAATTCCGACTAAAAAACCGCATCTAATGCTATACAATGGATGTTTTCTTGGATTATGTTTCGCACGAACCAAATTTATGCCAGAAGGTCTTAAATGATAATGAACCATATGTTTATGGTTATTATCTAAAAACCAAAACCCAATTAGCCAATAGAAGCTGCCGAATTAGCCAAAGCTGAAAATACGCGCGACGCGAACGCCAAAAGATTTCGGGATTTCCTGAAGGAACAAAATATGTTTTTGCACCATGGCGACATCGAAGGAAGAGACGGCCAGGGTTAAGAAAAATAATTTCTTGGAAAAAATGTTGTCAAAAGGGTAAAATACCTAATGGGGATTTCTTCGAAAGTAAGAAAATAGACCGATAGATTTTTAATTTAATTTCACATTATATTATTACCCCTAAAATGTCATTTATAAAAGAAAAATATTTTGTTGTAAATTATTATACTTCTTTTCTCAGAGGAAATTTAGTTTTCTATTTGAAGTCGTGGAATAAATAAACTGTGTTTATGTAACACGTGCAGCTACGGCATTCCCGCAATGAAATTTCAAAGCAAAAATTATTTTGTATGCTATTGTTTCCTTTCTGTTACAGCAAAATATTAACTTTAAAAATATTTCGTTTAAATTAATTTTTCTAGTTAAAATGTAAATTTCAGCCAGAATAAATGTGAATTAAAAACTACTACGTAAATCGTTTCAGTAAAACAATTGAACACAAGTAATAAGTACTAACGAGCTAATGTTGTATATCCATTGTGTAGGTATTCGTAATAAATATTTTATTCGACAAGTTTTTACGCGATGTTCGTCATTATTTAGGATGAACTCGAATGATATATTATTATATGGACAAAAGAATATTTTATTACTTTTTATCGTTTATTGGCAGATGAACCTGACGTACATCTCGATATTTAATGTAAACTAAAACAAATAATTGGTATTAAAGACTAGCTCTAAATATAAAAAAATTGTGATCTTACTTATCTTCTCCAAATTTACATTTAAATGTATTTGTCTATTTTGACGTTTTTTAAATTTTCTATGACGTATTTCGCGAAGTGATTCTTTATTTCATGTTATAGGTTTTTTTTATCTAATATATAAAATTCTCGTGTCACGGTGTGCGTGATTGAACTCCTCCGAAGCGGCTCGACCGATTTTCGTGAATCTTAGCGTGCATATCGGCTAGGGTGGAGAATCGGACAACATCTATTTTTCATCCCCCTAAATGTTAAGGGTGGTCCACCCCTGATTTTTTTTTTACTTTTTGGATTAAATTTTCGGTTTTTATTTTTTTTATGATATACAAAAATACATACAACCCTAAATTTTCACCCCTCTACGATGAACCCTTATTTTTTATTTGTTCATTAAAAACTATTTTTTTTTGCAAAACAACGTTTGTGGGATCAGCTAGTATTGATATATAAAAAAGCACGGCTAAAACTTTAACCCGTTTTGGTCTTTATTTTTTGATTATTTGAAACCATATCAAAGATTTGGCAGTCGTAAAAAGCTTGAATTTAGTGTATACTTTTTTCATAAGTATGTTAAGTTGAATTTACAAACATTTTTTTATATCCATTAGATAGATAGATTTAAAAACAATCATTTTATATTTTTATACGCTAAACATTTTGTCCTTGTTTATTATTTTTATTACAAAATAAAAATAAACTCGGAACAGTGTTTAGATGTTTTAGATGTTAGAATAACCTACATGAAATCTTATATTTTATTATCCAGGTAAAACCAGCAGGATTTTTCTCGCGGATTTTTTCGTAGAATACTAAAATTTGTACGTAAGGACTTTTGCTTTCGTGATTGTCATTAAGTATTATTTGCCTCAAATACAATTGTAATCTTCGGCGAAAATTTTTATCTGTACGTGGCAAAACTTTTCTTCGAATAAACTTAATTAGATAAAGATTATGATAAACTACATCCCAGGATGAGACTTGTTTTATTTTAGTTTAATCATAAGCCGCTTCCAACCGGTTCAATGGAAATGTAACGGTGAGGAAATCTATGCCCATGAGTAATGTTTATAAGCTGTCGACGTCTTGTGGCTGAAATGAAGATAATTTTTATCATTAATTTCTTGTATAATATTTATTATCCATCATGTAGTCAGTGCAAATCGTGACTTAGTAAAAAGTTTACGCAAGAGTTTAAATTACTGACTGAGTGAGAGATTTGTAACAACAAATTTTTCATAAAATCCAGAAAACACGGATAACCAATCGTGGGATGTTATTAAAAACCAAGCAAATGACCGCTGTCAAGGTTTAAAACATGTTTTGCGGTTGAAGTTAATTTTCATTGTAATGTATACGTTAATGAGTAGGAACGCAATAATGGAGTGCAATACCTATAAATAACTTCTTCATTCGCTTAAAGTGACTGTGTGAATATAGTAGAAATATCAATTCGCCATAGTAGCCTAATAATAATCTCTAGAGCGGCATCCCAAGCTATGCTTATCGCAGCGGTTATGTCCACGTGTCACGTAACACTGGTGTGTCTAGATGTCACATGGTTGTACGTGTGCCCGACGAGCCCCGGCGAGGTTTACCGGATTCTTACTTACTAACATCGGCTCTTCTTCTTAGACGAAGAGGAAATTGCACATACGCGCTCTGATTGTTACGCAATGCAAAATTAGGTTAATTACTGTACCTTGTTGTATAATAATATGAAAACATTTGATCAAGTACGGTTTTTATTAATCTACACCGTATGTTCACGCCACGCCCAGTGTTTGCAATCGAACTTATACTCGCATACCTACGTCGCACTGCGTTATCGAGAAACTCCTTACGTACTGGATAGTCGTGGACATAGATACTGCTGGCTCCTGGATTCGTTGCATGGACGCAATTTATTACATAAATGAGAATATTTCTTTTGAGATTAGTATACCATGTATACACTCATCACATTCATATATTTATTACGCTTTATTTTTACTTCATTTAATTTACACGAGATAAAAGAGCAAGAATTAAGAAAGGTTATGTATTTAAAATGTTTATTTTGTTTTAATCGAAAGGATGACTTGAATATTTATTTATAAGAAGGTTTTGTAAAACATTATACCCTAGAGCTCGGCTCCCAGTGTATAAGTTTTACTTATTTCGTTTCAAAGCTGATTGAACAAGATGCTGGGAATCTTATATTATTCATCAATACTAATTCGATTACGGGATTAGCGTATATAAATGATGGAGTCCCCTTTGGCTTAAACATTTAATTTTGTGTTTATTTTTATTATTGCTCTAGAGTTTAAATACAAAATTATATACAGTATTTTTAATTATGTTTAAATTGAGATACAATAGGACCGCAGTGAATCGTCGGCCATATTTTCGTTTGAAAAGATTTGTGTCCTAATCGTGGAATAAACGGAAAACCACTAATGAACGAAATACATGATATAACTGATGACCTTGTTTAATAATCTGAGTATTGATTTTTAGTCAAGGATTTACATTTAATGTATTCAAAATAATTTATACAAAATATTATATGGTTTTTGGTTTGACTGACAATGGCTTTAACATCCCATTATACCACCCGAAATTTACCCGAAAAACTTAAAAATTACTTCATATTTATGCATCAAGATTTCCCTATGAGGCTAGTAGTCTTATCTACACTAATTGTTACAAGTATAAACAATAGAAAAATTATTTGTACTATTAAACATGCTTAACGAACGAACAGCAAACAATAAGGTACCATTTTGTTTCATTTTTAAACTAAATTGTTTATGACTAACATGAACTCCTAACAAGATAGATTTTTAAACAGATTTTAATAAAGAAAATGTTTGTAACTGGGCTGATGTCCATTAATAATATTTTATGCAAAATTTTACTAATATAAAATAATGAAATTTTTTATTACCATAGTGATTCATCATAATGAATATATATTTTATTCAGAGAGAAATGGAAATGGAGCATGAAAAATTGTCTTAAAGATGGAAGAGTCAGATATTTGCATTACCAACGTTATTTGAATTACACAAAGAGCATCTATTTATTAAGTACGCATGCGATAATATAACTAAGGTTACCTAAGGGTAAGTGAGTCAACCTATTCGGTATGATTGTGCTTTTTATATAACAAGATCTATTTACTATTGCAGCAGTAGCAGAAAATCGAAACAGGTAGTCCTTGTTTCAATTAAGATTAACAACAATGTTAATATTATCTATAAAATTATTACCTTTTATAAAACATTTCAAGTTGTTTTCTAGAAGCAAGTTTGCTTACACTATTGTAATACACCACTTTTGGTACAATAAAGCACAAAAGGTGTTCCTAATGAGGTAATAAGTTTCATGTTACACCAGAGGTCGATCTAACAAATGCTATTATTACGAAAAAGCTATTGTCTTCGAAGATATCAAGTGTATCTTTATGTTTAACAAAAACCTTTTAGTAATGGGTGTCTTTTGCGCCCGAATAAGTAAATTGATACGAAAATGTATTAAAAAAATTGTTTCAACCAAATCCAAAAATGATTTTTTTGTCTGTTTTTCGTATATAATGTCAGTTTGTTTAAAGCCATCTTAATGATTAACATTTCAGATGACTTTGATTGCTAGACACCATTAAGTTTTATCAGGAAGCGGCCTGCAACCAGCCTCTTCCGATGAGCTTAGCAAGGTCACCTGTTCACCTTGTGGGCACTGGCCGATGCGCGGTCTCCGCTCTAGAACAACCATCTCTCCTGGCTATTTCGGTTACTTTCGTTTACCCTCGGATTTCCTCATTACTGATTCAATTTATAGATAAATCACATCTTTATGACTCGTTCAACAATTGTGAGCTCACCAACGAGGCCCGAAGTCAAATACTACGTTTCAATTATGTAAGTCATTACGGATAAATAGCTTCATCTAAATTATACTTATAAGTTATGATGGCGTTACAATTTTAATATGCTACATTTATTATTTTCGTTAATAAAATCGAATAGAATGAAGATGTCTTTGCTGTCAAAAGTAAGTGATACTATTTGGTTAATAGAGAAGTCAACTTGTACAAATTTGCTGTAGGAATATTTTCGCGGACGCTCCTGCCTTGTTTAGGTGTAATTTAAAACAGAAATCATCTGTATAAACTTTCGCAACTCATATCCTTCATAAAAATAGTAGAAATGCATACAAATTAATCTTTATTACGATATTTGGGACATAAATAATAATAATGTCTTTGGATAGTTACAAAATAGACGTATGACCATATATAGCCAAATAATAATATCACTATGTAAAATTTATATTCAGGTTTTGAAATTTTCATCTACTAGAATTCAGTGTTTACGACGCTCTAACTTTATTGTATACATGTATACGTATCAACATATATCGTGGTGCTTATGTAAGTATATTGTTAATATTATAATACACTTTTATAGAAAAAGTTATAAACATAAAATAAATGATACTGATTGTCTTGCAAACTGATGAAAATGCAAATAAAATTAATTAAAAACCGCTATCCTAATGAAATCTCTTAATACGTCCATTACGTACAGTGTATGGATTATGGATAACTAAAATAAATATTTCAGTGATTAACTAATTCAGATAAGAAAGGGACTAATATATAGCTACTTCCTCTATGCAGCCTCAGGAGTTTTGGGGATTTTTTTTACTGCTGCATAGCGATAGTAGCTATTTATTAGTCCCTTTCTTACTAAGGATGGACTTCCGCAAAGTAACGCCTGTATCTATTAGATAACTAAATCAGGGATTTAAATATATATAGCAGAATTTCAATATAAATGTCCTACACAATAAACATTCTATTTATATAATTATTGTAACCAAAACTTTTATAGTGATGCAAGGTACAGGATTATAAGACTTAAAATTATTGTTATTAAATGGCTGCTTGTCAATTCTTTGTTATTTCTGAAAACAGATAATGGGGTTACATTGGCTAATAGATGGAACAGTTATCAAATGAACGAAAGCTTTTATTAGTAAATATCTTGACAATCCAATTCCTTTTGTCATATATGGTGCATGTACACTTAAATATTAATTTGTATTATCGAATAAGCAACAGGGAATATTTCTAAAAATGGTGAGTATTAAACGTCAAATCTATTAAAGGTTTTTTGATGAATTAAAAACTTATGCTATATCATCATAACTATCGTATTACTCTATTTATTCTTTTATACATGCTTCCATTGTTACTTGTATTTATGCTTATTTTAGTTACAAGTGATCTTCCTTACGTATTAATATATTGAAGCTATAAAAGTCCATAGGGCTCTGTTTTAGATAATTAGTTGATGTTATTTTTAAATAAACGATAAAGTAATTCTTTGTCAGTGGGGAAATACTGAAGAAATATCGCCATTATTTAGAAAATTTAAAAAATGTGACATGACACCTTATCTTCGCAGGAATTATTCAATAAGAAAAAAACTGTGCCAAGATATTGAAGGATCAAAAGCTAAATTGAATCTTGATGGGAAGGATAAGGTACCGTCAAAGATCGTTTCAATTTTCTGTCCATGTCCAAAAATTTGCGGGCGAGAAATTCCGAAAATATATTTCATACATATAAGTATACGTTTCGTAGAAAAGACCAAAAATATAACGACCAGAGAGGCTTCCACTTAACGACTAGTATATAATCTTTAGATAGGCTTTATTATAATAAATAAAATTGGACAGATCATAGGCTGTATATCATTAATCAGCAGTGTTCAAGCACCAGGGACCGAAATCATAAGAAGGTGTCGAGTCTATTAATTACTAGCTTACTAATTATTCTAATTAATTACTAGGCTAATGAAAAGGCAATGATCGCTAATATGGTTTTGTGAATGATTTTTATTACAAAAACCTTTACGCCAAATAATAATATTTAAATATAATGGTATTCAAATGATAACAAAGTAAAATAAGGACTGTTTTACATTATTAATTAGTTTTATGGATATGTTATAAGCATAAAATAACGGAGGTACAAGGAACAATACAATAGCACCGCATTGCTCGTGCGATTGGTAGCAAGACAATTCAGTGTTCACATACTGTTTGTTTTTCAAAACATTCTTTGCAAAAACGATCTGAATTTAAATTGGGTCATCTTTTTTAACACGCTATTTTATTTTGTGAAATTTTCAAATGGGATGTATGTTCCTCTATTGTCGTGTAATTTTTTTGAAGTCAACTTTATTGTTTTCCGTTGCTTTAATTTTTAAATTTCGATACTGCACACTAGGTATTTTTTTTCGATGTAATATCCTTTTAAACCCGGATCAGCACTTTCGACTATGCTCATCATCTTCATATAACCACTGGAGATATATAGAGATCACCTTGAGTAGAAAGATCACACTGTATATAAATTTACCTACAATTTTTATGTCGAAGAATTAAAGTGTAAATTAAATAACTACAAATATTTGTTTTGAATTATAAAAAATTTAACAGTTTAAAGGTAATTTTTAAAATGAATTTAATACTTGTAGATAACGATATTTGATCTAAGCGTATGATGTGTAATTGATCTTACTGAGTGGTACAATTCTTTAAGAATGCAAAATAAATACTAGTAGAAACCTGCATGTTTTATATGGTTACATTATAAAGCAAGCTAGGTTATGAGTATACAAAGTGGAGTACTTACATCGTAAATTATTTGAAAACGAATAGAAATATCTTCTTTAAATTCATAAATTACTTTTTCCTGTTTGTACAGACCCTCAATCGTATAATACCGCATTTGAATTTCCAGAGCACAAAGATAAGTGCAAAATTATTATTCGATTTGGAATTGATTTTCCAAATATTACAGGTTAAGTCTACGTTTAATTGAATTCTTATTGTTTTATGTACTTGGAGAACTCCTTAATTGCATATAGAAATTATATTTCAATTACGAATACATCAACTGTTTGTCGGCTATTGTTTTATTTATTTGGGCTTAGTCGTATAATTATGACTTTAATAAACATGTTACCTTTATTAATAACAGAATCCTAACATTATTGTTATGGCGCATTGGGCAACTTTATACATTACAAGTTGTACGTGTTCTCGTTATCGTGGTATATTCTTGACACTTAAACGCTGTGATTAAGCGTAAGTGGTGAAGGGTTTAATGGCACTTTCGTCTTTACTGTTATTGTAACAATCCGCGTGAGAATTTATTAAAATGACGCGAGAAGAGCTCGCTTTCCTGGATAGAGTTTTACGACCTACAGATTGTCTATCGATGTTTAATACGGCCATGATCTAATTGTTAAATCGTAAAAAAGGATCTAAATAAGACTTTCTGAGTAGCGATTTCTCTTTAATAGATTTTTGAAACAAAAAACTAACGAGTGTTTCTGGCCGGGTTATAGTCAAAAATATTTGTTTTTTTTTTTCACCGGTATAAAAATGTCATCTGATATTTCATGAAGTACGTAAAATAAATAAGTTTACGTTCCCATGTATTAATCGATAGAAAAGATTTGTAGACAATAACGGATATAATAAAGTGAAATGCATTAATCAACCTATCCTTTATTTTGTATTATAATTAAATCTTTTTCGACCGATTTTTTTCGAAAACAGTTCAAATCGTAATAATATAAACCGATCGCGATATCAACCGATAAGCCTCCATTGCGAGGCATAGGCCTTCCCTGAGGACCGCCACGATGACCAGTCCTGTGCTGCTAGTATCCAGCGATTTACCGCGAGCTTAGCGGACTTTAATAAATGTGGAAATTTTAATCTCCTCATATAAAATCCTGGCTAATAGATATAGACACAACTTAGTAAACACACAACAGAACGTAATAGTCAAGATTTTATTTCAACGGTGAATAAATTTCTTAGCATCTACACGGGAGCTCTAACAATGTTCTTGTTAAGCAGCCACAAAGGAACATGCAAATCACTTCATTAAACTGTATTGTTGTTATAAACATGCCTTGCTAATGTTCCCCAAGCGGTTGTTCCGGGTTACAGCAAAACATTATTTCTAAGAAGAAACTGGTAGTTGGTGACTAGAAGCTGAAATCTCTTCTGTACAGTACTGTAAAAGACTGTTTTTTTCAAAAATTTGTAATCATAATAAGCGTTTATTTCGGAGAGCTTAAAAACACGTTTTCCTTAAAATTACCTTCATTATGAAAACAGAACCCTGCATTCTGTGCAGACCTATTCAGGCTCAGTTTAAGTTTTCTAGTTCGCCGTTCTATCTCTATTTCGTTGACGGCATCTTGTTTATCCTCTGAATCTTTCCACGTGTCTAAATCTGATCTTTTTTTTTACTTTTTGGATTATACTAGTATATTCCGAAAGTATAATTTGTTGTTACGGATATTAAAACGTTTCAAGGCTTTACAGTCATATGTTCTCAAAAGAGATGTACGGTAAATGTAGGCTATCGATTTGCTTCTCTCAACGGACAACAGACTACAATGTTGTTTTGATCAAGCGGTTAAAACATTTCAATATTTCATTTGCGCACAAAAGAGTTGTATTTTGTTGATATATATTGATCTATTGTTAAATATTTCGATTATAGACATTAAACTATAGCAATTTAATACCTTCGTTGTAAATATGAACATAAAAAATTGAGAACCAATAAAAATTTTGTGTATATATTAAAACATACATAGTTTTCAGAGTGGCACACACTTTTAACTGTATAAACTTATATCAAGATCTTAATAAAGATAAATGAAATAAAGATAATGTCATTTAAATGTAATTTATTAAAGCGTGATTAAATGAAAGCGATCTAAGTGTTGGGTTAAAGAAGTAGTATGTGAACAATTTTGACACTGCCGTCTTAAAGAACTTAAGCGAACTGAAATAATTTTTTTTATTTTTTCTATTGAATAATTTTCCTTTAATGACGAAACACATATAAGAATAAATGGAATATAGTAGATTTAAACTACCAACGTCTGAAATCTCCCTTAATCTAAGGTTTAGTTGATAATTAATAAAATCTTGGTAGGAAACGAGAAAATTATTTTGAGGCAAAATAATTACATCGAGCTTAGTACGATCAAAGAGACAATTTGTTATTCCTTTAAATCTCCTTGAAACGATGAACAAGATACCAATTTATTAATGTCAAGCTAAGGATTTAATAAACATAAGGCTATCCATGTTAATGTCAAAATGCCATCCTAAAATATAAAAGAAACCTTATATTTTCTCTTGATTATTAAAGCGTTTAATAACGTGCGTTTAATACTTTGTTAACAAAGCATTGCTATCTTTTACCACCAAGTACAATAAAAATTCTGTACATATTTTATTAGATATCTTTATTATATTATATGTCACCTCATTACATATAAAAAATTTATTAGCTTTAGTAAAATCTTTCAGCCTTGAAAGAAAATCTCGCAAAAGTTATTCGTGCTATATATACTATATAATAATATATTATATTATATTATATTATATTATATTATACTATATAATAATATATTATATAATAATATATTATATTATATTATATTATATTATATTATATTATATTATATTATATTATATTATATTATATTATATTATATTATATTATATTATATTATATTATATTATATTATATTATATTATATTATATTATATTATATTATATTATATTATATTATATTATATTATATTATATTATATTATATTATATTATATTATATTATATTATATTATATTATATTATATTATATTATATTATATTATATTATATTATAATTTATTACAATGATATGGATGAATATATCATCCAGTTACGATAGCAGGACTTGGTTATATGAAGATCCATGTATGGCTCTCACTGTCCAATATCACGAATGTGCAAATTAGCTGTAAAACGTAGAAGTAATTCTGACATATTCGCTAATTCTGTATCATTATTTTTGTTGCGAGGTTCTAAAATGTTTATCAGACTGAACTCTGTCCTAATCCCTTACTATGGATGGTTTATTTCATAAATTATTGTTTGTATATAGTACTCTTTGCATATTAATTATTGTGTACCTTATATGTACTTTTTATTAAGATTTATTTCCTTATTGTAATTGTAAGTGTACGTTATTTAATATTATAAATAAATGAATTACATGTGGCAAAGCGCGCTTAACTTTATACCATAATGTGACGATAGCACATGGCATGAGCATTGGTCGCCCAGCAATAGAGGACTGATACTTGCGATCGTTGGTCGCGAGTTCGATTCCTAGAATACAATCTTATGTAATTACAGTGCACGCCTATGAACTAAAACAACGACGACGATGGCTAAGTTGAACAATGCATCAACCTACGATTTGTAAGTTTAACATTATCAAAGGTAGCACTGAGTTAGATATCTTCATAAATGTTATGTTAGCTTTATTCTAATAACACCAAAATTGACAGTACGCAAAAATGCTTACTTTTTTAATTTCAGTTTATTGTTGCTGTGCATGCATGGCATGTTCAAAATATGTAATCATACTATGGAAAGGACCTTTGCATAGTATTAAGAAGAAATAAAGCTAACATGTCGCGTCTATTATAAAAAATCTATAATCAATACATTAAAGCTTCGTTAAATTAAAAGAAAAAGGTCCTTTTATTAAGAAGATGCCTTGTTACAACAGTAACGTGCCTACCGCTTAAGTAAATCTGGATCTTTTAACGCAAATACGAGGCAGAAAAACAATGTTTTGTTAAAAAGCTTTTATGTCCAAGCTATATTTAAAAAGAAGGGAACTTAGTTCACAATTTTTCAATAAATTTTGCCTTTTCGTTTATTAATGATGAATCATTTCTATGTACCTATATTGAACACAATGAACAGAAACTAAATATTTTTATTATTCTTTATTTATTAATATCGTATGATAAATGAAATCTTGAAAGTTGATTACGTTATTTATTTTCTTTTGTGTAATCTCTCTCAAAATTGGTAAGCTATTCTAGTATAAGGTTGTTGATATCGGTACAAACTGGGAACTGTCAGTACAGGGTGATTTATGTGCTGGCTTGTTTCGTAGCGTTGTTTCTTTCAGGTAATTGAATCGACTTGAAACATAAGAGGTCCTTTAGAATTTCTGTAATATATAATAAAGGTTTCTGATTTGCAGTGAAACGATAAATTTGATTTTCTTATAGATACATTTTTAAAGTCTAGCTTTCATGTTTAAAACATAGCAAATACTCATCGATCACTGTCAGTCTCATCGGTAATTTAGAGAATTTACAACAAAATCTTAAAAAAAAAAAGTATTTACAGAATATTAAATAATAAAATGAATGATAAAGAGGCTATTAAGGTTTCTAAGTTTTACAGCTTACTATATTATTGCGTAAATATCTAACAATGTTTGATTTTTAATATTGGAACGTTATTGGTCGAACTGGAAATGTACAGGGAAGGCCTATGTCCAGCGGTGGACATTTGGCGGATGAACTGATAATGATATTTGAACATAAATGTACAGTATACATTTTCAATAACATAAGTAACGTTATAATGATGATGAACGATGTTAGTAACTTGATAATAAGGTCATTTCCTGTTTTGTATCGGAATTAAGTGACAAGACAGTGAAATACGCTACACGTAACAAACAGTTATATAGTGAAAGAAAATATTGCGCTACATTTCTTGCGGTAATCCACAGAGATACTGGGTAGCACACATCACCCACAGCCTGGTAATATTTAATGAGGACTTTCTTTCAATAACATACCCAAAGTTATATCACATAAACTAAAATATCACTTCTAGACATAGATTAATTATCTAATTATTACAGTCGACTTCTTTTTGCTCGCTAATCCCGAGCCTTACATTCTACAAAGCTGTAAAAGCCGTAAAGATTCTCTTAACATATCCATATATAAAAAAAATATTGACTCAAGGGCCAAATTTTTGATAGGTTTGGTAGAACTTATTACAATGGAATATTAATGTGAAGTTAGTATCTCTCTCAAATATTGCTTTAACTTGATGGATGACACTCTGTCAGTTATGACACTTATTGTAATTGTCACTTTAATGGTGATTCTTTCTCTCCTTGTTACGACAAAACCGTAAGAGATCAAAATAAATCAACATTATAAAAGTTGCACTTTTTACATTATTAGAATAATAATTAAATAGAATATTTTTTATGAAACGTAGTGACAGGAGAAGTAGGGCCTTTACTTGAAAGAAATGATATGATAACCATGGGACTGTTCCTAAAACAATCCTGAAATATTAATACTTTATAAACGGAGCACAAAAAAACTGAAGACTTAATACTTTACGATAACATGGACACTGCGATGATACCATAACGGATTCTTTCTAAAGATGCCTGCCATAAATATTCTATTATAGTTATGAAAAAATAACGTTAACAGAAGATTATTATTTATCCGGATTTCAAAGCAACAGCACTTATTTTAAATTGGGAATAAAGTTAAATAAAGAACAATAAAATGTAATTGAAAAGGATTGTTTTGGTATCAATTAATTAATCTACGCCACTTTTTTAAAGTGTACCCTTTTTTTACAAAAGAGAATTGTTTCTAAGTAACGTAGAGTAACTCCATTAATCTTTTATATTTTGCCGGAAATAAAAATAATTATTCTCTAAAAAGGTATTTATGTAAGGTGAAAAACAGGTTTATTTAAATGAAGCATTCCATGCTTTAAGAGGGTAACATGGTGAAGAAATAATCGTTTTTAATTTTACTTTTAAAGTATGAAAATTTCATTCTTATAAATAAAACAAATTGTATTATAATAACAAAATTCAGGATTAGTAAATTGCTTTTAGAAACAGAATCGTGTTATAACTAAAAGGTCTAACTCATCAATTTAATGTATGTCCCAGATCACAGAAGTTATAAAATTGATATTTTATTACGGGCCATAAATATAGTTAGTCAGTTTATAGCTCGAGCATCTGGAGACAAGAAGATCTCACTGCGACATTTATAACTATATATAACTAAAAGATGAGGAGTACAAGATTTGAGGTCTTGTACAATTCTATCTATGATTATCTAATCAGTAATATCTGGATCAGCGACAACCAATTAGCTGTTGAATGTCAGTGACCGATGTTGGTCGCATAGGTATTTTTAATTTAGAAAGTGTTTACTTACCATTTGCTAAAATACTATGATAATTGTAATTTAAATTGAATAATGGCGTTGCATGTAGTAGATGAAATATTATTGCATAAAATACGATAGTGCACCATATTTAATTCAAAAATCGTAAAAGAATTAAGATTTACGTTATATTTTATGACTGATTGGAACAGATTTAACATCTTTTCCCTCATCCATGTGGCAGCATAACTTTATTAATACAATGTGTCTTGTTCTGAATCAAACTTTTAATACGATATAGTCTAATAAATTATTTTGATTTTTTTTAGAAATACCCATTTTGTTGTTGGAATGTATACATCTAGTATTTGTGTTTTTGTATCTTATTACCAGAGATGACATTATTAGTTTTTCGAATACTCGTACCAAAAGTGAAACTTTGAGTCTACTTATTGTGACTATCTATGCATCTTAGCATCTTGTAAAACGCTTTTGAGCAGGACTTACGCTTCTGAGTCGCAGTTCCCATGAAGAGATTGCGTGATTCTATTGATAATTGTTTAACGTTTAAAGGATCATTTTGAATGAACTTCATATATTGTGAAGATAATTACATTAATGTATAAACACCTGTTTTATTTAATAGAAAAAAACATTTTCTTTTTGTGATAAAATTTATAGCTAGACTAAATAAATATTAATTAAAAAAATACTTACAAAAATATCATTTTTTGTCATCATTAGTGCGTATGTACTTCTGCTTCTGCTGTTCGGGATTGAGGAAATGTTCACTTCTTCATATATATGAAAATAAACAGTTAGCAACAAATTTTTACACGTTTTTCTCTTAATATAAATGAAATCAATAACTATTCCATTTTACACATATAAAAAATGTTTTTCTGAAAACTTCAAGTAAAAAAAAATATTTAAGACCTCAGAAACTTTCATTTTACTTATTATGTGAAAGGTCTTTGTTCTATTTGTTAAAATAAGTTACGAAGAAAGTACTTCTAAAGTTTTAATACTTCTTTACTGCTTACAATGTTACAAAAATCTCTTTGAACATGTGCCCAGAGGAGCTTGCGCTTGATAACTTCAGGCTTTTCCACAATTGATATCTAACTCGCTAAATGTTGTTCAAATCAATGTTATTTTGTTATGATCTCGTAAGTTTTATAATACTAGACTGTTTGTGTAAAGGGACAATACTTTTCTATTCCTGGTTAATAAAAATAAATCGTCAATAAAGTCGATGAAGCGCGACTGGTAATTTGATAACTATATATCATCACTACATATTAAGAGAACAATTCCCAATGAGGTAAACTATATTTAAAATATTCTACATGTTGATAATTTTGTCCAAAGTTTAAAACGATGAAATTATCCGATTATTAAAAGATGGAATGATTGAATAACGGGTGTTAATTGTAGAAACTTATTAAAATTCCGAAATTAGTAGTAACTAACCTACGCATTTTTTAATAAAACTATAATTGAATATCCTTGAATAAAATGAGGCCAGCAATCTATTTATCTTCCTTTTTAAATAGAGAAATAAAAATTCTGAAAATAGATCAGTTTGTTTATATATTTACTTATTTCTACAGCTCATCAATGTCCACTGCAAGGTATAGACCCTCCCAAAGATATATATGGAAGGATATACCATAATAGCTTCAATAGGCGGACGGGTTGGGGTTTGCACTGTGGTATTGGTACACAGAGGACGCTGCTGAATTACATTAGATTATGTTCCGGAAATTGAACCCGCCACCTACAATCGCAAGTCTCAGTCCTCTACCGCTAGGCTACCATTGCTTACGGACTTATTTACTACTAGACTGTCTAAATGTTATTCATCAATGAATTTTTTGTTTATAACAGTTTGAATGAGGATTACGAACTAAAACAAAGAGTTAGTTTAGATTCTACCTCTAGATAATTCAAATAAAAATAATATTAGTACAAACATATGTTTATTCTGAAAGTTACATGGTATTTTCAGAACTAAAAAATTTATCTACAAAAACAAAACTTTCTTTTCTCCGGTTTTTATCTCACATAGGTTGAAAGAAAACAGTGGGTCACAGGAGAATACCCGGTAACTTTGCGTACAATCTTCTTTTTATACTATAATTTATTCTTTTATATTTTTCGTATATCGGAATCAAATTCGCTGACCTATTGAACACTAAATATATATATATATATATACCAATACATATATATATATATATATATATATATATATATATATATATATATATATATATATATATATATATATATATATATATATTTGTATTGGTATATCTGTATATATGCATGTATTTGTATGTGCGTACATCCTAAATGCTTTCATACTCGTATCTCTCGTCTCCATTCAAAGGTTGACCTGGTAGAGATCGCCTTGTGCAATAATACCGCCTCCTGTACCATATGAATTGTTTGTTTTTTCCCTCTATTTGTTGTCAATGGTGTACAAATGTTAAAAATAAATAAAAAAATAAATGCATTTCCACAACTCATGTATTTAAACATACAAATACTCAACTTGTGGGCATTTCATCGTGAATATTTTTTAAAAATTCGTTTCTTGTCTTTTTTATCTTGATAACAATAATTAATTCAGTGTTTCAAAAAGTATTATTGTAAAATTATCTGCGCTCCAAACTATGGGCACGGTACAATGAGGTGTATATTTCTTTTCCATGCGGTACCATACCTTTTGTTCTATTTTTACTGAAACAGACTTTCAGAATAAATATGAATTCTAAAAAAAAATGTTATAATAAATTTGTGTCATCTACGGGCAAAAGAAAGAAATGAAGTAATTTCTCAAGCAAGTTTTATTACGGCTCTACAATATGTCACATGCCGCAACCTGGCTGATATAACCCTGTCAAATTTTCTCTTTTTAACTAATACGCAGTTCCTATTTAATATCTCGAAGAGAAAAAAAAGCAATATATTTTAGTAATCATGACAATAACGACTATCTAATCGTCATGAATCATAACTTTAACAAAATTAACCATGCAAGAAGCAACTACAGCAAATTTTAATAAAAGGAATCTTTTTTCACGCGATTTCACAAAAAAAAAACGGAAAAATATAAATCCATAAACTAAAGATTAACCAGCGGATTGATTAGTTGAAGCCGCAGTAAGCTGGCCACACAGCGCACGGAACAAATTTCTCACTGTGGCCTTAACGTTCTGGAGTGGAAACCACGGATTGGCAAGCAAAACGTGGGGCGTCCACAAAGTGGACACTGGATATCGGTCTGTGTGCAGTTTAGATACTCAAATGTGAATATAATGGAGTGATTATTACTAGAAGCCACGCCCTCAAATATTTATTTGAGAAGCTAATACTATGATTAAACGGCGATATATATATATATAGCTAAATTATATTAAATTTGCTATTTTTATATTTTTTCTTGTTCTTCATTGTTTCTTTCAAAATCATTTTTTCTGTCTCTGTTACAATTATAAAGTATTTTTATTTGTTAGTGATATCAAAATTCAATTTCCCTAAAAAAATTGTTAAAATATTTTTCAGTATCCGTAATTTTTCTGGAAGTTATAATTATAAGCTCTTTATGTCATTTATATTTTAATATTTTGTAATTACTTTATTTATCATATAAAAATTATACTATTATAACATTGATTTTATACAACATTGACATTTTACGGCCTGGTAGGCCATCGATTCGGATCTCTACAACTAACTGATGAGATATCGCTGGAACAAACAAATATTCAGCCACTTAGCAAAAACAAAGAGTGTTTTTTGGGAGGTGATAATATAGCTCTGACCTTGCGTCTTAAGATTTCCACTTGTTTTGGTCTCTTCAAAATTCGCTAGACAGTGTAAAGTTAACATCAAAAGAGTGCTACCAAAACTACTAGTCGTGTCATTAAGCAGAAATTCAAACTTTTACAGCAATAGCATTATGTCAGTACCTAAAAGATGGTAAAAAGTCATCGAGCGAAATGTGATTTATATACTATACTAAGAAAATATTAAGTCTCGAATTTTCAAATAAAATGTGAAAGAACTTTTCCGACAATCTATTAGAAATGAAATTAACTTGCAACAAACAAAGTAAATACAGAAAGTAGCTATGAAGAAAGAAAATAGGTACATATATATATATATATATATATAATTTACTTTATATACACACATATATATAAAGTAAATTAAACTTGGCAAAAAACTTACAAAAGTAATAGGTATTGAAAAACAATTATTACAAAAAGGCTCCTATTGGTTTACGCTTGTAACACTACATAAATTTATACAATGTAAAGTTACAGAGACCTTTTCGTTTTATAAAAATTTCCATTCGGTAAAAAACGGTCAATTTATTCTGTCCATTTGGATTTTTTGATAACTTATGCCGAACGAAAAATTATGAAAACATTTTTCTGGTTGTAAAAATAATTTACTTTTGAAGCAATTATTTATTGAGCAATGCAGGTTGCAATTTTATACATGGTTTCCGTCTGAATTTAGGGTGGCAAGGAATTTCTCTTATCCTGGCCGGAGCAATGCACAGGTGGAAGTTATCCGACAGGTGTATACTGAAATTTTAATGAAGCTTTCAAGGGCTTAAAAGTTATCTGAAAACTAAAACAGGTTTTGCAAGTTTACATTTTTTGGTACAATCCGCTTATATTAGCATTTAAACTAGACTATTTTGATTCTTTGATAAATGTATACCAGCATGTTTGTCACCGGGCACAAATATTGACGTTCGTTAAAAGTCTATAAGCCAATCTACATGTTAATCCCAGAGCATACTATATGAAGAACTCTTATCTGAAAACAAAAAGAAGTGACAGACATCGTTGAATTTTGAGTACTTTAAAGACGTTTTCGAGTGTTATGTCTGCTGAATGAATGCTAACAGGGGACGTCGTGTGTGCTGTCTGGCTGTCATGTTTAACAAATGGAGGTCTTAAAATAGGGGAGACTAATGATGCACTTGTTTTATAAAGAAAATAGAAAACAGCGTATAGTATGAGAAGTTTTCTTAACACCACTATATCGTGTTTGTGCCGATTATATCTAATTACATGATTATAATTTGCTCAAGACTGATACCGATAGTGTAGTTCAATTTCGTAAACGTTTTTTCTTACTTCCGTTATTTATTATTCCTGAAACCATCTATTTTTGGTTAGGGTATACCATAAAATAATTGACACCATGTGAGCCTTACATTTATATTAATATTAACTTTAAAGCTTTTACGCTTTTACTCTTATAACTAATTCACGCTGCAATATAAAACAGATTGCACAAAATTGCATATTGTATTATTATCAAAGTTAAGAATCTTTATTTTAATTTCAATATATTGAAGTATTAAGCTAAGTTTTAGCAAAGCTTACCTACTTATAATTAATTTCACTGGGGGAATTACAACTTTGAAGCCGTCGATCCTTCGGTAAGGAGGCACTCCTATCGCACACTATTAAATTGCCTCTTGGTCGTATAGTTAGAAACTTTGATTAATATTTAATATAAAATGATTAGTAGGACCTATAATTTTTAAAATTCACTGAGTAAAGATGTAAAGTTTTGCGAAGCGTTAAAAATTATAAATTTTAACATAATTATGTTATGAATAATTTGCACTTATTGTTCTACAGTTTGTTTCCTACAATTATGTTTGTTTGCTACAATAAAATGAAAACAAATAACAATTTCTTTATACCACTTTTTCTATTCCGTGAACTATATAGCTCACATATAATATTAGTAATAAAAATAACTTTTATATATTTCCATTAAATATTGCAATAATGTGATAAGCAAACGATATTAATTAGTTACAATTATAGTTTGATGAATTTAATTATAATTTTTAGTTATTAATCAATTAAATTTTAGTCATCGTTTAATTACTTTTTTAATTATTTATTTAGTGTATGCGTGGAACCCGTTCGGGTAAAACCAATTTTTGACTTCGTTAAGGCTTTTATAGGTCTCATATAGCGTGCAAAAATGATAATACGGTACAACATTTAAACAAAAAGTTCTTAAATATTTGGCACCCAGTTATTCGTACTGGGGATGAGGTGCTAGATTAGCCCTAGTTTTGACCGTACTTATACCCCAAAAGTAGTAAAATTGTGGTCGACATAATACAAAAAAATTATAGTAAGGTTAACACGAAATTCACATATTTTAAGAATAAAAAAAGTTTAACTATGATGAAGTCATATTCGTGAAATTTTCAAGTCTTTCTTTCGATTTTTCGAAAAGACCCTTCGAAATATTAAAAATTACAGAATTAAAAAATCATTTACGATAATAAACACTCAGTCGAAAAGAAATATTATTCGTTATAGCGCCTTTAAGAACAATTTATTTAAACTAAGCCTTTCAAGACGATAATAATAAAGAAATAATAAATTGAGGAAAGAACATTTATAAAAGTCGAAATCAGTACCGTATATTATTTTAGGCACTTGTCCGTAATTGTGAAGATAATAAACGTTCTTCATACTGTCTTCATATATTCTAAGTTTCTTTTCGAGAGTTTTAGCTAACATAAATATGTTTTGTTATCGTATTTTGTTTAAGGATGGAAAAACTTTAAAAACTTTATTTTTAAGGCTTACTTGAAAGTTTGAAATTAATTCACTTTTCGCAATTAAAACATTGGTAATTATTTAACTAACCTTTATTCGTCTAAGGAAAAAAGAAAACATTACCTTTACCGTATTGAATTACATTAACGACGTTCTGTGTCTGCGCTACAGAGATTTAACACAATGAAAAAATGTATCATTGCCATTTTATTACGAGCGCGCTTGTGTCACATGTAATGTCGACCGAGACGCATACGTGCTAGTTCGCGTAATGACATCCCATTTTCACGCTTTTGTTCATCTCACATCTTGTTAACTTATATTATTTTTTTCACATATTATATATAATGTTATTATAAAGAACCTGATCTCATAATTTATGAATATTCATTCAATTTGTGTCGGTAGAAATCGGTTATATAATTATTGTAAAAGTTTAAGAGGAAAACGTTAAGTTGACATTCACGAGAAAGGCGTTATTTTAGTATAATAAATCGTTCGAAATAAAAGTATTGTTCTTTATCGTGAATTAGTAAAAGAGTTGCGATAGACTGCTGTTTACTTTAGTATTCTGGAAAGGTACGTGGGCAATCTGATTCCATTTAAACATTTTTGAATATACTGAATATAATTAGTTGTTCTTAGACAAAGAATCTTTCTGAGTAAATCGTACTATACGTATTTGTGTATTATTATTATTATCCTAGCAACCTAGATAGATGCCCACTGGAAGGCTTAGGTCTCCCTCAAAAATCTACAAGATGATTAGTCTTGCGCTGTCTGCATTCAGTGACTTCCCGACTCTTTAACAGTATAGCCTGTCCATAAAGCCCCCCCCCCTCCACCGCTTTACACACGCCGCGTCTGCCGGGTCGTGGTCGTCACTCAAGAATCATTCCGCCTTAATTGGACAAATGTTTCACGAGCGATGAGCCCAGCTCATTAACACTTCAGATAAGCAACTCTGCGGACTACGTTTGTTGTTCTATGGATCTCCTCATTTCTCATTTCATCTTCTTTATTATTTTGTACTATGCGGGCATATGATCAAAGAGTATTTATTATTTTTTTTGAAAAAACTCTTTGGTGTTGTAGAAAAATCGGATCGGAATCTTTCCATGATTTTCACGTTAAAGTAAAACGTGTGAATTAAATTGTTTTGACTTACTTGACTTACTTTTAACATACAATACTGATATCAAAGAAGTGGTTCTTAAGTACATTTAAAAATAATAGATATTTTATTCAAGGTGATTAACTAATATCATAATAAAAAGTTCGATATATTCTAAGTAATGTAATATACAAATTTTAAACATAAGTAACCGTACTTAATAGTAAGTGATTAATAATATAAACTATATACATATATATAATAATACTAAGATAGATAAAATACACGAAGGGCAACGATAAGAATTTCTCTAAGACTTATTCATTTTTTTTTATTTTTGATTAATTTTTACATATAGTTATTATTGTTATTATAGAGTCAATTATTGAGTGTCTGAACATTCATGAATATTGGTTGAAAAAAGTTTGATGTTGTCTTTATATAAAAATGAAAATAATTGGAATTTCGAAGTAACATTTTAACATCAATTTGTTGAATTTTCCATGCATAGTAAATTTACACACCGAGAGCTTTCGATTTAATGTAAATTTTATTACTTTCGAAATGTTATAACTTACGAGAATAAGTACTTTAATATAACGATAAAGGGAAAGAACGATTTAGCGCTTTCGCTTTGACGCTTTTCTGATTAATTTAAGCGTCTAACTCCTCGTTCAATTAGGAACGGTTTCAAAAGTATACAAGTTATAACGTATTTTAGCTTATTACGTTTCTGGCTAACAAGTTCTGAACTTATACTATATTTAACCTAATTTCTCAAAGAATTTCAATGTGCTAATCTGTCGACCTTTTCCAGTATAATTCGGCTTAGGTTTTGTAGTTAGTGATGGAAATAGCGGGTTTATATCAGTGAACTATGTTTATTATGAACTCCATTTGTATATAAATTATTTCAATGAAAACTTTACAAATCTTAATATATTGAATGAGCATGTATTATAATTAATAATAAAAAAAGAAAGAATGAAAAGAGTAACAAAATTTTGGAAATATTTGTCTGTTAAACGATCATCACTTCATAGAGAAATGGTAATAAATACCACGAAGGAATTTTTAGACCGTTTCATGTCCATAAAATCACACGAATGAAATTTGTGTTCAAGCCATTTTGTCTATTACCCTGCACCGATTTTCAGCCGGACGAAGCGCAGTTGTGAATTATTGTGATGTTACAAATTGTCCGTTAATAAAATACATTTACGATGCTCTTTGCTTTAAAATATGCACCAAGATAGAAGATACTTTTGTAAAGTTTTCTTTAATTACGATTTTATCAAATATTTTAATTGCCATTAGAGTTATGTTGAAGGAAACCACGTGCAACTCAATACCGTTATTATGCTAAATTTATATCTTTTAATTTGTTAATGTTTCCGTAGTTAATTATTATCAAATAGTGCCTACCTGTTCAATAAAGTAAATACTGTAAATGTTTTGTGATTTATTCACCTTATTGACTAACACATTAATTCTTAATGATTCTTTTATGTATGACATTTATAATTTACACGTTGTCAAAGTGTCCATCACACAGAATGTGTTTGAGTAAGACTGCTATAATTATTAGAAGTAAAATTTTAATTCCAATTTGCCTAATTTATTATTACTCCGTATCCAATGTTTTAGACATTACTTAGCGCAAATGATAAATTATAATTTGTTCAATTTTTCAACATAAAAGTAGTTATTGACATATTAAGACGTGTATTTTTTATTCATTGGAATTTAATGTAATGTAGCAAAAAGAAACTTTTGTGTGGATCTAATTAGATACCTTAAGATTTCAGGTGAATTTCTAGGTTGGAGTTATCACAGAAATTAATTGAAGTATGGGTAAATAAATAAGATTATGTATGTTATTTTATTGCTTTGTTTTAACAATAAGTACTTACGAGTACATTAAAATATTGAATAATAAACCGTATTCAGAAGACATTATCAACATGTGTTTGTGATAATGATACAATAGAGCTTTTAACGTAGCTTACTGACGGGTTTACCTTACTTTTTCCGCACCCTCGGCATTGAAAGGCTCTTTTCATAAACCTTTGAATGAACAGGATATCCCGACAATGTGGGAACCAAGCACTTTTTTGCGTGGTATGCTTGCCTGCGAATGTATTATTTGGAAGGTTTCATTTGTTTTTCACTTTACTTTTAATTTCAATAAAGTACTGGTGTACACACTTATTATACGTTTGTTATTAATGTTTTGATTTATCACCATCTTTACTTTTGAGAAAAAAAATCACATTTTATGATATATAACGTATACAAATATATTCATATCATTCATATTCATATATATAGATACAATGAAAAGTTACGTTAAACAGTTTTTCAAGATTTACAAAACATTTAAATAAAATTCAAGAGGTACCGTGAGATTTTTTATTAAAAAACAAAACTATCAACGTTTTCTTTAATTATTTTCTCAATAAACGTGTTAAATTAATGTTAACCGTGTTAATTTATAAATTTGTTTTTAATATTAATATACAAGTTACAACAGCTTTTAAAATAAGAGCTGATAACAATACAAGCGAAAAAAATTATTTGAATTTAGTATGAAAGGAGACTGAAGGAATGAACTCGTTGAATCAGTTGAAATCGGTAGCTCAGGATGGAGCACTTTCACTAAAAATTAACAGAATTCTATCATAATTGCTGACATATGACTGAACATAACGAAAATCGTAAAATATCACTCAAGAAAAATTTTCATGAGTTAAATTCGTAATGACGCAGTAAGGTAATCTTTAAGCTGCCGCCAATTTTTGAAAATAAACGATAGAATAAAGTTTGTTCGTGAAAACAGTAGTAAATGATACTTTTTATTAATTATAAAAATATTTATTTAAAGTTAATCTGGAACTGACTAGTTCTAAAAATTTTCAACGCTACCTAAATATGTTGTATTTCATTATTTTAAATTCAGTAATCTGAGTTTAAAACATTTTTATAACAGGAATGAAAGATTTTGTTTGCTTTGGCCGAACTCTCTGAAAGTGTTTGTATTAAATGATTACCTAGTCAAAACTTCAAAGCACCAGTTCTAAATTGGTTCTCCTGTAGTACCATATTTTAATTTAGTACGTATTTGTGAATTATATGTTTTTAAAATTAATTTGTCGATCATTTTATTCATTATTTTGTATATTGAATTTGAAATCAATTTTGCAGAGCATAGGACAATGATTAGTCGTAAGAATTAGTTAAAAGCAATTACTGTATATATACATTATAACGCTTTTCAAATGATTTCTAGTAATTTATTGCAAGGCAAACCTAACACATTTATTTAGTAAATACAATCAAATGACTAACAGAAAGTGTCAATGGTGATACATTTTAGATTAATGTTTAAATACGAGAGTGCAAACAGGAATCTAAACAAGAAAGGAATTTAAACGAAAGAAATATTCGTAATTTTTTCTTATACTCGTAATCTGTTTGCTTAAAATACATGCTTTACTACTAGAGCTTTAATTGAAGTGTTTGTGACATCTTTTTATATAATAACAACATTACAATTGCCATTTTAAAATATTCCATGTTTACTATAAAATTAAAACTCTAGTAATCCTATGAGGTAGAAAATATATGCATTAAGGTAGCTCATGGTGTCAAGGTGAACCTAATAGAAAAAAAAATCGTTTATCTATATTGCTTATAAAATAAAGCAATCTCGTAAACCGGTTTAGATCCAGATGTTACTTTAAAGTAAACCTTTAAAAGCTTCGTTAAAATTTCAGTACCCATCGCTACATCCACCTGTGCCCCTGTAATGGCTTTGGTATTTTATGACGTTTAATGTAACTTAGATATATTCACTGTCTTATTTCAAACTGAAGTTATGGTGTTTTAAAGTTTAAAAACTTTAGTAATTTAATGGTTTTTAAATTCTTTGCAAGATTTGTCAAACATTAAACTAGTGATTGGACCGTTGACTTATCAAGTCCACTATTATTTAAATCATTTTAATTATTTATTAGAGATATTAATATTATGTACAGTGCATAAGTACATTTAGACATTTGAAAATAAATAATAACTGTAAATGTTAATAACTGCTTCATATTTTATGTCTAATGAAAATTTCATTCACGTATCATAAGTGACCCTATTTTAAGGTTCTGTCACTTCATTTTCGCATCAATCTAACGCATGCATAGCACGTACCTTATATAATTCAAGGCTATCTACCCAGTTTTTTCAGGTATTCACAGGAATATGTGTATTTTAATAGAGATTACACTATTATGTTAAGATAAAAGGCGCTGCTGTTGAAAAAAGGTTTTTTAATTTTTTTGGTTGTATTGAATGTCTATTTGGTATATAATAAAGTTTCAAAATGTTATTGTTTAAACTGGTTAAAGATTTTGTAAGAAAAGGCAAAAACGAGTACCTTAATAAAAATTAAGCCTGGCAAGTTTTTAATTATCTTTATTCGTAAATGTTTTTTTATAGATACAAACCTGTCAAACTACACTACGCATAACCAAAATAATTAAGTACACGTTTTTAAATACTACACGTATATAAAAATGTTTGCTTTAAAACATTGCTTCTTGAAGAGAAGTTATGAGTTCTATGGGTCGACCTTGAGAGACCCATGGACTATATTAAGCCTGATAAAAAATGAGACAAACGCTTGGCGGAATGACGTGGAGCACGTTGCGGCATGTGACATATGGCTAGGTCGCAATAAAACTGCCTTGAGAAATTACTACATTTCGTCTTTTTGTCACAGCCAACTTTAATTTACGTTCATCATTTACTCAAATGTATGTTCTTATTAAAAGGATTTTTATATGTTAATTCAGAACAACAATTATTTATAATAAACATAGATAAGAAATTTAACATTATCAATCTCATGGGGCGTGATACTGTAGTTTAGTATCCATGCGTATGCTTCACATTTAACTATGAAGCGAACATGGAAGCCACTGATGGAAACAATTAAAATGATAAAAGCGATTAGCTAATCTACAAAGCGACTACCGACATATAGACGTACTAATGTCCCTACCGAGAATTGTGTTCCATGGATATAAATGTGGACGATGTATTGAGCGTTAATTTAAATATTTGAAGGAATTAAATATATTATTTAGCCAAGAATAACATTTGTTACAATTATGTTTATGCAGATTCAAAGTCGTGTTTACATGAAAAGTGATATCGGTTTTGCTGAAATCAAACTTCTAAGATATGACAGTTTCGGAAAATCTTCTTACATTAGACTAATAGCGTGCCTTAATAAATCCGAACATTCAGACTGTTTAACACAACTCTTTCTGTATTACCAGTAAGTTTTATTTATAATATATAATACATATATAACAGCCGACATATAGAAGTATGAAAAAATTATAATATTCGTCGATGTATTTACTATACTTGTCATAATTTCATTATTTAGACTAATAGGAGTATGCTCATCTTATTTGATGTTTGCGTTAAAAGATTTTCCTGAAAGAGACTATAAAAATTCAACTATTGGTTACGTATTAAAAACTTACCAACAACGGATTTAATTCTCTCGGCGAAAAAATACATATAGACTGTGTACAGTTTTAAATAGAAGCTTTCAACGTGAATGGTTTGTTGTTCTATCGTTAAGCTGGATTAAATTCCGAAATGTATAAAAATTCGCACTAGATATTTTTGTTATTGTTCTCACTATTAACAAGAGTTTTGTGTTTTTCACAACACCGTAGTCAGAGCAGCAATTTAAAAAAATGCATATTTGCGATATATAATAATATACGATAGTATATTAAACATTAATGGTAATTCATCGATAATGATAACATACTTTTATTACATTTGAGATCTGTGATGTAGGTAAAAATTCGCTCTCTTCTGTGTAATCTATTTATTAATTGACATATGCTATAATTATTGATATATATATGTCTTGTGCCATTTATGCAATTGATTTATTTTAAGCAATTGTATATATGTTTATATGTAACACCTTAAGGTGGTGAGTATGCTATATTGTTCAATATATTGTGCTACAAAGCTCTGTTTCTGTATCACGTTAAAGGCATCGACGGCGAGAATTTACGTTGACAGTTGATTATAATAAGAAATGATCGATTTTAGCTTTGTCCATTTATATTCTAAAGTTGTGTTTACTCTAGTTGGTTTAACAGTTGCTAGTTGAAAAATCGCGTAATTGTTAAAATATGTTATAATATAATATATATTATATAAAAACATAATACAAAATATGTGAAACACAATTTTAGTAATTATTGAGGGTGAACAAATATTAATTGCTAGTTGGTTCGTGGAAATCATGTCATTCCGACGGCAGAAAAACAGAGTTGTTTCAATGGCTTCTGACGTAATGGAGTTACACGTTTTTTCAGTTGAATATAAGAATACCCTCTGAAGTAGTAATTTAGTAAAAAGATGGTAAAAAGACAAGTTGACATCACACGATTTAAAAAATATTACTGTGATACGATTTCTTCGACATTTAAACACTTCACCATTTTGTATTATTATACTAGTTCTAAATAAGTACTAAGCTATTTTTCTCTATAGGGGTAGATATATAAACAAGCGACATTAAGACACGGTTTACGACTGTATCGATCCTCGACAAGGAAAAATGTGAATCAAAGTGATTTTCCAAATTTTAGCTTTTTTCACTCTCAGTAAACATAACAGTAGAAAAATGTTTACTGTCGAGAAAATGTTAACTTTGTACCCTATCATAATAAAATAATATTTTGGTTAAAACTAACATTTTCGGAACATAGATCAATAAGTGTTTTTTGAGCAAAAAAGGGCTTTTTAAAAGTTTTTCTTTACTGTTAATTCTCAATAAAGAGAAGAGAAGGAACATAATGCAATTTAGTTCACTTAACTAATTGATACGCAATTCCATTAGCAGTACAAACGATAGCATTAAGCAACGCTCGTTCTAACTCTGTACTTACTTTATTGGCATTGCCAGCCAACTTATGTATTTACTTTTAGCGCAATACAATTTAAACGATTTCTACATTAAACATTTGGATTTCGGCGCTATAACTTTATAATATTGAAAATTATTATTGAATAATTAATGTACACGAAGAACATATAAATTCAGTTGTTTTTCTCAGCTGGTCATTATCTGTGGGAACAAAAGGATATTATTTAAACCGATAAATTATCAGCATTTTAACTAACGAAATGACTTTCAATTAATATTATTAAATTATTATATGTTAAGTCACAGTCCTGATTTAGGGCATAGAAACCAGGGAATAAGTCCCACTTTGGGCCTCATTGGCTAGCTCATAGAAGAGAGGGTTTTGTTTGAGATTTATCAAGGCAACCTTATCACGAATGAGAAATTAAATAGACGAAGAAGAGTCTCAGATAGAGCCTACCGGAGTGACAAGTTCAAGTGGCCATTACACACGTCGGAACGAAAGTCCCGTCGACGTCCTCGTGATAAATTAATGATGATGATAATAATGTTACATGAGTGTTATATAAGTGGCACATGTTTTTTGAATTTTGAAATAATACAAGAAGTCTGAAATAACAGAAGGGTACATTCAGTTTTTAAAAAGCATCGCAGTAAACAAGGTCAAATGCACGTAACATTTGAATTTGTTAGCTTTAGTTAGGAAAAAAATATTTAAAACGTATTCTTATTTAAAAGAATTTTACGTGGTATAAAAACTGTTAAATATAGATCATCTTTACTAATTTCTAACATCTTTTCTAACGCCATTAATTATATGAGTAATAGGAAAATGGCGGTATAAAATCATCTTCTGTTTTTCGTTTCATGATTATTTATTTATGAATGTCTGTCAAAGTCGTTACAGGATATAATGAATTTGATTTAGTAGACATCGAATGAGCACTTTTTTGATTTATACTTTATAAAAGAGTATCATGTTGATATTTTGTTGTACGTCATAGAATATATGTATACATCTTCAGAAAAATAATAAAATCGTTTCAAGACATTATGTAAACATTAGAAGTAATTTTATTAGTCAACAATATCGGGACTCGCAAATATCGGTTCAGAATTTTCCATCATTAAAACTTGAACGATGCCTGTTTGTACCTAATTCATTCTACAAAGAGGTTGTGCCTAGTACACTGCACTAGGCACAACCTCTTAGTTAAGTTTTATTGTAATTACGTTGTTACGAAACTATAAAATAATTAATATTTAACTTGCTACCATCGAAATCATAAATTTCGTTCGCTAAGGAAAATAAAAAGCTACGATTTTTTATGTTGCTCACAACTTTGAAAAGAGCCTAGATATCTTTTTTCATAAAAGACTTTAATATATCAAAGACGCAGACAGCGGTGCTTCTCAATACAATTTTACCGTCCAATATTTAAGATATTTAAAAAATATGGTATCAATCAAAATTGAAAATAGTTTTCATTATCGGTGGAAAATATAAATGGCTGGTTTTGTATTGAAAAAACTGTTAGCACTTTAAATTAATTATTATAGAAGGATGCCTGAATAGACACAATTAGTAACATATACTTACAATAAAGAATTAAGAAAAAAATTTATTGTATCATTTGTAAAAGTAGTCATAACGCTGGCCGATGTATCTGTAATACTAAGTAGCACATTTTTTAAAAAAAAAACTTAAGCAATGCAAACATTTAAAGTCAATGAAAAAACTAAGCACCTTATTAAATAAATAAGATACAGGAGCCATATAGGATTAAATGAGATGAACAAATGCGGATAATTGTTTTATTGCAAAACAACGTATTCTTCTATTGTTCCTTTCTTTTGAAATTAAACAATGTTTCATCAATAATATTCGCAGAATCTTCTAATAATTGTAATTGCGGTACGTATTAAAGACAGCAAAGAACTGTTAGACGGTTGTTATAACAAACGGTGCTTGAAACAGCGCTGTATATCGTCTTGGAATATGGCGCGCAGCATAAAAGTTTATTCTCTTAAAAGTACGGATTTCGTGATAGAATTTTCAAGTTTCAATTAAAAAAATCATATTTAAAAAATTCCTATGAAGTGTAAATTTGGCGGAGAATGCTCGATTTTTACCGTTTCAATTTTTATATGTATCTTATTATATATATATATATAAACTCAGCTACAATAAATAATGGGCGAGTGAAAAATAACCTTCGCATTTCATATTCAAATTTAAAATATTTTTCTTCACTCTTGCATTTACATGTCTTTGAATCCACAATTATGAAAATTGGGGACATATTTTTTAAAAAAAAATAATGTACGGTTAATTCAAGTATATGAGGGTGCCATTTCATTCGATAACATGATGCCGTTGCTATAGAAAGGTTAAAACATCTGAAAATAAAAAAAACGCGACAAGTACGTTTGGCAGTCCTCTTGACATTGTTTAAAGAATTCGAAAGAGAGCAAAACATGTCATCTTCTCGTTAAAGTCTTTTACTTTTTGCTGAGTGGCTAAAGATGTGTGTGGTCCGGCATTATTATGACAAATGACTACACTTCTTCTATTGAATTATTCTGGCCGTTTTTTCTCAACTTCTTGCTTGTCATCAGTTGTTGGCAGTAGAGATCTGAATCGATGATTTTGCTCAGTGGTAAGAGATCATAATAAAAAATCCCGTTCCAAATCCCACCGTACAGACGGAATCACCTTATTGCAAGTTAACCCGAGTTTTGCCTTAGCTTGTAAAGCCAGATCTTGTCGTACGTAATCCATTTTTTATTACCAGTTTGCAATCTTTTCAAAAATGGTTAGGTTTCATTACAACTTTATCATCATCATTTCAGCTTTAGGACGAGCAATGCACGACATATGCTTATTCTATAGAATTCCAAAAGGACCTGTTGGTAGTGGCTTGAATCTAAATTTTTCCGACGACCTTAGTAAGGAAGTTTGTCCATCCGACGAAAATCGAAGAAGCTTAGAATGACTTGCCCATTGCCACTTCAATTGCCATTACGCAGGCTGATTATATTCGTTCGTTTACAGATTAGTCATTTCCGATTTGATCTCTTAAATACTGTGAGCGCACTAAAAGGGCTAAGAGCGAGAGACCATGTTTCTGTATCGAAAGTCATCACTGTTATCACACACTGGTCGTAAACCCTTGATCTTAAGACACTAAAGGGTATTGAACAAAAAATATTTTTAATTTCATGAACGCTGTCCAGCCACGTGAGATTCGACAATTGACCTCTTTCTAGAAATTGTACTTACCTATTTTGACTGTTTACTCCAGGTACACGACTGAGTCAACAACTTCAAGAATCGAGCCGACAACGGATATTGTATCGCACACGATATGGGCATTTGACCTAGTTTTCGTCTTATCCGTGTTCATTTTAAGAGTCAAAAACGACGGCTCACCTGTTACGAATATTGATTAAGGTCTTCCATTGAATTCCTCCATCGACTTTGCTATTACTAGACGTTGGCGGTGAACCGAAGGTAACCGTGTCATATTGTCATATTCGTCGTTGACGTTGGTACTGAATCCTTACCATTCCAGGAGCTTACAGGCATCTTCCATGGTGGCAGTGAACAGTTTGGGGGAGGCAGTTACTCCTCCTTTTACGCCCTTTTCAATAGTATTTGTATGTGCGTCAAAAAAAAGAATTACAAATGAGGACATGGTTCATTACATTTCTTTTATTACGTTTGCGTTATATTTCTTCGAAGAAAAAAAAAAGTATTGAGTTTCTCCACAATAAGTGAATCTATTATTTGGAAAGAACGAAAAAAACAAATGATAATACTAAACAAAATTTTGAATATAAACGCGAAAGAGATTTTATTAGAAGTTTATAATAACATACTATTTGCAAAAACACTTTTCCCCAACCTCATATTACATCTTTAAAAGAGATATTTAAACCTATGTTACTATGTATCCGACTCGTATTACTCCTAGCTGATGTGTGTTATTTGATTCCAAGATCCGTTAGTAGTTTCAAGTCTCTCTCAGGAGATTGTGTAGTAGATATAATTCTGAACATATGTAAAATATCTCTTGATATTATAATACGTTTAATTACAGACTAATTTCGTTAAAAACCAATTAAACTAAACTAATATAGATATAGGTTTTTTAGGAATATAGATAAAGGTTTAACTAACAATTTATAAAACCTAATTAATAGTTTTAAAAAAATTAGTTTTTAATACAAGAAATTACTTAGAAACATTTAATATTTTTTTATTTCATGTCAAGTTTGCATTACTATAGTAAAAAATGTTTGAGACTTCCAATATATAATATTCTTGTATGTTTTATACGGAATCTTAATAATATCGAATACGGACGGCCGTTTATATTTTATTTACATCAATACAAATTTAGAGGCACGGCCTTCATAAATCAAACCCATCTTGTATGGGTTTATCTCAGCCCTTATATCAACCCGTAAAATCAAATTCCTGAGAACGGAAATAAAATATATATATTCTTAAAACTAAAAATAATATAATGTAAACATTTACGGTTGATACCTTAGTAATTTTTAAACAAGTTAGCCATAAGAAACTTTGACATATTTAAATAACAAATTATTTCCATTCATAATCTAAATCAATTATAATGACCATGCAAACATTGTTTTTATTTTAGTACGTTTAAGGGAGATATATTTTAGGTGTATAAGGCAAAGCGTGTTTTAGGAGATAAATTAAAGCTCTTAAGAAGATTTATCACTTAAGTTGATGGTACGAAGCGTGGCTAACAATACACGTGTAGTAATAGTATGTTGCATGGAAGAAGAATAATCTTACTATAAATTATTTCTGAAACGGTTTATGAAGTATACTGACTTTGATTGATGAGCAACTGTAACACTTTCAACAAGTCGTTTGTAAGCAGATAATTAGATACTCTCGCAAATAATAAATGTAAAACTAAAAGAAGTCGAGTTACCAGACTCAATAGCCTTAAATAGGCGTCTGTCACTCTTGTCTATGTCTAATATATCTTCTTTTTATTTCTCTAGCTGTATCTAACTCTGAATAGTTAAGTAACATTTAAAAATATTATAACATGTAAAAATATTAATGTTGAAATTTAACACCGCATGTTTACTCGAATGAAACGTAATGTTATTACGGCCAGGGATTTTCACGAAAAACGACATAACAAAATGTCGTCGCTAACTTTCGTTAAGTACGATGAGTTTTAGTGTTATATTTATGATATCCAAATAAGTATTCCTGACTATATTAAGTCCATACTCCTGAGGAATGGTTTCTTGATAATGTTATCAATAAAAAATTTGCAAAATATAAATTATGTAAAACTGACTTGAAAACTTTCATTATGCAGAGAAAGATGAAAACTAAAGTGAAATTAATTCTACAATTGCTTATGCAAGACCTTTGTTCTGAAATTTATAGACAATAATAAATTAGTAGAGTCTGTAAATAAAACACAAGTAGAAACTTTTGTTACGGTCCTGTTGTAAGTTGCTGGCCGCAAACGAAGCAACTTAATTATTTTTGAGACAAAACATTTTATATTAAGTTCTTTTGTGATATATATATATATATATATATATATATAAATACACTTATATATATATATATATATATATATATATATATATATATTAATAATGTATATATACCGTTTATATTGAAAGTGGTGTAAGTCCATTTTTGAAAAAAATGAGCTATCACGTAATTCATACTTAAGTTAATGTAATTTTTTTATACATACGAGTCCCTGTTTAATTTCTCAAAAAATCCCATGTTTTGTACAACTTAAAATCGGCCAGTAAATGAAATTGTATAATCATCAATTATGAAAGTGGTGTAAGTCTAATTGACAGAGGTAGGTGGCATAGCAGATAGATGCCGATCAGTGATTTGTTATTTTTCATTTATTTTACATTACGTGTGACATTACGTGTCAAGAGTTGCTAATTAGGTTTAATATAAGTTATCTTATAGAGGTTTAATATAAGTTAGTTATTCTATTTTTTTTTGTTAAAATGGCTAATTTCATATTAACATCAGATAGCGATATAGGTAAGAATTAAATTAAATTAAAGAAGAAAGAGAGAATTTCATTTCAAAAAAAATCTCCAAAATGCAATTAAAAAACAGATAAAAAATTTTAAATGGAGAACAGGTCAATTGGTTGCAAATATGTTGGTTGAGATTCCTCAAAAGTGCACTATGAAACAACGATGACGGACGCAGAATTTAAATTTATTAATTTATTATCTCTACGTCCTGGAAGACCGTTAAAATTTGAAAAAATCGCCCTGCAGCCTTTGTATCAAAATGCCAGACCTATTACGTACGAAAAATATAAAGACATGAAGCAGCTACTACCCTATATACCTCCGGTGCATCATGCATATTTTGAAACACTACCACATGCAGAGAATAAGTAAATTCTTGTAATCAGTATTTATCAGTATCTTGAAATTATGATAATGTTATTGGTGTCTAAAATAAAATTTTATGTGTTGTTGTGCGTAATTGTAAACAAATTTATATTAAAATGAAGTATATTTTAAGCGATATTTGATTTTTACAATTGTCTAATTTTGAAAGTGGCGTAAGTCCATTTACAGCACATGAATATGTGTTATCGTAGTCTAATTAGCCAAAAAAATCGATATAAACTATAGTATATAAACTAAATGTTCATAAAACAATAGAAACAATGCCAGATCTCATATAATTTGCCTGTATTTTGAAATCAACAAATATAGTAACCTTTTATTTTCTCGAAACAAAAGAAAATGGACTTACACCACTTTCAAAATAAACGGTCCTTGTATGTATATATATATATATATATATATATATATATATATAAATATATATATATATATATATATATATATATATAGCTCCAGCGTCTTTTTAATTGATCTAAATTTCTTCTTGTGTATCATCTTCATTATTCCACAACGATTGTCACAATGAGTGGTCTAGCGTTGTCGGCATCCAGTGGGGGCCTTACTTACCCTGCGTCTTCTGGTTCGTGGTCGCCATACGAGAACCTTTGTTTTCAACAGCCATCGGTTGCACGAGCGATTTACCCCACTCCTTGTCTCTTTAATTATTCAAGCTACGTTGGTGACATTGGTTCTTTTGCGGATCACCCCATTTTCGATTCGATCTCGTAGCAAAGCTCCGCGCATAGCCTTCTCTATTACTCGTTAGTTGACTTTGAGCATACTTTTGGATCCTATCGCAAACGGCCACGTCTCAGATCCATGTCTTCACCGGTAACACACACGACTTAAAAGGCTTAGGTTTTAAGACATTTTGATATTTTAGATGAGAGCTGTTTAGGAGCTTACCGAACGCTGCCTATACGAATTGGATTTGATTGGTGATCTATTTCTCGAAGTCGGAATGTTTTTAATCAGTAGTTTTTATACTATATGAATATTTCGACCAACCAGGAGGACATATCCTGTTGACAAGGGTGTTGTAAAAAGAGATTCAAATAATATGACAACTGGTGTAAATTGAGAAATGCTTATCTACATAAAGGCATAAGGCAAAAGCTAGAACCTTTTGTTTTTTCAGAATAGTATTTTAGAATTTCTCATACATTAATATTTCATTAAATAATTACTATGCCAAGTTTTCTTTTGCTTTAATTTATATAGTATATCCATCTACACAATGTAAATATGTAGAATATCAGTATGTAAAAGAAATGTAATAATTTATTTAAAATACATTAAGCTTTTAATACGAAAAGTCCTTTTCGCTGACGCCATTAGTCAATGCGACCATATAAAACATCGCGAAAATATTTTCTTTTATTTAAAGTAAAAAGGATTTATATTTCAAGTAGTGCTACAACTAATGGTAATGAGTGGACTTAACAGTTATCTCACCTTATTTAATCTTATTTGCGTGTGTTTTTCCCTCTACGTGTATTTTTTTATTTTTTCTTACAGAAAGCGACCTAAGCATCAGTTATTTAATATCATGCATAAGCAACCGTTATTTATCGATCTTGTCACACTTCAGATAGAGTACATAGTAAACAATAATACATTGGACGTTGTTTCTGTGAAATTTATAATTTCCGTAATCGATATTTAAAATTAAAGCATTTTTAAGTAAACTATTTGTTACAGCTACGCTGCTTTCATCTCATTTATTTAAATAAATGGAAATGTTTAATAAACATAATAAGTTTCCATTCAATAAACTGGTATCTTAGAAGCAATACCGCAAGAAAGAGCTGTTACCGTTAGTAGTTTTTGCTTTAATTCCAAGAATTAAATGACAGTGTAGTGGACTTTTCGACATACATACTTAACAACGTTTAAGGCTAAAATTACAAAAACATAGAGCTAAGAATAAATATACCACTAATATTCCAGTGCTGCAAGGCTGCATTATCTAACAGACAGATCACGTAGTGCAACCATAGCCTACAGTATTTAAAACCAATAGTCGTCCAAGAATAGCTGTGTAGTTTTGTATAATTTGTTTATCAGTTTTTAAATATGTTCTAAAAAGTTATTATAAAGTTATTATTTTATTGTAAAAACTCATTTTATACAACCATTGAGTTAACAATACCACGTTACCAAAGATGGATATCATTAATCGTCTCGGACCATCAGGTCGCTTTGTGTAACAGACAGCAGTTATTTATTACTCTATCTACTATTATATTGTTGTTAGCAAAGTCTAGTCTACTAACAACTTATAACCGGATTTGTCGCCGAACGTTACGTTATGAGATGATTTTAATAAAATATTTTTAATTAATGACTAGTCAACAAAAAATATAAAAAAATCATAATCAAAATACTCTAAATTCAAATTGACCATTACGAACACTTTCGAATCGTCAGCTGACATTAAATATCAGCATTGCCAATCCTACAGGAAGCTTCCACCGGCTCGGAAGTGAGGCTGTTTTGAGAAGAGTTAGCGTCTTTTTCAACATATAGATTTACAATGAGCCCATGATGATAATTAGCTTCCTGACTGCTCATCGACGACATTTTATTCCACACTAACATTCGTATAATATTCTTATTTACAATAATAGGCTAATTTCAATCATTTCCTTTTTACATCAATTCTTAATTTCTTTAGTGACAGATCTGAAAATGTTTTTATACATATATTGTATTGTATATATGTATACCTTATGCCATTAAATTTATTTAATTTTTGAAGATGAAAACTAGGAGTAATTAGCCTGTTTTTATTCCTTGTATGTCTTTCTCTTGTGAATAATTAAACAAAAAGACTAACAAAACATTATTATAAATATATTATGACACAGACGCAAGAATACAAGCTTTATTAAAAACTTCTAGCAAAGAATTCAGAGCTCCTATGCAGTAAATAGCAAAACAGTATTCTAATTAACGAACTTTTGTCAGAATTACCCAACTAAAAAGTCTAGTGACTATAAAACTCTTTAGATTATTCTTGTAATCTCTTCATAGAATTATAGTGACAGATATTTGCAGACGCTAAAACCTGTTTCAAGAATGAAGTCCTAACCTTCCGCGATCGCCTATGGTTGTGGATAGCATCGTTTTCATTAAGATATAAACTAAAACACAACACTGACTACTAACTTTAATGATCACATGTCATAAATAAATATTCTTTGATTAAAAATAACTTTTTAATCAAAGAATATTTTAAATGTTCTACCGCTGGTTTTTTTTAGCTACAAAACATTTGCTTATAAATATAAGTGTGCGTCTAGATGAGGGCGCAGCATTTAATGAAATAACTAGGCTAATAAAATAAAACCTATCATCTTCTGCCAAAATGGCCAACGTATACACTTTTATGATTATTTTGTGCTCTTACCTACCTTAATGTGCTCGAAACTAAGATGTAAGAGCTATTACACTTTTTACAAAATGATTGCTCCGGACTCCAATCATTTATGTCATAAAATCGTGTCTGTTTTTATTCCAGCAAAACTAATAATAACCTTAAAACTCAAAATGACGTATCGAATACTTACGGCCCGGGAAAACTGATTATGCCAAGTTTATTAGACCGCACTCGTAGCCTAGACAAATGTTCTTCAATACATCAGTGCGAATAACAAATGCCAAACTAAACTTTTCCTGACGTACAGCTTTGCTGACTGCGTAACCGAGTAGACATAGAGAGTAATGATTTTTTTCTAAAACAATAAGTATGTTTAAAAATGTCCAAAACTTGTGTTCAGATTTTAAGCAATTACGTCTTTAAACAAGGAGTATATAATGAGTAGCCGGCCTGGCTATTTAAATTTACATATATTTCTGAATGACACGTCAAGTAGCTTTTTTTCGTACATAAAAATTTGAAATTGCATGTTTCTATTATTTGTCTATATGTAAGTTGGTCGTTGCACCAATTTTGAATTTATTTTAATTATAGGCTAATTTTTGTTATGGTAAACCACCATTTTACCGCAATCTCACTTGATAGTAATTGGTGATGTTATCTATATTGTTAAAATATAATAAACTAATAATAGTCTATATATTTTCCTCTGAAGGTACTACACATTGAATTCGGAGAGACACACATTATTAACGATTATTGACCAACGTTCATTTAACATTCTGAGGCAAAAATAAGACGACAAAGTTAACAAACCGGTGACTGAATCGAAAGTCATTGGTTATGGTTAAAAAGCACCGGTTCGAGTATAACAATATAGCACAGATGTTAAAACCTTTGCTTCGTATAATCCGGAAATAATCGAGCTTTATTGTGACTGCTTTTGTCCAAGCTCTGATGAAACACCTAAAATTGAGGTTCTAAGACATTTACATCACCGGCAATTTAAGGCGGCATTGTACCGTAAAGCCACATTTTGGATAATGAAAGTCAAGGTGAAAGACCAATGAAAACGTTTCAGTCTTGCGCTTTATGTTAAAAGAGAAATGTATCGGTTATTATTGAAAACAATAACAAAAATTTTACCAGTACAAAGTTGGAATATTTTTAATTTACCGATGGACATATTTCACGTATGTACACGTAATATAAAATTTCGGATACGTCCGTAGGGACATGATATCGCACAAATTGTTTCCCATATTTCATGAGTGTTTGACACAATCATGAAAAATTGTCCGTTAATTGCATGCGTTTTTGAATATTTCATAGTTTTTTCTACATAAAAATTACTTTTTTTTTACTTTGGGAATGTAACTAGAGGATCAATATCGATCCGCTCAAGGCATGTACTAATTAAGGTTTCAATAGTAAAATACTTTATTACAAATTAAAATAAAGATTTTAAAAAGTCGTGTGATCTAATAATACAATTTACATGAGCATAAAGTTTCAGTATTTTTATTAAAAATATATATAATAATCACTGTGAGATTAATACTTTCTACATATTTAATTATGAGGAACACAGCTCGGTGATATAATCACTTGGATTAAGACAGGTGAGTTTAGCCGCTGCCTTAATATTTAATGTTTCAATAAAGCGCCGTCGTGTCTTATTACAAACCAGCCCACGTTTTAAAGCCTACATTAATTATTAATATTGAAAATGAAACAATCTTTAAAATTTGTCGTTTAATTTAATTTTTTAAACATTAAAGCCATTTCAATACAAAATATTCTTATATTTGGAATAAATATGATGGTATTTACAATTCCTTTGAATATCTATCTTCAGAAATAAACGAAAGTTAAAGAATACAAAGCGGTTCTAATAATGAGTCAAATAATTTCCGTAATCCGTTCCAGCGAATAATAATTTTCCGATGTTCAAAGTTCGGTGGCCTTAAATTTTGCTGGTTTCTCCCGCAAAAGGTATTTTTAATAAATTCCTTCGTATTATCAAAGGCGTTTTGTTAGTCGAAAGCTAATTTTTGAACGATTCTCTCTTTTTTTCCTCGTAAAGAAAAATATTGTTTGTGAATAATACCATCAATTAAGCAAAAAATTAACAGTCGTAGAGTTTTTTAACTTTATACATAAATAGCTAATGATTTATAGCACAGATAATGAAAGTTTATTTATAGGAAATTTCCTTATTATACAATAAAAGTATTAAATAAAAATTTACGCGAAATGAAAAATATTAAATAAATTTAGGTTTATCGAATAGAACAAGGCATGTACTATTTATATAATGAAAACTTTCGATACGTAAAATAAACATCAATAACGTACGAATACGAATGCTTAACTGACCGTAAGCACTGCGGCCGGTCGGTTCTTCTTTCATCAATTTCCAATACAAGTTCTCTCATCTGTAAGCTTTGAAGATTGAGTATTTGTAAGAAATAGAAAAAGAATTATTTCTACCAATGATGTAATAGTAATGCTAGTGCTTATTAACAATCTCACTTAACCTATTAACATGTTTAATATTTACGTGGAAACATTGACATGTCTTTATGGCAAAAAGGGCGTCCAGTGGCACATTTATGTTTTCAAACTTAAATTAACTGGGTTTTTTATTAAAGTATAAAGGTATATGTAATATTAATAAGAAGTTAGAGACCTATACGCGGGAATCCTCGTTAGTTTGTTTTTATCATTGATGCAGGAATGATTAAAAATGTGCCGTACTACGTCAAGTCCTATGAACCGATTTATTTACACTATTTTCGCAAAGACAGTAATGAACTTTTTATATATGGGTCTTTTGAGTTTTATACGAATATTCAAACTATACAAAAAATGGTATGATCCATCTAAATATAGTAATAAATGTGAGTCATTAAGGCTATGCAGAGATATAGTAAACAAAAATATTAATTTATCGTTTCATCAGCCAAAAAAAAAAAAAAACTAATGACATGTATGTCAATCTTTCAAAAACAGTTCTGAGACTCCTGAAAGAAAAATGTTTTTGATGATTATATAGCCAACAACAATCAGCCTAGATCCTTAAAAGAAAAGGATAAATGTGATTTACAAAATGACACAAAAATTTTTTGCGCGATTTACAAAGTGTTGTTGGTGGTCCCAAATAATGAAATTAGTCTATTTTATTACATCAAAGGGACATAAGTTATTGGTTTTCAATATTTATGAAATGAACAAATTGCTATGAAGAGATCGAACGAAATAGCGAGCAGTATTTATGATATAATTAAATTAAAAAGTCAAGAAGGTTGTGACGATTTTAGATTTCAAAACCCAAATCGGATTGTTTTATGTATAAGCTGCTAGACAGTTTATTTGAATATAAAGCACACTTTTCTTGAAATAGGCCACACTCAGAATGAAGGTGCCTCTATACACGCCACTATTGAAAGAGCTTCAAAATATAAGAATATTTTCACACCCTCTGAATGGAGCTCATTTATTCGATGGGTGAAATCAAGAAGAAAGTCCTTATAACGTTACAGACGTAGTTCAAAATATGATTTATGGCTCCGAAAAGATGCAGACAAATATACACTTTAACTGGACTAAAAACTCAAAAGGACAAAAAATTCTTTGAACTAAAATGAAATAAATTCATGGAAGTCGAAATGAACCATTCATTATATACTGTAAACATGATGGGTAGTGAAGTTGCTATTGAAAATCATATTTAAATCTTAGATCAGCCAGTACGAACGAGTAGGCAAATTGCCGACAGACCTACCCATATTCCAATGCAGCAGTATTATAATCTGCTGTTATCAATAAAACCTTCTAAGAAGAAAGATTTGCTTGATTTATGTCGAAAAAATACTACCCCGCTCGCATACCACAGTTATTATGAAAATATAGTAGTATCTAATAACATAGTGTCAATCAGCAAAGGGATAATGAATAAAATAAGTGAAGGCTTATTAATAATATATTAGTAATGTTGTTTTTGGTAATTTTATAACTTAATTATACTATAGAGATTTTTTTTAAAAAATCATCCGATAAGTTTTTAATCTACTTATTTTTCTGAATTTTTTTAAGGTGAAAACACCAAAAAGAATCAATACGGGTCCACAAGAGAAGTTTTAAGGCTAGTTATAAATGTCTTATTAAATGAATAAAACTATTGCATGTTTTTTATTATTCAAATGATTTAACTGAAAATTAAATTAGTTGGTTAGCAGAATGTAAAACGTATGTGTCAATGTAACATGAATAACTAAATATCTAAGTAGCTTATACTCCAATAAAAGAATTATCACCTACATCAATTACTGATTGATTTTTGTCCCTTTTAGGGTTGGGTGGTTGTAAAGAAAGATAAGTTTAATGAAAACTAACGTAGAAGGGCCAATATGACTTAAGGAAAAACCACTAAATATTTATATAAAATACCATGGTTTTAATCAGAAGGATAGTTGACTTGGCAAACAAGCAAAGATTCGTAAACTTCGGTTTTCATCAATCTGAAGTTATAGTGAATTTAAACTTTGAAAGCCGCTCCTGTAAATAATGTTGTATTTTGGCATTTTGTATCGTATACAAGAATAACGATAGAATAAAAATGCGGATATTATTTCCAAAAATATAAATATAAATACGCACGCACATATTATTCAAAACGGAACATCCAAGAATTCAAAGACTGTTATTGTAAACTCTCTTTTGGAGGGAACTCCATAAAAATCCATTACAGTTAAGTTGGTTGCCAGAAGATATCCCTAAAACGATTGACCAGTTTTCGGGTTAAAGCTTCCCGGAGCACGTTTTTGATGTATTAGAAGATAACTTCTACCAGCATATAAGCTGGCATCGGGGTGCAAGGTAGCGAACTTAATTACGAGTCAGCTATACGGGAGGCGGGAAAGTTAGGAGACACGTCCGAACGCTCCTAGCGGTGAGCTCGCAATTCCGGAGCACATTCATTGAAGTTCTGAACGTTTGTGATGAGTGTGATGGATGAGCTCGCAGGTTCTGTAAAAAGATATCTAATCATGCGTCGATAATTCTCACTATAGTTGTTCGTCGCCTGGTGGCAGGCATTTTTGAAAAAAGTCAGTGATTATAGCGGCACCCACCTCTCGTTTTTCATTACTTTTTGAAATGATAGTAATTTAAAGAAAATCTGCTAACAGACGACACCCTCTACAAAAAGGCCTGCGTATTCGTATTAACTAATCTCCAAATATGACATAAATTGGCACGTAATCTTAACTTAGCCTGTGAGTTTATCTTAAATCTAAAGTTCACGCTAATAAAACGAATTTTCCGGCGTAATTGAAAAAGAAATATTCGTCACGAAATGGCAGCCCTCACGAAGTATACCTGCCGAACCTGCATACGAAATTTTCATTTTATTAAAGGAGTGCTGTGAACACGAAGGTTTATTTGCAATACCTTATTTTTAAGAAATTTATTTCTAAATATTGTAAATTGGTAAAAAATAAATATTTTTTTGTTATACCGTAAAATTTTTTTAAACAATTTTTTTAAATACATTTTTGCGTATATTAAAAATAGACATATATTTCTTACAGTTAAATGATTACTTGTTACATATATTTTTTTGCTTAATATATTAATTAATGATGGCGGAAAGAGTAGCAGTCTTTGTAACAGTGTTAATGGAGTTGTGTCTTACCTATAAAGTTAACACCTTATATGCTATATTTAAAAAAAACTTATTTTTGTAAGTAAGTTTCCTTTATTATTAAGATAAACTCTATTTGTAGTGATTACTTTTAATCACGTTTCTTGTATTTTATTTGGTATGCGATAAGCTACTTCTAAGACAGTATGAATTCTGCCGGGTAGTTACTCCTATAGTGAAATACATACATTAGCATAATAATTTTAAAAAAATTCTTCTATTTTTATACTTTTTTATATAATAATGCATATACAATATATACTATTTAGGTTATACTTTCGTAAGCGATACCATTTGCGTTAAATGGTTACAATGCTTATATAATAGCTTTCTTGAGGATCATAAATCCTTACGTTGTTTAGTTCTGTAATAAAATGTATCTTACAGTCAATTTTTTACATAGATTGTCTGTATTTAAATAAAACAGAGCAAACGTCAAAAACAGGAATTGGGCATGGCAGGGAAAAACTAAACAGGAAAGAAGAGATTTATCTAAGGAACAGAAATAAAAATAACATTGAGTAATTATAGATCCCTTTAAACCTTTTTTTAGTTTTATGTTTCTTTCTCAAAGTATAGCGCATATCTTCATCGCTTCATATCAAGTAAAGTTAATTATTATACCTACCCACTATGATAACGACAATTTTGACACTAATACTACTTGTTGGTAAAATAACATTTGCAGTTCAATTCTAGAGAATGATATTTATTGTTTATTAACTTATTGTTTGATATATTTTTTTTGTATTAAATTACAGTAGTAAGACATTTCTCTTAAAATAAAATAAGACCTATTGTACCGCTTAAGAGTTATTGAAAAAGAGTAGTTCATGGCATATGATGAATTGCAAATGCAGTGTCTACGACAGACGGATGATGTATCACGTTACAAGACATTACGTGAATATTGTTTTTAACAGTATTTAATTTAACTTTTCGGAATCCTGTGCAAATAAAATATTAAAATAAATACTTTAAATATATGGGTATAGATATAGAATATTCTATTACACCTTTTTCCACTATAGGAAAGTAATTATTAATATTAGCTACAAAAACTGAGACTAATTTCGCTATAGTAATTAATACATTTTATCAATTCATTATAAACTTAGAATCTTAGTGATAATAAACTTAAATAGGTTAAGCTTTCATCGGCTTGAATCAATAATGTATTAATAGCATACATAGATTGTGTCGCACAGACTAATGTCGGTTGTAGTAAGTTTAATGAAGCCATTAACATACATTAATTGTCTTAAACGAAATACGGATTTGTGACGAGTTCAATGAATACTTCACATTTTGTTTAGTTACTGGCTAAGCATGTCTAAATCCTAGCTTACTGGAAACAATATAAAATAAATTGTCAAAAAAGGCCAATTGCAACGGTTTAATGAAGTCATTAATGAAAGCATTAAACGCTGTTAGTATGTCTGAAATATAATAGGACCTCTAATAGAACGGTAATATCGATTAACTACATTATGGAACTAAGACACAGAGAAAACCGCAATTACATTATTTTTAATGACCATTTTATGTAGGGTGTAATCGTAAATGATTTTGTTACAGCGAAGAGGAACATAGAAACTAACTTCCGTCATCACATATAAAATCAAAACCAAATCATCAATATTCATGTATAATGATTAATGATGAATTTATGATTTTTACCACCAACTATATTTTATCAACTATCCATTTATTAATTTTATGAATTCATCTTAGCCGATAGACGCCCACTGAAAGGCAGCGGGCCTTTTCTAAAGATCACCTCAATCATCAGTTTTGGTCGGTCCACCTAGTACGGGCTCCACCCACGCCACGTCTACTGGCTCGTGGTCATCACTCTAGAATCTGTCGACCCCAACGGCAGTCGGGGCTGCACGAGCACAGTGCCCACTGCCACTGCCCCACAGACGAGTAATTATTCTAGCTACGTCGGTGATTTCGGTTCATCTGGGATCTTCTCATGCCTGATTCCACCTCGAAGCGAAATTCAGAGCATAGCCCTCTCCATTGCTCTCTGGATGACTTTGAGCTTTCTTAGAAGCCCATAATAAGCAACCACGACGCGTATCACATTCACACGCGTCACTGGTAACACATTAGTCAAAGACCTTCGTCTTCATATATTGCGGTATTATGCACGAAAAGATGTTTCAGAGCTTCCCGAAGGCCGCCAATCCGAGTTGGATTCGGCGAGTGATCTATTTCTCGAAGTTGGTTTTACCTGGCAGGATGGGTACATAAAATCATCTAAAACTTCGAGCGTAGCACCTCCGACAACTACTTTAGTAAGCGTTTTTATTTTTAGACCTACTTGTCTTGAGGCTCTGCTGAGATAATCGAACATCGTACCCCGGTCCTCCATGGTCTTAGCCATTATGACTATATCAAAACGCCCAATGCTAGCAGCAGATCAATCAAATCTATCAGAAATCTATGGGCGAGGTCTAAGTCCAGCTGTGGACGTGAATTATGAAGATGAATACAATCCACTATAGCCATAAATACAAGCCATAGCTTATAATAGTCGTCCAAAAAGTTTTCATTGCATAATGTTTTTTTTTTTAAAGAAATGTTAACTAAAACATGTACAAATATCAAACTTCATTCATTGAGGAAAAGCGTTAAGCTGAGTTATAGCAGGGCTTGACTGTTTGTGATTAATTTTACGTAGAGATTTACAACTTTGAAGCCTGTTAGTCCTTGGCTGCAGAGTTCCTTCTAATGTAAACCATTAACTTGCTACTTATTCCGGTAGTAAATACAAACGCTCTATTTTGCATTTAACAATGTGTACTAATAGCCATTCCTTATGTAATTTATTGTAAACAATTAAAATTTCCTCGTTATTTTTTTTTCCTTACTAAATCGATGTTTTTATCTTATTTCCGTACGAGTAAGGTTTCTATTTTTCAGATGCACAGACAATGAAATGCTGTTCAAATCTTAAAATCTATTTTGTAATATGAATCTATACAGTTTAGTCTTAGTTACATAGTGCTTAAGCTACTCATTATGCCTAAAGTAACGTTTGAGGTTATATAAAGTGAAGTGGTATAATATTAAGAATTATAATTGTTAATATTATTATGTTATTATTGAAGTACATAATAAACCACAAGCATTGGTACTAAGTTATTTTTTATGAAGAACGTTATTAAATTCACTATTTCATGTAAGTTAGAGCAGCTGCTAACGCTATACGTTTTAATGCCTGTGTTTTTATAAATTTAAATAGAGCGGTTAGGATGCTCATAAAACAATTTTGTTGATTTATGACAACCGCGCCACCCATGTCGCAAACGAAAATAGAAACCTGCACGCCTGCGTACCATATATGATACGCAGTACGGGTGCTGTTTTACTCGTCGTGGTGATGATTTATAATTTTTAAAGTTTTTGAAATACTATTAAACTAATTTTTTAATAAAATTTTGTGATTGATTCTAGGTTTTTACACCTTTAAAGGAGTGAATGTATGGATTATTTATCAACATAAAGCTTTAAAGGTTCGACATCCATTTCCAATCTTATATAGTGGCTACTTTGAAATAGATTGCATTAATTTACTTTTTTAAAGAAATGCTACAAATCAATATATTTTGGGAGTACAAAGACATGTGAAGTAAAGTAATTCGAATTTTCAAAACGCATTTCCTTACTACATTATCATTGAAATATTTATTATTTCAGAAACTATAGATTTTTAGATACGGTGTACCATACATTATTTGACATTTATACTTTCGTTATAATCGAGGCATTTTTTTATTATTTTTTTTTGGAAATTTTTAACGTACATTTATATCAACTAAATTACGATGTTATTCTTTAGACGCGGAAATGTTCTTTTTCTATCAACCTACTCTTTTCAATTACAAGCGCAGAAATTTAAAGGTAAAGTTATTTATTTTATAATTGGTGATTAGGTTTGTGATTGAAATATTTTTTTATACATAGTAATAATATAGTAGCTATTATTATTTAAAAAAGTGATAGGAGAATTTAAATATCAATCTGCTATTTGCAATGTTGCTTTTTAAGAAAAGAATGGACCAACGAATGACTGCCATTCGTATTTTTATTATGTACTGACGTCTTCACAGGTGAAACAGTTAGCCTATTCGCCTTTATATTGAAGGCACCTACGTCATGTTTCTATGGGAATACTAATAGTCTCTTCAGCCTCTTTTCTGTACTTATTAAAAATTGTGAGGCGCTTTTAAGTTTTTTTCAGATTCCGATTGATATATACTTAAACAATATATTATGTAAATGTGAGATATATTACAATATACCGATACAAATTAGATCTTAACCTTCTTGTCATTCTTTATGATTATAAAAAAAATGATCAAAATGTGGAATAAAACTTCAATATATTCAAATTACATTTGTGACTGAACATTCAAATTGTTAAAAAATGAATTAAAAATATTACATAGTATTGAAAGAACTCTTGTTTTAATATTTGCAAAGAAAAACAGTAAAGCGGATTTGCCCGAAGCGGTCTTTCCCGGAGAGCTCCGGATCCACCGGGGTAACTAACTGCATGACTCGGAACATGTATTACAACAAACAAATCCCGGGTTACGTGGGCTTTGTTTTGCAAAATGTACATGTATTCATCTCTAAAAGTTGTCTCACGGATAATACTTATTTATACCCAGTATCACATTTGTCTTGTTTATAAACATTGTCACTACAAGTATACGTAGGTAATATTAAAAAAAAAAATCTTTATTAAATATATTAAGGTAAACAGAATGATTGATTATAGATGTAAAGGCTATAAAGAGATGAATGTACAGCTCATTTGTGACAAAAACACTTCAAAGCTTTTACACCTATTTCCAATTATCCTGTATAAAGTAATCACTTTCATATAGGTCATGTTACTTTATTTCTCCTGTTGGTATGCGACAGGCCAATAATATAAAAAGTTTGTAGAAACAGATAATAAAAAAATAATTAATTTTAATTCGAAGTAATTTGAACTTTATAAACGCTTTTATCTATCATTTTGTTATATATTATTTCCAAAACCATTGATTTTTGAATGTGATGTACCATACAATAATTAAACCTATTAAAGTTTTTACTCTTATAATCAGTAGTCATCATCAAGTCAGCTGATAGATGCCGACTGCAAAGCATAAACCTCTCTCAAAAATCGCCACGATGACCTAATCACCCTGTATAAGAAATTACAACTTCGCAGACTTTTTTTCTTGGCCTACTTAGTCACATTGTTGACCAAAGCAATTCATATAAAACTTCTTAAAGATTTTTTAACATTAGATATGTTGTCCGGGGTTGTATCGCTTGGATAGTATATATGTGTAATTATTTATATTTATCGTAGAAATGATATTTCAAACCTGGTATTCTTAATATACATACGTTCTTTACCTTTTTTTGTTCGATTGCTACTTTTAGCTCTTGCTGCATATTTTACTCGAACATGATGTTAATAACTTTTTAATTAATAACGAACATATAAAATTCTATTAATTAGCGCATTCCTAAGCTTACATTTGATTCAAGTGAATACGTATTTATATAAATAAAGTGGTGTCACCATGCGAACGGGAAGGACAGCTGGTCGCTGGCATCATCGCAGCGGATGTGCTTGAAATAACTCAAAATATTCGACGACGTATCCGTTACCCTCCACCAGGTGTTAAACTTTGCGATAAATTGAATACGTCGTTCAACTCTTCACTACGTATAGATACTAGAGTTTAAGAGAATTGGTGGTTTACAGCGCCTGTGACTATATTTACTACGAAAACATACGGTATTAATCCGTTGTTAAATATTTATATATACATTATATTTTGATAATCGTTACGAAAGTATTTCCATTAGAGGTTCCTGTTATTATTTTCAAATTTGTTTACTGTTTGATATCAGTTTTTATGACAGTTTGAACTGTATTGAATTTAAATGCAGGCTGATACCAACCTGTTTCGTTGGAAGTCCATGGAAGAGGCCTATGTTCTGCAGTAAATGTCCTTTAAATTAAAACGTTATGTAGCTACTTTTATTCTTTTTACTCAGTATAAATAAGGAAATTACTATTATAAAAATACTTGACCAATAATGAAGTTTTTTTTTCATATCTCTTCTCCCTCTGTTGGGCAGAAATTTTCATAATTAATATATTTATTGTGTTTATCCATAATGTTTGTTTCAATGGATGTCACTTGTATTTCTACCGAGAAGCACTAGTTAAACATTAATTATATTATATTTATTCCTTATTGTGCATCAACAGGTCATAAAAAGAAATCAGATGAAAGAGCAAAATAAGCGAAGTTCAAATGGCGGTCTTATATCAAAAGGTGAGTTCTTCCAGACAATCATTGAATGGACTTGGTTAATGAGAACAAATTTGTTACTCTGCTGCTTTCAAATATTTTGGCTAGCTAGTCTAGATCTGCTTGTTAGTGATTCGTACCTTTTCATGTCACGAAGTAGCTTGAATGTTATTCTACGTATTAATTTCAAAGCAATTAACTTTTCTTTCCTTTTCTCGTCACTTGCAATAAATATTAATATATTAAGTTCTAGCTAGTGTCCGAATATTATTGGTATTCTTGCGATATTAGAAATACCAAGAAGTCATGAAAGCACTTTCAAACAAAAACACAACATCTACGAAAGTTAATGAGCTAGACGCCCATCGAGCGCTTCCCGCGGCATCCGTGCCATCAATCTTTGCGTTATTATAAACACATCAGCCGTTTTACTCGTAAACATGTTTAATGCTTTCTCAATTAGCTCTTTGTTAAATTTTTTACCGTTCCTTTGATGAATTTCCTTATTTCAGATCATTACCATTAGTTTGGAGCTTATTATTTCGTATTTTGTTAACAATAATATCTTAAACACTGGTAATGCGGGAGTTTAAAATAGATAATTAAATATTTTGGAGTAGATTTGACTAGCTATGACTCTCATTTAGGTGAGTTTCTCACATTTTTCACTCTCTTAATTAAATTGTCGTGATTTAAGACTTTGGCACTCCCTGAACATATGGCGTTAGATAAGGATAAAAACACTTTGATCAGGGAAATTAGATACGCGGGAAACGGCACGCATTGGAAAGATATTTCATCGCGAACACGTGCTAATAATTGCCTCTTCCAAATTACGGTTTATTGGTTTGTGTATCATTTGTATTCAAGTACAAAGACATCGTTTCATGCGTTATATATACATTTTGTGAATGCAATAATACTAAATTTAAAATTAGTTATCCTAATTGGCATAGATAGTAATAGATTGAATCAAACTTGATTAGAGTAACAATAACAACCTTGGAATAGTTTTTTTGTAAAAGATAATGACGCCATTATTTTTTACTGTTTTAAAACTGCTTGCGTTGCTTTTAGGTTTGTTTTTAGGCAAATAAGTTTTGACAATACAATGTCTATTTGACCTACTTTGGACTTGAAACATCACTGTATTGATAGCACTATTTTTTGTGTTACCACTCCATCGATATTAAAAATTCTAATTGTTCTTAGGTATATTGATTTATGTACAGTTAAATCATAAGTTTTGTTTTATTATTCTAAGATGAAGAATCAATAGAATTATTAATTAAAACTGTGAAGTGTTGTTAGCTCATATTTTAAAACCGATTTGGCGAAGCGGATTAGCAATTACAAGTGGTAGCGCACAGGTTACATGTTGGGTCGAACAAATGGTCACGGAGGCCTTGATGTTCTGGAGTGGAGACTAAGGACCGGCAACGATGTGTGACGTGGAGTGGGACGTCTAGCCACAAAGTGGACAGTGATTATTAAGGTGGTCGGGAGATGGTGGATGCTAGTCGCTTTCTGCCAATCGTATTGAAATGACCAGCAGTGGTCATATTGCAGCTGAAATTACGATGACGATATCTAAATGTTTTTAGTTAAAAATTTTGTTTAATAATAAAAATTAATTTCGAAATATAAATAAAATTTTCATTGATCATACATTTATCATTAATACGTAGCGGTGTACGAGAACAGTATTATGCCGTCGCTCAGCATCACATAAATCTAACTTAAAAGTTACTTTTGTCAATCCGGATAATTCCTCAAGGTTTAATCAGACTAACTTGGATGTAATTAATGTTCGGTAAGAGCGCACAATCTAAGAAAACTTCGATTCGTCGGGCATTGAAAGACAAACTTTTGACAATTTTAGATGCGTGATTAATAAAACAAACTTCCTGTGTGCTAATGCTAAAGCGTGTGAAATTCTATTATATTTATTTAAAACATGAAGTAAGGGAGTAGAAAAACAAAGAGATATTTGCGAGTTTTTTCAATACAGAATTATATGAGTATTACTTGATTGCAAAATTCTGTATTTAATTTAAGTATAAAATAATGAATATGAATAGATAAATACGCTGTGAATGCGTTCGAGATTTGTTACTCTGCAAAGTTTGCGTTACAACTAATTGGATGGCTCAAGTCGGAGAAGGACGAAGCCGTTTCTCAATACTAACATAAATTAGAAGGTTGTTGTTGTGTTTAATTTAGGAAATAGATGTATTAAAAGGTGTAATTACTCTAGACACTTTAAATGCTTTTCATTTCGTAACATGAGATAAGTTATGGTTATATCATTGCGAAACGTATTACAATCGTCAAGATGTATTCAAATATTACATTTCGGTTTGATTGGCACGGTTGTAAAAAATCACAGAGCTAATCAAACACGGTACTGCGTTACGTTTCGCATTTTACAACTGTAGAAAACATTACAATGTAAATGAGTCATACAAATATGTTACTTTTATCGACTATTTATAGTAAAATAGCGTAGTCCATTAATCACACTAATTTTGTGAAAAATTTTGTTAATACATTTTTAGCAAAACGTTGGTACTACTGAAAATATTATTTTAATTAGTAAATAAAATGCCCAAATTTATAAACTATATTTTTTAAAAGAATGTATTGCGGTTTATAATTATATTTCGATTGCTTGGTTTTTCGTTTCGGTTGTTTATTCATTTGGTTTCCGTCGCTTGGACGTCTATATATTTCATATTTATCCGCAGTACCTTTAATGAATGCGTGGACTTGAAAAACCTCAATCCAATATCTAACTATGGGTATTGCAAAGCACTCGAAACGACAGGAGTATAAATATAAGCAACGTCCTAATCCTTAAAACGTATTTTTATTTCATGGATAATATTCGCTTAAATCTTAGTAGTCATTATATACCCTAATTGATTTCCTATCCAAATAATAGTTGTGTAACTTTAAATTTATGATCGCTCAATAATATCAGTGTCCATCAATAAATAAAGCATTGTTATCATAAAAACTATGCGCTTTATTAACCACGATCGGAGAGAGACGTACGAGGAGAGCGCGGGAGCTTTCAACCAGTACGACAGGAGCGGCCGAAAACGCTTTACGTGTCGCGCGCGAACAGAGACGTCAGCCCTAGATACAGTTTTACGTCATTTACCTGAAAAAACTCGGTCACACGGATTTGTTTTCCTTTTTAAGCACATTTAAAAATTATTTGTTTATTTTTTTGAATAAGTAAGAAGTGCTATATTTATATGGGTATCAGCAGTCGAATTGATTAGTTGGATTATAATTTATGCAGATTTTAGGAAGCTCAAATGATATTTATTGTTTCAAAAGCATAACGAGAAAATGACTGAAAAATAAAATTTACTTTTTCAGTTCAATCATTTGGGCGTACTTGTAATGTAATAAAAAGTAATAAAAAATGTAGTTTTGGTGATGAACTATTTGTGAGATTTAAATTTTATTCATCCGTCAAGTAATGTAAGTATAAATATTGAAATGACCGCGTTAAATGTTAAGAAATGGAAAGTTTCATTATATAAAGTTTGAAAATTATTTACGAGGAATGGAGAAAAGTTGTAAGAGATACGTATTTAGCTAAAACGGCTACAGCTTGTTGTAAGCTGAACTTATTAATTTTAAAATTTTTCTCACCCTATTTTAATCTCATTCGCGCTTACAATTTATTGGACAAGTCTTTTTATATATAAACTATAATATACATGTTTGTTTATGTATACAATAAGTATAATTTGAAAAGTTGTAATTTCAAAAATGCTAAACTACTTCTTGTTTTTTGAACGTATCACCAAACAAAAGGAGGCAACACAAAGAGCAATGGAACACATTTTGCTGAGCGCCTCGCACCGTGTCCTATATTTCTAACGAGATGATGCGCCAGCCTGTTTGTGTTAGCTTGTAACGTGCAAGACCTTTTACTACCTTTAATTATTTTGTGTAATATTTAAATTAAATGTTATTAACTTTAATTTAAAGTTTTCACTATTATCTTTAATATCAATAAGGAAAGACTATGTATGTCCATAAATCGTACGCCATTATAACCAACTTCTATAAAACGTGTGCAATTATCTGTGTGTAGTTTTCATATCGATTTAAAAAAATCATAATGAGAATATTCTATTTAGCAATATTTAGTACAGGTTAAATTAATTAAATTTTTTAAAATTAAAGAATAGAGCTTTAACTAATAGAATAATTTATTGCTAACGCTTTAACCTATTTTGTATACAAAGAATCAACTAGATAATGATGTTTGTCAAAGTTTTAAGAATGAATCGTTATTGTATTACATTTATGAAAATGAATGGCGACTAAAAGGTATATAAAAAATCTGTGTTAACTCGTTAATCCTAATAAAAAAAATCTGAATAATTGTATATTTTTCGATGGTTATGCTCATTAGAACGGTAAATTTTGGTCATGATACATATGTTGTCTAAGTTCAAACGATAACCTTTTTAAGCGTATGAATTAATTTAATTAAATGTAGTGATAACGCTAACTAAAATACGTTTTTTATTTATTTATTAAAACACTCCAAACGGACTATTCATGCATGTAATAAATTTAAGTATTTTTGCGTCAATTGTAATAAAGTAAAAATAGTAATTCAGTGTTCCTTAAAATTGGAACAAAATTTAGAATTCAAAATGTGATTTTAATTCCGGCCATAGAAATTTAAGTAGAGTAATTAAAAGAATTATTATTAAATTATATTATGACAGTAGTTACAAGTAAACATTTTAAAAATATAATTTAAATGGATAAAACAAATCAAAACAACCGAAAAATATTATAATATTATGACTGCGAATTTGAGGTTTGTGCGCACTCTTTGTTAAATGGATAACACCATAAAAGGTCTCAGGGGCATAAATGCAAACAAAAGGCAAAAAGCACTTATCTGAGATTGACTAGATGGAATTGTTACCAGTCGCTACAATGTACAGCATTGTTGTTTTGAAGTTGCACACCCGCTTTTGTTAGTTCCAGTTCGTGGCTACAGAAAATTATTATGTAACATTTAAACTAGATTATGTATAAAAGGCACAACACATTTTATTTGTTAATTTAAAAAAATATTTGAATTAAAACGTACTTGGAAAGTTTGTGTGTATTAAGCTAAAAAGCTTTCTACTAATTAGAAGGCTTAAAAATTTCGGAAAAAAACTTTGGCTTTATTTTAATTATCTGTGCATATCAGGTTACAATCCTGATACGCAGGTGCATGGTCTGTTACATATGCATTCGTTACCTTACAAAATTTGTAGCTACTTTACTAAAAAAATCTTTAACATTCGCTACATAGACATAATCAACTCAACAACAAAATCAACGGATAAGTGTAGCGACATGAGTGAATTTCAAAAAAAGATTAATTACCATTTCACATGGTTTAAGATTCGAAAAGTAATGGTTTAATCCATTACGGATATGATTCTCAAGTTTTGGTGGGTGAAGTTAGTATTTCGTATATCAAATCTTCTGAATTATTTAGGAACATATCCATATCTAAGATATCAGCATTGTACAGAGTTTTTTTGAGGCAATATTGCAGTAATAGCCGAGCTAACAATTACACTATAATAAACATTAACTCTGCCTGTTCGTAACGATGGAAATTATTTTCACTAGCGGGTCATGTTTTTCACGGATGAATTGCTTCTAGATTAATAAATATAATATAATTTTACGTCATCAAAATTAATGTAATAGTTAAAACATTTTTTTTTCAAGTTACGAGCGCTTTATCACAGCTAGTAAAGATTTTAGTGTATATTACGTAACTTGTACACCGGCTCGAACAGCAGCAGCGGCTGGCTAACTTAATTGATGAATTTAACGGTTTATCTCTTTCCTTCTAAACAATGCTTACGTTTCCTTATTTCCTTCATAGTTTAAGAGGTGAAAAGTGTAATGGGCGATGTTTTCTTGAACAAAATTATGCTTTCAAAACCTATACAGTTTGAATGTTATGATGTAAATAACAAAAAAAATTAACATATTGTGTAAACATCTTTTAGTTTAATACTTCTCAGTGCTATAAGACGAAGGTCTACGATCTGTGTGTTGATTATGATGACGTGCGGGAGTGAAACAAACTTCGGGTTTAATTGGCAAGCTCGCGGTCACTTAATGAGCCACAGAGAGGGCTAAAATCTCGAGATTTGCATTCTAGATCGATAGATCAAACGAAAATTATCGAAATAACCTAGCGGATTGGTAGGTTGAAGTGCCAGTGAGTGGCCTTAAGGATCTGGAGTAGAGATCGCGGGCCGACAAGCGTAGTGTAGGACGTTAACCCACAAAGTGGAATTTTTTTTTTAATAACAGACGTTATTTGTTTTTATTCACAGACGTTACTTATTAATAATAACGACTTTTTGTTAAAAGCGTCAGAAGATCTATGTGCAGCAAGGGACCTACTACAGCTGAAATGATTAAGTCATAAGTGAAAAACATAATTAATAAGTTTATCTTCATACAAGAAGCTAAGAGGCAAATTATATTCCATAAATAACGAAGTAATAATTATTTAGTTATAATGTAATGTTTTTTTCATCTAAAACATTACTATTCAAGAATGTGTGTGTTTAAATGGCGAACTTATATCGTAATTTATAAGACCTAATCCTAATATAAATAAAGTGACTAAGTTATACAAGGAAAAGTGAATAAATCGTATAAAAAGTTTATCGGTGTGTCGAGTGGCATGGAGGTGATCCCTACTTCGGTGAGCCGCATCCTTGTGGCTATTTTTGCCGCCATTTGTTGGAGTGTAGGTAAATATGTGTTTTAATTTATCATTTTATTAAACAAAAAGTCAAATAATTTTAACTAATGAAAAGTATTTGTTTTTCAAATATGTCATAATGTAAATCAAACGAGTGAAAGTTTTTGTTACTTTTTAATATTTTTAATTTTTTTTTAACAAAAATAAACAATATTGTATTATTTCATTGCAGTAATCTGCTTTAACAAAAATTTAAAAATAGACTTTTAATGTAAACGAAATTAAACATTCCGTTAATGTGCTGAATTAAATTTACCAGTTAAAGTAAACTATAAAATAGAAAAAATATTACAAACTAACATTATAAGCGTGCGATGTGTCGCAAGCATTCGGATTAGCAAAACTAATTTGTATATCTTATATGTGGAACATTATTTATTCTTGGATTATGCGTGAAACGTTGTGTATCATTAATAATTTTGCGAGTTATTAAAAATAGTGCACGGTAAAAAGTTAAAACTATATAAACGAAAGTAAATTAATACGTTTTTTAAATTTAATTTAGTTTTTCTTGACTCTGGGAACCACTTTTCATGTGCTTTTCTCTTGGTTCGTTTTTAAAATTATGAAAGAAATTCTTCTCTAACCATATTGATTTAAAAGCTACGCTCACTATATTCAAAAAACATATAAAACACTTAAAAGTATAATTCATTTTGTGTTTCTTCTTTTCTTTCCTTGACAATAGTTGGCAATCTCCGTACTTATTTATATATGTTTATATCTATATTGTTTTAACAAACGGTCTTAAAAAAAATGTGTTTTAAAGGAAAGTTTGTACAGTGCTTAATATTGTTATTATTGGTTACATTTAACATTAAAAGTCTATGGTTTCCCACGACAATCCCAGACGCATAATAAATCTAAAATGATATCTCCTTACTAACCAGTCAATAAAGTGGAGTGAAAGTTGAATTTATTAAACTAATTTGAAATCTACACCTAGTGTATCGGACATGTACTTGATATTTGCAATTATTCTGAAAAAACTGGTTTCTTACATTCTCGAGAAATATCAAATAATCTTTATTTATAATGATATGAGGTAATATTGCATTAAATTACATAGTTCAAAATCATTCTTATTTAGTACTGTAATAATATTTTTTATTAATACCTTATATAGGCTGTCGTATAGGGAAATTCTTCATTTCGTGTGTATGGAAAACACTGTTGCCCTTTTGTGGTTTATAAACTTAGGAAAGGTGTGCATTTGGATCTTCCTTGTATATGTACAAATCAAAATTTTCACGTTTTAGGAGGCTTCTTTTAAAGAAAAAACCACAATTTTCAAGGTTCATAAACAATAATCTAATCATTAGAATCTCTGAAATAAAAACAATGAAATGTGAATGTAACTTACTTACGTTATGTACACAACGTTTGATATTAATTTATACCAATATATTTAATAACAAAAACATAATTTTTTTTTAATATTTTATATTTAGGCGTTGGGGGGCTTCATAATCTGGAAATAAATGTACCCAGTGCAGTTCTTCTAGACGAAACTGTTACTCTGGAATGCAGTTGGCAGTTGGAAGATGAAGAAGCTTTGTACAGTGTTAAATGGTACAGAGGAAAAGAAGAATTTTACAGATATATTCCAAAAGAACTCCCTCACACAAGAGTGTTTCCACTACCAGGAATAGAAGTTGATGTAAGTATAAAAATTGTGGATAAAACTATGATAAAATTAAACAATAACGTTTTTTCCTACTTATGCGAAATTTATATGTAAGTTTTAAAGAGTCGTTGGTTAATTTTTTTAATTTCTTACATGTCAGTATGTAATACATAGAGCGAATATATAGATTTATGTAAATTATGGTTATTGAGATAAATTTAATTACATTCACCACATAAAAACTATTTAGATAGATGGTTTCTAGTTGACTTTTTCAGAAATCAAATTAAATTTTATACTTTAAAGAGTTTGTTACCATTAAATAACACCTGGGCACATCGACAGCAAAGCATAGTATAAGTTTATATATGTTTTTAATAATATGGTAGAAATTCAAATATGTTTGTCTATCTTGAGGTTATACAGCCCCGGCCATAATTATGCTAGGTTTTTTTATTTATAAACTTTACATGGATACGTGCAGATATCGCGCTCTGGTGCAAGGCGAGTTGTGTTGCAACAGGCGACTCCGGCTATGGCGGGAAGGTTCCGATGCGAAGTGTCGGCAGATGCACCAACCTTTCACACGGAAATACGATCCGCCCCGTTAGAAGTAGTTGGTAATAGATTTTACCTTAAATACTACAACTTAGAGAGAAGAAATTATTTTTTTTAAAGCTATCACTAATACAAAGACCTTATTATTTATAATTTTTGGTATTGTGGAATTAACACTCACGACATATTTAATGTTAACTAATCAAAACCGTATAGTTATTATGATCATCTAATAAGAAACCTGTAATTAATATATAAGCCGATTATTAATTTACCTTTAGAGATTATTTGTAATTAACAATAACCTTATTACCTTTTTCTGTCATGTCTTAAATAAACTGAAGGGCTTATAAGCGTTTTACCGTAATTAATAATAATTTAGATATTGACTTCCACGTAAAATATGTTTCATATTTTGCTTTTATTTCTAGAAGACCTTAAACATTTCTTGAATATGATTTTAGAACCACCTGAATGGGGTCCAAAACTTGTCTCAGATCGATCGTGGTACGGAGTTGGATCTAATTTACGCGCCACTTGTGCATCTCCGCCAGCATACCCATCAGTAAATCTAACATTTGCTCTTAACGGCGAAGAGGTAAAATATCTTTATCATTTTGACATTTAAAATTTTTTTTTGTTATATAATAAAGTTTTGAAAAGACAATAAGAAGTATTTAGTCACTATTTATACTTTCATAATGGTTCACCGCGAAAACCAAATAAGGAACTTGGTGGTAGTTCATTTAAGGATTTGTGTATTTTATTTGTACAGATTGACACTGAGTCCGTAACACACGAGTTGCCTTCATGGTTTGAATGGGATCCACCATTAAAAATTGAATCGAGTACAACGGAAAAACCAGAAGATGATATGAGTTTTAACGGGTTTCACGACGAAGAAAACCTTCAATATTTGGATGAGACATACATTAATTTACATAAAGAAGAGATAAGACGACCTCAGAAAGAAAGTTTAAAGCCTGTATTTGAACGAACGGGGCCTGATAACAGAACGCCAACTGTTGGAGTGGTGTCGTTCATAGTGCGCACCGAGGCTTTTGAACGTGGTAGCCTGCGTCTCACATGTATTGCTAATATTTACAATCTATATGCAGCACGTTCTGAATTAATTTTTGATATAGAACAGCCTGAAGTTGCTTCGGTTTTAGGGGTACGGAACAGAGGCACTGGTAAGATATGGTTTTAAACTAAAATTCTTTGAAATAATGAAAGTTATCGTTACTCATGGTACACGGCTTACGTCTCACTTATTTCAATGAGCTGCAAAATAATTTTCCTTTGTTTTAATTGGTAATTGATGACATTGCATCATTTTATATACGTATTGTATAAACTTACTATTTCCGAATCGGTGAAATTTATAACTTCATTGTCAGATTGATTTATTGGAAGTTTTAATGTAATTACAGTTTATTTATAATAAAATCTAACAGCTGAGTCCCAGATTACAGAGTCAGTATTACCTCTGTGATATTATATTTCTACTGTGAATTATTTTTGTTAAATTATTGCAATGAAAATATAAACACATTATTTGTAAAGCTTTGCAGCTTATTACATATAAAAAAAAATAATTTCATAAGTTATCATTTGTCTGTTAAATTTATTTATTCAGCATGTTTACAGTGTAAACACAATCAATTAATAATTAAGTATGTAACAATTGTAAATGACAATAAGTAAAATTAAAGATGTAAAACTATTACATATGACAATTGAGATTTTCATATATCCGTTATTGTAATAGCTTTACACTTGTTGTTTAATAATTTTTCTTTCGTTTCAGTTTTAAGTGTCAGCCAACTTTGGAAATTTGGAATGGTGTTCTTATTTTGGGGAAGTGCACGGTAGTTCTACTTCCATTATCGAAATTTAAGAACAAAACGATAAGTGAAACCGATACTTGGTAAAATCGATAACTACAAAACTATAGCGTACAAAACCTATAGACATATCTAAAATTACTGGAACAATGTAACTGGAAATAGAGATAAAGTTTTGTTTTTAATAAATGTATTGTAAATAATCAAAGATTAATAAATTTACTTGTTACATGAGAATTTTTACACGAGTTCGAAAAAAATAATTGAAATTTTAATTTAGCAAAGAATAGTTATAATCTAGTGCAGCGGGGTTCGTTACGTTTCCTAAATATCTAAGAGAAGATGATTAAAACATATTTTTTTTCTTAAAGAGATACATAAATTTATAAAAGACTGATTATTACCTATGTATGAACATGTATTTTTAGTTTGTGTTTGTTTTAATATAGCTGTTATATAAAAAATTATTTATAACTTATGCGTGTTTTTTTTATAATTTAAATTTGGGAAAATGCGAAAATAATTTTGTTATACAACTGTAAATATTTAAGTAGTTAAAGAGATTTTGAATATATTAGAAATAAATATAGATGTTGAGAATTACGTGATGTTTTCTTCATTTAGCTGTATTTCAATGAAATGTTTTTCCTATACAGACTACATAAATAATTTATATTGATACCAAAGTATACTTGTTAAATCTATATAGATTTCGTAATTTCGTGCATAGATAAAGTATAATTTATTTTTATACAAACGACAGTTCGCCAGTTTCACATGTTCATCTATTTAAAAAAAAATATTATTCCTAGAAGTTGACATTAAAAATTTTAGCGGTTTCTTTGGTGCTAACTACAGAACAAGCAGAACGATTTATTGATGATATATTTATAATTTGACCAATATTTAAAAAAAATTAAGATTGATAATAATAATTAAAACGATAAAATATTGTAGTACAAAATTTTTAAGAGAATAAAATAATCATAAAACATGCAAAAGCCTTCCTCTACTTTAATCGCTAGAAATACTAATGAAGTTTCCATTCGATTTAAAATGTATTTAATTAAAGCAAACTTTTACGTCAAATTAAGAAGAAACAGCGCAACGTTTTATAAACAGTTAAGTGTAAAACTTCGCCGAACTTGGTTTAAGATAACAGAACGAACCGAGAGTCATTTAAGTTTAATTTCGTAGTAAGCCAACGGTTGATTTTATCGTGGCCTCTTAAAATATCAAAATTTTCATAACCGAGTGGCTATGCTGCTAAACATAAACTAGCAGTTTCTGACTCGAGAGAGGGGCATAATTAAGCGGTGACAAAAGCTGGTACTAATTTGGTCGGCCTTGAAAACGTGCAATTTGCAAATTATATTTTCATACAGTGTATTCATATTTTGTTTTACACAAACTTTCGGCATCTAGCCATTTGTTATATACAATAAACTCTATGTTCGTCATTAAATGAAATAATTTATCTGTGAGTTTCTATCCAAATGTTTATGTGTACCTTTAAGAAAAGACTTGGTTAGCTTTCACTAGTTCAGTACAACTTAATAACTGATCACTAGTCGAACATAAAATAATAATATCTACACTTTATTTGCATTAAAATATAGAGGCAAATATTCCCTTTTAACACATTCTCTTTTATTTGTAGAATTAGAGTGGCTAGCGTCAACAAATAAAATTCCAATAACGCATACATGTGTATACAAAATAAAATGTGTATACAAACTAAATATTTTAACATGATGAATCATATTACAGGGTTGTCTTTTTTCAAGACAGCCTATTAAATGTGATAATCTTTTCAATATTGGCTTCTTTACTTGGTATCATTAGCCAACATAAATTCACGAATACTTCTTTAAAAAATCCGAATTTAAAATAAAGAGCCTTGGTAAAAAAAAACCTTGATATAGACAAAAAACATTCTATTTGACCTAAATACGACGCTAATTAGTCGTGGCATGTTGGAGGTGACAAAGCTTTCACTTTTCAGTGCAACCGCTGTACATTTTCACAAACGCCTACAATTTAACACCCCGTGAGTTCACTTAATTAACTCCTTATAGCTCATTTAAAAAAGTGTTATTTTTTCAATTATCAATCTAAGGTATAAATAAAGAAAAACAATTTTTTTACAAGAAAGGGTATGCTTATAACCTCTTTAATGATTGAACAAAGCAATAATTTTTTTTAGTTTGCATTTATTGTTGTTTTACTTTATTTAGCTCTACAGATATAGGACAAAAAATATTTCACACAAATGTAACGTTAATGAATGTTCCAGTAGTGTGAGTTAAATTAATGTGCTTATAACGGCCATAAAGTGGTAAATTAAATTAACACCCCTATATCACAGCAACGAACGAAATACTCAGCGGCACGCGAAAGAGCGTATTAACCTATTTAACACTAATCCATGTTTTAATAACTTTATACTATATTTTGCTATGATTTTCAAGAAATATAAAGAATTCTCATTATTTACACTTGTAGAGTAGTAGTAAAGAGAATCAAAGAGTTATTATCTTGTTATTAAAATCTGTTTTCACATAGAAAATTAAGTCCAGGTCTTAATAATACGAAACATGTCATTCCGTTTGTAATAATTTTTTAGCGTTAACTATAACGCTCTCTAAAGCAAAACTCAGCCAGTTTCGTACACTACTACTTGTTAGTAGAAATAGATGCTGCAGTGATACTCACAAAGACTGCCTCTAAAGAAAAATTTACATTTATTTTTAATAGCTAGTCTGTGTGGTTTTTGAATATTCGGAATAAATTATTCACCATAAGCTATCATATTCTAACAAAGTAAACAAGTATATTGTGAGTTATACCCATAATCATAACGAAAGTATAAAAGCTAACGTGAAAAAGTAATATCTTAAATAAACAAAGTAAAAATAGAAAAGATCTCCCTTTGACATTTAAATAAAAAATATATCTTTTGACGTAGCGTTTTAGGAGAGATTTGCCGAAAAGTATTCTTAAGATTTTTACAGTATTAAAACATATACCCTTTACTAAATTGATGTTAAACTGAAATTACACGAAATATACTGTGAGAGAGAGAAATATGTTTATTGAAAGCTGTTTGCTGGTATTAATGCCATAACTTGTGTAGGACTTGCTGTAACTAATGTGTTTTCTGTGTCAACACATTATTGCTATGATATATTAATCAATTTAAACTATACGTACGATAGGCTTTGCATATAAAATGTAAACTACACTCTAACATGGTTAAATTTAATGTTTAGTAAATGCTCTCTCGATGTACACTTCGATCAAGGATGTGTAGCCTTCACAATAACATAATTAAGGACGATAGTATAGATATCGATATATTTAATCTTTATCCTGATGCCTTTTAAAACATTAATTTAGATTTAAATTCGCTAACCATAGCGTAGTATAGGAAATAATATGTTGTGTTTTTCCTGTAACGTTGTTTTTGCTGGGTAGACATAGTTAAGCATGCCATTCTGGACTCATCACTTATGGTATAAAAACTGTTTGATATTGTATTTTGGCTGTATCCTGTTGTTACCCCATAAATATAATAAATAAAAAATCATAAATCGGCCAGATTGATATGTTTGATATGCTAACAAAGGTAAGTAAATAACAAAGATTTATTAATATTACATAAGATCGTCGACAGAAAGGTCTTAATATGTTATTTTTAGTTTAGTTATTGGACATTAAGTGTAATTAAATTAAATTTTATATACTTCGGCTTATCACAAAACATCACTTATTGTCAACCACCTCTTTTTTGATAACTTACACTTGTAACATTAATATAAATTATATTTAACCTTACCAAATATCAATTAATATAATATATATCATCCTAATCTTATAATCTCAATACTTTTAATGCTTTTAAATATGAATGAGTATGTCAAGAATTTTTAACAGTGGAATAAAACATATTATTTAAAATTTAATCAAGATATTGAATAAAATCTGGAATATTTATTAAATAAATTACAGGAACATACGAAAAATATGTCGTGGCCATTTAATAAACTTTAGTTACAAACATGTAATTATTCTTGTAAGTTATTTTTTCACCCTAATATTATTTTGAACAAATCACCGTTTTGAATATTTGTGTTATGACGATCCATAATACGAAGATATGAAATGTCTGATATGTTTGTAATTGGAAAAAACAATAACTTCTTGTAAAGAAGTGAAGTTAATTTTCACGCTTTTTAGTTCCCTAAAATAAAAATAATTTGCAGACATCTCTCTGATGCAGGTGGATAAATATGTAAAAGTTCTACAGCTTTCTATTATTTAATAATTAAAGTTGTGTTTCTATTTATTGCCATTTTCATTATTATTAAACAGTACATAAGAAATATGAAATATATCGGAATCATAAATAAATTTGGGTAAAATTTGTTTCCATAAGAAAACTACTATATACATAGACATAGGTCTATGCATGTACTACTGACCAGATAGGACTTCCCCATGGATTTATAATAGAATCGTTTGGAAGCGGTGTATGTGACTTGATTACTGGGACTTCAACCTTCCAATTTGTTGTACTATGTCCGTTTACTTTTCTTCGTCTATGGATCTCCTCATTACTGTTTCTTGTGAAAAAATCCAAAGCATAGTCCTTCCTCTCTATAACTCTTTATGCGATTGGGCTTGCCAATGAGGGCCTAATTGAGGAACCATGTTTGATGAAGATGATTTATGCTTCACCGGTAACACATATTGATATATAGATAAATTTTCACACGTAATGTTATACATATTGGTCGTAGAATGTCTTTAGGCACAGATGGATATTAAAGGGGGAATTTCGTAGTTTTCCACGTACGTAGATTGAAAAGTAGTAATCATCATTTCAAGATAAAATACTAACTTTAAAAGTTTTATAGAAAATATATCGTCAGACGCTGCTTTCTATGGTTCTATAATAATTTATGGTTCTATATAATTCAAATGTACGATTAGATTATTAGATATTAGAACTTTCACGCATTTAGTTTAAAGTAAGTTTTTATTAGTATTTAAATTTATTTGTGTTAATCATGTTAGATACCAGTTTGCGAAATTCGTTTTTATCTCACTATTAGTGTTATTTGGTACGAAATGAAGTTATAAACTGCGCCCTGCATGTGACACTAAGGGTCAACAAGTGCGGAACAACTGCTATCCCAGTTCCAGATTTCAGTAACAGTTTAGTGTTTTGCTACAAAATTTAATGTTATTGTTCCGACGATTTATCACTTAAGAAGCACAAAGAAAACAATGCTATTTTTACTTAGTTTATTACTATAGTTTCTTAAAATTACGTATTAGGAACCTAACATTACTTACAATCAAAAATATGGTTCAGTTTTTGATTAATTCTTATTTGTTACATCACTTTGTACTTGTAGAACGATGTTTACTGCATCCCACATTAGACCATCATTCTTTGAGGCTGTGAAACTCCTATGCCGTTTAGTGGGACGATCCATACAGTAAGTGGGCGCGAAGTCATCGCTCAATACGCGTTTAACATTTTGAATAGAAGGTGCCCGAGGGGAGGCGAACTACGGTTCGATCATTATCGGATTATATAGGGCTCATCCTAAATAGGGCCAGACAAGGCTTTATTGATGTTTTTCTATTTCTATTAATGATAACATTTTAAATGTAGCTTTTATAATAAACGAATCATTAGAAATGATTATTAGCAACATACGGCTATAGATTAAACTTCTAACTTTTAAGTTATTGGATTCTAGAAATAAGGTAAAAAAGCACAACAAAGAAAAATGCTGGTGGAAAGCGTACTCAAAAACTTAATTTTTTTCTTGTAATTTTCTATCAGATAGCTATCACAATGCTTCATACAATTAGGTAAACAAAATCTTCTATGATTCATCAAGGAATCAAAAATGAATAAATGTTTACTCGAATAAGGATAATTAGTGAAAGGTAAAAAAGTTTTTACTATAATTATGGCAATTTTTTGTTAGATTCATTGATGAAATATATGTATATTACATGAAATTTGTAAAACTGTGTGTAATATTTTTAAAATGATCATATTTTTCTCTATTAAAAATATTAATTATTCATCGTTTTCAGCAATTTTATTTATCAATTACAAATATAAAAAGTGTCCATAGGAATAATAATATGAAAATTTAATAAATACGGTTTAAAAGTAAAATGCAAATACACTTTAGAGAATTATATAAATGAACATTCAAGAAGCTTATTGTAACAAAATGCTTTAATAGAAACCGCTTGAAGAGTATTACAGATAATGGTAAAGTCAATTTGAAAAAAATGTGCTTTTACTTGATAGACCGCAATCGCTTCTACTTTAGATTGTAAACTGGTACACAAATGTAAAAAAAGAATGTTTCTATTTATTGTTTGGTTTCTTTTACAAGAGGCGATTACGGCAGATGTGAAGGATGGTTTAAACAGGAATTTTTGGTCTAACGAAATATACAACTACGTTTTTCGGTGTTAAATGCAGCATGGCGTCATAATTAGTTATAAAAAGTTCAGAAAATATCGCCTTGTAGTCATAATTTTTTGTCGAAAACTCGCCTACACTTTTATTGTGATCGATTTATGAAAACAAAACCAACCGGAGAGTTTTGAATAGCTTTTTCGTTTAAAATATTGATAAAACCTTTAATGAACATAAAAAATTATTGGTCCCTTTTATAGTAAACGTATTTCAAATTGATGAAGAGATAAACAATTCTTGAAATACGTGCATATAAAAAGCTCCAAGTTCGTGTTCGTAATGTATGGCTCATTATGCAAGAGCACGGTGCTGCCGCTTATATTTCTAATCATGAAATATGTCAGTTTACATCTTCTTGGAATTCAAACAAGGTCATGGTAATTAAACGTATTTTGTCTATGTTGCTTGAAACTAAACAAACCTATTTAATTATATTTCCAATACACATAACAATAAAATGTAAACTTAATAATGTTAGTTACATATTAAGACTCATCAGTAACATTTGAAAATGTTTAAATCGCCTGTAATACGAGGGTGGATTGAAAAGTACTCGGCCTAACACAGATCCATTCAATTCTAAAAATCAAATCTACCCACATTATTTAGTTCAGTTCACACTAGTTCATTGTGTGAAGTTCGAAACGTGTGCGATAATTAGTTGTGATTTTATAAATTTATTAACAAAGTAATCGGACATAATTTCCGCGAATGGAGCAAATCGAGCAGCGTGCCGTCATTAAGTACCTCCATAAGAAGGGGCTATCATCAAAAGCCATCCATGATGACATGGTCAGTACATTAGGCGATTGTGCTCTGTCATATTCATCCGTCAAAAAACGGATAGCAGAATTTAAGCGTGGTAGAGAGAGTGTGAAAGATGAACCCCGCTCTGGAAGGCCTTCGACGTCAACTACTGACGAAAATATTAAAAAAGTACTTGATTTAATAATTGGAGACCGCAGATTAAAAATTAGAGAGATAGCCGAGATTATAGGCATCTCTTATGAACGAATTCAAAACATCATTGTCAACGAGTTGCGTTTCCACAAGGTGTCTGCGAGGTGGGTTCCGCGACTGCTTTCAGTTGAACAAAAAAGGACGCGATTGACTATTTCACGCGACTGTTTGGAGTTATTTGAAGCCGATGCAGATGATTTTTTGAATCGTTTTGTTACTATGGACGAAACATGGGTTCATTACTGTACACCGAAAACAAAACAACAATCAAAACAGTGGAGAAGACCTGGTTCACCACCCCCTAAAAAGGCTAAGTCGATTTTGTCGGCAAATAAGGTGATGGCTTCAGTATTCTGAGACTCGAAAGGTGTGATTATGATTGATTATCTTGAAAGGGGTCAGATTATAAACTCTGATTACTACTGCACCTTACTACGTCGTTTACGAGAGGAAATAAAAGAAAAACATCGAGGAATGCTCAGAAGAAAAGTCCTGTTTCATCAAGATAACGCCTGTGTTCACACGTCAGTACAGTCAATGGCTGAAATTCACAACTGTGGCTTTGAACTGTTACCGCATCCGCCGTATTCACCTGATCTGGCACCATCAGACTTCTTTCTGTTCCCTAACCTAAAAAAGCACTTGGGAGGTCAAAGATTTTCGACAAACGACGAGGTCAAAGCAGCTGTAGATGCATATTTTGACTCTAAGGAAGAATCATTTTTTTTAACGGTCTAAATGCTTGGAAGGGGAGGTGGCAAAAGTGTATTGAACTTGATGGTGATTATGTAGAAAAATAAAAATATAACCGATTTAGTATGTGTTTATTTTCTTGGTTAGGCCGAGTACTTTTCAATCCACCCTCGTATGAAATATTGAGAAAAAATATCTTTTGATAGAATCGACTTTTTGGTGTACCTTGTATTTTTTCTGTGACAAATATGTGCTCACTAATTAACCTTATGACTTTTAGAAATATCTATAAAATAGAGAGATAAACATTTTTTTTTCAACAGAATGATATCCCAAATCCCGCTTTGGTGGTGTAAGTAAACATTAGAACGTTCTTGTTTCTGATATCTTAGGTAGTTAATACAATCTTAAATGTCATTGTGAAGTTCACAAATGAATTTACACAGAATTTTACATATCAATATACTGGGTACCACCTGTATATGATTCCGGAGTGTAACCATATTGACAATATATATTTTAATAAAAAAGTCAATCATTAAGCATTGGTAATAATAATAATATGAAAGTTTATGAAACATGTAAGAGATATTTTATCACCCAAATAAAAAAGAAACTTATGATGTTGTTAATGCACACAATGCAAGTTTTAGGTATTATAAAACTTTGTATTTACATTTCTTCAGTTCTGCCTTAATTTATTTGGATATGATGATTCGACGAACCGTAATTATCACAAAAGTATTGAAAGGACGTGAGTGGAGAGTAAGTCCAGTTTCTTCTAATAAGTTTGCCCATTAGGACCCAAGGAACATCGACCTGATTAACGTATTGTTACACTTTTTATTTCCGGTAGAAAATGAAGTCCCGGTTAGCTATTATATATAGCCATTTTCTGTAATATTTTTAATCGATTAAATATACGTATCAGTTCTGTCCCACTAAATATTTTAAATATCACAATTAAAGTTTTAAGATATTTTTTATAAGAATCAACTCCCCAAATTTTTAACACACATTTAATTATAATAGCTTTCAAAGGGTGCTGGAATCAAATTGTGAGGAATTGTAATGATATAATGGTTTAAGCAGTCGTAGTTTATGGCTTTGTTATTACAACTTACTACTTACTTGACTTGAGTCACAGTGATATATTGATTGAACGAAAGACATTGCGAATCCAGGAAATAAGTTTATTCACTTCAACAGAAAGATTTATTAACTATAATACCATATTTGCCTGTCTGGAATGTATATTACTAGTGGCTTGCATACAATTTTTTTGACGAAATGCTATATTATCGACATTTACAGATTTCGCCGATTAAAGTTGTTAGGGCGTTGAAAGCACCCAGCATCAACCTCGTTGTTGATAACTAAACTTAAGGGATCATATTATACATTGTTTTTTGACGGCTGGATGTAACATTGTAGTGGGTATTTGAACAAATACTAGCACGTTCATCGTCCCCTTCTCTCGTCAAGGGTTGGAAGATATTTTTTCGTGTGTTAAATGAAAGACTTACGATTCGACTTCTTATTCTCTGCCGGCGCCCAGTTACTGTGAGTGATACAAGTTCGCCATTTATAATAAACGTATATCTAAACAAATAAAAATGGATCGCCAAATGTGTTGCGCAAAACAATAGCACAAAAATATAAGTTCAGCTATTTGTTTCCTATAATTTCATTAAAACACGAAAAAGTTTTTTGGAAGCAAAAAATTGGAAAAATTATGGGGAAAATAGTATCACAACTTTTTTTATACAAACTATCAAATGTCGGATTTTTTAAAAAGTCATTGGGATTATATTTAGCCCTTTTATCAATCTCATCTCCTCCACTAGGGGGACCGACGAAATATAATAGTTAAGCTGGATGCGGGCAGCGAGGACCGGTCATCGTGGCGATCTTTGCGGGAGGTTTTTGCCTTGTAGTGGGCACCTATCGTCTGATAATCATATCATCAAGTAATAATCAATCTCATACTTTGACAACTGTTGACAGAGATAAATAAATACTTGTATAATCGAAGTTGATTACTTTAATAAAATATTTTGTTATCAAGAATTTGGTTATTACCAAACTTGACCTGATTAAGGCTACATACAGAAATATAAAGGTAAGACGATATTTCACTGAGTAGACTTCTATGTAGATTTCAGAGTGACATGACGTGTTATATGATTAAAGACTTCGTGAAGCGCCTTAAGCGTGTTCTTGCATAATAAGCGTTACCTCACAAACAGAAATTTAAATTTCATTAAATATTTTTTATGGTACGTTGATTTATTTAATAAGAGGATGAACCTGTACAAAACATGTAAATATTTTAGTTCTATTATCAAAATGTTAACTCTAACTTTAGCTTTCAAAATTTGTTAACTATATAAAATAGATTGTATTTGAAACGCCAAAACATCACATTACTTGAGTATTAAAGACTCTGTGTTTGCTTATAGGTGCAAAAGCTTTAAATGCCTAATGTATAGCTTACAATAACTATGCGCCAGCCAAGAATCAATCGTTGAATTCGTTTCATATGCGAAAACGTATCTATCAACCTTGAAATCAGAATAAGGTGGCGATGTTATTGCCGTTATTTGTTTAATTACCCAACCCAATTACTAGTCTAAAAATATAAATAACGTGACTTAACCGCCATAAAATTTTATTTTGTGGTGAATCTCACCTTTTATTTAATTCAATTTTGATTTTGTAAAATCATATTTTTTAATTTACAAGTACAAAAATGGCAGACTTGAATATTTGGGTGAAATATTTATAATCTGTGTTAAGCTGTGTTTTAGTTTTATTATTAATTTAAAAGTACTTGTCATATTCCGTTAAAGTGAAATATATGGCTATATACTTGGCAAATGGTACGGCGACAGTCATTATACATAAAGATATAGAACTATCTCAAGTCTTTTAAGTCACGCTTTATGTTAGACCTAAGCCAGCTGTAGTGGAGTAAAAATGAGGAGTAATATTACCTAAGAGTCGCTGATTCTCTTTCATCGTTCTCTCGGTGGTTAAACCACTGTTTTTCAATAAAGGAAAACCTAATATTGTAACAAAAAGAACAAACATCCTCCATATTTTATTTATCAAAGATTAGATGTCTTGCTTAAACACCTTTGGTTTGCAGTTAAATACATTCCTTTTTCGAAGAATCGACCAGTCCTTGAATGAAGATATATTACTAATGACTTGCTTAAAGTTGTTTTATTCCGTAAACTGAGGTAAATAAAGGTTTCCTGGATTCGCACTCTGCCGATTCGAAATGTCTTTCAGTGATCTATCACAAAGCCGTAAACTGCCTCTGCCTGGGCTAATTCATCGTTAAATGTGCTAACAATTTGATTCTTGCAACCGGTGAAAGTAATCACACTTATAGGTATATAAAATAATTGGTCCTGAACTAATACGAATCCATAATTTTTTTTAAAAAATTAAAGGTAAATAATACTTAAGAAAGTCTTTTAAATTTTCTCCGATAATAAAAACAGTGCGTTGATTGGTTCGTTGTGCGGTAATGTGTAAATGTTAATGAGTAAATTTAATCTATGAACCTGGGCTTTCTCTGAACATCCTTCTTATAAGCTTGCAACAATTCCATTTTATGAAATTATTAAATCCAGATAGATTACATCGGGATTACAGAATTGAAAAAAGATAATTTCATAACGCCAAAAAAATTGCTTTATGTGTTGGCAACGCCACCTCGGTTCTTTATTTCGATGGTACTCTATACCCGTTTTATGTTATTTAATAAATGCCGAATTTTAATTTCAAATCAGGTACTCTCTTTTTATTCCTTTTAACTTTTAATCCTCTTTTGTTTTTGATACTGCACTGTACCGTGACGGTGCAAAATTATAAAGTTATCCTTTATTTGTATCACACTCTGTTAAAAAGGAGATTACATAGATGTTTTATTTCTCTCATAAACAATTATGTAATTATTTTCACTTTATTTCAATTATATACTTTTTATTTAAATAAATTTGCTATTATAACATTAATAGTTTTAATTTTTCAATATCTAAAGAGATCGAATAAAAACCTAAGAAAGATGTGATATCAAGAATTGAAATGTAATATTCTGTGCAAATTAATTTGTGCAGTCCACACTGATATTTGTAATTAAGTTCTGTGTACATATGATCTCAGAAACCAAACTACTGTAATGATGGCTTAGGCTTGCTTATATTGTTTTTCTCAATTCTGTTCGCCGGTGAACAGTAAAAATTTTCTACAAAAATTATTGGTTATATTGGGTCCAGATTTTTTTAACAAATAGTCCCCCCGAGCACTAGTTACCACTACACTTGCGTCTCTGAGTGACCATGGTGTGTAGGTTACTTCTCACCGCCTGGACCTCTTCCTTCTATACCGAATGTAGTCCCAAATGCCTAATCCTTTTTCTTTTCTATTCGGGATTAATTCCGGCATCAAAACGGACTTCAGATATTTTTAAAATATTTAGGTATTTTCCTTGAAATAATAATGACCAGTGCATTTACTAGTTTTAGAGACAAACTTGCCGTACCATTAAACATTAATGTTAAAAAAAAACTTTTCCGCTCCTATTTGTCAGGATGAAATTAATAATACTAAACTAATTATAACTCACATATGAATGAAATAAAGTTTGAACTTTTGATAATAACGTATTTAGTCTAACGTTTGAACATGAACAAACCCCTCTGCATTAAACCTCATGAATTTCTACGCCGCTTTATGATTAAAGATTTGACTGCGCAGTAGAGTGGAAAATAAACGGCTCCAGTGCCGAGTCAGCGGTTTAATTTTATTTGCTTCATATGAACAAAACCCATAGGTTCTAAAGTTTTGTAACTAATAGCACAAGTTTTGGTATAAAAGTACAATGAAAATGGATTAATTTGATATCTGTTGTAAGTTTAACGACAATATTGTTTTAGTTTAATAAATTTCACTACTTCTTTACCTTTCTCACTAGCGAAGATTGACTGAAAATTTTTTCGTATCGTGTTATGTCTCATGAAGCTTAACGACCATTAATGATGAATGGATTACTATTTCTAGTCAAAAATAAACGGTCAGTCAATGAAGGCCTATATCAAGCGGTTTTTTACAGTCCCCGGTCATGTGTATAATACTGCTGCCACATTTGGGATGGCTTGACTAAATACCAGTTGGATGTTTTTAACTCTGTAGAACGGCGTTCTGTTCGGCTTTTAGGTGGTAATGAGGTAGTTTCTAAGAAACTTCTCGTTTTTCTATAGGACGAGTAGGTCGGCCCACTTTCACCCTTACATGGTTGAGTAGCTTTAAAAATATACTAAGCGTTTCGATTCTACGTCTCTGATCCGCATCGGTAGAGCATGAAACAATCTGTCGGCTTCTTTATTTCCTGAAAAATATAACCCCGGTATTTTCAAGGTCACAGTAAACAGGTACTTACTGAGTCTGCGTGTTCCATCTTAGACCACATCGTCGATTTGCAACATGCGAGTTGGTGGTCAAGGTCGGATAAAAAAAGAATAGTAATCTAAACACAAAGTTTTCCATAGAAGCGATTCCAGTAACTTTATATCGGGTGGCAGCCCAAGATCTCTTTCGCCAGGTCACTAAATCGTCCAATCAGGTAATAGTGTATGTGATATAATGGCTCGAGTCGAAGAGGGAGCCATTGAGCTAACATAATAAACGAGGTTTAGGTTGAGTGCCTTCCCCGCACTGCCTCCTGAAACCTGCTGAATAATATAAATAAGGTAAATTCCTAATAAGGTGATCCAGACCGCGAAATATAAAAAGGCAAATGGTATATATAAGATGTACATTATCAATTTTAAATTTAGAACTTCTGAATAAATTTTGTTGTTAAGGTAATTTACTATACGAGATCAACGTCAGACCCGAGATCTAAAACTTAAACGAGTTTTGCCACTTCTTGTTATCTTTGGCTATTCGCCATCCAACTTTTATATTGTTCTGTAAATTGAACATCGCAGACTTGTTGGTCGTGTTCATTCAAATGTGTACAAATTAACATAAATAAATATATATCCTTTTTCTTCGGTATAACTGTAAATATTTCTAGACAACTCTGACAGTTTTATTTATGAGTATTGAAAACCGAGGTCAATGCTTTCCTTGTAAAAACAAATAAAATTTTACAATAATAATTGTAAAATTTTATTTGTCCAGTAATTTCACGAGAAGAACCTTTCAAAACAATGTATTTATCTCTTTGGTTTTGGACTTAAAGACGTGGACTCTTATTCTTGCAAACCTCAAGTATAATCATCGAAATTTGAGTTTATTACTTTCTGTTTTTGATTAAATTACTGAAGCGGAAGAGGTATTTGTGTGTGAATATGTAAGTGATACAACTTACCGGTTTTTTATACAGGGGCCATTACTACTTAAATAGTATAGACTCAATTATTTGTAAGATTTCAATTATAGTGCCCATTGAACTTACTGGTTTCCAGAAACACAACGCCAAGCCGACGTCATAGAGGCTACTTCAGAAAATTTATTAACCGAAAATTCAGTAATAACCGCAGATGCGATTTGTTGCAAAACATGAGTTAAACCATAACTATTGCAGAGCGTTCGCTTAGCTCTAGGTTTTCTGTGCCAAATAGTAGCATCGAATAAATGATGGGCTGTGAAAATTGTTTCAGACTTCATTTAATATCTAAACAAGAAGTATTTTTAATGGTTATGCTATATGCAATAATGGAACATTCTTATATAATTGCCTATATTTCACTCCAAGAAATATTTGATACAAGGTACCACACATTGAGATATGCTCAAATATCAATATATCTTTTGGAGTAACAAACGTGTTACTTAATCGATTCAAATTTGAAAGTTTTGTTATTATGATTTTATCATTAATGAGGCTCGAGTTGATAATGTTTATTTAGTAGACATCATACTTTTTATCATCATAATTAATATTTAGGGTTCTGGATTTAATGGCAAATCTATGGCATCTATTTTAAATAAAAGATTTTTTAATTCTCTACTTAATGACCTTATGCACAATTGGTATGCGTTATAGTATGAGGACAATAGAATTAAAGGTAAAATACTATTTATATTTTTGTACCATAAATTGATTACATGTTCTGGCCTTTACAAAGCGTTACGCACTAACGATGTCTTACAAAAATACTACTATAACTACTACTAACCAATACAAATTAATTTTGATTAGGAACAAAATCAGTTACAAGTCTGTGCAGTGCTGTCGCCGAACTAAGCAGAATTTGAATATGTTAAAGACAATTGCATCCCATACAATTCAGAGTAATATGCCAACAACATAAAATAACAATAAACATTTAAAAAATCAATCCAATTTAGAAGATCTATTATACAATACGTGCGTATGTGTGTGTGTATGTTTGCGTGATGAATGTGAGAGATTTTAAATTAATACTCGTAAAGAACGATACTGAATAATAACATGAATCTACCGTACAATTTAGTTTTTAGATTTTCAATACACGAGGAGATTGTATTTTAATAATAAAATAACGGCAGCGGTATGCTATTTTAGTTGAGATTTCAAGCCGAGTTTGAGATGGCCGTGCCTTATCTTCATAAAGCTAATGTGCACTTTCATTCAACATGAACTCTTGAGAACTGCAAAAGTATGTAAAGCTTTACGTGGACAATTTTCTACTAGAATTTTTTTTTATTATTTGATATTACCATTTCATTTTTTGTAAAAAAAAATTCTAGTTATAACTTAAACAGCTATAGCTATTCAAAGCTCATATAATATACTTAGAGTAATTTTGATATGATAAAAAAAGTTGTTTTCTTAGATCTCCTACTTATTTCCGATTTGATCTCGTAGAAAAATCCTATCCGTATTTCGTTGAGTGACTAAGAGCTTGCCAACGAATATCGAAGTTAAACCACATTTCATTATTAGACAACCACTGGTAAATAAATAAAAAGTAGTAATAAGGGTTTAATGATCTGAATCTGGAACACAAGATAATAATTCACGTTTAGGCAAGTTAGTGAAATCATATTCTCTCCTTACATATTTAAGCGGTCTATATTTAAAAAAGTAAGTTATTTATGTTTCACAATATAAACGAAAATTAACTAATGGCGTTAAATGAAATGTCGTAAAAGTTAAAAGTTATTTAGTTATAAAAGAATCGTTCGCCGAAAACTTTTACGGCACAGAATTATACACTTAATAAAAAAAAAATTAAAAATCGTAATCAAAGAAATGTAGATTCATTCAAGTTCATTAAAACACATTAATATTAAGTTGCTTTTAAAGCCACTTTGTGGTTAGCGCCCTTTGCTACTACTTGCTTTTACGCTCTAGTTAGTACGGCCTCCTCGGTGCGGCGACGGTTGACAGCCCTTTGAGCACATGTTAACAAGTTTTACCCGAACTGATGCTTAAAATCAAAATTCCAATATCAAATACTTCGTGAAATCGATGTCAAGAGTATAAATACATAGCAAAGCGTAATAGCGTATTAAGTATTAATAACCTTATAATCATGCTGCGGATGCTCAAAATACCGTGGAAGACGCGCTTAACCAATGTTAACCACAAAAAACTCATACGGTGAAACATTAACCAATACTTAATTTATTTGGTAATGTCATCCGTAATGAGGAACTTTTGGTGGTGCAAGACAAAGCGGAAGTCAGGCGACGTTGACGACGCTCTCCAACAAGATGAACAGACTCATTGAAACTGCCACTGAAAACTCAATAAATAAATGTTTTCACTCCACCAAACACCGATCTACATGACGACGCATAGCGAAAGTAGCGGGGGTACCAGAACCAATCGGAGCATGTCCACAACATTTCTGAGAAGACTGCACCGACTTAGAAGTAGACATCGTGCTATAGGTACACATCAAACTTGTACCTGAATTTTTTTAAAAAAGGGTGAAATATGTATAAAATATAAACCTTGGCCTTATAACAGAGTAAACAAAAGAGATTTCCCACAACTTAATACAATGTTAATTTTATTTAATTTTTAATTGTCGCAACAAAAAGTTAAAGTTAGCTTATAAATAGCAATTTTTATAAGTAAAACTTAATCAAATTTATATGAAGAACTGTCAACGAGTACGCATTAGTGTTATACATATCGTACAGTACTTTTGTTACTTTAGTAATATTGCCAATGTTTCAACGTTGTACCAGAAAGTTTTTGATTAATGACACAGAAATGCTGCAGACAAAGCAAAGCAAACTACCAAAAGCAGGGTAACGGTACACAGTTCAGCACTATTGTTGTATTGTTAAACCGGAGTTTGTTGCAACAATAATCGTGAATTCGCTTAAGTTTCTTAAAGAAGCTCCCGTGTCATTGTTCATGCTTCAGAGGCTTTGTTACGTTTGTATTTTAAAGGGCCAATGCAAATAATTTTCGTATAGATATGTACGGTTCTAAGATTTATTACAAAATATTACGAACCTTAGTGCATAATTTTTTTTTAGTATTAGAAATAAAATTTCTGTTAGTAATAGCGAATATACAAATGTATGTTAAATACATGTCAATTTAGATTATTATAATTTCCATGTAATGCATGTTCAAATAAGTAGAAAGTAAACTATAACTGTAAAGAAAATAACCAGACAATCAGATTTTTAAACAAACAGTTCTTATAGTTTTACAATTACATTAATTATACGGTTTGAGTTTAATTTTATTTTGGCTATTTAATAACATTTCCTTTAATTATAAATCGTTTTGTGTATGTTTATTTTGGAACATAGATAAATACGAAATGCTAGGCAGACTATAATTTAATAAAAAAATAGAAAGAGAACAGAATGGTTTGTTTTTTTTTGACTAGCTCACAGTATAGAATATCTGTAAAGAATCTTCGATTCTATGTATTTCAATAAGTAAGTACTAATTAATGTTACGATGTAGCCATCTATTAATTAAACCTATATAAGGTGATAAAAATCTTTTCGTTAAGATACAAAATATGGCTTCAAGTTCCGACAGCTGAAAACTTTCTGGTTGCATCGAGGCGGAAGCACTGAAGTTAAAACATAGTGCACTTCGCACTTAACAGTGTTTCCATTTAGTTCTTCATTTTAGTTTTACGCTTGCTCCTATTTATTTTAATAAATATTATACTTACATAATAATAATAAATGTTTTAGCATAGATTATTTATTGCAAAGTTTCATCAGGTGAATGAAAAAAATTAAACTAGAAAGTTAGGTCCAAATATTACATACAAGGACATGGATATGCGAAGTTCGTTATGCTGATTTTAACATTAGTAACGTAAAATTACTTAAAAATTTACTAAATTTACATTGCATTTAAAGCAGCAAATACTCGGCACTTTTGAGAATATCTTGCAGAACTATGTTTACTACGTTTACCGTTTTGAAAAAATATAAGGTGGGTGGATATTAAGAAAAAAAAATAGTTTTTCATGAATACTGGCAACCGAAAATAAAACGAAAGTGTATATTTCTGTGTGAAAAAGTCCCTATCCAACTGCCACAACGAATAACAGAGTTTATTTTCAAGTAGGTCTTGAAGCTGCAGAATTTAATTAAAAACGTTTTTCTTAATTACTAGTTTTTTTTAAACGTTTTTAATTACACAAACAGTCACGTTAGTAAATTAATAAATGTCAATTATTAGAATGCAATTAAATAATTTAGCAAATTTTTAATTAATTTGTCCTCGTAGCAGTTTCTTTTTACTTTTTGGACCTGCTCAAAACTGCGTTTTTTCAAGTAATATACAGCGACCATTCTATACGTTAATTTTGACTTGTGAGTGATGTAAATGGTTTGGTTTATATTGTTAATTATTATATGTTTCCGAGTTCTGGTAGAAAACTTATAAAACATTTTAATAATTTTTGAAGGCTAAATTAAGAAAAAAATACCCAGTGTAAAACGTATGCTAAAAGAAAATAAAAGAATTAAAAAATACATGCATTGGGTATGTACCATAAAGAAATCATTGTTAGGATCCTTTATAACACAGGATTCATACAATAAATTCATTCAGCTTTACTAACGTCTGTGGTTCTCTAATCACTGCGGCGAATATGTGACATGCACGTTGTATACAACTATTTTTATTCAATGTACATTTTAAATAAAATTTTCATGGTTCACTGACCATAAGTTGATATCCGTATCAACGAACATCTGCATTGCGCAAAGGAGTGTTTGAAGAGAACTTTTTTACGTATACGTCATAAGCAGTCTACTTAAAAATGTGTGCAAATATCGTATAACGTTGATGTTATTGTATTTTTAGTTTTTATTGTTCAAATTAGCACACTATATGTGTACTATATAGTTAAGTTATACGTGGTGTAACAACAATGTCACTAAAACAAATCGCATCGATAACAAAAAATCTTTTACATTTTATTTCAGTTGTCCGTCATTACTTTTGAGGGATAGAATAGAAATCCACAATAGGCACGAGCAATTAAACAAAATGAAATATGAAAAGAATCTCGCTTACGTAAAGACTCTTTTGTAATTTATACTAAGAGCTAAGAAACTTTCTTAATATAACCTACGTATAAAGTGAATACGAAATGTTTAACTTCCTGCATTGTGAACCTCGCAAAGCTTTCATTTCAAAATATGCGGACGTTATGAATTTATTTTAAATTACTTTTAGATGTTATGTAATATATTAGTCTTTATTAAAATAATTATTAATTATAAACACATCGATCTGTTATAAGAATAGTCTTTTGTCTATTCTGAAAATCAGGTAATTATATCCGCTAAGTTTATTTTTTTTTTAATAAAACCTGTCACATATAATAAAACATGTTAAAATGGTTTTTTTTCTCCAGCAACGGCGGGCGCTATTAAGCCAGATAGGTAAGAAAGACCTAAGATATTTTTTCTTTAAGAAAAACATGGCATAGAGGTCAATGTCACTAAGTCACAGAGCGTTCTACTACCCTTCAACGTCTCTTTGGACTACGTCCAACTTGTTACGTAAGCTTGCATTTTAGGATTTATTAAAAAGCTATAAGTCAGTTTTTGTTTATTTTCATTTTCATGTTTAGATGGCAAGACAAAGTACTAACATTGCTGTCACGGTAATTTCAGTTTTCACAATGTTATATAGCCATGTCTTCGTGGTTCTTCTTCTTGGTTGTTTATTTTTGTTGCTGAAGGACACGCTTTTTCTGAAAAGCCTTGGTCTAGGATTCAACGAGTTACTCTATGACCTGCTTTTCTAATGTTTCATTTATTGTGAGGCTCGTCACCACGCACAGAGAGCCCGTCTATCGGGGTGATCGCTTGGTTCGTTTCGCGCTATTTTTCCTGCAACAACCAGTTTATCGATACTCAATGATGACCTCTGTACTATGTGGCCAAAGTATCTCAGAATACTCCCAGAGGGTGGACAGCCTGGTCTTTATAATAAGTTCATCGAAAATAAATCTTTTGATTCTCCTCCCAGTCCATGGGATGCAAAATGTCCTTCGCCTGCACATGGTCAGTAGAATACACCTTTAATGATTTGCGTACTAATCAAAATGAACAATTCAGTTAGATTATACTCGAGGCGAACATCTATTATTAATTTTATTGTCACATGTTTTAAATTACCTCATGTAATTTGAAAGCTGACTTATGCTAAATATTATAAAATTTTCTTGTGTACTTTTATTTTCATTTACATTCATATATACACATTTATAAATATATATACTTACACATGTGTGTATGTTTCAAATTTGCGAGAAATGCGTTGTTCTCTAGTTATGTTTGTTTATACATTACCCCTAAAAATCAGCAAAAATCGGCAAATTTAAATCATATGTAAATATTTGAAGAGATTTAGGAATTTAATGCTCTATTCACTTTTAGGCATGACTTTTCCTGCTACAAGTGTGGTATAAGTAACTTATGAAAGTGCTTACTGTTAAACCGTCGTGACTCAGACTCTTATTTTCTTACATTAATATGAAATTACGACCAATGAAAACACAAACAAACGCTGCCCGATGAAAGATAAACATGAAATATTTGGGTCGCCATAACATGTTCTGTTACGCCTTAATGTTGTTTCCTCGTGTCAAATAACTGGTTATAATAGGTTAGGGAAAAAGTTCCTTCGTATTTTATATGAAAGTTCGAGACATTTAAAAAAAATACATTTAACTACAGCAACTATATAAAATTCTGTTCGATGACTTTTTGAAATCCTGTAGGTATTGATGCCGTGGTTATAAAAGTTTTGGAATCTCTGCCATCAAAACTCCGGGAATGAAATCTCTTGAATCAACTTTGTGCTACACATTATGTACATTTATATATAAGGTACATAAACGTCAAAATTTTTTTTGCTGCTTGCGTAACATATTTCTGCTCTTGAAGTAAAATTTGAAAAATTATATAACAACTTTATTAAATTCACGAATTATATACAATTAAACAAAAAAACAATAACTCGAAACGAAAAGTTCATCAGCTTGTTACTTTTTTTTGAACAAATAAAGTTATTTTTTAATGTCACCAAAATTATTGAGATACAAAATGAAGGGCCAAATTAATCTTATTACAATTATACATACTATTTGCGAATAGACTTATTACTCAATATTAAAAGAAGAAAAATATGTCATTTTTCTTTCAATAATGTATCAATGATTTAGTAAACGATGTGTAAATCAAACATATTTAAGTATTATAAATAACATAATCTTTTTATAAAATAATACAATTAATTAAAAGTGTTAATAAAAGGCATTCTAGAAATTAATAATATGATAGTAATTTTGTTAGTTAATACCACAATTCATGTCATTTTCTATATAAAAATAGTTTTATTTATAGGCGTCACTGTTTTTATTCGCGGTATTTACTAACGTCAGTTAATTACGTAAATTTTTCTATTTTTTGTTGTGTACATGATAATCCATCATAAATCTTGTCAATTTTTAAAATTTTGAGATGAATATAAAATACTTAAACGCTGATATCGTTTACAACAAATGTAGGCATCATTTCTACTTCCTGATTTATTATTGTTAACATAATGACAAATAAATCTCTTTAGATTTATTACTTTGTAAATATCTTTAAAATTATTTTTTTCATTCATGAATATATTTAGGAATTCAATATTATGATAAAAAAGTTATTTAATTGAGAAATATGTAACTTTCTATAAATAATCAACAAGTCTGATTTTATTGTTTAGCCTTTGAGTCATTTCTTGCAAAGTTAAAGAAAAAAAAGGAATGACTGTCAGAAACAACTAGCAAACACGGTTGCGATTTAGATGCTTCAATAATTTGGCAGATGCACATATAGAGATTAAACAGATTTAATTAATAAATATTTCGAAAATAACTGTACATCTTTATGTTATTGTTGTTATTTATAACTCATGGTTAAGTTTGGTTTGTTTTAATTTCATAACAGTGTTAACAAATTGAACATTAAATTTAAATGCTATTACAAAGAATGACGAAATATTTCAAAATACAAAAACTCATTGCAAAGATCATGCAAAAATTCATCACAAAATATGAAATCTGTCAATAGGAAAGCTTCCCCAGAGATCAAATTGTTGGTAAAAAAAAGCTTGTGTATTTTTTTCTTTAGCTCATTTTTTATTTTTATCCTTTATATATTCTGTGGAATGATAAAGATAATGTTAAACTAACTAATAAAATTGTTCAGTAAAAATTATACAAATGTTATCTTACGGCTTAAGAGATCCAAACGTGATAATAAAAGATTTATTTTCCGAAGTGATTGTAAACAACTCTACTATGAATTTTAGTCATTGTCCTAGGTTCGTTTTATTCCAAACGTAAAATATTTATATTTTGTTTTATATATATATACATATGTATACATGTATAAATATATATGTGTATTTATATTTATATATAAATATATAATATATATATATATATATATATATATATATATATATATATATATATATATATATATATATATATATATATATAAATATATATATATATTTATATTTATATATAAATATATAAATATATAAATATATATATATATATATATATATATATATATATATATAAATATATATATATATATAACAGTTTAGGGAATAATAAAGTACGTGTTATATGTGCAAGTGTTTTGAATTAAAAATAAAGTTATTATTAAAAGATTCGAAATTATGAATTGTTATAACATTTTTTATTGAATCATATACGAACTGCAATATCCTATACTGATTTTGTGTTAGTCTATGTTCTTCTTTTAATATTTTCTAGGTTGTTTTACAACATTACAAGATTTACTTTCTATGAAATTTACGACGCAAATTTATGAGTGAAAATTCTTAAACTAGTAACTAGTAATAGTTTATTGAGAATCCTGGCTAATCCAATAAATATTATGCACAATTTATTTATACATACACAAATTTATAAAAAAAATTGTATTATTCGATCGGAACATAAAATTCTGTTATTTTGGGAACTCCGCGCGGTGTTGATTTTGACAAAAAACAAGAGTTTCATGGCGATCAAATACGTAGAGAAGTTTTAAATGAATATGCTAGTCGTTTGTTAGCGTGAATTGGTTCATTAAATTTAATTTATGTTTGCCTAATAAAGCACTAACCATAATGTTTTTTTATTGCAATCGTTCAGCAAAATTATTAAAAAAATTTTGCTCTAAGCACATCATATTGATTAAAACTTTAAGCAAAGTATTAAAGCAATATAAACCTTATTTTGTTTTTACCGCTACATATTTTTTCGATTGATGGTCATTTTTAATGAAAATTAAACATTGCTTAGAATGTTTATGTATTCTTACATTGTAATATCCTTTACGATATATTACAATTTCACCAATCTATTTTTCCGTCCGGTGTCGGTATACATACAATGAAATAAAACTATAGTAATATGTTGCTAACTGCATTTAATTACGTTGCACTGCTAGCCTGCCTGCAGAGCATGTTAATTTTTGTAATTTAACTAAAGTCGCTTCCAAAATGCAAAGCACGAACACGAGCTGCAGCGCTGTACTTCTGCACATATTATTTATATCCAGCTATGTCTCGAGTACTACGCCTAAACTTGGTTTTTGCATATGTGAATCCTATTAGGTCAGTTATGATGCTAGGAAGGCAAATTCTAAAAAGTGTAATGAGCTATAGAAAAATTTTGCATAGTTATATTTAAAAAGTAATACGGCGAATCTTTTAGCCGAGTCGTATTTGAATAAAAATATATTTACATATATTTAATAGATCTTCAGTTCTGGATAGAATTTGATTTAAATTTGACCTGTCTAATTATACATACAAGAAAAGATTTGCTATTTTTGTGTATTTTAAAATTTAAACTTGATATGTAAAATTACATTATAAAGCTAGCGATGTACCTCAAACGGCGGCTGGATTATTATACAAAGATTCTATATGTGAACCTTGGAACCTTTTTAGGAGGTGGGCTTAATTACTAATTATTAACGTACTGAATTATTCATTAATTATTTCACCACATTATTTTAATAAGGTCGGAGAACATGTATTTTCGCAAATAAAAATAAAAGGCATATACTCGTTATAAAATCTTTATTGTCTTGGTAATATTTGTATCTGGCGGTTTTTGATGAATTAATAAGACTGCATTTAAAAAAGATAAAATTCAATAATAAAATTTTCGAGCCATTTTACATTTGGTTTGTTAAAATGCAATACAGGAAAATAAATCGATTTAAAAAATTGATACATATTAATTCTCGTTCCGAAAAAGTTAAAATTGCAATCCAAGCTGAGGGAAGAATATGTAACGTTTATGAACCTAACGCAGTGTAGTTTTCAATCATGGAATTTTAAATCAGGGAATTGATGCACCTTGCTCTGGTTGGTCAATGACGGATAAAATTCTACATCGTTTGTGAAAAAGTGGAATAAATAAAATTTAAATAACGTGTCTCTACTTTTCTAGTAAATTTCGAGAAATTTTTATTCTCTACTTGATATTTATATGTAAACACACATATGTATTTATTAATATACGCTCACATATGTGGATTTTGCGCGTATGCAGATGTCACATCTTTCATGAATAAATTAATATTATATTCCGTATAATACTTGGTAACTTTGTTAGACGTTCTTTCGACCACAAATATAATGCGAAAAACAAAACAAAAACAGTTGTGACGGACATCTTGAAGAACCCGATGAACTGACTGACGTCGATATATTTCCTTCAAATCACTTTAAATATTTAAAATATAATATATATTTTAAATAAAAATTAAACTGTCCGTTTTTATTTCATATTTTCCATAAGATTTTATTTAAGGCATTAAACAAAAAACAAAACATAAAAAATGGAAATTTCGTAGATCACTCATCACTATATAAAGCTAACAACACACTGATATGAGAAAAGTGGTTGATATTTTACAGTTTTGTTTGTACCGGGAGTCTCTAATGTATAAACGACTTTGGAGAAACAAAACAATTTAATAAATTACATGAAATATTATACAATTTCTTCTTGCTGCACACAATCCCAAATCATAAGAACAAAACCAACTTCAGTAAATATCATATTTTTTTATAAAACTACTATATTTTTATTCCTGTACACGTAATCGAATAATATGTTCTCCCAAATTAAGATAGATAGATAGATTTTTATAGTATAGTTCACTTTTCTTATACCATAATGATTTTCTTCACTACGAAATTTATACAGATTTTATATCTGTGTAGGTAAACATGTGTTTTGTATCTTCGACGATAAATGTATTCATCTGATCTTTTTATTAGGTAGGTAAATGTGTCCTATAAATTAATTGTAATAAAATTTTCGTAGTATAAACAAGACTTAGAGCAAAACATCGTAATACAAAAACGCTGTGTAACGCCACATATTTATGGACACTCGATGTTATTTACTATTGAGTGATTGCCGTTCTTTATCGTTACTGTCTAATTCATATAATTAAAAATAATTCGCCAAATGCGTTGCTCATTAAGAAAATAAAAGTAAAATTTTAGGTAAAGTACGAAAAAGTTCATAGGAGATATTTTAATATTATTGCCAGTAAAATGCTTAATACATTATTAATATATTTCCATGCAAACCACAAAGCAAATTTAAATTTGATTAACTCTACTGTTCAAGTGGTATTTGTAGCATCCACGAGTGCGGGGCGAACAAAACGTTTGACAGTGTAAAGGACAGTAGTAATAGTTTCCGTGCTTATAACATAGTCGGTATTTTTGACAGCTAAACACGTGTTTAATAAAAGTATTAACACTAAGCAAATGTTAATACTGCTGTTTACTTGCACCACATAATTATCTAAATTATAATATGCAGACCAAAATTCAAATTTATGATAAAAACGAGTCAACATTGTGGGTAACTATTAACGTTTTAATTTCCTTTGTTAAAAATTCCTGAGATGCACGCTTTGGAAGAAAATTTCAGAAACCTCTAAGCGCATACTCCTTTCAAAGGCAACTCTCGTTATAAATGCTTTCCGAATTGGGGAGTAAAACTGCGGAAGCTTCACAGTGCCTTTAGAAAATTAAAGCGGTAACATAACATAGGCATGCACTGCCGCTTGTGAACAAAAAAGAAAGAAATGCGAAAATTAGGACTATTTTATTGACTTATCTGAATAAAAAAACTGAAGTTACCTTTTGTTTCTTTAGAATTACTTCTTTACACTTTTTTTTACTAATTCCAACACAAACATCAGACATAATTAATAGCAAATGATTACATAAAGAAATTAATTACAATTTGTACATAAACAAAATAACTATTTTACGTTTAAATATTCTACTTGATTGCGGTAATGTCTGTTTTAATTAACGTAAATTGTTGTTATACAGTCCTTATGTCGACCAACGAGCGTGAACGAGAAAAGTAAATCCACTAGAGAAATACAAAATGGTAAATTCATTTGTGCAGCACTGCTTTTATTTACATTTGTGCCGTGGAAAAGCTTAATTCACTACACGGCGGTTCTGGAAGGTAAATATTATAGAAATAATATGATATATGTACCACTTCATTCCATTATGTAAACAATATATTACCACTGATAAATATCTAGTTAATTTTATCATTGTTGTGATAATAATTTTAACATTTCAGCCATAGAACGACCATTTTTGAACGTAGGCCTCCCTAAATATTTTCCAATAAGCCTGCAGGGTGAGGGTCACATTCTGCATGTTTCCACGGTGTCAACAAGGTCCACCTTCCAGGTGGACATACCAAACCTTGTTGACATCTCTGCTTCGCATTCTGATCTGTTGTCTCGACTCCAGAACCTTAAAGACCCATCGGTCACCGTTCTGAGTGCTATGTGACCCACCTACTGCTACTTCAACTTACCAATTTGCCAAGCTACGTCGGTTATTTTGGTTCCTCTACAAAAAATAATTATAAGAGTCCAAAAAACAGTGTTGGACTGCTTCCTTCCTGTCTTTAATCACCCATAATAAAATTGCCCAGTGCAGGCTTCTGAAAGTCGAACATCTTTACCATATTGCTAAATAATATGTATGTGATATTTATGGTAGAAAATTAGTTAATTAAGAATAGAATAGATGTCAAAGTCACAATTCACGACCAATCGAGGAATTGTAATTAATTATTATCTTTTATGTAATAAATTACAGATGAAGGAATTATTAAAACAAATTTTAAAAATAACAATAATATTCAATCTAATAAAATGGACATTACTACTCTTATAGACCTAAAAGAAATAATTTCCTACTCTGAAAAAAAGTCAAATATTCTGTAATAAAATACTTATTTTTAATTAATCAAAAACTTATTATTCTTAAAAAAATTAAAAAATCTTATAAAACAAATAGAATATCTTTTAATGATTTAAATTGAAATTTCATATTTTTGACTCCACAAAGTAATGTTTCATATTAAATTATTAAAATCAAATAAAATAAAATAAATCAACTTTTAATATAAAATGTTTTAAGGTAAACAGTGTAATATTAACATTAAATATTCTTGCGATACTCCTGTATAAAATTTATAAATTCCTAAATTATATTTTCTTTGTTTTGTATGAGAATGAAATAAGAACGTAATCTATAACCAGCTCTAAAAAAAGAAAGTATTATAGTAATTATTGGTAATCAAGATCAACTAACTATTCTATTAATCCATCTTATTACCCCTATAAAATTAATTGAGAGGGAGCTGCTAAATATTATAAAATATTAATAAAAAAACATCATCCTAATCTTATTGAAGATTTAAAATTTATTATTCTCTCATTAATACATAATAATCCTCTATGTAAAGGTTCATAATTAATATAAGCTAAACAAAATAATTATAATTAATGTTAGAGAAACATAATCATGACCAATTATTACGATGTAAGACCCCACGAAACCTCAATAATTTATAGTTAAACTAAAAAAGGAAAAAAGGATTTTCACGCTAAACGTTTAATAAATCCATCAATTTTTTCTTTTTAAATTGATTTTAAGCTAAAAGTATTTTAAAAACATCTTCAAATCTTATACAGTATAAACGGAACATCTAATATAGATTTTTCCGCAAACCTTTAAAAAAATTCGTCACATTTTTATTTTTAAATTATTATAAAAACACCTTCGTATCTAAAACAGTATAAACGAATCACCAAATACAGATTTTCACGCTAAGTTTTTGAAAGGAAAAACTACATATATTTTTCAAAGTGATTTCGAAAGCCAAATTAAAAAAAAAAATCTTTAAGTCTACACAGTATAAACCAAACATCAAATATACATTTTCACGCTAATAATTTAAAAAATACATCAAATTTTTGGTTTTAAATTGATTTCTTAAGCTGAATTTATTCTAATTTTTTTAAACCTTTATTGTATAGACGGAATAAAAATACAGATATTCTCGTGAATTTTACAACAACATTATTTTTAAAAAAATTTAATATCTACACAGCTAGCTTAGCGTGAAAATATGTATTTGCTGTTTTGTTTATACTGTATAATTTGAAGATTTAAATAAATTTTAGCTTTGGAAATCTCTTCTCTTTTGCTTTAAAATATTTTCAATTTTGTAACTCCGTTCTGACAGTAAACAATCACATCAATTGCTTTCGAGTTCTTCCCTTCTTTCATGGTAAGCCATCTCGGGATTTACTTTCAGCGGAGCAAATTGTACATATATTTGTATTATTATAACTGTGACATCTATTCACAGGTGCGAGTTTTGTAATTAATATAACCTTCCGTCATTGAGGTTGAATCTATTCGTACCTTGCACCGGCACGAACATATTCTCCTGTCTACTACTGGCGCTCCCTGTTTCGACCTGTTGCCGCCTGACCAGTCCCGGGAGATCGTGCGGCTGCTTACCATCACCGTCAGGGGTACCGAGCTGCGGTGTAAAAGCAGACCAGGCCTTCCACCCACCACTAAAATTAAATTATATATATTTTTCTTCTATTGTTAAGTTCGTTGTTTTCCTTTACCTTTACCACTCACAGCTGAAACGGTGCAATAGTAGTGTTTATTTTTATCCTATATACAAATTGTTAATAGCAGTAACGTTTCTAATATAATTTTAGCGGGTGTTTTAACTTCAATTTTATTAAATATAAGAGATACTTCTGTAAAATGTCTTTCAATACAACCTAAGACCATTGTGTGCTTAAATAATATAATGGAAAAGTAAGTAAATATAAAAATTAAATATTAATATTTATTTTGTCTTTGATAACTCATTTTTATTTTCGAAATGGTTGCATCTGACGTCCTAAAACAATAATTATCAATTCTGTAATGCGTTATAATAAAAGAAAAATATTGAATATTAGTCACCGTGCTCTAAGTAACCGTTAGAAATGTAAATAATCCTTGCGTAACTGTTCAAAACTCCTATAAAAAGGTTCGCACTACATAAGAAATAAGCTTATTGGCGAATCATTTATACATTAAAAGATGTTTAAAAGCTCAAGTGAAACATGTAGTCTCACCAAAATAATAAGCTCCTTACCTTTTACGTCCATTTTTTAGAGCTTCTTACGTAGTAAAGTCTATATTGTTTCTGATTCACTTTGTTTACTAAACAAAATAGAATTACTTTAGACACATCATCGCTTTAGAAAATCACATTCAAAACCATTGTACTTAATACATGAGATGAATCAATCTTACTGGTAGAAAAAGGCAATAATTGTACCTAATTCTATAAACAATACGATTTTAGAAATAACAGACCGACATTAATTTAAATGTATCCTAGGGTGTACAAAAATAATATTATATAAATCAACAAAAATAAATAAGATTTAAATCGCTGATTTGTCCCGTCTTAACTAGTTATCTTGAACCTGAAGTGTTTGGAGTCTTGTCAACAGCTACTTTAGCGATCGCAAGGTGTTCGTATAGTACGCGCGAGCAGAGTGGGCCAGAGGGTCCGACAAGGAGTGCGTACAGGGCCCGTCGGTGTACAGAAGCGGGGAGTCGGAAACAAACTTAGGTGCGTTCCTCAAAAGACTAAGGTGATGGTGGGTGCTAACCAAAAAGTTTAAGTACGAAAACCCCATACTGAGTATGGGAGGTGAGTCGCTTGGTCTTACTAGGGAGGTCCGGATACTAGACCTCTCTGTTGACGATAGGCTTATGTTAAATAGCCACGTAAAGAACGTAAGCAGGAAGAAGGACCTGGAGGTACTGGTCAGCTACTTAAGACTGCCACATCGGTCTGGCCAGGTTGGTGTGGAGTTTTCCTGCCTGGGGGAAGGTGGGGAAGGTGCGGAAGAGGTCCGACTTGGCACCGCGACTGCAGATAGAGCGATCTTCACCGACAGCAGCCGCATTAAGAACAAGGTGGGTGCGGGGTTCTACGTCATGCAAAACGCCACAGAGCTGTACTCCAAAAAGCTCAAGTTGGGACACTTCTGCACCGCATACCAGATAGAGCAGCTGTCATTAGCGTAAGTGGCAGGGTACGCGGCCGTCGGTTCGGCGCAGCCATGAGCCATATTGAGTGACTAGCGATCCGGCCTCAAAATTGTCGCAAAATCCGACACCCTTTAACTATTAGCGTTATGAACAAAAAAAATTGTACTGGAAGCGAAAACGAGAGGTACGAGTGTGAATATGTACTGGGTGAAAGTGCACGCGGAGACGGATGGTAATGAGAAGGCCGACCAGCTGGCCAGCGACGCGACCCTGAAGAGTAAAAAAAGCCCGAACTACGAGGGATGCATCATCCCATTCATTAAGCGGCAGCTACCTAGCTGCCTAGCGGCAGACACCCTCGATAAGCGGCAGCTTAGGCTTGGGGCGCTTGACGAATGGAACAGGAGGTACATGGAAGGAATGAGGGTATCGACAACGGGAAAATTCTTCCCGGACGCCTTCTTGGCCTACCGCTCGCTTCGTAGCATCGAGCTGAACACGGTCTTGGTCCAGAAGCTCACGGGACACGGATGATTGTCGGAATACCTTCCCAGGTGTAAGCTCAAAGAGAGTCCCTCCAGTTCCTGTGAACCGGAGGTGGACCAGATCGTGGTGCACCTAGTGGCAGACTGTCCCGCATTCGGAAGAATCTGATGCGATTAAAAGGTTCAGTTAGATAAAAAGATTACGGAAGATAGTATCGCCTCGATAATGGGCGATGAAGTAGATAGATCGATTTTTCTCAGATGTTGCAGGGAGGTTATAGAAGTGGAATTTGATATAAATAAAATTTTAAAATAAGATATCAGGTTAGATAAGCGAAATAAAGCAATTTCCAAAAAAAAAGAAAATAAAAAAAAAAACGGTAAAACGAGAAAAGTAAAATTAAAGGTGATACCAGCTGTGTAAAACTTACAAAATTATGTTAAAAATAATAAGAAACCCAGGAAACTGAAAATGGATGATCATGCGAACTATGTTATAAGACCGAATGAATGATCTTAAGAAGACTGAAAGAGGAGTAAAAAAATGAAAAGTAGGATGTGAAATAATTAAAAATTGTAAGTTCCCTATTCCTATACGAGATAGGGGAGAACAAAAGCTCCAAATAATCTTATTGATTATTGGGAGCTATTATTTATCTTAATGATATGGTTGAAGTTAGTTGCATGTAACTTAAATTGATTCATTTTAATTAAACTATACGCTCCTTAAAATGCAAAAAAAATATTCCATTTATAGTTTTTAAGACCGATTCTAAGGTTCGTACGACTAAATAATTCATCTGTATGATTTGACATTGTTAAAGTATCTAAATGTATACGGTTTGTATTCAATAAACGAGAGTCCTTTCTTAAATGGAGTTCTAGTAGTAACAGAATATTTGTATTCCACTCACGATGCTTTTAGTGAATAGAATTGTTTTGTTGTTACTGTTTCCTTGGAAAATATTCCGGTAAGTTATTCTTATCGATAGTATTTTACTTCGAAAATATAATTTGTATATATTACCAGTGTTCGAAATAAGACATGAGTAGTTCACATGAATAATATAAATTACGTGTTAGGCTCACATGTTTTACTTTAGTAGTTGTTATAATATACGCGTACAATATACATTTCTCCCAACGTCTAATAAAATATCTAAATATAAACATAGTATTTCGCCCATAATCATTAGATTATTTTCGCATTTCAACGCCATTGCAACGCTTCTGAAATGTTTGTGGAAGCTCGAGTCGACACATTAAATGCCAATCATAAAAATCGTATTGTGTTATTTATGTCAAGAGTATTCATGTGGAAGAACCCCATTGTTATAAATCTGGCTGATGATGAGGACAATGTATAGACGATGGGTGGATGTGGCCGCCCGACTGTCATAGGTTTTTTGCTGTAATTATTATATATTTTATTTTGTAATATCATGAGTCTGAAATTAAAGCATTAATTATTAAATATGTAACGGTAATCAGTTGAAATTAAAATAGGTTATACATTAACACAAAAAATAAAATAACCGATTTTAAGTTTTGTTACAAAACCATGTTATGGTTTCAAGTAAAAACAGAGATCCTTAAATACTTAAAATTAAATTGAAAAGGTGTTACGATATATTTTAATAAAAAAATTACAGTGAAAAATATTTTACCACACAAGCGATAATCATATTTTTAATCAATAACATCTCGTTTCTAACAAGTCGAAAGATTCAATTTAATTTACTAAACGAATTATAAAATCTATGTGCACTGATAACAAGTTTCTACTACAAGAAACTGTTTGGGAAAGTAACGACGCAATTTTAGTTGATGCCTACTATTGTGGGTAAGATACGTATATATACGCCCAATAGAGCGTAGAGATCTCCATACTTCGGTTTTAAATATGCAAAATTACTGTTTTATTTGTAATTACCAGCTCAAATATGTAAATAATCGACGCTGTAAAAATTGTTAAATTTTCTAGTCAGTCAGTTTGATAAGTATCAAAATTGCATGAGGATATCCTACAAGATGGCCACAGTTCAATTTGTTTCCATAACGCAACACTTTTTAGGCCAAAGTCCAAAATTATCGACATATGGACTGCCCCCTCTGCCCTTTTCTATATGTAGCTGAGCCTCTTGAAGCATGAGTATTGTGTAGACACAGGTACCGGTATGCATTACACTTCCTAAGACCGGTGCAGACGCCCACTAAACAAGTGTATTTTGTTGAATTTCTAAACAGGATCGAACCTTTTCACGTAACACATCACCATTTTTTTTTAATTAATGCATGTGTACATTTTGCATAATGTTAATCAAATTTTATAGTACATGTTCGTGCAACATCTCGTAGGATAGTCAATAGACTCTTGGTGCAGCAACTTGTATGTTTCGCCATCTGTCCGCTACACTTACTACGATATTATATTTATATTGTTTTCTTTTTTATTATTTTTTTCTCTCAGCTGTTACAATTTGTTTTCTTATTACTATATCACAGCTATGCTATTTGTCATTATTACCTGACATTTGTTCATAGTTATGACTTTCATTATAGTAATAAGGGACAGCAGGTAATTACGTGCACCAATATTATTACATATTTAAGCAATGTACGTTTATACATATGTTTTTACGTTTATTGCAATAACTAATGAATAAATATTGGAATAAATTAAACACGGACTTATTTCAGTAAAATAAAACTAATAACATTTAAGAGCATGTCATTCAGTTTTGACCTTTACCATAATCCAAGATTGCCTGCTTAAAAAGTTACGAGTTTAACAACTACTGATATTGATTTTTTAATAACAGCTCTAATATACATTATAGATTCCAAGTACGACCATGACTCTGTAAAGAAAATTAAAGAATAAATTTTAAGAATAAATTTGTCTGTTGTAAATGATAACATAAGTGTCCTCTCCAAAAAATAGAATGCATACCATGGCTTATTGGTGGCACTGCATGCATGTCTATAGTTGCAAATACATACATATATTATTCATGTATAATTACAGTTCCCAGCCCTCCAATCATGTAATTCCTTAAACGAATATATTTGCTATGTTTATAATTCAAAACATGGCTTTTCTTTACAATTCCAACATGATGAACAGCAGTTGAAAGGTTTAATCTCTAATTGCTTATTTACTGTTATGATTTAAAGTTTTTACGTTCATACGTTACCATGAACGACACCTAAACCTTGTATAAAGAACTGAAATATTAGTGATAAGTTAGTCTTAAACAAAAAGGCAATTTTAAATCATAAGTACTCTGTATTCTAATATTAATCTAATCAATGCTAAAAGTCGACAGTCATTTACTGCGTAATACATATCATTGGCAAACAATTATTAATTAAAATTATTATGCCATGTATTATTATTATATATTTATACCGTTATATTAATACTTTAGGAAATTTATAATATCAGTATGAAAGCGCGAGCCTTTGCTCATGGATAATATTAAATCAGGTAATAAATTATTACGAATTGTCCAGTTTAAGTTTAACGTATCCGCTTTGCTGAAAATTAAATACATTTTAAGAAATAACACCAGTATCATGAACATCAGTAATTACAAAACGAACTAACGAACCAGGACGCGAAAGTAAAAATCGCTGCAAAATGTACAACAAAATCCAGGGCGCAATTTGCTACTTCAGTAATTACACTATAACCAAGTAATAACTAACTATATTTTACATGTTAAGTCTTATCTAAAGTTCGAGCATAGAGATGATGATTATTTGCAATAAGGTTTTCGAAACAAGGTAAAGAAATAATTAATCACAATCAAAGTTCATATTCATATTTCTCCTACCGTATAATGTCATGTGTAATTTAGAAGAACCCGTTTATTAACAATTTATTGCCTCTGAGAAAAATTAGCTGTTTGTTCAATTTCCATAAACTCACAGCAAGCTGGTGTTTGAGTTCATTTTACAATTCTTATTTCAGGTTTACGTATTGTATTAAAGTTCTAAGATGATATTCTGTATTTTAACTATAAGTAATCGTATAATGAATATAAAATCATTTACAATGTTTTAACATCTAAAAAATTATAAAGAAAAGTATACGATTCGCAAACACATATCAAATATTTATACCCAAAAGTGCATATACTAATTATTAAAATAAAATTGTTTAAATAATACAACCGTTTATCTGGGAAATGATTGTATTATTTAAACAATTTTTGAGATTTTATTATTGAAACCGATATTTGGGAAAATTTCCCTAGCCTCTTAGTAACACAGCACTTTGCATTTTACTGAGGTAAAATTTAAGGTTTAAACGATACATAATAACATTGCTACCACGATCAATGTTACCACAACCATAGCTAATGAACAGGCAGCTTAGTTATATATGAAGCAATCATGAGACGTCATTTCACCAATCAATTAATAGCAATTTAGGTAATCTACACTCTAAAGGTTTTTGAAACTGGTTTCACCTTTTCTTTCAACTCCTCAGTAGTGGTTTAAAGCCTCTGAGCTATAACTCTAACTCGTATAATCTTTCCTTTTTTTCTTAGTAGTTTAGCCGTATCCCATTCACTAAAATTAATAAAAAAGTAGTAATTTTGTGATAAACATGGATTTCAATATTTTTATAAGTAACTGAGAAAAAATGTTGAAAATGTGATTTGGTTTCAGTTTACTTGATTATTTATTTATTTCTTCACCCTTTTTACAATCTTCGTAAAGGCGGAAATCAATGTCTTTAGGGATTCTCTACCAATCAACCTGAGGTAGTACTGAGATATGTGGACATGTGACCAAATTTTATATAAAAGTTAATTGGTTAAACGCCCAAATGGTATTTATATAAAGTATAGTACTTATTATAACAACTAAAATAGTTAATTATAAACCTACACCTAAAAACGAGAATGTGATATAAATATTATTAGACAGTGATGACGTTTCTTTCGTCAACAGGTCTTAAACCTTCTTTTTAAACATACAACGGCTTATTGACACTCTTTTTTGCCTTGGGGATGTTTATTCCGAAGCAGAATACTTTGGATAACAAAAGAAGAATGAAAGAAGTCAGATTTATGTAAAAAATAAAGCAGTAAAAGTTTATTTTACGATCGCTTTTGCTTGTCATGGTTTGAATCAAGAAATTTGTAAGCATGGAGCTAAGTGAGAAGGTAAAGTGTTAGACTTAAGTAAATAATATAGAATTAAGATCCAGTCGATGAGAAGAGATGTGGTCGTATTTCCGTAGGTTAAAAACGAATCCACCGCAGTTATTATTGTGGTCAAGCCTTATTTGCAAAGATTTACATTCAGATCGATTTATCTGACATCATCGTGATCGAAGATAGGGAGGATAAGGGATTGCACGAGCATCGTCTTGGTCTTGGACAGCGCATGGATCAGAAAAGCTTTAAGGCTATACCTGCAGATGCCACCTTAAGTTGGTGTCTATTAACAGTTCCAGGTGTTTAACATACTAGCATCAAGTAATATCAATCAGATGAAAATGTGAGGAAAATTATGGATCTGGAACTTTTGGAAGTGGGATAACATATGTTTTTTTACCACAGAGAGAAAAAAGCCTGTGTTAAAAGAAGCGTTGATGATGATTTGGATTATTGACTGGAGAAGGGGACCAAGGAATTAGGTTATCATGCGGCGGCTTATACCGCCGCAACCAACGGCATAAGATGTAATCGACAGGATTTTTAGAATAGTTTTTATTTCATCCAGAGACTCTGGAGAAAGGTGTAATGTCTCAACTACAAGTGGAGGAAATCCAGCCAAGTAATCCAAACTTCCTCTTACGGTCTATTGCGAAAGTTGCTGTGACATATTAGCTAAAGACACCCAAATAATCGATTATATAGGTAAATTGTTTATGAGTACACGTTGCAAATACATATTGCAAATATATATTCGGCCTGTAGTAACTTGACACTTATTTGAGTAATTTTCTAAAAAATTTTGACCTGTATTAATTGGCCACAAAGGTCGTAGTCCAAATTACTAATTATATTTTTCGAGTGTGGGATTACGACCGCGATAATATTTTCAATGCTAAGGGCGCTGTCAGTCGCTCTCATCGCACTAATAAATTAAAATTCTTTCATTGGACAAAACGTAAACAGTACGTACATATTAAGCAAATTCACTGTGTTAATATTCCTGGTAAATTTGGTATTTAGTTAAAATTAGGAATAAAATTGACAGGTTACTTCAATTGACTAGTAAGTTCAAATTAAATTGATAAATGTTTATTTATATATATATATATATATATATATATATATATATATATATATGTATATATATAAACATTATATATACTATGATTACTATGATTTTGGAGCGGATCACCAGGTCACTTCCAACTGATCTTATTGAAAATGTATAGAGGAGGCCAATGTCCTTCAGAGAACGACCTTCGGCTGAAATGATGATGATACAAGTTACCCAAACTGCCTACATGAATAGATCATGATGCTTTACATTTAGTTTTATAACTTTATACCTGATTTACATTTAATTTTTAATATATATCCCTACTCTCAATATGTTGCTATTTGATAGATAAATCGAATTGCCGAAGAAATATCGAGACATGTTAATAATATTGCGACCAGAAATTTTTAGTCTTTTGTTAACCTATTCCTACCTAAAGAATTAGAATGAAATCGAGGCAGTCAAAAATTTAATGATGCAATATCAGTTCCACATGGTAGATACTAACTGTTCTAATCCTACATGTGAAATTTCGTTTAAGTCTGTCCCGACCAGACTTAGACATTCTTTTCACCATATAGTTTTGTGGATATTCTGCTTGTAGGCATTTACTTTTTTCACAAATCCTCAAAATTTTACAGATAAATCTAGAAAAATCGTGTTCTACGTAAAACGAGTACACGATTCATTAGATTTTTTTTAATTAGCTTGTGTGGCACCCGAAGCGATATTTTTGTATATCTAGACTATCAACTGGGTCAAAACTGTTTTTGAACAAATCCCTAGTACTACTGTTATGCCACTATTGTCAATAAGCCGAGCCAGTTTTCAAAAACAAACTCCAAGCCTTCATCTGTAACAAGTTGACTAAAGTAACCAATTTAACAACAACAATCTTACTTAATAATAATAATAAAATATACGGATTAAAAACTCTATAAAGAAAATGTTTTTTTTATTGCATAGATTTTTCTGCTTGTATTAAATTTTAACTTTAGTATGAATCAGAATTATTTGTCAGATATGTAATATTCTATGAGAAAGACGTTTTTAAAAATATCACTCTTTTATTATCTGATAGAATTTTGAAATAACCTATTAATAATTAAAACATAATAAGCTTATAAGTGTCGTTATATTAAGAGAAAACAACCAAGTTTCACTTTTAAACTTCTAAAAGGTCTTTTACTAACTAAATAGCTAGTGTATATTTGCGTCAATTGATTCGAAAAATATGACTGGTACATTTTTCATCTCTTTTGCTGTTGGGACAATGTCGATTTTTGTTTTTGTGGTATCTCAAAGAACTAATGTGTATTTCTGTCATTTGCTTTCGAATCTCACGGCTAGCGTAGGTACACTATGCCGTTTCAGTCAAAGACGTGTGACATTTCCTGTGCCCTCCAGCTTTGATGCCAGTTCGTTATCGTGGAGTAGAGCTCTCGTTTTGTTATTTCTTGTATTTTGTGATTTCCTATTTCAAGGTTTGGATCTTTACGTTCATATTTGTAAACTTGTTGCTCACATAGCTGGGTATGTTCAGCATGACTCACCATTTTAGTCTAAAACTCTTCAGTATTTCAAGATTGCTTTTGCAATCTTTACCCAAAGCTAGATTCCTTCGTTGTAGGTATTGATTTCAGAATGTATTTGTAGATGAATTAAATTGTTTTCATGTGATAGCTTTGACTTGCATCTCACTAGGTAGTACATGGATCAGAGTTTTGTGTCCAGTTGCTTTTTTGTCTAAATGTGCTTTTTCCACGTCACCATCCAAGTACACTCCCAGGTATTTCGCATCAATTTAAGCTTAAATAGAAGCTCTTCATGCCCCACTCAACCGAATGTTTGGTTGACATCCAGAAATATTGCAGAGCAATATTTTTCACACGGCTTCGACTTAGTGACGGTGATATTTTTCCTGGACGCCATTTCAGCCTACCGTGTGCTCCGCAGTGTATGTACTTCATACAGTGTGTGATACGGTCTTGGCCAAGCTCTTCACGGGTCACGGGGGGTTCTCTGAGTACCTTCACAGGTTCAAGCTCAAGGAGGACCCCCCGTGCTTCTGTGAACCGGGCGTGGGCCAGGCCGTGGTCCACCTTGTGGCCCACTGTCAGGCGTTCGAAAGACTGCGCGCAGATTCCTAATGCCGGATGGGCGAAAAGATAGAGGAAAGGAGTATCTCGGCCATCATGCAAGACTAAGGGGAGAGAGAATGCTTCCTCAGCTACTGCAGGAAGGTGGTGACAAATGCCATAGGTAAAAATAAAACACAGTAATAGATTCAAATATTTAAAAAATTCAAAAATTAGACTTGAATATGAATAAAAAAGTAAAGCAAACACTAAAATATAGAAATAAAATAAATAAAGTAGTACCTAAAATAGTGCAATAAACAGTATAATATAATATGATAATTATAAATAAATTTATGTGTTAAATGTTTAAACAATAAATGTAATATTACAAAATAAAATAGTAAGGAAACTTAGAATGTAGTGGTTGAGGATGGATGTATGGCTAATGGAATGAAAGAGTAAGACTGGGAAAATTGTAGAATGAAAGAAACAGTACGACAGATAATATGATACATGAAAGAGAAGAATGATAATAATAAAAAATATGAATAAAATATTAGAAATAAAAAGTCCCTGTCCCACACGAGATAGAGGAACGAGAGGTCCCCAATAGCGGGGACCACAAAAAAAAAAATATTTTTTACACTCCAGCATACGACTTATGGTTTCTGCAATACGATGTTTTTGCTCCGTAATTCCGTCTTGTTTTTGGATTCCAAATTGGCGCTTACGAATTACTTCTGGTGAGAATATCCGCAACAGATTTAGAAGAATGTTTCTAGAGATTTGTCGAGTACGAAGACCAGGTAGAAAATTGCTTCATGCAGAGGTTTTCCTGGTTTGGGTATCATTTTAACCTATGCTATTTTCATCGAGCGGAATAGTATTCCAGCCCCGGGCGTGTATTAAAGATTGCAGTGATGTGGACAAAAAAGCAGTGCAATGACTAAAAAAACAAAGTGGTTACAAAATTGTAGAAAACACACTGAAATTTTATAGGCATGTAAAAGGCTGGTAATTTTTTTAAACGAGGAACGTTTGGTGTGGTTAAGCATCACGAATGCGTTTCAAAATACTAGGAATACGTAGATAAATCTGATTAGTCAGTTGATTATAATCCATGTAGTTTCTACAGATCTTATAAAGAAACACAGTATTTAATAGTAAACGCCTATTACTTCAGTTAGGAAAAGAAAATTTACTCATAAGATTATGACACGAAGACCGAGAGTCGTGACATTTATAAATGACAGTTCAACGGAACTTTATTTGAACTGACTTCAGTAGATCACATATTTTTGACTAATAATTATATTACAACAATTAGTTTACACCTCACGGCAGTGGGTGAGAGCCCTATCGTCTAGGCGTGGAATATCAGGCGAATGCCATGTCTGTCTCGTTTGTATTGACATTGACCTTACAACTACACTTAAACTTATTCGATAGAACGCGATAGATGGCATTAGTCTTTTTCTCTTACGATAAAACTAAATCAATTCTTGATAAAATTAATATAGTAACAGTAAAATAACGTTAAGAAGAAATAAAAATAGCACACTGATTGAATTTACAGTACTGTCATCTGTTTATCTGTTTTCAATTCTGGTTCAAAGTAAATTAAATTTAGGCAAGAGAAATTGAAGAATATAAGGTTTAAGTAGATTACTTAGAAGCGACGGTTTCGTACGCCGACTTGAATGAAATTATAGCCTTACTGAAGAGAACCAAGTTTTTTTCTCTTTTAAAATAATGATGACAGATATTACTTACACCTCTTTTTTTTTCAGTTATGTTACATTTAATGAAATATTATTAACATGTATAATTTAAGTAAGTTTCGGTGTGTTATTGAGTTAAAAATAAGTATTATGTAATGCAATAATATATATTACATTTATTGAGTAAATAATAGTAAGCAGCTTAGTCTAATTACCTTTAAAATGCCTGTGGTTAACGACTTGATCCCACCCACTAAAACAGCAACAGCTACAAAATCTAATATTAACGTTCAATATTAATTACTATATGTTGTTTAACCATGATAGATCCAGAACAAATTACTAAGATACCTTAATAAATTTAATAATAATAGTAAATACAACACATACTTTAGGGCGAAAATTCTCGAGAGCTTTATACAAACAAGAAACACGTACCACTAATGTGATGTAATTTTCTTTATTACTGAAAAAAATAATTATCATTGACTACTAACATAAATTTATTATTTCTTTATTTGTAACACACTACTAATTATATTATGATTATAACTACAGATATAAAATATAGGAGTAATCACAAACAAGATGTTTAAAAAGTGCCTTGGATTTGAGATGTATTTTATTACAAAAAAACTTTTAGCGAAATTATAATCTCATTCCCCTTTGACACAATAGTATTTGTACAGGTATCACAAAAATGACTAGGCATACATAAAATGAACACTAAAAAAGTAACGACGTGAAAGTGTCGTTAGTGTACTTATATTATCCAAAATTATTACTTCCACTCAACACGTACTAACAATGTATTTTTGTAATACACGGACGCTTTTAGTGCCCTAAATATTTAAACGGATAATACTAAATAATGTCATGCACATCGTCTTGATTTTATGTTTAATAATATTTGTAATTCTGCTATCTATCACAGTACAAATAAACGGAAAAAGAGAAATAGTCGCCTCAGTAAATTTATGACAAAAGAACTATGGCTCGTCTATTATTACACAAAACAGAAATGCGTTGTTCTTCGTTGATTATACCAGTTTACTGTTCATCTTATCTTAGGTAATAACAAGAGCCCAAGTTTTAAAAGGCAAAGACATAAATATGCAGTTACTCTTAACACGAAAAACATACATGTATGTATTCAATTTTGATGCGTTAAAAAATTACTTACAAATTAACGTCTTAATAAGAGAATTTCTTACTTAAGAAAAATTTTTACACTTTTTGAAGCTTTGCGAAAATAGCTTCATCTTATGTTTAACATTAATTTACTTATTAATGAAAGACAACAAGTAAAACAAGAGGTATGAATGCTCTTTCAAATGCACATTTCTATAGCATGAAAGCAAGCTCATTAGTTAGTAAACAATTATAAAGCAAGTCATTAAGAGAAAATGGACTGAGAACCGTACTGAATAAAACCGTGATTAACGATTTATGTAATCTTAAAACATAAAGTAAAGATGTTTATAATATATCATATATAGTGATCATTACACATTATATTGAGGCAATATTGTAACCCATAAACAAAACACTGAAGATAAGTAAGGAAAAAAATTAAATAAACCTAAAAAGAATAATTTACATTCAAACCCAGATGATCTACACAAAGAAGGGACGACACAGGGATTTTTACCACAAACGGCGACGGGTCTGCTGAAATAAGAAAATAAGTAGCGATATTGGTGGAATAGATAGTAGTAAGGATGAGAGGCGTCCTCGATAAAAACCACACATGCGTCGATAGTACGACATCAGAAGAACTGCGAACGTGAAGTGGTTCGAAATTGCAGAAACTCTAAATAAATGATTTTGTTTGTAAAATATATACAGTTCAATAGATGCAAACAAGCATAAATACGTAAAAAACACTTCTTGTTTTATTTGTATTGAATCTTTATGAAAGTTTTTAATAATCACAGAGAACAATGAGATTTATTGAACTATAAACTCGGAGGCACGAAGATTTTGAACTTCACAAGCTTTAATGTTAGAGGTATTTAACGATACGTTAATGTTGCCGGAGAAACTTAGTGATTATTTCTTTAAAATCGATAACATTTTCGACATAACCGTTAAGAAAATTTTCGTTCCAGTGCACATTTGAATTACAATTCAGTTGTAAAACTGTGATATCCGCAGTTGTGCTTTGTTAATATAAGAATTTTGGATATAATTTTCAATATCAATATTTATTTTCAAAAACACTAAACTTGATATGTAATAGGAAACTACTACTATTAACTATTTTAATCTTTTTTAAACTATTATTTGTTATAATTTTATTATTTCTAACAAATTAATAAATGAATTAAGAAGTAATTAATTTTTTTCGTAGTTTTATTACTTATGCTATACACGGGCGTAATATTTCTTTTCCTTAACATTTTTATTCCACGCTCGGGAAAAACTTTTATATTCGTGCCACTGGGTTCCCACTGGGTGCATGTATTTCATGCTTGCAGTCCTTCGCGTAAAAATGTTACACATCTTTCGTAATGGTTGTTTTAAGTGATTTTAGTTATTAATCAAGTACACTTTTTTTATTTATATTTCAGTAAAATTTTCGTAAAAACAGAGCCGAAATATTATAATTTTGAACGGTCTTATTGCTATCATCATTTCGGCCGTACCATGTCCACTGCTAAATATAAACCTAGTCTAGCCATAAATTCTGGTACTGGCTGTACATATATTTTAAAAAAATATTAATTTGAATTTCGAACTTTAACTTTTACAATAAAAAAGAAACTTCTTTTCCGCCTTTCTTGTATATTTTTTGTTTAGAAATTATTTGTTTTAACAATGAAGTGGGGCACTAAAGAGAATAGGATTGCAGTTACTGCATAAAGTAGGTAAAGAGCCAGCCGACATTTTTGATACATTGCAAAAGCTAGGGATTAGCCGAATGTTTGGGTATCATATCATCAAAGGCTACACTGAAACCATGTCTGTTGATGACCGTAAGAAATCTGGCCGACCGCGTTCTATTTGAACTAACCAGGCCGTTAATGCAGTCGAGGCCAGAATTCGTCTAAATCCCATAAGGAAGCATAAAATCCTTTCCAAAGCAATGAAAATCCCACCGAGGACACTTTCTCGGATTATCAAATAAGACTTAGGTCTAGAGGCTTACTGAAGATACACAGGACATATCTTAAATCAGACACTAAAACAAAAGAGAGTCGAAAATCAAAACAGCTGTTACTTCGATACGCGGACGAAAAACACCGAAAAATACTCTTTACCGATGTAAAAATTTTTACAATCGAGGAGCACTTTAACAAAAAATGATCGAGTCTATGCACACAGCTCTAAAGAAGATTCCGAGGTAGTGGCCAAAGTTAATCGAGGCCGTCATCCAGCATACGTCAAAGTTTGGTGGGGTGTCTCTAACAAAGGGGCTAATAAACTCCATTTTTGCAAAAAAAGGAGGTGAAAACTGCAGCCAAAGTGTATGAAGATACCGTGTTAGAATATAGTTAAACCTCTCAACAACACCTTATTTAAAAACTAAGTGTAAACATTCCAACAGAATTCAGCCCCGGGTCATAAGGCGCGCACTATCCAAATTTAGCTTGAGCAAAATGTTTTAGACTTCATAAAGGCCGATGATTGGCCTTCGGCTAATCCGTACTTAAAACCTTTGGACTATAAATTGTGATCAGTACTAGAGGACCTGGTCTGCTCTGAGCATCACCTAAATATTGAGTCGCTCAAGTAATCTTTGGAAGCAGCAGTGACCAAGTTTCCAATGGAAAACGTTCGTAAATCCATCGACGCATGGCCCGACCAATTAAAAGCTTGGGTTAAAGCTAAGGGTGGATACTTTGAATAAGTAGTTTAGTACGTTAACATATATTTTTCGCTCTACATAATCACATATAAAACTAAAATAACATTTTTGTTTTCGAAATTATCGGATATTTTCTTTGTAATATAAAGTAAAGTGAAAATAGCCTTTTGACAGCCTTTTGACAACCTTTTGACAGCCTTGGCCAAAGAGTCAAGAGCTAATCTGTGCCATTTCTACACTGATAATATCCCGGAGAACAGCCTGTGAGAGATCAAAGAAGCCCTGAAAGAGCTCAAAAACAAAAAGGTGCGAGGCGATGACCGAATATCATCGGAGCATCTGAAAACAGGTGGATCTAGTACTGAAAGTCCATTCAAACTTACTCTCGAAAAACCCAGATAAACAACTTAGGTCAAATTCACACGATTCTATGTGTTATTGTATATATAACTAACCGAGGAGTAAAGTTTGGCACTATAAGAAATATACTTTTATGCTAGACTTTTGTGGAATGTGAGATAGCCTTCAGTTTGGTCATAACATGGACAGTGCTTGAATTTTTCCAGCTATACCGAATTAACTATCGGTAGAGGTTCACACGTTATTTTATGGTCACAGTTCACTGCCGACGTATACATTTACTCACATTTGCCGTTGACATTATAGTCAAAGCAAAATCATAAACTAAGCACAAAGCTCGACCTCAAATGTGTTTCGCAAGCGTAGGCCTGAAAATGAACAGAAATAAGATACAATCAGTAACCCAATAACAGCTGCTGGCTCTTGAATTCGCGTGGTTAACAATAAGGACACTACAAAACGTCTTCTCGTCCAATATTCCTCAGTACTTAAAGACAAAGGTATACATACAATGTGTATTACACTAGTAATGACTTATAGGACATAAACAAAGTCTCTCATTCCGAGCGTCATTGGTAAGCTCACAGTCGCTCATTGCCTCGATGAGGGCTACGCTTAGGGTTACAATAAGATCGTATGAGGAGGTCCGTAGGTGAAGAAACTGATACAGTTTAGTGGACAGATAAGATGAAATGACAGTGGACAGGATGAGAAGGTATCCGATGTACATCGTGAACTCTGGTCCTCGCATTTTTTAATGTATTGTTAATAATAATCTTCTAAACACTAAATTTCTTAAACGCACGAACAGTATTTACGTAAATCTTTCATTATTCTTCTTATATGTCTGATCCTGTTTCAAAATTTGCTACCGTTTAGGACTAATTAATAATAATAAATAAATTTTGCTACATAGCCACATTGTTCATTTTAACGGTTATTTGACTAATTAAATCATAGAAAAAACTTTTTAAATTACATTACAATTTCGAATATTTATTTCTGTTGTTTACACCACATAGTATAATTTTATATTTAGAAGTAGTGGTCGGTTAAAGGTGTTAATAGTTAACATTTAATTAGTAATCGATTTTTAACTTTATTGCTCCTAAGCCTTCTCGTTAGTATTTTTTATAAAACTGTTGTGCTGGAAGTACAATCATTTACAACTTAAATTTATCGCGGAATAAGTAAAAACGTTAAAAATATTCTGGATTAAGAAAACTATATTAATATAAAATGAAAAACAACTACTCTACAACTCAGACGTGTCATAAAGTTATTTAGATACATATATCTTACGTACAAATAGTAAATTGATTAATTGGTAATTTAGTAACTGGTGAAGCGGCATGAACACTCGAACAACCAGGTATTGGCGGGACAAAGTGAGTAAACACACAAGGCCGCTACACTGAGAGCGATACCAGGAAATTGATAGAATTGTTTGGTTCTCAAATAGGCGACAAGAAATGCACTAAATATGAGCCTAGTTATTGAATTGCTTTCACAAATTAGTCGTAAAATTGCTCGATGGTGGATGGTATAATTAAAACTTTGTTGGTACGTATCCATTAAAACCGTAAATTATTGTTATGTTTATTTACAATGATTCAACATTTTTGTACTGTATCGGTATCCGTTGATAAGTGATACAATTAGTAATACGTAAAAACAAGCTACCAGCGTATACACAAATAAGTCGGCGTTGCCCAGCTCTTTGTAGTAAAATCATGTGCACCATTGGCGTTATGCCTGTCACCTGGAAGTAAAAATTTTCTTTGCCGATGTGATTAATTTTAATTATTAGTCGTTAATTATTTGTTATAAAATATCCAAAACCAAAAGAACCATGTGTTACGTTAGTTTTTTCAGTACTTTCATGTATTCTTTGCGGCCTATATAACAAATGTCCAAACAGCAGGTAGAATAATTTTATTACATTTTCTTAAAAATGTATTCCTTTATGTATTTCATTCAGAGTAATTAATATTATTATAAAATAATAAATGCTATCGCGACTAGGATAAAATGCTTTGCAAAACTGATAGAAAATATTTAATACTATCTGCCTAGTAAAGATATTTTAATTTTATTCCCAGACAAACTTAGTAAATAGACAACCAGCATCCTAGTTTAACTTTACAATTCACTTAGTATTCTAGTTCGCGTTCGTTAACTAGATTAAATCTACGGTGGCATTTGTAATTCAGTTGATATAAAATTATTATTAAATTATATTTGTTTCGTATAAAATTATTAGACAAATTACGCATTGTTTGAAAAAAAAAATGAAACATTTAATATGCTTCTGTATTATTCCTATGTAACAATTTTTATTAAAAGAAATTGAACAGCTAATATTAAAATAGTAACAGTCGGTTAATCGCGTAACGTAACGTAGATTTCTATTTCTATAGTTAAACCAAGTGGTTGAACGCAATCACCATTTTTATTTTCTTATTTAAATAAATTCTCCTATAAATCAAACTTTAAATATTCCTGTTTGTAATAACAGATAGTTTAAAGAGGAAAAGTCGATTAGTTAAGTATATCGTAATCAGAACTACATATGCTATTTGCAAAAAGTTTTAAGTGAAATTGAACAAAATTAATCATTGGTTAAATCTGAACAATTTTTGATGTTGTACGTGCGTTTTACTCCTAATGGCCATCGTTTAATGTATAATGCTTAATCAAATCTTCGCTATATAAATGTATATTACTTTTAGAATTAGTTTAAATATTTATCTAACCTAATTTTTGCGCCTATTAAGTCAAAAAAAGCCAACAAATCTCGAAAAAACTGTATTTGTTATTGCGACCTTTTTGACCAGGTTTTTTAAAACAAAAATCCTACACATCTTCGCTTCTCACTTCGAAACCTAAAATTGTACGTTTTATTTCTCTTTACGGGGCCCATTATATCGAAACACCTTAATGATTATGCACTAGTTTTTGATGAAAAAATCTAGGCAAACTTGCTCATGAAAAAGGAAATACTATCATCGACAAGTCATTTTTTGTTCTAATAATTATTTGCCTAATCGGAAAAACTCAGTCCGGACTAATCTGCCTAGTGATAGTACATAGCAACACGTTTTTTTTTTTTTATTTGTACTAGATTTTTTCTTTCAGTGTTAAATACGCACGATTAATGTCAAAATATCAAGCGGAGAGGCTTTTGTGGCGTTATTGAACGTGTCACAACTTTTTCGGCATCCATAAACAAACAACAATTTTTACTAAACGGTCTGTCCAACCAAAAATTAACCGATCACACTCCCTTAATTTTTAAAGGCAAGTTAGTATTTTAAAGGAAACATTCGCTGTGAAGATTGTTTCTTGGTTTCAGGATCATATCAAACTGAACTAACATAAAGCCAAATTTTAAAGCGTCGCTTACACCGTCAAATGCAGCATTTAATGATTATTGGAAAATGACGAATGCAACGGCGACGTTATAATGTTTCCTAACATATATATATGTGTATATATATGAATATAAATTATACTTTAATATTTAACTATACGGATGTTAGGGCATACTTGCTCGATTTTACTGGTAAGTAAATAATCTTGTCAGGATTTTGTCTACCATATACAACAAAACTTCGACGTTTGTTTTAATATTGACCGTTGAGGTGCGTCCTTCACGGGAATCAGCACTGAGATTAATAAGTCCACGTAAGAAATCGTTAAAACAGTTGTAGATAGTAGCAAAGAATGGAGTTCATCACCAAAAGCTAACCGACTTTGTTTCTGATTGCAACAACAACGAAAGCAGTAAAAAAATCATACAACGCAAATATCCACGTGTTAAATCTATTTATTTAATAGAATAAGGCGTTATTTTGCGGAAGTCCATTCGAAGTAAATAAAGGACGATTATATAGCTAATTTCGCACATGCTCATGCACATGTGCGAAAGTAGCTATTCGTCCTTTTGTTAAATCTATGTCGACTTTATAATGTAATTACAGAGTTGATTCCAATTTGTCGAAATCAATAATAAATATGAAAAATAAGTGATAAGATTAGCAGAAAGGTTAATTTTCGTTTTTTTTTAATATTAATTTTGAACTGGGCAACTCTGGCGAAACGAAAAAATGATGTTTATTTGTTTCATAAAAAAGCCGGTGTTGCTTTGTTTAACATCGTGTATGGTTTCAATCGATGTCAAAATGTGTTATCGAAATCATTTTTCTAAATTCATATTTTTCTGCTGTCATCAAAAGAACTATTTCTAAATTTTACTATAACCATTTAATTTTAATACGGTATATTTGAACTGTAGATGTTAGTTCGACTTTCTTTATTTGTAAAGCCAATTCACATTTCTCAGGCTAATGCTGCGTGAACACGAATAATGCTCGTTTGTTTGTTACTTGTTTGTGGTTGACATTTACATACATTAATCTCAAAAAGAACAGAGGCTTAAAGAGAAACGAACACTGGTACACATGGTCTGCAGACATTTGTAACTTTAATCTCTTCACAGAAGCGTTTCATAAATTTATTTCTCTATTGCTCAAACTAAAACAGTGTGGCACACAATTTCTGAAAGAATTTAGTATTTTTTTGTGATTCTTCAGTTTCGCCTTCTAAACTCAACTTGAATTTGTCTATCATACACTTAATGTTAAACTTGCAGTACATATATATACAGGCATTTTACATTATTATTCAACGTGTCGACTGTACACATATTACACAAATTTTGAACAACAAATTGAGATGTTTATGTCTATTACAAAACTAGACTAAGAATACATGCGAAGAACTGCCTGCCCTTTTTCGGTAAGTAAATATAAAGGAATGTTGTAAATGAATTGGAAAAAATTTCAGTTGGCACCTCCAAGTTTCGAAAGAGGCGGTCACTAAAGTCAATTTTGACAATATTTCCTTTTGTATACTGTGACAGTCTCAAGACTGGTTTCGTCTATACAATGAACACCTGCATTGCATAGTTTCTGATGTTATTAGCCCGAGGCGCTTTTATTACTTTTTCGGAATTGAGTTCGAGGAACTGAAGGATTCGCGAACGAAAATCTGAACGACTATACGAAGATAGCAAACAAAGTGTTTACGCTTGTTCTTAACACTTTGTTGCATTGACATATACGATAATTACAAGGGTACAAAATTGATTCACAGTATTTTTTGTTGGCTACTTTTTTTTGCGCCAGTTATCGATACTTCTTGCGTTCCTTATAGCTATGGAACGATGTTCAATATCTTTTTATGTTGCGGATTTATTCTGTTCATGCAGTAAACTGTATAAACATTAAAAAGTTCATCACGCTCTTTTACACGGTGGCGATAGATAGTGATGGGTTGGTGAATATATGTTACGTATTGAATTATAAATCAATACAATGTTTTTCGTTAGATAGACAGAATACGCTCGAGTGTATAAAATATCTATTTGTTGCTTTCCCGTTTTACAATGTATATGAAAATAAATTAGAACTTCTAAAATATTTAAATTTTTATTTATAGTAAGTTAGTTTTGTTTTTTTTTCAATTTACAAGTCGAGTAAACCTCAAAAAGGAAATAAACGTTTCAGTGTTCATCTACTCCGTAGTCGTAAATGCCTGTTTATTCACATAATAACAAGCATTTGTATTTTATTTTTGATAAACGTTTTATTTTTGAAAAACGCAAAGTGTATTACAAAAAATTAACTCTTAAATCATATTTGCTACTCATTTATACCACGAAGGTGAAATATACGCCGTCGTTGCTCATATAGTTTCATGCTTTGGCCAATTTGTGTTATCTCAAATGAGTAGTAAGGAATTATAAGAGATGCTTTTACAAAAGTTTTTATCTTAAATCTCAATTTTTGTATAAAACCAATATTTTTTTTCTCTATTAGTAAGTCGGGGTTCTTTCGCAAAACATGAAAATTCGTAACATATTTTTTATCTTTTATTTACATTTGCCATCTAGGAAGTATAGGACTTCTAATCAAAACACTTGACATTTAACTTAAATAGTCACCTAGTGATGTTAACTTGACTCTGGCTAAAGAATTCGGAAAAGAGCGACACAGGTAAAAATCTGCAGTGCTACATGTGTAATATCCGGAGGTTAGAAATGGGTCTTGAAAAGGAAAACTACACAGCGTCACAATAAAAATAATATTTATTGTAAAGTAGAGCTAGAGTTTAGAGTTAGCACTTAAGCAAAAAATCTTAACCAAGACTGATTAGAAATTGAACTATGACTTAGCTATAATGCTGATACGAACGGACTGCCATTACTACAGGGCGGAGGACTATTCATAGTCGCTTAAAGTATTATAATCAAACATCATAAGATAAATTCTGTTTCCGTAAACGACCCATCGAAATTTGTTCTGGCAAACAATCACTTCCGATATATTATCTTTTTCATTGTAATGAGTAGTGTAAATGAGCACTTATATCAATGTAACAGTAAACAGTTGTCATTTAGTTGTAAAAAAGGAGAATAATATATTCCTTTAAGAAAATAAACACGGTTTATTTTTATTTTTTAGTATCGTTAAACAATTTATTAATAAAACTTACTCGATAAACAGTCAAAAAATATACATAAATCATTATTAGGATCAACAATGTCGTTTTTACATTAAGTATTTTAATTTAGAAATAATGTAATTCTTAAATGTAAAACATATATTTGTATTTGCCACTGTACACAATTAATGAGTTAATTCGACTTAAAGGTATATCTGAGATATCTGACATGGAAGGTCTTCTAGCTCTACACCTTTGTTGTTTGAACGAGCTACTTTCAATTTGATGTCTTCTAATGCCAGTTTTCTATCATTTCTTTTACAGAAGAAATGTTTTTTTCTATAAGTATTTTGCAAATCTATAAATTATATAAATAAAAAATTAGCTTTTTATTGGAAGGTATCACATACGCAAAATAAGCATTCTAAATATCTTAATCAAAAATCGATTGATTTCCTATCCCATCAATCATGTCAATAATTTTATCAATTTTATGACTCGCTAAACCCAAACTTTCCAACTCCAATTTTTCATGAAAGATTTGTGATCAGTAAAAATCCTAAATTAAGAACCGTACAGATATGGTCGAAAATGCTTTACAGACCATACACATATGCATATATGCTACTAATTCTTTCTCTGTTTCTCCTATTCTATATAATTTCAGGTCATATATGTTTTCACAAGACTTACAAGGAAATTAAAGCTAATTACAAATGGAATTCTATGAAAAAAGAAATACGAATCATGTCAAAAGAACAAAGTGAAAGGAAAGAAAAATAAAAAAACCTATGGAAATTCGTTCAACATCCACAGAAGCATTTTAGAAAATTGGTTTGGATATTGTTGGCCCGTTACCTTTAACAGAAAATGGACAAAGGTATATATTAACATTAAAAGACGACATCACAAAATATTCTCAGGCCTACCCGTTATCCAAACACGACGCTAAAACAATAACAGATTGTTTTGTTCGTAATTTTATTTTCAAATTTGGTACTCCTGCAGTATAGGTAACAGATCAGGGAGCTGATTTTACTGCAAATTTAATAAAGAAATTTCAAAATAATTTAAGTTAAAAAAGATAAAAACAGGTGTTAATCACCTACAATCTAATGAAGCGTTAGAAAGAAGCCATTCAAGATTAGCTGATTATCTTAAGCGTTATGGTAATGAAGATCAAAATAATTGGGACAAATGAATAGATTATCCTATGCTATGCCATACAATACAAATATTCATACTTCAACACAGTTTATGCCACTTGAACTAATTTTTGGTTTCAAAGCAAATTCACGTAGTTTCATAATGAAAGGATTTAAATATTACAAAGTCCAAAAAATAACTCTTAAAAAATTAATAGATTCTAAAGAAAATATAAGTAAGTAAGTTATAGAGAAAATATAAGTATAAGCAAGTAAGTATGTAAATTAGCATCGTATTGGTTAGGACCTTATAAAATAATGTAAATTTGAATCACTGACGAATGTTACGATTAATGTTAAAAATTAAAGGTTCAAGGTTTATTCAAACGGACTGAAGCAAGCATTAGTTTCAGAATGAACCAGGGCACGATGTTTTGATATCCCTGAGTTGGATAAAGTGTGCAACACCAACAAGTATTGAAAGTTATTATGGTATAAATGTAATAGATAAAGGAGGCATTTGTTTTGAAAATTTAGGAAAAGTAAATCATTTTTACATCGAATGTATCTTATTAACTTGTTTATTATAGCTAAACTTCATAAAAAAATGCGTTAGTTCATAACACCTACGTTACGATAAAAGACCTTTGCAATCACGAAACGTTTAATAAGTGTTCTTTGTGTCAGACTACACTAGTTTTTATAAAACCAATTATTTCACCCAATAATTACGATGCAAAGAAACTGAATTAACCGCGTAATGAATGTGGAAAGAATTAACTGGTTTTCGTATCAAAAGTTAAAATGAGCACTTCTAGATAGAATTGGGAGTATTTTTAAAGTGTTATCCGGAGGAAGACCATGCTAGAAAATATAACAAAGCAATTGGCAATTTTAGATAAAAAAACGAACACGAATTTTACCATAGTAAAAGTCGCAATCAAATGTAGTGAAATAAACCATTTTCAATTTAATAATACGATCACAGATTTGTATAAAAATCAAATAATATTTAATAAAAATTTAAAAACATTGACAAATTACATGAAAGATGTAAATGGGAAAATATTTGATATTAAAACGAAACAAGTTATTAACATCGGTGAGACGTTATTGAGTATATGTCATTATTAACTTTACTTATCGATTACAACTAAAATTAACAATCAAATTTCGATAATTATCAATGCAATCAATCTTATTAACAAAGACAATGCAGTTAATCCTGTAATAATAACGCCGGGATAATATGTTATGTTTGTTATGTATGTTATTAAGAAAGACAGTATCATATTTATCACCTCAAACCAAACATCCTTTAGAAATAAACGATGAGAATATACCAGAATTGTTGTCACTAGGAAACTTAGCCACGTATATTCCACGTGTTTTTCTACTTAAAACTCCTTTAATTACTCAAGCTAATTACGACTCATAGAATGTTTTACGTGTACCGATTAAATGTAGAGACGATACGTTTTGAACTGCATTATCTAATAGCTTTTAAAATATAGACAACTGTAAAAACTTCTAGATAACATAAGATATAAATATAAATGTAAATTAGAATTACCTTTATCTGTTCAAACTAGTTAAACATGCGAAACCGAACTTATGTATAGACTATATACACTTACGAGTTGAATACATACACACATACATTTGGATACGTACAAATTATATAGCGATAATTATTGGATATTTGTTACGCCAAGGAAAATAATTGCTACGTTAAACTGTAAGAATAAAGAACATTCAGATATCGAATTAAATAAAACTGGAATGTTGAAAATTATATAATTTAAGTTTCAAAAGTAACTAATTCAATATTACCACCGATAGTTATCGTGTCAGACGATAAGTATAAAAGAATAAAGAATAAAAATAAAACAAATATAAATTATATACCAATGAAAGTTCATGAAAAATTGATCTTGAAAAGTTTGGATTTAACGAGTTATAAAATTAGAGAGGGACAGAACAAGACGAAAAGACGTAGTGCAAGAATATTACAATTAAAAATAAATTAACTCGTTTATTATGTACAATGGCGAATACAAATATATGTTTTACATTTAAGACTTAAATTGTTTATAAATTAAGATACTAAATGTAAAAACGTCATTGCTAATCCTTGTAATGATTTATGAATATTTTGTGATTATATTCAATAAGTTTCATTTGGTCCATAAACGACATTTTTTTCCCTTTCTTGGAGTAAATTTAAAAAAAATGAAATCTTTTTTACAATTTTTGATTTTGACAGAAAGAAAAATAGCTCAAAACAATTTTACTAAAGAGTTTCTTTACATAAAATTTTATCTTTTTAATGTCATTAAAACCTTCCGTTTATATACTATTTGTGAAAAGAGTTTTCCCCCAAATTAATAGTACAAAGTAATCTCCATCACTTTCACATCCATAATTTAAAATTTAAAGATGTTAAATTCTCTAGGTAATAGAAGAAGTATTTCATTCTTCTTCGTTTAAAAAATATAGTAACTATTGGAAGCCACTTAACGAAGGCTTCATTTAAATAACAATTATCATTAATTATTACCAATATTGTGGTACATGACTGTAAACACTCAATAGCCCAACACCGCATAGTATATACATACAAGGCTACAAACGTATTTAGCTTGCAGCTTTGTAATCGGCGCTAAAAGCATTCAACTATTGTAAAAGACAATCTCACATTGCAGACTTTAGTCAATGTTAATGTCATTAGATTATTAAAAAAGCGTAGGCCCCGGACTTGTGCATTGAGATTTTTCTAGGCATATCTTAAAAACAAGATACAATCTTTACTGTGGGTGTGTATGTAATATGTAGAACAAAGGAGACAAATGAAAAACCCTAAATATTTGTATCTTTAAAAATACACCTCCCGTATTTAAATAAATAATTTTGCTTGTATTTTTTATGCCCCAAAATAAATATTATAAAAATAAGAAATAGTTTCAATCAAATTTGTAATGACAAATGATCATTACAAATGATACATAGTTGAAAATAATATGATTAAATAAATAAATTATGAAATAAATTTTACATTACAATTAAAATTATTTATAGTACTTTTTGCATTGTTTTTCCTCAGATTTATTCTAAAATTTGTGAATAACACGAAAAGGTGGTCAAACATTTATCTTTTTTTCTTTTTGTTAACCTTAAAAGAGAGGCAATCATTTCTGTCAAAATAAACATCCTTGGTTCAGTCTACCAAGGATAAGCCTCCCTCTTATCTTTTTTTATTAACACAACGCGACTAAGATTTAATTAAATAGATATGCTGGTCCTTTAAAAATGTTTATTATATTAATTACCTTGGCCTATATATATATACATAAGTATATGGTATAAGTATTTGTAGTACTAACTATAGTACGTAACGTAGTCCTAACTATATACATAAGAGAATTAATAAAAGGAATATCGTAACTAAAATCTACTACTTAAATGAAAACATAAGCCAGGTTAAATTATACAACAAAACTGATTAACTGTAACCGGTACTTGTTTTTGAATAATTTTTTAATTGTTTTTTTCTTATCTAATTTCTTGGTCAATAATTCTACCTCAACATAATAACATTACAATGATACATTAAAACGCAAACTTCATGAACTAAAATTCCCCTAATATTCAAAATAGTTTCTGGTGTCAAGAAAATATTGTAAGTAGAGATGACTCATTAAAATAATGTTATGTAAGCAACACCAAATAGTTTAAAAAAAAGGTGTCACATGGTGAATAAATTATCCTGGAGTGCCCAATAGTACAGCCAACAAATGCTCAAAAAAAAATCCAATCGGTGCGTAAAACCTTTTTATTGATCTAACTGTACTTTCATGTACACCGGTTGCAAAACAATGAAACTCGTTGTGTTTTGGTCACAAACATTCTTAAGATTAAATTGTATTAATACTTTCAGTAATTTTTGTAAACTTTTATCATGAAATTTGTTAATAAGAATATTTAGATAAAGTTTGAGGGACTTCGGTGAAAAAAACATGTATTTTAACCTAAACATATTGTAAAAAAATCAATATTATTTGCATTTCTGTATTAATTTAAGTCTCTATATTTATCATTTCGTACATGTCTATACAACAAAGTGTCAGTAAGCGTAAAGAAGGTACTCTGTATGCTACCTTCATAATAGATGTACAATGTATAAACGAAACCAGCGAACGCGAGGTGAAGCCGTGTAGAGGCAAGTCAGACAAAGTATACAAAAGAAATCTTGTCAAAATATACTTTTTCTTCTAAAATTTTAGGCATAATATTGAAAAGGCATAATATATATATAAAGGTGCTTCATCACCTAAAGACCGCCTCTATCGAAACTTGGAAGCACCATCTGAATTATGAATTTATTTTCCAAATTGTTTACAATATAGACTATTAATAAAAAAATAGACTATTCTTCTCATAGATTATTAGTCTAGTCAGTGGCGTACCTAGGGGGGGGGGCGGTGGGTGCGGTCCGCACCGGGCGGCACTTACCTTGGGGCGGCATTTTTTATATTTACTTATAGTTGTAAAAAGCAACTTTTTCATTTCAAATTTGTTTCTTTTTTGAATAATAAATGATTATTATAAGTTTAATATTTGATTTATATAAATTATTATTAACTTTATGATTTCGAATATTATTCCTCGGTGTATATAAATGCATTTTAGTGTAAATTTTGGATTCTAATACAAGAATAAGATAATTTTATTTTATTGTATTAATTAAAGTTCGTTGAATTCGTAAAAGGATCTTTACGACTTTGTTCGGCAGTTTTTCCAAACTAAAATTTTTTGATGTCAGTTTATAAATGTTATTTCTTTTGAAAAGTTTATATGATTACTTTGAATTGACATATCAATATTTTTTTAAGTCAAAAACCACTATTTGATTTACATATAATAGAAAGGGCGGCAAACTGGAGATCGCCCCGGGCGGCAAAAGTTCTAGGTACGCCACTGAGTCTAGTTTTGTAGTTGACATAGACATCATTTATTATTCAAAATTTGTATGACATTTGTACAGAACATATTGCATTCAGAGTGTTATACAGGACTTGCTTAACTTGATGCAATAATTTAGTATCATCAATGTAAAACGTATGTATATATATGCACTGCAAGTTTAACACTTCAAATTTATGATGGTCAAATTCAAGTTGACTTTAGAAGGCGACACTGGAGAACCACAAAATTTTACTAAATTCTTTTAAGAATTGTTGTATGCACGATAATGGTTCGAGCAATAAAAAAAAATTATGGAGCACTACAGTGAAAAGATTAAAGTTACAGATGTCTGCAGACTATATGTACCAGTTTTCGGTTCTCTTTAAACCTTTGTTCTTTTTAAATTTAATGTGTGTAAATGTCAACTACAAACAAGCAACAAAACACACGAGCATTATACATGTTTTCGCAGCATTAGCTTGAAAAATGTCAACAGGATTTGTAAATAAAGAAAATCGAACAACATCTACAGTTGCAATATAACAACTGATGACAAATGTCGTTTTAAAATTAACTGGTTTTTGTATAATTTAGGAATAGATGTTTTGATGACAGCAGAAAAACATTAATTTAGAATAATGATTTGGTAAAGTCTTTTTGACTTTGATTGTAACTATACACGATGCTAAACAAAGTAACATCGGCTTTTTTATGAAACAAATAAACATCGTTTTTGGGAAAAAGTTACGCCAGAGTTGCCTAGTTCAAAATTAATATAAAAAAAAACGAAACGAAAAACGAAAATAAATCTTTCTGTTAAACTATTCATGTATTTTATATATTTGTTATTGGTGTTCACAAATTCAAATCAATTGTTGTATTTTCTTACTACCGCCGTTGCTCTCAGAAACAAGGGTAAGCTTTTGGTGATGAACTCGATTTCGTGCTACTATCTACAACTGATTAATCGAGTTCTAACGTAGACGACGTATTTATCTCAGTGGCGATTCCTGTGAGGATTGTCCTTCAACGGTAAATATTACAACAAACGTCAAAGTTTTGTGGCATATACCTACCAGTAAATTTGAGCAAATATGTCCTAACATTAGTTAAAGCCAAAAATTAAATAATTTGGAGTATATTAAAGATGTTATGAACAAAAAAACACCGTCGCATTGCTACAGTGCCGTGTTATCGAAATCAATGCCTCAAACCGCATTAAAACTTGGATTTACGTGGGTTTCATTTTGTTATGATCCAGAAACCAAGAAACAATCTTCACAGTGTTTTCTTTGAAATACTTGCGTGCCTATAAGAATTAATGGAGTATGATTGCATAATTTTTGGCTGGACAGACTATTTAGTAAAAATTATTCTCAAAAACGAGAAAACAAGTACACATTGCTACACTAAAACCGGGAACAATGTCCACGTAGCAAAGCCCTCCTTCATCAAATAGAATATATGAATAATCGTGTGAAACTGTTAGGCCATCCTGCTAATACACCTCAACCAGCACACTGTGACTTACTAATATTCCCAAAAACAAAAAGAAAACGTCAAAGTCAGTCTGTAGAGAATATAAATTTACAGGTAATACAGAATAATTGCAGGTGTGAATTATAGTGTTTTGCTCAGTGCCACCATATTTCATGTTGAACCCGACTTCGAATTATGTGCATACTTTATATTAGCTACGGTGACCTGAAACCAGAAAACATTTCACTCATATTCAGTAACGTTTGAATCTTTACAGCATAAACAGTTTTATCGAATTCAGGGCACACGTAAGTAAAATTTTTAAAAGCGGAAGAGTAATGCATGCTTACGCATTACGTTTGACTACACACTATGCTAGACGACATGGAGGCATTGCAGTAATTCATGTGTAAAGGTCCCTTAATAAGAAATATCTACGATAACCAATTAATTATTGTCCATTTATTACTTATTTTATTTTATTATTGTATAAAATCTCTTAACTTAACTTGGTTCCAGACGATGAAGTGAAAGTCGATAGGAAGTCTGTAATGTTCATTTACCACATAAACATTACAACATCGTAAAAGTTAGATTGGCCAAATATAAAAAGAAAAGTCCATAGTTATTTACGCTGAAATTTGACTTAAGACGATATCTTCTCTAACAAATAATAAATAGTTTAGTATCGAAAATGATAAAAATATCGTCGTTAATTAAATTATGTATAGTATTAAATAGAAATTAAACTCAACGATTTTTACAAGTATTTTATTTGATTTATTGGCTTTTGCGTGCCTCAATAACAAAATATTTCGTAGCTAGCGCATTGAACTATACATGTAGCAAAGGAGAATTCAAACATTTCTTGCCTGAAAAAGTTGTTTTAATCCAAAAGAATAACTTCTTAAATAATGTGGAGACAGACAATAACTTTTCATCGACAAAATTGTACGATATTAGATGGTAACTAATTCAAATGAATTAAAAAAGTGCAAATATGAACATAAATGATTCGGTAGACAAACCGTACCACGCGATTATCCTTAGAAAATATGGAGACAGATTCTGAATTGGAACAATTGAAGAAAAAGAAAACTTAACATGTTCTCGTATCTCTATGCATAATATGTATTGGTGTATTTTACAAGCATGCCACCTTATTTATCAGCATAGATTAATTATTACTACTTAAGTAACTAATCAATAATGAGTATCTGAATTTTACTTTAATTTGCTTTACTTATGAGATATATATACAAGTAGAAGCTAAAAGATGTATAGATGTATAGGTAAATATTTGTATGCATATAATTAAAACAAAATATTAATTAAATATTTTTCATTGTAGTATTTCATATTTATCGTCATTTTTTATGAATACGATATTTATTTTAAAAAAGGAATTTCGTTATTGTTAATGTATATTTCTAGAATACATTAACAATAAAATACATGTTACACAATTACATTGTCGGTGCCACTGCAAAGGTAATTAAATTCAAATTCAGAGGAATTTATTCATTCCATTAAATTAGGCATCTGCGTTCAGCAACGTTTAATCAACCACAATCACGGTTATGATTAAAGATTCTATGCGATAAAATTAATAATCATTTTCAATGACAATATCATTTTGATAAATATTTTTAAACCTATGAAAAAGAAATACAATTACAAAAAAAAAGAAAAATTATTTATTATAACATTTTTCAGACCAATCACTTCATACAGGGTGATTGAAAATAGGTGCAAAAGCTTTAACCTTAAAGCCTTTAACTAAGAAATGTGCTATCTATTCACCTTTTTAAAGTTTGTACATCTCTAACTATCAGTCTGTGTACTTATTCCGAAACAAACATCTACCAAAAAAATAAAAAAAATAGATTGAACTCGTAAGAGCTCGCGAGATCAAGGGTAAATTATTTTCCAAAAACGATTTAGGTCATATTTAATTCTAATGATAACGTTCTTTTTAAATCGAAAAACTCAAAAAGATTTTTAATGAAATTTTCGCGTAGTTGGTTTTTGCTATATATAACAGGGACAATATTCGTGTATTATTTATTCATATATTGCGGCTTTTACTAAGGATACTTTGAAAGATTTTCAATTCTGAAGGAATCCACCATCCAAGCCACCGTCTTAACAAACTCCATTTCACGAGCTCGTAATTTTTCTAACTTCCATTAATATTTAAACGTGTTATCTTCGACACGCTCGGAGTCTCAAGTCTTCATTTAGAATTTTATTACATTTAGATTTATTGTAATTGTAGTTATGTTTAACCATTATTAAAGCCCAGCAAATTTCTACCTGTATATGGTATTTCATTGGATTCGTACTTACAATATTCCCATGACCGCTGATGTGATTTTACGATTTTTTAAGAAACTTAATTCGATAATAATTAAATTCATAATACTATCCATTATTTCCAAATGTTACCAGTATAACTTAACACCTCACGTGTATGTTACTTGTAAACATACATTCTACAGACAAAAGCCTAATTATATCTAAGATGCGTGTCCAAAAACTTCAATACAAAACTTGGCGACGGACCTTTCTTTAAACATTAGGTTGGTCGTTTATTCTTATTATTAACGATTACAAAAATCATTCGTAATTTATTTTTATTCATTATGGCTTATGCAGTCAACCCATTGTCGAAGATAAAAAATATTTTCCACAAAATCCCTTCTTTTTTTTCCTTATTGAATTATATAATTAAAGTTGGCTTGCATCCCGGTTCTCGGTTCGCGTAATGTAGGTCAAGTGAAAGTTGTAAGTGTAAAGACCATTTGGTTCTATTCCATGTTCTAATGACTTTTTGTAAAAACAAAGAACATAAAATAACTAAGTCATTAATAATTGGACAAGGTGGTCCGACAATCTTGTTAAGGTTGTCGGAAGACGCTAGGCGGAGACCGCTTCCAACAGTTCCCATTGAAATTATATTGGGGAGGGCTAAGTCCGGTAGTGGAGGTCTTACGGTTGAAATAGTGATGAAGAATGATCATTAGCAGTTTATTAAAGATATAATTACTGTAATTATATTAAACATTCAATTTAAATATCTCTGCCTCCTCAGAAACAATACATTTCTCGTAACTCTTTATATCACTTGCAATATTTATTGTAATAGTAATTAATATATGGAGTTACAACAGACAAAAGGATCCTAAAATACAAAAGCTTACGTTTTTATTGTCTTTAATATTTCATAGGATTCTCTACTCTTAACATGTCCAATTATTTCAACTTATTTCACTCTAGGAGTCGGTATAATGATAATTAATAGTTAACTTATTTCACCGTAGAAGACAATCTGAGCCTAATGTAACTTATTTTGTTAGCAGTAAGTTCAATTATAATTCCGATGAAAAGAAATTAAAACTTTTGTAATGTAATTAATATTCTTGATAGCACTAAAAAACATACATACTTTAATGAACAAAATAAGATATATTTTAAGTATGACCGTAAAAAGTTTCTTGATATTTTTCGTATATAGAAAATGTAAAAATTATATAAAAAATATCCAGTCTCGTAACACTTCAAATCTCTAGAATTACTTAAGGGTGCACTTTTAGTTTTAGATTGTAATTCAGCAGTTTCGACTGTCTATCTCGTTACCCAACAATAGCGGAAACCTAAAGCGTAATTATACCCAATTTACAACGGATATAAACTACTTACAAAATATAATACTTACAAAATATTGACATCACCAGACATGAAAATGAGGGTGCTTAACGCTCCAATCTAGATCTCAATCCTTTAGAGTACAGAATACAGCAGGTTTCGAAGGAAAATAAGTACGTGTTCGACGTCATGGAAAAATTGAAACATGGATGACTCCATGTTAAAAACAGGGACCGAAATAGATATGAATATAATGCGTGCTCTCATCAATAAGTGGCCGCAAAGGCATTATTAGGAAGGTTGACACATTCCTTTTGCCTGTGCGGAAGAGGGGAATATTCCAAATTAATTTTGAGTCAAATAATTTTTTGTTGTTACCTATACCAGAAAAAAATATTTTCGAAATAAACTCAGTTCCAGTTTTATAGGCTAGCAGTCCTCCGTACGCTTTACGTGACTCGAACCATTTGTCAAAGTAATTTAATAAAATCCAACCTCGGTGAGTTTTAAAGTGCCCAAATATATTTTTGGCAAAATTTTACACCTACATGTATGACGTACGGTTTGTAAATATGCGTTTTATTTAATGAACAACTACTCAACCCTTCTTAATATTTGTACAATTTTTTCTTAGTCGAGCTTTACGCGGAAAAATGACCACCCTACCAAATTTCGACTCACTAAGCTTTATGCTTCCTGAAATATTGTGACGAGTCAGTACATAGGTGGAAATCTAATAGTTTATTTTTGTAACAATATTTAGCAACCGACTACGTATATCGTGAAGTGTTTTTTACAGCCCTGTTAATAACTTTATAAAAGCACGTTTTTATATCACTATTATAATAAATAAACTTCGACCAAAAAAAACTACCATTCATGTGTAAAGTGTAATATGTCACTGACGCTCTTTGTTGTTCGTTGTTGTCAATGAAATTGTCGCTAAATAAAAATACAGCAGGTTTTAAGAATAAACATCTGTATTAAGGTAAAATCGTTTAATGGTAAATTGTTATAAGACCGAGAAATTGGGTATTTTAATTTCTCGTGAATTTGATCATAAATCACTTGGCCAGATTGAAAACACATTACCAAACCACAAGAGTGCTATTAGACTCAGTTTAGAAATAAAGCGATACATTATTTTCGTGTATAAAGGTTAAATTAAATAAAGCACCAAAAGCACATTTATCCAAATAAATAGATATAATTAGATATAAATACACAGTCACCGAAAACTTTTTTCTCAGATTTTGATTTCAATTAAATAAGGATAACGGAATTAGTGGTCATTATATGTTTAATGTAAGATTTTATTTGTTAATTCTAATAGTTTTTTACATAAAATGTTCGTTCCATTCTAAATTGAATAGCATTTTCATCACGTAAGTTTTTATGATAATAATGCTAATAAATTAAGAGCCAGACATTGTCATCGCTTTTTCTGGATATCTGTGCTCTAATTTAAACGTAAGTAATAAGTTTGATTTTATTTACAAATCTTGACTATTGGTGAGTTACGTTATGAATCAATATTTACTTATTCGACATAAATGTCGACAGTCAATGTAGCAAAGAGCAAAGATCTTTTCATGATTTTATAGATTCTTCACAAAAAAATTAATGGTCCCACTGGCATTAAGTGGTACGAGATTTCTTGAAGCCATTTCTTAGCTTATATTTTCAACACGGAAAATGAATTATTTTCAATTCTGTCATTTCATTTTACCAAGTTGTATAATGTCGTATTCAATTACAGGATTACGCGCTTCATTTAAATGTGTCAAGCGCTGCGAAAGGTCTCGGATTCAAAATTAAAAGGGATTTGAGTACAAAGACCGTATCGTGGAGATTAGCTTCATGCGACCGTCACAGAGGGGGAGGGGGGGGGGTGTTATTTTATTTCACTTGCATTCTTGAAATACTCTCGTTTCAGACATTCCGTTACAAATAATAACTTAAACTAATTTTTGAACATTTTTTTTAGTTTAGAACTACAAAACTTCTTAACACCCGTGTTAGCAATTGATAGTCCCAACCACTTGTTTCGTTAAATTTACTATTTTTAAAAATTTATTTATATTGCTTCAAAGACATGCATATGTCTTTAAATAACTGTAAACATATGCATGTCTAGTAAAAACAGATTTAAATTTGGCATGTTCAATTTCTTTGAAAATTTTCGTTTTTAAAAAAGAAATAGAATTAATTGAACTTTGCTGCTTTACCTTTGTACAGATACTTTATATAATGAAGCACGCGACATATAATCATTAATAAATTTGATAAAAACCCTCCAAGATATATTTGCGTTCAGTATGACACTCGTAAGCAAATGTTTTTAGCCCGTGTGAATTTACGAGGCAGTTACAAACCCGCAAGAGTCATACGGAAACAAGAATTACGCTTTGACTCGAAAGAGATTATTTACAAGACGTTGTTAAGTACTATTCAGAAGTCAATTTAATGTAAAAATTATTATTAAATTTAACTATACTTCATTTAGCAAGCACGAAATTCGCGTAAATAGCAAATAAAAATACAGCTCGCTAACTAATAATTACTTAAAGTTGTTAAATAGTAGGTTTACAAATTTTTGTTGAATAATAATTTGCTGTAAATTTATAAATTGTGTTTACTCGATTTATGTTTTTAATCTTAAATAAGTGTCCTAATGAACTTTTCATTCAACCGTTAGAAAATCTATTTCCCTTAAATATTCAAAAATCATAAACAAATTTCTTTTTTAATAAAATAAATTTCAGAATCTACTAAGATAAAATATTTCTACAGCAAGAGAATTATTAAAAATAACATAAAAATTGTTTATAATGGACCTGCATACTTCTTACGTTATTTATTAAACTTTACTATTTATTTTAAAATTACCATATATTAAAAAAGTAATAAAATAAGAAGAGGGAAATTCATTTCTTAAAAAGCATATTCAATGCGTGACATGCATAAACAACTTGTGGTTAGGTCCGTTATCCAGGTCAGACGCAAACCTTTTTTGTCAGCCTCGTTGACACGTTGTTTGACCGTGTCAGCGGCACTGTTGTTACTAATAACTTGTGTTATTTATGTCCGCTCATTTTACTTCGAGCTTATACCGTTATCGCCTACTTTGTTTAATCTTACCACCAAAGCTAAACGTCTGACTTATTATCGGGCACGTTTTACAATCGCCATGAGTATGCCCCTTTGTTACTGTTAATTCCAAGAAGTGTGCTAAACGAGTTAATATGTTTTGTCTTCAGCATTTTCCCTCCTTGAGCGTCTTTAAATTATTTCATCATTAAACATAAGGGACCGTAACGTATTTAAAATGTGTTTTTGCGACCTGTTTATAATATTACATAAATTAATGTATGAATATTGTATAAAGCATTATATATAATGATATATAAATAATGCTTTATACAATGTATGAACAAGACTACTCTGTATGAAAAGAGCATATGTTTGACAGCGGTAAACATTTAACTTATATTCTAAAGAGAAATCATATTCATCTATAAATCTCAAAAATACTCTTCCTTTGAACTAGTACTTATCCATAGAATTATGAAGAGCGGAAATGTAGTATTTGTAGCGCCAGCTAGCAGGGATATAGTATCTGACCAAGCTAAGAGATTTACTTCAATAATCCTTGTTTCAATTTAGCTTGAGATTTGGGTTCATTCATCCTCTTATCATAATGGTGCAGGCAAATTGTTCTACTCTTTTATTGTTTTCAATTTCTGTAAATGAAATATAAAACCCAATAAAATAAATTACAAGCTCTAATTTATAATCACAGTGCCTTTGAAATAATAAAGCATCAAGTAAAAAATAATAAAAACTTTGATAACCTTAATAACAATGTATATACGATGCGCTATTTCAATTATCATTATTTAAAAGGATTGCATTTTAAATGAAATAATTTAAGATACATTTAACTAAATTTTTAATTATTTAGTTCCTGGCCCTTAAATGGGTTGTTTTATATTATTGTACACCCACGATGTAATGTTTAGAGTGATTTGACATCGTGAGTGGTTCTGTCGTTCATGTTTTTTATAAAACCTGCGTGAATTATTATGGTCGACACGACCGGAAGTAAACAAGACCTTTACAGTACACAATCGTTTTAGGCGTATTGAGCGAAGTTATCTTTTTTCATCTTACCAATTTTAAAAAAGAAAAACTTTATATTTAAAAATATGACCGGAAACAATTTGTCGCTTATTATAAGGGTTTTAATTTTTAAAACGATTTATATTTAATGTTTTTGTAGAGCGAAGAATATATTAATTAATACGTATACATTTTAATTTAAAACTCGACCGTCTAAAGTCCACCGCTTTATGATTATGTCAATATAACTTTGTTATTAGTTTATGAACACATTATAAGTGAGTTTATAAACATGTTACCGGAACAACAGAACTAGCTCCAATAATAATAAGTTAAATTACTTTTAACGAATCTGAAATTTTGCTTGTTTGTTCTACATTTGTTGCAAATATGTTCATCCGATTATTTTTAAAGATAATCAAACAATGAGTCAATATATAAATAATGTTCTCATATTTTTGTGCGTAAATGAGGTCTGTATACTGTTAAATCGATATAAGGACTTATTGTTATCCAAGTTAAAAACAATACACTGCAAGTGATTGTTCGCCAGAACAAAGACCAATGGGTTGTTTAATTTAAGCGACTGTAAATAGGCCTCCACCCTATAGTAAAGGTAGACCATTCGTAACGGTATTATAGCTAAGTCATAGTTCATTCTCTAATCAGTCTTAGTTAAAGTTCTACGCCAAAGCGTTCTTTCTTTGCAATAAAAAATATATTTATTGTAAGACTGTACAGTTTCATTTTCAAGACCCCTTTCTGACCTCCGAACATTACAAAATTGGTGTCGGTAGTGGGATGAAAAAGAGCTGTTGTAATATTACAGTTCTTGTCTCCTGACAAAAGTTCTATCATCGGTCCGAAAAATTCCGGTTCATTGACGTTAAAATACGTACTGGAATAAAACAGCTTGTTCAATTACGAACGTATCAACTTATGTACTAAAAGTGCAATAGGTGTAGGTAACCTTAAATAAACCAGGCGAGGCATCCAATCTTCGAAAACAGCCACAAAGATTTTTAGACTCGAAGATCAACGCTGCAAGTCTCATCCATCAACGAGGTTCAGCTACGAGGGACTGGCGACCATGGTTCTTAACTGGCTTATACACGCCATTACCGCTAGTAGCCAGTTCTTCGGTGGTGCACTATCATTACAACGGCACAACGGGATACGAACAGACTCTGCAATATAGAAATAACAGAAATTATTACATGTGAGTCGTACTGTTATTTTATATATTTTATGTAGTATTGTTTATAGAGGTGGTATTAAGTATTAAGTATTTACAGATTAAGTTATATGGGAAATTAATTCAAAAAAAAGTTTTAACTACATTTATTAGTGGTCTTCAGCCACAATTACATATATTTATATTATTAAAATCACAAAAACCATCAAAATTGACAGATGCCGTTTCGATTGCAATATCTAAAGAACAAGATATTAAATCTCATCAGGAAATTCACTCTAAAATAATTATAGCCCATCTAAAAATGCCTAAATTGTAACTAATCAGATCATTTAGCGTTCCAATGTTTATGCCAACTTATAGATAGACATGTACATACAAATTCAATTAGCGCTAGTATCCCTACATGCTATACTTGTTAAAGAAAGAGTCACCTTGTTCGCGATGGCTGGTGTGAACGAAATGCAATTTCGAATTTTAATCGAAATAATCAAAATCAGAGCAATGTATTACAAAGAACAAACAAAACAATGTAGGAAAACAATATCAGCAATCGACCAGTACTATTCTTTCAACTCCATATAATTCATGTTGTAACTGAAAAGTTTTCTATCGAATGCGATGTGTATGAGGCAGTGATTTTTTTCCAGAGACCAATGTGATAATTAATTATATAAAGAGTAAAAGATACGAATAAATGTTGTAGAAATAGAAAAGGAGCAAGAGAATAAAAGGTTTAAGTATCAATATCAAATAGAAAATGTCACTGAATGTAAAATGTTTTATGGAGGAAACCCAACTAAGTGTTATGAAATTGAGACAATTTCTGATATATCGTATACGTATTCACAAATCGAAAAAATTAAAATGAGTGATGATAACATAAATTTTGAAAGTGATAGTAAAAACAATGTTTTTGTTATAAAACTAAAATCAATAAAACACGGTTACTGCTACGAGAACTCGATCCGGCTCATGCCCCAGAGATTGTCAGAAGTGACGCTCAGGTACGTCATTCATGTACGGTCCTACCGCGACATGTGACAACAGATGCGAAGTAACTGTAACTAGAAATTAAAAAATCAACCTATCCACGTCAAAGCAAATGCATTGTACAAATAGCACTACGGCTCTCTTTAAGGAAATGTTCGGACCATGTACCTACCGGCACCACGGTGACTCTAAGGTATTTTCTTTTTATTTCTTTAATAATTTTGTACTTTTAACCTTGTCATTCAGATCACATAGGACCTCACGTATCCTCGCTGAGTGGTCGTCGGCTGTTTGGCCGCACCCCTTTCCGCTCTCCAAAATGAGCGCTCCGCTGACAGCAAGTCTCTGGCGAAGAGCCGCGATACCGACGGACGAGGCGCAGGCCATAACAACGTTCTGGTTTCTCCAGTGACATCAGCCCACTTGTTCTGGGCTGAGGTCACCGTGGCTGATGGAGGCAGTGCTGTCACCGGAGGCAGCTTTGCTGCAGGAGGATACGCAGGCTTCTTCCTGGAGCACCTAAACCGTCGCGGTCGCAGCGGCTGCTGTGCCGCCAGTGCGAGAAACTTAATTGGCGCAGTGAACGGAGTCACCCTTCTAGCAGCCAATGGAGGCCCAAATGGGCGCCACACCGTAGTAGAAGCTGTCCGCAGTCGCTTAGCGTCCTGGCGTCTGATTGCAACGAGCACTCGATCCGGCTCGCCGCCGCAGCCCCGGCAGTGCCATCCCCAGAGACTGTCAAAAGTGACGCCAAGGTAATTCATTAATGTAAAGACCCACTGCGACATGTGACAACAGATTCGAAGTAACTGTAACTTGAAATTATAAAAAACCTACCTACTCACATCATAGCAAATGTATTTTGCAAATAGCACTGCGGTTCTCTTTAAGGTAATGTTCGGACCATATACTTACCGGCGACTCTAAGGTTTTTATTTTTATTATTTAATTACTATGTACTTTTTATCTTGTCGAACAGATCGCGAAGGACCTCGCGCATCTTAGCTGCGTGGTCGACGGCTGTTTAGCCGCACCGCCTTCTGCTGACCTCCAAGATGATCGCACCGCTAGCAGCATGTCTCTGACGAAGAGCTCGATACCGATGGACGGAGCGCAGGCCGGGACAACGTCCTGGTTTCTACAATGACATCAGCCCACGTGCTCTGGGCTTAAGTCGCCGACTAAAAATCTTTGTGGCTGTTATGGAGGATTGGATGCCTCGCCTTTTTTTTTCAGATTCTCTACACCTATTGCCATTTCAGTACATATGTTGATACGTTTGTAACTGAACAAGCTGTTTTATTCCAGTACGTATTTTTACGTCAATGAATCGGAATTTTTCGGACCGATGATAGAACTTTTTTTATGGAAACAAGAACTATAATATTTCAACAGCTTTTTGTCATCCCATTCCTGACACCAATTTTGTAATGATTGGAGGTCAGAAAGGAGTCTTGAAAATAAAACTGTACAGTCTTACAATAAATATGTTATTTATAGCAAACAAATAACGCTTTGGTTAGAGAATGAACTATGACATAGCTATAATACCGTTACGAATGGTCTACCTTTACTATAGGGTGGAGACCTATTTACAGTCGATTAAATTGTATAATACAACCCATTGGTTTTTTGTTCTGGCGAACAAAAACTTGCAGTGTATTGTTTTTAACTTTAATAACAATAAGTCCTTATATCGATTTAACAGTACACAGACATCATTAAGGCACAAAAATATGAGAACATTACTTATATGTATATCGACTCATTGTTTGATTATTTTTAAAAATATTCGGATGAACATGTGTGCAACAAATGTAGAACAAACAAGCAAAATTTCAGATTCGTTAAAAGTTATTTAACTTATTATTATTGAAGATAGTTCTATTGTTCTGGTGACACGTTTATAAGTTCATTTATGATGTGTTCATAAACTAATAACAAAGTTATATTGATATACTCATAAAACGGTGGTGGATTTTAGACGATCGAAATTTAAATTAAAATGTATATGTATTAATTAATATATTCTTCACTCTACAGAAACGTTATATTTAAATCGTTAAAAGGATTAAAACTCTTATAATATGTCGCTTATTATAAGAGTTTTAATTTTTTTTAAATTGTTTCCGGTCATTTTTTTTAATATACAGTTTTTCTTTTTTTTAATTAGTAAGATGAAAAAAGATTACTTCGCTCAATACGCGTAAAACGATTGTGTACTGTAAAGGCGTCGTCTACTTCCGGTAGCGTCGACCATAATACTTCACGCAGGTTTTACAAAAAACATGAACGACATAACCACCACTCACGATGACAAATAACTTTAAACATTACATCGTGAGTGCACAATAATATTGAACAACTAATTTAAGGTCCAGGGACTAAGTAATTAAAAATTGAGTTAAATGTACATTAAATTGTTTCATTTAAAATTCAATCCTGTATCTGTAAATTCTGATAAATAATGATAATTGAAATAGCGCATCGTATACACATTGTCAGTAAGGCTATTAATGTTTTTATTATTTTTTACTTATCCTTTATTATTTCAAAGGCACTTTTATTATAAATTAGAGCTTGTAATTTATTTTATTGGGTTTTATATTTCATTTACAGGAATTGAAAACAATAGAAGGGTAGAACAATTTGCCTGCACCGTTATGATAAGAGGATGAATGAACCCAAATCTCAAGCTAAATTGAAACAAGGATTATTGAAGTAAATTCCCTAGATTGGTCAGATACTATATCCCTGCTAGCTGGCGCTACAAATACTTCCTTTCCTCTCTTTATAATTCTATGGTTGAGTATTAGTTCAAAGGAAGAGTACTTTTTAGATTTATAGGTGAAGATGATTTCTCTCGAGAATATAAGTTAAATGTTCACCGCTGGCAAACATATGCTCTGTATAATATATATAATGCTTTATACAATATGTATACTTTAAATTATGTAATATTATAAACAGTATCGCAAAAACACATTTTACTCTTTTAGTTCCCACATGTACTGTTAATCTTTATACTTTTAAGTTGCCTAACTTTTGATCTCATACTGTTGACACACTTCTGAGAATCAACAGTTAAAAAGTAATCTCTATTTCTTTTCTAAAGTTAAACTAAGCTAAAATTCGAAAAACTGGTATTTCCGCAATGCATTTACAGGCTTCTTTATCCAGGAATACTATCTGAAGTATCGTTGGAAGGTTAAAAAATCACCGCGTAAAAATTCGCCCGATACAAATTTTTATGTAATAGAGTATTTTTCCTAATATCTTCAATGACGTATAAATCAATTAAAGAAATGAAAAATTATTTTTTTTGCTATTATAGAAATTGTTGGCTTTTGTAAAACAATGATTATAACATGGTTATTTTTATCTTGAACATATAACAATTTAATTTTTTTAGGCATTAATAATTTTTAGCTGTTACACTTTTTTGAGATTACCTTTAATAAAAGACCTTGTGATTCAGATTTTTTCAGCTAGGTCAGGCACAAAAAGGTGGACAAATTGTTGGAGAAACAAAACATGCTTTTTACAACTTAAATTTACATAATAAAAAATTGTTTATAAATTATTCAAGAGGTAAATTGGTATGGCACCTTTGAATCTATGACCAAAGAATTGAATAACCAAAACTTGAAACAAAAATATTGAATTTAGATTACGTTGAAGAGAAATCCAACAAACGTGCGTAACACAGTTTCTAGAGTATTAACATGTTAGTATAAGATTTAGTTTTGTAACGACGCAGCATCAATCTAACAAGTCTTGTTTCGTATAATATGAATTATCACAAAGGAATTTTAAATCAATTTCATCGTATCAAATTTAAAAAAAAAAGAAAATAATTATTAATTAATATACTTTCACTGAGAGCTTAAGTAAACAAACAAGTAAATTCATTATTTTAATTACTGTGCACTACGTAATTTAAAAATTCCGTAAATCTTAAAGGGTATTAGTTTATTCATGAACTTTAAAAATGAAAAAGCAGTGCACCGTGTAGCGAAAGAAACGTGCCGGGCTGGCAAGGATAGTACTTTTAGCTCTTCTTAACGCAAATTAGACAGTTGCACTTTGCATTAAATAGTTACAGTGTATTCGTACGTTTCTAAAAGGAAGGCGCGTTTAAAATAAAATTTCGTCAGATTACCGAATGTTTCGTTGTTGTCTTATCAATTATTTTATTTTGTTCTTGATAATTACCATTTGTCTTAGTCGTTTCAGCCGGCCTACTATAAGCCATAGACCCTTCTCCAATGATATTTTTGAAGAAATATACCATAATAGTCTCTTATTTGGCAGGCGGGTTAGCGATCACATTGTGTTGTTATGGTAAGCAGAGGACGCTGCTGTTCGTCCTCTGGAAATTTGTTTGTGAGCAGTGGTAATCCTATATAATTAATGCACAGTGTGAATTATATGAGAACGTATCCCGAGAATCAAACCGCGATTTACTATCGCAATCCTCAGTCCTCTACCGCTGTGTAACCACTGCTCGACTACTATTCATTAAGACATATTAAACTTCCATGCAATTTACATTATCTGGTAATTTAGATTTAATTTAGTCGAAAAATATTATGGGCAGGTTTTCAAAGCAAGCTATCGTAACTTGTATTACTCGTATCGTTTGTCGATAAGTAATTTACAACCAGAGAACAATACAATACCGAAGACAAAGCGAGGCAAAGAATTAATCAAAAATCGATGTGCACATTATAAGTCATCACTTCATAATAAATTAATTTTAAATCCATCCTATGACGATCTTTTTATAACAAATTTTGACACTTATATTTTCGTTTCATTGCTATCTTACCGTAGCTTTTTGTAAACGATAGACAGAAATTCTTACTGCATTTGGCTGGTATCATCAGGAAAAACATTACTCCAAGTATTAAAAAATTACGAAAATAATTTAAAAAAATTAAATAAATTGTATTCGTACTGTCTCAATTCTTAAGAGTAGGGTATATTATCTATAAATAGTTAAATGCCATATAGTTAAAGCGTTATACGCCAGCTTAAATGTTTTGTTTATTGTTAAACAGTATACCTCAACACTAGTTATTATAATAAAAATGCAATAAGTCGATAAGGTAACAATTCTGATACGTGTGTTACTAGATATGTACAACATGTACAGCGGACAACAACTATGTATAAAAATTAGAACGTAACATTGGGGGCGTAAAAGACACAATGAAATAATCAAGACCTATTCAATATTGTTTTATTGCATATAAATAGCAATGGTGTAGTTTTAATTTATATGAGTAGCAAAGTATAACAAATAATTTCGTTTATAGGCTATCTACCAAAAAAAACGAGAAAATGTATGGCCTTTTTAGCCCATTCCTGTAATTAAATAATATATTTCACAAGGTGATTAATTACAGCTGTTAAAGCTTCAAAGGGGTGAATGTATTTTATATTTTATTAGCCTTCAATTAATATATGCTACGCTCTATCCAAAAATAAATGTTTTCAGCAATAATACATAACGCATTTTTTTTACTTTAATTATCATAACGTTATCAAAATTAGAATTACTACGTTTTAAAATTAACATATTTGATTGATCGCCTTATACAGTGGATGATTGTAAATAGGTGTAAAAGCTGTAAAGCTTATTGCTGTCGAATAAGCTATTCCTTAATACTTTTAAATTTTACACCCAAGGGGCACGGAGGATTCGCCGAATACATAGGTTTAAACTCAACGAGTGTCTCACGTGCACGTGTGACTCTGCTGTGGACCTGACCGTGGCGCACCTATTTAGCATGGAACCAATTAATTGTCAGTTCCGATTGCAGGTAAGAATAGAGGGGGACAACACTGCCATGCTGATAGAAGATTAAAAAAAACTCCACATTTACTTAGAGTACGGCAAAAAAGGTTATAAATGACCTTATTAAAAGAAATAAGTCCAAGTCAAGTAAAAGAAGAATGCGGTATAAATTGTGAGACTATGGAACATAAAACTTAACAAAATGAAATAGTAAAAGTAAAAACTGGAATACAAAAATTAAAAAAAGAGTAAGTACTACATAAAATTAAAATTGTAAAAGGTAGAATTCTGAAGGTGAAGGCGAAGTAAGGAAGGCGATGTTATAAAGAAAATAAAGTTGGAAAGGAATCATTCCTTTCAGAGAGGGCAAAACATGTGTATAAAAATAATTTTTTTAAGTAAAAATATTAAGAAAAATAGTCTCCGTGTACTCAAGACTGGGATGTACGAGAGGCTCCCAGTAACAGGGGTCATATTATTAAATAAAAAAAAGATTTTACTATCTTATCCAAAAACTCTTCATAACGGCTAATCCATTCTTATACTTATAAATTTGTGATAATCCAGCATTTTACGTTTAAATACTTTAAACATAATTATTAAATTTAATAAAAAACAAATAATTTAAATATTATTATAATGATGTTACAATTTATAGAGGTAGTATAAAAACGAACAAGCAGCACATACGATAATTAGTGCTCACTGCTCCATCCTTACGGACAAAAAACTGTGATACATTTGCAAAAGTCAGTGTAACTAAAAAATTTAAAAAAAGAGACACTAATGTACTAACTACAAAGTAATAAAACAGTTTCACAACGGATAACATGAACTCTTCACGCTTGAATTACAAATATATTATCACAAACCCTTTTGTTACCCTTGTCGTTCCTCGCATAGCTTACGTAATTTTGTGTTCTGTTAAACATGTGTTTAATTTAATGACAAAGAATTACATGATTACGTTTTATAACTATTTATGAAGTAGTAATTTACTAATACAAATTGTCGTTAATACGACACAAATATTATTTCTGGACCTTTCTATGTTACGTTGAGGACTTTAAAAGCGTTATATACCTATCGCATCAAATAGGATTAATAAATAAATCATATCATGTGCTTTTTCTCTACTATAAATTTTTAAATTGCTAATATCTTTTAAGATAATAAATATTCATTATTCAGTTGAAAGTAGGCCATTTTTGATTTCAGTTCCAATTAAAAATAATAAAAGGTTTTAATAAAAAACTACGAAATTTATTAAAATTAAGCTTTTTGGACATATCTAATTATTCATGGGCCCATAAATGCTCCGGTACTCTAGTTGCAAATAAAACATTTCCATAAAATTCTCCGCCTACCTTATCAAACAATTGGATTCGTAATATAGCATCTAAAAGTAGATTATCTGTTACGTATATGGCAGCAAGTAAACCTCCTAAATTTAATATCTTCAAGATACCAACGTAAAATTCAACGTAAAATTATTGAAATATATTATAACATTTTTACACTTCTAATAGCACACACCCACACACACTTTAAAACAATAGATAAAAGTTGTTATTATTATTAGATATATTAATAAAAATTATACCATTAGTATGATTATGAAACAAGAATGAAATTTTATTTAAATTTTAATAATTTATTTATTCAGAGATAATTTTATTCACATTTTTATTGTTTTAGATACTTAATTATCAACTAAACAAAACATAATTTATGAGTAATAAAATCTTGATCAAATAACACATAGCATTAATATTTGTAAAAAAAACCTTGTAATCAACCTATGTTACAATCAAGACAAAAACTAAATTGGGTTAACACTCATGGGACTCAAAGAGCGCTGATGTACGTGAACATAATTCACGTTAGAGACACGCCCGCAGCTCCGACAACATAACTCTTATACTCCACACTTATCTAACTTATTAAATAATAAAATTCAAACTTTTATATTCCACAAGATAATACAAATATACTTTATTGTATCAATGCAGTATCAACGGATTACACCGATATTCGTCCCAAAGTAATGAAAAACAAAACGTGCAGTCAATTATTATATCTTTGAATCGTAGTTTATAATAACGTTCAATTAAAAAAAAAGAACAGTGTATGCTATCAATCGTACATAAGATAAATATCATGTAGACCATCCACAGACATTCATTACCAACTTTACGTTTCCTTAGACATCTGATGTGAATTACGTTAAAATATGTTTGCTGCCGAAATAAATAAGAGGCTGCAGAACATATTAAAAAAAAAAGAAAATTAAGTGTTTATATGAAAGACATTCATTGATAGATGGAGAGAGTTTGGAAATTATGAAAAATGATATTTACTATATCTTCCATAAAATTATTCATATTACATTTTGGCAGAATGGCAAACTTATTTCATTACGTTAAGGATAAAATTGAATCGGTTGGCGATTTTCGACATAATCCATTAAAATATTAACACCTAATCTTCGTAAAATAATGCTTAATGCACGAATAATTATTAACATTATAAAATTAACGAAAACATTACAATTTTAGTAAAATTTGGTTAAAAATGTAATGTCATGTCTTGGTACTTTCCACATGTCAGTGATTTAAATATCTATAAGGAAACAATGCGCCCTTCAAATATTTATTGAAGCGGTTTTTACAATTGTAAAAATCAACTACAAATCCATTAATTCTAGGTGGGCTCATCACACAATTCCAGAGAGAATAGAGAGATCATTACCGCAAGTTCTGAACTTGATATAATTATCTCTGTCTCTTTATATACTTTCTTTGCTTTAATAAGAGATATAAAATATGCAATAACTAGAAATATTTCATACCTCTTTCCGACCGAATTTAATAAGGCTGTGTGTTTTGTATGCATGAGCGAATATTTAATGTGTGAAAAGATACGGCTCACGACAAGGGCACAAATCTCATCACACTGGCTCTACATATCATTTAAGTGTTTAGGCAATACGTAATATACTCCCGGAATAATGTTCCAGAAATTCCATTTACCGTATTACTGTGTAATATTTTATATAACATGAAATAAACTTAATAAATCGTAGACAATGAACGTCTTTCATTATGTTTTATGTAACATTAACTTTCCGAAATAAATAGTACTTTCAATAAATATTTAAAACAAAAAATTTTTGTCTTTTTAATAAATGTTCAAAAGTGAATAAAGTACTTACCCACAATAACAGATATAAAATCACAGTTATATAACAAAACAAAGGCCAGAGCAAAAACTTATTTTTTGATGATTTTTTGAAATCTTCATAGTTTAAAAGGACGTAAAATTATTTTTAAGATTTCCATGGAATTTTAACCATCGTTGCATAATTTGTTTTTCATTATTTAAATGAAATAAATATTTGTATTCATAATTTGAGTAGCAGTACCATTCAAGTTAGTTATCGGTTTAAAGACAAACAATTTTTTTCCTTTACTATGGAAACTATACCGATGGTTATGGGCCGATACGCCATGCTACAAAATCATCGCTTCGCAGTAGGTATAATCGTTGGGAATTAATAAAAAATGTGTTTTAATTATTTCTTTAAAAATAAGTAATTGTGATTGGCGATAGGAAATCCTTATAGATATTAATAAAGTTAAAACCTAAAATTATTTACATCATCTATTTCACAGTTTCCTCTAAATATTGAATAACTAAATTGATGAATTTGTATGATATTGACACTATATAATGAAGTTACCGTTCTTCGGCTATCGTGTTTAAACATTTAGCATAGTAAATGTTTACAAAATAGGTATAAAAAAACTATGAACCTATCTACTACTTTAAAAAAAAAGTTCAACAATAGCAATACAGAATTAAAAAGAAAAACTCTTAAGATTGCAAGTTTATGCAACGCTCACTTGCCCGGAGCATTTATTTAAGAGTAAGTTATAGGTTGAATTCGTTGTCTTTTCAACTGCTAACAGAGAAGACTTATTTAAATTGCCTTATTAGTGTTAAACTTTTTAAAATTTTTTAAATTGCATTTATATTTCTGATTTGCAAGATTTAATGAATCTTGTTTAGTCTACAATCACTTTATTAATATTGGACAAAAGATTGTTGTGTCTTCCAACAGTTGTATCATCTAACATTGTTAAAATGTTATTAATTATTATCGTTCTACTTACACTAACATGAAACACTTTACGTGACCAAGAAAATATCTAGTTTCCCCCTGTATCATGTGCTATGTATTATAAAACGTAAATTTTATTTAGGCAGTGAAATTTATTTCAGTTTAACTTGTTTATGATTTAATTATCAAAAATTACAATACAATGTTTCCATTAAATATAATATCAATAATCAAAATAATAATATCAACTAATAATAATCACTAAAAATAATAACTAAAAATAATTTGAATGATATGCATCTGAATATTAAATCTCATGTTATGTACTTTTAAGAATGGCTGAGATACATAGACACAGGCGCCATCCTGTTCAACATCGCAAAGTCCTTCGACAAAGTATGACAAACGGCTTATTATATAAGCTATACGAACTTACCGTGCCAGATAGATTCGTTAAGATCATACGAGCCTTCTTGTCGAACCGCACTTTTCGGTTTCGAGAGGAGGGCTTGCTCTCCTTGCCCCGCCCCATCCGCGCAAGAGTCCCTCGGGGATCCTACTGCTCACCGCAAGAGTAGCGACTCTTCTCGCTTTTTACTAGTGACATCCCGAGAGATAGCAATGTTCAACTTCCACTTGCACCACAGGTAGAGTTCAGTCCCTTATCTCATGTCACCTCCAATCGCCTGGGCCTGGTGGTTCAGAAAATAGAGGATCGAAGTCAATCCTGAAACAAGCCAAGAGACAATATTCACACGAAAACACAAAACCTCCCGGTTGCGCATGCGAAGGCGTCGCGCGGAACGGGGCATCCTCTCCCTCTTCGACCGTCCCATCCCTTAGAAGGACTATCAAATACCTCCGAGCCAACTTCACTCCAAATTACTCTTCCGCCTACATATTCGCCAGATCAGTACTAAAGCCAGTCACATCCTCAACTGGCTTTATTCTCTAATCTGCTCTTCAAGCAAGCTACCCCTCAGGCACAAACTGCATTTGTACAAAACTTGCATAAGACTAGTCTTCTCTTATGCATGCGTTGTATTCGCGCATGCCGCTCCAACCGCTCTAAAATCAGTACAAACGCTCCAAATACGCTTCACCTGGATGGCCACCGGAACGGAGTAGGATCAGCGTATTGTAGATCTCCATAGCGACCTCAAACCTCCAACGGTCCAAGAATTCTTTAAGGCTTACTCAGAGACTTATTTTGAGTCTGCCTCTTCTCCCCCAAACCCTCTCATAGCGAGTGCTTCTCGCTACTCCCTCCTACCTCAGCAAAAGCCAAGAGACGCCCCAAAAATGTACTCCCCACGTCCATCATAGGGTTCCCACCGAACACGCACCACACCACACCCGCTGCAGGCAACACTGCAAGCGTTAACCACAGCTGATGCTGCAGCGATCACTTTAACTTTAATCATCTTGTATACTCACTCTAAAATATTACATTGAATAATTTGCTTTTTGAAGATATCCGAATTTAGACACTCTGTGCTATGCGTGTGCATGCATGTGTGTGTAAGAGTGGTGTGATTGCTTACTCAATATGCACGTCTAAGTTTATATATACGAATTAAACTATGTTACTTTATAATACTTTGTATTACTTTTTATACGAACAATAAAATTGCGTAATCTTTTAATCTCTTTTAACAAAGACCGTCAAGGGAGTGCGCTCAACTGATGCGTGAGGACTGAACGATAATAAATCTCTACGAGGAAAATTTTGAGATTTACTATTTTCACGCTCTGATTCATTCATTTAAACCATTACCAGGCTCGTACTTTTGTAAAAGAAACTTACTAAGGGTCTTTCGTCCGTTATTTAGTGATTGTATTGTATGAAAGATATTGATCAAGAAAATAAGTTTAGCTCACTATAAAAAATGCTGTGCAAAGAAAAATGCGTATAACGCTTTAGCCTCATCATCTTTTAAGAGGAGCGAAATTCGAGGGGTCTCCCGGGAACATCTGCTTGGGCCGTTACATCTTTCTACTGTTGCTGAATTAGGCATTTAGACAGGTACTCTATGGAGTGATTTGTTGCAAGGACTTCAGCAGTTTAGCCTAACACCTCTTTTAAGGTAGAAAAGCCCTAGGGCTCCGTAGAAAACTTCGGCTCGAGGCGCTACTTATTACAATTTCACCAGATTTGGAGGCCGCCGAGCTTCTTAGATTGCTTCGATGGACGCTCCAAGGAGTGATTAGGCTTTAGGATCCTCGTGAGGAGACCTCCTCGACATGGGCTGCCACTCGTCGATAATACCCTAAAAGGCATTCAGTCTCAAGGAAGCCCGACAGGGCCGAACCTCGTCTTAGTCAGTAGCTACCACTTCGGAAAGCGTTAGCGCTGAGAGAAGTAACGGAAGAAACGGCAGCAACGCTTCCCACATCTGCTCCAACGAGGCCGATTGGTTTTCGAACGGCTGTGCAATATTTTGTATGATGCCTGTCTTTATGTCGTCGCATTATATGGAGAGTCGAGCACGTGTCTCGGTCTTAGGACGGCGCGGCTTCGGAAAGTGTCGGTTGCGATAGTTTTTTTGGTAGCGACACCTTTAAGCAGCGAGTTTGTGTGTTGAACGCAGAGTCGGAGTAATGAATCGATGTCCATTTTAAGAACTGGGCATTGGTGGGCAGTTCCAAGTTTACATACAGATCACGAACGTGTCACGGAACGCCCGTGGCCGTGCGCATAAACCTTATTGTTATACTAACATTACTACTATTTCAAGAAGTAGCGGAAGAAGCCCCGGCAACGCTTTATCGCTATTTAATATGATTGGAGGTTGGTGTCCCTAGTGATGTGTATGAATATATGATTCGAACTTATTTCCACGGAGGCCGCTTGGTTTTCAAATGGCAGTGATTTTATTTGTACGTAGTTTGTCTTATTGTTATTGTGCCTCATCCAGAGATACATGAGTCTCTGTCTCAAGACAGGTTGAGGACAGAACGAGCTGGTTTCGTCGGGGGCACCAAAAATAATTTGGGTGGTTCGCGGCAGATTTGAGTAAAAATAATGGATTGATACTTGTTTTATGAACTGGCTGTTTTATGAATGAGTCTTTTCTATATCCTTTGCAGTTGATGTCTTTTCATGGGTAAAACACGTCCGTATGTGACAATTGGTTAATAACTTTATTGTTTGTTACTTTATTGCTGTTTAAAAGTGACATTTTGCTGTTTAGTGCCCCTCTGTTATGTACGCCCGATTTTAAAGCCGTCCCCACTACTATTTCTAAGATTACCTTCAGACTTAGTCACTGAAGTTGTATTCAAATTTATGCATTTCTTAAAATAATATTCACGAAAAAATTAATTCTATGACAACATTTTCTGAATTACTAATTAATAACGTGTCTTCTTTGTAGATTATGTTTGACTTATATCTATTTTCCCATATAGCAGCAGAAAATATTGCTTCATCCTGTTATGGTTAACTTCAGTGTACCGAACATATGAGATAATAAATTATCCTACTTGTATACCCCGTAGAAAATAAATTAAAGGATTTTTTAGCTATTGCCTTCTTAATTCACTTTGCTTTTACTCTGAACGAAATAGATCCCGAACTTGTATTGATGCAAAAAGTGTCAAAGAAACATTAACAACGAGAAATGAAAGTTCTATAACTTTTCGAAGGCTCCTGATATGATACTCGTAAGTTTTCTTATCAAAGTATGTTTAAGCTATTGGAGTACGAGTATATTCGTTTTATGCGTACAGTTTCCTATATATTAAATTATATTATTAATATATTACTTGATCTTCCACCCTAATAGATAGATATAGTGTCAACAAATTTTACTGTTACTGGTTTATTTGATCCGTTATTTTCATTTTAAAATCGGAGCTTTAAGTTTTTAAGATTATATTTTGCTCATTTGGATTGTACAACGTACATAAAAAAGTACGTTGAAACATTCAAGTTGCCATATAATTAGACATGCAAAATGTAATTTAGACAGAACGTGCGACCTGATTATACTCTTCTCGTTAACATCATATTCCAATTTATTCAAAACTTTAGTTTGTAGCTTTAAAGCAAGAATTTTTATCACGTTCTAATGTTTTTGTGCATAGGAATAATTCATTTATTCTTACTACACCGCAGGATACTGTAAAGCATATGAAAGTTTTGCATTTTTTAATCTCAGCTTTAATGTCTACCACCAGCGTAACTATGCAATGAAATTGTTGTGAAGTAAAAGTGAAATAATAGTTGTATCAAATTTATTTTAAGTGCATTTTAATGCAAAATAGGTGCTAACTGTTTAAGTCAAACAAAAATTATTTGATCAAATCCTGTGTATTGTGTAATAAAAAATTAATTAAATTACTTTAAGTCGTTTCTTAACATAAAGGAGATTCAATAATTTTATTTGATCTTTGAACATTTAGAAGCATTAAAGATACTATCATCTCAAGTTCGTTAAAACTGAGCAAAAGCTCGTAGCTGAGTTACACAACATCCAGGATATTAAGAGTGCAGCGCAAGTTTTAAAATTTTATATCTATGGCACTTTTGTAAGTTTAATATCTTTTAGTGGCAATTTTGCACATGCCATTATATAACGTAAAATGTTCAAACAATGCAGTAAAAATACGAAAATATAGATATTTTACCAAATGGAGAGTTTTGCCAAAAAATATTTTAGAAACTATATCCAATTTAGAATATGCATTATTAGAATGTGCTGTAAATGGAAGAGTTCTTATTTTTTTTTTAAAAAACTCATGATTTAATTTTATAAATTAAGAAACATATCTACAAAACGAATTGTTAACGTTGTTCAGGAAAAGTTACACATTACCATATTTTGTTTACATAATCCATGTTATTCACCCATGTGAGTCACCGTTGGAAAGATTTGAATTAGGAGTCTAAAAAAATTCTTTTGATACTGCTTTACCCTCTCATATTTTTTGTTAAAAATATTTAAGACCAACGAAAATTTGCTGACCTTGTATTGCGTTTTCCATTAGGATATTTTATTGCGATTATTATTAATAATAATTCCAAACAAACAGGAGACCATGGAGACGAAAAGTAGTTTTGCTACTTAAAAAAAAAACAAAGTTTATGTAATCAAGCAAACCATATTTATTGTTGGTAAAGCTTTAAAGGGGTGAATGCATAGTTAGTTTGCTATCAGTTAACGTACAATTAGCTGAATTTATGCGAAAATAATGATTTGAATAAGATATCCTTTCAAAGTATTAGCCTTTCGCCTTGAACTCTTACCAAATCTAACAGGTAGATGGCAATGGCGTCAGATGCGGTCCTTGAGATGATAACATGAATGTCGACCGTTTGGACTGGCTGAGGTTATTATTTTTAGTTCTATTATTTCCTACTTTTGTATACCAATTCTACCGGTAGGATGTCGTTCGTCTTTCCTCTAAGAGAGTTAACATTTTCAGTTATAATAATTAAATTACAAATCTTTCTCAACTTAGTTTAGTAACATTCCAAGTCTTACGTTTACAGTTAAAGAGTTTCAATTATCTTCACAAATAAATTATAAGTATGCCGTGAAATAATTAAATTACCTCCTTATGTATCCGTAATAGTAAACTCCGCAGCTTTATCACGGATCTACAATTCGAACAATTTGCAGGCGCGTGCCAGACCTGCATTACATATGAATAATGCAAATTCTAAGACATGTCTATTAACCCATTATTTTAATGTTTTACCTTAAGTTTTTGTTTCATGATATTAATAATAGCATTTTTATATACCAACTTAAATTACAGCGAGTAGAGAGCAAATCAATTATGAAAGTTATGATTCTATTTTAATTTAATTGAAAAAAAAATTGTTGGCTTCATTTCTATTTGCAAAAATAATTTTTTCGTACCATAATTTGTTTGCCATATTATCGCTCCAAAAACATTTTACAAAGTAGGTCAAAAGTCTCTTTTTAAATTTCAAGGCTATTTTAGTTATTTGCATATGTTAGACCATAGTCAACACTTCACTCGGCAGAGCCAAATTAGTGTTTTACGATTATTAATTTAAATAAACTATTATACAAATTTGTGAAATATTGAAGTTAATCTTTTTGACCTGTAAACTATTTATTGTGTATGTACATCGTGGCGATATAGTATGAACGTATAATCCTTTAAATTAGTATTTTCTAGCTAGTAATTAGAGAATTTCAGGAATTGTTTATAAAGCAAACTAAGTCTCATGTATAAACATTAATACATTTTTTTTAAATTTACTAATTACTCTTAATAACATTTCCTTGTGATGGTTATAAATATTAAAATCCAATAGGTAATGAAATTTTGTACCGTATCGCTGTAAAATCGACAGACAAGGTAACCGAACTAGTATGGTTTTTTTAGTAAGCAAGAAATCGTTAGTACTAAAACTTTAAAAGCTAACGAATACATTACACTCTAAACAACAGAAAAATCTCACCAGGGCGGTAACCACAATTAAAACCTGAGGGGGCGTAGCCACGCCACAGACTATGGTACAGGAACCTCACAGGAGGAGAATCACTTGCTTACGCAAACACAAACGATAACGAAAACTAAAACTGTGAACAACTGCACCTACGCTATGTGTAATAGATGCAAATCGGATTATGGTATGCAAGTACTTTGAACGGCGACAGAAGACTGGCCCCAAAAAAAAAACACTAAAGTACATTCTACAAGTACTCGGTCTTACCAGAATCTTTCACATTTCGCTAAAACTGAGGACGGATTCGCATAAACAAGAATTTCCAAAGGACTAACCTTCTTGTACTTGTTAACTGAAACATAGGTGATGTTCATGAACACGGCGTAGGCTGTTGAAACCTATCATGGTCAGATTAATCACAACTCGCGTCAACATTAGTATGTATATATGTTGAAAATTATGCTACCGCAGCTTGGTAACGTAAAACAAAAAAGATGATATTTATAAAGCGCTGGACGGTACTTTGAAGGACTAAGGATATTCATCGTTAATGGCGGTTCTAATGCCAACGTTGACAGAGACAATTCTGTATGTGAATGAAAATCAAGAACTTAGCATATGGAACAAAATATAAAAATCTTTGAATATTTTTGCTGTATTCCTGTCCTAATAATGACCTGATAATAAATAGGAGACAGTCTTTTCTTACATAGCAACATGAAAAATAAACCTGTATCTTACCCGATGGAATTACAAAGAATGGCATGAACAGCTATCACCATCCTATGATGTTGGCGCTACATCGTTGGCAACTCTTTTCCAAAATAGAACAACTGGTAAGATAGGCCAAAAATTTTAATTAAATCCCTAATAGCCAGAAAAAATCGTATTAGAGCTCTGAAATCGTTTCTCTATCTCGAATATTTATGCAATTGACAAGATAGCAAAAAATAATTTACAGAGAAATTGGCTCTACAGTCTTGGGGCCCAACCTGCACTGTCGTAAACAATGGATTTTGTAAAATCATAGGACCTAATTGTACGAACAAGATGTTTGCACAGACAGACGCGTAACGTGTCATACGCCTTAGCTCTCACCTCACGACTCTATATCGTAACATACATGATACGATTTACAATAATACGCGTTAGTGATCAGTAGTAGGCCAGCCGTACAAGACTGAGTTTTGCGATCGTAGGTCACAAGTTCGATTGCCGAGATTGACAATTGCCACAAACAAGTTTCTAGAGAGTGGGCAGCAGCGTCCTCTGTGTACCGTAATATCACATAGCTATTGCCAATCCGCCCGCCAAGCGTGGCGATAATGGTATATCCCTACTACTGTGTTTTAGCGATTAATTTATCAGCTTTGCATGTCAAGGATTATTATATATGTTAAATTAACCAAAAAAATTATTTTATAGAAAAGTTTTGACTGTGTTATTGGTAAAGCATTTAATTTGCATGAAACGATTGAAATTTATCAACTGTTAACAAAGGCCGCTGTTTGATATGAGATATAAACTTAAACGAGTTTTCCTTCTTCTCGTTATCTGCGGCACGCCGCGATCAAACTTTTACGTTGTTCCGTAAATTGAACATCGCCGGATACTCACTTGATGTGGTTCAAACGCTTTAATTCAATTCAATTCAATTTTGCGTAATTAAATGTTTGTCAGCAAATAGATTCATGAATGGTATGATCAATGATTCATCATGGATCAATTGATCTTCAGCGAGTGCGGCTTCAAGACCATTCCTCCCGGGTGCAGTGCACGCGATGCCTAGGTTACGACGGTAACAAGTGGTTGTGCACTGAACCTAGGCATTGATAAAGGAGGGGCCACGAAACATTTGATGAGAAATGTCCGGTCCGGGAGCGGAGGGACACCAAAACACGAACGTCTATAGCGTACTGCTAAGGACGACCGACTTGATTGACCGACCACACAATCCGGACTGGTTACCCACCAGTATCGTGCCGTGCAGTTAAATCTACAAAGCTCCAAGCTCGCTACGATTGAGTTGATATGCGAAGCGCTGGAGAGAGGCTAGGCGCTCGCATTGGTGTATGAGATCGGTACGTGAAATACGGATTCCACGGCGAAGACGCCTCCGAGTTTATCCTACTAAAGGACTCTGGGCAGAGGAAGGCAGAATTGCCCTGGTGGTCCAAAAGATGTCTCGAGGAAGAAGAGGGGGATAAAGTATGAGAGGTTGGCCCGTAGGGAGCTGGTCTTGCGCGACAATGTCGATGCAAAGAGGGCCTACCACCGCATAGAGGCGAGACGCTCAGGCCCAGAGCTGGAAACAGTCCTGCGAGTGGCAAGACCGCGAGACCACGTGGGACGGAGTCTACTGTGTGATATATTGTACGAAAGTGATGCGAGAGGACATCCCCCTCGTCCAGCCAGGTAATGTGCTAGACGAAGTGGGATAAGCCAGGTTGATGGCGATAAGCAAAAATCAACGACAACTTGAAAAAATTATTGATCACAGGAAAGAGCGGAGACCACGAGACCGCAGGCGCTTGCAATGATCCGATCAAGTCTAGACAATAGTCGATATTGATACAGTAGGCCAAGTAACAGTGTACCATAAAATTTTCAAAAACTGAAAAATATGACACAATATTCTAGGACTGTCAGTCGGTTTCGGTATCTTTAGGCATCTGGCATACACAAAACTTGTCCCGAGTGTAATTAGATAATTATTAGTTTCCCCTACGATGGTATTGGTATTTGAGAAAACAATCTCCGTCAGAACATACCAAAACTTAGATCGTGGTTGACTGAAAGTGTCATGATAAGAAATACAAATGAAAAGAAATGTTATTAATCAATACAGATTATTTTAAATTCATTTTATTCTTCAAACCGATTTTTTTTCAATATCGAGTCAATTCTATAAATCAAATAATAAATAAAAGTAAGTAAAAAGCAATTACCTTTATTTACAAGTTTTACCTCATTGTCATTCAAGCATTCGTATAGGCAAACATATTCTATTATTTATTCCGTTTCAAATAATAGTTATTTTGCAAAACATTCTATTCACATAAATTTATAATTGTTTATTCCACTTCAAAGAACATTCAAAACCCTAATACGTGGCAGAACTTATTAGATAAACATGTTTTGCTACAACTTTGTTATTAATAATCCTCGAGATAGTCCCATAAATGTGTGGAACAATTTCCTGCGAACGTGTTGTTCACAAAAGCATATAACATTTGTAATTTATTTAATTGATTATTCAGTAAGCTCGGTTGTAAATAATTTTGTCGTTGTGATTACAATGTTTTGTCAACAAAATAAAAATTTGTAAAAATACTTATTTTCTTACTGTATCATAGCAATAATAAAAAATAATAAGTTTGGTTAAATATATTAGTTTCAAGGACATGAAGAAAAAAAAATAAGCAATACATGTTGAGGTACAAGGTCAAGCCGTGCTTTATCACTTTTAAGGTATTAAGAAGTTATCTACGACATAAACCCTTTAATTATGATTCTTCATATGCACTTTATTATAAAACTAAACAATAGAAACGTGCAAAACTATAACTCGACCATGTCTTTAATAAGGTTCGGAGACGATGAATCTGCTAAATTAAAAAATGCACATGGCTGGAAAAATAATGGAACACAGAAAAGTTGCGTATTGTTTAATTGTTTTAATAACACGCAATTACAAAAAGTTCTTTCAAATTACAATAAGTAATACCCTATTGATTTAACAAATCAGAAAAACCTGGTTCATTAATAGAAGTTACGAGCTTAGAAAACAAAATCCCCAATTTTTTTAAGGAATTTAAAATTATAACAAAATTTTTGCTTTTATGCAAAACAAATTTCTGTTTCGAATAATTTTTTGCATTGCCCATACAACCAATTTCAGCAACATTTCACTATGACTTGAACAATACACGTAGGCTATTTATCTGTGTGTATAATAAAAATAATTAATGGTAGTGCTGCTAGAACAGTAGGAGTATAAAAATGTCTTATATGTACATCCATACAAGACATTTTCGGTAAGTGTCAACCTTGTTAGTTTATCTGAATGTATGGAACTTTGTTCATAGACTCATTAGAAAGGTTGATATTATTATTATATATGCTTCAAACATTGCTAAATTTCCTATAAAAAGCAACTGTTGGATTTCATGTAGATTTCTCTTTAGATAGTAATTCAATAATAATGTGATCTAAAATATTTACGGATTCTCTATAGTACTCTTTCTTGGGTAGTAATTAGTTATAAAAAAGATGACTGGTCAGTAAAAAGGGTCTAAATTATTTTTACAGTAAACACAATAATGTTCAGACGAATTGATATTCGTCTGAACATACCAAACCTTAAAATAATTGGTCGTGATATATGAAATATTAAAAGTTAAATTAATGGAAAATTTATATATTATAATTTGAAAATTTATGTTTCGTTAATTGTTATCAGTGCTTTAGTTGATACTTCGAAGCTTTTTTTTCTCGCCTTTTTGTATTTTGTAGTTGGTTCTTTTTTAATGCAATGGCTCACAGCACCACGATTCGTTGCGTTAAAAACGCAACCTTTTTATTACAAAGAAAACTTGTTTAATTGCGAAGTGATGTAAATTTCAGCCATCCAACACTGTCACGGTTTTTTAATCAGACTAACGAACGGAAACACGAAATGCTAAATTGGACAGTCACAGTTTTTGTTTAATCGTTATTTACTTTGGGCGCTCTCACTCACGGTAATAAATGAAAATAATTTTGAAGGCTACCATTTTTATTCACCAAATACAAATTACATAAAACATGGTCATTTTTATATGATTTATGAAAATTAAGTAAATATCTAATTACATTGCCAGTAAGCCTTTAAGGGCCAGTATTAATTTTGGTAGTTTTTTAAGCATTGACCTCAAACGTTTTATTTGAGGTTTTATTTTTTCAAGAACGCGTCAGACTAATAGTAAACAAATATTAGAAAAAATGTGCACTACAAGTGTGCCGATAATAAGCTGCCACACACACAGCATCTATACTACATACTACAAACGTGTGTGAGTATGTTTGTGTGTGTGTGCGCGTGCGTGTGTGTGTGTGTCGTTATCATGGCCTGCAATAACAACAAGAATCCCTTTGACGTAATAAATACCAGTAATACTTGACTTCACTATGCGACATGTACTAACATTATTTTTACAGAAATACCCTACCCCTATAACAAATACGTTCGTGAAAATAAACTTTATATCAAAACTTAATAAAGTATAAAATTAAATTTGCATGTCACGCAAATAGCATGACTTACTTCAACATGAATTGTTTTATTTCCATTTGCTTCTAAGCGACAATTTACAGTAGATATATACAAGTCAATGTTAAAGGACTAAACGAGCATAGTGACTCACTACTACATAGTCACAAGATTCACAAGGTAAGAAATATCAGTACGCAAACCAATCAACTTAATCAGTCCTATTCCATTGAAGAGAATAAGAAGCAGAAGCTTTTTCCTTACTAAAAAAAATTATTTGTACTTTTACCAAATATATTATTAACGTCCTACTTAACAAAGCTGATTTGTTAATTATGGATTTAGATAAGCTTTCGAATTCAAATCGCTCCATTAACATTATCCATATAACTAATATAATAGATAATAGTACTAAGTAACTATATCTTCCTAACTATCCACTAGCAAAATATTTTTACAGGAGCAATAGAAATGGTGACTCGTATATTTTAGTCAAACACTCACATAAATTGCGTGAAATAACTAAAATAAAAAAATCTTAACATTTCAAGCTTTATAGAATTTTGTACGATCGCGACAAATTTAGTTTTAATAATTCGTATAAAATAGCTTCATGTGGTAATTTTGGCATTTGCATGTTAACTAAATGTAATTTGTGTGACAATTTTAAACAATTATTACATAGCTTTAATTTATAACCTTTCTTTAATGACCCTACTATTTTGGCGAGAGGAACATGTATTGACAATATAATTCACAATATCCGTGCATCAAGCGGTCAGGTAAAACTTGTACCTTAAACTATTTATACGTATTTAAGCGCGCTAAGAGTACACACAACTTCGAACTATTTAAAAACTACCTTCATTCTTTCCCTCTTAGTAATTAATGTACAGTGTCACTGACCGTAATATGGTGTATAATTGTTACTATAGGTTATTTTGTTGCATATATGATTAATATTTTACAATAGAAAAAATAAAGTTGGGTTTAGTATTAATAAAAGAAATATTCAATAATGTAAATAAAAAGACACATTACGGCTCTGTATATGGATGATGAATTAAAAAAAAAACTTAAAGCATATGGCGAATGAGGAAATAACCCAAGTTTAATTGCATCGTAACGTAAGAGGTAGAGACACAGAAAACTAATATTAATCCCAACACAAAATGCGAAACTACACTTCCGTTCGAGGCTAAAACCATTCAATATGGAGGTACCACAGGGCAGGATTGAACCAATCGTCATACGCGCTATACATGTTTTAACATGTTCCAAAAATCAGCACACATTTCAAGACTTTTAAAGGCCTATCATGGGCTCGTATCATCTACTTAAAACTCGCGCTTATATATGTGTTATAATATATATATATATATATATATATATATATATATATATATATATATATATATATATATAAGCGCAATATCGCATAATGTTTCCGAACACACATAAAATTGACATATTTATAGCTCAAAAAAGTATATCGGAGCAATTTGTAATTTGAAACAAACTGACAGCTGTAAGCGATATTTCAGAAATTGAAGATTACTCATATTACCGCCGTTGTACATCTACGAGACTGCTGCGTTCATGATGGTTAATATGCACGTCATAATAATAGAATAAAACTTAGTTACACAAAATGTAAAACCACTTTTTTGCAAAAATAAATACTTATAATGTATATATCAAACTTCACAAGACTGAATGTGCAGTATGCTCATTGTTTTAAGTTACTTGCACTCACTTTTGGTTGGTAAAACATATTACACTATTAATAAACTTTTAAATGATAAATTATTATTTTAGATTAGGTATTGTTTATTATTCTTATCAAAATAATATATTAATTCGATTTTGACATTTTAAATTTTATTGTAAAGACGTAGTGTGTATACAGTGAATGTAAATTTATATTTGAACAAATACTTGACATTCTTTTATTTCCTTTTTATATACAGACCTATATAAAATTTGTACTCCATTAGGCAGAACGCATTTGGACTATTTATTACCTGTTATCACCAAATTTGACGTGTATTTCACTATATAAATGATTTATTTTAATTTGATTGGATGATATTACAACATATTAAAAAACTAATTGGAGAAGAAAATATTGAAATTTTCAGTGAGAAAAAAAGACTAGAAGTAAAGTAATCAAAAGATACAAGATGAAAATAGAAAGAATTATATTAGGAAACTTGAGGAGACCAGAGGATATGAAGAACTTAATCGCTACTAAAAGAACACAATTCGTTCAGGGCTACAAACTTCATGCAAAATACTTTGGTTCATTTGAAGTGACAAGGAAGAAAAAAATTATCGTAACGCTTTGAAGAGAATTAGTGATGGGGAAAGACAAATTAATACTTCTAGTAGTACAAGTTTTATTAAACCTTGGGTCGACAATGATGACATTTAAGACTATATATAAGAATAGTAGTATACATATAAGAATAGTATGACAGGAATGTTTAGTATTAGCAGCAAAGTTTAAAAATAAAGCTAATGTCGTCTGGTAAATTTTGACAGTTGATGGGTTTTGTTGTGACCTGTTAAGCAGTCGTAATAATTAAAGTTTTATAAGCAAATTCGCGTGTTTTTACATTAAGCATCCCACATTAAATTGCTTTTGAATCTAACTAGCTCCGTGATTCAAATCTATTCAACCACAAATGGAAAAGCAAATGGAAAAGTGAAATGTAAAACCCTTTTGTTTACAATATCACTTATTAAAAAAAAACTTGTGATTCAATAAACTAATGGGCAATAAATGTTGATTACCTTGAATATAAATGTATCGTGAAAAACTAAAAGCAAATTTTTCTTTTCTGCGGTTACAGCAATCAAGTCACGAACGTTCACAAATATATTCGGAATACAAATGTCTGCAAATTGACTTTGCGTTAAGAGTTAAAAATGATTTTTTTCAACTTTGTAATAAATTTATCATTTAAAATTGTTACAAATGACTTTGAATATATTAAATTTTATTTGTTATGTATATTTCGTACATTCGTTATATCATCTAGTATTTTCGTTCTTGTCTTCTTCTTTCCCATAAACAACATCATATATTCTATAAATTAGACAGTTTTGCAACTTATTGCTTCGACGTTTTATACTGTTATATTGAAACGGAAGCATGTCACTATACTCATAATGACATTTCCGAAGTGTTTGATAGACTCCGCTTCCGAAAACCGACTTAACCTTGACATCAACATAAGCGAGATGGCAACCTCGCGTTCCAAATATTTTATCATCACATGTATCAGAATATATATCAATCCCCGTTGTTGCTGTTATAGAATATCGTAACCATAAGAAAGGAGGGTTAAGGAACCATAATATTTTTTGTGGTAACCAGATTAAGAAGTTTTTGTTCTAACCTTTTAATAAAAAAATTATTGTGAAAAAGAATCATGCCTTCACAAATAAATTCCGAATATTATAGTGATATCATTAACAAATATATCTGAAAGTAATATGAAGCACTAAAAGCTTTATGTGCTTATATTATAGCAAAGAAGAGACGCCTTCAAGTTCATACAATAGCTTTTGAATAAAGACAGGTTTTTACAATAGTCGCCGGGCCTGAAGCCACTTACGTCAGCGTATTCATTGAAAGCCCCTGGGGAGTCTAACTCTTTTAAGAAAATTTTAAGAAAAACACAAGATAACTTTTATCATGCAAATTATTCCCGTGTTTTTGTACACTTCTTTCAGCAAGCGCTTGCTTTGTCTAGTATTGAATTGTGTTGCAGTATATTATTGTAAAATATCATTATTTTGCTATTATACAATGGTGCATTTAAATACAAGATATGTATCCTTTTTCCTGTGAATAAATTGCACAGTGTTTCTTTCATAGTTTTCAGAGGAGACATTTAACCAAATCTTTACAAACTCAAGGACCTGTTTCCGTGAGCCCAATTTCGATAAAGCTGCACAAAGCTTTTAGTGGCTAGCAACATAACGTCATTCACATAATAAATTTATACATATTAAAAATGAGAATTCAAAGAAAATAAGATTATTTCATCGGTGGTCTGAACTTTATTAACATGGTTTAGACCAGAGTTCCCCAACATTTTTTGGGTCGTAGACCCCATGCTATGTTTTCCCGTGTTGGGTAGACCCCCTACTTACCTGATATTGATTTCCTGTAAATTTCTAACTGTAGTGAAGTTTAGTGTTAAAAACTTAAAGTAACACATGTTAATTTATACATTTATTAATTGAATTTAAATTAAAACTACTCAAAATAAAATTTTGTATCTGTTATGTAAAATATACGTAGCATTAAACATAGAATAAACTATAAATAAAATAACATAAGCAATAAGTCAATATTTTTAGTGAGAAGGATGAACCTGATGCTTTAATAATAAATTATCAACATTTGGCGTCAATTTTGTAAGGGTTAATCTTAAATCTCCTCGGCTAATGATGGCCAATCTGTTTCTTTTTTTTCGTTAGGAGATTGGTAACAGCGCTGAACCTCCTTTCCACTAGGTATGATGAGACTGGAGACTGCGACTCTCAGTTTTTTACAAGTTCAAATTGTATTGCGACCACAAAGCGAATACCAAAATCCTACAACTTACACAATTTTAAAACCATATACTTATAATATTTTTTTTTCTTCATAGGTACTTTTATAAATAATGTATATGTTTTGATATAATGATTTAAGTAAATAGGTACCATCAGTGTATGTGTTGAGATCCACTATCGTGGACCCCCATTTTCATTTCATGGATCCCCAAATTTTTTTCCTCAAATTTTTTTCGCTGACGTAGACCCCTTGCAGGTTGTCATAGACCCCTAAGGGTCGATATAGACCACTTTGGGTATCACTGGTTTAGACACTTAGAAGTCATAATACAAAAACTTTACATATCAATCTTAGTACAAAGTACATAATTTTCTTCTACGAATACATTATATTCATTTACTCTTTACGATAATATATATGATTTGCTCCTATCGCTGAACATATATTCAATTTACAAGTTGTTTGGTGAATTATTTCTTAATGAAAAAAGCTAGTTTAATTTTATGAGAAATGTTACAAAACATTTGTCGAAAGCCGAAGCTTTCCTTTGCACCTTTGAAATGGTTTCCTGAAATATTTATAGCGCAATCTCCTAAAAACAAACTGATCGAAGATCCCAATAAATCGTGCTAAACATAACATTTATCATTTGATTACTGTTCTAGTTGACGCCTCATTTGCATAAAGGTTTGCGTACCCGCTTTTTGAATAATTTGTAGAAAGGTTATTTCTTTTTCTATTCTAACAAATTGATCAGGTCTGAACACTTAGTGATCTGGTGTTGCTAAAAGCAAATATTAAAATAAAAATTATCGTTGACAAGAACTAACTGGCCTTCCATAGTTCAATAAAGTCGCTATGCATTTATGGAAAATATTATTCACTGCCATTAGGCAGTGAATAATATGTTTGAAATAGAAAATGAGTGATGAGTTGAAATAAAAAAAATTGTAGCAATAAGTTAAATGTTGCGTAAAAATGCAATATGCTGCAAGAATACATAAATTTCTATATATATAAATTTCAGTCACATCAATTTATTAATTATTCTCGCAGATATAATTTTATATAAAATAAAGTGTGCAATAGAAAGTATATTAATATATAAATACGACTGTCTCATTCATCATTGCTTGTCAAAAAAAATGATTATGAAAAAAATGACAAGTAGATAAACTTTGACACTGTACATTGCAAAGTTTGGAAATTGTCGAAGAACTTTAATGTTATGCTCATTATGACACAAATCGGTCACAAATTCATGTTAATCTTCAGTCTAGCTTGTTTTAAGTAAAGGAATTTACTTATTTAAATACTGTAATTAGCATTTTTTTAAAATCGTGATTTGTAATCGTTTTTATTGCCGTAATGGTGCGAATATGTAATAAAACTTTAGGTAAGATTTTTTTTGTAAAAAATATTATAGACTTATAGTGTAAGGAACTTTAACTGTGTTTAATTTAAACACAAATTTTATTGAATATAGTTTTGCAATATTTACCAAAACCTTTATGCAAATTGATTGATATATCAAGCAATTTGTTTTAAAGACATGAAAAGGCATTAATTTAGTTTCAATAAACATTCATTGTATTTTTAAAAAATTTGTCGATAAAATATTTTACATAATAAATCTGAAACAGTGTTTAAAGTATTTTAAAAGTATCAAAGTTTCAAATTATTATAAATAAGTAACTGATAAAATGTTTTTGTATATGCTTTCTTAAATAACTATTAATTGAATGTTTTTACAAACAACAATTCATTCACATTGTTCTAAACATCATTATGATCAACAGTGCCTATTCATCTTCATCATCTAATGTAAACTTGTGTGCAGATGTATACCTTGCAGTAGGTTTCTATCAGCTGACATAAAAAAGATGAAGCTTATATAATAATTACTTTATTTCTAGATAAAAAATTCTTCCAAGATCAAGTCTTAAATAATATTCACATAAATAAAAACTCTGTGGATGAGAAAATAAAGGCAATACTGTGTGAATACCCTGTAGAAAACAAGGAAACTATCAAAGAATGGCTCTTGAAAGTTATCACCATTATAGATTTAACAACTTTGTCTGGTGATGACACTAGATCTAATGTATTTAGATTATGCCAAAAGGTTTGTATATATATTGTGTGTATATTATTACAATTTCAAGGAATAATTAAACTCAATAATTGGTGCTAAAGTTCAAAACACTAAAACAATAATATTATTCTGTAATTATAAAAGTAATAGACCGCGGTTCCCCTGGAACCTTAAATATTCACTACTTTAAAAGGGGTGTTGGTTTGGTACTCTCTGTGCCCTGTTGCAACTACAGAATCTGCAAATGCCACTTTGCTTGAACATATATAATTACATTACATTACTACATAATTAAAGACCTACCATCTGTTTGATACAATGATTAAGACTGCCACATATAAAGCTCATTATTCATTTTACATATAAAAAAGGATTGCATTTACAATTATTAACCTTTATGCTCAAATGCATTAAATGACTTAGTCAATATCGAGGATAAGAGTGTCTGTTTTTAAGTAACATATAATTTATCTGAAACTATTTCATGTATGCATGTTTCTTGGCTTTAAATAAATTAATTTGCCTAATGAATTACATATACACTTTGTGCATTTTCTTACAGGCTGCAAATCCTTTAAAACCTGAGTTAGTAAAAAGTTTAAACCTTGATTATAAGATAAAGACTGCAGCAGTTTGTGTTTACCCAACAAGAGTAGCGGATGCATATGAAGCCATTAAACAGATGGGACTAACTGATACTATACAAATTGCATCAGGTGTTTAATTTTTTTTTGTGTTTATTAAACCTTACTAATTCTTTGTTCTATATTAATATTGTTATCTATTTTGGAGCATTTGTAGTATTCTATCGTAATATGAGTAAAATCTAAGAAAAGCTTTGTATAAACTAAACTAGAATTAAATTGACATCTCCTTTTCTGTATTTAAATATATAAAATATATGTGTGAGATATTCTTTACATCCTTATCTGTGAAGCTTAAATCAAGCTCAATCGGGTTATTTTGCAATCAAAATATATTTATCAACATCATTACAGCCAGGCCTTAGGACTAACACTGCTGGACAAATACCTCCCTACAAATTTCCATCCAGACCTGTAGAAATGGGCTAAAAAAATTATTAAATTGTAAATTATAAAGATTAATAATTATAAAATATTTTTCTGCTAATTACCAGTAAAGGTCTTTACTGGTAATTGGTTATTGAATATTGTTTACTTTATGTACCACATAATTATCAGTTTAAAAGAGGGGCATATAGAATTACATTTTGACAATAAAAGATTCTTCTTAATGGATGTCATCGAAACATCCATAGTTAGTAAATATCAGGGAAAATATATTGATATCATAACGAATAAATAGGCAGTGGAAGATATTGAGAAGATTGCAATGAAATTGAATACTTTTATATTGAAAACTACATTACAGTTGCAACTGGGTTTCCGTCGGGGCTATACCCATTGCAGAGCCGTCTTCTAGACATAAAATATGCTGTCAATAATGGCGCAACGGAAATCGATGTCGTACTTGATCGCAGTCTTGTTTTGACGGGAAAATGGGAGACGCTATATAACGAACTGGCACAAATGCGGCAAGCTTGCGGCGAAGCTCACTTAAAAGTAATTCTGGCAGTTGGCGAACTGGGTTCATATGAAAACGTGAGGATTACAAATTTTATCATCGAAAAATTGTTGACTTGTGTTATTATGTATTATATGTAAAAAAAAAACTCAGCCTAAATTTGGTTATAGGATGTTTATCGCCATAAAAGTAAATGAATTTTGGGCAGTATACTTCTTTCTCTGTGACTAAAAATTTACTTTACAATTATTTATGTAAATATACTACATTCAACTTTAAAAAACCTTATCGTTGAATGTGACAAAGAACTATTAATTTGAAATTTTGAAGAAACACCCGTATTCATACAGAAGTATATAGTTGTAGATAAAAACATACATAATATATTAGTTCATTCTACAGTAGATTAAAACAAACGATCTTCATTTTAAGGTTATCTAAAAATTTTAGCGATAAGCCGCCCATGGCGTATTTAATTGTAAAAATACGCTAAAGATTTAAATTCTTCATTTTGTAATTGATTCGAAAAAACCTTTCAGCTTTATTTTTAACGTGCTAAGTAATTGTTAAACTTTGCGTTCTTGTATGTTGTACGAAAACAAATTCCAAACTCTTCTACTTTATACTAACCCATTGTTCATTAAATATACTGTTAAAAGCATAACTTATTTCTTATGATATCTTCTTACGACCTGTAAATTTAAAGTGTAGTATTTATTATACATTTAAATTGAACTAGTTAAGGGAATTTTCGCCCGTAAACAGTAATATTAATGAAATTTACACAGGTGTACAAAGCGTCAATGGTGTCCATGGTAGCTGGTGCAGATTTTATCAAAACTTCCACTGGAAAGGAAGCGGTCAATGCAACTTTACCGATCGGCTTAGTAATGTGTCGAGCTATTCGCAACTTTTACTTAATGACGGGTATTAAGGTAAATCATTCTCCTTCAAATTCAATACTATTTTATTATAGTTCTACCGGAATCGCTGAGTCGCATCTTAACCCATTCGAGACCGTACACAATTTTGAAAACCATCTCCAGAATCAGAATTTCTTTTTTTCGGTTTATAGTGACGGCTTTTGATACAAAAACATGTTGGCAATAGAAATCAGTCGCTTTGTAACTCCCTTTGCAAAAATAAGATAAGAGCGTGTGTGAGCATGTGTGCAAGTAGCTTTTCTGAATATTTTTATTACGAGGGACGGATTACACACCAAGTGTGCAATGTAAAATAAAATAAAAACAATTATTAAATTGAATAACATTTATTCCAAAAACAGTCAGTTAACATGAAATTCTTTGTTTAGGTTCAGTAATGAAGAAAAGAATATAATCCATTTATTTTTAAAGGCATCTTAAAATATTTTGAAATCTTCCTCTACTCCATATGTCAGGAAAAACAATCAAATTAAAATAATTTGCTTGTACTCCAATAGTTTTAAATTCTTGAATATTTTATAGTGCCCATAAGTAGTAACACACTTAAAAATATCTTGAATTCCAAGATGGTTATTTGTTTCCATTTTTCCCCTAAAATCATTTCTCCGTACTTTTTTATCTTACTCACAGTCGTAGAGAAAAATGTATTATCAAACAAGAGTTCAAAAAATCGTACAGATCACCTCATTTAGCCTTTAGCCCATAAAAGTATTTTTTTAAATCACCGCTATCTGCCCATCCCTCAGCATCTTCACTAACTTTACTTTCATATTCTTCGATTTCACTTTCAACTTCACTAAAATCTTCCCATCACTATGCTCAACAATATCATTTAAAGGATATACCGGATAACCATCACTATACATAACGATATTTCGGTTATTTTTTCAAGTGTCCGTAGGCATCAAATCATCACTTTCACTATCGCTGCTTCTTTTCTGTAATGCTCATGGTCCTGGCTTTGGGTCACTCATTTTAGAGGCTAAATTGAAACCAACACCAAATTTTGTTTTTAACAACTTCTGAGATTATTTTTATGTTAAGTTTGTCTTGTCCTCACGACAATTCAGCAATTTAAAATCATTGCAAACACCGTATGCAGGCGGTCTTTTTGCCTCGGAAATGCATTGCACACACGGTGTGGATTCGGTCTCGAATCGGTAAGAAAGCGCGGTAAGCCATGGAAAAATAATCATGAACGGAACACCCACTATATTTCCCCTCCCCCGTCTCTTCGCGCTTTTCTAAGACATTTTAGATATAAACGAAAAATGTTCATCATTTGTAAATTTTACAATTGAAAGTATATTTTAAATCAAAAGTTAAAGAAAAATCAATGTGGGTTTATAAAATTATATATTTACTTCAATTTAATTTATTAGATATGTTATAAAAAATAAGTTCCCTAATTGGAAAATCTTGTTCGTTTGCGATTAACGGGTCTCTCATCCCCGTATTTGTCCTAAATCCGCCGCTTTAGAACCGAACAATAGATAGAGAAATAAAGTGACAGCGTTTTCACCATGTAAGCACGTAATGAAGTTATATACAAAACGTATATACGTTCTTGAATTTAGTGTCGTATTGAAGATATAAATAAATAGTAAAAATGGTTTTCACGATGTTAAACTTTGTCATGTCTGTGAATGTAATTAACATGAGAAAAGCCCAGTGAAATGTAATGAGATTCCTCCTCTATCTGTTAACTTCTTACATCAAATCACGTATTTGGCAGATGAAGGACATTTAAATTGAGTCGACATTTCAAACAAATGAAGCTACATTTCTACTTTGCTAATTACTCGTGTCATGTCAGGTATGATACGTGATGAACATGAATGTGAAATATGACGCATCAAAGCATATCCAAAATTTGAATTTGATGATAGTTGTTACAACGTAGCAGTAAGATTATTATTTTCTTTCTTAGGTTGGCCTTAAACCTGCCGGGGGTATTAAAACTGCAAAGGATGCCGTTAACTGGTTAACTTTAGTGTATACAGAGTTGGGTCCCGAATGGGTCACTCCACACCTCTTTCGCATTGGTGCTTCAAGTCTACTTGACGTAGTAGAAAAAAAATTGGATAATTGTATCTAAATTACTTTAGCATAACATGCATACATAAATACTTCTAAGACTTTATACATATCACTTTCAATAAAATCTTAAGAAAAATTATCGAGTTTTAACAGAAGTTTGATTGTTCTGATCTACGTTAAAAGGAATAATCATGTCTTCAAATGTTTTTGGTTAAGATTTCAATTTAGATTGGATAGTTAAAATGCTGTCGCAACACTGATATGCATATTTGTAAGTTTTTTTTTAATAAAAAGTTTTCGATACACCTTTTGTTCTCATTCATTGCACCCTTTCTATGAATATATATATATATACATATATTGAACAACGGTTCTCTGCCAGAAATATTCAAAATTTTACAATATTTTTTTTACAAAACTAACGTACAGAATAATAAATGGTTTATTTATTCATTTGTATAATAGATTATTTGTATTTATGTAATAATTAATATATGGATACCAAAGGTTCATTAAACTCTCTTCCTTTTAGTTACAATATTTTAATTTTTTCATGTGCTGACGACTACAGGCTGCTATTATCAATTCTCTACATAATTCGCTATTTGCGATTATCCTTTACATATATTTGTAGTTTATATCAATGTCTACAAAAAAAAAATCTAAGAGTACAAGAACGACAAATGAATTTCCAACTTGACAAAATTCTCTTTGTGCGTTTGGCGCAACTGTTAGACACAAATGATTTTAAATAAAAACTGTCGTTACGAATTTTCAACGGTTTTGTTACTGGACATATTGCCAATAGTTTCATGTACAGACCGCGCGTGTTTTTCAAGTGACCAAAATGTTTTAAAACAGATTACCTTGTTTCTTTTATGTGCTTGACAATTAAAAAAAACAGATTATATTAAAAGTCCATATATAAATAAATAATTTGAATAATTTGTATATTGCTAATACAAATTATTTATTTTGTATTTTCGGAAAACTTTCAGTTAGATTTAATATTAAAGAGAAAAAAAAAATTTACAGTAATTTTATTATTAACATATTGTGTTACTATTTAGGTATAATCTAAACTTTGTATGATTAAATAAAGGGTTTAGAAACATTTACCCTCAACATATAATAAACTTTCGTCTTTTTAAAATCACCGTCGATGACATTAAAAATTGTTCATTGATCTTAATGTTTAGAATAATATCCCCGGTATAATATTAATTTTCTCTAAGTGGCCACCTGACTATTGTTTTCCAAACTTATAATTTTAAGAATAGAGATATTCTCTATCCTAATTGAAATGAAACAATTTTGTGTGAAGTAAACCGTGTGGTTTTTTTATACGGAATGTTTATAATGATATGGTTTCAGATGAAGTAAGTGTTATTAGCTGGTGCGACTCTTACAGCTTGATCGATAATGACTTCGCAGAATAGACGTACGTAACGAAAAATTATACGCCAGATTAGATACCACTAATAGGAGACTTACATAAGCACGAAGAACTAAACTCGTGTTAGCGTTTAGTGTGATTACCGTGCAAAGTAGATATTAAATTATAACTAAAGGTGACTGTAAGTTCTGCTTGGCCGCTCGCAATCGCAAAAAGGCCTATGGTGAATATGGTGCATAATTTTTGATGCAGCGCAGGCGTTCGCTGTGATGTAGCCGTACTCCGGCTACATCACAGCGAACGCCTGCTTTTGTGTTTGTGGTTGCGCATGCGGTGTCCTGTGTAACTGAGTCTGGTTATATTGATTTATTATTCGCGCAAGGTGTGAATAGAGTTGTGGCGTTTGTCAGCGCGGTGTCCTGCGGCAGCATTCCTCGAAGCACAACCTGTTGTGGCGGCATTCATAAATCGTGTTGCATGTTAAACAAGGCGTTTCATGAAAAGTCTATTTCGCTCAAAGCGTACTCCTAAGCAATCTAAGAGCTCGGCAGCCTATCCATCCGATAAAATTGTAATATTTAGTGGGCCCGAGATCAGGCTCTCCAGGGAGACATCGAGCTTCACTACCTTAAAAGAGGTTCTAAGCTAAACACCCGCTACTCCCTGCCCTCTCGCACCCGCGGAATCTACAAATACCGCTCGGGCAACTGTGTCAAAGCGAGCCGATAATAGCTTTGTACGTGATACGTTTGTAGCTTATACTGTGGCAGCTTCATACTCTTAAGAATATATCTACTTTTAATCATTATAGAGCTTTGTCGATGCTCTGTGTAAATAAAACGCAAGATATGGATACAAATTTTTATTTGCTTGTTATTGTCCACTGATTTAATGTAAATAACTCTTGTTTTATAAATTATTATAATTTTTATTATTTAGGAATTGGCATCGTTTCACTATACACTAAATCTTTTGCAATAATCTTAACTTTTACAATATTATAAAAGTGCATTGCTTAAGACTACCTATGATATTTAATTACTATCCTTAACATTACTTTTGGCAAAATAGTTATATACAAACATGTATCTATACATATATATTTTATTTTTTAAGCAAATCATAATTAGCTGTTTAAAAAAACTGACTCCATAAAATATATTCATGAATTTAAATATTGTTATAATATTTTGATAGATAGTGTGCAATACACTTACCCCAAGTACGGTTATGAACTGTAGTGTCTTTTTTAAATGTAAACAAGTAAGTATTGCAAAATAATAAAGTACGGAACAATTTATCGTTTAACACCTAATATTTTAACAGAGGCGTAGGCCCAAAAGTTTGTCGAATATCTAACACAGTCAACGCTTTTAACGGCTAAACTTTTTAATCTGGGTTTATCGGCTCTTTTCTAAATTTTACTTGATTGTAGAAACCAAATTGCTCTTACATTTAACTTTTATTTTTACACATTACTTATGTTTTCTACTTGTTCATCTTAATGAAGCGATTATTTGATATATGTATAATTTATTACATAACATAAAACCACCGCTAGCCATTGAAAAGGCTAAAATTATTTACATGCGTCTAATATTAAAAAAACCATAATAATTAAGTTAAAAATATAACTGAGTAGGTTATGTTATTAACGTATACCTTTTCCTCTCTTTTCAATATATATATATATATATATATACATATATATATATATCTGTGTGTATATGTATATATTTATATGTGTACATATATATATTGTTCTGTTTAGTTTACGTTGTTACTGGTCTTTTTCCACGGGGACTTCTGCACGGAAACCATGCTCCGGGTCAGCATCATAGTTGACAACCCTTAACTTTCCGTTTCTATCCATATATCCGTAATGGCCTCGAACATGGCCATCGTTGTCGCGTTCCTCATACCGAAATTGGCGGTTTTTTCTAGAATGACAAAAATTAATGTTCTTATTCTTTAAGGCAATTAGTAAAAGTTTCTACACAACAAAGTTCATTTATTACATGACTCTTAAATATTTAAATTAAGTTAGTTTAACTTTTTAAATTTTACAAATCGTCATGTATGAAAAACGTGTCCAGTAGAACCTAAGTTTTTTAAGTTTTTTGATTTCTAAATGCTTCTGCCTTACGCATACTTACTAATAACTTACATAAATTACAAACTAGTATTCATTTTAAACATCCCCGCCTTATAAATAGTTATTGTTAAAAAAAACTTTTGAATTTAGGATAACTTCTTGTTACAACAACTTGACTCTATTTCAAATCTAATTACGTAGGGAATTACCATGCCTATTTACATCTTTTACATAAAGATGCGCATAAATTCATAGCATTAACTGAAACTTCGATCTTCTTTTTCGGTGATTATCGACGTTGGTGCATATATTAAAGATTTATAAACAGTAGCCATTATAAAACGATTTAGCTGACAGGTTCAAGAAATGTATTAATATTGTATTCTAATAAAGACGGTTACTTATTTAACACTATCTTCTACCTGATACATTCGGAAAAATGTTTTTTACTTATTTCTATATATGTGTAAGGAATACGAGCGAACTTGTGACATTTAAGGGAATTTAAATTTTATAATTAACATATCGTTGTAAAATAGGTTTCAAATCAAAACATCATGTAAAAAACACATTACTGACTGTTCTAATAAGAAATCAAAAGATCTGATTGTTAATCGAGACTTATTATTTTAATACATTACCCTTTGCCTGTGTCATATCCAAATTGGTAGCTATGTGGACCTTTCATCCCGTGCATGCGGAACTCTGTTCGTTCGCCAGCAGGCGGCGGTGCGTGTTCTTTGAGCTCACTTGTCCGTGGCGAATCCGGTCGCGACGGCTCTGATATTACGCTACCTGGAAAATATCAACTACGTCATTCTTAATCACAGGAAACATATAGGTCGAATAACCTAATTGTAAAATCTCACTTTCTCCGTACATCATCTCATAATCGCAATTATTGGTGCGTATATCATGTCTTTATTTAAAACTCTTAGTGTGCAATGATAAAATAATTATTATGGGGTTATCAATAAAACCGCCAGTGGTTCCGAAACATCTTTGCTACTTCATAAGTTACTACACTTCCCTGTGTAAGGTTTCATCTTTATTGATAAACTAATTAAATCATATATAGAAAACATTGGTTATGAAGCGGAGTACTAAGCTCCTATGCAATCAATAAGCCCAATATTCACTATTGTCAAGATTTTAGCCGGTTATTTTTTAATAATTGTAATTTGTATCACTAGGAGATATTGCTTACTATGAAGTGATTTTTTTTCGTGCATTTACTGTGCGCAGACAGTTGCGAGAGAAGTTACCGCTATTTTAGTTATTTAGGTGTAAATGATCTTTTTCTTGTTACAGTAGCTGATAAGATGTGACGGGCTTTTGTTTAGTAAATAAAAAGTGAAACAAGCTTAAACAAATAACGCATTGCAGAAATAAACTCAAACTGAGTAATGTCAACAAAAAAAAAATTTAAAAATTAAAAAATATTTTTACTTTTTTTACCTGCTCTGCATTGCTGCCCAAGCAACATTTTTAGATTCCACGGGTTTGAGAGAGCAGGCTTAACCTAAAATCTCTTTTATGATAGCGAAGCTCGATGACTGCCTGAGAAGCCTCGGCTTGGGTACTATATACTACAATTTCACCGGATTGGGTGTTTTTACTTACGTTCAGGATATCTGAAATGACTTTCCGACGCTTGTTGTTCACTTGTTTGTGGGTTGAGATCATCATTTGAATTGTTTGATACGGAATAATTCTGGAAAAAGTATGTTAATAAGTTTTATTAGTAAATATTACATCAATTAACAAAACTATTTCATAATACATATAATAGTTTTTGTAGTGAAGGTAATTACATTTTGCAATATGTTTTCTTCTTTTATCTTCCGTTTCTTTTCATCCTCCTCTAATAAATAAATGATTTTCTCGTCAGATGGCTTTTGATATTCTTCAGTTACTCTTAAGATCGGATGAAAGGGTTGTAAGGGTCTAGCTTTTGGAACTACGTCCGAAGAATCATCAGCAAATTGTGATATTGGAATAGGAATCGGCTTAAAACCATCTGTATACTTTTTGGGATAAAATTTCGTTGGTGTTTTAAACTTTGATAGTATTGGTTTGTACGGTAAAATTTGTGGCGCTGGAATCAATTTCTGTTTATGAAATCTTTGCAAATGTGGCATGAATCTACTGTGGTCAGAATAAAATATAGGCAGTTGCTGATCTGAGTTTTCAAAAGCAGGGGTTTTAAGCACTTCTTGTTCATCGGATGGTTTGATAACAAGTTGATAATCGTTAGGTGCATTAAGTGCAGGAGGTTCTAATTTTGATGACGGTGTGGGTACAGTTGGCTGTGAGTATTGCAAGGCTTTTTCGTTTCTGTTATTTTTAAATATGCTAAGCGCTTCCGTTTCGTTCATCTCCGGTAATATTATAGGCACTACGCCTTGGGAGTTTTGGGCCATATGTGCTATTGGATACCAATCACTTTGTGGGCCAGTTCCCGTTCCTTCATATTGATAGTCTGATTGCTTTTCACCTAATGGTGGGAGCAAATACGTAGCTGGTTTGGGTATTACTTCCAATATTACTTCCGCATCCCTTTCAGGTTCATGAGGAATAAGGTAGGTTTTATCATCTTGCAAAAAGTAAGACGGATCATGGGGCGAATCGTTTGTAACAAGTATTACATTAGCACTATTTTCTCCTTCTTTTTCAACCGGAACTTTTATCGCTGTTATTGATAATGCAGCTACAATTCCCTGGAAAATTTATAAACCGAGTAGGAATTAGTTTTAAATAAAAAAAAAACATTTCATTAAAATTGTGTAACATATCAGGATAGCTCAGTATAATAATATAACTTTAAATTAGGCGTCAGTCAATCAACGAGCGCAACCAGTAAAAAACGAAATAGTTTTTCTATTACATCATCGTGGCGTAATCAGTCGCTGAAGAAAAGTGTGTCAGAAAGAAAAAAGCTCTATCCGTTATTTAAAAAAGGAAAGGGAATATTAGAGTTGTTGACAAATCTGTAACTAATTATTTATCATTGAGTGTAAATCGATAAAACTGGGTCGAGCTTTCTTTTATTATTCAATTAGCCATTACTTTTTATGTTTGTAAGGGGAAGCTGAAATTATGGGTGCAATAAATATTAAAAGACCCTACTCTTGAGTATAAAGAGTTTACGTAAGTATACTTTAAAAATAATGAATAACAGTCTTTTAATTAACGTTTTATTCTTGTTTAAATAAATATATTAAAGCAATATCATGGTAATATATTTTAGTAAATTATTTTATTTTTTATGTGAATCATGTTTAAAAAAAAAACAGTTCACCAACATCTTAATCACTGATGACGGGTTTCATTATAGAATTTCATTTGTTCAGATATTCCGTTGATTAGCTTTTAATGATGAGGTAAATTTACAAGTATATTTTTTTTAGTTTCTCTTTTTCCGCAGCTATTTAAACCGGAATTGATACGTTCCGGCACGTAGCAAACGACAAATCTGTTGGTTGTTATGGAAGTTGATTACTATAGTAGAACCACTTCCCGTTCTATTACCAACTGGTTAAAACTAGGAACTAGAATTTCTCTTAACCTAAGTATACGTATGAATGTTTTCTCTAATTAATAGCGCCGATAACACACCTTACCCACTAATATAACTAAAAATAATATAATTAGATTTATTTTAAAAAATATATATTTAGTATAACAACTTGCTTTGACTTAAATTTTGAAACATCTTAAGGTTAAGCATATACAGTGCAGATAGCATACGCTGCAAGTCTTTTAAGAGAAAAACGAACAATTTTATTTGATACAGCGTAATACGGCTTAAACTCCCATGATCGAAATTTAAAAAAAATGTTACACAAAGTGGAAGGTAATTGTGAGATCCGATTGCGGTCAGGGCTGGCAGCACATTTTTTTACTTTCTTACTTGTTCAAGAAAGTAAACTAGTGACGGCTTTCCGACAGAGCGTCATTGACTTGTTACTGTGCTAGTTTATCAGTGTTTAGCCTCATATTAACATCGAAAGGGGAAAAACAAAGAGTTTATTTTTCTAACTATTTAAGTTAGAAATACCACAGCAGTAACTTTAATTTTGTAGGAATAAGTGATAGTAACATTTTTGCAATACAAAATTTGTTAAACCAAACAATCTTTGGAATTACTGATAAAATTAAAACAAAATCGATAATATAAATTTGTTTGTATCGTTAAAAAATAACAAAAAAATATTTTTAACGTCAGACGATTATAACAAAAACTAAAACATGCTATATAATCCAAAATGAAGTTAAGAACAAAATATGTATATACGAATACGTTTGAGTAATAAATGTATAATTCTTTTCGTTTAATATTTCGTTAAATATTTAGTTTTAGTTAAAAATTTAAATGTTAGAGATTACCTCGCAAATTATTCACAAATTTTTGTTAGAAAAGTGTTTGCACTGTACTAAAGAGTCGATTTCTTGTAGAAGAGAAGCACCTGCTTAATAAATTTGTATTTTCCTGTTTTTTTTTAAATATTTGTATTTTCCTGTTGCACAGACTTAAAATTCTTTTTTTTCCTTACGTGTAAGATAGACCTGTCTGTTTATTTTTCATGGTGCCGATTTTGGCGCAACACAATGTGTGACAAGGTAACATACAATATTAATTTGTTCCCGTAATCTTTTATTTTTATCCTCATCTTACATCCTTCTTAATGTCTACTATTCGTTCTCCTCTATTTAAAACAAATTATCTTTCATTTTTGCCATTCTTTTCCATATATCATCATCGCCTCGCTTTCTTCGCCTTCTCTCCTGTATTCTACATTAACTTTTTTTTCTTTTTTATTTGTTTTTACATTAACCCTATTATTTTTTCTTCTTTTTTATTGTTAATTTTTATTACTTATTCTATTTCCTACTGGCTATGTCGCAGATTAAGTTGTCACGATTAAAATTTTTTTAACACCGAAGGAATTTTTTTTTCAATTTATTTGTACTTATCATTTATTACCTTTTATTATTGTTCATACAATATTTTTACAGATCCAGAAAGATCTGGTGATGCTCCTCTTTGCTTACCAATGAGGCGATGTTGTCATGCTTTATTCTCCTGCTAGCCGAGACTGGCATTTCAATCTTATGGACCGGAAGACGGGACAGTTGATCACGTGCACCACGGTCTAATTCACGTTCGGATCACAGATGCACGAGAGAGTCTCTTTGAACTTAAACCTATAAAGATACTCGGAAAATCCCCCGTGTCACGCTAACATTTAAACCAACACCGTGTCCTGCTCGATCCAGCGAAGCACTTAATAAATTGAGACGGTGTCTGGAAAGAACTTCCACGACACCGTACCCGTCGTGCGTCCCATATACCTCATGTTCCATTCGACAAGCGTATCCAGCTCAAGCTGTCTCTTGACGAAGGAGACGGTGCATTCCTCATATGGCAAACTGAAAATGCCCTCTCGTTGCTCTCCTCCCCCGCGTTCGCTTTTATAGAATCTTCTTTCACATCCTTCAGACCCGTCTATTTACCGTTAGATGCTTGTTTGCGACCGCACAAATATTATAGACAGAGAAGTGAACGACTAAATCAGTTTATATTAAATCGGAAAAGAGGTCTTTTCGGAAAATAATATGTGTAAACTTGGTAGTAAAATCTCTTTGGCTGAACCATTTGTATCTGACTGGTTTTGTGGACATTCAAAAGGTGGCGATTTTTTTATAAAAAGAATGAAATTAGTAAAAAAAAATTCGGAATATTTTAAAAATTGGAAATTTTTCAATAATTTCCTTAAAAAAGAAAATAAATAGAACACAAGCCGCGAAAAAAATTGTTAACTACCTAACACTGATTGCCCACTTACAGATAAATTGGATGTGATTATTGAAAAAGTGAATCAAGATCATCACATCAGTACTTAGCTGATGTATTGAAAATTGACCACAAAACAGTTTTAAACCATTTGGGTTACACATGCGTTTATTAAATGATATATGATTTTTTATTAAGACGTAAACAAACTGAACCGTTTCTGTAGAAATTGATAACTAGTGAGCAAAAGAGGATCACGTATGACAAGATACTGTGAAAAAAATAGCCATAGATCGACAAGGCTTAACTGACTGTGGCAAAACAGTGAGTTAATTCGCAAAAAGGTCCTCCTGTGTGAATGCTGGGATTGGAAGGGCGTTGTTCATCATGAATTTTTACTGCCGGGAAGAACCGTCGATTCAGATCTCTACTGCCAACAATTGATAAGATTAAGGCAAGATGTTGGGAGAAATCGGCGAGAATTAATCAATAGAATATGTTGTGGGTTTGTTAGATCAGTTAGTGGAATTGTGGTTTTTCATTATGATAACTCTATGCCGCACACATTTTTAGCGCCTTGGTAAAAATTAAGAGAGTTTGGCTGGTAGATGATAATGCATCCGACATTTAGCCCTGACTACGCACTAAAGATTCCCGCATGTTTGAATCTCTTTGGTATTTTATTAACATCAAGAAAAAACTGCGAAAACTGCTTGACGCATTTTTTCATCAGAGATCTCATAATTTCTAAAGCAACGGCATCATACGATATCTTACAAGATTGCTACAGTTATCAAACAAAAAGGCACCTAGTATATGATTAAATTTAAATATAGTTAAGAACTTAAAAAAACATATCAGGAAATTTCATATAAAAAACGTTGGAAGTTTCATCTAAGCTAATAGTTCTTACTAGCAAATTCATAAATAAAACGTTTAATAATGAACGTTAAAGTAGACTTCCTACAATATTATATTACACAGTGCACTATCACTCAACACCTCAAAACTAAAAATGGTCTTTAGAGGCCATCTTCATCATTCTTAAATTAACATTTTACCCACAAAATGGAGCAATGATGCATGAGCAACTAAGTGAAATTCTGACCTCTTGACTTAAATGACCAGTAATCATAGATAAGCCTTTCTTTTAAAATTTCTATGACATGGTATAAACATAAAAAACTTCAATCTGTGCAGTTTATATTAACAAAAAAAGTCTTGTTATATACTTATGAAAATATATACTGGTATTTAATAAATTGATTTGTCGCCGTTTATGTAACTGAAAACTTAACATAATAAAAAGCTAATATTTCAGTTTTAATGGCATATCTTCTCACCGCACGTAATCTTACAGGTCCATGATTAGAGAAACAAGTAACATTTAAGTCGTTAAGCGAAAGTTAAACAAGAAACGAGCGATACTAACAGAACATAAATGCTAGAAAAAGTAAAATAATCAATTACACAATAAGTAAACTTTTAAGAAGCTAATGAAATATTTTAGCGTAAAAAATATTCAGTTATAGTTTTATCACTTTGTAATTCAAAATATGTATAAAGCTTTTTTAATGCTACGTACCTTTTTTATTAAATGTAATAAATGCGAAATTATATAAAATACATGTTACGTCCGAGTCGGTATTCATATTTTAAACATTATTAAAGGTTTTGTACACAAAAACATGTGGAGAGCATGTTTTTGCATAATTAAACCATATTTATCATTATATAAAATGGTACTTAATATGTAAAATACTTTTAAATTGATAAATATGAATACATAATATAGTAACGAAAGATTTTATTGAGTTTTTGGCAGTTCTATATAAAACTTAGAATAAATAAAGGCATTAAGTTTGCAACAAGAAAACATTAAGTGTCTTTATTTAATTAATAATAAATAAATACATACTATTACTATTTTTTTTTCGTCAAAAAATGAAAATATAATAGAACACCTTCTTTTAACCTTTGTGTAATCGTATTATGATTTTTAAAGACAAAAAATATTCATTGTTTATTGTCAACGGGAAAATCTATTTAACACGCCGTAAAAGGCTATAAAACCCTGTCATTGGCTTCGTGAGAGACATTAAAATGAAAGTGAGACTAATAATCAACTTGGCAATAACTAAGAGATCTCATTGTGTCTTTTTGGACCTCCCACTTAAAATATTCTACTATTAACATGTAAAATTTAATTAATAGTCATTTAAGACCAATAAAAATATTAAAATTTAAATATATATTATATTAACATTTTTTAACATAAAATTCTGTTTTATTTACTAGACTGACAAGGTTTTATTTGAAAAACTCACCAAAATTATTTGATACCACATTCTTTAACCAATGATAAATTAGCAAAATTATTATTATTTTTGAAACACAACACTTCTCTCAGTTATTGATTCTTTGATTGACTTCGTTACACCAGCGCAAGCGTCACCTTTACTTATAATAATATCAATGGAAACTAACGGCAGTTACGCTTGCGTTTTATAGATCGACAGTTCACCTCTTTATTGTACATAAGATTTTGCTGTTTATTTTTTTTACCAGGTTAGGTAAGTGTTGCACTGCTTTATTAGCAAGAAGCCTTATGCTTCACTTCTATTAGTGCAAAAGTAAAATATCATTGTTAAATGTTTTCATTTTTTATTGTAAACTAAACATGTTCTTTTAGTGTACACACCTATACTCTCTTTTCACTGTTTTAAATGTTTCTTCCGAATTATAAATTTACAAATGACGAAACGAAACGATTGTTAAAAGTCCTAAATTTTAAATGTTTGTTGTGGAGTTCATTTCGGTTTAACTTCCGACTTAGGTCAAAGTAGTTATACAAAATAGTAATAATAATTGTCTTGACTTGTTAGTACAAGAGAATGACCATTTTTGACAGGTATTTTTCTTTTTTTTTCGATGTTCGAAAAATATTGTTAATATTTTTAACATGTCTCTTTCAGGATATCAGTTAGCGTTCACAAAACTATGATATATTTAACCGTAGCATTAGCCATTCAGCGCTCGGTATAGTACTTGCCCACAATACAACTTAGTACTTATATGACATTCTCTTTAATAATTTGAATTAACGCAATGAAACTGCAGAGTTTTTATAAAACTGCCTCTACTATTTCTCTATGCTTTTGAAAAAGTAGGATACACAAATTTACTCTCAAGCAGCAGCTGATTTTTAATTCGTAATTTAAAAAGTTAATGCCTTTTTTTCGTTATGTATACACTTAATTTTTGTGCTTTGTATCACAATTTAATTTTACCATTTATCTATCAAACATCTTTACAAACCAACGGATGTGCCTTATTCAATATGAATATTTATTTTCTTCCAAAGCGCGACCAAACAATATTGTATTTTAAATTGTTGTTCCTAATTTGATAATTTAGATATTCGAGTGCTGAGAGACTGATCGGGCATCGTCTGATTAACTTTTAATGCTAAAGTTTTTTCTGATGTCGTCGCAAAAGGACTAAACGTTAAAAGTTTTCCGGTTCCGGGTACATTTTTCGAAGATAAAAAGTTCAGTGCGAGTCTAATAATTGAAGCTGCTCGGAATTATTATTGACACTCTCGAGTCAGAGTAGTCTAGTTAGACTAGAAGTTAGTGAGGCAGTTAGTTAACTGCCTCACTAACTTCTTAACCGAACTTCAGTTCTCAACTGTGAAAAATATTCATTGACTACTAAACAGATTAACGAAAAAATAATGTGTAGGTACGTAAGATTCAGTCTTCCATAATTTTTTTTTTCGAATCGGACTTTCACTGTTGCCTATATGGCATTTGCAAATTCTGCGATGGATGGCGCAGAGGGCGCCTAGCCTACGACCCCTTTTAAAGTGGTAGCTCGGGGGCTCTCGGGCTACATACTTCTATTTTATCGATATATGGAATGACTTTGAAGTTTTAAGGGCCGAACCTCGGCTTAGTCGGTTACTATTGCCTGACTAATATCACTACTACCACTCCGGTAAGAACCGCATTATCAGATAATAGTTATGTACATTAGGTATTTGGATATTCTTAACGTAATATTAAGATAAGACATTGGAAAACAGATATTTTATACACAAGAATATTACTAAAAATAAATATTGTGAGTAATCATTTAATCGGGCATTGTTCCATAATAAATGTTATTTGAAATTTATTAAAACAAATTTGTTAAATAACATATAAAAAGTTAATTTTAAGTACTTATTATAGAAGAACTCTTATTAGTTAAAACAGGAAACTTAAATATATTTGATATGTTAATTATTTATTTAATTAAAGATATTTGTAATGTTATAAATACTTTCCCTGCCGTGTGGAACATAAGCATGATTTGTATTTTGTTAATATATTCTTACATATTCGTAACACATTATGAAATGTCATAACTGATCGTAGAAACAATGATATTAAAATAACTTCGCGTTGGTTTATGTTTACATAAGAAAGAAATAATGAGAAAACTGTAATGTATTCATATTAAAAAAGCGCTGTGCTAACGTCACATTGCGGCATACTTATCGTTTATTAATGAAATAAATATAGTAAACAAGCCACAATTATGATAGTATCACGTTTCGACGAATATTTAATTTTTTAAAATGTGATTTGACTTAATTGATTTGTTAGTAGTCGTTAGCGAACGATAGATATTCACAAAAATATTTATTTGAATTCATACCGCAGTTTCAATTTAAGGGACTTGTTTTTCATTTCTAGATACTACATACATCTATCATACTATATCATACTATCTCCTCTTCTATTTGCTCTATTAATTAATAAGATTTCCCAAAAATTATGTTCTACCTGCCATCTTTATGCAGATGATCTTCAAATTTATTCCCAAGCACCATTGGATAAGATTGCGGAAGCTATTGCCTGCATAAACTGTGATATGGACAGCATCTGCAAGTGGAGCAAGGCCTATGGATTAGCCGTCAATCCATCTAAAACGCAGGCCATTGTGATCGGCAGCAGTAGAATGCTATCCAAACTAAACTGGGCGTTATTGCCATCCGTAGCTTGTAACGGCACTGTGATTCCTTTCAGTGAGACAGTTAAAAACCTTGGCATTCATTTCGATAAACTGCTTTCATGGGGTCCATAGGTTCGGGAAATGAGCCGTAAATTATTTGCATCGGCAAGGTCTTTGCGACGTCTTAGCTACTTTTTACCTACTACTACTAAAATTTCTCTTGCACAGTCATTCCTTCTCCCCATCCTTGATTACGCAGATGTCAGCTATCTAGACCTCACTGAAAACCAACTAAATAAACTTGAGCGCCTTCAAAACTTTTGTATTCGCTTCATATTTGGCCTCCGAAAATATGATCATGTTTCGGAATTTCGCGCTAAGCTCAATTGGTTACCCATAGGGCTTCGCCGGAATGCTCACATACTTTATCTACTCTATAATGTTCTTTTCAATCCATTCACTCCCTTTTATCTCAAATCAAGGTTTCAATTTCTTCATGATACACACGAGAGGTCTTTGAGATCATCAAATAATCTGGAATTAAAAATACCGGCGCATTCTTCCTCGTTTATGGCCAAATCTTTCACCACGCAAGCCATTCGATTGTGGAATGATTTACCGCTAAATATAAGACGTGCTAACTCACTACCTATTTTTAAGAAAAAGGTTAAGAACCATTTACTGGACCTGTAGTTGTCTATCTCTTGGTTCATTTCTTTTTCTTTTTGCTTCTTTCTGAGGCGGGTGCGATCGAACCAGTGCTGATCGGGGTCAGTTGGATGTTTTTATTTATTATTGTATTATATTTATAATCCTTTTTTATTATAAGTATATATGTTATATACGTATGTATGTATGTTTACGTATATTTATGTTCATTTGTTTGTGAATATGTATTTTTTTGTACACGTGAACTACCCTTTATAATTACTATTATCTTTTCCTTACTATGGTTGTCTGTATGAGATTGCCTTGTGTGATAAGACCGCCCATTGTACTTTTCTGTATATTATTGTATCTGTATATTATGTATCTTATCGTGTACAATAAAGAATATTAAATAAATAAATAAATAAAAATAATTATATAATATCTTGATGAAAATTAGCGTCTTTATAACTGACAAGTTTAAAAAAATAATTTTAAAATTTGAAAAAAGAACCTTTTACTATTCATCCACCTTTATTCTTTCATTTATTTTCTCGTATTGGCGGTAACTTAAACAAAACAAAAAAAAAGTTGCGGCCTCGTCGGCAATTACGTCACGATAGACTTAGCTTAGCATAGTCTTAACTTTTGATAATGAAGCTCTATGACGTTCTACTATTTTTAACGAATACGATATGATAATCAGGCCTGGTCGTACTAATCTCAGTGATGATTCCAGTAAAGGATGACCTACAACAGCAACTGTTGAACTAACATCGAAGTTGTATGGCAAATAATAGAAACAGCAAAATTTGGACAGGCTTGGACATTGGCATGTGGCAAATTGAAAATATTTTGATTTAATCATTTAGGATCTTGAAAACTGTGGTAGTTTACCTATGTAATTTTGGTCAGTTTCAAAAATACCGACACTGAAAGAGCAAAAATCAGAACGCTTATGATTTTATTTCCGAAAGTGTATAAATAGCCATGTAACTTTGTAAATATAAGTGTTCTGTAATAGCATTCCGTTTGGAGCAGCAATTCAGTTACTTCGTACAAGAGTGTTTCATTTCAGTTATAACACAGAACCAATTCTTTGTACTCCCAATTGAGGAAACTTTAGCAGGATAACTAACCAATACTAGTTTATATAGGTTGAAAAGTTAATAAATAGAATCTTATCTTCCTTCCACACCAATGCGTCTTTTTTATAGTCTAGTTAATTTATATAACTTTTAGTACGTCTTCGAGGTCACCTTGAGAGTGACAGAAATATACTTGAGGATATACGCAGAACCAAACACCAACGTAGCTCGAAGAATACCTCGTCTGTAGTGGCAGTGTATGAGGCACATTGCTAGTGTAACCGACGGGTGAAAGGTTCTCTATTAGAGACCACGAGCCGGTAAACGGATGACGTGTCCGAGTTTATTAACGATATGCCATTTAAAAAATATTTCGAATCTTAAGAAATTTTATAATCAAAGTTAGTAATGGACGGAGTGTGGTTATAGGGTTTGAGTGAATACAATACTTGCGTAGGAGATTACGGGTCTTACGCAAGTTTTGCAATCTTGTATTCCAGGTATCGTATATATCGACCCCGAGGGGTCTATGACAACCTGCAAGGGGTCACGTCAGCGAACAAAAAATTTTAGGGTCCAAGAAATGAAAATGGGGGTCTCAGCACGTATTAGATTGTATGAATTACTTCATTTAGTCATTGATGCAGTAAACCGAATCCGAAGCAACGCGTTGAATACGCGGTTATTTGCGCAGTTGTGTGAAGAAAATGACGAACACTATCATCAATTACTTCTTCACACTGAAGTACGCTGGCTGTCGAAAGGCTTATGTTTGACAAGATTTTTTGCACTTTTTGAGACTATTTTAGAATTTCTGTATACTATAGATAAAATTTTAAAAGAAAATTTAATGAAGAGGAAAACAGACATCGCCTATTTAACAGATTTGTTTACAAAATTTAATATGGTTAATTTGCAATTACAAGGCGACAGTTTGAATTTGATTAAAACAAAGTCCATCTTATCAGCGTTTCTTGCCGGAGTTAAACTAATGAAGCAAAATATTGGACGGGGCGGCTCAGTTCCCCAATTTGTCACAGACAAGCTGCCAGGAAGACAACGTTTCAACTTACGTTCAACATTTAAATGCCCTCTATTCAGATTTTGAATCTAGGTTTGAGAATATTTTGAGTATGGTAATACCACCGTGGATAATTAATCCATATGGTGACATAGAAGAAACAAATGTCATAATACAAGAGGAGCTGACTGAACTAAGTACAAACGAAGAACTTAAGGTTCAGTTTAAAAACGGATATCAGCAATTCTGGCTGCAAAACAACATACCCGTTACTTATCCCGTATTATGGAATACAGCGAGGAAATTTTTAATTTCCTTTCAATTGTCATCATACCCAGTGGAAAGGGGGTTCAGCACTGTTACCAATCTCCTAACGAAAAAAAGAAACAGACTGGACATCATTAGCCGAGGTGATTTAAGATTAACCCTTACAAAATTGACGCCAAATGTTGATAATTTATTATTAAAGCAACAGGTTCATCCTTCTCACTAAAATGTTGACTTATTGCTTATGTTATTTTATTTATAGTTTATTTTATGTTTAATTAATGTCACGTATATTTTACATAACAGATACAAAACTTTATTTTGAGTAGTTTTAATTTAAATTCAATTAATAAATGTTTAAATTAACATGTGTTTTTACTTTAAGTTTTTAACACTAAACTTCACTAGTTAGAAATTTACAGGAAATCAATATCAGGAAAGTAAGGGGTCTACCCAACACGGAAAAACATGGCAAGGGGTCTACGGCACAAAAAAGTTTAGGGAACTCTGCTCTACAGTTTGCTGGAGGAACATATGAATGTGTAAAGCCTGCTTATATTATGGTCGATTTTATTCCTGACTGAGCGAATATACGTGAAACCAAAGTCTAGACAGAAAGCTGACTCCAAGGTACTTCACCGAGTCCTTAGTGATAGGACGGTCGACGCGAGATAGGATGCCCCAATAGGCGCGACGCTCTTATCTGCGGGCGCGGGCTGTTTGTGAGTCTTGTGAATTATGTCACTTGGCTCTTCTCATAATTTACGTCAATTTTCCCATTTCCAGAACCATTCGCCTAGGTGGCCGTGGATTGAAGTTGACGCGAGAGGAGGGACGGTACTCTATCCGATTTTGATTTTGTAGAGCGTAGTGTCATCCGCGATTAATATTGTTTGCCTTAGAGTTTTTAGGGACGTCGCTAGTGAAGAGCGAGAAAAGTAGGGGAGGGCAGGATCCCTAGGGAAAACCTGTGTGGAGGGTTCGAGCGGTGAAAAGTACGAACAAAGCCCGGTATCGAAAAGTGTAGTTTAACAGGAAGGCTCGTGCGATTTTAACGAGCTTGTTCGACACGCCTATAGAGTACGTACAGCTTATATAATAATCCTTCATGCCAAATTTTGTCAAAGGCCGTTGCGATGTCTAATTAGATAGCGTATGTGTCAGTCAGCGAAGAGCAAACCCTGAAGATGAACTCGGCGAATCTGTGTGCTTGATATGTATTACGGAAGCCGAACTGTTCGTCCGGGAGGAGTTGGTTATTAGGCGCGACATCTTTGAGGCGCTTTAGGATGATCAGCTTGTTTACGACTTAAGACATGACGAGGGAAATTTTTTAGGTTTGTTAGACTGCGGAATCCTTACCACCACTTCTTTTTTCCAGACGTCCGGAAAAGCGCAGTTGGCGATGAGGGAGTTAAAAATTGACACCAGTAAGAGGATGACATAGGGCGGAAAGGTTTTCAGGACTCTGTTAGGGATACCATCAGGTCACGAGGATGATTTATTTTCAACACTTTAACGTCGGCAACCACGTCGAAAATGACGGGAGGTATAGCCCTGTCATCCCTCCGGCAGAAGCGCCCACTGCATCCGGACCTTCTCTTCGGCTTCTTAGAAGAAACTCTTTATTATTTAGATAAAAATGTTGACGATTAATAAAAGCTCTGTTAAGTTTCAATGTTGTAAATTTTTATTTAATTCATTTGAATTTTATCTTTTTTATCTTTACAGAAGTGTTAGAGAAATGAAAAACCAAATTATTATTTATTGACCTCTTTATTGGATATTACAGACCTATTTGACCAATTTAAAATGCAATGTTTATCATATGTATCACTTCGAACAATTATATCCATAGTTATTTTGTACAAAAAAATAATATAAAACTGATAATTGTAAAACATACACAATTTTAAAATCAATATTCAAAAGCTATTTTTCTATTTTTCGTTTGGTGTGTGCACAGAAGCTATTTACAATTTTATTTAAATACTCATATTTCGTCAATTGATAATTTTATTTTAAAGAACACTCGTTGAACCTAAAATAGCATTAATCCAAACAAGCTCTATTTACAAAATAGTTACAAAAATAAAACACTTTCATGTTAACAATAAAATAGGCAAGTCAAATCATGTATTAAGACTTAATTTTAAAAGTAAAATACGTTAATGGTTGATTTATAAAAAATATATAAACCGAATATTGAATGAATGATAAAGGGAAACTGGTTAAAGCAGCTATTACAGATTTTTTTATTAAATGTTGATTAGGTAAATTTAAAAAAAACTATAAAATCATTGAAATAAATTAAGAATCAACTATTTTTTTATGAATTATTGATAATACACTATTTCTGCTGAAAAAACAGTAGCCAAAGTGCAGCCAGGCATCTTATACAATGAGCATGATAGCCTCTTTATCAGTCTGACAAATGGTACAAACGAAATGTAGAAGACAACCAATCAACAACTTACTAAGATATAATACTTTAACTTGAAAAAGGAATCGAACTTTTTGTAATTATTTATCGGTAAGAAAACAAAGTTCTTAAGAAATACTGTCTGAGTCTAGTTGGAATTACTTGCATGTGTATTTGGCAAAAAAGGGACTAAAATATGGCGCATAGGATACCGCTCTCTGCATCTAACCTCGAAAAGATTCTATAGAAGACTGGTAAAAAAAATACATGAAGCAGATGCTGATTCTGTCTTGGTGTTTGCTCTATTCGGTACAGAAAGTACGATAATAAACTGTTTATTTTATCGCAATATGCTTTTACAGCTTGGTCCATTTCTATAACACGGTTGACTAAAAACTTTCGCTGTTATTACACTAGTTGTTTATAGCTAGTGTATAGAACAAACCCAGAACTCTACAACTATATATGGATTTAAATTAATAAGCAAAGAATAGAATTTATGAGCTGCTTGGAAATCACGTAACTATTTCTGTTTCTCATTAGGCAAATAAGTTCGATTTCTTTAATACTTAGATAGTTAATTTGTTTCTTGACATATAAATCTCATTGGAACTTTAGTGTATCGTTTACCCACCCGTACATAAAAATAACCCAGTATTACTACTTGAATTAAAATGCAGTAAAGTTTTATATATATACAACGTTATCACAAAAGGCAAAAAAATCTGATGATTATACAGTACCCATTAATTAATATGATAACTAAGTAGTCAAAATTTCTTGTCGTAGATAAATAAAAGTATATAGTAGTATATATTTAGAACCTATTTACAAAGATTAGTGACAAATATAATTTTGTCAAAAACATTTTTCAAAATTAAAATTACATAAAAAATGTTAAGGAATCACACCAAAAGGAAAATAGAAATTGTAATACCATCCTCGTTTAAAAATAGAATTTGCACCACAAGAAGCGTACAGAGACATAAAAAACACAAACTAACACGCATCTGGATAATACTTTCTTGTAAACATTTGACTTGAATGATTGAATGAACTGAAGTACTTAAGATAACCGTATGGACGCCTACCTAAGTCTAGATAAAAGATAAATACTTCTTACACACTATTTTCAACTTACTACTAATTTAGCAACGTATCACATCCACCAACCAAATGTAGTCTTAACATTGGAAAGACCAGGCCTGACGTGACCTAACATACACATTCATTTATTTGTATGAAAAATATTTTATTGAGATTTCCGTCTAATTGAACCCCCAAATGACGAATGATTAACTCTTTATGAGGATCTTCTTTTAATAATAGCGCTATATAATAAAATGTATTACATTTGGGATTATTATTTTATCTATAAGTACTCCAACCTATAACTCTCATCGTCTAAAATTGTGAAAATCGAAAGTTTGAAATAATAATTTAATGTACAATGCTTCAATGCCTAAATAAATTGAAGACAATGTGTATATAACATGCGTACAAGAAACATTAGTTGTGCATTAAACATTTACAAAAGTGTCAGCAAAACCACTTGTTAACCGCGCCTCATAGAAAATGATACATAATGACATACAATGATGATCCATAATAAGTCAGAATACATTAAAGCCACGCACGCGCACGTCTCTCTCTAAACTTTGAATGTAAATAACCACAACAATATCCACTTGAGTTTACTCACATTCTGTTTTAAACAATTAGATAAAGTGAAAAAGTATTTTTATTCACTAAATTGTCTATCACTGGAGATACCAATTTCACCACTGCTGGTTAGAGGGCAAATAATTTTCAGGAGGAGGTACGGAGGGCATAGTGGTGGGTGGCGCCGCGTATGGAGGATAATAACCACCACCATAGCCAGGATAGTACGGTGGCGCGTTCGGATATGCGCCATAGCCCATCGCGTAACCTGCAATCATTTCACTTTAAGAATGAAGTTAACCTCTATAATAATAATAATAAACTTATTTATCAAATTACAGAAATGAATACTAGAAACAGATATAAAGAATACATGTACAATTAATACATGTGCTCTAACATCTGTCAATTGTACATGTATGCTTTAAGTTTTTTTTTTCTATTTATAATCCCTTAAAATTTAAACTTTAAAATGTTGACTAATATTAAAACCTTTTTTAGGATTTTATATAAGAATTGATTACTTACTTTTAAAGGATTACACTTAATAGTACCATGAAATAAAAAACAAATTCACGGATTATATCGTTGTTTACTTGTATATAGCATTCATGGTCGGTAGTCGCGAGGCTAATGAAATGTCGAGAGCGTAATGGCCGAAAGCAATTTTTCAAATTTGAACTCCACTGGCGAACCCATTATCAATGAAATGAATTCCAAAACCAACACTACAATACCTGAAGATTCCTTGAGCTTATATTGTGCAAATCTGACCAACAAAAAAGTAATTAACAAGATTGTACCGAAGAATTACGATGGCATTTGGGCATCCAACATCTCGATCTTACCCATGAATATGATTTACTGTAAACAACTCGTAAAATCGAGAACATAGAAAAACCCGAAATAATCCGTTAAAAATCAGTTTTAAGTATGTAACCTGTAAATTAAAAAAAATTAAAATACCTGGATATTGACCAAACACCCCTTCCGGTGGCGGATTTCCAGGTGGATATGCTTGTCCTGGAGTCAATGCACTTGTATTTATCATTGGGCTACTTGTAAGATCACCTAAAGGCCCCGGCACTTTTCTTACGTCAATATTAGGAGTTACAGATGTACCACCGCTCATTAGCCCAATGTTCCCCAAAGACGATCCCATTGTTTGATGCTTAACGTGGTCTAAACTTTGGCTCATAGCAAAATCTCGAAGGGGATTCATCGAATTGTCATGAGGTATCGCTAAAGGATTTTGTCTTGGGCCACTCAAAGATAAGTTTTGTGCAATGGATTCGCTCATTCGTGGTTTCGGTAAATGATTACTAAGCATCGGATCGATGCGAGGCTTTTGACTACTCGAGCCAAGCAGGCTAGATACACTATGAGACATATTAGAATTTGAATTAGGCCTATCGGGGTTTTGAGATTCACAGGCGATTTCATTTTTATTTGGAGATTTTTTCTTTTTAGATTTACTATTTATCCTGTCGTCGTTACTTGGCGAATAAGACTGTGTGATGTCGTCTAAATTCTTTCGAAAATCGGGAACACCATCTTTGTTTAATGTACTTGCAGTCTTTTCTAGTTGACTTAAACTAGACTCAGTTTGGTGTCGACTACCTGGGCGTTGATGCCTATAATTCTTTAACAAGTTAATTTTTTTTTCCATTTGCACAGGATTATTACTTTCAAGATTTAATAACTTTGTTTGATTGCTAAGCACATCAGGTATTTCATTAGGTATTTCTTCATGTAACTTATTTTCTAAAACGTCTTCAGATGGGAGTTTCTCATCTGTTGTCAAAACCATGGGTTCATTGTCCTTTTGCTCTTTTTCTGTCGTCATTTCTTTTTCAATGTCTTGAGAAACAATTTGTTTTTGTGAATCACTATCGGGATTATTACCTTTTGTATCAGCAACCGATTGTTGTCTACCTTTTGGCAAAGCTTCATTTTCGTCATCACTATCTAATATCTGAGTATCCTCATCAGACTCGATTTCCACTTTCTTTGACTCGTTTGAAGAAAGAATGCTTGTTGGTCTTTTAGTATCCTTGGGTATTCTTGTTATACTCACTGAACCGGGCAAATTAGGCCGTAACATTCGCGTTTGATTAATTGGCGTTTTAGTTCGCATTGTCGAGTATGATCTCATATCTCCCAGGCGATTTCGTATTTCAGCTATTTTTTGTCCTGCAAACACAGGCCGTGAGATTTTATTTGAGCCCATGATTGGCCGCGACATAACCCTATGAACGCCGGGCCTTGGCCCTGTTTTGGATGTAATTGTGATAGCAGAGTTATTTTTGAGTGATCCCGGTATATTTGCTGAAATAGGCCGAGTACCTAAAACTAAAATTAAAATTATGATTGCTTGCATAACACTTCTGTATTAACATATAATGTATTAAATAACGCAGGACTTACTTTTCTTTCCTATAGGGTTACCTTCCTTGTTATCCGAGCCTTTTTGTAAACCTTTCATTGACGTTTTAATAGCGATGATTTTACCAGACTCCAGTTGCATATAAATGCCTTTAGGTGATTTTAACACCATTACACGTTGTCCAGCTTTTAGTACAATATTAGTTTTCTCAGCAGAATTTGTAGGTATAACAACATCTGAAAATACATAATTGTGTTTACATATAAAGTCTAGTGTGTATACAACAAATACTGATATATACAGACTAAACTTTGTTGTATTTTATAGAGAACACAATTCCGTAAAACATACATCGTATATATTATATATATATATATATATATATATATATATATATATATATATATATATATACACACACCACCGTCTACCGAATAACCGATACAGGCGCTCCTAATGAAAATATGGGTTAGTCGAGTTGCCAGCACTTTATAAATGTCATATTACACAAACACACATGTAGGTTATATCAGACATTCGTTATAAATTGATTCTTATACAACTTTTAAATTAATAGGTTTAAACCCTACAGTCCTACAAAATTCGTTTCACCTGTTCTTCTTAATTCGTCGTATGTTGCGCAAATAATATTTGAATTTTAATTGAGTTTATTATTATTACTACGACCAAACGTAACGTTCGTTTTATGCGACTTACCTAATGGTAGTGTCATCTCTTGTGCGGTCATGCCCTGGCGACGCCACACATCGGCAGGTATCCAGCGTGCGCCGTGTTGCATGGGTCGCACGGACGCAACAGGCCTCTGCACTACAGTACCGTCCGCGGTGCGAACTGCTCGGTAAGCGCTCGTGGGTTTTGGAGCCAAAGCAGCTTTCTTCTCTAGCTCATATCTGGAAGTAATATAAAAAAGAGCTCTACACAAAATATACCAATGAGAAAAAAATGAATTTGACCTTAGATTTCAATAATTTGAATCATTTCAACAGCTTTTGCTTTAAAGTAAAACCATGATTGATGAGCGAAATACAAGAGTTTGATAACGCGACTTCCTACAACACAAACACAATATTAAATAACTACGTACTCAATTTCAGTACAAGATGATGTCTAAAGGTACCTCAGAAAAAAATATATAATTCGCGATTTGTTAACATGAATTCGATATTAGTCATAATAATTATTTTAAAATTAATTACATATACCTTTAAGTACACGAAATTAATAATTAGTAAAATCGTGATGAAACATTTGACAAATACGAACTCGCAGACGTACCATAAACTTTGGAGATAAAAAGTTTTTGATGTTTTGTTTCATCATTTTTAATATATATTGATATGTTTTATAATTATTGACATACCTCCTTCCTCCTTGTCACACAATACACATCTTTCATATTTTATTTAAAGACGAAGAAAATGGGAAAGAAACCCTGCCGATATTTTCAGATAACACTATCTAAAAGCGTAAATTTTTTCTATAATATATATTTATTCCTTACCCTCTTTGTGCAAGTCTTTTTTCGGCACTGGATAATTTCTTCTCTTTTCTGTCTACTAAAAGAGATTCGTGTTGGAAAGGTTCCTTACTCAGTAATTTTCCATGTGACGTCAGAATTCCTTGCATTAGTAAATCTACGTATTTTTCTTTATATTCTGATAAATCTTTAGCTTCCGATTCCTAAAAAGGAAATCACATTTTATAGACATACAGTTTTATAACGTTAGAAATTCTCACTCCTTACAGTTTAACAAATGATATAATATTTAAATGCGATAATTGTAATTAATTCTAATAAAATTTACCTTTTCGTCGTTATCAAAACAAAGATTTGTTATCTCTTTCATAGATAATACAGCATCTGGATTGCACTCATCGACGACTCGATCGGCCATACCCTGCTTGTTAATCTGTCGGTCGTAAATCTTTTTCTCCAAACACCAGTCCATGACGAAACGATATACGAAACATGGCTTTTGTTGTCCATACCTATTTAAACCAACCCCATTTATTTGATTATATTATTTGTCAACAACATTGTGAAAATAAATTGCCATAGTTTGTAATATTTACTGTACATAAACAGAAAGATAAACACGTGTAATACATACGATTCGAAAGAACCGAAAGTGTGAATTATAATGCCACCACTGTATAAATTATATTTTTTTATTTACAATTGTTTATATAGTTATACAATAATAAACAGTTTATTTAAAATTTATAATTATTGATTTGGAAGTATTTTTTAATAACATATTGGGTAAATAAAATAATTAACTCACCTGTATACGCGACAAACTGCCTGTGTATCATGACATGGATTCCAACTAGCGTCGAAGACAATAACCCTATTAGCCCCTACTAGGTTAATACCAAGAGAACCGGCTCGTGTCGATACAAGAAATAAGAATATATTTGGGTTTATATTAAATTCATTAATCAATTTTTCACGTTCTAAAGCATGTGTTGAACCGTCAAGTCCTGTAAAATAACTTATCTTAAAACAAATGTCTTCTTGATTTACTTTTAAGCTTACACACTTTTATGTTAAAAACCTAATGCTATGATTAATACTAAAAAAATATTTATACTTACTATAGTAAGAAGTATTTCTCTGCCATAAACAGTTTGTGCCCGGAATGTAGTTTTTCTCTAAGAAATCTTCGATGAGGTTTAATGTAAATAAACTTTGACTAAAAAGTAACAACCTATCCCCAACTTTAATGCTTTCATTCAGGAGATAAAAGAATAACTCCATTTTGGCAGAATTTTCTATTATGCCTGGTACATAATCTTTTAATAATTCTGTGGCCCAATCATAAGTCATTTCTTCTGCTTTCTTTACCATAGCTAATTCTTCTTCTTTGTTCATTTTCTCCTCCTTTTCACTTTCGTCAGAATCTGAGTCATCGTTATTTTTTTCTTTAGATGTTTTTCTATCTTTTCGTCCCTTTGCCTTTGGTCGTCCTTTACTCTTCGGTTTTTCTATTTTTTTGCTTTCTTTGCCTTTAATTTTAGGCTTAATTTTTTTTGTATTCTCAAGATCAGATTCTGATTTATCACTTTTATTTTGATCTTTTAATGCCAAATCTTTAACAGTTGGTTCAAGAACTTGAGTTTTAGGTGATGCTGCTAAACTAGAAATATCGCGTTTTACATCGTCTTTTACGATCTTCTTTGTGTCTAAATCTTCTATTTTTACTTCTCCGTCTGATTCAGATTTCATTTCAAGCTTTTCTTCATTTTTAATTTTATCAACTTCAGTCTTAATAGTATCTGTTAAGGGCCATGACGTAACAGGGCTTCCGGCGCTATCCAGAGGTTGCTTAGTTTCAATGGATGGATAAGCCGGATACTGGCTTTCTGACTGATCTGGGTAAAGTGGGTTTTGTTGATGAAAATTAAAAGCGTTTTCAAAAGGAGCAGCGGACGACTGCGAATAATTTGATTCCGGTTTCCTGTCAGTCCCCTGATAACTAGGATCGATATTCATTTCTGTTTTAATTGGTATTTGATTTTGAATAGAATTATTTTGGGGATGACTAGGTGGCATGTTATTGCCATAACCTGCATAGTTTGGTTGATTATCATATTGGTTATATGTATCAGCTCCATAGTTTGAACTATTTACAGAAAATGATGGAGGTTGAAAAGGTCCACTTGAATAATCTTGAGGTGTTTGATTGTTAGAATAGTTACTGGGTGCGGAGGTATTTGATTCGAAACTCGAATAGCCAGAAGTTGTTTGATTAAGAGGTCCTTGAAACGGAGGCCTGTGTTGATTAGCAAAATTTTCTTGATTACCAGGATAAGGGGGCATTTCACTACTAGGAAAAGACTGATTATTAGCATTAATGCTATTAAAGTTTGGCGGATACGGTTGTGTATTATTGAAATTGGTTGACGGATTGCCGCCAAATTGCGGTTGTTGTTGTTGTGCATTGGAATATGAAGTATTGTTATAGTATGCCGGGTTTCCGTAATAATTAGTATTATTCCAATAATTTTGATTATAACCTTGACTACAATCAGGATTGTTTTGAGAATACTGATTTGGATAATTACTATTATATGAAGGTGGTTGATGTTGATAATAATTACTGTTAAACTCTTGGCTAAAACCTTGATTAGGAGGATAATAGCCCTGACCAGAGTTATGATATTCTGGATAAGGTGGGTATGAGGCCTCTTGCCTATTTGGCCTGTAAGAGTTTGGAGCCCCGGTAGGCCCTGTATGGTAAGGGGCGTTTGTTGGAAATGGTGTATTATTACCAAAGCCTCCGATTTCTTGACGAGGATTTCCAGATCCGGTGGTATTAGGAGGTATGGTTGCTGCAGGTTTTTTAGAACCCTATAGAAATAAAAATGAATACCATTTAGTATTATACTTTAATTTAATAAATAAGTTCAAATTAATTGCTTTTTCTTCACTTACCCGCGGTTTCCCGACCTTTTTCGAATTCCCTCTAGTTTTTGGCCTACCGGCTTTAGTGACACCTCCTATTTCCTCCAAGTCCAGGTCTTCCTCGATAGCTGCATTAACTTCACTTCGCTTTTTAAGAAAGTTGTATAGAACATCTGGATGGTTCCATATCTAAGCAATAATATAAGACAAATTAGACAAGGTTCCATAACACAATCATTCGCATAACAATTCATAAATCATTTCACTTACTTTGCAGCAAATAGCAAATGCTTTTAATGGATTTGGTACTGAAGTAGATCGAACAACTTCATTCATAAATCTGTCGTATAATTTGCGTTGCAGAGGCGTCATACGTACAAGTAATACATATTCTTCTTTTTGCGGCAAAGTCGATTGCAAGACAGCATGAGATCGTCTAACAACAACAATATCTGAATTATTATAACAATATTGTGCCAAAAATTATTTCTATATTCAACATAGACGTTAGTGGTGATGAAAGGTCTCAGAACTGGCCAGTTTAAAAAATAGTATTAAATATATCTTTTAATTCGAAAATAGAACTCTTTAATCTTTTACAGTGCATTACTTTTAATGTGTCGTTTGTTTTCACAAATTGGCTCAATTTAAAATTTACGTTCTACCATCATTTTGCACTTTATCATCATGTGAACCGATAGAGGCCTCCTAAAGGGCCCGCATCCAGCGACCTTATGTAATTTGTCTGTCCACTTATTGAAGGGTCTACCCTCGCCGCATCCTCCGGCCCGCGGTCGCCACTCGGTCCCAACGACCGCTGGTTGAACTAGCGATGTACTCTGCCCATGTCCGCTTCAATTCTTCGACCTACGTCAGTGGCGTTTGGTTTTTTTGACATTGTTCATGTTACTATTTACAACTGGTTAAACGAAATCAAACGAGAACGTACTAATCTTATTGTTGATCCGCGTAAGGAACGTCCAACTGTAGTACTGAAAATATCATCAAAGTTGTGCGGCTGATAGTCTGACCAGTCCAGCAAATTCGAGCGAACTTGAGCATGTTTTCGAGTGAAATGCAATATATTTTTCACAATCATTTAGGCGTTATGAAACGTTGTACTAAATAGATATGTGGTATGCTAACGTCAAAATGCCTTTCTATTGATTAATACCGTGAAACGATATTGATATTAGATGACGGTCCCTCAATTGCTGTATTGAAGAACTTAACAAATCTTGTATCTTGAAACCAAGAGACATGAAATGGTCATCAACACCAATTCAGTGTAAATATCTTTGAAATGAGGAAATAAAAGTAAATTAGTGTACTCTTTCGATTTAACGTACCTCTGAACAAATCCCACGAGCAATGAATGTAATACATGCGCTCTATACCTCATGAGCCTTATGTCTTGTGGTGTAGAATCTATACATTGTCCGTTTTGTATTGGGCGTTCAAACATGTTGCAAAACTCAGTTTTACTTCCTAAATAATTAGGTCGGACAAAGTCTACCATGCACCAGTATTCTAGTAAGTTATTTTGTAATGGATAACCTGAAAATGCATAAACATATAAGTATATAAATAGTTTGTAACGTTTTAAAATAATATTTGTCAGTAAACAATACCTGTAAGCACAACACGCCGTCTTGTTCTCATTTGTTTTAAAGCATATGATATGTTTGAATGGGAATTTTTGATTCTGTGACCTTCATCACATATGACTAAGTCAGGACCAGGCCGAACTAATGCTTCATACATTTCTATAAAAAAAAAAACATATTTTCAATAACATTAAAACATACCTTTATGGATTTTACATATAAGAAATATAGAATATTAAATAATTTTCTCGAAAGGTTTCTTACCATCTAAAAGCTTTTTTTCTTCATCAGTTGCAGCATCTTCTTTCTTTTCTTCTTTTTCCTTAGTTTCTTGATCAGTTTTGTTTTGACTCTCTCCATCATCTTTTTCACCTCTTGATTCTTCTGATGGCTTGGACATGTTACTTTCTGAACCCTTGAAAAACAGGGGTATACATAAATATAAAGATCAAACCTTTTAGCTTAGGGTTAAGCCCGCAACAAAGATTTTCCCTAATTTAGAAATAAAAAGTTGCTGTGAAATTATTTTTATTTTACTGTTTATATTTTGCAACATTAAGTATAATAAATACACGACATTTTAGAAACACAAAAATAACATTCGCGAATGATTTCTCTACATTTTTCTAATGTTTATTTTCCCTCTAAAATCATACGGTTTCCAAATAAAAAAAAAATTGAACAAAATAACATATACTTAAATATAATAAAAAATTGTGCATACAGCAATTTATTCAATAAATACATTAGAACATTGCAAGGAATAAAGTTTTCCTAAAAAGAAATTTCTTTGTATAAATAACAAACCTGCATATCTTCATTAATATCAGTTTTATCATTTTTTTGTCCATCTTTTTCTTTGTCCTTATCTACTTCAGATTTAGCATCTGCTTTTTTTTTCTTACGAGGTTTTTTGTCTTTTTTCATGCTTAAAAGTCTGTACAACTCATAACCTATCATAAGTACACCGCCGGTGGATGTCCAATCCTGAAAAATAAAACTTTGTGCAGTGTACCTGCTACAGGTCGATTTCAATTTATTTCTTTCTTTTAGAAGCCGACAAGACGAGCAGCACAATCATTTCATGGCAAATGATATCCAACAAACAACAGCCAGTGATGTGGTGCAATACAAAGTTATGTAAAACAAAATCTGACTTGGGCCACCTTGTCTTCTCTTGTCTCCTCATAGGATTAAATGTACCATCAGCTTACTAAATTCACTAAACACATCAAAAGGAAAATATAATAAAGGATACAAATTTCTTTTGTTCATACATGAACCGGACCGGAGTGGCTCATATACCTTTCCCATATATGTACGTTCATCTTATTTATTGCATGAAAATTGTTGTATATAATAATATCAGTGTCTTACCTTAACAACTTTAGCGCGCATCTGCAACGTCTTGTGACTGTCATTCAAAACATAAATCGGAAAATTCCGTGGACGCACATCCCCGTGTGCTGAAAGTGGACTATTAACCGCATCCAACGGAAGCCACATATTAAATTCTGCTACCTAAAATATATTCCAGAAATACTGTTTAGTTATCTCTAACTCATTAACAGGTTGTCCACAGATGTACATACTTATGCAGTCATTACAATTGTACATGCATTGATGCAATGTACACTCTTTGCCAATAGTATCAATAAAATAGAATATAGATTTAAATTGCAAGGTTTATTATCAACCACTAAGTCCAAAACACCAAATTGTTTAAGTTAAAAAAAGCTATTTGTAAAATCCACAAATGTAGTATAAATAAATTATAATAAACGTCGTGAGTTTCACTAATCAGTTTCAGAACATTTATCCCATTCTACAGTCTTGGAAATATTTAAATTTTTTTTTATGGTTTTTCGGTTTAAAATATCAATATATTTTTGTAGATATAAGACATAATATAAATGACACTTACCCAGTTTTGTAGGGTATTTATAGGCATTATACATAGCACAGTCTTGGAAGTGGTGTGTCGTAAGAATATATCACAAAAAGACACAATTTGCAATGTTTTTCCGAGCCCCATGGAATGTGCCAATATACATCCAAATCCTGTAGATGTTGAAAACCGTTCCACCGACTCTATAATATTGTCAAACAAAAACCGCACCCCTCCAATCTAGTAAAAAAGGTTATATGTCTATTATTTAAATAATTGATTAAAAAATTAGTATGAAACTATAAACTCTTCTAAATTAGTTATACTTAGGGCCTTAAAATTAAGTTACTTCTAATTTAAATATTAGCAACTTCCAGGTATCTAAAATAATTTATGCCGAGAAAATAAATGTAATTACATCACTAAATGTGAAAGTAAGGTATTTTAATAAATTTTACATGCATTTTGCGAACCTGATGTGGTTTGATTATCCTTGCTATTTGTGGTGCTAAAAATATATCTTCTTCAGTTTCTGGATGTCCTATATTAATTAAAACTCGACCCTGTTCATCTGGGATATTGTAACTATCATTCACATGCAAACCTGTAAGAGGAAATTTATTTGTAGTTATTTTAACAGTTAATTTTATTAACATCAAATTGATCTTAATTTATATAAAAACTTTTCCATACAATCATACATAATGTTGAAAACTGAATCTTGCCTAGCTTGTTCTCCCCCCAAATTATAAATGTAAGTGAGTTAAAAAAACCTTTCACATTTTATGTTAATAACTTTGAAAGATTGTTTTATATGTGTCTGTTTTAGCTATTAAATGTAACATTAGAATAAATTTGTTTACAGTGACCTGTAGAAGTACTTAAATAACTCTAATAATATTTAATTTAATAATAATATAAAAAGATTTACCAGAATTAGCGGGATCTTCTTCGGCCTCGGGACTTGGTGGTACTTCTGAATCTGACAACATTATACAATCATCAGAGTCTGAAGATGATGACGAGGATTCCTCACCACTGCTACTATCCACTATTTCTACTACCTGAAAATTAAATCCATTGTTTCAGCAATAACTCACAAAAATGCATATCATAATTTTCTTTCATTGTGATATCCAAAATTCATTATGATTACTTTACTTATGACTGTGAATGTCTAATTCTAATTATAGAAATAATGTACAATTATGTCAATCTACATAACATATGTAATAAATTGAATTTTAGTGAAACCACTAAAATGATTAATTTTTCATATAAAACAATATAGTTTTCATAACTTGTCCAGCTTTGCAAAAATAGAAAAACTATACACTCTTCATTTAATTTATATTCATTTCTCAGGTAAAACATAGCATAATATTAACCATGCATTCATTTGTAAGACCAAGTCTTTCAAAAATAATTGTTGATATTATTTAAAACACTTTAAGTGTAAAAAAATAATGACATGATACCTCCTTCTTTTCTGATTTTTGATCTAGTCTTCCTAGTTTTTGCGAGAACAGTGATCCTGATGTTGTGGGTTTGGAAATTTTGGAGACTTCTACTTGCCCTTGCTTTAAAGTTTTCTTCATTTCTCCTGATGGCATCTTTACTGTTACTGTATTGGGTAAACTACAATAAGATAAATGAATTTATAAAAAGTGTACAGTAAAAAGGACATATATGTTAAGTAATCATTAAGTGATTTTTTACTTCAGTTTTTGTCCAGGCCCAGATTTTTTAAGTAATGAAGATCCTCCTTGTAATAGAGAAATAGTTTTTTGATGGATTTTGTTCTGCCTGTTCATTGCTATTTGTCTCTGTACCTGAAAGGAGTGGAAAGTAAGCAACTGCATAGAACAACTTTTTCCGCTTTAAGATATAATTTAAGAAATATAACTATTCAATATTAGGACAGGTCTCTTCAAAATTTAATTGTTTTATTATTTAATTTAAGGTTTTTCTTCATGTTTGGGGACTTTATGGATATGTGAGGCTGCCCACCACCTCCAAGCTCTACAATTTCATTAGAAATGCACTTGAACTACATCATTTTCAGCTTTGTGGGAATAATAGCCCCTTTGGCCTTGTATTCCAAAGTGGAGGTACCCGCTGTTGCATCCAAAGTATTAACTTGAATGCTCCTCCTGGTCACACATTATCTCTGATTTGCTACAATTGGGGTATTGCTAACCCTTTACGCCTCCTGGTTCGTAAAAAATCTCCTAGTACAGGACAGCCTAGTATCATGTGGAATTCGGGATGACAGATTTCATGATGTCACTAAATTTTAACCTAACATTCCCAAATTGGGTTCTTTTTATAAATTTATAAAGTTTTAGGTGACAATAGAATATCTGTTTGTGGCCTTTTGCATTATGTTCTTGCAAATTGTCTTATTATTTTCTGGAAGTAATATTTTTAAACTTGTACAGTCCATTTTACAGTAATTCATTGATTATTCATTCCTGAATAAATATTTTTTTAAGCTAATGGAGCCCAACAAAAATTATTATATTATTTTATGTATGATAAAATAATATAATAATTTTTGTCAAAAAAGTCAGAGGTTCAGTTTCCAATTTAGCTGTTAGAAAATAATGCGTTGTTGCAAGGAAGCTGTATGTAATATTCTCTACCTCCCACCACCACATAATTTTCCCATAATAAGCAAATTCTTCAATCTAACCCTTCTATTACACCACTATAACTGAATGTTTATTCTATACAACTCATATGCAGCTATACAGCTATAAAATGAGAATATGTGCAGAAAAACCATGATTGTCAATGTAGGTCAAATGTAGTGGCAATAAGTGAGGCTCAACTCTAATGCAACTCACGGCCATAGGGGATGGCGTGGGAAATGTTCATGAGTGACAACCACAAACCTACAGATGTTACACGGGTAGGCCTCCCATTAGGTGGATTAAGACAAAGTTAAGGTTGCAGAAAGTTACTGGATGTGGGCAGTGCAAGACAAGTCATCGTGGTGATCTTTGGGGGAGAAATAGGCCTCCAGTGGGTGCCATGTCATTTTTTTATAACAGTGTTAGCTTAAAATGTTTATTATATAAAAGACTAACCAACAAATAGCTATATGATATTTTATTTAAATGTGTTGCACGGTGAACACACTAAAAATAACAATGAAAAAGTATTCTAGTGCTATGTGAAAACTATTTTAAGCTATTTTTGTAGATATTTTACTAACCTCCCGGATAATTCTCTGTTGTTCTTGAACACGTGCAAGACGTTCAGACTCCTGACGCTGTGCTGCTAATGTAGAGGCATCCAAATTTTTCTCATCCATTACTTCTCTAATATTTCTCCTTACATTAAGTGTATTAACATTAGTTGATTTTTTCTGAAATAGGTCAAAACAACTATGTTTATTGGTTAAAAAAACGTTCACCTAATGAACTTGGTTCAGTTAATTCTACCAAATGTGAATGTATAAAAATGACTTTCCAAAATTTGAACCAAACAACAAACTTTTTTTACCATCCAAAAAACAAACATTAAAATTTTTTTAATACATAACAAAATACTATCATTATGCTAAGTATGTACAATACAGAAAAATTGTTATTGCATGAATACATCATTCTGCATTTTTCTATGAAACAACACAAACATTATAAAAAGAAAATGTAAATCTTACCTCTTCTTCAGAATCTGGTTTTTTCTCTTCCTGAGTTGGCTTTTCCTCATCCTCTAATTTATCTTGAGATTCAGCTTCTTTACCATCTGTGTCATTAAGTTTATTTATTACATCAAAGTCCTGGCTGGCCTCATCTTGCTTTATATTTAACAACTCCTCTGGACTTTTCTCTGGACATAGCTCACTTGTTTCCACTTCAGCTATTTCAACATTTTTACTTAAATCAAGTTCACCTTCACTAATTATATCACTGATTGATAGGGTTTTAGGCTCCATGTCTTGTAAAGCACCTGTACTACTTTGAGGGGGATTTGAATTAACTGGCTTATGTGCTGTTCTCTTGTATTCTAAAATATCTCCTGTCTCTGGATCTATATAACTTTCATTTTCTTCATCTAACTCCTGAACTGCATTAGGGTTAACCACAAATTCTTCTTCCGACAAACCGTCACTTTCCGATTCACTATTTTCACTAGAAAAATCACTTAATTCTAATATTTTGTGTCCTACTAAACTACGAATTGTTATTCCAGTGTCTTTTTTTAATTTTTTGGTAAAGTCGTGAAAATTTTTCACCGCTTCAAGTTTCCGTTTGTGGCTCATTGGTCGAGGACGCGGTGGAGCTCGTCGACGAGGATTCATAGCTGCTGCCTGTGCATAATGAGCCCGCTGAATCCTTGCTATGGTTTCGTCGTCATCTTCACTGTCCCACATTTCTTCCTCTGATTCATCGTCTTCCTCCAATCTACTCTTAATTTTGCTCCTTACGGAAGCCATACCGCCAGTGTCACCCATTTTTAATCTCAAATCTATTCGAATCAACTAGGATTCATATTAACAGCTTAGCAAGTCATCAGTTTTCAAAAATAATATTTTTCACGATATAATCTAAAACAAACATATTTATTACAATTCATTGGCAGCAAAAATGTTTGCCTAAATTATTACATTGTTTTATAGTAAACTCAAAATCCTAATTATAAAGAGTTCTTTGTAGCTTTTAGCACGGGACGCTGTATGAAATTGAAGAAAAAAGAAGCCGGATGACACAAATATTCAACATGCACACTCGTTTATATCGAGAAACACTGTCTACTCAATATCTTTCTCTTAAAAGGTACATATTGTCGCTTACAAATTAATATCTGCAATTAAATTTTAGGAAGCCATTACTTCCGCAATAAATAGCATTCGCCTATTTTATACATATAATTTGTGTATTCGACAAGCGTGTTTACAAAAATTGTTAGATATCATGGAAATTGTATCATGTCAACTTTAATAATGCCTCAAAACAAGGCATGCAATTGCATATCAATTTTATCGTTATGCTTCCTAGCCGGCTAAAGGGTGTTTAGATTGCCGCAAACGAAAAACGTCTCTATAAACTACAGAACATAAGGTGAAAGTTTATGAATCCGTTATTTTGTATCATGGCAATGATGTGAATTTTCTCTGGGTTGTCATTAATTTTTTATCTATGGTTTCCTATAAAACTATTAAAATATTAATGTAAGTTTTTATAAACGCATATTTTGCAAAAAGAATCTATAAAATGTAAATATAACGTGTAAAAAATTAGATTAATATTGTGTTAATAGCAATCTACTGAATATTTTAATTGTTGATTTTTGTTAAGCCTTATCTGTGACTTCCAAATATGTTTAAATTTATTCAAATTTCATTTGAAAAATCTAATTCAAGTTAGTTTAATTTCTTTAAGCACAAGCTTTTCACCAAGCAAAAAATAGTCTAAATATTTTTTCATCAATGGCCACTTATTAAAATATACTGAATATTTAAATGAATTAGTTAACGTATTATTATTTCAATGCCTAAAAATTACTACCGATATATGTCATTAATTATAAAAACCAATTTGCTTATGCGAAAAATTAAGAGTTCGATTCTTCAAATCACGTGATTAAAATTTTTCTGAATTATTAAGATATTAAAAAAATTTCTATAATAAATTCCTGTACTTGCCACAGTTCAATATATTTAATAAATTGTTCAGATATGTCTTGGCAAACAATTTCTTGTTTTTAACAAGCGATGTAAATAGCAATTTAGTTAGTTTTAGGAAAATTTATACAAAATAAAAAGCACAACAATTACAACATTTTAACTAGTTTATTTACAATTCTCAGAATTCATTTCTAATTCATTTAAGCGGCACCCACTAGACGCTGTTCACGGAGTCTTAAACGACGTTCACGTTCAAACTCTTTCATACGCAGAACATAGCTGTAAAAGATAATTACTTTTAATAAGGGTTGATTAATGACTTATTAACAACGATTTTGAAAATTTACAGAAAATTCGGAATTCTTATTCAAACACTACTTGATAAATACTATGATGAGTTTATTAAACAGAAATCCACAAAAATGTCATAATGGGACCAGTAACTGGTTTACAAACATTTCTTATATTTATTAATAAATAAATATAAAGATATATAAAAATGTAGAGATATATATGTATATAAATATATAGAATGCAGCATTATCTAAGTTATTAAGCACAGTTCTGTGTAATACATTTAATATTATAATTTAGACATGCCATTCACCATCAGGTCAGTTAAACATTACATGTAGAAATAAATACAGATAAACATAAAACCCAAAGTTGTTGTGGTAAAATAAATCACGTTTAATTATGGGTTTTGGACAATTTTATCATGTTTGCTTCTTACAGCTTTTTCGAAATTCAATACTTGTTTAAGCATGTATCATATCTTTAAGCCAAAATTGGATATCATTTGTTATACATTAATAAGGTAATTATTATTTGTCATAATTTGAAATACTGTCCCTTAATCATAAATTAAATAAATACAAATAGCTTGGCACCAAATAAGTCATGACAAAGTACAACAAATATCAACACTTAATAATAAATCAGTCTTAGACGATGAGTACATTATAGCAAAATACATAAATGCAGTCAAAACTTTTACATCTTTTATTTAATTCCATTAGTTTTATCAAAAGAAATTGTGACAGAAAATAATCTATGGATAATATGAAATTTAAAGAAATTTTTAAAGTTGCAATGTTTTCATGTTTCTCTTTTCAAAGGAAGGTTAAACTGATAAAATATGACAAAATAACAAATTTTTCTTTTTAGTTTACCAATGCCACTAGGAAATGATGAAATTATACATTCGTAAAGTTTCTGACAAGGCTCAGGAAGCAAATTGGGGACAATTTTATTAATTTAAGGTTGAAATAGATTCTTAAGCAGTTCAGAGAAATAAATATTACCCGTTATTTATCTATTACCATTTACCAATCCTTTAATTCAAATTTCGTTAGAAAATTTAATTATTTGCGAAATAAAAGTATATTACTTACTCCTGTTGTTCACAGTTTAAGTAATTGTGCTTCTCGTGGGCGCACTTGTATACCATGGGCATGTTCTTATAGCGACAGACCTGATATTCCAGCAAGAAATGAGCGCAATAGTCACGTTTTGAGGGCGGAATTTTGGCGGAAATCAAGTCTTCTTCTTTTGCAATCATTTCTGTAAAGTACAAGAATAGTTATCCTAATAACAATATATTAGAGTAAGTGTTTTTAAAGAATTATATACTATATTCTTAACATGTAAATAAACTATTATATTGAAAACATTCTCTAACAGATATAACCTCTTTTAATTATATAACACATAAATTAAAAAAAAAACAATCGCTTTCTATAATTATTGGATAATTTAAACGTATGATTTTAAATGAAAGAACATTCAATATACCTCGTTGTTTACGTTCGAAAGGGAATCCGGCTTGTGGATCGAAAGTTGGTTTATCGTCCATATAAAGATCAACATTTCTTGCATTATAGGAACCTAATATTTGCCCCATTTTTATGTTCAATGCTCTTTTTACAACTTATTTAAGCTCTTTCTTAATATGAACTCTAAATTTTAAATAATTATAGCTGTGGACCAGGCCTTAGGCCCTATGTTTTTAATTTCCTCCAAAACAGTAGATAGATCGAATTATATTTTCTTTGGATAGAGTTAAGGGAATGTTGCCATTACCTAGTCGAATTCGCTGATCAATTTTAATTGACATTACTTTCGCAAAGTAATGTAAAAGGAATACAATGATTTTTAAAAACTAGTTCATTGCCTTTTCTAAAAATTAATACAGCTGTCTTTAATAAAACACTTGAATTCCAATTTTGAACTATCTAGAATAAGAGAAAAACATGTTAACACATTCACGCATGCAGCGACGCCAATCGTGGCTTTCTAAGGAGCCCTCGAACTTTGCCTCCCTAAAAACATGTTAGACTAAGCACCCTCAGCGCTCTGCTATCTCACATCCATGGAATATGCGAATGCCATTTGTGCAGGAGAGCAAATCAGATCCAAAATGAAACCAAAAAATTGCACTTCAGCTGTTTTTAAAATTCGTCATCTGTCAACAAGATAATTATTTTGGCTATAGTCAGGACCCGTGAGTTAGCAAGCGGCCGATAAAATATAAAGGTTCTAGTCGCACTTGAGCTACAAGTTATAAATAAAAACTGAACATATGTATATACATTATTTAATAAATCTTCCTCCAAAAACCGAAAAATATTTTAAATTTGAATATAATATTTTTGCATGTACAAGTTATTTTAGTTTAAAACATGGGTATAAATTTATCGTAATATACTAGACATGAGAATGTAAACGGAGTTATTTTATTCTCTCCTGAACAAAAAATTAAAAAGTAAAATTGCATTTTAAACAATATGATGTTAATTTTTGTACTATAAAACCATATAATTTAACACTTGTCAAATTAAATATATTTGGGTAGATGAAAAAAGTTAAGGATAAAGTAATTACCGTATCGACTTACATTTATCTTAAAAATATTGGACAAAGATGGATATTACGGAAAGATTTAGACTTTGTAGATTAAAAGTTATAAAAACAATTGGTAAAGGTACATACGGGTACGTATATGTTTATTTATTATACAAATTAATAAACGTAATAATAATTTTTCTCTCAACTTTTAGAAACGTGTATCTGTGTGAAAAATGTAGTACAAAGTCACTTACTGTAGTAAAAGATATTGAACTTAATACGAAGATTCAAAATCATAATCAGGTAATATATGCATATATTTTATAGTAATGATTTTTTTTATTTTGTTATATATAATCTTAATTCGTATTTAAGGAAATTGCGAATGAAATTAAAATATTGTCGACAGTGAATCATCCAAATATTATAAAATTTTACAACTGTTTTTATCAAGAACAATATGTAATGATTTGCATGGAGTATGCTACAAATGGAAATTTAGCTGAATACATGTTTAAACGATGTCCAGAATTAATAAAACAAACGGTAAGAATAAAGTTTCTTTGTATTGTTTCCAGTGTGCTTGAAATATATTATCTAATTATTTTTTCTTTCAGGAGATTTTATTTTATTTTAGTCAGGTTCTCCTAGGAGTGCATTATATTCACAGTTTAGATATAATTCACCGAGATTTAAAAGCAGAAAACATTCTCTTAACGGGCAAGAATGGCAAGATAGTAAAGATCGGGGATTTTGGTATTTCTAAGATGTTAGCCAGGTCAGAATTTTTCAATGATTATTTTGTTTTTCAATTCCAATCAGTTTAATCAAGTAAAAACTTATTTTATTAGGGAGACCGGAAAGTAACGTCGTTTCTATCAACATATTTTACAGAAAAACCGATTGATTCTCATCGCTCCGGCATTAAAAATCCGTATACTAGATGGTAAAAGGTTGTTGACAACGAAGGTGAATATATTGTTAATAAGAAATTAAAAATTGTTAAAAATGTAGTCATGGAGATTTAACTTAAGAAAGCGACATTACTTTCCGTAGCCCTTAAAAAATCATTTAGATTTTTTTAAAATAAAAAAATTTCAAAAATTATTGAAGTTTTTTTATTTTAAAAAACATATGCGTCATGAAATTATGCAATTTATTTATTTACCTTTATTACAATTTGTGTAATAGTGGAATAAATGGCTTTAGGCATTCCCTACAGGTCAACCCAATTTAGCATGTGCAAATTATATTTTGCGTAACAGTTTTTAATTTGCTAATAACATTTAATTTTGACTGGCAGAAGCCTAACTTTCAGAATTTTAAACTTGTTATAGTGGGGGCATTATGTGAGATTAGGGCACTTAGTAGTTTTTTTTAATTACATGTCTATTTTATAATACTTTATCGTAGTACCTTTTTTTAATTCAGCTTTAGTCAAGCTGCCGCCAGCTTGGCTTTTGTGCCTGGTTGTACTGTCAAGTGTTATTTTATAAATCGGTTTGACTAATTTCAAACCGATATATAACTTTATTACCCTTCGATAATTACAAAAATTAAGAGAGCACTGAGTAATTCCAAAATACAATGTGCAATACTATAACGATATGTACTGTACGTTATCACAAAAACCTTGTTTGTTTCTTAGGACTTAAGTTATATCGTAAAATATGTGCGTCATTAAAAATTAATTTCTTCACAGTTTAGAACCTCTTGAGTGCGGTTAAATATTATTATTTCTTTATTTATCATATATTATCAAATAAAAAAGCCCTCCTCGCGGCCGCTTCACAAAAGCTTTAATAGCTATTAATTATTAAATCATTCACATAAACATTTAATTCAATCTAACAAGGTTGAATCAAATGTGAAATCTGTTGACTGCTAAGTCTTTGTAACTCTCTACCAAATCTAAAAATCCATCATAAAGTGACAATAATTCGGTATAATTAAGATATATTTAATGACTATAAGTAAAACATAATGCGCAGGCGCCTACGATTTGCGTTTTATGGCAGCAGCATAAAGGGAATATATTTGTGAACATTTATCATTTTAATTTCAGTGCAAAGAAAACCTCAACTGTTATAGGTACTCCATATTATCTCGCTCCAGAACTTTGCGAAGGTAAACCTTATGACACCAAAAGCGATGTATGGGCTCTCGGGTGTTTATTATATGAGATGTGCACACATAAACGAGCTTTTGACTCTGAGGTAATATAACTGAGTAATTATAATATGAAACTATTCAATATACAAACATAAATAATTGGAGATAATTAAGTTAAATTAGATGTTTTTGAGATTATTGCAGCAGTTACAATATATATATGTATCATTATGCTGATATATTAGGCATACACTCGTTTATGCAGTAATATAAGAAATTCATAATTTTTAAACATGTATTAAGACAATGAGTACCAATAACCTACCTGTAAGAACAAAATTGCTAGTATGTAAAATTCTTCTGCTAAGCGTTCCCTTCCTATAATATGGTGCTTCTGAAGAGCCTAGTTTCCAAAAACAAGTATTCTTTGAGATTCATTCAATCAATCATCAATTATAAATGAAAAAAAAGAATTACATTTTCAATTATTTTATTTAAGCATTTAAAGTAAGTAAGCATCATTTAATTACATGCATAAAACAATACTTTTAAAAGTTCCTCGTTTTCGTTACCTCTAATTTTCTTGAAATTTTGTTAATATATACGTGTGCAAATAAAATTCGAAATTAAAACTGATCACCAAACATTTCATACGTTGCTTACTTCACAAGCAAAATATATAAGATTTATTTCGGTTTTGCTCTTAAGCGTGATAATATTAGTTTGTGAAAAATATACGTCACAATAGTGTGTAGTTTAGATAGATACAATGTCAAAATCTTTAAATAAGTGCAAATTATTGTTAGGGAATACACTATTGCATCTGATATTTCGATTATGCCTATATTAAAGAATGACATTGATTTCAAATTGCGGTAAAAACTAGTATAATTAAACATTTATTTTATTAAAAATTAAAAAGAATTTTTTATCGGATATTATTTATTAAAATGATGTCGTCTTGGTGACCATCACGTCCGGCGCACTTAGATTATGGCCTCGATGTTGCATGCCCACTCGCTGCATAAGTGATCGTAGTACCTGTCATCTTGTAACGCCGTAAACGATTTTTTCTTTTACTTCTGAGATAGTCACCGGATATGTTTCGTAGACTACTCTTCAGATACCCCCACAAAAAAAGTCCATTGGGGTAAGATCCGGTCACCAGGGCGGCGAAAGGATGTCACCAAAGCAACTTATCAATTTTTCAGGGAAGAAATCACAAAGAATTGCCATAGTATCTTTAGCTGTTTGGTGTGGCACCATCTTGTTGAAGCCACGTTTGATACTACTACATAGACATACTATACTATATCAGCTACCAGAAGTTCACTGCAAGGTATAGGCTTACCTATAGATCGATCGATAAACAATCTTGCGCTGGCCAAATCCAGCGACATTATATATGTCGTCAGTTTGTGAACACTACGCGAGAACCGGTCAGGCCACGATGGCCATCGGTTGCACGACCGTTATACCCCGCCCACAGCCACTTCAGACAAGCAATTGTTCACGCTACATCGGTGAACTTGTTTTGTCTGTGGATCCTCCTATTTCTTTCATATATATAAATCTAAATACATTAGTTTCTTTTGGTTGTTCGCTGTTGATAAACGTCTTAATTATTACATTATAATAGTAATTGCAGGATTAAATAATATAATTACAATATTTTTTTACAGACACTTGTGGGATTGGTCAAGGTCATAACAAGTGGTAGCGTGCATCCTATTGACATGACTGTGTATGACAGAGGTCTCCAAGACCTTATAGACTCGATGCTGTCGATAGTCCCCGATAAGCGTCCCACAATTAAGGAAGTAATGGGCCGTCCTATTTTGCTTTCAAGTGTGTATACGGTTTTTTTAGATGCTGGAAATGATGAACTATTATATTCTAAAGCTTGTGAGATATTTTAGATTATTACGGCTTTTATTAATTTTATAATATTATCAAGAAAATTTGAATGGACAAAAATATATGAAATGAAAAACTTTAGATGTGGTAAAATATGTATATTGGAGAAATGCTGAAAATTGTTGATCTGAAATCTGTCAAAAAAGGTGTTATTGTTAAAAGATTAAATGCAATAATTTATGTAGCAGCAAGCTGGAAAAGCTGCTTAAGACAGCATAGTCAATGATTTGAGATAATAAGGCCATAGATTGTTGGTAGGTTCCCATGGTTTCACGATAATCAGTAAATAATCCCAGAACCTGATGACTTACAACATACTTTTCTATTCCTTATTTCTCTATAATTTTGTATGACATTAAACTGAAAATTAATAAATACTGATTATCATACGAGATTCATTTATTATATGAAAAGAAAATGTCTTCGATATTTAGATAAATCACTTTATGACTGCAGAGTTGAACTTTAATGGCTGAAAAACTACACAATTGTACTGACACTTGTCACGCAAATAGAAGTACAAATGCAGAAGGGCCAGTTTAATAACTGGATACTGAATATAGCTCTGTAGTTTGGTTTCGTAAAACATTAAAAAATTAGCCCCCCATAACTGAATAGTAACTAAAAATATATTTTTAGTACATTATTCAAAATCCTATGATAATAATACACAGTTCGCATCTTCAGTTAGGTGTGTACTGAATACATCCTACCATGTGTTTAAGTAAATGTATCTAGTATCCATTGCAAATAATATTTGACATTAATGTTATAAACACTAGACTGATTAACTACTTATATTTTAAAGCACAATTATTCAAAAATGTAAAACCCGTAGTGACTGCAGAATTTCAGTTTATTCTATTCTTTTCAAGGTCAGTTTGAACACCTTGAACGCCACGTCAAATCGAGTATTTCCATAAAAGCTACGCGGTTCACCAGTGGGCCATATCTCACAGAATCATCTAAGCCATGAGGGTCATCCATGAGCTGCTTATAAGGATCACCGGAAATGTTTCTTACAAGCCACATACAAAACGCACATGGAAGTGAGCTGCGAGGTCCTGTTGTATAAAAGACAGCATTCTATGTTTTAGAATGTGAATCTCCATTTATAATTTAATAGATTTCCTAATTTTGGTATGGCTTTAATGGGATAGTACGCTATGCTCACCGGTGGGTCATAAAGCAAACTTTTATATTATAAATATAATAAAGTTGCAGTTTTATAAACCATCACCTGTATATTGAGATTAAAATAAATTTGAGCTGCAAATAGTACCACATAGTCCGAAACGTAACTACGAGTATCTGTATCAAAATAATGCAACAACCTAGGTTTTTAAGGAACAGCATATAATGGCATTGTTGTAAGTTTATAAACCATATTCATGGTAAGTAATACTTTTTCGGAATGATTATAATTACATTTAATATGAAATATTAATCACTAATCCAAATAGTACCACAGAGCTTTCATGTTATAGTTAGTGAATCGCAAAGACTTTAGTTCAGTTACATTTAGTTTAGTTAGGTGGCTGATACAGGACCTGCACAGCTCTATACCTAAACTGGCACTACTAAAAGAGACTTGCTATAATATTTGTTTGTAGTAAGTCAATAAAGGTGAAGACAATCTTATCATATAACTGTTTTTGTTCGAAACATACTTATAACTTACGTAAATAACGCAAGGCTGATTAAGTAATATGGCATCAAAATCATGGATACCTAGGTAGTTATCCATATGTATTAAAGGCTAAACTTAATTCAGTATGTGTGCTCAGTATTGTGGCAAACACTTTTTTGTAATTGACTGTTACCCTCATAAATTTGCACTTTTGACCAAATTTAGATTTTAAAATTATGTAAATTTAAATGAAATTATAATGTTATCTAACTCATGACAAAAGCAACTTTGCATATCTCTTGACTGCGAATGTTTGTTGAAAACTTGGTGATTGATAACTTTGTGAAACAATAAATAGACCAGACAAAGTGGTATAATAATCTGCATTTAAAATATATGAAATTGAAAGCAGCAAATAAAGAATTATGTAGATTAAGAACAAATCCATATACTGTTATTATTTTTAATTTTTATGTTATGCACTGGAATTTCAATAAAATGAGTGAAAATGTAATAAATTATGATATCATACACCATTAAAATGGATGGATCATCTGTAATGACAGACTTATTGCAATATTAGTCCTTTGTACTACAGACAAAATTAATACCTTTTTATGAATATAAAATAATGTAACTTAATAGCACTTTTAAAATATTTTGCCGTATGTTTGAGAACATCCTTTTAAAATTTTTAGAATTTTATTCATTCCTATGCTACAAAGAAAATATTCACGCTTGTTTGTCAAGAATGTAGTATCAGTTATTTTAGCAAAATATGCTGAAATTTATGTATCTGTTCTTCTCACCTTAAAATTATAAAAATAACATTTCTTAAATTTGTGTATTATCTGTTCTTACAGCTAATAATTAAAAAGGTCTTTAACAAATTTTTGTGTAGATTGAACTCTTTATGTAATATCTGTTCTTTAACTTGAAAATATTTCAAACATTCAAATCAATTATTTCTTATTTGATCTGTCTCCATTTCTTCATCTTCATTTTCTGAAATAAAACATTTAAAAAATAAGTATTTAATTTAAACGTTTTAAGTTGATTCAAAGTTGGCAAGATTCTAACATTTTTTGTTTTACCAATATCAATCCATAATGTAAGAAATATGAATCTTTTAGATATTTTTTCTAATTTAAAACATTTATTTGCAAAATTACTATAGTGAAACAAAGTTCATTAATATAACAATAACATGACTAAAGAAATCAATTTATTTCTTTTTTTGTTTATATAGTAAATTTTGAAATAGATTTATTAAAATAAATGAATTATGATAAAGTAATGGAGTTTTGAAGCAAAATAATGAAATAAAATATCTTACGTTGACCATTTGTTGGTGGTTGTAAAGGTTTCTGTCCTGGTATTTGACCAGATTGCAGCATTCTTGTAAGTCTTTCAACTTCTTGCAATGAAGATGCATTTTTGATAGCTTCTCTGATCTTGTGAATTTCTTGCGGGTTAACATCTGTTAAATAGTAGTATAAATTTAGAGCATTAGTTAAAAAAATAATTATATGATGTCCCAATTAAAAAATATAATACTGACTTGTAATTTTAGGATCAGGCATGTTTCCTCCCGGTACAAATGTTTTAGCTTTTCTCAAAATTTCCTTTTGCATTTCTTTTCCTTTTTTACTCTTAAACAAGACATTTGCCTCGTCCCTTTCCTTTTGTTTGATTTTTCTGAAATCTAACAATCGTAACTCAGGAAATTTGAATGCCACATAAGCTCTGAAAACAAAAATAAAAATATGTAAATATCACATAATAGTTAAATCATTGTTTCCACTATTTGCACACAAAATCAATATTAATGCATAATAATAAATAGTGTCCAAATAGAAGGCATTATAAATGAAGACTTGATATTAGAACTATTAAAATAAAACAATAAGTGATTTGCCTAGAAATATTTGTTTGTGCATATGACGGGTAAAAAAAAATATTTTTAGTAACTTGATAGTAGACTTTTGAAATAAAGAATATTAAAAAGAAGCTTTGCATTTGTGTATAGAAGTAATATTATTTACACAATAAATCACCACATTTTTAATATAAATCTAATGTTGGATATAAAGCCCAGGTTTGTCATTTTACCAAGAGACAAATAGGACAGATGACACATGACAACTTGATAAATAATACAGAGTTAGTAACAACTTATTTTCGATTAAACTGACAACAGAAATTTCATACAAGCACAGAATTTTGAAATTTACAACTACTGCTAGCACTAAATCTAGGATATAAAAGGTTACCCTAACTTAAGTTTATGGACTGTTACCTAACTAAACAAATACCCTTCACAAGAATAAAAAAGCAAGTTTCAATACTTTCTCTAACAAAAGTGTTGATTATAACAATAGTAATACAATAACAACAGTCTTCTTATATTCTCAAGTAAAAGTTAATTCTCCCTCTCTCTTGTAGAATTTCTAGTTGTCATGACAGGTTTTGATTATTAAATAATTGAAAATACAATGTAAAACTTTAAGGTAGACAAATCCTTTTTTATTCTTACTGTTTGCTTAAATGTTATAACACTGGTTTTTAGTAATGTGCCCCCTATACTTTGAAACCATCTATTCCCCTTATGATAAACTCCAGGGTCCATCAGGGTGGTACCACCATCATCTTTCCGAGTATAAAGATTGTGTTTTTCTATTTCCTCTTGCAAAACACAAGAAAAGTTGTTTATTTACCTGTAGTGTTGTTTATTTGCAACAGGGTTGTGCATCAAAGATAATGTTTTTAGCTTCGAAAGACTTGCTAAAGGATCTAAATCTCCTAATTCATTAATGTTGTTGTTTGTTAAAATTACAGATTCCAAATTTGGCAAATATTGTTCCAGATTTTCACCTATTCTTCTGTAAAAATGGTTTAATGATATTAATTATAGGTAATGCAGGTAAGGTTGACATTTGCACAGCAGGGAAATAATAATCATAAATTTGATTGAAACCATAAATTTGATAATAACGGATCTGAAATTAGATGCTTAAATTGCTATTTTGTATATAAAAAAAACCTAAGTGTACGTTTTGATAACAATCATACTTACACAATCCTATTATTATTAAAAAATAAACATTTTAGTCTTTTCAATAATGGAAAACCATCAAGTTTTCGAATATCGTTATCAGAAAAATCGATGGTATCAAATTGATCCAAAGTTGCGCCCAAATTTTCAATTTGTGGAATTTTATAACCTGGAAATAATAAACAATGTATTGTGTACATATTATTCAATGGTAATATAATACTAATACTGGTAAATATGAACTTATTTATCACAGTAAATAGAAAATGTTCTATGTTTGTAATATTTTAACATATGCAAGCATTAATTTATTTAAGTATGTTTTAAAACGGCGATATTGCAAACACAACATACAAATGAACTAACCTCTAAGATCCAACTCCCGATCTTTACATGGATTCATGTATTGCATTGAATTTTGAATCAGTTCCGTAGTAAGTTTCACCATTTTTGACGAAAAATAATAATCATATGATATTACAACCTTATTTAAGAACGTTTTATATTTACGAATTTTCGTATGCACTGGATTTTATAAAAAGTAGAAGCCTACTAGTAATGTGACCATTTAAAAAAATGATTCAGATTTTATGATTCAGATGTTATTTGCAATGTTAAAATTATTGTAATTGTTTGAAGTCATATATTACAAAGTCGAAAATGAACAAAAACCTGTTTTTAATTAAATAAAAATTAAGGTATGACGGATAATTACGAGGAATAATTACAATTAAATGAGATATTGAAGTAAAATAAAAAATATTATTACAGCGGAGGGATAATTATTGTATGAATGTATACGATTTGAATGTCATATATAATGTCATACATACTGTTATAATTAAGAATATGCAAAAAATTACCTTTGAATGGAATCTGTCATTTTTTTATAAGCGTTCATTGTATTTTCGTATTTTCGCGCCAACATATTGTGGACGCACCAAAATGTTTATGGCCTAGGATGATAAAGAGAAGCAATCATTGTGATTGCTTTGTATAAAGTATGTATGATGCAAAATACAATTATAAGATCTCTATATGATATCAAATGTTAATGTTCCGGACTATTGAAAGGTACGAGTACAATGAAATCTCCTCTGTCTATGACACAACAATATCTGCCAATTCACATAGTATTGGTACGAAAAGGGCTATCAAAGCAGCAAGGGAAAATTGGAAAATTTGAAAAAATCCTGTCCGAAAGGAATAGATTTTGTCTCGGGAGATAAAGAAAATCATGTTGCGAATTTTAAATGATGACTTTGGACTTGCAGTCATATTTTTGTAAAAAAGGTATCAAAACATCGACATAGGTGTATCAAGGTACCATTCTTGGGAAGGTAGTTAACAATACCATGTCCAATAACCAAGAATAGATTTTTCAGCAAGGCTCGGCGCCGGTTTATAAAGTAACCTTTGTTAAAAATGAACGTTCCGGGCTTCATCAGAGCTAAAGACTGGCCATCATCTAGTCCTGATCTTAATCCACTGGATTATGATTTATAGTCAGCTTTAGAGAATAACGCTTTCTATAAACGCCAGGATAATTTAGGTTTCCAAAACTATTTTTACGATTGGCAGTGAAGAATTTTCACACAGAAAGAGTGCGTGCTGCTTTTGATAACTGGCCTTAACTTTTAAAGGACTGAATTGCAGCCAACGGAGACAACGAAATAAGTTTTATATATCTTTAACGGTTTCACATTACTGTATTGAACTTAAACACTTTAATAATAATAGATAATACGTACAATAAAAAAAAGTTGTTTTTCTTTATAACAATTTTAAGTATATGCTGCCAGGAGTTTTCTTTTCCGAGTTCTCTTTTTTGAAATTTTCTGAATAATTTTTTTTTAATTGAAAACGGTAACACCTGCTATATATGGTACCTAACCCCTATTGACCTCGTTTTGAGAATTATGCGCATAATGTTTAAAAACATTTTTATTTTACTTAATTTACTCTCCCGCCATTATAATAATAATTGCCAAATATTTGTTATTATTTTTTAATCATTCGACTAATGCCACCTATGAGCAGAATTTGACAACTATAGAATTAATTGTCAGTTCTGCGGTGACTGTCTGCATTTTTTTACACCTTTTAAATGATTTAATGATAGTTTATAATGCAAATAATACTTTGAGTCTTAGCTCATATGTTCAAATAATACACGTTTTCAGTAATTGGAATAAAAAAATTCTTTAAAAATGTATGAATGGATGAATGGCGTGTTAATATCGGTCTGCATAATTATACCCTATCCCTCCTAACAGTACCTAAGCGTAGGTGCCTATGTTCCTTAATTTGATTGCCGAGTGATCCACCCTGCCCTCCAACCTTCACTCCGCACTCACTATACAAACAGCAACACAGACTCGACCAGGAAAGTCTCGTCTCCACTGCCCCATCCTCCATCAGAGTGTCTAATGTAGGTTCGGTAGGCGTTACAGAGCGAAAGGGAAAGAAAGAAGAACTGCGGCAAGAATGAAAAGAACGAAAGATCATACGATGTATGAAAGAAAATAATGAAAATAAAAAATATGTAAATAAATTAAATAATATTGAATAGAGTCCCATACAAGATAGGGGGTACGAGAGGCTCCCAATAGCGGGGGCCACAAAAAAAAAATAAGGTTCGGAAAATCGAATGCTTTAGTTTATAGTATAATTCGCGGATCCTTACGTTCTTTGAATTCATTTCCGATGAAGCTGTAAAAACAATGAAAGTTATTAATGTGATCACACGGGTATAGATGTTTACGTCCCATATATTTATGATATTCTCTTAATTTCTTAAGATGAATCCCTGCAAAGAGCGCAAATGTTCCTAGATCTCCGTACTCTTCAGAACACTCCAATAATTTAGTATCGTGCTGGTGTGTGCACCTTCGGAGAGAATAAAACCTAAGCTGATTCTCCTTAATAAAGACTGTCGAAGGTATACGCAGATTTCTTGGTATGATAAACTTTTACCGTACTTATACGTTGGACACTTCACTTGAGGAATTGTTTAATAATTAATAGGTTCATCACGCAAACTTCACCTATTCAATTGCAAGAGCTCCTTTTGATGTGTTGTCGTATCTTCTTTCATCACTTCGTCACAAATTAAGGCATTGCTGCAATAAAAAGGAGATTATCAATAGCACTAGAAACCGCTAGTAATTATAGATGCTAAATAATAAACTATTACTACAGGGAGCTACTAATTTGTACCTCTGTAGATGTGACCATATACACCGATCACAGCTATAAGCTTGAATGTTATTTTATCAACAAGTGGTTTTACGAGTTTTTGATAGTTTTTTTACCGATAAAATGGTATTTAAACACAAGTCATTATAAGTATTTTGTCAAGAATTAAATTCCTACTGCAATTCATTAAGTAACACTCATAACACTAGCATAATTCATTCGTATGGAATTCATGTGGTCTTGACAATCAATTGTTTCGTATACGAAGGTAGACACGGCGCGCGTGGGCGTATATTCAAGGGCTAATTGATTATCGTAACGTCAGAAATTATAGATACAAGCCTGTTTTGTTGCCGGATCTGGGGCCATGACGGTTTAAGATTTAGCTGTAGAAAGAATTTAAACTTCTACTATATGTGTATTATACGTGACCATAGACAGAGTAAATAACAGTCAATAGTTTTCTAATTTGGCCTTAGAATTTTTAGTTGGATATCGTATTTTGGTCTTAAGAAATTCGACAGACGACACCTGTTTTTGACCGCATCCAGTGATATTTTCATCGACCGCTATGTTTCCAGTTCATATAGTAGAGGTCCCACCCACATTTCGGTCACAAGGACCATATGTATATATTTTACAGACACTCATGTGATTGATGTGACCTTGACCGATCCTGAGAGTGTAGCGTGCAGGCGCTGTTAGCCTGAGGACTTTTACAGCTTCATTGGTACTGAGTTCACGGAACGGAAGAATCCGTGAACTTTTCATGGAACTAGACAGCCAACAAAAATTTGTCAGGTATCAAACCGAAATTAGAGTGATCGAAGTACTGCCACCAAAACCATAAGGGCTATTTAATAGTTTGCTTTTCCGTCCATGCATAAGTGTACCTTAAAAACAAAGCCACAATTAAATACTTCACATTTATGTATTTCAAGTTACTTTTTTTTTTGATAAACAAAAACACGAAAAAATAACAATTATTTTACAAATTCTGAGTAAAATAATTGTTGGCCAGATGAAGAATTTTTCTTCTTCATTTCGAAATCTTTGTTAAAAAACTTCATTTCATTTCGACTATAACAAGTGTTCAGCTTGTTGTGGTCCAGTTTAATTTTAGTGAAATATCCCGGATCTAATAACATTAAACTCAATACGATTGAAGTTTTCATTATATTATATTTAGTTTTCTTCGTTTTTTATCTCCCTCATTAAAATAGCTCTGCTCTGTTTGTTTGTCATATATTTTGATTATTTATATGTACTCTTTTGACCGCGCATACTCATATTGGTTAGATGTAGATGGAAACCATTTGCTGGCCTTTTATTGTGTTTATATTATAGTAGAAGTTATGAAATGTAAAGGCCTTTGGTTTCTTAACATACAATACATACACAAATATTGCATATATCAAAACATTGAGGTGCAGAAATTCGTAAACAGAATTAATTATTTTCGTCATTTCAGCCCATAGGATATCTATGGGAGGATATAGCATAATCGCCATTTTGGCAGGCGGGTTGGAGATCGTAGTGTTGTATAATTGTACGCAGAGCATGCTACTACCCATCCTTTGGAAACTTGTTTGTGAGTAGTAATCCTATATAAATATAGCACAGTGTAAATTATATAAAAGATTTTACCCGGGAATCGAACCCGCGGCCTACTACCGAGACTTACTGCTAGGCTACTATGTGTATTATTAAATTGTGAGTAACCACGGACTGAATTTTTTAAAATTAAGTTGATAAAGATATGGATTATAACTAGTCATAGGATAATAAAAAAATCTTTTATTTTTCTCCAATATCTTTTTATTCTAAATACATTAATATTCTTTAATTCAACTCAAATATTTATTTAAACTATTACAAGCTATTTTAATTTAACATAAATAAAAAGTAATGCAAATGTCCAGCATTGCACACCTTTAAATCAGTATTTATAATAATTTATCTAAGTATTATCCAATAGCGATAGTTCTCCACAATGATAAAAAAATAGCATTGAAGCTTTTTGGAGATATAACATTACAATAAAATATGACATGCCGGATGTACATATAGCGAACTGAAATCCAATATCACATAAAGCTTTGAACATTGTTCTTTGGTAGATATCGAGTGTGACAAACAGTCAAAGAAAATAAATGACAAATAAAAGATTGGGATATAATGGATTTTCACAAAGGAGTTTACTTATGTCATTGTTAGTTTATATTAGTAATATTTAAACTGAATACATGTATAATGGGTATTATTAACTGCAAAGAAGATCGAAACAACGATAATGTTTATAATCTAAAGTTATAATTTAGTATTTTCAAATTTTTAGCAGACAACCTGAAATGACAATTGCTACTTTCTTAAAAGTAAAATGTTACAAATTCATTAAAGACGTACACCTAATCCGAAGTTTATCAAAAAAATCGGCAGTGAAAATGTTATTTAGTTCTGCCAAAACTAAAATAAATATAAAAACACTTAGAGACATAAAAATGAGAATAATTGTACTTGGAGAATTTGGAAAAATTCTTAGTATAAGTATCTATACAATTTTGTTTAATTGTCAGTAATGTCTTAAACAACTACATACGGAGTACGTAATTAGGTACATTACACAGATCTACTGCAGTACAAACATCTTTATCTGACATAAACATTCATACACATTGTGTGTATTATTATTTGAAATATTTGTTTTTGAAATGATGTTTTGTTTTAGCAAAGATATTGTAGTTAAGCATTTAAATTTTTTGTCCTTCATTTTTTTATTGTGACATCAAATTCTACTAATTTACGAACCAGGGCTGTATTTTGGCGACAACAAAAATTTGATCTTAATTTACCTACCAAAATAATATACATTGGACCTTCATTCTTTATATTGATGAATGATTTAGAGCGAATAGAAGAGTAATACTGTTCGTAATCAACATGTGTCTTGAGTTATAAAAATAGCGAGGAATTATTTAAACAATTTCATAAGGTGAACAAATATCTTTTGAGTACATAATTTGTTAGAGACCAGCTCACTAATAACAAAATCGTAAACTAAGGTGACAGTCACTATAAAATGCATATAATACAGGTAATTAAGTATTACACTTCCCACTGTTAATAAATACGTGAATGAGAGTGCGTCTTTATTTAGTGGATTTTGGGGTAATCCAGATATCTATAAACTAATCGCTACTTTGGTAATGGCTATCAATTAACAGGAGACGCACGGAATCAGATCTTAGGCGTCATAAAACAATCAAGCTAGGCGTGTTAATGTATATATATATATATATATATAAATATTTAGAATCGTTTTAAATGAGCGCATACGACATCAATATGGGAGAGAACAGCTTTGTGCGCAGTTTCGGAAACTACCTACTTAGAGTATGTACTATTGCAAGACCCGGCCTGTACGGCGCCATCGTATGCCCTTTAATTAGTATTGCAAATACTTTAACACACTCCATAAAAAACTTAGTCGCAAACCACGCCTTTGTTAGTACTTAGATTAATTCAAGAACTTCAAGCCGTTAGTAACATACACGAAGATTTTAAATAGTATTTATAAGTTGACTATTTAGGTAAATGAAAATTAGAATTAGACACGTATATTATAAAAATAATACATTATTCTAAAGAAACGATGAAGATCGCCAGCGACCTTTTATAAGAAATGAGGTGCCATAAGGTTTCCAAATCAAGTAAAGCTATCTAAGCTATATAAGATGACCAGTCGAATATCAGATATTCAGAGAAGAGACACAACAACAACTCCGAAGGGTATTTTAAAATTTACCTTAAAATAGTTTTACATTTAGGGTACCTATTACGTTAATATATATTTTGGTGAATAACATCATTATCGCAAACCCGTATTAAATATGAGAAAGTGGATGATATGACAATATAAATTACCCTTTCATACCAATTAATAAGCGTTTTCAATGTCCTTATTTAGCTGGCCCGATACAGACGGTGCCAGCGTCTAATACTACTTACACAATAACATTACGAATTGAAGACCTACTACTCATGGGGATATAGAACGTCAACAAAATCATTAAACATCTCTTTGGTTAGACGATAAACAAACAAGAGTAAAAATACTAGACAAGACGAGTGTTACACAGTCATTGGAGGGACATATTTAGTCGGTAGGTGACTCTAGACAACATTACAACATTGCGTAATAATCACATATAAATAGGGTTAAAATGAGGCGGCGTGCCATCATTCCACTGCGACGGCAAGCGGGTACTGTGTATTACTATCCAACAAAGGAGCGCTGTTCTGGACGCCTACTGCCAGAGCTTCCACCACACCTGCATCTTCTCAGAGAGTTTCTTGCAGATTCCCAATAGTTTCCGTCACATTCCACCGTCGCCCTCCCCTTCGCATTCTTCGGAGCCTTCACCCTCCTCCAATGTTACCTGCAGCAACAAAACATTAAAATTATAATTAAAATTTAACAAGAAATTTAAAATGTTTTTACATGGCGCTATAAATATTTAAGACCTTTATTCACAGTATAAAGTGTCTGTATAGTGTACCATTAATATTCCTAAATAACTTTATGTGCAATAAGGATAGATATTTACCTGAAAGCGTATTTGTTCGGGACGGTCTTCTTCCGCTCCGGAGTGGGTGGTCGACACCGGAGCGGGCGGAGGCGAAGGCGGTATCATGCTTTGATAGTAGTCTCGGTTCTCTTCGAGAGTGTCCAGTATATCTTGAGCGTCAGGATGTACGAGATCTGCCCATGTCTCCCACAATGGGTGAACAATGTAGTCGATAAATCCGACTTGAGATTTCTCTATAGTTGCATTATGCCTGTCGCACATTGGACTTATATCCATTCCTTGCTCCCTTTCACGATCACCTTGTTGGAAAAATTCTTCCATCAGTAAACCAACCCAACGCTTGTATAGCGGCAAAGGTTTAGTAGGGTTACTCAGATCGGCACAATGTACGAGATTCTCCAAGACTTGTATTCTATCAGTGTAATTGTCCAATAAGAGAACACCGCTTCCGGCAACTTTCTTCGTCTCAACCATCGTTTTGAGGTCGGCAAGAAGACTCATGTGTTTTGACATATCTGTAGATAACACCATATCTATGACCATTTTTCGCAGCGTCTGTCTCTGTTTTTTGTGGAGGTTGACGAATATATCGCAACCATCGTTCTGTAGTAGTTTAAAGGCTACAGCAAGGTGATGGTTTTCAAGGACTGACTCGTCATTATACATGAGAGCGAGTTCTGAGCTAGAGTTGACGAGAAATTGGTTAGTAAGTCCGGGATGATCGACGTCATGAACGCAAGCAGCAAACAGAGCAGCACAGATTTCTATTGGTGTAAATACAGCGTCGAGAGCTGGTGTATTCAACAAAACGTTGGTTGACTGTGTCACGTCCGCGGCGTGCAGCGAGTTGTGAAAAGGATTGTCACGGACGTAATGCTCCTCGAGAGTAACCGCGAATGCAATAAAAGTGCGGGCGGGTATTTGCAAAGTCGTTAGTAACTCGCGCGATGTAAATGCCGCGTACGCAACAGCCGTCAAGGGGCGGCCGCACGTCAGATCCCCGATGCGGAAGATGTCTACCCCCCAACGGTCCAACTCATTGAGTAAACGACCGAGTTCTTCCTCGTGGGGAGTTTCAACGCCATATCTAGGCACGCGTTCGCCAGTAAAGCTGTTCGTGTGTGTTAATGTCCTCTTCACACCGGATATCTGCGAATATCATGAAGAAGTAAGTATTTATCCTTATAGATGCTTGTACCAGGAAAGTTAATAACAAAAATGACATATATAAACAGGATGTGTTGGAAGTTTAATCAAAATTCTTATTTATATGACAGAATTTAAATTAAAAAGGCTTCAATATCCAAATAGTAATAATTTTAAAATCTTACCTGAGACATGGTACCGCCGGGACCTCCATGACGTGGTTTTTCCTTCTTCTTGGTGCGTTCAGTATTTTCCTCTACTTGCAGAGATGGTAGATCTAATTCTTGTTGTTTATCTGTAACGATAAGAAATTAACATAACCTTTTTTGTCTTAATTATCATTTAGTAATAATGACGTTTCTTTATTAGTATCCTAATTGTTGCAATTTTTAATGAATTAATTCTGTGGTTCGAGAGAAAATGGTAATTAGTAATAAAAGAAAACACAAATTTAAATAAATTGTCCATTAAAAAAAGTAATAATTGAAAAGTATATTTTTACGAATTTCGAAAAAGCAATAAAGCAATGGAGTACCCCAAAATAACTTTGATTTAACAGTTTTTGGGCTGACAAAACCGTATTGTCTAACATTCTAAATACAGACACAGAAGTTATAACATTGTAGCCATAGTATCAATTAAGTTGTGTACAATAAATAGAACCTTAGTGATTTTGTTAATCTTAAACAATTTCCCTTCCTTTGGAAACTTTCTACAATAAAAACGCTAAAATAAGAGATTAAATAGGTAATATAATTCGAAAGCCTGTGTATGGTAGAGTGGACAACAGGTACCTTTTATCGGGTTAATATGATAATATTTTGAGACCAGTTTATATCTAATCAGGAGATACAAAAATCAACACGACTAGAAAATACCTTTTAACGATTTACCCGTTGTGTGTATGTTTAACCAATTGGTTGAAATAACCCGTTATTTAGTATTATTTAGCCCGTAAACAAAGACAATGTATTGCCAATCTCTAGTTCAGACAACCTTGTTATTTGAAAAGAAATTAAAAATAGAGCCGGACGTTTATCGTAAACAACGATTTCGGCAAACTGTTGTTTCGTTTTCCGAGTATTGCATATGAGTCTGTTGAAATGTTGTGTTTATTTGTTCTGAAGACGGGACATCTTGACAAAGGAGTGTTGTAAAAATAGAAGAATTCTGTACTACAGAGATATATGCGTTGATTTACATATAGTTTTTTTATCTTTTAGTAATCGTGTATTTATTTTCAACAATTTTCTTATTTTATACATTATATATAGCCTACTTTTTAAACATAAATATTAATTATTACAATCTATGTTACATAACTGATGTTCGTAAAAATGTCAAACTGGCTATAACCGCGAACGGCATTGCGCTGTTCTAGCGTGGACCGGCTAAGGCCAAATAAATTTATTGGGCGACCATCTCGCTTGGCAATGGCCTCAACAACTGGCTCATTGAAGTAATTAAATAATTCTATAGGTATAGGATAACAGGTATGTATAAAGTAAATATTTGTAATGTTGATTTCGAATAAGCTTTGAAACGAAGAACGATAAATAATGTTTGTTTACATTCTACGAAATTTTCTTAATGAAAGATATTAACATAATAATATGTTAAGTTGATTTATGATTTGATTTGTGTAATGACTACGGAATCTTATAGGCAGTAATAAAACATTGTCTTAACCTGCTCATAAACATTTAATAGGTAATATATATGAATATTAATTTGATAATAACTTTGAGGTACTCTTCCAGAGATTTGTTTAGCAAATTAATGTACATTTTGTTAAATTATTAGATATCATCCTTGCGGGGGGGGACTCTTTAAGCTGTTGATTATAAATAATTGTAATGATCTCATATAATAATGTTATTTTAACTTTGTATTTTAATATTTAATCTGCAGTCACAGTTACTTTAACAGTATGTATTTATTTTATAAGCAATTCTTCTAAGCTTAAAGTCAAAAATTAAAACACTACTGTTGGATCTAAGTTACATAATTTCTTACATTTTTAATAAAAAAAAACTAATATAGGTTTTTGATTTTCTATTTTCAGCAGAGGACGAGCTGGTTACGACAATAATTTTTTGCTAAACCTCAGGTTTAATAAAATTTAGCTTACATTATAATATAAGGGTAGATGATGCATAATATGCTTGATTTCATATTAATTGCGAGTTGTGTTAAAATTAAAAACATAATTATTTACTTACCCAAGAAGGTAGAGCAGATATATTCCGAAATTTGGTTGCCGGATTTGCTGGACTCGGAGAAGTGGCTCAGCTCCTTGTTCAGCATCCGTTTAAACTGTAAGTGCAATATTTCCATTGAGTGTGCCATTCTCGTAGCGCGACGACCGAGCCAGCGAGCTGGTGCACAACGAACGCACTGTCTCTCCGAACACACACGCATTTCAGTAGTATTAAAAAAAATAAAAACAATTTAACTTTGTTCGTTTTCCAAATTCAACGGCCAAATTTCGCACGCAAATATATGTTATAACGCGGCGAAGCTAGAACCGTCCGCTCAATACGACAACCGATTATGTACTGGAACGTCGTTGCGCGCTGCGACGGACTGCTCATGCTCGACCTCGTACTTAAGCGTAGTAAGCTTTCGTCACTTTTTCCTACGTACAAGAATAATACTTTCTCGGTATTCGTTTTACTATACAGACTCTAATTTCCTCTTAAATTTACGAAGAAAGCGTAGAAAATTTCTTTTCGGAAAATAGAAACATTGATTGAATTAATTTTTTTTGGGCACAGCCGATATGGCCGGTGCTATATAGTCAAAACTACTGGTAGCCGAGATTAAAGCAGATTGTGTTTTAATATCATTTGTGAAATCAATTTGTACCGATTGCTCTCAATGTTATCCAAATCGCTGTAATAGTAATTCGGTGTTTATGCAATTAAATCGATAATGCCCCTTGAAAAAAGCATTCGTATTGAGCCTTGATAAACATATAGTATCAGATAAAGTGTATGTGGTAGACAGCCCGCGTAGCAACAATGGCTTAGAAATGGTTACACTTGATTAAGGAAGTGTGACGTAGAATATTTCGCGAGGTCAATAATGACGATAGTGTAGACTTTATATTTCTATACGACATTTTTGCATCAATATGACAGACTACAATTTGTAAGGATTTCAAAATAAAAAGGAAACTTTATCCTTTTGCGAAATGAGTATGATGAAAATCTTGTTGAATGGAAAAAAAATGAATATTTGTAAAAAGTGACATGGTTGCAATTATTGCTAACTAAGAATTTTTGTCTGTATCCTCCTCTTTTTTTGCGTATATAATAAAAGTTATTTATGAAACATCAATTATTATTTATCGAACAACGTCATACAAAGTCGTTGCAAATCGGAAGAGGTATTAGATGCGTTGATTAAAATATCAGAAATGTTATTTAAAGGAAGTTTATAAAAGTGAAAAACGACGTAAAACCTAACCGCTACATACAGTCTCTAGCCCTATAATATAGCTTCCCACTTAGCAGCAAACATAAAAATGTTTTTATATAATTTATTGTGCAGTTTTCCTTTATTATTTATAATATTATATTATTGTTTATATATTTTTTTGGTTATAGATTTTAAAGATAACTATTTTATTCTAATTTACATAAAAATGTCATGTACATCGGTCATTAATATTTGCATTGTTTCATAAAATTTACTTTAATTTTTTCTGTATATATGTTAACACATGTTTGTCTTGATGTGCCATCAAAAAAAATATATGAATTATACTCAAGAAAATAAAAAAAGAGTATGCAATGGCATTTACATAAATTAATTAAATTTTTATAATCTAAAAAGTAGCAAAAACCTGCGGAACACATACATAAGATATTTAAATTTCTGATTAAAGTTTGTTAAACGTGTAATGGATAATAAGTGTGTAAGCCAAGCTCTTATGCCGATTATCACAGCTATCTTTACAAAGTTTATATTTACCCATAGTCGGTGTTGTAAAACCTATTTCTGTCCAACCATTGTAAGATAAATTGTCATTCACTCCTTTACGTGCCGTTCACCGCCACTTTTGTAAGCAGACGTAATTAATTGGCGGGTTGTCCAGTTCTTTGTAAGCTCTTACAATATTGATGCTATTTTCAACACTATGATTCATGCTATATGTCGGACATATAGAAGATAAAGATAAATGCATACTGATTTAAATTACGATAAGGTGCGCATTTACTAGGATTAGCAAGATTTGTCGAAGTATATGTTTAATTTATATGGAACATTAAAATATCCTAATCTTAATAAATGGTAAGAAATTATAATTACTAGTTTTTTTCTTCGTTCAGCTGATGCCTGTTAAAGGCATACTATACTACAAGGCATATTATAATAATTTATAGTTATTTCAGAAATATAGCCCGATTTTGAACCCGTCTAAGACCAATATAAAATAAAAAAAAATACTTTTCAAGTCTTCAGTAACGAGGTACAAAATATATATCAGGCGATTCCCTTGTTTAAAAACGATGAGAGTATAAAGTATTTCGAACAGAAAAAATGTTGTCTAGAATTAAATATAAATATTCTTTGGTTCTTTAAATACGGCCAACAGTGTCATTGGTTGTTGATAATTAATACAAATACTTATCTTTCTTTTTTAATATGCATTTTAATATTTTTTTTGGCAAAGCACGTTGATAAGATTGGCAACATGCTCTATTTGAAATTTAGGTTATCTTAATAAGTAAATGTGACAAATTAAATTCATAGCTGCACTGCACGATTGAAGTGGCATGATTCATGTCCGTTGTGATACATGTGACGTATAATCCCATGATTGAGAAAATTAGTGGTCGTTTAGACGGAAACATAATCTAAATACATTTTAATTTTGTTTCAAGTGGCTACGTTTATAAATACAAGTAGATACTATAACATGATATATATATGGAATTAAATATGTACCCAATAACCATTGGATCTCATCGAAATCGTTATTATTGTTATCAAAAATATTTTTTGAATGTTTTCAATTATTTACTATTTTTATAGACATTACCTTAAGTATTTGCATGTAATATTAAAATCCCTAATTAAGTTTCACGCTTTTTTGAGGTAAAATATAAACGTTGCTTATGTGAGCCGCTAAGTACTTACAACTAGGATGTTGTACGGTATGCAGATGTTTCAAAAAAGGACGTCCACCAGAAGTGATTCGCCTAACATTACAATAATATAGTTTTAAGCAAGATTTTGAAATAATTTTCTGACGCCGCGGCATTTGTTCTTGTTATATTAAGATACATATTGAATTAAGATATACATTGCTTTAACAATATTATATTTAAATAATTCTTTTGTAATATTTAGTATGATTAAGTAAGAGCGGCAGCAAAAGCTATTATTATTCGTGCGAAACTTGGTCGAGTTATGCTAGTTTTTAGTAATGATATCTTAGAAGCACATAGTTTTTTCTTGCTTGATACGAGACATCAAAACTAAAGTTTAAAACTGCAGCGTGACCAAATCACTCTAGACCAGAGTTTAATTTTACACCTTAACAACACATTCTTTAACGATATTAAGTACTATGCACAATAAATATTTTTAGACTCTAACGTCGTAATGACATGTTTTGTATATATTTAACAAGGTTAAACAATTAATTGCTTGTTTTTGAATTTATAACGAATGAATATTGATTGTTAAGCTGTGTAAATTAAGCCGATTATAGCAGGCACATGAGAGATAAGATAAACTTTATAAGATAGTTTTAAGAGGCCCATGTAATGTTTACGACAGCCGTTGGGCTCGGCTTTTAGCCGTGACCTACATATAATACGTAACAGTATAATACTACTGTAATTTATACATAATACCGTTAAAGATTTAGTATTAAAAACATGACACCTTGAAGTTAACACGTATATTTGACCTATATGTCATTGTTAACGTCGGTAACTATTTACCCAGTTGCATGCCAACAAAGATTTTAAGAAAATTGGACCTTTATACTCGGAATGATAGAAAGGAGCCTGATAATAGTAAGGTTTATTATGAAATGTATTTAGACTGTATAACGACTATATTGACTATATTAATGTATAAGTCATTTGAAATTTATTATTACGCGAACTCTAGGTCCAGTATAATGAAGATACGGAAACCGTAGCGGTTCATTTAGAATGTGAATAAAATAAGTTTCACTCACTGTAATCATTTATTGTAACTGTCAAGGTCACAGAAAGTTGCTGGATGCGGGAAGAAGCAGTGATATAAACATAAGAGGAAAATAAATTGGCAAATTTTATATAGAAATAAGTACTTAACCGTTAGAACAAAGTTATTAACTCCATGGTTTACCAGGAATGATACACATATATTAACATACAAATATTTGCTAGCTATTTATCATCAATATGACGTTACTAAACGTTCGCGATCACAGACGTCTTGATATTTGCCATGTTAGTATTTTACCGGGATGCTATTAGATGCTTAAGAATTTATTAACGAGATTGATATTAATTTAATACTCAATATAAATACGTCAGCTTAGGCACGTACACTTATGTTACATAATTTTTAAGCAATGGGCTATAAACGCTCATGTGCAAATCCACTACTTAGACGCATATCTGTAAGTTTCAGGTAAGAGTTGAGTTTCGATTTACAGTGTTTAGTTTTTCAGTATATAGACCTAAGTTATTTAACATATTTCCATATACGGTTTAAGATTTTAATATTTATACAACACATTCAAGGTGGTTGCAATGTCTATATCTCTTGAATACATATATAAGCAGCATCCATTACAAAACTATATGTAATATAATGTTGTGAATTTGACAGATGTGTATATAAGTTTTTAACTAAAAAAAACAATTATTTTTTACTATCATAGATGTTTAAGTTAAAAATAAACAAAACATGGTAAAACATTGAGAATAAAATGTAGATTCGATAAAACACATTCAACGCTTAGTCAATGTTGCATTGACGCGTATATACGTCACATACAACTTCGATTCAATGTTTCCTGTGTAACAAACCTTGAATTTTATTTTTGAAATATGTTTATGTATGGTATTCATTTCTATAAGATTGAATAATTTTAACTTGCCAGAGTTTAATCCACCAATACCAATAAAATTAATCTAATAATCAAAATTAAACGGAATACACTTTTTATAAATATAAATTTTTAACGGTTCTCTCATTTACACTTACGACATAATGTTATGAATGAAAATTTGCAGCTCTTGTACTAATTAAAACTTAAAAAATAATTATGAAGAAATGTTACACACGTGGGTATAAAAACTAAAACATTAAAATTATAACATTTTAGAAGCACAATTCTCTGCGTTATATATTAGGCACACACAACCTAATAATGTCTAAAATGATTAAATACAACACGATGATTTATTGTTACGGTTAGTATGTATATATGATGAAGCCGTATTTCAAGTTGTAAAGCTAATAAAAAAATATAAAAAAATAGTTATTTAAGTACTTTGTGTTTATAATTTATCGCGATAATATGTTTAGTAAGATAAAAAAATAGGGACAACTTTAAGTTAATCAGGTTATTTAGTGGCCTTTGCCGATAAATGAAATAATTTATTTAGTTATTACAAGTAATACATATAAAATAATGAGTGCATTCATGAGAATAGTTAATGATTGTACATAGCAAAGGTATTATTTTATTTTACTGTTAACTTTCTCGAACAAAACTAATAGGAAAAAGTTGTTTGCCAATCGAATGATTTTTACAATAAAACATCATACCGATTTAATTTATAATTTCAAATTGAGCTATACTTTAAAAGAATCAAAACCGATGAATCCTAGAAAATAAGTCTTTCCTCAAACTAAATAATGTTTTTCAGTAAATAAAGTAGTTATTTCTGTACTTAGCTTCAGTATTTTGAGTAAAGGGATTTAAAACTTAAATGTATTGTCCTTGCAGATCTTAAAAAAGTAATGTCAGCGTTTGATAAGCATAATCTCATATAGACTGGTAACCTTCTTAATAAAATCTCTAAACATAGATTATCTTAAAAATTCAATGTCGAAAAATATTATGTACTAGAACATAGAATCTGTACTTGGTCATTAAAAGAAATATATTAATATACTTATCTAATTTTGAAATAATATCTTCACACTGATGTAAACTATTTTTTTAAACATTTTTGTAGATCGGATGGCCTTAATATGTTAGCTTATTAAACAAACATTTATGTCTATATAAGAGATGTGACGCCTTCGTGGCAGGTAATTTACAAGAAATCATATAATGGATTACATGATGCAAGGCGCACATTTGCTGTTCTTGGAAACATTATCACTGTTTAAGACTAAAACGAAATATATGTTTACAGTGCAAATTGTTGCAGAGTTACGGTATGCTTCGGGAGAATCCCTTTTGTTTTAATAACTACGTCAATGTAGTTTTATAATTTTCCTTTGTATTTTATCGTTGAAGAGGAAAATGTTATGCTTCCAAATATTATGTATGAAATGAATTACATGAAAGTTGTTTTTCTTTCCTTTCTGTTTAAGTCATTAGGCGGGCGCCACCAAATAATAGGCGTACGTGACCGAAGCGGCGTGTGTCCTCACGCCCCTCGGCCATGGCCCTTAATCCGAAATACATAGACGTTACAACGTACACATTTTATTATTATAAATTTTACATCTGAATTTAATTTAGTTTTATAGCTATAATATTACTTTTTGGATTGAGAATATTTACGAAACCATTTTTAACTAAATTATTACATTACATTAATTTGTCCAAATGTGTCTCAATTACCGTATTGTTGTGAGTATGAGGATATGACGTTTATCTGATATCTTAATAAGGCAATATTAAATCTGGACTTTAACAAAACGATAAAAGCCTGAAGTAAGTTATACAGTTTATTCGAAATAATACTACGTCACAAAAGTGCGTATAGAAATTAAAAATAGATTTGGAGCGTTGGATTTAATATGAATGACCTTCACGTGGAACGCGGTTTACGTCACGATCTATCGACCCTAGTACAATGACGATTGCATTGTCAAGCTTTTGCATGTTTCGAGCTTATTGTTTAACAAAACCTGACAATAAAATATCCATATATGTGTAAGCAACTGATGTCACAATGAGTTCCTATAGGTTAAGTGTACAAAGACACGACTTTGCAAGTATCTTAAACTTATCATTTATTTATTTTAAATATTGTTTGTCCTAATTCGTTAGTTTGAAATAAAAATATATTTCAAACAAATTTAATATGTGTATTTATTTGTCCGTATTAATTTTCACGATTATTTTTGTAGAAAATGATCTTATGTGATAAACGTTGATCTGAACCCTTTAAGAAACTATCCAGTCATATTGACTGCTCAATATGGGATATATTAGGTAAAATGGTGCATTATGCTTAAAACGATACGATTTAATCATGTTTTAATTTGCTGCTAAGTTATTTAAAATGGAGTCACAAAATTTATGATGCTACCGAAAATATAAAAATGTTATTATATTATTTTTAGTATTATATTTTGTATTATTTCTGTTTTGTCTTTACCATAAAATTTACATGATATTATTTTAAATATTTGAGGGAAGTATTTGTTAAAGTGATCCTAACCGGAAAGCTATTCTCTTGCTTTCTTTTTTAGCGTAGAATATACGGTAGAATTTTGGTCGTTAATCACTAACTAGAATATTGATTATTCTGGTATTTATTATTATTGTTTCAACTCCTTCTTAATTACAATTATTGAAATTAACTTATTACGTAAAGATTAGTATTAAGCCGCGTTCATAAACTATCAATTAAATCGAAGGATGGCTGTAACTGTTATTAGCTTTTTTACTATTATATTTAGCACTTTTGCTATTATATTTATATCACCCTATAAATTTTATTAAAATATGGTTTTCCAATGGATTATTTGGTTTACTAGTAAATCTACTTCTTTGCAACAACTTTGGCGTTAGATAAATACTAAGATACATATTATGATATGTGGAATATAAGGAACGAGATATTAAATGTAGTTAGTTGCGTTAATGTTTACGTAAATGTTTACATTAAGCGCCGAGAAAAAATACGTAAGATGTTTGAGTCGAATTGGAAATATATACGATGAAACGAGAACCATTAACGTAACAGATCAGACGTTTAAGGTCACTTGACGAATAATTTGTACCTGTATATAATTTATTATAAGCTGAAACTAGGAATTTGTTAAAATCACGGAATTTGTTTTCTTAGTTCTAATTTTATTTTTGTACTACATAGCTTAATAATGTGTTTTATTCATTTATACAAATTATACGTTACGTAATACAGTTGAGCTTCAGACTTTACATTATTTATGATTTTGTTTAAGAATATTTCTTGACTTTGACATCTTTTCGTCGTCTCTTCGTATATAGATACGGTTATTGGGGGTTGACGTCCCCTGTAAGCAATTTGTTCTCGACTGACTGCGATTAGATTTATGTGTAATCTGCCTTAATGTCGTTACGTCATTCGAAGACTCGAGAGCGTGTCGGTCTCAAGACGCGCCGTTTAAAAGTACCCAGAGGGATTGTTTTCTTGAGTGTGACACTGACAATTAAAGAATTTGGATGGATAGTGAAAAATCGAAAAGAAGGACTGATGCCATTTTAAAAACTGGTTGCTCGTGGGTAGTTCTAACCTTACTCACAGTACCACCCCATGCATAAAGTTGTTTTGCATGTCTGAAGTAGAATTAGTAGTTTACATGGACGAATCATTGGCTGGCTTATATTATAATCGAGGACAAGACTGATAATAGCTTTGTAAAATGTGTAATGTTTATTAGTAAGTGACGTATGTAATGACGTACTATAGCTTAAAAACGAGACCCCCCTTTATCCACGTTCTAGTGACTTATAGACCATTCACGACGACACTTAAATATCCAATTTGTTTGGCCTCTGGAACTATACTAGTTATGAGCATGATGGATCTGGGGAGAGTACGTTTGCGCTTCGAGAAAAGAAATGCCGCACTTTTGCTGGGAATGGTCTCTATTATCCATTAACAAAACAGCATTCTAAGATGTCGAGATTTTAGATATTTGCAAATGGTGTCGGTAGTGATGCCAGAATGGAATATGCAGATGTGATCTACAAATAGGGTAAGTTCTACTCTTTTGACGTGTGGTATGTCATTGTTGATGTAGTTGATGTACAGAAATATAGGAATGTTTGGCGCGAAAGCCAAACTGATCTGGAATGGGGAGTTTTTCCGCCTCCATGAATCTTTAGCCGGGCTAAGACAAATCTTTTAAATGTTTTCACATTGGTTTATAAAGGACTAAAGACCTAAGTCTAGTGAGGTGCATTGCAGCGGATATTCATGCTATACGGTATTGAGCCAGCATTATTATATAAGTTGCTTAATTCATAACCATAAGACAGACTTTATTATTAAATTAGCTTATAAAAGCAAGTGTTTCCTACCCAGGTGAACGCTTAGTATATGGCGACGCTTAGAAGTATAAAAAAAGAAGGCAACTTAGCCTTTTACGGTGGTAATATCAACCATCTTGTCCTCTCACGAGTGTGCCGGTGCGGTTAACTATTAATAATGTAAAATTCTTGTTATTAATAATGATATGAACAGTTAAATTACGAAAACATTAATTACTGTTGAAGCTTGCATTTTAAGTTTAGACCGTAAAATTTAGCATAATACGTCACAATGACGTCGCTTACATTGATCGCAAGCTAGCCGTCTGCTTACGTCACGAACTTGTAAATGCTTACTTTGGCAAACGTTAGTTTTTTCTTGCTTATAACTGTCTGAAATATTTTCTTTGCAATCTGTGACATATTACATAAGTTTATTATTGTTTCGTATTATAATTGTATTAAAATTGAAGTCAGCCTATTTTATACGGGGCTCGTTATCTTATTTCTTATATTATTAAGAATCATAATTAATTATAGTATAATTATTACACAAAATTATACCATATATAATAATATTTATTTATATTATTATCCGTTTTGGTTCATTTAGTGATCACTCGTGTACTTTATTAGATTAGTATCTCAAAAGCCCAAATGGTAGAAACTAGAATCAAATTGAGCTTCCCTGTAAAGGCACATTTGAACTAAAAATAAAAGTGCTTGTAAGAATTCCAAACCCGTCCTGATCTGAAAATAGCTCATAACAAACTTAGTGGTTTTTTATAAGATATTTATGTCTATCTATATAATATATATATTTACAGCTTATAATAAAATTTGTAATGTATTTTAAATAACGACTGAAACACCCACGCACTTTTATGTTAAAACATTATCAGAGATAGTAATTTTTTTTAGAAAGAACATTTTTTTAACACCGAAGTAATCTTTCCGGAAAGTCATTAAAACTTTTCCGACTTAAAGGTGCTTTCATTTTTGACCTTCTATTTTTACCAAGAAGCTTGCGAAAATCTTGTAATTAAAGAGAAAACAGGATTATATTAATATTTATGAAGTTTTAAAGACATCAAATATAATTTTTTTTTCATTTTTAGTTTTGTAACTTAAGAAGATGATTGATATTGCAGCACTCTAACCTGACATGTTAAATTAGTATGAATATAGTCGCTAACATTTTTAAACGGCAACGTAATACAGATTGAAAACGTTGTTTTATGAATATCAAAAAGCTATGTATAAAAACGTTAAACGAGAAAATGTCATGTTTTTATTTTTTAATCAACAATAAAATCATAATTAACTTTTAAAGCAACCAGGGTCAGATTTTTATTTCAGAATTATATTCGATATAAGATTTCCTTCGTTAACTCGTATATTAATTTCAACTTAAATTTGTAGTACACTATCCCCCATTTAGAAATTACGTATATAAAGTATTATTTGTAACTGTAAAATTTACCGATGAAAACTATCATTGAATGCATCGAGAGCTATACGTGACGATTAAGCCGGATTGGGTCGACGAAGGCTTAACCACATAAAACGGCAATCGAACATACTACTCGCTAATATCTTAGCAAGCTACAGTTCGTGAAGGTTCCCAGTAACTTTCCACAGACGAACGTGCTGGGAAATCTCAAAGCAAATAAGCAGTTCGTTAAGCTGCAACGATGTTTGCCAATCGTATAGATAGTTCGGTCGCTATATTTCGTTAGTGTACTGTAATCTCGCTTATGACGAATGACGGCGAAAATATGTGCCTTCGAATGTTATTTTTTATTTAAATATTTTATATAATATATATTTTATGAAAAACTTGATAATTAATTAAAAAGTGCCATATAAAGGTAATCACGTTAATCATATCAACAGGAGTTTTTAACGTTTCATTATATTCTTCGTAATTTACCTAGAAAAGAAAGATTATGTTCACTGTTCATTTGACGAATTTATGACTAATTACTTATTGTACCAATAAAACAATTGTTGATTGATTTCCAGATCCGTGATTAGTTATATTAGTATTCACACGAATATACTTTTCTCGGTACGTTTGTTACAAAGAAATTATGTAAGGTCATCCGGTTCGCGGAATGAGCGCCATTGATTTTGCGCCAAATGTTGAACTAGTGACGCACGTTATTCAGAACAACTAATAAATTTCTTGTGTGACCGCCCTCGGTGCAAGTTTAGTTAAAAAATCAAAATTAGATAAAAATAACTTTTAAACTGCTAAATTTTTCTTTACTGACAGTTTACATGATATCGGTGCTTGAAAATTACAAAGTTTTCGTGTAGCACAGTTCCATAAGTTTTTTTGAACTTTCTTTCAATTTTAAAGGACTGTTTGATTTATATTTAAATAAGGACTTTGAATTGGGACCGTTCTTACGATGTTTCTATTCATATTCATAAAAATCAATAATAATCATCAAGTTAGAAAAAGACTAATATATAGCTACTTCCGCTATGTAGTAGTAGTCGTGCAATAAAGTTCACCGTCCGCCAGCCCGCTGATAAATGCGCATGCGGCAAACAATGCGAATTACACAACTACCACCGTTAAATCATTCAACACGTGTTTCACCCCTCCACGGGGCATCCTCCTCAGGAGTATTGTTACACCGATTAGTGCCAAACACCGAGTCACTCGGCGGCATTGTTTGTCGCATGCGCATTTATCAGCGGGCTGGCGGGCGGTGCACTTTATTGCACGACTATTGCTACATAACGGAAATAGCTATATATTAGTCCTTTTCTTACTTAGGATGGACTTCCGCAAAGTAACGCCTGAATCTATTAGATAATCTATTAGATAATCTACTAGTAATTAAGGCCTCTTATTGGCAGTAAACGTATGAGTAAATAGCTAAAGCTATAAGCTTTTAATTATTTTCAATGTATAAATTGAAATCGTGCATAGAGTCGCATATACGATCGTCACATTAAGAAAGATAGTTTGTCTTATTAAAAAAGTGACTTCACTTATAACGCCGTCTTACAGACTAGACCACAAATATGCACGCTCGCACCCACTGCACTAAAATAAGTTTTATGCCGTACAAGTTACTAAAATAATATATAAATATCTTTTCAATGGTACTCTATATTTATACATATTTTTACTTTTTCATATTTAGAAAAACACGCCGTAGCTTGAGAGCGGTGATCTGTACAAAGGCTTGATAATATAAATTACCAATGATTACCATGAAACGTTGGTTGCTTACCTTAAGCGATGCCATGTCAGATACGGAGCGATGTGTTTGTATAGTTTCTAGCTGGTCCAAGCACCAGTCCAGCTCCTCGACAGTCTCTAATGCCAACTTCATGTATGCTTCGTCTATAACAAACAAAAACAAATTAATGATTTAATTTTTACACAAATAAGTTAATAAAATAGAGTATAACATTATAATAACCACGATTATTTACTTGCAATTTATATGCTTGTACTCGTAATACTAGCCAAAAGAAAATTCACAGGACAATTTCATGAATATTCGACACTTTGAAACAATGTCACATTAATCACAACTCAATATTCAGTAACAAAAAAGCTCTCCAAACCAAAATACCCTAAATAAAATTATATAAAATTAATATAAAAATAGGTCATTTAAGATAACAGAAAACGTTTATCGCAATAACAAAACCTGGAGAATCGCCTATAGTTTGGTACAAGCGAAAGTTGACCTAAGAGATTGGGTTGACCTGAACTGGTATTATCTAGCACAATATTTTAAGATTGAGCCAGACACTAATTGCGGATATGTATTGTCAACAATGCGTGATGGATAAGGTCACCATTCTAGAACAGCGTCTGGTTTAATACTCTAGCCACAAGGCTACTGTCGGTGACACCACTCGCTGTGTTGCGACTGAAACGTCGCCGACTGATTACCCAGTTCTTTTTCAGAACTTGGATAAGTTCTCGTAAAGAAAAACTATTAATTCCCTCGAGATCATCAATTTCGCTCCCAGTTTTTTGTTTTGTAAAGGAATCTTGAACTCACGATAAAATATTAAAAGTACCAATGAAATAAAATACAAATAATTTTCATATTATTATTTTATCATTTGGATGTTAAACGGCAATTTTATAATTAAGGATCAAAACTTGTGAATTAACCTCCTAATACGTTAATGTATTAATTACAATACAGTCCTACAGTATCACGATGTTGAAGAATATTAAATAATAAGGACAATAGGCTTGTCATAATTGCTTGCTCCCAAATGTTAGTCAATTAAATCACTTGTCATTTATTAATATAATTCAATCGTTGCAGATTTTTGGGACAGCTGATAGAAAAAAAACTGCGAAATCTAGGTTTGATAATTATTAAGAAGTTTGAAAGTTTTTAATAGTTTGGCGTTTTGGTGAATGTTATTAAATTTCCCAGTCAACTTTCCCAGTATGTTTTTCAACAGTTCGGTTCGGTTTTCTAATGTTTCCCTAGACAATAGCGACTCATTCGCTACTCATCACGATTCGATGGGTCTTTATAGGTGTGCAATCTAAATAATAGTTCTTCATCTGTGTGATAACTGCTAAAATTCTGACCTTTATCCACTTTTTAAAAAGATGGCATATCTAACGATAGACTTGCTCAGTTTTTCAGATTAAACTTTCATGACTGAAAATTTTTAAACATCGACTAAAGAAATATCAAATAAAATGCTATTAATAGAACTTTTAAACATTGTGATGGTTAAAATTATTAACTTCGGTTTTTTGCGGTTGATTTAAATATATGTATATTTTATTTTTTTCTAGTAACTTAAAATGATTTCCATAATTAATAATATTCTTAGTCAGATGCATGACGTTATTTCGAGAGCGTGACCTTAGTTGATTACATACTGTGGTCGTTATTGAAAGGCATGAATGTTACACGTGATTTTTGTTGTGTTAAATCTCTCTTTTTGGACTATCTACTCTCTCTAACTTTGACAAAAAAAAACATAAAGCGAAGTAAAGAATGTTAGTACGTTTCATTAAAAGATGACGCGAAAATTAAATCTTAATCTGCTTTAAAATTTACATCTTATTTAATTTGAGCGAGATGGATTTTAATTGTTATATTAAGAAATTGCTTCGTCGCCCGGATTAATGACACTGCTACCAATGACGGTGCGATGTGATGCAATATTGTAATGATAAGATTACAATCCTCGAGTGAACGAATTGTTTTTATAAAAACCTAAAAACGTACACGCATTGTAAATTATTTATCATAATTAGTAATAATTACTTTTTCCAGGAAGTTACTATTATTCGTGATTTACATGTTTGATTAATCATATATAAATAAATTAAATAAATTGATAGGTTCATTCGTCAATAACATGTAAAATGAATAAGCCGTGACCTGATGAACTAAATAATATTTACTGATTAAAGTACTGCAATCAAATTTACTCCAAACGTCATAATTTCACATCGAATTAATTTCGAAATCACATTACTACGTGCTACTACTTACCTTTATGGACTTTGAACCTTCAAAAGGTAGTGATTTCTAGCAGTACTAAGTCTGCAGGGATAGATCAAAACAATAATTACTTCTATTATGCAGGAAAACGTTGTCTTAATATATAATATTATTATTGCGTTATTTATTATTTGCGGAACCGTCTATTTTTGGATAGGTCCTAGCACACATTAACTAACAGCAAATAAACTATACAACGATCCATGTAAAGTTTTTACACCCATAACCAATCGCCTTGTATATTGATTACAATGTTTTGCAATTATTACAGTTTGAGTGTAATGCTTTTCGGTCTAAGACTTTTTTAGTTTGAAAACATCTTAATGCGCCTTTTGTTGTTTTCATTGACATCAAATTTTTGACAGTTAGGGAAGGTGTTTTAATTTACTCTATGGGTAGTATGTGTGTTTCTTTTTATCAAATTTGAAGAATATACCCACTTTATTCTAAAAAAATTAAAACATTTCCCGAGCCTTAACGATTAAAACAAGTTTTGATAAGTAATACAGTTTAACGTTTTACAGCTAGTAATCCACTGACTAATTTTAGGCTGAGGAAAAAGTTCCTTTGTATTTTATTAAAAAAATTGAAACACATTATTACAAATTTATTTGCATTTACTTTATCATGCAGGTGTCAAGCTGTAGAGCGTTGCAATAATGAAAGACTACAATCACTACTATTGAATAATTTCGGCAGTTTTCTCCTAACTACTTCCTTTAATCTCATCAGTAGTTGTTGGAAACCCGAATCGATAGTTCTGACTGACAATAAAAGTTCTTAATGAGCAATACCCTTCCAAACCTCCCTTATACGTATCAACACTTCTTAGCTAGTTAACCCGGGGTTTGCCACAGCCTTTCAAGCCTGACCGATATTCTATCACAATCTTTAATTCACGTTGTACGTGACCCTTATCAATCTCCATAAAATAGTTCCGCCTAAATAAAGAAACAAAAATGAGTACACGGTTCATAAGTTCTTTCGGTAAGCACCTGTTACCACTCCCAAATTTCCCAATAATATTACCCAAATTTCGAGTTTTTTTTTTAATAATACAACGGATAAACCGACTCGATCCACTTTTTAAAAATGGAGCCCACTTTAACCGTAACGGGTGATGAGAGCGAAGTGCATCCTTAAAATTTTAAGATTGAAAACATTTACACTAACTTTGTTTTCTTTGTACTAATACTGCATTAGGTCTATAAAGGTTATAAAACTTTTTTGTGGCCTAAAGTTGCATTTTTTTAAAGTAAATATTTATACTACTACTAGCCAGCAACTAGATAGTTCAACCAAAGAGAAGTTAATGTATACTGTTTGTGAAAACCTTTACTCGACTTCACAGTATATATATATATATATATATATTGTCATATTTAATCACAATTCAAAATTATCGTGTAACTGATCAGTTTTAAAATAATATTAAAAAATGCCATTTATCATTTGTAAATAGAAATGTACTAATCTTTTCACGAACTTGATAACCCGTGTGAACGCCTTTCATCAGCGACTACAGAAACTAACATTGATGAATACAAATACCGCACGCGCCCGCACGTAATAGTTTGATTCAGACATTAGTATGTGTCAAAAATGAAATATTTTTCATGCAATTGCCTACAAAAATTAAGAGTGGAAGAGGCGTAGAGAAAAAAAGTTATTGCATTCATTTGTCGGATAACCTTTGAAAACGGAAAACAGTAGAGGAGCAACAATCAAAAAACAATAAATCATATACTAGTTGATGCTTTATTTTTTTAAAGCTTTCAGTGCAATCTCACGTACAATATTTTCTTTAAGAAATCTTACGAATTTACTAAGAACAAATATATTAAATTAAAGTCAACGACTCCTCTTTGAGGGCCATGGAACTGAAGATGTTTTGTCTACATTATTCTGTTCTTGAAAAACATGGTGAAAATATAAAGATTTGGCACGTTATTTTAAGCATTTCTTTTACGAGAGGACCTTTTTATTAAGACGGTTAGAGCGATTAAATGACAAAATATTATGTTTTACATAACCTTCAAGGTTTCTCCGTGAAAACTTTTAAGTGGGCACTAACATTGATGCAAAAACGTGATATTTTTCTTTGATAACTTTTCAAAAAAGATGTTTCCATAGACTTTTTTCAAATTTTTTGTCATATGTTATAATAAAAATCACGTACAATTTTTTTTAGTTTGTGATATGTTATGTGATTGCATCCACAGAAAATTTTTCAAACACAAATAAAATTAAATGTTCTTAACATAAGATCTATACAAGTCTTGCTTTGTATTTTTTGCTAATAATTTTAATCCAAACATCTCAAATTAAATTGAACAATACATTATAAACTTACAATAGCATGCCTTTATCGACAGCAGACATCAACTAAGTTTCTATTAAACAGTCCATAGTAGACAAATATTGGTAATTGGATGTGACAATTTTAAAGTCACGATTTTAGAATGTTTCCGCCGTTTATCATCATTGAAATGAATTATATTGTATCGAATATCATGTAAGAATCTAATTTCGTGTCAAGATACTTTGTTAATGAAATTTAGAATAAACGCAAAATCTTTTTTTCTAATTTTTAGTCTGCAAAACTTACGCTGTTGTTCTCAAAAAGATTTTTGTAATTTTTTTCTGACTGTAAAATCCAAAACATAGTTCCCTTACAGAAGTCATACAATTGTGAATTTTTGCAAGAATTTTTTTTTATATGACGTTTCTTCGTTTTAAATCATCATTTACACTCGTATGACGTCAACTGTTGGACACAGGTCTCCCTATAGATTAGTATCGTCTACCTTGTGGACATAATGTTGCACACTTAACGGTCCGCAGTCTCAACTCCAACCTTAATGCCCCTGCTTTCTCAGCAGCAGCCATCTGTTCTGCATGCTATGTGACCTACCAAATAACTTTATTTTTGTTTCGGACTGTTTCTCCAATGGCATTTGTAGATTCGGCGGAATTCAGGCGTTAAAAGATTTTAAGGTAGCGAAGCCCAAGTGTTGCCGAGGCAACCTCGGCTCTTGCTTGCCAATCCGCTGGGCTATATCGGTTATTTTCATTCGTCTACTGATCTTCTTATTGCTGATTTGATCTGGTAGAAAAGAAAAAAAGTGCTGTCTACGCTCTGGATTTTTTTATTAATAGCCATGTAGAGTCAAGTCTTCTTTGTATTGAGCATTTGTAAAGTTGATAACATTGTAAAGGAATATGCTAAATTGATGCTTATCAACCTTATTTTAAAGTAGCCCAGCTATTTTTAATACAAGGCAACATGCGCATCAAGTTCTCTCATAGCAGCCATATGTGATTTTCCAACAGATTTAAAAAAACTGCATTCTTAAAAATCTGTTCTGGAAATCTGATGATGGCAATTAAGTTGTTCGGTCGACATTGGGTGGAGGTGGTCGCCTGACTACCATAGATTTTATTGTGTTAATTGAAATACTATTGTACGTAGGTTAATAATTAATCATTATTATCTTTAAAAAGTCTTGACTGGAGGAAGGCCTGCCTTGGCGCACTATAAAGTCAATGTCAGATGCCACCAACCAATTTTATGTGCGCTTTGCTCTATGAGAATGGTAAAGAATCCCGCTGAATACCCAGGGTCTGTTTTTGCACATGTCATGTGAAAATTTTGCACAAGTTTTGCACCTTTGTCACAAAAACATATCTTTCATGGTCACGTCCGAACATTGAGGTTCGCAGCCAAACCTTAATTGACGATGGAACAAGGCTTCGCTGGTAAGGTAGAATGTGGCTGCTTTCTTCATAACTTTTGTGGCTCTCCTCCACAGGAGTTTCTATTTCATTCGAAAAAGTTGTGGTTTTTTCCCGCGTTCAACAAAATGCAGTATATCTTTAGTTTCAAGTTCGAACAATAAATAAACAAATAAAATTTTTATTTCATATCAAAACTCGAAATTCTATAACAAAAATTATTTTTGTGTTAGCTTTAAAAATTCACAACTTTACCTTGTGTTATACATCCCTTACCCGACTAGATATTTGACACCGGTGAATATATTCAAAGATCACACAAAATAATCGATTTTGTTAATGATTTTTGGAAACTAAAATAGTTTTCTTTTTTCATAAAAAACCCGGGATTCTAATTTTTGTATGCTGTAATATATTAATAACAAACGTCAAACATTAATGTTAAAAAACAAGATTCAACAAAAAATACATTAATCATTTATAGTAATTGTTTATACATATATTAATATACAACTACTATCCTTTCCCAAATAAATAAATAAATCTTCATGCTTATATATAAATAAGTTGAAGTCAGTAATTCGGGTTGGTTGCTCGAAACATTCTTGAATTTTGTATTCATTACTTATTCTAAAAGATCCGATAATTCCACCAACAATTATCGTTCTATATAAATTTATAGTCGTGCCTTAGTGTGGATCCAAGAATTTTGAATCGCCAAAATTTCTTCTTTTTTATAAATTTACCTTTGTCTAGACCACTGGTGTTATATGTTTACATTATCTCACCTTCGCTTTGTCGCTGTGCTATCAGTGTTTTTGCCTTTCCTTTGCGTTCAGTGTTGAATTCAGGACTTCATACAGCATAATTAAAACTTGATGGTATAATTGCAGATGGTTTGATCCCAAAACTTACTATTATGGGCTGTCAGTTGCCGAATGTAGTAATTGATTCGGTGAATTCGGTGAAAACAATTGGATGGATACTACCAATCCTATAGCTATAAATTACTGTGTTCTGATAACAACGTAGAAATGTCCAATTTTCTAAAAAGGCGTCATATAACTTATCTAATAGTGCTTGCCTCTCAGAAGATGCGATAATAATTTTGCATTTTCTTCCGAATCGTTTGCTCTTAGCAGAAATGTCGCAATCACGGGAGGAGGAGCACGGACCTTCACACAATCTCCACGGCGCTTCATACACAGTAGGAAGATTCCTCGAAGACACTTGCCTGGTCCATCGCAAATCTGCGCGACCTCTGGAACTCAAGCCAATCACTTTACTACTTACAACAACTCTTTATAGAGCATCATATATACTTTGCAGAACATATAAAAAGTAATTTAAAACTTAAGAATCAACGATTGTCAAAAGTCAGAGTCAGAGTCAGAGAATAGAAAAATACATCGGTGCTGAGTCCACAATATCCGTAATATTTTTTCTCGTACATCATTTTCAATGCATCAAAGCATAGCGCTTTCTCCCTCTTATCGCGTCTTTAAGTAACACTGGAAACATTAAGGATGTTACTAGTCTGTGTTCGCTCAAAGGTAATTAAAAAAATTACAATGATAGCTTTGCAGCCATATCACAGGTTGTCTCCTTTGACGAGGCCCCCATATTCGTGACATGTGTTGCGATCCTCAACGTTGAACAAAACAGCAGCGCTTATAGTAATAACAGGTGTTGCTGAAGTGTTTTTCGACATTTCTTCTTTCAATGTTAACTATTAGGAAAAAGACTGTATATTCATACAATCCACAAAATACATTTAAAAAAATCTGTTCCTAGTACTTAAACATACAACGTCAATCAAAACTAAAAAGACGGGTTAGGATGTAATCAAACTAATAGGTGTAATATGCAAAAATGTAATCACCTTATTATTGGAGTCTGACAGTATATGATATTTTATTGTGAAAGTTTTCGAACTGGTCAGTTCAAAAACATTTAAAAGAATAATTCTAAAATCAGAAAACTCTTTTATTATTCTGTTATTTATTTTTACGATTTGGCGGCAACTTAATAACTACGTTTCAGCTTCATTATCGATTAAAAATGTGGAAATTTTCATTGCATTATTTTAAACAAAATTTTGTTACGGTTCTATAGACTTCTTTAAGTCGCCTTGACGGGATTTTTATTTTTTTTTTTGTTTATTATGGCCCGCTTCTTGAGACCTCTAGTTTAACCTATCATGGGTGAACAGGGTTTTTATTTGTATACTCATTTTTCGTCCTTTTTAATGTGTTTCATTCTTTCCTCTAATTTCCTTCGCAATATCTTTGATATTTCTCCATACTTACCTTCTATACATCGCCTGACTTCCTCCTACTTCCCTTCAGGGTTCTACAATTTTAGATGTTTTTCCTTTATTCGTTAGCTTTCATACATTTGTTTACCAATCGATCTATTTTTTAATTCTAATTTATTTTCTTCTTATTCGCTCGAACTTAATTTGAATTTCTAATATCACCGCTATTTTTTCGCACCAGTTAATTATTTTCATAATTCCACTTCTTTTTTATTTATTTAGTGCTTTTTATTGTTTACAATAACGTTATTTTTTAAATTTTTTTGGCGATAATGTAAATTAATACGAAGTGTGTGCTTGACGGGAAGCGAACTAACGAACCATGACCGTAGGTAAAAGTATTTAATCACTTGACTTGTTTTTTTTAAACAATTGCAGTAAATTATAATAATCCATAATGAAATATAATTTATGAATCATTTAATACGTGTGCGATATTGTTACTGGTTTTTTTCTCGAAGAAAATAATACCAATATTAAATGTTAGGTAAACAACAAAGGGTTTATTTTCTAACATATTTATTAGTCAATACGGTTTCTTACAGAAAAACTTGTGAAATCCTCGAACTTGGTTCATTTATTTAGGTTTTATATATGAGAGAGAGAGAGGAGTAACAAGGCGTTCGTCACAGAGCTTAAGGCTTGCTTAACATAAGTTTTATTCACTAGCTTTCTTTTTTTAGTAGTGTTTTTACTACAGTTGTCTGTGTTGTAATTGTCATATATAAGAGAAGGAGGCCAAATTATTTTTTTATGACATGATTACCATTGTTAATATTATTAGTTTGTTATTATTATAAGAACCGTCAATATCTTGTTTGTCGTATACAGACCTTTTGTTATTTTGACTGTCTTTTTAGCTTGCAATAAACTAATCGTAGTTAAACCAGTAATGACAAAAGATATCAATGTGAGACGGAATAGAAAACTGATACTATAAAGTTAATTAAACATTTCACAACCGGCGATTTCTCTCAATAAACAAATTTGTTAACAATAAAAGACCCCACAGCTGAAGTTTTTAAACTTATACAAGATCAATAAATTTAGCACAAAGATCAACTTCTCTACGGATAATGCACTCTTGATTGTTCTTTAGGTGTGCAATTTTATTTAAAAATTATTAATGTGCTTACCTCCCGGATTCAAGTTTTTCGGTTGTGGTGTAACAGCAGTCGCAGCTCCCGAGGACCTCCTTGATCTGAAACGATAAAATTATAAAATTTTAGAAATTATCAATTTTGTATTATTAAAATTCAGATATTCTGCAGAAGGGTAGAAAACGTTCCTAAAATATGACGTATATGACATAAATTAGCTAAATTGCATTATATATTTTTTTATTCATTCATTTTGTTACAGAGAATCTAAAATAATTTTAAAAGTAATCGCGAAACTTTTTGTAAAACACTAGTTTTTATTCACATTTTATTTGTCATTATGCACTTATTGGACTTTAATTTCCGCTTTGTATCTTAAAATCATACACGAGAAATTCAATTCTCAATTTCCATTAAAAAATAATTATAATGTACTTACGAAATTTCAAAACTTTAGCATTGACAAAATACTTGAAAGAGAGGGAGATTAAAGGAAAACAACTCGAAGAGGGCCAAAGAAGCTGCCTTACAACAAAAATATTTACTTTGTAAAATATAAAAGCTCTTATCTTTCAAAGATATATTCAGTTAGATTCAAATCTTTAAGTGATCTTAGAAGCGTACTTCAGATCCTACGAATCTTTTTGATTACGGTCAAAAACAAAACGCCTATCTATTTACTGTTGAATATTCTTAAATCGTTTCTGTTCCATCCAATGTGTTAGAAAGCTTTTAACAAAAATCAAGTAAATATATAAATAATATTTAAATTTATCACATTTTGAAATCAAAGTTTTAGTAATCCGAATTGCTACAAGGAAGTTAAAGTAAATTTCAAATAAAATTATAAGTAATATTCTTATAATTATATATTGTATTAACAACATACAGCGAAATAACGCGTCTTTTACCATAGTTCAAAAATACCTTAATAATGTAATTTCGTGTTAAAACATTATATAGAGATTACGTATGTAGTTTCCGAGGGATTTTCATTATAATTTGCAGGAAATTGTTTGGTCATAATTCTTTGTAATATAATATGCATGTTGTCTTATCGAGGTAAATGACAGTGTTATCTGGACGCAAGTGTGGCTTGGAGATTTTGTGAAATACCACTTGCAATAATAGCAAAAATAGCAAATTATTTACAAGGATTTTGTTAACCTGCACTTTATTATCCAAATATCATCAATTGCTAATCCCGAAATGATGGAGTACAAATAAACAATTAAAACATGTTAAACGAAAATGTATCGTAAAAATAGTTTCGATTTTTTAATTTTTATTTTATAATATTATTATTAATTAATTGAATTTCATTGTTTTTATTTAATTATTAAATTCAAATTATACCGAGGTAACTATATCTAATTGGAGACAGTAATAAAAATTATTAAACTAAGATGATGGAGTCATATGTCTCCGTAGTTCAACTGTTTAATTAACTCTTGAAAGAGAGAATTGAGTTTGTACAATTGAATAAAGTACCTCTGGCGACGTAGCTCATTTTTATATCAACTATTCACGAACAGGTTGCAGAGTCCGCGGATGACGTCAGGACTGACCTTTCGCAACGTATTATGCTTTGTACTGGTTGTAATTGTTCGGTATCAATTAGACCTGCTGTTGTAACATTTGTGTTAAATTATTAAAGAGAAATTTAAAAATGGAACAAAATTAATCGTATTCACCCTAAAGGATTTGGCCGAGTATACTTAATAACGTCAATAATCTATTTCCGATCAGGTAACTCTGGTATAACCAATATTATTTTGGTGTATAATTTTTTTTCTAAAAGAAAACAGTTTCGGATGATTATGATGATTGATCTTACTGCTACCCAAACGACGTTGGCGATTTGAATTTCAAGACATATTAAATAAAAAAAATCAGTTTGTGTAGTTTTATCCCAATTACATGTGAATATTATAAAATATATCGATTTTTATAAAAAAAGTATTAAAAAAGTTCGGAAGTAATAATGTGTCTCTAAATGAAAATATATAAAACAAAAACAATATAATACGCATTAATTTTTAATTCTTTGTTTTGTTTGGTAAACTAGAAGGCCAGCAAATATTGCTCTATTCATAGATCCGTATTTTTAAAAACAATTTTTCTCATAAAAGCATCAATCAAGAAAATTGATCAGTTAATAGTGTGCGTGATAAAAATTCAACAGCAATAGCTTATAACGAGCACCGAGAGAACAACGCTCTTTCATTACCAGCGAGCCTTGTCACCGTGACGTAGAAGTGACGTCGACAACAGGCTTATGCGGAAATTGTGCTGCACGATCGTAACACAGCAGTCATTAGAGATATTTCGTTATGTATAGTAACTTTAAATAATAAAAATTAAATATTTCTCAAAGCTAAATAAAAAGTTCGTTGTCGTCGTTACTGCATTACAGTTACATTATTCCATTATTCATAACATTCTTACAAGTATAATGATATGACTTGTCATTGTTGTTCTATCTGGAATAACATGTGCATTTTATGTTAGCGTAATGTACTCTTTAGTAATAATTTGTTTGAGCATAGTTTTATATATTATTTTTTCTCTTGTAGAACAACATAGTAGAGTGAATGTTGTCTAGAATTCCTTTAGAGTTTCAGCGGTATATGTGTTCTATTTAGACTAATTATTATATTTTTTCATTCGTTGACCTTTCAAAATTTTGGTGCATATTATAAGCAATCACAGGTCCATTAAAATGGTTGTTTCCTAATGTCACCTTTGTTATTTGAGAAATGATTACTTACACTTTTTGCTTTGTATGAAGTTCTACGTTCACTGCTTTCAATTTTTAATTACACTTTTTAACCGCGGCTTATTCATGTTTTTAGCTTTAGTCATATGTTGAAAAACATAAAAAAACATTTTTAACCTAGAATTCCAGAAAAATTGTTTCCTAATTTTTTTGCCCTATTAGTATCATCTTTATTATAATTTAATCTCTCATATCTATTTTAATTTATTCAAAGCTGTATAGATTTTAGATAAACTGAATAGTAAAATTTTACTTAAAAACTTGCTTTAATATTTGTTTGATTGTTTCATTACCAATTAAGAACCTGAATGATCATTAAATGTGTATTTTCTTAATATTTAGGTTAGTATAAGGGAATTTACACGTCTTTGGCGATTTAGCTTTTACACCAACACTAAACAGCAATATGCGTCTCAAATACAGATGTAACAAAACGCAATATCTATTATATTAAATACGCTGTAACAAAATGCATGTACGAGGTATAATAAAAAATACGGTGACTAATTTTATTGCGAACAAAGTATTGAGTTTACATACAATTTAAATTAATTTCCTTCGAAGTACTCTTTTTGGTTAGCCATACACTCATCCCGACTTTGATTCCACGATTGGAAGCACTACTGAAATGTTTCTTTCGAAAGGCCCTTCAGCTGCTCTGTCGTAGTTCTTTCAATGTCGGGAATTGTGTCGAAACGGTTTCCTTTCAGCACAATTTTTATTTTTAGGAAGTGCCAGAAGTCGCATGGTGCTAAATCCAGAGAGTAAGCGTGTGGACAGACAGTCATATTTTTTTTGCCAGACACTCGTGAATCAGTAGCGATGTGTGGCATGATTTCTTAAGAAAACATAATATTAACATACTTTGCCATTTCCATTCTATACTAATGTAATACTTCAAAAACGAAAGTTAATTTATGCAAATGTATGATTTGCTTTATTTTAACATTTACAGTATAAATAAGTTACGAGTATAAATTACCTTTTTAATGATATCACTAAAAATTACAAATGAACTATGGCTTTTAAAGTGGAACTTTATATATTTCAAAGTATCATGTATAAAATAAAGAGATATTACATAAACAAACGTGTCATAAATGTTTATAAAACAAGAGCCCCTTACAATGCCTTTATATCTGTATAAAAATGTAAATACTTACTTTGCGACAGGAACATTGGTGAGAGACAAGAAGTTGTTGCGAACACTACGAAGACTCGCCAAGACCTGCGCGAAGGGCGTCACGATCAAGTCTTCGCCGTGACTGTGGACAAATATGCTACAATCAATAAATATGTTAAATAAATGATAATCATGACATTGTACATAAAACTGCGAACACAGTTAATAGCCCGTATTTTTACATGTTATAATAGAACCTATTGAGAATTGATGGCGACTTAAGGATCATTATTTCGAAGAACAAATTGGAAAGTTTGATAAATACAAAACAAAAAACAGAAGCCACTTATCAAACGACTGACCTTTAAGTGTCAATCAAGTTCTCATATAATTGAGAAAAAAAAATAGATAAAAACCGTTTTACTATATTCAATGAGAAAATCATATTGTAACAATTGTAACAAATGTAACAAAAGTACCAGCACATATAGTACTATGATTTTATAAGACAAGAAGCCATCTAAAAGATTATCTAGAACGTAAGTATTGTTGTGTTCAACTGCGTCGTAGCTATAAAAATTATGGGAATAAAAATGATCAAACATCTTGTCTTGTACTTCGAAACCCGGAGGACAACGTTATCGTACACAAATTATAACGTTGTGGGTTTTATGACGACAAAAGTATGAAAAGACCACCACAGAGATAAAATGGTTACGTATAAAATTGTGGCTTGATTTTCACATATAAAATATTAGAAGTAGCAGAAATTAATAATTTTGCAATCGCTAATATTGACTTAAAATGATTTGTAATGTTAACAACATTATTTAATTTTTAATAGATTTTTTAACTTTATACCTGCTTAAAATTTATAAATATACTTTAAACATAAATTTCTATAAGTTGTCTAGTTGTTATTGGTTTTCATGTGATTAATATGCGTAAATTTAATCTCATAAATGTCTCAAGCATAATTAATTTAAATTTTATATATAAAGTAATTATTATCTTCTAAATATTTTTTTTATCAAATGAATATTCGTTTTAGCAAATGAAATGGATAAGGGAGAATAATACATATATTCAAAGCTAATGATTCGGATCATAATAATTCTGTCTTGGTTACTTAACTACATGTTTAAATAAGGATATATTTATTATACTGCATTATAACAACAATTTGACGGTACTAATACGCGCAATTAGATCCAGTCATTGGGTCTAATTGTACTGCAAAATATTGTAAACAATAAGTAATAAATCAGAGTCGCATGAACTTACGACGATAAATTCAAATGAGATGATTCATCACAAATAGAACGGTTTTGTAATAAAATATTTAATATACCATAGGAATATTATTTATCTTAATCGTCTTAAATAGGGAGATCTCAAATTATCTACAAAACATACATAGACGAAAGACATTGGTCAATTAACGGAAAGAACTTGAATTTTGATATACTTTAAAGCATTGGTGAGCAATCTTTTTAATGAAGTAGCCAATTTAAATTTTAAAATAGTTTGGCGGGCCGCACATTAAGTAACTCTTATTAGTAATCTATAAGACTTTATTTACAATAAACATTTGAATAAAAAATGTGAAAAAGTAAAGTTATCATCTACAAATTCAATACAAATACTTGCGCAGATGTGTCACGTTCGTATTGCATGTTTGATCAAGTCGTTGTGCGAGTAACTCGACACCGATTGTTTTGGTTTAGTATGTACTACAACTTTATTATAAAAAAATATAAATTAATATATTGATGGGAGATAATTTATTCAGTGGATAAAATAAATTCAATTTTCGAATTGCTAGGCGCGGCGAATAAACATGTTTAATGGGTCGAAAGCGGCCCGCGCGCTGTGTCTTGCTCATCCTTGCTATAAGCGATTTTTAAAACTTTTCTTAAGATGGCTAATAATCCGTCTACACTTAACATTTTAAAATTGTTCAGGCCTTTGAAATGCTAAATCTTTAGGTGGTGTTGCTTTCCTCATCCATCCACTATATTACCTTTCTAATATTTTCCTTCCTTCACTTTACGTCACAGAGATGGCAGTGGCTAGCTGTCGACTTTTTCGTTGAGTTTTACTATCGTAAAAATAAAAAGTACAGTTCTCAGCATTGCCTTGACAAATCCACGTCTCCGCACAGTAAATTATGTATTAATGATTGACGATGAGTGGAGTTTTCGGAAATGCTCAGCATAGTCGACGACGTTGTAATTTCATCGTTTAACTTATTTCATTAAGTGGTATAACTTCGAGATGAAGGAAAGATCGTAAATCAAAAATAGATTTAGAACGTTATAACTTCAAAAAACAAGATCAGCAACAGTGTTGTTGAAACCACGTCATATGTAATCAAATACTTTCCAGTGCAGTGAGCAATGTTGGAGATAGTCTTAAAAGCGAACAGTCATTGCGAAGCAAGTCGCTCTTTTAGTAGTAGAAGCAGCAAATGTGCTATAAGAATTTTATAGCAATCAGATAGTCGCAATTTTTATATAGTTTTAAAATATTTGTACTTCTTAATGGTTCTATTTAATTATAATACACGGTGTAAGGAGGTATAAACTTATAAGACTATATAAAATTTGAAAGTGAGCATCGGTTATCAGAATTACTCTTAATAGGAATGTATACTTTTTCCAAAAGAGGTTTTAGCACTCAAATCCATTTGAAGTAATAATAAGATTAAGATAATTGGCATTTAAGAGTTTACACTTTTTGTTAAGCTTTCGACCAAGAATTTGATATTCCCGAAAAAATAACGAGTTGTGAAGATTTGTAGAGCATATTTCTAAAAAGGAGTAAAGAAGTATATACTAAAGTACATACTAAAATGTTTATTAGTTAACATAAACAAAACAAGGCAACACGCGAACAAAGTAATGGATACTAACTTTTTAATATTTCATGATTTCAAAATTTGTCATAAAAATAATTCTGATTTATGAAATTAAGATGCTATGTCAGACGGTGGTGGAAATAATGGTGTAGTAGTTATTGTGTACATGCGTTTAAAATGCCCTTGAAAACGGAGATGCGGTATTAAATTATTATAACCGGATATTTGTGGTCAATCGATGTGCATTGTATTTCTCGTACGTAGTAATTCGAATTATGCAAACACTTTTTCTTTGTATATATTAGCGTTACTTTATTTAATTATATCTGAAACCAGTGATTTTTTTATTTAGGATATATCACATATTACAGCAAATGACATTTACGCCTTAAACCTTTTACGCTTATAACCTTATATCACCCTATATTATAAGTTTGCGTATAAATTTGTGCGTGCAGGTGTATTTTTGGTATATTGCCAATGAAGATATAGTTTAATAGATTAAGTTAAAAGGTAGTTTTACAATATATGGATAATTCGCGCATCAATTCGCATACATGATATATATATATATATATATACTGAGTACATATTGTTTATATTTGATTTGCTACGGTAACTTTTGTAATTAAAGTTGATTCTTAATATAGAATCAATATACAGACATCCGAAACCTAATTTTATGTAAGTCGTAAACGATCTATCAAAAATTCGTTATAACAATCAAAAAACGCATTTTAGGAAAAAATTCCTTTAAATTAAAATGATTTAAACGGTCAATTGACACATGACAATTTACATCATGAGAGTTTAGATTACTAATTTAATCACTAGCAGTAATAAATCTAAAGGCTCGGGAGGACAGTGAAGGCCGCTTTTGTAATAAATATTTTATTGTTAAATATGTTGTTGTTGTAATGTTTCATAGAAACTGGTTTATTATTCACGCGATGAAGACATGCATTTATAACGGTCGCAAGAACTGTATCTCAATAAATATTCTAAGTTCTAGTAGCCGTTATTTACGTATATATCTAGTAACCTGCAAAATTTTCTAATATTGACATGAAACTTTTACGATGTACCTCTTCAAAGGTATTTTTAAATCATGAGACTGTAGTGAACATTTTGTCATAATAGTGTGTTGTAAACTATGATTTCTGAGGCAATTCTATTTTGTATATGCTTTTTAGTAACTCTTACGCTATGCGAACTTATGTGTATGATTTAGTAATAGTCAATTACAAATGTCAAAGCTTATTTACAATCATGTGAGTGCTCATTTGGTACGAGTGATAATGTTGGCGAATGAGCCTGGAGATTTGCCCAGTTGCTCACGTGCCTTTAAAGAAAAATAGATGTCAGGATCATAACTAAAGAATTTCGAAAACACTTACACGATGCCCAAGAAATATGTCATTATAGCATAAGCTTTTTACACACAAAATGTTTATGTAATAGATGATGTAATGAAGCGTACAAAAAAAGTGTTCAATAGGTTACGCCTGAGCATATCAAAATAATTTCCTTGATAAGCAATGTGCAAGTATATGGCGGATAAATACTAGTTTATTTTGCTGTGGATGTTTTTGGATAGAAAAGTGGGTCAATTGCCGCAATTTCGGGAACAACATACATTTTCTTAATACAACAGGCGAACATGTCGACTATAGTAAGTGGGTAATAATCAGTTATTCACTAATGTAAGTAAAAAGAGGCGCTCTTGATGGAGTGGTGGGTTGCTTGAAAAATAGTTTTAGTTTTATTATTCGAAAATTTTATAATAAGATCAAAAGTTCATGAGAACCCAATATTAACTTACCCTAACTCAAAAATTTTAAATTTTCATGTCTGTGTAATATCCTACTCATTCTTTACGATTCTGTGTAAAATTTGATAAGATCTTTGCGACAAACTTTGTAACAAAATATATTTAAAAGTTTTGTCTAAGCTCACAACAAGCACAAAAAATGAGGAAACGAAGAAACGCAAACATAACTATAGTCAATAAAAATAATTTGAACTAGTACTTATGTTTAAAGGTTTTTAATTTAGGTGTTACTCTTTGAAATCCGATTGTTGTCAATTAGTCTGAAATCTTAGTACTTAGTATCCAAGCCCAGCTTGGATTGTTTTCAGGATAGTACTCGTTTAATCTAAAATAGTGATATTACATTATAGTGATAATTAATGTCTATCCCTTGGTCCTATGGGCAGTCCACGGAAGTAGCACCACATCTCAAAAATGCTTCGATGCGTAATCGGTCTACGAAAAGAAGAAAAGTTTCTTAAGGTCCAAGTTCATGATAATACAATAATACCAGCATGATAATATGCCTTTCCTTTTATATTTATATATAAATATATATGTAAATGTACATCCTGTCTAGATGTGTAACCATCTTTGTTTTACTCGCTGCGAAAATGGTAGTGTCGTCGGCGTAACACGAGTTTGTGATCATCTCGCCGCCTATGATTACAATGGAAATTAAAACAGTTTTATCCTTATCTTATGTCTATTCTGTATGTGGTTCAAAATACACAAATCTATTCGATCGTGACCTTCATATTTTAAATGAAGTGTTCTCATGTTACAATAATTCGTTTCCACTTAATTCCACTTAACCTCATTTATTGTCGATTAATAATTACTAGACAGTTAAACATGAACGACGAATATAGTTTGTATTGGATCGTTCGACAAAGATATTAAAACAAACCACGTAATCGACCTTAATTGGTTATGACGTATGTTCGTATGTAATTATTTGCTAACTAGGAAATAAAGGCTGTTTCTGGCCATCATTACGCTTTATCGAGTCATTATTAATTTGTCGAACTACCGTGTTTGTTAATATGCGTGAATATTCTTCGTTGATTATAATTTCTGTTTGTTAACTACACTAGGAATAGTCTTTTATTGGCTATTATAGGAATTGGAATTCTATTCAAGTGGCATTATTGAGAGGAAGGATTGAGCCAAATCACGTACAAGAACTAAAAGAAATGAAGCAATAATCACGACTGCTTATTTAGTAAGCTATGAACTCTGAATCAAGCCATGAATTTCTGCGTGCATAGAGAGGGTAAGTTACTTTTCTATAAGTGTATATATATATATATATATATATATATATATGTATATATGTATATATATATATATATATATATATATATATATATATATATATATGTGTATATATATATATGTATAAAAACATGTATATAATTATTGTGTATACTATTTGTCATAAGCAGAAACTAACCTTTTAATGACAAATATTTTGTTATTAAAAACACTTGATGATGGAAAATGTAACGGAACGTTGTGTTCAGTGGCTTGTGGCAGGTTAGAGTAGGTCACAAAACGCATTGTTTGTCTTTAAGAATTCAATAATTTTTTTTATGAATTCATCATCTCAATCATCAAGCTAAAATTATATAAATTTATATAGTAATTTGACAAAAAGATAGACTAAATTGTCTTAATTTTTTATTTTTAGCTACAGTCGGGTTACAAAGACCTGCTTATAAATACATAGAATATTAATAAATATCCCCAAATTAAAATAAATCCCAAATATCCTAGTTAGGATATCCAAGTCAGTCCATAGCGATGCAAATTATTATGGTAGTAACTTTTTTATTTTATTGGGGTGCGCGTCTATCCAGAGACTGGTAGTCATAACTTTATCGCTAGAACTGTATTTTATGATATTTAATATTAAATGCATTTTAATGGAACGATTTTCATAGTTTTAAAATTTTATACATAGCGATGATATATATGAAACTAAATGCTATCGTTATATTTTGAAATTTAGAACTGAATGAACGGGGCGATCACTTAGGTATAAATAACAAAATAATAGTTAAGTAGCTTCTTCTTCAGCTTTTCCGCCTAAATACTGCAAGGCGTAGATCGCCACCACAAATGTCGCTACGATAAATAGTCTTGCGATGCCCGCATTAAGCGACTTCTCGCGACCTCAACTATGTCGAAGGTTGATCTAATGGAGGGCCTATATACGCCGAATCTACGGGCTCGGTTAAGCAGCTTACCTCATATTAATTCGGTGTACATATTCCTTTATTTCTTTTCCTTTTATTATAGGTTATTAGTTTAACTCAATAAATTTTTTTCACTTAAATGTGATTTGACACTTTGATTGACGTTATATTTTAATGTCTAATTTTCAAGCATAACCTTAATTTTTTTATTATACAGATTTAAGAAAAAAACTTAAGGAAGCAAAAAAGTTGATAGTTTTATTACTAAATGAGTTCTTTAAAATTTATATACTTTAGATGATACTTTTTACGCGAAATAATAACAAAACTATAGAAGATAAATAAGGACGTAACAGTTTTTTTTATTAAAATACAAGACCTTATTTTCATTTAATTTTTAATGTTTGAATTAACATACAGAAATCATTATGCATATTGATAAAGTTACTAGAATCAGGATACTGCTATGTTAGCTGCCGGAATGGGTAAGTAGACAAACGTTAAGCCGTTTGTTCTTAAATATCTTGTGTGCGTCTTGTTAAACACGCCTTCTCCCATCATTCTACCACGTGCACGTAAAGTTCTCACTAATTATTATTGTGTTGCATAGTTTGAGAACTTCAGCTTCTAAAATCACAGGTTACTAGCTACACAGAAATTTATGACAAAATATCAGATTACTCTGCTCGAGTTGTCACTATCTTATATCTAATTAAATTTGTACGTCATGAGAAATAAATTAGTCTATTAGTGACGCATCGAGGTTGCTAAAAAACGCCATGTCTCAGATGCATGAAATGAGGATTGACAGGACAATCTCCGTCAAGACCAAGAAAAAGCTATTTATCATCACGCTGGTTTTAACAAAATTTCTATACGGGGCCGAGACTATGACCGTAAGGAGGTCCAGACTGAATAATCATTTCATCTCATACATCACTCGTTGAAGATGCAGGCGAGTGCTGCGAATATTGTGGACTGTTTGTAGGATCAGCACATCCATATTGATGAAACTCGGATTGCCCATTTGCCTTTTGGCTAAACGCACAAAGTATAATTAAATATTATGAATAGCTAATGGTGGACAATAATTACACATCAATTTAAAAGGTGAGCTTCATCATAGCTTTCTTTGATAAGTCTGATCGATATCTTAACACCTCATTATCTCTTTTATTAAAGACAAGCATTATATTCGACTCTAGTGAAAGATATACTAATTCGAACATTCTACGAAACACATATTATTTAATATGCAAACTAATGCAAACTGACTTAATCAGATAAACATTGGCATCGAACCACAAGTGCTTATATATTTGTGGCTTTCATGCAAGGTCTCTAAGCTCGCCAAGCAAGATCGCCTAAAGTTGAGTTTCTATTAGACCTCCAAACTTTACATTCAAAAGCGTCTAGCACTGCCTTCTGTGGTCATTGTGACGATCTTTGGGAAAGGCCTGTGCCTTGCAGTGGCATTTGTCGGCAGAGATGAATTAATTAAGTATAGAGAAAAGTACATTAATTATATGATTGATGAATGAATTTGATTAGGAAGCTTGATGACTTGTCTGATTTTAATGTTTTAGTCTGCAGAACGTTTTTTGCTCAACAGCTATAACTTTCATCGATTGTCATCGAAAAATTATTACCTTTATACAACGTAACCACAAAAACGATATTAATAAAAATATAAATTCATTTTGCGTTCAGACACTTTTATAAAAAAAATCGTACATAATGCGCTTATGCTTATTTTTATACCGTTTAACCGTTTATATTTAAAATTTGAAAAGTTTGTTTTGGTGTACAGTTAAGTTTACATGTTTTAAAGGGTTTACAAGGTTACAAGTTTACATTTACGGATGTTATCTTAAATAAAAGTTATGAAAATGTCTTTGTTTATTCTTTTGATAGTAATAAGAATATAATAAAATAAATTGGGTTCCTTTACTTACCAAATAATAAAAAAATAGCATTGAAATAATGTTTAATAAATCGTTTTGTTGTGATTGTTCAAATGAAGTTAATTAAATACTGTTAACGGTATCTCTGTGTAATGAACAATCGTATCGTTTAGTTCTTCTTTCAGCTCATTTTTCTAATAATAATAATTTTCGAATGTGTATAAGAATCTGGCTATCGATATTGTGTATTTGGGATATCTTTGGAAGAGTTGTATTCAGTAGTCATTCATTGGTTAAAGATGATACATCAAATCAAAAATATAATAGAATTTTTCATGTAAATATCATGTCTTTCTAAATTAAATTAGAAAGAGGGCGATAAGTCACATATGATGTATATCAAATACTTTGTTGTAGTTTTGTTGATTCAATACTATATTCGTTGGTAACTAAATATAATGTTTTATATTAACTGCGAAGATATTTTTCTGTACAATAATATATTTACAATTTGCACGTATACAAATCTTTACTTTTGTTTACTCTGATCAAGTTTATTATTAAGTGTTCGATTCATGTAAACTAGTATTCGAAGATTGAAAACATGTGGTATACATCTTTGTTCTTGTATCCTTTTTATAAATAAAAAAAACAACAAAACTTTCGGGCTGTATATTAGACATGTGTTGCGTAACGCGTAGTTATTCTGAGCTCATGTTTGATATATATACACATTCTCTCGAAGGAAAATGAGCGCAGTGCCGCTGGTATGGTATCTCCCCCATAGATATCTTTGGGAGAGGCCTAAGTCTTATAATGAATCTCTGCGAGCTGGTTTTCGCAACCAGCGGCACTGCGCTCATTTTCCTTCGAGAGAATGTGTACGCAGTACGCAGAGGACTCTGCTGCCCATCCTCTGGAAAATAGTTTGTGTTTAGATACAATCTTATATAACTAACGCAGAGTGTGAGTTATGATTGTATCTCGGGTATCGAATCTGCGACCTATGATCACAAGTCTTAGTCGTTACCGATGGGCTGCCACTAGTCATATATACCTATATAGAAAGTCGATTTAAAATTTAATTTATGAGTCAAAACAGCTTTTTTGTTAATATCTAAATACTTCTACAAAATCATTTTTTTCGAGCCACTATGTAAATTGGCATTGTGCACATCAGCGATTATTAGAGAAACGAATTTTGACTTGTATGAGATTTAATCTAAAATACATATATTATTAAAGATATATATATATATATACACACACATATATATATATACACTTATATATATATATATATATATATATATATATATATATATATAATAAAAGGTAAGATAAACTCCTACATACCCATTTCTCTTTTCTCAAGATATTTTTGTTATATTTGTAATAACTTATTTTGGCATAATATTTTACATGGAAGCATGGCAGGTAAATTTAGCAAGTTGTTGATTTACAGTTTCTTTAGTTATTGTAGTTAGATATATAGCACAATCTATGTTAAAATAATATGTATATATTATGAGAGTGTAATATAATCAGAGTGTAATTAACGTATAAATTAAAATTGCTTTTCTTATTTATCGGTTGGTAGTTTTTTGATCATTCGCAACTAAGACGGAAAATCCGGGCAGAGAAATAGTTCTTGTTATTTTAGTAAAAGTGCGGCGACACCTTCGTACTATCCATTACAAATTGGCTTATTTGCTACGCTAGGCGCGCTTAGATATCAGATTGCTATAGATCAAGGGTGGATAAGAGTTATGTCTACAGACGTATTTTTATAAAGAATAGAAACAAATTGACTCGTGAAAAGGGTTCTGGAAATAACGTATCACTGTTTGTGTTTCAAAGGATTGAAAAAAGATATTGATTCGTGTTGAGCTATTGGGCCTATGGGAAATTTGCATCAGCCCCGTGCAATAATCACAACGCACGTATAAGTTAGAAGGTAGCATGTATTTCCCTCGTGTACATGGCGTCTGTCAGTTTATTGTTGTTGTATTTCATTAATTAATTACGTAATTTTATTAATATAATATGTGTTACATAAGTAAACGAATGCATAATATATTACAAAGGGACATTTTAATCCTCATAACCAATTTTTAATTTTCCATAAAATCTTGTTTATCTCACTAATGTCATTATATATATATATAGATAAAACAATTTTTCATACCATTATATAGCTGATAATCTCTGTTACTAGAGGCGATCTTCCTATAGTGATAGTTTAATCTCATTTCAACTAATGCGTGGGATTATTATCGTTTCTGTTTATAAACGTTTTTCCTAAAGAAACAATTTCGCTATACTATGATATGGCTTAATAAATATAAGCTGAAATTCTAGCTTATTATCACAAAATTAATGTCATCATATTTACATTGAAAAGTCAACAACAAACAAAAAGTAATTCGTAGCACTAATTTTTCAGAAAAGACTATTAACATATTGTGTAAGATAACTGCGTATTGAAAAAATTACAACTTAAAAGAAGGTAAGCATATTACACACTCCACGGTAACTGCAATTCACTTACTTATCGTGAATAATGTGCATAATTATTATGTAAATTAATAAATAATGAATGAGTACAAGAACAATAAAGAAAAAGGTAAGATAATAATGTTGGTTTGAAATATAACAATGAATCTTCACAACTCGTTTTAATATCTGTACCAATCATCAAGTCTGTTCATTCTCATTGAGAAAAGTTTATTTATAGAAAGCTAGGGCCGGCTCTGCGCGGTGCAGCGGCACGTGTTTTCAATTAACTACCCACGCGGGTAGCTAGGTATCAACAGCTTAATTATACATAATATTTATTGAAGGAAAATAATTTTTCCTCGAGACTTGCTCCGTTTATAAATATTTAAAGCCGTTAAAAATATGCTACAGAAGTTCTATGCGGAACTTTACGTTGTACCATGAACTAAGTCTTTGTTATTTGTTAAAAATATCAATTAAAATACTCTTATTAAAGATTGTATATTCGTATACGTATTCACACATGAGTTTTATAATATTTAAGTAGTGAAAAGTTATATTTTTAAAGTCATTTTTGTAGATATTTTCATCAAAAGCCGTACACACAGTACTGTCAGTTTTCATTTAACGCACAATAGTTTTTTAAAGAGAAAAGTGATAAGACTGTAAGTAATATGATACACTATTGACAATCACAGTAGTTTTCAGAAAATTGTGAAATATTTAAATTTATATTACAATCTGTATTTATACAGTGGTGCCCTCGAGCGCGAGCACAGGTACTTTAGCGGTTTCTAGATAACAGGACTTTAACTGAAGAAACTATATAAATTGGTAATTAGATTACCAAAGTTTGAGTAAGACTGTGTATTGTTTTACGGAAAGACCTTATAAATCTGTTCGCGTGTTTCTATTCTTATCTGCACACCTTGCGTTTTAAATATTTCAAGAAAATATCTTGTTTTTGTTCCAAACTTCAAAATTTTAATACTTGTGCCAACTAGTCGTTCTCGTGTAGTCTGGATTTTGCAGCTTGTATATAGTTAAATTTAAATTAACCAAAAATTTTTTGTCATGTCTTAAAATAAATTCAAATGTTGTAAATACAATCACAGTTTTTTTTTAATTTTAATCACGCTATTGTCATGTAGATCTTTTCATCGTAATTTAAAAAATATAGGGAGATCCTATATTTAACAATATTGAACATTATAGATTTAAAAGTTATAGTAGAGATGTGTTCAAGATACCTGATGGTACCTTGCTTTAGAAAAAAACTTACATTAAAAACAAGCTCTATTGTACTTAAAGCTGAGTTATGTCTGTGTATATGGTTTAGATGTAATAATTTGACATGATTAAAGTATTATCGATTTATTTCTGGAATGATTTAGTTTGTTACCTTCATTCCAAAAATATTTCTGTGTAACGAGAAGAATTTAAAATACAGATTTCTCGAAATAATAAAATTTTCAATATTGTTAATAGAATGTTTACACGAAATAATGTCCTAACCAACGAAGTCCCTGCTTTTCTTATTTAAAGATTCGTCTCTCAATTGAAGAATGAATTGAAGAGAGATCTTTATTAAATAATGGCTTTGGCATTATCCTTTAATTTATTTTTCCGGTGCTCCGTCCATTCTGTATCTGCTATACTAAACTCGAAAACAATATCTTTTAAAACATACAATTATGTTATTCAAGCTTAAGTTTCATATGTTAACAAAGTATACATATTTTAGTGTGTACATAAATATGGCACTGTAACTCATAATAAATTTTTGTACAATCTTTGCTTCATAAAATCTAAAATAAAAATTCTTGAACATGACAAACATAACATTACAATTAATCGGTCGTATTAGAAATCTCGTTAGAATGCTCACGTCCAGCAGTAAATGTGTTACAACTTAAATGGTTATTGTAGTCATTTTATTGAGCGATTATAAAAAAAATCTAGTACAAACATGAAGACATTTAGAACAAACCTTTTTAATTGATTTAAACTGACAACAGGAAAGTAAGACCGAAACTCGGATTTTATTTATAGATGGATTTTACTGATCGATGCTTAAAATTTACAGTTGATTTATATTCTATTATTCCGATCCTTTGTCAAATGTCATTATTGAATCTAATAAAGAGACCACAGTCAAAACAATAATTTTGGAAATGTTGTCTTTAATAAATTACTTATCTTAAAAAAAAATTATGTTTCTGTTAAAATAATAAATAATACAATAAAGTATGTCTCATTAATAAAAACGTTGTATTTATGATCATTAAACATGTGATAAGCAGTGGTAGCCCAGCTATAAGGATTGAGACTTGCGATCGTAGGACGCAGGTTTGATTCCCAGTAGACTAATATAATTCACGCTATGTGTATTAATTAAAGAGCTGGGACGACAATGATGACGAAACATGTGGTAGTTTGTTTTCCCTTATATTAGAAAATCTAACTCAATAGTGACACAGGATTTGGTATAAAATAATCACTGCTCCACACCGCATCGTTTATCATCTTGATACGAAAATGGCACTTCTCATTTGAAAAATAATTTCGCCAGCTGCCTGATCCTTTAGCTTTATGTAATATTTACGTACTATTATTTGGCAGTAAGTAAAAGCGGCATGGATCAAAACAAACTTACAATTTCTGTTAGCATTAGCTTAGATTAAGTAATATAATTGAAGAGCTCTACGAACTTATGCTATAACTTTTTTTTATTTTATTCAAGCTTTTTATTCAAATTTTCCAATAAAATTGTAATCATAAAAGTTGTCAAAACAAAAAGTCGGGCATAAGCATTTGTATAACATATATAATTTTTATCATCATCTTATTTTCATTTGATTATAATATTTACGTAACATTATAATTCTGAAAAAAGAACTTTAGAAAAACTCCTCTTAGAAGTTTTGGCTCTTGATTTGAACTTTACCTATTATAAATTTATCTTGGTTTTGATATAGTCTAGACTTTCGCTGCCCCTTAACCATAATTATACCACGTTCTTGACATCGGTATTCCATTTTTTATTATCGGATTTCAATTCGTTTAAAACAAATCTATTTTTCATTCCAGAGCGGAAAAGTGTTTCTGTTGATTTTATAAAATTCTGACTTTTTGAAATGGCTAAAACAATCAATATTTTGGTAATACTAATAAAGCAAAGCTTTGTAGTTACGACATGGAACTAATAGGACATACATCGATCTTGTACTACTTATCAGAGCGAGCCTCATCTTTAACATTAATTTTGTCACAATCAAAACCGGATTAGTGCAGCTTATAGAAAATGCGTTCAGCTAGTAAGCGATCAAATATAAGCAGAAACAATATTAATTGGTAAAGTACCCCAACAACCATGCTCGCAGCGACTATAGGCAACGTTTCGGGGTAATCATATTTAAATCAATTTAACTTATAATTGACGAAAAAAAATCCACAAATGCTTTTACAAAATGTTAAACGTTATTGTAAATATTTTCGATCGAGGAATAATATTTCGTGATTGTAATAGTTACGTCTTTGGTCCTTGAATATTAATAAAACGAAGAGATAGAGCTAAAACAGAAATAAAAATGCAAATTGCGAATCTGTTCCATGAGAAGTATTTTATTACATTACGAGATATAAAGAAGGCTACGTAACGCAAGCCGCAAACATGATGCTGGAATATGATTCAGAATAGTTTCAGATTTACATTAAACACAAGCGTAAAAGGAAGTCTTTTCATTTACATGAATAAAAATGTGCCACAGCTGATATAAATTTTCATTCATTTCTTTGCACTCTTTTTCTGTTTCTACATTGTTTTTATTTAATAATATTTAATAATTTATTATAACAAGCACGCAGTGTAAGTCTAGCAAGGTCGCTTTTAGCTGAGCGTATATCAATTATTAACGCAATATCTATTTGTTTCCAATCGGAATAGGATTCTTAGCTAATAGGATATTTAGTTACTACTGAAAACTACTTATCATTAATTAATTTATTGTTATTATTAATTTTGTGGAATTCAAATCTAGTCTTTGTTCTTTTATACTTGACCTTGTTTTGCACTTTTAGCGTTATGCGATACATCTCCGCTTCTAATTCTTAAAGGCCAAAAGGCTAAAGGTCTCTCCGAGAATATGTCAGTACTAAAGTAGCTCATTTTTGAATTATGTTAAATTTTTAATCATTTTAAAGACTCACACTCGATCTTATATAAAGTCAACATAAACAATGCCATCACAGGACTTCAAGTGCTGAACATAAGCCTCTCCCATTGTTTTCCTGAAGGACCATTTATTATAGAGTATTGCTGCAAATAATAATCTAGTAATAGCGAGTAATATCTAGCGAGTTTTGGTTCTGACGAAAGATAATCCATTCAAATTTCAGTTCACTTCAATTAGTTACCAAAGCTTAAATAAGAAATAAAGAAATTTCATTTAATATTCAATTCCATCTATAAAATGCAGCTCGCATACCAAGAACTAGTCTAGTACATACATTAAAAATCTATAAATTTTAGTTCAATTACATTTATTAAAACTATACAGTAACTTGAGGGTTTTTTTAAGATTTATGGTAATAATAACGCACTAAGCATACTGTGTTAACGGGAGACCTATGGGCAATCACAATATATATTTGCAGCGTATCTTAAATCAAGTAAAAATAAAAATCATCACTCGCGTAAAGTTTTGACTACGTCTAGCGATTACGTATCTATGCAGTAGTGTTGGGGATCAGAGCGACATGATAAGCTCGTCTAGTTTGTATTACAAAGGACTTACAATGAAGACGTTAAAATTTTATTAAAAGATCTAAATGTATAATAGAAATAAAGGAGATGAGTTCATTCGATCCTAGTATAAGTTATTTTTCAACTTCATTTCTACGATTATAAAAAGATTCGTATAATTTTTGAGTAATACAACTCACAAAATAAATTCAGTTAAGATCGGTGCGGCATTCTGAAAGAAGCCATCAGGTGGAGTTAATTGAAAATGTGCTTATAGAAGTTTACCTTTTGAAAACGTTGAGGTATAATGCATTAATGATAACAAATCATATTTAGAACTTATATCACAGGCGAAACACAATAATGTATATATATATATATATATATATGTTTATATATATATTTAAGAATATTATACACGACTTCTTCATTATATCGTAGTCTAAGATTGGAAACGTTTATAGGTAGTATTCGGTTAATTAGTCGTGATAAATATCGAGATAGATTATGTTTATTTCTTTGTATGCGAATACAATATGCTGTAAATTATAAATTTTGTATATTGTAACAAGTATTTAAAAAAAAAACTCACGCATCACGTCTGGTACGTTCATCCCAAAATTTGTCCCAGAAAGTAGAACGATTTTTGATTCGGAGGACGCTGGTGCTGAGAGTGCGCGGCAGGGTACCCCCACTGCTAGTACCAGAGACTCCAGTGGACATACTATGTTCCGATGCTGAACTCTTCGCAATGAAGGTGACCCCTCCTGCACCGAGCCGATCCGATTGAGAACCTGAGCGTTGCATTTTGATTATCGTAGGTCAGACTACATGATTCGACGCACCACAGATTCCGTCGCCAACTGACTCATCGCATGGGTCCTGTCACCATTATAATATAAAAGTTTCCGTATCTAATATGCATTACATATTAGAAAACGTCAACAAGCTTACGTAACTTGTTGGGTTCATTTAAATGAAATATTTTTTCATAAAATTAATTTCACCCATAACAGTCATAGCGCATGGAGATAACAGTGTAACATCGGTTTATAAAGTATTATCGCACTCGGTGGTTGTTATCAAAGACAGCAACTGGTGTTTAGTAACACTCGAACTATTAACACTACAAGTTTGTAATCAATATCGAAAGCTTGAATCGACCCGAACAAACTTTCAGGCTAACACATCCTTGGCACTAATCTGTAAGATTCCAGAGAATCGGAATTAACCGAGTCTCGTTAGACAAGTGAACGACCTCGGTGGCGTCCAAGATTCGCGTACACACCCAACAAGTCAAACTATATTTTTATTGATACAATCCGCACTGCGTTGCGCATCGTCGCGGGGTACCGGAACATGAATGTTTGTGTCTAAAGTGGGGTGGTTTGATCGGGCCGTTTTAGCGACGGGTTTGTGTGGCGCGCTAGTGAGCGACGGTACGGAAGCATGTGGCTGCGTGCCGCCGGTGCGCCGCGCGGACTGTCAATGAAGAACAGAGGCGAGGGAACAGCGCGGGTGGCGTCGCATTCGCCCGGCGCTCGCCGACGACGCGCGACTCCGCCCGAGGATAAATTTGGCGCTAATGGAAACTGGCGGTGGGCGCCGGTAATCAATGTTCGTCGTGGAAATCAAGGGCCACTGAGCATTATCCAAACCAACTTGGATTCAGGTAAAACAAACATTTGTTATATTGTTTCACTGTAATGATCACCAAGTTTTAGTTTACATAAAGTTGATTCATTCTTTTTGGGATAAGGATAAGGATTCTATAATATAAATCCTTAAACCTATTTCAATTTGTCCGCGTAAAAATTTAAAGCTTATGTTAAGGTAAGATTGATTAATAATGCCTACTGTTGTATTAAAGATTATACTATTTAAAAATTTTAATCTTTAAACACGCATAGAATTGTTATCACGCTGATGGGACTAATAGACAATTTCTATGTGATAAAATTGTATAATAAGCGTTAAAGAATTCACTATCAGTTTTCTTGTCAGGTTCCTCTAGATAGAATCTACGTTCCCAAACCTGACAGTAATCTATGTATAAATATCATGATTTACATATTTAAATTTATGTTGTCTCAATGTGTTGACTTTTCGAAAGTGCTTAGCATTGCCTATTCGAATGAATTAATTCGATTTATTGTTTCATGTAAAGCCACGCACAGATTTAATCCTGCCGTGTGTCATTTTTCTACTTCTTACCGCCGATGATTATTTATATATATAGCTTCGTTGAGTATTTATTTGCTTCTGAACGTGTTTGGATCAATAACAGTGTTTGAAGGCTTTTGAATTGTTAGGTAAATGAATACCAATACTTTTATAACTCATATTCAGATAATATAATATTTTTATGACATTTTAAGCAGTTAACTTTCCACATGGAAGTTTAGCAACATATTTTTAGAATGGGTAGTCTACTTTTGGGAATTGCTACGCTCATAATCTCTTAATATTTAACCAAGTATAATTAAATTGTGTTAAAATACTTTTGTTCCATTTTTATTTATAAGAAATAATATTGTATGTAAGTTATATTTTGAAATAATGTCTCTTTATTGCTACAGCAATTTAGTTATGTATTTTAAAACAAACGATATCTCGATAGAAAATTAGCACCGCAGCTTTTACAGTAAAAGTAAATATTATGTTTTTATTATTATAACACAATGTTTACGCCAATGTAAAGATATTTATAAATATATATATATATATATATATATATATATATATATATATATATATATAGGCCTTTTATTGTAAGGACCGTACCAAGGCACGGTACGACTAAAAAATATATGAGCAGTTAATTTAAACATTCAATAAATTATTAGTATGTATCCATATTACTTGCCTAATGAATATACTTAAATTTGGCCGATGAGGGTTGTATTAAATCGATTATATCACATATGTATGTTACATTCTATACCAAAACTTCGTATGCTATAACTAATAGAATCTACAGAAAATGTCTTCACAGATACTTAAGTCATGACTATAAAAGTGGATAAAACTACTTCTTTAAACTTACCTTTGTTCATAGCCTATAAGTATTAATTCATGTATTATTACACGAAACATATTGATATCGTTTATAATTCTTATAAATATGAAATTGTAAGCGTAAAGGGTTAACTGGCGTGATTTCTACAGAAAGCTAATGCAATACTTTGCATGCTTGTTATGCTAGTACATACGCTCTGTCCAGTTGTGCAGCCTCGGCCTCCTTGAATCTGCAAGCAATTAAAATTATGGAAAAGATAGATAGAACAGAGGAGACATATACTGTCACCTATGCATTCGCGGTGGGCATATTGTCTGATGTCCAACAAAACTGGGATAGATAAGAGTTTTTATCTTTGTCTAGTTTTAAGTTTGTTCAATGACTTGAAAAGTTGATTTAAAGAATTTTTTACTTTATAATAATGAACCAAAAAAAAAAAAACTTATTGGCTTAACTTATTTTCGACGTGTTTGGGCCTTAGTAGCTCAATTAATTGAATATAGTCTTCTTATCATTACCCAGTTTTGCAGAACCCAAGATTAAATGCAGGATTCAGCTCCACATCAATAAACTTGTGCTTTAATGTTTAGCAGTTGTGACAATGGAAACGAGCAAAGAGTTAAACCTAGCCTATAATCAGCCGTCGATTTTGTGGGGCCTTTCAGCATACTCACAAGACAACACAGTTTAGGGACTATTCACCACATCGAACGCATGCTATCACCTGTTATTGTAGGCTGTGTGAGTAAGCTCGCTACTTGTATGTTAGTCAATACAACATTTAAAAGGTATACAATAGTTTTGTTTTAATGCCTTACTTTATGCTTGTGTCCAAAGCGATATCTTGTTGTGTGCCTTGCTTGTTTCGGTGCTGTGTACTTAACTTAAAACATTGACGCTGTGTCTTAAAAAAATGCGTGAAATTATTGTGTTCAAATAATGTGTTGCAATCCCATGAAGATTCTTCAAGGTTTCATTCATTAGAAACTAAATAATGTCACACAAGGTACAAAAACAAAAGCACCCTAAATTTATAACAGTCTTCTCAGAAGTACCTAAGGAACTATAGAATAATTCGTTAATTTATTGTTCAAGTTGATATAAACATTATTTTTAATTTGCTTAACCAAAGAATTCGGCATCCTATTAGAAGTTATGATTTAAGAAAAACTCATAAACATATAATCTTAATAGAGATTTAAATGAAAATAATTAAAATGAAAAGGATTTATTCTTGTTAATACTTAAATTATTTATAATATTACAAAAATATATGAAAAAAAATTATAATCGTAAGGAAATGCTTTTTGTATGGTGGGTAAACGAATCAGCGTAAGCAAGTAATAGAGGAGAAATGACCGTAAACCAACAACATGAAGAGTATGTTTTTCCATGATAACACCAGAAAACCATACAGTTTGATTAGAAAATCTCATGTCATCCAGCAAAGGCTATGAGATTTTAATTATATAGCCCTCAGATTAGCACCCGTTTTGTGTCTATAAAAGTTTTGGTGTATCAGCTTTAAGAGAGATCTGTCAAATTGCATGTAGCAGTTTTTTGATCAGGAAACTCTTTATTTTTATATGGTTATGTCATATTTATCACGGCCGATAAATTTACATCAAATTTTTTTATTATCAAAACAGATATACAGAGTGATTCGTTATAGGTGTAAAAGCTTTTAAAAAGTAAACGTATAGCTCATTTGCTGTCGATTAATACCCTTTCAGAAAATTAATAATTTCAGAAATAATAAATAATGTACTGATAAAATAGTAACAAAAAGAGTTCCCAAAATTCGGATTACTATGTATTAAAATTAATTATTGTTTACTATCAGTGCCAGCAGACTTTGTACTGCCAGAAGTTATTGGCCTGTCGTATTTAAATAAAATAAATAATCAACATAAATTATTCCAGTGATCAGTTTATACAAAATAATTGTTAATCGGTGTAAAAAAAGCTTTTTACTAACTTATAAAGCTACATGCACCCCTTCAAAGATTTCTCTCTTTAACCAATCCCCCAATATATTTTAAGGAAATATAAACAAACTATAATATAAAAATGTCTTGTTTGTAAATAAAGTACGAAAAAGCTCTTTCCTCGATTAACTACACTTGGTTAATTAGTTTTGATAAGTTTAAATAAATTTTACAAAGTAAACATTCACAGTTTATTCTTTTTTAAATTTTGTCAAAGGTTTAAAACAAAAATTCATGTTGGCTTTATGGTTTTGACTTAATATTCTAGGTTTCATAGTACCTATATATTATGTATTTTATTTATATACTTTTTTGTGCATGTATGATGTGAGATTTTATGACAGCAGATTTACTTGTCATTTTTATTTCCGAATTACGAAAAAGCATGCCCTGCTTAAGTTATATTACAAATATATTATACTTGAAATCTCTGTCGCAAAAGCATTGTTGGGCCGGGGGGAGGTAGGGGGGGGGGGGGGCAATTCTACAGTAACGCCTTTTATTTGAATATAGTTGCATATCTTATACAACACCAAAAATTAAGGATTTATACCATCTATTTATGATACATATACGATTATTGACATTGAAAGTCTTTAGAACAGGATAAAAGTAATATTAAAACTGTTTTAAGCTCCAGTGCTATATCACTTTCACGCCGTAATGATTTCATTTATATATTAATAAGTCGTGATACACGCAATCAAATGCTTCCGAAAAGTCGCAAAAAATACCAACAGCATGATACATAAATTTTAACAAAGCACCTAGACTAGTACCAGATTTTCTCTTTAAAAATCCAATAAGAACGTTAAATGCCAGCAAATTCGAGAAAATTTGGACTTATAGCGATGAAAAATTGTAAAATATTTTCGGTTATCTTAAGCATTCTGATTCTTAGGGGTTAGGGAGCTTTGGAATATCCCAAATTTCAACCGATGCTCACAAAACCCCATCGCTTTGATTGGTGTCGTGAAATATTATTGAAATTGTTGCCTCAAATGCGTTATTTGGCAAAGTCGTCGGTGACGAATCTTGAATCATTAGATTCACAAAAGCTAAAACAGAAACTGGTTAGCGAGATAAAAAGAAAATAGTAAAAGAAAAAAACTAAATAAGAAAATAGTAACAGCAAAATAGAAAACTCTTTTTGCAATTTGTGTTGGAAAATATTTGTAAGCCATGTGCTCGTTGCAGAGTCCTATTTCGTCACGACAACGCGTCAGCGCACTGGGTCTAATGCACAATGGAGTATTTGACTATGGCTAGTGTGGAATTGTTGGGTCATCCTATAAGGATTACAGACTCGACTTTGTACTATGATTTTTGTTTATTCCTAAGAGTAAAAGAAAACCTTTGCGGAGCACGTTTTAAAGATGCCAAAAAAGAAGTAGCTGTATTCGAAAATGTCTTGGAAAAATCCTTCCACAGAACTCTTTGCTTCTCACAATAGCTTTACATGATGCACCGATGCATTGTCAAGGTATTGTGTTGAAGACACCGATTGTCAAGGGGACTATTTTGAAATATTATAGATAAGTTGAAATTGAATTTTAATTTTGGTTTTCCAAAAAATTTTATTGTCGCCTCTTGTATTAACAATTACACTTAAATTCACAAGTCTTTAAAATTAATCAGAGAAACGTATTTTTTATACCTCACATAAAATATAAATGAAGAGACTGTATATTTAATATTACAATTAATATTTGAAGGTAAAGTCAAATAAGATTGCAATTAAACATATATGAAAAAATTTAGGCAATAAATAAACATAATTATTTCCAACTTTTTGGGTATTTAATTAAAAAATATATAAACACAATACTTTCTCAATTTAATTATGAAAAAAAAACTTGGTCAATATAGTCCAAGTTTGTAAAGAATTTCCATATAACAATTTTCTAGCAAATATAATCTTTATTTTTTATTGGTATTGAAAAGCCATTAAATCGAGTAGACGTTATCAGTGTGTTATATAAAATGAACACAAGAACGTAATTTAATATCCAAAACGACAAGAGTGGTGAAGACATGGACACATTGGCTTGGTGCTGCATAGTCATAGAAAAATTGTTAAAGTGGCAATGTTAAGAATGTGCCTCGTGGATTATCAAAGCTATGTTTATATGATACTTAGACGAAGTATATGCATAATATTGCGTATTTAAAAAGTTGATCATCACTCATGGAGTAAAAACGATTTAACTTTTAATTTGCGCGTGGCTTTTGTCTGTATTGTAAATATATGTTTTATAAATACATGATAGCTCAAAATTAATAAAATTATAATGTGATATAAATATTGTTGTAATCAATTTTCACAACAAACGCGTGCCCCACGCATTCGTACATTTATAAATAATCAAAAAAATGTGGATTTTTAATTTTATTTAACAAAATTACGTAATTTTGTTTTGGATTGTTATTAATAATAAATATTAAAATGTATGGAAAATGTAAGAACTACGTCTTGATATTTTAGTCTTTTTTAAAACAGTTTTACAGTTAAATTGATAGTTTACCCGTAAATGTACAAACTCATTTATGGATCTGTCTTTCCAAATACAAAAGTGGCTTATATAATATTTAATGTTTAAACGATTTTATATCGATTAAATTAAATTTATCGACCGAGGAAATTTATATGTCATGATTACTGACAATTTGATTCTGTGTGTTTATTAGTATATGAATGGAGTTGTTTTATGGGAGTTGTAGTGTATACGTTTAATGCGTCAAGATATAATATATTGTAATTTGCAAATCAAGTGTGGTCGTGAACTATTATTCTTTCATTATGTCCGTTATTAAATATACCAAACATGTTTATTAAGAAAGATTTTTGTTGCTGCGTTATGAAAAAATGATTTGAAATTCTAACATTTAGACAGCACTTACCTTTCGCTGGCGATAGAGCTGTTCCTCGACATGGACTTTGGTGACATTTCGAAGTCGGAATCAGATCGGTAGAGAAAGGATTCTCGGCGCTGTGGCATGGCTTGAAGCACCAGCGCGGCGGAAGGCGAACCGCCCTCCAATGGAGAGCGGGCGCCTCCAGCGGCCCCGCCTGCACCTCCGCCATTTTCAACATCGAAACTGAAACAAAAAAGAAACAACTTAATTTTGTACTTATTAAGTAACGTGTAAACCAAGGCCCATCCCTAATGTTCTGAGCAGTGAAGTCCTTCAGCGTTACATGATAAAAATAATATTGTATATAGTAATAGTATGTGTGCAGTTATTAATTGAAGAAGGGTAAGTAAATATGCGTTAAGAAGGGCATCTCATAACACATGAATTAATAATACTATGTACTTATATGTCAATGACAACTAGGGTCATATTTATTTCATGTAGCTCTGATACACGATTTGATTTCTTCGATTCACTGCAAGAAAAACGGCCGGTACGTATTTCAACAAGAAAGGTTCACCTTCGATTAATGGGATAATGTTCCCTAGAGCGAATTTATCTCGTTAGTTATATATACTCATACCTAGCTCTATTAGAAAGAAAATTTCTACCTTTTGAAGTAGAAAACATTACCAAAGCAGTTATGATTTACTTGTAAGTAGCCTATCTTAAGTTATATTGTAAATTATATGAGTAGACATTGTTCGTATTGTTCTACTCATTGTAAATTTATTTAATAGAGAAAAGTGACAATATGTTTATTTAAAGTGGCTCAACAGTACTCGATGTTTTTTTTAGTTAATTTGGCCGAATTATCTGGCGGTGTGTCTTGCAGACAAATATCCGTGTATCGTCTATTGATTGATTTTTTGTCTAAATAAAACTAGTGCGACCCAATGGAGACCTTCTAAAAAATAGCACAAGCAGCACAATATACTTTTTTTTGTTGCAGTCTTTGTAAAAATAAAAACGGGTCATAAAGATGTTTCAAAGAATTTGTAAAAGTAAGTAGGCCGTAAGTAATAAAATTTCTTCCTAATCAATGCACTAACGAGTAAAAAACATATGCAAAGCTAGAAAAGTACTTATGCTGGAGCGATAAATAGAATCTTCAGTAGAAGGAAAACTTTCGAGTAATATTTCTACTTCAACAGTTCTAAAATCTTGTTTGCCCCTGGAAATAAGTCGTATATTCTATTTCTTGTAACTTTATCATTTGTTTCGCAAACTTCTATTGTCTGAGATTTATACAATACCTAACACCTCTGAAATGTCGTATATAAATTACAGCTTTAGGATATGAAGCACACGATGTTTAGTTTTTATTTTATGTTTTCTCAAATTAAACTTAACCTAATAGACCCTTTAAAAAATCGGTAGTCAATCCTCGCAGAATACTTTTTCTGTAAAAGAATACATATCTTTAGGTTATATTACTCACACAATCAAAATCGAGTTTAGTTTAGTCATAAGTTTTTTTTTTTTTAATATTGATGGTTGATCTGCGAATATCTCATTCTCGCGCCTTTTGAGTACATAGAAGTATGTGGACAAAAATAGTTACATAGGAAAAAGCTTTTACAGGTAAGCATTAAAAACTAAATATACAAATAATCATCAGAAAGCCTTGTCCATTATTATAAAAAGCGACAATGAAATCTTTTTTCTGCAATAAATATCTTACATACATTTCCATGCTCAATAATATTTTACTTTAAAATTATCAAAAAAGATTATGGTGTTATTTAAATACATCCATCGTATTTTATACTTATCCCTCTATAATAAATTGGTTTTTACAATCGTAAAATAATTATTGAACAAATATTAAGATTATCCGTGCTGATTAACAATAATCAGTACCGATAATCTTAATATTTTTTTATGATTAAAATATATCACAGGAGTCATTTGCTACCGTAAAACTTGAATTGATTCTACTTTTCGCTTAGAGCCGATCATCCATAGCAGTTTGTTATTCTTTATAAGGAATGTTAAACAAATTTAAATTTGTGGCGCTAGGAGTTCTCTTATTTAAAATTGATATTTTATAATTTAAATAAAATTAAATACATTACATTTTGGTCTAAATTCTTTTACAATTAATATTTTTTTTTGTTAATTATCTTTATCTACCTAAATCTCTACCAAAAGTGAACATACTCGTATTTAGCGGATGATAAAAAAGGGTAGGTTTTATAAAGTGATTTTTAGGTATTCCTGTGTAAGGTTACGCTACACTAATGCTTAATAAACTGTTCTCGGAGTAAACCTCGAGATTGTATTCTCATTGCTTTTTTTACAAATTAACATAAGCGATAAAAACAAATAATAAAATATAAATAACTATATGGTACAAATAGTACTTGCTTCGGCAGTACAAATACTAAAAATAGAACGATGCAAAGTAGAGTATGGAAGAGAAAGTTTGACACGCAAAAAACCACAGTGTTTGTTAATTTTTTTCAAATTTATATAAAAAAGTGGTGCAAATTTTTGTTGCGTCTCAGATTTAATGTTCTTTTAATCTTTAGCTCAAATATTAATGTGTGAAAGTAAAAAATATAAAATAAAAAATATATTACATTGAAATACTGTATTCTTTTTTATTGTTATGTTATTTTGACCACCAAAAAACATGGTAGGGTAGGTATTTATTTTGAAGGTATATAGACAAGTATTTTTGGTAGAAAAGAATGCCTAAACTCTAGAAGCTTACATAATTAATATTATAATGGTATTAAAGACCACGAGGTATATAACTTGGTTCCCTTTATCTCCTTGTGAATGTGTGAAACAATTACTAAGCGGACTGGAGGGACTCATTGTGTGGGATTAGCAAAAGGTTTGTTATTATCTACTATAACTAACTTATATAATGTACACTCATTTCGAATAACATTTACTGCGAATGTAGTTATAAAAGTGGTTTGTGTTTGGCGATGGTTAGAAATGAGCCTATATTGCTTATTGAAATGAACCAAATGAGAATAGCTGGACATGAAGGTTTTGCGATAATAAAGAGCTTGAGATTTCTTCCGTGTTTTTTAAGTTAAGTTTTTAAGTTTCAGAGGTTGCAATCCTTAAAAATCCTAATTTTTTAAGTGTAGAGTTCCTTTCCCTGATCGCAAAAAATTAAGGCTAAAATTAGTGGTTTATAAGATTTTCGTACAACTAACCTATAACTTCAGGCTTAAAAAAAACAGAATTTATCATATAAAGAACCACAACTTAGGCGCCCTAACTTTAACACAAGCGAAATTTTTATTCAACATTGCGTGGGGACGGACTAGATACATTAACCTAATTTAAAAGTTTTACCACTCAACATCATCATCATCATGTCAGCCGGTAGATCACCACTGCAAGGTATTGAACTCCTCCAAAGATCGCCAACCGGTCCGGTCCTGCTCGAAGGTTAGGTGGACCAACGGCATAGTCAAGGTCGCAGCAAGTAGACCGGCATCCAACATAGCCACCAAATACCAAATTTACGTCTTTTTTTACATGTAAATAAATCTAGACGTGTTGACAATTACCCGATTAACCGTATAATTGCTTAGATCATACAAATCTATCTTAATATTGAACCCTGTATAATACAAAAGAAATATTCAAATATATCACAAGGACACATTTTAATAAATTGCAGATAAGAATTATTACAGGGCATCCAGGTTGTTTATAAACTATCGTAATGTCGTAATATACAATTTTTTAATTTTATTTTAATGTATTTTGTGACGATGAATGCTTCAAATATGTAGTCTTATTTAAAAAGATTTCAAAAAGAGTACGGCTATTTACACCGAACCGCTAGAAGCTCACTGCAAGGCATAGGCCTCGGTCAAAGATCACCACGTCTACCGGCTCACGGTATACACATATATATCATTTGAGGATACTGACACAGAATCGAGTATTTGGTTATCAGTACCTGCCAGTGGTCCGTCTTCGAGCGGACACTGGCGGCCTTCTGAGTGGCCGCCGCGCCGCCCCCCTGGCACTCCACCTCCTTGGGGCCTCGCTCCACCTAAATAGTCGGGCAACGTCCCACGTCAGACCACCACCATAGTCAGATCAGCATTTGATGCGAAAAGGGTTTAATTATCTAAAGATGCTTTAATTTATTTTCAGATAGTCATGCGTATATAATTAAAATCATATTTTATTGCTAAGCCTAAAATTTAAAACAAAATTATTACAAAGCTGTTTCGTGATTATTTAATTTTGTGCATTTGTAACGTCTATTAAATTTTCTTTTGTAGCTTTTAAATTAGTCATTTAGGTAAGCCTATTTACCTAATAATTATTTTTCATATACACTTGTAAATAAAAAAACTTTATTGAAATGAGTAATTATTTTGATGGAAAATTCAAGCTATTTTACATATGTCTATAATGATTTTAAGTTTTTATGAAAATCTATGCATTTATAAAACATTTTTATTGAATTTTGTCTTGTCTACATAACTCTATGTTCATTATTCTTTCAGAAACTACTGTAGCTTCAACAGAAAGGTGAATGTTCGAAGAGTTTTTAATTGTAATTTAAAGTATTGAATTTAATTAAATACTTTTATAATTTGAACCAGTGATTGTTTAACGTAGTATCGAAATACAAGTAAAGTAATGAATGTCGTAATCACTGGAAATTATGTTTCCGATCTTTGTATGAAGATTAAAACATCATTCACACGTAATAGCTAATTAATGAGGAATATCTATTTATAAATAATACGCGTTCTTAAGCATATGATAATAGGCTGATAATATTGTCGTTATCACTTAGTTAATGTTGCTATGGGGTTATATATTACTTGATTAATCATAAAACAATTAATTTAATTTTTATTGATAACACCTACAATGTAACATTAAATTGTTATTTGGTTACATGATGTATTCGCAGAATTTATTTTTACACGCCTAGTAATAGGTACGTCCCAAGTTACTACTACGCCAAGAAACGACTAATTGCGAATATATTTCATTTTTAGGTATTGAATGTCAGAAACGTGTACAAATGAATCCAGCATTTGAATTATGTATATCATAAATTTTGAACCTAGCAGTAGTTTAATTATAAAACTACTAATAGGTTTAAAAATTTTCTAAGCAATTTTCATAATTGCTTTTATATAAAGAAACTTGCGTGATGCATGTCCGTTGGTTAAATCGTATAAATAATAAAGCTAAACAGCTGTTTTTTTCATCACATCATACATTTCTGTTATGTTCTAGTACTATAATTAGGTATTTTGTATTATTAATGGCACAGAATGTAAGTAATATGTTTAAATAAAAATAAGATATTCAGAGAGGGTTAACTATAAACTCGTAACATATTTTTGGTCAACAAATAAAATAAAACAAATAAAAAGCGTTTCTGTGTAAACAAAGTAGGGAAATTTAATGTTTTTTTTATTCGCTTTAATGTGTCACATTTCACTATTTTTCCTAACGAACGAATTCAGTCTTAAATTATTTTTATAGTTAATAACTATAATAATCGATCATTACATGCTAAATCGAAAAGTATTCAGAATCGAGTAAGATATTTAATAACTACATATACCTCCATTTATTTATCTTATATATTTTTCCGAATATTATTAAGATATTATAAAATAAAATATGATTGAAATTTAAAATCAAGCTAAAAGACTTAGCTAAAATTCAATTAAGACAAACAAAATACTATTATAATAAATTACAGCTTCGATTAAAATAAGTATAAATGACGTTACTGTGTTTTTGGTGGAACAGGACAGAAATTTAATTTAGACTCAAACTGTCAGTTACAGATCAAACAACCGAAGCAGGCGATCAACGCGAAATATCAAGAGATGCTTATTGGTCATCTGTTGTGATATGAGTGCAGTGGCTTTGGGTGTAGTGTTTTCCAAAAAAACTTCGTGAGGCCGCATACCTCTTTAACAAAATGCCAGAAGTTTCAATGTTTGCTTTTTATTCATTTTTAAGCTTCAATATTGCCATAAAATGTAGAATTTTGATATATTATGCCTATATTGTGGAGAAAATTGGATTGCTAGTGGTTATCGAAACTAAGCTTGTCACTTGTTACCTATCAGATACGAAGAACAATTTAAAACTATGAAATGAACTAAGAATGAACTTAGTTCTGAACCAACAACGGTTATATATTTTTACTCCGCCCATTATAATAAAATTAGCATCATGAAAGCTTTCAATGAAAAATATGTTGAATCCACATATTAAATATGTAAAATATTGTAAATTTTAAAAAATGATGCATGAAAAGCTGTACGCTTAGTGTAAAATTACAAGTCATTGAACTTTATTTCGGAACGTGTTGTATTAAAATGATATTAATGTTCTTCATATATTTCGACAACGCATAAGAGAAAGTTGTCTTGTTTTCATGCTGTAAATATTGTTACGATTCCATTAAACGGAACGAGATTCTTACGTTGACAAAGATATTGGAACACAAAAGTGTTTTAATACAAATGCAGCTTTTCATATAATTAAGTAAGATTATCCAAAGTGTTCCAAGATTTGATTAAATTATGACCATAGTTCAAAATGCAGCGAAGAAATAACTGTTATTTTTACAGATATTCTACTATTTTATCGAGCGGTTTCTGACTTGTTATTTAATTTTAACAAAGCCGCAAGTGATTATTATAACTTATGGATTACATTTGCAAGACTCTTTTTGAGGTTCAGAGATAAACTTAACTTTGTTAGTTTTATATCTCTCTGGATTTGTGCAAAAACATTCAATGCATTCAAAGTATTTGACAAATTAATAAATGCATACATTGAACAATACGTAACAAACGTAAAAGTCTTTAATTGTCGTTACCTATGTCTGTCTATATTATATGCTTGACGAGTTGTAAGTTGTGCTGATATCATGTAAATTAAAATCGTTGAAACCTATAAGGCACACTTCATAATTAAAGCAATACATGTACACGCATACGATAAATAATTTAAAATTTAAAAAGTTCATCATTCAATCATTTAAAAAAAAACCGCTATATTGTCTTTTTCTTATTATTAATAAACGGCCATCAGAAAAATGTGAGGCGCATATTTCTAACCTTTAAAAATAAGTGTGTTCAGGAAGTCGGTTTATTCATTAATAAAGTTCTTTACTTTCTTATAATTAAAAAAGAATTAGCTTTAGAGTATTTCTCTAAAAAAAGTAAATATAACTTTTAGTAATGAAGCCGTAAGGTAGCAGCAACGGCGAACAATAATTTACAATTATAATGTCACGGTACCTCAATCGCGATGAGGTACTTGTTCGTAAAGTGGTGACGGCCTTCAGTAATCATAAACGTCATTCTATCATTGCACACGCATAGATAACGAATTATTGCTATAATATTTAAAATTCGCTAGTCTAGTTTTTATAAAGAAAAATACATGCATGTATTAATTAATCTCATGAAGATGGATAAAACACAAACGGATAAACATTTAAATAATATTGGTATTTTTCGATTTACTGCTTCTAAATTTGTTTTAATTATTTTTAATTGTTATTAAAAGAAAAGTTTTATGTTTTATATTTTAAATTTGATGTATTTAAAAGAATACAATACAAGGGCGTTTTTTTATAATTTGTTACTATTTTTAGTCAATAGAATTAAGTCATTTAAAAAATAATTATCGAGAATCACGGCCGTGGGATCTGTTGGTTTCATGGACCTTTTAGAATGGTCGCCGGTGCTGGTCTGACTGGAGCTAGTGGTGGTGGTACTGAGAGTGGAAAGGTCGCTGGAGGCCCTAGCGGAACGCAGACGAGGTAGAATCGGAGCATCATCGACGTCAGGCGTGGTCACCAGATCGCACGACCAGCCCAGCGCGCGCGCTGCCGACCACACCGCGAATACAAAGGTCAGCATGCTGCGGCTATCGGGCCACACGCCGTGCACGTCCCCGGCCCGCCCGCCGCGAACACTTCCGCATATGCATCGGCACAGTTCACTGTCTCATGCACTGCGATAGTCACTTCGGGTACGCCGGCCCCGGCTCAGCCACGAGCACGGTTGGCTTACGCGCGGACGCGACCACTACTGTACTGTTCTCACCGAGACGCATGTTACGCGTTCCCAATACATTGCTATCGTCATATCTTCATATCACTTTCGATCGGCGGTTCGTTTAAAAAATATTTTTTCGCAGCGATCCTAAGAACTGTCTATCATTTCCACACATCGTTTATTACTGAGCGGTCTTGGTCTCATAACACCGGTGGTGGGGCACGCTTGTTGATGTTATTTGTGTTTTGCGGAGATAGTCTGTGACGCGGTACTGTTGACGTTCGCGCGGCGCGGGGAACATGAGCGTCGACGTCACACGCTGTTTGGCTCACCCGCGCCGCCACTCACCGAAAGGGCACGTTCTATATTTGTAAGCAACCCGCAATCACATCACTTCTCGAGTGAGATTTCAGTGCGTCTTTTATCTTGGGAACCGAGTCACTTGTTGCACACGCGTAGCGTATTGATAGGCGCGTTTACTTGCGAGAGACGACGAATCGATCACTGCGATTTCGGTACGGACGTGCGTGTCGAGGCGTGCGGCCTGTCGGGAAATTGTGTTAACGGCGTTTCGGACAGGAGCAGCGTTACGGAGCATCCTGCGGCTGCTCGGCGGCCATGTTGGCCCCGCCATTTTGCCGGGGGTCGAACGGGGCGAGCCGCATGCGTACACCGGTACACGAGCCTGCAGAGAAAAAGACGTAAGTCGTTCCGGTTGTTCAACACAACTGGAACCTTACGTCACGGTCTCAAGGATCATAAAGACAAGCTCGCTTCACTGTCTACGTTTGTAGGTCAGAAGAAAGCCTCGAATGAGTGAACTGAAGCTTGCTACGAATCACGAAATCTTATTTCAGTTTAATACATTTGAATTTAATGTTATTTATTGATAACGCTCGTGTATCAAATAAAATATTTAAAACACACCATTTATTAAAAAGTATATCAGTGAATAAAACCATATCAGTTTAACTTTTTTGTCGAATTGGATTAAAACGTACATTGTTTACACAAAATGATTTTGCGCCAATTTCAACATGGTTTCATTAATTAATAATTTTATTTATGTACACGCAACGTATTGATTAAAGAGAAAATTATGCAACTCAAATCAAGGCCCTCCCTAAGCCCCTCCATGTGCTATATTTTAAATAGATTTTAAAGTGACATTCAATTTTAGGACAGAACCGATAAAACGAGGTGTTAACCTACCCAATCCTGAGGAAGTACTATGTTTTATTTTTGAAACGTAAAATATTAAAGTTAAAATAAAGGATACGTCATCATCATGTCAGCGAATAGACGCTCACTGTAAGGCTTAGGCCTTTCGCAAAGATCGCCACGAAACGATAGCGATGCTCGCATCCAGCAATACAATTGAGGATTAATTTACAATTTCATCAATCAAATAAGGAAAACACTCTCGGAGAGTTTTAGATTCACAGAAGTAAAAGTTGTGTGCAGCGCTGCATACAGATAGTACATAGGAAAAACTCTTTAGCCATAAAAATTTATTCGCTGCGGCATTTAAGGTTAAGATATTTTTTTAAAATAAGGCCTAGCAGAAAAAAAAACCGTTTTCTTAACAAACCAATGGACGCCAGACTGAAATAGATATAGGGGCGGAGGCAGTATTTTTCTATCACTGACCGATTAGCGACGAAGACACGATTTTATTGGATTTTCCGAGTCTTTCGATTGATTGAATATAAATGTTATTTTTTCGACATTATTTATTGATTTATCTCAACAAATAATGTTAATCCATTAATTTTCAAAAACGTTGTTTTACATCGCCAAAGAATTGCAGTTGGATATTTTAAATAAAAACGATTGGTTTTCTAAAATGATACTGGCAATAAGGCACGCGCTAAGCACGTGGCGTTTGAACTTGACCGGTGACCTCACTGCCCTTAGTTCGGGGATGCAGATAAATACACAAGGCTAAATAAGTAAAGAGTTAAGACCATGATGACAAAACGTTAAAACCGCAAAAGTTTAAATCAATTAAAATTATAACTAAGAAAGTAAGCTGTGTTGTTCATAATACTTAGATTGTTTATAAGGCTTATCATATCAAATGTTCCTTTTAAAATGATTATTATTAAAAGAATATCTTACACGAAAGGGCTTAAAAATTACAGGAACTTACGTCACTTAAGTTATTTGAATATGGTTTCTATTCAAATATTTAAAGGGAAAAATTTCTCTTAAAGCAATATGAATGGAAAAGAGACATTTATAAATATATTATATAAATCGTTTTTGTAATGATAAACATTTTTTTCGCTAGTTACTTGTAATTCACTTAGATGCTATTTTCAACTATGGCATAATTTTAGAATATAATCAATGAAAATGACAAATAACCTGCTATCGATGCAGCCTGATTTTGACATTAGAATCATTGCTGTTGTAATTGCTAAAAATTTTACGACACAGGAGATCAATTATTGCAACAATATAATGGAGAATTTGATACAGCAATATAGAAAATATCAGAAAAAAAAGGTTCTAGCTTAAAAAAAAACACCTTCGGCGCTCTGCCATATGTCTGAAAATTACGTTGATTTATGATATTTATATTATTGTTTTTCTTTAAATATTACCGATTGCCTATGAACGAATGTTCGATGCGAGTACAAGTTCTTTATTTAGCTATAGTTCCAATTATAAAATATTGCTCAGAAATATGATAGATCTCTTGTCTGTAATATTAATATTTGGTTTAGTCAGTTTGCCAAGCGAACTAAATGTTGTATAAATCCATATTGACTTACAATTTTGTGATTTCTAAGTTTTCGGTAGATCATTTTTTTATATTACGTCTATAACTACACAGCTATTATTTAGTTTAGCAACATTATGATGTTTTAATTAATTGTTTCAGACTGAAAACTTGACAATAAATAACAATATTACTCGCAGACATTCTCCAGCTTAACGTGGTTATTTAATTTAGAACAACTTTAATCTTTCTATAACACCTTTCTACATTATATTTAGATAAATACGAGATTTTAAAATTTAGTAAATTATTTCTTAGTACGACATTTAATGTTGTTATGATTGAGCTGTAAAATATAGACATTTGTCAATTTTACATTAGAACATGTTAACCTAAATGAAAAGCGTGTTGATTACCGGTTGTGATGCGTGTGGGAGTCTTCCTGACTGCTGCTACGCTTCCTCTTGCGTCGGAAGCACCAGTCCTGGCCCATCGCATCACAGCCGGCGTGTCGCGAGCCGCCTCCTCCCAGGGCGCGTCCCTCTCTCAAACTGCTATCATTTAAAAGCGTAACCTTGCCAATCTATAACTTCTTATGGTTGCTTCATTTCTAATTTATGGTGTTTTCCAGCCCGACTTCGATATTCTGGTTTACTAGGATTGTCTGCTCTGATTTTACTTCTTTTCAACACATTTAATAATGTTCTTGGTTGCAGATATGTTTGTGCTCTATTAAACCAATTGATTTGAGATCAAAGCTTAAAAATTTATCCGATACTTTATTGATTTAACAGACGAGCTTCCGTTTTTATCTAGGAACAATATCTTAACCTATTTTAAATGGTTATGAGAAAAGATGAAAAGGAAACTTTTTAAACATTGGATTGTAATGTTATATTTAGTTACGTCGGGCACTGTTGATGAAATTCTAAACATTTAAAACACATAAGGTATTAACGTATATCAAACGGCGGTGAAATTAAATTATGTGTTGTTGTATTGTCAACACGAAGTGGCGTTTCAGAAATAACCTAATAAAAGGGATTTGTGATTGAACATTCTATTAAAAAAATTTGCGAGCGATTTGTGTAATATGATTCGTCTATAATTACATACCAAACAACAATTATTAGATTTCTGATTAATTAGCATTAGTTTATGTAATCTATTTTGGATTCTATTTTATAATGCAACTGTGTTTCTATTTTAAATTGTTTTGCTAATTATTCACTTTCAAAGTTATGATATCGGCGACTTTCTAATTTAACCATTAATGTGTACAATAGACAATGAGAAACATGATAAAAAAACTAAATTGTAACTACTACTACTACACCATGTTATGTAAATATTATTAAAATTAAAGAGTCATCTTTTTTTCCCGTCATCAAAATTTCAATAAAGCCTTTAATATAGAGCCATGGATTCAATTATTATGTAAAGCAAAGTATTCTTTAGGCGGTTCCTTAATTTCTAGCAATATTTTTCTATAATCATTTTTACATATATTTTTTTATGTCAGTTTCCTTATATGATTTGAATATTATTGTAAATGTTGAATGGTATATGATTATTGATATAAAAATACAAACATGTATTTTACTATGAAATTCGGGCTTTTGACCCTTGCCGGGAACTTTGCTCTTTTCAGATCGATTCAAATACGTCAAAATGTGATAGCGGGAAAAGAGTTCGTATATAGTTTTCAAGTAAATATTGAAAATAAACATGTTAATATCCTTTAGATTTGACAAATGGATTAAAAGCTCGATTCGTTAAAAGTGGCATAAGCGTTCTGCTGACTTTTTAGCAATGGTCTAATTATCACCATAGAATAAGTATCCATTTTGTTTTTGATGATTAAACGTATTATTAAATATTTAATATATATTTCATTTATTGAAAAGATATAAGCCTTAAACCTAATTTAAAATTGATCAGAGTTATTTATAGTTGGCCTGTAAGAACACCGTAATCAAAACTAAAAATGGTTTAAATATTTTCAGAATTAACTCATTTACCCGAGGCAGCGAATAAAATGAATATTGATCTAATGGAAATAATTGGACATTGGAACTGGAAATGCAAGCAGCATGACATTCATTGACAAAAATCGATGTACGTTAAAATATTTATAACAAAAACTCTCATTATCACTAATACCTTTACAATTGTTAACCCCTCTGCAATGATATAAAATTTATAGGTTTTTAAAGTAACACTGTACGTATTACGTTTACCTATTAATGCAATGAAATTTGTTAGTTTTATGTCGAAGATATAAATCGCTGTTATATATCTTAGTTACCTTCTTTAATTTCTTACATTGCTTGCTAAATATCATATGATATTATACGTCAATAGGTATTTAATGACGCTGTTGTAGTATAACATGTTTAATGTTCTCTATAATTATTTTCCAATAATATACATTTTGTGATACAAACTTCACAAAAAGAAAAATTAACGATGTAAGGTCAATGACATGAGATGTTTACGTAGGTACACAAAAGTCAGCATCCTACTCGAACTTAAACACTGTGAATTTGCCATAGAGTTTGTTATACTGCCCTCTAGTGTCAACTGTTTAAACTACATGTTTTTCGTTTAATATACAAGATGTATTTAATACGTTTTAATTTCAGAACTTATTATTTAATTATGTTTTATTATCCTATGAGTTTTTAGCTAAGACAACGGTTATTTATAAATTTAAGTTTATTTGTTTGTTGATAATTTTAAATTAATTGTGCACACGCCGGCTTAAACTCCATGTATAATAATATGCACAGAAATTAGCTCTAGTTCCTCTAGGGTTCAGATAAGCTACAAGTATATTTTTTAGTAAAGTTCAATTTCGGAGCTCAAGTGCGCTAGCCGGTGGACGTTTGTGGACGCGACCATCTACTATAAGCTTTTAGGCGATGTAAAAGGAAATGTGAACATCTTAGTTTCGTAAGAAAAAGTATATCGTTGACCTTAAGAACGGCTGCGGATACTTAATTGAGTAAACTGATATCAACTGGACGAATGAAATGAGATAGTAATCATATTTTATTGACACTTTATGAGTCGTTCTTATAATTTAATGAGTTATTGCATTACTTTTTTTACACTGCTTCATTATTATTAAAGGTTAAAGAGAGGGAGGGAGGGAGGTAGAGATTTGTTAAGGTTGTAGGAATTGTAATTTTCCAATTAACCTAAAAACTGACCCTCATCGGTTAGTGATAATAGGAAACACTGTTGTTCGTTTCAAGTAGAAGGAGGAAGATTGTATAGTCCTAAGTTGCACAGCGTCACACCATCTACGTATACACAACAACGTGTTTACACCAGTATTGGATGAAACTAACCTTACTACTGTGTTCATACATTTTAAAAAGGGGATAAAGAAGCGTTTAGTATGGTTGTTGCTGAATTTTATGCAAAACTTTTACAACAGTTTAACCTAATTATAGACTACGTGAAAAAGCCTTAATATGTAAGCTACTGTAAATAAATGTAAACAAAAAAAATGTGTTTGCCTAGAGGGCTGTGATAAACTAGTGAATAGCTAGCTACAATGAATACTTAAAACGAGTATGTATGAGAGGAAAGGCGCCACAGAGTACAACTGTCACGGGGCGGCAGGTCACGTGCTACGTTAGCATTGCACGGGTTACGTTTAAGTGGTATTCGTTTATTGGCCATTAATCTGCAAGAATTTACATCGGAAGCTCGTGCTGTTATCGGGAGTGGCGCGTGGATATTCGCGCGGTCGCGGTCGGCACTGGCGCTGCGCCCCTGGAACGCTACGTGACGTCAGAAGACCTCCGTTCGCGCATGCGCTTCCTAGACCCTGTGCCATACTCAAAAACCTGACGAGGGCACTCCATCTCGAGACCTCAATTTCGCTTTGGGACTAAATCGATTTTTGGAGGTGCAGTTTCATCGTTTAATCAGAAACCGGTCCCAAAGTTATGTTCACTTAATCATTTAAGCTATTGTTTAGCATAAATAACTAAAGATAATGAAATGTCAGTGTTCTAAAAACTGCATATTTTTTAATATGAAGTATGATTCTTCATTTATGTAAAACATAAAGAAATTTAAAAGTAACTTACGTAACTACTGATAAAAACATAAAATGTAAACGAAGAAGACGTAAACTTTAATTCGTTTTTATAATATGGACAATATTTCCAAAGGCACTTGTTTTTTTACTAGTAGCATTGATATTCCTAGTATTTAACAGTATTTAATAGTGAATGAAGAAACGTTTACGGACGACACTGGCAAGGTAATTATCATTCCAAATAAAACATGAAATATTAATTTTTGGTTTTATTTTGAATGGTAAAAAACACAAATGTTATTCAAGCACATTGGTATAGCTCGTATCATAACCAGTAAACAGAAGTTATTCAAATGCAACCTCTCCAGTAATTACTCTTGGCATATGACGTAATCCAACCATAAGCATCTGCTACGGGCCTACGCAAGGCTATACACGTAGCCAGTACTGAACTTAGTTTAAATTCTAATGTGCGGGATAAATTATTGTTCGACGAAATTGCTTTCTCCCCTTGTTCTATTTGCGTATATATAAAATGATTTTAAAAACCGCAGCTTGCTAAATATCCGAGAAAAGTCTTTAACATATTATTATTCATTAATCATTAACATATTAAAATTCGAGGGATTTTTATTGAATAACACATTTTTGCAGGTTAAATTCTTATTTAATATCATTAGGTAGTAAAGGTTACTTAATATTTTATTAAGGTCAAATTGATTACGAGCCGGTAGGTGGGGCATGGGTACACCCTCACTAGGACCCAGACTCCGACATAGTCGTTGGACGTGGGCAGCTGGTCAATATGGCGATCTTGGAGGGATTGGAGCAGTAATTTATTGGCTGGCACGAAGATGATGAAAAATTAATCTAAAATGTTGACACTTGCAGTCGCTATACACGAGATAACTGAATAAAAGTATTCTATAAGTAGCCAATCAGGGAAAATTCTCTTTTGTTTTCGGTCAGATATTTGCTGTTTAATAACTAGTAGTAGAGCTTATGATTATGCATTAGTGTAGCGTAAACCAAGCAAATTAGAAAGGAATATAAAAGAAGATAATTATTTTTATATTTTACAGTACCTAGTTTACCTACAGTAAGTCATAAGACATAATTTTGAAACACCTTAGATAAAAAAGGTTAATTAGTCCAGTAATCTCATTGGCTACGAGGCTTTTTCCGTAACGGAATAATGTAGTGCTGGCACAATATTATGCTGACACCATGTAAGGAAGATTTTATAAATATCCATGAAATATGATTCCTAATAAAAAATAATATTAAATAATGAGCCAAAAGTAATATGGTTATCTAAATTACTTTGTCGTATTGTGTCCACCTGTATTTTGAGTTGAAGGAGAAATATAAAGATTGTAATCATGTAAAGTTGTTGTATTCTTAATTGATGATTACAAATTATGAAAACAATTACAAATTTGGCTTTAAAATTATTTTAAAAAGGTTAAAAGGTACATACATTTATTAAGATTTTTATAAATAATCAAATTTCGAATAACAGTTATTAAAAGATATTTTTTTAAATCAGAAACAATAAAACTTTAATTGAATAAAGAAAGTAAAAATATTACAGTGCGTGCTTTTATTTTTGTAATATATATATGTATATATATATTGTTTACCAAAATCTTCCAATACTGCCAACGGTTGTTGCTAAAGAATTTATAGCATGTATATTCTTTAAGCGTGTAAGATAGTTTTCACTAAAATATAAACTGAAGAACAAAGTGTTACAGGAACTACTTTAACAGAGCTGAATTTGAATGTTATTATCGTAGGAAGTAATTCGCGCTTGAAATCGAAAATCTTACATATTTAACATAATTATCAAATGTATTTTTAAAATTGAAGGAAATTTTGTAATTCTGTAAATTAAAATACAATGGTGTTATATTTTAATTTACTATGATTATACCATATTTTCTCCATCAGTTAATTAAAAATATATATTATATTAAAAAGAATTAAATCATACAAGAAAATGGAAGTATGTGTATTGCCTTGAGCAAATCGTGCAGGAAGTTACCTTAAGTTCCATTTAAAAACCAGGTCTGGATTAAGGTCATGTATTATAAAAATAAAATGTACATATTGATGTCACGTAACAATGGGTTTGACATTTTTTCGAACAAGAAGTATATTACAATTTTAAATTGAAAGATATTTCATTAAGTAATTTACAAGTTCCTAAAGCAGATTGGTACGAAATGACTCGATTGTTCTATTTTCTTAAAAAATGGGTCTGCTACAGAAGCCAAATTGGCTCATATTTTGAAAGAAGCCATTTTTTAGTAGTCTGACGCTTTTATAAATTTCTTTACTTTTTTTTATTTATTTCTCTTGTGATAAACAATAAAAAAACAAGATGTCGTACCTTAAATTAATCATTATAACGAAGCAAAAAATGTTGCACTGCATTTAAGCAAGTATCGACCAACCAAACTTAGAATCTTACAATTAAATGCAGTGCAACATTAAAGTTAAAGTAAATATCGAAAAAAATTAAATATTTAATTGTAAGAGACTTTTAATAAATTGGATTCGGGAATACCTAAGACATTAATGTTTCTGTTTGTAAAAAAACCATTGCTGTATGAATATGCATCCATAGGCCGATGTTTAATTCGTAAAATCGAGATAAATATTTCTAACTTCTCCAAAAAAAAATTTTAATACAGAACAAGACATAAAATAATTAATAGTAAGTTCTATTATTTCTCAAATCTCAATCTCTATTCTATATATCTTTCTATATATCTCTCTATTTCATCAACTCGTTAAAGAACCTCTCCAATTAAAGGAATATTCCCGTATGACGATTGATCGCAGTTTATTTATTTATGCTATTTATTTATTTATTTACTTTATAGGAGACAGACAGTAACAAAAAGCAGTAAGAAAGTACAAACTTACAAGCTTAGAAATATAAAATTAATTACAGTTGTTACCTTATAACTATCTCACTGAGAACACAATTGTCATAATATGTATCATCAATGATAAGTTTTAAGTAGCACAGAGCATATTAATTTAATAATTATTTAATTTATTTATACTTTGATTATCCACATAAGATCGTTTATTACGACCACTCAAGTACGTCATGGGAAGAATGACAGAAGAGTCCAATTTGATAGAATCATGAAGTTGAAGGATATAAATACAGGTGGCATTGGCATTCTTCATCTTCATAAAGCTATAGCATATTTTTAAACTTAAATATGGGCTACTTGTATCCTATATAAAGTATTTACTTTTACGTATACTATACAGAGGTAAGAAGATGGAGGAGGTATGGGCGGGTTACTGACGTCACACGCGTGACGTCAAACATTGAAGGCGGGGCGCGATTTTGTTGCCGCAATTAAGCTGCACCTCTTTTGCGATGAAGAACTTAATTAATATTAAAATGAAAATAGTTACAAAGATGTTCAACCTTTTTATTTTCATTTTAATTGCTTGATATAAAACAACACGACTAACACATCACGATTAACTAACCTGAAAAGGGAAGAATTCAAAATCTCGTGTAATATTTAAATTGTATAAATTTAATTTAAAAGTTAAAATTAAATAAAAACATTAAATTTTATTTCTATTCATTGCACGTAATATAAAAGTTAATTTCAAAAGTACTACTCCCAATGTGAAATATGTATAATTTTTTTTAAAAATTAAAATAAACATTTAACAGTTATTTTGAAAAGCGCCCTCTAGTTTGGAATTGGCTAACTAGGAGGAACGGTTTTATTTCTTTGATGTGTTCAGTAGTTCCAACTAAATCTCAAAGATGGCGCTCGAAATTTTTCTTTAAAATAATAAGGATCATAAGAGCAAATCTAACTAAAGAAATTATTAAGGGTGCATTAGACCACTAAATTATACATTAGTCTGCATGTAGTATTTGGTTGTTGAGGATAATTTTCTATTTAAATTTTTTTTATTAACTTTAGTTACAGTAACGGAAAAAATAATTTCAAGTAAGAAAATAATAAGTAACTTTCCAAATTTTTTCTGTTATTTTTAAAATATTACTCGTTCAGTTTCATTTATCATTAGTGTTGTTATTTAAGTTTTTCGGAAATTTTGTAGGCTTGATAAATATTTAATCTGAATACCAAATAATGAGCGTGTTATGTTCAGTAGAAACGCAATTATGATAGATTTTCTTCAATAACTGATACAAGCGATTGGTCACGAACGTAGAAAATCGATATTCACAAAGCTTTATTCAAATGATTGGTGTATAAATTGAATTACTATTCCGAGATTGAAGCTTATTTTAATTAATAACTCGTGCCCACTGCCTAAAGCTCCCCCAAATAAGGAATAAAGGAGTTAAAAAGCCTCCATATAGCTTGAAATATCTGATTCTTGGCAAATAATTTGCTTATTCGTTTGTGCGTGATGCTTTGTTTATTGTGCTCTATTGATGCTTTTATCATAAACGAATATTTGGATTCGTCATAGTCATGCAAAATCTATATAGTAATATTAAAACTTGGAATGATACTGCTGAAAAATTAAGGTTTTACTATATCACACTATAACACTGTTCACTACTGCGGTATCCTGTGGTTTCCGTCAGCAGAGAGCCATTAAGACTACAAGTAGCAATGACTTGAATTTTTCTTCAAAACTTTCACATTTATCTAGATATATAAAGCCAAGAGGGATCATTTAACATATGATTATACACTGAGCATTAGGCATTTCATAAATATGTTGTATTTTAAAATATTTTATTATTTCCCGAATTTATCAAGCAAGTCAATTTATTACTGCCTCTTTATTTTAAAAGTTCTTTCATGTTATTTTGTTATTATTATCTCAGTGATTTTATATTCAAAACGTGGTTAAAATTAGGCACTCTTATCCTTACGTGAAAACAGTAAAGTGTAAGCATTACAACATTCGTTATTAAATGGCGCTTAGGCTAGAGCTCTGTGCTGTTTAGATTTTATTGCGTGATAGTGTTAAATGCCTTTGATACCTTACGGTATGTAATATTAAACCATATGGTTTATAGGATTTCATAATAAAATTTTCTTAAACACATTTGAAAAATGGAATAAATGACAATTGATTAATCCTTAATATAATTATAGGGAACATTTAAAGTAATTCTGCGTACCAGTACAACTCGGTATACTATAGAAAATTTACTTTTCATCAAGTTAAAAAGAGAGATGATCCTCGAAACTCGTATATAATTAAATTTTAAAGTACTTTCGCAGCTCACAACAACATCTGACCTGTTTCGTATTTTGGTATAACAGATTAAACATTTGCGGCGACGATTAATTTTGTTATAATACTATTAAAACTTTATAATCTCGTAATATAAAACAATTCACGACTAGTTTTAATATTTTTATCATTTAGTGTAATTATATATCATGTATTATGAGACATTTATTAAAATTTAAAAGCTTCTAGGATTATAGATATCACGTAAAATGTTCTGTAAACTTTTTCCTTCATATAACATTTAACAATTACCATTACCATTTAACAATTGCTTGATTAACAAAAAATAGAATAAAAATTACAAAGTAACTTTTTTTTTAATAACCACTGGACTGGCTGCCTACATATTAATCTATAAAACCTTTGGCGAGACAGATCTACCATTAGTAAATAAACAATAGTCTAGGCTCATCACTACAAAACCAGCCGACTCAAAGTCGCTAGTGATGGAAGTGCATAATTGTTGCACTCCTTATCTTTCTATACTTTGACATGATTATTCATGATGTTATTTACAATACATTAATTTCGTAATAATATTTATAGCGGTAAAATTTTAACCAAATACTTTTACTATTTTCAAAGAAAATATATGAAAATCACAAGAACAAAACTAAATTTATATGAATAAGCTTTTTATAGTGTTTAATCTTTCCATAACAGAACATTTTCTAGAGCAAACTCTGCCTCGGTTTTACGCTTAAAGTCGAGTACTGTCTTTTCATATTCGCTGGAGGCTCCACGCAATGTTTTCACTGATACGAAACAAGCTTGGACGGACTTTAAATATTCACTCGACTTTATTCAACGAAGAGCTGGGCTTCCATCACTGTTGTCAGTTATTTTCATTTGAAAAATTGTATCGATGTTTATTCCTGCCAGGTGAAGTAATACATGATTGTCGGTTTGATATTTTCTTTAAATTTATTTCTTTTCTTCAGTTTTTTTTCGGCTGTTTGAGTCGTTGTGTTGTAGTCCGTAAAGCGGTGTAAGCTTGTCCCCTATTTCGCTATAACTATACACGATATGTTATGTCATAAACTAATGAAGTAACAATAAAATTTTACTTTTCATTATTCTTGTAACTTCGACAGAAATATTTTTGTTTTTATTTTCGCGTCCTGAGACGAATACAGACCGGTACGGAGTTTAACTAACGGAATAATTAGTTAAACTTCATACCCGTCTCCGCCTGTAACTTCTATCCGAAAACAATTAAATTATGCCCTACTTTCGTTAAATGATTGTAAGATGTTATTCTACTTGATTATCGATGTTTAAATATTCATCCAATATTTAAAGTGCGCCATTAAAATTTAAAAGGTAAATATAAATTCGCCTCTATTATTATATTTACGGTTTTAAATCATTATCATATACCGGATGTTTATTTTTATTTACTTATTAAGGCTTCGAAACATTGAAGCATGAAAGTGTTCTACTCAATTGCACAAATTAAATCGACGGAGCAAAACACTAAGTTCCAAGACACATGGACATTGAAATGTAGTCTGCCTTACTTCTCAATAGCCAGTGATCAAAAGATAACTGAGGAAAATTATATACATTCTGCAATTAATGTATTAATAAATAATTAATTTTCTCTATTCTCAAGATGATATATTTCACTTTAAAGAAAACCGATTTAATAAAACCGAAAAGTACAGGACATATAGCAGTTTAAATGATAGCAATGAAAACATGAAAACGCGTGCAAATTTTTTTTATTTAGCTTGAAATGTTATACTTTCGTTTTTACGTATACGTATGCGTAGAACTTACTGTAGCGTCGCATTTTAGTGGCAATAACATTTATCTTGCATACAGCATAACCGTATCCTTTTACGATATAATCAAAATCTAAAGAGCTACCGTACACGTAAATTGTTTAAAACAAAGATGTACTATAACTTTCAGTGATACTTTACTTACATATCAATTGTGGACCAATCAGGTATATAATGTTTATGTGTAAATGGACACAGAAAGAAATAAAAAAAATTGTATATTGAGTATAGATTTACAAAAAGTGGTGTCTTCAAGTTTCTGGTAAATCATCATTATCATCATCATTTCTGCCCCAGAACCAAACCTGCTTCCACTCCAATAGTTTTCCAATAGGACTCGTAAATATTGTACGTATATTTCGAATATAAAATACATAATGTTGTTTACGTATCTTATATAATAAATAAAATCAACATTTATTTTACACTAAGTCCAATATTAGATAGCATACATACCTTTCGTTCCACCCCCTATTTTGTTGGGAACAGGGATTTACATTCTTTATTAAATTTTTCACTTCCTTTTTATTATTTTCATACTATTCTTCCATTCTTCACAATCTCTATCATTCTCTTCTTCATTCCATAATTCAGTCAATTTTTCTTTTCCGCTCTAATATCCTTTCGTACATCCTCAATTACTGCAGTTTAATTTATTTATACAATTTATATATATTACAGCTTTTAGATAGCAACTAGTATGTTAAACTGATGTTTTAAATTTGCGTAATTAATCTTTGTCTTGGCAACTCAAATATAAAAACATGGGTTTACGAACCTGGCTATAAAGCCTCGTTTAATCCTTAAACGGATGTGGATCGTCTGTCACAATCCAAATGGATAGGAGCTTAAGTTCCTTTCCATTTCGTAGTTGCAAATATGTTGGAATACGAATATGCGTTCACTTCGAAGAGAATCTCGTTATAAATGTTTTACTTTAAGAAATATTAATTCCTTATTTCATAACTTAAGAATTTTACATTATGGTTATTGTTTATTATTGATCTTGGCTTAATTTTTTTGTAATTGGGTGGGGGGGGGGGGGTTGATAGAAAAACTGTTATAAAACAAGATGGTTTGTTATTTTTAGTTATAATTTGACAAAGCTATTGTTGACTATGCGTAACGGCAGACTGTGTCGCATCATTTTTGAATTTGAAGCAGGCTAGAAGATAATTAAGAAACATGTCCTTAAAGTTAAATTATTGTGTAACAAGTCTTTTGAAAAGAAGCTGATTTCAAAAATTACCAGTAATGCAATTGCATTATTCTATTCAGTTATCTGTACAGAACTGTATTTCCACAATTGATGACTTTTTTACCGAAAGAAATCGTTCGGCAATCAAGAAGCATTTACGAATTATGATATAGATATTATGTTATAGAGATTGTAGTGAACCTATTGAGTTCGAAGAAGACTGTTCATGAGATTCTTGTATGAATTGCATAAGCAAACCTCATCTACAATTTGCTTAGAACTTCAAGTAAAGTCCAATATAATGTATATAATATATAACAAAATAATATTATATATTATTGTACATAAAAGTAATCTCTACATACAGTGAACTTGTCAGTTTTTAACGATAAAGAGGTCATTATAAAAAATAGGTAAAACAGTATAGTACAGATTAAAAATATTTTTAATAATTGGAATTCAATAAGTTGATTATCGTAAATTAGTCACATGCTTAGGTATTTCATTTGACCAATCTTGTGATATAAATAACAGTCCGCAAATTTAAAATACTCAAGAGTATCAAATTCTATTAAAAATATTTAATTTTTAGCAGATGATGTAAAAGTTGTGAGATCGAGACATGGTTTTATTAGTGTTTTATAAGAAATATTCACGAGATGCTTTTTGTCTATAATCAGATCTTTGCAGCGTAGTGGTACGTGCTGGTGGTTAATATTATCAACTCTTCCAGTGTATAGAATGATCAATATAACTAAGGCTCCTTGCATATGCTGATTCATAATAAAAATCATAAAAAGTATGAAGGCAAAGTGTTGGATGGGTAAATTGGGCAATCTAATCAATATAATCATAAACTACTACGATCAATGTAAAATTTACGCACAATTATTTTTAATATTGACATTGACATTGGCAAATAAATTAAAGTGGTGTTCCGAATTCACATGACTACTTGTGGCTACTGGGAAAAAAATGTAAACATTGTTGCACAAGCCTTTGTCATTATAAGTTTTAAAGAGAGTAGGTATGTTGATTTATAAAGCCTTGAATAATATTACATTCACATGACCTGTAAAAGATTGTAGCGTTATTATAATTAAATTATAATATTATTATAATTAAATTTTACCGGCCTATCGATGAATATTTCAAACCATATCTAAAATTAAAATCAACTCTGTACAAACTTTTCTATCCCACCTTTCTAAGGAAGTTGCAATGAAATCATTCACATTACAGTTTAGATCAGAATTTTGTATAGAGCTTCACGTGTATTACTTCTCGGATAGTTTTTAAATTAATACTGCTTTGTCTTTTAAATAAATTTATGCCATAATTTTATTTTATTTAATGAAACGTATTAGGAAAGGCAAACTAGAGTAAAAAATGTAAATAAAAGCTGAAATCTTTTAAAAAAAAAGTTTTATGGCAAGTAATTTCCACAAAAACACAGTTTACATTTCAGAAAAGTGTCTCTTTGGATCGATTTCAATTTTGAATGGGTTATATTTAGTACTTTCGGGTTGCTAATTCGCCGACCCCGGGCCTAAAGTAAAAATATTTGTGGCTGCTTACTTTAGGTAAATGTGAAGCTAAAAGCGAATAATTTTGGAGAAATTACAAATGTTTAAAAATTTTGCATTGTTTTTAGGCTTATTAATTTCACATATGCTCGTCAATGCTTAAACTTTAAATTAAAATGTGTTAAGGTTATCTCATAAAGAAGTGCTGCTAACATGAAAAATTATCTAATCATAGATCTCGGAAGATCACTTTCATCAAAGAAATCAAAAAGTCTTTATAAAAAGTAATTATCTTTGTAACGCTATAGATAAGAAATCAGGTTTTGCAAAATCTTTGGTGTAAGAAATTAAAGATTTTCAAGTCTTTGAGTAGAATATAATTTTCTTTTAACAATAGTTATCTCTATTAGTCAACTTTATAGTTAAAAGACGAGGTAAATATAGCTATTATAATATATACAAGGTTGAGTAAAAAGGCTTTTCGCAAATAGTATGAGTAAATTTTCAATAAAATTTCCTTGGTTGTATTATGTGTATCTTGCTTGTTTTGGTGACATTAAAAACACTTTAGAAAAAAGAAACAAGTTATTAAAATTTTGTCTTGAATTATTTGACATTTGTTTTTTTTCGGTTAAAATAAGTGTTGAGTAAAGATAAAATTGAATTATAAAATTTTGACTTGAGAAAAAAAAATGGGAAGCAAGCTTAAAACGGGAGATACTAGATGTAGGGATACTAGGGATAGAATTATGAATTGTAACCGCCAGGCAAAACCTTCGTTTATGATTTCTACTGCTTACAACTGATGAAATTGAAGCAAAAAATCAGGAGGGAACTCTCAGAATTTTTTAACAAAAGAAATGCAGTCAGGATGAGCGTGATAATGTTAGAACATACACATCTTTAGCCACTCATCAAAAATTAAAAGAGTTTGACTGAGAGGTGCATCCGCCATATAACCCGAGCCTCTCTACTGCAACTCCACCTGTTTCGGTCTCTTCAGCAATTATTTAGCATTCTTTAGGCATTGTCTAAAGGATTGTCAAGGATTGCCGCGTTTTTTATGTAAATTAACGAGTTTGTCTCAGTACGGCTGCCGGATATTTAGCGAATTCAAAAGTACAATCCGGAGCCGCCATTTTGACACGATTAAAGAGATAAAAATCGAATCGAAGGAAGTCTTGAAGGCTATACCGGAAACAGACTATTCCAACAATTTCAAGGACTGGAAAAAGCGATGGCAAAAGTGCGTTTTACAAGACCGGGATTAATTTGAACTGGAGAAATTGATATGGAAGAATGAATACAGAATTTACATTTTTTAAACAAAATCACCTTACTCTTAGATTACAGTATTATATTTGTGGGAATGTATAACTTGGCAACTATTTTTAAATATTAAGTCCATGTTAGTTTTTAACATGTCATTATCGTTATATAACAAGGCGGTCTGGATAATTATGTATTAAATAATGTACCTCATGGTAGACTACAGTTTATACAATACTAAAATAGGAAGTATTAATTGCTCTGTTACGAGCGCAAAGAGATCGGAATTCATTAAAATAATATTAAATCAAACATAATCTTTTATTTTCTGTCTACCGCCTCAACCCGTAGTCTTGGATGAAGACGAGAGTCCCTTATTATATATTTCCTTTGTTTATCTTTAATTCTTAATCCTCAGATTCCTTGTGCAGTTTTAGATGTTATTTTTTCAAATTATGTGTCTGTCAGGGAATCAATCTCGTTATTTTTATTCGGAAGTGACAACTCTCAATTTATAAGTTACTTTGCTCTCAATTGTCAGTGGTAGGTTAAAAGTGGTAGACTAAAAGAATGGTTAATAATACCATTTTGAAAAATGTCTGGGATAATTTTGTTACAACCGCGAATTATCATAAAATTTGCTTTAAACGATGTTGTAATCCATTGTTAGTTAGCTTGTCTCGTATAATTATCGATTATTTGTTAGTTTTAAGTATAAAAACATTATTCTCTGAATTACATTCCTATCATAAGAGCTATTTAGTTAAACGCTACAATCAAATTAATGGTGCCTTGTTTGTACAAACATTTTTCAATAAAAAGCACGGTTTCTTAAATAAAAAGGAGTAAGTCGAAAACCTTTTTAAATGTATGCCTAAATTAAAAAAAATGTACATTACAATAAAAACCAGAGAAGTGTAAATCGTCACATTGTACCGTTACGTAGCTTAGTTTTTTTAAACAATAAGTTTATTTTTTGTTTATTTATTTAACCATGTAATATACATCTAGACATTAAAAATACCTTTCATCTAATTTTTACGACTTATTTTCTAATCATATAAAATAGGTAAAAGAAGAATTACGAATCGCTGTCTTATTTTAAACGGCGACTTCAAAACAACCATTCGAAATATGTATTCAATAATAAGCAATGACATAGAGAACAAAATTATAGTCACTAGCAATACTAGCGTTTTCAAAACAGATAGAGATTTGGCTGTTCTTACTGGCACAGTGAAATCATTTCATGATCGTGCATTTTGAGCAGTATTTAATTTGTCTAGGAAATTAATGGGATGCTTAAGGATTTCTAGTTCCAAATTCTCGATCCTAAACACTAAGCGTGAGAGTTATTCAAGAAGCGGAAACAGATTTTAGCATAAGAAGGTGAAGAGGGAAAAAATAGCACCCTATGTAATAAGGATAAGGTTTTAGTATTCCGCAAAGAGGTATAGGAAGCCACTCGAGTTTAGCCTGAAATTCAGACAAGTATATAATATTTATGTATTCCAAACATGAACCGTATACAGTCATTTTGAAGTCGCTCTTGTTCATGGAATTGGGCTTCGAAAAGATCGAGTAATCGGCATAATCGGAAGGAAACAGCAATTTTGTTGGAATAAAACGGAAATTACGTAAATGGCGCAAGGAGTTAGGGGTAGAAAAGATTTAATTCTCTCATCTAAGTCCCTAGGTAAATAAGTGCTTATGATGGTGTATACTCATATTCTCTTTTCTTGGAGGAAAGTACAGCCATCAAACAAGACTTGGGGAAGTCCGTTAAAATTAAAATTGGATTTAATTCGAATATTTTAGGAACACTATCATTAAAGTATATAAACATATCTACATCGCATAGCTATATCATTACGACATCGGTTATCAATGTTATATTATTGTAAGTACATGTAAACCTAACCACCTGTACACATAAAAGTGTTTTGTACTACAGAATCTTTGACTAAACCACTCAACTCTTGCGAATGATTTACTTTAAATTTTTGTTGCTAAGTTACGGAGTATTATGATATATATATTTTAAAATAAGGATATTATCCGAGGTTCATTTTAAGATACGTAAGATAAACTTTAAAGAGTAATCCTTGTCTTATCTTCTATTAAAGTAAAACTACCGGGACAATTAAAAGTTAAACTACGAGGCTGAAGTTTACGTAGGTGTTTTTGATATATATGTATGAACAATATCAAGCGTACACAGTTTTCCTGAAGAGTGAGGCCTGAAGCCCAAAGCTATTTACTCAAACTGTATCAAATGTTTTTGTTCACTGTGTATTTTACGACGTACATTTATAAATAAATTTCAAAGGAAAATAAAAACATTGAAACCATTGAAGTTTTTTTAAGTATGTTCCATTTTTTGTGATGTAAAGAGTACTTTTGTTTATCAACTATATTCGACTATATCCGCAGTAATTTTTGTTGAGTCATGATAGTCTATTTATATCAAAGGCAGTCGAACGGTATACGTTTGTATGAACGGTATACGGTAACTTTGTAGGTATCCGATTTTTTTTTGTTTCAAAAGACGAGTATTTCACAGTTTTTATGTTAATAATTGGCAAATGTAATCATTTTATAGATAATATTCAAAGCAGAACTTTAATTATTCAGTAAAGTACTTTGGCTTTGTAGTATCAAAAAAGTAATTTGAATAAATCATTTATAACAACCAGAAATAGAACTCTTTATTAATCTCTTCACTTAATTTATTACGTTCGTTCATTTATTTTTAAAAATTGGCGGCAAATTAAAAATTACATTTCTCTATTGCCTTCGGTTAGGTTTTAGCGACGAAGTTGGACCTACGAGAAGGATATTAGATACTGTTTTCAGTTGATGTAACAAGTTCAATACTGTGGGAGAAATATCCAAAAATATTTAAGCCACTGCTTCTCTGTATGGTTTTACACGATGTATTGATTACCAAGGGAACTATTTTGAAAAGCAACTAATTATTTGATAAGACCATATAATTCTTTCAGTATTGCCTCTCATATTAGAGGATTCACCTTTCATCTTTATTAATTTAAGTTATAGATTCAACGCTACTTTCCGGAGATGTTGGGTTTTTTGGCTGCAATAAAAATATTAAAATTGTCAATTTCCAATATTGATACATAACAAATAATAATTATGTTATAAAATCTTGTCAATCTAAAATCAACAAGCCTTAACGCAATGCCTCCATTAAGTAACAACTAAAGATATACAATACTGGCATTAAAGTATTGATCTTGCTACGGCTGCACTAGGAGCTGCAGTACAATACATATCAGTGTAGAATTATACGTACGTAGAGTTATCTCTACGGCGCCATAACTAAAGCCGGGAATAGAGACCGTATTGAATATATTATAAATATGAATGTTTAAATCCCCATTATTATTATAAAAGAGACCACGCTGATTTTCACATGACAAATAAAAGATTTATAACAGAAAAAAGTTGAAAAATTTGCGTAAACTAGTAATTATCGAGTTTCTTTCCTTTTCTTCGATACAATCAATATTCCGAACCTAGCAGTAGCGCATACATTTAAAGAAAATTAGGACCGATTATACTTTACATAATGCATACTTAATTGTACAAAGCATTGACTTTTCGAAGCTGTTTAGTAAAGCCTTTTCTAAACAGTAAATATTTGTTATATTGTGCTGCACATTTCGCCATCTAGAAGTTAATTTTGCTGATGAAACCAGAGTTTAATGATGTACGTATTAGTGTGACAATTATAGTGATCCATTTTAAGGTGTATTTCGTTTACGTCAGTTGGAAGTAGATAATCCATGGTACGTATTTATAGAGATCTTGGTAAATATCTATGGATTACTTTGCAGTTAAGTTTTTAAACAAAATAATATTTTTATAATTATTATTTTACTTTTATTATATTATTTAATTTCATTAAATAATATAATTCAAGTTTTCATGACGAGAAAAATTACATCATGGCATATAAGTCTGAATCATTACAATTAAGATTTTTTTTTTATTGCTTTTTCCTTTTGTTCACATCCCGGGCTCTTTGATTATAACAATCCGAGAACACAATATAGCATAAGCCACAAGAAGGTATTTGTTTAATAAAAGAAATAGGATAAGCTGTGTTGTACGTGTTTAATTAATTCTTTTAAATACATATTACATTGGTAAGCTTTGGTTGAATTTAAACAGATAACAGTTTCAACTGATGCAAGTGGTTTGAATTTGGTGTGTGAAACCTGAGACCTGCTCATACAACAATAAGTTTCTGTTTATTGAAAATAAAAACCAGTTAACATACGTGAATTGAAGAAAAATAAATTCTGATCTCAGCTCCTAGGTTCAAACGAGCATTCGAATCAAAATTGTAACAGGGAATCAAACATATAACGTATGTATTATTGGTGGTATAATTAGGTAGTCTATAATTACTTCATGTAAGGATAATGTGATACAAAGAGCATGCTCTCTCGAAAGCCGCAATGCCAACCACAGGTAATAAATCAGAATTAAGAGGATCTTTAGTGAAATTACTCTGATAATAACATGATATCTTGTCTCAAGGTAATAAAACAAATGTGATGCAGTAGAAGATATTATTTACAAACTAAACATAGCACCCTGCTGTTATTGTTGGGCCAAGTCACTTATCGTAATGTAAAAGCTCTTGTCTTTATGGTATTAAAATATGTTTTACGAAAATTTTCATATAATAAATTGGTGTTTCAAAAACCGAAAATGTTAACTTTATAGCTAAAGCTGCAATTTTAAATTCGTGTAAACGATTATTACTAAGTTTAATAGATGTTACACTTAGCAATGACCACTTTGATTTGATTGAAAAAGTTTAATTTTGTCGTCAACAAAATTGATAACGTAGTCAAACATTGATTGGCCTGGTGTGAAGTGAATTAATGTTAACCCCTTATCAGTGTTGTATAATATCGATCATCGTGTTACGATAAACAATCTATAAGCGACAGGGCTTATACTTTTTCATTCATTCTAACATTGACCTTTAATCACAAATGTTTTTAAATTTTTCATATCCTTAAGCACGTGATGAAATTTATGTCTACTCTTTAATATAAAAAGTATATTTTTGTTTTCTCTTTTGTGAACGATAATTTCGGTAAAATTTCACATTTGTTTGATAAATCTATTATAATTATCGTAGCAATTCAACAAAAAAATTATATTTAATTATGTCAAATAATTTTAGTATTTCACTATAAATATCACATAACAATGTGTTGTTACAGAATACATTTTGTTTAGTATTTGGATCAGTGAACGCAAGTGGCATTTTCAACAAAGCGCTTCCGTGGTTTGGAGAGCACGTTGACCAAAGGTTACGCCTATTGTTTTAGGATAACACTTGCCTGTGTCATTCCGATTGTTCAAAATATTTGAATAAATTCCTGCAGATTGTGGTACATCAAAATATTAGTTTAACAGCAAGATCGTTGGTTGAAGAGATTTCATTAGACGAAAGCGGCTGCTAAAGCATATCGACTACTTTGAGAAGCGTATATTAAACCTCGGTCGTAAAATACGTTTTTATATTACAGACGAGACATGAAAAACCGTTGAACAAATATGAGGATGTGGAAATGGAGGCAATAATAGTTAAAGATGGTCTGAAAACACGCGCGTCTCGCGTGTAATCGGTCCTTTCGTAATTTAGTTTCTTCTATATTTTTTCCGTTTAGGCCAAGATATTAGAAAGATTTTCTGTTCTACAGTTATAAAGCATGGCGTATAAATTTAAATTGTGCTTTGTATCGTACGAAATCTACTTTGACTTTATTTTAAAAATGAGAAGGATACTAAAAGAATATTACGAAGCAAGTTTTATTTATACCAATGTTCAATCAAATTTCAGCGAAGAAGTATTACCTCTTACGACTTACTCGCTAGAATTGGCTCGGAGTAGCGTTTCATTTTGTACGAGGTTGTAAATATCTAGATTAATTAATAGTTCGAAACAAATGGAATTTTTACTAAAGATATTTATTAAATGTCTGAAAATTTGGAATAATGTCACAAAGAAAAACTTCATATTTTAATAATTTTCTTTTTAATATATATAATAATATAAATAATATATATAAGTAGTATATATATTGAAGATAAAATGATTACTTTAACTCATTGTTTAGTTAGTCTTATTCTCCCGACCGAAGTTCCAAATCAAATGCCGAGTCGGTGTTTGCTTGAATATTAATGACAAATTTTTATTTAAGTACTAATTTTAAATATTTATATAAACATTTATAAATATTTGATTATGGTGTTATTTTTTGGACAACAGATGATTTTTGTAATTAGTGACATAATTATACTTTTTGGAGGTGGTTCGTAAACATTATCGATTCTTTGAACAATTTCTATAGCGCTGGTTTCACAGCGCATTATGCAAAACAAAGGAACAAATAATTTTAAAAGTAATTTGTGTACGCTTTATTTTGAAATAAAATTGAATTTGTTTGTGAACGGCCGTTTTCATACATAAAAACTTAACATAACATAAAATAGTATATAAATATAGGCCTTTTACCGATCCTTAGGGTTAACTAGGAAATCTAACCGAAATTAAAATCGAGGAAGTAATCAAAGGAACGATATAAGAATTTGAATTTTAAGATATATATTTTGCGTGGATAGAGTTATTATACCTTATTTTTAGTACTGCTTGCATGGCGCGATAGACGAATTAATGTCATCAAGATGGATGTTCCCCACCCGACATCATTCTTTTTAGAGAAAGTGTGTTACAGTTTACATCATAAATTTTCTTATTTTTAGGGGTCTTCATATATTTTCATATAATATTCTCGTCGCCAAGTAAAATAGTAAAGGCAATTATGTAATTTTTTGAAAAAATATTATTTACGTAAAATTTCAGGTAACATTTTCTTAGAAACTAAATAGTTCTGTTGGTTTAGGATGTGTTAATTATATTATGATATATTTGAAGTTTTCTCCTATCATTATAAAATGTAAAAGGAGCTATATTCATGGTTACCTGTTGTGTTTGTTTAGTTATATATAGAACATTAACGATTCAGATCGCATGTTTGTTCTTCTAGTCACTGAGCGACCGATAAAGCAAAACCTGTTTGGATTTTATCCAACATTCTGCACGTGTCTTCTCAATTCATAAATAGGTGTATATTACAATTTTTCATTGTTTTAACATATGGTATTTTTCATTAATACTTAATTTTCACAGAAATTTTCTACAACATATTTAATGTTTTTTTTTGTTTTGTAAGTCATACACCTTAAATCAATTACATATAGAAAAAAGTGTCAAGTTACTTGAACCACCAATTGTATAATTAAAATAAAAAATCAAAAACTTTATGTAATTATTAGAGAATAAAGAGTACAATTCTGTATAAAAAAACCTTTTGCTTTTACAAGATAAACATTTTATCACTGACGTGCATTAAAATCGGAACATGTTTATGTTGGAAGTTTTAGTATTTGGGTTTTGAATTCGTTGATTCTTTATGTTTCTTTTCATTAAATTTTATTTAGATTATAAGGTACAGCTTTTATTACGCTTTACAAACTGTGAAGACGGGAGAACTCTCACTTTTGCAAAGATATTTTTAGATTGATCAATAACAAACCTTGTTACTTACATTAACAACTAATATATTAAAATCTATGTGTGCAGACGATTACCGAAATTTATTAAAATTATATATTTTTACACTAATCTACGCTAGCGTAACTACGCTAGATGATAACGTTAGATCGAATCAAGTTAGTAATATTTGTATTTTTATTGCGATATTGTGTCGCGGATCATTACATAGTGGCCATGAGTGAGTGCGCCATAAATATTAAGCTGATAAGACTCAATTTAGATAGACTTTCTTAAGTAAAATTGTGAAAAGAAAAGTAAAGAAATTTGGCACCTTTCGAAAAATACTTCTGATCCGTCTGAATCGCTGCGAGGTAATATAAGTTTGGGCAGGACCATTCCTTTCTTCCGTCTGCCGCGTATGCCTGCAGGTGTAGGCCATTGCACCTCCGTGGAAGCCAGGGGGCTATGAGGGCTGAGAATAGTTAGTCGTCGTTCTGGTGGAGGTAAGCTAAGTTGTTGTAGCCCTCGCCGATCTGTGCTTGCAAACAACCCTCGCCTTTTTTCAGCTGAATTACCCATATCTTCGCCCGACAGAGCACGGCGTGCGGGCAGCCCTCGTGTCTCCCGTACATCTCTCTCGCTTGCTGTTAAGAACGAGCTGCGATGGACTCGGACGGTTGTACAGGAGCTTGCGGGTCGCGCAGGCGACGTGTCTTTACTTGAACGGAGACTCTCCATGGAGCGTGCTGTCTCCACCCGCGTGGCTGCCAGGTATTGGCCGCTCGTGACCGTTGTTTGTGCAAGCTCACATTCTTCCTGGCTAGAACTTGACGTTCCGCTTCGAGAGAATGTACTCGTTTTAGACACAAAACTCCTATCGCTAATTTGGGCCGTTGAAATACTGGATGTGTTAGCTTCAGTCGATTCGGAGGATATTTGTTGCCGTAAAAAACCTTCCTCTAACGAGGAATGAATGATACGAGCATTCAATGAACTGAAGGCTGCTAGTTTTTGCCTACGAATTTTTCTTTCATCGTCTTCTTCCTCCATTTTGATATTTTTACTAAATGATATATAATAGCACGGTTAATTGACACTAATTTAATACACCATTTTTTGTTTGAATTATTTATTGACTTTTTACAAACGCAAGCTTATATATAATAACATTCACTTGGGAACACTGGACACAGTCTTTATCACTCTTTCGAGACCACAATGCACACTAAGAAATGACACCTGCAACAAATTCGAACAATTAATAAATTATCTAAATTTAAAAAAAAAATAATAATATACAAAGGATTAAAGGTTGGTGATAAAAGTTCGAAAGGATGTTATAGCTCGAACAACAAACTTAGTGGTGCTAAATCTGTATCCGTAATGTTATTAAATTATCTAAATGAATTATTCTACTACGCAGATACTGTAAATAGAATTTGTAATAACAATTTTAATTACATGATTTAATTGGCGGGCTTTGAAGTAAGAGCAAGTTGTCCCGCTTCATTGGCGCACTCCGTAAGGGCTTTCATTTGTTCTGCGTTGAGTCCCGTAGCTTTTACTTGTACATCGGCGCTTTTAGTATGTTCTTTACTCTCACTGCTTGATTCTGTCCTGTTGGTAGTTTCATTTCCAAATTCATCGATGAAAGTCTCCTCTTCGAACTCTTCTTCATAGCTTTCTTCAAAGTGTTCACGAAATTCTTGCCTAGCTTGTATGGTTACTTTTTCTCGAGTTTGTTTTTGTTGAATCAACTCATCCATTGTCTTCTTAACGAGTTGCTGACCGGCTTCTAAATTCTTTTGTTCGGACATCTCGATTATCTTTATAATCTATAAAAATATTTACACTATGTTATATTTTATATTTTTTTATATCAAAAGTAATACATAAACTGGTTAGTTTTGCAAAAGAAATGTGACTAGAAATATATATAATTCAACAAAACGTTGAATGATAAGTTGTTCAAAATATTCAATAAATCTATTATGTTTCATAAAATGAAAAAAAATTTCCTCCAGATTTTTCTACATATTTCAAAACTAAAACGAAAAGTCACATTTGATGGAAATGAAAACTGCGATTGGCGGCTCGCCAGAAGCGGAGAGCTGCTACCGTATTTAAATTTACGTTGCTGAAGAATTTCTGGGAAAGTACGCGAATGCTCGGTGCCTTTATTTCCATAAATATTACTTTGAAATGTGTGGCACCTATTGATATTATTAAGTCGTAAATCCAGAAATATTGATTAATACTTAATTTCTATGTAGGTTGTGACATATTTTAATTTCAAATTTTCAAAATATTAAAAGAACGCCACTGTCTTTCGTGTGATATCAATAATATTAACTTTTACATACTTGCGTATAAACATAAAATACTTGAAATATATACAATTAGAGTGGGTTGGTCATTCAGTATAATACTTACAAATCCTACCAATTCGATTGTCTATAGTTAGTAAATTAACAACCTTTTAAATTAATAGGCTTTAGGCATGAGTGTTTTTCACTTATTTCATAACACTTGAAATTTATCGTGTTGTTAAAAAAAGTTAAAAGATATTCAACAACGAACTGGAAAATGGTATATTGCTGCATTGTAATTTAACAGTAGAAATATTAATTTAAATTGTAATCGAATTAAAAATTTTACCTGAGTAAAAATAAAATATCTGGTTGCAACGAAAATTAAATTTAGAACTGTAAGACTTCTTCCCGGCGTCGAGATCTCGCGTGTACTGAGCTGGGAAGCAACGGGTTTTGTTCCTGCTGCGAGTTTTGCGTGGGCGTTCCATGCGTCTGAGCATGCCTGACGTGACTCGGTTGGAATAACAGACAGTCAGATGTCTTGGCAGATTAATTAACAGTAGTAATTAGTTAAAGCGCGTATTTTACTACTATAAATGTTATAATTTATACGTTTATATTTAGGATGCATTGCAGACTAAATTTTCTATTTTTTTTTAATATGCCGACATGGTTTTGTATATTTTTTTCTGCGCAGGGATAATTTTTAATGTTAGCGCCTTTTATAATATTAATCAAAGTGTCTGAAAGGGAAAGAAGCAAAACGGAATGTTAAAAGCATTTCTGTTTTGGCATGGTAATAATTTTATTTGACGTGAATAATTTCGTTTAAATCGAGATCGCGATTAATGTAAGTAAAATAAAATTTTGATAATTTTAATATAGGCCAAAAAACAGTTGAACGTAACGGTTGAACTAAGATGTCTTAAAATAACCGTATGCGTCAAGAGACAGGAGATTCACGGACCGATGACTCGACCATACGTAGGGTGTGATAAACAAACCCAGTACACTAAGAATGATTGCCAAAATTTCTAACTGAGTGAGTCATGGTTCAGTGTAATAAGCGAATTACGATTCCTTGAATTTGATTAAAAATAAGTTATTTATTCAACTTGTGTAATATAATAATCGATTACTTACATGTATATAAATAACAATTTTGTTATTTTTATATTAGAGAGTTCAATCGTATTACGTGTACTGCTAAAGGTTATATTTTTGTTATTAATTTAATAACCAATAACTCAAAGTTGTAACAAAATTTTGTATCATAAATTACTTTTCGTTAATGTTTTTAGGCATCATTTTCTATTTTTAACTATAGACGATAAGCAAAAGATTGACGTAAAGGCTTTCGTGCTCCGGTGTCAGTGTTGGGGTCAAACCAGCAATAGTTTATCCAAGGCTATCCAAACATAATCAATCTGTGAATAAATGAATGCTCACTGCCGTATTACAGTAATTTACGTTGCGTAAAGATTACGTTTCAGAGATATGAAACTGTTAAAAATATAAATGTTTTCTGTGAGAATTTTTAAATTCACTAAATTATGCCATTTATTTGAAAACTTAAATTTTTTTTTGCAATTTTCATCCAGGCTTTCATATAACCCATATTTGTATTAATATGTAAACATAATATATTACTTAAAACCCACAGATAAAGATATAAATAATAATTAAACGGTAGTGTATTGAGAATACACTTGAAAGTAGTAATTAAAATGTGTTAATGTTTCCGAGCAGCATTTATTTGTGAGACTATTGAAGTTTAGTCTCAACAGGTATCTACAATGGCTGTAGAATCGCATAATGTTATAACTTATTGGTGAAAGTTAACTCACCTTACTGAAAATACATTTATATTCTTTTGGCTTGTGATTATTTAATGATAATTGTACTTTTACGTATCTAACTTTTCAGCGAAAATGCATTTAACGTGTAAATACGTCTAATGTTGATAGTACATAAAGCGTCGATTGGTATAAATCATTTTGTTTTAAAAAAATATTAATTCGTTCATTATGTAAAATAGATTTTGAAACTAACCAAGATTTTTAAACTTTGATCCATTGTTGAAAACAAATGACAAAATTAACGTTATTCCTATTTTACAATATATGAACTTATGTTTAGTTCCTACAAAATTCAATAAATGTTATATTTTTAAAACAGTTAACGTTTTTCTTTCAGGTTTAATACTTTTTCCGCCAATATTGCATTAGAAGGACGAATATCTGCTACAGATGAGCGCCTTAAATGTGATAAAAGACATGAAACAACCCTGCTCATAGTCTGAGACTAATTTCAGATAAGCTCAGAAAAAAAAATTATTTGGACTAAACCTATGGTGAATCATATTTTCGGTCGTATTATATAAATGGATTAATCTCGGTCGACCGGTCAATTCACGCTGAGCGAGTTCGAATTTCAAAAATAGCAACGCTCTTTCAAAACAAAAAATGAAAAGAAAAAAAATAAAAGCAAACAAACAAGAGAAACATACTTTGTTAACTTAAAATAAATCATAGATTTTTTTAAGTCTATAAGTAGATTAGTTTGAAAAAGAAAAAAAATATCAAAAGATATCGTACTCGTCTTAAAGTGTATGGACGTCACTCTTTATTAAAACATACAATGGAAATAAAGTATAAAAGAAAGTACACATTCAATGACACCGGACATATTTAAAGGTCTTCCCGGGCAGACTTAGACGTCTGACAAAGCAAATAAGCCCCAGGGAACGTCAGAACGCGCGTCTATTTCTACTTATTGTATTTGTTCCCTATTTATACTGAAATAAAAAATTACGTAAATTTCATTTTGTAACATTTTAAAGATTAGGTTTTTCAATTTAATGAACATTTAACACATGTAAAGGAAAAGGACTGCATGGCAAAGGTTACACTATTTATATTATACTTCGAAAACAATGTTGTTCTTTAAAGACGTAACTAATAAGAGGAAATAAAACTTCGTCATTACATACATGACGTCATAAATAATTTTGAATAGTAATATATAATCTTACATGGATATTTATATAGTAGTTTGTAGTGCTATTAATTTATAAATAGTAGCACATGGGTTATTAAATATCATTATCATTTCAACTGCAGAACGTCTTGTGTTGGGCATGCGCATTGCTCAAAGATTTCCAGTTAGAACGACTGGAAGCGGCTTGCACTCATCTACTTCCTCGTCTCATGTCTCTTAGGTATTAAGAAAAAACCTTGTAAAGAAGCTATTGCTTTTAAATCACTAAGTAACTAACATAAAACCAGTTAAATGAATAACAATGTTGTTTGATCAGCCTTTTAAAACCCCGAATGACAGCTTTGTCTTAATTTTGATACTTTGAATAATAGTTCATTGTTTCTTAAAGAACTACGTTCATGAAATATAATATGTATATACCTCGGAGCCTTTTCGTGTAAGGCTTTAAATTAAGACTTTAAATTAACTAATTTAGACTTTAAATTAATATACAGTGATAATAATGTTCAAAGTGATTTAGAAACTATGGTTATATGCGACTTTCCGAGGCGGACACCGCAGGAAGCGTTGTTTAACAGGTTACGTTACATCACCATTTGCTAGTTTAAATCCACTGTGTAGTAAAATAAAAACTATTGCGGGCAAAATGCATCGCATGAACACGCGAAGGTAGTTTCAACCTTACTCGATGCCTATCGTTGGGGTGTAGGGGTATTTTACCACCTATTTACTTCATGTGCATGCGGCCTATTTAAATCTGTAATACATGAATGTTCAACCAGTACTTTTTTATTATATGCTACTATAATAAAGGTTATTTACTGTCAAATGCCAATTTTTTTTCAAAACATTGTCTATTTAGAAAGATAATTCTCTGAAATATTTAACCGTAATTAAAGCCACTACTGTTATATTTTCATCCTAGTTCAGAGAATCACTTAGAAGTCCTTTTTCATTCATTTTCTATTTTTCGTGGTCAAAATTAGCTAAACCTTATATGTTGTTTTGAATAAATAAATTTACAATATTCTTCTTTTAATAGCGAAATTATTTTTTACTTTAATTTTTAATTTTATCACCATTGTTTCAGTCAAAGGTCGTCCACTGCTGTATCTAGGGCTTCTCCGTAGGTATCTAATAGGACCGGTGGCCAGCATCCAGTCTTCCAATAACTTTAAATTTAATTTCTACTGAACAACGCTGATGTCGATATTATGACTTTTTAATTTGTTTTATTATGGCATCACGCACTTTATTATCGATTCTTGTAATTATTAAGTATTGTAACATCGATTATTGTAATTATATGCTATATATAATCAGTATAAAAAATATAAGGGATTAAAGAAAAGGAAATACTAATACTAATTATAAATTTAAATTTAGATAAATTTCAGCGAATTACTTACTAAGTAACGTAAAAGTAACGTTATTAGTTCCGGTTAAACGTAGTCGTTAAATAACATAATTATGGATAACAAAGTTAATAGTGTATGACATAAGTATAAAGAAACGTGACCATTAACTATTACGTGTACGTTTTTCGTGTGATAATAATATTTCAAGTATTATTTTCTACTTAGTTAAATAGCATGAGTAAATATCGATTAAAATAAATAGATTATGAATCAATATTTTAAATCCGGAAAAAAGAAATAGCTACAAATCCTTTGCCAAATATAACTTAGTATTTATATTGGGCAAGGGATTTGTAACTGCTATGGTATTATGAACACTACCAGTACAGATAAAATCGGTTTGCAAGGTTAAAACATGGCGTGTTTATTACGATTTGACGCTAAAATATTATGATGGGACTTATTTGGGTCTATAAAGTGAGTTTCTTGCTCTATAATTTACAGGATTGTACACTTTAACTTGACCTTCACACACGCACATTTGTCATATTCTGGAATTCCTGTATATTTGGCAATGTGCTGTTCGACTGTCATTATCGAAAATCATAAACACATACATAGATATGAATATAAATATGTGGAGATATTTCTAGCTCAAAATTATATTTTATGTGTATATTTTATTTATAAATTGTATTTCATAAACAGATTGTATTCTACTACAACGATGAAACCTATTTTTGGACTATAATTTTTATTTATTTACACTAAACTGATGTTGCAAGAGGTACAACCCCGACAAAATTAGTGCTTCCGTGTAACAAAGTAAATAGGTTATAAACTACATATAAATATCAGTTTTGTTTTAAGGTTGAATACTGAATACAAAGCAAACATAGTAAAAGAAAATAATTGATTTCTGAATATTTAATATTAAATATAAGATAACTTTTTGGTCTTGACTTTAAAATCATGTTAATTAATATTTGATATAGTACTTACAATTAACAAAATAAAGTGTACAGGAGAATTAAATATGATATAATTAAATAAAAATTGAAACGAAAAATAACCGAACGATTTTGTTTTAATTTCTAAAGGCATTAACAGTGATGAAAGATATAATATTTATGCTTTTGAAGTTATTAAAGGAGAATATCGACATAAACTGTAGATGTTTTAAAAGTCTCTTAAATATAAATTGCGCTGAAAAATGAAACGGAAAAAATACAAATATAATTCAATAGGATATATAAACATGCTCTGGCTCGTTCTTCTCGCTTGATGTTTAATATAACAGATCTGTTTACGTCTCCAGCGAAGCGACGATTAATTTAATGGGACAGTAAAAATTAAAAGGTCAAAAGTTCAAATTGGATAGCACCAACTGAAACTTTGATTAATACTAAGCGCCTGTAGCAGCTTGCGGATGGTTGAACTTTTGTGAGTAGTCGAAGCCGTTATTTATTGGCGTTATTTACCAATCAAAAACAATTTAATTAATCTGTACAGTATACAATCTTTGTATGTAAGACAAATATCGTTTTTAATATTTATAATGTTATTATCTAATTTAATGTAATAATAATTGTAAAAATTATTATTTATTATATAAATATTAATAAGCCTTTAAAAGTATTATACTTTAAAATTAAACAAAAAAAATTACATCTTCACTGTCTGTTATTAAGATTACCTATTATGTAATACTTAAATGTCACAATATAAATATTTAAAAATACTTTTTAACAAACAGAAGAAATGAATTAGTTGGTAATGAGAAAAAAAATATTACCTAGTTTTCTTAAGAAAGCTTATTTGAATAAATATATGTATACTGATAGAGGTAGTACAGCGATAGAAGACAAATACTTCCGAACGTTAGTCGCGAGTTAGATTCCCGGGTCACAATCTTATATAATACACTTTGTGCGTTAATTATATAGGATTGCATTTGCTCACACAAAATGTCCAGAGGATGGGCAGCAGCTTCCTCTGGTACCATAATACCATACTGCGTACGGCAACTGTCGATGTTGCGATTATAGATATCGTTAGCGAAAGCTTTAAACGCATTGTAGAGTTCTGTGTACCCACTAAAGTTGATTAGAAAAACATTATACTTATTAATCAATGTTTACCACAAAATAATGTAACAGTGTTGAAAACGTTTGTTACAATTGTGAAAATTTTAGGCTCTTACAAATACATTTACGAAATAAACATGAAAACAAAACAATACAAAAGACAAATTAAACAAATAAACGATTCTTTTTACGCCGGTTTGAGTGACGAGGCATTCGGTTTTGTTTTTTTTTTCACAAAATAATTAAAACCGTATTGGTAATTGAATCGAACAATCAAAAGATGTGAATTGCATAAGTAATAATGGAACTTTGCGGTAGCAGCTCTTTTATTTTAGCAACAGTGCAGCGTGCATTGTGGCCGAAAGCTAGGCAAGCCGAAAGAGAAGGGCTTGACCGGTTGACCAATCCCAATTGTTGCATGGTGAATTGTACCATTACAGTTTGTAATTGTTGACAATATATAACAGCAGTCTTTTTTGGACCAAAATATGAATAAAATAAATAAATCACTACGGCAATCTTGCCGTAGTAAATGAATTTACTTCAAAACTCTTTGAATTAACTTTCGAAATAAAATTTTGGTTAATTTCGTATAAATTAAAAATCAAAATACATCGGCAATGTCACTGTTAAATGTTTTCAGGTAAACGTGCTATTAAATATTTGCTTATTGTTACTATTTGATGAAACCTTATACGTCCATAGCAATTGTTTTTTTGCTACTACTTAATATTATATGCATGGTAATCCATTTTGTTTTTTTTATGTATGTAAACTTAGTTTTTTTTTAAATTGGAAAACATATATCATATAGACCACCAAATAGCTTATAGAAACAGTTGTATGCCACATTAGGATTTGTGGCATTGTGTGCATTACTAAAAGACAAAGAATAAAGGTAGTTTTTAAATAGTTCCAAGTTGTGTGTGCTCTTATCGCTCTTAGCTTTCAGAAGGGATATTTATTAGATTAGAAGGCCTTAACGATTGCTTTGCTTTTAACTAAGAGATCGACAAAAGCAACTATATATTTTTAAAAACTTTGATGAATTAAAAGTCCTTATTAAACGACATAAAATTACATTTCACGGACGATAATGCTAAATAAAACTTAGTACGTGATGTCTATTTAATTTTACGCCATATTTTATTACCACTATATATATCAAAATAAAAATACGTTATTTCAGCAGTAAAACGTGGGTAGTAAAAATTTAACTGAGTGTCGACGCGGTGTCTGCTACATACAACAAAATTTTTGCATGGAAAGAACAAAAAATATTAGTTATGGTTTGGTTCAAAGGTTGCCTGTAATATTATTTAAAAATAATATAACTCAAATGCATATATCAATTTAACGGATAAGTAAATAATCCACGTATGTTTGGAAACATCGTACGAAATAATTATAAAACGGGGACACGTTCAGTAGCTTAGTAGTTAGTTTTCCGGGCTAAAGAAACACGTCTCAATGAGAATACTATGCACGATTTTTTCCATTTTCAAACTCCGGTAAGCTCGCACTTACTATCAAGTAAAGTCTTTATTCTTCCAATAACTCTATAGTCAAAAGTAAAAAAAACTACGTCTTATTTGTCTCTTTATACCTCTAAAACTAGAGAAAATAAACCTTAAAACTTGTACTGAAATTATATTCACGACATTTTTGCTCATAAAATGAATCTAATCACTATTTTTTTTTAATCTGGTGGTTACGATTAAACATAGCGTCTGATAAAAATGTAGTGGTATTAATATGAAAGTTCTATAATAAATTTATGACGAAAAAGTCATACTGTGGCCCAGACAAATATCGCGATGTTTTTATATAATATAAAAACAATATAGACGTGGAAAAATTTTGACGGTATTGTTGAAGTTTACTTCTAATATATAATGTTGAATATTATACAAGTATTATAGATTAAAAAATAGTAAGCATATAAATACGCTTACAAATATGCAAAATCCATATACAAATGAACAACCTATTCTAAACAATACTCAGAAAACTCGGTTAGTTTTGAATCTTACTGAAAGTGTTGCCCATTTGCAGGCGTGACTAATATAAAGGTCGCGTTGATTTATGAGGGGCTGAAGTTAACGAGTCCATTCTTTCAGTCTCCGGTCACGACTGAGCAGCCTCATTCATTAGCGACAGCTTGTGCGCCGGTCACAAAAGGAATTGTTAAAGCGACCAGCAACTGTTTACTTGGCGGCTATAAATATATTTCTAGTATTTAAATAAGTTGGTGACTAATTTGCCTTTTTATACATTGCATTGTTGGCTAAGGAGTTACTTTCGTATATATAGTATGTAGTATATATATAACCTTTCATCGGGGCAATTAGTTTCTCTTAATACAAATGGATGAGCAATTTTAAGTTAAATGTTTACCAAATCAACGTCAATGAATTAATAATAATGTATAGGATTTTTTTAATGACTCCATATACTTTTTGTTGCAGTTTATATTGTTGCGGTGTAAATTAAATTAAATCTTAGCCCATTTTTATACGCAATAAAACAATATTATGAATTTATACCAAACTTTTCTTTTTGAAGTATTAATAAATAGTTTTAAACACATTAATGTACAAAAAACCTTAGGGCGTGTTTGCAATGGTATCTTGATAAATTTGTGTCCTAATTACTTTTAAAAAATATATATTTATTTCATTTGAAGTGATGGATCGGTAATGTGTTCTCAGTAAATAATTTAAATCACTCGAACTATATTAAATTCTATTTCTTTTTTTAAATGCAAACATATGTCTTCAAATATTTATGGTTATGGTTAGCTGATATTTTTTTTATATAATACCAGGACGCTTTGTGAAAGTTTTTCCGAATTGTGCATCGGTACAGTAAAATCTCTGTGTTCATACTGTTAATATGAGAAAATTTGATTCTTAAGAAAAAAAAAATAAATAAACGACCTTAAAAACGAGACTTTTTGGAAAAGAACAAAATTGTTTCAACCATTTTCAGGCCAGTAACGGGTAAAGTAGGTTGTTGTTTGTATAAGCAGAACGTCATCAACACATTAGTACTAAAACAATAAAGAGCTAAAGATCGATCTGAACGTGTTACGATTTATATAAAAAGCCGGGATATTTAGGTGTAATAGAGCTTCATGGAATATAACAAAAAGCTTATTAAGTAACTGGCTGATACTATGAACATAGTTGGATTGTAGAGGCATTGTCCTCTATGAATCTTTTCCGTTAGGTATAGCTATAGTTATTGGTATCTGCTGATGAGACCCAATCAAGAAATCATGAGAAAACATGGCTAGAAATAACAAACAGCCAGAGTTACTCGTACTTTCAATATAGCAAGTATAAATAATATCGCTGTACAGCAAGTGACACATAGCCTTTATCATTGATTCTCAGATATTTACCTGTAACGATCTCATCAGTTTTTTTTAAACCACTTAAATTACTTTTTACAGTTTCTTGATAAGAAGGTACATGTATTTTATACCACACAACAACCATAAATATTGTTACAAAATATAAAATACTCGAATATACAAAGTACTCGAAAAATACACTTAATAAAATACCGAAAAAAAAGAAGATTACACTACGGGATAAGCGGATTACATTTTTTATAAAGTTCCCATTTCCGATGATGTTATATTATCTATATTTCGATTTGCAAGTAAATAATAAAAATCGCAATGAAGAACAAATTTTTTGATTTGTCCTATTTGAAACAGGTGCCTCTAATTCCTAAACATCGCGGTCATTTCCCATAACGTAGTGATGAGTTCGCTACAACATAGGATATTTCACATGTAATCGGTGTCATTTGTTCGTATTCATTGAACTATAATCAATTGAGGCTTATATTGTGTTAGATATGTTTTTTACATTACTTTATCCATTTATAATAAGTAATAAAAAGGAGCTCTTAAGTTATTTGTTTCGTTTATTATTAAATAGGTTTGTATCCGAATAATGTAGACTAGCTCGTATTTTAGAAAGTGCTTCCAGAATCAACATATTTTTTTAGGCAATTATTAATTAATAGGTGATTTTATTACTTGTGACGTTGTGACTTGTGACATATAATAAGAATAATTTTGAAATTGTAGGAACGATGGTTTTCAGTTTTCCATTAGTATATTTATGTATTATATATGTTATATATTTACATACTACATTACCTTTTAACTACTATTGAAATTGACAACTTATTTGTGCATAAGTAGGATTGTCAGTTTTTGTTGTTATTTGTCATAATAAGTCATGGTACGTAATTTTTTTAACCAAGCACGTGTACGAATTTTGATATGTCTACAATAAATTCTTAAGATAGCATATTACAACTAGTGACAACTATTGACTTTTGATTAAATGTTTATGATATGATATAAGATTTGTCTATTAATTTTACTCAGTAAGGGTGACACGAAATTTACGACTTTGTAAGCCGAGCGGCAAAGGACTGTTTCAAGAGGTCACAGTTACCATCGAACAATAGACTCAATTGATAGAATATAGATCCTGATTATATTTCATACAAACGTCCTAAAATATTTATTTACTGATTGAAGTTACGTCACGCACAATTGATTACCTTGAGAAATTATATTACGAATAATATTATTTGAATACTTTTGAACTTTTTAAGGGATACCTTAAAAAACTTCATAGGATGCATACATAATTACCTTTTTAAAGGGGACTTTGACCAGGCAAATGATTAACAGTGAAGCGTCCGAAAAATATGGCAACATGTGTTTCTCGTTACATCTTATCACATAACTAGATATCAAAAAGACTATCATCGCACAGACCGATACCTCTGAAACGTTGTTGTAGCAAGGATTGATTGGTCTGTTGAGCACAGATAAGGCTTCGGTGAAATATCTCGCATCCACGGCATTTATTCATAAACGAAAAACAGTTGAAATAATTGTTAAATTAATTTGTATTAAATTAACTATTGAAATACTATCAATAAATAAACTAAACAATAATTGTTTGTGCCAATGTACGATAATGTGTATAAATTACCGATTATCGATATTTCATTTACCTATTGATAGTAAAAAAGCGATCCATTTTCACAGTAAGCAGGGTGGGTTTGTCCACCTGCAATGTGGTTTAACTCTCTTGTATTGTGCCATTATCAATTTACATTACTGCACTTAAATTGTAGGTTTGCCTTTTCTATTAATAAAACTGTTTAGTACAGTAATTTAATTCACATTTTGCTTTCTTGAATTTTTGTACATTTAAAAGGACTTTGTTTGAAGACTTTTATTTACATTATGTATAATACATACTCGTATATGTACATTCTCGTATTTAAAGAGAAACAGCCTCATTTTATTTTCAGCGAGTATTTGCATTATTTTATTTCATAACAAACTGTTCCGAGATTGAAATAGAGTGGTTAGTTTTATCGGAAAACATTGAGCACATGCAAACGCTCTGAGATATTGCAGTTGGTAAATAATGGCTTTAATCAGGAATAAAGTGCGATATATTTTGTGATGATATGTTACTTTTTAGAAGTAGCTATCTCAGTAGCAAAAATTCTTTATTTCTGACAAGCGAGGTTCTAATTTTCTTTTAAAATAAAACTACATACAACATTTTCTATCAGCAATAATAAGTTACGTCGACAATCTTATCTGCAATATAATGCATACATATATAATGCAACGATACTTCTCTACTGGACACAAATAAAGTTGTCTTTAGAATGTAATTACAACCATTAACAATGACGCTTAGTCATTAAGAACATACAATTTTTGGATCAAATCTAATTGATCGGTTTCTTCGTTAGGTTGTAATTATAGCTCTTACTTTGACAGTTTTTTTTATCAGAATACGAGTGGTTTGCAAAATAAAACAAACAATTTTAAGTAATGTACGTAAACAGGAGTTAGACGTTATTCTTCTGACTATACTTGACTTAACAAGCAAACCTAACACGATATAATTACTGAAAAAGATACTATTTTACGCGTAATCGTAGTTCAACCATTTTAATCAAAGAGGACGGAGGTACAGTTCTCTTTCGTTTTCTTTTAACATAAATCCGTGCTTACGTTTATTCTTATAAAGATTTTTGGGTCAAAAATAATATGAAGGCAATTCATTGTGCCAGCTTTATATCTGTGCATGATGTCTTCCACCCCTATTACCGTTAGTTGACCTATAAATTTATTGTTAAGTTTCATTCATGTTCTACACCGTGAAATTCTCCCCAGGAGTCTTGGTTAGGTAATAGATTTACGCACCTTCTCTGAAATATGAAAACAACCTTAACGTTTAATACAATTATGTATCACTAAATTAATAATTTATTTAATGATACTACTTACTTGTCTCTAAGAGCCTTTGTTGAAATTGATTAGACAAGAAACGCGAATAGACACTTTTTGGGTCTTATTTTAACTAGCGCTGATAAACGTTTATATGCCTGTCTAGATTTTTAACACCCTGCTTTAGCCTAAACATTAATAATTTAATTCAATAGACTCCCAAAAATTTTTAAACAAACCATTTTAAATTTCTCAAAGCTGATAAGTCAAGAATCAAAGGAGATTTGATATAACATAGGGGGTTGAACTTTTAGGCTCTAAGCAAGCTGTTAAAGAAATAGTTGCTATTTATATGACATTATAAATTAAATAATAACCAGACACATCAGGGAAGGAGAAATAAGAAATATACTTACTGGTCTAGTTGATCCCTCTAAAAGTCACTAAGCATAAAAACACAATTTCGTTGGTGAAACAAAATCTACGGTCTAAAAACTCATCTACAAACAAAATTTGGTAGTATTTTTAATTTTAATAATTTACTTACAAGATAGAAAGGCAATGCTTTTTAATTACATGTAGTAGCCAATACTGATTGATAGAAAAATAGTTTTAATTAATCGAGCATCAACCTCGCTTATGAGATTATCTAGGAAAAACAAACCGTTGAATCAATATGTATTCGCAAAATAAATTATAACACAGGTTTTTCATTAACAGTGTTGGAGATGGATTTAAAGAGTTTACATTGTTAATTGATTTTGTAAAGTATAAAACAAGATGCTCAGATTCATTTGAGAAAACCGGCTGCCTTAAATAGGTAACGATAATAAATTACTTTAAAGAAAGGACCGCGTTTACGAACAATATACTTGGTAGTGACATCACCATAGAACCATCATGAAATATTTATCATAAAAAAGACTACAATTGAAATATCTTACACATACAAACTGTATATATATATATATATATATATATATATATATATATATATATATAGATAAAGCAATGTCTATAAATGCAACTTCAAAAGAGACATCATTAATTATAAGACACATTTTATTTTCCCACAATCTGTTCAAAATAAGTATTTTCATAATACAGAAGAATACAGAAAGATATGACTGCAAAAAATTATGTATGAATAATTAGCCGACTTGCGTACTTAACTAAGTTTGAAATCTTCTATATTGTTTCTTCTTTGGGGATGAAGTTACTTAGCTCCGTGTATCGAGTATCTTAGCTTAGCAACGTTTCTCATAAACACGTTAATATTTAAAATGTTTACTCTTTTCACTTTTGCCTTTATAAAAAGAAGACAAATAATTTCATTGTACAAGGCATTCGAATACAAATTAATTGTTTAAGTACGTTTCGTTTTAAATTATAAAGTAAATAGTAGCAACAAACCATTATTTATTAGGCTTTTAAAATAAAGCATATCTAATCTTATTAAAATGAAAAAATGACGAAGTGTTTTACTTACGAATAAATTTGTATTCGTTGATATTATTTCTTTAAAGCTTTAATTTTGCACCTAATAAGACTTTTTTTTAAAGGTCTTGTGACAAACCCCTGAAATTCGCTTTTATTGTTTTTGTATTTATTTTTTACGTTGTTATTAATAGCCCATAAACTTGGCAATAAATGTTTATTACAGCTATCGGTTCTTATTCACTTACTGTTGTATAATAACTTGACTTGTCGTTATAAACAGAACAACTTGAGATGAAACTACAGGTATCAGTTATGCTAGTCATCTTTCTTAATTTCAGAGATGATTCGCAGTTACTTACAAAGTATTCCTTTCAGTGCCTAAGTACGTCCCCGAGAGGCGTAAGTTTCATTTAAACCTGAAAATATGGGAGCTACTATCAACAATTTTATTTAATAGTAAAGTTATGAGTATTGGCGCTCCCTTCTGGTCGTCATGGTGTTACGTACAGCGTTTTCTCTAGCAAAATAGGACTCACTAGATTTGTAGTGCAAAATCTTTATTGTTGCCATCTTTGTAGTATTGCGCGAGCATTGTGGAATTTCAGTAGCCATCAGATTTAAGGTTACTCAAGTTAGCATTGTGTCATTAATTAGACCGTTCGCATGAAACTTAGACAACTAGTTATCGTGCGACCGTCGCGTAGACAGAAAACTCTCTCGCTAGAGTCCTTGAGATTAGCCGGTAATTTGTGTACTACACGTGTATTACCCGCGATAACAGAATGCTTTGGAAATTTCGGTGACTGAAAGATTGATCTGTATTAAATTATTTTGAAAGATTATCAAACTGGCCCAAAAACCGAACACAACAATTTTCTATTAAATCGCCACCCCAAGTTTTACGATATGTACGCCACCATAATAAACTATACATATACAGACCATCTGAATCTTTCTATTTAGATTAACCTAGTACTGACTCTACGTATGTGCATTCCGATCAATGTAATAAATAGCCCTCACAGTAAGTAAAAGCCCTAACAATTAGCTAGCTGGAGGGAAGTATGGTATACTACGACTGGCCTGCCACCTGTATCGAGTGAACGTCTTAATCCATCCTAGCTCAAACAAATGTCTCTTCTCTATAAAATAATAAAAAAAACGTTTACTATATCTAATTTAATTGATTTATGTTGTCGCTTCGTATCTTAGAATGACTATTTATACGTATCACGTCAACAGTCCCAAGAAAGAAATTGAAGAAATGCCGAATCAAAGAATTGATGTTTTTCACCGGGATCACTCTTTTTAGTATTTTATCTACAAAAAAATAATAATTACAAATACATAACTTCAGTTTATTTTTAACATTTATTAATAAGACCCTTAATATTAATTCTATATGCTACATTTTATTTTAGTTTTCATTTTTATTGTAAATATACAATAAAAGTACGTTAAGTGCAATACATGCCTGCGAGCCTACTTCAAAGATCAACACTTTTCATGTTTGTTAAGCTTCAACAATGTAAATTACAATCCACAACAAAGACTAAGTTGTTAAGTTAACTAAATAACGAAAGTGTACATTGATTAATAAAGATATTTAAATGCATATAATAATAATAAATAAATAATTACAAGAGGCAGAAGGCTGCAACGGTAAAAATACTTATGGCGTAGAAGCCTCTTTAAAAATTAAAGAGAGATTTGACACATAAATTTATTTTAAGTAAAAAATGTGTGTGTATTTACTAAACGCTTTTCTCAAGTTAAATCTAACCATTAAGTTCAATTGAATAATTAGACATTTATGTCAACTAAAAATTTATCTGTACCTTAGTAATTGTCAATATAAAAGTATATAAAAAAATAAGATGATAGAAATTTAAGATCTCACAAAAGTTTCTCTCGAACAGAAAAAAATCTTAAAATTGCATTGGATCTATATGTAAAATGATTAAGATTTCTAAATATCGTTATGACTAACGATTAAATGTAACATCATTGTTTCCTAACATTTTCTAAATGTTCTTGAAAATATATGGTAACTAGAGCGTTGAGTAAATTTATATCATTTAAAATGAATCAAAAATGTTTCATTTAACGCAGAAAATCTTTTTTCCTCATACTATGTGCGATCGCTTTTTACACAATTAAGATGTTTTATTAATATACTTATGTCTTAGATTAAGCCAGTAATCATGTTGTAACATCCCGTTAATCTTGATAAGTGTGTGAAATTCAGGCTCATCCGAAGGTCGACATTGATAAGCTAGTACTCTTTACCGTTTCCGAAATAACCTACGTTTCAGTTTTCCTTCGTTTTTTTATTTTTCTTTTCTTTTATCCTCCTTCTTTTAATCCCATTTCATTATTTATTCTATCACATTTATATTGCAAGTGGTTCCATTTTATAATTTTTGCTAACCCAAGTATGAAGTCTCCTAATCAGTGCCAGGCTTATATTTAAAAGGATACTTCAGGATCCATTTATTGAAAACAAAGCTTTGTAGGAATAAATTATTTTTTATTTTTGTTATAAATTAATAAATCGTTAAAATATTAAAAGGTAATGCGTATTACAAAATATTAATATTTGTCACGCTTACTGAAAATGTTAAAATAGTAAATAATATTGGCATTGTTTGAGATAGTTATGTCATTAAAGACAGACGACGTCTTTCACCGGTTACTAAAATATCAACATTAGCGAACACTTAAAATTGCTCGTTTTCTGAGAAGCAAGCAATATGTAATAATTATTAACTAATTGTAAATTAGTTTGCTGTTCGAGCGTTGTATGGTTTGAAGGAATATGGAATAAATTGAGTATAATGTTTAAGGATTTTACCTGGGGTTGGTGCTAGGTATGAAGAGCGGGAGCGGCTGGCGGGTGACGGGCGGCTCGGGCCGCAACACGTCTAGCCGCGCGGGCCTGCCGACAGAAACTGCGGCCGCAGCCCGCCTCGCGCTTCGACGCCCTGCGCTTATCGGCCCCGCCAACACTATGCACTCTACCGCTAACGATAACGATTTAACCCTTCAAATTGACCTTTAATTAAACCCATAAAATAATTACTTTCCAATATAGCCTAGATAAGTTTGTAAATCTGGTAGATAGATACTAGGTCTACATCACTCAGTCTGCATTTATATTCACTTTAAAACTACACCTTCGTATGTGTTTTAAGATAGAAATACTAAAAGCTAAGTTATATATAGTAATGGGAGAATTAAAATGCAATGAAACCTGTATGTAGGTTTTAGTCTTTTGTTTTTACTTGATGCAATATAATAGCAATTGTGATAATTCGAAAATTGGACTATACAATGTACTTTCTAAACTAAAACATAGATTGTTTAGATGAATGTTTATAACGTAACTTTTGTGATTAATAATATCAAGTATATATAACTTTCGCTAGCTGAGACAATGAGAATAAATTAATATGATAAATAAAATTTTAAGCAAGAGCTTTGAGGGTCTCTTAGTAATGTAATCGTCGCAGGCAATGATGTTATGATATACTAAATTAGTAAGTAAATAGTTTTTACTTTTATTGACATAAAATAGTTTTTGGGTCACATTATTTGCATAGAACTTAAAGTGAACTGTCCGATATACTATCTTACATATTATAAAAAGAACTGTATCCAAAACCATTTTTGGCAAAAGATTTATCGTATTATTTCGTTAAACTTATAATCATTAAAGGTCAAGTATTAAAAATATAGTTAGCTGCAAGAGATCTCTTTAAGCGACAACTTCTATTTTCACACTATCATCGTAAAGTTCGGGATTTTTCTACGAGATCTGCAGACGAACAAAAGTAATGGACATGACCAGCTGATACGCAAGTTGAAATGGCAGCTGGCAGACCAGCAAAATCATTAAGCTGGGGCTTTAAGGTTTTGGAGTGAAGATCACGGACTGGCAAGCAAGCGCAGCAAAGGTCGTCCAGCCAAGACTACTTTGTTAGGGTTGTCTAAACAGGTTGAATGTTGGCACTACTGCTAAGTCCTACGTAATATCTCAGACCGAGGCCTATGTCCAGCGATAATCGTTTTACAGGTGAAAAGATGATGATGAATATATAGTTATAAACATTCTATTGTTAAACCAATTGCACTGTACTTGTATTAGATAATACAATAATAAAAATAAAATACAATTATTACACAATTGCATTCCTTTGTATTGTACATAAATAGCGTTATAGTACACCGCCCAATAACACTTTAAAGTGTTCACTTTACAAGAAAGGAGTAGCAGTGTCCTTAATATAAAGCGTTCAACGGTAAAATAGTCAAATGCAAGTTACGGAATATATTTAGTATTTATGTTTCTTAGCTTGCATGAGCGTTTCAGGTTTATATCCATTCGCAAGTGTAAATTAAATACATACACCCAAGCCTCACCAGCGCGCCAACTTTCACAACGTTCCATAGAAATTTGAAATATTAGAGCGCTATTGAACAAACAAAGACCCTCAATACGACAGAGGGCTGGCCTTTTTGTTTCATATCATAAAAGAGTTATAATTAATTATGTTTAATATCAAAGGACTTTGTAAAATTAATATGATCGTAATTTTTCAGTAATTTATCGAATTTAGATGAGAAAATAGTTTTATTTTAGTTTCATTAATAATAAACTGACTACTTAAAGCACCCTTGAAATGTTGGTTTAAGGTTGTGGAACTGTTCGTAAAACACTAGTCTCGAGTTTATGAGAATAGAGTTGAGGTATATCTTGACGTAACCCACCCGCACAGCTAGGTTAACAAGGGAGAGTTCTAGCCTTTTGCCCGGGGGCTCTCCCAAAACACTGAAATTGTAAATCTGCCACTATGATGTACAGATGATATTCTGACACCTAAAAATGGCTGACATTTAACTACATAAAAGGAAATTCCGAATTTAAAGCTTTTCACTTTTTTTGCAATGAAATTAAGTTAAATTTTTGTTTCAAAAGCAGTGTCATTAAGTCAAGTATGTCATTATACAAGTTTTAAAAGTTTAATGAAAGGTGACATAAACGATCTGATTTCTTTTAAAAATTTCTAGAAAAAAAAAAGTTATTGAAGAAAGTTATTAAGTTTACATGACTAATTTCATATTTACATTACAATAATCAAAAAGAATCAATTCTCATAAAGTTGCTATTATAATAAAAAATCTGGTTTAGTTTTCCGCTTTGTAGTTTGATTGAGTTGATATTTTTATACCTTTTCAAAATATATTGTTTCACAATATGAATCATATGTAGAACAAGAGATACTTTCAAGAATTTTCTATTCCACAATGATACATTTATTTTTCATCGATAAATTTTTAAAATAGACAAGTAAAATTCATAACTCCCATAGTAAAAAAATCCATAAGATCATGTTGTTTATTATATAAAATCATAAAAGATGAACATTATGTCATGTTATTATTGGCAGGTTCAGGAGCACCCATCATGCATAGCCATAATAAACTCCGATGTCAAAATCTTTCGGTTTTAGCCCGGAGGTAAAGGCACATAAAATCTAAACGAATGAAAATGAAGTTAAATAAAATGTTAGATTTGCTAAATAAAGTTTTCTCAGTACATTTAATGGACATGTAACATTAAGATAACAAAATTTGTTGAAGAGAATTTTTGTTTGTATTACTTAAACTTTGTTGTAATTGAGAAATGGAACACTGACTTGCCATTTAAATATAGGCATTATAACCTTTTGTGCAAACAAAGTGTTTGGTTTAACCGGTCCTTTGTTGAACAAATATATTAAACCGTACCTTTGTATGTATAGCAGTTTTACCGTAGAGCTGTGGAGAAATGTAGGTGTGAACTAGACATTCATGCCGCCTTAAGGGCTTAAGGCGACAAAATATATAGAACTTTAACGAGAAAAAACTGTCTCAATCCCACAGAATGACGCAAAGATATAAAAAAATATTGTTATAGAAAAATTTGTAATAATTTGAAAGTTTTTATAAAATTTTAATAATATAAACTTGAACAAGTTTACGTTGAGCAGCGGCAAACTTGAAAAAAATTATATAATCAAAAAGTTTTAATTTACAATAGGCCTTGTTATAAATTGATTGATATAACCTTGTTATAACTGCTTATAAATCGTCAATTAATAAATAGAAATTGATATCAGTGAAATACTAAAAGTTTATGACTTATTAATATACAAGTTATTTAAATATAACTTTATATTTTATATCGAAAAATTGCCCCTTTCTTAATTTTGATACTTTGTTCAATATTTTGTCTTTAAAGAAAAAAATAAACTTACTTGAAAATTAAGACACAATGAGATAATTTCAACAAAGATGAACATAAAGTTATCGGTAAGATCAAACAATATGAACAAATAATAAGCATCTTCTACAGAATACAAAAGAAAGCTTCAGTGTTTAATTTTCAGGAAGACAATGGAAATGTTTCACATGAAATAACTTGCTAGAAATCTATATACTTGTACTGTAGGTATAACATTCGCAGAAAGTTTTTGAACTTATAAAATGAAAAGCTTGCTAAACGAATTGTGTGTGAATCTTTTATAAGAGAATATGAGCAGACGTGCATGAAAATGTCTCAAATACTACGACCAGAATAACAGGTATTCAGAATAACAAAGGAATAGCAGTGTGTTGTAATCATTTAAGATAAAAGTGATGTCTTTTCTTGAAAATCCCCTAAACAAATCGTTCCGTCCAGTTTTGTCTACATCGCCATCGACATTTTTATCTAAAAGGTATAATACATATGATGAAAATTTTGTTTAAAACGCTAAATGGAATATCGCACATAGTAGTAAGAAAATCGACATTTGAGTTATCTATTGGTATACGTCTTTATGTAGAATAGCGGTTAACAACATCTGAAATCAGTTCAAGTAATTGGTATCGATGTACGCCTGCCCATATACGACAAACAGGTCACAAAACTAGAAACTACCTAATATTCCCTGTATTAGGTAACGGAAGAAACGAGAAAAGGGTTTTTGTAGTATTATACAAAAACAATTTTGAGATTATAATTAGCTGCTGAATATCTTTTATTAAGTAGCTGTCTTTCTAGTTCCCTCGTCAACTGCATGATTTTCCAAGGTCAGCATGGCTGATATTTTTGAGTCAAATATTCAAAAAGAACGGCTTTTTATCGACGTGGCAAGAAAGTAATTCTTCCTGTTGTTTCGGTGATCAATTGTGGCCAACTTTCAAAAAATGATATTTTTCACTATTATCAACAAATGAATATTAGTGGTAATTATTAAGTAAAGGCTAGAAGTATGTTTGGTTTTCTTTATTATTAAAAATGTAATGTGAATTGCCTATAAACAAAATAAAATGTCAAACAAAATAAATTACTTTGTAAATCGAATCTAAGACAATGGCTAAGGCTAATAAAATACGCTTTCAGCAAAAGTTATACAGTGTGATTTAATTTAGCTTTTATAAATTGCAAATATATTAAAAGCATTTTAGCTGCAGCATTTTGCTTCGGGGCTTCTACAAAGGGCTTAAAAATTATGGTATCAAAAATGTTACTGTCATAACCTTTAATGATTATTATATTTATTTATAACAATCATAATAAATTTATTCATTATGGGACTACTCGTTATTACGGCAGGCTCGTGGACATACTCACACATCTGACAGTCTGAAGTAAGTGTAAAATCTATATTAGTGATCGATACTACATTATTTAGATATAAAAGAAAGTATTATAAAATGACGACAATAGGTATAAATTCAATATTTAATTTTATTATTACCAAGAAATCACTACTCATTTGCATTGAAATAGAACATAGAAAGCTAAAGAGCTAATAGTTTTATACGTACATCTTAATATATTGAATACGTAAATAACGGGCTTTCATAAATGTAAATTAGGACAGCTTGATTAAAATAACCGTGATTTCGGTGTGCCTTTAGCCATTTAGGTATCATCTAAGTAATTCACATCTCAAAGTTGGAAGGAAGTGGTCTAGTTCACCCGTGGGGAATAACCATAATAGGAGATGGATGTGTTGGGCAGCCCTCAATTATTCTTACCACGCATTTTGACGTTTATATGGTATACTCAGTTTTGAGCTATCAAAATCAGTAATTGAACAAAAAATATAACACTAGTGATGATCATAATCATAGAATTTTGCTACAAAAAATTAGTTGTAGAATAGTTTAAGTAAAAATGAATCTTCATTGCTGACCCAATTAACTGTAATTGTATTACGAACATTACCTCTTGTTCTGTTGTTCTTGCCATGTAATTACCAGGATAATTTGTAATATAATTTTCACGAATCTCCACTTTAGACGCCTTTTACAGACAATATTACTGAAAAATGAAATTTTTAACGAAATCCGACTAAAACTTTATAACCAAAAAAAATTAAAATAACGGAAGTTTGGTAACTTCATATAATAAAGTTTTGTGTGACGTAATCGAGTTTCGATATGTTTTCTCTTATATAAAGATAATAAAGAAAAATTAAGAGCTTGTAATTATTTTAGAAAGTTTTTTGAGAGATTTTTTCAATGCGATTATTTCGTTTTATTCTATTACATGAAATTAATTAAAAATATAATAGATTCCATTAAGCGTCAAAGTGTAGACTAACTTTAAGTGTTGAGATATTTCAAGAAAACTTGAAATAATTGATTAAATTATTTTTTTTAATAAAGTCCGCTCTTTTCAATTAATACGTGTATAAAATCATAAGTCAAGAATAGAAAATCAATTGACCTTCTTTTTCTTCTTACAGCCGATAGACCCACTGCAAAGCATAGGCTTTTCCTAAAGATCGCCCCGATGACTGGAATTGTATTGCTCGCATTTATAGACTTCCTGCGACCATACGTCGTCGGTCTACCTAGTGGGGGCGTGGACAGTCCTAGCTGACCTACATTCGCAAAAAAAATTGAATTGTTTTTTCAGTGTTTACTTTATGTAATAGAAAAACAACAGAAATTTAAAAATCTGGGTTTAAAATGCAAACTAGCGATAATTCAATTAGAATTACTTGATGTTATATGAAACTTGTTATTTAATGTCGAAACCGTAAAACTGTTGTACAGTTTTTAAGCGATTTTATTGTAACACAGGTATTTTATAAGTTTGTTTACTTTTTGAATAAGAGAAAACAAGTGTAAATGATGTGATAATTACTTCTATTTTTATTACTGCAATTATGTTTATTGGATCATAATAATTTTACAGTGAACGTAAATCGACGCAATGCAGCTAACTGTTTTTGTACCTGTTCTAAAAAATAAACAGTAATTAAAAAAGTAATGATTATTTAATACTTAATTATTTGACCGTAATACAAATAGAATTTTTATTAAGGTAAAAACGTTACGATACCCCAATGAAACCAATAAGATGTGAAATAGTTGTTAAACATTCAATGTTTAACCACATTTCTTAATAAAACACAGAATAATACCAAGTAAAAAAATCTAAAAGTTTAAGTTCTTAGGTGTTTTTAAATTAGATTCGCAATTTCCGCCATTGGGATTAAACACTTTTCAAGTCTACTTCCGCAGCGATCGTAATTCACTACACAAAACGAGTGGATTATTAGATGGTATGAGTTTTCTTCAGTTTATTGATCCTAATATATGCTATACTTCAAAACTTTTTGTTTACTATCGGTGACCAATAGTGACGTGGTTACGAAGGAAGGTACCAGCGATCTACGATTATAGCCGCTGGCTTCATTCACTATCAATACGAATGTTAGAATAAAGGGTTCGTAATGTTACGGAAATATATTACAGAAATTGTTCCTTCCGGGTACAAATTGTCTATATTATGTTGAATATAATAAATAAAATAATACGAGAAAGACAACTTTATGTATTTAGAAATCCCTTTATTATTTAAATAAGAATAAGTAAGTAAATTTCATTATGTAAATGTAATTCAAAATAACCTTTATTACGTACTCAATGTTAATTTGGTATAAAACGGAAATTGCGTTAATGAGCCGCGACTCAAAACAATGGCTCATATTGCATTGGATTTAAATAAATTATGAACATTATTAATGGGCCCGTAACAAGTGGAGTGAATGTCGTCGTTTTGACGACTTCATTATATAATTAGGTATCAATTTAATGGGTTTTCATCCATCAGGGATTTACTTTGATTTAATTGATACCTTGATTTGATTACTAATTTAATAAATTCTTACGTTATGGAGATATACTTTTATTTGGAGGCACTAGCGAATAGGACATTGAGGAAAATTAAAAGGATTTTTTTCCTAAATCTTATGCATGGAAAATACCTGTCAACAAAGCATCTCAAAGAGATCTGGGGGATATATCACAATCGCCACGCTTGGCAGGCAGGTTGGTGATCGCAGTGAGGTAATACGGTACGGAAAAGATACTTCTGCCCATACTCTAAAAACTTGTTTGTGAGCTGTGGCAATCTAATATAATAAATGCACAAAGAGTGAAGTTATATAAAATTGTATCGAGCTCCCATATGATATCATCCTTCAAGTTAAAATCCATGGCGTCGAAGGTACAACGTGCGCTATTGATTACTTTTACAGTAGACAGGTGGTTTAAAAATTCGTTAAATTTTTTATACCAGATACATTATTCCAGCGTTATATTTCAGTTTTTCTATGATAAGTACTGAAAGAAATAAAAAGCAAAAGCAAAGCTAATCACTGGTGTCCGAGTATGAAATAAATGAAATCTATCTGATTACTTCGTTAAATATATGTTATAGATTACGCTATTATTCCATTGGTATTCTTCCACTAGCTTTGTCCAAAGTATCAAGTTTATAAGTCCGGTTAATCTAAGGTAACAGATATCTTAATTATAACTCCAAGCTACGGTATCCGATACATTTCTGTTGCCTGTTGAAACAACCAAAACATGGCATTGAAGTAATTCTAAATTGTAAAGTATATTGAACATTATTGATTGACAGAATAAATATTGTTTTGCCAATTACTCTTCTTTACACATTTTTAAATGATAAATACTATAAATATTTTTTATTTAGTAAAAAATGTAAGAACTAAATATTAAAATAACGATATTGAAGTAAAAATATCAAGTTTTTTTTTAATCATTTTACATGTTGTTTTCCATTGGATTACATTTTTAGTGATTTTAGTACACAATTAACAACGAAATTAAATTATTTGGATACTTCAATTCCATAACAGGTTTTCTATGACAATTTTATATCTATTAAATAGGCAATAACTTTACATTAATATATTGATCGTTTGATGTTTAAGAGTAAATCGACGACATTAATTATTATAATCCTCACGTAAATAGGACCTTACTATATTATTGAATACTATAAAACAAACATTAGCCTATCTAGAAGACAAAATACTAAAAAATTTATAGACATACGCCAAAGTGCAATTTCATTTTTAGTAATTTAATACTAAATGTTTTAAGACAATTATAATACCTTAATTAAATGTATTCTTAATAAATAGTAATTTAAACAACAAAAAAATACTACATTATTTTATATGTTAATATATAAATAATACATTAATTTTCTTTAACATTATGTCTATCTAAAATATATTGTATTTTGTCACTACGCTTTAAATTTAGGTAGGGCCTTGCACAAATATTCGATACGTCGCAATGTCTCTGTCTATATCCGTAACGGCATGCTGCCAACGTTCCCGGACTAGTGCTTATCACCCGTCAAATTAAATTTTCACATACCTATCAAAGATTTACCGATTTACATAAATATTTACGAGAGACAAATCAATTAATCATTAAATATGGAAACCGTGTATGACCAATGTTTAAAAAAGCTAAATGACAGGTTATTTAATAATCAAGTAAGTTTTATCATTGATTTTTTTAAACATTCTTTAAATTTATAAATCATTGTAGAACATAACGTATAAACATATTAAGATTTATATAATTCATTGGACAGTCTGTAAAGAAATTTTGGAATTAAAGATTGAATCATATATTTTTTTGAAAAGACGAGTTCAGTGCCGTTAGGACGTTAAGAAAAATAAATATTAGCGTGGCAATAATAGATCTTTTTTAATGTTCGAAAAGAAAATATTTTATTAACGATACCTGTACACCACTTTTTTGACCCTCTTAAAATATTTGTAGAGTTTATGAATATGGAATGGTTACTTAATCGCGTAATTGCTAAATCATGACAATAATAAGTGATATGGTACTATGAAACCATATAAATCGTGTACGATACAAAGTTTCAGAAAGGCTTATATCTGGACGTAGACGACATAAAGCGCCGATGTCACTATTATCGGTGCGATGCTTTGCTGGTGAAATATATTGCCCGGCACAGAACCGTGTCTGCGTTCATATTACCTTGAAAGAGAATCATTAATTGACGAGTCTCATAAGAGAAGCTGTTAAAACTTAGATGTAAAGATCACTCACTGTTTTTAGATATAATATATTTCTATTCATTTATTTTGTTTCATATGGTGGACTAGATCCAAATGTAGTTCTTTTCATACATGGTAAATATTTTTCGTCGTACTGGAAACCATTTGAAAACATAATTGATTTATATATTAAACAGCAAGTAATTTGTAAAAAAAAAATGTTTACCGAAAATTCAATAGCGACATTTGAAAAATAAAATTAATCATCACATTCAAATTTGATTGTTTTTAATAATATTTAGTATTAATTAAATCGTGGCCTGAATATAATTTTGTTAAAATTATGCATAATAAATATAATTACCATATATATTAATTGTTTAAATTAACATTTAAAACGCAATACAAACTAAAATCATCACCAATTAATAAAAAAATCATGTTCAGTTTCGGTACTACATAATTCCAAAGTAAACAAAAACCTAGCTTCGTTTTAATATGTATAATTATTTAAGCAAATATCTACTTCTTTTCAAAAAAGTAATAACATCAATATAGCATTTATAAAGAATTACCTTCAAATGTTTAAAGCATAGTAGATCGACAGAAAAAGAATGCTCAGTTACTAATTTTTCATTAAAAGTACCAAGAAAACTTTGTAGTATTGGTTTTCGCATTGACTTGGTACTAGTTTTAGCAAATTACATTAATAAAATGTATTGAACATTATATATAATTATACAATGTAATCAAATCTTTCCAAAAACTCTCTAAATTAATCTTAATCTTACCTGGGATAGTTAATTTTAACGTAATGATAACAATTCAAATATAAAATTCGGGAAAATCGTCTTAAAGGACACGGTTATTGCAAACAGGAAAATATTTTAACTAGTCGGTAAAAAAATGTATTTATTCTTATTTAATTTCATATTCATTACCGAATAAATCATAAACGTTCGTAAACCATTTATAAATATTAGACAGCTCATTTTTTTTCCTTAAAATCGGAACAATTCTGATAGTTACATATGCGTGGAAATATTTTCGACTGACAATAATAAAAATTGATCTCCGTGAAAAAACTTAATAAATAATGAGCTATTATGATGAGCGATCGATTTTATATGTTTTTACAATTTAGATTGCTAGGCAAAAGGTGAACTAAATTACCGTTAACATAATAATTCACACGAAAATAAATGTGTGTGGAATGCACAATGGAAAACGGTCGTATTTTCTTCTAAAACTTTAATAAGTACAACTTTTTAACAAGCCCCTCTCTTAATCACAACAACAGTCATCTGTCAAAATTTACCAGACGTCATTGGATTTTTTTTCAAGTGGCTTTTAAAACTAAACAATCCAACAATATATGCGTGTGCGTAAATTATCAAGCTTACAACTGACTATATTTTATTTATTGAAGTAAACTCGATATTTGTACCCTTAACGAACGATTCATGAACACAACGAATATAACATGATAGTGGATTTATATTATTTACGTATATTATAGACTTGTGGTATTTTTGAACGTTATAGTAACATGGAGAGGCCATGAAGTATACACAATGGTTAAGACTAAAGTGTTAAATCTACACTACATAAAGCAATTTACTCGTGTCAATGTTCCAAGTTCTAATCCACGTTAATGTTTGAAGTAAATGGATTCTTATTAAATCTTTTTATAAATTAAAATAAAAACATTTAATCCAAAAGACATCAGCGAAGAATGTTGTTTGCGTGATTTCATAAGGATTATTTCCGAAAATAACTGCGTAGTGGAGTTCAATTTACGAATACAGAGCCAAAAGCAATTCAGGTCAAATACCTTTTTCGTAATGGTATTTATTTCATTTTTCAAATTTAGTACGAGTACAATGTGATAAAGAATCGCTTGAAATGCGGTTTTTGCACATGTTTGATCGCATATACTATATTATACAATGGACAGCATTAATTTGAAAAAAAAAAAATCTTTTAGAGAACTAAGTCCTTTCAGTTTCGTCTAATGTATATTCATTTATATAGAAATTGAAATTACAAACAATGACGATCACTGATTATGAAATTTTCCCAACATGCAAATTCGTGTCTTTTTTTTTTATTTAGTGACTTTTTAACGGTATGGTCTTTTTGCTTAATTTTTTGATTGTGATGAAAAATCTGGCGTCATTTTCAAAATCTTACTGTTTACGAGAAACATTTATAAAATAGTGCTTCTCCTGCCTTCTCCCGTTTGCATGTACCTAGTATAATTCAATCAAACTCGACACGAACTGTAGAGTTTAAATTTCTTAATTCTTTAAGTTAATTGTTTATAGAAACTGATACCACGTAAACATTTATCAATGAAAATTGTATTCTCTATTTGCTCTAAATGTTTACAGAAATACAGTTTAGTAAACTGTTAGATAAAATCTTGGTGCCAAAAATGTTTATTATTTCTTCCCATTTTATTTTATTTTAAGCGGCTCAACATTCAGCATAACGCGAAAACAGAGTTACGCTTATTAAGTTCGACCTCGACCGTTCTTAATGTCGTAATTTGTTTGTTATATACTTTTTGTAATTTTTTAAGCGAAAAAGATAGCTATAATAATTAAATGACTGTTTAAAGTATATAAAAAAATAATTGTGCAAAATGGGCTAATGAGAATTGTGTTTATGTTCGTCCAATTGAGGGCTTTTTTCGCACTAGCAGATATTTTTAATGTATTTATACGTATTTGTATAATATTTCACCCAGAGATTAATGGAGAGGGCTATGCTCAGACCTTCGCTGCGATATCGAATCCGAAATGAGGAGATTCGCAAAAGAACTAAAGTCATACACGTGACTCGTAGAACTGCTTGTCTGAAGTGGCAGTGGGCGGGGCGCATTGCTTGAGCAGCCGACATTCGTAGGGCCAAATTGTTCCTAAGTGGCGAACAGGCACCAAAGAGGTGGCGTGGGTAGGACCCCGCTTGGTGGATTGACGACATAGCCAGGGTTGTGGGAAGTCGCTAGCAGCAAAAGATATGTGGCGATATTTGGCGGAGAACTATATATGCTAACATGATAATGATGATGAGATATATTTTAACTGCAGTATTGCTTTATCGACTGCTTTACACATATTGCTTTCGAGTATTTTCCATAAGGAATAAATAAAAAAGTAAATAATATATTTTCATCAAGTTAAAGATTTAGTCTTCAGTAGTTTATATATCTCCCCCGAAATACTCCTTTACGCTCGTGTTGTAGGAAAAGTTTTTCGAAGTATGTCAAGGTTTTTTACAAACATAAGCTTGAGTGAGTGATTTATTTATTAACGCAAGTATGAAAAAATTAATCTGAATATAGAATATAGATTGATATTTTCCTCGAAATAGCAGAATATGTAATAAATTCTAAATTTTTTTGAACGTTACGAAAATGTAAAAACTTATGCCCCTAAAAAAACTAACGGTTATATAAATAAATATTTATATTCGTGTAAACAGTTTTTTTTAAATATAATAAATAAAATTTTTTAGTTCTAATTCATTTCTAATTACAACACGGTTAATACACTGAATCTGTGTATCTAGTAATGGTGTGCAATAGGGAAAAGAATTATTTGTATATTTAACATTAAAAAAAGTTAGTATTATTTTTTTGGATTATCCGCGCAGCACGAGTAACCTGCAGAATGACACAGATTATTAATATAAAAAAGGAGTCGGTTTAACTTATGGATCAAGTAGTATCTTTATATGCAGTTCAAAACGCATTCTAATAATTCAAAAGATCGGCATGAATACAAAATTGAAGGCATAATTTATCAAGAAGACAGATTTATAGCCAATACTATATATAAAGAACCATTGCACTAGCTTTCAGACCCAGAACAGCCTACAAAATTGATCACAAAGGTTTTGAAACTATTCCACGTCATGAAACTTCTATTAAACCGAATGGGTCAGGCAATTACCCCAACATTTTGACCAAACTTCAAGTTGGCTGGTCACGAGCGCGTCAATGGCGACGAACGATAAAATGTTTGATACTTTTCGATGACTTGACATTTTATTATTAATACATGTCTACAGACAAAAACATATTAGAAAAAATTCTAATTCTAAGAAAATGTTATTAAGAAAAGGTGCTGTTCAATGTCGGCAGTTATCATCATTACCATCATTTCAGTTGACGCACATCCAATTTTGGATATAGGCCTCGCCCATAGGATTAATAGCGGTTTTAACACAATTCAATATTCAGTAATACGAAGTTAGCAATGTGCATGTTGGTTTTTTCTTAGTGAACAACAGCGTAAAAATTTTTCTTGCAATATAAAACAAGTATTACCTACATGGTATTAACCGCTATAAATATTAGATAATTACTTTAATTCCAATCAATTACACAGATTTTAATCGCTGAATATATAATTTTCACACAGAATATAAATATTTACGCAATTTATAACGTACATGATATTTAAAAAATTGCGAAGTAACTGACACTATCTAATATAACTGATTTAACATCAGAGATAAATTATTAGATTTTAGATTTAACATCTGCCGTACAATTTTAGTATTTTTAGTGTCTATAATTTAAAGGTCATATTTTTGACATTTTAAGATTAATTACTTTTGTGTTATTTTTATAAAATAAATGATTGTTTTACTACCTAAGAGTTATTTTTTTCATTATTTATATACATATCTCTTTAAATGAATAACCATGAAATGTAATTTTTTTCTTTCTCTGCTATTGTTTCAAGGAAGTAGATCAATACAATTTTATCGCCTTTCACGCCATCTAGCGGCAGTTTGTGGTATTTATTACTTACCTAGTTTCGGAGCCAACTACAGTCCAGCCTCGCCTTCGTCGCAGGGCACGAACTTCAGCTGTTACCACTCGATCACGAGTTCTGCGATGGCGGCTGGCGCTAGCCGCTAAGAGATTAATAGCGCCCTCTTCCATTTCCGCAATAGGCAACATCGTTTAGCGGAGTTAAACGTTGCGTTTTACACTAGGTGGCGCAGTCACAATATACTGTCACATTTCTTAAAATTACTATTTTTCCGATGTTATTAAAAAAATTTACACCTACAATAGTACAAAAATTTCAAGTAATACATAATAATGCAGCAATAAATATTACATTTAATAAATTTTTATCAAAAAGCTTTACCGGTAAAGTTGGAAAAACTTAAACAAAATTACACTGTGATAAGAATCTTTTCAGAAATTAGAGAGGAATGCAAATCACCCACTGACTGACTCGTCTAATAAGGCGCTATATACCAAAATTCTCATGAAAAGGTTCAGAGATGGTTGTCTAATTTCTTGTCTGTCTATTCATTGTAGGCTATGTTTTTAAATCCTTATAGGTTCTATGCATTTAAATCCTTATAGGTTTCATGACGGATATGCACTTATCATGAAAGTGTTATTCTAAGCTACACGAAAAAAATAAATGCTTAACCATCATATCATGACATTATAAAACTTATTATTGCAAATTATTGAGCGGTCAGAATTTTTTTTATTAAAATGCTTAAATTACTTTCGAGCTCGTTAACGTACAGCGTTATTGCAACTGTACATTATTAGTAAATGGTTGGAGAGTTCCCGAAGTTTTTTCTTCGTTCAATAATTTTTAATTTGAAGTAGGAGGTAAATATTTATATAGTACGATTTTTCGTCGATTTTAAAAATAGGTTACTAAAATTAATTTTAAAACCATTGTGGTTCTTCTGGTTTTTGTATATATTTTATTTCAAGAAAGTATTTTTTTGCGTATATATAATAACTTACATTTTATTTGTTTGAAAGTTATTTGGAGACTTTAAATTAACAGCAACGATTCCTAAAATTTTTGTACTTGATAGCGTACTTCATTTCTACCTAGTATATTAACATAACACGAATAACAATAACACAGTTAATGATAAAGTCCTCAACATATTTTTAACACAGTCACAAAAGTTGCTTTCAACTACGAAACATGCACTAAGCGGTCTTGTCTCTTACTGTATTTTTTTTCGTGTAAATTTTTAAAATTTATTTTTTCCGATGTTATAAATTTGATCAACGTTTAAATCGGTCGCGGCGTGCTGGTGACTGCGCGTGCGAGTTGGCGAGTAAGAGTCGCCTGTTATGCTGGGAGCACATCGTCGCGGCCATGATGAACATTTTCTCGGTAATTTTTTAACAATGTATGGGGTAATAAGTTACTGTCACTGTCACACTCATGACTCAAGTGTGGCGCAGATAATAAAGAAAACTAAATAGTATGCATCATGAATATAGTGGATTCTGGAAACATTTTAAAGCGTGACACGCTTTATCTCTATAATACCATTTTAGCGACATTTAGGAAAGAAATGTTTCAAATAAAAACAGTGCATAAAAAATGATTATGAAGATAATATCAGGTAACTTTTCAATGACTTATAATAATTCCACTTCTTAAATGTATTTATGATATTACATTTAATAAACATTCAGTTTCCTTGAAACAGCTTGAATTGATGCAGTCTGTATGTGTAAACAGTTTTAGTTTAATAAGTCAATACGGAATATAAAAACCTAATATTTTTAGGTCCCCACATAGAGTAGTCTTTGAAAAACATGTATCGAATCCAGCTTACGTACACATACACATATTGAGAATCTTTTATCACAGTTACTTAAAAAAGATCGGGCGTTCAATAAAAAAATCTAATTTACTTCGGAGCATTCAAATATCATGGCATCTCGAATAAAAACGGTTATTATCTTTTTTTTGAACATTCCGTGCCACGTGGCTTATAAGCGAATACTAATTAATTTATAATTTTATAAACGGGATCTTTTAATAATTTTTACTTTTACAGTTTTATTTTTTAATTTTTATGATTTCATGGGAAAAGTTGTTTTTTATTAATTTATAAGGAAATTTGAATCCACAGGAATCTATGACAGGCGTGGAAAACCACTAAACAATTACGAGAAACCAGCAAAGGTGTTATCAAAGCTTTTTAATTTAATATTGGGACTAATAAATAATCATCAACATTTCAGCCACAGGAGGGAAGTCACTGCTATCACATCAAAAATTTCCTATTAAACAATAAAATGTTCTAAAATAAATTGTTTTGTAACAAAATCTTCTTAATTGTAGGGCCTTGATATATAAAAAAAACGATTTACAGCAAAAAAAACTACTTCTATTTTTTAAGTTTTACAGATTCCGTAAACTATATTTAAACAGCGATTGAAAATAAATTGAGATTGATTTTCTAATGTCGAGAGACGATTTCCAGTGGCTACTTATTTTACACTCAGTTCACTCAACCAGAATTAAATAATAAACTACTGCTTAAGCACGAGTTTTTACTATTTTGTAGCTTGTGTACCAAGCTTAAATATGAAATATGAGTCATAATTTTACATATAATGTTAATTCTGGAAATCGAGATATCAAATTTCAATTAGTGTTTAATGGATGTATTATTTACCACTCGTATACTCTGGGCTTATAATTGTAGGTTAGCGTAATTTACGATTTTATGAATATTACGCTCTAACAGTATTGAAAATAGTGTTCTCAAGAGACATGTTTACGCGGGTAGATCAAAAATAGACGGTGGCAAAGATTCAAATATGTCGCCTCTGTCCTAATCATCATTTCGACCGGTTCTCCTAACGTTATAATTATAAATTACTTACCTGGAATTTAGAAACCTGTATCGAAAATTTATTTGCACAATTTTAATAATAACGCTTAATTAAAAGTTAATATTTTTAATTTTGCGGTTGATTCGAACTAAAATAGAATTGTCACGGTTAAAGTAAATACTCCATCCATGTGTCGGGATTTGTGCCAACAATATCCAACATTTCTAAAAAAAATCAACAACACTTTCTCGTCCCGTCATCGCTTCAGATTTTGACAAATGAGCTAAGAACTATTTAAAGTATGCTTATGTCTATACAGTACAAAAAACAGTTTTTGCACAAATTTGCCAAACTAAACAAAGTTAATAGTGTATGATTTTCGTTCTGATTATCATTGGCTCAGAGACATGAATAATAAGTCTTCTATTATCATCGAGTTTTCAGCCGCAGGATGTCCACAGCTGGACATAAGTCCCTCCCACATATTTTCAATAAGACCGGTTGAAAAGGTCTTCCAAATACCTTAACAATGTCGCCTGGCTACTGAAAATCCTAAACTTCAATGCCCCAGCGAAACTGTTCAGTGCTGTAACGAATGTATATATACAAATTCAAAAAGCTATATAAAATTACATAAATTCATATCGAATTTATAAGATATACGTATCAGGACTTTTTCTGTCGCTTTGACCAACAAATCTACACTCAACGAAGGATAGGCTTCCGAATAGTACTGTATTGTGTAGTAATATATTGTATCGGACTTGATGTTTAAATCTACATTCAATCGTTAAGATACAACTTTTTTATGGTTAACTGTTTCTGTTTGTAGGTAATAAGAAGTTATTATTTCAAGTGTTTCACACTCTCACACTCTCTGGAAAAGAAAAGTTATTCTGATTTTATCAAGTAAATATTTTCCAATAATAAATGTTTTTTTTTCAAAGTGGCATTTATTATTAGATAAAATCAAATGTGTTAAACTGGTATGATCTCAACTATTTTTTCTTAACTTAAGATGTATGTACTCATCTTACTAACGTATCATAACATTATATATTATGTACATACATCTAGATAAGTTACTCAGAAAAATCAACCATTGTCCTGTAAAGGGGTCAACCAGAGCAAATTTCATGTTTTACATCAAAAATCTCTTAAATCTTTGAACCTATTTTTTGCCATACTTAGTCATCACCATCATCATATCTCGACTAGTCTCGCACCATTAACTATGTATGTCGACAATCCATCTAGTGGGGGGGGGGGGGGGGGCTACCCACGACGCGTTTACCACCTCGTGGTAGCCAATTAAGAACCTTTTGGCCACAAGGGTCATCGGTTGTACTAAAGATAGGCCCCGCCCACTTTAGACCAGCTATTCTTCGAGCTACATCGGTGATTTGAATTCTTCTGCTAGAGTTATTTTGTCTGGTTCACTCATTCGGAACCAATAAACATATAAGAAAACTAGTCCAAAAACATTTTAAATTTTGGTTCATCTGTTTAATAAGTCCAGGCAAATATTAAAAGTGTCATTAAAGATTTTAAAAATTTACATGTTATTTAATACTAAGATGTCTAATCACTAATATTAACTTTGCGAGAAAACTTTTTCCCCGTCCTCATATTAAAACCTCCCATTGTCTACACTTTAATAAATAAATTAGACACTAACGTCTTAAATATTAAATCCATTAGCTGAACTAACAACAGTTTGAAAAGTCATTGAAAGGTTTATCCACTATATATATATATATATCCATCTTTTCGTATGAAATTAATTCATTCAAGGCGGTACTTAAGCTAATAAAACGGAATTGTTTTCTGCTAAGTAAATTAAAGCGATGAATAACTTTATAAATTGACTTATACATTTTTTTTAATTTTTTGTCTAGCTTACTCTTTAAAGTTATTTCTATTTTATTTTATTAACCGTGTATTGATTCAAGCCGCTCATAATTTAAATGAAAGTAGCAAAGTTTAAATATTACGTTGATTCTTCCTGTTTTTAAGTTATGAATTTTCTTGTGGTTTTTAATAAAATGTTAAAATTTTAATTTTGTAAAATTAAATGTTACCTATGCCTAAATTAACTACGTGTCATTTGTTATAAGAAATAAGCTAGGTACAATGATTTTTTTGCATTGACAGTAAGTCTGGCCATAAACAGTATTATAATTAAAAATATACAAAATATAACCTTTTAATTTGGAACCTATCATTTTATAAGATTACTAAGTAAGGCGAGCTTTAAATGCCACGATAATTTGGAGTTCCTAAAACGACCCATATGATTGGCAATAAAGAATCTTCCAATAGAAAGAGTGCTTGCTGTTATTGACAACTAGCCTAAATATTTAAAGGATTATATTGCAGCCAATGGAGACCACTTCGAGTAAGCTTTATACATTTTATTGATATTCTGTTAATGTATTAATCTAAATGATATAAATGGTAAAAAATATTACGTGCAATAAAAAGTTGTTTTTCTTGATAACAAAATTTTTGACAAAACTGAGTATAATTAAAAATAATATAAAGGTAATTCTAAAATACCTTTTTAAAGTTTATTTACATTTAACTGTATTATGTAGATCCTATTAAGTTTGGTGACTTTTTGCCATTTTGGAGGTAATTACACGACATTGACGCTGTATACATTTTGGGACTTCTAATAATAAAACGCAAGAAGTAGTTTTTGCAGACCTCTCAAAACGTTAAACTCATACTACCTAAAGAATTCTGAAGACACCAAGACAGGCGGAAATCTTATGGAAGATGGATTAAACCAATGTAGCGAATGTATTATCACTTCTCAGCTAAACTCTCGTAATATTTTCTGAGAGGTTACATGCATTTTCTAATGTTAGACCTCTTCTGTTGATTAGTTTAAGCCTTTTGTCTCGATTTCTTTCTTTAATCTTAGCAATTGTAGGTAGTTGACATCCGAATCGATCATTACGAGCAGAAGCTCGGCGGTAAATGATCTAAGGCTCGTAGACAACAAAGCTCTGTCAATCCCACCGTAGAAATAGCATTACGTCATAGCGAGTTAACCCGGTTTTGCCAAAGTCTGTGAAGCCTGGCCGATCATCGACCGTATTTTTTTTGCAAATTCTTGTCGTACGTGATCTATTTTTCATCACCATTTATTAATCTCCTCAAAAACGGTTTGGTTTTATTACGTCTTAATAAAGAATCATGAGTAAATAAGTACACGGTTTATTTCATTTCAGTGAGCTCAAGTGATATCTTAATATCGTACTTTTGAGTAGAAACCATTTAATTCTTATTTATAAATGTTCAACTATTTATAAATCGGCCTCAATCCACTTCTCCAAAATTGTCGTACATTTTATTTGTATCTGGGCGAATAGAACGAACTGCATCTTTGAGATTATGGCCTTCCAATGGAAAACGCTTAAACAAACTTTGTGCTACTCTTACATCAGAAAGTCCAATAAGTAACTTTTTTGAGGATTACGTTTTTTTTTCATTTTTCTCTTTTTTTAAATAAATTTTAAAATGTTTGTAATTTTTTCATTTCATCATATTTTGACAGAAATTAAAAAAAAAAAAACAAAGAGTAATAGCGGAAAACAAAACTTTACAGTTTTACTAACTTGTCTATTTGTTTTAAAAACCTTTTAAATTTAATCAAGACAATATTGCGTAGACTTTTTATCCTACACAATATTTTTGGTATTTAATAGACGGAACAGTTAATTATCTTGGTATTGCTTTTGTTAAGGTATTTTAAAACAATCATTAAAAATATTCAATAAAATTATAATTATGAATAACAAGTAAGAGCGAATATTACTTCCCGGCAGGGTATCTTTTCTATTATTGAATAATACCTAAAAGTCATTCAAAGAAGGCCACTTCCTAATAACTAATTTTTAATTATCTTTAGCTTTCATTATTTTTAATAAGTCTTCTACAACTATTTCTTCAGGTATTAGTTTGGTTTTGGTTATCTAAGTATGGTCAGTAATGTAATTAACTGAAAATTTCATTACCGTCTATTATTAGCTTCACTATTAGGAATAATAGACATTTGGTAGTGGCGTGACGTATACTTATCCCGATTATACAAGGTTAATGGGCAATGGGCAAGATGCCGGCACCTATTATAGTAGTGAAGATGATTAGTGGTATTTGTTTGTATTGAATCCGGCGACTTATTTAGTTTTGAATTATTCGTTAAATGAAATCGTATACTGCGTAATCGAAAATAACCGTGTTTGTTAAAATAATAAATTCATAAAACATTACAACGACAGTAAATTAAAATAACATATGTCAACAACCAAAAACGAAATTTAAATAGTTAAATTTCTCTATTAACAATCGATGTATTAAATAAGTTATTACGTAGTAATTATTTCGATACTGAAGTAAAATTAAAATTAAAAGATATTTTCTATAGTTTGTATTTAAAATTTACACCGTTTAAATAATATACATGATACGGTGATGTCTGGATGGACATATATACATATGTGTATTTATGTGGTTACATGTATACATACTTTTTGGTTAACTAAAGTGGGAAGGCTTTCCAGCTCTATTAACGTTAAAAATATTGGAATCTTTGTTTTCCAAATATTTTAAAAGTATTCTCAATTTCCTAAATTCCTTACCTGATATATTATGTAACTTGAAAATTACGAAGTTACGACTAACCATTTTTATAGAAAAAAACAGTTTAAAAGGAACATCCACAAATTCACAATTATTTATACAAAGCTCCTTAGAGGTTTCTTTAACATAATCCAATTAGCGAATAACAGACTATAGATTTAGCAAGTGAATTACGATTGTGTAAGAAGATCCAGATTCCATTATATTATAGTTACTGCTACACAAGTTATCCGGTGAGGATCTAATTATGTTAATATTGATTTAACAATGTTGTCAAAAAAGTTTATAAACAAAAATCACCACAATCCTGTACTAAAACTTTAGGTCTATTATTTACAAATATTTATTATATTAAGTGTAAAACATGGAGACATATAGCTATGAAGCATAGATATTCGTTAAAAATCTAAATGTGTAATGTTAATGCTACAGAGCAAGAATTTCCAATGCAAAAATAATCTCAACTTCTACATTTCAGCGAATAAACATTTGCCTTAAAATACTTTTTAAAACCAGTGTTTTGTTTTTAAGATGAAACTGTACAATGAACGTAAAGTTAAAGAAATAGGTACGTTTAAAAATAAGTAGTAATTTTTTAAATTCTTTAGTACTATTATTTTTGTTAACTTGAAGGCTCCATTTTTTCACATCAAATTCTTTATATTAGTTAATAGTTTCGGTCAACGGAGCCATCCATTGGAATACGTACGTGATATAATAAATGTCTATTAAAATTAGCAGTAATCTTTGATCTTTCCTAATTGAATTATTTTTTGCATTTGATGTGCACGTGTATTTAAAACGATTCACAATATAAATTACTTGATATGTAGAGGCATAAGACGTGAATAGAAAATTGACGAGAAATTAAATAGAGCCACCACTATACCGAAGCTTCAACAGTTGTTAATTTGAAATCTGTTTGAAGCATCAAAAGATAATTGGAGTCAAACTGTTATTTCCCCTATACAAGATTGATCTATTTCCCTTCAACCCAGCCACCGAGATTTGTTTTAGAACTTTTTCATACAACTATCTGAGATAAATGTATTTGACACAATGAATCTTTTTTCTACGCTCGTCTGATGTTATTTAATGGCGATGGATAAATCACGATGAAACTTCGCCATGGCAACAATATAGGCAATATTATTATGAAAAAGTCGGTCATGGACCGCGTAAAAAATGCCTACAACTACCAATTTATTATCATAAATAATTATTAAATTTTTAGATAATACGCTAAAAAAGTGGCATATTTTCCGGAGTGAAAAGTGTCAGTGAGTGCAAACGACGTGCTACAAACATAGTATTTAAAGTTTTAAATCAAATAAAATATTTAGTAAACGTATACTTCTTGTTTTTACCAACAAAAATATGTTACCCGATATGTTCCCCTATGAAAAATATGTGTCTTGTTACCCGATTTACTACATTATATTCGATATTCGCACGTAAAATAGTATTCTTTTATTTTTGTAATAATAGGATTAAGTATGAGATATATCCTCTATCGACAACAAGAATTCATTAAAGGCTTTATTATTAAGACAAGCTAAGTAGTTCATGCTTTATTTAGGTTAAAAAATTCATCTTAATTTGATAATTCTGTACCATATTGTACTAAAATTCTTGTCAAAACAAACTTTTCTAAATAGCATTGTATATTATAATAAAATAATAATTTATTGTCGTCGCATAATTTATAAGTAGGTGAAAATAATATTTTTAAAAATAATGACACAAATTAAGAGATGTTCCTTAAACAAAGGATGATGTTAGGATGAACGCTTACGTATTTGAACTATTGTTGTGTTAATGTTCATAGCAAGCATCTAAAGAACCCCTCATGAATATTAAGGAGGTATTAATTGTCTCTCGGATCACTTAACCGCTAAAAATATCATTACAAATACAGGCACGACTTTACATATTGCGTTCCAACGATAATAACCATACAATTCTATTATCCTATTTCTATATTATCGTTGCTGATGACTAACCTAGACGACAATTTAAAAATATTGTTAAAATTTTCACAAATATCGTCTACACTATATCTTATTAGATACTTAACACACAGTTGTCCTTATAGATGCTCGAAACCGTCCTATAAAAAGGCAATGATCATTTACGAAAAAAGTAATAACATTATATATTGAAAAGATAAGGTCATAACATTATTTCATCTTGAATATTCTATTATATTTCATTGTTAACACCAGATCATTGTTAAAGATAAACATCACTGTACTACGAAGGATAAAAGTGTTCATCATGGCATTAATTCCAGTTATTTGTAAAATGTCAAAAAAGTTCATTATTGTAATGGATATTAAACACGCATACATTATTATTATGGAAATAATTTCAACTAGCGACTCTCTACATATCGTTGACTCGTAGCAACTACGGTAAGTTAAAGTAGTTTTTGAAAATAACACGTTAAGCTGTACAATGTCTCCTAATATTAGCCGAGAAAAACCGGCATTAAAAATCATAAGAAAAATATTGAATAATAAGCAGCAAAATTTGTAAAATTATTACTTACCCACAGATCCAAGAATGCCTACGGCGAGGTATAGAGGCGAGCGTGAGCGCGAAAGGCGGTAAGGGTGCGGGTGGCAGGCCAGCCTCATCTTGAGGCGCCCCACTCACACGAACCTCCGGAACTCGCAGCTGGTGTCGCCCGCTCATCTCACCACTTCTTACTCGCCCAATTTACATAATTATACGAAATTTAACCACTATTTACTTTGTTACACACAGCCACTCAATGTGAAAAGTTTCTCATTTAATCGTTACGTTGTAACGCCTAATTAAAAAAAACACTGTTACTGACATTTGAAAAGCTTACCGTTAAAAATAGAATGTGTTTTAAGAATATTTTTACGGCTGAAGTTCTTGTTATCAATGAGAGCAGTGTGATTTACTTATTTAGCAGCTAAAGTTGTACGAAATCCCTGAGACACAATCCATCTATTCGAAAAGTCTTTATTGACAGCTTTAGTTGAGAGGCTTTGGCAATGAAGTTCTATAGCTAAATCCGTTAAAATATTCTGTTGTTTAAACTAACATGTTTGTTGTTGGACTATAAACGAAATATTAGTTAAAAAGAGGCGAGGTTCTTACAAATGGTAACAAATGGAATAAATAAACATAAAGGTTAATAACTAGGCTAAACATTTTACGTATACGGCACAGTTATTTTAATTTCGTCATACCACTATAGTTAAATATTTTTATAGTTATAAGGTTGATTTAAATAATCAGCAGAAATGATAGATCGTTATCGTATGTAATTTCTGAAATCGTAGAAAATAAAAAAATACAATTCTTTTAGAAAAGTTAAGAAGGTCCGTTATATGGATGGAATTAATTATTGAACTGAATTATTTGAACCATCTGTTGGCTATATGCCCAACAGCGACATTGTTGAGAGACTGCGAAGGTTAAGAATTATATTTACGTTATAATAATTATAATCCGCATTTCAAACCTAATTAAGCTATGACGGAATTAAAATAAATTATGTTTTATTTGGACTTTTAAATAAGGTCCATTAAATATTAAGACATTAATAAAACTCGTTAAAAAAAGAATTATGTTTAAAATATAACTAAAAATATTTCTTAATGTTTTAGTTAGTATAATATATAACACTTAATTATTTAACTTTAATTTGTTAACTCTCTAATTATTTTTATATTTTACACAGATAAATTTAAAGACAAAATAATTTTTTTTTTAAATTTTAGTAGTCATTTACACGCACTTTTGAATTGTCGATTATATATATACTTGTATATAACATCAACCATGTAGATGAGTCAACAAACCATCAAACACAAACTAAAACTCGTGAGCACTTTATAAGATTTATTGAATATTATATTTTTAATTTTAGATGTAAAACGAAGAAAAGAAAGGTTTAAGATATCTGGTGGAACTTTATTCTATATGCGTACAAACAGACCCACGAAAGAATTGTTAATTTTTTGAAAAACTTTTTTTAGACACTTTCAGTTTATATTCATTTTTTTATTTACCACGTGTCAGTCGCCACTTTTATATAATATTTTAAGTTTAGGCGTATAAATAATATGTTATTACAGTGTATAATAAATATTTCACAGATGATTGAATGATAAGAATAGTTTAAATCGTTTTTATTAATTCTTATTAACTTGAGTAATTATTACTATTAATGATTCTTTATAACATAATTTTTCAAATCTTTGCTTCGATATTAGATGTATCAGTAATAAAATGTAGGCAAGGCAAGTACGATTTATTGTTCGTGACCTTTTCGTGCAGGGCGAGCCTGAAAGACACGTAACACGCACATGAACGAATTTATGTGCTATTCTGATCTGAAAGGCGCTTGTCATTTAATCAGCAACTGATTTTTTTTTAAATATTAGTAATTAATTTTTAAACTAAAATGTTAATAAATTTAAGAAAATAATATAAAAAGAAATAATCAGAAAAAATATTATAAGCCGATCTATAAATTATTACAAAATTTAACCTGGTCATCAGAAATTATCAAATCACAAAGCGTTCTTTTGTATAATAAAAGTGTTTAATTTTTAAACGTATATTTTAATAAATATTAGAAAGAAAATGGTAAGTAGTAATAAAAAAAATCTATGAGCCGATTTATTAATTACCACAAATTTAAACTGATCATAAGAAACGTTCAAATCACACTACGTTATTTTTTGAATAAGTAAAACGTAACATATAATATTAAGAAATTGAACGGCAGCTTTTGGTATTGGTACCACAGATTATAATATAAATATATGATTATATAATAATAGTCGAATATCTAAATGTTTCTCAGTAACGGTAGTAAATAGTATTTATTATAGTATTTGCTACGAAACTCCTTAGTAAAATTCCAAATATTTTAGATAACTGTTTGACAAAAGTTTTTGCTGAAAATATGCATATGCAGCTCGGTGATCTAGTAAACTAGAAACTAATTTTAATATTCCCTGCATATATGGTATAGTGGTATTGGCACAAAATTCGAACATGAAATACAAAGCTTTGGGTAACCGCTTTTCGTACACATAGGAGCGAAATTGCGAACCGTTGCCAATATTCAATATTCACGTTAAAGCCCATATTACAATTAATTAAATTGGTGGCTTTTATAAAAGCTAAAAAATATAAATAATTTCGTAGGTATATTTTATCAAATAAAATATAAAAAGTAACTAAAAACGAAACAGTTTTTGACATAAATTTATATCAAACAACTGTTCTTCGCCCATTTTTAGATATATGCTTGATGCTATTATATGTACATATATATATCCTTTAATTTCTAAAGCTTATATCAATTGTAGTAAGTACCTGTGTTTATGTATATTGTTTTGCATTACGAGTGTACTGCTTATTGCTTAGTGTACTGCTATATTGCATATGACTTTGTTACTTTGTGTAGATAAAGGTTCAAATTTTTCAGTAACAATATCGGAACTACAGTAATAATAATTCAATAAAAAAAAAAACATTGCCGGTGATTTGTTTCCACACGTCAAGAACTTGAAAGAACGAAATGAAAGATTATGTTATAATTGTAGTAATAAAAATAAATGAATAAAAAAATCAAAATATTACTATCACGGTTTATTTGATTGTTCAGCCGTACAAGCTCAAAACAAAGGCTTTTCTCGACGGTAAATGCCTACAATGGACTTCCGTCTTTATACACATATAATCACATTATTTATAATTAATCCGAGTTCGACGTTCCTATGTAACTGAATTGTTTATAAAGACATTTTCATACGATATTCAATAACTTTACCTTTCAAGAGAAAATCGCACATGAGTACACAATTTATAAGCTTTCTTTTATTAACTTAGATTTTTTTAAAAGGTCACTGTTTGCCTTTTTGTTATTTTCTTAACTCCGCGGATTGGAAGTAGCAGGGGGCTGACCACGTATATCCTCACCCTCGTTTTCAATAATTAACCTCGGTTTAGGCCGTCACAAGAGGATTCATGGAGGTCCATGAAGCCTCGTCTTAGACAGTCACTCATTACGAGTTTAGGATTTCGATTCAAAGTTTTGCGAGGGGTCTGTACTTCTACTTTATTAGTACCTTTTGTCTGGGTCTCATTATTACCAATTTAGAAAGCGCGCTGAGGTAGAGAAGTAGCGAAAAAAACTCCAGTAATACATTTATTTATTGCCATAGAAAACCTAGCGAACACTTGGAAATAACTTGTGTAGGTTTGAAACCGTCTAATCAATAGTCGTGGAAAGTCTAAATAATGTCCCGGTCTTAGGACGGTGTCACGTTTAATGCCCCGGGAGAAATGTGGCCGCACCCACAATTAAAGTATTTGGATGTGATGGAACAGTAAAAAAATAAAGCCCAGATAAATTTTAAGAATAGGGCAATAGTAGATAGCTTCAGGTCTATATGAAGACATTTATTGCATATGTACCACGGTGCTATGTATGTCTTAAGATTTACATATAATTCAACTACAAGCTTCTGTTATGTCCGAATATGAAACTTGGGTATTATATACTTACGTTATACTTGACAGATCAACTAGTGCGTACTTATTTAAGAAAAAAAAAATCCTGGCTGAAAACGCTAGAACCAATATTAAGCTGCTGACGTTATATTATAGGATATAACTGTTATGAATTTAAAACGTAGCAAAAAATGTAAAATTTTGTTGCTGAATGTATTCATTAATTTTACTTGTTTTAGTGGTATGAAAAACAATGGAAAAACAGCGTGAAATCATTTTCATATCATTAATTGCTATGTGTACTTAAAAACTTTAAATTTAATGGTTTTTAAACAGGTAAGACAAATATATTGCAATTAATGTTTTACGTTTAATCTTTGCTTAAACCTAAAAACTTCGACGGGTTTTAATTTAAGTGATTCTTTATAAACCGCTATTAGTAAATATTTTGGTGGTCACAAAAAGTGTGTTACTGTAGCAAAGTACATATCCCTGATTTCTGCCTAAAAATAATTCACCGATGTCGAAATTGAGCAGAGGTCCCAGGTGAAAATCACATCCAAAATAAATCGGCCACAAGAGATCATTTTTGTTTGCCAAGTATATGCCAATTACAGTAATCTCTCAGATAATATTTTTTAATCGTCGGATAGAAGACTTCTAATTTGCGTATTTGTTTTTATTGCAATTGTAAACAAAGCCTATGGGTTGCGACGTAAACGGCGTAAACTTGATAATGCAACATCGATCGATTTATTTATAATTAATCAGATAAACCACTGATAAAGAACAGATAACACAGGTTATTTCACTTTTATTGTTGTCTCTTTTGTAAAGATATTGTTTAAACATGTTCATCTAATTAGATTGAAAAACTTACATAGTTATCACATAAATTGTTTGTTCAATATTATTATTAACTTCTAAAACAAACATGTGGTGGTTTAATCTCATTAGCCCAGTTTTAAATAGCGTTTTATCTGGCCACAGATGTATCAAAGCTCATAATATTATAAAAATAAATATTCCTTAACATGATACAGGCACATACTTAACATTAATTAATCAACAAGCTTCACACGTGCATTTTCATTGGTTATTAAGACATTTATAAACGGAAAGTTTTCTTGGGAATACCTTAGATGCAAGCCTATAATAGAGCTGATATATATGTGATTTTAATAAATATTAGTAGACCATAGTTCTATCCTAGTTATATTTATAGCATTCTTTTCTAAGTGTTTTTTCCTTTTTTTTCAATTTTTATATTACAGAAGAGAGCTGTTCGTGCTATCATGAGACATGAGAGAAAGATTAGTTAAAGAAAAATTATGTCCCTTTTTACATAAATGATAAATTTCTGAATGTGAATCATAATGACATTAAATACAATAAAAATTACGATGCATACGAGTTTAGCACTAGAAATAAAAATAAGCTTGCTATACCTTTTCAAAACGTTATAAATCTAGCAACTATGTACCGTTATTCAATAGATCTCCATGTAATGTCTCTTAAATGTGCTTAATCTAAAAAATATTCAACAGTAAAATTAGTGAAGGATTTTTAAGTGTTTTAAAGCTTGAGAAAGAATTACTACAAGATCACGAAATTTATAAAAGTGATAATAAAAAGAGTTAATTTATTGTGTTTCTGTATCACAGTTGCTGCTTGATGTGTACAGTAAAGCGTATTCACTATATAACAATATAAAAAAGTGTGCCAAACATTAATTTTAGGGGGACCGGAAATTAATGTCGTTTCTGTCGACATATTTTACAGAAAAACATATTGATATTACCGCTCCGGCATTGAAAATTTATATGCTAGATGGCAAATAGTTGTTGTTAAGGAAGGTGAATAAATTCTTGATTAGAAATAAAAACAAGTTAAAAATGTAGTCGTGTGAATTTAACTTAAGAAAGAGAAGTTAGTTTCCAATCCCCCTAATAACAAAGGCATTTTTTACGTTCTACTTCTTTATGTATCTTTCATGATACAAAGCCTACCGATTAAACAAGTTTACTTGCTATTAACCTATTTACATATTTTATTTCATTGTATTTTAGTGTATACTTTAAAAAATATAAACAAATTTTTAACGGCATTATATTAAAAAAAATCAACATCTAAATGTTAATGATAATTATTATTCAAAGTTGGCTCATGGATATATTTAAACTGTTACTGTGATTACTGCAAATAATTATTACAAATTGGAAAGCGGTACTCTGCTGCTTTGTATACAGAACATTTACTACCATTTACAATTATTTATTGTGCCACATCTTGCTCAATAAAACAACATAAAGAACATTTATGCGTCGTCGTTTATACTTCCTCGTAGTCGAATTAAATTATGTAACCAATCCATTACCTGAGTTGTTAGAGCAATGTAGTAAAAGTCGTAATACTATTCCACTATAAAATCATTTAATCTGTACTTACGTAAGTTATATTTTTAATCGTAAAGCATAGTTTTATTTGTGAGATTAATTTAAGTTAATTAATTAATTCGGATTTAGTTAAGAAAATTTATTGAATTTTGGTGAAACTGAAGGTGCGCGTTTTCTAAATAATAAAAATATAAGAGTACACACAACACAATAATTTTACACATAAAAACTCATACGCAAAACAAAAAACTATCATATTCGCAAATAGATTATTTGTGTGTGGATGCGCGTGACGTTATGTTTTGTGTATGTACGCAAATGGGCCTGTTAAGCACTGGACCACGGACGAGGCGCAGCGCACTGGTCTTCCGTCCATAGGCCTATGGTGTTCATTGCTTACAATCGTAACACATTTAATAAATAACTGTAAGACATAGTACACATTAGACGAGAAGGACTTTATTACCTTTAGAAGCTCCATTTCATCAACGGTCCGAGTATTGAGTGAACTTTTATTACGTAAATTATTTTACATCACATTTGGGACGTGAAGTGAAGTTGAAGTAATCTATTTTGGCATTGGGGTCATTAAAAATATCCACGGGTCACTCAGGCTTCTCTTTTAAACGCGCGCACTGCCTTATGTGCTTTCAAAGAATGCTAGAATTTTAAAGGTTATTATTAACAGTGGTTAATGTAAGTTCAAATTTTGTGTGTAGTTATGCGCGCACCTTTACGTATTTAATTTTGAAATATATTTCACAAATCGTATTCCGTTTTCTCAAACGAATAAAACTGAAATAGATAGAGAAGTGATGAACAATAGACATTACGCTAAAATAACTTATTATAGTTGTACGTGTACACAACTTTGTAATAGAAAAATATGTATAGGTATGTGCGCATAACGTAGTTGCTTTAGTGCTCAGGAGACTTGACACGCAACACGAATAATTATTGTTTATGAATCATCTGCCTATCATGTCGCAATTAAATGAAAGAGCGAAATATAACATGATGCCTTTTTATATTTCCACACAAAATAATATAATTTTAATGGTATAGTTTTTTTTTGTCTTCCAATTTATAATGCATATGCCAATTATAAAATTTCATTTTAATTGCAATGCTCTTTAGAGTGAAACATAAATCAGTTTTTTAAAACGTAGGTTTTGCCTTTTAACACGGTTGATGGCTGAAAATAGTTTTTCCTTCATTTATTTCTCGAAGTTTAATGTTTTTGCAATTGCGAATTTGTTGATGTATTAACCAAGAAGCATTTTTTTTATTTGTACACCGCGGTAATTTAAATCTCCATGTACTATGTCAGAACAGCAAACTTCACTGTGGATTTTTATTTTACAGAAATAGGCTTGAATTATACGTCAGCGCCTTGTTAAACGAGGTTTACGGATTCCTTGGCTGATTTCTGGGATAGGCTACACAAATAACACTGCGTCGAGAGCCTGTACATTTCTGTTTTATTTTTTGAATTCAATAAAGTGTTATAGAGAAATAAAAACAAAAAACGTAAAGTAGTAATCGAAAGTTGTTAACTAAATACATTAAAAATATAGAATTACTTTAAATTTTGATAACTAAGTTACTACAGCTAACTAATAACAATGATTAGATAAGGTCGTTGCTCTAGACTATATTAAGTTAACGAACTTGCTCTTATTAACATGATAACGCTCGTTTTTTGTTAAAGTAATACGGAGCCGCAAAAATCGTCGACGTGTAATACAATTTAACAATTACAAAAATGATTATTATTTTTTTATATTAATCGAAATATAAATCATATATTTTAAACCATTACACTATATAATTATTAAGTCAATAACGTTATTAACAGTGTTTAATATTATTAATTAAGTAATCTAGCTTAAGGCCCTCAAAATATTGTAGATTAAAGAGCAAAGTAATAAAACTTAAAACTACAAAAGCTCAAAAGTCAAAGCTCAACTGAAAATATCAGTTGATCCTTTTCATAGAGTTAAATGGAGACACTACTTTTTCTATTTGTTTGTATATCATATAACAAGGGATTGAAATGGGTATCAGTGTGCGTGTTAAGATACGTGAAGATCGTGTTATTGATAAGACGAGATCAAGAATATAAGTAAAAAAAGTCGGAAAACATTATTTATCACTTCTCTTGAAAATTTTTTGCCAATTATTAATCTATTTCTAAGAAAGTTACGAAATTATGTTTTGTCTTCAGCATAATAAGGTATTATTTACTATGAAAAATATAAAGAGCTTGAAGGAATGTAATATTATCCTTATAATGTGGTGGTATAGGATTGCTTCATGGTAATCCGCAGTACTTCTAAGGTTTCTGTATACGTAAGCATAATCAACTGCATAGTTGGCAATGTGGTTTAGGTAACATTATCCCACAGTTACAATGTACATATTGTTTATGTTGTTAGTTATTTGTGTCGTGTCTTCCCACTTTCTTCTTAGAATATTGCTCATCCTTCGTGGTGCGAAAAATTTCGAAGGTTTTTTAAATTCTTATTTACGATGCACCATACTGGTGTTTAGTAAATAAATATGTCATATAAATATAACATTTACAATAGATATAATAATAAAAAATTTAAAAAGTTAATACTTGTAATGTTTGAGAACGCACCGTATTACTGATCGCTATGGCCACAACACTTTTTAGGGTTGTATTATTCTAACTCGTTCGAATTTAATTTCAAATGCCGATTTGAATTCAGCTGCCATTGTATTCGGGTTAAAATTGTGAATGATCTCTGCAGTACAACATCTCGATCACAATTTACCTCTCATTTTCTTTACCATCTAAAAGGAAAAGTTAAATGCACGGGACGACTTACCACCATACCCATTAATGTGCACAAAATGATTAATAAGAAATTAAAGACAAGATCATTGTATGATCCTAAAAGTAGACGATACTAAAGGGTTATGCCATATGCTAATAGCCATTCTCATGTCATTGTGTTATTTGTTAGTATAAATGAAAAAGTAACTGTAAATATAAAATTATCCATTGAATTATAACAAAAACCTCACGTTATTAGTAGTGGAATGCAATATAACATTATAATGATATAAATCTTCGTGATTTCAAGTTTGGTAATAAAATGTAAGATAGTAAAAAAATAAAGGAAGAATATGTCCGAACGTCAATTTATCGATCTTAAGAATATATTTGTATAAGCCCGTGTCCGGGAAAAGACTTGCCTTTACCGTATATTTGGACATAAAGGGAAGATAAACATTTATTTTATAATCATGCTGCTATGGAACGAAACAGGCGAGCAACAGTGACGACTATTTAGCAAAAAGTTAATATTTGTTTGGGAAAAGGTCGAACAATGTTGCGTTCATTTAAAAACATAGTTTTGTTTATTTTGACTATATTAAATCAGTTATATTAACACAGTTTACTTATTGATTCCCCTATTCAGAAACTCGAGAAGTCGATTATTAATTTTATATTTAGCTATGATAGCACAATTATTCAATGTATACACTTGCTTAATTGGCAAATTAAGGTAAAACCATGTGACGAGAATTATCTGTTACGTTGTAGGTAATTTGGTGTTAAGATGTGTGACAGGACGGAAGCAATTGAATTTTATATTGTCTTTGCTTACCTTAAGCATGCTACCATGCTCGCCATCTTAGACTGTATTGTCGTTTTTTACTAGATAGGGCAAGGCTTAAATTCAATGAGTAAAAAAATTGTTACATAACAATTATATACTTCATGGTTTCTAAACCTAAGTTTAAAAAGGGGCAGTAAATAAATTAAAATTCAACATAATCATATCAGCCGATATACGCTCACTACAATGCATAGGCCTCACCCAAAGGTAGCCGTTATGAGTTAAAATCATTTTATTATTTCTTCATTAATAAATAGAGATTTTAATTTGCAGCACACATGCCTAAAATAAAATAATTGTAAAAATTAAATTGTATAGTTCTTAAACAGCTATACATAACATATAAGAAACATGACATTATTTTTTCTCAAGAATTGTTTAAAATTCATTTGTGTTGTTGTAAAACGATAACATGACAACAGAATATATATGGCGTTAATAGAAATACGACTAATAATAATACCCGTAAATTCCGGACACGATAGACGCCATGAACATACACCTTTCTTTTAGTTCACATAACATTCACTAAATATTGTACAAACAGTTATTGCCTTACATAAATTGGCAATTTACTGCTGTTGTTTTTCCCGTGGTGCGCTCGATAAAGAGACAGTTCTTTATTAGTAACAGCATCGTTATCCTATCTAACGTTCGTAACTTTTTCTTTGGTAACTATTCAATATGCTCTATTTATGCGTTAATTGTGAAGGACAAAATGTCATCGCTTAAAGCAACCTTTAATCATTATTGCCATCGAAGACAATGCGCGTGTTATTGTATTACCGGGTGCCTTTGCTGTACACACGACGCATAATAAATATTTGATTTGGTTACAAGCAGGCAACCTGTCCGACGCCAGCCACCGCCCACGAAGGAGTATCACTTTATAAACATTTTTCTAAGTAATTTTTTAAATACTAGTATTTCTAAAATTATTTTTTTTTTATAAAATACATCTGTTTTTAAGACCTTGAAGCCTGCAGTCTAATCTGATACAATGATATAATGTACAACTTTATATATACATAAATTAATATCAATTTGAAATATCAAGAGGCTTTCCTTATGGTTTTGCAAATACCATAACTTCATATAAGTAAAAAGGTTGCACATATAACACATAATATCTAGTTAAAAATTAAAAAGAGGAAATAATAGACTCTATCAAACATATTTTGCAGATGTATTTGATTCATTCTATTAGTCTACAGAAATTTGCTTATAAATTGAGCTCCTAAAAGGGAAGGCAATGCCGTCGCACCTAATTTAATATCATTCAAAAGCGGACTTGATATATCACTTCTAATACAAATATAAATCAAAACGGATTATGTGACATACATACATATAATTCAAAAACAGAGAAGAATAAGCTATAAAAATATTGCAATATTGTAATTAAAATTGTGAAATAATTTTGTAATCGTAGTTATACAGTACAGCTAATAAACATTAGTATTATAATATTACTATTTTCAGTAGTTAATTGATTTTAAAGTAAATGAGGATGGATAGAGGAGGAGATGAGATATCTTAGAACCGATTTTAAAATAGAAGTGTATAAACACAGAAACCATCTAGGTACTGTAATTAATATATGTATCAGAATCATTAGTTACTACTTTTTCAAAAAAAAACCTTTCGTATTTAGTAACTCATGGACACTCCAAAAGTTTGCTCCGAAAATTTCTATGAGGTCTACTTGTCTGATGTTTGCATTTTATTGCCAGTCTAATATGAGAAAAAGGTTTCAAATAATGACCGTTATAAAACTGTATGGTTCAGTTAAGTCGTATCGATAACGTAGACATACCTTTTACATGTCCGAATTGTATCAGCTAAAAGTATTTCTTATAGAAAGAAGGGTTGTAATGAGAGTTTTAATTCAACGAATAACTAAAGCTTCAATAAGAAAAAATACCATTACATAATTACTTGCGATAAAAAATTAATCATCCTTCCATTTACGTTGCAATTTAAATGTGGTTCGACAATAAATACGTATTTTGCCAACTCGTCTGCCAAGGGTGGCGGTTATGGTTTATCGCCCATTGATATTTTTGATTAGGCCCATGTCTTGTAGTGGACGTCTATAGGCATCTATGGGCTAAGCAACGACGACATATTTGTTTTTCTCGCTTTAAGCTAGTCTTATTTTTATTACTTGTAATTTAAAAACATTTTTAACAAAAAGCCTCGAGCAACGCGTTCACATGATGTCAAGTGTTCTATCTTGAGATATGAAATAGTACCTTTCATTAGCGCAAGGTAGAGTTGATGGTACTGGCTTAAATTGGAACATAAAATACCTAACTTTATTGGCAGGAGATCAACCGCCGCGTTATTTGCGTAGACGTGAAAATGGCGCAATAGTTACTACGTATTTATGGTATTTTTTGAATTAACATAAATTTATTTTTGAATCAGAAGATACCGTCCTAAAAGGGCATCGTTATTCCAAAAAGGACTTTACTTAAATAGCGACATTTTGTTGTTGATATTTGTCTGTATATAAATAATTATCTAGTTTCCTCTTCTAAGTAATCTTACTAGTAATAAATTATCCATAGGTATAAAACATTGTAAGCGATTTGCGCGTTTGTTAACTTGGTGCTATGAAAAACATTCTTTATAAAACTATCATCAACAACATCCGCCTACATAAATTAAAGTGACCCCTGTGTCCTTCGAATTGTAATGTAGTAAAATGAGACAAATTTATGAATTAAAGATTGAACTCCATTTCATAAACATTCATTATATTGGCGCTTTACTGCGCCACTTCCACGGGTATAATGTATTCCAGATCTGACGATGGTGGCGAAATTGAAACTGCGCAATTTTTCAAAAGTCAGGTCATATATTTAAAAAAAATATTCTTTCCGGGTCCTGTAATGTGTTAAAAAGAATATAAAAGTTGGTCATTTAACTATTATAGAGGACAATATTTGTCACAACGATTTTTTTTAAAATACCAAACATGCTTAATTTGTTTGTCGATATTGTTGCTGATACTTGATTTGCATGTTAAAAATACGCTACGAATCATAAAGTAATCAACCAGAAGCACGTGGGGCTTCTGTATTATATGTTTATTTGTATTATAAGTATTGAAGGGTCTTGTTAGCGGCCTTCACAATTAGCTCGATTACCTTACGGCTTTTATTACACGCTATTTTTTTTCGTATAAATTATGAGATTTTATATGTAATGTCTATATAAGTTACAACTAGGCAAGTACATGATAATCCGAGCAATTTTAAGCCGGTAATTTAAACAATTTGCACATAAGTATCGTTAATGTTTATAACTTTTTTTTCTGAAAAGGTTTTGTTCCTTACTAACTCATATATTAAGTTTAGAACACAACAAACAAAAAACAATAATTATACGTATTAAATTTCGACAACGCGAAAAATGTCTTATTTAGCAATGATTAAAAAAATTTAAGAAACGCTCTCATTCTTTAGAAAAACTCCTGAGTTACAATTTTATTAAATTGGCGTCCTTAAGTAAGAGCAACTTCAGAGTGCGATGTTCAGCAATTTTGCTTAGTATAATAAAAAATTCTCTTCTTTACTTCATATGGGTTTCTATATCAGTTTGTCATTACTTTATAAAAAGATAAAAATAACAATTTTTTTACAGGAAAACTTATCTCTAACCACTTCAAATATAAAACAAATATTTAAAAAATATTACTGTAAAAATAAGTAACTGTGACTAAAGTAGAAACTCATGTAGAGTATACATACATGTATGTATATGTAATGAAAATTTGCTATTGGATTCTTAGACAGCTAAAAAGGGAAGTAATGCTCTGATCATATTATTCCGCAGTTAATTAAATTACAAATATAGTGGGATCTATCCTAAATACTGCAAAAACGCAAATACTCAAAATTTACTCGTCAAGCCAGTGTTCATTTAAGGATCGCTACAGCCTGAAGATATTGAAAGAATATTTATTACTTTTTACCTCCATTTTCATACCATTTTCAGCTACATTTTCACGCCCCGCTTTTACTACTCACACGCGCGTATTGTTCTTATTCACATTATAAGTTAATTAATACAATAATTTAAGCATAAATAAAAATATAGAATGTACAAATGTTCCTCGTTGATGTCACAGAAACAAATAATGAAAAGAAAAAAGTGTTCATAGAAAGAAATCGAACAAAAATTCTATTGTAATTATTACAAAATTATTGAATACTCATTCACTTTGTCGCTTAAAACACTTTAATATTCTGCATGTAGACACAAAATTTAATATCTGCTATTAAATAAAAATATAAATATAGGTCGCAGACTTCGACATTTAATTACGAGTTGGGCAAAAATTTGTCAGAAACTTTATTGTTAACTGTTATTAAAAACGTCAGCGGAAAATTAAAATGCAGTGTATACTTTTTTTAAACAAGTGTAATCAAAATTTGCTTGCGCGTGGAATCGAAGTATTAGAGCAGGTGTTATTATTTGATTTATTTGTATCACTCACTGCATATTTGTCTTCATTATAAAATAGCTTATAAGATTTAAATTTTAAAAAAGCATATTATTAGCGATATTAATTAGTCTATTTGTTATAAACATGTTAGGTATGTCTATATATTAGTTACACCCGAATTCCGACACCTGATATTTTTTTTAAATTTTGGTAAACTCCTTATGGGGTATGTTACTATTTGATTCCTGTATCTCAATAATCTCCTGCTAATACCTAGTACCTCATAATAAAAGAAAATTTATTAAATAATAAAAACATTGTATATACTTCCACGTTGTGTTATATATTGATATTTTTAACGTTTTACTAAAATTTATTTAATTTTAATAAGTTATTTTTATACGTAACATAAAATCTGTAACTATCTACTCTCACATTTTTTATTTCAATCCATGTAGTCAGCGATAAGTTTATCCATTATTCTTCTGAATTTATTAAGGCTTTACTTGTCCGATAACGTCTGTAGCCTTTACATGATTTTCTATTTAGTAATATTCAAGTTAAAGTTAAAAAAGGATTGCAAATAAGTTATTATAGTTACATTCCTGCCATGCATGCATTATATTGGTAAATTTATACTGTATGTAACAAACACGTCAAGCAGATCTGCCTAGGGTGTTAAATAATTAATGTTCAGGAAAAGGGTGTTAGTTCAGAACTAGAACTAACACCCTATGTTAAGTGACCTTTATAATAATTATTGAGGGCAAATCAAACTTTACATCTTAGAACACTGAAACGAGCTATCTAAAGGGTTATGCCCGAGATTTCACTACGAGATCGAATGAGAAGATTCGTAGGTGAACGAAATTAACCTATATAGCCCAGAGAATTAAAAATTCAAGTGACAGCGGACAGATCCCATAGCGCGGAGAATTTGTAACCGTTAGGGCTTAAAGATTCGGACGTCCTTATACAAAGTCGACATACTACACTGCGAAGGTTGACAGAATCCGTCGGATGAAAGTCGCTATAAATCGTCCCTATTGGATATCTAGAGGAGAGGTCTGTACCCAACCGAACATCCTACTATTTAAATTAAAATAATTATAAAGACCTGTGTTAAACTAACACGCAGTACATGTATTGAGTGAAATCATTATTCAATTATTAAAAAAATCCTGGAACAACAAGGTTAAACGCGGACTGAAAACAATATTTTTTGTGGAAAATACCTTATTTCTTAATGTTCATACATTATTCAAAATGACAAATGGGGGAAGAGCTATATAGAGCAGTTAACTTATTCTTGTGCCTCCGTAAATTCAGCGTAGTTTAAAAAGGGATACTTAGCGTGTTGTCGAATTCTCTCGAAAATATATTAATTTATTGTCACGTCATAACTTCAAAGATTAGCACATCTCTACGGCGTCGATCTATATTTCCGTCAGTTCATTTATTGCGGATACATTTTAAAAAGGCCAAGAGCACTTTATCTCTACTCTACAAATCATGGAAAACCAGAAAGATCTTTCTCACTAGAAAAATAATATTTGTTTTCTTATTTTATCTTTATGGTGCAGAGATATGAGCACAAAAACGATAAACAGGAATCGCAATAACGATGCTGCGGATTGGGCTGGACGGCGCGACGAACAATTCTCATCTTAAAGCTACTCATAATCACTCTTTACAAGACTCCAGGAATTATATATGATTAATAAGGATATTATGATATGATGGAATTATATATAACGGAAAACTAGTATAATCTTCCTCACTATAACCCAATAATACTTATAGAAATATATGTTTTTATTGTTAAAAGTCTTTTCGACATCTGCTATATTACACAAACGATTGTTTATATTCTTACAATAATACTTACCATGAACTATCATGAACTGAACAACAATACTAACCTCACATATTAAGTTTAATGTAAATCGTTTTTAATTAATTGCTTACGCAAAATGGCGCGGACAAGTACACGTCGTCCTAATTTATTTGGCGTTGGTTAATACGCTCGAAATTAAACAATTTTATGTGCGGAGCTGTAACTGTATTCTAATGTATTTAACACACCGGATAAAATACGTGTAATATTAAATATGTTTTGCAGAGAGGAATCCAGAAAGACTGCTGCGTTTTACATGTAATAGAGTGTAATAATAAATGTACTTTCTTATTATACGTTTATAAGCGATAACGGTGGAAATATAACAATCAAATACATTGTAATATGACAGACGAATACAAATATGCCCCGTTATACCAAAGATAAGCGTGTCTTAAAAGATCTTCGCTAAAGCAAATAATGAATAATCCAAGTTGATATAGTTATTACATAATTTTATGTTATTTTTACTCATATAAGTACAAAAATTTTACTCATATAAGTAAAACTTATTTTTGAAGAGTGAAAAAGTTTATTTTTATATATGTATTATGTATTATCATTAACTTGTTAAAAGAGGTGAACATTTTTATCTGCACAAACTAAAATGTTGAATTATTTCAATAAATAAGAAACGTATCTCATGATTTTGTTATAACAAAATTAGGCAAGATTTTTCTCATTCGTTAAACATTATTTAATGAATAAGGCAAAATGTACAAATATGAACAACGTAAATAAAAAACCACACTACCTAACATTTTATAATTTCAGCGAAATTTAGAGACATTTAAATGTTGCTTAATAATAATTGCCACCTATCGTTTGCTCAACTCAACACGAACGGCACATGGCCCCAAAGTGTACAGCCAATATCGGCTAAAAAAGTTTTATAGCTATTGACATTCAGTGACAGTCTCCGTTACAGAACGTAAATCTGAAACGATCTGGAACATGTATTCGTATCGATCGTATATATGTCACGTTTATTTTTGCATTGACAAAGTATTCAGTTTAATAGTGTGACGTAAACCATGCAGATAGAAATTGTACATTTAATCGCAATGCGTGAAGAAATTTGTTTATTTCAATTGCTTTTCGCATGCATGAGTTTAAAAATTACGTATTTAAATCGTTTCAACGTGTCGATCATTCTTTTAATTATAAAATGTCACAATCTTAAATTTGAAATAAACATCAAGATATCAAAAGAATGTAGTCAGTACCAAAATTAGTCGTCTAAATGTCACACATTTTTTTAATGGACATCATACATGTAACTCCAGTCTGTTGTGATATTCATCTTAAACATCACGGTCTTCATCAACTTCGACAAGTACGGCTTTGACAGTGATTTAAACAGACCATTTGCCTAGAATATTCTTAACAACTCTTAGTTAAGTTAGCTATTCCGATAAACGGTCAAACACAGTATACTAGTTACACGCCTGTAGTTTTGATTTGCTAACGTAGCAATTAAATAGATATACCAGAAATCAACACTAAAAGTCCGTAATAATTAATAAAGAATCGACGAGAGTACAATTTACAAGTACTTATAAAATATTTACTTCTCTCTCACATGAACATCGCCAGGATGAAAAAAAATATCATTAAGTTAACTAATTAGTATTCTGTGACATAAGTGCCTCTCATTCCATTTATATTTCAAAGGTTAATGTAAACTTTGAATCTAACAGTTAAAATTATAAATAACAGTTAATATAAAAGAATTATGTTATACACCGTACAGTCCGCATCTACTGATAAATGACTAAAGAATTTGTATGATATTTAAATCTATTGAACATTTAACTCTATTAAGTTAATGGTATTAAAATCTGATATTAAATATTTCATCATATCAAGAAACAAGGAAATATTTACCGTAACTAAAGCAACTTTAATTAAAAGTGTCCTAAAATCATTTGACATAAACCTGTGATATTATTTTTCATGATTAATATCTTCGCTTAAGCAGGCTACCATTAGAAGATGGGACAATGTACATATTACTCTTTATTTAATAGGATACATTACTACGTCTTCTCGAACAAGAAACCGTAAAGTACCATTAGTTAATAACGATGCAAGTTTATCAGTCTCACCACATTCATTGATTATATTTTTTCGCTACACCTTCTTAGTGGATGTATTGTTTATTTAGTTCAGGCACCGTAGCTAAAATGTTTGGCAACAAAAAACTACTCTACCGAACTGAACATTACTTTCAAATACAGTCGGCAGTCGGTAATTATAAAATTACATCTTAACATATGAGCCTAATTTTAATCTATAGTATATAAAAATGTTTGAGAAAACCTCGAAATGTAAGACGTTTCATCATATAATACAAAACCTAGTTTGGTTTAACCACAAATTGTTAGACTATAGTAACGATTTGAAATTTTAACATAAAACAACTACAAGTACCTTGCTGCTACTAGTTTTAGCTACAAATAACTAAAAAAGCAAAACATTTTGTTTAAGATCCGTTCTGGATGGTTTACATATTAGTTTAATTTGTCACCTTTACTTACGCAATTATCAAACCTTCAAAATAAGGAAAGAATGCATACTAATAACAATTACGCAAATTGTGTGAACTAAATTGATTCGCTTATTACAAATTTCCTCGGATATATATAAAAATATAAAAAAGGTATAAAAAACTTGTACGAAAAAAAAAATAAGTTTTAGAAAACCCTCAAAATGCTTTAACTTAGCACTTGACGATTGTAACTGATAAAATTAAGACAAATCCTAAAGCTTAGCGCCTAGATGCTATACCATATATGTGGCAACTGTTTTGAACGCAAAGATAGTATTATTGCGCGCTAGAGATATTAATGCAGGTCAAAGATTTTTTTTTCTCTTGTTTTATTTTTGGACAGACCGTTATCGGTGTGTACAATAATTATGTCCGTAGAGAAGTAAGGACGATTACTTGCTTTATACATCATTTGATATATATATATATATATATATCAAATGATATATATATATATATATATATATATATACATATACATAAGTGATAGTCAGCAGATATACTAAGAAAAAACTCATTCGGATCAAGATTTCAAAAAATGAATGTTATGGAACGTTACGAAAATTTTATACGTTATGGGTGAATAATCTATTGACAGGGCAAGCAATAAAGTATTTTAATGTGTAAGGTTACATTAATATAGTTCATATACCATTTTTGCATTATATATAAAATCTGCACGAGATATACTTTCCAGCTATAGCTACATAACTTCACGAAAATTTTAACTGTGAGAGCCAATTATAATACTTAAATTATTATTTAACCCAGGTTTATTTAATAATTTTCAAGGTCTATTTTTGACAGCCAACATCATATCAAACATTTTATTTATATAACCTTTCAATTCCGTTGAATTATTAAAAAATAGAACAATTAATATTTTGTGTAACGCTATTTATTTTACATAGGCCTATGTTTTTATTATCAACATATTAGTATAAAATATAAAGGAATTCGAATGACAAGGGCAATCCGTTACGGACAAATTACGTTTACTTTATGTATATAAATATGTACCTAAATATATAACCAAGAGATAAATCTGTTAAGACAATTAGATCTTTAATAGTTCTACAGCTAAAAAAAATATAGTATGTTAAATAAAATATTTTTCTTTCCTTTATCTCCTTTTGATTAGAAAAGAATATGTTTATGCTTAAAAATGATGTTTTAAAATATTAGTTTCTACCAAAATTCAAAATCTTCCAAAAAAGAAAACTCTCGTGATAATTACTAGGTATTTGATTAGTATTCGAAAATAAGTTAGCACTGTACTGGTGCCGAATGACTAATGTGATTTAATTGATCCACTGTTTTAACAAAATATGTATTTGTTAACACTCCAAAAATATTATACTTTATCGATTACAATTAATTGAATTATATTGCCTATAAAATGTTAGGTTTTTTCGTGAATTTAAAAATAGCGTTAACTATTATAATAACATTACAAAGTTATTTACCTTAGATAATTTTAAATTTGTTTCATTGTTTCCATTCTCTATCAAGGTCAATATTAGCACGTATCCGTAAACAAAAAACCGGATTGAAAACACGCACTCATATTCAATTATTGGCAAACTATGTAGGTATAAGGTAATAAGAAACAATGCAAGCGATCGTTTAAATTAGCGCCTCTTTCCGGATGAACTAAAGAAAAGATTATTAAGTATGCCAAACAAGAACACCGCACACAACTCATCAAAATAATTACTGTGTCGTCATTAACATTTCATAAAAGCAGCCAAATAAAAAAATGTTATATGCCGTACATTCAAGGTCACATTTTAATAACACATTCCATTTTTAAAAATAATGCGTTGACGTACACTTTTATAAAATTCACTAATGTGGTTTCATGATAAATAAAATTGTTGATGTCTCGCGCGAGTGCTATTCGGCGATATTACTTATTAATCGGTCGTTATCAGTAAATGTAGGTACAATTCGAGGCATGTGCTTCGAGCGCAGTGTGGAGGGCGCGCCGCAGAAGCAGCGCGCTCACTCGCGGTTAGGAGAGAACTGTGAGTGCGATCCGCTATGCTAGACCACTGCTCGCATAGACGGTAGCGGGTGCGGGCGGCGACGGTTCATTCGAGTGTAGCGGACCCTTAGAAACGCTACAAGCCGATGCTCCGGCTCGCTGGCTTAGGAGCGCACCGACCTGAATCATCCCCAGCGCGTTAATAACGCAAATATTTCCAGTTTGACCTATTGATATTACATATATTATTACAAATGGGATATGTACGAGGCTTGAATCAGCTCAATTACATTAAGTAGAGCGCAATAAGTAGTATTGAAATAAAATATTAGTAAGTGTATAATAAGAAGAGTTAATATAAATAATAATGTAAAATTATTATAATTTCTTTACTATAAATGATATGGTAATACCAATACTAGCAAAATTCATCCCCAATATTTTTATTCAAGAAGGCATTTACAGGCACTTTTGATTCGTTGATCATCATGAAGTTAACCATTTTATTAATTTTGTAATTTATTAATAATAATAAAAAGAAAACAAACAGGCAAGGCGCGAATACATTTAAGCGGTATTGGCTATGAAAAAGACGTTATAACTGATACCACTTGGCTTCTGGATGGAATCACACTTGATAAAACGGAAAATAGGCGCTACCGAGTGTCACTTAACATCGTAATTGATAACGGGTTGCGTTTATGGCAGGCTTCCTGCGATTAACAATGTTATCTATTCCATTGATAAAGGTACAAGTGTAAATCATTCAGAGTTAAAGCGAATAATTCAACTACATTTACCAAAAATATTTAATATCAAATAAATTTTTGTGCAACAATATTACAAATTTGAAGCATTTTTTAAATTTAAATTTATGTTATACTAAACACCTCATTGACTAGGATCGACTGGATACGAAACATGGTGTCTTTATGAAATTTTAATATACAGCTAACCATTTTTAATGTGACTTTTTGTTAGTTAGCCAAATAAATATTCACTTCAATTCTACTTTTAAAAGCTACTCGTATTTTACGGCCATGTTCAGTAAAATATGTGTGAGTGTTTAATATTAAAAAATATATATTGATAATTATGTTACATGAATAAGTTGAAATACTCGGTAAAAAAAGAACTTATTTAATTTAAACAGAAATTAACATATAAATTTTCTTGTAGTATCAAAGAATAATCTTTTAAGGAATGTAATAACATAATTAATGAAGATAACAAAAGACTTTATAATTTAAAAGTAAAACATTGGTATTTTACCGTTGAATAATCGATATATATTAAAATAATCTTAATTTTTCCTTATTTCTCATAAGTAAGATGATGATGTGGACAGCATAAACTCTGATTGCTAACTAAATTGATAAAATCGAAGCGGCTCAGCTGTACGTGATGTATCTCCGCATTAACAATCAGTGCATAAAAATAAAACAAATAAATATTGTGCTGCAACGGCTAATAATTAAACAAACATTAACAATAATTCAATGAAATGTGATACCTACTTATAGGTACAATAGCAGTTGTACATCCAAAGACATGTCATAAATATCGAGTTACATAAAAAAATCTCGTTCTTTAATAATAACAGGATTCAATACAATTATTTACAAGACAGTTTACTGTTGGGATAAGTATGGAGCTTTTCCGGTTGTCGACCAGTATACTGTTCATAACTTTGCACTGTTTGCTTTTTGAAATGCTAAGACGTTTGCAATTGTCTTCGTTATCTTGTCTCATTGCGGATTAAGTAGTAATTGTTTGTTAAACTTAAGAAAACACTGCGGTATTATTTGCCACTAGTCTTTCGCAAGAGACTCTTGCTAGAACCCTTTTCAAGGAAAATATTATAACAATACATATTGTACTAAATATTAGAAGCTCTAATAACTATAACTAATGTCTATAATATGGAAGAAAAATATAATATTGTTATTAAAGCAATAATATTGATGATATAAATTCGATTCATTTATTTTGAAGCACGTACGCGAAGAAAAAATATTTTTTTTTTGCGCACTAAATGTGCGTCCAAATATGACATGTATCTCCTGTTTTATTCTAATGAGACTCATGGCAATTAAAAGAAATTAAATTCGTCTGTAATTAAAACCACCGTGCCACCCGATAAATTTACTCTTTAAAAACTTTCAAACAGATCATTTTCTGGGAGGCTGTTCAATTTGTGTTTATAATGCCTTAGAGGTTAATAAAAGAGAAGATTATCAGAAAGTTCTAAATAGAATTGAGGTTTGGAAAAAGACTTACTTGTTTTTATTACTTGAGTCACAGAAGCTATGCGCGCTTTTATTTCCACCATCATTATTGTATCATTTCAAACCGTCTTACAATGTATATATTAAACAAATAATTATTTGTTGTTTGTTTAATATATAGTATTGATTTTTGTGGCTAAAATCTGACTTAAACATAAACGATAAAACAATGTTAACACATTTGTAAACAGATTTAATAGTATTAGATTGCTCAATAGTACCATATAAACAATGAAGTCGACAAACACGCCTTATCTTGACCAGCCTGAATTAACTGCATGCTGCTATAGCAAGAAGTAAACAGAAACATAAATGTGCATATTTGCAAAGTAACGGAGGTTTTTATTCAACTCTGAAAGAAAAGGCAAAGGAAATTTAAAAAACTGTTTCTCTGATAAGCATAGTCTACTACTTAAGTCGTTCTAAACGTCATCATTAATACTTTTATATTACTTGATGTTATACACTAAAAAATATATTAAAAATATCGTACAGAACATAAATAGATACACATTTATAGACAAGTGTAATGGAATATTTAAGTGCTTGTGTCTAATGTATGTATTATTAATCTTCTTTAGAATTTAATACACCTGTTGAGAATACGGTTATCGTAAGATATAAATTAAGTTGATGGAATGTGGCCAAGTTGCGCTACAAAAGTACGATAACTGCTAGCAAACAGTTCCAGATGTTCTTGAGCTGAAATAATTTGGCCCACTACACATTTTGCCTCTAAACTCGCGAAACTTTTGATATATTTTTTTTTATTTTTCATACTGTTAGCACCTTAAAACAATTTTACGCAAAACCACAACGGACACACTGTTAAGACGAATCGCTTGCTACGAGTGATTTTCAAGAATAAATAAATAGAATAGATGATAATAATAGGACTTATTTTTATATGTATTAACTTTTTTTGTTTTTATGCAAGTAACAAATAAATTAAATATTAAATTGAATTAAAAATATAAAATTTCTCCTTTTTTCTACGTAGTTGAGCAAAATTTTATCGTGGGTTTGTCGTGAATAACAGAATGAACAGGTTACATTTACGTTAATTTTTTTATGTCACCTATGAAACGTTGCGACTTTGGCCGTGACCCGCTTTGTTTTTTAAAAAACTCGAGAACGTTTTCTGTCTACAAAAATAACAATTAAAACTACTTTGAATAAAACAATAAAACTGACAATAATGGAAGGAACGAAAACGTGGAGAAGTATTAAAAAGTTGCGCTTGCCGGAATGTTCGGGTTCGCGGCCGCCGGGTGCGCCTGCTATCGACCCGTTGTGACGTAACCAACAGCCGAGAGTCGATTGTGGATACGAGGACCCTTGCTTCAGTATTAAGCACCAATAATTCAAGCTTATGCCTTCACGCATTTACTTAAAAACATATTAGTTCCTAAAGCAATAAAAAAAAACAGTTTCTAAAGAAAGTCAAAAAGGATATTTTGTTTTAACACCGTTTTTTTAAGCAAGAAAAACTAAAAAATGAATATTTCTAATGTTAAATTACGTGTGCTGATTTTCTTATTCAAAAATGATTAGTGAAATATACAGACCATACTTCTGCTAAAGTATGTAGTAATATGATGCTCTTAAAGAATCTACAAATAATGACATTCCTTACATAGTAGAAAGGAGTACAAGGTCAGAGCCTCTTTCTAAAAATAATAAAATGTTTTTTTCATAGCATACATGAATATATACAAGTGAAGTAATTAATTTTAAAAGTCAATTAAATAAATTATTTTGAATAAAACGCCATTTTCAATAACATAACCCCTTAGCTATACCGAATACATAACGAAACACCTAGAGCTACAAAAGTTAAGTGTGCAAGGTCTGGAATGTAAGGTGAATGCAGTAACATTTTCCAACTTGAATCTCTCATATTCTCTCAATGTCTAAAATAGCTGAAATAGATTTTCTGTTCAGAAATTGCGGTTGTTTTTATATTTTTTGCTGTAGAGTAAAAAGCAAGCTTCTTATTTGACATCAAAACTAGCAAACTGCAAACGATTGAACCAATCGCATGTTATTCTTACTGACACTATGTAAAACCAATAAACGGCATGATATTGTTTCTCCGCTTGTGCCATGCCAATTTTGAAATCAATGAACATCTATCTTTTCATCGTTAAGTGCATAGATTTTGAAAGAAAGAAACAGTCTAAAATTTGATTTGTTTTCGAAACGTCATCAATTTACTTGCATCACAATTCACCAGATGTATGCATAAGTATTAATAAAAGCCTAAAAAAAGTCACATTACTATTAGTAGAAATTATTTTTCGAAACAAGTCCCGTGGTGTACAGAACCTGTTAATTCGAAAAAAAATATATATGTATGAACTGCAGTCTAAAACAATTTTTGTTAAAGAACATCGTTTTTTCACATGATTCATATAGTATAACTATTAATTTAACATTTTAGTTGGCATAAACGTAATGTTACAAAACTTAAATGACAAATTTAAGCCAATGAAATGATTTTGGACATTTACAACATCTTTCAAAAATTAAATTTAACTATTACGTGACCGTATATTAAAACTATTTCTTTTGATGCTGCCTGTTTAAATTTTTACATCTGTTCTAATTTTAAACAATTTCTGTGAAAAGAAAAGCGTCGAAAAATCTCCTAGAACACTTCGATATAGAAATGACAAAGAAACGGTCGCGTGCGGATACGCGACTTAATTGCTTTGGCTCTCTTCCATATTCTACACCGACGTTTTGTTTTACTTGAAGAGCTGGTTGAATATGTTTGTTCTAACGGGTTTTCTAGTAGAATAAAACTGTAGCTTACATATTTTAATATCTGCAATAAGTGTTTGACTTTAGTTAAAATAAATGATTTTATTCACATTAAAGATTAATGGTACAGACCGTGTACTACACTAAAAAAATATTTTTTAGTTTTTTTTAGCTATAGAGTTTGTAAGTTTATCATAGGTGTGAATGAAAGACATTATTAACATTTTAAACTAATCAAATAATAAACTCATGCTAGTCAAGGAGAAAGTTATCCATAAGTATAGACTAATAAGTTTTGCTAAGGGTATAAATCCAAACACTGATAATACCCGTCGCTATTATACTCTAGTCTACAAAATTATCGACGATTATTATTATCCATTTCAGTCTTTGCCTGGACTTATGTTAGCTCTAATAAGATATCGCATTAGAAGTCATTGTGACGGAAAGTCACAGTTGCCTTATTTGCATCACAGACTCCCCGAGTTTGTATGATCAGAATGTAGAAGGCATTTAGCCTAAACCTCATTTTAAGTATCTAAGCTCAAGGGCTTTCAATAAGAAAATTTTTTTGGCTACCGCTTTACTATTTATTGACAGCACTAGCCGAGTTCCCTTATCGAGTGCTTTTGCATTCAGTTATATTATGGAGCGTAACCACCTAAACCTAAACCGAAGCCACCTAAAAAACTAGGGGCTTTTGAAAAAGAATACACAGTATAAAACGGCTCGAACTAAAATAAACCAACTGAGGGAACCCTCAAGCTTGAATGGTATAAAGAAGTTTTCGCCTATACTCGAAGAAATTGTAAATTTTAATGGGCAACAATGCGTATATTACCAAAAAAATTCAAACTTTAATTTTTTTATTCATACATACATACACACTATTTAGAGGTAAGAGAAGTAATATATTTTTCAATCGGCTTTAGTTCACGGCATAAAAGAAAGAAGCAACATATATATCGTGATTTATAGCCTAAAGCCACCCATGAAAATGTTTAAAACTATTCACTTCGCTTTAATATTGTCAATGAATTTTGAAGTTTGTTTTGATTGGTAACAATTGAGTATATGTGTTTTTATAGCAATATAAATCTTTTTTTTAATAATATATTATGACTCAAAAAGACCATCCTGGTATTTGTGGATCTAAAAGGTTTAGAACACTAAATAAATGTAACAAAAGTAATATTTTAGCTGTAAACTAAATTGTATAAACTAAACTGTAAATAAATCAATTGCTAAAAGCCACTTCAGCTTATATTAATTACCAAGAAGTGTCTAATAAATCAATATTTACGAGTTATGAATGTCACTTAAAGAACATAGTTATATTTCAAATAATAATAAATACCAGTTCTGTTACCAACCGATGTGTAGTAAACCTTACATTTAAAGCCCAAAAAATGTCACGTAACGCTTACTTTATAATATACATAATTTATCTGAACATCTAGTAAGGAAATCATTAAAGCCACGTAAATATTACTGGGTGTTTTTTATTTTATACGGAAATATTATTTGTTAGCTTTAACTATTTTTTTTTTAAATTGCTAATCGCTTACTAGTCGAATTCAATCACGACGTCTAAATATTGTTGTTACCATGAATGTTTTGTTCCTATTTGAATTGATTACTATGGATTATTACAATGGATTCTTCTTTGTCGATTATATTCATTGCTGAAATTCGCGTCCTTCCTGGAAAGTCCTGGTCGAGAATTCGACAAATTGTCTCCAAAGTTCTCTCTGTGCAATTTTTCTGACTGTTTTCGTTATAACGAGGCCCGTCGTAACCCGCACAAAGTCTGCCAAATGGTTTGGCGACCGCCCTGTTAGTTGTCTTCTATCTATTTTTCCTGCGATAACCAGCTAATGCTCGGGGGATCTATTGTTCCCCCGAGCTATGTGGCCAAAGTAGCCCAGAATCCGCTGTTAGGAGATGGTGGAGTACCTGATGTTGATACGGACTTGATCGAGAACAGATACGTTGGTTCCCGTGGCAGTCCACGGTACGCGGAGCATCCTGCCGGCACCAATGGATCGTTCGAACGCCGTAGAAAAATTTAGACGCTCTAAATGAGACATCTTGAAATATCAAAATAATTAAATTATTAGGCTAATTGCTGGAATACCATACGAATAGGTAATATATTTGTCTTAGTTAAAATATGTTTCAGTACCTTGTTGTGAAGTAAAAAGCATAAATAGCTAAACACACACAATAAATACTTTAACTAGTAATTTATAACAGTGCAATAAAATTTTCCTGGAATGTCATTTTTTCGCTAAACGATTCGCCAATTTGTCAAAAAATGCTTTTTCATCAATATCTTTGATTTTTCAACAGACTTTGGCTACTGCGTATAGCATTATAGCTAGTGTCAAACTCCGATACGATTTTTATAATCTTTTTTATGATGAAATCGTTTGTTATCAAATTTGATGCAGGTGTACGCGCGTGATTAAACCCTAAAAAAGAATAAAAATTAAGCAATATTTTTTCAAGACTATTAAATATAACACATATTTATTATTTAAACCTATAACACTAACGGTTAATAATGGCTTCATACGAGTTGTTTTTTTTTAAGTGTGCTTGTCGTCGTTCAAATCAGTTTTTATTTGTATCTGACATTAAAATTATTTTCTTACCTTAGTAAATATTTTAACATCAGCAAAGTCTCTATTAAATACTATCATGTATATTATTTTTGTCTGCAAAAACTGAAAATTTTTCATAATAATAAACCCTGCCTTTTAAAAAAAACTGGAGTGGAATCCTATTTTTGAAGATTTACAAATTTAATAAAATAAAAAGTAAAGAGTTAAGACCAGCTATAAGCCTGTAAGGTCTTGTATAGTTTTTTATTTCTTATTTAATTTTTGCATTAGGTCAGTCGAATTTTCAAAAAATATGTCCATTTTAATATATGTTTTAAATTAAAAATAGGAAACAATTTAAATCAAAATTGTTTTCAAAAGCGATTAAGAGCAAAAAACTTACCAACAAATTAATTTAAAAAACTGGACTTACATCGTCTTATGTTTGATGCAATTTTTATGAAGCATTTGCAGTTGACTTACCTGGAAAAAAAAACATTAATTATTATGCAATGCAAAAACCACGTTACTTATATCTGTATGTAAGTCTAGTAATAATAACACATACAGTAGCATCAGTAGTCTCTTGATGCTTGTTGTAATAACTTTAATAACCGTTCAATATGATTTTGTGCCGAGAATATTTAAAGTATACTTAATATATTTTATAATTATTTTATATTTGACAAGAACTTTCTTTGAAAAATGAATTTCATATAAGGTAGAAACATTAAACAAAAAATTTAATCGTTCATTAAAAAAAAATCAGCAAATATTAATAGACATGATTGTGATATCCACCGATACTCATTAAGCACACTATATACTCGTAGTCACAATTAGAAGAATACAGGCAGAACTTTCTCTTAAAAAAATATTGCATAATATTAGAAAAAGAAATCTACAGAATTTATTGATTATGAATATTTCATTAAGTTTGAGGTGTGAAGATTTAACTATTTAGCTGTACATTATATGAGAAATAAGGTATGTGATTATGGTGGAAACTGCAGTGTAGTACTCAGTTGGTCAATCACAATAAGAGAAGGTGCTGCATCAAAATTGTGCCTTTGTCAACTATGTGTACGGATAGCAAGTACTATACTCGACAAATAATCTACAGTCCGCAAGAAAGACATGATTAACGATTAAATTTTACAAAAAAGATGACAGATAAAATTTATTTTAAAATAATGCAGAAGTATCGATTTACCTTTAAAAGTTTTACTAACTTTTCAATGTCAATTACAAAATATGATTAAAGCTCATTATTTCATCTGCGTTCAAAGGTACTCGGAACATTAACACTACACGCAAATAGCCGCCGCACATTGAATTTAGTGAAGAAAGAGTTATGAGCATTTGCCTCAGTAATGACTTTAACAAACGCTGACATACAAAAAATAAATATTTCATATAAAAGCAAGGTACTATCACCACTACCAACATCACATCAGCAACTTCCCGCGACCTCTACCGTGTCGTTGGTCCACTTAGTGGAGACCTACCCACGCTGTGAACGAGGTATATTTAAAACAAAAAATAATTCCGCAATGTAACGCCTGAATCCATTAAATAAAACAAATTAATTATTTTAAATTCATAAAACCGTAACTAATATATAAGCACTGTTGCTAAAGCGTCTGACATAGTTCCACTGCTATGTTATTTCGGTAGTCGTTAAAAGTTCAGTATATATTATTATATAGTTTAACAGATATGTTGCAGTTAATTACCGTGCGTAATTTCCGTTACAGTATTATTGTTCCACGAAACGTCGATAAAACTTTACAGTTTTATTTTTAACTTGGTTCTGTACCGAACATCCGGTAGATCAACAAAACTTTTTTTTATCACAAGTTATTATATTAATCAATATGTATCATAGTCTGTTAGTCACAATTATATTTAACAAAGTTCAAATCCATATCTAATTCGATATATATGTGAATGCCATATTTATTAATGCTTACATAAGGCAGTATATAAGAATTATTATGATACAATTTATAGACTGCCGCGAATAAGTGTTTGAACAAAATGCGGTTTCCATTAATCCTCACAAAGCACGCACGTTGGATTATGGTACCCTCTGTCTGAGACTTATATTCCAGCAATATAAACAGCGCAAGGTTTACACATACACCCTAAGATCTTATATTAAACTTATATGTAATACCACAAATAATTAGCATTCCGACGTTTTGTATCGATATTTCGAAACACTAAATGAAATTCAATCATTTGTATAAGTACTTCAGTTTTTTACTTCGATGTTGCATACCTCATCAAATACATTCGCCTATTTTATTTTACTTATTTCAGGGACCATAATTTTGTACTTGAATGTGTCGTATAATAACATAAGACTATTTCTTATGAAATTACAAAAAAAGGTATAAGTATATATAAATAATTAACTGGGCTACTATAATATATATAAATAACTATATATATATATATATATAAATAACTGGAAAACGCAAAAGAAAACCTTGCTATGAAACAACTGAGAATAGTTAAATACTCAAGCCCGGTGCTCCAAGACAACGCTTGACCACATACTGCACGACAGACGGTTGGTAATTAGTGAAGCTGCCGCTTGAAAATCTCCGTCACTCACAATACTCTCTAGACCATGCCAGAAATAATTACCAAGTTCGGAAATTGAACGACTCGCTGCAAGAAAAAAATTCAATTCAGTCAAAATTCAGTATAACCCCAGTAAAGGAATTCATTGAATGCTGCTCCCAGGAAAGCAAAGAAATTCCTATTAAAATGAAAATCCCTATAAAATGGCAAAAGAGCAACGTTAACATTTAAACGTATCTGGATTATATTAATAAACGATTTCCAAATTTTCTTTTGGTTTTTTATTAATACATAAAAAGAGAATTTTCGATGCAAATTTTTTGTGTGGTAATATTTTTAAAACTGTATGTAAAGTCTAGAAAAGATCTTTTTACATTTATGCTTAACAATTAATTACCGATTGAAGTCCATCATTCATACAAAATATTAAAAAGTTTGCAGCTAAGCTGTTCCATGTCAAATAAATAATAATTTTTATTTTCTTGTAAAGTAAAATATAATGTAAATGTTTAGCGATATTAATATTACGAGTATATACAGTACATACATTGCTATTTTAATCGACTAAAATAGGTCAGAAATTTCAGAAAAGTAATTATGAAGATTCAAGCATTAGTAAGCTAGTTATGTGTTGAATATTGGTTCTTTTTGCTGTATATGAATATATCTATCGGACTGTCCGAAATAACACAAAATCATGACAAGTTTTTGAAACTTTTTAATTTTGCCAAATACCTTTGATGTTGAGCAATAGTGCTGCAATGAGTATTGGCTAATTGAGTTCCTTGTACAATTTCCTTCCAAGATAGACGGAATGTCTTTCGAATTTCAGACTAAACACGTGTTCGCTTCGCTGAAGCTTTCCCGCATTGTCAACTCACACGATTTTCGCACCGTCTTTGTCCTATTGATTGAGAGACAAACCAAATCACTTTCATTCTCTTAACAATGCCGTACATTTATCATTGATAATATAATTCAGATGACAGGATTCATGTGAAGATTATTCTGAATAATGTATGTAATTTAAAAGACGAAAATCTTGTAAAGATCCATAAACTTTTTTAATTATATAAAGGAATTTACGGCAAAATATTAAAATGAAAAATACAACAATCTTTTTTAATAATGAATTTAAATGCCCAAGGCACTTCCGATCTTTAGTTTTAATACAATCATTTAAGGTTGTGGCTAAGAAACAAGCAATTTGAAGAAATATAAATTCTCTTAAAATGTAAGTCTACCAAATGGCAGAGTATGGAAGCCACAAATTACTATTCATTAAAAAATATTTCTTACATATTAACAATTATATACGTAAAGGTTTGAACGTATTTATTGAGTTTTGAAACTTATTTAAAATCATTGTTTTATTTCTATTAACGCTTTGTTTAAGTAGAAGTGACTGTTAAAGAGAAGTTTAATTTTTTTAAGGAAGAATTGAGAAAGACAATATTAGAAAACAGAACATTATATAATTTTTATCCCAGATCAATCTCAACCATTCTATCATGGCTAATTATGTACTGGGATATATAATCTATCGCAAAATATTGTTTCTGATTCCTGAGTTCCACGAATTTTAAAAGATGCAATACAAAGATACATTCTTTTCAAATTAGAATTAAGATTGATATATTATTAACATTGAAAGCCTTTCAATTCTTTAATAAAAATGGAAAACACATGGCTGTAGAATGTCAAGTCAGCAGCCATTCGGTATCGATCCGCTATGACGTAACCAGCATTCAAGTATTTTCTAAACATTTAAATGTTAAACCTTAGTATTCTTATTTTTTTATATTGCACCCTCAATAAGTCCTTCAATTATTTTTACATGTGTTACCGTTAAGTAATTGTATTAATATCTATTACAAGCGTTAAAAACGAGTAGCTCATGTCTTAAATAATTCGAACACATTTTCGCAACTTAATGTATCTATAAATTACCATTTGGCGTAATCTGCCTCAAATAGAACTGCATTCATAATATTATATTATGTACATTAACTGCGTGCTACAAAGTATATTCTTTGTAGTCCGATGCAATGTTCGATGTATTTTCACTATTTACTCCAATTAAGCTCAGCGCTTTTACGAATATTCAATGTGATTAAACTTATTTAATTGCCAATAAACTATTTTTGAATACAATTTATCTTCGGTGATGCCACTTTATTAACGCAGTGATCAAAACTTGATTTTGTCTTTTAATGTAAATAGTATTAATTATACGTATTATTAACATCGATATATGCATGGAAAAAATATTTTAATATTCACATTAAGTTGTAAGCTTTTATGCTAATTCTATTGTTGCTGCATAAATTAACACATATTGTATTTATCCTAGTGACCAAACAAGCCAAACCATTGCCCAAGGGTAAATTATACGGCAAACACACAATGTGGTACCTTTATACCTACAGTTTTGCAATAAACTATCCTGTGTGACGTCTGTGCTCATTATTGTTCAAGGGAATTCAGATACAGAAGTATTACAAAAACTACGGAAAAGACGCCAGTAATACAGACACATTAGGTGGTCAAAAATATAACGTTAACTATACTAGCGCACATTCACACACTATTTTGCGAGTACATGAGAGCGCTAAGGTACGTTGATTTATTTGATATGATGACATATGATTTTTAGAAAAAAAAAATAGTAAAAAGAATATTGTACCGGCAAACGCAAATGTATTAATTTTAATATAATTACTACAACATGGATTTTTTCAATTCGCGTTATTTAAGAAATATATAATCTACATAAGTTATAAAAATGCACTCTGTATACGAAAGTCTAATAAGGATTCTATAACGAGGCTTACGGCAAAACGCAAAGAATTAATTAAAAAAAGAGACAATTAACAAGTTTTTATCATTGTAATGTTCACGTCGCCTGCAGAACTAGCAAAATTTATGTTCGTTTTTTTTCCGTGTTTAACTGCAATCAGTCTCCGACTATAAGCAAATATGTTCCTTTTCCTTTGCCTCGTTAAGGCGCTCCTCGACAGGAGATACTTAAACCTTCACCATCTGTCACCAATTTTTTGTATGTCCTAGCGTTTCCGTCAATTAGATTAGTGACGTTTGCTAATGCGGTAGCTAAATCGTTCGGGTGATTTTCCAGTCATTGTATGGATATCTGTGTCCGTAACAAACCATGGTGCGTTCGATATAGTTCTTAAGATCCATCTTGCGGTCTTTGGCAAACGTTAAAGTTGGAGTCACTAGCACTTACCCACAGTTATGCGCCGTAAATCCATACTGGTTTTAGGTTTGTTTTATATATTAGGAGTTTATTGCCAATTGACAGTTTGGAGTTGCGTGCTATCAACCAGTAAATGTTGCGGAATCGTATGCTCAGCTCATTGTTTTTCGAGGTCAACCTTCAGTCTAAGTATGCACCGAGGTATTCTGTGGCAGTATGTGGTCACCCATTTATACTGGAGCACAGCTTCGTATCCTCATAGAAAATGTAATATGTATTTAGTTGCGCTAGATTTGATTCTCAATTTCTGGATCCATTCATTAACACTACCATAGCGTTGTTGCAACACTGCAGATGTTACAATCGAATCCTTATCGCTTGCAAGTATTGTAGCGTTGTTAGCAAATGTAACTGTAGTTACACCTTGTATTTCTGGAAGGTCGGCCGTGTAGATAGTACATAGGACAGGGACAAGAAGCCACCTCTGTAGGACAACCGCTAAAATTTCTTGAGTAACGGACAGTTCCCTAACTTCTCTCACCTGATGGAGTCTATCTGTGAGGTATGACTCCATCAACAGGTAGTAACTATGTGGTAGGAAAACTTTAATTTATATAAAACACCCTTTGTTTCCCATTTTATCGAAGACTGCCTGTATATCTAAAAATACAGCTGAGCAATGTTCCTTTTCTTTGAAAGACTGACAAATCCTGTCACAATCACAATTTACTTGTTCTATAGTTGAGTGTTATCCGAAACTAAACTGGTTTAAGGTATTACCAGAGCAACACTGAGTAGTGGTGATATTCTTCCGAAGGCTTTTCTGGCTTGTTTATCATTGTTACTTTATTTAAATTAAGTAATTTAATTTATTTAAATATTATAAAAAGATTTTGTTTTGTTTTTATTGTCGTTGATACTTTCAAAGGGCCCATGTGGCCAACAATTTTCCGTAATCCCGAGCATAGCGAATCGTACACTACAAGTTAAAGTATTCACGAAAATAGCCAATTACTAGACCTTACACTCAAGAGAATTCTCAAGCCGGTATCTTTTGATTTGATATCTTCTTTAGCAGCGATGCAAGGAAGCGGACTAGTTTGCTATTATAATTTAACCTGAATACTATATTAAACGCTAATACTTTAAATGGATTTAAACATTATTATTACAATAATTTTATCATGAAACAACCCATCTACAATCACAAAATATTTTATATAGACACGATCTTCCTTTTTCTAAATAATTTAAACAAAAGATGCTAAATCATAAACATTTGGCATACTTAATAATTGATTACATAAATACTTATAGACGTTTGACATTCATATGAATATGTATCATATTCTTACCAAGATCTGTTTATTAATTTAACCGCTGAGTTAATTCTGAGATATCGGGCGAATTAGAAATTTAATATACTTGTTCAACCTTGAATTTACTTTTGAACGTTCATGCTGTGAGAACTTGTTGTAATCTTTTGACAATACGTAGCACATGTACAGTATCTTTTTTAATGTTCTTCCGAAAAGGCTTTTTAGGCGCTTTCTAAAAGTTCAGACATTGACGTTACGTAATTTACTTATGTGGATACACGTAGACTGCTGTCGGGAACTTATCCGGAATGTTGATTCTATCTAGAAGAACCTGATAGGTTACTCTTCTACCGCCAATTTAATAATATTTTCCCGTTATGATCGTCTATTTCACAGGAAAAACAACATGATACTTATCACAGGTATGTTTATCTTCTTTATAATATTTGATACAATAAGACTTTATTAATCAATCTTGTCTAAACATAAGCTTTGAACTTTTTGCGGATAAAATTAAAATTGCCTCAGGGATTTTACTATAGAAGCAAATACCTTGTTCTAAAAGGATGAACCAACTTGATGTAAACGAAAACTGGTTGTTACTAGGTTGTTTTTCTTTCTTGTATAATAAATATACTATCTTTATTATTGTTAACATAGATGAGATTACTATACTTACATTGTGATGAGACCTTTAGTATATATATTTTGTTAAATACGTCTCTTAGGGAACCTGGTGCTCTGAGTTCGTAAATTGCTTGAATTGTTCTTGAACTTGCTTTGAACAATAAATATGGTATCAATTTCGATGTTATTGCACAAGAAAATGAAATATTTTAAACCAATAAAGAATATGACGAGTACCCTTTAACAATATTAATAGATGTCCAAGCAGTAACCGTTTGCCGCAGCAGAAAGGACTCCCGACTTGCGGTGTACCGCAAATTAATATGCTCAAAGGCACCTCAATATAAACCTGATAAACCCTTTAGCTTAAGCATTAACATACATTTATCTATAAATTCGATTATGCTTTCGTATAGTTTTCTAAATATAATTGATGAAATAAACAGAACTTATATATATATATATATATATATATATATATATATATATATATATATATATATAACAACAAATGCAACTTATATATTGATTTTCAATTAAAAAATAACGTCTCTATTAATATGCATATGATTGTTTACAAAATTCCTACGACATGTACAATTTTAACTCAAAACTTCACTTCGATAATGTAGATTCGTAGAAAAACAAAGTTCACTGACGTAGCTCAAAGATTTGCTCGTCTGAACTGTAAGTGGGCGAGGAAATATGCTCGTGCACCGATGGCCTTTGAGGCTTAAAGGTTTTCGAGCGGCGACGACATGCCTTGTAGGCGCGGCGTGAGTAGAACCCCCACTAGGTGAGCCGACGATCTACCTTCACGAGGACATACCTCGCAGTGAACACCGATCAGCCGCCATGATGAAGAATAATAAAAAAAAACTTTAATTTGTTTCTTTTTCCATTTTAAATTGCCGAAACAAGCAGAGCCATCATCTTTCCGCATTACTTTCTTTTAATAATGAATGAATAATAATAAAAATCTGCAAAAAAATTGTCGAAAATCTGATAAAACTTTTTATTACTTACTTACTACATGAACATATAGTATAAAAATTTGTAATAAACAGTACTTACTTGAATAGTCAGTGATTTTATGAGATAGTTTTTGTAAAGGACCATAAAACAATCGTTCGTTTTCTTAATCGTGTTCATACTTCGCTACATGGAATTTCACTTTTAATAAAATAGGCTTGAAATGTTTGGCTTTGCATTTCCGACTGATGTTTATAAAGCGTCTTTTAATAAAATTGTTTTAGGTCAGGTTAATGGGTAACTTCCGGCGAGCTAAACTTCGCTGTGCAAATTATCTCTGCAAATACGTCTAGCGGTAATGTGATCAGTGAAACGCACTCACTGCAAAATTATGGATAACGCTGTCGGCTAGCTCTTTGAGTACTTAAGCGCTATATATCTGTATCAGCGCTGTATATCATCTTTTCCATCGAAAATCGTTTCAAACATGAGTTTAAAATAAACTACATGAGATAACTTTATCAGCTAATTTTTATAACCTCTAATATATTCACTTAATTTTTGATTATAGCCTTTTCAGCTTTTACTGCTTTATCCAAAGTCAAATCCTCAAAAAGCCGCAAATAATGAAAAAAAATGGCAAAATTGTGAGTAGGGCTTGTAACAACTTTCTCCCTTACAGCGCTACAGAAAGCGCAGTACCCTGCCTTAGAAAAATGCGGCTGGGTAAGAGGCTAATAAAATAAGAGCTTAAGCATAGCTGCCGCGGGTGTCGATGGCGGAGCGGAGCGGCCGATATTATGTACAGAGTCGCCACGCCCATTACTATAGCGCGGTGTAGCGGTTTCGATAGCACTGTAATCTTCTTATTTTTGGATAATGGCACCGGGCGGCTCTGTTACCAGCGTTGAATTATGTTCACGATAGTAAGTTTGGTGCGTAATAAGATTATGTACAACTTTTCTTGGTAGGATGGAAGGGGTAGCCGATAAGAGGCCTCGTGGATGGTCGTGGTTGGCTACAAACATGCAAAAAAAAAAACGTTTTCACTCATCGCCATCACGTTTATCAATATATCGGGGCTTTAGTCCGTGTAAGTCTGTCATAATCCAATTCTTAAAAGGCGAAAATGCAAAGAAATTCTCCTATAGAAAACAAAAGAGTTGAATATAATAAAGGAATATAAAACTGTATACTGTGATCCTAAATAACCGTTGTATATTTAAGCTTGTAGCGTAGGTTGCTTTTTGTTATGTGCTCTTCACTTAATTAAAGCAATACATTTCAAGTTAATTACGTCGGACCAAAAGTCTTTTTCGTTTACGTTCAGCTATAGAATTAATAAAATTATTTATATTTATCTAAGATATTAAATTATAAAACATAAGCAATTGTAGACAATGTTTTTTGACAATGAAACAAAGCAATCAACGTTTTTAAAAAACGGCAGAATGTCATCCAAAAATATGTTACTGTTTTATTGTCCCGCATAAAAGATAGAATTATTAATCTTAAGTCATGCGGGAACACGTTTTCAATAACAATTGTACATCTTTCGTTCACGATCTTATCTAATAATGCTATCTTATTGTTTCTTTTAACAGTCAAATAGGTATAAAAAGCACACAGCCTCATGTCCATAGCTGAAAAGACTTGCTCAGTTGAATGTCAACTAATTGAGACTCTTTGACGTTAAGGTTGAATAGGATTTTATTACGCCTCAAATTTATATATGCTTCAGTTCAAAACTTCAGAAAGTTAAAGACGCAAATGCCTATTGAATAAGAAAAAGGGAATATAATATAATATTACAATATTCTGCAAAAGCGCTCGACTAACTTTAGTCCTATAACCGGTAGGAGTTTTATTATTTATCCCTAGTAGCGCAGTGAGAATTCTAGTTTTATTTGCGTATATGATTTTCATATTTTTTTTTCTAATTTAATTTTTAAACATTTCTCAAGTTCAAGGTGGTCATAGTATTAATTATACGTATTGTTAAGTCGAGAAAAATATTTATTCGTATTTTATAAATACATAGTATCTATGTTAGTGACTTTTTTGACAATATCAAACTTATTTATTTATATTTTATATTTTATTGTCTTTTTGGCAAAATGTATAAGTTTTACTAAGAAATTAAGTTAACTGAAAATTTGTTACACAAAAACAATAATGCGGCACATTCTGTGAAAAAAATTATATTACTTCACTTTTGATATTGAACGCGCTCGCCTTTATCATCGAATAGTTGATGCCTTAAAAATGTGCAATAATATCTGTATATTAGTAGTTACAATAAGCTTGGGATATTGTAGTTGATCACAAAACATCGGTAGGCCTTTAAAAAGGAGAAGGAAGAAAAAGAAAGGTGAATGCCCTTTCTTTTTCTTCCTTTTCTTTTTTCAAAAAGTGTAATATTTATTTGTTGCAAGTGCTCATTAAAAGAAACTTGTAAAACCTTCTGAAACAATGTTTGAAAATATTTACCACTGGCAATTAAAACTGGTTGACCTTCTGACAATACTGCAAACAAATATATTGACAGAACAGCTAACCTGCATTTACTGCTGAAAAACGGATTAGTCCACCAAAAGATGGCGCTATATATACGGCGGGAAAGGGCATTGTTCGCCATGAGCTTTACTGTAGTGTCACCTGACAAAATAATCGATTCTTATCTAGCGCCACTGAGCTGATGAGACTAAACGAAGAGATACAGAAAAAAATTATTAGAATCGGTCAACAGAAAAGGTGCGCTATTTTTTTGATAAATTCTCTTTTACTATATTTAGTAATTTTTTATAGTAAATTATGCATGAAAATATTCTTTATCTTATAAAAATGATGGGACGGTTGCGGAAACATTGATTTTTTTACTGTATTCCCAAATCATGTTACAGACTAAGCTAGACCTTCAGTCAGATTGTTATTGCCGGTACCTTGCCCAGGTACCGGCAATAACAATCTGACTGACATTTCAATGAGTGTCTTGTAACTGCTTAGGACACATGGCAAATTTACATACGTAATGGATGAAACATCTATACCTAATTGGGGAGTAGTAGAGGATGTCTACCATATACTCGTGAAAAATATCCTAACCGAATCGTTCAGAAAATGTATAAACACAAAACTATCGCTAGGCTAAGTGAACAAATCTGGCCATTACTACATCGACAATTGCCTTATTATTATTTAAATTAAAAAAAATATATTCCTTAGTTTTTAATATTATGTTTTTTGCTTTATTACTTTGTTATGGTTAGAACAGGGAGCCATAATAAAATAAAAATTCTCCTTTAAAAATAAAGATAAAAAAATGGCCAAAAATGTAATTTTATGAAAACTTCTTAATTCTTTATTTGAGGTACGTTTATTTTAAAGATTTTAAATTTTAAAAACTACCAGCGGACAAATTAAAACGTGTATTTATATGCCTATGCTATTATAATTTAGATTAAAGTTCTAATAGTTAAAAAAAAGGAATAAAGTGATAAAAGAAGGAAAAGTAATGAGCTGTATTGACACGTCTCACATAATCTTTTACTTTAACAAGTAAACCGTGTTAGTCAAATAGCTGAAACCGTTTCAAGTTAAGATATAATTGTATTTTCTCATTGTCAAGATATCTTCTTTTATTTAAGTAAAATCGATATTATTCGAAAATGCCCATCAAAGTTTTCGTAAGGAGGAAATATTTAAATGTAATTAAAATCTCAAATTTTGTTTTTTTTTTTTAAATAAATGACAATGAAACGAAATCAACGTAGCTAAAATTTTTAGTAACAAATTATTTTAACTAGTCACTGCTATGTTCAACGCCATCTATGCGTCAGTCACAGAACTTACAAAGCATTTTGTACCTGTTTCAAAATTTACTCTAAAACTATAGTGGAGGCACTTTCAATTCGTAGAAGTTTTACGATTCTTTCATAGATGGCGCTAAAATAACTAACATAATTTTGTGAATGTTTTGTTATCAGGACGCATGAATTATATTGTTATTACCATTAGGCTTATAAAATATGGGAAAAAGAAAAAACCTTAAGAATTAATATATAAAGAAAAGAGTAACCATTTTAGCGACGAAAGGATCAAGCACATACCGTATACCTATAATAGCTGACGTCATTACGATATAACACGGCGACGATCATACGTATTACTGTTTATAGTCGAATACCGGATGACTAATTTTATACAAAATAACCACGCGCTTGCTTTTTTAGACGCTACATCCTTTCGAAAGATCAATAACTAATTAATAATCAACATTAATAAGAATTGTAAATATTGAAGTAACAACTGCGTTTAAATGTAACGGAATACGTAAATAATTTGTAATAAATGTGATTTATAAGAATTTTCTTCAGAATTCAAAGCCAATGTATGCATTATTCGGTTAGGTTGCCGAGTGATCAAGGCTTGGACATGGGCCTTTCTGGGCAAGCTTATGTACATTTGTTATTAAACTATTGATAAGAGCAGACACGGTAGAAGACTTTTGGTCACAAACTCATGAAACGAGAAAAGATCTATTCAGTAGCTTTGATTTCTTTTGATTTTGCTTTCTTTACCTATAGAGATAATTTGGTATGCCTTGTTAGCATAAACAATTTTAAAAGCTCTTTAAACATTCCTGTTTAAAGATACAATAACACTTGCGTAACTTGAACCTTGTACCCGTCAAGAAAGTAACAGTAACCAGCTTGCAGTACAACAAGTAATTCAAATACAAATTTTAAGTATCTTTATTTACATGAGCTTTTAAATCGCCGATTATTTTATCATTGTAAATAGTAAGCTACCACCTGCTCGGAACGCTGACCTGTTGAAAACAACAGGCCAGGAACTCAACAGTTCCTCTTTTAAATGAAGAATAACCTTTTTTCATGTTTCATTATAATTTCAAACACATAATTAAAACAACAAAGAAAGTTTCACATAGATTTATTTAATAATATACTTTTAATTATAGATTTTAAACTGAGAAAAGGGAGGTCTAAAATGTCTCGTGGAACTTTATCATTTATGTTATTAATTAATATTAATAACACTGATCGCTAAGGGTCCACATAACGTTTTTTAACGGTTCATAGCAGAATTGACTCGGTCTTAATTCTCTTTTTATTACTAGGCCTCAATCTCGATGATACAGAAATAATATCATTAAAAATTATAAATGATATGATTTACACACAAAAATAGGATAATTTTCAAAATGGATGACATTAATAACAACAATTTTTATTTTCTTAACATCATTATTACAATATATTGCTTGACAATATGCACACTCGCCACAGCCTGTATCTTAGGGTGAATTACGTTGAAATAATATTTTGACTTAACACCTGTCCCAATTTCATTGTTTAAATGTTAGATAATGAAAGAAGATTAGGTAACCAATGTAAAAAAATTAACTGATGTGAAATAAAGTTATCGATCATTGTTTAAAACAAGCACAAAAAATAAGAGTTTGTAGCCCAATAACAAATACAGTGAGGGATGATAAGGCTATTAAAAAATATATATAATAAAAGAAATAATTGATAATATGGCCCAAAAAAAAGTAGTTAATGTTTGCGGAAACGGTATTTGTTTTCTTAATCTTATTAAACATGAATAAGTAGTGATAATTGGCTTAGGCTTTATTAGAAAATATAATTAAACATACATTGAACAGAAACTTTGTAATAAATATTCTTCTTCGTACTTATAACGAAGAATCTGCTAGTCTAAATAAATATTATAAGTACTAAAGATGTTCGCTCATTTTTTCAAACAAATCATAATTTTTATTTAAAATTCCGTACGTTGTATTCGTCAAAAACGTTAAAACCGTAAGTTTATTAAAATATATTTTCTCATATTATTTGTATATTATTACAAATTTATTTATCAACTCTTTTAACACTAATTGTGTAATGGCGGATTTAATGCCTTAGAAGCATTCTTATCTAATAATAATGCAGAGATAACAAGAAAGTTGGTGTGGAAAAAAATGAAAAATATTATTATTTAAAACTGTATATCATGTAGTATATGTATCTATATGCACCAATACCGCACGTGGTTAAGTTCTAAAAAAACACGACGCAAACTGAAACAACTCAAAGTAAGTTAGGATTTTCTATAGCAAACCATGTAAAGATCGAAGATAGGTTCTTATATAGGTTACGAAAATACTACTTTTTAAAAAGAAAATTGAACAAAGTAAACATTTATAAAGCATACGTACAAAAAAAACATTCAATTAAAACAAAATAAACTACTCAATCAATTTATGAAAAACAAAATTAAAATTAATCACTGTCTGATGAGTCCATATTGTCGTTAGTCGGGTTTCTTTCAGAAAAACTGGTCCAATGTTTGCTGAAAGGATTTTTTTTTCAACAACTGATATTCGTAGCTACTGCCTTACTTACTTTAAAGCTCATTCCACTGACAGGATCGTTTCTTTAAAAAAAAAATCTTCAAAGTTTCGTCAATCAAACACCACTTTGAAAATTTGTTGGGAGGAAAATTTTGTTCTTTAGAAATTTCTATTGAACGGTCACAGTCATCTTTTTTTTTAGAAAATTGCAATTCGGCAGAAAAAAAAAAATTAAAAAAAAAACTAAAGACTCGAACCCAACACAACGCAACCTCGAAAATCTAACGACGCACAGTAAAAAAAACTACGCGAGCCGGGGTATTGGTGTATATACATTAGAAATATTATATTTATTATCTAATTAATTATAAAACCATACTTAAACAGAGGTATGTAATAAATATATAAATTTCAAATGATTTCGAATGAGGAAGTTTTTTTTAATACAATGTAACCGCATAATGAAAAAAACGGTCAGATAATATTTCACTCCCCTAGCTCAATGGGTGCCTAATTGGACCGGCTGACCTCTGGAAAATTCAATACAATTTATTATTTAACAACCTCCATCGGGGCAATAAAGGATAACGAAATTCTGCAAGCTCCAACGCTAAAATTTCATTTACTAGATAAAGCTTATACTGTATCGGAATTCCCTCTTGAATTCCTGTTCTATACTCAACGATGTAGACTCTACATTTTACTGATAACATGCCAAATAAACTTTGTATTTATAATTTTCAGTATAAATTTAGTTGTTGATGTTTAATTACAATGTGTGAAAAAAAGCCACAGAGAATTTATAATTATTTAAAAATTCTTACATTTCTAATCATAAAATGCTTTAAGATTTCAATATTAAATCGGTATTGGATATCTATCCCAACAAACAGTTTACACTCACTTAGTCTTTCTTAGTGCAACATTGATAGGATAAATAATTATACTTTCATAAATGGCAGTGAATAACAGTAGGTCGGTGAAGAAGTCGCCAGAATTACGTAATAAAATGTCCTTAACTGTACTATTTATATATTGCTGATTTTGATAATGTTTTACCTTTTTAAATATTTTTAAATTCAAAATCAAAGTTTTAGCAAAGCAAAGTTTTTAAACTTTTAGCTTGTTTGTATAGGTATAGGTTGTATTCATTAGTTTTTTTTGTTCCTGTCAAATTGAGTAAATTTAATGAAGATATTCGATACATTTTAAAATTTTACATCAAACTAGAAATATGCACAGCAATCCGCGAAAATTTTGTGACGTTTATGGACCTAATGTGGTATTTATTTAGATAGGCATACATTTTTATTTACACGTGTTGGCTGATTGGCACAAATTTATTACCTTCCGTGGAAAACAAACCTCTAAACCGTTCTTAAGCCTATATGGACACACAGCATACAGTTTTCATAAGAGAGATATATCGAGAAAAGCAATGTTGCGCTGTTTCAAATGATACAAAATATGTTCGTCGGGGATATTGCAAGCGCTTCGTAGTTAACCAGGAACAATGAAATATATGAGTACCAGAATACAATAAAAGTAGCCGAAGATATCGAGAGCTATAAGCAACAACACATCGAACATCTCATTCATCATTGCCATCCGCTCACTTCTGAATTACTTAACGATAAAAAGTACTACGTGCTTTGATTAGGGAGTAAGGCATTAATCTCCTGTTCTTTTAAAACGTCCCATCCTGCTAACATAAAACATCTGATTATAGTTTAAGGACTGACTACAGATGACAATTTAAACTACATTTATATACGTTACTGTACCCTACAAACCGTCCAGTCAGGCCAGTACTACTTCCAGAAAAAGGACACACGCCGAACCCAACTCACCAAAATATCTTCTCATTCGAAATGCCGGAATGTTTGAAGACACAGATCTTTGTCCAGTGTGTGTACTGGTAATGGCTGATTGGTATAAAATTATCATTAATAGAAGTCAGTCAGAGAGCAATGGGACAGACTATGCTTGGAGTTTCGCTGCGAGATTCAATCAAAAAAAATCAACACCGGAGCCAAGGTCAGCGACTTAGCTCGAAAAATTTCTTGTCTAATGTGGCAGTAGAGGTAGTAAGTTAGTTGTTAGTAGGCAACCACGAGTGACATAGTCAAGGTCACGGGAAGTCCAGAAACCGGTCATCATGTTCAAAGAAGCTTGTGCTTTGCAATGGGTGTCTGTTGACATGATTTTAATTGTACATATACTTAAAAATTAATGTCTTTTTACTTTTTTTACTTCTTTTTTTTCTTTACTTTAGAACGACTTAAACGATTTTATTTATCTTTTTTTATATCTTTTATAATACTATGTACATAGAAAATTATTACGGAAAAATGTAATTTTTCCATTACATTTCCATTACTAATGATAAATATACGTTGATAAATAAATAACAAGGGCAGTATTTATGATTCCATTATTGAAAATCCATGTTTTTCATATGGTCTGTAAGTGTAAATGTGAGTGACTTGCTCCTATGTCCAAAAAGCATCAGCATTATTTATTTACGGGTCTGAAAATTTAAGTAACGATTTAAAGCTGTTTTTAAAATAACTTTACTTTATTTATCAAGGGTTGAATTAGATTATTCATAAATAAAGCAGAACAAAGTCTGTTACGTGAGCTCGTATTTACATAAAAATACTTAAATTTTATTTAAGGCATGAATTCAAAGTGCAAAGCTTTGAATTTTTTGTCTTACATATTATCTTAAATTTTTAATTACATTAAACGCAAAAGAGCTTTATTAAATTTACTTATTTATTTCATCCTCTAGAGACGCTAGGAGCGAGAGTTTAAATAAAGTTCATTGGAATATGATATTTACCGCCGTCCATCACGCTAATGAAATCTGATAGAATTCAAATAGGGTGCGATGAATACGAGTATTGTCATTGGAATAACAATTTCAATTCTTTTCAAAAAACTTTCTTAAATACTTTCCGACAACCATTCTTTATTATTAGTGTGATTTAAAAAAAAACGTATTGATTCAAATACATATTTGAGTAAAAGTTGAAAAAGATGGTTTTTCATTACTTGACTCTTTATTATATGCAATAGGCCAAAATTAAGTACAATGGGCATTCTAACCGCAAAATGCTATTTCTTCCGGACAACCATTGGTTGATTTGGTTAATAAGCAAAAAGCGACAGAAGGTGTTGATATGGAATACGTAAAATATAATACAAAACGTACGATAAATATAATACGAAATACTGATATATAAATATATCTCATAAGTAGAAGTATACATCTCTACTTATTATTATAGTATACAAAAAACTGAGAAAGATTTCATTGTTGTTAGCGACACATTGATTCATGTTCTTGTTTAGACTTCTCCTAAATTAAAAATTACTTGATGGTAGTTACCTCGTATATTTTTAACGCACTTAAATTTTATTAAACGTAAACACATGGTAAGATCAAGCAAAATTGAAACGTTAAGAATGTACGAGTTGTAAGTGGAATGATCATATCCATGTAAGAAATCGTAGGGACTCATTGTTCGGATACGTTAATTTCATGAAATACAAGCAAGAGATAACGTTGTGAAGTAACTGATGTGTATATTTCTTATTATAGTAGCTCTCTATTGCGCCTGGTATTAGTTGAATAAAGATAGTTTCAGTATAGTTTTAGGAAGTAGTCTCACAAAAGTTAAAAAAGGAAGGCGTCCAAGTACCAAGTTAAAACTGAAATAGTGCAACAATGCTGAATCTACTATTTAGTTTGCCAAAAAGAGCATATTATTAGATAAGTAAAAACATAATAAGTAAGAAACATGATAAGTAAAAACAACAAAAAATAAAAACTGCAAAGCACCTAATGATTAATTTTATTTTCATTTATATCGTATAATCATCCGCTTGCCAAGTACTTCAGATAGTTGTAGTTGAAAAGCAAGCAACACATAAAATCAATAGTTGATGTTCGATAATAGCCCTCCGTCAACTATTGGTTTCATTATGAAATAATTTAGTGACAGTGTACATGAATAATTATTAAGTGTTCGTTTCAGTTACATTACTATCCACGTCGTGGATCAATAGACTCTGTGTGATGATGTAGGTCATGAACAGGTCATGACCTTCCCAGATGTCATTTAGAATACGTAAATCGTATTCCTAACTAATTTCATGACCATTAAGAATAGTTTATATGTTTGTGTGTATATTTTTTAAAGATTGATTTCTTTTACAAAAAGCATTTCATGTGATTACTACTGCTGTATTAATATTACCATATACTAGCTTTAAGGAAAATTATAATCTAATGTGTATTACAGTCGTATGTGCGAAGATCCTATTTTAAACGCTTAGCAAAACAAAGTCATTTGTCAAAACGTATCACTACTCATGAAATTATTTTGTGATGTTAAAAAAATAAAGGTATCGAAATTAAAGTGTGTGAAATAAAGTGCATGATAATTTATAACAATTCGTTGAAAATTTAATCTACAAAATCTTGATGAAAAAATGGTTAGCTGCTCTTAAATTTCCTTGGTAGAGTCCATGTAAGTAGTAACCGCCGCATCTGTCCACCGTTGAAGCAGTCACTGTGTTCCAGTTTGAGGGCACTGTTGTTGATTTATTAATGGCACAGAATATAGAATTACATAATCGCTCAAAACTCGCCAAGTAAATGTTTTCGCCCCGTCCTAGGATAGAATAATCTTCTTTTCTCCTCTGAACAAAAGACGTGCCGGTACTTTCCGCGCCTTTCTTCTCATCCTATGCACCTAATGCAGGCAACGAATTCATCACACCTACAGACCAAGAAAACCAGGATCCTCTCATGCCTATTCCTACATATTTTATTTTGTTTATAATCATCATGGGCAGGCGCCCATGTACGGTTATTCTTGCCTCCACGGTCACAGACGACAGTACTCGTTTAAGTTGAGTGCTCCTCGCGCGAACACTTTACCTGGCTCTCCAAGAAGATAACGTAATATAATAACCTTCAGTATGTTACCAAGGCCGCGTTAACGATTTAATCCTCGCTTGAGGCGCCAGATAACATGGCTACCATAATGTCCCGATATGGTACCGGAGTTGTTAAAGGACAATCACTTGCTGATTCCCATCATGGGATTTATCTTAAGCAACACTAGGCAGTGATGGCTATTGTCTGGTATACATGTATCTCTTAATATAACCAGATAGCAACCGTTAATGGTCACTCCTAGTCGTACGATCGCTCATCATGCAGCCCGTTCTCAAGTACGATGAAGGCAGCCATTCAATTCGCGCGATGCCGAACGTCCAGCCGCAGACAACACCAGACACATTACCAGAGCCACATTACCGCTAGAAGTTCAATACCAGTGGCTAGTACCTACCGTGTACATTACAAGCAGGCCACCTGTCCTCGTAATACTCTGAGCTGTACAATCATAACCGTAGTTTCAGTTGTGGAACCAGAATGGCCCAGTATCTCCTCATATGTAGCTGCCAAAGGGACCAAAAGAGCGAGTACTCATATGTTCAAACCTTTCTCAATCCCTTGTAGCGGCGGCCGAAGATCAGTTTCCTCACAGCGCCACCCCTGACGTACCCGTGCGATCCGTCTTATTCGCGGCAGTTACGGAAAATGGGGTATCCAATACCGTTATTTCACTCCCTCAGCCAGTTCACCTTGGCTGGGAATGCACATGTAGACGCATCCATCTCTACTCCGCGGTAACTATTAAGTAGCTTATCGCCATACTTGTTTAGTCTTTTTTCAAGTTGAATTAAAAAATCAGAAACATTTCAAGATTTTTAGGTGTAAAACTTTGTTGTTAATTTATTCGTTTCTTGTCTCCACCACTATAACAAATTTATTGTAAATCATATTACTAATATATTGAATCAATTTGTGAATGCTTGATGCCGGTAATAAAAAGCAACATTAGACGTAACGAGCTAAATTATAAGATATAAACTTAACGACTTAGAACGCTTATACACAAATTTTGTGCATTTTGTGATATGTTTCAAAATTTCAGTCAAAAAAATATAAAATGTCTTTTGTCGCATGTTGCAGAGATCATTGATTAATTATCGTATGATGTTTTAAATTTTCATTATTAATTTTTGTTACTGATTTAAAGTTAAAAGGAAATTACTATAAGCATCACATTCTCTTTTTAATACATTATATGTGTGTTAAATCGAACAGAATATAATAAAATCATTTATAAATTGATTGTTTGTGACGAGAGGATGTGTGTGCTACTTCGTACAGTCATTTCCAGAAGTGCATCCGAGACAATATAGTTATGTATTAATATGAATAGAAACAGTGCATCGATGTGAATACATCTTTTTTGTCATAAATTGAACATATATCTAACATTATGGTTATAATTTTTACAAGAGCAGCCTGTTTTGTAAACCAATCATGTGTTCATTAGGGCGCCAGATTATATGACCTAATTCCTAAACTATGTAGATATGCATGAAATCAAATATTTAAAGTATTTTTAAATGACTTTCTTAGACACTAGATTAAACCTGATTGTTTTATGTCCTTACTATAACTTAGTTTAAATGGAAGTTGTAGTGTAGTTTAGAATTTAACGACGCTTTAAAGTCCGGCACAGTTTGATCCTCGGTGCGAGTGATTAATTGTCATTAACAGTATTTAAAAGCAGTTGATAACGATAACAGTTGATAGTGATAACAGTGCAATATTGCATAAACGTAAGTCAATTAATCTCTAGTTTAAACCATTCGTTCTGAAATAACTTCTAGACGAGTCGCGATAAAGTAACTTCATTGTATGAACAAGGAAAATTATAGTTGATTTTATAACGCTTTGAAGGAGTCGCTGTACACGGCGTCCACTTAACAACCTGCATTCTTAGCATTTAGTAAATATTAAGGAAGTATCTCAAGGCTAGTATTGACGCCACTGTTATTAAAAAAAAATTATTCCACAATCTAATTTATATTACAAATTAAGTTCAAAGTAATTTCGTCGTAGCCAAGAAATACGAAAATAGCGATTACTCAACCATATTTCACAAGCGCTTATTAAACTTCAGACGCGACACCTGAGTTTATCACAGTACACCGCGCCCAAAGACGTTACCGAGCGTTTTTTGAAGAGGTAAGAAAAATTTTACAAAGAATTTCGAGGAAATTTGGATCGTAGACATGTCAATTACAATTATTTAAACTGATACCAACTGAACCCAACATAAATGGTACATTTTTAAATTAGGGTTTATAAAAAAGTTTGAGAATCTGAAATTGTAAATAAAGAATAGTGAACAGAATATATTGCAATCCTGAGTATATACACATAAATTATTAAATATATTACAAGCCTGACACTAACTACAATGAATGTTAAAAGATTTTTAAATTTCTTTGAACAACTTTCTAAGTTTCGTTTTTAGGAATACTATTTAGGTTCTTTTTAAATTTAAAGACTTTGATGGCTTCTTGTTCTGAATCTTTTCTTTAGTATTTTATTTTGTTTACTGTAATACTCCATTTATTTTATATGAAAACGTGAAAACACTTTTCCTGCTGACGCTGGGTACATTCTGTTTGAAAATATATGAAAAAAAAATTTTCTACTTAAATCTAAAACTGCAGTCTCAAGTTCTTAAGCTCCGAACATTTTTGTCAATGAAAACCGAAAAAATTCGTATAAAAATTTATTCAAACACAAAATATTGTGCACCATAAAGCATTACAATGTAAATATTTTCACAATACTAGAAGTCTTCTAAAACATAAACTTATTTTTGGAGTTGATTGATGACTTTCGTTTCACATTTGGGTTTAGGATATTTCCTATGTATTGTTAGTTTTCTTAGCAAGCGGCTGTGATATCACACAAGGTGTACGCTCCACGATAGCATAATGCGCAGTCCTTAGCCAATAGGTTTCATAAATACCTCAGCGTCACCGAAATACAAAAGCACGCGATTGTAAAAAATTTAAGGTTTAGGGAGTTGATTATAGACGAATATTTGTATGTCTTGTGAGTAGGTATAGATAACAACACAACGGCAGCACGAGCAGAGAAGCGTTCGGATAAAAATAAAAGTTCATTTATTTTTTGATTACATAATTTTTAACAGAACTCTTATTGATCATCAATTATTTTTAATCTATTTTATTTTTGACTGTTGTCAAATAGTTTAACAACAGAGATTTTTTTATTTAATGGAATAAAAAAATTCTAGCGAGATTCTTGTTATTTAAATGTTAGTTTATTGAAGTATAAGCCTTTTCCGTAATTTTACTTTTAATATGCGGTTTCAATTTTGTAAATGGTAATCCAATAATGTTATGCTGATTTTTAAAAATAAAAATTGATTCCGTTTATTAGAAACAAATTAAAGACTGCAGTCGAAATTTTGTTACAGCTAAATTTTCACGGTGCCAAGTAAATGTAATATGAACGTCCCCTATTTTTTTAATTTATTATAATTATTGTAAATGTACAAAATATTATCATAAATATATGTGAAGCCACAGTAAAAGTATTGATTTATTTGAACCGTTTTCTCAAGGGAATTCGGAACCCTAAGTCGTAAATTGTTAATATGGCTCTCTTTTGCAATACAAATATATTTTCAATATTTGCACCTCTACATTTCATAGGACACTTAGGAAAACATTAAAACACATTATACTAGGAGTATCAATTTCATAGTAACGTTTTATCTTCTTGTTGTAATGAACTTGTAACAGAGCGACAACATTGTAGCGCTATTATTGTGCCTCGAATAAGAACAATGAAGTGTGGGTATTGATTTGTATATTTACATATTACATCATAAAATAAATTTGTATCAGTATGAGGACTCCTACTTGGTATACAACGACCCAAAAACGAGGGCGATGACAATCTATATTTCCTTTTGTTTAGCGATGCGATATTACCGCGTGCAATGGATGAAAACCAGCTCGGATCGACTTATCACAAAGGCGTCCCTTTTTATTCGTATTTGTATAAAACATGTATTCGTATTCCTCGTTTACAAAAAAATTGAGAACTCTCTGTATCTAAACATAAAAATATCTGTATTAATTTTATCGTTTCCAGTCTATCGATCGCCTGACACTTTGTATATGTGACTGCTATTCCGAAATATACTTTAACTTTAATAACGCTTACACATTGATGAGGACTTGAAATTAGTGAAGTGATGAAATAAATGTATAATCAAGATATAATGTCAGCGCTCAGCGACACTGACTTATCACGACAACGAAATAAAATTAATAGCGAACGTAATTTAATATTTGTGATTTTATTAATTTTAGCCTATGAACATGGAATTAATTTTAAGAGATTGTTGAATAATCGAATCTTACTAATTTGTGTATATATTAAATTATCATGCGTTTATGTACGTATTCAATTAACATTGCAAAATTGTAAGCGAAAAGCAAAAATGTCATCATACAGTAAAATAAAAAAACAACTCTATATAAAAGAAAATTGCATGAATAATTAAATACACATTCATAATAATGTAAAAAGATATTATCAGAGCATCTTGATATACTATTTGAAGCGGCATACCTGAACTATGTATATTAAATATGAAATTCAGTAAAAGTAATATTTGCCCATAGCTTTTTAAGAGTCATAATAAGGACTGATGTGATCCACATCCATGTGCAAAAGAACCTATCCGCTAATATCACTTTAAATTTTCAAAACTTCTGCAGTAATGGTACGGCAACGGTAATAGAATAATGTTCACATAGATTTTTTAATAAGAAATTAACATTTTCTTGCTTATATTTTATGTACAAAAGCGATGAGTTGTAAGATATTATGTCAGTAATAACTACGTCGTCGCCCATGTTTTGTAATAAATCTTGCAAATTTTAATTGTTAGCAGAGTATAGACGTAACCATATCATCTCTATGAGGAAGAAACAATATCAAATCAGATAGATATAAAGTCCTTCTTTATTACATTATGCCATTAGTAAAAAGTTCGATAAATAACAGTCTTGTGCTATACATAGCATTACAAGCTAAATCAAAGTAAACTGTGTTCTATTTTAAAATAAAGGACATCTAATTTTCAGGTCACGGGATAACAATACTCTTACTAAACAAATTATTTTAATAATTCTGATAGTGCTAAATGACAACCGTGTATGTTTCGCCTTTTCAAAGTTAATAAGAAAATATGTTGCTTCAAAATATGCATGCTTCACGGAATAATTATGGGATACAATAATTTCTACGTAAAGATGTTATTAATGACAGTAAAGCTATATTGACCCAAATTTTGCAGATACTTTTGTGTGAATTTTCTAATTAATTTGTGCTTGTTATACAAAAGAAATAAAATAACATTTTTGCAGCGGTAATTAGAACATAAATAATGCGGAAAACTCTTAAAACGTTATTTTAATATATAATTGTGGTTATGGAAGATAATGAAATAAGCCATTATTATCAGCTCTTGCTTAAAGTTACACTAAAGTATAATAGATTTAAATCAAAAATAGATGATCTGATAAAACAAATTCAGTGATTCGTCATCATAATTTTATCCCTTGGATGTACATACACTACCTAAATCTGGTCTCCGATCTATAATTTTTTATTAAAAAAGAAAAAAAAATTGAATTATGAAAAAAAATTATAAAAAATCAACACCAAGATAAACTAATTCCATCAAAACGTATGTGCTACAATAAATATGTCTAATTGAGTATCTCGTTCATACGTTCATACGTTCTAATGAGTTTTGCATTATCTTAGAGTTCAGTTGCAAACAAAACGCGTTAATTAATAGAAGGATGATTTTACGGTCAAATATGGAAAAATTTAAAGACTGGCGATAGGATGTCAAGGCCCATTAAGAATCACAACAGAATGTACAACGTTACATAATTATAATGTTAGTACGTTGCATACAAGGCAAGTAAATATGATATTATAGAGTAAGGTTAAATTATATGCTGTGTATGAAAATCAAAGGATTAGAAGATAATTGTTTAAAAAGTTTTGCGTAATATTATGGAGGTTTAACAAACGATAATTACAATGTACACGCGTAGGATTTACCCTCATTAATCGCGATGTAATTAAATGATTTGTTAAAATTAATCATTACATTTATATTTCTCTTTTAAGTATATACTAATAATTCTGTGTAATTGAAAAAACAAGTTACTTACTTAACTCTTTAACTTTTTAATTTCTTTACGTTAACTATTGACAACTTTAATGTTTCCAAATTACTTCACTTCACTTATAAAGGTCATATACGCCTGGATATTAGATAGCAACTCGATCTTAATGATCAAAATAAAAAAGCAGCAATGACCGCGCGTCACTTGAAAACATAATAATTTATTGCGACGAGTAATTATTATTATTTTACAACTTAATCTGACCAATGTAAAAATATAAGTTTGTAGTTATTTGGTTGAGATAGCAGAGGAAATTGTGGTGCACTTAAAACAGCTTTAGTTATTTTTTTTAGCCTTCTTAATGGTAAATTGTTTATGGATTTATGGTATAACAAATCGCAAACAAAGTGATTTAGTTGAAATGCAGGCGCTTAAATGATTATAGTTGTAACAATATGTTTATAACAGTATATCTCAATAGCGTTCAATAGCGCTATTTTTGTTCTAGTTGCATTAAGAGCGTATTTATTGCGTCGTCGATCTTGAGAAATTATTATTGATATAATTGTAAAGTATAAAAAATTTTACGAAGTCGCATTAATGTTTACAATCTCGTGCATATATATAAGTACATCATATATTTTGGTATACTTATGTCTGCCAAAAGACAGTGAAGATGTCTCTAAATGTTTTTTCATAATTCGAATTTCATTTCCGGGAAAACAATTCAGGCAAATATTTCATTATGTTTTACGTTGCAATAAATTTATCAACATTTTTATTTAGATTAACCTCTAGAATTTGAATTTGTAATCTACTCAGCTACTCTTTCAGCTGAAGAATCTTTTCGTCTTTTCTCAGTACTTATGGATTATGTTACTTGGGCAAATAGGGGTGGGTAATTCTTTCGCAGTTACCACGGCTGCTATCCCCGGCGGGAAAAGCGGAGCCGCCAGAGACACGGGCTACGCTTGGCATGCTGGTTGAGGATAGGTGGGAAAACAGAGCGGGTGCTCTTTTGTGTACCGGTCCGCCCACAGCCGCAATTTTTTATTAAAAGTAAATATCATTATATTGTTATTAATTATTGAACATACTTATAAATACTTAAATTTAAACAAAATAAATAACATATCATTTAAATATTACAACTGGGTTTCCGGCTTACAGTTTTTTTTTTCTAATGGTGAAGGCATATAATGAAGTAACTGATCACCATCGCCCACAACACCAACATGCTATACACATTAACAAATAGTCAATCCGAATGAACAGTGTTTTTTGTAATGGGTGTCCTTAACAAAAGCGATTATTTTATGGTTATTTTCTAATGAAACACCAAATAAACAAGTTTTATTAAGCAAAATATGGGGTATGTGTTACGATACATCTAAATTAATTAACGTCAAAGTAATAAAATATTGAATTATCGAAAACTACGTGATTAAGCATAAAAAACCTAAAATATATATTTCATTACCATAACGGTTAGGGAAGCAAACAAGTGATTTTTCAAATGACATTTACCTTTTACCCGCCAGGAAATAACGTACTCGTTACTTCTTTAAATGATTATTATGTGAGAAATATGTATTAGAAAATTACTTACGCAGATTATCAAACAGTAAATTGTTGATAAAAAATACAAGTCTAACAAGATTTCAAGATATAATAAAAATGCCGAACGTAAAGTTTAATTCACTAAATGGATAAAAGATTGTTATTTATAAAATAACAAGATAAAGATGTCATATTCTGATTCACCTTTATGAAAAATGACTATTTAAAAAAATGGGTCAGTGAAAAATTAAATGTTCGGTTCTATAAACAGCTATCAAATGTGTTTTATTGAGCAAAATATCATGCTTGTTTTTACAACGAACAAATGGTCTGTAGGAGTGAGACTAGAGAAAGTAGAATATATGTGATGCTTCTGTGAGATTATACTCGTAGTTTAATGAGAGTAGAAAAAGGAAAACTAACTTAATTGAAGCAACTAAACTAAAACAAGATATGAAAATTTTAAATGATAATTTTTGTCGTAAAATTTATCTTATACTCAACTCAAATTTTAACTGTTTCATTTTTTTTAGAATTGTTCATAAAGCAAAAAAAAATTTTTTTTCAACAACTTGGCTACCACTGCTTGCATCGCTACAGAATACTAGGAAGCACTGTCTCATCCCTACTAAGAAGGAAGTACATTGTGTTAAAATATCTGAACAGGTTCTTTAACAAAAACTATTAAAAAAAACTCCACTTTAGGCTAATTAGTCCAACACCGTCGTTTAAAAAAAAAACGAAATGTCAATGAGTCTTTAATCTATTTCGAGAGCGGTCAGATCATGAATGATTTATCTAAAAGTGCTCCATCTCTCCCACGTGTCGATTATTGGCGCAACATCAAGCCGCGAATCTTGGCGGCCACGTACACGAATAGATACGCAAGTATGTTTTGAAATGCGTTCACTAAAACCTATTTGACTTGTATTGTGATTGTAGGCACAGCCTTGATAAGAAAATAAACCAATTTTATTTAATAAAAATTAACACATTAATCAACTAAAATGGCAACTAACAAAACTGCGAATAATTCTTTATCCATTAAAAATATAAAAAAAACAATTTAATCAAAAATTAATAGGATGAGCATAACAAAACTTTTAACATAATTGATATTTAGAGTAGATGAATATACCGAAAAAACACCATTTAACTGTTTTAAATCTTGAACATGAGCTAAGACGTGGTAAGTAAAAAAAAATTACAGCTTTGTAAATATATAATACAGCTTGCGCAACCTGCAATAGCAGCGTGACTAAACGATTAGTTTTATTATCTTTAGTTTAAAATCAGACGAAAAGTCGTCGCGAAACTAATTAATGCTAATTATAAAATAGTATTTAACTTCCTCACGTTACTTAGACCTTTTACGGATCGTAGTTTAAAACTTTATGCAAATGTAAATTTCTTATACTCATGACGTTAAAATTCACGGATTACTATACTTACCATCATGCAACGGCTTGATATCTCAAATACAATATTTATAAAAAATATTATAATATCAAATATAATAAATATCAAATAAAATAAATACATCATCATTCAATGAATGTAACTGCCGAGATAATCAAGCTATCGACTTTTAAGAGCACAAAAACAATATAACTACCTCATCTCCAGTTATTAATATATAGACTTGGAAAATTTGTCGCCAAAAATAGTATCTACATAGTACGCATAGGTAACGTATGGGTGGCTAGTAAAACAGAAAAAAGCCAATTTCTTAATCAAGATATAGTATACTTATTGATGATTAACTATTATAATTTGTTTCATATCCCATAAGTATATTTATTTACGATTAAAAAAATATCAAAACAAATGAAATCGCATTAATTCTACTTTCATTGTATTAAACAATTATTCTTGTATTGATGTCCAAGAGAATAAAAAGGTAACCGAAACTTAATCACGCAAATTTAACCTTTAAAATTAAAGGTCTCCTATAAATAAGCAATTTATTACTCGAAAAGCTAATCCATTACATAAAGCCGTTAGCGTTTTGTTTTTCAATATATTTTCAAATAGATAGTTTTATTGATGAAAAAATATCTAATTCTTTTACAATATTGTTTAACCATAGTTTTTATGGTGTATACTTATAGATTATATACCAATAGATATATGGTTAATGCCGCAATATAATGGAAGTATTTACGCAAGGCTAAAGCGACCATTTTAATATTAAAAATGGAATATTGATTGTTAAACAATACACCAACAGAACTATATAGAAAAATTCACAAATAAATTTATTATGAGATAAACTACGATAATGTTCTTAACGTTAATAAGCTTACGTTTACGTTATTAAGCCTGTTCATAACTACCTAAACCATTGAGCAAATTATTAGCAAAATTATATCATTAACAATGATATCACAAAGTTATTTATTATAATAAGTAAGGTTTTTTTGGTTCAGTATTCAAAATGTTACAATAGAATCTCTTTGATTATAGTATTTCTATCTTGCAGTGTAATACTAAAAAAAAAACATTAAATATCAAATTAAAAATTCAAACTGTTTCACTGCAGAAGTATAAGTAACGAAAGAAAATAAAATTTGAAAGTCGAACTGTTATTAATTCGAGCGGTATTAGATTCCTCTTAATAAAACCTTTTAAAAAATATTATTTATTATAATTTACAGACTTTACAGTAAATACTGCATATTACGAATCACTAACGATACCTTTCTCTGGAAACACGAGTTGACTACAGTTACATTTAATTTCGTTAAAATTCAATAGCTATAAATTTATTCTAAAAATTATATTCTCTTTTTTTAAGAACAAGGGTTTTTGTTTACAACAATATAAGTAGAGCCACAGGTAAATAAATGAATACTACGTGCACTAAATAACATTATGTAAATTTTATTTTATATAGCTGATCCCGCAAACGTTGTTTTGCAAAAAAATGAAAGTTTTTAATTAACAAATAAAAAATAGGGGTGGATCGTAGAGGGGTGAAAATTTAGGGTTGTATGTATTTTTGTATGCTGTGTCATATAAAAATAAAAACAAAAAAAATTTCTAAAAAATAAAAAAATATTTAAGGGTGACCCACCCTTAACATTTAGAGGTATGAAAAATAGATGTTGTCCGATTCTTCACCCTAGCCGATATGCACGCTAAGATTCACGAAAATCGGTCGAGCCGTTCCGGAGGAGTTCAATTACGCACACCGAGACTTGAGAATTTTAAATATTGGATTTAAAAATAGTATTTTATCCTTATGTTATGATCCTAAAATTATATGAAATAGACTTAAATCATTTTATTTTATCACGATAAAAAATAGCTTAACCAATCACAAGCGCTACTTTCATATGTTCTTTCATTATATCTAATATACGTTCGATTTTGCGAAAAGACCGTTACATGTTAACGTACTTTAATAAATTTAAGGTAAACACTGTTTATTATATGAGCGCCATCAATCTCTTTACACTGAAACCCATCGGAGCTATAAGTTTCAATCAATCTATAAAACACCCATTATTTACATTATATGATTAATCGTTTTCCAGGCATCAAAACGATGTACATTTACTTTCGTTTATACTAAATAATAATCTCGCATGTATACATCTCGCTGCATAACGTTCACTTAAACAAAATATTTGTTAGTCAAAATTCTGGCCGTTTCCTTATATTATACATAACTATTTTTTTTTAATTCATATAAAAATTTAGACAAATCGTTTTATATATTAACCGGGATTAATAGTGATTTCACTTACAATAATATAAGGACGAAAAGAAGGAATTTAGTCTGCGAAAAGAATTGTATAGCAAGCTTTGACACCATCAAATACGTAATATTTGAATAAAGATATATGATAAGTGAATACAATTTCTTGTACCTTTTACCATCGTTTTCCCGTTAAAACGGTAAAGAAAGGACAGGGATTTTAAATTTATTTTTAAGTTTTTGTTTTAGTGGGCTCGAAGAACTATTATAATGGACTTATCATCTTGATTTACAGGAACGAAAGAAATGTAATAAAAGTAATAATTACACTTTGAAACATTACAGAAAAAATATTATTACTAGATAAATTTAAATCGTCTGCTTAGGTCTTGCAAAAATTATACATTTTTTCCCTTGAAATAGCTTAAGTTAAATTAATCCTCTTGAAATAATTCTTTGTAAAACGATCCCTTATTTAACACTGACTCAAACTCGGCGATTGAATAAAAGTTTTCCAATTGACATTAGAATAAAAAATTATCCCTAACCACCAATTTCATCTATTTTCTTGACGTCAGCTATGCCTCTTACTTGAATATAATTACTTTAATAACTATCACAACTATATCGTAATTACAAAATATTACAAATAGCTTACTCAAATAGATGTCTAAATATTGTAAAGTTACTGATTAAAAAAAATTATTAAAAAAATCCGAAGGTAATTAGTTTTTACAAATTATATTATTATATTCCGCAGACGTTAAATAAAATTAAATGTAAGGTTATCAGCGCAAACGACTATTTGCACCAATCATTGAACAAAATTGCGTAACTTTCTTAATTTTTCCAATATACACGTTCGCAACATTTCGCGCAATAGCTGAATAAAGCAGTTTTCAAGATCATCTATTGCGCTTTCTAAAAGAGTTTTTAAGCAACATTATAATGCTCCATCTACATCACTAGTAATCACTAAGTAGACACTTAAAATTAAGTGGGATCGTTTTCAAAGGTTTGAAAGAAAATAAATAGTATTCAAAATAAATTTTTGGTAGTGAATTTTCATTAACCTTTTTATATTTATGCAATAATTTTAAAAAACCTATAGTCAATTACTGTAAAAGATGTCTAGCAAAGATACAGCGCATAAGCGTATCAAAACAAATAATAGGGTAAACAACACGAAAATAGTGAAAAATTGTATTACTATAGGACATTTCTACAGAAAAATTCAGATGGACACATGTTGACTTCACATTGTTCTTGCCTTCATTCAAAAATTCATATTCAATCATAAACCATATTTATCACGGTAACAAGTTGCTGGATATGTAATCCAGTATTTTGATGTACAAAATAGTAAGTAGGGGGCTTAACGAAAAATAAAACAAGATCAGACTGTGTAGTAAGGAACTCTTGCTTCAAAATTATATTAATAATAACAAAATAATATTAATATACTAATTATTCTTTCCACAGCTACTATCGTAAAGGCGATCCCAGTCTTTATAAGCTTATTAACTTTTAACTGACCAAACAAAATTGTAGGCAACATCTTATGTGTGTGATTATTTCAATGCGTATTATAAACATGGCGATAAGTTTTAATAACTTTACGAATTATTAGTTAAATTTTAGATTACGTATACTTATTTTTAATTTGCATTTGTTTGTGAAAATGATGTGACAAGTTTAAGTACACGTTCCATAATTATTTTCCGAGCGACGGGGTTCTGATATATTGATTAGTGATGAAACGAACAGAAGCTCTACATGAAGAAAGCGCCCATTCTTTGTAATTCAAGTCTCCTACCAATGTGATTCTGTGCAATGTTTTTTTTTTATAATAATACTAATAGGTAACCTGCGCATCAACCTATGTAAATTTAAGTGTATGGAACATCAGCTAAGTGATTTTAAAATAAAAAGCCTCCAATACCACCAAAACAGCAATTCTAAGGCATTATTACTTAACGGCAGAAAATGGCGCCCTGGCTGAAGTTCATAAAAACATTTCTAACAGAAGTTCCTACGATGTGACTTCTTTTGATCAAAAGTGAAATTATTTTAGCGTATTACATTTAACTGACAGGATTTGACTATTTTTGAAACGATATTTATCCTACCTATTACTTAGTGTTATGTACAGTGTTAGTGTAATACAATTATAGTAACAAGAAATTAATAAAATTGTATTTATAACCATTGTAATTAATATTACTTAATAGGTATTGAAATTACAATAAATATCCGACCAAGTGTGGTTATTTATTTAATCTTTATTTTAAAGAAATAAACATAAGAAATTACATTGAATAGAATTTTCTTATTTATATTGTAATTGATGTTGTGTCATATAGCAGATTGCCATGTCAATTATAGCTATTTTTCTTCACACTGGACAAATCTACGAAACAAGTTTGCCGGGTTTAGTAAAAAAATGTCGGTTTCAAGTATCGGTGTGATAAAATGGCTTTCGACATACTTTTATTCATTTTCTTTTTCATTCTGGTGAAAATAAGCCTCTCGTAATTCATTATTCTCTAATGTACACCCTGTAATCTTTTTTGTACTTTTTGTCTTGTGTATTTCCATTGAGATACTACAATGTAATTTAAAAGAAAAACATAATTTAATATTACAGCGGCATACGATTCTATTTGTATAGCAGTATTTCTTGTCTTTATTAACTTTTTATTTACACCAAAAAAACGGCAAAATAAAAGAATGCCCGGTAATTGGAAAAATTAAGTAACGCGTTTTGTGGAATGAAATGCATCGCTGCTTAACCATTTACTAGATAATACCTACAAAATACCGTTATACAATACTCGTAATATTCCTAAAAATTAAATTAAACCATTGATTTGCTACTTAAACAAAAATTTAATTTAAAAATATCACATCCATTAAATTTATTTCAAGAAATTTAGAAAAAAAATTAACATTGTTATTATTTTCACCTATTATTACAGTCATTATAATAGTTATTTTGCTATAAAATTTTAATCATTATGTATAACACAAAAGAGAATTAGCGTATTTTAAATGTTGTGTATAGCGACTGTGGGCTAAACTTTCAAAACCTGTCAATTAAAATTAAAAATAATACGTAATACCACTATATAGTACTGCATGAAAGAATGCGTATTTGAGCATAGTTTAAAATTTTAATTGAATGCTTTTATTTGTAAGAGATATAGAGTGTCGACATTGAGACTGCGCTAAACAGTAAAGACTAAATATGGCTAAGAGCTACTTTCATCATCTTAGACTTCAATGTGATGAATAATGCAAATACTAAGTTTTATTACTAAATTCTTTTGCTGCTGCTGCTTTTAAAAGGTCAAATATAAAAACGTTAATAAGAATACTGTCATATTGTTAAAGAACAGGTACAATTCGAATGAAATAAACTAGGCAGAGATTACATTAACATCAAAGCAATGAATTTCACGGCTTTTCTCTGCACGATTTGAACGTATTTATAAATAGTGTCCTCGGCAATGTGGCAATAAAACTGTCTGCACATCTATGTAATGTTTGATATTTTTGTTTTATATTTTGTGTTATAGGATATATTTACTTTATACATATGGAAATTAATTTATGAAACGTGTAACTATACCATTCAAATAAAATAACTAAATGTTTGACATCTAAAGATTTTTTCTTTATTTTTGTTACTAAAGCTAGACACTTCTACGGGATTAAATTTTTAAATGAAATCCTTCATTTTAAGGAGTGAAGTTTTTAATGACGATTAATTGTATATACGTAATCAGAAATTATAGTTAGCTTTACTACTCGCTAGCTTAAGACTAATAACACCACTAAACTAAGTAAGATAGTTTTAAGGTAACAATTGTAAATAATTTTATAAATCTAAGTTTGTAATTTCTTACTGCTTTTTGTTACTGTTTATCTCCAAAAAAGTAAGTAAAGTAAACAATAGTCCCAAGTGTAATTCTATTTTATTTTATAACTTTTAAAGACTATTAAAGATTTCTAAAAAAATTTGAAGAAAATTTACTTCAAAAAGTCATGACAAACGGCTTACGTAAGAATATATTTGTACGATTTCGGAAACGGTTGGGCGTCCAATCAGTTTATTTGAAATTGTATTTGGTGAGCAAACATTAAATTAATTCGTAACACGTATCTCAAATTTTAATTCCAATAAGATATAAGAAGTTAGGAAAAAATATTTTTTATAGTGGACAGTGTTATTATAGATTGTAGCCATGGTGAAGTAGCATTATTTATAATGTCATAAACTATTAGACGGGCATGGCATTGACGTCATGAAATTATATATACAATAATTTGCCTCTAGAATAGATAGAATGCATGCATAATTTTGCTTAGTTGTCAAAATAGATGTCGCAACAGTACATTCTGAGTGAAAAATCAAACGCTGTTGTCAAAGAAAAGTATATTTAATAAAAGTGAGATTTCGACTATCGGTAAAAAGTCGAACGGTCAATAAATAATTTTATTGTTGTAGTAAACATAGTGAACCTTAGCCAAATAATGTAAAATTTAATTAGCTTATCGAAAATCATTTAAATAAAAAATCAACGTGTACCTATAATACCTACTTATTTATTTATCCTGCTCCAATAAATATAATAAAACATGATAGATCCGTTCCTGGCCCACAAGGAACCACCGTTATCAATAGATGATATCAAATATTAACTGTTAAGCAATGAGTTACAACGTCCATTAGACATTTTACGCTTTAATTTATAACCTCAGATTATATTCGAGTAAGTTTAAAAAACAAGAGACGTACGGTAATCTTGGTGGAACTGAACGCACCATAAATAAAAAACCGCAGTTATCTGCAAAAGTAAACTAAAACATAATAAGATAAGAGTTACTATTGCACTTAAACTTGATATAAAAGAAACCAATTTATGAAACAGACTTTATAAATAAAGCACACGGTACCTGCACATAGTTTATAGATTTCATACAGTCACCCTAGAACGCTACAATGTCACTGTGGTGGTATTTGACGGGTGTACTTTATGGGAGCCTACGTTAAATAAGATCCGAATTTTTTTTTTCAATAAAACATTTTTTTGGTCTGTTTTAAGTTCAGATAAAACAGGTTACATCAATGAAATCACGTTCTGGATATATTACGTAAGCATCCGCCTCTCCGCATAAAATTTACAGAGTTTTTTTTATCCACGCAATTTAACGCCGTCAGTAAATATCGAACGGAGCTGCTGAAATAGGACGCGTGTGGTTTAGTACCTCATAAATCTGTCTTCACGGGACACAGGTCAGTAGTAACTCAAAAATTAGTACCTTTTTAACTTGCAAATTATCAGGCCACTAAGAACTATTTAGGAAGAACCTGTTATGTTATAACTTACATATTAATCGAGCTATAACTAGTTATGAAAATTAAATTATAAATAAGTTTCCCTACAATTTATCAACCAGTATTACGAAATCGTGTCTCAAAGAAAAATTGATATACTTACATAGGGAATATTTTTGTGTGATGATATGAAATCCAATTTGCAACCTGATAAATCGTTAAACCAATATTCATTTGCTTTTAAGGGCAAGAGCTTCTAAAACTACTAGGTGCTACTATTGACGAAAATAGTCTTTTGAATGCTGTAACGAAAGAAAACGTGAAAATAAGTCAAAACATTAATTTAACTTAACCCAGAAATCGTACACGAGGTGGACCAGCCTAATGTGGAAGAAGCGTTGAAACTATTCTACACAATCAGCATTGCGTAAGAAGGATTTTTGCACAAACAACACAAAACTTCATCGCTCCCGCTCACTATGCAAGACAAAGGGGCCTCCTAGACACCGTACGAACAAAATTTTTACTCCTAGTTTTGATGACAGGCAAAGGTGCAAATTTCGTTTAAATGAATAAACGATTTTGTGTTCTATTGTTTCAATTTCACCAAAAAAAATGTATTTGGTTTTTAAAAAACATACAAAATTTTATTTAAGAATTGAACTACTGTATACCACATGCTCTATTAAAAATTTATGTAAAATATGTATTTAATATACGCTAGAATGGAGAGTTGATATAAAACGACATTAACAGTCTCACCTGTTACCGTTTCGACAACTTGCGAACAATTCCAACATTATTTTCAGATTATATTTATAACAACTTCTATTTTTACAATTCTAACGTTTCCAAACGTTCATCCGTTGCGGTTATGAGCCGTAACGATGCCGTAACCTCGCTGTTAGAGCTAAATACTCAGTTTAAAACGAACAGTGTGGTATTTTATTTATAATTTATTTAGCCAGCGGTAGAAAAAAGTTACAAACGTCGAACACCAGAAGTATTTTCTTATCTATTTTTAAATACTTTATTACCATTATTATTGATTAATTAATATAATATCCTACCAAAATACTATTAAACAACCAGTAAAAACCACCTTCCTGAAGATAAACGGACAAAAAACAGGTAATTGGAATATCTGACATGCTTATATGTATTTTCACAGAATTTCAATTAAATCTGTCTTGATCATAAGCAGGAGTGTGTTTAAATCACTTATCTTTTCTGCTTTGGTAATTTAGACCAATACTTTTATCATCTAGTTTACATTATCTTTTATTAGGTAAGTCAAGAAACCTTTGTATTGATTATTTATGTTCTGTCCCTGTATTTACAGAATCATATATTTAAAAAATCAATCAATTGACGGACATAAGCACTGCTCGATTAGTATATTCTAGTTCTATTTACATAGCATTAGTCGTGCAGGTTACTTGTTTAAGATAATGCTGCTGATAATTGATACAATTTACGCTACGAAGGAGAGCCTTTCGTGCAATCTCCAATACTAGTTCCAGAATATATCTTCTCGAAAATATTAGTGAATCAAATATTATTACAGTACGTAGTAAATACTTTTTGTCAATTAAGTCTATATGAATAAAAATATTAATAAATTTAATTACAATGCAGATGTACATAAGCTTCACTAGAAAAAAAAAAGCTTTTTTTACTTTACTCTAGCCTTAATATCTTGTAAAATTAGTAACTCTTTTGTGGGCAATTGTGGCAATACACTCCCATGTAATATCTCTATATTATCATAATAAGAATAAATTTAGAAATTCATAAAACTTTTTGCAAGCCTATGCAATCGCGTCAAAGTAATAACAACTGCATTATTGAAAATTATATCCACAACCAGTTACGAAACAAAGTATTAAGTACACCTAGTTAGTATATTTTCGCTAAAATTTCAATATTAGGAGCTTCAATAAAAGCTAAGTGACCTTTTATAATGAGACTGCATAAAGGTTATAACAAATAAAATATTTATAGACAAACTCGATAAAATTAAAGGTCTTTAAAATGTTAAGATCCTACACCATTATTTGCGTTGGTTCTGTTTATTTGAGTATTCCCGTAGTAATAGTAAAAATGTAGTGCATTTTAATATGTATATTATTGTATATATATATATATAAAACTTAAAATACATAACGACTAAAATTCCATGTAACGAGAAATCCCGGAACGACATTTTTGTGTTAAGTAAATTGAACAGCAATAAATCCTTAAATGACTCCTAAACACCATACACGCAATACCAACTATATAAAATATGGCACGGGGTTTTTTTCACAAATATGCTTTAAATACGTATATGCTTATAATACTTCTTCAGTTCCTAATAATAAGGTGCTATCTGAAAACGTACGGTCTATCAAAATAAAACAGGCAACGTTTAAAAATGTAAAAACATATTAATAGTTGTTCCAAAATCACGCAGATTCAAAATTCATTTATCCTTAAATTTAAGCAAAATATTATATAATTACACTCATGGACATGGACAAATTTAGAAAAACGCACTAAATTAACTTTATAGTGTTAAAACATATTAATTCACAATGTTTCTAAATTTGTTATAAAATTTCTTAACTCACTTAACTTTTTTAAACATAATAAAATGCTTTTGTCAATAAAAATATAATTCTTGTTTTTTATTGAGTACTTTGTACCAAGAAGAGTGGTGTCCTAAACAAACTATACGTGACCTAGTCTAAAAAAAATTAACATAGTTCTATACACAGTTTGTCATATTATGAATGGAAATAATTAATATTTCGTATTACCTTTCCTGTCAAAACCGCTTACATCTTTCTAATATTGTTGTGGGGTCTACTAAAATTTATTTAACCTCTAATGTGTAACGTTGTGCTGTGAATCCGTCATTGTACATAAAGTATTAAAAGGAGGGCTCTAAATATGTTTTACGTATATTGCCAAACTTGATAATCCGTTTTAAGCGATGTGGCTGGATGATGGCTGTGCATTGCTATTTGCTAGCCTATATCCCATAATAATGCTAACTCTCTGCCATAAAGCTTTTCCATAACGTAACACACCGTTTTCTGACTTAAGACAGAATCAGGAATTATTAGTAAGGAACACGTTTCTCAAAGCGCTATCATCCCAATTTAGGTTAAAAAGAGTTAAGATAGATCTTACCGCTACGACCTTTAGTGAACAAATGGCTGCTGACGATGTACTTAAGTTTTTTTCTAATACTTCTAGCTCAACTGTATTTATTGGTTTCCTGTAAAGAGCGGTTTCTAAAAATATTTATGAGAGAATGCAGATGCTTATTGTAACCTCTGCGTTTTTTTCCTTTGTATAGTTTCCAGCCATCGGGCATCATTTCACAGGCGTATTAGTCATATCGACCGCTGATGCCTTCGAATATACATTGAGAACCAATCCAGAAAAATTAAGCTTAGAAAAATCAACCAACTCCATCACGATGGCTAGTTCCATTAAATTCCACTTTAAACGAAACAGTAACATATACAAAGACCTCGTATAAACAATTACTATAGTGTATGTACTGTTTCTAATGACGTTAATGCTGCTATTCCAGGGGCTTTTACAGCTTCATTTGCTAAGAGTTCATGGAGCGAAAGGCTACGTGAAGTTAAAAAAAATTTATTGGGCACTCGTACTCCAGTTGCACGATGATGTTCACACGAAGGTCGCGGCTCTACGAGTAAAGAGGTATGAAATGTCGTGTTGTGTGTACGGCTTGGGATGGCAACGTGGATCTCTCGGCAATCTGAGAGAGGATCCGGATTCTTCCTCGGATCGACCACGATGTTCGCGACTCGGGGGCGGGAGACCGCCCTTGGAAACGGTTCGTGCGGTGTGGTGTGTAATATTTTGTTCTGTTATGACAAAAGCGGTGTGGTGTGCGATTTGTAAGAGGTACGTACAGAGGCTGGTGTTGTAGTGGGAGCATCGCTTACAGTGTTGTGAGTGTTTGCAGCGGGGCGCGTGGATTGTGGAAACCAAGCGATGGAAGCGGACGTCTTTGGAACGCGTAGAAGAACGCGTAAAAGAAACACGTAGAAGAGATGCGAGGAGAGTTGCATGATGCGCTCTCTATGAGGAAATTAGGCGGAAATAGGCTCATACAACGTAGATCTCTAAGCAATCCTTTAAAATTTCTTGGGTACAACAACAGTTGTTAAAAGTTCGACGTTACGTTGGAACCAGTCCGCGCTGATACCGATGGGTTGGTATCTGCTTAACGGAGAATGGAAGAAAACAACGCTAGCGTAACAGAAGAAGTGTCTTACGCTAGTTTTATAGAGATGGACTTTGTGCCGGAGGAGAAGTTTTCTAGAAGAGCATATGTGAGGGTAAAGCCTGTTAAAGATGTATGAGGCTTTTTTATAACCAAGTATATCTGGTCGTGAAACCGAAACCTAAAGTCGAAAGTGACTCCAAGATATTGGGCAGAGTCCTTCCAAGTGATAGAATAGTCGAAGAGGAACAGGGTGTTGCAAGCGCAGGGTGTCGGTTTTATTCTGGAGAATAATATCGTTTGGCTCTATTCAGGATTTAAGTCAATTCTCCATTTCCTAATCCTCTCGCCTAGTCAGGTACCCGCGGAATGTAGATGACGTAAAAGGAGGGACTACAGTGGCCTTAGTAGGCTATTATTATACACAAACCTAGACAATTGCTTGTAGGCACATGCTTCAAGTACCTTGAAAAGAAATGATAGGATATTGATAACACGAAAATGCGAAGAACAGAATGGGTTTTGATTGATGAATGAAATCATAAAGATTGCGTCTTAAAAATAATTATTATAAAGAAATAAGTTGAAGTAAGTAACATTTAGAAACCTTGTTTAACTTTCTTTCACAGCAAATGACAAGAATAATGACAATACTATTTCAACTTAGATACTAGAGAATAACAAAGTTTCTCCTCGGTTGAAGCACTCGAGTAACTTTGATAAGATACTCCAATAACCTATAGTATAGGTAAGACAGTTACACAGTATAATTTTCTTATGTAAATCATTTTAGATAAAAAGCACAAATTGTTTTTGCAATGCTTATAATTTTACTTTTTTCTCTTTTAATTCGCCTTTGCTGTGCGTGATAGATAATAAATTTCAAAATGTGTGCATTTTATTAAACACACACTTTTATATATATATATATATATATATATAAGTGTGTGTTTGACTATTTGATGTACTAGAAGTTATGCTGCTAGGTCTAAGCTTTGTGCAGCTTCATCAAAATTGAGTCCGTGGAAACGACGAAGACGTACACACGCGGAGAACTATACGCGAGGAGGTGTATAGTGTAGTGAATGAGGTGTAGTATATGTAAGACGAAGCGAGGACTACTCGGGAAGGCTCTTGTCTCTCCCGACCGCCCTCGCTTGAACGCGGGTTAGGAGGACGCGGCCGCCGTGTTATGTGTGAGTAGTGCATGACATGTGCATCGAGACTGTCGGGGCTCGATATGAGGCGTGTATCATGACGTTGAGACGGGGGAGCGGATATTATTTTAATTCCACTTTAAGGGTGGCGAGAAGGGCCGAGTGCTCCGCAATACAGAGAAAGCGCTCCGAGGGACCGGTGGCTCTGACAAGGTATAGCGCGAGGTCTTTAAGTTCCTCGGCAAGCGAAGGGGACGACGTCGGCGGTCTCTATTTCGAGCGGAAGGCCGCGGATAACGACCCGTAGTCGCTTATCCTCGGGGAGGGCGTACCTGTGGAAGGAGTTTCCTTCCTCACGCAGGTGGCGGGTGAAGCGACGGAAGTCGTCGACGGTGAGCGTGCTAATCATAATACCTTGAGTGGTATTTTTAGCTTTTGATTTCTCATTCATCTCGTTGGCGAGAAGCCACAAGGGGACAGATTTCCACGCTTGTTTGTCGAGAAAGATGGGCGGGGGACGTTTGATCCCGTTATCGGGAGGGCCTTGGGAGGCCACTTGTTGGGGTTGGGTGGACGGTTACTTGGGAGCTACCGTTAGGGAGGGCTTGTGCTCGTACGGCTTTTTTGGCCGGGCTAGCCGATGGGGAGGCAGTCTTGGAGGTACTGCCGCAGTGAGAGGGGAAGGTGCGGCACGAAGCAGCCTCTTTCTCTTGTCGGTGACGAGGGTTTTCCTGTACTCAGTATATTCTCATACATACTCCGCACAGACCGGCGCCGTAACAAAATACCAGAGTTTTAATTTTTTTTTCATTTTATTTATTTAAGTTTGCCTACAAAGAACAATATTACATACAATGCAATTTAAAAAAATACACGACAGATTGCAACTTTAATTATAGGCAACAACAATAACGATTGATTTATTTACTTACATACATCTATATAATTTTAAAAGTAAGTAGGTAATGTAATTATTCTTTTTCAATAAATAATTTATTACCTATTCATTTAGCTCAGCGGTAGTGGACAGAGACTTGCGATCATAGATCGCAGGTTCGATTCCCAGGACACATTTTAATGTAATTCACACTTAATGCATTAAATATATAGGATTACCACTGCTTACTGCGGTCTTTGTGTACCCATAATACCTCATCGCCAATTTACCTTCTAAGCTTGGCGATTATGATAAATTCCCCCCATAGATATCTTTGGGGCCAGCCTTTGCCTTGCAGTGAGCGTCTGAGGGTTGAAAGGCCGACGACTCGTAGTTCATTACTTACTAGCTCGAAAATATGAAAGCACAACGTTTTGTACGTTGTGCTTTCATATTTTCGAAAATTACTGTCTGTAAAACCTTAAGTGCTTCAGGCTAAACCCAAATAAGTTAAAAAAAACCTTTTTACCTCTTAGTATTTCCCGGTATATAAACTATATCCTTATACTTTTTTGCAACAATAGTCACATTGGAAGATTCAAACAATCATTACATTAAATAACTCAGCTATCAATATGCTGATTTTGTAGAGAGATCTACTTTGTAGGTAAGTTTGTAAGAGTTTCGTTATACGTAATAAAAATAGTTTCGTTGCCATACTAGTTATGTCGAAATCAATCACTCTACGGCCGGCGTTGATTAATCATCCACTATATGCTATGAATGTACTGTGAACATTCAATGAACTTGTACATCGAATATTCTACTTGTTTTTTTTTTTAAATTCCCTAAGCAATACTTTGGAATTTAAATGATTCAACATTTTTAGCAAAATAAGTTGTAAGAATTGGTACTTAACGGCAACAAATATTAAACATACATTTGCTAGACCCAGTCTATGTGGCCAAGTTGAGAATTTTACTGCCGAAAAGTATTTTAGTTCAAGGGACAGAACATTGACAGAACTAATGAAAATCTTCAATCTCGTCGTAGTGAGCACAATCACAGTATCAGGTAGTTTTTTTTTTTTTGTATTTCAGAACTCTACAAATCAATAACAACTGTTTTAAACAAAACTAATAATTAAAAGAAATCTTGAGCGAGTTGTTTTGTAAAAGAACAACAACATAACTTTAACTAATTAGATAATTAACTAAGTACTCTTTAGTTCAATTCAATGGAAAAATTCAAATCTAATCTCATATTTAAATTTAGTATATACTACACAGACTGTCCTTACAGTTTTGTTATTAATGTCATCATTAATTTCAGAGTTACAATATATTTGCGCAAGGTATTACATAGTACTCTGAGAGTTTGAGTAAACATCAAGAAAGCCATTCAATACCTTACCTAATCTGCAATAGTAATAATATCATATAAAGATTCGATTGAGATTATCACCTAATAAGCAAAAATATATTCCAGTTTTAATCCTATAAATATTTTCACACTTACAGGCCTTGTCATGCAGCTTAACGTGTAATTTCTGAAACACAAGATTAACAAAACTAAAATACTTCTATTTTAAATACTCTGAATTGTTATATTCATTTCAATCACATGTCATTACGAGTATTTTATAAATTATTTCACTATTATCATCACTATTTTATATTGGCCATCGTCGTCGTTTCAACCTATAGACGTCCACTCAGTGGCGTAGCTAGGGGGTGGCGAGCGGGGCGGCCGCACCAGGCACCGCAAGTAGGGAGGGCACCAAAGTTGAAAATTATTTTTTTGAATTTTTTTTTGAATAATGAATAATGAAATGTTAAAAGAAAAATGAAAACCATAATTTAAAGTAAATAACATAAAAAGAATATCGAATTTTACTATTTTTGTGCTAAAAATGTTGTTAAATAAAAACACATTATAAAACAGTAAACAGCTACAAATTATGATATACACAGTGTTTCATTCGCAGCCTTTCATTCGCAAAACACATAAAGTGTTTTTTAAATTGGTCCTAAATGACAAAATAATAAAATATTACATTATTGAAAGATTATTTAATGATAAATAGATTAAATAATATTGCAATAATATCAATAGAACATGAACTAGTCGACACTATTGATTTTGAAAATGTGATTAATGACTTTGCAAGCCAAAAAGCGAGGAAAGTTCGTTTTTACATTTTCCCAATAAATTTTATTAATATCTAATGTTATTTTATATATATTTATTATTATTTTGAACCAAAAATATATATATTAACTACATTCTGTTCTGAATTTTGAAATTATTTAGACTTTTTGGGGGGGGGGGGGGGGGGCACCAAGCCCCAATCTGCCCCAGGCCCCAAATACCATAGTTACGCCACTGCGTCCACTACAAGTCATAGGCGGTGATGTTATTATGGTACGCAAAGGACGTCCTCTGCAAATTTTTTGAAGGCAGTGGCAGTCCTTTATAATTAATGCACAAAGTGCTAACAAGCTTATATCCCGGGATTCGAACCGCGATCGCAAGTCTGCCCTCTACCGCTTGGCTACTGCTGTGTACTGGCCATACATACAATAAATGTGTAATTTGATATAAGGGTTACATTTTTACTTGACATGATTTTTTACATCTGTGAAATCAATTAATTTCTAAATGAATTTATGACTTTTTTCAATTTCAATAAATTTGACATTTTTTTCACATAAACTTATTATCGAGTAAAGAAGACTTGAAATTTGAACTTGGATTTCAGAATTACGCAGGTATTTAAAACTGTAACTTTAAGCACAGCTACGCTTATAATAAGTACTTAAAAATTAAGACTGTCTGTGATTTTTCGTAATATACATTTACTTCAGCAGATTTGTAAGTAAAAACAAAAAGAGATGATAGATTTATTGTAATAAATATCCTTAAAACATTACATTGTCTTCTGTCGAGTAACGCAATAGACTCTAGTAAATTCAGCAGACGGCAGTAAGCTCCAAAACCTTTTGAAAAATAATTGACGTGTTCCACACTTGTCCGTTCTTTGCGCACTGCTCGGAATAGCTCAGGGTAAATTTACTCATTCGCCAGAAAAGGTTCTGTCTTAAATCAAATAACATAAGATTTAAAGTAGAGAGCTGGCCCAAAGAAGGTTCGCTCCTGACCTCGTAGGAACAGAACCTTATGATGGAGGATCATTATTGGTATGGTGCGGTGTTTGCGTAGTGGTACGTAGCAAGCTACATATCAACGGGTCGTTAATGTCGGTAAGACATGTAAGAGACATTTTAAAGAAGATTATGATGACTTCTGCTCCAGCCTTCAAGGATAATTTTCCTTTAATGCATTATAATACGCGTACTCTCTGCGGCTGTAGTTTCGAAGTATCTGACTGTATTTGGAGCAAAGGTTTCATAACGCCAACACTCTCGCTAAACCAAAAGTGCTACAGTTGAATAATGGAACTCAATACGGCAGAGTTTTTAATGACTATTTAATAAAAAGTATGCCTAAATAGAGGCAAGGAGTTAAGACAGCGACAGCGGGTAAGACTAATACAGTGTCACCAATTTAAAAAAAAAAAACTTAATTTTCTTAAATCAAACATCGTTACAATTGAGACACTGATCATTTTTTGATTGATTTAGATGTTTTTTTTTTATTTTAATTATGAATTTTGTTGTTTTTTTTTTATTTTAAATATGTTAAACTAATATTATCAATACCTTTTGCTTTATAAATAATTTGTTTTCATACTAAGTAGCCACTTTTATTTGCGTTTCTGTAAATATGTTGTTGTAAGAGTACATCTTATCAGTCTAAGCAAAACTTTTCCATAATTGTTACACCATATAAATACGTAATCTGTTTACAAGAAAGTAATGACGTTGAAAAACACGTGTTAGCAAGTTACTCCACTATTTAAAACGTCTTTGAATATATAATAAAATAAAAGGAGTACTCATTTACGAATAATTTTAGGTATTTCGTATTAATATAACGTTAAGAATTTTATTACTTTAGAGAATTTGCGTAATTTAGAGGGTATATATTGATACTAAAACTCACCGGACATTAGCAAGAGTGTGTCGGCGGCTCTTGAGGTACCGGCCATGGTACTTCTGGAGCTCGCCGATGCTGCCCTGCTCAGCCTGCATCCTGCCGTGGGACGGATACAGCGGCGGATCTTCGCCACCTTGTCCAGGCGGGAGAACAATGCCGGCGCCACGCTTGCGCGCTTTATTTGATTTTCTAGCCGCTGTAGAAACACATATCTTCACAGATGATGGACTGCCAAAACTACGTTTTTTTCCGGAACTTCTTGAAGATGTATATGCTGTGTCAGTACTACTCTTTGTACTTTTGTACGAGGGGGTTAGCGTTGCATCAGTGGCGTCTTCAAGGGGCCAGTCCGAATCGTCTTCTTCCTCTATTCCAGGCAAAGGGGATTGTTGGCCTATAGGTCGTGGTGAACTAGTGATCACTGGTTCAGAGATAACTGTAAATAAATTAAAGATATGAGTGATATTCCTGTATAACGATAAACAATTTCGATTATCTAATAGAAGTTAAATTTACAAACGCTAATAGTGGATTCAGTAATAACAATTTCTACGATTTCCGATTACGATAGGAAAAAGGTTCTATTAAATTTATTACATTTTTATAACATTGAACTTTTATTAAAATGATTTCTTTATGTACAAACGTGTATTTATTCATTGTCGTTGCTTTTCGTGATCAGTAACCGTCATAGTCAGTTATTAAAATTAGTTATTTTTTACGTATTCCCTAACTTTATCACAAATAAATGTTTCTAATTGTTCATCTTAAAATAATAAGCACTAAATAATTAGTATTATCAGAATAATCTACGTTGTATGAAACATTATTTAGATTATATGAAAATAAAACCTTTCTCAGATTTTTTTCTTCCAGAGAAATTTTTTTCCCTTGGTATTTTCTCATAAAACGTATCTATAGTCAATACCTATTTATGTAAAACAAAATACAATCATAGCCGGTGTACAAGCAATGTCATTATAGAACAACAAGCGTAAGTAACAGTCCACTCTGAAGTAATCAACTGCGAAATTGGAGAGCCAGCCGTAGCGACGCGTCGGCTTGGACAAGAGTGTCTGTTTAATTATTTACGCTTAGATATTTTCCGACGAAACTGTCAAGTGCTGAATCTATGATAAAAGTTACCGAACAATCTTCGTGTTAGGAATAAGAATTATATTATATCTAACACCATGTTTATTGTTCAACACTGTTAAAGTTTTACAAATATACCTATATATAGTTGCAAATGCACAAAATTATATTGTCTCTTATTTTATTTATATTATCTAAAATTTATTGACTATATTAACTCTATTTATATAAGGTGAAACAAATAATTACGGATTGAATAGTTTTCATATTTTATTAATGCATTTCTTTCTATTACTTGGTATTAATATATTTTAATAATTACAGGAGGTACGTTAAATTAATTTGTTTCATTGCCTAAAATATTAAAAATTGTATAGCTATAATTAACATGGGAGGTTAGAGTTAGTACATTATAACCGACAAAAATGGTAGACCTATTTTAAAATTATAAACGGTATTTTATAAGCAGTGATATTATTATTATCATTGTAACAAAAGTTTTAAGACGTAATTTTGAACATGATACAATCTTGGTAAAGTTTTATTTCTCTCACTAATGGCTGTCGTATAATGAAAAAAAAGTTTGCCAAACATTCCACCTGATGCTAGACAACTATGCAGTGTGGCGGTGTGTATATAAAGGTGTTTATTGTTATAACCACTAGGTTAAATGTTTAAGGGACATACCAGAATAACAAGGAAAAATGTATTGAAAATTTTTGTTCCCAGTTCTAGTACACAGAAAGTAGAAACGTCAGCGTCTTGTAAATTTAGGTCGACTGTTATATGCAAGTAGCGCTCTTTGGAGGGAATATTTTTAAATATAAAATCGATGCAAACGTCATTGTTGCTAAAACTAAGTTGACCTGTATGCAAGCCTGTAGCAAGTTAAAATAAAAGATCTATGATTTTAACATTTACAATTTTATAATGGCATTATTTAAATATAGTATAAAGGTGCCAATCTCTTCAAAGACTTTTTCCATCTTGTAGGTAGTAACATGATGTCGTTGCTGTATAAGTTTTGGGACTTTTGGACGATTAAAGCGAAAAGCTGTTATCAGGTCTCTATTGATGTTAAGTTGTTTATTGGGTTAGATATTCGACTTTTTGATATTAACCTGACACTGCTTAAAGAATTCTGAAGAAATCGAAACAGGAGGGAATCTGAAGGTGCATAGTCACGGCTGTATATGTATTATTATGGTTCAGTCCTTGTAAGCATCAGTAAACGGTTCATTGGGTTTCTTTTAGTGAGCTGATTTAGTACTTAAATACCGATCGGTTTATTGTACACCCAGTTTAGCAAATGGATCAAAGCTATTTTATGGTCAAAATAGTCAAATTTTATTCTTCAACTAAGTCGTAATATTTGTCATGCTAATCTGGATCCACTAATTCAAAAATCTTAATTTTATCTGTAATTGGGCGACGAGAGCTAGGTTCGTCTTTGCCATCAATACACCCAGATTTAAAATCATTAAAGCAACTTTTTGCTACACTTACTGAGACTGCATTATGTCTGTAAACGTCACATTATTTTTCGCAGCTTGTATTGCGTTTCTTTCGTTAATTAAGTTTTTTTTTATTTTCCATTAATTTTCATTTTAACATCTTTTTCTCATTTAGGCACAAAACATGAAAAACAGCAGAAAAATTTACCAAACTCTTTAAAAATAGTCAGAGTCAAACAGATATCAATCAAAGAGTACAGCAAAAGAGATCTCATTACAAGTTTACACGTACTCGTACTATTTGCGTAAAACTTTTTCCCCGTCCTAATATTTATGCACACAGTATTCACTTTTTATGATTACAACAATATAACATATTTTATATTACAATATATAAAATATGTTATATTGTTGTAATGTATATTTTATATACAATATAACATATTACAACGTATTTCTATTAAATAATAAATTACCGTTTCTTATATTAATTTTGGCGCCTCATGCATCTACTGTGTTTTATTAACCAAAGATAAAGAAAATTCTAAGTTAAATTGCGTATTTATCCAATACTTACACATATGCTTACTTTAAAATTGCAATGCCGCGAAGGAAGTGTTTTGACGATATTTCTTTTTTTCGAATATTACAAATCAAAAGAATAAACTAAAACGTTGGGTCAGTTGATGAAAAATACTATGCATAAACCAAAGCAATGAAAGCTTAAGCAGTAAGTCTGGGCGACTTACTGCTTAAGGCTTTCTTCTTCTTTCTCAAGTAAATAAATAGTAACTCATAGCCGGTTAAAATGTTTTGTATTAAAACTTTAAATACCTTCATATTACAATATATGCTTTTTGTATAACATTAACATTTTATAACAAGAAATCTAAAATCATATATGGATTCGTGCCAAGATTCGTTACAGACATAATTATTCTATTTTAATACTGTCAATAATACTATGAAAGGATTTTAGATCAGATTCTGAATTAAACTTTAGTACGTAAATGCAACACTTAAATTTATTATTTTTTATGCAACTGATTGAAGCTTTTATTACGTTTTGTAAGTAATGACTGTGATTAGTAATTAATTTAATTTAATTAATTTCTCTCTATCTATCTTTGGAATATACACACAATTCCATAACAGAAAAAAAAAAGTACAACGATTGGTCTTATCACACGAGGAAATTTCTTCCGTACAACCGTAATAAGGAAATAGTACTTAACATAGCAAACATACACATATACATAATCATACCTAGATATATATATAATAATGTTAAATAAGTAATCCAAAACGAAAATAATGTAACGTTACTGAAATATAATTCAGATCAATACCACTTAACGCAAAAGATATGAATAAAATAATACAAAAAATCTCATCAATCTCAAGTGAATTTATAAATTAGAGTTCAATAGAATAATATTTTTTTATCAGGCATCCCAGTGCTGACTGTACTAGCAGTTTACAGATAACGCAATCATTGGGTACCCAGCTGCGTATATAAATAAAAATCCTGAAAGGAATCCTTTTTCATGTGTCCTGTTTTAACGTAAAGGCTTACTAAAAATAGTACATAAAACAAATATCTCTGTAACTACTCAGCCTTTAATTAGTGTTAACATATTTTAAAAATTGACCAAAAAATAATACTAGATAGATTTATAATATTTTCTTAAATTTTTTACACCTCTATTCATTAAAGTGCATATTAGCATGTCTGATACAAAATGTATTGCAGTAAATGTCATAGCATTGCAAAATCCTTTAAAAATATTTTCTGTTAAATAACTCTTTCAAACTCCATTACAAAAATACGAAAATCTTTTTAGAATGTTTACCTTGTTTGACTTATATTTAGTAGCATATATAAGTAGCAGGCAAAAAGTTTAGTTAAAGTTAAAGTTAAAGTTTTTAATTAATATTAAAAATACTTTAAAGACTAAAAATCTCTCAATTTTTTTATTACGTTGTCTTAATTTTATGATTTACTTTATACATAATATTATGAATATGTGATTATATTGTAATTGTCATTAAAGTACAAACAAAAACTTCAGTAACAAAGGTAAATAAAATATGACTAAATAAATCGATTACATTGCTTCTCTACATTTTAGAAACAAATCCAACTTTATGCTGTACAACGGAGAAACACAAAACATTTTTAAGTGTAATAAAATAGTTCTTCCGTCGTAACAGTTTTAGTCATCGATCTGTCCCGCTTTTCAATTTATCTAATACAAAGCGATAAACTTTACAACTACACTATGCTACTGCAATAATGGTTCGCTAAAAACTATAAACATTGTCGTTCTCTATTCCATTTTTATATAGAAATTGAAAATACTATGATGAAATACATATTTAAATAACTTTGGTCTTTTATTTGTAAAAAGATTACTAGCAGCTCTGTTTGAGGAGGTGCTTATGGTAATTAAAGCATTGAAACATTTTATACAACTCCTGTTTTAGCTTGAAAAATACAAACGCTAAATTGTATAGATTTCTTTTAAAAACCTGAGTTAATTTTACTCCAAGATTTTAGTCTGATTGTTGTTTCAGCCCATAGACGCCCACTGCTCCCCCTAAGATATCTTAGGGGATATATCATAATCGCCACTCCAAGCGAATTGAAGATCGCAGTGTGGTAGCATGGTACAGAGACGATAGTGCTGCCCACCTTCTAGAAACTTTTTATGAGCAAGGGTAAACCATAATAATTAATGCATTAAGTGTGAATTATGTAACATTGTATCTAAAAAAATTCTTTTCAAAATTCAAATTCTAAAAATTCCTTGAATTCTGTTTAACTTTCTAATAATTCGTTACGTTATGTTACGTTAAAAATCACGAAACTACAAAATCGATATCACTTTTTGTAATAATCATAGTTTCTATTTTTATTTTGTTAATTCTAGATTAGAATTAAGTATAAAACGCTACCAAGTTTAGGTATATTTATTAAAATTTATTTAGGCAGAGTTTTTTTGCATGTTTGCGTAGCTGCACCGCAACATTCCTATTAGTTTTCTTTGGTCTACGCTAACTAGGTAAAAATAGAATCGGTGTGCTACTGAATTCTTGACTTACCTCCTCATAAAATTTACAATTAATACATAAATGAACAAGTTATATTTTTATATATAATTAATAATGGGTTTGCTATTATTATAAAAAATATTTTAATTATGCTTCCAACAGTTTCCGCGTTTTAATGATGTTATTATAATAACATATGTGTAATTTCTAATTACCTCACGTACGTTATTATCATAGATTAAAATACCAATGAATAATATATTCCTAGGTAGATAGGAAGTATAATACGGAATGCGTCTATAATTGGAGCTCAGCTATGTTTATAATGAAAATGTTTATAAATCTTAAGTCATGGTTTCATAGATTTAAATATCAATATTTCGTAGCCTTGCAGTTAAATAAACGCATATATACATTTAAAACCGTGGGTCTCAATAATAATTCATTCTTTAATTTTTTCTAAGCACCATAGCTATTCTCTCTAGTGCTATAAATCCTCACTTTGTTTTTATGCACTTTCATGTACCTTGAATAACCCTGTTGTTTACACAGGGGAAAAACTATATATATAAATAGTATATAATGTAGTAGTAGTTTAAAAATAGTTTTAAAATGAAACACAAAATGAGTACAAGCAATTTTAATAGCCATGCTAAAAAAAGAAAAGTAATTTCCCTAACTTACGTCTCCTCTATCACCCAATTTCAGCTTGATCTTGTTTTATAGAACATCCTGTACAGTTTAATATTTCGAGACAAACATTATATATTAATCGCTAAATGCGGAGCCAATAATCGTCAAGATACTGGCAGCAACATCCGGCACACTACTGGCCTTTTAGATACATGTTACATTAGAACGACGAAAGTCTTTTCGCAAATAGAATATATAGACTTAAAATAAAAGCCCCTTAGCTGTGTTATTTGTCTCCTAGTTTTAGTGACATTAAAACCTTATATTTCAAAAAAGAAACAATGTGGTAAAATTTTGTTTCTAACTATTTTTCATTATTTTTTCTCTTTCCTTTAAAATGAGTAAAAGTAGTAAGAAAATCTGGTACATTTTAAATTTTTTAAAGGGCTAAAGCAACCGAAAGCTTTGTAAAGATTTGTGACGTTTAGACCTAATTCAATGTCAGTAACAGTAACATGAAATTGGTAAGCGTTATTCTCTGCTTTTTAATTCTTTATTAAGACCCAATGAAACACAACCGTTTTCGAATGTGATATGTCGATATGATCGTGTCCAACACATAAGTGCAAAAAACGTAATGATCGCGAATTAGACAAGCATTCATAGACTGTGGCAAAATCCGGGTTAACTCTCAGTAAAGTGATGTTTTGTATATGGTGGGGTTAAAAAGACATTATATATTACGAGTTTTTGTCACTGTATAGAATCACCAATTCGGATTTTTAAGGAGTTGGGTGAAAACGGAATCAATCGATCGAAGGATCGGTCTTTAATCATAATAACGCAAAGTGATACACATTTTCAATAATTCAGCCAAAATTATGAAAATTTAGCTGGGACGTAATAACACATTTGTCATATACTCCTGATTTTACAGTTTTATATTACCACCAGTTTTGGTCTCTTCAGAATTCTATAGACAGTGTCAGGTTAATATCAAGAGAGGACTGCCAATACTATTTATCGATTTATTTTAATCAGAAATAATAAAAATTTAAATAGCAACTGCATCACGTGACTGCTTACAAAATGTCAAAAAGTCATCGAAAAAAAGGCACCTATATATAATACTATAGTTGAGCAGTGGTAGCCTAGCCGTAGAAGACATATATAATTCACATTTTGTGCATTAACTACATATCGCCACTACTACAGAGGATAGGCAGCAGCGTCCTCTGCGTTCTACATCGTGCGTTATCATGCGTCATCAAATATGCAACGAGGAACTTAGATTTCCATCTTTATTCGGTAATACAATTACCATGGGAAAACATCTAATATTCCAACAGGTCCAAAAATTAACACACAATTATGAAAAATCCTTTGTAAAATCGGATAGCAATCTACCAATGAAGTTGTCATTATAAAGAAAACTAATAAATGATAGCTTTACGTTTATAATCTCAGCTCAATAATTATTTTCAATAATGATTTGATTATAGGGCTTACATTGGATTCGTCCGAAAAGTAATAAAAATGTGTCAATTTTTATACCTGCAAGTAAAGATTCGACGCGGTCATAACGGTGTGATGCTACGACTTGAGATATGATATAATTTTCTTCTTCAAAAAAATCACTTGAAAACCTAAGGAAATTATGCTTTTGCTGTTCATATCGATCCATCAATGTCCATATAAATAAAAGAAACTCCCCTGGGTTAACTTAAGTATACAAAAGACAAGTCGTCCACTTACAGCTACATAGATAAGAGAGTCACGGCAAAAATTTTACGGACTTGAAACACCTAAAATTTGATTAAGTTGATGAAACGACTAAAATTCTGAAACGAGCGATTTTCAAAAAGCGTTATTCTGTTTGTGTAAATAAAATAGCATTCATGCATCGCGACAACTGAAGGATAGTCGTTAAGGAGGCCAAAGCCCACTATAGTGCGCAGATTGTTAACACAAAAAGGAAATTTAAAAGTTTTAAGTAATAGATATTAAACTAAACAAAAATTTTATATAAATTCTTACATTGAAAGTTAAAAAACAAAAAAAAAATTAAGACGTGTTTGTTTATAATTTATTCACAGAAAGTATGCATTACCGCAAATAACTAGTAAACATGATACGTGTGAACGTACGCGTGGCTTCATGGTAGAGTTCGTTTAAAATTGCGTGCACTAGCATGTTTTCCGTATACATATGTGAGTCAGCCTAATAATAAAGTGCTGTACCGAAGCGCTGACTACGCTTAATGGTCGTTAAGGTCATTTATGCTTAGAGAGACAATTTAAATGCAATCCACTATTAGCGTCTAAATGATTGGTTAGGAAACTACGTATACCGATGAGACGAACATAAATACGTAATAATTAGTTTAAAAATTAAAACAACAGATTTTCTTGTTTTTTACCATACTTTGTTCCTTTGTGTGCTTAATTCAAAAGTGTATTAATTTTTAAATGAATTGACTTTAATAAATTGTTTATTTTCTCTTTATCATCGGAAATTCAAAACATCGACAAAAACACACAAACACTTTCGAATTTATTCAGTCTTGTTCTCTCTATATCTCTCGTATTCTCAGTGATATCATAATCACGTTAAATTAAATCTAGAAATTTATCATTAACAAACTAGAATATCAGTCTAGTCTTTTATGATTAATTATGTGGGCAAATTTTGATCAGTTAGCCCGGACTAAATTTACTCCGAGACACTTCAACCCCATCAGAATTAACTTTGTTCTGTTGTTTACTTTTATTCCTAAAAATATTTTTAAATTATATTGACAAAAGAAATTCTTAAAATGAATAAGCTCACCGTATTCGTCATGGGATAGTTGAGGACTGCCCTCTCTCAGGGCATAGTCGGCGTCGTCGACGGGCGCCGCCGCGCGCGCCCCACACCAGGGCACGCAGCAACGGAAGACCCCGCCTCCGACCACCTTGGAGCCGTGCGCTCGCCCAAATCCAATGCGCCCACGCTTCTCTTCGTACACCCTTTACTATTGATGCACCAGTGTCTCTTCATAGATTCCACCGAAACCATTAATACAACTCACTCACTTGTAAAACACTTTCAAAATGTACACAAATGGATTTTGAATACGTTTTGGCACTTTCAAATTTAACGAATGAAGCGTATAAAGTGTTAACAAAGTTCTTAATCAGTCTTGAGAATTAGCAAAGGTAAAATATTGATATGTCAGTCTATTTGAAAAACTTTAGACAGGTTCGGTAAATGTATAAAATTTTGCTCGTAAGCGAGATTCTGTTGATTACGGAGCTACAAACCAAACCAAAATGTATCTGTTATACATTTAATTAAAAGTGAAATGCAAAGTAAAAAGCAAAACCTTAAATAATGAGTAACTTAATTTCTTAAACAGTTTTGGTTAAAATGTGAGTGAATGTGATTACTAAGACTGTGGTTGTGGTACTCTCACGATACGAAAATACAAATTTAATTTCTATTATAACTATTATTGAATTTTGTTTCTCGTGTAAATGGGGTCCAAAATTTTATGATAATTACATTCATCAGTTATTTCGCCCTTGAAATGAATTAAACAGGAGTATGAACAGATTAGTTCAAACTTTTTTACTAACAGTATAGTATCCGGAGAAAAACTACGTAATGACCGTCGATGCATGAAGGCACACGTCAACGATTGTCATGATCGAAACACATCGGGATAGCTGCTAATAAAATGAGTTGTGAGATAATATTGGCGTACGCCCAACGAGCTCTACCATTTCTCAACGATTTATTAATTTCAAGACAGGTCACGCCACCCATTGACATGAGAGTTTTGACTTATAGGAATAAAAAGTAGCATTGAATAACTTCAATTTTAAGCGCTCTCTAAAAACCCCATTTGTGTACACTAAATATTTAATTAACCACTGTATATTTATTTAAAAATACTTATAAATATTAGAGCAACCCACATATAAAAAAATAAATATAGGTTCGTAAATACATAAACCATTACTATTTATCAAAGAGTGTTATGGTAGAAACAAATTTAGCACAAAAATTTTCAATGCTGAACACGTATGCTTATTTTTAAACACACTAATCTTTTTAAATATGTTTTCTATGCTACGTTAACTCAACAAAACTATTTCATGGCAAAGACATATACATATATATTAAAGTACGTCAAATTGGCACAATACTTTTATTTTGATAGAAGTCTTTCGCAATTTCTTTAATTATAAAAAAGGTTGAAAGTTTATTATTGTTTTTTAGTTATTCGTAGCAAGAATACAGCTGTGCAGAATCAAATATTAATTATCCTTCTAACATTATGTTAATTAAACGCTTTAAGTTACAAACGCCCATTGCCATTTTTCTTTACATCTTTAATAAATAACTTGTTTCAAATTTAATATAGATAGTGTCTCTACCAAGACTTCAATAACGATGTCTGGTCACTTACATTGAAAATATTTGTATGTGACCTTAATTTTATTAATGTAAATTTAGCGAACACGCCCGAACAAGGACTGGCCATTTGCAGACTGAATTCGATACAATGAACAATGTAATAAAAAGAATGAGCTTGTTACTATGTAGTGGATTCGGTTTGAGTTCACAGCTAGCACCAATACCCAGTCATCAGAACTCATACACATCCAATTACTTCTAGTTGAGCGGCCACAAGGTTCAATTGCGAAGTCATGTTTGTTGCTATCAACGCTAAATGGTAATGATCTCTTCGTGTTTGTATTTATCAGTTTGCAAGCTGTTTGTATAGAAGTTGTCAGTTTATGATTACAATATGTCATTTGGGACTAATTTATGAAAATAAAAATTATTTTTAAGCATAACCAAAAAGCATAAATCCGTGTGAAACATTACAAGCGTATAAAAATGAACAATCTTTTCATTATAATTTATTCGTGTAAAGTAATGTATCAGGTGCTAATGCTATCCTATTTTTAATCTAGATACTATCTGTAGTGTGAGATAAAATTAAACGTTATTGTTATATCTCTCCTATATTTTATATCTTATCTCAGATGTAGTAACATAATCTGTGTGTTGTCTGTTAGAAATTTGTTATTTTTGTACTACAGTTACTTGCAGTTACTTGCAGCATAAGAAGCCTACTTTTCCTATGCTTCAAAATAAAATTATATTTTCGATGTCGATTATTTTAAACCGGTAGTTTTCGAATTTATAGTACATTGTGTATGACTTGTATTTTTATGTTTGCAAACATTCAACAAGTAACCGAACCTCTAAAATCGATAATGAACTTTTAACAAAATGATTTCTTAAGGTTTAGTATAATTATCGCTTCATATTTATTTATCTAATATAAATTTAACTCCCTGTTCAATACTGCATGTTAGATATGTACAGCATGCGTATAGTTAGAATACTGGTCCTATCGCCTTTTATATATCATTCGAATCTTTGTCAGTGAGTGTTAACGATGATCATTTAATAACAACTAAACGTATAGATAAAGTAATTAAATTACATTTTTTCGACACAATCACACAGAAAACTTTTTTACAAAACAACAACGAACACAGGATGTCCAGTATCTTCGTAGAGCTATGCTAATATGAGACGATGTTCCAGTAACACACTGTACCAGATAACGTAACGCGACAGAGCGGAGCACGGCCTTAGGGCTGCAAAGGAGTCCTACGAACGATGCAGCCTACAGAGAGCATGCAGTATCGCGGATCGCAGTGCATCACACGTTCAGAGTTCACATGATACGCGGTTAGGCGTAGAAGCGGCGAATTGTCCAACGGGCACGCTTCGGAGCGGCCCTGAGCGTCGCGACGGCCGGCAGACCGCGACTGGAGCGTCGCTGCGCGTCGCAGCCTAGGGCGCCGAGCGAGCGGGACGCATATACCGCTTCACGCCGCGCACGACCTACGATTCTAGCCCTTGAACCTTACCTCTTAATTCTCATTTACTTTGCTCAAAGCCCGTCTCTTATGTTTTTGTGCGGCTGCTAAAGGGTTTTCACCCCGCGAAGCAGTCATTCCCATAGATATTGTTACGTAGACAGAGATGCTGTGTGACCTTTCCCTCCAGCCCTTTAAGGGGTTTATCTAAAAGATTGTATAGTGATAACAGTTTCATACAATTAATTTTATTATTAAAACAAAATGGTACGATTTGCTGTAACTTAATTTTAATAGAAAAAAGATTTGGTTAAAAAAGGACAATACGACACTCAAAAAGTACATTTAATAAAAAGTTCTTTTTTTTTCATAACAATTTCTTGATTTTGCATTCCCATAACACAGTAAACTCTGCGATAGCTAACTGTTAGTTAACGCAAATTCCTACCAGTTAAATAGATGTTAATTGTAAGGTTAACCAAGTCTTACAATTTCTGTATACTAAGGCACAGAAATTTAGTAGAAGTACATGACACGTCCATTGTGGATAAACGATATTTTAACGTAATTTCCGCACTTTGTTTTTCTACGCCGTTGCCAAGAAGTCTTGTATTATTAATTCAGGTAATGTGTGGATCTATTTGATGATAAATGCGATCTGCGATCACAAATTAGAAGCACCGCTCTCGGTCTTTAGACTACTACCATTTCGCTTTGAATTCAATATAAGATGCAATAACACCGAAGCAAATAACTAGCAATAATTCGAAGCCGCTGGCTATATATCAAAAAATCTATGAAAGGTCTACAATTCTTCTACGTTTTTATTAAAATTGTACTTTGGCTTATTCTTCTAGTAGAAACATTTCAAGCTGAGCTTGTGACGTATGTAACCAGTGATCTAGATTAAATTATAACAGGCGTAAACAACTACGGCGTTATTTATGACAGTTTTTGAACTTATTTTGATTATTTTCACATAGTGCTTGATATCAATTAGAATATATTATAACATCTTATGTACATTTATTATATTCCTTTAAATATGTTTTAGCATGGGACTTAAATGATAAATATTTAAAACTGGCAAAAGTTGTGGGCCTCTTGCAAAAAATAAATATATAACACGTCTTTCAGAATGATCTGTTTATTTAATGTCTTAATAATAAATGAGAAATAAATACCAAAATAAGTATTCTGTTATCACACTGAACTAAGAGTTATAAAGTGGGTATCGATCCCGTCTATTTGACAGGTAGGATTAAGTATTTAAAGTTACGCTGCTGTATATACGGGAAAATAAAAATGTCTCTATTTTCCTCGTAATTTTACGTTTTCAGCTTGTCAAAAATTTTCTTCGTTTCTTCACTATATTATAAAAAAACGAATTAAGTCGAAAACAGTTACCCCTGTTCTCGACATTAAACATATAAACACATTTTGTGATTCATTTTTATTTACATAAGATAATGTAATTTATAAAAGTTATTAGAAACATTAATTGATAAGAGTATTTTCATTACATGATTAAGGGTAAAATATTTAAAAAAAACTCTTGTACAAATTTGGTATTTCTTAAATTAATACGCAGTTTCGTCGTGCAAATTGAAATGAGACCGCATACCTCTCGACTGCCCAAGGGCGGCGTCATTTCGTTTAGCATGAAATAGTATAGCTTACAGAGCAGGTTGGTCTACAAAAGATATTGCATAGAATTTCTATCCATGATAGAGTCTAGGTAAAAGCATAATAAAGATATTAAGTTTTATTTTCTTTTAAGATTGTAAAACAGTTTTGCCGTTCTTTTTGCACTTAATTAGGTCGTCATATGAATCAAAAAATAAAGGTTGGAAATGGTTTTTGACAGTAAATATCCCTATCTTAGCATCACATGCAAAATGAAATAACAAACGTGTCGTATTGTATGGAGAGAGCTCGATACTCGGAGTATCGCTAAGATATTCGAATAAGAAATGAAAGAAGTTTGATTCACCGTTTCTGTTTTGATAAAAGTAATTTTATTGTCATACAAACTATTGGTACATACTAAAAATAAATAAGAAGTAAAGTTTTTTCTAAATCAGATTCCTAGCTAAAATATGAATTGAAAAGAATAATTGCCCGTCTGAAGTAGTAGTGAGCAGGAAACAGGGCTTGTGCTACCGTTGACCATTGGGGCCGAGAGATTCTTAAATAGCGACCGCGAATCGGTAAACGCGGCGTGGGTAGAACCATAGACAAAGCTGCAGGAAGTCGCTGGATACGGGCAGCGAAGCGATCTTTGGAGTATGTCTATGCCTTGCAGGATGTCTATCGGATGACTTGATAATGATGATAGTGATGATCATCACAATCGCCTTTAAAAATTAAACTAATGTTCTCAGCCGAAACAGCTGCAGCATAAGGATTTTCAAAGCTGTGACGCCAATTAGCATAACAAAAATTTACTTTGGCAATCGTGTGTGGTATGTAACTGTCTCACCTGGACGTCCTGACATATACGTATAAATAACAGTCTACTGTGTTTTATGTTATTACTACGTTTATTTTCGTGCTTCGCCAGATGTTATTATTATCTGGCACGGATGGTAAACAGTGATTTGCAATTTGTATCATTGTCATTATTGTACTATTATAAATTTAATTATTAAGATATATTACAATACTTATATTGAACAATGTAACTAGAGTGCTAATTTCTTTGAATGACTTTTACAAAATATAATAAATAATATCACATGTAAGAAAACTCGTTTTTATCAGAATAATACTCCACAACAACAAAAGATTCAAAATTATATTTTGTTTTTGATATTCACTGCCTATTCACTTTCCATTCTAATAATTACAAACTCATGGCAGATGACTTTAATGATACGTACCTGAAACAAAAAAATGAAATATATTATAAAATGAAAAAAACAAACATCATAGGGAATATGACAATAAAATAAAATGTATGTTGCTGGATGCTATGTCCAAAAAAATAATTTAAAAATAAAACATTTTACATTTTTCTTGTTGAAGAAGAATATGCTCGTGAATAAGTTTACTAAGCCAATTTGTAAATGTGTATCGGTCCAATATGGCAATTGGTGACATATCCCCATAGTGTCAAAATGCCGACATTGGTTCACAAGGCCTAACAATCAGCCGGGGCTACTTCGAAAAAAAAATCCACATGGTCAGCACTCTCACGATTAACATATTAACTTTCAGCCTTAACATACTTTTCGAAGTGACCGTATTGGCAAATCGCTTGATTGATCGCCATCAGGACTTAACTAGATCCATTTCCGGTAAGGCGCACTCCATGTTCTGCCGTTACCACGGCTGCTGTCCCCGCCAGAAATGTGGAGCGGCAGGGGACTAGTAGCCAAGTTTGACATGCAGGTTGACGTGCGCAGTTTTTTATTTCAAATATGTTCGGTCGATGATGCTGCAGAGCGTCATCCGTAAATATTTTTCGCTTTTCCGATTCTTACGGCAACCACGGAAGACCGGAGTCTATGAGGGGCCAGTATCAAGAAAAATACTTTTACTAAATTACCATATTACCTAGGAAATAATCCACAAAAAATTAAGGTTTTCCAATTATTTCCAATTACTAACAAAATTTCATTGCACCTTTTGTTCAGCGTATTTCGAAAATGGGGATGTTTATTTTCGGGCTTCAACGTATTGCATAAAATGGACTAGGGAAACTGTACCGAAACAAATAAATTACGCTTATTCGTACCGGTATACAGGAAATGGCACCGAGTGTGCAACGCAACAATTATAAGCGTTACGTACGCCTGAGATTTGTAAACAATACTCGTTCGCATCAGTTTCCGTTAAATAATTTAAAGTTATTTTAGGCTATTTTTGACTTTCAAATTTTTGAAAGTAAGTAAAATATAAAAATAGGTTATAGAAACTTCACTAGCTGTAATAGTTTTAATGGCTTATAATCGAAAAAGTTAGTGAATTAATTGTATATATTATACAAGAACTAAAACTATTACTAACGTTTTACACCCAGTATTATTTAAATAAATATTTATAAAACATGCCTCTTCAAAGGAAGTATATTCATACGTAATTTTTTGTAAATTATGTAGTAAATATTAGTAAAATAACACTACAAATTAACTTTTATAACAATTTATGAAAAAAAATTATTTGACATAATATCCAACACATAATACAAATTAATAATATTGGTTTCGTTAATTTTAACTCTACTATTTTATATTAGCAAATACGATTTATAAATTATATTTAAAAAGTTTTTAAAAAGAAATATGAAACATCAGATATGATTTTGTTTTATAAATGCCGACAATTCAAAAACGAAACACCATATGTAATAATTAAATTACCAAACCCAATGTAACATTTAAACCTCCACTAATTTTCCGCTGTTTTCACAAAATTGTGACTGTTATCTTTGAAGCGTTATAATAAACGGTCAGTGGTATTTCAAATTGGATTTAGGCCTAAATAACTTTGATCAATGAAAATTTCATTAGACGGATACTTTCTCTAATTAATTTTGCTATATCTATAAATTAAAAGATAGATAGAAATGATGTGAAATGTGAACTAATTAATTTTAATTTAATGATGTCAGACTAGCATTTCATATCGACAATCGTTGTTACAACCCATTAGCCTAACAATGTCTTATACTTCATATCAATATGCTCAAAAGCAAACTGCTTACGAAATTATACGTATTCTTATATGACGTACTTAAAATTTACGAACTGCGGATAATCAGCAAGAAAACTAGCTTTTTCTATGGGATCAACATAAAAGCCGTCGACGGAGCATTTATTCTAAATGTCGTTTATCTTATAGAATTAGGATCCTTCAAACTCTAGCGATATGCATTTCCAAGGTTTTATAGTTGGAATACAAAGTTTAAATATCAGATATTAAGGTTAATCGGTTATTGAACCGATTAGCCTAAGGCGAGACTTCGCCCTTTTACGCCGCCTGTTTACTACAACTGTTTATGGCGTACACTAGTACTTTTATATCGCACGCCATTAGTAAAAAATCCACCCTCACATACTTCAGAATCGCAACGATCACGTTACGTTACAATCTAATTCTAAAGGAGTTTTCTCTCGATAACAATGATCGAGGAATTAGTTTCCTAGCTTCATTATACCAAGCAATAACACAATGAAGTTCTTTGAATAAAGCTTGGAGCTATTTATCCAAATCAGGCAGCTTTCGTTTAAAAGTTGATCTTTATATAGATTAGGCTGATATTTTGCGGTAACATTAACAATCACTAGCGTACTCAGTATGGATTTTGAACCGTTATATTGAAGAAGATTTACATAAACTCCAAACCAAATATGATATCTTAAAAAATAAACAAAAGACAAAAAATTCGACTACAGAATTTGTCGGTCTTTAAGATTCTAAAAACTTTTCGCAATGATTTGGAGGAAAAAATAAAATAAATTAATACTGTACTTTTCCGTCGTTTTAAGATATTTGTTTAAATTTATCCAAGTTAAGTTAAATTATAATACTTATATTCTTCAGTCTATTATCTTAACATATTAAAAGTAATGTATAATAATCTCATATATTTGTTATATTATTTTAAATATTCATTATAATTATTAGTAGAAATATTGATTTTTTAATACTTAATTCTTAAAATATATTACACACACCAACTACCTACAAAATCGTGATAAGTAGTCTTTGCAAAAGGCCCCGACTTTTATTTCTACCACTTCACAGTAACAGTCTTTGTGTGCTAAGGGGTCCATAGGACTACTTGTTTCATGTTGGCCTACTGGTTTTGGTATACGTATTGCCATATAACTATTGTTAAACAAACACCCACTCCTTATTTTCATCCAATAGACATTCACCCTCAAAGTTCGCCATGATGACTGGTCTCGGGCTGCCTGAATCCAGTGAATTCCCGCTACCTTAACTATATCGTCGGTTCATTTAGTGGAGAGCCTAACCACGCCGTGTCTCCTGGCCCGTAGTGTCCACTGGAGAACCTTTCTGTCCAAATGGCCAAGGGTTGCACAAGCGATGTACTCCGCTTACTGTCACTTCTCCTTATATCTGGTTCGATCTCGAAGCGAAATTCCGAGAGTAGCTCTCTCCATTGCTCTTCTCTAGGTGATCTTGAGTCTTCTTACGGGGCACACCGTAAGCGAACATCTCGGATCCAAAAGTTATCATCGGCAACACACACTGCTGATCAGTGTGTGTTGCTCTTCGGCTTCAGACATTGTGGTAATTTGGACGAGTTGTTTCAGAGCTTCGCGAATGCGGCCCATATCAACTAACAAATCAAAATAAGATCGTACTATTGAATTGATAACAGAAATTTTGTAATAATAATTATGTTTACTCAGTTGAGGCCTTAATTTAATGCAAAGTTGGATTTTCTTATTTGATTTCGTAATTTCGTTCTCAAGTGTTCTACAAACAACGTTTTGCATCCACGACTCGTTAATTGCATCTGTTTCAAATAGAATTTACATTCGACGACGAATCAAATCTACAATATGATTTAAATGAAATCTATTTATTTATTTAGGTTTACACTACATATTTAAGTAAAATAAACCCTTAGTAGTAGTCACATTGCATTTTTAGACGAAAAGAAAAAAATAAGATATTACTTTTCAAACTAATTACTTTTTTTACCTATTCCATACAGGCTATGTTTAATTTAATTCTTCAACACTTATTTAATTAAAGATAAAAGTTAAAGCCATTAATTCCGCCATTAAGTTCACCGTTCGTTGTACATTGTATTAGTATATTTAAGTGTATATAAATATAAAAAAATAAACCAGTATCCATGAATAAAAACTGTTTTCCAATGATAATCCGCTAAATATTTGCTTTGCCGTACCATGTATAATTTATGTATATATATATAAGTGTGTGTGTGTGTGTTTATATATGTACATAAATATATTTATATGTTTAGCTGTTATCAGTATCTTGACTTGCATTTGTTTGAGGTAGGTATTAATTTCTTTTATTAGTAGTGTATAAAATTTTTGTTTTTTGTTGTTTTTTAGCACAAAAGAAGAAACTTTTTAATCAGTTGTTACCTTTATGTGCAATTAACATAATTTTATCAAAATTCGTGATAATGAAATCATCATTGTTATTTGAGTACTCCGAACTAAAAATTTAACCATGATCAAAAAATTACTAGACACTACATTTGTTCAAGTTTATGTCTTTCTGCAGTGTTTAACAATACACGTACATTGAAAAGTGTGGAAAAGAGTAAATACGGCGAGATATGACTAGCTTATTGTGGGCAGTGTCCTTAACCACAGATATTTTTTATGCCACTGTTAAAACGAGTAGCATTTACAACTATACTTATGTTATTACTAATAATAATCTTTTTGAGTCGCCATTTTTAACAACTTATTAAATTGATAACCTTCTGCGGTTAAAAAATAAAAAATTTCAAAATCTACAAGTTGGATTTTTTTCATTCTGATTAAAATTTAAACTACTTTTTACAAAAAGTAGTTTAAATTTTAATCAGAAGTTTTACAAAACTAATTTTATTTTAATTTATAATTTCAAGAATAACATGTGTCTTACTAAGAAATTATTTGCTGATTTATAGAACCGATGTGAAAAAATATATTGGTTTTCAGAAGGCAAGCTACTTTTAGGTTATTACTTTAAGGTTATGACAAATCATTTCTGAATACAGTTATCTTATTCAGTATGAAAAATCATTATCAATCAATTATGACCTTTCTCATCCTTTTTAGTGATTTTTGTTTACCACTTTAAAATTATAAAATAGTAGTCGTGTATTTCATTAGTTATTTTTAAAAATATTTATAAAAATTGTTACGCAACTATCTCAGTGTATTATATAAGGCAATAAGTACACAGAAAACTATGTATACATATATACATAGTTTTCTGTGCCCTATCAAAGTAACACGGCGGATTTCGATTCGTAGTGGACATCAAAGGATTCCCGGTGTAATTCGTTCAATCAAGATTAAAGTGTAACGTATAAACACGTAACAGATCGAAGTATTTATAAATGGAAAAAATATTTATCTATTCTAAGGTAAGTATGTTCGGTGATAAATGACGTGTTTATTTACTCTGTTGTAATTTTCATAACATAATTTTAGTACTAACGTTTTCTGAGATCGAATATTAAAACCTAAAAGCTAATGTATAAAACGAACAAATGGTTTAAAACTCTTAAAAGCGGAATGTATGATACTAACTATCTTAGACAACATTGGTCATCAAAAATCCATCAAAAAATTATTACATACAATAACTAACTACACATAAATTTAAAAAGCATTTACGATAACATTGTTTCAATTAAAATAAAGGTATTTTATTATTACTGTTTTTGTATTTAAAAACTCTTTATTATTACTGTTAAACTTAGACGTTTCATCCTTGTGGAGAAACGGTTTGATTTCATAAGTCAAGGTCATAGTAATAAAATATGCGCTCTGTACAATTTTCAACCAAAAGCTTTTCAAGGTACACTTGGCCTAGTTTCTAGTTTAAATTTAATGTATTGCAGCTGCAAAACTACAAAAAGTCATCAATAAAAAATATTAACTAATTCATTTTCAATTTATAACGAGTAATTGGTTGTAGACGTAAAAGCTTTAAAGGGTTGAATGTATTGCTCTTCATGTTCTAATGTAAAGTATGCCCAGTCCAAAAATCAATCGTTTTAGAAATAATTAACATCCTTATAATAATCTAGTAAAAGAAGTGTTTTCAAAATTAGAGTTAGAATGCGTTACAATAAAACATCGTTTATTATCTGTCGTTGCAAACTTTGTACTACCAAAAATAATTGGTCTGTCGCATTTCAATAAAATATAAATTAAAAAAATGAATAAATATAACTTACTTCAGAATAATAGCTTTATAAAGAGTTATTGTAAATAGGTGTTAAAACTTTTTGCTGCCAAGTGAGCTATATATTCACCTCTTTAAAGTCTTTACATGTATAACCAATCAGCCTGTATAATTATATGCATATTCACTGATATTTATTGAAAATATCTAAATTTAAAAATGCAATCTAGGCAACATTGACTATAATAACTTTTTTTACTGGTATCCGTGTATAATATGATTTTGAATGTACATCAATTGGTTAATTAATGCACTTGCGATATATACTTTTATAACATTTTGTCTTACGGTATTTTAACGGTTGCTTTTTAATATATACTTTAATGATTAAAATTGAATAGTATATTTAATATATAAAAATTTAATCCTTTTATAAATAATAGAGACAGGCGCATCAATACAATAAAAATGAATTTCGTGTTCAAAAATTTAACAAATCCTTCATGGAGACTGAGCTGAGCGTACGCATATGTAACAAAATTTTACAAGATATCTTAGACCTTCTTTTTATAGTTTTAAGCCTGAAATTTATTATAAGTTATTAAAAAATAATATGTTATACAAGAACCATTCTGTTGTCAAGAATTGCTCATCAGAAGTGGTAATGGGCGGGCGACCGTTAGAACCGAAAGGTAATCGAGCGGCGACCACGAGCCGGTAACTGCGCCGTGGGTAGGCTTCACTAGGTGTACCGACGATATAGTTAAGGTCACCGGTACCCGCTAATTGCGGGCAGCGCAATACCGGTCATCGTGACGATCCTTGAGGGAGGCCTATGCCTTGCAGTGGCCGTCTATCGGCTGTTATGATGTTGATGATGATAATTACTACTGTAAGAAATACTCATAATAATAATAATGTTCCTCTATAATTTGACAGTCCATTTGGTGAAATCTAATTAATTTATTAATTTTTACTTCTATATCTCTCTATCACATAGAAAAGACATTATATATCAAACCATATTTTCTCTTAGTCTTTAGCCCTGAGGACGCATGAAAGTTTATGTGCAAAATTGAACTTCTGAATATTATTAATATAAAATTCTGATTTCTTTTAATTGCGCGTAAACTTTTCCGTTGTGTCTAATATATGAACGCCTTTGTTGGTTTTCCAGTTTTGAATATTTTTTTTAATTAATCTTTGATGCAGAATTGGCTGATAATGCCCGTATTTTGTTGTTCTTAATTAGATTTACGTCTATTATGTTTTCTTTTGTTCCTATTAAAGCGGCCAGGAACTTTTTGACTCGTGGCTCTAATTAAAACCATCGAGAATTAACATTTAGTACTGTAAGAAATAAATAGTAACCAATATAACTTAAAAATATAGTGATAGTAGCATGAACAAGGTTATAAAATATAGCCTCTTTAAAAAATTCAAAAAAGAAGTTTAATCCACCATCTTTCCTATTGACAAAAGTAAATAAATTGTCAGATAAACTTTTCGTAAATACTCTAAATGACCTTAAACGTGTTCGCTGTCATGTATAGTAGTAAAAGTTTTTTTCCTGAAACGTAATACTAGCTAAAAACTGGGATATGGAGAGATCAGAAAAATCAAAGTCACCAAGTAGCAGTGGGCGGGGCACCTCCCTCGTGTAACCAACAGCCGTTGGAGCTGAAAGGTTCCTGAATGGCGACACATGCTGGTCCCCACTAAGTGCGTTGACGATATAGTCAAGATGGCGGGAAGTCGACCTTTTTCTTTCAGTGAGCATCCTGTCGTCTAACATAATATTGATGATTCTTACAGCAATTAGAATAACAATTACCAAAACCATAAAATTACAAAAAAAAACTAAATTGACGCCTGTATGAATTAATCATTGACAAAGTGAACGTAATTTGTTTGCCAGTCGTTATTATTCAATCAATAGCAACATAGAGGCGAGGTCCGCGACAAACAATGTCATCCTTTATTACAATAACGTGCTCACAAACCGCCCAGCTTTCAATTAAAATTCTACGCATGAAATTGATTGCATCATAAAAATATGTGGACGAATGGGGTTTAAATTTTTATCAATTTTACATATTGTGGGTGAATTGTGCTATGAAAATGATTTTTGTGTACATGATTAAATATTTCAAGCCCTTTGACTTATTGACATAACGCTTATTAATAACCCCATAAAAATCATAGGAATATAACTGTAACAGCTTTACGAGAAATAAACATGTCTTAAAATTTACTTATAAATTGCATCATTATTATGCCATAGTGTTCATAATTATATCTGTTAGATTTGCAGTATTAGAAAGAATTCCCAAAAACGAATTCACAGGGTGTATAAATTAAATTTACTTCTTTAAAAATACTTCATGTCATCATCATCACCATTTAACCAAAAGATTACCACTAATGATCTTCTCCATCTATTTCCAAAAGAACCAGTTAAAGGAGGCGTTTATCCAGCATCTTATGCCGACTATAACAAGATCGCCTGTCCACCTTGTGGTTGGACTCCCATCATCATGAATATTACTTTCAAAAGAAACAAACAGGCAAATATATAAAAGAAGGTTCTGTCAGCTCCTAAGAAAATTATATTAAATAGTGACTCTGGTTTATTGTTTTGGTATAATATTGCGCAATCTTTATTACGAATGTTGTCAAACGCGTAGCTGTGCAGAAACTTAAAATGCTCGTTATAGTTGTGTCCGTAAAAACTATTTATGTACCTGTTAGCATTAGGAGCTTAGACTACCATCTTTTAATTAAAAAGTTTCGTGTTGTTAAGTAATAAAGAGGCAAACAACTCTAATGCGTGTCTATGAAACCTGGTCTAGAATAACTTCAAAGCAATGCCATAATCTTTTCAAAAACTATTTACAAATAATTTAGGTAATCTTTGAAATATCCTTATTTGACGAAGTAAATTTTGCCGAACATAGTCCAGATATAATATGGGCTATGTGCATAAACCATCGTAGATATAAGAAAATTAAGGATGTACATAACAAAGTTTAACATCAGAAATAAAGATAAGTTTGTTATATCTTTCTGTAGTGTTCATAAAATTGGTAACTCTTTCGGGCGCAACTATTTATAGTATTACATGTTACACGTAATGTTTATGAATTATCATTTAATAAATTAAGAATTTTTAGAGAAATTCTTGAACAAAAACTTGTAATAAAATCCTATTACAGTTTGAAGGATTTAGAAATTGATCAGAAAGTAAGACAAAGAATTGCATTACTACTATATCAAGTATGTTGTGAAAGTGATCATTTGGGAGTTGATTCTAATTTTTATAATTGAATAAAATCTGATTCTAGTTTCTACCTAATTGTGTTCATATAGTATTCTTCTCACGACGTACACAAGTGATAACTTTAAATATCCTATGAGGTTAATAATGTATTGACCGAAAGAAAAATTATTTTAAAAATTCCTTATTTAAAAAAAGTTACTACCCTTCCTTTCATCAGTTTACAAAACAACTACACAGAATAACAAGGTTTTACTGTATTATATTATTTTCTAACCGTTTATTCTTATATTTGATATAACGTTATTGTTCAGATAACTGCACTGCTACATTTTTCACGTAGTCCATTGTTCAAAGGATTAAAGACGTCACACTACACTGAATGCAAAGGGATCAAAATAAATCTCTTAGAAGCTGCTCATTAATCATGACTGTCCCTTACGGAACGTCAATACATTTAGAGTCGTTACAAATTTCAAAATCCGAAAAAATCACTTTTAAACATCAAATTACTGCTAGTAGGAAAAAAAGTATATAAATATGAATAAAGAAACATAATGGTTTAAAAGAAAACACCGAAATAACTTTTTACCTAATTCAAGTGTTTTAATGTTTTCTATCAAGTAATATTTGTGATGACTTAAAACAGAAGTTTTTATGTAAACTATGCAAAAGAGCGGTATAAAAAATAAAAAAAAAGTTCTTATTTACAAACGTCAGGATTAAAGGGCTTGTATGTACGAGTATTATAAGCAGCTTAGTGTTCTAAATCAAATCTGCATAACAAATTCCAAATTCTTTATAATCAATTTACTTTGTGTTCTTTTTCAATGACATAAAACTAAGTATTAAGCTTAAAAAAATTCAATTTCATTGAATATTAACGATGTTTTTCTGAGGCAGATTTTCTTTATACGTTCTATGTAATCTTTTGCTTATATATAAAGCAGAAACATGTTTTTTTAGTAACATTTTTTTTAATAAACGGTATATGTTTTCAAAAATGTACTATATTTTTATAATTTTTGTATTTATTATGAGAGAAAAAAGAGTATTCAATCATAATTTGTACATCAAATCTGTATGAAAGTTTTGCAACGCCAAAATTTTATATTAATCTTCAAACTGCATTCTTGTTTCTGTCTCTTAACTAATATTGTTTAATTTTGTTAAAAAAGTTAATATTCTTACATACCTCGTAGTACTTTATTCTTATCGACCTTTATAAAGAAAGCAATACGAAGGCGCAGCGACAATAATTGCATTGTGCCTGCGTCGAGACAATTTTCCACAGCCAACAATTGTTAATGGAACCTATCCGTTTTCATTTCAAAGTTTGCTTTCAATGAAATATTTTCATTCCTGTATCATTTCACCTTACAAATATTTATGAAAGAAATCTATTTAACATAACTATTTTTCTTTATAATATAAAACAAAAAGCTAAATTTTGCATTAATTTAATGAAATACAAATAACTTTTTTGAATGATAAGCACTTAAAACTTTTTTAGGATTCTTCAAGATACGATACAATTCAAAAAGAGGAGTGTGGTAGCGCATGTGCTCCAGTTAATTCATGCAGCACCATCGAGTTTTTGTTTCACTATTCCAATTTCACATGCTATCGTTATTATTAAAGTTGTGTTTTTGGCACTTACACCGATGGCTATGTCTGTTGTAATTTGAGATAGAACACCTTCTACAAGCGCACATGTCCGGTTATCCCAGGATCGAGAATGAAAGTAATAGAAAAAATTATTATGCTTAAATAGAAATAAAATAAAATTTTTAATTGTTTAACTATTTTTAACTCTATCTCTCGATTATAACGAAAGTAACACGACCAGTGTTATTAACAACATGAAAATATAAACTACTAAGCAAGAAAGACGTTCTACTTTTTTTCTTCTTTTCAGCTGATAGACGACCACTGCAAAGCTCTCTCCAAAAATCACCACGGTGACTCATTGTGCACTTCCCGAATCCAGAGATTTCCCGCGATTGACAACTACGTCATAGGTTCACCTGATGGTAGGACGATCCATGCAGGGTTTACTGAAAACATTGCATTAATTAAATAAAAACTAGGCGCTTAATATCAGATCATTCAAGATCATAATGTTGATCAGCACAAAATTTGGTATAGGTAAAGACCTAACAGGTCATAATCAGGTGTTAAAGGTAGTATGATTTAATTGAAACTTACCAAATTTTGTTTATATTTTAAGCAGCTTTAAAAAAATTATTCATAAATTATATTATTCTGTAAAATTAAAATTTTTGACGCAATAATCACATTTCCAATTCATGAAAGGCATAGATTCTTTAATCAGAAAATAGCTCTGCGGCTTTTAAAGAGATAAGCATATTACTACTTTTGAAATTAACATGAATAACCAAGGAGTAAAAACTACCGATACAATATAAAAAGCTATTCTACTGTAAATAACAATTTAACTGTTTATAACACCAGATAACTAGGTCTTAAATTTCAACCAAAACAATAGCAAAAAATCGTATAGCTAAAAGAACAAATTTATTCATTTACTTGGTAAGGAAAGTGTTATACTAAAATTGTAGTTAATACAACTTAATAATTCATTAGTACGAAGTAATTATTTATCAAATAAAATTAATGAAAATTGACACTGACAATCAACTGTCACCGATAACGTGTAACTATAGCAATTTACTTTTTTATATTAAAGTTATATATCTGAAAACTTCATTTTTTTACTTTTTGCCATTATTGTCCAATCTAAAGCATCTTAAGTATTTTCTAGCAATCAAATCAAAGAAAAGACATTAATTTACTTAATAAATAAAATAACATAATCATACATAAAAAATAACGTAAAAATAATCATGTTGTAGAAATTATCATCGGCCCGGTTTACTAAAATATTATTAAAATTTAGAATAAGAGAATATTGTTTGAATTGTCTTTTTAATTCTTTTGATAATGGTAATGATGGTATTTTGTCTGCCTTGATGTCTAATTTCTGAATATTGATCTACTATAATGAGCCCTAAATATCATTTATTCTATGTATATTTTTTTCTTTAATTTAATTGAAGTAGTTTTTGATCCTAAGTAACAATTTCTTACTTCAAGTCACATCATAATCTAAATCATTATTAAAAATAAATAAAACTTAAAAATGTAATTTTCGTAAACTAATTACAGATATTTAACAGCAAATGAAATGATTCTCAAAACTAGTAAATAAAATTAAGCTATAGTTACGTTTGAATTAATTTAAAAATTCTAAAATTTCATGATTAATTTATAAAAAATATGTTCCTGTACCATCTATCGACTATAATATATGTAACGCGTACTTGCAAAGTTATTCAACTTTTAGTAGTATTGATCGAATACATACGACTACAAGCATGAATAAATTGTTTTATTGTCAATCAGTACTTACGTTACTACCGCCCACTGCGGATGTCAGCATGTTAACTAAACCCCAGTGAATAGATAATTGCTTTGCTGTAAAACAGTAAATAACAAAAACTACTTACTACAGCTTACTGGCAATGTTCTCAATTTTTAGCAAATTCTCGTAATATAAAACATACTAACATTAAAAACAAGAGGCAATGTAAAATATTAATAATTTCCAACAGAAGCTACCGCTTTTAAAATAAATGAAAAATTATGTAAATCACCCGTTATTATTAGGAAACAGTCACCAACAACTACGCGTGTATGGTATGAGATGGCTTTATAAACGAGAAAATACATTAAAAACGGGTTAACAAAGGCTATTAAAAAATAAAATAGAAATATTATATAAAAGAGTAATTTTATATAACAAGACGCTGTTAATTAAAAAGTTATAAATTTTGTCTTCAATTTCTGTATTAAGAGTTGTATTTAGTACACCATCTTTATCATGCCCTATATACAAAAAATTTCGTTATTCTTTCTTACAGCAAATTTCATAATTATACTCCAAATTGCGATAATATATCAATGAAAGAAAGAATATTCCATCGGCACTCATTTCATATTAAAAATTTATACAGGCTATAAAATAATTTACGTTAAATAAATTCATTTCGTTTAATTGAAACACTCACGTTGACTACAGCTACAATAAGATCTTATGATCATTGCATCAATTGGATTTTAAAGCACAGATTTACAAAAGAAACCTAAAGCTAGTATAAACAATGTCAATACACCGTCTTCGATGTGGAATATATGTTGATAACTAAATATAATAAGGCGGTGCTGTGCAGAATTTTACTATTATAGACCATTCCACTACTTGAAAATGATAAAAACGAATCATCGCTGGGTCCAGGTTTCATAAAGAAAATTATTACAGCTTATCATATTTTCCCACATATCCAAGCAATGTACGCAAACACTCTAAAAAATAACGGCAAAGCCCTAAGGATACGTTTGTGTGTATTTTTCGGCCTTTTTCGTTCGAGCAAAATTTAAACTTCAAATAATTTTTTACAACATAAAACAAGATTTTTTTTTTTGCGTTGGTAACCATCATAACTAATTAATTTAAAAAAAAAAAGAAAACAAAGGTTTTTACTAAAATGTTATTGAAGTCATCGTTGCTGACATCTCAAACATTATTTCTATGATTACTCACCCTACAATAAAACGCGGGATTCAAGCCGCGTCCAATCGATCCTCTTGAAAATCTATGGAAGAGGTGTTAATCCAGTAGAGGACAGCCTATGGACAAAATGATGACGATGATAATGAAACACTGTTCCAAAAAATCTTTACATATTTTGACAGAACCGTACGCTCCGGCAGTTAAAGCGACAACTGTTCCATAACAAAATTTGCGTACACCTTCAAAAGAGCTCACAAAAATATGTATCATCAAAAATACAAATAACTATTTATTTATTAATCAAGGGATTTCCCAACGCGTTGGTGTTAAAAAATATAGTATTAGAAGCTAGCCATCTTCTAGCAAGTTTAATAAAGATCTTTATGTGATAAAAATAAGATATTTCAGGAGCTTTTATTTTTCTTTTGTAATGAGTTCCTCTTTGCTCCTAACTTGTGTTACTGACTCGACAAAAAGCTTTGAGAGTTTCATTTCACTGCGTTCAGCTCCGTTTGCAAAATTAAGATAAAAGAAATTAACCTCTTCTTTATAGTTTAAGCTCTAAGATAATATTAAAATACGCAATTGTATAACTGTTACTTCTTATAGTTTAAAGAAAAATATGTTATAATTAAAGAAAGAAAAGGTACTTTAACATGTAATTAATATAATAACACATCTAGATACAAGAGCAATGTCAAAATTGAAATATATATTAGTGCCTGTAAACAGGAACAAACTATAATCCTACGAGTTTAATTTTTCTACGACCACCTCTAGCAATAAGTATTTTTTAAACTATAAACCGTGAATACAGTAATGCACACGTAATATATATATAGATATTTCTGAGTAAATGAAAAAGGTTTATAAATAGGAACTCCTAATAAACTAATAAATCTGGCCGCGTCTAACCTTTCCTAGTGGAGGTCTACGGGGACGTCAACGAAGGACGCCTATGTCCAGCAGGGGGCGTTCTACGGCTGAAATGATTATGATGATAGATAGTTGAAAGTTTACGAGTGTTGTCTTTAGTGTAGTGCCTGGCAAAGTGAAAGGATCGCTTTAAATAGATTAAAATAAAGTAAATGCTTGAACCGAATATTTTCATTAAAAATTTACAATGAACGTCCTCGGTAAGCTGTTATTAACTTACAACGAATACGATTTTAAAAAGAAATTTTTAAATAGTAATAACCCAGTTACTGTCCTACTTAAAAATGTAATACATCGGTCACCATTTTTTAGTTTTTACTAGTACCATCGTAAATATAACCAGGAAGTAATAATTTCATCATTAACAAATTAGAAAGGGCGTGGAATAAAATTATTATAGACACAGTTTGTTATACCATTAATATGAGTATATATATATATATATATATATATATATATAAATATATTTATTTATTTATTTAATTATTTATTTATATATATATATATATTTATTTATATATATATATATATTTATTTATATATATATATATATTTATATATGTGTGTATATACTCATCCAGTATCATATAGGCGCATGTAAAATTCATTAAGTTTTCTTTGCTTGTTAGCAACCTATTAGGTCGAAGCAACAGGTCGTCATTCGTTAGAAATTTCTAACAAACTTAATGAAAGGGTAAAACGTAAAAAAAAATAGATAAAGTTAAATACTTTTCAAAAGATAATTTGAGCAATTTAAAAATGTTATATACAACAAAAAAGAAAATCGTTTATTGAAATCTTATTCAATTTCAAACAACAAAAATTAACTTACACAGTACAATCATTATTCTTCACATACTGTAAGGGCTATCGAGTGACGACCACGAGCTGGGAGACGCGGCGTCTGTGGCCCACTCATAAGATGGATCTACGACATAGTCAAATTCGCGGGAACTCGCTGAATGCGATCTTTGAGGGGAGCCTCCGATGGGCATCCATTACCTGTCATGATCGTGATAATGATGACTTACTACAAAAAATAATTCCACTTCACATATAACTTGACAAATTTTGAGCCTCTTTGCTATACTTCCAGCTAAGTTACATAGGTACATATACTTTTCAAGCACAGGTATACCGGGCCTTACTTTGTTTAAACATTAATATAGTTAGCACCTTAGGTTTATATCTCATTAGTGTAAAAATTAAAGTTAAAACTTTTTACTACTTAAATAAACATGCAAATGATACATCTTGAAGATTTTTTTCGTCGGAGTAATAACCACTTCACCCATATTCATTAAAGAAAGATCCAATTTCAGTAAGTTTACACCTGTTATTGTATAGATTTCGCGAACAAATACCATTCGTATTAAATTTAAAAGACTACTATGACTGTTGGATCACTCTGCCTTATTTTCATACTCACCACTCAATCATTTGGAAGATCAAAAAAATCTATGCATGAAACCTCTCGCATAAAAGGCCTTTATACATTGCAGTGTTTAAGGACTATGGAATATAAGGTCCAAGAGATAAATTCCAAACGAAAATTTCACATTTGTACAAAAGAAACGTAGTCGAGAAAATAACCTGTTGAAATATATATGCTCAATAATGTCGAGTCCCATAAGTCACAATCGCTCAACGTACCACGGAGAGGGCTATGTACGGAATTTCTCTGCCAAATCCAATCAGGAAGGATGAGATCCGTAAAACAACTAAAGTAACCGACATTGTCCGACAGATTGGTAAGTTGAAATAGCAGTTTACAGACTATGTAGTACAGATACGCATAGAACAGATGGCCGTTGGAGCTTTCAGGTTTTGGAGTCAAAAGCATGAACTGGCGAGCGTTGGATACCCATAAAGCGGATGTAAGACCTTGAAAAGTCTATGGGATCCATTCTATGGGGGAGCTTCATGTTCATCTGTCGAAGTCCTGCGGCTGAAATGTTGATTTATAAAGATCAAATTTTGGGGCTGTTTTTATTTTATTTTGATCAAAATATAATATGTTAACAAATGTTTTACGTAAATAGTATTGATGTATAAATTTATTTCAAAATCAAACTTCTGTGCCGGACGAAACTCCAAACTCTAAATTTAACTACGAAATTTGTTACGAAAGTCAGGGTACATTAAATCAGTTAAAATAATTAGATCTCTATGTTGTTGTCACTAACGACGTTTGTCTGAATATTCAAATTCGAGATTTTCATTTAAATTTTTCTATTACATATTAATTACATTAGGCTTATACACAGAAGACACTTTAAAATAGAAAATATTTTTTAATTTATACATTCGTCGTATACCGTGTCACATGAAGTAATAATAAGTATTCAAAATAATGTTAAAATAGTTATTAAAACCAATGCAAAAGTATTTTTTCTAAATCTCCTCAATTAATTTTAGAAAGAAAAAACTGAAAGAAAGAGACGAAGAACAAGTTTTATTTATTGTAGCGTATATTTAGACATCATGGTTCCTCACGAACTCTGAAATCCACGAAGCTCTGGAGATCAAAACAGTAAAGGAGGAGATCCAGCAGTCATCTACTAATTATAAAAATCGGCTAGACAAACACCCAAATGACTTGGCTTGCGAATTGACTTGCATCCAGTACAGGAAACGTCTTAAACGCCATGACATCCAGAGACTAGACACTCGATGGTGAAGTAGGAGTGTCTCCCGCCAGGGAGACCCCTTCCAAAGCTATAACCACTCAACAAATCCGCTTATAGTCCTGGGACTGTACGCAGATAAAAAAAAATTAGACATCTATAAACACTAAAAGTTGTAAAAATTAATTTACAAATACGATAATTTGTTGAAGATTGTAGTTGTAAGTTTTGTGTTTTTATTAAGTCCTGTTTTCTGTACGAATTTAAATGCACCATTCGTGTGTACTAGCAAAACACATAATGAAAGAGATGTTTAGTAGAAAAAGGTATACCGCCGATTATAGTATCAATTTCTCGTTATGGTATACTTCGAAATTGTTGAATTTATCTTTATGAATTATACGATTTTTCTAATGTTTCGCACAGACGAGTCGTATCGATCGACAGCACCGCCCGCGAATGGAAACATCTGTCCCTGAACGGGTAACCTAAACTTACGTTACGATCCATTTCCGCAATTTATATATTATCGTTAAAATTTTCTATTTATCTAAATTTTTAGAATAAAACTGTAATGTTGGCTTTATTTTTAATTTAAAAAAGGTTTTACAATAGTTTTATGATATCTACAAATAGTAAAATTCGCATATCATTAATACGCCGCATCAGAAGCCCAAAGTGTGCAGCAGAAATATCAATAACATCGTCATCGACCCCTGAAATAATAATGGATTATCCTGTCAGCGCGTTATAACTAAAATGTAATGTACAGTATAATGGCCGTTTTGTGACACAAAAGCGGAAAAAACATTTAGAATTCGACACTTTACTCTTTATTCTATAATTGAGATATAATCGGAAACCCATTAAGTAAAGGTATACTAGCTGGTAGCCAATGCTGCGGATTTATTCTACTATCAGAAACAACTTTCTTCTAACTCTTTTCAATTGTTTTGGTTTCAAAAACGAAAATGCCATACCGGATTAACGACACGTACTTATAATCAAAAGCATCAAGTAAATTTGCATGATATTTAACATAAAATTTTGAAATATTCCGTATAATTACTGGTAATTTATTTCAATACATATAAGCATATCCATGTTTAAATTATATTTTCACTTAAAATACTAATTACAGAATGCTATTGATTTTTTTAGTGATAATTCTTCTTCAAAATATATTTAAAAGTGATTTGGAGGAACGGCGCTTTCAAATTTTCAAACTAAATGAACTCGAAACCTTTGTGTCACGAGATTGGAAAAAACGAACGCGTATTATTAACTGTCTGATTATAACGTATGAAATAATAGACCTTTTATCGGTATACATCTCATCATAATCATCATCATTTCAGCCGAAAGACAGCTGTCTCACCACGTGTATTTCAGAAATAATTTGTCAGTAACAAAAAACACATAACGTTAAAGAAGAAATCCTAATGATCCAAAATCTTTATTAATAAAACAAAAATGTGTCGGTAAAACCATTGAAAATCGCAAACTTTTTGTTACACGATCACAACAACCTATATTTTTTTACTTTTTGACAAAACCAATAAAAGAATATCCGAGGAACAATTTGAACTAGAAATAAAGCAACAATCATAATTGGAATGTGTTGGAAGAACAGTGGAGTTGATTGCAACATGCGCAAGACAGAACGTGGCAATAGCGTAAACGTAATATGTAAGGTAGGTAGGTAATCGTGGCGTTGCGCCGCGGCGCCGTCCGTATCGACCGCCGCCTGTTGAATGCCAACTACCCCCTTCGCCACCCTTAGACCTTACCCCACCCTTTTACTTTTCATGAGCTTAAAATAGGAACGTGCAATGTCGATATTCGAAACATTAACTTGCCACAGGCCATGTTAACTTCTTAGCTTTAATGTTTTCTTTGTATGAATAAGTAACAATGAGCAAATTTAGTTTTATTTTAGATAAGTAGTCTTAATTTATTGTATTGACTTTAATACTATTATAAATAAATAAAAAATCTTTTCCAAATTTACCATTTTAATCAGAAATTATTCCTCGACTATAACAATATCGTTCGTCGATAATTCTAAGAATTTTAAGGAATTGGCCAATTTAAAAAGAAAAACAAATATATTATAATACCATACTAGAGTATTTTTTTACTAATCTTTTCACGTCCATTACATCATTCTATCGTTTAATTTTACAAATTGGGGTTAGCAAAAAATTACATTTCAGCGTTAAAATAGGTTTAAGAGGCGAATATTTTCGTTGTAACATTTTCACACTTATTATTGCGGCAGACACGAGTTAGGTTGTATTTTTGGTTTTTCGGCGGGTTTAACGCGTTCAAACGTGTTCATACTAATCACAGTGATGAGTCGCGACAGTCGCGAGAGCGACGACCTTCAAAAACGTCTACTGAAACTAATATCAAAGTTGTGTAGCAGATGATAGATTCTGACAGGAGAGTTACCCGCCAACAAATTCGAACAAGCGTCGGCATTAGTGTGACTCAAATAATTTCGCGCGATCATTTACGCGTTAGGAAGCTTTGTGCTGTAAGGATACTTCATATTTTGACTGTAACTCAAGACGCAGTCGCTTTGATTGAATTTAGATTGGATTGGATTTGAAATTATATTGAAATTCCATGATGGTGCCCTAAATATTGAATTTAACATTGTCAATGGTGACAGGTGTCAAAACTTGAATACAAAGATTCCTAAAGAAAAGTTTTTGAGAAAATTAATAGAGAAAATTACATTTTTCTTTGATCCGACAGGCTATGTTATGTAATACAATTTAAAGAGTTATTGAATAAGAGAATAATCATAAATTAAATCAAGTTTTTGTGTCTATCTACATTGTCCGTCTTTGATCATACGTTTCTTACATAAATAGGTTATTGAAGATTTATTATGTTAAATTTAAAAGTAATAATATTACTAAAATTCGGCCTCCCACAAATTTAAAAGTTGAATCCCGCTTAAAAATAGAATTTGAATTTGTGGCTGTCGCCTCGTGCGTTGTTGAGCAAGATCATTAAGATGGATTAAATAAAGCCTTTATTTTCTACTTATGTATATAAAATCTTAAATATTTATTTTACGTTCTTAGAGTATATTTTAAATTTAAGGTCTTCAGGGAACTCGTTTAACGCGAAGGGAACCATATATTTTAGTACACGACGTCCACATATGTATTGTAATGAGATACTGTGCCTTAGCTGTTATTTTAACATAGTCATTGGTGACAAACATCCGTTATTATGATCGCAAACTAAGAGTCAAATATCACAGAAAGTAAATCCTTTAAAAAAATTGACAAAAAAGTTAAGAAAGGTAGGAAGCGTAAGAAAAATCTAGATAGTCCCTTTCGTCCCGAGACAAAAAAATAGTAATAGCAGAATGGTTAACTAGTATTTATTTTGTACGTTGTTTTGGAAAATGTTCGAGAACAATGTCCACCCTACAGAGTCCTTCATCATCTTTTCAAATTATTCCTCAATAGCATATTAAAAACTTTTTCACGATTTTCTTATACAATATCCCGCAACAATCGATCGCTAGCGCATGCGAACGCCGCGGTAGTAGCCCAATCCATTTTTATTCTGTTGACTGAGCAACATAGCATCAAGAGCTGTTATATTTTACTGACAAACTAAAATTTACATTTTTAGTACATTTTAGCATTACATCCATAACAACAATTACTCACACCATCAAAAGAAAAGATTAGTACGCTTAACATGTACATCGCTTACATCGCTAAGTAGCTTCAAGTATATAGCGAAATTCCTAATCGAAAGAGACCCTACATTTTAAGTTGAATATTATAAATGCAATTTCTGTCCGTATACATTATTAAAGATGGGACGGATTGCTACATTCAGATTGTTCAACTCATACGTTTCTGCATTAAACGTAAATACTACCCATATTTGGAAAGGTAAAAAAATAATCTATTAAATCAATCGCGCATTTTGCTATTAGAAATATTATCTATTGAAATAATGTCATCACAAATCCTTCAAAAGGAAAACAAATAAGCTTAGACGGAAGATTTATGGATGGATGACAAGAAACGGCCGATGCTAAGAAAATACGTTAATCCTTTTAAGCTTTAGAATTATAAAAGGTTCTAAAATTAAGATATCTCACAAAGGCATGTTTTTAATGAAGAAAGGAGAATTATTTTTGATAATGAAATCAAGTAAAAATTTAAATTAAATTTTATTTACCATTAATTTAATATTCTTTAGCCATTTAAAATTGAACAGTGATATTTATGTAGAACTTAAGATAACAAACGAGCTAACCGCATAAACCGCAAATCGTTTGGTGCCCTGAAAAGGAATCAATCATCTCATAGTGAACGCTGCCTTAACTTCAAAGTAGATTCAGCTTTGTAAATTATTATCGGGTTTGTTACCTTCAGTGATATGTGTTATAACTCCTTCATTAAATAACAAAATAGACTAATAACCAGAAAATATTGTTTATTAGTAATTAGATATCGGTAGAACGATTCTGTTGGTTAACTACCTAAATATAATATATAGCTTATACATAGCTAATGTAGATTTTAATACAAATTACAGAAATCATTTTGTTTTGAAAGATTTAAGAAAACCATACCAAGTACATGGTACAATTTCCATCGGTAATAAATATTGTGAATCGTTTATACAGAAAAAATTATTAGCAAAAGCAAAATCTACAATTATTAGGATTATATACACTCTTTTTAACTTTAAACCACGCGACTAAAACTCCAGTCTTTTCAAAGCCATTTGTTAAATCTACGGGAATGCTTTCGCATACTACCGTAGTTTCACCGGCGATGGCTTAGTGGCTGAACTCTTTAGGATAGAGCTACAGTCCCCACCCGTTACACCCTAACCTGTACATTGTTCCTAGCTGTACTTAATGATATAAGAATTGATGAAAGACAGAAGAACGTAACTTGCGAATAATTTTGACACAATTACCACTTTAAAACTTTTTTGACTGTAGTACTTCTGTGGTACTTATCAAACTAGAAAATCGTTTGAAGGGATATTGTTCCACTAACCAAAAAACAGCTCAAATATGCTTGAAATATAAACCACTTTGAATAGTTAAAAAGTTTGAAAATATATTTTTTAAAGTGACAATATTAAGTTTTTGATGTTAGCATATATATTACTACAAAATAGGTAAAAGACCTATCAATGTCCTGACTATAGGCAGAACATTTACAGAGTTCGCGAAAGGGGCATTGCATTAGCCAGCTGACTTACAAAATTACAGTAGAAAAAATATCATGAATAAATCGAAGTTGCTTCGAAACCGAAGGCATAATTGTTACCTCAGGTTGGAGTAACATAAATTACTGCTACATCAGTACTCGTATACTACTGATTGGTATTCCATATATCAATAAAAATATTAAAGCTTGGTAGACCTTCAAAATGATGGTGACTTTCCTTATTTAGAGACCGTCGTCTCTCTTTCTTCCAGTCTTATAGAGATGCATTATGCAAGTGATAATCATTACCTTCTGAAGCCTACGACTTTGATAACCAAGGAAAATAAGGGCTGTGAAATACTTTTCAAACAATTATTGAATTGTATTTTATTATACAGTAACGTAAGTTATTAGTAATGTTGGTCAATTCAACTTAGCCTAACAATTTTTTACATTCTAACTACTATTTATTTAATTATACTTATTAAGTATAATTATATACTTATGAAGTATAATTCAATGTGCATGCCTAAATTTAGTTCACGGACCTCAGATCCGTGTGCTCAATTTCGATGAAGCTGTACAAATCCTGACGGTTAACACTAAAAACATTAAACACGGCAAAAGGCATGCGCAAATATATGATTGCTTTACTCTTCTTTATAATCTTAAATAAAATAATTAGACTTTTAATCATAAACCTAGAAGTCTAAATATTAAACTCAGTCCAAACGTATCTCTATTAAATTTACTTTCCCGGACAAAAAATATACAATTCCAAGCAAGCGTATTATGATAAAACGCCTGCGCAGTACTGTTTCCTCGAAAAATCATCAGCCTCTGTGTTATTTGTTTTTGGCATGAACAGCGATTAAATAATCTTGTGCTAACAGATAAAAACAACAAAATTTTTCAGACTGCAAAATATCGCATTTTAATAATTACTTAAAGCGACATCTACAAAACTAAATTCTCTACAATGCTACTTCTTTTCGGCCGAGTTTCTCGCCATCTACCGGCACAAGTATTAACTAATTTAAGGTTGGTTTAACTATTATGATCAAGTACGGCGCTAAAATCGTGTCTATAGATGGCGTCTATATCTTTATTCGAAAATAATCTAAATATGCCGAATTTTTAACTAGAAGGTATCATTAAAAATAATATTAGAATCGTTTACGAAAGTGATACAAAAACATCACTTTAGATTATCGTTTTTTTTGAGCTTTATTTTATAGCTAATTATAATGTTGTAGTTAACCAAATAAGATATTGTTATACACAAAATAAATGTAAAAGAATTTTTCTTGTTCGAACTAATCCAAGTAATTTTTTTGTTTGATTATTCAAATGGATATTAGTTATCTTTAAAATAATGTACATAACGTAAAAAAAAATATCGATTTATGTATAACGTAAAACAAATATTAGATAGGCGCCATGCACCACCGGGAGACTTAAAATAACAAACATATCCAAAATAATGACTAGTATTTTTAGCTAGCTAAAATATTACAACGTGCAGGTGTTCATTGTTTGCGCTTGGATTATTTACTACAATTTTAGCGCTTTTGTTTTACATTGGACGCTGAAATTCAGTACTCCACTTTTTATAACATATTGCTTTTCTTAAAATATGTTATTATAAATACAATACATAGCGCATAGCATTAAAAAAAATTAAATTAACATTTATTCGAAGTACAACAACAGTAATAATATTTTTTTTTTCTGTTTCCAAAGTCCATTAAAAATATACCCAAACAGAAGTCGAACCACCAATTGTTATTTATAATGATCGTTATGTTACACAAATCATTTAATTTTGAATTAATTATGCACTCAATCCATTCCCCTGTATTTGTTAAAAGAAACAAAAGTATTAAAAACTTACAATACGTTGATGCTAGGCTTTTATACACATTCCCAAGTGTATTTTATTCTTGAAGTCGAAAGTTAATTAATTTATCGGCCTCTTGGTTACAGCTCCTGACAGTGTCCCAAATTTTTTCTACTTTATAACACTTACTGTAATCTTATTCCTTTACGAAGCGTGAGATTTATAATAAAATTGAGAATATATTTTTGTTATCTTACACCAACAATATCAAAAATGTATGTTTGTTATATATATTGAACATTTGTCTAAAAAACATACTTACAAAAATAAATATTAATAATATTCGCGTAGTTTTATAAATTCTACAAAGAAATTAATTTCCTACAAAACGTTTCATTACGTTTTAATAATAATACTATTCGGTGCATAGACACATCCCTGTTCTTAATCTGCGCGGAACAGAAGTTTGCCTTTTACGATCAGAAATTTATCTCTATGGGAAAATTAAATATTAATTTTAATTCACTTCTTACTTAACTGGGTTACCGAAATTCGTTCTGTTTACAGTCTGTCAAAATTGTACTAAACCGTTGAAAACTTGTTTGTGAGTAGTTCCATGTAAATAATGAATAAAGTATGATTTATATTTATGTTTCAGTCCACTACCGCTGCTAGTTTCAACTGTATCAAATGAATTACATCCCAAATATTTAATAACTTTCAATTGTCAAATAAAAGTGTTATACATTTATTGGTATTTCCTTTAAAAACCTTTCCGTTGAGAACCATTTTATTACTACGGGCTGATTATAGAAATTGTTATTTAAATCGCAATACCATTCTGAGTCTAGCAATACTTATTGTTAACTGAATCCATTTAACACTATGGAATAAATAATAAATAGCAATTAACCGTAATTACATCATACTGTGCGACAATAAGGATAGATAAACGGCATTAAAATTAATTACAGTTGTAATTCTTGCCGCGTTACCAACATAGCGAACCATAAATTTAAATTGAGACAAATATCAAGAAAACTAGGATATCCCACCATCATGATAATTGTTTTTTGAGTATTATAAGAGTTTTACTCACAAGTTTTTTTTTAATGTGCAAGTCCTTGTGTCAAATCTTTTAATTATAATATATAATGATAGTTTTAAATATGTATGAGTTTTTTTTATGTTAAATGGATTATTGCAAATTTACTTATACTCCTATCAATATTCGCAAATAAAGTATCTAGACTGTATAGACAGAAACCCAATTTAAAACGTAACAAAATATTCCGTTTACCTTCGCAACCCAGATTGCGACGACACAATGTTTGAGGCCATCCATCAAACTAGCAACGAATGAAGCTTTTCAGTATCGTAATCTTCGAAACCTGTAATTGGTAGGAAGTAACGACTTTTTACTACAAAATATGCATAAGTTTAACAATGGACTACGCAAAATTGAGCTAGATAATCCAAGCAAATTATATTTAACCCATCATGAATAAAATCTATTATTAAAAATAAGTCAAACCATTAACTTACGTACCGCAGAAAAAGTTGTTTTATTTCTCCGGTCCCCTTAATCCTTTATCATATTTAAATTATCAGTTAAACAATGACCAGTGGCTCGTTTATGGCCTGCAGTTACCAAATATCCTTTTAAAATACGCGGTATAGTTTCAGGAGCTATACATTACCACCAGATAAAATATTTTGCCTTCACAGACAGGGTTTCCTCGATATTTGTGTTTCATTGCTTTGATCGTCTTCTTCTTATAAATACAACGTAGAAAGCCAGATCTTTTTCTGTCATTAACTTTTCTGTAATTAAATTCTAATAGCCCGGTACATAAACAATCTACAAAAACCCAAGCCAATTGAGACTTTAAAAAGTTCCATACAGTTGTTTACTTCTTTAGGTTCTACATTATATAATGCTATGAGAAAACTGAGAGTGTTTGGGATATTCTAATTCAAATGCAATATTTTTTATCGTAATAATATTTATTGCTCAACTAAGTGTACGCACAAATGTGAATTTACACGCCTGTAACCAAAAGTACTAATATTTTAAATATTACTCGGCTGTGTCTTAAAATTCAATTTCATAATAAATTAAACGACCGACGTCAAGTGGATTTGTTAATCGAATAACTTTATGAAAGCCATTTTCTGTGCGATTGTAGAGAAATAATTCGTTTTTATATTATGTCTTATAGAAAATTACATTGTTTTTCAATAATTGAATTCAATTTCGTATTCAACGTGCACTTTAAGTGTCAATAATACGAAATCACCGCTTAGATTGTGCAGCTTAAAAATCATTAATTACTATTGTATTAATAGCAGATACACTCAAATAATAATAATTAATGAGTATGTTTTTTAAACAATCAATGAACTTTTTTATATCTATCGGTATGTAGTTCCATACTAATGCGTGTCCTTCTTTTTGTTTTTACCGAAATAACTATTAAATAAATAAGATAAAATTTGTTATATCTTAAGCGTTATTTATTCTTAAATTTTTCATAATTTTTCGACCCCGTAATACATAAAATGGTATTTTAGTCGGCATTTTATTTTTATTAAAAAAACTACACCGTTCTGTAAATTGAAACTAAGCGGAGAGAATCACCAACCCGTCTATTTAAAACTTATTGATAGTTTATTTTTTCGATACACTATAAAATAATTTACTTTTTAAAGCTAATTAATAGTTTGTCCTAAATTAGAGGTAAGATAAGAGATAGATGCTGACGATCCGTCTATCTGAAATTTCATATAAAACTAAATTACATAAATCAGTGTTTATTAGGAAAGGCTAGGTGTATCAAGAATAAATACCGAAGAGTACAAATACTTCGTACTATGAAGGCTATTGACGATGACATGTCTCAAGAAAATTAATGTAAAGTTGCAAAATATAGTTCAAGTGCACACATTTATAAGTAAAACGAGATACCCAAGAACATAAAAAAAAGTTGCTTGCTTGTTGATTTAAAAAAAATCCCTGTATGCTATAATTGCAAACAATTTTATGACACCAAACAACTCTTCACTCAGTAAAGGCCTTAAATAAACCCATGATACTCTGACTTTTGACAGTTTGACGTTATCTATTTATTGAGTGCCGAGATTGTTTTGCTAATTGCACCTACTGATACGAATTAAGGCGAACATTTATCGAACCGGTGATTCGATTCTCGTATGGTAAAAATAGCGTGAAAGTGTAATCAACAAATTTCATAAGTGGTGATTGATGTGGTAGTAAAACACAAAGAAAAAAAATTGTTGAACACGCGTCTCATATGATAATTACTTTTATTTCATAAAATCGAAAACCAAGAATTTCCGTCTTATTTTTTCCCTCCTTTTCTATTGTTTAAGCATTACTAGATTTAATATATATCACATCACTTTTTATATAATATAGAACAATTCAAATAGAAGCAGATATTGCTTACTTTTCTCAATATACTAATGCTTGAGCAAATGAAATTGTTAAGGACATTATATCGTCATATTTGCTTGTTTGAAGTTCAATCTAGCACACAAACACACACACACATTTAAATATATTTACTCTCTGACTGAAGTACCTGACTTAATACTGTATTAGCGTAAATTTATAGTACCATTGTTAATGTTTCAACAAAACAAATATTTTTCTTACGCTTCGCCTGAATATTGATGATAATAATATATGGCACATGTCGCGTTTTTTTTTCACTTTGAAAACTTTTTATCGCATAGTAATAAAAGTTAAAATGTAATAACAAAGAATTCATAACAGGTTATCGCAATAAAATTGCATTTTAGTAATTATATAAGAAACTAGATTCTTTTGTACAATATCATTATGTCAATTGAACTCAACACATAAACAATTCAATTTTAACACAAAGTTTTGATTCACTGTTTAAGTTCGAGAATCACAATACTGTCATTCCTGTAGAGCTAACAATGCCGATATTTTTTGTTCATTGACGATTCGAAAGTGTAACATCCAATTCGAAAAAGAAGTTTTTGATTTTGATTTTCCTAATCGAAGTAATTAAAAGGTCTACCATAAAATTGCCATAATTATCACTTCACAGTGAAATTATATCTTATAAAGATCTCTTGATGACTTAATTAAATAGTTTTTTAACAATCTATTAACAATCAATTTTTAGCAATTAATAAAAAATAAATAAATCATCTCCTTCGTAATACACTTTTTGTTCAACATGAGGAGAATAGACAAATGCGTAATGCTTTAATATAAGCATTACTAGATTTCTTATATTTTTTATTTGTTCAAAAATTCAGCGAATAATGGCACAACGTTGAAAGCACAGTTAAATTAAGCTTCAAAAACATGGACAGATTAATATGTATATTATGATAATTATTTTTTAGGTTGAAGAGAGGGTCAAACGTTCAATAGTAGTTATATTTGTGATTTCAAACAGAAGCGCTCAAGGATTTAACTTGACAAATCGTATAAAAATGTGTTTATTCTCTTATTATTTAATACTCTTTTATGTACACGTGTGAAAAAATATATATAGTTGCATAATAGCAATCTTATAAAAGCAAAAATTATAATGGGCGATCTTATCACATGAGGCAATTTCTTCAATATAACCATAGTATGAAAATAAAAGGTCAAGTAGCGGTTGCATACATACGTAAACACACATTCACTTATTCATTTATAGTTATTCATTTATATATTAAATAGATTAAGTATTAATACATCGAAACCTATCAAATAGCTAAATAAGAAAAATAGGTTTGTTTACTATGGAAATCAAAATTTCCAATAAAACAACTTAAAACTACGAATTACGATAAAATTACTGTAAAATTCGGAAATTCTGATTCAAAAATCGAGATTTTTATTTTTGACTGTCCTGACTTGGTTATATTAAAATAATTTTTAAAGGCTGTAATAGGTTAAAATCTGATTGGCATCGTATACGTATACGTACGTACCTTTACAACAAAATTTAATGACGGTCCACCTCGGCACATTCGTTGTTCAACGTCGTATCACAAAGCAAAAGTATTTTCAATTTAATCGTTTTATTATTTTTTAACGCGCATTCAAATATTAAAATGCACAAATATGAGTTTAGGTATAGAATATGAGTTATCGTAATAATTATAACACTTTTCTTAGTAATAACATACATCGTAACATAATTCTACCAGTTACAATCTCTAATATATTAATATCTCTAGTATATTAATATCATTTGCAATGATATTAATATACTAGAGATTATTTCCCAGAATACGTAAAATAGTTTACAATTGCAATTACAACAAACCACTCGTCAATGCTTTTATGATGAAAAAGAATTTACATTTCATAATAACTAATGTATTTCGTAAAAATTATATAGAAAAAGTTTCAATGGGTTTTTATATCAATTTTGTATAAAATATAAAAAATAACCAAAATGTAATAAAAAGAAGTTTGAAATAAATTCCATATTTTTACAATCAATTAATTCAATTAGTCAACAGTCTGAACTTTTTTATCATTCTACAATGGGTCTTAACTATTAATTATAGTTGGGCTGTAATTAAAATCTATCACACAGCTTATAAATTATTTTTAATACTCCTATTAAAAAATAATTAGCAAAGTTTTTAAAAAAATTATTCCTAAGGCTTTCGTAATTTACGTTAGCAATTCGTCGTAGCAGTCAAATTCGATTCCCTGTAAGATACTCTAGAACGTCGAGTATCTAATGGAACCGAAAATTCAAGTAACTTCGTAACGCCCGTTTCCTATTACACAAAAACAATTTCATATTTTCCGAATAGACATTAATAAGTACTTTGAATCGACGACATCTATTTTTTTTAAACCTACTCTTTATATATAACATACTATTTATGTATTATAATCAATTTTTTTTCTTTTTATCGTCCCTGTATTATATAGTACCGTTTTTAAAAATCTAATACAAAAATTTGGAAGTTTTATGGTTTTAAACTCCAAAATCTTTACCGATGGATATGTTGAGCTTTCACTTTGAAAAGTAATAATCGCGATCTGACATAATTCAATAATCAAATTAACTATATACATAGGTATCAACTTAATTTACTTATTTTTACTTTTGTATTATTCGAATATTAAAAGAGACTTTATCTTATATTAAAGTAATTAAAAAATCATGTATGTAGCTCCTAAGTTTTTATGTGTGTTTTAATTTCTGCACACCTAAAATGAATCCCTTTCTCAATTCCTATAGAAAAATAAAAGGTTCGTATATAGTTTTAGAACGTTAATAGGTGATTCGAATATTATATATACTGGTGGCGTTTGCAGCTTAATTTGACACGTGGAATTCCTGAAAAACTTCCTTTATTTACACCGGAATTAAGAGGTACAGCGAAACGAAACTCTTCTTTTTGTTGAAGTGTACAAAGTAACTAAAAATAAATATGTTTAATATTCATAATTTCTCTAAACACTTACCAGGGCTCGGGCTGCCAATTTCACTGGATTGGGTGGCCATTTAGTCCTTAGGTGACTTAGGCAGGCGCTCCAACTTACTCGGCGTGTTTGTGAATCTTCGATAGCTCAGAAAGTCTCGTAATGTATTGTTTAACGTGTATTCGAGTCCGTTATGACTGTCAAACGCTTTAGCCACATCGATGAAGATAGCTCCTGGAACGGATCCCTTAATTTTCTTAACGAGAATATGCTATGCGGCGTGCTTGCTAGGTGCATGAAAGAAGAATTTGAAGTTCTTTTGCCTCAACGAATCTCCTAATTCGGGCGAGTAAAAACCATTTGTAATTTGTTGCATCTTATCCCGATTCATTGCGGGAACGTAGGTTGAGGATGAAGTCACAACTTTATCGCACGTGACTTGATTTACTGTATCTAAGAGGGACTACCGGGAGCGCATTTAAACTTTGAGCACCACCTTTCATATGTGGTATGGATTACAAGGGAGTATTGCTTCTCCGAACTGCCGGCTAGGTATACGGCCTTTTCCTTGTTCGTAGTCGAAACATTCGAACGTTGATCCTTTGATTTACCTTAAATCTCCTTCTAACGTCCAAAATTAAACGTAAAATAATTATTTCCAAACGCATTATTACCACTTAATCATGGTTAAAGGTCCTTGCTTATTTACTTTTAAACGAATTTCTCCACGTGTGACCCCAATCAAATCTGGTTTATTGAAGTTTTGACGTTTCGACGTCCCACTGCCTGACACTTTTTGTTCGAAGCAAATAAATACGATTACATGCTTCAATTTTGATAATTAATGTCAACATGTAACTAACTGGAATATGCACAGTAATTTTTGAATACGTTTTTAAGTATTTTTAATATTATTCTTCATAAATTCAATAGCTATCTGGTACTCTTTAATAAAAAAGACATTTTTTCTTGTTATAGATAGGCAAGAAATGGTCCAACTTCCTAATTATATTAAAAACTTTTAAATCGATCGCAAAAACAGTACTATTACAATTAAGATACTTTAACACATACTAATGAAAATAAGTCGAAAATATAATAATGTCCCGTCATTTATAACTCGTTTGTTCCCAAATCAGGAGGGAGAACATTAGTTAGTTGAATTTTATCTCTAGCGCTAAAAAATAACCCTTAAGCATAGGAAATTTCCAACTTGCACGCTTATGAAAATTTATTTTGATATATGTTCTAATTCAAACTCTTTCTCTCATAATTTTTTGACGTCGTTTCAACCCATAAATGCCAACAGCAATGCACATATGCCTCCACTACAGATATCTATGGGGGAAATAACAAAATCGCTACTCTTGGCAGGCGGGTTGAGGATCGCAGTGTGGTTTTATGGTACGCAGAGAACGCTGCTACCTATCCTCTGGAAACTTGTTTATGAGCAGCAGCAATCCTATACAATAATTCACATGGTGTGAATTATGTACGATTGTATCCCAGGAATTTAACCCGCGACATACGATCGCAAGCCACAGTCCTCTACCACTGGACTACCACTGCTCATTTTCGTCATTTTTGTACCAACCCTAACATCATATTAATACTTTTTTACCGTTTCGGTTTGAAAAGTTTCACATTGTGCTTTTCGCAAGTTACCTAAAATCAGAAACATCATCAATAGATACTTTGATTCCCAGAAATGTTCTTTGTTTTTATTGACATAATTGGAAATAATTAAGTCTTGACATAAATTCTAAAAGCGGATATTTTTTTAAGCGACACTTACTCAGAAGTAATGTATTATTTTTTATTCGTTCATTTATTACAATATCATTAAAAAAGCTCTCCGAATTTTGGGTTTTTATAATTTATTTATTTTCGAAAAATGATATTTATCTTTGTATTTATATATGTGTATATATATATATATACATATATAAATATCTTTTGTCTTATCTTAATCTAATCTTTTTCTAATTTTACTTTACAACATACAATTCGCCTAAGATTCGTGAGATATTTATAATTTACTGATAGTTAACTATCACAGAGAATTTCCGTTAATACGAGTGCTTTTCAGTATGAACGGCCTCAACCGTATCCTGTTCAGAGTATTTTATTAAAATGGTTTACTGATTCCTAGGTACCTTTTGGCGTCATATCGCACTATGTCACAATATTTATCTTGATTATTAAATGAAAAGAATTTTTAATTTAGTAAAATTCAATTTTTTTCGTCTGAAAACACATGCTTTAAGTTTTAAATTTGTGCTAACTCTTTATTAGAAAATTAAAATATTACGCAATAGCTATGCGTTTCAACAAGAAAACTAATATGATTGTAAATTGTATTATAAACTTTTAATAAAATCACTTTGGTTATTCTTTTTATGTCTGCGTGGTTTTAATGACAAAAGATTAGTTTTTATGAGTAATTTCATTTGATCTTTTTCTGCTTAAGTTAATGATTATAATGTAGAAAATAGAAACATTTTAAATTTTACTCCACAAAAGGAAAAAATGGAGTGCAGGTCAAGAAATAATTAGTGGCGGTCAAACAGTTTTTATCAATCCGGGAAATTTATGTTAAAGATGCACCTGGTTGTGTCAGATATAATAGACGCCATTTTTGATGAAGTAAATCAAGATGAGCATATGAATTGTTTCAATGTAGCTGAAGAATTGAAAATAGACCACAGAAGTTTTGGCCAATTTTAAAAAGCTATTTACACAATACGGTAGAAATGAATCTATTCATAATAACGATAACGCTATCCCACACACATCTTATCCACTCGGAAAAAATAAGAGAGTTTGGGAGATGATAAGCTTACCATCAAGAAAGGGCTATCATAATTGCTTGTCGCGTTTTTGATCAGTAATCCCAAAATTTCTACAGCAAAGGCCAAGGCCATTTACAAGATGGCAAAAAGTCATCGAACAAAGTGGCAGCTATATGTTATAAGTATACAATGTTAAGAATAAACCTGGGGAAAATACATTTAAAAAATTGTACGCGATCCGAATACAATATGTATACGATGTAGTTTTCTGAATAGCCTCCAAATATGTAACCAAAACTCGATTTACTGATAATCTTCATATGATGCAAAAGCAATGGCATTAAATACTTTTTCAAAGTTTTCAAGTCATTGCAAAATCTGCGCTTCTAGTAACATTATATAAGCGGGAATTTCTACAACGCAGTCTTTTATCTTTAAGCGCAGGCTTGTAGTGGACAAAGTTACTGATCTTTTATTACGCTTTCCGGTGCAATATTATCGTGTATAATTCCGTTTATGCCGTTATATTTCTTTCATTTTTCCTATTATACCATTATTATTATTCTTATTATTACCGTTATTATTATACCGTTTTCATAATTAAATACTTGGTAAAAACGTTAATTCATTTGTAATATATCTAACTATTATTGTAAGCTAATGGTTAAAAATCAATATAAACGAGATGGAGAGACGAAATAGTAATATAAACGAGAGCATATTCTTCAGAATTACAGGCTTATACTGAAATCATTCGTACATGTTCATAATATGTAAATATATGTATGTATATAGATAAATTCATATATGTACATATACATAAATAGGTATGTATGTGTGTATATATATATATATATATAAATATATATATACATACATTCATACCTATTATGATGAGATATTATAAAATAAAATGCAGATATAATTTATTAAATACCCAAATTAATTGTAAACGATTGGTTTATTCTAAGAATAAAAATTCTAACAATATCATGACTCGCTAACAAAATTTAGCTATTTTAACATTTTTACACGTACTTTTAAATACTTTTTAGGGAAACTGGAATGTTTAACTTAAATGAAAAAACTACTACTCATCTACTCACCTTCGGTAGGATTGCGGCGCAACCGGCCAACTACGGCGCGAACGCAGCACTAGCGCGACACGCGGCATAGATCCTTGAGTATTGCCCATCTGCGGAGCCGAAGTTCTTTTTCGACTCCAGCCTCGTCGTCCGCTATTAGCTCCCCAAAGATGAGATGTACCGTATTCTACACGTGAAATAAAGTGAAAAAACAGTTATAAAAATTATCATGAATCTGAGAAGCAAAAATTGTAGAAATTTTTATTTAGTTATGCGAAATAATTCTTGCACTGAAGGTGCAGGTTATTCAGGCCTTTTGTTAATATAAAATACCATATTTAACGTTGATTCCTGTAAAACTATTTCTTACATACGAAAAAGCATATAATATAAACTACTTATTTTTATTATATACTACTCAAAACAAAATAGGGCCCACCATCATTTTGCCCCTTAATTTATGTGCATGCATGATTATTAAATTTTTACAATTAGTCGATGTTGAATTAGGGTTTTACACATTAAGTAAACACAAAATAACGTTTGAATTGTTTAATTTTATCGCAATACACTCAAATACACATTTTTAGAGAAAATGAGCACTAAGTAAACTGTCAATATAAAACTTTTATAGTCACTGTTTGTTTTTAATAAACTTGCCGGGAGCTTTTCTTTAATATCGAGTAGGACCTCCTTTGCTCCGTATGCACTCTCTGAGCCTATCTGGAACACTCTCAATCAGATGAGTGATGTTTTGGTCGGGTATTCGTTCCCAACAGAGTTTCAGCGCGTTTATGAGGTCCTGTTGGCTGTTAACGTGGCAATGGGTCTCTTTAAGACTTCTTTTCAATTGATCCCATAAATGCTCAATCAGGTTGAGCTCGGGACACATTGCTGGCCAAGGTAAAACCGAGATATTGGCATCAGAAAGTACCCTCTGAGTGACCCTAGCTGTATGCGCACGAGCGTTGTCTTGCACAAATACAAAATTATCACCTACTCTTTGTGAATATGGGATGACATAAGGTCAGATTACTTGCTCGACATAACTGGCTGCAGTGACCGTCCCTTCGTTCAAGATCACCAGCTCTATTTTGCCTAACAAGCTTATACCGCCCCATATCATCACACTCGGGCCCCCAAAACGATCAGTACCGTGCATGCATGGTTCAGTAAAACGTTCTCCTTCTCTTCTCCACTCACGTACACGTCTGTCATCGCTAAAAAACTTAACTTTACACTCGCCTGAAAAGAGTACTGCCCTCCAATTGTCCATGGTCCAGTCCAAATGCTCACGCGCAAACCTCAAACGTGTTGCCCGGTGAGCCCTTGTTAATTTTAAACGAATAACACGCATCCTAGAAGGTTGCCCGTCCTCGTGGAGTCGATTCCGAATGGTTTGACCACTAACGCGTGTGCCAGTAAATTGCCTTAGCCGGGATTGCAAGGTCCGGGCGGTTGTCGTGCGGTCCCGGCGCGCAGTCAATCGAATGTACCGGTCTTCTTGAGCAGTTGTGGCTCGAATCCTTTCTGATCCAGGACTTCTAGCCACACTACCTGCCTCCTGGAACCGCTCCCATACGTTTCGAATAGCTCGCCGTGACACACCAAGGCGAGATGGAACCGATCTTTGCGATTCTCCCTCTTGAAGCAAAAGAACTGCCCTTGTCGAAGTTTCCACATCCATATGACGACGAGAAAACACAAACGAAAAAACACAGCTAAACAAAGTGTCATCAAAGTATTGCGCTTAAAGCAAGACTGAGAACACAAACGATTGAAAATTTAAGAAATGGATAAATTTAAGCACTTTACTTTTTCTGTCTCCCACTTCAAATCAACAAAAAAGTTAACTTTTAAAACATCATTATGAACTAATAAACATGTGTGCTAGAAGTGGTAGTGCTTCATTTTGTCAATGATTAGTATTTAAGTTATTTATAAACACGAATAGAGACAAAGTTGCGGTGGGCCCTATTTTGTTTTGAGTAGTTTATTTCTTATAATAGATTATTGTTAACTATGCACTTATGCCATTCTATGAGAAGTTCTTTTTTTTAAATGAATTCTTAGAACAAAATTCAATAAATAATTTTAAACCGGTTTTCAATACGTCATCGGTATTAAATTTTGTTCCTTGAAATAAGTTCTCCAAATTACAAAATAGGTGACAAACAGTGCAAGGTCTGGAGAGTGTTATGCATAATGAATACTTTAGGTCGGGACTACCCTAATTTAGCAACTGCCAGTCTTAAAGAATAAGTTTGAGCATTATTATAAAGTAGGATATATCAATTGACTAGTGTCGATTGCGGTTAGTTCTCGAATAAGCCTCTCCAGCGACATTTTCAATTGTTTTAAATATGTTCATACATTTAGTTGTATGAAAGCTCTTAAAATGCAATGCTAAATAATCCAAACAGGTCCACAGAACTTAAAAATATTACCAACAAGACTTGTTATTTTTCGCGTTGAATTCGGTTTTTTTGTAGTCAAGTAAAACAAGACAGTTCTTGACATTTTAGCTAGTGTGCTTCGGTATGTGCTGCACTCACTTTTCGAGATTATTCAGTTTTCCTATTTAACACAATAGGAATAAATTTTGTTACCAAATCTCATATGCTTAGGGATAGCTCACCGTTTACTGTCGATTTCAGACTTACGTTAAAAATCGTCTAGTGGAAAAAGAAAATAGTTTAATAAATTTTGGAATTGAAATGGTTGCATCAAAGCCTCGACGTTCTTTTATTAGCAGAACCTGGTCTCTATACGTCTGTAAATCTTTGAGGAGTTTATGCAGCGTAGGTTCCAAAGAGGAATACGTATTAAAAATTATGACTAGCTTTTTCTTAGATTAAGTTTATGACAATGCCACAATAAAATGAAATGACTGAAAATTGTGTTTAATGAGTACCAACCAAAATGAATGAAAAACCAATTTTAAGGAATGAGCGTCATTATACGTTTGTAAAAATAACAACATAAAAAGATTAAAGCACTCCGCAAAAGAATAGAGTTTCAATCACAATGGAAATACAAAAACTCGACGTTATTTGAGCTGCGTCCAATACGAATTTATGCGCAGAAAAAATGTTTTTGTTTTATCTTATGTAATACTTCACACCATCTGTTACATGAATAAGCTTACTAATAAATACAAAACCTTAAACATATTTTGGGTAAAGATACAAATTTTTAAATAAACAATTAACCTTATTCTTGGTACAACCTATTGAAGTTAATAAGAAATACCTAAATATATTATAAATACATCTAGAACTACCTGTGCATAAATTGAAATTTGTGATAACGTTACGATTGATAACACTGAATTCTATTAATGAAAATCTGATAAAAGAAAATATTCTTTTTAATCTGTGCCATATCTGTACCTTGCGTAATATGAAAAACCTGAATCACTAAGTCTGTAGATCTAATAAAATTTCTATACGCTATACTTATACGCCATTATACCAATAAGATTTATTTACAAATAGTTTAAGTGTCTCGAAAGGTATAATATTCGTTTTAATTCTTGGTGCTTGAATGCTGAAGAATTCCACGAGTTTATTATTATTTTCCCCAGAAACTGACCACGGAAACGATGATGTTAATCAGTCTTTACGCAATTCTGATTTAACTACCTGAGTACCTTTTTATTGTAGAATACTCTTAGACCCAAAGTTTACTCTAATGCATCGAGTTATTGGACTTTAAATGTTAATATATGCTTTAATCAATTTTAATTTTTTTAACCACATACTTTTGTAACAACTCCCAAAATTTAACAAACTTTTTTATGGCACTCTTTATAAACAAACCAAATGAAACCACTCTTACGAATAGTTCCCATCATTTCCCATCCTATCCCTTCATAGAATCTAAGCCCAATCACATTGAGCACAACGGCAAAAGAACCAGAAGAAGATACTTTCCTTACAAAACAAGCCATTTATTTTATCAGTTTTATTAAAATACTATACTCGTAAATTGAAGGTGTAATATATTTTTTAGGATTAATATATTCATTGATTAATAAATATAATGTGTTATACTATTTTTGTTTTGTCTGAAAGTACAATACTTCGAAAATTGTTAAGGTTCATTCTATTTACCGTATGTACAAAAAATATTGCGTAATCGAAAGTGTATTAATCTTATCACTGGCTTTCACATGAATGCCCCGGGTTGGAGGTTTATATGATTTCCAGAGGGTCTAGCTTCACAATTACTTGTGGTTGGCCTTCGTCAGGTACTCTAATATTATTCGAAATAATATTACGAAAGTAATGTTATCGTTTACTTTCTCAAAGATTATTAGCCTTCACAGCATAGAAATAATAAGAAAATGGGAAGTAAATTATGGTAATACTTAATAACTTTTTAAGCTTTTTGACTATGTATGTTGTTTTAACATATTTCATTATTTTTTAAATATATTTAAAAAACACAAACGCCTTCGCAGTGTAAGTAATCAATAACTAAGGTTAAATATTTAATTGCTCGGTGTTCGCACTACTTCTCAATTAGTTGACCAATAAAAAATAAAAATAAAATTTAGTCTTTTCTATATGGACCATAAGATACCTTTTATTTTACATATGATGCATGCATGATACAAATAGGTTTATTGGACTGTAGATTTATCTCTAGCATGTTTCCCTTTTGTAAAATAGCTTTTAAGTGGGTTGATGGTTATTCGTTTTTTCCCCTAAACGGTACTTCGTCAGCATCGACGCGTTCTTCCATTTTGAAGGACACTTCATCTATCTATGACGAGTAAATTACAGAACTAATGGAACCGATCAAAGCGGCAAACACGAACGCTCTGCCAATGACGAAACGATATTATGTACTACAAATGCGTAGCTAGCGTTAAATTATATCTTTATGGTATTATATCGGTATGGTGTTTCATTTATCCATGTCAGTCTTATCACTATGCATTTTATGAGTTTCCTGAAATAAATTTCACTTATAAAAAGAATTTAAAGACCGACAAAATGTAAATCTGAAAATTCGACTTAGACTTTCTGGTCTTTATACCCACCCGTAGATGGATTTCTAAAAGAAATCAGTTCCGTACTAGTGTACTTAAAATCCCAATTCAACTTTTTTGACAAATCTTTTTGCACTAATTTTGTAAAGATTATATTTATGTATATTCCATAAAATAAAAAATTAACAATACTACGTTCCTAACAATCTCAATAACGACGCAAATTATCTCAAAATTCAGAACGTATTGCTAGACGTATAGAGCTACTCATTGCCTTTTAACATGCAAATTGGTTTACCATGATACAAAAAACACTTTATGTAATGGAAAACGAGGCTAAGTTTTTAAACTCACAAATCTCTTTAAGAAATATTATCTTCCATTCGAGATTAAAAAAAATAATATTTTATCCACGTAAGGTAAACAAGATTACTCAAGTCCTTGCATACAAAGCATATAAATGCGCTTTTTCAACATTTTAAAACCATTGTTTGCCTGCAATCTAATCTAAAGAATTGTGAGTTTTATTAAACAGGTTTTCTTAAACAAAACCATCTGCCCATAATGGTTTATTTTTTGTGATAAATGCACCATTTCGTATTTAAACGTAATCACTGACATAGACTAGATTTTCACATCATTTCACATCAACTGGTAGGTCTTTACAAAATAGCTGAAAGAACGTTAGCCCTCTAGTAAACCAAAAAAACTGATGAAACCGTTAATACGCAACGTACGACTAAAGTTAAAAACTTCTCACTTTTTTGAAAGAAGAAAACTAGCACAAGTTCCGGGCAATCACTTGAAGACAAGTCTCCATTTGCCTATAATAATGTAACGTGTTTTAAAATAAAATTTCATTAAAAACTTGCACAGCGTCTTTAATCGGAAAACTGAATCTAACACAGGTGACAGTTGCGTAATAACTACATGTTTCTTCTAACATCATTCTAAGATTAAGTAAACGTAAGCTTTTCATAAATTTTGGGATACAAAAATAAGTTTGACTTAAAATAACTGAAAATTAATTAACCAAATATTATGCGTTCATCCACAACGAGAAATAACTACTCAATTTTCGGAATAATACTTTTTTTTTGTTTTTATTCGTAAATCATATTCTAATCAATGTTATTTGTAGTCGTGGACAGTTTTCATTTATTTTAAATTTTTTAATACAGTAGATCTTATAAGTAACAATAAATTACAAGTATTAGCTAGAATTGGTCCAGGTAAGTTCAGCCCATAGGCGCCCACTGCAAGGTATAGGCCCCTCCAAAGATATCAAGGGGAGCATATCCATAATCGCCTCATTTGGCAGGCGGGTTGGCGATCGCAGTGTTGGACGCTGGTGCCCATCGCCCAGAAACTTGTTTGTGTTATATATTTATGTATATAAGTTTGTATTCCGGGAATCAAACCCACGACCTACGATCACAAGTCTCAATGCTCTACTGTGCGCTACCACTGCTCAGTGTTGCACCAAATATAGTATAATTCTTTCACTAACAAAATGTATTTGTATTTTACGTACAGATTCATACATCTATCAAATCAAAACACAAATAGTTATAATATTAGCTAATTACACTGTAGTTTACAATCAGTTCTAATAAGTGGTCGTCTTTTACCAACATAAGCTATGTGATTAAAACCACCTACTTTCCGGACTAATTAAAGCATATGTAACTATAAAATTATTTTGTCATAATAATAACTTTCACAATTTTCAACACAAAAATGTCTGAGTAATGTTCGAAGTCGGGGGAAATGTCTATACCAAACAGCACATAGCTATAATCATTGTTATTAAAAAATACATAAAAGAAACTAACAGATACCTAACATAAAGTAAAATTTAAAACATATTAAAATTCGAAATATTTTTCTTCAAGTAGGCATTTACACACACTTTTGAATGGTCTATTATTTTAACCTTGGAAGAAGGAAGCTACCACTTGCTCGGAATGCTAATCTACTGAGAAAAGCCTGAAAGAAATTCCGCCAACAGTTCTTTTTAAATAAAATTCAGCAATGTTTGATGTACACGTTATAAATTCCACACATGCTACAATATGATATGTTCTTCTTCGTTTCAGCCGATGAATGCCCACTACAAGACATAGGTCTCCCCTAAAGATGGCCATGATATCCGATCGTACGCTGCCCGCATCCAGCGACTTTCTGCGACTTCCTGCGACTTCCTGCGACCTTAACCATATCCTCGGTCCACCTTGTGGGGGCCTACCGATGCCACCTCTTAGGCTCGTGATCGCTGCTCGAGAACCTTTCGGCCCCGACAGCTATCGGTTGCACGAGCGATGTGCCCCGCCCACTGCCACTTCAGACGAGCAATTCCTCGAGCTGCGTTCTTGATCTTAGTTCTTCTGCGGATCTCCTCATTCGTGATTCGATCTTGCCGCGAAACTCGGAGCTCAGCCCTCTCCATTGCTATCTGAGTGACCCTTCTTATGAAGCCCGCTGTAAGTGACCACGTCATAGATCCGTATTTTAATACCGGCAACACACAGTGGTCAAAGACCTTCGTCTTCAGATATTGGGTATTTTGTATGACAAGAGGTGTCAAAGCTTGCCGAACGCTGCCGATCCGAGTCGCGAGACAATAACGACATTTAATTTATACTTATACTTTTAATTTTAGATTTAGAACTTAGAAAAGGAAAGACATCTTGTGACAGTTTATATATGCGTATACTCAAACCAAAAAAGCATTTGCTATCTTTTTGGTGACGAAACTTAGGCGTAAGGACTTTATTTTTATTTCTAGTATTTATCATGTGTCTATGTCGCTAGTGTGTTTATAAGTGTCACTATTTTATACAAGAAATAAATATTAGCGCATAAGTAATATGTAATTAAATAGATATATACAAAATAATTTTGCAAACATGTTTATATTCGTCAGGTAACTACAAATATAGCAAATATTACTTACGCATATAAAGAGTTGTCGGATGAGGCCCTTGTTCTGAGCATGCACGACGCCCGCGAGCACTAACTAGCACCTCACGCCTTGGCCGCTCCGACAAACTTTCGAGAGCCAATTCATTGCTACTTCCTACAACGTCACCGCCACCTTCATCACGGTCCTCCTCAACCACACAGGTCGACATCACGGTCGCTTCTGAATTTCAAATGTTTCTTATCTTACTTCACGATTCTTTTTTACACTGTATTTAAAACTAGACTATCTTTCGACACACTACACGATTCGATAGCACTGATGAGTCTCTTCTTGGTACAAAATTCTGTACGCTTGTACTGCTTATTAACACTCTGACGTTTATTTATTGGAAAAATTTTAAACGGCCTTTGTAAATCAAGCTCAAATTAATACTTTTCTGTTTGTTCCGATGACGATTCTGTTTTTAACCTGTAAAAAAATATTTAATTAATTTTTTGGTTGAATTTACTATGGCTTATGTTATATATATATATATATATATATATATATATATATATATATATATATATATATATATATATATATATATATATACCGTAACCTAATTTATATATATATGGTATTTATATATATATATGGTATAAATAAGGCAGAAAATATACAGTAAAGCCAGAGGCAATTTTGAAATATTTAATTGAGTAAATCTATGGTAAGGTAAAATGTTATCAGCATGAAAAAAATATACATTACATTATGCCTTTTGTTAGTAGCAAGTTTTGTTAGATGCAAACATAAAGTTATTTAATAATCGCCTACTGTGTTAACTATATCAGTGAACGTTAACTCGTTATACGACGGAATAAGTAAGGTATCTCAAGCATATCGATCCAACTAGAAACGATGGACCAAAACGTTATTAGTTTAATGAAATGAAGCCATGAAATATTAACGACAAATTTATCTTATACGAAACCTAGACTCTTATTACATTACATACCTATTACATTGCATTAAAAATAGATTAACTGTTATTAAATAGTATAAAACACAACGAACTCTAAAAAAATCTAGGCTTTAAAAACTTTAATCGAAATAACATGTATAAAAAGTTCTTCAGAAACCATTTTTATAAGTTTTATATTGCAGCTGAATTGCAGGTTAACGCCATTACAGAGGGCAGCGACCGACACACCAAACGCCGCCATGCGACCCCCGCCACGCGCTCGATATCTCGACCCATTTCCCGCGGCTCAAGACATGTACACTTCCCGTTTTTTTTTTAAAATTTTCGGCGGATATAAAATGGTATTGCATATTTAAATGTACAATGGCAAATCAGTTGAATACAATAATAATTTCTAAACCTTTCAATCGCGTATACATATTTGCATTATCAATGCATAATCATTTACATATATCATTTGCAAAATCAAATTTCATAATAAATATTACAGTGTATATTTGTTTTTGAGCAAGCCTTATGTAATTTAAAGTTATGGCCAACACAGCGCTCATGAAAACCGTGAGTATTAAATCGCCTCAAAAACTATGATCTAGAAGGACGTGGAAGCCCACCGGTATTATTTAAACAAAACTGTCTCCGCCACTACCTCCCTCTATTTGTAGAAGCTAATGAGTCCTCTTACGGTCACGACACTCAGAATTAAGGAAAGCTTACATTATTATAATTCTATTATAATCCTATTATTATTGAAAAGGGGTCTAAGTGCTTCGACATAAATCAGTCCGCCCAAGCTAGCCTAAGTGAGAACAAGAGAATCCAATAATAAATTGCATCAGCAATAGTTAAATTATCATTAAATTATGTTGTCGCTAAGCAAGTTAGCTTAAATGAGCCGATAAACGAGAACTTAAATATTAAAACCTCAAAACTGCGCCAAGTTTGATTATTTCTGTTGAGAAATTAGTTTTGTTTATAAATACTTTAGTATTGACAATATCAAGTACAAAAACACTTTGTAGGACGTTTGGTGTTTAAAAACCTTAACGAACGTGGGTCTTCATTGTTTTAGGGACAGATGTGAATGTCGTTAGGGAGTGTAAAGAAAGCCAGTCCGATTTGGCCCCGCGTACCGCAAGCATTGCCATGTGTTTAAATGCATTATAGTGTCGTTAGTATGTTAGTAAAATAATTCACAATATACACGAAGTCTCCTAATTAGTTAAAAAAAAACTATAAAGTAAAACGGTATCGATTATGTGGAAAAAGAAAATTATTTAAAAATGTTTACAAACAATTTTGAGTGTTATTTCATTGCTCGTAATATTGTTTAATTCTATCTAATTTTTGTCTTTCACTAATGAAACAATTTTAAATTTTGTTTCTGTACTTTTTGTACCTATATATTGAAATGGCTAGACATCAAAACACTTATAATAATAACGATTACTAATTAAATTGTAGGTTATAATTAGTACTAATTAAATGGTCGTCTTTTATTAATACACGCTATGTATTTAAAACCTACCAAGTCCCAGACTAATTAATGCTTATATACTTATAAAATTAGTTAGTCGTAATCATAAAGTTCATATTTCCCAACTCCTTATTTTTCAGCCGATAGACGCTCACTGCAAGTCCTGCAGACCAACCCTAAAGATCACTACCATGACCGGTCTTACGCTCTCTTGCATCCAGTCCACCTAGTCGGGAGCTTGCCCACACGGTGTATACCGGCTCATGTTCATCAATTGAGAACCAATGACCATCGGTTGCACGAGTGATGTGCCCCACTACCACTTCAGACGAGTAATTTCTCAAGCAACGTTGGTGACTTGGATTTTCAGCGGATCTATGCATACCTGATTCGACCTCCGTAATTTAAATTTAATTTTCCTGCCGAAAATATGTTTTTATTGTTATTATATATGTGCTATGAATTTAAAATCGTAAGTCTTCGTGAAATCATACTGAGTATTAGCAATAAAATTATAAAGCTATTATGATAAATAAATAAACAGAGCGTCGCGAATAGTAAAAAAGGGATATTTTTATCTCCATAAAAACATTATTACAATCAAAAATCAACTTCATTTAATTTATCAAGTAAATCCTTCTTCGTTTCATTTGTATTCTTTTTTGAGAGGATTAATTGAATACATTTTACAATGTTTGACAAATAATATTAAACACAAATTTCTTAACCCATTTTGAGTTTAATATAAATGCTAATAGATTATGCTTTGCTTTCATCTCATTTCTTGTAAGCGATTACAAATAAAGAGGAAGTAAATCGAAATATAATTTTGTTAAAATTTCAAGCTATAAGCCTTTTCTTTAAAAATTAAAATTGTTATTGTCATTATAATCAAACAAAAAAAAGTTATTTTAGGAATATATAAAAATTTTTAACTAAAATTATGGCAAGTAAATATATTTTAATATTTATTGATGCCCCATAAGATAATATTTTAAAATGACTGCGGTATGAAAACTAAATCATGTTTAATTTAAATTATGGCAGTTTATCTTTGTTTTGATACGCCAGTTTATTTTCAGAATTCTTGGTAATAGTATCAAGTGCAAGATTCTTTCTATCATAGAATAGTAAACACCTTGTTGACTAATTTGAAGAATCAAACTGAGCTTTGAAGTAAAAACTGGGTAGCGTGATGAATTTGTCGGGACTATTACCACCGCTGAATTGAAAAATGCTAACGGTGGTCGAAAGATGCTTATTTGTTAGATGTCCACAAAAGAGAATGAAGCTAAAAAAGTCGAAAAATTCTACATGTTCTATAAAAACTAATGCTATTACGAAAAAATGCTTATGAATATGACTGCGATAATTTTCGCTAGTTAGTACTCGAATGTAACTCGAATCGAATGTGTAAATCGATAATGTGATAATCTTTAGCAAAGTTGTTGTACATGAGCCCACGAAGGTTTCTAAGTGTGCATGATCAATTTTCGTCATATGGCGCAACTTCCACTTCCTATGAATTTCACACATTGCCTTTACAGTTCATGTTGATTTAATTGAAACGAAAACAGCGAACGAATGATGACATTTCGAGTTGTGATCATCTGGAATCGCGACATCTGTTTTGAAAGGTGGCTGAACAGCGTATTCAACATTGAAACTGCCATTGAATTTACAAAACACCGAGGCACCAACATGCAACATCAGCAAAATCTCTGGAAAGGACAAAGTACTCCAAACGTTTACAATAATTATGCAGTAGCAACGTATAATGTCTCACAAGAAAGCATTGGAAGCGCTCGATCGTACACTACGAGATTACACACGGATCTTTTAAGCGCATTCAAATTATTATGCAGTAATTTTTTAGAAACACTGTCGATTATACCACATTTAACACCTGCTGATATAGTTAATGCATGTCTCAAAACAGATTTATAGCGTCATTAACAGAAATCAACTTTAAGAACCAACATGCGTGTATAAGTACAATGGAAAGTATTGACTAGAAATTTTGCAAAACATTTAGTTGGTATTAGAAATGGGCGAACACAAATTGATGAATCATCAAGACGATTGTTGCAAGTTTGTGGATTAAATTTGAAAAATCCACGCTTCTCACATGCGCAGCTCTATGTGGCCTGCTTGCGCGTCAGAATATCTTCTGATTTATACTACAAAAATAAGGAATATTGTGTATCCCATAGCACTTCAATAAATTAAAATTCAAACGAAACACTACAATGTCACAATTTTTGCGAAATGACAAAATCAATAAAATGACACAAAATGAATTAAATATATGCGTAATATTTTACCTTCAAATTTATTTTAGTCGATGGCGTACCAAAGCGCACAGGGTGCAGCTAGTTAAAATATAATTTCTAACGCTTTTCTGACAAACATAATGAATAGTTTTGAAAAAATTTATGAAATTTAGTAATTTGATAAAATTTTATTAAAAATACAACATTAAATTAATTATTAATATATTATATTTTAATTTCATTGTCTTGCGATTGCGAATATATGAGCAGATATTTAACTACAACCGCAAAACATAGACAAGACAAACCGTAAAACTAATAATCGTCTATAGTCATATGCAGTGACAGGTATGGAATAGTATCGATACAACATGGAAACACAGCGGCATCGGTGTATTTCAATATACAATCCTGTCAGCAAGAAGGAAATTGCGGCAGTGGTCAGCTTACGTAAACCGATTAATATTCTATTACTTTGCTGTTAATCGTTAATTACTAAATTACTTACACAATTTTAGCTGTGGCATGATCACTTAAAAATCTATATAAAGCGTATATTATAAACAATGCACAAAAAACATGACCTATGTATCTCGCTGGCACGCCAATAAATACTTGTTTTTTTTTTTTAATTTATATTTTATTTGTATTAACTATGGGAATTAAAAAAATCCACTTAATAATTTTGTGTTAATTTTAAAATCTGAAACCTAATCTTTCATCAACTGTTATGTAGAACGAAGGTCGCTGGGTAAGCAAAACAATTAATAAAATAAATTTCTTATCATCCCAAAACTTATTCAAACCATCCTTAGGCTGAAAATTGTCAATACGTTTCGACTTATGTAAGTAAATCATTTTCATAATTGAATTTCAAAACAAACATCTCAAGTTTCGCGTCCAGTGAAAGCCGAGCGGTAATGAAACACTAATTGAATAAAATATTAACCAAAATTTACTGTAAATTTTATAAGCTTAGTGGTATTTACATTTTTGATTTAATTAATATCATTTAATAATCCCGTTAGGATATTTTGCCGACATACGAGTATTGAATTAACTTTGTTATAATTTTGTTACTATGATATCAATTTCCCGAGCCCAATTGTAATATACTCATATTAATGTGTAAATTTAGTTGACCTACTGTGTATAAATCAGAAGCTAAATAGTTTTAAATCCCATATAATACATTTTATTCAAAAAACACATTACAACTGTCTCACATTTTTATTTATTATCAAAGGAAAATAAATATTTCTGTTTCTATTTAATAATTTACCATTTTTTATTTTTACGTAGGATATTTGTGTTATTTTTACTGAAAATTACAACTTATATTAACTTTCTTTTTTCATCGCAAATTATAATTATTTTCCTTTAAAATTTACATGTCATTTTCAATATTAGGATGCACGGTATGCACTCTTCTTGAAATCATCAAGACTGCATATTTAACAACCGTTACACTTGTCACTTTATTATTTATACTTATTAGACATTAAAAATTACAAAGCTATGAACGGGACGCACGTGACTAAAGAGTTGTATCTCTCACAGTGAAATCCTTTTTAAGCCAAATACCACATAAATTTGATATGTACCAGTTAAGTGATATATGATCATCATTAAATATGATGTTTATTGTCGAAACATATATTAATTACCGTTAGGGGAGGTTAAGGGATATGGCATTATGGAACACTATACCCGGAATATTAAACAGCGTAAGATCAATCCGAATAGTGTTAACTACTTTATTACATTAACATACTTGTTAAATTATTTGTAATTATCTGTAGAAGAAATTATACGAGCATTATTATTTAATTTATATTTAAATATCTCATTTATTTTTAAATATCTAATTTATTTGTAAAAGTAATATTTTTATTTACGACTTATCAAGGCTAATTTTTATTTTAATCGTTGGTATTAAACGTGAAGGGAAATTTATCAAACCATTGTTCTATTTCCCGGGAACCATTCCGTTGCAAACAATTCATTCACCGAAACGTGTCAAAACGGTTAAACGCAGGCTTTAAGATAATCCATTACTCTATTTTCTGCGATAGATAACACTAATGGAACTAATAACACTTTTTTATAAATTTCAAGTCTTTAAAATGGTATATAAGCCTATGGACCGCCATATGTTCCCTCTTCAACTGATTCCCGTGATGTCGATGCGGGTAAACTCAGTAAACGAGGTGAACAGACCCACGGTGAAGAAAAGGGTAACCTATATGGCCAATCAGAGAGGTAGAGTTAACATGAGGCGACCGCTCAATGCAGTCCATATCTACACTGCAGAAGTAAGCAAATAGGGTGCGGCGACATAGGTGGATCCATTTACTACTACGGATAATAGTGTTCTACAGCCACACTACGAACGAAGTTGAAAACTAAATGCGCCACGGAGAGCTGAGAATAACCTGCACTCGTAAGTATTCTCTTTATGCCCTTCTTTCTTTTGCATGATGAACTCGAGAAGTTGCGGTATTAGGTCATGGAGCCGACAAGTAAAGTTTTGATGCACCTTACTTTAGAACAGGGAGGGGGATTTTTCTCCTCCGAGATTAAGTTGCGTGGGCAGCCGTTGCTGGCAGGGAAGAGGGTTTGTGAAACCTATCCCGTGACCCGTCATACAGCGATTATAAAGAAATATCGTGTGGGTTTTGGACGGACGGTGTGAACAGTTACACTTCAAATAAACACCAGGCCTAAGCTATTATATTTTATATAGGGTTGGTATTCCAAAAATATAATGGTTATAAATATACAAAATTGATAAGCGAAAAACGCTCTCAGTGCTTGTTATGCTAGAAATAATATACTCCTGAAGTGCCTTACATAAATGACTTGGGTGTTATAGTCGACTCAAAGTTAGGTTTTCGCGAACACACTTATAACATAACAAAGATTGCAAGAAGTCTAACTGGTTTTGTATTACGACAAAATGAATAAAAATATCTATTATCTACTATATAGAGCCAACAAATACCATACATATGCACAAAATGGCGTGAATCCGGGAACAGCTCAAGTGTTATTTGTATATATAATAATACATTCTATTACTGTTTACATACTTACGAAGCTAGAATTGTTTTTTTTTTCATATAAATTATCTCGAAAGTAGGCGCAAGGTCGATGACGCGATCTTTCTGCAAAAAATAGTTACTCCTAACAGTGACAGCCCTGATTTGCAAATGAAACTCAACTCTGCTATGCCTCATTTCAATAGCCGTTTCCATGGCACAGTGACTTTCGACTTGCCTGCACGGTTAACTAATTGTAGTCACCACTCGCCGAGGTGGTGTGTAAACTTTATAATACGAGTAACATGGCTAAGGAAACTGTCATTAATGTTCAATTACCTTTAATTAAGAAACTATAAATAATTATTTCTATAAGTAATGTTTGATTGTTAAACACAGTGTTACTTGGTCTCGATTTTACTCTCTATGTGTGTAGTATATTGTTATTTACACAGAACTGTCATGATTACTCTCCCGTAATTACGTTTATCTGTCACTCTTACTAAATACAAATATTAATGAGTAAAAATGTTTTTATGTATATGGACAGTCATAAGTAGTCTTGTAAACGTACTAGTTTTGCGTAAGTGCAGAGCGGCAATAATCTCAAACTACTAAACTATTGTTCACTTGTGATTCAAAGGATATCACACATATCACTTTAAAGTTTAGTACAAATAATAATATTCAAAATTGATATGATATTTAATACTAAAATGTCCTACCTTAATCACAACAATGCTGAACATTTGATATTCAAATCTGTGTATCCTGAGTAGATTGGATAATTTAAAAAAAAATTTTAATTATATCATTCTATCAACCAAAAAGAATGAAATAAAAATTTATCGGGATTAATCGCAGGCAAAAAGATTGATTTTAATACTTTCACTGATTAATTATTAAATTGAAATCGTATGTACTTACAATTTACGATTGTGCAACGTAATTTATATACTACAGATGTTGAAACAATAGCATCAGTAGTGATTTTATAAAAAGGAACGATGTCAGCTGTAACGTTGCACATTAACGTCCCATAACTGAGTTAAAATTTTTACCAAAAAAATATAAACACGAGAAATATCTCATAAATCGCAATACTGCAAAAAATTGTTGAACCCTTGGCGAGGAACGGTACATCTCAACTGGTGTGAAATAGTGGAAGCGTGCTATTGGTTCAGCGGATCCTTGTTTTTATAACAAACATTCCAATGCGCCCGCGCACTAGCCACAGGAGAGTTTACATCCATTGCCCGGGATAAGGACCCTGGTCTTAGTCGCGTTCACTAGCTACATGACGTCTCACGGGGCCAATTCCAATTTACATTAAAAATTCACGCCTGTTGGTCCTTTTCATTCGAGTATTCGAGTATCCTTTTCATTTCAAGTAGCATTTAGCTATAAATTAGAGCTCAACATTTTGTGTGTGTCCATAGTTCCATCATTTTGTATTCATTATTACTTTTCAATTTGTTTATTGGTTTACCTTTTCCATTTTTGTTTCACAATGTTTTCAATTTTGTGGCTCCGTCTTAACAGTAAACAATCGCATCAACTGCTTTCGGCTTCTTCTCTTTCTTCATCGCAAGCCATCTTGGAGTTTATATCATAACTGTGACATTTATTCACAGGTGCGAGTTTTATACAAAAAAATAATTTATATCACCTTGAACGAACACATTCTATGAACTACCGGCGCTCCCTGCTCTCGACCTGCTGCCGCTTGACCAGTTCTAGGAGATCGTGCGGCTGGCTACCACTACCATCAGGAGAGTACCGAGCTGCGATACAAAATCAGACCAGGCCTTTTACCCACCACCTTAGTGATTTAAAAAATAATTCTATTGCCGAGTTGCTGTTTTCTTTCACCTACCATATACAGCCCCATACAGCACACAGCTTCACTAATATCATTTTAATGATCTCAACAAACATCCCTTACAGCAGAGTTTCGAAGAATCTTTCTATATTCATTTGGCTAAAAGCGTAATATTTTGAGTGATGTTAACTTTCAGGCGGTGCACGCGACAATTTTTCAAAAGACTTACAAATGTTCGTCTACGGCTAACATTGATTTTTAACCATCAAACGATTTCGCAAAGCGGTCACACCGCCGTATAGGTTGATTGTTTAGAGGTGTAAAAGCTTTAAAGGAATGCATGTATAGCACATTTATCAACAAAAAGCTTTAAAACGCCTATTTGCAATTACTATATATAAAGTGATCACTCTGAAATATTTAGCATATTTTTTTTTATTGGAAAGCCATTGGCAATCGCCAATCAGGGAGATTTGGTAGTACTGCAGGAACAGATCAATTATTAATTTTAATATGAAGTAATCCGAAGTTTGAAAACGCTTTCGAAGCAGAAATTAGGAGATCCGTAAACTAACGAAAGCAACCGACATAGTCCAGTGCATTGGCAACTTCAAATGGCAACGGCTATTGCCTGGCTAGGCCGCATAGCCCGCAGAGCGAATGGCCATTACACGCAGCGTAGAACCTCCCCCCTACAAGCTGAACAAACGACTATTTTGAAGTCGTCGGAAATTGCTGAGTGCAGAGTGCTTCCAACTGGCTCTATTGGAAATCAAAGGGGAGGTCAATGTACAAGATTGTGCATCCGGCTGAAATAATGATGATGATATCTTTTTATGTTAAATACAAATATATTTTTTAAACTACCAATATGCAGCTTTCATGCAATTCCGAAGACATATTTTAGGTATCAGATAAAAGACCTGTCTCCTGTCTGTCACAAGTACTTATCCCCAGACAGTGCAATGTGATTCATTTTGGAAATAATGTAGACTCTATCTTAACTACCTATCCGAGTACATCGACACCAAGTATAAATGATCTATTAAAGTTTTTGTAAAACAAAATCTCATACATTGTTTTTCTTACTATTTATTAAAACGTTACTTGTTTCTCGACAAATACGAATATCATTTATTAATATATACATAAACAAAATTTTATCAATACTGAAATGTTTTTGTGTATATCTAGTAAAATACGATGTTTAACAAAACATTTATTGTCGTTTAAAAAAAAAACAAATCGTTTAGTTTCAACGGGATAGACGGCGTCGCAGTCTCCAATTCAAGTCCACTTACTTACGGATATTGCCAAGCGTCATTACCTATTCGTATCTACCAGTACATTTTATCAGGGTCATTACAGCAATTCGATAATTTTATAATATATATAATTTTAATATTAAAGATGTACTATTTTAAATCGCATTACAGTAGATAGTTACGATTAAAACCTCTGTTACCTAATGACAAGACATGAAATACCTTATTTTAATCACCATCATTTTAGTCGTAAGACGCTCACTGCTGGACACAAGCCTCCCCTAGAGACTTACAATAGGTCCGGTTGGAAGCGAGCTGCATCCAGCGTCCTTACACGGTCATGTGCCCACTTTGTAGGAGAACGTCCTACCCGCTATGTGGTCTACCCACTGCCACTTCAATTTGCCACTTCACTGGGCTATGTTGGTCACTTACGTCCGTCTACCTACAATTGATCCAAAGCCCTCTCCGTGGCTTGTTGAGCGACTTTTAGCTTGCCAATGTAACCCAGAGAGTGAAACTACGTAAGCCGGGTTCTGGAAACAATAAAAGTCAGCACTAGGGCACTTTGGTCGTAGACTTTCTTGTAGAAAACATTCTACCAAGTGGACTGCTGTCCAGGCGAGTTGAATTCGACCATTGACCTCTGTCTCAACTTTAGATATACCTAGTTTCGCTGCATGCCCAAAATATTCGTAAAGGTGTACAACTTTAAGAATCGAGCCTGCGAGTGATATAGAGGTGGGCATGGGCAATATTTTTAGTTTTTGTTTTATCCGCATTCATTTTCTGCAAGAGTCTTCGAGCATCATGTTGTGTTCCTCCATCGACTTTATCATATATACGTCGTCGGCCGTGGATGAGAGGCTATTAGCTGTTGATGTTGATTTCTAATTCTTGTCACTTCAGGAGCTTGAAGGCATTTTCCAGATTTTATCCGAGGTTTTTTTTATTAAATGGATTCCCGGTCTGTCAATCTACATTTTTTATATTACACTTTTTCTAAAAAAATTCCTAAGGCACAATTGTAATGAATATTATTCAGTAGATTAAAAAGAGTAACATTGTTGAAAATTTTCAGTTTCATTTGTTAAAATCATAGTAACAAAGGCTAATACGTTACTACTACCAACTAAATATTATTCAATTTCTTATTAATCTTATTAAAGTTTGTTTCGAAAAAGAAAAGTATTAGACTTAGCAAAATTCTGAGATACAAAAACACAAGAACGCTATTCATCCATGTACTCTCCCCCCCCCCCTCCTTATGTAATGTAATCAGAACCCAAATCCATCTGTAATAATATTACCGTTTGCGAGCCGAAATTAATATTTGGCATGATCTTGATAAGCAAGCAAGTAATGTTAGCAACATCTGAATTACTTAAATTTTAAACGATTTTAACTTCATAGCAACATCAATTAGATGTCCATATTAGCTAATGAATTAATATTTAAAAGTTCACTCATTTGTGATTTAATTCAAATATCCAATTAAAATTAATTATTTATTGTAAATATAAAGTATGAATGACAAAAAAATAAAGCGATATAGGTAGAAAAAGACATTTTTAAAGAAATAACATAAAATGAAGATGTAAGTATAATTTTTCTTTTCTGTTTACAATATTATTATATTGAAAACATACCATATAAAATACCCAAAAGTTCATTTCTTAGCTGCCAATTCAAATTAAGTAAAGAATACAACATTATCATTTCAGCCGTACGATGTCCACAGCTGGACAAAGTTCTCCCTCATTGATTTCCACAAGAACCGGCTACCTGTATGCGTCTTCCGATGAGTCCAACATAGTCGTCTTTCTACCTCGTAAGTAGTAAACAATACACAAGACCAAAATTTAGCCTAAAATCCTAACTTTTATCTTAGATAGTGAAATTATTATTATTTTACATTTCCAATCATGTTAATTTCACGCTCTTCTAATTTTACTTCTTCTAATTTAACAGCGCGAAATCATGGTTAAAATGACGATGTGAATAATGAATATAAAAAACTAAAATAAATTATACCCTGTCTAACTTTACTCTGTGTTCTTCGACCTACTAACGATGAGCCAAAAGACACGTTCAACATACAATCTCTAGGATCATTATGCAAATCCGGGCCGCACGTCAGCGTAACCAGTCTCTTCATTATTATATAAATTACTAGATATTTGTAATGTTTAAATAAATTATGAAAAAAAATTAAATTTTCATCTCTCTGTTGTTGTCTAATCTATATATTTTTAAATGTGCTAAAAATGTAAGGTAAAATAATATTATAAGGATCCTCTAGTAAACATTCCCCTTTTCACTTCGTCGAGTACAAGTCCGTAATAACAAAGGAATTTTGTTCATGTGATCTAGAAACTGATTTTTAAAAACTAAAAATATGTTCTCTTATAAACTCTCTCATATTCCCATCTAAGTAGTAGTAAATAGTTATGGTACTACAATAAAAAAATCCTGTATAATTCTTTCCTAAATAAGCAAAACCATTTAAGCTTCGATTACTTATTGTATTATCTACACAACAACTTCTAAATATTATTCGTGATGATTTTCACTGTACATATTCTTCTTTGCTTTCATACAAAACAACAAAATTAATTATCCTCAGTGTAATGAGGCCCTGCCTAAGATTAATTTTGACGCAAATTAAATTAACTTTGCTCTTATAACTACATTGTATTCTAGTCAATTAATAAGCACTTGATCTCCCAACTAACTCTATATTATGTATTTTTAATTGCTTTTTACCTGTTTTTAGCGGTATTTTCCACGTGAGTTCTATGTTTTTACTGCTTCTTTAACATTAAAACACGACTGGACTGATGCAGGTTTTATTATCCCAGTTAATTAATAAAAAAACTGTTATTGTATTCATATTGCCCCAATAGGGCAGTAATGCCAAAATTTGTAATAAATTAGAAAATAAAGTAATATTTTTCGACATTTATAAAGCAAGTGCATATTGTGTGTTTTCAAAAATTATGTAGTTATTTTAACTTTATATTATAACAGAGCGGAGAAAAAGTCTTTTCGCAAATAGAATGTATAAACTTATTATAAAATCTCTGGCTGTGTCCGGCTAGTTTTGATGACCTTAAATAACAAACAGTTTAGTAACGTTTTGAAATAGTATTGAAAATGGCTTAAATATTATTCTTTTTTTTTTTCTTTTAAAATGAGAAGAAAATGAAATGTGTAATGTAGTGGAATTCAATATCTTGTTATAATTACGCTTCAAAAGGAAAAAAAGTAACGCAAACCGTGAAAAAAAATAACGTTTATGGACATACGAAAAAAAGCTCGATATTTGATTACCACACGAGCTCACTGATAGAAACCTGATGATGAAATGAACCGTTTACTTATTTGTGATACTTTTTTTAGACGTAATGAAATCGTTCGTTTTTTGACATATTAAAAACTAGTAATGAGAAAAGGATCGAGATACAATAATAACGTAGGAAAAAAGTCGCTGTTGAAGATTGACCGGACTTCAGACTGTGGCAAAGCTGGGTTAACTCACAAAAAGGTAAAGCTGTGTATATATATGGTCGGATTGGAAGGGGATTGTTTATTATAAGCTTTTATTGCCGGACAGAACTATGCATTCAGATCTGAACTTCTAATAACTGATTTGATTAATGCAGGAAGTAGGAAGAAAAAGGCCGGAGTTAATCAATAAATAGAGGTCTTTTATCTAGATAACTCTAGACCACAATAATTAAGAGAGCTTAGTTGGTTGAAGATAATGGATTCGCCGTTGCACCTTCACATTTTTCCCCTTTCGGTCACTTTAGATTTTTTAGGTAGTATCAGAGAATATTTTATTGGTTTTATTAATTTTAGCAGTCCTCTCTTGAGGATGTTTTTTGCCAAAACTGCTTGTCGCATTTTCTTGATGAGAAGTCCAAAAATTCTACAGCAACGGTATCATTTCAATAGCTATAAGACGACAAAAATCGTCTAATGAAATAAAACGGACATACTAAAGTTAAAAGTAAATTGTCTTCGGAAATGTATGTCTCTAATTTTCATATAAAATGCAATTTCATACACAATTTTTTCTTCCTTAGCCTTATTATATTGGATTTAAAAAAATATTCATTAAGGGTGTCCAATTAAAAACGTTGTCATTATTAGATCATACGCAAATAAGCGATAACTTTATATTTATACTCGGACCTGCTTTATAATTTATAAAATTAACTGCACAAATAATACTTGTGTTAATTTTCATAATTAAGTATTTAGGAAAAACTATAAGTTATAACTGGACCCCTAAATTAATTTAGTTTGATACTAGCTTTCGTCGGTTACTTTGTCCCTGTAGACGAATAAATTAGCGCGTATGCATTATATTCCTCGTATATAGAAAAAATAACAAGTAAATTTATTATGAGCTAAACTTTAATAAGTTTTTTAATATTTAATTCTGTTCCTAATTACCTAAAAATTTAAGCAAAATGTTTACAATAGGATTAATTAACTACAAACTACTGATATTATTATGTCATTTTTAATTATAAGCTATATTTGTTTTGTTTGATTTTCTGAATATTGTAGTAGAATCTCTTTGGCTATATTACATGTATATTGCAACATTTAATACTATAAAAGAAACATTATTCATTGGAAGAGTCCGATACCTATACAAATTTAAAAAAAAGAAAAAAAATCCATCAAAATAATCCCACAACAAATTTATCATCTTTTTGTACTTTGCTCAATGTCAATAAAAGTGCCTCAAAATTAGTTGAAGCGTTTTCAGAACCGAAATTTTAATATTAAAAATGATTGCTATAACACGAATCGAAGTCGCTGTTTTTTATAAAAAGTAGAGCAACGACATGTAGTCATTAGCATCGGTATAATTACTACATAGCTATTCAGCTCAGCTACAAAAGAATTGTCTTTTTAAGAGGTTTGAAGACAATTGTTATCAAATTGAAGAGAGTGGAAAAACAAATAAAATGGATGTAAGGGTGCTGCAACACAGCTTTCTGAAATCAAGTAAAACGATGTACTTATTTTTCTCTATTCACTATATTTACTTATCTCTATTGAAAAGTACCATCATTTGAAATAAAGAAAAGGATTAATCACTAATGAAAAGTACCTAAGCCGTGCGAAAAAGAATTTGATGAAAAGGCAGTCCAACTCGACTTATGAAGGTGATGCCTTTAGCTGTTAATGCTAGCAAAAGCATCGATACAAATCACTACAAAACAACGAAACTGATTAAAAGTGACAATATGGTTTTCCATCATGATCACTCCGAAAAACACGCATTTTCAGCCGCTCAGTAAATATAGATTGGAAAGTCATAATTGTAGTCTAAACATAGAACCCATAAATTTTCTACTTCTTCAATCTCTTCAAAATGATATCGTAAAATTTTGTTAACATAAAAAAAAACTGCTAAATTATTTTCTGCGCCTTAATAATATAATATATTATTTTTATGTTATCTAACTTTTACGAAAATATTCTATTGAAAACTTTTCCTCATACATTGACACTCAAATAAAGATTCACTCGAAAGTTCTCTTCCTAAAAACATATTTACTTAGTTAAAAGAATCTTAAATTGCTTGTTTGAAACTTCCTCTTAGTAGATTATCTACGACAAGATAGTTGTTATTTTCAATTTATCGAAATTACTTTTATATTTTCCAACTTATGTAATTTTTCTGTTCAATTTATAAGCGAAGTTTATAAAAAGGTAAACATACATAAATATATTTTAAAGAAACCTGGCGGCTGAAAGTAATCAGTAAACAATAAAATATTATTACTAACTTACAAATTTTATCCGTTTTATGTTTCATAAGACTTTTGTGCCAGAGCTTTTGCTTTTGAGTACGGTGTATCTAATAACAATAATAATTAGGGGGATCGAAAAATAATGTCATTTCTGTCGACATTTTTTATAGAAAACCCGATTGATTTGTACCGCTCTGTCGTTGAAAATTTATATACTAGATGGCAAAAGGTTGTTGATAATGAAGGTGAATACATTATTGATTACGAATATAAACTTGTTAAAAATGTAGTCGTGTGAGTTTAAGTTTACAAAGCGATATTACTTTCCGGTCCCCCTAATACTATTACTGGCTTCTGATTAGGCCTGTTTATTCTGCACTACAAGTCTTTAAAATTTTTATTTAATTATAAAGAATATTTACAATCCTTTCATATTTGTAATTTTTCGACATTGATGATTGATCTAAGATAATTAGGAACGTTCGTTTACTAACTAACTTGGCTTAACCTAGAATAACCAGCCATAACCTGCCCTATGCGAAAGTGTCATCAAAAAATATTGCGATGTTTGATTGACAAATGTTCATAGTATCCATTTCAAACGAACATAAATGCTGATATGTATTTCCGTAATGTATTGCCGTTCAACGATCCAGACTGGTCACTTACTCTAACTGACTGCTACCCGTATTTTATTAAAACACAAATGCATGCTGATTCATTCTTATTACTTTTTTCGCAATTTATATTTTGGTAATTTTTTGCATTAAAATAATTCAAATCGATGAAGAAACACTTAAAAATATGTCTACGAAGAATTACTTGAACAAAAATATTAGTAACAAATTAATCAATTAACTTTTAAACAATTTAGCCATAATATATATTTCATTTGAAATAATCGATGATTTTTTTGTGTATGGACATAATAGTAGGAAATACTGTGCTACTGACAATAATATATATATTTTACGTTTTTCAAGATATTGCGAAATCGTTGACAAAAATCATTAGCGCACTTAACAGTTATGTGTGAATTCAATTCGTATTAACCTTCTATCACGGCTGTTGTATGTTTTTATAGCGTTTATATCTATCTAATTCAATTTTTTTGCTATTACTATTACTTTTTACAACACTGTTTCAATGTCAGAACAACCACATAAAGGGTTATTTATTGTGTAACTTATATGCTGATGCTTGTGCTTTAAGAGGAAAGATTCTTAAATCGTTTTAATAACCGCCGGCCCATTATGGAGTTATTTTCAGTCTAGAAATGATAAACACGGACAAGTACCTAGGGTTTGCGTTTGTCTGGATATATAGAGTATTAGATGATTTAAAACACTGTAATATCAGCACAGGCGCAGTGTTCCACATTTCCTATTATTGAAAAGAACAGCTACATTAGTACACTAACCTATTGAAAGAAGAAAAATATAAAAACAAAACACTTGTAATACATAATACATGTATAGACAATAAATAATTATAAACAATCTCTACGCGACGTATGAAGAGTTAATAGTAATGTGTACAAACCTAAACACTTGATGTATACCTTCCGTTTATCGTTTCTAAACACGCTTTAAATAACTTACTCTTAATGACTTTAAATCTTAAATCTGATATATTCTTATCTATTAACTAATACATTTAAATAAATATAATGTAAAAAATAACATTAGACTTGCACACTAGTAGTAAAGCTAGCATTTAAAATCTATGTCGTTTTTTCACACTCATAATTACTTTAGATATTATTGAAGAAATACACAGACTCTTGTATTATTTATGCATAAAATATCTTTCAATAATAACATTAACCTTATAAATTTAGTAACTAATTTTGTGTGATAACAAATACTGATAGATAATAAGTAAAATTCATGTGTCTTGAATATTAAGATAAATTTTACTAAGGTAAATGAATTCTTTTTATCTGCATAATCTTTTCAAGGCGATAACGCAGGTTATTTACTTTTTCTTAAATTAACTCTGTGTTTATGTAAGCTGTTAGTGTAACATCAACGCAAAAATTGTATATAGAGGTTTTATGGATCCACTAATGAGAATGTAAAAAATGTTACGAGAATTCGAGTTTTAACAGTTCTATAGATACATTCCAAGAAAACAAATTTTACTAATTTGTGGAAATAAGTAAGATACTGATACAACAAAATAATGAATATTTATCAATAAATTTAGAATTTCATATAACAAGAAAATATAGGTTTATTAAGTATAAAAAAGTTCCATATCAATTTACACTACAATAACGTATACTCGTTCTTAATTTTTTAACACTATATGTATTCAGCACTCCACGACGTTATAAATTATACTCAAAATGTAGAAGAAATTACTTTTGATAATAAACTAAAGAGTTAAAAAAAATATTTGATTATACAATACAAGGGTAATTTTAATAATATAAACCTTAATAGGTCGTCAATTTTGATAATAACATGCCATCGTATACGTGCGGAGAAATGCTACTAAAATATTCTTTGTCGAGTGAGATTAAGCGCTGGATCAATATTTCATAAATAAAATTGAGAAGCAAGATGCTAAATTTTCACTATTCGTCTTCTCAACACTTATTAAATAACCAACATCAACAGTTATCGCTATTTACCTAAAACCATACTTTTTTCACTATGAACAATTTGAAGTAAAAAAATGATAATTATATTTATTTTTGTAGTTTCTTTTTAACCAGAAACAAAATATTTTTGTCGATTGTGCGAATGACACTTACGGAATATATTTCTTTTTTAAATTGTTAAATATTTCCATAAAAGATCGTTCATATTAATGTTATAATTTACTTTATTTTGAAATAAGACTAAAGTTCTTTACTCTTCATAATTATTCACAAACAGATAAGTACATGAACAAAGTATTCGTCGAAAGGGTTTCTCTACGTGTAACTTCGTAGCCCGCAGGAGTCTACGAGGCGGGTGGCATCTCATTCGACGAAAAACCTAAAATAGACTGTTGTGTTTGATAAATCGTTGCTCATACCAAACATCCTACCATAACAAGCGTTTTTTGTAAACGGATACATGTTTTGTTCGTTTATAGTGCAAGATTATGTTTTAAATATACCAATCTACAAACAAGTATCCTGTGAACATAATAAAAATTATTAAATAAATGCATCTTAATATAAGAACAGTACTATAACAATCAAGAATATTTAATGATAACACACAGTTTATTTATTGATTAATAAATAATATACATTTTCTAAGTTTTAGCGATGCACACCACATATTCTCGAAGCCTACCATTTTCTTCATAACAAGTGTTGCCTTTAACTATATACATAAGTACAACAGTAGTGGTTTCTTACTTAAAACATCAGAATAGAAAGCCTTGGCATACATCCAAACTATTATTATTGACTTGACATTGAGTACCATAGCTATCCGTATCATGCTCGCGTTGATGTTCATTCTCAAGATGTTAATACCTCTTTTTTGTGTTCGAGTTTTATAATATGACAAAGTATGCTTGTGTATGTATACCTTAATAAATAATTTAGGAAATCTACCCGAGTAGAGGTTTTTGATATAACAGTCTTGTAATATCAGAACCCTTCAAAATTCAATAGACAATGCATCTGCAAAGCATAAACAGAGGTACATGATTTACTTAAATAAAATTAATAAACAGCTACGTGTGGCATCGATAAATATGATTTGAAATTCTATTTTTAATAATTATATGTGTAGATGTATAAAAGTTAGGAGTATAATTAATATAATTAATTAATATAATTAATATGTAATTTGTACTAAAAATTTCTTATTAAATATTTCAAAAGTAAATAAATTTTATATATATATATATAAATATATATATATATATATATATATATATATAATAAATTTAAGTAATTCTTTTTCTATTTAATAATATTCGCTTTTCATTTTTACCAACAAAATCATTAAATTATCCATTTACTTTAATAAAATATACGTAACCTATTACGTTTGCGTTACATGTGAAGTGCGCATCTTAAAATTTTACTCATTACTTTTTCATAATACGCCTGAAGAAGTATAACTTTAAAAAAATATGTTATCTTTATTTTGTTATCTAAATATAGTAGGGAATAATAAATAGTAGAGAGTAAATAATATTCCATTTATTCGTAAGTATTTGCGAAAATGTATTGCGACATTTTCAAATCGCCGTTAAGAAATATTACAATTATTATATTATACAGGGTAATTTCTTATAGATGTTAGGTTATATATGGTTTAAAGGAGTGCATGTCTAGCTCATTTGTCAGCAAAAAGCTTTAAAGCTTATACATGTAATTCCAACCACCCGGTATAAAGTGAACAATCTGAAATATGTTAGATTTTTTTATTTGTTCTATTGGAATGCGACAGGCCAATAACTTCCGGCAGTACAATTTGTAGGAGTAAATATACATGACACAGGTAAAGATACAAATAACAAAAATTAATTTTAATACGTGATAATCCGAATGTCAATTTCGAATCAAGAATGAAGAGATCCGTAGACAAACAAAAACAGCCAATATAGTACAGCAGATTAGTAAGTTAAAGTAGTAATAAACAGACCACATAGCCTGCAGAATAGCTTGCCGTTGGATTCTCAAGGTCCTGAAGTAATGACTACGGATCATGCTAACCTTTTAAAGCTTTTACACCTATAAACAATCATTCTATACTTGCTACCCGAAACAGAAATGTTTATTTAATGTTTATTTTTTTCACCGAGTTCAAAACTGTTTTCTGTTTTATTTCTTTATTTTCTTAAAGTGTTATTTTAATATATTCTACTATATATTTTTACTACATTTCATTTAAAGCAAATAAAACTTTATTATAACTACTTATGTTGCTTCTATGTTTCCACCTGTACATTGTGATAGTGTTTCTTGTGTAAGCTTTGTGCTGCTGTTTAGATGTTATGTATGTTGAGATTTTAATTCAGCCGTCTTCTTCTGCACTTGAGCAATGGTAGCCCGGCGGTAGAGGACAAAGACTTGCGATCGTAGCTCGCGGGTTCGATTACCGAGATATAATCTTATATAAGTCATACTTTGTGCAATTAATTATAAGGGATTGCTACTGCTCACAAACAAGTTTTCAGGCAGCAAATTATAGGAATTAAAAAACAAAAAAAATCGTTCTGGTTTTGAAACTGACAAATGAATAATATCAACATTTTCCTGAATATGTCTCGTTATCACATACTCCTGGTAGTACTGTTTGCTTCTCGCTGGTTTAATTCCATTAAATAGCGGATATAACGTAAAATTAAAAATAAAATCGTTTTCTGCCCATTTTAATAACGGTTATTATGTCTAACAAAATGTGTGATTCTAACGAAGTAATTCGATTCACTTTGGTATTAAAATAAAAAGGGACCAGTATGATGTTACACATTTAACTCAATGTGTAGAAAGGCACACAATTGGTTCACTGATGATCTTTTTAGCTTATTCACACTGGTCGGCTTTTTCGAATAAACTCAATGACAAGTTTGAAAAAAAGTGTTGCAAGATTTGCGACATTGCTAAAAAGCAAAGGGCAGTCCGATGATGTTAGATGCAACCAAACATTCTGAAGGAAAGCAAAGCAATCTTTGACTCACTCGTAACTTAACAAAACTAAACTATTCAAGAGAATTTTGTTATTGTCAACGACAATTTAAATTATCGCTATAAACTAATGCATTGTGTGTAGAGGACATTGTTTTTAATCTTTTATTAAAACAAATGATAACAATATAGAGCACAGATGGATAATATCAGCAGACAATATGGTTCGTACCGCTCCGCAAATATAGAGAGAGCTAGGTAAAGAAGTGCTAATGCCTCCGCCACATAGCCATGACATTGCACTCTTGTTTTCTCACTCGTTTCGATCTCACCAAAATTCGTTAAATCTAGGATTATGTTATCATTAATAAAGGACAAAAGTTGTCGCCGTTTTTTATTAAAAGTTCCAAAACATAAATGCTATGTTACTACGTCAATACCAATGAATAATAGGTCATGGCATGTTTTATAAATTGGCACATGTAAAAAATAAGCAAAAGTAAATAAACTGATAAAAAGTAAATAAATTTATAAAAAAAGAATTACATACAGTAATTTACGTCATCGAAGGTTTTTAATTACATAACCATAACATTGTAAAAAACTAACGTTTCGTTGACATACCTATGTTAAATGTCCCTTATTAGGGTTAATAGGACATTTCGAAAAATCTCGTCAATCTCAAAACGATATGTCAACTCACAATCAACCCAACGGTGAATGATTAATAGAATTCTGTCGTGTACATCACCCATTATCATTTTAAAACAAACATTAATTCACCTCTAATAGTGTAAATAATAATTATACACACAGTTTATTTTTAAGTTTGTTTTTCTAGTATGGTGGATGTATTCTAGTATGTTTTAGCCACATGTTAGCAGATTGTTATAAGTGTAATCTCATTACAAACTTTGAGGAGAACGGAAATTTATTCTTCTTATAAAGTACTAAGTAGTTATTACTTACAAAAAAATTCTATTCATCGTCACCACATTCAATGGAACAAATTAGTAATATATCTGGGTAAGTTACAATTCAATCAAGACATGTACATGTACTTCGTAGATACGAAATTTGCTATCAATGGATTTCTGATCGGCGAGCCCCACAAGGTTTACAGCGTCGACATGTAACAGAAACCAGAAATGACTAAAATTCCTTAAATATTTCTATTACCCTTTGTATTATTTTAAGGGTTTCATATAAATTATAAAGTCGATATTTGCCAAAATGTGGTTGGCATCTTGCGACCCAACTTTATTAAAAAGTAATATCTATCTAAGCCCAATTAAGGGCAGTGTTAGACAGCTGATTAGGACAGTGACTTTCGATCGTCGATCAGTTTAATTCCTAACTAGTGCACACGGAGTGAACTATATTATAACTGTCAGCAAAAATAAAGTACATATTCGGGTAAGTAAGAAGTTTTGTGACATCCAGTGATTCTCATTAATGTAGATTATTTTGCGTGCCAAAATACCACTGTTGAATATATGACATTTTATAATGCCGCTGCCTCTTAAGCACTTATGTTGTACCAGAAATTCAAAGGTAAATAAGGCTTAAATAACAATGGCGTATACGCCTCCTGCCTAAATTATGCTTTAGGTTCTACCTTAATTAATTGAAGGTTGACTTTTAAAGTATACTTTACTTTATTCGAGAACATAGTAGAAGTATTTTATAATATTTTGCGTTTTTTGGAAAAGCTTTTATTATTTTGCGTGCCAAAATATTACATGTATACTGTATTCTATTCTGTATAAACACATAATTTATATTACAGTATATACAGTATACTATTTAATGTAATTAAGTTCAAAACTACTACATAAGAAAATAACAATAACAGAAGCGTCTTCGTCATTTTCTAAGTTTAGGGGATTTGTAGTAAATATTTATTAAAATCAATTCACCTGCTTTGATATGAAATAAATGTTACAATAAGTTTGAAAAGTAAAATAAATACAATTCCATCGCGTTAGTAACATATTTATCAAAAAATATTAACACAAAGTTTCACATTCACTACTAAACAAAGCTTATTTCTATTTATACTTACAAAAAAGCCACAAGATAGTAAAATGTTCATGGTTAATATTTAAATACAATCCAGTTGGCGTTTTTTTCACCACAACCAATACATCTTATTTATCTGCTGTTTAAATAAATATTTTATTTAAACTCGCACAATGTCTTCGCATAACTTCGTAACCCGTAGATATATAGTGCTACAGAGAGGGAGACGTATTGCTCGGCCAGCAAACGGAGGTCGACTGCTGAAAACTATGCGAACAGCGACGTTGCGTGCAGGCTTCCTCCTTGTTGCATACATATCTAACTACAGCTCAGTAAATATGACGCCGCCATGCATTAGCGTGTTCGCTTATCGCGGCATCCATGAGGACGCTGTGATAAATATGTGCCAGCAAACTGATTGTCTTTACCAATTGTTACCATTATTATTCCATCATTTTTAGTCTTTACTAATCTTCATAATGAGCTACTTAAATTACAGATAACTTTTATTTAAATCTTAAATCGCGGAATAAATTAAAAAAAGAATAAAAAATAAAGGCATTTAAAATAACTATTGCAGTTCCGTACATATGTATGTTTCTTATATAGCTAAACAAAAGTCCAAGCATATAAAAATATGAAATATCCGTATGGATGAGCGAATAATAATAAAGAACGTAAATTTCTATTTAATTTAATGTTTATTATTGTCAGCTAAATAATTTTGCTGAACGAAATTCGACGCCGAAGACATTAGTTAATTACAATATTTTTTACGGTTATTATAATATATAAATTATAAGTCCTTTTCCCAGGTTTCAATCCACGTTACTTGCTTTTGTACATTTGCAAATTTTGAAACGAAAGACATTCGTCAAATCAAAACGACATAAAATACTAGCAAGAGCACTCTACTCTAACACTTAATTATGTAAACTTAATTATTCCTAACAAGTACTTCTGACAAAGCTATATCTTACAACTTCGAGATGAATGTAATAACGATTTCTGTAATGCAAAAAAATGTTATTGGTAGTTGTAATGAAGAAATATGTAATAAATACGCTTAACTAATATCAACCCTCCGAATAATTTAAAATAAAATGCAATAGTTTTGTTACTTATTGCGTTCAATTTGTAATTTACTTTTAAAAAAGACGTGAAGAGAAGAGACATACGCGGAGTTCCTGCACCCATGTAACTTGTTCCATGGATAGCCTTGACGGCTTGTTGCCGAAAGGCAAGTAGCTTTTCTGTGCGAGCCGGGCACGAAGATTTGCTATGTCAGATTTTCATTCTTCGAGGGTTTGTAGCACTCTATTGCTTCGACGGGCAACAATGTTTTGGCGACTAAGTTTTTATTCGTTTATGTGATGCTTATCCGTAATAAATAACTGATATATAATATCTTACGTCTACAGTGTGAAATTTAGTGCAGCTATTGATCTTGTTGAAAAGGGAAGTGAGTAGCTGTACTTCAGTAGTGTAGTATCTACATATGATGTTAAGACATGATTACGAGATCGTGAAAGTGGCCTCGGGAGTGGCTAAAATTGTGGTTAAGCGATGAGTCTCCTTGATTATGATTTTGCTACGTGTTACGAGCAAAAATTTCAAACATTGATGGGGCTATGAGCAGCTGTTTATTAGGCGTAGACGATTGTTCCATCGTAACACTTAAACATTCGTAAATTACCACAAATCCGATTGGCTTCCGGGGGCGGCCTACCGCCCTCGTCTCCGCGAACAGCGAGGGCGATTCGAGGTAAGATCCGCGTCCTATCTAAGATTGCCGAGTGCTCCTCGCTGCCTTCCTATGCCGCACGCACACATACATAACACTATACACTTACAGGAGTAGAGCTGTTGTCAAAACACAAATGTCATCGTGCGACCGGAATATGTCTGTCCAGTAAAATTTTTGTAAGTTCACGGACCCTTCTGTTCCGTGAGCACAACTCCTGCAAAGTTGTAAAAGCTCTCCGAACTATCAGCGAAATCATCTTCAGAAACAATAGTAATAGGAGTACTTTACTGCTTCGCCAACTGGTCATTATGTATTGGTCACTACTTTAGGAATCGTGAACCTTAGCAGAAAAAAAGGTTCCCTATCCTAATTGAAATAAAAGTCTAATGAGTGAAGTAAACCGCATGACTGTTTCACAAGAAACATTACAGAATGCTTTCTTTGACAATGTTCTATAGCTATTTATACATCTGTGGCGATAATAACATGAAGGTCAGAAGAATCGTAAAGATCACAGCCGCGAGGCACGTGAGTCCTGTTGCATAATAGCCGTTGCTCGAAGTCATCAAGACGATTACTCTCTCTTTGCAGGAAGTTTGACGTCGTTCAGAACTCGCGGTTAGGCATTGGATTATTACACTAACACACATTGAGCGTCGACCGATCTAAAAACTTGGAGCCCTTGAGTTTTGTTACATTAATAAAGTATTAGGCTACGCGCTATCTACGCCCTGCTACCACCAACCTATGTAATCTAAAAAATGGTAATGTTAATAAATTTGTTTCTGAGCTATTGTTGTGTTTGTAGTGTCGTCCAAATAATTATCGTTAATGAATAACAGTGATCATGCAATTAGAATAACATTCGGTTATTAAATTAATTTAAAGCTAAGAATTTATTTTTAATTACAATAGAATTTAACCTTATTAGTGCCAAGGAGCGCCGTGGCACTCCTATTGCTAATTGTGAAAAATGCTAGCGTCGCGCGCAGATGACGGTCGTGTTGCCATTTTCTCTTCTTCATTTCTAAAGATAAGAAAATGATTAAGCTGGAATTTACTTCCTGTAATTATAAGTGCACTAGAAAAAAGATGGCTAGATTTAAAAAAATTAAGCTGAATCACACACTTCGTTGAAATCGACTTTTGGCTTAGAAAAATTGTCAGGTCGAAATTTACGACGATGTGTGGTATGCAGCAGTAAGGACAGGAGTGCAGTTAAATGATCCAATTTGATTTGCTCCATATAAAAAAAAAGTACTGCATGGTTTTTGCATAGTGAAACACGTTTGTAAGTAAATCTTATTCATTTTCAATATACTTTTTTATAATTTCCTTGTAAACAAATATGTAGTATTCACTTTTTGTGTTTTTATTATCATAGTATAAAGTCTTGTGAAGAGAATGTTGAAAAAATTATGTTTAATAGTGTATTATAACGAAAATGGTGAAAAATTTTCTTGTTCATATAAATAATTTTTATTTTTATAGATGTAATGCATTTTTACTAATTTTATTTAATAATAGGAATTGGTAAAATATGCTTGGCACTAAAAGGTTAATTCAAATTCATATGAGTTTCGCAGTAAGTAAAAATTCGTGACTTTATATGAGTTGGAATAATATGTTAACCGTAATATTTTTTACGACCCGGTATCTCATTTTTAAAAAATATTCATTAAGAAAAAAAATTCTAACAATTTTAATCTGTGCTCTGTCTGAAAATATAGGATTCCAAGTCAACAGTCAAATGGTAAATGAAATTTATTATATTGGCATTTGTGCTATCTCGTGCATGATATTACAAGTTTAATTTTTTTAAATAATTTGTACAACTAAAATGGCTGCTGTAAAAACTGTCGATGATGATAAAAATCACATCGAAGATGATGAAGAAGAAGATACAAATGTTCTAGAGGAAACTGAATCTAAGGATCCCTCCAAGAAGAAGAAAAAGAAAAAAAAGAAGAAGAAGACAGGTTGGGTTTAAAATAGAACATTTATGGATAATCTTATCTCATTATTTGATTGTTTATATGTCGTATTTAACAAAGTATTGTCTTGAATTGATATTTGACTTTATACCTAAAACTACGTTTTAGCGGGAATTGAAGCGTCACTTGAAAATGGTTCTGAAGCGCATGATAAAAATGATACAGTGGAAGATGCTGGTGAAGGAGAGGAAAAGAAGAAAAAAAAGAAAAGCAAAAATAAGTCTAGCAAAGCGGCGGGTAAAACGCAGACCAACCCGCCAACGATACCCATCGCAGAGCTTTATCCTGATGGTTAGTCAAAAAATTTATACGTTGATCTTTTGATTCCCTTTTAATAGTCTTTTAGGATTTACTGGCCATGTTACAATTTACATTTTGAAAATAAGATTATTATGCCATTTTATTACATTATATTAATTTAACAGGTGTGCTTCACTAAAAACCTCACTAGTCATTCCTAGTTTCTGTTCATCATAAATATTCTCCGTATTTTAAAGCACCTTTCCAACAGTTTGATAGGTTATGTTGTTATGATTGTGGGTATGGTATGGCCATAACCGCACGGTTATGTTCATTCATTTTACAGGTAAGATTGTCAAAATTATGAGGTCAATGAACTTATCATTTAACTTGTAGATATATCTGATAATGTAGAAAAATATTTTTTATGAAATTCTTAAATGGGCTACACAATTTCACAATAGTAGTTTGTAGAACACAAAAATTATTCTTATTTTGAGTTTATTAATATCTTGAACAATATGTACATATATTAATATCTGTTGGCATTATTGGTTAACAGGTAATTTTCCAGAAGGCCAAATTATGGATCATGGCCATGCAGAAGGTATTGATGATAGAACAGCAAAAGAACGCTTCACAAGTGAAGAAAAAAGGGCTTTAGATAGAATGCACCAGGACATCTACCAAGAAATTAGACAAGCTGCAGAGGCTCATAGACAGGTTTAATTTTTTGTTGCATGACTTAGATTCATCTTTTTTGACATCCTTTACAAAGTTATAAAAATTGGGCAACTATCTTTCCGGACACTTCCTCATTTGATTATGATGGTAAAAGAACTACAGTAATTAACCACCATAATGCTAAACTCTCATATCTCAACAAAACATATGGTCAATCAAACTGCAATTCCTGTAAACAATTTAATCACTTTGTGCTACAAGTGTAAAATATTGATTTATAATCCCAAAAACAAACAATGAACTCAATTATTCAATTCATTTTTAACACATTCCATGCCACAGCAATTTTTAAAGATTTTCCATTCAGGTGGCATGGGGTGTACACGACTTACACTTTAAAAATTAAAAAAGTTTGTTTAAGACATTGCTTTACACTTTTTCAAAAACTGCATAGGTATAATTAGTGGGAAATAGTTATAAATTTTAATATTTATTACATATGTGCATATGTGATGAAGTTATCTATATTATACAACAAGCAATAAAATAATATAGCAAAGCAAATAATATAGCAAGGTAACGCCTGATTCAATTGAATATTTAAGATCAGCATGCCTAGCTAAACAGGCGCGTTTACACATCAAATTAACCAAATTGCATCAGGTGGCATTATCTATATTCTACACTACTATTCATTATTCAACAATCCTAAATTTTTCAATGAGAACTGCAAATGGACTGAACAGAAAGTGTAGGGGGTCATATACACCCCACACGGCATGGTATGTGTTAATTTAAATTTTATAGCAAGAATCAATTTTAGTATTAATATGAATATTATCTACTTTAATAACTTTTGACTTGGGTGCTTTAAATTTATTATTTTATCATGAATGATTACACTTCTAGACAAGAAAATATATTCGTGATTGGATTAAACCTGGAATGACTATGATTCAAATCTGTGAAGAACTGGAATCAACAGCCAGACGTCTTATTGGAGAAGATGGTCTTAAAGCAGGATTGGCTTTTCCTACTGGATGTAGTCGCAATCATTGTGCTGCACATTATACTCCAAATACAGGTAAATAAAAGAATATATATTTTAAAAGTTATATTAAGAGCCCCCAAAACTGTCTGCATTTAAAATTAAAATAAAACTTCTTTATACAGAAATTTATTCACACAAATTTATTTGTATAATATTTGACAATTTAGGTAATTTCAATAATATTATATAAGACAATGGTTTCAAAAGTTTAACACATTCAATTTTAATTAAAATAATTTGAATATGTGCTATAATATTAAAGATATACTTGTTTTAAATATACATCTAATACACTCCTATGCACATACAATGTTTTTTTATACAGGTGACAATACTGTGTTAGAATATGATGATGTGGTAAAAATTGATTTTGGAACTCATATTAATGGCCGAATTATCGATTGCGCCTTCACTCTTCATTTCAACCCACGCTATGATCCACTAGTTAAAGCTGTACAAGAAGCTACCGAAGCTGGCATTAAAGCTTCTGGTGTTGATGTCAGGCTTTGTGATGTTGGTGCTGCTGTTCAAGAGGTAGAATACTACACAACTTATATTTACAAAATTAAAACATGAAATTGATAAATCGGAATTATGACTGTGACAAAATTTTTCTTTATTTCATTTCAGGTGATGGAATCACATGAAGTTGAATTAGATGGTCAAGTATATCAAGTGAAGCCTATTCGCAATCTTAATGGTCATTCCATTGGGCCTTACAGTAAATATAATAAATAATGCATTTTTTGAATAAAATTTGTATAAACAATTTGAAATCATGTTTTTAATGTTTTTTCTTTAGGAATTCATGCTGGAAAGACTGTACCTATTGTAAAAGGTGGGGAAACAACACGCATGGAAGAAAATGAATTCTATGCCATTGAGACTTTTGGTTCCACAGGACGAGGTCAAGTACATGATGACATGGACTGCTCCCATTACATGAAAAATTTTGATCAACAGTTTGTACCATTGAGGTGAGTATTTCAAGTTATATCAAAATCTTAGTTATGTATGCAATCTTTTTTATATACAATATTTAAAAAACTGTATAGTTAAGGAAACATGAATATACAAACCATTACACAAATTATACTACTTTGACAAATTTATTATAGAATTGTAATCTTTCCAGTTTATTATTAATATAAAACTATAATTTTTAACTTTTCATAAAAACTTTTGTAATTTGCAGACTGCAGTCATCAAAACAACTTTTAAATCTAATCAACAAGAACTTTGGCACTCTAGCATTTTGTAAGCGATGGCTGGAACGCGCTGGCGCATCTCGTTACGCTATGGCTCTTAAGGACCTGTGCGATAAAGGTGTGGTAGATGCCTACCCACCACTGTGCGACATAAAAGGATGTTACACTGCCCAATATGAACACACCATTCTTTTGAGACCAACATGCAAAGAAGTAGTATCTCGTGGTGACGATTATTAAATTTAACGCAAAATCAGGTCCAGACCATTTTATACCATTTTGTAAGAACTACTATAGTGTAACTGCAGTCTGAATTTTCATGTTAAAACATATTTTTTTATGACTAATAAACAAGATCATCATGTGTAGTGTTACAAATTATATGCTGTTGTACACTCATCTATCAATTATGTCGAATGCTGCTCCTGTTTCTATTAAGCTATTTTTTAACATCAAGTTATACTAATATTTTTTGTTTTAATCAAAACACATGCAATATTTTAAAGTTCAATCAAGTTCATGTTTTTTTTTTTCACTAACGATAAAACTTTTAATAAAGTTTTACTTATACTTAAATTGTTTTATTCACCAGGGAAGTATAAAATAAACGCTTAAATGTTTAAAAACTTTATTTCATACTTTAGGAAAGCACTATCTTCCTAGTTTTTCTTTAAGTATAAACGATTACATTTAACATAAAATGATTACATTTATTTTAAGGTAAATTTAATCTCTAAAAACCTGTTGTCACTAACAAGTTACCATAGAAATGTATAAAATTGTAATAGTTAGCAATTCATTCTTTCAACAAGTAAAATGTTTAAGGAAATTTATAAAACCGATAATTCTTTCCTATTTAGCTTGTGTAACGTATTTTTTATTGTACATAGAAGATCAATTATTTACTGGTAATGTGTTGGTAAAATTTACGAAATAGTTCAAGAGCTGCTTTTTTGGTAAATTAACTTGGCAATCAACCACTAGCAACTTTTATAAAATCTAGCACAGAAATACTCAATAATTCTAAATTCGTACCGTTATATTTTTAACAAAAGTAATACAATGATCACATAATTGATTTGGAATAAAAAATAGCTAAGCGGAATAAAAAATTAATGTCCCTAAATTTTACTAAAGACACATTTGAATATCTAGGTAATTCTATTAAACTTCGAAAAACATGAGATTTGATGATTTCACAGGCAAATAGTTAGCAATTTCACCAAACAAACTACTACTTAAAAAATATTAAGAAAAGTTAGTACAGTGGGAAGATACCATCATGAAACCTGTAATGATCAATACTCAATATGGAAGTAATATTCTTAATAATTTTAAAAGTTACAATGTAATAAACATTTACATATCTTTTATGGCAGTGTTCCCTTTTCTTAATTTTAAACACAACTTGCTTAAAGATTAACACAAATAAATTGGTAATTTTTATGTCTCATTCCAAAGCCATGCATATCCAAATTGTCCCTGTTTTCACTTCTTTATGAAATCGAATATTTTAGGGCAATACCCAAATACTAATAAAAACTTCATAATTACATGAAAACAAAAGACACTTTCAACACATATTAATAATGTACATTTCAAAACATTCAATCATGAAAACAATGTTTTACGAAAAAGACATTTTGTGATAGTAATGTATCTAATTAATTATTAACATTACAGCACGAATTTCCAAACTTCAGATTACAACTGGTTGTTTGGTCATCTAGTACTAATACAATTGCAAAGTTTGCTTCATAGAGGATGAGTTATTTGTATGTTTTTTTCCCTTTGCTATAATACATAATATGACTAATCACGATAGCCTAATTAATAGTAACACAAAATATTCATTATTTGAACAATAACAGAAATGTGTGCTTAATAAAAATCTTAAACTAAATTTTCATTAAGCTTGACAAAAAAACTAGTACTACAAATTTACAAATGGTTTTTAAATTATTATTGATATATTAAATTGGCATGTTTTTTCAAATTAACGATGTAAGGAAATGGCATCATATTTTTTCACTGGTCCGAGTCAACACAATATCACCTTAATAAGCACATGACAAATTAGGTCCTGCACTTTACTAAATAAAATTTGAATTAAAACATAAACAATTTAACTATATCTGTTAATTAATCATGACTTGACTAGTTTCAATATCTTTTTCTGGTATTCATTTAATTTACTGGTCTTTGTGATGTCACAAATATTAAATTATTCAAGAATAATTGCTACATCAAACTAAAATATTTTAACACACGATAAATACTTAATTGTGATAAAAGCAACAATATAGATGACCGCGGGATAAAATAATATACAAACTTCTTATACCAAAATGGTAAAGTATCACAGAAATTAAGCATACCTAGCTAAACTATCGTGACATCTAATATCCCAATACTACTCAATAGTTCTGGATTTGGTCAGTGATTTTTAATAAAAAAAATTAAGAAATACCTAGGTAATACTTTAAGCCCACCCAAGTAAAAAAACAACAAAAAGATGTTTTTTGGATATACACATAAATTAAGTAAAAAAGACCGTCACGCAAACTAACACTACATTATAGATTTGTAAAACATTTAACTATCAATTTATACCAAAAAAAATATTTAAACTGCACATAAAATTATTCCTTGTCATCTCCATTAGTAGTCATATCAGTATATGGCCTATTATAAATGGATTGCAATGGAACATGAAGCAGCTCCACAATATGCCGGTAATGTGGCTCTGAAAAATAAATAATATTAATGTAAAAATAATCTAATTTAGAGACAAAGATATGATACATTATATATTTATACATGCTTAGCAATAGCTCTATTCCACATCCTGTGCCAACTGCACATATCTCATACCTCAACTGCCGTAAAATGTTGATCTTTAGTGTTTCGTCTCTCATAAGATATCTCGATGCCCTGTTACCTTTTCAAAATTATTGAGTACTTGGAAGTAGAAAAAAAATCAGCAACAAATATATATACATACATATATAGCTTACAAAATTTGAAACAATTCAAGTAGCTAATGATGTTATTCTTTGTTAACATATGCTTTAATTGTGACTAACTTTAAAGTTGATTCCAATAAAAAAAATAAACCTTACAAGTATTTGGGAATGTGAATTCCATAAAAGTTAGAATAAAGTTGCAAAATTAATAAACAAAATATTTTCACCAGATCTTTCTTTGATTATTATAACTACTTCCCTAATCAAACATTCTTTTAAAATACAGAACTATGTGACTTCAAGCATTATATGGTGAATTATGAAGCAAGAAATGTTATAATGCCAATAAAAAAATTTTTAACCAACAATATACAAAAAAGTTTGATAAAATAATAGTGTATATTTAATACCTAACAAAAGACTACAACAATAAAATAGAAGACAAAGTTCATTTAATATTTATTACATTTTTCAAAATCTATTTCTCTTAAAATATGAATCACATGGAAGGACCATAAATAATTAGTTCAAATTAATTACTTTTACATGTAAACTACAGCCCAATTTTGGTTATACTCAATAATGATGAGACTTCAAAACTCATGTGTTCTATATTAATGATTATGCATGTTTTCTGGTTGACATTAGATATACACCTTGTGGTGGTGGTATCTACTCAAACATCTTAGAGCCTAAACAGAAAAACCAATTTGGGCATAAACTTAAAAAAGAAATAGCTTACATTCTTTAATTATGATTATTACACTTTGTAAATTATAAAAGTAAAAATCAACATCAAATTAATTTTTAGGACTTGCATGTATTTGTACAGTTATGACTATGGATAGTAAAAAGATTATTAAATATAATCTAATAAGACTAAGCCCAGTATGAAAAAGTAATACAGCATATAATAGCTGTTGGCAGATTCAGTAATAAAAGTAAATTAAAACAATATAGAAAACATACCATTTTCAGGGTTAATATACCCCTTCCTTATCAGAAAATCGAGCAAAACAGGTGCACTTGTAGTTTTGAACTGTGGACTTAGCGCCCTTTGTACACATTCTTCAGCAGTTAGAAGTTCAAAACTCTCCACTTCACCATCGGCATTTTGAGGTACAAAATCAAATGGAAGTTCCAAATCATAGACATATTCTGTGTTAGGAAATAATCCCCTTTCACTCTCAAAAAAGAAACTGCAAGTTATAAATAAAATTAATTAAATATGGGTAACCGATCACTTAGTGCTTATTTTATTAAATGTGTATGTTCAAGATTAAAGCAAAAATCAAATATTTCATTTATTTGAAAATAGGTCACATAAGTGAGCTACACACATATTGTGACATCATAATCAATTTATGACATTATTATAGTTGTAATTAAAATAACTACAGATAAATAGAGTACAATAATAATTAGTAAATATATATAATTAATAACTAACCTAACACAACCTGATGGAACTAATTTCTTAACCAAGTCTCCCACCACAGAAGCTTCTTCGGCTGCCTCTTTTATAGCGGTCTCAAGTATGCCATAGCCTACTGCAAGCCCACCACTTACAAAACAATCCCATTTCCCTGAAAAAAAGAATGATTATCAGCAAGCATGTTGAAAAGGAATTCTTTGCACTTTTCATAGTTGGTCTCTCTTGCTTAAGCCCACTTAATTAAGAACTCCTGCAGGACTGTCAGGTCTAAGAGCAGAATGAAGCTCATTACCTAACCTAAATTTACTGAACACTACTGTCCTATTAGAAATCTTTGGAAGAGGCCTATATGTCCTATGGTTATATGTTATGTGGTAGAGGTGCAGATATTAAAAATACTTTTGTTTTACACAGAACCATCTGAGCTATTTACTGCTTAAGGCCACAAATCTTGTGAAAACATATCCATATCTGATAAAATGTATATGTATAAATCTGTATTAAACTTTATCAAAAGATTTGTTGTTGTGGAGATTCTTTCTTTTTCTCCAGAACTATAACATCATGCGAAGTAGTCAAAAATAAATTAAATTAACAAAAAGGTAACAAGTTAACGACCGATGTTCTTATATCAGACAGTGGATATACTATGGATAAAACTGATGATGGTTTCCACTTTGCAGGCACTATTTTAAATCTTGAAATTTAACAAAAGCAGAAGTGACATTATACAGTGTTTAGTGTTTGATCTAGATTCTCACAATGTTATGGAATGAACATATCACTTACTAACTGATAAAAACTTTGGATATATATAGTGACCCACACTATTAAAAAAAAAGTTGTCACTTTTTATCAAGAAATTAAAATGTAGGACTAAATATTAAATAGATATGTACAGAACTGTGGCACAATAAAATTTTACTACTGGTAAATAGTTTTCCCAGTTTTTGTAAAAAGGAAGAAACTACTTACAAATGCAAGAAGTTGCACAGGACCCTGTTAAACCAATTTCCGCTTTGTATGACTCAGGGAATGGTTATGGGTATGGCATACTTTAGGCATAGACTGCTCTTGGCAGCCCTTCTAAGTAGAGAAACTACAAAGGCAATGCTTCTACACCCATAAAAGAGAATTTGTCATGGGCGAGTATCAGTATTACATTTCTTTTTACTTTAATTATGTTTTATAATTAAAAAGCATTAGCCAACAAGTAGGTATAATACATTACTAATGGTATATTATTAAGAAGTATGCAAGTGATTACACATCATCATAATTTATAAATTTAATATAATTCCGGTAAATACATACCAGGCCAAGTTTGTTTTGTAAAGCTCCTTTGTTGTAACCAGATGCAAAGACCTTTTGTAGGATGTGTTAAATAACCATTAACACTAACTCCATAATTCCTTATGCCAAACAGACATATAGCACTTCTGTCCATTTCCAATAGGCTTTCATGATAAAATGGAGTACTTACTTCAAAACACTAAAAGTGAAACACTCCACTTATGAGAATATTTAACAAGAAATTTGTAATAAAATTAGAGTTATTCACATACAGTTTCCTATCTCAAATTATTACAAAGTAAAAGCAAAATTAGAAATTACTTATTAGGAACTTCATCTTGAAAGAGAAAATCTTATGCTCCATGCACAATCAGCAGTATTTGATTTAGAGCTATTAGCTATTAGAGCTATAAAGTCACATAATAATGAAGCCTCCATAGTTATTATGCTTTAAATATAGTTGTTGATTTACTTTATTATGCAGTTAAATATACCTCATCTCTCCATCCTTTTAATGCACAAATTTCGTTTTCTTTGCGCAAAGCCTGCAAAACGTCGGCTACTTTTGATGTCCTCTCTTTGTAGCCCCTAAATGCTGGATTTAATTCAACAAATTTCCCGGTAATAACAAACACCTGAAATTTATTAATTGTTATAGAGTTAAAAAATAGCCTTGTTGCAAGTAGCGGCAAACACAACTTAACAGTCAATATTACAAAAGAACGATTTTACAAAAGTACAACATAATTGTTTACCTCAGGAAATCTTTGAAGATGTTTCATAACATCTGGTCGAATTAACCCCACTTGATGACCTGCTACTATAAATGGTAAGCATATGCCTTCGTGTAAGCCTTAAACACAACATGTCAGTAAATAACAAGTATAATTATGTTTATATTTAACTTCATAAAAGCAAAACAATATTTTACCTGACAGATAGAAACAATTGAACTTCCTTGCTAATTTTGTAAGTTCTGAAAATTTATTCTGATATATCGAATGCATATCTTTCATATTTCGTAACACTCAAATTATTGTCAACGTTTAATATTACTGCACATTCACTGATATAAAAACATTCACGTATATCCTTTTACCAATAAAAAACGAAACTTGTAAATTAAAATCAGACTCAAACAGTATGTTACCACAATGTTAAGTCCTCTGTATTCGCAAAGCATGTCTATGGTACGTGTAATTCTAAAGAATAAACAATTAAATAATATTAAACAATTATTAGTAAATATATAACAGATTTAAATCTATGTCTAAATATAAGTAACTGAATAATTATTGAGTTTTCACGGGTAATGAGGAAAAAAAATATTTAATGTCATAGTTGGTAAACCATTTTAACGATTATGAAAAAAGAGTTAACTAATACATTCATAACAATATTTTATGATGGAATTGTAACATGAGATTTTTGCTTCCGAAATATCTATAAAAATTTAGTTACATCAATAGTTTTTTAAGCTTGGCAACATTTTTTTCACGTCAATTCAATAATTTATGTATAGGAGTACTAATTTTTGTATAATATAAACTAATTATTTTAGTAATACTAACGTTCTACCATTTTTCTTGAAATAAGGAAAATTCGTGCAAATTTCCTACGTGAAATATTGCTTAATTTTCTCCGGGACAACGATGTGTCACTAATTGAAATATTTGAACAAATCAATGTTTACTATGAAAATGGATAATAACGGTGTACTAAATGAAATTTCCCCCGTGTTTCGACCCTACATTCAAAACCTTTATCATGATTTGGAATTGGGTAGGTCTTGGAAATTTATACAAAACTATTCTATTTACGTTAAGGATTCCATTATTCGAACAACATTCTAAGCGCGAATTAATTTTTCTTATTATGTTTTAATTTTCAGGACTATGTAAAGCGAAAGTTGACTTGGAAAGAATCGGAAATAATAATGATGGCTCTGTAACCCAATTTAGATTAATTTTACCATATTGCTCTAAAAAATTAAAATGGGAAGTAATATTTGACTCATCTGCTCCATGGTTTGCTCCAGATTTTAGATTTGATGATGACAGCTTCCTTAATAGTCCTGATGAAGATTTTTTTGTGAAAAATATTCCCAGTCTTACAAATTGGGATGGTAATAACCCAAATGCTTTATGTGATGTTATTACAGAGATGATTAAATTGTACAAAATACATCAGGTAATTATTGTTATAAAAATATCATAAACCGAATAATTATCCTAATATACTAGAAGTTCTTATCAATATTTTTATTAGCTTTACACTTACATTTAATTAGTTACTGTAAACTTACATTTCCCTATTGAAAAAATTATCAATGCAAGAAGTTTGAATATTAATTTTTTTCCGTCCCCACTTTTAGACTACTTTCAAATATAATTTTCAGTATTCTAAACATAAAGTTCTAATTATACATGAATGGTACAACCTTTAATTTTTTCAGATAAAAAAGTTAAATGATGATGACACTTCTCGTGCATCTTTTGAATACAGTGCTCTTTTGGGAAATGGATTTACTTCTGAACAAGACATTGAAGTATGGGTTGTAGGACATATCACTGAATTCTTAATTAAGCTTAAAGTCGACACTAGCAGGTTGCCCGAGCTATATAATGAAGGGTGTGTATTAGATAAATTGCTTTTGTGCTTTTTGAGAAAATGCATGAATTTCTGATGTGTTCTGGATATATTGACATTTTTACTATACATCTCAAATATAATTTAATTGTAATTTTAATTCTGATTTTGGATAAAGTTTCAAAACTAGCTATTTATTCGGGACATGGATCATTTTCGGGAATTGCATAGTAATTCTTTAAATTCTGGGTTTCTCTACAAGTTTGGACACAACAAACAGGGGTATGTAAGTGGAGTCATCCAGAATCTCTATACTACCTCTAGGTTTTAATAAAAATAACTTGAACCATAGCTCTTGGGTAAGCTAGTCTTCAATATTTGCCTTGAAAAATGAACGCATCCATGGTCATCTTAGCATAGATGTGTGTACAAAAACACTGTCATTTAATTTTTTAACTATCTTAATTGATCACTCTGAAATAATTTTGGAGACAGTTTTGAAGTTACAGTTTTAAGTACTGCCACAATCTCCTTGTGGTCAAGTAGACATGTTAATCATCTTAAACCCAAATTTTTAAAGCTTCAAGTAAATGTTTATTTAGAATTGATTTAACCACATTTGTAACATTTTGAATACCAGGAAACATCCAGTGTATAAAAAATATCTTAAGATAGAAAATATAAATAGGATGATCAGACAGTTTCACCAATTGATTTCCACATAATTTCTTTGTTCCAGAATTGAAAATAACCCTGGCATTGATACAGCTCTGCTATTGGTTCGTTATCCAAATTCAACAAATGCAGAATTAATGTTATCACCCTTTTTAACAAAATGTCTGGGAAATATTTCTTTACCATTGTAAGTATTATGTATGGCTTCATTTTCATTTATGTAATACTTAAAAAAAATTAAATTATACCTTCACAGAATGCATCAATCAGGGGTTTTAATGGATTATGTTCCAATGGTTACAGATATGTTAAATAATAAGGTAAACATGGCAAAGATTTTGTTCACTGTGTAGTGTGAAGTATGTTAATCAAACACACTTATATTATAGCAAATAAATATTTCAGATTCAAGATTTACTTAACAATGAAAAATTAAAAAGGGAACTTTTGGCCCAGTTAATTGTTAAGTATGAGGGTGCAGTTTTAGAACATGATGCAAACAGTGCTGCACTATTATTTCAAATGAATGATTTTCACTGGATATTACAAATAGACATAGGTTTGTATGTTATGTTGATTTAAGTCTAATGTATATTGCTGTTCGACAAAATTTAGTTAACATAAATGCAATGAGTTTGTTCATTTTGATTAAGAACTCCAAAAAAAATACCATCCTTAATTACTTATACCAGCAATAAATACATAGTCCAACTAGTAGTATTATACATTTCTAAAATCTGATCTAGAACTCTAGGCCTGCATAGTTAAAATCGAAACACTTGATGTGCCTTCTTTTCAATACATCACAACCACTGAGTTGATTACCCACTACATGCCAATCCCAGCCTACTTAAATCTTTTTTTAAAAGTCGTCCATTTCCACTGTCAATTAAATCTTGATATTTTTTTTCTTAGGAGTTCAATTTCCTGAGAAACCTCCAGTTCTTACATTGCGATCTGTTTATCACTGCAGTAAAGGCAAGCCAAAGTTTAAAGTGTTAAGCTCTTGTCCATATAACAATTTTGAAGGATATATTGAACAACAAGTGGATATTTTTAAGAATGAATGTAAAGGCATATCACCTAGCAGCCAACTGTTAAATTTGAATAATTGAAGGTAAAAAATAATTAAATATAAAATATAAGATTAAAGCTAGTTTTTTTTTATGTCCATCCTTAATATTTACTTTGTGTATTACAAATAGCATAAAGGCCTTAAACAATATAAATTGTGCTTTGAAATAATAGTAATGGTATCTATTATCCATAATTCAAAATGCAGTATGCAGTTTATCACATATCCTATCAGTTTAAGAAAATAGAAATAAAAGAAATTTTAAATGCTAAACCAGTAAAAACCAATCATTTATAGTTGGCTAATATCAAAAAAACTTTAAAAGCTACTAGAAAATGTTTTCAGAAAAACTAATGCAGACAAGAATTTTCCAAAACTACAATTAATGTATTGCCTTTGAGTGATTTATAGATTGCAAACTGTTCAACAAAATCATTATATTTACTATGTACCTACTCATTGTTAATGATTTTTTTTTACTAAAAGAAGTTATTTTTGACATTTTAACAACTATTGTACCACAAATAATCTCAATGATAAAATACAAATCTTTAATATTTTGTGCAATTAACTGTTATTAACTTACAGCCTATGCATACTTAATGTAGTACATATGGTAGCACTACAAAATAGTTTTTAAAATAACTAATTATTTTTACTCAAATGATTCTGGTTCTTTAAAACCTAGTTTCTGTATAACCAAAAACGTCAGTTACTGTAAACCATTTTAATGGCCTCAACTACATTTTTTAACAGTCAAACTAATTTTATCTCCAAATGTAATTGAAGCACCATTACAAGAAATATTTATCAAACAATCTGTTTTGTGTTTTGGCTGTTTCTACCGAATGTTCTTTGAACTTACCCTTTGACAATTATGTTTGGAAACCCAATAAAGAAATAAAGAAAACAGATCAACTCCTATGGTTTAATAACAATTAAATAGACCAACATTCATGATTACTTAACACTATAATGTATAAAGTGTAATCATTTAAGTTTTTGGTTTTAATGTTACCTTATGAAATTAATCAATTGACACAAATTAAGATCACAAAGAGTTTCTGCAGTGACAAAATATGCCGACAAAGGAACCCCACATAACAATGTAAGAGCATGTACAATGAATTACCAAGAAAGAAACATATCTTGTGAAATGAGGAGTAGCGAAAAAGTTGTAATTTAAAAAACTACAGAAAAAAATCAAAATAAGTACATTGAAATTAATTACTCAATTTAGTATTTTCTTTGTTACCAACTAATTCATAACGATATCTCATGTACATTACTTTCATTCTATCCCAAACATTTTCAAACGAATCCATAGCTGGCCTAACATCAAGAAGGGCAAATTGAAATTTGTTGTCAACTTCACCCCCGTCATAATAGTCAATGACATATCTGACATCTTTTCCACATCTATCCACAATCCAATCATGGCGATCAAATGGAAGTTCATATCTGAAAAAAAAAATCATTATTACTCAAATGTCAAAGAATTATTATAATTTATAAATAATAACCCATGATCTAAAAATGTCAAAAGTAGCAGTTGTATAAAAACCTAACTAAAGGATATAGGAATTTATTTCTTAGAGACGATCAAGTACCATTCTTCATTATAATAAAATTTCTCAATTTTGCAAATAAGATTTTTTTTATTTATCTGAAGATGAAATAAAATGTTCAGGAATGACAAAAATTATTAATTTAAATTGAAGATATATATATAAGTTTGATATGACTACATACCCCATCCAAGAACGTATTCTTGCTCTAGGACTGTAGTCAGTTGCTTTTCCACCAAAACTCTTTAGTCTTGGATGCCCACACTCCTTTGCATGCAATGCTTCCCACTTTAACACTTCTTGCCAAGCCTGCACAATTAAACAGGTAAAGTAAGGTCATCTGAAAACACTCAATAAGTGTAATTATAATAAAAATACATTAGTGTTACTACTAAATTACTTGTTCATTATTAGCATTGTGTATTCTAATGATATCCTCCATGTCTTTTGGTTTGATATCCTCATCCTTCCAACGCCAACCTTTACGAAGCATTGCATTCCAAAACATTTGCTGACTTGGGTAAACCCAAAATTCAGTAGATCCATCTGGCATTGCCCGTGGAATTGTCGAAACCTGCCGATTTGTTGGAAGGGAAAACGGCTGATCTGGTGCTGGTTTCTGGTTTGCAGGAGGCATCTAAAATTTTATGGCTGTTATCATATCTCGCTGTCCTTTATGTCAAGTAATGAATAAATATAGTTAGTAAAATATTGCAGTACTATAAAGATAGGTAATGTAAAGTAGAAATATAGTCTGTATTTTGTAGTAATTATGTTCTATGAAATGAAGTTGCTGAAATAATTTGTGTTGAAGTCCATTTGCTTAGGCTCACATTCAAGTTGGTAATAATTATATGTTATAATGTAGTGAACATTTTGAAATTGCATATTAAATAGATGTGTTAATAGTAAAATATTAATGTAGGAATACTGAAAAAAAAAAAGTTGCATTAAGAAATAAAATGACTAAACAAAGGATGATAACTAATAAGATTTTTAAAAATTTATAGGACTAATAAATTAAGTCCAATTGTTGTGCCCTTTAAATATTTATTTGAAATAGGCAATCTATTCATAATCATTAATTTATATAGTTTTGAATATAACAGTTGGTTTCATATGTAAAATTATCTATTTATTGATTTCAGTTTGAAACAGAAATCAATTGATTCTTAAATTCTGTTTAACATTCCATACATATATTATGTAAACCATTGCTTAGTTGTAATGTAAATATGCTACATATTAGATAACACACCATGTACTAGTTTTAAGCACAATACTATTCAAAATATCACTACAAAAATAATTATAATATTTATTACCATATTATATGGGTTGATATCATTTTTGCCATGTTGAACTGGACACTCGGAAGGCGTATTTTTGGTCTTACTTGCATCGGAACTTTTATCATGCATAGGACATTCTGGAGGAGGGTTTCCAATTCTTTCAGTTGAATTGTCATTTATGGTTTGCGCTGAAACCTGGTTGCCCATTTTATATTATTAAACCTTACGTAAGGCGACGAGGTTAAAGGAGCAAGGCTATTTTAACACTTCTGTAATTAAAATAAACTTTTGATTGAACATTTTATACACAAAATTTTCTTCTTAATCTAGCTACCGCAACTTCTTAACATTAGACAATAGTTAACAAGATTTAATAGAAATGTAAAGCCGAATTTCTTACACAATTTTACCTAATATCAGTGTTACCTGAATAAGAATAAATTGTCTATAAATTCATTTTATTACTTAAGGGTGATATTAATGAAAATTTAAGTTTATTGTAATTCAAAACTAGCGTTATAAAAGATAAATTATGATTTTAACGTTGATAATGTTCAGCTCTTCGATTTCACGACAGATTAACTAGCTTATATATTTTATTTTATTCTTGAATATCGAGGGAGAGTCGTTACTACGTTTTCTTTAAATATTAAAACTCAAAGTACTAAATAACTTGTGATTTATCAAAAAAATAAACATCGAAAATAACAAAAGCTAAACTGTGTTAGTTTTATAAATACAATACAAATTAATATTACTCGTGCATACTACGATGGCAATAATACCATATGTCAAAGTTTACTTATTAAGTATTAAGATTAACAATTATTTAAAAAATTAATATTTTTAAAAACAATTAATATTTTTCTTCACTATGAATTATTGCCTCCTTTTAAAGCCAAAGCAAATAATCCCTCTTTTTTCGAAATGCAGATTTTTAAACAATAATGTCGCAACGATTACAAAAATACATAGAGATGTTTATGCACGAATGTACCCTACAGTTATAGTTCAACCTAATGGAGCATCGATAAATATAAGATACAATGAACCTAGAAAGATCATTAAAGTAAGTTCTCTACTTTTTACAATACACTGGGTATGTTCCGGTTGACGCTGCTTCATATTATTACATGTTACGTTAATTAATTAATTATGATTGAGATTATTTGTCATATTTACGTTAACCGATTCCCGATTTTACTCATTGTTAACTCTACTCTTTAATAGGCAATAGGTATCAGTAACTTCTTCCACTTGCTTGTCCTTCTTTGGGTTCCCTACCTATTAAAGCCATTATCTGATTCTACATTTTATGCACTAACATTATAAGTGGATAAAATGAGGAAGATGGAATAAAGTTTTAGAGATAAAAATAGTATTTTTAAGGTCAATTAAATTTAAAATATTATGTTCACCAATATTACCTTAGTAACTAGGTTTTGAAAATGTTTTATATATTGTATATTGGGAAAGCTATCTAGTTTTGCCAAAATGTGATAATATTCTGCAAGCTTTTAAGCAATCAATCTTATTAATTATTTAATACAACCATTTTATATTTTAAATTCTGAACCTAATTTAAAAATGGACTGTAATAACATAATAATAACTAATAACTTTATTGGCTTGTTGCATTCCAATAGAAAAGATTTAATTTTGTGATCAATAATTACTGAGCAATCCATATTTTAATGACAATATGCAACACTTCAACTACGAAATGCACAAAGTTTAAACATTTAACAGTTATTTTTTTTTTTTAATCGCCTAGTTTCTGCATAAATTTCTTTTTTTATCAAACCATCTATTAAAGAAAAAGGCATTAATTTTTGCATATTTAGAAAATTTATATTTATTTATTAACCCAGATAAATTTTGCCTTATATTCTAATAAATAATAACATTTTTTTAAAAAATTTCTTCTAGTTACCATTGGACTTGTCTCAATTATCTGAAGAAGAAAGAAAAATTAGATTAGAGAAAAGGAAGCCAAAGAGAAAAATAAAGATAACAGAAACAATTGAAGATAATTTTAATGCCAAAAAATATCTGAAATTTATTAAAAAATAGGGTGAAATAGGTACTGTTAATATGTAGAGTAAATAAATAGGATTGATTTGAATTACAGAATCATTGTAAAACTTAACCTTTTTTTTATTAAGAATAGTAAATCAACATGTTATAATGCAAACTCAGATGAGAAATTTCAAAGATAATTACATTCTGTCTTTACCCTACTGGGGTCACTGGATGATGTCCTTCAGCAAGAAGGTTTTTTTATGTTTGTTAGTTTTAGCAATATGCTATGTACATGGGCCCAAACCCACTTAATTAGAATTAGTGTATCCCATTGGACAGTAGCAAAGTAATGACATCCTGTTAAGCAGCCATTGATTATCATTATGTCGGCCCACTTTGTAGTGTGTACGCCTTGCGGCATAGATGTCCACCAACAATCATCATAATGACTGGTCATGTGCTGCTCGCATCCAATAATTTCCCACAAACTTTTTAATGGTCCCCGTTTTTGGCGTCCTCTTTTACTTCCCCTGTCTTGAGTACACAGGGACTTTTGTAGAAAAAAAAATTCAGAGATATTATTTGCGTTTTCATATTTTTTCCTTCTCAGTGTCATTTATTCTTCACAAATTCTTTTATTCCTTCCATTTTCTCCTAATGCCATATTCATCACCTCTCTTTCATGGCACTCTCACCAAAATGTTTACATTTGTTCTGTTTTGCTTTAATTTTATTTATTTATTTTGGTAACTCTATAAAGGTCCCGCGACTCTCCTCGTTTTCCATTAGCAATGCGATGTTCCTTGTTGATCAGGCGCGACACGGTCTGATTTACCGCAGGATCACAGTTGCGTGAGGAACTCTACTTGAGCTTAAACCTATGCAGGTACTCGCTGTATACAGAATTGTTGGCTCCAGCATCGCCGGATACATCACCTCCGGGTTCAGTCCCTAAGCAGGGGCGGCTTAACCTATAGTGCAGGGTGCGTAATGCACCCGAGCGCTGCGACGCCTCCTGAGATGAGTACTATGGGCAGCGAAACAAAAAATTCTATACATTTCGCTTCTATTTTGCTGTCCATAAAACTTAAAACACAAGACGAAATATGAACTATCGCGGTTCGCCGCTTAGTTTCGCAACAGAGATTTGCTACAGGCATAAAAACAAAGAGTGTTATTCTGCCGTCATAAGAAGAAAGGCTGTAACTAATACCATAATGTAAGCTATACCTACTTATAAAATAGCTTGTTGGAATATGAAAAAACTTTCTTGCTACGACGGAAAATTTAACAGTTATGAGGGGGGGGGGGGGGGGGAGCTTGTAAGCGCCAGGGTTTTATTGCACATGGGCGCTACAAGAACTAGCGTCGCCGCTGTCCCTAAGACACCTTAGTGGCATGGCACTGCTGTAGAAAGACGCTCTGGGTCGTTCTGCTCACGTTCTTCATATGACTATTGAGGCCTGGTATCCGGACTACCCTAGTTTTACCAAGTGGGTGTCCGCCCATATTCAGTAATGGGTTGTTGGGAGTTTTGGACCTGCTCCCATTCTCCCACACTCCGCCTCACGCTCTTCATGGGCGACGTACTCGCCCTACCGGCACCATTCACTGACTCACCGGTCTGGTGGACGCTGCCCATCTCGCCTGTCTTACTCATTTTGTTGCGGGAGAATTTTTCAATGATAATACAAAATATGAATTATTAAATAATTGACTTGATCATCATCATATCATATCGCCTATAGACGCCCAAAGCAAGGCATAGACCTTCGCCGGCCGTCACCACTATGACTGGCTGCTCGCATTCAATGACTTAATGCAAGGTGCTGTCACTGGATGTCGACAATCTAGCTATCTACCTAGTCTAGCCATAAGTTCTGTTATAAAGAAAATATCCGATAATTTCTGAAAAAATAAATTAATTTTTAAGTTTTGTTTGTCATTATGTAGAGTTAAAAAGAAATGTTAACGTACTAAACTAGCAATTTAAATTGTCTAACCTTAGCTTTAAAGCTCGCTTTTAAACAGACGCGCCATTCGTCGATGGATTTACGAACGCTTTCCTTTCGAAACTTGGTCACTGCTGCCTCCAAAGATTTCTTAAGCAACTTAATATTTGGGTGACGCTTAGAGCAAACCATGTCCTCTAGCGCAGACTACAATTTATAGTCTAAAGGGTTTAAGCCCGGACAAGCCGAAGCCAATCATCAGCCTTTATGAAGTGTGAAACATTTTACTCACGCCAAATTTGCGTAGTGCTCTCCTTATGACCCGGGGTTGAATCCTTTTGGAATATCCGCACTGCGTTATTGAAGGTGTTGTTGAGAGGTTTAACTACCGCTTCTAACACGGTATCTTGATACACTTTGGCAGAAGTTTTCGCTCCTTTCGCAAAAATGGAGTTTTGTAACCCCTTGGTAGAAGACACCCCACCAAACCATAACGTATGCTGGATGATGGCTTCGCTGAACCTTGCCCACTGCCTTCGTAGCTTCTTTTGTTATAGTGCCTGATTTAAGGTAAGTCCTGTGTATCTTCGGTAAGCCCCTAGAGCTAAGTTTTGTTTGATAATCCGAGAAAGTGCCCTCGGTGAGATTCTCATTTCTCTGGATAGGATTTTCCGCTTCCTTATGGGATTTCGACGAATTCTGGCCATGACTGCATTAACGGCCTCGTTTGTTCGAATAAACCGCGGTCGGCCGGATCTCTTACAGTTATCAACAGACATGGTTTCAGTGAACATTTGGATGGTATAATACACAAACATTCGGCATTGTATCAAAAATGTGGGTTGACTCCTTACCTACTTTGTACAGTGCAATAGTAATTGAGAATAGGATTGCAATAGCAATCCTATTCTCTTTAGTGCCCTACTCCATTTTCAGAACAAATAATTTCTAAACAAAAAACATACAGTAATGGCGGGAAAGAGGTCTATTTTTTTATCGCAGAAGCTAATTTTCGAAATTCAAATTGTTTTTTGTAAATGTGTGTAAACAGCCAGTAACAGAATTTATGATTAGACTAGGTATTATTTCTCCGTTTTCGCTGTTAGCTTGGAGAGCTTACAGCTTCTTTGGAACTAAGTTCACGCAATAGAAGGGTCTGTAAACATACATTCAGTCCACCTAGAGCAGTGATTCCCAAAGTGGTCTGTATCGACCCCTAGGGTTTATGACAACCTGCAAGGGGCTTACGTCAGCGAAAAAAAAATTGGGGGTCCATAATATGAAAATGAGGTCCACGATAGTGGATCTCAACACATATACTGATAGTACCTATTTACTTACATCATACTATCTAATAATATCAAAACATTTATATTATATATAAAAGTACCTATGAAGTAGAAAAATTATTATATATGTTTATAAACTTGTGTAAGTTGGAGGATGTTGGTATTCGCTTTGTAGTCGCAATACATTTTGAACTTGTAAAAACCTGAGAGTCGCAGTCTCAGAGCTTCGCTACCTTGCACTGACTTGTTCAATTCGTCACTCTATAAATACGAATGTGGGACAAATACATTTATTCGTTTCCTGAAACTTGAAAAGGAAAGTGCTAAGAAAATAAATAATAATTTATAGTTTATTTTATGTTTATCTAATTTTACGTATATTTTACATAACAGATACAAAATTTTATTTTGAGTAATTTTAAATTAAATTCAATTAATAAATGTATAAATTAACGTGTGTTTTTACTTTAAGTTTTTAACACTAAACTTCACTACAGTTAGAAATTTACAGGAAATCAATATCAGGTAAGTAGGAGGTCTACCCAACACGGAAAAACATAGCAAGGGGTCTACGACACAAAAAAGTTTGGGGAACTCTCGTATAGAATATACAGTTTCACGAAAGAAACATAAATAAGTAAATAGAAAACTATGTTCAAAGGTAAAGGGATCGATTTACACAAATAAATAATAAATAAGAAGTGCCTCAAATCACTGACAATATCCAACAACGTCCTATAAACAAAATAAACGACTTCTTATTGCGTCACACATGGAGACGTTTCGGATCCTTAAATAACATAGCGGCTCGCAGCAAGCTGTGCTGTGAAACATGTGAACCAAGACGAGCCACGAGTAAAATTTAAAAAGCGGTTGAATCACCAACTGGCTCGACGATTTAAAACTACGCCTAATGGTCGGTCACAGACTGGAGTTTAAGGTCGCCGAGCCACAAGTAGGCGTACTTACTCAAACGTTTATCCTATTGTTGCGCTATTTATTAATGTATGAAAAACTACATTTTATGATAATATTAACTATCGGACCACAAGTCTTTAGATCAATCCCGCTATATCAATTTGAAAGGTTTATAGCTTTTAACATAACGCGAATATTTATAAATATAACTCTTACATATAGCTTGTGGTCATAGACAGCGCCGCACCTTGTAATGTTGATTGGTTAATGTTTTGATATTGTGTATTGTTTGTTTAGTGTCTCTTACGGGCAAAAGTGATTTGTAAAGAAGGTAACACAATATTTTAAGACTGTGTTGATAAAGAAAGTAATAAAATGGGGTGTGCACAAAGTGAAATCTCTCCTCAGAATGAAACTCCACGAAAAGGGTGTACAGATGTTTTGTGGCTTGTAATTTATGTAATTTTTTGGATTCTCATGGTAAATGTCTAAAGTCCTTGAATATTTATTCATAGTTTAATTTGTTGACTTAAAACAATTGCACGTTTTTGCAGATAATAATTGCCTGTATCTCATTTGTGTATGGAAACCCGCAAAGACTTATAAATGGTTATGATTCCTTTGGCAATACTTGTGGTGTTCAGAAGAATAAAAAATTATTAAATTATGACTTGGCTGGTATCAGTACTGCTGACAAGAGCTACCTATTCTTTATGGATATAAAGGAACTAAGGCGTTCATTGAAGATATGTGTAAAAGAATGTCCAAATAGGAAATTAGAATCATTAACAGACATTCAGGATTTTTATAGAAAAACAGGATCAAATCTTTGCCAATATGACATAAATTTGAATAATGTAACCAGTACTAGTAATCTACACAATTACTTTGGGCCATGTCCAACTTTGCCTGTGTATGATACTTTTCCATTGCTTAATCGATGTTTTCCAAAATCTGCCAAGGACATAGCTCAAAAAGTTTTCACCGATTTTTATGATTTACTTAATAGCTGGGATACTATTGAGCAAATGCTCTCTGATCTTTATTCTTCCTGGAAAGAAATGGTGATATGTGTAATAATAGCATTCAGTAAGTGCAATCTTTATTTTGACTTATTTAATGTAAGTGCATATAAAATGTTCAGAATTGTAGTAAATTTTATCTTTTTTATATAGTTTAATTCACACTGTTTTGCCTTTCAGTTTGTTCATTAGTTATGGTGTCAATACTCCATTTACTTGCCACATTTGTGTCTTGGATATTTATGATAGTAGTATCTGTAGTAAGCATTGCTGGGACTGCCTTGCTGTGGTATACTTATCATGAGTTGCGGACAAAACAAAGAGATTTTTCACAAACATTATTTTTAGCTGTATGTTCATATCTTTTATTTTTTTAATTTATTGTTTATGAAAAATTTCTAATTTGATTTTAATTGGTAGGAATCCTTGAAAAATGAAAAAGCTTTCTTGTGGTACTCGATAATTGCTACTATTATTACAGTAAGTATTTTTTTTTAATAATTATTAATCATGAGCTATATTTTGGACTATAATATAAATTATTGATTGCTCTATAAGCTTATAAAATCATATTGAAATTTTAATAAAATAAAACTTCTAGGTAATATTGTTGCTACTTGTCTGGGTGATGCGCTCACGAGTGACCTTCCTGGCTGCATTGTTTAAAGAAACTGCTCATTGTCTGGGATCCATTCCTGCACTTTTTCTGCAGCCAATTATAACATTTTTTTTTCTAGTCTTGTTCTTTACATTTTGGTCAATTGTTGTGGTAAGTCCATATAAATATTAAAGATATGTTAATGTTATCCTGAATTAACTGCTTACTAAAACAAAATTTTATTTAACAAACTTGCTTTAAGTTAGTGAACCAGGAAATAATTGAAAAATATTATCCATAATTAAAATTTTGAGATAGATACTAAGTCTCAGAAATTTTACCCTGATGAATTCATATTTATATGAAGTGTTTCATGTTTATAGGTTTGTCTGGCTACAGCTAATTATCCTGGAATACCATACAAAACTAATTTTTTTTTCAATGGAACACCATCATCAGATCATACTGGCATTTCTGCCTTGCAAGCACAGAGTATGAACAGAACTGAAAGTTTGAAATGTAAGTGATTTTTTATATCTCATTACCCACAATGAACTTGAAAGTGGAAAACAAATTGTTTAGATTTTTTTAATTTAAACTATAAATGGTACATAAAATATGGCCATTTCTCTTTTTCTACAAATTAAATAGATTCAATAAGTTATTGTTTACTTTTAATGTATATTTCAATTAAACAAGAAAAAGTAACTTTTATCATTAACATGTTTTTCACTCACAATTTTCATGATTGTTAAAATTGAGCATTTATTTTTCATGACATGGCATGTAACATACATATATCAGGCAAAATAATATCAGACATCATGGAAAAAACTAACAGAATTTATCAAATTAAAAAATAAATCTTTGTTGGTTTAATAAACAGAGGCAAATGATTTCTGTAGTGGTTCTTAAAAATTATTTTTTATTATTTTTCCATATTTGCAATGATTTATGTTTTTTACTAATATTCTTCATAAGAATATAGGGCTCTCCCATAGATTCCTACGACCTTTAAAAAGTCATGATTGTCCACCACGTGGGTGGAGCTCCTATGCTGGGTATTGAATACATAGTGAGTAATAATAATTTAAACTTTTATATTCTTGGAGTTGTGGTTATTAACGTGTGTTCTAGACCCGGTAGAGTTTGATCCGATGTGGGTGAAGAGTATGTGGTGGATGTGTCTCATTTGCCTTATTTGGGGTAGCGAGTTCATTCTCGGCTGCCAGCAAATGACTATTGCCGGGGCTGTTTCACATTGGTATTTCAGGTATGAATACGTCGGGTTTTAGTTACTAACACATTTTTGCCTAAAGCAGAGGTTCTTGGACAATTTTAACACATAGAACTCTTTCTAAATTTAGTTACTTCAGGTGGACCCCTTGCAGTGGCAGCGCTTTGAAATTCGACATATTATACTGAATATGCAAGTTTTTACAAGTAACAGTTGTTGCACTTCTTAAAATACTGCCTACATTAGTAGTTAAAATCAAGCTAGCGCAGATCCCAACAAGCCACCTGTAGACAACTGGGGGTCCTCTCTGGACCTCTTTGGGAACCATTGTTTAAAGCTGTAAAATAAAATTGTTGTATGTTCATTTTCACATCTTATTTTAGTTAAGTAATATTTGAATTGATTTTCTTATCAGAGGCTCCAATGCACATCCATCGCCGGTGTTGTATTCTATTGGAAAGCTCTTAAAATACCATTTAGGATCTGTGGCTAAAGGATCGTTCTTGATAACGCTGTTTAAAATTCCCAGGCTCATTCTCACCTATTTACATGCAAAGTAAGTTAAACTTTTTTTGTGGAGATTACTATTAGAAACGTTACTATGATACTCGGAGATGTTGGTACCTGCGAAACGAGGCAATTGTTTTATATATAAATAATGTATAGAAGACTAGTATCTATGCCGTGATAATAAACCTTTTTTATTCGGTTACTTAAAACATAAACTAATGAACGAACCTGTGATTTAACAAATAAAGTCAATAAAATATTAATTTTTACTTGATTTTTTTAAAATAATTATCATGTTTCCGGCTGCTGCAAAGCAACATGCACTTGTGACGATTTTATCCTATAAAAATTAGTTTAATTTCAAGGCTTACGTAATCGTTGATCTTCGTAATGATCTGATTCACGAGAAGGTTACACCTACGTAATTTGTTTTTGCGAGACAATCATACGTTGAGCGTACTTTAAACATATTTATAAGACAAAAAAATTAGATTCAATAAGTATTTCATTGTATTGTAACTTTAGCGGTATTAAACATTTTCAATGGTTTCTGCGGCTCTTTTATTATTTCGTAGTCTAAAATCCGGCATTTATTACACTGGACTCGATTGAAAAATATCATTGCGTGACTCAAAATGCCGCTCAGAAGTTACTATTTTTAATTATGTAAGAAATTTATAGAAGATTCAATATAATTGATTTTTACGATTTTCGACATCTTTTTAGACTGTCTTCCAGAGCCGAAAAAGGATCGGAATGTGCAAAATGTACACTTAAATGCGGCATCTGTTGTTTCTATTGTCTTGAGAAATTTATTCGCTATTTAAATCATAACGCATACACCATAATTACTATCGAAAGGTGTCATTTTTGCAAGGCTGCTGCTAAAGTAAGTAGTAAATTTTAATTTTTTTAATAACTAACTTTTTCTTCGATACTTTTATACTATTTATATAGAGTTACATATGAGAAGTCGGTAAATTTGACAATCTGCACACTGCCTATTTGACGTTTTGTCAGTCGTTGTATTTCGTGCGACAGAGATAACGCTCTACGAAGCCAAAATTCGCCGATTGTCTCTTTTCAAAGGTCGATGTGCACTATTTATCGCCGAGTACTGTATTTAAATAACAATACAAATGCATTTAAGAAAAAAAGTGATATGCATAGTATTAGCATCAAAAATAAAAAAGTTTGTTATACCTCTCTCTAGGCTTGATAAAATTAGGAACTCTTTTGTGAGCAACTGTGCTTTTATTTAATTATCTCAAGGTTCTTAACAGGTCTGGTACCTGTTAATAGATAACCAAAAATTAATATTAATAGATGAACTACGCCAACTACGGAGTACACATCATTATTAGTTCAAATTTAAAAATTACGAAAATGGATCTTAATAAGAAAAAAAAATTAAACAGGGGATAGTGAAAGAAATAAAAATATTGACAGTACGAGTATATAAGTGTGTGTGGAGTATTTGTTTGGTGTGTGTTTGATTAATGATTCCAATTACAGTATAAGTTATACATCATACATTACATATTATGTAGTATAAATAGTATATAACTTTAAAGCTTATAAATGATATCACAATACACTCTATAATATCTCTAAATTATCTTCTAATCAATTCAAGTCCATAAATCATAAGCATGTAAAAATATCCTTTTACAGCGTAAAGGATTTTTAAGTGATGGTTGGGAATGAATTGTTACTACTGTTTTAAGAATGTTGTAAAAGTGACCACAAGAAAAATCCTCCTCAGATTAGGACGCATTTGGAACCCTGGTAGTACTCTTAAGTTGAAGGATGCCTTTTAGGGCAGTATGATCTGATTATAGTTAACATCAAGTTGGGCTCTTCCGGCATTGTACTCGTCACTTATATAAGTAGTCACTGTGAATGATCCTGTAGGGGCAACATTACGTCATCGTCAACGGCGCATCGAAAAGCGGAATTCCACAGAAAGTTGTCCCTACCTCCTCGACCTACCGGCCCTAGAAAGGATCCTACAATCCTATGTTGATAATAATATTTAAATGAATGTAGTTTGTGTTATAATATGGTAATCAAATTCAAATGTTTAAGGCGTTCAGCACAATAGTGAACAACGCCTTGCAAGTGGCCACAATCAACAGCGTTGGCGATTTCATCCTTTTTTTGGGCAAGTGCATAGTGACAGCGGTGACGGGTATAATCGGCCTGTTGCTTCTCAAACGCAACTCCGATTTGCACTTTTTCGCTGTACCCACGCTCGTTATTTGCATTTATTCGTTTTTCATCGCCCACTGCATATTGTCTCTTTACGAGGTACGTTCATATAACTCAAGGTTAAAATGTTAAATTATGATTAAAGTAAAATTTATAAATATGATATTTTTATAATAGTAAATGCCTTGTTTTGGAGATAAATCTATTCGTATTGTTTTACAAAAACTCGCATAAGTAAATATTGTAGAACTTGCGAAAACTTGTTTATATTTCTGTGTAAAGAAGATGGTAAAATCATTTAAGTGAAATGACTAATGAAAGAACAAGTTGAACAGACAACCTTGTTAAAGTCGTCGGCAGACCCTGCTAGATGCAGACCGCTTCCAATTGGTCCTATTGGAAATCTACGGGGTTGGCCTACATTCAGCGATAGACGTTCTGCGGCTAAAATTATGATATGAGAATTTAATTTTGTAGTTGTAACATCTAACTAACCATTAATCATTTTCCATACTTTAATCGGAAAACATATTTATGCTGAACAACTTTCTCATACCTTACTATTATTTGCAGTCTCAATAAGATAACTATAACGAAAGAAACTTTTACAAATTAACTTAAATTTTATGTAATTGAATATATCAGTAGTAGTATTAAATAGACAATTTTAAGTAATGCTAATTCACTAATATTCGTATTATTAATTATTCATCATTTACAGATGGTTGTAGATTCTCTATTTTTATGCGTTTGCGAAGACCGTAACATGAATGGATCAGATGGACGATGGAAGAATTCTAGACTTGCCAATCTCGAAGGACACAACCCTAACAAACCAGATGACGAACAAGATAATGCAGAATTACAAGACTTACATGCAAAATATTGAACTTGTAAGTAGTTCATCAATAGGCCATTTTGTTATCAGTAAGTCATAATTTAAACTTCTCCCAGCGCTAACGCTTTCCTATAGTTCTACTAGAGTTATTAACTAGGTAATAACAACCGACCAAGTCAAGGTTCGACACTCTTGGGCGCCTTGTGTCGGAATGCAAAGCGGATATCAACGAATTACAGCCCAAGCCGAGGTTCCCTCTTGAAAGCAAATGGGCGTCGTCACTCCATGGTGTGTCAGCCAAAGCGATCTAAGAGCTCGGTGAGCACCCGATCAGGTGAAATAATACTGCGCAGAGGCCTGAACCAAGGCTAACGTTTTTCGAAGCTGTAGTAATATTAACTTTAGAAGTTCTTTTGATAATTCGATTATAGAAATCGATCAAGCAGAGGTTCTACCCTCTCGAATAAGAAAATAGACAGAAATCCTTTCTTAAAGGTCAAGCAACTTAAGATCTTTGGGCTTCTGAGCCGTGGTTCCTGAAAGAAGCCTTGAGAATAATTATAGTAAAAAGGTTAGACTCCATGCACAGCACATAGCCATCTCAAATCCAGTGCCAGAAGGACTTCGATTTGTCTGTGAGATAGAGTTAGAAGAAAGGATTAGGGCAAGTAACGTCGCCTCCTTGCTGGGCGACCAAGAACATCGCCCCATATTCCTAAGGTTGTGCAGAGCAATAGATCAAAGTGCAATACGTATTAATAAAACTTAGTTATCTAAAGAAGGGTCCGGTAAGGGCCTCGATTCATTAATAAAACAGATAAAATTTGTAATTAAAATAGGTGTTTACTAAAAATAACAAAATAAAAACAAAGTATGGCAAAGCAATGTAATAGTTAAAAAAAATCAGTGATATCTTGAGAATCCAGGAAAGGGATGTAAGAGGCAGTCTGAACGGATTGCAAAGAATGTAAACATTGACTGATATTGTGAAGAAAGAAAGACGATGAACTAAATAAAATATAAAGTATGATAAAAGAAAATAAAAATCTAAACTGAAAAAATCATTTAACCTTTTAAACAATGTCCCTATCTCATAAGTAAGGGTGAACGATATATACATACAGTATTTAAGATAACTATCTAGAAGTTGTCTATATTACAAGTAAAATTCATTATATTAGTATGTAACACCACAAAGTGAAAATAATGGACCTTTTTACTATTGTTTAGGAAGATTGAAGTTGCTCTAAATGTCTAATAATGTCCTTTTCAATTTCAGGTAAGATGCATAACTGCCTTGCGATAATATTTAGAAGTTTCATGCATTATCAATATCTAATTATATATTATCTAAAATAAGATCTGTCATAAGAATCTTTCAATTACTCATTTTTTTAAATAAAATGTTATTTAGATGATCCCGAATCAAGTATTGCTACTTTTTAATATGCATTGTTTTCCTTTTTTGCTTTTAATTATTATAGGGTGACTTTTTTATATTTTTTTATTAATTAAGATTTGACTGCTCTAAGTAGTCTTAGTATTTTTTACAATGATTTTGATAATATTTTCTTATTTGAGAGTTATTTTTATAATGACATTTTTACCAATTACATCTGTAGAACTAAGATAAATATACTAATAAGTAAATGTTGTTCAAAAAGTACATACTTCATATTTTAGTGGATATAATGAGATTTTTACAAAAGACTAAGAAAATGTAGTCACTGATCAGTGTATATGATCAATGTACTTTTTTTCTAAATGTAGACATATAGTTATTAATAAATATGAATCATTTTTTATAATCACATATATAGGTTTTGTACTCACGCTCTTATCAAGTTTTGAAGATATTTAGATATGTATTGATATGGCAAAAAGTATTGCAAGTTATACACTCGTAGGATTCAAATTTAAAAGAAATAGTAAAATATAAAAAGACAATCATGAATCCACTGTACTTCGTCTATAATTCTAATCTATACAATTTTAATAATTATAATGTATAAATTTATCAAAAACTAATTGTGATTTTGTCTATAGCATTGCTATTTTTTGCGTTTTTATACAAAACAAAGTTATAATTTTTTTGTTACCAATTGAATATTAATTTTATAGGCCTATGAATTAATGACACAATATATTCTTATTTATTCAGAAATGAAAATTTTGATGAGAATGGTAGTAAATCCGGATATAATATATCTAATGTATTAATCTTCTATTAGAACTTTTTACATTCATTAATTAGTGTATAAATATGAGAAAACGATTTTGATTTTATAACGAAATGGCCTTTAAAATTAGCCGCCCTGATCCCGCGCCCATGTGGCCCAAGTCTAAATCGGGTCTTGATTATAAATAATAAAGATATCTAACACTTTTGATGTAACCATTTTATAGTTGTTATTTGTTAATGGTAATACTCTGCTTATTTTACTTGTTTAGTATTTTAATGGAGAAGTTTAGTAATTTTTCCCTGATTGAGAATGCAGTGTACCTTGATTTCCTTTAATTTTTTTTTATTAACAATTTATATAAGCAGCTCAATAATAAAGATTTATTATTATTAATACGATCTATTAATTAGTATTATTACACGATATTATTTATAAGAACATGTATTCTATTAATTTTAAAACACGGGCCTTTTGTGTTTTTGTTAAGCACACAAAAATTACTCTAAATTAATTAGCTCACCCTTAATATAATGAAATAGGAAATAAAGCTGTTATAATAAAAAATGAGGCTAATAATGATTTGTTCACAGTTGATTGATTGTAGATAGTACAGTAATTGGTAGTAGTAGGTTTCTAGATTGTGCATTATTTATTGTATCATGAAATGCCTATTATAACAATTACCGTCCATTTAAAAAAAAACACGTACAGAAGGTTGACATTCTAGAACATGTTTGTGTTTAATAATATGAAACACAAAAACAGTTTTTTAAATTTATTTTTTAATCGTAAAAATTTTTTTGTTGTAAATTTTATTTGTGCCTCCATGATCTTATAACTTTAATCTGTTTTATTAGGCTTAAATATATCAAATGAAATGCAATTTTTAGGAATTTAAATGTTTAAGCAGGACATATCAAGCGAACATTGCTATAAAATCAAAGATAGAAAAAGCTGGATACTTGCAAACTACATTAACACCTTATTGCATATATTTTTGACTGAACTTATCCACTGAATCTGTTATTTGCAACCTGTGTTAAAGTTGTCAATGTTAAGAAAGCATTTTATCATGTTAGTAGTAAGTTTTATCTCTTCCCTTTTTTAATTACAATCTGTAGTCTATAATTTAAATGTATCTAAATTAATAGAATCAACTATTTATTATGAATAAAAGCTTGCTTTAATTTAAAGTACATTTTATAGCATATAAGTTTTTAACTTTCATTATAAAATAATATTAATAAATTTTATAACTGTTATGCCATGCTTTGGCCTTAAAAATAATAATGCAAAAAATTGTTTATTTGCTTTATTAAATTCTTAAGATTTTACAGGTTTTTTCTTAAACTGCTTCCTTTTTTTAATTTGTTCAGATATAGCCTTGCTTTTTGCCTTCAATTGTTTTCTCCTTATTGTTTTGTCCACCTTGGTTTTGGAAACTTTCATTGTCAATTTGTTTTTAGTTTCCTTAACTGGAACTTCATTATCGGTATCATCTTCATTGTCTTCCTCTGAAAATTATATTTAGTTAATAATATGCCAATATAAATATTAATAAAATAAACTATAAATTATGAAAGGACTATAGATTGAGCAAAGATTGATATTTGTAATTTATGACTTACCTTTAATAACAACATCTTTAGCTTTTTCAATAGGATCACCTTTGAAAAAGTCTGCCCCTTCTATGTCTGGATATCCAGTTTCTGGTTTTGTTGCTTCATTTATAACTTTTTTTTCTATTCTTCTCTCATATTTGTTGCCAGCCTTCTTTGAAAAGGCTTGCCTCAGTTTTGCGGGACTGACATACTTGGAATTCTCCCATAATGTCACACCACCAAATGATCCAGAAAATATTTTAACCTGTTAATAATAATATTGTATATTAAAAATATATCTAATTCAAACATGGTTTACATAAACTTATTAGTACTACAGCAAAAGCTCCTTATTCACACTTCCTTCATTTCTAATTTCCCTGTTTGTGGATTAAAAATATGAACCAAATTTATATATTTGCAGTTAAAAATTTCTTTATTTGGATCTAATAAGTACATACATAATAAAACAATTCCAACAGGTTAAAACAACCTTTGTTTAGGCCTGAAGATAATTGAAATGTTGAAAAACTTCAATGAAATTAAGTTTTTAAATATATTCCTTTTATTTTGTCACCTAAGAGCATGTCCCCACATTTCCATATAAATTAGCATTCCATATTTAAGGTTTCTGTATTTGCGGCATATTTATTTATCATTAACTATGTGACAAAAAACTTTTACTACACATAAGTGTACAATACTTTAGGTATTTATAAAAATACCTAAAGTATTAAATTACATAAATAGATACAGTAAAGTTCAACAATGTTGTACTTACAGGATTTAAAACAAATCTTGGTCCAATTTCAGCCAATGCCCCATCTTCAGAAAGTATTTGATAATTTCTGAACCAAATTCTGTTATCCAGAATCATAAATGTGTAAACATGATCAAAGAAGGGCTGGCTTTTTGGATGGTGTTTAGGTACACCAAATATCTGAATTAGAAGCTCCTTCAATAAACTATAATGAGGATCCTTTGTAAATTGTGGATCAAAAGATAAAAGAGGTCTAGAACCCTTTAAACAATTGCCTGTCATCTTGAGTTCTCCCATTGTGTAAACTTAAAAAAAACAAAGATAATTTATTGCAATAGAATATTTAAGGACAGATATAAATTAAATTATTAGTGGAAACTTACTGTTCTCAACTAAAAATTTAGCACTTGGCCCATTTGGCACATTAGCCATCCAAAGATAAAGATCTCTCATCTTTCTTCCTTCAAACAAGATACATTTGTTACAATTTTTCATTTCACTTATCTCATTCACAACATACAAATTTTTACTTCTCTCCATTTTTGATTCAGTTTTGTGATGTGGCATTAACTTTTTTATATCTTCCATAAGATGTCGATGACGATGATTAATTCCTCGAGCAGCAAAAATTAGAACTCTCTGTCTATTTATCCATTTGACCTAAAAATACGTATGTTAGTGAACATACCAATAAAAGGAATAAATGATACTTGAAATACGTGCCTGTTTTGGTGTCGGTTCATCGGACATTCGGACTGGAGGAAGTACCAACACATTGTCATTTTTTTCAGAAACATCTTTTGGCTTTTGATCTGTCTTCTTAATCTTTTTCATTTTTAATTTTGCCATATTTCTTAGACAGTTTAATACAAATAAACTTCACCTGAAATAGCAATTGTCAAAAACACGTGGGAAATCACGGAATTCAGAATTGTCAAAGCATCGACCACAGATAACATTTGAATGTGCAACAAAGAATTAACAAAACAGTTTAAGAATCGCTAAATATCTTTTGTAATGAAATTACGATATTCTTACTTACAGTTATTAACACAATGAAGAAAGAATGGAATCTTATGGTCTAGTTTTCACAAATTAGAGAAATATTAATTAAAATAAAAAAAGAAGTCAACGGTAACTTGCAGAAAGAGATTGTTGTATTTTTGCATAGAGGTTTTAATTTAGTTTTTTATTAGTTTATTAACTAATTACTCTTGTACAAAATTATTTAGTTATTTAATAAAAACTTAACCTAAATGTTTTAGTAAAAGAATTTAATGTATAATTTGAATCAAAAGTAACATTGTTTAACTGATTATTTCGGAAATACGTTTGTTGAGTTTTCATGACCTTTATTAATCATTCCTACATGTGAATACTTTTTATTGTAAGAAAATTATTTTCAATTAAAATCAAAGGTCAATGCATTGGTTTTTTCCGGTGGACTTTTTAAGAAACCTCTGGCCATTGTCTATTATCAGTATTAACTTTTTTAAGAAAGTTGGAAATTCCAAAGGGATGAAAAGTGTACTAAAAATTATAATTACAATTGTATAGTACAATTAAATATAGTCAAAACAATTAAAATTATAAAATTGATTATTTTAAGCAATTAACAGTAACTCTGACTTGTAGGTTATCATTGTAAATATCGGTAAAATAGGAATGATTACGTCTATATACAAACCACATCGTCGATTACGTAACGAGTTATCGTTGCGTCTATGACTATTCCTAATCAACAAAAACACCATACTGTCTGTATTGATTTGTATGTATCCGTGTGCGCACTCCTGTTTTAAGCAATGAAAAACACATTAAAACTATTAACTTACTGTAATGTTATTAATCAAGTTAGGTATGCATCACAAGCGCTTCCTCAACTAACTTCGGTAAGTATCACAACTTTATTTATTATTTAACTTTCTGTTAAATTTAGTAAAAGTAAATATTTGGTGATTGTACTAATAAAGGTTCAAAATTAAGCAAAATTATGGCAATTTTATATAGTAACATGGATGTACATGTTAATAATTATTTTTAACATTATATTTATTAAAGCTATACTGTATTAAAAAGTTTGTTGTGTTAGTTATTGTATTTGCAGATGTAGATATGAACAATCGCATTACATTTTATAAAAGAAATCTGACCAAAAAAGCAATGTTGTACAACCGAAAACGAACGTTATATTCTCGGTTTTATAAGTATATATATATTTTTTTAAGAAAAATCAATTAAAAACTATACAACCTTCTAGTCATTACATTTGAAAATTCTGATAAGATACTGTTTGCTAAAGAAGAAAAATAAGCTGAAATTGTTATCCAACTTCTCAATTTATAAAATGCGTAGGACTTGGCGGAAATTAGATCCGATAAAAATAGAAGCTGCATAAAAATAACTTGTACAAAAAGTTAATCGGAAATATTTAGTAGAATGTTGATATATATTTATTGCGTAAAACTAACGACTAGAGCTTACAGTTAAGATATAGTGGAATGTGAAGTAATCTTTGTGTTAATTTAATTGCTTGTATAGAGAGAAGTCGAAAAGATATATTAAATGTAGTAAATTACGTTTTTATCTTTAAAGATTTTACTGTATGTTTAAATTTTTCTGTGGCTATAGACATTAAATAATTAATACCTTGCCATTAATAAAACTTGCTAAATTATTGCGACGCAATAATTTAGCAAGTTTTATGAGACTCCGTTATCACTATGTAAATTATTAGTTATATGAGACTCCGTTATCACTATGTAAATTATGAAATTAAATCCTCAATAATATGAACACGTAATTATTCGGTCGACCTTATTGGGGTCGTTGGAAAACGCTGGGTTCAGACCGCTTCTAACCGGTCTTATTAGAAATTTTTTTGTGTACTATGTGCAGAAGTGGTCTTTCTAAGGAAATAATGGTTTTATTGATGATGAATCATTCGTTTGCTACTAGATATGATTGTAATAATAATATATTTCATTATAAGTAATCAAATTACCCATAACACATTATGACGATAAACTTTTAATAAATACTCTTTTTCAATGTACTGAAGGTCTATTCAATTAATAACGTTAATTGAAGTTACGATGAAGAATTTTTTGGAAAAATACACTTTCACCAATAGCATTTTATTAACTCTTAACTTAAAACGAACACGACAAGTTTAGATAAATTATTTATTAAGATATCGTTACTTTGCTTTATTGTTATATTTCTTCCTATATTATTTTTAAAATGTGCGTTTAACTTCGACAGCAAAAATTGAGACCGATCTTCAGTTATATATATGTATTGTATATTAAATATATACAAAACATAAATTGTATATATTTAATAAACGAATATTTAAATGTCATGAACTCTTAGAAATGATGTCGTTTGATTGTTTTGTTTTCATTTAAGCTATATCTGACAGAAAATGTATGTATATATATATAAATTATTACTATTTATTATTTTAAAATTATTTTTTTAAAAGATGTGTTGTTGCGGAATTTCTTTTTGCTTCTACTCCACAACTACAACACCTTGTAAGCAGAGCCATAAATAAAATAAATTTAACAATCAACAAGAGTTGTTCACAACAAGTTGAGTTCCATTGTTGAATAAATGAATTTAATCTTTTGCGTTATGCCACAATGTAAGAAGTAAACAATGGATGGCATCTGAGCCTCGGGACTCCGCGTTTTTATCATATTGAATGTAAATAAACTATCACTTTACATTGCGTCTTTAATTTTTCATCCAAAACGGTACACGTACGGTCTTATATAACTCATGTTGATATATGTTTGTCTCTGGCCTAAGATAAAGGTAGATCCCTGTCAGCGAGTAGTGAACTTACAGTCAACATCAAATAATATGCTTATAATTAAAATGAATGATTTATTATGAAGTTGCGTATGGCAAATATATTTTACCTGCCTAGTATCTATAGAAAATGGTAGTCGCCGCGTCACCGCTACCGTTATGTATTTGTAGCCATGGAGAAACCTTATCATAGTTATATATATGTGTTTAGCACTTGCTAGTTGCCCTTATTTGAGAAGGATATTTAATTGTGTCTGTCTTTCCATACATCTCGCGGTAATAGTCGAGGGTGCGCCATAAATTGGTAAACTACTCATTTCAATGTTTTTATAATTATATTATTAAAACTGGAGTAACTAATCCTGACGCACAATGAGCGCAGTGCCGCTTGGTTACATTACTTCTATTGTAATACTTGGAAAGTTTTCTCCAAAGTAATAGATATAATTGTTCTATAGGAAAAATATAAAGTCACAAAACAACAATTTGGCCACGTACAAGAAAACGATGTGAAATACTTTAAAAGTATATTAAGCGATGACCGAGTATTGTCTGATCCTAACGATGTTTTACCATTCAATATTGACTGGATTAAAAACTGTAGAGGTAATATTTTAATGATGTTATGAATAATTTATAATACATTTATATTTTAATCGTAAAGACTCACGTTAACGAAGAACTATAGTGCTACCGAAGCCATTGTACCATCTCTTAAAGATGCGCGCGGCGAGACGGGAGCGGAGGGAGGAATATTTATTTTTAAATTGCCACATCTCGGCGTGCTTTCTTGAGCGCGATACAGCGATTCCGATAGCACTAAAGCTTCCGTTCGTGGTAACACACCACTGCCACTGTAACATTTAATTGCATGTTTTTCACAGGACAATCTAAATTAGTTTTAAAACCGAAAACTACACAAGAGGTCTCACTAATTTTGGAATACTGTAATGAGAAGCGTCTAGCTGTATGCCCACAAGGCGGAAACACCGGTTTGGTTGGCGGCTCAGTTCCTGTATTTGATGAAATAGTTGTCAATTTTATGCTCATGAACAAGATAATTAGCCTTGAAGAATTATCGGGTATCTATCAAAAATATTAACAATTACATATTATTCTAACCTTTTTAACTAACATTCATAAAAACATTGTACTTAATATAGAATAATATGCATTTGATTATCTTTCGTGGTCGCTACTCGAGAACCTTCCCTCTCCACCAGCCGATGTTACGGTGGTCATCGGTGGATACAAATACTTAAGGAAAAGAATAAATTGTAGTGGCAACTGTATGCATTGCAAAGGTATATTATGTATTTGTAAGAATGACACAAGTTTTAAAAAAAGTTATGGATCCTTTATAAGTCTCTACTACAAAACTTCCGTCGTTGAAATCTGTTACCGCGTCGAGTAAACCGCTTTCTCATGGTACGGGTAGCTTTTTACAGATGCTATTTACTACGTCTGTTTTTACAAAAAACTTTTGTCATTGCTTTGTTCAGATTGAATAATCTAAATTCCAATATTTTTTTTACAATTTTAGGAGTAGAGAATTTTAGGCGTAGAGCGAGCTTCTCTTTCCTAAGAGAAATAAAAGAACGTCGTGTGAAATAAACCGCTTGACTATTCCGCATGAAAACTTATTCTCGCAGGTGTATAAATAGTTATATGACTATTTATACACCTTCGGTAATAATTCATATTTTCCACAATCACGCAGCACATAATATAGTTGTATAGTATGGAGTTCAGAGTGTTCACTAGGCCTATATGGCTATGGAAGATGGAATGAAAGTTTTTAGTAACAGTTTGAATTATATTCAGTGGCGTACCTAGAACTTTTGCCGCCTTTTCTATTATATGTCAATCAAATAGTGGTTTTTGATTTAAAAAAATATTGATATATCACTTCAAAATAATCATACAAACTTTTCAAAAGAAATAACATTTATAAACTGACATCAAAAAATTTTAGTTAGGAAAAATTGCCCTGACTTCATTTCAATTAGCTATAAAGTTCAAATAACTTTATTGCCAATTGTAATTATGATTGTTAAATGATTATGATGATTGAATTAACTAAAATAGTTCTAATCCTTTTTTAAAACAATATAGAATTCTGTCTTTTCTGTCTTTACCTATAACTAAATTCATATAATAAGGTCACGTCGTATTTGCATAATGATTGTTTTTCAACATACATAAAACAAAGTCATACTATAAATAGTATATGATATAATAACATATAATAATATGTTAATATGAACTAACATATTAAACACATGTTAGGTAAACAAGACAACATTGTATCTAGACACGTGTAATAATCACACGCGTCTTGATCCTTTTACGAATTCAACGAATTTTAATGAATACAATAAAATAAAATTATTATCTTGTTCTTGAATTAGAATCCAAAATTTACACTAAAATGCATTTGTACACCGAGGAATAATATTCGAAATCATAAAGTTAATCATAATTTATATAAATCAAATATTAAACTTATAATAATCATTTATTATTCAAGAACGAAAATAAATTTGAAATGAAAAAGTTGCTTTTTGCAAGTATAAGTAAATATAAAAAATGCCGCCCCAAGGTAAGTGCCGCCCGGTGCGGACCGCAAGGTACGCCACTGATTATATTTAATTGGTACGCGAATATAAGTTACACAAGCAGAAGCGACTGGGGTGTGGGAACGATTAGCGACAGTCCGTCCGCCGTTCACGCGTCTAAGTGTTTGACACCATACGATGTATGTGTTCTTACATAGTTCTATTGCACTTAAGCTGTTGCTTTAAGTACTTTGTCTGTCATCAAGACAGATATGTTTCTTGTCGACCGGGGCTTGTAAGTTAGCAAGCGATTGTTAAAATATGAAGGTTTAAGTGGAAGCTACACTGTTTTCTCTATTAAGGTATATTTTCCTAGGTACATTAGTTTGTGAATCAGGATGCATCTTGGAGAATTTAGACAACTACGTGCGAGAACGAAACCTTGTTATGCCATTGGACTTGGGCGCAAAAGGTTCATGTCAAATAGGTGGCAATGTTAGCACTAACGCTGGAGGACTACGACTGCTTCGATATGGAAACCTGCATGGCTCTGTGCTTGGCGTGGAAGCAGTGGGTATTTACACAAAATGCTCTCTTAGCAATAAGTTTTACTCAGCAACAAAGATTCAGTCATATTATATTTTCAAAGTTGAAGCCTTCTAATGAGCAAAACAATACTTGTATCAAAATATGTACTGTGCTTCCTTAATAATAATAGTAAGGATCAGTAGCGAGTTTCGATTTTATACAGTTTTAACTTTTAAGAGATAAAATTAAAAGAAACTATAAATTAAACAAAACGCAGTAAAGAATCTAGTAGACGATACCTTCATAATTATAATAAAACTAAACCAATTCAAGATAACCTTACGGGCCGATGTTAACTAAATGCATTGATAATAACGCAAATTCAAAATATATTTATACAAGTAGATATTTAGAATCATCAATTATTTTAACATGGTAAGTAGTAAGACTATCACCGACTCAGAATGCTCGTCTGCTGAGAAGAACCGGCCAGAAAGTCAATAATCGCTCTTTTTAAATGAAATTTAACAATGTTTGATTATAATATCAAATATGTAAATGCCTCAATAAACCAAATTCCAGAGGTATAGGTCAAATAAAAACCCTTGAATGTTATAAATGTTTATTTAATAATATTCATTTAATTTTACATTTAAAAATATGAAAAGGAAAGTCTAAAGTAGAGAAGAACTTTATTACATACGCATACATACTACTAACGAAATATCTCCAATTTCTTCAGGTAAAAGCTGATGGAACCGTAATAAATTGTCTCAGAACTCTGAAAAAGGATAACACTGGATACCACTTGAAGCATCTGTTCATTGGATCTGAGGGAACGTTGGGTCTGGTTACGAAAGTTGCCATACACTGTCCTGCATTGCCGAAAGCAGTGTCATTGGGTTTCTTTGGTAAAATATTTAGTTTTTTATAGTTTAAATAAAACAGATAAAAGTGTCCAAACGATAACAATAGCACTAATAGGTTACATCTGCGTCACCTATGAGTTATATAGTCTCTTTATCAATTATTTATGCGAACTCTTTCCCTCGATATAAAATCTTGTACTTAGGTGCATGTTTCTGTCGTTTAGTTCACAATTAAAAAATAATTCAGCCATAATTCACGTCGCATCATCTCAATTTAAGTTTCAACTTAAGCACGCGGTTACATTGCCTTATTTCTTACGTACAAGAAAAAATTTAAATCGTTAAAAATTAACCCTAAATTTTATTTGGAAAAATTGCTTTCAGTTTAATATACGGAGGCTTTTACCGTTACAAAAGATCAAATAGGTTGTAACAACAAGCGCTTTCGAATCAACATAAAATGTCAATATTTTTATTCACACAGAAAGCGCTACTTAATACATTTTAGGTTACTTTTAGAAGTACAGAATTGTCAGTTAATATTTAATCTTATTATAATGTATTTCAAGGTGTGAAAAATTTCGACAACATACTCGATTTATACGCAAGTGCTAAATCATCACTTGGAGAAATTTTGTCTGCATTTGAAATGGCTGACAATGAATCAATCAGCTGTACCGTAAAGAATCTAAATCTTCCGTAAGTGTTATGGTTAAAGCTTGGTTGATAAATAACCTTTAATTTATTTAAACCACTTATTGTTTTTGTGAAAAAAGAATCATTTGCCTGGACTCTAAAATAATAGACCGACTAGAACAATGACTCATAGAGTGTTAATGGCATTTAGCCAAACTTCTGTACCAAATCAACGCCTTATGTCTCTTATGTAATTATGCCTTCAGGATCTTCGACTCGGGCCTGAATTGAGGGACCACTAAACTCTAAGGTCGCTTTAGGCTGACGTCCCTTGGGATCTAGACTAGACTTGAACGAAGAAGATCTAGACTTGAACTATCACTTAAAAACACTGATTTATAGATACTCGCGGGTCGAATTTCGGTTCGACTGATTATTATCAGATTATTTGCCGAATTATGATAGTTCAGCCTGTGCTCGTAACAGATTTCTAAAGATCCGTTACATCTATTAATCAATAGTAAAGCTAATTGTTTGTAAAACGTGTAAGTCAAGACCAATCTGATTATATTGCCTCTATGGATATGCCACAATTTTGCTCTTCTACATAATTCTAATAATCAACAATTTTATAATAATACTATATACAATATAATATACAAATGTAACAATTTAACATGTACAGAAGGTAGAAAAAGTAAGCGAGAAAAAATATGTTATCAAAGATTATCTCTGTTTACAATAATTATTTAATGAATGTTAACACAAAACTAATGTCACATAATCCTCTTTATTTTAACAGAAACCCGATCGCGGATTATCCGTTTTATGTGCTCGTTGAGACCAGCGGCAGCGATGAAGCTCACGACGCAGAAAAGTTATCCAGGTTTTTAGCAAAGGAAATGGAGAGTGGACGTATAATTGACGGAACTGTTACTTCTGATGCAACTAAAATGCAGGTACCACTGCTTTAATAATAAAAGTTTATTTTACTGACTTTATTATAGGCAAAACAGATAAAATATCAACTTGTAAAACATTCAATACTAACTCATGAGTTAAATAACGAAAGTTGATATTATAATGTGTACATCAAACATTGTTAAATTTCATTTAAAAGGCCTCTAACTTTCTCTGGTCGGTTCTTCTCAGATCGGAATGCTGATTATGTACTTGTGTTAAAATAATTGCTTTAAAAGTGCGTGTAAATACCTACTAGAATAAAGATATTTTGAATTAGAACAAACACATATTTACAAATGAAATACGATATGTATTTTAGCTCAATATAAAAGGCCATGAGCACTTTTACTTAAATTTATTAATGTAATACACTTTTAAAGATATTTTTCTTAATAGGTATGTACATATCTCACGTTCGGCAGTTAGCAAAACAATCAAAATACTCATACAAATTGAGGAGAGACAGAACAAAACGTGATAATTCCTTGATGTCTAACTTCACACATAAGGCCAAAAATCGGCCACTACATTACCTTTGTGCAAAAAAAAAGTATGAACTCTTATGAATAGAAAACTAAAAGATTATTAAATGTGTTTTTTTATTTCAAATTGTGTCTTTTCCTATGTAAAAATATAGAAATATGTTGTATCAAATTGTTTGGAAATATAATTTTTTGAAAAGTACTGCGTAACAGAAATGTATCAGATTATGTTGCGATGTTGTTTATTAATATTTGTACGCATGGAAGCATTATGACTTGCTTTAAACTTTTAACTTTAGATGCTGTTAACTATAGGAATAAGCACGGTTTGAATCATGCCATCCTAAAGGGCGACATAATTTTATGGTATTCTGTCGAAATTCGTTGTTTTTTGACAAAAAGTTGAATAATCATGTTTTCTTGTTACTCCTCATTCATAACCTAAATTACGATAAGTATTTCACATTTACACAACACTGGAAGCCATGACAATAAGTCGAATTTATATTACCACTGCACGAGTCAAAAAATAACGTACTTAAAAAATATTCTGAATACTTTGTAGACAATTTGGAACCTCCGCGAGAACATCGCCGGTGCGTCTCTCATAGACGGTTACGTATTTAAATACGACGTTTCGCTGCCCCTTAGAAGCTATTATAATCTTGTACCACAGCTGAGGGAAAGATTAGGCAAGAAGGTATCTAAAGTTTTCGGTTATGGACATGTTGGTAAGTTTTATGTCAATTTATTTTAAAAAAATCCACGAACGGTTAATTGGGGACGTCATAGTAAGGATTGTTCCGTCAAACAAAAAATCACATCAAAGCAAAACTGTCAAGTTTTGCTTTGATGTGATTTGATGAAAAATGAAGAATAAAATGTATTTTGATTTGATGAAATGTCATTTCGTAAATTTTGGTTTTTAAAAAATGATAATACATTGCTTTCTTTGACTTTACTGTTGAAATAAATATTTACTTTTAAGATAACAGATATCTGTGATGTTTAATGATGCATGTACTTTTATGTTTGTTTCAAAAGACAAATATTTTAATTTTTTTTTATAACTGCCTTGACGGACTTCGTTCTGCAAACATTTTTTTTTAATTTCAGAGTTATCATTCTAGTTACATTTAAACTATTTTTCCGTACTTTAAGACTTTATCAATAAAGTTACATTATTTATCTCATTTAAATTCGTAATTAAAATTACATGCCGTTTTGGTTTCGATTGATAAATATTTAACAGCAAGATGTTGAATTTGCTTAGTCGCTTGTATGCGATAAGAAGTGTTTATCTTATGGCAATTTTTATGTTTTTGCTTAACGAAAACATTTAAAACTAACCGAATTGGTGGAGCGGTTTTCGAATTTTGAGAGTAGCAGCACATTAGGCGTTTTATTTTTATTTATACATTTATCTTAGAAACACATTTCACAGACTGTTCTAATCATCTCATAGCCTGTTATTAATTCAATTTTCAGGCGATGGTAACATCCATATTAATGTGTCTGTACCAGAATACAGTCCCGAAGTTTCGTCGATGTTAGAGCCCTACATTTACGAAGAAGTCGCAAAACTAAATGGCTCAATAAGCGCAGAACATGGCGTAGGTTTTCGGAAACCCCAATACATTCATTACAGCAAAGATCCAAGTGCATTGCATTTGATGAAGCAGCTCAAGCAACTTATGGATCCTAAAGGAATTCTTAACCCTTACAAAGTACTGCCTGATATTTGACGAAATCATCTTTATTATATAAAATATTAAATAAATTAATGTCTCGTTTTTTTTATTAGCCCTTTAACGTACTATGATGGCGACAATTGTTTCTTCAGATAAAAAGCCCCTACCATACATAAATCATCGCATTATATATCTTCGCTCAAACTACAATTGCCCAGTATTATTAACTAATCCACGTAAGTTAATATCGTAATTCTTTGGTATTTTAATCGTAAAACATCTGGATTTATTATGAAGTTTCCCTTTATATTTTGAAATTATTGAAGTGCTATTATATGAAATCATACCTGTGACCCATAATAATCGTCTTTATTCAATGGGTAACCCATTGGTTGAATTAAATTTAAAGAAAAATATCTGTTGTCGTCTTTCTCTTTACGAGCACCCCCATCAAACCTGTCGAGATTCTAACACAAAAGCTATGGCCACTTACGATCAGAATATAGTAGCGCAGTTTAAAATAGGAATAACCAAAAAATCACAAAATACAAACGAGGTTAAAAACTTTGCCTACTAAACTACTTTATCATTGTGCTATTAAAAAAAAAATTCAAATGTATAGATAACTATAGCGATAATATATAATGCTAAGCTTACTATGTATGTTTTTTATTTCAAAATGTGATCATTTTCTGAGCAGAACGAAAATATCATGATTTGTACCAAACATTTTGAAACTATAATGCCAATTTTCAATATGCGTACTAGAAGTTATGTAATGTATTGTTCCAATTTTGTTAATATTTTTAAACGGGAATATCATGATCTGTAATAAACTGTTTGGAACTGCTATGTCAACTTTCATTAACTACAACTCATACGAAAGATTAAATGATAAAACTTTATGAACTACTAGCCTAGTGCAAAGATCGCTGGTAATGATACCGTATGATACGTTTATTTTACTTCGGGAATATTCTTGTACATTTTTTCTGAAAAAAAAAAACCAATCACATCTTATGATTGTTGAAACAGATTATTGTCCTTGCACGCGTTGCTTCTATTCGACAAACTAGTTTTTGATGAATAAGTAAAGAATCTATATTAACATGCTTTGTTTAAACACGCAATACAAACGTGTCCAATATTACTAGTTTTTTTTTTAACGGAATGTATAAGCCAAAGGCATTTGCAGATACTGCGGAATCAAGTGGGCAGGACGCAGAAGGCGCATAGCCTAAGACCTCTTTACAGGTACCGAAGCTGGGGGCTCCCGGAGGTCTCGGCTCGGGCCGCTTCATACTACTATTTTACCGGATTGGGAGACCACCGAGTTTTTACATCGCTTCGGCGAACGCTCTATGGAGTGACTACACTCAAGTGCCCCAAGAGTGGAGTTTGGCTTGGATCCTTACTCGTTGGTAATATCCGCTTAATATTCCGACACAAGGGCCGGAAGGAGTCTATTTACGGCATGATCGACGGTTGATATTGTCTGGTCAATATCACTAATACCACACACTCCGGAAAGCGTTAGCGCTGGGAGAAGTAGCGGCAGAAACTCTAGCAATGCCTCGTCTAGTTTGATTGGAGAGATTTTGCTGTGATATACGACCGGATCGTATATTGGTTTGTTATCGAATAGCGCCAATGGCGGTTAGCAGTGTACGTGGCTTACCCCCGAAAATCAGAGTACATTTCTCGGTCTCAAGACGGTGTTGTTAGAATGTATGATATGTAGTTTTATCATAAATGGCGGCACCTACAATCAACGAATTTTTGTTAAACGGCAGAGTAAAAGTAATGAATGGATGACAGTTTTAGGGCGATTGTTGGCAGTTCGAGGTCGACCTGTTCTGTACTACCTGAAATGCAAAAAAAGCACTGGTTGCATATGAAGGACGGGTCTGTTTACAGCCTGATAGTGTCAATTTATTCGCCATGACATTTTACTCCCGCTATATAGTTTCTTAGTCCATGCTGATAGAACATTATTCATTGTCTAAGCTACCAACATTGATTTTTTATATAAATGACAGTGAACATGTGAACCATTTATGTGGTAACTTAAACTATCGAAGTTGGTCTTGTGAAATGCCTAGTTACATAGGACTACAAAACAGATGATCAAACAAATTGCTTTCTATGAAATCAAACGATGAAAAGCCTCGGAAAGGAAATTAATGCACTAGCCTAATTAAAGCATGTTCACATTTAATTAATTCAATGCCTGGTCAGAAAACGTTTATTATTTTTATAAAACTTGTTTAGGCGAAATATTTAATACCTAATCAGTCTTAACTTTTGTTTATATAAAAAACCACAGTTTACTTAAATGACTTTTATTAAAATATCCATTTATTCTTATAACATTCATAATATCACTGCAACAAAAATACAATGGAATATCATAAACATTTGCCTAATCGCATGAAATAAATAATTCTGGTACATATTGCAAAAAATATTCAAAAATGTGTTTTTTATTATTATTAAAGAACAGCATTAATGGTCCTACATGCTATATTTTAAGTATGTGAAATGTATATTATAAAAACTGGCATTTACGTCATTGATTAAAATATTTCGTTCGGTATTACACTCACTCTGCAAATGAAGAGTAATGATAAAAACAACGTAAAATTAACAAAATTTACCAATATTACACCTAACAGAAAAAAACTGATTGATAAGAAGTAAAGTATTTTAAAAAAAAATTTAAACAAAATTTATTGTCACATAGCTTCTTTTAATAAAAACAAAATAAAATAAATATTATTATGTCAATTAGGAATAAATGATTAATATTTTTTTTAAATTTGTGCATTGCTCTGCAACTAAATGATTCTACATGACAAATTAAACATGATGTCTTAAGCAGGAATACATAATAATGTTAATATAATTGCTTTATTTTCTAATTAAAACAAAGATTACTACATAAAAAATGTGTAGCTAATGGCCACTTTCTACCGACAATTATATTTTTCAATTAACATGTCACTGGTATAGTAAGAGAAATGGAAATACACTCCCGGAATTTAGACAAAATTTATTAAGTATCTATTTATCATTACTGATATTTTTGTCAAACCAGTTTCTGAATTGCAATATGTATATTCATTAAATTAATAGATTGGAAATTTACAAATACAGATATAGATTTATAACTTTTATGTTACAAAACTTAACCGGAGTGTCTTTAGCAGACTTACTGACTGTCTTAAAGTGAAATGAACTAAAGTAATATTTTGTAAAATAATTTAATATTCTTGCTTGCATTCATAAATTTATTCTAATTAGCGACAGACTTCATTTAAAATGCAAATCAATTGACAACAATACATTGACACATATGCATACATTATAATAATTGGCTCTTGGATAGTTGAAAATAAAAAATATAGACCATCTTTAACATCCAATATTCACCACTCAAAGGAGCAGCTTTATACATAGATATATTGTATCTGTTAATTTAACACATTTATTGATAGGCAGTAACTGTAAGTATTGCTAATAAGTTCACGGTATTCTTATTAAAGACATTACTAGCAAATGCACATATGGAAGTATTAGCGTCGACAACACAATGAAAACACCTTCCTTCATTATATTATGCTAATGCAAGGAAAAGTCTTATACGCAACAATATAAGGTTTGAAAGGAATATTTTGTGATTTCCTTTTATTATTATTGCTGAGATGACCTTATTCTCTATGGAGCTTCCTAATCACTTCCTAAACAACCCATGCTAATTTGTCTAGAGTGATAATTAAGTTGGTCTGTCACAGATATATTTTTATTATTTTCATGGATTTTTATATTTTTTTTGTAAAATTTTTCACAATCCTCCTGTCGCTGTAGACTGAAGATGCATCTTGTCTGTCCCAGGCGAGCTAAAGTTGTCGTATGCAATACACGGTTATCGTTTAATCTGGTTGGAGATCTTGAGGAACTCCAGGAAACCAGCCTGCATTTCTGCATCCATACCCGTTTCCCATGCGTCGTTTTCTAGTTCATCGCTGAAAATATTTTTTTGCTTGAAATGTACTTTATTCATTTGCTATAGAGTAGTGACCACAGAACATAGTTCAATATAGACATTAGCATTTAAACATTTAAGAACATTTACTTTTAACTGAAATAAAATCTTACCTAATATATTTGGTAAAAATGAACAAAACAGTAAAAGCTTTAACATATTTCATGATATACATACATGGAGTGCTCAATCAATTGTAATAATATTTTAATTACTCAATTAATTAATTCGACTAATGCTTATTATGTCGTTGTCGCATTGACGTTTTTTGCCTTTGCATAGTAGTATAGAAGCCTTTGCAAATATTCAGATGTGGGGTTGGTCACACAAGTAATAAGAATAAACTCATTTAGTATATTTCAGTGACTATTTTTTAAGACCCTATTTACTCACACTTATGCATGAGAAATTATTGTCAGTCTTGAATAATAACTCATGCATACGATTTCTCGACAGTTACTTCGTCACTGAACAGAAAATGCAAGTAATTAAGCATGAATAGCTAAGTGTTATTGTAGTCTTAGTAGGGATTGAAATAAATTCTAATGGAGAATGGTCATCAAGTCTGATAGTTTTAAATTATTTTGTACCTAACACTCTCATTACATGAACCTGGGACAAAATATGAGCGGAAAAGGTTTAGGTGGTCAAAATTAATTAGGGTATCGCTTTATCAAGGAACTCTTTAAAAATAAAAGAATGAAAGATTAAAAATTTCTTTGTACAGCTTGGTAGTTTTACAGCTAAAAACTAATAATCCAACAAGAAAAGCAATCTGGAAGCAATTAAATTTTTGGATCCACTAGAACACAGCATCTAATGTAAATCCAAAGTGGCCTGTGGGTTAATAAAGTCAGTAAAGTCGCAACAGAATTATTTTGAGGGTTAATAAGAAAACTAACTGAAAAGGATATTTTACCAATCTGCAGGGCTGTGGAAAGTATATTTAGATAATAATTTTTTAACCAAGTATATAAATTAAAGCATCCTAAACGCGATGCTGCATAAAAATATGTGGAACCCATTTGATACTTGTTTTATTTTACACTGTTTGTACATATTTTTTAAAGATCCTGTTTTTACTGTTGCTACTCTCAAATTTTGGACAATAGTCGTGCGCTTGATGACACCTGCATAGTGCAATTCTGATAAGCAAGATTTTATCCTCGTTAACTAATAGCAGAAAAACCCATTTTTTAAAAGTTGTGAAAACTATTGTTATTTAAAATACAAAGTATTAAGTAATATTACAAATTAAAAAAAAAACCTTCAAAAAACTTACAGTATGTCTTCATCGAGAGCTGCAGTTTTAGGTGGGAGGTTACTCTGCAAAAATGCGCATTCCTCTGCAGTTAGGCTATGCCCGTCTGCAAGATAACCTCCTTCGTTGTTGGTGCCTCCTTCGACTTCACCATTCATTACTGTTATTACGTCATAAATTTTCACACAGGTAGTTAAGAGAAATAAGAATATTTTGGATCTTTAATTATAAATACTTATATGTTGTGTACCTATTAAATTAAGTCTTCATATTTAAGGTAAGAAAGCACACAAACCATCCTTAATTTATACTGGAGGAGACTAAGATTTGCAGTTTTATATATATATAGAGTAAAACTGAAAATCTTTACTGTAAATACTATATATATATATATACACAAAACTTTGTCTGTGTATGTCAAAATTTTATTTATTTGTTAGCCAATATAATAATTATGTGCAATCTGCAAAACATTATTCTACTACAATTCTGTTATATTGCCTGCAAGAAAGATGCAAAGTGCAAAAATTTAATGTTAAACATACCAAATTTGGACAATAATTTAATAATGTTCATTTTGTCCAATAACAGCTGTATTATTATTGAAAATAATTTTAAAAAATGTTCCTAGGTTGTCAATCATCAAGTGCTATGATTTTATGTCAAGGAGTTAATAAAATCTTAAAGAAGTTTTCACAACTTACTGTTATTCACATGACGTCGTCTAGTATCGATAATAGTATTGTGCGGGGGTGGGTGTGCGGTAGGTTGGGAAGCACGCTCCGGTTCGGACAGGCCCCAGCGCGCCGCACGTAGTGCCATCACGCCGCGGACGCAGGGCAACGACGAACGCCGACGGAGTCGCTCAAATGTCGCGTGCATGCCGCCCGGGCAGTCAGCATCCAGTGCTATGCCTGACAACTGTGCAAAAATTAATGTCTTACAGCCTTGACCAAAAGTGTTAGGCACTCGCTAAAATACGTGCACAATTACTTATCTGTTTAGCAATATAATTAGTGAAAATGTGAAAAACTGATTTCAGGAATATATAAAAATATGTTTTTCAATTTTGGGGGTCAAATATTTTGTTAATACTTTAAAACCCATATTTATCTTATATATTGCTACATATATTTGCAGAATACTGTAAAATAACATTATTTTTATGCTACATTCATCAAATGTAGTCAAAATGAGAAAAACATATGTATATTTACATTTATTATTAATTCAAAGTCATGAATTGAAATACTTTAGTAAATAGAATAAAATAACTCACTTTTAGCAGTTGACACACAGCTTTGATGTTTATCTCTTTGTCTGTATCCAACAGATGGAGCAGTACTTTACATAGGCTTTCACCCAATGATTTTAATCTTCCTCCCTGAAATTTAAATTAAAATGATATTATATTATATTAACAGCTGCATGATTAGTAAATTTCCATGTGGCTATTAATACTTACTACCAGGTCAAATGGTTAACCACCTTTATTCAAGTTCTTAAATTGACAAACTAGATATTCTTTAGTGTTTAGATATTATACATATAAACAGACATATATAATACATTATATTATATATATATATATTAATAAAGGATACATTTATATATATATATATATATATATATATATATATATATATATATATATATATAAACTGATTACACAAATTTAATATGAAGTATGACTGAGACATTTTTGGAAAAAAAGTCACCCCCTATCAATATTCCAAGATACCTGACAACAAAAATTATGTAATATAAATCAGTTTTAAATAGCAAGTCTTATTATATATAAAGATTTACTTTACTTATTATTTATAAAGATTTACTTTATAAAGGTTAACCCTACTCAGTGTTATATTGAATTTTAGAGTTAAGAAAATTGAATGTTTGTTTACATAAGATATTTTTAAATTAAATCATAAATTTATCTAAAAACACAATTCATGATATTATGACAAATAAAGATTTTGATAGTTATGTATAATAAATAAATAAATGTACTCAGACAAAAAAGTTTACTTCTTGCACCAATAAAATTCAAATAAAAATCTTATATATAAGAGATTAAACCAAAATAATTTTATTTGAAATAATGAAATAACTTTAATTTTATTTATAATGTATTGCTGTGAATTATGTCTTCATTAGATAATAAAAACTAGATTTGCTGTCTTCCTGTTATGATTTTGTCTTGCATACAAAAAGTTACAAGTGTATGGTATAGTTTAGCCTGAATGGCAATTATTTTGCTACAATAATCAAACTCAGGAAAAGTGTTTACCTGGCTGTTCTCCAGTTGAGTGTATATTTCTGCAAGAAACATGGCAAATCCTCTCATATTCTCTTCTGAAGTCTCAACCCCACTTATTATTTTATTCTCTTCAGTAGAGCAGCGCTCCAAAAGACATGCACGGAATTTTGACTCTTCTGGTGGTGCCACAGAGTCATACATAGAGCAAAGTCGAGCTCCATTGTAGCGGAAATTAGACTCGGCTATTGACTACATAAAAATTTTTTAAGGATAATAGTAAAATCTTATGTCTTTTATAATTTATGCTTTGTTCAACAATTTTTTAATGTGAGATATGTAGAGATTTTATTAGAACCTCTATTTAGTTTTTAGTTACACTGGAATTTGCATACCATGCTCTATTTAATTGTTTCCTTTTTAACTTTCCCAAAATGGTGGACAAAAATTTCTCAATTTTATAACAAAAAACATAGATATAAAATGAAAATTAATTGAATAATGCATTATACTTCACTCTAGATATTATGACTCATATCTTCTGATTGTTAGTACCTCCATACCACCAAAATGTGTGTTACACTGAATATTATTTTGTAACTTACTCCATATCATTTTAAATTACAAAGTTAGCATCCATGTTGAAATCTAAACATGTTTGGTACCAACTTAAGTAATGTATGTGCTAAGTTAAGGTGCAATAAACTTACATGTAAAAATTTGAAACTCTCAATAAATATGATAATAAACATCATCGAAAATATTTTATTTACACGATTAAAATTTACCCAAGAACCATATTTTTCATTTCATTTTTGTTAATACAAATTAACACAATTTTTTCATTGAAAAATATATATAAGAATCAATATCAAAAAATGTATACCTGGTTAACAATAGCTTCAACAAGAGGTCTTGTATAATTAATGTCATGTAAAGTTGAAACAAAAGAATCAACTAGTGGCCCACACAATGTATCAAACTTTCCAGGTTCAAATGTTATCTCACACATAACAGTTATCAAATTAGCCAGGTTCTCCTAAAACAAAAGTAACATTGAAACCAAATGTTTCTACTTTGAACCAAAAAAATTGTAAAATGATCATATTTACAAACCCGCAAATCCATATTTTCAAGTTCCTCAAGTGAATATGACATGTCATCATAATTATACGGATTAACATCTTGTGCCTGACGAAGTCTATCTTGCACAGAAAAACGTTGTGGCCTGTAGGGAGATGGGTCTGTATATGCTACAGGTTGAGGCACATAATTTGGCGGATACCACTCCTTTGCATCTACTGAGAGTTTCGACTTTGAAGGCTCAACTGATAAATCATAAAGAAATTGGTTAACATTGTTTGTAGCTTTGAACATATTATTAGTTTACAAAAACATCATGAATTTTTCTGTTGTTACAATAAATTTAGAAAAAAAAGTGCTTAATTAGTCCAACAAGTCTCTTGATAGAGCACCCTTTAAACTGAAACAGTGATGAACTACTACTAGGTGACATACTAAGATCATGGGTGTTCCTAACTAGAACTTTGGCAAAGATATCCTACTACCAAAATTTATTGGTTATACTTCTTATCTATGAGATCATAACATCACATCCAAAAAAAAAATCTATTATATATTAATATACATTTTATTATTGCATATGGAGGATGGATATTAATAAGCTCTGAAAGTTAACAACTTACCTGTTTCATCCTAAAACTCTCTAGCATTTTGTTTTGGACTAATTTATCATTTCTAATGTACACTTTTGCATCATATCATAAATCGCACCATTAAGACTGATTATTTGTCACACATTAGCAACTAAATATTTTAGCTGATCACCCAACGTTTTATATATTTTGAACACCTAGATTTTGATCAACACAACCGGTTGCCAGCTGTCAAAATACGTCGACGTCATCATAAATGAAAATTCTTAAAACTTTCACCCGAAGTCTTTAAGTGCATAAACGTGCAGTGTATGACGTCGTCGTCTACTACTCATTTGTATTCATCTTGTGAAAGTGTTAATTAAAACTTTACGTAACGAAATATTTGTTACCTTTAGTATCTTCAACATAAGTTTTGGGCCGACGTAGTTCCTTTGGTTGATTTTCAGTTTGCTGCCATCCACGACCTCTGCCTCTGGATCCTCCAACATCCCCGTTATTCATTTCACTCTCTTAAAATGCTTTATCTTTTGCGCGAACTGTATGTAGTAATATAATATCATTAATTTCCATAAACGTCAATAAGATATTTAAACAATTTTAGAATCTTATCAGTAAATTAGACACGTAAACAAAGACAAATACGACAAATACTTTTCAACGTTTCACACGGCGCTACGAGTAACATCCAAACTGAATGCCACCACCATGTTATTTGAGAGAAAGAGACAGAATTAGTATTACCAGGCTACATAAGAGAACATTATTTAAATACTATTGACAGTACTTTAATTAAACAAAATACTTATTGGTTTATGTGGACTTCTTTGTTAAAATGAGCTAATACGAATAGTATTACATGAGATACAATATAAAATAAATGTATAATGTTTTCCTATATTGCATGTCATTTGGTATTCCGTCCTATTTTCTCTTTTCTTTTTCTACTATGCGAGGTTTTACAGAGACGATTATTTTACGAGTATTTTGCACTTGCAAGATCTTATAAACACAACTAGCAATCAAATGTCTAGAACTCCTTAAAGACTTTCGAGAGTATTTTAATTGGGACAAAAGTTACATAACCATCCCTTACAGAAGTGGATTTCTTTTCATCAGGTAAAAAAGCATTTCCAAAAATTAATTGAACCACAGAGAAGTCATTTCTAACGCAAAAAAGTCGGTCTCCAACAGTATTGTACCCGTTCGATTAATGTTGAAACTAGGATAATGACAGTGGTATTAAGAACTTATCGATAATCTTATGCTCTGCGCTTATGCGTGTGTATGCAGAACTTCTCTGGAATTTTCGTTTTTATTTTTGGATAATATCCATATTGATTGTTAAACTCAATTGCTGATATCTTTTTTATTGTGCATTTTAACTCATAATAATGAAAAATTACTCGCCATCAATTTTCCCACTTTTATATCTTTTATAATTGCACTGTAGATTATTATTTTCTTATGAAACCTCGAATCGGTAACGATGCACGTTTTTTAAAATTTCAGAAAATTGTTGTCCAAGTTGAATAGTACGGTTAGAGAGTCAGAAAAAAAATCACGAAAGCAAATCGTAGTTATTACTTTCAGTAATAGGAAATGCATAACAATGACGGGTTAAAAGTTGGAATATAAATGAATATATTTTGCATGTATAACTTTAGGATGATTAGGGGAGAGCACACAGAAAGTAATAAAGTGATACCAATTTTTTTTAGCTGTCACGCTATTAATGTTTTTGTGTGTACCTCTTACTTAGTTCAGTGTTTTAAAAAATGACAAGATGACAAAATATCCTAATTGGTTACGAGTGCACATAAAAGACAATTACTTACTTAATTCATCTTATCAGAATAATTAAAATTGCGGGTAAGACTCTATTTTTCCACTCATCCACTTGAGAGACTTGATTAAATATACCGAATTGGCTTTAAAAGTACAGTAAACTAGCCACACTGGATAAAAATAAAACAAATTATGTTTAATAAGTTTTTAAGGAATATGATTTAATATTATTGCAATTTATACAATATTTAATATATTTAGTTTTCAAAATGACATTTGTTTTTTTTTCGGCCATATCGTTTTTATTTAAAATATATATAGACTGTCCATACCGTACAATGGCGTCTATAATTTTGGATGCCAGTTAAACAAATTCTGCTTTGTGCCGTTCTCATTACTGTATTAAAACTAATTACGAGCTAATTAAAGGGCTTTATTTACACTGCAGTGAACAACGCTTACATTTTAAAAAATTGCTTTTATACTACACAATTCTAGTTACATATAGTAATGTTGTGCAAAATATGTATTTAAGCAGCCTATCAAAAAATGAGCCCTTCTGTACAATCCGCTTGAAACAATGCAATAATTTATTTAATGCACTTAACAATTATTTTTATTTACTGATTATATTAGATATTAAAATTTTCCTATGTTGTAAACTTTCCTAATTTAGCTAAATTTTGTTATCAAGAAATAGATAATTGATATGGATTTATAGTAAAGATCAGAGATAAAACCATAATATTACTTATAGGGTTAAAGGTACCCTGACTGTACCAAGACGTTAATTGAAAATCTAGTCAATAAAGTTTCCCAAACACTTTCGTTAATTGACACATGTAACAGGGCTTATTATAGTATTATTAATCTAATGTTCAATGTAAAAACATACTTGAGATTCTTGTGAAGGTTTTTTTCTACTGTAGACTTGTTCTCTAGCTCATTAGGTAAGATTAGAAGTCTAAGCAGAAATAGCCAATGCTGTACACTTTCAAAAGAAGAGGCATTTACAGATTGGTACCCAGAAATTGTCATTTATACACCTCAATGAATTTGATAACCATAAAATGAAGTTACACCAGTATAAAGTAGGTTCATTCATTACTTTGAAGTAAATAACTATTGCTTTATTTTTTTAAACACATAACATACAGTTTTTACATGATTTTTATTATTTGTCTCTCTTTTACCTTTTTTAATTTCCAGTAAATTTGCATATTTTGATATGGTGTGGCCCAGTGGCGTAACTAGGGGGGGGCGGTGGGTGCGGTCCGCACCGGGCGGCACTTACCTTGGGGCGGCATTTTTTATATTTACTTATAGTTTTAAAAAGCAACTTTTTCATTTCAAATTTATTTTCTTTCTTGAATAATAAATGATTATTATAAGTTTAATATTTGATTTACATGAATTATGATTAACTTTATGATTTCGAATATTATTCCTCGGTGTATATAAATGCATTTTAGTGTAAATTTTGGATTCTAATTCAAGAACAAGATAAAAATTTTATTTTATTGTATTCATTAAAATTCGTTGAATTCGTAAAAGGATCTTTACGAATTTGTCCGGCAATTTTTCCTAACTAAAATTTTTTGATGTCAGTTTATAAATGTCATTTCTTTTGAAAAGTTTATATGATTACTTTGAAGTAATATATTAATATTTTTTTAAATCTAAAACTACTACATATAATAGAAAGGGCGGCAAACTCGAGATCGCCCCGGGCGGCAAAAGTTCTAGGTACGCCACTGGTGTGGCCTCAAATTATGTTCTGGTCATGGTGTTCAAAATCCTTGAATTGAGTCTGTATAAGCTTCAAAAATAAAGTAGTGGATTGGGTTAGAAATGCAATATTTATATTTTACCTAAAACTTGTAAAATTTTTGTTAAATAAATTAGTAAATGCAGATCAATATTATTTATTTTTGCAGCTAGTAATTAAAATAATATCACAACATCTGCTAGCACTATATCTACTTCTTAATGTTTTCTATACAAGCAAAAACCCTCAATATTATGATTATTTAATTTTTTAAATTAAAAACAATAAATTCATAATGATTTAAAATTATTGTGTATTATGATATCTAAGAGGTTCAAGCTTAGAACATTAAAATAAGACTAAAGAATACATGAATTTGAGATATTTTATATACTAAATGATTCCCCGCAACCACAAGTGCCTTTGATGTTTGGGTTGTTGAAAACAAATTCAGCTGATAGTTTATCCTCCACATAATCCATTTCAGTTCCTAGAAATGTAACAAAATTTGGATATAAAAATAATGGAATAATAAAAAACAAACAAAAAGTGTGTTAATTTTTGCCCATTTACTGTTTTTATATTAATTTAATAAACCATTTTATGTAATAATAGTTGATACACACCTAGTAATGTTAATTGAGCTTTTTTGTCTATTATTATTGTTACACCATCCTGTTTAACTTCTTCATCCAACTTTCCTTTATCCGTTGCATAATCCAATGTGTAGGATAATCCATTGCACCCTCTTTGCCTAACACCAACCTTTAATCCAATGAAACCCTTAGCTTCATCTTTAGACATTATTTCTTTGACTTTCTGCACTGCTGAAGGAGTCAGAATTAGTGCTGCTCGAGAAGGCAGTACCCTTTTTTTTACAGCCCTGACGGTTGCACTTGCAATTGTTTTAGTAGCCATCTATAAGTATAAAAAGAAATAATTACAAAAAAGTGGATTCAAAATTAAGTTATTAGCACAACAAGTGGTGTTTGCTTCGGGAAAATTAACACACCATAATTAAAAAATGAAATCGCAATGGTTTATTAATACCTTAAATGAGCATAAATGAAAATTTCACTCTTATAATTTTGGTGTCCAAAACGTATTTTCTGTCAGAAAACAAATCGTAATCGATGGCAAGAAAAGTATTTATATAAAAATAAATTTGTTATTTGAAACTGCAATATATTCAAATTAGTTTAAGGTTTATTATTGCGTTACAGCTTCTGTACGTTGTAACATATAATTTCTGACTACATAAGAAATAAAATTTAAGCAATGACATTAAAACGGTATTGCTATAAATAATGTTTAAAAATCTTGGCTTTGTGCATATGTATTATTGTGGGTTTTTTATTATTAGTCTTCTTAAAATGACCACTAAAAAAATACAAATTTGTAAAACAAAAAATATTTTCACTCTCTCTCGATACTAAACTTTCCAAAAATAGATTTTTTAAAGTCGTGTCATCGTTGACTTCTGATTCAAAATAAATTTTGGCGAAATTGTGGTCCCAAAATTTCGCAAATTGTAAAATGGTGGATGTTTTTAATTGTCCTTAAAAAGCGAAATAATAAAGCCTATTTAATTATTTGAAATAACTAGCAACTCAGCCCAATTAGAAATTGTGAATGACACGTCAGGTTTATCGTGTACCACCGCGGTAATGATTTTCGTTTATCACAGTATGTTTTAAAATAATTTAATTATGGGTGGACAAAAATTTGAGTACGATGAAAGTGGATCTACATTCTTTTATTTTGTACTTTCATTCTTAGCTTTAATACTTGTGCCGGCTACATTTTATTATTGGCCGAGAAAACGCAAAGAAGGTGAGTTTATAAGTTATTTGAGAAATATATATGATTTATTTAAATTCATTATTGAACTTTGATTCTTTAATGTCTTGAAGTCGTGGTTAATTGTGGCAGAGCTATAATCATATACGATACAATAGTTGTGCTGATTTTTTTTGTTGTTGTCAACGTGACGATACGATTCATTTTTGAGCATTGTTATAAATTAAAACATAGGTTAAGCTTCAGTTCAGCAACTTAACATTAATTGAAGAACTTTGTACACAAATTACAATGAATATACACTACGCAGATTATTTAAACTCAGTATCGTCGAGTTTTAATACATTATTATTATTTCAGATCCTTTACAAAAGGCAGAACGATGTCAGTGTCCTAACTGTTTAAAAAAACAGCAAGTTATTGAACAATCACAACCTTACAAGAGCCTCAAAAACCTTTTTATTAAGCTTGCTATAATCTCTGGATGGGTACTTCTTGGTTTTTTGGCATACAAAGTATCACAATTTGATTATGAAATGTCTAATTTTGATCCATATGATATATTGGGGTTGCCGCCAGGAGCAACTCAAGCTGAGATTAAGAAATCATATCGTAAACAATCTTTGATACTTCACCCAGATAAAGAAACTGGAGATGAAAAAGCTTTTATGAGACTTACCAAAGCATATCAAGTAAGTTTTATTTGAATAATACAAATACTTTGGGTTTAAAAGTTGTAAGTTATAAATTAATGCACATAGAAATTTTGAAGAGAAAACTATAGATAATTTTCAGGCACTTACAGATGATGAAGCTCGTAGAAATTGGGAAAAATATGGTAACCCTGATGGACCTGGTGCCATGAGCTTTGGCATTGCATTGCCCAGTTGGATTGTTGAAAAAGAAAATAGTGTTTGGGTTCTTGGTTTATATGGACTTGTCTTTATGGTTGCTCTGCCTACTGCTGTAAGTTAATTCTAATTTGTTATATTATCTTTAAAGTTATAACTTAAAGAAGGAAAAAATAGTTAATAATAGAGAGTGTGTGTGTGTGTGTGTTTTATAGACAGAATCTAAATATTTTAGAAATAGTCTATTTTTTTTTCTTTATAAGACTATATGCAATTTTTATTAGGAACTTTTGCACCATTCATGTAGTTAAATAGTATGCTAATTATGATTAATCAAAATTTTGTGATGCTTAATTCTTAGTCATCTCTGGTTGTTTACTTAATAATACCTTAATTCTGAATAAGACTGAACTGAAAATGAATATGAGGTTTCAAGTCTAAACTGTATGTTTAATACATGCACATATAGAAAGAACACTTTAAAATCTATCACTCTCAATATTTACTAAGTACTTGAAAAAGTGACTAGTTTTGCATTTCCATTATAGAAAAACCAGAGTTTGTGTTTAATCCCAAATGCAGTTACCTGGAGTGCTGAATTGACAATTGTTGCTGCTTAAAAAAATATTTTGCATTTTAGATCTGTTTTAGACAATTACAAAAAGTGTATGATTTGATGATTTGAATATTTTAGTGAACTTGCTCGGTACCCGAAAATCGTGTGTTGTGTATCAGAATCTTTGTTAAATAAGAAAATTGTTGTTACCACTTACATGTCCATCTTTCTCCATTTTTAACAATATTGCTTTAATTGTCACCTTCATAATTTTTTTTACATATTTACTATAGTTGATTTCTGTACAAAGAAAATCATTAGAAAAATAGGAAAACATTCTTTATCACATTTAATTTTTATTTTTAAAGTGTTGTTTATTAAATGGTATCTAAACCAGTGAAAGACAAACAATACAACTAAACAATTTCTAGTACAAGGTTTTGTAAAATATAAAAAAAACTTTTCTTCTAACTAATACATGTTGCCAATTTGGTTTAATTTTGCAAAGAATCAACTCAGTAGTGTTGATAATTTAATTGGCCTGTTAAATTGCTATTGCTTTCTACTGTTGTTTTTGAATGTTTAAGTTTTAGTTATAAAATTTGCATAAAATTTTCAAGTTAATAACAATAAGAATGATGTAAATGTCCAAATTTTGTTAAGAACAAAGTGTTTGTATAATATTTAAATCTCAAACAACAATCCAAATAACATTTAAATGTCAAATTGACTTTATTGATTAGATTATTCTAACCTACTACATGAATTGGGACTTGATAATTATTGTGTTGGGGTTTGGGTTTAAAGAATTTATCCTCGTAAAACTTTGCATAGTTTCATAAAATGAGATATTAATTTATAATTCATAACAAATTTTCCCCTTTTCTATTACTTATTGGCCCATGTTAATGTTTAGAATACAACATTATACTACATTAATTAGCAAAATGTTTATTATAGACAATTATTATTATGATTAAAAACATTCACCTGACAGTAAATAGTAAACAAACATAATCTACTTATATTAAAATAAAACGAGTTTAAAAATAAAAAATCCTTATCAGCACAACTAACCACCAAATTGTGTTTTTAATGTTGCCTTGTTTTGTTTCTGCGGGCTGGTTTTCGGAACTAAGTGGTACTGCCCTCATTTTGCGTTGGGGCTTGCCTTACTCAACACAACCCAACTCCCCGAGAAATTTAACAAACCCTTGAAATTGCTGGCTATCTTAGGGAGGGACCTTTGAGATGCTGCTTATGGTAGGCAATGCCTCTTTTGCTTGTCGGGACTCCTTATAGCTCGTCAATTGTTCATTGTATTGACTCTTAATATGTTCCAATACAAGATATTTGGCTTTAAGGGGCAGTAAGGGGTATGATGGGCCGTAAACGACCATGCTGGAGCCTCTGGGTCAGTTGATCTGCAGTATTGTTGCCTCTGGAGCCACTATGACCTTTTATTCTCTGTAGTGTTACAAAGTTGTTAGGTCATTAGACATTTGCGACTTTATATATTAACTGAGAGGTAACAGTATGACTCTTAAGCAACTAGCAACACCACCCTAGCAACACCACCCTACTGTTAGAGAAAAATCAATTGGTAGAATCTCATACCTTCCACGTAGTTACAGCGGCGGACATATTCATAATACTCATGCATTCAGCTTGTAACACTACTCTGGTTACCAAGTGGCGTTGCTATGCTGATGTTCAACTCTTCTGAGAATGTCCCAGAGCCGAAGCCAGAGTTTTGGACCTTTCTGTGAAAATCCTGAGTTCTTTTGGATTCAGACCTTCACATTGGTCATCTTCATGCAATTATATTTTGTATTTATTGGTTGTGGTATCGCATTTCCGGCCTCTAGGATAGCAGTCCATGGGACTCCACTACTTAGCCCAGGAACTTGACCTTCAGTGAGAACTAAAGCATTGTCTGGAACAGTTTTGGCAGAGTTTATATTCCTAATGACCGTTTTTTTTGTGTACATGTGTTTTATGTTGTATATATTGTAAAATTGACTGGCTATAGCATCATTTAAACCGAAACATATAAGTAATGTTATGCATTTTTGTTGGATTGTTGAACATAGTGTCTTTGGAGGTACATCCCAGTGTATGTAAGGCCTACCCTTATTTGAGATATATAAATTGTGAGAATACCACTAAAATATATGTAATTATTATAAAAATTGTTATTATTTCAGGTTGGTACTTGGTGGTATAGGTCAATTCGTTATTCAGGGGAACAAGTTTTGTTGGATACTACACAAATGTATTTCTACTTTTGTCATAAGACTCCATCAATGCCTTTAAAGAGGGCTCTTATGATACTGGCTGCCTCTTGTGAATTTGACCGGAGACATAACTCTGAAGTTATTGAAAGGATAACAGATAATGAAGAAGTGCCTGCTGTAAGGATATATTAAATTTTATGATTGTTGATTAAATTAATGTAAATTTGATAGATGTTTTAAGCCAATTTAAAGTTTAACAGAAATCTTTTTTATATTTTATTAGATTATTGCATTGTAAAATTTATTCATAGTACTTTGGGTTAAAATTTGAGTTTATAACTTTGAATTAATGTTTGCTTTTCTATTTATAAAGTAATTCTTTTATAGCTTCTGCGAGAATTGCCAAATTTAGGTGAGAAAAATAAAGAGCAACCATTGTGTCGACCATACAGTATTAAAGCACGGGCACTACTACATGCGCATTTATCGCGAATGCGTCTTCCTGAAGATACTCTTGAATGTGATAGACGTTATATTGTGTCGCGTTGTCCAGACCTCATTGTTGAAATGGTCAATTGTGTAAACCAGCTAATCGCGCTGGCTTACGCCAGAAGAAGTGAGTTGCATTTATTTTTATTTTGATAATCAGATAAATTATTGCTTTAAACTACTGGTGGACATGAATGACTTAAACTTAAATATTTATTAAAGTAATATTTTAACTGTTTGCTTAAGATATTAATACTTACAATGAATGTAAGTATAATCACTGATACTAATACTTAATACTGCAAAACAAGGGCCGCATGGGGTTAAAAGTTATACAATTGATTAATCATTAAACTTCAATAATAGTGTAGTTTTGGGCTTTTTTTTTAACTAGATAAAGAGTTTACAAAAACCTCTGCAGTGGCCATTATTTTTACCTTTTTTAAATGCTTTAAAAAGTCATAATCATTCAATTTCAAGTTTTTGGGTGTGAACTAGCTAGAAGCTCCTGGCATTTCGATTAAGATGTATGTGGCATAACTGATTATTTACATTAGCTTTTTTATTGGACGATTTAGGATCAGTAGCATACTGGTGGCTGCTTTTTGCCATGTGGTTAGTCAAAAGCGATCTGAATGGATTGATTGACCAGACCCTGCAAACACTGTGAAACTTTGTTTCGTCATTGAAGAATTAATTAAAGATCCTGTGTTTGAAATAAGATCTTTTTCGCTTGTTATTCTCGTTCTGGGCGACAGAATAAATATTTTCATTCAGGTTGACTGATGAATTTCCATGAATCATCATTTTCTGTTACTGACCTGGGCGTGTTTACCTTTGTCGAACAAATTACTATATGGCAGTGGTGCATCCTATTTGTTGTTGAATTCTATACTTTATTAAGACTTGATTTAGATATGAGTCTTATCCTTGTTATTGTCATAATTTTTTTTTTCAGTTCCTCGGTTGCCGACTATAGAAACAATAGAAAATTGCATGAAACTTTCACCTATGATAGTGCAAGGATTATGGGAGTACAAATCACCACTGCTGCAACTACCATACATCACAGAAGATCATCTTAAATACTTTACAAATCGCAAGAAGCACATAAAATCACTTCTTCAATTAGCTCAATTATCTGGTGAAGACAGAAGACAAGTACTTAGGTTCCTTAATGATAAGCAGTATGAAGATGTTATGAAGGTGTTAGGAAATATGCCTTATATACATTTTCAAGTAAATACAGAAGGTACAATCATTTCAACTAAAGCTGTTTATATATTTCAGCCATATTTTTTAAAATTAATATTAAGAATTTAGACAAATGGGTAAATTCTTAATGTTATTGTTTTTTGTATCAATTGGTAATTATAAATTACAGTTTTCAATATTCCATTGAAATTTGTTTCTTTGCCAAGAATATTACTCAGATAAAATTAATTTAATATGAGTCATTGTTATTTTAGATAATGTACAGTATTACATTTTATCAAATAATATTTTAAAGCACCAATTTTAATTAAATAATTCTTAATATGAATATAATTAAATATGTATGCACATATCTAAAAGGTTTAAAGATAACATCTAATTAACGTAAAATAATTTAAACTTGTTAAATAACCATTGGATAATAAAATATATAAATATAAATATTTTTTTTTGTATGGAAACTTGAAATTTAATTTTTCTTTTATAACATTAAAACTTGTTTACAGTTATTGACGATGAAAACTCTACAGTAGTGACAGCCGGCGCTATAGTAACCGTTACCGTATCTTTAAGACGTACTAATATGAAAGAACTCTTTGGAGATACCACGATAAAAGAAAAAGAAACCATAAAGTAAGTAACTGTAGAAAGCAGTTTTCTTAAATTGACGCACAATGTCATAGTGTGTTCTCATCAGTATACTGGTAGCGGTAAAATATGACCCGTGTTTTATTGCAAGATACTTATAATAGATCTTGAAACACTTTATCTATAGTCATTATTTATTATAAGATATCCAAAATAGATTGACTAAGAAATTATTACAGATTTATATTAAAGAAACAGTTTAAATCAGTAAAAAATATATATTATATATATCTTACACAAAACGAGCACTATTAATAAAAAAACTTGAAATGTTAAATTATAAAATAGTTTAAATTACAAAACACTTCTTAGACACGGAACTAAACAAATAAATCAATAACTTTTCATAAAAAGTTCTTTAAATTTTCATTATGAGTTACTAAAAGACATCAATTTTACGTAAGAAGGTTAGGAGTTGAGTTCATGTGCTATTCTATTGAGGAGTGATTATTTAGGTTTATCGTAATATTAAAAGCGCCCCGAATACTACTATAGCATTACAATGCGATTAAGTTATTCATTTTTTCATTGCAGAGATGATGAAGAAGGTGGTGGTGAAAATGGTGAGAGAATAGAAAATGATAAAAACGAAAAGAATGATAAGAAAGATACGTTTAAAAGACCGGTGTGGATGAAGCAAACCAAGAAACATGCACCAGCAAAGAAAACAAAGAAGCCTGTGGCGAACAAACAGCAAGCAGTGAAAGTGGTACCGGCCACTGGTGCAAGTACTACTACTACATCTATCAGCAATGACACCAAGAAAATTAAAGAACCAAAGAAAAAGGATGAAGAAGGTACGATTTTGTATATACCCAACTCTTTTTTTACTTGGGCTTTTTCACATGTTTTTTTTTTTGTTCTAACACAAAGTCCAAAAATATTTTTTCTTTAAATATAATTCTACATATAGCATGCAATAAAATTATAATGTAATCTTCAGTTTCGGGTAACTGGTTATAAAGATTATATGAGCAACTTGTCAAATTAAAAAATTGCCAGTAATAACAGACTTAATATTGTAAAAAAAAACCAACTGAAGCTGTTAAGAATGTTCTTTAATCTCAAAAGTTGTGCTAGACATACACATCTATTGTTATTCCTAACTTAAATTTGTATTAAGTTTTTTAAATGTGTATCTAATATGAATTTATTATTGCTTATTGCACAGTTCTTTTTTTTTAAAAAAATCAAGTATTTAGCTTCTTTAATTTCAAGTATGCTTATATATTCTCAAATTTAACATATGTCACATGTATTTTTTTTTACGATTTTATTGATAGACTTCTAGGGAACATATACACCGTGTAAATGAGTTAGGTGTATCTATCTTAAATTCTAAAATTACTTTGTACTTTTACATAGGATTTTGTAGTTAAATATTTAATAATATTTATCAAACTTGTTTGTGTTACTGTTTAGGTGAGGATTCAGACACAGGCAGCTCAGATGAGTCCGGATCGCGCAGTTCTTGTTCCGATGATGAATCGCGCGACAAGTCTTCAGCTGCAGAAGATGATGACCAATGGGAACGTTTCCAAAAACGGATACTCAAACGAGAACGTCTTGAAGGACGATCCAAGAGTTCACATCCAGTGCACTGCCCATACTTCCCGCAGGTAAATTATTATAACACTGTAAAATGTGTAATAAAATATAGAAATCTATTTTCAAAACTAATAGATATGGTAATTGTATGTTGTATGTGTATGTTTAAAAATATGCCTTCTATTTAATATTAAGACTTCCTAATAGCTTCTTCACAAAAGGTAACTGCAGTGTGATGCGTTTTCATGGAATGCTATTCTTAGTGTACCTTATCCGGCGATATAGTAGTATGTAGCGGCCCGACCCAGGGTTTCCCAGGAAGCCCTCCAGCTTTGTTACATTTAAAGAAGTCTTATGCTATGCGCCCTTATGTCTACAAATGCCACATAAGCAACCGTGAAAGTCCGCTCCTTCAAAAAATCAAATTGTTCATGCGCCTGCTATTTGCGTGCCGGCAAAGCCTGGATCCATATTATTGCACTAGTGTTCCTTGGGATAATTTTTTAGAACAAGTTTTATAAAACTTTATTTCATTCTGTATACCAGCCAAAATGATGCAAGTTTTTAAAATATTTTACAATGCATATAACTTTACTTGAAGACCAGAGTTTAGTTGAAGAAACTGCATTCTTTTGCGTGAATAAAATCTAAATTCAAATATTGTCGGCGCCTAATTTTTATGTCCTGAAATTAAAAGTAATAAATTTTATGTTCGTGTTAGGAAAAACAAGAGTATTGGTGGTGCTACATCTGTGACCGCAAGTCGCGGACGCTGCTGACTGCGCCCGCGCACGTGACCGCGCTGGCCGCCGCTCACGAGCTGCAGCTGCGGTTCACAGCGCCGCGCTGGCCCGGTCTCTACACGCTCGCCTGTTGCCTCCGCTCAGGTCACCCCACTCATCCACTGTGCTACAACACATAAAACTCAATATACCGCTACACCCAACACTATAAAGGGTAGACGCATTCTTTAGATAAATGTTAAATTTTTTAACAAGTTTAACAAATTGTATAAGAAAAAACTAAATATTTCCTCAAAAACCGTTACATAAGAAATAATAATGATATATAAGAAACACAAAAACAAATTAGTGTACAGTCAAAATACGATCCATAAGTATCAAAAATACCAAAAATAAAATATGAAATAAATATAAATTTTGTAACTGTAGATCGCAACTTGATAACAAGCGTGCACATTTTTATGGACTGGTACAAAAATATCACCATCATTAGATATGTTTGATATGCAGATGCTAGCACCACTGAAGAACTTTGAAGAACTTCGTGTTTACCCAATTGTATTTTATGGCTGTATAAGTTTCTGTAAGCACTGTCAAAACTGTCACTAGAAAAGTTTTCTTCAAAGTGACATTTGACATTAATTTATTTTTAACGCTTATAAACATTGGATAGTGCCAACATTAAAAAATGTACAAAATTCGTTCATAAATAAGAACTAGTTTCAAAATTAACAAAAAAAAAAGGTTTTTGGTATGTTGTTTAAAACAACATTGTACATTTAAGGGTTAAATGTTGGCTGACTGCATGCAGAAAAAAAATTTTTTCAAGGAAACTTATTTTTGATTGGAGAACTTTACATTTCTTATAAGCACTTACAGTAAAATCACTTAACCAATCAATTTTTCGCACTTTTTTTTTTCAAAAATAATTAATTTATTTTTGAAACTCCGCCGTAACGCAAATTTCCAGTTATGTCTAATGTTCACAAATTTTATAGAATTTTGTGAATATAGTAAAAATACATGTAACTGCAGGGGGTTGAAAACAGTTAAATTTTGAAAGTGTATGAGAAATAAAATCTGCCACCAGTGTTTAACGCAACAGAAATACAATATGCATGTAGGTATATAAAAGTCTCAGTGGTAATGCGCCGGGACAGAGTGTGGTTAACGAGCAATTATTTCCCTGTAGACATAGCTTCACGCCACATTACACTGATGTATGGAATAATTTCTCATCGCATTCTCAGCGTCCTTTACGTAGTTCTACTTACTTTTTTCATGTTATTAAATCATAATGTTCACATTTCATTATTTTAAATAGTGATTAAAACACTAATTATAATTTGTTTATATCTATTATATAAACAAATTATAATTAGTTTTCTGGTTAGCAAATATATGGTACAAAACCAACCTGTAAATGCTCACTGCAAGGCATAGGCTATAATGGCAGGCGGGTAGGCGATCGCAGTGTGCTATTATGTGCTATTATAGTACGCAGAGCAGTGGCATTTCTATATAATTAATGCACAAAGTGTAAATTATATGATATTGTATCTCGTGAATCGAACTCGCGACATACAATCCAATCGAATTTCAGTTCTCTACCGCTGGGCTACCACTGCTCAGAAAAATAGTATGAATTAATAACTAAGTTTCTTGCGGCCTATGTAATAATTTATTCATTTATAAATAATCTCGAGACAATTTTATTTATATATCCGACGCGACTTCAGCAAATGGACATGTCTATCTCAAGTGATCACTGTTAATAATAAAGACGGTTTTTTTTTTATCCCACGTGTATAATTTACAAGTCTCTGCAAGAAAATGAATTATAAATAAATTACTTTAAATATATTAAAACTTGGGGACTGAAACCTCTGATATCTTTACGTAATATTTAAATTGGTTTCATATTGTATAGATTCGTATATCGGCATGGATCAGCAGCAGGACATGAAGTTGGACGTCAAGGAGGCCGCTGCGGTGCCAGCTGACCATCCACAGTGGGAGCTTAGTGACTCTGACACTGATAACAATGATCAGGTTCGTTGATTGAATAATCCATTTTACAATCAGTGTAAAGAATTTTTAAGAGGCATAAAGGCGATAAACTTGTATTTAGAGGGTTTATGACACAAAAAAGTAGAATCAAGTTTTTTTTGTAGGTTCTTTACAGATCAAGACCCGATAGAACCTTTAACACTTAGCGTTAGGAAGAGGAATGTCATTTTGTCAGAACTCAATTTGATACAGGTTCCTTTCGAATTGGACTCATCTGTAATATAAAGTGAAAAATAAAATTGATAAATGAATATAAATACTTATTATTATAGTTTACATTTATAAATTGCGAATACTCGTATACTATACGGTAAACACAAATTTTTAAAATAAAATCCATTATTTCATGTAATTACTATATAAGTCTATTTTAAGTTAAAAAAAATCTCCTTACATGTTACTCTACAGACTAACAGACGAATATTTGATAGTGTCGTATCGATATAGCAAGGCATAATTAAATAGAAATATTTTTTGCAATATTCATCTCTGACATCTGACAAACTTAAATATTTCACAGAGATTTTAAACATAGATTGGTGTTTCCATAGCAATAATAACATAATTATTCCTCAGTTTGCCCTATAATATAATATATTTGTGGAAATGGGAACGGATGTGTGATGTAATTGGTTTAACGTATTTCATATCATTTGTATAATCTAATCGAGTTGTGTTTTCTCGCAGGGCGGCAACGAGAGTGAGTTTACGACAGACGACGAAGTGGAGGAGGAGTGATAGAAGATTAAGTTATTTTTATAGAGTTTATAATGCGCTGTACACGAAGTTGTTATTGTATGGTTTGAGAACGAGTGAATATAGTATCTTTTATATTCTATCTTTTCTTGTTTTATTTTTGATTCCTCTCTTTTATAAAGCTAATTTTGATTAACGTTGCAATTGATAGTCAGTAATATGCCTATACACAATTAGTTTTTTTTTTTAATTTTTGTTAAAATATAAGAATACATTGATGCTATGAGCGATTTTTTGCTTAGTGTTAGGACGTATAAATATATTTATCGATTATAGAAAGTACCGAGTAAATGTTAGATCAGATTTGAGCCAGTGGCAACCTTGTCCAAGAGCAAGGTTTCGTTAATTCGTGAGCTGCACTGAACCAAACAAAGGGATGTCAGAGGGTATCGTCCTCGGGAGGCTGCGCTGACGCGCCCTATTGCGACCAGACTGAGAGGAGCGGGAGGGCAAGGGAGTGAGCGCGGGTTGGGTATAAGCATCCGGGGTGGAGGGGACGTGGGGGAGGTCACGGAGCCCCGCAAACGTGCAGGCCTCATTCGCGCGTTGCGCCTCTCCGTAGTATCACGTTCGAACGACCGACGCTCGCGCACGGTGTCGTATTACCGCTCTAAATATATCCCGCGAGCGCGATCGCCTATTAGGACGCTTGCGCATCGTGTTTTGAACCTGTGATTGACAGTGCCGAGTGAAGATACACAATCCAACAGCACGGTATACGATGTGAGTATACTAATGAATATACTATGAAACCAATTTTTTTCTGTGCCATTACCATGTCGCGTTTTCATAATAAAACAGCTGTTTCGCAGAACTGCTGCGGATAGCAACGCGCTAAATTGGGAATATTTTTTCATGTGAGGCTTTCAAGAATAACCTACACCGGATATTATTGGAAGATTTATTTATAATGGGTTTATAATTTTTTGAATTAAAAAATGTAAAAATAATTTAATGTAAACAAAAATATTAATAACATATGTATATACTATTCACTCGTTTTTAAAAAAAAGTTATATACTGTTTTTTGTAAGCTAAGGTATTAAGTATCCACATATGAAGTTAATTGTTATGGAATTCTTTTCGAATAAAGTTGAAATTTGTCTTGATGCCAGGTCAGTTGCATAAGCAATAAGTACCTACACCTCGCCCGGATCTCATAAGCAATAAGTCTGTACCCATTTTGAGTCATTTATTTTAAATGTTTTTTTTTTAAAGTTGGCAACAAGAAATGTGTGGCTGGCTAATTAACATAAATGTTGCGGGAAAATTTGAGACAAAAATATACACTTCCAGGGAATATCACTTTCGCCCGTCACTAAATTTACTTTTCACGAACTTTACGTAATCGCCGGTTCTTGAAAATATTTTACGAATAAGACATCGCACTACAAATTTTTTGTGTTAATATTAAAAGCTATAATGTCTTATTAATTGATTGTCCACTGTTTGTGTCATTTGTCTAATTTGATTTACGGTAAATATATAATGTTTTTGAATTCTCTTTGACAGCGCACGAATGTTTAGTTAAAATTTTTATTTTTATTTTGTAAAATCTGCAGGAAGTAAACATAAATTTTTCCATGGTTTTAAATTATTATCAGAGAAGAAACTTAAACTTTCGCATTTTTGTATGTGGTTACAATTGATGATGGCCCAGCATTGGCTGCGAGTTGGCGTGCGATGAATCGGAGCGCGGACTGATAGTGGGCCGGTTAGACGAGTCCCAGCCGGAGTGCAACGGCCCAAACTAAAAAGAATTTTAAAACGTTCATACTTGCAAGCCCTTTGATCTCCCTGCGCATATTATTCTATGTGCCTTCCGAAGGTTGTATTTACCATTTTATACATACATTTCAAGATGATTGTTGGCAGCAAACACAAGAAAGTTAAATGTTTCCTTGGTTAATGAAACCTTCAGTCTGAAGCCTTGCTCGTTATCAATTAATGTTAAGAACAAAGAATAAGGAAAAACCATATGCAAATTTTTCGATGGATGCTTCACAACTAAAATAAAGTTTATAAATAACGCTTACACTAGCGGATATTATTGCTTATATCTATCTATGCTTGTGTAAAGTTAAACTATCATATATAAGTTTATACAATTGTTTTCTTTACTGCGTAGTAACAGGGCGTACGACAAAATATGTTCAGTTTATTGTCTCTGGGCCAGAAAGGGTGTTTAGTTGGCGCCTTGCTTGAATTGTTCCTAGATTCAATTCGAGTAATTGACGATCGTAACGTCAACACTGAGGTTGTACGAGAGCTGCCTTCAATGAAAAGTAACCATAGAGATGGCTTATTTGTCCAGCTCTTATACGAATGCCTTTAGGTAAAAGATGGAAATATTTAGAGTTAAAGCATTATTGTTATAAAGTTTTGTTGCTTCGCCAAAAACCGAAAAATCCTATAAGATATTCGTTACAGTATAATCATAATCGGTAATTAACTGAAAGAATCTATAAACACATTTTTTAAAATCTAGGACTTTTTAAGGTGACTAAAAACCTAAGTAGTATTATATTAAGTATTATAGTAAGAAGTATTATCGGGCTGCACCATGGCGTTGTGCGTAAATGCAAATAAAGACGAAGGGATACGAACAACAAACGATGCGATGTTTGTTTACGATGCAATATCACCTGCTTGTTTTCCTGTTTGAGCGCTGTTTGAAAATCCTGTGCACTTGTAATTTACTGATAACGAGAATAATTAAATGTGGCGCGCACTGAATACAAATTTCTGTATGTTTAGTTTGAATAGATAACGGCTTGCCTTAGTCTCAATAAGTTTGGTGAGCAACTGAACATATACTACTAAATTTTAATTATATGTATAACACACTTGTTTTATCTTGTTCATCTCGCAACTTAAGTTTTCTAAATCTGCGATATACACTTTGTTTAAGTTGTTATTGTATAATAATAATTGAAATATATTATTATATTACAATTTGAAATAGTAGATAACTTTTTTCGAGTATAAATTATTTATAATTGCTTGATTTATTCAAGATACATATGATTTCGTAATTGTTATGACTCGTGTTATTTACCCTAGTATTTTAATTATTGTCGACCTTCATAATTTATCGAATCAGTCTTCAAGACTTAAGATGGGTGGGAAGCGGCCTGCATCCAGCGTCTTCCGGCGACATTAACAAGGTCGACTGTTCACTTCGTCCGGTGCGTGGTCTTCACTCACAGGCTTCAGAGATCTTTCGTTCTGCACGCCATGTGACCTGCACTTTGTGCCTTGAATTGTGTCGCTTTAAATACGTATGATTACAATCATTGATCATTTTCATAAACCATCGTTGACGTCTAGCCAGCACACCTAATCATTAAAAGCTTTATTGTCAATATCCGCCGTATTTGGCGTGCGTTCAATGTAATTTCTTATTAGGCCCAGTCATATGAGTAACATCATAAATTAATACTTAGTCAAGAGTTACCTTTGATATAAGATTTCTACTAACTGCAAATTGGGTGATTGAAAATAACACTTTTCTTTGGTACATAGCAAGCTTACTTGTCAACCTAATGAATTTATCTATTCAATCTTAACGAATAGTGGACGTTTATTACAAGCGAAAGGTTTCAATACTTTTGTAATCATAATCCAAAAAATTAAAAATATTTCACAAATATTAACGATTAAGGTATTCAGAACTTGATAGTTTTAAAATTTATGTTTATTAAACACAAGGGACCAATACGCTCGTGTTTATTTAGAAGAACAATAAAATAAATAAAACATTAAATCTGTGTTTATACTGAAGTATTTTGTTTGTGATTTTAAAGTAAATATAAAAGTAGCAACAAGTTTTTATTATGCATAGTTTTTATAACTAGGCATGAGTCACGTTGATTACGAAGTTCGACGCGACCGATTGCCGCGTTGTTATCGAAAAAACGTGTTTTCTTTTTGACCGTTGGTAAAGATCAATATGTGACTTACGTTGGTGTGTCGGATGAAAAATTAATGTTTATTTATATATATTTCATAAGCTAAATTTTAAAGTTTTTTTTTTAATTTATGTACATTGTAATATTCATATTAATGGCTTTATTACATATATCTATTCTTGCATTAGTTCTTGCGAGTAGTTGGTCAAGGTATATCTTACTCAAAATCGGTGACACTGGATATTAAAACTTAAAAAAAAAGTTAACTCTACACTCGATTAAGTATATTCACGACTTTGTTCCGGTTAAATATCTTTCTGACTATTGTTGTATTATGGGCAAAATTATGTTATATTTATGAAATTTCGTAATGTTTACTTTAAAATATTGTGCTGTTTCGTATTGTTAAACATAAGTTTTCCTTCTCGAAAATACCGGAGGTATTAACTAAACAGTTTCTTTTTACACCACACGTAACGGGATGTGCGGATATAAGTAAACAATCCTATTTTATTTGTTTTATTTTTGTAAATCATCGGTATATTTTGTACGATTTGAAATCAGTAGCTCAACGTTAATAGGGATGCTTAATTTAATTTCTAATGTCCGTCGATCGTTCCAATTTTTGACGTTGGCGTATCGATATTTTCCCGACGATATAGATAAGATATGTCCTGATTTCGTGCATATAGGTATCGGGACAGTGGCTGTGCACGGTTACAGGCACAGCTGAGCGTGCAATAAACATGCCAGTGAGGCGTAGGGATCAATCGCGAATATCCGTTTACTTATTCTTAAATCGCAAGTCTGCGGGAACAATAAGCGACTGTACCGTATATTTTAACAACTGCATTTTATTTACATTTCATATGTACACCAAACGTTACTAATTTTGACGACACAAGGTATCCTCTAAAAACAGCGGTTGAAGATAGCACAGGCAGTGCCGACCGATGTCATTCCATTTAAAGTTTCTATTGCAAGCCATGACGCATACGGCGTTTATCTGCTGACCTATTTGCTTCCCTATTTAAATAAATTATTATACCTCGGTTATAACAGAATTGCTTTCCAAAACCGTAATATTTTGGGTTGTAAAGTTAAAGTTGTTAAAGTTTGTTAAAGTTGTTAATTATAAAAATTGTAAAAAGAGTCAATAATAGAAAATAATAGGTCTACAAAATCATCAAAAGCGCTTTTCGTTGTCGTTTATCTTCATTGCTTTAGGTCGTGTTCTTCCTGGAAAACTCTGGTCGAGGATTCGACAAGCTGCCTCCACAGTTCTCTTTGTTTTGCCTTTCTGAGCGCCTCCGTCATCACCCGCACAGAGTCCGGCCATCAGGCTGGTGATTGCTCTTTCTTTCTTTTATTGTGACAACCAGCTTATCGAAACTGGTTGTCTCCGAGCTAAGTGGCTGAAGTATATAAAAATCCGCTTGTAGCAGATGGTGGAGAGCCTCCTAGTCTTTATACGGAATTGATAACAAAACCGGTCACTAAATTTAAATTGGAGTCATACTAACATTCTTTTTACGCTTAAATTTAAAATAATATCGACGATTATAAGTAAGATAAACGTGACAATGATACCTACAATATGTCAATTGCTACAATCGCATTGAACTTGGCTTTGTAGTACATACTTAAATATCAGCGTGCGACACGAGCTTGCTGGGCCGGGGCTATCTTTCTGTATATGTTCTGACCTAGACTGCAATTAATTTATATCGGTGTCTCTTTGAATCAATAAGTTTATTATTGATTTGAATTACAAAACGCACTTGTTGGGAACGTTCAAATTAATCAGTGATACTGAGTTTTACAGCTTGTGATTGTATACGAGTGCAGAGTTTAATTAATCGACCTATTATAGCGTTACATAATTATTATTTATGCCTTCAATAGTAGAAGCTTTTAATGCGAATTATCATCGAGGCGTCCGTTTGCGTCGGTGGCGGGTCGCCAACTCTTTCGCAACCGCTCTATATTTACTCGCCAAGGTTCTTACATTGCATTTTGAGGGTTATTGACATTATTACAAAATTATACAATATATTATCCAACTTTAAGCTGTTACATACGAAATCCGGGAGATGTCGTGAAACGGGGACAGTGAGAAAAAGGTGACGTGTGTGAGGTGCCAAGTTTACGCTGTCGCCCACGACTAACAGAAATAATTCGAGGCCATGCAATGAACACTAGAGAAATGTACATCGAGATAAAAGTTTATTTTTCTTCATATTTTTACTTTTGTTACGATTAGTATTAAAATTCACTCTGAAATCCAAAAGTATGAAATAAAATTTAGAAGATTAGTTTTTTTAAATTTGGAAGTTTAAAAATAAATTACAATTCTTGTGTTCACAGACAAATGACTACTAAGTAACTAATAATAGATTCTATCATTATCGTGTTGCTGGAAGGTAGTAAAAATACCTTTAAATGACATTTATATACAACAAAAATAAAATAATACTGCTTGTTAAGGCATCGGATTAAAGAGGTCAAAAACCAATAGATAAATATTTGCCAAGAGCTAACAGAAGCCGATAAGGAACGAAAAAATGTCTTCGTTGTGCGGCCCGTCGACGTTTATTTGCGAAGCTGCACAAATGCTACTTGCATCACATTTGCGAAAGAAGGGTCAACAAAATTGAAAAGACTTAAAAGGTTTTATTTAATTGTATGACAATGAAATGCTGACTTATCTATTTCAATTATTTAAAACTTTAGAACAAATAATTGTCGAGTTTTACTTAAATATACACAAAACTAAAATAGTAGATACTCGTACTTTTAGTATTCATTGAAGTTAGTAAATTATTAACTATTAATTAAATATTCTCAAACCTTTTAAGTATCATAGTTTTGTACGCCCATTAATAACATTTTTAAACAAAGTATAATTATATATTATTGATCAATATATATTAAATTAAAAAAAAATCATTATATAATTTCACTAGAGTAAAATTTTACTTTAAGTCAACGGGACTGTGCTTTGAGCTTATAAAATGCGCATGCGTCGGACATGCGTGTAGGTAGATATTTGAACAAAGCGAAGTAATTTCGATGGCGCCGGGCTGCATAAGCTTTGAATATTTTAATGCAACAGACGCCTGAGCTTGCGACACCTCAACCGGACTAAGGCATGCAATATGCGTTTGTCTCGTACGCAACCTACTGTAACAGACTCGTAACCGCTGTTAGTGAAAGCCTTGAGACGCCATCGGGTCGAATGGATAAAACCAAAAGTGTACAAGCGTCTCGTCAGAGAGAGCCACGAAGGCCGCAGCTGGACAAACAAACGGGAATAGAGTACATTAAAGTATTTTGCAATTATAACAATGACATCAGCGTAAATCATGTATTTGACGAGACAAAACATTCTTCATCAGAAGCTGTAAGACGAGCGTGTGACAATCCGGATCCTAACGGTCCCTATTTACTGTGGATGGCTCCCACGCATCCCGCAAGTTCTCACAACACCATAATGCAAAAGTGAATATTGAGTTTTGCACTTGTAATAATACTAATTTGCATTCAATAAATACTTTTTTCTCGTATTCTTGGTGACTACGGTATCATGCCAAATTCTATTTCGAGAGTGCCGAAGCCGACATTATATTTACTCGGGTTCTTTTGCCAACACCACATAAGTGTATCGACATTCCTGTATCTATAGGTTTTAAATATGCGTGTAATTTATGTTTAACCTTGAGAGGTTGATAATGTTGACTACCGAAACGAAAAACGTTAAATGAAACCTTTCTGATGTTCAAATAATGTAAACAAGAATGCCTAACAGCTTGCTAATGAAACTGAAGCATCTGTTTATTTATACTAACATTATTACCGAACTATAGGTTAAAAAAGTCTTGATTATAAAACTATCTTGTAATTAAGAGTTAAAGTGAGATGTAGATTATATCTACGCTGTTTAGATAATATTTTATTAGTTATATATTTTTAATACATACGTATGTTATTTCTAATATAATATTTAGTAGAAGCAAAGAACACTTTGTTTTTAAAGTTTCGATTACCAAGCATTATTTTTACTTCCAACTTTACTTGAAATTTTCAGCATCATTTCAGTTTTTGCAATGAAAAGTTATCAATCACTGAGGAAACTCTTTATCCAAACTTTGTGCTTAAGTACCAGATGAGGTCATTAAGACGCGAAAGTATACATTTTCAACACAATAATTTTCTAATAAGAAACCATATGTTATAGTATAAAATGCTGCTGTATTTTTTGCATTAAGACAGAGGTCGGCAACGCGGCGCCCGCGGGCGCCACTGCGCCCTTCAATAAATTTTAGTGCGACTTTAAACTATCATTAATTTAGACAAGAAATTCAAAACTTCGTATATGATCGATTATGAAAAAAATGCAGATGATATGGCAACCATAATTTAAGATGTTATGTTACCTTGTTCTGTAATTAAATTTATAAATTAAAAAATTAATAAATGAACATGTTTTATAAATATGAATATTATTTTTAAATATTTGTTAGGTCAAAAAATAATTGGCGCTCGCCATGAATTTTTAATTTAGTATTTCTCTCTTCACATTAAAAACGTTGCTGACCTCTGCTTTAAGATATGGTTTCTTTCTCTCAAAATACGCCAAATGAAAGAAGTTATTGCAATATAATTTTTTAGGGCACATGTACATCACAGTCTTAAGTATACAAGAAAATTAATATAAATGTTTAGATGTAACGGACACTTCTGGTTAGATATTGACAAATGTAACCTTCTTTAAACAAATAAAACAAACACAAAGTTAACGGTTACTATCGATGAGCTGAATTACCGTTTAGTGTTTGAAAATACATATTACTTTTTTATACAGCTTACCTGCCTCTTACGAAGAAATCTCAGTCACCCAAATACCGAAGTGATCAGTTTTGTGACCGACACCGAACGCGGGGTCTCGCAGTTACTCATACGCGTGACGTCAGCAGTTAGCGCATGAGTAACAATCCGGTAAAAATCAAATGTGTTTAAATAATAACAATGAGTCTACGTTTATTCGACACAGCTCGCGTGTGATGATGAGTAATTTAAACATTTAAAAAATAATAAGTTATTCTAAAAATAATATAAAAATTCCTTTAACTGTACGCGATTCTGGTGTTATTAGTGTATTGGGGAAATTTGAAAATTGCAACTACGACCGTTATAGTGTCTTTTGTGTTTACTTGCCACATGAACAATAATTTGTCGACGATTAGATTAAACGATTAAGTTTACTGATTTTAACGTGAGTTTGTTAAATTATTCCGAATTTAAAACACATTGTGCTAACGCAGAAAACTCTCATGTTAGGTAAAATTGTGTAAAGTAAACGAAAAGCTTTAGAATATGGGTGGACGTAACGTAACGTTTTTAGAGCTTATGTTCTTATGATATTCGTATATATGTACTTATGATATTCTTATGATAGCTTATGTTCTTATTATATTTTAGCTTATGTTCTGCGTTCTTCAAATAATTTTTTTTTAAACATTTGTTTTTTGTTTTACCTACTTTATGTTGACTATAAAATTCATGTATTTTATTAAAAATAGAAAAAGATGTAGGATAAATATGTGTGGAATGGTAGAAAACCTTATATTCTAAGTTTATGTTACAAAACTCAATTTGCATTAATGCAGTCTGTTTTTAGGTATCAAAGAAGTTGTATAAGTCGTTTGTAAGGCTGCAATGGACGCTTGATCTAGGGGTGAGGGCGATTATAATGTGTTCGAACAGTGTGTTTTATCGAGTAAAGGTTGTGCTTAATACACGTTTATATTAGTTCCGACATTATACTATGACTGATGGTTAGTCACATTTTTAAACACATATTTCTAATTTATTTAAAGAAAAGAAGAAAATCAGCCATCATAAAATTAAAATTATAACTAAACAAGAGGTATATTTTAGGAAAATAGAAATATACCGCATACCTGTAATTAATTACATTTGTATTGAATGCTTACATTGAAATCTGGCTACATGAACTTAAAGATACACTAATTTGTTATCGTTTTTTTGTAAAATATCAGCCAAAGATAAAATAGGAAAACAGGTAAGTTGGTTGAAATTAACCCAGTTTGTTTGATCTACATATTCACACTTTTTGATACGCTTAATCTGCAGCACACTTATTAGAAGCACGCATTTATAAAATAAATAATATTTATTTTGTGAGACACACTGTCAATTTCAACTTTGCAACTTTATTAGAAAACTTAAATGTTCAATACTATTGATAGTATCCGTTTTAGAAAAAATACATTCTTTTGTTAGTTATGAATGTTATGCAGCCAAATATTACCCATTACAAATATAAACGTATAGATAATAATGAATTTATCTGACAATTAAAGTTAAATCAATAGAAATAAAGTTCAGTTGTGATGAGAATATTGCCGTCTTCTATATATGTAAACAAAAAATATTTCTACCCATATATTGACTTGTCCCGTTTTTATTTAGGGACTTTAAATTTGGTACAAATATTCCTTCTGCCGAGTAGAAGTCAGTTCAGAAAGAAATTTATGAAATACCACTTGCTAAGGGTTGAGATGCCGTTCTTAAGTTCGAGAATTCAAAATATATCGGGTTATAAATTTGGTCAGACTCCACATGCCAAGTGCAAAACAAATGGAGCATAGCATCACATGCGTATATCTAAACGAGTGTACATATGTAAGTACTTTGATAGTTATAGCAAATGTAAATGCATAGTACTTAACGGCGTTCAATACAATTTATACTGTGAAGAAGCCACATAATTACAATACCTAGATTGCGTTCTTAAGATAAGGTATACAGAGGCACGTAACGACTTTTAATCACGAACAAAGACTTAGATGACATTGTGCTCTCACGCTGACGTCTGGCACGATAATAGAAAAAAAACAAACCATGAAAACAAGAAAGCAAGTGTCCATTATTAATGGTTGAATAAAATTTTCTGTTAACATCGTTGCAGCAATTATTTGTTATTACTCGGGTATAAAACTTAAAAATCAGCCAGTACAAAGTGGGTTGATTGTGATTTTCACAAATTGTAGCTCAGCAAAGAATATTGGGTCGCCAGATTAATGGCGTTAATAACTGAATATTTTCAAGAATATTGGAATATTTCTAGAACAGTCTGAAGTCTGACGGCTGGTGGTGATACTACAGTGCGGTTTGAATAACACTGAAACTAATATAATTACTTTACCAATGTGTATTCTTATTATATAAAACATTTACTGTCGAGCACATTGCGTATACGAAGAGTTGTTTTAATTTAAAAACTTGGATACTTTAAGGCCATTTTATTAATGAATTATGTAAAAAATAAATATAGGCAGTTTACAGACTAATACGTATGTACGTATACGTTACTTATTTTTTACACATAAAGTGTAAAAAATAAGTAAAACAAGTAATGTGGTAAAGTTTTGCGCAAATGCATTGCGCACAATAGTTCCTGAATAGCGTCTCATTAAAAAATATATTTAATTTATCTTTATTGTGATTTCGTAGTATACAGAATGACAGCTTAAGAGCGTCTTGACCTTCGTCAGTACTTGATGCGTTTAACAAGGCCTTTCAAGGGTTGGCTCAACAAAGAAAATTAATTTTGTCTACCACAATTTGGTTATTATTTCAGTATATATGACTCAAGGTAACTTGTAAAATATACCTACCATAACATACATGTCATAATATACAGAGCACTTTTATGCGTGTCTTTTACACGAATAACTACGTCACTCTCCTCACTTATTATTTATTCATAAAAGTGTCCACACGCAGAAGAGCTGTTTCTCGCCTGTATAAAAACTTTTTGTAAATTAAAATTAACTATAATTTTATATTATACACCTGATGGGTGTTTCTTAAATAAACTTGAATAATTTGTGTTAAAAAACCAGATTTTATTGTTCTGCGAATGTTTATGTTGTCATAATTGGTATACCGAAAAGAGAAATCTTCATGATATAGATAAATGATTGGTTTATTGTTTATTCCTTGTACAAATAAACGAAAGTTCAGCTCTCAGTCTCCTTTCACTAATGTCTATTGATTCGCGCAAAGATCTTCAACGATGATAAAATAGATCGCACGGACCGAATACCCGCCGAGTGCGGTCAGCGGAGTTACGCCCGAGAGAAAATAAATCTTCAATTGGGTCAATCAAATGCCACGCCAGGCTTAATGATTGTACCATTGCATTTAATACTTACCTTTCCAGATTTTACTTTAAAATTTATTTAATGCTATCCACGGGAATATTTTTTCTGGAGGAAATTCTTTTCTACAAAAGCTACAACTTTAGCGGTGTTATTAATACTTATATATTTTTTTACAGATGGCACAGTTAATAACTGTGCGGTTGAATAAGTCCGACCAGCAGCCTCTGGGTTTTAGGCTCCAGGGCGGCAAAGACTTTGGTACACCTCTGGTTGTTCAAAAGGTGAGTGAATTACAATCTTCTTCGGTATTTGTAGGACATGGAAAAGAAGAAGCCGTACGATGTAGCACGTAGCTGACAAAATAACGAAATTAAACAAGGCGTTATAAAACCATAGATGTAAACTATGTACATATATTATTTATATATATATTATTTCTAAAGTCTGAGGTTAAATTTGTTACGTCTCATTATGTTTCTCTTAAAGTAATTAGTTTTTAAAAGAATAAGTATCGTACATTTTAAATGTATAATAAACTCCTGAAAATAATAATAAATAAAATACAAATACAAGCGTGCTTTCATTTAAGAAATGACAAAATTAGCAACGTGGTACAAAAAACACTCTTACGTATAGACGTCATTCAATGTGGTCGATCGACCGATCTTTTACACTAACATCTTTATAACGCAACAAAAGTTCGACCAGTTTTATGTGTAATAACAGTCGCGTAATACTTCAATGTAAATAGATGTCACGCATATTATTTCTAAGTAGTGCAAAGCGTACAGGAAAATTGTTTTTATCAGTCCTCTGCAAATTGCGAGGTTTATTAATAATAATATGCTGCAAGTTTTTGTCGTTACGTCTACATGTTATGTTATCTTATAGTTATTTTCAAATAAGTGATTAGTTATCTAAAGAAGCTTTTACCTCTCATTAACTGTCCCATGACCTCGTTAAAGCAGTTTCAACACTCGTTACCATCTATGCCTATGTATATCGGAGAGGTTTAAAGTTTTGACCACATGCATTCCATCGGGTTATTAGTTAGCAGACAATTGTGCGACAGCTGCTAATTTCGTGTTAACTACTTAAATTTTTAAAGGCAAATGCAAAAAGAATACCGCGCAAGGCGTGACTTTGTTGTTAGGTACCTGTTTAGTTCAATCATCAATTCTTCTGGAAGAATTGGTATCCTATTGATGGCAACCGTGGGATAGAGAGACTGTCACTCGCACAATTTAATAAAGTTATATATAAAGAATATAAATTCAAATTCGATTTCAAAAATACGAAAATCGTAACATAACATAACACAGTACAACAACATACAATATAAACAACACAACACAAGACAACATAACATAACATATCGGTATTAATATCTTTGCATAAAATAACGCACGAGGCAATTTTATTAATTTAATTTGATCTGCAAATTAAATCTAATTTACAAACCCACAAACAATATATTTTTGACACCGTAAACTTCCCACTCTTGGAGTACAAACCTTCTCTCAGCAAGATGGCACCGATATATGTCATGCAACATGTGAGTTAGGATCGGTAGATAAATTAATTTACGTATTCCTGACATGTCTTGTTTGAGGCATTTTAAGTTTTCGTTTATTTTTTTACATTTATGTGACCTTTCGAGTAAAAACATCGTATGTTACACCTGCCAAAGTATGGACACAACAACGTATTGTGCTGTACTCCTAGAATCTATCATCTGCCCGTGGCGCACAATTCGGTCAAGACGTTTAGTAATGTCAGAATAACCGATGTAATGACGGTGATCTCCCGCCTCTAACGGTACTTTAACATGAGATATTGGCGATAGGTTTATTTGCTAGCGACGTACTACAAAAAATCAGATAAAAAGCGTACACGACGTGGTCGAAAAATTCGTCCTCAACAAAATGTCACTGAACTTTTAATTCCCGGATGTACACTTATGTACGTAATATGTAGATATCATACGCGATACTTTATTAAAAAGTAGTTCATTTTAGAGGGTAACCTTTATCATTTCATCTGTTAGTCATAATGTTTTATAAAATAACTAGGGACGGATTGATTTTTCATTTATAAAGATTTTTTTTCCTAATTTTATGAGTAAATCCTTTAATTTGATTTTTAAAAGACAAATACACAAGAACCGACTTTGCCGGAGATGTAATCAAGGACAAAGTTTTGGCTACCTATACTTGAAATGTAACAAATTTTTACTAGTTACATGATCATAAACAGAAATTTTCTATAGTTATTTACTTGTAAAGCATTTATTTAATTAAGAAACGTAATTCAATGCAATAGGACTAATAAATGAGCCGAATAAAAACCGTATATTATTTAGAAATGTCACAAGTAGAATTACTTTGTATTCATGATATTAAAGAGACACGTTTCAAGCTATTTAGTTAATTTTTTTTTGCTTTGCATATATTCAGTGTTTTTTTGGTATGTGTGTTTATGTTATTATACATTTTTATTTCATTATTTTAGGTTAGAATAAGATTTAAATTAATAAATAAATGTAAAACTAAATTAATGGCTTGTTTTAAAAATACCTTTTTTTTACAACTTAAAGTCTGAAATATTATTGCTTATACACAATGTGTTTATGTTGAATACAATACTTAATTCAGCTTTTATTTCCGTATCTAAATGCGATGATAACGTAATTTAAATAATTTGTACATTTTTTGTCACTTAAGAACAAAGATGTACCGAATTAATCGTACAAAATTAATAATTTTATTACAAGGTGTGCCTATATGCACACTATTTGATTATGAAAATAATTTTTATGTTAATTTAGTTATATGGTCTACTGTATTATGATCCAGTCAAGTCAAAAGTAATTTAATAGATCAATAATTATTGTAATTTCTTTAAAAGCATGTGTGAAGTTATGATTACTTTTATTACCAGATTCACTCTTGTTGACCGGAATCGCGGGTAGAGCCAGGACTGGGCACTAGTCGTTGCGTAACTGGACGGGTTTCTTGTTCCGAACACAATCTGAGTCACGTACTGGCAAGGATTTGTTTTGAAACTAGAACGCTGTGCGGCGACAGCGTTCCGTGGATTATCGCCGTTGGTATTTTCTAATTATTTGGCTACGTAGGTATGAAACACCAAGTCGACTTTTCGAGATAATGCGCAGCAGTTCATGTCGCCTTAATTATAGTTACAAGTAATATACAAAGATACAGAGACATAGTATTTACGATTGTTTAGATAGATGTACATTTACATTTTTGAGATTTCAATTTTAGGAAATCTTTCTGATTTTTAGATGATTTTCTTCTGGCGCTTCTTTAAAAAAACATAAATTCTTTGACACTAATCTTAAGATTAGACTAGTTGGACCGACGACATAGCTGAGTCCTTGGAAGTTAAAGGATGCAGGCAGGGCAAGACTGACCATTGTGGCGATCCTTGGAGGAGGCCTATGCATTGCGGTGGGAGTCTATCGGCTGATAAAACCAAACTCCTTGATCATGAACTTCGATCTAAGGGTGCATGTCGCCTCTCTCTTTGTCCATTTTTTCATGTCCCTTCTCAGCGCCACCCATTCCTTTTTTTTGCCAGTTGCATTGATCGTTTTCACTTCGTAATTTTATTGTTCTAACGAACGATCCTGTTACGTGCTACATGACTAGCCCATTTTCATTCAAGTGTGAATGCCTTGTTTTTTGCTTAATTAAAGTATTTTTTTATTTGGTGTTCTTTTAATATTTTGATATTGAATTACTTTTGTTACATTTTTTTGTTTGTCTTTTCTTTATTTATGAACTTATCTATATTACAGTTTAGAAATAGACCCATCTTTTATCACGAAAATCGAAAAGATAAAGTTGCACCATTATTTTCCTTGGAGGCATTAATAGGTCTCCTTGGGTAGTTATGTTAAAAATACTAATAATGCCTATACCGTTATTACCTTGGTTAAAATATAAGCGCTGTTAGATTTCACATAAGATGTTATATGAAATGTAATGTGTTAGTAATGTAAACAAAGAGACCTTTTAAAAACCACATTATTAAGAGTTATCTGTGCAAAAAGCCAATGTCAAATTAATCAACTAGATTAGCTCAAGTATTGTACAAAGTCAATGGTTTATTAGTAACAAAAATGTAGGTTAAATGTATGTCTAACCTTGTTAATTCGAGGTTAAAAAAAGTAAACTTGGGCAGAAAATAAAATTCTATCGTTCAGATCCAAGATTTTGATGAAAAAACTTTTATTGAAATCTTTCTACATATATTCCTGTTATACTTAGTTCTGTAAGTGTTGTTGTTCGTTAAATATTTAAATTTTGTATGGTAAGGGCCTGGAACCACAAAGACCGGAATGACAATTATCAGAACCGTACTTGGCTATATAAACAAGAATTGTAAACTATTATTAACAATAATAAGGGGATCTCTTGATAGATAGTTCTGCCGTTACTTTTAAAAAAAATAATGTTATAATCGACAAATGTGATTTTGAATTAATAAGATTATTAATATATTATTGATTGAAGAATTAATTTGTCTTTATGAAATTTATTATTTCTTGAATGTGGATCCGTGGGGCGGCTGGAAGTAAACATTAACGAAAACGTAATATGTCGTGACCTCGCATGGCGGGCAGGACGGGACCGCATTTAATCTCTCGTTCTTGTATTTCTGCTGCCGTATAAGGCATGTGCGCGCGCCAGCCGAGTTAAGAGAACTGTCAAAGAGTAAAAATAAAATATTTAATCAAGGAAATATGTGAATCACTAAGAACGAAACGAAGGAAGTTGATTCTTCCGAGGTCAATTTGCTAGTTTTAGATAATAAGTAGGAAATATCACATGGCCGTGCTTTAGCATCAGAGTTCATATTTTTAATGATTATCTCTTTTTGAATTGAGAACAAAATGTATTTATTTCACTATAACTGGCATAACATTTATTATTAAATACATCCAGTGAACTAAATTATTCATTTTTACCTTTGGCGTAAAAACGGTAATATTTTCTTATTTGATCCCATGCTTCGGTGCTGTATGCCGGTAAAGATTTTAAATATTAATATCTGGATGTAAAATCGCAAGCAATCGCAATGTTGGTAAATTAATGAATCGAATAAGCAGTGTTTATCGAAATGCGCGTCTACGTCATGAAATCTTTGTCGAGGGGTAGACTAGCCGAGGTCATTGCCAACGACTTTGCGGCAGGAAGGAGGTTATTTCTTACGGCATGCAATTTTACTAACACTCATCATAGCAGGAAAATTAACTGAGAAAGTTACAATGGTCACACGCGCAACCTTCACAGTTTACCTTTTTTCGTGTTCTAGTCTCTAGGGTATAATAAATGATGTGCACTGCTATTGTTATGTTGTTGTACGCTGAAAATATGTTATTTTAGAATATGTGATACCTTCGAAGATCTGTGATAAACCGCATAGCATGGCGCAAAATAAACCTTTATTTTTTAATTAACATTTCTTTATACAAACCTAATAACTTAAAATTAAGAGGGCGCGTGTTTTGTATTTGTAGTCCATTATGATCACTTAGTCCAGGGTGAAGTTAAAAGAAAGAAGTAAACGCGAAATGATTTCACATGTTTAATTGAAAATTAAAGCCAATATATTTATTGAAAGTCTGTTGTTATCGTTATTTAGTGGCTTTGTGTTCTCTCTTATAGTTACAAATATGAACCCAGTGATTTTATGAAATTGATACAAGTAAAATCAATATTTTATTTAAAACAATAGTGGTAATTTGTATAAAACAAAAGTTTAACGGCTTAGACCAGAGTAATTACCGATTCTGAACTGGCATGAACACATTACGAAACGATAAATTCCGACGTAGAGGAGCGTCGTGCGTGAAGCTTTTTGCGCGCGAAGGCAAAAGCGAAAAAAGTTGCCATCGCACAAGCGACGCAGTCCAGTCCAGACGGGTTGCGAGCGCTGATCTCATCGTGACGTCACCGCCGCTTCCTTCCGCCCCTCGCCTCGCATTCCGTACTAAAATACGCCGACGTCTGGTCTAGGAATCAGATGTCTGATAAAATCCAGGGCACATAGATGTACAACTTGCGCGACTCAAGTCACTTACTGGTTTTAATTATGCAGACTTCTTTTTATTACAAATTCTCTATATTACTTTATTACATTTCTCATTACTACACTGTTTTGTTTTTTTTTTTCAACAAACTCAAGGTAGAAAGTAAAATTAAAATTCAAAATATTTTTATCAAGTAGTCATTTACACGCACTTTGCAACCAGCATTTATTTTAACATAAGTATAGCTACAATCGGCTCCGAGTGTTGATCTGCTGAGAAGAGCCGGCCACAAACTCAACAGTTGCACTTTTCAAATGAAATTTAACAATATTATATAAAGCAAAGTATGCGTTATGTCAAAATTACATACTTATAACGAATAGTACTTAATAGTTTTAATGTGTTTAAAAAAATAATACTTGTTCATTTTTATTATTTTAATTGCAACGTCCATAAACAAGAAAATGTGATTGATATTCGTTTATTTTTAGCTTATAGTTAATTGCGGTTTCAGATTAATAGAAGTAACGTTAATAACAACATCGTGTGGTTTCGTTGTCGTAACAGATTCTGGTTATGACTAAGAAATAACCAAAACAACTTTTGTTGAATTATAAGAAATAACAATGTTATTATTTAAGTTCTAAGCTTACAGGCCAGAAGTGGACGACCCACGGCTGAAATAATGATGAAATGATAATGATGATCATAAATACATATATATATATATATATATATATATATATATATATATATATATATATATATATATATATATATATATGTATATATATATATAATTACAAAACATCAAATATTTTTTTCTGGTAATTTTATATTGATTTAAATATTGTCATACTATAATTTTAAAACATTACATAAGCCATTCCCGAGACGTGTTGTATTACACTTGGAGTAATAAGTCACCGGCACTGGCTTATTTACTTTACCATTATTCTCTAAAAAATACTATCAGAATATTCATTAATTATAACTAAAATGATAAAATTTTTATTAACAAACACTTATAAATTCTTCTAATGTCTCTATGTAAAAAAAGTCGCGCTTTTGTTTATTGTCTTAAATATTATAGTGACAGCCATTTAAAACATTAAATTAACATCAGATGAATATATTTCAAGACCGGCCATTGTGACTATCATTGGGGCAGACCATACGGACTTTTATATATGGACTTTTATAGGCTGAAATGATTGAACGAATTAGTGTTAGAAAAAAAAAAATCGCGTAAAAAAGAATTAGGTATAGCTTTCCGGAAATTTTGTCTGTTTGCAGGTGAACGGCGGCAGTGCAGCGGAACGTGCAGGGCTGCAAGCAGGGGACGCCGTGATCCGCGTCAACAACACCGACGTATACAATCTGCGACACCAGGAGGCTCAAGATGCAATCCGGGCCGCAGGCGTCGCTCTCGAACTAACCGTGCAACGGTAATCATCTCCTAGGTTGCTTATAAAAATGGTCAAAATTTATATTAAAATATCGGAGGTTATGTATGCATCTGGTTATCAAATTATATATAGTTTATGTATCATATAAAAATGAAAAGCAATTAAGAGGTACTGTTAAACGCAAAACACTTAAACAGTTCATGTATTTCTTTTATATATTTTTTTACAATTTTTTAGGGCTTGTGGAAGGTTCTTATGAAGAGAAAACATTATAAAATGACCTGTAAATGGCAATAAAGTAGATAAAGGCATTAAAAAACACCTGCTTGTAACTGTCACACATTTGACGAAAATCAAAAGCAAAAAGTCATTTTGTACGAGTATTCAAATAAATAACATCGTGTATCTAAAACATTTCAATGAGAATACAATCTCACTGTTTCTAAAGTTTTGTATTCACAATTTGTATATAAAACCTATTTTTGGAAGTATTCGTTGTTTTGTGGAGCAACAATTCTGATTTAAAAAAATTTAGGTGGTTAAAAAATACGCGATATTTTCCACACTGTGAGTCAGGTATGGACGATGTTCTGGCGAGAGTTACGACTTTAGTTGTAACACATAAATAGTACGCAGGCGGGCTTGTTTGTTACCTTTAAATGCTCTTGAGTATTTATATTTAGAACAAATATTTTATAACACCTACGAATATATCGAGTACATGATTAGATATTTTGGTCTATACAACATTACTTCAAAGTTATTAATAACAATAAGAACCTGATATTATTCTATTTACTTCTATAGGTAACTAAACTAATTTATAATATTGCTATATATGCTATTTTATTCAGCGTAATATCCTCAAACATAATATCACACGGCACACAAAAATATTTTTGTGCAGGAACAATACTAGTAAATAATAAAAAAAAAATAAACTACTACATTTACATGAATATTTTTGCTATATACTAGCGAATTATGATTACAGACTATGATTGCAGATTTGAACTCGTGAATATATTTTTAAGTGTCATAATTTAAATACTTATGAAAAAAATAAGGACGAACAAATGATGACAAGAAATAAAAATAAACTCGTAACGCCTATATTTCCTCTTCAAAAAGTTATCAAATTCTTCATAGGTATGAATGTATGTATACAAAATAAAGTTTCACAGGATATTTCAGACCTTTCTTTTTTTAGGTTTAAATCTAAAATTAATAGCATATTATTAAATAAATCTTATTAGAATGTCGAAGAGTTTTAGTTGATCGAAATGTAAACCTTGGTTTCTTGAGCCATTTGAATGTTTAATATTATTTATTGTATTATATTATGTAGAAATTTCATTTAAAAATAACAAATTGTTGAGTTTCTGGCCGACTCTTCTTTCCAATGTTGCTCGAACTTGAATAAAGATCATTTGAATTTAAATTTTTAAACTGAAAATATAACTTCGCAGCGGCGGAAGTACTTGGCGTCCTAGCGTGACACCTACGGGAAGCCTGCCTCGTCCGGGAACACGACCACTAGGATCAGCTCCTGCACCCGTCACTACTACTTCGCTGAAGGCGACGCCGCAACCGTCGCGTAATTTTGGCTCTGGGCACAACAGTGTAGCCAAACCATTTGGCTACGTATGTTTTATATTTTTTTAGTTTTATTTCAACTTGGTGTAATTAAGACTGACTATGAATTAACTATTAAGTCGCGGCTAATGATGTTGAGAACGCTTAAATAATAATTAACACGTTAACTGGTACTGACGTATTTAACGCTACTACAGAAGTCGTGCCAACGCCACGGTAATCTTAAAGGAAATACCAATCTCAAACGAAAACAAAATGTAACTCTGCTTCCTTCAAACCAGTTGTCTTTTTTTAATTGCCACTTGTTGATCATTTTGTCTTAAGTTACATTTCCAAAACTAATGTTTTCCGAAATTACATTTTATATCATGGGAATTGGTATATTTTTTTGTCAAATAGTACGCGCTTGCATACAAAAAAAACATCTTTGTTTTTGGCAAAGCCTAAATACAAAGGATAATTACATGAGGTGGTGATATTTTTATAGACGAGTGTCTTTATTGTCTAGTGAAGATGATAATTGCTGTGTAAAGAATGTAATGATTTTTATTTGATTTCAGATGAACGGCAATGACTCTGGAAAGGGCCTTGTTAATAAACAGTACAACAGTCCGGTGAGCATGTACAGCGACAAGACAATTGCGGAAACCCTTTCCGCGCAAACCGAGGTGCTTGCAGGCGGAGTGCTTGGGTATGACCTTATTAATTTTTTTTCCATGTTTTACAAACAAGGTTGTAACTTCTGTATATTTTTCGATAGATGTACTAAAATTAAAAAAAAAAAACCTAAAACCTGTCTATTAAAGCAGTGGTTATGCGTATCATATCTTGCAAACTATTATAGTTTTTATAAACCTTTCTTAATATCTAGGTGGACAACTAATAGATACTAAACTAAAATTTATTTCTTTAATGGCAGAGTCAATTTCAAAAAGAACGAGAAAACTTACGACGCCGAAAAAAGCGCAGTGTTTAAGGTTTTACAAGAGGAACAGAATGATCCGGAACCAGGTAAAAATACTTTAAAACTTTCAAAACAACATATAGGTTAAGAATTATGCCAATTTTTGTTACAATTTAAAATACTGTAAAAGTTCTTGAAAGATTAAAATCTTTTGAAGTGTTACTTTTGAAACTTACTCAAGTTGTCTAAATTAACTGCGGAGTAGAAGCAGGCGGAGCACCCGTGTCCCCCGCGCCTGTGACGGGCCTGCGACATGTGCCCGCGCCTGTGGCGAAGCCCGATGCGCCGCTAAACACAGGCGGCTTGCCTCCCGGCCAGAACATTTGCGAGGAGTGCGAACGGCTCATTACGTAAGTCGGACATCCGCGGCCCGACACGGTTGCACACATCGCACGGCGCTCCTTTTTCGGAATTGTTTACTTTTACATGACATGTCTTATTCAGATCATAGTGCAAATTCAACGAGGCGTGTTAATTATATTTACGAACATTTGTTTCACGTACGTTAACCTTACTCCCCTATCAAATTATAGGTGCTCAGTGTTAGTGGCTTCTAGTGTAAATTTAAAGATAATTTCCAACTATTCGGAGCAGGTTCAAATTTCCTCCTAATGTTTCTATTTGTGTAAAAGCATAGGTAACGATGGAACCACCTTTGTTAGTTTTATGGTTTCATTTGCTTGCATTGACTGCTTAAATGTTATAATAATATATTGCGGGTCGGCAGAGGCGTGTCAGTTTTACTCGAGAGCGAGCGTGTGTCGGGCTGGTTCGCCCGGCGCGTTGCACGTGTCGCACGCACGCTCGAGAACGCCGCGTGTGGAGGCCGAGCCGCGTGGAACCCACAAGCCAAGTGCCCCGCGCTATCTGACACCAGAACCTGCACACCGACCGAGCCTACCTCTAAGCCCAAGACCGGACCATGCCGCCATCACCACCGAAACACCTATTTGCTCCGAGTGTAGTGGCCACATTATGTAAGAGGCCGTACGAGGAATGCCTTACGTTGTTGCAACCGTGTCGATCTGTGTAGTAGTTAAATTACTCACGCACTGTGTTTCGCCAAACGGTGTCTTGTAGAAACGCTGCGAATGGCAACCATACTTATCTATTTATTGTATTTACGCTAATAACCTTTGTTTATACATTTATCATACTTCATAAACCTAAAATTTATCATTACATCATTTAGATAACTGTATTGAAGTAAATCAATGTAGGTATGCTGTAGTATCGCTAAGCATGCCAACACTTGCATCGCGTTCGGACGAGCACAGATATTGCCTAAAAGGTATCGCACTAGATTTAGTGAGCATGTTAATTTAAAATCTATATCTATCAAGCTTTACATTGAAAAACGTTAAACATCGGGTAATAAGTAAATGTATTGAAATGCAGCGGGGTGTTCGTGCGCATCAAAGACAAGAACCTCCACGTGGAGTGTTTCAAGTGCTCGACATGCGGCTCTTCTCTGAAGAACCAAGGATACTACAATCTGAATGGCAAGCTGTACTGCGACATACACGCGAAATTAGTGGCCCGTCAGAACCCGCCTGCGCCAAACCTGGAGCCGGTCACGGTACCGCCGTAAGTTATCTAATTATTCATCTTATTAGCAGCCGGTAGACGCCCATTGCAAGTTTTAGGTTCCCCCATGGATCACAACGATAACCGATCATGCGCTGCCCGTGTCCAGAGACTTTCCGCGTCCACTTAATATTATATTATTGCTAAAGTTCCATTGGTTGTCCATTGGTTCTCAATATAATAGATATTGTTACAATGGTTTGCAAAACAAGTTTGTTTACATACATATTCACAAAAAGGTCGTCTGTCCACCATGTGACCTTGTGGGTGGATGTTCTATGCTTCACTTGTCAGTGGCTTCTACTCCAGAACCTAAGCCAGCGGCGACCATGACTTTCGCGCGCCGTGTGGCCTGCCACTTGCACTTATCGGGCCCCACATATTGCCATGTTATTATTATTTATCTTTAACTTGAATACCTCTGAAGGTTACATATCTTATTTTCTGTAATAATTATGTAATTTTTAACAATTGATATTTAATAACAATAACGTAATGCACTTTATTTTCAGAGGCAGTCGTGTTCCCTCAAATACGTACACAACTCCGCTGCCTCCACTTGCCACCAACAACTATACCAACGGGTCTTCTTCAATGTTTAGCGTAAGTACTTGTTAAATAATATCAAATAAATATAAAATAATCTGCTTAAACTTAATACAAAATCTCTTTGGCTGCACATTGTGTGTCTGGCTTGTTATGATGACTTTAAAAAGGATATATTTTCAAGTTCTGAATAAATTCAGAAAAACTTTATTTTTTTTTGTCAAAATGATGAGATAAAGAAAAATATGTTATAAAATGCAGAACCTTTTATATGCTATTGTCAAGATTTTGTTTTCTGAAGTGATCGTAGTGTTTGCCAGGTAATAGCAACTGAGCAAGTCGAGGTTCGGCTCTCTCGAATGTCCTTGGGTCGTAATGTAAACGGATATTATTGACGAGCGATCTGTAAACTCGGCAGCCTCCCAATCTGAAGAAATTGTAATCAGGAGCGGCTTGAGCTGGGCGTTTCCAGGTGACCCTCGAGCTATGCTACCTTAAAAGAAGTTTTTATGCCAAATGCCCTCTGCGTCTTGTCCCCTATTGCCACAGCGTAGTAGTGCAAGCCAGGTAAAAAAAAACCACTATTGAAACAAACTTCACATTTGATTGGTTATATTTTAGCCGTCGAGCAATCTATCCGGCTCTGGACCGAAGCCTTTCGGTTCTTCGCTGGGATCCGCATACTCGCCGTCTTTGTCACCGCGTAGTGCGCCGATGTCTCCTGCTCGGCCAGTGGCGGCCCCAGTGCCTCCGCCAGGACTTACTGCGCCCGCTCCGTTTGCACCAAGTAAGCGAGTTACATTTGCTATTTAATCAGAACAAACACTACACCGCAGAGTAACTACCTAGAATGACATTTGGTTTGTGTATAACGACTCCTATTGACGAAAAAATATATTTAAAACTTTTTATTTCCATGTTCTTATTCCATGAATTTAAATTCAACGAAATATAATGATTGTAAAATTCCTAGAGCCCAAAAGTGAACAAACATATTTACTAGTGTTTTATATGTCACTATATTGACATTTATGCGGCGATACAACAAAACCGTAAAAGTTTGTTCATAGTCTGTATTTCTTTGATATAATATAATATCTTAAATTTCTTCACTTTACTTTTACTACGTTTACTTTTTTCACAATGAGATTAATTTGTTTAGGATTAGACAGAACATAGGATGTTAACAACAAATTAAGTATGTTGTCTTTAAATTAATAATGAAACTAAACGTTTTGATGAAGTAACAACAACTTTATAAAAAATGAAAGTAGGATATTTTGACCGTAGTATTAGAAGAATTAATAGAACCCCTTTCTATAATAATATCCTCTGAGAAAAGGTACGTCTGATAACGTTAGAAGAATTTAGCATTTATTCTACAGGAAATACACAGGAAAATGTGTAGAATTAGGAAAAAGTATTTATAGTTAATTATTTCTATTGTTTTATATTTAAAATAAAGTATTAGTAAGGAATTTAAATATACAACAATTCAAATAATTTTTCATGCAGGTATACAAATAAAATTTATGGGTTATTTTCAAAATTATTTCTAATTATAGTGCAATGACCTACGATGGTTAAAAAATGACAACAAAATTTTAAATTTAAAAATAAAACTGTATTTATTTTTGACAGAGGGCCCTGTTTCCATTTTTAAAGGTAAATAATTATGAACAGGTTTATAAATAGATGCTGAGCAGCTTGAATTGGCTATGTACAAATGGAAATTGCAAAGAACTGTATATACGCTAAGAGAGCAGCCAATGTTACTTGCGACTTTAAACATAACTTTTTATCCTGACATTCTGTCCCTCTTTACTCATAAGTCATATTCATTATATTTACATAATATTATATCACATTTATGCTTTTACTCAATTTTCACTTCAGTCTATTATCGTAATAAACCCAAAAAAAATTTCAGTATGACTAATGATATTTTCATTTATTTTTCCCTTCCCCTATTTTTGATAATTGTTAATAACGCAATACTAATAGGTCAAAATGTTAAAAGCATTATATGGCCACCGCCATCGAACCCTCCTGATGGTGATGATATACGAAAAGACAATCTAAACTCTGTAGAAAAAGAATGCGCGGGAGAAAAATATAATCAATACGTTAAAAAAGAAAACTATGGTTTAAAAACATTCAGCAATGAACAGAAATGTTCGGAAAAGGTATCAAGAGAACAAACAGCAGTGAATAATTCCAATGTTTCATTCAGTACAGCTACGATGTCGACAGCTGCAAGTTCTTCATCCCAATCTGCGTTTATGGTTCAAAGTACACAATCTGGTCTGATACAACAAACCACAAGTAGCGTGAAATCGGTTACAGAACATGCGTCTTCACAGAATGAAACTTTATCAGTTTATGAATCACAATTAAACCCAAAAGATTTTAGTCAACTTTCTATAGACAATCGTTTTGAAGATAATACAATACAGTCACACGTTTCAAAAGAATCCTCTAATTTGGAATCCTCTACTAAAACAATTTCTAAAACAGCAACAACTTTCAATCAAGAAAAGCAAATTTCACATGCCGGGGTCAATATTACGAAAGATATAAATAAATTAACATGCAATAAAGGTAAGGCACAAAATGTGCAATACTTGCCTGACACAATATCTATTTCAAAACAAAGTTCTGAAAAGAAAGTAAAAACGGAAATGAAAGAGCAAGAAATTAATAGAACTATTTCAGTTAGTTCGGTATCAGAAATAATTCCCGAAAGTTTTACTTCGACTCTATGCTCAACTGAAAAATCGGGTTTACTGTCTTTTTCTAACTTAAATGAAAAACCAAAAATGACCCCAAGCTTTCCCGAAGATAGGGCAACCATAGAAATGAAACCAAAGATCACTCATAATATAGATCAACAAATAAAACGAAACACTCCGTCAAAACCAATAAAAATAAAAGATGCTTCACGCATAACTAATGAACGTATGTCTCAAGAGCAAACAGATAACAAAAAAGATATGGCCTTCTTAGGTTCTTCTACGGCAATGCAGGACCCATCTATAGGGCGTGTTTCTCTTAGAGATGCACTTACAATAGCTCCAGAACGACCTTACAGTCCTTTTTGTTTCTCAAATATTCCAAAATATTACACATGGTCATCTGCAGAAAAAAATCCATGTCCTCTTGATTCAGATATAATGTTCGAGTCACCTATCCTTAAAGAAAGTAATCAAAGTATAATACAGCAGAATCCAAGCGATGTACCATCGTCTGCAGTGCCAACGTCAGCTTTCAAGCCGGTCGCTAAGCAGGTATTTCCGCCGCCAAAACCAGAAGAGTTTGCGACACATTCTAACTCAGCTTTGGAGAAAGGACAGTCAAACCTTACAAAAACAATTCCAGGAAGTCATGAAATAACGAATACTGAAATTAAATCTGGTCACTATACTGCTACAAGCACATGTCAAATGAATACAGAAAATTTTTCATTTATTGAAACAGCACAGAAGTGTTCTGAAAAATTAGATAATACTGATTTTTCTTCAAGAATGTCAGACAAGGCAACATTCAACTCTGAATTGGTTGATAACAGATTTGATTCTGTAACAAATCCTGATCAAATTCTTTCACAAAAAATTATAACACCAGACTTTTATAATGCCGCTGCCAGTTCGACGAAAAAAAGAGCATCTACTCTACCGTCTAGCCAACGAATTCAACAAGATCACATTGCTTCTACAGCGTTTCAGCCTGTTACAGAAGAAGTAGCTGTTAGTGCTTCACCAATAAGAAGTCGACCTACTACCCCGAGTTTAATCAATAAACCAGCTCCTATTATCCCTCACTATCAGATGAATTTAGTAACTGTAGAACATTCAGCTCCTAGAAGCCAGCTGTATGAGCCTTCAAGCACAGAGGTCAGTCGATCTTCTACACCCTTGCATCAGTCACGATCTCCAGGTCAAATTATTCATAGCGGCAACTTGAAAGCTCAAGCACCACGTATTAAAGGGTCTGCATTGCAAGAACTATCAGAACACATAGGCCCCGTTAATTTAACAACCGATCATGAAAAGGTGCAAAAAGAGATCCAAACTAATGTTAGTTCTAATCTTTATGCTCAAAAAAATCCAGAACAATATTTAATCTTGAATGAATCCGGAGGTTTCAATTTAGAATGTCAAACGGAAAATTATAAAAAAGGAACCATTGATTTAAGCGAAGATTCTTTGATCAATAAAAATTATGGACAAAAACAAATGCAAACTCACAATGCAAGCGAGTATGGAAATACACAAACAGTACAGACTTTTAAGAAAACGTATGAAGAGTTTGAGCAGATGCAAAGGGCTAAAGTCGTAGAAATCAAAAAGGAGGGTTCGATTTTATCTGAACCATGTCAACAAATCAAATCTAACTTTCAGCCATCTAACACCTCCAGACATGTGTTTCCGCCGCCTGTTATGAATTTGTCAGTCACCCACGAGAATTCACCTTCTAATATAACTAATAAGTCTGTTGCAACCGCTACCAAACAATCTGGATTTTATGAACCTATTCCTTCAATTTCTGGTGCTAACCATGGTCCAGTGTGTGATCCTACCCCATCGACAGGTTCGAGTGTAGGAGGTGCCGCTCGTGGCAAAGCTTTCGGTGTTTCATCGGCACCGAAACGTGGCAGAGGTGTTTTGAACAAAGCTGTTCTACCGGGTTCTCGTGTACCTCTTTGCGGTTCTTGCAATGGGAACATTAGGTGATTAGATAGTAAAATGACTGTTGTTTTGTGTGCTGCATGAATAAACTAAGATTTTTCGATTTAAATTTGTAGAAAATTGAATAGTATGAATGTTTTGTTGGTTAAAGAAATAAATACCGCAACTTTATTATCTAAACGACGCGAAATACTAATAATTAACACAGCTTAAAAAATGTGTTGTTGGTTTTTTTTCTAACAGTTAACGAAACTTTAGATCCACGGCAACCGTGCATAAAATGAATATAAAAGTCAAGATAAAGATATACTTTTAAGTGAAATCGCAAAAATGGCCTTGTTAAAGATATACAAGGAAAAATAAAATCTGTTGACCATATACAAACCATGGCCAACAAAATTCAAGACACTGTTGTTAATAAACATCCTCTAAGTTCAGATACCAATTCAACAGAAAATTAGTCGTGCTTATAAGTTACGAATCGTTTTATCTTCAACAAAATCTCTTGATGAAGTCAATGGATATTCACCTTTTCCACCTTCAATACCTACCACGCCCGTGCCAACAATGGATGGAATGGAATGGAAATGGTTCTTCTAGTTTCGTTGACGACGCGTGTAAAGAAAAGCCTGAAAATAACATTACGTATTTTTTAGAGGTGATAAATTATAATCAAATGTATACGAGTATAAGTCGTACCACCACTTTGCGGTTCGTGTAATAGGTACATTAGGGAACAAATTGTATAATGAGTGTTGTTTTGTGTGCTACATAAATAAAGTTAAAAATTAACTAAACTTGTAAAAAACTTAATAGTCTGTGTGTTTTTATTTAGTGAAATTAATACAGCGTCGTTATTTCTGAGCGATGCGAAATACTAATTATTAACACGCTTTAAAAATATGTTGTTGTTTTATTTTTTTTAACAGTTAACGAAACGCAGATTCACGGCAGCCCTGCAAAGAGTGAATTTAAAAGTCAAGCTGAAGAAAGACTTATAAGGAAAATGGCAAAAATGGCCTTGAATGGCTACGAGATTGGTATACAAAGAAAAATAAAACCTGCTGATCATATACAAAGTATGGCCAACAAAATACAAGACACTGTTGTTACCAAACATCCTTTAAATTCAGACACAAGTTCAACAGAAAATAACAGCCGTGAAAATACATTACGAAGAACTATAAATAAAAGTTTTGATGATATCCGTAAAACATCTGAGAATAATTTCATCAACTCTAAGAATACTTTATCTTCAGCAAAATCTCTTGATGATGATAACGGATATCCACCGATTCCACCCCCGATACCTACCACGCCCGTACCAACATTGGATCTGCCAAGTACATCTATTTTAAATACAGTAAATATGAAAACCCCAAGAAAACAAACAGAATATGCTTTGAAAAGTTCGGATAATAATTTGTCTTCACTAAGCATATTGCAATCAATAAATAATTCTGATAAATCATCAAATGGAAGTGGTTATTCCAGTTCTAATGACGACATGTACAAAGAAAAGCCTGAAAATAACATTACTAATGGAAATATATTACGCAAAAAGACAAGCTTTGAAAAACCTTCATTTTTAGATGGATTGAACACAATAAATCAAGATGTATGTAAATCAGAAATAAAAACTGACAACAATTATTCTAACACATTAAATAAACGCAAAATCTTTGAAAGACATGACGATTTGAATAATTCAAACGAGACATATAAAAATAAAGTTAATAATGATTGGACAGGATTGAACCAAACCAATACACTTAGTAAATCTCCCAATGCAGGATGCAGTAAAAGCAATTTAAATAACGAAGAATTCTCCAAAAAGTTGTCTAATAACTTGTATGATAATGCGCTCAATGTATTGAAACCTATTAATACGGAGAAAAATATTTCAAGCACTTTGGAAAATGTTAACGGTGATAAAGAGTACAATGATATAGAAACAAAATCAGATAATACAGAAACTGAAACAGTGGTGAAACGGAGAGAAAAGAAAAAAAAAAGCAATGATGATGGTAGAAGAGATTCCCGTATTGTTCTACGACCATTAAGTACTATGACATCTGTAGACGTAGCTGAAGGACAATACCCAGTATGCCACATATGTGACAAAGCTATTACAAGGTAAAGTAAATTGTAAAAGCTTATTCACAACAAAGATTCAAGAAATTAAAGTAAGAACCGTCGGATTGTTTTGCATGGTCGTTTATTAAAACATGCATGGTTTTGTCAATTCTCACAATGTCTGAATTATAAATGTCTAATAACTGCCTTTAAAATTTTACATTACTTGATAGGCAATAATGTATTTGAAAAAAACATTCAATAACTCATATTACACTTTCAGGGGTCCATTTATAACAGCTTTAGGCCGTATTTGGTGTCCAGAACATTTTGTTTGTGTAAACGCAACTTGTCGTCGTCAGCTACAAGACATTGGATTCGTCGAAGAAAATGGTCAACTCTATTGTGAATTTTGTTTTGAACAATACATCGCTCCTGCTTGCGACAAATGTCATGCCAAGATCAAGGGTGTAAGTCTTTATTACATATTGAAAATTAACGTCCTTATAATGTTCAAAATATTTGTTAGTCGAACATGGTATTTATTTTTTGCAGGATTGTTTAAATGCCATCGGGAAACATTTCCATCCTGAGTGCTTCAACTGCGTTTATTGCGGTAAACTGTTTGGTAACAATCCGTTCTTCTTAGAAGACGGTCTGCCATATTGTGAAACAGGTAATTGTTTTCGTTAAAATAAAGCAAACATATAATAGCATACTTATAACTTTAAAACACTATAAGAAATGTAGGTCGCAACTTACTGTAAATCATTTTTTTTTTAAATTGCTTCTATATAATTGAAATTTGATTTTCTTGATTAAAAACTTACAGACTGGAACGAGCTGTTCACCACTAAATGTTTCGCCTGCGGGTTCCCCGTTGAGGCGGGCGACAGGTGGGTCGAGGCGCTCAACAATAACTACCACAGTCAGTGCTTCAACTGCACGGTGCGTATGATGCAAGCCTACTAATATAAATACAATCGAGAAAAAATTGAACAATTGTCCTTAATCAAAGGAATAACAAATGTCTAATTACCTTGTAATACTTTACATATCGAAAAGTAAAATGCACAATTAAATGTTTTTGAATACATTATTGATTACGTAAAATAGTCAAAACTGTACGCATCAGTTTGCATATTGCAATTTTATTACATAAAATTTTTGTTATTATCACATCTTCAAATTGTTTTGCATTCGAACAATATCCGATAAATATCATAACTTTTACAAAAACAACCCTAAACAATTGCAAAAAAAATCTGCTTGAAATATACAGAAATGCAAATAAATCGCAACAAAGATCGCGCATTTATTTTTATGTAGCTCATCATACGCTCCTTTGATATTTTTCCTAAATTAACCTTTGTATACTGTTTGTGTGTTCCAAACGTTTGTCCTTTATCGTATATTAAATAATTAACTTGTATGTACATATCCGTTTATGAACAAAAACTTTCCCTAAGTACTTGGAAGGTTTAATTGCATTGTAGCATTTTACCATATAGAAATCGCTTGTTTAGAGGCTTAGCAAGACCGTAGTTGAGTGACATACCATAAAAGTAGAATGGTTTTGGCTATTTTATGTATGTTGTATATAAAAATACAATTACAGTTGTGTAAAATTATATTTTTTATGAAAAAAAATTGAAGTTTTGTCCATAAAAGGCGAATCATCTGTGGCTAGTACCACCATATATTCATAGCGTAAACTTACTTTAACGTATATTTTTTATCTAGTACCATAAATTTTTTAAAAAATTTTGTCCTTATACTCGCTATAACATTTTATTATTTATTTTTAAGTGGAACTAGAATTAATATTTGTTTTAGGTGTGCAAAACGAATCTCGAAGGACAGAGTTTCTTCGCTAGAGGAGGCCGACCGTACTGCAGAACACACGCCCGTTAAAGATCATCACCAAATTATATATAACTCTGACACTGTTTATTCTACAACCATTTTCCGACCCATCTCTCTTTCTCCATCTCAATTTCCCGATGCCAGTATTAGCCCACCTCAACGTACGAGAAAGTTGGAAACGCCCCTCCACTTCGATGGAGGATTGTTTTCCGACATACGAAGCGCAGACGGCAAGTTGCTGAGTAAAGTGACAGTTGATCGGGTCCACAGCTCGACACGTCACGATATAATCGATTCACCTAGTGTATCAGAAAATATACCTGGCAGCAATGATTACGTTGATAATATCGTTAAAACTGAAGTTATTACTAATGAAGATGTCATCAAAGTAAAATTCACTCCAATTTCTCTCGATCTTGATGGTCCAGAAGTAGCTTCAATTTTGCCCAATAACCGATCAACGGAAACAATATATTTACCGATAACAACAGCAGATAGACCAACAACTCCTATCAATCGCCCAAAAACACTAGTTAATTCAATTAGCAATGACTTCGAAGATCTGCAAAGCTACAAAATAGTAAATTCTATGTTAAAAGAAAATTATAACCTCAAACGTGAACACTTAAATATTTTGGATAAAAATATCGACGAAGCTGGTATTGAAGTAGAAGAACCAGTTAAGAGAACTCATAGTCCTTTGGCTAATTTCTATGTTTCTGAACAACTATCTAAAATAGATAGCTACCTACAAGAAACTTTAAATATTTGTTCAGAAAATAATATTAACTTAATTTCAAATTCACTAACACTCGATAAAGAAAGAGAGACAGATTTGGAACACGAAATACAAACTACGAAAACTTACGAAGAGACTATTACTAATCTCGGAAACCACGTTAAATACTTTGGTGATTATGAAAAAAATGTTAGTCGCGCCAATGAATCGTCAGTCAACTCGTATTCTATTGACGATACTCCAACTGCAAACATTAAATTGAACAGTGTTATGAGTCGACACCCGGGAGTACTTAGCGCTATATACAACATGCCAATGCATTACCATGCTGCAATCTTGTGTTTCTTTTTAATTTTATATAATCTTTTTTATCAATATTTAAAACATTATCATAATTAAAGTAACAGTTACATAAATTTTGTGCGCATGTGTCAAACTAGTCACGAAAATAATCAAAGAAATTGAATAAATACTTTAAAGGAATTTATTAAATTACTTGAGATGTGGAAGTTGTAGGTGTAAATATTTACAGGTAATAATATACACTCTTCTGTCATGTGTCAGTATTTTTTTAAACATTAACAGATTGGTGCTTGTTACTATGCTAAAATCGCTCGCGTCGATGTGATATTTCACTTCTAATTTAAGTATAAGGCTTTGTACACAGCTTACGGATTGTTAAATTACAATAAACTGTTACTAACTCTAACAGTAGCGTAATACTTATGTCAGCTGAAATAATAAATCTACATACTGAGATCCAGAAATCTAAATGAAACTATATCGATTGGTGCACCAACTGTAATATTTAGTTACTTAGACATACATATGTTTAGTTATATCTTGATATTAATTTCATTTATGTAAATCAATCTTTCAAACACCTAGAAATGTAGAGGGTGAATCATGCATATACAATTAATAAATGGTTATTTCTTAACTTATTATTTAGATTTAATTTACCGCTATTAGCATAAATGCAAACAACATGTGAGCTTAAATAAAGTATTTTATTCTAATTTTGTATTATTTATACTACTAACTTAATTGCCAAATTGTATGTTCAACATTCCGAAAACATCCCGGTTTTTAGTAATTACCTTACAATTTATTTTTACTTATGAAGAAAAACTTAAAGATCCTGAAAGAACTCCGACCGCGTACAATTTTGCGGTATTTGATAAAAAGGATAAAAAGGGCAGATGTGCCGCAAGGATCAGTTCTAGGTCCTGTTTCATTCACACTCTAGGGCATACCCCTCCTAAAGACTAGCACTATTCACAACTGACACATCTATACTTCTGGCGTCGCTACTCACATTTTCATCAAACGCCTTTAAACCTTGGGCATCGTTCTAGGACAATGGTTACGGAGATGGAGAATCAAAATTAATCCCAACAAAAGTGTGGCAATGTTCTTCTCGAAGAGCAACCCCTCCCTTCCAAATACCACGTAGCTTATCGAAAGTTCAGTGCCTAGGTTCGTTCTAGCCGCTATCTGTAACTAAACCGTCGGAGTAAAATTTCATTCCAATCATTTTATATAGAAGCGACGCACTAATGCTTTCTGAAGTGGTAGTAATTATAGCCAGAAAATAGCAACCGAACAAGCCTGCAGCTCGGTCTGCATGTGCGACCTGAGGTGGAGAAGGAGTCGCTATACTTGTTGCTGGGTTGACCGAAGTATGATCAGCGCAGAGGCGGCTTGAAGTCAGAGATGGGAAGAAGGTTAGACCTTGAAGGGTTGCCGGAGATCATCTCCGATTTAAGAGTCCGAGCGCCTCTTCTCGCTTCCATAGACCAGATCTTGAAAGTTGTACTGGCCAGGAGTAGCAAGTTTTCTTGGCGGAAGCAAGGCGCCAGCTGATGGATCATCAGACGCCGCTGATTAAATTTGAATAATGTAAACAGGAAAGTAGACATACTTCTCGATTTGTGATTGGCTGACGATTTTTTTAGATTGAACATTGTTTTCGTAGTTTTAAAACAGTATAAAAATGGGCTAAGCTTGCTGAATATACATACTTCTACTTCGGATTTCGTGTTGTTATTACCTCCAAGGCCTACCGACCCTGGAAAGAATACATAAGCTCACAACGCTTTCATTGTTAAAATAAAGCATTTGAAAGCATAAACCCCAATGGTCATCTAAGGGGCATTGAAGCAGCATAATGTTAGCCATAAAAATATTGTGTTTCATGCATGCGTGCTCTTTATCCTGTTCTGCGGTTGCTAAAGATGGCCTGTTAAAGTACAAAGGATAAGAACTAGGTTAAGATTATTAGGTCTTAACACTGCGAAGGATATTTGAAAAATAAATTCCTATTATTTCTTTTCATTTATCTTACCTACGTTATGCAACAAAAGGGACAAAACACTATATTTCAAATTGTATGTACTGCCGTGGGGCCGCAGACGCTCCTCAAAATGATCATGACGAAAGCACAGCGCTGCCGCAGTGCTTTAACACTCGGCAGCATATGCTATGTAAACGCCTTTTTGGTGGAGACAGAGCTGCTAATTATAAAAATTGGATATCCATTAGTTTAATTTATTACTCTGGTATACGTACGTACCATTGTTATATTACTCGTTACTATTGTTTTAATAAAAAAGGCGTCAGACATTCATTATTCAACGAATATTTGTAATCAACCAAACACAATGCCATAATTAACTGAACATTACCTCAAACAAAACAAAATCTGCAAATATTGGAAAAACTGCCGATGCTAATGAGATACCGAAATCAAACTGTTTAAGTCCCTAGAAAGCCCTCGTGCATTGCTAAATTAGGTAGCAAAAAGCTATATTTTTTAAAAAATATTCTAAACTATGCTCAGACTACCTTCACCTTCGAAGTTATATTATCTAAATTGAGCTCACAGAGCCAAAGATCTGCGAACTAAAAATAATCCCTGAGTGATTGTATTACATACATATGTAGGTGTATAGTGTAAGTAATAGTAAGTAGTAAACGAAGAATAATGAGGAGTGCCAAGTGAGGTCTACTTGGTGGTCGTGGACATACGGACCCCCCTATCCTCCCTCGCTTGAACGCAAGCAAGACGGATGCAGCCGCCAATGTCATGAGCATGAGAGTCATGCATGTGGTGATACATCGCGGCCGCCGAGCGCCTGATTCGGGATGTGTATCGTAGCGAAGAACGTGAACGGGAATTTATTTAAATTCCGCGTTAAGAGCGGTGCTCTCAGAATCTGCAAATGTCATTTGGGTAGTCTCAGGTGAAAATAAAAAAAAAACAGACAAAAGGTTTTGTGCTTGAAGTTTCTGGGAAGATTCATGTATGAAATTGTTACACGAACTTACATTCATACTTCATCACAACAGATATTTCTACAATTGGGGCTACTATGGGCAAAGGAACACAAAAACAATACACAAGACTTGATATCAAGATACCGTTATGGCATTATTATAGTTATTTATGCCACGTGTGAAAAAAATAAAGAAATACAGCATTCACATATAGTACAGTTTTCACTACTTTTTGGGTTTCTTGAAGAACATGGAGTATTCATGTTGATAGCAGTGGAAATTGTGTATGAACCACCTTTTTTCTATCAAGAGGCTAAGATGATGTGAATGCCAGTGTGATTAATATTATTAGTTATCTTTAGACAAATATAGCAAACTGTACAAGTATCTTTAGTGCATTACAGTATTAATTATAGAAGTCTTCCAAGATATTTTAAAAAGAAAATTCAAATCTTTGGCGATTTGAATATACTTATAAAAAGAATATAAATGTGTTTCCTATAGTTATCATCATCCCATACAGTTTTTAATATGCACAAGATCAGACTATCCAATTTTCAGAATGTCCATTAATTTTTTGCAGATGTAGCCAAACTGGAAATTTTTTTAAACTCTGGTGGTGTTTTGGGATAGGATGTTTAAATGTTGATTTCATTTTTTTTAGAATTCATATGTTTTTGTAAATCATCTTAGCTATGATTATTATAACAGATTCCTCATGTCTTGTTTTATTGTTATTTAGAAATGGCTCTGTTACTAATACTGTTTTTCTTTTTCATTAATTTCTTAATATTTAGATAAAAGGTAACATAATTATGACTAGGGCTGTATATGCCTATAAAAGGTAATCTTGTCTAATTTGGCACTATAGCACAAAAAAATAATTTAACTGTTGGCATGCCTATGTAGAATAAATAGAGATTATAATAACCACTATTTTGTGTAGTAATTTTTAATTTACTTAAAATTAATTACATTATTGAAGGATTAGCATTAAAGGAATGTTATAATTTTACACTATTATAACATTCCTTTATGACAAAAAAAAACTTTAAATTCTACTACATCTACAACAATGATAGATTTTATTGGTTATGTTCTAGTTACATATACACACTATTTACATTAAATGTAATTTTTTTTAAATATTTTGTAATAATTCCCACACAGTACCTTTTGGACCTGCAAAAATAACATATTTGTATTAATTTGATAATAAAATAAATACTAAAATTTATATATGTACTTCATTTATCTTTATATATATAATGGTTTTTTCCCAGTACTTCATCATCTGAAATAAATTAAGATCACAAGCAATCCTTGTGCTTTCTCATGTCTTCTTGTGCAATAGAACAATAGACATTAAATATTAAAAAATATTCTTTACTTTCGAAAAATCTTGGAATCTTTTAATGTTTTGATAATAAAGATATAAATCATTCATAGCAAGCTCACTGATTTTCTGTATAACTAAAAAAATTATTCTCTTCTTACTTATGTACACTAGAGAAGTTGAGGTCACAGAGATCATTTGTAAAGTCCTTTATAGTCTCCCTCCAGATATATTAACATCTCATATATATGCAGATAAGTATTTTATTCCTGAGGTATAGATGTTTTATCATCTTCACCAAAGATTAATCTTCCTATCCTAAAAAAAGTAAAAATCATTTTATTTACTATATTGTATAAAGATTACCACCATGTAATTTGCTTACATAAGATTTTTGTCATTATTATTTATCTGTACCTTTTCCATTCAATACCCATACCAATAAAAGAAAAAGTTAAAAACCCGTGCCATAAAAAAGTAACGAGAGGAACAGGTTGTCGTTTATGTCCGAAATTTTTAAAAGTTTTAAAATGCAAGAGATTTGTAGAGATTTTTTCTTCAGTACGTAATAAATTACACCTACGAATCATCTTGTTTTAATGTGTGTATTAAGACGATATCAATTTGATTGTCCTTTTGACAATGACAATGGCACAGACTGAACCATGGTAACAAATATCAGTCAGTTTAGTAATAGACGCGAACGCTACTTGAATAAACAATTAACACCCCGAAATGCTTTATTTTGTCCATAATATGATTTTTCCCAAACTAAAAATATTTTTTAACTAAAAAAGATTTTTTAGCAATAGTGTTTTTTTTATTTAATGTATAATAGAAAATGTTGAAACAGTAATTTTGTAAGTATGTGCTATATTATTCTAATTCTTCATACAAAATAATTTAAGATCAAGATTATACCGATATGTTAATATTTATTTCGTGGTTATTTCTGAATGATAAATCAGAAGACTTGAATCAAATATTAAATAATATATCAAATACTCAAACCATACACTTTCTCTAAAATCCATAATACATAATCGTTTTGATTAATTGCAGAGGTGTGAGCTAAGAAATTTAATAGAGAAAGGGAACGAAAGATTGGGGATCCCCATTGCCAAATTTCAATCGCTTTTTTTCATTTAAGAATTACCTACAAGTTCCACGTTTTTGACAAAGGGCATAGTTAAGGTCGCGGGATGCGGCAGTGCAGGATTGTTCATTGTGCCGATCTTTGAGGAAGGCCTTGCAGTGGGCGTTCGTTTATCGGTTAAAAAAGGACAAGTTTAGACGTTTTGCGAAATGTGTCTGCAAGTAGATCATTATTCTTATAAATACAACGACGATCGTTAATTTTGATTTATTTTGCAATAATTTATTATTTTCTATTAATTATTAATATAGGTATGTATATTATATACAGTACCCGGCGACAGACATTCGATTGTACATCGACCTTTGGAAAGAGGTCTCTGTCCCACACTACCTATGTGACGTCTTGTCAGTCGTGTGACAGAGATAACGCTCTACGAAGCCGAAACTAGCCGATTGTCTCTTGCGAAAGATCGATGTGCAATATTTATCGCCGGGTATTTTAACTTATTTAAATGATATTTCAATGAAATACCGTCAAATCAACATCGAAGATTAATTATAGGGAGGAATACAATAAAAAATATCACTTTTCCCCAAAATAATATCCCATAGTAGCCCGATATTACGCAACATCCCCAATCTTTTATCACTATCTCAGAGCTTTTAGCTTTCTTCACTATCAATTAAGCCCGTTTATAGGCGTAACAAATCGCATTGGATATAAGATTTTGATCACGAGTAGTAAATTAATTCGCGTATTTTTGTTAAAAATCAAATGTATTTAAAAATATGCAGGTTACTTCGGTACGTTGTTCCTCGGACACAAAACCGTACCCACAGCCGAATTATGAAATAAGGAGTTATTTGTTCACGAATTATGAAGAGTATTTAAACACAAAAAAAATCAAAATCAAAGCACGTATGGATTTTGATATATAATATTGTGAGGATATGATGATGTACACTGGAACTGTTATACCTAAAAATTAAAAAATAAAAAAACTTTTTCTGGTATATAATATAATCAAAGGTGGTATTAATGTAACTTAATAAGAATTTCAATACTAGTACTTTAAATGCACAGGCATTACAATAACTTATTTACAATGTGAAACCAACTTACATAAATGAAATTATTTACACACAAACAAATATTCTTAAGTTTAATATTTAAATTTAGTCATTACTAAAATAACATAATGTATACTAATGAAACCCTTCATGGTTATTACTAAACAAAATAAACCACCCTTTAATTGTCTCTTATAAAATAAAGGAGACTGCATTTTAAAAGAATCAATTTTCATACTATGCGGAACTGCCTTACAATTAAATACCATTGTGTTATTTGACCAATGTCATAAAAAATGATTTGTCAATATCTTAAGATTTCGTGTCTTTAACCCTTAATTATTTGGTTAAACACATGATTCGGCTAAAAAGAGATGTTTACATTTAGTTTAGCAGCAAAAAGGGAAGGATCTGAGAAATTGGTCTTATAGTTACAAAATAATTAAAATAAACAAAGGCATTACGTCAGTATTTAAGAAATTATACAAATTAATCTTCAAATTTGATGGAATGGACTCCTGTGTCGATCGCACCGCCACGGTAAGAACCTCTTTTCTTCTTGGTCTTCTCGTGTTTGAAAGACTTGCCGCGCGTGTGTTTCAAGTCTTGATTAGCGCGCTCACCCCAAGATCCGCGAGCGCCACTCTGGAAAGATAAATTATATTTGTATTTTCTTATACACAGAAATAACCTAAAACTAAAATTAAACGTTGTTATTATTTATTATACCTAAGATTATGTTTAGTGTAAACCAGAGATTTCTGAAAAAAATTTTCTCGTCGACGGCTTTCAAAATCTAGCCAGTTCCGATGGACCACCATGTCCACACATTGTACTATACAGATTATTTTTAAAAATTAACAGCTCATTATGTCTGCCTACAATGACACGTGAAATCAAGCAATCATTGTTCTTCATTATCGAAAGAGACCACCCACTTAAAAGTTATGAACCACAGACATTTTTTGCCACGCTAATTTAGCCCCCGTCAAGTCTCCCGTGGACTTCACGGGGTCCAACTGGAACGCTATGAGAACCGCTGGTGCAAACAGATAAATTTGAACTGAACAAAATATTGTACAATCACAAAGACAACTACATAACTTTAGATTATTTTTTAAAAATTTCCCATTAACTTTTTAATATTTAGACTTTGGTACTATTTTTTCATACTATGTAACCAAAAGAGGCTATCCTATCATCTATCGTCAAAAATGTGCGGAATGTCTTACCAATTTATTCAAATACTATTTTTTTATTTTGAGAATTGTCCCCTCCATCAAAACTTTTTCTGTCATTGAATCCTCCTTTCTGAAATCCTCCTCTATCTCCGCCCCAAGAATGACGGTCCCCACGACCCCCGCGATTGCCCCATCCACCTCTATCTCCTCCCCGACCTCCTCTACCACCTCTTCCGCCGCGGTCTCCAAACCCTCCTCTACCACCTCTTCCACCTCGGTCCCCAAACCCTCCTCTTCCCCCACGATCTCCAAAACCTCCTCTACCACCTCTTCCACCTCTATCATTGAAACCCCCTCGGAAGCCCCCTCTCCCTCCTCGACCTCCTCTATCATTAAACCCTCCTCTTCCACGGTTATATCCGCCTTGTCCTCGTTCTTGCCATCCACCAGATTTGTTTTCGCCTTCCTCATCGTCATTATGATCTTCACCCTCCTAAATAAAAGATATGTGTTAATTCCAAGACAACTCTATGTTATGACTAAAAGTAAATGCCCGAAATTATAAGCCAATTGAGCCATAAATTATTAAAGATCAATGTACAAACATGGAGTTGCCTTGGCTTCTAAAATTTTAGGGCATTTACCTTTGCTTCAAAGGAATTATCTTTAAGTCTAGGGTCCACTTCCACTTTTTCAGGCACAACACGTCTGAATGGAGTAGTGGGCTTAGAATCTGCTTCATTTTCCTTTTCGCAAGGTGTAGAAACTATTTTTGAACCCTAAAAGAATTGAATAAAACATTTTGAATAAGAGAATTTTTCAAGTAATATCTTTCACTATCATTTTTTTTATTTGTAACAATGGAAGCTTAAGAAATATGTAGGTGCAAAATATTAGAAACACTTTAGGTTTAAATCTTCAAAATGATGCAAATAAATTGATATAAAAAATTTTGGTATCTTGCATAGAGACTACACTATCTATATATAGGATTTTATATAGCTTTTAAATGGAGGAACATGGACCTTTGTGAACTTGATATATAAATAACTGTATTCATACATGACTGAAATAACTAGATGAGTGAATTTATATTTCAAGATAACCTTAGGTTTTGTGAAGCTGAATAACAAAGAATTAAATGAGCAACTTGAGAAACCAAAAAAACAGCTACTATAACAACAAAAAACCAACAGACGCTGTTAAGAAAGTTCTTAAAACTCAACAGTTGTGCTAGACATATCTGATGTATGATAGCATTTTGATCCAGTCTGTAATAAATGTGTACACTTGCAATCAAGTTTTTTGGTGTTTGCAAACATTTGGAGGATATGTTAATTTACCATGTAGTAACATGTATTTTTTACACTTTTTTCAGCTCTATTCTAAAGAACTTTTCTTTTACATGATAGCCATTATCAAGTTAGATGTTTTTTGGTATAATTGATTCTTCATGGCTTTATTATTGAAACATCATTAAAAAATTGCTCCCTTTGAGTGGGAATCCATAGATGATGATCATGTTATTTCTTACCATCACACAATTAATGAATCTTATTTACTACAATTAATAGATTTTTAGGAACTTATCTATCATGTAAAATAACTCATTTTACATGATAGATAGAATGTTTATCCTTTTTAGACTTTTAATCCTCACTCTTCAATTATAGCCTTACAATTATAATTAAAAATATATATTTTAACATACCTTTACAAAATTGCTGTAAGGCTTTTTAGCTGGAGTAGGTCCATCATCAGATGCTTTTCGTTTTTTACCAGCCTGAAAACCATTTTCGGTAACCTAAAAGTAATGTTATGCTTTGATTAATATATTACAAAAATTTGCACATGACAACTAATGCATAAGATACTAGGAGTAATGAAAACTATTCTCTTGTCATACTACAGCAATTTATAGAAAATAAAGACTTTAACACATGTAACAATACTTCATACAACAATTGCAGATAAAGGACTTCTTAAGTCTTAGCCATATATTATTTATTTAAAGAAAAGTGATGCTCAAAACATGTCTGATTATTTCAAAGAAATGAATCTATTAAAATTACCTGTTCCTTTACAAAATTTCCTTTCTTAGCTACTTTTGCTGGAGGACTGTCATCATCACTGTCTTCAGAGGATGACGCAGCTTTTTTCTGTGTTTTTACTTGTTCAGGAGCATCTTCATCGCTACTTTCTTCACTCGAAGAATCATTCTTAGTGGGCTTAGGTTTTGCAGGGATATTTGTTTTTTTAGTCTTAGCATCATCACTGCTATCATCATCCGAAGATGATTTTGGAGCAGCATTTTTTTTGGATGGTGTAATGACAGGTTTTGAAAGAGCTTTCTGGGCTGGTTTAGGTGTTTCATCTTCACTATTGTCATCGCTGTCATCTGAAGACTCTTGTTTTGTAGGTGTTTTTGAAACAGTCTTTTTGATAGGCATTTGTGCAAGTGGTTTTTGCTTAGCTTTTTTTTCATCACCGCTGCTGTCTTCACTATCATCTGAAGATGATTTTTGTTTTTTAGCAGGCTGAGGTCTTACAACTTGTTTATTGAGAACTGGTTTTACTTGTTTTGAGGCAGATTTTTTCTCATCATCACTACTGTCACTACCTTCAGATGATGAATCTTGTTTCTTAGCTTGTACCTTAGTTACTGGTGTAGGCTGAAGTTTAGGTACTGCTTTCACTTGCTTTTTATTGTCATCATCACTACTGTCATCATCACTATCTTCAGAAGATGATTGTTGTTTTTTAGAATTTTCAACCTTAGCTGGCTTTTTTGCTGGGGTTTGTAGCTTTGCACCAACTGGTTTTTGTTGGGCTTTTGGTACTTCCTCATCACTATCATCAGAGGATTCCTGCACATTTGATTGATTTTTTGATACTGCAGGTTTTCCTTGTGGTTTTGCGCCCTTTTTAGTTTTATTGTCACTCTCATCACTGTCATCAGAAGAGTCTTGTTTTACTGGAACTGTTTTAATAGGTTGCTTCGGTCTTGGTGTTTTACTCTTTTCATCTTCACTACTGTCTTCACTATCTGACGACTCTTTCTTTGTTGCAACAATCTTATTTGGTGTGGGCTTGGCAGGGGTTGCCTTTATTATTTGCTGTTTTTTTGTTTCTTGATCAGTATCATCAGAGCTATCATCAGATGAACTTTTGGGTTTTTTAGATTTAGGAAGAGATTTTCCAGTTTGTTTAGGTGTATTTGTTTTTTTTTGTGTGGAATTTGTTTCTTCATCACTGCTGTCATCAGAAGATGATTGTTGCTTAGTAACTTTTGTGGTATTTGCAAGCTGTGGTTTAACTGGCTGTTTTTTTGGTTTTGCTGTAGCATTGTCTTCACTGCTATCACTATCGTCTGATGATTCTGCTTTCTTTACTGGTGTTTTAGGTACAATTTTAGCCTGTAAAAAATTCAAACCTCAAGTATATGCATTTAATGTAGATATTTGTTGTTTTTGTTGAAGATATTCAGAGGTAGTGACGAATATAATTTATAATATCACAACATGTCAAAATATATTTTACATCACTATGTACATTATTTTATATATTGCTATATGTACAATAATTTACACTTACTTTAGCAGGTGGTTTTTCATCTTCTGAACTATCAGAATCTGAAGGTTTCTGTTTATTATTAGCTACCTGTGGTTTGCCATTGACTTGAACACTTTTCTTGGGTTTTTCATCCTCACTACTGGAATCCTCAGAGCTAGAAAGTAAGAATTACTTAAATATTTTGTGGTACTATAAAAGTCTATCTGTTGTGGTTATTGTGTTAATTTCATACAATATTACTAAAAGTCATAAATACTCATTGAAACGGGCTTTTACTTAGAACATACATATTTTATTAATGACAAAAAAAAACATTACCTTGCGGCTTTTTTAGGTGCAGAAACATTTTTAAACTTTTTATACTGTAGTATAATTTCGCATAAATGTGGCAGTTTGTTAGCACTGGGTTTCTGAAATAAATGTCGGAAGTTAGTTATTCTGTACAAACTTGAGCCGTAAAAAATAAAACACGTGAAAATTATCCATTTGAAATTTGTAAAAAAAATCATCATCAAACTGTTTGTACATATGAAAAACTATCTTTATTAATGTATGTTTTTATAAATTGAATGAAATACATTAGGTAAAACCACGTGTATACAAATTCAGCAAACACGTGGTCATAAAACTCACCGATTTAGTTTTTTTGAGAAATTCTTGCGCTAGGGATTTATCTATCGTTTGAATAAACTGGCTTACAACTGAAATTGCCTCTGCTTGAATATTAGCAGGAAAATCCATTTTTATATTAAAAAAATATTCACTTGCAGCGACTGAAGCAACGCCGCCGTTAACCCACAGATAAAGAAGTAAAAAGAGGCTATGGCATTAAAATTTGTAGAATTGCCAGTAGACAATGTATCACAACACCGAATATAACATCGATTTATTTATTACTTAGGTATCTATTCGATAAGTATTAATCTATTTATGAACTTCATACGATAACTTAATAGATTTTGTGGTGTCAGTTATTATATGCATTTATGTTGTTAAATAGTTGAAATTATTAACAAGGATCAATATTACTTTATGTTATTTAAAACGCGACTATCTTGCTCAATACATTTTAATGATGATGCCTTTTTCTTGATCATCTAATTTATGTTTAAAGAAGTGTGTATTTAAGTATAGTATTTTAACAACGTTAACTAAAATATTGTGTCGAAGGACTCGACCACGATCTATCCAGACAGGCGTGTCTCAAGGTTCGGTTCTATGGCCGGTTCTATAGACGTTCTATACCAACAACATACCACATATCAAAGGTGTAGAGCTAATCATATTGGCAGACGACACGTTTATCAATATTACTGGCGTTGATATACACACTATCACCAAACACCTCCAGACCTCAGCCAATATCTTAAGACAATGGTTCCAGAAATGGAGAACTAAAGTCAATTGAACCGAAATCAATGGGATGGAATCGAGGTAAGTATATTTGTACCAGAGATCACTAACCCTCGACCATTCTAGATAGAAGTGTTGCTGTAGTTTCTTTTACTACTTCTCCCAGCGCTAACGTTTTACGTGGTAGTAACGTAAGCCAGGTGATAACTACCGACCAAGTCGAGGCTCGGTCTTCATCCGTTCTTAAGACGGAATTCCCGCGCGGTGATCCTTGAACCTAATTACTCCATGGAGCGTTTACCGAATCGACCTACGTTATTAATTATAAACATATTTTGAACACGCATATGAATTATTCAACATTTTTTCAAAACGATTTACAAATGTTTTAGTACATATGTATAACTACAGCTACATTTAATTCGTGCAGGAGGCTGTTAGCCGATTTTACTTTTACAGCTTCTTCGAACTCCGGCCTAGCAAATCCAAAATCCGCGAGCTAATAAATAAAAAAAATATGTATAACTATAGGAAGCTACGCGTCATATATAATATTAATTAACTGATATAGCAACGCAAAATATTGATATAGCAAACTATTAAAATTAACTTAACGTTAAAACAAATACATCTTTGAAATCTTTTTTTATTTTACAAAACACTGACTTTTTATTTTATTTAAAAAGAGAAAATAAAAAATTATGAAGGTTGTTTATTTGGCAATGTAAAGAATTTTGTTTGTATTGACAACTTATATTGAAAGACACAGGATAAAAATTATACCGGTTGACAGTTAGTTACCGGACAGCTTGAGAAAGAAAATGGGAAATTGTTTTTATATTTTTACATAATCTATATAACATGCAGCTATTGATGTTTTGTCTTTTCTTGATGTTCAGTGAAAAGAAATTGAGGAACGACTCATACCGTTTTGTTTTCATCAAGTGTAAATAAAAATCTTATATTGAGGCGTTTTCATTTCATTTGCTTGTACAGAAAACTATTGTGTAAAACGAAAGACGACATGTTTTCTGATATTTGCTTTGTCAACATGCAATGTGATCATAATCATAATTACACTATATTGTAAAAGAGATTTATTATGTTACGTGAGGTGTTGTGAGTAGTAGTTTAAAAAAGACATAATGCCAGTCCAACAAATTAACGTAAAGAATTCATCCGACATCGAAAGCTGGGAGTGGGGTGGTGGATGTGTAAGAGAAGCAGTTAGGACTGGATCGGGAAGTAGTCGAACGTCATGCAGTAATTCAAGCGGAGACATCTGTCGTATTTGTCACTGTGAAAGTGAGGCTCATAATCCTCTACTAGCACCATGCTATTGTTCAGGTGAGTTTAATTTGTGTTCAATCGATTTTTTTTACCATATTCAAAACAATATGTATTAGTACAACCATTTACAACTTATTCATTTGTCACCAATACATTTCAAAATTTGTCCGAAAGTTGATAAAAGCCTTAGATTTCCTATAGTTATTTTCCTGTAGTTTTCATTGATTTACTTAGGGTAATCCAAATATACTTTTTGCATCATGTTTATAAACAAGTTAAAGCATATTTGTGGAGTACCTTTACTTGCAAGTTCAGTGTTATAACATAATAAAAAAATTGTCACAAAGGATTTTTATTTTGTGTTTAATTTTGTTGAACAAAATTGAGGCAGTTGGATTAGTTTTAAAACAATTTTATCAAAGGCTATATATCAATCTAAGATCCAAAATTAAAATCCAAGCCAATTTAAGATGAGAAACTTCACATAGATAACAATTTATATGTTACTATTTTGGAAATGGTTAAGAATAATAAGAAAATATATGAATAATATAGCATGCATTAACCTATATAGAGAGGGATTAAAACCAGAGTATATTGTATATTATATGAACATTATTTTATTACAAAGTTATTAATAGTCATTAAGGCCTATTTTTGGTATTCTGCTTTAGGTGTTTGTAAATATTAGGCATTTATCTTATGCTTATGATTCATTTCTTCTTCATTATAATTACAGGTAGTCTCAAATATGTACACCAGAGTTGCTTACAACAATGGTTAACAGCATCTGAAACAAGATCATGTGAACTATGCAAATTTAATTTTATTATGCATACCAAAATCAAACCATTCAATGAGGTAAGTCTAAAATGCAGATGTTTTAATCTTTGTAAATTGATAGAAGATAAAAGTACATTTGATATTCCACAGTTATTGGCCAATTTTATATTATTTATTACAAATTGCGGACAAAATTTGTAATATGGAAGAAAGTTTATAAACAATTAAAAATACAGAACAAATTGCAGATTCAGTGGTAGAGTTGCCACAATGTGCATTAGGCAAACAGAAACTTTATCTACATACCTTGATAAAAAAAAAAACAGGACATTGTTATTCTATATTTAATTATTTATTTACAATATGTTCCAAAATATCTTTAATTGTACATTTAAAATATATTTGGTGCAATAGATATTAAATGAGTATTTAGAATTACTGTTTCTTCATTTTATATTAATTTCTAGACTTTGCAATTTTTGTTAATTAGTGTCTTATTATATTGGCTGTAAATACAATTTTAATTTTTGGTAAAATTTTTAATGTTGGTATTGTTTCAATCATTAAGTGCATATTATAGTCCACTTGAATATTTGTTAGATAAAAGCCTATGGATACTAACTACTGTCGTATTACTTTACTAAACAGATGTAATAGCAAACAAATATGATGACCACTGTTAAATTAATGTTTTTCAGCATAGCTTTTTGATGTAATACATCAGAAAATTCAACATTAATTGAAAATAGGATCACACTCCCATCTCCAAACCCAAACATGGGGTTCAATAATTTATTGTACTTCTTTTATATGAAAGTGCTTACAAGATTTTTTCTATTTATTTCCTGAAAAAAAAAATATTTGTACCATGGTGCAGAAAAGATCAAGTGCTCTATCACTTCAGTTTTAATTAAAAATAGCTTCTTGAGAGACTTTCTACTTTTACAAGTTATTGGCTCATTGTCTTTAAAAATAATTTTCCATCATCACTTGATTTATTAGTTTTTTAATACTTCTTCTTGTGGCATTGCAAACCTTTATGAGTCTCGACTCTCTTCACAATCCTATTCCACCTGACTCTGTTCTTTGCCAAAATGTCTTCCTTCCAATACTCCTGATATCTTTCTCTGCACATTTCGGCCACCTGAGTAGATTTCTAGAGTATTGGCAATTTTGATCATTTATCCCGTTGTAAAATTGTATTGCATATGCCAGGTTCCAGTTCATAAACATAATTAGATTATCCTTTTATCCTTGCCAAGGTTGTGGAGAATTAAGTGATTTGGTGTTATTCGTTATAGATTTCTCAACCATGGTTCTTTTTACCATAACAGGTGGTTAGCCCATTAGTGAACCCTCCTCTTTTTTCGTGCTTAGGACTGGCAGTACCACTGGAGCAGTTAGCCCTGGTTGAGTTTTATTATCTTTATAATACACAACAAATACTTAAAAAAATGTTTCCTGTTTCAAACAATCTTTCACAAAAGGTTTAATATTTTTAATGATTTTTTTAGTATATAGTGACATATCTTTTAAAGGTTTTGATAAAATGATCATAAGGACTTTAATCAGGGCAATAACTAGACTAATTATGTACACCTAATCAAACCTCAAGATGGGGAACAAAAAAAAATGATATTGGGTGAATAAGTCACTTGTATCAACATTTAGTGATGTGAAATTATAATAAGTTAACAAATGCACTCTCGAATTGAAAGTATAAACTTCTGCAATCAGATGTGCTTCGTGTATTATAACAAATATTATAAGTGGGGAGGTTGAGATTGCAGTAGTAATCACCTTTTTATTTTTTATTTTAATGTAGTTGATATAATTTAATCTCAATATAACAAAATATTGTCTTGGAATCTTTGTTGAATTCTATAAAGTAATTCAAAGAACCTGAGACACTGTATAAGACTGATGGACAACTGACAGATGTTTGCTTGCTAATTGACTTGTGATGAATATTCAAATTTCATTGATAGCTAAGTGCTAATAAAGATTTATATAGTGATTCGAAGTTTAATTTTTTATGATATATCATTTGCATTAATAGTTTTCTATTAAAAAAAGTACATTTTTAAATGTTAAAGTCGAGAAATAAATTTGTTTTTCCGGATGAGTGTTTATGTTTGAACATTCTTAACACTTTTTTTTTAACAATATTTAATATTTAACAATGATTTAAATTTTTTGTTACCTTTAGGTAACATAACAACTAGGTTCCTTTGAGGTTTGAGAGAAAAGACTTATAAGAGTTAATTATGAGTGATAATTAAACTTCTTAAAAGTAAGATTACACTATAAGAATTAATATTGTTGTGATGTCACAGTGGCGGCTACTGGAGATGTCAGGCGTGGAACGGCGGAGGCTGTGTTGTGCAGTCTTATTCCATTGTGTTGCAGCCCTATGTGTCATGTGGTCATTATTTGTGCTCATTGAGCGTGCAGTAGAAGAGGTCAACCGTGGACTCATTGGTAAAAGTTAGCTAATTCTATTGGTATGGGTGGTATTTTTGCTCGTTTATACACATTAGAGTAATAAAGTACTTTATGTTGAACTGTGAAAAACAAGATTTTTATATATGAAACTTGCACATTTCAAAATAGATTAAAATATAAGTATGGGCTAAGCTGCGGTAATATCCAAAATGACATTTTGCAGCATTTTTTTCCGATTATTAAATATTTAAAAAAAAAAACCTTTTATATTTTCGAAAGTTTGCTTTGGCTCTCACTGACCGAATTAGTAACCTTTTCGTAATAATGACAACTAATTTAATAACATATTTAGAAATTTATGGGCAATTATTGGTTTTTCCAGCTTGGCCATTTTGGACGAAGCTGGTGGTGGTAGCGGTGGGGTTCACTGGTGGTGCGGTCTTCATGTACATACAGTGTCGACAATATCTTCACCTGTGCAATAGATGGCGGGCACACAATAGGTATGCACTCACTCTTGCTTAATTTGCACTTAAGGCATGATTTACGTTTGGCAACAAGTCACCTGTTTGGCACATTGATTTCCTTGGTCTCGCTTGTCTCAGTAATACAGGTGTGTATGTGTTTACTCTCACAAAAGTAGTAGCTTTATGTGCAGTGGCTTCGATTCAGCAAAGTGGCTTGAAGTTCCCTATTTAGTCAGGCACCAAAATGACTGTGCATTAAAGCAGAAGAATTTTTTTTTGGGAAAAAGCACTTTCTTAGTTAACTGTCCCATCTTACAAAGATTCAAACCAATGGGGCCAGAGTTTGGAGGTATCTTGAAAATGCACAAATGCGTTCCTTATCCTTAGTACTGCATTAATGTAGTTTTGGTAGGTGTATACCCAATGTAGCACATTCTTGTCTATAAATGTGCAGTACTAATATAAAAGCATCAACAGACACTTATTTTTACATGGAACCAACATGTATAAAATAAAACAAGCTTCTTCAGCATTTATGTTTGTCTATTTATTTAAAAACTTTTAATACATCTTTTATATAACGGCTAACTTAATATCTAAGGCATTCTCTACCAGTTAACCGTTTGGGCAGTGCAGGGATAAATTAATTAATGTAGGTCAAAACACTCAAAATAATAAAACACGAAAAATAAAATAATGTTGTAAAATTAATTTGAAAAGGAAGAAAATCACTTAAAAACACTTCATATAAATATACTAATGGCCACTACTAAATATAATTAAATATAAATATACCTTAATATATACAAATTTAAATATATAGATATACTATTTATATAAATATAATAAATAATAAAATCCAATATGACTCCATATATTAGAGATATTAATTTTGTACTCAGTACTAAGTAAACATTACGTGAGTCAAAATATAATTTTTTAAGTAAGTTGTTTGTTTATTTATGCAACACAAAAATTTTGCTGTCATTATATCATTACCAAATATATTCAAAATATTTTGAATATTGTTTCCATTTTGTTATACTGCAATCAGCAGTATAATAAAATGTGTATTAGTCATATAAATTTTAATTTTCACCGTAACATAAAAGATTATAAATAAAATTTTAACATTTAAAATCATGAAAACTATGCAAGACTTGGGTTATAACTGATCGCTTCATTGTTCTCTGAGTTATATCCTAACAAGTAATGTTACAGTGTGTGCAAATGGTGTATGATGAATGCAATATAAAATAGATTTTACACTTGTCAAATTGGAAGGCCTTTAATTTTATAAAGTAGATGATTGATATGTTCCTATATCGTTATTACATTATGTTGTTTTTAAGTTCCATTGTGGAATGTTAAGTTCCATTGTAGAATGTTGCATAAGGAAAGGACAAGTTCAAAGAGCAATTTGTTTTGTGACCCTTTATCCTAAGTTGATTATGTTGAATTATTTAAACTGCTACCAAGGGATGAATTTCCCATGGTTGTCAGTATGTCAATTGTTTCTGATCCGGCTATAATCATTTAAATTTACAATTTTGCTCATGAAAGTAAAAGCATGTTTTACACTACCACACTAACAATATTTTAATACACTACTTTATGGTAACTTTCCTAATTATTTTACAATTTTTTTTTATTTTGTTCAATAGTGGTGACGATTAACATGAGTAAATTGGCAATTTTAAGTAACTATATTATCTAATATAATATGCTATATTGTATAACTCACTTTCAAGTTTAAAAGATTAGCAATGTGTTAATTATTAAGATTATAATGAGAAATTTTGAACCTGTTTATTTTATTTGTAATTTCAATTACAGAATACTACTTATTCAAAATGCACCGGAAAAGTTACCTATACATGGATCGCCTCCGATCAGAAGTAAGCGTCGAGAACGAAGTTCTCGTGGGCAAGTGGTGGCGAACATAGAGCCGCTGCCGCCGCCAGATGCCTATCACGAAGAAGATGAGAGTGGAGGCTTCGAGAGCTATCGCGGGAACCCGCGGAGACTGTCGGCTCTCACGGGGCCGGACGAGACACGACGTTACTCCGACGCGGACCGGGACCACGTGGCGCCTGCGGCCGCGCACGCGCCCACTCCGGCGCTGCCGTCCGCCGCTACCGCCGCGGCTGCCGCGCCCCTGGCCGAAGTTAGCCTCTGTCCATAACTTAACACTATGCCGTCCGCACTTATAATCTAGATTTTCTTAGGCGCATGACTTAAACAATTTCGCTTACCACCGGTTCTCAAATTTTATCCTGTCTATGTATTTCCTCGAAAGTACTAGTATTAACATTCGTTCTACAATTTTGAATACCGCGATGTAGCCACCAATACTAACTCAATAATTTGTGAAGTGGAGCCACCGGGCAGCATAGTGTTAATACAATTAAATTTGTATCTTCTTCAACCTAATTAGGCCTAATTGATGGTTTTACAGGGTGGAGTGTATCACATCAGCGTAGATCCACTTGAAGCAGATATACGTGAGTTGCTGGTACTGGAAGCCCGAAGAGAAGCACGCGCCGCTCGCTCGTTGCCGAACTTGAGAGCGAGCCGTGAGAGTTTACTCCCGGCGTCTGGGCACGTAGTCGCTCCTCACACCGCACACGTCGCCCACGTAGCTCACATAGCACACGTAGCTCACGTTGCCCACGTGTCCCACGTACCCCACGCGCCCAAATCGTCGCATCTCCCCACTGCTGCCCCAGACCCCGCTTCCTGAGAGTTCCGTCCCGCGCGACGCTCCCCGCCGCATTTGTTACTTTACCCTGACGACACCGTGTATTAGCGTCATGCTTCCCGCATGCGCTCAAGACAACTGTGCGAATATTACACAGACTGACTCGTACCTGCGCCCCGAAAGAACTCCTAAACGTGAACTTTATGTGAAAAATGTACAAAAGGGATCAGGTCTTCAAGTAATATATTAAACCTGTGCTACAATATAATGTTGACGTTGTTGCGTAATAAAGACCTCATAATGTAACGAAGTGCATAAATTAACTTCTAAATTCAATTATTGGACGTGGACATTGTATATGGTGCAAAGTGAATTTAGACGTGCTGTGGACGATCGTAAATTGTACTCGCCTTGGAAGTACTTGGCGTTAAGTGTATTGATAGTTCAAAACGTAAGTCAAAATTGTTTTTGTGGGGTAGATAACAATGTCGATAAAACGAATTAAGTGATGACTAAACACTAACTCACCGAATTTGCGAACGGATGCCGTGCTTGCATGTACGGCTGAGGTTTTACAATTCCCTCAATACTGTGTAAATAGATGTAATCATATGGTAAGTGTTTTCAAAATTATTATGTGTTATTACAATTATGAGCATTTGTTTACGTATTTCTGTTTTCTAATTTTCTTATAATTCAAGTGAATCCTAGGGACTTATTTTATATGAACTTACGTAATAGCTTCTTATCGCAAATATATACAAGTGTTGTCTTTACAATTTTCGTTAGATAGAGTTAACACAGCGCTCTCGCAACCATACTTCTATAAGCAAGTTAATAGGACAAAATATTGTGGTAAGCGTAAACAATGGTAAGGACGATGCCTATTTAAAATATGCATATTTTTAAAATAAAATCTAAAAACTCACTATCAGTATAAACAATCCCTAAATTAATATTAAAATATTGACATTCTTTATTTAGTATTTTTTTTTTCAATTACAGCTTTAATTGTAACCACCTAATCCAGGTAGTGGGGTAAAGAGAAATTATGCAAACGACAGATACAGGCAGGCATTTTAACTCCATGTAAACGCATCGTTACATCGTTATTACTAAGTAATGATATAGGTTTTGTTTTTTATATTATTAACATGTTCCGTGGATTGCATTATATAAAATCATAATAAATAAAAAACATTTGTAGTATATCTTGTGTAAATAATCGTGACGAGTGCGATGTACATCTGTGCATTGTTAGGATTTTAGAATTCCAAAATGTGCACAGTTACAATGTATAGTCCTGCCAAGTTGTTATAGGCGGGACATGTTACTTTATTAAGATTTAAAAGAAAATTGACCAATGGCCAATTTATTTGCCGAAACAGTTTAATGTGTACTGGAAGAATTTTTATATGCTTCCATAGCAATATTATAGATTTGTATAAATATGCAAACATATCTGGCATTATTTAAATTTAATTAACTGTTCTAGTGGACAATGTATTAAACTGTCAAACAGATCTTGTTCTCATTTAAACTATCAAGAAAACAACTTATTCCTTTTTTAAAAAAATAGTGCAAGTCAAAATAACAAGTCTATTCTGCTTCCATTTATAATAGAAGTATTTTAAATTAATATTACAGTCTTTAGTAAGTATTTAAAAAAAAAACAGTGGAAATAAGATGAAGATGAATCTTTTATTTTTGGAACATTTAGTTTTTTTGCTTTGTGTATTACTATTATTGAAACGATATTAATCTGTTTTCATTTTAGTTTCAATGAGTGACCTATTTAAAAAAATAATAATTGTAATAATTTACTTTAAAACTTTATTTACTTAATTTTATCTCATTATTGTTATTAAAGAAATAAAAGAGTAATTTTTGTCATAAAACTGCTTTTAATGTTAGATAAACAGGTGTGGAATTATTATTTCAACTTCTTTATTTATTAATTACCGTCTATTATTATTACCCAAAATAGGCAATTACAATAACTAAATAGCAATTATTGGTAATTAATATGCAATGTAAAATGAACAGAAATTACAAAATTATGCATTTACATTCTAGTGCACATAACTTTATACCTTTAATTAAAAAAATGTCAAGCAATAACTTTAGATTTAAGAGAATCATAAAATAGAAAAAGCAAATCTAAACTCCATTACAAATCCGTCCTTATGATGTATCTAATGTCTACCAGAGTGTTATTCTTAAGTTCTTGACGTTAGCAGGTTAATAATATTAAATAGAACTTTTGTTGTGGACTTCGATTATTATATAATCTGTATAAAATATTCATAGCTTTTAATAATTTCGTTTGTTGTATATTTTACGTTGTTTTTAAATCTTCATTTAGGTCAATTTTATTGTCAAAAATTTATACATAATTGTTTGTATGCAAAATTTAGAAATGTAATGGAAACAATTTTATAATTTTTTCTGTTAATTGATATTCATCTCGATAAAAATCATTGAAGGCACTCAAAATATTAATGTTAAAATTAACAAATAGATTTTTCTATAATTTAAATGTGATAAACAGTGTGATTTTTTATATTTTTCTTTTTTTTTTTTAAATATTTACTTCTTTTTTGTTATGGGGAGCTCACTTAACATCACAAATTATTAAAAAAATTGGTTTCATTTGCTTTTACAAAATGTGTTTACTCTTGAATTGTTTCCACACCATACATTCATCAATGGGTCATACATTACCATTAATAAAAATATTGTATTGTGGATGAATGTACCAATTATCCAAAGATTAACGAAATATAAATGTATATTACGTATTGTGTAATGTAGAATAATTATCATACGTAAATACATATGTGGCAATATCGATTGTACATATTAGTAATTAGAAAATTATGGATTTACATATTATAACCAAATCACGCGATTAAGATTAATGTCAATGGTGTACATTGTTGCACAGACATGTGGTACAGTTAAAAAATAAATAGACAAGTTTTATAAATTTCTTTTTCACACAGTGAAGTTAATGTTTAATTATTACAATACTTTTGTTTGTTTTGTCATTTTGGCTTGTGGTGTGTATTGTGGGTATTTACCAAAAATTTCAATTAATAATATTTTTTTTACAAAACCTATAGATATATTAGATACTTGATAGCATTTATCTTGAATTTTAAAATCAAATCAACTTTGTTGGTTACCAAATTTCTAAAAATTCTGGTACCAAAACTAAAACCATATGCACTGTTTACTACAATTTAATATTAATTGGTTTATTCATTTCCTGATAAGTAATATTCAATTCCAATGTTGTTTTAGATAGGCATTGTAATAAAATTTCGTATGTATTGTATCTGTAAGTAGATAGTTATTAAATAGATTCGTCATTTGGTGCTAATAAATCGAAAGGATTCATTATGTTAACAAATGTGTTATCTCCACATTATTGCTCTATGAACATCAGAAAAAAGGCAATGATAACCTCTATTTGAATATGAATTGGTTGTAATTTTTTTTTATTGTGATCTCTTCCCCAGCTAGCATCCGTAAGTAAAATGTAACAAATAATTAAAATAAATATCCGTAAATTTTCTTTTTTTAACAGACTGCACTGTGAATATTTAATTTTTTTTAGTGAATCGTTTTTAGGTAATCCTTATGATTATTTCATGATAAAGTATTATATAATGATTTGGAAATATTTATTTACAAATCTTTACAAACTGTAGCAGTTGTATCTTTCGAACATTATAAACTTATATATAAGATTTCATGTGTACTAACACATGAAACCTTTAATTACTCCATTGCATTATTTTTATCTATTTCAGCAAAAAAGTTTGTTGTAAATTTTGTATATAGTGATCTGTCTGATATATGGATGATAATGGAGACTTGTTTTAATCTGAGGTAAAATATGTATGATGTGATTTATATTTTATCGCTCGGTATGGTTTCACACCGAAATATTGGAAGGAACGAGTCTCTGATTAAGCACTCTGTATATTTCTGTGTAACGTTAGTGGTAAGTATATGAAGTATCGGGAGCCTATAATGTTTTGATTTTATTTTGAGTTTCAGGCACGTTTGCGTACTTAATTATCTGCTACATATCACAAAATCACCTAATTTAACAGAATACTTGTATATAAATCGATGTCGTGTGTAATTACCGTTGTAACATTTTGTCTTAAATATTTTTTTAAAAAATATTTCCTTGTTTTTCATTACATTTCGTCATATATTTTTTGGATTGCTACATTTAATAGGAGTATTTTCAATTGAGATCATTTTGTACCACGTCCAAATCACACAACAACATTCGGTGGAAGAAACTTTATCCATGTCCCATAAATGTGATATAATTTTTTTAAGAATTCTATTTTATGTGGTTTTTTTGCTCAAAATTGCTTTTTCTTTGGATCTGTGTACTTACTATTCGAAATTTGTGAGACTGTATTTAATTTTATGTAAAATTGTTAACTTCAGGTTAAATATAGTTATTTTGTGAATTGTTTTTTTATTTTAAAACTTTAGGTAATAAATGAAATTCTGTGATGTAGATAAAATAAATAATTTATTTAAAATTGATCGAATCTCATACGCTCGGTACGACCAGAGCTCAGGTCGAAGTGACTAGACGGTACACTCAACATCTCTTATGTATACATAAACAAATTTCTGTACAGATAATTGATCAACACTTAGTAATAAAAGTTATTTGCCTACTTAATATAATTATATATAACTAATACTCGAGTATTAGAATAAATAAAATTCATCGAAAGTACAATACACGCTGTCAGAAGCATTACATATAGTCCTACATTATATGTTAGTCTTTACGTCGTTACAAATCGATAAAATAACAATTATGGCGCGCCTTCTAACCGCATAAATCGTGTTTACGTATGGAGCGGTCGTAAAAAGTTCTAAAACATGGGTTAAATGTAATACGATACCACAAATGATTTATGCTCCATAAACATTTTCTGCAAAATGATTTTAATATAAATTTCTATTACTATTTTGATTAGATAGTGCAGAGAATGCGTAAAGCAAGAAGTGCTTTGGACTACTATTTTAGAGTTCTGTGTCGCCGAGCACGTTGTACATGAGCCGCTTGAATGAGTTCGACTGTTGGATATGCTCTTCGTGCAAAGAATTCACCTGTAACACAATGATAAATTACTTACATGTTTATTTCAATTTGAAATTTTACTTTATTTTCAACTCTTCCGGATCCAATATTGGCTAATTCGATTTAAATGTAAACTTTATTTAGATGCAAGAATATGAATTAATCAAAAAATATCTTTAAATATTGGAAATATATAATATAATAAAACGAATACTTACGAAGGTCGTTTGTTTTGTTTTCGAATTTACCTCAGCGTGCTTGGCTGGTTTCGGAACTGGTTTCGGCTTTATAAAGAACAAATAACTTTTATAAATTGTGGTTAACCAGATTATTGTATTAAATTAAACTAGAGAGGGTCTACCTTATTGGAGGGAGCTGTGAAAACCTTGGGCTGGACTGGCGTGGGCACCTCCTGCGTAGTGGCATCCCCTTGTTCGTGGAGTGCACGATACGTTTCTGACTTGGCCGGATCGTACAGCACCGTTGGCTTGTGGCTGCTTGCGGCGTAACGTGGTGGGGCGTTAAGATTTAGTCGGTTAGCGGGCGCAACGTAATACAGAAAAAAAAATTAGATTCGTCTTTTTTGCGTACGGAGTGGTTAGTACGTACGCACGTTTAGTAGGAAGGATAGGACAACTAACATTAATAGTACAGAAAATAAAATTGACTAATTTTTAATTAGCAACATATAACTACTTACTAATACGCTATACCAATGTTTGAGAACGTGTTTATGAGAAGTGCTAATGAAAGTTTGACCTAGACACTTCGCAGTTTATTTTTTGGCAACATGTCGATACCGTGCTAGATGTAGTCGAATCGTGATGGAAAAGAGTAATAGTAAAGTAAAGATAAAGGTAGCAAAATAAAAATAAATAAGCATTAATGCGTCATGAGAGATGGGCGTCGACGATTCTGGCGTTTCTAATAAAACACTTGCCTCTTGACAACGTGCGGCCGCCCATAATGGCCGTTAGAGCTAAGTGAGCAGACAAATACTCTGTTAATACATAGTATTAAAAAATTATCCACATTATAACTTTATTAATAGATTCGTCATTAGAACGTACCTACATATATCACACAATTTAGTTATTAATAACAAGTCTAAATTAGTACGAGTTGTACGGATTTTATGTAACGCTTCAGATTTAGACTATTAGTTACTATCCATTTATGTGTAATTTGCTTGTACGTGCTAAATAAACTACTTACAGTATTATATAAAAAGCCATAAAATAACTATAACACATGGCAGTCTAGGAAATTAATTATTAACATGTAGATACACTAAATACATTTGAAATCTCGTGAGAGATCGGAAGTAGGTATATATTTTTAGTAATGTTTCTATTGGCAGCTTTCCATGTTCTTAAAAATCATCATTGCTTATACGTTCTTCGTTTAACTATTACGTAATATCGTTTAGTATTAAGTATTAAAACTAATGAAAATCTCGGTTTTGTAAACTTTTCACATTATAATAAATAAACACTTACGGCAAGGGGGTTGTTTGTTGCCTGATAGAATTAGCGATGTTTTGTTCAGAATATAGATTGATCGGCGAGTTGAACTGCTTGTGCACAAACTGAAAAGGCGATAAAATACAATATTATTTACATTCAGAGCATAATAAACTGCATTACGATTATTAATAATTTCTTGTTATCGATTTTATCATCGTACACAAAAAATGAAATAATTGTAACAGCATAATTGTCTAATTTTTTAAAATCAATGTAAGACGACTAAATATAAAGATCTGACCTTAGTTTCGTTATCCGAATAAAATGAGTTTAAACATTATTATAAGTTCTTTCCAAGACAAATATCTAGTTACACATTTAGCAAGTGCTTACAATAAAGATCAAAGCTGAACAAAAATGTATACGACACATGAACGACGCAAAAAGATGAGGTCGAAGTAACGTTGCTAAACTAAAATGAAACTCAACAAAAGTTAATAAATTTCATCATTATAATAAAAATCAAGAAAATCTTAGATAATTGTTTATCTTATAGTACATGAAATTATAACCTCTTACAATAGAAGCGCAGTAGCGAAATAGTCGAACTCGAGCTGAATTCATTGAATTATTTATATTTGAAGACTCGTATTTAGATATGAGTAATATGCTCTATTTAGATCGAAAAGATTGAATTATTCCATGCGGGGTTCTGAAGCGAAGTTGGGCATGAAACCTAGAAGCCTTTACGTTTAGTTTTTTTTTACTAATTTCAATAGCTCCTGTGCATATTTTAACCCAATATGTGTTGACCATGACTTACGCCATTGATACGATGACTCACTTCTGGTCTCATTGGCAAGCTTCCAGTCGCTCTACGAGTCCTGGAAAAGACTATACTTAGGATTTCTATAGGAAATCGAATCAGTCACCAGCATAAACCTGCGGATTGGCAAGTTCGATTGGCAGTGGGCAGGTCGCATAGCGCGCAGAAGCGCTGAGACCTTAAGGTTCTGGATGATCTTGTTATGGTTGTCGGAAATTGTTAGACGCAGACTGCTTCGAACCGGTTTGGCGGTTACGGCTGCAATGGTAATCTCTAAATTTAATCAGTATTTACCAAAAAACCTTATTTATTCGCGGAAACATGACTTACGCATATATTTGACGTGCGCTTAAATACACAACAGCTGTTTGAGCGTAACTAAAAGGGCTCCCATGTGGAAGCAATTAATGACCTGAGTATTCTTTCTTGGACGCAACCGCGCTTCTATTGTTAAGATATAAAGAATAAATAGTTAAATTGCAATGTATCTTCGACAAAACGTATGGCTTCGTATCTGAAGTTTAATGCTATCATGCGTAAAGCTGAAAGATGTGGAAATCATCACACAACGCGTTAGTGAACCACCTTATTTCCCTCTTCGCCAACCACTCGCTGCAGCACCGACTCGGCAACCTGAGTTTATTCAAAAATTTCATGTATAACATCTGCATAATTTCTGACGTCTGTTTTTGTCGTTGTGCCAGTGAAGTAATTATTCATTATGGATTATTCCAGTATTATATAATACTGTGAAATTTTTTTACATAAGCAAAGTAAAATATAATTTCATATATTAAAAACAGATTGTTGGTGTTGTTTCACGGGTATAATATTATAGTAAAGTTTACCGTGTACCAGTTTACTATTTTTATGATTATATTTTTATTTTAGTATTACAAATTAAGTAGAGATAAGAATAATAATTTCCTTGAGAATTTATAACAACCTGCTTGTACAGTTCACACGCGTTGATGTATTGTGCAATTTTTAAAGCGTATTAATATCATATACGCAAGTATATTTAATGGTTAGATGTGTGTGCGGACGTATGTGTGCGTCGTGCAGTATACCTCAGGCGATAAATAAATTTTGTTACTGCTTACTCGTGCTATGTTACTTCTTAAAACTAAATCGTGTATGGGCGCAAATACTAGTTACCGCTTAAAGTATATGAGCGGCAAGTTGGGAGAGGAAGACAAATGTCAAGCCGTCTGTACTCGAATATCTCGTGTGCGTCGATCGCGCCTTTCCTGTCTTACCGCTGGCTACCTCAGGCGATTACTAGTACTTCAGTAATTAAGCTGTGTAACTACTACATAACATTTGAATATGTACAGGTGAAATAAAAATGTTTTTCAAAGTGACTCTTTTACTCTAGATTTCGGTAGTTTACCTCTGTTTAAAAGATTATGTTACGCGTGATACCTGTAATTTTTTTTTCCACTATGAAGGTAAAAAGTTCGATTTAAATGAAAGTCAGTAGTTTTGAATTCATTTTTAAGAGAATAATTACAGAGGGAAAACACGGGAAGGCAGCTGGCGAGAAGGTAGAGCTAGTCAAAATCTTCTAACTCTCTAATAAATTTTTCACACTTTGAGGTTCTACATTCAAGCTGGTACTAGGCTGAAGTACATTGAGTACTTCACATATACATATCAATTAGCCAATGGGATCATTGGGAGTATGTTTTTTTTTAATATTTGCCTCCTTGCGTTATTTTTAACAATAATTCTTACATTTATAGATAAAAAATATTATAAAAAGTTATCGAATATGTACACGATACTCATGTATATCTTTGCTAGAATGAGGAAGTACATCGCTAGGCGGGAAAATTTTCTGTTGTTACCTTTTGCTTCATAAGCGTGTCGCGGTAATCGTGATGAGGGGGAGCACGCATGGCCGGGTTGGGGTGGTGGCGCAGGTAGCTCTCAGTGGGACCTGGTTCGCGACGCACCTTTGCCCCTGGCAGTACAAGTGGGGTCGTGCGGTACGGCTGTTAAGGAAAAGAAAAACAACAACGTCAATAAATTATTATTAAGTTAGTATCTGTAAGGAGCGGAAATTCATCTATATATTCATCGGTTTTTGTTAAAAATATGACAAAATAATGAGATACGTAATGTCTTATTAAATATTATGAAAGAATTTTTTCGAAGTAATTTGTACAATTTATTAATTTCGATCACAATGTCTTATCTTCTTTCTTATTATTGAAATTAAAGCAACCTCTCTTCGCCTTGGGTATATAGATATTCCAACGGATTGGACGTTCTTTGGAGTGACGTCGGTCTAAGACAAGACTTCGGCCTAGGCAACAGATGATGCAAAATAGAAATTGAAATATTAACAACGGCATTATCGGATTATTGAGAGAACTTCTACACCTAACATTACCATTACATCTTGAAGCGGTATTTATGGTAGGAGTGGCGGAAAGAATCTGCAGCAATGTTTGTGTCAAAAAGGGAATCTGTTCCCCTATTAACGGTACATGGTGGTATTGATAGTTCGAAAAAGGCTATTTTAGCCTAGTTGACGTGTAATCTGGCTGGTAGATGATCCAGGTTGAGAATGTATCTGTTGTGTCAGTTGCTATGGTTGATTTTTTTTTGGTGCAGGTGCAAACTGGTGTTAACTACAACTGACGTTACTTCACTTTAAAGAATTGGGTTAAGGTTGCTTTAGAAACAGGTGTTTCAACCGTAGCCATGGCAAAAATCCGTTTTATTTCCTGTAATTTGTGAATGGTACCCGCTAGAGAATGCGCAAGAACCAGATTTGCGTAATAACGAGCGAAGCATCGATTTGTTAACTATTATCTTATTAACAATGAACATTTTACTGTTTTTGTTAATTGACAGGAATAGACGGCTCGATGTACAAAATGAAGGTCAGTTTCTGTCAAGGACTACAACTATATCTGTTACTTTTCAATAAATTATTATGAGATAAAGAAAAAGTTTGCTTCTTTACGCACGGAGAGAATTTATTGATCAATTCCTTGCAATTTCACAGTCGCTCAACGAGCTACGAATAGGGCTATACTTGTAATTTATGTACGAGTTCTAATCAGCAGTGAGGAGATCCGTAGCACGAAAGTAATCATTGTGGACCAGCAAATTGGCAAAGAAGTAGCAGCCGCTGGAAACTCAAGGTTCTGAAATAGAGACCGCGGATGACATTTTCAGATCTGCGGGTTTGAGTTGGCAGGGCGTAGAGGGCTCGAGGGCTTTCGGCAAACTTCGGCTAGGACGACTAAATGCAACTAATTTACCGGATTCGGAGGCCGCTGAGTTCTTCCATTGTTTCGGTGAACGTATCGGTAAATATATATGCGCAGCTTTGTAAAATAATAATGACATTATGAACAAAACTTTAAGATTTTTTCCGTATCACGAAGTTACGAGGGTTTCAACACTTGTGAACCGAAATACAAACGCGTATATATAACGTACACGTGAACATTTAATAATTACCTTATAATAACGTTGGACGTATAATGCTAATAACACATTTAATTAAAGTTTAAGAAATGATGAGATTAATCTCATCTATAAAGACAACATTCTTAAAGAGTTTTAGTTTGTTTAGTAAGCAGACAAAATTCATGCACTGAAAGTGTAGTAAAAAAGTAGGTACTCAAAATTTGTTAAGTGCAATTGCAACGTCAATTATTATTTTATTATTTGGCCCTACTCATAAATTTCACTGCGATATTTCTATTTTATCTGTCTTCAGTGTTCTATTTCGAAAGGTCCTCTCGGAGTAAAAGAGTTAGAAAACCGTTAAAATTTTAAGAAAGTTCGAGATTATTAGCAAAGGAATCGATGAATTACATGTACGTGTTATATGTTAATGAGTATTTATTATACTCTCCTTTTTAAATATGTGTAAATATGACAAGTATCGTATTTATCATGCATACACAGCATATAGTATTATTTACACACCTGCCTAACAACTGTTATTTCCTGGGTTGACTAGTAAAGAATGCCTATAAGACCATTACAAAATGTGTAAAAAGAATAAATAAATAAATTGAATTTGGAGTTTTATCCTTAAATTATTACGAAAGGAAATAAATAACCCAAAGCGCAGGTATAAATATTACTAATAGATGTGCGCAAGAGAACTGTAATGTTGCCTCAATCATTCAAACAGCCGGCGAACCCTGTCTAAATATACCACGAGGTTATTCCATGTGGGTTATGATTACTGGCACAATTTTGTTATATTTTGAATATTATAAGATTAAATGTAGGTCGTGTTCAAAAGATTTATTAACATATCATTTGTAATTAGTGCTCTAACTTCTTATAATGTAATTTCGGAGATTTATCATGAGTAGATTTGATCAAAAAAATCTTTGTAAAAATATTACTTTACACTGTTTTGCCATTATCTCAAATTTCCTTAAAATACGTAAAAATTGGTAAATATTTATACCGAATGAAATTCCGTACCGATTTGTACGCGTTTTGACGACGGCAAGGACTGCATCGAAAAGCGTTAATTTTGCCGCCGTTGGACCAACGCCGGGACGGGTCATTTATTTCCGTCTTGTTTATGAAGACGCAACTTTGGGAACTGACGCAACATTTCCATTTTCTCGTTACTAATGGTTCACTCGATTCATTTTCTCGAACAACAATAACATTTCACGCACCTCAAAACTTAAAACAACATTTATATCTCTAAATTTAATTTCAATTATTTTACTAATAAATAATGATCTTATATATTCTATGATTTGACTATTTTATTATTATATTATAATATAAAATATTTATTGTATGGGCAAAACAAAGTCAAAACATTATTATAGGATAATATGAAAAACGTTAATACATAGAGGTCAGGCAGAAAATGTATGAATAACTTTGGTATAAAAATACTACATATATAAACTGCATGGAATATGTCTATATATTTGGCGAAAATCCAAATTTAAAAATAATTCGTTTAATTATTGTCACATTTTGTATTATTACATTGACATATATTTAACGCATTAAATATACTTTGAATATATATTTTATATAGTTATATATGTATAATATGTATAGTTATATTAAGGTTAAAAACAATTCATGAAAAACATAACAGCGATGGAGGTCACATGGCGCTTGGAATGCAAACGACATAGACGTGACATTGGTGCTAAAATAACGACCGCGACTGGGAATTTTAAAGTGAATATGCAATATTTTCTTGTTGAAACATTTTGCTGGATTTACATAAATAAAAAGTAACGTTGTTAATAAAATATATTAATTAATAACGAAACTAAATATCGCACAAAGTGAATAAACTAATATTCAATTAAAAGTTATTTTTAACGCTCCAAACAGACTGTTACTGTAAGAATGTCAAACTGCACAAGTAAAATCACAACAGGCTCTGTGACTTAAGTCCGCTGCTACAAATGTAACGTGATATCATTTAAGTGTGATGAGAAATAGATTTAGGCATTTCTGTTTATGACATGATGGCTATGGTATGACCAACAGATAACTAATATAAGAAATGAACTGAAACGTTTTGATCGATCGGTATTTACGAAGATTATTTGAAACGAAATGAAAAAATACACTTATCGAAAGACAAGGCATGAATATATCTTATCGATAGACATGCAAATTATTGTGAGCAGAATTGCACAGAGTATTATTATATCACAAAACGTGTTAAACGATACGGTAGACTTGACGATTCTGGAACTAGCTGCTATTTGCGCGGAAACCCATTCACTAAGAAAAGCACCACAAAAGATTGTTAATAAATGAACTGGCGAAGCATACGATATCACCGATAAGTGGTGGATTATGAGAAAGAAGCGAACCCAGTTGGTGACGACTTCTTCCTCAGGATGCATTGGGTCCTGGTACCCGTTGGGGAAGAAATTTGGGTTGACTGCCATGTTAGAGGCACCCGTTAACGCGGACGTGTCGTAGTGAAGTCGATCGCGGACTGCGACTCCAGCCAGCTCGCGAGTAAACAACGCTTCGATGCATTCTATTTTGGAAATATGGCGGGAGGAAAAGTCGTCAACGTGGGCGACAGCTTAGCTCAGCCTATCAGCCTTGGGGGACCCACGCGGGAAAAATTTGTTATTGATTTGGCATGCGATTTTGAATCCAAAATAACACAGAATATTAATTTTCAGTTAGAAAAATTCATAAATTAAATCACCGAGTAAACTATTACTTCTTATAATTAAAACAAAAGCATTTAAATATAAATATTAAAAATATTACAATATTATAGTCAAATTTGTAGAAATAGTTTCACATATTAAATTATGTCTTAGTGAGCATTGTAAACAAAAACTAAGTGGGTTAATCAAACGAAAATCTTCCAATAGAAAATATTAATCCATTTACAAGGAAAAATCAAAAAAGTTACACAACGTATTAAAGTGCGTGATACTTTCTCTCACCAGCCTAGATTGAACTAATTAAATAATAAAAATGTTTTTGGCTCTCTTCCAGTCTAAAATTGAGCGACTTGGTATAAAAGAGACTCGGTTAACCTATTTCGTCTGAAGCTTTATAGTCAAAGGTTTGCAGACGTAAATGCTTTAAAAAATGGTAAATAGAAACACTTTAATTCAAACCGTATTCCTTTTTTCCGGGAATGATAGTATATCAAGCGATTAACTTTTATTAAAATAAAAGACACGATCTTTGAAATATAAAGTAGAACATTCTATTTGTTTAGAATGTCTATTTACATCAGCTAATAAAGTTTTCACGATGTTTTATGCAGCAATACACAAGACTTGTTGGGAAGACGTTCTCGGATTTTTATTGAGTTTCTCATAGTTTTACTGAAACCGCTGTACCACGTCTTGGGTATCAAAGAGACTATCGGCCACACTGTGCCGTCAGTCAACGTTTTGGCGGCGGCGTTCAAGCTCTTGTTTTTCCAGGCCCCACCCCGCGCCATCTTAAGGCGCCAGTAGATCGAGTTTGAAAGCATTAAAGCAAAAATTGTTTGAGTATCCTGTAATGAAATGTAATTTAATATCTAGCGTATGAAATTAGAAATTATAGAGGTATGTGATTTGATCATATCAAATCTTTAACGAATCTGCGTCAAGATTTATTACCTGACACTGCAGGTAATCAAATCAATCTATTTGGCAAGAACTCAGATTAAATAAAGACAATACACGTGAGTTCACGGTCACTAAACGAAGCTAGACGCATCACGTTCGTATAAAGCAAATGCTGATGTCGTTCATGATTTTTGGCAAACGTGAAAACAATGAGTTTTATATATAAAACATATATTATTTTATATGTAAAACAATTATGTTTTAAGAATATATAAAGTAACAAAATTTATTGAAATATAAAATTGAAGGTTCAGATTCAGTTACTTTTAATTGCCTAGTTGTTCTTTAAACAACACAAATATAATCGTCGAAATCATCATATCAATCATTATTTATTATAATGGCAGCGGAAGTAAAATATTAAATTCTTTTTCTTTTGGGATTACGTCTTTCTTAATATTCTTTTTCATGACTGTATAAGGAAAAAATATGTATATCGCAAAAATGCTTAAAAATTACTGCTTGCTTTCAAAACTTATACATATTTAAGTTAGCTTCCTAATTAAGTAATAACCTAAAATGACAAGGAGAAATGTTTAAACGCAAAAGTTAAATCGGCAGATCAGGAAATATAAATTTCTTCACGTTTTATATGAAAAATCGTGACACTTTTTTAAAAGTTTTTTTTTACAATTAAGTACATTATATGGGTGCCATTTTGTTCGATAAACTTTTGCCATCATGTGACTTGATGTTGCTGTAAAAAATTTGTAACTTCCGATCAAAAAAACGCGAAGAGTAGTTTTGGCAGTCTTTTATTGGTGTTACTCTGCCACTGCTTAAAGAATTCGAAGAGACTGAAACAGGTGGAAATTTGAAGTTCAGGGTTATGAGGCGGATGCACCCTATTCTATTATCACCTCCTTACCAAACTCAAATTCCTGCTTTTTGGTAAGACGTGTGTGGTTAAGAGTTATCATGATGGTAGAGCACATTCTTGCTATTGATTAATTTGGAACGGTTTCTTCAAACTTCTTGTTTATTTTTCATTGGTTATCGACAGTAGGGATGCGAATCGATGGTTCTGCTCGGCGATAAAAACACATAATAAACTAATTGCGATCTAACCCAGGTTTACAACGAAGATTTTCCAACATGCGATCGGTACGTTTTTCGAATGTACCTGTCCTATGTGATTTTTTTAAATTTCTCTTACTTATCATCATCAGTTCACAAATCTTTGATCTGATTTCATTAGGATTCCTCAACGAGCTCGTGTAATACATACTCAAATATCAAGTTTTTTTTCGTATGCCTAGATTTGTTAAAATCTGTCTAAACCGGAGATGAATTTTCAATTGTTTAATTAAGTCATAAAGACTGATATCACAATCTTGACCCAGTTTTTAAATGAGGTTTATTTTATCCGTAAATAATCACTCTAGTTGATTATTTACGGATAAAATAAGGTGCATTTTTAATTCAAAAATTCCGGAATAGAAAACTCTTAAACCAACTTCATGTTACTCTTACTATTGAAATGTCTGTGAATTGATTACACGAGGTCCATAAACGCCACAATTTTTTCAAGGTTTATGCCCTATTTTTCTCTTTTGAAGTAAAATATGAAAATTTATTGAATTTTTTTAAAAGATTTACTCATTTTGACAGAAAAAAAAAACAAATGGCTTAAACTTTTTGTAATAAAATTTTACCAACTCGTTTCTTTTTCTAAAATATAATCTGTCTACTGTTATCAAAACAAACCAGACAACTAGTAAAACTAAAGAGATATTATTACAAGTCTATATATACTATTTGCTTAAAGAATTTATAGCATGATCTAACCACATTCCTAATTTTGCAAAAAATCGTTGCAATTATTACGACAAGAAAATAGTTTTTTAATTTGTCGGTTTTTTCTTAGGGCCGGTACGTTTTGGTAGCAGAAACACGAAGTCCGAAGTAGAAGTGTGTATATTCATTAGAGCTTCGCCCGTATTTATACCGACATAAATGAACAATTTTATATCTGTGGAATTCTCCCTTTTGATGCGCCGATAAAGATGACGTAATGTTGCCCCTTCAAATTGATCCCTTTCTCCTTATTTCCCTTTCCTTTCTCCTTATACTCGCTTATTTTGAAACTCTACCCGTTTTAAACCAATGTAATGGCGGACTTAATGCCTTATGTACTTACATGTTTTACTTATTTATATTTTCTACTTGACCGTACCAAACATAGGCCTTGGCAGTTACACATAAAACTACTCAATGGGAGACATGCGACATGATGCCTACCTGGCTCTGTATGGACTCGTCGACGACGTCGTCGCCGCGGTTAGAAGTCGGCGTAATCATTACGGACCGGTACTCGCCCTCTTGCTGCACTGGGAACTGCGTGTAGGGCGGCACTGGAGTACTACGCGGCAGCGACTCCGGCCCACGCCAAGCTGCTGACGGCAATGGACTGGGTGTCCTACAAGTTGTTAAATTGTGTAAAATAAATCAGAATTTTAATTACAATACAAAATTGTTATTTAATTATTTTATAAATGGCATAGTATTTTTATTACCGATTATTCCGATATCCCTTGGGGCGTAAAGACGAAAATCTACGATCAATGTGTGTTACCAGTGATGACTTAAGGTACTGAAACTAAGGCCCACTTCGGGACATATTAGCAAGTTCATAGTCGCTTAGCGATCTGTGAAAAGAGCTATGCTCGTAATTTATCTAAGAGTTCGAATCAGGAATGAGTAAATCCGTAAATAAATAAAAGGAACCAAAAGAGCCTAGCGAATTAGCAATGAGAGGCCACATGGCGCGCAGAAAATATACCCGCTGCAGCCTTAAGGTTCTGTAGTGACTTAAGGCACGAACCGGCAGGCGCAGCAATCTTGCTTATTGTTTTCGGAACTAGGTAGATGTGTGCCGCTTCCGACCGCTCGTATTTAAAATCTTCGAGTGAGGGTATGTACAGTAATGGACGTCCCACAGCCCAAATGATAATATTCTTTACTTTATTTGTCGCATTACGAATATTGAGATATTATCGGAAGGACAACAAAGTTAGCAAATTTTTGATAATTAATTAATACATGTCATTGGTCAGGTTGGTTAGTTTTAAGTGTACTAATAATACATATAGTATTACCTGAAGGGAGGTGCGGCGACATTGTTGACAATGGGTGACCGCGGTGCTAGTGCCGAATCGCGTGGCCCTTGATGCTCCACGTCCCTACACATCATGCTACAAGTTCAGTGTGCATTCCACGACACGTAACGTTTACAAACATAACATAGCACCTTCAGTTTTCTCTCTACGCGAGCAACCATTAATGTAAGAGGTTTTAATTAAAAGCAACATTAGCAATTTCAGTTCTTTAAAAAGTTATAGCTTCATTTCATAAGTAGCACTTTGATCATAAAGTGTTATCCATTATTTTTAAATTAAACATTGAAAATATAATTTTATTTGTATACAGTTATACTGTTTATATATTTAAGATCACGACACATACATATTTCACATTATTATCATGCAATTGTCATCGATTTAATAATCGTTGCATAACGAGTCAGAACAACAACATCACATGCTTATTTAAAGATCTCTGTATTCTAGACTTTTAAACAAAATACACTTTAGTATTATTTTATAAATTGCCGCGGATGTATAAACATTATGTACCCCATTGTTCTGTATGCACATACATAAATCTTTCGTTGATTATTGTATTTATGTCGTATTTCTTTCAGCCAATATTAGAACATTGTAGTGTCTTAAACTTTTACAACAACTAAGAAATTTATTTTAAGATATTTAATTTTTTTTAAGGGTTTTAGCAGATTCTGCTGGTGTGCGCAAAAGGCGCTTACCCTAAATTCTCTTTCAAGGTAGCAAAACCCGAGGGTTCCCTTAGGGTGCCCCGGCTTGGGGCGTTACATCCTATAATTTAACGGGATTGGAAGGCCGCCGAGCTCTTGGGTCGCTTAGGCGGACGCTCCATGGAGTGATTACGCTCAAAGACATCCCTCGAAGGGTCCTTGGCTTGTCATAGCATTCCGATTCAAAGTAACCCAAAACGGCCAAATCTCGATTTAGTCGGTCAATATCACCTGGCTTGACTTAAAGTTTAGTGTACAAGAACATCACTACAGTATTACAACATCAATGCAATATTTGCGACGACATCTAAATCTTACTCGAAAGTTTCATAATAGGAGGGAGTAGGCGAGCGTCCTACAAAGCTCCCGAATGTGCGTGGCATTGGATACAGGTGTGCACTCGGCCTGCCCCTGCGTATACGCTAAATTTGAGTCAAGCACTCAGTCGCACTGTATAGATTTAGCCATAGATGTTCGCATTAAAAGCATACTCTATATAAAATAAATAAAAATTAAACATTACATTTTCTTTGTATACTTCTGTTTTACATATTACCAGTACCTTCTAATTAAATAAACATTATTTTTTGTGAAATGTTTCAATTACTCATATTTATTTCCAACATTCATTTGAATTGTTTTATTCGTTAGTCAGGTGTGATTGTTTTTTTAATCATTTATGTGATATCTGTGAGTAATATCACATGAAAATTTTTGATTTCATAATATATACGTAAATAACACTTGTGTACTAAACTAAAATAAATTCGCCCGCCCTCCACAATTACTTATTATATATATTTGTTGGGGACGAACTATTTATATACCGTAAATTCGACAAAATAAATGGTACTAATAGATGCTTTTAACTATTTGTTTCCCGAGTTTGGTCGTTGATATTTCTCGAATACTAAGCTTGACATCGATTACCTTTGAACAACCAGTTTGATCTGGTTGGAAGCGTTTTTGAAGAGATTTTGTGCATCTTCATGTCGAAGATCGCGAGCGTCGTAGTCGTCGATTTTGGCGATGATATCACCCCGCGCTAGGTCTCTGCCCGCTGGTGTTCCAGGCGTCACCTGGAATATAATATGTAATGAGTGCATAATTTGATATGTATATCTTATAAACTAGCGCATTAATTGTTGTTATCGATGCTCGAGAAAGCACGATAATTGAAATGATAATTACTAGTAGTTCGGACATCGAAATAAAAAAAAATATCGCCAATAAATTTGAAAGGGACTTAGAATTCGCTGTTGCTAACAACTAACATTTTTTTTAATATTGGTATATTTGTGCAAATAAGTTTTGAGCATTAAATAAGTTTTGTGGCAAGCGCGATTTTTGAATTGTTTTTAACTTGAATGCAACTGGGTTAGGGATTAAAAATTGTTTTTGTTTACTTGTCTTTAATTAAAGTAAATATTAATCTATAAGTCATAAATATATCTAAGATCCGCAATTTATATTTACACTATATACCTCTCAATTTATTTGCCGTAATCATTTACATTTTAAAAATATTAAAAAATCAACACATTTGACATTAAGAAATAGTAATAAGCTATACTCATGAGACGTGTAAAAATATCATTCTACGAGTCATTGTCACCTGTCTCACCTTCTAAGCGTAACAAGACCGTGACATTCTAAGATTTTTAGTCAGGTTAAAGACATCTTGCAAAATTAGTAGTAGTTGTATTGTGTTTATTAATAAAAAAAGTAATTTTTTCTTCTTTCTTTTAGCCGATTGACGACAATTGCAAGGCATAGGCCACCTCCGACAATGGCGACGATGCCCGCACCCAGCGACTTCTCTATATCTTAACTATGTCGTTGTTTCACTTAATAACTAAGCTTACAGCAAAAGAAACAGATGCTACGTAATTACCAAGGGGTGTAGATTAGAAAACCGACTAGTAAAGTCTTCCTATATACATTAAATAGGGTTAAAGTAACAACGATGTCATTAGTTAGAATGCCCTTGAGATTAGGCAAGGGGAGGTTGGGACGTGAGCTATGCACCGAGTTTGGCTTCAAGCCAGTCTAAATGCGGCTACCGGCTCGGTCTGCCAACCGCCACTGACATTTTTATTGAAAACAACCGCCTGGCTGGACGCAGGCCGTCGATTTCACGCATCAATCTGCGCAAATCCATCACGCTTACTAAGTCTCAATGGCGAGGACATGGGTCTATATTTACACATGTCCATCCACGCTGCTGCGTGTCATTTTTTCGAACACAAAATTCTTTTGTGACGTCATTTCTAAACCGCTGGGTTGTTTGAGGTCGCTGACGATTGCTGTTTGTGTCAGCTCACAGCTGGCATATGTCCACGCGTATGTAGCACTTACGCATAGCGGTGATGTATTAAAATAATAATATTACAACAAAATTAAGTTTATAAATATTAAAATAGTTTTCAATGTTTTGCTAAAATTCATAAGTATTTTCTATTCATCACCATTACTTCATCTTTTAAAGTATATAACCCCAAATGATTAATTTATTAAAATTTTACTCCGACCTTAGAGATTCATCATCGATGTAAATAACCCTGATCTGATTTAATGCAGGTGCTCGCAATGTTTGCATAGAACATGCACAACAAATTAATTCTTAATGAAAGATGGAACGATATGATCTCCGATTTCAAACCTTCGCACATAGCTTTTTGGAAAATTTCAAATTCGTTATAAGGAGATGCATGTACAATCATGCTACCTACAGCGACTAACCAAACTCGCCCTTCTGTATTCATACTTTTGATCATCAATTGACATCATTGGACGCTAGTTTCAACAGTGGGAGGATGGAAACTAACCCGACTAGATAATCCAGTCCCATGGGCCACACAAGTAATATATCGAGGTATAGATATCCAGACCTGATTGTAGGGTCCGTAACTTCCAAACTAATCACTGCGGGACTTCAAAGGTCACGCTGTCATGAGACCGAGATAAGCAAGTTGTCCTTGTCAGGGAGGACGACTTACTAGGCACAACCCTTAATTACTATGCATAGAAGAGTTGCAGATGTTTCTTTCACCACTTCTTTTTCCAGCGCTAACGCTTTCGAAGTGGCAATAATGTTAGTCCGGCAGTCACAACCGTTCGAATCAAGGGACCTATCGAGCGCTCTCGAGCCGGAAGACCCATAAAGTAAAATCACAAGATAAGATCCCACCAAAGGGGGGGGGGGGGGCTTGACCCCAGTAGCTCAATGGAGAATCCGCCCAAGCGATTGAAGAGCTCGACGGCTTCTCAATTAAAGGTGAAAAAGAATATAGAAAGACGGTGCCCTCAAATTCATGACACCTTCATTCTAGCAGGCATATGCACTTTCGGCTACCACCGGAAGAAATTGCTTGGAAAGCTGGTCTGCTAAGATAGAAAACTCAAGAGTTGTTCTTTTAAATTGAAATTTAACAATTTTTGATACGTACATTATAATTACAACCATGCAAATAAGTCAATAAACCAATTTTTAAACATTTCGATTAATCAAATATTTCTGAATGCTAACTTTAAAAAAAATTACCTTTAATTTTAGGTTTATAAATAAGCATGTCTTTGATGTGATGGGAAAATTTATTATATATGCGTGTATTCAGACCCATGAAGCAGTGGTGTACCAAGAACTTTTGCCGCCCGGGGCGGTCTCCAATTTGCCGCCCCTTCTATTATAATTCAATCAAATAGTGGTTTTTTATAAATTTATACACATAAATAAATTATTAAGTTATTTAATCAATATTAATTAATACACAAAGTAAATTTTTTTAGACATATGTGTATGCACTCGTAAACATATTTATATAATATCTACTCTTCTTTCTAGCTTTCATACTAGAAAAATCGTGTATAATGCTCTCAAAATTAAAATTATTTGTAATTTCTTGTTCTATTGGCAATATTGCAAGAGTTTTTGGTCCTAATTGACTCATTGTAGAACGAAGATAATTTAATTTATTATTCAAGAAAGAAAATAAATATGAAATGAATATGTTGCTTTTTACAACTATAAGTAAATTTAAAAAATGCCGCCCCTAGGTAAGTGCCGCCCGGTGCGGACCGCACCCACCGCCCCCCCCTAGGTACGCCACTGCCATGAAGGATTTGTTAACTCCGCACACTATCCCCGACTTGTTTTTATTACAGAGCTTTGGCTCAAGCCCGCGAAATCTATGAATGGCAGTAAGGCAAAGGTGACCTTCTGTTAAATAAAATCAAGTAAAACATATTTTTTTTACTACTTAGAAAATTATTTACATTGTCTACTTGCAAAAACTACTTTTATATTATGTAAACCGAGACTCTAAACGGAGAACGCATAAATAAAACTTGTTAAGAAGTTGTCTTTAGTATTAACAGTACAGTAGTTTTTATTAACATTGCGGAAATATTTTGCACATTTATGGTTATTTTACTATAACTCCTTGATGAGACGCTCACTGTTAGGCATAAGCGTTCCCCACAGATCGCCATAATGACGATTTATATTTATTGTCTTTAAAAATATAAAAAATTTGGTATAAATAATCATAAAAAGAAGATATAAACTCAATAGAAACTCAATGATAAATACTCGTAAAAGCAAATTTTATAAAAGAATCATTGTATTTTTTTTTACAATTAAGAAGCGTGTTTTTGTGTCCCAAAGGAATCCTGTAGTTAATAAATATTATCATTAGACATTAGCGCAGTTAAAGAATTGATTAGTTTATGTGTGACCTGGAAACTTATAAAGGACTCTCGACAAGCAGAAGTTCCAGGTATTTAAGTATTGAGTTCATAGTATTATGTTTATGTGGTAATAATACTAATAATAAATGTGGTGCTATTAACGCTGAAAAAATAATAATGACACTTGTTTAAATGGAGTACTGGTACTGAACACTTTTTGGCATAACGAAGTTTAAATTCAAAATCTTATTTACATAGAGATCTGACTAGAAACAAATAATTTTGTGTTATTATATGTGATGGTACTAAAAATAATGTTTTCCCTAACCTCAAATCTCAAACATACATATATATTTATATTATAATTATGTTAAGGGGTAACATTTATTTTTAAATAACATTCGGGAATTCAATCGAATAATCGCCCTTGCGTGATAAAGATACGTTATATTTCTCTTGCATTAATTTAAACATCACGATGTTTCTCCATCATCGCTATAAAGGACTTTAACACGTTCCGTCAGCGAAAGCTGTCTATGAATTTTATTTTTGGTAGAAATAAATCTCTCAAATTTTGATGTGTTGGAGTGTGCAGCTAATCTTTATCGATACGAACTATTCTGTTTTGGTCATTCACTCGCTGCGAGGATGAAGAGAGAAAGCATTCACAAGTAGACATCTGTGGAACTGTTTCCAATAAATTAGGCACTGGACAATGTTCTTACACTACAGCTCTACCGCCGAATAAGTGTTATAAATTCGCTTAGTTGCTTATGATAGATACCTTCTTTTAGCTTCGCGACTAGATATCCGTGCAGTTCAGAATCCTATCGGGAATCTAGAATCCAGAGGTATTCTGGCCCTTAATGTTCTTCTTTACTTTCACGTAAATGATCTAGCCAAAATTTTGGACCTCTTCTGCCATGACGAGGTTTTAAGGTCAAATAATATAACTATAATACATTGCATTCACATCTGTAGGAGCTGTATAAAGTTAATTTTAAATGTTGTGTTAGCTATAAAGTAATACATTACAGGATCATTATTTATAGGCAACTTGCACGGTGTTGAATAATAAATTATTATTATGATTATTAGAAGAAGAAAATCGTAAAACGAGATCAGATGCTGGAATATTACTCAATTCTATGCAATCTTTTTCTTTTCTATGTTACCTTCATTTATGGGAACCCGTCCTTTTGGAAATTAAGGACGCTCAAAAATACCTGCAAGTAAAAGGGTTAAATGTCCGCCAATGCCATATAAAACTAAATTCTTTGCAAACACATTTCATGGAACAAAGAGATACGCTAGTACAAAACGCTGTTATAGTAGCCAAAATAATTTGAGAAGAGTTAGAGATATCGACTAAGCGTCAAGTTAGAAGGAGAAAAAATATGAGTGGGGAAAATTCGACGTTGGGACGTGGGGCTATCGTTAGAAGAAGAAGTACGAAGAAAAATGTTTTCATCTATGGACAGAATTATAAAGGAATAAAAGAACGCTTCGATCAGTTGCATGGCCTTGTAAGAAAATATTCGTGTATAATAAATACCGTGTAACCTACTAAATGAAGAATTTTAATGTCAAATAAATGACTTGATTGACATTGATAAAAAACAGTTCCATATTAAAAGAAAAAGGATCCAGGTTTTTATGGCTGTACCTACAATAAAAAAAGGGGCAAAAAATTAGAAAAACGGGGAGAAGGGCCCTCTTGATCTGCTATAATTTATTCAGCAGTATAGGTTGGAAAATTCTGTTCCCAACATTGTAATTTTGTTAAGAATTTTTTTAACAATTTCAATCAGTGTCGCTAGTTGCGAAAGAAGCTTCTCAAAATTGAAGTTGATTAAAAATTATCTTCATTCTACAATGAGTCAATTAAGACTACAAAATCTTGCAATATTGTCAATAGAACAAGAAATTACAAATAATATAAATTTTGAGAGCATTATACACAATTTTTCTAGTATGAAAGCTAGAAGAGTAGATATTATATAAATATATTTACGAGTGCATACAAATATGTCTAAAAAAAATTACTCTGTGTATTAATTAATATTGATTACATAACTTAATAATTTATTTATGTGTAATTAACACAATTTATTTATTTATTAATTTATAAAAACCACTAATTGATTGACTTATAAGAGAAAGGGCGGCAAACTGGAGATCGCCCCGGGCGGCAAAAGTTCTAGGTACGCCACTGACTGGTGTACCTCAATTAATAAATAAAAAAACTATTTTTGAAAGCAAAATGGAAATTGATGTAAGCATATATTAATAAACTTAAGTCACGATAACGAAAGTAAATCGAAAATGTTAACCATGAATAAAAACAAACATCGACGGACGCATTGACTCATCGATACAGCTTCGCTAACCATAAGTGTTTTATGGTAGTTAAAGTAAAATTAGCTCAAGGCTGCTATACGAGTGATAGATTAACGACGATTCAGGTCATCAGAGAGTGCAAGGAAAAAACATGATATATGCCAGATGGCAGCAAATCTGACAGTTTTTGTTCATGACGCATTTCTTTTTACATATCATTAAATTAATATGTAAGTGACCAGAACGAATATTTATACAGCATGATTGTTCACAAAACCTTTTTTGGTTACCAAAAAGCTTTTAAGGTTTTACATACTTATTTGTAACTTTTCTGTATAAAATGATCACTGAAATACGGGACATTTTATTTTTTTCAATTGCAATGTGACTGATAATATCGATAATCGATTTTAATATGTAGTTTTTTTTTTGGACAGGTAAAGGTACATTCATTTAGCAAATGATCTATAAATTCACCCATTTACCGTCATTATACCTAATATCAATCACCTTGTATAAAATGGATTGATAAAAAACTAGCGGTCTATATTTAAAATGTTTATTAATTATTACTGAACTTCACATCCACTAATATGAAACAGGCACGCTGAAATACGCTGAAGGGATTGGAGTCGTTAAAATAGGTTATACACACAAAAATAATAAAATTGTCATGTATCGCATAAACACTGTTGTAAAATTTGGATGTATGTAAGATTTAAGGAAAATCAAGCAAGTGGGTTTTCGTAAAATCTGCTATGAAGGAAACATGTTGACACGAATTTTTTTACAATCTTTTCATAAGGTGATGAGAGTATTTTAAATATTTATTTTAATTTTACTTTAAATCGTGAACCAAAACTTGATCTAATGCGTACGTTTAAAACAGATTTAATTCGACAATGCCACATTTCATTGTTTTGATTCGTGACCTAGCATCGACTAATGTCAACGTGCCTAGAAGCCAAGCTTTGGGTATAAATAAACGCCCGCACTGATTTTGGCTGCGACACTTTGGCTGACTCAGTAAAACATGGAGAAAATCAGCTTCGAATACCGATGTGCGTAGCTTCACTTGGCCTACACATTCGAATATGTAACTAAGATAAAATATTAGTATTAAGTACGTAAAAAAAATAGTAACTGTAATGTATATCATAAATCCTATAAGTAATCCAAATATAAAATAAATCCATACGCAAATTAAACATAAATTAAGTAAATTTTTATCTATTTGATTTTAGTACAGACAAGTATTATTGATTATTAAAGAGTTACTATTACAGAAGTACGTAAAAGCTATTATTTCATAATAAATAATGATAAAAAATTCAGTCCGTATATTAAAAAATAACTTACAATTTGATATTAGAAACAATTATTTTCATTGCTATTGTAGGTACATTTAATAATAACAAATAATAAAAATAACATTATTTGTTATCATTATGATTATTTGTTATTATACATTTATTATTTACAATGAACAACTACGAGTCGGTTAATTTTCAAATTTAGTTCAAAATTCAAAATATCGATTCATTCATATAGGCATTTATATACACTTTAAATCGTCGATTATTTTAACATTATAAGTAGTAAGCTACTACCGTTTCGGAACGCTGATCTCCTAAGAAGAGCCGGTCAGAAATTTAACAGTGGCTCCATAAATGAAATTTAACAATTTTTAATGTATACATAATATAATCATCCATGTAAATGAGTCAACAAACCAAGTTCCGCACATTTCCATTAACTAAAAACTCTTGAATGCGAAGATTTACTTAATAATGTATGTTAAAATTTATTTTTAAAACTAAAAAAGGAAGGGGGTAAGATATCTAGTGCAACTTTATTATATATGCGTACGTATACCCATAGGTAGGATTTTACTTGTTGAAATATGTTTAGAAAAGAAAACAAAAAAATTATATCGTCTTTATATTGTTAAACTTTTGGATAGTAATTGAGACAATAAAAACATTTTTTTATGTTTAATTAAATGGATATAAAATTCACAAAAGCTTATGAAACTGGGACAACGTAAAATGTTGTCGCCAGCTGTCGAACGACGGTGACCGATACATGACCCGAAATATATTTTCGATGATATTATTGAAACGAGTATTAGAATACAATCTTAATCGTAGTTTATGTTTTATTTTTGCATGACAATATTTCGAACTATTATCATCATCAGAAAAATCTCGATATCAAAAGTTGATTAGAACTTTCGGGAATGCTACAGTATATCCAGAATCAGAGCTACAGTTCAAAAAAATTATTTGATCAATGCATTTATATGTTTGTTTGTGTTTTATTTTTTAATCAATATTTTAAATACTTTTCAATGCGTGTGTATGTGTAGTTTTTGCGTACTACGCGTACGCTAGCGTAATTTACTAACAAATTAACGTTTTCATTGCGTATGGGGAGTAAAATTGTTGATAAATTATTTTTAATTACAGTTTTTTTTAGCAGTCAATTATTTTTTAGGAACTTGTAAGCAGTTCAGCCGACGTTTCGAAGTAAATCGAGGAAGTTAAAGCATCGCAATGCAAAGGGCGTACCCTAGTAACGATGAGCGGTGTGGCGAGATCTGCGCCGCCCACAAGCCGCAGGCCCCAGTTGACGTCGCGACATTCCCTCCGCAGAGTGACAACGAACGTATGCAGCCGACCCATGTCGTATAAGAGTGTTGCACAGCGCGACGCGCGCGCCGATTGCGCGGACTGTACGACCACTACGGGCAAACGCGACGTTCTGTGCTAGCCACTGCTCTCGCATCAAATCTGAGCGCCCCCTCCCCGCAAGGTCCTCATTACTCTGTTATCCCTCCACAATCGACCTAATTCGTTTTACGGAAATTGCGCCGATTAACATCCGAATTTAACACTAGTATCCTGTCGACCGACGAATGCGTTCTATTGGAAAACGATCAAAATAAACTTGACGTAATACTTGATCTATTACGTTAGAGCTTACACCAATAAAGCTTGTTAAACATCAGCTTCCCCAGCCACATGTAGACAATATTTAAATTATATCGACATATTTCATAATAAAACAATTAGGTTAAAAAAAGGAAAATTCATATAACCTTAAATATTTTGGCAAATATTCCCTACACCAAAGAAAGGTCAGTTTTGCATTGACAATACAGAAATAGAATATTAATAATTGAATGTAAGGGCAAAGTGAATTATTGGTCATTTGGCAGGCCGTGAAATGTGGGGGCGGCATAAATGACTTATGGCTATCTGTAACATACGACAGTAAACAATTACATTCAATGGTGATGTTTCAAAACAAATTATTTCGAACAAAGATTCTATTATTTTATTTTGATGTTGGTGCCGACAAGTTTGGTAAGGTTCAATTTATTTAATAAAGAAACGTGTAATGTTTTATTTACCAAAAAATTGTACTAGAAATGATTGCTAAAAAAACTTACTCGTTTTCGACCAAAGCTTCTTGGTTCATCATCGGGATCTGGTCTTTGATGTGGTACCCTCCAGAATGGTGGTCTTTGGTACATAGGCATTTTGGGTCCTTATTATATTCTGAATAGAAATAAAGCACTTGTTAAGATAATTTTTTAAGTTTTTTTTTGATTTGCTTAGAATCACGTGACCGGAGAATAATCTTATTTTGTTTTTATTCTTAATTTGTAATTCGAATGGAATTATCGACAATTATAATTTTTATATTCATAAATATTAAAATTCGACTAACGATGGTATCAAACATATATTACACTTATAACATTTTTACCGATTTGTCAAATTGTCAGACTAGGAATTTTAAAAGTGTAGGTGGCTGGCAACAATGTTTACGTAACGATTCCGGTGGACAAGGTCGACGTAACAAAATCAAAAGTGAAATATAGTTTAATAGGTGAAAAATTGAGTGGGGGGTTGGAGAGTTTGTTACTCACCAGGGGGCGTACGTTGTGTCGCTGTCCGCGTCGCAAGTGGTGTGCGTTTCTATTATCTCGAATTATTCCCGGCGATATCGAAGTAAATCTATTTTTCGCGGCAAGGATGGCGGCATACGAGACGTCGCTTCGACCGCTCGTGCTTCGAGTGATTTACTCGCGTACAACGCGTGTTGTTTCTGGGCCAAACCGAAATTCGCAATAATTCGTCCGCGTCGGGCCATCGGAGCCAAAACGGTTCATTGCTCCCGATATTTTGCTTCTCATGTTTTGTCTCCAATCTCTTAAGGATACAGATATAAATGTATATAGATATTGTAGTAACGTATACATTTTTAGGTTTTTATTTACAGAAACTAACAATTTTAGCAGTCTTTTGATAAGACATCTTATTTTCGCCTAGTTTACTTACTTAGTTGATCTGGAACGAATTGAATCTAGAAATTTTACGTAAACTTATTTTAGGATCAGTGTAATAATGCTTGTGTATTAGTATTTGAGTAAATAAGTTACTATACTACAAATGCTTTTTTTCACATTTCGTTTTAGAAAACAGGATTTAATAATATTTCATTTTGCATAAGCATTTTTAATATAAAGTCAAATAGATACTAATACATTATCCATAGGTTTTTAATTCACAGTGTAATAAATTGGTTAAGTTACATTAAGTCATATACAATGAATGCAATACAATAGTGAATACTTAGCGAAAATTACACAAAATATTGTTCATTTTTTAACTATTAGTATTTTTTAAATGACTAAAGTGATTGTTGTAATATTTAACTAAAAAAGGCTCAAGGTCACCCGGAGAACGATAGAAAACTATGGCCAAAGCTTCCCTGCGGGATTAAATCAGAGATGAGGAGATGCACAGAAAAACCAAGGTCACTCGAAGAATTGCTCATCTGAAGTAGCAGTGGGCAGAGCACATCGCTCGTGTAGTTGGGACTGAAAGGTTCTCGAGTGGCACCCATGAATCGGCAGACGGGCGCGGGTGGCCTACCCACCCCTGCTAGGTAGATCGACGACATAGTTGAGGTCGCGGAGTCGCTGGATACGGGCAGTGCAAGACCAGTCATCGTGGCGATCTTTCTGGGAGGCCTGTGCTTTGTAGTGGGCGTTTATCGGCTGAAACGGAGAAGATTAACTCAAATAAAAGTGAACATGTAAACATTTTCTTAATTATTGATATCATAAAAAACAAAAAAAAAACAAATTCTTTATATTCATGGTTATTAATAACAATCTTAGAAAACAATATAAAAACGTATAAAATAATTATAGATTATAATTAATACAAATAAAATGCAAATACTAACCAACATTACAGTTCCATGGTATTTTTACTCAGTATCTATGAAAAAAATCCAAACCTTATCTAAAGTAATAAAAGAATTTTTGATCTTCTTAAAATTACAAGATACAGGTCATAAATGTTTTAATAATTACATTGTATCCCATGTACGTGTAACATTTAATCTCTTCCAGTAAATCTAACAAACATTTTTATAAAAAAAAAATGATAATTAACAGAGTAAAAGAAATGATGGTGCACCAAATCATACATTAAATAAAAGCTATATAAATATACAATAACAAATTGTATTAATACTACTGTACTCAGATTGCCTATATAAAACAATTATTCTAATGACTGAATCAAATATTAATATTGGAGTTATCAATTACATGTTTTGTAAACCAATTTAATATAAAATTAAAGAATTATAAATTATTAGTCGCGATAACTATCAATTAATGAATTATTAATTGTAGTTTTTATTTTAGAGTATTCTTAAAATTCTTTGTGAAATATATCTATCTGAAGTTAAGCTTAAAAACTAATGACCAGCATAATTATAACTATCTGTTAGATTAATTCTTAAATTATTAACAGTTAATTAAAAGTCGAGCAGGGCCGGTTTAGTATCCCTCGCGCATTTGATAAGAGAGTACATCAGTTTGACGAAGCCTGTATCTTTAGGTTTTTCTAGACCTCGCAGCAGCCTATTCTTCATCACCGCTACGAATTCGCGGTTGCTGAGTTGACCGTCCACTGGAAATAGTTAAAAAATCATTTTAATTAATTATTTCTGTTCATCTGTATATCAATGCAAAGCACTTCCAATCGGTTCTACTGGAAATCGATCCAACGGCTAAAATTATGAAGTTGGTTGACCCATAGCAGAACTTCACCCATAACAATTACAGGAATACTGGTGGACAATGATTTTACCTTTATGGAATTTAATTTTACCAATTGCGTTTTCTGTCTCTTATACACAATAAAAAAGTTAATTGAAGAAAAACCGAATAGCTGCTTCTTTAAACTGAGCCACTACATAACAACAATATAATAAGGTCACAAGTTTATACTAAAAAAAAAAAAAACTGCAGCAATGTTTCAAAAAATCTCTCACACTCTGAATGAACATATAAAGTTTTTTAACTTGGCTTGCATTGCTGACCAAGGGGTATTCGCAGATTCCGTGGGTTCCCCCGGGGCGTTAAAGTAGCAAAGTTCGAGGGCTCCCAGGGAGGTTCCAGCTCGAGCCGCTATATACAATAATTTCAAAAGAGTGAGAGGCCGCCGAGCTTTTAGATCGCGTAGAGGGATACTCAATAGAGTGACTAGGGACAAAGGCTCCCACGATAGAACCTCGGTTTGGACTGTCACTCGTTAATAGCATTCGGAACCAGCCATCGGAAATGCTGACCAGCAAGAGGCAATGCCTAACATAAGCTGCCGGCTCTCTAACGCCCTGCTACGGCTGTCTCGACCGCGTCTTGGTGGCTGGGATTTTTACCAGTCTCAGTCTTTTTAACAAACATGTATTTATTAGGCGTTACGGGCAGTCCTTCGTGCAGAGCGTGGGCTACCCATTTCGGATCACCGAGGTGCCTCCATGAGATTGCCGGCAACATCAATGGTCCGTTGAGATTTCTCGAGGAGTTAGGTTGGCTTGGGTAAGGCAATGCCGCTTGGTTGCACCGGCCCGCCGAGATAAGACAGGACAAGAAAAGGCATTCGGAACCTCCGCTTGGTCGGTTAATATTAACTGTCTAACATTAATACTATTTTGAAATGCATTTGATAACGAGACTTTATTAGTTGAATGCAAATGGATGTGCTTACTGTTCTCGTCGAATATTGTGAATACGACGTTGATGACGTGTGGGTCGAGGTCCACATGCGCCACAGTACGCGCCACGTGACGCAGAGTGGGCTGGTCTATGGAAGCGCCTGCGATGTGGTAGAATGTTAGCGCCGTATCCACGTCGTTGATGTTGTTCAGTAGGTGAAAGAACTTCAGGTAGTCCTCCTTCGTAATTCCCACGCCATGATCACGAAACCTGTGTTACCATTTCAATGAATCTTAAATAACAATCAAGCTATAACAAGAAACTGGTTATTAAATGAATGGTTATATTATACATTCGGTTTATGAATAGTGTCTTTACATACAACTGTTATTATTAAGTGGAGTTATCTTTATCTATATTTGAAAATATTATTCTTGTTGCTCTATCATGGTTCATTTAAGATGTTGTATGCTTTTCTATTCCAAACAGAATGGGTAGCTTTCTCGAAACTCCGAAACATCTTCTCGTCTAGATGGTAAAGGCCAATGTGTGTCGGCCAGAGCACAACGATCCGAGACATGCCAGATGAGGTGGAGGAGGGCGGCGGGGTTAGGCCCCCAACTAGTTCAACCGACAACACAGTTAAGGTAACGGGGAGTGGCTGGATGCGGGCAGCGCAAAACCGGTGATCCTGGCTTTGGGGGAGGCCTATGTCTTGGAGTGAGTATCTATCGGCTGAACAAAAATGCTTTTCTACCCACCGGCAAGCCTAACGTACTACTACTTTCGGGCCAAACCAAAATTCGGAAATCAATTATATTTATTAATATCGATTAAATTCCAAATTATTTAAAATGCGGTTACTTAACATAAAATAATAATTAGCAACTTTAACCGTCTAGTTTAAGCGCTATAGCAAAAGACCTATGTTATTATTATATTTGTAAACCACACGGTCCAGCTGGGCATCAGCCACGCGGTTCACTTCCATGTGAGTTTTTTTAACTGTTAGTTGGCTTGTCTGAAACATGTCGGGGATTATTGAACACTTTTGAGGAAAAAAAATAAGGTGTTAACTTCAAGTAGTTTGATATGCCTTACATCTTTTTTACACGTTTTAGCATCCTCGCCTTCTTTTTGGCTGGGTAGCCCGCATACGCAAGCAACAGCTCTGCGAAATCAGCTTCAGTGATGCGTCCATTTTCATCTGGAATTTGTAGTAAAAAATAATTATAATTTTATAGGGTACTTTAATTTTTTTAAATAATCCTCTAATTTCTGCGATATTTCATCATCATCATGTCAGCCGATAGAAACCAACTGCAAGACATAGGCCTCCCTCAAAGATCACCACGATGACAACCCTCGCCGCGTCTACCGGGTCTCATATACATAACGTCTGCATTATTTACTAAGGCTTAAATTAATTTTGAATATATATATGTGGAAAAATGCAGTAAATCATTATATAAAATTATTCACAAAACAATAGAAATCGTACATACCTGGTTGTTTCCTTTGAAATTCTAGAGACAGTATTTCTTTTTGCAATTGTTGCTGGAAGTCCAGGAATTTTTCTATCGTTAATTTTTGGTTTAGTTTGGGACCGAAGAAATAGGTAGTGAGAGCAGAGTTAATACCCTGTAAATATTTGGCAATTAAATATCATCGTAATAAAGTATATTTAAATTATCTTTATTAAAATAAGCATTTACACAACTTTAAATCGTTAATTATTTTTAACATTATAAAAAGGGCAGTGTAGTCAGTTCGTGAGTAAGTTTACCCCGGCTCGGAATGCCGATCTGTTGCGATCGAAAAATCGAGAAACTTCTCAACAGCAATTTCTCTTTGTAAATGCAATTTGACAATATTTTACGTATACATTATAATATCAACCCTGTTAATGACTTAATAAACCGAATTCCTAACATGTGGATCAACTAAAAACTGAATGCTATTATATGATTTATTTAATAACATACTTTTAACTCTAGATTCAAAACTAAAAAGGGGAAGATCTTGTGGAATTTTATTATATATTTGTACACTTGCTACAATTATAGAAACTATATATTACCGAGGAAATGTGCCAGTTGCACAGAAAGTTTTTTTTTTCATATCAATGTTATTTGTACATTCTTTATTATATAAATATAAAACTCAGTGTCGGAGCGGTCAACGCACAGCAGTGGGCTCTCGAGGCTACCACCAATATTTTTTTGGATATCTTCCAACTCTTATACTTTTACATGCTAACAGTGAAATAAACGTCAGGCGATTATTTTTACACCATTAAAATTAAATTTGCTTATAATGTTGAATCGATTTATAATTACAATATTATTGTATGTTACATACTGTATAATTCAAAGAACAAATGGTGTGAACAAGTCTAAATTTTTAGACTGACGTTTGAATAAAGACGTTCGAAATCTAAATATAATATTAGAGAAACATAAAGATGCGGATGTTGAATGAATCGCCAGTGGTACGCATTAAGCCTCAAAAGAGGTCATCCTCTGGTCAAAAGTGGGCTTCACACAGCGTCTATAGATGATCTCAACAAGATTGCCTATTCACCTTGTAGGTGGACTTCTTACGCTTGCTGGTACATGTCTACCACTCAAGAATATCAAGGTCTCAAGTCCTATGCTATGTAGTGGTCGTGATCACTACCACTTCTATTTGTTTCTATTTCTCCCGCTGGGCTGAGTTGGTCACTAACGTTCGTCTAGAGATCTCCCCATTCCTTATTGGAAATTTATTCGCGGTAAGGAGAAATATTAAAAAAGCCGTTTTTGGTGACTTCCAAGACTTTAGGTCGCGCCTACACTATATCGTCGGTCCACATAGTGGAGGTCTACTCATACACGTCGTATATCTTTGTATGTATTTACATTTTGCTACCCTTAATTGTTCTATATATATAGTATACGATTATCGTATATTTTAGCCTTCTTTTCTTAATGGCTTTTACTATCCATATTGTTAGCATCAATTTGAATATTATTAGCGTGTGAAAGCGGTATGCCAGTCAATCTTTAGTAGTTGGAGCGATAGACGTCTGTGCGTGTTATTTAAATGTTTTACCTTAAACGTGTTTCCAGTGTTGGCGTGATCGCGGTGTCGTGACCCAATGCTGCTCTGCTGCCGGATGAGCGCAGCCACCTTCTCGAACTCTTCGCAGTCCACGTCGCCGTCGCCGTTCAGGTCAAACATACGAAATGCTATCTCGAAGTGTCGACGCGACGCTATAATTTTTTAATAACTTTAATGCATTAAGATCTTACCACATTTGAAAGCAAAAAGAGGCCAGCACTACTGGACGAAGAAAAAGCAGAATGCTTAGCCGGCAGCTTGGACACATAGTAGTCTACAAGTACCATACTTCGCAAAAGTTAACAAAAGTAGAAAGGCCGAGGCCTGTCACGCACAGGTTGTCGTTGTGTTTGTTATACATCTCCAGACTTCAGTCAATACCTCAGAAAGCTAGTTTCGAAATTGAAGTTTCCAAACCAACCCAATCTTCTTTTCATTTCACTCTTATATTACATAAAAAGCCTAGTTTTTTTATTGCAGTGGGGGCAAGGTTTGTAATCTAATATATTGAAAGCCTATATTGTCTGTTCACCTGTTCTAGCAATTGAATATTTCGCAAAAGGATCAAATTCACATTAATACTGCTTTGCAGTGCGACCTCACTTGATTGATTGATAGAGGCCATTACGTCGCTATGTTTTTACTTTTTTCAAGACTACTACGACTGTACCATTCTTACAAAGTTCCTTAAATTACTTCAGAATCAGAATCACTCAAGTATTCAGTTTTATAGGCCAAAGCCATATGTTTGAATGTGTTCGTAATTTTATATTCGCCTCTTAGTTTACGATTAGTTCTTTAGACTAGAAGACGGAACACTAGGCTTTATCTTTCGATACTAAAAATTATCGAAAAAATAGGGATCTTCTCGAAAATTTTTAGTATCTTATCCGGACATATTTTTTCAATCTTAAAAATTCTATAATTTATAATTGAAGATAGAGAAAGAATAAAATAATAATATGTGGATCGAAGTTTATATTGACACGTAATGATTTTTGAATGATTATTTAAACAAAAATAAAGAGTATTGTAATATATAATAATACGTTTTTTTTTAAAAAGATTAGAAAAATTAAATCTTAATTTTATATTAATAGTGTATATAATTTACAGTATGCACAGAAGTGCAACCAAAAGTCGGTAATATTTTTATGAGATTACTTTTCAAACAGTAATTATTAAAAATTTGTTTCTGTAATTCATCTTTAGACTAAGTAGGTGATAAGTTTTGAATAATTTATTTCATGACGAGAGTCTAACGTACGCACCACGAGATGAAAAAATCATTAAGTTCGCTCATGCTCCGTACGCAGCCGGTACAGAGATGCAGCGAGAAGACGATCTTGTGAGAAAATATTAGCACACAATTATTAAATCAAATTCGGATAAACGTGTGTAAAAGAGTGTAAAAATACATTTCCTGTCGCCTTAAAGTTCTACGTAAAAATGTTTTTCTCCATAAACAGATTAAGATTGAAAATAAAAACAAACGCGTTTTACTGTTGGAGGTGTAGCGCAAAAACAGGAGCGTTCTTGATGTGGGCAACGACCTACCTGATAGTGATGAAGATGACGATATTCAAAAGTGGTGAAAGCAATCAAGTGAAGGATTGGAATATACCTGACAATTACTCTAAGTGGCTGGTAAAGTTACCAAGAAAACATTTTTTAATTAGTGGTTCTAAGCACAAACATTTTTTACTCATAAATAAACGCCAAATTTCAATTTATTTTCCAACTAGCGTAATGCTAGCATTAAATTTTATAATTTTTTTTTAAATCGATTGAACGTGAACGACCTTAGTATATCAGATATAAAATTGTGTAAATATGTATATAATGCCTTTCTCTAAAATTAGTAACTTTTTTCTAATTACTGGGTACGCTTTTCTAGTACACTTCTATGTAGTGTCTAAATTATCTTGTAATAAATTTAAGAAGTTCATTAAATAAAAATTTGTATTAAAAATCCTATCGCAGCGTGAAGGATTTTTTTTTGTAATGACAAAACTTTTGACTGAATTGCTCTATTACTGTATAAAGATTCAAAAACTGTTCTAGTTTGATGTTAGCTCTTTTCAGATCGGCGCGCGTTTGGCTTTATTTTCATAACATATGCAATATGAATGAATAAATGAAAGAAAGAACACTATTATGTATCAAGTAAGGATATTATAAATTGCAGGGTCCGGTTTTAGGAGACGATGACTCGGAAGAAATAATGAACGATAAACTATCTGATCCTGACAATGTGACTGTGTACGAACTAGAAAAGCGAAGTGCGACTGTCCACGAGGTCTGCCGACAGCGATCATTAGATTCACAAACAATAAACAACAAGGAATTCTTTGTCGATCACGAAAACAACCTTGTATGGTGCAATATATTCAAAGCAGCCAGCTCTTCGTGGTTATACCAATTTAATATTTTAGGTAGTTAAATCTTTTGAGATTTTTTTCATAATAAAAAATTATTTCAAGAAAATCATTTTTGATTAACATTTTCAACTGATTTCAGGAGGTTATGATAAAAAGTTTTTGGCTCGAACACGACATACACCATTAACATTAGCCAGAAGAAAATTTCCTCGACCGAGTGAAGAAGAGTTGAGAGACGCAATTAACACGCCGGGCGTAATCTCCCTTCTCGTTGTAAGAGAGCCTTTTGTGAGACTGCTGTCAGCTTATCGCGATAAATTGGAATACATGTCTCCACCATTTTACAGAAAACTTGCAAAAAAAATTGTGACTGATCACAGAAAACAAGCGACTAAAGTTTTAGGGCCAATAAAAAGTTATGGTCCAACTTTTCATGAATTTGTAGCTTATTTAATAGCAAAACATAAATCTGAAGGTCCGAATATAAAGTACGATGAGCATTGGGCGCCATATTACAAATTTTGTTCGCCGTGTGCTGTCAATTTTAGTGTAATTGCGAAAGTTGAGACTCTAGCTAGAGATTCACAGTACGTAATACAGCAGCTGGGATTGGGTCACGTTCTGGATAGAAGGATAAGAGATCGCAGGACAAGACTCCGAACTGTGATGAATAAGTCAAAAGATGGGAAAAAAACCTCGGCCTTACTTAAACATTACTTCAGCCAACTCAACGCATCTATGCTCAACGATTTGCTTCAAATCTATGGAATAGACTTCGAAATGTTTGGGTACAAAACAAAAGATTATTATAATTACGTAAGAAAATAAAATATATCTAAAGTAACGTCTAGTGGATGTTTAAAAAACTTTAATTTTTGATATGAAATAATAACTTACTTGATAAAACAGTGAGTAAGAAGATGTAGTCACTAAACGTTATCAAACCCGACGAGCCAAGTTTGTAGAAAATGGAATCTTCATCAAGATCCAAATTAAGACGTTGAGTGATACTCTGCGTTAAAAAAGTAAACTGTTAATTATTTATTAATTCGTTCTCGTCAATGAACATAAGCAGATTAGAATAAGTGCTATTTACTAACTCAATACATATATAATTATATACTTGAAATAAATTATATTTTCTTCTAAATAACTACATATTTATTGCCATATTATATAATATGAACTTCTATTAAAACCTCTTTATGGTAAGTTTCCTCGACAATGTACATAGCTTTGCTAAAGGCCTATTTACACGGGACGACTTACTGACCTGCCCAGTGGGACAGTAGTTCGACTTGTCTTGCTAAGTTTTACACATGACAGCTACTGAGATAAATAGTAGGCACCTACTGTCCTGTTTCATACGCATGCCACGTACGAGTTACTGGTATGATGCGGTCACACGGGGAGAGTAACAGGAGGCGAGCCACTCACCTCCTGTTATTGGCAAATTTACTCGACCCGTGAAAATATGCCTTTAAGGAAAGTTCTATATATGTTAAAAAATTGATTATTACAGAAAATGGCTATAGACTAAACAGCGAATACAGAAAAATAGGCTGCCAATTTACTTAAAACTTATAAAACAAAGTGATCGTAACATTTTCATATGCAAAGTAAGTTCTTATAAATGTATTTGGCCATTAGCTGGGTGATTAATTAATAATTTGCTGAGTAATCATTTAATATTATAGTCAATAAATATGTTGTGGTGAAATCTGTGATTAACTCTAAATGGAAATATAACTTATGGTGTTTGATAATTGTAACATACTAATATGCCTTTTATTATTTTACTATAAGATTTTATAATAGTGTTTTTATTAAAAACGATTACTAACAATCCTTATTACAACTATCATTTAACTAGAACATGTGCAAATTATTACATGCAAATGCATTACTCAAATTATGTAACCTAGAGAAGGCTCTATAATCCTAAATATACTATAAATATTATCTAGCAAAATTTTTAACAATTAAACTAAATATTTAAGTCTGTGCAAATAATGAAAACAAAAATAATCTGAACTGCACCGATTGCTCTAATATTAGTAATTTATTACTAGTAAATTCATTAAGTCCGTGAAGTAAAACATATAGGTGTATTCACTAGAAGAATTAAATAAACTGTGAGCAAAAAGGCAAAGAGTAGAGAAAAGACAGTACCTCATTGATGTTCTGAAAAGACAAGAAAGTGATGTGAGTGGTTTTTGTGGGTGCCAGTGCAATAGTGTAAGAAATCAAACAAATAACTTGAATATAAATACCATAGACCTAGACAAAATACATAATTTTTTTGTTATTTACATTAAATCATGCATTTGAAATTCGTTATATGTCATTCATTAATAAATTTAATCATATATATTCACTTTTATCAAAATTAATTGGTTACAGATAACAATGTAATTTGTAACACTGCTATGTAATTTATATAGTTTTCAATGACGTAATAAATAAAATACACTAATTATAGAAAGAATTGCACTGTCAGGAAATGATAGAAGACATACATCCAGAAATGATCCGAGGTTACCTTTGAATTCCTAAAATATTTAAACTTTGTTTAATAATAAATTTATTGTACTTACCTTAGGATCATATCTCCTATATTGGTCCAAACCTAGACCTGCAAAATATATTTTTTTGAGAATACCTCAAAAAGATTATATATTATAATGTTCAAAAATATTATCAATTATTCTACACTCAACCCTTTTTTACACTATTTTGCAATAACCTGGTTCACCAAGAAAACACATTTTTATATGAACTTTTTGTTTTTGCATAATTTGCTATGATCACATTTTTATTAAAATTTTAACAGTTCTTACAGAAATTATATAAAAAATAATATAAAGATGAACAGTTACAAAATTGATTCTTATTTTCTCAAGTTTTGTACTTACAGACTGAATTTTCACTGTACATTAATTTAAGGTTTTTTTGTAATAAAAATGAATAGTTTTTGTTTCATAAAAACTAATATATAATGGATTTTGTCATTAGCTTTCTTATATGTTTTTTTCTTTTTTTAAGGTGTTGTATCAATCATGTAAATAAGTGTTGGGTGTAGTATCAAGTATAATCAATTTCTGTGCTATCTATGACTTATACTACCAATTTTATAATTATTTCACTAATTTTAAAAATTACCATCTGGTTGTTTAACTCCAGGAGTCATGGATCGCAAAAAGTCATCTGGAGTCATAAACACCTCATGTTGATCATGGTGTTGCGCCTGGAGGGTAGCAAAGTATCGGAATACCTTATCAGGTGTTGAGTATTGTCTCATTCGATTCTCATACTCAATAATCTAATCCAGCAGCAATCCAAATAAAAAATGGTACATATAATTAGTAATAGCTAACAAATAGTTTATCTATTCTATATTTCATTGCTTACAAATGTCCTTTAATATTAACAACTTCATATTCATGTTAATCAAGAAGGGCATACTAAACATACAATACACATTTATCCGAATACTTCAAGGTAAATCACATAAATGATTATAAAATATAACAATGTTATAGTTAAAAGCAGAATAAATAAGGTATAAATCTTTTTGCATTTAATGAATGCTGTTTATGCTAATTTACTTATAGCAAACAATAAAAAAAACAAGAAAAAAAGTAGTACCGTCAGGCTGCTTCATGCCTGGTGTGATTGCTCTTAAGAAATCATCAGGTGTCATATAAATTTCTGTGTTCTCGCCAATGCTCAATTTTACTGTTGCAAAATAGCGAAATATCTTGTCAGGTGTCGAGTAAGCTCTCATTCGATTTTCATATTCAATTATCTATATTGTGTAAAAATAAAAATTTGTTCAAATAATAGACAAAAAGCAATAGATAATAGGTAAGTATATTCTGTAGCAGAACTAGTTACCTTTCTGTCCCTAAATCCCACTTTTTCTTTACGGTATCTTTTCTTTTTTGTATCAGCTTCATTGTCTGTGTCATTTTCAACAATCTCTTCAGCTGCAATTATAGCAGGAAATATGTTGTTTCCAATCCTTAAAAGTAGAAATAATAACAATTATACAACAGAAACTATTGAACAACAACTCTGGAGAGCGCTGTGTGGTATGGCACAGAATAGTAGAATCAATAATAAATTCAGTACCATATACTGGCATTATGTATGTTTCCACAAATCAACCCATAATAATGTTGATTAAGTTTAAAACATTCAGCAGTGATACATAAAATAAAAAATGTTAAACAGTAATACATATAGTCAAACCAATTTTTTTAAAGTGAAATTTCTCAAACATTTGTTTGACAAGAAACGCTGATGGATAGGTGTTTTAAGTAATGTCTCTTACTTCTTACTACCGAATTTTCCATGCTTTTGAATAGGTACCATACTAAACTCAATTTTTATACACTTTCAAAGATAATAGAAGTTTTTGTCGGTCATGTTGCTGTTAGTCTCGTGAGGCTTTTACAGCTTCGACAGTCATAGGTCGGAGATAATGGTTATTACTCACCAGATTTTATATGATGTGTATGCTGCTGCACTAAATAAAATTGCATACAATAGGTGTTTGTTAGGAAATATTTGATTTTTGTGATAATTTTGATGAGCTTCAGTAAAATAATTTTTACCAAAACATAGTGATTTATTTGTACACCTAGATACTATGATTCTGGACTTTTCTTCAACTTGTGGTAATTTTCTCGTAACAGTTAGTCCTCCAAACAAATTTAAAAATCGGGACCTAATACAGTACATTTTAAACATTTTCTTGATATCAATTAATACACTACGACTTTGGAGTGATTAAAAATTGTGGTAATTGGTTTTTCCTGCCTTTTTAAATAAATCTAGTTTTAATATATATTAATCCCGAAAATTCAACTTAAACAATTTGACAGATGATTAAACACTGACAATGACAAATATTTATTTAGCTTTTGATGGTATGATTACAGGGACAAATATTTAATGATTACTGTAAATTCCTAATATCGAAGTCATATATTTAATTTATAGCTATCATCGGTGTACCTGTTTAACAATATTTTACTGTAATATTCTAATAATTAAAAATGCACAGCATAATTATATATAAGAAATTTACTAGATATGATATTTAATGACATTACCCTAATTATAGAAACACAAAAATTTTAAAAATATTATTCAACTTATTTTTATTTTCTTAAATTTGTTTTCACGAGGTAAAGTAGAATTAAATATAGCACAAAATCGTTTACAAAACACTTTCTGAGTAATTTTCGAACAGTATATTGGCAACATTTAATGTTTATGATAAGGATGAAAATTTTGTCTGTGGTGTGGAGGATAGAGGAAAGCAGAGCAGTAAACGATCGAGAAAGATGTTGGATATTTTCTTTGAATTATTTTAAAAATTAATTGGTTTGCAGGAGACCACAATTTGGTTGTGATAAAGGTATTTTGTTATTGTAATGATAACTTGTTTAAAGCTTAATTTTTATGGCGTTTTAATTTCTAATTCTAACATTTTAAATCTGCTAACATTTCATTTCGTATGCAATAGAAAGGAGTGAGTTATATAACCTTGAATCACGAGATTTTAGTATTGATTTTTACAATTTAATTTTGATTTAGAATAAAAGTACGTAGTTAAAATGCCATTAAAATGTTTATTGTTCTTAATGCTATAATTATATGAACTCCACTGATATCAATGACGTTCCGATAAGGAATAATTTATTTTAGTAGTTTAAAATTGTTTTATTTTATCGCTTAATATTCCTTGCGTTTCATTTTGTTTAAATTGAATTTTATATATTTATGATCTGAAAAGCTAAAATTAGATTTGTGTTAGTAACCTTGAATATATTATAGCGTGGGCCAAGTGTTCGAATTGTTTTGCGGTAATTGTCTATTAAGATACATAATATAGTAAAGGATAACAAATAATTATTCCGAAAATATTTTTAATTTTTGCGAGTTAAATTATTGCTGAGTGCAAATCTACTTCCTGATTGTTATGCAGCAAATCAGACATAACAAGAAATCAGATTATCCATAGGTTTTTGAAAACATTTTTACGGAGTTTTCAGAACATTTTGTTTTTTTTTTAATATGTAGATGTTTCATTAATAAACATTTAGTTAGATGAACATTTAATATTATGAAAAATTATAATAAAGGGAATAATATGCATTATTTAGGTAAAAACCTCTAAACAATTAAACATCATGTAGTACAACATTAAAATGAAATATCTTACTTGTCACTATGGCAGTCAAATTAATTGATTCTTTAGCTACCATGACCTACATTTGGTTTCCATTATTAAACTTTATCTCATAACCATGGCTCACTTGAACAATTCAACATTATTCAAAATTTTGGATGTAATTATATGTTTACACAATTTCTTCTACTTAAATTCATTATCAAAATTACCAGTTTCATTTATGTGAAAAAAAAAAATGAAATACTTTACATTATTCAACAAATTCACAAGGAGTCTTTGGTAATGTTAGTTTTCTGTTAAAATGTGTTTTGTGGATGTCAGCCTACAGTTATATATTAAACTGTAGGCTGGCATATTATTCAACTGTATAAAGCACTACAATTATTAATAGCAAATGTCATTAGCTTATATGGCATATTTACAATTTAATCAATAAGTTTCATCTGCCAAGACTACTATTACTTTTGAATGTGGATCATAAAATTTTTATGTATTTGATGTTAATGGTAAAATCTAAACTGAGAATGTCATAATCATCAAAAATATTTGCCAACAGATTAATTTATTTGGATTTAATACATAAAAAGAAACATGCATCGTGCACGAATAGTTCTGCAGGCATCAAATAAAATTGGTAGCACTGAAAGGTTTGCATCATGGCTCCTGAACAAACCCCAGGTAAGTGATGTAACCTTGTGTCCTTGGAAACTATTTCAATACATACTTTATACTAAAAGGAAAAATGCAAGAAGAACTAATAATTGTTTTCCTTTAGAATACTGTACACCATGTATAAGTTTTTATAAAGTACACATTAGAAGAAAAATAATCTAATTACAGTAAAATAATTTAGAATTCCAACTTATTAATACTTTCCTCATAAAATATATAATATTAAGTGTATATCTATCAATGACAAATCATACTTGCCTTGGCATTAGATGTTGAGGTTGGCATTATTTTTATTTATGAATTGGTAACTCAACAAAATTGATTATTGTATGTCCAAAGTATAAAGTGTAATTTATAAAGTACTGTTTTTCATTTTACTTTATGATGTTAACTAACATGTATTAAATATGTATAAATAATAAGAATGGCTATTATTTAACCATTAAAATGTATGATTATATTTTACTGATATAGACTGCTGCAGTGACAGTAAATGCTCAAAGGTTGAAGAGTTCCACTGCAGCAGAACCATTCCTCAATGGCTCCAGTTCTGCTTATGTGGAGACGATGTACAATGCATGGCTTTCAGACCCAAACTCTGTTCATGCAGTAAGTTGGTGATTTTTTTAACTCTTATGGCATCCCTAAAATTAATGAATAATATTGTTCGAATTAACAAAAGAGTCTCTATCTTCTGAAGGAATATTCTGTACACAAATCAATAAATATCAATAATGTTATGCCATTTCAGATTTACATAGGATATTTAATCCTCTTTAGAATTATAAAATTTGTTACAGAAAAGTTTAATATAATAGATTTTGACATTCACTTTAATACATATTTTAATTGAAATGATTACATAAATGCTCATAGTAAAATTTGTGTAGTACATAAATTATCCATCTGACAGGTTATACCTATATTCTGGTAACAAAATTTGATAGCACATGCAAAGTATAAGTGCTAATTGTGATAATGTATTGTGTCTGTCCATTGTCTGGACAGGAGTTAAATAATATGGGCAGATAAGTATGCATATATATATGTATATATGTATATATATATATACATATGTATATATATATGTATATATATATACACACATATATATATATATATATATATATACTTATGTATATATAAGTATATATATATATATATATTAATTTTTGTAATTGAGGAAATTTTGAATAATGTCACTTGTTGCAGATATGCAAAAAGGTATAACACAAGCAAGAAAAGAATTATTCTTATCAATGTTAGGTATTTCTTACTTGATAAAACTATCTCCAATGCATCTTTACAATAAGACAGCTAACATAAAAAAATATAAATGGTCGTAAAAAATAATGACAAAATTAATAAACTTCAACAAAGATTAATAATCTTTTAAACAAAAATCTGCAACAATAATATAACTTCATACATATGTATTGTTTTGTTTTTACAAACATTGAATACAAGATTTATTAGGTTGTTTTAGCCCTTTTCGAGGTCGGCACTTATTAACTATAATTTTTTTTAAAAGGACAGGAACAAGATTACGTAATGTTAGCTTCTTACATAAATTATTTCTTGTTGAAGAACTTTTTCATGTATATTTGAGTTTTTTACGTGAAAAAAATATTCAATAAAAATAAGTCTTTAAGGTTAAGAATAGAAATTGTTAAAGCGTGCAAGGCTAATTTGCGACGGAATTCTAACTTTATTTTCCGGTTATCCGAACATTCGAGTAAGAATTAGTACGCTTCTTAGCGTTTTGTACACGTGAATATATTTCCTAAAAGTATTCAAAGTAAAATTTGTTATTTATATCGTGAATTTTTGATTATTAAATTCCAATTATTCATTTAAAGCATTGTAGCAAATATGACTATACTATTAAAAACTTTAGATCATTTTAACCAAGAGACATACATGCACCCGCATTATCAAAATTTCCTTTGACATCTTGCTACTATTATATAATATGATTGACTTGTCCACATCCTACATACACTGTCAAATTTCACTAAGAAAAAAATAAAGTTTGTACATATGTAAAATCGAAACGGAGCATTGAACAATGCTGTTTAAAATATGTTATCAATGTTACTTTTACTATGTTAATATTAGATTTTTTTTATAGAACAGTAGTTACATTTATTACCCATTTAGATGTAGCTCAAAATTATTAATATTAATATTGTGTAATGTTTTCTTTTTAATACGGATGTCACATTTTTGTTAGTTTGTTGGTACGTCGAGTAATTAATATATCGACGATGTCATCTAACAAGACTTTGTTTTTATCTACGTAGTCGTGGGACGCGTTTTTCCGCAATGCGACTAACGGCGCACAGCCCGGTGTTGCCTACACCCCGCCTCCGAATTTGGCGCCATATTCCAAAAATGAGGTACCGCTTACGTCACTCGTTCCTGCGTCCGCGGGAATGCCATCTATTGCTTCAGGTACACATAAATATTCTTTATTCTTAATGATAATTCGTCTTTAAATGTGTTACAACCATCTCGGACAGATTTTTTTCCCTCTTTAATGCTTGTGTCCGTGTGTCAAGCTTACGGGACCACAGATAATGATCATTTTAGCAATATGCCGTGGATTTAAGGAACAAATGAAAATTACTTTTTCTTTGAATTTGATGACACAGAGCACACCCAGGCTTAAAAGAAGATATTTCAGGTTTGTCCTAAGCAATCACTACATAATAACTGTCGTTCCGGAAGTGCGCGACGAATCATGTTCTGCGACGACGTAATAGTTCCACTGTAAGCCCTTAACTCAGAAATAAATTTAATAAATGTGTTATGCATGGTGTATATAGTTGTTGTTTCAACTGTAAACAGTATTTGTTAAATGACTTCATTAATTCCCGCAGGTTCTCCAATTAATGAAAAGATCATCGATGATCATCTGGCAGTACAAGCCATCATCAGAAGCTACCAGGTGAAAACTTTACCATTTTACCTTACACAAATATTTGCTATACAATTATTTATTTTTTGCAGTTTGTTTAGTCTTTGTAATTGACCTCCTTGTTAATGGATCGAATTTCTGACGATTTATAATCTGTTTATTCTAATAAGTTTTATAAAGGTAATCTATTTATTTCGTAAAAGTTATAATGAAATTTAAAGTACCTCTATTAATATTATTTATAGCAATATGATTTTACGGTGCAAATAATTAAATAACAGTCTTTATAGGAGAAAAGTATTTATATAGGAAATTTAAAGGATTTGATATACATTAAAAAATACTTTCTTTTGTAAAATTATTAACATTTAATTGTTCACATTATGTACGAAAACTGACGAGTCTACACATTTGATATGTTAATGAAAAATTGGAATTGTGGTATTTAGTGATGCAATTTATAACAAAAGGTGGTAAATGGAGATAATGTCGTGTGGTTTTGTTTTAAAAAAAATGTTTTTCCTTCCCTTGTTTAAGTTACCGGCGAACATTATAATTAAAATCTATTGTGACAATTCTTCGAGCAGTTATATTCGTATTCGACGATAACTTAAAAAAGGCACTGACATAGTGACACAAGGAAGTTAACTCTAAGGGACTTATTATACTTGTATTGGAGTATAAAGGGATGTGCGACCTAGCAACTTTTACGAACGTTTTGTTGGATGACTGTGCACATAGAAAAAAATGTTTTCATCTCTTTACTTAATGTTTAAATAATCAAAATTTATATACCCTCGTGACAAACTCAATAACAATGGAAAATACCGAGTAGTGGCGGCGATTTTCTCAGGGCTGTTTGATAAGTCCGTATCTTTTTGAATTTACCTCGCATAACTTATTAATATACCAACATTGCTGCCGTATACCACCATATTAATAAACTACTGTCAAATTTTGAGCAAAATGCGTCTTTCGGTTTGAGTAGTGTTTGTATAACAGTTATTGAAAGCAGATAACCTTGTCAATTTTAACCAAAATTGAAAAAAATAATTTTGTAGTTGATTAAGCATTATTTTTTGCTAAACCATGACAGGAGCTAAGGAAAAAAGATTTGATATACCGCCGAAAGACAGCACCGTCAGTATCAAGGGTTAAGAAGTCGTTTACTAAGTTGCATTATATTTGTACCCGCACAAGTGATGCCGTACGTTCAGGTCGCCCAAAAGGGATGACGACAGAGATCGTCGATAAAATTCATTGAATAATATTAGACGATCGGAGAATGAAATTACGTGAAGTGACTGAGGCTGTAGGCATCTCAACTAAGCAAGTACATGACATTTCACATAAATAATTGGACATGAAAAAGGCATCTGCAAGATGGGGGCCTCGATGGTTTATACAATCATAAACGCAACAGTGTAATCATAAACACACAAAGAACTGTTATGCGATGTTCAACCGTAGTCTAGGCGAGTATTTTAACCTTTACATAACTGTAGACGAAACATGGATCCGTCATAATACCCCGAGATCAAGGAACAATCAAAACAGTGGATTTCTTCAGGTGATCGTGCAACAAAGAAAGCTTAGGAGGGTCAGTTAATAAGGTCCTGGGAACAATTTGAGAAGAGTAGAACGAACACCAGTCCACATTATTCAGAGTTTTTAGGCAGATTCAATATAGATCTATAGCAATAATAACCACATTAGTTTAAAAAAAGTGCGGTTTCACAAAGACGAAGCAAGAGCACTAGACCCATTAATTGGAAACGAACCACGAATTGTTACCCCACCATTTAGCCTTCTACCCAAGGGGTGGATAGTAAGAGACTTAGGCTAAATGAACAGCTCATAACCAAAACAAACGATTACTGGAAAGCTTTTGGAAAACTAAGTATTAGGAAGAAATAAAAAAATGGAAAAGCGAAGTACTAAATGTATTAATCTAAAAGGAGATGATTTTTAAAATAAAAATAAAATGCTTATTTCCCGATAAAAAATACTCACGGAATCATCCAACAGCCCTCGTATCTATCAGCAATGGCCAAGTTATGTTTAAGAGATTTTGTCATCCGACTTACCGCTTTGAGAGTTAAATATCTCAGTAGTCCGGGCCTGAGTCCAGCTGTCGAGTTTTTGCGGTGGTACTTTGATATCATAACTACTCAATTTTTGTCTTTACGCTTTTCGAGTGTAGAAAACGTCTAATAGTTTTGATAAAACGATGAGAAAATATGTATAAATGTATAGTCTGTGGAAGTCGCTGGGTCGTACAGATCTTAGTAGACGGGCGTAAACAATGTGGTGGCGGGTGCGTGGCAGGCTCGCGGTCACTTGGCGGCGGACGTGGACCCGCTCGGCATCACGACGGCCAACTTGCCGGAACTGGGCATGCGCGCCCCTCGCTCCGAGCTCATCATGAGGAAATATTTCAATTTCGGTACGCGACGAGCCTCCGCTGCACAATGGCAGCCGTAATATATAACGTAATATCGATGAGACGTCGCACTGGGTTTGCGCCGTGATCGTATGTCCTATTTGGGTCATTGTAGAGGCGTAGCATTAATTCATTAGTGTATTCAATTGCACTGTTGCTAAAATGATAACAAATTTTTCAAAATTTATAACTCTCTTTGGCCTTTTAAATTCAATTTCTTTTTACTTTTGTAATCGTTTTAAGACTTAGTCAAATTAGTTTATTTCCATCAAGTTCTGTTCTACATACAAATACATTAAAGGAAATTATACGTATGAGTGTTTGTATAGTTTATACGGTCATGACGCATCTCCTGTTATCTGCATAATCCTTTACTGTACGTTGCGTGTCACGTGTTGCATTAAAAGATATATTATAACATACATTTAATTTAAGGTTATAACTAATAATTTCGATTACTTTCAATTATTGACATCAGAATATTTAATTAAAAGAGAAAGGTTTTTATAACGCGTCACGTAAATGTATGTGATAATATTGGCAAGAGAACTAACTAATTTGTTTGCAGTAGTTGTCAAAAGTAGTTTAGCTGTTAATAAAGTCAATCGTCGATCATAAAAATGCATCACTTTCTAGGCATCACATTAACGAACTACATCATTATTTATTTCCAAGAATAGTTACTAACGGACCGATTTTAAAAAATTGCTAGTCTCAACTTTCTTGGTATCTGTGAATGGATTTTTTTTTATCTAGAATCGATGTTATAATTTAAAGCAACATTATGCCATAAAATGTATTTGATAGTTGCACTGTGTGATACTGATTCGTGGCGGTAGTTGGCAGAGTTCGCCGACTATAAAAACAAGGGTGTAAAGTTTTCGTAAAGTTTTTCGATTGTTTCCGCGATTTAGTCTCGGGGCCACCTCGTGTCGCGTCTCGATCCGCTGGGCATCGCCACGGGGGACCCCATCTCGAGCGGCGAGTGGCATGGAGGCCTACGCGCCTTCGCTAGCGAGGCCGTCATTAGACAACACGTGCGATTCGGTATGACCCACTACGTATTGCGGACTGAGGGTTACCTTTCGGCACCTTTAAATTACCTTTTTTTCTAGTAATCAGTATGTATGGAATTTTTTATAATACTCAATATGTGTCACCTATAGATGCAAAATGTTAAATGAATGTACACAGAAAACGAGTCCATTGGGGAAAAACTGTTTCATTATTATCTATTGCATACAATTGGGCTCTTGTACGTGATAATGACGATGATTCTGTGTGCAATAACATTTTATGTAATCTTTACAACCTTAAAAGATAGCCTTGTCAAACGATCAACATTTTCAATATGTATGTCGTCTCCTAACTTATACTTGGCTCTGGAAATATTAGGATATTGTTTTTTTCACGGATTAAAGAAATTGTGTTCGGTTGTTGGATTAGATGTGTCGGTGTTCCTATTGGGGTGTAGTTTTTACTTCCGCTTTATCTTGGTGTTTGGTGGTAGAGTAGGCGTTAAATGATTGTTATCGTAAATCACTTTTGGATTGGCATCGATTGGTGCTTGGGACATTAATTATTGTGAACAGAAATTTAGTTATTTAAAACAATAGCTAGAAAAATTGTCGCACATGATCTAAAATAAATAAAAGTTAATATACTTGCAATAAAATTGTTTAACTGGCACATACAATACCACTAATAAATGTTAAATTTGAGACTAGCTTTTTGATACACTCGGTCATTACTGACATCTAACACAAGCATAAATGTAATAAATTATTTAACGACTTAGTGTATATAACATTTGAAAGTATATTATTACAAATAGCTTGTATTTATGTATGATTTTATAATTTTAACAATCGCTAACTTATTCATATTCCTTTACTAGAGTGAAAATCTAGGCCTAGTACTGAACAGAATTATCGAGAAGTGATAATGATAGCTTGTAGGTTATTTAATCCATATTAATTGTCAAACGAACGCTTTGTGTAGAATTCCCCTTGTGATTGATAAAGGTATGATTGTTCCATTGTAAGTTGATGCACTTGGCGATAACATTTTTGTTTAGAATGATATTTTGTTTTTACTTTATTTTTATGTGGGAAAATTTTAATAGGTCGGTCTTTTAGTGAAATTTTAGAAACTTACAAAGTTTTATAAACTGTATCGATGTGAAACCACATTTAAAACGTTTTGAAAAACCATCTCGAGATAGGTCGAGAATAAAAAGGGTAACCCACCCTATATTTGTATTGTATAATAATCAGGTTAATAGGTGGTATTATAATTCTGTGAAAATGTCTACAGTTGTTGTTAGACTCTCTGAAATATTACTTATCTCTTTGATTTGTCAACTTTATACTTTGATTTATCGACGTAAAGGATTAGAAGCTTATTTTAATTTTAAATTTATTGTCATACGCTGAGATTAATACAGGTTCCGGAAAATAACTAATTTTATGACGATTTATCTTTGTAACTTCACGCGGTGGCGTTTGTTTTCACTAATTTTTTATATGCATAGTTTTATATATTTATTATAAAGTTCAAAAGGCATCCATAAGCAATATTTTTCCTTATATTTTTAGTTTACGCTTTTTATTTTAATTCTTGGAAGTGTTAACAAAACACCTAACACAACTCTAGTGTAATTCCGCATACTAAGCATAAACTAAAAAACAGATCCGAGGACACCATATAGCAAAACTCGACCCGTTGGAAATAGCAAACCACGAATTGGCCGGTAAAAACCCGCGGGAGGTGATACACAACAGCTACAGGTTTGGTAAGAAGTTTAGCGAACCTGGCATAGCAAATACCCTGGCCGCTCGACAACTCTATAAAGTGTAGTTATGGCTCATCATTGTCTCTCTGGCAACCATTTAAGAAATTACTGGGGGTGCCAATTTATTTTAAATTTTGTTTATCTAAAATCTTAATTTTTGTTTAAAAAGTATTTCAAATTAATATAATGTTCTAAGTTCCATTTTTGAAGTTATTTAATTAACAATTTAGCGTTTAAATGTGACGATGGCCACTGAGTACTTTGATTTTTTTTTATTTTAGTATTAATAATAGGTTTACAGGTTAAATATTTTGTTATGTATATATGAGTGGAAGTTTTTTTTTTAATCAACATCCTTAAAGTTCGATTCTGTGAATTCCGTCATACTTATTGTTTAAAATTTCCATTGTGTATTTTAATTCTTAGCAGGAAAACTAGTCGTGTACTCCAATGAGTATTATATGGTTATTAATAATAAATAAGCGTAATAAAGACATTGGCAGCCTTAATTATTTTTTTTAGTTTTACTTTTAATTATTGTTGATGCCATAACTACAGAGTTTCATCAGTGACGTTATGCATAAAACACCGGGCTCGCACGTCATTAACTGTATATATTTATTTCCATGTACTACTATTATTGCATGACATCATCACGTGGTAAATCGTTTTCTATCTTATTCTCCTTTTGCATGAGTCGTTGACATTAAACATTTATTATTCAAAAGCATGTGTAAAGTTATAATATGTATTTTACTATGGGTTCATACCGAATATCAATCATATGTTCTTCGCTGGGAGTAAACACTTTAACGCATGACCTTGACGCCAATTTCTCTGGCGGTATTGGGCCGCGGCCAAGGAATTATTTCGTCACTATATCAATCTACGTTGTCTTATTTTTACATCGACACAATTGGACTTTGTACAATAACAATTTGCGTTTTATTTAAAAGTTTGTATTACTTATTAATTGGTTATTCAATGTGGGATTGCACAATATTTATGTATTAAAGGACTCGTTTATAAAAAGTTGTTTTAGAAGAAAAATCATGGTACAACATTTTGTATGCTAGCTAGTAAAGGGATATGATATATGTATACTTCTTAATCTGCTGCTTTTTATGTGCTTATAATATTTTTGCTGCATTGTTTTATCTTTATTTCATTTAACTATAAATGAATTTCGTACTCTTATCGGCCACTATATGTTTTAGATGAAGCCGACATGGATAGAGTTTTCAAACTTCCTTCTACGACATTTATTGGAGAAAAGGAAAAAGCTTTGCCATTGAGGTAAAAAGTTATAACATTAATAATGTTTTAAAATACCATTTATGTAATATTTTTATTGAGGAGCTGGCGGTCAAACACGATTTCGTGTTAAATCAAAGACTTGGCAATGAAAATGTTTTTGTCTTAATTGTAAAGTAAATAAACAGAGGTTTTGTGTTAAATTCGAACTTTAAAATTTATAAATATGCAATGTAATTCGGTGTAAAAGAGTATCCCTTTTCAAAAATAAACAGTCTCAATTTTTTGAATAAATTAAATAAGGTAAAGCGTAAAAAGCGTTTTCAATATTCGTATTACTACTTATTAAACTTAGTCCTGTCCCTGTAGACTGTACTCCCAGAATTTATTGGCCTGTCGAATTTCAATGAATATAAATTAATATAATGTGTTCCAACGTTGATCACTTTATACAGGGATGATTGGCAATGTTTGTTTAAAGTTTTAAGATTTTTGCTGACAAATATTTTCACCTCCTCTAAGCATTTGCACTTGTAACCGAATCACCCTATATAAAAATCCAGTGACGTACGATGCTGTTTCAAAATTTTCTTATAAAATGAACATGTTCGTTACAAAATCCATGACTATCATGTTTATTAAAAAAAAATAACACAGTAATGCTGGGTTTTAGGGAAATATTGACCCGTCTGGAACAAGCGTACTGCAACAATATCGGCATTGAGTTTATGTTCATTAACTCGTTGGAACAATGTAACTGGATTAGGCAGCGCATGGAGCCACCCAACGTTACCAAGATGAGCCCCGATCAGAAGAGATTGATCCTCGCTCGACTCACCAGGTCTACCGGGTGAGTGTTTATTATTGTTTTACACTTAAATCTTACTTATATTTTATCGTCATCATCATATCATCCGATAGAGGTGTTCGTCGCTCTTCCTTGGAGTGGGCGTATGTATGCGTTGCAGTGGGTTGCAAATATCACTACGAAGACCGGTCTTGCGCTGCCCGCATACAGCGACCCCTGATGTTTAAAGTTTATTTTAGTATTAATAACATACAATAAATAATTAGCAGTGTGATTCATTATTTCATCTTTCAATTTTTGTGTATCGACTTTGCAACGTAGTGTCGAATGGATTCTATAAATACGATTGTAGAATTTAGTAGAACCTGGCTAAATTTCTTATTTGTAAATTTCAGATAGAAGTGCGCATTTTTTTGAACTCGCTGGAATGTTCTTGCCTTAAATTTGAGATTACTGTTTTATCGAATGTTCATGACATTGAGATATAGACAGATTAGATATTCCCAATCACATTTTCGTATAAATAAACATTGTCTGTGCAAGTAGATAACGCGCTTCATTTAGCTGTCATTGTCAAAATTGTTAGTTCCTATGTAGATTAGATAAACAGGGTTCCCTATAAGTCATAATGAATTAACTTTATTTAAGGTAGTGTTTTAAGTTTCTATGAAACTTTTACATTTTACGTCTTTTTTAATTATGTTGTTAATTTTGAAAATGTATTTGATTTTTTTTTTAAATTAATGCAAGAGATTGACACACGTGGACTTTTGTATACTTTTGTTTATCAAATTCGTCATAGTTGCGATTCGTAATGGGACGTATTAGCTACGAAGTAGAAATATTTTAATTGTTCACCGGGGATTCGCTGTATCCAAGTGACAAACGAGCCAATGATAAATAAGAAAGCATTTTTGTTCCCTCAAAATCCTTTAATTTCAATTTGTGTCGAATTTGTCATTGTCACGATGAAATGGTGTAATGAATATAAAATTGTTAGTTCAAACGATATGTATTCAAATTACGATTTCGTTTATTCTTTAACTGCTCTTCAAGCTACAAATAATATAATTTATTTATACTTAACATAAAGTAGATAGTCATAAGGTATATAGCTTGACGAAATGAAACTTTTGCATTGAAAACACATCGATAACTAAGAACAAGTTAACAATCTTTGCGTCCATATGCAATTTAACTACTCAAATTAAAAAAAAAAACAGTCGCTAAAAGTGAGTAATTTTAAATTTTATTACTAGTATTTTTGTACCTGCTTATATGTACTAAATTACTTACTTCTAAATTAAATAAATATGCAATTTCTTTGGATATGTAACAAAGTTTTTTTGTGAAATTCCTTTATAATAATAATTTATCTACGCAGAAGTAAATAAACTATGTCAACATTATGTTACATTGGACGGCGTCTTCAGTTTTTCTATTTTATTAATTATTAAAAGTTGTGAAATTTATTTGGAATACTTAAGATATTTGAAGGTATTGTAAGTGTATGTACGTATACATGTATTAATATATACAAAAAATATATCACCTATGTACACTTGACGGCTCCAAATTTGGTAGCAATATTATCTGCGCCGAATAGAGTTATTTTTGTATCGATTTTACAAAATTTCTCCCGGGGAGTTGAAGTTGAACGTCCGTTCATTAAAAAAAAATCCACATTTTGCTATTAAAAGTATAATTCGTGGCTAGAATTTTTTTCCTTTTAACTAATTTAATACAATTTCACTGAGAAAAGAAGTGCGAACCACGTGAAGCGGACGGGAATCAGCTGATGTCATTTATACGGTGACAGTTTTACAAGGAAGAAATAGTTTATTTAAAGATTGAGATTTAAGAAGATTGTTAGCTATTTTTAAAGTATAATTTTTTTAATAGCTTTGAAAATTTCTTGGCGAAGAAATGGTCCTCTGAAAAGCGGTTCGGTTTGGAAGGCTGCGAGATCTTAATCCCCGCCATGAAGCAGGTCATAGACGTTTCAACAAAACTCGGCGTAGAATCAGTCATCATGGGCATGCCTCATAGAGGTAAATTTTATTTTATATGTATTACTATATTTAACTGTACCCTTAAAATTAAAACGATGTAAACGTCAAGGATATGATATAGAAAGAAGAGCAATTAAAACAAATGTACAGTTGCAAAACTACACATCTAAGAGATTTCTAGTAAACAATGACTCATAGGCTGAATATTATGACTATAACCTCAACCTTATCTAAACTTTATCTATCTCTATTTTTTAGATAGAGTTTAAATAAAGTTAAGGTTATCGCTAATAATTTTAAAGTAAACATTCATGTCGTGCATTTTCCAATAATTATTTCACATTGTGTCGGCAGGTCGTCTGAATGTTCTGGCTAATGTTTGTCGAAAACCACTCCACCAGTTGTTCACACAGTTTGCTGGGCTTGAGGCAGAGGATGATGTAAGAAATTTTTGCGTCTTATAACTAAGTGTAATTGTTCTAAAAAACGTTTAAAAACATTTTCACAATGTAAATTGCTGTCAATTTTAAAAAAATATTGTCAGTTTTTTTTCTTTTTAAATATTATATGAATTTGGGATGTTGTAGATATTTTTCTCAGAATATATTTATGTTTGATTTTTAAGGGGTCCGGTGACGTGAAATATCACTTAGGAACATACATCGAGCGTCTGAACCGTGTAACGAACAAGAACATTCGATTGGCAGTTTGTGCAAATCCTTCACACTTGGAAGCTGTCGATCCTGTCGTTCAAGGCAAGACTAGAGCCGAACAATTCTACAGAGGCGATAACGAAGGCAAGAAGGTAGTGTATATTGTAAAAATATTCTTGATAAATAAACTTATGATAATCTCATAATTCTAGTGACCACTTTTCTAGTTACCGTAATAATAACAATGTCTAGTTAGTGTTATAAGATTAGTGTTGCTATTGCGAAAAATTTTAAGTCGAGTTTTATTTTCAGGTGATGTCCATTCTTCTTCACGGTGACGCTGCATTCGCTGGCCAGGGTGTTGTGTTTGAAACAATGCACTTGTCAGATCTACCCGCATACACGACCCACGGCACCGTTCACATCGTCGTCAACAATCAGATCGGCTTCACTACAGACCCAAGGCATTCGCGATCCTCCGCCTATTGCACAGGTGATTTTTAGCTTTAAGAATGGATTTGTGTATTGTTTTGATAGACTTAGTCTACTATAGAAAGTACGGAGAAACAGGGATCCAAAAGAAGATTCAAATCGAAACTATTGCGTGCTTTCGTCTTAGTTCTGTGCGTGTATGAAATCTGGACGCTTAGATCTCGTATAAGGCGATGAAAATAAGCATTCGAGATGCGGCGTGGATGCTTAATGTTGAGATTCCTGTGGACAGCGCGCTGCACTGATTCGTCTATCCCTAAAGGGCCAGTAAGGGTCCTGGGCTAGTAACCTGACTGACTATCCACAACCTGTGTACTGTGTAACTGTGTTAGCTAAAAAAATATTTACACCAGAAATTATCGAAGTTATGCTGTTCGACCCTCTCCTCTATCTGTAACTAATATTTTGATTATACCGATTTATTCGAGGCATTTAAAAAAAAATAATTTAAAAAGAGCTACGGTTAACGTAGCCGGCATTTTTCAGTAGATCAGCATTACGGGTCGGTGGTAGTTTACTATTTATAACATAAAATAATCAACGATTCATGAATGCATGGTAAAAGTTTATTTGAAATATGTCGATTTTAAATTCGAGGGTACGGACCTTTTTATGGTAGGTCGTGCTTCCACCGTTCCCGACGGCGGTATTATTATAAGATGAGTTACCCGTGCCCGAACGAGTCTTGTATGGCTCATTAATTTCCCACATGCCTCCAAGAACGCTTTAACAATTGAATTCTAATATAATATTAATATTATATAATCTTTCCTAATATTTTGTACAGATGTGGCTCGAGTAGTCAACGCACCCATCTTCCACGTAAATAGTGACAACCCTGAGGCGGTAATGCACGTGTGTAACGTGGCGGCGGAGTGGCGCGCCACCTTCCACAAGGACGTTGTCATTGACATTGTATCCTACAGACGTAACGGACACAACGAAGTTGACGAGCCTATGTTCACACAACCACTTATGTACCAAAAGATTAGGAAGACTAAGCCAGGTAAAAGCGTTATTATATCTAAACACCTTAATTTTTTTTTTGTTTATTATCTAAAAGGGCTCTTACAAAAAATGTTATTCAAGCTTGCCTGTAGATGCAAATACTTCAAGATGGCCTGTAAGGAAATTATTATCTCTCATTAACTTGGTTCCTTATAATTACGTCTTAATATTTGTCAACATATTGATTTTGAAATTAGCTTAAGTTCATTTTATGAAATGCTATTAAAATTTATTTTTGGCGATTTTGGGGTTGATATTAATTTTCAATTTTTTAGTGCTGGAGAAATACGCAGATCAACTTATTTCTGAAGGAGTTGTCACTGCTGAGGAGGTTAAGGATGTTAAAGACAAATATGAAAAAATCTGTGAAGACGCTTACAATCAAGCTAAACAGGAGACACATATCAAATATAAGGATTGGCTTGATTCACCTTGGTCTGGATTCTTTGAAGGGAAGGACCCACTGAAGGTAACATTGCCTAGATTTTATCTAATTATTATGTTAAATAAGAAACATAAAATAAACAAACTTTTAAAGTAAAAATAAATACTTATTGTGTATTATTTATTTTATTTATTATTGCTCTTGCCAGATGTCCCCAACTGGAGTAGTAGAAGAAACCTTGGTCCATATTGGTAAACGTTTTTCGTCTCCTCCTCCGAATGCTGCAGAGTTTGAGATCCACAAAGGTCTGCTTCGTATCCTTAAGGCACGCATGGAAATGGTTGAAAATCGCACCGTTGATTGGGCACTAGCCGAGGCAATGGCATTTGGATCTTTGTTGAAGGAGGGCATCCATGTGCGTTTATCTGGAGAGGATGTCGAGAGAGGTACTTTCTCACACAGGTAAATATATGCATAAGTCTAATTTTCGATATTTTTTCAGTTTTACAGAGAATATATTTTTTTAAAAAACATACATTATTTCCATTTCATCAACAGACATCATGTGCTTCACCACCAGAAGGTTGATAAGGCTACATACTGTGCACTGGCCCACTTGTACCCAGATCAAGCACCATACACTGTTTGCAATAGCTCCTTGTCTGAATATGGTAAGTTTAGTTTTTTATCTAATTTAATTAAAAAGTTGAAAACTGTTGACCAGGCCCTGGTGGTTGCGACGTTGGTAGGTCTCCCACTAAGCAGACCGATGATGTAGTTAAGTCTCTCTGTCCCTGCTGAACAGTCATCATGGGGATCTTTTCAGGGAGGTTTCTTTCTTGCAGTGAGCTCTATCGGCTGAAAATATGAAAATGTGGGAAGGTTAAATATGTTAGTTAATATCCGCTGATTATTTGTAAACTGGATTAAGGTTTCTGTAAAATTTATTTCCTAGCTGTAATAATATTTAAGTAATAGTGTATTATGAAGCATCCAATTTTATGATTATTTTCTTTTAATTAGGTGTGCTAGGGTTTGAAGTGGGTTACTCTGTAACAAATCCTAATGCATTGGTGTTATGGGAAGCTCAGTTCGGCGATTTCAACAACGTAGCACAGTGTATCATAGACCAGTTTATATCTAGTGGGCAAGCCAAGTGGGTGCGACAGTCTGGAATTGTGTTACTACAGCCACACGGTATGGAAGGCATGGTAAGTTTCATTGGCAACTATTAAATGCATTTGTTAATAGTACCTTGTTTGTGATTAATATTTATATTGAAGTATATTCATGACTTAAATGACTAACAGCTGCTTATATTACTGAATATATGTTCTTCGGTTACAATTTTTGTCTTATTATTAATTATATTTAACATAACTGATTAGCTAATTTGTCATTTTAAATTTGTTATTAGGGCCCAGAACACTCATCTGCTCGTTTGGAGCGTTTCCTTCAGATGAGCTCTGATGATCCAGATTACATGCCACCGGAAAGTCCTGATTATGAAGGTATGATCAATTTATTTCTTATCTTAATCAGTTAATCTAATGCCATTGAGGGCTATTGAGGTTCTTCATGAAACTGGAAATGAGGTATATCTATATCTTATCAAAGATTGTTCATTTAAGATAACAAACCCAACCTGACTATAGTATGCTCTGTAAAAATTAATTGCTTGCATGGGTTATCATGGAGATTAGGATATTTTCAATTATCAGATAATTTGAAGCATATGTTACATAAAATTTATTTTCATACAGCAATAATCATTAATTTCATGCATGTTTTATTGCCATATTTGTTATGTTATTGTAAATAATATTCATGGTAAGGATACTTCAGATATACATACATTAATGGGTATATATGTATATATACTTAAGTATATATATGTATGTATAAATATATGTATACATATATAAGTAATTTGTGTTGTAGTTTACAAATTTGGCTTTTTCGTAATGTTTTATTTATTAGTAGATACCAAGTTAATGCTAAATAAATACGAGCAATGGAGCGAGCTATGCTCGTAGTTACGTTGTGAGATCGGATCAGAAATGTTAAGATTCGCAGAACCAAGTTACCGACGTAGCTCGAAGAATTGCTCGTTTGTAGCGGCAGTGGGTGGCGCACATCTATCGATGGCCTTTGATGTCGAAATGTTCTCGACTGACGACTACAAGCCGGTAGACGCGGCGGGGGTAAGTCAAGCCCCCGCTATGGTGACCGACGACACAGGGAAATGGTTGGATGCGGGCAGCGCAAGACGGGTCATTGTGATGATCTTTGAGGGAGGCCTTTGCTCTGCTTTGGGCGTCTAACGGCTAAAAATAAGAAGAGAGAAGAATCTTACTGAAATTTATGATTCAAATTTGGACATATTGTTTGGTATTTATTAATTATTTAACTAAAATTGTTTTGATTATTCAGTGCGTCAGCTTCACGACAGCAACTGGATCGTGGCAAACTGCTCGACACCTGCATCATACTTCCACATCTTGCGGCGCCAGATCGCGCTACCGTTCCGCAAACCGCTCATCCTTATGACACCAAAGTCGCTGTTGCGGCACCCTGAGTGCAAATCTTCTTTCGATGACATGAATGAAGGAACTGCCTTTAAGAGGTAATTTTATATTACTATTGTAGTCTCTCACAGTTGAATAAAATACATAAAACACCAGGACGACAATTTATGCTCACATGTATATAGAGATAACAATATTATATTAGGGGGACTGGAAAGTAATGTCATTTCTGTGGACATATTTTACAGGAAAACCGATTGATTTTGCCGCTCCGGAAATTTGTATACTAGATGGCAAAAGGTTGTTGATAAAGAAGGTGAATAAATTATTGATTAGAAATAAAAACTGGTTAAAAATGTATGAATTTAACTTAAGCAATCGACATTACTTTCCGGTCCCCCTACCAAATAACACGAGCTAACCTGTGATGATGCAGGGTAGTCTAAATAAAGTAATCTTACTGGGGTACCTTTCTTAATTCCTCTAGCAACACCTGTATCTCCTCTTTCGTAAAGAATAGTCCCCACATTCCTCCATACTTATATTTTACTCATATTCAATGTCTCTAAAATATGCCGTCGTGATTCAACGCTTATAACGTTTTATATATGTCGTATATGTATAATAGAACATGAAATGAAGACCTTAAAATAAAATTATATTCCCTACACAGAGTCATTACCGAAGAAGGACCAGCTTCTGAATGCCCACAGAATGTTCGCAAGCTTGCATTCTGCTCGGGACGTGTCTACTATGATCTACTCAAGGAAAGACGTGAGCGAGGACTTGAAAAGGATATTGCCATTGCTAGGTATAATAACCAAAAAATATTTCAGATGAATTTTTTTTCTTGAGTGTATACTTTACAGATATTAGCTTCCGTGTCTTTATTTGTTACAATTATGATTATTATTTCCTATTTTTGCTCTTGTTCTTTCGTGTTTAAATTATCCAAGTTCCTTAAACTATGTAGTAACGTTAATGTTACTTAATTTCGTATGACCATTAACTTTTTTCCATCTTGGTGATTTTTTAATCAATAAATTAGTATTCTAAATACATCCTAGCAGTGTCCAGTTTCAGATAATTCAAGTTTACTTACTTAACAGGTTGGAACAGATCTCTCCGTTCCCATATGATCTGATTAAGGCGGAGGTGGCTAAGTACCCCAATGCGCAGTTAGTGTGGAGCCAAGAGGAGCATAAGAACATGGGAGCCTGGAGCTATGTAGAACCTCGCTTCCGTACTATGCTGCAAAATCATAAGCTTATCAGGTGGGATCTTTATCTTTCTCTTTATTGCTTTCACTCACCAAGTTTTTTAATAACAAATAACAGTATAACTTTTATTACGGAATTACTGCCACAATATACTTGTGAACACTTACTTAAATAAACTATACTATACTACATTCATATAATTATCTAAAACAAATAGAAATACAGAACTATTTTTCACTAATGTTAAACGCATTTTCTAACCGGGTATTGATTCCAGGGCAAAGTCCCAATCGCAAAGGGGTAGTTGGTTAAGCCAACTTCTCGGCACGTCTCAATCAGCCCCACAATCTGAGAGTACCGAAACTGAAACTGTGCCGAAAGTCATTAGGTGAGATTATGAATGTCAATATAGTGGAAATTAACGCAACTTTTCACGTTAAAACGATAATCGGATCTCAAAAAACCTTTACAAATCTATCGAGACTTAAAAATATATTTATTTTGTATACTATTGCTCATGCTATTTATAAAATTATTACCGATGGCTATTTTTGTTACGTTTAACATTTGTTACTGGACCATTTTTTTTTCTGTTTCGTTAAAAAAATATTAACTGCGCATAATTTCTGAAATTCATACTACCATATTGATCTTGTGAATATTTTCGGCTTTTGTGTTCAGTTGCTTCAAGTCATTAATGTCGGGGCTGGCGGATATTTGTATTTATTTACATAATTGGTTTTTATTAATTTTTTATCTGCACGAAAAGATTTTTATATGAATGGGCTTTCAAACTTTTTTTTTGTCGGACAGAGTTAATACAGTGCATTTTAATCGCCCGTTTGTAAGCAAGTGGTTAAGACAGGTTAATTAATAAATTATGATAGTATTTTATTATTATTTATAATCATTCTTTTGGTTGACTAAAAATTCATGTATCTTTTAGTTGCTGGATTTTCTTACGTTCAGGAATCTACGCATGAACACTACAAATCAGAAATTATACAAAACAAAAATAAGAACAAAATAAAAATCACAAACTAAAAATCACAAAATATTTTTTTTCCTTTTTCCCCCTTCCCATCCCTTCTTCTATTTTCTTTCCCCATCTTATAATATTTTTGGACAAGTATATATAATATATATAACCCTTCCTATTTTCACCCTATCTCTCTCTCATCCTTCACAATTTCTAATCATTCTCACAGGATTCACCTACATAACATTTACGCATCGTTTCCAATCCCTCGCCAAATTTTTGGTTACGCTTAATTACATCACTCAGCAACCCTCAAGCATCAAAACCGCAAGAAAGTGTTTCGGCTCCCCTTCTCCTAAAGGGAAGCGCGACGCTACAGCAAGCAAATCCCCCTAACCATTTTCATTTCACAAGTCCCTTTAATCCCTCCATATATGGGACAGCAAGTAATTGCGTGCACCACAGTCTAGTCCACCATTGGGCTACAAATGGATGAGGGATTCCCTTTGAGCTTAAACCTATATGTATAGATTTAAGCTCAAAAGCTTAATACTATATATCTATAGGTACTCTGTAAATCCCCTGTGCCCTGTGAATATTTGAGCCAGACACGTATAGTACCCGGCGATAAATATTACACGTCGACCTCTGGAAAGAGACAATCGGCTAATTTCGGCTTCGTAGAGCACTATCTCTGTTCCACACTACCTATGTGACGTTTTGTCTGTCGTGCGACAGAGATAACGCTTTGCGAAGCCGAAATTAGCTGATTGTCTCTTTCCAACGGTCGATGTCCAATATTTATGTCCGGGTATTATATCCAGCTCTACTGTTCGTAGTGCTAAGTATGCCGCCTCGGCGTCCAGAAAGAACTTCCTCCATTCCATTAGCCAAGCGTGTACAGCCTTGGCTGTCGCTTGACGAACGAAACGGGTCACTCTTCGTCACCTGCACAATTATATTAATTAACCCATTTATCGCATAAAATTTCCAAATATGAATTTACAGTCTTTTAAATTTCAGCAGTTTTAGTTATATTGCCATTGGTTGTTTCTTTTACTGATATAGCGGAGAGGAATAAGCTCTTGAAAATATTGTACTTACCTAAAATTTTATTGAAATGATTTATGAGAGAATTCACGATTATACAGTTCGGTCGTTGCTCCAAGTATCAAACATAATTGTTAATGAAGGAATATATGTTAAGTTACGAATTTTTTTCGAAAAAGTTTAATGTATAAATATTTATGCGAAGAGTTTGTTTTTGAAGTACTGCTCTCAAGTCTATATTATTTTATGACTTACAGCTACAATGGTCGCCCTACTGCAGCCTCTCCAGCCACTGGTTCAAAGGCAGCTCACAACAAGGAGTTGAAAAATCTACTCGACGAATTCTGCGTGCTATAAACGAAAAATTCTCAACTCGAAATTAATTACCAATGTATGCAATAGACAAACCACCGCAAACAAGCACTTAAAAGTTATTTGTTAAAAAAAATTGCAATATGTAATTCTTAAATAATTGCTACCGTCAATGTTGTCGCAATACTATTTAATGTTCCATATTCAAACTAACCCTTTTTTAATAGACTCTCCTCCACAGACTATGTTTTCTTCATATATTTTTGAAATGTTACTGTCAGTATTTTGCCACAATTATTTTCACGATTAGATAGATTAGATAAAATTATTTATTTATTTAATTGTAGCATAATACGTGATAGCTAGCGTTTATTTTATTTTTAGACCAATTCCGTTCATACAGGCACGTAGTATTTGAATTTGATTATTTTTGTTGTTAGTATTGATTTTTGTAAATAAATACAAATTTATTACTCTGTTGTAGGTTTATAACAGTAAACTGTAACCGGAAATATTTATCTTTCAACGAGATTTAATAAATTTGTTTTAAAAATTGAAAGTATTGTAGTAGAAATGGCTAAATAATGATTAACTGCAAAAGCGCAGCTTGAGTAGAGGCCATGTTTAATGTTTAGGCTATGTAATAATTCATGTATCAAATTTAAATCCTCTTAGCTTTACGAATCTAATTTAAAACTCGTGTAACGATATTAGATGCGAGATATTATTAGTAGTATTCACAAATAACCGGAAAATACAAAGAAAAATTATAAGTAGAATATTTAAAAACAGATGTAGCCAATTCTGTTATGATTTGCACTTGAATGAACCCTTGAGCACATAGATTTAATTCTGTCGTAGTTACCGCCGTTTCAAACGGTTTAATGTAAGGATCAACACCAAACAAATGCTTATCTTTAAAAAAATTAAATGTAATGTAACATTATTTCAGTCTTTTTTGAAATCGTAAAGTTGAATGTAATAAATTTTTATTAGTTGCAATTTTTGCTTTGTGACACTGCATTTGTATAAAATGCACAGTTTTAAGAATATTCTACATAATCGTTTTGATGTTCTCGTATTTTGGAAGTGGCTCGGGCATGCTAGGGCAACAGTAAGAATGTAAAGGATGTATGGCAGGTAAACGTTTGACAGGTGACCCGGGAAAATTTATTGCTACGAATGTTGGTAGTGATTACTTTAAAAATAAATGTTTATTCTACAATTATTGTATTATTGAATCCTACTTAATACCTTGTTTAAATTACCTAAAAGCGTCATAGGTTGGTATCTACCTGGAGCACACACATTGGGAGTGATGAAATGGAAACTTTTTCATTGATAATGGGGCTTTCTATTGAAGAAATCAATGTATACTAAGTCCTACTATATATTCGATTTTTTTATTTCTATAACTATTTATGTATATATTTTTAGCGTTCTTTACGTTCACGTATTTTAGTGTTAAAAGCCTGAAGGGATTGCAGAGTCATTTTTGTAAGTTTTTTCGTTAACTAGTTCTTTCTTCTGAATCTGACCCATAATTTAAAGTCTCAATTTCTAAAAGTTGCGAATGACGTTACTAGATTAAACATGAACTATTTTGAGATATCTAACCTATAAGTGTTTATGTGGTTCACAGCCATGTTATCATGGACATACGATATAATTTTTTGGTTATAAATTTTTATGCTTGGTTGACCGCAAAAATTAAAACTCAACTTATATGAAGCCGCCTGTTATTCGTGTTTGTTTCTTTTCATAGGTGGTAGACCCAACGTCAAAATTGGATGTAATCCATCGTAGGTTGAAAAAAGGATTTTTGCATTTGCATATATTAAAATAATGTAAATAAATAGTTTTAACTGCTAATGTACATTTGAATGGAATCGTTAATGGAATTTTCATGATTAACAATTACTTTTAAAGATAATTAAAAGAATATCTACTAGTTCACATAAGTCATAGCGGGACAGTTTAAAAGTTTCAGCGCGAATGATGCTTCCCTTTGTTAGGATAATACGTAGGAAAAAGGTTTATCTCCAGTTCGTCCTATAATGAAAAGCGCAATAGATCTTAGCACTTGACAGGCACGCGGTTTACCGCACGCTCGGAGCACTTTCAAGATTCTTATCTTTTGCTGGTCTCATTTCATCTCACAAAGCGTTCTCGGCTCTCTATTTATAAACCGCTTAAAAAGGTGCCAAGATTAAAGATGGTATCTGTTCGAGTGTCAAGTGCGTTTTACACGTCATCTTTGTAATATTTCAAATACGCATACAGAAATTGACTTGCTGTTTGTTATTCTCTAAAACGAATTATTATTTGTAGGCAACCGAACCCCAATGGAGTTGCTCACAACAGCAATTCATGTGACAATTTAAGTCTATGTAATCAAGCTAATTAATTTAATTACTTATTACTTTTTCTTAACTTCTAGTATTTTAAACGTATTTGATAGATTCTGGTTTATTCAAGAACTAATTACTGATGGTAGTGACTTCACAAAATTTTTTTTAGTAATAACTTTATGAAAAGTTAGTCTTTTATAAATTAAAATCATTAATATTTAAACGTAATTAATTAAAAATTTATGTGTTACTATATTATTCTATCATATTTTTAAAAGTTTTTTTAATCATGATTTGGATCTACTATGTGAGAATCCCGAAATTGCATAAAAACGCCTGTGAAGCGCTATTCAAACGCCGATGTGTACAATTAACAAACAGTATACGGAAGCTCTGCTGGTAAATATTGTTTATTTAATAATTAAAGTCTCAAATTTTCTCCAATCCTATCCCATTAGATATTATTCCTCTTTAGTGTAGAAGTATTAAAGCGCCTTTGGTCTATAAGGGACCAGTGGTCAGTTCGGTTGCCAATAGAGAACTAAGTTCAGACAACACATACATTTTAATGCACTGACCAAAATAACGTTTGGCATTGTTTCATTAAATTAGTTTTGGGCGAACTGTTTATTATTTATTTAAGAACAAATCAGATATTTAAACGAAATACCGTCCTGAGATCAAAATACATTTTCGAACTTCCTGACAACGTCACAAAAATAACCCTTAGCAAACCTAATACAAATCGCTGCCGAACACCAGCATCGTCGTTTGGGAAACCGTTGCAAACGTAGACAAGATATCGTTACGTGTAGGTTTTGTGCACGAGCCAAGGTCAACCAAGTCGAGGTTCGACTTTCTCATGTGCCTTTGAGTCGAAATGCTAAACTGGTATTATCGACGAGCGACAGCCCAAGCTGAGGTCATCTTGTAGGTGCCCTTGAGCCTAGTCGTCCCATAGAGTGTCCGACTAAGTGCTCGGCCGCCACCAAATCCGGTAAAACTGTAGTATGAAGCGGCTCGAGCCGTGGCTTGACAGAGATTTCTCATGCTTCTCTATCTTAACTCCACAAGCTCGAGCCCAGGCTCTTTAGGCAATTTTTGAGTTTCGCTGCCTTAAAATAGCTTTAAGGCTAAGAGCCTCCAGCGCTCTTCCTCAACTCGCGGAATCTAATGCTACTTGGGCAGTGTAAAAAAAGGTTTTCTCCTCTTTCATATAAATAGAAACAAAGTGATGAATGGAGTTTCTTTCGTCGGTCTTCTCAGCGCCTATTTTTTTTCTTAGTTGTTTTATTAAAACATTAGTAGCCTGACAACAGCATCTGATCAAGTGGAGGTTCGGCGCTCTTGGGCATTATTGAATCGTAATAAGTGTGTAATGAATAACAGCCCCTTTATGAAATATTTAATAATGAAAAAAGACATATAGATGATATATTTTAAGTCCTACAGTAGCTACGATAGCACTAACACTTTGATTTTATTGTTAAAATACTTCAAAAATAAGTCCTATAAAATCCTTAATTTTATTTCAAATAAATAAACAATTTATTATAAATAGACAAGTGATTATTATACATAAACAATCTCCCAGTACGGCTTAAGCCGCTAGACTCGGGAGCTCAAAATTTTCCACAGGAGTTGCTTATGTGTTGTAAGGGATTACTGATAATTCAATCAGTACGAAGGCAATAATAGAAGCGGAAAATGATAAATGAAACCTTTTGAAATTAAAATTAAGAAATTATATACTTAGTGTAACTTAAATGGTGAAGTATTCAATTAGGTAAATATTTAAGTGAACAGGGTGAATTTATCTAATATTGAAACCATATTTTTATTCCCTACCATGGGATTTGATTTAACTTATATGTAATCAGTTTGGTAATTAAGTTTTTAAAGCATTCAACAAACAATTCTTTGCGCCTATATAATGAATTTTGAAAGTGGCATAAGTCACATTGTTTTAAAGTCCAATAATTTTTAAAAATGAAAAGATACCGTTCAATTGTATTTAGTGTTGCCATTAACTGTATTTTTTTGAAAAAGTAACTTACGGCACTTTTAAAATAAACGGCTTATATGTCCTTGATTATGCAGATGTGAACTATCTAGACCTCACTGTAGACCAAATAAATAAACTTAAGCGCCTAAAAATGGTTGAGCATTTTTTTTTATATTTCGTTCCGTACTGGTCTTTTGACGGTTGTATTCATAATTGGGCATTTTAATGTATTTTTTATCACGTATAAGTATGTAAGTATTTGTCTTTTTGAATTAATTATATAACGTTCTAACTCTGGCTTACAACGTATTTACACCTCGACTACTCTCTATTTATCCGTCGCCCTATACTATAGTCCAGGGGTGGCCAAACTGCGTCTCGCGAGCCTCATGCGGCTCTTTGAACGATTATTTTTGGCTCCGATTGATTGTCGAATTATTTCAATATTTAAAATTATTAAACCTATGTCAGCTCCTGGGAAATCGAAACAAATTACAGGTGTGAATAATAATTATTATTATTTCACCATAAGATTAGCGAAATCCAAACACCGATCCGAATTAACCAACAGGCATCTTAAGTATTATTAGGAGTGCTGTCATACACGTGTGACATTATATCTAACTTTAATACACATATTTTATACTTTTGTCATATCATTTCAATAAATACAATCTTTGTAAAAAATATTCATTTGCGTGTTTTAAACGTTTCAATTGCGGTTCGCAAAAAATATCAAATTTCGGACAATGACTCGAACTATCAAGGAGCTTGGAAATTGACTCGAATGGTAAGTTCATATTTTATGTTATTACGTCTCTTGGATGTTACGAGTATAATATAATATCACAGATGTAATAAAGACAGGGTAACAGGTTACGTTACATTGATACATACACAAAAACTTTGCAGAACAAGTCTAAAAACAACGATCAAAGAACTTTCTTGGCTAACCGAAAGCTGTTTGTAACAACCATCACTATTTTATAGCTCTCTTTAGGATCATTACAACTTTACTGCTTTGTTAATTGCTGTTGTTATTGCATTTCCGTTGTCCGGTCGCTTTATTACGAATGAGGATGTAGCACGATTAAAAAAAAATAGCTGCGGTTTATAAGAGAAGGTAAACTACGCAAAATTTGTTTGTATAACTATTAATTGAAATTATGACTTATGAGGTTGAGGTTTATTTGTATCAAAATAAGATGTGTTTTATATTTTTGCCTCTTAAAATAATACTTTTGTCTATTTAATATGTAATAAACCTTAACATTTTTAATATAAAAATCGCTAGAAACTTTTTATTTTTAAACAGCTAAGTATAAGCGAGCGTACCATACAGGAATAGGTGCGAAGATTAAAGATGGTATCAGATCCAAGTGCGTTTTGAACACCGCCTTAGCGGTATTTCAAAGAAGCGCGTTTATCGTAATGAATGCTACCCATTGTGCTCTATGCCTCGGAGCGGGCTTTAAGAATTGGAGCTCAGTCATGCGTAGTACATTGAGTTTTAGGTTCTTTATACTAAATATTGCAGCGGTAGTATAATAGTGTATACGTTATGGAATATTTACAAAATTATTTAATTTTTGTCATCGGTGATAATAGCGAACAATATTCTGGCGGTGAGTTTTAAACGCAGCTACCCCTTATCTTTATGTCAAAAAGTTGAAAAGTTCGATAAAATATTGAAATAACGACAGAAAATGTTTATGTATTGCTTTTACGAGAAGGTGGTTATTAAATAATTATACTTTTTGAACCCTTAAAAATAGTTTAATGAAACGTAGACTTATCATTAGTACAGATAAAAATAAAATAAAAATAAAAGGGCAACTTTCACCGAATCAATAATTAATCGATAAATGAATATTTTCTGATGGGCCTCCATATTTTATTGGTGCACAGTTGAAAGACTTTAATTATTGGATGAACTGTATTTTCAAGCAGAACTTTCGCTTACTTTGAGCGAAGTATATCTGCGTTTAATTAGTGCTTTACATGCGTTTTTATACAATTTCGGATATATCTATCGTATCGTGATATTAAATTGTTTATATTCTTTGGTAATTAATAATTAGTTTTTAGGCCACTTAAGATCTCAGACCTGTTAATACACGTTTCTGATAGCAGATTTATGTTTTTGAAAACTATTATTTCAAGAAGTAATCAACTATGCCCGAGGAGGGTTGTGTCGTAGGTATCGGAAGGAAATGGATTTCTCAGTTACGATGTTGCAGTAGTTGAGTGAGCATCCCGCGTTCACCGTCATCAGTTCATTGTTATATCGTTCAATGTTTTTACCATACCATATGTCAAATATAACATTTTTTTATGTAAGTTTGAAAACAAATCTATCATCAAACACTCTGTATAATGAAGGAATGTTTGAGATTTAACGACGATTAATAGTTGTGAATGGATGCTAAGTTATATAATGCAGTAATTAAAGATTATTAACAGTACTTATAATTACAAAGTATTGATTACTTTTCACCAAATCTGTCATAATTTTGATAAAAATGTTTTTATCTAGCTTTGTTAGCCAAAATAAACGTTGCATTAAAATTATATGTGCAATGCATGCAATAACATTTTCTTATTACAAAATAGTTATTAAAGAATCTTTACAATCTTATATTCTCGTGTTATAAACGACATAAAATTGTATAATAATACTCTGAATACCTCCCCGCACTTGAGTTGGAGACAATTTTTGCTCGCACGCTTTATTGTCTTATAAAACAGAATGACCTTTAGTTTTCTACGTACATAATTTACCTTCTTCTCCGTAATTAAATTTCTGATGTTTAGTAATTTCCTAATACAAAAGCATATTACTTTCATTAATAATATTGATTTAAAAAGCTAATATTTAAAGTAGGTAACAAATATAATGTAAGCGTTGGTTCATAAAGATCCTTAAATTCTTTTGAGTTATTACATGTAACGTAATTGCAGTGCGGAAATAAATAGAGCTTTTAAAATTTCTTTTCACTTCAGTTTCTTAACTTCTACAGGAATTCTTTCTACTATATTTGTTTATCATTTAAAGTAAAGAACTTTTTTTATTTCAAAGCATTATTACTGTGATATAATTAAATTAATAAAAACTCTATTACAAATGAAATAATAACAAAGGCAGACAAATATACTACATAGGTACAAAGAGTAATTAATTGCTTTATAAACATTCTGTCAGATGCGTACGTGACAATTTTTGGTACAATCAAAATTTCATTATTTGCGATCCAAAGCTGATTTGTTCAATTATTTGAATTGAATGTAATTATCCACGCCTTCATACTTATTCGCCTGTTTTAATATTAATTTGTACGTGAGTCATATTTTGATAGCTTCATAATTTTATTACTATTCCAAAGAGGTTGTTACCATCGACTTTTATAATAATAAAACATTACAAGTTTTGCTTTGTTTCTTTTTATTTATTTATTTGTTTTAATACAATTTTACGTTATGCTATGACAGGCGTCTTAAGTGGATTATAAAAAGGAGAATTATTATTTTCATTACTGTGTATAAAATATATCTGTGTGATAAATAAAGATTCTCACTACAATAGCGAGAGTAAGGCTATTAAACGGTCTGCTCCTACAAACAATACTTTGTCAGGAATTACTTTCGAATAATAACTGCCCTATGTCAATTATGTTGATAAATATCTCTGTCATAATTTGTTTGGTTAATACTCATTAAACAGTAAAATAAATTACTTTAAAAACTATAAAACTGCAAAAGACTTTGAAAATGGATTATAAGTAAATATTTACTAATAAACCTGTTTTAAATAGCAAATATATTTACATTCTGAAATTAATGTAATGTGAATAATTGTTGGTGTGGAGAATGACTAAAGAAAAAAAAAATTTACCATTCTATTTTAATAAAATAGTTTTATTTACAACTTCTCAGACAGATATTATCGGAAAGCTTCTGAAAGAACGCAGAAAGTTATATCAAGCGCTGGTCCTCGGAACTTATCTAAATTACTTTATTCAGTAAAGTATTATTACTCATTTGTGTCATTTCATAATTGTATATTTACTATTTGCAAATAGAATGTTGACTCGTTCTTTTATATTCAAAAGGAGTGTGTAAGTAAAAATGTTGTGATCTTTATAAATTAACACTGGAATACGAAGGAATAAGAAGGATACCATTGATAGGTTTTAAATTATAAACGTTTTATTCATGGATTCATTATTAAACTGAAGTGCTCATGACGGAAGCAAGCTCTTGTAGCAAATTACGCGTAAGGGAGACTGTAGTTCATAATTTATGATAACTAATTTTGAGAGAATAAAAAAGTGTAGAAACTTCTCGTACGAAATGAATACTTAGTGCTATTTAAACTGTATTGACTTCCTTAAATGTAAGAAAATAGTCACGGCGAGTGTAATTCAATTCTCTTCTTCACTGTAATGACGTTTGAAGGAGCTCACCTAACGAAGTTTAAAATACTTCTGAAAGCTAAGTTTAACTAAATGAAAAAACCCGGAGGCAGCAGTTTAAATCCACCTCGGTTAAGAATAGCCTGTGAATAAAGTTTAATTTTATACAAGAATTACAATAAATTTCACTTGCACTCTGAGCACTTTGACGTTTTAATATAATATAATATGTATTATATTTAATATAAGATAAAACACTTGAATAACGTTCATTTTTCACTAAATATTCGAATTAATTGTATATGCGTCAAAATGTAAACTACATTTTTAATCTCATTAGAGATAATCCTTTAATACCCAGATTTAATTTTAAATTTCTTTATCAAATTATGTAACATGAGTGATGTTATTTCAGGTAAAATCGTGACCGCAATAGATTATTTGTGTTTGTATTTATTAAATGAAGCTAGCTAATTTACGAATATTTTTTTAAAATTTCATTTAACTTAGATGTTCTTAATGTTTGAAGATGAAGGCCTTTGATCAATATGTCTTGCCAGTGATGACATACCGATCCGAGACATGGACGTTTTCGACGGGCCTCATAAGAAGGCTCGAGGTCACTTGAGAGAGCAACGGAGAGAGCTGTGCTCGCTGAGAGATCGAACCAAAAATGAGGAGATACACAGACGAACCAAGCTCAATGACGTAGCTTGAACAATTGTTCGTCTGAAGCGGCAGTCGACCTGACACATTGCGCCTGATTATTTAGACATTTAGCGTTTAAAATTTCTCTTTTTCTTCAGTTCTACGATCTGGTAGAATAGACGCTAATTTCACGAACTCGTAACGACATATGCGGTTGTTCCACAGTGATTACCTTTTCTTGAGCGTCTCTTACTTATCAATTTACCCCCGATAATAAGTTGAATAGGTTTGTAACTATCGAGCCCAAGTACCAGACGCCAAAACTTAAAAGTTCCTCGGTCTCTTACTTGGGAAGATCCCTTATTTTGACGGTTTGCATAGGTATTAGGGCTTTGTTGACGCCTCACCGCGTCAGATTTGTAACTGTTCATGTCTGATTCAGATTATGCGGTAGTAAAACAATATATATCAATTTAATATCTCACTTAGTGTTTCAATATCTATAATTTATGAAGTTTTAAAGTATCAATAAATATGTATTTTATCTACCATTAAAAATATTGTGTATATGAGTTGATGTTTATTTAATTTAATTCGTATTAATAACAACTGCTATCATATATTACATTATCACGTTAACAAAACCAAAGGTATGGTGACGCGACACAAGTACTATGTGTTTACACTCGGAAAACGTTAATTAAAAAAAAAAAAAAACCAAAACTGGTGCGAGGTGTAAAGTAGTATGCGTAGCTAAAATTATTTCGTTGGGGGGTAACGTCTGCAATTTCATGTAGACACTTATCAGTTGCTGGAAAACAGTGTATTTTTTATTTATATTGATAAAAAAATTAGGATTGCTCCTCAGCTATAGCATACGCATATTTGTAAAGGGTGTGCTTAGTTATCGTCGTCATATGTCACAGATATCATCTGATGCTATCGTTCAGTGACAGCGGGCTTTACGCCACGCTATAAATTTCGTCACCGAAGCATTACCTGCAGTGCAGTTAAGTGAGTTACGATGACGATGAAAAGGAGTATTATGGATTTCCGTATCTTGTAGCAAATCTATCAATTTTATGGATAAATTTCTTCCTAAACCAGACTCTAAAATAGATTTAAATTCATTCTTAACAAAATTGGCTAACAAAAATTTATTTCGTCATTATGGCTAAGGTAAAAAATGTTTTGGACTCTTTGAGGAACAAATCACCGGATAATTTAATTTATTGCATGTGAGACAGATTCAAGGCGTAAATTCATATCTTAATATATAAAGGCGTTATGAAGTTAACAGTAAAACCGCAATATTTTAAAAATTAAAGGAGTTATATGATATTCTGCTAAAATACAGACAGTGCTGTATCGAGTTAAATCTTCGAATTATCAAAGAATTTGATAATAATCATTAGTAATAGTCGATGTTCAAATATTTCTCGAGTACATTTTGTTTTTGGAAGCATAAGAGTTTTAAGCAAAAAGTTTGTATTTAATGGGATCATTGGAAAGAACTACGTTGCATTTAATCCCATAGAACTAAAAGTAGCACAGGTAAAACGTGTACGTTGCAAAACCTAATAAAACCTAAATGATTTAACGTATTAAAAAAAAACTACAATTGCCGGGAGAAAAATTGTTTTAAATATGTTTTAGAGGTCGAATTATATACGATCGATTAATACGGATCATAACATCGAAAAAATGACTAAAAAAAATAATACTAATATTATAAATTAGAAACAGAGAGAATCAGTTAATGACAATTTGGTGTATATATAATTTTTTTTATTTCACTAAACCATTAGTAAATTGTTACTTATCTTTTAAAAAAGTAGAGCGAAGTTACGTTTTTTCAGTAAATGTATAATAATCCGGTTTCATTGTTGCTACAGCGGTATATGAAAATCTACATTGAAGGTTAATTGAACAAAATAATTGGTTGGTTTAAAAAAAAAGTAATTACAGTTAGCTTTTATATAATATCACGATGAAAAAAGAAAAAAAAATGCTGTGTTCTTTCAGGTTTAGCAGGTAAATCATTATGCGTGATAGTTTAATCAGAAATATTTCTTTTCTGTTCAATATTTAATAAAACTTAATAGTAATGAGTTTGGATGTAATAAAGTGTTACTAGTTCATGACACATTCACTGCAGAATTTATATGCGTGTGTAACAAAAACGGAAACTGAATAATCGTACCATGAGAGCAACAATAGGATTTATAGCGTGCCGGACGTCAGTGCCGGAATGAATTGGCTGAAAGAAGAAACTTACTGAGTTTTATTTAATTATTTAGTACAAAATTTAGTTTATCTTTTTTAAATGTGCGTGACGATACTAATTCTATAAAACAAAATAGTTGTTACTTCAATTACAGAATTATTACTTAAATTATGTTACTATTAGGATAGTAAACGAATAAATTTTCCTAATCTAACATAAAATATAATTCATTATTTATGCATTGTAGTAGATTAAATTAATAAACGGCGTGTCGTTTCAAAGCAGATTTTTAAGAATTTTGCTAATTAGTAGAAATAAAAACGAAAAACTGGAACAAAATATATAGCAGTTATTTCAGTGTTAAACATTTGCGGGAAAATAATTGCTACTCCTTTAAATGGTTCCAAAAAGATGAAGCGAAAATATTAAACTTTTGTAAAGAAAAAAGAACAATTATGCAACAACATCACTTTCTTTTCTTAAAAAAGGAATTTTCACAAATTGCACTCAATTAATATTGAATTATATTTGTTTTTTGTTTGCATGGATTAATTATTTTAGGAAATATGCCGCAACCTAATTTTTTTAACCAGTGAGTAACTTCACTTCTAATTAATTAGACTAATCAACAAATCGTGTTGTTTATAATTCAGACTTTTAATTGTAAACATCACTGTTTATAAACTTAAAAAAATATATATATTGATCACAAGTAGGAATACGGTTTTTGCTTTGTTTATAAATACTAAGACGAAAATAAATTTTACTTAACGTATTCAAAGATTATGAAAACGTCCCTTACTGTTTTTATAACCTATTTAGATTCAATAGGCATGAAAAGCAAAACGTATTTTATGTTTCGAATATTTTCGTTTACCGAGAAGAGTCAAGTGATGCGATCACTTCGTTTTACCCTGACTCACTGAGCAAGTAATAAATTGCGACGATACGGCTATCGAATTTTGTTCTTGTTCATTCAGGAGCGACTTAGCTACGAAATTGATTTTAATTTACAGCATTGTTGTATTTTTGTATGTATTTTTTGACTCTTTTTGTGTGAAATATTCTATAGTGTTTTAGGCTTCTTATTTATTACAAATAACAGTGTATTAGCACATTATTAGTTTGTAGTTATTTTGGCATACTTTTACACATTTGTACTTGCTTGCTACAACAAAATATTAAAAATATGATCAACCTAATTTTGATCACCCTTTATTGTTTATTCTACTGTTAGGTATTAGCGCAGTAAAGATTTTTGGTTCCATTAACTAATTTAATGGGATTTGATTTTTTCGTTATTTCATCATGTTGTCGATAATTTTATGCTATTTTTTTTTAAGTATAACATATAAAGTTTAGTACTTTAACAAATGATATGCTATTGTTTGAATTTTTCTTTATACTATTAAAACTGAAATGTTGATTTCGTTTCTTGATGCAACATGGGTGTAAAAAGAATTCCTATATAATGTTATTACGAAATTAACGCTAATGACGATTAACGTTGAAAGCGTTCGTTAAAGTAATATTTCAGAATAATAATGTCAAAAAAATAATAGTCTACAGTGAACAGAACAGTGTAATTTCGTTTTGGATTTTAATTAATTAGTAAAAGGTTCGTCTATGTTTGTGGTTATAATTAATTAAAGAATAATAATTGCAATATTGAAAGAAATTGGGTTCACAACAACATATAAGTTTATCACTTGTACATTTACCTCTTTTCTATCTTAAAGAAATACACTTAAACAGTGAAAGTATTTTCAAAATACAATTACTAAATAAATAACCAAAAAAATCTACGTTTCTGAAACAAAAATAAAAATGCTATAGAAAAGTTTACCACGTAAATTAACCTTCAGACATTCTCATTAATTTTATTTATTATTTTATTTATCAGGATAATCACGATGTCGTATTTTCGCATCGAATAGATACAATACGGAATTAGTTCAGATTTGTATTGTTTGTAATCCATTCCATGTTTTATATCTACTCGAGCGCAAAATTACAGATATTACGTCTTCTCAGTATATGAAAGGTAAAAACCTTTTCCCCCTTGCTTGTTCCGTGGTAATACTTGTAAAAGGAATTTACAAATATATACTTTGTAATTAATACATAAAAGTTATAACTGTGTGTAACTTGGTACTTATTTTGGTAAATTACCTTAATCTGTTAAGAGATCTCTTCTACACGAAAATCAAGCTTGGAAAGTATAACCTATATCGAGTATGTTTATATTATGTGCAATTAATTTCTTACAGAATAGGTCTGCAAGTGATGTAAGCCATTACTTACGAATGTCGTATACACGGCTTTGCGTAAGGCATTCATTTATTTCTCTTACTCCGTTTATTAGATAGGATCTTAAGGTCAGTTATTGAGGAAAGAATAGTAACACAAAAAGGTTGTAAATTCATCAATTGATTCATTTATTTAATGTCAGTAATAAATGACGAGTAACGAATAGTTTAGTAAAATCGCACAGTGTAACACTAACATTATGATGTATTATGGTACACAAGATTTTTTGTTTGATTACAGCCTTTTTACTTTGTTTTTTTTTTCTCTTTATAACAATGTTCCTCGTTCATGAACCATAAAAAAATAGCCGAATTGAACAAGCGCCTTTCGAATTTGCGCGAAGCAACACTTCTGGTGAACAATTATACTTATTGAAATTAAAAAGGCAGTGATTTTGTACAACGAAAATAAAGTGAGAGAAAATAAAATATTCTCATGTTAGGAGGTCCCCTGATGATGTGTGATACGTGGTTGATATTATATTGCAGTATAACCTTGATGCCTGAAAAGGCGTCTATTTTGACGTCCCATCGACCTAGAAATTTGACTAGATTTGGTGCTACATCATCATCATATCAGCCGTAGTTTGTCTATGGCCGGATATAGGCTTCTACCACATATTTTCAATACCGGTCGGAAGCGTCCTGTATCCAGTGTCTTTCGATTATCTTAACAAGCTCGTCAGTCCGCATCGTGTGTCCTCCGCTTCGCTTGCTGATCCATTTTATTAATTAACTTTATTAATTAAAATGTATGGAGATAATATAACACCGCGATGGCTCAGTACAAACTGGAAGAAATTACATATCCTTCGAATATAATGTTCACTGTCAAGGTGATTTCATTAACAGACATCAATAAAACTCTATTATTTAATTTGTAGTGTTGAAGGAAATTGAATATGCCCCTTAATTTAAAACAAATCGAGATTGTTTTCGTTTCAGCTAGGTAATCAAAACCGTTTTATTGCCTACGAAATTTCAATTACAGGTTTGAATCGGATCGTAAATTTGGAAAAACAAATTCAGGGTCTCTGTTTCCTTTTCATTAAATCGATAATCGTCTTTTTATTACGATTTCTTTAGATTAAAGTTAATTGTATTTCTTAAGCCTCTGTCATTTATGGTATAACATTTTTATTGGAAAATTTTCAAAGTGAAATTAGGTTTTCTACACAAAACAGATATTAATTACACAAAATTACAAATCGGTTCGTCTTCGAATTACGTTAATTACTATATTTAAGAACTGAATTTGGAATATAATCCTTTTTACTTAGGTTTCTATATTATAAATAAAAAATAATACTTGTACTAATCGATACAATACTAGTACTATAAAGTAGTCCTAGACTGTAATGAAGTAATAGACATGCAAAATCTGAAAATGTTGTTATGCATTTGCTTAAATAATATTGGTCAAAGATATTACAGGTACGTTTTTGCCAGGGTGACTTTGGAAAAAAAGGTTTGTTTTTTATTAACCTAAGCACTTTGTGATTTTTTATGAGAAAGATATATTTGTCATAGAATCTATATAATTATAAAATTATCGCATTACTTTAGTGGTCAATACTACTCCAGATGTTTAATGTAAATTGTCTGGAAGAATTTCGCTTAAATTTTCAAGTAACACAGCGGAGACGACAGACTTTATCAGGCAATAAATACGGTAAAATATGTCTTTTCTGCGCCAGAAGAAATGAAATTTATGTTTTGTAGTAAATCTCAATTTCGTATCAGGATTTTAAAATGTTTAACGTGAGATGTTGTCACCTTTGAAAATGTTATGTCTTTTCATATTCTATATTTTCAATTACCGCCTTGTGTAAGTAATTTATGAAGTTTTATGTTATTAAATATTGGACAGTATTGAACAAAACTATTGCAAATATTAGGTAACGGAAGACTACAACTCCGACTTGAGTAACTAAGGCATTACAATATTGTATATAAACATTTTTTCATTGTAATCTAAACGTGTTGTTTAACATTGCATATACAGAGTTTTCGGTAAATTTTCATAAACCATGACCCTGTTAGGCGAGTTTATAGCATATTGCACAAATTCTAACGACCACTTAGACGTATTAACTGTAGATTATGCCAGGTAACATCTAACTAATTATAAATAAAAAGCCTATCGTTAACAGAACAAGTGATGATTAAGTTTATTTTCTGATGTAAATAACAGTAAACAGACGATAAGTCTCAAAAGAAACAACAGTTTTAATAAAGCAAACAGATTCCTGTTAAAGTAAATTATGTATATTTATTTCACGGACCATTTTGATAACTTAAGCTGTTCCAAACTCTGAAGAGCAGTACTCGATGGCAGTATCGACGAAATTTATTGCCCGCTCCGCAAGCTCGTGACATTGCAAATTGATCGCGTTAACTGACTGGATCTAGTTCTTTTAGAGACTAGCATGTAACTTTATCAAAAAAGGTTCGAATATTATCGGTGTGAGGATACAATATTTTATTTATTAAACTTAAAAGTGAGAACTCTAAATACTTGATTTTGAAATCATTATCTGAAATTTATTTTATTCATATACTAAAATCTACGTACTTTCCGGAAAGGTTAATTACTTCGCCTCCCTAATATTATTGTTGGTTCTATCTTCATTTGGTACGAGTATTCGCTAATGGGGTTATTATAACGAGTCTGGCTATTTATTAATTTATTCAATATTACTATCCACTTACAATAAATATTTACAGTGATTACTAGTGTAAATAATGAGAAGAATGTTAAAAGAGCCTAATTAGATGGAAAAAAATTTAAAATTACGAAGATTCCAAAGGCGCCTTGTTCTGAGAAGAGACCACAACAAATTCAGATAGGTAAATATTTGTGATCACTTTCACAATATCTGTAATAGTTTAGCAATTCATTTTTAAGCTTTGTCACAACTAAAATTGGATCATAGTGTAAAAGGATTTTTTGAAAAGGTTTTGGTAAATAATATTTTTTTTTAAATTTATTACGCGATAAAATTTATTCAGACGATATAGGGAAGTGAATATTGAAACCGTGCACAGACGCTTACAAAAAATCTACGAATTGAATGCAGTACAGAGAAAAGCGTAAACATAAGTAACGTAAGGTATAGCTTTATAAACATCGTTATTTTTAATATTTATTGAAATTGCAGATATGCAATATGCAATATTATCATACAAATATCGACTATGCATTGTCGTAACTCTGGTTCACGGACAATCCGCTCCGTGAACTCAGTACCGATGGAGCTGCAGAAGCCCTAGGGCTAACTGCATTAACATCTTTAGAAACAATACAATACATTGTGGTAATTTTTCTTTGAGAGAGACTTTAAGTCCCATAATATCGGTGGTACGAAGAGTTCTCTTCTATAAAACAAAACTTGTGTCGGTATCAGCAGCATTATTTCATTAAAGTAGCTCAAAGGGCGTAAATTATGCGAAAATAAATATTATATGTTATAGACTAATCTGTCAATTAACGGGTTTTTTAATTGCTTTTTTACTGTGTTGTCTTGCTATACTAGATTATTATTTCAAGTAATGCATTGAATGAGAGAGATTTGAAAGACCACTCATGACATATAAAGTTTTGAATTGATTTAGAAACTAAAACATATGTAAGAGAGTGCACGAGCATTTTACGAGATTTACTATTGTGGTTACTTGGAAATTCATGTATCTGATGTGTACATATTAATGTTACATATACATTTTTTTGTTTTGCGTCATTACATTGCAGTTTTAATAAAATTAATCAATATTTCCTTTTAATTAACTAGTTTAAAGTTACACTGCTTCGCACTTTCCAGACACAGTGCTTTGCGGGTGGAGACGAATGCAACAATAGAACGCACTTAAAGCAAGGGAGCATTCTCATTGAAGAACAGTTTATTAAATTGCAATGGATGTCGGATTTTGTGGTTAATTTACGGTAGAAATAGATAAACACATTTAAACAAATCGCATACTTTTTAAGTATATTACGTATACCAACTAATTAAACAGAATTAAAACACAAGATTACTCATTGTTCACAAAAATTAAGATATTTCTATTTTTACAGAATCAATCACTACCAAGAATAGTTCCTTTGCTTGCCAGAGTCAAAAAGATAATATCTTTCTTAATTTTTTTCGAAGAATCCTCTTACTTCTTTATCCATCTCAAATCGCATCAAACTTTTTTGTGGTTTAGTTGTTGTTTATGTCAACTTATTCATATATAGTTAGTACTTTTTTTAATTCAATTGCTTAATTTTTCGGTGTACAGTATTTCTACAGAATAATAAAAATATTGGTTATCTTAGTAAGTAATGATAAATTTGCTTTAAAACTCGAAGCCATATCTAAGTTTCCTTTAACATTCAAAGTTTCCCTTAAAATATTCGTTATCCGATTAGGAAGTTTCAAGTGCGCTATTTAAAATTAATTCTCTTTACTATTGTTTCATTAGGTTTTTATAATATTTTCAAACTTTTGTGTGACTAATGGATATTCCGTTTTATTTTAATAAAATTAAAATTATAAGAAATTGGGAGAATATAAGATTAGTTGTTGAAAATAATCTCTGACATTATGATAACGGTATATTGAAGAATTTATAAAAGAATACGTTTCGGCTTTGAGTACTCAATATGATACTACTTATATAAAAGAACACAAGAGAAACACGCAAATTAATCTATAAATAAATAAATAGGAAATTTAAATAATTTCAATTTTGTCCATAAGATCTGTCTTATATTTAACATCAAAGTATTAAAAATAAAAACAAAGATAAAGCTATGTTATCGAAGATTCTAATAACCTAAATGTGGTTGAGTGTTTTAAAAATTTCCTTGCTTACTTAACAAAGTTTTTTATTTCATCAGGATAAAGTAAGTGTATGCAAACACATTAAAATGTTTTATATGTTACCATTAGCATTAATATTTCACGAAATAAAAAAAATATAAATTAGATGTAAAGTTGCAAATACTTTTACAATAATAAATTATGCCCCAGGTTTGTTCGTAAGTAGAACATTTTGCTTTGTCTACCCGTACGAGCAGCTTTACAGTCTTTGTTCCTGAAAATTTAAGATTGTCACTGCAGTGTATCTATAATTCAAGCCTTCGATTGGCTAACTCGGTTAGGAAATAAATTACTAAACAAGAACGCCTACAATTTGCGTATTGTTTATGTTTTAGAGTAGAGAAAATAAAATTATTTAATTATTTTCTGCATTTATTCTTTTATGATAGATTAACACAGAAAATAATTTTGGAATAAAGTATGAGGTAACGTCAAAATCGATGAATATATTCACTTTATATTATGTTATAGATGCTTACTGTACTAACGATTCTATAATGAACATCATCACGTACGATCTTGTTATAAATAAAATGTAACAAGTAGCGGTAACACTCGATCAATTAGTACTTTGCGAAATAACGAATCCCCATATGAATCCCCCTTTTTTGTCGGAGGGGATTGTGAAGTGCTCTCAATTCAAAAGAATTGTATATGCATAAGTGATTAGGGTGTATCGAGAGAATTTAAACACAAACGGAAGATTTCACGTCTGTATTAAGAATAAGATTTAATGATACGATTAATCCATTTATAATTCATACGCGATTAAATAAATGTAACTTTTTAAAATATTAATACATTTGCTCTCTTATTTATAAAATCTTTTTGTTCTTTCAGTTTACATTTACTTAACAAATATTAACATAATACCCGAAGTAATATTAAAAAATAAGTGCGATATATGTAAGTCGTAGCAATAGCGTAGTATCGAAATGACATCATTAGGAGAAATTGAATAATTTATGATAATGATAGTATTAAAAACACACTCACAAAGTGACAATTTTTCTTCTTTTAAAGATCAGAAATCAAATTAAGAGTCAATGTTTATTAATATTCAATAATGATTTTGCTTTATAGGTATCCTTCGACTGTTGTTATTAATGGTGTCATTTATAAAGAAATATTATTATTAAATTGGATAAATGTTGAATACCCATTGATGAAAGACTTATTGTGTCGTACGTATTAATAAATGACAGTAAGGGATATTTAATTAATGTTCTAAGATATGTTATAAAGGAGAGAGAAGAATCATACAAAGAACACATTAAAAGTGTTTTAAATTATTCATGTGTAAAGTTTAATGTGTAATGTTTATGTAGTCAGTGGAGTAACAGCTTCAGTGAAAACATGTAGCTAAATAGACGTACTTAGTTAGATAAATCGGTGTTTATTAATGATTTACGAGCACTCGTCAGTAATACATAAGCATAAAAATGTAAAAGTCGACTAAAAAAGTCGGTTTGGTGTTTTTTTTTAAAATCACACATTAGCTATGTTTTTTAACATTCTTTGCATGAAGGTATGTAGATGATTAATACGTATGTAGAATTTTTCATTATATTTATGCACAATTAGAAGTAATTTCTTACCATAAATTTGCTTTTTTGGTAAAATTTAATTTTTCTTTACCTGCGGCGAGCTCTTACGAATTTGAAAATTTGCTATTTTGCTAATTAAGTCAATAATTTATAATTTCTCTTCCGTCAGTAGACGGGAAAATATTATCGTTTACAGACCGTACTTAAAATAAAACTCTGATTAGTTGTTAGTTTTTCATGTCATCACAATGAACAAAATATACTTTTCAGATCATTGACACTTTTTACAAAAAGTTCAACTAGCAGATAACAGCATGGTAAAGTTTCGTGTTGTACATGTACTAATGTTGTAGCAGTGTTCGTATAAAGTTTTACTCTGAGTCAACAAAATGTTTACAACCACTATTCATTAACTTAACGTTCAACATTTTCGATAACGAAACTTAGTTTGCAGTAGTTTTGCTTACAGTTGTTGCGTTTCCTTTTTTCAAAAATTGTAAAATGAATAAAGTTTTGTACAAGGTAAAAAATTTAATGGGTACAATATATTTTACCGGGTATTGTGTTAAAACCTTTTTTTTTTGTAAAAGCGTGGGTGGACATCAGGGCCATTAAAGGAAAACAATATTGGGAAATCATTATCATGTTCCAAAATACAACTCACATAATTAGTTCGTTCCATTACTATTATATATATTTGAAGATGACGAACACTGCAGGGTTCAACACGGGCTTTATTTTTTCCTGTCATGTATTTTCCAAGCTGTTACTTTATTAAGTAATTAGACATATTACTGGCGAAGTATGTTGTTATCTGCGCTCCGAATAGAACTAAACAATAATTATAAACTTTATATTTTATCTTGTTATGAATTCAGACGGAGAATCATCATCACGCGGAGCAAACTTTTTAATGTTTATCCCAAAAAAGTTAGCAAAATACGTAAAAACCATAAAGTAATTTAATCATAACTTAATTTATATGTTGCGGTAATTAAATAAATGTTGAAATTAAACTGCAAACAATTACCCAAAAAAACGCCATTCTGTCGTATTACAACAAGTAAAAACTAAGCTGCTATTTTCAGAATTATGTGATGAAAAAATTAATAAACTGATGTTTGTTTGAGTTCCTTTGCATTTTCAGCAATTAATAACTTATATACTATTCTTAAAAGCTTATGAATAATAAATATGTCAATATTTTTCTTCTATTATCTAGTTGCAACCCATAAAGTAAGCAATAAAACCTCAACCTCTGTGATGATGTGTGGTGATGATGTTCGCTAAATGAATGAGGCCACAATCCCCAGTCGGTATGTGACGTTACCGCGACATGAGATGAAATTTCAAATGTAGTTTCTGCGATACAGAACATTTACGAAGCCCGTAATTTGCGGATTGCATAATTTCCTTTCGAATTTCGAACCTGCATTTCAGCGACCAGTCTTTGCTAAATTGTTTTCTGATGCTTAATTCTCAATTTTGTTTTAAATTTTGTTTTAACTGTTTATCATCGATTGTATTTAATAATTTAATTTTGTATTATTTAGTCGTCACACACGATCTAATTTGTCCGAAAATTTTATAATATGTATTACCTCAACACATGAATGTGATCTTATCACGTATGTGGTAAACAATATTTACATATTACAAAGTTTTATAAATATTTAGTACTTTTGTCGCTAAGTTATTACAGTTCAAGCATAACCTGTCTTTTAGCATTCACAAAGATCTATCGAGAGTAAATTATTCTCTCATTAATTTCTGAACTGCATGGTAACAGAATCAGACACAAGTCTTTATAGTTCATAAGACATCCCGGTCACCGTCCAAAGATACTATATATACAATATAAGATAGAAAGATACGTCAATGGGTCCTCGTCAGATAATTATAATTTAACAAATAAATTCTTTGTCACCTCTTCAGCTGGGGTCAATCGGTTTTTGAAATTCATTATATTATTTTACTTCGTATTGTTTTAAGAAAAATTCAGCCCCAGCTTGTTTTAAGGAATTTAATGAAAAATTTCTTTTCTGCATTTACTGCATAGTTAATATTATTTTCGTACTAATTCATTTAATTTGTACATGATTAGACGTAAGAGTCAAAAAGCTTTATTTAAACCCATAGTTCATGTTGTCAAATTCACAAGCTTGATCCACTAATGAAATAACTTTGGCACAGGTGCAGACCATTAGAATATTTCAACTAGGATTTAGGCCGGATTAATTTAGAATTCCACTCAATCTCCAAACTAATTGCGCGAACAACTTATCTGCCTTTATATTTCAGAAATCCTTTTTCTTTTAACATTTAACTTTTACACTACTTTAATATGCATTAGAAATACGTTATAGTATAATGTCATACAACGGTAAAATAATTAAATATTAGTCAATATAGTTATATTTGATGAATCGTAAACGAAACAGTAACAGTCACTTAGCAGGATTACAATAATTATTATTTGTTCGTTTTCGTAAAATAACACCCCTTATCAGTCTTAATTTTGCTTTAACATCATCATTTCAGCCGTAGGAAGTCTTTTGTTGGACGAGGGAGGCCTATTTTCAGAAGAGATCCCCCTTCATTTCCTAATTTCGAATATTGAATTGTAATTAATTGTACTGTACAAAATTACACACCAACGTCTTATTTACTTTACATTAAAGATTTCTCTTTTCGGTTATCATTTCATTTCTGATTAAAAGCTTAATTGCTATTTTCAGAATTATGAGTTAAAGAAATAAACTGGTGTTTGCCTGGAATCTTTTATCTTTTGAGAAATGAATATATTTTAATAATTAAATATTTTTTTTTCTAATTATTACTTTACAATTTACGAATAATAAATGTGTCAATAAATTATTTTCTGTTAATTGGGGTTCTTCCTCAAGCTAAAAGGATTAAATATTTTAAATTGAAATTATGAACGCGCTGGATTTAATTTAAAAAAATGTGGATATTTTTGGATAAGTTAAGCAAAGTATTTGCTAATATTATTTGTGTCTTAAGTCCAAATTACACGAATTTCTATACTATTTATTGGGACCGATGAGTATAGTGTCACATTATTGTCTTTTACGTTCTCCGGGTTTTTCAGAATTCTTCCAGAATATTTTCCTAGTAGCTATTTTTACGTTAGTTTAATCACGATGTTTTTGTTGAATGACATACAGTGTCTACAGCATTGGCTCTCAATAAGGGACGATGACCGAGTGCTTATTTGTGTAGCGAATATTTAAAGATTCATTAATAAACCATTAAGTAAATTATTCCGCAACTATTTGAATTTCGTGACTATGATTAACAGATCTGTGTACACGCACGGTTCGTACCGCTCTGTACATTGCATTGCTAAACTTATTACTGTGATGGACATTACATTCGAAGTTTCCGTGAGTCTAACAAACGTGAGTGGGATTTACTTCGTAATTGTACTTTGAAATTATTGGTTTAACGGTTTTGTATACTCGGTCTCTGTCCTCACGTTATTAACATAGAATAATTACGGTTTTGATATCATGATGATACTATTGACATGTTGCTAACGTTTATATTATAAAAGCTTTGAAAGCATGAATTGTGTGTAAAGTAAACACTTTCTCCTTTTTAAAACTTTAAAATTGCCACTACATGATTGAGCTGCACATATATATTTACACATTAGATGCACCTAAATAGTTTTTCTTGAGCCAAGTGTTAAAGCGCTTAGAACTAAAACGATGCTGTTGCGAATTTAAGAATTTTTAAGTATCCATGGCGTTTGTTCTATTATGTTCTGTATCTGTATTATGATATATATATATATATATATATATATATATATATATATATATATATATATATATATATATATATATATTTATATATATATATATATATATATAAAATAAGAATCCTTTGCAATTATGTCACTTGGTTATTGTTTTAGTTTAGGATTTCTTACATAAAAGTGTGTGCTTAAATCGATATTGTTAAACTTTTTTAAAAGATGTGTTGTTGTGGAGTTTATTCCTGCTTCTTCTCCACAACTATAATTTTGTGATGCAGAGCAGACTCAAAAATAAAATTGACTTTGAAAAAAGTTAAGATCAACAAAAGTCCTGTTAAAATTCTCAATGTTGATGAAATAAATTTTATTTTTATTTTATCTTTTCATGTATATACTTTAACTATGGATGAGCTTCCTGGCATCGCTCGTGGAGAAGATTTACAATTAGATTTATTTGTGATTAGACACTTGATCGTTTGAATTAGCCGAGTTAACATAGGGCACATATCAGTGACCTATATTTTACTCGTTTTCGCAGTGTATATCTTTGGTGACAAAATATCGTAATCATTTTAAGTTATACTAATGCATTTTATGTTCCATGTTCTACGGAAGTTTTCCAATGTAAGAAAAAAATTCTATAAAAAATGTCAAAAACTTGCGCGATTATAAGGAAGTTTTATATTCTTTAAAACTTTTAAGGATAGAAACACTTGCAAAAGTTGTAATTATATTTTCTTAAAAACTTTTAATTGATCTTAAAAAGAAGGTATAGAGAGTTTTCAATTTTAATAACAATAAATATATACGTAAAATAAAGGCTCAAAATTACATAATGGTCTTTAGGTGTGAAAAACATTTTTTCATATACACATATAAGTATGTGATGTCATTGATGTACCATATTCAGCTTAATAAAGTTATATTTTGCTGCTACGCTAGTTACAAGGCACAGATGTAATCGGTCATTTTACTTACGTTGAAATAGATTCTAATAACCCAAGTATCGCTTCTATTGACTTAAATACAAAAAATACTATAGTATTCAAACAAAGTATTAGACTCAGTGACATTACCGTAGAACTTATACTTCCTCTGCTATAGAGTATATCTACAATTAGGAAAGTGTGTCGTATCTACAATAAATATATTTTATTTCATTGTATTTAAATTTTTATTCGTAAATGCACTTAGCAAAGTTAGGAATACGAACTTGAAAAAATGTGAAAAGTGAACACAAAAGTAATAACATGAATAAACACCTTCGAAGAATTGCAGCTTTTATGAGAGTGAAATGAATTAGTGTGAAAAAGTTCTCTTAATTAATTATTTTATATACTAAATTAAAAGGATCTGAATTTTTTTCTTATTATAAAAAAATATTAAATTATATTAACGATTTAAATTTCTCAGATCCTTTTCTTATAACCTTTTAAACTATATTATTAAGAAAAGTAACTTAAGCGAAAAATACTGCTTTATTATTAGTCTTCTGTATGTACCTACTAAATTATTCATGTTCAGTGTGAAGTAATGAAGCAATCTGTCATATATTTTTTCGATGTGTAAAATTTTCAAATTACTTATTGCTATGTAACACTACTAATATTACTTATTATTTTTTCATTAAAACGAATGCATAAAGTTTCATGTCACAATATTGTGATGGTTTTTTTTTGTAAAAAATTCAAGCTCATTGTTCTATTTCGTATTCTAGATCGCAACTCTTGCAATGGCTTCCAAGATCAATAAGTTGAATCCAGTCACGTTTGTTAAATTCTCGCCAACTTTGATAGTAGTGTCTGCTATGGTAACAAGTTTAGCGACGTTGTCTCAAGACAGTAACTTATAGTTTTAACAGAACGTAATATTTTATGAACTATTACAATTTGAGTTATCTTACTTGCGTTTGTGCGCGAAAAGCCTACTTATGCACATGTACAAAGCAAAGTGGAGAAAATGTACCGATCTATATTACAGTTTTTTTTACAAAGAAACTTTGCGTGTCACCCTTTCATTCATTGATTTTGCATTAAATAAATTTGATATTCGATATCAGTAGGTTAAAAAATATTTCTATTAACATAATCACTCGAAAAGTTAAGTGCCTGTTTTTAAATATACGTAATATATCTAAATGTTAATTACACGCATGATACAGTTGGTAAGAATCCCGCAAAATGTTTTTGATTTAATTAAGTGGTATTAAGATAATTAAACAGCAGAAGCACTAGAATTGTTAAAAACTTACATCAAATACATTATTAGATGCTTTTTATATGTACTAATCAAATGAATTACTGGATTTTTGGAAATAAACAACGTGACTTGGACGTAAATAAAAATGAATATTTGTTTGTCATGTTAGACATAATAATCTTATTGTAAACATTCAAACTAATTTGAAATTTACTAATTTTTTTAATTATTTGGCTAATCGTAACGCATTTTGTTGCTGTAACTAAATAAGTTCAAAAGCTTTCAAAACAATAGCTTGCTGTTTCGTGAACTCCTAATTCTTATGTATTAAGTTATCTAACTAATGCGCAGTCGAAAGGGCTTTTCTTTATACTTAGAGTATTTCAATAGGAACTAAAATTATTACATAAGGAACTATTTTTTAATCTTCGTAATTAATTGATCTTTGACAAATTGATCAAGACTACTTTCAATAACCATTTTTGTTAATCTTAAAGTTACTTTATGTTTTTGTTAAATAAAATGAAATGTCCAGATGCAAAACATAAATCGATTATGATACTAACACATGACGTTATATTTTATTAATACGTTATATTAAATCTTAATTTTACATGTTCCTATTAATTTTCTGAAAAGTATTGCATGATTAGTAAATTATATTAATTATTATATTGTAAAATTAAATATAGTTAAAAAATACAAAAGAAAATATAGTAATTATTATTTAGTAAATTAACCTTTATTAAATATAAAAATATACATTAAATGAATAAAGAATGCAATCGTTTGTTGAAATCTAAAATAATGTATATTGAATTTATGATATCAAATTTGGGAATGATTAATTTTGTACGGTTATCGATTGATTTATTGTAATTTTTTTGTAAATATTACAAGGCAGAAATCAATCAGTTATAGTCATTAGTAGTTATATGATAACTTATTTCTTTAGTATTGTGACTTCTAGTTATACATGCATTATTGGATGTATCATTTACAATTTATTGTTTTATATGTAAGAACAGCTACCGATCAGCTGTTCTCATATGAGCGAACGAATGTTAGGAGGTTCACGTTATTTTGTTGGTGTATATATCAAGAACGAGAATTTTATTTCAAATACCATAAAATTAAAAATGAGCGATTAATTGCCATGTTTATGTTTATTATATTTATTTACATCTTTGTAACCAAGAATATGGATGATAATATTGATCTTTATGGTGGAATCACAAATTCTGTGAGTTTTTGTGCATATTGGGTCATCGAAAACTGTTGTTTTCTTTACTAATTATTGTTGAAGTTTTATTTACTCCTTACAAATTAACAATTTAAACCTTTTGAGACTGCGGTTGCCTCGCGTATTATATTATAAAAGAGTTATTAAGGAAACAGTACTATTAAATTGAGCGCAGATCTAAGCATAAAAGAAGAAAAATTTTGGTCGAAAGCCTAAGATACTACAATTTATTATTTACGTGCATGTTTAAATAGATCATCTAGCTAGTATCAACTTATCGTTTAAGTGAAAACTTTCTTTCACTCATCTCTTTTATTTATTATTAAACTTCAGGAATGTTGTGTTCACAAGTTTGTTCTCATTAAGTTTTTTGTTTTATGTAGACTGCATGTATTTGTGGGAGAACTTGAAATCTAAAAATAAATTAAAAACAGTAAGGTATTTCAATAAAGAAGTCCCGGGAAAGCAATTAGTTGCCAGCCCTTCTGCTTTGCGTACATTCAATTAACTTCTTTGTTCATCGTGCAAGTGTTTCAATTCATAACAATTTCATTTCATTTTCACCTCTTTTATATTAAATCAACAGGTTCTTGTTTAAGAACTATTTCTTTTTTACTAGAGCTTTTTAGTTACATAGAGTGTACATGTAAAATAATGTTTAAGTGTGGTAAATGCAAGAACTCTTCTTCGCCAGTTTTGAGTTAATAAAAGTTTTCTCTACCATTGTTTTATTTATTACGTTTATGATCCTCAAAGTGCTACATTGTTCCAATAAAATCAAGTTAATTCTTTTTCACATCTTTAAACATAATTTTTTTTTTAATTTAGGGTGAAAGTTGTTTACAGTGATAATAAAAAACATAAATAAAATAATGAAGCTGTAGGGTTTAATCCCAATATTAAATACAGTTTCCGAAAGTTGTGTTTAAGATTCAGAAGCGTTACGCAGAACGTGTTTTGCCTTTCTGATTAGACTACGCAGCCTTGACGAATTACAAACACAGAAACTTTAATACACGAATTCAAGGCACAAGTAATCTGTAAAGACAACTTGATACCATGGATCTAAGTCACAGAAAATGCTAGTTAAATAGCCGCTTACCAGTGATACATTTTGTTTGGTTAACAGTTCTAATATTTTATAGTTAAGTATAGAAAACATGTTTCTGTAATACCCAGAGAGCAATGGTCAGTCCTATATTCGGATCTTCACTGCAAGTTCGAATCGATGTGTTCAAAAGTGGTAGTGGGTAGGATACATCGCTCGTTCTATCGGCAGCCGTTGGAGCTGGAAGGTTTTTGAATAGCGACCGAGGGCCGAAAGATGCGGTATAGGTAGGGTCCTCAATTGTTGAAGCGACGACTTAGTCAAGATTGCCGTAAGTCTCTGGATGCCGACAGCGTAAGTTCGCTAATTGTGACGTTTTTTGAGGGATGCCTGATAGGGGGTGTGAATCGCCTCACACGATGATGATGGCGATGACTATACTTCGTAAGTTTATTAATGTCTAGCTTCGATGATACCACTTTTATCCTTTTTCGTATCTGTTAGTTATTTCACCACTTAGTTTTTTAAATTTATTTTGGCATTTTTAAAAAGATAGTACAAGTCAGAGAATGCCTTCGGCATTAAGTTCGCCTTTATCTTTAGTTCAAGAATTAAATAAATAAAATGATCAGAAGTAACAAATAACAGTCGCGAGGGTGTAGTACTTCTTTTTTTCTCTAACAATAATATTGTGCACGAAAATCTATCTGGATAAATATTTTCTGAAATGAATGTTAAGTTTAAATCAGACGAATAATGTAATTTAAATTATTTTTTAAAATGGGCAGATCCGCTCGCTGAATGATTTGCCTCTGTTGGTAAAAATATTAAAATTTATATCTATTTTGAGAAGCCCAGTAAAGTTTCACAACAAGTGGCTGTAGTATTTTATTTCGTTATTTTTTAAATGTCACTTGATTGACTTATTTCGGAGAGATATCACGAGTAGTGTTTTTAAAAAGAGTGATATCTTTTTCTACATTACCAAGGTATTTTTGGTAGTTACAAAAATTTTCTTATTGTGTAGGTTATGTATTAAAGTATATATGACATGTTTGATTTGCCCTTCTATCAGTAGGTAGACCGCCCGCTCTATTTTTACTTTTTAACCATGTTCATCCAAAAGTTGTTTAGAAGAAATTGTTGTTTGCAATATAATCGTCTATAATACTCTAAGTTTTGTCTGTTGTTAGGACAAAGGAAAGTAACCGATATAGCCCCTTGGATCTGCAATTTGAAGTGGTAGCGGGCTGGTCATAACGCGTGTAACGGATGACCGCTGGGGCCACAATATGAGCGGTTAGACGACAAAAACTCTGGATACAGGCGGATTCCAACTGGTTCAGCAGTTCATATCTAAGGGCTCAAATAATGATCATGATTCTTTTGTTTTCTGTTCTTACTCATATGTACAACGAGGTTAAATAAATAAATAATAATAACAATGAGCACACGCTTTTCCTTGCATTTGATATTTAAATGTCTCACGACACAGTAATATCAGCGTGTAAACAAGCAGAATATTTTGCGCTTAGTACTCTAAGTGCAGTAAGAATGTTTTCACAGCGGTTGCAACAATTAAACGCACTCGGAACAACTACGTACTCTCATTAGAGAGCATACTTCACGGCGATGCAATGCTGTGTTACTGTGTGCATTTCATCGCATTGAAAAAAATCAAGATTTCGTATTTGAACGTTTTATATCTAAAGGGTAGTTAAACCAATTAATATTGTTAGTAAATGTAATGTATTAGTAATATTTTATGACCGGTTTTTAAATAAACCTGTGTCAATTTAATTTCAAGGATTTGATTCCGCATTGAATTCCGCATCTCCAGCTATTTTTGATACTTCGTTGGAACTTTTCAAGAACTTGTTTTCTATAAACAATGCTAAAGGCCTGTGAAATTTCCTTCTAGTACCAAATACGCTTAAATGAGCGTACATCGAATTTCGCAGAGCAACGTAAATAATCGTATCCAGTTTTGTACGTCACATCTCCGAGTAAAATTTGCACCCATATTTTCGTATGTATTTTATGTTCCTTGTAAACACTAATTAATGAAATGATTTCGTTTCGTTCTACTGGGAGTTCCATGGCAACGAAAGTCACGATGTAATTAAAGTTTAAGTATTATATAATTATATTTTGCTTTTGAAAGTCATTTTATATATAATGTGTACTTGCTTATCACATTTAGCAGTAATCTAGAGGAGCATGTCAGATAGAATCGTAGTTCCTTTCGCTATTTCTTCTCCCAACGGTAATGCTTTCTATAGTGGTAGTAGTGTAATTTGTGGCTAAGCAGAAGTCCCCTTGTGGAGGTCCTAGTCACTCCATATAACGTTCGTCGAAGCGACTTGAAAGGTCGGCGGCAGAATGTAACGCCCCGTGCAGAGGCTCCTTCGAGTTTAGCTTTCTTTAAAGAGATTTTAGGCTAGGAGCCGTTTGCGATTTGCCAACCTGATACCGCGGACTCTGCAAATTCCATCAGAGCAGCGCTGAGGGTCCGGTACAAAAAAGTTATCCAGAACTAATAGTTTTAGTTTAGTTAAGTAAGTAAAATTATGAAAGCAAATAGGCGTTTTGTCTATTATAATATTAACAAACTTTATAAATATAAACCTGTGAAATCTTTTAGCTTTCATTTAAACTACTAAACGAGAGCATTTGTCACATCATAATTATTATCATTTCAGTTCAAGGAAGTAGACTTCCTAGAGCTAGACTTATATATATATATATATATATATATATATATATATATATATATATATATATATATATATATATATACATATATATGTATCAATCATTCCCCATAGATTTCCAATAACACCGTTTGGAGTTGGCTTTAGACTTTAACAAAATGGTCTGTCCACCTTGTGTTTGATCGTCCTATGCTGCGCTTTCCGGTTCATTGTCTTCACTACAAAACCTTAGGCTCCAGCGACCGTTTGTGCCGTGCGCTATGTAACGCTATGAATTTATTCCGGATGGGCGTGATTATATCGAATTGTTAGGCCAAATAGTGTACACCAAAAACTTTATCACGCAAGTTTTTGCCTTATAAAATAGTTTCGGAATTAATTTTTATCTTAGTACTAATCATCAACTTTAGTTCCACAATCTTAAAGAGCTAACTGAGTTGTACCGAATAATAAATGGTTAGAGCAACGTTTACGTTGCTCGTCTGCCCTTATTTTGCAAAATATCTACTAACTTATATTTAGCACTACGGATATTATAAAGTACATATAGCGAGGATTTTGATTAACACTTCTGTAAGGACAGACCGCATAAGTAATTACTGAAAACTAAACCTACTTTGATTATTTTATTATTTAGTTAGGTATGTTAAAACAATAGGTTTAAGATACATTGTTTTTATGAAGTTGCTTTTAACGATTTACAAAGGAATACGAATAGCAACATAGCATATTATTTATAAAACACTGAAAGAAAGTAATGAATAAAGTATTCTCGGAAAAGCTTAAATTAACTGCGCGGATTCTAACAAAATAAATTAAAAGGAAGTAATGGCGAAGTCCTTTTATATGATTTTATTATGCAATTCTAGTTCATTAACATAGCTTTACTGTTTTAAAGTATGTTATGAATTAAAGTATTTGTTAACAACATTTTTTTAAAATATTGATACTGTTTTTAAAATCAACCATTTGGGAAAAATTAGTCTGTAAATAAGTATTTAAATTTTTTCTTTCAAATATTATCTCAAATAAAATTTAAGAAGACGTTATTATGTATATATTGGCAATATATGCCCTTTTATGCCCTTTTAAAGGATTTATCATCAGAATAACGTAATTACTGTAAATAGGCAATAAAAAAATGTAAATTTAAATTCTTCTGACACCAAAGTATTTGAACAAATACACAACAGTCGTATTGTGCCCAAAATATCTAAATTTCGTAGTACAAATTTGGACGTAGAAGCGTGGTCGACGCAACAAATAATCGCGGTAAAAGCCAAAATGTATTAGGTAATTTATTAGTTTACCTTAGCAAAAATTACGACTGCATAGAGTCATAGAACATCTAAATTTGGTTGATTTTTTGACTCCGTTCTGAAATAAATATTTTTTGTAAGCATATTATTTACTTATTGTAAAATTAGTAATCAATTGCGTACTTTTTAATATAATAATTTATTATAATACAATTTTTGGACTAAAGACTTTTTCACGTTCAGATTTATTCATCATCACGTTTAGATATTTAAACATAAATTACGAGCTTTTACGTCAAAATTCGCAAGGGGGGCCTTCTTGCCATACAATGAAAAGAACCTAAAAGGATTTACTAGTTTGTGAGTCATCAAAAGAAAATTCTTTTATCGGCCGTGATGAATTAGATTATTCATGAATATGTATGAAATATTATTACATTATATCATATTCTTCATATTAACTTTTGGACGCCCACTGCAAAGCATAGTTCTCCGAAAACCGCGACGATAAGCGGTCATGCGCTGTACGCACCCAGCGACCGCGTGCGACCTTAACAATGTCATCACATAGTGGGGGGCTTAGCCATGCCGTGTCTACCGGCCCGTGGTTGCCACTCGAGAATCTTTCAGAATCAAAGGCCATCGGTTGAACGAGCGATATGCTCATTGCTCCATATTCTGTCTTTTATACCGTAATGTGTAAATTCATACTTGTTCTCGGCGATATCTATTTTAGGGCATGTTGGAGACATAGCTCAGACTATGAGTACCATTACGTGTGCAATCAAGGCGCCGTAAATATTTGAATATTTTATCATCTTCAGTGAAATTTAAACAAGAACACTAATTAAAAACTAACAGAAAACAATATCTTACAAGGCCTATAAAGAGTAAAGACAGTATATAAATGCTGAATTTTAGTTTAGGGAAATGTAGGCAGAATTGCTCTTCACGATTTTACGAATTTCTAATAAAAGTTTGTAGAAGATCTATGTGATGTGTTCTAATGACAATGTAAAGCTGGAGGTATGTAACGTATACTGATATAGCGCTCCTCGACCGAGTCTCCCTTTGTATTCCAGCTCTAATAATGCATTGCTAAACTCGTTAACGTGATGGACACTACAAGCGGAGTTTGCAATACGATTGCGATGAATTAAATGGTACTTGACGCAACTAAACACAAATTAAAACGTCGTGTGTATGTTTGTTTTATCTTATCTATTTGATGTGTAACATACAAATATTTTAGAAAAATAATAAATTTGAAACATATACATTGAAACTGGAATGAAATTGTATAACAACAAAAAGCTTTTTATTTTTCCTGATTCTTTTTATTAAAGATTTCGAGTTAAATTATTGAAATAAAACAGATGTAAAATAAAAAGGTTAAGATGGGTACAAAAAAGTGGATGATATTTGTGTTCAAATCTATTTTTTTTTAAATGAAATAGTTAATTTGTTATAATCAACATAGCAATAAAAAAATAACTAACAAAAATACAAAAAAACGTGTTTCTCAAACAGTGTATTAAGATGAAATCTTTACATCTATTGAATTTTACATAAACTGAAAGCAACAAGGGTGAAAATGTAAGAACATATATTCCACGAAAGATACAGCAATTATACATATTATAAACTTATAGAATAAACTTAGAAAGACCTATTTACGAAGAAGTAATTGGATTGTCGCATTTATATAGAGAAACAGGGATTAATGTAGTGTATTTCATAGTAAACACTTTATACAAGGTGATTGGAAATAATTGTAAAAGCTTCAAATATTTTTGCAGACACTTAAGTTATGTACCTAAAAATGGTAAACCTCGTATTATTGCGATTAGATTCTTTATTAAAGTTTAACGGTAAAGCAAAAGCAAAAGTGAACATTACTTTTCAGGCTTGAAACGCTTCGCGGGAGTTAAAAATGCTATTAAAAATTAGTATTAACTAAATAAGGCTAGAACCTTCACATAAAGCGCTGCACAACTTCTATATAAATGATACTAAAAATATGTGCATGTCATAAAACGGTAGTTCACGCTAAGTTGAGTTGCGTTTTATATATAGGTCACACTATACATGAAGATATATGTATGTGTCAGCTTCAAGAATTTGTTTAAGGCTAAGTTTTAAAATAGTCCAGGATATTTCTTAGCTATGGCGATAATTTACAGTACATGAAATACGGTACCTGTTACATAAGAGTTTCGTTTGAGACTGAGTTTAGTAATAGTACAGCTATTACTAAAACCTCTCGTGCTTTGAAACTTTCTCTAAGTTAACGGTGGGTACCGTATTTTTAAGATTAACGTTAAAAACAGCCAGCAGTCATACGTGTTTTAACGTTTCTAAATTTTATTCACAATTTTATTAAATGTGACGCACCAAAAAATTTCAGACGGGAATTCAAAACTTGTATAAATTGCCAAGTGATTAGTATTATAAATGTCTTTTTTATATGTAGTTTTAAGCTTTTGTTTTTGCGAGTATATACCACAGATCTATAGACGAATCAAAGTCATCGATATAGTCTAGCATATTATCGAGTTAAAATAGTAGTGGGCAGACCACATAGTACACAGAAAATATGATTATTAGACCTTAGGTTTTAGAAGTTGAACATTTACATTCACAAGATGGCGATGACTGCGTTTGACGGTCGCGGGTTCGTTCCCCGCGGGATAAGATCTTATATAATTCACACTTTTTACATTAATATTAAAGGATTGCTTCTGTTCATAAACAAATTACCAGAGCAGAGATGGGCATCAGTGTCCGCTGCGTACCATAATACTACAACTGCGACTGCCTACTCGCTTGCGAAGTGTGTCGATTATGGTACATCCCCACATAGATAGACATATATCTTAGGGAGAGGCTTATGCCTTGTAGTGGGCGTTTATAGGCTGAAACGACATCAACAATATGGGTTGATGATCTTGCTAAGGTAGTCGGAAGACGCCAATCTATGATATAGGCAAGACCTATGTCCAGCAACTAACGCCCTTCGGCTGAAATCATAATGATGGTGATGGTCCAGTTATCGTTATCGTTATCAATCTCAATTTTAATTAGCTATAAATAATAAAAATAATCAATCATTATATTATATCTGCTTGTAATTTGGTAAGTATTTTAATTTTTTCGTACTTTGTTTACGGCCGTTAGAATTATTGTATTTCTTTCAAAAGCAGTTTTCAATATATATATGTATTATCCTAACACTAGGTTACAAACAAACAAACAAGCAATTATAAAATAAAGAACTTGCAAATCACACCGATAAACTCACAAAAACAGCTTCCGCTTGCAAAAGATTCCAATTAAAAAGTGCCTCCGACACAAGCAATCCCTTAAATCAAGATGAAGATCCTAACCACTATTAGTTCCAAGATTACTCTTCATTTCTGACACCTACTTCCCTGTATTTCTAACAGTATAATATACCAATTTTGTAATGAATAATTGAGATTATCCTGCAGTTATTTTTTTTTGGTAGTTAAACACGGAATACATAATAAATTTCTACACAAATTTAAATGTCCTTATAATTTAATATAATTTTTGTATATTTTTATGACTATATAGTTCCAGTTGATTAAAATTGCACTGAACTGCATTGAACTGCAGTGAATGTCGCATATTGTACGTTTTACTATACCTTTTCAACTTTAGTGACTTATGTTGATATTCCTTGTATTATGTGAATTTACACAGAAAAATGATTTGTAGTGGTTGTTTTAATGTACATACTGTTTTGCATAAAATGCACACAATGCCTTACGTCCTGTTATTATAGGGTAATCTTCACGCACGTACTTGCATGTTTCTCATCAGGAGCAATTGTTTAAAATATGTTTGTAGAAATAATATATATTTATAAAATTACATGAACATTAAACATAATCTTAACAACAATTTTAATTGTGTAATCTATCGTACGGCACTTAATTGAAATAATCAGGTTCAAAATTTTTTTATTTTTCATTGTTAAAAATCAGAACATTAAGAACTTGTATTTTTAAAGTTTTCTTGTTTATACAAACTTAATATATAAACACAGGACCAAAATCATATGCTTTATTTTGCATAAGAATTTGGAAGTATATATAGATTGGGTTGGCAGTATTTACAAAGAAATGGAATATATGTGCTTCTCTCATTCAAAAGGTACTAATTGAATGATGAAAAACGTGTATTGCAGACATCTCACACGACATTTGTACAATAATTGGTTTGAATGAAATATATAGTTCTATGATATTGTGAGAACAATGATTTTTTATTACGTACATAGCCAAATTTGTGAATATTTATAATTGTTTGTTAATAATATATAGTAAAACATGAAAATGGTGTAATGTTATAAAGTTTCATATACAAATATAAATACAGTTTTGTGTGCAATATATGAATTTATGTTGAAACGTAATTTAAATATTTTGTTACCGTATAGTATTGAAGATGTTCATTGAACAAAAAAGTTTTTGTTAACGTCTGTATTATTATTAGGCTTGGTGAACTATTTATCAATTATTAAGGCGCGTTAATTTGTAATGAATAAAAATGAGTGTAAGAGCAAGTGTCAACAGTTCGCCTTCAGTTCTCATTCTTCTTTGAGATCGAATTCCCTTTGTAGAATTTAAACCAGTGCAACCTGAAATGTTGTTCTCGTGATTACATTTCAGAAATTACAATGGAAATTCGTACTCGTTTCCGCTTCAGTTTAAATATTAATAAAGTCCTTGTTTACTTCTGCATAACTTCAATATTTATTTCTTGGTGTGTTAAAAACAAAGATATCATGAATTATGGTTTAGTAATTATTGAAAACTAATAAAATGTAGATGTAGTAAGCAAATGAAATGTAATGTAAGGCCCAGTAAATTGGCAAATTAAAGTGAGAACAGATGGTTGCTGAGCCTTAAGCTTCTGTAGTGGATACTACGCACCAGTAAATGTAGCGCAGGACGTCCTCCAAAAAAGTAGATAAACGATTTTGTTTAGGCATCGGATAGTCGCTGGATGCTGGCCGCTTCCTATCAGTCATCTTAGAAATCTAGAAGGCCTATATTCACTGATTGCTCTACGGCTAAAATGGTAACAATGTATAAAATGTTTACTAGATTTTACAAATAACATTTCTAAGGAATCAGGGTTAGTCTTTCTTAAACGATTTTTTTGCTTTGTTGCAACGATGAACTTATTTCCTGTTTTAGATTGTTTAACAAATATATACTACCATGCGATGTCTTACTATATACATACGAAGGTCTGAAATACGTTGCGAACGGAGCTCCCGTCACATTCCCCACTAACAATACATTCTAGTTTGAGTATTATTTTGCCGGAGTTTATCGCTTACTACCACGCGCACTGGGTGTGAGATAGTTTTAGGAGTTTATAACTTGATGGATTCAACAAACAACTTTATTGATATTATGTTTATTAGTCTTAGAACCCTTAAGGAATCAAAATTTATGATTATATTTTTCGTGAAAGAAATAAACATGAAGTTATATACACAATATTGTGACAGGATATTTATAGTTATTGTTAATTAGTCAAAAAGTACCATAAAATAAAACACTAGAATTACAATTACTTTTACATAATGAACGGAAAGCGTTGGCATAATCGTGGACAGGAAATAAACAATAACAGTAACTTTTAAGGGCACTAGAGGTACTGCAATTAATAATATCAGAAAGTATAAAATTTCACATACATAAAAAAAATTTAGAACGAAAAATACACATTGGTAAAAATTACTTCAGTTGTGTAAGTGTATTTGCGTCTGTATGAGTGTTGTTGCAACGTTACGGTTCTAAGAGATTTTAACTGAGTTTCCTTGCTTTTGTAAATAGGATCAAGAAGGTTTCGAAATTTTTTACGTTTGTAGTTGTTGACAAGATGAATTTTACACGACCTGTTAATTTTGGTGTTTAGATAACCACCAAAAATGCGGATGTGTAAAACACCTGTACAAAGCTGAACTGGTAATTAATGCTAGAAATAGTTACAAATATATGTACTTATGATAACCTAAATTATCAACATAATATTGTAAAAAAGGAATGAAGAATATGTAAATAAGCAAATCGTATCAGACCCGAAGGCGGAGAAATTCAAAATGAAATAAGATGTCGGTTACATAATGAGTGTAAAAGAAATTTCCGCTTCGAATTGCGCAATAAAGACATTATTAAGTTTCTACGTGAAATCTGGATGGACATCATTGGAAATACTATCTAATTTTGAATTACTTAAAATAATATATTGATTGTATTGGACCTACTGTTAGAGAAACTTACTTCAACGTCAATTTCAATAATTTCAATTTAGCTCATAGAGCTTAATTCCATGCGACACGGACAGATTTAGATGTATTTGACGGCAGCATCAAATAGACACAGCCGGCTTAATATCAGTAATAGACTATCATTAACATATATCTATTTTAATAGTATTCATTAACTACGCATCAATACCTATAAAAACTGATTAAAATAGGACTTTAGTAGAATTTCAAGTGGTAGATCAGCAGCCGAGGACTGAGACTTACGATCATAGATTTCCGGGAGCCAATCTAAATAAATAGGATTGCCTGTGCTCACGAGTTTCGAGAGGATGGGCGGTGGCGTCCTGTGTGCCTTAATACCGAAAAAACTCGTCTGACAATCGTTGCGATTATGGTATATCCCCACATAGATATCTTCGGGGGAGACAAATGCCTTGCAGTTGCCGTCTATCAGCTGAAAAGAGAATGAAGGGAAGAGAGAGAATCTAATTCTTATTGAATTACTATATATATATATACTTATTAATACAAATTAATAATTTTATAACGAAAAGCAGGTATAAAATTTCAACGACGTAGTATTTTCTTTGCAAATAAAGTACTAATCAGCAAATCGTAGATAAAAGAGTACCGGAGCTCGTCGCTCCGTTCAAAGGCCTTCTTCAAAACCGTAGCAGTGTAAACTTTTGCTAATTTTAGAATCTTTGATTTGTAAAGAATGGAGAAAAGAAATAAAATTTATGGTTCCTTTTGCGTTCCATGAAATGTTCAAAACCATGTTTATTAAAATGTTGGTGAACATCGACGTTTTTTTGTTACAGCGAGTGTGACATCAATGCCCGGTATTAATAAGGCTGTATCAAAAACAATAAAATTAATAAATAAACAATGTTACGTTTCAATGAACTCTTCTTCATTCTTATATGAATATTTGGGATGTTTTATCAGTTTCACGCTAATCAATATAAACTATTCTTGTAATATTAAAGTGAAGTTGGGTGAAAAAGAGATTCGAATTAATGTAGAAAAAAGAAGGTGTAAAGGCAAATGAGACTTTTAAAACTCAAATAGGCATGTAAAAGCCTCTCCCTTTCTACCAAAACGAGGCTAGACAAATTGATTTAAATATTTAAAAGTAACATTTTTTTACAAAGCGGGGTAAAGACATTAATCTTTTAGCATTTTCAGAATTTATATAGCGGTTGCCAAATTGCGTACCAAGCATCTCAACTATTTCAATTACGTTTTGAACGAGATATCTATGACATAGCGGTACCATTGCAGTGGTTTAAAAATATCAAAAAGAAAATTGGCGCTTTATTTATTACCCAGTCTGCTACTGGGATTAGATTACTTTATGTATGTTAGGAATTTTACAGGTTTTGGTAGCCATGAGTGCACAAAGTCTGTTTAGTTTGTAATGTAAGATTCTATCTGGATATTTATCAAACTGTTATGTAATTTATAGAATAATGTTATTTTTTGTTGTTACAATTTTTTTTAAAATTAGAGTTCAGAATATTATAATTATATCAAATATTCCTTATTTTGAATTAAAATGAAATATTCATTAAAAGCTAAGAAAAATACCTCTTAATCAAGACAAGTAAATCTCCAATGAAAGACAATTATGTATGTTCGAATTTAAGGAAACATTAGGTAAAATTTAAATGTTCATTTTGTTTTTTCTTTCAACCTGCTAAGAGCTAATTGCATTTTTTATCTAGTGTTATATTAGAAACCGCGTTTGGGAGTTCTCATAGTACATATTTAAATATTTTTATGTCTGCTTATTTGATGGTTTACAATGGACGTGTAATAATAATATTGGCTTAAGCCAAATTATAATATTCAGTAATTGTCCATCAAGCTTTAATTTTTAATACGCAAAAAATAAAACTAGTTATTTTTTGTTAATAAAAGTCCGTCTTTTTAAAAAATGCTTTTGATTTAATTTTAGAATTAGCGTAGTCTAAATATTATCTTAAATAGAATGAAAATTTTTTTATTTATACTTCTGAACAATAAAAATAAAAATAATGGTTGTTTTATATTTTCGTTTAAGGTATTAAAGAAACCATGCCGCGAACGAGAACGTCCAAAGTGGCCTTGGTATTTACGCTTATTGCTCTATTACAAAGGAGGGCACCCTTTACTTAGACAAAGTAAACGTGTATTACGTTGTAGTGTTATAGAATTACCTGACATTTTCATTAATTATTATATTAACAACTTGGTTCATATTATAGAGCCAGATAATTTGCGCCATAATAACGAAAGAGTAGTTAACTATCTTATTTCCTTTCTTTAATATTTAACGCTTTCAACTGGAGGTGATTTATCAGGGTAATCTTTTCCATCATTATTTTCTGCTGAAATCTGTATTGATCGTTTCTGACGTTGTAGTTTTTTTTAAAGGTAGCACTGTCTATGGTAATGCTACATCTCGAAAGCTTTTGGTTTTTAAGTGAGTTCTTTTTATCTTTTAAAATAAAATAAATAAAATTCCTGATTTTTACAGACATAACGATTTGAACAACCTTTATTTTGTTTTCAATTGGAAATAGAAAGATGTCTTTTAATTAAGGGTCAAACTACCGCTGTATTCAATGTTAATTGGCTTTATTTAAACAAAAAATCCCGTGCTTCAAGAATTCTGGTTTTCATTAATTGAAATTATTAACTGAATTATTTTGTATGCTCTCACTAATTTCTATTACACGAGCATCGATCATTATTTAGGTTTTTGAATCGCTGATGATGGATATTCCGATATTTATTTTAGATACAGAGTATTTTTATAATATTAAATAAACATATTTCCAATTCCAAAATTTCAATGTAACTCTGCAAATTGAAAAAAGTGGAAAATATTGTTATTGCCGGGTGCAGTGTCCGTGGACTACTCGAATGAGTTCAATTTACGGTTTCAGTTTAATTGCTGCACTGCTCCAATAAGGTTCAATATATTTCCTGATTATTTTTTCTCTTTGGCACCTGTAAGAGAAGTTTTTGAATAAATTTTATTTGATATTTATTGTAGGCGGTTAAGATCCTGCATTTACGTGCATTTTATCAAAATCATTTTATTTATCTGAGGAACGTAAAGGTATGTATACACTTCATATCTTTTAGCAATTCATAGGCTACTTAAAGGCATTGTTATGTTATCACTATTCAAGTACTCTTCCAGAAAAAAGATGCAGCCTGTGATTGCATTACGCCCGTAAGGTAACGCTATATGTTTCTACCCGCTTTCGATCGGATTCATCCAATTTTTGGATGTTATGTAATTCACATAAAATTACCCAAGACAAACCCGCAAAGGAAAGCCATGTACTCTTTGACAACTAGATGACCTTTTTGGCCCTAGAAGGGAATAATTTAATTCATTGATTGTTTATAATTATTAGTTATAAGCAATTAAATAAGGAGGGAATGATTTGACTGGCCAAATTGATAACTTCTTCTTCCAACACCGGATTGCGACGGAGGCCAATTGCTGGACATCTAAAGAAGCAAATGCATGCCCTGTTGACTTAAGCATAACATAACCTGGCCGCGACAGGAAAAGACAACCTTGAAAAGAGGAAATCTCTTGAAGAGAAAGGCAGGAGAAGGAACGTCGGGAATAAGTAAAGCGTAATGTAGTGTTATGCATTTACAAATGACAAGGACTCTGATCGAAAGAAGGAGTTTTACAATCAGCTTACTTTGACGACAGATATTACAGATATGACTTGTAGCTTGGGTAGGGTACACTATTGCTGATTAAAGCTAAAAAATCGAGGATATATCGAAGACAAGGAAAAGAATAGGTAGCTGGCAAGAGAAAGTCTGGCTGCCCGCTTATGAAGTTAGATAAAAACGAGTTTGACTTGGATATTCTCGTCTGGAAAGAGCTAGCGACTGCAGCAGAAAAGCTTGCAAAGTGGAAAAATCTTCTACCAACCCTATGTCTCTAATGAGAGACTAGTATTTCCTAATCGACATCATAATTAAGAAAATAAGAACACTTAAGTGGTTACAAGCGATTACATCTCACTTGGAAATAAAAGATTATTAAGATTCATTGTCAAGATAACATGAAACCTCCATAGCATACTCGTATATGGAGCACATAGATCAACTCGAATCATAACGTACATATATATGCCTAATAACAACGTAATTGTTTGATTCGCGCTGAAAATTGTTTTCTAGTTTAATTATTGTTTAATCCGCTGCAACGTTCGGATATCACGCTTCCAGTTTCTGCATAGAGTATTGAAAATTGATTATTATATAGTTATGTAAAAGGGTTGAGGTTAAAGTTACACGATAATTTAATATGTAATTCTACAAGAAACGTAAACCTTTACATTATTTATTCGTGACTGTCAAGTAGTCAAGGATATTCCAAGTAATGCAATCTGACAAGATTTAATGCAACTTTAATGATATTTATGATTTTGAAAGCGGCTGACATCAGTGTGAAAATATTTGTTTGGTTTAGCATAGGTGCATTCCCATTTTCGCGGAGGCAAGTACATATATTTATGAGTGATCTATCTTATCGTATGTCGTCTCTTCGCGATGTTCCACCATCGTATATGATAATAGGGCAATATGATTTCGATATTTCATCTGTGGATGAGTAAGTATATGAGAGTTTGTAATTTAAAAATTGAGTCACTGTTTTGATTTAGAAACTTTTTTCAGAGACAAGCCCTTTTTTAATTTTAAACACTTTAAAAAATCCTTTGCTGAACCTGTCATCATTTTTATAAACCATATATTAGATGTATTCTTATAAACTGTGCTCATTTGTGTTTGTTTTTATGTTTGTAATACAGGTGTATAAACGTCAAAATTTTTGCCTTGTATAATTTAACAGTAAAATATTTAAGGTATTGAAATTTAAGCCTAATGCGAACAAAGTTATAACTCGCATAAAAACTTTTTATGACAAGTTGCAAGAAAGATCAAAAAACTTCCTGACTAACTGAAAGCTGTTTGTAACAACCGTCTCTACTTTATGCTTTCTTTAGATTCATTACAACTTTACAGCACTTCTAATTACTGCCATTAGATTTTCACAGGCTTCAACATAGTAAAGTGGCCTATTAAATAAGTATAATAGGAAGAAACAAAACAAATAATTACCAATTAAATAAAAAACTAATAATAAAATAGTTAAAAAAAAATAATTTTCTGTTGAGAAATGACAATTTAAATTAATTATAATAAATAAAGTACGTTGATCTTGTTTTCTTAAATTTTAAATTTTATTGAATAATTGCGAAGACTAGTACAAATCTATAGTAATATTTATGAAATAAAATGTTAAAATTTATAGTAATTTTCTTTTAATAATAGTTTTAATAAGCATTTTTAACTACTAATCTATCAATAGCCTGTTCTTAATTAAAATCCGTCTTTTTAACGGCTTTGAGAAAGCGATCAATTGATTATACAGAATCCTGATGGATTTCCTTAGATTTAAAAAGAAAAACATAAAACTTCATTTGAATATACTGAGTTATTTCCTAAATTTGTAACAAAATTTACATGCATTACTAATTAAGCACTAGTTTCTTTGTATTTCACTAATGAAATACAACAGAAAATTAAAAACTTATAAAGGGTTGTAACTCGCTTACTGGTTATCCCTTTACACTTTATATTTGATAGAATAGAACATTTTTAATATTATAGAGAGAAGAGCACTATAGTGGTTTTACTTTTTAACAGTGTAGTTAAAAATAAAAAAGCAGTAGTCCAGAACTTGTTACGTATTGACGAAATTAATTACTCTTAATCCATAATATTTAACTGAGCACATATTATATGCTCAAATAGGGATATAAAACGTTTATGCACCTATGTTAGATATGTTAGTATATAGTTACAATTTTTTAGCCGTAGACAACTCTGGTTGTTGTCACTCGTTTGACTCTCGAGTACTACGTGTATAGCTCCCGTTATTTGATTTAGCACTTACATAAAAATGTGTACAGTTATGTAGAGCGTTATTTTTATCACACAGCTTCTATGTACATATCATCATCACCACTTCAACCATAACATACTCGTGCTGAACCCTCTATCGCTCTATCTCAGTCACGTTAATTTTCTGCAAGAATACGGAACGTGTGTTGAACAGTAAAGTCCTGGCATAGCTTAAGGACAATATCCTTCTCAGTGACTGGTAATACGGATTTCTCCGAAATCGGTCTACTGGAGATCAAAAGAAGCTATCACTAAAAACAGTGAAACACTCGCCGCACGATGGCTTGATCAGCAAGCTTCCTTCATACGGCTTACTTTCTGGCGTGTTTGCATGGATATCGGACTTTCTGATTGATCGATTGATACGAGTAGACGTTGATGGCTCCTCGTCCAATTAAATGGAAATCAATACCGGAGACCCTCAGGGATCAGTACTTTCTGCATCTTTTTTCCTGCTAGATATTAAATATCTGTTAAAGCCACCCCGGGCTTTTAAGGTTTGGCAGACGACAGTATTGTTACAAAAAGATATATTTGATTCACGTGCTGGAGGAGCACATATTTAGTCTCACAAGGAGTTCGTAGTTGACTGCGAAAACTTGTCCTTACAAGCATTTTCCGATTGGGACAACGCCAACCTGGGCAAGTTTAACGCCGGCAAGATCGAGACGTATTCACCGCCAAACGGAGGCCCTTTCAAATGTCTTCGACTTTCTAAAGTGCATTAATACCGGTGCAGTCATCTCAAACCTTAACTTTGGGTCTTTTAATGAATACATAACTAAATTAGCTGCGTAAAACCTGGGTATTTTGGGCAAGCTTCGGCAGTATTTTACACCAGGACAGCTCCTAAGTTTGTATGTAACACAAGTCCAATCATGTGTAGAATACTGTTGTAGTACATTTGCATTATTAACAGAACTTGGGTTTGATTTTGTGGCTCTGAATGATGAATCTTGGGTATAGTAAGCTTCCCTATACAGATAGCCGGCGGGATTTGTGACTGAAATTTTTCAGTGTCTGTAACGTCAAGTCGCGAAGGTATATAATCTTCTTCTTTTGAGGATTTTTTAAATAGCTTGGATGTACACGATGTCGCGCGCAGAGCAACATAGTTCATATTATTTAGAAGAGTAAGATCTTTAAGGCTATTTGTTACTAAAGGAAATATGATTATTTTCTCGCTTCTTCCTTTTGTGTAATACTGAATTGATTTTATAATTTGAAAATGGAAAAACTATCGATGTGACAAATTAGCTTAAATATATAAATATTTGTTTATTGCTTTTTTAGTGAAATAATCACAGTTGTCAAAATGCTTTCGCTTATCTGTTAATCCATCGGTCTACGCATGCGCAAAACTAAGGACGCGCGGCGTATGATTTGTAGGCGGTTGTCAAAACCGTGTCTCACGCCGGAAAATATTATGAAATATAATAATGGCGAAGGGCGTCAAGTGACATGTGTTGTTTTCTAAATCTTTATTGCTGTGATAGCATATAAAATTAAAGACTATCTTATATTAACTTTGAATCAATTTTTAATATGTACAAATAAATGGCGAAAGTTTAGTGTAAAAATTATTTCATTCGAATGACAAATAATTTATTACGGCGTTGGTGTGTCTCAAGTTGTAGGCGGATGACTTTTAAAATAAACTGTGCCTATCTTTCATCCAAGCATTTTAATTTTTGTGCTCCAGCTCGTAAAGTGATGTTTCTAACATTATCTACCTGTTAAACTTCACCCACACATTCATGAAGATCATTGAATAATTTATTGTATTACCTGCAACGGTTTATTTTAAATGTGTTAATCATAATAACATGTCTTTTTGTTAGAGAGATCTGTAAATTTATAACTAGCGCATCACACAACTCATATGTCTTAGTAAAACAGAATAATAATACGTATGTTCGTGGACCCGAAAGGGTACTTAGTATATTTCGTAACTAGTTAGTCCTATTATTTCGAAGAATTAAGCATGCAGAGTCGCGTACTAGAGCAGTGAGTGCAGTTTGTAATTAGTATACGTACTTGTTCTAAGTACAAATGTCTGATTGCCTGTGTCTAAAGTGAAGTGTATTTGTTAGGTATGCTTTATGACTAGTTTTCAGTTTGTTTAATTTTGAGTTGCATAACATTTTTTTTATAAATTAATCTTTTTTGAACTCAACAAGTTGTTATGAATTATACGTAAATGTATATAAGAAGCGTGAGTATAAATTATGACACTTGATAATAACTATTGTACGTACTTTTTGAACTCGAAATTTAAATCATTTCATCTGAGAGATTGATTGTATTTAAATATAATAATTAAAAAAAAAACAAGATGTGTGTTCGTTTTATTTTACTACCCGTGAAACAATTCGTTTCCAGGTGAATAAAATTTATTACATATTTTGGAGCTCACATAAGGACCTAATTAGATAATTATGATTTTTGTACCCGTTGACTTATACAATTAAGTTAAAGCTAGAATTGTTACAACATATAATTTACGTGACAGATACAAAATTCACCAAAAAAAAAGCGATATATATCTATTTTTATTTTAATCCTTATAATTATTATAGTAGTGGAAAGTGCCAATGAGTGTCATATTTTTAAGTTGCACTCTGTATGTATTTTTTTCTTATTATTTAAATGTGAATTGCTGTATTTTCAGTTATTTTAAAAAAGTGGTGTGCAGATCTTACTTACTACTTGGTTTCGGTTGAAGTCGATGCTATTAGCCCGTGGGCTTTGACAGCTTCATCGGAAATGAGTTCACGGACCGGGAGGGTCCGGGAACTTAAAAATAAAACAGAAGCTGGACAGACGCATTCCAGTTGTACGATGACGTTTGTACGTAGTAAACCGTTTTATCCGAGTAGAGCTGTGTGGTGTTAATGTTGTGTATGTAGCATGCGGACGGCAGCGGGGACCACAGGCGAGCTAGGGATGGATCCGGGTGTAACCTCGGTTCGCCTACGCCGTTCGCGGTTAGGGAGCGGGCGGCCATAGGAACGTAGTTTTCATATGTTTGGGTTTACGTTGTTAATGTGCCTTAAAAATAAAACCAAAAATTAATAAAGGTTCTACAAGAATGCTCATTGGCTTTCGGCCAACTTAATAGCGGTCAATTTTTCAAAGATCACATACAAGTAGCAATCGTGCGAGTACACTTCAATCGGGTTTTCAATTCTATATCGTGGGCGCATCCGAACTATCTTATATATTTTATATAAGCTTTACAAAATTTGTTATTAAGTCCAAATATAGGCACATAAGTTTTATATTCTAACTATTTCATAGTCAGGTATTATATTGCCTTGCAGCGTGTATTTCTTTTAGCGAGTGTGTGTAATTTCTTTATTCGTAGTTGGACCCCTGCATTCATTCATTTATTCGTGTCAGCTGACAGGCGCTCGCTGCAAGGTATAAGTCTCCCTCAAAGATCGCCACAATTCTTCTAGGTCTTGTGCTGGGCGCATCCAGGACATGTTTGGCGGCTCGTGGTCGCTACGAAATTTAACACCTAAACAAATCGTTTTGTTTATGATGTAATTCTCATGCGATTACTTCATACCTACTCCTAAACAGGTGTTAATATTCTATCTGCCCAGCTCTGATAACGTAGGAAAGAAAAAGGTATCACAATGTAACTAAGTTACAAGATTGATTTTAAAGTACATAAGTGGACATAATTGTAACATTGTTTTATTCAAACGTAGATTTTTTGTTACTAACAAATAATTAAAAATGTAAGTTTTTAATGCGATTGCCTCATGTAATATTATTACATTGATAGTGTGTAAGCTTGAAAAATATTTAAAATGTTCTTAATGGTTATTTGACAAGTAGTTTTAAAGGCTCCTGGCATAATGTTCAGTCTGCACCAAAGATCGCCGTGATGATCGGTATTGCGCTACTCGCAACCAGCGGCTCATTCATAATCTCTTTATGTGTGTGTTTCAGTTTTAAGGCCACATAAATTTTAGTTAGATAATAAGTAAGAGAATCCATAAATAGAATTATTTTGCGATATGAACTGAACAACATGAAATGCAATATTTATAATGTATTTATTGATTCTTGAAATAACAACAGCATCGCAATGTAAAGAATGTAAATTGATATTTGTTAATTATCAGCAATTACAAGGCACATATTATACAGCATACTTTAATGGAATTCCAGTATTTTAGAGTCAATATGCACTGGAATGACGTAAATGAAATTATATTAAATAAATGATATAAATCGTAACAACAATGGTTACTTTAAATTTTGGTTAATTAAGTTCGACGTGGGCAGTGCGTGTACAAATGTGGCGAGGCGTAGGATATTATATTTCGAAATCCTTTGTAGCTTTGCACTGTAATGGGCGAGTCGTATAGCTTCCTATCGTGATCGGATTGCATCATCTCGTCAATTATTAATATGAAAACAGCTCGATGCTTGTTTTAAAACTATTTAAAACTAACGAAATTTAAGCATAAAAATGTTGTGCAGATGGCTTTTTTCAAACACTTTTTTACGATGCAGCTTTCAGTAGTTCACTTTCTGCCATAAAAAATCTCTAGACGGTTATTATTTCAACCAATGGAAAAAGGTGCGGAAGTTCTAACAACAGCAATTAGCGAAGTTATAAATAAAGTCGTAATCTTCCCAATGAGACTCCTCGCGACAGCGGATGTTTTTCAGTTACGGAACAACATAATAAACGTTATTTACCACATGACATTTTATGGTAAAGTATGTGAGCGTGTGTAAAAGTAAAATAGAAGCTGTATATTACTTACTATGTTTAGTCCGAGTAATTTCACGGATCTTATGATCAGTACAAATATTTGCTCGGTATAATAATAGGTAGGACGATGGATATACAAAAATGTAATAAGAACAATTAAAATTCAATTTTATTTATATTTATTCTTGGTGTATGTAGATCCAATTTTGAATTTTGTGTTTCTAAACTAGACGCCCACTGAAGGCATAAGCCTACCCCAAAAATCTCCACGATGTGCGGTCTTGCGTTACCTGCATCCAGCGACTTTCCACGACCATATCTTTTGAGGTCTCGAAGTAGTCTAAATGCCTAGTCTTTCTGGAAGATTTAGTGAAATAAATTCAAAAGTCGCATAATTATTTATGTTTTCTGTACTGAATACAAATCAGTAGTTCTTATACCATCAATTTAAAATTACTAAAAACTAGTCGGCTGTTTCATCATTTTTATCGATTTCAATAGCAACGCGAACTAGAAGAAACCCTACAGAACTCTAGTAGTTTTTAATACTACGTTTTTTTTGTTTTACGTGGCGGATTTACCTTCTCGTTCCTTCCATCGTTGGAGCAAGGGTAGTTCATGACGGAGTAACACCTACTAAAACTTCTACAAGTTCCTCCACCAATGTTAAATGATAAGGCCACAGTAACGCTATCACACATCCTCAGCCAGCTCGTACTCTTTCTACAGGCACTCCTTATATTCGGACGTAATACTCCGAGGCAAGATCGGAAATAAATTACTGCCTCATGTTTGTTACTGTAATGTTTTGGGCGATTTTCTGGTACTTCATACCTCACCAGTCGAGTCACTGCATCGGATATCCATTCAGTAGTAGAAAGATATATTTATATAACTCTAGGCGACATTTGGTACCGGATTTCAGTAAAAGACGTTGGGGTGAGATTGTAAGATCGATAGAGCACTAAGGAAAACAGGATACTGCTACGCCGCCTTCAAAAGCGAATGAATTTGCGGAACTGTAAAGCTGGAAAGATTAACATCATGGAATATTATCCAAACATAACAACCATTCATGTTCGTGAACTTTTAAGCTAATTATTCATTTTAGTTACGTTTTCACCTGAACTAAAAAGACAGTTAAAGTTCGTTCGTTAAAAATACAAATCACTATAAAGTTATGTGCAAGTTTCTTTACCTTTTAAAAATATTTAATATATACGTATAAAAATAAGTGTGTCTGTGTGTCTGTACTCAATAGATTCAAAAACCAAACATCCAATTGCCGTGCCAATTTGGTGTCCTTAAAAATAGTTTTTTACCAGATATGTTCGAAGTGTCTAAACTGCCTTATTGTTCAGATTAGACGTGAACGAGTGTTAGCGTGCCTTTTATTTGATAAAATTAAAAATGAAGCCGTGATTGCGACTACATTTTGATTTTAATTTTGGTTTTTTAATGTAAGCTATCTATAATAATATATTGCACGTACATGAAAAATTATACAAATATGGAATTAATGTATGAAGATTGGCACATATGTCCTTAATGTAAAGTTTCCATTCGTTAACTTTTTTGTTGATGACATAAGTTTCATGACGTTTCTTTATGTCGCCTCAATGGACAGTCTCTAATTTACTACAGAAACTTTGTATAAGTATATATACGGCGTTCGTATTTATTTTACCCTTAGGTATATTGTGTTGCATTTAGTTTTTGTACTCCGTTATTTGTTTGGCCTTCAGCCAATTCAATACCAGTCAACATTGCGAATATGATGGATATTCGTAAAATCGATTTATAATCTTTCATCTACTTGTTATATAAGTGGTTTATATTTTTCAATTTTAATTTTATTTCTGTTGATATTGTTAATTTTTTATTCAAATTATTTTTAACATATTTCAGTGTTTATGGCACATCGTCGAATAAGTTACATTCAGTAACTTAATTGGTTTAATAATAGATATTATTTCTGAGAATATTAGGTTACCGTATAAAGATCGTGTGACGATTAAAATTGTTGCAGTTTAAATAGATAAGTCCTTGATATTATAAATTGTTTACACTGGCTATTGATTACACGGATTATTAATTATTTTTATTATTATTATCATTATACGAGGGAAAATAAATTCGTTCCTTAAAATTTCGTTCTTCGTTCGAAAATTTTAGAAGAAAATAAGCCATTGTAATGTAAAATAGTAAATCTTTTTTGGCACTGATACTCACCGTGCGCAGTTGAAAGCCTATGATAATGTTGAGATAATAGTGTAGCATTAAAATCGGTTGAATTGAAAATATTGGACGTGTATTTTTTAATTTTACTGACATTGTGAAATAATTAAGGTATTTAGGTAATTTAGGCGTTAATAAATAGCTATTAATTTTCTTTATTTCATTTCTTTAAATCTTCACGTTATGTTACAAGCAATCATTTTAAACTAAAAATAGTTTATTACCACTAAAATTGGATTTTGAAGAAAAAATGTGCTGGATAAGACTTTTATAAACCTTATAAAGATGGTGTATTAAAATCGACGGAAGAAAAATCATTGAATTTTTTTATTTAAATACATGTCAGATTTTAATAAAATACATTATTTAAAATCTTAGTAAAATTAAGGTAACTAATAAAAATATTAAACACAATAAAATCATTATTTAGATTTCACTGTTACATTTAATTTAAATTGTAAACACTTTGCAAGGTGCAAATTAACCAAGTTGACTTGGAGGTAAATTGAACAAGCGAAGTCATAATAATTCATAGTGACAAGAAACAAGTAGTTTAATCAACAAGTTAAAGCTATCGCCTCTTACTTGTTGAAATGAAGCCATTGACTTTGGGCGGTAATATGCAGTAATTATAAATTGAATGTTATAACGTTTTTTGAATGTATTTATAAGGTTTTATTCTCATTATTGAAAGAAATTTATAACATAATGTAGAAATTTAATTTAATTTATTAATAATAAGAACTATTAAAAAAGAAAACAATAATTCTTCACATACCTATTTCTATCCAGAGTTAAGTTGATCCTTCAATATATTGTGTACGAAACATTTTCATTAATTTAATCTGGTACATAAATATTAGATTAATGTAAAAGCAGAAACATTTTTCACGCATCGTGAATGCGTGGAAATGAATATTTACGCTCCTTCCTATTTCACGCCGAGATGAATGCAAGAATTAAAGCATAGTTTTAATAGAGAAAATCGGTGTAGCAGAAAGATGAGTCGATCTGTTGTGTTAGTCTGGGCATTTCGTATAAATAATATAAAATTTCTTTTGTAAAATAGGGTTTTAATTACATAATATCTACATTGTATTTTTTTTTTGTGAACTATTAAGGTTATATTATGTTATAAATAATCTGATCAATAGCCTTCATATAGTTACCTCAGCTTTAGAAAGGTAGGCGGAGAGGGACGCTGCTGAAACATGAGCAGATACTAAAAATATAGACGTAGACGGTAATTACCAGGTAAGTAATAGTAAGTTATTTAAAAACTGAGAAAGTTTGAAGAATTCGATTTGAAAAACATAACATAGTTGTCGATTTTATATGAGTTGATTGATTCTATTTGTTGTAAAAGTCGACTAAGAAAGCGTACAGTAATTGTCGATGCAGTAAGTAATTGGTTAAAAGTTCCGTCGATTGCCATTGATCAATTCATTGCAACCGAGTAGTCATGGAAGTGGTTTTGGGAAATTGTGTTTATTGAAAACAAGTTGCCATAGATGCAGGTCTTAGATTTATATGACATACAAGAAAAGACAAATACGCTACTATGATGTAAAACTTAGACGACAAACATAGATAACAAAGGTAATTTTCCTTCTGGAGACACAGGCAGACATAGACGTGTATACTACCGGTTTAGCAGCGAGAGAAAGATTCCGAAGTAGTGAAAAGCGGGGAAGTGTCGAAAAAGATGCATTCATGATGAAGGACTTGTCTCGTACGCAGATGATGCTGGGTGACACTGATGTACGTTAATAGCCATCCGTAATATAAAAATCCCGAACGATCCTGCTATGCACTGACTTGATTTAAACCGATCGGGAATATCGTGCATAACGCATATACTGAATGGGCTATCACTACAAAGCAAAGCATAAAGAGGTTGCGATTGCATTCCTAACAAGTCCTGTAACCATTCCGTATTCCTTTCATTGTGTTACGATCGAACAACAAGGGGTTTTAGTGGGTAATATGTATTGTTTTACCTCCAGTGCATCAGGTATATTATAGTAACAAGAAGCTTGCTTTGATGAAATAAAAATCTAAGAAGGAAAACATAATCTTATAAACGGTTTTAAGTGGTCCAAAATATTATTTTAGGTTGCAACCACAGTCGCAATTTAATAACAACTAATAATAACAATTTAATAATAACTCTACTTGGGCTAAGTCATTCGGACTAGTAGTAAACCCGAAAAAGTCACAGGCTTTGCTTATTGGGAGCGCATATATGTATAAGCGTCTTGGCGCTGTCACTGCTATCCGTCCATTGCTTTACGATGGCGTTATTATACCTTTTAGCAAATCTGCAAAGAATCTAGGGGTAATCATCGATTCCAATTTGTCTTGGCTCCCGCACGTCAATGAGGTCAGCAAAAAATTACATTTTTCACTTCACTCGCTCAAATGCCTCCAGAACTTTTTACCTCTGAAAACCAAGATCTCCCTCGTACAGACTCTCCTTTTCCCCATTCTTGACTACGCTGACGCGTGCTACCTGGATGCCACTGAGAAGCTTCTAAACAAACTAGAGCGTCTCCAAAATGTATGTATTAGATTTATTTTCGGTTTACGTAAGTACGATCATATTTCCCAGTTCCGATCGCAACTCAAGTGGCTTCCAATTCGTCACCGCAGGAACGCTCATGTTCTTTCTACTCTCTATAACATCCTATACAATCCCTCTGCTCCTTCTTATCTCCGTAACCTCTTCCACTTCTCCCGGGCCCAGGACAAACCTTGTCGTACGAACGTAAGGACGTCACTGGCCATCCCCACCCATCACTCTGATTTCTTTTCCTATTCCTTCACTGTCCATGCTGCAAGATTATGGAACGCTCTCCCCTACGAAGTACGTGATTGTCCATCATTACCTGTATTTAAAAAGCGAGTCAAAGAGCACTATTTATCGCTAGTTGTCTAGTATATATAATATTTTTAGTTATATATGTTATATATGTATTTATGCTTATATTATGTATATATATTATTTATTATGCTTATTTATGTAAGTATATAATATGTAAGTATACATTTATGTTCATATTAAGTATGTAATTATGGTCAAAAGTCGTATCTATTGTAAATATTTCAATTTAATTATTGTGCACGTTGTGTCTGCCTTACTTTTTATGAATCTCCTTCCGTAGGCCTACTGGAAGAAATTTCTGGTTAGAAATAAGTAGTGCCTGTTGTGTCAGTTATATTTGTATTGTTACTTTAGTGTTTTTACTGTGTACAATAAACTGTTAAATAAAATAAATAAATAAATAAACAAAAATGCAATTTGACGAATAAAAGGGACCAATCAAATTTCCTAGTAAAGCCGTTAATAAAATGGCCACTAACAAAATCAGAAATATGTCCTAGGAATACGTAACGGTAGTGCTGTGAACCAGTGAAATAGCACTCAAACGTTTTAAATTTTAATCCGATCGTGATGAAATTTTAAAAGGGCGGCTTAAACGTTACGCTATATGCGTGCGTAAAAGTATTAACATTTTACTGTCTCTTTATTCGTGATAGAAATATATGAATATGCTTTAAAAATAGGAAATTATGTCTTCATGTTTTGAAATATCACAATTTGCTTAAGCTGTGTTTCAACAGGGGGAGCATCAAAAGGCTAATTTAATACACTATGAAATTTTGACCTTTTCTGAATTTGATTATATTGTTCCTTATTTTAACATAAAAATCTTGTTTCCGTTATTTAAGGACGTGGTTTTAGTAACTATTAGAAATTTATAATGTGAAAAGTTTACAAAATTCAAAAGAGAATACACGATTACATGAAAAATAATAAGACAAATCGTTTTATCCCGTGTAGTTCTAGATCTATAACTATTATGTGACGATTAATGTCCTATTACGAACATAAATCATCTAAGCAAATACCTCGATCCGGAACAAATATACGATAGTTTAAAGCATTTTGTTTGAACACATAAATTAAATCTGCATTTCTATTATAACAATAGAAAACAGTTTAAAAATATTATTTTGACATTTTTTTCATATATAACGTTTTTATAAATCATTTAAACCTTTGTGTCAGATATAATAAATTATGTATCCGGGTTTATTACATATATTTAGCACCACATAGCTATTCATACAAGATTCCTCTATAAAAATACGTACATTAATTAAATTATTACATTGACGTACATCCGATCCACTAAAACGAGTGATATAGCAGTCGTAAATCAACATCCCAAAAGCAAAATTGTCTCCGGAGGGATGATTTACGAATGGGCACCCAATCACGTGTGAAAACAATTCGGGACATAGGTTAGGAAATTACGTTTGCTGGGACATGATTTTTTCTACACTATATTTATTAAAAAAATTATTACTTTACTTTTTATGATACTTAATCACTTAACTCATAGGAAACCCACTGCTGGATATAGGCCTCCATAGATTTATAATAAGACCAGTTGGAGGTGACATGCGTCCGGCCTCTTTAGTCGACCTTAACCAGGTAATTTGTCCACCACGTGGGCAGACGTCCTGCACTTGGCTTGCCGGTCTAGAATCTTTCACTCCAGAAGCGGCTTAGGGCTTAGCTTACGTTTCATGCTATGACTACTATTTTTTAATTTCTTTTTAAATATAAAACTTCTAAGAAGGCAACAACTCTACGTATACTTTATAACAATAAGAAATAAACGATTACATTATGAAATATTGCATACTTACCCATACATATGTTATTGACAATTAATAAAACGCTTTATAAAAAATGGACATTATTTTCACAAACATACCAGTTCGTTCGCATTCATCAAGAGTGTCAGGTGTTTCCACAAACAAAGAGCAATAATTTAATTTTAAAACAGTCTATATAAAATGTAACGTAGCAAAAGTTGAAAAAATAACTTACCAAATGAATTCCACAGTGATACTGAAATATGCAACGGAACAAAGGTAATAAATTTACCTCCATCTGTCTTGGACATTGTATAGTTTGGTATTGGTAATATAAATAGAATATCAAATATTTACCAACCGTCTATATATTACCTACGAGTTAACGTAAGTTTTTAACAAGACTGATATACGTGCGCACAGGGTTTATACAGGGATCCGTAGGCGGCCCAACGTTCTGGATGCTCCTCATTAACCCCCTCTTGGAGGAGATAGGGAAGATTAGGACACACTGCCGTTCGCAGACGACATCGTGCTGTTCTTCTCGGGGCAGAAGGCACAGGATATCTCTGGTAGCGCCAACATAGTTCTCGCCCATGAACATAGGTGGGAGGTCAGAAACAAATTTAGGTTCGACCCTCACAAAACAAAGGTGAAGGTGCTAACCAATAACTTGAAGGACGACAACCCACTTCTGAGTACAGGAGGTGAGTCGCTCGACCTGACTAGGGAGATCCGGATACTAGGCCTTATAGTTGATGAGAGGATTACGTTCAACAGTCATGTGAAGAACGTGAGCAGGAATGCCAAGGGCCTTTATCGTCAGCTGTGCCGGGCTGGTAAGGTATCTTGGGGCCTGAACTCGGAGGTGATCAGAGCGATGTATCTGGCGGTGCTCGAGCCGACGATTTTGTATGCAGCGAGCGTATGGGCGCCGGCGGCTAGGAAGCTGCTGGTACGCAGGTAGATGGACGCGGTCCAGAGAGGCTTCGCTCAGAAGATCGCGAGGACCCACAGGACCGCGTCCCTGAACTCGGCCCTTATCCTTGCCGGGCTGCTTTCCCAGGACTTTCAGGTCCATGAAGTAGCCCATTTATTTGAAATAAAACGTGGATACTCTCGGCAAGTTGTAGGAGACTAAGACCTGGAGTTGCCGGTCAGCTACCTGAGACTAGGGCTTGCAATACCGAACTAAAATCTTTATACCGATATTTGATATTTGAAATTTGAAATACCGGGACACCGGTATAAAAACCGTTTTTATTAATAAAAAACTTACTAATTATATTTTTACTTACCTCAGTTGCAAAATTCACTTTACATCTTATAGGCTAGTATGGTATTTTGAAATAAAAGAAGCAAAAATATAATTAAATTAACAGTATTTATGAAATAATATGAATAACTTGCGTTTTGTTAATAAAAGTATGCTCTTAAAAACCTAATCAATCAATCCTTCAATTTTTACTCGTAAACACTAAAGCTAATTTGCAAAATGAAACAATCTAATCTAAACAATTTAATAGTTTTTTGTTACATATTTTATGTATTAGTACAAACGAGACCTGTACATTGGGCAGTAGACGTAAAACATCACGACAATCGCTTTGTATTGCCGACACCGCTTCTCGATGGTGCCATACTTGGCTCTGTTTGTGTAATAAATGAACCTGATATTGATTTTAATTGTATATCTTGAGAAAAATCTTGTAATTAATTAATATTATTTAAAAATTGGATTTATATTGTACATAAATTCAATTTTCATCAACTAATGTAATACCGAAATACCGGTATTTTTACATAAATACCGGTTTTTAATAAACGGATGAAAATCGTCCGGGATTCCGATATTGTAAGCTCTACCTGAGACTTCCACACTAGTCTGTTCAGCTTGGTGTGGAATTCTCCTGCCTGAAGGAAGGTGAGTAGGCTGCTCGACTTACCACCGCGGCTGTCGATCTGGGGATTTATACCGACGGCAGCCACATTGAGGAAAAGGTGGGTGCGGCGTTCTGCGTTATGCGGGATGCCGCACAGCTGCACAGCAAAAAGCCCAAGTTGAGCAGCTTTTGTACTTTATACCAGACAGAGCTGCTAGCACTAACGGAAGCCACAGGGTACGAGGCCAGCGGGTCGGCGCAATCATGCGCCATACTCAGCGACTCGCGGTCCGCCCTCCAGACAGTCGCAAAATCGGACACCCTCCATCTCTTAGCGGTAAGAGTAAAAGGGAATGTTTTGAAAGTGAGAGAGAATGAAAAAAAAAATGTTAGTTTCTACTGGGTGCACGCGGGGACGGAGGGGAACGAGAGGGCGGACCAACTAGCAAAGGACGCGGCCCTGAAGAGTAAAAGACGACCGGAATACGAAGAATGCCCCATCTCATTCGTCAAGTGACAGCTTAGGCTGGAAACGCTTGACGAATGGAATAGGTTACAGACGACGCAGAAGTTTTTCCCGGACGCAATATCAGCCTACCGCGTGCTCCACAGTGTCGAGGTGGACGCGGTCTTGGTCCAGCTCTTCACGGGGCACGGGGGGTTCTCTGAGAACTTTTACAGATTCAAGCTTAAAGAGGACCGCTCATGCTTCTGTAAACCGGGCGTGGACTAGACTGTGGTCCAACTTGTGGCCCACTGTCCCGCGTTCGGAGGACTTCGTGTGGACTCCGAATGCCGGTTAGGCATTAAGGTTAGCGAGATCTCAATGGTCTCATTTATCAGGGAGGAAGAGACACGTCCGGAATTCCTCAGGTTTTCTAAGAGAATTGCTGCAAATATAACAAATAGGAATAAAAGTTAAAAGTAAGAAAATTGTAATAGAAAAAAAATAAACGTAAATAAAAAGAATTAAAAAAATAATATAAAATAAAAATCAAAATTGTAAAACTAAGGAACGAGGTAACGGATGTAAGGTATTGGAAAAGAGGGAAAATGGAATGGAAGAGTAAGACAGATGAAATGTATAAAGCAAGAAAAAGAACGAAAGATCTTGTGATGCGTGAAAGAAGAGCGCAAAAATAAAATAATTTGTGAAAAAAATTAATGAAAAGAAAATAAAAGTCCTTAACGCATAAATCAGTTAGGGGTACGAGAGGCCCCTTATAGTGGGAGCCATAAAAAAGAAAGAAACATCCATACTCTCCCATATTTTCGGCAGCTTCGTCTGAGCAGTCGTAATCTTCGAAAGCTCAAGCTATCTCTTCTTATCCTGCCGAGGAGCTCAAAGCGAGACAGACCTTGATGAATTATCTGCATAAGCGCAAAGCTTCCGATCCAATGGAGTTCTGTTCACTGCGGAGCAATCGGCGCTTCTCGGCGCTCGTAAAACGTAATTCAAATAAATTCCTCATTTCATTTCAATACTACGATACTCACTTCACATCGCGCTCCCGTCGGGCGCAATGCATCACACACGCATCACACTAGTACTTAAGACACCGGCGGCCGCGTTCGCCGCGCCCGCGTTCAAGCAAGGGCTGTCAGAAGAGACTCGAGTGGACCACCGAATAGTCCTCGCTTCGCCAAGTAACACTTTATTTAGCCTCTTACTTATTTCAGTCACAACATTATACTCCTATACAGGATAGCTTCTCTTCGTGTAAATGTCAACGTTGTCATATTGGGATACGATCTGCCGGAGAAAAAGTTTCAGGGGCGTAAGATCATACATATAACATAACTATATTCTCGTCGGGACCCGTATTTTAAAAAATAGTAAATCCAGTATTTCTTTCCTTCATTTGCTTGCATCTTACTATTTTTTAAGGATAAAAGTTGGTAAGCAACTAAAGCATAAAAGTTTTTTTTATATACAACCCCGATATTTAAGAACATCAATCATTCTTCTACGATAAATTTAGTAATAAAATTATATAGAGAAAACTGCGTTTAACTTAAGCCTTTTTGTAACGGACAAGACTGTGATTCGATGACTCTATCTTCGCAATTTATTACTTACTAGGTAAGCCGGGATTAAACCATAATCGTATCAGTCGATTCCTTTCAATAAGTGCTATCAATCACAGTACTCACTGCTGGTAATTTGCCGTGATTAATAATGCCTCGAAAATATACAGTAGAAATAATCATGATAGATTTAAAATTTAAAATTACAGAACAATACGTAACGAATACTGTTCAATGATTTTATATATGGACTGACAGATAATAGGTGTAAGAGCTTTGAAGAGGCCACAGTCTACACATTGACTCTTTTAAAGCTCCTCATTTGCTGAAATTTAATGTATAGTACACCCTATGCAAAAATTAATGGTTTCTGAAATAATAAATGGTGTATTAAAAATAATAATAAAGTAAGAAAAAATTTTACAAAATTTAGATGTTAAATTTAATTATTGTTTACTATCTATCACTACAGAATTTCTATTGGCATGTCACATTTCAAGGGCAAAAAAAAAATAATGTAATATATTTCAGAGCGATCACGTTATAGAGTATATGTATTAGTGATAGATGTAAAAGCTTTGAGCATTTTTGCTGACAAGTTAGCTATACATTCACCCTTTTAAAATTTTTACACCAATTATCCTGTATTAGCCGATAATCAATAATTACTGATGTTATTTAACGCTTTCTGTATCAGTTATGTAGCCAATACACGTTATAAACAATGAACTAAAGAATTTGTTATATTTTATTACCAAAAATGAGTCGGGCAAGTTATTAAATATTTACAACAGACGGGCAATTAACCTATGATCTTATTAAAATAGTATAATCATACACATCGTATTGGTATTAATGCCAATAAGGAATGACCTGACCAAGTATATTGGCACAAGTATCATTCTTTTTGGAGATAGGTCTCCTCCAATATGACTGGTTGAAAAGGATCTGGATCCATCTTCCGACGAATTTAAAAAAGGCATCTGCTCATATCGTGGGTGAATGTCAAAGAATATAATAAAGACAGCAGCGGTTGTTGTTTTGAGTAATTTTTAGGGAGATAAAAAATTAATACGTGATGTTATCAACATATAAACTTCTAATAGAAAATTTTCATAATAAATAATTAAAAATTCTTAAACATATATGTAATAATTAATTAGTTAATAAGTGTTAATTAATTCGTGTAAAAATACTTAATTAATTAAATAGCCACTGGCGAGGTTAACCACTAGTTTGATCACTACGCCCTGTACCATAGTAGCCGAAGCAATATACACCGCCTAAGACCGGCACAGATGTTCTAATATAATGCTTTTAAAAAAGAGTCACGATCTTAAATAGTGAACGCAAGGAGGAGATGGCATAATGTACCACGTGATATTTAAAAGCGAAAGCTTGGATAAAATTGTTTATTTTCTTTTTTTTTTTTTAGGAAAGATTGCATCGAGCCATGGTGGAAATTGCACAGTGATTTATACGGAAACATAAGTTATTGATCGCATGCTTTAAACATCTTTCTAGTCATTTATCAATGATAATGGTCGATGGTAGCCCACTACAAACCTTTGACATCACAGCACTAGCGGTCGAAATTGGTCGATCATAGCGATGTCGTCGGTTTTGTGGCCACATATCAAAGGAATAGCAGTGCGTTGCGGCTAGTGGCGTTCGCACAATGGCCCATCACTCTATTCGTAATCGCCCATTGACGGTAGCTCCTTGTTCCGGCTAACACTATTCATTACAGTGTAAGTTAAAACAGTCGTTGGAATGACAACAATGACCGAAAACGTTATGCGCGGTTATATACCAAATTATAATTAATTTGTAAATACAAAAAATCGGAGTCATGTTTAAATTAATTGTCAAACACTTTGTTTTTTGGAGATGTAACGCTTTATTCTGCAAAAACCCATTAAACATAGATTTATTTTCATAGGACAGGTATTAAAAGAAAATTACAAAGGAATTTCCTAAACGAGGAGTCTAAGCTTTGTTAAGGATAACAAAGGAGCTAGCGCGTCAGGAATCGCAGTCTTCCGGGTTGATAATTTATTTTCAAGTTGAACCCTTAATTTTTTTTTGATCTTCATTTTTTTTTTCTCCGAGCGCATGGACTTAGGGATTTCTGAATCAATTCTTTGGTACAAAAATTATTGTTTACAAGCATCGATTGGTAAAAGAACCTAACTAAAGCAGCATATTCGTGAATAGAAAAAATAATTTTAACATATTTATGAACACAATTTTAATTTACATATGCAGGGCGTTTTATTTATTATATAAACTTTTTTTTTCATTATTTTATCAAAGATTTTGAAGTTATTAGATGTCAATTACATTTGCCAATCATCAACATTGACAGCCGATAAATGTCCATAGCAAGGCAGAGGTCTTGCCACCACGCAGTGTCTACCAGTTTGCGGTCACCACTCATAGCCCTTTCGGCCCCAACAGCCGTCGGTTGCACGAGCGATATGCTCTGCCCTGCTACTTCAAACAAGCAATACTTCGAGCTATGTGGATGACCTTAGATCTTTGCAGAATCTACTCACTTATGATTTGATCTCGCATCAAAGCTCCATGCATTTGCCAATAACTTAATTGTAAATAGATTAATAAAAACATAAGTAAAGTGAAATTAACTATACTTTTGCGAACGTAAAAAGTCACTAGTTTTTCCCAGTTGCCCGATTAATACAAACTTTATACCCTAAAAGAGTTTCTAATAGTTTTTCAGCAAATAATAGTTGTCACGGATGGTCCCAAAGGTGACATCGGTTGAATATGTCGTTAATCGGATACAATGTTTAATGATATTTTCCTCTATTTAACAACTCTGGATAATACTCTCTCTTAACTCTTCTCTCAACTCTGGATTATACACAGGTATCAGTCCATTAATAAGTACAATAACCGAGCTGTCACTGCCCTAGCCTGCAGAAAATTTTCGTTATTTTGAATATAACCGGAAATTAAATCTAATAAATATATACAATGTTCTTTGATAATTAATAGAAGTGAGTTTCATTTAGTACAGATCTTATAAAGTTTGGAGAGAGGATCACTTTTGTTTGTTTTGAGATTGCGGACCCTTAAATTAAAAGTGCTATTGACATTATTGCCCCACGGATAATTCGCTGAAGCACAAAAATGAAGTAAGGTCTCCAAGTCTCAAGATATACACCCATATCAGATATAGACGAAAATGTTTTTCTTGTGTGTATAAGGAGCAGACTTTATTCTTCAATGTGTAATGTGTATAAAAGTACGAGTCATAAAAAATATGTGATATTAAATAGGCAATGACATAAAAATATGCCGATTGGATGTTTCAAAAAGGTTCACCTGATAATGTTGATACCGTCACCCGTAGCATATCTGCAACGTCCGAGCAATTTCCGGCTTCTAAGGGGAGAGTGCACGTTTATGTTCAAGGTCCTAATGTTATATCTAGACGGGAATACATCTAGTTACAATTTTCTGAAAAATCGTGTGCTTGAATTGAGTTCGATTTATTTTCTCTTTGTGAAATTTAAAAAATAAACAAATCTGTTCGAATGGATGATTTTCAAGTCGTATAAAAGAGAGTTTAAAATATTTCGGCATTCATAGCAAGTAAATGAACAAGTGTACAGATAATTATGTATTATTACTATTATATACATTGTTATAATAATGTAAATGTTAAAAACAAGCATAAAAATTAAAAATCATTATAATTTTTTTAATATTACACTTGCAAGCATTGGAAAAGTGAACGCTTTACAAATATATATTTCAAGATTAGCAAATATGTTCGTGAGACGTAAAGATTTTGTAATTGGCTGGTTAAAAAATATTTTTTAAGAAAACTTTCTATCTATATCACATGTTTTTGTCAGAACTATTATGGGTTTGAGCAATAATGTCCGTTGTTTGTTTTATTACAAGTTAAATGCAGTCTTAATAGCAACAGTCACGATAGACTTCTGTTGGCTTTTTGTGATGAAGCCTCATGTCAATATACTATTGATAAGTGTTTTAATTAGTCTAAACGTGAGTTTTATAATTTCAGTAATGATGACAAAATTTTAAGTAAGATTCGACAGTGATATTAGTCAAATTTAAAATGCATTCCTCGATCATTTAGGCGATAGGAAGCTTTGTGCTAGAGGATATACCTAATAATCAACCACGCTCCATAATGCTTGCATGATAGATGCTGTGAAATAATATTGTATAATAGTTACGAGGCTGTGCCATAAATTCTGTGTTTGTCATTTAGTTACAGGTGACAAAGCTTATATCTGTTGTTATGGTCTTGAAACGTAAATAAATCCAATAAAAAATTAACAAAAGAAGAAGTTTAAGAAAGAAGATTGTCCCCTCTCTCTTTGGTAGAATTGGCTATTGTGAAATAATTGTAATCTAAAACAAGAAAACAGTACCAGAAAAATAGTGAGCACTATTTTTTTTGTACTTTTTAATGATTTTCCGAAAATAATTTTCCGAACAAACTTCACGGAGCAGAGGCTTCTTTCATCGGGAATACGCGTCGGTGTACTCGACCAAACGAACAACCGAGTATTCGACAATGACAGGTGTAAAATTGTAGGATCATCCTTTTTATGGCTCCGTACGTACGACATGGGACCTTTATTTTCTTCTTCTTTTTTAGCTGGAGGCTGGTCAGTTTACAAAGTTGTACATTGTTTTAAATATGGCATCATCGAAAATAAAGTTCGTAGCGTAAGAACTTACAAAGCACTGCAATTAACTTCTTTTCGCAGTATAATGGAACCACTAGCATTCACATAAAATTAATTAAGTGCATGTTTCAACGGAAGTAAGAACGTGCCAGGAAACCTTACTAAGGCCGATCGCTTTTTGCCTTAAGGATATTTAACGAAATAATTACCTTTTTATTTAATACATACAAAAAGGTTGATTGACTTATTTTAATATTGTTTATTACTATAGAAATATTTTGCTTGTTGTTTGTACGAAAGGCTTGGAAAAGCTTCGATGCAAAATTTGTGATAATTTTCATTGCCTTCCATTGCGTTGGCAAAAACCGTCCGAAGAATAGCAGCTTCATTAGGACAATGATCTATGAGATGCAATCGTACAGACCATCATATCACGGATGCAGGCATAGCCTTTTACAAAAATGTTGCAGAAGAAAACTGGGAGACGCAGAGGAGGAGGGAGAGAGGAAACATTAGGGACTCGATTTCTTCCCCGGGAGCCCTTTCTGTAACCCGCATAACATGGTCAACATCAATAATGTATCAACAACAATCAACAATAAGCTTACAAGCACTTGTATCAAGGCAAAAGAAAAAATAACACATTTATTTTACTATATAATCACAGAGTAAAATAAATCACCTGCCCTAGGAATCAATTTGACGTCAACCAAAATCAAAAAAAGTCATGGTAGGTTGTTGCAAACCCAAAAAATTCGTTTATATGAAAGCATAGCTTTGGAAATCTAATCATTTTTATATTAACTCCTTGCAATGTACCTATTATTGAGACAATTAACTAATTTATAAGGTGATCACTTTAAAATAAAGTTTTTTTTAAGACTTTTATTAGCATGAAATCTGATAAGACAGTGAGGTGCATAAAATTTCTTAACATTTCAATCGATAGAAAATAAATCAGCCAGTTTCTAAACCTTTCTTATTTGAAATCTAAGGGACCTATATTAGTGTTGATGAAGATGAAATCAAGGAATAATCGTAGTCGTGCAAACTTCAAAGCCATACATATAGAATTTATAAGGAAATATTAAATCACTAGTCTTTAAGCGTTATGCGTTATGGGCTTCTTTTTCTCTTTTGCATCGAATAAGGTATCGTTGAAACGCATCTCAGTACATCGTAGAATCGCGTGTAATTTAATATTCCGAACAAGCTTTCGAAAACTTTTAAGTACTAACCAGAGTTTGAATGAAAGTTTTTACTTTATAGCGTGAAGTTTAGTTATTACTACAAATATAGACTTTAAAGTTGTTGTTGGTACTTAAAGTAAAATTATTAATAAAATTAAATGTTGCATGTTGCAATGTGTTGCATTTCTTGAAAAAAAAAATGCAATGGTAGAATAATTTTCTTTTTCAATTCGTAAGTTACTACTCTATTTCTCAGTATTATGTTTAGGTAACTGCAGCTAAGGTCAGCGTATTTTGAACTTACTAATTCCACTGCTAACTTATCTGCTAACGAGTTCTATTGTTCTTGAAGGTACTTACTGTAAGGAAATGAATAGTCATGCATTACGAACGTTCGTAGTAGTACCTCTATTTGTAAAACATTACAAACATTTTTACAACGATTTTTACGCTTACGAGCTACTACAGTCCCGCTTTTATTCTCATAGTGCGAGATCGTTGTCACTGATACATTCTCACTTTTTAATTATTAAAGATAAAATGAATGCTTACAACAACTAGATGTTACTAGAATTAGGTTTACACGTGCTTTAAGTTTCGAAAGTGTCGTTAGTTGTGCTTTCAGTGCATTTGTTTTAGAATATTATGGCGTTGCTGCATGTGGCAACAAAGGAACCGTAGAGTCTAGGTAGTACAAAGCTTTGAGATGTAACAAAGAAAATTGTTTTCAAAAGTCAATAAGCTGATACGTAAATAAAATATAGTTTTTTTTAGGTTTATGATTTATTTAATTTTGGTAATAAAATAATATATATATTTTTTAAAATTATTTCATCAGTTTGTGATGATACGTCCTACGAAATTTTGTTCGTTATCAGATGATTATTTCTGATTTCTGATGATTATTTAATTAAGATATTTATCAAGTCAAGGTAAGACAAGGTCAAGTATTATTATAAACGACAAAAATTTGCGTAATTGTTTTTGTATAAATGATGCGCATATATATTATTTTATAGGTAATGTAAAATCTAAAATGAACAACATTTGGACTAACCAAAAGTCCAATGATGCTGTTTATTTTATTGACTTTCGTTATAAAATCTTAGTTTGATTGCGTGTTTTCATTAAAATGTTTTGTTGTAATGAAAACAGTGTTTCGGGTAAGCCCTCCATAAGGTAGACCGACGACAGTGGAGATCGCGGAAAATCGCTGGATACAAGCAGCGAAATATCGACTGCGAGCCTATTAGCCTATAGACGCTCACTGCGAGGCCTACGCCTTGCAGTGAGCGTCTATAGGCTAATAGGGTGATGATGATGATATACATATCAAAATATGCTTGACTTTAGCAAAAATGCCCACCATATTAGTTTGAGCCAAATCACCATATAATCTCGTCTAAGAAGATGTGATTAAATCTTACTCAGAGAAATATAAGAGAGTATGTAGTGGTGTAAGGTTTTGGACGACACGTAGAAGTTATCATAAAGTAGACGCCTGGCTCTTTTCGTTTGTGCAACAATGTTTGTTCCTAGGAATATATTAAGAACTGACAAACTGAAGCAAAACATATCTCAAATCAATTCGTTATGTGGACTAGATATATTTCAACGTATTATTAGGACCCAGTCATCAAGTTTCACGACTGGGTATAACCTATTTTCGAAGCACGTTGTGCAACTCACTTGTTGCCATAAAATACCTCCTTCACCCGCACAATCGATCTGCCAATATTGTATAATAAACTGATAATACTTAGAACACTTTGAAATTTTAGATAAAAATAGTTAAATGTTCTACGAGTGAATTTTATTTCAAATTAAATATTTATAATAAGAAAGTTTTGTCCTAACAAGGGATTAGAATTCAGTTCCCAAAGAACGTTCTTTAGCTAAACCTAGTCTAGTGTCTCCTGGAACGAGCGAGCGCACTTTCTGACGAATCAATCTGTATAGCCTTGCGCTGATTTTTAATTTTGGGAAATAGAAAGTCACACGGTACCAAGTCAAAACTGCAGAGCGAATATTAATTATTAAGGTAATTTCACGTTTGCCATTAACATCTATTATGTAATATTAATAGAATACTTTTACTAATGCCGAATCTGTAAATAAAAGACCATTTTATATATATTTAACAGTGATACAAGTCTTGAATAATGTCTTAACGTGTATTATTGACAGGAGATTTCACACTTCAGTCATCGCATTACAGAGATACGCCCTCTATGAATAATTTAGTCGCAAGAAATGGAAGTCTTATAAAATTTGTAGGTGCGCGTAAATAAAACTTTCGTAAGAAACGTTGCATATTTTTGTTTTGATCCATCTTTTAGTTCAGGTGAGTTCTTGAGATGCTACTCGTTCAGAGAAGAAACAGAAAAAGTGTGGCTAGAAGGCGTCTGTATCTTGTGGTAAACTAGTTTAAAATCGCCTTTTTCATTCAAGGAAATTATCTGGCATCTTAATCGGTAGCGATTGACGCCGCCTAGCGTTTAGTATGTTTATATTATATTTATGTACAAATTTTATTAACTTGAATATTGTGATGTTAAAAACTACTTTAATTATTGTATATTATCAAATTTCAGTTAAAAAGGCAGCAAAAAACACTTGTGAATGTATATATTGTATATAAAAATTTGAAATTTGTCGTTTCGCTTCTGTAATAAAAATGTTGTTTAGCCATGTACGTGTATGCATTATTACTGTTGTATTATATACAGGGTAATTGGTTATAGATGTAAAAGTTTTAATGGGGTGAATGTGTAGTTCATTAGCAGTCAACTAAAGGTACACGCTTTTTTGAAATATATAGTTACAGAATAATGAAAAAATTAATATTAACATACAAAGGGTTTTCAAATACGGACCCATACAAGATGTTTATTTACTCAGCAAGCTCTCGAATCGTCAATCGCCATTTTTTTTACTCTTTGCACGTTTTCGTCGGTTTTTGAAGTCGAGGAAAATCCCAGCTTTAGCACATCCTTGACCGATTTATTCCCACTTTTGTATCGCTTATACCACCTGTAAAAAGTTTTAAAATCACATTATCAACATACACTGATCTTAACATTTCGTTACGTTACGTTCTTGGGAACTTTTTAGCGACTTAAAACAAAATATTATTTAAAAACGTGATTTAAAATCCAGGGTGCGCTACAAATACTAAATGTATGACCCCATTTTGTGCAAATATGAACAAGTTTAGACCAGTCGCAACTGAATATATTGATACAGAATATCCCAACGAATCAAACTGTCGAGTATATTTATTAAAATGGACGTTGATACAGTAGTTCCTGGTACACCATTCACTGTACTTCTTGATCACACCTTGTATAACGTATGTATATTATATGCTTCTATTAAAGTCAAGATAAAATATTATATAGTTTTCTGTGTTAAGTACTGAGTTCGTCGTTATATAAAAAATGATTCGTAACACAAAGGAGTAGAAAAATTAAATCCATATAAAATAAGTCGCGTATTCGGAGAGCTTCTAAACCGACTTGTTGCGGAGATACGAGCTTCATGAATTATGTGAAATGAATACGTAATAGCGACGGAAGATTATAGATGTTTTTTTTTAAAAGGTTTTTTTTATTTGTAATAGAGTTCATTATACAATAAAAAGGAATAAAAGATGTCCTTTGGTCTTTTTACTAGCAGACCGACACAGATGTACGACACGGACCGTAGTACGTCACAAAATTTCCAAAAAGGGTCACGATATTCATTAGTCAAGAATAGAAAGCAGGAAGGAAAAGGAAGTGTTCACAAGTATTATTTACTAATAGTTTTCTTCATTTTTAGTTTTTCTCTTATATTGGGCATATTTTTATTTTAAGTTTCAATAAAAAAAATTATTGTCAAAAAAGTCACTTACATAAATTTACCACAAACAAGAAAAGTTGTTTACCTAAGTCGCACTGGTTTATATCGAAAACATTAAACGAAATTTTGTGAAATCTGTCACACACAGTTATTCGTTATTTTCCCACATTGGAAACAACTTCTAATTAGTTCAACATATTCGGTAACGATGAATGTTTTCCACACAACATCATTTCGATATTACGATATTGGTAATCAAAGTTTTATGCTACATTAACGTGCGACCGACTGTACAAATGTTTATTGTTTTACAATTGACCTGCGGTGGATTTTGCAGTGACTTTTACTAATGGCTCGCAGATATGTTGAAACGGTTTTCAAATTATTACTATTCAGCGTGTTTTTGTAATAAGTAGCTATTGTTATTATATTAAATTATATTATTGAATAAACCTGCTTTTAACAGCAAAATTTTATTGATAAAGTCATAACCTTTACCTTTAATTGCAATCGAAATTGCTAAACTTCCAGAATATCATATTGCGGTTCAAATATAAAACATCTGTTTTAGATTTATCAGTAATACAATAATTGTTGAAATTTATTGAGTTCACTATAATTTTTTTCATACGATTGTATTTTTGTTCACTAGTCTAACTAAAAGTTAGTGCTTCTTTTTTAATTGCTTCAAAATTTTTGTTTTCATTTTTTCTCATTTCATGATATTTACTGAATGATAAACTGTTAGAAAATGCCTTCGGTGTTGAGTTTGCCGTTGTATTTTGTATTAGAACTGTATAATAAATTACTAAAGGAAACCATATTCAGTTGATATTGGGAAAATTTGTTTTTTATATCGAATAGTTTGGTTTTAAAATTTGACTCTTGATTTATGTTTATCGAGATAATGAGATTTTACACAATTATCATCAATAGTATTCCGTAAAATGACGTTTACAATGATGATGACGATGGTGACTTTCCGTCGGTGTTCCTAAGCAGGAGAACGACCTGGTTATTAGCTTAAGTAAGCGAGCAAATTTGGCAGCTAAAAATAAAGATGTAGATGACCTCAATTTTATAATTCAAAATCAAATCGTAGGTACTGTGTATTCATTCAAATCTGTCGACTGTGTAACAACCGAATTTTTAAGCTCCTTGGATGTGCTTGGTGTACCACCGCACAATTTACAACTGAAGGTTAACTCGGTAGTCATCATGCTTAGAATTTTAAACCAACCAAAACTGTACAATGGAACGTGTTTGGTGATAAGAAAACTGATGAGCAATGTGATTCACGCGTCGATACTTAAAGGAAAATTTAAAGATGAGGAAGTTTTTATTCCAAGAATTCCGATGATCCCTACAGATATGCCCTTTGAGTTTAAAAGAATTCAATTTCCGATTCGTTTTTCCTTCGCCATGACGATCAACAAATCACAGGGCCAATCCATGACTATTTGTGGCCTCAATCTAGAAAATGCATGTTTTTGTCATGGTCAAATATACGTGGCATGCTCACGTGTTGGCAAACCATCCGCTTTATTTGATGCGCCTGACCAAAAAACAAAGAATGATGTTTACCACAAGGTGTTTGAATGAAAATTTGATTAATGAATTAATTTGAGTGTATCCCAATCTGCACAACATAGTTTTCAATCATTTTTTCTGACATGTGTTTGAAGTCTTTTATTATTATTTTTTTAATTTTTATTCTCATTCTGTATGTATACATCATCATTCATCATAATAAAATACTTTTATATTACTATCTATATTAATATTATTTTGTATCATTGTATTACGTTCATCAAAGCCTAAATTAGTTCAGCTAAAAGGTAACACGACATTCATTGACTGTTAGGCGGTACAAAGTTCGCCGGGACAGCTAGTATTAGATATAGATATTTCACCTACCATTAATTTATATCTGTACTGCCCAAATGATTAGCTGGTAGAAAATATATTCGGCATGCAAGTTCGTGTGTATTCTTTGTATAAGAAGTGTATAAATAAAATATTATTTTTATATTATTAGTTAAAAAAGGATTTTTTTTTAAATTATCCGAACTGAACAGATGTTTTTTTATACAAATATAACTAATGTTACTGAACAGTATCACATAAGATCCCTTCAATCATAATTTAGCGAGTATTAGTCTCAAAAGTTTTCAAAACTTGTTTACATTTTAAAAACTATGCTGTCTAAACTTCCAAAGTTTATTGAATTTTATATTTTTTAAACGTTATGTTCATATTAATTTCCAACATGTTTTCATATAAGTTTAAGGATAAATAAAACGTATTTTCGAAATTCTAGATATTACAGAAGAAAATGCAAATGTGGAAGCAATTAGTTCAGCTGTAATAAAACTTTTAACGGCGCTAAAGAGAGCTATAAGTAGTGTGGTTAGTGCCAACAGCTTTCAGTCTGCTAACAAACTTTTGTTATTATACTTACTACTAGCATTTGTGCCCATATTAAAACCAATAATTTTAACTAGTTAAAGCAATATTTCATAAACAATGGTTTAAAATATAATTCAGTACGAAAAACAAGTAGGATAGACAGTTAGAACTCACTAATAGAGCGAATTACGAGTATTAATAACGAAACGACACGTCGCGTTTTGGTCTTTCAGGTTAATGGCGTATCTAAAAGCTTTTGGTATTGAAAACTATCTTAGAGATCAATGGACTGCAAATGTCCCTTCACCTTAGAAAAACTCTTTCTACTAATCACGCCTCCTTCTCCTTGCGTCGGGCTTTTAAGGCCGTGAACTTTTTTGGAACGTTTGTGGCGCACTGTATACGTCATCTGTGACGATTCTCGGCGTTGTGTATTGTATCGGCTACTGTAGTGTCAACGTGGTTCGGACCTGATCGGACCTGTGCCTGGGATTGGTCCTAATGGTCGCCGTTCAACTACCTTTCCAGGGATCAAAATTTTTCCAATTTGAGTGATAACTGGGAAAGCTTTTCCTGGCTATGTGACGAAAGAACTGCAAAATCTACTTTGTGCATATGGTAGGTGGAAAGGCAAGTGGATACTTCGAGTTCCATTATAATCGATGTGGTGGTTCTACGTGCAATCCACGAAATCCGTAGCATTCACCGCCAACACAACATCTCAAACGCATCGATACGTAATCGGTCCGCTTTTCGCAAGGTCCCAGTTTCAGTTAAAAATAAAAATATATTTAAATCAACGCATAAGTATACGTCGGTAGAATTCAATAAAAGTAAAAGTATTAACGAATTTACTGACACTATTCATAATTTTCAATCCCTAAATTTACATTGTTTCGGGACAAATTCCTGCAAACATTTACTAAGTGCGACGATAGATAGCATGCTTACTACACACGGACATTTCCGTTACTACTTTGACTTTACTGATGGTGCATACATAATATATTTTAGTTAATGAGTTCACACGTTTAATTTAAAAAATAAAACCCTAATGTAGCTCTTAAATAAAGAAATTATTTTGTGCAATTTTATGAATATTAATCACCATACGATTTATACATATTATGTGCAAATGTGATAAATTTGAACCGATAATTACATCATATGTACGATATTTTTATGATAAATTTGATTGGATATCAATACATTAATTAACTTTCAGATGTAACGATAATTAAACTTTTATATTAATCTTAAATGCATTACGAATAATTAAAAAAAGCTCAAAATGGAATAAGAGGGAAACAGGCATTCATTGCTATTATTTGGAAACGTACTAAAAGAATAAATCATAAGGCAAAGCGACTATTCTATTTTCATGTGAAAACTTGCAGTCCAGTCACATAGAAATTGTATGAGGGAATATTATTTTTAGAGAAAAGTATCATGTGTAAAGCACGAAATGAAATTAAAATTTCAAATGAATCATTTTTATTACCTTTTTGTAAGATTCACTGTAAACTTATCTAATTTATTTAAAGTACGTCAATTTTTTTTTTTTTTTTTAGCTAAAGTTTTTAGTATCTAATACTGTATAAATAATTGTATAGCTGTGTTATGTGTGCGTAATTTTGTAAACCTTTTGTTGGTAATTTGGAACTTGTCAAAAATATTTTTGCCAAATTTTATTCAAATAAGTGCTATACTTTATTTACTTTTAGTACGATTTTTCACGATGAATACTTTTTCATGCGAACAGATGGTGAGACCTATCCTTGGGATTTCTCCACGAGATAGAATCAAAATGAACAAGATCCGTAAACGAACGAAAGCAACTTACATTGCCCAGTGGAACAGCAATTTAACGTGGCAGTGGGCAGCCCATTTTGTCGTGCAGATTACATAACCGTTATGGCCTGAAGGTTCTGGAGTGGAGACTACGGATCAGAAAATGCGGTGTAAAACATCCGCTCACACGGACAGACAACTTTATTAAGGTCTTCGGAAGACGCTTGATGAAGGCCGCTTCTAAGTAGTACTATTGAAAGGGAAGGATCAACAGTGGTCTTTCTACTGTTAAAATAATGGCTCATCATAATTTTTGATGTAGAACGATGAGTTCAGATGATGTCCGCATCACTTTACCAAACTTTCTTGCAGTTTCTAGAAGGTTTTTCAAGAGATTTAAAGGGGCCGACTTTGTGGTGCGTAGGTTATAGCATGACAAAAGTCATTCAGGCAGACCCTTACTCTCAGGAAAACGCCGTCTTCGTCTAGTTACTATTAACTGGTACAAAAACCATGTGCACATATACAAATCGGTTAAATATTATATAAGTTATATTTCACGTGTAGACTATATAAAGGCGGAATTAATGCCTTTTAGGCACTCTGTACCAGCCAACCTAGACAAAGACTAGTGCAAAAATAATCATTAGCCAAATGTATTGTTATTATTTATAAGAGAAGTAAGTTTAGATTATCTTTTTACGATAGCTATAATAAAATTACAATCATACGTAGTTTAATCAGAATATATAATTATTATTAAAATTACACATATTCATGCATATATATAGTATAATATATGAATAAAGTGCAAATTTCTTATCCAATAGGATACGACTTTATGAACGTATAACGATTCGCAGACGAACTATTTCCGTGGGTAAGTTAATTTCAAAGTGTAATCAAGTCGTATAAAGGTAAGTATGTTGACATGCGACAAGTATTCTTTGTAACTTAGATACAATATTATATTGACGTTTCTAAAAGTTTTAGTTACTGGGAGGACTGAAAGCGCATATTATGTACCCTATTTAACTACATCTTATCTTTTAAATAATGACTTATTTTGTAATAAATGAATTTTTAATACATTTATTCAAAAAAAAAAAAAATAATTTAAGTGTCGCATGCTTACGAACACATTTTTACAACAAATAGTTTATATAAACATCCAAAGTATCGGCAGTTCAATTTCCAGCTAAGAGATCCATTTATTCGATCCAAAAGTGTTCTGAACCTGTGAAATACTAGCAGGTGAAAGTTCTATAAAATTCTTATAAATTGATACACTTGGACCCTGTCAGAATGGAATTTATATTTTGTATAGTCATATTTAAAGTGTGCATAGTCAAATTTTATTCTTTTTGTAGACTTTAATCAAAATTTGAACTCAATCTAAAGTTTGTGAATATTAATTACATATTTAAATAAAAAAAAATTAATATCTTCAACATTTAACTTTATTTCAGGGGAAAAATTTTGGATATGTATTTCAATCTAAAATATAAAAATGTTGAAATATAATTTAAGTAACAAAACACAATGCCAAATACAAATACAATTTTAATAACCAAGAAAAATTTTCTTATTCAGAGTAAATGAACTAATATCTGAAGTGTATGCTTCAGCACAGTCTGAGAGCTCTCATTAATAGGCCCCAGTCCATCAAACTAATGTTAACAAATAATGTAATTAATAGCCATAATTTTGTTGGAGAGAAGGTTGTTAATTATTAAACGTAATGGAACTTTAACCGTATTGTTGTTCTACACGGTGTCTGCAAAGTTTGATAAAATACGACAAAGAAGTTGTTTATTTTAATCAAGGCGTTACATTCTGATATTATAATTAAATTATTCGTGCATAGTGCATAGTAAACGACAAAGGGAAGAAATGGATTAATTATCAAGGCGCTGTATTTTAAAACGGATGCATAGTTAATGAACTCATTATTTACACTCGCTTTATGGTTGGAGGAGATTTTGAAAGTAATTACATAGCACGCTTGTGTAAGTTAATCTATATAAATAAATAACATTGAAGTGTCTGTTTGTAATATTAAAATAACCGCTTTTTACAACTTAGATATGAGTACATATGTATACGGTACGTATATATATATATATTTAAATTAAAATTTTTAGTCTCTCTGTCTGTTTGTTTCTGTTGAAATGGCTGGACTGATTTATGGAGGACATATACCGGTAGATGTATATTCTGATGTAATAAGGAGTAACTTGGGCTATTTATTCTTTAGAAAAGTTCTTAAACAAAAAAATAATTAACCAAGTAATATATATTTATTGTTGAATTCCACGCGTAGGAAATTGCGACCACAAATAGGAATAAGTAAAATTAAATCTCCGAGGTTTTAGTAGAAATTGAAGGTGAATAATAATTCTTTGAGTAAAGATTTTAAATAATAAAAAGAGTAAAATGAATTAAATGAATTATTGAAAAAAAAAACGTATTAATTTCATATATACATACTGTCGGTTACAGAAGGTATCATTTGTTTCGCGAATAGCGAACTGTTTTAGAGTTGCGTTCAGCGAGCTTGGTCGTAAGTCATGTTTTAAGCTCGTCGGGGACTGAACGCTGTGTGGTTGCGCTATTAGCTTGAGCTCATTTCCATTTGGATTCACACGCAGAGGGTAACATTTGCCGTTGAATCTTCAATTATTCATGCGATGTGATCACTCACGTGGTCACTTCAGAGGTTACGTATTGTCATGTTAAATTTCCAAAACGCTTTTGTCTAAACATTTTTGATGTTTTGTATCAGCAAAAAAATTGTAATAACAATTTAATGTGAAACTTCACATTGAATAGCCGATATGAACAACGTAGTTACAATATATATATAAATAATATAATGTATAACATAAGAGAGTAAATTATAAATTTAATTTAAAAAGTCAATTTATTAAAAGCACGAATAGCCAATGATCTTTTTACTTTAATATGTCAGTAAGGTGAACGAGGGATAATTATGTCTAGTTCCTGAAGATAATAGTCTACGTAATTTACAGCACACATACCACATTTGAAGATTGTTGAAAGCGTTTATGATATGATTAAGTAATGTTATTTTCTACAATTACATTGTTTACGATGGATCTTATAAATAGGTAAAAGATTACCTAGAAAAAAATGGAGAGAATTCTGCTCACAGATGCGCAGTGAGGTAGAGTCAGAAATGATAAGATCAGCAGGATAACCAAGGTCACGTCCAAGGTCATTAGTTCGAAGAATTGTTCATTTGAAGTGGCAGTGGTCAGGGCACATCGCTATAACGCAAAGGTTCTCGAGTGGCGACCACGAGCCGGCAGACGCGGCATGTGTTGGCCTGCCACTAGGTTGACCGAAGCGTAGTCAAGGTCGCAGGAAATCACTGAATGCGGGTAGCGCAAGATCGGTTACCACGGCTATTTTTGGAGAAGGTGGCCTTGCAGTGGGCAACATGATGATGAATATTATTTCTCATTTTACTTTACAATTATTAGTTATGGTTTAAGAATATAAACCAAGAATAAAACAATAAAGGCGATGACTGAGTTGTGTTGAATCTAATCTGTGCTGTTAATAAGATGGAACAAGAGAGATGCTGCGCCTTTTTAAAATGCCAATTTATCAATTTATAATTATTTTTCTATTTATAAAAAAAATACTATTTGCTAAATATTAAAAAATAGTAACATTCTTTATCTAATACATATATTGTATGTACTTTTTGTGATATAAATATGTGGAAAACAAAAAAAGAAAGGTAGTCCAAAATAGAATTGCCAATTATGTCCAACGGTTGACGATGGAAATGATGAACTGCAGTAGTCAGTGCATATTTAAAAGCCCCCACTTCAGGACTGGAAAAATTTATTTGTAAAATGTATTTACTTAAGCCTATGAAGAAAATGATTACGTATATAAAAAAAATAAAAATTCCTTAAACAAACAAATGAATTAATTAATATAGCAATCGAAAGGCTTAGTTATATTTTAAGTTCGATATGAGATAGGAAGCGTATTGGTGCATCCGAGATGTAATTCTAGATGATAATGTTGCGGATATCATTGACTCAGCATCATATTAATGTCTCCATTCTCTTCAAGCACATGATTAATACAAATAATAGTCACAAAGGAAAGACCTTGTTATGGAGAGACTTGTTGTCTAGGGTAGTTTACACGTTTAATGGTGATGTGAAATGTCGAGTGATTCCATATAGACTACGCGGTTAATCGGCGAACCATCTCTCACTGAACCGTTTAAGATATGGGAGTCACCTACGAGTCGCGTTTAAGATTTATCGAAAATAAAATACATTTTGTGACTATCAATCAAGACATATAAAAAAGTGAGCCGGGAGGTCATGTCGTCCAACCGGACTGAGAAGTTTTCAAGTCTAAAAAATATTTTAGGATTTAAGACTCGGCCTAAACGATGTAAGTTACTTATTTGTATTTATTGAATAAATAAACACATTTTATACTAATATGTAACTATTAATTTATAAAAATATTTGACATGGCCTGAATGAAGTGAGTAAGGCTCACCAGTGGGTCGGTAAGTATACAACGTGTCAACGGCTCAACATTTAGAAATGGTCTAGTTTATCGTAGACGGATCAAATAAGAGGCGTTAGAAGTGTGTCAGTGAGCAAGCCTGCGCTGCCAAGAGCATACAACTAAGGTAATTAGTAATTAGTTCATATTATTTGAATTTAGGGTTTCTGTAGGTGCTCGTGTTTGCAAGTGCCAAAATAAAAATTTTAACAACATCTTAAGTATTTAACAGATAAATTAAGCAGAATATATTCCTTTTGTTTCTAATTGAGGAAATCAGTTCGACTTTCAAAAAGTGTCTCAGTTACTTCAGTAAACTGAAAGATTCTGCCGTGTACATATGTTAACAGGATTTAAATTTATTTTTGCTAAAAGTAAAGTATATAGAGAAAATTAACCAATTTTCACCAACTGTGGTTTTAAGCGTATAAAATTTTAGCAGCATCCAAGCGCTTCATTACAAATGGTTTTGAAACTTACAATACTTTCTACATTCGGGTGGATTCTGTGTGTAATGTGGTCTGAGAACTAGTGTGCTTTGTAATGAGTGAAAATTAGATTATGACTTCTGCCGGGAAAAACCTTTTATGCTATTTCACCCACATTACACTTCTAAAGTACAATACATTATTTTGGTTATCGCTTTATGTAGGAAAATTGTTTTATACCGGAATATAATTATGATTGTCTTAAATGTAAACTTTTTTGTAAAATATTGTCAAATTGTAATTTATACGTCAGATATTTATAATTAAGAAATTAAAAAAATAATTCTTTAAAGAAGTTTTATGTTAGGTGTTTTTGAGATTAAATCTTATAACTGAATATTTTGACCATCGTTTCCAACGACAAACACTACAATTAATTAATTAATTAAATTAAACAGACACGGGGTAGTTTAACAGTAACGACTATCTTTCTCATTAAATCAATTCAGTTTTTCGTATCTTGTTCGGCCATAAATACTGTTGCAATAAAAAAAAATATATAGAGAACATTTTAGTTCGGAACATCATTCTTTTATGAATGTTTAAAAAATGTTTCATGAATGTATGAAGTCGGTGTTAAATATTTTTGTAATATTATATTAAAATGAAACGGGGTAATAAATATAACAGAACATTGAAACAATATTGAATACATTTTGAAACTCCCAGCTTGGTATTTAACTGATAATTTAAAAGCGGCTTGCAAAAAGAGGCCGCTGAATAGTTATATCCACTATAAAGGATTTAGCTACTGATCAATATTTTAATAGTTTATGCTTAAAGCTCTATTAAAGCCTCCCAATTAATCATGATGTGGATGTTATCGGAATTTAGTGTTATTTTAATGGAAGGTTATCCATTAAGAATTGACTATGCCGTATTTGCTGGGAAAAGATTGAGAGATATTTTAAGATGGGATTCTTGAGGAGGTGGTGACGCGGTTTAACAATATCATTCTCTATAACCAAAAATGGAGCACTAGTCAAAAAGCTCGATCCATCCAAGCGTGGTTTGAGATGAACGTTTTAAATTCTATCAGAGGTGAAAACTGGATATCATCTAGTTTTGACTTTAATCCATTCGCGGATTATTAATGGCCAGTACTAGTTCAGTGATTGATAATTCTTTTAAAAAAATCCTACGATAGCCTTACTGAAGAATTTTCCCATGAAGGGAGTGTTAACTGGCTATAATGCTTAAAGAACTGTTTTAACCAATAGAGCTAGTTTTATGTAAGCTTCATATTTTTAATGCAATTATTAATGCACAAAACTAACACACGTCGTAGTAAATGTACACACGTGTAATTAATGTTTAATAAAATAATAATAGTATATAAGGATTTTAATTGTAACAAAATTTTTGGCTTGAGGTGTCTAAAATAAACAGCAAAATGTTACAAGTTTAGATTGATATGCTGTAAAATTTACTGTTCATTCAAGTATTTTTTTGTCCTGAAAAAGGGGGAAACGCTTTCATCCCTGCTGTTTCCTTTGATCAATTTGTCTCAATTTTTTCTCAGAAACATGAACATGAACAAGTATACAAGTGTCTTAGTCAAAACAGCCATCAAAGTATTATAACTATTTTTGCAAATATTTTTGCCTTTAGAGATACAAGTTTTAAGTAACAACTTTTTTCGAGATGTCAATGAACGTTATTTTTATTGAATGTGTATTAATCATTGTGTTTCAGTTCAAATACGTGCATTTGAATTTAAAACCTTTATTCTGCAATTCCATAATTCACGGTTCACAAATTCTACGAATCCGACATTAATCGGAAATAAGTTAGAATTGCAGAAGTAATTTGAACAATGCATTTGTGATCGGATTAACAGGACGAAAATTGTAATTAATGGACAAAACGACAAATGTGTTGCTATATTTGATCATTAACAATTTTAATTTTAACAGTTATAAGAATTTGTATCACATGCGCAAGTTTGAAGCTGTTCGGCTTTTGTTGAAGTCAATTTTTAATTTAAAAAATCAAGCACAGTTCTGAAAATAAAAAGTTTTCATAAAATGAATCAAGTATAAAGCCGCGAAGGACATCTATTTTAATATAGTGATTACATTAGTAATTTAACTACTACTCAATACTAAAAGAATGCTGCAAAGAATATTTTTATGCAGTTAATTTACTTTATTAATTTTCAGCACGAAAATAATTGAATAGACCAAAAGTGAAAACCGCTCGCAATGGCGCCTTGTGTAAAAGACGTTTTACGTAAGCCCTCTCGGCTGCAAAATCTGTGTAGCGGGTAGCCGCAGACCCTGTTGAATGCAGGACTCTTTTGTAATGTTACATTGTTAAAAAGCTTCAAACAGGTATATGTGATTAAAACAATTGGTTCCGCGTTTAAAAATTAAAAAGTTTTAAAATACATTTATAATTTTTATTGCGAAGTGATATAAAATTAAAGAATCATTCTTAAAGAATTTAATTTTTATAGATATATCATATCGAGAAGAGAGCATTTAACGTTGATCAAGTAAATGATGGCCCTGGCATTAGTACAATTGGTAATTACCCCACGGTGTATCGTGAAATTATTGCCCAATAACTTATGACTTTCGTATTAAAAATTATTAGTGATATTATATGAAATTAATTAGATTATATGGGCAGGTTGGTGACTTCATGATTACCGATATACCCATGTTAGAGTGTCATATGATATTCAGAATAATATACAGATATAACGTAGTAAGATTTAAGCATCGGTGTCTAGTTATTGAAACTGATACTATTTTTTTTGTGCTCATAAGCACAGACAGTGACAAAAAAGTACGAATAAATAGTAGCTTATTTCTTATAGATTTTAATAAAAATGTATTCTTTTTTTAATTGTCTAGATTACGAAAAGATTTTTTAATAATTTGATTTTAAAACTTTAATGGTATTTAAAAATGTGAAACAATGTATTCTTTCGAAATTTAATTCGAGTAAAAAGCGGAAAGAATTTTCAAAAAATAATCATAAATGGCAATAGAAATCTTCGTCGCCTGTTCAATACTTGCAGCGTCATTAAGCAAAGCCATTCAGGCGATAATATGAAAAGAATGCTAAATTGATCTCAGTGAAAATATCGTCATTTTTTATAGAATAAATGTTAATGATGTACTTAGGTTAAATAAAATAATTCTATCTAAATAAAAATTAATACATAAAGCGCTGTTAAGCGTATAATTCTAAAGCAAATAAAATTCGCTCATTTGTCAATTTTTTTTCATGTCTACGTCAAGGCGTGCATAAAATGAACAAAAAATTGAGGAATTTTGAATAAAATAGTATAAACAACTATAATTGTAGCTCTGAAAAATTTAAATCAATGAAACAAAAATGCATATACATAAAAGGAAAATTAAACGGTGTTCAAGATATAAATTTATTTTTATGATTAAGCGTTTGTTTATTTACGTAGGGAAAGTTTTAGAAGTTATCTTTCGTTAAAGAGTTCAGAAGCACATTAATATTGGTTAGGAAATGTTTTCGTTAAATGTCAGGTTGTTCACAAAATTCTACAGCATTTGCAGTAAATGGAAGGGGATAAAAAATTCTCGAGTTCTACTTAGAATAGATTGCTGTAATGTCCTAATATTAAGAAGTAAAAGAATAAATAAATTGACTTGTCAAGAGGCCATAAGTGCAGAAAATAGTAAAAGTATAAAAGAATGGTTAATGAATGATTAATCTTTTGTGGTTTTTCGTGTGGTGACCAGGAGCCGGTAGAGGAGGCTTTAGTAGGCCGCCCTCTAGGTGGATCAGCGACATAATATTACGGGTTGATACTGGATGTAGACAGCACAAGACTGATCATTGTGGAGATCTTTTGAGGAAGGCTTATGCCTCGCAATAGGCGTCTATTGACTGACGTGAATTATAGAATCCTTTTAGTGGTTATAAAAGCAAAATTGTAAATTACAGGGTTGATTACATTTAATTATCTAAAAACAATGCGAGCAATGTATAGAAAAATATATGGTATGGTAGATATTAATATACCTTTGGTAATTTTGGGTTAATCTTGTATTTCGCCATACAAACCATTTGGATTATGTTAAAACTATTTATATATAATTCCACATACTCATTTTTGTATCATTATCATCATTTCAGCCGTAGGACAGTTAAAATTTATACAGGCCTTTCTTCATATTTCCAATTAGACCTACGAGTACATCCAGCATCTTCCGATGACCTGAATAAAGTTCATTCGAGAACCTTTAGGACCCCGGCGGCATTTTTGTAAACTGTTATAGTGTGTAAATTATTATTATTGTGTTATAAAATAAATTGATGATAATATTTTATATTATAAAATAATTGCCACAACGTACATCGTACCATCAATGTGTCGCAGTTTGATAGTTTAAATTAAAAAAAAAGTATTTCGGAGCTATCTATTTATTTAACAACTTAGTTGCCGGTCCCGCGCCGGCGCGAGATACTTACCGATCAACTTTTATCGTAATGAATGTGTACTGCGTTTCAACGTTTTAACATCGTTGGCGAACTGTTGATTAATTACCTTATATATGCAAATGGTACTTAATTAATAACACTTGAATACTTTCTAAACAAATGAACAACAAAAAAGCAACAAAGTTGGCTTCTGACCGACTCCCATGTTCTAGACACTGGCAGCAAAGTCATTAATGAGTTAATGTGTTAATAATACAAGGGTTACAAAGGAGGTTTACCATTTTTTGTTATTTAAAATAAATGTATATACAGCGTACATCATATTTTTGTGTGATAGCGTTTTAAGAAGAATCATTGGTTTTAATCGAGCTTCAATGTTTGGGAGGTGTTTCAATTCATGCTGTGTTTAGTCTTAGTTTTGCTTGCATATGAATATATCTCGAACAAGTATATACAACTAATTTTTGGAAATTAACCAAATTTATTTAATTTGAATACGAATTAGAAATGGCATCTTCGGTATTCTGCATTTCAATCACGTTCGTTAATTAATCAGGTAAAGTTCGAACGTGTCCATTACCACCACCAGTTTAACACAATATACATATATATATATATATATATATATATATATGTATATATATATGTATATATATATATATATATGTATATATATATATATATATATATATATAACATCTCTTCTTAGCTTTGTTATAAGACATATGATTGATCTTGATAAGTGCAAAAATCAAATTAAATTTTTAATCTTTTAAATAAATACTTACTGAATCTGATATTTTAGTATTTAAATTATAATTGAACTAAAAGACTAATCTCTCTAATCTAGACTTAAAACAAGAAGTAAAATATATTTATAGCGTGAATAAATAGTTTTGGATCAATCAAGCATGTAAAAGAGCAACTTCTATTAAAAAAAGACATTCCAGTGGTATGTTTCTCTATAAGGGAAACAATATTAAGCTTTATATTCACATCTAAAAGTGAGTTGAATGTATACAAATTGATTTAATATAATTATTGCGCAGAGCGCGTATTATTTTCTTTCAAAGGAGTTACGTATGAAAGTAAAAAGTGGATTTAAAACGTTATTTTCGCTAATTAGCCGTTGCAGACTAATGAAACCAAAAACATTGACATTTGTATTTTGCGAGTAAGCTGTAAAAAGAAATTGAACATATAATAAATGTGTATACGATTTTTTTTATATTCAGATTAACAACAGTGGCTTTAATTAAATATTAAATAGAGAATTATAAACCAAAGATAAATAGTTCACCACTACAGTTTTTGAAAGAAATGTGAAATTGATAGCCTTAAATAGCCTAGCTGAAGGGAGGAAATATTATAATGTTATGTAACTGTTAATATTAATTTATCCTTTTCTTTGTTACCGCATTCTTATGCAATCTTCTGATCATAAAAAAATTAATGCATTGGGCCAATTGTAATATATATGTATATATATATATATATATATATATATATATGTATGTATGTATGTATATGTACATATATATATATGCATATATATATATATATTTGCTCATTCATGCCAGTTTATATACGCCCTCTGCAAGGCATAGGCTTATTTCAAAGACTGCCCGATGCAGTATGTACACACAACGAAAGAGCCAACAAAATTTTAAAAAGATTGCTTAACAAAAATTATTCGATGAAAAAATATTTATTATCTTATAAAGACCAAATTATTCACGAGCTATAGCAACTTCTTTTGGAATACTTCAATGCTCTTCTAACAAAAGATCTGTTTTAATGCTGGAACAAATACTGCGTGCATTGCTGTCTGCCGTCAAGCATGCTTTGTAAATGAGACTGCGTACTTGTTCCGAGTAATGTGTCTGATTGTAAAGAAAGTTTCTAACTCAGTATTTAAAAAAAAAGCGAAACGTGCGAAAGCGAAACATTTCAGGTTTTTACCTTTTAAAAAAGTTTTCGGTCGCGGGAGACCATCTATTTAATTATCACCGCGGACCTAATATTCACTGCTAAATAGTAGTAAAAATATCTTGTTTCAATTTGAGTATCCAATCGTTTGCATCTAAAGAAAAAAAATCGACTTAAATTGTTTCATATTTTCATGGAGCACAAGTAACATTATTCGAATTTGTACTCATGGTGATTGGTTATATGTGTAAAAGCTTTAAAGGGTTGTATAAACAGCTCTTTTGCTGTCAATCAATGTATGATACACCCTATCTAATAATCAATGACTATAAATAATAAATAACTTAATGATAAATTTAGTGCGAAAAAATCTGTCCTTGCAGACTTTCGTACAGGTAAAAGTTATTTAATAAATTAATGTAACATATTTAAGAGTGATCACTACATAAGTGTTTTGAAATAAGTGTACACTTTAAAGCTTTTTGCTGACAATTGTTGTGCTATACATTTAATCCTTTAAAAGTCCTTTTATCCTTTTGTATCTATAACTAAGCACCCTGTATTATAGAAAATTATTATTGACTAAATTTAGAATAATTAAAATGAAGTTTTATTATATTCAGTTTGTGTATTGAAGCGAACCTTTTGTTATCGTACTCTATTAATAGTCTTTTCATTCTTTTATTACTTTTGTTCGACATGAATTATAGCTTTGATTCTAAGAAACATTTCAGATATAATGGAACACATTAGTTGATAACATTTTCCTTTTATGTTTTCGCATTTGTGCATGTTCATAATTTTGCTTTACAATTTCGACACAATATATCGCATTCAATCTCTTAAAGACAAATTAGTCAAAAACTAAATGTATTTATAATTGTGTTACAGTTAAAACTAATTTTTCTCTAGCTAAATCTTATTTTTAAAACACGCTTTTGTTAAAACTATAATTAACTAATGCTCAATTTTGAACAGAGTTTAAAATCAGTTGTTACTAAACCGAATGCACTTTTCCGAATTATGTCAGTTAAAACTATTCCGAGCGTGTTTTATAATTTATCGTACCTTATTCAGATAACACAACTAATAATTGGTTTGAATACATTACTCTGTCCTAGACTTTTCGATATTTTTTGAAACAATATTTTGTTTTTATTCTCAAAATACTTTATCTAGTGGTAACTTTCACTAAATTCCGGAGAGATAATAACTAGCTTTATCTGAAAATCAAATACATCAGTGGTAAATTGTAGTTTGACCAAGTATTTCTTAAGAAAGGCATTTAAGTGTTCTAATAAAAACAGGTTTTGAATGTAATAGCATAAGTAATTGGGTTTTTTTGAAAAACATAATTTAATAAAGTTACCACTGAATAAAGTAAAAATAAAATGATAGCTGCATCGCGAAATCAATTTGTTTTGAAATCATTTTCTTATTGTAGAATACGTTATTACAACTAAAAGTTTAATTCTATTATTATTAAATTTATTGTTTTTATTAAACCACATTTAATATTTCCTGAAACTCACTTTTCAATTTTCTTTCGCAATTTTCTCCAAAATAAACGAAGACACCGATTTTGAGGCGAATGGTTTGTTTAAAACTTTGAAGTAGATTAAATTTCCCTCTCCGAGTGCCCGTTACAGTCAGTTCATCAGGTTAAAATGGTAAGCTGAATAACAATGTCCGAGAAGTTATCAACTGAGACTAACAAAATCTTTCTTTTTTTTATTTTCTAAATAAATAAAAATGTGCTGAATGTTACGTAATATGAAGCCAAAAACAATAAATAAATTGCTTTATATCGTATACTTATGAAAGCTCATAAAACTTCGTCACGTAGATATGATTTATTATTCATTGGCGTTCTTTATGTCCACAATCTCTCATACACACATACATTCAAAGAAATACATACCAAAATACGCTCGCACACAATGACATACACACAAAAGTGTATTTAGTACGGTCAACTTTAATTTTCTAGATGTTTTTTTGTATATGTACAGTGGACGACCTACTCTGCGTTTATTTAACTATGTCAAATTGTAACCAATTTTGAGTCTTGCAATAAAAATAATAATATCAATGTTTCATTTTTTTTAAAATGGGTAATTATTATTTAACATTACAAATCATTAATTTCAATTTCAAAAATTCAAACGTAATACTGCTTGTGAAAATCTAAAAAATAGTTTGATATTTGAGCATTCAATTTCTCGAGACTTGTCATCCGTTGTCATTAATATTTAATGAAGTTTTATGACATGACTGTATTTTTTACAATCAGTGAAGAAGTATTAGCGTAGAAATATATTTGTATATTACGTAGACACGATAATTTTAATAAAAAAACGTAAAAAATAGGTAAATGTATTACATTAGGTGTAAACTTGAGCAGTTTATTATTTTAGGTTTGTATTTACTTAGGTTATCGCGATGGTGTACCACATCGTAGTCTTTTCAATGTCTACGAGTTAAGTAATTAAATAGAAAAAAAGAAAAGTTAGAAGTTTCACCTAACAGTACTATAAGGCATCGCAGTCAAAATCTTTTATAAATATTTTTTTAACTACTAACAACTAAATCCAGGTAATATAGGAAACGAAAACTTATTTCTTGGTGGCAAGTAACAGTTTTTTCGCAATAGCTTCTAATTTAAATCCACATAATATGCATTATTTAAGTATCTCGTTGTCGTTTCAGCCTGTAGACGCTCTCTGCAAGGTATAGGCCTCTCCGAAAGATATCTATAGAGGGATATACCATAATCGCCACTCTTGACAGGTTGCCGACCACAATGTGGTGTTATGGTAGGCAAAGGACGCTGCTGCCCATCTTCTGGGAACTTGGCTGTGAGCAGGGGCAATCCTATTTAATTAGTATACAAGTTGCGAATTATTTTAGATTCAATCATGGGAATCGAACCCGCAACCTACGATTGCAAGTCTCAGTCCCACCTCTGGACTACCATTGCTTCATTTAAGTATCAATCTATTTGGGCTACTCACTCAATTTATGTATGTATTTATTTAAAAAGCCAACCACACAAAAACTTGCATTCTGCTAACAATGATTATTTTTTGTCAATAACCAGCGTTATTATTTATTATAGACACTTATTAAATTCGTGTAAGCCAATTCTTACTTATTATTTACAATTGGAAATTATAACTATATAAGTTTATCAACAGTAAAATTTAATCAAAAAACTAAACTACCAAATTTAATTATAATATCTAAGTCAAATACACTAAAAATAATTTAATTAAGATTAAATGTCAATTACAATTTCAGGTTTTGTCCACAGCTTTTTTTCTTATGACAAGTATTGTAGTTTGATATAGATTTGCCAAGAGGCGAGTTTTTCCCCTAGTGGATTTTGTATCTTAAATAAAAATATTTCTTGTGTTTCTAATTAAATTTATATAAACACCTAAAGAATTTAGTTCTAAACGAATATATTTCATTTCGCTTCCTGAAGTTTTAAGTTGGTTCTTGAACAAATTAAACAAAATCAATCCAACATTAAATCTATTATCACTAAGAATTATAGCCGGCATTATAAAATTTTCATATTCTTTTATCATTTCAAATGCAGGGAGTTCACTACTTTACACAGATTTACAATTGAAACGATTGGAAGCGGTCTGTATCCAGCATCTTTAGATAATTTTGAAAAGCTCACCGTCCTTATGAAATTTTAGATGAAGCTAAAAAAGTATTACTTAATTGACTTGAGGTCTATTTCACAATGGAAATCTAGATTAATATTATTATTACTACTCTGCCGTCATACAGTAAATAACCATTACTCCCAAACTAGTTCTTATGATTACTGGTTCAATGAGCCCATTTCAGAGGCCAACTGGTAGACTACAGAGCAGAAGTGGGCGTGTCTGCCTTTGTTTTCATATTCGAGACGTTGAGATAAAGGAGTTTTGGTACTGCAATGCACCTCCTCTTTTCACTCTCCTCGACTCAACGAGGTCGCACTGCCTCGAGTAATGCTTTACCAGCGTTAGGTCAAGATGCACTTAGTTCTGACGCACCTTTTCTTTGGATAAGAAGCGCTGATTGTTCTCCCCGGCCATAAGGTTGCGTAAGCGGCCGTCACTAAGAGGGCTGCGTAAATATGTGGATATGTGAAAGTGTCCACGGCTTAGCTACATGACATTACAAATTTATAAAAACATTTAAGAGGTTTTGAACAATGCAAGTCAAGTGTAACCCATCTTTTTGGGGACAAGGAGGAGTTATGTATACAAAGGTAGGTACGGGAAGGCATTAACCTCTCGTGAAACAAAAAAAAATTGGTAAGTTATCACAAGTTACGCGTAAATATATCACATCGAAAGAGGATGTGGATGTCACCCAATACAAAGCAAATAAATAACTTACTAGGACGTCCATTTTTTTTTAAGTTGGATACAATTAAATTAATGTTCTATTTTTAACATTCCAATACCAAGTACGAAAATCCCCCACAAATTAATTTATGTGTCATCGAAAGAGCATTACCATATTCACATGAATGAAAATAAAGTTATCGTTCCTTATAACACTATAGGACGAAATGTGCAAATTTTTCTTGAATTTCTGTTTATATTTTTAAGAATAAGACAGCACCCGTAACAATTTACTCTGACTTAACACACCGATAAATTACCCTAAAAACCAGAACACAAATAATTACTGGAAAAATTAATTAAAGTATTCACTAAAAGAGTACCACGATTGATTAATATCCCTCTAAATAAAAAAATATTTAATAAATATATAGAATAATAAACAAAATGATATCGTGATGTAATATTGCGCCGTAATTTATATATTTTATAACTTACAAATCAACTTTCACGCAAACGTATTTTTGTCAACCCTTGTCGATAATTCAAAGTTATCCCTTTGAATTATTCAAGAATGGGGACTCAAGCTCAGTGTCACTTTACGATATAAGGTTAAATCAATATTTTATATTCTTTGCTCTTACTTGTTGCTCTTCAACATCCTTATAAATAATTCAATGCTAAAAGATTTTTAACAGTATCTACACATAGAAAATATTTTCAAAAATCCTTTGGTCCATACTACCCGCTACCGCTACCGTAAAAAGCACTTGACCTGTTACTAATACATATTAGTTGTTTAATTTAGGAGATTGACCAAGAGTAAAAAAAATAACGTGATATATTAGCTAAAAGAGAAGTATAAAGAAAAAGGACATTACTGACGTGCTGGCGAAGGAGGCAACCTTGAAATGTAAGACCAAACTGGTATAAGGTGCCTTTTTCCACGTTTAGCCTTTGTTAAGAAAGGTGGGATTGGATGCCTCTTAGTAACATTACTTGGAAGGCAAAATGCATTTATGCCAGACGTCCGCCAGTCTTGTTAGCTGATGTGCGAGCGAAAGGACTTTTTTTTTACTCCAACCCATGCCCAAGTAATTACTATCGTACATAATGTAGGAGAATTAAACTAAAAACATACACATTATGCTATAATAATAAATTTAAATAATATACAAGAATTAAAAATGTTATATGTAAGATCAATAATCGCCTTTTCGGCCACAGATGCCCACTGTAAGCTATGGGCCTTAAAGATATCTATGAGGGGACACATCATAATCGCCACGCTTGGCAGGCGGGTTGGTGCTCGCAGTATTATGGTACGCAAAGGACGCTGCTGCTCATCCTCTGGCATCTTTGTCAGTAGTGCCAATCCTATATAATTAATGCACAAATTGTGAATGACGCTTGGCCACGAGAATGAACCTGCGACTTATGATCGCAAGTCACAGTTATTACTTAAATATTAATTATATTGTTTCCATTCTTTATTAATATCATTTCCTATAAGATTTATAGTGAATTAAAATACCTTAAAAACCTATTTACTTGAAGTTTAAGGTCTGTCATTATTGTAGTCGAAAACATAAAAAATATTTAATTAAATTTTATACACTAAAGAGACCTTTATCACACAATACGATCATGATCACGCTGTTCTCTTTAGTTAATGGAGATTTAATTCGGTATTTTATAAAATGTATACCGGTTATAATGTTAAACCCTGGCGGTTTACATATTTTTTTTTGCTACGAGGGTAGTGAAGAGGAATGACGCAAAAAGCGCTCTGTGAATATTTATTGTTTTAAAGTTTGTATAAAAGTCTTTAGGTTCTACCACATGTATACAAACAAAGTATAAGTGTCTATCTGCCGGAATTTGTGTTTTTCTTTTTGCTGTCTTTCACTAAATTCCTTGTTCTCGTCTCGTAATATCACTTATTATTAAACTCATCTACCCCGCTATGGATTCTTCAATAAAAGCCTCTGTGGACGAAATGAAGAAAGAGTTCAACGATTCGATGGCTTCATTTGAAGCTCAGTTACAAAAATTTGCAGGTACGACATCCAGCACTCCTAACCATGTCCAAGTGTCAAGCCATATGTCTACTTCAAAAGCAAATAGAGACTTTGGATCACGCAGTAGACAACATAGAAATGCAGAGGCAACGGAATGTTATTGCTGCACGGTGCTGCAGAAGTGCAAGGCGAAAATACTGCACAGCTTGTCGCGGATAGTATTAATCAGCGGTTGCAGCTCAATGATTTTGGTGTCAATAACATACAGAGATGTTATCGCATGGGCCGACCATTGTCATCCAAGCAGCTTAGACCCATCCTGCTTAAGATGCGGGACATCAGCTCTCGCGACAAGGTCTGGTTCAATAAAACTAAATTAAAGGCATCCGGCATTACATTGTCAGAGTTCTTGACTAAGAGAAGGAACGAGGTGTTTATAGCAGCACGTCAAAAGTTTGGCATTACGAACATTTGGAGCCGCGAGGGCAATATTTATGTGCTATGTTTCGGAAATCGTCATTGCGTTACGTTGCATAAGCAATTTAACCTGATTTCTGAAGACTAGAGAAGATTTCAGAAGGCTAGACGCGCTGCCAGAAGGTGACGTTGTTCTTGGCGAGAAATATGTAAAGTCATGTTGACTTTTGGCCTGGGTAAATAGAGATTTTATTATTTCGTTTCCATTTTGTAATGCCATCTATTTGTTTACCTACAAACTACAATGTCAAACTACTTTTTGCACCGTACAAGCAAATATAACTTCGAATACTCTTTAACTCGGTGACAATAGTTTTTTTTTTTAGTTGCAATTAACTCGGTCACCTGTCACCCTCAAAGTGTAATTTTGTCTTCTGTTCGACTATTACATATTCGCGTCTCGCAAAGTATTTTGAATTTGCCCGGACAAAAATCAAAAGTCAAATGACACTAAAATTCTTCAGCTCTGTAATAATTAATTATTATTAATATCATTTTTCGTAGTAACATAAGACACAACCTGCATATGGACTCTGTTTTTGTCATATTTATTTGTTATTACTCTGTTTTTTTTTATATATATAAAGTATTGTTTTATTATTTTAATTATTATGTAGGAGTGGTCGTAGTACGGTAGCTTCTTGTGCTTCGGTAGTTCGTCGGTTGTATCTTGTTCGTCGATTGCTTCTTGTTCGTCGGTTGCTTCTTGATCTTCAGTTGCTTCTTCCTGCGTTGACCGCACCTCCGCTAGCCCTTATAATGAGCGCGGAGACTCTCAACAGTGCGATGCAGATTTTCGTTGCGTCTACTGTGGCGCCATCTGTCATGTATCTGTTTCACTGCCGCCGCCGCCATGCGATTGACGGTCACGTGGGTAAGAGCTTGGCGTTTGAGTGGCGCGCGATATGCACGCCACAATTATATGTATTAAGATTGTATTAAGTACGTACACGTATCAAGTGTAAAATATTATACTTTAGCATAACATTATATTATTGATAGATATATTCAACACAGGCAATGTCATTGCCTAACATTAAAATTTATAATGATAGTGATGACTTCGCACCTTGCTGTAGTGATGATAGCTTTAAAAGTCCCCGGAAACCTTAATGATGTTCATATGACTGCTCACAGGATTCCTGCTCATTTTCCGGATATGCTGGCTACCTTTGATTGTTCATATATAAACGCTATCCTTGTCTCCGAATCTTGGTTGAAACCTTGTCTTTCCTCTACCTCTTATTCTCTTCCTGGATTCCATTTCATCCGAAATGATCGCGTAGCGGGTGGCTGTGATGTTGTTGCCATTTACATCCGTTCTCGCAAACCATATTCTGTAATTAGTGCTTCACCACAGCTATCGCTTCCAAATGATAGCAAGCATCTCTTATTAGAGGTGGAACTTTCGCACACCAAAGTTTTTCTTGGCGTTTACTTCTGTCCCTCACTTCGAATATATTTCTCATCTTTGAAAGTTCTCCTAGAGAAATTCGTACGTTCGTCTAGTCATAGTATAATCATGGGTAACTTTAACACCTGTCTCCTTAAGAAAGATTCCCGTTCTTCCTCTCTTCATAACACCGTTCAGTCGTACCAGCTCTGTATCCCCCCGCTTGCTGTCACTCACCACTTTCCTAACTGTTGTCCTTTTCTTCTTGATCTGATATTTGTGTCCTCCAATAATCATGCGACTAAATATGGTCAATTCTCTGCTGAAAATTTCTCATATCACGATTTACTTTTCCTATCCTATCGTATTCGACCTCCAAAGGCTATTCATAGAACACTTCTTAGACGAAATTTGGTGGTATGAATGTAGAAAACCTACACAGTGATGCTAAAAAAATATTGGAATCTGCTCTTCGGCTCAAACTGTATCGATTATAAAGTACATTTTTTTAACTATATACAATAAGCAGGTCGAACTTTATGACGTCCACGCTCCTTTTTGGTAGATCAAACTGAAACATCTTCCTTCGCCTTGGCTAACTAGTGATATCAAAGATTTATTAGCTAAAAAAGCCGCTAGAAAATCTAGTTACAAATGCCGCCCAACTGATGCTAATTGGGAAAGGTATACCGCAATTAGGAATCACTGCAGGAAAGTATGTAGGTATGCAAAGCGCCGTTATGTTCTTAATCACTTGAAAATCCAAACACAGCGAGGGTTTGGAAATTTCTAAAGTCATTAGGAATAGGTAAATCAAAACAAAACTCTTTTCCGAGAAATATAGGATTAAACTCTCTTAATAATCATTTCTCTGCTTCATCCATACTTGGTGCCGCATCGTAAAGAAAATACTCTTAAGCATTTGTCTAACCGTATCCCTCCTTGCTGTTTGCTCTTTACTTTCGAACCGTTTGCTGCATGTGATGTTGTGAGAAGCATTATGTCAATTTCTTCAAACGCAATTGGAAGTGACTGTGTTGGTCGCAAAATGATCCTTCCCATCCTCTACATACTTAATCTCACCAATTATTTGCCATGTCCTTTATTTCTCTATCACTAGTAGGACCTTCCCAATAGTTTAGAAAAACGCTCAAATCACTCCCAATCCTAAAAAGTATAACCCGTCGAACCTGTCGGACTTTCAACCTATATCAATCCTGCCATTTCTATCCAAGGTCTTGGAATGTTTAATCCATACTTAACTCTGTAAATTTCTGTCTAAAAATAATATCCTTAATCCCATTAAATCCAGCTTTTGTCCCGGTCACAGCACGACCACTACTATAGTTAATATTATAGATTACATCAGACAAGCTATGGAGCAGGGTAAGTTAACAGTTATTGCTCACCTTGATTTCAGTAATGCCTTCAACACTGTCGATTTTGATGTTTTGCTCGGCATATTGAGTTCTCTTAATATATCTCCAATGGCAATCACGTGGCTTCGCAGTTACTTATCTGGACCCCGACAGCGAGTTTGCGTTAACGACAATTTTTCCTCTTATTGCTATACAACTGTCGGTGTCCCCCAGGGCGGCGTTCTATCTCCTCTTCTATTTGCTCTATTTATTAATACAATTTCACAAAAATTATGTTCTGCTTGCCATCTTTATGCAGATGATCTTCAAATTTATTCTCAAGCACTATTGGATAAGATTGCAGAAGCTATTACTTGCATAAACTGTGATATGGACAGCATTTGCAAGTGGAGCAAGGCCCATGGATTGGCCAACAAGTCAATCCATCATCATCCGTAGCTTGTAACGGCACAGTGATACCTTTCAATGAGACAGTTAAAAACCTGGGCATTCATTTCGATAAACTGCTTTCATGGGGTCGACAGGTTCGGGAAATAAGCCGTAAACTATTTGCATCGGCAGGGTCTTTGCGACGTTTTAGTAACTTTTACCTACTACTAAAATTTCTCTTACACAGTCTCCCCATCCTTGATTTGCGTAATCAATGTCAAATGTCAGCTATCTAGATCTTACTCATAATCAACTAAATAGACTTAAGCGCCTTCAAAACTTTTGTATTCGTTTCATATTTGCGTCCGAAAATATGATCATGTTTCGGAATTTCGCGCTAAGCTCAACTGGTTATCTATAAGGCTTTGCCGGAACGCTCACGTACTTTAACTACTCTGTAATATTCTTTTCAATTCACTCACTCCCTCTTATCTCAAATCAAGGTTTCAATTTCTTCAGGATATTCTTGAGAGGTCTTTGAGATCATCAGAGAATTTGAAATTATAAATACCAGTGCATTCTTCCTTGTTAATGGCCAAATTTTTCACCACGCAGGCCGTTCGATTGTGGTATGATTTACCGCTGAATATCAGACGTGCTAACTTACTACCTATTTTCAAGGAAATGGTTAAGAACTATTTATTAGATCTGTGATTATCTATCTGTTAATTCATTTCTTTTTCTTCCTCTGTTTCTTTCTGAGGCAAGAGCGATTGAAATCAGTTAGAACTTTTTAATTATTATTATATTGTATTTATAATATGTATTATACCCTATTTATTATAAATATATTTTATATACATATGTATGTATGTTTATGTATGTCTATATATGTTTATGTTCGTTTGTTTGTAAATATGTATTTTTTGTACACGTAAACTACCCACTATTAGTACTTTTACCTTTTCCATACTATGGTTGTCTGTAAGAGATTACCTTGTGTGATAAGACCGCCCTTTGTACTTTTTTGTATATTATTGTGAAACTTATTAAATGTATCCTAACGCGTACAATAAAAATATTAAATTAATAAATAAAATAATAAGAGAGAAGTAAAACATTGAAAAAATGCATAGTTACTTTTTTTTCTTTTAGGATAATAACTAAAAAGTTACCGTATAGCGTCTCTTATTAAATATGGGGAAAATACACGAGTTGTTGCATTTACTTGTGCATAACTTTTGCTCAACGATCTAAACAAGTACGTTATCTCTTGAAAGAATTATCTCCTAACCGTCACATGGTTATCAATTGTACTCGGTTGTGTTTTAAAAATAACTCTGCACTAAAACAAATTTACATATGTGACATGTAAAAAATATAAGAAATGTTTAATTTATACACCATTTGCCACCATTTTTAGAAAATAAAGCGTCTAAGAGGTTACTTAAGGATATAATGGAACGGTTTAGACAAGTTCATATTTAATTTTTTATGAGAACATTGTAACTTCGTTTTAATATGTTTTAATATGTCAGAGGAGCACTATAGATAGGATTTACTCGTAACAACTATGCTATACGTTTACCCCTTTAAAGATCTTATTACCAATTTCCAATTACACTGTATACGCTTATAATGAAATATGAAACGTAAATAAAAACAATACTTTTACTGTTTAATTTTTAATTATTTCTTCGGATATAAAAGTTTTGTTTTTTATGTTTTAACATTATCACAAATAAACTCACATGAATATTGTTTACACAGTTTCAAATACAGTTAGTGCAGTTACTAAAAGGTTAAAATATTGTTTACTTTTTAAATATGACAAGGTAATACCTTAAGCGAGTTTGAGAAGAAAAGTTAAAACAATTTATCACTAAATCTTGTAAAGGTGATTAAATTACGAAAAATTAATACAGCAAGTGGCGTTTGTAAACAATCCATATTCAAATTATCAAAAAGTTAGAAGAAAGTTTACCTAATTGAGTTCAAACAATTGAGCTCTTTAAGTATTTTGTACAGAATAAACATAACAAAAATTTTATGTTAATATTAATTTGTTTAAGACATTTTCACATGACGCCCGCTCACGCAACCCAAAGGTGCTTCGAAACTAAGCGCATCTTGACCTAACGCTGGTAAAGCACTCCTCGAGGCAGTGCGACTTTCTTTAGTCAAGGAGGGTTAAAAGCGGTGCATTACAGTACCGAAACTCCTTTACCTTAACTTCTCGTTTATGAAAACAATAGACACACCTATCTCTGCTTCGTAGTCTACCGGTTTGCATCTGAAATTGTCTCACTGAGCTGGCGATCATAAAGAGAGAACCAATTCTTGAGTTATGGTTCTTCAGAGCAGTGTAGGGACAATACTACTTTTCTAGATTTAAAAATGCATCTGATGTCAATAAGGTTAGTCATATCACATGCCTCGTTAAAATCATCGAAAGGAGCCGGATACAGGCCGCTTCCTGTAGTTTCTGTTGCAGATCTATGTAAAGCAGCGAACGTTCTGCGGTTGTAATTATAAAAAATTATGAATTTTTTATCATCGGCTACAATTATTAGTAATAATGAATTTAATATTGTATCGACTTTGTTTAACTTGTTCAAGAACGAACTTATAACTTCGGAAACCGAAATTAAACGAATTCATCTAGAATTAAATTCCTTATTTATTTTAAATGTATGTAATTAGAAAAAAATAAAATATAATGAAAAATTTGATCAAATTCTACTACATGCCGGAACGTGATCTATGTGTTTCTCCAAAAACAAGTTATTATTTATTAGGGATCAAGTGAGTTAACGCGATCAATTTGCAGTGTCCCCGGGCAAGCGGAGCAAGTCATAAATTTTGTCGATACTGCTATCGAGTGCTCTTGTGAGTTGGGGCAGCTTATGTTATCAAATAGGTTTATCGTAGCTGTACATAATTTAATACCCACTTATTTCAAACATAGCTTAACGGCTAAGTTGTCAGGTTTTTTATATTTATCAAGTTAACACCGTTCATTTTACAAATGAAACTTTGTAAGGTTTTTTTAAATTTGAATTTCTTCTATTTAATTCTAATACGATTTATAAATTATTGTTACACACGCCTCGTAAATTCTAATTAAAATCACTTTGACGGGATAAATTAAGTAGAGAAAAAATAATAGTAATAAAATTTATTTATTATTTGAATAATTGTTAATAATATGAAAATTGCCTGTTAAATCTTGTAATGTATCTTTATAAGGTAAATAAATATTTAATATATCTTTTAAACGATGTTTAATTTGAAAAAAATGGTTGCATTTCCTATGAGTTATATTTATTAACAAGTGCTCAAGGGCAACATAGTGCATACATGGAAAATTCCTAAATCAGTTTTTATTTTATTAAAAACTCATTGTAAACCTAAGTAAGGCAACAAATAAAAGTTACATACTTTTTGGAATGAACTCAGTCTCATTTTCCGGTGTTTTAAGAGAACCTTCGAAATGTTTTTAGTCAGAGTATGGTAGAGTTTCACAACTCAACAAAGTTACGACGAATATATTTTTATTTCCTAACTTTTCGGACAAGTATAATCTCAATTTGATAAATTGGAGATGATTCAATGTCTATATAATTGTGAAATTTTTTTGTTCCGTATATATTGTAGTAACGTAATAATATTACGTTTAATTAAATGTATAACGAACGGTACTTTTGAGTTTTTTTGTAATTTTTATATAGCCCAGTTGGCTTGATGAAACCGAAAACCGAATCGAAACGAAACGTAAGAAATCTCTTATTTAAAAAAAATATCCGTGAAATTATATATGAGATTACTTTGATTATTTTAATGATTTTAGTTCTTATACACTATACGTGCCACAATTTAAGCGTTACATCTAAAGCGAATTGTGCTACAATAGGTTTATAAAGGCACATACATTATTCGTTGCAACCAAGTGCTGCTGGTATTTAAATATTGGTTTTTGAATGTCCAATAATTAAAACACTGGCAGTCGATACTTAGAAGAGGTTTTTGGACTAAAATTATTCTATCGAAAAAAGCATTGTTCTAGAATTTATGAGAATGGTAGATAACAAAGAACTGATATTATCCACTCAAAAGGCGCGGGGTATTACTGTCGCTACATTTTTCATATGCAGATTCTTTTAATATCATCGTTTTAATGTAATAAAAGTACAAAAAGCCCTTTCAAATTAAATCACGAGTGTTTAATTTAATAATGTTTCTATTTGCCACGTACAAATGTTTTTAGATTTTGAACTAAACATCAATCTCTTACTCAAATGTCTTACCTTTTACATTAAAAAAAGATTTTAAATTCGGAGTTTTATAAAACAGCGTAACGCTTGGAATATCATAAAATTTATTCTAGGTAATTTTAACATGCCAAAAATTTTTTTATCAAGGTTTATTAGGTATAGACATCGTATGTATACATATATGTGTATAAGAGCTGCGGTAAGTTAAAAAAAACCGCAAGGAAGAGAAACACCTCAATACCCTATCGGGTGGAATTTCGAAAAGTTCTTAGCTGATCTCTATTCAGCGAAAAAATTATTTCTACGTATTCAACGAATTTCAGGTCTCTAAGCCTTATTGTTCCAGAGTTATAGTGATAGTAAGTACATAGGTCGATATCTCCTATGTATTTTATATATAGATTATAGTTTACATAAACTTGAAAAAAAAAATCGCATTGTGGATCGATTTTTCATACTGGACCGTTGTTACGGATACGCATGAAATGAATTTGCAGTGCTAATTCAAGTAAGATAAAAAACGAAAAATGAAAACATTTTAAGTATCAACATATTTTTTGTTCTCTTTCAACATCTCATAATCAATTAATCTGAAATAAGAAAAATATTTTGAATCTTTAATGACAAAATACGCAAAAATGAAATACTATACTACCGTCACGGAGTTTTTAGTCGTTTAAAGAATTAACAATTTGACTAAGAGTACCTAAAATTGGTATAGGCATTTTCAGTATCTGGATTTTGATGTTATAGATAAAGGTCCTTTGGTTTAACTTCTTACAAAATAACCCTTTATTTGAAAATGGAGCTTGCTTGGAGGATTTGTAGTGGCGATATAGCTGAAAATGTTACAAAAGTCATGGTCATGCTCCGGTCGGTGCTGGTGCTCCCACTGCTCTCGCTATGAGACACCACGTAGCTCGGTGTTTGGCGGAGTAGGAGTATTTATTTACTGAGTTTTTAGTTACAGTTTTAATGAGATCTGTCCATCTAGTTGGAGGGCGTCAACAGGATCGTCTTGACTTTGTCTTGCACCTAAACGTTCCATTGAGTCCTTATTACAGGTGACATGTCCAAAGAACTTGAAGTTTCGTATTTGCATAGTCGATAATAATATCTCTTTAATAACAAAACAATATGCGGTAACAAACGAGTTTGCACTCATTTCACTCAACCGAACTGTATTCGAAACGTGTCATCACTAGTGAAGAACCCAAGTTGCTAATTGATATTCGTAAAGATATTTTGTAAAGAAATTTTACTAATTCGGCATTACGAAATAAAAATGCTCTATTTGCGTTTCCAACAAAGCGAGAATACTGAACAAAAAAGATTATATATATATTGATACTACTATTAATGCTAACAAAAATATTTTCATTTTAACGGAAAACAACTTCAGTGGCATATTGTGGAAATAGTTATTTTTTTTGATTACGAACTTTTTGATCCCATAAATTCGGCAATTTAATCTATGTACAATATAGAATACTTGTATGAAACAATGCAAATTTTTTTTAAGCTTTTATTTAAATTTATGTTGCTGATGAGGTCGTGGAAGAAAACAAACGTACCAACAGGTGTTTCAGGTGTTCGATTCAATATACATTATTCATAAATCGCTAACGAGTTGGCTTTGTCAATCACGAATATGAACGAACCGGAGAAAGTTCTCAAGATACGTTCGTAGTCTAAATTGAAAAGAAAAGATATTGTTTTGTAACAAACATAATATAATTTTATAAAAATGATAATCTTTCCAATGCTTCCTTTGTTACTTCCTTCTTTTTCTGTGCATGAAAATTGTATTGTCTTAATTTAATTTTAACGATTTACTGTTTATAAAATAGACTGTCTCTACCCATTATGACATATAAAACAGCATATTTAGATAGTAAAATTATGTTTTTTTACATTTAAATGTATATTCCAGAAAAAAATTGTATACCTAAGACGACTTTACAGTTAGTAAATCTCCTTATGAGCAATGTTTACACTTTTATGAAAAGTTCTCAGATAATGTTCGGATAGCTACTTGCCTTAGGGTCTTAGGCCTTAGGTTTAGAAAAAATGACAAAACCAGTTTATAAGCTAAGGGTTACTACACTGTAAATGACTCCAAAGATAATATCGATTTGAAACAATGTGTGCGCCTATTTAGACTATTTCAATAATTATTAGGTTTTTAATTTTAAATTATTTTATTTCATTCGTCATCCAAACAGGTTGTCGATATATCTTGACGTCATTAAGAAATGTAATCCATTCTATATTTAATTGAGAATTTTAGCAATTTGAATTTAGTAATACCCACGAATTAATAATGTTTGTAATGACAAATTGAAACAATTATAATATTTATTTGTTTATTCGTAGTTTGATCGAGCGTATACTATTGCATAAAAAAATAAAATCTGAATCTCTTATACGGATACTTTCCTTAATGAAGTTAAAATATTCACCTGATATCCCAGTACGGGAAATATTGCGAGTTAAAATTTGCAATATTTAAATTGTTAGGTACCACTCCGTGGTGCTTTCATTTATTACTCGAACATTATTCATGAAGCTCTTCTCCGTAACGAGGCAGATCGGGAATGAATCTTATTCTAGATAATAATACAGAATCTTTATCTTAAATTTTCCGAATTTGAAGATAATATTCAGTGCGGGACATAACATAAAATATTCAACTTTAAGAACGTTTTTCGTGTTACGGTTCTAAAAATACAATTACTCAAATCTATGAACAAAATATTCCATTGTATTGAAAAAAGTATTAAGTTACAATTTTGCCTTTTTATACTTTTTTATCATGAATGTAAAGCTTATTATGAAGTCTACGGGAGTAGCGTTACTGTAGTTGGTTGTATTTCTGCGAAAATCCACTCATGCACCGCACGTAGGTCGACAATCTCTATGATATATGTCACGTTCGTTTCGATTCCAAGGTGTAACTCTGTTACATTCTCATTATTTTCATCGTGTCTGCAATGTGATACATATTCACGCATTCTATCTATCTTATTAATCCATAATTGGAATAAAATGATGCGTTTAAATATTAAAAAAAAACTGTAATTGTTAGTTAAAGAAGCTATTTAACCTTTTTGATGCAGTAAAATCCTTTTATTTTAGTTTATTTTTTGACTAAAGTATTATTAGAATTATAGAGATTTTTAGAATATAATACAATATTTTTTGGTGCGCATGCATTACCTATAGTCTAGTAAATAGTAATAATAGTCTCTAAGTTTAAAGATTGTGAATTACGCCATGTACGAGTATTTGTGTAGTTTTTAACGCTTCTACTCTATTTCGGCGAGCAATCAAAACTTCATTAGTCAAACATAAGTACATAGAAAATTATGTGACTTACATATGCATATGTCATCATTACACCACATGGCCTTGCTGCAAGTCGCACCGTATTGGATCTGTGCAATTAAATATCAGTAAGAATACTGTTTATAAACCTCACTTAATAAATTTGGTAAAAAAATAACCGTTATTCGAATACCAAAAATATGAAATACATGCTTCAGATTTATCCGCCTAAATTGACTGTATAAATATCGCAGATTTTTACGCTCTACATTCGCTTGATCATAACTATCATACTTTTGCACGCACGATGACGCTTCAAAGCGACTGAATTCCCAAGAGCCGGGCTGCCGGTTGACATAACCCCGAACCCCATGAATTTGTTGTATTTCTGCAGTAAGCTAAAGAAATTTAAGCTTTCTTGTATAACATTTCAAGACTTTTTATTCCAAAACAACATTAAACTTTAGAATAAGATTATCTTTGTATTGTAATATACAACTTTATTTGTTCGATAAATCTTGGTATGGATTTTACCACTAAGCTTCTTAGTATTGTTTGTCCACTGAATATCTTTTCACCCATATTTCTTTTATCCCGCTTGCGCACGTTATTTAAGAACAATGTAAAGATAAATAAAAAATATATAGTTAGTCTTTAAAGTTAAGTAAGCAAATAAAAGGGGCATATTTACTTCTTCAAGAAAACGATAATAATATACAAGCCAATAAAATTTTATATTTCATGCTTGACCCGTGTAAGTATATATCAAATGGTTGGATTCTTAACTCACGTGTCTTTACACTATGTTGTTTTAAGAGTCACAAAAACTTCTCGTTTCATTGCACATATTTGTCGTATTAGTAGTCATTACACATATTTTATATCGTGTAAAACATACACATGTAATACAAATATGGTATATATACAGAGGTAAAGTTTCAGTCATAAAAAATGTAATTCAAATAGTGCAATGTCTTATTTTACCATGACTTATGTTTGAACTTTATATATGCAATATAATTTAGTTTAAATAGTAACAAAAATATTTAATTATTAATTTTATTAATTTATTAACACATAAAATTTAAAATAAAAAGCGAAGTTTCGATTTTTAATCAACTCAGATTAATGCAGTAAGGAATTAAAGCAAAATGTTTAATTATCAGCTACGAAATAACCCGTCAAATTCAAAAAGAAAAATAATATTATGATTTTTCTGCACCTAAAAGATTTGATTAATAGTCAAATAATTCACAAAATATTTTCGTTCCTATGAAGTATAATTTTCAAATTTACAAATTTATTATCATCATTTATATCCCATTCAACCTTGAGAAATAATTTAGGATTTTGGAAAAAGATTCATTACTTAAATTTAAATATTTGCTTTTTATCCATAAAACACAGTGGCTATTATTTGAATTAAATAATTATGAAGCTAGTGTAATTTGTAGGTAAATTCAATTGGTTTTTAAAGATAATCCTAAGGGTGTGAGTATCTACTCATAAACATCATAACCCCGAAGAGGAAAGCTTCTGTACAGGTAAAGTATAATATTTGTAAGTATATTACGAAACAGAAAGCGAGTGGAAGACATTAAAGCGTTTCTTCCATTCACTGTAATGCACGGCTGCCTTTTCCAATTATACAATACATAGCCATTGTAACTCTAAGATGTCCTTATGCGTAATACAGACAAATTGTGTATTACATCCATATGTAATATGGATGTATATGGTATAAAACTAAGGATAATTATATATCTCACAGGTCTCGTTACCTTATGATATCACAGATCGATAGCTTGTGAACGTCTTTGAGAATATGTCACATTAGCCACTGTTCTGTAAACAATCAAATCAAAATGCTTACCGCTTCCACAAGAGAGTCTTAGTATTTATAAAAATATTATTTTCTAGATTTGTTATTGTTGTTTGCGTTATTACAAACCTATTGAGTTGTTGAAGAGTGGTATTTTTTTTGTAAAATGATTAATACTAACATAAAGAGTAATAATAGTTCACTTATTAAGTAATTGAAACCTTTTCCGTCATTTTAAGGAATACGTCAAGAACATATTTTAAAAAAGAAATTTTACTGTTATAATTTACAATATAACATTACATTTTTTTAATACCCGGAGACCATGGAGCTGTAAGCGTAGGCAATTGCAATTCATGTGATAAAATCAGTGAATTAATTAGGTGTTCCATTAAGTTCTAGTAGACTTGTAAACGTGCTTTTGTGGGCAGCCACGTGAACATGGTATTTTCTACTTTATCTTGTTAATGTATATAATTTTTTATGTTACTCCGGTACAATAAGCGGTAAGGATAAAATAATATAAGTAGAAAGGATAAATATTTAGAGCACTTACTCAGCTTTTGCAGAAATGCCCAGAGACAGACTTTCAACCGCTGCTTATTTATTACTTTGATAACGACTCTCCTCTTGCGCCGGCAATATTGTAATCACAGATGATTTACGATCGCCACGAGACGATTTCATGATTTCGGAGTTTTTATTATGCTTAGTCTTGAACATTTTTTTTTGTAAATCAAAATAAATATAATGTCTCACCTTAAACATTTTAAGAAATTCGTCGTACATAAATCATCATGAAAGGAAATTGTTTTTAAATAAAATATTCGAGTGTATTATCGATGGGAACTTCCGTGTCTAAATCAACGTGTTACAGAGACTCGAACTGAATGAATAATTTACTAGGCAGAAATAAAACCTTTGTGGAAAACTCACAAAAGCAAAAATTCTTTCTCGCGTTTATCTTTGTGTCGAAGTTAATGACTATATATCTTTAGATTTAGAAATACATGCCTGTATTAACCTAAGAACAGTATGTACTCCAAAGATGTACTATGATGTATTGTAAATGATGATAAACAAACACTGGTAACCAAAATACTTGTTAATTAGTTAAATCAGTAAAAAAGGAGTCCTAAATGAAAAGGATGCGTATATAATTCATTTATAATAGCATTAATAAGTATTTATAATTACTAAAGCCTACTAACTTTTATCTAAAGAATAGGTAGATAGATGTAAAATATGTATGCCTCTTCCAGAAACTTCTTAATCACCTTGTAAATGTGTCGATTTGTACGGGGCACATAAAATCTCAAAACTTTAAACTAGAAAGATCGACTGATGAGGTCAACGCTTCGCCCAACACCTGTCCATATCCAGAACCAAGACAACTTTTAATCGTTATTTTGTTTAGCTTAAAATTGAATCTTCTGGAAAGGAATTTTGTTGTTTTGAGGTTTCATTGCTTTGGAATTTCATATTAAATTGAGTAAGTCATTTAAAGAAATGAAAATAGTATAAATATTATATAATATATAGCAAGTCATTTAATTAACGAAATAGCGTTAAATTTGCTTACTCTAATATGTTACCAATACATTACTGGACAGTATTCATAATAAAAAAATGAAGAGAGTTATAAACTAGTAATGAACATCAAATCAAAAATCAAAACTATAATCGTCAGATAATGTATTAGGTGAATGTGTTTTCTAAAAGTTTCTAAAAGAAAAATTTGTGGTTTTGATTACCAAAATAATTAATATTCTGTGACAGTTGTTTACATAAATAAAAGCTTTCCAATTATGGTAAATCTCTTTTTTGAACTTATAAATAAGGGTGCGAACTTTTTGACAGTTTAATAAGATAATAATAACGAGTGGAGAAAAGTTGTTATAAAATGAGATTCCTTTGCGTTATTCGGTGTCTTTTAAAAACCTACTTTATTATTTAATCCACGACACGAAGTGTTTTCAAAAGATTTTTAGAATGAAAATGTTTTCTTTACAAAATATTATAAAATAAACTATAGGCAAAGTTGAAATGTCATATTTAAAAATAAAATACAACTCAACAGGACTTAGATCCTATGGCATTTTAGCATTAAAATTCATTGTAGTATACTTATTGTATTTAGTTTCTGAATGATAATTTTCGTTTTGTCCTAATTTGTAACGAGTTTAGTATATTATAACAGACAAAAAATTAAAAGTTTGTTAGAACACATAATGGTGTGTATATTTGTTAATAAAATCTTTTAGTTTTAGTTGTAAATGAAATCACTATGGTAAATCGATTTAAAAATATTGAATATAAAGATTTCCTCATCTTGTTATCGAATGAATTTTATCATGTATCTAACATAAAAATAAAAGGGCAAAAACAAAGCATTTGAAACCAAGCAGCACTGTAAACTTTATACGTATGTTTTACCTGAAAAAAAAAATATATATTCAAAACAACTAATAGAGGTCGTTTCAGACCATAGAAGCCCACTAGAAGGCATAGGGCCCCGCCAAAAAATATCTATAAGGGATATTTCTTAATCACCACAATTGGCGGGTTGGCGATCCCGGAGAGGGATTATGGTACGCAGAGGACGCTACTGCCCATCCTCTGGAAACATCCTCGAACTTAACCCTTTCACGACCACGGGGACGCCGGTGTCCCAAGCAAAAATCATGGATTAATTAAATATTTACGTAACCATTGTAAATTATTTTTTTGTTTTAATATTTCGGAAAGTACCTTTTTATTATTTTTTACTGGCAATATAGGATAACTAACACCGTTTATTGTTTATCGTCATCGGAACGTTAGAGTTCTTTTGGCGCGAATGATCTGCTGTTTGGAATCAATAATTGATATTGTAAAAGTGCTTTTCAAGTTTTTACAGTGTCAAATTATCATTACCTGTTAAGTAAATTGTTATTCTAAATATTCTGTAGTAATGTATTTATGTTGTATTCTGTGATAAATCGTTATAAAGATTATGGGACACGGATGTCCCTGTCGGCGTAAAGGGATACTTTTTATACGGACTTTCTTAACTTTTGACCTGGTGATATACCAAAATGCTATCATTTTCTTATTCATATTTTTCTCAGAATATGTTTCGTAAGGGATTTGGAGTTTTTAAACTTCGAAAAAATAAAATTCTTCAAATTTTTGTGGGCGACAATAGCGATGAGGAAGATGACTTGGTGCTTGATGACGAAGACCAAAGACTTCTAGTACAGTATGATGACCAAGGGGTATTTGATGTCGAGGTTGAAGAGACGACGACTCTTCAACGGCAAGAATCACCTGAACCTTCAACGTCTCAAAAAATCAATCCATCTAATCATTAACCAATCCATCAACAACAGGAATTGTTTCGCCGAGTACCACAAATAACTTGCCCTATTATATTTATATTATTCACAAAAAAGGAAAAAAGAGTAAACTGAGTAACAAATGTACATTATTTACAACAAAATAGACTTACCAACAAGTAAACCAAAATTTAGAGTTTAAGTAGAAAGTAACCCTTAGCGACCATAGGGACATATTTGTCCCATAAATTTCCAAGAAAAATGTAAAACTTTTTTGAATTTTTAGTATAAATTATGTTTTTAGGATGCCTATTAATTCATTACATCTAGCTAAATTAATTAAATAAGGTACCGTAACCTTATGGTCCTGAAAGGGTTAATTATCAGTCCTCTACCGATGAGCTACCGCAGCTTAACTATAACCTACTATTTATTTTTTCTATAACATCGTATATTTTTTTGAAACGAAAATGTTATTATCAATCAAACATTAAACCAAGACTTTATAATTTTCAGCCAGTGTTCAAGAGACCGCTTAAAACATTGGACGTACTTTCTGTGAGTACTTTTATTTATTTGATTTTAGGTTTCACGATAAACAATGGTCATGTGTACTACAAATATATACTACATAGTACACGTATCCATTGGCTATTGATTAATATGACTATTACAAATTTGATATATTTAGTATAAGATATAACAAGATGAAGTCCAAAAATAAACATTAACTATTGTAGTTATGTAAATATGTTATATTATTTGATAAGTATTTTCATACATAATTTTTTAATGAGAAGATCTTATTTATTCCTTTTTGGTTTATAGGGTTACATTATTACAGTCCAGTTACACAAAATATTAATAAAAAAAAATTATCATGCAGTTGGATAAAAGTAAAAAATACCAAAGTTAAAAAGGCTAAACTTCGTTAACATATACATATATTCACCGGATTAGCCGTTATTGCAATGGCAAATTGTGGTAACGGGATAAGAGATGCGGCTATTCTGTCGTCAGGGCAATTTACAGCTAAAATGTTTTCAGTATGTCTGTTTTACTTTATTAAGTAGTACACAATGACACAAGAATGTGGAGATGCGAAAAAGAACGAAAATAGACATATCATAGAAGTGGCTGTGAGCAGTGAATATAGCGCGCAGATGGCCGCATAGGAATGAAAGATCTGGAGTGGAGACCAATGACGGGCAAGCGCACCGTTTACACTCAAGTATGACGGAAAATGCTGAATACTGATGCTCACAAGTGGTACTATAAAAAAATCTATGGGGAAGCTCATATCAAGCAGTGGACGTCTTACGGCTGAAATGATAATGATGATTAATAATAATTATTATTATCCTCCAAGTTAAAACAGTTATCAATGCCTATCGATGCTTTCATCGCTGTTGCGAATATTATAAAAAATGTTAATAAAAATAGATATTGTTGTTTGTTCATTTATCTCGGTGACCGATTAATTATTTATTAATTTAATTAGAAACATAATTTTTTGAGTATGCGTATTTTATTAAAATATTTATAATACTCACATGGAATACCATTTTGTCACTCCGTTATGAAAACGAAAAAGAAAAAGAAAATTCGACGGTACAAAATTAGTAAGAAAGAATTTGTCACTGTCAAGTGAAGTATGAACTTTCAATATTTTTTTTTCTTAATTTAAGGAAATTTCGGTAAAAAATCAGAAAGTGTTTTGTTGGCAATTTCAGTGTTTACGCCTTTGGAATAGCTCTCTCTGGCATCACAGGAAATGTCTCATGATGAACTTATAAGAACTAACTCATGAGAATTGCTGCACGATATAACAAATCTTAGTATTAAGCTTATCATCTTTACAATAACAATCTTAGCCCTAGAGTATAATGGTATCTTGCAATTAATAGTCATTAAATTAGTACTTAGTCATTACAAGTGAAGTTAGGAATGTACTTCATTCAAGTCATTAAATAATACAATCTTGCAGTCACATATTTTATTTACTATTTACTTATTTATTCTTTTTACATTATTGTTTTTGAATAACGTGGCTTACGTTATTTTGTCTGTAAGATCACGTAAAAAGCCCTAGCGTGTAAAATTTATTTAAAGTAAAATATCACTGAAAATTTCAGAAAAAATCATTTTTTTATTATATGAACTCTAAATTTCAATCTATAAAAGGGATTGATTTAAAAATGGCAAGCAAAATTTACATTGCTGATAGATATTCTCTTAATGACGAATATGCAGCTGTATCAAGGGAGATTTTCCATTCAGACGTTAAAAATGTTGACTTTAAAAAATCTGAACAAGCTGCTGACGGAATTAATGCTTGGGTGAGTATAAAATAATAGAAGACTGAACACGTAACAATAAAGAAAAAAAAATTATTTAGGGTGAACGTACTTACTCTGGTCATAAATAAAATATTACTTATGAATTTGGAATCTATATATTTTTTTCTATTTTAACTGTTATTTCTTTGTTAATTGTTTTTTTTTGTGCCAATAAACTGTAAAATATTTTGTACTATAAAACCTGAGCGGGGTGATAGAGTCGAGTCGTTGTAATTGCATTATATAAGGAAGTTATAGTAGCCGTACACAATTTTTTCTATTGAAATCATCCATACGTTTAGTATTAGTCAAATGTTTGTGTATCGAGCTATTGACAGGTAAAGTGGAATTTCTTCTGCTTGTGACAGTAGAAGATTTGGATCTTCATGTCATATTCATAGGAAAAGGGTAATCAAAGCATTAACAGCGAGAATTAAAAAATGTTATGCGAAATTAAAAGATTTATGTCGGGAGATGAAGATAATATTTTAAACCATGACGCAGAGATAAATTAGGACTTGTAGCCTATAACAGATGCAATGGTCATTTCTTGAATGATAATTTTAAAAAGATTAGAGTGGTAAAATAAAAACAATTACTTAAGCGGTACGCAAAGAAAGGTCTTAGAAATATTTTGCTTTCGAATCAGAACATTTTTACAATTGAGCAATGTTTTATTAAATAAAATGACTTTTTATGCTTAAAGTTCTAAAGCTTTCAAATTAGTTAACAGAGTACAGCATGGGCATTGTCCAACTTCATTGATGGTCTGGTAAGATGGTAGGCTATGAAAGACGGACTAAATAAAAGGTATCAAAGCATCGGCACAAGTGTGTAAAAATACTTTTTTTACCATAAATAAAATTATGTTCAATAAGTAAGAATGGTTCTTTTCAGTAGGAATTTACACCAGGTCACAAAGTTTTATCCACTTAATCTTGGTTGGAAACGAACGTTTCGGACTTAAGAGCTAAGTCTTCAGCACTGATGAAGTCTAAAACGTTCGTTCGGACAGTCACTCGTCATCTAGTCCTGACCTTAATCCACTGGATTTATGGACAGCTTTAGAGAATAAGGCTGGCTCATAACGTCATGATAATTTAGAGTGCTAAAAACAATTCATATGATTGGTAGTGAAGAATTTTTCCAAAGTAGAGAGAGTGCTGTTATTGATAACTTTCCTTAACATTTAAAGGACTATATTGCAGCCAATGGATACCGCTATGAATATATCAACTTTTTATATTTTTAATGGTTTTATTTTATTGTATTTAGCTAACACACTGTAATATAATAAATATCTTTGAATATGTTTTATAATAACTTGTACAATAATAAAAAAAAAACTTCGTAGCAAAATTTACGGCAGGACTAAGTACACTTAATTTATACATTAATATTATTATATATTGTATTACATACTTGTTGAGTAAACCAATTTCGTCGTCAATAGGATACGAACTTTCTTTTTGAGCGTACTACGATTCGAGGACTAACTATTTCCGGGGGAAGTTGATTCCAAAGTGTAATCAAGTCGAATAAAGATGTAGGTAGGTTGACATGGGGCAAGTTTTCTTTGTAACTTAGATACAATTTTATATTGAGGTGTGCTCAAAATTGAAGTCGCATATTAACAGTGTACTAAATTTTCTCCAATTGTATGGTTTGTGTAAGTATGAATAAGAATATCTTATTCTTTAATCAAGTGATTATTTTATAACAAATTCTTCAAATTTATCCTTTAAATTTGATAGGTGTTGCATGTTTACAAAGAGATAGTTTTTATTTTAAATAGTGACATTTGCTTACTTTAATTATACATCGTAAATCGGCAGTTCAGTTATCTGTTATGAGTTCTATTTATGCGATTTACTCAATGTAAATGTCAATACAAATGGACCTGATAGGAAATGAATACACATTTAGTTTAATTATAGTTCACACTTTTATAGTAACAAATGTTATGAACAATATAAAATGTTCTTTTTCTTAGTAACAACATTTGTGGCAAGACTACAATAGTAATAAATTTTTATGTTTATGTTATCCTTTGTTTGAAATATTTTACTGTTGTCAATGTAAGTGCCCAGTGCCTTATGTTCATCGACAACTGAGATCAATATATACATAAATCAATATTCTTATGAGGAATTTGCGTTAGGTGTTATTACTTCAGGCAGAAGTGTAAATATTGCGATTAAGTAATCGTTCTTACTTTTTCTTTATAATTTGCATTATTACGTGTTATCGTTTTGTATCATATTATTTGAAGTTTTTGCTTTTATTTAACACTTTTAGGTCGAAGACCATAACCAATCATCGTATCAAAAATTTAGTAAAACCATATGTTTTCAGCTGACACTGGAGCAATACTTATTAACGCAATTTATTTTAAGGTATGTTAGTTTATTCATTTGTGCTTATTTTTATTGAAATTTAATTAAAATATTGTTAATAATATTTTATTGCCTAAGGGTTCTTAGAGATATCCTTTTCAAAAAAAAAAATTAACACGAGACAGCGATTTCCACGTGTCTCTCGAAAAAACTATTAAAGTGGCCAACCATATACAGGAAAGAAAAGTACCTGTACGGTTGAAATGAAGCATTTCTTCGTACCTAGAGTTTTAGTTTTACAAACCTATGTCTATCTTTCACTTCAAAAACTTTATATTTGCAATTTATATTTAAAAAAAGCACACATGGTTTGTTTCATTTTTAATTTAACATATCATTAATTTTAGTTATTAGGAATACCTTATGACGGATACGAATCTTCCTTTTACATAATCCTTCTCAATAGAGTTGACGGTATTACTGAACCGGTAAATAACTTGAGGGTGCCGTCAGTATTACGAGATGCTTTACAAACTTTGTATCAACAAGAGTTAGAGGTATACATTCGCAAATTTAACACAGAGGATGGATGTGGTATCCAACATAAAAGATTTTTTTTAAAAGTGGACAATCTTTATTTATTTGTGTAGCATAATTTTTTTATTATTTCTTGTGTGATTGCTTATGCAAAAACATTAAAAAGGGATAATATATGGCTTATTTACTGACAGTAATATATGATGACAGTAACGTGGTTTTAATATTAGGAAATGTCATTAAAAATCCTGGAAATAGTTTTGTTTTGTTGGCATTTTCATTGTTTACAGCTTTGCCTCAGCTTTCACTGACATCGGAGGGAAATTCTGACGACGAACTTATTATAGCTATTGGATACGGAATGATGAAACCATAAGTTAAAAAGATATTGTAACGCTGTTTTACTGAATGCATTTTAGTGATATTAAAACATTTTCTATGCCTAACGAACTGTTCATGAATGTATAAACTTATTTTTGTTCGAATTTTGGACGTTCCGTGATTTAAAAAATCTTAGTATGAAACTTAATCAACTTTACAATAACGATGTTAACACTTGAGTTTGATTGCTCCTTTTTATTAATAGTCATAGCCTGCAAAGATGATGTACTTCATCATTCCAAGTCATTAATTAATAATCATTTATTTATTCATTTATATTTACCCTTCTTACACTACCATATATATACATTTTTCTAATGCACAAACTATTAGAAAAGTATATCTATGTATTTGTATAGTAAAAGCTACTGTTACTACATCTGTAAGAACACTTGGAAATGCCATTATGTAGAAAGTGTAGTTAAACTTAAAATCTCATTTAAAATTTCAGACAAAATTAGTATTTCTATATTTTAACTCAAAATTTCAAACTTGTTCACAATTGAAGCCTATTACATGGCCAATAATTCTTAAAAGTTTCGTTCTCGTTACAATATTACATGTATGTAATATAAATTCTGTCTGTATTTATCGATTAATTAACTGATTATAATTTTATGTCTAAGTACACATAATATCAACATACAGCTGTCGCACGACTGAGATACCATACTATATAAACACTTTTGAAACAGATTAAAATGGTAGATGTGCATCTGTGCCTTTTTAATTTTTTTTAGCTCAGACTAACAATCGACTTTACAAAATGAAATAATTCTGGTGTAAAACTTACTACTATGTATGTTTAATAATTATTCCAGAATGTCTTATGGATCTCGCGATACAAAGTTAACCCTAGTGATTTTGATTTGACCATTAAACTACATTTGGACAGAAATATTTAAAAAAACATTACCTTTGCGAAAACGCTTCCCGAATTCATGGCTAATTACTCAAATTGTTTTTGTCATGTGCACTTCCTGAAAATCATTTAGTACTTTTATGATAGTAGTTTATGCTTTTGGCTTGATGACGGGATTTCGTTAGATCTTTTTACTACTTCGTAGGTATATGTCTTGATCGTACAAGGATGACAATTTCAAAGTTTTTTTTCGTTCTTGTAGGACGAAGTCACTAAATATTTTGTTAAGTATTGTAACAAAAATTTGTCCTAAAATGATTTCTTTTAATTTTGCAAACACCTAAAAATTATTGTGAATGCAACGCTGCAACCATCAACTCAACACATATTTTTCCTATGGAAACAAAGTTAAGTTAAATAATAGTAATATTAATGAATGTTATAAATAAAACAATAATAATGTATGTTAGTAGTCAACATTACAATGTTTATAATCTCTAAAAATTGTACACGGTATTAAAAATTTTAATACGCAATTCATTACAGTTCTTTAAGAAATGATTATATAAATAAAAGTTTCTTAATTGTGGTATATTTCTTTCTTGAAGTTATACATAAAGGTGCGAACTTTTAGACAGTTTAATAAGATGACAATTAGGAGTGGAGAAAAGTTAAAGTATAATGAAATTCCTTAGCGTTATTAACCGTCTTCTAAAAATTTTCTTTTGATTTTAACCACGATGTTACACATGAGTTGTTAGATACGAAATATTAATTTCTTGGTAACATATAACACTTTATGTTGTTTGTGTGCTTATTATACCTAAAGACAACACAACTAAGGTAGCTAAGTACTTTCCAATCATTAAATAAAGGCATTATTCTGAAATGTGTTACATTATTTTTTATTGCAATGTGAAAGGTAAAATAATAATTAATTTTAATGTGTAGTGCTCCAAAGTACGAAAACATCTTTTCTTTTTTTAAATTTATTTATTATGTCTAAACCATTGATTTTTGGACAGAATGTACCTTATATTAATTGTGAAAAATCGAGTGGCGTTTTTATACTAATTCAAACATTAAATTCTCATTAAAATATCTTTATTTAAATAAGAATTTTTGATTATATCAATTATTCCATGATTATCAATAGTAATCTTCCACTAACACGGAATACTGTTTTGCAGTGAAGAGCTGACCAGAAACTAAACAGTTGCTTTTACAATCAATCAACTTGTATATAATTTTCTTAAATAAGTATTTTTTGTGAATTATGTCTCACAAGTGAGGCAATAATATTTGAACCATGGGTTAATTGAATGGCGTAAGAGAAAATGTTCTGGTGCCATCGGTGTGGGTCTTTTTTTAATTTTTGTTCATTGTGCTCAGTACAGTTTATAAAAGGAATATCCTTTGTGAAAGCATCGAGGCGTTATTTTAGTTCTCATCCGGAAAAATTGATATACGCTCAACACTGCACTTACCGAGTTCGATGTTGTACTGTTTTTAAAAATACCGTATCCATAATAAGCGTTACATTTTTTTGCGTAGTAGTTAAACTATAAAGTAAGGTAATTGTAAACATAACTTATGTATACCCTATACAAAAATTATGTTAATATTTCTTGGTTATGATATAAATGGAAACAATAAAATGTACGATTTAATATACAAGGTGAATGGTTACCAATGTAAAAACTTTATATGGGTGAATGTATAGCTCATTTTCAGTAAGTTAATGTACGACATACGCTATCCAAAAGATAATAGTTTAAGAAACAGTATATAACGTGATGGTAATAAAGAAAGAAATCTTCTTCGAAATTTGGATTAAAACATAATAGAATTAATAATTGATAATTGTACTGCCTAAAGGTATTATTAGCCTGTCGAATTTTATAAGACAAAATCAATATTGTAACATTATATAGTGATCACTTATTACACGATGATTGGGAAGATAATTTTACCTAATAATAATTTTTTTATCGGGCTCCCCCTGTTGTTCAAATGGTATTTGCAGATTCTGCCGGATTGAGATAGCAAGGCGCAAAGTGCGCTTACCCTGAGAGCTACAGAGCGAGCCGCTCCAAATCACTATTTTACCGGAATGAGAGGCTGCCATAGTCTTAGATCGTTTCTGTGATTAAGTGTAAGGGTCCCCTCGTGGGTACCTCGGTTTGAGATGTCACTTGTCGATAACACCCGCTTAGCATTCAGACACAAGGGCTTCCGAGAGGGCCGAATCTCGGCTTGGTCAGTTGCTATTGCCTGGCTAATACTATTTGAAAGAGTTAGCGGTTGGAAAAGAAGTGACGGAAGAAATTCCAACAACGCTTCTATCTGGTATGATCGGAGGTTGGCGTCCTCTGTGATATACGATCCGACCTCATTTGCAACAATGGCGGCTAGTAATCGAACGGAAAATAATCGTTTGTTCAGCAATTAGTACCGCGGTTCCCTTGCTCCAAGAGTTACCTAATGAAAAGTTTTTTCTGTTATATCTTTATTAAGGTAGAACATGATGAATTAAAAACTATGTGTTTCAGAATTTTTTTAAGAAAGGATGAGGAAGGAAAATATTAAAAATTATGAAGGACGCAGGGCAGATGGTTCATCATGATAACGCATACAGACGTCGATTTATTTATACAAATTTTCAATCACATTTTTGCCAAATGGCGGACTATTTCATTATTCAGGTCACGGAGTTTGAGATTTAACACTGAAATCAATTCGCTTGTCTCTGTATGGACTTTATCTTTATTACAGCTCTATATAAATTAATCCGTGGTTAAGTGGTGTTAAATCGCATGATCGGCTTGACAAATTACTAGCTAAATTTCATAAAATCAAGCCATCGAGATGGTTGGGTGACATGTGATAAAATACTTTAAAAATACATGGTACTGATATTTATTTAACGCTTTCTTGTCAGAGTTTGTTTACCAACTAGTTTGATGGAAAGCGATGGTGTGGTGAAGATGAAGCACGCAGACTTAGTAGGTACCTAAACTGATATCATAGAAAAACAAGGTTTTTATTGATAAATCCTATTAAAGCCGCAAAAAGTATACAATAGTTAGAATTATTATTATTATACGTGTGAATTATTATAAAACTATTTTTACCGCAACCTAATATTAGATACTTCATTCCAAAATCATATAAGTGCAATTTTATTTGAATATATAACCATTAACTAACAATTACCTCTATTAAAAATAACTTTATAAAGAGTTTAAAACTGCTATGTATCTATGTAGTAAGATTTGGCAACTAATAACTTTTAGAACACAGTCTGCTAATGGCCAGTTTTTTCGATAACTGTACTTATAACAACAAAATAGTAAGAAAACTAACTAAACCTTGTTTAAAAGCAATGGTTATGATGTTATTTATTTCGACCTGACACAAAAATGGCGTTGTGCAAAAAGATATTCTCCAAATATGGATATAAATGAAAAATAGAAACGTCGACATGAGAAGACCTCAGGGGTAAAAGAATATAAAATGAAAGAAAAGCCTCCCAAAAATAGATGGACATAACATTAATAAAAGCGGGGAAAGAATGAAGAAGGAGGACGAAGAATAGGAAAGTTTGGACTGACTTGGAGTAATTAGCTCTGTACCTATTGAGTGGTTCCAAAAATAGAGTGTAATGTAAAAAAGTTTTGAAGGTAGATTGTTACAAATAAACGTTAATTTTTAATAATTTTAGGGCTACTTTGTATACAGGTATTACAGAAATGTGTTTTTTTTTCAATTTGTGTGTCAGCTACTACTGTTTGGGTTAGTAAACTTATGTGACAAATACCTCAATACCCTACCATCAATAATAAACCGGAATAAAGGACCCAGTAGACGCAATGTTATTCATAATATTATACTGATGAAATTTCATATAGTAATACAAATAAAACGTTATTTGATTGCCTTTTACTTAAGTAACATTTTTTAATTAAGTGGTTCAATGTTTGTCAACATAGCCATGGTATGTATGTAGTTTTAGTTTGTTTATAATATTGTACACACCATCAATAGATTTATTTGTGAATAACTGAGTCTTCATGTTTCACAAGTTATAATATAATACAAAAAAGTAAGATAAAAATGTATAATAAACCTAAAAGCGTAAATTAGAAATTATGCACAGCGACGTGTCCAATTATTGTACATTTTCTGCGTATACTATAACATAACAAGGTAATATGAATATAAGGTACGATTTTCCATATCGCTTTTGAAACAAACATCAATTAAGGAAACAACGGTGTGATTACCCGTTATTTATTATTACCATTACACCGTAAAATTCATTTATAAATTAAACATCATATGAAGACAGGTATTGTATTTTTCAGCCAGTGCTATAGTGACCGCTGGTTATCATGGAACGTATTTTCTGTGAGTAATTTCATATATGTAATTTGAGGTTTCAAAGTAAACGTAGCACATCTATATTATTGAATATAGGTGTTCTGTTGAGTACTAGGCGCAATAAGTTAATTGAGATTTAAAGAAAAAAAAATTCTAGTTCATTCTTTACCATTGTTATGAGGTTCACATTCATGAAAAAGATGTTGAATTAACATTGTGCATGGTTTAAACAAAGTATATTTAGTATCGTGATGTGAGGTTTCTAGCTTTATAAAGCTGAAATGAACAATTGTTGTAGTAGTAAAATGAATGTTTCCATATAATTAAGCTAGCGAAGAATTACAAATAAAAAGGTGGCAGCTGTCTCGACACAATAAATTAAATATTTTTAAAGAGTAAATTGTTAACAAATTGTAAATGTACAAGGAATCTTTGTTGAATGTTTTAATAAAAGATCAATACTTTTATTATGATTGCTGGCTAATTTCCCCGAATATTTCCATACCGGTTTTACAATATTGGTTGTTTAATAGGGATTTAATGGTTTAATTTATAGAAAGCCTATTTTACTTTGTTGAACACACATAATGGTTAAGGATTCTATCTGAATTTCAAAAATAACTTATGTATTAACGAATAAAATCAAAAAAAATTACAAAAGTTGTATATTTGTTTTTAACAGATACAGTAACGGTATTAGCTGTTATAGCAATGACAAAATGTGGCGATGAGACCCGGAATGCGGCTCTCCTATCATCAGGGAGTGAAAAATTTACGGCTAAAATGTTTACAGTAAGTCTCTTTTATGGATTTTGTACTAAAGCGTAGTGAAATATCCTCTTACCTAAAGCGTCTCAGTGTGATGTTTTTTAGTCGCAGAGAACTCCTGTTAAATATGTAGTATTTTTAAAATTCTACTTTTTTTTGGAAAACCGTTGACATGAGTTTATTTATAAATATAACCAATTATTATTACATCTCAGTCGCCGTTGAATAATTTATTTATATAAAATTTATTATTTAATCTACATGCTTAGAAATATTTGTTATAGCAATTCCAATAATGCTAGGATAACGATTACGACAAAGAATTTAAAAATTAAGTAGTTTGCTTTGTGTAAAATAAATAAAAAAATGTAATATCCATTTACAATCTTTTATTTGTTTATGAATTTTAGGAAACTGCGATAAAAAATCAGGGTAAAAGTTTTGTTATATCTGCATTTTCTGTGCTTACACCTTTGGCACAACTATCTCTGGCTTCGGAGGGGAATACTCATGATGAACTTGTTCAAGCTTTAGGATCGCCGGATGATCAAACTGTGAGTAATTGATGTAACTCTGTTTATACTGGTCACATCTTCATATTATGAAAGAAATTTTATGTAAACCGGTTTATGAATATTATTATTAACATGTTTTTAAATAGGAAATCTCAGATTTTTTTTCATAAAATTTTTTTTTGAGTTTACCATTACAATGTTAAAATATATTTGCAATTGGTTAATATATAATAAATGGTCATTTTGTTACGACGCCAAGGTATATATAACATACTTCAATAATTATGAGTAACCAGGTAATGCACACTAATTTTTATATCTTTTTTTATTATACTGAGCTATTATGTGGTGTTGTAGTGTACTGACTGTAACAAACATTTTGTTATAGTTTGTTTTATTTGATTTATGGCTTAAAAGTATTATCTAAAAATTTTAACATAATTCAATGAATAACCTGTGTCACTAAAACTCATAAATAATTTTTAGACGAAATCAATTTTTCAACATATGAATTCTAAACTTAAATCTGTAAAAGGGGTTGAATTAAAAATGGCAAGCAAAATCTACATTGCTGATGACTATTCTATTAATGATGAATATGCAGCTGTATCAAGGGAGACTTTCCAATCGGACATAGGAAATGTTGATTTTAGAAAAAGTATACAAACCGCTGGCAAAATTAATGCTTGGGTGAGTAGAATAGAATAGAAGTCTTAATCACCATCATCGTCATTATTTCATCTGATGGATAGCAAGGCATACGCTTCCCCGCCAAAGTCCGCTACAATGACCGGTCGTGCGCTGCCCGTTTAAAATGACTTACCGGGACATTTACTACGTCGTCAGTACCATGGGGGGTACCTACGCACGAACTGTCTACCTCACCCACTGTCACTTTGCGGATAGAATAATGCTCCATACTTGTCTTTATTAAATAGATCAAAAGTAAATAAATTTCGTGGAAATGTACATAGAATAAATTAGAATTTGATTTTAATTTGTACTTTGTAGGGATATATATTATAACATTAAAGAAATGAATTTAATAAAAATTCAATGTGGTATAAAGCATTCTTTGATTGAAGAATGCAAGTATTAACGATTAATTGTATCTACTGAAAAATTTTATATTTAATTTTTGCTTTATCCGTGTGTATTATCATTACATTTGGTTCATTTGTTTCTTTTTTATGAATGATTTTGTATCTTTTACTAATGTTTTTTAGGTTGAAAACCAAACTAATCATCGTATCAAAGATTTAGTAGACCCCAATAGCTTATCAGCGGACACAAAAGCAGTACTCGTTAACACTATCTATTTTAAGGTTCGTTAGTTCATTTGTTACACTTATTTTAAATTTTTTTATTGTATTAGAATTTAAATGATTTTAATCGAATATTAATCTTAGGGTTGTTGGAAATTTCCTTTTCAAAGAAATTTAACGCGTAACAGAGATTTCCACGTGCCTCAGGAAAAAACTATTAAAGTGCCTACTATGTACACAAAAGGAAGTTATCTATATAGTGAAAATGAAGAACTTGATGCACAGGTACGAAATTTTATTTTTAGAAAGCTGTGTATATCTGTAATATTGTTAATCACGTATAATATTCATAGTGAATGTTTAAATTATATTAAGAAATCCTTGGATTGGTTAATGTTTTAATTTAACTTATTTTTTGTATCAGTTATTAGAAATACCTTACGACGGCGACGAATCTGCCTTTATAATAATCCTTCCTAATAAGGTTGACGGTGTTACTGAGCTGGTGAATAAGTTGAAGCACCCGTCAGCATTAACAAATGCTTTACAAAGTATGTCACATTTTGAAGTAGAGGCATATATTCCCAAATTTAAGATAGAAACTACGACCAATTTAAAAGAAATTCTTCCAAAAGTGAGTAACTTTAAATTTTTGTAATTAGCATAAATAGTTTTTGAATATATAATTAATTGATTTATGTAATATATAATTAATGTAATATATAATTAATGTAATATACAATTAAATATTTGTAATTTATAATTAATTTATTAAAATATAATTTTAAAAATAAAAAAAATTACGTAAATTAATATTTTAAATTTATTATTAAAGTAAAATTATTCTAGGTAGGGGTGAAAGAAATTTTTGACTCGTCTAGGGCAAATCTAACTAAATTAATTAGAAACCAAAAAGATTTATATATTAGTGAGGCGACCCAAAAAGCTTTCATTGAAATAAACGAAGAAGGCGCTGAAGCTGCGGCTGGAAACAGTAAGAATATTTTCAACACATTACAATTTTCATAAGCTGTGTATCTAAAATATATGATATTAAAAACTTTTTATAGTTCTGAGAAGCTATTTCAATTTAAAATATGAGATAAAGATGATTTGTTTAATGGAGTTGATTTTGCTGAATAAAATTAATCCTCTGTTAATATTTTGTTTTTTAAGAACATTTTGGTTGTGAAGTATTCATACGATTATTTTTAAAATTAACTGTTTTTTACAATTCCAGATTTTGACGTGACTATTCTGACTCCATTTATACCCCAAAGCATAACATTCGCGGCGGATCATCCATTTGTGTTCTTATTAAGAAACGGAATAATTGTCTTGTTCAACGGCGTCTTTTACTCAGTATAATAATTAATATAAATTCCACTTCGAATAAAATTCCTGAAAAATATAATTAAAAATAGTTTTTATTGATCTATGAATGTTAGTAAAATAGAAATGCTTTAGTTATAACTTGTTATTATTGTTACGAAAGCCCTAAAGCTGATAGAAGCAAATTTAAATATTTACATACGTAAACAAAATTTTCAGGCAATTTAGAACTAGCGATTTTTATTTAAACTAGAGTAAAATTAAACAATTTGAACAAAGGTCTTCTTGACAGAAATTTTTTTAAAAATAGATAACACAAGCCTGAAGACAAACGAGTTTTGGAAATTCAATTCAAAGATTTTTGACTATAATACATTTATTATGCTTTTTTTGCACTGCTAGATATGTTCATTAACATAGACCTTCAATAAAACCGAAAGACCTTCGGTATTAATTAAATCGTTTGTCGACTTTGTGCGTGTACTGGGCCGTGGTTTTCACTCCAGAACTTTAACGCCTCATGGTTTAGCCGGTATTTAAGAAAAAAAGGAGGAGTGTCGAGGTAAGGAACGTCTTTAATTTATATTATTTTAAAGCCTGACTATTTCATACGAGGCAATTAATTATTAAGAGGATGTGCAGTTCTTTTGTACTGACACCGTCCGCAATCTTGAAACTGTATAGCAAAAAGGCGTGATTTTTAAACGTGATCACAAAGTATATATAGCTCATTTTATAGAAATGTAAAAAGATTTACTACGCTATTTAAAATTTAGCTTTAAATGATTTTTGTTTTATCGATTACCTTCATATTGAGCATTATTTTCTTCGTGGAGTCATAAAAATTCTGTTAAAAAAATGAGCAGTCATATTTCGTATAGAATAAAATACATTCATTATATGACAGATTTATCAGAAATACTATGTTCTCGATACATTTCTGATAAAGCAATAAACAGTTATGAAATCGACTGAAACAGTTCTTGTTTTGTTTTTATCTTTTTATCATTGTTATAGTACATGAATGGTTATAACATGTCACGAAAGTCCATCTAGAAGAAGTCCTGAAGGAAATAATTTTGGAAGCAATATTAGTAAAGCAATGTATTACATAATATGATCATATCAATTTAAACATTATATTAAAACAATTAGATTATATAGAATAACAAAAGATATGTGTAAAATTTATGTTTTTGTAATCGGTGCAGATATATTAGTCTTGTTTTCTTCTTTCTACGATCTTAAAATTTTATCTATATTTAAGTCACTAAGGTATTTGTATATTGTAAGACCAAAGAGTTCCTACGGATTTTCTACTTTAGGTTCATAAAAATATTTTGTAGGGCCTTTAATATTCATTTTCTTTAGAAAATTTTAAGGGGTGTTTCTTTTACATTGTGTTTTAATAAAAGTTCATTATTCTGCAAATAGACTTAACGTTTTGCACTAAACCCCAATTAATAAAACCATTAAAATAACATTAAGAATAACTGTTCAAATTTGATTAGTAAAATTATTTTAAATTAGGTATTACATAGGTACACATGTCTTAAATACAATATCAATATCGCTATCCAATATCAATATTCACTCGGCGTACCAAGGAAGGAACCATATCCTACCACCTCGCAAGCATATACATACAGGCGCCATCCTGTTCGATATCGCAAAGTCCTTCGACAAAGTCGGGAACAACGATCTATTACATAAGTTGTACAATTGTACAGTACAGTGGGTACTCACTAAATGTACCAGATAGATTCATTAAGATCGTACAAGCCTTTTTGTCTAACCGCATCTTACGTTATCGAGCAGAGAGCGTGCTCTCGATCTCCCGTCCCATTCGCACAGGAGTCCCTCAGGGATTCTGCCTCTTCCCGCTACTCTTCTCCCTATTTACGAGCGACATTTCTGGAGATAACAAAGTCTAACTTGCACTTTTCGGGGACGACACCACGCTCTTCACTACAGGTAGAGTTCTCTGCCTTGATTTCGTGCCACCTCCAATCCGCAGCCATTTGCCTGAGTGAATAGTTAAAGAAGTAGAGAATTGACTTTAACCCTAAGAAGAGCCAAACGATTCTATCCAGAAGACACCCAACCGTCCGGGTACGCACTCAAAAAGCGTCGCGTAGTCCGGAGCCCCCCCCCCCCCGACTATCCCATCCCCTGGAAGGAATTTTCATGAAGGAAAAATTTCACGATCACTTTTGCTTGATTAGGAAGAAAGCCGCGTACATAGGTTCATACGTAGGCTTTACAACATAGTATGCTCTTCAAGCAAACTCCCTCTTGAATATACGAAACATGCGTAAGACCCGTCTTCTCTTACGCAAGTGTTGTATTTACCCACGCCTCAAAAACCGCACTTCAATCCGTACAAACGCTCCAGAACTGCTTCATCCAGATAACTCCCGGTGGGGAGTGATTCCAGCGTGATGTCGATCTCCACAGCGACATTAAATTCCCAACGGTGCAAAAATTATTTAAGACTTGGTAAGAGACCTACTTTGTGTCGAAATACTCCCACACAAATTCCTTCATAGCGAGTGCTACTCGTTACTCTTAGTTTAGTAACAAGGTAATAGCTATTTATGTATATCGGTAATTTAAAATTCACTTATTTTATTATTTAGAGAATTTTCCATATATAGATAGGGGATATTACATAAACTTTGAAACTAAGTAAACATATATTTTTTTGTAGTTTATTATATGTATAAAATATTATTATTGCGGACTAGTAAACTCTCCGTAAATTTTGTAAGACAGCATAGGAAATGTGTAGGAGTTTGCTACTATTTAGGTAGCCTTTGTCTCAACAGCGTTCCGTTGGCTAATTGCTTCTCTTTCATAATGGGGAAAACAAGAAAATGCTTTTAACAGTCTTATGTAATTACGATCTGTATTGTTGCTTAATGGAATTAGTTTTAACAAAGCACGAGAAAAAACTGTAACCAAAGTTAGAACACTATTAACCCGTTTCCAATATTTTTCCAATATATATGATTTAATACAGGAATGCATAGAAATCAATGAACATATTATAAAACATAATTAAATTTAAAACATTTAATTTTATCATGGACAATTTGGGCGAGGAAAGTTATTAGTAGGAAAAGGAAAGTTATAGTAGGAAAGTCTTATGGGCCATTGAATGACTTACAACATAATTCCAATGAAATTTATTCCGGGTTTAATTAAAAGCGTAAGGGTTGATATTGATTTCTTTTATATTTAAAAAAAGGGAAAATGAAGTGGAGTTTTAAATTGGTGACACAGAAAGTTTTAAGAACTTCAAAGATAAGAACACTTCAAAAATAATATTAAAAAAATATCCTTGAAATTCTAAAATATAAGTTTTTACATGTTTTCAAGCACGTTAGTTCAATTGGTCATTTTTATAAATTAAGGAAAACCAAAGAAAAAAATATATATATTCGTAATTGATTAAAATTGATTGAAATTATTAGGACCCTGATATCCTTGACCCTTCTACTAAATCAATCACCCTTTGCGGAACAACCTCAACAGAGGGTGATTCATTCAAAGGAAATAAAAAAACGATCTCCTCGTTCTTTGGTTTAACAGGCTATTGTACAATATTTTTCTTGAAATTAAAAATATCTAGCACATTAAAATTAATAAGAATAATAGCATAAAATGGTACATTAATTAGCATTTGCTTGCTTATTATTTTGTGTGCATCGTCTATGCAGTAGAGTCCTCCTCCACCAGGACTAACTAACTAAGCATTAACGCATGGACTAAATGATCGATCGAGAATTGGACTATGGCAGGCTTGAAATCATTGGGTCATCCTGCAGTCCTGGTTTTCAACCAGAAGGCTTAAATTGTCTTTAAAATATTTATTTCCCTTTGGAAAACTTCATATACCTTCACGATACCGAAGAAGCAGTGCACTCGTAATTGTAATGGAAATAAATTCCAAATTTAAAAAGAATATGTAAATAATATAACAATATAAAGTGACTAAACATGTAAGGCATCGGTGCGATATAGTGCCGCTGTTTGTTAAGACTCACAACGCGTTAGGTTTACTAAGAAATGGTTAGAGAGTTAGATATTCCCGCCACAGAGTTATTCCTATTAAAAATTAGATTTTTTTGGTATTACGCGTCACTTCGGTTCCTCAAATTGAATGTTATTAGTTTAATTTCGTTGTAGTAGTATTTATTATCTTATTAGAGTTTAGACATTATTTAGCTGCGCTTATTGCATCTTAGAATAGACATATCCGTCGGCATACAGATAGTAACCCAAAAATCTTCACCATAATGCCTATAATAACCACCCATTTGTAATAAGGTATTTTGCTCGAATTGCTTCTTTGCAAAAATTATTTTATAATTTAATGTAGTTTGATTAATTTTCTATATTACTTAAATAAAGTTGCACAAATAAGTTGATAAATGTGCATCGAAATAACCACGGATATATTAAATTTCAGGTACTTTATTATAAACAATTAAAAGTTATAATATAATTAAAAAGTATGTACGGGAAAAACCTAACATAACAATAACACTATGTCCAATTACCTTACGATTTCTAAGTATACGTACAAGATCATGTTAAGCCGGTTTTCCTTGTCACGTTACAAACAAAGATGAATTCTGGATGTCGTGGTGACCCCTTATTTATTCTGCGATAACACTATAAAGTTTGTGCAATACAAAATTGATTTATAAATCAAACATCACATGAAGACAGGTTAGTACGTTTCAAGCCAGTGCTCAAGTGACCGCTATAAACATGGGACGTATTTTGTGTGAGTGAATTTATTTATTTAATTATTAGTTCTTTAAGAAAACATAATAAATGTTTGTTATTATAACATACGACAAAAACATCTATTTAATGAGGAAATATCATAAAGTGATTAAGATTCCAAGTAAAGTAATATTATAATTATTTTTCCTTCTTTATTAATTGTTAAGACTCTAGCTTGGCATGAAGATTTTGTACACATTATCTATTACTAAGATAAGGTATTAATAATTGTAACATTTTGTAAGGTGAGTTATACAAGGTTAGCTTTCCTGATATATAATTATTTTCGTGTAATTTAAGTTATACCAAGAAATATATATTTTTTCGTATAGAATAAATTATAGAAAAAATTACATTTAAAAGTAAATTAACTTTTACTCCTAAAAATATAGCATTGTTAAAGAAACAGAATAAAATACAACAAATCACCGCATTACGTCACTTTATAATCGATTAATATAAACAATGGCTACGCTTGCCTCATATGACATTGAAAATCTCAGACAATAAGAGACATGAATAGGCCCGAGCTTGCATTCAATAATCCCGGACCGGTTCTACAAAAGTAAACGACCTAGGACTAAACAGGTTTATTTATAATATTTCACATTACTTATTGATACTCGTATCTCATAATATATTAACGTTTTAACTTTCGTAAGGTTATTATAAACAAAATAACGAATAACAAACTAAAAATGTTTATTAGCAGATAAAAACCGTCAAAAGTAAAAGTGTATAATTTAAAATAGGTGCAGTAACGGTATTGGCCGTTATAACAATGGCAAATTGTGGAGACGAGACTAGGGACGCGGCCCTTCTATCGTCGGGGAACGACAAATTTACAGCTAAAATGTTTTCAGTAAGTTTTAAGGATTCTGTAAGGTATTATATGCAGAGTACAATTAAACTGTTACTATCTTCTCAACAAAAGTACTATCAAGAAAAGTTAATAAATGCTGCAGAGAACCCATATTAAGAAAACGGTGTTATAATAGCGAATAAAATATTTACACAGATAAGTTGCCAAAAAATTATTTATACATTATTTAATGAGAAATATTTTAAAAAACATGTTTTGATACTACTTTTAAAATAATTACTAAAAGCAAATTCCATTTATAAACTCCTTTATGTGCATAATATAAAAGTAACAATAGTAAATAGTAAAGAATTGAAAACTGAGCATTGTTCATCGTTTCAGCCGTAGTACGTACCGTATGTACGTCCCCACTGATGAACATAGATGTCCCCTGTGGATTACTTATAGGACCGGTTGGACGCGGTCAGCATCCAGCGCTGCTTTCACCTCGTATAGTGTTAATTTACTCACTTTTAATCTAATAATTTTTATACCGGTTTGGATTTCAGGAAATTGCACTAAAAAATCCCAGCAAGAGTTTTGTTTTATCGGCATTTTCTGTGCTTACACCTTTAGCACAACTTTCTCTGGCTTCTGATGGAAACACTCACGATGAACTTCTCAAAACCATTGGATCGCCGGATGATCAAACTGTGAGTGGTTATATTTAACTTAAGTAATAAGTTTAATTACTGACTATCCTTAAAACATTAATTTTAACAAAGGGTCTTCTAGGCATAAAGAACTCTTCACGTGTACGTCATATGTTTGTTTTCGCTTTTTGGACGTCTCGTGGTATAAGGAATCTCCGTAATAAAGTTGTTCAACTTTAGATTGTAATTATTTCTTGCAATAAATAAGCCTTAGCTGTTATATCGCATAGATAATTTTATTTCAAACAGTCAAGTAGAGATATATATATTACAATGTTGTAATATCATAAACACACAAGAAAATACAACAGTTATATTTTATGGTATGAGCGCGATTTATTTTTAAATAAGCCTAAATAACTTAAAACCTTTATTTAAAACAAAAACTTGTTTAAAATTACAGACTAAGTCAATTTTCCAATACATGAACTCCAAGCTACGATCTGTAAAAGGGATCGATTTAAAAATGGCAAGCAAAATCTACATTGCTGATGGATATGCTCTTAATGACGAATATGCAGCTGTATCAAGGGGGACTTTCCAATCGGATGTTAAAAACGTTGATTTTGAAAAAAATAAACAAACCGCTGACGAAATTAATGCTTGGGTGAGTATTAAAAACAATAGCAGGTTAAACATTACTATCAAGCTTGAAAGGACAATTATATGGAAGAGAAAATATATAAAACGGAATTTGATATTTAATTTATATTTTGTTCCGACGTTTACCTTTTCTCAATTTAGATTAATCCAATAATAAGCCGGTAAACAAGTAATAAAGTTCAAAGGCGTGAATTAAAATATGTAAAGGCCAAACACCATTCATTTTGTACAATCTATAGGGGTGAATTTACAGCTTCAAAGTATCTTATAATCATTATTCCATAGTGTAAATGTTAGTGGCAATAGATGTTCGTGGACATCTATGTCAAATCTCTATAGGGGTACAGGTACCAATATCTGGCATGCATATACGTACAATTTAAAAATATTTTACTGTTACCTTTTCCACATTTGTTACTATTATGTTTAATTTATTACCTTTTAACAATATTGTATTTGTTTAATCTTTTGTTAACATTTTAGGTTGAAGATCAAACAAATCATCGTATCAAAAATTTAGTAGACCCGAACACCCTAACAGTGGACACTAGAGCAGTACTTGTTAACGCAATCTATTTTAAGGTTTGTCAGACCGAGATTCGTTAAAAAATATTTTCATTTTTTTACATCGTGTTGAAATTTAATTTTTTATTGTCTTTTATTTATCCAGGGTACATGGAAAGATCCTTTCCAAAAAGTCTTAACACGTGACAGCGATTTCCACGTAACCCGAGGTAAAACTATTCAAGTGCCGACCATGTATAGAAAAGGAGATTACTTGTATAGTAGAAGTGAAGCACTTGATGCTCAGGTACAATTTTTTACTTATGAAATCTTATATCTATCTTTAGTTGTATAATATTTCGAGAAAATTGTTTTCATGAAATTCGAAGCATACCAGTGTGGAATGGTGTGTTTTAAATATTACTTTTTTAATTTCAGTTATTAGAAATACCTTATGAAGGCGACGAGTCGGCCTTCTACATAATTCTTCCAAATGAGATTGAAGGTATAAATGAATTGGTGAATAAATTGAAGAACCCGTCAGTATTAGAAAATGCTTTACAAAACATGTACCAACTTGAAGTAGAGGCTTACATTCCCAAATTCAAGATTGAAACTACAACAGATTTAAAAGAAATTCTTCCAAAAGTAAGTAATCACAAATTCTCGAAGAATTCTGCGTATTTTCGCCAATAGTGTGTTTAATATTATAACAAAATTAATTAATTAATAAAATTGGGGAATTTTGAAGTTAAAAAAATGTTTCTCTCTGGGCACTCAGTTACGAATAAAAAGAACCATCATTAAAAAAAAAATGACCGGTATGTTAGTAGTTACAACTTATTGGAAATTGATAACAAAAATATCGATAAAATGGGTAATGCTAAACAGACTATGGCAAAACCAAGGATAACTCGCAACAAGGTGTGGTGTGTGATTTTATTAAAAGGGCAGTGTTTGGCTTCCTCTGCCGGGCAAAAAATCCACTTGGATTGCTACTGCTAAAAAGGAGACAGAAAACGGCTGCTATTAATAATAAGAAAGTATATGGCCTTTCATAGCAATAATGATTAAATGACACGCATATATGTCACTTCGCAAAAACCGAGAAAGGTTTTCTAGGGAATGATAATGCATGCATCGACCATATAGCCCTGAACTTATAATTTTCACCTGTTTCGGTCTCTTTAGAAGTTTTTAAGAACTTAAAGAAAGTTAAGAAAGTTAGAAAATAGTTATCAATGACAGGAAAAAAAACCTTGGATATATTTAGTTTCGATGTTTCATATAAAATGCGTAGGAACTTTTTTGCCTACCTTCTTATCAGTTCACTTTATTTTATTTTTGGTAATAACTGTGTATGTTACAATACCGATATATTAATCTATTGAAAAATCTATTTTTATAAAATTATGGCAGTTTAAGTATTTTAACCATTTTTAGGTTGGTGTGAAAGAAATTTTTGAACCGACTAAGGCCAATTTGACTAAACTAATCAAAGATCAAAAAGATTTGTATGTCAGTGAAGCGATCCAAAAGGCTTTCATTGAAATAAATGAAGAAGGGGCTGAAGCTGCGGCAGCAAACAGTAAGCATATGTTCAAAAAAAATTTTCATAGACGTTTTGACTAATAAAAAAAAAATATGTTCAGTTAATTTTATCTTTTCATAGAATAATATAAATATTTTTTTTACAATTTCAGGCTTCGGGATATCATATCTGGCTGCATTTATACCCCAATCCGTCGTATTCGCTGCAGATCATCCGTTTGTGTTCTTATTAAGGACTGGAAAAATCATTTTGTTCAACGGCGTCTTTTACCCGTAATGTTTTATAAAAATTCCATCAAGAAATAAATTTTTATAAAAAAATCCAAACTTTTATTTTGTCTTCCACTCGTAACTTTATATTAAAATTCCGTTATAAGTTAAGATTTTGGAAGAAATCTAAACTTTTATTTTATCGATAAAACTAGTATGCAATTAAGGAGAAATATAAGGGATTTATTGAGAAGTGTATCCTGTCTTTCTCGCTACGACACTCAAGCTGACTAAACCAAATTTAAATATTCACACATGTTAAGTAAAATATTTACAAATAAATAAGAGAAATTTACTACCGGAATTTTGAGAGGATGTGTACGAGAAAATGAAAAAAATAAACTTGGGTAAATGAGTCTTGTTAATTTATTGATTTTGGATTAAAATAATCTATCTTTGGTGTAATAGAAGAAAATTGGATGCTGCTATAAGATGAATGCGTTTGAGACACATTCAGTTTTAAACCTTGCTTGTTAAACTTACAACGTATCAAGGGTTTCGAAGAGTCAAATCGAGTGAAGTCTTTTTGTAGTTATAATTCAAACAATAATAATTTTTAATAATGAATAAAATTAATAATAAATTTATTTTTGATTCATTAAAAGAAATATTAGATATTTTTATTTTCATTGTGTTATTAAAAAACGACCCGTAACTTTTCATGTTGATGAATTTGTTGCCACATTTCATTAACACCGCAATTACGAGGAAATCAATAATTCGAGGGATATAAATTGTTGAGCATTAGTAGCGCAGAGATAGACAACTGAGACTTGCGATCATAGGCCGCAGCTTTGATTCTCGGGATACAATCTTATACGATTCACACTTTGTGACACACATTTATACAGACAATTATATAAGATTGCCAATACTCATAAACCAGTTTAAACAGGATGGCCAGCAGCCTCCTCTGCGTGCCACAACATCAAACTATGATAATATAGCCTCCCATAGATAAATTGGAAGCCAATGCTTTACAATGAGCTGAAACAACGAAATGATTTAGTGGAAGAATCTGAGAAGCCGACACACTGTTGCTTGATTGCTGATAGCTTGCAATTACTTAACCGGCCGCGACATGATATTCGTGTATTGAATGTTTATTTTTTTTAAATCGGAAAATTGAAATATCGGAAAATCTCATATTTTCAATGCTGCATAAACGATTCGTGCCAAAGATGTTTTGGAATAATTCCATTCGAGTAATTGTTTACTTAATAAAAGAGGAGAAGATTCAAGAATTTAATGAGAAATGAGATATTTTACGATCCAAAGCCAAAGAATCAATAAATAAAACACAAAAGATTAAAACAGGAAAATAAAACAGGCCCACAGTACAACGTGGGTGACCTAATCGTTATTAAAACAATCTAATTTGTACAGGGCAGCAAACATTACACCTTAAGTTAGCAGATTTGACGAAACTCTGAGCCAGCTCTGAAGATTACTCATCTGGGTACTCAAATAAGTATCAGGATGGCCGTGTAGATTAAAAAGAAATTTATTTTTATGTATTTATTTACTGGTTACTTATAACTTAACATTACAACTTAATTTGTCACTTGACGTTTAATCGTAAGTCGATGTTATGTCACGAAAATCTATAGTCAAAAGATTGTTACGCTGCTAGGAATAAAACAGATACTTATAGTTTGTAATGTATGTATTAGGGTTATACTAACCGATAAAAGAATCAAACAATTTCACTTTAAGTAATGCAGTTTATAAAAATTCTAAAGAACTCTGTAAAGAAGGGGAGAGCCGTGAAATTACATATAGAAGATGAGATTCTTACCTAACTTTTTATTTTTTGATGATAAATAAATAAAGATTTTATTATAATAAATTCAGAAAATAGCCTTTACCTAGGTTGGTCACTCTGACCCTATGTGTTATCCACATAACATTGGAACCATTATTCACAACAAATTGGAAGCAAAGTTTCACCATTACTTTATAACTCAGATGATATATAAGTAAATAATATTGTAGAATGATTACTAGTACAATCATAAATATATGTAAGTTATCACCCTTGACAATTTAAAAAAGTTCTGTTGCTTTCAAAGTGTACATTGGAATTAAGAGATTGGTGTTAAAATACAACATCTCAAATAATATTAACAGACAAAGATATCCGATTATTAATTTAAAAACTTAGCTTTATTAAAGAACATGGGTTTTCAGTATAAGCCTATCCAGAAGAATAAATATAATTTTAATTTCGTCGAGAATTTTACAACAATATAGATTTTAAGTGTAAAGTTTTATAAATAACGAGAAACACTATTTTTAAGATGAAAAAAAAAAATGCTGTTAATTATATTTATTAGTCTAAGTCGAAGATTCAGCGAATGCTTTTAACATCACAAATACGTTAAGTTATTACACGTATGTTAGTAAATAAATAATTATGTAAATAATAATATTACAATCATTTTTTAAAATACCAGTGGACGGAGCACATCGATCGTGCAACAGATAGTCGTGGGGCCTAAAGGTTATCGAGTGGGGACAACGAGCCACGAGGTTTTCGACAAAATGCTCTGTGCTATCAAAAACGTAGATAAAGACATCGATTTTATTTATTTGACATAATTAAAACGCAGCGATAAAGTTTGCAGCTTATTTTTATATAAATAACATACACATATAGGTGCTTAAATCAAATCTCAATAAATTGGATCAAATTGGATAAGATATAATAGCAAAATATTAAAGCCTTAATTTATGATTATTCTTGCCTTCTTTGCGCTGAATAAATATATACTTGAATGGTAAATCCCGTCTCCAAGCAAAGAATTTATTTATAGAATTAGTAAACAATGTAAAAACGTGATGTAATCGCCGGTTCTTTTTCCTCTCCGTATAGTCAAATCGTTGAAAAAAAAAACGATTCGTGGAAGCGATAGTTAAGTTTTTGTCAATATAACCTTGATATTTATGATGGACAACGAACTGTTTAGTATAGATCGACTAACGCAAGCGACGACACATGAATATGGCGGTCTACTATTGCCGTGAGTTTTATGTTATAGTTAACATTTGAAAATACCTATGTTCGTATAGTATTAGTGACAAATAAATCTGTTTCGATTCGATATATTTACAGTCTCTTAATGAAACTTTCAATAAATTAATAAGTAAATTAAATCAAGCTATATTATGTTTAAAAAAAGAACTTTCCACAGAACTCAGAGATGTGTCTGATAAAAATATCTACGATTTTTGATTTGCTTTATTCGTATTATAAATACTGGTTACCTGTCGCATATTTTTGTACATAGGTGTTAATACAGATGTTATAAATATAGAATGTTAATTTACGTACTTAATTATTAAATCGTGACAGTAATAATTATATCTTATAGTGTTCCTTTCAATTGTTGTTGGATTGGCGAGTTGCAACGATGGAACTGCACCAGCGAAACTATTTACTGATGAAAATAACAAATTGTTTGTTAAATTATTTCCCGTGAGTATTTTTCTAATGCAAACATTTGCTGTACGTATATTCATACTATTATATTTTGATGTAATATAATAAAACTTTATGTAAAATTATCGTATTCATATAAATGTGAGGATGTTAAATAGATTATGTTTAGTATTATTTTTAATTTATTACTGCTGTTAGAAGGATTGTTGTTCAAAGCTTATTTTGCTTAATTTGAAGAATGGTTATTATGATTGATTATTAATAAAGTCATGTTGTCTTTTCTATTTGCAGGACGTTGCTAAAAATGAAGTAAATAAGAATTTTGCCTTGTCTCCGCTTTCTGTATTAACCACTCTGTCTCAACTCGCCCTTGCTTCGGAAGGAAATAGTCATGAAGAACTTCTTAATGCCATTGGGACATCTGATGATCAATCAGTTAGTATGAACAAGTCGTGTTCTTATTCGACGTTAAATTTAAATATCTTGAGAAACGTGTCGAGAATATAAAAACAATTTTATTCATATTAAAAGATGAACCGAATTTAGTTAATTTATCTTTTCAGATTGAATCGGTTTTTGCATACAAAGATACTAGATTGCGTTCACTTAAGGGACTTATTTCTGCCAACAAGATTTACGTCGACAAGCATTATATTATTAACCATGAATTCGCTAAATTGTCGAATAAAGTTTTTCAATCAGACGTACAAAACATTGACTTTACGAACATCGAACATGCAGCTAAAGATATTAATACCTGGGTAAATATAAATTTTTAGTACTTGGATGATATATTTTTTTAATATATGTCTACCAGTTTATCTAACGAAAACCAAGTGGAGTTTATAAGGGAGTATTTAGAGATATATGAGCATATTCAATAACATATTAATTTCAAGCTTGTAATAATTGTTTTTACTTAAAACGATAATTTTTTTTCAGGTAAAAGAAGAAACTAACGATAACATGGAAGATATTGTAAGCGCAAATACCTTATCCGCAAATTCCAAGTTACTACTCGCGAGCGTAAATTACTTTAAGGTACATTGCGTTAAATAATATCAGTGCCACGTAGAATTCACTAAATTATCAATCGAGAAACCTTTCATATTGTACATAAAAGAGTTTGTGTCATTTATATATGCCTGTCCGAGCAATGTTTTGTAATAAGAAAGGACTATTTTAATAATTCCGTTTTTTTTCAGGGAATGTGGAAAAATTCGTTCCATCCCGGCCACACAACTAATCAAAATTTCCGCGTTTCATCTGAAAAAAATAATTCAGTTCCATATATGTACAGAAAAAGTGATTATAATTATAAGCATAATATGGATCTCAAAGCGAAGGTATGCTAGGTAATTTTTTAAACATGTGAATTTGGTCCTTACACATAATTAGATGACTAAGAATGAGACTAATATAAAGCTACTTCCGCTATGTAGCAGTAGTCGTGCATTGAAGTGCACCGCCCGCCAGCCCGCTGATAAATGCGCGTGCGGCAAACAATGCGAAACAAAACTACCACCGCTAATTTATTCTATACGTGTTTCATCCCTCCACGGGGCATCTTCAGGAGTGTTAAGTTATATCGACCAGTGCCAAACACTGAGTCGCCACTCGGTGTTTGGTATTTCATTGCACGACTAGTGCTGCATAGCGGACGTAGCTATATATTAGTCTCTTTCTTAGTTAGGATGGACTTCCGCAAGATAACGCCTGAATCTATTAGATAGACAGATTTGCAGAGGTGTGTTAGTGATGTCGTCCAAACCATTTTCGATTTCTTCTCCACCAAAATTGTACGATGGTAAAAATGTGGTTTAATGCTTTCAATAAATAATATGCAGATTTTAGAGATACCTTATGAAGATGAAGATACATCATTTTTCCTAATACTCCCCGACGAAGTTTATGGAATTAGTGACGTAGTGGAAAAAGTTAAAGACAAGGATGTTTTACAAAAAGCTTTGAACAACCTAGAGTTAACGCACACAAAAGTTTATATTCCGAAGTTTAAGTTGGAATCAACAATCAGCTTGAAAGAGTTTCTACCAAGTGTAAGTAATATTATATTCCGAATAAAACTAACACGTGCTGGAAATCATTATAAATGCTTGAGGATCTGTGTTTCTTCAGATTGGAGTTGAAAAAGTTTTTACTTCGGGTAACGCTAAACTAGATAAACTAGTAAAAGAATCAAACGATTTCGTTCTAAGTGATGCAGTACAGAAAGTCTTCGTAGAAATTGGCGAAGAAGGAGTAGAACAAACCTTATTTGGTAAGGATGTTTATTAATATTTATATGATGATAAATCTATGTTGCATATTTAATGTTACTGCCGTAATAGCAATTAACATCTGGTTTAGCTTTGTTGAATTATAGTGATGATTGTCAAGTATCAATTTTTATTGAAATAAATTCAAATCAATGTTGTTATTGAGTAAGAACTCAAAGATCGACGGTTAGGTTATTAGATAATTATAACATTTATGATCTACGTACGAGCGAAAATATTTAATTTTATTTTTAAATTAATTTATTTATTTTACAGAATTCGAACCTCCATATATATCAGGATTTGTACCTACTTTTAATATATTTTTCGCCGATCACCCGTTCATGTTTTTGGTGAGAACAGGACAGGATATACTTCTTGCCGGTGTTTACTACTCCTAAAATTAATTCATTAAAATTTCAGATGAATTTAAATATCAACCATATTTAAACAATCAATTGTTAAAAAGTGTGTATTAAATGTGAATGTAAAGTGTTTAATTTAAAATGGTTACCTACACGGTTTTGTTAAAAGTTGTTTTCCTAACATATGTAAAGTAAATTTGTGGCAAAACACATTATTTGATAAATAAAGAAGTCAAAAACAGTAATAATGAGTTTAGATTATTAAACCTTGATTCAAATATAATATTAAGTCTTGCAAGAATTTCAACATAATTCTTTAATATTCGAAGAAAGTTCTTTAGGAGTTTTGCTTTACTTCTGCACAACTGGATCGGTCGATGACTTCTACAAATTGTTATGTAAAATCCTTATTAATTTTTCATTAATATAAAATTATCAACAAAATGTGACAGTTAAAGTAGTTATGTAAAATATAGGTAACACATGTTTTTTCCGACTTGTGTCTATTAAGAGTTTTTAATTTGTTCCAGCATGATTTGCGTTGAAAACATTAAATGTAATAATTGTTTAACCTGGATGTTAATTAAAATGCCGTTCAATGATATTATTTCATTTGTTAATTTTGAAAATTTTAATTAAGGGCTGTGAAAATATAAAAATAAAGTGGTTATTTTATTTAATTAAATCGAATATGTTAGTGAATATGGATATGCGAATAGTTATTATTACTCAAAATAAAAATGTTTTCGATTCATTTGACATAAACTTGGATAACTTAGAACTTTTTACCCCGGCTTTATTTTTTAACAGTTTTCTATTTACAGTTAAGTGCGGGAAGCATTTTAAAAATTACAGCACCGATCTTAAACTTCAAATCTAGAGGTATCAAATTGTCATTCTGGAATAATTGCTCATCACTTAAAGTTCAATTGATATAAGTCACTTAAGCAATTTGTAGCCAACTAGACTAGACTGTAGAGTGTCCTTTCGTTGTAAAGTGAACTTAAGCGCTAGCTTAGCTATTTAAATTTGAACAAAAATAGCAGTTCAAAAATAGCATCGTCAGAGGTACAGTATGCTGAAAATGTAACCCTTTTTTTTCTGCAGAAAAACTTACATTTACTAGCGGAAATGATTTATGCAACTGCGATTAATGATCACAATACATCTTAAGTTTACTCAGACATAAAATTCAAGTTTCTAAGAGACAATTACAGCAATAAAATAACATGTAAATAGCATTTTTGATAAATGGATAGATATAAATGTTTCTTGTTCTCCGATTTTCTTGTTTCCAAACTCGCTGCTGTATTAAAATATTAAAATAGCAGTGAAGTAGGACATCATTCATCATTCCCAATAATTGTTTCTTTGTGTATTTTTATAATGTATACACATATATTTATAAGAATAAAACAAAAACATGTTATTAACATTAATAATTTAGCTTTATTTGTGTAACTGACTGGAGAAGTCTTGAAACTGTAACTAGCCATCATGCTTTGAGACTGTTAACTTAAAAATTGATTTCTGTGTTGAAAAGGATAACTTAAAAAGGTATGCTGAATAAATATACTCCAGAAAATAAACGTTAAAAACGTCAAAAATCGTCACCAAGCTAAGAGATTATTAAAAAAAAGGAAAAAGGTGTGTATTAAATGGTGGTTATTCTTCTTCGCGTGATTAATACGTGAAATAAAAAAAAATCTATAAAAACAGTTATAACGATGTTTTTAATACATATATATTGACATTAACAAACGCGGACCCTGTGTATATGATGGATTGCAACTGTCAGTTAAATGTTAGTTAAATACATCTACTCGTATATATCTCCGTGGCGAAAGAAACTTTCCGAAATGAATATCAAATATGACTTTTAAATTAATATGTCCACAGACAGAGCCAAATTAGATTAAATAAAAGCTCTAGGCTTCCTTATACGAGGCCCCTCGTCCTCTCACTGTCAATTTTGTCAGCTATGTGTCAGGTATTAAATAATATACTATTATATTCAATTTTATTGATAAATATACAGTCAATACGTTAATGATTACACCAAATTTAATTCGAATAATTATTAATTACTTGTAATAGAATACTCTATTATTTTGAAAACAGTCCATGGATAAGCTCAGATAACCTAGAGAAGCTAATAGTTGTCGGAAACGAAGAGGGTAGAAGGGCCAGAGGACTCACTGGACCGATTCAACTTTAAGAGCAGGCAATACCACCGAATACGGATTTTTAAAACTTTCACAAAATAGAATAGGCTATGAAAAGACGGTAGCAAAATCTGACGTGCTGAATTATAAATATTTTTTTTATAAACTAATACAACGTTTTTCATAATTACTTGCGTACTTTGTTTGCAAGAATATATATAACTTCAGAATTCCTGTAATATCTTTGTATATGCTTAAGTTCCTTTAGGTATGTTACTATACCATATACGAACCTAAACATTGTCTGTCACAAACTCTATTCAGGTATATATGTGCAACTATTTAAAAAAACAACCTAAATTTATGGTTTCTCTCAAAAGAAATCTCAGTCAAGACTCAAAAATATTAGTTAAATACTATAGATTTCTTTCAAATATTTTATTTTTTATGAATTATGATGAAAAATAGGAAACACATTTAAAAAAAAATACTTTGGGCTCTTGTCGTATTCTTTTATATAACAAGACAGCTTAACCGGCGGTTGATTGAAATTAGGTACAAACATGGATAGGTATCGTTCGTTTTCTGAAAATCGAATTTATGTTTATTAATCGAACATTTGAAAATATGTTATGAAACCTATAAATAGTAACACAAAATTACATCTCGTCATTTACGTATGAAATTTCGAAAACCTGAATAGTACGACGTTAACTGTTAAAAAGGTGTTTCTATCGGTAATCTATTGCATTCGTTTCAGGGTTGAAGACAATAATATTATTATTTTTTACTTTATTCCTAATTAATATCGTTTGTATTATAATTACAAAAGGACTGCGCTCGATTTGACTGTTCTGAACCCTTGATAGGTTATAAGTGCAAGAGGCAAGGTTTAAAAATGAATGTTTCTTAAACGCATCATTCGTCTTATAGCAGTATCAAATTTATTCTTTTACACCAAAGATTTTTATTTTATTTAAAAATTTTCTTCCAAAATCAATAAATTATCAAAACTCGTTCACCTAAGTTTGTTCTTCCATTTTCACCTGCACATCATTTCAAAATCTGCGTGAAAAACTTCTCTTACACAAGTTTATCTTAGACTTTATTAGTTTGTAAATATTTTACTTAACGTGTGTATTTAAACTGGGTTTAGTCAGCTTGAGTCTCGTAGCAAGAAAGACAAGATACACTTCTAAATAAATCCCATACTAGTTTTATTGATAAAATAAAAGTTTAGATATTTTATAAAATTTTATTTCTTAATGGAATTTTTATAAAACATTACGGGTAAAAGACGCCGTTGAACAAAACGATTTTTCCAGTCCTTAATAAGAACACAAACGGATGATCTGCAGTGAATACTATGGATCTGGATATATATGCAACCGCAGATATTACCCCAAAGCCTGAAATTTAAAAAAAATATTTATATTATTCTATGAAAATATACCTCAAAAAGATAGAGTTAGCTGAACATAGTTTTTTTCGTTAGTCAAAACGTCTATGATTTTTTTTAAATATGCTTACTGTTTGCTGCCGCGGCTTCAGCCCCTTCTTCATTTATTTCAATGAAAGCCTTTTGGATCGCATCGCTGATATACAAATCTTTTTCATCTTTGATTAGTTTAGTCAAATTGGCCTTAGACGGTTCAAAAATTTCATTCACACCAACCTAAAAGAATTGGTTAAAATACCTATACTGCAATCATTTTATATAAATCGAGTTTGCAATAATTTAATATATAGTATTATTATTAATATATAAATACATATATATATATATATATATATATATATATATATATATATCGGTATTGAAATATACAGTTATTACCAAAAAGAAAATATAATGAACTAATAAGAAGGTAGGCAAAAAAGTTCGTACACATTTTAAATGAAAATTTGAAACATGTACTTCCAAGGTTTCTTTACAAGTATTTGATAACTTTTGCCATCTTGTGATTGTGATAAAAAAAGTCACGTGTAGTTTTGGCAGTCCGCTTGTCTTGATATTTATTTGATAGTTCTTAAAAAAATTCTGAAGAGACCGAAACAGGTGAAAATCATTTGGTGCTATCTAGAAATCCAAATCGATGGTTCTGCCTGGAAAATGAAGGTAATAAAAACAATGCTCTTCCAATCAAATCATTCACAACATCATTTTATTGCGAGTTATCCCGGGCGTTGCTACGGTCTATGAAGCCTCACTGATCTTATCTTTCTTTGATTTCAAAATTCCTCTATTGAAAACGCTTAAACCAATTTTGTGCTACAATCCAAAAGTACCTAGATATAAAAAGTACAGGCAAAGAGATTTTATTACAAGTGTATACATACTATTGGCGAAATACTTTTTTTCGCAGAATTCTTAGAAAAATTGTGATTACTCACTTTTGAAAGAACTTCTTTTAAGTCTGTCTTAGTTTCAATCTTAAATTTGGGAATGTAAGCCTCTACTTCATGCTGATACATGTTTTGTATAGCATTTTCTAATACTGACGGATCCTTCAATTTATTCACCAATTCAGTTATACCTTCAATCTCATTTGGAAGAATTATGTAGAAGGCAGATTCGTCACCTTCATAAGGTATTTCTAATAACTGAAATAAAAAAAAATTAAAAACACCATTTCACGCCGGTATTCCTTGAATTTTAGGTAAATATTTTCAGGAAATATTATAAAAGTAAAGAAAGATATCAGTTTTCAGAATTAAAAAATCGTACCTGAGCATCAAGTGATTCACTACTACTATACAAGTAATCTCCTCTTCTATACATGGTCGGCACTTGAATAGTTCTACCTCGGGTTACGTGGAAATCGCTGTCACGTGTTAAGACTTTTTGGAAAGGATATTTCCATGTACCCTAGATAAATAAAAGACAATAAAAAACTAAATTTAAACACGATGTAAAATAAATGAAAACATTTTTTACGAATCTCAACCATACAAACCTTAAAATAGATTGCGTTAACAAGTACTGCTCTAGTGTCCACTGTTAGGGTGTTCGGGTCTACTAAATTTTTGATACGATGATTTGTTTGATCTTCGACCTAAAATGTTAACAAAAGATTAAACAAATGCAAACACATTACAGGGGAAATAAATTAGACGAAATAGTAACAAATGTGGAAAAGGTAACAGTAAAATATTTTTAAATTGTACGAAAGATGCACTTGTGGGCCTGATAGTAACCCATATAAAATAAAAAGAATGGTTTTTGGGCTTCATAAAGACTTATTTTAGTTAACTTATTCCAACAAAATTACTTGTACAATGGTTTATTATTCCATTTATTCAGAAAACGAAAACGTCGAAACAAAATATAAATTAACCATCAAATTCCGTTTTATATATTTTCTCTTCCATATATTTGTCCTTTCAACATTCATAATAATGTTTAGCCCGCTATTTTTTTTAATACTCACCCAAGCATTAATTTCGGCAGCGGTTTGTTTATTATCTATAAAATCAACGTTTTTAACATCCGATTGGAAAGTCCCCCTTGATACAGCTGCATATTCGTCATTAAGAGCATATCCATCAGCAATGTAGATTTTGCTTGCCATTTTTAAATCGATCCCTTTTACTGATCGAAGTTTGGAGTTCATGTATTGGAAAATTGACTTGGTCTGTAATTTTAAGCAAGTTTTTGCCTTAAATAAACATTTTAAGTTATTTAAGCTAGTTTCAAAATAAATCAACAGAAATTTAAAAAAAAAATATAAACGCTCATACCATGTAATATAGAAATTGTATTTATAATGTATTTTTCTTGTGTGTTTATGATATTACAACATTGTAATGTTTCTCTACTTGATTGATTGAAATGAAATTATCTATGCGATGTAACATCTGAAACTTATTTAATACAAGAAATAATTACACTCTAATATTAGTATTGTAATTATATAGTTGAAGAACTTTATTACGGAGATTCCTTATACTACGAGACGTCTAAAAAGCGATAACAAACATATGCCGTACACGTAAAGAGTTCTTTATGCGTGGAAGACTCTTTGTTTAAATTAAAGTTTTAAGAATAGTCAGTACTTAAACTTATTACTTAAGTTAAATATAACCACTCACAGTTTGGTCATCCGGCGATCCAATGGCTCTGAGAAGTTCATCGTGAGTGTTTCCATCAGAAGCCAGAGAAAGTTGTGCTAAAGGCGTCAGCACAGAAAATGCCGATAAAACAAAACTCTTGCTGGGATTTTTTAGTGCAATTTCCTAAAATCCAAACCAAAATAAAAATCATAAGTTTAAAAATAAGTTAAGTACAATTGTACGAGGCAAAAAGGTTGGATGGTGACCGCCTCCAGCCGGTCCTATTAGCAGTCCACAGGGGATATCTATGTTCATCAGTGGATGTCCTGCGGCTGAAACGATGAACAATGCTCAGTTTGCAATTCTTTACTATTTCCGATTGTTACTAGTATATGATGCTAAAGGAGTTTATGAAGGAATTGTATTTGCTTTTTAGTAATTATTTTAAAAGTTGTGTCAAAGCATATTCATTAAATAACTTGTATATTATTTATTAGAAACTTATCTCTACAAAGGTTTTAATGTTAAAAATTTTAATATATAAAATTTTACTGTAAAAAAATACTAAATTGTATTTGTTTTTAGTATTTATATTAAAATTTGTGTCAAAGCATGTATTTTTAAGTACTTCTGATTAAATAACGTTTAAATAATTTATTGGCAACTTATCTATGCGAATATTTTTATCACCATTATAAAATGGTTTTCCTAATATGGGTTCTCTGCAGCAGTTATTAACTTTTATTGATAGTACTTTCGTTACAGAATAGTAACAGTTTATTTGTACTCTGCATGTAATATCATACAAAATCCACAAAACTTACTGAAAACATTTTAGCTGTAAATTTGTCGTTCCCCGATGACAGAAGGGCCGCGTCCCTAGTCTCGTCTTCACAATTTGCCATTGCTACAACGGCTAGTATCGTCACTGCACCTATTTAAAATATACAACATTTAAGTACTTTTGGTGTTTTTAGCTCCTAACAACCATTTTTACTTTGTTGCTCTTAATTTTATTTGTAATAATTTTAAGAACGTTAAACGTTAGTATGTTATGCGATAAGAGTATCAATGATTATTGTGAAATATTATAAATAAAACTATTATTTACCGGTTTAAAAAAAACCTATTTAGTCCTAGGTCAATTACTTATATGAAACCGGTCCACGAACATGGAATGCAAGCTCTGGCCAATTTATGTCTCTTACTGTTTGAGATTTTCAATCTCATTTGAGGCAGGAGTAGTGATTGTATATATTAATCGTTTATGAAGTGACATATTGCGGTGATTTGTAGTATTTCATTCTGCCTCTAAAAACAATGTCACATTTTTACGTGATCTCTTTATAAATTATTCTTGGTCCAACTTATACGATAAAAATAATCACATAAGTATATTAAAAAAGCTAATCTCGTATTACTTACCTTACAAAACATTAAAATTTACAATAACTTATCTTAATAGATAACGTATACTAGATCTTTATGCCAAACTAGTTTAACGAATAATAAAGAAGGATAAATTAAAAATAACATTACTTTCCTTGGGATCTCAATTACCTTATGACGCCTTCTTATTAAAAAGATTTTTGGACGTATGTTATAATAATAAACATTTATTATATTTCCTTAAAGAACTCTAATATAATAAATAAAATCACTCACATAAAATACGCCCCATGTTTGTAGCTGCTACTTGAGCGCTGGCTTGAAACGTACTAATTTGTCGTAATTTGATGTTTGATTTATAAGTCAAGTTTTTGTTGCACAAACTTCATAATGTTATCTCAGACTAAATAAGGGGTCATCACGACGTATCACCCAACTAACCGAGACAAGAAATTCGTGTTTTGAATGTTTATTTTTAAGAAATAAAGTGGTTTAACAAGCTGTGCAAATAAAATATGAAGTTTCCAGCGAAAAACTTGAATAGAATCAAAAACGTGTGACGTAAATGGCTGTTCCTTTTCCTGTTTGCTTGGACAAAAAGGTGATATTGTTTTTTTCGCAATTTGCCGTTAATATTTATAATGACCAATGTTCTTAACTGTTTAGTATAGATCGACACACGCAAGTGACAGTACTCCGAAAATGACGGTCCTCTACTGCCGTGAGTCTCTTTTATAGTATCATAATAAACAATTTTTAAAGAGTACTTTTAAAAGTTTTATTTTTAAAACAATTCCATTTCATAAATAATCTTACATTCTCAAATAACAGGTTTATTAATTTTTCTTTCAGTGTTTCTAATTGGTATTGGAATGGTAATTTTTGGTGATGGAGCAACACCTGCGCAGCAGCTTACTGATGAAAATATTAAATTGTTAGCAAAAGTATTTCCCGTAAGTTTCGTTATACGCAACAAATGTATGTATTACTTGAATGAAAAGGTCAATTTTATAATTAAATGAAGGCATTTCATAATATTTCAATTTTACCTTTTGTTGTCTTGTGTATTCGTGCAATTTTTTTTTGTAAAACAAATAATGAAACCTTGTAATATTTGACGGTTGCTGTCTAATTAATCTTCGTGTATTTCAGGAAATTTCTAAAAATGATGTAAACAAGAGTTTCGCTTTGTCTCCATTTTCTGTAATGACTCCTCTCGCACAACTCGCACTAGCTTCTGAAGGAAAAAGTCATAAAGAACTCCTTAACGCCATTGGAATGCCCGACGATCAATCCGTAAGTTAGGATCATTTAACTTTTTTATCCGGTAGACGTAGCGTGGGTATGCTCCCCTCGGAGGACTGTCGACAAAGTCAAGGTCGCGGGATCGTAGCGATCTTAGTGGGACGCCTTGGGTGTCAATTGTTTGACATGATCGTGAAGTTATTTTTTAAAGTTATGTTATTAAAAAGATGAACTAATTATACATAAGTATTATTGTAAGCAATTGTCTTTTTCAGATTGAATCAGTTTTCGCCTACGCTGATACCAGATTTCGTTCGCTAAAAGGACTTACTTATGCCAATAAGGTTTACGTCGACAAACATTATACTATTAACCAAGAATTTTCTAAATTGTCAAAAAAAGTATTTCATTCAGACGTACAAAATATTGACTTTTCGAAAAGTGAACAGTCGACGGAAGAAATTAATGCCTGGGTAAATAACTATTTTTAATTATCCTAGGACTATTTTCCTAAACTTACAAGACTTTAAAATATAAGATATGATTTTAACCAATTACTTTAATCGTTTCAATGTGTATAAATAAAGGATATTAAAATAATCTATTTACTTGAAAAATAAATTAAATGTGTGAAAGAGACTACGCGTAATAATGCATAAACGGCAACATCATGTTCTCAAGTATAATTTTGGCTCTTGTAAATTTATAATTTTAAATTTTAAATTTATTTGAAATTATTTTAGGTGACAGAAGAAACTAACGACAATGTTGAAGATATTGTAAGCGCAAATACTTTATCCGAAAATTCAAAGTTACTACTCGTGAGCGTAGATTACTTTAAGGTAAATTACGTTAAATATTATCAGTGCCACGAAGAATTCACTAAATTATCAATCGAGAAACGTTTTATATTGTACATAAAAAGTTTTTGTTATTTACATATGCTTGTCCGAACAATGTTTTGTAATAAATAAGGACTATTTAATAAATAATTCATTTTTTTCAGGGAATGTGGAAAAACTCGTTCCATCCTGGCCACACAATTAATCTAAACTTTCGCGTTTCATCTGAAAAAAATAATTCAGTCCCATATATGTACAGAAAAAGTGATTATAATTATAAGCATAATATGGATCTCAAAGCGAAGGTAAACTTTATAATTTTTTGAACATTAAAATTTGATCACTATGTATATATGGATGGATAGATATATGCGGAGGTGCAGTGACGTAGTTCGAAGATTGGCTAGTCTAAAATAATCAATGGGCAGGGTACGTTACTCGTGTAGCGGACTGCCATTGGAGCTGGGGATGCTGGTGTGGCGACCACAAGCTGGTAGCGCGGCGTTAGTCGCCCACCACTAGCTGGACCGACAACATAGTTAAAAAAGCGGTAAGTTACTGGATGCGGGCAGTACAAGACCGGTCATCGTAGCGATCTTTGTGGAAGTCTTAAATCTTGCAGTGGGCATCTAAAAGCTGACATAAATGATAATAATATAACAAATGCAGATTATTCATTCTAACTCATCTTTTAATGTTAAGACTTAAATATGTAATTGAATATTATCACTTGCTACTGGATCACCCATGACGTAGACATCTAGCCTGTATTTTTTTCCGCTAGATTTAGATGATAATATTTCACTCTACTGGAAATGTCCAAACATTTTCGGTTTCATTTTATTCGCAATCGTACGACAGTAAAAATGTGGTTTAATGCCTTCAATATATAATATGCAGATTTTAGAGATACCTTATGAAGATGAAAAGACATCATTTTTCCTAATACTCCCTGACGAAGTTTATGGAATTACTGACGTAGTGGAAAAAGTTAAAGACAAGGATGTTTTACAAAAAGCTTTGAACAACCTAGAGTTGACGCTCACGAAAGTTTATATTCCGAAGTTTAAATTGGAATCAACAATCAACTTGAAAGAGTTTCTACCAAGTGTAAGTAATATTATGTTCATAATAAAACTAACACGTGCTGGAAATCATTATAAATGTTTGAGAATCTGTGTATCTTCAGATTGGAGTTGAAAAAGTTTTTGTTGCGGAAGACGCCAAGCTAAACAAACTGGTGAAAGAGTCAAACGACTTCACTCTAAGTGATGCAGTTCAGAAAGTCTTCATAGAAATTAGTGAAGAAGGAGTAGAACAAACCTTATTTGGTAAGGATTTTTGATTTATATTTATATGATGATCACAAATCTATGTCGCATATGTAGTGTTATTACCGTAATAGTTGTTTTTAACAGAAATATAGCCATGAACATCTGGTTTAGCTTTGTTAAATTATAGTAATGACAGTCATGAATTAATTTTTGTTAAATAAATTCCAATCAATGTTATTATTGAGAAAGACCTTAGAGATCGACGGTTAGGTTATTAGATAATATTTAAATTTATGATCTTCGGACTTCGATTTATATTTTTAAATAAATATATTTCTTTTACAGAATTCGAACCTCCATATTACCCAGGATTCGTGCCTAATTTTAATATATTTTTCGCTGATCACCCGTTCATGTTTTTGGTGAGAACAGGACAGGATATACTTCTTGCCGGTGTTTACTACTCCTAAAATTAATTCATTAAAATTCTATATGAATTTAAATATCAACTCTATTTATACAATCAATTGTTAAAAAGTGTGTATTAAATGTGAATGTAAAGTGTTTAATTAAAAATGGTAGTTTACAAAGATTTGTTGAGAGTTGTTTTCCTAACTAATTATGCTTAGCAAATGTAAACCATTCATAAAATAAGCTTGTGGCAGAACAAATTGATAATTCGAAAAAGGTAAATAAAGAAGTCAAAATAGAGTAATTATGAGTTAAGATTATTATTATATTACGATTCAAACTTACTAATAAGTCTTGCAATATTTTAGACAAAAAATTTTTCGATTGGAAGAAAGTCCTTAAAGAGTTTTGCTTTACTTCTGCGCAACTGGGTCGGTTGATTGCATCTCAAAATTGTCATGTAAAATCCTAATTTGTTTGTCATTAATATAAAAATATCAACAAAATGTACCAGTTAATATAGTTATGTATAATATATGTACAATATATATATTTTCCGAATTGTATCCATTAAGAGTTTTCAATTTGTTCGATCATGATTTGCGTTGCAAACTGTTGATGCTATGATTATATAACCTGGATGTTAATTAAAATGCCGTCCATTGAATTTAATTTAATCATTTGGTAATTTTTAAATTTTTAACAAAGGGGTATGAAAATATAAATATAAATGGATTTTTTTACACTTCATTAAATGTTGTAGAGTGAACTTTAGCGCTAGCTTAGCTATTTAAATTTGATCGAAACAGTTCAAAATGGTCATCATCAAAAGTACAGTATGATAAAGACGAAACTAGTTTCTTCCAGCAGAAAAGCCTATATTTACCGGCGGAAATGATTAATGTCACTGCGACTAATGATCACAATATATGTCAAGTTTACTCGAACATAAAATTCAAGTTTCTGAAAAATAATTACAGCAACTTGAATGAATAGAAATAAATGTTTCTTGTTCTACAATTTTCATATTTCCGAACTCGCTGCTGTATTAAGATATTAAAATAGCAGCCAAGTAGGACATATCATTACCAATAATTGTTCCTTTGTGTGTCTTTATAATGTATACACATATAATCACAAGAATACAACAAAAAGATGTTATTAACAATGAGAATTTTACTAAATTTGTATAACTGACCACAGAAAAGCCTTGCAAACCACAGCATGTAACTAGCCAACATGGTTTGAGACTGATAACTTAAAAATTGATTCTTTTATTAAAAAGGACAATTGAAAAATGTATGCTGAACAAATATACTCCTAAAAAGTAACTACCTACTACTAAAAACTAAAAAGTAGTCACCGAGCAAATAGACTTATATATTAAATGGCGAATTTTTCCTGTTTGTATGATTTATGCGTAAAAAAAAAAACAATTGATACAAAACAGTGATAATGATGTTATTAATACAGATTGACAAAAAGAAGCGCTGATCCTACATTTATGACAGATTATATTTATCCGAAATCATCCTATGTAGTTGACGGGTAAAGCTGAAAAAAAAATCATACCGTTGAAAACCTGTTTAATTAAATTTGGTAAATACTTCACATATGCCACATTTCATTGTCAAAGATTCCAGATCCTATTCTAAATTACTGAAGATAATTTCACTGTTAACGAAATTTCTGTAAAAAAGATAGCACATCTGATACTTTTGATGGAAGAGAAGTAGGATAAATACTTAATAATATAACTTGAATAACAATGAACTATGTCAGAATAAAGAAAATCTTAGAGGAAAATACAAACCTTATAAATAAATGAAACAATGTAGCATTGAAATGAAAATAATACTTTCCGTTGGAGAACCTGCCCACCAGAATTCATGAAGAATCACATTTAGAAATAATTGTAGTAAACGAATAAGTCAAGGAATAGACAGAACAAAAGATAATGATAGAAAGTACATCAGATTTCGGCATCGTAAGGTTTTAACTAAAAGGAAAAGTGGCTCATATCGCCTATGTACCAACTTTCGAAAATTTTATAAGAAAGTTATCGATGACCGCTTTCCTCTACCACTTATAGAGGACCAAATTCATAAGAAGCAAAACTATTCATATTGTTGGACTTAAAGAACTGATTCTTGCAACGTATGTACTTGTAGATAGCAGAAAGTTTACCTGTTTGTCACACCTCCATGACAATACGAATTTATGAAAATGCCCTTCTATCTCTGTACGGCTCCATCAGTACTCGAAAGATTTATTAATAATATTTTTCAAGATATGATAGCAAATGGCACGATATTAAAACTAATAGTAGTAGTAGTAGTAAACACCTAGATGACCCGATTATACTTGCCAAATACAATGAGGTGCAGATAATTAACCTGTATAAACTGTTCAACAGCGCCGCAGACTATGGTGTGATTTTAAATTGGAAGAAGAAAAAGAAACGTGTATTAAATGTAGGAATTTTTTATGCAACTCACCTGTACTCCACATTAAAAGTCTTGGATTTTAAACAGAGCTACACACGGTTGTCTGCATTGATGGCTATGGCGCTATTTTGAAGTAAAAAAAGTCCGAAAGGTAACCAGTACCACCCTGCGTATTTCATAAACCGGAAAACTTTAAGCTCTGAAAGAAATTGTCATAGAATATTGAAATTTCAGCAATTGCAGAGGCTGTCAAAAAATTCTAGTTTACTTTCGCGGAAAAAAATTTAAGATTGTAACCGATTTTGCTACTCTGACTAAAACATTGGAAGAGAAGGACTTACCTCCACGCATTACTCGCTGGGCTCTCCTGTTATAAAAATACGATTATTCGATTGAGCACAGATTGAGAACGAGAATAATGCATGCAGTTGCCTTAAGTACATATCTCATCTGTCTGATACTGACCGAAACTATAATAAAACTTACGAAGGCACAAGAAGATGATCCACACCTCACACTACCGAAAAGTACTTTGGAAAGAGAAATAATTGACAACTTCACAATGGAAAATGGTATTGTTTGCAAGGAAAAAGGTGGTATAAGACTCTTCGTGGTTCCGAAGAAAATGGAATTTGAAATTATCATGAAATTTCATATGAAAGGACATTTGGTATTAAAAAATGGGGTATTAATAAACCGAGAGTATATTATTGAAAATGTGAAACAAAAGGAAAGAAGAATAATAGAAAACTGTGTTGAACGCGTACTAATAAATTACAAGAAGGGTAAAAAAGAAGGATTCTAACATCCACCAGCTAAAGGTGATGTACCGCTTTCGACATATCATCTTGATCACCTTGGCCTGTTGACATCAACCAGTAAAAATTACAAGTAAATGTATCTTGACTGTTGTTGATGGATTGACTAAATTCAAATGGATCTATCCGGTGAAGATTTTATCATGTGCCCTTGGGTAAATTTCAATCACCTCAAATAATAATTTCAGTTCATAATGCAGTATTTACAAGGCCGTTACTGAGAGGTTGACCTGTGGTGACAAATGGAGCACACGCCTCAATTAATAATTGGTGTATTAAGTAAGTTAATTGCAGATGATCCAACTAAATGGTATCGGAAAGTCTCAAACGTTCAACGCTGCATACAAGACTCGTACCAAAGAAGTATTGGAATGATTCAATTCGAGTAATTGTTTAGTATTTAAATTAAAAAATTAAAAAGATGAGATTACGAACTTAAGAGAAGAGGAGAAGATTCGAGAATTTAGTGAGAAAATAGATATTTTACGTTCCAAAGCCAAAGAATCAATATAAAAAGAAAATTTGAAGGATTAAAACAGAAAAACGAAGCTACACAGTATAAAGTGGGTAACCTAGTCATAATTAAAAATTCTCAATCGGCGCAGAGCAGTAAACTTTATCCAAAATTTTTAGGTCCCTGTGAAAAAACAAAGAAGAATCGTCACGATAGATACAATGTTAAGAAAATTGGAAAAAGCGAGAGTCCCAATTACACTTTTAGTTCGGAAGATTTGATGTAACCCTGGGCCAGCTCAGAAGATAATTCATCTGGGTCAGATGAATACCAGGATGGCCGTGAAGATTTAAGGTAAAATGACTTTTAGGACATTATTTACTTATATTTATAATATATTCTGTGAAATTGTCAAATAATAAAAGCGGTGGTCCCGAACACAAGTCTAATTTATTCTTAGGAGTATAATTAGAAGTTTAGATAAGAAATATATACTATATATATTTCTAGTGACATTACATTGTATTGACGGATAAACGTCAAGAAAGTAGTGACAAATATGGTTCCTTCATCGAGTAATAAGCGAATAAAAACTTAAAAACAATTTAATCTTTGATCTACACAGCCCTCCTAGTATTCATCTAATCCAGATAAATCATTTTCAAAGCTGGGCCAGGGTTTTGTCGGGCGTGGGTCCCAGAACTAGAAGTATATTGGGGACCCTCGCCGTTATCAATTTTCTTTACACTGCATCTATCGACTCGATTCTTATTTGTTCTTTCAAAGGGATCTGAGAATTTTACTGATTTATTACTGATTTGCGCAAATTTGGTTCTTTTAATGGCGACCAGGTCACCCACATTGTATTGTGTAGCCTATTTTCTTTTCCTGTTCCATTATTTTTTTTAATATTTTTTGGATTGATTCTTTGGCTTTGGAACATAACTCGCATGGATTTTATACAGCGTTGAACGTTTGACACTTTCCAATACCATTTAGTTGGATAAATTGCACTTAACTTGCTCAAAAAGCCAATCATTAATTGATATGGTGTGTTACACTTGGCCTTGTATATGCTGCATTATAGTCTGAAATTATTATTTGAGGTGATCGAAATTTATCCAACGGCTCGTAATTTGATAAAGTCTTCACCTGATCCATGTGAATTTAATTAATTAATTTCAGAAAGAATTAGATATACTTGTAATTTTTACTGGTTGATGTTAAAGGGCCAAAATGATCGATGTGACGTGTCGAAAGTGGTACATCATCTTTATCGAGTGAATGTATACTTTTTATACAAGTCTTGTGATTTATAGTATGATTTCAAGAGCTATCTACTACTCTTCGTTTCTTTTATTTCATATTTTCAATAGTACGCTATCGGTTTATTAATTACTTAGTTTTTTAAAACCAAAAGCGATAAAGCTTGCAGCCTATTTTTATATAATTGGCACACATGTGGGTTCTTAGATCAAATCTTAATGAATTGGATCAAATTGGATAAGATATATATTGATATAAAAAGAAAATACATTAAGTAGTATATTAACACAAAAATTGTCATATTGACAAAAAAATTATTGTTGTTATAAATATTAAAATAACAATTTATGATTATTCTTGCCTTCCTGCGTGCACTGAATAAATATATACTTGAATGGTAAATTCCGTCTCCAAGCAAAGAAATCATTTACAGAATTAGTAAACAATGTAAAAAACGTGATAAAATCGCTGGTTCTTTTTCCTCTCCATATAACCATATCGTTGAATAAAAACAATTCTCGGAAGCGATAGTTAAGTATTTGTCAATATAACCTTGATATTTATGATGGACAACGAACTGTTTAGTTTAGATCGACTAACGTAAGCGACGACACATGAAGATGACGGTCCACTATTGCCGTGAGTCCTATGTTATGTTAATAGTTAAAAATACATATGTTCGTATACAATTAGCGACAAAGAAATCTGATTCTATAACTTTACAGTCTCTGAAAATAAACTTTCGATAAATATGCACACGAGCTATATTGTGTATAGAAAAAGAACTTTCCACAGAATTCGGAGATGTGTTTGATAATAAATGTGGGCGATTTTTTATTTTCTTAATTCGTATTATGAATATTAGTTACCGGTCGCATCTATTTGTATATAATTTAATTGTGTTAATAAAAACGTCATAAAAATAGAATGTTAATTTGCGTACTGCATTATGGAATCGTGACAGTAATAATTTTATTTTATAGTGCTCCTTTTAATTGTTGTTGGAATCGCGAGTTGCAACGATGGCACTGCACCAGCGCTACTTTTTACTGATGAAAATAACAAATTATTTGTTAAAATATTTCCCGTGAGTATTTTTGTAATGTAAAACATTTGCTGTACGAGTATTCCATACTTTTATTTTTTTTGATGGAAAGAAATAAAATTTTGAGTAAAATTGTCGTATCCATATGTGAAGACATTTAATAGACTATGTTTAGTATTATTTTTAATTTCTTGCTTATTTTGCTTAATTTAAAGAATGGATGCTGTGATCGGTTATTAAAGTCATATTCTCTGTATTTGCAGGACGTTGCTAAAAATGAAGTAAATAAGAGTTTTGCCTTGTCTCCGCTTTCTGTATTAACCACTCTGTCTCAACTCCCCTTGCTTCGGAAGGAAGTAGTCATGAAGAACTTCTTGATGTCATTGGAACGTCTGATGATCAATCAGTTAGTATAGGCATATCGTGTTCTGATTTAAAGTTGAAGTAAAATATCTTGAGCAACGTGTCGAGAATTTAAAAACAATTTCATTCATATTAAAAACTGAACCAAAGCTAGTTAATTTCTTTTCAGATTGAATCAGTTTTTGCATACAAAGATACTAGATTGCGCTCACTTAAGGGACTTATTTCTGCCAACAAGATTTACGTCGACAAGCATTATACTATTAACCATGAATTCGCTAAATTGTCGAATAAAGTTTTTCAATCAGACGTACAAAACATTGACTTTACGAACATCGAACAGGCAGCCAAAGAAATTAACACATGGGTAAATATAAATTTTTAGTACTTGGACGATATTTTTTTTAATTAATTTTTATATCAGCCAGTTTATTTAGCGATAAATACTGATATAGTTTTGTAAAATATTAAGCATTTGTTATTATCTAGAAAACTAAGTGGAATTAATTAGGGAGTATAAATACTTAGAGATTTATTAGCACATTCAATAATAAATTAATTTCAAGCTTGCAATAATTATTTTTATTTAATACGATTTTTTTTCAGGTAAAAGATGAAACTAACGATAACATCGAAGATATTGTAAGGGCAAATAACTTACCCGCAAATTCAAAGTTACTACTCGCGAGCGTAAATTACTTTAAGGTATATTGCGGTAAATAATATCAGTGCAACGTAGAATTCACTAAATTATCAATCGAGAAACCTTTCACAATGTATATAAAAAAGTTTGTGTCATTTATGTATGTTAGTTCGAGTAATGTTTAGTAATAAGGAAGGACTTTTTTGTAAATAATTCCTTCTTCTTTCAGGCAACGTGGAAAAATTCGTTCAATCCTAGCCTCACATTTAATCTCAATTTTCGCGTTTCATCTGAAAAAAATACTTCGGTTCCATTTATGTACAGAAAAAGTGATTATAATTATAAGCATAATGTGGATCTTAAAGCGAAGGTATGATACATAATTTTTAAAACATTAAAATTTGATTTTTATGTATATATAAATAGATAGATAGATCCGCAGAAGTATGTTAGTGATGTCGTCCAAACCATGTTTAGTGGTGAAATGTGGTTTAATGCCTTCTTTATATAATATGCAGGTTTTAGAGATACCTTGTGAAGATGAGACATCATTTTTCCTAATACTACCAGACGAAGTTTATGGAATTAGAGACGTAGTGGAAAAAGTTAAAGACAAGGATGTTTTACAAAAAGCTTTGAACAACCTAGAGTTTACGCTCACGAAAGTTTATATTCCGAAGTTTAAATTGGAATCAACAATCAATTTGAAAGAGTTTCTACCAAGTGTAAGTAATATTATGTTCATAATAAAACTAACACGTGCAGGTAACCATTATGTATGTTTAAGAATCTGTGTATCTTCAGATTGGAGTTGAAAAAGTTTTTGTTTCGGGAGACGCTAAGCTAGATAAACTAGTGAAAGAGTCAAACGACTTCACTCTAAGTAATGCAGTTCAGAAAGTCTTCATAGAAATTAGTGAAGAAGGAGTAGAACAAACCTTATTAGGTAAGGATTTTTATTTATATTTGTATGATGACGATAAATCTATGTCGCATATGTGATATTATTACTGTAATAATTGTTTTTGACAAAAATATAGCAATGAACATCTAGTTTTTTTGTTATTTTTTCTTTGTTAAATTATAGTAATGACTGTCATGTATCAATTTTTGTTGAAGTAAATTCAAATCAATGTTGTTATTAGGTAAGAACTGAGAGATCGACGGTTAGATAATAACCTAACCGTCGATCCGAAACGAAGATAATATTTTTATTAATAATCTTCCGACGAGAGAAATACTTTTAATTATTTTTTTAAATAAATAAATTTCTTTTACAGAATTCGAACCTCCATATTTAGATGGATCGGAACCCAGTTTTTATACATTTTTCGCCGATCACCCGTTCATGTTTTTGGTGAGAACAGGACAGGATATACTTCTTGCCGGTGTTTACTACTCCCAAAATTAATTATTAAAATTCTTGTGAATTTAAATATCAACCACTCTATTGTTAAAAATTGTACATTAAATGTGCAAAGTTTTTAAATCAAAATAGTTGCTTACACGGTTATGTTAAGAGTTGTTTTCCTAATAAATTATGCTTAGCAAATGTAAATTATACATATAGTGAAGTTGTGGCAGAACAAATTAATAATTCGAGAAACATAAATAAACAAGTCAAAATAGAGGAATTATGAGTTTAAATTATTAAAGCCTGATTCAAATTTAATAATAAATTTTGCAATATTTTCGACACTATTCTTTAATATTGGAAGAAAGTTCTTTAAGAGTTTTGCGCAACTGGATCGGTTGATTGCTTCTGCAAATTGTCATGTTAATTCCTAATTATTTTTTTTTTATTGTATAAAAAATATAGTTACGTAAAATATAGGTAGCAAATGTTTTTTCCGAATTGTATCCATTTAGTTTTCAAATTGTTCGAGCATGATTTGCGTTGAAAATAGTTGATGTTATGATTATACAACCTGGATGTTAATTAAAATGCCGTTCATTTATAATATTTTAATCATTTTTTAATTTTTTAAATTTTAATTAAGGGTTGGGAAAATAAAAAATAAAATGATTTTTTAATATTTCATTAAATCCAATATGTTAATGAATATCGATATACGAATACTTATTATTACTCAAAATAAAAATGTTTTAGATTCATTTGCTATAAATTTGGATAGCTTAGAACTATTTATCCTAGCGTTATATTAAAATCTAATTAAGCTCGGCGAAGACTGAACCCTAAACAGTCGTACGGACGCGGAGTCACCCAGCGTCCGTAAAACGCGCCTAATGGCCCTAGCCATACCTAACTAATTCCCTAAGGAACCCACGTTGGAATGAGGAGGCGTGGGGAGCGGGCAGGCCGCCAGATGTTGACCGAACACATGGCTCGGGTGGGGCTTGCTTCTTGACTTGGCACGACGAAGGAGCTGTCTGGACCGAAGCTACAGGAGCAGCGCAGTCTACGACCGATCACAGACTGAATGTGCGTTCACTGCCGGTTTCTCAGGGACGACCTTAGACGTTCTCTAACAGTTAGAAACAATAGTCTGCGTCAACTACTAAGGGAGGCGGGGAAGTCCGGAGACACTTCCAACACTCCAAATGCCGAGCGTAGCGAATCCTTGCGCGGGGGAACAGGATTTGACGGGCAGCAGAGAGGGTGGCGGAAAAGTCCGTAGACAATTCCGCACTTTCAAATGCTGCGCAGGAATTCCTTGCACCGGGGTGCAAGACAGCAAACCTAATTGCAAGTCAGCAATACGGGAGACGCGAAAGTCGGGAGACACGTCCGAACGCTCCTAGCGCTGAACTCGCAATGCGTCAGTCCTAGGATAATAAAAAATAGTTATTTACCCAGCCATTAATTTCTACCATTGACTGTACACTTTTAGAAAAGTCAATATTTTGTATGATTGAATGAAATACTTTTTTGACAATTTAGAAAATTCTTGGTTAATAGTATAATGTTCGTCGACGTAAACTTTATTGGCATAAGTAAGTCCTTTTAGCGAACGAAATCTGGTATCAGTGTATGCGAAAACTGATTCAATCTAAAAAAGACAATTGCTTATAATAATACATAAGTATTATTATAAGTATAATTAGTACATCTTTTTAATAACATAAATTATATATAACGTAAAAAAAAAACTTCACGATCATATCAGCCAATAGACGCCCAAGGCCTCCCACTAAGATCGCTACGATCCCGCGACCTTGACTTTGTCGTCAGTCCTCCGAGGGGAGCATACCCACGCTACGTCTACCGGATAAAAAAGTTAAATGATCCTAACTTACGGATTGATCGTCGGGCATTCCAATGGCGTTAAGGAGTTCTTTATGACTTTTTCCTTCAGAAGCAAGTGCGAGATGTGCGAGAGGAGTCATTACAGAAAATGGAGACAAAGCGAAACTCTTGTTTACATAATTTTTAGAAATTTCCTGAAATACACTAAGATTAATTAGACAGCAACCGTCAAATATTACAAGGTTTAAGGATTATTTGTTTTACAAAAAATATTTGCACCAATACACAAGATGCCAAAAGCTAAAATTGAAATATTATGAAATACTTTCATTTAATTATAAAATTGACCTTTTTAATTTAAGGAATACATACATTTGTTGCGTATGAGGGAATTTATGGGAAATAATAACAATTTAATATTTTCATCAGTAAGCTGCTGCGCAGGTGTTGCTCCATCACCACAAATTACCATTCCAATACCAATTAGAAACACTGAAAGAAAAATTAATAAACCTGTTATTTGAGAATGTAGATAATTTGTGAAATGGAATTGTTTTAAAAATAAAACTATTAAAAGTACTATTAAAAAGTTGTTTATTACAATACTATAAAACAAGATTCATTGCAGTAGAGGACCGTCATTTTCGGAGTACTGTCACTTGCGTGTGTCGATATATACTAAACAGTTTAGATCATTGGTGTTTATAAATATTAACAACAAATTGAAAAAAAAAAAACATTATCACCTTTTTGCTATGCGTACAGGAAAAAGAACAGCCATTTACGTCACACGTTTTTAATTCTATTTAAGTTTTTCGCTGGGAACTTCATATTTTATTTGTACAGCTTGTTATACTACTTTATTTCTTTATAAAACATTCAAAACCCGAAGTTCTTGTCGCGGTTGATTAGGTGATATACTATCACCACGTTTGGCAGGCCTATGGGAACTGGTTAATGAGAGTTGGCAATTATATATATATGTAATGCTTGGTGGTTGAATTTTATAAGATTGTTTCCCGGCAATCCAAGCTGCTGCCTATGATCGCAAGTCTCAGTTCTCTATCGCTGCGCTACCACTGCCCGACATTTTATATCGCACAAGATGTTCATGCCAAGCTAGAGTTAACGAATAATAAAGAAAGAAAATTATAATTAATATTACTTTCCTTGGGATTTTAATTACTTATGCGCCCTTATTAAATAGATGTTTTGGACTTATGTTATAAAAATAAACATTTATTGTGTTTCGTTAAAGAAGTCTAATGAAGTAAATAAAAACACTCACGCAAAATACGTACCATGTTTGTAGCTGCTACTTGAGCGCTGGGTGGAAACTTACTAATCTATCTTAATGCGTTGTTTGATTTATAAGTCAATTTTTATTGCACAAAGTACATAATGTTAATGGAGAACAAATAAGGGGTCATCACGATGTCCTCAATTCATTTAAGTTTATAACGTGACAAGATAAATCGGCTTTATGATTGGTGTCGCGAAATGATACTGAGATTCGAAGGTAATTGATACATTGTACGGTTGTTGGCAGTATTTGAAACAGCCATATTAGATGAAATCGTCATAACCCTAACTACCCAGGAACAACCGCCATAGCGGGAGTTTCATTTAGAAGAAATAAAAACTATCAACTCGTTCTTTGGTTTGACATCTTCAAAACAAAAATATTTTAACCTCAGAGTGGTTCATTAGCATTTGCTTTCCTGTTATATTGTGTGCTTCGTCTACGCAATAGGAATGTATTCTTCTTTACGAGAATAACGCAGTAATGCACGGGCTAAATGACCGACCTAGCGTCGGCCTATGGGAGATGTAAAATCATTGGGTCACCCTGCAGTCTCGATATTCAACAATTGATTTAATTGATTAAAACTAAAACTCAACACATAAATAAAAAGAATATACAGGAAAAAACCAAAAGCGTAAATTTGAAAATTATACATACCACTATGTATAATTACCTATCGATTTCTAAGTACACGTAAAAGACAATATAAAGCAGGTTTTCCTTGTCACGTTACAAATTTAAACGAAATTCTGACGTTGTGATGACCTCTTATTTGTTGTGCGATAACATTATATAGTTTGTGCAATAAAAAATTGATTTATAAATCAAACATCACACTACGACAAATTAGTACGTTTCAAGTCAGCGCTCAAGCAGCCATTACAAACATGGGGCGTATTTTGTGTGAGTGATTTTATTTATTTATTAAGAGTTTTTTAGGAAACATAATAAATGATCATTATCATAAACAAAACATCTATTTAATAAGAAGGTGTCATAAGGTAATTGAGATCCCAGGGAAAGTAATTTTATTTATGATTTTTCCTTCTTTATTATTCGTTAAAACTAGTTTGGCATAAACATCTAGTATACGTTATCTATTAAGATAAGTTTTTCTAAATTTTAGTGTATTATTAGGTAAGTTATACGAGATTAGCTTTTCTGATATACTTATGTGATTCTTTTTATCGCATAATCTAGACCAAGAAAAAATTAAAAAAATATTATGTAAAAATGTGATATTGTTTTAGAGGGAAAATAAAATACTACAAAAATCACAGCAAAATGTCACTTCATAAACGATTAATATATACAATCACTACTCCTGCCTGAAATGAGATTGAAAATCTCAAACAGTAAGAGACATAAATTGGCCAGAGCTTGCATTCCATGTTCGTGGACCGGTTTCGTATAAATAATTGACCTAGGATTAAATAGGTTTTTTTTTTTTTTAACTAGTAAATAATAGTTTAATTTATAATATTTTACAATAATCATTGATACTCTTATCGTATAACATACTAACGTTTAACGTTCTTAAAATTATTACAAATAAAATTAAGAGCCACTAAGAAAAAATGTTTATTAGGAGCTAAAACAACAAAAGTAAATGTTGTATATTTTAAATAGGTGCGGTAGCGATACTAGCCGTTGTAGCAATGGCAAATTGTGAAGACGAGACTAGGGACGCGACCCTTCTGTCATCGGGGAACGACAAATTTACAGCTAAAATGTTTTCAGTAAGTTTTGTGGATTTTGTAAGGTATTACTATTTATATATTATTCAACAAAAGTTAATAACTGCTGCAGAGAACTCATATTATGAAGAGAGTTTCATAATAGCTATTAATGTATAGATAAGTTGCCAATAAATTATTAATACGTTATTTAATGAGAAATATTTAAAAATATATGCATTGACACAACTTTTAAAATAATTACTAAAAAGCAAATACAATTTATAAAATCCTTTATGTACATAATGTACCAGTAACAATAGGAAATAGTAAAGATTTGCAAACTGAGCATTGTTCATCGTTTCAGCCGCAGGACGTCCACTGATGAACATAGATGTCCCCTGTGGATCACTTATAAGACCGGTTGGACACGGTCAGCATCCAGCGCTGCTTTTCACCTCGTATAATTGTAATTTACTCACTTTTAATCTAATTATTTTAATTCTGGTTTGGATTTTAGGAAATTGCACTAAAAAATCCCAGCGAGAGTTTTGTTTTATCGGCATTTTCTGTGCTTACGCCTTTAGCACAACTTTCTCTGGCTTCTGATGGAAACACTCACGACGAACTTCTCAGAGCCATTGGATCGCCGGATGATCAAACTGTGAGTAAATATAGTTGATTTGAGTAATACTTTAATTACTGACTATTTTTAAAACTTTTATTTGAACAAAGGGTCTTCCACGCATAAAGAACTCTTTACGTGTACGTCATATCTTTGTTTTCGCTTTTTGGACGTCTCGTTGTGTAAGGAATCTCCGTAATAAAGTTGTTCAACTTTATAATTACAATAGTAACATAGGAGTGTAATTATTTCTTGTAATAAATAAGCCTTACCTGTTATATTGTATAGATAATTTCATTTCAATCAATCAAGTACAGAAACAATACAATGTTGTAACATCATAACCACACAAGAAAAATACGTTATAAACACATTTGCTATATGACATGGTATAAGTGATTAAATTTTTTAATAATTTGTCTTTGATTTATTTTAAAACTAGCATAAATAATAATTAAAAATAAACTAAAAACGTTTCTTTAAACCAAAAACTTGTTAAAAATTACAGACAAAGTCAATTTTACAATACATGAACTCTAAACTTCGATCTATGAAAGGGATCGATTTAAAAATGGCAAGCAAAATCTACATTGCTGATGGATATGCTATTAATGACGAATATGCAGCTGTATCAAGGGGGACTTTCCTATCGGATGTTAAAAACGTTGATTTTAAAGAAAATGAGCAAACCGCTGACGAAATTAATGCTTGGGTGCGTATAAAATAAATAGCGAACTAAACATTATTATCAATGTTGAAAGGATGATAGTATGGGAGGGAAAATATATAAAAAACGGAATATGATAATTAATTTTTTTTGACGTTTTCATTTTTTTATTTAAATAAATACATGGAATAATAAGCCGTTAAACAAGTAATATTGTTAAAATAAGTGAACCAAAATAAGTCTTTACGAAGCCCAAAAACCGTTATTTTTATTCTATACGGGTGACTATCTGGCCCACAAGTGCATCTATCGTACAACTTATAAATATTTTATTGTTTCCTTTTCCACATTTGTTACCATTTAGTCTAATTTATGGCTTCTTTAAAATGTTTGCATTTGTTTAATATTTTTTTTAACATTTTTTAGGTTGAAAATCAAACAAATCATCGTATCAAAGATGTAGTAAACCCGAGCAGCCTAACAGCGGACACAAGAGCAGTACTTGTTAACGCATTCTATTTTAAGGTTTATCAATTCGAGATTCTTGAAAAATATTCTAATTTTTTTTAGATCTTGTTGAAATTTAATTTTTTATTGTCTTTTATTTGTTCAGGGTACATGGAGATATCCTTTCAGAAAAGATTTAACACGTGACAGGGATTTCCACGTGACTCAGAGAAAAACTGTTCAAGTATCGACCATGTATAAAAGAGGATATTACTATTTTAGTGTAAATGTAGCACTTGATGCTAAGGTATGATTTTTTACTTTTGAAGACCTATATCTATTTTTGGTTATATAATATTTCTAGAAAATGTTTACATAAAATTTAAAGCAAGGTTGTGTGGAATGGTGTGTTTTTATTTTTTTTAATTTCAGTTGTTAGGAATACCTTATGAAGGCGACGAATCGGTCTTCTATATAATTCTTCCAAATAAGATAGACGGTTTAACAGAGTTGATGAATAACTTGAAGGACCCATCAGTATTAGAAAATGCTTTACACGACTTATTTTATATGGAAGTAGAGGCATACATTCCCAAATTTAAGATTGAAACTACGACCAATTTAAAAGAAGTTCTTTCAAAAGTGAGTAATCACAATTTTTCTCAAGAATTCTGCGGAAAAAAGTATTTTCGCCAATGGTGTGTATAAACTTGTAATAAAATGTCTTTGCCCGTAATTTTTATATCTGGGTGGTTTTGGACTATAATTCACGCTCTGGTCGCTCAGTAACGGACAAAATAACAAAACAGCAGTTTTTTTTTTTAAATTGGATCAAAAACGGCATGTCAGTAGTTTCATCAGATATCCCAAAGTTTCAACAGCAATAGCATCATGTCACATCAGTACCAACAAGATGGCAAAAACTCATCTTATACATAATTGTAAATAAACCTTGGAAAAATATGTTTCGAATTTTCATTTAAAATGCAAAGGAACTTTTTTGCCTACTAAATCATTTTATTTAATTTTTGGTAATAACTGTATATATTATAATACTGATATTTAACATATTTAAAAATCGATTTTTATAAAATAATTGCAGTATAAGTATCTAAACGAATTCTTTTAGGTTGGTGTGAATGAAATTTTTGAACCGTCTATGGCAAATTTGACTAAACTAATCAAAGATCAAAAAGATTTTTATATCAGTGAAGCGAACCAAAAGGCTGTCATTGAAATAAATGAAGAAGGAATTGAAGTTGCGGCTGCAAACAGTAAGAATATTTTCAATAAATATAAATTTTCTTTAACCTTTTATCTAAAAAAAAAAACTATTATGTACAGTTAACATCTATTATGAGATATATTTTCACGGAATAATTTTTAGATTAATTTTTTTTACAATTGCAGATTTCGGAATATCAAATCTTGATGTATCTAGACCCCAATCAATGGTATTCGATGCAGATCATCCGTTTGTGTTTTTATTAAGAACTGAAAAAATCGTTATGTTCAACGGCGTCTTTTACCCGTAATGATTTATAAATAATTTCATACAGAAATGTGAGAGGGCAATAACGTCTGATAGTACAAACCTGTAGCAACAGATTGTAAACAATAATTAATTTTAATATTTTAAATCCGAATATTCATAACTTAATTCATTATTACTACGTTCTTTATTATTTTTGATACAATTAAAAGGAACGGTTGTAAATGAGTAATGTATTCCAATCACCCTGCACTTGGCTATTTTGTAAATATGGACACCATTTTCAGTTCATCGCAATTCTTCGACAATAAACATGTAGTTTCTTAAATATAGTATTTTATTAATATATACAATATACTACTATTCGTGTTTTCGAAATTTCTAACGAAAATGACGAGATGTAATTTTTGATTATATTTCATGACAAAATTCATGGAATTTCGATAGTGTATATTAAAGATAAGGATTTTTAGTTTAAGCTTTCAAACACCTTGAATTAACGCATACAAAAGTTTACTTTCTGAACAAGTTGGGCGCGGATCTTCTGTTTTCGCGGACTCAATTTCGACGAAGCTGCACGAAGCCTAAATCGCAGCAGAATAACTTCAAGCATATCAAACGCAAATGAACAAGTTGGAATGAACCACGACATGATGTACCAGGGTGAATCAAAAAGTTCTTAGAAGTGCATATATATGAAATCTTTTTGGATCAAGTTCGATATTCAAAGTAAAGAGTGTCTATCACACTATATTTATGCAGACTGTCACTTGTTTTTGTCAGTTCGTTCGCATGTAATAAATTTTTTTGTGCAACGAGTTGCTAAAAAGTCAAAATTATGGATAAAAGTGAGTTACGTGCGGTGATAAAATATCTCAGTTTGAAAAAAATGTCTACGAAGGAAATTTTTTTGGACATTCAGCAGACATTAGGGAGTGATGCTGTACCCTATTCTACGGTTGCGTACTGGGTGGCTGAATTTAAAAGAGGTAGATCAAGCTGTAAAGATGACCCGCGTTCTGGGCGGCCTTCAACCTCCGTTACAGAAGAAAATGTCAAAAAGGTTGAGAATCTGGTTTTGGAAGACAGAAGAATGACTATAAAACATATAGCTGAGATCCTAAAGATATCTTTTGGTAGCGTTCAATCCATTTTAATTGATTGACTGGGGTTCAAAAAAGTGTCTGCAAGATGGGTGCCACGAATGTTAACCGACAAAAACAAAAAGCGACGTTTGGAAATTTCCAAGCGTAATCTCGAAATGTTCCAGCGTGATTCGGATAATTTTTGCCGTCGTCTTGTCACCATGGATGAAACGTGGGTCCACCATTTTGATCCTGATACTAAAAGACAAAGCATGTCTTGGAAACGACCATCCTCTCCATCCATTAAGAAATTTCGAGTTGCTCCTACCGCTGGCAAAGTTATGGCCTCTGTGTTCTGGGATAGTGAAAGAATCCTTTTTATTGATTACATGCCAAAAGGCCAGACGATTACTGGACCCTATTATGCAAATTTAATCCCGAAAGTGCGTGAAGCTTTTAAAGAAAAACGTCGTGGAAAACTGTCGTTGGGCGTGTTGTTCCTTCAAGATAACGCTCCTGCTCATCGATCGGGAGTTGCGCTCAACGCAATCCGCTGTGCTGGCTTCAATCTCCTTGACCACCCACCATATTCTCCGGACTTAGCCCCAAGTGATTTTCACTTATTTCCAAAATTAAAAGAGGAAATTCGTGGAACAAAATTTCACGATAATGACGCGGTTATAGCTGCCGTAGAGGACTTTTTCGAGAGTCAAGAAAATAATTTTTTTTTTACAAGGAATAAGCAAGTTAGAAACGCGTTATTCTAAATGCATTGCATTGGAGTGAGATTATGTAGAAAAATAAAATATTATTATTAATCTTTGCATTTTTTAATATTGATTCCAAGAATTTTTTGATTCACTCTCGTATATAAATTAATTTCTTACAAATGTAAATGAAGTGAAATTATTTGATATATTGACGTAATATTTAACAAAAAAAGGTTTATTTAAAAGAAATTTGATACAGAAAGGTAATCGTTAAATATCTTATATCTGACAATATGTGTTTGTCCACATTGGCGATAAAATTTTTTTAACAATATCCAAGGCAACGTAAGATAGGAAAATAACCAAACATTTTTGCTCTGCTTTTTTTTTTCATAATAATTGTTGTCAAAGCAATTTTTTTGTAATTCTAGTGACATTTGTTGAATATTGCTTGTGTTCAAAGGCACGTAAAAAAGTGGAATGCTGATAATATTAAATGTTCGTATAATTTGACACGATTAACTAAAATTCAGATAGCTGTAATCAACTACACAGATCAATATACATTGTATTATTATTAATAGATTTCATAATATATTTTCAAAAGTTTGATTGAAAACAAATTTGATTTTCAGAATACGAACGTAATCTATCCATCGAGCTTTGTGTCTAATTTTAATCAACCGCCGGTTAACCTGTCTTGTTTTATGAAAGAACACGGCAAGATACCGACGTAAAATATTTTTTTTAAAAGCTAGTATCGCTATTATTCATCTAAATTTATCAAAAAATTAGTATGTGAGATAAATCTATGTTATTGAACTAATATTTTTTAAAATTTTATAATTTAAAATTACGGAATAGATAAATAAGTGTTATAATTTTTTTCGGATTATTTTAACTAAATAAATGATAACAAAGTTAAGGTTGGGGATTATTTATATAATATTATGTTAGATTGTCAAATAATAAAAGCGGCGGTCCCGAACACAAGTCTAATTTATTCTTAGGAGCATAATAAGAAGTTTAGATAAGAAATATATATTATATATATTTCACCATACCATGTTATCGGTATATTAATAACTTAGTTTTTTAATACCAAAATGACCTTTATAGTTAATTTCGTGATGATTTCATATTGCAGTTTCTTCAGAGCCACGATGAGTCTTGTACCATCTTTTGCCCTGCAAGCAATACCACTTTCCATGATGTCTTGAAAAATATTTTAAAAATTCTTTGGAGTAGTGATGGTGCTTTTACTTCTTTGACTAAGACATTGGAAATAAAACTGTCTTAATCGGGTAATTACTCGTTTAATCGTTTCCAGGTTGCTTTTTTTTGTTTAAAGCTTTATTTGAAACATCCCTCTTAATATTTGTTACTCTTTTTGTTCTGTTAAGATCGTTTTCCGTCTGTTTTGTGATATTAACATATTATAAAACTGGAAGTTTCAAGATCCTCATTGGGATATTTTGCACTCAATTTTTTTTTAGATACCAATACACACATTTAAAGTCGTAATTCTCTTTCTCTACTTTGGAGTTAAATAGAAATGGATAAATAGTAAATAACATAAACATCAAATTATTCTTGTCACAATATAACAGAGCGACTGAATTTTAATTTATTTTTTTATAGATGAAACTAAACGATTTGTTTTGCTTTATGTAGTGAAATGGTAATACATTTTAGTATTTTGGGACTATATTCATACCACATTTAATTTTTATTTTTACAGATTGAATTTTGTGTAATTACTAACGTATTGACTTTATTTCTATAAACAAAAATGACGTATATCTATTTACTTATCTAAGTAACTATAACAACTTATTCGACACAGATACAACAATAATGTTTTTTAGTACCTACCAAATAATTAACAAACTTGAAAGTGAGAGAACGAAGGGCCTTATATCTGAAAAAGCCTAGGGCTTATTTCCATCTTATCATGGCCCTGTTTGTGGACATATATATTCAAGTAATTTTAGAGATTCATTTTGAATAGTTTCATTCCCCACTAAGATTTACGCAAATAAAAGTATTTTACAAAGGCCTATAACAGATGACTCCGAAAAGTTGTTACCTATCATATACGCAGGGTCGACACTTGTTTTTTGGTCAATCTATGTTAAAACATCATTATCATTGATTTTTATCAATTGTTTTTTTATTTCACGCATTTATCATACGAAGAGGAAAAATTGCCATTTAATTTATGTCACAGTCACCAATGGTATACTATACAAAAGTTTATCATTGTAAATAGCTATTAGAGAATTTCTGGAGGTTTTCGATAAAATTCTCCGTGCTATTAGAAATAAATTTTATTCATTGGTTTTATTTATTTGACATAATGTACAAAGCAGCGATAAAGCTTGCAGCCTATTTTTTATATAATTGGCACATATGTAGGTTCTTAAATCAAATCTTAATAAAATGGATAAGATACATATTGATACAAAAACAAAGTTTATATTAAGAGAAGAATTATCATATTGACAAAAAAGTTATTGTTGTTATAAATATTAAAACAACAATTTATGATTATTCTTGCCTTTCCATGTTGCGCTAATTAAATAAATACTTGAATGGTAAATCCTGTCTCCAAGCAAAGAAATTATTTATAGAATTGGTAAACAATGTAAAAACGTGATGTAATCGCCGGTTCTTTTTCCTCTCCGTATAGTCAAATCGTTAAAAAAAAAACGATTCGTGGAAGCGATAGTTAAGTTTTTGTCAATATAACCTTGATATTTATGATGGATAACGCACTGTTTAGTATAGATCGACTAACGCAAGCAACGACACATGAATATGGCGTTCCACTATTGCCGTGAGTCTTATGTTATAGTTAATAGTTAAAAATACACATGTTCGTATACAATTAGCGACAAAGAAATCTGATTCTATAATTTAACTGCCTCTTAAATTAAACTTTCGATAAATATTCACACAAGCTATATTGCGTATAGAAAAAAAAATCCACAGGATTCGGAGATGTGTTTGATAATAAATGTGTGCGATTTTTGATTTTCTTCATTCGTATTATGAATATTAGTTATCGGTCGCATATATTTGTATATAATTTAATTGTGTTAATAAAAACGACATAAAAATAGAATGTTAACTTACGTACTGCATTATTGAATCGTGACAGTGATAATTTTATTTTATAGTGCTCCTTTCAATTGTTGTTGGAATCGCGAGTTGCAACGATGGCACTGCACCAGCGCAACTTTTTACTGATGAAAATAACAAATTATTTGTTAAAATATTTCCTGTAAGTATTTTTTTGTAATGTAAAACATTTGCTATACGAGCATTACATACTTTAATTTTTTTTGATGGAAAGAAATAAAATTTTGAGTAAAATTGTCGTATCCATATGTGAGAACATTTAATAGACTATTTTTAGTTTTATTTTTAATTTCTTGCTCATTTTGCTTAATTTGAAGAATAGATGCTATAATCGGATATTAAAGTCATATTCTCTGTATTTGCAGGATGTTGCTAAAAATGAAGTAAATAAGAGTTTCGCCTTGTCTCCGCTTTCTGTATTAACCACTCTGTCTCAACTCGCCCTTGCTTCGGAAGGAAGTAGTCATGAAGAACTTCTAGATGCCATTGGAACGTCTGATGATCAATCAGTTAGTATGAACAAATCGTGTTCTGATTTGAAGTTGAAGTAAAATATCTTGAGAAACGTGTCGAGAATTTTAAAACAATTTTATTCATAATAAAACCTGAACCAAAGTTAGTTAATTTATCTTTTCAGATTGAATCAGTTTTTGCATACAAAGATACTAAATTGCGTTCGTTAAAAGGACTTATTTCTGCCAACAAGATTTACGTCGACAAGCATTATACTATTAACCATGAATTCGCTAAATTGTCGAATAAAGTTTTTCAATCAGACGTACAAAACATTGACTTTACGAACATCGAACAGGCAGCCAATGAAATTAATACATGGGTAAATATAAATTTTCAGTACTTGGACGATATAGTTTTTAATTTATCTCTACCAATTTATCTAGCGATAAATAATACTATAGTTTTGTATAATATGTATTTAAGCATTTGTAATTATCTGGAAGTTCAAATGGAATAAATATGGAAGTATTTAGATACTTAATAAGTAAATTTCAAATTTAATTATAAGGTTTTTTTTTATTATGTGATTATTATTATTATTATTTAATTACATGATTTTTTTAAGGCGAAAGATGAAAGTAACGATAACACTGAGGATATTGTTAGCACAAATACCTTATCAAGAATTTCAAAACTACTTCTCGTGGGCGTAAATTACTTTAAGGTTTGTTACTATTATTACTTCGGTCGTAATGCTAAAATTTTTCTACCTAAGAATTAAGAAGTTTCTGATAAAAGAAAATTTTTACCTACGTATTCGTTTCATATATGATCAAAGCATTGCTATAGCAAGTTTAGAAAAAAACCTTAAATTATTAAAAATTACATTGTACTAAAAATAAATTCAGTTTCAAATTTTCAGGGAATGTGGAAAAATTCGTTCCATCCTGGCCATACAACCGATCTAGATTTTCAAGTTACACCAGAAAAAAAAGTTCCTTTTATGTACAGACATCATTATTATAACTTTACGCACAGTAACGATCTGGAAGCGAAGGTGAGATTTACGTTTTTTTTTTAAAACATATTTGTGGGCCTTTCCGGTACAAATACATATATTTATTACCAAAATATTAAAATGTTATATCAATACCAACCTATTGAATAAAATTGAAGCTTTCATTTTTTACATATGTGTTAATTGTAATACAAATAAAAAAACATCTTGACACTATCAGGACTTGAAAAATGTAATGCAATGTAAGTAATAGCAGTTGTATTACTTATAAAACATTTTGCCTTATTCCTTTACCTCCATGGGAATGCTAATCACAGACTTTTGAGAACAAAATTAAAAATTTATTTCATAATGCAAAACTTTGTGACAATTAACTTGGGATTGATGTATTCTCAATAAGTATCCGTTAGATTTTAGAAATCCCATACGAAGATGAAGGAACTTCATTTTTCATAATACTACCCGACGAAGTTAACGGAATAACAAATTTAATAGAGAAAATAAAAGACAAAAGTGTTTTGGACCAAGCTTTGAACAATCTTGAGAAAATAGCAACGAAAGTTTATATTCCGAAGTTCAAGTTAGAATCAACAATAAGTTTAAAAGAGTCTCTTCCCAGTGTAAGTACTTTTTTTTAATTATATAATAATTATTGTGTTATCAAGTACCTCAAGATGATATCTGAGTAAAGTTGAATCAATAAGTTTGATGTTCTCTGTTTCTTCTAGATTGGCGTTGAAAAAATCTTAGCACCAGGTTACGCTGACTTAGGTAAACTAGTGAAAGAACCTGAAGATTTTGCTTTAAACGATGCAATTCAGAGTGTCTCTATAGAAATTAGTGAAGAAGGAATAGAACAAACTTTATTTGGTATGGTTTTTATAATTAACATTAATATTAGTTAAATTTGAACCTCTGTTTCAAGTGTATTACTAACCTTATCGCCCACTTCGCGTGGACGAACAAAGGATTCCCACTAATTTTCAAGTCTTCAAGCGTTAACTTTCGTGGTACCGTGATATAGGAGGTATTATCTTTTAAGGTCAATTGACATGTCAAAATCGATAGCTTAACCTTTTATAAGTGTAATAATAACACTTGGCTGATTACTAAACATCGTTTTCTTTCACAGAATTCATACCTCCGTATGAACCAGGATTTGTGCCTAATTTTAATATATTTTTCGCCGATCACCCGTTCCTGTTTTTCGTGAGAACCGGACAAGATATTCTTATCAGCGGAGTTTACTATTCTTAAAGTAACTAATTAAATTTATTTATTCATACCTTCGATAAAAAATATTTTTTCTTTAACAGTTAATAAATGTTTTAATAATTGAATGCAGAGTATGTTAACGTCGATGAAATTACCTGCTCGTGCGAACTGTTTTGTTTTACACCTTTTTTAATTCAATAAAGTTTTGTGGAATAGGAAACATAATTCCATCATAGTAAATTATTTTTTATAGAAAACCTTAATAATTAGGTTTTCTATAAAAAAATATTATTTTTATTAATTTATATTATTGCTATTATCTGCTATATTAATATTATTGTTAAAATTATTTTTCATTTTATATAATAACTGATTTACTTATTCGCGATAATTGGTGTTATTTTTTTAAGAAATTCGAAGTATCATATCAAATGAATTTATTAATAAGTTTAAAGAGACATCCTCAAAAGGTTAAGATATTAGATGTTTATTTTTTCTTTATTTGTACTTTACCAACCAACTAAAACTGTTTTGAGGTTACGGATATCGTATTTTAAACGTTTGTTTGTATATAATATATTTAGCGATGTAAATATTCAAAACGTTAAATCTAAAAGGCATAAACAATGACGTGTAAAGGCAAACATAGTAAAATTTTTAGAAATGTTTGTGGTTTACGGCTATATAATTTTCACTTTACGGCGTTATTGTACAAGTTGAATGTAAATAGGTATATAAGCTTCAAAATAGTTAATGTATATATCTTTGGCTGTTAATACATGACTGGTACACCCCATCCCAAATTATTAGTTTCAGAGATAATGAATAAAGTAAGTATAACGTTGTAAAAAGTTGTTTCCTAAATTCGGTTTCAATATCATTGCTTCACAAAAAGATTGACGTAATGTTATAGGTCCGGAATATGACATATTAAAATTAATAACTGTTTACTGTATGTCTCAGTAAACTGTGTACTCTCGCAAATTTAAGGACTACTGAGTTCCAAAGAAAAGTTTTTTTCCAAATAAAAAGTTTTTTATTGAAGCGAATCAAAACTTTTCCAGGGTGATTGGAAATAAGTGTAATTAGGATTATTGCTGACAAATGAACTATCCGTTCACCCCTATAAACTTTTTCGATTAATTTAAATTAATTTGAAAGTAACATTTTTGTGGCAAAGTAAAAAATTTGAATGACAAATTACGTGATAATAAAAAATATTTTCAGCTTCTGGCAAAAGCTTACGTAGTGATGATGCGTGTGGTTGGAAAAAAATATTTAAAAAGCAATAAATTATTTAGAAAAAGGACACAAAAAAACTATATAAAATGCCAATGTTTTGAAGAACACTATATCATTCTGACATTTATTTTCACGAATTGGTAACACCTTTTAAAATTACGTTTCAGCACCGTTTTCGATTCAAAGTGTGAGTTTTTGTTTCGTGATGTTTACAATTTTTGTTAGACTTTGTCTACCTCGTACTATTATTTAAAATTAGCTAAACAGTTTTAAAAGTAGTCGTTCTAATCTTACTATTCAGCAAGAGTTACTAAGAAGAAGTTCATATTCTTGTTATGATTCTGAAACTAAGATATAATCTTGACAGCGAGTAAAAAATAACACGAGAATATTAGGGTAAGAAAAACCATAAAGAAAAATAAGACAACTCTTTCTTTAGTCGGACAATGGTTTTGTATTTGTTTTCGAAAACATAAATCGGATAGTTTCTAAAAAAAATATTTTATTTTAAAGTTTTATATGTGATTATGTAGAGTGAAAAAGATATGTTCACGTACTAAACTAGTTATTTCAATCCTTAGCTTTCACGCATGCTTTTGAATGGTAAACGTTTTTCGCAAAAATGGAGTTTTGTAACCCCTTGGTAGGAGACCAACCTTTTAACGTATGCTAGATGATGGCCTCGCTGAACTCTGGCCACTACATCGGAAGCTTTTTTAGAACTGTGTTCATACACTCGATCATTTTGTTTGTTTGCTGTGCTCCTCGATTGTAAAATTTTTTGTCATCGGTAAAAATATTTTTTCTGTGTTTTTTGTTCGCGCATCGAAGTAACAGCTGTTTTGATCTTTCGACTCTCTTTTGTTTTAGTGCCTGGTATAGGATATGTCCTTTGTATCTCTGGCAAGACCCTAGACCTAAGTCTTGTTTGATAATCCGAGAAAGTGTCCTCGGTGGGATTTTCATTTCTCTGGAAAGGATTTTCTGTTTTCTTATGGAATTTCAATGAATTTTAGCCTTGACTGCATTTACGGCCTGGTTTGTTCAGACATAGTTTCAGTGTACTTTTGAATGGTACGATACACAAATATTCGGCTAATCCCTAGCTTTTTCAAAAGATCAAAAATGTCTGCTGGCTCCTTACTTTATTCTGTGCTATTACTATAATCTTACTTCCTTTAGTGTACTACTCTATTTTCAAAACCAATAATTTCTAAACAAAAAGCAAGCAATATTGGCAGGAAAGAAGTCTATTTTTTATGATAGAGGCTAATGTTCGAAATTCAAATTAATTTATATCAATGTATGTAAAGAGCCAGTAACAGAATTTATGTCTAGAGTAGGTAACTGTACCTGATTTATAGATTTTGACAGGAGCATCACGAGAATATTAAATGTTAATTTTACATTGGTTACCTTTAAATATTTTAGTTTTAAAAATTATTTTTTTCTCATTTGATTATATTAAATATGATTTTATTAATTATTGATTTATGGAGTCGAAAATATGAAATTTAATTTTGAACCATTACAAAATATTCTATTAAGGAAAATTGGACATTATTTCTATAGTAAGATATTGTTTCTTTATGATTTATAAGAGTAGTAATGTTGATTTTATTACATTGAATGTCATTGTTATCTTTAATATTTGTTTTAATAATTTCTTCGTCAATAATTTATTTTAGAAAAAGATATGTAGATGCAAAAAAAATTCGAATCGTCTTATTATTTTAATTTTATTATTTGTAATATAAATAGTTTTATTGATTATTAGTCCAAACATAATTAGATATTTTTCAGCTTTAGAATCAATATCTAATTGTTTAGTTATTTATAATAAAAATGTAATCATACAATGCTGTAATATTAACAGCTTTATCTAATCGAATTGGAGATGTAATAATTTTAATAGATATTGCTTGTATAATAAATTATGAAAGAAGAAATCATATTTTTGGTTATTTTTTTAATATTATGAATATTAAAACCTTATTATTTTAATATACTAAGATTTATTTTTGTCATTTTTTTTAATATTGTACACAAATTATGGGTTTATACAGCTAAAGTTCCTGGTTGATCTTCTAATTCTAATTATATATTATTAGGAGGATTACGGGCTCAAATTATTTCTTATGAAGTTAGATTATCTTTAACTATATTATCTAGAATTGTTTTATTTTAAAGTTTTAATTTATTTTTTACCAGGAAATTATTTGATTTTCTTTATAATTCTTTTAAGATAATGTTGAATATCTTCAAGTTTAGCTGACACTAATGGAAAATCTTTTGATGTTGCTGAAGAGGAAAAAGAATTATTTTCAGTGTTGAAAGTTGAATACAAAACAGGAGGACTTGCTTTAATTTTTTTCAGATTTTTTATTAATTAGCTAATACTGAATAAGATATTTAAGAATACCAATTTAATTCGAGTAATTTTTTATTTTTTCGTCTATTTAGCATAATTAAAAGAGAAAGTTACTATTTTAGATAGTATACAATCCGAGAAAAACAATAGGGATTTAAACTTATATGGCTAACATTTTACTAGTTATCTACTTGGATGTTTTATCTAAATATGACAAGGGTTCTTATTAAGAGAGTGAATAGGCAATTATTGAAGCGTTCTTGTAAATGGATAGAACTTACCAAAGCGTCTATATTTCTCGCTAAAAAGTAATGCGTAAGCATTACTGTGTTTCTTTTTGAGTTTGTCGCAAATAGTATTGCTTTCTGTCTAATGATTGTTCTGTCCGTATTAAGGAGACAATTGAATATAGTGTTGCGACGGTTTTAGTATAGCACTGTTATAGGTAGACTTTTGGTTATAACCAAGAACATCTTGTATGTTTTTATTGTATAAAAACGGTTGGTAATCAAATAATGGAAAAACTATCTCAAAACTGAAAAAAAAAGCTGTTACTTAATTTAAGATTTGAATTCAGTTATTTATTCATGTTGCTATCTACTTAGGATGATTTAGTAACCACATAATAATATAATAATTCCGCAATTCATTCCAAAAAAAGAATTATTTTTGTATGATAATATATGTTAAAAAAATATTTCTCAATTTTATTACAAGTTTTTGTTTAATGAACCTCTTAAATTTAATACATTATGATTTGAAGACACTACATTGAAGTGTATGCAATACTGTGCGCAGTACTCAGCGCAAGAGTTACTAATTGTATGAATGTATATCACTTAAGACGAATGATGATGACGATTTGTCTTTCCAAAGTGCTACAAAACTCTTTTCGTGTACATTGGGTTGTTATTTGTTTCTATTTTGATCCTGTCAGTACGTGATCTAATCAAGAAAGGGTCTCTCGAATGTAGTTTATTAGGCAAATACAAAAGTTTTGAAAATGTTTGCCGTTGCCAAGCTTTCAATTTAAATTTCCTACGAAGTTTAATTTGATTTTTATGTATACCTATTTACAAAGAAATAAAAACTTAAACAAAATGTTTAAAATGTAAAGTTTACTTAACATTTAATATTACATCAACAAAATAATTGAATCATACAGACGATCGAGTCTTTGAACATTGTTTTATTACATATGTTATTAATCATCATCATTATTCGACATCATGTTATTAAAAATCTTTAAATAGTACTAATTGTTGAATTGCGTGTTACTTTATCATTATACCTTTTTTACGAAAATAATATTAAACAGGAAGCAGATACAAACGGGAATAAATATTCTTTACAAATATTGGTTAGAAAGTTTCTTATAAATTTAAGAGATCTAAGGATTATTCCATCCTTTGTAATAACTATAACACCGTCACTCATATTTTTTTACTAAGGCAAATCACACTCACAATCACAATCACATTATGCATACATTTTTAACCTAATTTTAGGCAAAGCTGTATCCGATGTACGTGACCACAACGGTGCGCATAACATTATTATTATTATTGTTTAGTAAATCAATTTCGCAATAAACCATTCGCACCGCTACGTGAATTTTTAAGTGGACATAAATATTTAATGTAGTATCCGGCGATGAATATTGCACATCGACATTTGGAAAGAGAAAATCGGCTAATTTCGGCTTCGTAGAGCGTTATCTCCGTCGCACGGAATACACACTGTCCGATATCTATTAGGAGCTGTACGACAAGTATAACTTGCTTCTTTTGATAATTATTTTTATTCTTTGTATAAAATACACGAATTTTTCTATCTGTTACTTCCAGTTTTACAGTATGCAGGGTCAGAAATAAAACAATCCTTAATACAAGTACACGTATTATGAATTTTGAACATGTATTTTCTTCATTCAGTAAATAAATTATATATTCTTTCTGAAACCAATCAATGGTTCAATTTGGATAGGTTTTGTTGTATCATACATTAGTTGACAGCAAGTAAGGTGTGGGGCACATAAAGGTTTTTTACTGTATTTTTATTTATGATTATAAATTACGAAGATAAAATTGTGAGTGAAAAAGCGAATTAAAGTATTTTTCATATACCTGAACATAATTGCAGTCATTGCAAAGAAATCTTATTAGCGGTAAAAGACTCTTTTACAATTATTATCACATCACGATTTCCGTCAACATTAAGAAGTTTATATGCAGCAAACTTGAAAAAGTCCGCAATTCAAAAACACTTAAGATGGGAAAAAATTAGAAGGAGAGCAAAGTTGTGAAGAGAAGTGAACACTGTAAAGCGCTGTGAATCCTAAAAAGTTCAATAAAGTTTTCATTTCTCTTTCTTTCATCAACTCTTGAATTATAATTTCATTTTACATTTAAGAAATGAATTATTGAAAATTTTTAATATTTTCACAATTACCATTTTATTATTAGTAATTAGTGAGTATCCGCATCAGTTACGAAAAATACTATTTATCACGTAGAACAAATTGTATATACATTATACAATTTGTTCTACATGATATTATGAATATATGTAGTAATTAATAATTATTTATAATTCGGTATAAATATAAAATGTATACCTTTTCTACATGCAAAAATATGAAAAAATTGTCATCGAGGAATATCAAATTATATCTGCACGATAATTAAGAAAATATTACAGTGAAAGTGCTTTAATTGTAATCGGGGTAAAAAATGATTAAGCTTGAAGAAATGAGTATTGGTGTGTTTTTCATAATTTAAGGAAAATATTATGTTCTCAGTAAACTCTTGGAAATATCAATAACGTTCTAGTGTTTAAAGTACGTAACGAGATTTCTGTTCTTGTTTACGTTTAATATTATTCAATTATAGCGGTTTTCACGTGCAGCACTTCTTACTTTCCAATTTAAATAATTAAGAATTGTGTAATATTACTTAGCAAGTTTTTTATCATAATATTCAAATCCAATGAGAATAAAAATGTAAACATAAAAGATAATAATTTTTATTCAGAATATTGAAAAAAATAGTATGTTATACTATTATAACGATTTTTCATGACCGGGCGTTTACCTAGGGACTATCAGGGTTTTTTCTGCCACCGTTGTCTACATATTATACTTACTAAAGAAATTGTTAACAAACAGTTACGTCGACGTACCCGAATCAAAAGCACACGAAAAAGTATTTTTATTTTTAATTACAAGTTAAGGCTTAATCAAAGCTACCTTTCGAGAGCTACATCAACTTTTTATGATTAATCACAAACATGTTTAAAAATAAATTGTAAAAAAATGTGAATGCTGAAATTTATGAAACTGGCTGAAGAATTGAATAAGAATGTGTCTTCAGTGGTACAAATATTGACGTTGATTGATCATTATCGACATTTGCGCAAAGTATGAATTACATTTAACATATTTTAAGTTGACTTGTATAGTTTAAGCTGTTTGTCATGAGAATCCATAAAACCCACAAAAATCAAAAGATTAAAGAAAATGAAAAAAGGTTATACAGCTAGTAGAGAGAAGAGCACAACAGTGGGGGCACTCTAAAAGCTCGACCGAGTAGAGTAGAGCACTACTGAAAAAGATTGTTTGATGTCAGATGAGCCAGAGCTCGGTATTTTTTGTTTATTAGTTAGTAAACATGTCAAAATTTCCATCTATTCCTTCGATAAAGCTACTGAGGTAAATATGATCCTAGATCGATACTGCTTAATAACGCTCGTCCCAACAATACCGTGGCTACATAAATTGACAGGTATCTCATGTTACAAAGTGCAAAGCGTAAACGCTATGTTACGCAAGGGTTGTATTTCAAACAACGAACCTAAAGTATTATAGGCGATCATGTACGTTTAGGTGATACTTACATTTTGCGTTTGTTTCGGTAGACGGACGGAAGGTCGTTGGAAGACGTTGGTTGCACGCTGCTTATAAGAGGTGTTATTAAAAATCCATGGGAGAAGAAAATCCAGCAACGAACGTTTAAAAAATATCGATTGTCACTTCGAAAGGTATCCCAAGTATTATATTAATGACATAAAGTTACGAAAAACCAAAAAGGTTTTAATAAATTATAACACAAATAGGTTTATTGTAATTATAATTTAATTCTTAACATTTATAAATTGAAAACAGGAGTTACTGGAACTTATAAAAGAGAACACAGATAAAATCTTTTCGTTTCATATAATTGAATAGGTTTCTTTGAGAATCACAACAAAGGTATAACAAAATTCGCAAGAAAAAAAACACAATATTGTTGATAATTTTTTTTAATCTCAATATTTTAACTAATACTTTTATTTAATATTGGTAATATTTACTCGATGGTACTTTGTGGGTAATTACTTAGACGGAACTTACCACGGCGCTTAATTAGCTGTTAATCAAAATATGAGCGGACACTACTGCTTTTTATGTCGCCTGCATTTTAATTCTGTATTCGTAATATTTACAAGGCTAATTAAATTATCAACTAGTTGTCGTCCAAATATCGATTTTTTATTACTATATGCAACGGAAACATAACAGAAGTTATGATTATATTCGCTTAATTTTTCTGCGTGTTCAAAGGTTTGGTATGTATACCCTGAATGGATTAGTGATGTATATCTTCATCATCATCATATCAGCCGATAGACAACCATTGCCAAAACCGCCAAGGCCTCCTCCAAAGATTACCACAACGGCTGATCTTGCGCTACCTGCATCCAGTGACTTTCTGCGACCTTGAATATGTCATCGGCTCGACTATTAAGGAGTCTATCCTCATGTACCATACGAATATTTAACTTTAGATTCTAGAATACTAAGCTCAGTGCTAATTGTACTAGGCTACGACAACTATTCAAAGAAGACACGGTATTTATGCAATTCTGTTTTTCATTTTGTTGCAGCCTGATACAAAAAATTGTGACATTTCCTATGTCAACCATCGTCTGTTTTACACGACATTGTTATTGTGCCAACAACAGAATACAGTAAAAAGTGGGAGACAACTGCAACAAGCGACAATACCAACAAGAAATACATCTTACATAATGTCGTAGTAGAGGTATTTAGTTAAATAAGGTGTAATGTATTGAAACCAATCATTGCGAAATACTTTTTTTTTAATTAATGACTGGTGACATAGAAGTGTAATTTTCCGCAAATTTAAATCTGAGGAAAAAAATCACTAATGACATTAAAAAAGCATATCGTAACTTAGCTATTTAGGAATATTGCGGCTTTATACTACATAGAAGACAATTGCAATCCTTTGCAGAAGTATGGTCTACATATGAATAAAAATAGAAATTAATTTTAATGCGCGTGTATAAAATAAATTTATAACTTTTCTATATTTAAAACAGTATGTTGTTTATTCGAGTTACCGATTGTGTCATACTTAATCGAAAGAAATAAAATGTTAGTTATACTTTGTAATATTGTAATAAAAGTCTTACACTCGTATATTGAATATAATTTATAAACATTGAAATACATAAAAAAAAAACAATTAATGAACATTTTTTCGCTAAAAATTTGATTCGTATTTTTTTCTACGACGCCTTTGCTGATGAATTCAACGGTTGTAATAGATTCAGATAATACATGACCGAAATTCTTTATCCAATACGATTGTAAAGTTGTTTTAGTTGTACCCTTCATTCCATATGTTATACTGAAATTTTCTTTTCTTTTTTATTAAATTTTCTGTTTAACATAATACAATTTCATTAAATATACCTGAGACGTACACTATGGGGAAAATTTGCCGATTAGCTGATTCTGCGTATTTATGGAGTCTAAAACACGACCATCAGATTCCGGAAATTGTATTCACGGCGTACACGATGCAGAAGTCGATACGTACGATGATTAACGAAGGTGCTTAAAGTTTATTGATATTAGATGCATTTCATGTAATAAAAATGTAAAATTTTCTTAAAATATTACCTGATGCTACTCGTAAGTTCGTTGTTGAAATAATTTATGACATTTTGTGTTGTCTTTGTTTCTTTAGTGTTGACTATATTAAATAAAATTGTAATGGCCTAAACAAATATTTTTTATCTTAATCTAATAATTAATAAACATTGTAACGTCTTTAATATGATATTGATTACCTTTTGCTTATCTATATATATATTACAGATTTCCACTTTTGATAAGGTTTAGAGATTTGAAATTCCATAGTTATTCTTTTCGCCGAGTAAAGCTCTGCTAAAAAGGTTTTTACAAAATTTCTCTCGCAAGGAGAGTTGAGGGGCGTTCAAGTTCGTAAAGCAGACAAATGATTACTACTATCTTGATAATTCTTTATTAACAATGGGCAATATTAAAAAAATGAATAATACCTTTTTTAAAGAGTAGTAATTGTTTTTGTTATATTAAATAAACTTTTATGAAAGATTGAGAAATCAAGTAAATAATAGTAGTAGTAACAGAGCTTATTACTAATTAACAACCACGAAAGTACTCACATATTGTAACACACAGTCACTAATTTCAAACTTAGTCATGACATACGAAAATTCAAAAAATAGTTAATAATCAAGGAGTATCAATAAATTCATTACCATTTTCCATTAGCATTAGTGATTTTCCATTCAATAAAGCTCTTATATTCTAAGCCAAACAGAAATAAATCCAAAGATATCTATGGGGCGAAATACCATAATCTACACATTTGGCGAAGGTTTTGTGGTATTATGAAACACAGAGGGAGCTGCTGCCCATCCTTTGGAAACTTGTTTGTGAGCAGTGGCAAACCTATTAATGTTGTTTACATAAGATTGAATCCCGGGAATCAAACCCACGACCTACGATCACTAGTATCAGTTCTCTACCATTAGTTAACCACTGCTCACAAGATACTTGCTCTATTAAAAATATATTAAAGTAAGACATGGATTTTTTTTTTTAATTCATATCATTCTGATATAAAGTTTCGACGCACGGGGAATTCTCATTCGTTATGAGAGGTCCATCCCTTTCCTATTGAGGTTATGTATGGCTCTTTAGATTATTTATATATTTAAATAATTTTGTTTCCTCTAATAATATAATGATTATATTATTAGTGGAAATAATAGACTAGTGGAGTGGTAAGTGACTTTGTACGCTAATGTATAAAGCAGCGCTTAGTAAAACAAAATTATGACCTGGAACCACATATTAACACATACGTGTTTAATGCACAATTGTTTATTTTGTATTTATCATTACTTACACTTACTTATGAACTTTATAATTTAAAGCCCATTGAATAGGAATAAAACATCATAATCATGTTACGAGTACATTATGCAATACATAATCAGTAGCCGATGAGAAAAATGGTGTGAAACGTAGTTTATTACCTGATTGTTTATTCACGGTAAATAATAATATTCTACTATTGGACTACAAGCCGAAGCTAATTAGTCCAATATCAAAATATCATATGACGTGTAATTAATAATGGCAGACTTCGTACTGTCAAAAGTTATGGGCCTGTCGCAGTACAATCAAAAATATATATGAACTAATTTCAAACCGTCCATTTAAATATACATTACAAATGTAAATATTATATTTCACACAGTGTCCATTTTAATGTTTTATGATTGACGATATCTTTTGTAATAGTAATCAATTAAAAGTATTTTAATCCTAACACAACCTTTTTTTGTTTCGTGGATGAGAAAAGTTTGACATTTATGTATAGATACGTTTTTATTTATTTACTCTGTGGTTCATGGGCTAAATAATTGTTTTAACTATTTTACTCACCAACGTTTCTATTTTTTCTCACAACATTAACATTTGACAAAACTTACCTAAAATAAAAAAAGCAAATTTTTTGAGTAGGTTTTATCTAAGCATTTAGCGATTAATTTTCATTTAGATTAAGAAAACTATCACTTGACGTTTAGAATGTAATATATCTAGACATATTCAAACGACGATATGGTGGAATTGGAATATCGTGTACTTTGTTTTCTATGTTTGTGTACGTATCATATGAAAATACAAATAGCTTTGATCTTGTTATTTACCAGATTATATAATGTCTCAAAGACGAACACGATTTTAAAGGTGTATAGAAGCCACAGCCAGTGAAATTTGTACGTTAATTAGATGTAATAATTTAGAAGTGGCAAGTAGACGAGGTTTTGTCGAAGAGTTTGGTACATTGTCCTCTCTATATCAAAAAAGTTTCATTATCATCATGTCAGCTACAACCCATAAGTCTCCCCGAAAGGTCACCTCGTTGGCCGGTATTATATTGCCAGCATCTAGCGACTTCCCGCGACCTTAAATATGACGCCGGTTTTCCTTGTTGGGGACCTACACGCCATCTCTCTCGTTGTTGACACTCAAAGAGCTTCCGGCCCCAGCGGCTGTCGGTAGCACGCACGATTTGCCAAGCCCATTGCCACTTCAGATCGACAATTCATACATTGGTGACCTTGGTTCTTTTGGGGATCTCCCCATATCCGATTGGATCTCACAGCGACACACCGCGCACTCTCATAAGGACCATCATATAAAGATTACATCTGTCGAATCTCCTTCCACTCAGTCTGTTTGTCACTCAAAGGACACCAGTCCATAGTACGTATATAACTAAACTTAGAATATTGTTAATTATAGTGGTACTGTAATATAATAGAATAGGTTATTGGCATAGCGGTCTTCTGGGTCACAAAGTTAAGCAGAGTCAATTTGTAAACTTGGGTCGAACATTAGTTACGAAGGTTGAGAGCCGCGTCACAGAGAAAATGACAGAGCATAGTTTGTCAGCGGATCTAAGCAAATTTATTATATCTATTTAAACATCAAATATTTTATTTAAAAAAAATAATATCTTTTAAATTAATTATCTTATGATACATAAATAAGGATTGTGATTGTAGGTCGCGAGTTTGTTAGCCGATTCATACAACTTACTTTTTTCTCAAACGGCGATGGAAAACGTTATTAACATACCGACTTATCCTTCGTCAAAAATACATGCTCATAGTCTAATTCGCCCTAAACTTATCATAGTCGGTTATGGTCATCTCTGGTTTTACAAGATAACGCTAATAAGCAAACATTTGATAATAATTTTAAAAATTGTAGCTCGAAATTAAATCGATATAAAACATAAGTTATAAATAAGATACTTTTACAACTTAATCGATAATTGAAATAGATCCAATCGTTGTCTGAAATAAATATTGTCTATAACAATTAACTTCCTGTAAGATTGCTGATTGGTATGCGTGATTATATATTATTCCTTTATTATATTTGTAGTTTTGACCGAGCAGTACTAACCTGACTGTATAAACTAAATTCTATTACTAACCCCAAAGTTTCCAGCTTAATTCAATTTTCTGATTTTTAATACAGGAATATAAATATTATCATGTTTTAAAATGCAATTTTTTAATAAAATTAATAACTTTTAAATTTATTTGAATTTTTGGGTCATAGTAAAGAAAAAATAATAAAAATTGTAGGGAAAGTTTTTAAATTTCAGTTTTAATTATTTACAGTTGGAACACGATTTAAAAATTCTAATGCGATGATTCGCTTTTCTGTCATTCAATTTAGTTATTTTTACTACTACTTTACTATCTAGTTCACAATCAATTAATGTCTGGACTGTTAATATCACAATTAACATATCTATCTTTCAGGTCCTGTGAAGTCCGTAGCTGTACTGTAATGTGGACGTTGTATAGTTATATTATTTTTTATTATTGACTGTTCTTAGGTGAATTGGTGTGACAAAGCTTAACCAAAACATAAATCTTTAAAAAAATAGAAAATAGTCTGTCGCCATTATTTATTATGACAGGTCGATGCTACAGCGAAAAACGGAGACTATTAGGTTAAAATTTTTTTTGTTCATCGTGGGTATTAAAAAGGAAAAAGATAGCATCTTCATAATGCTTTTTATCTTTTATTATAGCTATTTTATCTTTCTTCAATCCTAGAAGAATTCGTTCCCAGCCAGAATAAACAATAAATTTATCGATTATATAACTTTATCGTATAAGCCTTCATCAACGCTTGGCAGATGGGTTGGCATTCGTAGTGTGACATTCGCGGGAAATTTGTTAGTGAGCATTGGCAATCCTATATAATTAATGCAGAAAGTGTGAATTGCCTAAGAAAGTATACCGGGAATCAAACACGCGACCTTCGATCGTGCTCTACCACTGGGCTACCCCTGATCGCCAGACCTTTCATAATTAAAAATACTGCCTCAAGATATGAAAATAAGGTATTGAATTAAAACAATATTTGAAAAAAAAAACAAATTAGTTTCTTATGTTTTTTTTTTAATATTTTAACGCACCAAAAATTCCCATTCAATATAGGCCCTGTTAAATGACTTTATAAATTCTTAATATTCTTAGTAAAACAGGTCGAAGTTTTGAAATACATATTTATTTACTTGCGTTTATTTTCCCTACACGAAAGGATAACAAAGGGCGGACCTATTGCCTAGAGGCATTCTCCACGAGTCAACGCTGGGTAGTTTAGATGTTGTTTATAAATGAAATTGTGGCAGAATTTGAAGTGACCGCAAGATTATTTCATTAAAAATATGTTCAATGATAACAATGACTTCTATGTAGGTTATTGAATCTGGTATAAGAAATCCGACTCAAATGGTATATTTCATATTTTTCTGCTTGTAGTTTCCTATAAATCATTAACTTTAACATTAACATTAACTGCGCTTATTTCCGCGTTTAATATTACAATGTCTCTTAATATCTAATTTTACATCACTGAAATGTTATAAAATTTACTAGTCACTTTTGGAGATTAAAACGAATAAAACATCAGTTGCATCACAGAAATACGGGAAGGGAAGCCGCTAGAGGCACGTCAGTAAAGATATTCGAGTGACTCACTAACGACCAAGTCTTTTCGTGCCTGGAATATATTATGTTCTGAAACTTTTGCCTTATCTAAAGTAATACTCTGTATTTTAGTTAAATCATCTCGGAGGAGGGATTCCAAAGTATGTATGGAATATAAGAAAGTGAATCAAGGAAATGGTAGCTTAGTCGTAGAGGTATAATGAACTGTTTTTTTTGTCTGCGCAGTGAAAATATTATAACGAAACAAATATTCATATAAATCAGAAACTTGTTTGTGTCAGAATCTTCGAGAAATGTATGTGTCTAATTGACGATATTTTAATTATTTACGACAACATAAAGTTATTTAAATTATGATTTATCTTTACAAAAATTTATTATACTTCATTGATTAATACTAACATTTTAACACGACAATGCAAAAAAGTTTCCTGTAGTAATTTGAAACATCGAGCAATAATTTAACAGAACAGTAATGGTTCTAGTCAAATTGGAATACAAAATTTTATATATTAAGTCAAGTAATTTCAGGATACACGGCAAGGATTCCTGAGATTACTTTTTTGTATAAGTGGTACAAAAAAAATTTACCACGATTATCAAAATAATAGTAATATGACAAATGAAGTAGATTAAACGAAACAGAGTCCATATTTTAGACGTTTAGAATCATCGTGTATCGTTTATATAATTCAGACTAAGGCGCTTAACATGCAGACGGATCAGGCCACTTAGCTCTCTAATAGAGCGAGCGACCGAAGAGCTCTCGCAAGTACGTACTCTCAATTTACAACATATCATTACTTCTACCCCATTCTATACTTTCAAGAGGCAAATTGTGATAACTGTACGTATGATATGTTTTTGCTGTTATTAATTCAATGATATATATTATTACAATTCATAATAATATAATTATATAATAAAAAGCATATTTTGATCTCTAATTACTATGAAAAATAAAGTAAGCAGTAAAAAAATTTTGTATAGACATATTTTTATAAAAAAAATTCTTTAAAAACATTATGGTTATTATTAATAATTTACATAAGGTACATATGATTGTACATGATTTCACAAGACTGTAGGAAGACCTACACAGTTTTCGAGATGAAATACTTTAAAAGATTTAAGAAAAAGTGTGTATATTATACATTTTTTTTTATAAATAAATATAATAAATTTATATAATAAAACTATGAGACTGTAAAGGACAACTAGATGGATTCAATTAACTGGACTACTACCGTGGTCCTTTATACAATATTATTCTTCAATTCTAAAATGAAATGAAAATTGTAACATTTATGCTCACAGTATCGTTTTAATTACGGCGTCAATCTCGAAAATATAAAAATTACTGATAAAAGTATAATTAGATGAATTTTAATTAAATTTATTCATCATTAATTTTTGTTATTAATACACTTTGTAATATCTAAATATTGCCCTGCTGAAAGCCATTAAAGTAACCAGATCCTTTTGTTCTGTTAACTGTAACGTCTATTATCCTCGCAATTTATTTTCTAGGAATATCAAGAGCGTTATTTAATATTTCAATCAACTTTAAGCCATTAGAGCGGTTCTTTTAAGGTTTATATTTCCAACCAGAAGTAGAAAAGTCGTTTATGAAGTAAATAAAACTAATAAGCGAGAAATTTAATGAAATAGTATTTGAAAACGTTCACATAGAAATAGTAGGTAATGGCATTTTTTAATACGTAACATTTTGCTTATAATTACGAATTTAATTAACTGTCATTTCATCTTACTAACGAATACTACATTAGAATACAAAACAAATATGATGTATTGCTGATTATGCTGAAGAATAACCACGATTTGAATGTTGTTATTCGGTGTTCATAGTAGTACATATTTATTAAATAAAACAATTTGTTTGACGATACAAGCGCCTTTGCTGTCTGTAACTCTTGAACACTTTGTTACCAGTAATTGGTCCTTCTTGTACGTATCGAAATAATATTTTAGATCTTATGTATATACCCATTTAACAGTATGTTTTTCTTTTTTTGGATTTATTATTCACCATTTTAAAATCAAAAACCTTAATAACATACCTGAATATAGTAATCATTTAATTAAAAAATATGAAGTTAAAAATGTATAAAACGTACAAATTTTGACCGGTCTCTTTGACTAGTCAGATTTAGTAACCCATTATCCGATTCAGTTGAATTTCAAATCGCAGATTAAACAAGAGTATTGCCAAAGGCCTTTAAATAACGCTAGAAACGATGAAATTCAATTCTGTTTAGTTGCTAATTGCCTTTTGTTTACGGGAGCACAGGCGGTGAAACCGAACCTACGTATTAATTTGATTGATTTCATAAAACAGCGGCAATAAAATCACAATTAATCACAATGTTCTCCTAAATTGTTTGTTACGCAACATTAATGTTTCGACAATCAAATTTCAATATTAATGATTCTTTTTATTAAAGTTCTTCCGAAACTACTAAAACCCTTCATAGAAAAGATGAAAAGGCCATGGAAAAAGGATCATGAGCACCGCCGTGGGCATTGACACGAAAAGTGTGGCCCATGCGTCCTCCGTCATCCTGCGTTACCTATGGTGCGGTACAGCGGTTTCAGTAGTAATTATATCTTCTATGATTTTAAATGCAGTACAATAGAGGAAAAATAACTATAGATTTAAGCAGAAAAATCGGCCTAAAGTTATCAAAAAGTAAAATTAGTTCAAATGTTTACACGCTGTTTAAGTGGTTAATTGGTATAAATAATAAAGTAGACAAAGTGTTAAAAGCAAAATTTAAATTTCCAAGCATAAAATGAAAATTAATTTCAATTTCATAAATATTCCATTTTCCGTTTATTATAATATCACGCCAACGGAGATTTTATTGAATAAATTTAAATCTGATGAAATTTTAACCTAAAAAAGGTTAAAACACAAAACGTTACTAAGTGACAGAATAAAAAAGAGGTTCTATGGAAGTCAGGCTAGTGTCTTATACTATTAAGAATAAATAAAAGCTGATAAAAACAAAGAGAAAAAAGAAGCGATCAAAGAGAATGATTATGGAATCGCGCTACATAGAAGCAGTTTTAAAGCCTTCGAGTTTTTAAATATGTAGTTAGTAAAATTAATACAATTAACATAACGTTGACATGTATTATTATCGTTTCACGATAACGTACCTACTGATATGTAGTGTAATAATTATGATCTGTGTAATAATTTAAAGATAAGCTAGAGATGATCGCTATCCTTATAACGATTTCAATTTAAATAAAAAAAAATGCTAAATGTAATCATTTAAAAATGTTACTGTCAAATTTGAAGTTTTCTAAATATCAATTTTAGAAAGATCATTCAACGCACGAATTTTGCTTTATCGTTCTGTTCTTGCGAACGACGTGGCTTTGGATACGTGTTCAGAATGCTATTCAATTAAAGGAGCAGTAAGAACTGACGCTAACTGAATTGACACGGTGGAAATAGATGGTCACTTGTAAAGTTATTTTCTTTTTAAAAGCTTCATCACAGATTAAATAGAAAAATTGTGTTATTATCTCGAAAAAAAAAAAGATTTTCGGTAGTTTTACTAAACGCGAAACATTTTACGAACGGTAAATAGTTAGTTACTTAGTTTATCCTTAAGTTTAAACTTTTTAACGTTATATTTTCTGTTACTCTGTGTGGTTTTAATTACAGAGTACGTAAAGAATTTTGTTATAGTATACAAGAGAGATGACATGGCTGTTGTTTTTACATTTTTATTTGGACTTGAACTTATGTGTACTTGAATTCGTATTTCTGTTCGTATATTTTATTTTGTTTATTTTAATTATTTAGTTTTCAATTTATTATATACATCTTTCTTTTCCTAAATACCATTAATTGAAATTGCGAGCAGTAACCACTGGACACAAAAATATATAATCAAGTCCCAGCCAGCCATCCTAAACTGAAAATCAGCGCTATACTACGAGTTAAGCTGTACTTCTTCCTTCCTTCCTTCCTCCCTTCCTTCCTTTCCTTCCTTTCCTTCCTTTCCTTCCTTTCCTTCCTTTCCTTCCTTTCCTTCCTTTCCTTCCTTTCCTTCCTTTCCTTCCTTTCCTTCCTTTCCTTCCTTTCCTTCCTTTCCTTCCTTTCCTTCCTTTCCTTCCTTTCCTTCCTTTCCTTCCTTTCCTTCCTTTCCTTCCTTTCCTTCCTTTCCTTCCTTTCCTTCCTTTCCTTCCTTTCCTTCCTTTCCTTCCTTTCCTTCCTTTCCTTCCTTTCCTTCCTTTCCTTCCTTTCCTTCCTTTCCTTCTTTTCCTTCCTTCTTTCTTTCTTTCTTTCTTTCTTTCTTTTTTTTAGGTCTAAATACGACCCAACTTTTCATAAATCTATGCACACACATACATATAACATAAGTATAAGGCATTCTATTTAAAAAGGGAAAAATACTTTTAGGTAGAAGCTGAATATCTTCACAAAATTGAAATAAAATGAGCATAATCAAATCTTTGCAGACCAAACAACTCTTCAATAAAGGTTGATATATTCAATATTATCTAAGTGAGTTACGAATTTACTTAGTCGGCGCAAATATGTTTTGCTCATACATCAGTACCGTTCTATTCATTGCAACATACAAGTACATCGATCTTTAAATAAAAAGTAACGGGTGTACGTTATGATTTGAGCAAATATAAAATAATAAAAATAAACACATATCTATTATTTTTATTCTAGCATATCTTACGTGAAAATTGATATTTCTTTTAAGAAGAATATAGTATTCCTGAATATTCCTGTTAAACCGAAATAAGAGTATATCTTATGGCTATTGACATTTTCAGTAATGAGTAAGGAACTGAAGTTGTGACACTGTGTTTCTTATTACATTGTAACTCATATACCACTTAGTATTACGTTTTATTTCCGCGTTTGTATTTTAAAGTACATGACTTCATTAGTCCCATAATTTAACTTCCGAAGGTAAAGCCTTTAAACGAAATGCAGAAACCTTGCTGAAGTATACACCTACGTATACGCCCTTAATTTATAAAAGTATACATCGTTGTTTCTACTGGTAATTTTCCAGAATTCTGTTATATACAAATTGATGTCTGGTTATTGTTGTTTGTTGTTTAATGTTAGGTAGGCAAATAACTAACTTTATATTCACAATGATTTTCAAAGTAATAATTGATAATTATACTACTACTATCAGTTCATAATATAGTGTATATGTATAAACACGTAAGAAGTTATTTACGTTGTAATCCTTACACAGTTCTTTTAGCTTCGGAGCCAGGTCTCTTAATATACAGACTTATAACCAAATTTTTGTATTATATCAAATGTTATTATTGTTACGAAACGATTAAAATTACATTAACCATGTAGTAAGCAAGGTGAAATGCTACATCTTGCATTGGTTTTCTGATAAAAAATGCTACTATAACCTTTAATAGTTATAAAACCGCTTGTATTCGGGGCGTATGTTTGACATTTTTAGACATATATTCTATTTTCGTATTAATAACTAATAACAGCACTTTCAAAATCAGAACAATATGATGTGTGTATAATGTTATGTGTGTACAGGACTACGATCAACTGGCCGTAATAGCAGGCGCCGCTATGGCATCCACTTAAATTGCTTCGAGCTAAGTACCCCAGGTATATATTTGAGACGTTAGCTAATCGAACATCAAATAGCTTGAGTTATATTTCAATCTCGTGGTTATGCTGGTTTTGGTTAAATTTTTAAATAATATAAAATCTATATTACATGTTACATTAAAAAAAACTTCAATTAGTAAACATAAAAAAAATGTAGGCGCTACCATCCAGTGGATGAAAAACCATAAATAAAATACGAATATATTTATTTAAAATAAAGCACGTCATGTCACAGGCAGCGCCAACTGATTTGAATAAAAAAGTGCGTTGAAGAACAACTTAGATCTAAATTTTGAAAACATTCTAGAAATTCTGCCGTCACGCAAATTGTCGATCAGTCGCCAATATACTACAGGCGATAAAGTCAAACGAATATTTTCAGCAATATCCGCTGCCAGAATAGCTACTCGTATTTGTTGATAGATATTTGCATATACTAGGTTAAAAAAGTAATATAGATACTGTTGGTAGTATTAAACATGCTCTATTAACTTATCATGCCAATATTCTTATAAACATTTAAGGTAACAGTCATTAGAATATGGTTTTATTGAAATTTATCGGAAAAGATGCGTCATGTAAAAATTAAAAGTTTTTATTTTCCTTTATAAAACTCAATAAATCTGTATTTTTTTTGCTTTTAGTACCAATTAAGAGAACTTATTTTTTTATTTAAATGATCGTTTATATGTAAAATTTAGTTTTAATTAGTCATCATTTACAAAATGGAATTCATTGATTTGTCAAACTATTTTCAGCAACGACGAGAAGACGTAATAGGAATTTCGCGTGACCCAATTTGACGTGTCAATTAACAAAATGGATAATCTGCGTAGAGAACAGGCGACAAACCTATTTTTCTTGATTAATGCGTCACAGCCTAAGGGATAGTTAGACGATGACTGACAACTATATTTTTATATTATTTTCAACATCGTTTTTTATAAAAAAAATATGATGTCAATAACACATTTTTGTTATTACATTTATATATTTCATAAATTATCCATGTTGTCTTAAATTATCGTTTAGAGGAGACGGTTAGGATATCAGAAATATTCTTTCATGTCATGGGAACAAACGAAACATTACAGAATATATATTAACATATTACAATACACTCCTAGATTTCTTCCAATTATAATATCCCTTCTTATCACTCTGAAGCAGCTGCAGACGATCTTGTTACTGACTGGAATATTGTCCAGTCAGAAAGTTTTTCGAACGTGTGCTTCAGTTTTCAAGAAGACAAATCCAGGAGTCCCAATTGTGATGGTGAAAATGTTCTAAATCAAAAAACTAACATGTTTATAAACATTTCATATATATACACACACAAAATTTGCAGACACACACAACAAAATTTACAAACATTTCATCTATGTAAACCGGTACTTTATTTCCAACGGGTAACCTATATATATTATTACCATCATTTTATAAGACGTACACTGCTCCCCGTGGATTTTAAATACGGCCAGTTGGTTGAAACTGTGTATTATCTAATAACATATTACATTTAAATTACTCCAAGTTAATAACTCTTAAAATATCATTAAAAGAGGAAAATCTTAAATAGATGAGAAAAAACATTATTAGCGAGTTAAGTAAAACGTATCATTTGTATTGAATAGAAAATAGTTCAATACTATTAGGAACATGCCGAACGATAGGCCATCAAGGGGGAATGCGGCAGACTCAACGGACCGCAAATTTGTCGGAACTACCATTGGAATCGGATTACTGCAGACACTGTGATATGGGTTTGTTAACAAACAAAATGACCGTTAATTTTTTTATTTCTGGTTTAAATAAAATACAGTCACATTTAGAACAAAAGTGATACATATCCGCTAATAGGAGCTCAGATTCTCATACATGTTAACAGCAATTTAAAGATATTTTTAGTTAATTATTATACTAACATACCAAAAATTATTTTTATTTTAAATGTCATTGTATAAAAACCTAAAATTGCTTATCTGTATTTTAGAATTTCTTGAACCAAAGAATACAAAGTTTATTTAATTACGACGAAATATTTTTTTATTCTGCCAGTATTTTATTTTAATCTTAGCAGAAGAATTAGCTTCGTGTAATTTTTCATATTACATACCTCTCGTAAACAAATAAGGTTAAGTAAAATTTTTAACATGTTTTATCAAATCAGGAACCTAATTTATGTTTGTTTCGTTTATTATTTTTGTCAGTTTTAAAAATGTGTAGAATAATTTTGTTAAAAAGGAAATTTCTACAAGGTGGACAGACAACCACAGAGAGAGAGAGAGTTCGTCGAAAGACTAGATAGATAGAGCTGCCGGTCCAATAGCAAATCTAGAGGAGATATGTGTCATTTCCACAGCGATAGTATTGCAGCCGAAATAATGTTGATAAATATCCATTACAAATCTAATATCTCTTATATATCTAATATCTAATACCTCTTCTTCGTGACGAAGTAATTTCGGCAGCGTGGACCACAGGCGAGTAGAAGAGGGATCCAGATCCAACCAGGGTTCGCCCACGCTGCTCGCGGTTAGGGAGCGGGCGGCTGCTCTCAAAAAACGGGTGTTGTAGCGTGGTGGGTAGTGTTTTGTTCTGTTGTGTACTCGTATAACTCGGTGACCTGTGTGAGGTGTCGCAGGTGCAGTAGTTGCTCATGGTGTTGTGAGGTTTGCGCTTGCAGTGTTGTGGATGTCTGCAGCGGATGTGGTATGACAAGTATTCTATGGGAACCCTATGATGGGCGTGAGGAGTACGTCTTTAGGACGTCTCTTGGTAACTACTAAAGCAGGTAGTAGGGGAGTAGTGCGGGGTGCTTGCTTTGAGGGGGTTAGGATGTGAAGAAGCCTGACTTAAAGTAAGTCTTTGAGCAAGCCTGAGAGAATTCCGGGACTGTTAGAGTTTCGTCGTTTCATTAATTGTTAGTCACAAAGGTTAGCATGGCGTCATTTGATGGTAATACAACCAATCCATATAAGTATCGCTTACCTGCTTCGCGTAACTTATCGTCAGTCTAGATGGTCATGAACTGCTCCTAAAATCCATATATGAATGTTATATATGACTATAACGAGAGATTCCAATCAGAACCTATAAAGACGTGTTTTATTAATAAATATTAAAATATAAGTAGACGTATAATAACTGTTTTTATGTATGGAAATATGAGCGTATTATAAATACTACAATAGTATTGATAATATACAACAGAAACTAAATATATTTATATTAATAAATATGTTTAGTTTCTGTTGTACATTGTTACGTAATAAAGTGACTGTTAAAAAAGTTGAGGCCGTGAAAAAATAGGGTTACGTTGTAATAATTAACAATCTCGAACGCAAGTTTTTAAACCTTAATTCGCTATGTTCGCCTGATCGCCGTCTATTAATCATTTGTGACGGATCGACAGCTTTTGATTAACCTTACTATTAATAATAAAGTAATTGTTCCATTGCGTGCTAACTTGCGGCTATCGTGTAGATTTAGTAGCACCTTAGGTTAGTATGATATTTTTTTGTGAACCACCTTTTGCACAGAAAATGGTAAAATTTCATGAAATCGATTTTGTTATTGGGAGCAGCTTTGAATAATTGTATACATCTGAACTCTCTATATTACATATAATTAAATTAAATAATAATCAATGAAAATGTTGTCTGTTTCATTTCTATATTCAAGGTTTTATTATACATATTGTACAAATAAAATTTCGATAACATTTTAATACAATTAAATAATTTGCTATTTGAAGACCTAACTTGTTCATTGGACTTTAATTAAAGGAACCGTTTCAGACCTGAAACGTGTCCCTAAGCCCTATCTGCAATATTTTATAAATCACAAACTTAACGTAAATTTTCTTTTGATCACAAAGTAATAGTTTAAATTAGAGATCTTACAGTATTTGTAAGAAAAAAAAAGAAAAATAAAGCTATTATAGCCTTAAAGTTAATGATAACTATTGTACAAGTTGTCAAGTTCACAATGTTTCTCAGTTATAATTCTATCATGAAAATTACTTAATTTGTGTTATTGATCTTTTTAATCTACTCACTCTTTTCAACGCTTTCCTATGAAGGCGTGATGAAGATTTTGTAAATATTTAATTTTTGCTTTAAAGTGTCTCATAAATTTTGGTAAATATACCTTTTAAGGTTTAATCGGTTTCTTGCGTGATTCTATTCGAAGCTTCAATTATCAAAATGGATAATCGTGGTCACGATAGGGTTGTTTACTAACATTACGCACGGCTCCTTGAAAATTTAAATTATTATTTCAAGGAAAACTTGAATAATTATTTTATGAACCAATAAACGTCACCTCGTTTGATAAGTAATATACATTTAATAAAGCTAATTTAAACTTAACTAAGTTACTTTTTAATAATTTAATGTTGAAAATATTACTTTATTGTTAACAATATGGTTTATCTATACTTTTAATTATCATTTCAAGTAGTAAAAGAGCTGCAAATTGAGACCTTAAAATATATCGTTAGATGCCATTAATGCATAATAATTCGCGTGTAACAACATTTTAAAATTGCATTTACAAATAAAAAACTGAACAATTAGTTTCACCATAAAATCTTAGAAAAGTATCATAGCTTTATTTATGAAAGACCGAGGTATCTTAATTCTAAAACTAATCCTTAAAAGGTGGCTAGTAATTGAAAAATTTAAAAAATGGTATGAATTTTACTATAATAAATGCTCTCAACGTATCGGCAATATTCGGCACTAAAATGGCAGACAGTCCTATCGTGTGTTAAACACACTATTATGGGCGGCATTTCTGATATAAAATAATAAAGTAAACAACCAATCAATATAGGTATATGTGGCCAAGAAAACATAATGAATAAAATTCTGGACTTCTCTCAAAAGACAATTTAATCGTATATCTATACATTGTTAAATATAAAGCTTGGTGACCAAAAGATATCCAACTAAGGCAAAAAAAAATATAACGGAATGTATACTCAAATATTTCCAGCTAAAAGTTGTAACAACAATTAGTTTATATTTAACAACTAACAATCTCACGGGCAATCAGTTAACCATGACTGAAAACCTTCCTAAATTAAAAAAAAACGTTACAAAGTAGCATGTAAGGATAAATTTGTTTTAAAATAAAACGAAAGTAAATACATCGCAAACTGACAACAAAATGATCACATGTTAAAATTGTTATTATATATCAGCGTTATGTCTAATTTCAAGACATCTAATTAAATTGTTTATTAAGTCATCATAAGGTGACATGAGTACAAATTAGAAAACTAATCGTTTTTTTATTTTAAAAATATTTTCATAATCTCAAAAAGTTGACATCGCTCGTCAAGATGTTAAGTAACAAAGAGTAGCATTTATAATGAACAAATGTCAAATAAAATCATGTTTCTTGCACTGGGAGTCATAAAACTATTAATTTCTGAACAATCAAGAAATATCTATATAAAATATCAAGCCTTTTCAGAAAAATAAAAAAAATTGCCTAGTCTCTACTCCGAATATAAATAAACCCTATTGTTTTAAAATAAAACTTTACCGGGCAAAGTTCGACGTTTCTGATAACAGAGACTTTTGATATTTTAACTGCCTGTACGAATGGTACAGTCCCACGGATTTATGTGAAAAGTTATATCTTAAAACTTTCAGAAAGAAGCAACAAATTCGGACACTTGCAAAACAGAAGCATTTTTAAAAATCAGAAAAGCGAGTAATTTTAGTAATTCTTTAAAATTAGGATTCATATTTTTTTTATCTTTAGGTAAGACGTTTTAAACAAGTTGTACTCCTTTTTCGGAAAAAAGAAATATAGATTTTTTTAATCGTCATTTTTAATTATAATACTAGTAAAATGAGAGGTACAGGATGTTGATTGTTAAAAACTTTAAAGCCGTGAATGTATAGCATATTCGACAAAAACAAAACTTTTACACTAATTTCTAATCATCCTGTAGGCAGTGATCAAACTGAAAAAGAAATTTTTTTGTATAAGCATGCATCTGGTCAATAACTTTTGGCAGCACAAAGTCTGGAGAGACAGCATAGTTATAAACAATTAATTTTCAAATTTATTAAACTGAATTTTTGTACCTTTTTCTCTTACTTCATTAACATTTTGTTATTCCTCAAACGATTTATTTCTGGATAGATTGTACTACAGTTTAATGATTTAAAAGTTATGATTTAAAAATTAATTATAGATATTCATTAAGGCAATTTTATATGCATTGTATATGATGATTTGAAATTTTAATTCATTGCAAAAAATATGTAAATATTTTTTTGTTTCAAAATTTTTGTCTAGATGTATTCACTTAAAGGTGCTAGACCTTGCCTTTTTATTTTGTGTTTGATTATAATATTTTTAAGGTATCGCTGGTGGAGCTAAATAAATATTATAAAACAAATACCTATGAGTTTCCGTTAAAATGTATGTGAATAATAGGTTTACATGTATATGTACGTACACTTTATTCATCTTAGAAATATTTGTGAGTGTTCGTTTGATCGCATTCATTAGTGGTACCTTTCGTAACAAATTATTATACTATTTTTCTTCTATTATAATAACATGAATAGAAAGCTATTGGACGACTATTTTTCATTGTGAACATGATTTCAAAATATGATAACTTAAGTGTTTAACTTAATTAACTTGATTCAAGCAAGATTTTTAGAATTTATTTTATTAGATATGTGATCATAATGCATATCCGTAATTTTGATAATACAAATGAAGTATTGCTGTTTATCAAATTTTTGATGCATGATGAGTCTACTTCTGCATATCGTATATGTGGGTTGCGTTTATTCGTGTATATCCGGATTGAGCAGTGATAGCCCAACGGTGGACGACTGAGACTTGCGTTCGTAGATCATGGGCTCAATTCTCGGGGTATAATCTGATATTATTTACACTTTGTGTATTAATTATTAACAATCGCCACTGCTCAAAAAAAAAAGTTTCTAGAGCCATCCCGTCTGCCAAACGTGGCAATTATGATATATTCCCCATAGATATGTTTTGGGGAAGCATTGCAGTGGTCGTCTATGGGCTGAAACGTCGATATCCGGATTAAAATATAAATCATGTATCTGTCTTAAATACCTATATGGATATATGTCCTAAAAACCATTCCTTCTTTTATGCTGCGCAGTTTTTACCAATATGTTCGATAGATGTATTTAAAGTTCTTAATGCATTAAAGTTATAAATATTAATAATATTCCATAAGATTTCTTGAACTGAAAGTAAATTGTTGGTAACCGTACGTTTTCTTTTAGATCTGCTGTCTATCTAAGAAAAGATCAATAGCGTTTACTTACTGGTCTTCTTTTCCTTTTTACGTCTATGGGATATGAAGCAAGATTCAGAACATGCCAAAATAGCACCAAAGCTTGTATGCTGGGTTAATAACTCAAGAAAGTCGTGTTAATGATTTTTCAGTCTTATTACTTTATTATTTTTTAAAATGAAAGTGAACAGGGGATTAATTAACGTGTTCGTTTTTTACATGGGGCGTAATTTAGTAAACTATTAATAAATAGCTTCGCCCCTGATCTGTGAAACTGCAGGAAATTAATACTGAATTAATTACTTCGCCACGAGTACTAGTAGCACTCCATAGGCAGCTGATTGACGATTTGCGTGACAACAGACTTATTACCCTCTTGAAAAATAAATAGCACCACAAAACACATTGTTGTAAATGGTACTAAAAACTACATCGTCTATGCTAGATGCAAAAACATTATTAGATTACGTAATGTTGATTACCTGACTATTATATTGACGGACAGAGCTATTTATATTTCACGAAGTAGAAGGACAGGAATTTGATAATATACTCATAAAGCTTATGATACAGATTTAGTTAAGTGTGTAGAAGTATTAATAAAAGAACTAAAAATCTTATTTTCTCAATTCTTAAATATTGACCTTGACTAAAATTGGTGGTATAGATATAAATAATTTAATATCAACACCAAATTATTGAACTTTATTAAAGACACCATGCGGGTAGACGTCCTGTGCTGCGCTTGCTGGTCCGTGATCCTCGCTCCAGAATTCCATCTGTTCTGTGCGGTATTTGGCCTGTCCACTGCCGCTTCCATTTGTGCCAATCCGCTTGTCTTTGTCTTTCAATGTGGGTTGCGTTTATTCGTGTTAAGGTCATTGAAAGACGCTAGAGGTAGGATTCCCACGAGTACAATTGGAAATCTATGGAAGAGGCATATGACCAGCAGTGAAAGTCCCACTAAAGTAATAATAATGAAAATGACAACGAAAGATTTTTAGCAGTAAAATATACTTTGAACAAATGTTACATTTAGATAACATAATAAGAATTTGTGTTTTCATTATCAATACAAGAGTTGTAAAATATTTTAAAAAAAACACTTTGTCTGTATCCCGCAAACGTGAATACAAAATAAACTCGTAGCACGCATATGTTTTAAAGTACTGAAACTGTTCAAAGTTTTGGTTTAAATCACTGAGTTGGCTTTATTCAAACGAGTCTCAAGCGACTTTTGTTTTAAATCTATGTCTGGTGAAGTTGAACGAGAACGTATTTCATACAAGAAAAAAGTTGAATTCGAATTACTTATACTCATCAAATACAAAGTTAAACATTCAGCCTATATAACTCTTTAATTTTATTTTACTTTATGTGTATGATACTGTGATCAATGAGTAAAGCAAGTTTGTTTATAAAATACAAATTATATACTTTACATTTTATAAACAAATCTTCATTCATCCAAAACAAATTTCATTCTCTTCAAAGCAATCCTCGCCTGATAAAACAGTTGGAATAGTCTTTTTCTGGTATAGCCCACAAGACCTTTTTCGGTTCGGTTTTTATCTCCACAATCGTGTCAAATGCGTCTCCGCATTGGTCTTTTGAGTTTGTTGAATATCCAGAAGCCGCAATCAAATCAGGTGAATACGGTGGTTGCGAAACGATATGAGTCGAGTTTTTGAGGCTTTTTTTCCAAAAAAATTAGGTTAGGCACCAATCGAGAATTAACTCATTTGAGACACAAAATATCCTTCAAAATGGTTTGGGCTGAACTAAAAGATATTTCGATTTTTCACAAACGGACGCTTGGAAAATGTTATTGACAGTCCTGCCTACCTAGCAAAAAAAACTGCCATAGGAAGGTACCTGCCTTTCTAATGCCCGGCAGTTTTAAATAACAATTTCACCTTAATTTTTGAACACATAGTAATAGTAGTATATATATACATATCTATTTATATAATATGTATTTATATATATGTTTATTTATTATTATTATTCGTAAAAAATACTTTAAATCTAAGAGTTTTAGCTGAGTTTTATAGTGGTATTTTTCATTGATTTTATAATGTTTCAACATAGTCTTTTAAACCGTAATAATTGTTCTAAAGGCTGCTGTCTTATTACTTGCAGACTAACTAACAGTTTAAGGATTTCTAGATACTTTATAACAGGAGGCAATAATACAAGATTGATAGTCGCTTGGTCACTGATATGAATCTAAATTACTGCGGTGTCGAACAATGGCTCTAAAGGCATTATAAACTACTGTTTCCTTAATTCGCTTTTATAGTTTAATATTGAGCATATACATGTAATAAAAATCAAAATCAAAATTCATTGATGCCTTACTTATTGATGTCTTTTAATATGGTCTTTGGTTTGTTTGAAATGTCGTACTCACTATTTCCTCCGGTTTTAAATTATGAAACTTAAAAAAAAAAACGGTCTTTTATTATATCGTGCTTATTATAAATTAGTACAATGCACTTTAAAACTACACGAGCAATCTGTTGTGAAGAATATAACGAGCTAATTTTCAGTACTCGATAAACCTGAATTAAAACTTCATAATGTTCTAAGAAATACATTTTTGGCAAATCAGCGGTGATCATTGAGTTCATTACGTGGGCTTCCTCAGAGTCCCTCGCCATTTTACCTTCTCTGTTGTCGTTGTAGTCAAATATTTTTTTTATTTAATAATTAGTAAGAATTTTACGTCAATTTAAGATAAAGAGTACTTCTTAATTTACTATGCGATCGACAATCTGACTCGCGCCCTTTCAATGCTATATTACCTATCAAGTAAGATTTAAATAAAATATTGCATTAAATGTCAAAGGCGTTCGAACGCAGAAAGGGAATACATTTATGTAAATAGGTGCCTACCGATTGCGTATATGTCTGGCTCTAACGTGGCCTCGTTTAATCTTGCAAATTTATGCAACTGTATTCCCTCTTAGAACGTAATCCAAATATATTTAGATAATTTAAAATACAGCGTTTAATTTACACTGCGAAACTAGCTCAGTTTTCCGCAATATCTTGCAGCGGTTATAAGTTTATAAAATTAATATTTTATATATTACTTGGTTAAAGAATTCTTATCATTGACATTATTTCAGACTGGATATAGGCTACCTCTATAGATTTTCAAAAAAACTGAAACGAAGCGACCGGTGCGTAGCAACGTTAGAAGACATTAACAACGTGAACACAGATCTTATGCTACTGCTACGCCGTTCCGTTTTGTGCGTTTTGTAGCCTTTTAATAGCCTGCCCTCTGCCACTTAAATTTGCCAGTCAGCTGGGCCATGCCGGTTGATTTCGTTCGTCTACGAACTTCCTCAGTTCTGAATCGATCTCGTAGAAAAATACTAAGCATAACCCTCTAGCTTATTTAGCGACTGTGAGCATGACAAGTGAGACATCGCGTTTCAGTTCCTGAAAGTTATCGCTGATAATGTAGACTTTCGTTTTAAACACTCACAGATATTTACTATTTTTTCTAACTTTGCACAGCCGGATTAGATTCTAATCGTTGAAACTTTTTCTCAAAGTGCATTTACCTAATTTGACTATTTGCCTAAGTTCGTGTACCTCCGTGGTTCACATATCTTTTTGGTGGGCAACGAAATACATCACCCTTTGTTCCTAAAACTCTGCAAATAGGTCGTAAAAAATAAGGATGTGAATAATTATACAAATAGGAGATTTACAACCAAAGACAACAATTAAATTGTACAGTGATTCAAAAGTAAATCTACTGTGTTATTTTGGAAGCGAAGGTGAAGCAACAAAGCTGATGTATAGAAGAAGACTAGCAAGCTAGATGAATGTGAGTTATTGCGAGGAAAAATAAAGGCATGTATGACTGAGAAAGTGACGGAAAAAAGGAGAGTAAAAAAATACAAAATTATTTGAAATAATAATTGAATTGTATAAAATCCTGTCCTTCCCAAGAAAACAAATGTAAAAATTGACAACTGATATTGCGGTAAGCAAAACAATAGCGTATGTCAAAATTTTCGTCTTATCCTTGCTCATTTTAATTACATGTTATTTTCCATATAAAATTGGTATGGCGCCATGCCTTAAATTTCAAAAGTATAAAATTTTCAAGAATGTTGTACGAGGTAACCACTCTACTCGTTTGGATTTTTAATGCAAATAAAACCTTCGTCATTAAAATTAACAATTTGTTTTAGTCAATTTTTTCAGTATTCTCGAATAAGGCCGTAATTATTAAAATATAGTAATAATGTGAAATATTTGAAAAATGAATGTTGTTAATCTTTTAATATTACTGACTTTTAATATTACTAATACTTATATCGGAAGCATTCCATTAATGTTTTGTCACAGTTCCTTTTAGTTAGCCGAACGAATTGCTTTTTGTGCTATACCGTGTCCTATGCAAGGATTTCACGCTTGATAGCTTAAAAGCTATCAGTACGTGCCTGCACAAACATCTCTAACGCAGGGCAAAATTCCGGCAACCGAACAGCATATTGTATTCTTATTGGGAGATGCTCTTTTACGTATAATCAACCTTTGGATTACCCGAGGAAAATGACTGGAAAAGATATTAAAAACATATGTTTGTTTTAAACTTTTGTTCTTTTAAACTGGGTAAAACTATAGATAAACAATCATATCGATAATATTATCTGTCTTCTGGCCTTTTTTATAATGTTTGGGACCTATGACAAGATCATCAAAGTATTTACTACCATAATACTTTCGATGTCTAATTAAATCCTATCCAGTACATAGTCAAGTAAGATAATGAAATTTTAAGTATTAAAATTTTACTCCCTTGCTTGATTAATAGTTTTCTTATCGCGCCTATCAAAGAACTTTGTGTAACAATGTTGTAGTACCCGGCGCATGTCACATCAGACAGATGACTTTCTGCAAAGATTCTTATATTTTGCTATTCACAAACATATATATACAGAGTACTATGTTTGTGTTACTGATGTTACTTACCCACAACATCTAGAAACAGACATTAAATTAGACGAATATTACAAGTTGAAATGACATGTTATTCATTCACACCTAATTAAGGAATTAAAGATGGATATTTTCTTATCCATTTAGTACAATTAACGAGTACAACGCGCTTTGATACGTGATTAAATGAACGTGATTAAAATCTTGCCTTACTCACCCGCTGCTCAGTTAACATTGTTAAGACATCTCACAATTTTCTCTTTCTCGGACAGTCTTCGCTAGCGACACAACGATTGTTACGTGACCAGAATATTCTTCAGTAATACGAGCTTATAGCGATGACGTTAACTTAAATTTAACTTCTTTCATCTACATAAGTAAGTGACGTAAAAGAGTGCTTACGGCATCTTAAATGTTTACAGCAAGATCCATAAACGTAATACATAAAATAAAAGAGATTTGCAAAGTCAAAATTTTCTTTTATTATTATATGAAGTCTGATAACAATAAAATAATTATTTTAGAAGTAAATTCAAATTTCATAATAAAGAAAAGTAATACGTCCCTTTGTACGGATATAACAAATACACTGGCAGTATAAAGCAATCGGTGTACAAGTCTGTCATAAACAGTGGTATAAATTTGAATGTCGAGCATTGAAGCTTTCATATTGAAACAGATAGTCGCCACGTGTGACAATGTGAAGAGTATTCGATATCCTTTGTGATGACCCAATTCAAATTGTTGTTAAAATTAAATAGGTCTTAGATCAAGTTTTTGTATATCCTGTTTATAATTTGTTACATGTTAAAACAATTAGCCAAAAAATATAATACGGTAGACGGTTTAATACGTTTTCTTAATGGAAAAAAATCATGAAGAAAGTTTATCACGTTTCATTATTTTATTATTGACGTAGCTTTAAACATGAAATTAGAAAATAACAAGTAAGACAAGCTTAAAAAAGTAAGTAAAGTAAGCTTTGAGAAATAAACAATGTAATTGCAGTCCTCTATATTTTTTTTATTCTGTAGTAATGTATTATAGTCATTTATTCCCTTCTTAAATTTCCTCTTTTTATGAGATTATGACTTTGATATTAGACGAAAAGTGAATAGACGACTTTGTTAATACAGTTGGAAGATGTTAAGTGCAGACCATTTCTTACCGATCTTATTAGAAATCTTTGGAGAACTATGCCTAGCAGTGGTCTTGTGGCCTAAATCATAATAACGATGAAGCTTTCCCAATAGGCCGTCTATATAAATGTCACTATGATTCTGCAAGAAAGAAGAATAACAGTAATTGCACTACTGTTTGAAAATAGTATCTTTACTAGCTAACGCTAATCATTGCAGATTTAATAGGATCTATATTTAAAGTAAATGTTAAACGAACAAGCATTCTTGCCTAAACTTTTGCAGCAATGTATTTATTTTAAGAAATAATATAACGCTCCCGTTGGTATTTTAAGTTCTTGCTAGTTATTAAATTATTATAAACGATGAATTTGTTTGCATTATTTTAATTACTTTTTATCATTACTATCTGAACATACTCGTTTAATTACTTGAAGTATTGACTGTTATTGTTTTATTAAGCGTCTTGAGGGAATAATCGCATTATTAGTGTCAATTTAAATTAACGGCGTACCACTCAGACGGTTATTGCTCAATGTAATTGTATTATAGAACTGCAAGTGGTGCACAATCACAAAAGCATCCGAAATTCATTGCCACCCCTTCGCAATACAAGCTTTCATCCCAAAATACCCGGAAACCATTAGTTTGTGAGTTGAGTTGCACAAGATTTTGGCTTCGGTTGAGAATCGATAACAAGAGCAGACGTGATGTACAATGAACGGGATCATTATTCTTACAATGGTTAGTACGTTTACAATTTAAACCATGGTTTAACTTATTATTTTATTACATCCATTACTCGTCTTTGTGCTTAAAAAATACTTCTGGCAAAGGAGATTTCGTAACCAATAATTAGAAGTATATCTAATAAAATCTCTTAATAAAAAAAACGTGTAAATATTGTTTTTAGAAATTTTAAATAACTCTTTTACGTAACTTTTTAGTTACTATATGTATTTCAATGTAATGAATTTTTTCTCTTATATGATAAGTTTTGAAATAACGATGTTTAATATATTTCTCTAACAATTCCGGTCGTGGTATTTAGAACAGCAGCTGATTAAGACGTGTACATAAACGATTAAGTTTATTAGAGCAACTCTTTGCGCACTTTCTTATCAACTACCTAAGGAACACAACGATGAAGGTTAGTCACGCAATCCGTTAATTATACTGCCCAGCTGTTTTCTTTACCCGATTAAGGTTTTTGTCTTTCACTTGTATCTTTTCCGGAAAGTACATTAACGGACTTTTCGTTTATAATATTCTGAAGCGATATGCGAAGCGTCTGTCTCTAACTTAGTTAAGTCTAAAATATAGCTTAATATTCAGTACAGTTTAGACAAGTTGTACGTTGAATGCATTTAGAAGTACACCGCTTGCTTTAAGTGGTTCTCCGGAGTGGAAAGAGCTATATAAAATATAAGGAAAATTAATTAATAAATGAAAGTACTTCATACCTTGTAAAATAATGTAATATGATAAAAATATTTAATAAGTGAAACTTGTTGATGATGATTTTAAAAAAGAAATATTTGTTAAAGAAAAATATCTTTTGTTGGATAATTTTTGATTTCAGTATACGGGCAAATTATTAGAAACATTATCTTATCATTAACTTATTGTATCCTAAAACATTTTAATGAAATAAAAATGTAAATGGATATGTTTGTATTTAATGTTTCTAATCCCGCTGTTCGTCCCGGTAGCGCAGGAAATAGAAGATGCCGACGCAAAGGCCTCTGTGTCATTACGATGTGGGTTTCAACGAAAATTAATCTGTCTCAAGCTAACCAATGCGCAAGAACCCAAGAACCGACAGGCACATATGTTATAAGCTGGGCATTAGAATTTTAGATTGTAAATACCTTAAAATGTCAGGATTTTTATTACATTATAATTATAGATTGAAACACTTTCTTTTCTTATGAAAATGTTCAATATTATTTTATAATTGGAAGATAAGCTATTTAAATACGCATTTGTAGTAATTAAAATGCTGAACTTTTTATTATTTTTTAGGCTTGAAATCCGTCATGTGTAAAAGGATGAACGATTACGTTGATATCGGCTGAGACTCTCGTGTTAATAATTGCTCGGCAACTTGTGTAGATTCGTGTTTATAAGTAAATTGGTAATTTGCTTAAATTTTTCCTTAAATTCATTAATAAGCGCTATCGATTCGAGTCTACTACAGTTTGTTAAAGTTTTTCATACTCTTCTGGTAGCATTATGGTACTTTTTTAACTTGTTTTTCTATTTGTTTATTTGCTACGCTAATATTACACTGAGATTTTATCATTTTTAAAATAGATAGTTATACATTCCTCCAAGAAACGAGAACAAAACGACGGGTATAACACGTTCAATTTGATTAACCTTTCTTCCTACTATATCTATTGGGTCGATTTCGAAAGTTTCTTATTTACGATAAAGCAATTACATTGTTATTCTTAAAGTACTTATTACTTTATAATAGGCACAAAACTTTTAGTGAAATTAAATACTTAATTTCTGTTTTGGGCTGACTGGCGAAACAAGCGCAGTCATAAATCATAAGGAGACAATTTCTCTTGCCATTTCTGTCCATCAAATACAATACATGATGTTTTGAATTCATTTCCGTCTTGGCGGAAACGGAAATAGAATGGTATGCCGTCGGAAGCTCAATTGACTAGCAGACAATGTGCCCACCTGAGAATAGAGTTACCTTTAAAGATTAAGACGTCAGTCGCGGTATAAATAGATTTAATTTTTATTTAAAAAACATTTACTTGCCATAAGCATGTTAAAAAAGTGTCCATGTATAAAATTTATTTTTTGATCATTAACCTCTTATAAATAACCTTAATTCTTCTATATTGGTTATCGTAACCACTCTAAACGGTTATTAAAATTAAGTAAGTTATGTCATTGAGTATTCCTTGTAAACAATGAGGCACAACTTTATTATTGGTTTAGCTCACTTACTCAACGCCAAAAATAAATAAACCAAAATGTCATCGTACAAAAATTAAATGATAAAACGTATAGTATATCCATCTTTTGGTAGACGTGTTTTTTCAGTTAATTTCCGTTTCAATATTTCCTATGAAGAATGTTCCAATATTTAGCACCGCTTCTTTCCTTTATTTGACAGATGTAATTTCTTTAAGCCTTTCGTATTTATATTGACTATGCATTTTAAGGTATTTTTTAAGGCCTCATATATTGATAATTCACTAGCATACGTTTACACTAATTTGCAGTGTTGATTCCTTTTTTCTTAAAATTTCTTGTTATTGGAACCACCAACGGTTATCGGATGACATACGCTCTCAAGATCTTTACTCTACCTGGCCAATAATTTAATCTTTACTAAATTGGTTGTATCGCTTTTGCACAAATTTAGCGAATTAATTAACAAACTGTTTATTGCCTTAAAAATATAAAGTTAAGCTCTCTTTTTATGACAGTTGAGCGACAAAAGGTAATTTAAACTATCCTTACATAATTACCAGCGTGGGTAAAGAAACTGTAAACAATGTAGAATACATAAAATGAACTCAGATGAGGCTTTGATTTTATAGGTACATGGTAAACAGTCGTTAATTTTAGGCCACTCTTGAGTAATGAGGTTCTGATGTAAACAAATTTCGTTAGGATACGTAATTAACAAAGACAAAATACAAAGAGCTTTCATAGCTTAATAAATGTTAGAACATAAATAAAACATAAATAACAATAAAATTTCCTCTTTAAAGCTATCGGAGATATGTTTCATCGACTAAATTACGATACGAATGTAATGAAAGTCACTTTATAGGCAGTAGATTATGTTGCGTTGTCGCTGTTAGGAAAAACTGAGCTTGACAGATGTTGACAATATTGACAGATGAATCTGTACATTGTCAAAATATATTGGTAAATGTGATAATTTCTTCCAGTTTATTATGTGTAGTATTAATGATATGTAAAGTTTTTTAACGTATTAATTATAATTCATAACGCAACACTTTGGAGCTGTGGAGAAAAAGTCTTTCAAATATCATAACTATAATTTATAACGCAATGAGATATAAATAATTTTCGTTATATAAAAAAAGAGAAAAGAGTATGAATTTTGTAGGCTAGTTTTTAATTATAATTTAACATAAATGTATATTATTTTAGTAATATTCGAGTTCGGATATTGAAAAATCTTATCTTATTTATTAAACGATATTAATAACTCAATATGTACTCTGCGTTAAACATTTGGTCCCAAATAAATGGTACAAATTATCAATCGACAGTTGCCGAAATAGCTAAAAGGACAAACGTGTAACATTATAAATCATCGTTAAGTGACATAACTTGAATCCATCGAACATTTCTGTCGTTAAATGTGTAACATTTGGCCTGCTAATTTATGTAACACAATACTCAGACAGCAATGTGCTATTTATGGTTATACGTTTATCGCGTAAATTGCTGCAATAGGAATGGTCAAGTTTATAAACAGAATCATTACTTATTCAAGCTTTTTTATAATTTTTATTAATTTCTCATTTATATTTGTTTTCTTTTATTAAATTTTAAGCAACAAGACTTTGGAAATGGTTGGTATATTACTAGTTTATGGTGTAATCATCGTTATTTTAATATCTTTACATGAATTATTTTTTTATATCACCAAACTTCCCTCGCGGTGCCAATGACATAAAATAATGGGATCCCGTTTTTCCCCTGCTACCAAATTTTCGGATTATGATAAAACACAAAGTTTTGATATTTGACTCACATTCTCTTGATTTATGTCGGAAATAAACACAAAGCTTTTCGCTATACCGTTCTAAAATATCAAAATTATCTCGAGCTTAAAGTTGTTCAATACATCTTTTGTTTTAGACAGTTATTAACGTAAATAATTTACGTAGTATTTATTCACTTTGGTTAGATAAGAATGGATTTTATTATTTATGAAATAATACAAATCGATAACCTCTGTTATCTGAATCACAAATTAATTTACACGAGCCATATACAAAGAGATATAATGAGCGAACAGAAATCATCGTTATCATTGTTTTTCCCGCAGCGATCGTTTTGAACATACACCAACTAAACCATCGTCATCATTATTATTTAAGTCGTATATCATCAACTGATTGATACTGGGGTCTCCGTAGAATTCAAATAAGACTATACAGATGCGACCAGCATCCTATGGCTTCTAACGACTTTAAAAAGACGTCGACAGGGTGAATAGTTGGACGCCTGATGGAGATTCTTAGCGGCCCCGTGCTTAGACATTACTATGGCTGCTACTTTCTCCAGAAATAGTGAAGCTGCCGGAGATTGCGGGCCAATCCTTTTTATTTTAGCTCATAGAATATTGATTTTCTGATTATTGCCTCGTTTTGCGGGTTGGCAAGCGCAGTTTTGTTATTTGAAATATATTCTCCTATTTTATATTGCTACCACCTCGACACCAACTGAAACCTACGGGATATTAATCCTTCGTCTCTATTACGAAAGACTAAGGAATTGCTTTAGTTTTCTACAGTGAATCTGAACAGGAGTGTCGTTAATTGTAATTCGGCTGTAGAGAATTCTTACCCACAGCGTCACCTCCGCTGCATTTGTGATGTAACCCTACATAGTTGCAGAGCGAGGAGAATATTCCGACACATTTTTAACTTTCTGTAATCCACCTACTTGCCTCAGAAATAAGCTCAATGGGGCAAATCAAAACGTTCACCTCAGTTCTGTCTCCCATGGATGCCTTTCTTCATCGTAAGTAAACAAAACAGGCTATGAGTAAATCTCTGTCAAAGCTGAGAAACCAGTAATGACCAGCAAATGATGATCATCCTATGTGTGCTCAGTCTTTAATTATATATAACGTTTAAACAAAACGTCTCTGTTGAAGAAACGCAGAACTCACTCATACTGTATATTCAATGTTAGTACACAATTTTTTATAAATATTGCCTGATTGACGAATGAGCTATCGCCTTTATTATAGCCACTGGGTTGAAGTTGGCTTGTTGTTACGAGTCATTACAATTAAAAATTAAGTGTAAAATTAAAAGTTAAAAATCTGATTTTCTCAAACTAGAACATTCAATTGTCGAATTTATGATTTTTACGTGCCGTGAGCGAAGCATTTTAGGGACGCATCCTTTATCGTGTCTCTGACATAGAATAATGGATTGGTGGCGTACCGAATGGAAATGCAGGTTACGATAAATCAAAAAAATTCGAATATTTCCCTTTTTTTAACTCTGATATATTTGATTGTCAGATACAAGCTTAAAGTATGCGCATACATTTTTATTGACAATTAAACTGTGGGTGATATACTACTAACGTAATATTTTTATGAATCATTTCTAGTACAATAATATTGATGAATTAAAAGCCTTGATAGCTCAAGGTTTTTAAATAGGAATAGCAAAGAAACAATACTAGCGGATTGTTTCTTTGCTATTCCTATTCTTCTTATCAGCCGATAGACGCCCACTGTAAGGTATATGCCGACTTCCCGTGAACTTAACTATGTCGGCGGTCCACCTAATGGAGGGGATTACCCACGCCGCGTCTACCAGGTCGTTGTCGCCACTCGAGAATCTTTCGGCCCCGATGGCTCTCGGTTGCACGTGCGATGTGCCCCGCCTTCTGCCACTAAAAAAAATATATATTTTCCGAGCTACGTCAGAGCTTTGACAAAACATAAATATTAATTTAATTAACGTACTACGTACTTTAATTAATAATTATAATTAAGTAAAAATAATTAATAATAATTAATTTATAAAAGTTTATTATCTTATAAATTTGGTGTTAGAAACTATTTTACAACCAAATTATTGCGTGTCTGTATGCAATCTTCGGTTTACAAAGAAACAATGAATAGTGTTAATAGTAACTAATGACTGGTGGCTGGCCATTATTTAATTAAGGTAAGGCTTTGCCGGGGAAGTTTATTGTAGGAAAAGTAAACGCAGTTTAAAACATTTAATTTAATTATTCAGTTGAATTATACTTTAAATGATCTCCACATTCACCATACAACTTCTACGTATTTTATATTTTCGTGAAAAAGGATTTCAAATATATATGAATAATAAAAGTTATTAACATCCGAGCTCGGTTTTCAGGCCTCCAGTCTTCAATGTCTGCAACTCATTATAAGATACGCAAACAAAATTTTGCTGTTTCAAATAATAAATGTATTTTGTTGTTATAAAATTTAATCTTTCGAGTAGCCTTTCTATTGTTTTTACCGCCTATACTTATACTTTACTATATAACAATGTATAAATAGCGAGCGTATACTTGCATTATTGCATGATCTCTGAAATGTATGTTTAAATACGAGTGGACGGTTATTTCTTTTATCTAGAGGCTGTCAAACAAGAGTGCTTATTTGTTATACATGTACTCACACGTATATATTTATATATATATTACCTCAATACCACTACACTTTCAGTCTGTTTTGAACTGTTTGTCTAACTTGAAAGTAGATTATATTTTGTGAAAAAACGTCCTATCAATTAAAGAGTAGTTAATAAAACTGTTAATCGCTCTCTTCAAAAAAGAAAGCACATACCTCATTCTCTCTATAGCAGATCATACGAGTACATTAAGATGTTTAAGGAAAAAAAACGTATAAAAGGCAAACAGGTTAGTCAGGTATACAGTATCTTGCTTATTTTCACACGACAAATAGAAAATTTCTGATGTAATATCTATAAATTTAATTGCATAATTGACGTTTAAAAGTTACTGAAAAGTTTCTTCTCTATAGAATCAAATTTTCAAACCTAACAGTGGCATTTGGAGAAAATTGAGTCCAAAACGATTAAGTACAAATTTATAAGTAAGTTTGCATAAACTCATTGTATTGACATTTCGAAGCTACTTCGAAAAACCTATTTTATTTTGATACATTGTTTTATAATTAAGATACCACGTTAAAATAAAATAAAAACTTTAGCAAGTAAGGGCTTTCCGTAATCCTAAAATAATAAAGTCACGTATTATTAAGGACATACGGCTTATTCTGTGTAACAAATTGCCAGTATTACACACTCAACGCTAAGCGTACTAATAAAATGGTGTGGCGCCTTTTTCACACAATGTGATTGTCTTTAACAATTTTAATTATATTAATACAAACATTAACTTAACAGAAAACTCAAACTAAAATTAACTTAGTTATAGGTATATAACATTATAAAAAATTAATAATGTAGTAATTTTATAACATCTATCCTCGGTAATTTTTATAATTCCAAAAAATACATACCAGCACAGTTTTATACCTATAACAGCTATCTAACTAACTTTTGAATTAAAGCAAACTGTAGTTTGAAAATATGCATTTTTAGGATAACAGATATATCCATAAAAATAAAATAAACATAGAATCATTTTGTGCCTTACAACAGGAGTTGAAACATGTTTTTCTTTTCATATTTTCACCTTTTACTCTATCGGAAACGCAACAAGTAAAGAACAAACAACACTTTAAGTACTATTCTCCAAGTTTATAAAGAAATCTAAAATTAAAATCATCTTTCGCAACTTCACCACTCGCATTTTATTTATTAAATCGAATGGTTTCGCACGTGCTTGTCACCACGTGACAGGAAAAATTGACGTTAATTACACTAGTTGGAGCGTTTAAGCAATCAGGTAACTGCAAATAGCGGATGTTTTTATAAGGATCTTTTAACACGTGACTAGTTAATGCTTGCTATGCCGATGACGAAGATGAATGGATGCGGGCAGTGCAAGACGGTCATCGTAGCCATCTTTGGAGAAGGCCCATACCTTACAGAGAGCGTTTATATTATGACATGATAATGATGGTGAATACTTAATTTCTAATGTAGTTTGTTTAAAGAACATTGTATAAAGCACCTCTATTAAAATATTAGTTATTTAAATTAAAACCCATTTCCCCGTAATCTTAGAGATAGCTTTGTTTTGAACCAACTTAAATAACAGGTCAAGGAAAAAGTTTCAAATCAAAGTATGAATATAAATTAATGCAATCACCAACAGGCGGTGTTATTAAGGGGAAATTTCTGTGTTTGCCGCGTTCATTGCGAAAAGAAATACTTTTGCTTGGAGTCTTATGAATGTCTCTGTTTGCGACTCGGTGCGTCCGTGTGTATTTATTTCTAAATTAAGCTTTACTAACCTTTAATATTTCTAATACCATTATTAAATTTTGCAATGTTTTTATTAATAACGAATATTTTAATTATCTCAAAATTCTTTTAACATATATCCATGACTCAAATTTTTATACAATTCCATTTTATTATATAATAACAATTAATATCAGTTTTCTAGTTTTACACATTTTAATATTTACAGAGTTATTGCACTTAGTTGCTTGTTAGAAAGATTACTTCATTAAATAAATATAATTAATAAACATAAAACGTGCATAGTATCACACTGGAAGACTTCTTTAAATATCAAGTGGTGACCAAATTAAAATAAAGATAAGCTAGAGCGACTCTGCACATAAAAATGTAGGCAATTTATACTTTTATCTTCTATTTTTCAATGATGGCTTCATATTGGATAATTCTCAAATTACATTAGAATATTCATTCTCATCTCTACTTTCAGTCAAATATTTCAATAACAAGACAAAAAAAAACAGCAAACAATCAAAACAATTCTTATCAATAAAGTTTTGAAGTTGTATTAAGACTTATGACAGTTTTATACGTGACTACGAGTAGGTGTCGTTCTCTGTATGATATTAAAATCCGTTTAAAGCCATTTTACAGTCTATCCAAACTTTAAAATACCATGTCCAAGGCACCTGGTTAAACCATAACTTATTTAGACGTCTCCAGGGATTGTTAGCCGGGGCTTCATTAACATACAGTTGGAAAAACTGCCCCTCCGACACCCGGCACTTGCAAAGAGTAATTTATTTAAAACGAAATAGGCTGTGAAGAAGAACTTCAAACTTTTGCTTGCGTTTTAATTTGTAAAGAAGCCGAACTTTTTTGGCAAATTAAACAAATAGGCTATTGTAGTAATCAGGGCTATTCTAATTAATGTTAATTCATTTTACCTAAACGCAATATTGTAAATCATTCTGTTAGATTTTAACAAATTATCAAATAACAATAATTACTTTAAAACTATTTCAAATCATCCTTTTAGTTAACAAAATAAAAAAGAAATAACATTTTCCATAATTTTGATTTTAGTCGAAAAGTTAATGTTTAAGTAAATACAGGACGAGGTGATCTAAAAAAGTTTTAAGTCATTAATCACGATTTATGGGGCTAGAAGTAACGCTAGTCAAGCTCAAATTTTCGTCACGAGTTTGTGTAATTTTCTCTTCATGAGGTTCATTTCTCGGAGATTACATAGTGACCGATATCCGCTCCGTACTGATGTAAATGTCCACTCTATCCCGTATATTTGGTTATCTCAAATCTAAACTTTTTGCTAATATATATACATTCCTGTCATAATTGGAAGGAATCATTCTTTACAAATTGAAATAATAATTAATTTTAATTCTTATTACACTTATTACTTTAATAAAACATTTTACTAGTGTAGATTGACAAATAAATTGTATTCTGTGAAAATAATATTTTGGACTGCTGTGCATGTGCGACAATTGTAAAAAAGTAGCCATAAACTTAATCTTACTGTTTGTATGCATAATATGTATTAATGCATAACTAACAAATTGTTATTACATATTTTATACAAATAAATGTTTTCGTAAGTATTTATTCAACGATTCTTGATGAACAATTAAAAATATACTCTTTTTAAAAACTACCAAGTTTCTTTTATAAAAGATGATATTTGAGACAGGGAAATTTTCCAAAAATAAAGTCCGCATACGTACATGCGTTCCTATAATGTTTACGTGATTCAACCTGGAATATACCTTGCATGTGCGCGGGGGTTGTCAATTTCAATATAACATACAACTACGAAATAAAATACCGCTGGGCAGACAAAGAACCAAGACATTCTCAAAGCGACATGGTGTAACCCCGCCCAGCGGATAAAAGCACTATTAAGATAGTAGAAGCTTTACAATCGTCTTGGAACAGTTTATTGCATCTCTATTTGCTCAAAAAGCAATAGTGGGGCTCGTGAACCATCTTACCCGCCTCAGTAATTCAACTACTGATTTCCGATCGGTATTACGAGGCTAGTGAACGATGACAAAAGTTTTTGATAATGTTACTTTTTTTAAAAAAAAAAATAAAAACTATAGCCGTATCATGCTGCTTCTACATGCAACCAGATACATCCATATTATGAAGCTAAGTTGCATATCTAACTATGTATATACAGCATAATTTATCTAAAACATATTATATACTTTATTTTTAAGAGTAAAAATAATTAAAATTTAAATTAATTTATTTTATTATACGTATTATATTTATTAACGTTATTGTAAAGCCTACACATCCTTATTGTGAATATATAAAGACATATTTTATTTTTACAAACCTCTAACAAGTAAAATTTGGCTTGAGATACAGAATGTTGGTGATTTTAAGCGACGATAGTAATTTTGGCGAATCAAAAAAAAGTGCCGACCATTTCATAAGTTATGGTCCGCTGTTGACGTCTGTTATGAAGAGAGCTCGTACCACCATCGTATAAAATCTTGGATTATAAGTCAAAGAATTACGACCATTGCAATATATAAAACTACCAGTACGTAAAGGTTTCTTTTGAAATCTTTCTATATAATTTGAATTAACTTTATAACATGGAGACTTCATTATTGCAAGGTATTCGAGTATACTTCTTATCAGTTGTAAATAAATAAGAGATTTGCAAATGTATTTCTTGATGGTTAATTTGATAAGATTATAGTCTTTGCCCGTCTTTATTTCTCTCAAAATAGCCCACTGGAACCAATACTGATAATACTGCCTTCTGCATTCAGCGGTTATATTAGAGCAACAAGAGCAGATACAAATCAGCACAGGCTTTGCATTCCAATAAAATGCAATTTTTTGTTTCGCTCAATAAATAAAATGCGGTATGATATATTCATGCCAGAGTTGATAAATTAATAGACGTTAAACAATACTAATTGTATGTGTATAATTTCGTTGTTTCATTTTAAAAATTATAGAATCAGCTGCCTTACTCTTAAAATTATGTATTCAAGTTTAATATTTAAAATGTAGTAGACAATTGCGACAGACTAAAACACATGTATTGAAATTTAAAAAGTAACTTGCTCCTACGAACATACCTCCAATTGCTACGGACATTTTTCCTTTATTTATTCATAAGCGAAAGCGGACTAGAGCTACTCGAAAAATACGTGACTACCTAAATTTAAATTATGTACGAGGGAGAATATTATGAAAGCTTCAACTTGATAGTTGCTAAGTCGCTTTCGCTTGCATTTGTTTGCTGTCATACGATTACTTGGCTAATTTCATTAAAGGTATATCTAATTAGATTTCTAATTAGACATGCTAACGGCTCGATAGGCATGACACTGTATAATACTAGACGACACCACACATTTCTTGAAACTTAATATAGACACTTATATTTTACTTCCTATAATTATTAACATACCAAGAAAACGGTAATGTTTAAAATTAACTAACCTGTCGGACTTCGTACTTTCTAGAGCTGTCTATATTTAATCAGTCACGGTCATATTAAAAATTAATAAATAAAAATTGAATTAGTGTATGCCTTATTTATTAACTTAATACGTAATCATAAACAACGAATACTTACAAAAAAGCTTCCATTTTCGTATGCATATGCAAGACTTTCATAAAAATGTAATATTTGTATAACAGTGTTTTTTAATGCCCTAACATGTTCCTTGCTTTGCGTTTTAGTCTTTGGTACAGTAAGGGAAAAAATATTTGAATTTGGAAAGCTCTTCTCGCTTACCAATATATTTACTAATTAATTTTTATTTATATAAGTGACTGATAAATATTTCTTAAGAAGATCATTTAATTTTTCTTTTTTTACCATCATTCAAATTATGGTCATTATTGCCATTTCTATCGTGGAACGTACACTACTGGACATAGGCCTCTCCGATCGATTAATATAATTGTATAATTTTATTTCAGTAAGAACATGTTGACATAGAAATAGAAGGAGTAACTAAATATTAACAAAGCGGGAAAGGTATGCGAAGAATAGAAAAAATTGGATCAAACTGGTGTAGGCTTGTACCCAGTATTTGTTATTGTGTTACGACGCTTTTTAATTTATTGTAAATAAGGACTTATTATAATAATTAAAACTTAAAAATGCTTGATGTCAGCGTAGTAAAATTCAGTCATCGACAGCGAAGTAAAATTTTACTTAGCTTTAGCATTCCAATGATTAAACAAATTAAAACAATCTAATTATTAGAATTTTTACCGGTTAATTTTCTAAAATAAATAGCATCTCCATCTGTCTCCAAACAATTGAGAGTCATCAATGATGTAGGGTTTGAGCCCATTGTACAGTAACGACCCGATCAATAAGAGGCAGCAGCTTATATCCCAAAGTGGTGTTACGAAGGATTGCGTGTCACAAAATTTTGTTTAGCGTCGTATTGTTATAGATGTACATCTTTACGAGATGAAAACTCCAAGTTTTATCTCTGCATTCGTATATTATTAATATTTTTAACGATTTTGTATTCAAAATTACAATCGATTGTTTTTAATCACCTAGTAACATAATTTTTAACTGTTCTTAAAGTGTTTTCAAAAAAATATTAAGGTCAGTGAAGTCTTATTATGATTTTGTTTTCGGTTGTCAGATCAACTTCATTATTTTAGTTGCGGGACATAGATATAGGGATGGATACAAGAAATTTCCATAACATCCGGTGGAAAATCTAACACTTTATGGATTTGAGAGTACGTATATACAATAAAGTTCCATAAGATACCTTAATCCTTATTTTTCTTAATTAAATAAATCTTATAATAGCTATATAATATAGCTTTATAATATAGTTTTGGCAGGTCGGAAAGCATGGAACTTTGTTTGTTGTATAATGGACATATCAGAATTGTTGAATTTCAATTAAAAAGAGTAACTGTTCAGTTTCTCGCCGGCTCTTCTGTTGAGAAGATCAGCACTCCGAATCGGTGGTAGCTTACTGAGCTCAGTAAATAATTTATTTTTTAAAAGTGCTTGATATGGCTTCTTGAATAAATGTGTTTAAAATGTTGATAAATTTAAAATTTAAAGGCACTTATTATCTTTTGACGAGTTTGTTAAGCATGAATGAAAAATATAGACTTTTTGTCAAAAATTCGATTCGCGGTCTCCAGTCCAGAGTCTTAAGGCATCAGCGGGCTATTTCACCTGCCTATTGCCACTTTAACCTGCAAGTCCGCGTGGTTATGTCGATTACCTTCGATCATCTATGGCTCTCTTTATTTCAGATTTGATTTCATTTTTTATATTAAGTGTAAATATATGCTGCAATACATACTGTATTATATATTAAAAATATTATATATATTAAAAAGTGAAAACAATTTCACGTGTACAATACGTGAGAATGAAATAAAAGAGCGCAAATGTTCGCTTCATTCTATCTTGTAACATTATATGTACATATTGTAGGCAACAAATTTGATAGGACGGCAGACGGTATCGTATATCAGATAAGCGTATCTAATATCTAGATTATCTGATGTAAGCTAAAAGTGTATAGGAAACAAAATACGGGTTTTGTTTATGAAATTTGGGACATCTTGTTAAGTTTTTACTTTTATGTGAAAGTACAACTAAAATGCATATGTATGGCTGCGAGGTACAGAAAATTTAGTTTTTACTCGTGTACTAAATATGAGCAAAACTTAATACTTATGCATTAATTCAAAACTACTACATAGAGCTTAAAAAATGACCTAAGCCAAATAAGAATTTATATGACAATCAACATAAGGCATATATGATTTGTTTTAGGTTTAAAATTTTTAACGGAGTGAATGTATAAATCATTTGTTAGCAAAAAGCTTAAAAGATTTTAGACCCATTTCCAATCACCCTATCTGATGTGTTCACTAGGAAACATGTTGCATTGATTTATTTTTTCTATTTATTTGAAAACGCAATTTATGTTAGATTATTATTACATTATTTATTATTTCGGAAACCATTGATTTTTTGTTAGAGTGTACTATACTTTAAACGAGAGTAAATGAGCTATTTATCCACTTCTTCAAAAGATTTTACGTTTCACTTTGTATTATTATTTATTAGGTTCCAAAAGTATTTTCCTAATAAGAGATTACTCATATACGTACACACTGAAATAAACCGCTTATGCAAAATTGACAGATAAAATTGAGAATGGAAAAGGGTCCAAGCGAGATTAGACTTTAGATAAAATTTCCATAGATATGAAAAATAAAACGGAACTTATTTATATCTATCATATTTATCTTAATTATGTTTTATTTTGTTAATTAGCGTCGTATTGTTTTATGATTAAGGATATGTATCGGAAATCGGAACAATGAGGAGGAAATATAGTAGAGAGCCATACAAATGCATGACAAATTATGCGTATTAATTACATTCGATCACGTAACAAATCTTCAAAGGTCGTCGTTGTTATGGTTTTAAGAGATGGGTTATATTTTTCTATAATAATCTGTATTATTTGAGTTATATCTTAATACAACATATATTTCATTGAATATTAATAATTTTAGTTTTGACAATAATAGCGATGTGTTATTTAAATAATACATAGTGATCAATTTTAAAATAATAGGAAGTTTTTAATGAAAATTTCATTTTTTTCTATTTTTGTAAACCATACCGTTTTTCACATGATTACCCAAGGTAGAAAGAGTTGCGGATAGTTTGTAGCCACTGAGTACTAAATTAAAAAGTACTTTACAAAAACACAATTACAATATCAAAATGCCGATATTTGTATTAATCATTATCCGACATATTTTTGGATCATTAGTTTATATAGGAATACTGTACCTCTAAAGTAACAGTATAATAACATAAAAAATCATAAATAATATATTTATCCCATGAAAGGTAATATCCATGTCAAAAGTAAAGCTAAATTTAAAGTATGTCTATTAATCTGTTAAATTAAGTCAGCAATGGTAACGAAGAGTCACAACGGGGATTTTTATGACCGTAATCTACGAACTAAGTGTCAGAAAGCAAGTTAAAGAATGAGTAGACGCGCCTCGCGTGCGCCGCTTCTGCGTGACCATTGTCCATCGATCACTATTCTTGTGAGATACGACACGAAGGACATATTTTTTTCACACGAACTGCCCTTTAATGACCAAAGTAGGCGCAAACATTTTTTCTACAAATACTTTGTCATTTATACTCTAACGTAGTTGAGTATGAACAATGGTTTATAGCGCACGTATTTTCTAGGCCTTTTTTATTTTATTACACGTAAATATCTCATTTACCTCTACGTCGTAATGACAAGATGTTTTATTTTATCAATATTCCACTGATTGTGCTATTTCTTCGGTATTATTTCGAATCATTATATTCCATATATTTTTCTTCTGGGGCTGTTTTCTTAATCACTGAGTTTCAATTCTTTTTTTACTGGTAAAGTACTCTCTGTATGTATATTTATTATATGCAATGCGGTTAAAAATACGTGTCGTAGTAATTAATTAAATTTAAAATTTATTACCAGTTTAAATTCATAAGCCCTGTTAATTGTAATATTTTTATTAACGAAATTGCTAAATCATTCGTTGATTTTTAATTATATCTTAATCATTATAATGTAACTAAATTACGTACCGAAGATAGTAATCATTGGAAAGTTACGGTATAAATATTCTGAATAACATAGTAAGGTTTTGTTTTCATGATTAAAAAATTATAGGTAAATTGAATTAATGTGTAGTCATCTCCTAATCTAGAATAAATGAGGTAGATAATAATAATAAAGTAACTGTTTGAAATTATTATCGGAGCTTCGACTAACAGGACTGTCCCTTTTAGGGTAGCCGTGAAACTTGTCAGAGGAGTATATTGCGTGACAAAACACGACTTGTGTACGGTAATCAGGTTATCTGGCCATTTGGCTACCGAACTAGTTGGCTTACTATCGCACGGGTCCGCAAGTACTAAAGCGCCCGCCTATCAGCTTTTACAAGTTGTCGGTTCGCTTCTACAAATTCAGATAAGAAAGAACTGAAACGTTATGTATCAAAGCCCTAATCATTTCAAGGTTTTTGTCTGATTTTCAACCTAGATTTCTACAACTATTATTTTACAAAGATTCAGTAGTAATTTATAACAATTTTGTTTCACTTGAAGATTTCTGATCGTAATTTAGACCTCTGAATTTAAATTTTTTGGCGTTGTATTACGATGAACTCTAACTTTATGGTCTAATTATATTGAAGTTATCTGTTATCTTTAACTGCGTTAATTTACTCACATGCCTTTAGCAACCACGATGATTGTTTTTATTGCTTTTTAAGAGCTTAATTGATTATAGTATTTCATGTAAAATATTAATCGTCAAGACGGGAGAGAGAGGAGAGAGATAACAAATTATATAATAACAATGTACGAAATTTTTCTGATACTTGATATAATTTAATCAACGCATTATTTGTAAAAGTTAACTTAAAACTTTTAACCGCTAATAACTGTTGATAATGATTTTAGTGTTTTAAATTTCTTTTTTTTTATTAAATAGTACTTATATTTAAATCTAATATCCTGTTATAATTTAATATAATTCAAATTTTATGTATACGTTTATTTTTGTTGTAATTCTTAAGATTTAAATATATTTCAGAAATAAGTTTAAAAGTAATTTTAGAAATTTATTTCTTGGTTATAATTTGAGTAAGATATCAGAAAATAAACATAAAATTAATCACTATTGAAGTTCGTATACAGTACCGAAGTTATATCATCAACAAGTTGACACAAAATGAAAAGGGCCTGTTTTATGCGTCCATTGAGACCGTCTTGGAACAGTAACAAAACTTCGTTACGGTAACAATTCTTTGACATTAAGTACTAATGGCTCATTAAAACTTTACAGTGTCGCGAAACATTTCTGAAACGAAATTATTTGCACAATGTTCACGCATTTAACACGTAGGTAACAGGCTCGACCCCTTTGCGTGCCCTTTGTTATTAACTTGCAATGCGTGTTTTGCCACGACCATCAAAAGCGGAGCTCTTACGCTTTTAACATTAGCTTCCAAGCAATCAAAATTTTATTTTAACACGGGAAGAGAGGTGGCTCATGTCATTTTGGTGGTTTAATTATTCTGATGAATCTCGTCGCCCAAGTCGCTTTATGTAAATGATTCTTTGCGTGCGCCATTACATCGACACAGGCTTACAAACCGGCTGTCACGTTATACTTCATTCGGGGTAAATTTGAAGACTATCAAACATAATGGCTTTATAATTATGATAAATTTGACTTTATAACTTTTTGATTAACCTCTTATAAAGAAAGTATTAAGTAGATAATGTAGATAAATGCGTACGAAATTTATGCGAAAGGTTGTTCAACGGATAATCATTTGAAATTAATTTTTAATTTTTTTTGTCTTAGTGGCTCTTTTATAATCGCTTATTAGCAAAGTTACTATTGCGTAAATATTAACGTACGCGTTCTTTAAACAGCTGACATTTTACAAACCTTTCGTGAATTTTTGGATTTTTTTATCTATTTAGATATGTTATCTGCTTAGATATTTATAAGTAAAATAAATGATGTTATATTTACTAATTCTAAAACGTTGTGTATAAATTTTAAGTTTTCTTCCATGATCAAAACATAAACTTGTTATATTATTTAAGTGTCTACAAATAGTAAAAATACTACTCGAAAATGTCACATCATCAATTCATCAAAATTGGATATGAAAAATTGTTATAAGCGTGTAATCGACTGCACAATATTGCTGACAAAAGATCTTAAATAGACGTCTTTGACAATTTAAACGATATGGGCAGGATAAGAACCAGATTTAAAAACCTTTGAAGACGATTCACTTAACAACATCACAATGCCTTTGTGAATAATTTTTCCCGGTTTAAAGCTTTGAGATGTAATTTTATAGAATCGACAAATTCTTTTACTGTCGTTTATATACATTGATTGAATACAAAAGAAAAAATTAGCAAAATTTATGCTAACTGTAATAAAAACGTTCCATTTATATTTGTAATTAAATATAAAAAGTAATTATTGTTTACAATACCTAGTGTTGTAATAATAACCAACTGGTAATAAGATGACTGTCGTACAAGTTGCTTGTTGAATGGTAAAGGATTTATTTGTAGCTATTTTATGTAATGTACAGAAATAATAATAAATAATTTGCAATAAAACATTTTTATTTCAACCTAAATAACTCGGTAAGATACAGACTACAATATAATTTTAATGACAAAAGCAATAATTTTAAATAATATTAACTTTGGTAGATTCAAGCAAATTAATAAATGTGATGTTATAGAAAGTGCACAGTCAGAAATTCATCGTTGTTTCAGCTTTTGGACGACCACTGCAAGGCATATGCTTCCCTTAAATATATATAAAGAGGATATACTATAATCGCCATGATTGGCAGGCAGGTCGGTATTTATTTATCCGTTTTTAAATTACTTGGTTAAAAAGAACAGTTTTTAAATCTTATTGACAGTAAGTGTTGTGATGTGTTTAAAAGAATCACGTAAATTATTATCATTTCATTGTTACAAGGAAGACTAATAATATCAATTTTACACCAGGAAAATTTTAATTGTCATTCGATAATATGATTTAAATTAATAATTTAAACAAATTACAATAATTTAAACAAAACAACCAGTGATATTAATAAAAAAATATTTTGTAAATGAGATGAATGAATTTGTAAACAATATCAGTTTGCTTATAGTTCTACGATCCCAATTGAAATAAGCAATAAGGCTACAGCTGATATACACCTAGGTCTTGATGTTTTAATTTTATAACATCTAGAAAATTGTTTACAACTTTTTAACAAACCCGCAATATCTTTATTCTTAAGTAACATTATTACAAAATTTTCTCTTCAAATATGTACAATCTCTTCAGTGTCAGTATATCTATCTAAGAAGGCATTTCTAATATTTCATATTTACATCTAACTTCGTACATTTAATATTTTTTTTAAAAAACAGGATAAGCGTTGTTTTTGGTAATACTGAAATATCTATAATTATAAACGAAATGTTATGAATAATTGCTTAAGATATGTCAGTTATAAAAGATATGTATCCCATAATTAAGACAACCAATTACAATATTTTTACACTTTAAATTCATCTTTTTTGCCTAGAGTTATGCCAAAAACAAAATTAAAACTAAAGTATTCTGTAACCTTTGCAACTTTTTCGGTAAAACCTACGGAAAGAAGTCAGTATCATAAACGCTTCATGTTTGAATGTATGCCAACAAATTTATCACGTTTCTAATTGCATTAAAGAATTGAGAACAAAGATAAATGAAAGTGTTAGCATTATTACATTCCATGTAGACCCTCCGCATGCACTTTTCACTGAAACAAACAGAACTGTTTATTAGGTAACCTCGCTTGGTAAATCATAGAATTAAATAATTGCAAGAGAAAATTAACATTAGTACAGTTTCAGAATACAGATGTTTTGTTTGCATTTTTAAGCCAGCGATGCGCAGACACAATTCCACGATTTTTTTAAAAATTTTTTTTATTAAATTAACAATTATTCGTGTTATAAAAAATCATCGACATCTCTTATAACTGGCAGGGATTTAATTCCACTATAGTAATTTTAATAGTTTTCTGAATTAAAATATTTACTTCTTTATAAAGATTCTAAATATACGTTAAGGTATAATTTTGTTAACATCTCTATTATTGATCATTTCAGCCGTAGGAAATCAACTCTTAGACATATATCTGCCATATAAATTCCATTTAAGATCGATTGGAAGCGTATTATATTCAGCGTCTTCCGACATCACTATCAAGTTCGTCTCTCCACCTTATGGTTCCTATAGCACAAACGGATATTTGCTCGGCGCACTATATGGTCTGTCCAATGTTACTTCAACTTGTCGACCCCCTGGGCTATGCTGTATATTTCCTTTGTTTACGGATCTACACATTCCCGATTCGATCATGCAGGTAAATTCCGATTATAGCTCTCTCCATGGCTCATTAAGCGACTGCGAGCTTGACAATCTCGACGGCCTCTTTTAACAGATATCTTATTACAATCTAACACTAAAAGCTCGCAACGCCTAAAAGTTTGAGAAATGACTGAATAACGGTCTTAAAATAAGATTTTTTAAGATCTCACCTAATAACATAGCTTCTTTGCTATCAGCGAGTTGACTATTGCCCACTACAGCTTCGCTGCCTTCCCTCCATGAGGGTGCAACTCTAGCGGTACACCTCACTTGCATTGTTTTCCCTGTAGGTACGTGAAGACCCAAAGCAGTAGATACCAAACCGTGCTGGTGTTGAATTGGAGGATATTCAACTAACAGTGCTGGATCTGTCACCTAAAGAAAATATATCGTTAGAAATTATTATCTGATTTATGTTTTTTTGTGACTCGCATTATGATAAACGAAAAATGTTTATAACAGAAACCTGGCAGGTTCATTGTTTTTAAATTAGAAGAAGAATTTAATTGAAAATATTGTCCCCATAATTATTAATAAATTATAAAAGCAATCAAATAGAAACTGTTGTAAGTTCTTAAAACTTGTCACAAATTTAAAAAATGAAGCCAAACTTTGGAATAGAAGTTACCACAGAAAAAAAAAGTTATGGGTTAAAAATACTCTGTATTTTCAGGAGGAAATGATTGCTGTTAATGAATACCGAATTTGTAAAGCAAATAAAGTACCTTTTCACCGTCAATATCCCAACTCAGAATTGCCGCCGGGTACGAACGACCCGATGTGCAATTCAGAAACATGGAGTCTCCTCTTCTATTCTCTTGTTGGTTGCCTGTTATTCTGGGGCCTTCTCGAGGCAGATCTGTTTATTATTAAAATCACTTTTTTAACATTCACATTATATTAATCAATCATTTTGTAAGATTATTATATTTATAAAAATATAGGACGTGTATACGCTTTGGTCTTATCCTATTACTATTACACTATTTCATGTAAAACTGATGTTAATTACTGTGTTTATAATTATGTATCATGAACAATAAAATAAACAATAATAATCAAAGGTACACCCAAAAGGAAAGAAGAGTTTAGACCACCGGTTACTTTGAAAACAATAATTTTATAATGATGTGAATGCTCTAGAGACAACAATTTTTTTTTTATTACAACGTTTCTACAGAGACAATGGACTTGTTTTATAGTTATAAATGTCATCACGATGGCTTAAATTTCTAGAATGTTGAAATAGGAGTAGCAGCTACGGATTTTTCCACGCAAAATTTAATTTAATAATAATAATACTTTAAAACAACATTTACATATAACTTCCATTTTTCCTTCACCAGCACTGGATGCAAAACTGGGTGCCTCCGCTGACACTTCACACCGATACTGGCCACTAGATTTCAATGTCACAGGATGTAAGAAGACTCGTCGGTCATCCGATTTTGATAACTGCAAAAATTATTACCAGTTCTTGCGATTTGTATAAAAAAATTCAATAGACATTAACTTAGAATTCAGATACTACGCGTCTCTGACACAATTAAAAATTATTATATAAAAGAATCGAGTAAATGCATTATGCTATAATTTGTCCCGAAGTACATTTTGTTTAATAGTCAATTCAGAGTTATGTTATTGTGGTAGTATCGTTTTTGTGTAGTAAAACGATTAGTGTAAACGCAATTATTGTGGTTACTACAATTATAGTCCAATAGTATAAAAGTGTTATAAATTAAATCAAACGGTATCAATGCTATTTTTAAATTTATATTCAAACTAAAGCATATAATTTTTAAATTGGTTTAAAACATAGGAACTACGGAAGATTTTGTTTCGTATTTATTTCAATAAGGTGTTTATAATCAAATCTATTGTACAGGATGATTGGCTATTGGTGTAAACACTTTAAAAGGGAGAATCTAGCTCCTAAGTCAGCAAAAACTTTGAACTTTTACAGAAATTTACGATTAGTTTATGTAAAGTCTCAAAAAAACTGAAATATTACAATAATTTATTTTTTCCGTTGAAATGCGACTTGTGATAATAGAAAGGCAGAAGAAGGCACAGGTAGTAAAAATAATTAATTTTAATATCTAGTAATTCGAATTTAGTTAACGAGTTTTCTTAAAATGCTATCGTTAAATAATTTAATATTTCTTAAATTATTTAAAAAAAGGGTGTAACACACATTTACTGCATATGAGCTATACATTTACCCATTTAAAGATTTTACGACTATCACCAAGTGTAAGTATATTTATATGAAAATTTGTTATAAAATTTTGTATTATTGTGGACTTAAAAACGTGTATTATACTCAAAGAATACACATTTTATGTTCATCATGTTCTTAGAGTATGGTGCTCTTGATCATTAAACATGATCTTCATTTCAATGTAACTTAATAACTAAAATTGTTACATAAATATCAAATACATTACTTATTTACCTTATTATATGATGTTTTTTTACATTTATTGTGTCATTATCTATATACTCACGTCAACTTTGATCCCCTCTAACTTGTACGCATGTTTTGGTGGATCGTATTTAGGCATGTAGCGGTAGAATTCTTCATTATCTCTGTACCATTTAACTGAATACAATATGTCGTCGCCTAGTTCGTAATCGCAGTCCAACTGAGCCGGTTGCCCTCTTACTTTATACGATGGTACTGCCACTCTTACTATCCTAAGTAGCAACGATTCTGTAAGAATAATAGATGACGTGGTATCGCGTGGTATTCGCATAGTGTATTTAGGATGAATATAATTTAATTTGAACGAGGAATTCTGCAAATAGTATTAAAATTTTGGAGGTTTTGGTTAAATAGTCTAATTAGCGAAATATATACATTATATTATATTCACTTTTTAAATAATTTCTTTTCTATTATTTCATTTTGGCATCCTTAATTTCGTTCGTTGAGGTCGATTCTGTTATGTCATCAATTTTAGTATTTGTTTATTAAACAATATTAAAGGAATGTAATAACATTTTAATATGAGTAAAAAGAATCTGAAAATAGTAGAATCTAGCATTTAAGTGCAAATAAATTTAGCGGAGACCATGTATGTATATACAATTATACATATACATATATTACATATGTAAATGTGTATATATATATAAATATAAATATATATATATATATATATATATATATATATATATATATATACATTATTTGCTGTTAAAACTATTTTTAATAAATAATAAACTGACTATGTTTCTTATGTAATTTATAAAATTCTCAATATAGAAAAAGGAGAAAAAAAAGTTTTACAATAAACGAGTATCATCATTAATATAATAACTATGAAAACTCACACTTAATTGCTCTCTACTATTAAATATATACGTAATGACATAGGTATGATAATTAAGTAATGTCAATATAAAATATAAGAGTAATTTTCAGTTGAGTGCTCCGTCAGGAAAAAAATATTTGAATAAATAAGATAGTCGCAAACTTATTCAAGTGCAAATGCTTTCATGGTTCAGTTCGCCATTTCAATTTCAAAGCTCAAGAGTCGAAGTAAAGTTTAAGTAAAAGTAAATGCACTTTATATAATCAAATTAAAACTTTTGTTCAATATTTTAAATAAAAGTTTGTATTTCATCACAACTTACTTCATATTTACGAAATTTTTCATTGAAGCCCAATTATAAATGAATTAAATAAAAATTAATAACAGTGATAATTATTGCGTATGACTTTTTTGTTTACTTAAAGGAGATTGCTATATTTTGTATTATATGTAGCAAAGTTCTTTGACTGATATATATATATATATATATATATATATATATATACATGTTAAAGTAAAAATATTTACTTTAACATGTTTATATAAATCTATACATATATATAAATAAATTGTAAGTGATCACAAGCGATTACAAATAACAACAAAGAATCTACGTGACATACTATTTACCATATGTTGAAATTGAAAATTATTAATTAATCTAATACCCTTAAACAAAAAATGTAAATTTTTTATGTCAATAAACATTAAAAAAATTTTAGTATGTTCTACGTTATTATAGAACATTAAAGTTTTAATAACCCAATTTATTTCACACCATAAATATTGTTATACGGGCTATGTAAAATAAAGGTTAACTGAAAAATAAATTATCGACGAAGTAAATGAATTTCGTACTTAATTTACTTATAAGAATAATTAAATTCATATTTATCTGATTTGTTCAAAAATATTTAATTTTCTTTATTACCTTTTATAAGCAAGCCGACAATTAAGAAAGTGATGAACATCCTTAGATATTAAACCAAAAATTGCATCACGAGTCACAAATGTGTCATTTATTATTTTTGGTTATCACTTAACACTCGCGAATTTTGTCTTCTATTCTTACTTACAAATAACAGCTAAAATAAAAGCCGTTCGTAACGTGGTGTATTTAAATACGACGCACACGTCCATCACCTGAGAGCCCGGCGATCCAACTGAACTATGTTGGCGGCAGACGATTGCGTTTTCGACCGCTCACCCTGCGCTGAAACGGGGGTCACAAAGAACGCTTTTATTTGTACTGAAATAGAATTTATTGGAAGTAAATAATTGATTATGATCAACTTTGCCTCCATTTAATAATATTAAATCACATTCATTGTGATCGTAATGTTTCCATTTTCAGGATATAAGTCTCATCTTAGGGGGTCTGCAAAGGTTGTGTGTACAGCACAAATTGAAGGTTTGTAAGTTTTACGGAAACACCAATATTGCGATACATTTCATGATATTTTCCTTGTATACAATATAATTGAGATCATGTGCGTCAAAGAGGTTTGAAACCTTAGCCTACGCTAGTTAGGTTTTTACTTCTACAACTAAGTTTTTTTTTTTTAAATTAATGCACGTACATTAATACCAGACGTTCAACAAGGTGGACAGAAAACATTGTTAGGGTCGCCGGACTGGTTGCAGGCCGCTTTCAGCCGGTCCCATAAGAAATATGTGACAGAGGCTTATATTTAGCAATGGACGTTTTACGGCTGAATTGATTAAAACGATATTAACAATTTAATTTCTTAGTATAATAACGTTTCTATTATTAGATTTGTTAGAACACTGTTATGCAAATAACTCAGTAAAAAAAATTGTAACCATTCCCCGACGGATAATATTTATTCAATATTAACCTTTATATTTATCATATTTTTAGTTATTTTTGAGAAAAAATGAGTTAGGTTATATACCTGGAAATGATTAAGTGTTTATGCTGTGCCCAACCAACAACACACACTAAAGTATCTCTAAGAATTTTCTAACATAAAATTTTGCCTAGATCCTTACCCGAGCTCATCGTTTTGTGACTGGAGAAAAAACTTCTCTTGCCTCTTAGGTTCATTTGCCAAAGCATCCTGAGACTGAAAAAACTAAAATAATTTGTTCGTAGATTATCTAAATGGCATGAACTCAAAAGGTCTGCCTGCATTTGAATAAGTGATACGTGGAAAATTTGTACATAATATATACAAAGGTATAAGCTCAGGTGAGGTGCTACGTAAAATTTCATATCAGAAAATACTTTGAGACACTAGTGTATATTGACACTTAAGTATTTACAATTCAAAAAGTGAATCTATAGCTCATTCGTTTGCAAAAACTTTTGACATTTTTACACCTATTCACCACGTATAAAGCGATCGATCAATTAATGTTATAATATTTTTTAACAGAATTTAACAGCCCTACTAATTCTACCACTGCAGCCTGCATGGACAAATAGCAAATAATAATTAATCTCTTCATAATTTTCATTAGTACATATTTAAACTAATGAAAATTATGAAGAAAATTTTTCTTATTATATCACCACAACGTTATTTATTATTCTTAATATTATTGATATTTGAGTAGCGTTTACTAGACATTAATTGACAGCGAATTTAAGTTCAAAATATGTTTTTTTTCAGTAGGCACTTTGACACATGCACTTTTTACTTGTCGATAAATATTAAGAATTATGTATCCATCTCTTTAAAGTTTTTACATCTATAACCTATCGCTCTGAAGAATATTTAATCTGGTATATATACAAATATAATCAAGTAAGCCCATATCTTGTAGTTCGTAAGTTAATCAAAGAAAAAATGGTAACGTAAAAGAACCTGCTGACAAGTATAATGTAATTAGGAAGCCATTTCTACGGCAGTGAGACGAGCTCCCTTATACATAAATACATCACATATATTTTCTCTTTATTAAGTTATTAAGATACGATGTCAATATCATATGCCCCTAATATTAAGGTAAATGTCATTAGATCTGATACTGTTATAAGTGGAACGTGAGTAGATATCATATTTTTTTTGCACATCGGAAAGGTCGTAACACTTGATCGTAACTATACGATGTCATATTCAAGAATGGGAAATATCATAAAATCACACACGTATTGAACACGATTTTCCTCATAACGTCTTACAGATAGATACACTTTATTAAATGACATGAACGACTTTCAATAGTGTCTTAATTTTTTTTTAATTGTACACGATCTATTAGTTGTTTACCGGAGTATTTTAAGAATTCACTTGTGAAGTTTGTTTATTTATAATACACAAAAATATCGGTTGATTTTAAATTATACACTTACTATATAATATTTTTTTTCGATTATTATTCTGTTTTTCTGTCTTGATAAAACATTATAAAATGACTTGAAAAGAAAAAAGTTCTTTTCAGTTATCTGATGAATAACTTTCATAAGAAAACAGTGAAATAGTAATGTATTGCTCGTATAATATTATGCCGTAGTTGGTATAAGTCAGCACTTGTCACTGTCTAGTCAGTTGTTGTCTACGGGCAGGTAATTCTTTTAAAAATTTTGTGTTTATCATCGAATAAATCTCATATTTTAACCATGGTGTTTATAAATTAGGTGCCTGCGTCGCGTCTACTAGTTCATAGTCGTCACTCGAGAACCTTTCGGCTACAACTGTAGATCTGACACCTTTGGAGGGACTGAAGCACAGTCCTAGACTTCTTCTCTTTACTTCCATAATGGCTGATTGTACTCTTAAGTCCTCTGTATAATCTGCCGCAGCGAGTAAATAATAAATAGAAAATACCGGGTAAGTAGCACTATTTACTCACCCGGGCTTAGCATTGATATAGATCGATAATAGAGTCATAATGGCTGAGACCATGAAGGACCTGGGTACAATGCTTGATGATCTCAGACGAGCCTCTGGACAAGTAAACCTTAAATTAATATGGACAAAACGAAATTGATGTCCAATGTCCATTTCGTACTTATTCAAGTATTGGTCGGAGGTGCTATGGTCATAGTTGTAGATGATTATACATTCCAGGAATGTATAACATCATCATGATAAACAATCCCGCCGTCCAGCTTCGAGAAAGGGGTCGAGGAGCTTCGAAAAATTTTCTCATCGAAAATGTGATGATGCCAGTGATGACACATGGATCCGAGTCGTGATCACTGGTGCTGGATCTCATAAGAAAACTCGAAGTTAACCAGAGAGCGATGGAGAGGGCTGTGTTCGGAATGGGCTTCAAAATCAAATCAGAAAAGAGGAGATCCGCAAAAAAACCAAGGTCTACGACGTAGTTCAAAGAACATGCAAACGAGTCAAAGGGCGATCGATTTGTTTTCTAATATTTTTGAATAATGAAGACGTGCTCACGATCTGACATATATATATATATATATATTTATATGTGTGTGTGTGTGTGTGTGTGTGTGTATGTATAATCCAAACAATATGTGTTATGTATATATGCATGCGGATCTATTATAATCTCTTATATGAAATAAAAATAAATCGATGTAAGTTTATTTGTATTTTCGTTATATTATTGACAATAGTTTATAAAAAAGATAGTTAGCTTTCTAGCGTAATACAAACCAAGTGACAACCGGGCGCAGGCGGTGTTCTCTGAACGCTTTATCACTTAATTTGAATCGTGTCCTGAATTTAAAACAGATCGTTTTAGCCAAAAATTCGTTTCTGCTCACGAAAACCGAATCATCATCGGATGATCAATTAAAGAAGACTATAACTGTGTGACATAATAACGAACGTGATGTGTGCGCTATTTTTTTAAATTTTATATCAGTTATTTAAAAGGAATAAAATGTGTCAAATAATTTTCATGATTTCTCAGTGATTTTTTCATATTTTAATGACTTATTTAAACTTTTAATCGCTATTAATATACGTCTCAAATATTAGTGATAATTTTTCTTTATCATTTACATTTTAAACAATCTGATAAAAACTGTAATCAAGTTTTTTTTTGGTAGAATTTCCTGGGATTCAACACTTGAATACATTTTGTAATGTAAATACAATATATTAAAAAAAATGAATAGCCTCATATGTTGCTAAGCTCTAAACTCGGGAAAAACTTCACCATTTAGTAAAGAGAGAAAAAAAGGAAAAATCGGGAGTAAATAGTAAAAATAGCGCTTTTTTATTCGTTCAGAAGCACAAACAGTAAATAACAAATAAAATGCTTCTACCTGCCAAATATAAAACTTGATTCAAAACTAGCAAAGAAATGTTAGGATATAATCAAACAAAACACACCGTGGATAAGAAAGAATTACAATAAAAATATAATCACTTATTGTGAATCAATAAATAAAAATATCTCGTTTTTATACTAATACCTACAAAGAGATCTTATTAGGCGTGAAAAATTTTGTAAAATATATTCAGAAAAAAAAAGGAATTTAAAAACCACTACAAAGCAATAAAAAAAGTTTCGCCTCAAAATAGATGTGGGTTAATAATGCTCCAGTAACCAAATTTCTTTCTTTGTGAAACCGTTCATAAAATGACAACTCTCACCTACTCCTAAATCAAACATGCATAAATCCGGGCCTTTCCCTTCACGCTATTATGTCAACCAAAGCGATTTATGATCGTATCTAAGAGATTTTCACGAGGGAGAATGTCGCAGAGCAAATAGTATTGGGCTTAACTTTATGGAAAATATTTCACGCTCGCATAGAGTGTAGTTCTATTTTATATCGGCGGATTGAGATGCTCCGAGGTGATTATCTCGATTTCTTAATATTGTTTAACAGTTATAGATTAATAAATATTATTAATAAATAACGATAGTTTTTTAATATAATATAAGTGGAAAAAGGAAATTTCTACGCAGCCGTCAAATTTCTTAATCTAAATTAAAACACATTTAATTTAATGGATTATATTATAGACCAGAATAGATTTCATAAAGTGACATTTAATAAAAAAATATACTAAAAAATAGTTTTTGATGTAAACACAGAATAGTCATTTTTAAATAGTTATTTAAATCCGTTTTATTTACACATAAAGTTAATTAGATCAATACAATAGTATGTGAAATTTCGTTGGTTCCATATGTTTTTACTTCACTCGTGAATTTCTTCTTCATCATTTCCTTAAATGCCAAAATTTCATATTCAGCAGTAAGTATTGGGGTATATTTTAGCTAAACATGATTTATTCTACAATATTACGCACCCAGGCCTAGCTTGAATGGCATTACGTTGACAGCTTATGAGGTCCTTTATTTATGTATGATTTATGTAGTGAGCAGAGATATAAGCTTCATCGATTCAAGAAGTATTTGATGAATGAAATGGAATCTTTTAATAGATATTTGGTTGTAAAATATGTTCTGATTTTATTAAGTGTTCTATTAAAATCCCTTACCATAAAAAAGGAAAAAAAATATTAAAAAAACCAAATTAAAAAGTAAATTAACATAAAATTCTATGTAAAAGTCATGCAAATTTTAGGGAACCTTCCTGAATCCGGACCACAAAAAGCCATTGTTATAAAAATAATTGAGGTCGCTTTTTTGTTAGACTTTTCAAACATTTTCATTTTCAGTTCACGTACGTATCGTACGTTATTTACTTGGAATTAAATGATTATTAGAATAACGATGTTAACTCTGAATTTTTACATTATAAAGCAAACTTTATTTATTAATCTTTAATTACAATGAAATTAGTCATTTAATTGGAAAATTACTAAGTAATTAAAAGTTAGACCTGTCATCTACACACCAAAGTTGTTATTATAAGTATATAAAGGTATAAGTAAAAACATATATTGCTTCAGTCAGAGTTCTTAAGAACGTTTTACTCCACACCCTAATTATTTTGCCAAAGGCGTCGCAAAAAGCCTTCGTAGTTATTAAAGATGTCGTGACGCAAGTTATAAAGCAAGGAAATACTTTATGCAAATTGTTTCACCCACGCCTGTGACTGCTATTAGTAAAATTAATGTTACTCGTACGTGAACATAAATAGTTAATAAATTTGTACAAAATCGAGTAGCAGTGCCAGCGATTGATATCAATAAAATCTGCGCACTATAAATACGCCTTCGTAACAATACGCTACACTCGTTATTTGTTGGTAGATTTTATAGAAAGTATAGCATGAGCAATAAGTAATGTAGATTTAATTTTTAAACCTGTCATTTTTTCCGCCTCATTGGAGATACCGTGTGCACTTTATACTTACTCGCCTTTATACCAAATGAAAATCTTCAAAAGGTTTTAATTACGCGGGACAAGATATTCAGTTATACCTTTTAAAAATTAAATGATTGTGTTTTGATTTAAAACAAAATAGATTGAAAACTTCTTTTATTCATAATTTCGGTATCGTAAAATCGGTTATCAATTTTAAATTATGTCGTCCTCTCTACTCGTCAAATAGATTATGACTCTAAATACGTCGATGATTTACGTTAACAATACTATCTATACAATTGTAATAACTCTAAACATCCTGCTTCCCTTAGGTTAGGATTCCTTGGACGAATACGGAAGTTCGAGTAACTTGACTTGCTGCTGCCGTCTTTGTTCCAGGTAGGTGTCCTTCGAGTACCCTTGAAAGTCTTTACGTCGGCGATTATTTGCACCTCATCTTATATGAATACAGTGCTTCAATGCATCCTATTCGACTGTTGAGTGTTAAATGACACAAGTTGAATAATAATTCTTAGAAAGAAATGTTTTTGAATTTATTCATTCAAGATATATTCTCATGAATTTTCTTATTAAAATAATATTGCTTGACAGGGTAAATTCAAAAATGGCGGCGAAAGTGGCATAGTTCTGCTCGCGGACAATTCCTTGCCAAGCTTTGACTTTTTGGTAGAATAGCCAAAACTTTTAGGAAACCTGATGGACAGGTCCGCGTCGTCAATGTGACTAGAGGTACCTTGCGCCGACCAGTTCATAAGCTCTTACCGCTAGTAGCCGAACCCCAGCCAATTACTGCCATGGCTTAGTGTTCCACCAAAGGCTCGGAATGTTGACGGCTGACTGGGTCATTTAAAACCTCTATGTTATCTTTATTTTTATTTGCTTTTTTACACTTTTTATATTTACAGTTTGTGTCGCGATGCAGTTTTTCTGGTTCATTTGTCACGTATTATTTTACTGTTACCTAGTTGTGTAAAATTATAATTAAATCACCACCACTTTTAATATTCATATTTTGTTTCATCACATACAAAGCATCTGTGCAGATAATAAGCGTAGGAAGTAAAAATTGGCACGATGATAGTTCATTCGTGTCGATTCATACTTGCTTAGAATAAAAAAATGAAGTAATCTAGCTTTTGTTGATTAGTATCGTAAACTTAAAACTAACTATACAACAGATTCTTGGAATACATAAATAGAAAATTTTGCATATAGGATTAATCTAATCAGATGCACATGGTTTTACATGAACAAAATACAATATAGTTTCTTTATAGTCAATCGGCTCTGTGGACTATAGGGCGGCTTAATAGTAGTATAGTTACACCGATGAAACTTCTTAGATTTTTCTTCATTATCGCTTTACGGTATAGCAGCGGAAACGGTTTCCTATTGGTTAAGGTCTCCACCTGTCTATGCAGATCGTCTCTTGGGATATACATTACCAAATTTAACAACAAAAATGAAAATTAAATCTTCATTATTTCCATAATTTCAGCCGTAACATGTTCGATGTTTGACATATGACTTAAATTTTATTAGAACCAATAGCATTTTCCGAAGTTCGTTTAAGATGCTGCCTTGACTCAGCATCTTACGACGACTTTAACAAGGTTGTCGTTCCACCTTGTAGGTGGACGTCAATCCGTGAGTGCGCCAGTTAAGGAAAGAAGCCAAAATGGAGGCCAAGGATACTAAATATGCAAATACTCATGAGAACATCTTCTAAGCCACCAACTGCAGCCCAGCTTTTAGCTCCACCTCGTGCCACAATTCGACAAGGTAGCACTCCGTCACTCCGTTTCCTCTGTGAATTTGCCTCCGTTACGGAACCAGAGGGAAAATCCAAATGCAAAGTGTATTATTCTTGTCTGTTGGGAGATTTTGTCTGGAACTAATCCTATGCTGGCCTAGTAAGTTCCTTTTCATTATAGGTAGCTAGACCACGGAAACTTCGCTTCAGCCAGCGCAAGGAGAACTACACTATTTTTCTGCCTACCTTGTTAACTTACAATTGAACGGTGCGGTATAGTGCAATATATATGTACTACTTCTCAACAAAAGAATTTATTTAAAACAGCGCGAAAAAGAACAGTTCCGTTCTAGAACTATTCCTTATTCATTATTATGCCTGAAGTATTGATAATAATTACTGTAATCTTTTTTTGTGTAGTAAATTGATATTCATTAATTGGTCCTGTAATAAAGTAAAATAATATTTTCTATATTCATATTAATACTACTAGAATGAGGTTTGTATTCAAATATTTTGAGTTCCTCGTTAGAATCGCGGAGTCGGTTTGAGTGCAGAGTGAATTCATTATCGCGGTCGGGCAGTCGTTAGTGGTTTACAGCCCTGTTCGCAAACTCTTTGAAATAATGCTCCCTTAGGTACCTTGACACGTTTTAACACAAGTTGTATGAATAACGTGCACGATATTAATAATGGAACCAGATCTATTTTGATTTCAGCACGCGATCCTAATGTTAAAGAATTATGTTTTTGGTTTATGAACACCACGTTTAATGTTTATAATTATTTATAATTTAAAATAAAAGTAAATCATTACGAATGTTATACTAGTCTTTTGAATTATTTTGTATATATGATAGTTAAGTATATTGTCAAGTGCTCACGAAGGTCCCTTATCCAAGACGGGTACAAGTACATCATGGATTTTCAAGATTTATTTTTGAAGAGTAACTGTAGCTTAGTGCTACCGAAAACGCTGTACCGCGCCATAGGTATGCGAGTGGACGGTAGGGGCATCCATATTGAACGATCCATTTTCAATGAAAAAAAACAATCGAAACATCAAAGTAAAAAAAAGTCGATAGTTGCGGCGACGACGCTCATGTTTTTACTTTTCCGGTCTCCACCACGCCGCACTTCACTGAGGAGCGGCACAGACATTTCGGTTGCACTTTATATCATGATACATTTAGCATTTGGTGTAATTTATTTTTTTATTGTTATTTCTAATGTGGCCATTTTTACACGAGTTATTTTTTTGTATTTATAATGATAACAAAAGTAATAAAAGCCTTAGAAAATAAATTATTTACGTAACTTACACCGAGTAAAGCGATATGTCCGGCTTTTAAGCCTCTTACTATTACTCAGGTGGGTCCAAACCACCCACAACATTAAAGGAAAGACGAAGGCAAAGGCGAACAATAAAAAAGGAAACTCCCCACGACGTGCGTGACCACCAACTCAATGCAAATTACACTTCCATCCATTTTATACAATAAAACCAAATGAGCCCTTTTAACGCGACATGAAAGATCGATAAAAAAGTACATAGCAATGCCTGCTTACAGAAAGCTTCCATCGGAGTGAACGATACTTTCCTGCAACTATTGGTAGCATACTTAAGTTGGTGAATTCATTTTATATTATCAATCTGAGGTATAATGTAAAGAGTCTTATAACGAAATACGAATTTTGTAAAATAAATTGTGTTTTTTTTTTATTAGATCCTTAATGTGTTTTCATTGTTTAAAAAACCTATTATACTCGTATAAATGGAGTTTACCACGCATATATCATAGTTAATCAAATTATGACTGGTGGGTTACTATATTTAATAAAATTCGTCGTGGTTTCAGCCCACAGACACATTCTGCAAGGCATAGGCATCTGCAAAAGATATCTATGGGTGGATATACCATAATCGACAAGTTTGTCAGGCGGGTGTGCGATCGCAGTATCGTATTATGTTACAACGAAGACGCTGTTTGATGGTGCGATGAATCAAACGATGACGCTGATGAAATTGATTTGCAGTCAGTGGTAATTCTATATAATTAATGCATAAAGTATGAATTATTTAAGAATACACCCTAGAAATCGAACCCGCGACCTACGATCGCAAGCCTCTGTCTTCCACCGCTCCAAGCTGCCCCTACTTTATCAAAGGTACCAGAATCATATGAATAGGTCTAAAGGAAATAGAATCTATCAGAAAGTAATTAAAATTTTCTCGTAGCCAATTTCATTAGGTCGTTTACAATTTTCGTTTCCTGGAAATATTTCTTACATACCTGACGACTTGAATCGTTTTTTACAGCTGCGAAAGTTTTTTTTTTCTTAATATTAAATTGCTCTTTATGCATCATTTTTATAAAGATCAATGGCCAAGATTACTCTCTGTATAAAATGTCATGGAATATCCCTAATCAGCTTGATATCGTAGACACATTGTCTTAGGTCTGTAAAGATTTTCCCAATGCCTTGGTATATATAGAAATAAAGATTGTAATTTTTATGTATATATATATATATATATATATATATATATATATATATATATATATATTTAATTAAATATTACAATGCAATCCAAAACTGATATTTAACGTATCCTAACTAATACAGGCCATTTCCAATAGGTCCTATTTCAAATTTAAGGGTAAGATCGATGTCTTTACCAAGGACTTTTTGCGACGGAAACGATGATGACAATGATGTTAATGACTAATACATATATTATATCTCTTAATGTATATACGCACAAAATACTTATAAATTCATAACTTTGCGTTGTATATTCTTCACTCATTTCGCTAATATTAGTCAATTGCAAATAACTCTAGAAATTAATATAATACGTGTAACGGCCTACAACTTAGTAATATTTGAAAAAGATCGAGTACAATATGGGATCAACTTTTTGACGTTGCAATCTATCGTTAATTTCCCTTGAGGTTCACCTGCGCCACAATAAAGAAACTAGTTTATTGTTACCTTCATTGTGGTCTACTTTCTAAAATACTTCTTTCTATGTTATCCGTCTATTGTGTAAGAAATTAGATAGTAATTTTACAGGTAAACCTGCACCAACAATCCTTCACACATTGAATTACAAAGCATTAATTATGTAATAATTATAAAAAAATTGCTGAAATTAAATGCTTACATCAGGAAGGTATAGAAAGATTTAAAGAAAATTAAATTATTATACTCGTTATATTTTTGATAATAGATAACTATAAAATACTTTATTGTTAAATAATACGTAAAAGTAAAATCAACGTTAAGCAAACAGAGCTTTAGTACCAAAAGTTTTTCAGTTACTTAGCAAAAATAACCCTTGGATTCATCAGTTTTTATAAATGGCATAAATTATTCAAATTCATGGACATTATCTGATAAGACGTATGAAATATAAACATGACGTTGGGCGCTTGGTGACTTTGAAAGAACTTCTAAAAAGTCCTTATTGCGTGCTTACGATTTCCTAAGCCCTAATGGGCGAACGCGATTTCGCTGACAAATAAATATGTACCGCCCTTCCCGCCACTAGTAATTGTAAATGTGCGGCCACTGTAATGGCGTTTTGAATCAATTCGGCTAGTTTTTGAATTTAAAAAAAATAAGTCTATGAATAAATTCATAATTGTATTATTAAAAGTACTTATTTTATTATTATATCTTATTATTATTATTTAATTTTTCTATAAAGTAGACCTATGTATATTAGTTGTCTTCTACGGCTGAAATGATGGTGTTTTTATAAGGGATTTAGAAAAGTAAAGAAATCTTCTGATTGTTAACAAAAGAAATGTCTTGTCTTGTGTTCTTCTGTTTACTGTATAAATTTAATATCTTTTTATAAGATTTCCTTTATATTAACCATAAACTAAGTAAAATAATTTAGTTAATATAATTTAATAAAATTTAATTAACGACAAAAATATTTTAGAGGTTATGGTCAAACTGATGTTTCCTGGCCCAAAACAGAGGGTTCACTGGCATGCAACACGATAAAGCACCAGTTAACATAAAAGGAACAGGAATTTCTTGAGCAATAAAAAGAAACGCCTAAAGCTGTGCGTGACCACAATGGAACCCATGAAAATTCATATTTATTTTCGATTCGCAAAGTTAAACACGGCATAGGACCATTCCAATTACGTTTTTTAAACATTTGGTTGAATCAGTCGCCATCGCCTGAAGATGGAATGAAGAAAAAATTTAATCATTAAGTAATTGTAAAGTTAACTGACAAACAAACAGACATTCGTATCCGAATAATAAAATAACCTGAGTCATGGTGTAATTATTCAAATAGATGTGTTTTAATTATTCTTCAAGATTATAAATTTACTTAATTGAATGTTTCATCTTCATTATCGTTTCAGCCGTATAACGTCCACCGCTGGTCACGGTTCTGGATCTTCAATAGCTCCAGTTGGAAGCAGCCTGCATGTAACTAAAAAAGGACATCAAAAATTTGTAATTTCAACTTAAGAATTTAAACACTTTAACACATTTCATTTTAAAGTATTAGAGAAATGAACAGAATTACGTATTTACCATATACATTTTATTTCTTTCTTTCTGAAGTATAAGCTTAGTGTAGCCCTTTCTTCATTACTCTTCACTTTTTCTCCGTTTTAGGCACTGAGGGCTCAATTGTTCCTTTCCACCGTATTTGTGGTCTCCTTTCCAGCAGGCGCTTGCACCAAGAAACTGGATTTCTAAAAAAGTGACTAGGTTATTCCAATTTGAGTCTTGCCTCTCTAAGCCAAGAAATATAATAGCCTGTGAAATCTATAATAATACTTATAAGCAAATAATTAGCGTTATCTATGTCAACATGGATTGAAATTGAAGTTTTGCTGATTAGCGTAATTAAAACGAATCCAAAATGGGTTCGGACAACAGAGGGTAATTTTACAGGATAAATGGATTTACGGGTCGTTTCACAATGTTTCTGGCTCGATTATCTGTTTAATCACGTCCGAACTCTGGTAAATGCACAAACGATGTTATTCATAAGTCAGAGTATTTGTGAATGATCAAAACTTCAGTTACAACACGCCAAAGCTATTACCAAAAAATGTATAAATATTCCCGTGTTTCTACACAACACGTACATTATTTTTGTATTTCATTTTCCGTACTCAATTAAAGTATTTTTTTTTATTTTACGCCTTCCTCTGTGTTATTCCATATGTATGCTGAAATTTTTATCAATACTTACCTTACTTAAATTTGTTATTGAAATTACGGATAAAGTTGTTATATTATTTTTCCTAATAATAAGGAAGTCCTACTAATTTCATCAGTTTAATATTTAATGCATTTTAGTTGCGTAATAACCTAATATACAACTAAATACCCTGAAAAACATTTTAGTTTTTATTTAAACTGTAATCTACTATTTATGAACGTGCTCCTGGCAGCAACTACTTTACGAGGTCATTGTGGTAACCATTAAATGTATGATTACAGGCAATCCTATTTTGGGTCAACAGTAGTTAGATACAACTTTGCTAAATGAGCGGCATACAGAAATATTTTCAATTGTTGTAAACAGGTGAGTTATTATTTAACTCTTAACTTATTGTTTTAATTTTGTGTAAGTGCAGATGCTTAATGGTTTTAGCCTATTAATTAGCGGGTGGTCAGAGATTTTTTTTTATTTATTCTATATGAATACTACGAACACACATCATCAGAAAAACCATGCGGCGGGCTTATTTCGAAATTTCTTCACGAACGAAAGTAAGCGATCTATCCAAGTGGGTCTGCAAGTTAAAGTAGCATTGGGCATACCACATGGCATGCAAAACAGATGGCCGCTGTGGTTTTCAGGTTCCAGAGTGGAGACCGCGGACCGGCAAGCGCAATGTAGAACGCCCACCCAAGGTAGACCAGACAACATTGTTAAGATCTTTGCTAGATGCAGTTTCCAACCATTTTTATTGATATGAATTCTTTGGGGAGGCCTATGTATAGTAAGTAATAAACGTCCAAAGGCTGAAATGTTGATAAATTAGATTACTTAAAAAAAATTTATTATGTCAATTAAAATCTATTATACCATGCAGCTTTGTTAAAATTGCTGCACATTTAAAAAACAGGTTTATTCAAATACATGATTTAGCAAGTTAGACAGAAGAGTAAGATTTACGACCGTTTATCGCACAGAGATCTGACTGGTATGTATGTATAAGTAGTAGTTAAAATCGATTTTGTTTACAAAAGATCTAAAAATATTTCGGAGGTATCAAATCAAAAGTGTGTTTTTTTTCTAATTTTTGTTGTCTGTACTTTTTATTATTATTTTGCTCAGTGAAATTTTACATCATTGTGGATGTGACATGGCTAGAGTGTAAGATTATATTTTATATCTTTTATGCACGTGTTTTAAAATTACATCGATATTCTCCGCGTGCTTTAAACTCACGAGGACACATTTAAAAGCGACGCGTATTGCCCCCTTCGTTAATTATGCAATGTTTTCATTCAATTAGTCATGTGGTCGGTCGTAATTAGGGATCCGCAGGGAGTGGAGGGTTGCAGAGACAAGCCGAGCTTGACGCAAATGGAGCAATAAAATGGAAAAAGAATACTTTCATTTCCGTTTCTCTGAACACGATACTCGAAGAACAAAGTATATAGTATATAAATAGTACCTACTGTTTACTTAATATCTTATAGCCATATCCACCTTTGATTACGTACATATGTTTACACAATTACAAAATTTATATATGTTGAAAAGAAATTAGATCTTAAATTTTGTGTCTATTTACAGCAACCTTAAAATAATAACATATAATGAACAAAGACAATCTCGTTTTTTTCATATCAAATTCATTAATAGTCAGAGACACCTCCACTCAGGATGATTGGTTATAGGTTTAAAAGCTTTAAGAAGTGAATATGTCGCTCTTTTGTCAGCAAAAAGCTTTAAAGCTTGACACCTATTTGTCCCTTTCATAGCTATCTATTTTACGCGTTATGTAGCCTGTCTATCGACTAGTTAATCCGCTTAGCTATATCAGTTACTTTGTTCATCTATAGATCATCTCATTCATGATTTGATCACGTAAAAAAATACCGCGCATAAACTTCTCCAAAGAGTTTATTGATCGTCGACACCGTTTTAGAGACGTTATTCATCACGGGTAATGCACATTCGTTTTAAACCTTTATCTTGAGTTATTAAGGAATATCGGTATTTTTATAAAATCGCGCCTTACAATCATCAAGTATTGTCAATCACAAGTTGATTGTTATTTTTTATTGAATTAAATAAAAAATATGCTACTATCTACTCTGTGCCCACGTTAAGATCTTCTTATACAGTTTATTTTCTTTTCAATGTCGCCGTGCATCGGATTAAGTTAGACTTGCTTTTCCGACGTCGCAAGCGGAGATTAAAGAAAATTGGCAAAATATTTTTCCGTTCCAAACGGCTTAGGCACGGGAATGTACTTAGTGTTCCCCTAAGCCTTATACAAAAATTAGTTTTTAATTACACAGCTATCTTTAATAACGACAGCTTAAAAATATATATATATTACTAATAATTCCAAGTTGTCTAGATATGTAATACACCATTATATGGAGAGACAGACTATGCTTTCCATTTAAGTCATGTTTAATAAATTAGCCAAGCAACGGGATTTAAATGTTATTTATTCCAAATTAAACTAATTATAATTATAATTTACCGCTGATGTTTAATCATACGAATTTTGTGTATATCGATAATAGGTATAAATATAATCATTGTTAATACAATGTGTTTAGGCTGTTGTTGCGCCTTGTAAATAAACAAAAAATAAAAATAAATTAATAAATTATTATGATGTTTATTCTCCCTTGAAGTTTTAAGGCGGAAATCTCTATAATATATAGTATAAGGATAAACTGAACATAAAAGTAAAAACTGAAAAAATAGTTAAACAGAATAGTAAAATTTTTTTACACCTTTAATTGAATTACAAATATTTAATATTCGCGATTGCTATGTTAATGATATTTCCGTCATTTTTCTTTAAAATTAAGATAACTTACCGATAAAAAAATTGTAACGCCTATACGTACTAAATCTAGATTTAATTATTTATAGGCACTCATCAATTCTAGTAAAATTAAATTAATGATGGCGTCATTTTAAAGCACCTACGTGAAATACGCTTCGAAAAGTTCATATTTCCGCTGCAAGAGTACGTGAAACATGTATCTCGACCATTCGTTACTCGTAATTAAAAAAGAAAACACAGCCATGGCTTCAGAGTGAACATGTCAAGTGTCACTTGGTGGGCGGATCGTGTTCTATCTAGCTTGTGTTTAGAAATGGAGTATATTGCACAGAGCGCGTTGTTCTGCATTCTCAAGTTGCTTCCAACTTCTTAGGAATGTGGCAGTTTAACTCACTTATATCTTTCATTTTAGAATTACGCTTTCCGATATCAAAGTACGTTTTATTTAACAAATAAAATAAATGTATTCTTATAAGTGCCTGCGCTTTGATTTTATATAATAAAGAAATGTATTTTTCAGCCGTTGAAGCCGACAGGTTCATGAATGGCGAGCCGCTACGTATTTAGGCCCTCCATAGGTGGACCGACGATGTAGTCAAGGTCGCGGGAAGTCTCTGGAAGCGGACGACGCAAGACGATAATTGTGACGATTTTTGGAGGAGGCTTATACCTTAGTGTTGGCATCTATAGGATGATATATTTTTTATCAATTTGTTTTTCTCAATGTGGGCGATATTCAGTTTTCCTAACCGTTTTCAGTCATAACAAGTTAATTGTATAGACGATAAAAAATACCTACAATTTTTGTGTTATCGATAGTAGTAATGGTTCGACTGGACTATATAACTGTTATTTTTCCGTTAAAATGGGCCCCGTTTGATCATGAAAACTATGGGTATTACATTTTCTTTAGTTAAAAAAATTCTATTATTAAAACTCGTAAAAATGTATAAATTTAATCGACTAAATTAGAACATAACAAAAATGTATTTTTATCAAAATAATCCAAAAATTGACGTAGTTTACCTACAGAAACATTCAATAAATCATCACACATTTTGAGATTGAAAATATGTTTTAAATTATACTAAATATTTTGAGTTAATTACATGTGAACATTTTCCTACGTGCATTTATCCAGATCGCAGAGTTTCTTTTATTTTGTTAAATTGGCCACGTGACAGCTCGTATTTCAGGCGATATTTTTTCTCTAAATTTTTAGATTTGAGGCAACTTCACTGAAAAGAGTTTTAGATCGAAATTTGAACCACGTGAGGGCAAATTAATGCCACCACTCTAAAAATTACTTTGCCGGAGAAAAGTCCCCGAACGCATGGCAAAGTGTTGGATGTGTGATTGGACATGCTAGTCCTTACGGAGAAATTCCCTTACTTTACTTTTCAGATTTAGACTGTCAAATACCAACAGTTTTATTTATTGACGTGTTCCTTGATAAATATGGTTTGCATCATCTGGATTTAATATAGTAGACAATAATGAAAGCTGTTAAATCTGACGAAATCGAAACTCTGGTAATCATGGACAAATTAAATTTTGAACAATGTGAAATACGAATATATTTACATTTTACAAATACAATTTTCACTTTTATATCAATTTAAAGGCTCCACCATGAAGTGATTAACATTTTGATACATTATTTCTTCATAAAGTCTGTGAGTAGTGTCACGAATAAGTACTTTGGCGATTCTTATAAAGTATCGATATCTGCAATTTTTTTTTTAAATAAAATAATTTTATTGTAATAATTGAGGTGCGAAAACAAAGCAAGGATGTTGCAGAATCTTCACAATTACTACCGCTGAAACAACACCACTTAAATACCCTCACAAACACAACGCACCAAGATAATTGCATAGCGATTGAATTCCCAAGAGTTAGGCTACTAGTCGATATTTCCCGCCATTTACGCAATGAACTAAATGAATATTAAATGCAATTTGCCCTATTGATTTTTTTTTTAAATTGTTGCTTATCATAATGATAGAGCATTGATTATCTATATGATATTATACCTTCTACATTAATAATAGTAGTAAGACCTTATTGTCTTAACTTAACACAAATGTGATTTTTTTATTTTCCATAGCTTGATTTAGGATGGTAAGTTCTATTAAATCCTTTTCATTATTAAAACGACCTTTTGCTATTTCCACATTCGTGTAACTTTTAATGTTCTGTCAAGCAATAACCATACAGTAAATTACACTAAAACACACTTGCAAAAACCTTTCAGGCAATAATAGTTTAATTACAAATTGATTGCTTTATTACAATGAATACTTTACATTCGGTGGAGAGATTGCCTGTGAAGTTTTTCGGTGATCATTACTATTAAGTTCCTGACCAATAAAAAAGCAGAACCAAGAGCATACCAATACGTGACTACAGAAATATAGTATCTATGGTTTTTATCACAAAGTATAAGAGAAACTTCTTTTCGGAAAATGTTGATATTTGAAGGCTTCTTGTCAATAGATTTTAAGATGTACAGTGAACGTATCTAGAGTCTTTGTAATCGTTACTCTTTGCGCTTGGACGAACACACATTACTGGAATGCACCATCATTTAATACCACATAAAATTGCACTCCTATGTTGGTCCAGTATATATCAAAAGAAACTTAAGTTTTAATTATAATATAAAACCTGTCTATGGCTATATTTGAATGTTGATGCGCGCTGTTAGCCAAAAAAAATCTACGTCAGATGCTTCACCTGACGTATTGTATTGTATTGTATTGTACCTGTATTAATTATCATCATTATATCAGCTGTTAAATGCTCACTGCAAGGCGTGAGCCTCCCTCAAAGACCACCATGGTGGCCAGTCTTGCGCTTCCAACGCCTTTTCGCAATTTTAACTATGTCATCAGTCGACCTAGCGAGAGGGCTACCCACGTCGTGTCTACCGGCTCGTAATGATAATATTACAGCTATAATATCCAGTTTTTATATTAACGTTATAAACTGCTTTCCTAATATTAAAATCTTCAATTCCAGATCTCTAATATACTTCGTAACGTAAGTACACCAAAAAATATAGAATTAATAATATAATTTACTCTTGAAATCGCAAAAATAACCACCGAAGGCCCATTTAAAGGTATTATCTTGGATTTATGTCTGATACTTTGCGGAAATTACGGGTGCTCCGCACTGCGGCAAGTTCGCAGTTCGGGGACTGAATTATCTTTGCCTTGTCACCGCATTCGTTCTTATTATGAGCTTATTGCGTACGGCGCTGCTTATTAGAATCCTTGTCTTTCCAATAATTTACAAAATCTCTAAATCTCTTACGGAAATTGCTTTACATCGGCAACGGTAAGAGTTCTGCTAAGGCTTAAGAGGATATACTTTTTTAAATTACATCATTTTAAAAAAATTTCATAAATTGACAATAAATCACACAAAAAAAGGAATTAAAATGACACTGATGAATCTCTTATACTTAAAATGCTTATATAAATTCCTATTTTTGTTTAATTTTATTTAGGTATATGAAACAGGTACATAAAAATGTGCACTAAGTTTTCTAACGTGTTACGGAAGCAGTATCCGACATTTAACTTAAAACAAAGTCTCGTCGGCAGAACAGTAGACAGGCTATATCTATTATTTATTGTATATGATAAGAAATACACATTATGTATTGTATATGACAGGAAATACGTTCTAACAATACTCAACATCTATCTAGTCTCGAGTCAAGCTAAAATTTCAAAAATTAAAAACAGGCCATTTCTCGTAAAATGAACCAATATTATTAAAATTCCTTTTGTAGCATTTTCAGACCCATACAATAAATATATTTCGACGTGTAAAGTTCTCGTATAGGGAACTTCCAAGACATTTCTGTATCGACGTCTAAGATTGACACTTGAATATTAACCAGTATATGTAAAGTAATTGTTTCCCTGAGCTAGTAGGTTCATAATTAACTCTTGTCTTCTTCAACTTACAACTACAAAATAAATAAAATATTTGGAACTATTTCAAAAAATATTTCGAACTTGAACAACTAAACATTAAACAACCGTTTGACGGAAAGGTCTTTGGTTTTCTTTCCGTTGTATATACTTTTTGTTGTGTATACTTTTTAACCTTGTATATACTGTCGTAGTTATCATTGTTCTTTAAATTGTAAATCCTGTTTTAATTTATCCTTTTGTACTATTTACGAAATACAACTAAATGACTTAAAACAAATAAATAGAGGTTATACTAGTGCCTTTTGAACATTTAGAGCATGAGAGGACTGCCCGCCTTGGATAAAATATGATCGTTGTTTTGGAGCTTTTACGGATATTACTTATTCAAAGTAAGAATAGAGGATACTTGACTTGCTTTCTACAGTACAGGCACAAATTTAACACGATTTTTTGAAAAAAAATATCAATTAATTGTTTTATTTAAATGTTATTCGTATTTAATTTTATTTTTATTAAAAAACTTTGAAATTTTCAAAAATTATTATGATTAAAAATCAAAGATTGTATTACACTTTAATTAAATAGGAAATTAAACATTCTTTTACTTTTTTATTTAAAATAAACTCCAGAAATAAACACACACGTTAAAATTATTAAAGATGCGAAACTTATAAACAATTAAGGATTCTGATTCACCTATTTATTGATGATTGGAACATTCACCATATGTTTTAATAAAAAGAGAGAGACAGTAAATAAACAATTTATGATTTAAAACTATATTGAAATAAAATAAAGTGTATTCTACTGATTACATACTACAGATAATACAGACATTACAAAACCACAACACTACATCCCTACTTAACTTTAACACGAAAATGTGTTAACACTTCTTTTCGGTACCTCCATAGTGACATACCAAAGAAAATGGAATCGTTAATTTTAATAATTACTTCAATCTTTTCCGTAAGACAACATAACTATACTATCATATACTTAGTCTTGCCATAAATATTGTTATAAAGAAAAGCACGATTTTTTTTTTTATACGTAACATTTATTCCTTTCATAGTGAGTTAGTTTAATACATCAATATATAACTATTAAAAATATACAATGTTTATTCGAAGTGGTCTCCATTGGCTGCAATACAATCTTTTAAACGTTGAGGCCAGTTATCAATAGCAGCACGAACTCTTTCTAGAGGAAAATTCTTCACTGCCAACCGAATGGATCGTTTTAGGGACTCCAAATTATCATGGCGTTTAGAGCAAGCCTTACTCTCTAAAACTGACCATAAATCATAATCCAATGGATTTAGGTCAGGACTTGACGACGGCCAGTTTTCAGTGCTGATAAAGTCCGGAACGTTAGTTTTCAACCAAGATTGGGTGGATCGAGCTCTATGACCCGGTGCCGAGTCTTGTTGAAAGCACCATTCTTTGTTATTGAACATGGTGTTAGTTAAAGGCTTAACTACCGTCTCAAGAATGGTATTTTGATAAACTTGTGCCGACGTTTTAATACCTTTTTCACAAAAATATGGCTCAGTCACCCCTTCATAGCTAACACCCCACCAAACCATCACTGAAGTGGGATAATGCCCACGTTGTACTCTGTTTACTAATTGCGAAGCTTCTTTAGAGCTTCCAGCATAAATACGGTCATTTTGTTTATTAAAATACTGCTCAATTGTAAAAATTTTCTCATCCGTAAACAAAATTTTTTTGTGACCTCCCTTTGCGTACCGCTTAAGTAGTTGTTTGGATTTTACCACCCTATTCTTCTTTAAATTATCAGTTAAGAAGTGACCAGTACGTCTCTTATAGGCTGCAAGTCCTAAGTCATCTTTTAATATACGCGACATGGTTCTAGGAGCTATCTTCATCTCCCGAGATAAAATCTTTTGCTTACGGACAGGATTTCTTCGAATTCTTTCCCTAACTGCTTTAATCACCTTTTTCACACGAACGGTACGTGGACGGCCAGATCTTTTTCTGTCACAAACAGAGGAGGTATCATTGTACCTATCAATAGCCCGGTAAACAAACATTTGACTAATACCAAGCGGGTGGAGGGTTTTAAAAATTGCACTTTTCTCCATACCTACTTTATGTAAGGCAATCACAGCGATTCGGTTCTCTTTATCACCCCACTCCATTTTAATATAACAAAATATTTAACAATATAATGGCGCGAAAATAAGAAAACACATCAAGCAATCATATAAAAATGACAGATTCCAAATTCAAACGTAATATTTTCTTTTTTTGAATAGTAACAGTATTTATGGCCAGACTAAGTATAATTTGATTCAAAAATGTGTTCTATCAAAATTTATACCGAAAGTTTTCCATTGTACGCACTTTAAAACAATTACATATAAACTAAGAACGAACATTCAGGAGAATACTTAATTAACATCCCTAAAAATATCTGTTACCAAAGATATATCATTTTATCGATTGCGTACTGAAGACTAATGCAATAATATTTATAATGTTCTTTAGACGGCGCATCGGCTTAATTCGAATTAAAAAAATAATCTAAATATAATAAATTTCATAAAATTGTAAAAGGATTTAACAAATCCAAATTTTTCAAAAATGTTTTATTGAGTAATGGCGATATAAAACAAAAATCAATAAACAGAAAGTGTAAAACTTATGTACTGTAATTAAATTCTTAATTAACACAATAGAAAAAGTCGCTGTTCATGTTCAGGTCATTAATATGTTGGTTCAGGTAGTAAATATATGTTAACCATTTTTAATTCTTCACTAAGGAATTCATGAAAAGTGCCATGATACTGCTGCAGCAAATATTTTTACAACCGTAACTTTTATTAAATCGGAGTTTTTACCTTACTACAGTATATATAATTACTACAATTTTATCAAAACAAGTAACATTTGATTCCATTAAATATAAGTTTTCATAAAGAGTTTTTTGGGTTAAAATTGAAAACGGATAAAAATGAGATTAAACGTATTTTTAACGACAGAAAACTTTAGCAATGTGTCGCTTGATTACTTTGTTTTCATCTAAGATATATGTAGAAAAATGTATATCCATAAATCAATATTGTTAAACTTTGGTTTAAAAAATATCTTGTTGTGGAGTTTCTTCCTGCTTCTTCACCACAATTATAACACCTTGCGAAGCAGAGTAGGAACAACAATCAAATAGAGTTAAAAAAGGTCAGAAAGCTCGATTAATGCATAAATAATTATTAACATTCATAGAAAATAATTATACGAAAATGGAAAAAAAAAACTACTTAGACCATAGTTAATCAGGAATTTTAACTTGTTTTTTAAGAATACAATAGCTTTTAAAATAACTGACGGTCTGAATTTATAAAAGACGAAGTGCCAAATGCGCTACATACATTATATTAGATAATTATTTAATTGTATGATATTACAGGTGAATGTATTTTAAAAGTAACAATAGATTCTAAAAAACAATTCACCGATGAAACTCCAACTCATCAGAATCCAAAAATTACCTGAAGTTCCGAAAATGATAAATCTCCGTTATTTGATCATTGTACCCTCTTGTTTATCTATGGCAGATGTTAAAGTGACATAACTGTGTCAGAATGTCCTGCCAGCCATCCGTCAAAACTTTTCAAGGTCAGATGTAAAAGTGAAACGCTGTCAACATACTAAAGATTTGTTTTTAAAAGAACTTGAACAGTCTTCAAATTGAGCTTATACTACTATCTCGACGGATAAGTAACATGTACACTCTAAGGATGAGGATAATAATTTGTGAGACGTTACATGGCTTACCAAGTCCGCAGTTACTATGTATTTTAAATTACAAGTAAGAATATACAAGTACAACCTGATCTACAAAGTTTTAATTAATAAAACATTTAGGAATTACAATTGTTTTTTATGTCTGTATAATAAACATTTTTTTTTAGTTTCATAAAGCTATAATTTCATACTTTGTTTTCTTTATTTGTGCACGTCTAATATTTTTAATTTTGTTAATATTCACCTTTTAAACTTCTTTACGCAACCACCAGTAGAGGCGAAAGCGTAAATGTTGGTACACATTACATTACAATGTAATTCTAGGTACTTAAAGTTTTAAAAAACAAGATGCTGAATTTGTAACTCAATGCTTTTTCCTTTAGCTTGTAAAGATCTGCTAGTTGTTACCTTTGTTGTTCATGAATAGAAAAAGGTTGTTGTTTGTTGTTACAACAACCTTTTTCTATTCATGAAATCAAAAGTAAGGAGTACTGTAAACGCTCTTTTTCAGACATAAAACTTATCACGAACATATTACAAAACGGAAAGGTAAAACAAAGTTTTACCTTTCCGTTTTGTAATATGTTGATACGCAACGTAATATGTTTGTATGATTGCAGATGAACAAAATGGCGTCAAAAGATTCCTTTACTTTACGATCTATTTGCTTTAAGTACTAGTAGAAAACATAATAAGTACTCTGTAATCTATAAAAGTTAATTCACATTAAGCAAAGTTTCACTTCCTATTTAAAATCTACATAAAATGTGTAGTAACTTTACAATTGTTATCACAAAAAAATTTTACTTTACAACTTTGGAAAGGTGTTTGTACAAAATGAGCATGACATCTACGACCTCAGTAGTAAGTGGACACGGTCTTGATCTTTGTACATATATATAACATAATTCAAGTAGCACATAAGCTGTATTTTTATAAAGATAAATACATCAGATCACAGTAAGGTATCAGCAAATAACATTATAATTTACTTCGATATTGATTAATCGTTCAATTAACTATCAACTAGTTATCAGTTTGCGGCTTTTGCCGTCTCATTGAAATTTTTAATGCCTAAAATATTTGTTAAATATACAAATAACTGTAAAAAGTTAGAAGCTCGTTCCTTTTTATTTTAAATATTATCGTATAATGAGCAAGTTATTTATTATTAGGTACATATATATACTAAACTAAAGTTCGTATACGACGATGTTTTTTTTATGGCTGTGAGTACTCATGACGTCAATTTCAAGACTAGTGTCAAGCGGAACCCTTGTCATGTCATAATCCTCTTAAGTTGTGGCAGTAAAGGAATAGGTAAATTCCCTGGATATTCTTAACCAAACGGTAAGTCTGACGAATCATTGAAATGTACTACTTTTAGGAATAATCTATAAAATCACATTTTTGTACATACATGTTTAGATTTAATGATATTGATTCGTTTTAAAATATTGTTTCTTTTTTGTTTTAACGTAATGTTTTAAAATTTCAAACCAGAAGAGATTTTTTTTTGATAACAAAAATATTTAAAGAATTGGCTGAATATTATAAAGTAACTTTGAAAAGAAAGACATAAAGCGACCACAGGAATTCTTGAAGATTCGCACAGATTTTTCTATCATTGTATCATTCTTTTAAATTAGTTGTATCTTTTTTTAACCAGGCTATCTTTAGATATTTCAATAAAATGAAATAACATTTTAGTAAATATGATAAATATCAAGTGTATGTTTATAATTAACAGTAGTATCACAATAATATCTTATAGTGGAAAACTAAAATATTTTTAAAAGAATTGCAGTACATTTATTAAAATCTTTCAAGCTATAACAATATAACACATGTAAAATTAACGGATCCTCTAAAACTATAACACATTTGTGGTTCACGTTAAACATTCGTTTTAGATATTGATCGTGCCAAAGTTGTAACATAAAAAGAGCCACAGGTAAGCATTAAACTCGTGGGACAAAAACTAAATAAGTCCTATATTATGCAAACAGGCATCATGAAAGGCGTAGATATATGAGGGAAGTTCGTTACGAAAATCGCGATCTTTTCCCGTGAGACTAGCCAGCCTGCTTGTACGTCGTATTTTCAAATTTGTGGTTTGTAAGGAAGAGAATGCTCTCCCAAGGGATGGAGAAAAGAAAGAGGGACAACGATACACGTTGTTATAATATATCTTTAGGCTTAAAATAAAATTTAAGCAGTAAAAGTCTTAATAATAATTACATTCATCTAAACACATATTTTTACTTTACCTGGATAAGTTGATATACTTTTACACTGACCTTTAATGGGTGCCTTACCATATATTTTGCGGCTTGTAGTTTAAAGGGATCCTGTCTATAGATTAAGAGGCTGGACTCCACACGTCAGTCTATCGATGGCACGAACATTTTTCATATTCGGAATAGAAATGTACTTAATAATTTCTGCTATAATTGTGGAAAGAAATACTTAGAGAGACAATACTAGGTCTGAGAATAGCACTACGGAAATTGTTATTAGTACTTTTGGAGGCATAATTGCTTCATTGAGAGTATGTGTCACAAGAAAAAAGCCAATAACCAAATATTGTAGATAATGTAGATACCAATAATGTAAATACATCTATTTATGACACACGAAGACAAATCATAGGAAAAAATGCATTGAGTAAGGGCGTAGCGAATTTTACCCAAGAGATACCGATAAATAAATTCTTAAGGCATTATTCTTAAGAATAAGGTGTACTATGGGGCTCGGAGCTGTGGGAGTGCAGCGGTAGAGAACTGAAGATTTTCTATTGTTAGTCGCGGGTTCGATTCTCGAGGTAAAATTGGTGCCTATGGGCTGAAACGAACGAACGCACGAATGTATGGTACGTTCTATTCAAAATCAATGATTTTCTGAAATAATACATGATGTCATAGAATTACCCACCATTAATATCTTTGGGGGAGGTCAATGTCTTGTAATGGGCGTCTATGAGCTGAAAAGAAGACGACGATAAGAGTATATGCTTATATTATGGTTTTGTTGTCTACCCAAGGTAACCGCGCAAGAAAAAATCGTTTTGTGATCTATGTATTGCAGGCTCCTTTAATACGTTATTATTGCTCGCACAGTTTTATATTGGTTACTTCTCGCTAAACAAGTTCGATATCTATTTTTATGATTGTTATGTTAATATGTTTTTTCTATTATTTAAATGTCATCAGTGTGTAGAGTAACGTATAATATGTTCTGAATATATTTACTACATGATTTTATATTTTACGTCAACTTAAATTAAAAATCTGTGACTTATGACTTGAATCTTATAAAGTATGTGTTTAAATTAATTCTAGCTGAAAGATGTTGACAGGATCCCAGCTGTCCTTTGACAACGGTCGTAGGAGGAGAAACTGTAATCTATTACTCCGAACACATGCCCCGTCTTGGTTGCGCCCTCACAAGTACGAATGTCACTCTTTGAACTTTATTTATTACACAGCTGTAGAGTTTTTGCTATTGTCCTACTCTGGAGATACTTTATTACATATTCATTTTCATAATTTTCAACAAATGGTAGTGAAATTAATTTAAGCAAGATAGCTATTTTTGTAAGACGTATTTTATAAAAAAAAGTTTAACAAAATGATTGCAGTAATTGAGCATAGTCTTCCCATAGCCATGAGATGAAAAGAAAACATCTTAACAGGAGCTTCAATTTTGGGCTTAAAATCTAAAACAATCGTGACAAACTTGCGATGTCAGGCTAATATAACAGTCGATTAGTATATATCTTTTGTATGGATAATAATAATAAAGGATGATTACTTTAAGGAAGTAGCCGATGTACTCTAGAAGGTTGGTAAGCGAAAATGACAGTGGGTAGGCCAAATATCGCGCAAAAGAGATGGTCATCGGCATGGACCCTAAGGTTCTGAAGTTTAAATCACGGACCGACACCCCTAACACATGACCTCCACCCACACAGGGGAATGTTGATCTTGTTAAAATCATCGGAAGACGCTGGATACAGGCCGTTTTCAATCAATCTTATAGAAAATCTACGAGGCCATCTTTATATCCTGCAAAAAACATCCTACGGCTGGAATGTTGATACCAGTTAATATATAAAACCAGGTGTCTCTTTATTCACAAGTAAATAATGATTCTAAAACGTACTAATATTTTAAAAAAATCATTTTATTGTCGATCGGAAAGAAAACAAAAAAGTAAAGGACCACGAGAAATTTTCAAAGAGAAACGAAATGTAATTAAATGGTACCAGTACACTAAAGGCACGAGCGTTTCGAATCAATCACTTAAGTAGCTGGTACTGATTGAACGAACATACTAAAGACCGATATTTTCGTTCAAAGAACCTATCGCTTTTCAAGCCTTAAAAAATTTAAGAGACAGATCGTTTATTTTCAAAATGTTCTTATATTGCTATTATATATTTACTTCGTTATAACAATAAAATGATTTTTTATGTAAAAATGTAAATAAGCTTTTAAATAAGTTTTGGAATTCTCTGCATGAGTACTACCACGGCATTTATTAGCACGTGAGTACCGTTACAGTTACAGTTTAAAGTATGTTTTGATTAATGAAATTTCTAGGTTAGTAAATTGACAAAACTGAAGATTTGCATTATAATATATAGACAAACACAGAATCATTATCAACAGGTAATGTAGCATCCCATCTAGTCATTGTGCACAACTTGCCGTTTTTAAATAATGTTTTTTAACTTTGTTCTACGTTAACATTTCGCATTAGCTTACCTACCGAGCGAGGCATGAACGCTATTAATAATACAGTTTGAAGATTGATGAATTATGCGCCAAGTAGCATGCGATTAACCTTATTTTTTGTAGTACATTCAGCATAGGAATATACTACAAAAAATTAGGCCATCAATATGTAATAGAGAGTCAAGCTATTAACTCTATCTTAAAAACGCGGCCGCATTTATAAAGAAATTTTATCCTTTGAATGTTGATAAAGCACCGTTAACTTTCCTAGAGCAAAAGTTCTCACAAAGGACTTACAATTAACTTTCATTGGATATACCCAGGTCTTCGCTAATCCACGGATTACATACACGTAGATTTGAGGTGAGCACTTAAATGTTACGTAACTTTAAAAGAGGCTACATAGCACTTACGTTAATGATATTAAATATTAAAGATGCGATTCGTTGCACTAAACATTTCCAGGCTATAGAAATAAACCTATTTCTGTACCTATATTGGATTTATACTATGACCCAGACTATAAGTTTTAAACCACTTAAAAACAGATTAAATAAATTTAGGTAAGGTTTATTTAAATTTATTTACCAATTATTTATTTTTATAGTTAAATTATTAAAAGCCTTAATAATGACTATGTATTATATTAGGAATAAGGAGAAAATTCTAAAATATTTATTACATTTAACACAGTTATTAATTTTCCATCGCAGTTTGTCTAAATTTTTCCTCTTATTTATTTAGTAACTGCCCAATGTGGCGATATTGTGTTTATTTCTGTGTTTTTTCATGTCTTTTCCTCTTTTCAAATCTATAATTTAGAACTGTTATAATATTGCTCCTAATTAATTAATAATTTTATTTAAGATGTTCTAAAATTAAAATGTCTTCGCTACGTATTTTTGTATCTACACAGAAATTTATGAACATTACTTTGATGTTGGGATTATTCCATAAATAAATGTAAAAAAATACATTGACAAATAAAAATACAAAATGTATTAAATGCTTTGATGACATAATAATCTGCCTTAACGTTACAATTAAAAATTTAGCGTACAATAAAATTCTGTGTAATTATCGGAATATTAATTAATAATACTGTAGCAGCCGTCGTCAGCTAAACAAGGCATAAGGCTTTACCGATTATATCTATGGGTGAATATACCATAATCGCTACACCTCGCAGGCTGGTTGCCGATCGCAATATGGTATTATGGTACACAGAGAACACCGCTGCCCATCCTCTGGAAACTTGTTTGTGAGCAGTGACAATCTTGTTTAATTAATACATAAGGGTGAATTATGTTAAATAGTATCCCGGAAATAGATTTCGCGACCTTCGTCCGCAAGTCTCAGTCGACTACCGTTTTTTTTTTATGGCCCCGCTATTGGGAGCCTCTCGTACCCCCTATCTAGTTTGGGACAGGGACTTTATTTACACGTAATTTTTTCAGAGTTTTAACTTTATTCGACACACAACTTCAAACTTTTCAATTCTTTTATTCTTTCCTTTAATCCTTCACAATATCTTGCAATTATTGTTCTTTCATTCCTTCTTGCTTTCATCGCCTTCCTTTCTTCATCTTTTTACTCTTAGGTGGTACTAGGTGGTATTAGGTACATTTTTATTCTCCAATCTTTATCTTTATTTTTTGTTATCACAGATTTGTTTGAATTTGAACTTTTTAATACATTGCTAGACTTGTCTTATTTTCTATTTATTTTGATAAGTATTTACATGTGCATGTAAACGAACTTATCAACGATCAGTCCACTACAGTTGGATTATTACTACTCTGCAGCAGTCATAATCATTATAAACTTAAGAGTATTTAACGGTTTAAATTTTTAAATAAATTAATGGTTAAAATAAGGTATCAGAAACAATGCGAAAACATTTCTCGTGCGACATTGTTATTATTTGTGTTAGTCTTAGTATGACGGCTTATGTTACATAGACCCTTGTCAAGCTACTATCTGTCATGTCAGTAAGAGATTTACTTAATTTTCCTAAACGTTACCTTACGTATACAATAAGCCTGGCGTAAATCTGAGTTATGATAACAATACCGGTTACCTATACGACCTCAACTACACGATATCATTTATAAAGACCTTTTTAACTAATTTTTAGCATTATAAAGAAATAAAAGACATGAGAAAGAAACATATTTCTTAATAATTACACAATTGTTTTATGTTTTATTTATACTAATATTTAAAGTGAGCATTCTAACTTCTTCTTCTTAGTGTTTACATTAAGAATATAGATTAGTTACACTTTTATATTTTTTGTGAAACTGTTACAGAGCCGCGCACGGTTATATTCGCCTTTAAAATTGAGTCAATACAGCAAGTAGGTGACCATCTTCTAGGTCATTTACTCTCCACATTTTCAGTATCTTCGGTTAAATTTTAATTTTTAAAATTACTGTAATTATATGCGTTCAAGCGGCAAATGCTCTCGAGTTGGTTATAAGATTGACAAAGATGCTATTGTAATTATAAACGGTTCTATCACAAAATTCGTCTTGTTTGCAGTTTCATTGTTATAATATCCCCTATTATATTATTGTCTACAATTAACTAGCAATGAAAAGGTTTTTAACCCAATATATTATAGCTCTAACTGGTTACCGAATAAACAAGTCACAACTTGGATATCCCTCGTAATTAAGATTCTTTTTAAATTCATTTTAATTTGATTTACTTCAGGTATTTGTAGGACCTATTAACATAAATTAATTTATAACGAACAGTTTAAATTTTAAGTTAACTATAAGATTTCTTAATTGCACTATAATTTATTATAAATCTTGTATTAGTTGAAGCTGAGATATATTAATACTGACAGTAAACATGTAATTATTTATGTGGTTATCAGTGCATAACACTGTAAATATTTATTTAAGAAATCAATTTATCGTTTTTTACAAGTTACACTAGTTAAAGAGTTCCATAAATATTTACGTTATTCATACACAAGTAAACGCAGAGCGTTTGCAAAATCAGGTTTCGGAAAAATTATTACGGGACCGTGCAATAAATAACACACTATCTACGGTGAGCTGATCACACTAATTTCTTTTGTTATTTTTCAAATATCATTTTTGGACAATCAAATTTTAAGTTTTTTCTTTAATATTTTTCCGTTTCTTTTTAATTACGGCATACAATATTCTTTAAATCGATATTTAAATTATTTACTTATGGATATGAAATCATCTGGTTTATATTTTAGTCGCTATTATCCTTTCAGCCCTAGAACATCCATTATTGAAGCATAAAATTATTAACCTTAAATATTTATTAATTACATATTATTCTAAAAAAATTAAAACATACAAATTTCTTAGAAATTATCTTTGTATTCTTATAACTGTGTCATGACAAAACTTACCTTGTTCATTTAACACAATTAATAATATTTGACACAATTAATAATAACTTTTTTTTTATAATAAAAATAAAAAAACAACATAAACACTAGTTTATGATCTGTACAAATTCGTAGATAAAACAGCAGAAATTATTCTAAATTTGAAACCAAGCAAATATATTTTATTAGGTGATCTTCTATTCTAATTAAGTTCTAAGCTTACATTGTGTAGGATATAGGAAGTAATTAATTCTATCCACATAACGTATGTCCCAACATTTTAATAGTATTTTCGTATAATAAGAATGAAATTTCTGAACGAAAGTTCTGGAAAGTTATAGCATCATATGTGAAAGTTATAAAACAAAGCAGGCAAAGTAGTCTTACAAGTTCAGTATTAGGCAAAGTAGGGATTTATGAGTGAAGTTTGTTTAAATGTCATAATCTTGCTTAGGTCGGGTTCAAGCCTCGTTATTGTTTTATAAGTAGTGTGAATAATATTAAACTTTAATACATCAAAAGGAGAAAAAAAATTCTACCTAATATCTCGTTGAAAAGTAGCGCATACATATCGTTTCATATATTAGACATTCCAAGGGTTATATGTTCTAATTTTATTTTAAAAATTTTTTCATAGATTCTTTTCTGGTAGAAACCTCTTTCTTCGTAATTCTTTTTCAGTTTGTTGCGATTGTATTATCAAATACTGCTTTTGCGCTGTCTTGATTATAGATTTTGTTTCCATAGTTACAACTTATGGATTATATAGGAATGATTCTGTGTATCATTATTTTTACTTTTTTATTTCTAGCATGTGGGAGAGATGCTGTTATATTTGTATAATAGATATTAACAGGATTATTGCTCTAACGTAACTAAACTAATAGAAGTATCGTACGTGGTATGCTATTGTAAAAAAAGCAGATGTTCAAATACAATTCTAATGATCATACAGCAACAGGAAGAGTCACATTACATCCTGTCGAACGTCAGTTCAGGTTCGGTCCTGGTATTGACAAGCTCACCTGTAGAAACCATCATTCTTTTATCTAGTTTGCGTATATTGCTAAAACTGTATCAAAATATAAACTATCGTACTACTACGTTGGGTATTACTGGCAAGTACGTCCTCCATACTTTTTAGAGTTAAATTATTTTTGTGGTTTCAAATTCATATTCCACCGCCGATTCACATCGATACGCCATTAGACAGTCAATATTATCGTGCCCGGGTCAAAATATTCAATAGTTCACAATTGTAAACGGTTATTGTAAATATTTAAATATTACCACATCAAACCAATGGACCACCTCGATTACATCTGGTTTGCATTTTCCTTGCTATCTAGAAAGAACAGATATGCTCAAGGGCAGCCTCTCACGGCTACCCGCAAAAAAATATTTTGTTTTATTCATTTAATTGAAACGAGAAAGTATTACAAAGTATTATATATTTCCACGATGGTTGAAAAATAATAAGCTAAATAATAACGCTGCAATTTCTAAACATCATGCAAAGTTGATTGATTTTGAAAAGTTGACAAAATTGTTTAGGGTTGCATTCTTTTCAGAATTTACAGTATAAAGGAGGTTAATGGCGTGTTGCCCGGACGATAATTCATCAATCTTCCCAGCTCTATTATCGATCATGCCAAGCTTCATAATGCACTGGCAGATTAATGGTTCTTTGAGAGCATTGCCACTCTTTTATCTTGCCACTTAATGTAATATTATTCAATGTTTCTTATCTTTTCACGTAATCTCTTTTGATTTAAACATATTAAGCTAATTTTAATAAGAAATACCAATAAACTGTTATAGGAAAGATATTTTCACATTTTGTACACTGAATTAAGACATATTTGATCAGGGTTTATTTTGTTTTTTATAACATGAGTAAATTTTTATGTGGACAGCGACAGCGTCACGAAACGCGCGCTTGTTCTATTCGTCAACGGGTCGTTTACGCTCTTTCTTGTTTTTCATTATTTGATGGAAATATATATACGAATCGACAATTTAAGCCTTATGCTCTTTTTTATTCGAATATTCAAGTCATATAATTATTTCGATATTATAACATATTTTGCAGTGCAAACCGTAGAAGGCGAGCAACAGTTTTTATTTTAATTTTGGCTTTTCTTAAATATATTCTGTTTAATGACAAAAGCGGCCAGACAGATTCAACTTTTATATTATATTTAATGTATATTCGAATAAATAGATATAAATATTAATTATAACAATACTTCTAAACAGATCCTATTACATACTTAATCGTTTTTGTACATAGTTGTAAACATGTACACGATATTGTATTACGCAAAGTTATAAAAATGTAAAATACAAACGTAAAAATAATTTTGATTTAAAATAAGCAAGGTCAAATTTTTCGTTTGATAGGAATGTTTAACGATGTCATAAATTACTCAACATTTGTGTGTTCAACTTTGACATTCCATAATTTTTATGTAACTCTCTCCTAGCATGACTGCTGTAAATAATCATAATTTATATCGTCTATTACGTTCTTTTTTAGTTTCAAAGATATAAATGCCAAAGAAAAAACAATTATATTCAGACAAAAGTTTTTAGGCAACAGTCTTATTCAATATTTATTTATTCTTCAGTTAAACATGTAGCAACTTATTTAATATTAACTTCTTTTAGCTATTCATGTAAATATTTTTAAGAAAAAATATAAATTAATTAAGAACAAATTTACGAATGAATTAATTCTCACGATCTATTTTAATAAACAGATTGCTGATTTTTCTTTTCAGGTCTTTACGGGTCGTCTCTTTTGTAAGGGCGTTTCAAAATCCTCGCTAAATTGCCGCAAGGCTTTATTGTTTTCAAAGAAAATAGATATTATGACTGCTAATTTGCAAATTTTAGAGAGTAACTCTGAGGGCTTAAGCATGTCAATAGAATAACGAGCCCGTTCTCATTTTCATTGTTTTAGCTTATAAAGAGATTTAAGCGGAGCAGAGTTTTTCACATTTGTTCAATTTCGTACCAATGTAGTATACCTTTCCGCTAAAACTTTTCCATTATTAGTTACATTCCAGTTATAGTTATATAGCGAAATGATTGCTAAATATGCAAATTTTACCCCTTTAAAACACACGTCATACAAAATACTATACACTTGACAGCATAATCAATGTGATATTGTCAGTTCTGATTATTTTAACTATTCCGAATTTCAGTTTAGTAAATTAGGTCTATTAATTATATTTGATACATTCATTTAATATTATCAGTGTGACGGATGAAAAAATTGAGAAGAAAAATATTTTAGACAGTATTATATACATCATTTCCTATGAAAAAGAAAGCGGTTAAGTTGACTGAATTAATAAAAATTTTAAGAAGTATATAAAGTTTGAATTCAAGAGTTAATCACCCAAAAAATTTAAACGGGGTAAAGCTATAAATATTTATACAAATAGAAATAATAAATCATTAACAGTAACTTTGACGTATACCTTATCAGTATAAACAAATACATAATAATTTCAGGAAAATAGAGAAATATTAGTATAAATTCATATTCATAGTTTATATATTTTTTTATTGGAGGCGTCTGTAATGGAAATAAAATAAACTTTTTCAGGCACTGTTATCGAATTGAGTATAAATAATAATTTAACTTCTTTCAAGAAAACCGTTTAGTCTTTTAATAATTTTTCTTAATCAACTCCATTTTATATACCAAGTTTATTTTTAACTAACGACCTAACCTAACCTAACTAACAACAAATAAAGTGCGTTTTGAATGTGGCTCTATGAACTTTAAAATAAACGACAAAAACCTAATAAAAATATCGGATTTATTACCTTTAAAACAGGGACAGCAATTACCTTTAGTGATATATTTATACAGGTAACAAATAGAATTTTACACAAACGATCCTTAACTATTATATATCCTTTATTAATCTACAAACAAAGAAATGCTTGGTTTACCTTTTTAACCTTCATTAAACCTTCTAATTTAAAACAAGTTTTAAATTATGTGTTATGCTTCAATAAGACCAGTTAAACTTTTATTATCGATACAAAATTTAATATTAAGAATAAAACATTCCCGCAACTAAGCTATTTTTAATTAACCTGCCAACCGAACCTAATAGTTTTTTACGGCTTAAATTTTTAACACAAAAGGTGTTTTATGCCGAAACAGATTTCGAATCATTAACGGAGAAACAATAACTAGTCCAATCATTCCATTTTCAGTTTCACAATAATTGTCATGAACATCTGCCTCGACGTTCTGTGAATGTTTACAGTATTTGTTCATTGTAAAAGTAAATGGTATCGCACTGTAAAATATGAATCATTGCAGCTTTTATAGTATTTTCAGATCGATGTCTGTTTCTTTTTTATAATCGTCTAGTAAAGCTATAAAGTATTTAAAATTACCTGTGAGTATGGTAAATTGTTGCCTTAATTTTCATAGGTAAGTAATTTTAGTATTAAAATACGGTATAAACTATGCTTATTTAAAATTATTACTAAACAAGTAACGGAAAACTTACCTTATATTAAAAGTGATAATACAACTCAATTACGAGACATTTACTATATTCAATACTAAAAATTTTAGGCCGTGCCTTATTTGTAATGTTACTAAAGAGCTTATTTCCGCAATGAATTACAAACTGTAAAGAATTCATCAATTGACATATCTAAGCACAGCTTGATTAGTCATTTTAGTCATTTTCAAAACATTATGTCCATATTAACTTCATAAGGTAATGCCGCTGATATCAATACTGTTTTGGTGTTAAACGAGTGCTGTTTATACAATCTGTAATATAAGGGCTAGTAAAAAATTTCGTTAAAGAACATTATGACGGTATAAAGTATATGATAATCTGATCTCTGTATTTAAAAATGTTAGAAACATAACCGCGTTCATAAGCTAAAGATAAGTTTATTAATTATCCTAAATAAAACTCAAGATGTTCATTAAAAATACTTTTAAAAAATCGTTTTCAAGTGCGAAATATCTTTAGTTTATGACAAAGGTACGAATTGAATTGCTCTTTTAAAGTAAAAAAAATTAGAATAACCACGAAAACCTTCAGAGTTTATTGTAGGCCTTTCTTGGATCAAGCCGCATTTGGAACTAAATCATGTTGTAGTTTTTTATAACATATATGTACACGTGGTAACTTTAAGTGATTGTGAGGCTAATAATATGAAAGTATTCAGTTTTATTTTTATAAATTACTGTGTAATGAATTCCCCAATAAATTATAGTTAATGTCGTTACTTTTAAAATATTATTAAACGTATGAGTTATTGTACAAAAGAAATATTAAATTCATTCGTGTAGCGACAAAAAAACTCTGCGTCTCCTTTTTACAATATTACATTTTATTTATAATCTCTTTTACTTCGCAGCAACCGTTAATGTACGACGTTTTCTGAGGTACTTTATTAAGTCATAAATTTAACTGTTACCATCTTGAACATTAATTTTAAAAGTTTTTTTTACAATAATGTATGTACTGTAGTAACTGGTAATGAAAAAATACCGTAACATACAAATGGTGACTACGAAAGTTTTTAGAGCGCCAAAAATTTATCTAGATATTAACTAATATCTTGCCAATGTATATTGCTTCATCCTGTAATGGCGTTGCGAGAAGCAGTAGTATTAGATAGCTAACCTTCAGGAGGTCCATGAGTTTACGAACGTAGCCACCGTTATTATGGTATTAAAACTGTATTCCATGTAGGTTTTATTTTATTTTTAGGAATCACTAAAAGTCGCATAATCCAAGGGCGGAACTATAAAGAGGATGGCCAAACAATATCAAATCTATCACAGTCATTACCTTTTGTTTTTATACATTATCGTTTGTTTGTTTGGCCGCGTGATCTGACACGGTGTCCTGATGGATGATGACTTTGGTGACAAGACGATGTTGTTAAACTTTTACCAACACGAAAGGCATGCCAATGTTAGTGTAGTATAACTAGCATTGATTAGCATAAGCCTGTCCGATTGGAGAACTAGGCGATCATGTATTTCTTATGCTATTACCTGTCTCAAGTTTCGTTACCTGCAACAATGTTATGTACAGTATTTATGCTGGCATGATCGAATTCTAGTATATATCTCACGGTACTAATCAAAGCGACAAGGTTTTCTTTAACACATGATCGTGTAAGATATTATGTATTAGACTCACACTAATACCCAAGCTCGCTTGAATTTACTGGTAGGTAACTCTCATGCTAGACTCTATCATGTAGCGCACAATTTTGATGTTTGTTTCAGTAATTGTTGATTAAAGACGTCATTCGTACGGATTGTCATTGACATTATGAGGACCATGTTTGAACATGTTAAATCAATTTGAAATAGTAATACGAGATGGATCTTCATCAAAGCTGAACTAAATCTTCGTCTATGATTTTGTTGCTAACTGAACACATAACGAAAATGTTTTAATTATGGATTTAATACGTAATCCATAATCACTCCGAAATACATAAATCAATTTAATGTACGTGAAGACATTAGTAAATATTATTTTTTCGCATATTATAATTAATATTTTGTGTTCAACAAATAGGCATAATGGGAAGAAACAGAGTCAATACAAAGAGGTCTATTAATTTTTATGACATATGTTATAAAAATCTGTCTGTAGCCTAAATAAGTACGTATTCGCTTCGCCAAAAGATCTTATCACAAAATTTATAGGAATATTATACGGGCGCGAAAACGGCTGGTTTTGATTTTAAAATTATTACAAGATAAGATTAAGAAAGCAGTTTCTCAAATTTCTTGCAAATAAAATGTCTTTTAAATTTTATTGATCAACAGTTTGCCTTGGGTGAACGAAAATTCTTCTTCACGAAAGGTTTAATATAAAAGAAAAATGCGGAAAATTTTGTTTATTACTCAAACAATTTTTCGAAAGCATTTCATCTGAATTTCGGGTTTCTTGAATACATTATGAAAATTACCTACAGCTGAATACAGTTACAAGTCATTGATAACTTTAGATTTCACTTTTTTAAACCAGCTTATCTAAACGGCTATTTGCAGTGACAGACCTCTACATAGAGAGATCAAGTTAGAACTTTCTAAGCTGTTTGATCTTCGAAATTTAATAAGACTTAACATTTGATTTAAAGCTTTGGCAAATGTTGAATATCAACCTAAAAGTCCGTTGTATTTGGTTCTAAACTTTGAGATCGTATTTGAGAGATATTTGCTTAGGACAAAACGATTATGTCAAATATTTGGGAGAGGTAATGACTGAATGTTCTCGTCAAACGTTCGAAGAAGCCTTGTAGCTATTTCTACTATAATACGTTTTATGGCATCGCTTTTTATCACCGTGTTCTAAACGTCATTTTTTCCTTCAGAGAAAATCTTTTTTTTACAACTAAAACACTTTTTCATTATAACTTCTTAGCGCTTTTATAAAGTTTTATTTCAATAAAATCGGTACCTGTACAAACCGTACAAAAGGATTTTAGTTTATTACAACATGTTGTGGTTTAAATAAATTACTTGTGTAAGTAATGAAACTTGAAACAAAATTTGATCACTACCTATTCAAAATATATTCTGTAATCGTATGACTTTCCTATTCTGACTTCATTTATATCGAACGGAACATCGTGTTATATCCTATTAATCATATTTACCACATTAAATACATAAACTTATTCTTACCGTGCTTGTCTTTATCACTTCCCAGCAAAACTCTTAATTTTTGCGAGTACCAAAAGATGTTTATGATTTAACACAACCCTTTTTTTTATTAACTCCGGCCGTTTTGTCCCCACTTCTTGCTTAAAAGTTATTAGCAGTAGAAACCCAAATCAGTGGTTTGGTCTGCTGTTAAAAGCTCATAATGAGCATTGTCCTTGTGCGCTCATCATCTACACAGTATTATCTTATTGCTATAGTTTGTGAAGTCTGAACAAACTACAACGACGACTTTTTTCGTACGTTTTTAATTGTGATCCACTTTCAACGCCAGTTATCTTTCTCTTCCTCGTGAGATTATTCAAAAACAGTCCACTTTCATTATATCTCAATAAAAATCCTCAAATAATTGCCTGGTTCCTTACAGAGCTCGTGGGGTAACCAAATATCGAGCATTTTCGTATACTTTTTTTCAAACGGATCAAAACTGTTTTATAGCCAGAATATATTCTTTAGCTATGTCGTAACTACTAACATGCTGATTTTGATATTTATTCAAAAGTAGTATCTATTTTATCTGTAACTAGGCGATCAAAGCGAGGTGTTTCAATATACATGACTAGAAAATCTTTTAACCATCTTACCTTATTCTTACTGAAACTTCATTAGGTCCATTAACGTTATAATTTTTTTGTGTCCTGCGTTGGATACCATTCCAGTTTTGTAGTTAAATTTAAAAGGCAACGAATTTCATTTGTTTCGTCCGAAAAAAAAACAAATGAAGAATAACTCAAAACCTGAGCGGCACAAAAAGTGTAGTCAAAGAGATTTTAAGTTTATACATACTCTTCACGAAAAGACTTTCCCCGGTGTTTATTTATTATTTCTATTGATTTTTTGATCTGAAGAATTTTTGATAGTACGAAGTCAACGAACGAACATCATATAATAGTAGAATGGAAGAAAACTTAGTGCGGAAAATGAAAAAAAATTCTTAGAAAACAAATATTTTTACGCGGGGTGTAACGTATCGATACGAGCTCTTCAACGATACAGGAACGTTTCATCAACTGTGTCAAATATTTGTCGTTGCTGGGAAGAAACAACGCTCAGTCCTAAGCAAACATGTACGGAACACAACCCTCGCGGTCGACTATTGTTACACAGTAGATGTTTACATGAGACAACAATAAGAAAAAATTCCACCGCGTCAACAGTGGCACTAACCTAAAATTTAAAATGAAAAGGCGTTTAACTTTTGAATAGTACAAAATAATCAAGAATAACCTTCTTTTCAATTTTCTGTTTAAGAAACTCGTTACTCTAATAATCAAAGTAAGAAATAATAGCCAATTTATGTATTTTCATTGCCGGTTAAGGTTGAAATATAAGAAACGATATTTCGCACAGAAAATAGTATTCAATTATTTCCTTGACCGTTACATCGAAATGCTTTTATTTGAATTGCTGAATCTTTTAATAAAACCCATAATTCAATATCGCGATTCTTTTAATACAAGCTCGAAGCAATCAAATTATGGAAATGGGCGTAGTCTATCGGGGAATAAATTAACATATTTGTTTTGAAATTGCCGAGGAGTATTCAGATATCGTTCCAATTTTCTCCGGGAAGTTAGGTATTCTATTCAAATTAACGCAGACAATATTGAATACTGTAATCCGTCAATTGTCAGATAAATGGATGCATATGGATAAGAATCGCACGCTTGCGCTCTTCGCTCCTTACGACACTACTTCTGCGGGACTCGTCTGTCGCTTTCACGTTGAATGTAGGCAATGTATTGAAAGTTCTAATTTACTGGAGGAAATAATTTAAAAAAATGCAAAATCTTATAAAAATGCTGTAAAACTGTCGTTATCTCAAATATTTTTGTCGTCTTTCGTTTTTCTCTGCATCTTATCTGAAAAGAAATATAGAAGTTAAAAAACTTTGAATGTTCACTTTAAAATATTAATTAAAAAATCCTATTTTTCAAATTACCATATCCAAAATTGATGTTAGAGATACAATAGATAGATAAAATAATAATTTATTATTTTCGAATTCCTGAGGATATCCGCAGAAGAACCAAGATCATCGACGTAGGTCTAAGAATTGCTCGTATGAGTGACAGTTGGCGGAACACGATTATGCAACCGCTAAAAGATTCTCAAGTGACGACCAAGAGCCGGCAGACGCGGCATGGGTAGGCTTTCCACTAGGTGGATTTAACGACTTTGTTAAAGTTGCAGTAATTCGCTGAATGCGGGCAGCATAAAACCGGTTATAAGTAGCGATCTTTGGAAGGCTTATACCTTGTAGTGGACGCCTATGGGTTGAAGAGAAGAAGAAGCACAATTTTTGTATTTTTTTTATTGTTACATATTTAAACCCATTGTAAATACGTCATTAATTCATCCACAGTGCCGAAACTCCGTTAAGTTGACTTGTGCACTTAAAGTTAAGTAAACGACAGGATGGATCGAAATTCAAGTAACTTACCCTTGCCAAGAACTTAGTCGATGTTTATAGTTGATGGTCGATAGTTCGTTTTGAACTTCGCAAGAAACTAACGATCAACTAATTTGTGGGACCACCAATCTTTACCTTAACAAGCACGTCAAAGTTGTAAATCCGTAGGAAGTTTCTTGAAGTGGAGTGAACTTTGCGAAACTTATTTATTATTTCTGCTCGAATATTCGAGTTTAAGTGTGACGAATACGTCTTATTTTTTTTATTTTTTTCGTTAAGCTATTATGAAGCTAAATGAACATAAAACAAAAATAATAATCTAATTTGTATTTGTGGAATAAAGTTTTACGTAAATGGTTGTATTAAAACTTTTCTCTACCACCTTCAACAGTGGATTTTGTTGTAAATAAATTACTGCTAAACATTAACGTTTAGGTATTACAATGTTGTGTTAAACAGGACGTCTTAGATAGTGGCATGTACAGGATGAAGTAAAAGTTTTAAACGGGTGAATATATAGCTGTCAATTAAGGTGACACCTGACCCAAAAATCAATTGTTTCCTAGATTCATGACGTAATGATAAAACGAGTATAGCATAAAAAAATAATTAAAATTTCGGATCAGTGTGTATTATTATTAATGGTTGTTTACAATCTGTCCATATATACACTGTACAGCCAGAAATCATTAGCTTGTCGCACTCTAATAAAGACATAAATAAATTAATGTAACATATTTCAAAGTGATTACTTTTTATAAGGTAATTGGGAATAGCTGCAACAACCTTTTGCTGATAAATGAGCTGTACATTTACCCTTTTAAAGCTTTTAAACCTAATCACCTTGTGTAGACTTAACATCACGATCATTTAATATCAGTTTCGTGATCGCCATCTTGTAATGTAGAGAAAGATATTTTTTTCAAACAGAAGATTAAGTGAGAAAGGTCAGATATTTACTTCTTATTTATGAAAACAAACACGTTTATGAATATAAATTGTATGAATAAAAGTTTTGGCATTCTAAAGAGGCGTTTATTCTGGAAATACTTAGCATTCACTTATTGGTTGCCGTTTTTAAAATCTCAGATTCGCCTTATGAGTAAAATCGTGTAACTATTTTAGTATGGACTATTCATTTCTTAATATATAAGCTACACATATACCGGAAGCAATGAAATGTTAAGAAATAAAAATACTTTTATCTCATAAGGTGTTACCTTAAACTAAATTTTTATACCTATGTTTATATGTATATACGAATAAATTTAAGTTTATATTTAATAAAATTACGTTATTTTACTACACCGTTGACAAAAAAAACAATCAGTTGCTCAGATATTTACTTTCAAAAAAATTTATTTTCTTTAGTTCATTGACTCTGGAGCTCCAGCTAAAATTATTCATAAAATTATAATAGTTCGCAAAACAAAATGTCTGCTACTAGCCATATAAGACCGTCAAGTCATAAAATTTATATATTATGTTATTGTCAACATTAAAGCAATCGATTTGTGAAACACGTGATTAAACAAAAGTCGTGGCTGACCATGTTTTATTACATACAGTTCCGTGTAAAATGTACTGTTCCGAAGAAACTAATTGTTTTATTTTAATAATATATGGCTTTAATACTTTTCATGTATTAATAACAATAATTTATTTTACTTTTTGCGCTATATGTGTGAGTGAGGATTTTATAAAAATAGAATTATTCCTGCTCTACTTTTGCACACATTTAATAAAGTATTATTAATAACTCACAGTATTGATTTCTGTACCCGGAGCATACAAACAAGGTACGTCAAACTTTGGAGAAAAGGTCAATTGTTGATCCATCCCGACTGCGCAGCGTTTGGGGCAGTGAAACGTGGCTTCTCACTTCGTGCCTCATTAACAAGCTCACAGTTGGTCATCGAGCCATAAGAGCTGTGCTCGGGATTTCATTTTCATCGAATCAGGAATAAGGATATCCATAGATAAACACTTAGCGCGTAGAGTAGATGGCTGTTGGGGTTTTTAAAGTTCTCGAGTAAAGACCACAGACCAGAAAATACAATCAAAGGCCCTACAAAGTCGACAGACAGCCTTTAATAAAGTAGTCAGAAGACGCTTGAAGCTGTCCGTTTTCTATCAGTCCTATTGAAAATCTATTGGCTTAAATTCAGCAGAGAAAGTCTTACAACAAAACAGTACTTGAATTTAATTAAGAACTGTGATAATTTCGTTTTTGATTTTTTTTTAAACTAAGCGAATTCAAAACATTCACAATTACCGCTTTCCAACTATGAAGATGGTCGCTAACTTTAGCAACACAGTTCCAATCAAATGCGTATATTAACGAAAATTGTATTGTATTTGATATTGTTTTATGAATATATAAATTATTATATATCACTAATTGTAAATTTATTCAAACTTAATAATAATGACATTTATATTTGAAGAATGAAATATCTAATAACAAATTAAAATGTAACATTAAATATTTACCCGGTTGTATTGTGATGACAATGCAAAAGGGTTTGCAAAGGGGATTTCACGTGTCTACAGGATATTCAAAGAATATGCCGATTTCCTCAGCCATTTGTACAATTTTGTTACTTAGTCACTATATTAATTGTTATTAATAGTTTTGTATGTGCTCTTTCGCAGTAACAAGTACTGGTTATATCGAGCTTGTACAAAATAGAACTTTCACGATGATTCTACTTTTTTACAGATCCATAGCTCCGAAGCGAGAGAAAAAATCTTCTTCCCTCACTTGAAGTGATACAAAGTACACAGCACTTCTTACTACAATGCTTCTTTACTCCACACGAGTCAATTTACTTCTAACCTTTTCAAATGCGCGGCTTGAAAACTGTGATAAACAAAAAGATTTGGAAATTAAGATTTTGGAAAGGATTGTTAATGTAAGACTTTTTTTCTTCTGCAGCTGCAGTTGATACACATTCAATTATTTCTAACATTAATAGTACTATGTTTTGTGATACCGAAACTTGTGAAAGAGTTCTAAAGACGTCCGAAATGTTCCCATCCTTCTATCACAACAGAAACATTAAGAAGGCATCAGTTACTTCAAGTTATTCCTGCGTCACGATCCAGCTATTCTTTATCGCTTTTTCGTGGGTAATAGGCGACGTTTACCATGCCAAACCTTCTCTACAAGTCATGAACTAGTAGGTATAAATACTTAAAAACCTATAAGAAAGTATCGCAAGGGTTCAATTTATTTTTTTCCGTGATTGAAATATAAAATGGGAAACTACATCCATGAATATAACCGGAAAACAGCAAATTGTTTCTTTTATATTTTCATAGAAAAAGATGAGGGAAGTGAGAAAATATATGTAATGAAATTAATCACTACTATTGATCACGACCGTATTTTAAGTCTTTTTTCATCTGAGTCAGTTTAACTATTCAGAGTAAACAAAAGTCACAATGCTCTGTCTGGCAAAGTGATTATCAATAATTGCTTTAAAATACACGATGTTGTAACAAGTGCACGTTTTGACTTATATAAGTGACGAAGGCCTTGAAAAAACAGTAGGTGGTAATTAAATACAATGTGGAAAACACTTATATTATTACTGTCCGCAACGGGCTATCTGGCTGGCATATTATGTTCAGGTTAGCGTTTTTTATTTAAAAAAAATATTAGTTTATAATCGCGTAAGAATTAATATCGACAACATTACTCATTATTACCAAAAAAAATTAACTTTCAATATATTCAAACATAGATTTCGTATTAACAATTTTAATTACTTTTTTGTGCAGATATTGAAATTGTGGAGCTGTACCAGGATAGCAGTTCCAGTTTTTACTATTCGCAATGTGATACTCTGACTGATGGTACAGAAGTTCTCAATATATTTTTAATGTTTTAAGAAATATAGGGGCTAAATCGACGAGAGTTTTTTTGACACTTTTTGATTTTATTTCAACTAAAGTTTAACAATTTAAATTCATTTATTATTAATTCTTCTCTGTAATAAAAAAAAAAACAAACTATTATTTAACATGAATTGAAAAATCTAACATTCGATGTAAAGAAGAGAAGTTGATTTCTATTCTGCGAATTAAAAAAGAAATACGAGAACAGAAAGTGTAACCGATTTTTCACTTTTATTTAACATAATACAAAAGATCGAAACTGCTTGTCATTTTCTCAGCTTAAAAACTTTCAAATTTTAATTATGTAATAATTTATTTTTTAATACAAATTTCAAGATCAATTGTGTACAATTGCTTAGTATTTTAAAGCAAGTGGCTAAGTAACAAAGGTAGTAAAACTGAACTTTTTTAACAGATACTGCCTCCAACTGCAATGGGGATCACGAATATTATGAAGATTGCAACTCGACTGACGTTGAAGACAATTTGTGTGTAACAGGATGTCGATGTGAAAATAACTACGCAAGAGATGAAGAAGGAAATTGCTGCCCGATTGAACAAAGTAAATAATTATTTTATTGTCATTTTCAAAAGTCGTTCCGCCTAATTTTGATATCGTAATTTTTTTAGTAGTTAGCGTTAACATATCATTTTTAGTACTATCTTTATGTAGAATATAACGTAAGCCACGCTTCTTTAAAAATTGTGTTAAGCAATAAGTTAGTCATAGTTAACAAGAAAGTACATATTTAAAAAATTCTTTGTGAATGCCTATGTAAAATTCATGTAGTATTCATGGTAATTGGTTACAATTATAGAAGCACTATAGAGATAACTTTATATTCCATTTGCTGTTTATTATTGTATGGTACGCTAAAAACAAATGGTTTCAGAAATAAAAAATAACATGATGATAATATTGTAACAAAAAAACGTATTAAAAATTCGAATTACAGGTTTCTGACATTTTAATAGAGAAAAAATATTAAGCACATTACTTAGGTTTGTTGGAAATAGACGTAAAAGTTTTTTACGTACAAGCGAGCTTTACATTCATCCAGTATACAAGAAAACTTGTATACAGGTTGATTATTTAATTGTTGAAGATGAGCTATATTCATTTTGTCTTTCTTTAAACACTCATTTCTCTCTAATTGACGATAAACTTAATTAAAATTGAATGTACAAAAGAATTGTACACCTATTCTTTTGTACATTCAATCATCATGTAAATTATTATACATCACTAAATACACACAATAAACATATTATTCATCATTAAATTATTATATCATACAATTTAATAGTGCGAATTTCACAATAGCGACAGATACTACTACTACAACGGAAACGACGACGGTGTCATCTCCACCTAACGTCGACTCAGATGAAGCATTAAAAAATATATGGGAAGGAAATGCGAATTTTTCCTTAAACTTTATGAAAGTAAGCTAAAAACAATATAACGACATTACAAAATATTTAAAAGCATTACGCCTTCTAAACTTTGTTTATTCAGATGTATTTATAAATTAATAGCAATAATATTTTTATCCAATATTTCTTCATTATTGTAGAACATTGATTTCAATCAACGTTTGATTAAATCCTTTAACTCAAATTTCTCTTTAATTTAATGGCCGTGTCGGCTTATATTCACACCTTTTTCCACAGTTCAAAATCGCTGAAAAACCTGGAGAAAGTTTTATAGCTTCACCGTTTTCTGTGTTAATACCACTTGGAGAACTTGGATTATACGCAATTGATGATACCTTCTATCAACTTGCCAATGTTATTAACGTCTACGATAAGGACGAGGTGCGTAAACTAATTTCAAAATTGTCTTTATGACTAGTTTTATTGACGTACAAAAAACATTTATCGGATTTTATCGATCTATATATTCATGTTATTATAAATATTACTACTTTCTAAGGATCATATAGTTCTAACTTTCTTTTAACATCGTATAGTTATCACTTTCAATGTCAGAAGACTTAGATTTGATAATTTTTAAAATGAGACTGCAAACCATCCAAATACGCCCAATTCTACCAATTGGGTCGTAGATGTGTAAATTGAATTGAATTTTTTTGTGATAACTTTCACAAATATCGTTAACCAGTATAACAACAAAATTACTTATAACGAATCAAAACTTTTTCTGTGTAAGTAGTTGATTAAAAATTAAATCATCACAGTGTTTCGTACTAAAGAATTAAAGTTATAAAAGCATGCAATTGATCTACAAGCTTTACACTTAAGGAGGATATTAACTTAAATAATTATTGGATATTCGTAAAATTATTATTTATAATTAGAAAAATCAATCTTTTCTTGAATCTCATTAAATGTAACACTTTCGATGTTTTTGTCGGGGGGTGACTTTCGTTAGTATACGTGGACGTCGATTTCTTCAAAGGGGGTACCTTCCAATATCGTTAATTTTTTTAATTAATATGATCTTTAAAAGCGGCCCATCCTATTATCATCTTGACGAATTGCCTTTTCTACTTTTACTTCTAGATAACATACAACACTATATGAAAGCTTATACATAATACTGCCACCGCAATTTTAAAATTCAGTGTATTCCTGCTTTTCCAAGAGAAGATTCCTTATTTCCATAACATAATAAAAATAAAAATATTCTTTCTTACAGATTCGACAAGGTTTCAGAAGGCTTTTAGATGATTTAAAGTCACCAAAAAATGTAACTTTATCATTGGCTCAAAAAGTATTTGGCAATATACAATTTAAATTTAATAAAAACTTTGAATACGATACAAAAGTATATTTTGATGCTAAAGCAGAAAATTTAGACTTCAGTCAAAGTACTAAAGCAGCCAAAACTATTAACGACTGGGTACGTAGCCTAATACAATAAATCTGCAATTAAAGACATTTTTTGGACATGCGTATAAATATTGTTTCAGGTAAAAGAACAAACACGGGGACTTATACCAGATTTAGTTGATCCCAGCACTTTGGACGCTTTAACACGATTAGTTCTAGTAAACGCCATTTATTATAAGGTAAGCGACACATTGAGCAGTAAGAAAAGGATCAATATTTAGCCACTTCCGCACATGCAGTGGTAGTCTCATTGTCACTCTGTGTTTGGCACTAATCGGTGTAACATAACTCCTGACGATGCCCCGTGAAGGGGTGAAACACGTGTTGAGTGATTTGACGGTGGCAGTTGTGTAATTCGCATTGTTTGCCGTATACGCATTTAGTGGGCTGGCGGGCGGTGCACTTTTTTACACGACTACCGCTGCGTGTGCGGAAGTGGCTAAATATTGGTCCTTTTCTTACTTAGGATGGACATCCGCAAGGTAACGCCTGATTCCATTAAATACATTGAGCAGTGGTAGTCCAGCGGTGGAGGAATGATACTTGCGATCGTAGGTCTGTCTTGTAATCGATTCCCAGGATATTGTTTTTTATAATTCACACTTTGTGCATTCATTATTTATTTATTCATATAGTATTGCCACAACTCACAAACATGCTTTCAGAGGATGGGCATAAGCGTCCTCTGCGTACCATAATACCATACTACGATCTCCGACCCGCTAGCCAATCGTGGCGATTTTGGTGTATCCCCCATAGATATCTTTAGGAGAAGCTTATGTCTTGCAGTGTGAGTTTTTAAGTCGAAAGTGTGTTAGTTATTTTATATATATTATTATACGAGTTTCTATGATTCTCCTTTAATAAAACATAAAAATTTACTGTAATAATTAATTACAGGGTGATTGGTTGCGACCGTTTGATCCAAAGAATACCCAAAAAAAAGACTTTTACATTACAAAGGATAAAAAAGGAACAGTAAATATGATGTACCAAAAAGGAACATTTAAATATGGCGAAAACCCTGCACTGCAAATAAAGGTAAACAAAAGTTAATAAAATATTCAATTTAATGGGGTGATAACTTAAAATTTAATATATACAACAAAGCTGACGATGTAATTTAAATTACATCGTAATAATTTATTCAATTCAATTATAAAAAAAAACGATAATAAGAGCATTAAACGTATTCCCTAAATACATAAATTTGAAAATAGTTCAATTAATGAAAGACATTTTATTATCATGTTATAAAAACATCTTAATATGATTATTATATTTTATTTATCTTCAAAATTCCTCCTAATGTTAGGTACCTTCTTATCAAAAATGCTAATGGTGATGGTTTTAGTAGCATAGCAATGATATGTTATTAAAATAACATGTCTTCTTCAGGCCCTGCAATTATTCTACAAAGACAGCGACTACAGTCTGTTGTGTCTCTTACCCACATCGTCTGAATCTTACTCTTTAGAAGGCGTGGCCCAAAAAATACTAGATCCCAAATCATTGCAGACAATAATCGATGGTTTAAGTTACGAGGAGGTTAAAGTATATTTACCGTCAATAGAAATATCAACGTCGACTGATCTGATAAAAGTTCTAAAATCGGTAAGTATATTGATATTAATTTTTATAAACATGATGGTACGTAAAATTTTAACAGCCTTTATTTCCAGGTAAATATCACAGATGCTTTCAATCCTCAAAGGTCCAAATTTAGTGGAATTTTAGAAAATGAACAACCGCTTAGCATATCTGCTGCAATCCAAAAAGCAGTCATAATTATCAATGAACTAGGTTCACAAGCAGCTGCTGCTAATGGTAAGGATTTTGAATACTTGCATACATAGTTCCGTACAAACTAAATTAAGTTGAAATTAAAAAAACTGCATTATGAAGTCGTAACAAGGGAAGATAATGCTAGTTATAAATTAATAAATTCGATCTAGAATATTCATAGTGATTACATTATAACTTTTTTTAATAAGAAAAACCGTTTGGACTGAATGTGAAATGTGTATTTCATCAATAACTATAAGTATAATAACCATTAAAAATATAAAAAAGCAGATCATACTTACTTATTAGTAATATGAATCATAGGTTAAAATTAGCTTTGATATTTTTTAACTAGTTCTAAAATTTCAACTAATTTCAACGTTACTACTTTGGACATTTTTTTTAAATACTTTATCGCTCCGCTGCTAAAGAGTAATTGTGGTTATGCCTCTATAAGCTCTTAATTTTGTTACAAGAAAAGCTAAAGAATTTTTTCTTAATGTACTCGTGTATTAAAATACGTGAAAAGTAATAAAGAAAGAAAAAATATTATTACGAATCGCGTTTATAAAAGACATCAAAAATATGTCATCGCGAAAATTAATAAAATTCGTACATTACCACATAAACCGAATACGAATTTATCTAACTTTATTACATACAACGTACATTAACGCCTTTCAAGATTTAGGAAATCTGATGACACGAGCCTTACAAAACTTAATATAATAACTTTTACTTAGTCATAATTGTGTTCTTTTACAGCTATTTCCATCAGGGCTAACGCGCTACCTATACCTATCAATGAGCCCAAAGTATTTGAAGCAAATCGACCGTATTTTTATTTTATATTATACAAAAATAATATACTTTTCTGCGGAAGTTATAATTGAGAATATGTCACGCATTCTTAGCTACATTTTTATTGGAGTAAAAATTATACGGAACTTTCATTCAAAATACACAGATTTCAAATATAAATTGATATATTTAACCAAGAAATAAATGATGTTACTGTTAAAACATAATAAAATTAATTTACTTCTTATTATAACTTTTAACACGACTCTTATTGATCGTCAATTTTCCTATGAACTATTTGTTATTTTTGACTCTATTTTGCTTCTCAAGGTTATTGTAGTCTTGGAGAAGAAGCAGATATAAACTCCAAGACAATATATATTTTAAACAAAAGTTTAACAACATTTTATATATTATTTTTAAATTTTCTGTCAGATATGGCTTAAACGCAACAAAAACCAAATAATCAATGGACATCATTGCTAAGGAATCACGTCATTTAAATATTTTTATTGAATATACATTTATACATAGTAGCATGTTTGAAATTTAGTTTAATCATTATACAATAATAGTAATTTAATCGTAGTAAAATAATGATTTTGAAGTAATTTATATAAAAGAAAATCTGTTTTCGTTTTTAGAAATGAAATAGAATTATTTTTACATTTGCTTTTTATTTGATAAACACAATATAATTGATGTATAAATTGTATAGGTGAAGAATTTGTAAAATAATTATTGGAATTAACAAGCATGTCATTACGTTTATTAAGTATTTACAGTCTATTATAGGGTTATGCAATTAATTGGGTTTCAAATTTCGAGATTGATGGCTTGCAATTGACGGTTATTTTTAATAAAGACCGATTTCCTTTTCAGCAATTATAATAAGTCGTTCCGCTGCTGTACGTCCAATTTATACCAAATTGTTTGAAGCAAATCGATCGTTCTTTTATTTCATACTGTACAAGAAGTATATTGTTTTCTGTGGAACATTTAACGGAGCCTAATGTTTTTAATTCCTACACATACTGAGCCAAAGTATATGAAAGAAGCTAAAAAAATATTTATAATTCTATTGTGACATTGACATTGAAAGAAAATTTATTAAAAATTGTTCAGTTATTGATTTTTATTTTAATGACACAGTAAATTTATCTGCAGCACTTATAATTTATATTATTTTTACAGCTGTGACTGTTGGAGTCACTTCGGTACTTATCGGTGAACCTAAAGTTTTTGAGGCAAAACGTCCATTTCTTTATTTTATTTTGTACAAGAAGAATATATTTTTCTGTGGAACTTATGCCGGAAAATGACTATAATTTGCTTACTTCTAAAACTCTTTTGTGATGCTTAAATATCATTAATGCTGACCTGAAAACAAATTTAATAAAATTGTATGCCTTTAATAAAATGATATGACACTATAAGTAATAAAAATAAAAAAATCCCTAATTTAAGAAATTTTATTTTACAGTCTTAATAACGAATGTTCACATTCTGTATTACGAATATTAGTTATGTTTGCCTATGCCTATATATTATTTTTTTATGACGTTGCCATAAAAATGTGTTCTTTTACCGACTGATATTATACAAAGTCAAGCATGTGCATCACTGCATGACGAAATTAATGAGAAACCACTTTTGTAAAAAATGTAACATTTGTTTGTAAATTTACATAACTGGTAAAAGTAAACATTTGAAGGGGCAAACGCATCTTATATCGTCCACGATTTGAAGTTGCGGGTACGCAGTGTAGATGGCCTTTGGAGTCTCGAGGTTTTGAAGTGGACTCCACTTAGACTCCTCCAGATAGACCGGCAAGCGCAACGTATGACGTCCATCTATTGACCTTAATAAAGTTTGAAGACATTTAACGTGGTCCTCTTTCTACTAATATTATTGGAAATCTTTTGGGTAGAACTATGTCCTACGGTTGAAATAATGATAATGATAATGCATTCAATGTCACTTAAAATATGTAACTATGTACACATGCACGAATTTCTTGTTACAGCTGTCGCTGTTGATACTTTTTCAGCGCCAATAAATGGTCCTAAAGTTTTCGAGGCTAATCGACCTTACATATATTTTATATTATACAAGAGATATATTATTTTCTGTGGAACCTACGTCAATAAATGAAATACCACATACTTTTTTTACACTTTTTTTTCAAGAAAGATTGTAAGTTTTCCTGAAAATTTAAAGAAAAGTTTAAGTGTACAGCGCAGAAACTTAATTATTCACCGATACATTAGAATTAAAATTGTTGATAATATGTTCACTATAAGATCACTATTATGCTTTTAAATAAACATGTCTATGGTATTTCCATTTTTGCAAATTAAAAAAGCAAATGAATTTTAAGCATCTAGTGTTGTTTTTTCTATTATTACTATGAATATATGCTTTTTTATATTTTTGATCACTTTCATAGTATCGTAATTTTTATAAGCGGCAGTAAAAAAATAAAAAAAGCCTTCTTTGGGCAAATCATGTTTTCAATATTTGAATGTCTTTAATTTTAAAGACGCGTGGTACAAATTATTTTCATTACATTTCTGGAATTAGCCACTACTTACTTCGTTTATATGTGGGAAAACCCATTTTGTCTTTTTGGTAATATTTAACAGTATCTCTGCCCCAACTTTTTTTATTCAAATTAGATTTACCGCCATTGTTATTTGTTTACAAATGATTAAGTGTAATAAAAACTGTAAATATTGTACCGAATTCTCTAAACCATTTTGAATACAAGCCCTCAACCCTGATAGTCAGTCAACCACACCACGTACAACAATCATGCCTAAATATGGCTCTGTCTTACTAGGGGTGAGTCACATCCCATCGAGGTTTAGTTTAATAATTTTTTTCAAATCTTATCATAAAATGATGATCCTTCGCTATTCTACTGAAATATAACCACTAATCGCATCTGATGAAGTCGCTCTCAGAAACGATACTAGTTGACTTAAGAAGCGTTTGCCAAATACTTCTGAGACTAAAGTTCCTCCATCCTTTTCTACTCAATAACTAACAACATGATCCTCTATCTTCTTAAACAACGCATATGTATATGTATATATTTATATATACATTTATATTTATATTAATAAAAATTATTTATAGTAATAAACAGCTATTCTACGTTGGATCCTATTTTAGAAATACACATGTTCGTTTCTATCCTCTTGGAATAAATACTTTATTTTTAAGATTTTAACATATATAATCTCTGGCCGGGGATCTCTTGAGACCTAATTTTTTCTAACGCTCTTTAAAACAAACCTCTTTTTGTTGTTATACTCAGTATCCCATATCTCCTGTACTCTCTTCTTAACCCCAATGGTAGTCTTTTTTCTCTCAATTGAATTATCTTTTTTGTTGAATTCGATGTTTTATTGCCGCTTGTGACGGTAAAAGACCGATTGTTTTCGTGTATTCTTTTAAAAGTACAGCCATACGAATATCAATATTATGAACTGTTCGTAATATCGTGAATGTCTCTTAAATGTGAGTCTTTAGCAACATTTTTTTTAACAAAAAAGTTATCAATCTAACAAGTACATAAAACACAAGAACTTCCCTATAGATCTGCCATAAAAAGTTGAAAAATAAATTCCACTTCCCAGTCAAAAAATAATTGTTATCATCTTTATGTATAACTAATATTCACATTTTATATATCTGAAAAAACCTACATAAACCATATTAAAATGTTTGATATTGAAAGTTTTTACCGACATTCATATGTTGGTCTTCGGAGTAAGTTACCACGATTATTCCACTAAAAGGTTTTTGGCAGCTTACAATGCCGTAATGAAAATAAAAAGTCAATTTGTAAACATTTTCATATTTTTTTAATAATCAAATTTTAACTTTATTTGCGTAACAATTATGTTAATAAAAATTGTCTTCGAGATTTCAATAAAAACATGCTATAATACATAATCAATGTCCCAAAAGGATTCGCCTGTAGTACTTCTATTTCAAACAATAAATATGAATATATGGTGCCTGACTTACTATTGAGACGGGTACTCCCACGGGCAAAGCTTGTGATATTCTCAAGGAACTTTCCTCATAAATTCTCGCTGTATATGATGCTTGTTTTGCATTATACAAGACTTAGTTGGCTGTGTTCCATAGGTTTGACAGGTAAGTCAAAATATATGGCCTTAGTGTTAACCGTTTTTACGATATTCATTTACAAAGTTTGGGTCAATTTCACAACTTTATGTAACCTCTACAGCAGTTTGGAATTTTTTCATAAAACCTCCATACAGAATATAAATGTGGCATTTAAAATTTGTAGTATAGTGCCATCATCATCATCGTGACAATGGTGATAATACTTCAGTCGTAGGAAGCTATAGTATATAGCTCGAAATTACATATTTTTGTCCTGCTGCATAAATATTAAGATGATAATGACACTAATACAAATTATTAAAGGTTACAAATTCTTAATATTACTTGTTACCCATTTAAAAGGCTAAAACAATTGTGAAAATTATAATAAATGTATAATTCTATAAAATGTTCATTTTTGTCTCAAAGGTAAAATAATAAAAAAAATTACAAAAATTGTAACATTCGCTAATAAAGTCGTTTTCCATAGTTCCCGTGCATACTTAAACATACTAGGCCTTTTGGATAGCTAAAGTCCAGATAAGATATTGTTTTCCGTAACGACTTCATAGAACGTTAAATCTAAAGTTAAAGCATCTTGCGCACGATATGCTCCCAATCGATAAAACATCGGCCGTAATGTTGAAATTTACTGCGATATCTAAGACGATAAGAGATTTCCCTTCGCTTTTGACTGAGAAAATAGACAAACAGTTTTTACAGATAAAAATATTTTTTTTCTAAACGGATTATTGTCAAACATTTTCTATTTCTATTCTGTGAACTGTTTTTTTTTCTTTTCTCAGTTAATAATTATTATCTTGAATTGGTTTAAATTTTTTGCTAATAATTTTCACAGATGTTATTTTCAGAATACTATATTATAATATGATATATTTAATCTATATTTATATCACAACACACATGCATAGAACAAAGATCAGTTTCAAATCTAGTAGATAGCCGGGAGATATATGGAACCATTTCCGTATACGACGCCAGGTTATCTCTTTCCATACATTTTTGAGCAGATAAATGATAGAGGCCATATAAATGTATTCAAGATTCTTTAGATACTGTCTCTTTTTCTAAAATCGAATGCACTATACTTGATTGTTCCATTCGGAAAAAAAACTTACTTAAGTTTTAAAAAAAAACATTAATTCCGTTTTTTTTATTTATAAACAGATTTATATTTTATACGAAAATAGTTTGCTCTTTAAGAAGTCTTTATATTTATTAATTAAAAATAAACTGCGTATGGTATTTCGGTCTGAACATTTTATAAATTAATTGTGATCCATACCGTTTTTAAATCTAGGAAAAATATAAAATCTCTTGACTCAATAATATAATAGTTAATGATATAAAAGTATGATAGTTCATCAATATATTTAGCAAATATACTAAGCACTAACAAAAAAATTCAAGAGCAATTAACTCTTTTGAGTATGTGTTTATTGTAATATAGATAAATGATGTTACTTCCCTAATAAATTGTTTAATAACAAAAAAGGAGAGATTTTCAAACGACTCAAACTCGGTAAAACAACAAATACCCTTACTTATTAATAAATTAAGTTTTAATATAGGAATATAGTTTGCATATAATAAATAATAAACGCCAATTATTGTAATTATTCCGATAACTTGTCAAGCAAGAGCATTTGAATCTTCTGTTTGCAAGCGCTACGATTTTTAGGTTTTTACGTTTCATCCTAATATCGAGTGGCAGCGCTTTCAAGAGAAGAAAAAATTATATTGCGAAGGGAGTAAGTGAAATCACAACGACATTTAAATAGATCATTTCTTCAGGAGCGAAAAGTTTTTGTGCGTATTAGGCATTGTCGGCTTCTTCCATATGGTTCGGATTTAGCATATTGGCAACATTTCTGCCCATATCGTTATGCTTAAATTAAAAAAAAATGGTGAAATATCAATCAACCGTAAACATTTACAAAAACATTGTTTTTTTTTTTTTTTAAATCGCTTTTATCTCCACCGTTGCCATTTTATTTAACAACCTTTGCGATTCTAAACTTATTATTATTATGATGTTAACATAATCATACAGTTGAGGTCAAATGGTGTCAATGTTTAATTATTAATGTTTGTGCATCCTTAAATGCGAATAAGATAGAAAAGCTAGACGCCAATCCAATTTGTAGCAACGCAAATTGTGGTCAGTTTGGGTTTACGATTTATTCACACTCTCATCCTCCATGATGCTGGTCGAAACGTCTATTTATAAATGCCTAGCGGGTTGGCAACAAGCCAAACTCGAATAATATCATCGGCGCACACGTATCTATTAAAAGACTTAAGCTACTTACGTTTATATATGGTGCGTAGAATAACAATGATATTAAGCTAAGACATAGCGTTACCATGTAAAGTGAGGTTATATTACAAAAAAAGATTTCTTGTTTATGTATTTATGTTTCTTTGCCACTTCATACGTACAAAAGTAACTATACTGACTGGTACAACTTAGTCGGGGTTCCGAATTAAATAAAAAATAGCTAATAATATAGGCTTACGAGAGATAATATGCCATCAATTATTAAAAATATAAGTTCTTTATTATTAGATAGGTAACGGAGTCAATTTAGTAAATGTTCCGTGATGAGTAGCCCCTCGTATTTGGACGACCGTTACCAAAAGATTAATGACGTCATCTTGTATCCTAACTCAACCACCTCTACTTTGACCAATTTTGTGCAATACAATCACGTACTTCAGTAAAGGATTTTCATCCCTTTTCAAAATGAATGACCGCAATAAGCGTAACTTCCTAATATATATCTCAAGTTGCTGAAATATTATCAAAACGAGTCAATAAAAATGCTAATAAAACCACATTCTTATAAGGATTGTTCTATTGAAACAACTACAAATATGTCTACCCATATTTATGCCATATGTACAGAGAGACTACTGAATAATCTTCAATTACACAAAGATTTTTTAAAATAATTATTTACTTCTTCTTATTGCCATTGATAAGTTTTTGTCTAATGAAACATGATTAGTTAGAAGTATTGAAACTTTAATGGGTGAATGTATAGTTCATTTGTCAACAAAAAGCTTGCTTCATGCTTTTGTGCTTATTTCCAATCAATCTGTATTGGTATGCAATAGGTAAATAACTTCTGGCAGTACCAATTCAGCAGAGATAATAAATAATTTTAATATGTAGTTATCCGCTTTTTCTTACTATTTTATTATTACGTTAAGTTATTATTTTTGAAACCATTAATTTTTTTTGATAGTGTCCCATATATTAACTGGCGGCAAATCAGCTATACATTCAACCCATTAAAACTTCTCCACCTATAACTGATCATCAATAACGAAGAACTGATGCAGATGTTCTAATTGTTTTTAATAAAACGTGATTATTTTATAAGCTACACCTGGCTGGAAAATCTGATTCCATGGCACTATATAACCAATCTACGCTTTTATCATATGTGATAAAATATTGAGAATAAATCTTGCGTTGCGCAAAGATCACGATTTATTCCGGTACAAATTGGATTCAAATCTCGCTTTTCCTGTCCTTTCACGAAAAAAGTAGAAAATGTTGGAGCACGTACAAAGAATGAAACATGACAAAACATCTTCAATAAGAATCACATTGCGTATTCAATTTTAGTGATTACAATTCCACAGAGGTTCTCTTTAACTGAGGCATAATAGCAATTTGCAACCATAATTGTATGAATTGAAGTAAAAAATGTAATTCACGTTTCGTGCCCGGGTAATTTATAAATTAAACTTATTAGTGAATGAATTTATTCAATATATTTGTTACTAGAGTAAAAAGTAACAATAGGTATTTTGGATACAGGACTTCTTCTAATGCTCTATAATGAATTTGAAGAAGAATTTAAAATTTAAAAGTAAAAATGTTCTTCGTTGAGTTGATAATAAATATTGCGTAAGAGAATTTTAAGTTAACTTAGGAAACTATTCTAGGAAAAGGAGGCAAAGTTTCATCTCTTGTAAGACAGGATTGCTTGGACAGCAGTCGCTGGCGGGGCAACGTAAGTGTTTAAAAGTGTTCCCGTAGCCTGTTACGTGCGTAAAAGCAAAAATATTACGAGGATTTTGATCGATGCAAAAGTCAGTATGTGAAGCCATTTTCCATGCATGAAACAAAAAAGGAGGTCAGTTTTGGATTATGTATGCAGGTTATTAATTTAGATTTACCTAAGGCCTTAAAAAGGAGGACGTCTAAATCACTTTTCAGCAAAAAGCTTTATAATTTTTACACTTCGCTTCCAATTACCCTGTATAAAGTGATAATTCGATTCGAATTATTTCGAATTAAATAAATTATAAAAAGTTATTTTTATATTAGAGTAATACAAATGTTTAACAGCACAAACTCCGCGAGGACAAATATTTGCGTTATTTGTAATTTTTTAAACTTGATTTTTTTTAATACGAAGTATCACATATTCATTGACGCCAAAATAACTATACCTACAATCACAAATTTCATATTTTTAAACCAATAACCAATCGACCTGTATATTAAAACCTCATTAACAACCGATAGTAAAATGAAATTTTTGAAAAACACTTATATTCTAAACTTTTTTCCTTATTGTATGTATATATTTTAACGCTTTTAAATATATTAATTAAAGCAAGAGAAAAGATTCACCATCCCGTGGTGTTGTAAATGGCGGGGCATTCATTAATCTATTGAAAATAAAGTTGCTCTTAAGCCAAAGTCCGTGCTATTTACACTGTTAAGACTGCTGTGGAGATTTTATTCATTTGAGTTGATGAAAAACTTACTTTAAACTTTGTCTTTTATATATTCTTCATCTAAAATTATTTACAGAACTTTAAATACGCTTTATACGTATTTAAATACGATATTCAATATTAAGAAAAAAAAACTATTCACCTTAAATAGCTCTGCTCACTAGAATAAGGTATTCAGGTTTTCAAAGACAAAATCCTGCCCAGCACCACCTTCATGGTCTTTAGAAATCTTTGGAGTAGCTCTCTGTTCAGCAATAGACGTCCTGTGGATCAAATGATGATAATGACAGCGCTTTAAAACTATAACGCGGCTGTGCTGGCGTTTTTAAATTTAATATAAACGAAATTTTTCTATACTGAGTCGATAAGAAGAAGATTCTTTGACGTAAGTTGAAAGCTAGGTATTATTTATTTATTTATTTTATTTAACAGTTTATTGTACACAATAAAAACACTAAAGTAACAATACAAATATAACTGACACAACAGGCACTACTTATTTCTAACCAGAAATTTCTTCCAGTAGGCCTACGGAAGGAGATTCATAAAAAGTAAGGCAGACACAACGTGCACAATAATTAAATTGAAATATTTACAATAGATACTTATTTATCTTTACTTATTTATTATTATTTATTTATCTTTAATAAAAAAGCGGTCCGAATGGCCATTAACTCTTTGTCTTCGTGTTATTGTAAAATAATGATCATTATTATTACAAAATGACATTGAACCTTAAGATTTTGAGTAAGATTTCTTATTATCCTAAAAATATTTGTTTTATCTTTACACAGCAATCTATAACTACGTAGAAGACATGACTCTTGAAACTATCAGATAGATTTCTTTCAGCTTATATCGTGAATATATTTTGCGACGAAATCTCACCGTGATGTATGACGGAGCAAATTGGATTTATATCTTACTTATGCTGCCATTTCATTTCAACGAATATAGAAAAAGTTATTTGATGATGAATTATGTTATGACACTAACTGTTCAAAATTGGTAACTGGATACTATTTTATCGAAGGACGAAGGTTTTTAGCAATTGTTATTTCATTAAATCAACGTACAATTTTAAACGCTAAGAGGTACTCTCTATGTATACTTGCTTGTTACAAATTCTTTACAAGACCTTTTGATTCACACGAACTCGAAATAATGTAAAAGATGAAACTTTCATTATTATTCCAAATGAATATCAATTCTATTACAATTTTTGTATAGTAATTTTGTTAAATTTTCGGTAAACTACGCAACGATTATTACTGAGGCACAGCATTAAGGATCATTGATAATATAAGAGAAATGTGGTTAGTTATTTTAAATCAAAAGTTGATTTGGTCTTGCCTTTTTATTTATTTTTTTCGTAAATGTAGAAGTTTATGATCATTATTTTATTTAATTTTGAATACTTAAATAGCGCACTTTTTGACTTTCTTAACGTTATTGTGATATAATATTATTTTCAGTTCTCTAGCGGTTATAAAAATATTATGTTATATTTCTAGATGCAGTAGATGCGGCGTGGGTAGACCTCCAATTAGGTGGACCGACGAAATAGTTAAGATCGCGGGGAGTCGCTGTATGCCGCCGGCGCAACATCGGTCATCGTAGCGATCTCTTGGGTTGGCTTATGCCTTCCAGTGGGCGTCGGTGAAACTTCTTGTCCGTTACGTGGCACGCTGTAATGTTACCGGTAGAGGCGATCAAAAAGCGGTTTTTGTATATTATATATATATGTATAAAATATTTATACATATATATTCGACATATATGTACTTATGTAGATAAATAATTTTGTACTAAATAAGAGTGTTGGTGTCAATAAATAAATATAAAATGTCTATAAAAATATATGTAAAAAAAATATATGTAGGAGAACTATTACTCAATTATTTTTAAGACTGTTACTATTCGTGTTTATTAACATTACAATACTGATTCGGACGAGTACGAACCTGGATTTGTTTAAAAAAATCAAGATACACATAGGTGTATATATAGATATACCTATATGTATTTATATATTGATAAATAATAAGAAAGTCTTCAATATTATAGTCTTCATAAAAAGTCACAAGAATTCTTTATATTTTAAGCATAACTTTACTTAAAACAGTTTTTACATGCAATATACCTTAATATACAGGTAAAGTTAATTTTTGAAAGGTTGCAATGACTATGTATTTACTGTCAAACAAAATCATCTTTTAACGAAAATTGGATTATAGACATTCCAATCCAATTAGGTGACTTTTGTCCTTAGCACTTTCGAACAATTAGACATTCGATACCAAGGTGTCAAGTTGAACAAAAACCGTACTCAACGAGCCTATTGGAACGTAGTTAAGGATTACATTTATAAAGGGCCTTTTGCGATTCGAACTACATGAAAATGTGTTATTATATTTATACTAATCAAGTTATTATTTAATTCATATTACTATTCTAAGTTATTACTCATCGAATGTTGAATAGTCAAAACAGAACCGCTATATCGAGCGACAGGAATGCACGATTTTCTAAAGCTCGGTATAGGGATACCGGTCAGATTATAAAATAATATATTATACATGAACAAAATATAACTATTTAAAAATAGGTAACAGTAGATTTATAAACTATAAGTAAAATGCTAAATTCCATCGGTGTTCGTCAGTGTATATATATGAATAAAAAAGTAACGTTACAATAAAACCATAACAATTTATCTTTTAAGATTTGTTTTACACAAGCATTGCGGTTATAATCATCTTATCATCAATATTTATTTCAGCCGTAGGGTCACGACTGCTATACACAGACCTCTCTTAAAGATTTACAAAAAGACCGTTAGAAAGCGGCCTGCATCCAGTAACTTTCTGACCACCTGTACTCTGGAGAAATGACGAACGAAGAGGAGGGTTAAATGAATTGCGCTTTTGTACCAATTATCACGCCTGTATTTTATAACTCTTTTATAAAATAAAGAAATACATCAACTATTTCAAAAAAAAACAAACGTTTTTCTGCCAAAGAAAAAAATGTTTCCGTGTAACACATAAAGGACGGCTTTTTATACTTGTGAAAGATTTTGCACGAATATTAGTTAATATGTAATTAATTGTAAATTAGTTAGTCGTCGTAAGAGGAATTCGCAAATTGATATAATTTAGGTTCTTTTAATAAATGTTACTCTCCTTAAGGAAGGAAAAGGTCCTTGCAGTTTAGGGTTCTCATACGCAGCTTCCATCGATTAGCCCAATTGTCTAGGGGATGTGGCTTTGAATGGATTTCTGAAAGTAATGTCATATTTAATTAAAGAATTCATTAATAAATATATTTATAATTCATAATTGGTTAAAAATATTCAATAATATTGGTTTACGAATTTGTAGTTGAAAATCAATGTTACGAAATTCTGTTGTAGTGTTGGACATTCAAGATTGACGTTAAGGTAATCACGCGAACTAGAATAAAATAGCAACTTAATTACCTCAAATTTTCATCAACTACGTACTTGTTTTACAATGTTTTGTTTAGTTCTTTCTCCGGTTCAATACGTTAATAAAATATGTTTTTTCTATAAAAAATAATTATTTTAAAATCATATCGTTCATCACTAAAAAGTATATTTGAAATTATTCGTCCGTTTAATTAATCACTGTCTAGTTATTCAGACGTTCTTGTCAGGAAACGCGCGCAATTTGTAATCTGATGACAGTCAGATAGGAAAATGCTCGAGTAATGCTAAATATGGCATAATTGTTTACATTTTAATTTGATAAAACTTTACAAAATATTAAAAGCCACCTATTTATTTTAGTATCAATTTCTTTTTTAAGATTTCTTGATTATTAGTTTAGTCTCTTTCATTTCTCTTCACTTTTACTTGTTTTTGACAGCGAGGGTCTAGTTACTGTTAATCACCTTCATAAAAACCTTTTCTTGCTTCATGATCTCCATCCACAAAACTATTATTAGGAATATTGTTTTTGTGGCAATGTAGCCGACTGGCTATTTACGTTTAAGTCTTGCTAATCTGAAACTGATATCGCACTTTGCCGTAATTTCGGAACCATTCATTTGCCTTAAGTGTCTTAAAGGGTCGCGCTTTAGTTTCCGTTACAGAATAAAATTATCAAAAAGTAGAGAACACAGCTTATAAACAAGATAAGATAATATAGAATAAGATGGGGAAGATAGCAAGTAGATAATATCAACGTTTAATCTTCAATCGAACCCATGTTGAAATATTTTGATTGTGTATTTAAAACAACAATTGCATATCGATGTCGATGTATTTATATTACGGCAACTATCTGTCACTGCTTCAGTTTGCCGATGAATCGAAAACAGTATTAATAAGAAATAACAGAATATAGAGTTCTGTTAACAATGAGTAGACGTTTCAGGATTTTGTACAATAAAATTTTGCGTAAAACCACAAAATTATGTAAAGGTTGTATTAACCTTCGATAATGATCCTTCACATGTAGAAATAGTATTGTAATAAAAAAATGACGTAAACGCAAAGAAGATTTTATACAGAACAAGTCTGTGCTTGAACTGCATTCCACCTGGCTGTAGTATGGAGATAGTGTCAAGACAAGTATTTGGAAGAGAATTAAATCAGGTTTCTTTGAAGATTGGCTAACGGCCAAAATTTCTAAAATAGTAGTACAATAGATACGTTTCCTGTATATCTTTTTATACATTATTTAATTTATCTTCAAATTCCTTAGTTCTTTACTAATTTTGTGATATTTGTTAATTTTTTTTTTCATTTAAAAATGAAACCATTAAAGAAAATTTACTTTGGCTTTTTTAGAATTCTTGTTCGGTTAGTTAATAAAGATCTCTTGTAAGCATAATATATTTTATAACAGTCAAATTTAATTATGTAGAACATCGATAAAAATTAAACATCGAATGTAATTGTAACTGTGCAAAAAAGCTACTAATATAGATAGATTTTGAGATAATACTTTTCTAGTGTTTTACCATTGTTAGAGCATGTCCCTAATCAGGTAAAAGATCCTCTCGTCTTTAAGAGGTGTCTTAGATAAATGGTAAATAAAAAGTTTTATATTTATTTTTTTCTTTGCGAAGGGGTGTAAAGCAAAGGATGAATACAATTTGCACTGTAATATATCATGGCAGGAACACAGTTCACAATTTATTCACAATGCCATCCTCCACACGATGAAAGAATATCTATCCGTATTCGCCTCGCGGCGTGGAATGTAGCCAAATTTCGTATGATGTTATCGGTGCTGCAGCGGGAAAATTGATTACATTTTCACTGCTACCAAAAGTCGATATGTTTGCACAGCGTCATACTTAACTAGTTTTTAAAAATGAAAAATAATTTGCTAAGTAATGTGTTACGGTGTGCTGTTGCATTAAATAGAGTAGTTTGGCGAGTATGGGAGGGCAATGTAAATTTTAAAATTGTCGAGATTTATATTTATTGAAATTTTTGATGTAACGATCAATTTTAAAACCCATTCAAAAGTTATTATTTTAGCAATTGCACAAGATTATTGTATTTTTTGAACAGCGACAGTTTCGCGGTAGATTGCTCATTGTATGTAAATTATGTTTTCAGTACAATTAGTGTTTTACCAAATCTTGAAATTTTAGCCAAAAAGGTTAACTCGTGAGACCAAGTTTTACCACAGTTTTGCTACATACTAACGTGTTCCAAGTTAAAATTTGCGACTGTAATACAGTGGGGTGCAACTGTTCGCTAAAGCAGAAGTCTTATCAATAGATTTATTACGGCATTATAATGATATATATTTTCGTGTGTTAAAAAAGCGTCATTTGTTTATCTTTTGACCAGTGAGTAAATTTAATGTTTGCGTTGTATAAATTTACTTGTACTTTATACATTCAATCTTTTTTTACTCTCAAAAAATCTTGATACGTAATGAAAAAAACAATGCTTTGCACAAATTGGATTTACTTATTTAAAACCTTTGCTTGTACTATTTTGTATTTAGGAAAAAATTTTGAGTGTTCATATAGATTGTTCCAATAATTAAATGAAGAGAACTATATTTGGTAAATAACATATTTGTTGGATATAATACCTTTACCTTTTACCTTTAAAATGGGGTAAAAAATCGATTTAATTAATAAATGCCATAGTATGTTTTATAATACACGTGGTTTCGTAATTTTTTTACATGACTACAAATGTTATTTATATGATATTTATATTTAGTAAAAATTTTCCCTCTTGTCTCTTTTTTGCCACGCAAAGTTCACGATTATGTTGTTTATTTCAATATATAATCTATCTAACCAATGCAAAGTACAATAAGTTAGTTGATTAGTTAAATATACACAGATAAAAATTTTTCTTATGATTTCTCGCGAAAAATACGACTATTTCATTCATTTATTTACAGTCAATTTTTTTATTTCAAATATTAAAAGTTTAAACTGAAAATAGTCGAGTATTCCATTTTAGAGTAGGTCAGTCAATTGCATGACTTCTGAACATTTAAAAAAAATTAAACACGCGATTATTTGAGTTTCGTCCTAAATAAATTCTATTGTTACATAAAATTAGTAGAAATAATCATGAAGAAGTTTTAGACCTAATTTTAAGTTTATCTAGTAAATTGAACAACAGAAATTTTTAAATTTTACAACTTTTTAAATTGCGTGTACAAAGTTGTTACAGCAGAAACTTTTCAACAGCATGTTTTGGCAAACGAGCATATGTTGCTAGCGAGTCCTGAAGTGGCGCTATTTATATAAGTCTTCACCGGCATATATTTTATAACATTCACATACTCTAAAATGAACAAGAACGGTTCGCACACATTATAACCATATAAGGAACTTAGGATTCGTATATTTCTACTCATTAACAATTCTACCCATCAACCTACTACAGTTACAATAATTCAAGTGTCGCACTTTCCTGAGACTGTGTCTGATACTTGACCTTCCGGATGATACGATAATTATAGCGCAGAACTGAAATAAACAAGTTCGGTCCTATGTGTGCAGTGATAATACACCGCCTTTGAAGGCATAGGCGGCGTACTGTATAGCCGTTATATCGTCACGTACCAAATTTTCCACTGTTAACTAAAGAAGCGTTGGTTTTTCCGCCACTTCGAGCTCTAGAAGTTCTTTAAAAAATCCAAACTGTTTTGTTTATTTTATTCAGCAACGTAATGAAACTGAAAGATGTCACTTTAAGGGACTGAAAGACAAAGATGTGGTTCCGAAATTATAGCAAGGTAAGATATCAGTCTCAGGTTAACGAAACTTAAACGGTAATAGGTCAGTCACATTTCCCCAAAAACAATATTTCTGATAATAGTTTTGAAGAATGGAAATCATGGGGCTAGAAAAAAGCCACGAATAAAGTTGACAAATGCGATAAAGGTGTGACATTTCGAAGATGACTGACAGCAACTAGACCCTCACTGTCCAAACAAGGAAAAGTGTTGAGAAATGAAAGAGGCCTATAATATAAATGTAATATAATGTTTTATCAAATTAAAATGTAAACAATTATGCCATATTTAGAATTACTCGGGCATTTTCCTGTCGGACTGTTATCAGATTAAAAATTGCGCGCGTTTACTGACAAGAACGTCTGAATAACTAGACAGTGATTAATTAAACGGACGAATGATTTCAAATATACTTTTCATTAATGAACGATATGATTTTAAATTAATTATTATTTATAGAAAAAAATTTTATTAATACATCGAACCTGGGAAAGAACTAAACGAAAACGTTGTGAAACAAGTACATAGTTGATGACAAATTTGAGGGAATTAAGTAGATATTTTATTCTAGCAAGCCTGTTTACCTTAACGTTAATCTCAAATGTCCAACAGTATAATAATATGCTTAATCTAATATTCTCTATTTAACATTACTTAGCGTTAAGGGTGAAGCTAGTTGACATTACTTTTAGAAAGCCATTCAAAACTACATCTCCTAGACAATTACCCTATACGATGGAAGCTGCGTATGAAAACCCTAAACTGCAAGGGGACCTTTTCCTTCCTTGAGAATAGTTACATTTATTAAAAGAACACAAATTTTCTGAATTTGTAAATTCCTCTACCACAATGTCTAACATTCGTTTAAAAACAGACATTTATAAAATAAGTATTCATAACCAGCCGTCATTTGCCTTCTGGAAGATATCTATTTCTTAGGTAGAAAAGATTCGGTTTTACTCGCAATAGCGTTCCTTTATTTTATGATAGAATTATAAAATAAAGGCGTGATAATTTGCACAAAAGAGCAACTCATTTATCACTGCTCAGCGTTCGTCATATCACGAGCGTACAGGTGTTAGGAACATGAAAGTAATAAATGATTTGTGACGCCGTTGGTTCGTGTTTAATTTTTTAAATGGAAATAAAGTATATTGTAAAATCATAAACGTATGTAACAGAAAAAATATCGCTTTAAAATTATTATTTAAGTATTGAAACATTATTCATTGGACACATATCGGCTTAACGCCCAATTTAACTGATTACTTTTTCGCTTACATAAAATTAAAATAACATTTTTTTTTCAAAAATCTAGCATTTAGTTTATTAAAGAATCACTAGAAACCACCATAGTTTTATAGTGTGTTAGTTATGTAAATAACATGTAAAAATCTATTATTAATGATTTAATAAAATATTTTGATGTTATATTAATTTAAAGAACATATTCGGAATCTATTATTTTAATATTTCGTTAGATACCGTTCTTAATGTTTGATTGTTAAATATTCACATTGTATATAGTGTTCACTTCTGTAAATTCGTGCACCTACTTTAATCTTTAATATAGATTTTCGTCATATACTGTTTACAGTTGATGTAATCAAAAAAAGTAATTAGTTAATCGATTTGATAAAACTGTAAACCATCTGAAAACGGGCATATATTCTTGCTACCATTTATGTTAACAATAAAACTAGAAAATAAACGTATCTAAATAAAACAAAAAAAAACTTTCTAGTTGTAGAGATTGTACCGTTTTTAGAAATGGATTTTATCTTTGAGATGTAAATCATATCCTTTGAGAATTCAAAGCTCAAATAGGCCGTAGAAAAGTTATTTTATTTGAATATAGGAGAGATTTTCTTATATTTGCCTTTGGGTAAAGTATTCTTCATGGAAAATTAAAAAAAGTTATAATTTAATTTCGGTATGTAATTGTTCATAATTTTTTAAAGAGAACGTGAGAAAAATGACTCTGCTTATCTTGTGTTCAGAACTATTTATTATTTATAACTAATCGTTACACTATCCGAGACATTACACACAGAATATATTTCGAAATCTTTCGACCCTGAAAACTTGTTTCCATTTAACCGTGATTGCACGGTACAATTCACTTCTACAACAAGACATTTTTAGTTTTTGGTAATGATGTAAATCGCGTGTTTGCTGCGACTGTGATGATTTTACTTTTTTATTTCTTATTTCCTTTAATATATCCGTCCATTTAAGAATAAGGGGGAATCATGGTTAAACTATAATGATATTTGGTAGCTAAATAAAGGTTTACTGGTAACTTATTCCTTTAATCCACAGCTAAAAATTAGATTTCCAACACAAGGTTTAGAATTACTATGGTATTTTTTATTCGATTTCTCTCAATCCGTAATTTTTTTTATACGCAAACTCCTCTTCCTATTTTTTGGTTAGGTATGGAGAGATAAGCGCTGAAAGTCAATACATTTCAAGGTTACTACGTCACCCCAAGTTCTGTATCTAACCACTCTTTCTTCAACATAACCTATGGAGGTGGCACGGTAAATCCATAAAAATGGCTGCAAAATTACATGTTATGATATTCACACCAAACCCTAAGCATCACCAAATCTTTTTTCATTAAAAGTTACTATTAAACGCTTTACAGCGTGGAGCCATTTAAGATTTATTGATTCAAAATCCAATACTTCATCGTGTTCTTGCTGTTCACATTACGATAGAATTTATTATACTTTTATTGTTTAAATTTTTTATTATTTATTCACTAATGTACCTATTTACTTGTTTGTTTATTTACTTGTCTTTATTACAATTTATGTAATGGTAGACTTAATGCCTTAAAAGCATTCTCTAACAGTGAACCCAGTCAACTTAGTTTTAAGCGAAAAGAAATATCGCCTGTACATTAATGTTTGATCGAATTTGGTAGTAGTTTAGTATTCATTTAAAGAAGCCATTTTGCTAAAAGTGTCACCAGGTTAATGACACAAGACAAATTTCTTTATATTAATATTCTTCTTATTAAATTGATTTCCTTTTATTTTTTTACTTTTACACAACTAGGTAAATTCATAGAACTGTAATATAATAGATATTCCAGTACTGTAATAGAAATACCACAAGTATGTTTGGTTTCTAACAATTTTGTTTTATTTAATCTATAAATTAATCCAACAAGACAACTATGTATTTGGCACACATTCGTGCAATTTTTATAGGGAAATCTCCAGGAGTAGTTTAATTAACCTCCACAAAATTCTGGTATAACTCCTATTATTTATATTACAGGCATAATGATACTATAGACACTAATAAATTATGATTTAATACATTATAATATATAAACCATATCATATATTTCAAAATCATATATTTATAATCTTCAAGAGGATGTCAACAAATATCCAAATAATTTTTCTGAAATGGTGCATTTAACCAGGGCTACAGGCCTTTCGACCAATAAACAGACTATTTTACTGCAGTATATAGCATACCGGTTTCAATTACGAGTATGAATTCGATTAGCAATTGCTAAACTTAGAAGCCAAGAACTAAGCCTTCGTTTCGAACAAGTACTTCGTTTAACTGAAACTAGACCCCTAATATAAAACTTTGCGATACACAATGTTTAGCTAAGTTGATCTGGCCACTATAAATTTGTTGTTCAATATCAAAATACTTGGTTATACTTCTGCATTGAGAGCGAAACATAACATAAGCATAAATTAGATATTGCTAAGTTTGTTGAAAATATGACTCAAGCATCAACTGTCCAATAAAAATCTGCTTCATGACAAATTTTCAACATAACACCGTACCGTAAAAACACACATACATCTTTCGTAGAAACTCAACTTACTTCTTAAATTTCATGTAATTTAATATATAGTACAATACATAATAATAAGGTAGAATATCAAATCCAGATTTGCTTAAAGAATCTGAAATTTTGAAAATTCTAGAAATCACTCTACGCTTCAATAAGACCATAGTCCGGTTTGGTAGTTTCTTTGTATAATATAAATTTAAATAAAATTAGACCTCCTGTTAGTCAAATCTTTTAAAACATTAACCCATAATAACTAGATCAATTCCTTAGAGCAGTAGTCAAATGACAACAGTACATTATTGTAAAAGATAACTTAGTAATTAAGTTTTGGTCCTAATTTTTTCTGTTATATTCTTAGTAATTAATAATTGCATTAAATCGATATGAGAGTCACCTTAATATGGATAACGATGTAATTGAAAACAGAAAAGTTATGTTCAACACGTATCATTTGTGTTGTGTAAAAGGTCGTAACCCTGTAAATGGATGAAAAATGCTAATGAAGACTTGTACGGTTCTCATCAATTAAATATTTCTGATCCATTAGCGCAGGTGGCGAGCCAACGTAATGGAAGCCATTAGAGCTGCCGGCCAGTAGCTTGAATCATACCCACGATAAATCGTTATTTGGTCGCATTATACATTTATAAAATTTACTAGAAAATTAACAAAAAAAAATTTATACTTTGAACTTTGCTATATGATAGTATATATTTGTTTTATAAAAGACTTTAATGAAATTCCAGTAGGCTGTCCTTCAAATCCACAGTCAGTAGATTATTCTTCGCTCACAACTACCTGCGGTATTGTCAAATTTACTAAGCAAAGAGTGAAACTTTAATAAGCAATCAAATATTGATATTTAAAATCGTTTGTTATCTGATATAATAGATCTGACATACGTTTTTAAAAAGTGGTCTAAGTCGATTCAATCGTAGTATTAGTTTATTCTATTCGCCAAAATATTACTCGGTTTTTTGGCGAAGTACCGTGGACGTACGTCACAAAGTGGGGAACGTAAACTTATCAAGTAGTAAAAATAATTATAGTAATAAATATCAAACACACGTTACACTTTATAACTCACAATATTATTTAAATTGCTATATTTTAAAGCTCTGTATGCTTTGTAAATAAAGCTTCCATAAAGTTACTGAATTTGACGGGGTGATAAATTATGCTTTAATTCAAAGATAGATTTCATCTTTGAGATGCAAATCATAACCTTGGGGATTCAAAACATAAATCGAATGCTAAAAGTACCTTTACCTTTATTTGCTTAACGTATACTTCTATAGTTATGTATACGTAAATATAATAGGTATTAAAAACATATTTTCGTATTTGTTTATCTGACTGGAAAGTACTTTTTTAACTTACTTCATCTGTAATACAATTATCATTATAAAGTATTTGACAATATATTTTACGATATTCAACAATTCATATCTTGCTATTATCAGTAATTACAATGTGTACAGTATTGATGTTATTCCTTTAAATTGATTTAGGTAATATTTTCACTACTATACGAAATACTTACTAGATATTTTGATTATTCGTTTTTTTTAACTATATAACCGTAATTTTAGTAACTAATAACTAAATGTGTCTCAAACTAACCAGAACCTTAATAAATATGACTACATTAAAACATGCACATTGCAACAACATTGTAAATATATTTAGTTGTTTACTAGAATTAAATTAATTATTATTATTATTAAGCACAGACTAGATTTTTAACGAGTAACTAAATATTTAAAATTATGAATAGGAATTTTATAAAACAATCAGCTTACTACGGTTTACTTTTTTTATTTTGGACACTTTATTTTCATGGATAATAATTAAAAGACAAAATAACATCTTTTTCATACTACTACTTCAGATTACATTGAATAAAATTGTAATTATTTAAAAACGATAGCTATTTATATAATATAATGTTATACATAATCTAGCCATGAATATTGTAAAATAATCCTTTTTTCTATTACCTAAACCATTTATTACCTTTATGTATGTTAGTTTACGCAAGGTTATAATAATGTTAAAAATATATAAAGCTTAATCAAAGTTATCTTTATTGGATCTACTTCAGTCTTTTAAAAATTGAAGCCCGTTATCAATAGAGACACGCATTCTTCATGAAAATTTATAGCTGCCGATGATATAGATTTTTTCAGATATTCAAAGGATCATAGTATTTTGTATATATAATATTAAAAGCCTAGCAGTCAAACGTTCGACAAATAAAAAGTTAATTGAGAAATTCAAACAATGCCTTTGGCTGATTTCCTGCATTGTGTAATGCTATTATTGCAATTCGGTTCTCTTTAACAACTTCACAAATATTTAATACCGATGGGCGTCAAAATGAGAAAACGGGCATAACCTTATAAGAACGATAAATTCCGGATTGGAAAGTAACATTATTATACCACGATTGGACAGATTAAGTATAACTTATTATATTTGTTTGAAATGTCTCTTGTTAGAGACTCTAAATAAATACTACAGACGCTTCTATGTGTGCTTATAAACAGAATTGTTTAAACAATATTATGTTCCAGGTAAGCGTCGTGATATCGCAGTTACTTTGCTGGTGAAACGTACTATCTTAGAGCACAAAATGATGTTACACAAGCTACCGTATCACAAAATTCCGTATAGTACGGCACTATTATGCTCAAACCTTATCATTTCATACTTAGTGAAGATCCTGCTCTTGCCGCCACATTACCAAATCTCTTGTTTCATAATAGTAACATATTATATATTCCCATCCTTTTTTTCATTTTTATTTTCTTATTCTAAAAGTAAAAGAAGTTTACTTAGTTTGTTAAACTTGTTTATGTAGCAGCTTTAACAGAGGACCTTATGTCCTCTTATAAAAATAATAAAAAGGTTACCACAGGTTTTATTATCGTTGTACTAAACATAGCTAAGTTTCACCTATCACATTTTATGCGTAGCTAAAATTACCATTATTTCACAATGGATTGAATGCTTTTCTAAAGCCGACCTAAATCATTAACCGTTGGCTAACGTGAAATGAATATTAAAACTGGAACCTCGACAAATAACAAAACTTTATCAATAGTTTAATATCCAATTCCCAAAAAAAATCCAATTTGTATCGTTTATTGAAAACTACAAATTAAAAACAGTTGCAAAACATGTACAAACATGAAATATATTTATAAAAATTCTTGTCCAATCTATCACAGGTCATGTTTGACCTGCGATAGATTGATTAAAATAGCGACTGCTTTTTACAGCGTAACCGTGACACAATCAATACAGTTTTTTATTAAATTAGTCATCCTGCCTAGTTGGTTAGTATCTAAATTTCAACTATTTACTACACTATATTCACTTTATTGTGTTTCTCGAAGTGACGAAATTAGAAACTTGCTGCTGGAAAGCACCTCATAAAATATTTTAGATGTCCACAGATTCGTGTCAGTGACTTTTTTGAATCTTATTTTAACTATTTACTTTCGATATTGGTAGTTAAAAGTATCAATTACTTATAATTGTTATTATCAATTTATTATCGACGATTGCGATTTGCACGAGGGACGTATGCCACCACTGAAGCGGCTGAAGAGAGTTTTTGAGATACGCTTTCTGGGTGATTGAGCCTCCTTATATGGCCCATCGTAAATAACCATTGGGACCGAAAGGTTCTCGAGTAGCGTATTCGAGCCTGCAGACGCGGTTAGAATAGACACTCAATAGGTGGACCGACATGGTCAAGGTCACGAGAAATCGTTGGGGCGATCTTTGGTCGAGCCGTATGCGTTGCAGTGTACGTTTATTAAATGCCTTTAGAATTGTGATGATTAAATGCGATGTGCACATAATTTATACTTATAGCCTAACAATATGAAACTATTCTTTTTCTACCCGTTCTAGCTGCGATATGGAAGTAATACCTGGAGTATAAAATCAGGTTAGACGTGTCTTTCTAAAAACTTTCTATGCGTATTGCTTACCTAATGAAAAACAGAGAAATCTGAAACGGTAAACTCAGACAACTGCAACGTTTCTTGCAAAACTGAAACAATGACTGTATTATTTTTCCTATTAAATAGTATTTATTGTACAACAAAGTTTTGTTATATAAACCATTTTTAATTTGATAAATCTTAGTTATTATTATTATGTTAAAGATAACGACAAAATAGCTTTAATTTCTGTAGTTTTGATGAAAATATTTTTAATTAGTATGGTACAGAGTTCGAGCAGCCTTTACAACTTTTTATAAAGTTATCAATTATTTTAAGATTTATTTATAATAATAAGAGATGTATTGATTCTAAATGATGATGAATGATTTGTAAAATACACTGATTAGACAAGAAAAATAAATTTATTATTTATTTCATTATAATAACCGTCCAAAAAAAACCTATTCATTATGATATTCATTAAAAGTATAAAAATGATAAAAATTATTCGAGAAATTTCCTCCAATTCTATTGTAATTAGAATAAGGGTACCTATTTGATATAAATTAATTAGCAGCTTCTTTCAATTATTGTACTTATTCCTATCAATGTCTACATATTAAAATGATTTATTTTATTCCATAGAGGTATAAGTAGTTATAGTTACGCTGTCAGGCAGTTGCCCGCTTATACAGAACCTAATAATATACAAGTATGTAAATCAACTGCCATATAGTATCCTGTAAAAAGTAAACACAAGAAACTGAAATATCAATGCTTAGTTTAAATGCATTAGTCTTTATGTTAAAACAAAAGGTGTACATTATGAGTGGTTTTTATTTTAATAAGTACTATATATAGTAAGCACAAAAGCAGCAAAAACTGCTATTTATTTTATATTTAACTTTAAAACTGATTTTCGACTACTAGAACAAATTGCGTCCTAAGATAATTATATCGAAAAATAAATTAAAATTAACGCTAACACACGATACGCAAATAAAAGTCGGATAAGTCTTTTAAAATTTTGTATTTTTTTATTCTGAAGGTGACTTAATTATGAAATCATTATAAAAAGTACTTTTTATATACCTGTTATAAACTTCCTTTTTAAATTCAATTTATATCTTCTCAATCTTAAAAAGAAATGTTAAATCAAGGTTATCGTTTCTCCTCGAAGTTAGCGAAATTGAAGATCGTAGGCAGAGCGTACAAATAGCCTCATCATCCAACTCAATCATGTTTAATCGTGTGTTTTCAAAGAAAATCTTTTTCAACAAAATCATAATACTTTTGCACGTTGAGTAAAGTAGTTTTCAATTTAGTTTTTAATTGCGAAATATTTTCTTAGAACGAGTATATTGGTTTGTTTCCTTTCCTAATTTTGCGAACTGTATTGGTAAATATGTATAGTATGATTTAGGTAAAGTGTAATTAATGAAATACTTTCGTTTCCTTATTATTTTAATTTGCAGTTTGCGTTTTCAAAATATATGCGGAGGTAATCTTTTTATTACATCTAGCATATCGTGCTACGGTGAAAATATATTATAAAAATTTTCTATCAAAATATTGTTTTTAATTCCTGATAGCCTTTTAAATTGATAATTGTTGTGTTTCTAACAATATCACGTTAATTTGTGTGATTTTTTAAAGTAATGTCTTTGAAGAGTAATAATGTGGCACATTTAAACAAACTTATTTTAACAGCGTGGCGGCGGACTTTGATTTCTTTTGTTTCGCGTTTCCGGAATGAGCTCGGAGCCGGAAAAGCACTGTATTCTTTGAATCTATCCAAATAAAATGGAACACATTACTGGAAGAATATCCTGATAAATCCTTTGGTAAATATATATTTGAACTATGAAGACTATTTTTATTATTTTAGATTATTTTTTTTCTATTATTTATTACATACTATATTTTCAACACCGAGTTCATCCACTACTAGTATTATAATCTTCAAGAGATCACAATTTTACTATTCAACCTTGTGTCTTCAGACACAGACCTTCTTTCGCTGTGGTCACTGGTCCGCATTCTCTACTTCAAAACCTTAAGGCCCATGAGATCTTATGTTCTGCATGGTATGTGACGTGCCCACTGCCACTTAATATTTCTAATCCGCTGGGCTATGTCTATTACTTTTGTTCTTCTTTGGATTTCGTCTTTCCTATTCATAACATCTCTCGCCTCCTTTTTCCAGTGTAAAGATTGGTATCCTTTTGAGTGAAACGGCAGAATCAGAAACCGTACGCCTTCGAAATACCCAAACACTAATAAAAATTGATTTAGAAGTGTATGGTGACAGTATTACTTCACATATAACATACATTTGTATGCGCGACGAATCCTTGGTGATGCCAAAACACAAGACCACTGCAACTTTCAAATATGCCTCTATTTACTGCTGCAACAATACCCCAACGCCCCATCGAAGCAAAATAAATTATCTAAGCTTATCTACTACTTGTCCTTTTTCAATTTTCATACTATGGTTGTCTGGAAGAAATTGCCTTGAGAGATTATACCGCCAATTTTTTATTTGTCATTATTTTGTTTCTTTTCTGCGATGTACAATAAAGAGTAAATATAAATGAATAAGCTTGAAATACCATTACAAACTTTATTTGCAACAAAATAGCATCCATTTTTCAAACGAATAGTTCAACGTTTCCAATTATCCCACTGCTGTGAATTGAAAAGAATGTATGCTGTATGTATATGGGTCTGTTTTTGCATGTTTTTTTTTTATTTTAGGTCCAAATTTCAACTTGTATTGCGATCTGTGAGCAGTAACGGCCGGTGATAAGAATATAAAAACGGTATTCCTTACTTTTTAAATAACCGATGTAGTACGGGTTAAGCTATACCGCAGTAGGCAGTTAAACAAGGGTTTCCATTGTTGGTATTTTAATAATATCTTGTTTGTATTAATTTTTGCTAAGCCAACAATAAAATCTTCTTTCTTTTTTTTCAGTACAAAACTAATACCCCTATTGAGGTTACCTATAAAATAACAACATGTTTTAAAAAAAAATAACAAGAAACTCCTTTCTCCATTCTAAGAGCTCAAAAGTGCCATATAAGATAAAATTAAAATAAAACAGCGATGAACTTCTTGAAACTGTACGAAAGCTTTTAATAACATTATATGTAATTAATTATCTAAATATCCTAGTCCGCGATGTATCCAGAATGAGCGAAAGAACTTTAATCATAACTTCAGAAGTTATTTCATCGGATAAAGTTAAACTCATAAAATAAGACCTTTGAAACTTTTAGTAATCTTACCCGGTTACTTGTTACATGTTTTAGCAAATATGTGTTTATAGCTGACTAATAGGAAGAACGTATATATAAGTAGGTGCAGTTTACAGCCTTCATCAAATTATAATCGCGAAAGTTTTTGTAACATTTGGACAAATATAATGGATAACATAGTCGTGTGATCACAATATCTTCTCAAAGACTAGTTTACTCCTACTGTATTCTTTCTGACAATATTTTTATGTAAATTTGAAACACTCGTTAATTTACAATTTACAATAAAACTGTCACGAGTAAATTTCATAAAAAGTAATTTTTATTCTTATTCTTTGGTCAGGTGACATTGTTCGTTAAAACCGTATTGTTAAACATTTTTCACAGTAAAGCTAAACACCTGTAGTCATAACTTTCTATTAGTACATAAACCTTATTAAAATATTCTACATTACAGTAACGAATCAATTTCTTAAGTCCGGTAAAAGATTTAATTTTCAAAAGAAGAAAAAAAGTATAAAGGGTTTTAAAAGATTTTATGAAAGCTTTCCGGAGAATAGTTTTTGTTGCAGTATAATTGTTTCTTAAAGCAAACTATTTAAGTCTTCCACAGTTCTTGTCGGAAAAGCTTTGAAAGTACAAATGCTAACATAAAAACATAAAATGGTTCTGAAAACTGCAGTCTGAGTGCGTAACTCCCTCTGAATAAATATTTGTTTTAGGAAGGCAAATTTTGATCGTAAAATTAAATAGAGAAAAATTTTATTAGTAATGAATTGAGTGCATAAAAAAAGAAACTTTGCATTTTGTAAATCATTTAAAGGAAAGGCCTAAGGATTCAATATATACAAAAGTTTTGGTATATAATAAATATTGTGCTTTATTAAATCTTAAGTTATGTACTTAATTATAATTATCAATTAACTGTTAATAAAAAATGGTGAGTATTGCTAAGTACTCATTAAGTTTCCGCAACGAATACCCACGCGACGTAAGTCTCAATTAAAATGAATTTGGAATAAAACTATTTTTAACGGATTATATCCGTATTCGACTTGTTAGTTCTATCGTTTCCGCATGCACTTCAAACATCGGTAACATAGAATCACAATAAATTTCGACATGTTCCGATGTAAGTTATAGTTACTTAAGGGATAACTTTAGCGTAAATATATATATATAATATAATTATATAAATATATAATATAATTATTAAATATTTTTTGTCAATATTTTCGTCCTCAAATACATTTACTGATTACTTTACTCCTTTACTTCACTTCGTCTCTGTACTTGTTTTGTAACTAATATTTTATGTAATAAATATAGTATCATAAATACAAAATGCCATTTTTTCAGTACTATGGTTCTGTTGTAATTTTTTTCAAAATAACGAAACTAAAGTGACTAGATTTTGTAAAAGTCAAATATTTTAAGATTTTACATTTCTTAGTCGTAATGTTATTCAGCGGATATCCAATCCTCATTAAGCATTCATGAGAAGTACTGCGCTATTTACTTTTTACCTGTGCGGTTTCTAAGATTTTCTTCTTGCATAAGCTTTAAATAGTCTTAGTAATCTTTTTAAAATGGTAGTGAAATTTATCTCGTCGTCTAAAATAATAAATAGAAGGAATTATTTTCTTGTCTTTTTTATGCTTGTATCAATTATTCCTAAACTACAAAAATTTCCAGTATATTAATTACATTAGGAAAGTAAACACGTGAAGAAGAATATTTAAAGTTAATTTCTCGTTTAACAACAAAAAAATACTAAGAGATTTTGCAGCGAATTTCAATAATATTTGAATACCTAAAATAGAAGAGGAACAAATACTTCATGTGAGTAAACCATAAAAGAGATTATCTATTCCTTGTTATTACCCGCCTTATGACGAATACGGGAATTTTTTCAATAATATTTGGCCACACTTTCTTTGAGTATATATCAATACTCAATTGTGTTTGGTAAATTCGAATATCAGACTGAAACTCAATCGAACAGCCTTTGTGTGCAATGGACCCATTGTTTGATGTATATGTCGTCTCATAACACAAAGCACCGCTCAATTTTGGTACCACTACAGGCCAGTAACGAGACATAAGTTGTGTCACATAACTTCACGGCATTCGTGGACTCGCCGTGTGGGTACTATTCTAGGATGTAAGGTGGGATATCGGCCTCGCTGTTCGACTCTGATGACTTCCGTTGGAGGTTCGGTGAAGACCTTGCAATGCATTGGCGTTCATCTTCACCAACCAGATTTCTCTCTCTACCTAATCGAATGTAGAACGATCATGAAGTTGCTTTGGAAGCTCGTTGCAAAAATTAACTAATGTTTGTTCTTGAAAGACCCTAAATTCTTCCTATGTTATAGATATACAGCTCTCGCACCTACATATGTCCACCGCTTACAAATTCACTATGAACTTATCCTATATGATTATGTCGTAATATTTTTTCACCTACTTGTGTGGGCTTTGGGCATATTTGTTTCCCCGGCGAAAAAAAATAATTTTGGTATATTTACTATATTTTAATTTTGGTTTATTTGAACAAGTATGGTATATTTATATGGAAAATATGGTATATTTTATAAAAAAGAAAAAAATTCCTGTCTAGTGCATACCATCGCCATATTGCCAGAAATCCTATATTTTTTCTCATACTCGTCTATTGTGTAGCTTCCAGGATAAAAAATGAATTTTATTAACTTATAATCAAAATTTTCACATAAGTACAAAAAATCTTATCTGTTTAATTATAGGAGATAACAAGAAAGCTCATAAATTTAGTAAACCGTAATGATTCCGAAAGTGAGTTTACATTGGAACACACGATTGAACGTGATTGTATTTAGTTTGGAAATTTGTTCCCTTTATCTTTTACTCTCCGTGTTCCAGAAAAGATTTAAGTTTTTTACTCAGTCTTGTGAAATGGAAATTGAATTTGGGCTTGAGATTTGAATTTGTATTATAGCTTTTATCTGACGTGCTATTTTGTTCCTGCAAACAGGTAACAGTCGGAATGTTAAATCAATAAACCAATTAAGGTTAGGAGATGAAATAAAAGAGGTATTATCAGCGCTTTTCGATTTATTTACAGACATCCAGCTCGACGTTGTCAATATGCACTGTCAGGTATGTTAGCAATGTTGTTTTTAAATTTGGGAACAGTAAGCTCATTGTGTCGTACGGGCATTGATTTTTCAAATATTATTGTTTATGTACAACTGTATAAGTTTATTAACTAAAAATATTATAATCGATTGGTTGTAAGTTGTTGTTGCAGAGTTAAGCACAAGTTGGAAAATAAATACACCGTATGAAGCTGAACTCATAAAGCAAGTTTCATTAATGTTAGAGTGATCTTATGTGAATACTTGTAACTTAAGTAAATAAATAAATATTTCAAACACTCGCCATACGCTTTCCGAGTATCGTTATCGACTAAACATATAATATTTATATTATGATTTAAATAACATACATGTATTTTGATATGTAGCTATTATAGTATAACAAAATCTTGTCCTGGTAGTTGATCACTTTTGACGGTCAATCTTCATTTTTATGAAATTCTGTATTTCGTTATTCTCAATATGCGAATATCTTTCTAGTCATGTTTCAAATGATGTTTTATTTTGTTAAAAGGTATTTTAATATTATGTTATGCTACATTTCATAGTTTGAATCATTATTTTTAAGCAAACAAAATAGAAAAATCAGTAAGCAAAGAAAACTTATTTTTTTTAAACTCTTGGCAAACGAAGATTTAATTTCTGTCAGCTAGCAATTTTTCTCAACGTTCCCTACATATGTGCATATTTATTTATAGGATATCTTATTAAAAAAGTTCTACGCAAACACTAAATTTATAGCCTTACATTAAACAAATTTAAGTTCCTAAGCATTAGTAATACTTCTTTACAAAATAGATTCTTTCAAGCTCATGCTTTCTAGCGGAAAGCTACAATCACTTTTATTTAAGACTGTCGGCTGAGCTACCATTGCGGGGGCAATTTCTGGCATGTATTACACAAAAAAATAGGGTTTGGATTAGTAAAGTTTCTGGGCTAAATACTTATGCTATGTTGTCCTGCGTAAGTTAATAAACACGACAAAGGTGCTGTACAAGATTTTTATTCCCCGAACTTTGTGTAGTAAGACAATTTACAGACTTCCATGTGGGAGATAAGCTCCCAAACCAAAAACATAAACTTGCACAGCGAAAGACTAGTTGTAATGTCTGGTTAAAGGCAGCACTGAGATACAGATAATCGACGTGAACTTAAATGTCATAGGTTTTTTATGAAGGAAAATGCCAATTAGAAGTCGCATGTCTCTTAACTATAAAACTGTAATTAATAACGCTGAGTTATTCGTGCTATTAACCTAACACCAATGCGTGATTTTGAGCTCAGAGTGCTCGACGCCCCGTTTCGTTATTAAGATATTTATCTATTACAATTATGAGCCATAAAACGAAATGACTTAATCATAAATCTTGAGCTTAAAGCAGAGAATTTTATTTGAAATTTAAGGATAGCTATTAATCACATATTATGTAAATAAATTCCATTTCTTACCTGAAAAATGTAATATGAAAAGGTGTTTTAATTTAATTACCTAATTTTACTGCTCGTAAATTTACTTCTTTCTGAAATTAAACATTGTATTTTGGCATAAATGTTTATACCAATAAGCGTTTACCAAATTCAAAGAAGCGCTGCCAATTATATTAAAACTTGTCTCATCTATTGGTTTAAAAACACTCTTAGCCTCCAATCGAAATTTTGACCTACGAAATCAAATTTAAGAGGAAAAAGAAAAAAACTAAATTGAAAGAAAAATTCTGTTATTAGTACGTTATTATTTGCCAAAGATAATGAATCCTCCAATAATTATTGGGAATAGAGCTTAGTTAATGAGCAAAAACGTTTTTTTTTTTTAATTATTGAGATAGAATCATCATTTATCAAATCAGTGAGCTGCCATGTATACTATATATGTATATTACTAATTTAATTGCGATATAATGGAGTCAGAGACATAAACTTAATGATAATATCTTACAATGAAAACACAAAGTGCAACAATTTAACACTACAGAAAAGCAGTCGAAGGATTTCCAACATGAAGAAACGGACAACCATATAAAAAAGAGTACACTAAGACAGTCCTAAAAATGTTTCTGGGGCTTTCATACTAGGTAGATTTTTGTCATTTAAATAACTGAACACAAATCAAGAACTTTAACTATTAAATAATTTATTGTTTTTAATTACTGTACTCTCAGTGATAAAAAAATTAAATTTAAAGTTTGTCTTAAAATCAGGGTGATTTTCGTTTCGTTATTTTAAGAAGCGTTTCTTACACTGTAATTTGATTCACTCATACAAACTGATTGGTGATGACTGTAAAAATCGTAAGTGCGCAAGATCAGTTAAAAAATTTGGGACGTTTTAATTAACTAAGGGTCGACCCGATCTTAAACTCGCGTACATTGTATCAGGCATACTTTGAGTTGGTGGTTGCAAAATTATGTTATTTCATCCGACGGTTAAATTTAATTACAAAGTGTTGTTCTCTTACTAAAATTGTTTAGGAACTTGGTAGGGATTTGTATTTTATAAAAATATGTACATAAGTTAATTGAAGGGAAAGATATTTTTCTTTTTGTGATTATTACAACATTTTTTTTAAATCATTATTTATTCATGTTATACAAAATTAAGTAAAATATCCACGTATTTATATCATTATTATAATAATATAAAAAGCAACATTTTTTTTAATTATAAACTACGCCCGTACTTTTAAATAAAGCTTTTGACAGAATTTTTGAAAAATTCCCTGTAAAGTAGAGTAAGCAATAATAAAATTGGTTTCAAAATCTGTATTTTTATTAAATACATTTATAAAAATATCAAAAACTTTGCATTCACAGGCTGTTTAAATCTAATATATAAAATTCTCGTGTCACGGTGTTCGAACTTGAACTCCTCTGAAACGGCTCGTCCGATTTTTACCAAAATTTATATGCTTATTCAGTAGGTCTGAGAATCGGCTACTATTTATTTTACATACCCCCAAGTGATAAGGGCTGTTCACCCTTAAATTTTTTTTTTTAATTTTTTGACGAAATTTTTTGTTTTTATTTTTTTATGATACAGCATACAAAAATACATACAACCCTAAATTTTTACCCATTTACGATCAACCCTTATTTTTTATTTGTAAATTAAAAATATATTTTTTTTGCAAAACAACGATTGCGGGATCAGCTAGTCTATTTATAGATTTCAAGTTCAAACATATTCAATAATCTTTTAATCTTTTACTATTTCTGATCTCTTCCTGTCACTTGTCAGTGGAAAACATCACCACAACCGTGTTAGTCATATATGAAGCTTCTTGAAAAAGATATTTTTTACTAACAAACTATTTTTAGACCCAGACATCTAAAAGTTATATAAGTTATCATTGGAAAAACCCAAACATTAAACAGTTTTACGTAATTGTACAAAAATTCACAATAACTTTATATGCAGCTGTGAAATTATCCTACTGTGAAGACGTGAAGTGTTCCGTTATCCACACAGTACAACAACTGCGAGCAAATATAAAGCAAATTTGTGCTAAATAAATGTGAATTTAATGCTGGTTATTTAAATTTAAATTATACTTTTGACCAGTTAAGCTCTGGAATTATTTTTGGTAGTTTTCAAAAGTGTTCATACACACATGTCCAGAAAATAAAATTTTTAAAATAGTCGAAAAAAAGCAAAATAATTTTATTCTCGTTTAGTCATTTAAAACAACTATAATATTTTCTATCAGGGCGACAAATTTAAACAAGAACTAATAAGAACTTTCATCGAACATATTCGTTATTTGTTTATTATACTTTCATTAATCAAACATCACACAAAATGTACGCGACGGCGCTTAATTACCTTAAGCAAACTTTCGCAGTTAAGAGAGACGAATTAGCATATTTTAATTATGCAAACAAATTTCTTGTGTCGTATGAGTGCATCATACAGATTACTAATTATATAAAATTTGTTTTAATTCTTTAAATTTTTTCCAGATAAAAAATTATACTTCAATCCAATCGAGATGGCTGCAACGAAAATTTTTATTTTTTAGAAACAGTGTAGATTTTACACAAAAACTACAAAAAGGCAATGTTCTATTCCCAAATTAATGATATAGGTCATATAAGTCATCATCTTCATCATTGTAGTCGTTTCAACCCAAAAACGCTCACAGGAAAACATGTCCTCTTCCATAGGGATTGCTACTTCCATAGGGGGGATATACCACAATCGCCACACTTAGCAGGCTGGTTGGCGATTGCAATGTGGTATTATGACACAGAGAGGACGCTGCTGGAATTTGTTTGTGAACAGCGGCTATCCTATATAATTAATGCCCTAAGTAAAAATGATATAAGATTGTATCTCGAGAATCGAACCTGCAACCTGCCATCGCCAGTCTCAACACCACTGTTGCTTATCATCATCATTGCATCTGTAGACAGAAGATATTAAAGAAAAATTATACGGTTAGAAGTTTTGTTCTTTTCATGTAACAGTTTCTATGTATAGAATAAAAAAGGTATGAAATGCCAATGTAAACGAAAACACCGAAGTTTCTTGAACGTTGAAAACAAAAAATAGCGAAACATCAACAGTATTAACAGGGTATCAGTGACGTAAATACTAGTATCAACATCAAACAAATCTCTGTGTAAGTTACGCAAACGTTATATTTTTGTACGAACCGCCAGTATATCACCCGGCTTTCCGATACAGACCGTGAGCAGCGACAAACTTTGTTAGTTTTTCTAGTGAAAAATGCTATGCATCGGCAATTTATTTACAGGACGTTTTATTCATTTGTATAGTCTGCTTATGTTTATTCTAATAGGTACGTATATTACCGTATGTAATTACTTGCCTCTCAAATTTCCACGAAATGACATGGTTAAAAATCTTTAAAGGAAGACTGGAAATCAATCATATGTAAGCGTTTGTGGTGAAAAATAGTATTCAAAATATTTTTTTTTTCACGGCTCCATTTAAATATAGTTAAATAAAACTATACTGTTATAAAACCGAAAAATAGGATACAAAGTGTTGCAAGGCACTTTCGATGTATCTTGTATAAACAAGTACAAACAATAATGTTTGATTAACTGCTAGCATTACAAACGATATGTTATTTAAAACACCTACCGTCACTATTGTTTACCAACTTTAATTAACTTCCTGTTAACAAGTATTCCATACATTCAGACTTACGTTCCCTGATAGTTTTACCGAGAAATTTACAAGGAGTTTGACTTCGACGTTTATTATTAAGGATTTATTTTTTTAATAATCGTTCAATCTTATTTAGATACACTTCAGAAATAAAAGAGTAATAATATTTCCCAGGGTTGAAATTATCATCACTCACGATGGAGAGTTATGAAAAAAATGGTAATTTACATTGTTTTTTAACTATTGACACATAAATTTCGTGTTTATCATTTTTCGATTTACGCCAAACAAATATTTTAAATACCTGTATAAAATTTAATGTAACTCTATAAGTACCCTTTGAAGAAATTTCTATACATTAAATATGATAATTAATTTCTCTTTACTGCAGAAGCTTGCAAGCTTCTTTTGCCAGTAACTAAAGATTTTATCAAAAGCGAAGCACATCAAAGTATGTCATTTAAATACACTCTTCTTCTTTCAATTTTATTCGATATTTACCTAATAACAATGTAATGTTATAAATATTTCAAAACATCAGTTTAATAGACAAGTAATCTCTATAATAAATAATGAACAGTTTTTTTGATAGACTGTTCGCAAAATAATTTAGTTTTTTTCATGAAAGATGTATTTAATTGTAATTTTTTGAACCTATTATCATACCTTAGCCTTTAGTTTTTAAAGCTGATGTAAAAAGCTTGTGCATGAGAAACGTTATTTTTCTACGCTTTTAATGTGGAAAGCAATAAACAGAAATTTCATCATATTTTTCTTTTTCACTACAAAAAAAGTAAAAATGATATTCAAGCCTGAAAGAAATTAACCGGTGTGTATAGAAAAAATGTATTGATAGTACGCCAGTGCTGGAACTGTTTCATTTTATTTATATGTTAAATTCTCATATCCTAGGTGTCTGACATTGCAGACTGTTTAAAGCTGAGGATACACAAAAAAAACTTAAAATTATTTGTGATTCAATATCCTTTTATCAAACATACAAATTGAAAGTTCTACGTATGTACGAAATTGTGTATTACTGCACCGTTGTCAAATGTATATAGTCTTTGTGTATGCATTCCCTTTGAGGAATGAATTGGGAAAGCGATGATTTGCATTTCAAAGATGAAATTTGTTCACGTCGTAAATATATGATAATGGCTGAAATAGAGCCGCTCTTGTTCTGGTAAAATGGTTTCTAATAAAGGCAAAAGAATATAGCAATCACAGACTTAATATTAGCTTATTTTATTATCTATATACTTATTGCTAAGACAAGTCAATAAATCAACAATAAACAGTTGAACTCAATATTCCGTCCTATATTCAATATGCATAAAACTAGATGGCAAAGTTATCCGTTCAGTAGTATGCACTGATAAAGGTTTACTTTACTTCAAACTTAATCGCAAATATCAGGTGTGTACTCAGCATACATATGCATCATATATATCGGGATATGTATGTAATCTTCTGGTAAGTATTGAATTTATATTAAATTTTGCAAGATTGTCGAATTTTTTCCAAGTTGTTAATTTCAACCGATCCTTTAGAATACAAACGCTGAGGCTCTTTTTAGGAATTCAGTATTTTTAACATATTAATAAACTCCGAAAAAAAAATAGTTTATTTTTCTTATTAGTCGTGATGAGAACACAGTTCGTTTTTGTAAATTTTAATAAAAAGGTAGTGTTTTATCGGACTCAAGGCAATGTTAATCATCAATGGCAATGTTAATACAGCTGATCAAAATTTTATTTGAATGATTTTTCCTCGGACTTTTCTTTAAGAGATATAGATCTGTTTATTTAATCTTTAATCTATTCCGGATTTTACTAACATAAAAACGTTAGCAATCAAAGAAATTTAATAATATTTGAAAAAGTTAAAGATGATTTTTATAGCGAACTTATCATTTTCATTATTTTTGTAGCAAATATAAAAGAATTTATTTATAACATAGTTTAAAGTACGTCTTAATCAATGCTATACTCGAAGGCGTTAAAGTAATTAAACTTAAAGTGCAATCGTTTAGAGAAGACTGCTTAAGTTTCAATAGCTCCATTATTTGTACCGACATAAAACAGAATTGGTGTTAATTAAGCTTTATTTGACAACTTGCTATCGTAAATCAAATGAACCTCTAAAATAATCAAAGAAAATAATATATTTATGTCTAGCCACTATTTAAAAACTTAATTGTAGTTTGTTTTGATAGGCCAAAAAAAAAGAAAAAAAAATTTGGCTTATCAAAACAAATTTTCTATCCACTTATAAGATTAAACTTTTAAGTTTTAATTGCGTTTCTTATTTAATTTATAACGTTTATTTCTCTGTTAAAGGCAATCTGTAAGAATGGATAGTGAAAAACCTGTACGTACAAACGTAAACATTATCAATAATCTTTTGTTGAAGAAAGCAAACTAGTGTTAAACAGTTCTCTGTATCTGAATAAATATTTTATTCTTTCATTTTAAATAAACTTAAACCATAATTTTTTCTTATATTACATTGGGATAATCGTTAATATGTTTTCATACTAGTTATGGATTAATAAGTTGGTTTTAAAATGATGATAATTCATTCTTATAGTTTAAGCAGATTTAATAGCCGGAACGCAGATATTTTTAGCAAGCGATATAAGCATCGAATTAGATACATACAATCAACTCTTAATATATGAAGTAAAGTATGATACATGAAGGTTTTAGAATTGTCTTAAAGAAAATACGTTTCATTTCATCTTAACTACTTTGATAACTATTACGCGGTAGAACTTAAACAATAACACCATACTAATTATTATTGCCCTTGGGAATGTTACAGTGGTAGTTCAGTAATTCTGCCAAATATCCGCGTTAAACTGGGCTAACAAGCGCTTTACGTACAGTTCTCGCCGGTAATTGGGAATAGCGGTGAAGTTTAAAACAATGATAGTGGTATTTACCATCAAGTACGACTTTTATTTAATTAAATCTATAACTTATAGAATATATCTCCTTTTTTCTATCTACATAACATTTGATTCGTCTTTAACAATAATATGTGTTAATTTATTATTTCAGTCTTACGTTGATCTTATATAAGAATTATGAGGAGAAGTATCTTAAAAGAGTAAGTTTTATTAATGTAACCAATAGAATTAGTTAAGAATTATACAAATATTTTCATTACCAATCTCTCCGACACATAAAAATACAACTATTTCAATAAAGTAGTGATAAAAAATGAATTCGCTTAATGTACATATTAATATACATATAACATATAATAATACAATGTAATGAACATATAATACAAGTACAATATTAAAAAAATCATAGCTTAAAAGCAAGCGCAAATAATCGTAGCAATCTTGAAAGTACATTCAATCCTAAGATGCTTTTCAGTTCGCTGGGTACACAAAGCCATTAGATTCTTGTCCCTGTGATTTCTTTCTATCTGACTCCAGTTCCCGTACTTGCTCGAGATTCACGGCATTACATTATGTAATCTTTTTTTTTGACATGTTGATCTAACTCTAAAAACATTTTAAAGTGCAAAATCGATTCCGAAATATTCAACCAATCAACTATGTTGTTTACTTCAGTGGGTAATTTTACAGACAAACTACATTCATAAATAAAAAACTAAAGTGGTTATGAATTTGTCTAATAAAAAGGAATATTCATTTATATATATTTAAATTAAAATTTTCAATTTAATAAAGTCACTATCATGTATTTAAATTTATTTTACTTTAGATAAAGTTGAACAAAGTAAATTTATGTAAATAAATATATTTATGTAAATATAACAGATTAAGAAAGCTAACATACTGAAATAATGTGTTGGAATAATAGGGTGACAACTCGCAAACTTTTAAAGCAATAGTGCACGAAATTCACTGACGAAAAGTAGCACTCAAACACAATTTCATGTAAACAAGACAACATACACACTGTGGAGACAAGTATAACATTAAAGAGTGTTCAACTTAATAGTACTTATAAATATATGCTATGTATAAAAAAGATTACTTGGCGCATACTATGTCTACAACATTGTTTTTCGCCGTTTACAAACAAGTAAAAAGCCAACTCATGTACAAACAATTAGAGCCATATACAATCAATTTCATTCTCCCCTTTCCTGTATCAAGCCTCTCCAAAGATATGTATGGTGAGATACACCAATATCGCCAAGCTTAGTAGACGGGTTGGCGAACGCTGTGTTGTTTTATATTAAGTAAAAGACACTGCCGCCCATCCTCTGGAAACTTGTTTGTGAGCAGTGACAATCCTATATAACTAAACCACAAACTGTGAATTATGTAGGTCTTTATTCCGGGAATCGAACTAGCTCTGGGCTATCGCTGCTTAATTTTATAAACTACATTCATTATATTATCATATCTTCACAAGATGGTCTGTTCACCTTGTGAGTGGACATCCTATGCTGCTCTTGCCGCTCCGTGATTTCCACTTGCGAAACTTTAGGCCTAAGCGGACAATTTTTTTATATTACATAATGATAATTATAAGCAATAAATAATATGCATACATTACTATTACCAGACTAATAACTCAAGCGCGACATGGTGAACAACATGGTGATTATTACTATTATTATAACAAGAAGAAAATACATATAAAGAGAGGCATAAGCGATACAAAGCTAGAATCTTAAATTAAATAATCCTTAAGGAATGCAATATTAGCTATAAATATCTTCTGTAGTAGCCTACTTCTTATGTAATAAGTTACATATCATATGCCTATGCCATGCCAAACATATGCATATGCATATGCCGTAATGTAAACAAATAATAAAAAAACAAATAAAGACCCACCTGCACATACTAAAATCATCTTTTGCAGATGACTGATTAATTACACACTATTGCGTAAATATTCGTATTGGAAGTTAAAAGGGGACAAAATATCGTGTAAAAATGTTTACTGACTTACCTTCCTGTTGCTGATGTAATGGTCGCAGTGCGCTATTTCAGCTTATTTGAGCGAAATCTCACTCGCTCCGCTGATTCGTTTGAAACGGTTATCTAGTAACTTTAACTGAATCGACTTTTTTGTTTTAAATGTAATTTTTTTTTCGTACAAAGTATAACTACACACTGAAAATGATTAACAAATAAGCTTCAATTCTTTTCGCTAAGACATGGTATGTGCCATAAGTTGAGTTTTTTCGCATAAAATACTTTTTTTCTAGTAATATAACTCCAAACATTTTGCCATAACAAATTTTCGTACTGTCAAAATTATAGATCGATCATGATCTTATGGAAGTCATCGTTTCAACCCATAGACGCCCACTGCAAGGCATAGGCCTTGCCTAAAAATATATAGGAGGGAATACATCACAATCACAATCGCCACGCTTGGCAAGCGGGTTGACGATCGCTGTGTTGTATTATAGTAAGAAAAGGACCAATATTTAGCCACTTCCGCACATGCAGTCGTAGTCGTGCAACAAAGTGCACCGCCCGCCAGTCCGCATATCTATATCTTAGTATCTATACTTAGTATTATAGTATGCAGAAGACGCTAGTGCCCATCCTCTGGACACTTGTTTGTGGGCAGTGGCAATCTAAAATGGCTATGTATTTAATTCACAAAATGTGAATAATATAATATATACGCTTTCATGAAAATACTACATGTATAAACGTTATTTTAGACAGATTTCTTTATTTATTGATTGAACATGCTTTTATTACTAAGCAACGTTATTGACAAAAAGATTTCTATTTCGTATAGTGCAAACATTAATGTAAATGTGATATTTTCAAAAAAACTTTTTATTGTTATCCAACTAAATTTCATTTTATTTACTGTGTATGAGAAGAGACAAATGTAATTTTTGTTATAATCCATTTTTTCATTTTATCGTCTCTATGAAAACTCTTTTTTTGCCAAAACGAAAACAGAAAAGTCGCCTATGAATTGATAGAGCCGCCTTAATTTTTTGCACTTAGCAACACTTTAGGCGAATCATTTCTATGTATACATATAACTTCCACACTTAATTAAGACGTGGAAGAGAATCTTTATTTTTCATATTAACTCTATTGTTGTAGTTAAAAAGAAAGTGCAAATAAGATTTTTACGAACCAGCAAGAAAAGATGAAACCTTAGAGAAAGACAAAGTTTTATCGCTTAACATTAAATTCAATCGATATCTATTAATGTGTCGATCTCGGATAGAGAAAACTTCGGATATCATTCTGCTCCTGTTTAATTGATTTTCATAATAATTTACGGGATTAGTATTTTATGTTACACCATAATACACTGCTAATTAACTTCCCAATGTTTTTTTGGTCTTGTTTTAGTTTGTGTTGTATTATTTTCAGCGTACAGCAGAAAGTCCTATCAGACAATAGGTATGAGCATAAAGGAGCCCCTTGTTACGTATTATGACCGTAATAGAAACGTATCAACTTAAAATATATTCTTTGTACAGAAATGTATGAGACTACACTCACGTACATACAGTGCACGAAACGGTAACAAAACGTCGACGAAAACATTTTGCTCTAGCTAATACGTTTCGTGCATGAAACACTACGTTGCGCACAGGCTGCAAAACAGTGAGGGCTATCCACGTATTATGACCATTGAAACGCCTTTGTAAACGCGAAGTTTTATCTTGTTAGTAAATGAATCACCTAAGATATTATAGCTGCCGCATTTGAACCTACATACATTACTGCCCAATTTCTAACAAGCAAGTCCTGACTGACGCCACTCTAGAAAAATATCGTTTCGTTGACAGACAACTGCCTTCTATTAACGCCTAAAATGCTACAGAACACGCCGTTTCATAGATGCCGCGAGACTGTAAAACCCCTTGATGAAATCAATCTCGCAAATGTATAAGAAGCAATGTAATCTTGTCAATAGAAGCATTTCGTACGGAAGTGACATGCAGGTTACGTAACACAACACATTATTATATTTCATTTAAAATAGAGAACCACTCTTTACTCCTAAAATGTAAAATGAAGAACAACAAATTAATTGAAAGTGTACGATCCTATTACAGTTTTGGTACATTACGATAAGTGGGCCAGCTCCTATATCAGAATCCAATCTGTTGAACTTTTTATACGGGCGTTGTACATTTTGTTTACGAACACTATAGGGGTTGCTTATAGACATCATACGGGTAGCATACAGGAACAGATCGCATTCGTTCCGTTTTAATGAGCATAGTAGAGTGCACTGTGCTTTTTTTCATAGCAAGGAACGTTATGCAGTGGCAAGTCAGCATAATCCTTTATCTCCATGGCGAGCTTACGTTAATGACTATTAATATAGATTTTGTAGGTCAAAGGAAATTATTTAGACGAAACAGAATCATTAATATCATACTAAATAAAATTATTTTTGGGTTCCAATAAATATGACCTATGAAATATTATATATCGCGGGAAGTCGCTGGATGCGTGCCTGTATCGGATCACATGATGATGACGACCAATGAACTGTAGTACTTAATGTTTCAGTGCAATACTGCATTAATTACATATGTTACAGTAATTAATGCTACCGATTCTTTCAATTTAGATATGAAAATGAGCAAATATTTGATAGCACAGAAATTAAAACCATGTTGAGTATTTAATTTTGTACCTATTACTTTCTAGTATCATTATAAGTATTAGTGCGATATCTACATTTCTAATATTAAAGGCTTAATATAGTTTACATGACCATGATTGATATGGATAAAACTTTAACTATCATTAATAATATTTTTATAATTCTAACGCACTTTTCAAAGTTAACCCCAATTTGAACTTTTGTGTTTTGTGATTAAAACAAAAGATTGCCCGAGGTTCACAGCGAACACCTGTGGCGTAATCGGCAAGCAGCCAAGGCCCTGCTCCGACTTATCGGTCTAGTATATTTAAAGGTTACAAACATTTTCGATGAAATGTACTTTACATGATTTTATTATACGATAACATTTAAATAAAATAACTGGAAACTTTAACTGCTTGACATTACTTCAACTGATCGTATTTTATGATATTACGTATTGGTGTCTCAAATATTACTACTAAATTCTGCCATAATGTTAATGACATACAACACACTAATATCATAGTGATAAATTATAGTGTCAAGACATCTGCAGAAGAACTAAGATCACTGGTCACACTAGAATAATAGCTTGTCTGAAGTGGCAGTGTACGAAGCTTTTACAACCGACAGCTAATGGGGCTGAAAGATTCTCAAGTGACAACCACTAACCGGTAGACGCGGCGGGGGGTGGACCGATGAGATAATACAGGTTGCGGAAAGTCGAGAAATTCGGCCAGCGCAAGACCAGTTATAGGTCTTTGAGTTTTCTTCCTCTTCTTGGCATCGTTATCCTATTCGCTGAGGAGATTTTCCGCGGTGTAGGAGGTACCTATCCACCGTGATATTTATTGTCTAGTTTCGTCCATATTTGATCCAACCAACTGACTGGGACTACAACCTCTCGGACGTTTTTGTTCGAGGTTTTGGCCATCCAATAGACGATTTACCAATACCATATGTGTGCTTAAATAATCCAAGAACTAGTTTCAATATGTACAATATATACACACGCAATAAAAGTACAATAAATCAAATTAAAAAGGATGAATTTTTAATCAAAATGTGTCGAGTTGAACAGAGCATAAATTAATTATAAATATCATATACAACAATGTTAGTATCAACAACAATTCTGTGCGTGGCTGTTACAAGTCACGCTTTCTACTAAATATTATAGTCTTAAATCAATTAATCCACAATATTAAAGGTTCACTAACAATGGCACTCTACGAATCAAACACAAAAATGCACACGTTTTACGCGATTTTTTCAACCCGTCAACTTGCTTTTTCTCTGTTGATTTTAATGCCGTTAGCCCTAAAGCTTTTACAGCTTCGTCTGTACTGGGTTCACGGAGCGGAATGGTCCGTGAACTAGAGTTAAAAACTAAAAACTAAAGCTGGTAGGGCGTCTACGAGTTGTCCGGGTACGTTCGCAGGTTGCTAAGGCTATTCGCGGTAGAAGCTTTGACGGGGTGTGTTGCTGAAGTGTGCTTGCGGCTGGGGACGGCAGCGTGGACCACTGGCGAGCCGAGAAGAGATCCGGATCCAACCACGGTCCGCCCACGATGTTCGCGATTAGGGAGCGGGCGGCCGCTCACTAAATACGGGTGTTGTGGCGTGGTGGGTGATGTTTTGTTATGTTATGTAGAACGCGACGACCTGTGTAAAGTGTTGCAGGCGCAGTGGTTACTGATGTTGCTAAGTGGTTTGCGCTTGCAGTGTTATGAGTGTCTGCAGGGGGTGCGGTTGGCGAGTGTTTTGTGGGAACCGTCTGATGGGCGCGAGGAGAACGTCTTGAGAACGTCTTGAGAACTCTTGGTATTAACTGAGGTGCGAGGGGAGTAGCGTGAGGCGTTAGCTATTAGAGAATTGGGGTGTGCGGAGGCTGACTCAAAGTAAGTTATTGAGCAAGCCAGAAAGCACTCTTAGACCGTGGGGAGTTTGAGGTCGCTGTGGAGGTCTACGTTGCGCTGTAACCAATCCGCCCCCGGTCCAACTCGTCAAACATTTGTGCCTGTTCTTCTGTATCAACACATGTATATTTTTTAATAACATAGCCCATTAAAACAAAGATACGCTTTGTATGTGAATTCAATTAATTACTACTGATAAATTTTTTTCTCACTTGCCTCGTGGTGTACATGAAATTATTATATTTCAGCATTTTAAAAAACTAATAAGATTTCAAACACTTAAAATAAGTGCTTACATGGGCAAATTTAACAATATCAGATGTATCTCTTATCAGCACCATCTGTAATCAACTCATAGGTCTCACCAGAAGATCTCTTTTACAACAGACCGCCTCTTCATAAGATGATTGTTTTTAAGTGTAAAAGGTTTAAAGAGGTAAATATTACATATGTTGCACAAATGCTGTCAATTAATGGTTTCAGAAATAATAAATAACGTAAAGATAGTATAAAATGATAATTCGTTTTAAAAATTCGAATTTTTTTAAACGAATTATAGTTATTATATTAATCGTTGTTTACTTTCTGTCCCTAGACTTTGTAGTGCTAGAAATTAATAGCCTGTCGCAGTCCCATAGAAAAAAATGATTAGTGTAAGATATTTCAGAGTAATCACTTTATGCAGATTTATCGATAATAAGTTTAAAAGAATTAAAGTATTTTTTTGGAAAATAAACTATACATTGACACATTTAATGCTTCAATAAACAATCATCCTGTATATCAAAGCGAAACGCATTTCTGCTGCCAAGCAGTAATACCCGACGTACGCTTACGTACTACAGTGAGGATAATTAGTAAACATCACATGAACTCTTGTTCGTCTCTTCATTTTCCGAGAAATAAAATTATTTGATATATATCTACAGCAATGTTAACAGTGAACAATGTCATACATCATCATCATCATCATTAATTTATACTCAGCTTAGTCTCTAAAAGTCTGAGAATCTTATTAGTATATCGGTAGAATATTCCATTATCCCACATAAAATAATAATAGTTCTGTAATTTATTTCTCAGACAAAATTAATGATTCATTCTTTCAACCATGCTTGTATAAACAATAAGAAGGGGGCATATGAGGTAAGCGGACGTAATTTATAGTTAAATATTCTAAGGTTGTAATTACTTTTACAATGTGGGCAAGTAACATTTATCATATTTTCTCGATTTTGATCACTGCATTCTTGCTAAGCAAAAAACGTTATCAATAGTTTTGTTACAAGTTTTCCTATGAACTTGCTATCATTTTCCAAATAACACATTAGGTCACAAAATAAAATGAGGTCAAAATAAGAACGCCATATCACAGACAACACACAGTTTATTCTAAAGACACGTCGAAGAGTAAACATAAATAATCAACATAAAAGCCAAACAATAATTATACATTCAAAAAATCAGTAGATTCGGGTAAATAATTCTTAGATTATTAAACTGGAAACATTTTTAGTTGTTCAAAATTTTTTTCGATGAAAACTCTATTATTGTCTTGACAATAATACAAGAGAAGTTAGTGTTGAAGAATAATTAACATTGTTATTATTTGTAAATTATATTAGCATACAAAACGTTTTAAACCTTAATTACAATGTATTGAATGATTCTTTTAATATAAAGTAACAATAAAAGAAATTTTAATAACTTTATTTCAAAACTCTGTATGTAACAAAAACAAATTTTACAAATTAAAGTTTCTAAAAAAAACCATCGTTGCGAAAACAATTGTAGCGATCTTGTAAAATAAATCCAATCCGGAGATGCTTTTCACTTCGCTGGATAGACAAAGCCATTGGATTTCTGCCCTTGTAAATCCATTCTTCCACTTCCTAGTTTCAATATTTTCTTCTCGTTACTATTTACTTAACTTTTATTTTTCGTTAATAATATTTTTCCTATCTATATTTTTTATTTACCCATAATTCTTTATATATAAACAAGTTGTTGATAGATTGGTGGTAAAAGCGATAGGCATACTAATTAATTTCTACTAATACATTCCGTATCTATCACATTTATAACTTCGCACTGTAATTAAACGTATTCATACTGGCTGAAATTTTCGCTATATTTAATGTATTATATATTATATGTATTATGTCTATGTATATGTACTATACGTATATGTATTATATATTATATGTACATCGATCTCAAAAAATACAATGAAAACAATAGAAATCTTACTTTAAACAGCATGCATAAGTTACTGTTGCCTCACAGAATTAATATATACCTTTGTTTCTACAAACGAGTCAGTGCTATGCCAGATCGATAGCTTTGTTTTCAGAAATAATAGTTCCTTATTATTCTCGATAAATGGTGAAATCTCTTTCCAAAATACCCGAAGAGGTATTTTGGAAAGAGATAACCAAGATTTCACTTTATTTTTTAACTTCACTCGAACGTCTATGTTATTAATTATACTGAATAAGCTTTATAAAAAAATTATATTGAAAAATGATCAGTAAGTCAATCAATAAACGTACTTATTCGGTTACTAATCTTATGGAAATTAATCAGTTACCGGAATACATATCAGCAAGGCTGGTTTATAAATATAAGAGACTTGATGAATTGTACACTCGAGCCTATGGAAATGTAAAATCGTTCCTTAGATCTGCGCGCGGCAAGACGAGGGGAGTTTCGCCTGCTCCGTTAAAGCTTTCGGCGGTAACGCTCAAGCTTTTTTTTCCTCGGTCACCTCCTTGTTGAGTTCTCCAAGGTTCGATACACCGGTTTGGGTAGTTCTGTAACAAGTATGTAACTAAATTTAAGTCAAACGGTAAACATGGTAAAGCTTTAATCATTAAAAAAAAACGTTTTTACCTAGACGAAGTCGCACGGTAATAAGATTAGTGTAACCGATTTATCTATAATCGGAATTATTCAGTTTAATTTTAAAAAAGTTAAGTTATGATATTCATATAATTTATTCGTTTGAAAATAAAAACATTTGAAAGACAGTGGTGAGAAGAAATAAAAAATAAAAACAGCATAATAGACAAAACTAATAAGTATAACAAGTCTTCTCCATTAAATTCATAACAAATAAACCAAGCGAACATACATTTGTAAAGATATGGTGAGACCGATTTTGCTAAATTAATTCAAAAAAAATGGAAGCTCTATTACGCTTGTTAAAAGTTGCGACACAACTCGACCGCGTCCCCTGCGTTTACTACTTTATCTTTCTGACACATTCACGGAGATCAATGTCACGTTGCGTAAACGCCGCATGATTAGTTAAAGCCCGGCTCAGCTTGCCAACGCTTAAAGCTCGCTAAACTTGCAAACGCAAACCGACCAACTGCCTCTACCACATTACTGTGTCGTTATTACGTATTAATATGACTTTTACATGTAATTTCAGGCATTTACTTAATGGCTAAGATTAAAAATAACATTTTATAGCACCTATAAAAATATATAATAGCTATAAAATAAGCCTTCATTTATCTAACACTATAAAAGAGAGTTACAATTTTTAAATTGTAAATTGCAAAAGAAACCATCGAGGTTTATATTTGTACTATCAGAGTTGACATTGCATTAAAAACATGAAATAAATTAATTCAAAGTGAAGTTAAACGATAGGAAATGGTGAGGATCAGCTTCTGTTTGAGGTGGCACTAGTCATGAGGAAACAAAATAATTTAATACGCTTATGTCATGTATGTTTATCTATTTTGTGTAAGCTTTAAATGGGTGATTGTACACCTTATTTGTGAGCAAAAATCATTAAAGCTATAAAGCTTATTTTGAATCATCCTATATAAAGTCATCACTGAAATATTTTACATTGTTTTTTTTTTTTCTTCAAAAATCCGACTGGCCTATAACTTCTAGCACCATAAAATCTGCAGGGACGGATAGTAAACAATATTTGTTTATATTTATATTAACACATAATGTATTATTATGTGTAATGCATTGTATGTTAACATGTAAAAGTAATTTAAAAAAAATCTTTTTCTTGGTTTATTATCATTGTGTTACTTATTATATCTGAAACCATAAAATTTTGGATTGGGTGCACCGTACCGGTGAAAAAAATATGCAAATCTTACTAAGTAAAGATAGCTTTAAAGTAAGCTTAGACAAAATATTTAAGTGGTAAGAATTTAATAAGTTACTTGAAGCGGGCAACGCAAGACCGGTCATCGTGGCTATCTTTGGGAATAACCTATGCCCACTGCAATGTGGGCGTATATCAGCTGTCATGATAATTATAATGAACATTCAAGTTTTCTTTACATCATTATTTAATCATAACAATATTTAAAACTTTTATAACAATGGTACATTTAACATAGTAATAAATTAAGCAATTAGATATCGGATTTTTACAATTGGCCACACAGTTGACCAAAAAGTTGCTGACTGCATATTCTGCCGAGCGTTAAAGAAAATTCTGCGACAGCGCTGTTTCTCCTTCAACACTATTTTAATGAGCGTCTGCGGCCACTCTCCAATTCAGTTTGAAATATCGTATTGTTTTATCCTTTTTGAGGTTTCATGTTCGTAATATAAAATATATAGCTTACTACATATACCGTGATAATGTGTACATCACACATATTATTTGTGATAATGTTTGATTATAAAGTAGCAGTTTTAAATTATTTTCAGTTTCATAAAATTAATTAAAATATCGTAAAAAGATTTGAAGACATTTTATAAAGTATATATGTTTATTAAAGTAGATATGTTCCATTTTTATTTTAAATTACAACTAACGATCCATCCAAATGTAATTTAGAATGAATGCGGCTTACACAAAAAAAAAACTATGACAAGATCTGCTTGTTATCTTATTTCAATTAATATTATTTAATTATCATAAATACTCGACTAGAACAGATTTCAACTTTGAAATGCAAATAGACCCCTAGCAAACTCATTCCTCAAAGGAATGTTTGAGTATCATCTTGTTCGGTAAATATGTACATTAGGTTTAAAATACACAAAGAAATACTAATTCATTTCAATGGTGCCACTTATTTATTTAACGATATTGTCTTCAGCTATTGTACTGACGAGCTCCTTGAGCGGAACGTCGTTGAGGAAGTACTGTGTTTTTCAAAGAAAACGATTCTCCGGCATTGGCAGCGCGTGCATGTCTTAGTATATTATTATTCATTAACTCGTTACATGCACATGCATGCACGCATGTCAATTTTGCGATTACACGGATAAAAGCTTGCTGTTGACAATAACGCTTCCATAAAATTTTTCCATGCATATATTAGTCATATTTAAGAAAACTTTTAAACTTTTCATAAGTTTACACTAATTTAAATATTTTTATCGATTTTAGGCGTACACAGCCGTTTCCACGTTCGCATGGGTTAACCCTAGGACTGATAATTGAAGAAATGTAAAAATGTCAAAAATTTGTAATGAAAATAGCTCTCGAAGTAATAAAAAGGTACAAATAATTGACACAATTATTCTTATCAAGATAATATAAGGAATATAATATAATAGATTAACAATATTTTGTACAATACTGTCTATAGTACAAATACATTCAATAGTACAATAATATAGCGCAATAATATTAAGATTATAAATAAGTATGAATATGATATGATTGGACTAGCTGCCCCCATCCGCTTTGCAAAGTTAATGAACGCCCCTCAAGCCCCCTGCGTAAAAGAATTTTGTAAAATCCGTTCTAAAATGACTGCTACTCAACCAAAGGAACATTCCTTCTGAATTTTAAGTCCTTAAACCTTACGTTACCGGAGATATTATAACGGGTCAGTATATCACACAAAATCTTGTTGGAGTTATTGTAACGAATATATTGAATCCTTTAAAGCGTTTTAACTTCTACACCTACTATACAGGGGCAACTTTTGGCAGTACAAAGTGAGCAAGGACAGATAATTAACAAAAATTTATTTTATTATTTTTAGTTTTTTTTTTTCATTTATTTGAATTTCGTATTTGAAACGAATTCCGTAACTGCATTTTTTTACTGTTAAATTATTATCTCCTCTATCTCCTTCTTGTTTTCTACACGACAAAAAAGAAGCCAGATTCGAAAGATATCTTGATGAGTCATTACATAAGAGGAAACCACATTTATATATATGTATATATATATACATATATATATGTATATGTATATATGTACATATATATATATGTATATATATATACGTAAATAGTGTGTATGTGTGAGTATTTATATGTGTGTATATATTTGGTTTATATAAGAATTAAATATAATTTCCAACAGTCATAAATTTACAGTAGATAGATACGTTATGAATTTACAGCTTGAAACAAACGACTTTATCGGTTACGTTAATTTGGAGGGCTGTCATCAGTGATGTAAACACGACATAATTCTTAATGTTTTAATATACTAATAATTTAGGCTCATTTCTAAGTACTTTGATTCAAAATGACGGTAAAGTTGCGTTTATTTTCGCTGTCTACGTCTAATCCCGCCTACTCTGTATAAACCTATCCTTGTATATATATCTTTTATTATATAGGCAACACAGTATGTCTTTATAAGGATATTCTCTATTTTTTCTCAATAATAAATATTGCAAATAATAAAACTGTAAACAATACCATTATACCTATTAAGATATTTTTACGTTAGTTTTTCAAACATTAGAAAACGCATAATCGTTATAAGACAGGCTTTCATTTTTTGTTCTAATATTGTCAAAACTTGTAATAGCACAATGAGGCGACCAAAAGTATATAAAACACGTGGTAATTAACACAACGATCATAACTTTTTTATGTGTATATTGATTTGATCTGAAAATCGGTGTTTAACTATATTTTAAACCCAATAATCCACCCTTTTAACCGTAATATTATTTTCAGTATTTGTCTATCATTCATATCTCCACATGCTAACAATATGTTGTTATTTTGTACAGTAGAAATATATCTATTTATTTTATATTCCCATTGCTGCAACCCGGGTGGTACCTTGTATTATCTGCTTAATAATCTGCTCTGCTGATATATGAAGGTGAAATGACAATACGTACGCAATTTATTCAATTAATAATTTTAAGTAAATAATTAATAATTTTAAGTGCCGTTCTTTTTTATTGTACACCTTAAACAAAAATTTTATACATTCCAATTTTTATATAGGTACATATATATATATATATATATATATATATATATATATATATATATATATATATTGGATGCATGAAAAGTTAAATATTTTAATTTCTTATTGATCATACTTATATTATAAATCTTGTGTATCTTTTTTGCTGTAAAGGTATTCTTAATTAAGTTTTCTTAAATTTGTCCTCACAATGGTACTCTATGCACGGAAGCAGAGAACAAAATGTTTTAGGTACACGTGAAGTGTCAAATAAATTAGACCGATAAGGCTCTGCAAGTATGGTTAGACGCCGGTTATATGACACGTTTATGAAATAAACATCAAAATATTACTTTTTGCAAAACGAGACGTACGATTTGAAATGTAAATAAGATACGGGGAAATATAATATTCACATCGTTATTTAATACCAACATTTACAAGCGTCTATACCTCAGTATTTTCCGGGATTGAAAACATAGCAGTTTTGTTGTTGAGCTAGCATTTGAACGTTGAAAACCGCATCGAAATTGGTCCAATATATTTCAGATAAAGCCAGGGTAAACGAATATTCACAAAATAAAATACATACAAAGAAACCCGTACTTTCAAGGTATTATAAGTATTGATTGTAAAGTCGATAACGTTTTTTTTACATTTTCTTCAGATATGAAGCACAATCACAGAGCACAATTTCTTCGTCGGTTATACGTGATTCTCCTAGCTGCCAAGGCAGAGCAAAACAAATTGTGAGTTACTGAACTGTAAGCACTTGCTTCACAATAATAAAGAAGCGATACTTGAGGATTGTTATCTTACAAAACAATTGAAACTGTTCAACTTTTATTGTAATAATTATAAGACATTTTATTTTGTCATAAATATCATATCTTTATAATTCGATTTTTTAGAGCATTTATGCTTAAATATAATTTAACAAATTGACTATTGTAATTTGTAAAATCGCATTTATGCAGAAAACCCACGTAGAAATACAATTTGCATTCGCCATTTGCTAATTTGACTGATGAAGAGGTTTTTATCGTCATTAACGTGACGTGTAAAATAAATATAGGAAAATAAGTAATTGATATAGATTATAAACTAATACGTTCATCAATTACCTTTGAAACAAAAACTGTGAACGATCCTTTAAGAAAAATAAATTCTTAAAGAGTTTCCCATTCTCTCATAAACCATCCAATGAAAACGCACAAACATATCATAAACAATCTATTAATTGGCGTCAAATAAATCACGTATTTCCATGAAAATAAAAATAGATAGCCGGCTCGAACCGTGCCGAAACTAAGAAATATATTTTCAGTCCATACACGAGTAGGAACAATATGCCCATAAATCTTCTCCTTTCATTGGAGGCACCCGTTGCTCATGTTAATTCCCAATAAAACCGTTATTTATTGTTTAACAATCTGAATACCAAATCTGTGATTCAGAATTGTTAGTAATTACCAAATATTTTACACTGCACTATTCAAATTGTTTTGATAAAAAATGATCACTCCGCTTAATGGAATTCCAATTCTTATAATTTAACATAGATTATCATGATTTATCTGCAGCGAAATAATCACTGATGTCAAAATGCTGTCGCTTATCTGTCAATCCATCGGTCTACGCATGCGTAAAATGTAAGGACGCGCGGCGTATGATTTGTACGACGAACGCACGCCCGAAAATATTATAAAATATAATAATGGCAAACGGCGTCAAGTGCCATATGTGTTGTTGTTTTGTAAATTTGTATTAAATCTTTAGTGCTTGATAGAATATGGAATTAAAGACTATCTTATATTAATTTTGAATCAAAGTTCAATATGTACAAATAAGTGGTGAAAGTTTTACGTAAATATTATTTTATTCGCATGACAAATAATTTATTACGGCGTTGGTGTATCCGAAGATGAAGGCGGAGGATGACTTTTAAAATAAACTATCTTCTCGTCTATCTCTATCTTTCATCCAAGGGTTTTAATTTTTGTGCTCCAGCTCGTTAGGCGTTGTCTTTAACATTGCCTACCGAACTTGCTAAACTTTACCACATATCCATCCAGTTAACATCATGATAGTGATAATGTTTTTAGCCAATAGGCGCCCATTACAAGCATCTCCCAAATATAGCATAGACTTCTCCATACGATTGCAACGATGACTCGCCTTGCGTTTCCCACATCCATCGACTTCATGCGACTTTGACTATGTCGTCGGTCCTTGTCGATGATGAGGTTTCACATCTTTTTTAAAAAAAAATACATTAACCAACATAAATCAACAAAGTTCAACTCTAAACAATTTACTACAATTGCTTTTAATTACATTACTAAATACATACTCAATGTGGTACAAGCCCCTGAATATTGACGTTAAAGCCAACGTGTATTAAACTTTTTGCTATACATACGTAAGCTGCGAACAGAAAAGCTTCGAAGACTATTATGTTAAATTTCGAACGAGCATGGAAGAGCTAAACCGATGAAAAACACAATAAATATCTTTTTTTTTGCTTACGCAATAAATGGCAGGCCGCTATGCTGTGCCTGCAAACTCGGTGAACAATTGTTCATCAAGCACGTCTGCGCAATTGTCGCGAGGCACGGCGGTGTTGAACGCCCGTTTCATTGAATACAATCATTCAACCAGTCGTGAACATATCGCTTAAATACAATTATCGTTACTCCGTGATAAACGACTTATATGTAAGCAACGAAAATGAATTCGATGCTGTATTCCAATATTTTCATCTTAAAACATTAGCTCAGATTCAGTTATTTATTAATTAAGCTCTTAATTTCACCTGGATCAAATCTGAAAACAGAAGAAGCACTAACTTTTCACAAATCAGTCAAATGCCCTGATATCAAATGTTACTCCAAAAATTGATAACATTTAACATAAAAAACATTGTTTAGCTACTCGGCTTCTTTTCTTGCACACGTAAAGCTTTTTTATGTTTTATTTCTTACTTTAACGTTACACACGTAGTTTATAGATTATAGTTGTTTTGAGAGGAGTTAAAATAACTGTGTAGCTCGGGTATCCGATGTTGCTCGGAAAAAATTGATAAGGCCTTAAAATTTTATATTTTATAACTGAAGTGGTTTTTAATTGACTGAGGCGGCCAATAGATAAGAACTGTAAATATGGTAGTGTCTATATAAAATGGCGTTCTAGCATCATGATCGGATTAAGAAACCACGTGGTATACGTGGGCATTCACTGCGCGCTAAACCTAAGCTTCATATGTCCAGAGCTTAGGGTCCAAGACATCATTATATAGATATTCCGTAGAAATTGAAAAATTTGATTTGAACCATATAAATTAAAAAAAAAACGTACTGAGTGATATTTATCATGAAGTCTATCGATAGTCACCAAAGTATTTATAAATTGTGAGTTCAGACAGATATTACAAAAAGAATTATAAACTACAGAAGAAAATTAAATTAGATTTTTCCTTATTTTTTCTCTTTGTATCATTATGCCCGTAGCGTGCTCTTCTGATTACGGTACATTTGGAACCCTCCTAGCTTTAAGTTGAAGGTTGCCATCAGAGGAGAGCACGACCTGATTCTAATTTTATCATAACGTACACTGGTTACCACTGGTTTAATATTTATGTATTTTATACAAAAAATACTACAATTTAGCATATTGAACTGAAACTGAAAGATAAACGAGCAAATCAATCACTGCAAGTTAAAAAAACAACAAAGCCAACTTTGCACACGAGTGGTAACCTAGACTATAAAGCGTGCGCGAATGAGCACCGCATAACCAGCCTGAAGCATGTTCGAACTTTTTTTTTATGTTGCCGCCTTTACATCGCGTGCTTACTTTGCAACTAATTTAAATAGCAATGTCACATTTTCTCACTGGTAATACAACTAGTTCAGAATAAAACAGAAAATGATGTTATACCACGGCTTTCATCTCTATCATTTTCGCCTCCTTTAAAGGATATTAGTAAGAAATTATCCTTAATATGCACGCGTGTATACTGATGTAACAAATGAAGATTTATAGATGAGTAAATTTAGCTAATTTAGATTCCACTATTCATTTATTCTAATCGTAAATATATTATAAAATCATGCAAAAGCAATGTAAGATATGAAGCTATGTTGCATTCTTGAAATCGCTACTATAAAGTCTCATTAAACAAAAGCTTCATCATCACGCTGTGTTTGGCATGTTGAAGAGTTGGATTGTACAATTGTTTTGGCGTGCCAACTGATGAAATCGTGACCAAAAGAGCAAATTTCAGTCTCAATTTTTGTCATATAAATGCACGATAATTTTAGCATAATTTAAATTTTAAAAATTTATTTATATGTATAACGAAGTTCAAAAATCTTAGAATAGCGGTTATTCTTTCACCGATTTGATAAATACGAATATTCCGTAGAAAATGCATGTAAAAGTCAAATAAAGTGGACCGATAAGTCACAGCATGGCTTTGGCCTCGTGCCGATTATGCTACAGGTGTTTACTGTGAGGATGGGACATTCTTTTGTTTTGATCACGGGTCACATTTGAAACATATCTACTAACGTAATATATACATTAGCTTTTCAATAATATAAAATGTAATAAAATTACGAATTGTTGTATAATGTCTGCTATATTTACTTTTAATATTTATAAAAACTCACGTCATTATAGCTGGAATTTAAGTAAAGACAAGTATGCCACGTCCATTAAAATGCTCGCTGGATTGTTACTTTTGTACGATATTTAGTTCTATTTTAATTTTTGTTATTAAGAAGCCACTATAAACCACCATAGAGCGCATAAAACAAGTGGCTGCTGCCGGTTCTGAAATAGAAACTTCGGACGAACAAGCGCAGCATATGACGTCTAAAAGGCGGACAGACGACCTTGTTTAGTCGTCAGCAAACGCTGGATGCAGATCGCGTGGCCTATATCAAAAGATAGTTGCCATTCTTTAGTTACCACACCGGAACCTTAAGGCTCCAGCAATCATATGTTCTGGACACTAAGTAGCCTGGCCACTGCCTTTTCAAATCGCTAATCCGCTGCCAAACTTGCAGATATCTAGGTTCAAGATTTTCCGTGATTCTGAATCTACCATCATCGAGTGATCACATTCTGGGGCAAGCCCTAAACTAGTACCTAAGAAAAGCGTTAACGTGGTCATCCAAAGAAAGCCTGGTGATGGACAATAATTGCAGATGCGAAGCAATCAAAGAAGACGTGGACCGTGTTAAAATGGAAGGGTCTAGACTGATCGGGATTGCGACCGTATTATGAACGCCTTTTGGGATATACAGGAACTAACTTAACATAATGAGCAGTATCGAATAATACAGAGACCCATGGAGACACAAGAATAATTTTATAGACGACTACTGAATCGCCTTTACCATTTCTTAGCATATCAAAAGTTATCTTACCTCTTAAATTTTAAAAACCTATAGTCAAACGCCACGCTTACATTAGCCGTTATAATATTTCAGTGTATCTGAATTTGAGCATGGCAAAAAGCAATATTTAATGTTTACTGCGGGAACGTGAACCGTTACCGGCGTCTAGCCAAAGCCTTCCTGCACCTTATCGTCCTAGTTTATCTGACATTTTACATGTGCACAGTATTCTGTACTTGGAATATTTATTACTTACTTACACGGCGGAAAATTAACAATGAACCAAGATTACGAATGAAAAATGTTAATAACGCAGTGCGATAATGTATTTTAACGCATTTTCAATCAATGGTATTACAATTTAAACAGGCTTAACGCAATCTTTAAAAGTATAATAAAACAGAAACTGCATCCCATTACCGTAAAGGAAGGTTTATTGGTTTTAATGACAATATTTCATATTTTATATTCCTGATATTTTCATTTATTATACATGCAGTTCTGATTTTATAGCATCCAACCATTAACATTCCCGATGAAATGGTAATGGAAGTACGTTCTTTTAACTAACCCATAGATTTACATTAATACCGCTAAGAACGTCAAGCTCCTTCTAACAATCCTAAAAAGGTTGTCTGTCCATCTAAAGTTAACAAAAGTAAAATTAAGTCAACTATATGCATAATAAAAGCTAATTATTATTTATTTAAGTCGAAAATTATAATAAATAGCATCGCCTCCCACATGGGTGACGACAAATAACGCCCTATATTCCTATAACTGTCAAAAGTAGTACAGTACATAAAAGAAAAGAATAAGGCTCGGAAGTAAGTCAAAAAGGGTCAAGCAAAATCCCAAGCCAGTCATGAATAAAACAATATAGGTTTAGTAAATAAGAAAAGATGATTAAATACCTATAGATGTGCAAAAATAAAACAACAAATATTAAAATGTAAATAAAATCGAAAAATTCAGTCAAAACTGTGATATTGTAACAAACTATGATAATGCAGCAAACTGTGATCTAGAAACAAAGATAAGGGAAGGAAGGTAATGCACAGGAGACGATTTGAATGTGAAGAAAGATATAGATTATGAAGGATGAAAGGTGAAAGTGAAATAATAATAATTGTAAAAGACTTAGGATTCTAATCTAGTTAAAGTATACGAATATTAATTACCATTCAACACTGCATTAAATCCAGTGCTGACGCTGATCATAAATAATTGTAAAGATTTATCTTACCGTATCAACTCAGCAGACAGGTGTTACATCAATTCGACGTTAGCTACGTAGTTCATATTGATTAAACCACATTCTGGGTAACATTCAATTAATCTTAATATTAGAATAGGGAATGAATAAAAATAAATCAATCAGAAAGATAAAGAACTAATTACCAGAACATTCATACATTTCAACTTTTGTTGTCGAGGTTTCTTTAAAATTTACATACATAATTAATAAATAAATAAATATGGCAGATCATCTTAAAGATGTCAAATTAACCAACCAACCAAAATTTGAACAATGTAAATATTTACTGCCCATTGGGACCGAAAGGTTCTATAGTGGCCACCAAAAGCCGGTGGTCGCGGCTTGGATTGACCCACCCACTAGGTGGACCAGCAATATCATTAAAGTCACGGAAGTCGATGGATGCAAGACCGGTCATGGTGACGCTCCTAAGAGGAGGCCTAAGCTTTTCAGTAAGCGTTTATTGGCTGATATGATTATGATAATGATAGTGAAGGTGAAATATTGACCCTTTTCTATACGACATATACGACGATATTTTCACCCTTGATCTTAATTGGAAAAAAAACTGTGATAGCTAATAATCGAAGTATCTTTTTTAAATTGTGAGAGAAGTGATTGTGATATTAAAAGTGTTTTTGAACTTTTTAATTCCACAACATTTAGCTTAAAAATAGAATTTGTATTTACATCATCGCAGGCAGCTAATTGTTTGCAGACAAATCAACATCAACATTTACTTTAAACCGAACCATTTATTACAATCACTCGATTTTAATTTAGCATTTTAAAAAAGAATATCCTCTAAAAAAACACAAAAGCAAATTAACCATCGCCAAAACAAACTTGACAATTTTTCAAAAAACTATACACATTATCTTTCTACATGTTAATGTTTTGTGCCATTTAATTTATAAACACACACATAATAATTGTGTTCGTGTTTCTAATTCCTTTTTTCGTTTTCATCATTTTTGTCACTATTTATTAGGTATATTGTTATGTACAAAAACAGGAGAGGTTTCCATCACCGTGTTTAGTCTCGTTTTTCCTGCAAGTTTAACTTAACGCAATAAAACGCTAGCCACATGGAAAAATTGATGAGCGAAACGCGCATACGTCGGCTAAAAACCTGTTTACTGTTTGTTTTAGTTTAGCAATTTTTCGAATTTCATCAGAAAAATGCTCAGTTCATTCACTCTGTGCTCAAAACTCGTCTTATTTGATTAGCAAAAGCTAATACAGCAATAGCATTATTGTATTTGCAAAGATCTGTTTGAGAGTAACTAATATTCAAAAAACTTTTCTTCTGAAATATGTAACACTTATCATTATCGTCAACATATCAGCCTAAAGATGCCCTCTACAAGGCACAGACATCACCAAAAACCGCCACAATGACCGGTCTTGCGCGGCCCTGGTCCAGACGTATCACTATGATTGAAGTTTTAGGACAAATTTAATTAATAAAATTATTACTATAATTTTTTTCTTTATCAATATCTTGCAATTACGCTTTACGTCTGGATGTAAAATTCAGAGAGAGATTCTTTAATAACCTGACGCAATATAAGGTTTAGTTTTATCTAATTCTACATAAACTTTATAACAGAAGAGTTTTCCTGAAAAATGTTAGTAAAAAATATATGCTAAGATAAAAAATATAAATACAAATAAAATTAAATTAAAAATTAATTCTAATTATCACAATATCATGGAATGCATTCTCATAAATATTTATGACTTAATGCGTTTAGAAAGATGAAACAACGTTTCTTAATGATTTTTATCATAATATACTTAAGGCTAAACATAGCGTGTTTTGCATTTATAAATCCTTCCTGGCATAAAGCTTAAGATTAACATTCAAATGCGAATGCAGCTTATCGCATACAATGAAAAAAATGCTATAAAAAGGTCTCTCTAATAAATAACAAGCTATTTATGGATTAATTTATAAATAAACATAAATTGATGTTTATTTAAAAGGAATGTTAAAAATTTCTTGTTTTTACAATTCTTAGTTTTAAAATAATTTGTTTATTAATCTCTGTTCGAAATAAATCATTTAATTTTTCGTTATATAATTTGTTAAAATAATTATTACTTTAACTAATGACGAAAATAATATTTTTTTTTTAATTAGATATTCATTATAATAATTAAATACTCAAAGATTTCATTAATATCTATAGTAAACGATGAATGCGAAAAAATAACATTAACTGTATACAGACTTATTTTTTTTTTATATATTTTATATATTTTATTTACTTATATATTTTACTCAATAAAATGTCAACGTATTAGTATTACGCAAGAGTTCTGCTCCTATGCTATGTTTTTTGTTTTACTTTTGTGGATAATTTTTAAAATTGTGAATTTTTTGGTCGTTGACCTTTTCTTAGCGGAAACCTTATACCGACATATGTATTAATATATTTTGTATTGAAGTAGCTAATCTCTGCTATTTTGAGTTGTAAGTAATATATTTATTTTGTAGACTTAATTTGAACGATAAACCTGAGAAATTAACGCTCAAAAGAACAAAAAGTAATAATCTGAATTTATCATTACAGTCATAAGGTTATACATGAGCTAAGGAGTCGTAAATTATAAATTGTTTAGTACAAAATGACCCGAAAAAACTTCACAGAGCGCGAAAAATTTGCATAAATATCAAGCTAGTTCGTTCGGAAAAAGGAAGAAAAATGTTTTAAGAAATTAAAATTATAAAGTTAAATTATATAATTAAATTGTAATAAAATTATTTATTACAATTTAACTTTAAAATAATAATACAATTCGTTCTCTTGTTTCTTAAATCTTGTTTTATTGTGAAATTAATAAACTTTTTCTGTTATAAATTATAATTGTACATGCTATTTTGAAATAACATGTTTTTAAATAAAAAATAGTCAGTCATAACTTACAATTTCCTTGTAAAAAAATTATTTTCCGAAAGAAAATTAAGATTTTAGTTACTAAAAATTTTTTAACATTCGTTTGATTGGCCAAATTTGCAAATCAGCTGACATAGTTTTTACCCCTCATTGGTCAAGATAAAACGTTTCTGGAAACTCGATTTTCTGTCGATAGTCAATTGACCGGTAAATTAAAAATTAAAATCAAGGTTATGTTAATGCATTCCAGTACTCTAAATTATGTTTAATGTATATATGTAATTAGTCTGAAGATTTTAACATTCCGAGTTATTTAATTGAAATAAAAATTTCACTAACACGTGCTCAAGATTTCAATAAAGATAAGATTTTTTGGGATTTTTAAGTTAAACAGTAAAAATAAATAATGTGATCTGTAATTTTTATTTCCATTTCGAAATGTGTCTTTCAGAAAAGATTTTATAACTTTATGATTATAACAAATGGGAAAGATTTTCTTTTGTCAAAAATACGCGTTGTCATATCAAACGCCAAGTTGTCATTTTGAAAAAGTAAAGCTGAAGAACTGAAAATAATAACCACTCGGAAACTATCCTTCACGCCCAATGGGCTTTTCTCTTTCAAACAATCCTCATTGTTGTCGCTTCAAGCGGAACAATAGCAATTTTTCGTTAATTTTATGTCATTCCTTTTCCCGGGAAAATTATAATAATTTTGTACAAACGCTGTAAATTTATTCTTAGTATTATTATAACACATGTGTGCGTTAGAAATATATTTTAAACAGTATTTAATAAAAATTCATCGTAATACGTCACTGGGAGAAAAAAATATTCTAGAATTTATTAAAAACATAGATAAAGATATTTTAAACCAAGTAATTACACAAGTTAAAGAATTAATAGCGTTATAAGTAAAGTTTTCTTAGTTTGCAAAATAGTGACGTTTATTTAGTTATAGTAAAATTCATCACCATTTCAGTCCCCAGTTCACCACCGGACCTCCACCACATATTTCCAATAACACTGATAGAAAAATGCCTCCATCGTCTTCCGACGACTTTAACGATGTCGTTTGTTGACCCTGAGCGTGGACATGCATCGTTGCGCTTTCTGAACCACAGTCAAAAACAAATGTGAGTGAACAACAAATCATTCTTTTTATTCCAATGACTAAATTTTAAAGAAGTAAGATCATAATGATAAACGAGAAAAAAATATTCAACAAAATCATTACCGTTTTTTTTTTACTTTCTCATAAATGGAATATAAACTGATTAACACGCTCACAAATTTGTTTATAGTCCTAGCATTTGCTTTTGTATTAAAAGTAGAGCCTGCAATTCCTTACAAACTCTATTTGAAATTAAAACCCAAAAATGAAAACAAAGGTTTTTCATTCGCAAATCAACATTGTCATATTATCTCTCTCTTTATAAATTAAACGGTTTAACTTACTTGCCGAAGAAATATTTCTCGAACTTGGTAGCTAATCTACCCTTGGGAAATCTAAGTGAAACGTCGTCAAAGGTAGGTAATATTAAAAAAAAATTATACTGCCAAGTGAAACTGTACATTCTAGTAATTATAAATTTTGACATAATGTTATGGTTTTTCAACCTAATTGTTTTATATAAACGGTAAAGAACTATAACCTTTCATTGTTTATGACCCATTTTATTACAGGTTGTAAAATTTAAACAAGCCTAAATTGATAATATAGTAGACAGAAGCTATAAACAAAACAAAGAAAAACCTCACTGCTGATATTGGAAGAGAAGACATAAGCCCAGAGTTACAAATGTGTATAATCAATAATTATTAAATAACTATAATTTATGTGCCAGCAATGGTGTTTTTCCATTTTAGTTATATAATATATTTATTTATTATTTTATTTATTGATGAATGATATTTCTAAAAGTGAAAGTAAAAATAACTACAAAAGTATCTCTGAATAAGATTTCATTTCAAAGTCCTAGATAGCACACTGCTGAATATTAAGAAAATGATAAAAACTCTTCAGTCTCTTAATATTTTCTTTTATATCCCGACCCTGAAACAAAACATCGGGATATACAAGAGTAAAACCTTCGAGAACATCCAAAAAAGTATACCCGTAGGCGAAATCATCTACGGGACAAAATATAAACAACAAAATTTTTGTTCATTTTTAATATTCGCTATATGCTTACGTAAAGGGGTTGGTTATGTATGAATCTTCTCGAAAGTGTCGTTCAATACACTGGCAAATCGTGTCAGTGAAAGCTGCTGCGCTTCAATTCGTTAACATCCGTAAACGATTGACACAAAGCTGAGTTTGATCGGATTAGGTCCGTTTTCCTCCGACAAATACTAAAACGTCCCTGAAGCAACGCAATCACTACTGGACTTTCAATACCTTTGCGCAGGAAATATTTTTTGTAAGAATGAAGTTTGACGATAAATCTTTCATATTTAATTCTTTTGTATGTTTACTTACAAGAAATGTAAATAAACTCGTAACGCCTAAATTTTGTCCTCAAAAAATTAACAAATCCCTTATAAGTCCGAGTGTACATATACGTAATATCTTAAACATCCTTTTTCTTAGTTTTAAGTGTTAAATATTGTTAATCAAACCTTAGTGTTTATTATTACTTAGTTTGTTAACTCATTTCCACGGTTGATATTATAATATGTACATTCAATCAATTCCATCTAAAAAGATCATCTGTTGAGTTTCTGGCCGGCTCATCACAAATCTGCATTCCGAACTGGTGGCATCTTACTGCGTATATTGTTAAAATAAACTACAATTTAGATAGATACCTATTTAAATAAAGAAATTTTGAATTAAAATTTGATATTGTAACATGACCACTCGAAGATGAATGATTAATGTGGTTTCAGACAGGTGGTATTCTTTAACATATTTTCCACTAAAAATTAACAGTTGAAGATACATTTTCGAACGCCTTACTACAGTTTTATTATCCTGTAACGAAAATTGTCATTCATCGTCGTTCAACACGTAAATAATAAAATATGGTTTATGGCTTAACTTTCGCCATAACGGTTTCAATGTTTTTTTTATCCTTTATAGACGAAGCATTTGATCTCTGTCTCGCCTGATGTAAAGTGACGACGACATCTACGATAGTACGTACTTGCCTAAAATTCTATCACTCTTGTCTGGAACTCTACTAAACAGTGCAGACAAACAGACTAGGAAATAGTGATGCTGGTAGGTTATTCCACTACTTTGCTGTTTGCACTAAAAAAATATAAGCAAAACGAGGTTGGTATGAATTTATAAGCGCGGTCTGTAGAATACGGATAACCTGGCAATTTTTCGCTGATGCTCGAAGCTTTAATGCTAATCGCTCACTGAAGCATCGTTACCAATCAGCTTCTAGGCTTGTCTTTACATGGAGTCCGCAGCTTTGAGCTGGTACTTCGCCGCATCTCACAGATGTCCCACTATACATGATCGGATTTGTGCGACATGCAGACTTAAGAACAGTCCTGGTGAAAAAATACTGCCAAACCTTTCCCAGAATACATAGCATTTTGGCAGCTGATTTAACTTTGGACTATTGAATCCAAAGTTTATTTTATATGGCCCTAACTAGAAATTCACCGGAATCGATGTAATGATGTGTTTCGGAAAGTGTTGAAAAAATGATGTAATTCGGAAAGTGTTCGTTTAAATGTGCGATCCCTTTTTATACGAGTAAAGTTTCTATAAAGATGCAATGCTAATCCTCCTTCCAAACTGCTACCCGTCAAACGTCGCTGGGTAAGCCAGTCTTAACAAGTCACGTTGTTCTCACGCATGGTGTGACATACTGTTGCAATTCATGTTACGGTGCCGTTGGTCTCCTTTTGTAGGTTTCTAACAATATTTGTATTTTGTACCTTATAGAATAAAGAAATACGGTAATAAATTCATCTTGCAGACGTTTATGCTCTTTTTAATGACCCTGAAATTAAAATTGAAAAATGATACACAGATAGTATTTCGACGAATAAAATACAGCAAATGTTTATAATTGACCTGTATTTTAAATAACGCGTTATTACTTTAATTCCGTTTAATATTTATGTCACGTTACATCATAAAATACTAATGTGAAATTAAATTAAAAATAAACACGAACTCGACGTGTAAAGTGAAAAGGGGCAGTAGTTATGCGATTCATCCTCTCTTTAATTTTTAACGAGCTGTAAAAATGTGTCTGCATTTACTTGCAGAAAAACTTATATAAGGTCCGTAAAGTTGCGGTATAAAATAAAATTACCACGGTCGCGTTCTCTGCAACTTGAAAAACTGTTGACGTTATTATGTTATTTTAATGTGACATTCATTTTTTACTATTTTAATTTTAAAATGAAATGTCTATTGAATAGTGATTAATGACATGGCTATAATATTTTGTTTCTATGTTACACGCATAAATATTTAGTATTTATTGTATAAAAAAGGTCGTGCGCAGCAGTAGACTCCTACCGCTGAAATGGTGATGATGAAAAATAGTGAATTATATCCTAATAAATAATTATTACTTTCTAAAAATTCTCACGTTTCTAAAAATAGAAGAGAGATATTTGACGACTTATATAATTTATTATACAGAAATTAAACACAAATTATTTGGAATGATATTTAATTAGATTAACCCTTTCGGTCACAGTACAGAGTACAGAAAATTCTTAAACAAATAGCAATCTTTAATATATGCAGTTGTCCAAATTTCTGGTAACAAAAACCGCTGAAAAAGAAAATTGCTTAATGTTTTTTAGCATATTTACTGTCATAAAAACGATCATTTGAAAACTGAAACAAAAAATTAAAACTTTTATGCACTTGCTGTAGACATAAAAACATTATTAGTTTTTCAGTTTTTTCCAAATGTTACATACTATCAGAAACAAACCACAAACGAATTGAAGCAGTAATTATTTACCATGTTACAAGTACCTACTGTAAATTTGCATTGAGTCATGTCCATGTCAACATCATCGTTTAACCACAGGACGTACAATTTATTGTTGAACATAGGCCTCCTTAATAGTCTCCGTCTTCCATAGACCTCATCAGAATCATATGATCATCCTGTAGATTCTTTCTACGCTGACCTACGCTACTGCGCTAGCCGGTCCGTAGTCGCCACTCGAGAATCTTAAAGCTCCACTGGCCATTTGTTCTATGCGTTTTGTGATCTGCCCATTGCCACCTCACCTTTTATCCCGGTATACTATGTCGGTTATTTCCGTTCGTCTATGGATATCCTAATTTGTTATTTGATTTTTGATGAATATCTAATAAACCTGTACGTGGAATAATAGAATTTCATAGTCTGGATAGCCTTTATTTCTTACCTGGTGCATCACTAGTGATGATTAAAAACAGTCATCATTAAATATAACACGGCCTAAAGGATCATTCGTGTCACACCTTCAACTGCACACGCCTATCACTAAACTGAGTGAGCCTTCAAAATTAATTTTATTTTAAATTGGTTCCGACTTTGTTTATCAAAATATTTTCTGACAGCCTGAGCTTTAAGCATTAAAATAACATAAACAACATTTAATTAGGACGGGTAATTTTTAAAACATCGTTATTTCCATGTGAGTATCGAAACATTACACAGTGCCGAAGACACTAGTTGCGCTCTGCACCCCAGATTAAAACTCCCGAAATCGATGCACCCTTATCAAGTCATTTCAAGCTCAGCGCTTGGAGCGATCGGACTTGTCTCACCACATACCTGCATCCCATGTTGCTTACTGGCAAATAGAATTCGTTTTCCTACACCGCTGTGTAAGGACGTCCTGCGCTTTCACCGTCTGTATTTTCTAATTGTTTTCGGACCTCCTCGCCACCTGTAGATGCTGTTGCTGTTTGTTTCTTGTTAAGAGAAAGTCAGGTTGTCCTTAGGACTCTACATTGATCACACGTTTGGTTCGCGACCCTAGTCTCACCCAAAGCTGCTCCTGTTGTTTCGGTCCGGTCGGCTACCCCGCGTGCAAGTCAAGTCGCAAGCCAAATCCAAGCAACTCGCTCAGAAACATCTATCAGGAATGTGAGGACAGTGTCGAGTCACACGCGAACCACGATCTCCGCACCAGAGAGGGGTAAAAGGTACGATCTTGTAGGATTCTCGTCTTCTCTAAGTACAGATATATTTTAATGTTTATATTTTAACATTTTATGCTCGCAGTATCTTCCCTCCTCTGTCTTCCGGCGCGGAGATACTAAATGTTTCACACACATACACCGTAGCAGCCATTTCTAAGTCCTAGCGCACTTACACATGCCCTCGTACACCGCTTTCATCCGCTTAATGGCCTCTTAGTATCAGGAGGAATTCAAGGCTAAAGCCAACAAAATCTCCACCAGTTTCCTGGCAGTCTCACCACAGTCTCCAACCCCTCCCCCCCCTATGTGCTACGTAACTTTGAAAGCTTCCCGCGGTGTAGTTCCTTATCACTCGGTAATCAAGCGTTGACCTGATTCCATCTCCGAAAGCTACGATCTCTAAACATCAGGCAAAATGTATACAACAGTCAAAAAGCCTCTCAAGTTGTTGTACTCCTGCAACAGGGATTCAGCCAGCGAGAAATCGCTCGATGACTAAACCTGAGCCAACCTGTTGTATCGAAAATATATGTTCTTTTTATATTTATTTCTTTTTCACTTCTCATAACTTTACCTCCCTTTTGTTGAATTTTCATTAGATCATATTTTTTTTCCAAACCCAATGAACGAATTTTTAAAATAAAAACACCATTTTATTTTATATACATAGTCCGTGCCAATTTAGAAAAAAAAATACTTTGTCGGCTTAGTTAGGCTTGAGTAGATTTTGTTGCACGCGGATGTAGTTTAATTAATTTTGGGCAGTTAGATGTAATAAAGTGAAATTTGAAATGATATCATTGTTAAAGTTTTTTTCTTTAAATTAAAACTTTTAACAATGGGTATAATTTATCATAATAGCAATTTATACATAAAAAGCTTAATATTACCGTTACACAATTCTTTCGAAGGAATATTAAATATATCTGATTTAATAAGATCGATTAAAAATTAAAACATTATAAATACATTACAAATAAACTCCATTGAATTACTAGGTAGAAAATATAAAAAATAAAAAAAATAAATTTAAAAAAAAAACTAGTTTATAACATTGGTTTCGGGGTATCCAGCCCGTCTTACGTGGTTTTTTCTTTTGTTAATAAATATAATAAAAAGCTCTCTGTTACAAATGTTAAAATTATAGTCTTCATTTTTGAGAATAACTTGAGTTAAGGTATAAAATATAATCATTTAAAAGCCTTTGATCGGATATAGCTGATTATTGCCGGGGAAAATAACTCAGTAACAGGATAAATGTAACGTTAGCTCAATTTCCGCGTGGAATAGCCATGATCGAATTACACGCGGGTGGAATATGCTAGTATTAGATAAAATATCGAACCCTAACTTGATCAAAAGTAAAAATATTAAAATGTATCAGAAAAACTCCAATTCACAGAACAGTAAATACTTTTATTCCACTTTTAATACTCTCATAGGCCAACTAGCATAGTTTGCACTAGACAACTTATCACTTCGATGGTTATCGAACTAGTGATCGAGCTCTCTACTCAATAATCAAAACGCAGTTTCAACCCCACCACTCTTAGTCCTTTTACTGGAAGTTGTCATAAAAGAGTGACCGGGTCGAGTAGTGTTGCTATTTAAGAAAAATAAAATTACCTTTGATAAAATTATTACAAACGAATCCTTCAAGTTTGTTACAAATCTATAATATAGTGATCACAAGCGATTACAAATTTAATAAAAGTGCAATATTAAAAAAGGTAATGCAATATTAAAAAAATAGGTTATAACGTATTATTTCAATAAAAATAATTAAAGAAGGTTTATTAATACTCTATCTACTTCTAGTATTATTATAAAATTTGGAAGCTTTTAAAGATTAACATTTAAATATGGTCTCCTTTAAATTTTTTGGTAAAAATTTATTTTATAACTTATTTTACACGTGTTCTTTACATCGGCGTAATATTACAGTAGTAAGCTTTTATTCAGACATACATAAGTTTTGTAAGATGTAGTAGCCATAGCATATACGAGTACACGTATTCAACTTGAAATATGGATTAATGTTATTTATTTTACAAAATGTAGTTGTTTTAATTTGTTTAGTTAAAGTTTTTTTTAAGAATCAAACTCGTTTGTTAAAAACCCGGATTTATTGAAGCATTATTTTTAAACTTAGGTAAAATATTGTTTGAAATAATAGTCAATTTTAGATTGAAATAACGCATATAACAATTTAAAATTCATGAAAATTGTTACGTTTCACAGCATTGTTTATAGAATAAAGTCATTCAATATATTAATAAAAAACTAATTAAACTAATTTTATAAACTAACATGTCGCCTTGTGTATTTACTATAGGTCTATAGGTATATAAGATAGACGCGAGACTGTAATTTTATTATAAAAGCGTTTAAACTTTTAAAATGCATCTAGATTACACATAATTTTGGTAAATATTAAACAAAGAAGAAAAACAGTTATGATTCAAAATTTAGTACAAAAAATTGTGTAGAGAAGAATGAATACGGAAAGCTAATTTAGTAATTAAGTTAAATACACTAAATTTAAATTTATTTTAATAATATAGTACTTTATTTAAAAAAAAAAACTCTAAATAATAATCATAAAAAATGTTAAAGAGTAAATAGATAAATCGTCGTAAAAATCATTATTGTTCACGGAACAAAGCTATTGAAAAGCCACAGCTACGGATACGAGGGCATTTGTTCATTAAGTCTTTTTGAGCAATTAACACGGAACTACGCAGCTGTACGGAAATGGAATTCGTTTTTGTTAGTTTAAATTTATTGCTCATCACTAAAGCTTCAATTTGGTCTAATGAATACATTTCACTAATTATTTCTGCAAGTTACGGTTGAGAACGATCAAAAATGTTGGTATTAGTTATGACAAGTTAGGTTATCAACAATCTTCAAAACTGTGTACTAATTTTTTTATATAATTTTTTTTCTTTTCAAATGTGTATGTAACTATATTTTACCTATTAACTTGCAAATTTAAAAACATTTTATAATTCTGATTATTAATCTAAGATTTAATATTAAATTGTTAATGTCGTATTTATACATTATGTATGTCCAAAGCCTCATTTGAAATTATTCCTAATGGATTCTAATAAGCAGTACGTACAGTATGTAATCAGATATCAGGACTTCCAATGATATCATTTAGCTCTAACTATCTAATTAATTTAATTATATGTTTCGGAGTCGATAAATCATGAATTCGTTTGAAAGCGAATTATGAAAATTTAGCAACAGACCAGTTTTATTGCTGCTTATATGTAGAGTAAATCAATACAATATACATAATTAATAAAGTTTACGGATTTCCCACTCTTAGTATAGTTATCTTGAGATAACATTACTAAATATAAGACTGTTTCATTGGGTTATTCTTTTAAATTATAGATTTGATTTCTCTTTTTCTTTTTAATCCTCACACTCCCTCATCTCAAATACGGATTTAAATTTCTCGATGATACACGTGAAAAGTCGTTTAGATTATCAATCTCAGAATAAAAATACCGGCGTAACCTACATTGTTCATTGACAAATCTTTTGTCAGACAGGCAATTCAGCTCCGACCACACTTATCGACAGTTCAGTGCTTTGCATTAGGCCCCTAGATGGCTAGGCGCCCTTTGCGCTCTGGCATCTCAAACCCGTGGAATCTGGAAATTACAATCGCCCAGCAATGATAGCGCGGTCCAAAAAAAAAGAAAAACACTGGCAGTTCGAAGTTTCAAGAATATGAGTAAACATACTTAATATTTACTCGATCATTGACTACTATTCCATTCTTTCTTTGTTTTTTTTCCCCTGAGGCAAGTGCGATACAAGTTAATAATATATTTTTATTTATTGTGTTTACAATTATGAATTATAATGTATTTGTTATAAGTATATATGAATAAATGTTCCATATTTATATACATATATATTGTACCTATATATGCATGTATGTTAGTATGTACACAATAACTTTCCGCTATTTGACCTTCATCTGACGACGGACTTCGGGTAACGCCCTAAAGGCAACAGAACCACATTGAAGAACATTACAACAACAAGTTACTCATGCGCCGTGCGGCTGTGAGAACTTTCATGATATTATTTCCGCAAGTGTATTACAAGCCATATAACTTCTCTATCAATACAAACATTCCGTATAGCGTTCCATATGGAACAGCCATGCCGTTTATTTCACACAGTCTTTCATTTCAATCAGGATAGAGAACCTCTTTACTTCTAAAGTTTTCTTCTCTTAAATCATTGTATTTATAATTACATACACTGTCTTATTAAAAAATGAAATATCATTTTAGATCAAATATTTTTTTAGAAGTAGAAGATTTAACGTGTTTATCAATAAAATTTAAATATTTAGTGTGATATTAAGAAAATTTCACATGGCAATGTCATTATACTGTTCAAAATGTGTGTTTGCAGCGGATCCGAGACGCGGTCGTTTACAATAAGAAGGCTCAAGGTCATCCAGAAAGCAATGGAGAGGTCTATGTTCGGATTTTTAGAAATCAGGAGATCCGCAGAAAAAAATCCACCGACATAGGTCCAAGAATTGCTCGTGTGACGCGGTAGTGGGCGGAGCACGTTGAACGTGCAACTGATGGGGCCGACAAGTTCTTAAGTGGAGGTCACGACCCGGTGGATACGACGTGTATATGGCACCTGTAGATGGACCGATGACATAGAAAGGTCACGGAAAGTCGCCGGACAAGACCAGTTATCGTAGCGATCTTTGGGAGAGGCCTGTATCTCGCAGCGGGCGTCTATCGGCTGAAAGAAAAAGAAGAATGTCTTTAAAGACCTCGATACTACAAAACAAAAATAACACATAATTACGATTTACTACGTAATAGTTACAGGACGTAGTTACATATTGTAACTACGTCCTCTCAATCAAGAATTCCTAAAATTACAATACAAATTTCATTCGTAAACCTCTTACAGACGATATCAAATAGTTCTACCTTTCAAACATACTAAATTGCAAGTAGGAATTGCTAAAGTTGCTTCCGCACAATTAAAATGGTCAAACTGTTTTTCCGAAAGGTTTTCAAAAAAATAGGTTTGTAAATAGCTTTGTACAATCCAAAGCCGGGTTAGAGCAGTAATCATAAAGTCCACCTCGATGTACTCGCAAGATAACGAGTCATATAGTTTTACTACTCAAACTTTACCCGTATAGTCCAACAAAAATTAATAGCGCATATACATTCTATCAACAAACAACAGTAACTCAATTAGGATTTCCCGTGGATTTTCTATTCTGTGTGATAGACATTGTAGCCAAAGGGCATTTTTCTTTAAAGCCACTTTAATAAAAAGTTTTGTTAACAATATATTTAAAATAACAAATCGAGGTTTTATATCGTAATACAACTTGCCAATTGTACACGGTAGTCATACTGGTATCCTTTTAAAATTGACAGTTTCACAATTTATATGTTGCAAGATAAGAAGCTATTCGTTTTTAAACAGTAACTTTTAAAGGAAATGGAAATCTTTTGTTTTTGCTTTAATATTCACAAACTAATAACTTTATTAATATCACGATAAATGCACGTATTAGACGTACAAGAATTTTTACTATTTATTAACCTAGAAAAAGTTATAACTTCATTACCTTTTTGAAATGAACCTGTCGTCTAGTATGATTTTTATTGTTACCAGAAAAAAAAACATACTAAACATTGAATTGACTTTAAACTAAATATCTTTGTTAAACTTCTGCTACCAGAGTTCACAATAGCTTATTATACCAGTATAATGGCTATTTGATTGTTTAAATCTAATGCCGAAAATAAATAAAACCAAACGACCACTTGTCTACAACGGTAGATGAAGAAGTAAATTTAAATAAAGGTTTTTTTTTTAAATAGTTACTTTTACGTTGCCAAATAAAAACTAAAACACTACAAACGTTCTTAACTTTCTGTAAAAGCTAATCCATTAAACTAGAATTAAAATGAGCGAAAGTTGCCTGGATTCTGAAATAAAAATAGCTCGTGGCTGCAGAGTAATTGGCAACTACAGAATCCATTACGAGATTATTCAACCGCAAAAGTAATTAAGATTGATGTTTGTGATTCAATTTTATGCACTGAAAATAATCAATTATTGTTTGTTTTTTGTTAGTCATAATTGTTTTAATATTTATATACCCGGAAACGATAAATATGAAAATTGATACCATAGCCTCCATTACTTCAACGATATCTTAAAACAATATAGACCAGATCTATTTTTTCAATATGTATACTTACATGATTTATAAAAAGAATTTAACCGACAATATTGATACAAACCAAAAAATATATTAGAATATTATTACATGCAAATTAATAGATATTACTAGTTAAAACCTAAATATTTTCAATTTGTAATTATTAATCATAAATAAATACATACGTATATTAAAAATAGAATTCAACAATTGCTGACACTTAAATAAAAGAAACCAAACCGAGCAAATAACAAACATAATAATTAATATCAACAAAAAAAAAATTAAAATGAATGGTCGTAATCATTTAACACTCGTTCATTAATATCATTGAACAAATTGATTTATATTTCTCAGTTTTTTATAAGACGTTATTTTTCAAAAAGATATGATTTATGATCATATCTTTTTACAAGGGGCACGGCTGCAGTGACCTGCTAACCACTTAAAGTGAATAAGCAAGTCAAGCCATTCAACTTGAGTAAATTGAAGTATTTCATCCCCTTATGATATCCTATCCACGCATCGAGTGAGTTGTTCATTTTAATCAGAACTTAATACCATAACCTTCACTTTAATATTTTCTTTTATTTAATACTAGATAATCCACTCATACTTATACTTCTAATTAAACAATTATTATAACAAAAACATTTTTCAGTAAAATTCCGAGAAATTTTTTTTTGCTGCACAGTATTTATTAATCAATAAAATATTAAACATAATATGCTTAAGTAATAGATCTTCTTTCACAATAACGGTACTGATAAATGTAAAATTACTTCAGAAAATATTGAAGCATATACCTTGTCGCAAAAAAGATGAATCGACGTTATGAATACGAAAACTGGGTGTTACAAGTTTATATTCCTTTCTTAGACAAATATATAAGCATACGGCAAGTTCTATATCATCTTACGAACTTGTCCTTGCGCACGAAAACCCTTAGGCAGAATTATGTTATGTACTAGTTTGTTACTCAGTGATGAACAAACAGGGTTTGAATGCAAGAACTGTTTTAACGAGTTAACGGTTTCTGTTACTAAATTCACGCGTCAGTTTAAATGATATAAGAAACAATGTTATAAGTTGTAAAAAAAATAGTATCTTCTTATAGAAAAATTTGTTATTCATCGAGCCATTACAGTAAAAAGTATATTATTGCACATAAATATTGTTAGAATAAAAACGTTTTTTTATATCACATGAAACATTTTTAAGGGATATGCCTTGCAGTGGGTGTTTATAGGCGGAAAAGAAGAAGAAATATTTATTGCTACAATGTGTTATAGTTTATATAATAACTTTAAAAAACTGATTTGCATTGTGTTTCATTTAGTCTTTTAAATGTTAAGGCCAGTTTATCAATATAGACACGAACTCTCTTCACGGAAATTCTTTTCCCTTTTCTGTCTTGTGTTATAAATTGTTTCCAGGAATTTAAACTTTTAATTTTCATAGGGTTTAGTTTCATCTTCCCTAAAACTGATCATTAGTCATTATACAATAGATTGAGACCAGGACTAGATAGCAGCCAGTCTTTAATTCTGATGAAGTCCAAAGTATTCGATATAACGATTTTCAAGGGCATATCTATTCCCATTAATGACATTTCGGTGTTCATTCGGATCATCGAAAGGTCTTACTTCGCCTAGAATCAACCCCAAGCATCACAGCAACTAAAACTGATGTAAATTGTCACATTGACCGAAAATCCCTTCACGACGCTTCAATTCTACCGACGCAACCCCAGAAACAATCACGTCCGAAATGGACACGGATACCGCCATCGGTGCGCACACAAGACTTACAATCTGTTTTTGAAAATTGCTCGAAAAAGATTCCAGTGGAAGATAACTTCAGATAGCTTTGCCCGACAATGTAAGATGCCTTCTGAGACGCAAGTATGTAGCCATGCGCGCATTTGATTACTTCCCGTCCGAAACGAACCGCAAGCGTAGACATCCATTCCAGTGTACAACTAAAGAACGCATCGTTGAAATGGAACGAGTGTTGAACTTATACCATCTCGGATATCAAACCATTCCATCTTGCCTTCTGGAAGATTCCCAAATGCCTAAATGGGGAATAATGCTCGACCATGCCACCTCCTATACGCCCGAATGATCCGACTACAGCTTCACTGGGCAAGAAAAAGGCTGAATGCAGATGACAGTCTGGAGGACCAATCCTTCCCTAGTCTCCTCCCTTGCCTGGCCACCTCCGAAACGTGGATCTCGAAGTTGAAAGGCACTCCCGAGACCCTCTCCTAGATTCAGTAGATACGGTTATTTGCGATTGATTATGCCCGCTGATTGATTATGCCCGCGCAAAGCACCGGGCTCATATGGCACAATCAATAAGGCAGCTAAACTTCTTCTGACTAGTAACAACCAGGTTTTAATTCTCATATTCAACGCGGCTATAACCAACGGATTCTTTCTCAAAACAGTGAAAGATTGCGGAGGGTTTTTAAAGGCCTCGAAACCCGTAAATATTCCCACTTCCTGTTGGCCCATTAGCCTGCTAAAGAATTGGAAAAATCTACGAAAAGTTTATCCTCGCTCAAAATAGAAGATTCACGGAGGCAAAAGGGCGCCCGATTTCAGAACAGTTTGGTTTTCATGCTGAACACTCCTGCACTCATCAGGTATTGTATCACGTAGCATATACTCGATAAGCAAATTGTCAAACTAATGGTAATAAAAATAATGTGAGCTAAAAAAGATTAAGTATGCTAAAATTTTCTCACAAAATTAGGAAATTTGTATCAATTAACAATTTGTGGTCAATTTTTATATATAAGCATGTTTTTTAAGATTTTTCTTCAACTTGTGATTTCCCAATTATAAAAACAATTTCTTCAGACTGAAATTTAAAATTTTGCTTTATATCTTGATTTGTTTCAAAATATCGTAACAGTATTCATACTACATATTTGAACGTATAATGCATGAAACTAAAACAAACATTTTGACAAAACACTTCTTTGTATTATGTTTTGCATTATCACATTTATTGTCAGTAAATGTTCTAGTTAGTGAAGGTAAAAATAATTTAAAATTAGGTCAAAACATTCATAAGCGATAATAGAACTTTACAATAAAATTAAATTTGGCAAATAACTTTCTTGAAACTAATTTTCTCCGGCTACCAAAATCACAAAATTATTTTATAAAAAAAGAAAACCGCCTTAAATATTATGACGAAACATTTTACAACAAACTAAATAAATGTTTTCAAGATTGCTAGAAAAAATAAACTTATCTCTTGTTAGATTTTTTAGTTGTATTTTTAATCTGCCAAAGTAAATGACAATGTCACTTGACAATGTCATTAATTATAAAATCAATCTGACAAGAATTGCATTGACTGTTACTGTGCTCTCACACAAACATCAGGTTATTATTAGTTTTTCAGCCTATACAATTGAGATTTTTGTAGATTTTTATTAGCATTAAAAGAAATATGTCTCATCAAACTGGAATTCAAGGTATGACCTACTTACATCGTAATGGTTAACGGTAAATTTATTAATAAATTTTGTAGAAAATAGTATGACAATACTAAATCCTGTATTAACCATTGCAAACATTAAGAAATGCATGATCTCCTGGAGTGCAGCAAAAGTTCTCTGAAATTAGTGTAATCCCTAGTTGTATTTATTTCATTTTAGAAAACTTGTAATATTTATTTCTTATATTTACACTCTATTAAACAAATTTGCAAATGAGGCCAAATAAACTAAATTAAAAGCTTTCACTCATCTACAATTTTTTATAGATTAAAATACAACAGTTGTTTTTCCTCCTTTTATATAATAAAACTAAAACTATTACTTTTTGTTATTTCCAGCCAATACAGAGTTAAAGAAATACTTTACAAAATGTAGAGATGGAAAAATTCGGGTGCTAAAAATCAGCATTGATAATGGTAATGTTTTTTAATAATAGAAAAATGTCTATAGTTATGTTACAACAGTTAATTAAGTTTTTTTTCTTTTAATCAGGCAATACGGTTCCCAACATTAGAAAAACACTTTAAATTTGGTTCCATAATTTAACTTTTGACATTTAATCTAATAAGTGGTTTTTATAACAAATTATTATGAGCAGCATTATATTACCACTATTTGCTTGCAATTCATGACAATATGTCATCATCGTCATCATATCAGCCAGATAGATACCCAATGCAATCTTAAGTGATTAGTATAAATTAATTAACAATAATTCTTTATTTATTTTAGAACAGCTGATACTAGCCAAATACCACCCAGTAAAAGGTTCCTGGGAAAATGATTTTGATAAATATGTACCTTCTTTGATAGTGGATGATCTGCCTTGCTACATTTTATATAGGTAAAGCACATTTAACTGATTAATAATATTATGATAAGACAAGGGCAGCACTTGAGGATAAGAATGGGGTGTAAATCTTAATAACTCTATTAAGATTTAGTGCCACAAAGATTTACACATAAGATATATCACTAATCCAGTAATTTCACTATTTTTGGTACCTTTCAATTAGAACACATATTACCATTATTATTCAATTCTTATAAGGTATAATCTTACCAAAGTGTCGACATAAATAGCCTCTTGCTCTGTAGTAATAATAATAATTATCAGGCATATGTTTTGGCTAGTCTGAAATTCTTTCTTCTTATACCGAAATCTCTGAGCACTGTGTAATACAGATAACACTGCAAAATTGAACCCTGGAAATCTTTGTTAGTCTTACTCTTCTACATGATGTGCTAAATCAAATGCCGGGTGCCATTTGAATTTTATTATAGCAAGATTTTTTGTAAAAAAGGTGAACATATAATATACCAGATATAAGATTTACTCAATGTCAATTAATTTATATATTTGCCTGTTATTCTTTATGATTGAAGTAATTCCAATATTATTAAACAGTCTTGATTTTTATTAATTTTCCAGATTTGATTCATCAAATTCTGTAGGACATGAATGGTTACTTCTCAGCTGGTCTCCGGATAGTGCTCCAGTCAGACAAAAGATGTTGTATGCATCAACAAAAGCCACCCTAAAACAGGAATTTGGAACAGCCCATATAAAGGATGAAATGCATGCTACTACCAAGGTAATTGCGATAGTAACAATTGTGTTAGACAAGAACGGTCACCGAAGCAATCTTTGGGTCTGGCTAGTCTGGGAGATCCATGCCTTGCAGAGGGTCTCTGCTAGTTGATGTTGTATGATGATGTTATTAAATTACAGTATTTCATAATCTATGTTTAAAAAAAATAGATAATAATTGGTATATTTCTTCTGTCTCCACCAATTTTATTTTAATCAGCACAAATTTTGAACTTTTTTTCCCTGTATTGTTTCCAGGATGAAGTCAGCCTTAGGGGATACAAAGCACACGTGTCTGGTGTAAATGCTCCTGCACCTCTCACCGATAGAGAAGAAGCCTTAAAAGAGTTACAACAAAGTGAACATAATCCCAATTATGGAACTGATTCCAGGTGCATTAAATATATTTAAAAACCAAACGGTACACAGTTACTAAACAAAATAGTACACAACATGCCTTAAGTTTAACAAACAATGGTGTAATATTAATTTTAAGTATGTGTTTTGATAAAGAGCGTGTACAATACTCTATATCATCTCAATAATTATCTCTGTCCGACACTAACTATGTGACGTTTTGTCAGTCGTGTGATAGAGGTGACGCTTTATGACGCCGAAATTAGCTGATTGTCTCTTTCCAAAGGTCGATGTGCAAAATTTATCACCCGGCGATACTATTGTACTACTGTACTATTTTCAATTTTTTGTATGTTAACACCTACATATTATAAAATGATAGTTATGATTGTAGGTGTACAAAATTATTTTTTGAATAATGAAATGACGAAAATTCAAAGTATTTACATACAAATCCTGGTAAATGTAAGACAAATGGTGATCTCTGTCCTAATCCACACAATCTAAAGAATACAAAGAAACTTGTACCCACCTTAGAAGCTCTATAAAATGACTCTCATTCATAGATTAATGTAATGACCAATCTTGTACTGTCTGCATCCAGTGACTTCACGCGACCTTAACTGTCATCAGTCCACCTAGTGGGAAGTCTACTCACGTCATTCTCCTCCCTGCGTTGTGTCTTACTATTCAGGAATGTCTCTCTTAGGATAGTTGCTGGTATGCCAAGGATAAAGCTAGCCTTCTAAATCATATCAAATATGTATATGTGACGAAGATTTTTTTATTGAATTTTCTGTGGTTTCGCCCAATTTTCACTAGATATCGACTTATTTTTTTGACATCCATGTATATAAACACAATTTCAAAAATATCATTTACTACAGGCAGTCTACTATGGGTGGAGTTGCTTTTCCTATCACAGAAGAAGCCAGGCAAGGCATTGTTGATCTCCAACATGGTTCATACAATTATTTACAGTTTAAAATAGGTAAATTTTTATTACAATTATTGGTTACTTGTATTATGAAATTTTGTGTTATAAATATTATATATTTTCTATAATATTTTAAAACATATTTACTACAATTAATACAATTTAAAAACAACAAATTAAATTTAAAAACATTTTGTGTTAAAAATATCCTGTGAAAAAGCCTAAAAGTATTTAATTTATAGTTTATTCAATGTTACGATTAGCCATAATTGCCATTTTTCTTTATCTTAATAATATGCAATGATCTAGATGCCTGATCTGCAATAAAGTTATAAAGATATATTAAGTCATCATTGCTATTATTATTAAATTAAAAATTTCCCACTCTTTTTTCGTTTTTTACTTTATTTTCTGTTACCTCTGTACTAATATCGACTAAAACATTTCAGATATAGATGAAGAAAAAATTCATTTGTCAAAAGCAGCTGTGATAGATCAACCTGAGTTACCAAAACAAGTGCCAAATGATCAAGCGCGATACCATCTGTTTATATTCAAACACACGCATGAAGGAGATTATTTAGAAAGTATAGGTGAGTTTTAACTTGAAAGTACAGAAATCGGTTGTTAGTATTATAGATGCAAAAGCACAGATATAATAACAGTATCTAAAATAAATTATTGATATTGGCTACATCACATAGTATCATCATCGCCATTTCATTTGGCACGTCGGAAACAAAGTTGTTATGTTTAGCTAGATGCAGTTTTGTAGTGTTATTATTGTCTTTCATAATTTTGTGAAGTGCAGTAAGTTAACTTTAATTACTAGATTCTCTCTGCTGAATGACCCTAATCAAATTTAAAATTCAAATAAATGTAATGTCTAATATATTACTGATTATTTAATTACTCCTGTCTTATATTTTTATTATTACAAGTTGTTGGTGCAATTTGAGATACATAATTACTATTTTTCCCAATGTATCAAAACAAATATTAAGGTGATAGGGGTAGACTAGTGATCGTCGGTCATGGGTTCGATTACCGGAATACAATCTTATAAACAATTCACACTTAGTTATAGACATACAAGTTTCACAAAGGATGGCCCGCAGCATCCTTGTCGCACCATAATACTATACTGCGATTGCCAATCCACCTGCAAGGCATGGCGATTATGGTATATCCCCCTACAGATATCTTAGAGGGCCTAGCCTTGCAGTGGCCGTCTATCGGCTAAAACAGCGATAAAACCTTTCTAAAGGACTTCAAAGGAATAATAGCTGAATTGAATTTTAATACAATGATATATGAAAATAATATACATCAGAAATTGTTGGACATACATTTTTTTTCACAATTTTCAGTTTTCATTTACTCTATGCCTGGATACAGTTGTAGTATAAAAGAGAGAATGCTATATTCAAGTTGCATTGGAACTTTTTTGGATATAATAGAGAAAATGGGTGTTGAGATTGCCAAGAGAGTGAGTTTGTTATTATTATTATTATAAAAATTTTATCTATACTAGTGTACACTAATAACAACCTACCTTATTAGTAAACTCTGAATTTCTGGTTCTAATTCTTTTTCATTTTTACAGAGGTAGGAAAATTTTAAAATTATGAGTACCTCAATAACATAAACAAAAATACACTATCTTGACATGCATGTAACAATATAAGATACTTATAATATTACAGACACTATTAATTTAAACAATCTGTCTATAAGGAAATTATAAAAATGATATAAAACTACAATATTTATAACAATTTAGCAATAAGTGTACAATATTAAAAAAGAAACATACATATAGTTACTAATAATATTAGTTAAATTATAAATATCATCTACAGCCATATTGACAATACAAAACATTAATATACAGGGTGTAACATAACCAATGGATCTAGTGTCGTGCAATTGACCAAACTGTTGCCTATGCTGGCGCAAGATGAAAATTCATTATTTGTTATCCATTGTTTGAATATAAAATAATTATTATTTACTGATAACAATTACAAATACTGATAATAATTAGCTGAACAAAATGATTCAAGCAGGCATGTTGCATATTAAATTTTGAAATATCTTAGTCCTTTCACTCAATAACATTTTTTTAATGTCTGATATAAACATGCAAAGACATTTTTTATAAACCCTAGTAATTTTTAAGATAGATTGAAGAACAATATGTTCAGGAACTTTTTTGTTCCATAGCCCCTCATAATAAAATATATGTTACCATTTATGTCATTTCAAATTTAATTATACTGCAATAAATAATTGCAAGCCTTACAGTTAAATTGTATCATAAAATTCTCTAAAGGAAATCAACTATTTTTAAAATCATAATAAATTCTTAAATATCGCCGCATTTACATGGTGTAATGGACAGATATTGAGGTCCCCCACCATGTTTATCGATCACTCATGTTTGATCTATCGATTGTGTTCACACATGAAAAAAATGCAAGTGTCTTGTTAGTTATACTATATGTTTATTACTAAATCGATACTCAAATAAGTGAGAAATAAAAGGAGTATATCAATTTTCCAGTTAGAAATCGACGACGGAAAGGAGTTGACGGAAGAGTTCTTATATGACGAAATACACCCAAGGAGAAATCTTCATCGCCCTGCTTTTGCCAAGCCAAAGGGCCCGCCGAACAGAGGAGCAAAACGAATAACTAAGTCGCAGTCAAATCATTAGAACGAGACTTAAAGCAATAAGCAGCAGATGGAGGAGCGAGCTTACGCCAACTAGTATTATGTACTTCCATGTTGCAATAATTTTATTAATGGTAAAACAAATTGATACAATTCAAATTTATTTTAGCGTTTTTTTTATTTAACTTTTAATATGCTCATTGCAATGTAAAAGTAGCATAATTAATTTTTATAGCTTACGAATTTATTTACAATCAGCATTATTTTTTTATTAAATGAAACTCATTAAAATAGATTACCATTTTATTTTACTCTGTTAGTCAAAAGCATATGAAACTTGATGGATTAGCTTGAACTGATGGTTGATGCTATCCAATGCCATCTTTATTTAACTTTTACCTTGTTTTAAAAAAAATCTTCAAATTTATCATGGATATATTTTTCTTCGGATCAATAAATTTTTTGTTGTTTGTTTCAGTACAAGCAAATTTTAACTAAGTTAAAAATAATTCTATTAAGATAAGAACTAGTTTGATAAAAATTAAAAAGAATGTACAAGAGATTGCTGTTAACCATACTACCATACTCTGATTCTTCTAAACTGTAATAAAAACTGCAACAATCGTTCTAACTGTAGTAGAAGTATTCTATACATAATGAAGTGTTTAAAAAATTGATAATTATTATTGTATTTTTTACCTTATCGCCTTATATATGTATTAAATATTTCAAATTGTCTCTTAAAATTTGAGAGTAAAATTTTTATTAACTGTAAGATTACATAGTTTCCTATTTTTTGATAGATTCCTCTGATTTAATATGATTTTATTGTAATATTTTTATGCACATTTTATCATTACTTACTCATAAAGTAATTAAGAGCAAGTTTATGATGTTATATTTGATATTTAATTTGTTCTCCGTGTATTCATATTTGAAATTTAAATTAACCATTTTAATGATCTCTATTGTTTTTTGCTCAAGGATATTTTAAAATAACGCCGAAAACAAATATTTGCTTTCATCTTGCCATAAGACAATTTAATGCTCTGATATATCAAGATTACTGATAAATTTTCTTATATTTAGAACGTAAACTGAATTATTCTGATTATAATTGTTTGTTAAAGGTTAAACTTGTTTAAAATTATTGCACAATACATTAATAAATTCTTCTATTTTTATATGTGATACAATAAGATTGGTAATCAACGCTTATATTATGTGTCAAATAAAATGCTTTTAATAACAGTTTTACTTTAAATATTTTATTTTTTCACAGCACTTAAATGGAAGTTTGTTTAATTTAAAATCAATATGATTTTAATTTGTAGGTAGAATTGTATGATACAACGTCCTGTGTAATACTACATCTGCACTTTCTCAGATGAAATGTTAAGTATCATTGCCCTAGATTTTACTAAAAGTATACACGCAAATCAGAATCAATAATATTTATTTGTAAACTGTATATAACTTTCTACTAGTTTTCTCTACCAACACAATCATTCACATTCTGAAGGAGAATGCCTATAAGGCATACTGTCCTCCATTACACAATGTGTACAAAGAGTGAATAAATAAATATATTGTAATAATATACTGATTATGAATGAGCCATGGCTCGCCCAGCCACTTGAACTAAATGGAGTTATTCAAAGTTGGCCAAAAGCTTGACTGCAGAAATTAACAATGCAATGACCCAAACCAAAGTTTCTGAGGAAACCATTAAACTTGGTTTAAAGGTCTAAACAAGTGCCCTCAGCTTAAATATAACAAAACATAATTGGGGTATAAAAATTAAGTAGTTAATATAACGAGAACATGGACTCTTATCTTTCTAATAGTGTAAACAACTTTGTAATTTACTTTGAACTCCTTTATTTTCAGGTTCCACCAATGATTTTTCCATAAATGGATTCTACTTTTATTTACAAAATGGAAATAATCTGTATTTGTAAGTTATATAATTTCCTCTGTTTTCTGTTTTCCTTTCTCTTTGACAAGAGAATCATGGTGCCTTGTTAAATCATCATGTTTTTCTTTTGCTCCTTTCTCTAAGGCCTGGTTATACTGATCCTCTCTGAAAAAATAGAACTTATGCATTACAAATAGTCAACTTTCCTACACAGGTGGTATTTTGTTAATTTTAAATCTATTTTTTTAAATATTAGTTTCAAAATCGTATATACTGATGATATCAATTTTTTTTACACATTTACTAAATTATAGTATGGAATGGACAAATGAAAATAAAATATTAATTGTCACCACATTGTTACAAAAGGTCAATTGATTAAACATGCCACATACCTTGCTTGTTTAATTTTAAACAGAGCTTTTCTAATGTCATCCATAGTAAATCCAGTGGCTTTTAAAATGCTTATAATAAGTAATCCTCCAATAAAGCTTAAACCAGCACCTAAAATTAATAAATTTTTGGAAACCAATGTATCAACCATAAACAAAAAATATTCTTCAATCGTTTTTGATCCAAGTAATTATTCATACCAACGCCAGCTCCAACAAGCATTGCTGCTGCTCCTAAGTTGGCTTTATAAAAGGCACCAGTGATGGTCCCAGCCATAACATAGTCAATCAAAGATGCTTCAATACCACGATATACCTCCACAACAGTTGAAACTAAACTGAAAGGAATGTTTACATATTAACTCCTAAATATCTCATTTATAATAATCATTTTTACTTTCTTAACTGTATTTACATAAATAATATGGATTGCCGAATGTATTGAAAAGAAAACTCGGCTCAACAAATTTGTCTATTTTTTTCTAATTTTCATAAGGCAAAAGTGAAAACATTACTTTTCTTTTCTCATACAAACAACAGTGTGAATTAAAACTGTTGCATATACATACTATTCCTTGCAAATATATGTTTGTTGTTGTTGGTCACTTTTAATTATGTCTAATTTTTCTGATGGTCTGTGTCAGTTAAAATTTTTTGAAAGTATGAGATCTGTCAGTTAGAGCCTGGTAGCCTGTAACCTGATAATTAATCGAGCGAACATTTTTATTACTAGCCCTTTGCACTTGCACTCTGCATGATTTTGGACATTGGTTATCAGCTACTCAGTGCCACTTTACAGCAGAAACAAACATTTACAAACCTTTGTATAACTTATTATAATTTTAGAACTAAGTAATGTATTATAATGATATTGGACTGATATGAATTGGTTGAGATCTAGGATGTTCTACAGTTAGTCTTTCTATCATGTCGGTACATAGGTCTATCTGGAGCTCCTCTTCACTACTATTTGTTATGGGAATCTTTGCCATTGCTCTAATAAAAAATATGAATAAATATGTGGTTGAAAATTCGAATTTTTTATTAATTATTCACAAGATGATATGTACAAAAACAGTGTTTACCAAACAATTTATTCACTAAGAAAGAATCACTTTTGCAATTTTCTCTCTCATTAAATCTGTGTGTACTGGTCGAAGCTTCAAACCAGCTTGGCTTTGAAAAGCTTTTCCTCCAGATTTAGACTAGTTTATTTGTAAATATAAATCACACTATACAGTGTGTGCTATGTTCTCATACTGATCTTTCTTCTAAAAACCTGCCATATCCCTCTTTACAAGTAGTTTCAAGAAGCGCTCCAACCATCGTAACATGCATCTCATGTTCTTGTCTCACACAAAATCCGCCGATTTTTCCTTTTATAAATCTATTAGTAATTTTACAATATTTTGATATGTTTTCTTGTGCCATTTCAAGAGAAAACTTCAGGGAAACATGCATGTCTTAAAGAGGTGCACGGAAATAACTCTATTCACTGTATCACTAATAAACTAGAATGTCCCCTGAGAGGGGATATCAAAGTTATATGCTAGAATTACGATGTCCCCTGGCAGGGGACAGTGAAGTACATAGCACTAGATTTTCCTCCTTGTATGCTTGATGTATCTTTTTATTTGTGGATGAATGTGTCTGTATTGATCAGTACTTTAAGTCAGATATTAACAACATAAATGTGCAGTGCTACAATAGTTTTTATATAAAAAATGCTGTACAGGATTGCTGGTTAAAAATGGTCTAATGTTAAATATTAACTTAATTATTTGCTTGCAATGATTTAAAATACAATTAATATATATTGAAATGGCAATGTTTACAAACTAATTTTATCGTTAGGAATGAGGGACATGGTACTTGAAAAAGCAATTAATAAGCATTTTTTATGAAATTACAAAAAGTTTACAAAAAACATAGATAGCATGGAAAGCTGTAAACAAAAGCCTTACCAAAAAGTTCCCGTAAATAAACCTAATCTCCAACCCCAGTGCACAGCTCCTTTTGCAAATGCAATGGTAACATAATCTTGTAACTGTTTCTGTAAAAAATATTTCTTTTAATGTTACAGTTATATTTTAAACTTTCAAAAACATAAAATATTGATATTTACTATTTTCCTAAATCCAAAAGTTTATAACCACTAACTTACTGCAATTACATTGATGGCTTAAATGACAAAAAATTTTGAGAGGCAAAAAATGACAAATGGAAATGATAAATGATTTACCAACTAATCATCAATCATCATGTCAGCTGATAGACACCCATTGCACAGTATAGGTTTTCTCGAAGATCACCATAATGACAAGTATTGCATTGTCCAGATTAAGTTACATCCCATAACCTTGACTATTTCATTGACCTATGTAGTGGGGGGCCTACTTTAAATATAAATAAATAATTAAGGTAAAAGTAATTACAAATTATGTTTTTGTAATTCAATACTTCTATTTTATATAGTAGGAAAAATGACTATTATTCTATCACCATACCTTAGCATGTCCTGTTGATTTAAATGCTGTAGCTTGATTACTTTCCATGAAGTATAAGTAAGCATCTCTCGATTTGGCAAATCCTCCTAGACAGGCCCCAACAAATGCTCCGCTTAGTGAAGCTTGTATAACATTATGAAGTTCGACAGAAATTTCTTCATATTCACTATAATATTTGTTTATGAAAACTGTATATTTTTTTCTAAATGGTGTTAAATATAAGGATAGAACTTACCTATACTGTGCTGTAATACTTACTTTCTTATGAACATTTTTTTCACTCTTTCTAGACCATTCTGTGCTGATTTTTCTTGGGGATTATGTAGATGGTCATAATCATTTACATTACGCTTTTCAAAAAAAGGTAAAACAATGGCAGGCGTTAACCGTAAAGCTGTTCTTAACATCATCTTGCAATCTACAGTAATTACCAACAATGTTCAGCTTTTCATTTTAGCCAGGAAAAAATTACACTTAAATAAACTGTGTGTAACAGCAATATTTTATAAAAATATCCGCGCGACAGGTTGTTAATCAGATAATTGACAATGTCAGGTTTGACAAATTTAGTCAATGCTGCCAGTTCGAATTATAAAAATGCTTGGCCATACGTAAAACAATTGAGATTAAATTGCTTAATGGGCCTTATTTAGGTACAATGCACTATTTATAAAATATAACACATAGAAAAAATACACACGCACTTTGAAAGTAATATTGATGTTTGTTAATAAGTAATCTATTTCATGAAGTTCATTTGTTTTCGAGAATATCTCAAAATTTAGAGGAAAGAATATCAGACACCTTTGTCAATTTGGACAAAAGTAGAAATGTTTTTGAAGTAAAACAGTGAAGTGTCAGCGCAATTGAGTTAGGTTTTTGAGATGATATACATCTCAAAAACTGTCTGTTTACTTACTGAATGTTTAAAAATTATTAAAATGTCCTTGATATAATTAGAAATTGGGAGTAAGCCACTCGTTAGCAGTATTAATTAATTTCGTATTAATATTGGTCAGCTATTTATTAAAATGCAGTTTACATAAAATAAATGTTATTACAGTGTATATTTCTGTACATGTGTATTAAGGTATTTCAAAATTCTCAATATTCCCTAATTTAAAACGATTAAAGATTAGTTTTAAATTACGAAAAATTGAGAAAAAATTGTTTATAATTCGGATTATATTTTTATTAAACTAATCAAAAGATTTCTATTTCATTGAAAAATATTCAATTGCGTATATTCTCATATAGAGAAGAACTTCAAAAATTTACAAAATAATAAATCCAGAAAAAATCTTTAAATTCAAGTGATTGTTTTAGTGCTTATATAGAAAAAGTTTAAAAAAAATTACACGTATAAACTATTCTCATAACGATTTAACTAACGCTTTGAAATCTGTCGACACAAGTGTTTTTACTGAGAAAAGCTACTACGGCGTATAGTATTCCCATAGCTAAAATCCCCAAAAAAAAAGGAAATCTTAGATACTCCGAAGTGGTAATAGTGTTAGCCAGCCAGAAGCAACTGATCAAGCCGAGGTTTGGCCCTCTCAGGCGCCCTTGTGTCGCAATTATAGATGTAAGGCCGGTTTAAAACGAATTAAACCAATCGGTTTAAAACGAAAAAAACCGTTTAAAACCGAAAAAAAACATTTTTTTCGATTTTAAACGTTTAGTGTTGACGACTATGTTTTTCTTAAATATAAACACATTATCTATTCCAAGTGTAAACATTACCTAGCTAAGTTGAAAAACTATTACCTAGTTAACTATATTGGTTATTTTGAAAAGATTTATCAATCAGTTTCATTCGGTTTAAAACCAAACTCACACACTTGCACTTCTCACGCGGAGAGACGTCAAGATGCAACGTTGCCAGCTCGCCTACTCCACACCACACACGCACATACATAGCGTATTGCGTGCGGACATGTCAGTGTTGCCAGTATTGTAAAAAAAAGTGCAATTTTGGATTCAATATAAAGGTACTCTTACCAAATATGCCAAACATTACTAAATAACTAAAATGTAATGAGCTGTTATAAAATTAGATTAATAGGTACCCAACTTTTTCTTGAAAGTAATAAAAAAAAACTGGCTAATCTTACACAGTCCACTCGACAACATGATGGTCATACAGTCAAGAAAGTCATGAAAATTTATGAGGCGCCACTATCTTTGTAACTGACTGACATTTCTGTCCTAAAATTAAATATGGCAACACTTTATTTCTTTTCATGACTTTCTTGACAGACTGTAACTGGCCTGCCTACCTACCTTGTGACGTTATCAGGGTAAAGGGACTTTATTGTCGATTTTGAGATGTCAGTATTTTCGAATTCTACACGTGATTCTCCATTGAATTATGTACTTTTCAATACACATTTCTCTTTTTTCTTTATGATTTAGGTACATATTTTAATCTATTGTATGTAATATTGTTTCTTTATAATTATAGTACTTTATATGTAATATACTTACCTATATAGGTATAAACTGCATAGGTAACTAACACAAGACAAAGTATTGTCGATAATGATGTGTAAAAACACTGTTCTTATATTTTAGTAGGCGAGTTTTAAACCGTTTAAAAAGATTTATTTGGGGTTTTAAACCGCCACTTTTGGTTTTAAACGTTTTAAATCGGCTTTTTTACATCTATAGTCGCAATGATAAGTGGATATTATCGACGAGTGACAGCCCTAGCAGAGGTGATATGTAACATGGTTTATTGCTCATTTTTAACAATAATGACGTTGATTTTAGGAAAAATAGTAATAGTACTTGTTAAATAATATTATTAGATACATAGTAAGACCTAATCGTTAAAAATTGTTGAGTGCAGAACTATACAAAATTAAAATGTTTTAACTCGATTGTTAGTGCTATAAAGTTTGCTCCAGCGAAGGCATGAAATCAGTTGCTAGTTTTGAGATGTCTCAAGAACATGGAGGCACTTCGAGAAAATACATGGCAACAATTTTAGAAGTTCACCAAGATGGCGAAGACTAGTTGTGGATTGCTCTTTTGGCGCGTTTCGGGGATGGATATTTATTTCGGACGGCTATTGAAGGGACAGTTGAATAGCCGATTATTTGTACTATTCGATAATGACTCTGGCGTGTCGATAACAATTTCGAGAAAGTTATTGTTTACAAAGCTTATGATTATGATATTTATTTATTAAAAGATGCACAACAAATGTCGTGGAACAGATATTAAGTCAAGTAAACATTCTTGATAAGCCTGAAATGACAAATGATCTTCTGGAAAAGTTTTTATTTAACCCTTTTTTAACTTACTGAACTGAACTATACTGATTATATGATACTGCATCAATGGTGCGACTGCACACGGCCAGAGCTTCTAAAAATTAGCTTCAGGAAGCTCTCTTCCAAAAATTGATCTAACGACTTTGGGGATATCTCGTGGGCATCGACGTTACCTGGTTTAACCACAATCGCTTTTTATGCGCAACTTCAAAGAGAAAGTTTACAATAACAATCTAAGAATTCATATAAATTTCTAAGAAAATATTTTTCGAGAATTCGGCTCAATTGCACCAAGTTAACTGCAGCGTTTGGCGCAGAAGGCAGGGTTATGTTTTGAACAGTGTGAGAAACTCGACGGAAGGTAAATGGAAGACAGATTTTTTTATTAACTTTGAAAAGATAAACATGTTACCAAACACCGTGTATAGGTAAAAGAATTAACCTGATTGCGACGAGACTCTTGTTAGTTTATGCCATGTGTCAGAGAAAATCCTGCTCTGTATACAAGGTGGCACATTCTGATAATGATTTACTATTTGTTTATGTACAGTGCTAATGATAATTGTTCCTCATGTTTTCTTATAAAGAAGTACCTGAGAAAATTTTTAGACAATGCTATTACCACTGCTATTGCTATCCTAATTTTGGACGAAAATTTAGGGCTTCAAGGATGTCAAATATTTAATGAATCACATATGGGCAAAAAGAATGACTTAATCTGCTCATTAAAGTGTATAAAGTTAGAGAAATTACTGCAAATAAATGTATTTATAGTATTACCTATGAATTTTTTTACATACTTAAACTATCTTTAGCTCGTTTATCTATTCAATGGTAGCATTACTACTTGAAAAAAGGAGATAAAAAAAAAGTTGAAAAAGAGAGTAGAAATTTCGTCGATGAACTGAAAAAACTAATGAGGATTTTGTATACATTATTTATATATTATTAACTATTCATCTAGAAATTCGAAACTGGTCTTGTCACATTTTGTTGCAAGTGAATTCTTTTACTATTAAAATATATCCTGATTAATATCTAATTATCATCATCATCATCATAGGACGTCTACTGCTGCACATGGGCTTCACCAATAGATTTCCTATAGGACCGGTTGGAAGAGGCCTGCATCCAGCGTATTCCAACGACCTTTACAAGGTCGCCTATCCACTTTTCATCAAGGTCGTCCATCACTGATTGCTGGTGGACGTACTACACAGCACTGCCTAGTCCGTAGTCTCCACTCTAGAACCTTAAGGACCCAGCAGCCATGTTTTCTGTGTGCAACGTGGCCTGCCCACGACTAGGGCTTAGTTAGACCACGTTTCTGTGCCGTAAGTCATCTCTGGTAATAGACATTGGACGTGGTTTGAATTAAAATGAAATTGCATAATTTCACAAACAAACAAGGTAGAAGAAGCTTAAAGAAGTGTAAAGATCTATCAGATATTCAGATGTATTCACATAATGAAATTATTTGCTATCAGCATATTAATACTAATAAATGATTCAAAATTAAAGAATACAATCGGAACTTTAGGAATTTACCCGAGCTAAGTTGTAATAGACCTGTGTAGTTCAACTTTAGGTATATATAAGAACGTACTGTTTGTGTGAAGGATCTAGTGTAAGAAATAGTTGAAGGGAAATAATTTAAAAAAGGAAATGCAAAAGGATGCTTCTCCTTTTTCAGCCGATAGAAGTCCACTGCTGCTCCAAGCGCATCTGCCGCCTCTTGACCGACTCGCGAGTACTTTTCGGCCCCAACTGCTATCGATGTCATAAACGATGTGTCCCGCCCACTACCACACTACCTTCAGATGAGCAATTCTTCGAGCTAATTCAGTGAAGAAGGGTGTTTGGGGTTATCTAATTAAACAACAATGCTTTCAACTATGTTTTATTATAAAATGACAAAGAATAAATCTAGAGTTTAGTAGTGTAGTCACTTAGATGTTAAAATTGTGTAAATTTTTATAATTTACATAACTGCATGTAATGTAGATAGTGTGCTCTCGGTCTTATTTGAAGACCGAATGGCGGTTAGAAAAGTTAAGTTTTACTAAAGAATCCACAAAATACATTCTTTTAGAATATAATAAATAGGCTTGTTAAAGCTTGCTATTATGTCAGTATTAGATTTAGATTAGATGAAATAAACATATAATTAAATCCCTGTTATTTTGTCCCAATTGTTGGTCTTTGGCATATTGAATTTGAATAAAGCTAAATCATTGACTTGGTAAAATAATAGTATTCCACTAGGGCCAAAACGTTACACGAATATTTAAATGATTCCATTGCATCGCTTGATAATCACGACAGTTACAATCTATTAAACTATTTTAACTTTACACACAACCCTTTATTTTGCACACCATTTTTTTTAACAAATAAAATGTCACTAAAACAAAGGAACAGGTGGGCGTTTACAATAACACTAAGAAGTTACCTATATGGAGGCAGGTATTTATTATTTACTAGAGCATCTACTGAAATCAGAATAGGATATTTATCTAAGTCTTAAAATAATGATTATGTAAATCTGTAATACATGCTATTAATTTAATTTGTAATTATTTATATAGTGTATAATATTTACATCCATAGATTACTTCAACATGAGAATAACTGCCACTTTAATAGGTATTACTTTTGCTATTACATTTTGATGTAGACATACAGAGATTACTTACTTTATTAAGGGTAGAGAATTTAACAGGTTTTTATTTTCATTAAGGTTTAGTCCTATTAATTGGCAGTTATACATATTTTCACTAAGATAACATTTCAAATATGGAATGATTCAGTTCTTTCAACGCTTCAGGAATAAGGGACGTGGCACGGACATAAATTACCGCCCTAGCTTCAAGTTACCAGGGACAGCGATAAAATTTATTCACATTATACCCTGTGCGAAATATATTCCATTTGATAATATTTATAACATATCATTGGCAATATTTAAGTCCCTTACCCCATTCAAAATTCAACTAAATAACCTGTAATTTGCCTAAATTCTCGCCAAAGTCAAGCAGACTTCAGGATTAAGGAGAAAATGAAGGTAAGTTAAAAGTTTCATACATACAAAAAACTTCATAGGTACAAAAAACAGATAAAAAATATTACTGTCAGGATAGTTTAGATATAAATAGGTACGAATATGTATAGAGTACCAATCGCATTATTAGGTACATTTCTTTATATTGATCCCCATTAAAGTTTTATCTACAAATAGTTTAGCTCTCCGGCGAGATGGAACCATTTGTATTATTATAACCGTGAGGTGATAAGGTGAAGTGTGGAATGTGGAAGTATAATGTGTGCTTCGTATAACACAAGTATTGTTATTATTTGTACAACTTAATAGTAAAATATTATATCAGGTATTTTAGGGACGCAGAAGGAAAATAAGGAAAAATAAAGAAAAACAAAAGTTATTAATGATAATAAAAGTTTAATTACGAAATTAAAAATAAGAATGAAATTAACCACACAAAAGACTTAATACTAAAATAAGAAAGTAAAAGATGACATTGTAAAATAAAATTGAAATATAACGAAAACTACGATACAGCATAATGAAAAAAAAATAGAAGAAAAATTAGGTATTTTGTTGGGAATTTGAATTGTAATACACAATGCGCCTTAGCCGAATTTCTTGTTGCTGATATGTTGGCCGTTAACATCGTGTATTTCATGTTTAAGGTACAGCTAATACATTAAGAGATAAACATTAAAAAGCGCAATAAAATTGTATTAAATATAATCTGTGTGATATGCAAAGATATGTTTGACGAGAGGCACACGAAGAACAAATGCACAAAGTTGAAACAATTCAAAAAAACAGTCAGTACCTATGACGGCAGGAGGCTTGTCCAACGGAGATTCGTGAACGCAGCCATGGAAGAAAGATATCGGAAAACAACTTGCACATCAATTTCAACGCATAACGTTAACGAACAAATTGAAACAATGTTCACTTACAATCAATTAAATTGCATATTTTGCGCTTAATAAAACTCTCAAATATAATTTAACTGTAACATTTTCATCAACTTTTTAATAAATGTTAAGATTACATCAATTAAGTTACCTAAAATAATGTGTATTGACTTTAAATTTGGCATCTCATTCTAAACACTGATTTAATTACTTTATTTTTTTAATTACATTACCGTATTACCTAAATATTTAAAAATACTTCTCTAAACACATAAATCCCTAGAATTATCTATAAGTCAATACCAATGTTATTGAGAAAAGTTAGGCCACAAAACGCTACACACATTAATGGCAAACTTTGCAGAGCGGGTGCACAGAAACTGATTTCGTGCGAAAAAAATTTCCTGCTCTGAGAAGGGTTCACCGCATAAACTCCGTTGTTAGAAATTGTTCTCATGAAATACTAATACGTTTTCAAATTTAACGAGCAATTTCAACGTCGTCACTGGAAGGAAGAGTTCCGAATGTTTTCATGTGTGTAGCGTTCCACGCTGAATACAGTAGATATGTAATCTCCATTTTGTGATATCGTTTCATAAATACGTTATAATTAATTTATCAATTACAAATACGATTTTACTAACTCGCCCAACAGACCACCGTCGATCGAATACCACTTCACGAATCAATTTCAAAACGCAGGCACAGACGACCGTACCTCATAGAAAAACATCTTCAAAAACGTGCAAAATATCACCACACCCTGGTCACCTAACATTATCTAAACCAAGTTACTACTTACACGCTCTTATCGTAGAATAGGTACTGAACAATACAGTTTGTATGATCGAACTCATCTAATAAACCTTACATTGTAATGTCAATCTATTCTTTTTTTTAATTTAACCATCTTACTAAGCTCTATGTTTATATCTTAAATCGGTACGTGATGTATACGATACGTTCTATAATAGTGTAAATATGTGTTTTTGCGACTGATTTATTTAGAATAAATGAAAGATATTGTGACATTGTAAGGGCATCGTCAAATCAAGTGATTGAATAATTGCGACCTATAAAGTCACTACTCTGCAGTAGTTTAATTTTTTCAAGCCATATCACTAACTGTCATTTCGTTTTAGTTCTGCGACGACCATACACGATTTCTTTTTCGGAATTAATATAAATAACCATAAAAACACTGAGGTAAAATTTAGTTACCAGCGCTTGGAAGCGAACATATGTAATTCTATTTAACGGTGCAAGTTTGCAGTTGAAATGTTACATCGATAACGACAGGCGCGGTGTTTCGTATAATTTATGGAATTGCTACAATAATTTGTTATATATCAGGTATCTGGTTCACTCATGCTTTGCCTAATCACAAAATCTGGACGTGTAACTGAACACTTAAAACTGGTCCTTAGTTAATAGCATAGGAATCACTGGGCACCATCCTATGTCCAAGAACCGATAAAATAAATAATCAATATTCTTCTATTGAAAGCTTTGCTTACCAGAGATTACTTTATTACAGAGAAAATTCATGAGTTAATTTCTTTATTACATAAAACTTATTCCACAAACTTAATCTCTTTTGCATTGGACTAGACGCATTTTACAATTAATTTAAGAAGGCAAAGATGCGTGAAAGCCGAATCGCTGGAAAGTGGAGTCCGGGAATCATGAGAGCTCACCAAATCGGAGCATTAAATATGTACAAAGTGATAGCTGAGAAAAGAGCCATAAAACTAAAATACTGTTTACTTAACGAAGTTAGTTCGCTAGGGCTTGAATACTATCTGTAATGATTGTTACAAGTCAAGTCACATCTCACGAAAACAAAGGAGGCCGGCGAGATTATAACAGGAGTGTGGCCAAATCCCTCATTATATTTTAATGAATATTGTTCTAAAAAATACGTTATCGCAATAGGCCACACCGCATAACTTCGGGCAATTCCCTGATCGAGTAAAAATAAATATTTTTCTATAATTATTAGCTTAGTGAAATATATGCACGAGCATTTATAGTATGTTGCAGCTACCATTATTATAAATTAACATCAAAATAAATGCATCACGTCACTATTATGTTACTAAACATAACATATTCACGTAGTGATATATCCACTAGATGCCTAGCCATAAGAGAATTACGCTAATTAACTGAGAACTATCGTCGAAACAGTGAACAGAGTATAGAAAACGTAACAGATATGGAAGTATACGATATCGATAATTAATGATCTACGCCTAAAATAATGTATTAAAATGTTGCTACAACTAATATTGCACACACATACACATTTCTAAACGCAAAATTTTAGAATTAAAATATAAAAAGTAAAATGTGTATGCGTACAAAAACCGTATTCACTTAAAATGCAATAATAGTAAATTGTGCATATTAAAATAGAGAATAAAATATGTTTATAAAATATAATTCTTATAGTAATAACTGCAAATTATATGTGACAAAGTAAATACATTTTAACAATATAGTGATAAATATGATAAAATATTCAGACGGTAAAATAGCCTGTCCTGATAACCATAAAACGAATGAAGCAATGTCTCACATTGCGTAGCACTGAAATGCCAAATGTAAATAGTTCTGCCGCAATCTAATTGCAAACTGTTTCTAATGTTTAATGAGAGAAACTGTAAATGTGAAGTTAATGAAACCACCCGACGCCTATATTTTTATATAAAAATAATATTTCGACAATTAAAAAATTAGGAATGAATATCACACAAAATAGAAATCTCCGTATATCAGTGGCAATCTATGATAGTACGATTCGAAATTCCTATAAGGGTTCTTGAGTCGTGTATTATAGCGAAATGTTCCTTATAATATCAAGTACAGTTACAGTAAAGATGTACATATTCACTAAGGAAATAGAATAGCACTTAACATCTAGACTGATCCGAGTAAGCGTAATATAGATTATATTTAAAAATTTCAGTCGAGCAATATCCTCGATTTGTATGAGCGGTACTATTTTATAATCGACAGTCACATCACGAATTATCTATATCTTGACACGTGCTCAAAATTAATTAGGAAATTGATTTATAACCGCGACCTTAAATGTCAACAGACGGACGTGACCGGCAACAAATAGTGGGCATTTATAAATTATCAAGTCAAACTATTCGGTTTTTATATAACAAATAGATTTAGATTACCGATGAAGATTTTGTTTCAAAACGCACGAATGTAGCGTTGCAAATTATTTCTATTTAACCGATTAGATATCATTCATAATTGTCCACGTAGATTTAACCCTTGTGTGATATTCCATAACTGGCGGGAAATCGTGTTTAGATACTCGACTTGGAGAACGACACCCTGAGGTGGTTCGATTCAGACAGCTGATAGTTGTGCATCTTGATGAGAGCAGCCACTGCGTCGTCAATGGTCAACAGCTGGACTAATGCCATTTTTCGGTCTTTCCTAAAATGAAAAAAAATATATATATAAACTTTTATGCTTTTTAAGCTATTTATGTGGATAAAATTTTGAATTTGAAAATGGGATTCAAATGAAATGTCTTACATTCATAGCTTTTTAATTTTTTATAATTTAATAGTTGTTTTAACGTTTACTAAGTAAAACAAGTAATTTTTTTTCATCATATTTAATAAAAAAAAAAACATTTTTTTTATTAAATATGTTGAAAAATGTCCTGGCATATAGATATATTTATTGTAAGGCCACAATGCAAGTGTTAATAATCACTCCAGAAATTACGTTAACGTTCTATTCAGTAATGAACGGGTTTCTTGAGATTTCACTCGGTCTTGTTCCAGTGGGTAAAGAGACACTACAGTTGACTTTGGTGTGAAATTGGCTACTTCTTATCAACTACTTGGTTCGATTTACGAGTCAAAGAGCAGATTCACTATTAGCGCTCTTGGTCGCCTGTGCTTATAGATTAGGGTAAGGATGAAAATTAATACTTAGAACCAAGTTTCTCGTAAGATATTCAATAATGGCGAAAACAGGACTTTGCAAAAAAAATGTATATAACATTGTCATTTTTGTCGTTACAACCGCATGTTAGTGTTGTTCCTTAAAATATGAAGCATGAAATTTAAAATAATAGTTAAAAAAATTAAAACAAGTCTTAAATAAATGAGCTCTCCAAATACTTACGGGAAAAACTTGAACGCCTTGATCGTGAAACCTCGTTTAGTAAACGCCTCCTTGATATCGTCCTCCGAGACGGTTGCTCTGTGAACATAAGTAAACGTCATGAGTGTGCCCCGGCCACATAATGGCACGTCGGATTGGACGATTACTTACGGAATGTTGGAGAGATGCAAGGTGGCGCTCGGCGGGTAGATGTTCTGATAATTCTTGCTGCCAGGTTTCTTGAATCTGTGAAGAGGGCTCTGGGAATAGTCTCTGAAAATTCATAAAGAAATAATATGATTTGCTGTTGGTTGTTTTGTAAAAAAAGGATTATATCTTACATAATTCAATATATTAAAACATATGTTTTATATATTTAAAAGAATAATAGCGTAAAAAGTAATGTTTTCATAGACGAATCATCATCATCATGTCAGCCGATAGACGTCTACTTCATAGTATAGGCTTCGTTCAGAAATAGTTGATCCGCCTTGCGCATCCAGCGCCGCGCTGCATCCAACAATTCCGCGACCATGGCTGTAGTCTCGATCCACCTAGCGGGGGCCTACCCACGTCGCACAAAATAACGTTTAACCAGTAATAAAACATAAAGAAACAGTCATAATTTCAGCGACAGGACATTTACAGATGGATATGGACCTCTCCCATATATTTTCAATAAGACCGATTAAAAGCGTCCTGTATCTGGAGTCTTTCGATGACCTTAAAAAGGACGTCAGTCAACCCTTTGGGTAACATTATCACCAATAAAATTTTCAAGCGACAGATGTACTTCTGTAGGTGTAGGAAACATGATTTATGAAAGATACCTAGTGAGTCCGGCGTCGGGCTGGCCTTCCTTGGGTAGCTGCACCGTCTGGTGCTTGCTGAGCATCACGCGCATTGCCTTGCCAAATACACGGAGTTTGTCCATGTGTGTCATTGCTGCCAGAAACATAAACAACAATCAATATTACAACTAGATTATTAAAACTTATTCGGTCTTTTTACTCCATAATTAACGACGAAACAATAGGGACACATTCAATAAGACCAATTATTTTACATACAAATGTGTTATTCAGATTTACTACTTGACACAAAATTAAATGCGGATGAATACTGCAAGACTAGTCCTTCGCAGTTCTAAGCAAACAAACAAATTGCATACTGAGTAATTTTCAACCTTAAGCCTATAAAAATAGAGTTCTCAATAATACGTACCTAAATGAGCTTGATGCGGCTCAGCCATTTGAATTAGAGCGGAGTCTTTTTTGTTGTAGAGAATCTTCACACGTTGCACATCACCGTACACGCCTACATACAAAATATGCGTTAGGAATTAAGCAACTTGTATACGTTATAAAAGATGTAACTAACCCGCTGTTTATGCCAATTGAACATATTATCTAGAAAATTATGGAACGAGGATTTTCCAAAAAAGTACGTTTACGGCTACTAGGACAACATTTATTTCGTACTATAGTAGTTTTCTAATCATGATTTCAAAACTGCAGGTCTAAGTATATATTGTTGTGAGATGCGATAGATTAGAAATGAACACAAGAAGAAAACAATTTCAAGCTCTAATTTGGTCACGTATAAGCTTTCGATTAATGCTTTAGTGTTTAACAGCAGGGAGTCTTGGGTCGGACCGATCGTGTTAAGCGGTGTCTACAAAACAACGAAAACCCTTTTTTTCTACGGTTCGTATGTGACAAATAGTAGGGTCTCTACATAAAACCTGTAAGTGTTCTTGTTACAATGTTCCCAAAGCACGCACACTATCATAAAACTAGGTTTTGTACTAAGGAGATTTGGCCAAACTATCAATTACTTCGGGAGTGTACATAGTAGATGCTTTTAAAACATTAGGGGAATGTTTTTGTTTGATATGACTGGCTGCTGGTAGTTGTGGAATCAAAAACATAGGTAGCATTAGGTATAAACTTATTTAACTAAAACTAGACGGTCTGAAACACAAATTGTCATACAAGTTAATAAAGCATTTAGAGTGATAGTGTTAACAAGCAAAGCTTCGATCGCAAAGTAATCGGATGCGGTTAACAGTACAGAAGTCGAGAATGTTAGCTGACAATTTGTCTTCCAGGCGACAGGGGCTTGGGAGTAACATTAATGTTTTAATATAAAATACGGAATGTATGTGCACACGTACCAAAAAGGGTAAAGAGAGCGTCAGGCGTGACCATCTAAAACAATAGGAAAGAGAAAGAGATAGTATTATAAATAGTCGTAAAAGATATTTGACATCATATCTATAAATAAATTAGCAACTTATTTCGTCAAGAAGTTTAAATAGAATATATAAGTGCAATAGCCAGTAACGTTTGTATTAGTTCGAAATAATTAGTTTGTGTGGTCGGAATGTAAAACCCAAATTAAATGTGTCTACAAAAGACGTTACCGGCTATTGTGTTAGAGTAATGCGTAATTCGTATCAACAAAGTACTAAAAACAATTATCTCTCAATTATAGTATAGGAAGTTGCAGTATATGTAAAGAGATTCAATTATTCCGACATTTATTTGAGTTGCGTCAATCTTCATACTTTGAGTTGTCAGGTTTGATCGAACGTTCGCTATTAAATTTTATTATGGATCCTATAGGTTAATATTGGATTGACGCGTTACATAAAAGAATATAGTGGTTGAAAATAAGAATATACAGTTTCACATACCTCTTCGTTCAGATTAGAGACAAGGAGGACGGTTGCTAATGGCATAGGTGGGGCGGTGAGGGCGCGGAGTGCAGGGGAGGCCGGAGTCAGTGTTAGAGCACCGAAAGCTGGCAGGCCCACGCCTCCAACTCCCACGCCGTATGGGGATGCAAGTCCTGATCCAATCCCCAAAAATGGTGGAGCCAGAACCCCACCACCTATAATTAAATTTTGTAACATTAAATTTACATACTAGATGCTAGTAGAAATAGTCAATTAGTAAAGTTTGATAGTAATCTGACAACGAGAGAAAAAGTGAATACCCGCTGCAGATAAGGTTTTACCTAACATTAAAACATTAAAGCAGTATCACGTAATACAAGTAACAAATAGGCATTGTCTGAATAATCCTCATATATTACAATCCTCTGCGGCGCAATAAGGATTTATGAAAAGTTATTAGTCACTGCGGAAACATTTAGAATTGATTATGAATAATAAACAAGAAAAGAGCCAACGTGAAGTTACAAACGCAGACACATAGTTCAGGGATAATGTTCTCTTGTGTGATTTTATGCTGAAGATTTATTTTATTACGTACCTTAACGGGTTCAGCTCTTGTTTTTAATATCAACTTGCGTGGGACATAAAAATACAATCAAAAGAAATAAAAATACATTACCTTGTAGTAAAGGAGAATGTAATATTTGCAGTAGGAAAATATTAAAATTACTGTCATAAAGATGATTTCTAATGTGTAGGTATAACTCCAGTAAAAGGATGATTGGCAGTAAAAATGCCAAAAATCTGTCGTCTATATCGTGAACGAGATAAACTAGAAAGTTAGATCATGTCACGCGTTCTTAATGGTTAAATGAAGATAATATTTGATAAAGTTGAAACCAATGAAGTATATTTAAATACTTAGAGCTTTACAAGGCGGAAAACTTACTTGTAATATTGATTTGAGAATAAAAATATTAATCAATGTTATTTTTTAAATTTGGTAACGATTAATAAAGGTAGATAGAATAATAGATTAGTGGAGAAAGATTCTCGAAATATGGATAACTGGAATGTTAACCATTTGAGCTAAGATATATATGAAATTTAGAATCAAGAAGAACTTAGAAGTTGTAGAACTATTAAGGTTGTGTGGGAAACTCAGAGTGGTGTAGGAAGTTTCCAGGCGTGGGGATTAGTTGAGGACTAACTCATTCTGGATGCGAGGGCCAGTGCGAGTCGAGCCCGCTGTGATGTCAACTCACTGGTCAACAGCTGGTGCGCGTCGCCGTCGCCGGATGGCAGCGTGGGGTTTGTGTAGTCCCGCGACTTGTCGTTGTTGTATTTTACGTTGAGACAGGTCATCTTGGAGTAATCGATGCGCAGTGTGCAGCATCCGTTGTAAATGTTTTGCCCGTCTAATGCCTGTCAAAGTAATTAAGTATTAAATAATAGACAATATAAATATAAAGTTTTAATGTTGTGCTTTTAACAAATAGTTATGTAAGAATATAAAGCCCAACCTAATTTTTTTAAACGTAATAAACCAATGGCTATAAAATTCCAACCTATTCAAAGTTCTACAATTCGTACAAATATTGTATTCAAGGATCAATAGATTATCAGCGTGGAGAAGAAAAAAAATTACAATACGACCGTATCGCAATTGTTACGTGCCGGCGCGCAGCAGCTATTTGTTTGTCCACGACGCCTGCGGGCTTTTGATAACACCACATCGCGATAGAAAAGAGAATTAATTAAAATGCAACAGCACTCAACCCGTTCCTGCGAGCTGTATCGCTTCGTTCAGAGGAACCAAACGTGTACTTTATTTTACAATTAATGGGACATAGACGACATTATTTGTACACGAAAAATTTACGTAAGTGATTTTTATTTTACATATAAATCTCCTCGCGTTATTTCATTCACGAATCAGACATGAGGAGATTTATAGACAAACGAAAGTGATCGACTTAGCCCGATTGGCCTATTGAAGTGGTAGTGAGCAGGTCACGTAGCGCAATGAATATGTGGCAGCTGGGGCCATAAAGTTCCGGAGTGGAGACCACGGACCGGCAAAAGCAAAGACGTCCACCCACAAGGTAGTCAGATAACCTTGTTAAGGGCGTTAGAAAATGCTGGATGCCGTCTGCTTATCGGTCTCATTGGAAATGCATGGGGGCGGGCTATGTCCAACAGTGCACGTCCTTCGACTGAAGTGACGATGTTGTTTCGATCACGTGTTTTAGTTAATATGTATATTTTTTCCTCTATATTAGCAGAAAATATTAATATAATCGACGTAGCTCTATATTTCGTTTATTTATTTAATTTCTTTATAGTTATAAGTTTGTCAATTTATTTAATAACTGCTAGTGTTTCATAGTGGTGAACACTAAGAATAAAATTAGCAAAGGTTATTAGGAATAAATTGAAAAAAATCCCTAGGAATAAATGACGGTGTGGTACAACTATTGCAAGATCATATAAAATGTCTACAACAAGCTTTAATTACTTAATCCATAGCAGATATAACTGTCTCTTCAAAGAATTTTCATGACACTCTGAATAATTGTTATGATTTGCAAGGTAAAGTTAATGCTAAAAAATAATAAGAAGAAAGAAAGTAAACTAAACGGTACTCACTACAATAAGAATATTTATTTTATTATATAACTTTTGTTTCATAAATGATTCAAAATATATAAAAAAATACCTAATGAATTTATTATTACAAATAAGAAACAAAGCAAAAGTTAAGCAATACTATGAAAACATTGGGAGAGTTAAGAAAACGTTACATTGAAAAAATATTTCGTAGAATACCGCTTTCGATTGTTTTTGTTTTCTGACAATCCTATAAAATATCCAAGGCGTAGCGAATAAATAAAAGTTGAATGTCTAAAAGCTGGATATTGACTGTAGATTTAATAAATTTCTGCTCTATATGCAAATGAGAACCCCTGATGTGTAGACGTGAATAGATTGGCCCGTTTATAGCTCAACTTATATGGAAATACGAAAAGCACGTAAGAAAGCGTGGAAGAAGATCCTCCGATACGTAATTAGTTTTGTAGGCTCACATCGATTCTACGAATACGAAATTCGGGTGAATAAGATCAGTTATTAATTTACGATTCTAGTGCAAGCAATTTATAAAACTTGGATTATTTTATTTAAAACCTTCAGACATAAGAAAGAAATAAACTGTTCAAAAAACAACAAAACTTCGAAATTCAAAATCTTGGGTTAAGACGCAATTTGTGATTGCCTATATAAACATAGTAATTCTATGCGTAAGTGTTTTTTGATCGAAATTGCGTCAAAAATTGTTTTGAATAAGAAGTTAGGAGCGATTATCAGATGTTATAAAATATATTGCATTATAAAACATACAAGACGAGCGTTGCCGTTATTTTATTCGTTAATGCTAACTAAGTTATGTCAGTTAATTTAACTCACTTTCCAGGTAATATGTTATCGACAAGCCTTAACTTTGTTATAAAGTGAATGACGTATCTATCTAACTAAAGCAATATTTATTAAGCTCCGTAATTATTATCTCAGAAAAATAACTTAAACATTTATGCAGAATGCTGCCTTAAGGGTAAACTGATTTATAACACTCTAGCCTCCAACTTTGTAACGATGTATACGTAATATTCTCGAGATAGTCGTTTAAATTCAAAATGGTTACTTAGGTTTAAATAATTTAGTTTATTTAAGTATAACCGATTATTTATCAGATGTTGGCATTTGAGTAAAATTGATGTATTCATTTGCTAGACCATATTTTAGTGCGATAATTTGTAAGAAATAAATAAGCAAAAATGTTAAGGATAAATAAAACATCTTTTGGAAACGACCATTTAACTAATGACTCCGATTCCGGCTGAGGAATTCTGGGAACGAAGTAAATAAGATTTGTCTAAAATCACAGCAAAGTGCCCGTCAAAGGAGCAAGACAGAGTCATCTTAAGACGTAACAAGTGTCCTCCGTATCTCTTAATCACGTCTCCGGTAATTGTTTTATCTTCAGTTCGTTAGAACTCGTTTAAGCAAAGCCTTCTTAGTGAAGGATTAAGTGCGGTCCGCCTTAATCCACCCCCTGTTGCTAATTCTGGCGGTTTTTCCACGGAGACCAGATAAACGTTTTTGTTGCGGGTCCCAAGTTCGCTACGTTTAATATTTATAAGAGCCCACATAGCTCAGAGTGCTTCTGTTGCCGGTGCAAGGATTACGCTGACGCCGGAATGCATTCAGTTTTTGTTCGTAGATGGCATCCGGGAAATTGTACAAAATGTTTTAAATATTCTGTATTTCTCTTCGTTTCATTTTACGGGCGTAATGGAAAAATTCAATTATATCTCTCTTAGTGATGTTTTTTTTTTATAAAAAGAAAATATTACAATTGCTTTAGTAATAAATTGTATAACTTTTGTAAAATATAATAAATTTATAATTTTAGGCGACTATTGTGATTTTTCATTGTGACGAATTAAGCAATTTATAAAAAGCGAACTGTCACACTATTTAAATAAACAGTGGTGTAAAAGATATTAATATTTTTTTCAATATATTTTAAAAAATTGATTTTTCAATAATGAAGTTTTATATGTTTATGTGTCGTATGTATATTTATTTTTTTCGTCCTTACTTATAATTCCTTATCTGTGCGTGGGCGGTTACAAAAATGTAGTATGTCTTTTATAAAATTATATCAAATTTTAATCTTCATTAAATAAACAATGATTTAAAAATCTTGTGAGCATTAAGCAAATTAAATTTAAACTGAGCTTACCGGGGACCGATAGAAATAGCGTTAGAGCTTACTGCAAAGTGCTACAACAAGGAGGAAACAGATTTATATCAACGGAGTAAGCGCAAGTTCAATTATTTACTGAGTCCATTCATTGTATAAACGGTTTTATTTCTAAAAAGATCAAATATTTAATTTTGTAAACTGCAAGGAATAATTAAAACTGTATGTAAAATATTACATATATTATTAATTCATTCATATTTCGATAGGAAATGGAGGAGAGTTCACAAAAATCCAATAATCGTGAAATGAGATTGCGCTGTGACGAATTGCAGTTCAATTTATCCACTTTAATTATTTGACATGGAAATATGAAGTTTATGTCTTGTTTATATCGAGCCTGATATAAATTCATGTCAGTAAATGAAGAATAATATAGATATATTTTAATTAGTTTTCATAAATGAAATCGTTCCTGCATTGCAGATAGATTTCAAATGTCAAGCTGGTTTCATGTCTGAGATATATTGTAATAAAAATTTAACTAACGGTATTAAAAAAAGAATTGTGTGGTTTTATTTGCGACAACTATTCGAAAATCAAACCAGTGCCAAAAACCATTACAAGCTGAAAGTTGGTAAAAAATTTAGGTAAGCATTACAGAGTAAACAGGTGACGCTCCATTAGACAATGTAATTAATACTCGAGGCTGCCCCTAATTGCAGGCGATTGATAGTTGTTTGAAGGGAACTATGGACAAACTGATTGTGACCACACCTTTACCAATTTGTAATTTATAAAGACTCAGATTCGTTGATTCATGCTGTGCGGTGTAAGTGATTTTAATATGCGCAGTGTATTAGCAAACTGGTCAACTCAAAAGGAAGAAGTGCGTGTAGTAAACATTTAACAAGAAGTGCACGATTGTTGGAGGCTTATAGCTACGATAACTAAAATCGTAGGCTGCAGCCACTAACTAAGTCATTACGAGCCAATGAGGTATACATGCCCCACTTCTAATTGTTTACCCTCTGTAACTAATCGCCCTATTTAATAAGAAGTTTCATAAATAATTGTTATTACGGATTATTTGAGGATACTTTCCTTTACGTGTACATATAAAAGTTATGTGGAAATAAAACAAACACCATTTTGTAGCCAGATTGTACCATTGAAATTCCCGTGAAAACCCATTACTGAACAAAATGATTGTCGAGTTGAATTTCAATGAAAGCTTTTAAAGCGTAAATTATTTCAAAAAGCCCTTAGGCATACAACATAAAGAGTAAAGATGCATACGTGAACGCATAAAACATTCAATCAATCCTTTTTTAAAATGAAACACCCGCACATCGAAAGCTGTAAAGTATTTTATTTGTGTGCGGATTCCTTGAAACATTGGTTCGAGTGCACATGATTACGGTGAGCAAAGCGCCCGCAACAACACTAACAAAACAACTGCTGAACAATGTTTGACACGTAACGAGATGATGCAGGGTACTTCACACCGCTGTTGACACAGCCTGCAGACTCTAAGCAGGGGAGGCGATGGGACGTGCAATTTTAAACGGACGTCTGACCTGCACACCTTTTGTTAGATAATACGAAATTGAAGACAAAATGTGTACTACGGCGAGACATTATTTTACAGTCGTGCGGGATTTAAGTAAATATTTTATTGCACATTTACATTGTAGTAACAGTGAATGTTTTTTAAAAGAATCTCCTAACAAGCTTTTTGAATGCAAAGTGTTATATAATCTTTTTAGGGGATAAAAGTGTTATATTTACTGAGCAGAATATTTTGAAATAGCTCTCGGAATGAGCGGTAAAGTGAACAATATACACTTTAAACTCCTTCGCGTTGTAAAATTTAGAACCAATTTATTTTAAACTTTTTTACGATTCTGTTTCTCAAGTTGTGCGTTAATACTTATTTTTATTAGATTACATAATTAAATATCTCTCTTTTAGAAAGCAAAGAGAAGATAAGGATGTTCATAACATTATATAGTCCTATCAGGTTGTACATATCGTTTATAATAGTAAGGTAAGGTCGAATATTACGTAATATTTCTCTAACTGTAGGCAAGCACAATAAAAAATACCTGAAATTTTATTAAAGATAGATTTCCTGATTCTTGCTTGATTCAATTCCGTTTTTGCAAATCTAACTAGACAAAAAATGAATTATAAGTAGAGGTAAGCCTATATGACACACTAGATGGTAAAAGTGTTACGTAGTACATACAAACCGTTGCCGTCATATTTTCGACAGTTACATTGTTTGAACGTGTCTCGGCGTTATGGAAAAGGTCGCTGCAACGCAAAGTGCAATTTTAAAATGTAAACAAAAGCCCGCACCTCGAGTCTATAAAGTCTAACCTCGGCTTTTACTATATTAAATTTCGCCGGGAAAGGTAAGTGCTTAATATTTTATTTAACTTAATCAATCAGAGCCGCATTGCCTTTTTCAATCAGAGAAAGTTAGTTTCGAAATATTGTTATTACATTTGAATTTTTGCGCGTCTCTTTCGCTCATGAATTTCTGCTATGGCATATGATAAACGTTTTAATGCTTAGAATTTTGAAATAAAGAGTCTTACGAAGCATCATGTTGCCTGTCCACCTATCGGTTTAGGGTAGTATATATATACATGTCCTTTTTGCTGTAAATTACCTATGGCGGGCTCCTTACTCATAGAACTAAATAATGTGCTATTTTATTTTTTTTTTTGAGTTGCACGAAGTCGAGATCTCCTCGGTGTATAAAGGACCTTAAGTTTCATTCTATTTCAGCTTTTATAATACATACGACCTAGGTGTAATCACAAGTTAAGTTGAATAACGGACTAATTTTCGTATGTTAAGTTTCGTATGCCTCCATCGCAATTATCAAAATTTCTATTAATAGTTTAAGGTCCCGTTAAATTTTTATTTCAATAAATTAATTTTATTCTGCAAAGTTTTTCTGGTTTCTACACCGTATTATAATATAATTAAAAAATAAGTTTTATTTGCAAGTTTTATAATATTTATAATTTGATGTCGCGTCGACTTCAGTTTGTACATAAGCACAGTCAGTAGAACTCTCGCAGTGTATGAATCACACTGCGATCAATCATAACTTATTGATGGACTGGCGGAGCTTTGATTAAGATAGCCAGCACTCTGACTATTGACCAGACTGTCTATTTCGCGGATAAAGTGATATACTCCGTTTTAATTGAATACTTTTTACAGCCTATGCTAAGTTGTAAAAAGTATTCAATTTTGTTTTTTTGTTGTGTTGTATCCGGTTGTTGTAAATTGCGTAGCAAAACTGATCAAATTGTTTGAAGATTTTGATATACGATTCTTAACAAAAGTACAGACCAATGACACATATATCATGCGTTGTTATTTATTTGCATAATAATAAATTACACAGTATAATATTTTAGTCACATGACTTCTGTGTTAGTTGCCTGTGTTACAGAAGGCAAGTTATCATTCGAAAATATTAAATAGTTATACTAAAACTGTAAGCATAAAACTATTAAAACATTATTTAACGGGGAATTCATAAATTTAATGTTGTGACGTATTATATAAATAAAAGTAATAAAGTGTAGCGAGGGCTGCCCGCACTCGGCCACTAACGTGTTTACGGGCAAATGTACAATGTGGTTTACAAGAATTGAGCACATTAAGAGCTTACATTTCGTGTCTGCGCACATAAGCCGCCCTCCGGAAAAGATTTGATGGCGGGGTTAGAGATTTATGTCAAGGATCATAGAGTCGGGGATCGAGGGATTTCAGCGCTCCAGTATCCGACTGTGCCCTTTGTAACTGAAGCACTATCCGGCTTCACTTCACTTTGTACCTCTTACTTCTCCTGCCACTTACCTTGTGGGACATTTCAATTACAGCCTGAGAAAAATCCGCGGTTAGACCGAAACCCGAGTATCTAGCTCGCGTTCAACGGCAGCGCCCAATACCAAAGGCTTTTGGATGCAGATGAAATTGGATTCGCCACTTAGTGGCCGGCCAGTTACCTCGCATTCAAAAGACAGGATACCTAAACATTTTAAGCTTCAAAAATAGGCCAATTTTATGGCCTTTCGAAAATTTGCTACACGAGAATGAAATTTAACACTTTTTAAAAGATTTTCACTATGCGATGCAGCGCTTCATCCACAAAGTAATACTATATAACATATAATTCTACCCTAATACCTTTACTCTAGTATAATTCAAGAAAATAAATCATTACTGTACTGAGTATAGCAGATATATTAAAGACGTAATAGAATATAAACTAAGAACTAAGGCAGCTAGTCTTATTCAATATTGACAGCTATCGTAGTTACTGATAAAACGTGTAAAATTTTAGATATACAGATAAAAATGCATTGTTTATAATTAACAAAGATATTGAATTATTTAAAATAAAATTAATGAACGACTAAGTAGACATAAATTGATAAGCATTTATAGGCATCTATGTAGTCAAGATCACCATCTCATGATATATCGAACTACTATCGCTTCAAGAAGTCAAATTCCTCACAGTTAATATACTTCATATATAATAATGCATTGTTTACGTATGAGTAGGGTGACCGAGAAGGGTATAAATTTGAAGTGACTACTATGTGTACAGCTTTATATTTTACCTGCCACCATTAAGAATGCTGTTGTGATCCGAATTGTATAGTCGCTTTTAAATTGTGAGAGTTAAGTATATTTAAAAATTAAGCCTACTCAGAGGCCGTAATAGTGCTGTACAATTCGAGTCGTTATGCCTGGTTACGTACAATTTCAATCACGACTGTCTACTAGATGGGACTTAGCGTTGCTAAGTTTTCACCACTCCGCTCTCTCGGTGATATCTCAATTTCACGAGGGGTTTCACCGCTCGGACGTATTAATCTGTTGGCCAAGTTATAAGCTCACCACAATTTTCTATCATCTTTAAGAATCCTTAATCTATGCCAACAGACAACGCGATATTAATACAATATTCAAGTTATGCAATTTTATAATTAAGATTTAAATTTTAAACGGTGCAGATAATTATTACGCTTCAAATTACATATTAAAAATGCATAAAATTTCAAAAAAGAAAGAAACATAGAATATAATTTAAAAATTTGAAATATTTATTAATTTATTAAACAATCTGAAGTAGTATAAAGACGATAAGTAGGTTACAGGATAACAAATAATACAAAACATAGAAAATAATATTTATCATGTATATATGGTAAATACTAAACATATGATCAACTATATTAACTATTAAAGGCACTTAAGAAGGAGGTTATAATATATGCATAAATGATAAGTACTCATTCAATATACTACATAATATAAACGCAACCATAGAAAATTTGCGACAGTTCTTCCGCCAATGGGTTAGGGACCATCTATTTAGGCTAAAAACTGTTTGTTGACTCTTTAATTCCGGGGTAAAGTTTATTCAAAAGTGGAATGCTTTGCATAGTAAAAGAAGAATGCAAATTTTATTTGTGAAAAAGACAAAGTAGTAAAAGATCAATCGATTATATTTCTATGTCAGAGAAAGATATCTAAATACACTATCCGTAAATATTATCTAATTAGGATAATAGACTATCATGTTATAGTCCATTACCGAAATCCGAAAAAGATCCACCTGCGTAAAACACAACAATTACTATAAACGCGAATTGAGTTTGCGGAAGCCACAAAACGGAATTTAATTTGCCCTGAACGCTGCATCAGAAATAAAGTTAAAACAGTCGCTGCAGTAGGCGGGTGTACGGCCAACTTCTAACGCAAATGAATAGCGAATGGGAAAAGTTGAGCCGAGAAAAATGATGTCCCAGTCGCAAAGTTGGGCGCGGTCCATTGTCGACGACTTACAGCGACTGTTGTTTGCCGATATTATTGTTATTAAATGTACGTAAACGTAACATGTTCATGAGCACTTTGCTGACATCGCATATTGCAAACGAGGATTTATACTTACGGAGGTAAGTTGTATATTACTCTATAAAATTATATTTTTGGTAAATTTCGACAAATATTTCAAGTAATTATATTTTGTATAGAATACTTTATTTAATTAGTATAAGTTTCATGTTTGTTTTCATCAAAAGCTTACTTCAACAACTTATTTAATAAGAAAACTATAGTTTTCTGTAAATATAAATGGAAAGGGCGAAATGGAGCGAAGTATATGTCACGATTTCGAGATATTTCCGAAGCCAGTCATTAAGGTGAATGAAACGTGCGACGATAAGAACTTTGTTTTATAGCTTTACTTTACAAACTGTTAAATAAAAATAAAAGTTATTTGTACTTACTGTCTTCGCTGTTTGTGCGGATACGGTGTCGGGGTACTGGATGAGCGCTTGAAATGAATCTGCGGACAAAATAGCATATATTACTCGAATTCGTGCCCAGAAAGGTTTTAAACGAATGAAGCGCGTTCACTTTGAAATGATTCGATTTTGCTTTTTTTTAAATTGACTTCATTTAGGCAACTTATGTGTTAGCATTATGAAAATTTTAGAATATATCTTCATCATCTTTAAAAATATGTCAAATATCTGCATTTGCAGGACATTTGTGAATTATAAACAAGAAAAACAGTTTATTTCTAAAAAGAGTCAATAAAATGTAATTAAAATATTATATAGTAGAGGTATCGCAGCGGAAAGAAGTTTATATTTTCAGTATTTACGTAGAAGATTTTAAGAGATTCGCTGACAACTAATATCTTGTTTACGAGCAAACTCTAACAAGAAGAAATTGGCGTTCAACGCGGGACGCTGCGCGCTGCTAAGTCCTCGAGAGTTTAGTAGAGCCAGCCTCAGGTGCACCGCAGGTATTTTATCACGTACTACGCTTTAGAGAATATTTGAACTGAGCCATCAAGCAATTTCTTTTTGATGAAAAAAAATATCTTTCTACTTTACCTTACTTTTAAACTTTATGCATATTATCTTTATTAATACAGAGCATCATTTAGTCTTAGTAAATAAAATAATATTTAGGTATATATAACTCTATAGACACACGGGACGCGCTTCTACTAGGAGAAAAAAATTACTACATGAGATTTGGAGAGAGAGCCGTGTTAAATGTTATATCGAAGTAAGTTATACTCTACGTAGTACAGATCACGTGTCAGCAACTATAAAACACTATCGTGGTTAAAATCGATAGGAGAACGTTACCATTATTTTTCATTACAATTGGAGGTAGCTTACCTCTGTGTCTGAAAAAGAACCTGTATTCACAGAAAGGCATAAATTTAAAACACAGTTAAGAGTAAAATGGTCCGGGTGATATTTATTGTAGAGTTTGTTTACTGCCAGGGAGTGGACCCCTAATTTAGGTGTGAGCCTAGCGATCATTGCCGCCTGTGGGGTGAGCGAATAAATTCACATTTTTAGCAACGAGAAACATCGTACGGGCAACACCTGTGTTAGCCACATAACGTACCATTAGACAATGTCCTTTTATTTTTCATGTTGAGGCTTTGCCACCGGAATATTTTTAGTGGGCAAAAGCAAGACGTTTATATATCTTTAAGAGTACATTTAAAGTATCAAAATTATTATCACATTCGACCTCTTTTTACATAAAGTCTTATGGTGCAAAACATTAAATTATTTTCATTTGATAAGAGATGTCTCGTCCAATAACAACTTCGTACCGCTTATAAATTTCAGCGTACCATTTTTAAATGTAATAAAATATCAGGTTAAATTAAAAATAACGTGCGGTCTCCTTCATTCATAGTTAAATATTCCTACACGTTAATGGTACAAGGGAAACTTTAAAGCGGAAAAAGGGATAGATGGAATATATTAAAAACGATAAGTGTATTGGAAAGAATAATATGAATATAATGAAAAACGGCGTTTGTGGTATGGAGGTTATAATAGTGTTGATAAAATATTGATATTTACTTTTATTAAAAGAGTAATAAAATGTAAAAAATTCTTTGTTGAAACCAAAATTTTTGTTTAGAATATAAGAGTTATATTAAAAAATGAACTAAAACAATTCATAATCAAAAAATGATATTTTAAGTTTCAGTAGTTTTAGATAAAATAAACCAAAAAATCGAATGTAAGTATTGAAAAAAGTAATAAACACATATTTTAAACAAATTACCATTAAATAACAACTCTGGTTTGAGTATACAAGATAACTTTGCGTGCACTGAAGATATAGTTACAGTCAAAAATCTTACATAAAATTTAGTTGAGGTTTCTTTCATCCTTCACGGAGTGTGTGTAGGATAGACTAGTGTTTCCAGATGGCTCGTCTAACAGCACTCCATGCGTGCTAGATCGAGTTAAGTCAACCAAGCCAGCCGGCTAATTCAATCTTTTTACGGATCACGATGACTTCAAACACGTGATTCGTGTTTATAAAAACCGCGAACGTTGATGTGTTTATGTTTTGTTTGCACCGAACTTAAAATTCTGTACATAACATTTAGAATATTTGATATAATAAGGGCTCACTATGGAGTCAAATGCGGTTTTGTTTCGATTGTTCTTTCACCCTAAAATTGATTCCATGTTCATTGATAACAATGTCAGTTTTGTCCAGGTTTTCTCCTTAGACAGATGATAAAAAAACCATCGTCTTCAACTTATTATTGTATTTATGAGCTTTGCCGTGTACTTATCGATGTTCTCTAATTACTGGTCTCACTTACTGAAACCAATTTCGATCAAAAATTCTACTTTCATGTCCACTAGTAACCTGATACTGGCAGCCAAAAGAATTATTATAGCCCATTAAATTTCTAATAATTCCCATTTATAATGTTATAAGCTGTTAAAGTTGGTTGACTATTATTATATTAGGTACACGATGTAACGAAAATTTTAAACCTAAATTTTTGTCACAGACATTATACTTTTATGATCACTTTGTAAAATGAAGTATTTTAAATCAAACGAAACCAAATTTTACAATAACATTTAACACACAAATTCATATTACAAGTTCGACGGAGATTATATTTTTTTTTCTACTTTTTCTCTATTTAAAACTATCATGGAAAGATTAATTAATATTCTTTCAATATAAATTATTTCCAGTACGTTTTTATGACTCCAGTAAAGTATTTTAATAAATTTAAAAGCAATCAACGTAGGTCAGTAATATTTATTTGGGTTCAAGGATAGTAAGTATAACGCGGGGACAACGCCTTAGTCGCTACCCTTTCGCATAACTTTGCCGCTAAAGTACACCTACTCAAGGGTTCCCGGATGTAATGAACTTATTTTTTTTTAATATTTATTCTACAGTTATTGTAAAAATTCTACCATCGGTAAAAGTGATATTAAAAGATTTTATCTGTCAATATTTTTTATTTAGTTTAACGCTTCGTGCTACGTGGTAGCGTGAGCACATTACATATACTGTTTAATGAATATCACTTAAACAAAAATCTCGTCACCGTTCATAAATTTCTAAAGTAATAACAGAATATTAAATAAAAACCTCATACACTAAAATTGTTTTCTTTGTCTAACTTTATAGGAGAAATTTAAATGATCGGGATGAATTAAGACAAATTTTCAAAGCGAGCGTAAGAATGACTTTTAATACGTTAAGTAAATAAAATGCGATGAAATATATTTAAATAACGAAATTGGATTGTAATAATTTGGGCTTACAAAAAAGAGGTTGGTATTGCTATGAAAATGATATTCGAAGGACTTGTGAGTCCACTGGGCGCCTGATTACATCATATTATTATATCTTAAATCTCATCATCTCATTTCTATTGAACGAGCTCAGCTGAACTTGAATACGCTTTTGCTAGCAAATTACGTGGGCTTTCAACGTCCGATGCTCAGCCCCTGCATCTAGCCAAGCTACGTGAACGTTTTAAGGCGAAATATTATTAAAATATGGATATAAAATGCAAAAAACGCACTCGAGTCGATTTAATATCATTAACACATCAATTATAATAGTGCGAATTTCAAACGAAATCATAACACAAAACAACATAGAAGCGAGCCGGCCGCGAGAGCACGCAAGTCGTCGAATCAAATCCTTAATTACGGAAATCCTACGACGACATAGACACGACATCTACCACAAACAGGGGACGCATAATAATTGTAGCGGTCTGCTACACCTTAATAAAGCCAATCGGGAGGGTAAGAGGCGGTGTGGCGAGGTCGGGAGGGTAGGATTACTGTGGCTACGCGCGCTGTTCATTGAGATTTGTTTCGGTATTACGAACGCGTTTGATACTAACCTTCCGTTATACGACTTACCCGACGTGCTAATGAGACGTAACGCGCAAACAATAGAGCTAAACAGCGCGCTTTCATCGCTACATTTGAATAAACCGAACAATTTGCAACTTCGTCGCTTTCATTAGCGTAATATGATAAAAACTCCGGAATATTCATCAGATGAACTTTCCTTAAATTCATGAAAACGACAACGAGAATCAACACGGACTTTAATTTCAAAACCACTTATAAGCGGTTGAAGTTAGAAAGTATTTCCGCCTGCCATGACGAATTATGGAAATCGTAAATAAAGGAAAAACATTGTATCCCATAAATCATAAAACCCGCACGTTTATTTGCAGCCCGATTGATCAAGGTTGGGAGGATTCAATTCCCTAACAGAAATAATCGACGTGTAAAAATATGTTTCATCGAACATAAACCAAAGGTTAAATATTTAGGAACAGTTTCCAGTATTGCAGCTGTAACCGTTGATTTTGCATAACAATAAACATGATACGTTTCACACGATTGCTTACAGACAATTTTATGTGAATATTTAAGGAAACAGAACCTTTATCCCTAACGACCGTTCGTTGAACCATTACATGTTACTTAACTTTAGACAGATCTTCATTCCGCGAAGTGAAGTATCGAAAGTGAATTGGAAACGAAATATGTGGTTTATTTGCTCCCCACGAGACAGGATAATTGAAGTAGGGATTTATACGTTTCGGATCTGCGATCTACTACCGTTAGCTTGTATACGGCCTTGTATAGTCCGTATTGTGTATATTTTCCCGCAGAGGGTACCGTTTGCCAACAATAAACCAGTATATACGTTTTGTACTTAGTTATTCAAATACTTAAAAATACAGACTGTAATGCATGTTGATTATTTCTATTTTTTTTTAATAAAAAAAAGTTTGATACGTAAATAAAGTTTATTTATGCAGCATTATATATATTTATACTTGAATGATTTATTTTCGACATTACTTTTAAATCATCTATTTAAACAATTAAATTATTTATCCACTTTATATAAACAAGCATGAAGGATACAAAGGGTCTAGGCAGATGGAATCTTTTGAAGTAAAATGGCGTTTAGTTAGTTTAAAACAAAGGGGAGCGTCGGTAAATAATGGTGAACTGTTAGAGACAAAAGCTTTTAAAATTGGACAATGACGAATGCGGCAAAAAAGCAAACAGCAGTTTCGGAAACGTAGCAAGGGTCGGGCGCGACGTTCGGAAATTGGAAATGCTGTATTAGCGGAGGTGCCGTCGCGATACCGGCGAGTTATGAGTCAGAACTGCACTAATAACGGCTTCCACGGCTAATTTTAAACAATTCCTTATCTCTAATTCACTTTTAATACCGTGTACTACCTGAACGGCTATTTGCATTTTAAACTTGTTTAAAAGATTAGTGATCTATACTGAGTTTCAAATCGTACAAACATTATACTTTTATTAAAATTGTTACAAAAGGCATGTGACAATTATGATACGTCTATAGGTTTCTATTACCAAGGACCATGTGAAAAGTATTTTCTCCTACTTGCCCAAAGATAACAATCGAGACGATTTTAAGAACATGGATTATTTAACTTCCTTTAACCGTTTCATGACCAAGATCCCTGTTCAAGAGTTAATATACATTAATGTACATGTATTAGAGCAAAAGAATATGAACACGTTTTAGTGAACATCACGTTAACAATATTTTACGATTGACGTACAATATCTTTAATATCTCTCCAAGTCAAATTAAATCTCCAGAACTTTTCGCATCTATCAGCTAAGTTACCCTACTATTACTGGAGAAATACAAAGAACCTTAAAGGAATTTTGAAAAACGTTTTTAAAGCAATACTACGTACATATATAAGCAAGGAGAGATATTTTAATGTACATGCTTTGTTTTCAGAAGATATAATTTCTTCCGCTGAGTAAATTTAACGTAATAAATATAAACAGGCGTCTACTTGTGAATAAATAAGTATTTTTTTGTAAATTCGATGTCAGTTGTTTGACAAGGGTTCGATTGAGACAGTAAACGGGGCGCTCCTCTTCACTTTCTACTCGGTAAACTTTTGTTTGGAGGTGTTTCGGTGGAGTTGTTCGCATTAATATGTAAAAAGAATTGAGTGGTGCCTGGTACGTAAAACGTTCGCTGCGCTTCGGAAATGCGTAGATTTCATTATGGTTTTTAAACTAACTTTATAATTAGCTGGCTGTGCGAGGCGGTCGGAGCCCGCAGCTTATCAAATATGTACTTACGTACCTGCCTGCCACCGGATTTATTTAGGATATGCATGAGGGTACGATTTAAATTTTAAACGGATTGGGCCCTTGGATTCCGGCCCTGTGTTGTTTGGTAAATCCATCACTATAACATAGACGCGCGGGGGCAGAAATTTAATTTTATAGTCTATCTGCATTCGATTTATTAATAGTTGCTTTACGCACTGTATTACGGGGAAGGATAAACGATGCATAACTGTGAAAGGGTCAGGGGTTCTGCAATATATTTGTTAGGTGCACTTTTAATATAATAAATACAACTTTACAGTTATTTTACACCACTATGCTCTTCATTCCAATTTTTTTCGTATTGACCTACTAGAGAAAAACCACACCAACATAAATAAAAAGCGATCACTTACAAGAGTATAAATGAATTTAAAACACTTACTGTTTTTGGTGAATGTGACAATTTTCAGTACTTTTCCGTACCGCTGGAATATGGAATATAGTACGTCCAGCACGATCGGATACAGCATGTGTTCTATAATCACCCGAAGCACCGTATTGGGGCCGCCCTGTAAAAACATGCAATTTTAGTCTACGAAATAAACTATAGCAATCAACTAAAACAAGATGAAACTTATCCCTTGTTACATCGTGAGCGATGCGTAACCGCCAGGAAAGGCTTTTTTACATAAAGACTATTTTAACAATGCTAGTAATATGGAACATTATTTTTAATATGTAAGTTTTATGAGTGTAGACGGTAAAGGTATTAAATAAAAAAAAAGTAATAATAAAGAAGTTAGCTTTCTTTTGTGAAGAAACAGTTTCAATTATCAAATATTGGCAAAATACGTAACGTATTATTTCACAAAATTTGATGATATTTCTGAGAAATAATTTTGTTAATTTCCTAAACTTAATTTGACACTTGACCTCTCATGACCTATCCAGGTTATTTAGATGTAGCAAATTGCAGTCTTGATGCCAATTTAATATTCCGCTGCAATTACACCGGCTGCTAAGAGATTTAGAATCACATCAATATGTAATCCTTAATAATAAGAAGGAATTAACGTTGAATATTTTATATATAGTTTTGAATAAATAATTATTTTTGTGCAATAATACGGAAAAAATCTAGGATTTTGAAGTACAAAATTCAGTGAAGCACAGAGACAAAAGATGTTTTCGGACAGTTGAATATAATCACTGGTCATTTCATTAGTCAAAATCTTTAAAAAAGAATACAGTAATATTTCCATACTATTTTCGGCTGCGGAAATTACACCAAGGCTTTGAAAGAGAAAGGTGCTGGCAATAACTACTTTTTTTCGTCATTTATTTTTTTCTGCAATAATAATTAATAATACAAATAATATTAATTAATAGTCTAAATAGTAAAAAATAATAACAAGAGTGCAAAAATTTTAAATCATAAACAACAAGTTAGGCAACGCGTACACTATACACGGGGTGGACAAGCTCCTTGGTAGTCTGAGCCATTTTTAGATGTTTTTTTCCGGTGCCGCAAATATATACGTGTTTAAAAGGTATGCAATAGAGGCATTATTCTTTTTACAGAAATTATGTTTATTGAAAACCATATAAATAATATTACGAAATATGTGTATTCGTTTCAAAGATTCAGTTAAAGACCATATTGACCATTTTTACTTCTTACCATTTCGCTAATTCATAATTTTATTTTTTGTCTATATTACCAATACCTAATTGTTACTTCCTTACTATTTTATTAGATTATTTATAAATAAATGTCTATCTATTTGTAATATTTGACATTAATTGTAAGTAACTTAAAAGAATTTTTAAACTAAATTATTTTTAATATAACGAAAACCAAAAGAAATCTAGGGAACATTTATCGGGAGTCGCGAATAATCCTTCAAAGAGCATGTGGCTCGCGAACTGTGGGTTGCCCCCCTTCCCCCTATACTATTTAGCGGTAGAAAAAATATTTTTTGTCTGTTACAAGATCTATAATGTAAACCTTTTTTTTAAAAATACCCAGTAGCCATAATTACCCTTCTGTCAATATTGTTTGAAAAAGTTTTACAAAGCATCAGACATTTAAATAATGTAAGATTTGAGCTTATGTCCTGAGTCGGACTTCGTGCATTGAGGGTTGTTTGTGGTCTCTATAGGCAGACTTGGGTAGGTATTACGTATATTACTTCCTCCGGTTAGTCGCCGGGGATACTAAAGCTGATTTGTAGTTTTGGTTTGTAATGTTTCAGGTGGTTCAGTAAACGGCTTTGCTATTTAGTTAGTCTATGTCGTTAACAAATATGTTAACAACAGAAATTGTGCAAATATCACATTGTGTATATACATATATAGACAAAAACATTTTAAAATAAACTAATGTTCCTGACAGGGAAAGATTTAAACAAACATAAGACATTTATTTTTAATTTTAACATCACTGCAAGTCATTTTAAATTATACCGTCAAACTCATAAATAAATATTTTATAATATATACATATATATATATATATATATATATATATATATATATATATATATATATATATATATATATATATATATATATTATAGTGTTATGTAAACCCATGTACCGCGTTTTAAATATGTGCGCGGCGAAATCGAGTATAGTGGAGTATAGTGGAGTATCGGCCGCTCTTTTCCATCAGTAGGCTGTCAACGTTTGCGGCGACATCGTTCATGATTTTTTCCTCTGCCCCACTTCATTGTACTTTTACAAAACGTGGTACAGTGGTTTCGGTAGCACTGTAAGTATTTGTAATTATTACCTGAATTTCGGTTCCTCCATTAGCAGGTTGTAGAGCAGCGCCGGCCCCAGCCACCAGGGCTGCTCCCGCGCTGTTCGATATTACCTGAGCCGCTTGCAGAGCCGCCTGAGCAGATGCCGACTGCAACAATAGTAGTTTCAATTAATTCACTCCGCCTTATTTACTAGCATAGACACAAAATAAATACAAGAAACAGCAATTAACGCGTAACACTTATGTTTCGTCTTCAGAAAGTTAACCAATCCTTCATGGGTCTAAGTGTACGCGTACATAATAAAGTTTCATAAGATATCTTAGACTTTTTAAAAGCTTAGACCTAAAATTAAAAATGTGATATCTAATAGAAGCATAAATATATTTTATTGATGGCTCAACTAAAAAATAAATACAGGTAAGAATTTGTAATAAATTTTATAAGACATTCAAGAGTGTTTGTTGATTGAAGATATAAAACTTAGTTTGTTTACTTTTTAGCAAGTAAGATATTATAATTCTTGATGCATGAATTAAAAACGAATCGATTGCAGTTATTGAGAAGACGTTCAGTCTATGGCGTTGGGGAGCTCTGCACGTCAAGGTAACGCACATCAGCGTGAACAGAGAGGAGGAGAGAAGTATTCTCTCTAAAGGTTCGGCTACAATAAAAATTAATAAGACTCAAAAATTAAATCATTTAACTTGATATGATAGAATAGAATATTATTAATTATTTTAGACCATAACTTGAGGACAATTATGTACGTTTATGAAAAAATAAATGCGTCGTCTATTTTTCTAAAGCCGTGGAACAATAGAGCGTGCGTAATACGGTAAAAGAAAGTTATCTCATGCACGCATGAACCATCCACGAGTGTCCCTAGACCAACAGATAACATCACATTGACCGCATCAGACAAAGGCCCTTCGTAAACTTATTTCGTATCATTCGAGAATCCGGCACTTTGTTGTGACAGAAACAGGGGTGCGGAGACTTCGGAGACACGAGCGGCTCTGAAGTAACGCTTTTGTGAAATAAAGAACTTTGAAAAATTGGACACGTGTATTATAAAATTTATGAGGTGACAACATAGCGCGCTTATCTTTGTGTTTAAAGTACATTGCTTTGTTTGAGAGGAAAAATTGTGGTTACACAAACACAAAGACCCAATGTACCCTAATATTTTTAATGCTCTCACAAAGTTGCATTGAATTTTGTTAGTTAGTTTTTTACTTTTATGATAAATTAAAAAAATCTGTTATAACATTCAAATAAATATATGTTTATATTTAAAAACAATGCCGATATCATCGTATCCATAGAATTTAATCCATTTTGCGATATCACCGGCGCCAAATATCTCAGAGAGGTGTCAATACAGGGCACAGGTTACAATTTTAATGAAAATGCAACTGAGTGACAGCTGCCGTACCAGCAACATCACAAAGCACTTTTTACGAAAACATTGCGCGTGTTGAAACATGTTTAACGCGTGAAGTAACACAAAAAGTAACGCTATGCTAGCAAAACGAATGCCGTTGAAGGAGGGTTACGTGCGCGGCACTCTTTGATCCTTTATTTTCACATGGCTTTGTGCGACGGGCTGCTGCCAAGCGCGGGGGCCGGACACAAAAATAAGGCTTTAACCGTGTCATGGTAAGCCCGATGCCATCGACGGCAAAGGCCCCGTTACAAATTCGCTGTGACTTGCCTTCACTTTCTTTCTCTTTTTTCTCGGATTCTTTGGCTTTTGTATGACCTATTAAACTAAGAAATGCTATAGTCAGTTTAAGGTTTACTAAGCTTTAAAGGTTTTATCTCAATATTAGTATAAAAGACATTTATATGTAGGAGTCCACAAAACAGTATTAGTAATAAATAATATATAAGAGTAAAGTGTTTTTATTTATCTTCTTTCTTTTAGAAGTGCGATCAGTGTCATTTCAATATTACATCGCAATTACTCGTAAACCAAAAAAGAGCATTTATATAGATGCAAGATATCTTAACCATACGAAAAAAAAAATGTAAGTTAACATTTATCACGAAAATTCTTTAGGCAATGTTTCAAAAAAAAATCACGATTATTACGTACCAGCATGAAAACCATGAAAGATAATTTTATTAGTATGAAATAATCCTTACAAATATTTAAAATTTTACTGTAGCTAAATAAATGTTACGAAAATTATAACTAAATATTTTTATTTTACTAGATAAAGTAAAACATAAATTCAACATGTAAGTAAATAACATATTCCTCCATTGAAGTCTGATAAGAAGCAAACCATTCTAGTTTAACGAAGTAGTTCGGTCGCCGGATTTCTTAAAAATATTTTCAAGTCAACGAAGCTAAGTAGCCCGCCGAACTCTGCGAGTTATTTAAAAGGGACCTATTCGCGGGACGTGCAATCTTTCACCGCGACCACTGGCAGACGTTCGGGCGACGTCGACGCGACAAAATAACTCCGCCATCCGAAAGTTCTATTCAGCGACCACAAAAACCTTTTCCGTCGCATGATTGATCAAAGCCTCGCTTTCAGTGCAAATTCTTTAAAATGCATTGGTCCTCGATAGACCGACTTTATTCAGTTAAGTTTTTAATCATAATATGTTATAACGATTCACTAACTATCTAAAATGCTCTCCAGCTTTGCAAAATGTGTGAGAAATAGGATATAAATTACTTTTTAAATTTTTTTCTACACCGTCGGTGACAATTACAAGAGGCTAAGAATACGAGATATCGAAGAACTAATTAGTATAAATCAGTCATTTTCTGAAGTCAATGAAGCTATGTTAGGCTATTATAATACATTTTACCGTTAAAAAATGTTCGTTAATTTTATGAATACAAGGTTGATGTTTATAAAAAAGTAATACTGTTATAAAAAATTTTTATATGAAAGTTAAGGAAAATAATTCCAAGAACATGTGACGATAACGATGCCTCTGTATTTTGCTAAAATTCCTTATTATAAGTTTTACAAAGGCGATACAGAGATTGCAAAACTTTCTTACCAAATTATTATTACGTACAAGTTAAATTACGATTTTATAAATACTTTTTGATTTTATGTACTACTACTATTATACTTTTCGATTTTCTATACTTTAGATATTATAAATTTATCTCGAGATTTAAATTAAAAAACGAAAATGGCATTGAAAATTAATTATTTTCTTTATTTATCGTACTATAAATATCTAAATTCAAAGAAATAATTGTACATTTTGTTTATTAAATGTATAAAATTTAATTTACGTAAAAGGTATTCAGAATCGGACTGTGACAGTGCAGCAGTCAAATCATTATGAAGGATCGTTGAGTGTTCGAAGGAAGTGAGGGTGACAGGAGACTTCAAAACATCAGCCTCTTTATGAATAGACATTTTAATAAAATTTCTGTAGCCGGTATAATTAAATAAAATTACATATTTTGCTAATCTAGTTTAACTATCAGTGCAAATGGTCAAAAATTATGTTTTTATGCTTGAATTTTTATAATTTATTTACCCATCTATTACCTTTATTTTAGGACACAAACACTTTGCAGCAGATTTTTACGAGAGTCCTTTATTGTAAAAGTAAAGGTATATGTAATATTACACATTTTTTATTGTTTGCGTACAATAACTTTGTGCAATCAAACATTATTTCATACATTTCGCAAGCGTAACGTTAAGCCTTAAGGTTCTGGAGTGGAAAATTTCTTATCGGAAATACATGGGGAAGGCTTACGTCAAGCGATTGACACATACGGCTTTATAATGACGATAAAAATTTGGGACAGTCTTATGGCAAACTTATACACCTTTTTAATATTGAACATTTAAATGTATTTTATAGAAAAGAAATTTTTTGTAAGCGATCACGAACAAAAGTTAGTTGTTAAACCGCTGTACGTACGGCGACCTACGAATTGAAAGACTCCCTATTGTAAGCACAGATTCGTTAACAGATAGATAATAAACGCCCAGCGCCATCCGTTTCGAGTTTAATCATTACATTAATTAGCCATTGTGTTTACTCCCTTGCCTGTTTGCTTTGTTGACAATTAGATCAAACATCTATTAAACCGCTGATTAATAAACAAGAACATGAGATAATATTGTACGATTCTGGAACATTTAAACACCACGAATGTATACATTTTAATGATGTTTAAAAGCTGATTAACATCTGTATTAAGTCCTTTGAGATATTAAGTGAAGATTTTATGAATCAAAAGGAATAACAAATCATTGGCAGTTATTTTAATAATGTAAGATTATTATTTATAAAAATAATACAATGAAAGCTTCTATTTTAATATATTAAATATATACGTGGCGGCGTGGGTAGGCCCACTAGGTGGACCAATTACATAATCACGGGATGTCGCCTGATGCGGCAAGCGCAATATACAAACATGTATGTATATATATACATATATATGTGTGTGTCTATACATATACATACATACATATGTATGTATATATATGTACGTGCGTGTTGTGTAACGTATATTAAAGCAACAGATGGTTAATTTTTTTTTTTAAATTATTGATGTTTATAATTATAGTTGCAAAATTCAACCGATATCTTTAGGATAAATATTCAATAAATCATATTAACCAATTGTATTATAATACAAAAATTTAAAAGTTTTAAGTCTTAATGCTCCTTCCTCTAAATTTCTGTATTAAAGTAGTGAAATGCTAAAATTCTGAAAAATAATACCCGCTACTCGTTTTAAACACTTATGAACGATAAAGGTCTACTAGAAATAAATGTCTGTTCAATAATTTGTTTTGTTGAATTAATAAAAGCTAAGCAAATTATCACAGGAAAAGTGATGGTTAACAGGACTTAAAGGTTTGTTGATTCGGTTTTAAATTTGGAAACTATTCGATTGAGAAGAAAAGACGTGAAACGACTTGAACGCGGTAAATAACCATTTTAGGGTAAACGCCTAAGACGTAATTTTATTTATAAGTTTTATTATAATTTAATAAAGTACAATATTTTAAAATTTAATCTGCGTTGTGAACTAAATTAATTCATTTAATTTTATATGTTACAAAAATAAAACTTTGAAAAAAAAACTATGAATTAATATTAACTAATATGATTGGACTTATTTCAAAAATATTTTAAGATTTATTCGGACTTTGAAACGTGACATAAGTCCTTTTTATCATCATTAGCTATATCAGAAGTGGAGGTGAAAAAAAAAACTGATTTAGCAAATAATGCGCGACAAAGAGGCTCTAGGGAAATAAAGGTAGCCATTAAGTTAACTCAAAAATTTTAAATAAAAAGTAAACAAAGAGCTTACGTAGCAATCGCAACCAATAACGGCCTTAATGTCGCTTATACCGACCAACAATTCACTCGTAAATATAACGCGCTAATTGAACAATCGTTTTGTAATTGTTATGAATGTAGGCTCCAAGCGAACCGAATCGAAGTTTTTCACTGAATATAAAAGAATAATAACGATGTACAATTTAGGCCTTTTACGGTATAAAATCGGTGAATACACGACATTTGTATTCATACGTAACCTTGTTAAGATTGAATATGTATTCATTCCTATATAGACTCCTACTGCAGGCTTGTTTTAAATATTTTATATATTGTTATTAATATCATTTATAAATAATAAAATATAATTAATTAAAAGCACTCATGGAAAATGTTTCAATCGTACGCTTTTTTTTACCAATGGGAATATAACAAAATCATATTGTTATATATTATTTGTGAAATCATTGATTTTTAGGTGGGTGTATGCTATTTAGATGAACAGCTAATGAACTATTCATTCACTTCTCAAAAGGTTTTACACCTATTTAATAAAATACCTATGTAGAAATAAAACTTTATGCTTTGCAAACAAAATAATTAAAATAAAAAACTATAGTATACCTGTTTGTATTAGTAAGGTTATAAAAAGTTATAAAAGAGCAATTTTGATGAAACTGTTGTACCCTGCGTGACAATATCCTATGATACTTACAGCGTTGCTATGCGTCTGATCGGTTTTGAGCTCCTTGTGGTTAGAGAACTGGACGTACACGGCGCGTCCGCGGAGTTGGGCCACACAGCCGCCGAAGTACGCGACCATTGCCACCGCAGATATCTCCTCCGCCATCTCAAGGAATGCCTGTTTAAAGAAGAGAAATTATGATAAAAATTCCAAAGGCACATGTGCTTATATAACATCAACGAAATTGTTATTAAATTGACATAACATTATATAGTTACACGAGACGAGAAAATATTCGGTTCCCTCGTCCAAAGGTTATCTCAGACCTTTTTTCTTTTTTAGTTTCAAATCTAAAATTAAAAGTATATTATCAGATTAATGCTATTTGTAGCATTCTGGCATATATAAAGTACAATCTGTTAACCTTACACTCCTATGTAATCGACAATCTTCCTAAATATTTAGACCGATCCGACCGACCTCCGTAAGATGGCACTTTAAGAAGATTTCATTTGAAAGTTAATATCCGATTGAAATGGCATGTTGATTCATTTACATAGTTATCATTATAACATAAAAAAATGTTAATATTAATTTAAAAAGTGCAGCTCTTGAGTATTTGGCCGGCTCTATTTATATATAAATTATCAATCCGAGCCGGTGGTAGGTAAGTATAATACCTATAGTGATGAAATAATCGATGATTCAAAAGCGTATGTATTTGAATAAAGATAATAAGAATTTTGGAGTTTTAAATTTTTTTTATCTAAATACTTATGATTGAAACTATTGAAAACAGAAGTAGGGATAAATTCAATACTAAGTAGGAGTATAACGATAACTATCTGATGTAGACAAGTATACCAAAGTTAGGAATAAAATATATGTGAATGAAAGATGGCCCGTCGAGAGGTTTCGGTCTCAATTTGTCGTACCCATATATTTTATTCGCGTCTAGGATGGATGGGATGGTCCAGGTTAATTGACAGAAGTATATTTTTAGTGTTGTTTCATGCTATAGCTTTGTGTTATAATGTAATAATTGAAACGTTAACCTATTAAAAAGTGTTTGTTTTGTAAGGTAAGTTCAGCAAATTAAGTTACGTTGGCAAATCACATTAGTTTACTTATTCGTGCAGTGATTTGTATTTTGAACGAATATAAAAATTCTAAATAATTTAAACGATGGACCGGCAATGCACAATACATTTTATTAACACAATAAAAGTTACATATCTATCGGTTCAAATAACAATTCTGGCTGCGCACATAACTACGAATTTCCGTAGAGGTTGTACGCAACAATGTTTTGCGTTTGCTGTTATAATGGAGCACAATTAATCGGCTCCGACCAGCCTGACCATACATAATCCCCGTACCTCAACAACAGAGCTCTGATCCTGCGAAACCTACATTAATTTCTAAATGCTGTATGATTTTACCGATTTTAGAGGAAACATTTAACGTAGCCGTGTTCTATTTCATGTGTGTTCCGACCGCAAGCTTCTGCTTTTGGCATTTGAACATGGCTGACCAACGTACAAAATACACCGAGCCGAGGTGTAGCAAGCCGCAAATTAAATAGAATTTGTCTGCTGCTAATTAAAAAACAAATAGCTAGTGGTGAAAAGCGAGTGGAACGGGTAATTTAAATGGACTGGTCTACCTTTGCCGCAAACCGCGATCACTACGCGAGTAAGACAAGTCTTGTAAATGAATTGAGTAACCATACAAGATTATATACTTTTTGGATGGATTTATTTTTTTGTATTAAATGGTGGGATTGTGCCGTATGTTCTAATTTAGAAATTATTTTGTTTCTGTAGAATATCAGTTTGCTCATTAATCGAAATTTTATCCCGGACGAGGTCGCGCACAAATTAATGGAAGCGTCGCTGTCACGCGAGCGTCGATCGTAATATAGTGTCAACGCCTCTTTCGTTTTAATCACCGAGAGTGGAGCGATTGTCCGCACCCACTCACATCAGTGTTTGCCCATCTCTCGGCAGATGGCGCCTTTGTGACTGGACTCGCAGCTTCAGTTACCATCAAATACTTTCGTCAACCTCATAAGTCCCATCAAAGGACTAGTGGCACTTCAGTCTGCATGACGTGCTCATTAGTTAATTTAATATAATAAAACATAAAAATTTAATTAATAATTGCATCTTCTATATATTAAAGTCTGACTTGAAAGTAATATTAAAATGTTGTATTTTGTATGAAACATTGAAATGTATGTACGTCAGAAATATATTAAATTCAGCCGGGATAGGAATCGCTTTAGCGTCTCTGAGCGGATTGCATCTTTATCGCGCAAATGAAAAGACTTGGAAAATTTCATAACAAAAAACCAAGCAAGGAGCTGTGACCGTTCATAAAAAGGGATTCGACTTGTTTTTCTTGTTGGAAGAGAGATTGTTTTCCTTCAGGACGAGTTATGTACGGGGGTGGATGTCATACTGGCTATTTATTAGACGGGATAACATTGTCGCACCATTCGTCTCGACAGCTTCTCGTAATAAGATTTCCTTTTTTATTATTCTATCCCTCAGCTGTAAACTAACTCATTTTTAATTTGTCAGCTAACACTCATAAATTCCACAATGCCTTGTACCTGGGCTTACGCCAACGTTAAGTAGGCAGTGAAACGACCGGACGTCCCCCTTTAACAATTCTTATGCACTAAAGAGCTCAGATAGAGATTGAAATTACCTTACCATTTAACTACTTGTTATCTGTGATATTATCATTTTTTCGATCTTTTCTTGAACTAATGTTGTTGTTTCACAGTGAACAATTTTACACACATATGTATGGCCAAGGTTAAAATCGTCGCACATGTCCATGTTTTCGTAATAAAAATATCAAACAAGTTTACACTTATTGAGTTTCTGTTGATGTTACGATTCCATCTATATACTACCGCTGAGGCCCCCTCGACCCAAATTGAAAATTATTTTTGACGTCGCAGCACCCTTGATTTTCACCTAATGTAATTTTCAATGAAATCTCATCTTTGGGTTAATTTCTTAACGATGACTATTACCGACATTTATTGCGACAAGAATTTTAAAAAGCAAAAAAAATTTATTTAATTTAAAATTTTAATTTAAAAAATAAATTTTATTACGAAATTAAATTCAAAAGATATATATTACACGCGATGTGGTTGTACGAGTATATTTGCTGTAAAGCTTGAAAAAAAACTGTTTAGTAATACAACTATAACTCTCACAACTGCGCTAACTCTTTCAGTTATCTCGTGTTGAGCGAAGCTATAGGCAATACAAAAGGGAAAATGAGTAAGTTAGGGCCGGTGGTGCAACGGTTGGCGGCCTATTTGCGGGCGAAATTACACCGCCCACTTGTTGTCCTTCCGGCTGGCACGAACATTAGCTTCATTGTGCCTGGAGTAGTTCTATTACGGGGTCGACTTGGCGTTAAACGAGGACATTCTCGATGTCTACTTGTTATATGTAATTAACAATGGTTATTTCACGTAAAATTTTATAAATTAAACCAATGCGGTAATATTTAGACGTCCTATTTATACAACATAAGAAAATACGATAAGCCTTGTGTTTAAGCTTGGACAATTCAAAATAGGTCTATAACAAGTATTTGTTCGTATGTGAAAAAAACCTTTCAAAGTTTTATTTCAGATGCTTTTTTGAAATTGAAATTGACTGATATTCACAATATGCATGACATCCATATAACCTGTTATTTTACGGAAACAATGAACGAGAGTATAATAATCGGATTTGTTATATTTTGTCGAACGAATTTAAAGCGATTTATTCGTATTAATAATATATTGTCCGCGAAATTACAATAGCCTTTTCATTATGAGTGAGTGATTTTTGTGACTCTATTGACAGAAAGTCTAATTAAATTCATCATTATTCAGTAGAGTTGTAAAATATAATTTTCTATTTGATTTACTTTTAATTAACTAAATTTACCGAACCAATTATTAATAAGATTAGTCAACGTTTGTTTAAGAAAAACAACTTTGAGGATATTTTGGACGTACGTGTTCGTCGCATTTGTCGTAAGTAACTAAAAATAGACTTTTAAGCTCCGTACATATTAACGAATATTAAAACAATAAAAAAAATTACAGATGTTGGTTCTAAAGATAAGGCGTATTATTTGGTTACCAGTTATTAGTGAGGTCTCCTTTACACGCAGAAATACAGTAAGTAAAAGTTTAACCATAGTTCAAAATCTTATTGTTACAAGGTAGCGGAAACTGTATTGTAATTGTGTCGTTAAATTATTATTAGTACATTTATTAGCTATAATATCATTTAGGTTATATTCATTTGTTACGGATCTTTATTATTTGATTAATTTTTCGACATAAGGCTTTTATTTAAATTATTTCCAGTAAAAAATAAAATCGTAAATTACAACGACTTTTTTTCATTTAGTGCTAAACAATGGTATGTGCAGATTAAACATTAATGTAACTTTAACACACGTCGGAGAGTTTTGTAGAGAACTTTAGCGCTTAATCACGTTATGATATAGTTTTCAAATACACCTGCGCTTTGGTAGTTTAACAGCAATAAGATCTTTTACGATACGTAACTTCCTGAGTAATAATATCGTTTATTTTTAGAGCAGCAGTTCTTGTTGAATTATTTAACACTTAATTTTTTTCCAATTCTGCTGCTGAACGGAAATTTCAGGCCAAAGTAATACATAAAATGAGCTACATAGTGAAGAATTTTATTATGTTTATAAATAATAAAAAAATGTAACATGTACCTGATTTTTGCCTTTAAGCACAAGGACGTTAGTGACGCGACCAAAGGGCAGGCCAAGTTGTATTATCTCCGCTTCTGTGGTCTCGTTTGGTATGTTCCGTATGTGAATTACGCGCGAAGGCTTCCCGACATTCTGCTCCAGTTTAACCTGTGCCAAGAAGACATATTCAAATATTAAAAACTAAAAAGTTTTATTTTGTTAAAGTAAAAAAGTCACAATTTTATCTTAAAAAATAATAATCCAAATTATCGGAGTTACATGGTAATTTTTAATGTATGGGTAATGAGAATCGTTTCATGAAAATAATCATTTTTTATTTTAGTTAAAAGAATAACTTGTTTTAAATTCATTTAAAAAAATTATTACGAGCGGCATATCGAAAATGAAAATACTAGACAACGTAATAAAAGTGTAATTCCAGGATCCAAACCAACTAATTCAGATACATTTACGTAGTATACACGTCAAATCTTTTTCAACATCAATCAAGGGGGTCCGGAAGAAACAATCCGTCATCTTGGGACATCCGCCAAATTGTATTTATCTGGCATCCTGAGCTATTCGTCGCACTACCGCAGTTCTCATATAAAATCTCATTTATTGAAATCTTTCTGCTGAAGTATTATGCATTTCATATAGATTTTAACAGGTATGAAAAGGTTTTAATTGATTAAATTTTCAATTAAGATATTTTGACATTTCAAGACACGATAACTCGAAAACTGCTTGAATGATACTAATGTCAATTATCAAACATAAATTCATACTTTAAGTGTGTCTTGTCTTGTCTTATGTCATTCTTTTTTACACAAATAAGCGACAATGCGCTACATGAGACAGAGTTCTTTCTAATTTAACTTTAATTGGTATTAATTTATCACATTCACATTATTGTCAAATTAATTAATTTTCATTTTACAATGTAACAATGTTGATAGCATAAACAAATAATATAAAGTAAATTGTCGAGAAATGTGTTAAAAATTAATGTAAGATAACAGAGAGATTAGAAAATACAACAACTGTGCACAAAGACCGTAATACAACGCAAATGGACGCGAAGCTACGGTCACAGACAGAATTGTTATTGTTTCTACAAAATCACGTGTCTGAGCGCGTGTCTAAACATAAAACAAAGTGACCGCTCTAATATACATAAATAAAGCTAGTATTGTACGCGAGGAAGAGCCGCTTGGATAATTGAAAAGTCGATGTAGTATAATTGCCGAGGCTTATCGGTCCCGAGCCCGATGTGGGCGCCATTGTTCCCCGGAGAGCCTTTTGATTACGGCACTGGCCCGAACCGTGGCTCCGAATATAATGTAGCTTTATATGACACTTCACTTTCTATTGAGGTGAAAAGAGCGAGCGCGGTGAGTTTTTGCAATTGATGTGAAGTACAGTCGAGTACGGACTCTTCAAGTGTGCGTTATGGTCATCGATGTACATAATAAACACGTGAAATATCATTTACTTACCTCTATTACTATCACTTTTATCTAATATATTAGTACATATGCGTAACAATACGCAATGAAATGAGCAAGGGGTTGCCCTGACTTAATATTAAGCTATAATGTATACTTGCTCATTTGTTTCACGAAATATATTTCATTTTAACGCAGTAACTCCACCGCTGTAAGACACGAACTGTGTACTCGTCTAGAGATATCCCTTTGTATTTCTTTTTATAGATTGATTATTACCGATTTAGTATTTGTAATATGTAGTACAAATTTACTTCACCACTATACACATAATGCAGCGAAAACATATGGCAAATTTACTAAGTTATATACTCTAAAGTATGCCGTTTTTCAATTTACACTAATAAATATGTCATATAAAATTAAAAAATAAAATTGTGATTATTTTTTGTTAATAATTTTTTATTCTAATGTTAAGTTTAAAAGAATTTTTAAATTATACATATTAGTTTAAGTCACAGGAGGAAATAAATACATACAAAGAGGAACAGTCTTCCAACGATACGAATCTTGTACAATCTACATCAAAAGAATCAGATCTCTGTAACAAAATAAATAAAAAATATTTTTTTTTCGAACCGTATTGCTAAAGAGGGGAATAAATCGCAGAACACGTTCGTCCACCTTTAAGGTACGTTGGGATATTTTCTCTTCTCGCGAAGGAAAACAAGTGGTACGTAAAACGTAAAAGAGAACGTTACTTTCGTTGGGTCAGAAAATCTGCGAGGAGAGATTTCCACATCAGACACTTTAAATCATTCGCTCCGTCTCACATTTCATCCATAAATATTAAATTTTGTCTTGGGTGCTGGAATAGAAAAAAGTGATATTGTGTGACATTTTTCTGCGAGGATTTTTCAGAATCGGTCAATTTTCTTGATGAGCGCGCAGGCCGTGTTTACTGAAATACTATTATTCAGTTCATCGCCTCTATGAATCAATGTCACTGACAGAGTGACACTCTGTCATCACCATAAGAATTCCACTTATTTCTATTAATTAAAATAATAAAATAATTTTATACATGTAATAACAACAAATTAGAAATAAAAGATTTATAAAATAACAATAACAAAATAATTGACAATATCAATGATAGTATAACAAGTATTGTACAAAAACATTTCCGAAACTTAGGTAAGGTATGCTTAAGCTTCTTGTGGCCTGCCTAAAGGTCAGTCAGGGCTCTCTGAACTTATGAGAAATGGACTTAGAAAGGCGCTTAGGGAATTTGGAAAATCAATTCCGTTAATATTTTATGAGCAGATACATAAAATACATTGATTGCAATGTGTTTTATTTTTAAATTCTTTTTTATTTGATAAAAAGTAACATGCGATGAAAGAGTATAGTTAAAAATAAGGTTTATTTAACAATTATTTGGCGTTGAAGGTTTGGCTATTAATGTTATTTAGATGGGGCTAAATTTTTTCTTTTCGTTTAAATATTCTTGAGCGATCACTATATGTACTAAAATAACAGTAACAACTGAATACCTTTTTAATTATTAAAATATATTTTTTTAATTACTTTCAACTCTATATATATACGTATATACGTCTATATATAAATTTCATTCATTTTTAAAGGACGAAATTTAAAAGAAAATGAAACATATTTGCTATAAAAGAAACATGAAAAATAAGTAAACGTATTCTCTATATGTATCTTTTATAAAAAAGGAACAAAATTTGTTTAATTTAAAATATGAGAGGATAACTTAGGGCGAATAGCATATTTATATATAAGGTTTTTTTTTTCGATCTTTGTTTCAAGTGTAATATGAGACGGGTTGCGTGAAAAGGTATACGAATTGTGTGAATTTGATAGCATTTAATCTAAGATGAACAAATGTATTACGCATACAATAAAATACTCAGCTGAGTTCATGAAAAAATCTCTAAGTATCGACTACGTCTGAAATAATTGTGATTTAGAGAGGAGTTTGCTAGCTGAGAAACTTTGTGAAAGTTTGACGAGTGCTCGTAGGGCGAGTGCGATTAAAGGAAGCTTAGCGGGGCAGGCGGTTTGAGGTGTCAGGAATTAACATAATACAAACATATTTGTAATTGCTATCTTCTATATAGGAAGGAGTTTGTTAACTAAAAATTCCTGAAATTGATAAATGTTAAATTTACATGGGCATAATGACCATTCCCAGTAATAAGATTGTGACACGTTCCTGACTCTCTTCTTGATAAATTTCCTTTTCCTATTAAACAGGTTGCAAGCACAAGGTGCTTGCAACCTATTCCATCCAGCGTCTTTCTACGGACTTAACAATGTCGTCTTTCAACCTTGGTGTCAATCATACACTACCGCTTGCCGATCTGTGATGTCTACACTAGAACCTCCAGCGGCCATTCTTTCTGCGTGCCATGTAGCCCTTCGACTGCCACTTTAACTTGCTAATCAGCTGATTATTTTTTAATTAAAAAAACAAAAAAAAATAAAAAAAAATATGCCCTGTACTTTGTAACTTTTGTTCGTATATGGACATGATTCAATGTTGAAGAGGAATTCGGCTATAAGCACAAAGCTAATTGTGGGTAAATACACCATTTTTAGAAATAAGTTCAGTAATATGTACAGAACACACTATTAGATGCAAATTATGTGTAAATTGACTTGTAAGCAACATTGGTGCGTTTGGCATTTAATACAATAAAAATACTTGTTAATGAAAACAATCACTAATTTACCACCATCTGTTTTATGACAGATAAATAGGTAGTGAGAGTAAAAAATAAGTTTTAATTTTATGCCGTTTAATTATAACAATATTTGGGATGTATCTAGCTTGTGACTCGAACCAAACCTTAAAAGTTACTAAGGCTGTTAAAATATCAAGACTATTATTAGGTACACCAGAAATCGCTGTAGCTAGATCCGCGATAACTTTTAATTGGAGCGCCGTAGAATTTTGTTAATAAATTATTAACCGTAATCGACTATTAAGGCTTTCGAAATTAATGAAAAAGTCGTGCTATTTATAAAGCGGATGTAGTAATAAATATTATTTTTGAAAGTTAGCTTACAGAACAGGAAAGTAACTGATCTAACATTTTATTATTTTTGTCACCGGAACCAGCTTAGATCGGTTTAGACTACTTACCCCGAATCACTAGGACCCTGACTTTTTCCGTTAATAATATAATATTAATAACATTTCCTTGTTTAATATTAAATGTTTGAAAATGATTTGTGGTGTGAATTATAAAAGGGTACATGTTTAAGTGTCAACGTTACATAGTAAAGCAACGTGTGCGCTATTAAAGGAATATAACCGGATAATAATAGCTGTAGTTATCACGCTCTCGCAGTCCCAATAAGCAGTCCTAAAATTTTGGCAAACGCAAGACAGTACTTGCCAAGTTAATTTAACGAAGTCACAATTTCATTAGACACACTCGCAAATGCTTAAGTAGCGCTAAACTCGAGGGCCTTCGGAAGCATTCATTGATTTGATTGATCTTCACTGTATACAGCTTTCTACGTTTTTACGGACCGACGTCAGGAAAATGGAGAGAAAAAGCGGAGAACACAATTAATTACTTTATTTGGACATTAATGACTCGGCCATAGAGGACGAAGGTTTATTGGTGTGTTTTCGCAGATGCTCTCTAGTGATATTGGGTAGTAAGCCCAGTGTTAACAACCCACTTACGAAAATTGCATTTAAAACACATAAAAACAAGCCGCTATAAAATCGAGAGTTGACGTTTTACTGTCTGTTTCACAAAATATTTTCATGACAAAAAGAACAACGAGTCCTGTTTTAATATTTCCAAAGCACGAGGTGTCCCTCAAATAAAGTAAGGAAATAAAAAAAATACTCTTAAAAACGAGTCGTCATTCCGCTGATGGATTCTAAATGAATATTCACAGCGACAAAGAAGAAAGGGTGTCGCAAAAAGCGGTTTAAATTTTTGCAGCGAAAAAAGTGTACACAATCGTTTAACCATAAAAACCTATAGCAAATAAATAAGCAATGCCGGGACACGACTCTATTTAATTATGAATTAAGGCCGGGCTGTAACGAGATCACAATGTAATTAAGATTACTGCGGCGGGTTTTTCAGAGCGCCCGAACAAGTGAGAGTAAATGGTCGGCAAAACTAACACGGGCGCCTTGATTCTCCTTGACAGCAAAAAGAAAAATAACGAAAGAAAGGCAGTACTTTCTTTTTGTATGAACTTTCTTAGCAAAATGTTCTTATTTCCTAAGTTATTATAAAATGAAGTAGACATCATACCATTCTTTTCTAGGTTCACTCAGGTCTGCTGCTTTTCTTTTCGAAACGAAAATTTGCAATATGTTATAATAAGGATTCTTTACTAACTACAAAAACTTTTTAAATTTAACAACAATAGAAAAAAATATTAAAAAGTCGTCTACTTGAATAATAGAAAGATTAAACCCGCATAATTTTGGAACGTTTTTCGGTTTCACGTATCTGATTCGCCTGAGCTCCTGTTATAAGAATGACTCAATCCAAATTTTCCTGTACATAATGTTAGAAGCTAAGATTTGTATTGCATTTATCTAGCATCGTGTAAAGTATTAGAAGACTCTAAATTGTTACAATTGAATCACGTGAAAGTAAAAAATATCTAGTAGAAATAAAATGATTGTATTAAATTCTAATAAAGTTTAATTCCAGGCGTTAAGTTACAACCGGTTTAAAGCACGTGTCGTCAATTCACTAATACTTTTATTTATCAGCGATTTAATATAATTCAAATACGTTGCTATTTACTTAATATACTTCTATCCTAAGCTGTAATGAAATTTAAAAAAAAAAAAACAAAAATAAAATAAGCTCTTTGAGGTATACTGACTGCGTTTTAAGATTTAACTTTTAAAAATATTTAAAAACTGATTTTAAATCTTTATTGCATGATTTTCATTTTCACTTTTGAATGAATGAAAAGCTATATTAATATAATATAATACGAAAAAATTATGAAAAACCAAATAAAAAAGGAAACCGAAATCGATTAATAGGGGATAATCGAATAAAATTAAATTCAAAATATTAAAGGTAATAAATAAAAACTGTTTGTACTTATAACATCATATAAATCTAAGCTTGTATTTAAAACCATAATATAGTTATTGTAAAAAATAGTGCGTGAAAAATGTTCGTAACCTAAAACACACTGAATAATTCACTGATATTTAAACTATAACAAAAATGCTATAATAAAATTGTTGAGAATACCATATCAGAATTATTGTAATTTGGTGTTTGTAAATGTAGCTCATATGTTTTTATTAATGTATTAGTAGTATTAATTATATTTTAATTAATGCATGGTACGTCCTATTAAATTTTTTTTATTAATTATTGCTTATTTTTTGCTCCTGCAGACATTGTATTACCAAAAGTTATGAACCATAATAATTTTTTTGTAGTCAAATTATAGATAACAGTGATTAAACTCTTTGTTTTGGGGTTATAAAAATGCTGCATAAATACTGGGTACTATCTGAATTATGAACTCCACGGGTAATTAATCAGTGATTTCAGCATAAAAATGTTTTAATTTAATTCCTTTTTCATATATTATGTGCGTGAGCTATTTACGATTGATTTTACATCAAACATGGAACAATCGGTATAATTACAAAAAAGTTCATTTAAACCCTAAAATTTTAATTTGTTGTATCTTAATGATTCAATGTGAATGATGTAATGATTAGAGTATAGCGTAACCGCATTGTATTTATACGAAAGTTTTATGTTTTGAGGTGAGAAATTTCTTAATCCATAAATTTATTTATTGTAAATACTCGTAGCTATAATAGATTGTAAATATTGAAAAGTTGATGAAGCGGACAAAATTAGAAAAAAAGGTTAATTCTCCTATAGTTGGTTGAAGATCGCTCTTTGGAATTTCGATGAAATTGTAATAAAGTTATCAATTTGATATTTTACAGTAATATTTAGTGTTTTATCGGTAAAATACTATATACCAATTTTTGATAGAAAATTTAAAATGAATGCCACTATACCTTTTTGGCGGCGGAATCTTGGTTGTTGTTGTCTGCATGGTGTGGAGCGGCGGGCGCCATGACGGTGACGCCACTCTGCGACAGAAGCTCGTCGGAGCCCCTCTGCAAAAAAATGTTTTAAATAGAATGCTTTATTGTCAAAAGAAACTACATCACAACATAAACTAGACATAAATGGTTCACACAAGTGTATTAATAATAATGGTATAGCAAATTTTGAAAAAGTGTGCATGAAATTGGCGCAAGTACATTATTTTGTAGACGGCCCTGGTAATAGTACAAAGCGCGCAGAACAGATGGCTGCTGCATCCTTAAGGTTTTGGTGTGGAGACCACGGACCGGTAAGTGCAGCATAGGACATCTATCCAGATGGTGAACAGTCCTTGTAAAGATCCACAGACGCTGGATGCAGGCCGCTTTCGAATGTTTCTATCAGATATCCATAAGGGATATCAACATATGATAGAAACATTCATTCGAGATGACCTATGTTTAGCACTGGATGTCCTACGGCTGATAGCGATAAAATAGTACTATGAGTTGAAAAAAAAAAGGTTTGTCTATCCTTTTTAAACATGTATGTTTCTAATTATAATAAATAGTAATTTTGTAATAATGATGAAATCGATATAATTGGAAAAAAAAGTTCCACTTGATAGCACATGATAAGCTTCATTATGTGGATCTATCTCAATTTTAAGACGAGGAAACGACAGGCCCCAGCAGTTAAACGCACCGGGTTGAAATATAAATCACCGCGTGTAATGGAGTAAAATGTACAAATAGCTGAGGACATTGTACACACCGCTCTTGCTCTAAGGACGTTTTGAGTTGCTTTTGTAAATATTGCCGTTCCCGCACCTGGCGACGTGACACCCTGGGCATCCGTCATGCCGTCGACTTAATAAGATCCACATGTCATCCGTTAGGCGTTTTCGCGGGAAAGAGAAGTTTAAGGTACTGCGATTATTTCGTTACGCTATATTAAGATTTAGACTGACGGAGTTTTAAATTATCCTGTCTCTTAAAAGATGAGTTGGAAATGATTGGTTTCAAAAATCATAACAACTATTTTGTGAGCTGTGTTAGCCCAGCTGTGGAGGACAGAGACTTGCAATCGTAGGTGACGGGATTGATTCCCCAGATACAGTCTTATATGTAATTCAATTGTCACTGCTTACAAACAAAGAATCTAGAGGATAGGCGTTCCATAGCCAATCCGCCTGCCCAGCATGGCAGATATGGTACATCTCCTCGTAGATATCTTTGTCGGAAGCCTATGCCTTGCAGAGGACGTCTATGGCTAAAACGACGAAACACTTATATTTCACATATACCTACTGTTTGTATTGAAGCGAAACAGGTTAAATATCTTAAGTCTATTTCTATTTTAATGTTGTAGCTTTTTCATATTATCGTTACTGATTCAAAGCAAATGAAATATTGAAATTTCGGCAACTCATACAGATATTAGAATTATTCTTCTGTACCAATTTGCATAATAGAATAAATAGATTATGGTAACAGCGGGAATCCTATTTTACGACTTAAACCTTTCATTGTAGAAAAAGGTACCGTTTTCTTTGGAATGAAAACGACACGAGCACCAATTCCTTAGAGTAATTTCGGAGAGAGCGTGTAATAATTGCTTGAAATTAAATAACATTTTTCACAACAAAGAAACAACGCGGATGAAAATTTTGTACTAAAATAGCAGATTGTGTTGGGAAATAAGGCTGTTTTCGTTTCTTTAATAATTTTTCAAGTTAATGAAGAGTAATCTAAACTCTCATAACAAATGGTACATTTCGAATGCGGCTGCTAGAACTAGAAACCTCAACAATACACATTGTATCAAAAATGTTAATGACTTACAATCGGTCAGACGTATTATTATCGTATATTTAGTCGGTTCCGCCCATAGACGACCACTGCAAATCATAGGCTGCGCCCAAAGGTATACCGTAACCGCAACGCTTGGCAAGCTGGTTGGCAATTGTAGTGCCATAATATGTTACGCAGAAGACGTTGCTACCCGTCCTCTGGAAACTTGTTTGGGAGCAGTGTCAATCCTTCATAATTAACGCACAAAGTGTGAATATAAGATTGTATTCCGGGCATCAAACTCATGAGCTACGGTCGCAAGTCTCATCGTGAGCAGTAATAAAATAATGAGCAGTAAAAAAGAATATACTATTGTTTGAAATAAAGTAAATTTCCCAATAATTAATTTAATACATCCAAAAGTTAAGTGCATCAATACGAAAAGGCAGTAAAAGTACTATTGTTACGCATATTTTGAACAAACATCTTTACAGGGTACAGGAGCATTATAATTATTAGTTCAGTTTAATATAATATATTGACGAGTAAGTGTACATAAATGGAGGAAAAGATCTACATCAAGAAGTTGAAATTTTTAAGGCTTTTTTTTAAATTCTTTGTAGTTACAAAGATTTATTTGTCACCAAAATTCTTTAGATGTTTATTTTAGCCATTTATTTAGGGTGATTGCAAATAGGCGTAATGGTTTTTTAACGATTAAAAGTATAGCTCATTTGCTGTTAATTATTTAGTACATCCTACACAAAAGTTAATGGTTTTAGAAATAATTTATAACGTAAAGATGTTATAGCAAGAAAAGGCGTTTTCGAAATTCAGTGATTTCGATCATTTCGAAAACCATCCTGTCACATTACAATAAAAAAATTAACCTCTATAATGTTTTTATAATTTATTTCTAATGATTCTGTTTTAATAATGTTGTTCATTTAATGGTTTGTTTAAATAATATTGTTTATTAAAAATATAACATCAACCAATCGATTACTGGTTATAGTAATTGCAATTTCTTCAGTGATTTATATACATTGGGACCCCGAAATGTAACATGAATTGAAAGGAAACTACTCAGAAACGAAATAAAAGTAATGCCTATTACAAACACAAACATTTCCCTTCTACCCAAATATTGATAAATGAGTACACGGCCCTATAAATCCTTCATACGACGTCAAAAGGAGTAATAATATGTACACGTAAGTTTGAATAAGACTGGTGCAAAATCAATTCCTTATATTGGCTCTCCGCGATATGTATTTGGTTTTACTCTCGAAGGAAAATTCTAGATATTTTCTTGATCATAACGTACTGAAACGTTCTTCGAATATGTCATTTGAATGAATGTGATACGAGGACCCTTGGATCAGAATATTATCAAGTATAAAACATATACTAAAGGCTAAGTTTGAGCAAACACTGACGCCTTTAGGGATCTTTAAATATGTAAATAGGTTTTATACCTTAAAGTGAAATAGAGTTTATCTTTAGTAAAAATAAAAACAGCTTCCAGAATATAATTTAACGTAAAGATAGTGTCACTGAACTCTATGTTGGTCTAACCATAATATTTCTTATAAAAATAAAACACATTTCTGTGTATTTTTAAGGAAATGAATGAGAAAATCATTGTTGCGAATCGATACGTGTAATCTATTAGCGATATTAAAATGTCTCGCAAAATAACGTCGAGATGGGTCGGTTTGATTTTTCTGTTATTGTAAAAGGGGCACGCTATTCTGTTGATTACTTGAGTCAATATTCTTTATGTACTGATCTTGTCAATATTACTAATCTAAAAATGAGTCGCTGAACTTAGGGTTTATTTTAAATCAGAACATAGTAGTAGAGTTTATAGGTATTAATAATAGTTATTTTTCTTATATTTACTTAATGTCATTTCAACTAATTTATCCACAACTATTTTTTAATTACACAATCCACTTACAAGTTTAGAGCAACGTCCACAAACAATTCTGTACGTAACTTTAACTTTTAAAAGGTTATTATCCATATCAGCAATAGAAATGTGTATTTAATTAAATAAAAAATCATTACAGGTTTTACTAAATGTATTAAAAATTATTAAAAAAACGTTAACTTCTATAAATTTTACATTTTAACCTAAAATAAGTTAAATTATCTATTTCATCGTGGCTTTCCTGATGTTAAGTTGCATAGCCCAGCGCATCTATACATCAATAGTTACGTTTTTAAAATTCCATTTCTGGGCAGCAAAGCACTGTGTTGTATGACAATCTGACGTTTTACGCAAACTATCACTAAAACCAATATACATAAAAAAACAAATTGCAACACTAGGACGTTTACGTCCGATGCTATGATTATTTCTTCAAGATATTACTATATAAAATTTTAATATATCATTTTAGGTTGCGGATATACTGGAATAAAACCGTCGCCCCAGTCCTCCCTTTAGATTTTTATGAAGCTCATAAACACGAGCGATAACCAACTATCGATGTCGTATGAAATATTTATTGCGCCGCTAACTTTATTCAAGTCGTTAATCGATTCCTGTTCCAATAAACGGCTCAAGTTCGGAACTTAGCTCATTAGGAAATAGATAAGTATACATACCGATGCAAATATATATAGGTAATATTGAAAAAAACATTTCTATGTACCTATAATTTTTATTTTTAAACTATAAAAGAGCGAAAGGAGTAAACACAAGAACCATAGCATACATTGTTAATAGAAAAATAAAACAGAGGACAGTAAAAATACAGTAATGTTATGTTTATAATAAAAATGGAAAATTGCTTCAGTGTTTATAACGTTATTATACATATGAAGTATATCAAATATAGAATGTAAATAATATGAGCACGGAAAAGCAGAACCAAGTCTAAATTTTTATTGCCATTTCACGAGCTCACAGTTCGATTTGTCTCGGCTCTTGGAAATTATGATATAATTAAATAAAAGTTGTTAAAAATAACATATAAAATCTTTTTAAGACACATTATTTACTTTTTAATTAAAAAAAAACATATATTTTATTAATCTAAATCTTAAAACTTATGCGTTATGGGATTTTATGATCACGGTATTGAATCTTAGCTCTCCTATGTGTATCTTAATTTTGTTTTGTTAAAGTGTACACATCTTACTTTAAAAAATAAAAAAATAACTTGCTAAATAAAATTAGCAGTTATGTATACGATATGTGTGTAATAATCAATCTAGGTATATCAGTGCAAGTGCAGTGTTAAGTGGTGTATAATGTTTTTTCTATCAATCATTCTTTATATATTACAATCGTATATATAAGACAATAAAAATCAGCGGACAAAATCGGTCACCTGATCTCGATAGTTTTAAAAGACCACAGAAACAAGTTAAGGCTCGTCTCTTTCAAGTATCGAAGGGGTATGAGAAGTAAAGCCTTCTGATTTCCGTAACTATATAATTACCTTAACGTTATAGGCGTCTTGAAATGGCAACAAAATAGTAGTAAGATGTCATCAAGTAAATACATAAAAAAATAACTATTGATCACATTACCACTATCATAATATTTGTTACTACCAGAAAAATATACTAGAATATAGCGGACTTAATTTACACAAAAGCTTTTATTGGAAATCGTTATTCAAATGTATTGCTTCCGTCCAAAAATTTTGAATTACATTGCAAAATTAAAGAGGTAATATTCTGATGTAGCCCAAAACAACTGAAATAATCCTACCATTTGTATGTAACGGTTTTGTTTCATTAACGAAATTTATATATAATTCTGGATTTTTAACATGAAATCATATTGATTGTATTTAATATCCGATGTTCTTTGAACAACAAAAGTATTTCGTAATAAACATTCGACATTACAAATAAAAAGTTATAACTAATATTTTCACGTTCGTTCAATATCTGTTATTTGAATGTTTTTTTCCTGGAGTAAATTATTTGATGAACAAATCCCGACGATTTTGAAAGTTTTTTTAAAAAAAAAACTGTCTTGTAAAAAAAATCATTTTCTTGATGATTTTTTTATATAACATAGTTTTAGAGAAAGATTTATGTATTTCCTACATATGCAATTCTATATAACTATAAATGTAATTTCCGATCAGATTAGTTTGATACAGAAAATTTATGATGATGGCGTGATGATTATGATTATACTAGCAGCAGCCGAAAATCGTGTATCGATAGCTTGTTAGTAATTTTTCATATTTTGCTTTGACATTTGGCGTATTCTTTTTCATATTCTTTTCTTCTAAAATTGGGCTACACCATATTAATAAAATTTGTTATGAATGTACTAACTTTAAAATATTATGTACTAAAAATATTTTCTAGCCTCGACCTACGTTCTAGCTTCAAGTGACGTAATGTAGTGCGTGCTGCACATTCTCGTTTGATGTTTAATATCAGGCCGTCGACCGGCTCTCAGTAAGATGTCGAAATTAACGATCTTGATAATATTTGTTGGCTCAGCGCTGCCGGCTCTGCTCGTAATTAATTGCGCCAATTTGTTCTGCGCTTATAACGGACATTTGTCAAGCACCCACCCCGCACTGGATGATTTTCGCACTAAGTTCATAATCGATTTTCTGAAGGATCGATGGATATTAAAATAATTGTTCAATCATTATATCAATAAAACTAAATTAATTCCATTAATATTTCGTTTTTAAGCAAATAAAACTTGAAGTGCCTTCGCAACAAATTGATTAGAGACAATACAAGGTAAAAGTTTACAATTCTCATCACAACTACGACGCAAACCTCTTAGCCCCAGAACAATATAAGGAGACATTAGTCGCTGTCACAAGTCTACTTTATAGGGAAAGTAGGAGCAGCGTTTGTGTGAACAAAGTTGCGGAGGCTGGTTACTTTAGTAATGAATAGAGACGTCAGACGTTAACCGCTTCTAGAGAGCAACTCGCATACCATTTTAACTTTAGCTCCACGATAACTGAACTATGTTGACCTAACAGTGGGCTCGATACAACAAACTTTTGACTTTCCACTTACAAGTTGTATATTTAATGAGCAGCAATTAAACATCAGTGTGCCGGGGCCGCTGCCTGTTATGATTGTAAAAGTTCTAAGATAACCGCATTGTTCGAGATCTAGGACAATGCTATCTACAACTATTCTATACGCAGAGTTTACGATATTTTTGTTATACAACTAATCCGTCCTATAGGAAGTAGTCCATTAAAGTAACAGCAAAAAGATACGGAACGCTATAATATTACTGCTAATTTCAAAGTTTTTCGAATTAATATTTCTTTTAAAATACGTATGTACCTGTCCCTAATGTTTTTATGTAATAGTTCTCAGTAAAATTAGTCGTTAGTGTGCTTTGTTTCTAAGAGATTGAGTTACTTCTCTGGATCCAATAAAGCCTAATGTCACTGTAAGAAACGTGTTAATGATCGCTATTTATCCTTACGTCCGGCGGACGATGCGTAACCGTTATTGCGCATTTGCCATTAAGGAATATCATTCTGTTACCTGTATATTAGAACTTGAAAATTGCAGATAATTAAATAATAAAGTAAAAATCGAAACATTAAAATTGAATTGAATTATATTTTGAAGGTAGTAAGAACTTGAAAATTTGTTTATCATAAGACAAATTTGAAAAAAAAAAATGTTCTGTTTTGTTGAATCTTAGCGACTGCAGATCAGATATGGTAATATAATTAATAATCGTTCATTTGCATTACATGACGGGGATATTAAAGCTTGGCACATTTAAAGATGAAACAACACTGACGGTACATATTTTATTATGTGAAGTAAACATGTACGGGATATTATCATACATAAACGTTTATTCCATTATTCAAGTTTATCTTACACATTCATCAATCAAAATTTGGTGTAACAATATTTTGGGTGCTGCGTATAAATTTTAGATTAAGTCATACCAACGTTTATTATTATTTTACATTACATTTTTTATTTCATTATATTATTATAACTATGAAAAATAGCTATTACTATAGACTTCAAGTTAAATGGAAATACCTTAAAAACCTAAAAATATATGAAGAATGAATATTGGGCCTTTTTTTAAAAAAAGGTTCTATATATGTTCTAAAAAATGACTTTATTTTTAAACCAGTTATTTTTTGTAACCGAATTCATAGTTTTCGTAGTCTAACTTATAATGCAAACCTACACTGATAGAGATCTAAAAAACACTTATTTTTCGATAGTAATATCATAGCTGTGAAAAATTCAATAAAGTTTTTATTCTTTAAACAACATAAGTGTTGGAAAAAAATAAAACCACAAGTTTTGTCCCGTGTATAACTGCATCCTAGGAAGAACCGGAGTCCAAGATAAAGGCCAGGCTAAATTTTAAAAAATCTTATAGAATGTAACATTTCTGGGGGATACTGTGTACCTGCTTGTTGCTGTTGAATTTAATCATCAGAGAATGATAATCAACCTCTTTTGTCATTAAGTAAATGAAAAAGAGTTCATTTTCCTTTGTGTAACAAAACATTTGGTTATTCATATTGTTATAAATTAAAACTATTTTCTATGTTTATAATAAAGATTGTAATATTTAATATGTTGTTATATGAGAGCATGTTATTTGTTGCTACGTTAGAATTACCACGTGTCCAGAAAATGTTTAGTTATACTCTAAAAATAAATTTTTACAATGCCACTGTTTAGTTTAACTTTTTATACTAATACGTATTTTCTTTTGATGTTTTAGCCGCGGGAAATTATAGGATACGGGCAGCGTAAAACCGGTCATCGCGGCGATGTTAGGGTATGGCCTATGCCTTGCAGTGGACGTTTAGCGGTTGACGTGATAATGATTATTAGTGATTTGATTTTCTGGACAAACATATTTAGTTTTACTTTAAATAAGGGAGGCTGCACTTTTTACCTGGTTTTATGTGAATAAAATTTACGATCTTAAATACTTTCTGCTAATGCGTATTAATATTTAACTTTCACCTGAAAAAGTATATTTTCTATGTTGGGATATAAATAGAAGCACATTGAAGTGGTTACATTACGTAATGTTTATTTTATTTTTTTCACCTAGATTTTACACAACAAATATTTTTTTCTGAAACATTTTTTCTGCTGAATTAAAAAAATAAACGTACTTGGAATAAATGTTATATAAAAAAAGTAATTGATTCCTTAAAGCAATACAGTAAGGTAACAATTTACCCTTCAACGGACCTCCGTGGATTCTAAAGCGATCGTAATTTTGTCTGGCAATATTCTGCGTTCCCATATTTTCCTTTTACCCAAATATTATACCGAGCCCGATACACGGCCGCGATTTCGTTTGTTATTTCAAGCCCTCTCACTGCTCTGCGATTTACTACATCGACGCGTGGAACGACAGTTTACCAAATATATGATATCACCCAACACTTCTGTCACACATCGCAAAGTATGTGTAAATGAATATTGGTATGAATATATTATTAAATCTACAAATACCACTATTCCTAAATAAAATTATGAAAAAATTGTTTCATTGATAAATCAAATCAAACAGAATAAAATGATGATCGATTTAAGTAAAAGGCCTCGCTTAAATGATTTTTTAACATTCATTAATTTTTCTATCGTCGATTTCGATGAAAAAAACATTGTTTTAATAACGCGGTCTTTAAGAATTTATTTTAAGATATTTAAACAATACTGGCAATTAAAATTTTTAAAGTGATGTTTTAAATAAAACAAAACGTGCAGAACTAAAGCAGGGTAAGATAATAGTAGAGAATATACAGTTGAAAGAATTTAGCTACAAATATAGGAAGTAAAAATATCTAAAGGATGGTGCTTCAAAGGCAATGCTGTGTTTACATTTGTCTGTAGGACTGCGTCGTGCCGGCTAGCCTCAGATATTTAACCGCCGTCGGCGTTCCGGAAAGATAAATAAAACACAGCAGAGATTTAAATACTTTTTCGTTCTTTCCGCTTCTTCGCCAAGAGTTGTTTCTAGATTTAAAGGGTGCGATGTATTGGAAGATTGTGTAGGCTATGGGAATGTTTACTTGTTCTAGTTGTCATGCCAAGTAATACACGTGTTCAGTGTTGAAATACCGGCCATTGTTCACGGAGAGCAGAGTAAGTGGAGAGTATTTGGGCCCAAATCATTGCATCTTGGTCCACATACTATCCATGGCTCATTGCTTATTCGTAATTGTCAACTCTTCGGGATTTTGACGGGTTTCTCATGATGTTTTTGGCACAATTTTTGTCATGTCTCGTAATATAAGCAAAATTTTCCCGTCTGCTGGTACTAAAATCTCCGACCGTAAATAAGTCTTTAATCACTATACTTTAATTACTGTTGTACTTATTTTAATTATACCCGGGATACAAGAAACAATCGAATTTTACAGTATTTATATTTTTATCTTATTGACATTCCTATGATATACAAGAGAATATTTACTTCTGACGTCAAAGTAATAGTAATGTATCAAGTAAAACGGTAACATAATACCATGAATTAAAACTAGCGGTAGTCTGTTTAATATCTTAAAACAGCACTTTCAGTTAAACGTAAAAAATAGTTTTTATTTATTTACTTTCGTATGGTTAAGGTGAAATGCATAAAAATTAATACTTTAACATATAATATTCTTAATGTATAAGTATCATTATTAGTGAACACGACATGCGTAAGAATAAAGATAGGTTATTAATTAAATATATAATAATAGATTATATATGTTATAGTGTAAAAAGTTGAAAACTAATAAAAAAACACTTTGTTGGAATAAATGATAAAAATTTTAATGAAGATGTTATAATTTATGTGCGTTTTATGTTTATTATTTCGTTAGTTTTCTATTGCAATAAAACTCATAGCACTAGAATATAAAACACGCGGACGAATTTCTTCCAGGAATTGCAGAATAGTTAATGCTATAGGATAAAAATAATTGATTTATTAAATCTCTTCTGAAAGGTAATTAAAAGATATTTATAACCAAATAGAACGAACAGTATAGCAAAAATAAATAAATGTTATTGCGGTTTCATCTAAACAAAAACACATTGGGTAAGTAAACCAACGTAAATAAATTTTACATGGGCTATGTTAGAGTTTATACCGCATATTGCAATACGCGGTATAAACACTACACACTAGATACATGACCTTAAGAATCGAAAGCTTCAGCTAAGTTGCATATCTCAATAATATTCTATAACATGTTTTTCCCCTGTCTCTTGTGTGGTTAGGTTAAATTTCAAACTTTTGTTTTAGTACCGAGTCCAACGTCTTGGAAGTCGATCTATTTATTTTATTCAAAATATTCTTTATGAAACAGATGTTTCATAAATCGATGTTTCTCTTCCATCTTCATGTTTATTTAAAGAAGACCAATATTTCTAGTATTTAATGTATGTAGATTTATTTAGACTATGTACACGCTGGTTTAAAATTCTCAACAAAATCGGAATTTTCGGGTATCTTGTGATTTTATAAATTTTTGATTGATTATCTTAAATATTAAGAAAATTAAATAGTTGAAAAGCAATGATTTAAAATAATCGCCTAAATATTAATAACCTTATAATTTTTACTAACATTGTTTAAACATTGATTAAAACAGCAAAAACTAAGCAATTAAGTTTTTATTACAAACCTGATGTCAAAGAAATAATAATATGGTTAAAATATGTATAAAATGAGGTATAACTTGTAAAACACACATAGTGTCGTAAACCAACATTAATTTTTAAAGACAGTTTTCGGAGTCATTCGTAAAATATAATTAACATTTTTATCCAGAAAATAGATAAAGTTTTCGGAAGTGAGAAATCAAAGTCAAAAATTGGCCGGTTAATAGTGTAATCCAAAGCTCAGTCAAATTTAAAAGTAGCTAATGTTCTTAAATCGTAGCGCACGGGTCCCGGACAAATATTTTGGCACTTCGGTACGTTACCTGACCGGGAAATTGGCCGTGGGCGCGCCGCCGGGAGACAAAAGTAAATATGTCCCCGTTTTCCCGGATCCTCCCCACATTTTATCGGGGAGCGATCGGCTCTTGGGTCGGGAAATGAATTTAAAACGTGTTTGCGGGTAATCTGTTATCGGTCCCTTGTCTCTTACTTGAATATAGACATTCGAACAAACCTTATATCATAGTCGTGATTACGTGAATGAGAAAACCTTAAAATATAGCATTTACATAATAGTATTTCAGACGCAGAGTCAAAGAAATAAAGGCTTTTAATTTTTTTTCTTGTCATTTATAAAAATATAACATATAATTCATAACAACTTAACAAATTACTTTATTTTTATTAATGTTGTAGTACATTTTTTCGATACATCCTTTCCGTGTTAATATTAGTAAAATTGAATAATATAAACGGGAGCCCTTTGTGGCATCGCATAAAGTTTTATCTATAAGGATAAAACACTTTTGTATAAACTAAAAAAACAATGTGTTGCCTACAGTAAAGAAAGAATAAAAATCGTAACGATTCGATTACAGTAGCTTTATTTTATAATTTACGAAATTAACTATCAAGTTTTTTCAAACATTTTAAACATGAGATACTATTACAAAATATAAGATTGAAATAAAAATAAACAAAGATAATAGGTAGCAGGGACTGATACAAATAATACAGGGTTAATTATTTCTTCACGAGAGCCCTCGTAACCTACTGTAACATCGTCCTAGTCGAGCTCGGAGGGTCATAAAAGCAACATAATACGCGACGACATAAAACTCTTATTATTTTAGTATCTGCGAAACAGCCGCGGAAAACATCTCGTAAAAATAAAAGCAGTCGTGTAGTACGTCGCAGAGTCCCTCACCGAAGCAACATACAGCCGATGTGCAAACTCTAAATCCAGGTGGATTCAGCGTGGACACCGGTTACTATCGAACGAAACTGAGCTAGGAGGATTTCTATGGAAAATGCGGACTTTATGGTAGCCGAGGGATAAGTTTCTATTTTAAATTGAAGAGAAACTCTGAAATGTTTCCTTGTCTCCCGCCGGAGCCGTGTGCATGAGGATGAATAAAATTCACGTCAGGTACGTAATGTAGATCAGAATATTTACACGAGCCGAGAAACTAGTGTTTACATTAAATAAACAAACTGAAGCCTTGAAGTAGGTACTGTAAAAACTCACAAGTTTTTTTTTAACAAGACACTTTTTAGTAAGTATAAATTTTTTTCTTTATTGAAAAAAAATTAAGGTATGATATGAAGCAGGTATTGAGTTTCGTACATATTTAAGCCGTGATCACTCGCTGCTTTCAGTACTGTCAATGTTACACATACGTTCAGATAAAATCAAGAAAAAATATTGAAGGTTTTTGACAGAAACGCGAGTAAGTTCTGGGTGTCCCCATTTACATAGTCGATGTCGGCGCGATGGTGCGTGACGACTTCAAATGGGAATTATAATACCAAATTGAATACAAAACTTTCCTTTCAGTGCCAAGTAATGGAGGAGTCTATGCACCGGAACAATCGAAAAGACAAATACAATGAGAGGAGACGAGACACTGGCTCTGTTGAAATAATAAGTGCCTGACGCCTTTTTGGTCTTTCTTGGCGCACTTTTTTGTAGCGATAAATTTTACGCTTTGATCTTTCCAATTCAAATAGGCTTTCTTTTCAACGAATCAGAAGTTATAGGAATATTTCTAAAGCTTTAAGTGAGGCGACGAAGCGGATTTTCCTTCCCACCGGCGATATCGCTCTGATTGAAATGCAAATGAAACGGTGTCCATTCGGAACGTATTTATTCTATCAAAACTTCTTAGCTAATCTTCAAAATTAGAACCCCATCATATAAATATTTACAAACCTACATTACGTATTTGCGGTTACTTTGGCAAGATGTCAAATCATTCCCAAGCTTTTTAATCAAAAGTCCTCAGCTAATAAACATAAATAAAATGTAAAACCAGTATTTATTATTAAAAAATAAGATTATTAATATTTACATGTTTATTTTTTAAAATAAAAACCTAACTCTTATTTGAACGAACAGACTATGTAAGTAAACAAACAAATACGGCATGGAATGAATTGTTCGAAGTTAGTCGGGTTGACGGCGTTTTCTCGCGTTGTCTAAGTTTTATTACTTGCGAATCAAAGAATGAGCAACTTGTTAGAATCACTATTGCTAGGCAAATTTACTATTCACGAATATGAGTTGGGCCGTGCACACTATTTATAGTACGGCGTTCTTCCGCGCGGAATTTGAAATCCGACGAAACAAGTTGCGACAAAAACATTTGCCTACGCCGTTAGTGAATTGTTCTCCCGCTCGTGACTGGGTAATTTCCATACATTTTAAGTTCTATCGCCTGCGGGACGACGTTCGTTCTTTTGTTGATAAATGTTTGACGGCAACTCTGGGGACGCCATTAAAAGTTTTTTCGTGAATAATTCCAGTTTACATACGCAAATGTTTACTTGTGAGGTTTTCCTGCCATCACCTATTCGCTGAATTCTTATCCCTGGAACTCTTGCTCAGAGAGAAACGAGTTTCATGTGAATAGACATTGAATAAGTAATTGAAAAACTTTTTTTGCCAATTTCTAACTCCGGATCTAGTTTAGGCGTTTAAAAAGACAGCAGAAGTAAAGCTCATCTTTAAATGTAAACAACATACATATAACTACACTTCTCTACGGTTCATGAATCTTTATATGGTGAATTCCCCGAGGTTTGTTCTTGCCTAAAACTTGAAACAACTCGCATTTGAATAGACATACACTTTTACCGATATATTTTTAAAATGCCTTTACTTGACTGACATAAATCGCAATGTCAACAAAAAAAATTGACATGAATTATTCATAGCTGAAAGACCGAAAATATTATAATTAATAATAATACAATATCATTGGCAACAAATCATTTTGGTAAAAGAACGTGCAGAGAATGAATAAGGACAATTTTATTGTGGCAAGGGATTATTATATAAAAATCCCTTCTTGACTATTACATTCTTAAACCAAGATCGGTGTGATCTTTAAACTCGAAGTAAAGACTGTAATCAACTGAAAACAAGTACGGATAAAACCACAAGTAGATATGTGAATGTTAAACTTATCGACGACGTAATGGAGTGTTTGAGAGCAGCAATAAGCTTCGGCGGCTATAACTCACTTCGCGGCAAACTTACTCGATCAGATTGTCTTTGGTAGGGAACGTAAAGAGTCGGTGCGACGTCACGGAGGTTAGATTGTGTGGATAAGCGCGCGTGCCCGACCCACCGCGACTTTAGCTTAGGAACGTATCTCCACATATTGCCTATATTTTTTATAACACGTTTTCAATTTACTTTATTGGTAAAGCCCTTTTATGCTGGCAAGCATTCGAACAAAAACTTACTTCGTATTAGTTACATCAATATGACACTTTATCATAGTTTTTCCTGAATCCCTATGAGAAAAATTGATATATAAACTGAGATTATATAAATAAAAATCACCAATTAAAAATGTGAAATGCTTCTACGTTAAAATATAACACAAAACCCAGAGATTTTTGTTAATACAGTTAAAATAAAAGCAAACAATATGTGCCAGAACTTTGTAAAGGTTTTCAATAAACGCGCAATAAACTGCGTGCTTCCACCTTTGGCACGTTGCGAGTGGCTGAAGGATACCCACATAAATAATTTTAAGGATCAGCGGAGCCACCCAGTGTGATTATTTTGCGTTAATAAAATTAATAAGGTGAATTTTGGCGTGGCTCGAGGCGGCTTTATTGCATTACAGCGAACCGCTTGTTTGTTTGATTAAATGAAAAATATATACGCGAACACTGCGTGGTGTGAAAACACAATTGTCTTTATAATGAAAATACAACAAGAGTATTTTCGTGGTTTCGTTTTTTTAATTTAATTATTAGGTAAAGTGTTCGAAGTAATACATTTTAATATTAACTAAACATGTGTCGCTATTAAAAGTTAAAAAGCTATACATTTTAATATGTATTACCCTTGTTTATGCAATCTCTCTACTCACTACGGAGACGGCAAATTGTCACTGTCAGTCATCTGGATTGCTTAAGCTCTAGCGCCAAAGAAGATTTTTAAGATAACATCTGTCAAAAAAAATGTAAAAAGACTCAAGGAGTCAGATCAAAGTACAGAAGCCATAATGTACAGGTATTCCTGCTTTACAATAAAAGGATAAAAAAGAATATTTTTTTTGCATGTTGTGTTATACATTAGAAAATTAAAATTCAATCTCCGTCTCACAAAAAATATGATAAGATTCAGATAACGGTAGAATATGTTGCCAGAACAAAATATAAACACCGAGATTAACAGCAAGACTTTCCAAGAAAACACTGGGGAGACGAGCGTTATATTTTAATAATGGATAAGGTATCATAAGAGAGTGGAATAAACATGTAAAATGCTTTCTAAATCGATTACATACAGCAAATAGCTTCGTGAAATAACGTTATAAGTTTTTCTACTAAATATACAACACATTCGAAATGTATACCGAAAATACATCCAATGTTTTCAAAGGAAATACGGTAGCTTTCGTACTTGTTCCTGTAAAGACAGATCTTGCGTGTATCATATGAGGGCAAGCAACAAGTTACAGGATAATGCAAGGAAATAAAAACCGTTTTTCTTCACGGTAGAGTTATTTTTTCCATGCCACTAGGAAAATTTAACAAATTTTATATTGATCCATTTTATTCTTTTTTCAATTACTTTAATTAAAAATTGAAAAGTAAATGTAAGAAACCAAAATAAAATTATCAATGACATGACAATTAAATTAAAAAAAAATAATGTACACAGTTTTTGTCACGAAGGTGTAGTTTGATTGTCATATATTAATGAAAAAAATTGTTTTGCGTTTACTAGAAAACTATTTAACTTTAAATATTCACATTCACGAAAGGTTGGCTGCTGGTAAATCGGCTATGCAATTTGTACAGGTTCAGGTGTTTATATGAGGTGAAGTTTCGGAATAGCCGCGAACTGAGTGGGTTAAATGGACCGTGGACGAGGCGAAGCCCGCTGCACTTGTTGCAATTTCTCTCTACTCTGCAACTTAATTGTGCCGAGTGCGCCTTTACATTCGCTATAGACGAATGGCGTTAATTTCGCTTGGGAAGGTTACTTCCATTACACTAATTGCAAGCTACTTTCGTCTTAGCATCTTAGAACTTCGACCAGAGGCGAAGACTACTCGAACAAACCAGCGAAAATTTGAGAGAATCCGACTACCAAAGAGCATGGAAGTTAGCGGGGACGTTTACTAATTTTCCTAATTATGCTTTTAATGTAATTGAAAGAGAGAAGACACGTCGATATCAAAAGTTAGTACTTCTACTATATACTTAAGATATTAAAAGTAGTACTAGGCACTAAGGTATCATTCCTTTTGGCTCCCCCGCCAAAAACACTTTAAGATAAATTACTTAGCACGAGTTTCGCGCACATACAAATCGAGTGTAGAGTCTCTATATTTTATTTCACGGAAGACCCGTTCGATTTACACACCTTTAACTGACGGGGGATGGTAAGTGGCAGGCGAGCTTACGTCGCGCCCCCGGCTCGGTGTAAATTAAGACATTTCCCGTTACGGAGCATCGATTTCGGACTTTATTACTGATAGCGTCACGTCACGAAAAGAATATCCGATTAACAATTAAAGTTGAAACGAATTTTGTGAATCACGAGACGAAGGTGGGCCGATATTATCGCGAGAACGCGAATAATTGGAGCGTCGAGCACCTGTGCTCGATAATGCGACGCCCCGTCTGGTCGAAAGGCCGAGGAATCAATTAGGCCGTTGGCGAATTGCGTAACGGCTCTAGTTACGAGCGGTGCGAGTGGGTCCGCAGCTGCTTTTTGCTCATCCAAAGTCTTGTTATTGCGCTATCGACATCGGGAGCCTCAGATTAAGACATTATGTATTCATCGAATCTTTCGGTCTTTTTATTAAACGTGCTGAAAAAATAGAAAAAGGTTTGTTATCACTTAGTGTATTTATAGATATCATTTTACAGGATGTATGGTTATAAGTGTAGACGCTTTAAAAGGGTGAATATTTAGGCCATTTACTATCAATTAATTTATAAAAATAACAAAAGGCAGAAAGAAAAAGAGTTATCAGAATACAGATATTGTTACTTTTACCTTATATTTTTGTCACTAATTTTAATATGACATACATGTTAAAATTAATTATAGCTTACATATCCCTGTAGACATTATAAGAGAAGTAATTGACCAATAATGGAACATATTTCAGAGTGATCATTTTATATAGGCCGATTGAAAATAGATGTCAAAACTTTAAAAACTTTTTGCTAACAAATGAGCTTCATATTTTATGTCTTAATTATCCTGTATACATATTTTATTGTACCTGTCATACATAGTTATAGGGATCCAATAAGATATTCTGTCACATTTTGTTCAGAAAACGACAATAATGTTTTTTACTTAGTTACTTACTTTATTCCTATTAATATCTACAAGTACATGACGTAATTTACGTATATTTTAATTTACAGATGGGATAACTCTTGAAATAAATGAGATGTATTTATTAATTGTTAATGCAATCTAACAACTTGTCCACTAGTGATTTCCAATCTCCGTAAATACGACCACGTATCTTCCTAGAGAGTAGTTTTTTGCATGCACTAATAACAATTTTATTTTTACCCTTATCTTCCACTTTACTTTCTCTTCTTAATTCCTGTTTGTAGTTAGTAGGGACAAAAAAATCACTTCGCTCCTCGAGCAACGTTTAACTTTAATGTCCGAGTACTAACTTTACTTTTTTTGCTATAAACACCTTATGGCTGTAATGACGATGATGATGAGGTTCATGTCCTTTTTATCCATTTTATCAAAATGATCAGAAAGTACAAAAAAAAATCCAAGGAAACAATTGAGAACACAAATAGGTACGATTTGTCGCAGAAAATTAATAAGAGATGATCTTAATACTTACAAAGTGATTTTAAAGCTGGATAAGACAATAGCTGTTCTTGTTAATGATTAAATAAATTACTTGAGTAAAACTTTTTATAACAGAGTTTTAAACCAAAATCTACCTTCTATATAAATAAAACGATTCACTAAATGTGTTGCTAACCACAAAACTCTAAAACGGGTCAACCTATTTGGATATTTTTTTTTAATTTTTCATTATGAATCGAAGGGTATTCTTAAGCAATAAAGTAAAAAGAAAACCTTTATTGTTCAAATTACAGAATGAAATAAACATAACTAAAAAGGCCATTGGCGTTTTGGAGTGTAATTAAATAAATAATATAGTATACCATAAAGTAATATGATAAATATACAATCATATTATTAAAAAAGTCTTACTTTATAAAGATATTAAAACCAATGAAGTGGCTGCTTTAAGCAATATTTTTATTATTATTTGAAATTTTGACTAGCCAATAACTTTCATCATTATAAAGTCTGTCACATCAAGCATATTCTTATGAAATCGTTCCTTACAGGAAATTATAACACATTAAACACAAGTTAATTTTGAATCGCTTTGAAAATAAGCTAACGCCCTAACACTACGATAATGCAATATTCTCTATGAAGGTTGATGCCGAGGGCAGCCGTGTGAGAATTATTTAGATTTGCTCAGTCACGCGAATATTCGGTTTCAATTATTGAGTTGCTTCAAGCCGTTTGTCACGAGCACTTAGAGACTTATTTAGCTTATAGCACAATGCTATAGTACAAAAGAGAATTTGAAAAAAAATATTCAATAAAGATGATCTACGAAGATTTCGGGTCCACAACTATACTATTACGTAACGGAAAGACGTTAAGCAATAAACTATTCGAGTTGCGGTTCGGTTACGAATTCATTGTTCAGTGAAATTCCTATTTTAGTCGCACTTGCCAGTTGAGTTCTATGGTGACGCTGAAAGACTAATATAAATCTAGTGAAGAGGTCGGAAGTAGGTTTCGGAGACCGCCGTTCATTTTAATGGTGAGATTTATTTATCCCCGATTACGTGGAGTTTTGATCAAATTCCGATGCGGCTTGCGGATTCCCTCTCTACGTTGTTAGGGAACGGCCACGAAGCGGCGCTTGGTGGGGCGGCTCGGTAATCGTCCGTTTAAATATAATTGCAATAACTTAATAAAATCTCAGGCCGCTTTTAATTAATTTGCGGTGACGCCGGCGCCTAATTAGATTGAGATATTGAACTGCTCCGGTGAGATAAAGACTTTTATTATAACGGTACCAAAGGGATTTCGCTTGAATAGGCTCATGTTGTATTAAAACTATTATATTAAAAAAGCTACGAAACAATCATTTGTGAATATCAAATGCTATGGCTTTTAGAAATCTAATAAAGCGTATCCGAACCTAATATTCATGTTCATTGTTGTCCAACGTTATTAACTTTCTACTAGATATAAATCTCTAGATTAATAAACAAAAGGGAAGAACGTTTCATGGTGGTTTAAAAGTATATTTGAAATATACAATGCCAAAAAATAAACGTGTTGCATATACCATTTCCTCTCAGCGGTCTCTCAAAATTGTGATGTTCACTTTTTTATTTTCATATGAAGATTTTATAAAGAACTGACAATGCTCGGAAAGACAGCAAGTGTAATTAAGTCAAGAATAATAGTCTTTAAGTTATTATTGAATGGAAGAGGAAATATTTTATCTGGTCACACCAATTTTTAAAAACAAGTATTTGTGTACTGTATGCCAATTTGTAATGTAATATCAAACTATATTAACCCGGTGAGATGATGACATTATAATTTTCATCATTTAAGCCATAACTCCACTGCTCGACATAGGCCTCTTTTCCAATAGGATGGACAGGTACAGCTAAGGCCGGTTTTGTCCATCTTGGAACGGATTACCTACGCGAGTCCTAAATCCAATACTGATTTATTAATTTCATAACAAATATTGGTCTTTTTCATTCCGGATGGCATAATAGCAGACATCTCTGCTATTTTTACAGTGGTGTTAAAAATTTTAAGTATGCACTACTATTTAGCAGAACACATATACGCCGCGAAGATAATGCAGTATAGATTAAAGGTTGATTATTAGTATTGTCTCCAGTAAACAAGACCAAATCATTACTAATTTTTATTTACTTTGCAATTATTAAATTAAAAATCGCTTATTGTAAAACATTTCTGTTATAATATAAAAGGTGGAAGTACCAAGATATCACCTCATTAAACCTTTTTGCCGAAATTGAAAGAAATGGAATATTCACAATGAAATTAAGGAAATTCCCTGAAAAGGAATCGTCGAGGTTCGGATTTACATCCGATATTATGTAAAGACATCGACTTATTGCAATTTTATACTGACGACGAAGCGTAAAATAGCCGGCAGTCATACGGGATGGCCGGATTAATCATTCTGAAGGAGCAATTTAGCTTGTTGGATGTGAAACGTAGCGTATTGTACATATGCATTAGAGAGGATAGGGTGCTTGCTGGGATCCCTCATTACGACTATGCGTCTTCAAAGTAGATTTCGATCCGGATGGTAGTGTCCCGGATATAAGGTGTACAATTATGCTAATGGGTTCGCAACATTTGACAACGAGAGTCGGCTCAGCTGATTGATTTTCTACGTTCTCCCTTAACACCTAACCGCACTCATGATAATTGCATGACTGAAGCGACAGGTGACGGATCTTACTCCTGCTACATTAATATAAATACAAATATATATTTAAGTAAAGTGCGTCAATTAGCTTTGCATTGTGTACTTATGAAAGCAATTTAAATTGTACTAGTACTAGGTATTAAAAGGAACATCAGTCATATTTTTCCAAAATCAACAGCGAGCTAATAAAACAAATAAATTTCTCGGTGTGTCTAGGCTCATGGGAATGATTGATAGTGTTTTGAGTACATACAGCGCTTATTGAACGTGCCGACCGAGGGAAGCGGCTGCCGAGTTATTCCCACAATATTTATTGAGGTAAATTATTAAAAATTTTGCTACGTAATACTTTGCTACGCTGGTGTAGAAGTAACAAAATTACTTCGTATCTAGTGAAAACATTATACTTTACTAACAATGGTAGTGAAAAGGCTCGGATGAAAAATAACATTCTCTCGTCGTCAACAGTGACTTGCAAGAAAAAAATGCTCATCTAAAGTAGGCGCACAACAAGCGGACGCGTGATTTTCACTACAGTTGTAAGGGGGTCGCGCACCTGCGATATCCCCATAAGACTACGGGCAAAATGCCGACTCACGGGGCCGGTACACGCTTAAATTACGCGTAAAGCCGAATACAAAGGCTATGCGTATTCAAATTCCATTAATCTCCCGTTTGGGGGAAGGTGGGGGTAAAATGAACCAGCACAGACAAAAACAATGCCGCCGGCAAATAACCGGCTCAGCATTGTTCCGGCAATTAGAAAGCTTTCCCATGTACCGGCCGTGTATAAAAACAGTGTAACATCAGCACGAATCGCTGCCTATTGCTCGTTACCATTGATGTTTATTACGGTTATTAGGACTAAGTCGCGTCGCTCGATATCCATGTTTTCAGTCGCGCTCGCTTTCAAACCACATGTAAGTATATTGGCATATGGTAAATTGTGTTGTTAATACACGAATAACTAAAGCGAACAGGGGACCCAAAGTAATATTAATTATTTCATGATTGCGGAATAAACTGTGCCCAATGTTTTAAGGACCATGTGCTTAAATAGATTGGAGGTGGGTGAAATAAAGTTAAAATGATTCATCGAAATAGCTGGTTTGATACACTAAGTAAGCAAGTTAACCTGATTTATTTATTAACGTGGCAATCGGACGCCATTAACTTTGTCATACGATGACAATCTGCGGAATGTTTGGGCTCACGGCGGATAAGGATGAATTAAAACCCGATGACCTGTCGCGATTGATTCGGCGTGACGAGTCGGATTCCAGTTAAGCTCCGCGTCACATCAATCAACAGCTAAATGCGTTCACCTTCATAAAAAAACAAAAATGAAATGACATGACACTTCTTTGGATATTTTATAATTTTTCAATGATTCATATTTATTTGAATAACGATACAGTTTTTTTTTAAAAAAAATTACATGAATATGTACTAAGATTGAAACGAATCAGATCGATTTTAGAAATCATATCGCTCATTAATAAATATTAATCTACATTTGCTAATCACCATCTAGCTATTTTTTATAAAAGCAAAATATTACTCATAAAATGTTTTTAATGAATTTATTGTGTCTTAGATAATTAAGAATAGTTCAATATATTAAATATAAGGATAAGTAACCTACATCATCATTTAAGCCGTATGGCGTACAATGCTCGATATATTCACCTAAATTACCAATAGTATCCAAAAGCTGATTTGCTAGCTGTAATGAGAGTGGGCAAGCCACCTAGCACTCAGAACGAGTGGTCGCCAGAGTTTTAAGGTTCTGCAGTGGTAACCACGACCGGAAGATCATAACATTTTTCTTTTTCCTCCAACCGTTTCCCTCTTTGATGCGGATCGTGATTCTCCGGGGTAATTCTCCTCTTTAATATGCTGCACTATCTGTTCCAATCCCTGATATCGCATTAAGTTTAGCGTAAAATAATGAGCGGATATAGTCCGATCATTTTCTTGGACTACGATCTATCGAACGTTTGCTCTTGATTTTATCCGTCGCTATTAGTTCGAGATTTATAATATTACAAGGATTATACGAAAATAAGAATTATCAATTTGGATTCAATTATAAAACGTTTTAGTTTAAGCGTTGTTTGACATCTGCGCCTTATAACGTGAACAATACGGTCGCCTTACGAGGAAAACTGAGCCATTGTTGTCGCTGTTATTGCGGATTGCGACGTAGCAATAAGCAGTCGTTGTTAGCCCCGGCCACTATTGTAGCCTCTTATTAAGACAAAACGTCTGGCCTACGTTAGCGGTGTGTTTTATATGTAATAAATTCCGGTTTTATTTATTTTTATGTTTGCATGTCAAAGATAACTAAAATATTTTGAAAATTAACATGATGTGTTATTACAAAAATCCGTGTGAAATCCATATTAATGAATGGTTTAAATGTAATCATGAATGAATTTTTATTTTACAACGATTTATAAATATTAAAATTATATTTTAAGTGCCGTTATCATTATTTAAATCAGCTTTGCGGTGGATGGACAAAGGCGTTGAAACTGAAAACTTTGAAGGAGCAAACCGATATCATATGATGTCAATAGGGATCGAGAGCTGTCCACAGATGCGTCCTAATAGTTTAATCTTATTACTTTGGTGAAAGTAATTTGGATTCCAAAGTCATGATTATCAACATTGTAATATGACAAAGGCCTCACTTCAACTTACTTCTAAAAGTTTTGACAGGGACAACGAGAGGGTAATAGATATACAGATCGATTTCAGGTCCCACATTAAGTTCTCGGTGTTAAACCGATCAAACTATCCTAATAATGAACAAAATTATTTGAATAATGTTGAACTTTCTACTAATGAAGTATAATATAATAATAAATTAAATTAAATTACCGAAATTTTCTCTTAATCTTCCACCACGGAATGATCGTCTCGGAAAATATTCATAAGAAAGAATGTACTGATCATTATTTTTATTTCTCAAATGTTTCTGCCACGTTTTAACAACGCTGTTTCCATTTGAATAGACGGTACAATAATTACTGTACCGCGGAGCCTATTCAAACATTTAAGATTTAGATATTTGTTAAAGCTCAATATCTGCATTGGTAAGTTTAAATTTTCAAATAAAATACCATATTGTGTTAATTAATAAGTAACATACAAGAATCATTAGTTTGTTTGAGTCATGAATAGACATTGATAATACCAGTTCAAATAACAGATTATTTGAACTATTAGGTATGTGGGTGAACAATTGCGGGCAAATTCGTCGTGGCCGCGAAAGTGTAAGACCTAAACCTTTAAGCTGTCTCCAATCAAATATTACATTGATTGAAAAAGTCCAGTTATAGCGTTCAAATAATTATACCATCAGGTAATTTACTTATAAAACTAAATTTAAAATACTTGTACATAATTGTTATTAAAAACAAAATATTAAGATTGACTTGTTAAGATTATAATAACATTCATCAAATTGTGAAGATCCTTTCAGTTACCTCAACTTTGAGTGTGGCAGGAAGCAAACCAATTTAACGCTTGAACTTCAAACACGTTTCAGAGATAATAAATATTAATTTGACCGGTAGATAATGCCTATAAGTAATTAACAACCGATACTACCCCGTCTCCCCGTGTGCGTCCCTAAGGCACGGTAATGCGGTTTCGGTAGGAGTATAGTAGATTATATGTAAAAAAAAAACACAAGTTCCAGATTTTGGCTGTGTTTGACAGTAGCTACTTTGCACTGAGTGTGCCATAAGAAAGATAATGTAAGTTTAACTTGTACATTTTGCAACCAATAACATGAAAGGTAGGTATTTCCAAATACTTATTTTACTACATCCGATAGAATTCCATCCAAATATATTTCGGTTAGTTGTTTGGCTTTTATTATATTTAAGATCAAAGAGCTTACTTCAACAAAGGGAACAAGATTCGTAAGCCATACGAATTACATGGTTTGTAATACTTTTGCATATCATCAATATTCCGGATTAAAAATTTACACAGACGGACGTATAAATATAAAGCCATGTTCATGTTATATTAAGTTTTCCGCACTTTTGGATAATCGTCTTTCTACGGCGATGTGAGCCAGGAAATGAAAGCGCTTTCATTTGTTTAAAAGTGGCCTCGCCTTCCTTTAAGTGCCCTAACGTACGGCGAACGGTGCTGAATAACTGAAAGCGCTGCAGTAGGAAAGGCTTATTTAAAAATAAGTCGAGTAATTCCTATGACGAACACGTACGTATTCAATGAGTTTCGAGTGCATTTGCTATTTGTGTTGGAAGGCGCTACAGCCCTCGAGTCGACAACTGGCATTCTCCAATCGGGAGGCGGTTTAAGCCAATTTTGTCTAAGTATTCACACCATTACCTGCAAATATACGCTTGATAATGCTTCATAAAAAGCAACGAAGGACTTAGTTAATTTTATTTTACATTGAAAATGTAATTGTTAATAATAAAGGTCTATTCCATAAACACCGGTATTTTTTATTATGACAGATATTTTAATAAAGGTTTAACATTTAATTTTTGAGTCAAAAAGACATTTAACTCTAAGTTTAATCTCAAAATTTATTCATATTATGTAACTAACAATATTTCTAAATGACTTATAAGTAATAGTCGGTAGCTAATATGATTTGAGGCAACCGGTACCCTTGGGTCGCACCATTACAGAAAATGGTGTTAATTTACGTGAAAATAACCACATATCATGGTTTATCTTATGATAGAAGACCCGTCTTCCGCAAGTCCAGTTTCGATGAAGCTGTTAAAGCCTCAAGTCTACCAGCACATAGTATTTTCCCTATGTAGTAACTAGTTCTTCCATGTCCTCTTTACGAGCTTAAAGAACGCCTCCTGATCATACTACATAGAGTTGTTGCAGGGATTCCTCATACCATTTCTTCTCCCAGCGCTAGGGTTCCCCGATGTGGTAGTAGTGCTATTAGCCAGGCAATAGCAACCGACCAAGTCGAAGTTTATCCCTTTTGGACTCTCTTTGGTCAGATTGGCACTTTGCATCCGACGAAGCTATATAAGAGCTTAGTTCCCTCCTAAACCGCTGAAATAGTAGGTATAAATAATGTGGTGGCGGGAGCGGGAGGAAGGTTCCCACGGGAACCCTCGAGGGTCACTTCTTTTAAACGGGTCTTAGGCTAGGCGCCCTGCCACTTCAAGCCCGTGGAATGTGTAAATGCCATTTAGTTAGCAGTCAGAGTCTGCAAAAAACAAATGGCCATTCCTTCTAACTTGACGGTTAGTGGAATTTTATAAAATTACAATCTTAGCTGACCTCTACGCTCTGAAAGATATATTCTATTCAAATCTCTAAGCCTTATGATTACAGAGATTGTTAGTTAATAGATAAGTGTAAATTAAAGAAAACTGGTATAGATAGATAGATAAACTAAAACAAAAAAAAATATTATTCATTAATATAATACCTTATCAGCGCTGTGGAACAAATATATTCTAATCCCATTTGTAAAATGAGCAATAGCAAGCACGTAGTCGCCTAAATGAAAACCTCCCGCTCCTTTAATCCTTTATTAAACATAAATACGCACTCGGAAGATTCTTAAGTTGGAATGAAAAAACATTTTCGCCGCGGCCGCGTTCGGAGTTTCCACGTCGGAAACTCATATAAAAGACATTTCGGCGAAGCTCCTTGCCTATCGGCGGTATTATTCAAATTAATTTAGCGCGTTGAGGCAAAAAGTGCGCGTGTCGAAAGCGCCGCCCCCATATTCATAGAGCAGCCCTGAATTAGCATCACAATGAAGTGTTAGCGCGAGCGGCAAGTGCTTAACGCGACCTGCGTCTTCTCACACCAGTATATTACGCAATAATGATGTTAAGTTTGAAATTTTAACACCGCTAATTTGTTTAGGCTTTTACTGAGCCAATGTTATCATAATTGAATGTAAATAACAATCGTTAGAGGCTTTTTGTTCTTTTTACAAATTAATCATTCAAAGATAAAAAGAAGTAAGTTCTTTGATAATAACCGAAAACATTATGTACTATCTCTAATTTCTTTCAAAATATTAATCATTGTTCATTAATGAAAAAAACAAGAATTGCAATAGCTAAGAATATAATAAAACACAAAAAAATGTTTCGCAAATGCTAAATTGCCAATAATTACAAGGAATAGATGTCGTCAATGGTGAGTGGCGTTATATTGTTTTTGGACCACCCTTTTACCCACGCCTTCCCGCCTATAAATAAATCAAAATATTCTGGAAGGGCTCGACTTTAAGGCGGCTTAGTGGAATCGTAAAATTCAACAACGTAGGCATCGCCAAGGGGTTTATCTCTTGGTGTGTTTTTGCCGGAATTGTAAGAGTATCAGCGTGTATGAATAGAAATCAACCGACCCTTTTACTGACACATACGGTGACGTGCACCTTACAAAGTTTAATATTTAAACCAGAATTTGTTTTCATAGATATTACAATTAGGTGAACAATTTGTGTGTAATAACACAATGTTCTTAAAACATTCTGTTCTAATTTTTGTGTAGCAAAAAAACGGTTTATACGTGGGCCAGTTATATTAATTATTTATGTCACCTAAACATATAAATTATAGTATTAATTTATTATGTATTAACAAAATCTCAGAAATATTTCACAAATTTATCTTCTGTTGAAGAATAAATAGAGTAAGATGACGTGTAAGACGACAATAAAGATCACAATTAAAAACCATAAAAAGATAGTTTAGCTAGATCAAATAATTTTGATATTACATAGAAGTGTCTTAATTTATTAAAGAAACTTTGGTCACATTTCGATTATTTGTTTTAAATTTATCCCTCGACAAATTAGGGGCAGCCATTATTATTTCAAGTAGGGAGCGTTTTGGTCATTAATAACAATTTATTCAGCACAATGCCGCAATTTCGTTTCACGAAATCTATTCTTTGGAAAAGCGCAGGTTTAATGTTTATAGGGCAAAATGAATAATTAGTGGTTTAAAAGTCATTAACCACGTGAAGGAATTAAGAGCGTGGTAACACCGGAGGAAAGAGGAAAGAGGGACACTAAGAAGTTAATTACTGATATAGTTAACATGAAATAATACAATAAAAACTTAATATTGTTGTTTAGATAACATTTACCTTTAAATATCTCTGGGAAAGGGTCTGTTATCATATTAAGAGTTTCTTTTAAGCCATTTATAAATGGATCTTTCTTCCAATTTAATAAATTGCTAATTGAGTTTCCAAAAAAGGTGTCTAAGCTTTACAATATAATGTTAAAGTCCATTAGTAAAAAATTTTCAAATCAAAATATTATAAACCAAGCATTTATTTGCATGTATCGCCTATATGATTACTTTTATGCTTATCGTTTTAAGTTGTATAACTCTTAACATAACAGACTTAAGACTCACTTTTGTTGAATGAAATAAGTAAAGGTAATGTCAAGGGAAAATATTGAAATTAATTTTATTTTGTGTTATTACTTTCTTGACATTTAACCTAACCTAAAATAAACAAAAACACTAATAGAGTAGTTTCGAAGGCTATCGGTACATGAAATAATTTTCTAATTGAAAGTTCTTCAAGATTGGTTTGTAATAGTGGTACGAAATTGAAAGCTTGATTATTAAAAAATATATAATAAAAAGGAACACAATCTAAAAATATGTAAACGAGCACAAAGAATAGAAATTAAAACGTCTTCTCAGTCGTTATAACCACAACTGATGACAATTTTAAAATTTAAGAGACTAACAACCACAAAAGAAGAATTTTGTAATATTCATTAGAAAGGGAAATTAAAAGGGGTTCTCCAAAAGCTACAAAAACTTAATACAGTACGAATGCGAAATACATTCGCGGTAATTTTTCATAAAAGCAATGAAATTACCCTTGGAACTAAAGTGACCCGCCCGAGGAAAAACAACAATATCCTCGGCCCCTTACTACAAAGAGGCCAGCATTTGTATTATCATTCCATTAAACAAAAGTCACCGGGGTTTCAAGTGAAAACACAGAACTCATTATTCCTGGGTCTGAGAAAATGATTTCAAACGTTAACAAGATTCCCCATAATAGAGTTGCTCCGAGAGAGATTTAACAAAAATAAGTATGAACATCGTGCGCCTCCATTTCTGATTTAGAAGAAATCTGCTCTTCAATAATGTCCCCGTGCTACATCGCAAATACGAGTAAGTACTATGTACGGTGCAGAGTTATAAGACGAATGAAATATTGTTTTATAATCTTCGTCTCAGTTAACGCAACGTGTTCGAATGTCCAATTTTCGAAGTAAATTATTTGGGCACTAGCAACTTCACATTGTTACCATTTTGTTGCAAGTATAATCTATACATTTTAAAAACTTTTTAATAAATATGATTTCAACTCTAGTGATACAAAATAATTTTACAAATACATATAATTATTGTAATTTAACTGTCTAAAACTTTTTAGGAGAATAGCATATTCAACTTGTAAAGCTAAAACTTTCTCGTATAGAACTAAACAAAACGAAAATAAGCTGCCTGAAATCCAGTACATTTTCGCCAGGCCCCTTGAGGTATTCTTATATTATTTATAATACGCTGGGGAGGATCATTCTGCTCGTTTACTGAGGGATATGTTTGTGAATGCTCGTTTGTCAAATGCACAGTCATTTATTCAATGACGTATATTTGGATCTATTCATGGCTAAAGAGTATGAGTGAACAATTTCGGCAAACCTACTTTATCGCATGTACAAATGTTTGCCGTAGTATATGTATGATTTATTGGTTCGATTTGTAATCATGTACAACACAAAGACCGGGTACGATTTGCTGCACCAATTAAACAGTAGCATTCAAAGCGGATGTGCAAAAGACTTTGAATGTCATGATATATCCGGCATCCGGATATTGTACTGTGTCTGACGACCAGGAATTAAATACGATGCCTGTATTGACGAAGTTCTGTATGGCCGAGCTCAAATTAGTACTGCGAGCGCTAAATGTTAAACCTATGTATTCATATTTTGTGTCTTTAATATACTTCAGACTACATACAAAAGTTGAATGAACAAACATCAAGTCTAAAATGTAGTAATATCTATAATAAATAGGCACAAACGCAAATAAAAAGTTTTGTAAATTGATGTTTTAAGACCTTATAGGTGCCTAAATTTGATTTTTTTAATTTCCTTGTCAGTAAAAAATAATTATAATCGCATTAACCATTTTATTGCAAAAATTTTTGGTAGCGTTGTTTGTTGGAATATTTTAGCGAAGAAACTATATGTATGTCCTGACTAAAGTGTTGGTATGTAATACGCTTTACTAAAAAGGTTGGTAGATATTTTAAATTGTATACCGTGTATACCGTGAGTACCATGCTGTCTACTTTAAAGTTTTTCATTTATACATCGACAAAAAATTAATCCCTTAAATAATCTTTATTAGTAGGTATCGTACTTTGTCGCATTTGCTTTGTTTGTAACTCCTTAGCTAGATCCATTACACGACCTTATGTAGCTTTTAAGCCATTTCATTTAGCTACTGCTCTCTGGTCGGGAGTAGCAAAGAAACATTGTTACTCCAATATGTGAAGCATAATTTCATTAACAGAGTGAAAAACAAAAGTGTTAGAGGAGACACGCGGGCTTCCTTTAATTAATATGTTGTTTAGTACGGAGGCACAAAAATAATTCGACAAAGAAGTTTATTCTAATAAATATTATTAGAAATGGAAAAGCTTCAGTAGTTATAAATTCGCACTATCACGGTGGTCTCTATTAAAAGAAAAGTACTCGGTAAATTACTTTAGTAAACTTAATTAGTATAAAAAGAAGAACTAAAGTATTTTTGTTGTGATAACAAAGGTTACGTGTTCAGTATCGATTACTAAAATATACAACATTTATATAGATGGTTGGTACTCTCTGATCAGATTTTTAAAAAAAATTCAATAAAGTTATGAACTTTAACTTTTTAATATTCTTTTATATTTTAGAATCACCTAACATAGCGTTTTATTATTAGCGTGCGTACAAAATTTCCCGTTCGATTAAATATAAAAAAATGTTCGAACTATTACAAAACTTTTATATTTATACGTTGCCAAAAGTACTATGTTAATGTATTAATTCAAAGAATTTTCAATTAAGACGAAAAGGTTATTTTCGTTTCGATTATAAATTTACTTAATGTAATTAACTTCGCTAATGAATAATAGAAAATCATTTTTTGCGAAAATTAGCAAGATTAACGTAATTAATGATAAATGTTAACCAGTTCTATTCGTTCATCGCCCGCAATTAGATCACACGGCGGTAATTAATATACTAAAGCAAAAAAAGGCCAGTTGTTCCTACGGCGTTTAAGTATCAGAGGCGTAAAACCGGACTGTAAAAGGAAACCAGCATATTTATTGTTTCTGTTATTCTTTAAGTGGGTCATAAAGTTAATAAAGGGTTTTTGAAACAAGCTAGCAGCACGTTCAAGATAAGCAGTCTCGGCGAGTGAAAATCTTTTAAAATGTCGTTAAAAGCAACCCCAAACCGAGCAGACAAAAGCCTAATGGGCTAATTGTTGACGAAAAGTATTCTCGATGCAAATTCGTACACTTTACAGCCCATTGCGAATTTGTACTTCGTTTGAAAATTTTTGTAATTAGCTCCGACCGTCGAATAAGATTAATGATTACTCTAGAGTCGTATTTATTTAAAAAAAAAAACTAGTCGTAAACCTTTGTACGGAAGAATTTTTTAATTACATACTTTGAATATATTGCAATACTGCAATTCATCATATTTTCAGCCGTAGGACATTCACTGCTGAATATAAGCCTCTGCCATAAATTTTTAATAAGACCGGGAGAAAACAGCACAGGGCTTTCCGACGACTTTAACGAGGTCATCTACACAAGGTAGACTTTAACAAGGTCTACCTTGAGGGTGGACGTCTTACGGTTTGCTATACAGTAGTCTACATGACCTGCACGCTGCAAACTCAACTTGACATTCCACCGGGATATGTTGGTTACCTTCGTCCGTCAACGTTCCTCATTGCTAATTCAATTTCGTAATGAAATCCTGACATTCGCCCTCTCTATGGCTCCTTGAGTGTTTTTATACTTAAGGTCATCACTATTATCACAGTTTGGTAGTAAACTTTCATCTTTAGACAGTGAGGTATGTTGGATGACAATGTTTTTCAGTGGAACCTTGTTCTTAAGGCTGCAAGTATATTTTAAATAATAAAAAAATCAGTCTTTGAATCAAAATGATAAAAGAAACAATACAGAAAAATACCTGTGTTTCTTATTTACGTGTATCTTAAGGTAAAGCTTGAGACACTTGTTAAGTATTTTGATTTTACGCAGACTCTAACAGCGGGTTTAGCTGTAAATGGAGGTTTACTAAGATAACAGAAAAAGAACAGGAATAAAAGTGATTTTTCCTCTTAAAAGGTTTATACTAAATGATTTGTAAAAAGAACTAAAAAATAATAAATTTTAATAAAATATTAAGAAGAAAGTTACCTTTGGATTATTTTCTCAGCGACTATTTAATGTTTACCGTTTAAATATTAATCGCAACAAAGTATCTCTATTTTGAGTAATATACACTTATAGAATGGTATAAAATATTCCAGGTTAAGAATAATAGATCTAAATATTTTGCGAAGAACTGTTTCCCAGGAAATTGATTTGAAAAGTGATTACAATTATTTTAAATACTTTTTAATAAACAGAGCGACGTACTATATGCGGTCGCTTAATTCTTATTCGTAAAAATAAAAATGAGATGTTTTTAGTGGTCTTGAAAGATTTTACAAAATTTATTAAATCGCATCTTAAAGGAACTGGGAACTAGTTGAGCAGCACATTTATCGGAAAACGTAACAGTACTCGGAAGTAAGAGAATACTTAATTGGTGTAAGTACCTAGGAAGCTCATTGGCCATACTTCCCCAAAGACAAAGGTTCTTTAGATCCGCCATGCAATTCGATCCACCTACTCCCCTCCTCAGTAATTTTCTCGTTAACGGGATGAATAAAACATTGCATTTCTTTCCTTAATAGAAGCTGTTACTTAACGAAATAATATTTTTAACACATTTTTTTTATACTTCGAGTCTGTACAAGCCAATATAATAAAAAAATTCAATCTTATCATGGACAATTTACGAAGAAAAGTACATGTCAATAAAAAAATTGTTGTTCTAACGAGAACCTCAAAATGGCTCATAAGCAATGAAACAGCGCAATTTCATGAGAAAGGCGGTCCACAAATAAACCAAAGCAAAGCACATTCCCGCCTCCATAAAATGCAGACGGAAATAAACGTAACAGACTCGAGGTTTAAAAAGTCTGCTCGACGACAACCGCAAAACTCAGCAAAAATCTCTAGTGTGAGTCGACATTCCAGTGTTGGAATTTTCATAACTGGTATACGGTGTCCGCGTTCCTGGTGAAAGATACCAAATTTGTCCCGAGGCGCCTTCGAGCACCGTTCGTGATCTACCGCCTTTACACTGTCGCGGCTGGGAATTCGAACGCCGCACTTTATTACGTATCGTAAGTGCCTCGCTCGCTGGCTCGAGAAATACGTCCGTACCCTTTCGAACACAATTCGCAACTAAAGTAGGATGATAAACGTAAAACTTGCTTGCTTTTCTCACTTTCGTACTTTTTTAATTAGACGGGCGGCGACGCACATTGGGATATCAGATAGACAAAAGAATAGATAATGACAAACAGATCTAAAATATTTCTTCCAAAAAAAAATTGAATGTTCTGTAAAATTTCATATACCAAGGTCTACCACGACAACAGCAAAGTACCAAGTGTTGGATATTGTAGCTTATACTATACCAAAATTACGTGAGTTTTCCATATACTGCCATTCAGCCAATTTTCTCATATCCGACACAGGAACATAATAAGGAAGGCTTTTGTAAAGGGAAAGAGGTTCCTGCGTCTACAATGCGTAGTCACCGCATGTACTCATCGTTGAAAAAGGTAAAACCCGTCGCAATATTCGGTTTCCGTTCATATTGAGTATGCGTGCTTATTTTGGGAGCCTGACTATCTTAACAAATTTTTAAGCCATATTAAAAATTATATCAGAGGAAAAACTAGCGTAGGTGATGTGACATTCAAAAATTTAAAAAAAAATATTCTGTAACCGTTACTAACGTTTTGGCTTATGTTTTTGTGCGAAAAATATTTCTTTAATACATTCATTTCACTAAATTTCACATACTGAATATTATATTATATACGATTAAGTATAATTCTTTTACACTAAAATTGTCTTCCGTTATATTTAAAAATAGTTTCCCCGCCTGCAGCCTGCTGTGTTCGTCTTGTTAAAACATTAAGAGATATGTTTTGACTTACAAGTGTGCGTTGCTAAGTATAATTTTGCTTACCTGAAACAAATAAATAAATCATAAATACATTTTAAAGGTAAATATTTAATTGTAATGTCATAAATTAAGATATGTGTACAAGTACTGATAAGATAATTTAAGATTTTAATTTACATCACATTTTAAATTTTTTTGAAATTGAATTTATGTTATCTTTATATTTATGAAGAAATTGTTGTAGCGATGGACCTCATAGGTGTTGGTTGTATGATATAAATGTATCCGAATACGTTATTTTTCTAATTGTTGCTAGTGGATCTGTATAAATAAAGTTAAAGTTACAGCTTTCTCTGATAAAGAGATATTTTACTTATAATAAATATGGCATATATATTTAAATAGCGGTGTTTAAGTAATTTTTAGACACAGTTTGTGACACTATAGTGAAATTTATGAGTCAATCAGATGTTTTAGGTGACGAGAGCACTCCCGGGTTCCGTAGTGTACTGTATTACAGAACATTGAAAAAGGCAATGCTTCGCTTATCATCTTCTTAGTCATATGACTAAAACTAACTAAACTGCGAAGACTAACTAAGACAAAAACTACTAAAAGTATATACTTTTGCCAGAGCAGTCATACGCATACGCGGGAGTGGCGCGGCCCTTGTAACAGTCTTCTGTCAACTTCCTCGGCAATTCCATAAGGTCCCTTGCCTGATCTGTTTATCGCATAGCGAAGCGATCTTTAGATTTTGAACCACTATACCCTAGACAACGTATTGTAAGGAGACAATTTTATTCATCTTGACTTTTGATATCATTCCTGTAATTTCTCAATACAGAGATGCTCACAGTTATAAAACATATATTTCTTAATACATGTATTTAATTACTTTATTTATGATAATGTCTTAACGAATTTATTCAAATTTTGTGAGTTATGATTAAGCAATGGGCATGTAGAGACGGTATTATTTAAGAAATGGATACCATTCCGGAATTTGAAATATGTTAATGATTTAAACGGATATTTATTTGAATTTGAATACTATATAAAGTGCGTACGTGAGCTGCCAGGCACAGACGAAGTAGATGACCAAGCGAGTCAAGTGACGTTGTAAACCTTCCGGTTTTTATAATAAAGTCACAGGAAATACAAAAGAAAAAATACAGTAAGTAAATGTTTCCGACTTAAAAAAACTGCTTTATACTTTACTGCTATTTTTTTTTTACTTTTAGGCTAACCAAGCTTTAAGTTTGGTTTTTAGGTTAAATAACTAAAAAATAATAAAAAAGGTCGTCAGATAATGAAGACATACACAAAATAAACTCTCTAAGCTCTTTGTTCATCGTTACAGATTTTTTTTTTATAAAAAATTGTAAAACTGGATAATGTTGTTAATATAACATTTATTAACGAACGAACTTCGAATTTTCCTGAAAGTTATAAAGTATGCGGGATACGGGGTTGTAAAGGTTGTCCTTTTAAAATTTAACAATATTGAAAGGCGTAATTCGTTGTGATCGACCTGTGTTAATCTACATAAGTCTGTGAACTCCATCGGGTGGCTGAATCTAAAGCCAGCTTCTCATTCATCTATCATCCGGTACCCCATCCGTCGACCGAATAGCTATGGGATGACTGTCAGAAATTCAATAACCTACTGTCAGGCAAACAGGTAGCGAAACATTAAACAGAGACGCGTCACATTTTCTTTAATCAATTAAATACGAATCAAATAACTGTTTCTATCGTATGACAGGCGGTGAAAAATAGCAATGATAAATAATGTAAATTATCTTTAATTATCATTATCGTTTATGGTGTAAGGTGGTTGTATCATAAAATGGTACACGATTAAGAATAAAAATAGAGTTAAGAAAAACACATAAAATTCAATTAACATTTTATTGACGCTTATTTCTGCTCATCACTGGACGTATTGTATAATACATATATGTTGTATTTTAATTGTGTAGTTTATGTATTATAAAAAGTGTAATATTAAGTTATTTTTATTATTGTAAGTGATATATAATACGGATTGTATCTATTATCAACATCAATAACTTGGTGAACGCCCGTTTCTTTTTTCTCTATTAAGTAGGTTTATTCAATGGTTGCACGAAAGAAAAAGTTTAATATTTTTTTTAATTCCTTCATAAATAAATATAAAAAGTGAATAAATTAATAGAATAAATAATTTCATTTGATGTAACATAAGAGTTATTATTCGTGTAATAGTAAGGCGTCATGACCGAAAATGTATAGGGCTCTTATAAAAGATGAGGATTCGAAACACATTCTAAGAATGCGCGGTCCGTACAAAATTTATTTATGTTAAAACACCTCGACGGTCGTACTGGGTCCCGAATACGACCGATCCCAATGCAATAAATCGCAATAGACACGGCCCGCGCGGGTACATAGCCGCAGTTAGACGTTTTTACTGTCGATAGTTTCTGCGTTAATCTAAAAGCGGATACGATCATTTCGTGATGACGTCGGCACACTCGTTGCACTTCAGGCAAATTGAAGTTAAACTATAATTTTGAATTAAATAGAATAGTCGCCGCGAAGTAGCAACAAATTTGCAGTTTCTTTTAAAACGTTTTATTTTAGACATGATCGTTCCAAGAAATTTACAGGTATATTACAAAATAATAACACAATTATTGCGTAATTTAAAAATATAAATAGCATGCTATACGTGTTATCGAGAAACAATAGGATTTTTTCACTAACTAATATTATGTTTTTAGAGTTTTAGTTTCATTTTCAAACGCATGTTTTCTTTTCAAAGACGATTTTTTTTCTTAGATTAAAAAAATACGTTTTCTTAGTCATGTTTTAAACATTTCTCACAGAATTATTTACATCATACTGAAAGTGTGCTTCTTAGTGTTATTAAGAAGAAAGTAATTACAACTTTCATTAAGTTGTGTTTTATTATACTTAGTTTATATACATACTTTTTATGTGTACAATATAGTATAATGTAGTTAGTTAGATTAATGTTAGTGAGAACTAATTCACAATTTGTATCCTATTTTCATTTGTATTTGTCATAAAGTCATATTGTATTAGTAATTAAGGGTATATCATTAGTGAAAATGACGCAAAATGATTACTCGCACTTCAAACAATTCACCGCGGCCCACTACAACTTAATGACAATATAAACACGGCCACTGTGTTAGTATCATTGTCGCCCCATAACGTCATAAAATCTCGAAGATACGGAAACGGCACTGCGGGCATTGCGTAGTTCGTTAGCTAAATTGATTTATTAGTTATTTCGTTAGTACACGTGCAGTATACACGGGAAATTCATTAAAACGTGAGTTTCATATTTTATTAATGTTTATTTAGGAATATAAAGAAAAGGAAATTTAAAAAAAAAACCTACGGCTCCGGATAGAAAATACTTCAAAGTGAGACGGTATTAAAAAGAGTGTGCCGTAACCGTATGCCCCCCACATATAAAATACATTTCTTAATTGACTTTTTCCTTTACATTCCCTCGTGCAAACAGAAGCGGGATATTGCTTTTTTACTGTAAATACTCAATAAATTGCTAAAAACTAGCTGAAATTGATTTTAGAATTTTTATAATTGTAATCGTAAAAACACTTTATTTTAGTTTTAGTAAAGAAAAATAAATCAAGACTTTGACAAGTCTTCGTTAACAACTGTCTTCGAGTTATTCTCGCTATATACTGGCCTGAGTAAGTCTCCAACGTTGGCCTCGACCAGCAGAACAAATGCCGCAAGTGGTACTGGATAGGCCACACACTCCGACGGGACCCTAATCACATATCCAGGCAAGCCCTGAATCACTGATCACTGCAGAAGTGAAGGCAGTTGGAATGACGTGAAGCGAAGTAAAGCGTGAGGCTCAAGGCCGCTCGGGATAGTGACGTACTGTGGACGCTTCCTGCCCCATCTTGGGGACATAGGAATAAATGACGATGATAATAGTAAAATATTTTTTATTTTAAACTGTTTTTTAGCTAAAAACAATTTTGAAATTAAATTTAGAACTTCAAAGCAAATGTAACTTAACTTTTGTAATAAAAAAAATCCTAGAAACATAAATTAAGTTGTTACGCTTATATAACAACGAAATATATTATAATAATAATTTACGTATTGAGCTTCTAGAAATTACTATTAAGATGAATTTTGTTATTAAATATAAAGCATAATGTAATGTATAAACAAACGCAATAAAGGAAAATTTTAATAAAATTATCCCTTTAATTAGGTGTAAAGCAACGTTTAACCGCCGCGTTTGCGTCGTAACAACTGAACAAAAATTGTACGCACAGCTCATTTCGCGGGGTTATTTTTATTTAATTCTAGGCAGGTGCGGCGCGGTCGTTCCAACCAATATTTTTGCACGATTACCATGCTGATGAAAAGCCAACATTCGGAACACGCGGCAAATATACAACTACTTATGTGGTTTTATTAATTTCAGGCGAACTTGTTTCTCTTGTGTTTAAACAGTTGTCATATAAATATCAGTAAGCAGCAATTTCGGCAGATGCCTCCTCTATTGACCTATTCGAAACTAATAAATACGATTAATCGTGTTTTATCTTAGGTAGTGAAGGAATTTTCGGGAGAGACATATCGAATTAAAAAAAATTAAAAAAACGCATACGAGATATCCCAAAAAAAGCGAAATTCGAATATCAAAATTCGCACAAAAAGATTAATTTCCCTTTTCAGATTTCTATTCAAAACAATATTTTAATTCCCAAATATCCTCCACAACTTGCCTTGTTCTTTTCTCGTGTATTGTGAAATACTTTTTAAAACTAGGACGTGTAAGCAAAAACTAAGAACAATGCCATTGCAACGCTTTAATCTGTATACAACTTAACAATGCAGCGAAAATAATATTAACCACATTCTTCAAGAATATTAAGATTTCTCTAAAGAATCTCTACGTGGACTTATGTATGTGGACCAAAAAGTCAACAATTTATGATGCCTTATCGTATATCAGCCAAAAAATGTCCACTGCAAGGTTTAGGCCTCTTCCAAAGATCTACAATATGAGCCGTCGTGCTCAGCCAGCATCCAGAGACTTCCTGAGACCTAAACTCGCTCTACTTACAGGGCGGCGCGTCTATCGGCTTTTGGTAACCACTCACGACTTCTTTCCCCGTCATTTGAGATGAACAATTCTTCGAACTTCGTCAGTTATATTAGTTATTATGGAAATCACTTTCATTTCCGATTTGCCTTATATGTTTGTAAAAAAAATGACTTTTTTAGATATAGTATTACAAGAAATACTTTTTATTCAACGATATACATTAAGAAAAAAAACGTCTAAACATGTGATTTTAAATATGATAAACGTATTATTGTCGAAATAAAAATGAAAGGGCGATTATATTATATTATTTGCGTTCTCAGATCGATAACAATATTATTTTAAATTACAAGTAAAAATTTAGTTTCCAAGCTCAATATATAGTCTTTACTCGATATAAAAATAATGTTATTTCTCCAGTTACCAATAAGAAAAGATTCCGATCACTGCTTTCCGCAATAAACATATCGGAACGAGAGTAAGATAAACATATCTGAACAAGCAAGCGGTATGTCTAAAATATGCAACCTTCCGCGCATCTTGATATTCGTGTAAACAAGAAAACGATTGCAGATTGTCTATGGATATCAATATATGTTATATTCGAATATAAATTATTTTTGTGATTCGTATATACAAGTAACAAAGAAATAAGCGGTTGACGTGTTTTCAAAATGTAGTGTATTTCGTCATGTATTTACTACATAAATATGATATATTGTCACATTTGTTTGCTATTTAAATAATTTAAGAAGTCTTACTTTTGTCTGCGAGATGTAAGCACATAGTCTATCTGTTAAAATTTGATTTGGTTCTATTCTTCATTCAGATTTTCATCATCATCACCACAGCCGTTATGATGCCCGCTTCAAAGCATGCGGTCTCCCGCAAAAACTCGCCAAGATTACCGGTCTCACGCTGCCCGCATCAAAAGACTTCAGGCAAATTAACTATGTATGACGTCACCGTTACATTAAAATAAACGTTATAAATAATATAATGGTATGTTCCATCGAAATCGTGTTCAGCTAGATAATTTTTTTAATAAATGTGCCTGAGAGCGCAGACCTCTGCAATGATGAAAAATGCATAACCCATAAAAGAGCGTAACCAAGCGCCGAAGCTGGTCCCATCGAGGACCGAAGCTCAACAATGCAAACGAACGGACGTCCGTACGGCAAGTAATATATTTTTAATTGATGCACGCCGGGCGATGTGTCGAGCAAACATTTACGCGTTTATTCGGACGATGACGGGCAAGCTCCGTTGTTCGTTTTAACTCGAGTATTAATTGGTGGAAAAGTGTGCAATTCGCGTGTTTGCACTTTCAGCCACTGTAAATATTAACATTGTAATTATGCGAAGGCTTTCTGTATGATAATTTTTGAAATTATTTTCCAACAGACGTTTCCCGTACCTGGATGTTGCTGAGAGTGGTTGATATATTTATTTACTACTCACGATTAATATCGAACACCGAGAATAACTCGCGTTGTTAACTCATTAAAGCGTTATATTTTAACAAGCTTGCTAAAGCTACACACCAAGACGCATCTTCAATCTTCGTTATGATGAACAATTATTGGCATATGCACGCCGATCACGCATATCACTTTTATTCTTCGTTCAATTTATATAACTTACATATTTAGCAGTTATGATTATTTTAGGACTAGATCATAATCTCAGGTGGTTATAAACTGTATTGTAACCACTTAATAATTATTATTAAAGAAAATAATTGTGAATAAATCGCCAACAAAAAATTACATACTTAAATGTTGAGCAAAGTTGATTAATTATTGTTCATTTTCAATCATTTATTATGGTCATATATGATCACAAGAAGAAAACCAAGAGAGCCCGATTTGATAGAAATTAAAATAAATTGGAGCTTTACTAAAACGCCCTTCTCCAACATTATTTATCATTTTTTTACCTTAAACCGTAACATTAGTGGTGTTTGTGAAAAAAAAAAAAACAACTTCATACATTATAAACTACATAATGATTTACACTTTGCAACAAGAATCGGTAAAACAGTAAATAATATCGCAAACGGCTTTATTGAATTGAATACTAATTACTATGGGCACGCTGTGCTATCGACTTCGGAATTCGGAGTCCAGTGTATAGAGAAAGTGGAGTATGTGTATACAATACTCGAACGGTACTCGAGTAATCTCTGTAACGCAAGACTGCTATCTAATATTCTAACATACAAAGTTTATTCTGTTCATGATATTTTACATGATTTAACGTATATTTTATTTTAATGGTTATTTATTTACTCATATAGTTATCCACATTCACCACTTGTGGTCGTCATGAGAAGATTATCAAAACATCCCAATTCTTCTGTAATGGGGTCCTCTTACTTAAAGCTATCAGCGTTACAAATGGGTTCCGTTCTGAAAAGAGGCCACAAAAACACTCAGACGCGTTTTATTTTTGTTTTTACTTTCACAACTTTAATACAGTAGTAGTATTTACTTTAGTGGTATTAATACCATTAATAATTACTACTAATTAATACGGATTTTATATACGGAAATTAAATAAATTCCCCTTATTAGGAACGGATGTATGTGATAAGTACAGTATGGGTACATTGTCTTCATAAATTTTGCTATTGTGTGGCAAAAGCATGTTCTAATGTTAAATTATTTCATGTCTAGTCGAAATGAATATTTATGTCTTAAAATGACTTGCGTTATATGGACCCGAACAAGCCTTATCACTTATCTTAAAAATCATCATCAGTTCGATCTAAAATAACAAAGAGTCCTCGAAGTCTTTATCATCAAAATTAGGAAAACATACCGTTTTAACAGATAATATCAGTGCAAAATAAAATTTATAATTCGATAATATAATTGCAAATTGAAACATGGTTCGGTTCTCTCGGGCACCTTCGCAAAGCAATTTCAAACACGTTTCAAGTGAGAGCCTATGGTGGGGTCTCCGACGTGGCCCCTTATGCCCTGTTCCACATGAAGCATTAACCTAAGTAACCTAAGAGCTTGACAAACCTCTAGTTTAGTGTAGCGCGGTAATATAACTTAGCTAACACATTAAGGCAGTCCTCCAATTTTTTTACTGTAGAAAAGTTTAGACCATTAACGCCTCACCGCCTCTTATCCAACGAACCTGTAATTGCCGATAGATAAACAGTAAAACATTTGCTAATCCATAACAAAATTTCTTCTAAGATTGTAATTTAATGAAACATTTTTGGTACGCAGTGAAATGATGTAATTAAGTCCAGGATTTGTTACAACGTAAAAGAGTTTTGCGCAATTTGTGTTTTCTTCTGATTTAACGATGCTTCAAGTCCGTAAGGTAAATTGATATTATACGATAACTGGTTAGTCAGCGTATAAAAGTATTTGTTTTCCTCGTCGGCGTTCTCTTCGCTTTCAATATTGTTACCATGAAACATAACTCAATTTATTAGTTCCATCGGTTGCGATATTTTAATAATTTCCGCATTAGCGATGATCTCGTCTTATTTACGCGACTTGCCTCAGGTAAGTAAAGTATTAAAACGTACGTATGAGTAAATTTCAAAAAGGCTGAACAACTGGAATTGATTCATATTACCGTTACGATATTAAATTTCAAGTTAGGTTCCCAAACTATTATATGGGTTTGATAAAAAATTTATTTATTTTACATAGTCAAAATATTTTGACAAGTAGAACATTATTTAGGCAAGTACACTAAATAATTTTCATTATCTGGTTTCTAACATTACAATACACAGTTGATTAAATAAGTTAATTCAAAAGTCCAGCACTTGGTAACCAACCAACATAGCTACGTCGCCAAAGTTGGTCGATTATTGAAATAAACTTTAAGAACAATGTGCAAGTGTATGCTCCTTCTCAAGTATTAGCACACAGCAGGCGATACGAGCGCTAGGAAGATATTTTTTAAGGCCGTGTCTTAAGATGAAGGACTATGACCATATGAGTTACAGTAATTACTTTAGACACTGAAACAAGATTGTCACTTCAGGTATCATTGGCAAGCTTACAGCCACATAACGAGCCATGGAGAGGGCTATGCTCAGGATTTGTCTTCGAAAACGAATCAAGAATGTGGAAGAACGTTGGTGAACAAAAACACAGACACAGATCTACAGATTAGTGGGTTTAAGGGGCAGTACGCAGGCCACATTGCGCGTAAAACTAGTAACCACGAGTCTAGAAGACCACGCACCGGTAAACGCAACGTAGAAGTCACAGAGATTCTTATTACGATTGTCGGAAGATGCAGGTCCATTTCGACCGGTTTTATGACAAATCTTTAGGAGACGTCAACGTTCAACAGTGAATGTACTATGACTAAAACGATGTTATTGGTCATGGTTTTCTTTATAACCGTACATAAACTGTAAAGAAGTGATCTATTATATTTAAGTGTTACGTATTTAAATGTTACAGTCTGGCAACAAAATACAATTGTGTTGTGTGCAATGGCCTTTATGCTGCAACGAAGCCAGTGGTCGAAGTTTTTACGGGGGACCCTCTCGAGAATATGGTCGGTACATTAACGTTTAATGTCCTCAGTAGTTTCACTAGTTGAAATTTAAAATTGGTTTTGCGAAACAGTTCCGATAATAAAGAGTGAAAAGTAAGGAACGAAATGATTTTTCAATTAGGCGAATAGCTTTGGAGTTAGCTAAGATAGATTAAATTGATTTGTGTTTATCGCGAAATACTTTAACTGCTCTATATTAAAAAATTTAAGTTTAAGTTCTCCTCTTCCTTATTAGGAATTTTTTAATAAATTAATCGAGATATGTACAATTATATTTTATAATATGACAGTTATATAATTATTATATTGAAAAAGTAAAATCATGAAAAATTAAATCAAGCCAATGTCAAATACGACCACGCATACAGATGTCAATGCATGTATGAATTTTTCTTAGTTTAATATAATAAGTAAAATATAAAATAATTGTTAAGTTAGATAAATATGGAGGGATTAATAAAAACGGAAAAATATGTTTATTGATATTACATACATACAATAAAATTAAGAAGAGGTACAAATTGTAAAAGAAAAGATTGCGGGTAATCCGGCATATCTTAAATACCTAGAATTAGAGATGTACGAGAAGTTTACTAATCCGAACTGGAATCGCGCGAGAGACGTATTTCTGTATATTATAATACTCGGACTTAGCTCTGGTAGAAGGTTTGTGTTCCACTAAAAGGTATATTATACAGCTAAAATGAAGCTGAGAACAAATATAGAAACGTAATCTACTTTCACAGGGCATAAATATACGTTGACGAATAGTAGATATTTATTACGTTTTCTACCATTTTATTTATAAGCGTGTACACGATGATTGGTTATAGGTGTAAAAGTATTAATGAGGTGTACAGCTCATTTGTCAATAAAAAGTTACTACTACACACATTTTCAATAACAATGTACAAAGTAATCACTGAAATATCTGATATTGATTTATCTTTTGCAATTCGTCAGGACATTAACTTGTAGCACTACAAAGTCTGCATGGACATTTATAGTAACCAATAATTAATTTGAATGTGTAGTATTGCGAATTGCGAAAACGCTTTTTCTTACAATATCATTTTTTGTTGTTTAATTTTTCTGAAGCCATTACTGAATAAGGTTTACCATGCGTTTATTAACAGCTAGTAAGCTATATATTTCACCTTGTTAAAGCTCATACACCTGTAATCAATTTATTTCTACGTATCGTACCAATTTCTTTCATGACATATTATAAACTAAAATTAAATTTAGAAATGCATTGTTAATATTCATATCCATAAAATAATATCTATGTCTGTGTTTTTAATAATTTAAAAATGTAAATCTTTGTTTGTATTAAAAGTTTATGTGGACACAAGTACGAATAAGTATTCGCACCAAAACATTAGTAATGACGGAGTTTGCTTTAAAAGATGCTACAGTTGGAGAGAATTAAGTTAATAAAATTTATCACTTCTTGCCTCAAAGTGCTAGGCGAACGTGTGTCACATAGGAGTTAAATTAATTAAAAAATTGAACAGTCCCATTGAATGGCTCATGGAAGCGTAGTGAAGAGGATACCGAGGAAAAAGGAGCAAAAGCGCCAGCGCCGGGAACGATGACGGCAAACTTATAAAACAGAACGGATACCTCCCCGTCTCGATGTGAGCATTCCTAAGGAACGGTACAGCGGTTTCGGTAGTACTATAATAAAAAATGTAACAAAGTATGTAACTGTAAATGAACTGAACCTTATATTCTTATAACATCTCAAGGACAGTTTATAAAATATTAATAATCAAATTTAGATAAGAGAATTTGGAAGATCAAAGCAATAATGGCATCGTCAACGTACCTAAGGTACAATGAGTTTACTGATAAAAAGCCACGGCTACAGTATTCCCTACATTCATTATGTACTTCACTTCTTAATGAGATAATACACGGTTTAATGTACTGCGATAAGCCCATACAAAACATAAAAAGCGACGCCGTTCGTAAATATAATAAAGGTAAAAGCGGGCATACGTCCAAGTACACTTAACGTAGGTACTCGACAGCATAAAAGTATCGAGCGGCATATTGTTGGGGAACACTGGAACCTCTCAGGTGTTCACAACATACGTAACCATACAATGATTAATGCTCACGCCGTGACGTGGCGGATGCAGCGACTGAAACCAAAGTTTCGACCGCACATACGAAACAGCATAGAGGAATAAATATACAGCAGTCAAAATATATAGCAAAAGTCACCACGTAGCCGATGCTTCATTCAGTAATAGCCAATACCATACAACATTAACTGAAGGTTTGCTTATTATTGCTACAATTAAAGAACGCATGTCAAAAATAATACGAGTGGATAAAATTATGCTACATTAAAAATATATTATTAGTCGCTATAAAGAATAGAGTAGAAGTATTTGGTTATTAATGCGGAATATATCTGGGCTCCGATTATGTACATCTTAAGTACTCGTAAAAAATTGCTAAAATTAGGCACTGATTTGGTGAATGTCGAACGACTATACAATTATGAAGCAAATGGACCATGTTATTGAAAATCTAAACATCATGACCATTTTATTTAAAACGTTAGAAAATTATGTAAAAAGGTTTTATTTAAAGAATAGGGTAAAAAACAATCTGCTACCAAAATTGCATAATATACCCACACGGAAAAAACAAATTGAAATAAATTAAACTTTTATAAATAACATAAATAATAAAGAGAATAACAAAACGACCTGTCTTATTTTCACCGCATTTTAGATTTAGAAGCCAAAACAAAAGTGAAGCGTTTTAAATGTAAATAAAACATGAAACGTTCGGATAAAGTCAAGTGTTGTAATTATTTCACCGGCTAAGACTCCCTTTGATCAAAGGCAAAAATTAGCCACTACATTTTGCTTTACAAGAATATTAACCGGTTCACTTATAGACATTTTCTGGGTTTTAGCTAAACAAAAAATGTTACTATATAATAAATTACTAAAAATATAAGTGAACTGCATCGATAATATTTTTTATAAAATAAAGAAGCAAAAGAAAATAAGTAGTAATTTTTTTTTAATATGAAAATATTAAAAAAAAATCAATTGGCGTAATCGTGTATACCATACATCTACACGTCTATTATATTATACAATTTTTTTATTAGTTATCTTTTATAAAACCAGAAATGATATATTGTTAAGATTAATTATTGTAACGTAATGGGAGAAAATAATAAAGTATACCTATAATACTTACCGTTTTGTATAAATGTTTATATAAAAAGGACACAACAATGTAAATTAATATAAACACTAACATTATAAAACAAAACTTTAAACTATTTATGTAAACGGCACCCAATGAGTATTTAAAAATAAAACACAAAGCCAAAGTTGAAAGAAATACCTCTATATCTCCGTCACTGATGTCATTTCGTTCATCATGAACGTAACGGAAAGTTGATAAAATATCACGTAAACTAAATACCATTTTCGATGCTTAAACACCGTTTAATAATTCACAGAAAAATGATTGTACTATAAAACGGTAAGACTAATATTTCAAAGATAAATGTGGAGCAAGTTATGATTAAGCCATGAGTTAAAATATTGTTTATATAATTACCCACGCGGAGAATTGACATTAGGTTGAAACTGGCGCGAGTTCTTATTTTTTAATGACGTTTGCTGATGGCACAGAACTAACAATTTTACTGCCGAAATTGTTTTTTTTTTTAATAAATATTTTTTATTTGTGTAAACGGACATTACAATCGTTGTAAGCTATATAACTGTATGAGATTCCCAAAAGTATTCTGTATAACGTAATGCTGTCAACGGAGACTACTGCATTCATACAGACCAGTGAAGCGCATGTGTCAAACAACATGAAGTCACTACGGGAACTCTCTACTCGGTTTGCTACTTGGAATACGTGTTGTTGACACGTTGTTCCTTGTTCGTATTTTTATGATAAAATATTATGCTATTTTTATTTATAAAATATTTGCAAAAAGTAATGTAAAAAGAATATAAATTATTAAGTAGTACTGTTTTACTATGACTTTAATTGTCTTAAATTATTCATTATATTGCAGTCTAATTGTTCGATACAACACCGCGTTATTTGAAATTTTTAGCCAAATTAAAAAATGTATAAATACTTCTAAACGACGTGATTGAATTTGGTAAAGATACATATCAATTGAAAGTTATAATTTCCAGAAAAAGCTTTATATTTTAATAATAACCGAAGCTTTTAACATAATTTCAAAACAGTATAAACAAAAACATTTTATATGTAACACGATAACGACATGTTATTGAAATGGATTTTGAACTAAATGATTTTGGCAAATGTTCGAAACGCTTGTCAATTGTACGTTGTTCGCTACCGTTATTCCGGTGCAGCCGGTGAAATTAGATTCCAATTGCAGATCCATCTGTCCGGTAATCAATGTCGGCATGTGCATGCGCTAAGTAGCAGTTAGACTTTTGACGTTTATGTGGGTTGAACTTAGTTTCTTGTTAACTACCATACATTTATTGTTACTCACATGACAGTGTTTTGTTTGTTCAATGAAATTCAAATCACGGAACAACAGTATACCAGCCTTGTACCGCGGCTACCAAGAAGTTTTATATTATGCTATAAAATGATTTCTTAAATTATGCCTATATGATAATATTTACTTTACACGAATACACACATCAACAGGACAAAAAAAAACTACATCTCACTAGCTTAGTTATTACATGGCATCCTTCTATCAGAACACAGTAATGATTGTACGCCATAACCTGCCGATGATAGGTGGCGGTACGTGATCTGACCTACCTATAAATTAAAACTTAACAAAATATTAGAATTTATTTATTTTAAGACATTATTCGATTAAGCTCGCCTTTATACAATCTTTGTATAAAGTTTGAAATAAATGATTTAATGTTACATTTATCATTATTATAGCACTGCAAACTATTTCCTTATTTATCTTTTTGATCAAAAACACTTTTAAAGTGTTTTTAAACGTCTAACTTACTTTTGTTTTTCTTACAAATCTTTTTAGTTCAATCATTAATAAGGTGTTTTTAGAATTCTTTAAAGAAGTTTGTAAGTAAAATTGATATTATTGACATTTTTACTTAAATTGTAATAAGATCATTTTTACTTAATTTTATTATGCAACAACTGATAATCGATTATTATTATGTTATGCAATAAAATTACGCTATTATTCCGTATTTACATGTTATTGGGGCTAGGTCCTATAAATCGGTGATTATAGATAAATAAATATTTTAAAACTTAAGATATTGTCGTGTTGGATAAATGAGTTAAAATGTTGTAGAGTAGAAATTACATTATAAAAGCTCTATCTTCTTTAGTACTCTTGAACATTTCAATTAATAATCTTAAAATATCTAGTAAAGCGGTTTTCCTTGAGATGTCTCACTCACCCATTTTAAAATAGTAATATTTCAGTTGCCAGTGTTTTTACATAAATGCTGCTAATGTTCAGCAAGTGCATGTTTTCTTAGAATGTTTTGTTTTACAGAAACAAGTGATAAATGTTCGCGCACAACTTCTGAACGGCCATTAGCTGAACCGGAGAATTGGGCCATGATGCTTAGTTTTAGTATAGTTTATTCTATATTTGAATTGAATTAAATTCATCATTTACACTGATTCACTTGACACTACTATTGAAATTAAATATGCAACTATGCAGCAATGCCTCAATAGACTTGTAGCTGTCAAAAAATATTTGTCCATTGTTTTTAGCAGAAAAAATAAAAAGTTTTTCTCAGTGGTTCCCTTATTTATTGATGAGAATGTCTGGATAATAAACACAAGTCTTAAACATTCAATAAATATTTCATTTTGTACATTGGAAGAGTACAAAAGGAAATATTTATATATATCATAAGATTTTTTTTGTTAGTTGATTACATCCTGACTAGTCTATTTTTGGTTTTGATTGATATCAAATGTTTCTCTTGTTGTTTTTATTTATTCTGGAATTTGTTAGTAGAAAAAAAGTGTTTTTACTATTTTATATTGTGTTTTTACTGCTTAACTAAGATACACGAAAACCCAACTTAGCCGATCAGATTTCAAGTTAATATTTGAAATAAATTTGTTTGTAATTGTAATGATGATAGCTAATAATTGTTATTATAAATTTTAAGAGTTTAGAAAAACTTATCGCCATCGACAATAACGTTTTTTGAAGCAGCCTTCATAAAGACAACTACGAATGAACAACTCGAATATATGACCATACATTTAGTATCCCATTCCATTCCCCAAATGTTGTAAGCGCGATAAAGTTTACGGCTAAAGCCTCTATGTAGTTCGCAGAAGGTATTAGTGTGGAAGAACTCTATAAAATCGAAAACACTAACCGTAAATTCCCGCAACTTGTTCCGTAGATAGCCGGGTACAGAGACGACTAGAAGACAATATCTAAGTTTTACTTTATTAGCTTATGCGCCTTTTTACGGTCACCTATTTTGGTTTCAGTAACATTAGGAGTTATTTTTACCCATATCATGTTAAATAAAAAATTGCTAGCTTAATCTTACACAAAGAAACCACCCAAAAAATTAAACAAATTATTTTGTAGTACTTTTGTAGTGTCTTTGACAGAAGAACGAAAATGTCTTCAAATAGTATTGTTTTTAAATATAACTTAGAAATCAGTGCTGGCAATATAGAAACACTATTTTTTTTTCAACAAAATTAATTGATTTTATGAAATAAAATGCATACGCTAGTTTTGAACCGCTAAAAATATACGAGGCTATTCTTATCTGTAAATTATGAAAAATAAATTAACCGTTTGACGATTTTAATTTAAAAAATATATTTTTATTTAAACTAAAAGCTAAGTTTGAATAATAAATAATACATTTTCAAACACCACTTAATTTATTTGCCCTAACTATATCGATTCATCATATTGTAATATTAATCATAACAATGCTTAACTCAAAGCGATAAGCCAGTAGCAAATATAAGAAAAGAAGGAATGACCATCATCAACTATTTGAAATAACTACAATATCATTAAGCCAACGGGCAGTTGCTTAGCTCACGATTGAATTTAAGTATTCATGGACTGATGAATAAATGATGGGAATGAGCCGAGTTGCGATCGATTCTGGACCTCGATTTCTATGATCGGGATAAGTTACAAGTAAGAGGTCCGTTGATTATCCACACTAATAAATATTGTATTATTAAGCAATGGAAACTAAAACGTTTGGGTTTCGTCAATGTTTAGACATCTGTCGGAGTCACAGTAATTGAGGTCTAACAGTGATTATCTGTTGACATGTTTAATAAGCATTAACTTTGCTGAAGCTAAATATTTAATTTATCAGTAAATTAATTATTCCTAATGCCTTTGTACACTAAAATGTTTGACATTTATTACTTTGGAAAATTTCCTAATTAAAATTAAAATAAAAAAGATCAAAAGAAATTTTATGTAATTAAAGTTTTGGTATGATTTAAGTTATTCATAGTAGTAAATAGAATTAAAATAAGAAATACATAACTTTCGTTAGACATCCAAATAAAGAAAATGATGCGATGAAAAGCTTCATGTATTCGCAACGATGTGTAAAAAGTAATGAAGGAAAAAGTAATCATGTGTATGTAATTACATATATTTCTGAAGTGAAACTCTTTTCTTTTGCGCCAGTTTTACAATAATCCTTATCAGAGTTGAGTGGCATATAGTAAAAAAAGGAATACCCCTGGTGTAGTTATGATATTACATGCATAAATTATAAACGCGAGAAAACAAAGAGAAGCAGTAAAAGGTATGTTAAATATTCCTCTTGTAATCAAAATGTTGCGTTCAGTGGATACGGTTTCCCGACAAGTCTAAACGTTGGTTGAGGATGTGAGAAGTGAAAGACGAGAGAGAAATTATTTCAGTCGTCTATATATCAAATTTCTTTAAGGGTGGGAACGCGAACCCCAAAGCCCGCGGCTCATTGTTTACTTTTTGTGGTGATTAAATTCACAGAAATGTATGAGAACTCGGTTATAATGATGTACAGAAATTTTAAGGTTTTTGTTATTTTATTTATTAGCATCCGCACTAATGAAATCTTTTTTTTATTATTATCCTGTCGCCAAAAGATAATATTAATAAATTTAATTATTCGACTGATTAACTTTTAATTTTAAAAATAAATTTTCTATTTTATACAATGTAAGTTTTTGTATCTCGGGAATCTAACCCGCAACCTGCGTTCGCAATCCTCTACCGCTGTGCTACCATTGTTTGCAGCATAAAGCATTAAAATAAATATATAATCACATTATTGTTAAATTCTTGCAGCGTGTTAATGAAATCTTAATTTATTAAGTTAACGTTGTTTAATATTCACGAAGTATAAAGACTTTTAGGACTTTTTATTACGGTGACAAATTTCAAAAATACACATTTAACGTTCATTATTATAGAACGTTCGTCATTATGTAAAGAAAGTAAATTAAAGACAGCATCATACTTCATTTCCATTGTTAAAACTGGGAGAAATATCTCCGACAACATATTGAGAGTTTTTCCGATTCCTTTTAATAAAAATATGTTTTTTGCACACTCGAGAAGAAACTCAAGTTAAAGTAGACATCGTAAATAAATAATAATAATCACAGGTGGAGTATCAACAGTAAACATGGGCGTGATATTTCAATGAAAATCCTTAAAGTGCGCAGATTAAACATGAAAACTTTTTGTATTTGCTTAGCGTTTCACGGTTGATATAAGTGGATTGCAAAAGTTCCGAGGATGAGCATAAAAATGCTCAAGTTGGAAAAAAGAATAAAAATCGTAATATTAAGAGAGTGTCGCAATATCAGAGTATTTTTGCTACCTACAATAAGTTCTCGAGTAGCTGCAAAGTCGCTGAGCAAAATAACACTTCATTTAAAATATTGTTAGCGAAACTCGCCTGCGTAATTACTGCTACTATCGCTGTTTGTGCGATTATTAATAAGAAATAACTAGTAATAGTTTAATTGGCATTATCTTGAAAGTAAATCTTTTCTATTAATTTTTGCTGTTGATATTTTCCGACTTTCTGTTAATTACTTATGAAACTGTTTGTAACTATTAATTATATATGTACATATATATATGAAGGTTTTAAATTTTAAAATTGGTTATCCTATTTATAGTTCCTTCTTTACGTATGCCTATACAAAATGTACTTTTAATGACAGAGCATCCGTTTTTGTATATGAAACATAACTTCATAAATTTACCAATAAAGTTATATCTTTGAAATAGAAACATACCTAAAGATGTCATAATATTGGATACGATTTTGGTATTCCCTTCCGCGACTAACTGAATAACTTTAGTATGGAAATTGTGTGTATGTCACGTTTAATTTCATAAGTGATTGCGTAATAGACGTCGAACGGTGAATGTAAGTTTACGCGATACTATGAAACTCATTTGGTGAGATGACGACCTCTCTCACAGATCGTTAATTTGCGATAGAGGTCGCAACGATAGCAGTGAATGGATATGGGCGGGTCAAATATTATCAAAATGGCAGTAAGTGGAGCTGGGCGTCACTCTAGGATGGACAGCGTGTGGCTGGCTGGTGAAGTGTTAAACAATAAAATACAAAAATCTCTCGATTTACCCGAAAACGTATATAACACGAGTCAAAGAATGAGGAAAAATTTAGTAGGCGTTAAAATAACTCACACTTACATTGCCTTGTGAAAGAGGGATATAAAAGAGCGGAGGAAGTGAAAATGTAAATGTCGTAAATTGTAATAATGATACACCAAATCTCTGCCCAAAGTTGTTCGTTTAGCGGGAAAATGTATTCTTTCAATGTGACAGTAACTTTATAGCAGTTACGTATATAAGTTATGTTTTTACTTCGAAATCTTTAGCATTATTTCGTCATTGAGAGTCGTTGAATGGACTGAGGTGCAGCAAAAGTAAACGCAGCTTAAATGATTTTTTTTGGTCACCGTGGTCAAAAAGTAATTAAGAATAAATAATAAATAAACAAAATGCTTTTATAACAAAAAAAAGGAGAGTTACAATTATATCTATTTTTTGAATAATGATTCAAAAGTGTTTTAAGTTTAATAACGGTACATGTTACCCCTGGGAATAAATTTAAAAAGGGACAGGCAACAGATTCTCTAAACGAACGGGGTATAAAGGAAATCGATTAGCATTATAAATTCAATATTACATAATAGCGTTGTTAGCATTTTATCGAGATTCGACAACTCATGGCAGGGCCGAAGTTAAGCGGATAGATTTTATCTATTCATCGGTAGACCCTCGCCATCGCGACCTTAAATAGGACCACTTGCGAACAAAAATACATTGAAATCATAATGTAAACATTAACCTGATGCCTATTATGTAAGATCGAAGAAAATTTTTGCATATTTGTTATGTGATGAAAATGTTTACTTAATAATATTTTTTATGAAACATACCAAGGTTGTAAAAAAAATATCAAAGATTACAGGTATCTGTGCTGTGCGATGTTGGAGATTTCAGGTCGAAAATTAAAAAAAAAAACAAAAAGAGCTACCAATAATAAAAATAGAATTTAGAATAACAGCAAACTCAAGAAAGGTACAACACGAATATTTCGATAGCTTTAAAATAGCATCGCCTATTTCGTGAAGCATTGACGTCAATTTAATAAATAAAATGGCGTAAAATAATGAACTGACGGTTCCGCGTCCATAAAATACGATTTGATCACACCATAGGGAGGGACACGTTTTCGAATATCGTCATAAAAAAGTCACAGATGTCAAATTTATGACGCCGGACCATTGTAAAGAGATTAAAAGATTTACTGCAGACGGGGATCGCCACTGTTTTGTAGCTACGGTGCTACGGTATAAGTTCTACGAGGGTTCAATTTTACTAGTTTAATATCGTTGTAATCCTGTCGTGTGACACGTTAAAAGTTTCCGTGCTGTTTGTAGATATAACTCACACGTAAATTGTATACTTGATGAATTACAACGTACCTGCAACAAGATAATATTAAAGTAAGTTTTTTTTATTAAAATAAAAATATACATACAATTAAATTAATAAAAACGAAGTTAAACAATGTCTACATTAAAATAGGAGAAAATAGTAGAACCACTGACATCAAACAGGCTTACATTACTGATAAAGAAATTTTAAATATTTAAGAAACCGCGATCTTGATATTATCGTATTATTTTAAAACAAACACTTATTAAAAGAAAACATTGTAAACTAGTACATAGTTAGTGTCAATTTAAATACAATTACTGATTTTAAAGTTAAGGTATTCCAGTTCACATACACTTAATCTATATTCTTTGGTTTAAAAGGGGTTAGTATTACCTGAAATCTAGTTAAACATTATATCACAATTTGTCAATACTATAACAGATTAATGCCATCGTGCTTGTTTCTTCTTATAAATAAATATGTTCTTTAAAATATAAAACTTAGTAGAGATGGGCATAATAACATAAGACGCGAAATAAATTATCTGCCGCATTACGTAATAATGGGATGGGATTGTTGGTGTAAGTATAGTTTGTGCGGTCTGCGAGACACAAGCGTGGTGTAGAGTTTTCGATAAAAGATCCTTTGAAAGATGTTGCCCGTTCTATTCTAAAGGAAAATTGGAAAAGAAAAAAAATGAATAAATCCAAAGATAAACACATACTCACTAAATCGTGGATTACAATGACATGTAAATAATCAAATAAAAATTATCCAATAGTAATATTGATCACAGCAGAAAAAGTGCATCAAAGGAACGACGAGCTTCGGACTAATCGACCGATAATGTTTCGAAGCGACCTTGTTGAATTAATTACTCTTAGCAAGCACTTACAAAATAAATAGTTTTCTTTATTCATCACTATTAAGAGGAGTAGCTGGCAAAGAGACATTTTTAAGTAAAAACTGCTTTATGCGAATCTGCTGTTTCAGGTTCGATGATCAAGTTAGCGCTGGTTAGTTTTCTGGCAACAGAACAGTTTAAACCTTTTGTTTTTATTTGAATGGCTGCCTTTACTTGCATTGTTGTTTGTAGCCGGGTTTTGTTCTTAATCGTTTTATTTGGCTAAGGTAGAAAATAATAGAAAAAAGGCAAAAAAATTTTGTAAGCTAAAAATGTATAAAGTTTTGAATTTTAGATAATATTGTCGAACTCGTTTTATATGTAATTCAAACACTATAATAATTTCACTCATTTAAAAAGTAAAGATTTTGGAGCTTTCCAGAATAGAGAAACATCAGCTTTGTTAGGTATGCATTAGCCAGTGCATTGGAAGACGAGGGTGGGGATTAGTTAATGGTCTGAACCGGGACCGAACACAAAGGAAATGTTACGGTGAAATAGAAAAATAGAGGTAATAAAGATAAAATTGTTTTTCATAAGTCTTGTTCTTTTCTAGAATGACTAAGATTTAAAGTAACGTCACTGCTTTATACCATTACTAATTTTAAGTATAGTTGAAAAATTTATTCATCAGTATTTTTGTAAAAATTCCAGTATGTTTTAATATTTTTGAGATGTTGGTTTCAGTTTAACAATTAACGGTTTAATATTTTGACCGAATGATAAGTAATTATTTAATAAGGAATTTCGAATTAATAAAATATATTAAAAAAATCATTATGTAAAAACAACACAAAACGTTACAGTCAAAATACTGCTGATATTGGTCCGTTACGAGCAGCAATAATAAAAACAAATAGATACCTCTTGCATACGTAGTGAGCAGTACTTTCGGACTGTAAAAGATTTATTTGTAAGCGGGTGTTCTTTACAAGTGCACATCGAGTTTTCAATTACACAAAGTGATGGCCGCAGGGTTGCAGGCGTACCGCGAAAAACGTTCCTGTGGTCAAGTAGCCCGCCCGAATGCGCTGGCTACAGGCACGTAACGAGGGACGAAAACAAACGTTAACTAGCAGGAAATAAGGTAAGTTTTAAACGATTAAACTGTTGCCCAACAAAAATCGAGCGACAACTACTTTTCGGAAGGTTGAGGGAAAACTCGATCGCTTTTCCAGGGGGAAGCTCTCAGTGGTTTATTGCGTTATTACCTGGACGTGCCTGCCACGTCGGGACAGCCGCAATTTGAAAAGAAAAGAACGATATGTTAGGTGGAAAAGGATTTCGCAGAGCTCAAGAGCGTTTGCCGCCTAGAAAAGACCGAGCGCCTCCGTTGCTTTAGTAATTTTCTTTGATCGAAAACACCGGGCGACACTACTTCAGTTTTTATTTTATCCAATACAATAACGGTCGGACCGTTTCTGGGCTGCGGCCGTCGCCGTTTGCCGGGCTTTTATCGACGTGTTGCAATAGATTAGTGGTATTAAATATAAAATGGATTTCCATTGCCAGTTTAAAATTTATTTGGTACAAAGTATATCAAACACTTTTAAATATTAAAAAGTATATATCGAGTAAAACATTTTTATGTTAATGGGCATTGGTGAAAATATTCAAATAGCAAATAAATTTTTCGCTAATTTATTTTCTTGATAAAGAGTTAACAGTTTATTGTATGAATGATTTATTTATTTACGAGAGTTGTTTTATTTAAATAACTTACATTTAACATTAACTTACAGACAATGAAAAAACTTTCTATTTAATCTTTGAGACATTTGTAACAAAAGAATTTCGAAAATGCAAATTGCAAAATGGTGTTTACGTCCGAATAATAATTATATCAAACGGAAAATGTTTTGTACACTATACGAGTTGGTTCACTGTAACTGAAGGTATTAAAAAATCGATGATAAACTTTTTGATTGTTAGATGATGAAAATAAATTGGTAATAAAGAAATCTTCTGAAATTACTGACTCCGCTAGTAATGATTAATCGACAATTTTTTCTCGAATAGTCTCCAATAATCAAGTATCAAAAATCGTAACTTTATCTTAGAGCTCATGAAAAAAGAGTGGATGCCTATAAAATAAAATAATAAACGGTCAATAAAATCTATCGATGAGGACGAATTCGGAGGAATCTGACAAATACATTTCGGTAACGGATCGGGAGATAAAAGTAAGACGTTAAGGGGCGTAGACGCTGTGAAATTGTCGAAATTTGATCAGCGACAGGTCGCGAACTGCCGCCATCAATGACTGGTAATTGGAAGAAATTTATTGCAATTCAAAGGTCATAGCATATTAGTTTACTCATATTTGTGTATATCCTATTTGGATAATCTGTATCTAGCAGATTTTTGTATACCAGAGGAGCTCAATTTGTTTGAAACTATAATAATTTTGAGCTCCCTATAATGGCATCATTCAATTTACTATATGAATCCGAAAAGAGCTAAAAATAGGCGGATTTTTGATGTTCCTTTTTATAAATATTATTAATCCAGAAAAGCAGTAACATAATAGATGAGTTTTATTTTAAATAAAATATTTTAATATTATCTATATAAAAATAGCTTTTTTAATTGAATAAGCATAGTTAATTAATTATAAACTTAATACAAAAACAGAATATTTGTTTTTGTATAAAGTTTATGGTTCTTTACGTTTAGTTTTGAATCCGTATAATATTAACAATAATGATGCATTAAAGAAAGTTGATACAAATATTTATATCTATTTTCTTCACTAACTTCTATTGAAATCAATGTGTGCATCGCTTATATCCCAAGCGAGCTTCATAACAATCGAGCCGGGAAATTGCCGACTTTGTCCGATCCGCGCAATAACCTCTGACTTTTCATTATGCAGATTGCTTCTCCAATCGCATGTGCACGTGAACTTAACATCTTAAGCAGCTGTGTTGCAACAATTTTTCATATAGGACAACTTCTTTGTGTGAAGCTTATAAACGAAGTAACTATATATGAGATGTACAACATATAACCAGCCGTCAAAAACCGTTGACTACATCGAATCAAACAAAATATTTCAGTTCCATTTATATTTTCAGAGATACGATGTAATTAATCTGTAGTATACAAATTAGGAAAATAAAAACTTTCTTTTCCACTTATGATGCAAATCGAATCTGTCCTAGATTCGTATTTGCACTTTTTGCAAGTATCGACGCTAAGTCAATGTGACCAACAAAACAAAAAACCGATACGAAGCAACGAGTCTAATTACAGAGCCCTTCTCCGCCCCCGATGGCATTAGCGTACTGCTATTACGCTAAAGTATACGTCACAGCGGTCGCATATAGGTAAGTAACATTGTAATAAGAGTATCGCCGGCGAGATAATCTGCATAATTGGAAGTCGTCGTAGGATATTGCGTCCACGTGAAGCGGCTGAGCAATTTTCTGCGTCATTTCCGGTGAATCGTCCACTCGGATAGTAGATTCGATGCGCGTGCCTCTTTACGCTTAATTAATAGAAACGTAAATGTCTGCAAATACAGTGATTTCATAGGTAATAGAACCCACTTGAAAATACATGCAGGTTGAAAATAATAAAACGATATACAGATACATATTTTTTTCAAATTTTTCTAATTTTGAGAAAGGGATTGCTTTGTATAATCTTCTTATGATGAGTGTATTCTTATTTTAATAACAGGTAAAATATTATTACAAGTCGAGATAAGTTTCTGCGTAATGCGCATAAAATGTATTGCACTAAAATAATACATTACAACCTTACCACATATTGTAAAATAGGTTTGCAGAAATAATATGCGAGGTTGGTGGTAATTATTCTTATCATAGTGATTAAAGGTAAAAGATGTTTCAATACAAATTAGCACGGATCATGAATGAAAAAAATATTTAGTTAGACTGTGTAATATGGCTCGTTAAAGTGAATTTAAATTCGCCAAAACATGTGGTGTGAAATGATAAACAAATGGTTCTATGAGTATCATTGTCACATAAAAGCAAAGCATAATAAAATATTTCCAACCGAAAGCTTTAAGAATCACGCAATGTGACTAAAATGAAAAAATGTTTCGACTCTCTTGATAAAGAACATTCAAAGATAAAAAGGTTAAAAAACAGTTTTAAGAAACATTTTTAATGATCATTATTTGTAGCCCAAAACTTTGTTGTTTATTTAGTAATAAATTCAATGAAATGGACTGTTTTTAATGATTAAATTATTTTATTGACAAAATAGAGAAAAAACGAATTCATTTTAAATAAATAAACAAGTCAATAAAATACTTAAATCATCAGTTTTGGTAACTCATATTAATTGAGATATATAATTCTATATAAGTCATTGTATTTTATGAAGAAAGAGAATAATGTATGCATGTAAAAAAGTAATAGATTATACATAATCAAGCAACGTTTACAAAGAAAAATCTCGGATTCGGTTCGGTTTTATCGGTTTTATTGGTTGTAAAATGATCTAACATGACAGCCACGCTGTATGGTACACAGAAAAAAAAGCAGTAGGATAGAGTGTAAGAGTATGCACGGGCAACAAAATGTGTACAAGAGCGTTGGACGTGCGCCCAGCGCTGCGATCGATGCATCGCGCACAGCCACTCATCTTGGCGTCACGCGATCTGCCGTGCTACGGCGTGTTTTTTCAGCGAATGAAAGCCCCTATTTATAAGCCGGCGAATATTTTCAACGGACCACTGAGTTAGCAGTTTTTACTCCGTGTATAATGTCAGTCGAGAACGTGTTTGCTGTGTTTTAATTACGCGAAGTTTTTTCGTCCCAGCCAGTTCTTCATCGTAGAAAGTGTGTAAGTTATTAAGTTTCGCTGAGTATTAAACCGGATTTTACCCTTTGTGGAATAAAGTATAATAATTGTATAGACCTATATTATTACATAGGACTATTATACTATCTATGCGAGAAGTCGCTGGTTGCGGGCCGCGTTTCATCGTTCATTGTGGCGATTTTTGGGTAGGTCTATGCCTTATATATTATATTAGCGTATATCAGCTGACATTCATGAATTAAAACAAGGGTAAAGACACCCAAATATAAACTGTACACAAACAAGGCTCCATATTTATAGCGGTGAATAGATTGATACGTACTAAATTAATATACTTACAATTATATAAAAGTACTAATAATTGACGAAATTGAGAAAGAAATTAACTAAAGAATTGTTATTTTTTTTCCTTTCATATTCTTAAATGTATAACACTGTTGTTCAACGAGAAAAAATATATTTGTAATATTTAATATATCAAAATATTTATAATGTGTTGAAGAAGTTCAATTTGTTTTGGTTTGCAATCAAAGTAAATGGTAAGAAGATTAGAAAAGCAGGTGTCCGAGGATTACGAATAGATAGAGTCACGTAGCCCGCCAACTGATATGTGATGACACTGCAATCCCGTTGCATGCGAAGATGCGTACAAACGAGCACGATTTGAACAGATTATATTTGTAACACATAAGAATGAGCTAAGAAAAGAAAATGGAAATTTAACGAACTTGTAGTTACAAGCTTAAATTTCAAATTATAACTATATCCTTAGAAAGTTTCATTTAATTAATCTTTTAAGCTATTTAGTCAAAGAGTGAAGTAAATTCTTTGGTTCTTTGGTGCGCTTTATTGAATTCTAAGTCGAGAAAGTTGCCTTAAATGTAAACATCGATACCCGACGTTCGGGGTAAGGAGAGTTTAAACGATATCTGAACTTGCTGGCGTAACAGGGCTTTGTTAAAATTATGTACAATAGACGTTTTTGTTAATTTACGCCGCAGTCTTTTATTAACAGCACAATTTTTTATTTTATTACAAGTAAATTATAACGGGTGGAGGATAAGCTAACCGGAAGTATAAAAATTTACATTAACCTCATTTTAATTTTGGGGTTTATTCTAACGTATTTAAAAATAGCATAGAGCTAAATAAAAATACAGCGCTAAATTAATCAACTAAAGTTAATAATACCTCAATGAAATTACATTCATAAATTTATTGAGATTGTTAAATAACCTATAATAATAATAGATCGAATGGTGAAAGTCCGGAATGAATCTGGTTTTTTCTTATTGAAAACCCTGAGGGAAATTCACGGCAACGCTGTGGGTGCAAAGCTTTTAATTTATGCAGAAGCCGCACTGGCGTCTGGCGGGTTGACAATCTTGACATTCTGAGATGCAAAGACGATGAACAGCATGGTTTTTAAAGTAATATAAAGATTAACAGAGTACCGTCCTATATAAAGGTATCCAAAAATCAATATTTTATACTTACAGTGTAATTTCATGAGAAAATATTCACAGCGCAAACAAACGCGAATGAATTGGAATTAAAGCATAGAGAATGAATGATAACAGACAAAAAGGCGGCACAAACGGAAAACAAGCCTGCTGTTTGCTTTATAAACCGAGCCAATCACGTCGGCGGAGTTCGCAGTGAACTAACGCGACGCCAACAAAAGAGCCGTAAAGAATGGCCCACCAACATACTCGTGCTAATAAAATAGTTCGGCGCAACAGGTGGCTCCCGCCCGTTCCACTGGCAATACAATGCTACCAACTATCTAACGTATCTTCGTGATCCTACTATTAAGGTTACTAGCTCTCGGTGGAAATTCTATTCCAAGCTTAATTATATTCTATTAAACTTGTTTCAATTATTATGAACTATAGTCTACTCAATTTTGTTGTTTTGAGAATACATTCGTTTGAAACTTTCTAGTAACATAAATATTATAAAACCATAATAAGTATACAATGTCTATCGCAAATATTCAAAAGACTATACTGGCGAAGTATCTGAATTTTTATGTTGTCTAATTACATTACGGAATATTTATCAAAGCTCTATTTCCTTAATAAATAAATAAAACTCATTTAGTAAGTCAATTCAGATCAACGCAAATGTATTGAATCTATGAGCATAATATAAAAATTAAATTAAACTGTTCCACGACATATTTACGAAATTGCTCTCAGTTTTAATTAAGTAATAGGATTTTTGAATTTCTCCCGACGTAACAAAGACTACTTTCATTAAGCATCGAAAGAAGATAATCGATCTTTATCATATATATATGGCAATGACAGTACTTTTCGTTCCAAGCATTATTTATTGTATTAAAACTAACTGTTGCACGTACGATGGTGGTTCGATAGTGGTAAATAAAGATAGTCAGAGATGCTACCTTAGACGAAAAGTCATATATATGACAAAAACAAAGTGGCGCAATGTTTTACTCTGAGCTTTAGTGGGCGGAGAACAATCTGTCATACAAAGCAGCGAGAACACTGGTTGCGAAAGTGGCAGTAAGTGAGGAGTGACAAAACTTGAGTCGACGACTAATTAGCAATACAAACATGAATCAGAGGCTATTAGTTGTAATTGAATTGTCGTCGGCGACGAAGTTGGAGCGGCGGTAAATTTAAATATCACGCTTTCGGTGCGCGGTTTTATTAGGGCTCGGCCCGCGACCGACCAAGTCTCGAATGAAAAATTTCATTAAAAATTCAAATATTTTCATACTTCCACTAATTGCTGAATTGAATGCGGGAGCCGCCGTAATTAGAAAAGTTATTGGGAGAAAACGATATTTCCGATACGAGCGAGTGTGTGAGCGCGCCGTTCATACTCAATTTCAATACGGTCATTGTTTTCGAATCGGCTAATAAATATTCATAGAAAACAAATGAGGCTAAATTACTGCGCCAACTTCGGCCGATTGAGCGCCCCCGAGACCGCCGCGCGGCGACAATTTTTCATAGAAATTTTTTAAAACACTTCTCCCGTTGCGAGAAAATTATCTCCCCCATTGACTAAAATTTTTCACGGCAAGTTTGACATCAATCCATTACTTCTTTTCCATTTTTATCTTGAAACTGTCACGGGCGAAGTGGAATTGTGTTAATTGCAAGGTTGGACATTTTTATGGATACTTTGTATTCAAAGTGAGAATACTTTTTAAACTCGCAAAAAGCTAGATGGTAACTACTTTTCTTGTTTGTTGGGTGCAAAGAATTGAATTTTTTAATCAGAGTAAAATGCCTGGGAATCCATTTCTTATAATCGCAATATCTCTAAAGCGTCGAAAATTAACTAACAATAAACTTATGGATTTATAATCATACATTATTTATTATGCAACGATACCTTATTAAAATGAATTTAAATTAAAATTTTAATGTTTTAAATAATATTAAAAACCTTTTGTAGTCTTATAATGTTACAATGTAAATATTGTACACAAGTTAAATTTCCATAAATCGTGAAAAAATTTCTTAGTGACTAAGTAATATATTCAATTTTTAGATAAGCTGTTTTTTTAAAAAAAAAACTGTTAATGTAATCACATTTTTTATTTATTATCACATTTGTAATTTTCAAATTGTTACAACTATTATAAAAGTCGTAATGCAAGGTGTTAACGTTATATTAATTGATGGATGATGATATATGTACAGGTTAGATCACTATGGTTTCCTTGATTATTTGTATAGTCATGATATTAAAAAATTATACATACAAAAAATCATACGTCTGTCAAACATAACCTATGATATATGGTTTTAATTACATTCCTTCTACTTCTAGGTACTGAATTTCTCGTGTTTATTTGTACAAAATGGCCTTTTTTATTCGGCAAAAAATATAACAGTTAACGAAAGCTTCAAACCATTGTAATAACTTCATAAGGTTTATGATCTAACCTTTAAATACCCTTTATTTTTGTTTAAGCTGAAATTTTGGCGATATTCAGATCGATACTGTAGTTGAAAACGCCAGGAGTTAAATCAGATATACATAGTTAATGAGTAACTGCTTACCCCGAGCGAACCCGCGCCAAAGCGCGCATGTACTAATTACCTCGCATACGTCATACGCACGGAAGGTATGCGTTTACACCGGCATATATCTGATACCTACATTTTAGCGCCCTTAATATTCTCGTGTGGGTAAACATAAATTAGAACTCGAATTTCATTCCCTTATTTCAACATTTGAACTTTACTTATGGGTAACGCAGATGTCAGAAGTCGGGCCCAGAGGTAACAGTGTGCTTAAAATTACTTACCTTTATTAGGGTTGGCCCCGATTACCTTGACAGATCTTGCGATAAACAATAAAGACGGCGAGTGGTTACCGAGCGGTACGGAGTAGGGAGCTTGCAATTGATCATCTCTCTCTTTAATGATTGTAAATCGTTTGCTTATTAAATCCCGGCTTAATGACCGCCTCGTTAAACGGAAACATTTCTAATAACTTAAAACCTTCTACCGAAATTCCTGCCAAGGAATTATTTGGCCTCCCCTTAGTTACAATTAATTACTGCGAGATTCACATGTTGTTTCTGCAACCCTATACATATGTTATATTTGAAGTAGCACGTAATGAATTACATTCAGTGTAACTTCTATTTACAAGTTACCTAGAAAGTCATAACTGTTAGTAAAAAGTGATATTTCTTTTCATATAATTAAAATAATATTTATCTTTTATAATAACAAGAATAGGCTCTTTATTCGAAAAGAAATCTATTAAGCAATATTCATTATTGTAATCATTACATCAGTCGATAAACGCCCCCCATAAACCATGCTTTGTCTTAATACATCGGTAATAAAAGATCTATCTAACTTATTTGAGTCTAAAATTAATGTAAACCATAAATTTAATTTAAACTAAAAGACTAATGATCGTTACCGTACGTTTTGTAGATTTTTTTTGAAAAAAAAATACCTTCCCTTTTGGGAACTATTTTAGGTAAAATGTTAAATATATGTATACTTAAAGACGCTTGGTAACAAGGGAAAACAAAACATAACATTTGCATATGTACATCAGTACAAACACCTCACAATTATAGAACCGAAATCGCGCTGTCAACATTTCTCACATACCTACGCCATAAGTAAAGAAGCGACGCGGCGGAATGAAGAGGCAGTTTGCATGAGCTGTCATTTCCTTGACTCAGCTAAGTCGGGATTAGGCTGCTTGTCGCACGCATCGAGATTTCGCAGGCCTCGGCTCCCATGAGTACAATTTATGAATTATCTTACATAAAACACTGCTGACGCGTATTTGGTGATATTTCATCGCATTTAAATAAATTTTAGTAATAAAAATTAAAACTTAGCCAGATTACTAATTAGTATCAATTAAATGTCACAATTCATAATAGTAATAACCTTAACTTTTATAGACATAGATAAATTCGTGCGGCTCTCGCTTCTGAACTCCTATTTACTGAATTACAGAAGCAAAAACAAATAGTATTTATTCCGGTATGTACAACACATACAAAAACACAGTATGCAGTATATAGTACAGATATGACTTTGTCTTAAACAAAAACTAACTAGGTACTTTCTAAATGTTAATATGATTAAGACAATCATTTAAAATGCAATAAAGTTTACTTTCGATGTCATAAACTTTTACTACGCTTTAGAGATTATTTTTGGCCTAATTAAGAAAAAATGTACTTCTGTAACAAAATAGTTTATGTGGAATAATGTAATTTTGTTATGACGCCTGATAGATACGGTAGCTGTATTTAAAAAGTATGTATTTATATTAAAAAATACATTGCAATTACACAGAAAAATGCAAGCATTAGTAAGTTTTTAAATAATGTTAGTATTCTAGAAGATTTGAAAGTTAGAAGTTGCAGGTAAAGGTGCAAATTACTGGAAAAAAGTTCAGAAGAAATCACTCGTACAACGGTAATGATTTGGAACATTAATTATGTCCGGAAAGTTTTGTAGCAACTTTCAAAGTAGCAGGTGCCTAACGACACGCAGTTTTAAAGTGCCTCTCGTGTGCTTATTTTGTTAACATCTTCAGATAAAGGTTCAGTGTGATTATACAGTTTTAACGCTTATTCGTGAATATTCACATTAACAATTATATAAACTAAACAAAAAAGCAAAACAAAATCTCAAAAGCTTTAGCAGTGAGCGGGGCACATCGCTCAAGGAACCGATGACCGGTGGGGCCGAAAGGTTCTTGAGTGGTGACCGTTAGCTCGTAGACGCAGAGTAAATGGGCCATCGTTAGGTAGACCTATGACATAGTCTAGGTTACGGGTTGCGGGATGATAAAGATGAATAAAAAATCCAACAGTTATTATGTAAACAGCTAGCAGTGTACGTCGGAGAAAAATGTAAATATAAAATTAAAAGAGGCAATAATAAAAAGCAGACGTAAAGGCGTCCCATTTCCGAGTGTCGGCCCTAATGATTGCAAAAGCGGGACTCGAAGGAAAGGCATCGATTGTCCCGTAACTAGACCGCCCTGGACGGACGAGTTAATCACGTTCATCGCGCAGCCACTGCACTTGACAACACCATTACTCATGTTTGACAACAATCACTTGATTCTAGGCCAGCACCTCCGTACTCTTAATATCTTTCAAAAATGTTTTAGTGAAGGGAACCCGGTAGCAGAGACAAAGTTAAGACTTCCTAATAATTTTTATTGTTTTGTTATAATCATCCAAATTCGTGCAAAAACTGTTTGGCGCGTATGTGCATGTTATACAACTATATTAACTTGCGTAAGTACTTTGTCAGCTGCTTGACGTGTTATCATGCATTGTTCATCTTCAAAATTAAAAATTCTTATTCAACATACGATAGCAAACATCACTTGTTGACGCCGAATCGAGTTTACCAATTGTTCGGATGAATAGAAGAAATAATTCAAAAATAAAATAAAATGGAGTATGTGTTTTTTTTAATAATATAAAATTATATATTTAATGTACATTGACTGATCTAATACATAACTCCCAAGGTATGCTATCTTCTTTCAAATCATTTACAGAGTAGTGAACCCTTGGCACAAAAACGTTGACATTTTTTTAAATTATGGAATATAAGCTCTATAGACGCGTTTACAATAATAAGTGTGAAGTTTGCTAGAAAAACCCATCATCCCACCCGAGCTTCCCTATTCTGAGCTTTCAATTTAGAAATATGTGATTCTTAACGCCTTCTAATCTTTACTCTATTGTAGGAAATTGTGACCTGTTTTTTTTATTAAATTTTTAAATTTATTTCATCATCATTAAGAAAATGGCAAGCTGCATGATATAATTAAATTTAATTCCCTGTTATATAATTATGCTATTATTAATGCAATATTATAAATTGAATAATAAATTACCAGTGAAAAAACTTATTGACCTTGATCTACATGATGTAAATGGACATGAACATGTAAAAAAAATGTACACGTTCCAAAGTTTATAAATTGTAAACATTTGTTGTGGAAAATATATGATATTATAAAATATCTCTTACAAACCGTACGCTTTTGTTCAGCACCGTATTAGTTTGGCTGGCAGTACCAAGTTTCTATTTGTGACAAATGGATACAAACGTGAAATTGGATGTCACCGAAGGAAAACTGAATAGTTCGGGTTATACGGAAACCATTTACCTGATCTAGCTGGAGATTAATTAATTAAAATGCAACAAGTTCGAGTTTGCGTTGCTCTCTGAAACGACTGTCCCGTGTTTTATTATGGAAGCAGCTGAATTAAATAAGAAGATAGTAAAGTACTTCATGATTGTATTAGGACTGACGCTGGTTGCCGGTTGAAATTGTGTTCTATCTTCTGTTCGATACAGTCTATAATGTATCTGGCACGCGCCATAATATCATTAGATCGATGCAATTAATTACCGCGTAACGTTGCTTATTAACGCGCCCAAATACTCGTTTAAGACGATGTCTTTATCTTGATGAAAATATATGTTACCACCAAGTTCGTGGCGCTTTCATTAATTGACTTAAATATAACGTTCATCCCGTTTACTTTGCTCTAGAATTGTACCGTTGCGTATTTTAATACGCCGAATTAAATAGTCTGTTTGAATTGCAAAACTCGGTGGCGCTTGCTGCTCAACTTTATACTGTCTTTACCAAAGAAATCGTTTAGGATTATCGATTAAATTAAAAGGTTTTTCTAAAAAAACGAAAATAAACCATCTTTTAATAAGAAACAAAACAAGTCCTTCAGTTGTTAAGCAGAGACGACAACATCGGACGATCTCGACCTAAATTCTTAGAAGACGAAGAATGATCTTATCTGTTTTAGCTGTTAGCAATTTTCTACGAAAAAAAAAATTGTACCCTTTTTACATGTATTCTATGACAGCGCGCATTTCGCTTTTATTGGGTTCTCGCGTTGCATTGAAAGCGGACGCCGAGTTGTCAATGAAAACGACAATCAAGTTTATCTCGTATTGCTATCGAAAGAAGAGTGGCGTAGACTGTAAGTGGTAACTGGAAGAAATATACGGAAGCAGCCTAATGACGGCCTGGAGTACAATAGCACGCGAGTCCCTTGTTATTGGTATATGACCTGACCGCTACGAGCGATTTGTCCAAATGAGATCCGGACCTCTTCTCGGACGCTTTGTTATTTTTTCCCACTCGTGACGTATTGAATCCATACCCTTACCCGTCGTCATTTAGTTGGCATTATCACAACATTATTTGACAGAACTTTCTATTTTTAATACATTTTTACGTTAAAATACTTTGCTTTAAATTAATTCCGGACTCCCAATGTCTCGAAGTAAATCAGACCAGCCAAGGTGATCTAAGTCGGCACCAGTAAGAACTAGAGAATCTTTTCGTAAATTATATAGTTATTAGTTAATTCATCATTAGTCTTAGAGTAGAATCCGGTGTCCTACCGGAATTTCTATACCAACAATGCTCGATATTGTAAAAAAATAAATGTTATATATTTAGCAATAATAACTTGTAAGTAGGTCAAGAAGTTAATAAGCTTCTTACACGTAAAACTTGGTGATACAATGTACATTCACGGTGTGAAACAATTCAATTTAATCTTAATAACACGTTGTTAGAGAACGGAATGAGTTCGCAACGAACGTTTGTTCGCTGGCGGGCGCTTGTTCGTAACCGCCGTAATCCTGCACGCCGACGATTAATCTTCGTTTGAGCCTCACGAGGTGGTTTGTTGCGGGTGAATTTGTGGCGATAGCCCCGATTTGTCCGCCAGAGGCCCTCGGGACGTGTTCATCATACGATAATCCTTTATCGGTTAATCTCGCTACTGCTCTTACCGATTAAATCTGTAAATGATAAAGCGCTTAAACTTAACTAGTTACTGCACCTCAAAAGTTTATGGACTAGTAACCATCTTAAAGCGGTCGTATAATATTGTACAGTATAAAAAATCCGAATTAGTGTGTGAATCCTTCTAAAAGGTAAATAAATTTTGAAACCTAACTTCCACCACATATCTTAAAACTTCCTTCTTAGTTATAAATCTGAAATAAAAAGTATATCATGAAATAAATCTTGTTATAGCATTCTATAGTTTTTAAACGATGGAAAGGTGTGTTAGTTTCTCAACTCATTTATATCGTTGATATTAAAATCTACATAATAAATATCAAAAAAATTTGCAAAAATTTCATTTAAAAATAATAACACTTGAGTTTTTGTCCGGCTATTCTCAGCAGACCAAAATTCCGAGTTGGTAGTAACTTACTATTTATAACATCATTGACTGTTCAAAAGTTCGTGTAAATGCCAACAAGGATAAAGATATTTTGAATTAGAATCGTAGGATGTGAAAGGGTTTGGCATATTTTAATTTTTGTTCAGTTAATTAACTCAAAGCTAAGAACATTACTACATATTTTTGAGATGCGTATAAAATGCATAATCGGTGAGCTATTATTACATAGCGGACCAGGTAGAATGGTAAATAAAATCACAGTCGAACGATTCGGTTACGTGTGTATTTGTTGTTAGAAGTAGAATTCGGTTTCAATTGCACGTAGGCCGCGCTAGGGCGGGCTCACGTGACTGTGCCCCGCCCGCCTAATGTTTCACTTGCGTTACTGTGACAGTTTCCACCTTTTACTAAATTGTATTTTCGTGTTCGCCCGAGTTTTCCTTATAAATACTGTTATTAAGACAGCGACACCGTGACAGGTGCTAATGTTTGTGGAAGTATCGACCCATTTGTAATATAATGAAAACAATACGCACTACGACTGTCGCCGAGCCGTACTCAGACTTTTTGATTTTTTAAATTTTTATACGTTTTATTGTCTGTTGTCTACAAAAACACATTACGTATGTATCCAGTATATCGTACATCAACATAACTGAATCAGCCTGTGAGGAGCAAAAATGTTAAATTTAACAATTTAATCGTCACACAATTTTCAACGTTTCGCATGGTGTGAAGAACAAAATGGTAAAAGTTAGAGAACAGTCTTAGATCACGTCTACAAAGACATAAAGTTTAACGAATAAATTAGGAGGGGAAGTTACGGAGCAGACAAAACGCCTGTTATCTTCATTTAATTTTATACTTAAGGACAGTTATTTTTTTGTGTAATCGGTGACATTAAAAATAGACAGAAACTTACTATATTTTAATTATGTAAAGCAAATAAAATATAAATATCAAGTCACTTTCGTTGCTTGCAATTCATATCGTGCTTACATTGGAAACCATTTAGTGGGCTTTATAAGGACGAAGGCGGGCGGGCGGGACGGTACATCATTACGAGACCCTGCGTCATTTGTTTATTAAACACCCTCTGAGGTGGAACGGAATAATGGCGGCGTAGACTTTGTCACGGCCGCTTTCCCTTGAAATTAAATCGTAATGATGATGCGCGCTCCACTCGCCACTGTTTGGCACCCGGCCCCCTGTTATTAAGTTCCACAGAGTCTTGAGGTCAAAATGAATAGGTTTCTTTAAAAGCGCCCAGTATGCCAGCTGTCATAGATATGAAAAGAATTGGGTTGAGTGGTCGTTGAGTGCGGATACCGAAAAGTGTGAGAAAAAAACGTTGTTTTTTTTACTTTGTGATCTGAATTATAAGTACTACATGGATATTATAATAACGAGTTTTATACTATTTGCAAGTAAGCCAGAAATAGTTTAAAATGAATAGAGAGAAAGGAAGAAAATCTTTAAAAATATGTTTTTTTATTACCTATAAAAATAACACGTTTTTCTTCCAACCAGTCTTGTTAGAAATATATAATTTTGTGTTTACATTATTTGGTTGTTTTAAAACAAGATGGTTATCAAATTTAACTGCAAAATATTAAGTAAAAACAAAAGTTGATGAACATGAGAAGGTATTTTGAATTGAAAGTATTAGACAAAAAGTTTTTACAAATTTTCAGAACAATTTTAATTATAAAGTTGCCTTAGTGTCTACGACAGAGTATGTGATTTGTTGTAAATTAATTTTTAATAGACTGTTGACAATAGGAATTAAGAACTGTGCCCCCGAGAAAATTCTTTTTTATATTACTCCCGTTGTGACTTTTAAAATCATTTCACACCGTCTAACTTCATATTTTTAGCAAATTAATGGTAGAGTTTTGAAAATGCTTAAATTAGAAATGCTTCTTTTGTAAGCAAATACACAAAATATTAGTTCTAGCGAAAAATTACGGACGTGCAGATTTTTTTATTTTTGCTTTTGTTTTGAAACATATACACTAGAAACAAAGTAACATAAATTACTAATTATTATTTACAACGAATGGAAAACGTCAACATGTAATAAAATTATAAGATTAATTAAAACTTATTTTCCCATTGAATAAATTCAAATTTCTACTGACAGCACTTAGTAAGGTTTATAAGAAAACTTAACGATATCTGAACATTAGCATAAAAAGTTAAACAATTTAGTGAGTTTTTACTGCTTCATCATATAATGGAGAAAATATGTTCAAAATTGTTTAATGAATGCCGTTAATCCGTGGCCGTAACCTGGCTAGGATATTGTAAATTAAAATGTTGTTAATGTGTTTTTTGTGGATAACATTCGAAGGTAAAAGGCAGGGAGTAGGGTTTGTCGAAGTGTTCACATAAATCTACACGGCGTATCCCTCTGGGGCATAAGTGTGGAGTAATTTGTGAACACACTGCCTCGCCCGGCGTCGCGCGAGCATTAACTATTAAATTCGTTGCATATTAAACTACCGCTCAGAAAGTTTTACCTAATCTACAATACACCTGGACTCGTCAGAGCAGACTTTTTCACTATTTTCTATTTACACTTCCCGCATTCAGACAAGTAGAGTATACTTTATCCCAATTATAAATAGATTATTCTAACTAAAAACAAAAATGACTTTGATCAATATTTATACCTTTTATCTTAATAACGAGTAGACAATGACTACGAACCTTAATTTCGTTAAGATGAATATTTATTCCAACAAACAATTAATACTAAAATGCAACAGTCGTTTTAAATCTTAGCCGACAGATTACTAATAAAGGGAATAGGTACGTAATACCTTCGGTTGGTCGGAATGCCCTCTTTGTTTTCGACAGCCAACAGGCTCTCCGTTCTGGTTGAGAGTTCTAAACCCCACTTGACACGCTTCATTCTTACCTTTCCTTAAAATTTAAGCTAGGTATTACAAGATTGTATAGCATTGTGTATTTTGAACAGTTGCAAGTTTTTCTACAAACACAGTGCAAGAATAATTAATAAAAAAAACTCCTATCAAATATATCATTTTGATAAAATCCTGTATTTCCAATGAGACTTTATATCAATCAATATTATCGATATCACAAAATTATGTATATTTTTTATTATTCTTCAACAGTTTTGCGAAATAAAATGTACGTAATGTTTCAACCTATTTTATTCCAGTGGTACCGAAAGGGTCTAGCATATGCCCTCACGAAACCTTTCTAGTACCACTAGATACTCCTACAAAAATGTACAGAAATGTTTTTATGCATAAAAAATAAACAGAATTATAATATGTTTTTGTAACATTTTTTTATTTATATACATTATATAATATATGTTGTACACATCTGTTTCCTTTTTTTTTTCTTCTTTTAACTATTGTAATCTAATATGAAGTGATAAGGATGTGTAATTCGTAATAGTATCATAAGCATGAAAGAATTATTCATAGCGACGAAGGTTGTGTTTATTATTAGAGGCATAAAATCTTATTACAAACTTCAAACGCTGTAAAATGACAGGGATAGCGAGGTTTTTGCATAATATTGGGTCGTCTGCGACTGTGTTTTCACTTCAAACTTTGTTAACACTGTTTGACTGGTAATTTTGTAGACTATGGTACCTTTGAAATCGGAACAACTTATAGATTACTTGCTAGGTTACAAAAGTAGTCTCCTCGTGATAACCTTTAGAAAAGAGAATTACGTCTTGCTTACTATATATATCAGACTATACATCATACAAAGAATAATACGACCTAATATATCTATTAATATCATGTTGTTGGCAAAGTTCATGATACGCATCATAGTTATTTAATAGATAAGATTTTCATGAAAGTTTTAATACTTTTATGTCTTTTTAATTCATTGCAATAACGTTTTTTCCGTGTTTCCCATGTCAGTGAATAAGCTACGTATGTATGTACGAAGAACTACTTTTCCCATCGAGTAGGGCGTCGCGGTCGAGGCAATGCACTTTCGCTGACCCCTTGCCTTCTTCCATTAGCTACATCTCGCTCGCACATGAAACTTTCTTCGTAGGACAGCTCACTCACACTCGGCTGCGCTTGCGCTTCCCGGTTGCCGAGGTAATAACATTCTACGACGCGATGCGCCGCTGCCACTGCGACGGCGTGGAACGGGTTCTGTCGATGACTTGGACGATTACTTGTATAAGAAACAATGGTTACCACGGTTACATTTAAGATACTCGTTCCACAATGCCTTACACCGAGATTAAAATTTCGTAGTTTCATTGGAAATTAACACTTTTGAAACGATTTTGTTTCATCTTCCATTTAGAATGCCATACTTTTTATGAACAAATGGACGATTGATGAAATGTTAAACAGTTAAAATACGCGTTTTCTTAAAGTATGATGTATTAAGTTTAGATGTATTACACAAATTTTTAATTGAATCTAATTTGCCTTCTAATATTTAAAAGCATTTCAAATTAATTACATCTACGTACATAATTGATAAAACTATGCCAGTGTATTAATGCATACGTATCTCTTTTCCTACAGCCAGAATAACTTTAAAAACTTATACGAGAAAGTGGAGGAAGTCGTTCTATTTTGCACCACTATCTCCTTACTTTCTAAGTGAATGATTCCATACCGTGTTTTAAATAAGTTTAATACTCTTTACGTATGCTATTTTATCACAGCTTTGGCGACATTCACAAAACCTATTCGAGTAGTTAAATATACATGTGATGTACGACAGCGAACAATTATTTACACTTAGGTATTTATGCTTCCTTATGATTTGAAAGTGTACAATTTAAAGTTACGAGTATTTCGGCAGTAACAATTAAAAATTTAAGATGATATTCGTTAGTATCACTCTCTGGAGTATCTAGTTCTGGATTTGAGAGCATATCCCTACTTTCGACGCTTAAAAAGCATTAAGTGTTCGAAAACGGTAGTTGTATTTTGATACATATGCAAGAAGGTTTTAAGTACACATTTCAATGGACTAGTGTGTCAGTAAGAGGCAAAGCGACTGGTTACGTTCCATCGCACAATGAGCAATTTAAAAATTCAAAAACCCGTCGACGCTCAACGTACGCGAGGCGATGCAATCCTACGAGAGCCACTCTGCAATCGGGAATCATTGGGTTTAGATAGTATTTGCTACAAAACAATTAGGTATAGAAAGATTACCTGAACAAACTAAAGTGTATTATGAATGTAAACAAAATTAAGTTAAACAATATTCTCCGTACGAGCTCCTCATTTCGAATTCCCTTTACATTTGTTCCCAATTACATAGCGTCGATGATTGCCGAAAGGAGTGCTGAATCTAATATCAAGTAGAAAGAAAAACGAGCAATGCAATTCGAGGAAGGCAACCGCGTGTTCACCAATAATTGGTAAACATGCAGGGGTTCGATGCAACTGATCGGCCGCCACTAAACCCGTCTATTTTTAAATGAAATTCTTGACTCATATATCCCAAAGCATAATTGCAACCGAGTCGTGTAACGTTTCGTTTTGGAATTCCAGAATTGGTATTTGATTGCAATTTAATTATTCAGCCGTTTTTCGATGCATACACTTCATGTTTGGGTTGTTGGTCGAGCTGATGCGTCAATTAAACTGGGCTATGCATACTCGAACATTTTCGAATACTTACCACTGAGTAACGTGGAAATCAGTTTTTATGCGATGTTAATTAATAATATTTCATATAAAATGATTGTGGCATTAAATTCACGAAAGTATTTAAAACATATTAATTAATTATTACTATGAAGTAAAGTTATGTTATAATATTAATGGGTAAAAGAATTAATTATGAGCGTTTTTTCATTAAATAATTTTGGTGAACCGTATTTCGTGAAATACACGTTGCATCTTATAATGTTATCATCATCATTTCAACCGAAGGATATCGTTCATCCTTATATATTTCTAATTGGAACCATTGCAAGCGGCATCTCGCGACTTAAAATTTTAAATTAAACGAATCGTTTTGTATAATGGATTTCAAAAATGAAGATATTAAGAGAATATTGCTTGTAGTGATACTAATGCATGTATTGTCATTAGTCTGTCTAATTTCTGTTAGATGTCGGCGCTTTTAACCTTGTGCGGCTATAACAAGCTTTTTAGGTTACGAGGGTCTCAAATCCGCGAGCTAAAATCTAGTGAGTCGAGCTAAAATCTATCGAGTATTCTATTGATCAGACGATCAATAGAATATGATCGTATCGTCCCGGAACATAGTTAGCTGACTTGTGGATCTCTGGGGATGTCGTTAGTGTATAGTGATAATAGTAGTAGGGGGTGACAGGAGCCTTGCGGTAATCCTATTAGAAACGGTCAGCAGAAGGAGCGAGCGCACTTACCTCGATATCGTCTTTTTTGACTTTGACGGTCATTAATATCACCATCGTAGAAGGCCAAAAGATTGCAATATATATGGCCTGAATTAAACAATAATAGGTACTATGAAATTGCGTTCAAAACGGACAAGAGATCGAATAGACCGGCAAATAATTTATTTTATGCAACGGCATATTATTTATATTTCTTTATAAATTTTGTTAATGATATCAGTGCAGAATTACTACCATTAAGAGATAAGAATATAAAGATAATTTTTTTAATCTTGCTCTTTTATTTCCCCGTGTTAATTTTAAATCCAAAATTCTAGTTCCTCTATTGTTACTTTGCTGAGTAAAAAATATTGATTACCTTTTATAATATGGCACAAAAACAAAGGAATTACAAAATTATGGGAGTTTTTTATTTCTATATTAATTAGAGCTCATTAGGAATCAAACTAAGTGATAGTGAATAAAATAAATAATACTTAATAAATATTATGATGAGTCTACACTAAAGGGAAATAATCGGAATGAAACTATTATATTTTAATTTAAATGTATAAGAGCAGTGAACAGCGAAAAGTAACACTGAAGCGTTCCGCTATGTGTACTCCATACTTTCTAAAAAAGGGTTACATTTCTTTTGGCGTAATTAATACATTCAAAGTTTTACGGAGTAATGGAAACTTGTAAGAGTAAGGCGGCAAAAACTGAGCCGTAATTAGTCTTTGGAGTCGAACCGTGAACAGGCGCGGAGTCAAGTGGCCGCTGAGGGCCGATGCACCGGACTTTAGCCACTGAATTAAGTGTACATACTGCACTAGTTTTTTATGATAACAAAATTTAATAACTATGGCCTAAAAATGCTAGTGTTTCTTACACTGCTTTTTCAACAGGTACAATATGACATTTTAAAAGTTATTACTTACATACAATATTTTAAATTCTATTTTCATATTATCCCTTTTTTTAATAAAATACATGAATAAATTTCGATAGTTAATAAGAAATATGAAATAATGATAAAAAAGTTTTTACGGGCTTTCGAGTTTAAAATAAAACCTTTTTTATTTACGTATTTACACATTGTATGCAGGTGTATGTGCATGCACATGCATATATGTATACGTGCATGTGTATGTGAATATGTGTTTATATATATCTTGAAAGACTTTGATCCATATCCTGTATGTGCTATAGAGTTTATTGACGAACTTTTTTCTATGTAGGATTATGATCCTTTTACACGTCCTCACAATGTACGTTATAATGCTAAAGGTGGAAACTTGTAATGACCACTTGATGTATAAGTCGCCTGTTAAAATGTAACTAGTTTTAAAGTTTCCTGAACGAGTAAAATAAAGAAAAAAATTGTACATGTTACTGCGCTTTGTACGAACTTTAGAGAATAATAATGCCTTTGCGAAAAGCATTTCAAGAAATTATTATCGTTATACATCTGTTAGGATTCTTTCGATTTCAGCTTTAATTTTAAGCAGTTTGTCTTATTGGAGAAGACTGTAAACTGGTGATCGAAACGAACACTATTGATCAAAAGTCAGATAACCGATCTTTCCTTCACTTTACTTTATAATAAATAATAATCGTGTGCTTCAATATAGAACTGTAATTCCGAGATACCTTAATTGTTACTTATTGGACTATGACAGTATATTAAACAGTAATGTACTATTTATTTATTTACAAATCGTCCTAAAAAAAATCCTAATTTACTAGTTGTCATTGCGATCTCTTTGCTATAATACAATACGTGGCACACGCAATGTTTCGGCTCTAAATGAATGAAATGAAAAAGTAACGTAAACATACATAAATTACAATACGAAGTTTCATTTACAAATAAAGTAACGACCATTCATTTGGGTATCGTTCATTCATTCCTGCCCAGGACTCGCATTCAGCTATTGGTTGAATAGGGAAGTTGGAAAAAAGTGTTGTACATGTAGTAACGAGACTTTGATACAAACCGAGGTATCGCTGAATAAGTTTGCGAAATACGAATGCCTCTTTGATACTTCCGAAGTATATAAAAGTCTTGTTGATTAACTTCTGCGATTCAGTACGTATCGATGCATCACAAATACTTCATTTAATGTCGACCGTATTTAATTAACAGAATTTTTTTAAAAAAATAGGATCATTGGTAATTATTGTATAAAACGATGTTATATAAAACGTAAATAGTATTTTTTGATATTTTTTTAATTCTTTGTAAACATTTATTATGAATAGTTTTGTTATTTTACCGTATTCACTATATAATAATATTCTTCTAATTGAAAAATATATTTTTTAAACACCGTTTGCTTATTTTTTAACGCCATAAATTCATTCACTCTGAGTTTTAAATGCCACAAAAGTGCTACCGATTTTCCCAGATAGTGTTATGCATTCGTTGTAGATACCGGAAACAAGGGTTGCTATACCAAACAATTTCATAGAAAATAGAATCCCTTGTATATGATGTATTCGCCTCCACGCAATTTTAATACTAATTTAATATTAAATTCTTTAAAATATATAGACTCGCAGTGCTTTTTTGGCCTGTTCTTTTCTGGTTTAAAGTATTTATCAACAAAATAGTTGGTAAATTCATCTTGACGTGAATAAAAGAAGTAATCCATGCTGTTTTGAGTAAAGAATTTTAGAACCTTAATTTGCATTGCAGCATTTTCGGTTTCCTCATCCACCCACTTCCGACAGCTCTTTTGTTACCGTAATAAAACATGTTTATTGGTTAAAATATGCCTCGTAAACTATGACTAAAACCATAGTAATGGTTTTCGAGGCAATTATTACCAAGAGTGAAACTCACCGTGTCGGACGCTGTGTAGCGCCCGTTGCTGCACTCAAGTAGAGTAGATTCACTCACCTGCAACCAAACAATAATTTTAAATACCATTTACGATTAACATTTCACTGGAGCAATCACAATTCAATTAATTAATAACTTGAAAACTTAAAACAAAACAGATGGTCACTGGGGCCTTTAGGTTCTGGAGTGGAGATCAAAGATCGCCAAGCTCAGAGGATATTGACCCCCAAGGTAGCCAGAAGACTTTATTAAGGCCGTCGGAATCTACCATCTGATTCAATTTGAAATCAGTCAATGTACTTTAATTACATTTGGGATTGATGTTGTATTAATTAAGCAGCTAACACCCACTGAATTCAATAAAACTGGAGGTGATGAAGCGTGGGAACGATGACTGAAAATTAAGTGTTAAGTAGTAATAGTCTATACTCTATTTATAGAGTAGAATTATTAAGTAAATAGTTAGAAGTAATTAAGTGTTAAGGAACCCTAGTACTAAACAGTGTTGTCAAGACACTGTACTATATTGATTCTGATATTCACCAGTTTTTATTTCAATCATACCTAATTGAATAAAGAATAAAAATATTTTTTTTTATTTTAATACGTCAATTGGTTCTATTATATTTTAAATAAGAAAACGAATCCCGAATAATCTATGTTTCAATGTATTGTGTCACAGTAATAAAACGTGTGGGTAGTGCAAAGAGGGATCTCTAGATGAACGATAGGCATGTGTTTATACAACCACAAACTGAGCTTAAATTCATTACGAGAGCGAATAGTTAAACGTCCAGCGGTCGTTGTGCACTGTTTAGGACTGCGATGAGTGATTAGGAATTGAGGTTTTGCTATATTCTGTTTAACATTGGACAACATTTCATTGTTATTCTCTGACTATAACGTTACGTCAATTTCGAGATCAAGAAATCATTAAGGTATGCTTAAGGTACTGCATCAATGCATTATAAATTTCGTCGATATTTCTTTTGTAGAATAAACATTCACCTACATACTCTCCTATAATCTGCAATACTGCTACTAAGCTTGCGTTTTGGTAGAGATAAGCTATTACCTAAATTACGTTGCGACTGAACAAAATCTGTTATTTTAAACGTCGTAAAAGCTTTATTCCCGAAAGTTCATATGTTATTCTACATCGTGGTTATAATGCTCTCTCTGCTACATACTGCACTGTATACGGTGAAATCATCTATATATAAATTACATTTTATCTCCGAATACGTGCATGCACCACGTATGTTTTCTTAAGCAAAAGATAGTTTATCTAACTTCATTTTGCTCTTTGTTTAATTTAAACAAATATAATCAAACTTTTAATAATGTACTTTTTCTTTTATTCAGACAATCTTAAAATATTACACGAAATATTTACCAATATTTTTTATAGATCGCTTAAATTTATAGGTTTTATGGAAAAATTTACTTCATTATTTTGGCGTTACAAAATGAACGTTAAATTGTTAGTAATATGCAATAAAAAAACCCCAACGATTGTACAAAAACATCGATATCTATAAGTCAATCGATCCCATGCATCGAAACTATAGTGTGACTAAATGATTTTATGTTAATACTCGCCCCTTTCACAAAGGACGGTAATGGAGCAAGGAATCTAACCTCTATTATTGGACCCGATCGAATTGATATTACAATTTAGTTGTAATGACCTAATCGTTTCTTAGTGACATATTATTTAGGCACGAAAATCGATTACTGAACATTTTTAGTTCTAAACTACTGTATTTAAGTTTGAGCAAAGTAAGAACTTGGTTATGTGCTCTGTATAAGATTTCCTACAAATCAATGCCATGTCAAAATTTAGTAATAGAATAGACAGTAGATCAAATGAACTTTATAAAAAAAATACGAATTTATGTTTTAAAACTGTCGGTTAAATGGATGTATTTATAAATAAGCATGGCATAGTTTGATAAAAAAGCATTATTTTCTTTCTAAATGTGGCCATTCCGATATAATTTTTTAACTATTTTTAACTTTCGTCTTTATCACACAAGGTAAAAGTATAAGGTATAGGATATCATTACACAAGGTGCATAAATTTAACTAACTTTTTTAAATGTCAATAAATTTCAAAATATATAATTGCATTTATTTAAATTAATTTTCACGGTTTAGTTACTACCTGCTCTATCTACCTAATTTTGGATTGACGTTTATTTGTAGGACATCCTGTATCCCCATAAGTTACGTTGTTTCTCTTAATTTTGGTAGGCAATTATTTTAAAACAAGTGACTAAACTGTGAAGATTTTGTTGTGTTGTTTTAAGGATCATAACAATAGATCAAAGTATTACACCTGTTACAATTTCAAAAACAGAATTTGAAAAAACTATGAGCTCACGGCACTAATCAATGCAAAATGCGGCGTTTCCGAGTTTTGGTCAATATATAAGATATCTTCTATCTCGGACAAAGCTTCCTGACGTCATCACTAAGAGCTAATCGAAATCTATCGTGTCTTTCTTGCTGACTGAGAACTCAACTAAAATCGTGATGAATTATAAAAAGAAGAACTCCGGATATTAATAACCTAACGCTAAAAAGTAGTTTTTTGTATTTTTATTAATTTATAAAAAATATTGGCTAAATGTTGTAATGTGTAAAGCTCTGTAAAGAGTTCTATTTTCAAATTTTGAAGTTATCTTATAAAGTTTATTAATAAACAGGCTCATTCTAGAATCGTTTTGTTTAAAAGTCAAGATGAAAAAATTTTAAGCCATCTAATGTTACTTGACTTCTTGTTAACAACATATTTATACTTTAACTTGTAACTATTTTCGATAGAACAGAGTTCGTATAATATAATAAGTTGAAACGTTATAAATGTATAACAAAAGTAATAATGCGTTTGCTTTGTCGTCGTATTGCATAAATCAGTTTTCTATTAAACACAGAAAGCGACTGCGCTGAAAGTAACTCGTCCCCTGTGCCTCGGAAACTTAATCTGCTTTGTTAATACATGTGACAGGTAAATGTTTAGTCAAAGAAACATGCATGTAGCGGAAATACGTGGATGTAAAGGAAATTGCGTGTTAATATCAAAGTTCACAGGCAAGCGAAACAGTCGTGATTAAGCCCGCGGCTCATTGAAACCTCAAAACCCCGCCTAACGCATCCACCTAAACAAAACTTAAACGTGTGTTAACTAATTATTTTAACATGCAGTTCGCCTGAAGGCTTGGAGAAAATAATACGCCGCATTGTTGTTCCCGATTGACACAAAGTTGAGAAATTACTTAATATTGCTCATTAAAATCTTTAAAATATTTGAAAAATAACGTTATCTTAAGTTACATTGTGTGGGAGCATATCGTCTTGTAAAGAAGGTTAAATTCATTTTAATCTGCTCCGATTATTGATGAATTCCGCTACGAATTATTCAAATATCTTTAAAATTTACCAGTTTATCTTGCAAAGTTTTTTATTGTAAGTGAAAATAAAAATTTCTTATCAACTATTATTTCGCAAACTTTATAAGAAGAATTTATGAATAAAAATAACACAAAGATATTAAATGGACATTTAGAAAACACGATTAATAGCTGCAGCAAATAAATCTGGGAACTTGGGAATAACAATATTCAAATGGGTTTAAAAATTAATTTGTGTAAGTAAATTTCCAATGTTACTTTGCTAAAAAATCATTAATTATAAAATATATAGCGATAATTAAATTTAGCAAAACGACGCTGTCTCGGTTCATTAGCCGTGTACTCGCAGTCAGCTCACGTCATGCGATGTTCAAAACTTAATAAACTTTAAACAATACTAGGGAAGATGCGTTGTCAGAACTTCCCGAACTCGAGTGTAACATCCAACCGACGAAGTTATGCCCCTATTAAGGTACACAATGTGTCTAATGTTTTAATGGCGCGCCTCACAATTTCGCAATGATTTATATTAACATGGATGATGTCGCGTAATGTTTAATGAGAGTCACTTTGAAAAACACTAATAATCTATGAGAAATTAGGTGGCAAGTAGCTACAACATTCTTGAAATAAATACTATGATAAATAATCGAGAAAATGACAACATAACTACCACACTGTTTGCAGGTTTTCTTTGCGGAAGTCGAACTTGCAGGGTATCAATGGAGCACAAAATTTATTTATGCAGTCATGGGTGTAACGTTTCAATATTCGCATAAAGAAGCGTAATTAATTTCGTCAGTTTATATAATAGAAGAAATATCAAAAATCTTCAAAGAAAACAAATCGCATGAAACAACGTTCATGTTTAATGGCTTCTATAATACAGCGCTAGTAAAAAATCAAAGTTGCTAATTAATGAGTTTAACGCAATATTATTTTGATTAAAAGTTCCATTACTACAAAAATACAACTATCACTTTCGAAGTAGTTATAGTTTCCTCAAAAGTATTGCTACCGATTTAGTTTTATCAAAAGACGGGATCCGCGGAAGTAAGACACGAAGTTGACTAACTACGAATTAGTTTCCGCGCCTCTAAAGCCGACATTCCCGAAGTAAATAAAATGTTGGGATTAAGGGAATGCTTAAAATGTTCTCAAGGGTTTATGACAACAGCTACGATGCTCCTGCCTTTGATCAGGAAATACTTGGAGACTTTGCTCGTCAATTTTTCGAAGCGCGCTTTGTTCGACCAAGTTATTCGACTCGATCTCGATTCATATAAGTCTTTATGCGGTATATCTACGTTACTATAAATAGGAGTACCATTTTTGAATTAATACATGATTACACGGAGCGCACACGATTGCGTCGTAAAACGTCTTATTAGACGGACTTATTAGCTATGTCTATTAAAAATTCCCTTATTACGGATCATAAAAGTGGATTTTAAATAATAGAAGAGAAATATTTTATGTCCTTTAAGTGTAAGGCGCCGGTACATTTTTACTCCACGTATATAACGAACATTTTTTTAAATTGTGCCATAAAGTGAAGACTTAACTGAGTTACCTAGCCATGGAAGGAGATGTTTAATTAAGTTACGATGAATTATTCCGCAAAATAGTGGTAATATTTTTATAAAAATTACCCATTTACAAGACTTATTTGTAACTTAAAAATACGCATTTTGTTTGTAACTATAATACAGATTATAATATGAAAAATATTGTAATTTTGGCAAAAATAAATAGCGAAATAATATAATTCAAAATAACTTCTAACTAGCTTCCACCATTTGATGTCTTTTCATCAATTCTATCCAGCTTATGTCCTTTGCCATGTGTGATGCGTATGTGATTGGACCACCGTATAGGACTGCGGCCACGTACTCTTTTGCGTCTATTTTAACAGTCATCATCAGTTTCTTCGATTTTTCTGCTGTCCTCCTGGTAATATGTCCATGATTTTCATACATTTTTTTGACGTAATAGACAGTGCAGTAGTGATTTTGAGTTTCTTTAATATAAAGAAATCTGCTACTGGACAACTTTCAACCAAAAATAATTAGAGATTCATCTTTTGTTAATGATCTTATTGCTAAAGTCTTGCAGTGTATGGAATATAATACTGATAAACATCAAAAATTAAGCTATATTTTTAATAAAATAATTTTAATTTATTTAGAAGTTTCTTTTGGACTGCGGCAATAATTAACTGCTAGCGAGTTCAATAACAATAATTACGACTCACATCCGGAACACAGTAAGATTTAGCTCTTTTAGCATCTGTAAATAAATATTTTTCAGTTGATACTCCTTCCATGGTAAAAGTAACGTATCATCAGTATACTATGCGTCCACGTACGTGTACAGGTCGCCAAAAAATGGATGCCGTCCGCTTCAACAACGGCATTTTATAGTGTAGACTTGTATCCAATAGTGGACGTCCTTCGGTTGAAATGATGTGATGATGATAATGAAACGTAAGTTTCCCGCTAAGTCACGGGGACTTAGCGGAAAAAATATAAATTAAGATCGTAACAAATAAGAGACGCATGGAATGCACGTACGAATGATAATAATTCTGTGCAAATAATTTTACCTATGCACAATGACGAAATCATTCGTCCACAATGTTTGTTAATCAATGGGCAGAGATTGTTCTGGGTGGCGGGAACGGTTCGAAATAGCCGGGCAATGGACACAAATTACACATCGCTTGCACCGGCTGTGTAAGCGTAAATCCATCGCGTGTTTAGCGCTCAACAAACTACGTACCTAATGATGTAACGGTAACGGCTATACTCGTACAAATAAATTTGAACTGTTCATTTGCACATAGACATGATATTTGTAGACCAAAAAAATGTACAAAACATTTATTACAGTCGGCAGTGGTAAAGATTATACATTTCTCTTTTACATATTGGATTCCGAGAATTCCAGCTTATCGCTGTATAAAGCGTCAAGTTTATATTTTCTTGTACATGAAGCACTTTTTTTTGTTTTCGTTTGTAATTTTGTTAAGATGTTAGAAACAAAGTAATATTTGAACAGAGAAGAATCAGAGATTAACTACAAAAGTAAATTTTAATTTGTTGTGTTTTAATTCGGTAGTTATTAAATATATTGTTTCAAAATTAGTTTCTTAGCATCAATAACTGCATTAGATGGAATACTTGATCGGATTTCTGTTGAAGAACGTGGTACTGTCAAATTTTGGAGAGTCGCGTAACGGGGCAACTGTAAATTTCGTTTTTTAAAGCGTTATAAAATTGGACAGGAGCAGTGAAGACGAAATGACTCGGATAGCGTAAAAAAGAAGTATATCACTCGTGTATATGATATTACAGTAGCCAAATAGTGAAATGGTGAGAATTGTGCGGCAAGCGGAAGTGTATCGAGGTACTCTTCAAGCTACTCTTGTGTAGTAGCTTGAAGAGGCCCCATCACAGGTACAGCTCTGGGCAATTCAAATTTGTTCAGAAAAAATGTAGATTTCTTCCGATCCCAAACTGTATCAATAAGAACAATACATATAGAAATTTTTAACGAAAATATCTATACGAAAGAAGAGATTAGAATCGATATCTACGAATTGAGTTATCTAAAATTACTATCTGGACTATGGCGAATGGTCAAAAATAACCTATGGCTTCAACCTAATTTGAAATCGATATTCGATTATTCGCAGCGGGAAACATGTGTTTATTTTTTATATTAACGACCTTCATAGAGCCACTTCGGATTGATATTAAATGCTACCATCGGCGTTATCCCTTTCAGTAAGTAAATTCATCCTTTATTTAGATCGCCCACGTTCCGAGGCGATGCCTTAATATTTTCAAATTTTTTTACGCACAGAATGTGTATTGAGGCATTTATGCAATATATGAGATTTTTTAGAAATCATTTAATCGCTACCCTTTTTGCTTTACCTCACCAGCTACTATTTATTTTCACATAAATCTTTGATGGTAACTCAAAAATAACGTTAAATTAATAGAGAAAACTTCTCTTGAAATAGTATTACAGCGTTAACTAGTATTAGTGAGAGGTTTTTTTTAAAAATATTATGTTTAATTTTTGCAAAAGTAAAGTGAGTTTTCTAATAAAAATTAATTTTCGCGTACATAGTCATTAACAAATCTTCGAGAAGATTATTAGATGAAATGAATTTTTAGTTAAGCGTTCAAAAGCAGAATTACAACAATTACATAAATTGTTCCTGCTGATAATTAAAAGTCAGCGTGATCCTTATATTTAAATGGCTCTTGACTCTCTTGATTTTCTGTCAAAGACTGGGAACAACTTCTAAATCCTGAACTGATAGTGACCACATCAGCAAACCTTTGATAACTACTGTGTTTCGTTCTGCAGGCCGTTTTATGTAATGACATTGTTATAAAAAAAAAGATTTGACAATTGTGTCGCTACAAAGTGATTCTACGCATTATCTTAAAACGTGTTGTATATATTTCGGAAAAGTATATATAATAAATGCTTGATTTCATAGTTTTCTATTACCTTAATATTAAAATTATTTTCAGGTATAGTACTGAAAACTGACAGTTAGTTTAAATAGAAAACCAAAGATAATTTAAATATCAACTAGAGTCTTAGATATGTTGGATTTTCTATACTATTTGTTTATCATTCAAGGGTACATTTCATCTCCGCCAGTGCATCGCAACGCATCCAGGTATGTTATTTGGCAAGCAAATGAAAGTGAAAGCAAATAAATGAAAATACTGACGACAATATTTACGGCAACGGAGAAATACGCAACCAAACGAGAAAGACAAAAGATTAATTGAAAATCGATATAGGGATATAGCTTTGCAAATCTATCGAAATACATTCAGTTTGCTTTGAAGCGATAACGTCCGACCAAATTATACTGTCAGTCATGATTAATGTCGACTTATGACATTATGACACACTTTATTTACCGCACTGACTAAACCTGACTTCGCAACTCTGTCCATCAAACTTGGGAAAGCCAAACCAGCACCGCTAAATATGTGTCGGTATTTGTAAATTGAATACTTAAACGTTTTTTATGATTATTTGTCTATTACACATTTTTTTAATTATCAAAACATTCATTGAAAAAGCACCATGAAACGCCCAAATGATTTGTAAAGAGTATTTCCACCGTTTCACATTAATGAAAAAATACTGGCACAATTTTCGAATCCACAGCCAAATAAAGTGAAACGCCGAATATAGAAATAATAACCACGTTTCATTCGAAATAAGCCTACCTGTTTTATTTTGGAAACAAAAACAACAGAAGTTGATATCAATTAGTTCGTTGTAACGCTTTTTACAAATTCGGAACCATTAGCGCCTGGCTGTTTTATTTGAAAACCATTAGGGAAGCGAACGGATACGGCTCGAATCGTCCAGAGGCGATCGTTTCTTTTTATTTTTATTTGACGGCCTTATGCATAAATAAATATCCGGAGTGGATTTAGTTTTCAAAAATGAATAAGATCAAATGTCTACCACAAGTAATCGTTGACATCCATCAAAGCCGCATGTAATCACTGCGACCCGCACAATTTTTTAATTAGTTCTAATCCGATGCAAAGCCACTGAAAGGGATACAATCAACGTCGGCAGCAGTACTAAATCAAAACAAACTTCCAACAGGAATCCCTTTTACCAACTTTCTAAATAACGGCGAACAATCTTTTTCATTAAAAATCTCCATGAGCTTGATTATTAGAGAAAGGAAAACGCCTCCGGTGGGCCGGTGCGGAGTTTGCAAGTGCTCGTTTCGGCCCAAGATTTTCGCGGGGTCAAACTTAGGAATGTTAACAGATAATTACGGGCAAGTTTTAGCAAGCACGAGACATTTAACAGATGCTTTATTCGGAGAGTGCGGCCACGAGCGCACAATGAATGCTAATGAGATATCCTGTGCAAGGAAAAAGGCTTTTATTTTCTAACAGCGAAGCGTCAATTTAGCCTGCTCGGTGGCTTCATCCCAACTTTGTGAAGGTACCCCGTTAACACATTTGGACTCGTGTCTAAGGTTAATTAGATTAGAATTAGACAATACAACGCAGATATTACTAGATCTAGTTAAGATATTCCCAGTATTTTAAATCTGAATTATCCTTTTACAAAATGTCAAAAGACTACGACGATAAAATTATATTATAATAGTGGTGGCATTTAGCCACTATTTAAAATAATAAAAGTACCCTGCGCTGTTTCGTGCGAATCGTAAACTTCTATAAATGTCTCCTACATTAGAATAATGTGCTAGCGTTTAAAAATTATCTTTGCATTTTGCTTTGTTTTTTTTTAGTTAAACTGTTTTTGTGGGACATAATGCGTAATTTTTTTTGCTTTGTAATTGATAGGTATTACGTTGCGAGAATTTTATTCATTACTCAATAAAAAGTTCTCCATAATTTCGACATTTATGCTCATATTATTAAAATCCATAGCAGTCTGCTAATTTGTACGTAATAAATAGTTCAGATATTTCGTACAAATTAATGATTGTAACATGCTTTATAATTAACAAACAGGCTGTAGTCTTTATGAATTTATTGCAATAACTAATTTATGAATAATTATAATTATTTTATTAAGGTAATTTATGAATTCCTATCTATCTTCAGCGCATCGCAAAGAGGCTGGAAATTTACATGAGTTGTTACTACCTTGCATCCTTCCGCGTGTCACGGTCCAATTAATTTTAAGCGGAAACGGAAACACATATAAGCATGTCGTAAATAAGCTCGCCTCACGAACAATTCTAAGTCAATAATTAAATTTACTCTCAAATATTTGTTTGAAATGACTACATTTAAATAAATATCTTATTGCATGAGCAAAAACCGGGCATTCTATTAATTAGAGAAGCATTATCAGAGATCTTATATTATTAACAAACTTAACATCTATTTTAAATAAGATCTTTACGCGACCGATTTTCTTGAGAACTATATAGTTACTTAACCATCCCTTGTCACAAAACCAACCTTGGCTCTGGTGAGACTCATTAATTCAGGGCATGCGACGGAAGGGCAGCGGGTCGGTTCATCAAATGCATTTATTGTTATTGAATATGAATGACACCGTCAAAATCATAAGGTTTACCAACTTTTCCTATGTCTATTCACATTTGTTTAACAAAAAGAGTAATTCATTTCAAAATAAAAAAAATTTGGGGCTTTTGAATAAAAAACGTATCCATTGAAATATGATAGTATACATTGATTTCAAGTGCAAATCTTTAAAGGCATGAATACTCATTTGTTAGCAAAACGCTTTAAAGCTTTTGCACCTATTTGTAATTACTCAAAAAAAAATCTGATCAATTAATTTTTCTATTGGAAGGCGACTAGCAAATAACTGCTGGCAGTACAATAATGTATTTTGATTACATTAATTTCCAATAAAAAAATTCCCAACCTTTCAATCTGTATAGAATATTATCACAACAAAATGAACGATGTAATTTATCACAATAAATGCAAAACGTGATCAAACTTGTCTTACAGTTTGTCCTGTGATTGTATGAAACGGAGTACATTATTCACGAATTGGACGTCAAAATCCAGCTCTTCCAAATTAACACTAGTTCGCGGCGTGATAAAAGAGCGATGGTGGGTCGGACCGCCTGGCATGTTTCACTCGGCGCAAACGATTGCAGTAAATCACCGCAGGTACACACTGCGCCTAGAGATACGAGGTTTATTTTGGAAAACCGAATTTTAAACAATCTGCGCGAAGTGTTTTTAAATCGGTAATGTAGTGAGCTTTGGTATCGATTTTGAAATCATATGGTTGAAGGACGTTGAAAGATTATTTTTAATTTTCTTTTGAGATCGCTTATCGTTTTAGTTACGATTAACATTTATAACGGTATAATCTTAGTTTTTCTCAGAGACAAGAACACATATTACTAATTTTCCATCCAAAATTCATTATAAATCATATTTAAAGATTAATCGGTAACTTACACAATTTTAAAATTAAATGTAGGTTATAAATTCCTTTATTGTAATGGAATTCTCCGACTCCGTTTCGGTTTCCAATTTAATTTTTTAATGACTCCAACTCTTAATAACTCCAAAAATAAATATAGTTTTGGCAATTACAATTTAACATTGCTGATTTAAGATCGTGTTTTTCAAAAAGATTTACATAAGGTATTTTCCCAACCATACCTACGTTATTTCTTATTGCTGAAGCCATTGAATTTTGATAGACTACCGTATATTAATAGATAGCAAATGAGCTACAAATTCGCCAGTTCAAACCCTTTACACCCATAACCAATCTCTTTGTATATGAGATTTTCAACTATATTGTAGAACCTATATATAGTCTTGAGATTTAAAATTTAGGTAGGAACTTTCATATCAATTAGAGGTCAGCTAAGAGCGAGGATTTTACGAAATGCCACCCGGAAGACAGTTGACGAAGCGTTCATTTAAACAATACTTTCAAACTATAGCTTTTACAACTAATAAAGTTGGCAAAAATATTTTTAGTATGTTAAAAATTATCAAAAATGGATTTTGAAATTTCAGGCATGAAAAGGTTGTGTAGACCATGCGAATCGAGCGGAGACAACTAGTACTAAATATAACTTTTAGTTTAGTTTACATTTAATGTTATTGTATTATTTAAAGAACTTGGCACAAATTTATTGCAGTAAAATTGTTCACGAGAAAATCTGATTTATGTTAAATTCGTATAATTTAAAGCTATTTGGGCCGGGGTTTAAAAGTTAGACATAGTTTAGCGTTGCTTCCTAACAAATAAGACGTTAAAGCATCAAGTTTCAATTTGATGACTCACGACAACCTCGTTCTTTTGTTAATTACAAACTCCCTAAATTATTAAGGCCAGCAACATTTTCCGGTGATTTATTAAAATTGTCATTCACGGTTAAAAGCGTGGAACAAAAGAAAATTTACTTCGGACGCTTACTCCGAGTGTAATTATAAATTTCTGCTTGCTTTACTAGACATTTCTGTTCTTTATAATGTTACCTTAATAACCAAACAATTTAAATAATTCGGAGACATTTGAGAGGATGCAAAATTAACTTTTTGCCTTTTGTAAACACGTCTTACAAGTTGCTGAAGGATGTACAAGTAGCTGTTTAAATAGATTCATGAATGATTAATAGTGCTTGTTCTTTAAACACAGCCATTTAGATCTTCATATTACAACGTGTATTTATTATTATACATATTACACAGCACAGACATTTAAAATAATTCGTAAGTTCTACATTTTTTACTGTAATTAAAATCCGATTAAAATCTTATCGTGAGGAAAATGATGAAACCGATTGAAAAAATATTCATTTCACATTCAAAAAAGCGATCAATTGAACACGAAGCTGCGGCAGCGCGATACCGCACCGTAATTACATACGCATCCCTAAGTCACGTACCGCTTTTTATAATTATAACCATATTTCACACTCGATGCTTTTCGAGCATTAATCTCTTTCGTTATTCACGCACGGGATCACTCCTGCAAAATGCAATTTACAATAAATTACATTGATATTAATAAGTAGGAAGGTTAAGGGTTGAATATAATGGTTTGGCCATTCATCGTTCGATAAATTGCGAATGGAGACACCGTGTAGTGAGATAACGTGCTTCAATATCCGGGACAAGCCGACCCGGAGACTTGTCGCGAGATCGGTCGCGGGAGGCATCGAATCATTGCTGCATTTTCGTCAATTAGTATGTGAAAAAGTTTTAGCCACGTTTGGTGAGACTAGGATCGTTTCCTCGTAAAATTTTAATGTCTATTGCCATGAGAAAATTGCTGTAATTTGCAAACCTAAAATAGTAACATATTTGCGCGAAAACAAAATATTAACTGCGAATACTACGCTTACAAGTTTTCAATAAAATTGATCATTGTCTTTTTATCGATAAGTGTTGGTGAATAGTAGACTTTCAATATCTTAATTGCAATTTTTTGAAAATTGTTGATGTCAATTGATTAATGATAGTTGTAATTCGTTTATAAAATTACCATAATTTATCAATCAAATAATTCTTAAGAAATTATAATAACTTGTAAAGTTAAAGTCCTGAGAAACAAATTATAATTATTTTACAGTGGCAATAAAATAAAATTTTAAACTGGCAGTACCAGGACGATTAGTATTAAATTGTAAGTAGTGTACATGAATAAATAAAATTATGTTTGGAGAATATGCTATGTTTATGAACGTATAAAACATTTTTATGTTTCTAGCCGTTAGTTTATATGTCCGAGTTAGGAGAAGCATCGCTTCAATCGAGGCTTAACTCGCGTGGACTTATCGCTACTATGAGCCCTATCTAATAGAACAAACAGGCCTCTGCCGTCACCGCAGACCGCACAGTTCGCTCCGCTCCGCCACTAAGCTATTACACTACGTAAACTTAACGAATATCGCTAATACATCAGCTGAACTTTGCACAAGCAAGTGATAGGACAGGAAAATGGGGCGAATGTCGAATTGCCTTTGAATCTAACAGAAGTAGAATTAATGTCGGAATGAATCACTTCAAAGTTAAACTGTCGCCCGCGTCCGAACTCGGTTTGGCCTACGGATATCGCAAATCAGTAACTTTCGATCCTCATAGAGACAGAGAAACGATTAATTAACAGAAATTAGATCAAGTAGTATACTAATATTATTAAAACATAGTACTAACAACATTCTTTGACTCCACAAGTCGTCCTCGTATTATAATCTACACTAATATAACTATTAAATAATGTCCAATAACGTACGTATACAAGAGATAATTAAACCCTATATGTTCGAGTTATTTGTTATTAGGTAAAAGACGTTTTGTTATAATTTAGCGAAAAGAAGAATTTTATTTCTGTCTTAATTACAATAAATGAATATTTCTTCCTTCGATATATTTTACAATTCGTTAAAATTATTGTTATATGCTCTTATAACAGATTTTATAAAATTGTAACAGCATTATGAATGCTCAATGTATGTACTGTAATTCATTATTAAACATTATAAATACGATCTTTAGAAAAAAGTATTGCATTGAGCTTTTCAACATTTACTAATACAGCGACACAAATGTAACGTTTAATAGGTTTTAAAAAAATATACGTACTACACAGATTTGCAACGTATTAAACTGTAAGTAATTAACTTTTGAATTAAGAAATTAGAGAAAGTCTAGGTAGCAATATTCATGTACTGCCTGCAATGCTTCAACCGTCTAGAAGATTAACCTTGAAACGAAAGCGCAAATAAAACGACCCAAGACTTTGAACATAGATTTGGTATTAGGCGAGATATTATATTACTAAGCTCTGGGATACATTCAATAAAAATATATAGGTTAGTAAGTATAAGTTGATAGGTTCTATGTGTGAAAGCTTTAAAGCGTTGAATATACCTATAGTTAATTTTTTCACTAAAAAGCTTTTTAATTTTTTTTACATCTATTTAATCACACTACTTCAAATTTTTACACTGAAATATGTTATATCAATATTTTGTCTATTGAAATGCGACTGACTAATTACAGTTTGGCAGTACAGAGTTTGCAGGAATTATTGTAAACAATACTTGATTTTAATATATGGTAATCCGATTTTTAAAACGTTTTTTCTTACTACATTACCTTCTACATTGTCACTAATTATTTCTATAATCATTACTTTTTGGATAAACTGTTTAATACAGGTTGACAGTGAATGAGCATTTAAAGGTTTTTTCATTCACCTTTAAAAGTTTTACACCTATAACCAATCACTCTGTATATAGAATTCATAAAGATGTTAAAAATACACCTAGCTATAGTTAATTGACATCAATGAAAATGTTATATGTACCGTCGTCAATATATTTTCCTTACAATATCTGGCTGGGAAGATAAACATAATACGTTCACGTTGGACACATTAATGATGTTTCGACTTTGCTTTACAAAAATATTACCTCTACATTTTTTGTATTTTTGACGACGTTTTTACAAATATCGAGATAAAATATTTCTCCTTTTGAATTTGTAAGAATTTCTAGATTACGAAATACGATTACTAAAATCAAGGCCGTAGATAATCCGGTTACTATGAATTTTATTGATGAATCAAAGTTTTTTAACTGTAGATTTATAAGTGGAGTGGATTTTTCTATCTAATTAATTGTCGCCAATGGTTTAAATTTTTTTCTAATATTTATTTTTTGCTCTAAACCAACTATATAAATTATGGTTGAAAGCGGTAACAACCAGCCTTAAAAAAATTACATAACTGAATCCGTTACTGAAAATCGGTACTATCGTACGGGTAAGGTATATACTGTAGTTAAGCCTTCAATAAAAGCCTTCTTTATGTCTTAGCTTTATTTCAGTATTTATTAATACTGTTATTATTTAACATTACCTCTAAAAATGCGCTATAAGAAATGCCGCGTACTTAAAACTAATTTAAATATACGTAGTATTCTCAATTGTCATAAGCGAACATTTGTTTCGGTCGAGATCGGCGGATTGCGGGCCGGTGCTCAAGAGCCCGTGCTCGTAAATGCAACTACCTATATATTAATTACTCATAGTGCCCTCGTCCATTGTTTGTAGTTATTTGTTTTGTTCGTACCGTAAATTATACGTTTATGCTATGAAAACACTGCGCGGGTAAACATAGGTTTGATTAAATGAAGTTAACACATTTGATTTCTCAACATGTATATCTAACTTATTTATATATTTACTATTTATAGACTGAAATAAAAAATCCAAGCTAAGAACAATTTTGTTTTCAGATCACGAAGGTGCAGATCTAATACACCGTTATTCGAGAAAGAGATTATTTAAAAATTTGCTAAATATTTATTACCATTAGCACCTTGCGAAAATAAATTTTTGTAATTCTGTAATCATCAGTAAATTATTGCTGCAAATTTTAAAATAGAGCGTGCAACGTAAAACGAGTAGTATGTTAAATTAATCGACTTTAAAGTACCGTCAAATGTATTCGCTGATTCGCCGCAGACCAAAATATTTTTTTAAAGCATTTATTTGATCACAGCTTATCTTATTTACTATCATTTATGTTTTATTAATCAAGGGCGATACTATGGCAGATTTAAAATTTTACTGTTATTATAAAGTTAATCTTATCATAAATAGTCGTAAGTAAATACGTACGTCTATAATATATTTACATTAGGAGAGTACAGCAATAGAGTATTAAAAAATTAATACACGTTGAGCGATTTATATTGAAAAAAAATTTTGTTATAATTAAATTTCCTTAAAAAATAATTAATGTAATTTATCATAAATCATTTAAAAGTACAATTACACTATTTTTTTTTAAACTCAGGATGTTACGAACATTAGCAATTAATAATACCAGTCGCAAGATCAATATATCCAGTTTCCTTATACAGTGATACTGGTGCATATATAGGTAGTAAAACACAAAAAATACATTTTTGTTATGTTAGGAAAACGAATAGTAATAGATGACAGGAATGAATAATTAAGACAATGAAAATAAAATTTACGAAAACGACGTAAAAGTAAAGATTGATGTAATGTACCATAGTAGCTAGGATAAGAAATTACGTGAGGTGAAACTGTTAATAAAAACTTACTAGAAAACTTACTAGCCGGATAGTATAAGGTCTGCCGCATAAAAGTAGAAGTGTATGGCGAGTATAAAAAATAGCATTAACGAAAATTACACAAATACATAGCCGAATACAGTAATTTCCGACGCATGAATTAAAAATAATACCGCAATTTTTTATTTAAGAAAAAAAAAAGAAATTAAAAAAAACTTAAAGAGAAAACTTTACACTACACTGATTGTAGACTATAAATATTTGTATAGATGTATTTCCAAAACATTTCTTACAATATATAACATAAACTATGTCACATTCTTCTTCGCATCAAATAGCAAAAACAATCGTTATGTATTTATTATAAAATATGGATATATACATTGACTGTTTTAATGACGAGTTGACATAATGGAATCAAGCGTGTATCACAATATTACCATATATTTACAGAATACAATTTATAAGTTATATAGTTAATATAAACTGTTATGGGCCAATTGATTAATATGAACGCGTACGAGACATTTAATAGGCAATCAATGGTTCTAAAATGAAACGCAGCAATGTATGTACGTTAACGGCCGAAGCGCCGTACTACCTAACCAAACATTTGGTTTCAACTGATAACTAAGTTGCTGGGTGGCGCGAAAGCTTTTTACAAAAGCGTACCATCAAACTGTTTATAAGTTCAGAAAACTAGAAACCAGTAGTTTTTGATAGCTACTATACTTATATTAATATATTTATATAATTATCCTCATAAAATCATTTACTGTGATTACTTGTATATGTTATGAGAACAAGAAAAGCCCAATTCAATTGAAACAAGAAATAGATCGAGGTCCCTTATAATGGATTCCTTCAACTTAAAACTACAAGGATATGAAATACGTATAGATTATTAGTATTGGAAAATTTTATTTACAATTGTTACATAACCAAGAAGGTTAAAAATAAAAATAATTATCATGAAAGTAAAACGGGAATGCGTCGTTTAATTGTTCCGTGAATATTATTATGATCTCTAAAAAGATATGCAAGATGTTTACTATATGTGGAACGCAAAACATGCAAATTTAAATTGTAATTTTGTGCTCACGTACTTAACAACTCAGCCTTTTGTGCGGGTTAAAAAATAAACTTTGTATTGTTTCGCATTCCCCGTGTTTGTTTTCTTGATACTCAGTACCTTTATAATGTAGTTAAAAATAATTGTACATTAAGATTAAAAAATCGTCGCAAATAACTCAAGTGCATATATATAAAAACTTTGATTATTCCTCGTAACCTTTTATATAACAATTGTACGAAACACTTTTCCATGAGAGAGATATAAGTTTGTGTAAATAATCTTCCCTAAGTCTTCACGAGTGTCAATTTTGTATACAAGCAGGAGTACGAGACACATGTTCATTGAGAGTAATTTAATTCTTTTAATTATTATTAATTAATATTGTGATACAATCACACTGAGGTCTGTCAAAAATATTAAGGAAACATTAAACTAATTCAAATGTTCTCTCTTTCCCTGAACGTGATTCGCAATTTCTTCGATCACTTTGAAGCTAAACAAAAGAGAAGAGTTAGAGGTCGATTAAATTAGTAACAAGTAAAACATCACTTGCAGCACTATCTTTCTTACTGATCCGGCTATTCTGCCCCAGAACGCAAAGATTTTGCCTCATATGCAACTGTTAAGAAGCGTCTCAATAAGACGACCTCGAAGCAATGAAACAAATAATAAAGGTGTTAGCATTATAACGTATTTTTAAATTTTGTAAATTTAATTTCATTTTTGTAAGCATTTGCACAGTGTTTTAATTATCTTGGTGTAATATTTAGAAAACCACCCTGATATCAATTTATTACAATGTTTTCTTTGATTATTTTTAAATTTAAAAAACCTGAGAATATCCATTCCATTTATTTGAAAAATGGCATTGCTTAGAAAATTTATTAAATTAACTAGACCGTTATGAACAGCGCATATACCTAATTACGAGTTTACAAGAGTATAAAGTATTTTTCTTTATAAACCTTTTTATTATTCTAAGTATAAGGTAATAATTAGCAGTACATGGAGTGTCGTCCCATTTGAACACAAAGAGTTTTTGTTATACATATATATATATATATATACATCCAAAAACGTAGCTTCACGCGCTTTAACACGTTATCACTAGCATCGTCGATTTACTCTTAACCTAATTTCGATTGTTTCTCCGCATATAACGTTGTTGTGAACTTCGCAGTGAAGATTTGTTTCTGGGGGATTTGTTTGGATTTCGACGCCGGGAAAAGTAGGTGTTAGTATTTTTGTATCGGTTACAAGATTTACTCAGGTGCGAAATATTGTCTGGAACTCCATCTTATTTCACTTTTGTATAAAGTATTATAAAACCTCTGTAAAAGCGATGTGACACGCTTAACGAAGAAAGATGAAAAATATTTTGTCTTTTATTAAATACTATTTAAATAATTATTATATATTTATTAATAATTATTTTTCTTGCGTAAAAAGTACATATGGCATAAAAAATAAAGGATATATTTAACTGTAAGCTGAAGTTAAATACTATGTAAAGGCAGATAGGTAATAGGTTAAATGCTTTAAAAAGGTGAACGAACAGCTCATTTGTCACCAAAAAATCTTTAAAGCTTTTAATTTTAAACCTTTCTCTAGTAACTCGAAATAAAATGATAACTATGATAATTATTTTTAGTTAGTGCAATCTAGATAGATCTGCTGCGGCAGATCGTAAAAAATATAAATTAATTGCAATACGTAGTAATCTGAATTTGGAAAACGATTTTTTTCTTTCTGTAGTATTACATTATTTATTATTGCTGAATTTTTTAAATATGGTGTACCGTGTATTAATTGTCAGAAAATGCTATATATTCTTCCATTTTAAGTTTTTACATCTACAATTCATCACCAAGTTTATTCCTGGCGTCCCTTAGGAATATATCTCATTGCAGAAGAGTTAAGAAAGTGACCATAACCATTGACATATTCTACAAGGTTTTCAGTTATTTAAGCCATGAATGAAAAGAGCAAAAGAGCGAATGATCTAATGCTTCAGATGACAAACTATAATAATAATATGATATTAAAGGTTCATAAAATAACATTCCCGTCGCTGACACTTTCCGGACTCGACCAGAAGCTGTCACCTGCTCAGGATATATTACCGCACTGTGAGTGTCCGCACAAAATACATACTCGCTCTATATTTCCGTTTGAGATACAAAAACGATCACGACTTGTTTCAAACATCGAATCCGAGACGTGTCGGTATTAACACTAAAACAAACATTGCTGTAAACTGTTTCGAAATAAAAATTCGGAACGTATGTTTGTTCAAAATTTTATTTAAATTTTTGAAAACAAGATACACTGAAATTTCTGCAAATGTTTAAGTAAGGTATAGGAGAAAATGATGTTTTGGATGTACGTAATTCGTAATTCGATGTAATTTAAGTCACTCCCAACTGTTTTGTTTGTTTTATTGTTCCCAACTTTCAATTATTCCTTGATACGGTTGAAATGATAATAATGATGATGATTACAACTACGCATTCTTTTTACAAAAGAAGCTTCTTCTAAAAGACGCGATTGTCGAAAGAGTCTAAAGTAAAAAAAATTATTGAACTTTAGCAAGTTATGTCTCACCTAACTGAAGTGGTGGAAGTAAAATCAATATATCGACTGTTTCAGACAAAATTTATCGAGGATTTTTATCAAGTTGTCTGTGACAAGCTTTCGAGTACTCGTGTGATAACATCTATTGATTTACGATAACAGCGTGCGTATGGTGAAAAGCCTAAAACCATTAAACTTTAAACAAATATGAAATAAATATTAAAAAAAAAACACTTTTACATATTTATAATATCTTGTCATGAATATAGAATCACGAATACTTTTGTCATTACTGTTAGGAAATTTATATTAAATACACTAAAGCATACTGACACGGTTTGTAGCAACCAAAGAAAAAACATTACCAGGTTATCACAAAATATCATTATCATTATTATTAAATTTTATAGTAGATAATTTTTACATTTATTTCTTGTATGTCAACATAGAAGAGTTCAAACTAATTCTAGTTTCTATCAAATTGAGGTCTTCGAGCATTTTTCTCACGACGTAGTGATCTCTTTAAATGATCCTAGTGTATGTGTAAGTAAGTGTATATGTCAGTAAGTTTGTAAGTAACGGTAATAAGAAAAAATCAGGTTTTCGCCACTACTGTTTTAACGACGAAAATTTGATAAACATGACTTAAAAAGAGATATTATTGCAGAACTACAGCTCGGTGAAAGATATAGCAGATATAAAAGGTGTCATGAAGGTTATACAAAACCTAAGCGTTTTCATAAGAAAAAAATTCCGTGATACATTTTGTATTAAAGATGCAGAGGGATCAACTTGCATGTATGTCACATGATACGCGAATCATAGTCAACTATACAATCTGCATCGAATACTCGGCACACTCACGTACAATCCGTTCAAACAGAACCTGAGTATTTAATCAAAACAGCATTATACATAACATAGAAATAATTTACATAACCTAAATTTATGCATTGCTATAACATAATTTTAAACTGTTTCATTAAAACACGTATATCGTCAGTAGATAACTGACATCTAATTGACATGGTTACAATTAAATTATTAAAAATTATGATGATGTTTGTACGTAAATAAAATACAAAAATCGTAAGTTTATTCTTGTTCTTTACTTATATTTTTAATTATTAACTGGTCGTTTTATTTACTAATATAAAATGAATAACAATATTTACTTCTATCAATAGCATTTACTGTAGAGTACATCATTTTTCTGTAAGGGTAAATCTCATTTATGTATCATAAATTATTATATCTAACTTAGTTTATTAGAAATAAGATACCGTTTCATAAACTAAATTAAATGAAAACAATTGCCAATACCTACATTTTTAAAATTTTATCTTATCGTACTGAAAATAATAAAAACTATTATAGAAAGGATTTTTGCTAGATCAACAATGTCAACCCGAAAGAGTATTTATTGTTAAAGCGTGCTTGGAAATGTCAATAAATGTCGCTATGTATTGGTCTATGTAGAAAAGATTCCCCTTAAAACAGTAACCTTGACTTTCAAGATTAAAACACGCATATCGCAGGCTCCCAGTGGTGCGCGTTGAATCATAAACTTGATTTTTGAATACGAAAACGAGTTTCCTTTGGTTACTGCGCACGGGATCGCATTTAAAGGTACGCCATGAATCCATAGCTGCACTTACTTTTTGCTTTTGATTTTGATAGTAACCTCTAAGTATGAAATTTGTAGAGATATGTGTATTGTTTTTAAAACTAAATAAAAAAAAACTTAAATTATTAAAACAAAACGCCTTGCCACCGCTAAACTCGAAGACCCGGTCTGACGATTCCCCTAATTTTTTTTTAAATATTTTCTTTGTGCTACGGAAATAGTAGTTAATGAAAAATTAAGAAAATTACGAGGGAAACAGCTAAAACACCTTTCTTTTCCCAAACGAACTTCAGGATAAGTTACACGTGTGACTGTCAATTAAAATTTGAAAAAAAAAATGCTTGAGAAGATAATTTTTGGTATGTTTTTAAGTTGTTAACAAGGTTACAATTACAATACCTCGGGGTAATGTAAAAAAGTAGATATATGCCATCTTATATTTCATGGTTAAGAACGCTTGCCTTATAAATATGCTGTATCGAATTTCAAATCGTAGGGCGGAACACTTTTTACAGATTTATAGCATGTCACTTTAATATTAGAAATAGATGACGTTATTTATAATTTCGTACAGTACGATAATATAAATAATAGAAGGAAAAAAATTAAATGTACCATATTTTATTTATTTCATAAAACTGTGTCCGTTTGCAGTAAAAACAGTGCGTATGACAAATGTTCTGATACTCGTTAATGACAGTTTTTTTTTCGTCAATTTAACTGCCATTTTTACAATAGGTGTGCAAAAAAAAATACAATTGGAACACGAAATACAGCAATAAAAGGAGCAGTAAAAGAGTCCATCTATAAAAACAGTGGCGTCATGCTGGTAATCGACACCTGTGACAATTAATGCCTGCGCCATGCCACTACTTTCATTACACTGCTATTTCTGTTTTTCAATATCAGTGTTTGTACGTACGTTTACGTTATAATCCACAAGAGTATTATACTTTTACTCTGCAATATTGAAATGTTTTCTGTGGAAGTAATTTCTTAATAGATGCCTTGTTATGTTATTTAAATTTAATACACTTATTATCAAAAACGACATTGCGAAAAACAGTTTCATGAAATTAATGTATGTTTAATATATATTTATTTCACTCTATGCTACTTTATATCTTCATATACGTAACATTTCATTATATTATTTAATTGTGCGTACATTTTCTGTATAGATTTTTAATATTTTTGGTTTCTTGTCTAGGTTAATTTAATTTTTTTTAAATATGGCAATGAAATTATTGTTTAACTGTATATATACAAGTAATTGCAATTGGTAAAAATTTACCAAATTTCTTCCATATAATAAACTAAAATTCTTAGACAAATCTATTTCGGCATCTTTCCTTGTCCTTAAGACGAAGGTCTCCCACCAGTGTGATAATTTACACGGCATGCTCAGAAACGGGGTTTCTCACTTCGGGCCTCATTGAAAAATTAATCTATCAGCGTGTCATGGAGAGTGCTCTTGAATAAAATCCGTAGACGAATGGAAGTCACCCACATAGCCCAGAGAATTGGCCACATAGCAAGCAAAAAAGATGCCCACTGGGTTCTAGTGAGGAGATCACGGTCCGGGAAACGGAGTGTAGAATCATCACACACAAGGTGAGACACAAGATGCTTCCAGCCGGTTCGTTTATGATGAGTTAATTTTCATGATTATTAGAATTAATCCTTTAAATATATTATAATAGACGTAATATGAGGAAATAAAATTAAATCAGGGGGGGGGGATATTAACCAGTTTGTTTTCAACAAATCCACTGCCTCGGAACGCACTTTAAACTTAGCAGAGAAAAACTTAATTTGTTCAGTGTACGCTCCGGTTTCGATTACATAAGGCGTGCAAACTTCCTCCATTACCTTCTATTTAAGGATACAAATTTGGCGTTCCCTTTTTAAACAACGACCAAAATACTCCACGAGCATAACCAACGTACCGAGTTTCCTTCAGTTCGGACAATCGCGAGTAAAAATAAAATAGCTTCGTGTGGAGTTGAACAATTTATAAGCAACTGGAGATTCGGTATGAATTTGGGAGTAGCGCGTTCAATACGTTCGCATCTCAATAGACCGTTTGCTGTATGAATCAGGATTACCTAATCGATTATGCTATGTTAAGGAATTCTCTTTTGATTGTACATCCTTTCTTTTTAAATCTGTCTTGAGATGAAAAGTTTTCTTAGTGGGAAATCTTACGTGCAATTTCAATTGTATGCGTTTTTAAAGAAAATTTTCATTTTTATTCATTACACTATCCGCAAGAACGCTATACAATAAAAATGACTGTAACATTTATATTTTACCACAAATTTCTTTATATTTTATCTATGATACTACATAATTTCTTGTCTTTGTTTTAAGTACATTATAAAAAATTATACATCAACTAAAACGTGCTTTCATCACATCTTTTACGTGTGCATTTTAGACAACGTTTCAAGAAATATTATAGTTAATAAAAAGCAAACTGCAAACAATCACAATATGTAGGTAGCCAAGTTATACATAAATAAGCAAACATATCACTAAGTATGCGGCGGCACTAACGTAGGCAGGGCCGTGTGTCCCACAACACTGTCATCATTTAAGCCGCACATTAGCGAAACTTGCGCCGTTTGAACCAACACCTGGGGACTGTGTCTGACGCACCACTCGATATTTTACTGCCGAAATAAACTCGGAAACACTGTAAATTTGGCGCTCGAGAGGTTACCTATTAGCTAGAGCATTTCATTGGTAATGTTCTATATGTGATGCATTGGTTTTTGATGTAACTTTATATGATAAATAAATTAGGAAAAATTTAATATTAACTATTAGTCTGTTATAAACAACACGAAAATTAATTAAAAATTAATTGCAGTAAGTATGTGTAAGTTACAGGGACTCTAAAGGAAAGATGTCAAATAAAATCAAGGTCGAATCTATGCTTATAAAAGACAAGAAAATTAGTTCTCCATAGGGAAAGACAGGTTACGTAATTTGAAATTTAAAAGATTGCACAGGCAGGATATTCAAATAAGCAGCTATTCGATGTGTCTCGCCCGACGGGCCAAAGCTACAGGACCGCTTGCTAAAAGCCTTTCTATTTGTTCTCAAACCATTCCAGTTCTCCCCTGTATAATGACACCGATTCAAGAAGACACCACTATTCAAAAACATCGAGCGACTTTCTATAAGGAGCGATCCAGTAATGGAACTCGGCTGTCTCACCTTCAGAACAAGTGATAACGTTATTTCAAAGTTATATCGTTATTTCACTATGGAAGATGAAAAATAGCAGTTGCCGCTAAGTTTTTGACGCCCCGCGAAAGTTGTGCGAGTCCTTTCTGGACCGTACTTACGGCGGTAGTCATTAACGTGAAAACTTCGGGGTCCATTGAAGACGTTAGGAGGAATTCTATTGCGGACTTAATCTGCAGGGATGGTGATAAAACAATAAACACAAAGAGCAAAATAAAATGAATCCGCTACTTACGCAGTGTCGCTAATGAATGAAAACTACTTGAACTTTCTCTAACAACAGGCACGTACCTGTGGACAAGAAATTTATAGTTTTCATATACATCTAACATTATTTATTTTATATATAAAACTTTTTCGATTTTATTTTGTAAAACTTTATTTTAAATTATTTATTCGTCTCTATAATAATTATTAAATAAAAGCTTTAAATCTTCTTATTTATGTACTCAAATTATTCCTGTACTTCAAATTAATGCGAAATCGAATGCGCAATCTCTAAGCCTAATTAGAGTGTTCAGTATCCGAACGCTCGAAAATCGTACGATATTACTGCGTTTGGGAACAAACCGATGGCAAACCGCGAGCGCGCCGGTTAATCGCCGCCCGCCAACTAGTGAGTAATCCTTTCGAGTGCGGTGCATATACGACTGCATTCCAAGCCTTCGTGCGCGGGTACTCTGTGCGCTGTGCAGAGAAATTGCGGCAGTCGGTCGACTCAAAGCAATGACGGGCGCGTATCATTGCATGACGTGTACGCTTGCGTGTGCGCGTTTGCTCGTGTGTGTATATTCAACCTTTTTTTACGTCACAGTTTGCAGGTTAAGCACGCCAATAGAGAATTGGTTTTACGTCCGAATCACTTTTCAAAAGCTGCTTCGGTAAGATTTGATGGATTCGTATGAATGGTGTATCGATATTGTAAAGCGACAGATAGAACTGATAGGTTTCGTTGGGATTACTGTAAGCTTGTAGTTTGATAGCGCACCTTTCGTAGCTCAAAGGATTAAAAAAATGAATCCCTGCATTCGGTGGCATTTTCGGGTTCATTAAGTTAGTTTTTCAAAATAGGTTCAAATCAAAACTCTTGTAATAATAGAATTTTCTTTAATGCTATAATATTTATTTTACTTTTTTTCTATGATAATAAATAAATGAAGTTATTCATAAGAATAAGTAAAATAGGCTAAAATTATACAAGTCGAAAACAAAGCCAGTGGATATACGGAGCTCGTATAAAAGTGCTCTGAGATGTACTGAATGGGAGGCAGAGTTGCGCCGGCGCAACGAGCAATGCCCTCAGTTTCCCCTCTGCCGCTTCCCCCGCGCGGCTCTACAAACGCGACTGACTGCATTCCGCCGCGCTTCCTGACCAGGGCAAGTGCAGCGGCATTACGCTGCAAGTACGTACCCCTCTCTTTCCACTGACACTTCTTTCCCCTCTCATCATCGCAACGCAAACAAAGAGTTATCGTATCGTAACTGCGAGACTTAGATATGTTACTTTCTACGCGCTTTTAAAATGTTCAGAAAGCAAGTACAATCAATTAGTATAAAACGTAAGAACTACTTTTCAGTTTAGCTGCCACGAAGTAGAGTATATAAATACTTATTGAAAGTAAAAGAATTAAGTTACAAAGAAGACTTCTTAATAAGATAACTACTTGATATAAATAGGAAGAAAAACATTTTTTTAAATTTGCATCTTGAAAATTTTCTAGAAATGAAGAGTTTTCAATAGATTCAATACACATTAACAAATTCAAATAACGAACTTCCGGTCCTTCGGTAATATTTTCTTATTTGTAATAATTTGAAGAGCTTAAAAATTATCTTAGAAATATATTACATTAACACTTCGTGTTACTATTTCAGTTTAGTGTAAAATTCCCATAAAATGGATGTAACAAATAATCCGAAACGTTTGAAATATGAAATATGCAAAAGGTCCAGAGACGGACACAAATTTACCTACGTAGATTAGGGCGCACGACCGCGTTTGAAAGTCCGGTCACACATAACGCGTTCGGCGCAAGACATAACTCACGCTCGACAGTTTAAAGCCAAAGCAAAAAGTACAGGAACACCCGGTAATAGTCAGTCCGCTGAAAGCGCTTTCCACGAGGCTTTTAAGCGCTTATCTTGAAAATGATAGCCGCGGCCGGTCGCTGAAAGGCAGCGACGGCAATTTGCTTACATTAGGACAGCTCGTTCTATTGGCTATATAAGCATCATTTTTTGCGTTTCATACGCTCTTAACTTTTTTATTGCAGCGCAGCGACTTTTTATTCAGCTTGTGTAATATTGAATTGCAAAATGCAGTCAGCTATGAAGTTGAAACAGATTCTGTTACGCCCTGTTTGGAATGTAACACTACTGTCGGCAGTTAGTTCAGTGCATCCGGGTGCTGAATTGTTTTCAGGCGCACTCACTGAGAGTTGTATTTCTTTTACGCTCGCAGCGATGCATTATTAAAACTCATCGCTACGAATATTTTCATCCAATAATTTATGGAACAGAAATTGTGTTATGAATAAACAACGAAATTGCTCTTTACGTAAAAGCAGAATTTTAATTATTTATTACAGTATTCCTTGAAGGAATGTTTGAAATTTTTATCTTTTATACGGGACATAATAATGAAATGTGTAAATTTAAATTACATCGATGACTATGTTTCCAGATAGATGGAGATGTTAAATTGGAATTAGCTCGCTAATGCGTAAAGATAAAAAAAAATATTTGGTTAAAAAAGCATTATAAATAACATTTATTATTAATTTATAGTAAAACTACAAGCATGTGGTACAAGTAATGAGACTTATAAAGTTCACATGACTGTCGGTTACACTCAGATATATTTCTATTTTCGTTATTCTTTGATATAAAAAATGCGATTTGTTAATATTGATCCATACGGCGAGTACGAGACGAAAAAGTTTATCTCTCTTAATGATTGAATTAGAAAATTAAAGTTTCCCGGTCGATTGATTTTTCGTAGAGAATTAAAAAGAAATATTCCGCTTGTTAATAAATAATTTTTGAAAATCGAAAATTACTCAGAAGTAAATAATACATCGCAAATGTAAGATAATAATATCTTGTTATGTAAATACATACATGTGCAATCGAGTAACTTTAAGAATATATCCGTGCAAGGAGCAAAGTGCGTATAATTCACGAATGTCCCCCAGTGTAGAGATTTCACAGAGCTCCCGGTTATTGCTTTGGAATCTTCGAAGCGTTTGTACTGCTCGCACTGGGCTACGGCGGTCCTTCACGCCGCACTGTTTGCTTTCTGCGGCTATTTCTGGACACGGTTGCGCCTCCATTGTTTCTTGAGTTACGAGCGCGCGGGTAAGGTTAACATCAAAACTATCATGCCGGGAAAATAAAAGTAAAAATGTTACGCCGAACCGATATTTTATGTTTTACTTGATTTATACGCCGTTGGTGAAATATCTTGGTGTAATATATCTCCAGGTGTAGCCTTAGCGGTGCCGGGTAACCAAAATTGAACTGAATTTCGGGCCCGTTGCATGGGATTTCTACGTATCTTTAATTTTTATAGTAGAATATGTTTCACTTATAAAAGTAATCTATTATTTTAATTTGGAGATAAAATATTTTTTGTAATTAATTTCACTTAAAGGACATTTACTACTATTTATACATATTTAAATTTTTTAATTTTAGATTATTTATTTTAAATTAGAAATTTACCTTATTAGTAAAGTTATCGCGTTTAGATTTGTCTAATTAATCAATGTAATTTAAATTTACACATTTCATTATTTTGTCTCGTATTTAAGATACAAATTTGAAACATTCCTTCAAGGAATACTGTAATAAATAATTAAAATTCTGCTTTTACGTAAAGAGCAATTTCGTTGTTTATTCATAACACAATTTCTGTTCCATAAACGTTTTTTGGAACGTTTATTTCGCTAGTTGTAAAACAGTTTTCCACTCACAATGTGTGCGAAGGAAGGTTGACACTATTATACCGTTATCAGTGCCTTAATCCTACGTTAGTTGTTTATTAAATTAGGAATTAAGCGCAGGTGATGTGGGCTCCAGCTGACAGGGAGCACAAGAAAGATGACGTGACGGTTTGCCCTAGATAATTCGTTATAATAAGCCGTATGAAATTCAGACCTGTCTCGCCAAGTATTAAAATATTGAATAATAAGGTAATGGATTAGTAAGAACTCGAGCTGGCGTCAATAAAAATATATGTAATCTGTTTTTCAGGTTGGTTCAGTTAAATTTTATATAAAAGTAAAAAAAAGACATTTTAATATAAATAGTAGTAAACTTAAATATAATATTAAGATTTTATTGAAAAACCATCGTTTATAATTTTTGTCAATTTTAGGAGCTTTTTTAGCTACGGATAACTGCTAAAATAGCAAGCGATTCCGTGGAACTGTCGTGACATGGTACACTAGCAATAACAACTGTTACAAAGGTTCAATGGCCACGTTCCCGTAAACATACGCGTATACATATTGCGTCTCAACTCTGATATTACTTCGAACCCGCGCTCCGATTACAGTCAAAATAAAGCAGCATCGGATGCGGAAATAACCTAAATATTGCTAGCAATACATACGTAAATTTCTCGCCACGGCTCCTTGCGATTCAATTGCGGAACATAGTTTCGATATGGGCGTAGTTATTGCTTTCCTTATACCAATACGGCCGTTAATAGCTGACTTTAAATGTATACGGGGTTCTGCGAGTTATTCGCAGTCATGGTGTGATTTGAACGCGTTTAACAAATCGAACTAACATAACGCTGCGGACGTGAGGGAAAATTCACATCTCTAAGAAGTTTTAGGCTGCGCTAAAATAGGTAAATTTTAAGATATACTCGCCTTAAAATATCCATAATTACATTTTTTCCTTAGAAGATGAATTTGTTAAATTTTCTAACAATGCGAAGAATAAACAGTTCTAACGAAGAAATATAAATATTCATGTTTTTATTAAAAACCAACTATAACCACGTTTTAAACACGACCTTATTATTTGCCTCCGTAATTATATGCGTATTATATTTACAACCATCAAAAAATTTATAACAATTTAAAGGTTTTGAACGTCGTTTTTCGAGAAATTCTTATTAATGCATATTACATAACTTTGGAACATTACACATTATTTTATAATTTAATCAACTAATTAGTCTATGTTATATTTATTTTTTTTCTCGAGATTAAAACTTTTAAATTCGAGAATAAATGTGACTTTTTAAGATTTTCTCATATCAAAAAAAATTCAAAATTATAATTTTAAAATTGTGATATGCGTGACATCAGTTTTAAAATATTTCATTAGAACGGTTTTATCTTCTTGAAATTGTCGTATAATATTCAAAGATTTTAGAGATTTTAGATTTTAGATTAGACATTTAAAATTTTGCTTTAATTCCTCAAAATGTAGTTTCAAGAATATTTATTTGTTCAAATATGTTACGTTCTACTTTTTTCCTTCTGTAATGGGTTACTTAGTACGTATAACTTTCTTTCATCAAGAAATTGTGAAATTGATTTATGGCTCACAAGTATAAACTATTTACAAAATAAATTCCAGGGGATTAATAAACTTAATGCAGTAAACGTGTACCTGTGCGATTTTTCTTCTTTCACTTCCGTTGGTCAATAGTACCCTTTATGTATATTACATTTGAAATAGTTTTGGTTGAAACCCTTTGCACGCGGCAATATTAGTTTACATATAATAATATGCAGTTTATAAAAAAAAATCAGTTATAAATTCCGTTAAGGTTAAGGTTCAGTTATAAAAAGTTAGTAAAACCAACGAAAAAATAATCTTTGAATAAATTACAAGTTATCATCATCATCATATCAGCCAAAAGCTAAAGCTTCTCCTTCTTTTTTACTGCCCGAATACAGCGACTGTCCGCGACCTTAACTATGTCGTCGGGACCTATATACGCCCCGTCTACCCACGCGTGGTCGCCACTCGAAAATCCTTAAGCCCTAACGGCTGTCGCTTGCACCAGCGATGTGCTCCCCCCCCCCATTTCCATTGCCACTTCAGACTTATTTCCAGAACCGTTTATTCGCAAGGCTTCATGAAGTGTCGCAAGTTCGCACAAAGGGGTATTAGTATTTTAATAATTAATTCTTTTCCTTCACTAAGTAGAGAAGCCGGTTCATTTTTATTTTTATAAAAAGCACAAAGGTATTGCTAAATTAATAAGCTTATGTAAAAGCTGTTCCTTTCAGGATGACCTAGGCGATTTTTTTTCATTACCTGTATCACAAAGGGGAAAGAAGCGCCTTTTCTCGCCGTTCTTTTCTTCCTAGTGACGTATTTTTTCACGAACAACTTATAACGGATCTGGCGAGCATTCTTTGTTAGAAACGTGAACATCTATCTGGAAATTAAATTTTGCTTGGCAAATGTAGCTAAACGTTAGAAATAATTTATAAGCTTAGTGTAATTAACACTGGTGGATGTAATATATCGAAACGCTTACACAATACGCGGTGTACAAAGGAATTACATTGAATATAGCCCCCCCGCACACCGATATTAATATTTTTAACGAGGGCGCGGTTTTATTCAGCGAAATTGCAGTTAGAAGGATTTTATTAATGAACGTCGCAAACTCCTTTGTCCGGTGCCGGAGCATTTCCTGCACAATCGCTGTGACACCAAGTAATTAGTGAGAAAAATTCGTTACCCTGACGTCTAGAAACGTATTTTACTATTACGGTACTAAGATTTTTTTAATCTTGCCACGGCCGTTATGATTAAATGAAGGGATGTGAACCATGTTAATTATACTGAACTATTTAAGAGATTCCTTCGCAGTGAAGTAAAGTTTAGAACGTTTAAAAAGGTCGGTGTCGGCAACGACTTTGCGCCGCGGACCGTTTGGCGGGAGTATTTAAGATTCGCCGCGATTAATACGTGCCCAAAGACGGTGAACGTAATTAGATAAAGAGTCATCTAGTTAAAAAACCAAGCGACAGACAGAACAATTTATTAAAAGCTCTTCTTGAACATTTTACACTTTCGAAGCAAAAACTTTCTGGTATCCGAGTCAAACCTGAGATGAAAGCGTTTAAGCTCGGGGTGTTCTTACAAATTTGAAATGTCATTTTTTGAGTCAATATTTGATAATATTGATGTCGTTTCTGCGCATCCGACGCCAAACGCTCTGTTAGCTGAACTTCGTGAATGTGTAACTGGGAAATATATCATCATCTTCCAAATTTTACAATAAATATAAAAAAAATAATTTCCGAAAAGACTTTTCGGAATCTTTCTATTTAATCTTTGAGCCCTTTGACGCATGTTTGAATAAACATCTTTAAGTAGTAATAGCGAGACTAATGCAATCGAATCAAAAATCTCGGCGAAATAGTCAATTTCAGTCTCAGTCATGTATATTTTTGCTAACATTATCTATCTATTATTCTACAAAAATGGATTTTTTATTTCTAATTTTCATCATCATCTTCATCAAAAGACCGGTTGAGTTTTGTCGCCCTGTTGCGGAAGCCTTACCTCTGAGACTAGAAAAGATCGACTGAGCGCGGCCTGCACCCAGTGTTTTCCGATGATCATAACAAGGTAGTCTGTCCTTTTGAGTACTTTTGAGTTTCACGCTATGATTGCCGATCCTCGGTCTCAACCTTAAAGCCCCGGCGGACATCAGTTCTGCGCGTATATAGCCTACACAATACCATCTTGCCAATCCGCTGGACTATATATTCTTTAGTAACGGAACAAATTCTAATCATGTTTATTGTAGAATCTGCCTTTCTTTTTAGAAACATATGTCCCTAGGTAAAGAAATCTTACTTATTTTCTTCGAACATTATCTACGAAAATTGATGCCCGAGGCTTCAAGCGAACACTTTTTGAGATATTAAAGAAAAATTTTGGACTTGTGGAGTAATGTTAACAAAGTCATTGGGAAATAATATAGTAGTCATGTATAGAAATCTACGATTAAAAAATACGGAATAATTATTTACTTTTAAAATGAGGTGATATAAATATATATATCTTATAAAATTAACGTAAGTTACACTTTTCCTTAATTTTGTATTATTTAAATATTGCTTTACGATTGTAATGTAAAAATTTGCCGCGGAAAACACTAAGAGAAAAGTAAAGCCGTAAACATTAAAAATCTACTGATCAGAGGTTAAAGGCATTATGGTTCGGATCCCGTTTAATTAACTCGCAGATACTGTTTACTCTGTACAAAATGGTTTTCATATTTCTTTGTATGCAAGGGTAAAAGAAAAATATGCTTTAAGAAACATTTACATATCGGGTTATTATTTGCTTACAGAAAATATTGGAGTTTTATTAACATCTTCTCCTGAAGTTTTGATTGCTTGTTTATTCTGAAGAATATAAAATACGTGGATTTTTATTGAGAATGTAGTTTTAAATTATTCTTGGAATCGTTGAGATATAAGTACTTTGCTGAGTAAACAACACAACTATAATAATTGTCAACTCCCAAAAAAGATATAGTACCTTAGATTCGATTTTATTTTTATATATTTTAAGGTTTTTTGTAATAAAGTCTGAATATTACTTAATGGCATGGTGTAAAACTTATCAAAATCGTAATGGTCATTTCGCTGTGAATTGATATCTTTTTCAATTATTTATCATATCATTACTACATGAAAATATAAAATTTTAAATTAGTAACCTTTTTCATTTGAATTTATTTTTAACAGTTCCGAATACAATAGCTATGTTTTGATATCTCTTACCACAGTACAAAGTAAAATTCTATTTAAAGTTTCTTTCTAACTTTTGACAAGTGACATAAAAAAAATATTACGGAGTTTTCATAAGTTATTAATAATTTATTAAAAAATGCTATTTCAACGCTATTTTCTTATTATAATTCGTAAAACGTAAATAATTAAAAGCCACTACAGTGAATAAAATTATTATAGTGTGCTATATTATATATTAAAACTAATACCAGGTACACCATTTTTGAATAGATCGTGCCCATTTTAAACTCTAAACAACTTAATTAAACCAATGAAGCATTTAGACCTATATTTTAAATCACCTATTTTCAACGCGTTTCCTTCTTCGATGAGTCGTATACGCAAGTACGTCTTTGTACTTACCTATGTGTTTGTTACTTACAAACATTTATTATTCGTATTGGAGTACTTTATTGTCCTGCCTAATATAAGTTCGATAATTGTAAATAACATTTTTTTTTCAAATACTACTTATTTATAATACCTAGAATTCACTCTCCAGTACAACGCATGTTTAATAAATAAAACCAAAACAATTAACTCTATGATTACGTAGTGTAGCAAGTACGTTTTTTTTTCTACGCTTTAGTCAACGGCTGTTCCGGTTCGTAAGCTAGCACGATGACCTTATATTATTTATGATTCAGTACAAAAACTATGCGGTGGCAAATAAATTTATCTAAAAAGATCATACTTCTACTGTAAATGCAGAAATGAAGCAAACTTACAATAATTTCATAAATATGTAATATAAAGCGTAATATAAATATGTAATATAAATATGTAGCGAACCTAACAGTCCCTTTTTGCAATCTAAGAGAGCCAGACTCTTAATAAAAAAGAGAATATTTCGTGAAAAAAAAATATTATTATAGGACATATTACTCGATGTTATTATTATCAAGCCTTTAATAGTAATAGTATCAATAAAAACAGGATAGCACTAGAAATTACATTTCCCTTTAAAATTAATAGAATGTTGCTGTACTTATTACAAAATTATCAAAATGCCATGTGGCAACTTTATTGGGTATTGATGAGATAGCGTTATATAGCTTTAGTTATGAGAATATCTTAATAATAACTTGCCAAAATAAGATACAGATGAAAATTTTAAGGTTTTTAGTGAAATACTGCCATGCCTAATAAAAATAATGTATCGAATGAATATCCTTTTAGTAGAGATTAAAGGACATAAATTTTTAAGACATTACATGTAATACGTCCCGGATGAATATTATCTAAACTTTTTGACATCCTAACTCTATTAGGCAATATTGTAATAACAGAGCTTTAAATAATATAAAAAAGTTATTTTTTCTTCGGAACTTAAAGAGACAGTACAGTTAACGGTGAATGATACAACTTGTTAAAAGCGGTAATTTTTTTTATATAACTATTTTATTTACAGCTGAATCACTTTGTTACAATTTTTTTAACTTATGTAGAGATTTATTCTGGTAGTTAAATTTTGACTGTATGGAAGTTATCTATTACTCATGCAATCATAATCAAATTACAAGAATGATTGTTTTATTTACGCCAGCAATTACAAAAATCAATTGAGCCGCTAAAAAGAATAGCATTACTGTTTTTCCTTATTTCAAATTGTATTAAATTCCGCGTTCGAGAACCTCCTTGTAAAGCAACGCGAGAATTTCACAATTATATTAAATTGATTCACGATAACGATTCTTCCGTAGACCAATAAAGTTTTAAGCAATTAATTGAAAAAGTTAAACAATTGCAATTAATAAAATAAAATTCTCATTAGCAAATATAATTCCGATGTTATTAATTCGCTTGGGGGAAACTCTGTCCCGTACGAGTGAAACTCGTTTTGTAAATACACACGAACACATCGTTTTACTTCACGCGACAGAATAAGTTTTTGTAACAGTAATTCATTGTTGAATTGGAATTAACACACTCGTTAGTTGTCTGAATGCAATTAAGCGCATACTTGTGTGTTGTGAACACCGTTTCGCGCGGACGCACCGCCGCGAACTGCTTTCCCGCGAAATTGCGGTGAAACTGATATAATGACCACGACATGTTCGAGAACCATTGGTATTACAGATTTTATTGCATCTTACAAATATACATGAAATCGTCAATTAATAAAAATTACAATCCGTTTCGTAGTGTTCGATACAGTATACACTTTGATTGCTCAAATACTATCAAAAGAAATAAATAATTTAAAAATAATCATTGACTATCGGACTATAAGACGCAAAAGTTTTTACGTAGAAAAATTCATTTGAAGCTTCGATGCGTCTTGCAAACATTATCATATTTTTTGTAATGACCAACTTTTTAAAAGGACGTAGAACGAAAGATAGATCGTGCAGAGGTTTAACGGTGATATTAACCAGACTATTGATAGTAACGAAACAAAAGAAAAAGTACATATTATTAGTGAAATAAGAATTATGTTTGATAATAATTATGATAAATTTGACATCAAGATATTTAATAAAACATCATTTTATAAATTTGAGGTGCTTTTTAACATTCAGTGGGTCTTAATTTGAAAAAAATAATCAATAGTAATAGAGAACAGACTCAAAAATTTAAAATAAATTCCAACTTTATGCACTCTAAACGACGACGTAAGACACATTTCAAATGCAAAAAAACTAAGCATTATAATGATATGATTGAAGACCGTTATTCTGTCGCGACTTCGAATATTTTCAATGAACGTGATGAAAATTTTAATAATTTTATCAAAAGGAACTGTCAACGATATTATTAGTTCATAGTTGACTATCATAACACAAAAGGGAATGCATTGGTATTGTTGCATGACACCAGAATTACAATATCATGTATAAATAATTTTAATATTATTATGATACGTGTATGCAACACACAACAATAATTGGTTGCGCTTCTAAATTAAAACCTTTTTAACTATAGAAATAAAAATGCGATAATACGGTGATGGATTTTAAGAGTCTGATATTAAAACTCAAAGTAATTTTAGGAGCGGACTTAGAAGCCTCCTTAAAGATATTTATTTATTTATTGCTTTTGCGGCGACGTTAAGGTGAGAATTGTGAATAAATGAGAATTAAAATAACATAAACACACTACCTTTGACGGAAGGTCTTAATGAGAAAAGTTCGATGGCACTTTCATTTTAAGTTAAACTTGACTGGAAATGGAAGTCGCATCGGCACGTACACGGGTGGATCTTATTAAGGAAGTGAACGAAAACCTGACAAATTATAAATAAAATAATTTCGTTACCACTTAAGCCTGACAGGTTTTGTTCGATCTTTCGCTTTAACTTTCGAAATTACATTTGAAATTGTATTAAAAGTTTTCCGGCAAGCGTTTGAAGATGTGAATCAATTTAAAAATCAACTTTTAGCCGATTTGCGAGGTACAAGATAAATAATATAAAACGCTTAAAAGTTTGCTAATGATTATTACATGCCTATTTTTTGGTAATTTTTATGGAGTTAAAGTAATTATTACTTAGTAAATAACGAAGCAACAAATTAGCCTTTTCTATTTTTGATGATATTTTATTAATTGATTCCATAAATATTGGGTTTTTATAATAAAACCAAAAAATAGTTTGAAATCTGAAAGCAAATTTTACAGACGCGTCCTTAATAAAGTAATTAATTAACTTAAGTAATTACTGAAGGATTAAATTTCTGAAGTAACAACTGAGTTGACGATAACATACTCAATTTATACGCGCGAACTTCAAACTTCCCAATAGTTCTGTACGATCAAAGTTTCCGAGACAAAGACACTTAGATAAAATAGTTGTAAACGAAACTATCAGGCGTTGTTTATTTATTTATAGTCGCCAGGATGAATGGCTGTCAGATTAATTTGATCACTATTCAGTGCGAGCGAAATCTTCTAAAAAGTGTTTGGCAAATGTTAGTACTGGAGCGAATAGGCGGGAAACGGCGGTCGGACTTACCATGTTAGAGAGCAGCAGACGCTGTTTAGCGTTGGGGTCTAGGGCCTGGAGAGGATAAGCGAGAGGCAACGGAAGAGGCAACGGCAACGGTAGCGGGTGCGGATGGGGTACCGGCTGCAGGATTAAAGGCGGGCAGCAGGCGCACGGCGTCACGTAGGACACGCACCCGAGCTGCGGCGGGAACAGCGTGGCGGCGGCCTCCTGGAGGCCCTGCCTGCGTCTCTCACGACCGCATTCGCGGCCGACCACCCAACTCTCGACGGCCACTCGCCGCCGATATCTCCTTGCTAGACTTCCGGCTCTCGACGCCGAAGCCGCGTGTTTGGAACTTTGAAAAAGTTAGGGAAGCAAGTTTGGGAGCGACAGAGAGGCGCGGGGGGAGCGGGAAAACTGAGCGTTCGGATGAAGCGAGAAACGTCGCGCGCAGAGACCGCGAGTGGAACGACGGGCACGGCACAAGTCGCCAAGCCGGCGTATGGCGGTGGACTGAGCGGCGAGGCAGGTGCACGAGGCGCGCGGCGCTGGGGGCGGGCCCACCTGACTCACCTGGGCGCCTGCGCCGCGCTAACTCAGCCTCCGCGCTCTGCACCACCTCGCCGCGCACACCGTCGCACATACACGCGCACACACGCACCGCTCAACGGTCATTTATCTATAACGCTTTATAAATGTCCTTTACGAGTTTTCTTTTCATTTTATTTTTGTAAGCGCAAAATAATATAAATTCGATCCACATAAAATAAAATTTCAATTAGTTTATTCAAAATTTACTTATAGTTTAAAATAACAAAAATATTGAAAAGTAGAAAAATAAGAATCAAGTTTATGTTAAATACTGTAAGTCCTGAAATTAACTAGTAAATTGATTATTAAGGTACATTTTCTTTATACTGATAAAAGGTTAACAAATTATTGTCAAATATTTGGAGCATTAAAATAAAGGAAATATAAATACATTAATTTCTAAAAAAAACTTTAATATCAAAGGAATTGTGTCAGTGACGTCAAAGACTCTGGAAATACACAATTCGTTACGGCCCTCAATCATCCAAACTGCAGCTCCCTAATATCTGGGGTCGTCACCCCTCCGAAATATCTAATACAGAAGTATACCTATGTATACAACGCCTTACAAAATAATTTCTCATAACACGCAATTATAATCTAAACAGACGAAGAGCCTTCTTTTTTTATTTAAGCTACAAACTGTTCCTTTGTGTTAAAGAATTCCTGGCTCAAAGTCCCCTTAGCGAGGGCAACGCATTAAAATAATAGTATGCTAAAATAAAGTCACAAATAACTAGTATTCACAAAGGCCGCTTCAGGATTATATTGCTTAAATCTATCCCTGAGGAGTTTCTAAAAATTGTATTGATCCTGATGATAGAGCTCTTCGTTAGAGGACATCAGAGGGCTTCGTTCTAAGCTCATTGTCCGCTTAGGGGGCATTACGTGCCTTTTAACGTGAAGCACTATTTACCTTTACGAAGATCTTTCCTGAACTCGCGGCAGATTACACACGTCTCGTTACATACGGGGAATTAAATTCTTAATACCATTTAAACAGACACAAAAAGTAATAAGATGATTTCCTTTCTTATTTGTGTTCTACCGAATAAGGTATATTTTTTTATTTTATTTCGTAGTCTTTTTTACCTTCACTAATTTAACTTTTTTAAACAAACAAATACCGGAGGTATTTTAATAATCAAAAATTATTTAAATAAATTTTCCTTGTGCCAAAAATTTACAGTGCGAACTATAAACTTTTTATTATAAACTTTTTGGTTATTCTAAGTTATATTTCATTCTTAACGCAGCAACTTAAAAACTTAAAAAAATACAAAATCTTTAACAGCGCAGTCAACTTTTATCACTCTTAAATTGAATGTCTTTAAAGAATTCACACAAATCTTCCTCTAGCTGACTACTTGTTGAAAAAGACCTAAAGATGCATATAGACATAGACCTAAAGATACATTTAGACCCAGTCTAAAACAAGTTAAATCGAAGACGGTAAACAATCATCAAAAATCATACAACAAGTTGTATTGTAAGGCCGGACATAGACATGCATTCATGCATTCATAAAATTTCATTTAACAATAGATTTACACGTCTTTTGGTTATAATTTAGTCCCAATTCGTTTATCATTGCGATTAGAGGAAAATATATTTAATTGATTTAGTAATGTTTAAATCCAACACTTTACTCGTTATCTATTAATAAAGATCAATAATGATGATGGCTGTTATTAATTTAATTTTATATTAGGATAAAGTTTGTATTTAATACTGGACATACGAATACATTTTATAATTAAATGAGGTAATAAAATATTTGAGTATTACAAAGTTTCTGCTCGTTACTTTGCTATGCAATCTCTTCCGTGTTAAAGATAATTTTCAAACAAAAAATCTTATGGCTTCAATAGTATTTGTAATCAGCATACACAATTGTCAGAGCATATACGACACTATTCAAAACATCGAAGGCCTCAAATATATCGTTAGTAAAAAAGGAAAGACTTATTTTATACGAAACATTCCATGGATATTTACAATAAACATGTTAAACAAAACATAAGTATTTATACCTTTCTTCTATTCTTAACGCTATCTTACGCATCGTAAGAGACTAGTTAGCCAAACACAACTATCACCTCATGTAATTCAAGTTACGACAACATGTTTGAAGCGACAGTATAGACGTCTGTTTTCGATAGTATTAATTAATTCTTGTCATCGGTATGTACAAGGTAAGGTAATTAGACGGTGCGGTAATCTGACATGTGTTTGAAGAGGCAGCGATTCGAATGTACGCCATCCCTTGTCTAACCTTTTGGTACCTTTAAGAGATTGCTCCACTAGTGGAAACAGCTGAATGTTTTAACTACTGGAATGACATTACTTAATGTATCTACATCACTTCATTGGTATCTTTTCAAAAATGAATAAAATTTTCACTGATAGCACTTTTGTATTAAGCACTAGCGAATTAACTAATCAGAAAAATATCTAATCTGTTCTCTCTGTCTGAACATCTTTAACGTTCAACTAGCGTATTGATAAGGTCTTATAAAGTATACCCAAATCAAATTATACGTTCTAATTATATTTTGAACCAACCAGCATCCTTGCTAAGAAATTTAGTGACCGCTATAGTTTCTTGTTCCAACTTGGTGACGTCCTATCGCGAAATCTTTAGCTTCCTTATCTATGTAGACAAACCACAGGAAAAGAACTATAAGTAGCATGAATTAATTAAAATTTAATAAATGAAAGATATTTAAATATAATCGGAAAAATGTTAACTATTACGAGATCGGTTGGAAAACTTATGAAGAGAGAGAGAATGCTTATTTTTCTTTTATAATTTCTCCGTTAGCGGTTAGCTTGGCAAGACTTGACAGCTTAATTCATCATTTGGTTATGGGATTTAATTAATGTAATGTTTTCTTTTGAATTTTAATTCAGATTTTTCCCTGTCTAGGCGAACAGCTTTAACTTTTTCATATTTTATTATTGTGTGCGTACTTTACTTCGTTATAGTGAGCAATAAACGATTTATTTGATTTATTAGAGAATTATTGATATATTTTATGACATACATCAAGGCTGAGATTTTGACACTGTTATTTTTTTATTGAAATATTTCTATATATAGAGGGTATAATAAATATTACTTCTTATTAATTACTTATCTTTTATGTAATAAAGTAAGTACTTACAAAAATATAATCCTAATTAACTTTGCACCATTTGACTGACTTAAAGAATAACAAGTCTACTAATAAGTCTTACAGGTAGTGACGAGCAAACAAGTTGATGAGAAAATTTGCAATTTAGATTAAATGTTATGAGTTATCACAGAGGCTAACTAAACTTGATACACAAATTCGAATATGACATTCTATTTAAGATTGCAATTAAACTCACAGTGCATCTATTTTCTCTATTACTCGAAGATACTTTGTGTAAACGTATAGACAGTATAAAACCAGTTCATATGCGAGTGACATTTAAATTGCTTGGCTGATACGTTATATGCTTACACTATTTACCTTTTATAATCAATTACAGTTATCATTCCAAAAATAAAATGAAATAGGATAGAAAATAATACAATTAGTAATAATAATAATATTTTTTTAAATTAAATTTTAATTTTTAAAACAAGATTTTTATTTGCATAATATTATTCCTTACATTACAACTAAAATTACTTATATAGACATGCTGTATTACCTATGCTCGCGTACGAAATAAAATAATTAAACTAATAAGAAATATCGGTGTTTTAAAATATAATTTGAGATATTTGAGGCGTGAGATGGGCATCTTCACTGCATAAATTAAAAATATATGACATTACGAATGTTAATATATTGTACTGTGAAACCGATTCTTAAATCTTTGCAAAAACTAAATTTGCGATGTCCAGTTCTGAACAGACTCTTAAGCGAAACATTTTTTTTTTCAGTTCCGCACTTTTGACGTGGATATACACATATCCGTGATGAGGAAAAAATACAATTTGATATTTAGTACCATATAAAACTTATTTAGTAAATTGATCATATACAAAATTCAACAATTGCTTGTTATAATACAGTGTTACAAAATTATATTATTATACAGTCGACCTGCCTTTATATACAAGCTGCAACTGATTTCCTTGTAACAATCTAAATAATAGCTTTGCTTAAGTGAGCATGTGTGTTCCAGATTTATGTGTGCATTTGTGTAGTAATAAAATAGTGTGGGCGTGTATGTGTTTGTGGTAGTTAAGCAAGTAGGCGAAGGCTCGCTGGCGAATTCCACAGTCTAAAGTCACTTCGCGCCCGCGCGGGCCCCGGTCGATGACCCGTGCGTGCGCGCCAAGCCGTCTACCATTCGTGTTATGTAACGTGACCTTAACATTGTACAGCGGGAAGTGAGACCTTATTTTGAATGTTTATAATCTGGACATTTATGGCGGATTTTAACATCTTTTCGCGGCGCTTAAACAGTTATATGCAGGTGTAGGATTTAAAAATCAAGGTTGTGATCTTAACACATCAAATATAAATATTTTAATAACAAATAAAAGCAGTCTTCCATATTTTATTATGCCTATAATTGTTACGATTTTTTAAACCCAAATTATAATTCGACACTGACAACCAAATATCAATTAAGCTATGATATAAAACAGGACACCGAGACCTAATAACAAACAAAACATAAATATGCATAATAACGGATGATGAAAAGAAAACATCCAACGGCAAAACCGTAACGTAAGTAAATCGCCCGTGGAATGTAAGAGAAAAATCGATGGAAAAAGTTTTAATAAGCATCTGAGAAAAAACTGAACTGAACCGTGGCGTCACGATGGTTGATCATGGCATTTACGGTTTGTTAACTGCAATATATGGTGATAGTAAAACGTTTTTCACAATTACTAATTTATAGAGCAGGCACTACTACTACAACTATGCTTGCGCAAAATAATAAGTGCGAATTAAATAAATATTTATTGTACACATTTATTTATTGACAGGTTACAATAATACTAGAAATATTTATGTTAAATACAATTCGCAATGAAATAATCTATCGTCGTTTTCGTTGCATGTATCATAATTTACTATGTCATGTGACCATAGTGGTTATCTTGCCCTTCTGAACTGGTTCCTCTCTTGTGGCTGTAGGGGTCACTAGCCGTGATCTAGTTGCCTACAGCAAAGGTAAGAGCAACTTACATAAACAGTCCCTCGATTAGTCCACTTCTGAGGCAATTTGGTTCTGATGTGAATGTGGAAGTGTCTATCTCTGCTCCCGTAACCGAGGCAGAGTTGCAAGGAGATCGTACCATGAATTTTAGGACTAGAGGGAACTATCACCTTCACGGACAAAGAACAGATCCGTCGCTAGGACCTGAGAAAGGTGTGTTAGTATTCGCTATTTTGGTCCACTTTGTCCCTGGGTGACGGACTCGAGAGAGTGAACATCCACGTAAAATGGACACAGATATATAAAGTTCCGCTGCTGCGATGTTCGTGTTGAAGTAAAGACTTGGGAGGATAAAGGGAGATTTATCTTCTACGAGATGAGTCTGTTCGGGCAGCCGTCGCTGACCATATAGTGATGATAGAAGAACGTCGTAAGAGTTTTAGTTGGTGCAAGTTCGACATAGCCATAGAAAATTTCTTTTGTGAGAAAAAATAATAATAACGAAAAAAATCATGTAGTACTTTAATAAATTAATAATAACATCAGACATAAAGGCACAAGTAAAAACTATTTTTTTATTTTTTTTATTTATTTTATAATTTGTTGAACTGTATGTGTCATATAATATTGGTAGTTTAAAATCTAAACAACAAGACAAAATTGTGAGTTCGCAAATATACCTTAACTTTTATTTTCGTAGAGAACTTAAAGTGACCATAACACGTTAGTAGCTCCTCGCGTCGAAGCTTATTCTCGGAGATAAGGCGAAGACGTTATTAAGTTTTGAACTAGAATATACTGACTGCACAAACTCAAGGCATTTTTAAATTACAAAACAGAATATATGTTATTTGCAATAAAACGATATTTTTATTACGCAAATCTATAACGGATTCGTTACTCATGCGATATTTATTAATTTGATAAATTACCTATAAAAGAATTCTTACAAACTAAACATAGTAAATTATCTACGTAGTAATACTGCTCAGTCCAATTTACTTAACAATATGTTCCATGAAACATAATTATCCATGATGTATGTTTCGTCTTACTTTCTACTTGTTAATGCAGTAATGTATTTTACTTTAAAAGTTTATAAAACTTTTCGCTTTCACGTCTGATGTTATTGTATAGGGGTAGGCAGGCAACTGATACTAGGACCCTTTTGTAGCTTCAAATAAAGAACACGAGCTTAATTATTATCCCTTAACCCATTAAGGAATAGACGCCAATCAAAAGAACTTGAAAAAATATTGATGTGTTTTATTAGGATTTTATATAGGAAAAAAGTCACAGGCACCATGATATCTAGTATTTCGCGCTACAAAATATAGGGGAGGCGCACAATTCACAGACGCTCATTTATATAAATGGTTCCTTAGAGCATTTTAAGTGTGAACAACTTATGTAAACAAAACGCAATATATTAGTTTTACTATTATAATAATTTCAACTGTAGATTGTCTACTACTGGCCGGGGACCTCGCCTATAGATTTCCAGGAGGATTTCTTGGATGTGTTCTACATCCAGCGCCATCTGTCGACTTTGACAAAGTTGCCCATTTGCTTTGTAAGTGAACGTCTTGCGCTTAGCTAGACGGCCCGTGGTCTACACTCCAAAACCAGCAGCAATATTACGACATAAAAATAGCGAACATGATTGAATATGTTTGCTATTTTGTGTAAGATAAAGTTAAAAGTTGATTATAATTATATTGCTTAAATAAGCAGAAACACCAAATGCACACGTGAGATTATTGTAAAGGTGCTTCTTTTAGTTAACTAAAACGATTTCAACTCTCTTCATAGTACTGCTCCTTATTTATAATTTTGTAACCTTCCATTTATGTCAGTCACTAGTAATTCACAAACATTATATTATAGGACTAAATATCATTGTGTTGATGATCAATGTTTACAAAAAGACTTCATTCCTTTATAAGTCACCCGCACAATTTGCGGACAAATAAAATTCAATGGTAAATCCACGATACAAGCAAATTCACTAAATCAAAATTATATTTATATTAATACCTAAATATACCATCTGCATATAAACAACCTTTACCGGGAAAGCGTACCGTAATGAAATCTATTAAAAACAAAATTGTCGTTGGCGTATCGATAAAATCATTGCGAAATATCACAAAATCCGGCGTTCTCTCGCGTCAGTGCCAGATTAAATTAAAAACAGAATTTGTTATAAGTATAGTTAATTATTTAATGCAATACCTTGGCTCGCCGGGTGGCGTTGATATGGGACCGGCCACTGACCGCGTTCCATGTTTTTGCTACTAAAATTTACACTTACAAACGGAATACGATATTTAGATTAACACTGCGAAGGGTTAGACATTCTAAATGTACTGTGAGGAAAATGAACATCGCTATGGAAATTGGTTTAACAATTAACATAGTTTTATTTCAACGTTACGTGCTGAACCATTAGCATATCAAAATTGTCTGCTCGATATGTTTAAATATGCAATGTAACTAAAAATTATAATTTTTATAACTATACAAAAAATAAGATGTGTAAAATAAGATTTATATTTACTTACCTGTTTCCTGACTTAACCAACACAGTCTATTAAAAAATCCAAATTACATTAATAAGATTCGTACAACTTGTCAAGCTATAAATAACTCGTGCTCTTCATCAAAATAGCGAAGTAGATCATAAAATACCTGTGAGTTATTGCCGGCGCGGGCCTACGGGTGAGCTTTTATCAAATTGTATGATAGGATTCGAAAAATACGACGCTAATGAGAGAATGCCTCTTCTAACAAAAGATTTACCGTTTTAATAAAGAAAACATTTATTTTTGATCATTGTTTCAATGTATTTTTGACAAATAAAGTGATTGCTTCAAATTAAATTTTACAATTTTAAAAATTTTAATATTTTAATACATTTAACTCATATTCTAGCGATATTATAAGAGAAGGTGGTTAAAGTATTGTTACTCAGAAATGCAATATTTTGAAAACAATGAGCTTTCATTTTAAATTAAAATGATTATGTATTGCGTAAAGTCAAATTTCATATACAGAACAAAATTAATTCCAGGCCGGTAAATAGTATGAACCAACAAAACTTATAAATATTTGATGTTGTTGCGTGGAATATAATTCCAAACAGAAAATTGTAATCTTATATGCAAAATTAGCCCTTTCCTCTGTTTGCTAGGCAAGTTCAAAGCGAGTTTCGAATTAAATATGAATATTTGTCTGGGCCAGTCAACAGTGTCAAGGCTCGAACAGCGGTTTCTTCTCGAATACGCGGCCCTGAGCAACGGCCCGACATTTACTTAGGCCCACAGCTCGCGCATGTTCCGGATGGACTTATTTTGGAATGAATTTGAAAACTTATTTAGTCTTTAGATTGTAAATGTCCAGTGTGAAATACATTGTTCTAATTTCTTGCACATTTGCGACAAGTGAAGGACTTGACGATTGTACTGCGTAGAAAACTAAGAGCCCAAAACAAATTTAACTATTTGTCTAGTTTCATAAATTGTAAAATGAAAATATAACACATTGTAATTTATTATTTTGTTATATTTACTTATATTAGCAGAGAACTTCTAAAGCAAATTACGCAAGAAAATTTATATTTCTTGTCTTATAGATTTTGTTTGAGGGATGTTTGAGCCATTTAATTATATTTTGAAATACGCAGTTAAAACTTATTTAATAAAAAAAGAATGAAAAAAAATCGAAAAAATTTATCTAGTAAGGTAAAATCGTATGATTATTTTTTATTTATGCTTACGACGTATTCCACCGTATATTATTCCTGCATGCTATCACGCAAGAATGATATACGATGGTCATTTTCGAACAAGAAATCACTTTATCCAACACAAAACGACCATTGAAGCAAAAAATACCATCCGTTCCCGTAAAAAATAAGCATTTGACAAGGAAAATATTTCACAGAGGCGTCGCTAGGCCCATTCAAGTTTCCCCTTTCACATTTCGGCTTGCAGTGGCTCCGTGGTCGCGTATATAAACTTTGATAGGAATCTATTTGCTACGCGTATTGTCATGTACGAGACACGGACTATGCAACGATGGAATTTTTCCCTTTCACCCCTTTTTACTTTGCTCTGTAAACATATGCTCGTGTGGATTCCGTGAAATTTTTAAAATATTAGGTTTATTATATTTGCCTTTGAACTTGGAAGGTATATTTATAGATAGAACGTAAATTATTATTAAATAATATACTGCTGCTGATAAATAATGTATATAATGCTGATTCTGCTAATGAAAGGTTGATGTGAGGTTTTATTTTCCAAGTCCGTGTCGGTACATAATAAAAATATTGCGTGAAAGACGAACTGTTTTTTTTATAAATAACGTGATAAAACGTTATGGTAATGTGTATCTTATTATTTTATTCCGATTCGGCCATTAATGAACCTGGCCATAAAATAATTAATTTTAAATAGCGTCGCAACGTGATTTAACATAAATTGATTAAAAACGATCATTTGAAACTAAAACGTGTTTACACGTAGTTAATGTGAAGTGCGCAGCAAAATCGATTCTTGGGACAATAAGAAACAGTGCAAATAGAAACTTTTAATGATATCCGTAAAGAAAATAATATTGCTAATATTAAGGGTAATTATACTGTTGTGAAAAATACATATGGTATAAAAATTACTGATAATCATTTTTAATACCAGTATTTACATTTGTTTTTTTAATGATAGCAAACGCAAGTGTAAAAATTGGTTAAATGTTATGACGACAAAACTGTTTTAAAGTTCTCGAGCCTTTCTAGTAACACTTGTGTGGAATATGTTATATTTATTCCAAGATATACCTTCGAGCTAAATTTTTGCTGTTCATCAGATATGTACAAATTGAGCTCACGGTATATCAAGGTGTTGGATGCATGTATGTTTTAAAATTTTATTACAGTAAGTATGGTCTATAGAAGCAAACAGTCATCTTCTCTCTAGCAATTTGCATTTTTCTAAAATTTAAATGCACTGCTGTGTTGTTTTAATAAATCACAAATAATCTTTCGACTCCTACCAAGAATGTAAATATAATAATATAAAAGGCCAGTTTACACAACTTAAGGCGATAAAAAATGACGCTAAAAAAATGATGTTTCGTGAACTTACGTATCGATAGATCAGAAATTGCGAGCTCAATCTTTGAAGCGTTCAGACGTGTCTCATGACTTTTTCGCCTTCCTTATTGCTAACTTACAATTAGGCTTCGATTTCCTCAACATCTGTGTAAGGAAACCCCGGGATTTCAGCGCTTGGACTGTCGGAAGTGTCTTCGGGCATCCCCGCTTTCCATAAAGCAGGCATATATTGTATTTCATAATAAGAGCACATCAAGTCGCCCCTGAGACTCCTCACTGATCGCACATTCGGTCCGCGACCCCAGTCACAAACACCACTGCCCCTGTCGTTTTGCTCCGGTCGGCTACTCCGTGTCAGTCAAGTCGCAAGCCGAATTCTTCTCTTAGATTATTTATCGTATTTTTTCGATAATATTTACCATTATCTATAAACACATTTTATTAAGCATAACTTTTGTTTAAATTTCTAAATATCTAATAGAGTATAAAGCTGAAATTTTACACGAAGCCACTTCAAAACAATGTGTTCATTTATGTACAATGTCGAGGCGGGTTTCTAACTTTAAAAAGAATGTCTAATATAACAATGAAGCCAAAATAAAATACAAGTATGCCATTTAATCTTTTGTTTTTTCATTAGATATACTGCCTTTTAAACTATAATACACGACACCCCTCAGAGTAGGAATTAAATATAGTTATGAAATTGTTTTTGGTTATATTAATGGGTACAGCGAAGATTTAAAATTGTCCGTTACATACAACAAGAACCGTACATGCTATATTAAGGCTATTTTTACCGTTATCGCAAATCAGAATTTTTAAACAATGCAAATGATGTAATAAGAGGACTAAAGAGGTAATTAGAAGCGTTTATTCTAATTCCGCGGCGAACGTTTTCACGTTGAAAGTTTAACAACTTAGATATGTAAATGGCTGGCTCGTTCTACAGATGCTCTAACTTATGTTTAGATAGTAATAATTAATACCGTTAAACGTGTTCACTTATTCATTAAGAACTTAAGTAGTTTCTACTTACAATGACTAACTGCGCTTGCATTTGTTTTCAGCCATTATGCAGGGATAGTGTTAAAAAAATCCAATTATCTCTATCATATGTTTCTATTACTTGATTTAACTTAAATCTGAAAAAAGCAATATAAAGAAAACATTCAAATGTTACTCATATGTATATTTCGTAAGCAATGTAAAAAGTTTACAAAACTTCTCGTTAAATATCTCCCCGTATCTAAAGACATAAGTCTACAATCAATGTTACCAGTGATGCCTTACGGCACTGAAACGTGGACCCTCACTTCGGTGTGGAGACGGCTATGCTCGGGATTTCTCTACGTTATTGAATCAGGAATGAGCAGATGCGTAGATGAACGAAAGTGACCGATATAGCCCAGCGGAATAGCTATTTGAAGTAGCAGTGGGTACACACATAATGTGCGGAACAGATTTCCGCTTAAGCCTTAAAAATCTGAAGCAAGGATTATTTACCAAGATGTGCTTGCTCCAACCGCATTTATTAGAATTTTTTTGTTAAAGTCTATGTTCGGCAGTGGTTGTTCTACGAATAATATATTGATGATGATTGTTAATAATTTATTAATTAATTACAGTTCAACTAGATAAAAGGTATATACTAATTAAATATGTGAAACGTCTGAATGTCATTATATAAAAATTAAGTAAATTTTTAGCACAAAATTTGTGAACCTAACGAAATGAAACGACTAATTCAATTCATCGCAACATTTTAGACGCAAACTTTCGATTTAAAATAAAAATTTTGCGCACGTTGTCTACGTTAGTTTATGGCCAATGGTACTATTAGGAGATAGTTATGAGAATTTATTTATTCATTTACGAAAAAATTACGTTAACATTTACAATAAAGGTCGAAATCGCAGGAAGAAGTGAATGCGGCTATGCAAGACCGGCCATCGTGGCAAGCTTTACTGGAGGTCTATGTCTATACACTAGCCGTCTATGAGCTGCTAGGATGAAAAAAGAAAGATATTTAAATCAGGAGCTTACTTCGTGGTAGAACTTAGGTATCTTAAGTCAAGCACGCACGAGTTTTTAAATTCCGAGTTTCAATTCTATAAGAACACATTTTATGGGGAAATAAAAAAATGGTTTGAAAACTTAGGGGTTATATATATAACAGCAACTTGAAGCGAATACGTGTTATAAACTTACTAAAAAATTATACAAAACTGTATCTTATAGTAAGTATAAAAACTTAAAAACGAGTTACACTAAAAGACGAAGTAACGCTTAAGATGTTCGTGTATTTTTATTTAATGGCCACCTGTGCTTAGAATAATCTCACGTTGAAAGCTACTAATTGAAGTACGCTACATCGATTTGTTCAATGTTGGTTGTGCAGTTTTGCTATGAGTCAATTTTTCTAAAATATCAGCATTTTATTTCTAAAAATATATAAAGTAATAGATTTTTGAGTGACATCTTCCAATAATGATAGCAATTAGGGAATTGTTCCAAAGAAAACAAGGAGTATATCCTGTTATAATATTCACTTTGCTCCCTCTCCGCTACCCGCGGACCCCCGCCAAAGCTCTTAATGCCAAGTCGGCCTGACCTCATGCCAGCTCCATTAAGCCGTTTATACATAATGTATGAATTTGTTATGCCGTTTGATGTAAAGAAGCTTTAACTCAGGTAGTGTTAAGGATTAAAGACAAATTCGCCTAAATATAACTGGGAACGGAAAGTGTACAACAAATGATTGCTATTCGTATCATAGTCATTATCATAATGACACGCCGGTATATATTTTAATTTTAACATAGCTTTCCGGGAACTGTATAATATATGTTCTAATAATTTCACAACACTTACTAGCGTTCATGGTCAATATATTTAAATAGCAAACTCCGGTAAGTAAATTCAAACACGCGTATCAAATTGGCCCTTAGTATTCTTTAATCTTAGAGATAATATCACTTAAATGGCTTGAGAAAGTATTTATATTTGCGGAGTATTTCTTACTAATCTCTAAACACTTATTAGATTATAGAAAAAGGTAAATAAAGAATATGCAGTGTCTTCAACCATTTTAGATGTAAAATCTTGTTTATAAATATTATCTTAATATTACTGACACAATAAAGATGTTTATGCCACAATTAAGACTAGGAAAACGCAAAACGAAAACCAACGTATTCAGACCCCCGACGGAGACAGAAATAAGCTTTACCCAGGGTTCAAAATAAATTACAGCATCCAAACAGTAAATTTGAATGAGAAAGTGCATGTTCATTTTCCGGATGTACGAAACGGCGATGAGAAATTTAGTCAAGAATAAATCAGTGCCATTTGTAATTCACATAGGTTTAATTTAAAAGGATATTTTTTTAAATTATAACAAGGATATTAACAATTAACATAAAATAATCTTGGTATTACCATATTTCATTTTTTTTAAATATTTGTCATCGAGACACGGCTTAGGAATCATTGAATCTTATGTGTATTCAATAACAATGACAATTACAAAAGTGTTATATTTATTATATAAAGCCAGCAAGCGAAGCATAGAACGTGGAGTCCCACAAGGTGGAAAGAATCTGTTAAGGTAAGACGCAGCAAGCAGCCGCTTCCAACTGCTTCTAGTGGAAATCTGTAGGTGAAAGCTATGGACAGCACTGGAGGCCCTAACACTGAAATTATTAAGATGATGATACAAAAACGACAATTTTCTTATAGTTATGTAAAACTAAACAATATTTTGTGCACGATTATAGTCTACGGTTACGTATTAATTTGAAAACAAAACCATGCCACTCAATTAATTATAGTTTAAATATACGTCAAATTTTGATGCAGCAGTGCGATCAGACACTAGGAGCTATTATGGTGTCGTTGTTCGGACGAGCGCAACGTTGAAACAAGCAACTAGCTCACGTATTAACTGAAAATCATAAACCGTTGTTAGTACCAACGCGTTCACAAAATGCACAAAGCTAATTACTGAGCAGTTAAGTGTAGCTATCTGATACGAGGAGTAAACCCGTATAAATATAAAGCCATTGGAATAATATCATGTGCGTATATAGGATTTCATTGATTTTGTTATTAAATCATAAAAATTGTTATACAATTACGCAATATGAAACGTTCGACAGAATATGCGGACAGTACACCAGCAATATTAGCGTCAATTATAAAGGAGTTGTTGAAAGATAAGACTTCTTCATGTAAAAACATCTATCTGCCAAGATGAAATATAGTCCAAATTATAATATAAAATCTACAAGAGTTAATAAAGGTTGGTTTAAAATAGTGCGCATACTTGGCGAAAAAGCTTTTTGATCGCAAAACTTGAAATTGCATTGGCTCGCTTACTTTACGACGGTGAGATGAGTTTAATAAAAAGATTTACTGAATAACAAGTTATTTGTATATAAGGTTATAAAGCGGATTGTAATATTAACAATTACCTTATTTATTTATATCGTATCACCTTAATGAAATTATACAAAGCATTGTTATTATTTTTACTGTTTAAAATTTTAAAAAAATGTAAATGTTTATTATTACTGCAAGTGATAGTTTCAAGAATTTTTATTGTTTTTATAAGTTTGTCTTCACGTTGCCGATTTGCTATAAAACTATGTAATTATAGTAATTTCACTCGTTTATGGATAATAATATATAAAATGAAAAAAATCTTTTTTTTAATATTGCCGTTATGTTATAAGATTAGTGACACAATTTAAAAGCTAAAATAATTATTATAAAAATTATTCATTTCGGGCATGATATAAAATAGTAAATTATCAAATTTTAATTTATCAAAACTTTGAAATAGCCATGCTAGACATGTTCGCGCTAACGACCACTTCCAACTCTTTCCTCTCCGAAACGTTGCAGGCGTTTTAAATGGCAAAATAATCGCGATGCATCAGCCCCATGAGTATATGCAGCATATGCTGGATACGCCGCCGGGAACATCGGGGAGCTAAATGTCTACGATTTGAGCTAATGTTTATTCATCAGACAAACTATTAGAATAATCCGGATGTAAGTTTAATACTTTTGGTTAGAAATTCTTTACGGAGATTTGCTCTGTGCACGGCACCCGTTTTAAACTATTAGGAGTAAGTAAAAAAAGAAATATCTGAATAAATACAGCTATGTGGATAATATTATTAACGTGAGTCTATCTAGAAAAATATAACCGATAAATACAGCAATAAAAACAATACATTAATCACTCAAAACGAACACCTTCAATACAATTTTTCACTAAATTTTTTGCTTATTATAGCTAGTGGCGTTATAGATAAAGCATTCATCAAAAATAAAAGTAAAATAAAAGATTATTCATAAAGAATTGAGATATTTAAAAAATCTTAGTACGCTGTTATATTTAATAATACGTGGACATTATTTACTTGTAAAGAAAAAGCATTTTACATATTCTCACAGAAAAAAGCCGATTTAAATATATTAAGGATATTTGACTGATATTAAAACATCAACGGAAAATCGCTTAAGAAAAAATTATAAAACGATCGTGAGACAGTTTTAAGTCACAAAGAGCGTTTCGTTTTCTTATTTTTTCCACTTCGTTTGTGGCAAATCAAAAAACGGTAATTGATTGGAAACAATAAAATGTTAATGTAAAATCCGTTGAAGCGATTTTAGTTTATCGATCTTAGGCGACATCTTGTGAATATAAGTCGCGTATGTAAACGTGTGTAAAAGGGATGGCCGGGCTCTTTGACATCCCAGGCTATATTTTAAAAATTTAAATCTTATGCGGGCCGCAAAACATTTTTAAAAGGTATGAATATCGGAATATTTTTGTTTTACAAAAATTATATTTATTGAAAACTTAAGAACTGAACACATTAATTTTATTTCTCTTGATAACTATTAATATTTTGGTAAATAATAATGACAGCACTTCTCTATAATTATTTTAAACGCTAATAATTTTATAATGACGGCTCTTTGGATTTTACGAATTTTAAACTCGAATGAAATGGTTCATTAGTACATCGTTTCAAATATTGATATAATTCGACAAATAATCGAAGCCAAAACTAATTTTTCAATGAGCTGCATGCAGGTATAAATGGAAATTCTTATAACAGGCACGGAGAAAACGAAATAAGGATGAACCACTGTAGAAGAAAATATCTATTCTCATATAAAATACTTGTTATTCAAACCGCTAAATCGGAAATTGAACACAAGATAAAGAGTGGGGCGTCACTTGTTGCTCGAGGCGTTGGTATGCGACACACGGCATGTCGCAAGCCCACGACGTGGCTTATACTCGCCTGGAATTCGGCTTCGTTGCAGCTAGTGGAAAATATTATTTACGTGATTGAAATTTAAACGAAAAATACACAAGCTCTAAAAACTGTCTTCAAAGAAATTTAATAGAAAGAAAATCTCCAGATAAGATACAACTTCGTTTACCTTGCGGTCAGACCGTCGCATGCACATTTATGGAGCATCAATACGTTTTGCCTCTCTTAGTAAAATAAGTCTTGTATTATGACGGCAATAGTGATCGAGCATTGCGTTATATTTTTAAAGGCAACGTTGTTATAAAGTAATGTTAAGTACATACACATGTATGTTACTTAACGCATTTGTTTGCATCAGGGCAGTAGTACCATAGTTACGCTGATAATATTATACAAGATTTTCGAAATTACCCAGTTATTTATACTTATGAAAATTCTTCGAAAGTTTTTTATTTGTATTGGAAGCTTGAGGTAATCGCTAAAATTATGTCAGGACTGTCTAAGCTATTTTTTATTCAATTTACACTTTCAGCAATAATTAGTTCCGAAATAATTTTGATCAAGATACGTTTTACTCAACGAAGCAAACATATACGTTTTGTTTAAATAAAATTTTCATTATAAAAATAAAAATCTTTTCGCACACAAATCAATATTTATGTTGGGTGTAATGCGTTGAAATTTTTTATGGCTGCTCTTTAAAAATCTAACTATTCTATAACTATAAATGCATTCGCGAATGGTCGGTCTATATATATATATATATATATATATATATATATATATATATATACATATATAAGTTCTGCTGATTACTGCTCATCAATAAGTTTAAGAGAAAATAATAGCAATCAATAGATCCCGTGTGTAATTTCATTAGAAGGCTTACTACTTAGGTCACTAACACATCTTTATTTCTACGGAATTAAAATATATTTTTTTTAAATCCTGAGGTTCTAAAACTTTTCAGTTTAAAAATATCGGAATGGTTTTCGATCCCAGTGGACTTGTTGCGCCTACTTTAAATTCGTACAAAAGAACAATGTATTCGTACAAGTTTAAATGATTCAATACTCAGAAATAAGCAGACTCATTCTGAATCTTAACAATTTCTTGCCATCCTATGTTATCTAAATGTTTATCAAATAAAAGTTTTTCGTCCCGCATGACACGTAAATCATTAGTATCAGAATCTTTTCTTATACGATTGTTATAAATAGTATAATTAATATTAACAGTGTTAATTTTAAAATAGAAAATGTGGTGTTAAAATAGAGAAAATAGAAAACATTTGGAAATAATGTTATTTGGATAATGCTGTTACCTCTTTTCTACCAAGGCTACCGCGTGTCAAATTTCGTAATCGGCCATCACTTACGCCTGCGTTGGCTGAGAAACTTTCAACTTTTATAAAATAACAAAGCTCAGTGATCTTGGATTTTGAAAAGTTCATAGTACTCACTTGTGACTATAATATTTAATAATTAATGTTACAACTAAAAACCACGGAAAGGAAATATTTATAGCGGAAATTCGTCTTATCTTAATATATATTAATGATAGTACATAATTTAACAAAATGAATCATTACAAACATTTAAAAACTTAATTATAAGAAAATATAACAGCGATATAAAATTTTTGGAGATAAAGTACTTTTTACCGTATTATGTACTTTTTAATTACTATCAAAATGCAAAAATTTTTCAATCTTGTAAACATAAAAGTATTTTCTTTATTAAGGTAAAATATAAGAGACCAACATGCCAATTTTATATCAAAAATACTTATTAGCATTAATGTCGTGGTGGCAATTCCAACCAGGCCTTTTTTCCCAGCAGTTAACGTCCTATGGTTAAAATGATACTGATGTAAGATTTATAATATCCAAAATGTACTATGTCTATTGTAACTGATTCCCAAAAGTAGCCCCTAAAATAAAAATTTAACAACTACGACTCATTAAAGAATGTACGTGGCTTTTCAATTATGTTTAATAAGTACTGATCGTAAAAATGTAATACTTTTTAATAAAACAAAAAATATTGAGGAAAAGTTTGAACAAACATTTTTATTATAATAGGCAATATTTTATCACGACATTTTTAAATTTTACAGATCTTATTAGAACCTGTTAGTGTTTTGTTATAATCATTATGCCGATAAAATAAAAGTAGGATTGTAGATATTCTTTATGGGTTTCGTATTTTATCTTCAAATAAAATCAATTTTTTTAGCTAAAAAAGTATCATATTTACACCTTTTGATCAGCTAACTACGGTTTAATTTCTGTCCATGGGTTAAATCATAGGTACCCAATGCAAGCGGTACCGTCCCGTGAACGCAGGATTTCATGGAGGCCGTAACGGATTCCAAAAGCAAATGAGGGAGTTATGAAATACTTCTTTATGTAAACGAGCGTGTTGTAATTTTTTAAAGTAGCTGTTCGTTAAAGGTTTGTAAGCAATGGGTGAAATAAATAAAATTTTCAGCTTAACAAAAGGGCATATTTAATTTTTTTTGCTCTCTTCGGCATAGCCGGAGTCAGTTCAAGCATCAAACGAAATAGAACTGGTGCACAAATCTAAACAAAGGGTAATATTCCTCGCGGAACCCGGCCATTTCCGCGAACGTGCGGTAAATTGTGACGCGTGCATACGAAAAAAAAATCATCGCATACAAGCGACCCGCAAACGTTCATCGCACCTCAATAGTAGTATGAAACTTATTCTACACGTAAGAACTGCAATAGTAATTAAAATATTGATATTAAAGAATTTTACGAATGACCAAAAATGAAGTTTGAATTTTCTATTGAAGTACGTTTATTGAGTGTCCTGTGTTGAGATGACACAGATATTTTCTTTGAGTATGTGGGTTATGTTTTGGTTCTTTGTTATACATAATTCCTTGGAACGTTTCCAAACAGCGCAGTAGTGACACGCATATGATCTGTATTATATAAGATCGAAAATGAACCTACTATATATATTAAGTCCTAATACCAAGAACGATGTACTTATTTTATTAAGTTATACACATGTCTCAGCAGTCATAATATAACTATACAGAAGTCATGAAATCGTCTATGTTGTCAACCTTAAGCCCTGATGTTCAATAGCTTAGCAACCTTATTAGCTTTAACTCTTTTTAAACTATTGTAAAAGTAAATGAAAGTAAATCAGGAAGCCGTCCAAAATCATGGCTAAGTTAAGTGGCAATAATTAGTCAGTATATTAATAATTATTGTAATTATAATTGTTGGCTAAAATATATGGTGGCAATACATATCATGTTCAGGTCTCGTGGAAGAGAGACTTATTAAATAATAAATAGCAAAGTTCATATTTTCACAAATTGATTACTATATATCTATTAACTAATAGCTAATATTAATGAAATTAAAACATAGACTTTAGTTATGCATCAAGTTGAAATACCACAATACCTTAGTAAAGTTTCAGACTCTAACCTCTTATAGACTTTGTTAAGGCCTGATGTTCAATCGTATCAAGTAATTTCAGTATACACTGTACACTGGTACGATTTTGTCAATATTCACTCTTCTCAAAAAAACTTAAAACTTATTGATCCGTTATATAGAATTACATACCTAGTCACAACCACATAAAACAGAACAAACATAATAACATAAAATTATAAATTGTGCACAGAGAGCGCATCTAGTCTTCATAGAGAGAACGAAGTGAGTATTTTCCCAGCATTCATTTCGCTCAAAATTACGCCGTTTCCGCGACGGATGTTTTATCAGAAAATATTTAAACAAAAATAGTAAGCGTATCAAGTACTGGAAAATTAAAATCTACTTGATCTATTTATGTGATGAGACGATGAATTTAAAACTCGATAATTTCAAAAAAGTGTATATATCGACTGCGATAATAATGGAAATATCATCAATTTACCTAAATAACCTATACCTATACAAAAAAAATTACTGGCTGTCTGTTTACAATAATGGTAGGATATAATATTAAAATTATTATGCACGTAGACAGGTTCGGCAATGAGCTTAGAGTTGCAATCATGGAAGTCAAAGTAGCTTACCTGTACTGGAGCCAAGTTGGACCTTTGATTGCAGATAGCAAATGTTTGCACCAGCTTACGTAGTCGCATCTATTATTCAAACAACTACGTACAGAAATTGGCTAGACTAGTAATTTTGTGAATATTACAAACGGGTATACATGAGGTAAGCTGCTTACAAGTTTCGTCGGGAATAACTTAGGGACACCCGAGAGCGGCCCTCGTGTATGTTAAGTATCGAAAGTCCCAACTCAAGGAACTAGTTGCCTGATAAGTGGCGTTATTAATTTGATGAAAAGACCTATTGATCGGCTGCATTAGTTTCAATGGGGATAGTTTATCTCGGCTTACAAGCGTCGGTGGTTCAATTACGGGATAAATGAACGTTTATTATACTCTCAAATATTTTGTATTATATTTCAGATGGAAATAACTAGTTCAAAAAAAATATTGTTTTTATTGTTGGCCGATGAACGTAATTAGCATCATGTTCGTAAATGGATAAGAAAATCTTCAAATACGTAAAGAATAAAATCACGATAAACACGACAAAAAATGTAAAATGCGAATAAAATATGCCACCACGGCTTTGGCTTTGCCGAAAAAGGAAAGAAGGATTAAAGAGGTCATGAAGCTGACGTAGTAGGATTAGCTGAGCGAAGCTTCGTCAGCCAATAAACGGTGAACGGGAAATATAAAGTACGCTGGAACTGGCTGAATTAAAACCTTTTCGATATCTCGATACGTCATTAGGAAACTTGGTCAAAGAGAACATTAACTATTTACAGGATACTTGTATATTTTCTCTGTGACATCACGGACATATTTCTCTTTATAGATTTTAACGATGTTGCGTAATTATTCAATATTTCCTAGTAAATTTAGACTACACTCATTTGTAATTAATCTATATTAAACAAAATTACTTTTTATGTACTTCCATAACCTATTTATGCATAAATTTACTAAGCATGATCATCATCACCTTGTTAGTCGGAAGAGACCCAGTGCAAGGCATGAACCTTACCCAAAAATGGCTTTGATGATCCATTTTGCGGTTCCCGTATCCAGCGACTTGTCACAACCTTGATAAAATCGTCGGTGTGCCCAAGCCTAGTCTACCGGCTCGTGGTCTCCAGAACCTTCAGGTTTACAGTCCACGATATTAATATTTATAGCTAATAATATTGTCATTTAATGCACAGATGAAAACATTTTATATTACAAAAGCCATATCCATTTGTTCTTACATCGTAGTGCGGATAGGCTTAGTCGACCGCGAATACGTCAATAAACCTTACACTTGTTAACGGAAAAAGCCCTTTACACTGTCGCATACAGTACTCTAATGACAATGAATTTCGGATATTATTATTTTTCTACTTTTGTTAAAGTTTTACAATAGTGAAGTAATCAAATTTTCTAATTAATTGTAATAGTGGAATATAAATATTACTGCAACTCATAGTAATTATTTATGCTTGCTTTTACGCTATGTTTTTGACACTATTAGTTCTGTAGTCTTCTTATATATAATTTTATAAACCAATTGGAGGAGAATATGACAACTGAAACAAAATAGTGGGCTGTTGTATCCCAGCGGTAAGGACTGTGACTTGTGATAGAAGGTCGCAGGTTCGTCTCCCGGGACACAGAGTTATATATTTTTTACACTTTGTACATTAATATTGGGTTGCCACTATTCACAAACAAGTTTCCAGAGGACGGCTAGCAGCGTCCTCTGCGTACTAAAATACAACGAAATGTGATCGCCAACCCTACTGCCAAGCGTGGCGATTATGGTATACCTCCCATAGATATCTTTGGGGGAGACCTAAGTTTGCAGTGGACGTCCATCGGCTGAAAAGTAAATAAAAATTTGAAGACTTAACTTTGACTTTAAAGTTAAGTACAATTTATTAAAAAACATGTGAAACCTTCTTAACAGCAATTGTCGTCTATTGATGGACATTAATCTCTCTATATATTTCCAATTGAAAGCAGCAGGCATCCAGCGTCTTCTGATGATCATAACGATGTCGTCTATCCATGGGTGGACTTATTACCATTATATCGGCCTGTGGTCTTTAAAAATTTAAGGTTCCATCCATCTATTATTTCTCCTTATTCGTTTTCTCATTAAGCCTGTTTTAATTTTGAAAAAGGTTTATAAAGTCGTTTTGCATGGTTTTACAATCAGACCAGCGAGTACGATGGTCGTCATCGTCTTTTGCCTTCTCTTTTTCTGAGCTTTTTTATGCAATATGGCCAAATTCCTTAAGGATTCGTCGCTAACAAGCTGTGTGTCTTATAATATACACATTAATGTTCATCTATTAGGTCCGTGCAGCGATTAGACAGATGTAGTACTGTAAATTTTCAGCAACAAAATAAAGGTCTATCAAAAACTTTAGCTAAGTCATGATATTTCAAATTTGTACCGCGAGCGTGTACAGCACAGCAAATTTGCTAAAAGCGCTGCAAAGCTTAAATTTCCGGCACGGTGCGCTCTGTGGGCGCAACAACAGCCCCCGTCACCGCAGCCTGCGCCTACAACCTCGCTATTGATATTATACTTGGAATCCTTAATTAATACCTTCAACGTTCGTTAATATTAGATCATTAAAACCACAGTGTTCGAAAACTTACCTGCTTTCGGAAACTGGAAGTTGAATAAACAAAGAGAACTTCACTGCGTTGAACTTTGAACCGGGTACTTATGTCAGGTTTACAAGTTATCATCTTCCGAATACAATTAAAAATTTACTGAAAGGTATAAGTCCGGCGAATTTTGTGGAAATTGAGAAAGTTTTATTTTGGGGTAATGAACGAGCAAAGGTTCTTATTAGCTATTCGAATTATTGTATAACATAACACGGATTCTTTTTAAAAGACAGAAACAGGTACTACGGTAATCTATTCATGCTATTTCTAAGTATTTAAATGAATATGACAAAGCAGAAACTTGAGTTTGTGTTTCGAAATTCGTATTTACAAACTAAAGCTATATTTGCGGTTTGAGTCCCCGGGACTATACCTAAGCTGACCGAGATACCTCGGGCACGAAGCTCGGACTTAACTTCCCGTCGGATTATTTTAACAAAAAATATGTAGCAATAGTAGGTATTTAATATTTCCCTGTTGAATCAGTCGTAGTTAAACTTAGAAAATTCCAAAAAAAGATAGGGATCAAAAGTACAAAAACATGGCATTGTAATTACTTACAACCTTAGATGCTTAATATAATTACAGTCAAATAATATTACGTAAAAACATTGTATTTTTTTTTATTATTCAAAAGCATGGTTTACATTTATGTGCTAGTTAGATATGTGAAAAAATCCGGAACATTTTCTCGTCTAAACTAACGAAATGCCTGATGACGAAAATCTTTGACTACTGTATATTGCCGGTGATGACCTACGGATACGTGATCGTTTATTGTAATGTTATTTCATTCACAACATTGTTAGTTCTATTCTCTGTTGCGTAAATAAATAATTATGAATAATGATGTTGCTTTTCCAACACGCGACGTTCAATTGGCTATGTGAATAATATTAATTTTGTAGATTGCTACCACAGTCACATGTGCCCGTGCTACATATCGATAAAAAAGAAAATAAAAGAAAATACTAAGAAATTAACAATAAAATATTACATAGGTGAACGTATTTTAATATATTATTTTTAATTAATTAGATCGGGTATCTTGGATTATATTAATGAAAACTACATGAAGCATAAATATATCCGGAAATTGACATAACAAACAACAATTAAAATTGCAAATTAATTATTATTCGTAAAACAGAAATATAAATTGATGACCCAGGAGATGCAAGCTCCAAATAAATTCCCAACCACTTAAAACTGCAAACAAAAGCAAGAGTTACAGCAGTAAATTAAAGTTGCACACGAGACGCAAGAAAATAATACGTATATTTCATATTTCGTAACAAAAGATAAATAAAACCCAACCGGAAATCTAATTAGATTTGCATCCACAATGTTAGATTAAGTAATTATGCAAAATCGACCGCGGGGCTTTTTGTGTCAAAAATCGAGAGCGGGCGCTTAAAGGAGAATTACTGCATTCGTTTACAATTACAATGTTTCTGACGTGAACGTAGATAGAAAAAATTTTACTCCATTCGTAAAGATATTACTCTTTTTAAATGTACTTTTGTTAATTATAACTACAGATGAAGATTAAGGGTAAAATAATCGAAAGTGTCACAAGTCGGTAGACGCGCCGAGGGTAGACCTATCACTAGGAGTGCGGACATAGTCAATGTGTCGGAATGTCACACGCACAAGAAAAGCATAAATAAGCCTTGCAACGGAAGTCTATTGGCTGACATGATGAAGACGAATCGAAAGTGACACACTAGTCGAAGTCACAAAGAATTATATATCTAATGTAAACAAACCAAGTTAAATAATTAGCGCTAGAGAAAAGGAAGCCAAGTCAAGGTTTGTGAACGTCAAAATTGAATTCATTACTTATAGAACATTGCGAAGTCGTTCCTTACTATTCGCTAAGCAGTGGCGCTAATAAAATGGATTCTATCAATTCGGAGGACCTCACATTCAGTCACAACTTTTCATCCCGTCAACGCCTCAAATATGTCACCTTAAAAGTTAAACGAGGGTCGAGACCAAAATGAAGAGGAATTGCTGCACGAATCTTATTACTTTGCCGGAATATTTTAATTTTGTACGTAGTCTGTTTAATACAAAACTATATTACGTAAAACTACTAGTTTAACGCCCTAACTAAATCCCTCGGATGCAAAGCTGCGGTGATATGATTGTAATACTAACCAATTATCCGCACAGGTTGGGTATTACATTTAATATAATTAAGCGTAATTATTAATTATCCAATGTAAAATGAACCATTAATTACCTACACGAATGAAAGCATATAGTTTGTGCCGAAAACTGCCATGTAGATGACACGGTTTAATTCCAAAAGCTTAAAACTGTCAGCTTATTTTGTCTGTAATACGACCTTAGGATTAATTCAAGAATTATTTAGTATATGTAGATTATTTTACAATATTATACATTTTTATAAAACGGTGGCGTTAAAATCCTTTTTAAATACCAAGATGTGTCCACACAACTATTATCAAGACCTCCAATTAAAGTGTACCACGATACGCTCATGCCTGTATATTCAAGGTTTTAAAATACAAAATCTCTCTGTAGAAATTTAGTTAAGACGTTATTGTACGTTTAATTTGTCCAGTAAATTTAATTGCTGCGGCGCACTCCAAGCTGTAACCTAGTATTGTATTTACCAAGTAGGTCTCTTCTAAATTACAAGTAAAAATAATATTTAATACAGCGACATTAATGAATTCAGCATCATCATTATTTCAGCAACAGGACGCATTTCTTGATATAAGCCATGTTTGTCTTGTTGCCTCCGTTGTCTTGGATAGACGGTCAATGGTCTCCACTTCAAAATCTCAAGGCCCCAAAATCATCTGTTCTACGTGCTATGAGGCCTGTCCAATTCTTAGAATAAAAAATGAATTGGCTTAATTATTTTAGAAAGATGCATTTGCTATCTTCCGAATTTTCAAGAGAAAAAATAAGTTTTCAATAGTATTTAGAATCCTTTTGATTTCAAAACTTGATTTGAAAAAAAAATGTTTTTCATTAGCGTTGATAAAAGTATTTTATTTGCAGATCTGGTCTTGTAATCGCGATAAACGAAAAGTCAGTATATTACAACGAAGAAATGTTTACTTAAAAAAACTGTTTGCTATCCCTCTTGTTTGTTATTAATTAAACACGGAACTTTTTATTACAAGCTCATGTAAAAGCGTTGCAGGGTTTAAAAAAATCTATAGTTTTTTTTTTAAAAAACAAATAGATTCGCAGAGCGAACGTGCAGTAGAAAACGACCAACGAATAACCCGCGCATATATTTAATTAAAAGCGATTATACGCGGTAGTTTTCCGCTTTATCGACATTTTATGACTACAGTAAATAAAACTGCATTTGAGTTTTGTGTAGCGAAAGAGCATGGGATAGTCCGCGCTTAACCACAGCTCGGCTTATGTATATCACATAACATTTTGTTTTATCAAACCTTGTTTATAATTATACCATTTGTATTTAAAATTTTATTAACTATTAGATTAGTAGTATCGGATCTAAGATACCATTAAACAAACATGTATTTTTGCTTTCATTTTTAATCGTCATCATCTCAACTTGTTAACGCCTCCTAGGCATAGACATCCTCCAAAAGTGACCACAACGATCTTTCTTATGCTCGCTTCCAACGACTTCCCGCGATACTTGACTATATATTTTTAAAATAATATAAAAACCTTCATATTACCTCATAAAGCAGTCAAACCTTTTTGTTTATCTTATATTTAATAGTTTTTCGCTAGCTTGTTTAAATCGTTTTGTTTCGACTAATTACACTGCTCAGTAAGTAAGACGGAGCCATGGTTAAACAAGTCTTAGTTACCTTTGTTCTTCAACGCAAGATTATTCCACCCATTAAATCTATTTCGTGTTATGAAATTTCTCGCGGTCGAGTTAGACTTGTCGCAGAAATGTTAAGCCAATATACGAAATGAAAGGTGAAATAAACGTTTATGAGATTTGTAAGCGGTATTCGGAACTAACCAGAGCTGGGTATTTGTTGCAAAAGATATTTGCTTAACAATTTTCAATAATAATACTCATGGATGGACCCTCCGCGGCGCGCTTGCGGCTAGACCTCTATTTAATTAATATGATATACAATAGACTACGTCGGATGAAATACAAGTTTTAATTTATATATTTCAAACATTTTCAAAGTAGATATACGTTTTCCCATATTAATTTGATAGCTAAGAAAGTTTTGACGCGATTCATTTGCAAATCTGGTCTGGACTACCTAGTGTATAATCGTTGTTGTTACAAGTATACTGGTCTTGTATTTATTTCATAAATACTTTTAAAACGGTTAGTAACTCTTTGTTCCTTTTCAGTGTTATAATTCAAGATTATCTGATACTGAAACGCGGTCTCTAATTTCAGACCTAATTGGTAAGTTTACAGTCGTCCAATGAACCATTTAGATCATGCTCTATGGATTTCTTGATGCGATCCAATTAAGAATAAGAGATATGTAGACGAATAAAAGTAAAAGACGTCAGTCTGACGACAGTCAGTCTAGCGGATTGGCAGATTAAAGTGAGAATACATGGCCGCTAGGTTTATAAGGTTCTGCAGTGAAGATCTCGGACCGACAAGTGCAGCGGAAGATGTTCATCCACAAGCTAGAAAGATGACGTTTTCAGGGTCATCGAAAGTCGGATGATGGGTATTTCCAATCGTTCTTTTTGAGGTGGGAGAGGTATCAAAGTGGCTGATATGATGATGATCATTATTATCATAAAATCATGGAAGGTGTGCCTTTTATCATTATCAAAAGAATATCTGACATTTTGTTTATAATAGATGCTTTTAACAAATTGTGATAGAACACTGTCTATTTAAATAACTAGTATCGAAAATCGAATTCATACGTAATATGAAAAATAAACTTTATTTAGACATTAGCAAAATTGAGCACAATCCGCTCGATGGGAGCTTAAACGGCCAGACACTATAATGTCCAGGTTATGTCGATGTCCATCGAAACTAATAACCCCAAGGGCTCTATAAAATTTGTCACATGGATGACCATCAATCAAAGTGAAGCGAACCGAAGCTGTGCACTGTTCTGTTATGTTCAGACTAAATACGATTTTCATCCCTAAATATAACGACTATTTTTAATTAAATGGACTAAACATAGCTGCCGCTTAATTTTAAAATGATTTTTAAATAGCTTTCTTAATATTTTCATCTCATTAAAATACCTTTTTTAAGTAATTAATTAAAATGTTAATACAATTTTAGAATGTACCTTGTGTAATGATTTTCGTAGACATTTTTTGTTTGATATATGTATGTATTACATCACAATCTTCACAGCATTTAAAAGGTGAAATTAAAGGAGGAGGAGAAAATCTTTAAAAGAAGTTTGAAAGGTTTAAAGTCTTTATATATTTATAATACTACAAAACCTAGTTAAGTCTTGTCTTTAATATTTTTAAATATACTTTCTTTTCTAACCATACGGCGACTTGGTTCAATTGGAAATATTTAAAAGAAGCCAAGCGGATCGTTGATGTAGAAGGTTGTAAATCTTGTATGAGTAATTAATTTGTACTATTTATTGTTTATTAATTTCGAAAATTGTTGCACTAATGATCCGGTGATCGCACTTCTCGTCTAATAACATTCTTGTAAAGGAAATGAACCTTTAAATTTTTAGCCTATTTAAATTCAAAGTTAATAATGTGTCTGTAGGTGTTCAAGTGTAATTAAATATGTTATTGTACATTACACTAATTGTGGCAAATATGTGTTTTAATAAAATAATTAATGTTTAGTTCATTTGATAGCCTATGAAATAGCGAATCGTTAAAAGTAACAAAAAAGTTTTGTATTTTTGTGTAATTTTTATCTGTATAAATAAATTAAAAAATAAGTAACCATTAACAATTAAAAAAATTTTGTAAGTCCTGAAATTTATATTCGAAATTTAAGTAAGCAGGAATTGAACATTTTTGTATTCCATGATGTAACGTCGTTAACAGTAAATGAGATGTAAGTGTATTACACTCATTATAGAGTAGAAAAACATACATACATAAAACTAACGGTAAATTGCCATTTGCAAATAACATTCCGTGAAAGCGTGTTTCTTTCCCGGTTAATTGACCATGCACATACGCTATGGTCAATGCACAGACTTAATAATTAGAAAGGGTTAAAAATAAAAATAGCATTGGCACGATAGTGTGATGCTAAACAATAATATTATAGAAAATGTTTAAAGATTTACTTATTTTAATCGCTTAAAATATGTCTCGCAGGTTTTTAATTTTCTTCGCAGTAACTTTAACACTACTGGTTTCTACCACTGTCTATAAATATTCAACTGATAGCCTAGAGGAAATCTATTATTGGGAAGAAATAAAAAAAGGAAAAACTCTGTACTAAATAGTGATAATCTTAATTTTAAAAAAAACTTAATTTAATTTTAATTTTCAATAAATAAATTATAATTAATATTTATGAGGCATTTACCAATTTTTTTATTCAAAAAGTCACGGAGTTATCAAATAGTTCTCATATAATATAACAAAGGATATTATACCAAATATGTTTTATTATAATAATGAATTCTGTTATATGTACAATAAAATCAACTTATTTTATGCTATCCTATAAACAAAATCCTAGCAAAATAAAATGAGCTACAGTAAAAGCGTCAAAGACAAATCGTCATATTTATTAAATACAAAGCGCCACGGGGGTTCCGCCGTGTCGTTCCAGAGAAATGGAATAAATAAATTTGTACAAAGTCTGTGAATCTCTACTTCGTTTATTTACACATATTTAAATTTAATTAACTTTCATGCCCACATCCCTTTGTGTCTCATGAGCCAATAAAGGAAATGTTTTTCCGGTGTGTGACTGCACATGCCCTGCTCGAATATAATAGTTTTTCTTTTTCCATGTTAAAATCTCTTTGCTCCATTTACAACACATGTACTAAACAAAACGTTAATAAAGCTTCTGTCTTTTAATTTAACTATCAAAGAGTCGTTAAAATATATTCATATGGTAAAAGTGATATTACAAAAGTGATATATTGAAGATTATATACCTTTTTCCAATCAATTTGTTTAAAATGATAACTCCGAAATATGCTGTATTAATTCATTTGATTCTATTGTAATGCGATATATAATGCAGACAATAACCTCGGGCAGCACAAATTATACAGGCATCTATAATTATACGGATACATAGTAAACAATAATTAATTTTGATATATAGTTATCCCAATTTTGACAATACTTTTTCTTAATGCATGATCATAATATTATTTATTATTTCTGTAACCTTTGATTTATAGATAGGGCATATCATACTTTAATTGACAGCAAATGAACTAGACACTTTGTACAGCTTTTATATCTGTAACCATTCACCCGGTACAAAGCTAGATAAAATATTGTTGCAATAACTGGACTATGGTAGTCTAATATAGCAATTTCATGTTTGTTTTCGCAAAATAGGCCATTCCCCCTTTTCACCCAAACGGTCATAATTATGTGGTAAGCATGGTAATATAATACTGAATATTTGCATTGCAGACAACCAAAATGAATACATTTTTTTTTAAATATGGATGATTACTTTAAATTGTGAAAGCTGCAAATCTGTATGATAATGCCATATTTTTGCCACTATCAATTACAAATTAAAAATAAACAGTAACAAAACGTAATTATGTTATCATTTATTTAAGGTAAAAATATTATTGCATAACAAATTTATTTAAAGCATTAAGTTCGTAGGGTTTGTGAGTAAAATTGATATGTCCGAGTATAGACATCGGAACATAATGACTAAGTACAAACAGTCTGCACCACTCAGGTTACAAAGAATCATTGAACAGCAATTACCTCGGAGGCCTCCAAAAGACCTTTAATTAAATCCTTCTCCGATGGCATCATAATTATTGCGCAAATTAGATCAAGACACCCTACTGTTCAGTTTATTTCAAGAAATTCTCACTTTAATTAATCAATTTTTATTGACAATAATTAATGCTTTCGTTTTAAGGTATTTATAAATTGTTATCAAAGTAAAACAATGTAATACTTATTTTTTCCATTAGTATTACCTATACATATATAGGTGTACCATAATGAACGGATAATCTTGAAGTGGTTAATATTTCGGCTATCAGGAGCTCAAAAAAAATTGGGAGGATTATTTTACTAAGCATATCAAAATTACCATGAATGAATTTTATGAAATTACACTTACAAAAGGTAGTGCAGGCCACACAAAGCTGGCGGGAAACTTTACCGATTATAATAATATTAAAAATTAAACCCAAAATTATAACCTAAAATTTTATTAATAAAATATTTTTTTTATTGTAAAATCACAATGCACTTTCTAACTTCATGTCTGCTACCTTAAATAGCTGAAATTTTATAACAAAAGTTGGAAAATTGTCTATTGGATATCGATGGAACTTTTTATTAAAAGTCAGGAAGTTAAAATTATACCACTAATAACAAAAGTTTAAGGTGTATTTTACACTAAACAAACATTGTTACAATTTTGATAAACATTGTTTGAAAAAACTTAAAGTCTATCATTTCAGTCGTGAAACGTCCATTAATGGACAAGGGCTTCCCATAGATTTCCAATAGGACCGGCTGGAAGCGGCCCCTATCAAGAATCTTCCCACGACTTTAACAAGGTTGTCCACATGATGGATTTCCACTTCAGTACCTAAATGCCGGACATCTGTTCTGCTCACTATGTAGACTGCACTCTTTGTGGGCTTCTAGTATAATAAACCAATTAGTAAGTAACGTCCATTAAATTTATAAGATGAACTGTATTAGAGTACTTATTGATACTACAACGCCGCCGATAAAAATCAATAAGGTTACAACTTTTAAAGTGTACCGATGGTAACAATTTTATAGCATTAAAATACAATTAATTTAAATAAAAGCTCCATTATACGATGAACGTATTATATTTTTTTCGGCACATTGAGTAATGAATTGTTACATTCACGTGTTCAGTTCGACAATATTAGAAACCACCGTAGCGGAAAAATTTCAATATCGTGTATGTTAATACAGGGCGAGCGCGCGTAATGAGCATTAAAGTATTACCTATTATTACAATACGCTACTTATGTAACACATTTATGCAAAGAGTACTGACATGTTCGACGGTGTATGTACTAGCATACAATTTTTTTACTACACGATTATATTATGATAAAACTTCCTCACGAACACAATTTCTTTAATACTACAAAGTCAATAACTGTGCGACGACCATATAAATTATCTGTACATAAATTTTGAAAATGTCGAAACATTTTAAAACTTATGGTTGTTTTAAATTATATCTCATTGGCATTCTCATTATTTTTAATTAAAAGACTTAATTATGAAATTATTAAAATAACTACAGCTCATTAGCGCACAATTTCTTATATATGTTTAAATAAAGGATGTTTCTAATTTTTATTAATAAATAGGCAGTTCGTTTTTATTACTATAAGATTTCAAGTATATACCGCCGTAGCGTCTTTATCAACCATCAATTACATTACTAACCTATTCGAAGCTTTGCAGTTATATTTAAGCTCTACCAAGACAGATCGTCTCAAATTTTAAGCTGATGAGTGCTGATTTGGGACAAAGACATGGCATTAAAGTTTTTAATTCACCTTAACGACCTTCTCGTTTCAAAAATAATACAATAAATAAACACCTAATGTCTCTTCATTTACAGTTTAACTGTACAAGCCTAAAACATTTTGCCAGTCAAATGGGTTTTCTAAAAAGCTGATTAAGCGGAAACTAAATTAGTTAATTATTTTATGGGATCGTAAATGTACAAATTTTACATGTATTGAAACTATTTCAAAGGTTATCATTTGCAATTAAGTGCAAATTGATTTCGCAAAGTTTAATTACGTTAAACAGTTTATATTGTGTTATTATTTATTGATTGAAGCAGGTTTTTAAAGTTTCATTGCAAGACATAATTATTAACATATTTTCAGGGTGCAGATGCATTTGTTACCGTCAATCTATGAGTACCTGGTTGATTGTATACTTTCTGTGTTGATTTTACTTATACATGTACTTTTATAAAAACAGATAAAATTGATTTATTAAAGATTAGAACGTTTAACAGCACTCTTATTGATCGTCATCTTGTTTAAATTATATTTTATCTTTGACTCTACTTAGCTTTGTAAGGTGTACTAGCTATAAAGACGAAGAAGATATAAACTCTTCAATACGTCTTCGAAAAAAAGTTTAAAAATACTATTTTATGAAAAAATACCTTCTTTCAAATAAAGACTAAATGGAAACAAAAAGTCAAGCGTCGTCATTGCTACGGATTCTTGTAATTTAAAGATTCGTTAGTAAGATAATATATATTTTTGTCATTATATTTTTGATATGTGTTTTTAATTTAATAAATGGTATTTTAAAGTCGTCTTGAGGAATTTTATTTTAAAATATTATTTCGTTTATTAGAAATGACAATAGACCATAAATTAAAACCATAACGCCAATTTTTGTTGATAATTATTTATTGGCTATTCACTCTTTTCACAATTTTTATAAAGGAGAATTTAATGCTTTAAGGTATTGTTAACTCAACCTACTATAATGTATGAATCAATACAATGTATAAATAAAAAATGGGATATTTTTTCTTTGTCATACAACATAGCCGTTAATCAGCACATAACATATAATCAATGATAAAAAACGGCAAAATGTAAGGTTCAATGTATTCAATGAAAATCACTCTGGAAAACTAATTTTCTCCAAATCGTTAAGAAAATTTAAAATATAATATATTGTGTAAAGTTAAATTTACATAACTATTATTTCGACTATTTATTCCTAAAATTAGATTGTTTTTGTACCTTAACAGCATCGCGTTTTAAAAGTATATTTTACCTGTAACAAAAAAAAACAAAGAACATTATTTTTCGAAAAATATTCAACATAAACCCAGACACAAATGTACAGTATATACAGTTATCAAAATTATATATACAAATGAAAAGCACAGACTTGGAAAAAAATTACAAGATAACATCTACACAATCAAGTAGAAAAGCTTTTAATACTGGTATAATTTTCTTAATCATACGTGTAAATATATACCCACGTTTCGTACTCCCATTCTCTCACAAGTCGACGCCAAGCCCCAACTCAAAGCAAATATTGTCTCAGTTACATTGTTCAAGTGTCGATTATATTACGTCGCCGAGATTCGCGACGCGGCGAATGATATTTTCGAATACATCTCTAAGGGATCGTTCCGTTTTAATTTTAAATTTTCACATAGAAATTAGGTAGACATTTTCATACGATAATTTTCATTCTGACACAACCAACGAGTAATTCGAAAATTTAACATTGTAAAATTAAGAAGTAAAATATACTGTTCATTTTTAATATTGCATTTATACTAATGAAGGTGAAACAATCTGATAGAGTCCTTGCATAGAACTAACCTGTAGTAAATTGTTATACATTGATATTGTAATGTTTTCTGAGTCTAACCCGAACCTCTCTGTGTGGATTAATGATTTGCCTCAAAGATATTTTAAGGACCATCAACTCTGCATTAAAGTGGAGATTGCTTGCCAAGAGCTCACAGATAATGACGCTTGTTACGACAAAGACGTTGAATGCTTTACTGTAAGATGCAGCCCTTTCACGATAAAGCCACCAGATGTCACGCCCGTTGATATAATTGCGTTGCCTTTGTGCCATTTCTAATGAAAGGTTGCTGAAACTGATATTGCTATCTCTAATCTACGCGGAACTTCTCTCCGCATACGATGCGGGTGTTTGACAGTGAACGTTGCAGCAAAACTATTAAATTCGGAAAAAGTTAGCAATCTCTGTGGCCTTTTTTGATCTGTATAAAAATACAGCGTGCAAATGTATACAAATATAATTATAGAGAAGGAAGTAAGTATTTAGTAATAGTTTTTAGTATTTTATTATTTAAAATATGAAAGAAAAAAATATAATAGTTGAAAACCTTTGAGTCTGTTATACATCTTAATATACTCATGTAAAAGAGTACATGAATGTTAAATAGAAACGTCATTAACCAGGTAACTTGTATCGGGTACTGGGTACGTTTCCGGTCAGTGTGTATACTTACAATTTCCGATACTGCCAACAACACAGAAACGTAAGGAAACAAATCTCATTGAGACAATACTCTGACAATATCTCTGGTTTACGACGACTACCCTGACTAGATTTACAAATATTTGAACAATCGTCTCAGTGGCGGCTATTGTCTAGGTCAAACTAATTTTGGGATCCTCTGTAGCCGTAATTCAATCTTGCATTGAGATCATCAGTTAAATTAATTTGCTTTGGTTTTAATTAAACTTGTTTATCTGTCAAATTAACGCTGAGTTTCAAAGACTGTTAACTGGCTTCGTCGTAAAATTAATATTAAAATATTTTCACTTTATTAACCTGAACAGTTTAATGTAGGAATTTGTGAATCTTTACATGTGCCAATTTGTTAATGGTAGTCGGCAATAATTTTTAATTTTATTTAATTAGAAAATTTAATTCAAAAACATATTACATGAATGTTTTAAAAATATTTGTGGCAGTTGTTATCAAATTAAATAATTGTTTAGTATGAACTTAAAATATTATTAAAAGTCCTAAAAGTTCTTAAAACATTTTATTAATTACACCGTCAATTATTGGTTAAGACAAGCCATAGTAAACGAGTCACACGAATGTATTTAAAGGAATAAATATGACAGGAACATTTTATTGTATGAGTTTGTGTTTTATTACTCTAGAGGTCGTCTCTTCTGAATATGTTATAACATTATATCATATAAAAGTTAAGACGCTGGGTGCATCTATGAGGAACAAAAATGTCTAGCAGAGGGCGTCTTACGACTGAAACAATAATGAATGATAATGTTATATGAATTTTTAATAGTGTCTTATACATAAAGAGCAAAGAATAAAATTTTAATTTATAATTTTAATTATTATTTTTTCGGTAATAATACCAACTAATTTCATTGAGCACATTATATGACAAATCGGTGGAAAGTTTCATATTTAATGTTCTGAAAGGAGACGCCAACATCTGACGCGTTACGTCTTTTTTGACGCCTATCATAATAAATTACTTGGAGTACCCGTTTGATATAAGACATTTAATCTTTATTTTGTATTGTAGTTATCTTGGGTTTGATCGCCCTAAATAAATATATAAATAACTTATCAAGACTTACAATGTTAATTAGGAGCAAATAAAATATCGAAACATTGCAAAATTAGGAAACATTCCGGCCCACGTCCGACATTGCAGGTTAATACATAAGTCTTCAAATGTTATACATTAGAGGCTCGGGATAGTTTATGCGGAAAACTTGGCAGTTTTATTCGGTTGCGGCGTGTAGGAGCGTTACGCTCTAGCGCAACTGCGGGTTTCCTCGGGCCCATATATCACTTAGTCGAGCGAGTCGGCAACGCAGGCGCCTCTCACTATTAACTTTGATGTAAACTTCTCGTCAGGGGACCGCATATCAATTGATAATTGAGACTACGACTTCGAGGAGTCAATAGTAAAGTATAGATTACAATATAATATTAACGAAATAGAAATTTATAAAATACTAGCTGATCCCGCAAACGTTGTTTTGCAAAAAAATTAAAGTTTTTAATTAACAAATAAAAAATAAGGATTAATCGTAGAGGGGTGAAAATTTAGGGTTGTAAGTATTTTGGTATGCTGTATCATAATAAAATAAAAACCAAAAAATTTGTTTAAAAAAAAAAAATTAGGGGTGGACCACCCTTATCACTTAGGAGTATGGAAAATAGATAGTAACCGATTCTCATACCTACTGAATACGCATATAAAATTTGGTAAAAATCGGTCGAGCCGTTTCAGAGGAGTTCAAGTTCGAACACCGTGACACGAGAATTTTATATATTAGATTTTATAATATAGTTATTCACTCAACGTATATTAATAAAATAAAATATTTTAAGAGAAATAAGAATAAAAAAGATTATTATTAAACTTTTGAAATAGTTGATGAAGGAGAAAAGTTTGGCATATAATGAAAACTGATATGGGATCATTAGATTGTATCTTTTTTTTCTTGAAATTTCACAATCTCATTTTTTCAAATGTTCCTCCTCAAAAGGTCCTCTTCGTTAATCGTTACTGCAGCAATCGATTTCAATGGATTTACTTGCATTTACTGTGTTATATACATGATCTGCATCTCCTAGCCACTAAAGTGAAAAGACCTAACTTTACGAACTTTTTTATGCTTACCTAAAAAATAAAATCTTTAAAAGAAACCCATTGATCATCTCAGCACTAAAAGAAAATATCGTTAACGGCATTTCGATGTTACTACTTCTGCTGTTACTTGTTAACTTTTGGATGAAATCATATCTAATAAATATTATTATTTCCGCTTCTATTTGTCAAATTTCTTAAGAAATATTTTGCAGGTTCTTTATAATTGATTTTTAAAAAGCGTATTTAATCGCCGGATACTCTATACTTTAAGTTTAATACATCTAAAAGAAATCCGGTCGTGGTATGTGCTAGTTTCGTCAAAACGTCCAATTCACAGCTAAGTTTCGTGTAATTTTGCGATCGCGATATTTGCAAAATCACATCGCTGTGTGACTCGTGGCTTATCTGTTGGAATAGTTCGTATCGAAAAACTTTAGGCCGACATCATTATCATGTCGGCCTAAAGATACCACCTGTTTTCCCAGAAAGTCGTCGCGATAACCTCTAAACTTTTTCAAATATTTGTAGCTATCAAGAATTAAAAAAATATATATATTGAGCTTAAGTCGCGAACAGTACGTACGTTGAGTAGGGTAAAATATAAATGTTTATAGAACAGAGAAGACAGCATTCGTCAATAAAATTTAATTAACACAACGACTGTAGAGGCTGCGCATGTTCATTGTGTAAATTGAACGCCTTTGATCAGAGCGCTGCCACGTACTGATTTGTAATGGAATTCGAAAAATTTGCATCATTAAAAGTCAATTGAATTCACTTGTTTTCATTTCGGCGTAGCCGCTCGGCCCTCGTACATTCGATGCAGGGACTCTGCTGATGTAGTGTAAGGTAAAATTCTCTTTTACGTAATTTAAATGGACTCGTTTTATATTAAATTTGACTTGTATTTATGAAACAAAAATCTTTTCTGGACACCAATGTCCCCTAATACGTTTGGCAATAAATGTGTTAAGATTTGGGCCGCCAAAGAATAATTTTAAAATTCGAAAATAGAACTTACTGATCTTACCACATAGCATTACAACATTCTGTCATTGACTTGAACGAATTGTCAGCTACTTAAATTATGTTCATTCATATTGTTCTTATTACATTCAGCGTTATTGTGAAAAAATTCGATTCATTTTACGATTTTTTACGGTCTGCGATAATAGCAAGTCGACAGACTCCGGTCAGGGTTTGGTGGTAAAGCTTATGTAATTTATGAGGTTTCTCATGTTACTGAGTGAGTTAGAGCATGGTCTTACTAGCCTAAATGTTGATTCGTGTGAAGGACGACCAACAAAAACTACTGAATGGTACATTGAAGTTGTTACCTTCGTGTAAATTTCAGTAAACCTGGGCATTGGTAGGAGACAAGTTAAAAATGTTTTGCACAAACATTCAGGCATTGGGACCCTTGTGCCAGCTATGTGTCATATTTTGACTGCAGCTCTAGAATTCCGTTGCTATGACTAGGTTTAGATTTTCTTCACCGTGCTTGTTCCTTTTAGAACAGTTGGCTATTATTTTAGGAAAGGAAAAAGTACAGCACAAAATAATAATCGCCTCGCTCTTTGATCGTGATATTATACAACGACTACTGATCTAAAACAATTAAATAGTCACAGCAGAGTACTAGATTTATTTGCCTGTTGCTAATGAAAAAGTTCACGAAAAATTTGCAACAGAATACTCTTCCATGGGAAAGATATGTCAGCGCACTCAGACAAACTCGAACAAATGCATATGGCAGGCGTGGAATTTAATGTTTGATATTCTATAAACTTTCAACGTCACTTCTTTTATAATATAATATACAAAAACTTTTTACTTATTGGTGTTATTAATAGAGCTTTCAGTAGTAATATAATGTCCTGGAGTAAATATTCATCAGGTCATTTAGTTGGCCACAATCACTTATAATTGGGAAGTAAAATTGCAAATTTGCATAATTCTTATAGTTTTTTGGAAGTCCATTAATTAGGCAATTATTAATTAAAAAAATAATGTTGGGCATTCTTGCAAAAGGCCGCCTAAGATTACTGAAAACGAGAAACACCATCGCTCTATTCATGGTGGAACCTGAATGTTTTTAATATCAATAACAAAATTTGCAAGCGTCAGCACTTTGTAATAAAAAAATGATGCTTCCAGCTTTACTTTGGTCGTCATTATACTAAAGTTACGCTAAAATTTAAACAGCGTTTCAGCAAACAAAAACTTGAAACATATGCAAGGTTGAGAGTACACTTTAGGTACACTTGATAAGTTTCGTGGTTACGTTGATATTTATTAATTGCTGAAAGTCGTTTGTTTACTTAGCCAAAGTTACCTAAGATGCTTTCAGGTCGCAAGTTGCAGGGGTTGCCCCATCGGGTGCCAACTTGTGCAAACATTAAGTTAGTTTTAGAAGTTTAACAAGCAACTTAAGATTTAGTAAAAAATTAAGAATTTTATCGTTTTGATTCACATTTATTTAATACGAAATTCGTTTTGACACTGAAATATACTATACATTAGTTTAACTTTAAGGTATGAAAACTAACAATAAAATAATCTTTTAAAATTACATACAAATTACGTAGCGGCTTAAAGTATCTCAATTTATGTATCAGTGTCCATAAAGTTAACGTATCGCAGCGAGGCATCTTAAACTAGCCCCAGGTGAAAGAAAACTTTTTTAATTTAAAGCTACTAACAATTTTACTAACAGTAAACCATAATAACAAGCAGTTCCATACAATTTACTGTAGACAACACGATCGTTTGTTATAAATAACACAGTATTTTTATTTATACATTAGTGGAAAATTAGTCATTTATTTCCATTACACAAAATTTTATTTTAATATATATATTAATGCTCCAGATTGATATAATATGTCTTTCGCAAATAAATAATAATCAATTCTCATTAAATAGGATATTATAGAATAAATAGGTTATATTTTGTGTTGCAGTATCGGAAAATACAGACTTTACTACATTATTTTATTCATCAATGATTAGATTTTGCTTCATGTTCCTAAAATATAATGAAAAGCTAGTCCCAAAATTCGTAACTGGAAACCAAAATGCAGAGCTTTGATACTGTTTCCGTAGTAAATCTATTGAATGGCACCAGTATTGCTATCCGTCTTAATTGAACTCACGTATATGAAATATATCCCGTGTTTGCAGTTCTGATAGAATTTTCTACGTGATGTTACTATAAAATATATATATTATTATATTACTGTCAATTAAAAATTAATACATGTCCCTGAATTTAATTATACTTGTTATGTTCTGTCCATATTTAAATATATTTAATATGACTGTTTCATTCTTTTTGTTACATCTGTGATGTATTCTGTATTACAAACTAAAAAATGCCTCATTTTATCCTAAACGAGGTCAAATCATATAGGTGTCTACGATCAAATTATGAAATACCGCATATTCCCATTTGTATACAAACAAAACATTCCTATAAAAAGGGAAATACGATCGACTTTTATGAACAGTTTCTCACGCGATGTTAGAACGTGTACGTGGTTAATCCACACTCAAAATTGCAACAAACAATTCAACAGTGCAGACAAGTCTAACTTGATCTTACAAAGTTACTCAACTACGGATAAATACCAAAAAGTTAAACTCAAATTGTAGAATACAGATTCTAGTTGAAAAAGTAGTTTAAACAGTAATTTGTGATGAAGCGCTGGTGTAAGAGAATAAGTCACGAATTGTTAAATCAATGCCAACCTAGATTTGAAAATAACTTAGCGAAAACAGTTTATAAAAAAAAATAGACCTGACTTGAACAGGTTTTCCATTATAGACCACAAACAGGCTTGACCGTAGACCACTAACAAGCCGATATCTTTATAAAAAAATGCTGATTCCAATAATAAAAAAAAATCTGATTGCTATCTCACTTTGATGTTGTCAGAGGAAATGGGATCTGCTTCCGATCCGCGAGAAAGGGGAATAATCGCCTCCCTGTTTTAGAGTCCCGCGGGCCTCATGGTTGAACTACGACCGAGAAAGAATATTTGATTGGATTAATTGGCTTCTACAATTCTTTATTTCAAAAAGTAATCACTCGTTTAATGGAAACTGAACTATGTATAAATTGAAGAAAAAGAACTATTTTAAGTTTTTGCATAATAATATCTCACTGACTTTTAGCTGTCTTTGATAAAACTAGTAGAATCTACCTTGGTTGTATTTCAAGCAATATGACAGTTTATTTTAATTATAGATGTTCACCTAATCAATGCAGAATTGAAAGTCACGTACCTTAAGATCTTACAAACATAACATTGAGGTTTACAGCTACGACAATTGGACGATTACAGGAGCTGCAAAACACTTGAAACATCGGGAACAAAATATTAATAACAATTAACCCCAATTTAATCGATATCTTATTTTATTTCTTATGAGCAGGATGAGAATACGTAAGTATAGTTCTCCAAAGCAATATAGGATTACCTTAAAAAATGGCGGGAACCCAACGGAATTATTTCGAATAAGCTACCTATTGCTTTAAAATTTCTCGATGATCGCTAAGTGGGCAGAGCGTCGTATCTGACTGAAGGGCCCGGTGTCGACTTCTGACCGCTTGGAGTGCGGATCTAATTTGCCGAATCGCGGAAGCATATGAAATTTAATCGATCCGCCTTCTCGAAAATGTTTTCCTTATATTTGGTGCCATCGCGATCATAACAAAATTTTATGCATTTTGCACAATGCAAAAGATATGATAATATCGGTTTTATTTCATAACTCAAAAATATAAATTTTGTTTAATAAATATCGGCATTGATGTCATAGATATGGAAAAAGTAAGCAGTTTAATTGATATTACAGTCTTAAAAGATGAAGTTCATATTAAACGAACATATATATACACAAGAACACAATTTATAAGTGGACCATCACCATTTCTATATACGATTGGTGTTGGGCGTTGTAAAGCCTTTCTGGCTTTTACAGCTTCGACGGACTTAGGGCTCCAGGGTCCGCGAGCAAATAAATAAGAATAAGATTGTGCCTTGCTATCCTTATCAAAAGTAAATATTGACAGACCATGGCGCAAATGGCAACAGTGTATACTTATATATATAAAAAATGAATAAACGATCACTTACAAAAAACTAGTTGGATTAATACTAGGATCAAACAGAATGTAATAAAGCAAATAAAGAACAGAAAAAAAATAATGATTTGTAAAAATACTTTCGTATAATTTCACCCTAACACAACGTTTTCCTTCGCTATTTCCTCTGCAGTCACAGGTGAGATTTATCTTCGGATAATTGGATAAAGAACGCCTTCGCGAGAAGTGATACGAGGTGGAAGAAGTCGAAGAAAGAGGCAAAGGGGTGGCGAATGGGGATTAGGTTGTTATTGAAAGAAAAAAATACTCAGCCACGATTTCGTAAACAAATCATCTGGATAACACAATATATCTAAAGGTTTTTTTATATTCAAACAATACGTGAATCCATTAAAAGTTTTTTGTGAGAAACAAGAAGTTAAAAATTTTTTTGAGCTTTTATAAACAAAATATCTACACGATTTTATTTTCATAATTTATAAGTACATACTAATTAAAAAAAAATGTCTAAAGAAAGCAATATAAATTATGATTTATGTAAGTAATACTGAGTGATGTATGCAGACGATTTAAAAAAATAGATGCACTGCACTGCGATTTTAATCGCTGTAGGAAGAGACGAGAAGGTAAAACTCGTTATCTCTATAATTAAATTTTATTTTATAATTTTCAAAATAAATATGAAATAAATCTGGTCTACAACATATCTTTCATAGATGATGCAAAACGCACAGTTGAACCAAAACTATGCGATATAAATTTGAATATTGATTGTGCAATCAAAACAATTCTTACTTTTTTAAAAGTTAATTAATTTTTGGCAAGGTTTATATATTTATTTCACTCGTTTTCGCACAACAAATAAATCAGTTAAAATGAGTTTAAAGTGAATTACAAACCACGATTACTTCCAGGAAGCCATTGAATGGACTTAGTTAATACTTAACGTTACAAAGAAACAAACATTCAAAACATAAAATTAGTTCACATTAGCTTACATTTAAAATCGACAACCGTATGCATATAAAGCATCAACGAATTAATTAAACATTTGTAATCCGGATGGAATTAAAACATCTGTGGAAAAGTATGCCATTCCCCATTTAATTTAATTGTTTTAATAAACATTGTTAGTGCTATTGCTTTGTATATACCAATGTAGATTTCTATTTTTATATGAAGGACTATAAATTTCTGTTTTTAATAAGGTAAAATCTTTAAATATAATATGTTTTATTCAACATGTTTGTTTCACCGAAAGCAAAACATGTTGAACAAGAAATCTGTGTTTTTTAGACAATTCTCAATATAAATGTATATAAATGTAATATAGTGGCATTAAGTAATTCAATTTACATTGGTCAAGAATGTTCTATTACAGCTCTGATAAAAAAAAATAATACTCAAGTGTAGTTTACATTTTTAAGTAAATAAGGCGTTATGAAAAGTTAAGATAAGAACTTTAAAATTTATTATTTTTTAAATACATTTTATGTCGTATCTTTTGATCCTTTAATTCTATAAAATATTCTGAAAATAATTTTCGTACTCACTTTCGCAAAATGATCATCCTAATACATATGAATAATTTAATTCCAAAGAGTAGGATTAATGATAAAATAAATAAATAAACTAGTAAATAATAGTTCTTAGTCGTTTCTTAATGACTGAGGGTCGCGGAAAAGGGTGTCAATATACGCGACCATTTTACTTAGTAAATAACAATTCAAATATCTCTACCATACAAGACGTAAAGACAGCATGTACTGTTTAGATAATCTTTTATATTTATACTTTAATTCAACTAATAATCACCCTTATCAAACTATATTAACTGAACTTTAATAAGAGGAGATTTTGCAGGGTTACCGCTAAATAATCAGTTAGTTTTCATTACAAAAATAAGATAGAACAACGTGTCATCGATATTTTGAGAAGTAATGACTCTCCTTCTGTAAGGACAGATTTTATCAAGCCGCACGAAATATGTAAGAAGAAAACAGATATTTAAAAAATTAACATCAAAATTACACTATAAAACATGAAAAGCACTAATAAAAGTTACCAACAAAAATAGTAAAACTCTTACAATAAAAATCCGATTATTACTAGATTACACAAAACAATAAAAGCTAAAGTTGAGCAAACAGAAGTGATAAAGTGCCTTGCCATATTCTAAGCAAAACAAATAGATACAAACAAACAGATATAGCAGGACCGAATTAACAATTTTAATGCCGAGGGTGTGATGAGTGATTTAGGAATATATTTACAAAGAAAAGCCCAAACACGAAAGGGTTAGCATGGCGTAAACCAGGAGCGGTGAATAATTCATACAGATTTTTGAATTACCTTGACCATTTCACGTAATGCGTCGGTCAGCCACTAGCAGCAGGACGCCAGGTCCAAATTTAACAGTGAGTGATACTCAAGGCACTTATATATAAGCACTTCGGTTCTAAAGTTTATTTTAACTTCTTCCTTCGTAGTTCAGGATAAGAACGGGCCCTGTAAATTAATTAATACATTACTTTTATAATTTCAAATGATTGTACCGTAAAGTTTGTTTAATTTTTCATGTAACGGAATAGAATATATTATTTACATGAATTGTAATTAAATAAATATTATTTTTACAACGTTCAAAGGAAGATTTCTTAACGTCTTAATGTTTGTGTTGGAATTTCCAGAACAAAAGCGCTTTAGAGGCAGCCGCGTTTAAAGTGAAACATGCTTTGAAACGACTCAATAATAAAGTTACGCTGGGATATTAAAAACTGTTATTTCTAGCTTGTGAAAAGCTCTAAGTGTTGCGTTTTAAAGCTTAAAGCAATATGAGCGTCGCCGGGTTAAATCGACAGTGTAATGGGTAACCAATTTAGTTGGTCCCGGTGTGGATATTGGCAACTCTTTTTTTTCTTTTAAGCAAGTTTCGAGTTTGCTCGTCGAAATTAGTTTACGCCGACGTTTGATCGGATATTCCTTTAAAGAAGTTAAGCGACGGTATCGGATAATTTGTTCTGTATTATCCAAACAGGTTGCGGGGAAATCGGTGTATTTTTAAGGCGAAATCGAAGTTTTTAGTGATTTTTGATTAAAATCAAATCGAAGTTTCCTCCCGACTACGCGGGTAAATAAAATTGAGTTGCTATTCGTTTGAGGATCGAAGTTGTACTTAAATACTTAAAATGGTCTAATTTAATCGTAAACAGAAATTCAGTAATAAAAACTTGACACTTTACGCGATAAAATACATATTAAACAATAATAAAATAAAAATTCATAATTGTTTTGTAAATTAAAGGTGACGAGCCGATCACACTTTTTAATAATATCTGTATTCTTCACTATGAAACAGTATCAGTAATTAAACTAATAATGGCGCCTTTATATCATCACAATTTTATCTGTAGGATGTACACAGCTAGACATAGGCATCTCCCATAGATGTGCGATTTTAAATAGACCCACAAATATACAAGATCAGTCACCAGCACTCGCGAATTTCACCATATAACAGCGTTTTTTTTTAAATAATGTAATAAATTTAAGAATTATGTTTAATAAGAAATAGAATCTCAAGTTTGAATAGCGAACGAGAAAATCGAATAACAGACTCGTGCTAGAAATCATTAAAAAATAAATATCGTAAACATATCGAGTGGTAAGCCATGTCGACAGGCCAGGGAAATAAAAAGTGCGCAGACCGGGAGGAAACCCGATATGTCCTCAGACTTTGTACATATAAACATTCGACCAATTTCCCGACCTGGGGATTTATGCGTCGCTACCGTACAATGTAATATGCAAAGGATTTTTTGGCCGGATATAAAATGTCTTGAAAAATGATTCACACTTAAATAGTATCAAGGTGATTTAATTTCTTAATACACTTCCACAAAATCACGTTTGGATGAAAATGTACGACAAGTGGTTTCCTTATTTAAATTATCTATATTTATATTAAATATGTAGTCACAAAAAATTTCAATAACAAATTTTATTACGAGTCGTAAACTTGCTTAAAAGCTTACATTCAATTTCTACATACAACTAAATATAATAAACGTTAATTGGTTTTAAAATATAAAGTAATATCCACTTTGCCATTATTACGTCAGCTCAGGAATGCTCAGGAAATAATAATAACCTTAAACAACAATGTTATCTCTGTCTACAATGTAACTTTAATCAGTGTAGTCACGTCATCAAGCTCCCGACGGATCTTTGTTGCTGGGGCGGACCGAGTACAAACACAAATATGATACAATTAGTACTTCTCTACCCGACTGTACACTCCGCCTCGAGTTCTTATCGCGCTGAAATTTTTACTGTCAACTTATTTCAGCTGCTGAAATGTAACATGGAGACTGTAACCGTAAACGTTTGCTGACTCAATACATTGTTGGTCTCTCAACTTGGCTTAATTGTGCGGTTTGCAAATTTAAAGCGAAGAATATTTAACGCAATGAAAATGGAGGCAATGTATTACTAATTTTTGTAATTCTCTTTAATTGTAGTCCAAAGTCTAGTTTTAAAAAGTTAATAATCTTGATAATGCTTTTATTATTTTTCAAACAACTGTTTTTAAATCATTTCATCAGAATAAATTAAATAGAAATAATTTAAAATTCCAACGTTTGATAAGCTAAAATTTTTGTAAGTTATAGATAAAAAGCAAATATGTTGAATGAAAAAATCCATATTTATTAGGTATTATTCGGTATAAAACAGCAGAAGTATAACAGAATATGACAAGTAAATCGTACATGATTCCAATTTCTATCATTCAAGAAAAATTCAATTGCCTCTGTAATAACAAAACAATTATTATTATTATAAAAGTAATAAATAGTTGTAAGGATGTGATATGAAAAGAATTTGATTATAATTATTTAAATTTACTTACTATATTTTTTACTAATTACAATATGTCTGGACCCCCTTGATCCTTGACTATTATATATATATATTGTAAGATGTTAAGAAATCGAACATATTTTATTAAAGACAAAGACTATTGATAAAATAAATAAATGAAACAGTGAATAACCTAATTATCTCTGACATGACGAAAAAGAAACATTTACGATTTTGACAATCTTATTATTTCACAACAAAAATTATTCCCCTAATCTAAAAACGTCAACTGGATAAACAGAGATCACAGATCTCGATCAAAAACTTTATTTTCTTAACTATTGCGCCTACTTAAATTATTTTAGTCAATCATAAAATAAATTTCGCAGTATAGAAATGGTTCCAAAACGAAATGAGCAGGCAACAAAACTGAAACCAGAGCGCGGTATCACCGTACGCCATTAGCTTTGTGTAATTACTGCAGTCATAATCAGCTTACAGTAGCAGTAGAAGGCATTAAGTTTCAACTCTAAAGAGAAAATTCACAAAACCTCTTAAATAATATGGGCTTATTAAATTCTGAGGACACGATGCACATATTATTATACACTTACATTAACGAGCATTAAATATGAAAAGGGTACACAAAACCGCGTCTCGGAGGCGCCTGAAGCCCGACTTTTAGGGTAGGTTGTTAAGAGGCATTACGAATTTAAAAATCTTGAAAGAAATGTCACGATAGATACTACACAGAGAAAACTTTTATAACATTGGGAGGAAAATATGTTATGTTTCTCTATTTATTCAGCAGTAACAAAATTGAACCAAAACAAAATGTGAATATATGTTTTTGATTTTTTTGCGCTTTTCGTATAGTATTCACGTATAGTTAGTATTATTGCTTATCATATTATCATATTATTACTAAATCAAAACCATATCAACAACGGTTTCTTAAGATAACCAGTCTTATAATTTTTAAGCGGTTATCAATGACATATTTTGTAAAAGCCGAGCTAATTTTGCAAAATTTTTCATGTCATGTTTTTGTTTAAAACATTGTTTGTTTAGAAACATCTAAAGATTATAACAACGAAGTTTTCCCAAATTAAAGTCGTCTACTACAAAAATGAAGATCCATTATTAAGAATTAAAAGTCTCAGAAAACCAGTGAGATTTTTGTAGGTTTTTCAAGTCTTAGCGTCAGTTCACTTAATCATCGAAGGATTAAGTCGTCTTTACAACGGAAACGAGGCGTCCGCGCCGATTCCAGTCGGAATTGTCGGAAGTCTTGCCGCCCAGCCACTTCCGCTCTCCACGACGCTAAGTGGATCCGCGACCGCACTTCTTGTATTTTTAATTGTTGTTGTGATTCTACAAATCTCCGAGAAGTATCCAAAGAGATTTTTTAACATTAAGCTACTACCTCAGTTAACTTTATCCGGCTTTTACGGTATTAATTACGACTCTGGAAATTTCTTTAAGAACTATAGGAATTACTGAAAAAATAAAACAACATACGATAAGGTTTTCCGAAAAGTTGATATGTTAATCAAAAAAAGTTAATGGTCTTATTCATCGTTATAAACAAAAGTAACAATATATGTTACTGTTCTTTATAACGATGCTACATGCGATGGTCTGCTATAACCGAGGAATACGTTATGACGTTAATTATGAATATGCTAGGTCATTGTAATCATTACACATATTAATAAAAATATAAAAGAATTTATCCCAAAACTGATGAACAATTAAGTATTTTTATAAATGTAACTAGTTCCAACAGAACCCTCACAAACTGAACACTATAAATTCTTTTAACAAATATATTATACTTTATGATCCCCAAGAAACCATGCGGCTAACACAAAAACTTTTCTGTTTACGAAGTCAGTTAAAAAGTGCTATCGTCATCAATTGTCACCTGTAAGCAATAAGCGAGAACAATAGCAGAAACTTAGCAGTTAGAAAGGCACCTTTTATTAGAAAACTTCTTGCCGCGATATAAGGAGTATGGAAAAATAAAGTTGTCGGACGTGGCACAAATAAGACATAACGGCCGGCCGATAGCGGCCTACAGTTGTAGCTTAGTACAACGATAAGATCAAATCGTTTAAGGGTGAGTGTACACAAATTGTTTTTTTCCGTATTTTGTTTTATTTGTTGGAAATATATTTTAATGGTATTATTTACGCTATTACTCAAAAGGTATACCTATTTTACATCATCTTCTTCTTAGTCTTGGATCTGCCTCGTAACTGTGTAAATATTTTAGTATGTTTTAATATATATAATTCATAACATTTATGTGTTAGATAAAATACTAGCATCATTTTATTTAACGCGACCATTTTTTTTATTTTAAAACTGAAGGCATGAATTTATGCCAATTATGTGAAGATAACAGTGCTAGTTATTATTAGCATATATGTAAGACTCTAAAGACTTGGGATAATACTTTACTACAAAAACTACGAAAATAACTAAAAATGTGGACATCAATTTCAAACTCTTCGCGCTTACATTAATGACTTACTATTTTAGGTTTTTACAATTCTCTAATCTTTTATCATTGGTAGAAGCTTACTGAGATGTTACTCTCTTCCTTCTTTTTTTGGTCACGTTTTAGGGGTCTCCCATATTTTCCGTATCGTGGGGGTGGATGGGGACTATTTTTACAGTGACATTTTTTCACATAACTCTTTTATTTTCTTCCTAATGTTTTGTCCTTCTTAATATCTTTCATTCTTTACTCTATTGTCATTCACATTCTCTTACATTCATTTCCATACTTTTTCTTCCATACATCGCCTTACTTCCTCCGCCATGCCTCCATAACGCAACAGTTGTTACATTTAATCTATTAGTTCTTTGTTTCTTCCTCTTCCTCCTTGCGTCGCATCGCTCACTTCTGATCGTTTTTTGATTGTATTATAAATGCAAAAAATGGATACCTTTTCTTCTTTTAGTGGCCAACCTTCACAGGTACCTATAAAAATATAGGAACTAAAAAAGGTTTACATTGGACGCCATATCTTGGATTTAAAAGAGCCTCACTATGTACGACAAAAAATAAGTATGTACGATGTAAGGATACACGACTTCATTTTCTAGAACAAAAACTGCGTTTACCTAATCGTGAAATTAATCTATTTATCCTAAGATAAGATTTTAATTAATTCTAAGAGATATTAAGTATTGTCAATAAACATTAATTATTTTTTCTGGAGACGAACTTCATGCCATTCACCATTGTGAGTGGCGCACAGGGAGCATGTGGGATTTGTACACCACTAAAGTATATTATAATACTTTATTCAACGTACTTTGATTTTAAATGTAACATAATATTTTCAGTATTCCATTAAAAAGGTTTCATTAACAAATTGAGTTTCGGTACAATATTATGATAGACATATTTGAAATCATATTCTCTCTGTTAACACAGTATTTATTAACAAACGAAAGTATTCATATTACATCATCAAAAATTGTTTGCATTGTAATTTTGCGTCGGAGTTAAATAATGTACTCAAAGCGTGCGATGTGCATTCGGCGCTCATGGGCTCGGCCAAACAATTCTATTAGTGCATTGGTTCATTAACCAGTTGGGGAAACGTTTCCACGTTGATATGGAATGTATGCATGGATGAGATAAAGGCATTCGATGCTATGAATTTTGTAATTTCTAATGTAGGCTTCCCAATGAACTATTATTTGTTATTACGTAATTATTGCGTAGAATCCATGAGCAAGGTTTGCTAATTAGAAAGCAAATCATATTTCCTCTTTATATAAAAGGTGGAAAATAAAAAACATTGTTTCGAATGTTTAACAAACCCTAAATAAGATTCAATATAGATAACTGTCAAGATAAATTTTATTAGTAAGATGCACTAGTTAAGGAACAGCTTATTTGCCTGTAGCAATTTACTAAATTATTAACTCTTTTTAAACTAGGTTTATTGGTGGACGTATTGACTAATGGACAGTCTTTACCAGTCAACTAGGATGGTGCTGAAAGATCAAAAACAGGAGACGAAGTTTTCCACTTCTTTGCTGTACGAATTATTAAAGAAAATGCGGAAGAAAGGGGGGCTCTTAGTTCGGATGCGAGGAATGCTCATTGTACCAAAAGTATTATTGAAAAATAAACGTGAAAATAACAACTAAAATGTAGAATATCAGATGTGAAAGAGGCCACTACTTTGATTATTGAAAGTACATATAGAAAAATTTCTATAGGATACATATATATATATAATTCTTGTATTCAAATTTCCCAATCCGTAAGGAATGAATAAGTTTATACCGTTTTAAATGGAAATTTAAACAAAGTTCCTGAATTTATTATGAATTTAATTAGCAACTTTAAAGGTAAATACATAAGAATTTACAATTCATTTATTCAGCGTAAAGGCCGCATAAACGATCTTTTACTTTAATTGTACAATAACTGAACAATTGAAATAAAATATGCCAACATTTTGACATCGGGTTGTTTGTATTATTACAGATAATATAATTTTGTTAAGCACAATGTTGGTTATTGCAGATTACTGGAATTATTACAATTTCATGGATATTACTCTCTTCAAACAAGAAAAGCCTTACCGAATGAAAATTTTGGCCAATATAAAATATTTGTTTTTATGCACTACTTTGTTGGTGAAAAATTGTTGTCTTTTTAATCAGGATTGTTTTATTTTAGACATAACGTTTATTAAAATTTATAATATTATTCACATCATCATCATCATTATTTCAGCCGTAGGACATCAACTGCTCCAATAGAAGACTTCCCCCATAAACTTGCTATAAGACCGGTGGGAAGCTGCCAGCGTTCCGACATTAACACGACGTATTTCTTGTGTATGGGCATACTGCGCTACGCTTACCGGTTCCATGTTTCTAACCCAAAATTTAAAACATCAGCGGCTGTTTTATCTCGCCATGTGGCCTGCCTGGTTACTTTAATCTACTGATCTTCTCATTCCTAACTCAATTTCGTTCAGACCATCCCTCAATCGAACTCGAGGGTAGCCATATCTATAGCTTGTTGAGCAACCGTTAGTTAGCCATTGTTAAAAAAAATGTATTAATAATAAACTGTTATTTTCGTAAATATACATATTTCAACGAAATTATCAATAAAACTGGTGACGTAATTAGCGCTTTTATATACAAAAATTATTGACATCAACACGGGCTGTTCCTGCGCCCGAGGAAGATGACGGACGGGCGGCCATTAACCGGGTAGCGTCGGTTATTGCGGCCCAGGTCGCGACGTTTATATTGTAGGGAAGATAATGCCTGTTATTTAACGCGGTGCGACACTAATATTTCGAAGCTTTTTATATCCGTGACGTCGCTTTTCGTTAGCATTCATGAAAAGATCTTTACAATATCTGTTCCTATTGCTCGAAATTTACCGCACTAACGTATCTTATTTTACAAGCTACGGGGCAAACTGTAACAGAATATTTTAGTAAAGTAGACTTTGTCAAACAGAAAATTCGCTTCACGTAAATAACATATACTTTAGTGATAGACGTATGATATTACTTTTTAACGCACTTTAAACTTTATTACGTTTCTTTAACAGTAAAGTATTTTTTGTGATAAACATATAAAGAAAGAAGATACAAATAAATGTCTTTTATGAAAACCTAATTAAAATGCCATGCCAGGCGACCTATCGTGATAAACAAGATTGTCAAGAAACCGGTGTCTATAAAAAATATCGTTTTAACACTATGAATTTAGTTATTATAACCACGTAGAAATAAAAAAAAACTGTTACTAAAACACAAGATTGTTAAAAGAGGCTATATTTATACATGGTCTCTAAAAATAAGTCTTTTAATTAAAAGGAAATATCATTTGAAATATATTTATGAATGCCTTAGTCGTAAGTCCTGTATGAATGAGTACAAGCTTTAGAATTTAAGTTTAGATTAACTTTTTATGTCCGTTATTCGATGTGATCAAAGAAAGTATAGTGATGAAATGTTATAATAAAAATGAATATTAAACTAAAGTACAGAATGAATGAAAACAGATAACGGTTAGCCGTTGTGCCTTTACGATTGGTGTAATTAATTAGTAACATTTCACAGTTAGTTACTTGAATAGTAAACGCACAAGAGTGGAACACAAAGCAATGCCAACTGTGGAAAGTAAATAACGGAACAGCGAAATACATGAGGCGTCACAAATTTGAATCCCATAGTGGCTTTCGTTTCACCCGCCAAGAGCAAGCGGCATGCGGTTGTTGATGCTTCTCGTGTTACCTGTTCAAAGAGCTTCGCTAATTTGATAGCAAAACTGTTTTGAAACTACACCGGTGTTTAACCGATCAATTGTAAAGAGTAGCGATGTGTTTACGTTACAATTTTCACCATGACCGTGCTCTTTTTGAGCCAAAAGTCATTAATTATTAATTACTTAATTGACTAAGCCTACGAGACGTGTAAATTGATGATGAAATAACATTCTCTTAGACTCGCGAAGTTACATCTACGTGCGACTACAATGTTACGTTCCATGCGTTTATTTGAAAAACATAATCAAATGGTTTTCTTCAAAATTTTGTCCTATGCAAGTATACGATGGGGAGACTCTCCTAAACGTTTCCATCATAGACCACAATAAAAATTTAGTTGCTTCCGATGGACCACCTGATATAATATGCAAGTTTATTCAAGAAATAGAAGCAAGGCTTCTTAAATATTATCTGCTTACATTAATTGGTGAAACCAAGCCAACATTTTAGTTATTCACATTACAATGCAGATACATTTTTCAGATCCCCACAAATGCATAGTGACTTTTTTCATCACGCCAAGGTAGACCCTCGTTGAGTCTTCTGTAAAGCCCTGGATATCCACCTGGGCCTGGAATGGCCTTGACCTATAATTTCATAAAGTTTGAAGTATAACAGTTTATCGCTGCTACACTTTCATTTCATATATTTAAAAAATGTATTTAAGAGTATACGGTACCATACCGGTGTTTGTAACAGAACCCCGATTTCGTAATAAACTCACTCTATTACCAATAAGGCTTGAGGTCATGGAAACTTAAACCTTTATTGCCTCTTTAATCTCAGACATTAAACAAAGCGTAATTATGTTTCGCCGAAAGGTTCAAGGAAATTTAATAGTTAATAATTAAAATTGCCTTAAGATTCAAGGCTACTAAGACTTTAATCTCTTTGTTGTGCGCTTTGGGATATAAATTACATAAATTAATTATTCCATAAACGAACATACTTTGTGTTGTTTAAATTAAGAATTTTATATATATCGCGCGGTGTGGCTGCCTCTTCAGCATTTTAGCTGCAGTGATTGTAAATAAAATGTATTTCTATCATATGCCTATTATAATACTGTATACCTATAATAATCAAAAATTAAGGTGAATTTGTTAATAAAATGTAAATTATTTATTTATTCTTCCAAACCAATTTGATCCCCTTCAAAGTAATCCCCGTGCGATAAACCGCACTTTGCCAACGCTTTTTCAGTTCTCGAAACGAAGTTGCCTTCTTTTGGTAAAGTCTTCAAGACTTTCTTTGGTTTGATTTTTATTTTATCAATAATGTCCAAATAGCGTTCCCACATTGGCGTTTTAAATTAGATGAATAGCCATAATTTGCAAGGAGCTAAAACAGGCAAATATGGTTGCGGAGGTCGAGATTTTGATGTTTTTTTTTTTCCAAAAAATTAAACGATTTTGAAAAAAATAATTGAGACTTGACGTGTTTAAGACACAAGATATTCTTCAAAATGGTTTGGGCTGAGCTAAATGATATTCCAACTTTTGTCAAACAGACGCTTTGCAAATGTTATACACAGCCCTTCCAGCCTAGGAAAAAAATTACTTTTCTTCCTAATGCCCGGAAGTCTTAAATTACCTAACTTTTTGATCACAAAGTATGAGACACTAAAACAGATAAAAATTAAATTTTAATAAAAAATAACAGTCGTCCTTTTACAGACCATGGCATTTAAAAAAAAATTGCCAAAAATAACTATAGCCAGATTTAACAGTGCACTATTAATAATTCAAAGATTAAATGTAAACCGTACAGAGAGCATAAATTATTGCAAATGCATTTTCCTGCTTTGCTTATTAGCAATTATTGAATACGTCGTACGATTTGTAGAGCGGAAATATCGGATTTAATTTAAACAACGCACGCGTGTTTCTGATGTTCTGTTTACAAAGAAAATGCTTAGTTAAAAACAAATTACCGTACTTGCAGCATTGTACTCGATAAAATCTAGAACTTTCTTCTTAAAGAAAATATCTCATTATTCACAACCTCAGAGAAAGGTTTCTACCGGGCTTTAGTTACAATCTAGGTCACTACGTCAGTCTAACAATATAATAGAAAAATTTAAAGTGTCAAGTTTAAAGATCACACATGGAACATTTATTTTGCCGCTGAACGGGCTTAGACTTTTACGTTAAGAACATTTAGGAATTAAAAATAAAATTTTATTTGTTCCGACATAACATGATATATAGTATCTTCTTATAAAGAAAATATTACTCATATAATAACTATACTAAACGAATAACGTCAATGCCTAAAAAGTGACCTACGCCCTGTCAGACAAATACTATCATCTCTAGAGACCGTATCGTTCACCGAGCTACAATAGGACTAGTGATAGAAATTATCTTTGATTTTTGAGGTCGCCGTCATCGATATTTATAGGAAGGACGATAACAATATTTTTTGTAGGTGTAAATAAAGTATTTGCGAAAACTTAACAAATTTATTGAAAATTAAAACAGATGTTTATAAATTTTCATATTTTAAAAAGTCGAATAATTAAATCGTTATCGATAATTTGTCATAACGAATACGATTTATTTTAATAAATTTATCACAAATAACTAAATTCACTTCGCCAGGAAAATAACGAAACTAACCACAGAATATAAAAATGATGTGTTTATTTAATTTCAACAATTAGCACTACTGAACATTCCTTCTACGCTTTAGTACGTTACAATGTACACGCTGTATCTTCTAATATGCAAATGCGCTTAATCGTTAACTCGTGATGTCCAACAACACAAAGCATCTAGAATGTAACAAACAATAACAAGGTTGTCTCTTCTGTTGCGAAATTGGCACGAAACAATGAAGTCGGACGAACGCGCTTCACGTAATTTCAGTAGCGCCGTAGACAGCTACGCTGTAACCGTAACCGGTAGCCCGTAACTTGTAGTACTTCCGCAAATGAGACGGCTGGAATACTAGACAGAGCGGCTTGTTATTGGTCAACGCTTCGGCCTCTTAGTGGTTTCATGCATATCATCTTATTCAAATATTAAAAATCTATCACCGAGATTTCTGAAATATATTGATGGAAATTAAATAAGTCAATTAAGTTTGCGCCTTAAACTAGCTTTATCGAAAAATTAACAAATTCTTTACATTAAGTTTTATATTATAAAACGATCTACGCTTTTCCGTAAATGCTGTGCTTCAGATTTGAACAACTGTTTAATGTTCCTTTAATAATAAAATTTTAAATTTATTACTCAGCATGTTTGTTTTTAATTAGGGTGAATGACACAACATGCGTAGTTTTGATGCAATACTTAAGTATAGTATCTATGAGAGTTTGTCGCACGTGGATAAAGTTCGCCTAATATGTTTTTGATGACTTTGTAAGGTAAAATTAAACATACCAGAAAATAGTACGAAAATTTACTAAGTTTGCGTGTAAATATCGTAACATTTAATTAATTAATACACAATGAGTATTTCGACTTGTGTTTTTTTTTACTTCTTCATTGGTTAATGGCTTTAAAAGTACATTCCATGAACAAATAAATAAACATCTTTAAAATCTTTTAGACATTTGAACAGGCTAAGTCAGTTTTCTCTCATTTTTTTTACAATATAGTATATAAATAAGTTTATATATCTTTAAGAAAAAGTAAACACGGCAAAAAGTTTATTGTCCCATGCCTCAAGCGCTGGATTATAATGAAACAAACGAAGCGCGTCTCAGATCTAGAAACTAATTAAAGTCGACAGAAGGAATCGATATCTACTTATAAATTAACTTGCAAAGGTAATTGGGCAGAAGTTCATCTGAAATGTTGACACTGCCATTACATTAAACTCTGCTTTGGCAATATTTTGTATCTTAGGCGGCTTATAGACGGATTTTAATTTGATTTTACTATTAAATTTTAAGGAATTTCATTTTCGTTGTTACTTCATTCTCTTGACTGAATTTTTTTTTTACAATAAAGTGCATTGGAGGTCGATCGGAAGTCAACAAATGTATAAAAACAAGAGTACTCTTGTGTATGTAAGGATTATGTTATGAAAAATCACCTGGATGTTAAATAAATAATTCTTGGGAGGAAACAAATATTTTCGTATGGCTTACATTTTTTGCATAAACCTTATTACAAATAAGAATATTGTATAAAATAAAGATAAATTGAAAGAGTGTTCAAGCGATTGAAGACTTTTCATAGTTTTTGCATATTTAGAGAGTTTTATGGGGGTATTAATATCTACGCATCGGCGGCAGAGACACAGTTGTAGCCTAAACCGCTGGGGTATCCAGACCTCTCAGGGAATTAATACGCTGTTATACGAACACAGGAAGACTACCAGAAAATGTTTTAATGCAAGAAGATTAATTGCACATATAAAGATGTCTGTAACGCTGACTTTACACTTTAAAAATGTTATTAATCCATAATGACACATACATAGAAACAAAATACATAAATAATAGCTGAAAATTTTTAAATAAACAAAGTTAGCATGCTACGTATGTATTATTAAATAATCTCCTTTTATTGAAAATGAGAAACTACACATATATTATCAATACTGAAAGTTCTATCAACGTTTGATATGCTTTCGCGTACACAAAGCCCTCTTTAATGAATATTATGTAATTGAAAATTTAACTGAATAATCATTTTAATTTAGTTCGTGAGACATCATTAATTAACACATCGTTAATTTGGAAGTACATACATACAGGTGAACCTTTTTAAGGAATTACTGTGAGCTCGATTTGGAATAACCATTATTTTTAAATAATTTGTAATACTTTAAGGTATATACTTTTTTACATTTACATTAAAAAATGGAGGTGTGAAATCTTCTTTACACTTGAGCTTTGACGCAAAGTTACCCCATTTTCTTCGCTTACTTTATATTATTTGGCTTTGATATATCGCAATTTAAGTTGTCTAAAACTCGTCGGGGAAGACGGGCGGATTTATACTTTTTTTTCAACGTAATGACTTTAGACAGTAAACACGTAACGGAGAAGAAACAAAAATAAAAGCAACTTGTAAATATTAAATAATAAACATGAATAATTTCACAAATTGAATTTTGTCATTTTGTTTATGTAATAACTTACACTTACTACAATTATTTATTTATGAAATCCGTCTATCCAATAAATTGATGATATGTTAAGGGAAAATTATTATTGCTTACAGATTGAAGGAGCAAAACCTCACCTTGATGCCGATGTGAATTGGAAAGTCCGACGTCAGCGTTGTCTGTGGATGAAGAGCCGGCAGCAGCGGCAGTGGCAAAGGACAGGACATCATAGCTGCGCCAACCTGCCAACAAACATATAATTATTATTTTTTTTAATTATTGATCATCTCTTCGTGCCAGTAAATGCGGCGTGGATAATGTCTCCACTAGGTCAACCGACGACATAGTCAAGGTCGCGGAAAGAAGTGGACACGGGCAACACAAAACCGACCATCGTGACGATTTTTGGGGGAGGCGTATGTCTTGGGCGTCTTTCGGCTAACATGGGCATGATGACATTTTGTATTTCATAGTTCCGCGTATTACGAAAACACACAAATGTTTTTTTCTAAAGAGGTGAACTTAATTAATCTCCACTATTGTGCTACAGAAGATGTGTGCTGATACGCGCGGCGAGTCAAGGTTAAATATCGGATTTCCCATTCCGTCAATCTATAGACAACGCTCACAACTACAGCGCCAAGACAACGCGCTTTCTTAAGACGCCGTACATCCGCGTTGTCAAATATGGCTTTCATTTTATCTATAACAGACCGAAAATATGCATCTTCCACAACAAAATTCTTCCGGATCCATGACGCTTAAACCAACTTTATGTTAATCTTTCTGACACTACATTAGGTTCATAAAAACTAACTAAACTAACCTAACCCTTTGGATATTCTATTAATTGCGGATTTTCACATTTCGGTTCATTTTGTAATACTTTTTTGGGCGCGTAGACTTCGAAGAGAGTTGACAGTCAGTTTACAAAGACTTTCTCTTAACACCAATATAACATTCGTCTCGGATGTGCTGTCAGATTTCGATATATAAAGCTTAAATCTATTTATACATATACTAGACTTTCACTATTTTTCAGTTTTCCAATTTCGTTCTTATTGACTCATACGCTGTATATATGTTTGAATAGTTTCGAACCAAGTTAATAGAAGGCTTTTTACTATAGGCTTCTTTATAAAGTTATTTAAAACATGTACGTGTTTTTGAGCTCTTTTTAAATTGTCCAAGACTTGTATTAGGTTAAAACTACAACAAAAAAATTCATGCTTTTAGATTGCACTATGGACGACTTCTATCAGTTTTCCTAATAAATTTCAGTTCCATTAAGACCTCTATGGCTCCAAAGGAATGCAAAGGGCAATCGCAATCGAGAAAACAATTTAGTTAGCGATGAATTTGAAAAGGCCGACTAAGCTCGGCAGATATACCCCTCTAATATTCCGTGTGGTCCGGCTGCCCGTTGAAAACATCATGAATAATATATAGGTGTGAATGCGGGCCGGTCGCGGAGATCAGTCGGTTCTACAGCCGCGCCGTGACAAATATGACTGATCAACAAATGGACAGTCGCGTTAGCTACATAATTTATTCATTACTCAAAATGAATTTATTTCGTTAAAAAATCATTCTAACTCATACATGAGAGAGAAAATGTATATTTATAATTTAAATCGTAATAAAAACTACATTTTTTACATATTTATTTTATGAGACTTTAATGTCATTGGATGTGAATGAAATTTTATAATTATAGTTGGATAAAAGAACTTTCGTAAGAAAATCTGTCTCAACTAATATAATGATACTACTTTTATTATATTTGTCAACCTGAAAAAAGTATACTGAATTTTTTAATAAATATTAGCATTAAGACAATTGTTTATTTTCAGAAGAACGTGTGATTTTAGCAAAAGGTTTGTGTTTATGATTACATGTACTATGATTAGTCGTCTCAACTCACATACGCCCACTGCAAGGTATAGGGTCTACCCCAAAGATTTCCCATATCATAATCGCCACACTTTGCAGATGGATTGGCGATCGCAATATGGTGTTAGGTACGCAAGGGACGCTGCTGCCAAATGGAGGCCTGCCTTTGTAAACTTGTTTGTAAGCAAAGGCAATCTCATATAATTAACGCACAATAAGTGAATTATGTATAAGACAGTATCCCGGGAATCGAACAAAGAAGGTTCGATTGCATGTTTTAGTACACTCACAAATTTAATTTTGTATATTAATTAACTTATTTGAAAACCAATAGCTTCTTAAGTGGCCATTAATTACTTATAAAAAATAATAATTTCTTTGCATAGAATTTGTGTAAGTTTTCGGTACTGATATCTTTAAATATTATTAGTAAATAAACTCTTTACCATACCTAACCAAATTTATAGTACCTTAACATACCAAATTTATAATATTAAAAATAACATCTTCCTGCAAATTTCTTTATTTATTCTGTGATCTAGTTTTTATGTTATCGCAGTAATGAGTAAACAAGTCGCTCTTGTACAGTTTCAAACAATTTTCTGCTTTCAATTTCCACGAGTGCTTATTTAAATTGCGCCGCTGTAAAATAAACTCAACAAAGATCACGCTGGTAACTTCTTTTCCGATTACATTGAAGTTACAAAGTTAGCTGGTGCATCTTTTTGTACGTAATGATCAAATTTCATTTTATGGTTACGAGAAACGATTTAGGTTAGATGAGTCAGTTTATCATAATCATATTTTGTATAATTGTTTATGTGTACAAGGTAAAAAAATAGCTAAATTGTCAGCAAAAATTTATAAAGTTTATTATATTTATTATCATATATTTCCAGCAACCCTGTTTTTTATTTATTTCTTCTATTTAAATGCGAAAGAACAACAAATTCAGGCATTACATAGCCCGCAGAGACAGAGTAACAAACTGATTTTTGTAATTATTACAAAAATCAGTTTGTTACTCTATTAATTTGAATACATAATAATCAAAAAAAAAATCAAATATAGCTACCTAAATCAATCAATATACAGCATTTCATTAATACCTATTTCATGAATATTTAGAATATTATAATTAATTGTCATAGCTCAACCTCTTAAGGTACTTTTTGCGTGTAGTGTTAATTAAAAAAAATTCATAAATCAGTTTAACATACTTAAAATTTGTAGTCAATTTGTGTCCTCTTCAATAAATGAGTTCAAACAAATAAATATTTCATGAAACCAATTATCCCGCAATGACTTGTAATTGGTAGATGTTTATTAAAGTTAAAAAAACTGATTGTTATGTTTAAATTGATCGCATTCCCTACGGGAGATTTATTACGTACTGAACAATGGTACCGAACAGAAACTGAATTAAATTGGTAAAGTTTAAATGAGTTTAATGCAAATTGAAATTTATTGCAAAGGTTATATTTAATTTTTATCCAAGGTATCCTTCTCACGAAACTGTATGTCTGCTGTAACGTAAATTGTAAAGTTATAATCGAAATAGGGAAGGGCACCGGCGCCCATACAACAACGGTAATTTGCTTCTTAAATAATTTGATCAACGTACAAGCAGGCAAGTGTATTAATTGTATAATTGAAAACATATTGTACCTTTGGGTGATTAACTACTTTGTTATTCAATTTCATGTTAACTCTAGATATTCTATCGGCGCAAAGAAATAATAGGGTAGTTTTAAAGAACATTTAACTTTTTTGAATCAGTGTGACATACTTATAAACGGTATCCTGCTAGTAAGCAAGTCTAAAAAATAAAAACACTACGCAGAATTGATCATCACAAGAAACAAAGACAAGGAGAAGTCGCGTAGAGAAATCAACGAATGAATTTAATCTGATAATTTTAAAGAAAAGATTTCTGTTGATATTAACGGTTTCATTTAAAATGTAATTAGAACAAGAATCTTCAATTTACAAAACGTGCAAAACCAGTTTAACTGTCCATCAAGATTGTCAATTATAAAATACAATTCGTTTGTTTCAATATTCGACACCTGTCTAATATGACGTGTGATTCAAATATTCAAAGCTTGCTGGATTGGATATTATCGTAAAATCATTTTATAAACTTACATTAAACAAATATTAAGATGAAAAAAGTTAATTATCACACAAAATTTTTATTTAATATTTTGTTATAAATATTTTTTATTTTTAAACACGAAATAAATGTCGAGGTAACCAAAAAAAAATACATTTCATATGTTAAATGCTCACGTGAATATCACACATATTCAGTTATTAAAGCCTTTATTTTTCTAATAATCCCTTCATAAACAGACATAAGACCTAATGAATACCGGTCTTAGAAATATTCTATGTATAGTACATTTAAACAATTCTAATATATGATTTTAGGTTTCATTTAGATTACACAATTTTTTATATATATTAGCACTGGTTCTAAATATATACAAGTTCTAAATATCTTTAGAGAGAATTATATAGTAACATATATTTTTTTTAATATTTTTTCACCTTCAACCCTCTGCTGCCTAGTGGCAAAGACCTTTTATACAGCCAAAATAAGTTTTTGAGCATCATATGTAAAAAAATTCAAATTTTCTTAATTCACCATATCCCATCAACCATCCTTATATTAATACTTATTATATTTATAACTTCTAAATATTATTAGTTACTACATATCAGGAAACTACGAAAAAACTTTTAGTCCAATATCCCTTAATGTCTTTACACAAGTCTTCGACCGACGAAGTGTGTGACCAGTGTTGAACTACGGCACAGTAGCGTTGTCTCTCACTCTGGTCATCATTAGCAAGCCTACCACATGAGGTTATGTTAAGGATTTTTCTGTGATATCGAATCAGTACTGAGAAAATCCATAGACGAACGAATGTAACGGACAGAGTTAATGTTCTAGAGTGAAAAACCACGGACTGGTAAGCATAGAGTCCATCAAGCTAGACTGTCCTCCAATTGGAAATCAGCGGATGATACCTATGTCCTACAGTTGAAATAACGATAAAACATATCACCAAAATGATTTATTTGATTTCTTTATATGTACTATGTTTAAATTTATCAAATCAAATTATTGCAATAAATTACGTATGTCTATAGCACCGGCACAAATCACGTATGTTCACTGGCTCAAACTCTGTTAGTATTGATTTCGCACAAAGTCAAAGGCGAGTACGTTAAGACACGATATAGTAACATTTCAAAGCACTTAAACAATTCATGTGATGTGATCGTTTAGGTACATATCGCTTATTTCGGTTTGAAGTGTCTCAACTAATAATGTTACTGGATAAATTTAATGGTATAATGTTTTTTTTATTTGGTAACATCGTATTTTATTTGATAATCATAAAATTGTTGTAAATTTATCTTGATAATATATTTAGTTTTTATTAACCAGTACTAATTTAATTCAATAACTTAGACTAATCATTTAGAAGTCAATGTCAAGACGAAACCCCTGATATCTGATACCTGATATCTTGACTACTACTAATTTCAAATGATATATCAGTGTCAAGCTGCATACATTTATGGACTAACACCTAGCGGCAAGTATTGTCCAATAGATTGTGTTTAATAACCATTTAGGTATTCAAGCTTAAAGGAAAATGTTTATACTCTTAATAAGATTGACTTTGCCTCATTCGCTTGTGTCTTAAACTTTTTGACTAGACGCTACAGCAACTTTTAACGATTGGCTCATCATTAGATGAGAGCTCGTTCCAAGCCTGAAACATGTAATGGTTTTTAGTTATGTATGTTTATATATATTTAATTTATTTTTTGTACCTGTACCTGTTTCTCTTTACACGAATCAGATACAAAAACAGAGTTATAGTAACTTAAAAATGAACAACAGGCGGTATTATCTCTTAAGAAATTTTTTACAGATCCTTATAGTATAGAAAAAGAGAACCAAATAAGAGATAGTTCCATCATCATTATTTTAGCCATAAGACAGCCTCTGTTGGACATTTAGCCTACCCCACAGATTTCCACTAGGAATGGTTGGAAGCAGCCTGCGTCCGGCGTCTTCGGGCGACCATAAAAATTTTAGGATAACAAAAGATTTATCCAAGTTGTATGAAGTTTTCTTTTGACTGAGAGAGAAAAATAAATATTTTAGGGAATTATATTGTTCCAAAGATCTTTCTGAAGAACTACATTAATATTGCAATACAGTAGACTACAAAATAACGTAAAAGATTTTTTTAGAACATTAAGGTTACGAGAGACAAGGGAGTACAGTGTTCTCTAAAAAGCATAAGATGATTTTGTTGACATATGCTAAATATTTATTTAACATCGCGTAAACATAATTGTACGTACAATATTAATTTATTCATTACCTTCTCCAATGTACGAACCTTTCATACCTTATTTGACATAATATCACAGAAATTAATTGTAATAAGGAAGTATTGCTTAGTCGCGAATGAACTGCGAATTAATGTTAAGGTATTTTAATAAATTCAGTTGAGTGTACTTTGTACAAAATAAACAAAGAGTTACGTCTACAACGACATGATCCCCGTTGTTAATGGACGTGAACGACGAAAGGAGAGATACAACTTTTAAGGTATTTAATCAGACCTTTTAAGTTATTGAGTAAACAAGGTTAGTGTAAAGTAATTGTCTCGGATAGATTCTTCGGTAAATAGAAATCTCATAACCGTGATACAAAGGAACTTTTACCTACTGTATCTTGTGTAGGCTAATGTAACCGCGGCGTTTTTTGTATGCTACGCTAAAGGGAAAAAAGCGCTACGCGTGCGCCGTTTCAAGAATATTGTTTAAAAAGTGAGGTACTGCCAAACAGTTACATTCCAAGACTTCTTTTACTTCAGTTACTGTAAATAATAACAAATAAACAATATTATGATTTGTAAATAACAAAACGATCGCTTACGTCATCGTAGCATCGCGGTTATCGTCGAAACATTTAGACAGGCCATGAATTACAATAACGCGGTAATTAATGTAATTAATGGAGTTCGCCAACTGTCATAATAACGCAACTTTACCCGCTTTGGAATAGTTCGCGGGCCATGGTTCTCTGTACACACATCGCGTTTACTCGGCCAGCCTTATATGGTCGGTTTAGTATTTTTATTTAAATAGAATATCTAGAAAGAATCACTTTTTTTCTGCAAGAGAACGTAATCATTTTTACTGCTCCACATTTTTATTATTGTTTTCAGATTTTCAGATCAGATCTGGTAAAATTTATCCCTGTCATGTAATTAGTTTATTTCTCTTCCGACTTACCACGACTGTATAATACAAATAAAGAAGAAACAGACAAAGAAAAAATTACGTAAACTCATGTACGAATAGTTACAAATAGTGACAATAAAACATGTCTACATGCTTGCTTTTAGCTAATTAAACATGGACTAGCTAATTATTACAAATAATATAAAATAAATATATGTTTATTAAAATCTATGAGCGTCAACAAAGCCGCATTCTTGTCTTTATGAAATATAATTAAACGAACAACAATAAATGAATGAAGCTACTTTTTAATAAATGCTCCTTTACAGATCATTAATTTCCATGAACGATTGGCTTTCTATAATTTTGACGGATTCAATTATTTTATCTTTCTTTGCCGAAGATTGAATAGATCCGAAATTAATTAATTAACTATAGCTTTAATTAAATTATCTCGGCTTCGCAACATTTATCCCGCGTTTTTCATGCCGCAATTTCAAACAGGAATTTTTTCACTTTATTTTTGGCTGTAAAAAATTACGTCCTTACAATTTATTAATTAAATAAAGGTTCATTTACAAAGGATTAACGATTGCCAGTATTTTCGCATAATTATTATGCCCATTTTTCCTTTACCAGTGACCACGTTCTTTGTTTGGTTTTCACGTTAATATTAATTAAAAATGAATACAGCATAATTTCTTTTATTTATTTAAACGACACAAAAATGTATATAATATTTTACATGCAAATCATAAAACATTCTGAGTATATGTATGCATACTGCACTTAATTAAACGTGAAACTCTGTAACATTAAACAAACATATTCTGATATAAGTTGATATCGGAATCGAATCTACGCTTTTGAATCAACAAAGATGACATATAACAAAGAATTCATATGACACACATTTTCATATTTTATTATAGAAGAATGAGAGTAACTGTTCAAACTTAAGCCGATACAGAAATATGTCTTATGTGTATGTTTATGTTGAGGATGGTTTTTTATTCCAAATTTATCTTTCGCTATTGACGCAATGCCGATTTTCTAGAAATAAATATTTATTATTATGCGTAAAAAGTTTTCAGGAGCTGTAGTCTTTGCTACGTGTTAATGCTGTATGTGTACCTTACCGCCCCGGTGTATTTCAATACATGACTCCAGCAATTTTGGTTCCCTCTCATCTATTTTTTCATTGTTTTGTGCTACAATTAACACTAACGTTGCGGCTAGTTGAGAGATGTTTCTTAAGTTTTTATAGATCTTCTCATCTCTAACGTCAATGGCACCAAAAAGCACAAGATCGCGTTTTTGAAGTCTGTACATTTTCCTAACAGTAAGAACATTGTTTGTGGGGATACTGTCACATTTTCCCATAAAATTATTTTCTAAATGTTTTTCACGTGTTCTAGTAATATTCCGTGTAATTACCAAAACAAAAAAATAACGTCCCTGAAATTATATGCCCCTTTAGTTAAGGTTCTCGGGTTTTCCACTTTGTGGGTGGACATATACTTTTCCACCATTTCAAGATTATTGGAATATGCTAGATGCAAGCCACTTCTTACCGGTTCTATTTGAAATCTCTGGTGGACGTATGACGGCTGCAATGATGACGATGACTACAAAGCGTACTGCTTACTTTGTTTAAAACCAGTTGTTTATGGTATGTTTTTAGTTTATGCCAGAACCGTACTTGGAAAATATTGAAGTTAATTTCTTTAACATATTGACATTCTTGGTAATTTTATCAAAATAATACCCGCTTCAATAAAAAATATCTGAAAAAAAAATTAAAGCGACGAAACTTCTGCCATGCATTAATTAACTAATGTCGAAACGCTAGTACCATAGACTACACAAAGCAAAAAATGTTACAATGTATAATACCTTTCAGCTATGGCGAAATTAACAGTTTATCTTATTTAATTAAAGGTTAATTTCCTTTTAATAATAGAAAATTATTACAAAAATTAAGGCTATTCACAAAAATGAGGTACTCTTCAGTAAGTACTCTCGTCTAATGAGACGGAACATTGCGTAGCGGAAGACTGATGACGGCTGACAACACAATTTCAAGTAAACTCTAAAATTTTGATTAGAATAGAAATAGTTACCCAAGAAATTAAAACTATGATTGAAAATAGTTTTAACAAAGGGTATTGTATAAATAAAAAAACTTAGAATTTCATTTATTTATTGAATCATGAATTAAAATTTTACAATTGAATCGTCGTTGTATTTTATAGACGTCCACTGTAAGGCACTCAAAGATATCTATGGGCTACATACCATAATCGCCTCGCCTTGCAGGCGGGTTGGCGATCGCAGTGTTATTAGTAGTAGTTATTATGGTACGTAAAAGAACGCTGCTGCCCACCCTCTTAAAACTTTTTTTCTCAGCAGTGGCATTTCTTTATAAATAATGCATAACGTGTTAATTATATAATATTGTATACTGGGAATCGGAGACCTGCGATTATATTATTATTCATATAGCATATACTTTATTATATTACAATATACCGCTTCTAAATCCTTGTCACTGACATTCAAGTATTATATATTTAATTTTTTATTTTATGACACCAAACCAACCAAAGGTTTTTGTGTATATTAGTATGTTGATAAGTAAAGAAAATCAGTGGTATGAAATAAACTTTAGTCAACAAAATGTAAAATCAATGATTGTCAATGATGATGTACTAAGTATTACAATATGAATACTATTACATATTATTAAGTTAGCGTATGTTCTGATATACATAAGACTTATGACTAGTCGATTATAGACGTGAAGGATTTTTAAATTATTACATGTATATATTAATTATTGTGGTGACCTATTTATATATCTATGAGTCTTTTGGCTAAAATGAACACGTAAAATTAAAATGTTTTAGCTGTACATTCCGTAAAGGAACAGTTCCTTGCTAGGATGGCTGACTTTTAAATTTAGGACCATTCACTAAACCTTATACAACTGCATATACCCATAGTGTCGTCGATGTTTCGAATAACACACCCAAAGGATTTTAAATCTCAAGTGTGAAAGATTGTCACGAGTTTGCTTGATCTCGTTAATGATTCACTGTCATAGCTAATAAAACACACATAATACATATTACCTTGAAACGTCGGCTTGTCTAAACTTGTAATAATGTTTTAACCCGGGTAATGTTGTTAATGTATTTATCTATGATGAGTATTACGTGTCTATAAGAAAATGGTCGATGGTCACTATAATATTATTTATTCTTGAAAACAAATTTGATATATTGAGCTTATTAAACGCAGATGTAATTAAATTAAGAAATACATATTTTCCATAGCTAGATTTTGCTTAACTAATTTATATTTAACTACGCACTTGTATTTAATCATAAAATAAATAACAAATTCAAATATATTACTGAAATTTGTATTAAGTAAATACAATTATATATAAGATTGTATTTAAGAGAAATATCAACGTTTTTAACTAACCAAACTTTTAATGTAGCCGTCCTTACCAAACGGACTAATTTGAAACACTACTTTTATTAATTAGAAAAGGTTATCCATTATATCTTGTTAATGATAATATTGCTTTGATATTTATTACTCTAATATTTATTAGCGTATTTTGTAACATTAAGTCTTTTCCTGTAAAAATATTAAAAGCTTTATAAATATCAGGATCATCTAAATGTTAGTTAACACATGTTTGTATTTATCTAAATAAATAAAAAATACTGCAATTTTGGGAAATAGGAAAAAGGGAATAAACAAGCGAAGATAATTCAATTGTAACAAAAACGAAGAAACTTTCCCTGAAGCAATATTTTGGTTACTGTTTTTGTTTTGCCGGGGCAGACGCGCCGGTTCTCGATAAACTTTTAACGCGTTTTTCACTTCGTTATGAAATATTTCAATCGTTTTAATTAGACCCGAAGAGCCGAAAAGATTTCATTATAAAGTAAGACTTTTATGGTTGAAAATGTTTCTAGAGTATAATAAGGAGATTTATTTAGCTCATTTAGAAAATAACTACTGCAGAACTTTTAATAAGTCAACGTTTCAACATGAAATAATTTAAACTTAAGCAATCTGCGAAACGTTGCAAGTGTTTTATGATTAAATAATATGAACAGAGGTTCTTACGGCTTACGTAGACGTAGTAATGTTTAATTATCCTCTCAGGTTCCTTTGAGGTATATTATTGGTACGATGCATGGGAGCGAACCCATAGTGACACAGCGCCGTCTAAAATTAATTAAAATTTAGTTACAATAAGGTCTAAATTGTACGATACGATATCATTTATAACATATTTTAATCACGACCGATTATAACAAACTCCGACTCGCTTGATTCATTTTACCTATTTTAGTTTCGTTTATTTAAGAAAAATGTTCAATGTCATTATTCTTTCAAACGTAAGGCTACTTCTAGACATTACCCTCACCATAGACTTAGAAACTGGCCTACAGCGTATTTGGAAGACCCTAACAATGCCGTCTTTCGTCCTTGTGGATGAACGTTCTACGTCGAGCTTGAAGGTCTGTGGTCTCCACAATAGAACCTTAGGCCCTCATCAGGTATCTGTTCTGCGCGATACTTGGGTTGCCCACAGGCACTTCAACTAGCCAGCCTGCAAGACTCTATCATTCATTCATTCACTCTGCCATACATTTTTCATTCACGGAACTTTTCGTTACTGATTTCATCTAGTAGACCTCCTCCAGCAATAACCCAGCGTCCATCTGTTTTGTTCTAGTCACGTATACAATTACCTTACTCGGTGAAAACCTATAAGTGGCATTCTTAATTTCATTTTTAAATAATACCGTGTAAGCCAGCGGAAAGTTCTGCGAATGTACAATTTGACAGAAGAAATAGGCACAATGTGTCGCCACAAGAAATTAACGGTACACCGCAAGCGTTTGCCTTACTCTGCGACTCCAGCTCGCCAAAGGCACGTTACGTCCACACAAGTCCTCTGTCTCCGTCCCATCACGCAAATTGAATATGTTAACAGATAAGCAAACAAGGTGGACCGTAATTGCGGAAAGTTATTAAGACAACAAACTAGAGTTTGCTTGGCTCTCGGCCGACTTACACTGGACCACTGTCCGCTTGTTTACACCAACTTGTGTTGCAGCTCCGTGATTATGACTTAATCGCAAAGCGCACCAAAGGACTTGTCTCCTACTGAAGTGGTATCTATAGAGCCGATTGACTTATACTTTTTTTACATATACTCCTTAGTTTATAAATGCAAAAGCAAATATCATAACGGTCGATTAATAAAAATATTTAATTTAAAATGGTATGAGACATAATATAATTTTAACTTTTTGTACTGCAGATTAAACTCAATATTCTCAAATTACCTTGTTCTTGATAATATAAACGAAATTAAATAAAGAAATTTAACAAACTTAAACCACAATCAGTCTATTGAGTATTCTTTTTAAATTTTGATGTCAACTTATTGTCATCTAGACCGGATTACTTATCTTGGGAATCTCGTACAGTGTCAGTTATTTAAAATTAATTTACATTTATTAAAACGAAATCAGAAATAATTTGTGTTATAATTCAATCAATGATATATAAGTCAGGTGGCAGTGTAGCGACTAACGCAAAACAAAACATTGCACGCATAACTAATTCCGGCTATCACGGCACCGAGTCGTAGCTTACGGTCGGTAAGACAAACTAGAACCTGGCGCGGTTCACCCGGCTTATGACGACGTTGTTTGGATACACCAGGGTTTAACCTGGAGGCGTGTGTGCTCGACAAACCAAACAGAATATTATGTTACTGAAACACGATACTAAAGCAACAGTTATACCTCCTCCAACTGATTGTTGTTCTGTGCTATACACGATGAACACAAGAAATTACTTGTTTGAGTACGTATGTATCACATAAAATGATATAATGCAATTAATCTATACTTTAATATTTTATATCAACACGCTTGTTCAGTGCGTTCATGAACATCTTAAAAAAATTGTAAATAAATTTGTAAATTTACAATAAATTTGATTACCAAGTTCTTTAATTTTTATAAAAGCATAAAATACCATCGTAAATAATCACCGATTTTTTTTCTTTCATTATCATTTTAGCTGTAGGAAGTGCACTATTGGACATAGGCTTCTCTCGCGTATTTTCAAAAAGACAGGATGGAAACGGCCTCCATCCAGTACCTATCGACGACCTTAATGAGATCATCTGTCCATTTTGTAGTTGAAGATCTTACACTGCGCTTGCTGGTATGTGATCTCCAGAACTATAGTATTTGATATTATTAATTTGGCATTAAGTGTTTAATCGGATTTAAGGTGGCACTGTGCTTTTAACCTTAACCTCTTTTTTTAATATAATCTCGATTGCTCCCATGGGAAACTCGGTTCGGCTCACAACGTGTGATATTTTAACGGACTGTAAGGGCGCCAATTTCTAGGTTTCTTAAACAAACGCTCCATGAAGTGCCTACGCTTAAGGACCTAGGTTTTAGCTTTTACTCAATATGCGATTAGAAGGTACCGGAAAAGTCGGAATATTAATTCGATTAGACTATAGATGGAACTAATCTGCTGTTTACAAAAATAACCGGCACATCATTAATCATTTCATTTTATTTTTACTCCTTGAGAAAACTTTAAAAACTAGACACGATAATAAACGACATACTCAACAAAAGGTCATCACAGGCCTATAACATGATTTAAATAGCGTGGACGTGCATAAGAATTAAAATCCTATATAGACGAAAACTTTGCTGCAAAGTTTGTCAACAAACTTTACAGCATATATAAGATATATAACGTTTTACAAAATATATTACATTGCACTTATGAAGTTTTATAGTGACAATCTGGAGTTAATAGTCGCTGTTCATTAGATCCCTGGTTAAAAAAAAGCGTATTTTTTTTTCTTTATGTTTTTAAAAATGTTATTAAAAAAGAGTTAATTAATAGAACAAATACTTAGGAATGGTCTCGATAACAGATATTTCCAACAATAAAACCCTTGCCTACTTCCGTAACAATGGACCCGTATTTATTACATGGAGACCCAATTAACTAACCCAACAATCGCGATTGGTTGTATAACTTTTGTTGTAACTTTCTTAAGCGCAGACTAATTAGAGGAAAAAATAATATTTACACCATTGTTAGTGGCACGAGTCAAACTTTTGGTTTACTGTTCATAAAATTTTACAACTTGTAAACTGTAAAATTCAAATTGAACATAAATTTATACTGGCATTATCTCAACCGCGTTCTTAAAGCGGTTACTTTGTATGCATTCGTTAGAAAGTAAAGCTTGTAACAGGAGATTTAACTTATCGCGGTGTAACTTTTAAGATAGTATCGTGAGCAGTCTCCGCCAGCGATTTTAGATAACAAAAGAACTTTGTCAGTAACTTTATATTTACTCAGTAATAGTTGGGAAGATTTAATTAGTCTCGTAATTAACAGTTATTACTTTCAATGTCATTAGAGTACGAGCGTTTACCAATAATTATAAAATTTCACTTTAATACCACTATAATAATACATTCTTATAGTGGCATTAAAGGCTTGCACGTCGACCCGAAAGTATGTGTGTCAGCTGAATCGTATATGACATATGAATAACGAGTTTTTATATTATAGATTATACCGATTTTCCATGTGAAAATCGGTTAATGTTTTTCTATACTCTTCGTGGTATGGACGTTGGCGACAACATGTCCCAATTACCTCATATTTTCTACTCATTCTTATATTTTAATCTTGATCACGATCGATTAATATTCACTATCACATATGTGATTTTATTTATATGGTTACATTTTTGTTCCTGCAGCAATATTTTTTTTTCATTTAATATTCGCACAACCGCGCCTAGGGTTAAGTCATACTAAAATAGTAGACTTTTAAGAAAGCGCAAAAAGACTACATCAATTCCGGCAACAACTATGACCGGTAAATAAAAAATACATTTTCATTCATATAGTTGGTAATATTGAATTGTTTCAAACCGCAGCTATTAAGTTTTCACGGATAAGGAGAAAATACGATTACGGATCAATTGACTTCTAATTATTTAAAGAGTAATTCTACCTTATACATTGAAGATACAAAAAGAAGTCTTGAAAATAAAATAAAAAATGTTCGTAATTTTTGTGTTTTACCCGGATATGTACTAAAAACCAGCGTACCCGATCTGATATTCTAGCTTAAAATATAAATTTAAAAAACCGTTATAGTTATTTAATATCATTTAATTGCGCCAAAACAAAAATTAAACTATAATTTGAAGTTAAACGTTTCTGTAAGATACTTAGATTAATGTATTTAGTGGTTACGTGAATAATCCTGCCCATTCGCAATCACAACTAGTTGCAATACGCTTAGTGGTTCGCACAAGAGATATACAATCGTGTGAAATGTCGAATCCCTGTCGACCATAGTGCTCGTGTTGTTCGAACATGCGCACATTAGTGGAATCAATGAAGATACAGTACACTCTGAGGTACGACAACATCGTGCCAATGCCGCATACCGTATGGTAGTAACCATAAACTGACTTGCATCGACGTTTACGTCCGATTAATTATTGAGGCATTCTCAGTGAAGCACCGAGGTTCGGTATGTCAATGAAAGTAATTACTCCCACTACACATGTGTATTGTAGACCGCTAGTAACATCCTATCACTCATCTTACTCCGTTTTCAATAAGGAAATCCATTTCGAAATGGATTCCATCTCCTCATACGTCAATCTTAAAAACAAGCCCTTTGTAGTAGTACTGAGTATTTAATAAACTAAATCTTTTGTTTATTATATGCTTTTGATGTAAATAAAAGCTCACTAAGTGATTAAAACAATCAGTATCAAACTGGTTTCCGTCTTGTCCCAGACGAAATGCTAAGTATTGCTACTTAGCATTTCGTCTGACCTGATTGTCCACAGTGAGAATAATCTGAGGATAAACATGGCCGCAATGAGGTGAATGGCGAAAGCTAAAGAAAATTCGATGAGTCCATCGTTCAACCATTCGGACGCGAGCAGGCGCACTGCAGAATAGAGGTTGCGTTTTCCGCTCCTTCAGCAGAGGCGTAAGAACAGAACTGTCGGAATTACGATTGTCGCTCTTTCTACGCTTCGCAATTATAAGGGGGTCGCACCGTGATTGCGGTGGTGGTGGCTTGTGAGAAATATTAACCTCCGAGAGCCGATTTAGGGTTGGCGCAGAGCCAAAAACCAGATTTATCGCAGGGAAGGAAGACGTGTTTGGGCTCTGTTGGAATAGAGTAGAGGACGTCTGTTACCAGCGATGGGTGGAGAAGCCGTGAAGTAAAGTTCAGTTATCTTGGGAGTGTTTTTACTTAGGAGTATAAGAGGAACTTTTTCTCCGTCGAGACAAGGCTGCGTGGGCGACCGTCACAGCCGGGGTTGCGAATATATAAAAACGTCCCCAGGGCCTCCTTGCCTTATGGCGAAGGTGGACGAACATCGTAATGGTTTTAATAGGAGTAAATCCAATCTAACTGGTCGAAACCCCGTAAGAGCATATACGATAAAAGCAGCTGTTAGTAATATATTAATATATAATATATTAATATATTTTTCTACGTAGTTCCTTTGTTCATACCAAACACTTAACACAAAATAATTCTTATAAAATAATGGAATGATAATTCATGGAAAACACTTTTTAAATAGAGACCCATTAGGTAAATTGAACTAACTTCGATATGAGACATTATTGAACCTTTTCCAGTAGTAATTATCATAGGCACATGCATCACACTTCTTGTACTTCATCTTAGTTTCTTTTCTTTCATAAATGATGGATCGCTATCCGACAGCACGACCAAGCAAGACGTCAACTTGCAGGGTAGTACAGAAAAAGCGACTCTACTGTCGCGGTTACCGGTGTATTACGAGTTACGTTTCTTTGCTTGATGCCTAACAATTTCTTTTACAAAGATGTAAACGCCAATCGATGTGTCAGCGACTGATGGGGAAACTTTTCATTTCGCCGATGTATCGGGCCGATGTAAGGCGGGAAAACAATTTTTGTGCCATTTGATAGCTCATATTTAACGTTATGGAGTGGGAACTTCTTGAGTTTTTGCGGGTATCATTTTTCAAATGTTCTGCCACGGGATGGCGACGTAATGGATTGTTGGCATAATGGATTTGCGGCGATAGCTTATGACGTTTGAATTTTTTACTGCCAACGAAAACATTTACTGCTCGAAAATCGTTTGGTTTTTCAAGTAAGTAATACAAAGCAATGTTTAACTGTTCATCTGAAAAGCTTCTTAGATATTTTTGCAAATCGATTTTTGTACATCATGTAGTTATATTCTTAATATTATTCTGAAACATCGGCACTATGTAAAATAAAAAGCAAGAGAGTTAAATATTATATGCAAGCCATTCATACTGATTGTTATTTTAATTAAATTACAGGTGCTTTGACTTCGGACGGCGCAAACGCGAATATGGGCCTTTGTAAAATTTTAAATAAAAACCTATTGTTTCGTTCAATTCCAATTGAAAGGTTTTTTCCGATGTGACTTCTAGCATTAAAAATTCTCGGTTATTGGTAGGCGAACACAGCAAAGCGTATGCAGGCTTTTCTTTGTAACAAAGGGTTTATGAAAGAGGAGAAAAAAAATGTTTTTGATGGTATTAAATTTTCCTGAGTCGTTTTTGAATCTTTTTAACACCTGGTGACTGGTGCCTTAGTTAATATTTTTTCTAAAACTGTAAAAAAAAAATGTTTTCAAAAAGTTGTCAAGCACTATCATTTCTATAGCCTGTAAAAATTTACTTCTAAATAAACTTATAAAATTGATTATATTCGAAGGAATTAAATTTTACGAAATTGTTTAAATACTAGCTTAAAAAAGAGAAGACTGATGATAAAGGCAATCTGTTGACACACAATTTGTTGGCGAAAATAGGCGCACTTGTAAACTAGCATGCAACTGTGTAATTAATTTGTACTTATATTAATTAATACTACAATTTACTAACAATGAGATGTTGTTACATTACAAATCTAAGTATTTACAATGCAACCTTATAGCTGTTACATTCAAGCATGTTCTGATATAAAACCCGTCATTGTATATTCAACTTTAACGAATTATACTCGCAGCCATAACTTATACATAAATATTAATGGAATTATCAAATTTTTATTATACTTATAAGACAGAAATAATTATATATATACACATATTATATATATATATATATATATATATACATAAATATATATATATATAAATATATACATATACCACCAAACTTGCCGTCATATATATATATATATATATATATATGACGGCAAGATTGGTCATCGAGTCGGTCTTTGAGGAAAGCCTAAGCATATATAAGCCCATAGTCATGATTATAATAGTAAATCAGAAAGGTTTAAAGTAAAAAAATACTTATACAATACATTAGGAAATTATATTAACAATTATATAAAGTCCGCTTGTTCAGCTGCTGCAATGTTTCTACAAAGAATCTCTCGGTCAATATATCACAATTCAATCGCTTATGGCTTGAACGAAAAAACAAATGCCCACCGTCGATTGTTATTTACATCGGAGCTTCTGGCCGGAGGGCGATATGTGTTTATGTAACCGGCGTGTCTATCCCGCAATGCTCTTTACATATCATGTACGTTTTATGCATCTGCACTATATATGGCTAGCGTAAACCGCAAATGTTTGGTTTACGCACGAAAATATTCAATTTCCAATTAATAACTCAAAGCGAAAAACTGAATGCAGGAACAACGAATAACAGCATTTATATTAATTATTTAATCCACTTTATATACTATTGTATTAGTTTTACTTATTATAATTTTTTTATCGATTGCGAATATAAACAAATGTTTTTGTCGGCCAAAATCAATAAAGCTTTTACAAATATTTCCAATCATGTAAAAATAATCACTCTGAAGTATTATTTTATATCGAAATGCAACTTACTAATAACTCAGTACAAAGTCTGTACATATAGCTATTAAACAGTAAGTCATTTTAAATTGTAGTAATTCGAATTTTAAAAACGCTTTTGTTGAAACTATTGATTTTTGGATAGACTATAATATACATTGACTGAAAATATAGGTAGTGGTGCATTTCATTGCACCACTACCACTGCATGTGCAGAAGTGGCTAAATATTGGTCCTTTTCTTACTTAGGATGGACTTCCGCGAGGTAACACCTGATTCCATTAAATATTTACAAACATTAGTTTTGATGAAAAATAAAGCATAAATAACAGTACCAAAAAGTAAATTACTTTATGAAACAAAGAGATAGCACAATGTCTTCTATATATCTATATAACAGTAGAATAGTGCAGAGGTAACAAAATAAATATATGCAGCTTCGAAAAAATTCATGCAGAATTTTTGCAGACATTAAACTTTACCACTATTTGGCAGTAAATTAAATTAACTTTTAAATTTTATGTTGCGGCTCTTTTTCACCTGAAACTAACATAAAGGTTTGATAAATTTCGTTCCGCCGGAACGAGAACAGATTCCATTGTTAGTTAACCATCTAGCAGGCAGCAAGAATTTGCACACAATTTGTGTGTGCGATCCAACAATGAATGAACAATAACGTAGAAAACAACTGCAACGCAACAAATAAAGTCGCATATTTTCATGATTTTTAAAACCATTTCCATATCTGAAACGACACAGCAATACAGCGATGTAATAACTTTACATTGCTCTCGGAATAGGAGCCCAAAAACACCTGTACAAACAGAAATAGAAAAAGGACTACAATATATGAAAACGTATCGTTTGGCTTTGATCACCCTCTTTCAATAATAGAGCCGGGCACGACCCTTTGTACTGGCGCTCGCCGCAGGCACCAGCGCGGATTCTACTTGTAATACGCGTATCCTACGTACAGTAATGCGTCTATTTAATTTATCCACATGAAATACAAAACTTTTAACGTTATTGTTCATTTGGTGGGTTTTAATTTCCCTAATGTAGTGCACCTGCTGATGTCTGTGGCTTTCGCTTGTAATACAGCACTCATAATTTTACCAAAGTACTTTATGGTACAGTATGCATTTCGGTTTTGTTTTTACTTTATAACACTTCATTACAAAAAACGATTGTAGTATAAACGCTACTCGTTCTTACTTCACTGGTGCCAAGCTATATTTGTGCCTGGCACATCGAATCCGCGTAATCTACAAATATAGCTTGGCACCAGTGAAGTAAGTACGTACATAAGACTCGGCTCACGGCGCTACGTACCAATATTACAACTGATTGGAAGGCAGCGTAACTCGTAAACCGCTTGGACAGACATTTCTTGGCGTGTCTATGTTCAAGGGCCCTCATGAAGTGACTTAGTACAGGGGCAGTCACTCGTCGATAATATCCATTTAGCATTCTAATACTAGAACGCCTGAGGCAGCCGAACCTTGACTTGGGCGCTAGATATATATACTGTAATTATTATTATTATATCAATAAAATAAAGTATGATCTTTGATTGTTGTCGTTTAATATTGATTCTGTGATAAAGATATATTAAACCGTGAAATATTTGGACATCAGTGCAATCTTATAAGACTGGTAGAAAAATTAAATGAACTCTATAATTGCGCTCTAGATTATGTAGTATCAATTAAAATAAACTGTTAATTATAAACTTAAACAGCCGGTGACGCATAGAGGAGGCTCGTGGCCGCGGCATACGGGCGCGCAAACAAAAACAACGCCGCCCGCCCGCTCTTTTTCCGCCCTTTGTGCCGCCGCCAATTATAAACAGTAAGCGAGATTAACACAATATTACGTAAATGGAGCGGCCGCGTTCTAAAGCTTTACGAATCATATTTATAATTTATTCCCATAGTATTATGAACTGTTCTCACTTATCTAATAGATTCAGGCGTTACTTTGCCGAAGTCCATCCTAACTAAGAAAGAGACTAATATATAGCTTCTTTCGCTTTGCAGCAGTAGTAGTGCAATGAAGTGCACCGCCCGCCCGCCAGCCCGCTGATAAATGCGCGTGCGGTAAAGCGAGTAAGTATAGATTGTCTAAAAATAATATTTTTTACTAAAAATAGAGTTACAAAAAAATCTTTGTTGGTGGGACTTTTTTGTCACTTCTTTTTTGGAGGAACGCTAATTCTTAAAAATTTTGATACATAATTATTATAGCTCCTCCCTCACCACTGTTCTAAAAAAACTGCAAAGTTAATTTTTTTATTGTTTATATATTATAAAGACTTAAAAAGTGAATAAAATAACTTTAAGGAAAATAATGAAGGTCACCAAATTTGTTGGGATATATTTTTAGTTAAATTATTTCATTTTTTTTTCAGTAGACAGCGATTCTTTAATGGAAACGCTGTAAGTAATATTGATAAACAGTTCTGGGTTTCCATGTAAAAGTTGTGAGACGCGTGTCTTTTGTTGAAACAAGTGTGCCTTATCATATATTATATATATAAAATTTTATCAATCATCATTTAACCCTTTTCTCATATCTTCACTGTAGGTTTATTTAGAATATTATTAATAAATAAACAGCAATCAATCGAATAAAATGAAGCGCTCCTTCGCCTTTATAAATATTTATACGGCAATTGTTCGCGAAAAAGTTACTTTTGTTTACTTCTTAACCCAACAAAGATTGCTATTATTAAATTTACAAAAATTATTTCAACTTGTTGAATAAACTTTATAACAAATTTTCTAACTACATGGATAACAACAAATTATTCGTTTGAATTTAAAATATCGGGAGCTATTGTACAACAGCGCGAACCTACGTTCCATCATTATTTATTAAATTTCGAACACCGTTTGTTACGAATTTGTTGAAATGATAATACAAAGTATTATTATAACAAATAAATAAAGATTACCTTTAAAAACATAAACTGTTAAAATAAAATAATGAATACAAAATATGATTAAAAATAAGTTTCTATTTCATATATTTTTTTACGTGTATTAAATATTCGGATGTTCTATCAATGAATTCGGTAACTAATTAATCTTCTGACGGAGCTCAAAATTGATGGCCCCTGAGGTCCTCCGGTCCCGGAGTGAAGACCGCGCACCAGCAATCGCAGCATACGAGGTCTACCCATAAGGTAGGCAGACGACGTTGAGGTTGTGCGGTGTTAGGTGCGAGCAGCCATGAACCGCACCTGGAAATCCATAGAGACGGCCTATGTCCAATAATGTGCGCCCTATGGCAGAAATGATGACAATGACCCTAGGCCTAACTAACTATAACATAGTTTATTATAACAATATAATATGTATTATATATAATATATATAATAATTCATATTCCTTCGTATCGATTTTTATTCAATTAGAAAAAAAAAACAGCAGAAACAGAATCTTGTGAATGTGGGTGATGCCGAAGACGAGCGCTAGTGCAGGTGTAAAGGTTTCCACACCCGTCCAATATGGATAACGAGGTAAGTAAATGGAGTTTTCCCTTAATGTTATCTCACAGTCGATCCATCAAAGGTTGCCTTTGGACCGTATTAGCATTAGCTGACCGCCCGAACAAAGGATTTTAATTTAGTTATCGCACGCTTTGTTACCATGTAATTCTTTATTCCGTCTTTTCCTTTGACGCGAGGAGCTCATACCATTTACTTTTCATAAAGAGAGACCCTTACATGTGTTTGTGAATAGTAATTAGGAAAATTCGTTGACTTATTAAACATTCCAAACTGAATTTTTTAAAAAACTTTAATCATGTTTTTTCTTTAAATAGATCCCTTATTCATTTTTACTACTATGCAGAGGATGATATAATGCTGTAGAAGTATTATATGAAAAATATTTTGATAATTGATGCAAACAATTCAAACAATTCTTAAAAAGAATTATAAAATTCTCTCGTACATTTAATCCCAGTATGGTCACGGGCAAATAGTACACAAGCATGGAAATTTTGAAACTTCTAGGCCGAGGTGATGTCTTTTCTCATCGTAAGCACGTTATACTTTGACAAAATAAACGCAGGCGTTTTAGACGCCCCTCAAGTCAAGTTTAAATTAAAGCTAGCTTGTGTCTGAAAATTCGGCAGTATCATAAAAGCCGGCCCAAGGCGCCTCTCCCGCCTGGAGGCACCCCTACTGAGATTTAATTAACAAGATATGGGTCTCTTTTAAACCAACTCCACCTACTTTTTGGAACATCGACTATTAAAATTCAATGAGTCGACAAGATTATAATATAAAGCCTTCTACCTAATTACGTTGTAGTTACTTACTTATGAAGACATTCGTATCCCTATATTTAAATCACCAGTAACGAAATACAACGTTCAATCTATTAGGTATCTGATTCAAAATTGTATTGTTTTCATTATCCATTTTTGTTCGGGACATCGTTTCCGCTCACGAGTCTCGTAAATTATGAACTCGTACGTTTTCCAGCAAGCCCTGAGGCCAAGCTTTAGCTCTGTTAAAACGAATTGAAAACCGGTAATCGAAAGCGCGCAATGGGAGCTATGTCAATATTTTAAATTTAAATATCAAATGGAAATACAGTTAAATATTTATTTTAAACAACACCCATGTAACATCCATCACTGCAGATTTTAAATAACGTGACTTGTTTTAAAACTGGAATATGTTTTGTTTATGTGTGCGGTAGGTAATGTCGTATACATTGTCTATCACATACATTTTGTCGAATTATAATAATACAAGTATGTCGTTTGTATATTGTTTACGCTGATACAAACGCTTGCTCCTTCAGAGGATTTAAAAAGATAGAAGTTGCGAGTTTTGAAGTCTGTTGTGATTTCGGTTATGGGCCTGTAACGTCCTTCGTGCCACCCGGCGACGTAATTCGTCGGCGAAATTAAAAAAGTAGAACAGGTGGACTCCCTAATTAGAATTTTTGGATTACACTATGTAGCGAATATTGTTGGAACCGCCGGCATATTTTACGAAAAGTATAAAATTACGAAGCTCAGCGCGGTTATCATCCAAATTTGGGACATATACAAATTACGGAATTATGCACAAGACGTCATAAAAGATGCAGTAAAAAGCCTTCTTCTTGAAAGAATTACTCAGGGTAGTGTAGATCACGTGGTGTACATTCAGAATGTTTCTTTGAAAGCGATAAATTTGAATTGATATCGGTTAAAGGAATTAAAGTAAAGCATTGATGATCGTGCGAGGCAACAGGTGTCGTTGGCGTCGAGCCAGAGCGCGCTGTGGGGCCGCCTGCAAAACTACTCCGCATAAGCCAACGCTTACGTCGCTAGGCCAATTTAACATATTACACTATAGTGCCTATTAAATTCAATAGTGGAATTGTGCCATGGTAACGGCACTGGCCGGCCAAATTGCGATGAGCGTGCGACCGCAAGCTCATCGGGTACGCCCCTTGTCGCAATGTACTTTTGCGACAACGTCTGTGTAATCACGTAAAATAGTTTTAATAACACTGCTAAAATTGACTGAATAACAGGTATCTTATTATAAATATTCGTAGGAAAAAGTTTAATTAAATTTTAGCGTATTGGAGGGAATAAAATCAAAAAGTCAAATAACAAAATTAAAAAATAGTTTCAATAAAAGAATGAAGTTAGGACTGATTTCTTCTAAGATGCAAATAATCAATTCTCACAGTATTACACTGTCATTGCACAATTTTCAAGAAATAATTTCATCTTTATAACAATACATTTTTTACCACATATACAGGACGAAAAAAAGTTAGTGTTGAGTAAACAAATGAGATGTTACTTATAAAAAGAACATTAAATGTTAAACTGTTTACTACGTTGCCTTACAAAACTTTTAAAATTCGGTAGTGCCAATGTTCAAAGTCCGTAGGCTCAGAGAGCTAAAATAAAAGTATCTGAAGTGTACTGACAGAGCTGACTGCCGTTGTAGTCACGTAGCACAAAGTGTAGCGACGTAGCGTCGTAGAGGCATAGTTGGCCGCCCGCCAGCCTACCTGTTGTTAGCGTGTTCTCAGACAGCGCCTTTGTGGAACCTGACTAACTGTTGCATGTTTTTATGTTCCAAACGCTTAGCTTACATGCATTGTTCTCATTTCCCCATTATGTTCTTCGCGTTTATTATCTTTCTCATTTTCTCAGCTCGGATAGGTTACTGACGTGACTTGAATGTTAATGGTCTATAAGCTTTTTTGCGGTACTGTTAAACACGAACCCTATTAAAATCTATTCACTAGTGTTTTAGTTAATTTTAAATTAATGAAAACAAATAGCTGTTATTACATTTTATTAATGTTATGTTTTTAAGGAAAACTTAAAATAGTTTTACATTATTCAACTAAATTTCGAAAGCCACTGCGACTATTATTTCTAACGGCTCTCGTATAATTCGGACATAACAGGTAACTCGACTCATCTACGGACATTATACGCTGCGATAGCCGCGTCTGGGCGTTCTCGCTCGTTTTTTTACATTTTTTACGATTGCAGACATGCCCGGATTGAGCTCACTTACGGATTATAAATTAAAAATGTGAAAAAAAAATAAATACTTCATATCTTGATGCATAGATACTCGTTTAAAATCGTTATATGAACAATTTTACAGCTAAATGAAAGAATGCTCTATAGGGTTATTATCACTAAATAGTAAAAATTATTATTAGTCTCAATAGGCAGTTTAAAAATTAAAGTTTTAAGTAGATAAATCTTTTTCGAGAACCGACGTCCAGGATTTACGAGAAAGTCAATTTATTGCAATGATTAAAACACGAATGCAATTTGTTATAATAATTCAATAAATTGATGATCCTACTTCAAAATTCGACGAGCGGCGCGCAATTGCTTCAAGCTCTCATTACCTCACGTGTCACAAAGGAACGCGGGCGGGTTTAAGCGGCCGTATCATTCCTCTGATTACAAATTTAATTGCCCATGTCGACTTTTGTTCTGCTTTACGGACATCGCGCGCAGAGGCGACATGGTATTGTTAAAATATCTATTGCGACAGGAGCGTCTGTCAAGGTCACCGAAAATTATAATGTTCCGTACTGTCAAGTGTGAAACATATACAAAAATAACTTAACGTTATTTTTGACAATTATATTGCAAATGATGTATTTTTAAATCGTCCTTGAAAATGTCATATCATGGCAGGAATCTTCAATATTTTTTTTATTCCACTTTCCCCTAACAGTTAATTTACAATTTAAGCTTAGTTACTTATTACTCGAAGCAGTGGTAAACAATGTAACAAACCTAATAAAACAATATGACAACGAACACAATGTTTTACATTGCAAAGTAATAAATACACACATAACCTATTTTTCACTACAAGTTTAATAAGTAATAAAATATTGTGAATATAAAAAATAACATATTTGTTAAAGTTCTCTGACAGTACTGCAATGGCTGATTCATCTAGCATTTTTTGGCTATAGATTAAAATATCTTTGTTTCAATTCATACATATAACGAATTTTGTAATTACCCCTTTTTTCATATGAAATATTCTGTTGCAAACACAGCATTTTATTGCGGTCTTAATATTTTCAAAATTGTAATATTTTTTACAATAATGTGTATTCAATGAAACAATTCCTGATTTATTTATTAGTTTAAAATTTCTAATTGTATATTTACACGATTAAATAAGATGGGAGTGACCGTGTCCCGAGTTAAAACAACCGATTTTACTAAATACTTGTGAATATCTATGTACGATACATTTACCAAAATAACATATTTATAAATTTTTATCTGTCTCTTCTGGCTAATCTCCGAAATGGCTGGACCGATTTTAACAGGACTTATACCGGAAGGTAGCTGATGTAACACAGAGCATCTTAGGCCACTTTTATTTAAGAAAAGTAATTGAACAAAAAACTAAACAAACAATTTTTTTTTTAATTCCACACGGATGATGTCGCGGGCATAGCTAGTTAAAAAGTAAACGAAGAAAAATATTAAAGTAACCTTTAATTTGAAACCGTAACTGATATGGCGCTAAACGCTGTCATTAATAAAATTATGTCTATTAGATATGTATTATGTACAACTTTAAATTTTTGTCCGTAAATAAAAGTTTACTGGATTAATAAATATATTTTTGACTATAATTATTATTAATGAAACAAAACGGACTACTATTTTTCTTCTAATCAATAGCATAAAAGAATTTTAGTAATTGCAAAATTTATACATCAAAGACATAATGAAATCAATAAGACGAAAAATCTTTTATCCAAGATTATGTTAAAAGATTTTTCTTCTTACTGATACTTCTTAAAGATTCTGCCCTCAGCATTTTAACGGGATTTATAAAAAGTTTAATCAGTCGTAAGATGTTGAAAATATCACTTTCACAAAATAACAATGAACGACGAATTCATATTATTACAAAACCCCACATGTGTGCGACGTTCCAGCATCAAATGTATATTTCCACATCGTCACCACTCATCGAATAAATTATGAAGAAGCCTCGCATCCGAAGCCCAGAATTTAATCCGTTTGTATTCGCTAAGACGTATGAGAACCATTAGAGGCATCGGGAATTGTAAAATGTACGCGCGAGTCTTTATATACCTTCAAACGACAGTCGTATTATTCAATTACGAACAAAATGGCATCCATTAAATATTGAATTATATAGAGGCGGTATTATTGACAAATGTAAATGATGGATGAGTTGGGTGTTAGGTTTTGAAAAGGATAAAAAATATGAACATAAACGATTTATTCTAACGCACAAAATGTGATACATTAATTACATTGTATATACAACTCATAGAGTATAAAAATATCCATAAAATTCAAATCATAAATAAATTATTTAATTTTCTTACTCAAAAGAACAATGTAATAATAGAAACTTCGATTCTCATACAAATTAAGAACAAACACACAACGGAAAAGTTATTCGACTCCTTAGTTTTATCGGGAATCTTTGGAGAAGTTTTTAAGGTTTGATTTGTAACAACTTGGGAGCAAATAGCTGAATAACTGGATACGATAAGAGATATATTCCTGCAATATTAACGCATAAAAAACATATTTTTACATTAATGCGATAAGATGTTTTGCGGCGATTGTTTGATAGCAGTACCGGGCCTTTCTTACACGTTTCTACAATACTAGGAATTTTATAATAAAAAAAATCCTGTGATAACATATTGTAAAATAGGATAGGATCATTATCAACAGCTTATAAAATAGGCGCAGCAATGTTAGGTTACCGACAAGTTATTTTTTTGGAAATTGTTATTATTTATATCGATAATAAATATTTATTTAAATTTTTAAATAGCTTCGTAAGAACGATAGCAGCTATAATCATGTGATAAATATACAAGTTACAATAAGTGATAAAACTATAAGTTGCAATAAAAACATTATGCTAACGTTTAAATCAAAGCTGTATGTTCTTAGCTACGACAATAACAACAAAGTCGAGTCTACGCAGACTAAGTTTTCCAGATAATATCTACATCCGTGTGACGGTTACGCATTCACGCTTCCCGGGTCTGCGCGCTTCGCTACTTTTGAACCCCTCACCTGTAGGTATTAGCGAATGTTTTAAAAGTTCACCGATTACGGAAAAGGTCTTATTAGAAATATATTCATTTGATTTATTAATATCATTAGCCAAATAGGATCAATTACGGTTACCACTAGTATATATCTTGAGAAAAATGCTAGAAGAACCCAAATTGATAGAAACTTGAAAAAGAGATAGCTCCTCTGTAATGGCATCATTCCATTTAAAGCTACGACAATTTTAAAAGCGTCATAATCTAACAACAGCCCTTAACAAACATATCGTTTAGTTTTGTGCTATCAATTCTAACTTTATCATTGCTTAAAAATCCATCACACTGTAATATCATTTTTTACAAGTTTTAGTTTATTATTCTTCTTAAATTTATCATATAATAATTAAGAGGCATTACTTAAGCATACACGTATGCCCACAAAAGAGTTGCCAATTTTTTAAAATCTAGATATAGTGATGACATACTTATACATACTTCTAGTATAACATAAAGTTATCTGTACATCGCTGTTTTTCTTATATTTGTCGATATTCCTATGCACAAATCCAGAATATCATATAAATATCGGCCATGTATCATCGTAATAATTTCTTTAACTTTTGCTATAGAATATATACAAGAACTATATATTGTGTCGGAAGATGGTAGTGCTCTTAGCCTTGGGAACTTTTACAAATTCATCGGTCATAAATTGATGAAACGGAAGGATCCATTTTCAAAATAAAAACTAGAAAGACATATTCCAGTTTGCACTATGACGTTCGCGCGAAGGTAAAAGTGCTACACTAGTTAATGTTTAGTGTTGCATATATGCATGTGCGGCCTGGAGGACAGCGAGGGCTACTCGGCAATCTTTGGTCACGCTTTTCGCGAAGGCGTGGGTGGGCGGCCGATCCGCATTTCCGTTTGTTTGTTGTGTGGTGTTTGATTCTGTTGCGATGTTATATTTGTGCGATTTATCGTGGCAGGAAAAGTAGATGCTGATGCAGCATTAACAGCGCTTGCCGTGTTGTAAATATTCGCAGCCTATGGCGTGTGACGCTTGTATTGTGGAAAAACTAAGATGAATATCGTTAAGGGTGTTTCTTAGACTCTTGAATGTTTTATAGGAGGTGCAGGAAGAATAGCTAAACGCGCTCGCTAAAATTTATCAAGTATTTATGTAATTATTTAAAGGGTATTTTTCTGTTATTATAAACGATGATTGTGGTAACAAGCTGTAAGTTATAAATATGACTTCGTTACATTACTTTTGAGAACTTATAGAAATCGAATTACAAAAAAAGTAAAAATTAATATTGAGGTTTTTGGACATGTAAATTTTGTTGAGAATAATGTTGCCTATGCAGGTGCAAAACTTAAACGCATAACACTTTTAGAACAACTTTACAACTCTCTATCCAAGAACAAATTGAGAACTTCACAAACCTCTACAACTAACAAAAGTAAAAAGAAGTTTATTCAGTCAAAGCCTCTTCAAAGTTAACCGAAAGACTTGTTTTCAACGAAGAACGTTTTCCCAATTGTTTAACTTTCAGTTAAGTTTTTTACGTTTTCTTTATGAATTGTAACACATTTTAAATTATTTACGATGCAAATTTTTAAAATTTGGTAGGCATATCATTTGATTTGCTCGTAGTGCTGTTAAATACCGAAATTGTAGCAAAATAGTTAAAGCAATAATTACTTGAATATATATGTATCATGATAATACATAAAAGTGGGACGCCTTGTTGAAATTAATGTTGCCTTATTGAATATTTATTAAAAAGATGCATGTTATTGCTATAAATTAACATAAAAATTAGAACAACTAAAGAGGGTCTTTAAAAACCCCACCATACACATAATAATTACGTAGTTTTAAATATAAGAAATTTAAATTACAAATAGTATAATATTTTAAGAGATAAGAGGAAAATACAAGAATAGCTCGAAACCCGAGTCTGTTTGATTAACAAATTAAGACTCCTCTGATTCAATAGGAAAAAAGAGTTTCGAGAACGGAGTTTTTTTATTTCTAAACTCCCGGTTCCACAGTTAGAAGATAAGTAAATTTGAATAATATCGAGCTTATCCAATTCGTAGGACTGTCGGGTTTGTAATATCATTAAGGGCACAATGGCCCCCAGGGGCCGGCTCAAATGATCCGTGACGAAAACTCCGCGATATCAATTTAAAATATTTACCCTTGTTAAATCTCCTGATGAGCGGCCAACTACCTAGACGCATCGCTGTACATAACTAAGTTTATGTAATTACAATATAATACAGCAACAATACTATGAGATTATGTATGTTCTTTAGATTCACCTACACCATACAATTATCGCAATGGTTGTATTTAAGACCATTATAATTCAAAATTATTATAATTTAAACGAACTGCTATATTACGCAAGTCGCTGTGCTTCTTCCGTTAACATAAGCAAAAGACATTATTTTGTTTTTATTTATTTACTAATATTTTCATTAAAAAAAGTAATAGACCAGAATTGTAATGCTCTATGAAATAGGTCGAAACTGATTGAAATCGAATTACCCTATCTTTTTACTATGCAGCGCTTGTTTTTGCGTATATTTTAGATTTTGATTGCGGTCAACTGACGGCTGGACCTTTTTCCATTACCGCACCCAGCCCAGTTCCATCATAACTCATTACTTTACTCTTATTGAATATAACCTCCATGAAAAACTGAATAATTTATTTTAATTACGACTTTACAGTACTAAGTAAAAACAATGTTTTCTTAACATGGAAACATGAAGTAAAAATACGTCACAGTTGTACGTTACACTAATTGACTAAGTTCGCACGTCGCTTATACGCATAGGACCATAGTTAATTTATGCATTAATAATATGATGTCACGGCAGCATTAAACTCTTATCGAGAGCGTGTATCTGATGAAACTGACATAATAACATAGAGCGCGACGCATTAATTCGTCAGTAGTCAATTTCTCTACGCGCCATCACGCTATTTGGACATAAATCAATCCAGCACGGTGTATTTACTTAGTGTATGAGCCTGATTCAAAATTGACCGTTAATATATTAACCATCGTTATAAAAGTTAGAAGGTGTAGTCTTTTTGAATTTAGTAAAAAAGGAGTTTTCTAACTATAGTTTTTACCTGTAGTTAAAATTCAAGTAAGCAAGGACGCAAATTACTTCCAAAGATTAGCTTCTTTAATTTTCGGAGAATCGGAAACGACAAACGATTGTACGAATAATCGGATAACGTCTCCCCTCTAGTACTTTTCAGGCGCGTGCCACAATAAAGGGTAATATAATATGAAATAGATATAGACAATACATATTCTCGGATCAATCCTTTATAAGTCGCCTATTTTTCTAGAGACAGCAGAAATTAGCGGGATCATCATAATGTTTTTGTTTTAATACTTGGTTTCGAATAACAGATATCCAATAAAACAGAATTTATCTAGTAATTATCCCTAACTCACCAAAAAAATGCTCTGAGTTGACGAAATAAAAAAAAGGCCTGTCATCGTTTTAATACGAAATCAATATGTACGAGATAACATATATAACATTTTAAAATTACTTTTAACACTGATACGAAGATCTGCTCTGGATGTGTTGAGCGCATTATTAAAGATACGCCTCGCCCATGAGCTGCTTTCATACACCTCGGCAACAACATGTGGGAACAAATTCGATATATCCACGCTTCATACGCGGCTGGTACGTAAATAGCGTAATCTTCTCAGAGTAAGAGGCCGTAAGCGTCGCCTTGATTCTCGTCATCTCAGTGCTATTGTAAACGGGCTTATTGTGCCACGGGATTGGTTTCCCAGCGAAGAAAGCGCCAGGGAATCGATTTAAAAATTTCCTTGAAAAGCTCCACAACAATGGCCTCTAATACTTGGATTGAACATATCTCGAAGGTAATATGATGTTGCGATACATAATTACGTGGGAAACGGCAGTGCGCAATATTTTTTTTTCTCCAATAACTATTCAAGTTTTATGTAATTATGATGTGATATATTTTAAATTATTGTATGTTTAAAAATAAGAAGTCAAAGTCGTCGGAAAACGTTGGAAGCAAACCACTTCCTACTGGTCCTATTGGAAATCTATCAAGATGACCTCTCTCCAGCAATGGACGACCTACGGCTGAAAATATGATGATGACAAATAAAAATAAATCGTTGATTGTTCAGAAAATTTCACAAAACTTTATAACTGCTCGACCAATTCAGTTTTTGTATTTGTTTTTTAGTAAGGATATGTTACGTGGAAGTTGGTTGTTGTGGAAAGAAAACATTAACAAATTGCTAGTAAAATCTTAACTACTAAAAATTTTTTTCCTCTACTAACAACACAGTGAAATAAAAATTAGGTGTCAATCATTGGTCATCAATGAAAACACATTATTAAATTCTTGTACAAAAGAAATAGATTTTTAGTAACAGTTGTTTATTACTCAGACATTAAATTATTAAATGGAATGATCGTTATGAACTTCTACTTCATCAGTTAGTTGTAAATATGCCAGATCCGTACCGTTTTGTTTGTGCTTCTATCGGTCACAATGAAATCCTTCGAATTATTTTATATTGCATCCAATGAAACGTTTTATAGTAACCATTCTAGTTCCTCGCTACCAGCGCGAAGGAAAGCGCGTAAAGTTTAGTGTTAAGACAACATAAAACTCATTGTAATACCTCGCCGCATCCACATTTTCATATTCATTGACCGTAAAAATATTTCCTATTTTGCGAGATTGAATTTTGCTAACATTGTTTGTAGGCGTTCGTCAGGTGGGCCCGTCCTGTGCGTTTTATTTTTATGGAGCGCAAACATCGCTCATCTTTGTTAGTTTCGCTTCTTACGTTTGGACAGCGGCCGTCGGGCCGTGATGAACGGCGTAAAGACGTATGAAAGAATCAGTTAGCTTATTTGCTAACGTATGGTACATAATCTAATTCCTCAAAAATAAATTTATACTCGCGATGAGCGATTTGAAATCAAATTGTGAATAAAATAGGAGTTAATTTATTATAACCCATCATAAAACCCTCAAGCAGCTATTTATTGTTTATAAATTAGAAACGTGAAAATTAAGTAGTTACTTCTTTAATACCAATAAGCAAACATTACCGTATAAAAGTTTCATACAAAAGCGCAAATTATATGATAACCAAAGTTGTTCATTGACTTTTAAATTATTTTAATGAAAGTGCAAGTAAACCTTGCACTTGATATAGAACTTACAAATAATGTATTTGATGTAATACATTCGAATTTTCGCACATATACATTGTAACATAACAAAGTATAAGGAACTCCTCACGAGTGGCGAAATATTGATTTTTTATACAACTCCAAGTTACTGAAGTAATTTTGTTTCAACAATTGAGCCACTTTGGACTGGTTACCGCTTTGAAATGACGTAGAGCATCAGTAGCTGTAGCCTGAGAACCCACAGTGAAGTTACGAGCCAACTGCTCTGAGTGGGCACGAGGACCCGCTATTGCGGTAAGAAGATGGGCGCGGAACATAGGTTAGCATCTCTGCCTGTATTTCCAGAGGCTCTCGGAAGTAATATTTTTAAGTAATTTTATTGATCCTCCGTCGTTGAATCTATACCAGATCGTGTGCTAAAAGCTGAGAATAAATAAATAAATACTTGGGAATACTCGCTCTCTTGGCCCATTTTACCCCTGTGGTGGTTAAAAGATCGAGAATAGAAGTGCGCTGAGTTCCACTGCTCCCTCCTTTTAGAGAATAAGGAAAGATTATTCCTTCCGGAAACGAGACAACGTAAGCTGCGGTCTCTAGCAGGTTCTAAGATTTAAAAGCATTTACGTAGCCTCATCGCATAACAAGGATGAAGAAATATCATGGATTTTTTACTCCTTATAAATAAAAAATAACCCGTCCTTGTCCTTCCCAAGTCCGGGTATATGAAAATGTTTCCACTACGCAACAAAAAAAATTTAAACAGAACAGGCCAAAAAACATTTACTCATTATTTTTATTTACTGTTTTTTCACATCAATGTGAAATAGAAATTAATCACATGTAAAAGGTCAAAAATAGAGTACAAAGGACGGACACAGTGTAGAATACGATTTCTTCCAGACAACCACTGGATGGACTTTGTTAATTAAAAATAATACAGCGGGCGATCATCAAGCAACAGGTGTTGCGAAAGTATGTTACTTAAATACTTACATAATGTCATAAAAATAAGTAAACAGTGGGAGCTATGCTCGGAGTTTCGCTGCGTCCACCAATCAGAAATGATGAAATACGAACAAGAACCAAGGTCACCGACATAGGTCAAAGCATTGCAAGTTTAAAGGGGCAGTAGATAAGGCACATCGTTACATTTAGCCGTTGGGGGCGAAAATTTCATGAGTGGCAACCTCGAGTCGATAGATGCGAACCTCCCCTAGGTGAAGTGACGACATAGCTAAGGTTGCGAAAAGTCGCTAGATTCGTGCAGCGTAAGTTCGATAATCGTGGCGATCTTTGGGTCAGGCTTATTCCTTGCAGTGGACATCTACCGACTCAAAAGAAAAAGAACAAGAAATTTATAGTAATATATAAATTACGCACTTAAAATCCTAAGTTCGATACAAAACATTATTAATCATAACTAATGACCATTGAAGAATATACCTGTAATCTATTTATCTGATCGATTATAAACCATATGTCCCTTGAATAAGAATAATAGCACACAGTACATCCACTTTACAAATAATAGAGACAACAATATTGACTATAAAACTTTACGTTTGCAATTTTCTTGCCGAGCTGTCTAATATGATCGAATTGCCAATTCATCAAATTCAATATACAGCTGTACTTACGTATACTCAGGTACCAAAACATATGACAACTGTTCCCTGTGTACTACGCAGGGGTAAATGCGGTAAGTGTAAAAGAAAATTTGTATGTTATATATATTAGTATGAGTATAGTCATACTAGTTTAAAATGTATCAAGTAGTAGTATAACAAAACGAAGTCCCTTTTGTTTCTTTTGTATTTAGAATTATTTTGAAATTTCAAATATAATTACAAATTAAAAAACACTTCCATATCGCATCATATTATTATGATATGGGCATGTTACATAATAAAGTGTTTAACCAACTAAGCTTTTTGATAAGAACTACGTAAAATTAGTATAAAACAATATCAAATTAATATAGGTACACAAGTGTACTTTATACTAATTATTCTTTTGGTCCGGCTAACTAACTATAAACTAACAGTTTTATCGGTATTATAGTGTGTAGAGAACGCTGCTGCCCATTCTCAGGAAATTTTCGTGTGAGCAGTGGCAACCCTATATAATTAATGCACAAAGTGTGAATTATAACAGATTGTATCCGAAAAGTCAAATTCGCGACCTGCGATCGCAAGTCACAGTGTTATACCACTAGGCTACAATTTTATATATTTTTAGAATATAAACATAACGAAATTTACTCTAAAATAATAAATTTATAATAAATTCATACATTACCCAGTCTAATAATCAAAATGCCAAATTGGAGGACGTTAATAGCTAATCTTAATAAATAAGTAATTATATGTCAGTAAAAGAGAAGTCAAAGTATTCTTCGTCTCCAGATGCATAGCATTAAACAATTAAGTGAACAAAGTGTATAATCAATGTGCATATAACATTAATAATTGCACACAGATACAATACATAGCTAGCGTTATAGCCGTGATGTTAGTATTAATTATATAAGTAGATGTTCGCCCCGGTAAGCTTTGTGCTCGAGCGGCTTTATATTGCATACTCTACACGCACGGGGATAATAATGAGGATATTAATAAATATATCTATTATTTATAATTGATTTAAACAACATAGATTTATGAGATGGATGGAGTAGTCAATAAAGACGTACAGTGTTGAAGGAGCTACGCTAGATATAACTAATAATACTAATTAAAAAATAATCGTTAGTAATGAGCCAATGAAATGGAATTAATCACTGGAATTAACTTTCTGATTAGAAACGACTTCTTTATTTACATGTGACTTAGTCTTCAGACAATGACTGTCCACTGCATTCTTAACTTAAACGGAGTTTAAACTATTCTCACAAGACCTCCTTTGTAACGATGAAGAAATTACATTATTAGTTTTAATCAGTGCACGTCCAATTCAGTTCTTATCCCCGGAGGGGCAAGTTACCTTTACGTAAACTAAAAAACGGCTCTATTAATACTTTATTACTCGTTGTGAGGGAGGGAGGTTATATTAATATATCAACATTATATTTATTTTGTTATATTTCTTTTATAATATCTAATACCTATAAAAATAATAACTAAAAAGGTAATAAAAATAAGTTATAGATAATATAGTCACACTGTTTATATAATGGTACCATGTTATATGATGTATTTGCTGAATGATTACTATTCAAAAATATCCGGTGCAATAGCAATTTCGGCTACAAAACGTAAAAATTCCATTTACACGCAGTAATCTCACTGAAAGAATATTGAACGAACAGATAATTATAAATCCATATTCGTTAAGCTTTTAATGTTCGACCGACGGACCTCGTGTTTCGTTTCGCTATTTTTTTTATTTTTATTTGAACATGCGTTTCGGGGAATTTTCATTTTTTTGTTTAACGGATTAAGGCTCTGTGCATACGATTTATTCAGTATTTTTTTTGTATTTTATTACCGCTATTGATACAGAATATTTTACGGAGATACATCCGCTGCTCGAACTTAAGTTTCAATGTAATGATACTTCAGTTTAAATCCCACTATTTTTTCATATTATTATAATATATTACAATAAATTACCTGGTCAGGTCATTCTCTGCCAGCTATGGTAAAGTTATCTGTTTAGGCTATATAGGTCATTATACCTGTTATATGTTATAATAAGAGTAAATAAATAAATACTTTTGCAATTTATTAATTCTTCCTTTGTTTCTTATTAAAATAAACATGTTTTATTAAGGAAGAAAGATATTAATAAAGTTTAATGAAAGTCCAGGTAATCTCGGACATCGTTTTCATATGCAATAATGTTTGATTAAGCACTCCATGATGCAAAGTCCATTCATCTTACATGTGTCGGTAGGTTCCTTGATTCCATAATGGAGAAGCATAGTGACGTGATTGTCCCCATTCCGCATTGTCGACGTCCGCCGTGCACTACATCTGCAATCCCTATTGTCTGACCGATTGATTACAATTCCCATTCAGTGTTTAGTATGTACTGATGCCTCGACTATGGTGCACACTAAACATATGTAATTGCATACGCCCATAAGCCGATTATTAAAGCTTAACGTGCTTAATTATATTCTATACAGGGCGTTTGGTTATATTATAAAAGCTGTAAACGGGTGAACGTATAGCCCATTTGCTCTCTGAACTTATCCAGAATTATTAACATATAATTTTATAACAATAGTTTAGTAAAATAAAATTACTTTATAATTATTTTAATTACAGTTTACTACATGTCCCATTTATACCTATTGTTATTCACTCTGTATTTGGATACTATTAGATTTGTTTACTTTCTAATTCTACTTAATTATGTACATTTTATAGTCTTTAAAATTTATAGGTTTAAAGTCACACTTTTCATAAGCGATATCTGCACGATCATTCGGAGGAAAAGAACTCTCTTATGGCGGTCGCTAGTCGTGTAGAGTTGTCTGAGAATTGTTTGGAGTAGAGGTGTGTGTTGCTACCCCAAAATCAGTGGCAAGGACGGCGTATAGAAGATATCAGTTTATCTATTATAAAAAGACGATAGACATTACGTTGGGGCCCTGTCGGTATTTTAAATGAATTTAATAACTCGTGGATAACTTCTTCATAGCACTTGATATGATAGTCACATGAGGTAAAATAGAAAATGTGTATCGAAAAACATCATTTAAAAATTAAGTAATTATAGAGTAATGTAATGCTGTGGTGTGAGTTTCCATTGATGATTATTACATTTAAACAATTTATTATAGGTAGCAAGTGGTAATATTGAAGTATTAAACAATTTTAACCGATAGAACTAGCTAATTACATGACATTGTTATCTTAATAAATATTTCTTAATAGAAAAAAGATGCTGCTTCATTATTTAGATAAGTTGTACCTACTAGATAAGTTGTACCTCTTATCGTCAAGTAAACAATTGTTTTAACTTATGTATATTTTAATTGCATGTTTTAGCTCATAATAAATTAAACAAACTCTAGCGGTAACAGATTCGCTAGACCAAAGGTTGATAAAAGTGGTCACGATTGTAAAAGTGTGGTCTACCCCCAGGAGTCCGCGGTGGATACAAAAAATGAGGGTTCTCTATTTGTAAGAGTGGGTCCGCAAATATTTATCTGCATTTGATAGTGAAGAACTAAAACTTTGGCGTGACTTTATCTTAGATAGATAAACCATTAATTCGTAGTTGGAACTAAGGCGCAACGCATATTTTCATAGTTAGATCTAATTCACATGTTTTTTCGAGTCTCGGGGATGTGGTGGAGTTGTCGTCGCAGATGGTCCACTGGAACCAGTTAAATTTTGAAAGTCGTCAGTAATAAAATAAATCCGGGATCTCTAAACTAAGCAAATGAACAAAATGTAAACTAAATATGTGTACATGGATTCGTTTCACAAATATTTAGATCGTTTCTTATTATAATATTGACGTCTCTGTAAAACGATAGTCACGCAACCGGAGCCTTGGCAGAGAACGGGTGTGAGTAAAATATTAGCCTTATTTAACAAGAAGCACGGATTCGTTCGTTCTGTCCGTCTACTTGTTATGAAAACTTACGGAGCAAACGGATAATCATTCTTAAAGGTTCTTCGATTAGATTATAGTTACTCATTATGAAAAACATTTTTTGTCACTCATTCACTATCTTCAATTCCATCACCCATCATCGTGCAAGCAAGCCTTTGTAATGCAATAACACTGCTATAAAATAATCACTACGCTGATCGCAACCACATCATATTTGTACAGAAATAGGTGCATTCCTCTTATTTTGTTTCACGTTAGAAACATCGTAGCAATACACTTCAGTAGAATACGAGTAATATTATAAAAAAAAAACTATGGATACCCTGGGTACATCTAAAATTTTGGCGATAATATGAAATAGGACAATATAGAATTGTTGTTGTGAACATATTTCAAACATAACTCGGAAAACAACCATATTTTATTCCTCTTCGTCTATATTTAGGAACAAACAGACAGCTAACTCCCAGTTACCACATTACCAGCTATAATTAAGAAAAAAATTGAGTTCATCTATCAAAAAAAAAGATGATAATGTGAAAATGTTCCAAATTGTGACACCGGGGCTGCGTGGAATTTGTCACGGAATAAAAATTAATTTGCCGAGTAATGCCGTTCATAGATCATCAGACTTCATAATTCATCCGTTTGAGGCCTGGCTTAAAAACTTGGATTTTTTCCATTAGACAAAGTTCTTTCCATCCCCGTCGGGATAAATCGGCGACCTGTTGCCATACTTAAAGATGTGTGCGAAGGCCTGCCCTCGATTTACTTAACATTCTAAGCAAATTGTCTTTCTTCTAACTTGTTTTTAAATGGTGTCCCTATCATAGCTTGAAAAAAGTTTTGAATAGAAAATAAGTTACTTGTTCACTAATATCTGTGGAATAAAAGTATTACGAACAGGAAAAAAAATAATTCGACTAACTAGTTGACTTTTACTTTTACAGCATTTCTAAAGTGATTTTTAATTTTATAGAAAATATTGAAGCATGTGTTAGTTTTTAATTCGATTTTTTATTTAAAAGATTATCACAAAATTATTTTAATTGAATAATTTCAAAAGAAAATTTTGCTTAAATTTAAATAATTCCCACTTTTTGATTACTTGAAAAAAATATACGAATGGTTAAGTTTTATATTAATGAGTTTTTTTTTTGTATTTTATCCACCATGTGCAAATATATGGTTTACTAATAATATTGTTAGCGTTGCTCGGTAACGTAAAATATCGAATGCGTAGTAAAATATAAACGATCTTGGTTTGAAAGTATCGGTACACTCAAACGTCAGGGCATAATATTGCAGAAAATTAAAAATGTTTATCATATCACAAACACTTTAAGCAACATAAAGCTCTGCTGCGTAAAATACACTAAATGCTTAATACACGCTCACTTTATAGTGTGCGTGAAATTTAGAGGAAAACATTGTAAAAATTACCTTTTTACGTATATGACCGTTTGTTACGTATTATGACCCCATACCGTAACTTGCATACGATATTTGATTTCTAGCAATTAGCGAGAGAATCCAAGTTAGCCGAAGCGATATTTTTTTAAATAACCCGTAAAACTTCATTTAAATAATCGACTTTATAAGTTAAATTTCAGTTCATTGTCATAATTTCAGCCACAAGACTTCCACGTCTGGATAGACCTGATCCGTAAATTTCCAAAGGCAGTAGTTTAAAGATGCATGCATTCAGCGTCTTCCAATAATGTTAATAAGACCGTCTTTCCTTATGGACTTTATGGACCGATGTCTTTCGCCACGCTTGCTTTAAGGCCCCAACATCAAGCTGTTGTGCGTGTTATGTGACCTGTCCACTGTCTTTTTAGCTTGCCAATTCGCTGAGCTAACTACGGTACTCTTCAATTCTGATTCGATTGCTTTGAATCTACCGTTTTTATAATGAAATATGTCAACAAACAAAACGTGTGGATATTATCTTTCTCGTTTTAGCTAAAGAGGCCTAAAATTTGCTAGCTATTTGTGCTAGATATTATTAACGAAATACAGGAGTCTTAGAAAACATAACAAAGAGGGGCATTGAAATAGACTGAAGTCAATAGGTGCGCAAATATTCATGAACTAAATATATCAGAGGAATAAATTAAAGTCGAAAATGGTAGTGAACGGTGAGTGTCCGGAAACAACTTTTGGTCCATAACGGTATTAGAAAGGCGATCTAGGTCTGTCGTCGAAGGACTTAGAGGAGAACCGTAATAGAGATGAAAAGATGACGTAAAGGGAGGCCGAACTTTATGCATGTTACGTATTTCTGTAAAGTTTTATTGTGTTGTTTTTAATTGTCCTGTATTGTTTTTTTTTATTAATTTTATTTGACAGTTCTATATAAAGTACAATACAAAATAAGGAAGACTTAGAATGAAATCTTAATCTGCAATTACTAGGTGGTACCAAAATTATTACAGTGCCTTGTAGTCACAAAAGAGCGCAGTCGCTTCCGACACTGCGATAAAAGGTTTTATTAATTTAACCACAACTTTCATAGCTTGCGGACCCGCGGGCCTTTAGCTTAACGTAGATTAATAGAGCTGAATATAAATCGAATATGTTTAGTAAATTTTGCGAGTTTTATTCTTGCTGGTAGAATAATTTTGGTAAATTAAGATCTTCGATCCGATAAATGGATGTATAGACAATCTTTTATCACCTCCATTTATAATAAAAAGTCCTTTATTTATAAAAAATATCAGTTACATTTTAGATATAATTAATTAAAATCAAAACTTAAACTTTGCAAAATCTTATTTATAAATATGCTAAGGAATTTAGTCTTTCATATATAGCAACCACTTACACATGTTTTTTTAAATCATAAGGTAATTAATAGTATTAAAAATCAATGCATTATATTTTTGTGGATATGGTACTTATCGCGATAATCATTATCAATTTTAATCAACAAAGCCGTGGTCACCATTATTAATTGTACAATTAACTTAAATAAACCTGATAAATTCACAACTAATTTTTGCAATTATAGTAAAACTTCTTCAAATTGATCACTCGTTAAATGTTAAAATACTTTATGTTATAAAGCAATGCTCTAATCTTTATAAATATTTAATAGGATAGTGGCTGTATGATTGTTACATACGCACATAAAACCCCAAGAGAAAGTTAGACTAGCAGTAAATTCTTTTTAAGACATCGTAAATATACTTAGTTTTTACGATCATTGGAACATTATTGTGATATTGACCATGTGAACATAGATAAGCCTACAATGGATATTTATATCTATTTTTCAAATCACAAAGACTTTTGCAATACAATTTATTCCAAGTAAATTATAGCATTTTATTAACGACTTTGACCGTTAGAACTAAAAACATATCACTTCACACAATGTTACATAGTAGCGCTACGCGTATGAGACAGATTCAAAAAAGTAAAGTTTCCACTTTTTACTACATTTTTCTGGTAGAATTCTAATTAAAATTATTTATTGTATACATGAGTTTATGGGTGATAATGTAAATAAAAACTGTATTGTAAGATCTTGTAAGTCCAACGAATAACCTTTGTACTATGTAAAAAGGTCATTGGTTAAATCCAACTCTGCTAGGCAGCTACTACTAAAACAAACTACTAAGCATCTTCTCATCGAATATCCATTAGTGCCATAAAATGCAGATAAACGACCAGTATTTGTTACCAGTGATTACTTACGGCATAAAAATGTGCAATGCATAAAATCACATAGCCTATAGGATTGGCCAGTCTAAGTTGCAGTTGGCAGACCACATAGCGGGCGCAATTGGTTGCCGCTGGATCCCTAAGGTTCTGGAATAGAGACCACAGATCATCAAGCGCAGCGTAGAACATCTCACAACCTAAACATTTTTCCTTGTTCGTCGAAAAATTCTGGATACAAACATCCTACCGGTGTTACTAGCAATGAATAGGCCTCATGTCGAGCCGTAGACGTCGCTTAAATGATGATGAATCCCATCCATCTATGAACATGCTCAAAAGCCTGTCACAGCGTCGAATAAAGGAGACCATCCTCATTTCATCATTTGTCATCGAAATAATCTTGCAGCAGTTATAATGTCTTTCTAAAATCATACTGAAGGTAAGTGAAAGTTTAAACACATTAAATACAGTTTCAATTAACTATAATTAAAGGCACGCAAGCCAGTGTAAAACTGTATCCAAATAAATGTTGTTATTGTTTAATATTTCATATATGTAAAGCGATGTTTTAGTATATTTCTGCAATTCTGTAAAAGACATTCCATGCGACATGCAAAATAAAATAGAAGCAGTTGCGACTACACTCAAAGTCCAACAAGTCGCACAAATCTTCGCCCGGCTTCCGGCTTTGTTTACAATCGTAAACATAACGCAGGCAGCAGACAAAGCCCATCTAAGATATTAGCAATCCTTTTTAACTTACATTCGAGACTGACAAATGAGTGTTTAGCTGTGGGGAGCAGGTGGCGCTTTATGAGCCGCGGCCGATCCCCGAGCGATGTATAAATCAAGACATTATCCAAGAAAGAGGTTTTTCTCTAACAATCAATACAACTAAGGCTGCGGAGCACATTGTAAATGTACACATATTACAGAAATATATATAGTTATAAAATATATTTATTACTGATGACTAGAAATAAAAAAAAATCATTATTAACATAATTGACGAGCCTAAAGGTATCAGGCATAAGTTTTAATACAGTTTGCTAGTATTTTCACGAATCGCCTCGTGATGCCGGAGTATATTCGAAGATATTTCTTTTTTTAATCTTTGTTAGGCTACTACCTCTCCTAAAGCGCTAATAGAATGGAACAGTGAGCAATCTTGGGATTTCCTTTCATTTTATTTTAGAAACGTTAATTTTTGGCAAGAACATTGACGATGAAATTCTAATAAAAAAATTAAATTAACATAATTTTTATAGATAAAAAATGTAAAAAAATTTAAACATATTCATGTACACGTATACCACAAGTTGATAATATACATGATTTTCAAAATTTTACATTCACTACGACACAAGGAAGCAGAAACCTATAAAAAAGTTTACTTATCTGTGAGGAAGAGCAGGCAGGTAGAAAACCGAAGGACAGACCACTAAAAGAACACGATACATAGTGAGCCTTACTCTTAGGGATGTGTGTGTTGTTTTTTAAAAATTTTATCGATACTACTTTATTTATAGCCTAATATTTAATTATCTTAAGCCTAAATCAATAACAAAATATGTTTACTATAATTTATTTTCATATGCGATAATACTTGGTGACTTTAAATTGAATAGATAATCACATACATACGAGTACTTATGGTACATGCGTATGTCGTAACGATATAAAAATAAGCACGTTAGCTATAAATTTAAAACTTTTATTAGTACCAAATATGTATAACATAGTAAAAAGAAACGTAAAATTCACACTTCAGTTAAACGTTAAATTAATTGATTACCATGAAGATGTGGTTTTTCGATGATGAAGATTGTTTAAGTACTGAAAACCGTAGAGTGGGCTATAATATTGTTAATTTTTGTGTTTAAAATGACTTCTTCGACAAGAGCTCAAGAGGTATAACACCAGCTCAACGGGGCCACATGTCTAATTACATCTAATACATTTAATATCAATATGAAGGTTGTACAAGAAATGTTTCCAAGAACAGTCACCACGAAGAGGAGTGATATTGAGTGGCCGGCACGAATTCCAGGTTTGGCGCCACAGATTCATTTATTTTCTGGGATATCTGAAAATCAGTCTTTTGTAACGCTCTGAAAATATTTTCTGTGTTAAAGCAAAGGTTAATAAAGAAATGGCGGCGATTAAAATAGCTCAACTAGCAGGTGTGTTTATGAAAACCTTCAGTTTCGCTAAGGAGAATGTCACTTAAGACCTGGTAAACATCTTAACGATATAATTTCCAAATAAATAACAGTCCGAAAAAACCACATTTTTATAATATTATTTAAAAAAGTGAACTTCACTTACCAGATACTGTTTGTTATTAATGTTGACAAAGTTGTTGAAAATGTTGTAGTTTAAGATAAGTAAAATTAAAGTAATCGATAATAAAAAATTATCACATCTCTAGCAAAGCTCGTAACGGGCAGACGATTAGCCCTGCTGTTTCTCCGGCCATCGTCTTGGAAATAGAAAATAGAGGCGGTGTGACATTGCAACTGGGGTTGGCTTACGTTTTAACTATAAAAGTATTTCAGTTTAGTAAATATTTTTAACTACATTTACATAAAATACAGACGAGTTTTCGCATTACAAAGCCATTAGAAAGAACAAAGTTGTTAGTAATTATTATACTGAGACACAAAACTTAATTGAAAATATTTCAACTGAATCGACTTAATTAAAAATGAAAGCAAAAAACGATGTAGCTACCGTAGAGCGCAAATAATGGCATAAAATAAAAGTAACTAAAAGGATATTCATTTGCAGCTATTTTAATTATGTTATCTAGCAGTGGGCGGAACAACAACAATCGAACACCGCCTATCAGCGCACCGCCCACTACAGCCGAATAATAGCGCCGATTGATCGTACAATTGTAAAACATGTGCCGACCGCATACCTCTAAATTCAATATGTTTTCACGAAGCTTTAAACCATACAACTATTTTAGAAAGCAGTCATTTAGTAATCATACGTAATAATCAACTATTTTTATATTATTGGACCAAGTCTAGTAGATGCATTTGCATTGACTCGCTCAAGTATACTCGACGTTCAGAACGCGCCATTGCTATCTATAAACGGTACAAGTTAAACGCGCGGTGGTCGGTTCAAACGTGACCGCTTTACGTATTTATACAGATGTACACCCCGCATTCATTCCCCTTGTAACACGTTCGGGGTTCCTGAGAAGAATTCAACTAACGTCGCCGTTGTACCGAACTTACTATTGGTACAAAAACGCGTGCGGCTTAGCAAAGATTACACGGCAGCCGCTTAATAAGGATTTGCCGGATTTCGGCTAATACCACGCTTGGATGTTTGGACATTGTATGACTTTGACACAACACATTGGTGTTTAACATAACATTCACTTTTTTATGCATTGATATTAAACCTAATAATAATCTTTTATCGTGAGCATTATATTATCTATCCATTGTGTGTACATGCTATCCTACATCTTACGAGCGTAGACCAGTTAAAAACTAATACAACTTACATAATAGTGCTTTGATTTATAATTTAATAACATAAAATTTTTGAATAAGTCTAAAGTTCAAATGAACATCATAAGTATGTTTTGTATATAAAACGGCAGGAAGTATTCAATGATAAAGAAATAGTACAATAGTAAATAAAAAAAAAATAAACTTTTTGGTTTATTATGTCATCCTCACAAAAGTATAAGTTATTTTAAAACCCTCGAGGCGCCATTATTGAAACAAATATTAAAAACCATTTATAACGCGATTGTTATTTCACGGCGCGTTGCGGTAGACAAGGTTAATAAACGAAAATTTATGTCTCTCGCGTAGCCGGACGTCTGTCTCGAGCACTCAACTTCCACAATATTCATAGAGAAAAATCATAGTTTATGACCCACAATCTTTCCCCAAGAAAGCTTCTTACGACACCCGAGAGCTGCATCGCATTAATTTTACTTATACTATAAATAAATCTCATTTCGTGATATTGAATAAGAGATCGTTGAGTTTCAGGCTGTTTATTACTGGAAATTGAATGTTTTATTATATTCAATAAAAATTTAAAATTACTCGACTCATACAACTCAATTCTGATGTTTTATTATTTGAGAGATATGCACAGGTCCATAGGCATGTATTCCACTCTTAGGGAGAATGGTCAGAGGAAGGAAGTAAACATTGCTCCAACAAATATCCGTCTCGAGTCTTCACACAGCCACCACACTAATATTATACTGTTTTCCAACACGCCTTCATTCAATGGAGAAGCATCCGGTTATATGATTGTAGTACTGCCTGTAGAGCACAGTTCCACAAGATCATGTCAGATGAAGCTGTAAAAGCTTCAATTCTAACAACTTTCAAAACGAACACTTCTTCCAAATGCATTCATATGGAGTCACGCTCTCTATACTTGATCGTAATAAATAATAGTTAATAAGATGCGACGCGTGAATTGTAGAAAAATACAATTTTGACGATGAACATGTTTGTCAACCATGTAATATTATCTCAACTGGAACACAAATATTGTAGACAATGTCATAAACAACCGTTTGGGCTTGGTGGATAATGGTGATACATAAGGATATTATTTCTTAAATGTGACGATTGTCTCAAGATATATTTTTCACTATTTGTTTATTATTACTATTATCATTGGAAATACTAGTTATCATAAATAGCAAAAACGAATCTCACTACGAGACTTAACATAACCGCTACGCTAATACAGCTCTTAACATAAATCTTATTTAAGAAATACCCACTAAATTTTTGTTATTTTCCTTAGTCGTAGATTACACAGAGGCCATAATTTTATTAAGCAAAAGAAAAATGGTAAAATCTCAGAAATTTTATTTTACGAACGTTTTTCGTTATTTGGTCTTATTGCCGTACTAAGGCATTGTACGTTTGCGATCTGGAAACCTATCAAAATCAATCATGGCGTCCCAAATCGTTTTCTACTTAACACGCACACACACACAATTCCGTAACGTCTGTGTGAAGGGAACATACTGATATAGGTCCCGTGTCACATTTTGAAAAGGGAAAGGGCCCAAGAATTAAGGCCGGGTGATTTAGAAAAGCATTAGAGTTAGTAAATCAAACAGTGGAAGGGATTCACCTGTTGGCGATCGAGCAAGCACGTTGGAGCGGGCCGAATAAATCAATCATTCAATAAGCAAGCCCCGCGGAGACCGAGACGATTTGTCTTGAAGGGGGACCGAGTCGTCTCCACTTCGCTAATGCGACCGTGACTCGTTCTTTTATGAGGTGACGTAAATAGTACGATACGTCATAAAATTTTTTGATTTAAAAATCAATATTAGTTTTTTTAACATGTTAATGGCTTAAAGCTGTAAAAGCTTTAAAGGTTGAATATCTTTTGCTAAAATCTTTAAAGTTGTTAAACCTATTTGCATTCAACCTATGTGAAAAAATCCCTCTGAAATTTGTTGGTTTTATTTGTATTATATTATGTGTTCTCCTTTTGGAATGAGACATGTAATCATCCAATAACTTCTGACAGTATAAAATCTGCAAGGACAGCAACAATAAATTATTTTCAATATAGTTTTCAGAATTTGTATAACGCTTTTTCTTAGTAAATTATCACAACAGTATTTATAGTCTCTGAAGCCATTTTTTTCTTTTGTCTTTAACCAATCATTCTTTATATTAACATTCATAAACTGTCTTTTAATCATGGTATTTAACTGTAAAACTATAATTATTCCAAAACATTAGCCGTTACTTAATGTTTTGTTTTTAACTATTAGTGTTGATTTCATGTCGAAGCTTTTAACTAAAATATGATAACTTTATATGTTGTACAAAATGTTTTATTTTGACAATTTATTTAACATTTAAAATCGTAAAAAATTAATTTTGTGAAGAAAGAACACTATTGAACATATTTTATAAATGTAACCAAACTGCGACAAAAAATACAATAAGCCTTCCGGTTGTTAAAGCTCTACTAGCAGAACTAAGAAAGGGACTAATATGTAGCTACTGCTGCATAGCGGAAGTTGCTATATATTAGTCCCTTTCTTAGTTAAGATGGACTTCCGCGAGGTAACATCTGATTCTAATAAATACTCTACTAGCGGAACTTTCAGTTTATATAAAGTACTTAAATTATTTAACTGATCTTTTATATTTACTTTCTGTATTGACTGTCAAGCTGTCAGGACTATTAATTATCTTGAGTGTACAAGAGTTCGATTTACATTTTTTTCTAGTATATATCAATTGCATGTATTATACGAGTATGTCATTGTCACTGTTTAGCAACGGTCGCGAAAAACAGATTAATCCGGACATCTCTATCGCCGAAAACCGGAAAGATATATGTTTAATACACACCAGAGATGGTGATTAACATAGTTTATTACATAACTACATAATGCACCAATTACTGCTGCTGGTTAGTATTTTAGACCCTAAGCATCCAACCGTACATTGCCTGCAAATAGGGTTACACAATATCTGCCCAAATTAATAACAATCAATTAATTCGATACGGACATACAGTGTTGCAATATTACTTACTAATGGCCATGAATATTCTCGTGACTCGTAGCATCCGTAGCTCCAGGCCATTAACAACATTGACTCAGTTATACGATAGCTACGCTCCGGCTGTATGTCCACGAAATTATATAACACGGCTGCATCGGATGAGTTAGTTTTGAAAGTTTTTTTTTTTTCATTATACATATACAATGAGTAAATTTGAAATAGCAAATGAAAAAGGTTTAATACTTATTTTATTATTATAGCTTAAACATCAAAAATTATACTGGTACTTAACGAATAATTTTACTTTGTGATTGACGGTATGGCAATGATATTGCATTATATAATCTCTCATAATTATTTCGAGTTATCATTAATATCTCTTCGCAGAACGCCTCAATCAAGTAAATTTCCGTCTCCTTTGTTTCATGGATATGATAACCTATCGACTTCTGCGGCTAGAACGTTTTATCAAGAATTGATGAAAATATTTTTATGGATATGTAGTAAAACTTGTTTTCTCTGACATAATACGTATTATAATATTCATTAAACGATTAAGAGGTGACTAAAATTCTTTTTTTTAATTATAAGTATTATATTATTAACAAGGTACCGTCGTAGCTCGAATATTTGCTCGTCTGAAATGGCACTGACTGATAGTACGCAAAATTTAATAATTTTAAATGCGGGAATTTTCTGGATGCAGACAGCTTAACACCGTCACCGTCACCAGTCATCGTGGTGTTCTTTGAGGCAACCTAAGCCGAGCAATAAGCATCTATGGTCTGAAAAGAAGAAGAATATAACAATAGGTTTATATATAAAATTTTCAATAACATTGAACAAATAATTTTTAACAACTATTCATTTTAACTTACCAAAAGTTCGTAACTACATTTTATCAGATAAAAGAACGTAGTAACAAATTTGTAAAATATTGACACAGACATAAAATAAACAGTGTAAACAAATAAGGCACGTCGCCATATTGTCAAAGCTTTCTTACATGAAGTCTTTTTCAAATGAAATGCTCGATCAATTTGAAATAATAGGATTTATATACAGAATGCATACCGAAACAGTGAGCCTGGATACCGGAAAAATATTTGTACTGTACAAAATTCGTTTTTTTTTTTAGCTACTTCTATTGAGTTCTGGCTACGTAATAATTTAACAAGTTGCAACCACTATCAATTGAATCTGTATTTTTTTGTTTGTATTACTTTTTTCTGCGGGATAAGCATTTGTAGTGTATTGATTCAATATGAAATATTATCACGGTTCACTATGAGGCAAAGTTGAATATAAATTGAAAGAAAATCCATACTCGGTATTCCAGAAAGAACCGAAAGCCTTTTCGCTGTTTAGCCTGCATAGGTTACACAAACAAGACGCGATTATCCTCAGATTTGCTACAAAAATCATAGGCAAATAGCAATATTCCTGGCAAACATCGTACACATCCCTAAACTAACATCGCAAAGAGCCCAGGGGTCCTCTTAGGTCTGGGCTTTTATATTTCAGTTCGTTACGTCGGTCTACCATCTGTTATTTTTACCTTTTACATATTTTAATGCCCCCGGAGGAGATTTTCTCACCGCTCTCTTAGCTCCTTTCAACCCATTGGACACTTAAACATTAAAATGCAATCTTCAACTCCGCTCACTTTTTCTATAAATGGACTATACCATCAAGTTTAATGGTTATTGTTTCTATTATTTTATAATAGCTGTGACAGTATTTCAGCATGGCCGTATAAAATTATTATAAAAAATAGCACCTTAAAGTAGTATACAGTAAAGTAAAGTAAACAGTAAACATCGTAGACAGTAAACTCTAATAATTTATTTAGTAAATTTGCTACAGTTTTTGTCTGGAGATGACACAATACAAATTAAATACCGTTAGTAATTAACACTATAAAATCCAGAGTAATATCTTATTACCTCCTTAAGAGTACAGTGTATAATCAACCCTCCAAAATATATTTATGGCAGAATATATCTTAATCGTCAGCTTGGCAGGCAGATTGGCGTTCGAGGTGTGGTATTATCTTATGCAGTAGAAGTTGCTGCTCATCCTCATTAATGCATGAAGTGTAAATTTTATGAATATGTCCCGGTAAACGAACCCATGGCCTACAGTTTTAAGTCTCAGTTCTCTACCGCTAATCTACCACTACTCGACCTGCCAAAAAACCTTGTACTAATAGCCTTATACCTAAAGGTCAAATTCGAAAAAATATCAAAATAAAATATACAATTAAGACTTATGAACAGCTTTTAATTTAGTCGGTAAATTGAGCTATGTATAAAAATATATAACTCAATTTATTGACTAAACTAAAACAAGTCGCCGTTACTTAATTAATTGAAATGTTTTGTAATGAGTAGAAGACGTTTCAGTGAATTGTTAATAAATTAAATCCACATAGTATTAAATTTTTGTCTCGTGAGCCGGTAGTGTAATTATTATTTCCTCAAAGCGCTAACAAAAATATCTTCAAAGCACACTTGAATAATTTAATAACATTACTCTGGTCTGAATGTTGGTAATATTAAAATATTTGTTTACGCACCGCTCTTATAGACCCTTGTTGAATTATGGTTAAAATAAATAATGAGAGAAGCTCTTATTTGCACTCCAAGCAGATCACGGAACCCAATTTAAACATTTTATTTGAACAACCCACTTCGTCCCGCTGTCGGATAAAAAGGTCTTCATGTGAATTTGAGTTCTCTAAGTATTCCGCTTAAACAGTGAATAAGGAATTTATACTTACAATGGATTTTCCAAATTACAATACTGAATATTCCATTTAAATAGCTGTACATTTGTCTCAAAGCGTTCAGAGGCGGGGATCATAAGAAATGCATAAGGTCGCAAGACACGGGTGTAAGGGTTCTGGGCCCGTGGCTCCGTAGCGAATGATATGACAAAGAATATTATTCGACATGCTCCCTGTTTGTATTTTTAATATTCGAAGTATCAACAAACTTTATCGTAAATGTTTTGTTGTTCCATACAACAAAGAAAGTTGAGCTCAGGGGACCTCGTTCAATATTCCAAATAAATATTATCGTGAAAATTTGAGGTATCGAAAACATAAAAACTCATCTACAATATAAAAAAAGTATTTCTTTCTTTCTGTCCCAACAACTTATTTAGTATACAGGCACATTTATTGTCGATTTTTATTGGAATACATGACAAACGTGGCTTCAACATCCCATACGATTTTTCCACTACTATTCTTATTGAATTCGAAACACAAATTTCCGTCAGTTCTTCATACGCTATTAATATTAACAATACCTATAATTCTTTAAATTTATACTTTTTATGTACATTTTAATGTAGTAGAAGTATTAGACACGTTAAGACATATTTAATTGTAAAATATAAAGACTTACAAAATAATTAAGTTATCAGTATCTCGTATAAAAGTGAATTAAAAAATAGGCAATGTCCATTTTTAAGACGCATTTATCATAATGGTTTTTATTAGACAACAGTATGAAGGATAGAGCGTTGCTTTCGAAAGACATCCTTTTAAATTAAGTTCATATAATGAATCGGTTTAGCGGGGATATAAAAAAGCTGATCTTGGCCGTATTCTTAGTACTCTTAAAACTTTTATAGGTTGGTTAGCAAAATCAGACCAACTGCTTATAGCGTACGTTCACAGCCAGAGGCTAACAGCGCACTTTGCTATATGTATTAAATATTTCTGTTACCACTAACATTATTGTTCATACAGCGATAGATCCAGTAACGTTAAATAAATAACATTGTTGAACATTAGATTTTTTTTTCATAATGTGGTTAAGTCATGTAAGTTCAAAGTAAGTATTGTTGGAGAAGAAGGCCGCGGAGAGGGAGAGCGAAAGAACATCGGAGCTAGTATTACCAAGCGGAGATCAGGATATCGGAGGAGATATATGCCCTTCTTGTACCCCCTTAACAAGGCCCTAGCGGCGTATTCGAGCTACACTTTTACCCTGACCCGGCGGTGACGTGAGAGTAATTCTGTTTACGTCTCTATAGCTAGCGAGGCTGCACATCTGCGATTGAAACTGATGTGGTTTGGTAAGGCTTCCGCGTTTAGAACAAAGGCGTCAAAGAAGACAGTGGGGTTTTGGCATTTGATGCGTTTTTCGAAATTGATGCCCCTGAACGGAAGAGCTATGAATGATTTCCCCACGAGAGGAAAAGAAAAAGGAATTTTTAACATGTCCAGACATCGCAAAAATTGTAGGTAATCTGTCAGTGTTGTTATAGGGTCCCGGATGCAAAACATTGAAGCTCTGGATAAGGATTATCAAGAAATATTCATATGAGAGCGAAAGGAATTCGCATCTCAATTACCCAACTCTAGTCCGTTTGCATTAAGAATGCAATATATCATCAGTTGTGTTCACAGTGACCAGCTGAATATGTGGTACAATTTCGACCGTAACAACTAATTACGAACAAAGAGTTTGTACGCCGAGGGTGAAGACATAAAATAAGGAAGATTGACACCGAGAGAAAGGGGAAGTTACGGCACGGGGGAAGAAGAAATTTATATGTTAAAAAATTAAAATTAAAATTTTTGATTTAATAAATTTATATAAATTAAACTGATATACTTATAGTGATACGTCAGGTCTATTACAATCTGGGTTCGCGATATAGAAATCGAATATCGTGCAAGATAGTTTATTTTTTGTTTACTTTCACGCTGTTGGCTAATATACGATACGCCTCATTAGTACCGTTAATTCCGTGTCTTCTTCACTGGAAAAGACACCTCGCTAGTAAATGAAACAGAAAATTAATAGAAGCAAAAAAAATTTTCTTTAAATAAATAGTAATTAAATGTCAATGAAGTTATAAAAAGTTAATGAAAACTTTATATGCTCAAGTGCAATTAGGGAATACAAAAACAATAGTAGTAAATAAATAAATAAAAAATAAATTTTGTCATTTTTCTACCCGACAGTCCGTCGTGAAATAAAAAAATTGACTCAAACCGAAAACTGATCCTAAACGAAGAGTTAAAAAAAGGTATTTGATTGAACTCAATAAAATGTACGTAAAACAATATCCAATAATTGCTTATTTTGTAGTATGGCTAACTTTAACTTATTTTTAAATACAATTATGTACTCCCAATGAGCAGTGGTAGCCCAGCGATATAGGAGTGAGAATTACGATCGTAGGTCGCAGGTTCGATTCCCGGGATTCAATCTTATGTATTTAAAATTTTGTGCATTCATTATGTATTATTGCCAATGCTCACAAGTTTCCAGATGATGGACAGCAGCCTCCTCGTATCATAATAGAACGATCGCAAACCCGCCGTGGCGATTTTGTTACATCGCCCCATAAATATTTTTGGCGGAGGCCTGCGCCATGCAGTGTATGTGTGGTCTAAAACAACGAATCCCAATGCTATTCTCCGGGGTTTTTAATGCTTAGACTCGATTTCAATGTTCCTAATGTGACCGTTGACCGTTGATTGAATATTTGACTTTCTAAGATCTTTTCTTAATTTTATTCTCAAAACTTCATTAAGTGTTTTCTACTGCGTCATTAAATGTATTACATATTTCGTGTTTCATCCTTACATAGTTGGAATGGACTACAAGTCATCTATAGGTCGAATCAGAGGACCTATAGACAAAAGAAAATTACCGTCATAGACCCGTAAAATAGCAAGTTGAAGTTAAAGTTAAAGCTAGCAAGCAAGTTCTAGAGACAAGACGCAACGTAGGAAGTCCACTTACAGTGTGAACAGGCGACCTGACCTGACTGACGTGAAGGTAGTTCGAAACACTGGGTGCAAACCGCTTGCAATGGGACTTATGGGAAATCTATGGGAGGATGCCTTGTAAACGTTTTACTAAATAAATTAAATTATAATTATGGTAATTAAATTATTCGAACTGTAACTTTAGTGACATAAATTAACTATATTTTTAGAAATCATACAATTAAAAAAGGATAAAACAAATTCTAAGGAGAATAAAGAAACTATAGCAAAAGCATTACAATTTTTTTATAATCTGGAAAGTTAATAAAAAAATAAGATCAAAAAAGAATAGAAGTAAATATAATTTCTCGTCGCGCGGTTTGTTTTAAACCCCTCATCTCACAAGATTTGCCCTCACGGCAATATTGTTGTATAAAGACAAAGAATTTCATAAAGAATCCACCCACGGCGAGCGCTTTTGAACAACTGGGCTTGAGTATCGTTATAGTAACAAATTAATAATATTAAGCTTTTAATTAGCCTAAAGTGAAAAACTCGTTCTCTTTGAAGAGAAAGCAATATTTGCTTTACTAGTGACATAATGTCTAAAAAATAGGGTTGTTTGCGTTACTCGAAACCATTTTTTTTACAAATTATTGTTTAAATGAATACAGTAAGTATTACACAATCACATTATGTTATTGAGTAATAGAAAATTATATAGAGTGCGAGTAAAAGCACGAAAGCGCCGCCACGCGCATTGATAGCGGACTAATAGAATGTAATAAACTATCCCCCCTTCCCTCCGTCTTGCGGCGCTCGTACCTAAGGAGCGGTACAGCGGTTTTGGCATTACTATATTATTATTAATAAGACCAAAAGATTCCACGACGAAGACACGATTCTTACAATTTAAAAAAAAGTTTTTTTTACAGCTAAAGGTACTTTTTTTATAGCCGAGCGCAATAGTGATCAAGTGAACAAACGATACGAAACTCCAGCGATTTAACAAGCACTTAAAAAAGTTTTTGTAAAATCATTAACATTCATGAATAATCTGACATTTTTTTTGTTTGTTTGGATAGATCTTCGTGCCCACTAAAACCCTCGGAGGTCAAGCTCTGCGCAATATGCGGGAACATCATTAGAATTTTTTTCTGGCCTCCTTATCGCGCTGTGCTAACCTAACCTGTCTTAATGATTTTATTCTCTTCTTTTATATCTAATTTCTTTTTCATCTTCTTTCACAAAAATTAAAGCTAAAGAGGAATAGGAATCTACTTTGTTGTTTAATGAATTGTACAAGTAGAGCACATGGCCCCAGACAAATATTTTCTTTATGATTATAAGAAATTTTGAAAATCACAAATGATTTTGAGATTTTATGCTTGACTCCAGCTGACGTAAAAATTTCAATTTAAATATATTCATTTATTCGTGTTCGCCTTTGCTACCCCTAAATCGCCACAGCGACCAGTCTCACGCTGTCAGCATCCAGCGAGTTCTCGCGCCCTTGATAACAGTCCACCTACCTATACCGCGTATAACAGCTTGTCGTCGCAACTCCTACAACTACATGTGAGTTAAATGCAACTACGCAACTAACACTTTGTAACAATTGAACGCGAAATATCGTAATCCTCCCAACGTTTGTTATTCATACGATAAGCAAACTCATTCCCTGTGTTACCAATATGACAAGTTCAAAATTTCCTTGTGGAGTTGGTATAAGACCGGGGATTAACCTTTAATTACTTTAATTACGCACGGGGCTGATCTTACGCAGGTAAACAAACTTCGTCTCCCGCTGCCGTCTTGCGGTCTGGTGAATTTAGCAATATAAGGGCAATAACACATTCAAGTCATTTATATATATTACGAACATCTTCGTAATAACACTTTGGCGGAAATATAATTTAAAAAGAGTATTTAAGAGTAACAAGAATGAAATACTAAAAAAAAAACAATATTTTTAAGGGTTGCTATTAATTTGAAATCAATATTTCTTTTAAAATCCTGTAACTCGTATTATAAGTTTGAAGTTAGTTTAGAAACAGATTTCAATGACATTTACCACAAAAAGATTATTCCAATTCTTGGAAAATTTATTTATTGGTACAAAGTTAGTAGTTTATTTCTGACAATATTTTCTTTGAAAGATCTAATATGCCTATACATTATACGTTGGCGTATTAAATTATTACGTAACTTTGGAAATAAGGCCGTCTACGCGACAAAATAAACAAAATAGTATGACGATTAAAATCCGCATGACAATTCTTTTTAATAAGCAACATACATGATGATTGGTTGAAAGTCTAAATGTATAAAAGAGATGAATGCTCATTTGTCAGAAAAATCCATAAAATGTTATAGACCTATTTCCAACTAGCCTGTATAAAGTAATTTATTGAATTTCGACAGGCCGATACTTTAGTTCGACGAAGTCTATAGGGACAGATTGTAAATAATAATTTTATATGGTTTATATAGCACACACAAAAGTAATTTGTCGTCAATGAATTTATGATACACCCTATCCAAAAATTAATTGATTTAGGAATAATAAATAACGTAATAATAACATACTAAGAAAATGCGTTTTCAAAATTTAAATTACAACGCAATAAGATTAATTTGTTATCCCTGCAGACTTTCTATTGCTAGAAGGTACAGGTCTGTCGCATTTCAAAAGGAAAAAAAAAACTAAAACGTAAGATTATTCAAAGCGATACAGGTAATTGTAAATTGGTGTAAAAACTTTTTGGTGACCTATGAGCTACACAGTGTCTTTTAAAATTTTGAACGGATTTAATTTGTCATAAACATTGTTACTATGTTCAGGCAAACCAATATGGAAGACAGTCTGTATTGTACCAAGTTACAGGTACAGGAAGCGTCAATACAGTCAGTGTACACACATCTTAATGTGTACCGAGTTATCTCAGCGCATCTCGGGCGGGGACACTCACGTCCGGACGAAATGATTAAATTACTACATAACACTAACTCAAATATATTGTGCCCGTTTATATTTACCTGCGGACGTGCCCAAACCGAGCTCCCCAAAGCGCTTTACTGAGTATATTTGTTATAAACACGGAAATATTTCAATGTTGCATGCACTAATTAGTTAATATAAGACCCGTTTTCATTTCCGTTGCTATATTTAAGACTCGCTGTTGTTATTAACTCTTACTTACTACATAAATAACAGGCAAAACAAATGACAGTTGATGTTTTGTATCACTTGTACTTATTTCTAAAAGCTTATGAATCGCTTAAAAACTTGATATAACACGAAGTGAAACTATAATAAATTAAATTCAGCCAGTACAAAACAAATTTCATGCGACGAAATAAATTGTACGAAATGAATATGAATAAATTAAAATAGCTATGAGAAACGTTTTATTAGTTTAATGAGTAATGAAATTTAAGATTTCATATTTTGCTCAAAGTGGAATTGTCTACGCCGTGTACACTATTATCATTAAGTAAATTACATCTTTTCCGCTATGTTGCTAAAACGTTTCGCAAACGTATTCCATAATTTAAATTAGATTTTATATTTTTCTTATTAATTAAATATTAAATCATAACATTACTGAACCTGGTCAAAGAATTTATAACTAAGTGCACGTCGTTCTCTCTTCGAAGCTTTACGACTTCTTATAATTTCTAACAATGAAAATCCTTAATGTTAATTTGTATTAATAACAATATATATATATATTCACTCATTTAATGTGTTGACATACATTTCACACGTGTTTATTACATTATAAGTGAAACGAATATTTAATGCATATTTATAATTACGTTAAGTATTAAAAGTTACAATACATTATAATACAGACAATTTTGAGTAACTGACAAAATATTAGTAAGCGCCATCTATGTTTTTCCCTTAGTACTAACGTAACAGTACTATCAGCGAACAGGAGCGTCATACGAATCCCATCGTAAACTACACGCTTCGTTGAATAACGTCGATGCCAGCGCCTCTCCTATTGTTAAAGTAACTTCTTTAGCCAGATCAACTTACAATTTATTTTGTAGCAGGCGATGTTGTAAATCCGTTTTACCTGAAAAAATTAAAAGTCTTTTACTAATAATCACTAGTAATGTTATTAATATTCACTGGAAAAGTTTTATTATAATTTTTATACATTACAGATTTTCTGCTATCTTACAAATCGAAGAACACAGCAAATTTGGGGTTTAGAAAACAAATGTAACAATTTTATTTATGTTGCAATTACACACATACGTATACATAAATTATATACATATATTACTGCATGATGACTCATCATGCTCATAAATGCATTGAGGAAGCTTTGTAACTGCAAACCATCCATGTAATTAATATTCCAGTCAATAAGCACGTTTGTCCCGTCATCCGTCGCTATTCGCCCGTATACATATAGAAATGTTCATAGAAACTTTATAGGTGTACAAACTTATACATATCTACATCTGGTTCGATTTAGATTGTCCCTGTTTACTAAAAAAAACCTTTTTTTTAAATCATCGTCCTTCATTGTACATAGCAAATTAACTAAACAAGCTTTGACATATTTGTACTGGAATAAACATTATTTTATGGATTTTCTTGTTTAAATTTATTTTAACACGTTGGATACTTGTCGTATTTATTTTCTCCGTATCAATAAATACAATGGATAAAAATTTAAAATCTTAACATACGTTTATATTCATTATGTTCGTGTCAAAATGTGAAGGCGAAATGAAGGGCAGCAACCCGACAGAAAGCTACGTTTTATGCAAATGTGTCGTTTTGCTTCATTTACAAGTCTATTTAATGCTTAACTACGACGACCCGTCCTCCTTTTGTTTAGTTGTAATTTTAAGCCCGCTATAAATGCGTGTTCATTACGAGGACCCACAACATATACTACGTAATCGTAATTGTAATAAACGATTAGCGATTTCCTAATATCGCACACATTGGCGCACGACAACACATCATTATTTTATTTTGTAGTGTTTTTATAAGAAATATGAACGCTTATACAATGTCTAGCCTTTACACATCGTAATCACCATTATCAATAAAAAGTTATCACACAGAAAAATGTTTCTTTATTTTATTTTTTCTATTTGAAGTGACAAGCCAAGAACAGATAGCAAATATTCTTTAATTTTATTATGCAGTAATCCGAATTTTGATAACGTTTTTTATTACTATTTTATCATTACTTATTTTATTACTTCAGGAGCTGAAAATTCTAGGATTTTGTTTTAGGATTCACACTTTATCCGCAAATTAACTATACATTCACCCTTTTAAAGATGTCCATGCCTATAACCAAACATTCTGAACAAACATTGTAAATTTTTGATGCATCGTTAATTTATTTTAAGTCTCAAATTATATAAAGGTTTAATGTGAGATGTAATGTCTTATATAGTCGTTAGAAGTGGATCGCTCTGCACGGGCATCGGTGTTAATGGAAAATTAATGCATAAAGTTACAGAACAACAATTTCACTTTATCATTCACGATTCGCCGTTCAAGTGCAACAGCTCGGTGGCCGAACGTGTTTAGCCAAAGTGAAACAGTTGGAGACACGTGTAACGTGTCCGCAAGAATTGCAACATTAATTAAAAGAGACGAATTATTTACTCCCATGTGATCTGTATCTCATCAATTTTGTAGTCACCGACCACATAACAACCGAAGATATTTTGCTACGAATCAAATCATTTTAAAGATAGTGTAATCATTAATATATGTTTTCGATTTGTGGTCTTTACACAATTATAATTAAATATTTCAAAGGATTTATAATTTTAGAATTAACGTCTTGACATTAATAAAAAATGAAAAGTAATTTAAACATTCATGTCATTAGATTTTTGTTAATTAAGCTGAATTAGGTATAGATTTTTGCAAACTGCTTAGTAACATACTCAATGATAAACAAAAAAATAGCATTGATGATAGTAGCAAAAAATAGCAGCTCAGAGCTTTGTGTAACATTTGAAGCTGTCCAATCTTAATCTTATGAGGGAAGGAAATATTATAATACAGATTATGTTGACAACGGTAAGACACGTTTAATTTCACGTTAACGGCGCTATTTTTTACTAAAAAGTTTATCTTTATTTTGAATATTAATTTATATATTTATTTTATTTTGCTGATTAGTAATAGTTTGACAACATTATTCAAGAGCTTTAGCTTAATATAAGGAAGATTTTTCATTTTTCAATAAAAAAATCATGATTTAAACTCTATGGACTGTACTACTTGCTATTTTAACTCTTTAACCCTTATTATACAAATAGAAATGAATATGAAATAGCTACAGTGACCATTTATTTCCATACTACTGTTTGTCGGCAGGCCTAATCACCGGGGCCTGGCTTACATAGACGAGCGGGATTAAAAAAATTAATAATTAGTATCTAAATAGGCTACGTATATTAATCGCAAGACCGATATGTTTTGTAAAAAGAACATACTTTCACTCAGTTTCTACTTACTTATATTTCTACGATATAAACAGTACAGTTTTATTATTTCAAAACTATATTCGTAAGAGAGGCCCTCAAGGTCACGCAACTGTGTCGTCCTTTTAAAAACGTGTTACACGTCCGCAATTTTTCGCGATGAATGACCTCCGCTTCTTCAAGGCGAGAGTCACAAATGAATAAAATATATTACTATTCGCTCTCGTAGTTTTTTTTTTAAAGACATTGCTCACTAACCTTGAATATGCTTTAACATTTTTAATAAGCTTAATTCGTTTTTTTTTTTAATTATATATAGAACATAAAAATATAGTTTCGATCATGAATATAGTCTTAGATAAATAGAACTGCCCTTTAGTCTAGGTCAGAAATACGCTTTTTTCCCTTTTGATAGGTTTTAATAATTGATAGAAATACTAAGCAGAAATTAAACTAATCAAAGATGTATAGTTAAGGTACATTAAAAATTTTAAACCCACATCAAATATTATACTTCTTTTGAATTAACGTAAGTTATCTATCGAACATTGCTACAAATACGTAGCCACGTGGGCTATTCACTTGTGTGTCACTTGCCTTCCTTAAAGATCCGTATTTGGCTATCTTTCCCCAATAATTGAATGTGCAAATTAGCAAAAGAATGCAGAAGTAACACTGACATATTCATTGATTCTTTTCATTGTTCTCGTTGCAATGATATAAATTATCTATTATACTGAATGCCATCCCAATCCATAGTATCCCACTGGAATAAGTTGCTGTGACATCCTTCTACCACGTACTGGCATTTTTTACCTTATTTCTTATTTGTGTTTTTACTGTTTGCTTATAATTATTTGTGCAACCTGTTTTTAATCAGTGTAAAAGCTTAACATTAAAAAAAATATATGTTAATGCTAGTGTTGTTAAGAAGACAGTCGCGGTAATTTTAGTTAACAACACATGCCAAATTCCTGTACACACTTGTAACACTTGTTTATCTAATACCACAGACAAACGGTAGAGCACGGTACACGCTCGCGAGGCCCGTCTGCCTATATAACACACATAAATAACGTCACAACAGCGACGTCAGAGGCAGATCTCCGTTTGCAAACCAGACCGCGTTTGAACTGTTGTACGCTATGCCCATTTTAGTTTGCTTCTGACATGCTATTAACTGTTATGATGAATAAGTAAAAGTCATCTTTGTAAACAGTACTGCAACTTAATGAACGTACAAGTTGAATTAAAAACATGTAGTTACTTACTCACGGTCTTGTTTATAGGTTAATAAATCTATATAAGAGCAAAACTCCAGAAACGCTTGCCAAATCAACATTTTCTGTTTCATTACTTTGTTAAGACACGTGGAAGGTTCTTAGGAATAAAAAAAATTGCGAGGACAATTTAGGAACTCCGCTTTTTTTTCTGACCTAGCAATGAATTAACAAAAACAACCATTACTGGCTGCTATACGTTGATATCAAATCAATCAAATTAAGAAGCGTCGTAATTGTTACAAGAGCATTAGATTCATGTGTCAAAATGGAATAAGATTCAATTCAATTTTTATTTTATTGAACTGTGATAGGCTTATTACATTTAACAGAATAAATTCAAAATTTACTATTTATAAGCTTGTCACTGCTCCCTTTGTTTATAGTAAAATTTATAAAACTCACAATGTTTATGGCATTTTTACAAAACAATATTTACTATTTTTATCGATAACATTAGTAATTTGTTTTTAGTTTACACATATTCTGAAATAATAGAAGAGTTGATTGACAATCCACAAATTATACCAGCAATCACGACTCGATAATATCGATTTCAATTAATAATGGTTACTACCTAACTCCTTACAAGGATAATTCGGTTAACAATCTCAAAACCGTAAAAGACAGGATCTTCGAGATGTCCTCTACATTTATCACACCACTAATACGTAAGCTATGATGGTCAAACATGCTGATTATTACAATGTTATTATAACCATTCTACTTTGGAAGAAAAGTATTTTCTAGACTACTTCATTTAATGTTGAATAATAACATTGTTTATTTTGTACTCTACTAATACCAGAAACGTGAGTTAAACAATTAATTTCGCAAAGGAAAGGAAACTATAAAACTAAATAATTTATATTTCATCTAACCATAAATAAAGGTACGAACCGAATACGACACCCCAGCCGAACTAATATTAGTTTCGCGTTTCATTCGGCCGGTTGTAAATTTCAGCAGTTTACTGTTGTGGCACTATTCAGCAACAAATATAGGTTTGCGACTCCCGAAACTAATATCCATTGCAAATTATACCTAATTGCTTAGGACTTATAAAATTAACAATGAACTGCTCGTAATTTAGCAACGGCAAAATAATAATGTACAGCTCCCGAATAGCGAAGTAACGTTCGAAGCATCGAGAAGCATGAAATAGCTTCGTGATAACGGCACGGGAGTAATAAACTAGCAAGCTATTACTTGGCGAACTGAACAAGGCAAATCTTTGCGTAACAGTGAACAGCTCATTAGGTAAATTGATATATTTAATTAATGTTAATTACTTATTACGTACCATCTAAATTTCACTCATATCCATAAAATTCAATACCCAATTTATTTCTCAGTATTTTTTTAAATTATTTGGCTTTATGTATAAAAAAATGTTTTAATCTTTACTTATAACATTACTGTAAATGTTGTCCGCACTTTCAATGAGCAGGTGCATCAGAATTTGTAATTGTCAATAACTAAAAATTATAATTATTTCAATGCTTATTCTTTTGGTGTGTTTAAATAAATGTAAAACCGAAAATCTGTTTCAATATCGTCTGTTGAAAGTAGTTAAAATATATAAAATATAGTTATAAAGGAATTTTCTATTTTTAAGACTTAATTTTAAGGACATGAATAAATCCAATATATTCATAATAAAATTTCACAAAAATCCGTAAGTAAAAATGAGTTACAACTTTTACCATTAATCTTATTTTTAATATAAAAATGAACAGTAATAACCAATGAAAATTCAATATTTAGAGTAGGGACTTTGGAGCCAAAGCGCGTGACACCATTAGGAAGCGGGATACCCTTCGGAATGTCATGCTCTCTTCACTCACTGACTTACTCGATCGAGCTGGCTATACATATTTTTAATCGAGAGCTATATTTACGTGGTACATATGGCGTGTATACATTAAGATTTACCAAAGCCCCATAATCTACAGATATATATTTTTAAGAAAGAACTTGAATACCGTACGATGCCTTGATCTAAGATTTTGAAAATGCTAACAATTTTTTTTCTCTATAGTAACGCAACTAGACATGCACGTGCAACCTTAGGCGATGTTCGTTCAATGGTGTATCGTTTTAACTTTTCTTAAATTTATTGTTTCAATAACTAGGCGTAGTAAATTATTTCGAAAAGTATCCAACAAAAAAGAAGTATCTCTGTCTCGTATCAGGAAAACACCATCTTGTAACATCATCTTCACCGTGTTCTTTGGGGTATAACATGCAAAACACCTGCAAATATGGCCCTTGTAAAGAAAAAGAAACAAATAAAACACTTCTCGAGTATTAAGAATTTACGTTGATGTCTAAAAAAGTAATTTCAATGGCGATGTATGCTTCTAATAGGAATGTGTTAAATAAATTTCATTTACTAATGAGTCCATTAATTAATAATAATAAACCACACGGCCATAATACCCTTGCATCTTATTATTTAAATTGTAATTATTTGACATAAATACATTTATACCGCCGCAATTAATATCAAACATTCATATTCATTTAAAATCTTACATATTATTTTGTGGTTTCGTGGTTAGTTTACTGAGTTCACTCCATATTATTATTATTATTTTGAATATTTGGTTTCCTACGTGATTTTTTCATAATTATTTACGTTTACAAATAAAGGGACAACGTTTAAACACAAAACATCTTTATTGACCTCCGAATAGTAAATAAATCTAACATTCACAATCTATTTGTAGAAATAATTAAATTCGTTCAAGTCAACTTGAAAGTGTCAAGGCACCACCTAGACAAATTCCAAAGAAATGAAAGGATGAGAAGAGCGGCCAAACTCCTCCTTTTCAAGAAAAACACCGTTATAAATATGAGCCTTATTGCCTATTCATTTGTTTCTTGCGGCAAACATTTACGTGTATTAATAATGGTCCATATTCAAATGTGTGTTACAGACTAGGCGATTATTTATTCCTTACCAATGGGATTGCTAGCGAACGCCATTTAACCATATTTACACTTCACTGCATTTTACCTTTACATAACATGTGAAACCACTACGAAGTCACATTGAGGCGCGGTTAGAAGAGGACATTTTACCAAAGGCTAAATATAAAAACTGCGTACTCAACGTAAAATATCTTGTAGTCTAGAGACATCTGTACAGCCTGGGCGTAGTATATAAGGTACGTCAATAACGTTTTCTTTTAGATTTACGTGAACTCTAACTAACGAGGTACATATTGAAGCGGCTTTGAATAATCTATAAATCCTTACCAGACATGTTTTCATAGTAATATTAATAAATATAACTTAATACTACTTACCTTATTAGGTTCGGTTATAGGTTTCATATATATCAAAAATATTGTACAATTGTTATAATTAAATATTTTACTGCATTATACCATTAAACGTACACCTTAACATTCTGACATCAATTCAATTTAGGAGACGGGCGAAGATGTCGCGGTTCCTTGAAAATAAACGACACATCTTTCATCGCTAAAACCTTTCAGATTTACGGGTGCACGAAAACGAATGTCAAGCCCGCTACAAAGCTCCGACTACTCCGCGAAACATCAAACATGTTTTTTTAAACAGAATAAAAATAAAAATTTATGTATGCTTCTTAAAACGCAATAGAATAAATCAAAATGGGCGTTTTGATGTAACCATGTTCCCGTTTCTCAAAATCGTAACGTCAAACGTTTATATTGAGGAAACTATAAAATCGGGATAATCATAAAAGCAAAGTTGGGCGGCAGCCAACTGAGCGTCGACAATGAAAAATAATTCGACATACGGCCCGCGACTCTACGGAACTGGATCAAAAGTTTTACGTTTTATTGCTCGTTGTTATGTCCGCGTTCTACTATTTATACTGAAATATGATTTGTTTGTTTATTCAAGAACCGAACCCTGGTTTGCTCTGAATCTATCTACTACGAGGTTACAACATATTGGTAATAACACTAAATTAAATCCTTTCAACGTTGATAACTTTCTTAGATATAAAAGACAACAGAATACTATAAAGTCAGCTGTTGTTTCATACAACGATCTTTTCATTCAACATTCAGTTATTTCTTGATATTTCTAACAAAAACAACCAATAATGTGTTTTGTGTTATATATAAACATCAACATTTCATCCATAGGACATTAACTGTTGAACATATGCTTTTCCCATAATTTGGAATAGAAGTGGCCCGCATACAGCGACTTCCGACAATCTTAAAAAGCTTGCCTGAACACTTTGCCGATCCGTGATCTCCAATACAAGATCTTAAAGCCCAAGCCGCTGTTTGTTTTACGTGCTACGTGGTCTGCCCGCTACCATTTCAGCTTGTCAACCCGCGGAGCTATGCCAGTTAATTTAGTTCGTTTAAGGGTCATTTTTGACAAATTTGGCCTGTTTCTAAAACTCAGATGTAAAAATTGCATCACAATTGAATCTCTTTGGGTAAATTCAAACACAATCACTTCTAACAAAAAGTTTAACGAAGAAAATTACAAATTCGTAAGATACTTCACATGCACTGATTAAACATTGGCTCGCATAGTATATAAATGCTTATACCCTCTGATTGGTAACTAAATAACACGCAGTAGTCAGCATAAATTACTTCGGTCCGGTCTGTTAACGCCAAGATTGATACCTATTACCATGAAACACACTTATGCTGATGAAAATTTTTATTCTGCTATGTAAAAGCGTTTAACAATATCTACACTCCTAACGTACGCTCATCTCAGTCATTTGATTTAAGTAAAAAATAATAGTAAAAGGTTCAATCGCCTTTTATTAAATTCAGTAAGGGACAAAATTAAATAAAAGAAATCTTTAACGTACTAATTATGTAATATATTCAATATCATTAAATGTAGGAAATATCAGTGATGATAGCGATTGGTTCAAACAATCGACGAATTCCGGAAGTTCTACGATTGTATAGAGTTCGTTATAAAAAACACAAACAAAAATTGTATAGGTTTTTTTCTCTAAACCTTAATAGATCATTTAGCTAGAAATGAAGAGCTCGCTCAACATCCGTATTATATTGTAGATTTTAAAGTACGCAATTTTTAAATCACCACGCAAGTTCGGCAGCGATCCAACCGGTTTAAAATTTTGCTCGTCTCGGCTTGCACGTGTGGCAACACAGCGCGCCGCGAGCCGCTGTATTGTTTAAGAATTCGAAATTGCACTTGTGACGCGTTATGAAATTTTTTGTCCTATTGGACATGATCAATTCCTTTCTTCTCTTGAACTTCATATTTAAGTAAATTAATCCTTTTATCTTTCGTACAATATTTCCTGAATTGCGGAACAGTATAAGTTAGTCCGCCTATGTGTTACCGAATACAGGCGAGTAAGTTTGCGAACTTTAACATCGCGATTCGATATGTCTTTTTTTTACGACTGACAAGGGCCTAAATATATTTTTTATGTCACAACTTTGCAAATACCCTAGTGTCGTTATTAGTGCTGCCAAATGAATCAGATCCAAATACGTTTAAAAGATGTATATGCGAATATCAAACATATAAACATTTTTATGAGTTGGTTAAAATACTATAAATTTTTCTAAAAAAAAGGAAAATCGCCTCAACGGGGGCATAAATATGTATATAATAAATGAATTTGCACATACTAGATTTTCTTGTATATTTATTTACGTAATCTTTTCATATAAAGTAACATTGTGAGCGAAAAGAGCTAAGTCGTAATGAGTATGAAAAGTTTCTTGTAGTATGTAAGTAGCAGAGAAAATAAATCGTAAGTCTCAAGAGGCCAGTACGTTGTCTTTATTCCATCCTAATGCTAGTTTTTCTTTATGTTGACGAAACGAGAACAACATGGGCTGGTGTTAGTGCTAATTAACTCTAAAAACTTTATAGTTTTTACATCCTAGTAAAATGTACGTATACACATTGAAAGGAGTTATTAAGAAAAAAAAACTAGAAAATAATTCTATAACAAACGATATATGAATATTATGTTGTACATAGTTTTATAAAAACTAGCTCAGTACGGCAATAAATAACCAGAGACAACGCCGCGTAACATACTGCTTGTTACACAACACAGGAGACGAGAGCCGCACAAAACCGAATGCCTTGATTTAATATAAGTCAATTTAGGCCAATTTAGTTTCGCGCCAATGCATCCGCACCGTTCGACACAATGCGTCTATCCTCTTCCCGCACACTGATTGAATAGATCCCGGCTTTGTACAGCTCGCAATGAAACAATTGCAACAAAATTGCGCGAACGCCGGTCTTATCTTCACGCTCTAAGGTGCACTGATGCTCTTTGCGAAATACATTCGGCTGTACTTGACGTTTGACGTGCAATTGCCGACAGAACCCCACTGTACAATGTAATAAATCAGATTTCATGTTAAATGCATTAAATATATTAACTATGTCAATTTTAAAATAACAAAAGCTGATTAGAAGAACTATAGATGGATAGATAGAATAAATAAATAAAAACACTTTTATTGCAATTAGAAGACGTCATAACGTGGTTTATAACATAAAGTAACATAGATTACATGGTACAAATCATAGAATATTCTGTATAAATAATCGTAATTATTATAAGTTTAACGTGGAAAGTTAATTAACATTCAATACGTTTACAAAACTAATCAATTTCATTTTAGTATTCATGATTAACGACTGATACAGCGATTGGAGTGGAACAGCCGCTGCCTTTGAGTGATTTGTTGGTGTACTAGTAAATTTATATTTATGTTTTGACAGTTATAAAAATTGACAACAACGCTAGTTGTCCCTAAGCTAACAAGGTTCGCTCTGATTCATGTCAATTTAAATACAATGATGAAGTCTATTTAATAATGTATTGCTATGAAGAAGGTGAACGCCCGGGCTCATCAAGTGACTCCAAGTCAAATATAAAACAGAAATATTTGCTGATGTACTTAGAGGAATACTAGAGAATAACTTTACTGGCTCGGTATTTATTTTAAAATACATTCTTTTTGGCGCCAGGAAGTTTCTTATGGAGAGAAAAAATAAAAAGGTTGGCAGGCAATAAACACAAAGAGCAAGGGATAGATGATAACCAAAACTATCCCTTGCTGTCGAACATTTGGTTGCAATAAAACAAAAATTAATCAAATGAATAAATAGTTGTAATAATTTTTTTTTTGCTTGATCACATGCATTACTCATTTAATGTTTTATAGATAATTATAAAGTATTACATAGAATCTACCACATTATGACTAAAGATTCGCAATGTACGAAAAAGAAAACCTATTTTTTGTAGTTCTGTATAATTAGAATAAAAGGAATAAATAACTGATAATTGTTTTCAAATTAGACTGCTTCAGATTTTAACTTTTAAGTCTGAAATCTTAAAGGGAAGCTAATTATTATCAAAATATAAAAACAAGTTTTTACTTTGTAACAAACAAGAGCAATGACTATTCTATAACGTATTCTCCAAAATGAACGCCGTAAAATCCTATTAAAACTAATACATCATGTGAATTATTACCATTTGACAATACTAATGGAAACGACAATTAATAGATTATTTATTATAATTCTAGGCATTCATATTATAAATAAAATTAACGAACAGTTAATCTAAACAATTTCATCAATTAGCTGAAGTTTAGGCTAGTTCACATGATACGTTAAGTATATGTGCATCATATTCTAGTATAGACGGATATCTAACGTAAGTCTTTTATGTTAAGGCTTGTAATATGTCACCCGAACGTTAGCTGCTTTACACTCCTAACTCAACTTCGAATTCCGCGTATATATCTTCAAATTTCATTTTATTTTTGTCTTGGAAAAATCTTTAATCCGATTCAATTAGTCTGATTCGTATACCCTTTTGTAATGAATATGCAAGATTTGGAAGGGTCAGTAAAGGACCGGAGAGATGAGAGATACAGAAATACATAATAAGTAAATTGATAAAAATACGAGATTACATTTTTATGTTCCATAAAATAAACCTTTTTTTTAATGATTGAGTTTATTATCGGAGTAAATTTTTAGGGTTACATAAGCTTGTGTGAAAGTAAAGTGAGAAGAACAGTGAAATATTATTGGTACTGTATATAATTTATTTTTGAGAGATTTACATTATTTTATAACTATGAGTATGCTTGTTTGTTCTTAGCTAACACATTAAGATATTTATTTGCAACGTTTCTCTCGTCATCCGTACAAAATAATGATTTCATTGTACACGATATAAAAAAAAATTAAGAGAATTGAATTTCGGTTACGTCTAAAGATTCGAAATATCGTGAGCCGATTACGTTATCCCGCATCCCTTGTAAGTGAAACGGATTGTGGTTCTTATTGAATTTACAGAGTTACCCACATACCGCGCAAGGATAGGAGTGTCTCGTCCCGCCCCACATATTGGCGATCTCATTAAAGTCGGGAAGACCTCTTCACCGTTTACCTCTATGTTAGAAGTTCATATAAAATAATCTGTCATGCCCGTTCCACAAACATTATTGTTTTTTTTTTAACGCTGATTTGTAATTGTATGTCCAGTGCCATTAAGGTTTTGATATAAAAGCGAAAGTAAAAGTTTTACGGGTACATGTTTTAATTCCACTAGAAAATTCTTATAGAGTGTTCTAAATTTAAAAGTTTTAAATTCTCTATGACACATAAAGGAAATAATACTACAGTGTATAGATAATTCAGTGTTTTACCAAACAAAAATAAAATAGCCAGTAATAGAATATTTCCTTTTATCACGAAACCTAAAGTAAACATGAAATGCAACACCGGCGCCTTTATCTTTGTTCTAAAAATATTTACTTCCTGTAAACAGTAGTACGTTTCTTCCGACACGGTTGTCCATATTTCGGAAATATATTTTTATTTGAGTAAAGACGCTCTTATACTTTGTACTAACAATTTCTTGAAGACGTTTCTCGGTCGTAATATAAATGTAATAAAAGTTGAAAATGATGGCTCCTCGTGTTCATGAATGGGATGTCCTTTGAATTGAAAAACCCTCTATGAGATTTATAATACTCTTCTTTGAGTACCTCTTCAGCCTAGAAAGTGTGCCGCTAATTTCCTTCTTTCTCTTTAGTTAGGGGAAAGTTGCTGAATGCAAATTATTCACAAACATCGACTGTTACCTCCTTTCTTCCAGTGTATCTCCTTCTAATCTTGTGCAACATACCGTACCGCGTACTTGACATTTAAATTTCGTTTTTTATATACGTAGTAATGCCTACAAAAAGCAGATGCAGTAATACCGTAATTAAGTTTTACAAACAATAATTTTTTTTTTTTTTCTATTTACTATGTTCATTATATACAACAGATAATAAGAAACAAAAGTAGGCAAGATGTATTATTTTACATACATACGCGCACAAATATATATATATTTGTGTGTGGTGTGTGTATAGTACAATCCAATAAAAATAAAATAGTTTCTCTACTTTATCTACTACTTTTCAGAACTAGCCTAGCGGTGTATCGATGATGTCGAAGTTAGACCCAATGCCTAATCGTGCTGTATTAATATTCAATACATATATGTACTATTTAACTTAGAATCCTAATTAAACAAATTATGGTACCTAAAACTTTCTGATGTGGTCGCTAATATAAACATCAATGTTGTATACAATACCTTAACAAAGTTGGAATAAAAAATAAAGAAAGCGTAAACCATGGGGATCCGAGCCGTCACCTTCAGTAAGGTTGGCGAGGTAATTCTCGCTCAATTAAATGAGTGAATACGCCTCACACGCGTCACCGAGCAATGTGATTGCTTCAGACTTAACTTTATTTCCTCCTTGATAGGAATCGTCTGATATTTATTTATATCTCTCATTGTTTAAAACGAGGTGTATGTTCCTTTTATTGGACGATCTGTTATTTTAATTCAGAGTAATTTTGCTGTGCCGCGTGCTAAGATTTCAATCCGTGTTCAGTCTGACGCAAAATTGATAAAAAAATTGCGAGCTTGTATCGTTTTTTTTAGAATATTATCAAGAACTTCGGAATAGCGTCAATCATGTATACAAATGAATTTTGAAAAGTCGTTGTTTTCGAAAGTTTTTTAAAAAAGGTAATTTATAATATGATATATAGCTACATACCAAATTGTCAATTATGCAGACACCTTTTCACTGCATTTATTGAACACTATTTATTTTCATCGCACATTGTTGCGATTAAAAATGTATGCGTAATATAAAACAGGTCGCAAATTAGTAGATTCACTACGCAACAAGTATTGGCGGAGCTTATTCAAAGTGCTGGCACGCTGACAATACGGAATGCGTAACTACAGAGTTTTGGACACAGTCACCTAAAAACAATGGCAGCAAACTACGTGGTCAAAATTTTCAGATCTGTTTGTTCTGCTTTTGTACACAGTTTTAGAACAGTTTTCCCATGTCTGTTATGTATTTGTATTTATGAATATATGAACATAAATAGCTTCTTTTTAAAGTTCTTCTCTTCCATTCATTGCATAAATAGTTCTAATTTTATGCCTAGCTTAATATTCTTATGATTTAATTAAATGAAATAAAATTTATTACGGATTATTATTAAATTCCTTTCTATCCTCACTTTTTCTATTACTACGGCGTTAAAAAATGAAAACAAAAGAAAAAATTAACGTATGTAAAATCATAATTATGAAAAACACCACCATATTTTTGTAAAACATGTTTTACGATCCAATCTATAACATTTCAAATAATTCAAAAACATCTGTGATATTCTGCTATATCAAATCTGATCTATATAAAAAACAATTAAATGGCAATGTGATTATATCTGTACAGTTATTTCCTATTTATAATTCTTCAAATAAGCATATATAAATTTAGTGTTACTTTAAAGATTAATAGCAGTGGTAGCCCAGCGATAGACGACTGAAACTTGCGATCGTAGGTCGCTTTTTCGATTCCCGGGATACAATTTAATGTAATTCATAATTTGTGCATCAATTATATAGGATTTTCATTTTCATCAATTATATAGGATTTCATTTCCAGAGATTGGACAGCAGTATCCTCTTCGTACCCTAATACCATATTGCGACCACCAATCGATCGCCTGTGAAGCGGGGCGATTAAGATTTATCCCCCCATAGTTATCTTTGGTGGATACCTATGCCCTGCAGTGGACATCTATGGGCTGAAATAACGACTTTAAAGGTTCTATGTATTTAATTTAGAGGCACAAATATGTTAAAAAATAATGTTAATGTGCCGTCTAAATAGGGAGTTTGTTAAACACAACTTATACTTTGGATTAACTTCGATAGCACGATATGTTAAAACATTCACTCTTTAACAGTAAAACTTATAAAAAAAACTTTTCTGGCAGATAACATTTTGGTTGTTCAGCCCCCTAATGATATTCTTTTCTTTTCCGTCCCCTCGTTAAATAAACAACCTCGGAGGATCACAATGGGCACTTAACACGAAATAATATAAAAGTGGTGATGAGTGACTACTCTCTGTCTGCGCGGAATGCAATTTCCTACCAAATGAAATGTTTTATTCAATCCCTTGGGCGCACTAAGGATCGTTCCGTGCCTACCTGTTACGTGATGTAATTGCATGTTCACATGACACGGTATATAAACATCCTTCTTAGAACATTACCGATTGCTAATAAATATATCGGCTTGTTTCACTAGTTGTAAGCAATGCGTATTGGGAGGGCACAGTCAATTATATTGTGCCAAAAATCTTACAAATAAATAAATATGACCTTTCTTACAATTGATTATATAAATTACATAGGTACTAATATAATCATATGCACTTCTCTATGTTATGTGTACTATAGTAAAGGATTGTTAGCCAAATCTTAATCCATCAGGTTAAAGATGAAAAAATTGAAACGTTTTTATTAAAGTAAGTTTCGTTAAAGTGTTTACAATAACAATGTTAGCTATAACAAATATAAAGCTATAAGAATAGACTTTAAATACAATGTTAGACAATGACTTAGTATGTTGCCGCTCGCCACCCGTCCGGAGGATTGCAACTAATAAAGCAAAACCGGTCTATTTCACGGCGCAGGAAAATTGGATTTTTAGATGCGGAAATGAGTCACGTGAATCATGTCAAAAATATTTAATAGCATTAAACTTACACCAGTTCTGAAAAAGTTATGTGAATTTTTTTTATTACAATCTCTAATTGTTATTGTTATATATGTTAAATTAAATTGTTATGGATTGCGCAGATAACACATGTAGCCTCATAATTTAAAATAAGATAAGAAACTTTCAGATGTTAAACAAAGAAGTGTTATAAGACTATGAGCTATCTAATTTTAATGAAGTGTTGTTATACTCATAAACGAATGGAAGAAGTAAAAGATTATTTTATGTCCGTATTCTTAAAATACACGATTTTAGAGATCGTCCAACTGTGCAATGTTTATATGAAACTCGCGCTGTTATTTTAAAATATGAAGTCTAAGTAGTAGATTCTACCAGTGGCTAGGTGGCTGTTGTGAAGGCTCAATTGTTTTTGGGAGAGCTAAGTTCTTGACGCTATAATTTAATAAACAGAAGGCGAGAACGGCTCGACCAAATCTGATTTTTGTGATATATCTTTGAACGAAGTTTCTTATGGAAAGAAAAAAAATGAAAATTGCGTGGAAAATTGTATAAATAGCACTTTTTTTAAGCGACACAGTTAATTAAAACCTATGTTCCTAGACTTCAGCGAAAACCAAAATCAGAAACACAATCACGTTATTAGTAGATACATTATTTTTGTAAGTAATTATTATATATTATTCAAATATCAGATCAATAACTAGAGGAATCATTTCTAAACATCCTCTTTTTAGTAGATTTCCAATAAGTCCGGTAGAAATCGGCCTGCATCTAGTGCCTTATGCATATGCATTTATATGCCTATGATCTTATCAAAGTCATCTGTTTATCTTGTCTGTTGACGTCATAAACTGCGCTTGTCTGTCCGTGGTCACAATTCCAGAACCTCAATAGGTCCTGGAGTCGTGACCACAAATGAGCGATATGTGGTCCGCTCGCTCTCTCAAACTTGCCAATCGTTGGTTACATATTTGGATCTCCTCGTTCTTGATCTCGTAGAGAAAAAAGCATAGCCCTCTTCATAGATCATAAAGCGACTGAGTGTGTGTTACCAATGCCGTCTCCAGTGGTAATACACGCTCAATTGTAGTATATTCTATTTATTTTCTCATTGGACTGCAATATGCCAATAACTTTCGACAGTGCGAAGTTTATTGGGGCAGCTAGTACTTTATTATTAATTTAACATTAACCTAACATATTTTCATAATTAAAGTAGTTGTACCTCATTGGTTAGAGATAGTGGCTGAGGATTGTATGGTGCGAGTTTAACTTTCAACTGGCGCATACTTTATAAGCAAAATTAAAATTTACACAGCTTTTTAACAGTGAAGGTATGCATCGGGAACAAACCAGCATATTCTTGGACTAATATCTGAAAGAATCGTTACGCCTATACTGCTGGCCACTACGGTCACAATACTTTTGTTTTTAATTATTATTGCGCGGTTGAATTCAAATCCAAACGTCAATTTAAATTCGAACGCCAGCAATGATGTCATCGCTCCCAATGAGTTCGGATCGAAATTGTAAATTGTAAACATAGTCTTTTTATATATGTATATACATTTTCTTCGATCACTACTTCTTCTTCTGATTTATTTTCTTCGCCCTCGAGGAGGATTAGATACGTGCTGGGGTGGTATCCGAACTCCAGTCTCTCATTACATATACTAGTGACCCAGAAGTGATGAGGAAACAGATACCTGTTCAAGTGATATCTCACCTCCACCAGCTAATTGCGAATGACCTATTCGCTAGTCGCTTCTGAGCATTATGAGTTACTTTCTTCTTAAAAACACGGAAATTATATTCTCACAACAATTTCAAACAGGTACCTGTTCTAAACAAGGCTCGTGTTATCCTTGTATTCCTATTATGATATTTTTTTTCAACCACGATAGCAGATAAATTTGCCGCCTTAATCTTTAATCCACTTTAGGCGTTCGGATATTACGAAGGTGATAAAATAATAATGGTACAAAATGGCATGAGAGGTAACGCGTTCTATGTGGAATATATAACTTAATATATTTTAAACTGAAGAGGTACTAGTTAAGTTATAGAAATGTCTTGGTTCGCAGGTTTCTTGTTCAATATTAATGTATCTATTTAATCGTCAAGAAGCCAGAAATACCTAAAAATATAATTACTAACTTTTTAGTGAACAAATATTTTTAGTAATTCATCTTGTATCATTTTCATTGTTGATATTCTTCAATCAATCTTTTAACTTATTACAATAAGTTATATACTAACTGCTGAACTGACTGACCCTGTAATTATAACGTTAAACTGAAAAGGTTGCAATTACAAGGTGACAGGTGGAAGTGGTTTTTAGCATAATTTTTCTTAATGATGAGCTTCTATTTGATCACAATTTAAGACTAAAGTTATCAATAAATATTTATTAAAAAGATAAAAATGGAAAAAAAAATATTATGTATATTTATAAACTTACCAAAAAATACTTTATTCGACAGTATACTAATGGTCAGTCGAAACTTACTATATTATATATGTATTCGTCACATGTGCTTTAATTTATTTTGACATACTATATGCATAAAAATTATTTATATACTTCACGTACAACGCATACATATTTTTCTTTGTAAACATTTCAGTAGTTACAGCGCAAGTTATTTTAAAATAAAAAAATCTTGATATATGTGATACGATTTGTGTAAAAGTAAACACGGTCCGTCAAAATAAATAACAACAGTCGCTTTCAAAGATTAACCGAACCGCATCGGACGTCGGCCATTTAGATTTGACAGCTCATTAGTTTGCCGCTGTTTTTCTTTAAGGATGAGGAAAAAAAATTCATTTATTAAACCAACATTCGCTTACATAAGTTGATGGGTATTAATAAAAAGCAAATTAGAGAATCAGTATACGCAAGAAGGGATTAGACGGAAATAGAAGCGGGATGTTTCGGAAAGTCCGTTCACTTGGCATCTATCATTGTTTAAAAAAATCGCTTTTAAGTCGTACTGTTTAGTTTACGTTCTAAAACTATCTCAGTGATGGCGCGCGACAGCTGTTTAGATTAATTTCGTCTTCCGATGTTGAACATTTGCGGTTTTTTCTTCACAACGCTCTAGTTATATCTGTTACCAAATTAACTTAACCTAATTACAACTGATAACTTATTATGTTTAAGCGGTATTAATATTTTACCGATCACATTGATTTATGTATTTCAAAATTAACTTCTTTTAGAAATAGCAACAAAAAAATGACGTAGTCCTTTTTAGATTGAGGCAAGTTGGGAGCCTTCATAACGTCAAATTGAAGGGTGCCTTTATATAAAGATAAATCTTATTGTAGTTTCTTTCGTCGTTTGAAATTCTTCATAAAATTATTTTGATAATTGTAAGTTGAGTGTAAGAATAAATTAGCAAATTAATTGTAAATTCGAATAATTGATGTAATACATAAACCAAAAGTAAGTAATGATAATGATATACCATTAAATCGTTAGACGCATAAAGCAGCAGTTATGGGCGGTGTTTATCTCGATTAAAACAATTACGTTGGCAAATTGTACTGTAGGGTATCGAAGTTTTCGGCTACGGGCCCAACTCGACTCGATAATGAACCATTATACGGCTGTCCTCAGGGACGCGGGCACACCTGGCAATCCTTATTATCATCTGGTCTGATGATACGTTGTAATTTTTCATAAATAACAAATCTTCTTAAATATTTATTGCATTGAATAACGTTCAGTTCGACAAATGTTTTCTTATCGTTACACGTTTGTACTTCTAGTATTTTAATAAAATATTGAGTCAGAAACTTTAACATACAAAGTCGCGGCTTATGCTCGGTCAAGAATATTAGAAACGTGAACAAAATGATTAACAGTTTGAAACTAATATCGACGTTATGCATACAAAATGAATTTCCGCTGGAAACTTAAGGCTTGCTGTTGGGAATACAGATTCCCCGTTCACTAAGTGATCTTTGAATTTGTCAAGCGACACATACAATAAACGTGTATGTCGCCTATATCAAACCTTATTGAATATTCGCTTTGAAATAAAAAAAATCCTTGCGATAGTTGGCAGCAATTTTTTAACGGGTATGTAGAAATATCTCTTATTTGTAAAATTAAAAACCTATGTGGATCTTTTAATCATATATAGTAACTGCCAAAAAGTCACTGAAAAAATATTATCAAGAAATAAATTTTTTAAAAACTAAATTTTAAAAGGTCACACATTCGCGAAGATTGTAATGTAACGACAAATTAATATAACAGATTTCGGAGCAGAATTTTTTTTCAGAATATTCCTGAAAGATCTGAAAGCAAAGTGTTTGATATGATTAATTTACGAATTGTCTTGAAAATATTGTCACAATACCAAGTAACAATACAATAGAACTTTTTAAAATACTTTGTTTTAATAACATCAGCTAAGTACTACTAACATACACCACAATACCACAAACTATATTGCTAGTGAAATTACTCTTAATGTAGAAAGATGAAGAATTCTCAATGAAGAAAATACAATAAAATTTATTTAAAAATCTGTTAGTAATTGACACAATGAAATGAAATTTTAGTAATGGTTGTATCAACAAAAGCAGAATTTAAACTTTGATCCAATGCCAAGTTACTGCGGGATCTATCAGTGCCAACGATAATAAAACACTTTTAGCTTTAATTGCATTTGAATCTAATTAACACTTCTTTTCCACTAATGCTAAAAAACAAAAAAAAAATCAGTTTCTTGGAACTATTCGAACGAATACAGGATGTTGATAATGGAATTATAATTAATAAGCGTTTTACGGTTGCGGATTGCCATATTTTAAAATTAATTAATGTTCACTATCTGTCTGCAGACTTTTTTCAGCCAGAAGTAATTGGCCTGTCGCATTCCTAATGAAAAAAAAAGACGTAACATATTTCAATCATCATTATACACTATGATTAGAAATAGATGAAAGTAGTAAACGTTTTGTAGGCAAATTAATTTATTATTAGTTAGTTTATTATTTATTTTTAGCTACATTCCTTTAAAGTTTATACACCTACAACCAATATGATTGGATATAAATATATATAGATTGGAGGATGATTGGTACGTGTAGTATTAAGCCTAGTCAATGTCAAGTCACTTATTTTTACTCTTATAAAGCTTTTACGTCTATAACTAATCACCCTGTACACACGTTTTTTTTTTTTTTTCTAAATAATTTTACGGTTAACACCGTTTAATTATTTGAACAAGTCTCTTAAAATCAGTATAACGTGAGTATCGTGATGGTTTTTACGACTTATTATAAGAAAAAAAGCTCAGAACTAATTTTACTATAGTATAGATAATCCTGCTTAGAGATATTAAGGTTTTTCTGCTTTTAACATGTAGTCTTACCCGATTTAGACCTTTAGATGTACATCCCTTGTATCTGTGCGATGACGCAACACATTTCAAACTGTCAACACGAGCTCGCGAACCACAAACGTCACCGTCATGCTCGACCGCACGTTAATAAAGCATTTACAAACCATCAGGACCACAGGCACATCCCGCTACCAACTTCATTGCAAGTTTCACCACTTTAGCGACAAATAAGCTTCAAAAAATTATCATCAATAAATGGTTTTTTAAGTTTTTCATTTTCATAAGTTTACTCAACATTATGTGTTTAACAAACCCAGCTGAGCATTGATGCCATTTTAAAAAAAATCAGGCCCAATAAAACAAAATAATTACAAATATATTGCATGCATTGTGAAAAGCAATCTGCGTTTATTTTATTTTTTGTTACATTTTAAGGATTGAAGTAATTTTGTGAATATAATTAAAGACTATAGAAATTAACTTATAATAAGTTATTTATTATTATTATCAACTGATTTGATTATGATCAAAAATAATAATTCGATTTGCAAAAATTAAAAAGCTCCAATTAAATTTGTAAATTTGGAGCATTTTAATTTCAGTTGCAAAATATTTAAAATTGTCATTTCTTCGTTGCTGCCAAAGGACCACGTATGCATTAAATTGTAATGCACGCTTTACAGCCAGGAATATTTTATATATTATGTAAGACACCATTTATGTTACAATGTTACGTTTTAATTACGATAAGACAGTTTGAGCTCATAATGCTTTTGAATAAGGTAATTCAAATTTACAATATACTATATTCTCATAACGTGTTTTATATTAACTATAAAAAGAAAAATATATGGCCTAAATTTATGACTCATTACTAAAATTGTTATTAATGAGAAATGAAATTATTAAGAACCTTAACAAACGTTTCAAGCCTTGTCGAGCATATAAAAAAATTAAGTACGCTATTAAAACAACTGAAGAAAGATAAATAAATAAATAAAAGAATAAAAAATATTATAAAATTACTACACATTTTAACATAGTTTTATAAGATTATTTTCATAGCACTTTAAATTATCTTAAACTATAGACAATATTATTCCATTGCATCACTACCTCAAAGTAATTTCCTTCGCATTCTCTTCACCGCACTGCATATTACAACTAACATTGTAAGGTAGTACTAACATCTCAAAGCTTGCAGGAATTTAAATCGACTAACGTTCATTGAATGCATATCGAAATTATTGTGTGTTACAGAAGGTCTAATGATCGAATCCGTGCCAAGTCGTAAACACTGAACGTAACAGAATTATTCTGTATCGCATCCGAGTGGCGTTGCGTCTTGCTAATATAATGGGTATCAAATAAGCGTTCGCAGCACATTTATGTCGAACATTGCGCTGAATTAATAATAGAATGTGAATTCTCAGAAACGCACCGTGTGATTCAGGGTCAAATATTTGTAGCATTTGAAAAGAAAGATAAAGAGAAAAGAAAAATGATAGTTGTACTCTAGTTGTCTACGCTAATTGATTAGCAAATGATAAATATTTTTTTACGAATTTTCCGTGTCTACGTATTTAACAGTTTTTATATAAAATGCTTAAATATTTTTCAGCCTTAATTTCATAATAGACCAACATCATACCCTCGTCGCCAGTAATATAGCATCTTGTTTACACATTTACGTATATTCATTTCTCTTACTTTGTAATTGATATTATTTATTTTATATTAAAAAATAAATAATATCAATTACAAATAATTAAAACCACTAAAATTAATTTTACTCGCCTTTTTTATACAATTTGATCTTTCATTAAAACAATTAGTTAAATACCAATAAAAGCAGATTTACAAATAAAAAATCAATTGATGAAGCTATAGAAAAAATTTCAATTTCAAGTTCAAACGTACGTTCACATTCTTTATCCGATGTAAAATCTAAATAAATAAAAAAAAAAACAAACTGAACCAATAGAGAATGCGAGTGCCGCATTTAAATCGATAGAATAACCCGATAAAAGGAAACCATTAACAGCGAAACCGAAGCCAGATGAGGGAAAAAAAAAGAAGTTTTAATCTGCGATGAAATCTCGCGAGCAACAAAGCATCTGGCTCGGACTTGAACCTATCTTGCGCAATTCACAAAAGCCTCAGTAATCCTCTTTGCCAGACCGTTCCGACTTACTTACACTACCCTGTTGACACTGCCGATTTTCAATAATAAGGGATAAAGAAAAATACGGTTCTAAATAGAACAATGCCGTTAAATCGTTTGAATATAATACGGAAGTAACCAATTTCTCTGGAACCTCCCGTGTCCGAACTTATCCAAAAATATAGAAGGCAGTTCATTTTTATAGAATAATTCTTATCTAAATTTAGATCAAACTTCCTAGTTTTCAAACTTTTTAATTACCCACTACAACTTAAAATCGCATTTTTAATTAGAAACTACAAATTGTCCCAATTTTCCTAATATCTTAGAGGCAAATTCTAAGAAATAATGTGAACAGGTTTAAACACAAATTGCCTTATTTATTTCTGAGTAGTAATTCTGAAATTATAAAAAATCAATTTACTTATTGCGAAGAACTTAAATACATTCTTTTGTTAAAAAAATTCTTGCTATTGTATTTGAATATATTTAAAATTTACCAAAGTAAAAACACAGGTAATATTTTTAAAACGCTTTTATATATTCGAAAACCGCTGCTACGTGTTGAAAATGCAATGAAAAGGTCTCGAAACGTGCATTACTTAAGCAGTAAGGCCATGTATGCAATTCGCCAACGTCGTAACCGACGTCCATGCAATGTATCCACCGGGCATACTCCGCGTATGTGAACCCGGGCCATATATTTCACGTCATGGCTTATTAATAACGTCTACAATACTATCCCAGCTATTACATTACGTAATTTATTGCCGAAATCCTGCTACGGGGAACATTTCTACCGCACGGAACGTGGTCGTTGAAATACAGAGATGAAAGCAATAATTAATTTGTTTCTCTCTAGCCGAAAAGCTACACGCAGGTACAAAAATGTTAACGGTTATAAATGGGTTTCCTTACAAGTAAATATCTGTTTGCTTTAATAATAAAAACCACAATTATTTTTAATTAAGCCTATAAATAATTGAAGTGGTAAATGTGTAGTTAATTTGAGGGCAAAAATCTTTAACAACTCTGTATAAAGTGATCACTCTGAAACTCTATTGGAATGCGACAAACCAATAAATTCTGGCAGTACGCAATCTGTAGAGATAGGTAGTAAATAAAAAATAATTTTAGATTTTAAATTTATCCGAAACTATCTATATATTTTACATTAATTATTTTAATATAAATTTGTCTGTCGGTTGACATGATGACGATCAATACGAATTTTGAAAACACTTTTTTATTCTATATTATCAATATGTAGTTTATTATTTCTAAAACTATTGTTTTCTATAGAGTGTATCATAGATTCATTGACAAAAAAAGAGCTATGTATTTTATTCTATAAGTCTTCAAAAGTAATTTACAAATAATATATACGATACTGTAATAAGAGCATTTTCTGCTCTTTGATCAAGGTCGTTTTTGTACTGTTTGTTTGATTATTATCATTAGGGAACGTTGAAGCGAATTTAATTTACACTACGGAACCACAATCAGGAACAGATGCTTTATAAGAAAACGGCAAGTCTGGTCGAGACAGGCCATCTAGGAACAAATCTACAACTAACTCGACTACGAATCAAGCCTTGCCGCAATAACAACTTTAATGAGACTGAACTATCCAAGAATACTACTTTACGACGCATCGGGATTACTTTTATAATTAATTTAAATATTTGGGTTTATGCGTTTCCTTTATGGGGAACTATAAACCTTTTTACTGTATAAACGTCGTCTCATCAGCATATACAGCTAGATTATTTACAGGCGTAGATCATTTGGCAGCAAAAAGCTTTATTAACTTTCCTATCACTCTCTAAAATATTATTTTTAATCGAATGCGAGTGCAGGGTTAGATTGAAAACCATTATCAATTTTAAAAAACAGTTCTTAATATGTTATCATTACGTTATTTGTCTATTAACACTTTATAGTACAACAAAATAACTTTATAAATACATTTAAAAGTAAATGAAAATGGTAGTAATTTTTAATTAAACAAATTATGCAGAGGTGGTTTAACAGGCGATGTTATCGCTCGACATCTCAACCAAACAACCTTTGGATGGAGATGAGAGACATGAAGGAACACACTAAACTGCCCCTAATTTAGTGTATACACAAGTAATTTTATAAGATAGGGTTTAACACACACGCCAATATGTACCAATTGAAAAAAATGAGCCATACGTATACACCTATAATTAATCACTCTGTATTATAACTTCGATATAAACAAAACTGAATATTAATTATTCAACTTCTTCCATTACGAAAAAAATGCTAAAGTTCTTGAAATATTTCTAAACTTATATGCATAACAAAATAAAAAAGTCAAAACAAATTATAATGAATGATATTCATCGAGAGCCGAACTCACGTGCGAATTTTTAGAATTTCGTTTCGAACCAAGATTAGTCGTGATATTTGGAAAAGGATGGGGGAGAAAACCTCGTTACAAGCGTACCAGGTGTACCTTTAGGCGTAACGTTAAAAATTAAATTACCGAAAATTTCATTTTTAACATCGAGCCCCTACAATACAAACTCGGAAAGAATGTCGTGAAAAGTTGGGCACACGAAAGTTAAATGGAAAAGTTCGGCATTCAAATTGACAATCTCGGCAAAACCGAGCCTGTCCAATCCACCCTCGAACTGAACGAGGTAAGAAATTGTTTCTTTTTTTTTTCTGATTAATGAATTATAATAATTTTAATCTTCACAAATTATCTGCAAAGTTTAACAGTCCTTCTATTAGATACTTGAAATTTTCCGTAATCGTTAAATCACAATCATGAATATGTTAAACCATAAAATTTTAATAAAAGCTAAGGCTCATGCTTTTCGCCTTAATAAAGCACAAACACACTAATACACTATCTCAACTCTCAAAAATTTAATAAAACACATATTAGTTAGTATTTACGAAAATAAAACTGTTACCGCTAATCTCAAATACTCGGTTAAAATCGTTTTATGAACGTAGGGAATAAATTTGTGTAATAAATGTATCAGAAGTTTAAATTAAAAAATTGTCGAATATAAAGAAAGTATATTGCATCGTTTGCAAGTGTTTGTCGATCGGCTTTATTCCGATAACGAGTATTAAAAAGTTGCTAATCTCTGATGTAAGGAAGGGTACGTAAAGTTTTCAACGAACCAACACACTTTGCCGCTTTAAAACCGTACGTCGATAACGATACGGAATAAAAGAATAATTCTACATTAGTAACAAGGTTTTTATATTATGATTAATTGAATGACTCTCGAATGAAGAACAAATGTTTCCCTCTATAACGCGGAAATTTCTATGCTATTTTTTGGAAGTGTGAAATATTATACTGATTCGTTCTCTTCAAAATACTAAACCTTTTTAATACATTTTAGCTCCTAGTTTTTGAATTGTAAGACATGTTTGTTATGTTATGCGCAGAAATCAAAAACTTATAAGTATATATATATATATATATATATATATATATATATATATATATATATATATTGAAAGATAAGGATGTTTTTTTTTAATTATAGAATATTTTGGATCAGGTAAATACAGGTAGGAAATAAATAACAATAGGTAAAGATCTAGATTAGAAGTTGACGAATGAACAATTAAACAAAATAGTTAAAAGTAGACGATTATGTACAGAAAACCCGAAACACAACAACTGAGTAAGCAATTGTAACCATGTACTCAACGCGGATTACTATTTCATATCTAACTACAACATTCATATGTTAAATATTCATTACAAACTTTATACAAGTAACATAATTATCATTAATATGTTAATTTAACATTTTTTTGATTATATTTTTTTAATAAAAAAAATTAAAGAAATTTTATTGTTGAATGTTTCTATTCAATGTAAATATTATAAACAAAAATAAATTTTGTATACTTACTACTCAACTTCATTAAGTCATTCTTTCTTTGGGAAATGTATACATACGCTTCTACAATAGCATCTGTTCAGCTTTTATAGCTAGATTTTTAAAAAAAAAAGTATGAAAATATATTATTCTACTGAGGTACTCTTACAGTGACTACATAAAAGATAGCTCTTCACGGAAAGGATATATTAGCCTCCAGTCCATTTCAATGTTTATTAAATGAGTAAATTTAAATACTTATAAATACATACAGTCCCGTTAAGTTTTTTTTCGCATATTTTTCACATTTCTGAGGCTTCTGTGATCTTAATATGTGACGGAATAAAGTTCAAGTTAATAAAAAGTCTCATCGATTATATGTTAAATAAAGATTTTTTTAATTTGAATTTGAACAGCTCGTCGCTTTATCTAACGATCCATAAGTCAGTAAACGAATATCGTATTATTCAAAATGGTTGTCATCCCGCATCACTCAATCTCTCTCGCAGTCTAAATCTAAAATAACCCGTCGTTTAACCCAAAGCTGTAATTAAAAGTTTCGAGCTCGGATCGCGGCTATATCGGTCAATGCGAGCTGGAGCGACAGTTTTTTCTGAGCAAAAGTTCCGACGTCTCCTTGTAATAAATGAAAAGGTTTTGTCGGACGGGACGACAGTTTTACAAAATTGCAATGAAGTACAGGACTTTTTTTTATGCTCATTGCATCTTCAGAATTTGCAAGGCGAAATTATTTTCCTAAAGTTGAACTGAAAACGTCACCTAAAGTTTGACTTCCTAATGATTGGTTGCCAGTTCCCTTGCAACGTTCCTTTCGCGTTAATTAATATTATTGCACTTAAAAAGTACATTACTCGTTCAATTCTTTTGATCTTATTTATATTGCTCAAATAATACTTGAATGTATTGTAGTCAAATTGCATTAATACGCACACGTACAAATAACGTTTGACTCAATGAACATCTACTTCACACAATTATCGAAAACAATACGACGAAATTGGTCTATAAAAGTGAATTACAATATTAATACGGAGGTATATTGCGATTATTTTATAGGTCTAACTATAATTTTATGCTGTATTCTTTCTCCATAAACATTTGTCTAGAGTTGAATAGAATTATTATATTCCCAGTGAAGGGCATTGTTAGAAGTGGAGCTACAAGCATTATCAGCGCAAACCATTTGCTGGATTTTTATCTTTGCACCTGTTAAGAAGCAGGGTATTAGAAATATTCAATCGCGATCAAACACTAGAACAATCAATACAAAATCAAATCCCCATTGCTTTCTAGTAAAGTATAAGTAGTAGTAGAATTAATTATTTATCAAATGCATTCAAGACTTCTAAGGCGAACAGGGGTAATCTTATCTACATCCAAAAAAATAGCCATTTTTATTTTATTAATTCATAAAAAATAGAGCGTTATTCTCAAATATAAACCAATAAAAGTAGGAGAATACAAATCATTTGACTGTATATTTATGTAGTATGTATGCTTTACAGATCGTTCTGAATTTATTTGACTGCATCACACCCATCATGTTCATGACAGACTTCTGACTATGAATGAAGCTCCGCCGCGACAATGTAACGGACGGTACAGTTTTACACGCATTCCATCAACGTCTGGAAGCATTGAAAATGATCCTAAAATACACAAGAATTATGTTAAAGATTAATTACAACTAAGTAGTTCTGTATGTTTTAATAAATGTTGATATTAGAAGGGAATGTCTCACTAGTGCACTATGAAAATTATTTACACGAGTGCACAGGTGTAAAAAATTGATCTTAGTCATAAGTAAACACAATGTTTCATCATAATCATTATGTCAGCCGATAGACGCTCACTGCAAGACATAGAGCACCTCCAGAGATCGCCACGATGACCGATCTTGCGCAATGTTTAACTGGTCATATTTCATAACACAAAAAATTACAAATTAGCAGTTTTACATTGTAAAAAAATATCTATATAATTTTTTAAACAGTTTAGTTATTTAATTCAATTACCCATAAGTTAAAAAATGTTGTATTTCATATGATATAAAATTTAAAAAACTTAGGATTAATAGTACTTTTATGTTTGTTCATGTATACACTACTATGTGTATGTATATGTGTTGTGATCAGAGACAACGAATTAGAAAGTTTGCGGTTACAAATAGCAGTGCATATAGTTCTTATCATGCATGCGTCTACCTTATATCGAATGTTTACCATAAATCTAAATGCTCAAAGCACATCGTCTCCAAGCAACATGCATTGCATTTTAACTAGACTTGCGTCCACAGGGAACCATACATCATCCGTACAACGACACATCCAGAAATAAGCGAACCGTTAGCACAACGGACGCGGGTACAGAATAATTAGCTCGTAAGAACTCGTGAAATTTAACACATAATGTCACACACGTCGTGCAATTTGCTTTTCTTAATGGTTCCGTGTTTTTACATCGAGATAAAAAATATAAGTCACTTTGATAAATGGATGCAAATTTCAGACACGTCTTACATGATATGTATTTAATTAGTTAAATATGAGTCTCTCCTAGCGTATACAGCTAAGAACTAGATTAGTTATCATCAAGATATGATTATATAAATATAGCTTCTCATCCGCAGTCAAAGATCTGGACGTCAGAGGTATTTACGCCACTGCTCTAACTACAATGACATGACCTTGGTGGCGGAGTCAAATTTATTATGCTTACACTACGGGTTAAAATAAGTTTCAACTACCTTATATCGTAAACACACTAATCCAGGGCTGTTCAAACTACGGTAGCTTGGGAAAACGTTCACTTAATTTAATAAAAGTTTCAAAGACAACCACCTGGTCTAGCCAATAGGTGTCCGTAATAACGTTTTCGTTGTAAGGCCACGCCAAACAAAAAAGATTTATTTGTAACTTGATTTCTAAGTAAAATTTTCCTAATTTTTTTCATCTAAACATTTTTCGTTCCTTACCTTTATTTATACGTGACGTATAGTTAAATAGGCGACAAAACTAGTAATTACTTACAAAAGTCTTATAACTCATTAATGTCGCAAAATTAAACAGAATGGCCATTAACCAATTATCCTTAAATGAATGTTTACAAAGCAAGAAAACATTCCTGTCCAAGTTACTCAAGCGACTCAACTTTGTAACGAAACGCTACAAAAGAAAAATCGACGGAAAAACCTATCAAAACTTGAGAAAATTCAATAAAGGCACTTGGAAAGTTTGTTAAAGCAAGTAACGGGAATATTCTCATAAAAAAGAACCTCAATTTGTGTCACCGTTAAAATAAAAATAACGCGCACCCGCGGTGCTTCCAGGGAGGAATTGAGGTTTTTTATTAACTTCTTCCATCGATGCCGCTCAGCTGTTTAAGTGACAAAATTATGGACCTAAAATGTCCAGTTTAAAAACTTCCATTTACTTTTAAAAGCCTAATAAGTTAAATTCAATTTTAAATCATCTTAATAAAATCTAGTTTGTTATCCCAAAAAAATTGTTTTCCAACATATACCAGACATTTATGTCTTTACAAGGCGATCATGTTCATCGATTCTAGTAATGATAACGTTAGAAAGCTCTGACGGTCAACCTCTTATGATTTATAAATAATGAAGCGATTGATTTGATTGTTAGTAATCGTATACTATCATTTCGCATACATGTTAGGTCTTAGACATCAAGATATTTTAACATATGCTCTTTCTTGATAGAATTAGCACATTCGATTAAACATATTACATATTAATCAAAGATATTATGCTATATCGTTATTAATGCTAATATATACTTATTTTTTTAAGTATTATGGCCATGATCAATTTCTCCTTCATTATACTATTTCACTTATCTCACGTCCAGTACATAGATATTAAAAAATATTACATTCTTGCAAAATTTCTTAAAAGAGGTTCTACTACAGGTTTTTTTGGGAAAATTTTCTCAGATAGAGATCTAAACATTCATATTTATTTGTTTTACAAATAATAACGTAAATGTTTCATTTAGTAAAACATTTATGTTGGTAAAGCTGTAATTTTATTTTTTTTTCTCTACAAAAACGCAATAAAAGCGTCAAATTCAACAATCTGATATTTATAATATTGTTAATCAAAATATATTTTCTACAAAAACTATTTTATAGATTACGGAACAACATAATAAACTGAACCATAAAACTGTTTCCACGACGCTCATGATCTGTGTATTAATTTTAAAATGTGGATGGTTCTCTTGATCAGAATCCAAAGTAAACGTAGGAATCGATTGCATGATTCTAAAAATAATAAACTGGCAGTGAATTTCATTTCTGTATAATTTCGAAGATGACTAGCGGTATTATGTTACAATAAATGTATCAAACTTTATCTAATTTTAAATGTGGAGTCTTGTTATAACAAATTCGTTCAACGCTTCTTTTTCAGTGCTATATTTTTCAAAGAAACTCACAGCTTTGGAAACAAACGAGACAAATTTAATTTTAGTTACGCCATTCATAACAAACATGCGAGCAAATTTTTAGTATATATTGGTCGTTGAGTAATATTTGTACGAGTCAAATATTGGTGACTCGCAGACCTTTTCTGGGTTTTCCCGTACTTGTACAAACTGAGTAATATCACGCTAAGTCAACAAATATAATAAAAAACACATTTTTTCACCAGCAAATCGAAGAACAACTTGATATAAAATTAATTTATTTAAATACTAGTGCTATGATAGACTAATTTCAAATTATCGCTAATAGATAATAAAGTTAAAATTAGTTTAAGAAACGTTAAGGTCTCCTTATGCTCTATATGTAGACCCTATACCGATCATTAAAATGTATAATGAAGCTCTAAACAAGTAAAAGTAAAAATTATTTTTAATGTTTTCAATTAATTTAAATGATCTTAAAACTACCATCATTAAAACACAAAAGACAATAACGACAATTTTACTGTGACCTACAAAATTACTAACGCAACGTTTCATAAACATTTTCCGTCTAAAACTGTGTTAAAAGTATTTACATTAATATCCGACACGAAAGAAGTTTCTCGACAAGGCTAAAAATAAATCTCTAATTTCTCTAATAAAACGGGGACTCTTTCAACACAACACAAGTATTAAAATTTAAACAATTTATGTTATTGCACCGTTAAAGTCGTTGAATATGAGTCAATCAATAGTATTTATATTGGTTTATAAAATATTAAGCCTAGAAACGTAGTACGTAATACTTACAAATAATGTGAAAAATGCAGATTATGTACCTGTAAAGGAAATCACAATTTAATTAATTCACTATTGTGCCATCACAAACAAATATAATAAAGAAACAAAGTAAAAAATCAATTGACAAATTAAAAAAATTATTATGACGAATCCGTCTAAAAAGTAGTTTTGTTTTTGGTATTTTGATACCTCGACTATAAGAATATATATACTTTATTATATAGTCATATGTATATGTACATATATATATATATTCATAAATATATATATGATTACATACGAATTACAGAACTTTATGTGTTTATCAACTATTTTCTTCTTTTATTCAACCTATAGATGCCACTGCAAGGCATAGGCAATATGAATCGCTATTTATTTTAAAATATTATGTAAAAAAAAAACAAAAATAACAAATATGTACTTAAAAAGATCATACTACAAATTGAGGTGAAGTTGCATAAAGTTAAACAAAATATATAAAATCTTATACTAAAGAATACGGATTAATATGTACTTATTAAAAAGCTATCTAAAATCCAGTACCGCGTTAAAGATTTTATATAATAGTACTGTTGAAAGATATAAAAAAAAACAATTCGATTTCTGAAAACTGCACATTTTGATTATTTGGAACTCGTATGAATGTATTACAACAATTATTTATTTAAATATAACACCTTGTAAATTATACAAGTAGTCCACGATTTATAGCAGAAACATTAAAAAAACCAAAATATTCCAAAACATATTTGAATTACGAAAACTTGAAATACGTAAACCGTTAGCATTTTTTTAGTACTTAAAATAAACGTTTAAGTTAAAAAGTTACATAACATTTTTTATTTAATTAGTGATCTGTAGTATTTGAGTTTATGTAAATTCCACGTTATTTTATTTTTTATATAACGAAGTATTTCAAAAGTTTAATTAAATTTGAATTGCGCTGTGAGAAATGTATCTCAGTATGCTTCTTTGTGACAATTTATAAATAAAGACTAGTTTTCCATTAAACATTGTACCCAAAATGACCATATAATGCAATTTGGCATACAAAGTTTAGGAAGCGTCAACAAATTCACAAACTTTTCATAATTAGTCTATAAAGTTAGCCGATCCCCTCAAAGCTTTTCCATAGCTTTATGAAAATTAAAAGCCATTGCTTTGTCACTAGTATTACTTAACATTATGTTTATTACGCGTCACATTTGTTTTTCAGTCAAAACACAAATTTTTTTTTAAGTAAATTTGTTACTCAATTAGCATTATCCGAGCAAATAGCGCGCTATCTACACTTCGAAGTAATTTGCGTTTACGTATGTGAAAATTTGTGATATTTTTTAACTTGTTTGTTTAGTTTTTTACTACCAAAAATTTTAATAACGCCCTTAAAAAAGTACGTTAGAAAAAATCATGAACAAAATATATTAAACAGCCCTTTAAATGTAGTTTTTGATAATATAATATAGTTTTTAATTTCAACTTCAGAATTAGTTATCAATTCGTGATTTCCATTTTTTAAATCGGTGAGTAATACGACTATTACAAGGTGGTAAGTAATACGGCCTGCCTGTAATAGTGAAATGGCATACAAGATTTTGAGACACGTAATTACATACATTACATTGCATCTTAACATACCTACGATGTATTTATGTATTTAAGAGTACTGATAAGATATTGCAGTTCCTCGAAAGAGATATGCAGTTCTACTGTAAAAGATCTACTGAATAGAGCCTATAAAAAGAATTACAAAATAACGTTTATAATTTATTCATACCAAGCATAGTATGATGTGAATGTGATGTATTATTCATCTATCCAACACAAAGTCAAGTGTCGGAAAATACGGAAGATCAGAGTGCAAGCACTTGTACAATATTGGTTTCTTAGCAACATTTAAATAAGAAAACTTTGTCAAAATTGAATCTACTAAAGGTTAATGTACGCTGTGTCGGTTATAAAAAAACATCATTGACGTCAATACAATATTTTTTCCTCGACTTTTTTTATAATATAAAGAAGATTTTAATGTTGTAGTTATACTGCAAGGACTGAGTAGAGGTGATTACACGTTGAAAATATAAATAGACGTTTTGATCATTTCTAATATTTTTTCATATTTATAGAAATATTTCCATTCACGCTCGTAACAATAACTCACAGACGCGTCGAATATACACCGGCATTAGTGATGTGATCATGGTGATATCGATCATTGAAAAACAACGCGTCGTATCGTAGCCACTGAATCTGACATTCGTGTCCCCGGCCACCATTAATCAAATCACGGTCATGCGGTTTAATGGCAGACTAATTACAGTTTGCGCGCGTATCATCTATACACGCCGTCGCTGTAATTACAGTATTAACTGGACTGCGGAAAACGCTTAACACAGGATAAACGCAGATTACATATCTCCATGCGGGTGCCAACGGAAAGTTTGTGCACCGGGGAGTCGATCAAACGTACCATTTGACGCGCTATCTATTGTTCTGTCAATCACAAACTGATCATAATACGTCACTGCTCTCTCGTTTGCAGCAGAGGTATTTATATCAATGCGTTTATAATAATTAAATATTTATTTTAGAGCGTTTATAATTTGCTACAGGCATTGGTTAACCAGACAGTTTAATTCGTTTTAAAAATATACGATAAAATTCTCAAGTATGAAAGCATGATAGTAATAAATTGGTTAACAATTGTACTAAGTGTAACAGCAGCTATATACATGTATGTGTGTAATTTTATTATGGATTCTTTCTATAAGCCACAATTTATATTTATGTTTTGTGTATAATTATAACCAGTTCTAGAAGTCCTATTAACATAATTTAGACTTCACGCGTTATATAATATTCTCAGTACGCCTAGCACATCACTAGTTATCAGAGCAAGAAACGAAATCTTTTAGACGTTTAGTACTCCCAGCGGCCTCATAAATGAAGTGATAAAATACTAACGCCCACCTTAACGTTTACCTTCCGATGCTTTTGTTTACGTGTTTGTACATTCACTATCCATACAAGAAATGTGCCCACCCTGATCTTTGTTTATAATCTCAAAGGAACCCCGGTTGATTGCAGAGCGATACAAATTAATTATGAGTTGAAGCAGTAATGAAAATATTATAAGTAAACATAACATTAGAGGCGTGAATCATTAGACAGTAGGTCAGACAACAAACATGTTCTGACCTTACTACGATATCCAAGTTCATACAACGGACAATTTCACACTTTTTTGACTCCGCCGTGACACACTCAAATTCTTTAATTGAAGGGACAGTACAACACAATCCCTTCAGGGACTTCCACATATTGAGATCATAGAACAAAATGAGAGATAGAATTGAAAACAAAAATAGGCACTGAAAGTATCGCCTCCTTCATGAGTAACAAGAAACTGCACCCAATATTCCTGGAGTTTTGTAGGAAGGTGTTATATAATATGGTACGCCTAAATAAGAATTGGGAATAAAAGAGCGGGTGAGGTATTATAAATACCGTGCAAAAATGTAACAAATATTTTAAGAAAACATAACATATGACATTTTCTGTTAAAAGTGTGAGTTAAAAATTAGAAATGTAAGTGACACTAAAACGTAGTTATAAACTGTGATATTGTAAAACAAACAATGATCTAGGAATAACGAAGGAAGGAAGGCGGTGCATGGAAGAGGATACTTACGAAGAAGAAGTGAGATGATGTGAAGTATGAAAGGAAGTATAGAAGAAATTGTAAAGGAAGTAATAAAAATGCCGAATAAAGAACTAAAGTAAATATAATTACCGATTATAAGGTCCATATCCCAGTCATGACTGGATAAAAAGAGAGGCCTCAAAAATGGGACCAAAAGGGAAAAAACACACTTTGAATTTGTAAATTTTTAATTGTTAAAAGATAGTTACAGATATAAAGTATTTATGTCTATATAAAGTTAATAACAATTATAATTTTAAAAATACAAATAGTATTATAGATACATTAATAAAGCCATATATGTGAGTATTGTATGTTTATGAATAGATTCAGTGATAATTTTGTCATTAAATGTTTGACTCCTTTGTCAGATTTGTACTATCTTCGAGCTTAATTGATATTATACTAGCTAAAGAAGTAGAAACAAAACGCTAAGATTTCAGATTTTTGGACATTCTGATTTTCATCGAAGATTTCTTTAGTGTGTTTTTCTTAGAGCTCTCTGATACATGATTACCGTAAGGGTCCAAACGAAATTACAGGCAATAGATTAACCATTTTAAGTTTCAAAAGTAAATCTAGATTTTGGCACTATCGCTAAATCGTATCAAGCGGTTGAACGCCCGTGGTTGCATCTGCGCGCGACTTGCTGGCATCATTCCATACTTCAGTATTGGCCACGTTTAAGTAATGGGATACATTTAAGCATTCCGGCGCCAAGACGCCTTTGCATCTATGGTCTAATGAGTAATCAACAACCTAGCTTTCTTTTAACACATCGTAACAAAACATTATAAGTAGACAAAGGTCCTAAAACTAACCAAAACTTTTGCTTTTTACTTTTAATCAATTATGAATTGCACTAACCAAGTTTGTTATTTAATTGTAGGCATAAAGTTAGTTGTAATATAATAACTATAGTATTTACCATGTACACGTAGCATATTATATATGTATATAATATGATATGACATATAATTTACTTTAATTACCTGTGCACCACCCAGAGTTAACTGATAAAGAATGCCTAAATACATTAAATCCGCTATTACACAAATCGTGAAAAGGTTAAATGTATAAATAAATTATATAATATTATATTTGAATTAGCAATTTCAATTTATGTGGAATATTATGCGGTCTAGTCGTAGTTAGTATTGTATTTGTGTATTTATTTTGTTAATAATTACAAGTAATCTGCATATTTTTATTATAAATGCCTGTGAATAAGTATATACGGTAATTATTACCGTTCATATTCTTTAAAAGCCTGGTAAATAAATTATAAAAATAAAATGTATATAAATTAATTATTTAAATACATTAGTACAACGGCAGCTAAGTTATTTAACAGCTGAAGGAAAACCATTAATAGTGGCAAGATTAATCTTCATCATTTTAACACATATATATAATACAGAATAAAAAAATAAAAGGAATTGCGTTTATGTGTTAATAGACAAGTACGAACCAAAAATCCAAAAGTTATTTAAAATCTAACTAATCGCTTAGGAACCGCACGAGATACACACACAAACTCTTTTTTTGAGAAGAGGGACGTATTTCAACAATAGGATAAAAAACATAGAAACTGCAAATTGTTTCAACCACGTGTAACTCTACCCAAAATATTAAGTGTGACTTTAATATTCCGATAGTGTGTTGTACATGTCCGCCTTTAACAGTTTACATGTATTTTGATACACAATAATAGCAGTATAGACAATCCACGAAGCATCATTCGAGTACACTAAAACGTAGCTGATAAAAAAACTAAAAAGCCTTTGTAAAGATTTTTATTTCGTGATGTGTCTTAAAAACCTCTCAAGACATCTTAAAATACATTGTAATAGATTAATGCACTTTCCTCACAGTTGAAAATTTTTATATGTTCAAAGACAAAAGAATTAAGTACCCGTGAAACTGAGTAAAAGAAACTCGGAAAGTTTTAAAGAAATTCCTAACTTCCTCTCAGAGCTGAAATAAAAATTTAATACCGCGATAAAATATGTTTAAGTAAAAACTAATATAAAATACATACCGGAACTATCTCAGATACATATCACAGAACATAAATACGATTTAACACGTCAAAATAAAGTTGGCAGTTGTGTTCGTAAATAAGGTATTTGAAAGTGTAGGAAAACGATTTGTTGGGGCGATTTAACACTGATGTTATCGGCGACGGGCGGCAGAACGCGCGATAACGGAGTTGTACACAAGGAAATAGTTGCACTTACACGAAATGTGTCGCTAGCCCGCCTTATTGAGTGTATTACACGACCTACGGATTGCGGAAACAGGATATTTTGGGGTAAAAATTACAACATGACAAGGTTCTTTTTTAATATTTGTGCTTTCATAATGTAAAATGTAGACAAAAAGAGCCATCGCGTACCCAAGTATCATGCCAAGATTGTCCAAAATAAGAAGACAAGTGTGGTCGCAGAAAGCTCAAAACCGAACATCATGGCGATTTTCGGAGCAGGATTGTGCCTTGCAGTGGACGTTGATCTCTGGCCCCGTTTCTAGGGCCTCTCCTTCCAGGTATCATATTAAAGACAGGAACTTTATTGATTTTTTTCAGTTTATGTTTTCTTATCACTCTCCTCTTCCTTTATATACAATCTATACTACTCTTCTTCTTCCAATCTTCTCATTTTATTTCATTCTTTTTCCATTCATTTTCATTCCATTCACACCTGCCTTCTCTTAGTTCTCCACACCCTTTTAGTATATAAAAGTACAGGTGCAAAAAATATAGTTTACATATTGTAATATTATGTAAAAGAATAGTAAAGTAATGTAAATATTAATATTGGTCTTTAAAATTGCCCAAAATAATTTGACCGTAGATCGACAAAGGTAATATTTTCAGTTTCACATACCCAATGTTATTACTCAAAATATAACAGATGTCAATCAATCGACTGCTCTATTTAATTTTCAACAAACACGTCCAGCGCGAAACCTATTTAATTAATCACTAGGCGGCAGGTTAAATACTAACATTGCACTGAACGCATCTAAATTAGAACTCGATCCGGAAACTAAATAAACTAGTAGAGACGTGATTTTGTTGGCTGCGTTAATATCGTGGTCGAAAATAAACGGTTTACTATTTTGCGTTGACGTAGCGGCGTAAATGTTGATCGATCCGAACTGGTTCACGGAAATCGACACGCCTAGAATAAAGGTCTTAATAAGGTCCTGAGAACAAATATTAGATGAAAATTAAATAATAAATGTCCCCGTGAAGTTAATCACCTATATAACTGGGTCGTATTTTAAAGTTATGTATTTTTAAAAACAATTATAAAAAAAAATACTCACTCAATTTAACAGAAATAACAAATTGGCTAGGACAGGCTACAGACTTCGGACTGGCAAGCGCAGCATAAGTCATCCTACCTTGTTAAGGTTATCAGAAAATGTTGGATGCAGGCCGCTTCCAACCGGTCCTATTGGAAATCTATGGAAGAGACCTGTGTTCACCGGTGAACGGTGAAAGAGATGATAATGTTTAAGTAAGCCTTAAACCGTAAATGTAAGGCACATATTTTAAGATTTAGCGTATATAATTCACTATTATTTTTAAAATTAGAGTTGTGAATCATTAAAAATATAATTCGCTTTAAACATCGCACATAAATTCTAAAGAATCGTTCGCGAAAGATTCGTTTTGTACAACAGAATAATAAAAGACAAGACACTGCATTTTTCTCAAAACAACTCAAATTTTTAGATATATAAATAGCACATTACTTAATAAATAAAAACGTTATAAATAAAATCACAGGAACAATGTATTTTGTATTACATACATTTGCACATTGCAAAACATTTAGGTTTTTTTTGTGTAACAATTATAACAAAAATTTTAAGTATATACGACACTACGAAAACTTTCGTTAACTTTTTTGAGATAATCATCGAAATTTCTTCTCCTTCATTAAGAACTTGACCAATTCATTTCAAAACCCTTTAGTTAGAAAACTTTCATCAAATTAGCAAGAGTTATCGAGCTCAAGAGAATTCGCTAAGTTCAGAACTAGAGGTCATTTTGGTGTCAGCGTGGTGTCGGACAGTTGACAACTTTACGTCCCAGAGGATTCTTACTTATGTGTTATGATACTCAGCTAAAATCGTTACATTTAATGAAGCATACCCATAATTTATAGTAGCCACGTAAAAATTCATTATTTTTTACTATACATAAGAATTAAGAAATTAATAAAATCAAAATTCGATCCTTACAATAGACATAAAGCCAAGACGAGAATATTTCATAGACGAACGTTTTTATTTAGATATTTTATTAGTTTAATTTATGTTAACATCCATTTTCCTGTTTAAAATAGTTTTTAAAAATGGTATATTGGTACAATATGGCAATAAAAAAGTTAAATAACTAATGAACTACATTTGCAATGAAGAACCTACACTGAAAAATAAATAAAAAAAGAGTTACGATAGCAAACTTATTAAAAATACTGGCTGGTTAAGTAAGAATTGTAGAATGAAACCAAACGTCTCGAATTTAAATAGTCATCAAATCAATATGCGAAGATGAATCTTTTTTCTAATTTTCTTCGCGCATATTTTCGATTTTGTTTGTATATATATATGGGTGTATTGAAATTCATGGTCATTTAATGAACACACGATTTAAACAATATATCTAGTGTTTGTTTTAGATGCTTACTAAGTACGTCCAATTTTACAAAGATTTGTTCCATCATCATATTTTGTAACCGTTCATAATAAAGCTGTTTAAAGATACCACTGTCACTGCCATGAGTTCTGTTTTGAACTAAATCACATTAAACTATAAAATCTTTCCCTATAATTCTCTACCACGAAGCTTTAACCATTATTTAAAAAATATTTTTAAATAATATTAGATTATCAAAATAGCAATCATTATACAGAAATACTTATACAACAGATCTATTTCAATTACAACATAATTAAAATCGTTTCGAAAATCCACCGCTAGTTGGTACATCAAATGTTGTTTCATTAACGAAATGAAGTATGAAATTAGTCTAAATAAATTGACACGCTTTATGGCAGCTTTGTGAATCTGGTAGCGGCATTAGACCAAGCTAAACTGGTTGAATGGGCGTGCCGCATGCTTATTGAGCTATTATGCTAATTGGCTTCATATCGCAAAAGCTTGTATAGCTGGCCGATGTAACTCTCTACCATGCTTTGTGACGATAGTTACATATGTGTATTAATTTGCGCCGCATAAATCATAGAAACAATAAGCAACAAAAATAATATAAATATTTTAACTAAAAATATTCGTAGATTAAGACTATATTTTCTGCTTTGATATTTACTAAACATAATTATGAGAGCGTTCTCAATTCTAATGAAGAGGTTGCGCGCATATTTTTGTATTAAAATTCATTGTTGCCACTCCCACTGTGGAGACATCACAATGGAAAACCCTGACAAATCACATTATAGCACATATAATTAAAGTAAATTAAACCTATAATTTAAAATTCATTGTTAAATATAGCATGCACATTGTCCCCGATATTTCTGGAAATCGGGACGAAGCCTAAGAAACAGCCGACTGCCGTGTGACATCGATTGTTCGAGCATCGCAAGTCATAAAACAAGCCGCAACGTATGAAGAGGAAATTGCGCGACCGTTATCCCGACCATTGTCTGAGCAGTCACAAGGGACAGTTTGTACATAACGTTCAGTAAACACCGCAATAATAGATATAGCTTTTACACATCCGCACTCAGACGGTTGCAATACTCATTTATAGCAACTTCTTGTTTGCATATGTACATAAATATTAATTAACTAATGATACACAGATATAAGACGCTTTTAAACGTAATCAAACACTACTTATTTCATGTCATTTATTATTTACTACACCAAAAATTGATTTTAATTTTTTCACATGTTGAAAATTTATTTATTACATATTTAAATCGATTACATTAATTTTCATGTAATTTAATACAAGTAAAAACTGTGTACTATTTAAAATATGAGTATTTCTTTCTTTAATTTAAAAAGAAATAATAATTTTTCATGTATGAAATATTATTTTTTTAGTAATTTTATATTATTGTTGTTCTTTGGATGGTAATAATTGGCTTTCAACGTTATCATCATTTTAGCCATGGGAACCGTCCCCTGCTGAACATAGGCTTCTCGTGTAGACTTTCAATACGACCAGTAAAAATCAGCCTGCAATCAGCCTCTTCTGAAGTTTGATTTTAATCCAGTAAAATTGACATGTGATCGCACATGTTCAAAATTGCACTTAATTTTTCACAAAAGAAAGCAAATAAACTCAAATTCTCGGCTTGAAACATAGCGCTAATAAAAGTAATAAATGCCAAAGTAAGTAAGTAGCGGGTTTTTCATTCGCGATAGCTGAAAGCATATCGGAGCGCAAACTATAAACAATTTTAATCGCCGATTGTTCCGCTTATGCTCACTTGCAACAATCTCTTGTTCGGCGCCTTCCACCTTCGTTGCATTGTTGGTTTCGCTAATGACGTTATGTTTCTGATACTGTATGTTGAATATGCAAAATATTTGTACTCAAAAAGAAATGTATCACTAAAGTGGAACTACATACAATTTGATAGAATAATTCAACGGTACCAAGTTCATAGAATATGCAAATGAAAATTGAATAAAAAAAACTAAAGTAGGTGTCAGATGCAAAGACAGTTCGTGGTAAGAGTCTCTTAGAAACTTCGGTAGCGACCGTCCTCGCCGCTGTTGCTGGCTACAAAGTTTTAAACAAAATGTAAGAATAGTTACTTGAATGCTTTCCTTGCGATTTGATTTAAGAAGCGTAAAATATATGGGTTAATTGCATTTTATAAAGACCTAAAATTTCAAAACCCCCGTTAACTTTATATAATCTAATACATTCATTTCACATCAGATTTCTACAAATCTGTTTTAATTATTATTCTCCAACGAACACAATTATTGCCATATCACCTCGTCACGAGTTCATGTCATCACAAGGATTTCACGAGTGTACTTTGTAAATATGTTATCTCATACACATTGGTGCAAATGTATGAATATTTTGCGCAACTGTTTTTCAAGCTTGTGCCATGTTCATATATGTAAAAATATTTCCAGCGTAGTCGTAACATGCGCGAGCAATAAAACACATACAGACATAAATATGGAAACGACGTGAATATAAAGCTTCACGTTTGCAACAAGTCCATCAGTTTTCATCGGTTCACGAATATTTCATAAATTAAAACAAGTCTCAATATGAATCGGGTCGTGAGCAACGGGCGGCCAATTACAGTTTCCGAATGAAAAACATTCGCATTGAAAACGTCCGGATTTTTTTAAATCATTTAAATGTAGTTTCACGGATAGAGCATATGAAAACGTATTGAGTGCATGACATGAATTTGAAAATCATCTATTGAATTTAATAAATGTATTTTAGGTCATACAAAAGTTTCTCTATTTATCTGTGATTAATATATATAATAATAAATAAAATTATGAATATACAATTGTTTTTATTCACGTCTGTTCTTGCAGATACTAATTAATAATTGCAGTTACAAATTTAATTATAATCGCATTGCTCGTCCTCTTAATAAAGATCTTTATTATATAAGCACGATAAATAAAAAAATATATATTATTAAGGTTCAACCGTTTATTTTAAGCGTTAAACAAATTATATAGAATTTAAGCTCAATTTAGGAAATCATTTTTTATATTGAGTTTAGTCGTACCATTCAAGTTCACGTTTTTGTTTCGAAATTACATCAGACGCTTATTAAAATTCAGATAACACGGCTCGCATAAATAATAAACAGAAAGCGTTATACGGAGTTGCAAAAACGTGATATCGTAACTAAACTCTGCTAAAACGTTCATAACACCGGCTTCAAAAACGTCTATCGCGTTGATTTTTTCAAACTTGACTTGCCGGACCGCTGCCTCGATATTACTTCCCTACCGTGCAACACCAGCGACATGTTATGCGTTTGAACTCTTTTAATGTAGGTCATGGGACAATCATAATAAAGTCTCTAACCCTTTAAGACCACAATCACGTAAAACAATAATGCTATTCAAATTGTAATAAAACAAAAAATGTACATCGTAATTGTGTTCAACGATTTTCATATTATGGACAGCAAGACGCACCAGCTAATGCACCCTAGGTCAACTGTAGATAAAGATCTGCAGAATATGCAATGAGCTTTATGTTATTCTATCCAAATCGCCCGCACGCAATCAACTACTGATAGTCAATTTTAACAAACTACTGGTAAGAAAAATATATGGTAAAATCAAATACATGATCATCTACCTCATGGTTTAGTCAAGTTACATCTATAAAGGTAAACAACGAGTTATGAATTCCGTCTAGAAATATCATATCGGACCCGACTTTCTGTAATGAAGATTACTAATAATAAGAAGTAAGAATTATATTGGAATCCATCCATTTCGTTTTTAGTAACACAAAGTATGCGATACTATAGTCAGTTTATTACTAAATTAAGGAAAGATTTTTAACCGTTATACGTTAGCGTGTGTGAATTCTTTTTAACAACGAAGACGATGGGAAACTGCCACGTCTCGGAAGTGGGTACTCTCTACATGCATGAAGGGGCTCAAGTGACGTCGAGAATCTTAATTGTCCTCCATTAAGAGATTTCAAGGCACGGCTTCTTTATTTTTAAATAATGCGACTTGTTGCTGGCGGTAGTTGACCGTAGTTTACTTGACGCCAAAACGCTCTTGTGTTACGCACTCACTCTTGGCAGTACTTCGGCTATCTGGCCTACGGCCTCTGCAAGCGCTTGTGTTATTTATACAGCACTATGCGAATATTATAGAAATCCACTGGTATTTTAAAATAGGTACGAGGCAAATTGGATTCCAAAAAGTCTCGAAAAGAGGTTGAATTCTTTGCGTCACTGAGTCGTTTGCGTTAAAATGTTAGACATATTAACCTGCTTTTAGACATTATTGCTACGATTTAATATAGCGCATGGTGACAATTATGAAGATTATTTTAGGATTTCTAATTTATTACAAAATTCTTTGTTTTAAATATGTGCCAGAAAGTGATTCTAAAAACTCGATGCGAATTTATTCTAATATATAAAATTCTCGTGACACGGTGTTCGAACTTGAACTCCTCTGAAACGGCTTGACTGATTTTTACCAAATTTAATATGCGTATTCAGTAGGTCTGAGAATCGGCTACTATCTATTTTCTATACCCCTAAGTGATAAAGGTTGTTCACACTTTAAAAAAAAAAATTTTTTAACGAAATTTTTGGTTTTTATTTTTTTATGATACAGCATACAAGAATACATACAACCATAAATTTTCACCCCTCTACGATCAACCCTTATTTTTTTATTTGTAAATTAAAATATCAATTTTTTTTGCAAAACAACGTTTGCGGGATCAGCTAGTATTTGTATATAATGATACTTTCCTTGTAACGTATCAGGATGTCAAAAAACATTTTATTCTTTATATTTGGGTTAAAGAGTTAAAAGGGTACTATTTAAAAAAAAACACCTAACGTCTAATTACATATTTTCTATTTCCTAATTACGAAACACATTTGTAGAAAAGATCCATTGATTTACGCAAATAAAAGCCAATTATACTATGATATATCAATAAGAATTTTTCTCCCCGTTGTGTATATCCATTCAAATAAAAGCGGTGACTGCTACGGGTTCTATTATGTATGTTTGAATGGAAACTGATAAGGCCATTAGTGTGGTCACGATACGTGAACGTCATTACGGTACACTCAGGTAGATATAATGACGAAGACTTCACGTTTCCAGTAAGTTTGATGAATATTTTATAACTAAACGTTTATAAAAATGCATATATATATATATATATATATATATATATATACATACAAACATAATTGAAAAATAGGTAACTTCTGTTTATATATAACATCAGATTAGAAGTCGAAGAGACTTTTGTCTAGAAAAAGTTAATGAATGCCAATTAAACGCGATGTTTTATCTTCCTATATGAAGAAGTCCATCGAGATCATAAAATGTCTAATAACTTTTTAAATTCCTTTAGTTTTTTAAAGTTTTTACTTAAACTTGTAGTTTAACACACACACTAATCAGTAATATAACAATAACTTCAATCGACCATGTCAGCCATGCCATCTTTCTACAATTACATTTTATGAAACATAAACGAATACTACAGCACTCGCTTTTGAAAACATTGTAAAAACGAATTAAGCTTGTCTTTGGCTTGACAAGGCGTCGTAATGACCTTTCGATCTCCCGTCTTTTGTTTTAGGGTTATTTAATTAAGAAAATATCAAGCTAAAGCAACAACAGAAACGAACCAAATGTCAAGAAATTTAATTTAAACGATCATTGATTCTATTATGGGCAGTAAACAGAGTTTCAAGCTGTTTAATTTATATCAGGGAAATTTTATTGCGAGTTAGGCGCCTGTCATGAATGATAATTTTGAATAATCAAACGCAGTTTTGTTTACGGCTTTGTGATAAGGATTTAACAAGTCTACCCTTACTCCGTTTATTAAATTGACATATCCTGTGCGCCAGAAAAGCCCCTCGTAAGCAATGGTTATGTAATGAAGGTGACGAGGAAACTATGAACTACTTTATAAAAACTTGCATTCACTTTAACGTAAAATTAGTATAAACAACATTTTTATCAACTCCCGGACAAATTATCACACAATGCACATTATTTGCAATTCAATGCAAAATAAATCCTTATGTTGATATAATTAAAAATTAGTTTGGAAAATTAGATTTAAAAAATTAATGTCTAAAATAATAAAATAAATATAAAAGCAACGAATATGCAATAAATATTAACATTAATTTCAAGTTTTATTAATCAAATTACTTAATAACCTTTAAATGGAGTAGTTATTAAAATGTACGAATATTAAATTCTCTGTCTTGTTTTAATCCTCAAGCAAACTGCGAAATTCTGCAAGTAGAAATCGTTTTATACTACTTTTTATATCAATCTAAAACTCAAAGCCTTGCTCATCTTGAGTGTTTTCTTTGGCTTTTGAAGACTGGGTTTTAAATATCGTAGCAATGAGAATCGTCTTGTAATTAAAAGGAATATTTACAGCTGTTTACTTGCTCAAAGAGATTTTACATTTTTGGTTACATATATACAAATATTTTTATAGAAATATTTACACACCTTCGTCCACGTTTCAGCCTATAGCCATTGCAAGGCCTTTCCCAAAAATATCTATGGCAGAAGATACCATGATCGTCTATCATATTGGAATTGACACAATTTTATGTTAATATTTTATTAATTTTGAAAGATTGAGATTTATCTGTCTACAAGAATTTTGTAAACCATCTCTAGTGGTTTTAAATATATAAATATTTAAGTACATATATTATTAGATCATTATTAATAACATTACAAATCTAAATTTCGTGTCAAAAATTAAACACTATTATATAAAAAAAAACTGTGTAAACCAGTATATAATGTGTATTAAGATTTGGCGAATAGAATTATATATTCTGTATTTTTCATTACAAAAGCGTTATCTCAATAAAACTTCAACTTGATGGTATTGTACAGAGGACTCTATGATATGCAGATTGTTTTTAGGAAGGATTTATATGAGATAAATAACTTCAAACATTTTAATCTTCTTTAAATAAATAGGACAGTCGATATTGAGATCACTCAGACAGCGTATGCTATAAGTGTTTGGACGCCATCTCAATTGTTCAGAACAAACTTTTTAAATATCGCTTTAATATTTAAAAACATATGGAGCTTGCTGATGAACGTGAAAAACCTCGAGAAAGCGGAAAAACTTTATCTAAAATTTCAAAATTTCGGTGGAGATAACTGCTTCTAATTTTCATCCTGTAAAGGCAATCATGAAATAAACTAATATTCGGAAAGAGTAAGAAAAGTTATGAATACTTATTTAATTTAGGGCCGTGGGAATACGAATAAAGGAAAACATTAATCTATATTATTATACACTTTCTTTTATTTATAGAATACACTTGGACTGGGCTCTGGTAGGTTTTTCCCTTTTTTATGATGACCAGTACTTAAATCAGTTAATTTCCAAGTTTTATTATAACTTATAAAATACTTAAAACAGTAAAATTTTTTTTATATTTATTACCTGACAACTCTTAGACTCTTAGACTTGCAAGGGAGTTTTTTTGGTAAAAAGTGCGCAGTTTCCTATAAAAGAAATACTAATTTTACGAGGCGTAATAAAAGATACATACTTTAAAGGAATAGTCGTGATAAGTGATAGACCTAGTAAGATGACATCGTCAAATCGATAAAAATGTTGGAAAACAACTTTCCCAATTAATGTTTACACATGCCTCAGCTATTGGATATTAAACAATTCAATAACACATCAAGCAACTGACAGTTATTCGTTGCTACTATTCCACTAAGTGAAGACGTAAAATGCGATAAATAGCGACGGCAGACCGCCGCCATAAATGTTAATATAAGAACTCATAAAACAGTTATGAGTAATCTAACCATCATCTATATGTGTATATTGAGGGAAAAATTACATTGTCAGACCATATCGGATCGGTATATAAACATGTACAAATGGTAGGTTAACTACATACATACATTATTTTTCGTGAATCATAGTAGCTACAATAATAATAAACAGTTTTGTTTTGTTTTACAGAACTATATTAAGAAAAACGTCAGTTAAGACGAAAGACAGATCTACCATTCAAGACTGGAATGAAACAAGATCTATGTAAAGAAAGCGGTAAAGAATATATTAATATAGAAACAAAACTTTAAAACTTGAGTAGCTTTACTGTGCACATTATCATTTGTCAAAGGCATAACTATAAAAATTCAGTTTACTTCAAGTTCATAGTTTTCTGACCGCTGGTTCTCTTCGCATATGGTGTATACAGTAGCACGTGTTACAGCGAAGTAAGTACATTAGCGCTCATCTTAACACGCTTTATTAACTAAAGTATATCGTAATCAAGCGGCACCGGCGCTCCGGTCCGTCACAACTGTCAACTTATCAGACGAGAAATTAATTACAACCGCTATCAATCATGGAGACGACAAACCGCCGCGATATATTCATGATCATATTGAGCGATTTGTCGCTTTGCTTTCATTAATATTAATTGAACATAAAAAAAAAAGACGAAAGAAACATAGCGTGGGTTATCTAAATATATACGTCGCCCGCACTTTTTGGTTTTTAGTTTTGAAACCAAGACACCGACCGGATATACGATTTAACACATGTTAGTGATGCTGCTAATTTGTAATGTTAATTTTGGAGAAGTGTACGTTTAACTTTTTTAATATATGTCGTCATAGAACTCTTTTCCAGCGTCCAATACTTCTTCAAATCACATTTATCAATCTACAACACGGTGAAGTAATCTACTGGCTTAGAAAACTGTCTTTGAAACTGGAATCTTCGTGAACTGGTGTTTAAAACAAAAATATAATATAATCATAGGCTATTAGGCGTATGACCCAAATATTTACCGTTGTGGTGTCCAGCATGATCCTCGTAATATAAAGACACGCTGAGGTTATAATCACCAAACTACGTCAAACTATCCGCCTAACGAAACAATGCTTTCGTAGAACATTATGAACAGTTTTCCGATACACGAATTGTGTTGAATCTTTTGTATATGTACGGCTGGTTTTATTGAATTAAATTTAGCATTTTTCAAATGATAGCAGCTTTTTCATCTATCAAATTTAAGCAATGAAACCTAAACTCGTTACACCAGTGATTCACGGTTCCTTCAAGGCGGCATATTCCATAAAAGCTATATTCATGAGCATCATCCTTTCAGCTATAGGTCATTCAAACCTAAGAAGCTCATTAAATTTTTGCACATGTTCATTAGTATCATTGAATGAAAATTATCTAGATGCGGATGATTTTTGTCACCAACAAAAGTTTTATAATGCTTCTAAAAAATTACAAAGAAATAAAATACTGAAACAAACATATTTTTACTTCTAAATAATCAAATTTCGGAAATAAACTGTCACTACTTTCTTTACAAAAAAATAACTTTTTTCGTAAATCTCTTGGAGTAGCTCGGTATGCTTATATTAAAACGAGTTTCGTAAATGTTCACAACAAAATGAACACGAAGTAATTAAAAGTAACCTTGAGCTTCATAGCAATTATTCTTAGTGGCACTGAAAGTTCGGACACTAAAGTAAAAAGGTTTCAAGAAAAAATACTTTGAACGAAAAATACGCTTCACTACACATGGTTTTTCTAAGCAAGCAGTTAGAGGCATATGGCAATAAAAAAGAAATTGATGTCTGATCCAATTTAAATAAAATAGCAAGCGATAGAAACAAGTGTATCGCTTTAAATCTAGACCGATTAATAATAGTAATGTTACGTTTATTTATTAAAGCTCTCAGCTTGATTTATTCACGGGGAACGTTTCAGTCGTAATAACACTAATAGAGCCAGCCTTATAACGATTACCTCTAAATCATCGACGCGCCGGGATAGTCCATATCAATTAATGAGTCAATACGAACGTTTCTAGAGTGTTTAATAAATCATTTATTAGTAGAATTACAATGTATATTGGACGAGTCGATTGCAAACAATTAGGTACTCAATTTGTCGACATCCAAAATTAGATAGCTACCACACCACGGCTTCACTTGCTCATCTTACGATCGCACGTTTCATGTTTGTTACAGCCATCTTAGTTTTGGAGCACTTCAGAACATCGAGTCTCATATAAGGTATTATCCTACTTACTATCGGCATGATGGATGTGATGTTATGAGCGGTCTACACGAGATAAAACCACGTACTTTTTACGTTTTTGTCCAATCTATGATTATTACGGATATCTTAGAATGTGTAATTTTTATTTGTATCTTTGCTTTTCAATTCTATTGGCTAGCTTAGTAAGAAAGTAGCCTGTTTAAAAAAGGCTCGTCTAAGACATTCATTGAAACATCAAAGTAAAAAAAATTATTATGATACTTTCTTTTCATAAACAAAATGATATAAAAGCAGATTCGATTTGAATGATCTAATTAGTGAGTATAGAAATAAAAAGGTTTTCAAGTCTCTTGCGATCGCCCAAAAGGCCCAAAATAAAACATAGCTAGCAAAAACAGGATCGGATCCGTAACAGGGACCGAAATTAATTAACAGTTTTAGATACGAACAATGTCTATGCACTGCACGCTGGTATTATTGATTAAACTTAACGCTACTCAATCCCCAGCGGGATACATCGGCTGCTCAGTGTACGAGGCCTACTGGTTGTTTATTACATCACTGGTCCAGGATGTGAGGTTCAATTGGCTTATATTGACTATGACGCACGCGCAGATGGGAACCAATATAGCTTGTTACTAAATACATCTTCATCTATTTTATTATTGTCCTTTGCACGCATCACTTATTTATTTTTCATTCTTTAAAAATTGTATATTGAACTGAAAATAGATGCGAACTAGAAATAAAGTTAATCGTAAAAGAATGAAAAATAATTATTGTATTTCATATATCAAACCACGTGACAGAAAAATATTATTCATTTAAAATGGTGGCTTCGTTAAAGAGTAGGAGAAACTAGTGGGCTCTCTTAACCACCAGTGCGATGCAAATACCATTGTAGCGAAAAACCTATATCTGTTGGCAATGAACTGACGGTTCATGTATAAACTGCAACGCATTAATTTTACGCTTCTAAAGTTCGTAAACTAGTATAATACGTATGTATTATACTAGTTTTTATGTACTTCGAGCTGGTATTTCGCCTATATATATATATATATATATATATATATAGGCGAAATACCAGCTCGAAACTGTGGAATCCAAACAAAGAAGAACCAAAAGTTGTTGCTAGTTATATGAATTAATTTCATCATCTTCTTTCTTCTATCGCACATCAAAATACACAGATTCACGACATTCATACATGGTTGAAATCCCTTACGTTTTGCAACCTACCGGCGTGCTTATTTCCAGCTAGCTGTAACTTGGGAATCTTGAAGTCAAAAGTGAATAGATATATGTCATCGCTTAACATCAGCCGAGACAAAGGTCAAACGCTTTGCCTACAAGCAATTAAAATCTATTTAACCCCAAAGAGACCTACACACAAAGTAATCATCAGCAAGTTTTTCTAACCAAGTTATAAATTTAAAAACGCTTCTCTACAAATGAAATGCAAATAACAATGAAACAAAATAAACCTCGTCAGCGAATCGGGCAATAAATTCAAGTAGACTGGGAGAGGATAAAACTTTAGTAATATCAGTCCCGTCTACCTACTCTATGTAGTCCGATCCGCCTCGGTCCGCGACAATTATTGCTTACAAATCTCCAACTTATTTAACTTATGTTGCCCTACTAGCAGCTCGCTTTGTAGCGAATATTATTAAAAGAACATTATTCAACAATGCGAAAATTCAATTTATTAATTACTAAAAGCTTAAAATCAATGTCTGGATTTTAAAACCTAACATTGTTAGTGTTTTACTAAAACTGTTGAAAACAGATGTCGTTGTAATTAATATCAAAGGGTTGTTATAATTAGGATATAAACCGAGCTGAAGATAAAACTTATAACACTTTAATTACAAATAAACCTACCAAAGCGTAGGCATACGGAATATTATACGATTAAATGGTAAAAGGTAAATTTAAAAACAAATGAGAATTCGAGCATATTAAATCATGAATAAATGAAATTGTAACTGAAGCATCGTTTACTCCGAACATAAATTAAAAATTAATAAACATAATGGACACCATGGAAAGCCGTAAGGGTAACAGATTGTAAATGATGAGGGACTTAAAAAGGTGCCGATAAATCACGAGGTAATTACAATTAATTAAATTCAGCACAAAGAGGCAATAGCGGTTGACACTTTTTCAACAAATTGATGGGTAAAGTGAAATATGTGGAAATCGATATTTGAATTTGTTTTAATTTTTTAATTTATGCAAGTACGTGTGATAGACCAACTATTAACACTATACTTGAGTTTTTAGATCGATTGTAGTGTCATGTGGATGCAGGACATGTACTGCTTTCTTACAGAATAACACTATGTAGCTTCGCGAGTCTTGCAATACTCGTTGAACTATGTTTCTGTGTTTACTGACACCCACTTATAAAAATTGTAACATCTCTTTTATCACATTTCTATTAGCTACAATCGTAACTCCTTGTTGAAAAACTTTCTTTCATTGTCTGTTTAAGGATGATGAGTTAGTGTTTATAAAACACGACATATATATATATATATATATATATATAGTAGTAAGTAAATGAAAAAGTGGGAATATTTAAAACAAAGACAGCAATTGCCAACAGCGAAAAAGAATTTTCAAATTGGTCAGTTCGATTCAGATAGGAGTAATTTCCGAGAAGTACTCCGGAATGCTTACTAGGGGAGCTGTTCGCAAATTTTAAATTAAAAACTGCATCGAACTCTGTAACTTGATGCATAACTCAGTCCAGCGACTGGAGATTCCTTTACAAAAACATCGGAGGAAATCAAATGTTTTTCTGACTTATTTTTACATTTCAAAAATACTATTTAACCGAATATAACAATTATTTCAAAATATCTTCTCTTTTTCTTCTAAAATTGCCATTTATTGCAGAGAGTTAAATGTTTCAAAGTTGTAATAATTTTAAATGTATCTTCCTGATACAAGGAAATTTAAAAATTTTTCAATGGTACCGCCCTGTGTATTTTTTTTCGAAAGGCAAAAAATACAAAACATTATTAGTAATCACGTATAACAACATGATTACTATTTATATCCTGTTGATATACGATAAACAATAAATGTATTAAAAAATGAAACAAAACTTTGAAATGGTACCTAAACCGTCGTAAGTTAATTTTGTTTTACATAGGAAGGCGAAGCGGTAGAAACAATTTATCCACCCAATGGTGTTTTTTCATCAAAGTTTTACGAAGTATTTGAGTGCGAGATGCGAGGTATCGTATAGCGGAGGTCCCGTTGTTTAAAATTCCACGAGCGTCTCGGCTGAAGTGGCCGCTCGTACAACAATGGTCGAAGGAATCGGTCTCCGGTTAACACTTATTGGCCCATATGTTTCAATTGATTCCTTGGCTCGACACATTCCCGCAATATTACTTTCTCGCGTACTTTTCTACGTGCTCCTTTGCAATAAGATTATATAGAATATATAAATCTTTAAAAACTTTTTGAAATAATCTTTTTTAATGTAAGAAATTTAAATCCAAGCTTTAAAAATGAAAGAAATATCGAAAAAAAATATTTTGTCCCAATTACATTTCACTTTAGGTTAAAATTTATATAAAATAACGTAAAACAACAAGACGACTCTAATGAGATTTACACAAAATAATGCGGAGCTATTTTTGAAATACAAAATCTTATGCGATATCGCGTATATTCATTCTGAGAATAATTGCTATATAAACTATATATATTCTCAGAATGAAGCTACAGAATTTGAAATATTACACGTTCTTTTTTTTAAAGAATTTATTGATGTCATGAATTATCAATAATATGAGGGTAATAATAATAGTATTTAACTACTAGGACTTATAAATAATCAGTTAGTTCAAAGTCAGACGTTAGTCGCCTACAGGGGTGCACGGAGCCGGCACAATGAATAGCAATCAAACTTAGCGGAACTCACTTTGCCGAGTTGAAGCCACAACATTGTGTATTAAATGGATTTATAACAGACAATTGTATCAGTTTTAGTCCAGTTAACTCAGAATACTGACGAAACAAACTTTCCGGAAATCATCAAACCTAATATATTAATGAAAACATAAATATTATTACTTTAATTCATTATAGTGTTTGATAATGATATTTTCTTGGTTTGGCAATGTTTAGCTGTTTGCCGAATCGCTGTCAGCTCATGTATGAAAGTAGTGGCCTACCACGAAGCATTCAATGTGGAAAAGTTGCAAGTGCTTCTACCGCCTATTCTTTTCCCGAAATAGCAGTAATATCAGCCAGGTAAAAAAAACCTACCATATTGAGGTTGGGCACTCTTTGGCGCTATTAAGTCGGAAAAGCCGTCATTTTTCTAGCATTTTCCAACGACATTGTTATATCTTGAAGAATACCAAACATAATATATAGACATTATTAGACGGTATCACTATTGTAAAGGCATAAAAAAGTCGTTAAATTTATAAGGACGTTGAGTATTTATATTTATATGTTCTATTATTATTATCTACTATTACATAATGCATATTTCATCATTATTATGGTATTTCTAATTATTAATATTAACGGACCTCTGCCACAATCACAGGAAGTATGCTCAGAGAAAGAGAGAGAAAGAATAATTAATTAAAAAATATGTTATTAAAAGTATAGGATGACCTTGTCAAAATCGCCAGAAGACACCGGATGCAGGATGCTTGAAACTGATCCTATTGGAAATCTGTAGGGTATACCTATGACGAGCAGTGCACATCTTACAGCTGAAATGATAGAGATAAATAATTTTATTATTTAGCCTAAATATTTACTTGTGAATTGTATGTAATATAATGCGTATCAAACTATGAAACTATTATAAAAGCCTAAAGAAATTGACGATGTTCGATAAAATAAGCACATTTGTGTACAATGACTGATAAGCTGTGTCATCTGTTTAAGTTTAAAGGGTTTCTCCTAACCCGGCTTAATCCGCTCAGACAGGTGAGGCTATTAAAATTAAGGTCACAGCTAAATTGACTTACAGCGATTACAGTCGTGGGTAAGTTGTGTTGAGTTCTACTGACGTCCCGTCTTGGACTCGACGACTCTATTTTGCATTTTTATATATCTATTTATTTCGCCAACAAAATACGTCGACATACAAAGTGCTGGCCATAATTCAGCTTGTTAATCTTAAACTATACGCAAATACATAAAACCAAATTTTACTTAAAGGGTACAAGAAAGCCGTTAGAAAGCTGCATAAAAGAAACTACACGATACCAAATTAGTTCTATATAAAATAGTATAAAAATAAAAAGCATTAGAGCAATTCATAACATTGCATGAATATTATTAGCAAATCCACATATAAATAAATGTATGTCACTTTGTCCTTTACAGAATTGTAAATTATGCAAAGATCATGTGATGATCTTTGGTAAAGTTGTTGTTGGTGAGCCGATAAAGGATTTGGTATGACCAATTTTCGACAGATGGCGGCATTGTTATTCTAATGTATTTCATATATTGCAGTAACAGTTCTTGCTGATTTGACTTGGAACGAAAACAGCAAACGAATGATAATATTTCAAGTTGTGGATGACATAAAAGTTTATGTAAATTGTGAAATTCCTATCCGGCTCACATAATAAAAATTAAAATTGAAAAAAAAAACTAAATAAAGCAAATCCTTTTTTCCTTAAATTCTTCGGATAAAGTCGTAGAGCACACAACTAGTAAGAAAATATTTGAAAACGAAAATTTTCGAAAAGAAAAATGTACAGGCATTTAATATTGTAATGTTTCCAATTTGCATCCACAAATAAACGTTACTGATTACCTAAATTAAAGCACGTTTCGCGTTTAACTCTAGGATAATATTAAGAAACACACACACACTTATATATATATAACAGTTGAAAAATAAATCACAGAATAATGAGCCTCACTAGTTTACTGTGAACAAATAACATCTCTTCTCTACATTTACGTTGTCTTTTAATCTTTTGTACTCAGAAATCAATAACATTCTACTACTTCATTTTCTACTATTTTCTTTTTATCTGTAATTAATTAAACAAATAAAAACTAATTTTAGCCGATCACATCATTTGGGATCAAAAAAATTATTTTCCAATAATATCCACATCGGATATCATCTAACGTGTTTTTTTTAATAGAGCTATTCTTTATGTTACACAGCCATTTAAATAATACATTTTAGGAATTTAGCTGTTATAGCGCTATTGAAACAGTTGTACCGTGTTTTACGTATAAGCAAAAAGCTGAAAAAAGTTGAAGGGGTACTAATAGAAAAGAGCGGCCGTTACTCCTCCGCGTCTCACCGCGCATATACCTAAGGCGCGATACAGCGGTTCCGGTAGCACTATAATTGGTCGCACCTTTCATGCGATGTTACAACACTGTATTAATGTTTTTTCACAAATGTAATGTTAAATATAGTCTATACAGATCCAATAAAATAGTTTGTTGAGCCTTAAAAAATCCGTGGCGTAAAAACCGAAGTACAATCGTCATTTTGTTAAAATGATATTGATAATAAATGACATTAAAATACGATGTTTAAGATTATGCTCGAAACTTTTATTAAGACATATAACTGAATAATATTTAAAATGTGATTTGTAGAGACTATATTAGCTAATTTAAGATTCATTTTGCGCCGTCATCTCATACCCTGCGTCTTGTACAACACATGTGAGTTTAATCTGTATACCTATTCACTGGCAACGTGTCTTGGCAAAGCGCCGAGCATCACGACAATCAGCCCGATTCGCATTGACCATTATTCATTCATAATATGCAGTGATTCAAAATGAAAATCGTCTTATGAAAGTTTTAATATTTAGGTTTTATTATACATCTTTAGTACTTCTGTATTTTAGCCACTAATGTTAGTTCTGTATTATAACTTATAGCTTAATGAGAATTATTGTTATGTCTAAGATTTTTTTACTTATTATTGGAGCAAAATTATTCTCAAGTAAGCACTTGTGTAACATTGCCTTACTATCTATGGGCTAGCTGTTTAACCTGCTATAATAACAACAGCAGACAGGCCCTAAGTGGTATTTAGTGGTCAATCATTTAAGAGAAATTAAAATATTGTTTTACGGAGTACCAAACCCGTAAATAACATTAACGATGTTAGATAATGCAGTGCTTAATTTATCGTTTAACATCAAAAGAAAGTACGATTTTAAATACAACAATAAAAAATTATAATTGAGTACCAACAAAGTTGTCTCACGGAAAATGACACATCTCTATCTAAATGATTTTGTAATGAACTGCGAACAAAAATTTCGCTCCCATCAAGGGCGATTTGTAAATAACTATAAATAAATTATGCCAGTTTATATAAATGAAATGCGATCGCCTTTAATTTCCAACGAAATTCTAACCAAATATTAGTTGAGAATAAAGCCAGTCTTTTTCGTTCACATGCATTACAATTGAATAATAATATTAATGTAAAATACGTTTTCATTTGTTTAAACTCGAGAAAGGAAAATATAGCACAGTCCATTTCCACTAGTCTTCTCAACTTTACGAGGGCCTACCTCAAGTGCTCTCTGTCAAACAAAGGCTAGGCAATACAGGCCTCAACTACCTCCTAGAAAAAAAACGACCCGCTCTCTTAAGGATAGATGGACTTAACCGCTTAGAAGTTAAATAAACAAACAAAACACTTTTAATATTATAAATTCTTAATTATAAGAGTATGTTTTATAAAATTAATTGATTTTCTAATAACATTTAATTTACAACTAAATTAAATCGAACACCGATGAAGCTAGTACAACTCGTAGAGAAGTACTAAAGGCTTCCAACTTTCACTATCGGACCTCTAATCATCTGCAGGTAGTTGGGCTCTTGAACTGCAGTGAAAATGTTCCTCTTAAGGCTGACGGCAAGCCTTTAATAAGTAATTTATCATAGATTTTCAGTAATTTTATCTTCATAGGCAAATTAGCTCACAAAATATATTCATATGCTAGTTGAATGAATAACATAGAATAGCTCTTTAAGTCTTTTTTACTCGTTGAATTTGTAGAAAAAACTGTCAGAACTGAGCACTATAAGAACGACCTCTTCACTTTTATTCTTGATTTTTAATGTTTGAAATAAATTTATAATATTGAACTTCATAAAATATGTCGTATTAAATCAAAATAAAATGATTTATTAGCCAATGGTATAAATATATAGAACATTGTTCCGTCCGAAAGATTTTCATTATTTCATTGATTACACTGCGTACCGCACATGTTATCGAGAGCTTTATTAATGGGAACCATCTATTAAGAGATATATCGGAGCAATACTCATTGTACATTCTTTTAGTCGTAATCTCGAAATAAATTTTTCAAGAGATTCAACTTGCGTCTGAATGACTTTAGTTTTTTTAGCTTTAAATATATCTTTATTTTCTTTTACGTTAGCGAATAACGTAAGAGCGGTGAAATATTTTAAACACTGACTGATGGCTCTTGGCATTACTAATGATTGGATTCTCATATCACTTTAACCGATAGCCAACTTGTAGTTGTTGTAGACCTGTCTTACCTCTGGACGCTAGATACAATACCATATTTTCTTGATTTAAATAAATAGAAAACGAACCTCTTGTTAATTATATTCTTAATCATAAAATGTAGTTTGTGTTATTGGATGTCAAGTAGCTAAGTATAAAAATTTTCAGAAAAAATTCTAGCTAAACCGACAAGTACCTGCCAGTAGAAATACGATTATTTTGCAGTTTCCAAATAACAAAAGCGTGACAAAAACGTATTGGCGGCGAATTGAGTAAAAAAATTGCACAGCCAATGATTTTTTTGATCGACAGATTCGACTGCATTCTGACAATCACTATCATGTGAATGTCGAGCGCTCGATGCACCGACAGATATGACAGAACCCTTTCATGTATTACCTTATAATATTATACTTGAATAAAATATTAGAACATCTTTCTAAACATTTTCACAAATTCAGTATAAATAAATGAGTAATGCCATCTATTCAAAGGAGTGTTTAAAACAATTTATCGTGCAGTGATAACGTGAAATAAATTAAAAGCATTCAGCGAGTTAACAAGCAAAAACTTTTAAGGGAAAAAGTTTACAATAAACGGTTTAATTTAGCTTTGCATTAGATGGTTCACAACAATAGTTAATGGCCGTGTTCTCGGCTTCGCAGACCGTGCCTTAACCATTATGCAAAAAGCGGATATTTTATATTATACAGTGTTACATCAATAAAAAGATAATTTGCGTAAAAAATAATATTGAAGAATTCACTATGTAAAGTCACGTCCAAGTTACTGTCTAGATTAATAAAAAAACAGTACATAGGAGGGTTAATAGTAATGAGAAATTATGAATAACTATTTGAGAAATTATGACTAACAATAAGAAATGGTCAACAATAAAACATCTTAATACAATATAAAAATATTTCACAGATATGGCGTGATTTTCTAACTTAAGTCCTCTAACTAAAATATGTCGTAAAGCTCTTTTATGTTTTTCTATTTTAAATATCATTTAAATGGGTTTACTAATTTTTTGTGTTTATTCTTCACTAAGAGAGATTTTTAGAATTTTTTTTTGACGTTAAATAGAAACAAATTGAAACTGTTTCACACTGATATGAGTACACGTTATTTAGTGGCGTCTAAGGTCGTTTCCATTGTTCTCAATTGGCTACTTGAGGTATTATTCGTTTATTACGCTCGCTTGCCCGAATTGAGGCTCATTGCATAATATTCTCTCCGTCATAGTTATAAGATTTTATAAGCTGTCTTATAACATGAACACAAATTTTAATGCCCAAAATGGTTATGTTGGTTTCGGAAATGCATATTCCGATTTTCGTACATGTTTTCTATACTTCTAAAAGAAATTCTCATTAAGTATCTTACAGTAATATAAAAAAATTCAAATAAATGTCATAAAAAGAACAGATAATAATTTTTAACGTGAATGTCAGACGAAACGAATTTGTCACGCGCGGCGCCTAATCTCTTCCTGACTGCATGATGTATGGTCACAATCGGCCCTCCGACGCTCGCCAAAAGGCACGATTCCTAACTCAAGAATAATTTCGAAGGGTCGCCCCTACTTTACGCATCGTTAGCTGTTCTTCAATTATGTGATTTTCTTTAAGTGATCAGGGGCTTTTTCTTTTCAAAGCATTCGACATGCCTGGGGCGAATTTATTGAAAAGTTGTAATAACTGTGTGGTTCGGTTGATTTGTCACTTACAAATTCGCTAGTGGTTCACTGGTTTTTTTCATTTGCTGCATTTATTTGGGTAGCAACATTGATATAAAATATATTACAAGCGTTTCTTACAATGTATAACGAAGATAATACCTTAAATAATATCTTAATCTACACAGGTCTTTTTAATCAGCCAAACGTTTTTTTATAACTATAGTTTTGGACAAAATAAATATCGTCTTATTTCATCTGATCCAGTATTATCTTACAATAACTGTCTTTACATTATACAGAATTTTAAAAATTTATATGCAAAATTCGGTTCCCAATTCTGAATATATGCAACTATAAACGTAGATTTGTTTGATATATGTTATTTTTAGTGTAAATTTTTCAATAATATACCAATATTTTAAGAGTAAGAAATAGATATTTTTAATGTTAAAATACTTCAAATTTAGAAGGTAATCTATCCATAATGTTTGATTTTAAAACATTTATCTTTTAATTGTATGAAATATTTACTTCTAGAAAGTCGTACACCTAGTTTAGTTTCTATTGAGTTATTTTTAATTTATAGCTCGTTTAATGAACAAAAGTATATATTGTTTAGGTTACATTATTTTTAGTAATAGTATATCAATTATCAGTTTTTTTTATCAGTTATAGATACTTTTTAACATTGCTACAAATATAATTTATTATACAAAGAAACAATAAAGTAGCAGGTCTTCGCGTCGCTGGAAATAGTTATTGAATGGGGTCGTGGTAGCCTATATAGCGGTGGGTACGGTCCTCGACGGGACACCGGCGTAGACGCGATGATACGTGATCAATTGGACAATTGGTCGCCGCCCCTCGCTGCGTCGCATGTCCTGCCCGCCAAGCGGACTCTGTCACAAATTAATAATCGTCTACCCGCATACTCAACGCAGTACATGTAACAAGTTTGTTCCTCGGGCAAGTAATAACTAGTCTGTTGTGTATTATACAGTCTCAAAATAAGTCTAATATACAATAAGAAATACACTAATAAATGTGTTAACGTCAATGTTGTGGAATTTTATTCACTAGTAATGTATCGAATATTTTTTTCTATTTACGTCATTATTTACACACATAAATAAAATAATTAAAAATAAATATAATCATATTGTATGTACAATATAATCACAAAATCAGTGGTTTATTCCGGTTTTTCCGTACATAAATAGCATGTGGCAGATTTAATTTAATTTGAGCGAGCCATTGCAACAGTTTAATGAACCAAAATCAGCAGTAAATATTAAAATTATATTATAAGTTGACATAATGCACTGTCCTTGTTTTAAAGGAGTTTTCGTAATCAAGTATAAATAGGATATTGTGCTTTTTATTAAATCTATATGTGAGCCCGGTTGATTCGACATTTTTTATATTTATTATTTATACAAAGTTTGACGCACTACGCAATATAGCCAACGGCAGCTAAATCTATATTATCACCCCAGTTTAATAGACTTTTATGTTTGAAATTTTCGTACAAAATAACACTGATTATAAGTACTACCCGGGGGACCGTGGCCGGTAAAAAAGACGTCTTTTAAATTAGTAATTGTTAAAGTTTGCAGAATGTTTTTATGAACTAGTGTGATATGTCAATATGACAACGGCGTTACATTATAAAAATATTGAACGGGACACTTTCAAAATGAGTGGCAAACAGACCAATGGTCCACAATATCAAGAATGTTCCCGTCAACCACCGCTCTCTACACGCTGCTTTACTAATGACACGTATTGGACCTTTTTGCGTGCTCCCTAACCATTCATCTTTCATTTGGCGACGTTTGCAGATGGTTTTGCTTGTCTTTTCCCTTTACATGGGACGAAATTATCCCTTCGGCCACTTACAAATACAGATACATCTATGACTAACTTAGATAAAGGTTTTATCGTCAAAAATATAGACAGGTCCACAGACAATAAAGACCAGACACGTTAAATATAAGAAATCGTTTTAAATAGTGAATATTGTGAGCAATATTTGTGGCTAAAAATAAAAATTTTCATAAAGAAAAAATAATATAAATAATATATAAGAAAAAATAATATATATATATATATATATATATATATATATATATATATATATATATATATACGGCAATGGCCGTTAAAGCCGAAAAGTTCTCGAATGGTGATCAGATGCCAGTAGACGCGGCGTGGATAGACATATACGAGGAACGACGAGATAGTTAAGGTCGTGAAAAGTCGCTAAATGTGAACAGCATAAGACAGGTGATTGCAGCTACGACGATGTTTAATGGCCTCAATATTTGCTACGAAGGATCTCTCGCGTGCACCTTCGTCAAATTAAACAATCGAATCGTCTCCGAAAACAAATTATTGAACTTTCGATTAAAGCACCCCTTCGCTCTCTCCCGGCGTTTTTTCACAATCAAAAATTTAAATGAATTCTGCCAGACTCCAGTGCGCGCCTTTTTCTTTTAATGCCATTTTCAGATGGTATTACGTCCAAATGAATATTCATTAAGTGCTAAATCGTTTAGAGGTAGATTAAAGTTCATATTAGATATGCAACAAATTACCGATATTAGCTTAAATGGGGCGGAAAACCAAAATTTCCTTTTTTTCTTTTAGTAATTCTTGTGACGCGGAACTGTCGACGCCTTCGTTATTTTACCTGCAATCAAACAAAAATGTATCAAATAACAAATTTACAGTAAAACTGAAACCGTTATATTTATTTTTTGTGATATTTTAGCTTCATTATTATTTATTCCGCTAATCCAATAATTAAAATATCTTTATACAAAACCAGTGTCGCAGTTGTCACATCATTGTAAACGAAAATATTAATGCATATTTAAGTCGTTGTGCAAAACAATATTATGCGGAAAACCAAATTTTCCTCCTATTCTTCGTTTTGATTATTTTAGTCTCAATCAGTTGATTATTTCCACTTGCCAGAATAATAAAAATAAACTAAGCGTTTGAAATCTATCTTAAATTTAAGGAAACGAATACATAAAACATTACCAATCTCAAACTGAGAACGGCGAAATTTAATTATGAAATAATTTATACAGTACATATAATCGATATGTATAAAAACTTCATTGTTGATACAGATTTATAAAATGTAAATAATCCTAGCAGATGAAAAATATCTCGTGACTGAACATTGTTAATATCAAGTCGAGGACAATTCATCGTTTACTTGGTGTGGTGATGGTGAATGAACTCTGCATATACCTTTTACCACAGCTTCGTACTTTTTAACTCCCATCGTAAGTAAAGTATGCAATTACCAATTCCACCTGGATAACAGGATCCGGTATTAATTGAGCGCTGAATGAGTCTCAAGTCGTACCAAAATACAATTGAACCAAAGTCTCGTGTAAAATAAACTTTGCAAATATGAATGATTAATGTGTTTTATCCCATTTTAAGGTAACATAATTCAAAGTTTAAATTTTATGTAGACTAATCACGAACTTCGTGTTACGTGATGCATTAAAACTGGCTTAATGAATATTTAAGCAAGAGTATATAAGCCTTAAGAGCCGCAAATAAATAAAACTGCGTGAAAACAAAGTTGTGCTACCGACAATTGTAAATATTAGCAAGAAAACATAGGTACGCAAAGGTCGTAAAGCTTTGAAGCTTTAAAATAAAAGCGGGCTCCATTTTTCCTTTCCATCTCATTATTCAGTGTAATATAATGAGGTAGGACGTGAAAGCGGATCATAAATCTCTATTTGTGTATTTCATTTTTTTTATTTTAAATTACCCCAAGTTGTGCTTTCAAAAGGCATAATCCTGCTACGTAGAGTCGTAGCGCGGCGGAGGCAATTCGAATTAATAGCGTCTCAACGCACTGTATTACTTAAGTACCTGCTCTTTACACCTTTCAACGCGCTTTAGTATGCGACGTGAGAAAATCCTGGCGCGTTAACCCTTTACGTAGAAAAGTATTTGAAGTTTGTCGACTCTAATTATATTTTTATAATAACATTCCAATGATTTATTATTAATATAACTGTGGGATGACCTTAATTACATATGACAAGATCGTCGAAAGTCGCAACAGGCAGCACAAGAGCGGTCATTATTGCGACTTTTGGGTGCGGCCTATACCTTGCAGTGGGCATCTCTCGACTAACATTATGATACATGATTACACGATTATTCCCATGTATTACAACAGTATAAATAGAAATCACGTACAGGGAAAAATAAAAAAGTACAATCTGCGGTCTTATCGCATTTTATAAGGCGATTTCTTCCATACAACCATTGGATAGACTCCCTCCTCTTCACTGAAAGTAGAGCTCCTCTGGACACAGAATAATCTTCATTTTTATAAATTTGCGCTACTTCTTATCTTTGGTATCGTGTAACAAATCAAAATTTGTGTCAAATCCAAGCAGAATTGATCAGACTCACTAATAGGACCTTTTAAACGTTTGCTCTAAATATAAAAAAAAACTGTGTCGTGAATTAATCAAAGGGTTGAAAATTCAATGTATGAAAAAAAAATCATGTTTATACCAGCTCTTTACATCAACATAGCACGTATAACGTGCAATTAAACAAGCATAAAAAATTTAATATCAACGAAAATATATTTATGGCCAAAGTTCACTTACAAATAATAAATATAATTTATACATACAGAATATATTTTAAGATATAATTAATCATTTGAAATAAGGAACAACATGCTTGTTGCAATAATCCAGGCAACTGCATTTAAAGTTAAAGTTTTCAATGCAATAAAGTTTATAATTCTGACCCTCAGCTAAGCAGAGTAGTGAGGAATGTAATCAAGTTATATAAAGTTCCCCCTGGATTTTGAAAGTTCACATAAGAAGTTATTATGGAAAGGCAAACTGAGCTATCGTTGTAGGTCAGTCGGGGCTTTGACCAGCGACTCTCCAGAGTATTACGTTGAAACGTGCGAGTGCATGGTTAATAATTAACTAGCATACGGGAACTTTAAATTATTCTAGTACGTAGCATAACGGCTTTTGAAGCCATAAATTAAGCGACAGAAATATATAAATGAAACAACAATATTTTTTTGTAAATGGAATAATGTTTAATCACTTAAATATTGTAAGTTATGTAGATTGTGAACTACTGGGGCCTCAATATCCTGGAGTGAAGACCACGGACCAACAAACGCAGTGTAAGGTAACCGCCTATAAGGTGTACAGACGACTTTGGTGAGGCCAATTTATGATCTGTCTTGTTGGAAATCAATGGGAGAAACATATGGCCCTTAGCAAACGTTTTACGGCTGAAATCATGCTGATAATAATGTTTTTTATAGTGAGCGTAGGTTTATTTTTATAGCCCTTAACTTCATAGAACACTTTCAGTCATTTCTATCTGAAAAGGTAACGTTTTTCATCAGAACATGTTACGATAGTAAGTCAACAGTAGTTTACATGTATGTAGAGGAGGGTCAGTATAACAGTAGCGCATCTCCGCATCAAATCCCTGCCCCGGTCGAGTGTCGCCGCTTGATAAGCGCCCGATGGGGACCGAACACGGCGGCGCAATTTGCCGTCGACATCGGATGACTTCGGAGTATATATATTTTTTCCGATGAAAATCAACACAAAGTAATAGGAACGAACGAATAATTGTTCATAAGAAACTTGTTAAAATAAAGGTTAGAAAGAGTTCTTATTTTAAAACAAATTAATTACAATAAACCAAGAAATCTTAATAAAAGTAAGTTTTTTCTTCAGCATAATTACAGACTAGTTAGCATAAAACATAACATACTAGGCAGTAAGTAAAAAACAATAACTAAGCTAAGATTAAGCTAGTATTCTCTCCGCAGTTACAAAAATTAAATAAAGTATATACTGCAATTCATGTAGGTAAAATCTACGATGAGAGAGACAATTAATACCATGTTTTGGTGCATCATAAAAGCATACATACTTATACATTTAAATACACTATTTTTCAAAGCGAAAATATTTATTTTAATGAAGTTATTATTAAAAACTTAGAAAGATCTATGAAAAGGCGTATGTTAACGTGCATTTGTACAAGACATATATATATATAAAATACAAATGCACTTGTACAAATGCATATATATATATATATATATATATATATATATATATATATATATATATATATATATATATATATATAAATAATTTTAATTTTTTTTACATAAGATTAATTAAAAATCTTGTCTTATGAACCAATTTACGAAAATGATACACGTCAAGCGTTACACTGACCAGTACGGCAAAACGCATCTAGAAAACAACGTATAATTATTTATTTACTTATTGCATTTAACGTTTCCCTACATTATTTAGTATGCTTCTAATCATTTAATAAATCAAATCTTTTTTATTATCATCGACCAAACTTACCGAGGTAAACGTAACATAGCGTAACTATGTATTACACTTGATTAATTTGTCTGAAAGACATAAAAACTAGAAACTGTTATAAAGTTATAGATATTTTAAAACATTTTACGACGTCGCAAAAATATGCCAAAAACATACACTCAGGTATTACAGCACCGATACACATTACACCTATAGCCGTATAACACATGCCTTTGAGACTTTCAATTATGTATGAAAGCGGCTATGATATTATATAATATATTATCGATTAAAATTTTGGAGACAGTGAGTGATTATAAAAGCAAATTTTTTGTTGGTTATTTTGAGCTGGCTGCATTATAACATATTTGCTATTAATTATTATGATACTCGAGTTACTACATTGATAAATAATTCGTGATATATGGAAACCATTGTCTTTATATTTATGACGAATTTATTAGGTTTCTCATTCAATTAATTCGCATCTCACGCCGGTCTAGTCAGAAATAAAATATCTTATCTTTCGCAAATGTTCGGTGGACGTTCAGTCGGAAAGACAATGGAGTGAGATATGACAAAAATTTTCAATTAAACAAAACAAAACTGCGGCCGTCGCGTTCGAGGGTATTGTGCGGCGTGCGACAGTTAGCGATGGCGGCGAGCTGTTGAGAATGGCGCGAAGTGGCGCAAAATGGCGCGACGGACGTCCGGCGTTGGCGGGAACGGCGGAATACCGAGGCCAGGCGTTGACGTGAGAATGGAACAGCTCATTCGCGCCATTACGCTCGCAATGGCGGAGATTACGCTGAGTGATATCGCACGAAGGTGGCGCCTTGGAATGTCTAACAAGAAATTACATCACGGATTCGATTACAGCGTTTGAATCTGTGGAAGTTCGCCGTAAGTGCGATAGCGTCTATTAGTAATTTCAGAATGTCTTTAATGTAACACACAGCATTGATCTTCGATTCATTTCCATAAAATGACCAATATTAAAGTGATATTTATTATAACTAAGCGTATATTTCAAACTTCCTAACAAGAAGACTAAGCAATAACTGAAAAGTCTCATGACCTCAATCCTAACTATTGAAAAGGTATTCTTTGAATATATTCATACTCAATGTACAAATAGACACAATACGGACGATTAAAATCTCGCGGCAGTATCGGCAAACTCACAGTATCTCCCCTCGCTTCCTGCATCGTAAGTAACATACGTCACAAGCAGACACAAGAACATGTTTACATATTAAATTCATAAATGACATTTGTATAAACATGACAGTAAAGCGAAAAATCGCGTGGCAAACGGCTTGGCAAATGTTGTGATAAACACGGGGTCCTGCTATGGCGTCAATCCACGGAGAGGGAACGCTATTTCGGTGTGTGCGGGCGTACACAAGCGGTCTTTTAAATTTTAATCGTTACATTCACCCTGCCCTGATGGCCCACTAGACATTGTGTGTTGCCACGTGTTCTTTAAATATTACACGGACGAACTGATTGTTCCGATTTGTTAATACAATCATGCAATTATATTGCACGTATATTTTAAAATTACAAAAATTCCATGGCATAAGTACTGGCAGGTAAAAAGAAAACTTAATAAATAATTAGAACCTCCCAAAGTTTTTATTGCACCTTTTCCTGCTTGTTTTTACCGCTTATAAATAAAATATCAAGTTCTTTATTCCATTGGGAATGGTTACACGTAATAACCGAGCATACATGTGGGTTATATATATGCTGAGTTATCGCCCACCTCACTGCACGCGAAGGAAAATATTCATAGCTTAAAAAACGCGAGCGACCTCTAACAGACAACATGGCTGACCAACTCATTAAATAAAATGGGGTCACCTAAAACACGACCCGTATTCCATATAGTAATAATTACACTTTTGTTACAATTGTACGACATTTTGTCTTCAAATTGTAAAATTGTTGACTGCCTAGTCCGTGACTAAATATAATTATATTGATTTTAGAAGTGAGATTATTGGTAAATATTTGTTTTCATGATTCAATTTGAGACGTATAAACATTTAAAATCATTAGCGGAAATAATTTAGAAGTTACAGTTTTTAATTAAGCGTAAGAATATCAGACTATTTTCTTTGGTTTACTTTATTTTATATAATTACAAAAGAAAAATATCTAATAGGTTTTTATTTCAACTTATTTTATGTTATATATTCTACAATAAATTACATTCACTATCTCAACAATAATACCTATTATAGGTTCCAGACGCACTTGCAATCATTAAAATTCTTCCAAGTCATTAGTTTTTTTTTCTTCAAAGCATGCATTCCTTCACGAATAAGGTTATTATATGTAACCTTATTTATATTACATTTCCTTATTTGAGTTTCTTTTATCGTCGGAAGACGCTATATGCAGGCTGTTTGCAAACGGCTATTCATAATCTATGCACTTATGATAATGATGATGAAACTATTATACTTATACTTTCGCAAATGGTTTTGGAACAATGTTAATAAAGAAACGTCAAAAAACCATACACCAAAACTCTTTTTATTTGGGGTACATGTTGCCTGTACGCTTGCTATAAATTTAAAACCTTGTTTGCATTCATCCTGGAGACGATGTAGCCGAAAATGAGTTTTAACTGACATTGAAAACACTTTGCCTCTGCGGGACTATTTTTGTCGCCCCTTCCCCTTGGGGATGCTAAAATAGACTGTCGGAGCCTCAGAATATAAAATTTCAATAACCGGAGAAAGGGAGGGTTAACCTATATGTTCAATATTTTGAGGGTCCAATAAGTATATTCTGATTTTCAGTAACCGACTTAAGTTTGTTTTACTAAACGTATGGTTTCCTTTAAAAATTACTACCGCGCGTAACACACTGAAGCGAATAAAAAATATATTGCCGTGCAATCATTTTTTAAACACAAATAATAACAAAATACATCGTTTTACTTTTATACAATATTTATAAATAAACAACGCCGAAGCTGAGCCTAATTTTAATACCTCTATTTCATTACTCTTAATAAGTTAATGAACAAATTATTTTCACTCGAGTCGTCATTTGTAAATATAATACCGAATTCTCTAAGATTCGTCTATACTCAAAAATAATACGAAATATCCACTGATATCCCTAGAGGTGAAATCGTTCCTCGGGCGTATATTCTGATCTCCGTTATCTTTAACTTCCTGCAGAAGACGCTGCATATTTCTATGAAAATATAGCACTGTAAGTATTACTTTTCGTAATATTATTGAATATCAGATTAGAACCAATTTTGCAGACCAAAACTACGCAAATATCTCCAAGAGCTTCAATTAAATCGGACCAATGCAACCACATTTACTAACGACTACTCAGAAATTTGTTCTTCAAACTCTAATTGGCCTGGTAACGAGTGTGACCTAATTAAAAAATCTCTTGTGACCCGCTAACAACAATTACTTTTTTTTAAAGTAAACTAGTACTTTGATTCGATTTAATTGTGTTTTATTGGAAAAAAATATTTTTCGTTATTGTAATTCCTTTCTTCCTTGACGCTCTGGTAACCGTGATATAAAAAGTTAGTTAATATAATATAGTTAATGGTCCAATATTTACCACAAAATCGCGATTGAGCTTTTAAATGATCTGTCAACAGAAACTGAAATTAATTGTCATCAATTATATTAAAAAAGAAAACGATTTATTTACACAGGGTGATTGGTTATAGGTGTAACAGTTTTAAAAGTGAATGTTTACCTAATATACTGTCTATTAATCTACGGTACACCCTACCCAAAAACCAGTAGATTCAGAAATAATTTAAAATAATAATAACACTATACCAAAAATAATATAGTAAAAAAAGCTTTTTAAAAATTCACCCATTAGAAGAAATAATTATACTATTTGTCTTTGCATGTTTTGTACTGCCAAAAGTAGTTGGATAATCGTATTCCAAGAGAATTAGTACGAATAAATAAGACATAAAAGAATTAAAACTTTTTGTTGTCAAATGAGCTATATATTTAATCCTTTAAAGCTATTCCATATAACCAATCATCCTATATAACCTCCAATTAAAAACAATAAAAGGATGTGTCGCTAATTATCTTTTTTAAGTGAATAGGACTAATAATGTAAACGCAATATGCTTCTGCAAAATTGTTCTCGGACGTTATCACCCTCGTACGAACGAAGTTACCTATTGTCGTTGAGGCCTAAGGTGAGGCCGAAGACTTTGTAATTATAATGTGTATTATCTTATTCAGGTATCGAAATTATTTTTAGCGTGTCTCTTTTGTTAGATGCCGTAGTTGATACTAAACACACATCGTAGTCAAAACAGGATTGAGCGAGCGTTATTGTGTTTGAAATAACTATGGAATTTCATGTCCAACGAAACAAGCTACCTCATATCATTATTAGGAGCGAAGATGTGTTTATACAAGTATGGTAATAAAAAACTCTTAGAAGCATCTATAGCAAGTCCATAGGTATAAGGATATAACTTTACATACAAATGAACAACTACTTAATCTTTCCTTGCAGAAATATAAAAAAGAGTGGCTTTAATAACGTTCATGCGAAGATTTGATCATTTTGTAATTTTCCTATGGGAATTTAAACATCTGTTTTGTTAGTTCTTATGTTAAGACAATTGGTTGGACAATTGCACCCATAAAATTCTTTAACCTTTATATGGCAAGAGAGCCTTGTGCATCTTTTATTACAAATAGCATTGCATGCTCTAACATAATTATTGTAATCAACACAAATTCAACCGTTACGCAAGCGAACAACTGTTTCGAGAATATAATTCTTTGTTGAAACCCATTCGTGTTCGAGTGTAATTTTATTCACATTTGAAATGACGCCATTACCATCTCATGACGCTAACCCGAATCCTTTTGTCATGATTCACGTTGCTAAATAAGACCATTAGCTTTCCAAAAATTACCGTGCACTCACCTACTGTTTGCACGTAAATCTCTTTCATATTTAAAAAAATATTCCAATTTTCATTCAACATTTTCAAAAACATTAATTAAACCTTGTTGAAGAATTTACAGCTCTTAATCAGTCCGAATGTTTGTATTTCGAATCTAAATATAAGCAGGGTGGTTAGTTATAAGTGTAAAAACTTCAAAGAGGTTAATTTATGTCAGTCAGCAAAAACTTTTAAGGCCACATCTTTCGAATCAGTACAGTGATCACTCTATAATAAGTTATATTTACTTTTTTCTTTTGGAATGCGGCAGGAAAGTTACATTTGGCAATACGATATCTCCAGAGACAGACAAAAAAACAAAAATTAACTTAAATAACTAATACAAAGTATATTTTAATTTAAATGTTATTTTTTATTGATTTTTCTTACTTGATTTTTTTACTTTTATTTATTTAACAAACGAGCTACACAATTACCTATTTAAAGCTTTTATACTTATAACGAATCACAATGAGTATAAATAATTTTTTTTACTATTCAGCAGGTAACTGGTTACAAAAACCGAAGTTTTGTTTCTTCTCAATGAGTCCCATAAAATAAATCTTAAGAATATTCTAGAAACGAGCAAAAAAAAACAAACATTGCCCTTTTCTGGAAATATTACAGTTTGATATATTTAAACATACTAGAACGGCCATGACTTTGGCATGTGTTCTATGTGAAGAAATTATTATTCCAGTCACACCGCTTGCACATCTGTGCAGCACACGTCTTGATGTCTATCTATTAACTAAAGTGAATTCAATAACAGTTGCAGAGCTCTCATACGATATTATTCAATTAATCACATCCTCTAATATTTGTGTCGGCTGTTTGTTAGTAATAATCCATTATACAATTGGATTAGTTATATTTATTACTTATCATTAATCTTCATCTTTGTCACCTCGTTATTCTCATTAGTCTTTCATGTATCAAACTCTTTACAGTATCTTGAATAGTTTCTTAAATATGTATGTTTGTCGTGTAGAATTTATTCATTACAGTATAAATTGTTTTCATGTTTTATTATTTCATTTCAACTTTTATAACATTTATTATTAAAAACAACGAAAAATGCTCAAATAAAATTAACCTCAAATTATGAAAATCTTAAAAAATAAAAGAATATGACTAGTAGTAGTAGTTATTTTTAAAAAAGATAATTTTGAATTACTAACCAGTTCGCTAACAAGTGTATACAATATCACACAGTATTAATTTAATTATTTATGCATATTCATACATTATACGCAGAATCACTTACAGTGACTGCCTGTGTAACTCATGAGAAGAATGTCAAAAAAGCCTGATTCAATAGAAAAATGAATCAGATTAAGCTCCTTATAATGAAATCCGTTAACTTAAATCTATGAGGGTCAGCGCCCTGTTATGAAAAGAAATTACAACAAATATAGACGGGTTTTTTTGTAGTCACAATTACTACATTTTCACTACAATTACTACATTGCATTTAAATGACACCAATGTGGAAACATTAAATTATGTGTTTAATAATGTGTAAAAATCATTCTCAATGAAATAAATGATAATTTAACACGCATAATGACAGTTACACGGCTGAATGCCTACTTGTCAACACCCGTCAACCCCGCACGCTCAATCAGAGCTCTCATAACCGTTAAGTTTGTAAAGAAAGGTGAAATATTTGCTTTATTTTTATAAGGACTTTGTTTACTTTTTCAATCAAAATTTACACTGACTTTATGTTAACCGTTATCTAATTTGTAGAGTGAAACGTGGCTACGAAAGATGGATAATTACTTTATTTAAGTAACCAATTAAAATTAACGAATTTTAATCAAACCTGTTTAAGTAAATTTGATTACTTCAAACAAATTTAGAACTTATTAAAATATTGAAGCTCAAATAATAATATTGTATATAAGATTATTTTACTATAATAATTTTATTTTATTTTTTTTCTAGATTTATTAAATTATTATTACGTGCGAGATATTTTTCGTGAACATATGAAAAAAAGTAAAAACCTACCTTTGGTTAGAAAAGCTTATGTATATGCTGCGTAAGGCTACCTTAATAGTAATTCATTTCTTATTGAGACCAGAGATCAAGTAAAATCTATAAGGCGAACAAAGGCACAAAAAACGAGCAATGTTTATTGTACAAAATTTAATATTGTTGAAGATTTTGTATCTTAGATCTTCGTCGAATATAGAAATGAGGATCCGTAATCAACATGGTAATATGTTCATATGTAACATTAAGCAATTATTATAAATTAATGAAAAATTTTCAGCTGCACATAGCGTCTTAAAATATTAATAAATAAATTTGATTATTTTGCTGATTTATATCACAACCACTATTCTGCCCGTATCACCACAAGTATTTCAAAACAACTAATTTACAGCACTTAATTTTAGATTTAGTCGAAAACCAATAATTTACAACGAGTTATAACTTCACTTTACAAAATGTATGCATAAATGTTTCATAACCTACAATTTACAAGCAACATACGTATAGGACAAAGACAACTCAATGGACGTCGACTGGCAGCACAAATGTGTACGGGCAAGAAATTTTAATGCGCTATGTGTGCCCGATGTGAGTCCACCTGCGTCGAGGTGAAGGTCACACATCTCGTAAACCTAAAGCGACGACAAACCAGCTTTGGCACGAAATGTCAAAGTAGATATTGTATTCCCGCCACGCCGGCCATCTTGTATTTCGGTTTGACCGGTTTTGGGACGAGCTGGGACGCAAGTGGCATCGGAATGCCGGTTTATTGGATTTCTTCTGGTCGTCGCAGTCACTTGATAGATCCCTTGCCGGCAAATGAAATTGAGATGAAGCTTTTTGTAACATATACTGTTACTCACCAATTTATCCATTTATACGTCCCAGCTTATTTAGCTAGATGACTTTATTTCTTTAAATTCATTTTAATTCTTTTAAAAGAAATGTCCTCTTCCCTTACATTAATAAGTATCAAGTTTATAGCTCCATTATCTTAAAAAATGTTTTACAATCGAAAAAATAAATGTTCGTAATGGAAAGTCATAATAATGAAATTATCTTTAGGCATCAGGAGCGAATTCTATATATCGGTCAAAACCCATAGCAATAAAGACTATATTATTTGTAATGTATGGAAAGTAAACTTGCTCGTTTCTGTAAGCAAATGATTAAGCAAAGGGTCTATCAAGATTACAAAAACCTTTTTATGTTGCCTACAAGCTGCGAATGTAGAAACTTGAATATGTGACATTAAAAAGCATTAACAGTTTTCAAGAGTCAGTGTAACTGATGTTTCGATTTCTACCAAACAGACAGTGTTCTCGATGTTGTCCATATATTAGAGAAAGTCTTTAACCTTACGTCAATGGTTGACTATCTGACTCATAGCATTTACTTGTAACACATTTTTATACTTATAACATTTACGCTTCGCAATAATTTTGAAACGTCTGTGCAAACCGTAAACACAAACATAGTATTCAATGACACTATATTATCTATATAAATGGAATTCTTGATACATAATCAATTCAAATAACTTCCCAATTTGGGTCCTGATTAACTAGTCAATTAGCCAGTGACGTAAAAATTAAATAGCATGGATGACGAACCCGTCCTCTGGACTTTTACTTCTGAAACAACTGTATCAAAATTTGAGAATTGACACCGACTCACCCTGTGAGTACGTTTCACAATCTAGGTGGCGAAATATTGACCTGTATGATACCAAGTCATAAGCTCTTATGAAATCTAGCAAACAAGCACTTGTGTATATTCGTTGTTCTACTAACTCCATGTAATATTGTTAAGGTTTGGCTAAAAACACGTCAAAATAAACGAAAATATTTTTTTGAGACAATCAGTGTTTTATATGCTTATTATTTTTTCATAAATCGTTTGTCTTTTAATTCCATATTCTGTTTTAGGAACTATTAAAAAATGAATACATAAATTTAACTTTGCCGTGGATAATTTCAATTTAGTTTTAATATTCAATTGTTAAATCTGTTAGCTGTAGAAAATTTCACGCTTCTTTAGGAATAGAAAAATATACGAGTAGGTAATTTAGATCAAGCAAGGGCCTTCAGAGAAAAATACGCACCGAGTATGTTACCTAGTGCAATAAGAAAGTAAACTCGTGCAAATATAAAAAAAAAAATACTCATAAGCTATGTAAACGTAAGCGTAACCAGGTCTTGAGCTAAATCCACTGCATTATAAACTCAAAACAATGTGCACCCAAACAATACAAAGTTACTAGGATTATAACATAGGCTATTTCCACGCTGCTCTATTTTAATACTTAATCTCCTTCCGCTTTCCTGAGCGGGAACAAAGCCACCAATTAAGGTTCATAATCGCCGGCAACCCTATAATTAATACTACAGAAATTAAAACTCCTGCAATAAACGTACTGTAGTCCACACAAAAAATATACAATCGCGGCATTGCTCCACCGAACATTAATTAAGACGAGACCTTAAATGTACGAAAAGACGTATATCTGCCCTTCGACAAAACAACCTTAAGAACATAGTAATAGCAATTGTAATCGCATGAAAATATCTAAATATGATTAAGAGTTCTATATGGTGCAAATGGTGCAAACGACCAACATTTATTTAGTATACTAATATTCACTACACATTTGTTTAGTAATGAAAAGGGAAATTTAAATGAACTAAAATGGACTAATCACCAAAGAAATAAGTTGGTGAGAAATATTCTCGTGATGATGAAAAATGAATGAAAGCTGTTCACAGCATTGAATCAGTTTATACTACGAAAAGTAACCTGTGATTTTATGTATCAAATGTTCGAAGTCGTCATTATCATTATTTTTAGATTTCAGTATTTTCAGTTTTAAATTTTAATTAAGGATAATTTGATTGAAGAAATTTTTTGAGTAATTTCTACAGAAACAATTTCACGAAAGAAACATTAGACAGAAAGTTTTTTCAGAAAAAATTCAAATCAGTGTTTTTAATTAAAAAAAGAACCTCTGTCGCACTAACGTCGGATACATATAGTTTTATAGCCCCAATGTTGGTACAGCGAGGGAGTTACTAACGAGGGGAAAAGTGGCTATTTCCGTAACTTAATGACCATCGTGACAACCTTCGCCACCCGGCCAAACACAGGCACGCTCTTTCTAGACAGATATTATTTGGAGACTTTTCAAGAGTTTCAGATCTTTTCCATGTAGTTGATTTCATGACCCATATAATTTTAAAGAAAATTTTAGTAATTCAATAAATAAAAAAGGAACAAATTTGTGTATTTGATACCTTAGGGCCTCAAAATAATATACCTAGAATATATGCATTAACTAAACCATACTAATCGACATAGCCCAGCGGATTAGTAAGTTTAAGTGTCAGTGAGCACGACATTATGCTCACAGAACAGATAGTCGCTGGGGTCTTATGATTTTGAAGTAGAGACAACGGAACGGAAGTGCAATGTAAGTCTTTCGACCGAAAAGTGAACCAACGACCTTGTTATAGTCGTCAGAAGACACCGCAGACATCCAAACGGTCCAATTGGAAATTTGTGGGGGAGGCTCGTGTACAGCAGTGGAAGTTCTACGGCTGAAATGATGATGATCATGAAGTAAATTAGCTTTAGTTATTTTTAACTAATGGCTCGGTATTATACTTTTAATATTTAGAACCTGTTGGAAAAGAGTTTTAGTTAAATTCCGTTTTATTTCCGAACAAGATGTAGTTTAAAAAATTAAATATGCTTGCGATATTATGAATTACTTCAAGTTACATACTAACAATCAATCAATTCAACTACAAGTCAATACACGTATAAGCCAAATCACAAGTTTAGTAAAAATCGAACTGTAAACAAAAAAATAAGAGCAAACGAACGTGTAGGCATCATACAAACGACAAATGAATGTTAACGCATATCTACTACATTAAATAAAGATGTAAGTGGTGCATTTTCGGTATGTAGATACATACATATAATATAGAAAATCTTATCTTCACGCGTGTGGTTGCCTTATTAATTTTAGTATCGGCCTTTCTAATCCTATGTACCCACTCTGCTTTACTTCTTCATATATTTCACGATGATTTCCACTACAGGTTTAATTAATCAATTTCCAAAGCCATCTCGGTCCTATACTAAATTTGGAATAGTTCTATTTTTATACCGTTTTCATCTGTCTAAACGCGATCGTTAAAATTTTATAGCTATCAAAGATAAATACGTAAACCATATCTTAAAAGTTCCGAAATCAAATCACCAGTGTATAAAAAAACATTCGCTTCAATCTATATTAAAGAATTGCCATGTGCTCTGTCAGAGATGAGGTTTATTTAAAAAGTTTGCCGGTCGCCGCACAGTGCAGTACGTTACAAATCGGGATGAAATAAAATCACAACATTCGATCGAAATAAGATTAAACTTCGTCGCACGACTTTAGAGATCTACTGGGCGGAAAATTGTAGCTTAAGCTACAGAGAAATGAACTCAAAATACGTCGGGTTAAAGATACTTTTCATTTTAATTTAATAAACTTTAATTTTATATTAAAAGCTTCTGTTGTGATGTATATATCATTATATCAAAATTAATCATCGTTTAAATTAACATTTTATATTCATAATATTTTATATTTTCACAAAACATTTGGAATGAAAAATGTTATATACTTATATAACTTATTGAAAATCGGGGCATGTTATAAACAATGTATGTAATGCTTCCAAGAATAATAAAACCGAATTTCTTTATTTGGATTAACACAAAGACTAAAATATCGGCAACTCAAAGTAACAGATAGATTATACTAAGTTACTAGTCATCTAAATAAAAAAGTGTCGTTTGTTTGAAAAGGTATGCATTTTATTTCCATTGAAATGCTTCAATACCTATTAATAATTATATTTATGTAAGAAATAAAACAAAAAGTTACTTATAATTTTTTTATTTGATTTGCACTGCGGCTCAGGTATCTTTCACAGATTTTGCTAGTGAGAGGGGGCAGTGCAAAGACGGCGCTTAACCTAAAACGTCTGTTACAATAGAGAAGCTCGGAGGTTCCCTGGGGAGCCCAGGCTTGACCACATTTTAGGTGGACGCTCCATGAAGTGACTAGGCTCGAGGCCCCCTTCCCCCACGAGGCTTGGGCTATCATTAGCCGATAGGATCTGTTTACCATTCCAACTCAAAGACGCCCGGGACGGCTGAACCTCTCGTCTTGGCCGGTTAATATTATCTGAATAACTTCATTACATAATCATTTATAACATCGAATATACAGTTTTAGATATTTGTACACTTTCAACATTTGATCGACCATCAACGTAGATTTGAATATACATATATAACTAACAAATTACATAGCTCATTCATAGAGCAGTGACTTCTTACCGTCCTCAGAGGTATGCGTCCAGTTCAAGGATCTCTAGCTTTCTCCGGACTAGTAAAACCAGGAGAAATAAAATTGTACAACACGAAGTTAACTTTTTATAACACGATTTTTATAATACGAACTCTCGTATACCTTGATTTCCAAATCGTTTATCTATGTATCTTAATATGCAAGTTATTCATAAGTTTTAAAATTTTCGTAATCTTTACGCTTAGCCAAGCGCATATGTAATATTACATTAACATATAAATACCATTTACAATGATATTAAATAAAAGTTACACAAACTCTTAGTGAGACTGCATTAATGTCTCTCTGTCTGGAAAAATCAAAATTCATGTTTAAAACTGTTTGGATTAATAAACTTATCACGAAATTCCCTGTATTTAGTACCTGTTCACACCAATGTATACTGTAATTTTGAAAACTCTTGAATAAAGGAAAGGTATACACGATAGATTTCATACTTAGTTACAGCTAGTAACAAATACAACTCAATGTTGTCATGATCGGGTTAGTCGATAGACGTCCGATGCGAGGCATGGAATTCTACCAAAGAACGCCACGATAATCAGTCTTGCGCTGCCCGTATTAAGCAACTTCCCGCGACCTTGAACGAACATGAGTAATTGAACAAAATATTTCAAACCTAAACATCATTGCAAAAACACATCTTTTCAACACGACGCTCACTAAATAAGCCAAATATTTTGGGCCGTAAAAGTATATTGAAAAATTGTATATAAAACACTCAGAGAATATAACAAAATTACAAGTAATCTCGTTAAGACGCGAACGAAAACATATTATAATTAAATAAAAATATTATAATTAAAAATATATATATAAAAATGTAAAAAAAAATATTATAATTAAATAAACTAAAATCTTTAACTGGTAGAGTTACGTCATGCTCTCGTATATTCTTCGAGTTTGTGCGTTCGATACCTACATACTAATTGGTTTTTAGCGGATACAGGAACTTCTCTGGCGCGTTGTACTCGTTGAACGTCTCTTGATGCGGGTGTTAATCGATTTCTAATCATCCTAGATTAGAAGTCTGTGAACTGTATTCGTCTTTTAAGCAATTGGATTAAATGTTAAATATATACTAAAGATTATAACTTGCACTGTTCACACTATAATTTATAACTTGCGGTTTCGAGCCAGTTCTTGTTTTTTTTTTTATTTCAAACTGCACGGGTACGCTCAAACTCAAATTATCATAGCAAAAAAGATGAAACGATTATAAGAACACCTGAGTCCAAGAGATCTCTGATAGATTGCCTTTAGAACTAAAATACTTTTTTATTCAAGAATGCTACAAATTTTAAAATTTTATTGCACAAAGGTATTTATTTATTTGCAAGAAAAATCAACAATATCATCGTTATTATTTGTAACAATTATAACATAGATCCTCATTCTTTCGACTCTATTATCTATGACAAGTTATAGTTGAAATTAAAATTTCGTCTACAATATTAATCTAAATAAAAACGCAAAAAAATCATTACACATTTTTTTTTTCTTAAATTCATAATCCGTAAATAATATATACAATATAAAGCCGTGAGCATATCTAATTTCAAAGGTATAATTATACAAAACATCACAAAATGCTTCGCCTGTTTGTTAAATAAGACATCCATTTACAAACTAGTACTATGTTTCTACGAAATCGTCTTGAACAAGGCGACTACTTAAAACAAAATAACAAACAAAATAATAGGCGACACAAAAGAAGAAGCATATTGATATACATCGAAAACATAACCGACCTTCGGAAGCGAATAAAACGAATCTTCTCGTTATATTTACGAGTATAACCCCAGCTGAAACGAGTGGTTTAGGTGACTGTAAGAACGAGACGTGCGAAGATTGCTGCTGTATCGAATGAATAAAGAGTTGATTTTTTGTGAGCAAGGCATAAAAGGGTGCCTTAAGTACAGAGGCCAGCATAATCGTACTAGCCGAGACCCTTTTCTTGAGGTGAACGCTTTTATATGCCCATCAAAGGTTACGAGCACAATAAAACACGATTGTTTCCCATTAACATGGGGATCCGAGGCCGGACCATGCCTCGAGTAGGTGCCACTTTAATTCATTTATTCACTTGAACACTCATCCCTACTACCAGGACACAGCACTTGATAAATATGAAATTTTTTTTATTCTTTGAACCAAAAAATATTATTACGAGAGTAAAATGAGGAAATATTTTGGTATATCAACCAGTGGACTAATAGTTCGTTTATCAACTTCATATCAATGCTGATACAAGCACTGAAAGAAATAGGCCTCCCCAAAGATCGCCATGCTAACCGACTTAGTGCTTCCCGCATCTAGCTCTCAGCAAGTTTAATTATTGACGCCGTAATTTGTATGTTCGTTATACATTGTTGTATTTGTATGGTTATATCCATACAAATACATTCAGCATTAAATATAAATCTTCTCATTTTGCGCACCGTCCTAAAAACCTTGAACCAATAACCGACACTATTGTCACAGGAATAAAAAACAAATTAAAAAATAAATTTTAAAATACACTTTGTGTCAAAGGAACAAAGCAATAAGAGGCAATACCGCGTTGTACAAAAGTTTTCCATAACCATTCTTACATATTCATTGGGATGTCAAAGTGCGTTTCAGACGCGACGTTTGCTATTTGAATAACAAATGCCTGACATCTGCATGCTCCTAGCCGGAATTTCCACACTGGCCCTGAAATCCTCATTCGGATAAAAAATATCTGCGGGACAAAGGTTGTAAAAGTAATATTTCTAAATGTTTCGTTTTTATTTAATGCCCCGTAACTGTATTAGTTGTGTAACGTATAAAGGATACTTGGGTTTCATTATGTTTAATAGTCCACGCATTTGAATCTTACAGTGTGATTAACCATATATTTTTTAACTCTACATAGTTTGAAATAATATGAGAAACAAAGATAACTTTCGAGGAATCAGTCCAGACAAAATAAGATGATATAAAAACTAGAAAAATTATCTACCTAAAAGTAAAGGCGTTTCACAGCTTTGTTTTAAAAGCCACTTTTCAATTAAACAAATATTAAATCTATTCTTGCTTTAAAAAAAATTGCAAACAGCATGAGGAGATATCGGTTCATCTCACAACAGAAATTAAAACTTCTCACAGATCTCGGAGATAATTCGCGTTAAGGTAAACGTTAGCAGCAGATTGCGAAACTTGAGTCTTTGTTTAAACAACATTAGTAAAGTTAAAAAGAACAATAATTTATTCCAAACGAATGGAGGAAGCGTAAGAACTCGGCACGTTTATTTTTCGGACTTTAAGCGAATCGTAAGTAATAAAACAACCTTGATTATTTATACAAGGCCAAGACTCGAGTCGTCAATACTTATTTAAAGAACTTAGCGGCCGACAACAAATTAAAACTTAGTTTAGATCTTCAAACAACATTGCGCACTTAAATTATTGATAATGTTTATATATGTTTGTAGGAATATTATCTAATATTTCAAGAAACGCCTATAAAGAGTATATTTACAAATTATATCACGTAAATATAAATAGTAGCATCAAAAACACTTCTGCGAACAAACGACAAAAGACCTATTTTCACGAGGAGAGAGAGACGATAGTGATATCATTGCGACACACGCATTGAAGTGCGAAAATGACAGTGTCCCAGTAGATAGGATAGTAAAGTCTGTAAAATAACTATAAAAATCAAATGTTAACAAGATACGCCTAAGCAGATTTTCATTTTAAAAATTTTAGATAATTAGAGTTTCGCTTACTATTTTATGAAAAAAATTCATTGTCTACTTTGTTTAAAAATGCTAATAATACTATTTTTTTTGTATTACCACCCGACATAAAAAGCTAATAAACTATAAATACGGATAGCGGATTCAATGTTTATTAAAACTAAGAATTATTCTTTTTCCTTGCGTACCGCAATATTGTAGACAACGGATTTAATCTGAAGTAAGCCTCGTACTGTAATTTTATAAAAGGCTTGTTAAAATTATATATATGTAATAATAAATGAGATTTATTTGTATAAAAATATATGGATTCGTATACCATAATCAAAAATTGTATATGTATTGAGAGAGTATTATAATTAATAATCAAAATGATACAACGTAACACCGTCAATTTTTTTATCGCAAGAAGTTTCCAAAGTCCACGAGGAGTCTAGACAAACAGCGTGGAGGTCGACGGTCCGGTCCGCGGCAATGTATTCAGTTATTACGTCACCGGTCGACCGGGGAACGCAACGTGAATATGAATTGTGGATGTCCACTGCCCAGAAACGATAATTAAATTTTCCACACGCTGAAACGCTTCAATATGGAACGAATTTGAAGTGTTCTCGGACTTTGGTACCGACGGCGAATGGTGTATTCGTTATGAAGAAACCAATGACACAAAAACTCAACATGTGTAGGACAATGGTTCTAGTTGTGTAATTGTAATGTTCTTGTATTTACTGCTACGAATAAAAAGAATATATATATATATTGCGAATTCAACATTGATAGATGTGTTCAACACTGATAATCTGTCAAATTAACAATTTGTCGAAACAGATAAAAAATGTTAGATTGAGTAATTTTTTACGTGTTGATGCATTTTTTGTACACGTTATTATTTTATAGAAATAACGTTATCTTATTTACATTATATATTAACATATTAACCTACAAAAAATAATTTATACATATTTGAGATTTACTGTAAAGATTTTTAAATGTGTAGATATATTTAAGTGCGTATATAGGTGTATATGAAGAACGTTTGTAAATTTTAAACTTTTGAAATTTCTTCATATTGTCATAATGCCGTAATTTGTTTTACGTATAAGACAATTTCTTTCTACATAAATCTTTGAGGTTGCACCCATGTAGAAACTTTCGGTATCAGTTTAAGGCAGGAGTGATGTAAGCGAGTTGCGTTACATGCAACATTAGAGCTGTGATGAGACGGCAAATTGCTCATTTGTGTGCGACATTCCCAGAAATTACAAACATTTTAGCTTATAGAGGCAAGAGCTTTTCACTATACTTTTGCCCAAAAAACCGACATGCAAATATTTCTAATTTTCGTTTCAACACTCCCTGGCGAAATGTAACATTTTAAGCTACTTTCCTAACACCAATTGAATTTTAAACCTATCACAATATTAATTAATGCATAATAACTAATATGGAATTTTTTCTTCAATTTGGGTACACATCTTTTATGACAAACACGAAGTCACTAATCAATGATAAAAGATAATAAGAAACCAATTGTTAGTGTATGAACGAGAAGATCTGTAGAATAACGAAAGTTACTGACATAGCCCAGCATATTGGCAAGTTGAAGTTATATCGATAGACCACGTAGCGCCAAGAATCGCTGAAGCCTCAGGGATATGGAGTAGTGACCACGATCCGATAAGCGCAGTTTATGATGTCCATCTACAAGTTGGACAAACGATCACGTTAAGTTCGTAGGAAGACGCAAACCGGTATTTTTGGAAATCTATGTCTGAATTATAACGATTTTTTTTTTCCAATTATAACTGATTAAAAAATACTTCTATCCATAATGCAATGGAAAAAAGCTTCCGTAGTATATTTGGGTGCATCTAAGTCATTCATATATAATTCAAGACGTGTAAAGTCTCAAGCTTAGCTTGCTAACCAACGCATAGTCAATAAAGCGAAGCAGACAAACAACTAGGCCAAGGATGTCGCCATAGTAAATAATTCTTAATTACATAACCATTCATTACATTTAAATTGACGCTTCTTAGAATACTTTTTACGCTGAACTCGTGGCCGGTAAATATAATTGTGTAAATTCGTACCCAAAACCCACTGCCGCATGGCTGTGAGACATAATACAGGCTGTGAGATATAAGACAAAAGACCAAAACCTGTGAATATTAACCAGATCAGAAATATGGAAGAAATATATTAAAATTAAATCTAGAAAAAGTACTTTTTGATACGGTAGCCACTTTACCGGTATATTCAATAATTTCGACTTGATAATTGTTGTCGTCACAGATGGTTGGTAAATGTTTTGGAACCTTTTTTGTTTAGTATAGTATTAATCTCGACATCAACGATTTTATTATATGATTTAAATAGGTCATTTAAGTTCTGCACTCAAAAAAGTTTGTTAAAATATCGTTGCTATTGACAAGGTCATAAAGACTTTTTTCTAGTGGCACAAATTAGGAAATTTAGCACATGAAGTGCGGTAAAGCTACAATGCTTCAAGCTTCCCTTTTAAAACGTTAATTGCTAGGCGACGTCCCCAGCCGACTTCGCTTTAGATACCGTAACTTATCTTCTCTCGAAAGTCGCAATTTTGAGTCGTTTAAGATTTTTAATTTCAGCAATTAGATCTACGCTTTATTCTTGAGCATTTAGTGAGCTGGTGAGCAGCAATGCTAGTATTAATATTTTAACTCTATCCATATTTCGTAATTTTTATTACGTGTTCTTAACCTTTTCTAAACTTAGATGGTAATAAAGGAATTAATTTATTAAATTAATTACAACATAGTTGATTTTTATTCAAAAAACCGGTATTTTTATAGCTCGTAAGCGTCAAGACCTTCACATAAATGTGTGTAGTCATACTTATACACCCAAAATTATATTACACAGGAATTTGAAGTTCAAAGCCACGTGTGTATGTATGTCTGCGAATTCTCGTCATCTTTTGATATAAAAGAACTTTAAATCATCTGATTAATTCTTGTTTAATTTACTTTCATGATTATTTAATTGTGGATTATTATATTTAAATAATAAGTAAAAAAATTTGGCGAATATAATATCAAGAAACTGGTAAACATATCTTTAGTAAGTTCTTGGAAAATAAAAGTCAAATATTTTGTCATATAATATATATATATATTATATATATAAATTAATGTCGTCCAGGGCTATCCAAATGTAACAACAAATCTCAATATATGTACTCAGGCCGATGGCCGCCAACACCAACAATACAAACAGCACATAAAAACGATAGTATACCGCTCCTCACAAAATCTAAATGCGTTCCCACAAACGAAATAGAACCTTATACGTAATCGAAAATAGATTTCAATGTCGCGCTGACTTCTAACCAATAAAGGAGAAGAACGGCGCAACAGATCCCTACGAATATGTTCACAGGCTCACTCGGAGTTACTAACACTCGCAATTCATTTTGTGAACTGAATATATTATAAAAAAGCGGAGCAGAATACACCTTTTCGCCACAAAAATAAAGACTAAAATCGAACGGAAACGCATTCATAGAAATAAGACCGAATTTTCCTTTCGGCAACGGGGGATTTTCACTTTTATTCCATTACTAATGAAGTCTTTTATAGTCTGAAATAGATTTTTTACAAATCCCAAATTGTGATCACAAGGCAAAGCAGACGATAAATATGTTCGGTGTATTGAAATCTTATAGATACGACAAAAAGAAGTCGGTAACTTGATACCTAAACTTTGTTCAACTTTTAAGACTTCCGAACACGGCAGTCTAATTTTCAAGGTTACCTAACTTTGGACAACTACATATGGAATATTCTGCACAGACGATGGCTTTGCAATTTACATGTCTTTAAGAATTGTTTACGCAAATTATTTTTACATTTGATTTACATTATAAGGAATTTGTTAGATGATTTAAGTGAATTAGTTGATAAATTTAATATGGCCATTACATTTTTCCTTATTATCTGATAAACAATCTTTATATCATTACGCAAACACGTAATATAAACTTAAAGCATTTTAGAAGTTTATAGAAGGTAAATTAGTACCTGTAGCAAGGACATAAGTTTAGAAGATTTATTCGGAAGTTTATAACCAATGTGCAAAAGTCTACCATGACACCACATTCCTAAAGGTTTCCAATCCAGAACCTCAAGCCTCAATGACCATCTGTTCTGCGCGCTATGTGGTCGACTCGCTGCCACTTCAACTTGGGAATCCGCTGGGGTATATTGGTTATTTTCGATCCTCTGCGGATCACTTCATTACTGATTCGACCATTGCTAATTGAGACCGGAATTGAGAGGTCACGTTTCACTGCCGTAAGTCATCACGGGTTGTACACATTGGTCGTAGACCTCGACCTCGTAAGGAACAGTGAACGAGAAGATATAACCAATTCTATATATTATTTAAATTATGTACATAAAACAAGTGCTAATATGTTCGATACCACTTGCTTTGGTAATAATTTATGTGTTAAATATTGGTACTTTGGTTTTTAGTAAAATTTATTACTTTATGACTTCTACTTAATAATTTCTATCCTTAAATAAAAGAGGGTACGCTTTTCTAAGTGAGACTGTAGTTGTATTACACGTGAAAACACTGGGTTAACAGGACATGATTGAGATATTCATATCCAAAGAAGATATACCCAACGCAGTGTGCAAGGATGTTGTATCAAAAAACCCCATGGCACATGTTAATGTTAAGGGGTATAACACTTTACATAAATTCCTACGAATTAAAGAAAATTTTAACTTGTTTCTTTTTTAAAAATTTTCATTTTTCAAATGATTTCGAACTTTCCATTATTATGGTTGTAGCACGACGTATGATAATGTCATGAATCATGATCAGTTATGAATATTATGCTAGGGGCTTATTTATAAATACGAATCAACATTCTCTGTTTTTTTTTTACTAATATTTACTAACGCACAATTTGTGTGATTAATTATTAAGAAAAACTATTCTTTACGTCCTTTGACGAGCCAAGTATTTAATCTATATTATATTTGTTTTAATTATACTAAATGGTTTAACAGAGTTTATGAGAGAAGTCCAACAATGGAATACAACTGAGTAGGAAATTGAAATAAAATTTCATAATATAACAAAGATAAAGGAAGTCCAGCAATACGTGTTTTATGGATTACCCATAACCATTACAGCGAAATTGATTTCAATTTTATGGTTTCTGCTCCCCTGAATCCAATCATTGTTATCGCCTTTGTTTGCTATTAAAATATAATAAAGCCAAGCGATTCAGAGTGCAAAAGAGAACACCTGAACTGTCACTAAAGTTCAATTTTCAGTGACGATGTTCGTGAACAAATAGGCAATGAAGTGTTAATTAAATAGTCATGATCTTTACAAAGTCGATTTGTTGTACTTTTTGTCACACCAGTTTTGACTTAAACCACTTTCAATATTTTTCATATATTGAAAAAGTACAGTCGATCTTTTTACTAAGAAAATTAAGATATTACATAGTAAACGGGCAGATTATGCGGCAGTCACTGGCCACATAGCGTCTAGAAGAGAAACACGAGTCTTAACTTTCTGAACTGGAGGTCCTGGACGGCAAGCACAGCGCAGGGCACCCACAAGGAATACATATGTCCACGGAAGACTAAAGAGTTAAAATGACGAAATAGTTTAAGAATATAATGTTATCAATATAATATGATATTATTAAAAAGGCGATTATTATCGCAATGTATTACTGAATAGGTTTCACAATCATTCTTTAATTTCTAGAAATATTTTTTTTATTATTCTATTGAGGTTTTTTTTAAATCATCAATATTTCTGATTACGGCATTATTATGAGAAATGATTGTAATATGACATTTACTCATTTAGTATCATACCATATTAAACAATAATCATAAAATTTTAAAAATAATAAAGTTTAAATTGAGTATAAATACTATATAGTTATACCAGTGCATGTGCTCAGCGCTATTACAAATTATTTATAGCCACAACAATGTACGGCAAATTCTCTACCGTTACTTACTCGGCCTAAAGTACTTATGCGCTTAAGTGCGTATATCCATTTCTCGGAAATAACGAAACCTAATACATAAGTGATGCAACGTAGTCAATTTATTCAAGTGTCTTCATACCGTCACGTATGGGAACTAATTCTTAGCTACTGTCAGTTTACTTTGAAAGCATTCTCAGAACTTATCAACTCTCTTTCCTGGTATTCCATCGTACTCTTTATTCAGGTTACATAATAATTAAATTATACAGAGTGATTGATTATAGATGTAAACGATTTAAAGAGGTGAATGTACATCTTGTTTGCTATCAATTAATGCATAGTACACCCTTTCCGTAAATGGATAATTTAAGAAATAATAATTAACGTAATGTTAATATTGTAAAAAAAAAGATTTTCAAAGAAAACACAGATACAGATCTGTCCCTGGAGATTTTATACTGGCAGAAGTTGCTAGTTTATCGCATACCAATAGAGTTTCAGTGTAATTTACTAATTTACACTTTATACGGGTTAATTGGGAAAAGATGTCAAAGTTTTAAAGATTTTCGCAGACAGATGTGCTTCTAAATACTTAACTTATAATATCTTATAATCTAACTTAACTTATTAAGCCTTTTATTACTAATTAACCCCTTTTTAACGTTTACTTCTATAATTAAACAACCTGTATTTTAAAGGATTCTTACTTACTTCGTATTTTTTCAAGTATTAAGTTCAAAGCGCTGACTAACTATAACTTGAATAATACAATGGCACGTCGACGCAGTCTGACGCGTCTTTAGCGCACCATATGGACCCGTGCCAGACTTCTTGCGGCTGATCAACCCTATCTACACTACGTACTTCGCACGACGCCTAATGACCAACTCCACACTACAGGCGAACAACGTGCAAACACAAAACGATAAGATGCAAATGTCTGACTTAATATAACGACGTTTATAAAATATCTGCTTGGGATATAACAAATTCAAAACTTTATTATATATTTGTACACTCAGACTCTTGAACAAGTTAACTTTTTGAGACGAAGTTTGAAACTTCTAAGAGTTTATTTATTTTTCTAGTATTTATCATGATTCTGTACATTATTTTTATGTAAGTACTAGCTTTAACTTTAGCCCATAAATAATATGTTATTGAAAATGTATTGACAAGCAAAATTATGTATAATAAAAAGTTCACCTATCTTTTCCGTCAACTGAACACTAAAGGAAATAGAACAATAACAAAAAGATTTAAGTGCATATATTTTTTTAGTGAATATTTTAGAAATATGATAAAAAATGAAATCTGAAGCCTCTTTGAAAATTCTTTAATATAATGTAAATAAACAATTACGAGGCGTTACATTTTCGTAGCTTACAGTATCGAGGCACTCTTTTGCATACTTTTTTTAGGGATAAACAAAGATGTATTTAAATAATATTAAACATCAGAAGGACTTCGTACGTTAGTCATGCCTCCCTAACATAAAATATACAAACAAGTTAATGCAATAAACAGGTAACTCCTAAAGCATGAAGCCATTACAATTTCTTTTTTCGCTTAAAGTAGACGCTGCCGTTTATAAATTCAATTACATTCAAAAAAGGAGGAAAACCTGAAGATCACTTAAACGGATAATCCACGATCAGCCATCAATCAACAATTAGAAATTTTATGTAAAAACCTTGTATTGTTTTTTTTTTACATACTGGATGGCGTTAACTCATTCGTAGTTCGGTAATTGTTTGTAATGCGAAGTCAAAAAAAAAACTTTTTATTTTTTTACAAGACTTTATGTCAGAAGGACTAGGAAGTTAAAGGTTTGGTTATGTCACAGTAAATATGTGTATTTTAATAATATCAGTTTGGTCAGAATTTACAACCCCCCCCCCCCTAAAAAGGTAAGAAAAAAAATAAAAAAACTAAAGATCGAAAATTGTGCGTATATAACTTTCTCAACGCAGGTTTTCCCTAAAAAGTTAAACCCAATTCGCCAAAATAAAACTAATTTTGAGGTGGCTGTGGCCTCAAAAAACGTGAAGTCGTGGAAACATATGTACTATTACTCTATAGTAAACAAAGTTCTCCAAATGAGGGATTAAATAGCAACTGTTAACCGTAGAGTTGTTTTCAGGTTATTTGAATTCCGGATTTCTTTTATACATTAAGTAAAACTCTTCTTAAACGTCCAGTATTACAAAGAAATTTTTCGTACTTTTCGGACCTTATAAATCCGGGCTGTATCCGGAAAACCCAATTTCAAAGGACGTGCCCAGAGTAAGCAAACTCAATTGAGATATCACAGCTTCAGTTTAGTTGGAAAAATTACATACAATCCCGACACAAAATGAGTGCAATGCCGCATACTTGCGGAAACCTGCCCGCAGAGACAAGTCAAGACATCATATTAGCCCATAGAGGCCTAAATCAAGACATAGGCCCCGAGTGAGGAAAAAAGACAAAGAAAAAAATTAATAGAAATATTTAAAAGATAAATTAATGAAAGATCTGTGATATAAATGTACCACGACTATTTTTAAAATGTTTTACTATAAACTTTATAAATAGAATCCATTTGTCTAACTGCAATATCCAGTAAGGGATGTGTAAATGTCGAAGTTATGTCTATCGATCATGTGTCGTCCACCTGTCATAGGCCCTCGGGGTAAGCGTATCTGTCAGTTACCAAGCGACGTTATGCTGCTAGCACGTAGCCTCGTACCTGCCGGCGAAACACATAAGTGACAGGAGAGTTTAGTTAATTATACGTCATACCCTGTTAATTAAAACCATAGTATAAATACCAAAAGCTATATCTGTTATTTCTATGCTATAGAGTATATAATCGAGTCGAAGTGGTCAATAATGAGCCATGTGAATGATAATAGAGCTTCTCAAAGACCATTACGGCGTCTCACGAAATTCGTTCGCCATTAATGCTTACACATCACAGATTCAGTAAACATATTTCCGAATGTTGTCGCAAAAAAAAAACAAATTACATTGATTGAAAATCTAGAGCTGTCTAATCGACTGATCTACTAGCTTATAATTAAAAGGATACCGAAACATTATGTATTTCTGTATGATTATTTGTGTCTCGCTATAGTAAGTAATCTAATTTTTAATTTACACAAGCACTACAAGACAAAAGGCACTACATACATGCATTTCTTTTTAGCGATCTTTACAACAGATCGATTTTACGATATTCATGTTAATTTATCTTTTCGTATGGAATAAGTTCATTTATTATTGATAGCTTTAAATACCTTTAAACCGCATAGAAATATCGACCACGTAAATGTACTATTTTAAATAAACCAGAACAAGAACGAAAAACATAGAAAAAGTACCGTGATCCGCAAAAGTAGGTGAAGTGCAAATGCTCTAGCAGCTTCACGTAATGATGTTTGACATTGTAGAAAACGAGCTTTAAACTGTGACGATGTGTAAAACATATTTATTCCATCAAGGAATATTTACATCTTTTATTTTCATCACATGGATATAAATAATAAAAATATCTTATATATATTAACAACATCATAATGCAACGAAATATCATTCCCATAATATATTATTAGTGTTTAGTATATTTACATTTCGATTATTGATTGATAATTTTGAAGTAAATTAAAGTACGTCTTAGAATTTTTCATAAAATTGTGATTCTGACTTGAATTAAATTATAATATAAATATTTAATGCACGTATATGCTGTGCTGTATGAAACTCATTATATGGGTGATTAAGTATTTTACGTTTTATGTAGGAGTGTAACAATACGATGAAATTACTATGCTCCTACATAAAAATAATAATAATATTTGATCATATTTCTTCTTTTATCTTGGATAACGATTATATTTAGTGTGTTTAGATTTAAAAGTTTAAAAGGATTTTTTTTGTTTCCGCTAATCTTGTTACTATATTTTTTCTATTATTAATAGTTACTGCAAAAAGGTCAAAAATATATATATAAATATTATAATCGAGTTTGCGGAAACAGTGACGATTGGTGACCGTTGCGCTTCTCTCCGGTTGTTACATAATAAAAGCTTTTTATTATAATAATATAAATACAAATAGTTTTCTTATAGTATGGTAATAGGCCTCAAATATATAATTTTTCTATCGATGACTGATGCTGTTTGACCGTTTTCCTTACAGCTTCTCTGAGATATAGGTCGCAGAATGTCGAAGTTTATCTAGACTTCTTTAGTATCTAAACTCGCGGGCTCATTGGGTATCTCAGATCAAGTCGCCATATTTTAGACGTCATTTTCTCGGACTATCCAGGGCACCCGAGAGGAGACCTCGGCTAGAACTCTCACTTGAAATAGGTTGAGCATCATAATTCACGAGTACTGTAGCTGTATCTTTATTCAATCTGTATAGACATAAAAATATGGTACAATAAGCATATTTTTTTAAAAGATAAAATAAATATAAAAAATAACAAAAAGTTATAACAATTAAAATTATTACGATCTGTCCACAGTGTTAAATATAAATAGAAGTTATTAATATATAGAAATTAATCGTCTAATTTAACCTTAAGTAAAGAGAGGTGAATTATTCATTGTTGTAGGTTACAGAGCAATCCTAAGCACGTCACTAGAGACATTCAATACAAATGCTTGTACTTAATTACGCTGTGATTAAATAATGCAACTATCGATATGTATAGGTTCCCTCTTCTTCTTTCGATTTCCTTTTATAAATTCTAATTTCACTTCTTTATTATAAATTACATACATATTTATTTTAAAATCATACCGAGCATTTATTAAAGATGAGAAAAAGTATAGTCGACAAAAAACAAACGCTCGAAACTGTGATGATGTAATGTAGCTCCTACAAAACTAATACCATCAATTAAGCAAATGACTTGAGCTTCATTTAATTAAACTTAGTTGTGTATTTACTACAGCAAAATATCAATTTAATATTAAATAATGTAGTGTGCATTAATTATAAGGGGTATGTGTCTACTATATGTCTATAGACACAAGGCTTATGCCTCCTCCAAAAATCGCCACAATGACCGATCTTGCCACAAATATTTCCAACAGAACCGGTTGGAAGCGGTCTGCATCCAGTATTTTCCGACAACCTTTACAAGGTCCACTTTTTTATCTACGCTAGTTAAAATATGATTTGCAATATAATAACAACAGCTTTTAACCTACAGTGCTCAACTTTTAACAAGGTTCGTTTATAAGAATTTATCGTTAACATTTGAATATCTCTAGATTTTTTTTTAACTTTTAATGTGATACATATACACAGTCAGCCAGTAATGGCTTTCATAAGTATTCTTTATTTATTATTTAAACTTCTAAATGCAAATATAATAATTATTTGGTAATTAAGGAAGCCCAACCAACACTAAGGCGAGTGATTTCTACTAGACATCTTATACAATGCCATTTGAACATAAACATGAATATGAAATAAATAATTGAAGTCTTAATAGTGAGAAAAACTGTAGATAATACGAAATAATTTAGTTACGACTTATAGTTGCGGTGCACATACACATAATTTCTACTCGTTTTCTATTACTGTAAAAATGTGAAATAATAAAACAATTTTTTTAATATCATTATGGACATTGTGTTAATAAATCTGAGAAAAAAAGACCTAGACAATTGAGAAATAAGATTCTCATAAATAAAGGTATTTATAGAAGCGATAAGTAAAACTACGCCAATGAATTTTCAATTACCGCCATGCACTCCATTAAAATCATTTTCCAACAGAGTGCGGTATTGTTAAAGTGCTCGAAACCACGCGAACGGAGCCTAAAAGGCATCATTAATATTCAAAAACTAATTACTTTAAGTCGAAAAAATACTCGCAGCGAGAAGTCAATAGTGAAGTTTGGAAGCGACACAAAAAACAACATTGGTGCCGAATATTGATTCTGACTGAGGCAACCGCACTTAATTTAATTAGTGTAGAGATTAAGTTGCTCCGCTTAATTATTTAAGCCTCATATGACGCAGCCCGCTTTCGACTAATTATAAGTTAGGAATAGAGCCAAGAGTCGATGTTATTTAACACTACTACTATTAACAAGAATCCCTTGTCCGATATTTGACGAATGTCATATCATTTCTACAGAAAAGAATAATTCAATATTTTTGTTGAATATTAATAACTATGTTATAAATAGTCTGTGGCCGGTGACAAAAAATATTTAGTACTTATAATGAGCAGTGACGATTATTATTTCTTGCTATCCCCGAAACATAAAGCGAAGAACAACAAAGATTTGTGAATAAATATACATTGTTTATAGTAAAGAAATAAAATATATTATAGCAGCAACGTATCATCATTAAAGTGACCGTCACAAAAATAGAGGAATTGTCTTCGTCTTAAGCTTCTTCTTTTATTTTCAGCCGGTAGATGCCCACTGCAATCCATAGGCCTCCCACAAAGATTTCCCACGATGACCGGCCTTGTGCTGTCTGCATCTAACGATTTTCCGCAACCATAACTATGTCCCCGATCCACCTAATGGAAGGCCTATCCACGCCGTGCCTACCAGCTCTTGGTCCAAAAACTATCGGCTCCAAAAACTATCGGTTGCACGAGTGATATGCCCCGGCAACTGCCATTTTTAACGAGCTACGTCGTCAACCTTGGTTCTTCTACAGATCTCATTACTAATTCAATTTAGATCCAACTTTGGCTTGTAAGGTAATAAACTTCGACGAAACATAAATATATTAACTATTAACTACTTATATAACTGCTTTGCCTATTTTAAGGCTAATCTAATGAGGTTACATGGCTAATAAGACATACTATCAATACTTTCTGAATATGCCGTTCGTGTAAAGAATGAAAATTAGAAATTTTGTATTTAAAACTTATTGCTACGGGCAGGACGAATAATCTACTACAAGTATCAGTACATTATTGTTATAAAAAAATGAAATAAACATTTTTAATCAATAATTTGACGTAATTATACCAACGATTAGGACATTTCCGTGTTTTCTGTGACGTCTAAATGTCATTGAAGAAACTTAATCAGTGATGCGAGCTAGAATTCCAGTCGCACATGACTGACCTCTACTGTCAAACATTACACAGCTTCAGGTGCGCAAAGCTCGAGAATGGCATTCACTATCGTGTCCGAGCAACGTGGACAATCGAGCGTAGTGTTGACATTCTAGGAACAGATAGTGAATTACGTGGCCAATTAACAAAAAAATCAAAGGCTTACTTTCTATGTTTACTGAACTTTCGGGTATATTTATAAATAAAAACATTCTCCATTTAATAATGCTCATAAATTTTATTTTGAAAAACAGATTGGCAAATTAAGCAAACTGTCGCTTTTTTCTAACGATGTTTTCTTAACATGAAAAGTTTTTTTTTAAGTACACATTATTTTTCTGATTATATTATAGGAATTATACGATAATATATTTAATAGTCTAATAGCATGTATCATATTAAATTAATATTAATAGTTTGCTTATGCTAACATCATAAATCCAGAAACAAAAAACATTCGATAGGTTTAAAAAATAATTGAAAGAACAACACGAGTCACAAAATCATAATGACAATGGATTTTGAAACGAATCCATGCACATTATACACATACGTGGCTCGCCTGTGCCTATAAAGATAAATCCGTTACGCTTTTAAGCTTTGCGTAAATTGAATCTGGGAAATCGAATGTTACGGTGCAACGCAGCTCACGTAGGAACGGTGAATGCATTGGAGCGGACCTGAGTAGATATGTCGGGTCCCCATTCAATATGCGTGTCCCGAGGGCGGGACAACAGTCCCGTACTTCGCCTCTATCACATAAACACAATGGGTCGTTCAGAGTGTCCAGAGCTACAGGGATTGCCTCGTTAGCGCTATGCCTTCAAGAGCAAGGGATTCGGGTCATGCGTAAATATATACATTGTACTGATTGTTTCGTTAAACTATTCAATATCTTGACAAACAAGTTAACCTATTATTATTATTATATTTTTATAGTTTGTACTTACAAAACATATTGTGATAAAATTTTAAAACGGTAAATTTTATATTCGTAACGATATTACTCTGTGTGAAAAAGCTAATTATTTTGTGATCAATCTCTATGAATACGTTTTATTTAATTTTAATCAATTTCTTTTTTACTACAAAGGTACAAACTACATCACTACATAGGTAAAAATTTAAAGTGCTTGGAAACAGATGTAAAGGCATTAAAGGAATATTTTATAGTAGTCAACTAATTTATGGTGTTTAAAAATTATATATAACATGATTCAACATAATATTATAATAAAAAGCTTTTAAAATTTTGAATTAATGCACATTAAAACTAAATATTCTTTGCTGTCTATCCCTACATTTTTTTTACTGCTGCAAGTTATTGGCCTGACTCTGAAATCTGAGTGATCACTATATACATAGTGCTTGAAAAAGCTGCAAATACCTTTTACATCTAAATAATTTTTAAGACACGTTTTGTTTTAACGGCTACTATTATTATTGTATTATTTTCCTAAAGATAATATTAGTCCTTGCACATTATTAAGGTTATACTTGCAAGTGTTTATTTATGCCAGGTAATTTATTTATCAGTATATTTTCATTAGGAAACTGAGCAAGGCTCAGTAGGTACTCGTGTAGGATTTAACGTCTCGGTTCCAGCTGGCAGAGGGCGTTCGTTACCCTAACTCGAGAATTTTCCAAAACATTCCGAGACAAATTCCCTAACGAAGTTTTGCAACGCTCGAACCCGTTCGACATTGTAAAACAGTGTTCCGCACGGAAATGACAAACTGTTATTACGTATCATGTTTCTTAGTCAAGTTTAGCTACTGCGAATTCTGAGAAACATAACTAATTGTGTGTATATATAAACGTAATAGAAAAAATCATCTTATAAAAGATTATGTAGCACGTGCTTTTGTCAACTACCTTACGACTTAAAACGTAAAGTAAACTTCAAAGTATTTATGAAACAAAACTGAATGTGAATCAAATGGCTGCAACTTTAAAAATAGTTATTATGAATTATCAAGAACATCAAGCATATTTGACAGTGAGCAGGCCACGTAGGTTGGACAGACGGTTTTGTTAAGGTCGACGTAAGACGCGAAATGCAGCCCACTTTCGACCGGTCCTGTCGGAAATCTATGGAAGAGGCTTATATCCAACAATGGACCTCTTATGACCAAAATGATGATGATGAAGATCGCCATTTGGCTGATGATAAATAGTAAACAAGGCATTTAAAGACGACTTTTAATTTACTAACTCTTTCAAAATAACTATACAACCAACCACATTGTTTTCAAAATAGTATAAAAATGAAGCTTACTGTGAATTACAATATCTTCATTTGCAACATACAATTAAATTTTACATCGTTTATGAATATATTCTTACAACTAATTGTACTTTTATATTTACGGTATACTATACAAATCGTTTTACTAAGTGGGGTTTGTTTTTCTTTACATTAATTACAGTAAGTACCATCGGCCTTGTTTTTATAAATAAGATTAATGTACGCGAGCGGTGTATAACTGTACTTGACGAAATATAATCCGTCTAAAGTGTTACACAGTATTTTAGTAGCATGAAAATAATGATGTTGTAGGTCGCCCGGTGTCTTTGTTTTTAATCTTTTAATATTGTTAAATTAATGATCTAACTGTTGTATATAAAGAGAAACAGGCAATATTTACACCTAACAATATTTATTAAAAAGGACAGTAAAATTCTGCGCTATTGTATTTTTAAAAAATATATTTCAACAACATTTTCCTTGACAGTTATATAACGGGCACGGGCAACCTGTATTTGAGGCCATATATATATTATTTTATTACATTCATATTATTTTACACTTTGGATCATTTACAGCGATCACTTGTATACGTCATGAATAGAATGCCTGAAGTAAATTTAAATTTATAAATTGTGTATCCCTTTAATAGCATCATTCAACTAAAAGAACATGGCTAAAAGCTTTAGATCAGTGGTAGTCAAACGGTAGAGGTCTGAGACATCGTAGGTCGCGGGAATACAGTCTTACATAATTCAGTCTTAAATATATAGGGTTGCCACTGCTCACAAACAAGTTTCAAGAGAATGGGAAGCAGCGTCCTCTGCGTGCTATAACACCACAATGCGATCGCCAAACCTGCCAGGCGTAGCGATTATTGAATATCCTCTCATAGACATCTTCAGGGAAGGATTATGTCTTGCAGTGGGTGGCTATGGGCTGAAATGACGACGACTGTAGAAAAATTACTATTGCTATTTGCTAAAATGTTTAACGTAAGTCACAATATATACTTCAAAATACTATTGTAATATTAAACGTAAATAAAGAAAAAATTATGACAAAATAAATTAATACAGTATATTAAAGTTTATTAAAATCAGTAACAACAATATATTTAAGGCCGTACCTATAATTCATTAAGAGAAGATTTGTTTTAGCGTAAAATTAAATCTTAGATAATTAAGTCAAATGAAATTTAAATTTAAGTAAAATTTATCATCATCGTATTGTTTCTTCAAAAAATAAATCTGCTGGAATTCAATGTTCTTGCAATACAGTTTGTAATATATTCGCAATATTTTATAATTCCCTGTTTATTGATTACCTAATAATAATGGTATGCACATTTCAAGACCTTGCAAGATTTATAAACATTTTATTTGAAATGACGCAAGAAATACTTATGCAGTAAATCATTAAGCTAAAAGCAATCTTTCGATGTTCAACATAATGTTGTAATAGCTACAACTTAAATTTGACAAACAACAAATCATATGCATTTCGAAACAAAGCCAAAGTATACGGAGAGTCTTCGAAGCTTATGTAACCATGTAACATACGAATAAGTTGCATTAACCACGGTTAGACGGCATGTAACATGCGTTATGATATCATCGATGCATTAACAAAACATAACATCATCAGCAACTTGTTTACTAACACGGATACCCAAGTTACCTAACCGTTTAACGATTCGTTTAAAATTATTATTTTTTTAACTAACTCTGTTTGAAATCAATACGTGGTATGTTATGATAGCCTGCCATTCAATCGTGCTGTGACGCAAACGTTCGCTTACCTTCACCTATTAAAATTTATACGTTATTAAGTTTTGTATCATGATTAACGTTGTTCAAAAATTAAACATTGTATTATTAGTAATTTAATAAATACAAAAATAAATGATTTCAGTGGCTTATATCTATGGCTGCCTAACCACGACACAGATTACACTAAATATAAATAACAAGTTCAAACATGAAAAGGATGTTATTTGCATTTTTTTTATTTTCCATCCTGAATTACATTAAAAACACCAAGATAAAATTAAGACCGATTATCTTGACGATCATTAAGGGAAGCTTAAGCATTGCAGTGGGCGCCTATCGGTTGAGATGATGATGATAATGATGAAAAAAAATATTCTGACGACGCTCCTAGATCCGTTCATTAATAAATACGTTATGAGCAAATGTCATAAAAATAAAACTTTGCTGTTTCAATTTTAACTGTATCAAAGTTTTAACGGGTCTATATTTAATATAAAAACAATTGTAAATTTATGAAGTAAGAAAATATTAACGGTCCCGTTGGAAAATCACCGCAGGCGGGGAATGACAAATGGTTTCCATTGCGGAACTAATAGTCAGTCGTTAAGAATCATAAAGGAATAGATCGTGTCGAGCTCCTGACCTCGGCCCACTGATGGTGCCGTACATTAACAAGGCCGCCCATTGTACTAGATCGAATATCAACGCAACAAGTATACCAAAAGGATTTGTAAATATCGAAATATATTACACAAAATTGAATATTGAATGCTCGGCGGTTAGCGAGACTACCTAAAGATGATGGCAATAAAGCCGAGTGCTGCCGCCAGATAACATATGCATCGTAAATAAAGAATATTCTAGAGCGACATACAAAGATTCGTCCGTATTTAACTTCAATATAAAATTTTCTTTTGCATTTTTTTCACAAATAAAATTATCAAAAGTAAACATGAATCCTAACAAAAAAATAATAAAGTTGATACTCATATAAAAATATTAATAATCTAAATTAAAATAACTTAAAACTCTAAAGTCACATATAAGCTAAAAAGTAAAATAGTAATTAACATAACGAGCCCGTCAACTGTAAAATATGAATTCTTCCATTTTTTCAAAATTATCCCCAGATTAAAGTTTTTGGCAATGACTATAAAAGCATTTGATGTAATTCGATTTTTAATTTGTCTACAAATCAAAAATTTATAAAACTTTTGAATCTCGTAATCCAGTGTCGAAAATATTTTCGGGTGAGATCAATCAATATTTTATGTATTTCATTTTCGCTTTTCCGACTTAAAAATACAAGCAATGATTCGTATTCATTAAAGTTTTTATTAATCATGAAAATTGAATCAGTTTCAACAGCTATAATAAATCTTTTAAGCAATTTACTTTTAGAGTAACAACTAGAAACGGCACGAAATATTAGAAACAGCAGGGATAAACAAATGAGTCCGTAAATCGTCTGTAGCAAGTTTAACAGCTAATACCGATTTTCTTAACGAATGGTTTTATTGAATCTTAACTACAATGGCACTGAGCAAGAAGTGAAACAACTACAAGTGCCCCATAGCTCCCCGGGGCTTCCTCATTATTTCCCGATCGAAGCGCTGTAGCAAGAAATAAGCGTAAACAATCTTTTCTCAGTCATTCCTCGGGGATTAGTTTGCGAAAACATCTGTGATTAAATGACTATCTAATGTATAAAAGAAAGAGAAATCAAAATAGGACTATTTTTTACTAAACCAGCATTTTGCAAAGTTTTAATGTTGAATACATTCCGCAACTTGGAATTACGATGCACTAAATTCTAAAAAACACATCGCATAAGATATTAATCTTATAAGCTTTTATTAAAGTAATCAATCATTAACGAAGTATGCTGCTCTTTGAACTGAATCTAAAGAAATATTACCATGGTAGAATCTTTATGCACGGCTCCTACCAAAGATTACTAGAATAACCATTTGAAATACTTATCATTACGAAGTCATTATTATATAAGTTATAATCAACATTCTCTTCTCATATTTTATAAAAGTAAATAGAGATTAGTTCTTTTGGATCAGTTTTAGGCGAATAATATGCAACACGGAAATTGTATATTTTATAAAATTTAAAATGACTAAATCCAATAAGAGGTACTCGACTCAATATAGGTTGACAAATCGTACAACTTGAAATGATAAAATTGTCAATTTTATCAGACACTCTGACATGTGACAGAAAAAAAGATATGCTTTAGCTAATCCGTAAACATCTGAGCGCCAAGATGATAACATGAGAATAGTAAAAAAAAAAGAGGAATGTACATCGTTAGAAGTTGTCTTTGAAATAAAACAGCTTGTGGCCTCGATTCCGTTCGCATAAGTAAAAAAAAAAGTCTTTCGTAATTTAAAAATATAACTGCCCAACTTAAATACATTCATCCTGTTTAACTCTGGAGTGAATTAAAGCGATTGTTGGACAGATTCCAATATAGCGGACAATATTCTTGCGGTACGACTAAAAAAACTTTAATTTTATTACGTTACACGTACAATGCTTTTTTTCTATTTCTACTGTCGTCAACTCAAGTCGTTTTTATAAATGACATCATGGCTCAACGGCCGCTCTTGTTTGATTATTAATGTCTCAAATAATATCGATTTTATGTCTAACACAGTATATGATAAAAAAATATACGCTGCTGCTGTTTTAACGTTCTTGTAAAGATAATATAAAAATGCAGAATGCGGTTTACATTTAAATTGAATGTACTAAAACAATGACTTAATAATATGGTCATGTATATAAAACACTCTTTTATTAATCGATCTTCCTATTTGAAAATCTTATTTTTTTAATAATATTTGGCTGAAATTGGCACAGGCTTCTTCTTTAAAGGTAGATGCGGTAACAATTCACCACGCGGGCTCAATATACATTAGTGGAAGTCGCATATTTTAAAATGTTTGGTCCAGGATAAGTCGCTTATACACTATATATGCGCACGAAAACGAACCCCAACCAAATCGTATCATTCTTAAACCTACTCCCCTTCATCTACTGACATAAAATAACTGACAGCAGTCCAGTATACAACTAAATTATGTTTATCTCAAAATAGTAATGAGATATGTCAAATAAAAAGTAATGTTAAAAATAGCACAATAGTAAAAATTACGACAAAGAAAAAGTTTTCATAACACAACTGTTGTCACTTATGCCACATACATATATGGATCAACATGTATGTAAGTCTCGTTCTATGTACGTGTTTGTATTGTGAAATATTTGAATACCTAACTGGTAACTATTATAACATTCCAATACATTACCAGGGATAATAGGTGCGCCCTAGTTCTCTTACCTCGTTCTCTTATCTCGGGCTTTTGCTTGCTTCTCACAGTCGGTTCCGATGTTGATACGATATGCCAGGTATTCATTAAACGGAAGCGTATAGAATATGCAAACGCTTCTATTTTATCTATACACTATTTTCTATTATATAAATGAAATAAGTGTGTATTTTAAACAGAAAACCTTTCTTACACCAAGAAACATGAAATGTGTAGTAAGAAATGAAAAGGAACCAATTTATGCAAAATATTTATTTAATAGTTAAAATTAAAAAGTAGTCATGAATAACTATAGGGCTTTAAACTCCTTTAGTAAGTATTTGTCACAACGCGACAATTTTGTTAAGGTCGTTGGAAAACCCTGGAAAAAGAACGCAGGAAGCCTATGTCCAAATTGGACATCCTCATAGTGGTCGTCGTCAATTCAGTCCATACACGCCCACTGCAATTCATAGGTCTCCCAAAAGATATCTATGAGGGGATATACCATAATTGCCATGCTTGGCAATCGGGTCGGCGATCACAGTGTTGTGTTATGGTACGAAGAAGACTCTGCTGCCCATTTTTTCCAAACTTGTTTGAAAGCAGTAGCAATCCTGTATAATTAATACACAAAGCATGAATTATATAAGTTTATATTGTAGGAACCGAAACCACCACTTACAATCACGCTCATGAACGTCCTACGGCTGAAATATTATTGCGAGATGCAAAGTCTCGATCACTAGAAATAATTTAATCAAAGTATTTCGTTAAAATAATTTTTATACAATTTACACCTTTAAAACAAAATCTCATTTGTTTTAACAACTATCTATAACAAACATGTAACCTTAAAAAATGTACGAGAAACGAATTTAAATGTTTTATGAATGTAGGTAGTCGTCGTGAATAATTATCTTAAATGCCATCACTAAACTGTGCGTAAAGCGCTAAATTGATAACTAAAAGGGCTTCGTTATAGAGTTTCCAGCTTCATTAATGCTTAAAAAAGTTTGTGCGTCAACACAGAAGTTCGTCAGTGGACGGGCGCCTTTAAATATTTCCGTAAGCGAAAACAATTTTAATCAAAAATGATGATCAAAATTATTATAAATACCGCTAAATATCTCATTTGACTTTTTATTTCCTACTGTTTGGTTTAGAAAAAAAAATATGATATATAATTTAGAAGAGTATTTAACATGTTCTAAACTAATTTGTTGATTTAAATTATTTACAAAAATAACTAAGTTACTAGATTATCAAAATACGTAGTTTATTCCAAAGATACTAAATGAACAAAAATCGAGTAACCTCGCGCGAAGGGTCTACAATTTAACACGGTACAAAAATTATGAAGAGAAAAATTATTACCATTCGCAAATCTTAAAAAAGTCTTCTAAGAATTTGACTTAAAAATGGGACTATAGCAATACATTACCATTCTTCAATAATAATAATTTAATTATATACTAAAATCAAAACTAATCCCACCGCTCTTAAGTAGAAATCTCATTGAAATTTAATAAAGACAGTATGCTTCAAATAGCCTATTAAGAAGCAGCTAACTAGACGTGAGACGTCGGAGTATCAGTTAGTTTGTAACTAATTTAACGACACGAGAGCGAAGAGGCGCGAACCTGTAATCGTTGTTCATTCACCCAATTATAACTTTGGACGAACGAAGCCGAGCTATTGGCAAATACGTACTAAGAAGTGCGGAGTTAATCGAACTACGCCAACCGCCAGTATTATTATGGTCGTGGAAATGTTTAATGACCATTATTATACAATAATGAAACCCATTATGACGTGATAGTAAAGATAATGCGGAAGTACGGACTTTGATTGAGGATAAACATTATACGTATTATGTTGAACTGCTTCTCTAGAAGAAAAGATTCTTGTAATATTTTTATCCCTTTATGCTATATTTTATTAACTCATTGCAATGCGCACTTAGTAAAAAGACATTTATTTTACTAAGATCGTAAAGACACTTGAAGTATAATAATAACATTTTACTTTTGTTGTTGTTGCGATTTCATTTTTTCACCTCTCCTTTCCAAATGTAATAAACATTTTTTAGAGAAATCACCAAGAGTTTTTTAAATATTATACGATAAGAGAAGCAGTCTAATCATTTTCTTATAATGAATAATCGAAATGTCAAAATAAAAACTTTGAACAAACGGATCCTCAAAGTTAAACCAGCTAAGCGAGTTGATTTGTGTTTGAGATTTCTCTAATTAAAGAGTTAACCGTCTTAACATTACGAATCCTGTTTAAACAATCTCGAAGTTAGGTACTATCGCATTAGTTAAACTGTCTTTGAAACAAAGCCTCGCTTCATCCTGACAGCTAGAAAGTACGAATGTAGTAGTTTCACGCCCACGATTCTCCCGTCTTGTAATAATTTTCCTTAAAACCCACTACCTGTACATTAGTATCGTGTTACAGTGTACGGTTTTTAAATTGGGACAATATTTTACATATTTTATTCCTTTACGGTAATTCGTAAAATAACATCACAGAATTAGTCCATAAAAACTTTCAGCATTGTTTCTCCTTTTAAAATTAGTCATTTTGAAATGGACGCATATTTTTGGCATATCTGTTTGCGCCCCTGTCAGATGTAAATATCATAAACCAACCTGATACTTGTACTACATATATACCACATTAGAAGACCAAATTAAATTTTAAAAATATTTTATAAATTGTACATCCGTAGCTTTACATCTGCTTCATTGCTGTCATACATCAAAACCTACTTATCATTTAATAATAGCAATGTTAAAATAAATGCTTAATCATGATTAATTATTATAGTAAATAATATAGACGTGTTTTACTATAAACAATAAATTACGCATAAGCAGAGGATCGCCAACGATGTCGCACTACCGACACATTAGATCATCATTGGGATCGTCATCAGAGTTCTCCGTTGAACCTAACGACCTTGTGGCATTAAAAGATTCCAGCAAACACTAAATAAACGGAATTTACAAGGTTAGCGTACAAATTTAAAACTTATTTTACATTCCTGTTATAGATTATTGTTCAGTTAGTTAGTCTTATGTATTATTTAATTAATTTGATATAAGGAGAAGAATGTCGGCGGCTGTAATACAGTTCATATCTGGCACAGCTGCCAACTATACAATGAAATTAAATATTGTAGTTATAAAAATAAATAAATTATTTCGCTTTTACACTTTAATATAAATTAATGAAATTTAAAAATGTTATAAAAGTTTAAATATTAAATATGCTTTTTAATAACATATTTTTCTCGGCAACAGCACTTAATAGCGTGGGACTCTTGGTATTGTGGAATGCAAAACATTTACAAAATTATTCATATGAAAGGAAGAGACAGAAGTTCATATTTTTAGACGGGATCAAGTATTTGTGTTAGAACCGGTTTTGTTGTGTTTATGCGTTATGTAAAATTTTTAAGTTTTGATTATTTGATAATAAAACACTCAAGAAATAAAAAAATAATTATTATCATCGTTATTGATATTGCTATTGAAGGAATGACAGTTTTCCCCAAAAATGCAGCCGCAAAAAAGCTATAACAAAAATGTATTCCATAACAAATTAAGCAAAAAGTAAAACAAGTTCAAATGTAATAGATGTCAAAAAGGTAAATGTACAAAAGCATTAGTGACTTGCATCGAAATCTAAATACAAAAGAGGCATGTATAGTCAAAACCCATAACTACAAAAACACATGGTAATCAGTGTTCGACCTTTGACTTTTGCAGATGGAAAGTTATCGCTTTTCGCAAGCCATGAGTGATTTAAAATGTCTAATAAATTCCTCTACCAATTAGAATAGAAAGATTTAGAAAGCACACCAATAAAAAAAACATAATTTGCCAAAATAATTGCCGCCGACACCCACACATCTAATCAATGCTGACAAGCTTGGAATATTTTAAATATAATTCTCAAAGATTATATTTAACTCACAAACCCGAGTGGAATTGGAGTAACAAAAAATGGTAATTATTTTCAGTTGAAATACTTCAGGCGACTAAATGTTAAAATCATTGTTTATTAATTAATCTGAATTCACGTTTATTTAGAAAAAATAGACATCAAACACTTTTATATTTATTGGGAAGCCAATAAAAAACTATGGCTCATTAACGTGGCTTTCATAGGATGATCTCATAATTTTTTGTCTTATAAGTCAAAGGGTATTTAAGTAAAAAAAATACTTATTAACGAGCTTGTGTTAATGGGTATTGCATCTGGTCATCGTAGTTGTTTACAATACGAAACCATTAAACTTGTGTTTTAACCAAAGAATACTTAGGAATGACATCGCGATATATTAGGCCACGGGTTAATTTCGACATCTTTTTTTACAGTTTATGACAAGCTAATCTTCAAGTACATCGTATAACGAATTGTAAAAGACGAATCGCTGACTCTTGTGAACTTTTTAGTAAATGGAGAGATGTCTATTAATATCTTAGAAGTATAATATTTACCATCGCCTTAATTATTACAAAGTAAATAACGAAGAAAGACTTCTTAGTTATTATAGGATAATTTTATTTAAAAAAAATGATTATATAAATTAAGCCAATGTAGCTACGGTTTTTAACTAGGAGTACTCGTACTATCCTGCTGACTATCTAGCGAAAAAAAACCCGGTGACAAACATTGTCAACTCGTAGAAAAAGACATGTTCATGTGAGAAAATATAAACGTAAACATGGCAATGGATGTTTACATTCAAGACTATACGGACCCAAATACATTTTCAAAGGCTTTTCAAAACCTCTCGCCCACGGGGATTGTCTCGCCACTAGTAAAATCTTGTTTCACTGCCTATGGCTGTACGAATGGATGCGATCTGAATATTATATCGAGCACATTACGTACGATTCGCTGGAGGCGCGTATTCTGCAATGCACATTTCAGCTGCACTCTCTTCCAGCTCTAGCTAGACACAAAGACGTACCTATGTGTCGGACGTAATAAAATACATTTTACTTCAGTTTTCAAGGTGCACAAAGATACAACGCGTCCTTAGAAATAATGGATCTGCACTGTTTTATTTTTGAGTCATTCAACGCTTTACAGAATAAGACAAGCTATTTTCGTTAGCAGTAAATAAAATCCACGTATTTTCTTTCTTAGTAAACTCAAGAGTAAAATCTGTGTAACCATTATTAAAAAAATACGGAAAACTTCTAAATAAGTTTTGCAATTGTGGATTACGATGTGTTATTAAATATTATGCATAAATGTCAAAGTAACATAATAAATTAGTTTTTAGTATTTATAACCGGTTCATAATTTATAGTTGTAATAAATAAAAAAAATTTGCCTTTAATACAAAAATAAATCTAAAAACTCAAAGATTTTTTATATATTATGGAGATCTAAATAAAATAAAATCTATACGTTTTGATAGTTTTAAATGTCACTATAAGAACAAAGTATTTCTGCAATAATATTTTCTGTAACAAAAAAATAACATGTCCCAGAATCAGTCGACATATTACAACAAGCATCTTGATTGATACTTCATTCCTACGTTAGTAAACAGCACACTAGAAGCACCGTTGTTGTTTTTACAAAGCATCGCAACTTGTTAAATTACTGACTAGAACAATCTTTTATAAAGAAAAGTAAAAGCAGAATTGCGCGGAATATTACATAACGAAAACTTTTTTTACTACGCATTTTCGCGAATAACGTCTGTCTCTAAAGATGCACAAAAATATGAATCATGTACATATTCGGCCTAAAATTTTTCCTTTCTACTGCTATAAATTATTTTAAGATATTTCAAAGCGATCACTTTATGATGATAGGAAATAAGTGTAAAAGCTCGTTATAATTATAACTAAACCTTGTATATCGTAATTATGGACACGTTCCCTTTTGTTACAAAATATTACAGGCGTTTTATATACAGCAAGTATCTTCTACAAAAATGAAATGTTTAACAATAAAAAAAATTAAGCTTAAACATTCATTGAGCAAACGGGGCTCAATTATATACACAGGACCCTATTCTTAAAAATGAAAACAGTAAGAGCAGAGCAAACCACGCTCAGTTAATTTCAAACGTGGACGAGCGCTGAGGGGAACCGAACGCTAATTAATTACCCCTGCCCCTGACAACCGAAGGTAGATAAGTTATGATTTATACCTAAATAACTTTGAGATACTAAACATTGACAATTCCTTAAGATCTAGCACAATTTAGGAGCTTATACGATATCTTTACTATCTAGATCAACAAGTTATTCTGTAAATGTTAACTTAAAATTCCTTTTTTTATTTATTGAGTATTTATTTTTTCCATATTTATGACACTCTCATGAAATTATTATTACAAATTGCATTACTTTATTATGCTCTTCATACTATAATAAAACAATTTCAGATAATAGAATAGTATCCTGCATTTCATTTGGCACGTCGAAATATATTCGGAATGATTCGGTTTAGTAAAGCGTTATTTTTGTCTATCGGAATTTACGAGCTTTTAGAGATTTTACACACTATGCGGTAAAGACAAAAAAACCCTAGCGAATTAATTCCGTAAGTTTTACTCTCCTGTTTCATATTTCAAATAAAATTCCAACTGCATTACCACACTTTAAAAATTGCAATTTTCAAATGATGTAGTTTTTAACGGAAATTTTCCAAGACTGGACTTCATGAAATTACATTCACAAAAGGCAGTGCAGGTTACACAAAGCGGGCGAGGGACCGCTACTATATACATACAATCCATACGTCTATATTCACAACCCATGTTAACACACCATATCATGACAAACAGATGAAAAAATAGCGTGACGTAGTACAATAAACTTGTTTATCCAACACGCACAAAGGATTGGTAAATGTGCGCTTTATGTACACCTTGGTTGTTATTAAAAATAACGACTACAACTTGAATTGTGTAAATGATAATTAAAATGACTTACTTAGTACGAGAACTAAAAACTTAACAGTACAGGCTGAATGGTTGGAGTTATGAAAAGCTTCAAAGGGGTGATTATAGGTTATTTGCAGTTAATTAATATATGGTACGGCATATCAAAAAATCTACGGTATAAAATTGTAGAAATTAATTAATGGTTACATCTCTCTCTGCAGACTTTTTATTGCCAGAAGTTATTAGCTTGTCTCATTCACATAGATAAAAAGATAAATTAACGCAACATACTTCATAGTGTTAAAGGTTTGAAACCTTTGCTGACCAAAGAGCCATACATTAACCCATCAGCCTATAACCAATCACTCATGAAAACGTTTCATTTTAAAATAATATTATTCAACTTGTTTAGATGCGCATAAAATCTTACAACATTGTAAGCTTTACAACAGGTTTCTGCGTAACATTTGAACCTTCGCCGTCTGTGTACACCTCTCGATGTGGCTTCGACGGTTTTGTTTATTCCTTATTGGTGCTTTGTGGGTTGAAGTTGGGTATTTAAACGTTAGTTTCCATTGTCAGGGTTTTGAGAAAATTTATTTTTGATATTTGTATTTATATCTAGTTTTCAGCAATTTTTTCTTTAACTTGTTTTTGCGGGAATTTTTGTTATAATTACGCTGTTATAATTTAGTAAAAAAATCCTTAACTATGTATCTTTTACTGTTATATGTATATATATGGGCAACTGTTACCAAGACGTTATACAAAATAAATATTAGCATTCCCCAGTAATTTAAGTAGTTTTTAACTATTAATTTAACCTAATTTAAAAAAAAAAACTTTTTGGTATATACAAATATCTCACTTCTGAAATCGATTAAATTATGTACAAAAGCCACAAAAATTATGGTTTAATTTCTAAATAATGGACACCACATGCTTTTGTAAATGTCTGAGTAACTTTTTGTACATTTTATTAATTTTGCAAAATAATAAAATAAAATCTAACATTCATTTAAAATTATAGAAATATTACTTCTAGCAGGGACAAAGTATGTATGAAATTTTAATGCTATTCCGTTACACTATGAATAAAATCCAAATACTTGACACGTTAAACATTATATGCAAATATTATAGCTGAATCATATTTTTGAGGTAGTAAGTATTAATAATACCATAAATCCCATAACATTCTGGACAGATTTTTTAAGATCTTAGAAATATAGTAAAAGAGGTAAAAATAACAATTTAAATGCATTTTTATCTTAGTTTAATTTACAATATAAAGTAATCAACATTGATTAAAAGTTTACTGATCCTGCCGACTACATGAAAAAGGAATTACATCACGATATATAAGAGTTTAAGGAGGAAAACACGATTATCTAAATATTTGAGTCAGCGTTAATAAAACGAGGAGTAAACCTAAGGAGGTTGTTAGCTTTCAGATTGTTTGTGTATATGTAATCTACAGAGACGATTAACTCGATGATGGTTAGCAAAATAAATTGAACGGATATAATCTGTGATATCTTTTATCGATATTATTATGTAGACTCTACATAAACTCTTTATAACGGACGATTCCTCTAAATTAATTTAATACGTGTCCTCAATAACTGTCATGAAATTAGAAATGATTTATACGTAGAAAACCGATTCGTGTTAAAACGTCTGGCCAATAAATTCGTTTGAAAATAAAAGCGAAAAAAAAATCAAAGACCTTGAGCTGAAATCCGTACATTTTAATTGGACGGACGAATAAAAATTCACTTTAATCGATGACATCAAAATATAAATCTGTCCGTCCGTCGGTTTGTCGGAGGAATCCCATGCCAGGACGAGCCCGGATCCGGTTGTTAAGCCAAATCGATCGAACAGACGATTATTTTTATTACACACGTTGCTGGTATTATTACAGCTTTATTTAACATGTTTTATTATAGACGAACAATATATCATTCGGTTTAATTCATTTTAACAAGAGATTATTTTTATAGTAGAAACGTGATAATAACTAAAAACATTTTAATGGTAGAATGAGAATTGAAAATATAATTTAAATTATCAGTCATACAACAATACAATTATGTAATTAAACTAAAATTTATTATGACAATCTTTATTCATCATTCAATGTACAATTGAATATTTTTGTACTTGTTGTGATAAAAGAGCGAAATAGTGTGGTACGAAATATATATTTTTTTTGCAGTACATATGAAAACAATTCTTTTGTAAAAAATTTTGGACGATTATAATAACATATAAAAAAATTTAATTATTTACACATTTTGTTATTGGCTAAAACGTTTTAATTTTATGTTATTTATAATCTCGATGTATATCAAGAAAAGTGATGACTTTCAAGTATGATTTTCCCAAATAAAGCAAATTAATTTAAATGAGTTTAAGTATTGTAATTAAAGAGATTTTTGTCTCGTATGGTATTGATAAAAGTGCATAAACTAAAACAATTTTTCTTGTAATTTATATGTACTTATAAATATTTCTTTATCTTAAGTATGTTTACGCAAAAAATACTAAAAATTATTTAAACAATCTATGATATTATTTAAAAGTTTATTTATGACATTAACATTTTTTAATTTACTATAGGGTTTTTTATCTTTAAAAAAAATAAATTAACTTCGAGTATAAAAATTCCAATCTCTGCTTTTGATATGATGTTTCGGAATTTCCAGTTTTACCTTTTTCGGTTCATTTTTTAATTTGTCTGTGGAATGAGGTTTAACATAATGCTATAAAAATACATATAATAAAAATAATTCAAACTTCCAAAGAAAAAGTAAACAAGTCCAGCGATAGCTAATAAGCACATTAGCTTATAGCAAGGCATATACTGAGAATAAGTCCAACAACAAGAAATTATTTGCTGAATAAAATGAAGAACATAGTCAATAGCACCTGTGAATAGATCGTTATACATAATTAAGGTTTTATTACTATTAAAATGGGCGTAATTATCTTTATAGCAACCCCCGAGCTATATAAGAGAACAATGCGTTATTGTTGCGCGCAAGGAGCTGAAGTGGCTTTGACCGTCTAACTGATTTAATATAAAGCATTGCATCAATAGATTTCTGGTGCAATAATCAACATGATTATATCGATTTATAAAATAGATTATAAGACTGAGCAATATAGAAAAACAGGCCTGTAAAACCTTGCAATGGAAACATTTTACGTGTATTGTGCATGTATCGAAACTGTAACGAACTGTTATTGAATTTTAACTATTAGTGTTGTACCTTTTTGTAGACTTCTTTAGTAACTCTTTGTAACCAACTTTTAAATTTAAATAGCTCGTAATAAGTGGGCGAAAAAGCTTCGTCTTGAATTGGTCTTGAATTACTCTATTAAGTGTATTTATGAAAGTAATCACAAGGAATATACGGCTGAGTTTAGTGTGAGTTCTTATCAGCCCACAGCGCGTTTGGATTCCTTATGACTTTTTATATGATGCTACATATTTTTAGTCAAAGGATATCATTAGAATTGAAATGTAATGATTATAGATTCTAACGAATTTAAAATTAAATCTTAAGATCTAAAATTCCGAAAAATTGTTATTAATTTTTACACTGTATCGTTTTTTTACATGCCTTCAAGTTACATCTCGGCAAATGAGTTTGTATATTATATTGAATTTATATTGTATGTACAAATACAATATAAATAGGTTATGCCATAGCACAAAATGCGAAATTCGTCTGGTTTTTGTGCAATTTATTTGCTCTTACCTTAAATAATGAGTGCTATAGAGAACTCGAATTCAAGAAAGAAGTGCAAAATCGTTATATATAATAACGATTCTCATATAATAACGTTCTGGGTTTTGGGCTTGATTTGGGCTTGTATGGATATGTAAGACATAAGTTTTACAACATTCTCTCTGCGCAATTTCAAACAATAATTCCCACTGTATTTTTAAACTACGTGTAAAATTAGTTTTAAAATCTAGTTATATATCGATAACATTACACTAGTTTTATTTATTACATAATAGCTTTTTTAATATGTTAGTATAATGATTATTGTTGTATGTAACATAGATAGTTCAACGAATTTTGCGTGGCGCGTAAAGCAGTAGATTGAGTTTGTAGAGTTCGATCTAATAACTCTTTAATATAGTACAGACTTTATTTTTAATATGTCTCAACAAACGTAACATGTAGGCATTAATAATCGGTATGTTGTATTCTTTTTATCTTATTCATTTGATTGCAATTAGCAAGAAGACACGTGTAAGGAATGTTGTTCTATAAGCGGTAAGTGAGTTGACGCAAGGGCAGTAGAAATTTATTTCCTCGTTGCATCTATTTGCGCCTTGGTTCTAAAATGTGTACCTCCATACTTTATTACGTAAAAGGTGAGGTGAGCATATTGACTTCTCTCGAGTAGTTGACAGCAACTTAACAAGTATTATCAAGAAGACAGCACTGTTTACAATTGTAAGGCGGAAGAGGGGTCAATAAACCTCGTGAGTGTAAACCATCTTAAATCCGCTTCGTATGAAGCAGGTTTAAAATTGTTTAATACTCCGTATAAGGCGTATAAAAAGTTATTTATAAAACAAAAAACGCCTTCATCTGTTTTATGTTGCCCGAAAATTGTTATTAAAAAAATCACTTTCATTTAATTAACAATCGGATTTTTTCATCTTGTAAAACAAAATTAAATTTTAACATAGTATTAAAAAAAATTAACCAAAAAAATATAATTATTTCATACAAGTGGAAAAGACCTTGTGATTTATGATGTATATTTTGGATATTCGGAAAAACATAAATCAAAATATAATTAAGTGATGTCCTTTGCGAGTTTCCGTCTAGGTGAACAGCATTCCTATTTAAAACCACTGGACTAATAGGAGACAAACAATCTGATAATTCAAGGTAAAGAGCATAAAGCATTGTGCACACAGTTTCAAAACCAAAGTTTGCACCGCGCTTAAATGGTCAAAGATATATTACAACCAGATAAAAGCCGTTTGTACAGCTACATAACGTAAAATGAATAAACAAATTTCTTGAAAGCTTATGCGACAATCATCTTGATACACAAGATTCTTCGAATTGTTTTTTTTTTCACATTGAGAAATATTTAATTTATGTATAAATATTTAATTATGTAAATTATTCTGTTTATATTAAAGTACACAATAGTATGAAAACACATTAAGATAATTAGAAAATATTAATATTCTTAAAATATTATTTTTATGTACAAACATTGGTGGGAATAACGAACAATAAATTTTATTACAACAATATGTAAAAATAACGACCTCCTCTCAACCGTCAGCAATACAGCCTTGATTAAAATGCTACATTAATTTGTTTACGAAATGAAAACCTTGTGGTTAAGATTTAAGAGATATAATCAACAAGTGAAGATGCATTATTGTAAGGCTTTATTTAGAATTACATCATAGTAAATTCAGTTTTAGAATTGTTCGTTTTTGTTTTTAATTTTTTGTAAACCCAAAATACTTGATGTAATTTTACTTAATTTAAAAAATAAAAAAACTAGTAGATATGATACGTCATATAATAATCCAGTTTAGCCAAATTAGCTTACCAACCATGCGAGATTAAGAATTAAATTAAAATACGTATGTTCCGTTTTATAAGATTGATTAAATTATTAAAAAAAAATCAGAAACATCTTAAGATATTTTTGTAATCCACAGATACTCACGAAGAGCATGAAATTCAATAGATTATTTATTACGTTAATTTCCAACTTCGTCATCATCTTGTGGCGATCATTAAAAAAGAATTATAAACTTTACCGTAGGAAAGCCCTTGCTTACAGGGCTGCGATTTTATTTTATATTAGGTTTAAATGTTTACATTACGTTCAGATGCACCAGGTGCAGTTCAATTTGACGCTTTTAAGAGTTAATGTGATAATTTGACGTCAATGCTTCATGGAACCAAACGCTGAAACAAAATTATAATCCGTTTAAGGTCACATGTTGTAGTGTTAGTTTAGGAGGTACGGTACATGTCGATTATTTTACGTAATAAGATGAATGATCGTAACAAAATACATTCTATTTAATAATAAGAGTGGGTTTTACGTAATAATAACTTTTTTATTATGTTTTATTTTTAATTATATTAAACTTTATATCAATTATTAATTGTAACTTAATTAATAGACGGTAATAATACTTAATACAATAATAAAAGAGGTTACAGCGTCGATTAATAATATAATTACAAAAAATCGTCAGCCCTAGAGAGGCAACGGCACGCTAGCGACGCTGGCTGTCAACGCTTACCCGAGTGACCTTGAACCGCTCGCTATGCGCACTCCAATGAATAAATAGTGAATATTTGTCTTGCGATACCCAACAATAGCAGCTTTATTCCACCCGTCCACATTTTATTCGCAGTATTTAAAAACTGTTCATCGTACCATTGAAATATTTTATACAGGTATTTTCCCGGTACATAATATATTCCTCAGCGAAAGACGTGGAGTGGCTTTGACGCAAATTTTATTGTATCCTCAATCCGAGGTCGCGTTTGAAGTATTTAGGCCGCGGCATTCTGCTTTATAGGCTGACTGACGGCTTTATTTTGATCCAGTTGCCTAATTATTTTATAATACATTAATACAGATTAGGTAAGACCTAACGATGGTTCTCTTAAAAAGTAAAAAAAATAATTTTTCATGATTATAATTTATTAGTAACAACATAAACCCATTATTAATAATAAAAGAGTTTCGGTTCTTTTATGAGGACAGTACAAAGCACCTCCTTTTAATGACCCATTTCCAAATAGCTCGGCTGATATTCTTGCAACAGAACTATTGTAAGTTAAATCGGGCATCAAATAAACATTCAATTAGACTGAATCAGGCATGCAAGAAAACATTTGAATAATAAATATGCAGGTGCAACAAAAGGCAGGTGCGTTGAACTACGCGTATGTGATCTGACGAAAATATGATGTAATGTATTATGCAAATATAGACCTAAAATAAACAGTATTAAGTTGATATTAGCCTAGATTAGACACCTAGTCTATTAAGAGGCTCTGGAGCGTGGATGATTTACGGTAAGAGTCAACGAAAGGAACAGATTTTCCCGCCCCTACAAAATTTATGTTACGATGATCGTCATGCAGAACAAGACCTGGGTGTAGTTGCGGCCTCACTGCATTATTAATAAATTAAAGTATATCCTCAATACGGGCAAGCTATATTTTTTTTCATCGATAGATGACTTTACAAAACCGATATATTTTAAAACTATATATTCATAAAGAAAAAAGAAAATACGTTATTATTATATCATATTTACTTTTTTAACTAATCCATGTCATTGTTTATAGGATATAAAGTGTGCATAGGAATTAAAATTGGTCTACCGCGGCGGTTATGTTTCCCGCCAAAAAGTATTGAAGTACTCCTAGATAAATAACATTTCATGTATCAAAACGACATTAATCAAGCAGTGATGTGTAATATTTCTAAAGCAAAGGGAAAACTGCATTGTGACTGGCGGGGCACTCACCATCAGTTGAATCTCCTGCTCGCAAAGTACATTCTACAGATAATAAATAAAAACAAAAAGTGAATGCAGGCCTACATTCAACACAAAAGAGCTTCAACATATTATCATAACATAAATTATTAACATTACATACTTATTAAAAAATTCTTATGCAGCCTATTTGTAATATGCAATATAATGTAAATGTCTGCTTAAATATTATCCTTTTTTATTTTTATCTTGTTCAAATCACTTGAAATAATAAATCAATTATCGAAATGTCAAACTATTAAGTAAATTTTAAAATCAACAGTTTACAGTAGTTAAAGTGTTTGGTACACTACACCGCACACAGCCTTGTAATTAAAATATATTGATGTTAGTGCGCCATATTTTTTTTATATTTGATTGATACAGTCTTCACATCTATTCACTCCTTAATAGACATATTTGCAGAAACGTGAGACCCACCTTTTTACGAGTGATTTTCGTACCTATCTCTTCACTTTCTGGTAATAAAATACTTCGATTTATCCCGGTATTCAACCATTCGTTGTAATTGCTTAAAACTTACTCATATTAAGCTTTAGCTTAAACATATTCACGTTAATAAAATAGAAAATAAATATAATACATGATTATAAATTTTGTTTATTACTTAAGAAAGTTGTAAAGCTAAATATATAGATATATGTTTAGGAACCATGAGATTAATTATTATTTAAATTTATGTGAATCTTAGGTGAATTGTCACACGCTGATTTTCTAGAAAATAAAACAAATATACGTTTAATTATAATATAATGTACATTTAATTTCTAGGGAAACAGTAATTATTTTATTATATTCATTTGATATATTGCTATCGTAACATGTTTTAAACAAAACGCAGTAAAAGAAACTTGAGAAACAATGTGATCATAACTTTCCGTAGTATAAATGAAGAACTGCTTGGTGTAATTTTTAAAAAATGGTTGATTTTTCCATACACCTTGAGGTTTAACACATAAAAAAATTTGCATAGGACACGTTTAAGGTTATTTGATCTTGAGACATGTATTAATGATAAATGTTCAAGGTCAACAAATGCAATACGTTAAACCGAAGCGAAAAATGAACTGGCTGATCAAGAGTTCGAATCAACACTAATTTATTTTGGTATAAACTAACCAGTACATAATTTAAAAAAAAATAATAATTATAAAGTGGGAAACCGGAATTGAATAATTCAAATGAAAACGTAAAAAATCTTAACACAGAATGAAATAAAAAGTAAAATTAAGCAAAGCAAGACGGCCTATGGATGAATGGGGGAAGTTTCTTTGATAAATATTCAAGTGTAAAAGAGACGCACAACCGGAGGATACTAAGTGATGACGTCACTGCTTAGCCAACCTACCAAAGAATAAGCAACTGGTTATTTACAAAAAAAAACCGACCCGGCGCGCGAGCCGACCACGAACGGAGACTAAACATTTTATGAGGCTGTTTTTATCACGCACCTGCACATGCATTCGAATATTTCACATACAAACCTCACCTTTTAAAAGAATTTCGATGCGCGCGCAGGTAAAACACCAAAATCCCACAGGTGAACGGTTACTCTTGATTATAAAATCCTGTCTTCTCGATGGATGACAGTGGACGCTCAGGGAACAATGCCAGTAACACTCGTGCACTTCTCGTTAGCGAGGCACTCCGACCCAGCACGCAAACCACACGACACGAGGTTTGTTTATAAAATTACAAGACACTTATTAATAATTTCGATGAACCGGACTGCGCATGTCCGTGAAACACGCGCCCCGTTTGAAACAAGGTTATGTTATAAGTTACAGGCACCTTTAAACTTCACTTTTCAATGTACACTACGTAGGTTTTCCAAAAAAATCTTATTGGAAGAAAACTGGAAGTTTTTTTTTCCAATAGAATAAACTTTATGTTAATATGAGAAGCACTATCGAAGTTATTGTTGCTTGTTTTGCTTCTAAATACCACAGAGTGAACACTTTCTCACCTTCGGACGATGTGCCGGCTCTACCTGCGGCTAGTAGATGCCTTGTTGCGTTATATACACTTAAAAACTCCGGAACCGGTAATAATACGATTCCCGCACGTGATACTGTCAAAATAAAATACTGGTAAACACTGCGAAACTCGATACTCACTCAGTGAATACGAAACATTGCATGTAAGAAGTTGCGTGAAGTCAGAAATTAAACGAATAGAAAAGAAAATAAACGAAGAATACGAAAGATCGCCGACTGCAAAGCCGAGCGTTCGACACTCCTGCTGAGCGCTGTACTAAACGCGAGAGGCCGCACGACCTGCTCCGCCCCACGGCCCGCGCTCTCCCCTCCCGCGCCTACAACCCGCGCCCAGACATCATATGAAAATATAAGGAACGTTGAAAAAATCTGAAGTGCATAGAGGGAGCAGTTGAGTCCCACAGTGAATATGCAAGTTGTCGTTTGTTCTGTGTTTATTCAGTAGTTTTTAGAGCGGCTGACAGTGGGCCGCTCGCGGTTTGCCGCCAGCGACGGAAGGCGTTCAATTAATCTGACAACACGTGCGTGATGCACCCTCGAACCATCGGCGGAATTCTTCATCCTGTTTCGTAGCTTCTAATAGCACTGCAACAGATATAACAATTTATTTTTACAAAAACTACTAGAAAAATATGATTTTCTGCTGTTTTTAACGAAATACGCCCGATAGTGAAAGAATCGGCAAATTTCTTTACTGTTATTGCTACACACGTAGTAGATGATAAATAAATGTATACTTAATTTTTTTTTTGACTTACTAAGACATGTGTTAGTTTATTACATTATTATTTGTTGGAGACACTTTTTATTTAAAAAATTGTTGAGTTTTTTTAACGCGGGGGTATCAAGGACTTAGGAACTCCATTGAGCGTTCACCAAAGCGATCTAGGAGTTTGGCGCTCTCCCAAAATAAAGAGGTCTTAAACTAGGCGCCCTTTGTGCCCCACCACCTCAAGCCCGTGGAATCTGCTAATGTAAAAAAATATGTATTAAATATATAAAAAAAAATAATTAAAGACGATCTCCATTACCACATATCAAAATACCTCCAATACATCGACTTGTTATAGCTAACTTGCTTATAACACCGAATTGTTATAGCTAAATCATACCACTAAGTCAAGTACTATCACTAAGTAGTTTTTATGGAATTAAACATGATGCTACTTATATATGTGAAGTAAAACGGCTAAAACTGATTCTGGCATAACTTGACGTTTTTTGCGCTTACCTTGACTCATCTCATGCGTCCGAGTATAAAATAGATTTAGTTGGTAAGTTTGCTTACTACTACGTGTAATACTAGCATAAATGATTTTATGGACGTACTGCAATGTCTGAAAGGGTAGCAATAGGCAGAATTTTAAAATCGATTACATATCAATTTTGACCTATTTGAAAAAAGCTGAGTGTACACAAATGCCCATGTTTGTGTACTACAAGAGTTCACTGAAAGAAATCTAATGAACTGTGATTTCGATTTTTAAATTTTTATCGACAAGTAAGATATCTTTAGCCACTCAGCACAACTTAAGATTTTCGTAACCATACTAAGGTGATAATTCATTCGCCATGAAGCCCTGATTACACAAATATTGATTTCCGTTTGTTATGGTCTCAGGTAGTACCATGTTAACATCAAGAGAGGATTGCCCAACCCACTTGTCACGTTTTTTTTGGTCAGGAGTCCCTAAATTTCTTTATCAATTGCAGCATATCACTAAAAGGCCAAAAAGGTACGTGTGAAATTAATATATTTATTTATTTCAATATTAAAACATTCATATAGATTAAACGAATAAATTTATCTCCTTGAATTTTCTCTGACAACGATGTACAGAAATCTTGTAAATTTTGCACAATACTGTTCGGCGTCAAAAATGCAGTCGCTGCAGTAATACAGCAAAATATACACTTTATGTCGTGTTCTGTATAAAATAATAAATAACTACGAATGTTTATTAACTAAAGTATGTTTAGTAGAGCCTAGTGTAATTTACTTTAAAAAAAAATAATGACATAAAAATTTAAGTAATAGCAAATGATTGTTATCCGCATCAAAATTATACAAGTCAAGTCGAAAATAGGATTATTAAATAAGAAAATTAAAATCGTCTATAATCGACAGCTTAAAATAGTTTACGTTAGTTCGTGACGCGACGCCTATTGAGAAGAAATAAAAAGAAACAGCGCGGTTTGTTTTTTTTTAACCTTTGTATTTACAAAATAAAAATTATTCCATAATATAAGAGCAATTCATTTTCAAACATTTTTGCCTTGAACAAATTCTGAAATACGGTAATATCCCTTTTGGTAGAGCCTGTCCTTAACTTCAACTGGTATCTTATAGATGTTGAAAATAAATGTGCAATAGAGTTTTAAATGTTTAATCACATGCACTTGAAATTAAAATTAATGTTTCTAAGACATAAAAAAATATATTATAGTAGTGTGATAATCATATATAATCTTTATTTAATATTCCTTAATACTTTGTAGAAGATTCTTATGGGTATAATTATAGTTAAAGATTGTGCAGAAACGTGATTAATATTCGAAATTATAATGACTATTGTAACTTTGCGGGTTTAACATTTCATGTTTTATGAGTTCATATTATCGCTAAGCTGCTTAAGTCACCGGTAATTATCGTTTATTAGTGATATTAATTAAATTTTTCTATTGTAAGCGACAAGCCGATATCATCTGACAGTACAAAATCTGTCGAAATAGCTAGCTGGTTACAGTTATTAACACGTTTGTTATAACTCAGCTCTACACGTTAACTTTATAAAATAGTAAAATGGCTATGAACGTCAAAAAAAATTTTAAAGTTCATTACACTTATTTAATATCGGCTTACGAGAGGGTGACCAATAATTTATTAATTTAAAATCATTCCGGAGTTCATTCCCTTAGAAACCATTATTTTGGATATAAAGTAACGTGTGCTGTACAAATTATTTAAACGAATTCCTTACTTCGTAACATTGTGTATAAAATGCACAACACAAATCAATTGGCTATTGTTGTTTTTAAAATTATGCTTTTATTTAACCAAGACAAGGTGTTTATTAATAAAAACCTGTTTTTTTCAATCAATTTTATATTTGAAGGTGCACGCACGCACATGAACCGCAAAAGAAATGTTTGTTACAAATATTCTTAATTAAACGCTATTAACTTAAATCCATTTAAAAGTAACAATTAATAGTTTATACTTATATATATATATATACATATATATATATATATATATATATATAAATATTCGCTATCAAATTGGTACATCGTATTACCATCATACGTTTTTATACGACGTTGTTTAGTTTCCATTTTAATTTTAATTTATATTTATTATTATTATATTGTAGTAAAATTTTAAATCACTCATGTATTCTTAAAAGCATAAATAAGACTACCAACGTCCATCGAAACGTTTGTTTTATTTCTTTTTAACCCTTTTGTCTCTTTTTTTAACGCATAGATTCACAGCGTTGGAAATCCGTTTTAGTTCAAATGTAATTTTCATCGCACTGCTTTTTGACGTATTGATTGTCAGGTCATAGTTTAACCTGAACACTATAAAATCGCCCCGTCGACTCGAGGGTTTGAAGCAGATTATTCCGGGAATAATGCTTTAACCTTTACCGTATAAGATAAATAGCGAGAGTTTTAGATCAAAACCATTAATGTCTACAGATCTCAATAATAATTCCTAATAAAATTATCCGCAAAAACGAACACACGCAACAAATGAAACAGTCGCATCGCATTATTGAAAAGAAAGTTTACAAAATATCTTTGCTTTTTTGAAATCCTGCTAAAATCTTTAAGCTCTACAATAAGTATTCGTAATTTTAGTGCCAGAATTTTTAATAATTGTAATCTGACACAAGATTATACTTTAAACTTCTCTATATATAACGAAATCAAATTTAATAAAAGGAAGTGAAAATAATACATTTAGCACACGCAAGGAGTTTTAGGAAATTTTATTGCTAGTAGCATTTCTCGGTAGAGTTAGTGATGAATAAAACATGTGATTGTAAGAAAGGCGCAATGGCGTCTGCTATCAGTCTTGCGTTGCTGCCCATTAGTTTTATTTTCCCATAGGTACGGTAACTTTTTGAGTTTCTTGTACTGAACCTTTTGTGTTTTTGTTTGAAGTATATTATAGTTTATATGAGTCATACAGAATTAAAAACACATATAAAACATTCTTGTTTTATTATCTCAAATAAAAAATTAGTACTTATATTTAAGGTATAAAAACATTTTATTTCTTAAAAGAAAACAATGTCTGTTTACCTAGGAAATAATAGTAATAAGAAAAATTACTATTTTAATATGAGCGGGCATATACAGAATGGTGGAGCAGTAAAAGCCGAGCGGTAGAGTTCAGAGACTTTAGATCGTAGGTTGCGGACTCGATTCTCGTGATATATATTATAAAATTCACACTTTGTGCATTAATAATATTCGATTGCCACTGTTCACAAGCTAGTTGCCAGAGGATGAACAGCAACGTCTTCTGCGTACCATAATACCACACCTCGATCGGGAACCCGCCTGCCAAGCGTGGCGATTATGATCCCCCCACTGATATCTTTGGGGAGGACTATGCCTTGCAGTAGACTTCTATGGACTGAAACAACGGTGTACTGAATGGAAATAAGTATCAACAACAAAAGTTCATTATATTTTATTGCTATGTTTAATTTATAATATTGTATTAATATTTTTCCCTTGGCAGCATTGTCTTATTATATACATATGTATACAACAAGTATGTATGTACTTAAAGTAAATTATACTCTTACTATAAAACAAGAGTGTAAGCGTTTTGTTCTAAACAGAATTGAATAGTTTGCTACGAGACAATTATATTGTATAATACAATCGAATACTCTATGCATATCTAATGTAACCGGATAACTATATTTTTCTTTAGAAATATTTTAATTTATATGTATGATTTTGTGATATGAATATCCACAGAATTCCATGATGTTCAAGCATAATAAATCAAATATGACTTGATAAATTAAGGCAAACACATAGTTAAGAATTAAGTTTTTGTAAATTATTTTGTGCTCTTACTCAAAGGATATTCTCAAATGCCGTTTGAGAATGGTTATTTTAACACCACAGAGCGGTTAATCGGTCACTTTATCGCATTCCGCGATCTATTAAACACAAGCTTCGTATGGATTAGAAAGAAAAAAGAAAGAACGGATGAAAATTTTACGTGATACGTGATCTTCGTGTCTGCGAAGCTCTTCTCTTTTACAGTCTTTGCTTTTACAGTCATCATCAACATCATCATTATTTCAGCCATAAGGCGTCCACCGCTGGACATTAGGCTTGCCCATAGATTTTCAATAAAATCGGTGTCCACCATTGCGCTTGCTTGTACAGTCGTTAAGACACGTTTAAATAGTTTAAGTTTATTCTCAATAATTAAGAGTTTCCTGTGTGAAGCATTAAGGAGTGGAGACCTACACTGCAAGCGTAGCATGTCCGCCCACAAGGTAGACAGACAATCCTGTTAAGGTCGACGAAAGACGCTGGAGAAACTTCGCTACCAACTTAATAATGGAAAATTATTGAGGTAGCCCTAAATCCAGCTGCAGAGGATGTCCGTTCGACTGCTGATTCAGTCATTTAATTTTACATGAATACTTCAGGAATTGTGGTTGTTCTGTTCTCAACAAAAATGTTAATACTCTCTGTTAAATAACAACAGGACGAGGGGAAGATTAAAAATCGAGCCGCAAGCAGACACAATGAAAATGTTTCACTCAGATCGTTCCCAGTTACGGGCCGTGTTTGTAAAACGAACTTCGCATTTTTACTGTATACGTTCCGCCGCGAGTTGTTCACGGCAAATACGGTATAAATAAATCACTCCAATTTTAAATGCAGCCAACTGAAACACTTTTACCGATATAAAAATATGAAATTACTGCGTAAACATATGCTCATGTGCCTTTATTATAAAAATAATTCAATATGTTTTGTATTTCTTTTATAAAATCAAAACTTAAATAATCAATCACAGAAATATATAAAAATAGAAATCAATTCGCGCGCAAAACTCGAAAACGTCTTGAATAATTACGTTACTTTCTTCAGGCCAATCATACCTATTATTTTCGTAAAGGCATCAGGAAGATGAAAAATGGAAAAATTGCAAAGAGAACAGTCAAAAGAATTATTTCTCCTTCCCATCCAATACTCCACAGGGTAAATAAAAACTACAATTTTTTTTTCAAACATTCATCATGAAAATCGAAAATGGCACGTTAGAGTTAATTTTGCTTAATCACATTATTACTAGCCTTGTAGTGTACAAAATAGAACATTGATTTAGGTAATAAATCGTTTATTATAAAGTTTAATATTAAATCAATAAACAAAATGGTCACTCTGAAATAAGTTTTTTGTATTGAACCGAGTAAAGCCAATATCTTTTAACATTTTGTAGTCCATAATAGTTAAAAATGGTTATATAATAGATAATAAATCAATATTTTCTTAAAAGTAAGCACCAAAATAGTTACCACTCTCGTTGAAAGCAGTCATAACGTATAAATATGGCTCTGATAAATATAGAACAAATCTGTTCTTACTTGGCATCAGCGTTTGGGGGTGATGCATTACTAGTTGCTTGTATATCTTTATTTAATATATATTGAGTATAATTTAAATTACGTACATCATCATTTTCTAATGTTACGGCACATCACGTACATATATACGTTATACGATAAGTTTAACTAAGAAATTGATATTTTAACTCCAGTGATGTTAGAATCTCATAATGACATGTAACACAACATATTAATTGTTTACTATATTCGGCATTTGGAAATAACAAAAAAGCACTGGAACCTCAATTAACTTGCTCAAATGGTATTTTTAGTAATATATTCTTTAACAAGTCAATTTTAAATCAGCTACTCAATATTTTAAAGTCCAATGAGTCTGACAACGAATCGCACCGTACGTAAATTGGTATTTCGATACCTATAAAATATTAAGTGGGTGTTAACTTTCTGTCACATTTCGGCAATATTTACTTCGCCTCATAAAAGAGGCGATTTATTTTAAAACCATCAATTTTATGTCTATGTATTTTCGTCCATTTTTATATAATAAAGTTGCAGGCGATATAAATGATCTCAAATTTATGTAAAATTGTGTGTGTCTTCAGTTCATGTGGCGCCTTCCACCAAATAACAGCGAGAATCATTCTTTTTTTTTGTGATCGGTGACTAACGTGGCGTGAATGGTGACTTTGTTTTACCATAGACCCACATAGTTTTGTCATAATAATATAAAACTACAAATTAAATTTAACGAAGGGTAAACTCTATGCACTATGAGTTTAGTTTGAGAATTAAATAATATTAATTAAATAATATAGGCTTACATAACAAAAACTAATGCTGGTTTTAAATAAAGCGTTTTGACACATTTCACTGTGATTTTCTTTCAAACACAAATTTTGAATTATCGATTAATATTATTGTTTGAATGTAGATTTAATTTTTTTTAACTCAAATATTTCACATTTTCACATTACGGCATGTGTAAATGGTCTTCAAGAGTTTTGAAATGATGAAAATCATAATTTTTCTTCTTGCGATTATTTGTTATTAAGCAAGCACTGCATTCAAGTACTACAAATAATAACAAAACAAAATAAGCTGTCCGACCATCATCCACAACGGGTACTTGTGCATTGTTCATCGTATCCATTCGCATGCAGCTGTCAATGTTTGCTTCTTTATTGTTTTTAAAATAATAAAACTACCATTGCGTCTTTTATAGTCTGCAGGTCCCAAGTGTTCTTTTACAATACGTGACATTATTTTAGGTTATAATACCTAAAATCCACAAATCAATTCCACGAACATATTTCGTCTTTTGGCAGTAATTTTTTTCTCCGTTACTTTGATCGCATATTTGTCACCATTATCACATGGAAGGCCAGATCTTGTTTTTCACAAACAGCAATAGTTTCATTGTTTCTACCAACAGCAAGTACATCCGATTCATTCGACTAACAAGCGAGAATTTCAAAATTTGCACTTAGCTACGTGTCTTTATTACCTTTATTCTATTGTCACAAAAATATTTAACACAGATTGTCGGAAAAATGAGAAATTCCAAATTGAAATAATACACGTTTCTTTGAAATTGTAACAATATTTATGGCCTGTCTGTATGTTATTCTAGTAAATAAGTATATAAAGACGTATGTTGACGTTGAGATGTTGACATCTTTACCATAATATATCATAATAATCCATTCATAACAGCACACTTAGAGATCCATCATCTGCGAGTAAGCGATGTGCCCTGCCCATAACCTCTTACTCGCCGCACGGCCTGAGCCTATCCATCGTTCTGTGACAATACGTTATGACGTTCGTATTACACATATTTAAAAGAAAAACCTGATAGTTACTTTATTAATAACAATAATATTCATTTCGCATATAAATACGATAAAAATTACCGTAGCAGCTAACTGTACTAATGTGTCTAAATGTATCGTAGTTAACATAAAAGTTATTAATAGCATAAATATAAATAATCATTTTAAAACAATTATAATTATTGAATAGTCTGCATATAAATGTGAGCAGCGATGGATGACTGAGACAGGCAATCGTATGTTGAGGGTTCGATTCCCGGCATACAATCTTACACAATTCCCACTTTGTGCATTAATTATATAGGCTAACTAATAAATTTCCAGAGGATGCGCAGCAGCATCTTCTACGTACCATAATACCACACTGCGATCGTCAACCTGCGTGCTAATGTTTGCGAGTATTGTATATCCCCTCATAGATATCTTTGGGTGAGTCCTATATTATTTAAATAAATGTGTGAGTGTGTGTGCGTAACAATAAGGCTATTACAGATTAATTGGTATATGCACTAAAGAGCTTTTCCGTATCGGCAATTGAAATTGTAATCAAACATTCAATTAAAACATTTTTATTACTTTTATATGGCGTGAAATGAATAATTTTATTCGAGGGATTATAGAGCCTAGAACTCCTAAAGGATTAATGTTTTTTTTTTACTAACTAGCGAAGAAAGTTTATCTAAACTCAACCTCGCACACTATTTCCAGTCGGCGTTTCCTAGAGGCGAGGTATGAATCAAAAATAATCTGCATGTGTTTGCAAAATGTGGCACGATAAACGAAAAGCCGACGAATGGATAGGATATGCCAATCACGGTACAGCTCGAGTGTAGACGAACGAGAATGTTTGAACTAGTAGTGATGCTTATTTATTTATACCTATTTATTACATACTCTTTATTGCACGTATACCATCAGGAAAAACAGAGTTACAATAACAAGAGCGTACAATGGGCGGTCTGATCAATGAAAAATGATCTTGCATGAAGTTTGCACTTATTTGAGGTAGATAATTTTTTATTATTATATCTATTGTACGACATACTTTATTAATTACACGTAAAACATAAATTGCCAGTATCATTTGCATACGATATAATTTTAAAATAATGAAGGAGTGGATTTACAGAGATCATTGGCATAAAAAGATTAGGTAGACCTGAGTTTAAAACCCATAGTAAATAAAAATTTAACAGAATTATACTCATTTTTTTCAATTTCACTTTAGTAGTAAATATAAAAAAATAAACTCATTAAAGAAATTGTATAGTTTAGAAAATAAAAGGATTTTAATCACATGGAATAATTCTGTTTCGTTAAAAAATAACATAATGACTTCCTTTCTTAAAATCAAAAATTTCACAATTCATTATTTTGCGTTTGAAACTGTCCCAAACATTCGTACGATAAATCAAACTATCGACTCAGAGCCCCAAAAACCATCTACTCGGAGTAAAAGAACAAAATAAAATAATTGCAAAACTCGAATTGAAATAAACCATAAATTCTTAGAAAATATTAACTCACAGGAGCAAAGATTTATGTTTTCCTTAAGACAGCTACGGTATTTTTATAACTTATGTCACAAGTGGATTTACACTTGCAATTTCACGAGCAATATCACTAAATATTAGCTAAGGAAACGCTAGCACAAGTGGCATGAGTTCTGTTTGTTATTCATATGCACGACATTTCAGGAAATACGCCTTCTGTTGCTCGTGTTACGATTTTGTGTAAACTTCTGTAGAGGTAAAAGTTATCAAATTTAAGTTATTTTATACTTGACATATTTTATATCATTGTTCATTGCACAGGGTTTTTTTTTTGTTTTGGGAAGTCGCTGGCAATTCTTATTTACAATTTATTGTACACCCAAATGACAATGAACAAAATTCACCTGAATAAATAAGAAATACAAAAAAATATACAGGTAATAGGCGGTTTTATTACTCGAGACGAGCTCTACTAGACAACTCTTGGATGGAGATGAGAGACATGAGGAAAAGGGCGAGTTAGGTTACGGCTACGGTTCATTATGAATATGATGATAATTACCACGTGTCAATGACAGTGGACACGCAGCAGACATAAAATAAATAAAGGAAATATAAAGAACAAATTTTAAAAAAGAAGAGAAACTAGAAAATTTAAGACAATAAAATCTTAAATCTTAAGCTATATCAAATATAATTTATACACAGAAGGCGAATATTGAAATTAACAATATTACTGACATTACAAACAATTTCTTGTTATATTAGACAACGCAACGTCACATACAATGAAATTTAAAAGAAAATAAAAAGTGATTGTTTATACCGATAAAACTCTTATTCTGTATAAGAAATTTCTCATACGGCATTCCGTTTGAATTCGCACAATAATTTTGCACGTACTTATATATTTCTATTACAATATAGCTAAAATTGTTCCTGATTATAATCGAACAAAAGTTATGAATGAAATTTCTCTTTTTGCATATTTTAAAGTATGAATCTAAGTAGACGATCAAACATAGTATAATGACATAGTAAAAACGATTTGCTCTGTTTTAGGAATTTGGACGAACGCATATCCAGCACGTGCATGTGTTCACTGTTGCTCGGTCCCCGAATGAACGGCAGTAGGAAATAAAAGGAGTGGGAACCACGAGCCGATAAGCGATGCGTGGTGCACTAGTTGGACTGACGAAGGTCGCGGGAAGACGCTAGATGCGGACGGCGCAGCACCGGTCATTTTGACGATCTGTGGCGAAGGACGATGCCTTGCAGAACACACTTATCGGCTGACGTGATAATGAGAAAATAAAAAAACATAAATTTTTATCTTCCCGTCACTTTCCTGACAATAATTTAATTTCACTTATCCTAATACACACTCACCTGTAACAAAAAGCGAGGAGAAGCTCAAAGTTTACACTTACCAATTATTAACTGTCTACGTATTATCCAATAGTTCGATGTTTTATTCATAACTTTAGTTCGGGGGCGTCCCTAGGTGAAACTTATTTATCACAACATTTTCTATTTCCGAAAATTAAATTGTGTAGAAATCTTTCACTAAAAGAATATTTTGGATAACTTTTACTTGTTTCCAGTATATTTACGACGAAAACAATATTTTACTAAAAAATTGTGAATTTGTAAGAATTGTAAACTTTGAATGTGATAATATCCGTCAAAAAAAAAACAATCTAAAATTTAAAAAAATGTTCTTATTTTTTAGTTTCTCCTATGTTTTGAAAATAATACGTGGTCATTGCGAAAAAGTATTAGAAATATTTCTCAGTAATAATTCCCAGAAAATGGTCAGGTAATCGGACGAATTTTATCAAAAAATCTGATGACAACACATGCTTAGTTTTTATAGGTTTTTATAGCAAGTAAGCCCTGCAACGATCTGTATAAGCAAATCATTAATTACCTCAGCTTAGGAATAAAATATTACTTAGGCATTTTAGCTAAAAGTTTACACTAATGTGAATGTGTTACTGTTTATCAACTACTAATGTAAATAATAATCGGGAAGATCTTTCTATTTTGATTCTACTTTTTTTTACTATGCAATATATAGGCCTCCGCGACAGCCAAAATGACAAGCCCAGCGGTGCCCTCTACCTTAACCATATCGACGGTACACCTAACGGGTGCCTAACCAACCCTGCGTCTACCTGCTAGTGATCGCCACTCGAGAAACTTTCGGTCTCAACAGCCAATGGGTGCACGAGCCCCACCCACTATTACTTCATATTAGCAGTTCTTCGAATTACATCGGTGACTTTTTGATTGCAAATTTGAATACACAATAATTAAAGTGCTGTACAAGTTAACAAATTAAAAGACTAAAGTAAATGCGAAGTTTTTCCTTAAGTTTCAAAACACTTAATAGTTATGTTAAAATTTTTACTATGCATTTTATAGCGCGTAATTTTGTAAGTAAAGCCGAATGCTTTTAAAATTAACCGTAGTGCTGAAAATGTACAGCTTAAAAGATTAAAGCTAAAAGCTAACGTTTATTTACAGGTGAAGGATTAACGGGACATAAAGCCGTAATGTAACAAATGTTCGCCTTATATGATGAAAACACGTTGTGACTGATCGTAAGAAAAAATCATTTATACACTTAATTATAGTTAGTATAAATAATATTGGCAATACATTACAGTGTAACCTTGATGCAAATTATTCCAACCCGGAATTGCAATTAGAGCAGCACCGACAATCGTTACCAAAAAATTAAGGTATCGTATACTCATTTTAAACTTTTCACATAATACTTTAAGGGCGAAAAAAAAACAACAATTTGAAATGTCTAAATTATAATTAAACTGTGTATAACCAAAGATTTTAAATCTAAATACTGTGTAATAGAGATTACTTATTTAATCTAAAATTTGATGATTGATTCGTAATTACACGATGCTTATAAATGTTTAAAAGAAATGAAATCGAATTGCATAACCATAAAAGAACTTTGCAACAAAATTTTATCATTCTTTTTTTAATACATCTTGCACACGGTTTTGATCCCACCTGTTGTTATATGATAAATACATCGTTAATAAAATTCATTACTGTAGTAATAGCAGCGTTAAAAAAACCTGTTACAAAGCTGCCTAAAGCTGCTATCTCTACAATTTTTTTCCCGCAGATAAATCACTACATATTATTCAAAGTATCATAGTGCTACCGGAACAGCTGTATCACGCCTTAGGTACACATGCAGTGAAACGGGAAGTACTATCTACGTTCCGTCAGTCCGCTGTCAACACTCACAGTGGAGGCGCTGGTACTTTTCCTCCTCCGCTCCCGGGTTAAGCGCGGTAAAGTGGTTTCGGTAGCTCTATATTGTCAGAAATATATGAATTCACAGCTTTACAGTAAAATTTGTCGCCGACATCAATGCGAAATGTATCAGACGAAGTAACCCAAAACTTCGAACAAAACTTGTGTCTAATTTAACATAGCTCTCCTGCTATTGTTACGGTTTAATTTAAGTAGTTTTATTAAAGACGACACTTTTAAAATACTCAGGTGCAATAATTTCAAATGAAAGAGTAAACCCAGTTAGTACAAAACTTCTCGAGGGTCACATAAATTCCATTAATAAACAGGCAACACCCTCGTTATTTGATCGACTTGTCATCCGAGAAGTCGAACGGTACTGACTAAATTGGCACTTTGACACCGATCTAATCTTTAGTGGGTATTAACTTGGGAACATAAATCGAACGCTGTTTATTTCTTTAGCGATATTTCTATTTTAAGCTTCTTCGATATGAGTACTTAATTCTCTTATTTACTGTTAATTAAAAAAGTTAATATATTTTAAAATCACTAGTAATCCTTAATAGCATGAAAAATAAAAATATTTTTTTTAAGCCTTTCTCTGATGGACGCTAATCTCCTCTGAGAGGGATGCAGTCCTTAATCCACCATTCCGGCTTAATGCGAATATAAGTCACATATTATTTGGATTTCTTTGTTCAGTACTTCCCAGTTACTTCAACATGTTTTTGCAGTCACTGATAGCGAGCAATAGTTATGTAATAATTCACCCAATTTTTCCATCAAATCTTTACCCACTAGACCGCTACTACTTAATTGATTATAATAATAATTCATATTTCCATAAAAGAATTAGAATAAAGCTTAACTTAATGCTGTATGTTAAGTACAGCTTGTCTTGCCTACTTAATTAGGTCGATATAACATTTTAAACTGGTGTGAAATGTTAGGAAATTCTAATAAAGATTCAGGTACGGAGAATTAAATAAAATATAAACAATAGTAAGAACAGAAAAATAAAAAGATAAAATAAATCATATAAAGGAATATGTCATAATGTTAGTTACTTCGTGATTTAAACAAATTATTAATTTAATTTATGATCTTTTATGACGGTATACTACAAATAAAAACGAATATGAATTTTTCGAATTTTATTATATTTGTTTATATAAATAAGGCTTTTATAATAAGAATATTATCATTACATACGTGCGAAGTTATTAGCTTAATAAGACGAATAAACCCAATTTTTATAATCTATATTTGAATATGCATTTATATTTTAAATCTATTATATTTTTTACCTTTTTTTGCTCACAGAATATATTCTTCGTTGTTTCGCAAAATTATGTTTGACAGTATAATACTTAAAATATCATTTTTAAAATGGGTGTTAAAACTTTAAAATATTTAACACGAAGAACATTAACTAACATATGTCGTGCAAATCGCAAAATATACATTTTAAACAGGAAATGGTATTTAAAATGTTATAATCTATTCACCTATAAAATGTTTTTAGCGAATTTGTTATCGATATGAAATATGGGCGAGACAAATTAAATTCGTTCGCACTGATGCACACTGCGCGTTTTGCACGAAACAATAACTCCGGCTAAATACATTCTCTTTATATTTACTGATTGTTGCAATTTAGATTAAAAACTTTAACATAACTTTAAAATTTGTACCTACATTTAATTTATGTAAACATTTATTCAATAACTATGTTTTAACTCTGTTTTGTATACTTAAGAAAATCTTACATCTTTTAAATTATACAATACGTCAAGACATGAAAATCAGTTCCCCGAGAGGATGATTGACCTTTGCCGACTCTTGTGACGTCAGTATCAATTCCGATATTGATTCAGCTAAAATGTCTTTAGAGAAAAGGATCACACCTTTCTCCGAGTAGATATCAATTAGTCAAAACAATACGTCAGGCGACGCATCTAACATTTACAATTTATTAGCTCGGGAATTTCGGATCAACGAGCCTTAAAACCGTAAAAGCTGTAAAAGTCAGAACCGCTAACAACGTCCAGCACCAATCGAATATAGCCAGTATCAACAAAACAGAACAACCACTAAAACTCACCCATCAAAAAGCGACGAGAAACCTTTCAACTAAAACGACAGCAAAGAGTCAAACCAACAAACTTACATTAAAATCCGTAATTAACAAAACCCGAATAAGCGCACCAACAAAAAATTACACCGGAAATTTTCCAGTAAATAAAGTTCACTTAGAATCTACACCTTAAATGAAAATCTCTGGCGTCAACCGAAATTCAAGAATTTATGAACGGGTTGGAAAACATAAAACTATGATATTCTTAGTGTTTGCGAAGTTGGTTGTCACAATTAATACGAAAGAGATAGAATTATTAGACGGAGGCATTCTTTTTGAGAAGTCAAAATCATAAAATGTAATCACTAGTACTTCTAATTAAATAAAACTTCATATTAAAATAATACTACAAACAACATTTGAATTGTGACTTTTTAAAATTTGGAAATAAATGGCATTTATTTTATTGACATCTCGAAAGTCCGCCGCCAGCTTCACGTGACACACTATCTTTAATAAGTGTATTCTAAATTAAAATATTAAATTTAAAGGTTTACCTATGTAAGTTATAGTTTTGAAAATATGATTTTTTAGCGAAGGTCATCTCTGTCCCGTTGTGGGTGGAATTTCATAAAATCCTTTCTTAGCTGACCTCTTTTCTCTCTCTTTTCAGCCTTTTGACGCCCATTGCAAGGTACTGGCCTTCCTCAAAGATATCTATGGAGGACTCGCCACACTTGGTAGGACGCTGCTGCCTATTCTCCAAAAACTTGTATGCAGTGGTAATCCTATATAATTAATGCACGAAAAGAGAATTGCAATTTAAAATGCATCCCGGGAATCGAACCCGCGACCTGCGATCGCAAGTCTCAGTCCTTTACCGCTGAACTACCACTACTCAATCTCTACTACCTCTAACAAATTCTACTCTAAAATAATTATTTAGATATATAGATACATTAACATTTAAATTGAATAATATTTACGGAAAAACAATATACTCGTACGTGCAATTCTTTACAGTTAAAATCTTCCCTTAAGTAATTTTTTATGAAGCCAAAAGAAGCGACTACTGGGTTCTTTGTTCTAACTCTACTTATAAAACCTCTGTCATATTTTTGATCTTTCACCCCACCTTTCAAGTTTTCTGCGGCTATGATAAGTATTTATTAAAAATATTTGCTTCGCTTGTTTTACACCTTAACTAGCCGTTATTGCCATTATTGACTCTGCCATGTTACAACACAATTAATTACGTTAATTAATCGTCTGTGTATCATCTGAGTTAATTAAGCTCTTGAATGACCGGACAACTTGAGAGGGAAAACATTTATTGGTAATGAACTAAAGTGAAAACACAAGAATTTAAACATGAATAAACCACAGCTATATAAACCACAGATACATAGTTGTCAACTGCAGTATTTAGTAAATACGTCCACTTACATATAGAAACATAATTGCAAATGTTTTAAAACCAAACAACAATTTTCTATATATATAGTTAAAATAATAAATAAAAATAGAAGTAAAAGCTACAACATAAAAATTAATAACGTAATTTGTTTGTATTTAAGTATGTATTTATGAGCGTGTGTATTAAATATAACAGAATTATTTACATAGTTATTTTGTTTTTCCTATATTTAAAATATTTATCTGATTTATCGCATTCACGCCGTAACTATATATTCAGTTGTTTAGTTATACCTCAAATCCGCATATTTTTAATATTGTAACATAAAGCGAGGAATACAAAGAACAGAATGGTGAATTTTGTTCCGCAGCGCGCCGCGAGTGAGCGCTCGGCTTTAAGAACAACGTATGTTTTATTCATACACATTCATTTAGAAGAGTGGCGCTAAATAAATCTAAAGTTGTAAATGCTCTTGCATTTTTTTATAATATATTACTGAATTTTCTAAATATTCTTCAACAAGACTTAACATATAGTTAGCCCTGTCGGAAACATGTTACCGCAATTATAATAGAACCTGGTATTCCTAAATCGTTAAATAGTGGTTCCTATACATTCTGTGTCAAGTTTATTCTAAAGAGATGTATTAGTTTGATAGAAAAGTCGTAGAGCTAAATCTAGTAGCTAAATTAGTATTTAGCAACTAGAACTCAGGGGAGCTTAAATCTAAATTTGAAAGTAAATCATCAAATAAATATTATAAATATGTTCAAGAGTTTTAAAATTATCGAAATGTGTTGTGGAACTTTGTTAACAGGTTATTTGGTTGATACTAAAAAGTGACAACCGTTGAGTTCCTGGTCAGCTGTTCTCAGCAGCTCAACATTCCGAACCGATGCTACCACCATTCATTATACCTATACTTACTTCTTGCTCAACGAGCTGCCTCTACTGGTATCCATGACCTGCCTTTCTGAGTGCTTCTGCTATTGTGGGGTTCGTCACAACTCGCACAGTTTCCGCCTATCGGATAGGCAATCTCCCTTTTCATCACTTACTCTTTACTTTTCTTCGATAATCAGCTCATCGTGACTCTCTGTTTGCCTCCGAGCTAGTAAGTAGCCCAGAATCATAAAATAATTGACGATCCAAAAATGCCTGTAAGTGCCTACTTGAACAAACCTAAAATTTTAATTTGGTTTGAAGATTCTGTGGGAACTCTCGAGCTTTGTTACCTAAAACGAAGTTTCTGCGCCCCATCTGCGCTTTGCCTTCTCAAACGCGCAAAATGTGTAAATTCCGATAAGGCAACTGTGACCACATATCACAAAAAAAGGCACAAGGCTGCTCAATTTTGAATACTTATGAGATAAACGTAAAGCGTGTCTCAATAAAATAAGTAATCGAAAATATAGATTGACATTTTAAATCTTAATTTATAATAAACTGTCAAACTATATGTTGTGAAATATCTGCAGTTTTTCTAAAATTCAGTTCAGCAGGAACCTTTATATATTTTTTTTATCGATATTGTAATTTTTTGTTAATGTGTTATCTATCCATCGATTAAAAATGTAAATTTGTTCAAAAGGTCGTAAGTTGTTACTTAACTTATTTTTGTATAAAAATATACTTTTTAATTAAACCTGTAATAAGATCCTTAAAAAAATTCTAAAATGTTTATTTTAATGTAGAGTACAACATTCGAAATTTCGGTTTACCTGAAGTCGTTAATAAACGTCGGACGGAATTAATAATCAAAAACCTAAAAGCGAGTCGGGCAAATAACCACGAATAAACCCAAGCATTCGAACGAACACTTCATACGTACAGAAATTTGTTTACCCGTCACATACGTGGCTCCAGCTAACGAAAGATTAAAATCCCTCGATGTAAATATAGTAACACCAAACCATTCCTAACGATACTAGCGGTCGATTTATGTAGTCGTAGAAATTTGTATCGACTTTAAAAAAAGAACTCATTTTTTTATTGTACATTTCAATGCACTACATTTTTTTAAATAATTTCTTCATTCAGACGGACACATACACTAACAGCAACATACAAATTACAAATGCACATTCAAATAAAAATAAATTAAATCTTACAATCTTTTTTTCGGAACTCATTGGCAAGCTCTAAGTCACTCAACGAGCCTCGGGGTTTCTTTACGAGATCGAACCAGTAATTAGTAGATCCGTAGATGAACGCATGACATAGCTCATAGGATTGGCAAAGTGAAGTAACAATGCGTAGAATTAACGGCCAGTGGGGGCTTACAGTTCTGGAGCGGAGACCAGGGGCTGGCAAGCGCAGCATTGAACGTCCACCAACAAGGTAAATAGACGACCTTGTTAGAGTAGACGGAAATCGTTGGTTGCCGCTTTCAACCAGTCTAATTGAAAATCTTCAAGGAAGCCTAATTCCAGCAATGAACATCCCATGGCTGATTTACGCTTTTCTGAAAGAAAAATAACTAATTTAATAGAAAGAATATTATTAATACATCGTCAAGTTTATTTGAAATTGTTTAAAAGATTTTTATATATTAGGTACACGTAACGCAAGGATTCTGCTGCATCAATTAAATTAACATACAATTGACAAAAAGTCGATAAAAAAGTGTCAAATACAAAATTAAACGAGCAATGTCATGTATTATGTATGCGTAATCGCCGAAGTGGTAAAGGTTATTTGTCTCTGGTTCTTTCACCTCCTTAAATTTACCTTAAATGACAAGCAATTTTTTTGTAAAGAAATGTGGCTTGTTATACACACGACTTCAATTTTTATTTGTTTCGAAAAAAAGTCTCTGTAATTGTCTTTTTATAACCAAAAAATATTTATACAGACAACAATGAGCAACTTGATAGTTTTATGAAATAAAACACTTTCAATTTATTTTTCACAGAAGTTTAAAGTTATCATACAAGTTTCACTTATTGATGCTATTCTACTGAAGTGTCATGAATAAAACATCAGACGTTTGGGTATTGGACAAACAACGATCTGTTTCGCCGTGTACACTTCGAAACTCGTTTTTAAAATTCACTTATATTGAAAATGTATTCAATATATTTATTGTATCAATTTAGTACTATACGAAAGAAAGTGAAAGATTTATAACACTTGCCAACACATGATCTACATTAGTCAGCCGTTTAGTATTATGAAAATGTAAGATTTACTGTTAATTAAAAAATGGTAAAAATTAAATAATCATTGTTACTATAAAATCACCAGATTAGTGAAACGATGTAGTATCACCGGAGATCAGACATTAGAATGCATATTCATCTTAAGTTTAAGTGAAAAATACCGGAATGCGGAAACTACAAATTACATCTGTTTGTATGCAAACAGAGACCACAAAAAATGCTGCTATTTTTTTATCTATTAGTAACTTACCGAAGCCGCTTCACACCACAGCTTAGAACGTTCACCCGCAAAGAGTACAGACGATCTCGGTAAGATCGTCGGAAGAAGCTAGATATAGAACGCACCGGACTTATTGCAAATATATGGGTCGAGACCATCTCCATCAGGTTCCCCGGCTTTGTACCATCAAGGGCAGTAAAGAACATAATAAAAAATACGATTTCCAAGCATCAAACACAGCATATACCATCACTAAACAACTTCTTATCCCAAAAGTAAGAAGGTGTCAAATGCATAAGAAAAGATCTACCTTTTTTTACTTGTCATTTATTTTTTAGTACATGCTGGTCTAATACAGAGTCTATTTATAAAATAAACAAAATATTTGCTATGCGCAAATACGTTGCGCGGACACGTTTACATATCAGCATATAGTATTTATGAATATAAAACCGATAAACCATAATTAACTTGAATTTACTTTAGTCGATGTTCCGAACAAATGCTTGGACCAAAAAGATATGAATGCCTTAACATAAATAATAATGGAAAGTGCTCATGATGGTAGGAAGTTGCTGTTCCAAGAATAAGGTTTCTAATAAGAAGTTTCTAATTATAATTGGTTTCGTTCACCTAAGGTTTCATTGTGGCTTCTTATTGAATAGAATAGGGCATTTGATTCCTTATCAAGGTTGCCGAAGTTTATTTAAAGATCTTATTTAAACCAAAACAAGTTAATTTTATTGAGGCATAAATAATATATTTTTAGTTTACGTTTCATTTTATACGAAATTATTACATTCTTTTGTTTTTAAATAGAAAGAACCCAGTTAAATAGAGACAGTGTCGCGTGTGTAATAATCCCCAGAGGGAATTGCGTGTAATTTTATCAACGTCGCTTTTCACAAAAAAATAAACACATGAGCAAAGAAAAGGGTCGCGGGAAAGTTTACTCGTTTTAAACATTTAAACAATGTACATATAACACACGCTACTCAACTCTACAGCTAAGGCATTACTCCATAATACAAACTTTAAAATGTATTAAATTGTACAAATATTATAAATGTTTCCCTTAATAAACAAAGACTGACATCATAAGACTTATTAACATTTATAATATTTTTAACGATTGTTGATCTATATATTTATAAATTAAAAACAATCATTCTAACAATAGTTTATTGTACATGGACATGTATACGTAAAAGCATAATTTATTTTACACTCAGTTTTACAAGGAACTCAGCGTTTTATTTATATTTACCTAAAATTTTATATCTTTGCTTCAATACTTTGAAACCTTAGATATGTTTTGACATGAAACAAGATGTAAACCTTTTTCTAGAAAAAAAAAACCTTCAGAGAACAAACAAAATTATAATCATTATTTTAATGAAGAGTAACAGATTCTTAGATATCGTGGAAGCGTCGGTCTTTAAATTACAAAACATATTTTTTTAATGATAAATAACAACTGCTTATTTCTTTCGTGACGAACAGATGTATATAATACAATAGATGCGCAGACATTTAGGTTTAATTTATATCATTTCTGTAATTTTTGTGTGGACGATAATATTGATAAAGAATTAAATATTTTAATAAATAAAGGCAAAAGTCTAGGTTGTGAAATTTTTTTTGATAATAAATATATTTTTTGATAATAAATGATAATTTTTAAACTACACGAATATTACATCTATTGTAATCTTTAAAACTATCTACTTATATGTATAACCTGTGCACTTAAACCAGACACCCACAGCAAGGCAATAGGCCTCCCCCAAAGATACCTATGGGTTGATTTATCATAATCGCCTTAGAAGGCGGATTGGCGATCGCTGTATGGTTTTATGTTACGCAGAAACTTCCTATTCTCTGGAAACTTGTTTGTGAGAAATGGCATTCCTTTATAACTAATACATAAAGTGTGAATTATATCAGATAGTATACTGGGACTGAATCCGCGACCTACGATCTCGAGTCTCAGTCTGCTTAACTATCAATAACCTTAAGTGCGATTTACATATACTTATAATTTATTAAAGTAATAATAATATATTGCAGTTTTACATAGAGTATTTATAAATTAAATATACAAATCTAAAGTACGTACGGAACAGTAAGGTAATTACGGGTTGTAGTTTATTTATGAAACATAAAGCACTTTATTCTCACGGCTGTTTCCGATGCTTGGAAGTTAGAGATAAGCTTACGGCAGATAAATTGCGAACAATTTTCTAAGTAAGTAGGAGTTAATTAGCCGTTGGCATTACGCCCCGCTTTAATAGCAAACGAGGACGAACCGGGAAAACAGAAAGAAGCCTGCAATGCTTGCTTCTCGTTAAATTTTATTATGAAAAACTTTCAAACTGCTTGGATTCATTTCTTATTTAGTATATCTTTACCTGCCGAGACCTCGCGTCAACGTTCAGAAGTGAAAATGCCCTGAAGGAACAAATAATCGCTTTTAGTAAAGCAGCTGTAATTTTGGTATTTATTTTGTAAAATATTTGTGTGTATTTTAAGACTTAAGAAATTAAAGAATATGTAACGAATAAAAGAATGAATAATTGACAATAAAACGAGGACGTAAATAATAGAATTCTATTAAGAAATTATAATTGTTATAATATAATTGTGTACCCAAGACAGGAAAAGTACGACAGGCCCCCAAAAGGAAGAGTTTTAAAAAAGAAAGACATATTAATGCTGTTATATAATAATACACTGCAAAAAGAAGTTGTCCCGAAGACACTATGTGGAAATTTTATTTCTTTATTTAAATGTTCATCTGAATCTAATCAACCATTTTTTTTCCTAATACTTTTAGTCCTGTAAGATTCTGCAATTACGCACTTTTGAAGAAATCTATTTCAAAATTTTAGTAAACAAAATTTATAATTATTGCATATTCCTTATAAAACCTTCTTCGCTAGGATACGTTAAATTTCTATTGGTATCGACCCTTTTAATTGCATATCTACATTCTCTTTCAGGATGTAGTTCTCTCCCAAGTCAAGTCAGGCGGATCCCCCTGCCCTCTGCTTTTAATCAGCGATTTCCAGATTCATCTTTATATGACAATTATCTTTCCGCATAACATGCCCACACTTGCGCATGCGGTTCTCTTATAGTTTATCCCTTGTTAGCCACCCTAAACCCCTTGTTTGAGGTATTTTTGGCTCTCCATTTAGGACAGACTGACTCTCTATGTGCAACGAAGGATTTGCATCTTTGTTACTTAAACTCTCTGATCATGTGATATTTGCACTCTTGATACACAAACGTACAGAGTTAAACGATTATAATGACCTATTGATAAAATTTAATTTTATCTATAAATAGAATTAATTTAAATATTTTATAACAGAAGCTATAAGAACTTTATGTTCTTACTAATAATAAGGTTATTGTCGTGATATTTAAAAGATAATTTAAATTTTATTGAAAAGTTGTACCTTTAATACAACTTGTAGAGAACGTATAGAAAAAAAAAGAATAACTCCTGAAAGTTTGAAATAAGTAACGAAATTTTTTCAAAGTTTAATTAACTACTAAAACGCCTTCCATAGTTAATAACTATGAAACAGAACGTTTAAAAACTCTCTACTCCATTAATGCCTTTTTTTCCGAAAAAATTACCCGCGTAGTACTGTACTGACAAAGGTATTGACAAAGTCATGGGAATATTCGAAAATATCTATACCTATTTATAACACCAAGTCTATTTAAATATATTTAACTTTATTAAAAAAAAAAACTGCTAATGAAAAGTAATCAGTCTTAGATTTTGTGATCGTCTTCATCTCTTTGCTGATTATATATGATTTTTATAGCCTCCGTTTTGGATATCTTTCGTTCCCTTATCATGTTTTGGGACAGGGACTTTGAAATTACAAAGTTTTTCAGGATTATTTTTTTTATTATTATTCTTTCGTCCGTATCCTGACATTTTATCTCCTTTCTTCATACTTCGCCACATTTTTTATAATATTTCATATTTTTTGTACATTTACTTGTATATCACAATTCTCATTGGATTTTTCTTAAAAAGCATTTTTTTTATTCTAAATTTTGCATGTCTTCTATCTATACATTATATGTGATTAAAGGAGTGTATGCTGATATCCAATGAATACAATTGTAATTACGAACATTCTGTTTTAGTAGAAGTGCCTGATGTGAGCAGACAATTTTTTGTATCTCCTTGTTCATGCTCAAGTTTCGTCTCATTCTGCGTATAATTGAGGAGCCATGTATAATAAAGCTTAAAATACATTAGAGCTGTTTTAATCCTTTGTTTTATTAAAAATATTGCAGCATCCAGCTACTAAGATATTGTAATTATATAAATCTGATAAACAAAAATTAACGTTTATTTTAATTTTCACAAACACGGGTTTTACATAGCGCCTCTGCAAATAAAATATATACGATGTAAAATGGGGCATATGCTTCATTGTTATGCTTCGGCAAAAATTTTTTTTTTTCTTTAATATTACGAGTTACTCATGTTCGAGTAATACTACGTAACTCTTTAATTTGAATAACTTTATGAGAGCAGTTTCACATTGCATACTAAAGAAGAGAGAAAATAATAGATAGCATTATTGTGGGTCAAAACTTTACCTTCGCCATTTTACCCGTAGGACGTTCACTGACGCACGGTTTAAAGCGGATTGCATTCACCATGCTTCGAGAGCCTAAAAATTTTATTAAAATCTTTAATGTAAAGTAAATTACTGATTATGTTACCGGAACATTTTAAAATAAAGAATGTTAACTTCCATAATCACAGAAGGCAAACAACGTAACGTTAGTTGTCTAAGAAATTACAGGTTACTAATATTTTTGCCAACTATATGAATTTCAGTGGATCGTATTCAAAACATAAGCGATAATGTCACTACGCACCGTTAACACGTTATAGCGTGTACGTGCATTGGCATACAAATTGGTTATAATGGTCTTGGAACACCGCAAGTGAAAAATCTTCAAAAATTAAATTAGGCACATTATTTCTAGACATGAATTCATTTAATTAACTAAATGCTACAGTACTTGCTTTTTAAAATAGTTAAACTGAATCTCTTTTAAATTGTTAATTCATTAAAATTTATTTTTAAAAATCATGTTAATTGAAGAATACTTTATTTTTCATAAAGGCAATGTCTTTTATTAATAATAACTTTTTTCTGTGTCTTAGACTACAATCCTTTCGTATTTAATTTGATTATTAATAGTTAAACAGTAATAAAGCCATTGTGAGTAATAATGCCGATCGCAAGCACGTAGAAGTAGAGGACGTGTTGCATACGTAATGAAGAAAAAGCTCAACTGCCAACGATCACCCAATTCCGAAAACGGACATCGATTCATTACTTCGGCTCAGTCGCCCAACACTAAGATTTACTGATTGTTGTTGCCGCCACCTACATTGAAATCACATCCGGTACATTCAAATTCCTGACCGTTCTGAGACCGAAACACGTACTCGAGTTTTCGGACGACGCAACGACAATTAGACAAACCACATTTACTGCACACCGTCATCGTCGCTATTCTGTAATCAACTGGTTTCGTCGGATACAAACCGGATCGTATGTCCTCCGATCGTACTAGTTTGAAGCGTTACTGGAGTTTCTTTCGCCACTTCTTTTCGTAGCACTAACTCTCTTTGAAGAGGTAGTAATGTTATTAGACAGATAACAAAGGCACCCGACGAAGTCGAGTTTCGACCCCTATCGGAGCCATTGTATCGGAATGCTAAGCGCGTATATATGTCGAGGGATAACTCTAGTCGTTGCCCTTCTTGGGTGTCCTTGTTACCCTGTGGGGCATCCGCGGAAGTGACCTAAGAGCTCGGTGGCCTATCAGTCCGGTGAAATTGTAGTAAGTAGCGGCCCTTGTTGAGGCTCTTCTATGAGCCGTCGAGCTACCTTAAATCAGGTTTTACGCAAGCTTCATCGAGTTGATCTTTGGCGGAGACCTATGCCGGTATCTATCGACTGACATGGTGCAATCAACATGTCATAAATAACAATTGACTTGTTTTACGCTATGTGTACATTTAGACTACCTAAATCACATAAATAAAAATATCTATCTAAAATAAAATTAAGCAATAGTTGTAGTAATTAAAAAACAGGACAAAGCATCGAACCCGCAAGCGTTTTAAAAGAATAAAGTAAGTATATTAGTAAGTCGTGACTTCTAATTAGGCTTGACTTTGACTTTAGCCGCCATTATAAAAAGTCTTAATGAAGCACCTTGAATTTTCTTGGTATGGCTCCTACATAAAAAAAAAAACAACAAAGAAAGCTCGGTTGTGTTAAAATAAATTATATTATTAAATTTTGTTTTTTTTTACCTCCTTTTACTTAAAAGATCTGTCAATAGAAAGAAGCAGAAAAGAATTTTTTTATATAGATATTGTCCTTTATATTTGATACTATTATATTATATTACAATGGTAAAAGATAATAGGAAAAATTTTGAATAACCGTGTTAAAAAAGGGGTTAATTGAATTTGTATAGAATTTTGTTAATTAAGGTCGTTGGTAGACGTTTGATTTAGTCCACAGCAGGAAATCTGTGTATGTTGTTCAACAGTGAATGAATGTCTTACGACTGAAATGAAGATGGTTTAATACAATATTTTTGCTTAGAACTCCTCAACAATAAGCTTTTTGAATTGTAACAAAACGAATTAATTTGTACCCTTCTAGTAAGAGCCACGCCTCGTTTAGCACGCAAATCCACATGTTAGACACACATTTTAATACCTAACAAGATAAAGGGTTTAATTTTTGGTTTGTATTTGTGGGGGTGCCTGTTAGTGTATTTGCCTAGATAATATGATTTTTATTTCTACTGAAAACCACTGCTGTAACTAAAAATCAAGAAATGTCATATTTTTAAATATTAACATCCTCCGACAGGAGGAATGATATTGTTTGTATACCAAAGGTTCGCAAGTTGATTACCCTAACAATAGTGTCAAAAAGAAATAGGTATACGATGTGAAGTTCCGCAACAGCCTCAGAGAAACCGTTTCTCGGGTTTTACAAAAATGAAGAGTCACTCGCCTGTCGGCAAATATTCAGTTGGACCAGGTCTGAGTACTGCGTTACCTAATGTAACTGCAACCCATCTTGTTGAGGTTTGTGTAAAACCACTACCTCGATATATATGTGACTTTACTACGTCTTGGAAATTTATTCTCTAAATTCTACCATTAGAGTTTGTATTATAAATTGTATTTTCCATTTTATCATAAACACTTTTGTGATTTTTGCTGTGTTTATCTATTACACATAACCAACTTGGTTCGGAAATAGAAACAAACATAAACTTACAAACATTATCACCATCAACTCTGTTCAATATAGAGCGGAGGATGCAAAGCGAACGTCGGTGCATCCGTTTCGTTGCCGGTGTTTTAAAAATGTTTCTCCATTACCGACGCTTCGTTTACTGTAGCCATACGTTGCTTTAATCAATGGCTAATGAAATTTTCATGTGAAATTTCATTATGAGGTACCAGGTGTGAGCACTGTTAAACTTTCTCGTTGCTATTAAACAAACGCCGTTGGCTTTTATTCGCCGAGTCAATGAACAGTAGTAACACAATGCTATTTAAGAGGATTGATCAGTAATCAATTAAATATCCTATTTAATAAATACATAAGATTATTTCCGTAAAGTTTAAACTGTATCGATAGCGTTAACTCGCTTCCGAATTCTGTGCGAATTTGAAAAAAATCCTTTTATTTAATACCAAAATAATAAAATAAATGTAAGATTTATTTATCACGAGCTAAAGAGCCCAAATTAAGTGTATCGATGGGAAATGAAATATAACAATACTTATATTCATTACTTCATGCTTTTATCCTCTTAAGATTAATTACAGTGACAACTGGTGTACGCCATGAGATAAATAGTACATGAGCCCAATTTCACAGAAACTGAGGTTACATTGAGCCACTTCATAATAACTTCCTTCAGTATTGAGATACCAGGGATCTAAATGCCCCCTGATCTGATGAAAGCTCTCAACGGAGACTTTTTTGTGACCACTTTCACTATATTCTTAATACAGTGGTAGAGCAAGCATTCCTTAACAAATCCTTCACATTTTAGCCGAATATTTTAACATGTTTTATCTAATGATTTTCTTAAATTTATTACATAAAAATTCAGTTTGAATTATATGGGAGTGTATTATAATACCGTTCACAGCTGATAAGTGAGTTAAACGTTTTATGAAGCCTAAAGAGAAAGGTCTGACAATAATCATTAAATATATTTTTATCACTATTTTCTCTTCACGGATATCTTCTCTACAAAAGTCTATCTATAGAATATTAACAGTTAATCGCATTATATTCAAGTTAGTTTACAAGACAGGAGTTAAACTTGCACAGTTTGAACTTCCTGTTTTTTGGGTTAAATTGATTTGTAGCGGTAAGCGACTGTGCTAACTTCGAATGATAAACTGTTGTAGTTTAACCGATTTGTTTAAAACCGATTAAAATTTAGCAATGAAGAAAAATGTATTTATTTATTAAGAAGGTACAACAGCAGAATACAACCAAAGTACAATATGAAACAGCTTTTTACAAAATATAGTTGATGAATCTGGGATGGATCCTTAACACACAGCATGTTATAGGAAAAACGACAGATTATTTTAAAAGTTACCCCATTTTATCAGGCCATTAAAGAATTAAAATCTAGTTCATTTTTTAAAATGTATCAGGATCGAAGTTTGAATCAACTATTTCTATACTATCTCCTTTACAAATGTTAGTCTAAAGCCGATATCTTCTTGTTAGAATATTGTGAAAGATGTTTTTTTTTTTTTTCATCCACTCTTATCTAGGTTTGGACAGGGTCTAACATTTTTAATGCTTACGTTACTACTAACTTTCTTTATTTTATATTATAATCGCTTATACGTTTATTTACAGTAAAATTTTAAATTTATTACATTTTTTCTAGTTTTTTAATATATTTTATTACTTTCTTATATTTTATTATTTTTCGATAGTTTTTTATCACGTCCTAGACCATGGCTATGCAATATTTGAGGCCTATCTTTATCGTCATTTATTAGCTAGGCGATACTGTCCTCACTAATTTTTTTTCCTATCAGGACCAAAGAATCGTTTCGAAGTCCTCCGAAACCGGGACAGTTGGCCACTAGTTGAAGGCACCTACGAGAAAGATGAATGTGTTAGGTTTCTTTTACTGTACGCCTAACACCTTGTTGTGTTGGTTTCAAGTGACGATAGTAATATTGAAGAATTGAAGGAAGATTGGAATAATTTACGAAGAGAGCTGTTAACGACTGTTAGAAGAGCTCAGGCCAAAAGAAAAGATTTAGTTTACAATTAATGCAGCATGTAAAAAATTTTCTTTGGTACTGTTTTTATGTAATTTAAATGAAAATATCAATATGACCAAAATATCATAACGTATTCCTGTACACTTCTAACAAAACTTTTGTGTATATAACAGTTATTAATGATTTTTTTAATGATTGGTAACTTTTTGTTACCTTTGTAATAAAACTTCTTATAAGCTTTAATTAGTAATGTTTTTGAAGTTTGAATATGGGATTTATGATCTTACTGTCACAATCAGATTATCAATCAGAATTATTAATCATTAACAGTACATTTCATTAAAAACTTTAACTCACGTTTTAAATTTTAATCGACCTTACGTCTCCACTATACGTTTAAAAACAAAACAAGGCTGGTAATAAATAAAAGCGATTATAAAATTGAGGTTAATTCAAATTCGTAACTTGATTCGGAATCCTATTATAATTTCACCCGGTAACTGAGCTGAACTAAACGCTTAATTGAATTCGAAGGTTTCGGTTTCTCCTTTACTCATTATTTTGAATCGATCTCCTGTCGAACAACTCACTAACAAACCGAAACGTAGCAACGGCTCGGGTTTATCAGATTACGGTGATGCATTCAGCATTGTTGTATTAATTATTTGCTACGAAGGTTATAATTCACAGAGTAATAAAACCGAATGCATATTTAATTGTCTTTGTTACTTTTACCGTTATATAACTCATTTTTTATAAGTCTTTTATTTGGATTAAATATTTCACTTCATAGAAAATATACAGGATGATTTGGTAATATGCATAAAAGCTTTAAATTAATGTATAGTACACAATATCCAAAACTCAATGGTTTTAAGAATAATAAATAAGGTAAAAAGAATATAGTAAGAATTTTTTTTTTCAAATTTTGAATTATTATTTATTAAAATTAACTATTGTTTACTCGAGCAGTGGTAGCGTAGCGATAGAGGACTCAGACTGACCATCGCAGATCGCGGGTTCCATTCCCGGAATACAATCTTATATCATTCATACTTTGTGCATTAATTATACGGGATTTTCACTGATCACAAACAAGTGTCTAGAAGATAGGCAGCAGCGTACCACAATACCATACTTTGATCTGCCTGCCATGCGTGGCATTTAAGGTATATCCCCTCATAGACATCTTCGAAGGAAAGTGGCGTATGTTTTGCAGTGGGCGTCTATCAGCTACAAAGCAGAAGACAAAAGAAGATAGTTTACTATCTCTCCCTGCAAACTTTTACTGTCTTATTTTATTTGTCTATCGGATTATAATAGAAAAATAAATTAACGTAAAATATTTCTAAGAGATACAACTAAAATATAAGTGTAAAGTCTTTAACATTCCGTGCTGACATATAAGCTATACATTCTTTAAATTAATAATTTCATTCTTTAAAATTTTTACACTACAACCAATCATCTTACGTATACTTAACTGGCTTTTGCAAATTATAATTTAACAAAACTAATATGCTCATGTGTCTTTGATTTCACTTATTTTATAATTTCAATCAAAATTACTTGTTTTTGCTGTTATAATATTTTATGAAGAAAGGGACATAATGATGATATAAAAGAGCAAGAGACATACAGGATGGGATTAAAATAATGTATTTTTCACACTACTACATGAATATAATATTTTTATTTCTATAATTTGAAATATTATGTTATAAAACTTGTCCATTTCTTCAACTGCTATCGCCTGTTTTCGCCTGCACCAAAATAAAATAAGTTAAAAATTGTGAAGACAACTAAAGCTCACGGCTATTCTAGATTATATTTGTTAGATGAATTAGACAGACCACTTGAAACGCTTCGTCGCTAAATAAATTACCTTCCTTCCGTTTTAAGGGGTTCATGTTTCAGATCCAATTGAATTTATTTGGTTAATATTTTTGTAAAGATCTCATTACCTTTATTAGTAAAAATACTTTTTGAGATTTATTTAACATTTATTATTTATGTTAATCAGAGTTGATTTATTGTTATGTAAATATAATCATGTCACTTTTCTAAAATAAACAAAATTATATTTACTTTAACTCTTTGTTAAATATTATTTATCAGTCATCAATGCATATTATGATTACTATTTTACAAGAAATACACAAGATTTTTTTCCTCTTTTGTAATTTAATATATACTTACATGTGTCACAAGAGAAAGTAACCAAAGTAAACGAACCAATATATCAATGAAAAATATCATTCTGTAAGGATATTTTAATTTTAAATTTACTTATATTCTAATTTTGCCATAAGGTTCTGAAGTGGAGTAAAGATAGAGACTACAGATCGACAAGCGTAACGTAGAATGTCTATCCAAAACGCGGAGATATGAACTTGTTACTTACTTGTTGCACCTGCTCAGTAAACGCTGGATGCAGGCCGTTTCCTACCGACCCTATTGCGGGAATGATGACGACAAAGGATATTTAAATAAAATATAACAATTGACTGAAAATAAATATTGTGTTATGTGAACAGCGACTATACGCTGTAGTTTGCTTAATTAAATGTTTATAGTTAGAAACTTATGTTTCAGCAAACTTCAAAAGTTCCCCAGTCTGAATAATAGATCTGATCAATTACGCGCCGGTGCCGCGGCTAACTTCACAATTGAACTTACTTTGGCCCGATACCTTCACAGCTTCGTATTGAAAACTAATAATTGTATAATAATTAATTTTTTTTAATAAAACATTGCTTTATTAACTATGAAATTGTTTGATTTGACGTAAATGTGATTTTAAATCCTTAAACATTCTTTATTCAACTTTCTTCATTTTTGTTCAAAAAGTAATATGTTCTGCAGAAATCTGAAAGACATGGATCACTTGAAGAGGGTCAAAACAGGATTTGTTATTCATTACTCTAATCTGAAAGGTCCGGCACGCAACGCGTAGCATGAAAAATTTATAAAGTGCATATTTTCTTTTATTGTACAAAATCCTGTGAATTTCTTATTTGACAAATTAATTCCTCGAGAGTATTTGTCAATGCTAAATGGGTTAATTTTTTTCGTAATTCAATTCTATAAACATTTTTTCCTTTTTACTATAAATTCGCTATAATAAACTCACCATCAAAAATAAAAGCTGTAAGTCTATTGACCTTTTGCTATTACATAATGCAACGAAAAATTTAATAAATAGCCTTATTTCTAGTAGTTAAACTTTAAATTAGTATTCTAGAAAAGCACAAAATCTAAATCTTAATTTAATTTAGTTTAATCTGGAAACACGCATTACAGACGAAGCCGAACGATATCAGTGGGAGTGAGGCTAAATTATAGCGTTTTCTCAGCTCACAGTCAGACGTGTGCTTGAGTTCACTAGTGCTGTGTCGACTCTACTGTTGATATTGTATTCAAAAGTATTATTGTATTTTAGTAAGAATATACTCTATCAGGAATCGTGAAAATACAAAAACAGATTAAAATTCCGTGGACGACCTTACTTGACCTAACACGTACAATACTTCATTGTTTTTAACATTTTGCCTCCTAATTTTAACAAAATTGCATTCCGCAGCATTAGAGTTTGCCTATTAAGCAGTTCTCCATTATTATTTAAAACATATATACATAATTAGTAAACAATGTTTCACAGTAAAAATATTTCTCGTCACGAAAAGACAACGATACATTCAATTTAATTATTTTAAACTAAGACGTTATTAACTAACAAAGCGAATTACTGGTTCTAGCGCATTAAAAATTAAGCTTTCTTCTTCTATTACGCTAAATTTAATAAATTTCATAAGTGATTTGTTAATGTTGTATAAATCTTCTATACTTGTCTACTGATTTGTCTTGTAAAACTCTCTTAAAATCTTCTTTCAATATAATTCTTTTTGTTCAAGTACAATGAATGTGATAAATTTGCTTGATGAATATTTTTACAGCACAATTATGATAGATGGTTGCGATCTTTTGATGAGACCTATCCCTTGCAGTTATCGTAAATCGACTGATATGATTATAATGATAAAGATTATTTAGATGTCAGACAAATATTGTATCTCCGGTTTTTGTTAAGTTTAATATATCAAAAGCGTTATGTTAAAATATTAAAAAAAAATTCGAAGCTTGTTAATTGCGTACCTATTTCATTTAATTTTTTGTCTTATCTTAACTTGCCAAATTGTAATTATTCTGAAAACTTTCCTTAAATATTAAATAAATAAATTTTAATCTAATACTTGCTAAGTATAAATATTCCTTGCAAGTGCTTCAAGTGCCTACTCTAGGGAAACTTGAACAAGGGTTTATACTCTACAGTATTCGTCTGAGTATCGAAAGTGATTCGAGAGCTCTAAGGACGATGTCATGCAGAAAATCTCTGTAAAAATCGAGTCCAACGATGCACTACACTCGTCGCATCACTAGTTACAAAGCTCTACACGGGGGTCTGTAATTAGCCGTTTAATCTAGTTTTCACAAAATCATAACATGGTTTATTTAACCGCTTCCGTGTTTGACAACTTTGATTAATGAAGACAACGGAGAAAATCTTAGCTAACTCTATAAAAGCAAGAGAAGTTTAAGAGCCATGGATTTACTTGTCTTACTCTAAAGGGTTCCCCCCTTTTTAAGTAAGTATGTACCTACGAGTAACTGTATGATTGTTCACCTAGTGTTTAAAATTCACCACCGCCAGATGTATACAAATTGCCGATATATTTACAATAATGATGTTAGGTTTGTAATAAGATTTGATTATTATATGGTCGTTATAAAACGACGAATAGGACTAATAATAATGTGTACAATGAACAAGCCCGACTCATTGAAATATTTAACCCTTCTTTGCATGATTTTTACTATTTTTTTAAAATAAATCAGGGTGATGTAATTAATGCTCTAGATTAAAGGAAAAATATTTAAAAAAATCCTAGTGTGAATAAAAATATGTATTATGTAAAAAACAATATGATGGAAATTCACATCATCATGCAGTTTCACATATTTAGCCCGGTACTAAATAAATAAAAAAAAGTTGTTTACTTAGTCTTCTTTTTTTAGTGATAATTCAAAAACAATAATTATTTTATTTAAGCACCAATTGACGCCACATTTATTACACGAAATTGTAGAATAGCCTTTACATTTGGGAAATTTGCACCGGGGTGACCCACCTACTTTTGGTCAATGTTCAGCACCATCTTTTCTTATGTCTTTTGGAGGTGGTGGAGCTGGAGAACCTTTTCTTTTTTTGATTGTAATTCTTCTTCTAGTACACTGGTACTAGGACGCCCTCTTTTAGCTGCTTTGGTGGTTCCTTTGTTGCATAGCACAAAGGGCAATCATTTCTGAATTGGCCCATTGTAAGCAGACTCTTTTTAGGTTCATCACTTTCTTGAGCATTTTTTTATAAACAATCCAAGAGTTTATAATAGCAAGATCAAATAGATGAAAAAAATACGCAAATACCACTATTTAGACCCCATTTTTATATGATTTCTGCCCAAAAAGCTATCCATGAGATCTACTCCTCCCATATGTTTATTGTATTCTTGGACAATAAACGGACAAGTAATATCAGTATGTATACCAGTATGATCTTGTGCTAGGAAATTTGATTACTGGCATGTATAATAATATACCAAAGAACTTATACAAATCATATTCTGTAAATATAGATATAGATGAACTGGGATTACTCTGTTTTTTATATAAATTTGTCTTCTTTAGTAATGTTTTGATAAAATCTTCAGTGATAAAATGTTAAAACATTGATATGGTTTCTAGGTGTGATAGACCACCTGAAGCAGCAGAACTCCCCAAGAAAGTAATTTTATTTGTGTCACACACCAGATTCCTTTTTTTCCAAATCAAGTTTCTTTTGTTAAATGGAAAACTGGATGAAGACTGCAAATTAGATGAATTTGATGTGTGGGAGGGTTCTTGATCGTCTGGTTCTACAAGAGGAGGTTCAACGTCAGCAGTTTCATCCACATCGTCATCATCATTCTCCTCCTGCAACACTTATAATTTCATCAGCATCGTGGTTTTCATCATCGGAATCTTGGTCATTAAGGCCATCTTCTGAGAGCCAACCGCCTTATAACTTACAAAGATAATCTGCAATATCTCTTTCATTCAAGTTTCCCCAAAAAACAACATAAAATAAACATTTACAAAAAAAATTCCCATACATTACAAGTGAAGTTACTGCATAGTGATGTAAATTTCTATCACAACGTTTTGAGAAATTTATTTATAGTGTTTTGATATAAATTGTACACAAAATAACAAAAACATGAAAACAAACCTTTTTTCCACTCATTTTCATTTTTTATTGTATTTTATATCTTCGTTTATTTCCATAAAACAATTTAAAATCTCGCTCCTTTCTTCCAGTCTCAACAAACAGCAGAATAACAAGTTCTAGGTCTGGTAATTCACAGTGACCTTTGCTATTTTTCGACAACCGCGTTTTGTTGTACGCAATAGTCGCTTAAAAAGTTGCGAGTAACAACAAATTTACGTTACAAGGGTTTTGAGTATCTTTTTTTGTTGACTAAATGTTATGATGGAAATTTCCATCACCATGCAAAGAAGGGTTAAACTACAGTGTTATTTACCGTATGTACGATTTATTTGTATCTAGTTTGTTCTTTATAATTAAAAACGCAACAAAAAAAGTCAATGTAGACATTTTTGAACATTGGTTTTTCAAAAATTCTTGTTTTCTGTTCATGTATTTTGTTCAGGAACTCAACTCTTTAATAATAACAAGAATACAAAATAAAAAAAAAAACTTGAGAAGAAGTATAATGTCTATATAAAACCATTTATATATACGAGTATATATATACATATCAGCAAATACAGAATATATAAAGCGTTAACATTTCAACGGTAGATCTCCATCACTGAACATAGACGTATCATCATCATTTCAGCCGCGGGGCGGAGACTTCTCTCATAGGTTTTAGTAGAAGCCGTAGAAAGCGACTTGCATCCAACGTCGTCCGAAGACACTTTAGAAGTAGTCTGCCCTCCTAGTGAGTGAACGACCTACGCTGTCGTTGCTAGTCCGGTTTCTCGAGTCCAAACTTACTTTAAACAATTATTAAAAATTTAGCGTACTGTGCAAAAGTTAAAATAGCAAAGTCATAACAATACTTTTTTGTTATTATACCTTTTTATAACATCAATGATATTAGTAAAGCAAAGTGCTGCAATGTAATAAGAAAGTCACATTCAATCTTGTTAGTACAATGTCATAGTAAGAGTAAACGATGCTGGTACAGAAAGTGCTTCAATTTCGTTACTGCACCAATGACGTTGTGTGGGGATGTCTCTTTTCTGCCTTGTCTAGATACAATCAAATTAGACTTCCGTTTCTAACCTATTTACTTGTTATTTTTGCAAGCTTCTTAAAAAATCCTTTCAGAGCTCCAACTTTGTGTGAAAAGGTAACAATTTAAAATTATATCAAATAATGTGGAATCAACGAGTATATAATATTTTCATTATTCCAATCACATAATAATAATTATATTACTTTTCAAAAAAAGTTTTTATAAAATTGTTTGTGAGTTTTATTTCCTAAAAATTTATTAAACGTCTAAACGTCTTCCTGACGCCCTGTCATTTTTTCTTTCAATATTTTCAACCGTCCGAATTCTAATTAAAATACATGTCGACGTTATTGAGTAGGAGACGACGTTTATCCTTTTATTACAGACATTTACTAAGCTTGTTAGCACTGGGATGTGAGTCTACCATAAAAATTCTTTTGATGTCCATCTGCCTCGTGTCGTGTCTTAAACGTCCCTAGTTAAATAAATTCAACCATAACGTAGCCGTCAGCGAACAGTTTTCAATGGAAATCTAATTCTTGGTCGTACGGTACATTATTTGGGTCACGATAACGTCTTTTTTTACGATTGGTTGCAATAAAAACATCTGGTGAAGTTAAGATAGACAGACCGACCGTCTATAAAAAAAATCATATTGTTTATATAACGGGAAGGCGTGGAACGGGTGTAAAAGTATAAAAAATAATAGTAAATGTGTATAAAAACACATAAGGCTTAATAGGTGTTCAACCTTTAATTAATACCATGATGTTAACATAGTAAGAAAAAACGTTTTCAAAATTTGAATTACAACAAATAAAGATTTATTATTGTTCTGTCTTTGCATACTTTTTACTACCAGATGTCATTTATCTGTCGCATTTTAATAAAAATAAGAAATGTAACATTTTTCAGAGTGATCACTTTCTACATGGTGATTATTGATTATATTATAAGAATATTCATCCATTTACAGTTTTTACAAATATAACTAATCATCGTTTTTACGTAAAGCAAGATTAGATGTATTGTAATTACAAAGGGTTTTTTTTATATCAAATGTATAATAACAAAAAGATTTTATTATAAGTTTATAAGAAATGTTTGCGAAATTTTTTGATCGGCCTATTAATTCTCTTACTATTGAAAAGGTGTTCAAGCTAATAAGAATGTCTTTACTAGTGCGTCTTTGATAAATGCAGTAAATACAATTGTTTTTACGTAAAAACAACAGTCAAGTCCCACTCATATGTATATTCACTATTCTCATATAAGTGTACCTAACTAAACTTTAATGTAACTGGCCACTTTCCCGGATTGTGTGGGATTAGAATAATGACAAAAAAGTTTGTTGGGTTTGACCCTTGAGCAGATTTATTTATGGCTTTTCCCTTTTTATAATGTCTTGAACGATTTGTTGTAAACATGGTAATCCGTTTTATTACGTTCATTGCGAAATAAAATTCTAAAACTTTTAGTTATATATATTTCAAGTTATGTTATAAGTCTCCCAATAGTCTATCAGTCAATCAGTCTATACGTTTCTGATCCGCAAATCCTGAGTATATGTCGATCTGCCGGCATCCTAATTTCCTGACAAATAAAAATAAAAACCTGTTCAATCTGCGTGGTTCATCTTCGACCACGTCGTTGCTTTCCATCGGGCAAGTTAGTGGTAAAACGCGGACATGTAAGCATGTCGGGAGATGATGGATGCAGGTGCTACCAACCGGTCTCATTGACAATCTATGACGAACGTCTTACGGTTGAAACTATGATAAAAATGATAAGCTTTACTTTTTATTACTGCTGAATTACATCACTTGAATGCGTATTAGCCTATACCTTGCAATAGGCGTCCGTCTGCTGAAAAGAAAAAGAATGCATTTTAGTAGATGTCATCTTACAGATGTTAATAAATGGATTATATCCTCCTCCTCCTCACCGTACCGTTATTCAAAAGAGGTGTATAAACAGTGACGATTGCTTGTTACAATTATTAATAAGCAATTATTAATAACCATAACAATATTTAGTTGTGTTATTTATGTAGACCATACAATTTAAAGGCGTTTCATTGATTGACTGTAACTTCCATATAGTAGTAGACTCTAATAATATGAAAGGCAAAGTGTAACAAGATTGTAAGAGATACTATCTGAACTAATATGATGGTAAATGCTGAATGACAATGCAGCAACTCGCCTTGTTAAATCCTTAGTGTACAGAAATGTAGATGGTAAAAGGGATAAAACGAAAGAACATCGCCGCCAAATAAATGTGATTTTGGTGAACAATATAGACAATAGGGTCACAGTACCGCACTAATATCTTCAATCTCCAAAAGTTTAAGATCATTTTTTTGACTAACGATCATTCTCAAATTTTAAAATACTTAGACTAAATTGTGCAAAAAGATGGCGAAGCTATAAAGAGACTTAATGTCCATGCTAGAGTAAATCGCTGAACTGGTGAGTGCTATGTACAATGTAGTGGACATACCAAGAGATATATATATATATACTTAGTCTTGCCATAAATATTGTTATAAAGAAAAGCACGATTTTTTTTTTATACGTAACATTTATTCCTTTCATAGTGAGTTAGTTTAATACATCAATATATAACTATTAAAAATATACAATGTTTATTCGAAGTGGTCTCCATTGGCTGCAATACAGTCTTTTAAACGTTGAGGCCAGTTATCAATAGCAGCACGAACTCTTTCTAGAGGAAAATTCTTCACTGCCAACCGAATGGATCGTTTTAGGGACTCCAAATTATCATGGCGTTTAGAGCAAGCCTTACTCTCTAAAACTGACCATAAATCATAATCCAATGGATTTAGGTCAGGACTTGACGACGGCCAGTTTTCAGTGCTGATAAAGTCCGGAACGTTAGTTTTCAACCAAGATTGGGTGGATCGAGCTCTATGACCCGGTGCCGAGTCTTGTTGAAAGCACCATTCTTTGTTATTGAACATGGTGTTAGTTAAAGGCTTAACTACCGTCTCAAGAATGGTATTTTGATAAACTTGTGCCGACGTTTTAATACCTTTTTCACAAAAATATGGCTCAGTCACCCCTTCATAGCTAACACCCCACCAAACCATCACTGAAGTGGGATAATGCCCACGTTGTACTCTGTTTACTAATTGCGAAGCTTCTTTAGAGCTTCCAGCATAAATACGGTCATTTTGTTTATTAAAATACTGCTCAATTGTAAAAATTTTCTCATCCGTAAACAAAATTTTTTTGTGACCTCCCTTTGCGTACCGCTTAAGTAGTTGTTTGGATTTTACCACCCTATTCTTCTTTAAATTATCAGTTAAGAAGTGACCAGTACGTCTCTTATAGGCTGCAAGTCCTAAGTCATCTTTTAATATACGCGACATGGTTCTAGGAGCTATCTTCATCTCCCGAGATAAAATCTTTTGCTTACGGACAGGATTTCTTCGAATTCTTTCCCTAACTGCTTTAATCACCTTTTTCACACGAACGGTACGTGGACGGCCAGATCTTTTTCTGTCACAAACAGAGGAGGTATCATTGTACCTATCAATAGCCCGGTAAACAAACATTTGACTAATACCAAGCGGGTGGAGGGTTTTAAAAATTGCACTTTTCTCCATACCTACTTTATGTAAGGCAATCACAGCGATTCGGTTCTCTTTATCACCCCACTCCATTTTAATATAACAAAATATTTAACAATATAATGGCGCGAAAATAAGAAAACACATCAAGCAATCATATAAAAATGACAGATTCCAAATTCAAACGTAATATTTTCTTTTTTTGAAAAGTATATATATATCTTGCTATGACCACCATGAAGATGACCTCTACAGAAAGTCAAAGCAAAGCCTGTAGTTAACATAATTAGTATCCGCATTCTAAATACATACATATTTACTTTCACTCTACTACATTTATGGTAAGAGATTAAAATAATACTTTGACTTTAACAGATTGGAACCCTCGTTAAAAGTTTGTTTGACGTGTCGCCCTGATAGGCACGAAAAACATTTATTAACGTTATGGATTGAAACTGAACGAAATTTAAAATGTGAAGTTTTTATGGTTAATTATTTTTATTTATGAGAATATGTTATATACATAATAGAAGCCCGATGTGGGACTTCACTCACTTCACTATTGTTTCTGTTTTGCACCAAATTAGCATCACTGTTTTTTGGTTTATTCTAGAGTGCGTACAATATACACGCAATTCCGTGAACATCATTTGTGCGTCAAAGCTACGCGTGAGAAACCTACAAGCTATGATATTAAAAATTTGCATGTATTATGATTAGTTATATTTTATATCAAATAAATATTATTTAGACTAACAAACCGATTGGATTACTCCATTCTGATCCATAAAATATATTACGTTGCGAGCTAATTTTGCAAATTACGTTTACAGGGTTACTGCGAATGAGAAATGTCATAAACAATTTATGTCATCGCAGTCGGATTTGAGTTCATAAATTGTACAGTGAGAAAAAATACGTTTTTTTTTATTTTCACATTTATACCAAAGCAAACAAATTTGGGAATGGTGTTTAGTGTTAAAGAATTGTGACTTACAAATATATAACGCGGGTTCGATTACCGACTTATGCAAGCTAAGTGAACTTATAGTGTCCTCACTGTTTAAAAATGTTGAGAATTACATTAAAAAAATCCAATTTCGGATAATTACTACGCCGTCGATGTTTTTTATAACTAGCACAGACACTATTCTTGGAACTAATGCCGGAGTTTCAGGAGTTAAAACTATAAAAGACTGTATATTAGATGATGACAATATAATGATTATTAAACACGAATACAGATATCGAAACTTCAAAAAATAATTTTAATTACATTTTATGAAAACGGAGGCGCTATTTCATTAATCGTGTCACGGAATATGAGTTTAGTTTCAATTTTATCTTTATTGACTCTACCTTATGTGCTCCCTGAATAATAATCAAAAAATTAAAAATAATCAAAATTCGTTCCTAAATAAGTGTTGAATGTTTTACGATAAATTTACTGTGGGGTAAGGCACTACCGTGTCGAAATTACATAAAGGTGCTTTAATCGTATTTCTGTAATTAAATAAAATTATTGAAAAATGCGAAGAAGAAAAACAGATTAATAGACGATCACCACAATGGATACAAAAACAATAATAAAATAGACGTTTTGTTCGATTGTAGCGGATCATTGCATAACAACGAACATATTTTCAGTCAGAGCGCGCTGTAGTGTTGACGAAAGGATACAAAATGTCAGCTCGTGTTGGCGAAAGCGGGGATTAACTAGCAATTACAGTGCTCACTGCGCAGCTTTGTCGGAACAGTAGCGACGACCTGACTTGTGTGCCCGGAACGTGTTTCAATTCCGTTCCTACGCGACAGATATTGTTTGGCTTCTCCTTTTCCACTCACCTCGGGAGATTAAAGCGAACCGGAGAGAGTGAACAACTTTATTGCATTATAGTTTCGTTCGTCTAAATATTTGTTTCCATTCAGAACATTCGATTATCGTAAAGTAAATTTAATTTCCTTTATGGAAAATTTTATTTATTTATTTCCACCTAAATATTATTTTTACAAAATCACTTTTTGACTATCCAGTGACATTATTATCTCAGAAGCAATATCTGAGATAACAATTGAAATTTTATCGGTAATACTAAATTTAAGTACGCACTTAATTAAAAATGGCAAGTCCTATACCTCTGTCATATTTAGGTGGCGCCTGTGAAAATATTAAAGAATATAAAAATGATCAGGAAAAAGTATTTTAGGTAAATTGTTTTAAGTTCTCGTTTTTAAAAAGGTTTTTGACAATTTTACCAGCAAATATAAATGGTTTAATGACATTGGTTAAATCGACATAACTGATCTACAAGGACCATGAAAACATTTCTAGTTTTTCACGCTTACAAATAATAGAGGAGAGGTACTCATTGTAAATCACTAGAAAGGTTTCTTTTTACATCGCCAATATGAATTATGTAATTTTTTTAATAAGTTATCTAATTAACTGCTTGAAAAAATATCTAAGAAGGGCATTGAACAAAAATTTTCGGCGTAAGTGATTTGGATACATAATCTTGTTTATTTGAAATATATATTTACATTGCTCAATCGAACAAGTCGACGGAACTTAAGTGCTTATTGTGGGTGAAACATTACGGGTACAATGTTAGTTGTTTAACGAAACGTCGTTGGAGTAGTAAAACTTTTAATAAGCGTAAACTTGAACTGAATTGAATAGAACTTTGTAACAGTTATGGCTTCAAGCTTTTAAAGTGAAACTCATTGGTGCAGTTTGAGACAATTATTTTTACGACAAATTAAACGTTTCTTTTAATCTTAAACTAAAGAAATTAATATCACAATGTATATAGTTTAAAGATCAAACTTCATAAAATCAAGAATATGATAATTAAAGTACTGACTATAATTAATTATTTTGATATTTCCAAGGTTCAAAGGTCCAATTTAATATTTTGCGAACAAACTACATTTTCTAGTGCCAATATATATAAAAAATACGAATACTAGGATTATAAATTTATGTCTGTTACACATACATTTTTGTGCTCAAAAATTACGTTGTGTTCTTGAAAAATTTATCACCCGAAGCGGGGTCCGCTCGTTATTTTTTCTTATTCATACCCAAAGAAATAATATTTGAGGTTACTTCCTACCTTAATACTTATATATTAACCAATAGATGGAACCTGCTTTTCACGAAGGTACTCTTAGCTATATCATATGTATTATAATTTGATGTTTGAATCTTGTTTACACTTAGTTAAGTTCCTAAACATAGAGATAGTATGATAGATAGAGATAGATAGTCTATGCATTAATTTTAAACTTGAAAAATACTACATACAATCTAAATGATACTGCTAAATCGAATAATAAGAGGCGAAAGGTAAGAGCGTGGTAATGGTCATTTTACCGCCGAAATCACATAATTAATAAAAAAAATCTCCAAAATAAATTCTCTACAATATTAATGAACAATTATTTTGAAGATGTTGGCTAATATGCCGGAATTTCTGTCCTAGCTCATGGGTTATTGCCAGTGAGGACTGTGATTATAACACAATCACCCTCTTCATTCAAATCTCAAATACTATCGTTCTCATAATTAATCTCGTTTAAGTAAGAAATAAGGAGATCCGTAGAAGAACCTAGATCACTGTCTGAAGTGGCAGTGCAACCGATGGCCGTTGCGGCGAAAGGTTCTCGAGTGGTGACTACAAGCCGTTTGACGCGGCATGAGTAAGCTCCCCACTGGGGGAACGACGACACAGGTCGCGGGAAGTCGCTAGATGCAGGCAGTGCAAGACCGGTCATCTTTGAGGGAGACGTATGCCTTGCAGTGGGCGTTTATCGGCTGAAAAAAGAAAAATGTCTCCTTTTTTTACTAAAAGGTGGTATCTTAACATTTTGACGCTCTCATTTTTTATTCATGTGCAGTTTTAGTTTGTACGTTAATAAGTGTAAATCGTGAACTTTTTTTTCGGGTTCAATTGTTGACATCATCGTGATGATAACTTAGAACCTCTTACCGTCTAAAAGATAACCCTAACAATGAGAAAATAATAAGGGTAACAAATAAAAATAAATATCCACAACGTAGTTTACAAAAGTGGAGCACGGCAAATCATAACTTGCCCTATCCGAATTCAAACAAAAGTTTAAATCTATAGACTTAATGTTGTAAGTATTACAAAGTTCTGTTCAACTCAGTTTAATTTTGGGCTTATTAAAAAGTTTTAAGAGATGAACCACATTGCCTTAAACAAAGGGCTATTGTTGTGCGATGAAGTAATAAGTATAATGGAAATATGACCTATGCAAATTTTTAAATTTATTTACTATAATTACTAGATAATACTGTCTAGTATCTAAGACACAGGCTAGACCTAGTTTAGATACTAGAGATAACATGATAACAATAAAAAAGTATTGCCATCATATATTAAAAACAATTTCAACATTTTTATAAAATAACAGCTACTTATTACATTATAACTTTAAGATAAAGTCATGCGTTCTTTTGTAATTAATATATATAATTATACCCATAAAAAAACTAACTACTGTATTGATGTTGTGTCCATTTACCACTGTTACCTAACGATTTTTCTTCACTATAGTCAAGATGATTTAGAAGGAATTTGCTAATATTACAAAATACATCGATATGAAAAACAACATTCGTAATAGCTTTGTTTTATTTTATATTAACTGATTTGTGACGTACATTAGTCGTTTTAACTGGAGAAGGACATTCGTAATAGCTTTGTTTTATTTTATATTAACCGCTTTGTGACACATGTTATATTAATTTATACTTTATTTTGAATTTCGACAGGCCAATAACTTCTGGTAGTATAAAGTCTGCAGGGACAGAACTATTTGTTAACTTACTTACTACAACAATAATTAGTTTTAATATGTAATAATCCGAATTTTGGCAACGTTTTCTTTTTACAATGTTATGATACAAATGAATCGCCTTTTTCTGTTTAAAATTCAATAGCCTTAAATTACTAAACATAAAGTAGCCTTAAATTAATAAAGACAAAGAAAGACCATTATTGTTAAAACACTTATTACAGCATAAGCTCGCACGTACAATTCTACAATCTATTTTCAGCAAGTAGTATTTGAGTATATGACACTTGTTTGAAAAATAAACACGTATAAGATGACTTCAGAGTGAAAGAGGAGGAATCCACTGCAATAGTAATAACTGTATAAAGGTACATATTATATGACTTCGGCACACACGTAAAAATGTAAAACTCTACTCACTAGTATAAATAATATATTTTGATATTCGCAGAAAAGCAAATGAAAAAAGGGTATTCAAAACTGTCAACATGCTCAACATTAATCTATCCTAGTTTTAAATCTTGACCAATTAAGCAGGCACTAGGGAAGTGTCAAAACATTGCAGCTCTCTAGAAGTTAACAATGACAATGCTAAACTGCAATTAGGTAGCGGTAATCGAATGCGTTAGTGTGGGAACTGTAATTACATGTTAATCGCTTTAATATATATCTAATAGGTAGGAATTTACAATCAATTAACATGCCTAACATGCATAATATGTAATCAATCAACGCGCGACGTAATACAGGTAAATCCCCTTTAGCCGAATAGCTAGCCTATAATGATTCGATAATCATTTTTGTTAACCTTACAAAACTACTACGATAATTTATGCCTAATGTTGTATAACAACACGTGATTAAACGTCAGATATATTGTAAAATCTTCATCTAAACGTGACATAAATATGTATAATACAATTTTTTACATATTTGGTTAATGTATCCGGCACTTATAAAACGCGGGGAAGTTCAGAAGAAAACGTGTAAAAGAATTAAACTCCTTCTTTATTCTTACTTCCATTATGTCACAAACAATTTCGTAAACTAATTTAAATACCCCAAAATGTATGTCAAATGTTAAGTTACATTTATTGATTCAAAAATGAGGTGGTCATCGGCTTGTGTTAATGGAATAGAAGTGAAAACAGAAATATATCTTCTTGTATAACAATAACATTATAAAATTAAGAAAAGTTACTTATAATACCGTACGTTGTGTTTCATACGTTACTGCTTATATTCTACATTAATACTTTAAATATTTTAAATGCAATGGTACAGAAAATAAAAATCTGATACTGCCATCTAGTTAGCGAAAATAATGAACAGTTTTGAACCATTGTAGTCTTCAAAACTGTCAATAGATGTCAGTGTAATCAAAATTTTTAGTTTAAAGTTTTAAAATGTATTTAATTAAGTTTCTTAAAGATTATTGGCATTACTTTTTAGTTATCTGGTATCTCAATGTTTCATAATTGTATTATGCGAAATTGCCTGTTGTCAATTTACCATAGAAGTCAATGATATTTATTTAACCTTATTAACTTATTGTTATTTTAAGTAGTCGTCTATCAAGACCAGTATTTAAGGAAGAAGAAAACATTCCAAGGGGACGAGATGTAATACAATTTCCAGTGGCGTGATAGTATATATTTGTTAATACTAAAATCTCTTTCATGAATTTTTAGTGCGAAACTCTTGAAATTTTAAATATAAATGTTATTTGTTCAGATAGACGGAACAAAAAAGCATACTTTACTTTAGTATTCACAAATCTAGGGGCGAACCTATTGCGAACACTTAAAATATTAAATCACTTTGTTTTACACATAAATTCGCCGCTGGTCGAAACGAAGCTTGAGATTTGTGTCTTGAATATTTTTCAATATAAAACAGAATGGTTTACTGGGCAGCGATAGCGTGTACGGATTGGATCATGAATAAATTACACAGAATTTAAAATCGATGTAAATAAACGGTGTTCAGTTCCATAGGGTACCGACGACAGGGTCACAGCACTCACAAATTAGCTTTAATATTTCTTAAGGCATTTACATAAGGTAAACACAATAATGGTAAATTTCGTGTTAAATCTTAGTCTTGAAGAATATTAATGTATGTATTATTACTATAAATCACTTTCCAAGTATTCTATATAATTCTCTGAGGTAGACATCACCGCAGCTTACGTCTGTCGTGAAACAAAAATGTGTAAGTTATACTATGTTCCGATCGAAAGGTGTTTTTGTTTTAATAAGACGTACCATCTCTTATGTTGAGACGATAGGAATAGTTTTGATAGGTCTAGGTTTAAGATAATTTCAAAATAGTACCGAGTAGTACCGTAATGATATGGGCGGACGAATATCCTAATATAATGCCTCTGCATCTTTTCTTTCTGGTATTAAAAAAGTCAAGTTTTTCAACTTTTCATTAACAAATGTGAAAACATGTTTTTAAAATATTGTTAATGGTACCTCATTAATTCATTATCATAAGCTTACATTGCGGTTTTTTTATACAGATGCAATTAGTTGTTTTTGGTATTACATTCTCGTTGAGTTTGAAGTGTAAGAGTATTAAATGAAGCCTATGCCTATTTACAGGAACTAAGTCCGAGGTCAGGCTTTACATTTCGTTACATTATTTCATAGGAAGCGATCGAGCTCTCTTTTAGGCGAGCGCTCCATGGTATAATTAGACCGTAGTTTGAGCTGTCACACAAAACGCGTTCCAGGTTTGAGGTATTTATCATCCAAACAGGTAGACTTAACTTGACGTAAATAAAAGATGTAATACATAGTATTTTGAATAAAGAATTTTCTAATTGGAATATTAAAAATAGTCGTCGTATGTAGTGGTCGTATGCCTAACCGCTACCACTTAGGACTTCGCTATTAATTTGCAATAACCCGCTGAGAGCTCGCACCTTATTTACCGCGGACAATAGCTGGTGACATTGACGTATAGCCCAGCCTGCCCTCTCATCATTTGTTTAAGTGTCGCTCACGATATTCTCCACTTTATATTCACAACAGATTTCAACTTAAAACTACTAAAAATACAATTAAAATTTACCGCGGTTGATCTGCATTTATTACTTCCTAATACATTTTTATTCAAACAAAAAGCATTTTTAGTAAGTCTGAATCCGAATTCTTACTTTTTAAAGGTTCTGTATCAAAGCTAGATGAATACCCTTAAAATAATCTGACCCTTAATTGTTTAAGTTTTATGAATTAATATTTATTTTAGTAAATAAAGACATGACTCAAACATAATCGTTGAAGATCTGTTGGTCTCACACTAAAGCATTAGGTTCAAATCAATTTACCAAACGTTTACTTAATGCATGTTATTTTTTGTTACTATTTGCTTTAGTAGCATCTACCGTTTAGAATCGGAGATGGTTTTGTGCTATGTATGCTTAGCCTAAATCTCCTATTTAATAACTTAGTTCTCAGGATTGCCATGGTAACTACAGACTGTAATATGTTATATCTGTGGATCGGAAAGTCGCAAGTGGCAAGACCTTTACTTGGATTGTCGCTTGATCAGGGTACTGCCAACAAGTTCATATTTGCCGCTGGTTGCAACGAAGAAATAACTTAATGTTTTTTTAGGTCCTTGTTTCTCCATATTTGTTAACAAAACAATCGTTTTTGTTTGTCAATTATTAAGATGTATTTTAGCTGTGGTTTTCCAATTAATAAATAAATATATTGAATCGATCCACGGCAATAGACCAATACAGACATAAAACTTTAAAACAAAATTATACAACATCGTTACTGTCGCCTAAACTGTGGGTACTACTATCAATTCATACAAAGAAATAACAAATGCAATTGAAAGGGATTATTTATAAGAGTTATGTAATATCAAATGCCAATTGAGTCTAGTAAAAATACTTATAGATGACAATCAGCTTCCATAAATAGCGTTTTTATGTCGCCGCAGGCTTCCACGGCTACACTCTAAATGGTTGATACGATTGCCCCTTCTCCCGACTTTGTCTCTCGTGCCCACCCTAACTATATTACCAACGGTGCAACTTTGTCATAATATTAACATCCCGATAGCTCCGCTTCTAACAAAAATTTCTCCTTTTATAGTCACAATTATAATCTTCTGTCACGGGAATTCCCAGGGTGTTCGACATAAACGAAAACTCGAAAATGAAAAATGTTTAATTTTCTTTTATATCCTATTAATTAACACAGGTTCTTATTTGCCACTTTGAAGATCGTCATCATTATGTCAGCTGATAGACGCACACTGCTAGGCATAGATCCTCGCAAAAGATCGTCGCTATGATCGCTCTTGCGTTTCTCGCATCTTGCGACTTTCGATGCTTTACCCATCACGTCTTTTTAAATTTTCTTTCTTTCTTTAATTATTAATAATATTTTTAGATTAAATTATCATAGTTGTGCTTTTAAAAAAACGTAAAAAGATATTTATCTTTACTTTCCGATTTTATTTTATTTTTTACTCAATTAGCGAACTGTAATTTACCATAAAATCATTTTTTTTTAATTTTTTACATTTAATACATTATGAAGGTCTGAAGTATCAGCTCTCATCTCATCTCATCTCATCAGAAGATGATCAGAAGATGAAGATACCACTTCTCCAGAAGGAGAAGAAGTATCATACATGAAATAGTAAGAATCCTTCTTCTAGTATGTAAGTGTATATCATTTATTACGTCTTTGTAATAGTGAACCAAGTTCCAAATTTCACACTGCTTTTTAGGTCTACTCTTTTCATCTGATGTGATTCCTTAAAAAGATCTCATTTAGCCACAGAGGATAGATAGAGTAGGGCATCGCAGTACCGACACTCTCCTACCTCCATAATACCGCCTTCATTTCACGCTCTTTTCTCTGCTCCCACATACCCGCCAAAGCGGTAGTTTCGGACCAGACCCTACTTTTGGAACGGTCAAATTGGTTCCTCTTTGCTTCTCGTTCGTGGGTGACTGCAGCTTTCGAGGCCGGCACGTATCTAAACAATAGTGTTCTCAGATTTTTCTATATTAAAACTCCGTAGAGCACCACGATGTATTAAACTCGTGGTCAAGTCATCGTCCTGCTCGTCTAGTTGCTATCATAAAATAATAGAAACTAAGACCAGAGTACAAAAGGTTTATTAAAATAGTCAAGTATACATTATATCCTTTATGGGTGTTCTGAAAAATAGTCACTGACGTTCCTTACAAACTTGTCAAGAAAATGTTTTGTTTCTCTTTTTGGTTTGTTCCCTACCTCAAATAGCCACTAATTTTCAATGACGAATTACCCGAAATAAACCCAGAGTCCAATGCATACTTATTTTAAATTTTAGAAAAGGTTTTTTTTAATATTTCTTGAATAATACCACTATTTATTGGATTCAATCGAGTTACAGTCGAGAGCATGTGTTAACGCCACGATATTTGTCTCTATGAAACTTTTCAATCGGTAGATAAGAGGCTTAAGAACAATTCACGATATTTATTTACCAGCATGCGGCGAGCAAACTTACTCGCTCTGTGGACCGGTGGCTTTTTATTTATTATTCAACTGTTTCCTCTTTATTTTGTAAAATTTAATACGCTTAGCAATTTGGTGTCGTGAACAGTTATTGTTTATATTTTCATTTTGTTACTGGAACTTTAAATGCTTTTGCGGTGAAACTATGAGATACAATTCTCTCCCTCTTACAATAAGCTCAGTGCCAATTTTATAGCTTAAATCTTTGTTGTCCAATACAAAGGTATTATAATAATAACTAATTATAATAATGATATTATAAATATTAACATGTTCGTTACACACAAAAATAGGAAAAAATTAGGTAAAAGGAACTAAAACACTTTATAGTTTTTATTAAAGACTCTATTAAACTATATTTACACAATAATGATAATTTAACTGATCAAAGGAGAAAGAACTGGTCAATTCAAAATAAACATTTAAAAAATAGTGTCTGTGTGTTGTCAGTAAAGTATTTTATTAACAATTAAATTATCACAACAGGTGCTAACCTGCTTAGATACACTAATAAATATAATTATATACCAAAGTTTCAATTCCACAGTAATTACTGTGCAATCAACCGGAAACTAAACTGCTGACTCTGTCTTTGTATAAACACTAAATTAGGCATGTAGTAAACCTTTACCTATGTCAAACATAAATAATGCTCTCTTTTTATTGTTAATAAAATTGATTACTAATCATGAAAAGTTTAATTATTATTAACATTAAGAAAAGGCCGTTTAACAATAAGTACAACATAAACTTTCTTTTTACCATTTACTGCGATTTAGAGAAATCATAGAAAACTTTATTTTTATCTTTGTTTGTTAAGACATCAAACTGTTTAGAAAAAAAACGTCATTTTTTAGTAATCAAGTTTTAATAACTTTTTTAAAATCATCGAGGTATTATTTCAAAGTAAAATTCACAAAATGTCCTTTTTCTGCAAATGAAGATGCGCGTCATGTTTCCAGCACATAACTTTATATATCGACCTAGAATTTGCTACATACAATGCTCTACAAACTAGAACGCAATCTTAGAAAAAATCTTGAAAATCGAATGAATCTTAGAACCTATTTATTTTACATTCCTTTAGTTGCAATAGCACAATTTTATTATGTCAGTATGACTCGCCTGTTTTGTATCTTTGTATGCGTGTCTACCGCAAAGATACTTATCATTATCATCATTTCAGCCAAAGAACATCCACAGCTGGACAAAGTACTCTTTTGTGGTATTTCTAATAGTACCCGTTGGAAGCGGTTTGCATCTAACGTCTTACGACAACCCTAATGAAATTATCTGTCCGCCTTCTAGGTGGACGTCCTAACGCTTACCTGTCATAGTGGTCTTCACTCCAGAACTTTAAGACCAAATTAGAACAACTAAATTTAAAAATTATGTTATTTTATTATTTTATGAAATGCTATCTTGTTACTAACGTACTCGAAGTCTGTAAGAAAATTTTCTTAATAACAAGTTAAGTAATATCTTATATTACAAAAAGAACAAATGGCTCTAAAAGCTTCTTCCCTAAGGAATAACAATTATAGAACGTAAATAATATGTTCGCACTTAACCTGTGGATATCTTTAACTCGTCATTTTAATGCTTTTGGTCTCATTATAATATAAAATGTCGGCATAATCATATCTGAAAAGTGTTGAACTATACCTATCTACCTATCATTCTCGTTCCTCATCTTTAATCAATTAAAAATATTCTCTATGGCTTAATAACAATTAATATTTTAATAGTATCCGCTTAAAATTATTGAAAAACTTATGATACATCTGTATTTTCCTTATCAAATATCAATACTTTGTATAAGCCTGTAAACCGATGGAGCCTCCCAGTTTTCCGAGGGAGTCTTTTAAGCTCTTTCGCATGAAATTGTCTGATGTGTAAATCTCCTTCAAATTAGTTTAGCGGTTCTCGGTACACCCGTAACTTAAAACCTGCCGCCTGTTTAATAATTTAAAAGCAGTAATTACTTCTCACAAATCTCGGCTTATCGAGAATAAACAAAAAGCCAACGGAGACCTTGGCCTTAGTATAAGTTTTTTCTTTTAAATTTTTTTATCAACATTAACAGGCCTTGTTTCCAAAAAATAAAACTTTTACTGTGATTGAAAATTTGGAGCATGTTAAATTTTGTTGTCAACGACCTATAGCTACGTTCGGCTATGTTCGGGTTTTTTCTATGAGATCGAATCAGGAATGAGAAGGTTACAGTTCTACGAACGAAACTAACTGACATAATCCAGCGGATTAGTGAGTTTAAGTGGCATGGGGTTATATAGTGCACAGAACAAATTGCTTCTGGGGCCTTAAGGTTCTAGAGGGGAGTTTACGGACCGGCTACCCGAGGCAAGGTGAATCGACGACTTTGCCTAGGTCGTCGACAGACCCTGGATGAAAGCCGCTATCCATTGTCCTAAATCTGTGAAGAAGGGCAATACCCAACTGTGGATGTCCTGTAGCAGAAATAATGACGTATAAGATGAGAATCGCAAAAGGCCTTTAAAAGAAAAACATTGTATGAAACTCATATTGAAAGGTTTTTCCATCGGACATGATTTTTTAAACAGCCTCTCATAAAATCTCGCTACAGGCACACTTAAGTCACGCCACGTACAACCCGGCGATATTCACGCTGTAACAGGACGGAATCAAGGACTAATAAAACTATATGACCTGTTTTGTCACGCATTTCCCATCTTGACCACGAACAATGAAACTTTCCCGGGCTCTAAACGGCCTTTATTAAACATTCATGAATACCTCCCTCGATAAAAACGTTTGTGTACTTTTCAGCCTACACAAACAGTAACAGTACAGGACTCAGAATAACTGAAATTAAAAATGTAAATCGTTATGGTTTTCATAGCAAGCATGAATTTCGGTAAAGTGTGGAATTGTGGTTTAATTTAGGCATCTTATGAATTCCTCTAGAATTAGTTTCCGCTACTACACTACGATACCGTGGGTAAAATCTCTAGCACAACGAACATGGCTAAGAGCATGAGGGCTTAGTGCAACAGTAAAGACATTTGTCTCTGCTACTAAAGCGAAGACTAAGAGAATAAGGAAAGAGGATAGTACCGTTATTTTATTACGCCGTATTTCCCTACACTCTGCGACTATGCAGACTTGTACCGAAGAAACTGCGGCTTTAGTGAACAATTATGAATTAAGTTTGGCTAAGATAGGTTCGACGCGTGGTTCTGACCTGCTTTCTGGACTTTTCCTGATGTGTACTCTTTTACATAGTCTCCTTCACTTTTAAGTGGCTAACTCAGGAATACGACGACTAAAAGAACAAGGTGTTGACGGGACGAAGGAAATTTATCTGCCATAAGACCGGGTTGTAAAATAAAACGGCAATAGAATACAAGTTCGACATAGTGGATATTTCTTTTACGTAAACCAAAAATATTTGTTCACTGACAAAAATTTGCGCCGTTAAGCACAATAGTCGTATCATTTTTTAACTGTATATTTCAGCTAAATAAACCAAATTCCAATAATGAAACATATGAATAATCTGTTACTTGTTACTGTTACTTGTTTTTTATTTACGAAAAACATTTAATACATTCTATTAACAATGGTGTACTTATTTACTAGAATTTATGTTTATTAAGTAGATGCTCAATATTTGTATATGTCTATTATTAGTCATAATAAGAAATTAAATTAATATAATTGGATTTAAATTTCATCTAAAAACGAAGAAAAGTATAAATAAGTTGATTACGTATTAATATTACAATTAAAAGGGTACAGATACCGTATTAATATTGTAAAAATTCACACAAGTTAAAAATTGTCTCTAACAATATGATATTTATAGAATTAATACACAGGTAAATGTAGTTTCATTGCAATTATAAACCACTACGTTCGAAGCGTACCGATAACGTACATAGAATATAGCGTAACTTTAAAACTCGTAAATCATTTATAAGCTTTATTGCAAAATCCGTTTATCATCTGGAGCGGTGTTCATTTCCGATTATAATGAGGCAAATATCAAGAAACCATTGCTAGTTATATTATCAGAAATGGTTAATATTTTTTTAATTACAAAAATCAAAAAAGCGTCCTGAAGCAAATTATAATTTAAGTCTAAAGAGAGCCCCACTTGCCAGTTTGTTAGTGATTTTGAATTTTATTTTAAACGTAATAAAGTTTGATTTTAAGTATGATATTAAGTGTATGCCCAACGTATCGTATCACATAGTATTTCCATTTTATTTTCTGAAATATGAGTAAAAATTAAATACATCCTTATATGAGGATAGAACAAACTCTCCAATGCCAATAAAGTTACGAAAATTTACCGAATTTTGTGTTCAGTTATTTTTATGACTAACATAATTCTAATGTATTTAAAACTTAAGCCTGTTTTTTAAGATGGTCAATTTCTATTACTGAATACACACTTAACCCCACAAATTTAAATCACTATATTGTTTATTACATAATTAGGCAATGACTTAAGTGATTAATTAGTAAGCTGAGTGTAGCTCAAATTTGTAAATTTATCCTACAGAAACTTAATTTCTATCTAATGATACCAAGGGCAATTAAATTACTGCACAAAATTTCATATTAACCTTATAGCATCGCATACTAATGGAAAATGTATATTGCTTATGATAAAGAAAGATAAATCACATATACCTTACTTATCATTAGAGTTATAAAAAAATTAATCGCACAAAACCGGTTTTTTATGTGTTACAAAACAATAATGTTAATTTCTTATTACTTGGAAATAATACTGTAATTCGGCACAATTACTTAATAATTGTTATTTTTGCGCTAAAGTAATTAATACTAAGTACTTAGGCAGGAAATACCTTCGGTACTTTAAATAAACCTCCGCGAACTCAATTATTCAAGAGCTGTAATTGCTTCTTCCAAATCTCAGTTAATCTTAAATAAATCCTTATTTTGGTTAAGTAGGGCCGTGACATGACGAGACAAAATATACGTAAAATTTTCTTGTGAAAAATATAAGATATTGTATCGTTTTATAAAAAAATTTATTGGTGAATGTATAGATCATCTTTCAGCCAAAATGTTTAAAGTTTTTATGCAATCAACATGAATAAAAAGAGCACTTCAATATGTTGCATTATTTTATTTTTTTCTGTAATAATGTGACAGGTCAATTAAATAATTTCTGGTTAACAAAGTCTACAAGATCATATAGTAAACTACAATTAATTTTAACACATAATGTTTTAAAATTATTAATTCTTGTTATGTTTTCATTGCGTTATTTATTATCTTTGAATCCAGTTATTTTTAGATAGGGTGAGATAAACATTAATTAACAGCAAACAAGCTTTATATTCGACCCTTTAAAGCTTTTACACCTCTAAACAATCATTCTGTCTAAATATGTATTAAGAATTGGTTGGCCAAAAATCGATGGTTGAAATAACACACTTTTATTGAAGTTACAGGTTTTTAAATGAGTTAAGTATGTTCCATTGCTATGCCTAATTCTATCGTCATTCCTAGGAAAACACTAGGCATTATGAGATTTAAAAACAACACTTGTCTTAAGTTTTATGGTATTATACTTGTTTATCTACTCCTAGATTTAGCCCCACTTACACGTAGGAATACTACACTTATTTACATAAGAATTTGATTTTTAAATTAGCCGAGTGACTCGGTACGGTTGCTATTAGATTCAATCACAGATTCAATCTTTTACCTTCTGATTACAAATCTCCACTCACGCATCCAAATAAATTGAATGTCGTCATGAATAGACATCCAATTAGCTTAATGTGGGTTAAGACCCTCGCGGGCATCTGGCAACTAATGGAATAATGAATATCGATTATTGACGACTCGTTTTCATTTCCACATTCGAACTGAATCAAATAAGTCCATATACTAGGGGATATGCTTTGCATAGTTACAATCGACTACTGCTAAACTAAACAACACCACGTTATTCTAGATTAAGTCAATAAGATTCATATTATTGTAGAGAGGTTAGAAGAAAAAAAGAAGAGGAAACCTTGTAAACTCCATCAGGAGCCTCGACTCTGGTCGATACATTCTACTACATTACCGGATTGGGAAGCCGGCGAGCTCATGGGTCCCTTCGGCGGACGCTCCATAGAGTGACCTGGCGCAAGGTCCTCGCCGCTTGCGCTGTCGCTGGAGGCCCGTTTAGAATTTCAATACAACGGACCTTGAAAGGTCCCAACATTACTAACACTTCTGAAAAGTGCTAGCGCTCATAGAATAAATGACGAAAGAAAGTCCAACAACGCTTCGGTTTGATACCATCGCGGGCTGGCGAACTTAATCATCGGGGCTAGCTTTTCAAGTATTCCTTCGCTCTCTAAGTCCCTTTCTACTCGGTTCTCTGGTGTTGACGAAGACATCAGATCTGGCATGAAGAGAGGGATATTAACTTTGTTAGCTTTACTTGATTTCAGCAACACTTTTAACACTGTTGATTTTAACGTTTTTTTTTTATTGGAGGCCTCTCGTATCCCTTATTTATTTATGGGTTAGTGACTTTCATTTCTTTTTAATAAGGTTGCGCTCTTCTTCGATGCATCTCTTAAAATCTTTTATTCTTTCTTTACATTCTACATTTCATCTGTATTGCTCTTTCATTCCATTTTCCCTATTTTCCTATACCTTTCATCCGATCTCAGTTTTTTTACAATTTTTTGTTTACATAATCTATTTACATACTTATTATTTTGCTTACATTCGTTTTATTTCATTTACCTTTTTCATAGATTATAGACTCTTATTTGTTTTTATTACGTTCATCACTATTTTTCTACATAGCTTAAAAAAACTCCGGTCGCACCTCATCATTCTCGATAAGCGAGGCTGTAGTATCCTCAAAGATCTTGGTACCTAACCGGCATTCGGAGCCAACTCGGAATCCTTCGAACGCGGGGCAGTTGGCCGCAATGTGGACCACGGTCTGGCCCACGCCCGGTTCACAGAAGCACAAGGGGTCCTCCTTGAGCTTAAACCGGTGAAAGTACTCAGAGAACCCCCCGTGCTCCGTAAAGAGCTGAACCAAGACTGCGTCCACCTCGACACTGCGGAGCACGCGGCGATTTTGACGTTTTACTCTACACTCTCCGGTCGCTTAACATATTTTCGACAGCAATTGAGTGGTTTCATAGTTACTTGTCTGTATGCCGGCAGCGTATTTGTATAGAGGTCATATATTTTTTAAACTGCTCCACTGTTGCCGGTGTGCCTCAGGACAGCATTCTTTCTCGACTTCTTTTCGCAGTTTTCATTAACTCCATATCAAATCAGCTCCGCTTTTCATACCACGTGTATGCTGCTGTTGATGATATGAACCGTATTTGTAAGTGGAGTAATGCTCATGGTCTAAAAGTAAATCCGTGCAAAACGCGAGTTATTGTTATCGGTAGCCGTAGAACGTTATGTGGGCTAAATTGGTCACAGATTCCTTGTATTATTTGTGACAATACCATATCCAATTTAGCGATAATGTTTAAAATCTCGGGTTGTACTTTGACTGTGCACTCACACTCGGATCTTATGTTAAACATATTAGTCGTAAGATCTTTACGTCTGCGGGGTCCTTACAAAAATTACGCAACTTCCTACGCCAGGCTACCAACATTTCACTGGTACCATCCCTTCTCTTTCCCGTCCTTGATTATGTTGATGCCAGCGATAATAATATTATTAAAGAACAACTTAGCAAGATCGAGTGCCTTCAAAATTTTTATAGTAGGCTCTTAATTAGTTTGCTCAAATATAAACCTAATACAAATATTGACATGTTTCTGAATTTCGTAATAAGCTCAAGTGTTTGCCGATTCAATTTCGCCGGAACGCCCGCATCCTTTCCCTTCTCTATAGTATTTTATTTAACCTGCTTACTCCCTCTTACTTTAAATCTATATTTTTTTCTTACATGACTCACATGATAAGTTGGTTAGATCATCGGAGAACTAAAAATTAACTATGCCTTCTCATTCTACTATGTTTATGAAGAAATCTCAGTGTGTTATCGCTGTCCAGTTATGGTATTATGATATTGTGTAGCACCTCTTAATTATTCGTATTTATGTAGTACCCATGTATGTGTATATATATATATATATATATATATATATATATATATATATATATATATATATAAACATATATATATAAAAATATATATATAAACATATATATATAATACATATATTTATGTGATAAATAGATAGAGATTAGTATTCTTGTATGAATGTATGTGTGTATTTGTATGTACGTACACCTTAAACTGCCCTCCCCTTCACGTCTCTCATCTTCATCCAAAGGTTGTCTGGTAGAGATCGCATCGTGCGATAACACCGCATGTACCATATGAATTGTTTCTTTTTTTTCTTCTATTTATTGTTTATGGTGTACAAAAGTGTTAATTAGTAAAAAAATAAAAACATTAATTGACAACAAATAAGACAAATAACACTATGTAATAGATATTATACCCTAAAATCATTTATAAGTGACATCAGTGGCGTAACGCTTTCTAATCCATATTGTATATAGTGGAAACAATCATCATCCGCTCCTTTGCTACTAATCTCCGTTGACGCGTTTTTTGCGTGAATATAGGAAATTAATATATTTGAGCTTTTCGCTAATAGTAATTATTGGCTATACTTAAGTATTGCAGCTATATGCACTATTGGTAAATTTGCCGCCAATCCATAAACTGGAAGGATTTTACCATTAGGTGCTCTGAATTAATAATGAATTCATAAGCCCGACCAAATACTGCGCCGTAAACATGAATACGAAAGTTACCCCATACATTTTTAATTGATACAGGCAGTTTATTGAGCGTGTTCGCGCCCCTGGCGGTTTATTGTTTGCTGGTTATTTATAATAATTAAGATGAATGATCTTCAATTCTTTAACGATGAATATAAGTAACATTAAATACAGATTGTTTGATGCGGTATTCGGTCGTTAACCCTCTGGATGGATTTACAATATTACTTTATAAAATCGCAATTCACGTCATCTTTATAAATATATATGTTACATAAATATCAATAATTTTGATAACGGTTGTTATTTGTTCACTGAGCATACGTTAGTCCAATTAAAAGGACTACTTATACAATTTTACTTAGCTTATCAAGATAGAAGCTTAAAACGATGTTCAAACTTTTATTCAATTGTGGAATATATTCGCGTCTATTGAGACCGAAACCATCAATCAGTCCAAAATTTACTTATAATAGAGAAAATAAAAACCCATGCGAGTGTATTTTATTTCTAATATAATAAATCATACAGGGTATCATTTTGGTAGGTAACAAATCACGCTGTCGCACACAAAGACTGGGCGGCGACACGGCCAATAAAATTAACCATAAAACATTTAGCGAAAGATATTACGTTCGTAACGTGTTTTAAATTCGCCGGCGTCGTAAAGCCCAGCAATTGAAACGTTTCAACGTTACGTCGCATAAAATTTCGGGACACTTATGCTGTCACAGTTCTGGTTTTAATGCATATTAAGACAAAACTACACATAATACGAGCAAGCGGTGTTCAATTAAACTTAAAAGACTAAATATTAAAACTTTGTCAGGAGAATCAAAAGATGTTATTTTTTTTAAAAAATAACACTGAAATATACGAGTACCTTTATTTTATTTAAGAACTATTATCCAACCAAAAAAAAAAACGTAGAAAAATATATTCTTTCTAAAAATATGCCTTTGTTTCATATATGTACTCTGAAATTAAAACATGTTCAAAGATTTCTCTGTGTCCCGGTGCTCTAGGTATAATATTAGACCGTATACAAGCGTTGATACTGGCATTACCTTTTAATCAATTTGTAACGTCGTAAGAGTTGTGTTCATGTAAGCATACACACGCTTTTCTATTGTTGATGTTAATACAAACTAAAAAAGGAGATAAAGGGATATAAAAAAGGCACTGGAAACAAAGAACAAAAGAATAATCTAATATTCAATATGGTTACAGAGAATAAAAATTTGAATAATTAAGGATTCAAAAGCGTTAACAATCCGAGCAATGATGATTATGATAATAGACGAAAATTAAAAAGTCCTTAGAGAACATAATAGAAAGAAAAATATATGGAAGGCAAAGCAGATAAAATTATATTGCTAGTTGATTTTATTTCCATTATGGACACTCAATAATAATGTTAGTGGTTATTGATGGAATCCACCAATGGTGAATCTGTTGTATATAAAAAGAACGACAAAAGAACTTAGAGACGGGAAGAGCGTCCCATGATCAATTATGAAATAGTCTAGTACTGAGAATAGAAGAGAAAAGTGACTAGAATTTGTAAATTAGCTTGTTTCGTGTGTGTTATCAATCGATAAATCAATTACTTAGATCAATATTGATGACTCAATCCAGCAACAGATTCAGACGATCTCAAAGTGTATCCGATAATGTATCATCACCTATGTTATTCAATTATCTTGCTTTGTTCTCATTAATAATGCATGACACGTACAATATCCAAAATCGATTCCCATACACAAATTGGCTATTAAATGTCGAATAGCTATCATAATCGTTCGGCGTAATTAAGTTGAAGAGGTTGCGGAAAATTAAAAACGGAATGAATTTTGTAGAAAAGCGATGTAAAAGAATAAACAAATATTTTATTTATATTAACAACTAATAATAGTTGTTCAGGCTGTAAATTTTATTGTCATTATGATTACGTGTAATTTTTCAAAGCTGATGTTTGCACCTTTTTTCGAACTTATAAAGGAAGCAAAGGTGTTAGGTACAAAAAGAAGACTAGGGTACTTTTTATTACGGGAACTAAAGAACAGGGACAAAAGATTACTGAGATGTTTATATCACAGACTGAGAAAAGGATTGTGAGCTTTTAAATGCATGCGCGATGCTTGTCTTCTTTTACAGAATGCTACGATGCAAAACTTGTTATTTAGCTAACTACTTTGAATAACATTAAATCATTATATTTACATTGCTGGTGGAAAAAGAAACTAATCAAGCGTAATTATTTTTTACTGGTAACAGCAGTGCTGAATAATGTTGTAAATAGTTAAAACATGAACTTAAAACTTTCCGCAATGTAACGCAATCCAAACAAACATATATGCTTATTATACAAATATTGAAAAATCTGGTTAAATCTCAAGCAATCTTAACGAAGTATTATCTTTAGTATTTGTTCTACTAATTGAATAAACTCTTTTTTTTATTCATTATCTTATGTATAATTTATAAAGGCAACTAAAATTACAAAACACGGCTGCTTAATAAAGATTTTATTTACAATTTTTTCGACTTAAATACGTATGATAAGTGTATACATTTCATTAAACATTTTAAATTGTAATTCAATGTGTTTTCTATTTTCTCTTGTTAAAAAATTCAAACATCGAACAGTACATACTGTACGAGTATTGCAGATGAAATGAAAAAATAATATTGCCTTTTCATAAAGCACGGCGTGTGTAACTAGCACAGCTCCCGCCGGACTAATAGCAAATTTTTATTGTTTTAAAACGAACAGTTTTGTTTTAGACGTGTATATCATAATACATAGCTTTCGGTATGAAGCTGCTCAAACATTGGCACAACATTAACAATGCCCGAAATAAACCCTTACTATGGACATTGCTATCGAGCCATAAAAAATATTAGCAACAACAAAACATAAATTTAATTTTAAAAATATTACAAACTTAACTATGTTATGTGTCGGTCTGTCATTGGAACCCAGCGCTGGGTATAGGACTTCTTCAACTCAATCAAAACTTCCTTATTCTTCGTCTTATCCATTTCTATCGCGTTATTGTTACTGATTTATATATTTTGCCTCTCTATTGTTTTTAGCGGCCTTATCTTCGTTTACTTATGGGAAATTTTTATCATGGGCAGGCATATTATCGCTGTTCATCTTATCTCCCACTCAACGCAATTACTGTGTCAGTGCAAACTTTACAGAATGTATAGGTTTTTTCACATAATATAATCACATTCATTCTTATTTTTTTTTTTCTAATTACAGTTATATTTATTTGTTTTTTTTTTTGTGTTATATGTTTTTATTTGAGAGTTCGTAAGATAAGAATCGCTTTATTACATTCATTGGACTTTTCAATCTCAATACTTGACATATTCAATTATCAAAAATCTCTGCTTACAAATAAAGGTAATATACTAAACGATTCTAACTGTGTATGGATCTAATACTCGCTCGTAGTAGGGGAGTCGTGGTTTCGGCCATTGTTCGAAGTATCCGTTTTAATTTTCGCTGCAAATCACCGAAGTGAGCCGTGGTCCGGACCACTGCGGGGATGTTTACCCGGGGCAAATAAACCGGCTGAACCAATTCCAGCCATTGTTAGAAATATGGCGATTGTTTGTTGCCTCTACAAAGAGCCTGCGCCGCCGAAATAACGATAATAAAGCTCGTCGATACACCTTTTAACGTAGTTTTAATAACCAAATAAAAATAAATACTAAGAATTTTTTGCACAAAATGTGAAATACTCGTTTGTTTTTAGCATGACCCAACCCGCAAAGTTATATAAAACTTATTTTGGTTTAACTAAAAAAACCCTGGGGTGTCTGCACGTGGACGTAAGCGTCCCTTGATTATATGTAATAGATTTATTAAATCAAAAATTCACTGTATGTGTATTCGAATAAAAAATGATCACAGAGCGCGAGAATTTTAAAATCAAAATTTGTTCCAAAAGTAACTAACAGATGATTACAATTTTCATCCTTATTTCTTCATTACTTAACACAAGAAAGTTATAACAGGCAATGTCATCTAACAATGTTAGTGACTAATTATGGAAAAATAATCATCATTTGAATTAAATGGCAATTTTTCACTCGATTTCTTCACTGGGCTTTAACGTTCTAAGTGGAGATCACCGGCCGACAATCGCAGCGTTTGCCGTTACGCACTAGCCGGGCAGATAATCGTGTCAAGGTTGTCATGAGGTGTTTGATGTCGGCCTCTTCCATCCAGTCCTATTCATAATTTATGCTGGAGGCCAATGTCCATCAATGAATCTTCTACGGCTGGAATGATTATGACAGTGAAACATCCATCAGGAATCGAACGCAATCAACCTTCATCTTTAAGGTTGGTGTACGGTAAAGCTCAAAATAGCGCTCTCGTGTTTAATTATACCGTATTGCACAGTGATTATCATAACGAAGACTCTATGTAATACTAATAATGTTAAATAATACTTATAATATTTTATAGCGATATATTATCACAATAACATTTAAATTTTTATGTCGCTTATTCGTTAATGCATCAGGTCTGAAATGCTTTTCTAAATAAATTAATTAACATAAAATCTACATTACCGAAGCAAATACTCAGTTTTAACGCTTTTTACCTGAGAACAATAGCAGAACCGTGAGAGTCAACTCTAATTTCAGAACTACAGGTATTAAAACACAGCAGTTACAGTTAAAAGCGTTATTTCAACTATACATTTCAATTAGGAGTTTACTTTGGTAACGTAAGTTAAATTCACAAAGCACTGAGGTGTATCGCCCCAGGGCACGCCGCTCGAATAGTCCCGTCTCTATAAACTGAACTACAACGAACTAGAAATGTTCTGTGCACGCTCTCAACTTTACACTGAGCTTATCTTATTATTAAATAAATATAACGGGAATGTTAAAAGAATTATGTTACTTTTTACTAATTCAGAGTTAATTCTACATTTCGTCGCGAGTTTCTTTCAAAATCAACATTCAGAAACTCTACAGTTTACATTAAGGTAGTATCCAAAAAGTATAAAAATATTTCATTTGCTTTTTAATTTGCTACAGGGCGTCCATTACTTGACTTTCATTGCTGCTCAAGTGGCATTTTCATATTCCGATTCCTCATTGCGCAAAGGGCACTAAGTCTAAGACTCCTTTTAGTTACTCCCTGGGAAGCTCCGGCTCGAGCCACTGCACCTTGTTTTTACCGAATGTTCGATTACTTCACCGAACTTCAATTGACCAATTCATTATAGAATTGTTAGAAAATTATTTACAATAATCACACCTATGTACAATTTTTTATGTCAATAAACATAACTTAATAATTTCTGTAAATTTTCCAGTTATTGTGATGGAAAGAATTTTTAAATTTGAATAAGTTTTTCTTTATACAAGTGACATTTACTCAGGTGGCTTATTGACATAAGTTATAAATATCGTAGATGCAATGTGATATAGATGGTATGTAAATAAATATGGAAAAATCAAAAAATGCTCGGATTCGTCTATATTGTCCAAATATACATTTATCAATAAAGGCTCTTATGGAGGGAGATAGAGAGAAAAATAAAAATACTACGAGGAAAGTACTGGTAACAGAATTAGTAGTTTTCGTAAGACTTGTGATCGTAGATATCAAGTTCGATTCCCGGGTTTATCCCATTTATTTTATATAACTCATACTTCGTGCATTAATTCTCTGCGTACATAATACCATACTGCGATCGCCAACCCGCCTGCCAAGCGTTGTTATTATAATATGTCCCTACTTAGAAATGTTTAGGTGACTTATGCCTTGCAGTGGGCGTTTATGAATAGCAATTATGAAAGGCCGTTTCTATATTTATTTTTCTTATAAATCTATCTAGATTGGGACAGGTCAATAACTTTTGTCTCTACGAAATATGTTGGGGCAACTAATGTATTAATTAATATCACGAAGTCATACACAACAATACGTTTTAGTTTATTTTTCATAACCAAATATTTTTATAAATAAATTTTACTTGTTTAAAATGAGGGTTTCGATACTTAGTTGAAAAATATCAAGTACATTACCAAAATTACATTATAAAACAACAATTATATTAAAATACAATATTGACAATTCTCCACATAATTTACTTAATATTAAAAGAAAATATGGACTTGTATTGTAGAAGTTTATTTAATACCCACTGAGTTAACCGAATCGTTACAGAAATACCTCTTGCTTAATGGAGAGAATCCTAAATAATCAGAACATGAAATGGAATCTAAACTATAAATTAATGTAAAATAAATAACGCAAAAACTTTTATTTTTGATCATGGGGTAAACGCTGTTTGTCAGATATTAGTTCTGGTAAGTATATATATTATTATTTACTTTTTTAACGAAGTCGTTATAATTTAGCTAACCCGCCTGCCAAGCGTGGCGATTATAGTATATACCCCCATAGATATATTAGAGGAAGGCATATGCTTTGCAGTGAACATCCATTGGCTTTAACGACGAACGGTTCAATATTTTTTGACAAAATAATCAATAGTTAATAAATAAAACGTGATTAAATAAAAAAATAAACTAAGTGTAGTTATATGTTAACTACTCTCGGTCGTGGTTTACTGTTTAATTACATTTTCAAAAGAGTAAAATGAAATATCCATTCACGTTAAATTAATAAAGAAGAGCCATTAACAAACGGGCTGCAGATGCAAGAAAGTTACGAATTTCATCACAAAGGACAAAGGAATCTCACCTGGGGCCATTTGTTCAGCGTACGTATTTGTTCGCGCCTAATTAAACACGAAACAATGGCGGCAGGTAGAGACGGCTGGCAGTGATAGGGTTATGAGACGATGTTTATGTCGGCAACTAATCTAAGCGGACGTCTCGACGCTGGCTCCATGTCACACATTGTGACAATGACTTCGTTTTGTAATAAAACCGAGAGATGTAAATATTTACATCCCCTGTAAAGTCCACTTATTATGCTTTCCGGAAAAGTTGTTCATAATGGCTAAAAGCCCTGTAATTTTTTTTTCATTCAACTAATTTTCTAGACACATAATTAAATGTCACGGGCTGCAATCTTATTGATTACGAGACAGTAAGTCAGTAGGAAACTAAAAGGTTTGTAAAGTCCTACTACTCACTGTAATATTTCTCTGGTTTTTGTTTATCACTGGATATATGAATGTACAGTTTGTATTTACTATTTAATTTATGTATGTACTTATTTTTATGGTGTTTTAATTATACGTACTCTGAGTTATACTAGTACGTCGGATTAATGACCGCTTTTGCAAATTTCCGTTTGTTAAGTCCATCTAATGGTTGTCTGGAAGAAATCGTCGTTTACACTTATTCTTTGGCCTTTTTATGATAAGTCCTTTTGTCTATCTTGATTGCCAATAAAGAGTTAGATAACACGACCAATTATATGACTATAATGCTATCGAAATGTATTTCCATTTATAATTCATAATAAAAATTAAGAAGAAAGATGAGAACCACTACACAAATTAATTGGCGAATATTATTTGTTTCAGGTTCTAAAGTTCTAACGATGCTTGAGAAATTTCACAAAATGTTCAGACTATTGAAACTTTCGCGTTTGACAATTCGTTATGAAGTTCGCGCGTTTAACAGTTCGCCTTGAACTCCGCACACTTCACGCATTGCAATGTTTTGTTGTCGTTTAACAGCTTCATAGGTCAATATTTATAGTTCACAAAATTAATTTATCTCTTTCACGTTTCATTAAGAATTACAGTGATCACTTGTAAATATTATATTTACGTATTTCTTTTATTGTAACGAGATGGGCTTATAGCTTCTGGCGGAACAAAGTCTACGGGACAGCTAGTTCACGATAGGTTTATTCTCAGAATCAGAGAATAATTTTAAGCTACTTTTTATATTAAGATTAAAAGGCAAATTGTATGATTAAAATGCGACATAATAGTGATGGAGTTTATCTTCTATATTCCATGTATATTCCAATCAATTAACATATTAATAAACAGTCAGTACACGTATCTGTGAGTGCTATTAATATTAGCCACCTCATTCCAATAATGAGAGCATTGGGCAAACATTAGCCTTTCCGCCGACTATTTATCTAATAACAGCAAACATTTGCAATCACAACCGATACTGCGAATTGAGCTGGGCACGGTAGACTGTAAAGTTCCAGCCCGCATAACGTACTAGTGAAACCATGAATATGAAATCGAGAGGAATATGCAGCTGACTGTATTCATTAGGAATTGGTCAGTGAACGCCGTTTAATCTAATTTTAGTGTATATTGTTATGTAATTGTATAAGTAAGTACTTTATTTAATACATTCCAGGTTATTAAACATGTGACGAACTGAAAAGTTTCCAATAACAAACGCTAATGTAGTACTGTGCAAAGTTATAAACTTCAAAATATTTATTAACACAGCTTTATTTAAAGATTAATTTATTTTTTACTGTTAGTTTGTATATTTAATATTTTTACTCTTTACTGAACATCAATATAGGATATAGGTAACATATGAAGTAAAATGGCGATATTATCGAACGCTGCGATTTCTTCCAGACAACCATTATATGGACCTGGTTAATAAAGAAAAATAAAGCAGGCTGACATCAAGTAGTAGAAGGAATTAGTAATACACATAGAAATAACTATATACTGTCATAACAAATAAACTACCCAGTTTAAACACGATATATACATATCAAATAATAAAGAGGAGTACATGTCTTCTAGTCATTGTATTATAGTATAAAAATGATTGACAGCAAGGCAAACTACACAAAAAGGATTTCATTGGTCACATCATATTTCTTTTAGGTTATAATATCTTTTATATTTGTTGAAATATTAACAATGTATTATCACTTTTTAACTTTATACATTTATTTGAAACAAGAAATCAACATAGAACATTACCTTAAATAAATCCTTGCAATTCGAAATATGTAAAATTTTTCCTAAATAATTTAATTAACTTCTCATTTATTTCCCAATTCTATAAAATATCTGTAAACAGTCTCTTCACATGCAAATACGTAGTAATTTCTTTATTAATAATTGTAATTAACAATTCGATTCATACCAATCGCGTAAGTCCATTTCAATTAAAAACTGAACGCAACTGAACATTAATTGTCTGCTTGATAGACAACAGAGAATATAATTTTCTTAACGAATAATATACTGCGTGTAAGCGAACAAATTTACCTTAAAACATTAAACAAGCCATTTAACAAACCCTAAACAAAAAGAATGCGAGATAAAATATTCTATCAACAAAAACCGTCCGATCATAACTCACTCAGAGGTGCGTCGTGGGGCTTGGCAGGTGGTCTAAATAAATACGGCAATGGTCTATCGCGGAGTTAGATAATAAATTCAAGAGGCAATCAACGCAACGAGGGCGGGTAAAAATATTAATAGCCGAGAAGTAATTACATATTCATAAGCTCCTTCCGCGCGGAATGCTACCGGGGACGCCACGAAGTAATCTCAACTCCCTTCAATCGGATGTGCCTCGCAATTCACATCGTTCTGTCATTTCGAACAGAAAACTGATATAATTTTTATAACTGATATAATTTTTCCTCAAAAATCTCTTTGCATTATTGCCTTTATGATATTTCGATAAGGCGTTATACAATCTTTGTATAAACAGCACCAAATACGAAATCACATGAAATTTCTTGTTCTTATTTAGTTAACCCTTTCAGGACCATAAGGTTACGGTACCTTATTTAATCAATTTAGCTAGATGTAATGAATTAATAGGCATCCTAAAAACATAATTTATACTAAAAATTCAAAAAAGTTTTACATTTTTTTTGGAAATTTATGGGACAAATATGTCCCTATGGTCGCTAAGGGTTGCTTTCTACTTAAACTCTAAATTTTGGTTTACTTATAAGTAAGTCTGTTTTGTTGTAAATAATGTACCATTGTTACTTAGTGTACTTTTTTTTACTTGTCTATGAATAATATAAATATAATAGGGCAAGTTATTTGTGGTACTCGGCGAAACAATTCCTGTTGTTAGATGATTGGTTAATGATTAAATGGATTGTTTTTTGAGACGTTGAAGGTTCAGGTGATTCTTGCCGTTGAAGAATCGTCGTTTCTTCAACCTCGACATCAAATACCCCTTGGTCATCATCCTGTACTAGAAGTCTTTGGTCTTCGTCATCAAGCACTAAGTCATCTTCCTCATCGCTATTGTCACCCACAAAAAATTGAAGAATTTTATTTTTTCAAGGTCAAAAACTGCACGTCACTTACGAAACATATTCTGAGAAAAATATGAATAAGAAAATGATAGTATTTTGGTATATCACCAGGCCAAAAGTTAAGAAATTCCGTTTAAAAAGTATCCCTTTACGCCGACAGGGACATCCGTGTTCCATAATCTTTATAATGATTTATCACAGAATACAACATAAATACATTACTACTGAATATTTAGAATAACAATTTACTTAACAGGTAATGATAATTTGACACTGTTAAAACTTGAAAAGCACTTTTACAATATCAATTATTTATTCCAAACAGCAGATCATTCGCGCCAAAAGAACTCTAACGTTTCGATGACGATAAACAATAAACGGTGTTAGTTATCCTATATTGCCAGTAAAAAATAATAAAAAGGTACTTTCCGAAATATTAAAACAAAAAAATAATTTACAATAGTTACGTAAATATTTAATTAATCCATCATTTTTGCTTGGGACACCGGCGTCCCCGTGGTCGTGAAAGGGTTAAGCTACTACGCCTTATAAAAGTACATAAAATAAAATGGGCATAAAGACCAGTCTAACAATTGAAAAGACTTTATATAAGAGTAAGTATGAACGATTGCTTCAGACCGCTGGAGGCGGGCTTAAGATTTACCTTTATCCCAATGGAATATTTAGTCATTTTCTTGGTAAAACTTCTTGTCATTCTTTCTACTGTAACATTAAAATCTACGAAAACTAAAAATCTACTAAAAATTTTGAAAATATTCATGTTATGTGTTATATGGATTTAATATTAAAAAAATATTTATAACACTTTTTCATAATCCACGCATAAATTGCGTCCGTTATTTCGTTCAAATTTCCACAGACGCTTGTAAAAAGTGCCTGCCAATAACCAGAGCGTCGGAACTGCACACATGCCGCACAGAAACAAAACAGAGAGCACTCGGTTGCGAGTCATCAATCAATCGTTAATCCAACGACGCAATATCCATAAAATGAATCGCGAACTGGGCGGTCTCGGCCCGCGCGTAATAGGCAGAGCGGACTCACGACAATGCCGCAATCCGACTACCAATCTGCATAATGGATTGCTCGGCCGAACGCGTCCTACGGTCGCTCATTCAATTGTCGCGGCGACCGATGTGTGCCGATGTGTCGCACCGGTTATTACGGAATACGGAATTAATAATTTCACGGATGTTCTAGCGTACCAGCCACTGATCGACGCTTTACAACACACCTGGCCTTCTTTTTTCAAGTCGAACGCACGTCCATGTTTCGAATATTAACGAGGCCTTATAGTTTTCCCTTCACCCGTGTAAAAGCTTTCATTCTAATATATTTTCAAAGAAATTATAGTCGTATTGACAGGAGTGGAGAAGGCTGCAAGGGGTCTTTGCGGATTGGCAAAAGCACCTACAAAGAACAAGAAAACCAAATATTATAATTACTGTAAAGGTTCGTGAAAAGGGTACGTAATAATATTTCTCGGCGAAGGACGCAGCTATTAAGAGTAAATGTGGATCAGACTGTGAGGAATGCCCTATTTCATTCATTGGTCAAGCGACAGCTTACGCTGGACAATGCTGGCCTAATGGTAAAGATATATGGTAGGGACAACGGCTTCGGGAACGCCGTAGTTTTTCGCGAACATCGTCTCAGCCAACCGCGTACTTCATCGGGTTGAGCTAGGCATGGTTCTAGCCGAGATATTCACGGATCACGGGGGAATTCTCTGAGCACATTTATAGGTTTAAGTTCAAGGAGAGTCCCGCGTGCATCTGTGACCCGGAAGTTAACCAGACCGTGGTGCACCTAATCACCGGCTGACCCGTACTTGGCGCGAAGAGAACGGATTACCACTTTCGGTTACATAAAAGGATCGAAGAGGGAACCATCGACACACTAGTGAAATAAGCAGTCTCCAGACCCTTATAGACTTCTGTAGGAAAGTCATAGGACCTACGATAAAAGCCAAAAAATGAAAGGTTTAATTAAAATAACTTAAATAAAAAAGGAAATATGATAAAAAATATCATAACAAGGAAACAAAATAATATTATTATTAATCTAAGTCAAATAAATGTTAAAAGCAAAAATAAACAAAAAAAGGAAGATGTAAATGCCAAGATGGCGATGAATGTAAGGCGATGTACAAAAAGAAAAGTAAGAAAAGGTATGCAAGATATTGTAAAGAGAAAAAGGGGAATGAATTGAAGATATTAAGAAGGTTTAGGGAGCACCATGACAAATATAAGATTCGGTGAAAAATTATTAATTGTTTAAATAGTGCCTGCCATGGTTGGTAAGAAAGGTACTCAAATACGGGGACATAAATAAATTCGCTTATTTTATAATATTCATTTATAACATCAATTTCCCTATTTATAATATAATTTTCAGCTTATGATTTTATAAAAACAGAAAACATAACTAAGTTGACAACGACAAGAGAAATAGCAAGCAATTAATCAAAACAACGTCAAAATTAGGAGAAGAGTATGAATGAGTTTTAGTGTTAATATTCCAAAACTTTGGAAGAACGAAGATACGAAGTACGAAAAACTAAATAATCACATTTCCTTTATAACTATCGAAACATTTTCTATGTGCTTTAAATGTTTATTGAATTATATGCTCATGGCCCTGGGAGGAAGCTTTGTCTGCAATTTAATAATAATATTTCTCTAAGTACTTTATATATTCATTTATAATGCAACTGGAACATGTACTTGATGTAAAATATTGTCATATTTACTAGAATTTTAGGCCTTGTGTTAAAATTAAGAATGTTTTTGTTGGATAATAAAAGTCGTGGTAGAAAGTAGCTTGTTCTTATAAATTTGTCAACTATTAAAAAAATGTTAAGACATTCTTAGAAATATTTACTCAAATAATTACAATGCGTCTCCAAAAAATAAAATTTCCTCTGCACTTTTAAATGTTCGTCTCTTTTAATATTTTACGACGACAATAAATTTTTATTAAAACAAAACTTTCTGGAAAAATTAGTCACTGTATATCATGTTTTGATAGGTTGGACCTATATTGTATACTACAAGAAATATTAAAGAAAGAAAAATATGATACAATGTTCGTAATTAAAAATGACGCGCAATAATTCAAAAGTATGTAAATATTTGGAAAATTTTACGCTGTAATCCCGTTCCCACATCATTTCGCAGAAATCGTCACGAACGACAGGCCGCGTCATTTCCATCTAATTTTGATTGCTGTCCGGCTTAGGTGTATTCATTTCTGAATTCGTACATTAGAGCGGTATTGCATATGTGGTTACCACAAATTGTTCGACTCGTAGTTTAGAATTCAAATGTTAATATGGAGTTAGGTGACAGCATACCTCTGAACGCGTCGCACGGGAATTCTTTGCATATTTGTTTTAACAATTTTGTCAACTTGTTTGCTATTTCTGTAAATTATTTACATAGTTTCAAAGTAACATATTATATAGCAATTGTTAGTAAAAGGTCTCTTGAATGGGCTAATACTATGAAGAGTTATCAGTATTCAATATAGACTGACATACAAGCAACCGAACGTTTACTGTTATATATTGTTCTAGTATTACTAAATGTACTAAAAATGATAAGAATGTCCAATCCAGATGAGCGCAATCGACTGCCATTGGGGCCGAAAGTTTCTCAAATAGCCACAAACCGGTAGACTCGGCGTGGTTAAGCCCACCACTTGCTGAACCGACTTCATAATCAAGGACGCAAAAAGTCGCTGGATGCAAGTAACGTAAGATCGGTCTTTGTGTCGATCTTTAAGCCGCCTTGTAGTAAGCGTCTATCGGCTGACATAATTTATTAAGTATATAATTTCTGAAAGCCTAGAAATATGTTGTAAATTTTTTTTATATCTTACCTTGTCTTAAAAAGTCATTTTAGTATCATTAAAATCGTTTTATAGGTTGTATGTTGTAAGAAAAGAAATAAAGCTATCACTAAGAGCTATACCATAACCGCCGTATAACCCGAACCTGTTTTCCCGAGACCGAAGATTTATTGAGCGCATATTGCACGAGCTGTGAGAGGGTCCATGTTCAGAAATATGATTTTAAATAGGCACTAACTTTGATGGACGACAGTGCAATTGATACTTTATATCGTATAAGCTTTAGATAAACAAGATAATGTCGATAAATTAAATAACGTTTTATTAAATTTTCAATTCGGAAGAAGCGTTATATATATATATATATATATATATATATATATTTAAAATTCATTACTTACCACTTACATATCTGTGTATTACACACTTACTTACATGTTAAAAATATGTATCTTATTTACTATAATAATGATATTAAATATAATAACCTGAGAAATAAAGTGTTTTATTTTTTTTTCATTTGTACAAAATATTACGTTCTGCTAATTCTGATATATCTACTGCAATACTTTAAAAAATTCGTTCATTCACTTAAAAGAACGTAATTGAAAATTCACAATCGCAAACGATTTCACAAAAGATTAAAGAACATTGCAAAAACCTTTATAGAAACAGCTCCTATTAGGAATTTCAGTTGCTCGTACAATGTCAGTGCGTTAATTGAAATACATGAAGTGCTCTGAAATTGCCCGTATGAGCCGCGCCGGCCAATACAAAAATACAATGGGTCCGGCACAATGGGGCCCATTCACCGGTCTTTAACGTGCCACGCTAAATGGAAATTTTAGAGCCCCGATACCCATCGAATGAACTTTTCTTTGCCATAACCGACGTAATCAATGCATCGGAACTTTTATCCGTAAATGCTTACAATTATTGTTAATATAATGTTGTCTCTTACAATATACTGAATTCTTTTAAGTCATTATACACATACATATAGTTATACATATTTATATAGAATTTTTTTAACGTTTCACAAAACAGAACCCTGCCGATCTTTGCTCGCAGTCTCACTTTTCTGTCCGATGTGCCAGACGCCAGTAACTATTCCTACCTAACCTACCTAACGTCTCTATCAAAAGAAATTTACTTCGGTAGACGCAGAAAGGTTATTTATTTTACACTCTTTTTTATCCATATATAATTATAACGTTCACAATAGCGATTTGATTTTTACACGGTTCTTATTATTTAATTGATACCATAGCCCTAAAAATTAAAGATAGTGTGATGCACTACAGTTTTAATTTCGACCAACGATGCGTTTTAACTAACAACTTATTGTTATTTATTTAAATGACAAATGGTACTTGGTCATAAACAATTTTAAACTGGAACGTAAATATGTCTGCATGAAGTGTGTAAAGTGTGTATGAAATGTGTTGAGTTATATCAGTTATAAAACTGATATAACTCAACAGTTAAAGTGAATTTCGAAAGTTTGCGCGCGGTTGAACTACTCACCCACGCCATCAAATTCAAAGATTGTTTATTGTTTATATACAGTTATAATTACACATCTCTATCTTTTATTTATATTTATACGTTAAGAGTGTGTAACTTACATGAAAATCAGACAAGTAAATTAACCATTTTCAGCAGTTATTCTATTATCAGACCAGTCTCATAGTAGTCGCTCACATATTGTCTCTCAAGTGTCTTATCCTGATTGATAAGAATAGTAATCACGGATCATCTTTTCTTAAACTTGATTTAATAATCGTTTTTTTTTTATAAATATTGCTTTAAATAAATTATTGATTGTTGTCCTTTAAGTGCAAATATAATTTTTAATATAAAAACAGAATAAGTCAAACTTTAGGACTTGTCGATTAAATTGAATAATATCACGAATGCAAATTAGTAAATTACTTTCAAAGTAACTTAAATAAAACATTAAGTATTCATAACGAACTTCCTGATTGTCAATTTTAAGCCTTTAATTAAGTCTTGTGAATACGTTATAACCAACGTATTACATTTTTATTTCACATGGCCTATTTCATTTGTAATCTCTGTACAGCAATTGAGATGCGTGTTCTGACATAACCCGTGGACCGTGCCAGTTAATAGGAAAACACAATGGCCGTGGAACAATGCTTCACTCTCCAGTCTTTACCGTCTAGTCAAATGGAAATTTTAGCTTCCATACGAATTTGTGATATCAATTTTTATTTCAGAATAACGAATATATTTAATTTGTTATTATTTAATAAATGCTACATTTTTATAACAAATTCCATAGCAAATAACTCAAGCAAACATTATGTTAAATACGTTTAAAACGAAAATGTTCTCATTAATGTTTTGGAAGCATATATATTTAAGAAAAAACCTACTCATTAGTTATTATTTTTTGTAAATACAAGGGACATATTTTAGAGAGATATTTTTGTGTATGTGCATTATAATATCTTAGTTCAAGTTACTTGGCATTATGTAATAATCCATCTATTAAATCAGGTAGACAAATTCAGACTGTGCAAGATTTGGTCTTTTAATCACCCGAATACTGAACTGTTAGCGAGCCGTTATTTTCTATCTATCCGTTAAATAACAATAACTGACTTAAGCTAGATACGCTTTTTAAATTATTTTATAATATGTTAGGTGATTTATTAACATCATTTAGATCTTCAAGATTGGAGGGTCAGAAAAACAGGACGCAATTCAATGTCTACTTGATACCAGTGTCAAAAGGTAGAAGTGCTAATGAAGCTAACATATTTGAATCGTAGAACAGAATCCGAAACCATGCCGCTTTGTGGCGAGCTAACGAGGTGATGCCGGTGTTTGTCGACCTACACTAGAACCGCATTTAATCGATTACAAGCCCCACTACCTGTACAAATTTGTTTAGTCCGTTATAAAGTCCAAAACGACATATGTTTACGAAGTTCACCACGGTGCTGTGACCATTGCAATACGCATACATATAGTATGTATGTGTGCGTGTGTGTGTGTGCGTTAAACAAGATACAGCCGTCCATAATACCTCTTTTGTTATTAATTTGTTTAAGAATAAATTTTAATATTTTATATGAATTCTTGTTTTTTGAGTATACGTTGATGATGAAATTTGTACAAAATATTTTACCTGTAGAACGAAATAAATTCATATAAATTGAATACGTTCTTTGCCATTTGATCGTGATTTTCCTTAGCAAACGAATTCTCAGAAGAGATGATACAAATTAGTCTCCACAGTCCTAAATCCTATTGAATCCTTCTTATAGGCTTATCTATAATCTAAAGCTCACACTAAAAGCCGACTTCCCGGGCATTTTAAAAAAATTATTCATCACAAAATGGCCGCCATCGTTGTCTATTAACCAAGTCATACAAAATTTTATTGTCCGATTAAAAGTTCCGTCAACGCTCAATGTTAATTTCAAAATTATATTTTAAAATAGAAATTATTAATAAACATTTTGATCTTAGAATCCGTTGAGTAAATAAACAAGTAATAATATGTAATACCTATACAATAAGCTTGAGTTTAATATGGTTTAACCAGACATTTAATACATCAAATAAAATAGTACTGCTACACTCTATATATACAGGCATTTCATATCGTGGTAACCTTTAATATAAATGTGTTGACATTAATAACAAAATATAATGCAAACGACTAAAACCAATCTCTCATAACTATACGAAAGAAATAAATAGTTTTGTAAATTGATAAACACATAATTAAATAATTTTCGGAATTATACTTGCTTGATCTACACTTACAAAGTTAAGATATTACGGGGAAGATATTTTTATATTATGTACTATTTGTAGTGCATTTAAAAAGCATCATTCAAACAAGTAAGAGACTACAATCAAACGATGTCATTAAAATTTTGTTATAAACGTTTAACCACGTAAAGATTTCAATACCGCTTACATATAGACAGTAACAAATGTGAGTGCGGTGAAAAGGGCGTAATATGTAGAAATATGTAGAATCGCTTCTATTTTGTACCTAGACTAAAAAAAGCGCGAAGTGAATATCTCAAAGCAATTTTAATTAAGCAATCAGAGACAAAAAAAAATATCTTAAAGGTTTGAAAAAAAATACATGCTAGGTCCAAAAATATAAAGTACATTAAACAAAATTTCGTAAATTTCATGTAAAAGTAAAAGTACTGATATAAAGAGTTTTTAAAATTAATAAGTCTTTGTAATCGATAAAATCACCAAGCGCAAGACGTACGGCTTAACAACGATTCCTTAATCCTAAGAAAGTAATACGCTTTCTTACAGACGTTAAAGATTAAGCGAGCGAGAAGAAAGGTTTCATAACAAATATTATTACTTAATAATATTTATCGTTTTTTATTTTATCGTGATGTACTCAACATTTGGTAAAATAAGTACTTTTAGTAAAAAGATATAAGTCGATACTTAGATAAAAATGAATTACCAAATGTATTTCTAAGCACAAAACTAAAGAAAGACCCGGACTCGAAGACCATATTTTTGTATGCCAAAATTTTGTATAACAAAATTATGTATAGTATCGCACTGATTTAGGTTTCATTTACGATAAAACGGCCACTCCGAGCCGGTATACTCGGCGTGGGTAAATCCCTCTACTAGATGAACTGACGACATGGGGAACATCGCGGAAAGTCGCTAGATGCAACCCCGATCATCGTGGCAATCCTTAGGGGTAGCCTATGCTTTGCAGTGGTTGTTCATCGGCTGATATGATGATGATGATGAACACCGCGTTAGATTCATAAGGTTTTGGTTTGTAAAATTGCTATTTCGGTAGTAACTAAAAAGTTTTAGTTGTAATAATTTTACTAATATTACTGATTAAATATTCCGAAATAACTTCCTATGTTCTGGCCACGCTTAGCTAACTGAGCTTTTCGAAGTTATATTACCAAAGTAAAATTAACTTGGACAAAAAGCACTTAATTTCTAAACCAGTCAGTTACAAGTTCACTGTGTTTGCAGAAACTACGATATTGAATAAACACTCTGAGCTTTGAAATCGTCTGTTGCTTTTAAATATGACATCAGTACCGAAAATTCCTTTAGTCCTAAGTTTTGAGGTAAGTTATAAAAAGAATATTTTTACAACACTTTTTAAGGACATTTTTTTTCTTTCTATTGATGAGAAAAAAGTGGAAAATGGTTTTCAAGGATTGCTAACCTTTTTCATGAGCAATTTACGCTAAATAAAATTTTATGTACAAACTCCTGGCGATATAAAAGAGTGTGGCGTTTTTGCAGGTCAAAGTTCGGGCATAGTTTAGTATTAGTTATACATATCACGAAAGGCACGAAATCTAACATGAAATTACTGCATCAGCAATTTTTCGGCAAAATCACATGAGACATATCAATTTTTATTTTGATTCTTAATATGTAATTCGATTTATTCAAAATAGATTGGTTTCTTGCAAATTCCCGAGTGCACTTTTAACTCTCTGAAGATGAAGCAAATATCAACACATACAGGAAGGATATTGGTCACGCTAAGGCATAGAGACACTAATAATATATGTGGATATCTATCCCCATCTACAGAGTTCGGGAGACCGGATAATATGCATTTAATAACAGCTCCTGGTCCCGCCCGCAGCGCACTGGCGAAGCCGCAAGACTTATAGCTTTAATAACAACTTAACCTGATCTTGGCTTCCATGGCACTCGAGATTTACTCAGCAGATTTATCTATCTGTTTAATAAGTTTCTACAAAACGGAATTATTATTTATTTGTATTTTGCTTTATTTTAATCAATATTATTTTAATGTCGAAAAATTAGCCTCAGTAGTGATTTTTACATATCGCAATGTCAGCAACTCAGACGTACCTAACATTATTTTGGAAATTCCGGCGCCACAGTTTCGGAGAATCTTGTTATATTCTAGTAACAACGTAACAACGTCGTCAGATATCAACGAGGCAATTGTCGGTGCGTCGTTATTTACTCGTATATCACCATCTAACCAGGTAAGAAAGAAACTATCAGATGTTTAAAAAATTTGTGTCTAACTTACAATAAACAATTTTCCTCAATTAAGCAATTTTACAATGCGGTCAAGCTGAAATATATGTTATATAATAACATCAGTCTAGAAAACACATCATTAATATCGTTGAAAATTATATATTTTTTATTTGTTCTTATACAATGAACTATTGAACAATATTTATTAACTTATTAGACTGGAGACTCAATAAACTTATTAGATCAACTATATTTATATTAACATAATGTGATAAAGAAATAGAGCTGAAAATTATTTTTTTGAAAAGATATCCATCCCAAAGTTTTAAATAAAGTTAGAAATATCAAACTTCATGTATTAAAGGGCTGCTTACCACGAATTTTAACAAATAGAAGGTACTTTTTAATGGGACAAGTGATACTTTTTAAACAAACATTAACCACACACAAAACATTTCGTAACAAGCTCAACGTGTATTTGATATGGCGGTATGATATTTAATACGTTATTTTCCCGGAGCCATTGTAGTATTTTAATATTTAACAAACTTACTGAATATTACGAGAATTATTAAAACAAACTAGAAGAGAAGCTGAAAATTAAAACATTGACTTTGTTATTAACTTTACCACGATAACTACCGTCCGGCACTTAACATTGCATATACTTTATGTTATCCCATATTAAGTATTCACGATATTTAGAGGTAACCTCTTATCATCCATTATAACACATACCCAAAATCATAAGCTTCACACAAATTATGATTTGTGGTCCTTTTAGGCTTGGATGGTAATACCATGGGAAACGTTCCAAGGAAATATTGAAAAAAAACCGTGACACATTTTTGTCTAATGATTTCAATCATTTATTGAAGCTTAATACATACGTCATAGTGCTACTAAATTTATTTATTTATGCTCATTAAGATTATTTGAAAGAATTGTAGCAATCATTTTTATTTGAAATCTATTTGTGTGCAATGGCAATCCTATCTAATTAATGCACAAAGTATGAATTGTGTAAGATTTTTTTTGGAAATCGAACTCATGGCCGAGAATCGCAAGTCTCAGATCTGTACTGCTGAGCTAGTACTGCTCTGCTTACAATATTTGTAATATTCTAAAACAAAATATTCTTTTCAAAAATCTTCAGTGTACTACATCGTTTTATCAACACACTTCGTTTTGTGTGAAAAACAATGAAAATTATTCTATGATCAAATTTCGAAATCGGAATACTTAAAAAAAAAACATTTTATTTAGCTTTACAGTTTAAATGTAGGTAAATTAATTAAGAGCTGATTCGTGTCCTCTGATTCTTTCAAGAGCGATTACCCTAGAGTCGATTTTGGGACTCTGTGTGTCTAAAGAAGTACCCTGGTGAGCAGTCCCGCCGCCATTAAAGCATTCGACATCAGGATATGCACCTCACATCGATACCCGTTGGTCTCGATGCACAAATCATTTACCAGTCACATACACATGACCAGGCGGCCGCGCCCGCCTAACCCGCGTTTAAGTGAGGGCGGTCCGGAGAGACCCGTGTCACTGCCGACCGCCGAGTAGTCCTCGCTTCGTGCTACGTACAGCAAACCTCACTCACTACACTATACACCTACACGGTTATATTCCTCCGCATGTGCACATCTTCGTTGTAACTGGGGTACAATCATCAGCGTAAATTTTTTAGTCCGTGGACCTCTGTTTGCACGGGCTCAATTTTGATGAAGCTGCACAAAGCCTAGTTCGGCTAGCAGCATAACTTCTAATACATCAAATGCAAAATGGTGACCGGAATCACTGGTGGAGCGGAGCCTTAATTAGAACTGATAAAAGCCTCATCATATGTCCCTCGAATTGTATACTTGTTATTGTAAGATAGAACGTCGGATGTTTATACGATCTTTAATAAAGCTTACTTGCTAAACTAAATGTCTAAGAAATGCACGTTATCTCTTATTTAGTTTATACATTGATTTCTAGAAACCCATCTGCGTTCATAACTAGATTGTCGGCTTGAAATTAAACTCATTAAGGGCCTTGACCTCAACTCTCTATAGCATTAATTAATTCACCATAGTAATAAGGATTAATACATTTGAATGCACACACTTTGCTATCACAAATTCTCATTGGCATTACATTCGCCGCCTTAGAAACTACGATAATTATGTTATGTTCAAGTATTTCCGGCAAAATGTAATCAATTGTCGTTTACATTTTCATTATATTAAATAAGTTCTGTATCTTCTACTGTCAATTATGATAGAATAAATATAAATCTAAATGGTTTTCCCGATGTCATATACTAACAAAATCTGTTTGTTACTTTTTAAGCGTATAACACACTTAAATACACACATAAATGCAAAAAGAATTACAAACGAAAGGAAGGTTCGAAAAAAATTACCACCATTTCAACTACAATATCTTCGGTCGAGCATTTACAACCATTTTGATTTTTTCAAGTATTTGTTACATTTATATTCTTCATGCATATAGTCTTAAATCGTCATATTCAACTACCTGTAATTAATTTTGCATATTAATTTGAAATAATAATTAATTGTTTAAGTCGTCGGAAGATACTGGAAGCAGGCCGCTTCCTACGGGTCCTATTGGGAATCTATGAGTGAGACATGTACAGCAGTGCTTGTAAGTTGCAGTAAATAACAGGTGAATAAAACAACAATATGGGCGCATACAGCATTTATTATTCCTTTACTTAAAATTACTAATCTCTTAGTAATAAAGTTTGAACACATCAGAACGGAGGAAGCCACACTTCGAAGTTTGGTCCATAGCCGAGCTTCTTACGCAGTAATGCTTCAAAGGCGGTGTCGCGACCGCTATCCCGAGGCGCTCTCATATCGCGGCCGTTTTCTTTAACAACCTCCCTCGCAGCGCGGAGGAACTTTGATACATGCGCCACACTTTCTCTAGCATCTTCCATTGAGAACTGCTAAAATATGAACAATTAATCCCTAAAGGTTATCTTTCCAATTTATAATTTATTATGCAGTGTATTAGGTTACACGTGTAAAAGCTTTAAAGAGGCGTATATACTTGTAAGTAATTTTTTTTAAGTTTTCACTTATTTCCAATCACCCTGTGTACAATGTAATCACTTTGAAGTATGTCACACTAATTTATTTATCTAATGGAATGCGACAGGCCAATGATTTCTGGCAGAACAAAGTCTTAGAAAACAGATAGTATATATTAATTTAGAGATGTAGTAATTCTAATTTTGAAAACGCTTTTTTATTAAGCTATCGTTACGGTGTTTATTATTTCTGAATCCATTGATTTTTGTATAGTGTGTATCATATATTTATTGACATCGAATTATAACCTATCATCCTGTATAAGTGTTCATTACTTCGTGTACTTAATCTAACCAACAAGATTACCGATGAGCGTTATCGCTTCAATTTGTAAATCTAATTTTAAAAATTGAGGTTTTTGTGCCTTGGTTATGCTAGGTATTCACCGTTCGTATTTGCGTCGCAAATAGTTTATGACTAAGAAGTATTGTGAGTAAATTGCGAAATGTTTAAAAGTTAACCGATAAAGTATATCTACTACGCCATGAAGTAAACTAATAAAAAGATAAGGAAATCTGTTCCCTAATTTTGTCTCTACGTAAATTTTTTTCATGGCTTCTTTATGATAGGCTTAGAGGTTTTTGAACTCTTTTGCGGGTCATAATAAAAATATTGTAACACTAATGTTTGAGGGACTTTAAAAAGTTTACTATTATAAATATATATATATATATATATATATATATATATATATATATATACACATCCGTCACTCCGTTCTTTCAGTTCTGCGCCAATCCTTTCCGCGATGAACATAGTAGACATTGGATTATATAGAAATCTCACACCAAAGGGAGTCTTGTAATTACTGTTAGTGCCAAATATTCTGCCGACGTCCACCACTCAAAAATGTTTACTATTTTCCTCGCATTTTTTTCCATTTTTATTCAGCAACAAAACTTCCTCGTGCCTTAATGAAAGGTATATAAAAAAAATTAGCGGAAATGTCGAGCCGTTCACGAGTTTTTACCCATGCAAAACATTAGGCTATATTTTATTTATATAGATTAGACGTCTACCCACAAGGTGGACAAATGACCATGTTAATGCTACAAGAAAATACTGGATGGAATTCGCTTTCAACCGGTTAATAGACCGTAAATCTATGGGCTGGATCAGCAGAAGACATCCTACGACTGAAATGACGAATATTACTTACTTGTTCGTCATCAGGAAGCGTGTGCGGATAAATCCGCACCCAGTGTCCGAGTCGAGCTGGCGCGCGATGCCAGCACACGCCGTTGCCCCACGAACTCGCTGTCAGCATGCGCCGGCGACTCGCGGCCGTCGCATACCCGCCGCGCCAACTTTCCTCACCACAATCCACCCCTGACGTGGCCATGCCCGAGGTTGCCTACATTACATCAATTTACTTACATAGTGGCTTATAATATTTAACAAAAAAGACCCTTGTCCATAAAAGCGGTGAATAATATATTCAAATTTTAAATTCTTTTATCCAACTTACAATGCATTACACTTCTTATGAAATCAAATTAAGTCGACCGCCTGTTTGAATGATAAATTTCTCATTCTTAAGAATAACAGGCGAAAGAAATACAGTGGGACTATATATTCAATTGGTATATTTCTTTGTTAAATTCATATACATAGTATCTGTTTACAGCTAGCACAGAATTCGGAAAACTAAATTTTATATTATAAAACTGTGTAAATAGTTTACTTCTATCTAACTACATGTCATATATAATTAATATAATTTACGTTTTTTTTTAAAGTATATAAAAATAACATTTTTAATGAACTTAAAAAAAATGCTGGAGGCGAACGCATCAACTATTTACAATATATTATACGTAGCACACAAACATTCGTTAATTTTTTTTTTTAATCTAGTAAAAGACGCTTTCTGAACATTCTATCTTATAGACGTATGCACTGTCCATAGAAAAATTAACTAACTAAAATATCACCTTACTATTTACGTCACTGGTTTTTCAAAATATGCAACACCCATTATTTAATTAAATAATAGTTCGACATTTTTGGAGATACTGGAAACACTTTCAAGAATAGGATGCTTAAAGACTTTTTGTGTTTTAAATTATGTATTCATTAAAATGAAATTAAAATATCTATGTATTAAAGTATAAAATGCTCTATTATCTCACATGATCTGGTTAATAATAAATTTCACGTCGAGAACCCCTTAAATATAATTTTCTTTAAATATATTTTTCTTCAAAACTGTGTACGCTCACCATAAGCAAAATTATTTGAATCTATACAATGTTTTGCACAACTTATGTAAGCGTATGTTTTACTATTGGCACCTAATTAAAATATCATAAAGTTTATGGTATGTCATTGCTGCCCGTACTATATAGTTGTAAACTTTATGTGAGCTCACCATCCTTCTTCGTGAACAGCGTAATACTTTTGCAATACTTTCAAGATTTCGGATCACGTTTCAACGTTATTTGGTAATTTTTTGTGTTTAATAAAATGTAAAGTATTATTTGAAAAACTGTTACCTGAGTATCTGAGGTTTCTGAACTAGTCTCGGATGACGGCTTACATAGCCGCCCAAATGCAATATTTTTCTCACTGTAATCCTTTAAAAAACAGAAAATTTTCGATTAACGACATTTTTTTACCTTATAATTATGATACGCGATGCAGCCTTCGGTTTAAAAATGCTTTAGCTGATTTAATTTTCTCTTGAACGCTCTCTCGATCACATCAAAATAAGTCGCAAACTATTATGCTCTTTAATCATTACATTATTTATTATAGAATTATTTTCATTCTACTTTATTTTTAAATTATGCTAAGCTTTTTAGTATTAACAGAAAAACTTTCGATTTTGTCTCATTTTAAGTCTTATAATTTTTTTCATTATCATTTCTTTTATTTTTGCGGCAATTATAAAGAGAATAAAAATATCGGAAACAAGTTATTCATTTGCAATTATAAACTAACTTGTTTATGTTTTGATATTTCTTGAACCTAGTGTAAGATTTTGAACAGAGGCAATGTCATCTAATCCACATAAAAACGGAAGAACAAGCAAGTTTTATTAAGCATATTGTTGCCAATTGTAGTTTAATTTAATATAATAATTTGATTGAAGCATATTACCGACTTGGTATCGTTTGGTGATCGGATGACAACAGTTTTTAGAGGAATTACGGAGAATACTTTTAGATTTTTTTCTGTGTGCATAACCGTGTCCGAAATTGCTGCGAATGCGCCTATATTTATTTATAGCAATAGATTATTTGTTTGTATATATATTCCTTATCTTAGGTATATGAATTATCTACCATGCATTTGTCAGGCAAAGGCGGTTGCAGTGTCACGGGGTGCAAAGGGATCGCACGCCGCCTCCGCCAACGCGCACCGCGGCGAGCGCTCGCGGTTACCACACGGGCCGGCTCTGCCCGGGTCGTCCCGCCCTCCTCCTCCGAACTACAGCTACAAAGAAGTACATTAACATTAATTGATTTCATTTAAGAAAAATTATTTCTTCAATGAAAGGGTCGCCCTGTAGCCGATGATATAGTCAAGGTCAGTCTATGGATACAGGCAGCGCAAGTCCGGTTCGTGGTGGCGATTTTTTGAGGTGATATCTACGATGTGACACTAGACAGCGGGCGTCAAGTTGTTGATATCATTAATGTATCGATGATGATAATAACGATTTCAATAATACATCTACACACCCTCAATACTATACGGTAAATGTCCTATTATATTTTCATCAAATTAAATTTTTATTACTATTGTCAGTACTGTCATATGTGTGTGTTAAAAAAAAGGTTTTATTTACTAGTTGGCATTCATAGAGTTATGGGGTTTGAGGAATGCAAAGATGCCGTATTTTCCGCCAAGATCGGCTTACTTGTCGATTTGATTTGTAACTTAAATTCGGTTTAACATTACCGTTCAAATTAAACCCTCCCCCGAAATCATTTGTTCACTATATAGAAAATATGTACGATCCACCTATAAAAGCGAGACGTTAAAGAGACTAATGCATTGCAAAATTAGTAGTTATTAGCGCAACATTGTTAGCAACACCTGCGCTCTTTACTCTAAACTATTTTTTATATATATTGTGTTTTTTTTTGCTTTAGAGGCGTAACATGTCAAATTTAAAATTATTTTTTTATTCATTCACTATGGATCGGCAAGTAGAACACCCACTCACAAGATGGACCGATGACCCTGTTCAGGTCGTCGGAAAACACTAAGTACAGGCGGCTTTCAACCGGTCTCAACGAAAATCTATAGGGGAGGCCTTGCCCAGCAGTGGACATCTAAAGGCTTAAATAGTGACGATGATGATTACGAGAACACTAAAAACATATTTTATAATAACCAAACAAGATTAATGAAACTTTTTCACTATGCACGGTTATAATATCTTTTAGAAATAGATGGCAAATATTAAATTTCGCTTCTAGCTTTATTACGATGACGGACAAAGATCCTAGTCTCATAAATGAGTCTTAAAAGTACATATTACCTGTTCGTCACCGGTGTTGGTGCTCCTTGCAATAGCGAGAGGCCCGTATGACGCATCGGTAAGCCCAGCAGGTCAAACAGCTCGTGCAACATTGGCTGCTTCACCAGCACATCTGCTTCGCAATCTGCAGCTAACGCCGGAGAAAGGTTCACCTGTAAATTATAATAAATAAATTATAATTCATCATAAATTCAGATGAAGAACATCCACTGTTTTACATAGTCCATAGGTTTCCTATAAGACCGGTTTGAGATGACTTGCAACTTCCAACAACCTTAACAAGGTCGCCTATCCATCTAGAGGGTAGACGATCTTCGTTGCGCTTGCCGGTCCGTGGTCACCACTTCAAAACCGCTAGACCCCAGCGGTCATCTGTTCTGCACGTTATCTTACCCCCCACTGCCACTTCAACCGCTGCCAACCCGCTGGGCGTCTGATACTTTCATTCGTCTGCAAATCTCCTCATTCCTGTTTCTATCTCATAGAAAAGTCGCTATCATAGCCCTCTCCGCTGCTGTTTAAATGATGCTAGCTGGCCAATAAGGCCCGAAGTGAAAGACCACGTTGGGCCATTAACATTATATTGTCTGCCACGTGTCATTGACTACCAACGGTATTAATTAGTATCATTATCAAGGTTTAACAAATCGTTAATGCTACAAAAAAAAGACATTCGACACTTAAACGTACATATAGCACAGGATTTTTTTTAAAAAGGATTTGGAATACATAAATGATTACATAAGTGTTCATATAGATGATCCATATAAATATCCATAATACTTAAACATAATATATGTTTTTTGTCCACTAGACGCGGATTGTAATCATCAAAGTGTGATTTAATCTTTATCTTTTGGGGAACACATTTTCGACTGTAAATACAATGTAAGGCCTTTTGCGAAAAAAAAAAATGCTGTAATAAAAAGAATATATATCACCTCCAGTAACCAAGGCTTCATAGAGTCGTCAAGGAGCACATCAAATCCATAAAACTCGAAACAATTCCTCGCAGGCGGAGTGCCCGCAGCCTGCGCCAACAGTGTAAGCGTGACAAGGGCCCTGATCCGCTGCCACACAAGCCACTCTGATGCACCCCACCTTCCAACCAGCGCTCGTCGCACTTGCTTCAACGTCCATTTACAACCTAATTATATTATTTTGAACTTTAAATAGTTTTACTTTATCAACGTATCAATGTTTGTACCGAAATGTAAATTTAATTAAAATAGGCTATTATCTCGCTTACCGCTTCCAATTCTATCCTTGCACTCGGCATATCGTGGCCCAGTTTTATTTAGAGACGAATTAGTTAAATGTCTATAAGGATTATGAATATCTGATAGCGTATACTTGTCGGTTCCTGAAACATCAAAGTAAATCGAATAAGCATTAATTTTTTATTTCATGTTCTACATACAAAAAATGACAATTTTTAAATTAACTGGTCAAACCATTTTGAAAAAGTAATTTTAAAGATTCATAACTTTATTAATTGATTTAAAACTTTAGTGATAAACGACGATTATTTACAAAACTGGCTTTCTATTTCGTACACTGTAAAACTTCATTCTTACAAGATTTTTTGTGCGTAACACCCTAATACGCTTTTTTTCTTAACCTTAAATGTTTGACTGCTGTGTACATACGGTTTCGAGAAATACAAAAATGATCATACTATTATCCACGTAACATTATAAAATTAAAAATTGTCTTAACAAGAGCTTTCCTCATGCCTTACGAAAATAAGAAAAAACTAATCGAATTGGCTGACATATTTTCGGCTTACCGAAAAATTCGCGGATTCATATTAATTTATATAAATAGGGTAATATATAATTTTAAAGTTGTGGTCGTTTCCTATTTAAAAACTACAGGCACAGTGAGTTGTTAGAACAAATTTCATATCCTTACCAAATCTAGCTAGGCCCTCGGCGTACATATACGCCGTAAGAGGGCGATAGCCCGGTACACAAACATACAATCGCAAATCGAACTTGTACCCGGCTATTAGCAGTGGACGCTCAATGTATCGCTGTACCACTGCAGCAGCACCACATCGCATCTCACATACACTCTGAAAATATAGAAACACAATGTCATCTGTCTCGTATATTGTACACATCAACTAACTGCTACTTGTTCTACTATTTTCATACTATCATTGAATAAACCCTCTGTCCTTTTTTTAGCTATTATAACTCTTCTTTCCGTTTCTTATAAAATTATCTTCATTATCATTTCATCGTCGTAATGTCGTCTGCCGGACATTGGCCCAGAGATTGCAAAAAAAATATTATAATTGCTACTATAAATTTTTATTAAGATTAATTTGTGATAACTCATACAATAAAGAGTATTACTACTATTTACTGTACAAGTGATCATTTAAAACTAAGTATTAAATTTAAAATATTATATACATAACGCTAGCAAAATAGACCAGTTTTGTTCTTTATTTTATATAAACAATGGTACATAAAAATAATTCCTACAATACAGTCTATATTCGTATAGGCGTTTAATGAATGCATGGATGAATTAATTACCCGAAATAAAAATATCCCGCGCCCCTGACTTTGTGCTACAGGTTTATGTATCCACACGACGTTTGACGTAGAACCTTCTTCGGCTCGCCGAAGCCGAGAGCACTCCGAAACTAACTTAGCATACTCTAGCGGCAAATGAAAACACGGTGGGCTGAAACATTAACAACGAAAAATATTAGTACCTTCTCTTTCTTTTACCCATTCTAATTTTTGAAGTATATATATGGCTCAACAATCTAGACAGATGTCCTTGTCAATGTCGTTGGAAGACGATAGAAGCAGGCCGCTTAAATCAGTTTCTGTTGTAAATCTCCTGGGAAAGACCCTGTCTAGCAGTGAACGTCTTACTAACCGATTGTTAATTAAAAGTACTGGCATATAGCTAAACAATGTACACCAGAAATTTATTAAATATTACAGGAGAACGTTTTCTCATACGTTTCCATCTCTAATGGATGTATAATTTTGGACACTGCAATAATTAGTTTGGCAACTATAATTTACGTATTCCATTTTTATTTATTACATATTCTTTAATATATACGTAACATCAACCGAAACCCATAGAGTAATAATATCTCAAAAAAATACAACGGACTGTCTATCACTCGAGGCAATTACTACAGACAACCATAGTATGAAAAAAGAGGACAATTAGAAGTAGTCAACTTACACGGGATAGTTTATAATGCAATATATATACAATACAAAATTAATGCCAAATATACAGACATACATTTACTTGTACACTATACAGACATACACACGCATGTACAATTTTCCAGTTTATTAAAAGATTACAACTATGGAATAACAAGTAGATGAATAAAGGTTATCGGTTAACTTAATCCCTTTTAAATTATTAAAAAAGCATCCATCGGCGATTCGTTGAAATAAATTCAGAATCGAAATATCGAAACGGCGCCATCAAGTTAATGTCTCAAACGCGGCAAAACAACGGCATCGGATCTTTCTTTTGGGAGCGTCACGCGATCCGGTACCACTTGGAGTAATTGCAATGAAGGCACGATTCATTAATATTCCAAATGATAATTTAATATTACCCTGAACTTTCACCTCTCACTCGGTCCGGAACAGTTTTTAATATGACCTTTGAACGTCGCGAACAAAGTTTGCTAATTTAATTTCATCGGAGCCGCTACTGCAGTCGCGCTTTGTTTAACGGAATTGTTTTAAACTGTTTCTATGAATCATAATCTAAAAATGGTTTTGATTTAAATACTTCAATAATTTCTAAACGATGGATCAATTTTATACAATGAATTTAATGATTAGCTTTTAAATTACAGAAACAGTTTTTTGTTATCTATTCGCACGCTCGTCACATTTAGTTTTTTTTTTTTTTTTTTAATATAACTGCATAAATATTTTTTAAAAATATTTCGAGACATTTCCTACTAGTATAGTACTAGTCCTTTGTGTATATGTTGTAAAAAAGATTGCTCTTAACGATAAGACCACTTAAAGATGAGGATAATCATCTCAGCCACAGGACATCTATTGCAGAACATAGTCCTTCCCCATAGATTTCCTTAACGTCTATTGTTACACTAATATATTTCGGTCAGCATATCAAGTCACTTTTCTTAGTACATCAGTGATATATAATGAAAATTAAAATATTTTGTCCACAGAAAAATGACAAAAAAATATTAAATAAAAATGTTATCTCGATCAGCTGATCAGATAGTTGTACCTTTACTGTGAATTTAAATATCTTTTTGTCCAATCGGCGGCAGTCTACATTTTTATACAAGCAAATTTATCACAGAGAATCATTTGTAGACAGCTTAACGGAAATGAAGCTCAGCAGGCGTAAAGAATAATATGCGATGGGCTACTTACTGTAAATACATTTTATCTGAGACATGACATTAGTATTATTCGGCGAATAATTTAACTATATACAAAGCCCAAAAATCTAAAAACAATACCATCGAACATGGCTCGGTGGTATAAAGCGCCGCGGTGATATTGACCTAAACAGCAATAGATCTGCAATGGAGACCACCACGAATTTAATTTTACTGCGGTATTATGAAAACGTGGTAAAGTTGACTGATTGACGTTATACTAAAATTATAATTAATATTAGGAATATGATCATTTAATTATTAATATTTCTAGATAATGCTTGTTGTTAAATATACAGTTGTGAAAATATAAAACATGTTTTTGAAACATACAAATGAGAAGGAAACTATGAATGTTTTTTTAAAAGTATTAAGTATTTAAATTGTATGCTATTTATAAATGCATTGTTGCACGCTTAAAATAATATCGTCATTTTGGCCATGCAATGTCACTTGAATAACAGCATTTCAACGAGGCTATTTAAAAAAAATGTACGTCATCTTTTTACAATGTACCTATTGCTATAAATGTGAAGCTAGGTAATGCCGTGCGCCACGCAACGGGTCGCATAGCTTCATTCAAATCGCCGATGACGTGGGGCGATTGACTTCTGAATCCAGTATTATACACGCCAGGACAATCAACAAATACAAAAATAAATTAACATAATTCAGCTCAATGTATTTTTGCTCTGAATCGAGAGAGTGTACAAGTACTCTAGATATGTGAGAATATAGATATATTCTCATCATCAAATATTTTCTGCTAACCTTAAAAAATACCCGTCTATTGTGATCACTCCGCTTTAAAACATTTTACAACTGTCTTCCAGCTATTTCTTTAGTAGAAAAAACATATCATATTAGGGGGACTGGAAATTAATGTGGTTTCTGTGGATATATTTTACAAAAAAATCGATTGATTTTTACCGCTCCAGCGTTGAAAATTTGTGTACTATATGGCAAAAGGTGAATATATTGTTAATTAGAAATAAAGACTTGTTAAAAAATGTAGTCGTATGAATTTAAATAAAGAAAGTGACATTACTTTCCGGTCCCTCTAACATTTTAGACTAGCAAAATGAATAGAATTGCCGCTTATAAGCGGTTTACCATATGTAATACAAAACGTTATTGTAAATCGAAAGTGACAGCGACAGTTACTCTCATCTGTTAGTTGATATGCAAAATTTTTTTGTTATTCTTTAAAAAACCATTTACCTATCAAAGAAATCGGCCATTTTTTAATTATATTAATTGTTCGTTTAATATTAGATCGCATAAATTTATTATGTAAATGACGTTAATTAATTAATTAAAAAATTAAAATATCGTCTGCGGACAAATCATTGAAACGAATGTGTAGCGGTGATGTTCGTTGTACTAAACCTTACTAGACCAAAATTTTAAAAAACCTTTTAAAAGTACAAAAAATTGTAAGAATCGATCACAAGCTTATGATATGTCTTTAAGTAACAATTCAATATTTTTTTATATATGTATAAATTAAGTGTATTAATATAAAATAGAATGTACAAGTCACGTAAATTTGCTGTATGCGAGCAGCACAGCACCGGTCATCGTGGCGATTTTTGGAAGTGGCCTTTGCCTTGTAGTGCTCGTCTATTGACTGATAATAAGAAAAAGTCTCTACAAAAGGAATATGAAGCTTTTCTCTTTTACTGAATATTTGATAGAATGTGGTGCCATCAAAATCGATCAGTTACACGTCAATCGGCGATGTTTATTGTAATTGTCAAGTCGTTCATCCTTTACCGAAAATTATGGCATATAAACGATCGCTTATAAATCAAATTTATTCATTTGTTTAAAAAACAACAGGGGCCGTTTGAAAGGAAAATTACAATTTATGGCCCCTGATGAAATTTCGGTATTTGCGTGTCTACATTTGTTTTGGTTTGTTTTTACTGCTTGAAATTAAAAACATCAATTTAACCAGTCCTTCGGAAAGCATTATGTGCCTCGATCATTACTTCCGACGTAATCACTGCTATTGCGTTCGAAATACATTAAAGCAGTTGCGAGCAAATTTCATTGTAACGGCGAAAGGGAAATTGGGGGCCTGAACTCGTAACATGCATAACAATAACTAAACTTTGACGAAAATAAACTTTACGCATTTATGAATGAATGTGCGTACCAGAATAGCCTTTTCAAAGTCGTTAACGTAATTGCGTAACGGTGTATACCTTAATATATATTTTTATACTTTATACTAAAATTGTTTATTCAATTCTACCTTTACTCCGTATCGTATTATCGAACAAACAATTCTGAAAAAGGATAATTACACTTTTTGGAGGGTTATAAAAACAATCGAATGCCAGTTTCTACGCCAACATTACGCCTGGTAAATCGCTGCATGATATGTATAAGATAAATTTTAATGTCTCTATTTAGATTTACTTCAGAAAATAGTGTACTCTATTTTAATTCTAGCGGTTCACAGTTCCCTTGCAAGATGTCTAGCTTTTTACGAGCATACGAATATCTATAATAAAATTAATCAAATATGATAAATAAGCCAAAGTTACGACCAAGATGTTGTGGCGCATTTTGAGATATGATCAACCAGAAAATATCTTCAATAACATACTCAATTAATCACATAATATTTATATGTAAACACATCCTGATATATAAACACTCAGTCAACTCAATGTTGATAACAATTAATCTTCATGATACGGGCATTGAGCCTATCTTTTCAACTGATAGACGCTCACTGCAAGGTATAGTATAGACCTCCCACAAAGATATCTATAGGTGTATACCATTATAGTTATGCTTGGCATGCGAATTAACAATCGTAGTGTGGTATTTTGATACGCAGTAGCAATCCTATATAATTAATTCACAAAGTCTGAATGATATATGATTTCATCCCGGGAATCAAAACCGAAACCTTATAATTGCAAGTCTCTGTCCTCTACTGCTGAACTACCATTGCTCAATTGACCCTAGAGCATGCATTATGTGCAAGATAACTGAAATAAGGGTGACGGTTAATTATATAAAATACTTAATGTAATATATGTATGTATGGTATGTGATATTAATTTAAATCTTATTTAAAACATAAAACGCATAACTAGATACGAGATTCAGGAACGATTCTATTAATTTTTATATAAAATATCCTTCTCTGCTATAAGTGTTATATGGTATTTGCAAGTGATAATCGTACATCATTTAACGTACTTATGTAATGTATTAACTCAATTTTAACTACACTTATAAATTAGTTTAAATGTTAAAAAAGTGTAAAGATTATTCTTTAGAAGGATTATTCTAATATATAATTGAAAAATAAAGAATTGGAGAAAACATTGTTTATAGGGGAAATTATATGAAACTCTTGTAATGGTATAATCGCTGTAACTGGTTGTATTTAAAATATTACATATTTTATGTATACAAGCACGTACCTAAAGTCATAAATAGTTCCATATATTCTTCTCATACACCGCAAGAGCCGCGACAAGCTGTCCTTCCGGCATATCGATCCTCCTTTTGGTATGTGATTCATAAACTGGAACGGGAATACAAATAAACGTAAATAAACAATGCTTGTCAAACACGAGCGCAGTCGTAAAACTATGCTAGGGCACCCACCATCTCTTTTCATTTGGTATTGACACGACACATCACAATTCTTTGTGCGTTTTAACATACGCATCATCTGCTTTCAACACTTTGACGAACTTCGTTTTTTTAATAAATATACTTGAATTAACTTGATAATTGTTACAAATTAAAAACCTATTTGTGTATGTGCGAAAAATCAGACCTTTGGTAATTAATTATTGTTTAAATATATTAATTTTGCGTTTAAATAAAAATTTAAAAGTATAAAAAAATAATCTTCCTATGTCTTAGTCGCCCATAATACAATGAACTAAGACCCAAAGCCACGAAATAATATAAAATTCCAGAATTTTTGTATATACGATTAGGGAAATTCCAGTTAATAAAAACATTCATACGTGCCAGATTCAAATCCCAACAGACACTGTACGTTTTATATAACATCGCTAATTTCCAACAGATAAAGAAAACGTCGTTAGGAATCCTGAATGTATTTCCCGTATATGACAGATTTAAAGTGCAATCAATTTAATCGCCCCTGAGTTAAAAAAAAAAACTTATGACGTTGAACTCCTTTCGCCAATAATCGAGTTACTCTATACCTAAAAAAAGTAAATAAAGGGTGATTGTTGTTTGTTACTAATATGGGAAACATCACAAGGTTGATAACATATATAAGATTCAAGTACCGGTGTCGAATAACGATGCCATAAGTCATAGCGAAACGCTTACACATTACACGAGCTCTGCCGGCTAATGTATAATGGGCACGGAAGCCTCTGGGCGGAAACCGATCGCAATTTTTATAATCCATTACAACAATATTCCATGACCTTCCGTACCTCTTCCAGCTAGCGGCGCATCCGTTAACTTTATTCATGGCAACAAATCTAAATTCACCTTGAAATAAGTGGAATTTATGATAAATTATCATAATTGTAAAATGACAAAAATAACAAAATGCAATTGTGAAACTACTGCGATATTAAATTCAGTCTTAGTATTTACTTTCGTATTTGTGGATTTTAAATAACTTTTGAAATTTTGGTCCTAGAATATGTTGTTTGGCGACGTTGCAATTAATAAAATGTGCTTGTAGTCACTACGATAGCCAGCTAACAGAATGTCGAGTTTCTATAAACCAAAGAAAGTCAGTTACTTTATATAGCATAGCGCGTAGAACAGATGGCCGCAGGGACCTACAGATTCTGAAGTGGAAACAACAGACCGCAGTGAAAGATTCCCACACAAAGTCAGACAAATGTTAATAAAGCCGTCAGAAAAACACTGGATGCAAGCTACTTCTAAACAATTCCATTGAAAACTTATTGCTGTCTACGTTCAGCAATGGACATCCGACGTCTCCATAAGTCTAAAATGATGAAAATAACGATGACGCGCTTGTTAGCTTTGAACCTGCGACCTGCGTAGTTTACAATCAAACACCACTTGGTTCCTTAGTTCCCGGTTCTCATACACATTTACATATAAGTCAGCTTATAGACCTCCCCCAAAGATCGCATCAATAACTGGTCCGACGCTGCCGTATCCAGCACCTAATATCTGTCCATTTAACAAAAATAATGGTAAAACAAAATAAACACACAACAACCTGCCAGTCTCCAAGAGCCCTGTAACAAGCAGCCGGGAAAGCGCTGGTCCTCCACCAGAGATTCCACCTGTCCTCAGCGCCGCTGTAGCCTTGGTACATACGCCAGCCCCGTTCAGCGCATACCTTTTAAGTAGCAATAAAATTTAAACACACATTCAAATTTATTAGGAAATAGGCGGTTACATTAAGTAAATCTGTAATGTGATTAAACTACACAAGATTTTGTATTTAAAAATATTGGTAATATTATAGATAGGGATAATGGATTATTTATTTATTTTTTTACATAATTTTGCAATGGCGGACTTAATCTCTAATAGGTATTTTTTACCAGTCAACCTTTAGTATGCACCTATGTGACATAAATATGAAATACAGACATACTCAATACCATACGTAATATCTAATTGAACAGATACTTAAACAAGAGGGTACAATATACACATAAATTAAACATACAATTATAGTTGATTTACAGCAACTCTACCGCCGTATTGTCTCGACCTTTTTTTTAAAAACATAAAACATCCTACTCACTCTTTGATTTCGAGGGGGAGTTTATTCAAAAGTAGAACAGGTAACTTTAACGTATTAAAAATAAAAAGACGCATTTATGAACATACTCGTATGATCGGAAATTCGTATCGGCTATTTGATAATAACTTTTAAAAGATAATTAAGAATTTAATTAATTAAACGAAGACGAAGCATAAGAGAGTACTCAATTTTTAAATTACTTTCCTATCACATCGCAACCGATTCGGGGAAACGGTTGCGATGTGATAGGAAAAAAAAAAATTATTAAAGTCGTTAAAAATCTTGTCCATAAATTTAAAAAGAGTATTTATGTTATTAAGCTTATAAATAACAGTTCCCATATAATCATTAAATGATTAATTAATGATGAACCTAGGGCTTAAAGTTGTCATAAAATCATAAATGTTAATTGCTTAATATCACGTCGTGCAAGTTATAAACCAATAATATACACAAGGATAAATCACAAAAGGCTAGCCTTCTGTAAAATTATACACCGCACAAGTTTAATTCATAATTAAGTTTAAAGTCTCCATACCTTCACAAGAAGACTAGGCCCAGACCCGTTATCATTTAATCTATAAATAAAATGTTCATCAATTTCATCATCCATTTTGCGAATTCTGTAAAAAAAAATTTAAATTACGAATTTATTTTAACAATAACAAATAACTTATAATATGCTTACCAATTAATTACTTATATGAACTTATCATCGCAAAGTAACTATATAGAAAAGTCTTTTAAAGTTGTGTAAAGTTGATAATATTAATATAGTAGTAAAAGCAAAATTTATGTTATCGTTCCAAATTCATTCCCGAGGGGACTTCAAATCTGGCCGGGAGACAGAAACGACTGCACTACATGCCCGCCCGCCCAACACTGTCCCGCCAACTCGGCAGCTTTCAGGCATCAGGCTGAGGCAACCGAAATGATTTATTACAGAGTATTCGTGACACGCCTGTTTTCTGTAAAAAGCGACAGAACTGCGGGGCCGTAAATACCTCCAAGAGATGTTTGTTATTTATTACTTCATATGACTACGAAACTTTACAAACGCTCGGAATTACTCAGAAGACAGAAGTTACTCTAAAGCGGTAAGTAGATTATACCTATTTCCAATCACCCTGTATAAAGTGATCACTCTGAAATAAGTAATGTATTTTATTTTTTTCTATTGGAATGCGTCAGCCCAGTAATTTTAGCGGTACAAAATATGCAGGCACAAATAGTAAACAATAAATAATTTAATATATATTTATCCGAATTTAAGAAATCACTTTCGTGCTATTTTATTATAATTTTTTAAAACTACACCATACATTAGGCATTACATTATAAGTAATGACCGCCGATGACACATAAAACAAAGAGTTGTCATCGGAACCACCACAGCATTCAGATTTCTCTAGACGTTGTTACGCTATAAGTTGAATATTCGAAGATTCCTCGAAACTATGGAAGTGTAAAGTAATTGTAATTGAATTATTGTCAGTGATGAGAGTGGCCGACAAAACACTTTTTTCTTAATATATCACTGCAACTATTTCCTTTACTCATAATATACATTGAACGAAGTTACATTAAAATTGAAGGGTTGAAACAAAATATAAAGTTGTTTACAGTAAGATAAATCACTATTATTTTTAGGGTATATAACTACATAGTGTCTAGTGGCAGATTGATGTTTATATATATATATGTTTATGTATATATATGTATGTATATATATATATATATATGTACATTTATATTATATATAGTTTATAACTTTTTAATATATATTCTAGTTTATATATTGAAAAATTATAAACGGTACGCCAACAGGGTGATGTAGTTGTAATCTCTAACCGTGTGTATTTTTCAGTCACGATATTACAGTGGTTGAACGAGCATAGCGCGTTCAATACATTTTTAATAGATCTTGAGTAGACCAATGTGGATTACATTTGCCTATCAAAGACTAACATTTGAATTCGTAAGGGCTGAGATTACGTGTTCATGGCTTATCAAACCGTAACAGTAAAACACCCCTTGCACAACCCCACGTGACTAGATCCAGTAAACAATCTCAAGGGAACACAATAAAAATGTGAACATTCAATGCTTGAATTATATATCTTCCAAGTCATACCAGGCGACCGACCTATCTTACTTATAAAACTTATTCTGTAAATCATTAAAGTGGATGCAATCAATACCATTACAATATCGTTACAAGTGCATTCAATAATGCGTTTGTTACATTGACAATTCTTTTAGAACCTCACGTTCCCCAAGCTGAAAAACATGCATTCTACAATGGCATGTTTAATGTAGTGTCAATGAGAATCAATAAATAGCAAACATTTTTTTGATTTCTTAGTCTATCAAAATTTCAACATTCTCATTGTTTTCTTTAAACATTTCAAAACAACGGTAATGTCACCATTGCAATTTAAAATATTCCAAAAAAAAATAAACTTTTTAAAAATAGAACCAGCGATTTATGATCATAAACCGGTGATGGTTTATGACCGTGAGTCGCAGATTAACCGCTAGACCGGTCCAGACTACAACCCAGGGCATCTACTGGTATTAAAAAAAAATTATTTAAATAATTAATAAAATGTAGATTAATTACTAAAAGTTAATTAAAAATATTAAACGAAGTGGAAAACAAATTACCTATTTCTTATTACGGCTAGTCTTTGGATATGAGAATAAGGCATTCAAGCAACAAGCGAAATTATATGTGAACCTCCGAAAAAGACATTTTGTCTTTTTTTCTAATAAACGAATTGATTCTTATGTATGTATCATCACCAAACATCATCTATTTTAGCAAATAAAACACGTGGCCATATTTACTTATGGTTATACGGTCAAAATTAAAAAAAAAACAAGTACAGGACAATTAAAAACATTCGTATTAAACCTGCCCTAACCGTAGAAAATCTTTAATGTAAGCTTTAGTATAAAGTTATATTTAATTATAATATAAAATGCGAGTGATTACCTCCTAACACTGAAATGCCTAGCTGCTGATGATCTCATCACAAATCGTAAAACTGTATAATTGACACAGTATGTTATGCATTCGGCCCGTTCTTAGAAACGGTTGAAAGGACTTTATTATCCTTCAAAGGCAAAGTAAACCTAGTTAAGATAACTTTGAAAATGTCAAGCTTATTTACAAGAAAACAACCTACTGGAATTTGTGCACGAAACCCGAAAGTTTCTGATAAGAGCTCGATGTGCTTCCCGTTATTACAAAGCTTATGAAGTAGCTTAAAATGTATTAGCAAGGCTTTACCGCATTAAAAGATATCTTGAAATCATACCTTGGTACACATGTCTTTTATAGCAAATTAAAAATTATATTCACTTATCATCAAAATCAACTTCAAAAAATATATAGCAAGTAAAAACTTAGTAATAAACCCTTTTTATAAATTATATCTAAGACTATATATTTGTAAGAAAATTTTCTTTAAAAAATTATCAAGTAAAGTTGTTAGTCATTTTAGTTCAATAGCTGTGTTTAATGACACTTGTCATTAAGACTTTGTGTCATCAGATATATTTTTAATTGATCAGTTAAAGTCTTATTTTACTTTGTCAAAATGTTAATTTAACATTCAATTCAACTGAACCGGAATTATTCTTGTCTTCAAGGACGTTGAAATGTGGAATATTAATAGAATTTTCTGTTCCCTGCCAAAAAAAAGCTAAAGACTGTAAAGGCAAAGTAAACATGTACATACATCTACAATTTGATCAACAAAAACATAGAAAATTTATTAAAAAACGAAAATTATTAAACAACGTAATCTTTCTGTAACCTGCTGAACTATAGGCCTGAAAAGAGCATGCGTTAGCTCATTTCTGGATCGAGCTTCTAAAGCAGTCTATGTTTGGTCATTTAAAATTTTGTTTAGGTAGAAAAAAGAGTCTGGTCAGTGAAAGTAAATGCTATTGCATCGCAAGTAGAACTCCCCAAATGAGTTCGTCAACCCCGAGCAACGTACCCGGCCCCTGTCCTGACAACGGTATGGTGAATACACGGAATGTTAGAATTTACGTTTCGTAGCCTGGCCTTCCGACAAAATATATATAATTACACAAATATGGTACTGTAACTCAATATTGCAAACGCAGCCATGGTTTGACTCTGTCGCGAAAACATGAATTTTCACCCAAAACGCGTATCCAGTGATGCCCCATGCGAGGGTAACATATCTGAGCTCCAGGCAATCCATAGCCAATCTGCAAAAATGACCTAAGAACTTGGCAGCCTCACAATTCACCGGTAAATCCGCTCTGATTCCGAGGTCATGATAGGGAAGGGGATCGAAGGAGTCAGCATCGCCTCCATCAAGGCTAATGATAGACGTCGCCCCATTTTTCTAGAATTCTCTAAAAAACTAGTATTATGTACAAAAAAAAGAGTATCGGAATTAAGTCAAAAAGAGTCGAGCAAGATCGCAACCTAGTCATGAATAAAGCAATATAGGTTAATTACTATAAATAACAAAAGAAAATAAAATAGCTATAATTGTATAAAAATAAGGTGATACACGGGTGACGATTTAAACGTAAAAAAAGATAGAGATTATTAAAGATGAGACAGAAGAAAATTGTAAAACAAGAGTTTTATGAAAGACAAAAGTAAATTAAAAGAATAAAATGATAAAAAAACTCTATCCAAGTAATAACATCCCTGCCCTATACATGGCAAGGGGGGATAAAAAATAAAAACAAAGGCCACCATTACAATAAATAATGTAACGTAACTAAAGCTCCTGGAAATAGCCTGGAGCTAAGTTATAACAAAAACGTTTAGATTAAGCTCCTGCAGCATACTGCTACAATACTGAACCTGTCATATAACCAGAAGCCGAAAACACTTGTCAATAACGAACGAAAAAGAAATTATACAACTTTTAACCCAATAAAAACCACTAAATTGAAATCTGAAATGTTACATTAGACATCCTTGCAAAACTTACAATTATGTAACTAGTTAGCAATGACGGAATGCGTTTTAATGTTATTTTACTACTGATATTATTTAAATTGCTTCTAACAAGTGTCACTTCCATCACATCTCGATTGCATGTTTAATTATAGTATTTACTATAAACGAACCTTCTAATTGCAATACATGATGTTGAAGCAAGATTATTTAAGTATATACAAAATTATAGGATTATAGGAATTATGTCCAATACTGGAACACGGTACTGGATTTTTTTTATTTGCCAACATAAATTATTCAATTTTAACAACGACTGCTTACAAATGCAATACGTACTTATGTATTACTCTACCAGTGTTAATTCTATTGTAGTAAATCCGATAAGATTCTGGAGTGGTGATGACGAGCCAGCAAGCGTAGCATAGAATCTTCCGATCTAGAATCTTCCGATGACCTTGTTAAGATAGTCGCTGGTCGCCTCCTACCGGTTCTATTAGAAAACTTTGGGATAGGCCTATGTTCAAGCGTGGACATCCTACAGCTGTAACGACGATGATGATAAAGTCAAATAAAAATTCCTCTCACTAGAAAATTATTAACCCTTTCTTTAACCATTTTGTACAGATTGCAGAAAATCTCTGCTAAATATATCGTGTTCAGATGTCATCATCTGAACATAGATATAATATATAATATTTGAATAGTGAACGAAAGATCTTTGCTTGGACAGTTGAAAGAATAATGACATTATGGTACAGTCACTAGAGCGGTGCGGCTGGTGTACGTTACTCTTGTGGCCATTGAGATTAGGTGAAATGTTTATTCGCATCACTGTCTACAAGCAATATTGAAAACTATACCCAACGTTCATTTTTGCACAAAATCTTCAGTAGAAACTGTGAAGTCCATAGGAAATTCTAATTCCTATACATAACATCATACCTGAACTACTTTGAGTTTTATTTACGCCGTCTTCTTAGCTTTGAACCCAGTCATTTGGGGACTATTGCAGAAATAAGTTCCAGTTTGCGCATACCTATTTAGGACATATAGCAAAGATTGCTGCTCCAAAAATATAATATTCATAAAAAATATTATATTACACTATGTACATTTTATTTGCACATGTATTCGTATTATCTCATGTAATACATAATTGTTTCAAGGTAACTAACGTATATGTCCATTTGTTAGTATACACTAAAACTATTTCCGATACTGATATAAAGTCTTTTAAGGAAAAATAAAACAAGGGACGTTAGAAAATTACGTTTTTATTACATACATACATAATTACCAAACCTAAAATTTGTTAATTTCTTTTTACTAAAAAATGTCGTGTTATTTATGTTTCGTCGCTTATTTTAAAATCTAAAGTTTATATTAAACTAACTGAATTTCGAATTTGTTTTTTATTGTTACAAATCTCTCTTTTGTAATTCTATTTTGTAGTCATCAACTGCTTTCATCATGATGTCTAGCTTCGACTTAATGTGCGGTACAGGGCCGGTTTCCTCTTCACCAACTATCTTGTAACGTCGAAGAATCGCTGACAACGCTGACTTCACTGACATTAATGCGTACTGAGAACCTAAAGCAATTAAAACCATTCGAATACATAACAAATGAAATTGTAATAAAATATTTTAAAGCTATACTTTAAAAGCTTTAAGCTGGATCATTGTTTGGATCGACTGAAGTCGCTGGATGAGTGCAGTGCGTGACCGGGTATCGTAGTGATCTTTGGGAAGGATCTAAACGTTGAAGTGAACGTATATCATTTGATATTTTGATACGACGATGTGTCCCAATAGGCAATCTCACTCGCATTTTCCGGTTGAAGTTAAACTTAAATCACTGAATCACTATTGCTATAATAACTAATTAAATATTACAATCAACGGGGCTTTATCGTTTAAATACCGTATAAACGCGAAGATCATATTATTTAATTTATATACAGTGCAATAAAATTTTTAATTGGTTTATATTGCAATGTGCACTATTGAGTTTTAATTACTATAAAACGTATTGAAATCAAGGATATCTAAAGTAAGAGGCTCTTATGGTTAAAGCTTTACAATTATTCTTAACAATTCTCGCAGGTTTCACGTGAAATTATTTTTGTATCCTAAATTTTAGCTTATTTTAAATTGTTTAAATGGCGAATAACAGTCGTTTTTATACTTCTCTATTTATAAAATGGTTATGAAAGAAAACATCAATGTACTATATACATTTTACAACAATTTATAAGTAAAAATCCTAAATATCCATCTTCAATATTTATTAAAAAAACGAGTGTAAACGACAATAAATAAATGTAAAAACACGGTACCCATGAAATGCAAAACAATACTAACCAAGACAGTTCCTAGGTCCAGCGCTAAAAGGCATGTAGCTACAAGAGTGTTGAAGATTGTATCTTTCCGGCAGGAATCTGTCTGGATCGAAGCAATCGGCGTCTGGACCCCAGTACTTAGGATCTCTATGTACACCCCAGATACTAACCACAATACCCGAGCCCGCTGGAATAACATTTCCGGATGCTGAAAATAAATATTTCCTAACATACTGACACCTTTGTTATTGAAAAAAGCCAACAGTAAATAGTAATTAAAATTAAGTATCATTGAAGGTCATTAAAAACAATATAATCTTTGCATTTTAACTACTTAAAATATATATTATACTAACGTAAATAAAGATCTTCCAAAACTTTTCTTATTACAAAGGGAGCTGGTGGAAATAAACGTAAAGACTCCTTCACAACTCTTTCTAAGTATTTCAAATTGAGTAAGTCTTCTTTATTAATTGGCCGATCGGAATCTCCAAAAACACTTTGTAGCCTAAAATAAAGATTGTGAAATAACAAAAAATAAGATCAATTATTTTTTAACCGTGGAATAATAAAATCAGTAACTATTTTCAGATATAATTCAACTTTCATCAACTAAAATTTAGTGATCAACGTTGTTGATAATTGAAATTTTTTAACTACAAGTTTTTTTTAGAATTTTTATGAACTTGGACCTTTTAAAGCACGCCATATTTTATGTTAAGACGTCCACAGCTGAACATAGACCTCTTCTTGAAATTTCCAATAGAACCTGCCGTCGACCTTACCTATATCGACATACTTAAACTTGAATACTATTCTTACTTAACGAATATTATTACTTCTCAAAAAATGTTAAAGCTTAATTAAAACATATTAAAACTATGTTAGCAATGTACATCAAAATATTCCAAAAAACAATATTTGTAAAATCACGATCGCGTAGCTATTTAGTTTGTAGCCAATCGAACGTCTTACTCGTGAAATAACTTCTCTTGCACGTTCGGATACTTTGCTAACAATTTCAAAGTGTAACCGATTGCCACGGCCGAAGTGTCGGTGCCGGCAATTATTAAAGTTAACATCTCTTCTCTAAGCTCCTCGTTAGTGTATCCCCTTTCGTCACCTGATAATGTTATCAAAAGGTCGAGGAATGATTTCTTTTTATAATTACCCAAATCTGTAAAAATAAATTGTAAATATCTTCACTGTTTATTTTTAAAAGGCTTAACTATTTATTTCAATCTTTACAACATATATTGCCTTACCGAAACCATGTTCTGCTTTCTCTTGCAAGCTTTTCTTTTTTATAATCTCATCCCTCTTGTTTCGTATAACCTATAACAAAGTTATAACTAGAGAATCATTTATAAATGTTATCTATAAACATCCGCAGGCTGTTTCATTTAATTTGTAAATATTACATTATTTAAATTTCTACTTTATAGTTAAAGGCAGTTATATCTATGATCTAAGTTTGTTCTTACCTCGTCTGTAAAATCATGCAATATTTTCCTACATTCCTCATGCTTTGCATACTGCGGAAACAATCTATACAGCCATTCGGGTTGCAGCCACAAGTGAAAAATTCTTTCACATATTAAATTCAGCACAGATTTCATGGCTATTAAAAATGGTGGATTAACCTGAGCGTTAATTTTTATTCCTAATGTGGTTTCTGTTAAAAAACACAAAAAAATTAGATCGGACCGGTAAACGCAGCGTAGCACATCCACCCTCAAAATGGAAAGATCACTCTTTTTGAGATCTTCGGTAAACGAAATTTCCAGAGAACTCGATCCTCAACTGAGAATATTATTAATGTTAAAGATGAAAGTTAAATAAATTATTCGACTCACCACATATAGAGTCCAAAGTATAAGCAGTAAGATAAGGCCATGAACTGAATGTTCCGCGACCGACGCGTTCAGCAAGTCTTAAAGATAAATTCTCACTTTGTTTTGAAAATGTCTCCACAAATGTTTCCACTACTTTCGGACTAAAGGCAGGGATTAAACCTTTTCGTCTTTTTCTCCATATCGTTACTAATAGTAAATAAAATACAATCATTTAAAAAATAAGCCAGTTTTATGTAAGAAATGATAATAAATAATATTAAAAAGAAAACGAATACAACAGTGCTAATTATTATTTTTCTACATGAATTTATTTATTTGTAAAATTCTTTTTAATATTCGTAATAAAATAACAACTTAAGGTTTTTTTATTTGGTGAATTTACAAATTAACTTAAATAAAATTATTTCTTAGTCAACTCTTTCAGTACGCATATTATGAATAAGCGAACTCTGAGTACGGTGAAGTTGTAGACTGTAAAAAATTATTAGCAATAAAAATCACCAAGTAAGAAAATAGGTGCTGATATAGTGATCATTTGACTTCGTCCCGAATAAAGCTCAATTTTAAATAAAAAAAATTAAACTGTTCTTTCCTATAATGGCATCATTCAACGTAAAATACTATGAGTATAAGAATTCCATGCGCACCCTGATCAAGTCCATAATAGACTCAGTTCAATATTTTTGTGATCATTTTCACAAAAGTCCTTAATACAGTAATAAGAGCAATTAGTTTTCAATCCTAAAATATAAAAAAATTATTTACATTAAGAGAATTTATTTTATCACTTTTCAAATTTACTACACGATAATTAAAAAACATCAAAAATTTTTTGAACTACATAGTTGTCTACAGAAGAGTTATTTTTATGAAGCTTAGAAAAAGCAACAAAACTTTGATCTTCTCTACAATATCTGTTTGTAAGTATTGAAAAGATTTTCAATTTAACGTTAATTTTTTTCCTAACAGAACAATACCTAACAATATTTGTTATGAAATCTGTTGATAACGTAATAGAATACGATCAAGTACTTTACACTTTATTAAAATAAAAGCAAATTGCAATATCATACCAGGAGCAAATATTCCACCATTTCCAGTGATTTTCCTGAGGAAACGATGCAGATCATCCTTTTCTAAACAAGTCTTCAACACCACCTCAATGTCTACCGGGTTTGTGACAACTGGAGAATTTCTCGAGTTAAAAAGTTTCAAAAATATAAAAGTCAAATTCTTTTGAATAAACTTTTTATATAATATAATTACAAACAACATAAATTATCTAAAAATCTTTTGAATTTTACTGGTAAATAATATTAATATTGAATTACACTGTTGTACATAAAATAATTTAATAATGTTTTATGCCTAAATAAAAATTACAGTATAATTTTTTCCGAAAATATAATTTCGCAAAATTGTTTAATTTCTCAAACATGTAATTTGATTTTTTTTAAGAATTCTTCGCCAGTAACAGATATTAATTAACATTTTCACTCACGAAAGTAAAGAATGTGTCCCAGCCAACCGCGCAATATTCCATTAGTCTTCATAACTGTATAGCTATACATTTGTAGTTTTTCCATTATGTCTAAAAATATTAAAATTAGAGACTAATTCTATTATTTACACATGTGCATATATGTGTATATAATTAATGTGTATACATTTGTATAATATGTGTAAATATTTTTTTTTATTAATAATTATTCATTTTTATTAATATATTATAATAAATGACACATATCTAATAAAGCACCATCTGTCATTTAAGTACTGTTCATTACAATCGTAATGCTCTAACTAGATCAAGTCCGAATGTTTAGCAACGAAAATCTACGAGTATAAAATAGTTGTAGCCGCTGAATGATGTTGAATGAAAAAATGTTGTCAAAAAGTATCAAGGTATTAATGTAATTTTGTAAAGTTTAATTTTTATTTTACTCATTAATTATTATAACTGCTTTAAGAAACCTAAACTCGTAGTAAAACACATGCTAGTAAAATCAAATTAGTTTTGACTGACATTTGGAATAAATACTTCTATTTTGTTACGGATAAATCACTCTGTTTTTACTGCTAAAACTTTGCGAAATTTTAATTTTTTATATATATTTGCTAATTTGTAATATTCTTTATTTGTTAATTTTGTTATAATAAATATTTTTTTACTTTAAACTCAAGTTTTACAATGATTATTTTTTATATCGAAGTGTGATATTAAGTAATCATTTTTCTTCGAAATTCATAAATGATTTTATTTCGCTTAGGCTTCAATACACACATATTAGCGCAAACTACATTAAAATGTTAAATTTTAATTATTGCGCCCGAAATCATATTTAAATTCATAAGATTTTGTTTTGTATTGTATTTACTTTTTAACACTTAATTTTAAAATACTTGCCAACCTTCAGTGCTCCCAGTTAAAGTATGCGCCACTCCTATAAAAGGCAATTCTTGTTCAGGCCCCGGAATAGCAGAAGCCAATCTGTACATATTCCTCCTCTTAAACCTGTATACTAAAATAATTAAAATGAAGCACAATAACCACAGAAACATTATGAAGATAAGCACACCAAAAGTTATATTTATTATTAGCTTTGAGTCGGCTTATTGACCGTAGCCGGCTGACATCTGTAAAAGGAAAATAAAATCCATCTTATATAAACTCTTATATGCAAGACATAGTATCACTGACTTCATGGTGCGGTCATTGCGACTTAAAAAGGAAGCAATAATTATTATTTTTAAAAGCTGCAATGTCAGGATTTCCCGAACTATGCAACGACACTGACTCAATTTTTCCATCATCATGAATTCTATAATTAGTTCACTGCTCGTACTGTATTACTTTGTATTATATGTTCCGTCTTTTTCTTTCTCTAGTCACAATTTTTTTATGTATTGGTATTATATTTCTAATGATTGGAGGAATGAAATCTATATTGATCTTCTACTTTCAGGAATTTATTATAACCTAAGATGAACGACTTTAAATTACTTAAAATGAACCTAAGTAAAACCGAATTTGTTTTCGGTAGCATTTTTTAAAATCTTTCATGGGAAATTATGCTCAATTTCATTTTGACCTTACCTTTTTTAATAACTTTGTTTATTTTCATGAAAATTTACATACCCCATAAACCGTGGTAAAATAACACTTTTTAAAATAGAATATTTATATAGCATAGTTGAATATATTCTATTTGGAATAAATGTAAGACCAAAATATTTGTTACCTCCAATACATTTAATTTTTTTGTCACAAATTTAATAAAAAATTAATTGCTAAAAATAATAATCAATTTACATAGTTTTATAGACCTGATAGAGTTCTATCGTATTAATATTATTCTCTTTTTAAAACAGGAAAATAACGTCATAAAGTATGGGTAAATATGAAAACGCTATGAATTTATTTTACATACTTTAAATTACATAACTCGTTACTTAAAAAATGTATACGCGGTAATTGGATATGAGTGTAAAAGCTTTAAATTTTTCACATCGATTTACATTACAATGTATGAAGTAAATATGTAGTATGAAGTATGAAGTAAGTGTACAGTAAGTACATTAATTTATTTTTTTCTAATGAAATGCATCAACTCAATAACGTTTGGCAGTACAAAGTCTATAGATAGTAAACAATAATAAATTTTAGTATGTTGTAATTCGAATTTTGATAACCATTTTCCTTACTATATCATCATTAAGTACGTTGTTTATTGTTTCTGAAATCATTGACTTTTGAATAGACTATATATTGACAGCAAATAGACTGTTCATTCATTTAAGGTTATTACAGATATAACCCATAACCTTTTATATAATAGCAGGTATTCCCGAAATATAATAATTATTAACTTTTACTAAATAAAATAAATTACGTACATCAAAGCTTGTTAAGTAAACGAGCAGTGATTGATATATCCTAAATGAAATGAATTACTAAGTATTAGTTTGCGTGTGCCTTGCAAGACATCAATCATGCGAAAACGAAAATACTGAAAATGTTGACGTGTCTAAACTTATTGCGAAGTTCACCATTTATTTCTGCACGCATAATTTACTACGATATAGCTTTTCTCTAAGAAATGTGAAGTACAAAATATTTCTTTGCATATTTATACTTAAATTAGCATAATTTGTCAATGTAAAGATAACAAAAACTATTTCGTCTAATCGTGGTAAAATGATTACTGTCTATTTAGTAATGACATTTACGTGTTTTGATTTCAGATGTTTAGTCGTAAATTTGGTATGTAGTTCACAGCAACAAAAAATTTCATAAGTTTTTTCAATTCAGTTTCAATTTCTAATTTAAATGGTATTACATTTTTTCTTTAATCTATAATTCACTCATATTTAGTTATAAACTAGCTTCAATATAGATTAATTCAATTTAAAATTAAAAAAAAGTTCATCATTTTCATAATTTCGGCAGTAACTGTATTCAGTAGTAACGTTAACCGTTGGACGTAGACCCCCTTTATACATTTCCAATAAGGCTAGTGAGTAGTGGCCTGCATCCAGCGTAGGATATCCTACATTGCGCTTGCCAGTTTGTGATCTCCACTCGATGCCTTAAGGCCAGGTGCCATCTGCTTTCAACTTACCAAATCGAGATCTGTGTTGGTTATTTTCATTAATCTACGGATCTTCTCGTACCTGGTTCGATCTCATAGAGAAATCCCTTACATAGGTTTCTTCGTGATTTATTTAGAGATTGTGAGCTTACCAATAAGGCACAAAATGAAAGACCACGTTTAATTGCCGCAAGAGAAATTTAAAAGTACGAAATTCATCATTGCGTGGTAACTACAAAAGTTAAGAGATGCTTTATTCCTATTCTTAATAATCGCTATGCCTAATATTGACAGGCCCTCTCGACCACCATCTGATCAGAATGCTAAACGCGTCCGGACCCCAAGTCCCCCCCGGCTTTGCAATACTGTTGTTGTACATAGGCGCCCATTCATTCAAAGAAGCATTCTTAAAGTACTTAAAGCTCTTAAGTAATTTCCGTAAAAGCATTCCGTCTGGAACAGGCAATTGGTTTACTTTGCACAGCACTGTTTCGTTTCAATTAGAATAAAGAATCACAAATTCCAAAGTTCTCCACTCCTAAAAGACTATTGCTGAGTATTGCCCACTTGGACGACTTATTAGCGGAAATTATGTAATTATTTAAGGAAAACTGTAAATAACATCCCGTCTACTAATAAAGTATAATTGGTAAAACTCCTTCGTTTGCATTTGTCATCGTATTGATAGAAAAATTTTAACTGTTCAACAAAAAAAAGTAATTTCAGACTGTATGAATTGTAATTTTCTGATGAAATAAAAAAAGTGTGACTTGGTGTAAACATCGGTCATATAAAAGTAAGACTGTGATTATCAAGCACAGACATACGCCATTAATTTGTGACTTTTGTTAATATCGAAAACTCGTAACATTAATTTAAAAAAAAATATTCCTAATAGCCGTGTCCTCTTAAGAGACTGTCTAGAATCTAAATTTGACAAATCACACATATAAATCAATAAAATTTCATATATGTAAATGATGATACTATTTCAAAAGTTATGATACTATTTTAAAATTCGAGTTTCTAACAAACGCTATTAGTAACATTTAAATGTTATACCAAGTAAAAACTGTTTCAAATTTTAAATATGACCAGTATTAATTATTTTTATTTATAAATGGCATAATGTTAGTACACATCTAATAAGTCTTTTTTATTTACTGAATATTGCTCTTGATAGTTATCTCCGTCAACACAGTTACTATAATTCATTTTCGAAGTACAGTTTTTTCGTAAATTCCATTTATTTGGTAGAATCTGGAGTAAAATTCGGTACATATGATTTCTTAAATAATTTATTTTTGTGCGGTATATCCACTTAGAATAAAGTAATATATATACATACATGTAGGACATAGCTGTAAGGTGATTTCAATTTATTTATTTTAGATTTTGTATATAGTCACAAAGTGACAGATCGTAGTTTTCATACAAAATGTATGAGCTGTAAAATAAAATTTAAAATGTTGTGTGTTGATACCTTAACACTCGCTATTAAAAAGATCTCCTGGCCTTGTTTCAGCTATTAGCGAAAGGACTTAGTAGCCGTGGCCTAATCACCCAAGGTATACCTTTATAACCGGCGCGAGACGATACGTGATCCGAGTAGTTCTCCAGTCGAGCTTATTAAACATCCTGAGGTGGTAAGATATGTGGAAGAATGCCATTCCTGACGCCGTATTTTCTATTCAAGGAGAGAAAAAGTCGCGTCGTAGTCAGTGTGTAGACGTTATCGCGAAATACGCGATTTTTCGGACGCGTGGTTAGAGCAATTAAATGTATTAAATCTCCTTTGTCACCCTGACAATGTATTGTCGCAATATTATTTTTACTTTTTATGACAGATTATTTCAAGATGGAAAAAAAGGATGAAGACCTAATGTTATTCGGGAAGACCGAGTATATTTCAGGATAAAAACGATATGCGTTTAAGAGGGCGTGCTGTTGGCGCACGGAATGTACGCGCATAAGAAGTGAAAAGGTGGAGCCGTGTTGTGCTATAACCGATTAGTAAAACGGTCACAGGCCTCACGTGGTAAGATTATTGCACGATGACGGCTGTTTAGTACTTACCCTTGGCCCGAGTAAGTTGCACAAACCATTGGTAGATTGATTGATCAGTGGCTGGAGCGTAATTAGCAGCGGGCGTGCCCGTCCTGTGGGGGCCGTGCACCGTTTTGGTGTCCCCCGGGTGTGACCACGTGTCAGTGCGGGTTCGGTCACATATATTTACATTTGTTGGGTCTCAATTTTCGGTCAATCGGTATACATCAATGTTTTATTGTTCAGTATCAGTGTATTATTGTTAGTTTCAAATCGACATACAGATCTTCAGTATGCATATATCTCTGTGCTTCCGTGGTATGAATCTGTTCTTACCTTAGGTCTATGACTGAATTGAGACCGTGCACGCGCTAAGATCAGACTTGTTTATTTTTTTATCGGTTTAAAGGCAGCTTTGTGAAGGGTCACTATGAAAGTGACTTACCTTGCTGTTAAGTAGTGGGTAGATGCGGCCGAAAACAAAAACCTTATATTGAGCTTCACTAACGTAAGTATTGACATTGAGTTATTCTTCCAGGGCAACTTAGTATCTAACTTTATTTATATTACCTTGATAGCTCAGAGGGACAAAATAACTTGAGGTCTTTGTAGGGAACAAAAATAAAACAAACTTGTGATTTATCCAACAGATATTTAGATATTTTATTCCTGAAAGTTCACATTTACAGTGGTAACCTACATTATTGAACATCGTAGGCATATTTATCGTCTCAAATAACAATGAAAAGGTAGGCGTGTTATGTACAAAGGGTTTAAGTAATTGAAATATTTTTTGCATATATTTATAAGCACTATACAACTTTACATACGTCATCTGCAAAAAAACAGTAACATTATGCGGCTCGCCGCTGAAATTATCTTGCATTACCTTGAGTGCATTTTGATAAACCGTTACGCTAGTTAAAACGAACACTAGGATTTTTAATACTAACTTTGATTTAATTATTCTTCCAGGTATTCTTCGTTTGTTCATAAACAATAAAGATATGGCTAGCAACTTATAATATAAATTCTTCTATTAAAAATTCGAAAAATAATTCGCAGTACAATACAATTCGATAACCATCTAGATGGCCAATTAAAAATAGAGCTGCAATTGTCTTTAATAAAATCGACGTAATCTTAATATTGTAGGGTAACAAATCGTGATATATCATCGTTCATTTGCCAGTGATCTTACAAAAAAACACCTAGGAAAATGTACCCAACGTATCTCGTGTTTTTATTTTCTTCCCTAAACATTTTCAGAACACCTAATTTTACTTAAAAGTATAGGAAACGGATAATATTTATATATATACAGCAGTAGAAGGAAAAACATGTAAATAAGCTATTAAAAAAATAGTAATACTGAACATGGCCAGATTCAAATGTTTGATAACTGTCGAGTTACCAGGAACGCTGAATTTAGTTTGTGCTCAATTACAAATATACGTCCAATGACTATAACATTTTAACATTGTTCATAAATTAAAAATCAAACATTACATTATATTATTCAAGTCATCGCCAGCCTTTATCAGTCCACAGCTGGACACAAAGTCCTCCACGCCATGTAGCCCGATGTCTGGCTTAGGGCATCCAGTTGCCTGACTCGGGTCACGTTTTGCGGTCAAACACCAGGTACATCTGGTTATAATGTAACAAATCTTATTTCACACACTAGCTATAGATAAAAGTTCAGAAATTATACGTCGACAATATTAAAAGTACACTCCCAATGAAAATAAAATACCCACTCAAGTATTTACGCCACCGATACGCTAGGCAGCTAGATTCGGCCTTACGAGTATATGGCACAATATTCCAAGTATTATAAAATTGATACGGTAACAGTTTCATCTGATTATGTGTAGCATACATTCGACGCATTAGCGATGCTACTTATGCGACACTTAACAAATATATTAAAAGTAATATTAGTCCTTAGTAATATCTTCTAGCGTATTTGATATTTATATACAGGTTTTGCGAAGGCCTCTATTGTTAGCTATAAAGTACATAAAATCGAATTTCATCGATGATATGTTATCACTGTACTCATAGAACACACAGAATACATTATCAGTAGGGCATATTTAAAATTAATACTTTTATTTGATACCAATAAAAACAAAGAGGTGTTATTAAAAAAAATCCCCAGCAGATCTTTAACGTAGGCGGAATGTTATATCGGAATAGATGAAAGTATTATACTCCTAAATGAATTTAGTAAAAGAAGAAATAAATTATTGTAAAAAGATTCAAAAAATAAATGCCTTGAAATCAAAATTAAACTTTAGCTGCATAGTAAAATAATCGATCCAAATCGCTGTAAAAAGATATTTAGTCATAGACGTTTTCACACATAAAATTTTCTTTCGACACAATCGACTTTAATTTCTCTTATGTTGTACACTCAACAGGACAATACACCAATGTATAAACTTGCAAATTATATATTTTCAGATATAAATAATCTCGTATCTTTAGTTGTCTTTCTAAGGTTTTTTTTTAGATTTTATGACATTTTTGTTGGCTGCAATATAAACAGAATTAAACAGCGTAGAAGGCACCATATACAATAGAAAATTTGCGTTTACCATTCGAGTTTAAGTTTATTTATAATGAATACAGAGAATGGTTATTGTAATATGGCATTGACATGGAAAGCTTTGAAGTTAACATATGACTTAAAAAGAGATTAAAAATTTAATATCTATCGAGTCATAGAATTATTATTATTGAAAATAGTCGAAACCATGTTGATATAACGAAAATAATAGGTTTTTTGTATTACTAGTTTGTGCCCAAAAATTTTAAACCTATCGTTGGTAGCATATATAATATAGAGAAAAATAAATGCTGAAATGTCAAAATTTTTTTCCAATTTGTGATAATTACTATTGTGTTTAGAAAGTGCTAAAATGTAAAAAAATGCATAATTTTTTTCAATTGAGTAAAACAAAAAAAAATAGCTGAAACTATACTTTTATGTAATGTTTACAGTCTCAAGATTATTTATAATAGTGTACTTAGACTGTCCATACACAGGCAACGTAAAGCAGCTACAAACTGCCACCTCATAGCAAACTTATCTTCCATGTAAACATCTCTCGAGTAATAATGCTTACGAAGTAGATCACTGGCTTACTACCCCAGTAGTTCATTTACGACCAGTGTAAAAACAGTAACTGATGTCAATAAAGTTAAATGTGCAATCATTTTTATAATTGAATATTCTCTTACATCAATATATATAAATATATATTCATTAGCGAAAATCAATGACTTCCAATAATTGATATATATTGATACCGCAGAAAACCATGTTTTGTAGCATTAATAGTGTCCATCTACTTTTACTATATTGGAACATTTATGTATATGATTATATACATTTTTACAAAAATTCTACCACTGTACATGGGCTACTAAATTGCTAAATCACAGAACGAATCCGTGTTTTGTGTGGAAAATTAAGATAAATATTAGACTTCCAAACCAAAAAACAATTATCATCTATTGTTATTTTGTTGTCAAATTTTAACAAGAATGTAGCCCATTTTAACATAATTACAATATTTTACATTGTTCTTTGCATTTAAGTTATTTTCATCACGATAAGCACTTCTTACTTAGTCCTTTTTATAAAATTGTATATAGTATTATATTATAGAACCAGTATGTAAACTAATTTTTTAATGTATTTTTGAAATAGTGGAATTTTTTTTTAATTTGGATTTTAACACAATAATGTTAATGTAATGCTAAAATATCTTAATACATGCGTAGCTTTGTAATTTAATATTCCTTTTTACATTTTCGATCTAAAAATAGCAAGAATTGCAAACGTGTAGTTATAGGACTCTTGAATAAATATCTATATAATATCTATATTTCAATTAGCCTGTCTATAAGTAAATAGTTTTACTATTATGTATTAGTAACTTTTTTTAGACGTGTTATTCAGCTGTCCAGTGCTTTTTCCAAAGAAAAGCGTCGTAAATGATCTCAAAATTTCTACACCTCATAGCTTTTTGTATAAAATACGCATATAGCTGCCAGCTTTATATAGAATCACAATACCAGATTGATCAGTCTAAAATCGAGAGATCATACAAAAACCTAACATGCTATATTATATAATGTACCAAAGTTCGCATCAATGTAAATATCAACAGGCGGTTGTACTTACAACTTATGAAATGGCTGTCCATGGAGCATAAACCAACAAAGATAGAAATTTCAATATCACTATGTTTTTTTTAATACCGACCTAGGAATACAGTTTTTAAAGACAAAGATAAATTCTTGTTTGTAAACATACCTAAAATTAAAAAGAAAAATAATTTGCTAATTGTGACGGCAACATTAAAAAAATGTGCTATGATACAAATCCTCTACAGACAAATTCGGAAGATAAACGTTGAGACTTAAGTTATATTTAAAAAGCTTAGCCTTGATATTGCTTTGTGATAAATAGATTAGAAATTGCAGCAAACGCACAGCAAACTTTTCTTAAAATATACCATATGTTAAATTTTAATCACGTTATCATCTTTATCTCTCTTGTGACAAAGGTAAAAAATATAGTAGTCTTCAGAAACATGTACTTGTTCAATTAAAAAAAGTATTCTTAAAATAAATTAACTGCACTTTCACACAAACAAAAATTAACTAATGATAACAAACAAGCCTTCCCCTTAACAAACACCGTGCGAGCACATTGCACATACACTTTTGTAAAGCTCAAGTTCTAAATATAATTAAAAATCACATCTCATTAAATATCTTTGGATACAACCAAGTAAAATTATGATTTAGCGTACAAAAATACAAAAAATATACAAGAATGTCAAATACAATTTATGGGAAGTTTTCCTACATGCATATATTTATACCACTACTCACCACAGATCAATGGAAATGAGACAGACTAGAAATGTCGACATGATACACATTCAAAGTCTTTTAAAGCTGGACTCTAGCCGCCGCACGACCGACTACACTTCCAAGCTGACTAATAAACAATGTGTGACGTTGTATGAACGTTAAAAGTCGGTTTTTCTTATTGCAACTACATTGTTGTTGCAATAGTTGAGATTCATCGGTCACAGCAGGTCTTGGACGTGAGATGTATCGAGGTTTGTTATCAGGGTTTTCAAAAAGGTCATTTCTTTGCGCGCGTTTTCGAGAATGACGCGTGGATCTTGAGAGGTGCAACGCAAACAGTTGGGTGCAAAAACCATAGCCAAGTTAGCGGAATCCATTTTTGTTTGGCTCACGACCTCTGGTGCGGTGAATTGTTGCAAAAAGCTTATTAAGTATGTGAGAACCTGAAACAGAAAATTTGTTACATTCGAAGTTCCATGTTAAAATCAGTATAAGAAAGCAGTTTACTCTGGGAGTATCGGAATTATATCCGCTTTCATATAAAAGTGTTGTTTTGAAACATTTCAGCATTATAGATTTGAATTATAATTTAATTTGAATTATAGAATTGTTTTTTGTCCACAGGTTGAAGTGAAAGCAGTTGATGGCTGCTGGAGCCTTAAGGTTCTGCAGAGGAAACTACGCACCGACAAGCGCAGCATAAGACGTTCTCTTACAAGGTGGACTAAATTTTGTTAAAGTCTTCGGACATAGGCCGCTTCCAACCGGTCGTATTAGATATATGGGGGAGGCCTATGTCTAACAATAGACATCCTATGGCTGAAATAATGATGAAGATTAAGTAATATCTCTAGCAAAATTTAAGTACAAGTAAATCAGGACGTACTAATCGATTAAGAGCGGGCAGGCGTTGCAAGGCACGGGCGCACGCAGCGAAATCGCAGCCGGCAGCCACGCACGCACCGTACAGTGAGTCCGGGATAAGCGGCTCGTACAGTTCGCGGTACCATAGCTTCAGCAGGCTGGCGGGGGCGTGCGCATCTGAACCAGTTAAACATTTGACTTAGACTAGATGACCTCTTTTATGGATCGTTCATAAAATACGTAAACTAAAATTTCACTTTTATGAAGACTTCTTCCCATTCCCTCGTCGCATCCCTGTACACTCTCTGCGACCCTTTCCCCCGTAAAAATAATATATATTCATACAAATAGTTTGATTTTTGATTGTAACGAGATTTAATAAATAAGGTCTTGATTGTTCAGATGTCAAAGAGTTTCTTAAATATACTGAGATATTTTTAAAGGCCATTAATCTCAAATTAATAGTGGTTGACACGATAACTAAGACATCAATAAAAAACGTGCTTGATTTTTAATTAATTAATTAAGAGCTGACATACATCATTTTAAAATTAACTGTTAAGTAAACTAAATTAACAAGTTGGAAGTGATAGCGACCATATTGCTAAGATCGTCGGAAGTTGTTACATACAAGCTAATACCTGTGTACCATTAGTGGACATCCAGCTGAAATGATGATGATGCTAAAATCGTATGAAAATTCCTCCTTCTAGAAATTTACAGAATCATTCATTGTCTACACAGTATACATTGCCGAAAGTCTCAGTTAAATTACGTTACATTTGAGAGAATAATGATGTAATGATAATCAAAAGCAATGCGGTCAGTGTTTGTTGGTCCTGTGGCCATAGTAACTGGGTAGAACTTTATTCACACAGTATCAGGTTGTATTGAAAATCAGACCCAGCAACTATCTTTCACATAATTTTCAGCAGACTGTAAAGGAGACAATCCATTTACTTAAACATTGTTAAGGTAATTGTAAAACACTTTACTCGGGACACTTTCAACCGGCCTTTTTGAAAAATTATAAAGAGAGATCTATGCATAACAGTAGACATCCTACAACTGAAATGATGTTGAAACTATTTTTTGCTAATTTTAAAAATAATCAACTGGTAAATTCTACAGTGTAATATTAAATCAAAATTGGCATCACATCACTTATAAGTTAACTAAGGATAAAAATTAATACCAGTCAATGTAGAAGCATCGGGCAGTTCCCAGTTATCAATTTTAGCCTTGAGCGCATTAACTTCGTCCACGTCGGCCGACACGCGAAATATTCCTTCCGTTTCTCTTCCATTTAAAGCAAGTACTTGTTGAGATAAGGCCACTTGTACCCAGGGCAGCTGCCGGTTAGGGAAACGCTCCTTTTGTAGAGACATCACCTCGGAAAGCGTGTTACCGAACATGGATTGACGGAAGATTTGAATCTGTAGAAAGTCATTAAAGTTTAAACATATTTGATCATTTAAATTCAGGATGCGTTAATTAACTAACTTATGCATACAATAGAATAACTGACGGCAAAAATAAAAGTGAAAAAGAGATTCTTACTCTAGCTTGATCAATGTCTTCGGTGCTTGGCTTCCGTGGTTGCCTCTTGCCACCAAAACCAATTCTCTCTAGACGCTTACATGCCACTCCAGCGTAATGTGAGACTTGTACATGAATTGGCCATTTACCAACCTATTAAAAAGAAAAACATTTAGAAATTGTATTTTAAGATTGATTGTGATCATACAGATTGACAAATATTGGTGTAAATTTTAATCACTTAAACCTATAAAATGAAAGACACCTAAATTACAATGCTTAATTTTTCCCTTCGAATTGTGAGCCTACGCTTACCAGAAGCCAACTTAGATCAGATTGGCTGGCGTGACCTACCTCAATACACTCGGACACGTAAAAGAATGACTATATAGTTTCCACTACAAATAGATGTTTAAGGTAATAATGAAATGTTGCCTCACCTCAGGGAAAGCGTCGGCAAAAGCTGGGTCTCTATGTCTGTTAACGTAATTGGTAAGGGCAGGCTGAAAGGCAGGTGATGGAGGCACAAAAGCTAGACAGACAGCTAGCAGTTCCCAGCCACGGAGCAATGAGTCTCGAAGTGGGTTTTCTGTTGTTTGCCGGCACAGCTGCACGTACATCTCGTCCCGCAACCTAACCACAGAACCAAATAAGGCTACACATGATTCTATAAACAAATTTACGATTAGCGTACACAAACAAGTACACTTCTATATATTCCACAACTTATCTGAGTTCTATGTAATAAAAAACCATTACTATTTCGACATTTTAGTAAACATTTATATATTGCATTAATATACTTACTTTTCATTGGCAAATGTGGCATGCAAGATATCCTGTGCAACAGAGTTTAGTGTCATGCCCGGCCTCGCTTTTCTATCGCCCATGTAGATTTGCACGAGACGAAAAAGATCAATAGCTGCCTTTTTGTGCGCTTTATCCCAATCGGCACCAACCATAGGCGCGCTAATTGAAGAAGATGTCCATGACAACATATCTCTGACTGAAGCCTGAAAAAAACATACACAAACATATTTTTAAACATGTTTAATTTTTCTGTGTTCTATTTCTATTTTGCTTGAGTTTAAACTACTTGTGTATAAAACATTAAAACCATAGAAAATAAATATAATATGATAACATCAATTAAAGAATGGTTTATTCTGATAAAAGCTGAAGTAACAACTAAACATGGTTATTTTTTAGTTTGATACAAATTGGTATCTGAATACCAATGAAAGTCAATTGTTGAATAATTGTACGAAACAAGGTAAATGAAATATGACATTTATTTTTGTTTAAGTAAGGGTTATTCGCAAAACACATTTATTCTGAAATTATTTTATTTAAATTTCGTCAAATACAAATACTCAAAAAATCAAAATTTTTGTACGATTTTCTATTATTATCTAGGGCTTTAGCTTTTGTGGCGTAATATTTTTAGGGAAGGCGTTTATGAAATCGGATTTCAGGTGCTACATGTTATGAATGGCCCCATCTACATTAAAAACAATTTATAGGTTACATCAAAATCCGTAACCAACACACCTTCCGTCTAAAGATGCCTTTGTTAAAGTTCAGATTATCTTTAGCAAATATTTCAATGTCCTGCTCGGCCGGCACGTGCGCATGTGGGGGTGCGTGCGAGCGGACCGGACTATACAACGCCCCGGTGACACCACCCCCAGTCGCCACGCTAGCCCCCACGCCGTCTGTCGCACTACCGCCACCAGCTGCTGCCCCCGTCGCTCCTCCTCCGAGGGATGATGTCTGAAATGAAACAAATCATAACATTATAATTTTGAACACTTGTAATATCAAATTACAGTGTTATTTATGATTCTTATAACTGAATCTTGACCCGTTTCACACTACTACAACACACATCAATTGTACCAGCTAAAATGTTGTAATTGATAAAAAAATATTTGTTTTAATCATACTCTATTTTCCTGAAGGTTTTCTTTTTGTTTCATATGTGTCACTTTGGGTCATTGGAGTATGAACAATGTTCATCTTTTATAACATTATTTGTTTACAATGTGGTCCCACTGACTTAATACTTCCACAAGTTATTGGCTTGTCGCATTCCAATAGAGTTTTAGAGTGAACACTTTTAATTTTTAATCATACCTTTAAAAATACTTGCTAAACTCGAGAATGTCTCGGCCAATACATTTTCATTCATGATTTTGTAAAAATTCTAGGACGCAATCTTCTTATTACCAAAAAATATATAACATTGCTAAGGAAAATAGCAAAAACTACTACTTTTGCATTTCCAAATAAACAAAAGAATAAATTAAAACACCTATGACTAGCTGCCATTTGTTTGACATCAATCAAATAAAAAAAATCTTTGAGGATCTAAAATAACTAAAATCTAAACAATCCAAAATTTTTGTAGAGACACACTTAATGTAAGATACAAGATGCAAAATAGTACTAATGAGAGGCTAAATTAAGATATAGTTGGATCACTTTGAAGTGTGTATTATTTATCTGTACTAATATTGAACAGTGATAAACTTATACTTTTCTTTTTATTCACTTACCCGGTGTATACCCGGAGAAGGCTGTCTATCTCTATCGAATCCAACAAACGTATTATAATACGCGACACCATGATTCATATATTCGGCGTCCGTACGGTATGCGTGAGGTAAATAAACTCCGGAGCCGTCATCGTCGTCTGGCGTTCGGGCACCGCCGTCGGACGATTCGTTGTCAGGTTCGTGACCAGACAACGAGCGCGACCGAGAGCCGGACCGCGACGAACCCGAGGAACCATCGGAGTCTGAACCAGCTGCGTAGCGACCGCGACCTTAAATGTAACAAAATTAAAAATTCATTTAATTTGTTTTTAAATCAATTAAAGTCAAATATGAAACCTAAGTACATTTTTTTAGACCAGAATCCCACTGCTGCCTAAATATAATTTGCAAATTCCGCCGATTTAAAACGTTCGATTTGCTTACAATAATCACCAGATCGAAAAGCTACTGAGCTCAGATCGCTTCGGTGGATTCTCTATAGGGTGACTAGGTTCCGGGGCCCCCAAGAGGCGATCGCGGCATGTCATCACTCGTCGATTATACCCACTTTGCATTCTGACCTAAGGGCCTAACTTTCACTTAGTCAGTTGCTATTGCCTGGTCAAATTTTTCAACACCATCTATTCTTTCTACACTACCACACTTCATAAGGTAATTCGACGTATTAAAAAGAGTGAAAAACATGACAAAAATTTCACCTGAAAAGTACTTGTTCGAATTTAAAATAATTAATCACAATCATTATTAAATTTAGTACATAAGCATACAAACACCGGCAAATTATTCCATTCATGTGAAGATTATTATGGACGAACTAAATATTTCAATAATTAAAAATGCATTTAAATACATTTATTAAAACACTAAAAGTCAAATGTCAAATAGTGGTTATTTGACATTTATAAGCTTCTAAGTTAAATTAAAGAGATGCAATTTATTGGTTCAGTTTAAGATGGGTACATATCTTACTAATAATTCAAATAATAGTTCTAAAATTTACTTACTGGATAACTTAGCTTGCTGTATAATATAGTCCTGCAATGGTAACAAATGCTGCATGCCCCGCAAGTCCCAGTTACAATACAAGGGAGATCCTCCACCTTCTTCTTCCTCATCCTCGCCATCCATTTGTATTTCATCTATTTCCACAGGTCTTTTGTGCCCTGTAAAATAGGTAATTTTTTAAGTATAACAATTTGGAAATTATTTTTGAATTAAAATATTTTTTTACTTTTGTATGTTAAGAAAAGTGTGTAAAACACTAATGACAGTGAACAAAGTTTTGCTTATTTAATTCCTTTTCAAATATTAAGCTAACAATAAAAAAATGGCTTACGCCGTGACTTCGTCCTATCCCTCGACGTGCTTACTTTCTCTGTTCTTTCAAAGCGTTGATTGTGTTTCTGCACGTTAGGCTCGGTCAGCGGTGGCTCCAAGTTTACACACTTAAGTTTATAGTTCACTGTAAACATTTATTGGTAATGCTTAGAATACTTGTATATAATTATATCAGTTGAAGAAAGAAGCCTTTTCAGCTATGATCTAAATATCTAACCAGAGATTACATATTGTGAAAAGATTTGGGAAGTCGAATTGTTAACGAGTAAGACTCATTAATAGTTTGTTAAATTCGCCTTTCAAATTACTTAAAAAACAATAAGGTAAATATGCTACCAGATATCAAATCTGAGGGTACGCAACCTTTAACAAAGCCAAAATTTGATAGGGCACTCTCTGCTTGTTTGTCACATTATGTGTATATTTATTTTCTATTTGTTTTTATGTCACAATATATTATTATATTACAATATTCTATTTGGATAAAATATCAATGATTATTGCAATCTAAATCTTTAATAAAAAAATTAGAAGTAAGAATATACATTCCGTCAACATTTTATATACAAGGATTGGCTAGCACAGCAGAGTCTCTATCCACAAAGTGGACAGACAACCTTGTTAATGTTGTCGGGCAGTGGCTCGAAATGTTTGAACGCAGTGAATGCAGGTACACGTTTTACGGATAAAATAATAATAATAATGATTATGACTCCCTTACCATATTAGAATATCATTAATAGAATAAATATTAAGACTTACCAGCCGCTATATTGTCCTGTTCGTTTGCAGATGAGAGACGCATGAAGTTGTGATGTGGTTCATGCGGCGGCGTGCGGTGCTTGCTACTTCCCGACGACACCGACGTCTTGCTCGAAGTGTAACGCTCTGGTTCCGCTTGCTGACGCCTGCTTTATGCCCATACATTTACAGATTATAATATTCTTTGAAAGATAACCCTAAGAAAAACATTTAGTTAGGCCCTCTATTAGGTGAACTGATATTATAGTTAACGTCACACGAAAATCGCAAGACGCCGACAACGCAAGATCAGTCATCATGGCGATCTATTAGCGAGACCTATGCCACGCAGTGAACATGCTAACTTGACGATGATTATGAAACATATAATTGCATCAAAGCGGTTTGCACCATAATAATCTCAGAGAGGTTTACATTACTAACATTAAAATAAATATACAACATGAGTCATAATACCATTATACCAACTTCACACTTCCCTCTAATTGGATTGAGTTCCAATGGACAGTCTAAATAGAAACGTCCCAAAAGCCTCAAGGCTGTCACACCAAGCCTAGTTCCTTTAAATGTCATAAGTGCAGGCTCATACCAGCATTATGGCACTTAATTATTGTAGAAATTTAGGCTTAAAAACCAGCAATGAATAACATTAACTTGTTACAAAGGAAAATAAATTTTAATCCAGTGCAAGTCATTACGATACTGTTATTTAAGGACGAATATTTTTGTCAATGAGACTATCGTCTTGTCGTTTGTCAATGATCTGTCATCAAAAAATTAGGATGCTGTGCATGTAATAGTGATATTTGTTTAAATACATTTTTTTTTAATTTGAGACACAAACTACATACATAATGTCCATTTGGAGTGAATTTTGATGACAATAAAGGACTATAAAAAAGTGTGACAATTTAAAATCTAAAACTATATTATTAATGAAACTGCTTTTAAAAACAATTAGTCAAACCTTGTAAACTCCCTGGGCTGATGCCAGTTGGGGGCTGCATTGTGACGCAGGTCGAGGCTAGTTTGCCGGAAAGGTTTGTCTACGCTGTACACCGCCTGCTTGTCCGGGTACCGGTCCATGCGGTCTAACTCCCCTACGCGATCCTTGTCTAAATGCCTGAAAATCGTAATTACAAAATATATTTTTTTATTGTAAGGTCAACCAATGGCATGCAAAAAATATTAAATATGAAATATAAATATAAAATTGCATGTCATTAACATTTATTATTTTAGATACAAAAGAGTTTTGTGTCCACTCTACACTAACAAAAAGTATACAAAAATTTATATATATCTATATATCTTAATCTTAAAAATTTAAGTACAAAATTTATGAGGCCTTTTTAAACATATTATTCATTACAGAATTTAGTGAATTTCTTCATGCCTGAAGAAAAAATAATTTAAGAGTGTTTCAGTATGCATAGTGTTATGTACAAATGTATTTGTAAAATAACTAGATACTCTTCATTTATACTCTTGGTCATACAAACGCACTCTCCCGATGGTAGATGTATATAATTTCGAGCCTAGGTATAGCATCCATAAAAATGTAATTGAGTAATACCTGTCGGAGTAACGTTCCCGGGCATGTCGCGACAGTTGGTGCGGACGTTCGAGACTGTGCATGAGCCGGGCGCCCGCTGCCTCCGTTGCCAGCGATATCGATGATACCAACGACGGTCGCGCTGCTGTTGTCTAAATTAAATAGATATTAACATTATGTAAGTCCAGACGGTAGACACACTTCCTCGGCATTAGAAATCCAGGGTTTACTGCACGAAACGCACTACCCTGGATGTAAGGTACCTAGCACACAAGATGCTGAAGAACTATACACAGTAACAGGAGGTGCTGAGGCCTTGGCTGAGATTATTACGGCTGAAAATCATATGGGCTTTGAGCAGTTTTTTCCCATCCAAAGCAGCAGAGCCGGATGGTGCTATTCCTTCACTGCTGCAATGGAGTATGGAACTCCTAGTGGACATCTTGGTAAGAACTATGAGAGCATGCCTCATTCACGTTTATATCCCGCATAAGTGGAAAGAGGTGGAAGTCTTATTCATTCCGAAGCCAGGTAAGATTGACTACACAGAGATTCTAGGTTACACGGACATCATTTCCACCACACCTCTTTTGTTAAACGACGGATAGGCTTTGTGAGACGCATTTGAAATTATATATAAATATACCTTGATATATATATTTAAATATCTACATATACTTTTTATATAAATAAAATAAAAACCAATTACCGTGATGATTCTATCGGCTTGTCAAGCAAAATCTTATTTTAAACATGGAAGAATTAAAACTCTATTTAATTAAATATCATATCTCAACAGTAATTTTAGTTCTAAGGATATGTAATAAACAAATAGGCAATAGTCATCAAATACCTGCAAAAACGGAGTAGGTTGTGGTTTCTGCAAGGGGCTACTCGGACTTTGAGGTGAGGCAGAATCACACGACGATCCGCCTGCTGACTGCTGTTTGAGCTGTAATAAAAAAAATTGAACTCAGTTAATATTGTTATAAATTTTCGTCTTCATCTATTTTACAATCGCTGGACGCTCACTGCAAGCCATATCCTTCCCCCTAAGATCGCCACGATGAACGGTCAAGCGACTTTCTGAGACCTTAATTATGTCGTCGGTCCTACTAGTGAGAAGCTTAACCGCGCCAGGACTATCGGCCGGTGTTTGCCACTTCAGACTTATTTGAGTTACGTCTAGGACTTTTGTACTTCTTCGGATCACCTAATTTCAAATTCACTTTTCACAATGAAACTCCAAGCTCAGCCCTCTCCATTGCTCTGTATGAGGCCCATTGTATCTCTCATCCAAATGGCATCATTAGCATATGTTATATAACAAGACATCTATAATAATAAAAATGAATCTTAATTAGTTAAATAAAAAACAAGAGCACTGGACAATTTCGGCAATTTATTTATGTATTAAAAGAAAACAGCAGAAACAGAATTTATTGTCAAACCTTTTACGTCAATCAAGACTAAAAAGACATTGAGATGTCATGAAAATAACATCACATTCACTATGACATAAAATGAATAAATATAATTAGATCCATTTATTTTTTATTTTATTCATTACTCTAAAAAGGGAATTTATTTTTGACTGATAGGCAAACAATGTTTTTACATTATGAAGTCTGCTGTGGCACGTTGTTATATAATATTAACCAAAACATGTCTATTTGATTTATTAATTTAAAATTTTCATTCCAAATCATTATGTAGATGTTTTAAAATAAAAGTAGGTGCATATCATACAAAAAGTCACAATCATAATTATATAAGTATTTATAAATTTCTGGAGATTATCTGTAATGTTATAATAAAATATTTACCTTACGCCTGGTTAATGGTGTACTCTCTACAGACTTGAAGTATTTTTCATGCATTGAATCATCGGATGCATCTTTTCTTGGTGATATAAAGCTGCCACTGCGATTTAAACCTGAAAAGTTAATTGTGGAATTAACACAATATCCACCGTCATGGACCTTTTTATGCAAACAACATCAATCCCAAATGGGCAGAAATTTTTAAAAGTTATTTTATTTAGTTTTATTTATAAGTTTAAGTTGGAATAGACCATGTTTGCAAACAAAATGTGGACTCTAAGCTCTTCTTGGTTTAGTAAAAATACTTTGCGGTAATTATTGCTACATTTTTATTCTTTTAATTTTACTGTTTAATATAAATACAAAATGCTACAATTAGTGCATAGCTCAAGGGTATAGCATACCTGAATGTGGCGACCACTTATCATTGTCATGCGGTTGTGTTGCACTGGTTCGTTTCCTCAACTGTGGCGTGCATACGGGAACGCTGCACGCTACGGCATTCAGCTCCTTACGAAATACTAATGTTTAAGCAATTTTTTTATCGACTTAATAACGACTTATTTTTTTATCATTGACAAATTGTTGTTTTCCTATTGGAATTTACAGGTTTCCATGGCTACAATTACAGGGCTCGGGTCGTAACATTATACCGGATTGGAATCTTCCAAGCTTTCAGGCTCCTTAGACGCTCCATGAAATGAAGGGCTCACCGAGATGCGACCGCTGTTTAGCTATCGAATAGCATCTAGCATTCTGATTGGAGGGAGACTCAGAGAGCCAAACCTTGGTACGATTGGTTGCTATCAATGAATTATAAAAAAATAATAACAGTTAATGTATTACATGATTCAAAATTGTCGAGAACAAAACAACTGACACAGAAGTAAAGACTACTATTTTGATAAATATATGCTGAAATCAACTCAGATTTTTTTTCACTATTATGGCACATCTTCGCACAAAGTGTACGGACTTGCCGTAGTACTGTTGCGAATTGTTCGATGAAAATTTTGATATTTTCTTTCAACGTTTTTCATTTGTTGTTACGTAATTAGTACAAGGGTGCGCCTTTCGTCTATCAATTCATAACCCACAATCACTAAAACCAGTCCCTAACACCCAAGTTCATTGCTGATTAATTCGATTATCGTAGAACATCCGGGGAGTCCCATGCAGCATACTTTTGGTGGAATAATAACATTTCAAGTAACAATTTTTGAAACAACTTTAATTATAAAACAAATTCATTGCCGTCTTCAGCAGTAAGAGAATGGCCAGAACAACTATTTCTACCAACATTAAGATATTTTTAAGTTTATCTTAATATATTATTTGTATTTGATGCCACATTAAACATAAACTTAACAAATTATTAAGTATAAACATAAAATCATAATACGACAATAAACTCTTAGTTTGTATAAATTAATTCAAACTTTATATCGGTACTATAAGCTTTGTAATAGACATTTTAAATCATGACCGCACAAATCAACCACTTATTAATTGACCCCTCTAACCTCTCATCGCCGGTTACGTACAGTCGGCATAAAATTAGATCAACAAAATTTGGGTCGTGCGATAGGTACTATCGTTTATGCATTGTTTAATACAGGACGTTGCAATAGAATGATGCAAGCGATTAATAGTAACATCCTCGGAGGTCGTTAGCCGGACATCAGAAAGTAAGCAACGATTGGGGTTTCGGAACTTATATTTCGAAAGTCTTATACAAATAATTACACTTGATTTGATTTATTTAAATTTTTTTACTCTTTAAACTGTATTCTAATTTATGACAATAATACCGAAATTTAAGTAAATTTATTGATAAAGATTAAGCAACAGTAAACATATTCCATGAACATCCCTTAGTAGATTTTAAAAATTTAGTCAAATTTAGTAAATAAGACAAAAACTTTTTAAATAAGGAACCGAAAGTTTCGAAAATCTGACAATAATAATTCAGGATCTAAACCAAACATGCAGTGTTCTGTAAACCAGAAGATATATTTCGAAAAAAATATTCTTTGTAAATAAATTTACCTGTTTCCGCCGCTGCTGAGCGCTACTAATGCTACTGTCTGATGATCGACCAGAGTCTGTGTGACGACACAGTCCAGTGGATCCATCTTCACTCAACCTCCCACGGCGATTTTCTCCACTGTTTCTATATAAAACTTGATTTTAATTATAAATACCCAGAATAAGAAACAGATTCAATGTGAATATTATATATTATAATAACAAAGGATATAAAGATTTCTGGAGTAAGAGATTTCTTTCCTTTTCTTGTGACGCACACTATGTGATAGTAACTATAATTTTTATCTATTTTTACAATATTATATTATATTTGTATTAATGACTGAAGACATTTGTTTTTGTTACACCAGTTAATATACTTTTTATACACCAAATTTATACATACCAATTACAAGTAATTGTAATGCAAAGACATATTAGCTTTATGTTTTATGATGGTTTTAACATAAAACAAAGAAAATTAGATGTTGGCAGTCTTTTAAATTATTGCCCCTAGGACATGAGCACTATGTAAAATTACAGAAGTCAAGTCTTTAATCATTGTTTAATATCAGATTATTCAAGAGAAATTCCTGCAAATAAAATCAATAACAGATGATCATCATTTCAGCTGTAGGTCCTCTGCTGCAAATAGGCCTCTCCCAGACATTTTTAACAAGACCAGTATTAAGTGGCCAGCATCCATCAGTTTCTAGATGAACTAAACAAGCCTTACAGGTGGAAGGTCTATGCTTTGCTTGCCAGTCCGTGGTGTCCACACCATAACCATTTGTAATAATTTTTTTAATAATAATAATTTTTTTTCAGAACCTAGTGAGTACATCAGAAAGTTAATAACAAATTTACTTAGAGGCTATATTAGTTATGGATTGGTATGTCATACAATTTAACTATAACACTAATTTAAAAGTGGCTTAATATAAATACTTACTTAAGATAACTTTTTTAATAGTAGTGGTTATTTTGCCATTCACACTAATTATTATTTTAATAATTATTTTGTCACAGCAAGTGTATCAGTACTATCTTTTGATTGCAAAAGTGAGCCAATAGCTGCAACTATATGACATATGAACAAGTTATAAGGCATTTAAGACGTCAACAAGAAAAACAAATTAAATTCCCAGCAAATAAATTTACTTGGATAATATTTGTTAACCTTATTTCTTTAACTGTTGTACAAAAAGTAAAAAGTATATGTTGAGCCAAAAAATTACCTGTGATGATAATGGGACCTCCTTGTCCTTACAGGGCTTGTCTGGGTTATGGTGATATTCTTGGCATTACTGGGTGAAAGCTTACTGACACTTGCAGCAGTACTGTTTCCATTACTGCTTAGTGGGTCAAGCAATGAGGGAACCTTAAACCAAAATGGCCCTTTGAGTTTTACAGCAGACAACAATTTTTTACAACAACTATTGCAAAAAAAAACTACAATTGAAGAATTAGAAACAAGAATTAAAGGCTTCAAGACATAGAAATTTATTAAAGAAATCTAAAAATCTCAAAAAGTATGATTGTAGAAATTATTAAGTATCTAGATACTGGTCATACCTCACTGAGTTTATATTAAAATTTATAAATTTACAACTGCTAAAATAACTTTAATTTTTGTACCTGAGGTGCAGCTTGGTTGGTTTGTGTGGCAGTTTCTCTTCGTTTTTGAGGATCCGTATTTTGTTTTAATGTTTGTAATTTAGCTAATGGTATAATATCACAGTCTGTAGGCCTATGCCATACAGTGGTCTAAAAATATAAAGTACCATATCATTCAAACGATATTAAATATGAAAATTGTTGCTAACATGTTTTAATGTATTCAAGAATAAGTTTTAACTCTATAACAGAACTGACCTGTGTTGTTGCATTGTAATAATAAAACCTATGAGTATTAATATCAAACAGTTCCCACCATTGGGAAGAGTCTGTCTTCTTTACTTTTACTCCCTGAAAAACCAATTATTTTAGAATATAATTGTATTAAAACAATTGCCAAATAAACTTATTAAAAACAGAATATATTTAATGAAAACTTTAAAAAATTGCAAGTATACAAAACTCACAATAACAGATTTACATCTGTAACTAATACATTAATGATAAAACTTATACGTAAACAAAATTAAGTCAAAATTAACGTTAAAGCAAAATATAAACAACTAAATTATAATAATATCCACAAAAAGATTTTTATGTAACATAGCTAAACTGGGTTATAAGGGATTGAACATTGGGAATTTATTACTCAAAATTAAGAATGTTTTATAAGTAAAGTTTGGGACTAAATTTTGTACAAAAGCTTTACCTCAGGTGGGTCCCAGACACATTCGCCAGTAGTTAGGTTAGCATACATATGCTCCTTTGTCTTAGGCTCGATAATTTCAACCCATTCCACCCTGGAATAAAGCATCATAAAACTTTTACCGCACTCTAGGTACTTTTACCCGCAGGAACAAATAAATTCAGGGCGTGACATTAGCGATTTCCGTATACTTTATTGATTTTGCAACTTTCGTCTATTATCGGAAGTCATTTATTGCCGATTTATGAAAAGCACTGCAACGAAAAATTACCTTTCGGAAGACATTTTTTTCAACAAAATTAAGACCCTTTAAAATTTACTCATTCATTATTAACAAATTATTCTAATCTAAATTACAATCGACAGTAACGAGAAATCATCCATGTTGAGTGTTTACTTCAATTTTCAGATAAAAAATAACCTTTTCGTCACAGATCTACTAAAAAAGTACCAAGGATTGTATAAATATTTATTTAACGTTATTAAATTTTATAAAGCCTTTAAGAAATGTAAAACTTGCGTTTGAAACAAAAAGGCAATTTTGAAACTAATAAAAATAAATTACATCAAATCAAATATTTATTAACTGAGTACAGATAAAATAATTTGAATTATCTTTAAGAAGGTGCAAAAACAAATTTCATTACAAATATAATTTTTTCACGATTTTAGGCACTACGTTTATAATTAATACTAGCTAACTTATATTACAATAGTATGCACAATAACCCTAAGCAAGAAAAATAGGCCTCAGTGACCGATCTTTTCTGTAATTATTAATCGTGACGAAAGAACACCTTTGGCTTAGTGATATATGCAATAACCGGGGATTAAAAGTTTAAAAGCGCTGATGGTACATATTCTAATTTTTTTCTTAGTAATATACCTAATTATTTAAAGATATTGAATTATATGTAAATATTTTTCCTTTTTAAACGGTTGCAGAAATTTTAGATTCTTTAGGTAGTTGCTATATGGACTGAATAAATGTAAAGGCTCACAAATGAAAAGCGAGTTGAAGTGTCACTCAAGACTAAACTAGTTTAGGGATTTTCTTCAATAAATTACCCAATCTCGGATACCCGAAAATATTATAATTTAGCTTGAGCGGTTTCTATTGCTGATTTATTTCGAGTTTACTCAAAATGCCTCATGAGGCATGAATCTGGTAACTCGATAAGTTTGCATTAAATTTTGAGATTTAATTCCATTCACATTATCGATTATTAGAGACAATACAGAGTACAAAAAACTGAATTTACTGGAGTATATCAATACGTAAATAATTTTAGCAAGTGAAATATACAAAGTGAAAGACTTACTTTGTTTTGTATATTTTATTTACTTTATGAACTTTAACTTATTTATTTAGCTAAAATAAAGTATATTTGAGTTTATGTTCATGACCTGTCTATCAATACTAAAAAAACATAATTTATAATCTATCAACTCTTTTATATTCAATCTGTTGTAATCGTGCTGTTTGAAGATCTTCAGAAAACAATTTCCACTGGGCTCTCAGTTCTTATTATAGAAATTAAGAGATATATCTTAAATAAATTTTTAGTAAGTACGATTAAAATGAAATAGATATTGTGTAAAAATAATAATAGAAATCTGTCCAAATGTTTCGAACTCTGACTATTAACCTTATAAAAAGCCGGCATCACATAAATGCTGATTCATTTATTAGTAAATATAGTAAGAAATTAATTGGAACGGCACCAGTTAAACCTAAAAATATTCAACCGGCAAAATTAGTTAATGGTCAGTATCCGTCATCACGTAAAAGTAGTTTTCATAAAGGAAAGATTTGCTTTTATACCATGTAAAACTTTGTTGTGTATCTTTTTCAGCAATGGAAGATAAATCTAATTTTCTGTTGCCAAATAATCAGCGATTTGTGGAACTAGATAGTTCACAAGCTTTTAATAACTTGACTAACAAAGAGAAACTTTATGCTCATTACTTGAGTAAGGTACGTAATTTTATTTTAAGACTTATACTTTAAATAGAATTTTGTAGACATTATTCTAACCTATTAAAACTTTGTAAATATATCTGTATTGTTCAACAAATTTTTAAGTATACTGTGTAAATGTATTTTTTCATTTAAGAATTTAATTTTATGGGTGTAAATATTGTACAACAAATAAACAATGTATTCATTTGTGAGTTAATGGGTGAATAAATTAATCTTGACATTTTTGTATCATAGGGTAAATAAAGATCATATTTTAGATTGTTCATTTATTGGTTTAACATTAAAATATCATGTAGGCCAATATCTCAAGAAATATGGGTTGCATTCATATCATGAATAAGTTAAAACCATAAATAAAATTGATGATTACATTACATCACCAAAGTTTGAGCAAACTTAAGTTTGATTGGGATTTGTCTGTTACTTAGTTATGCACAAAATATGTACTTAGACACTGGTCTAACTAGATATTTGGTGTATTGTCCAAAATTAAGAATGTGTATGTCATAATTTATAATAGTACCTGTATTTGGTATGGCACATCAGACATTAGAGTAAGACTTGCAGTGAAGATCAGCTGGGTTTTGTTTTGAGAAGCATTGCCTTTATTATACAATGTTCAAACACTGATATATAGATTAATTAGTTATTGTTTTTCAAAATGGTTAATATCTTTCTGTGATAAGATTTTTCCAATGTACAGATTCCAATTCTGGATACTATACTTAGTTTCAGAAGTGTGAGCACATTTTTCATTTGAATTTTGTGAGTAATATTGACACTCCACTCATAACTAATATTTATTCAAATGCCATTTTAATATTTTTTTTGTTTTACAGGCTGCTTGGAATGGGGGACTCATAGTATTAATTCAAACCAGCCCAGAGTCTCCAAAAATCTTTTCACTTCTCCATAGAATTTTTATTGGGGAGTCCCTGGAGAAGCTAAAAGAATCAGCTATGAAAGCTGGAGTATCTGAAGATGATTTTCAGGTAACTATAATAATATAAGTAATGCATAAGTTAAAACAGTTATCACTAGAAAAAAAATTCCATGAAAAAATTTCCTGGTTAAAGATGTATCTATTATGACATTTTTTATTTAATAGTTTTACCACTTCCTGTTTGATAAACATTTGTGGTTTCTGTTTGACTATTTTTCTATTTAGATATGTACTTTATTAATAGTAACTCAGATGTTCAAATTACAATTGTATTTATTGCAATACAAAGGTGAAATATCACTGACACACATATTAAAACAATTGCTGGCCATGGATCCACCATAATGGTTTTTGTTTTTCAATATTTTATGTCACAAGGGAGATCTACTAAGTACATTCTGTTTAACATTGTTAAGATAATAATATAATGCTTAATAACATTACATGGTTTTAGAGCAGTGGTAGCCCAGTGATGGAGTACTGAGACTTGCAATTGTAGGTTGCAAGTTTAATTCCCAGGATGCAATCTTATTATATCTTATAATTCACACATTGTACATAAATTATATGGCATTGCTACTGCTAACTAAGAAGTTTCCAGAGGAAAAGCAGCAGCGTCTTCTGCAAACTGTAATACCACACCAATCGCCAATCTGTTTATCAATCATGGTGATTATGGTGTATCCCTATCATATCTTTGGAGGAGGCTTATGTCTTGCAGTAGGCAAATACTATGGGCTGAAAAAACGATGAGATGTTTTTAAGAATGTTTCTGTTTTGGGAAAAATAGTACCTGAGCAGAAAATATCAATCTTTAATATCTAGTTTTGTAAGTTATGCTGATAGTAGTCTAATGGCCTAATCTTTATTAATTACTGCACAAGGCCTCAGTGAGCCTTTAAAATAAGAATTGAATGTAAAAAGCTGTAGTGTGCTTTTGCCCTAACCCTTTTATGCCAATTATTTTTATTTTATTTTTTACAAAATATTGTTCTTACGGTTTATTCCACTAACAAATAATATATAGCCTTCATTTCCTTTTCTTTCAGGCATTTCTTGTGTATGCTGGTGGTTTATTTGCCAACAGTGGAAATTACAAAGGTTTTGGTGATACTAAGTTCATTCCAAATCTATCTAAGGAATCATTTGAGCTCATTGTTAAATCTTCTAAAGCATATGAGAATGATAACACCCATATATTAAAGTTATGGCAAAAAGTTCAGAATCCTATTTACAGCTTAGCACCAAGACTGACTAGTTTAGGTATGGCTGATAAGGTTAGTGCATTTTTTTCTAGTATGATAAAAAATTTTGTCATTCTTCATTATTAATTTGCTTTAATATATTGCTATATTATTGTATATTCAAGTACACAGCTGTAAAGAGTGAAAATTCTATTTGGCCATAGATTTTTGGAAGTCTACAATTTTTGTAAATTTTGTAGTAGGTAAGAAAGGTAAGCACTGCCACTGTGTTACCAAAATTACACTTACCTTTAAGTAAAATTGCCTTCTTGTCAATAACCAACATAATATACATTATATGCCTGCCTATAATGTCAGATGTTTATATCTCATTTCAAAGTATGTTTCAGGGTGTTACCACATATTTTTCTAGCAACTGTACTGAAGAGGATTCAAATTTAGTTAATGATTGGATGAAAACTAAACGCATTGAAGCTTATATTTGTCGGACATTTAAGACTGTATCTGATGACGGTTGTGAGTATCTTTGTAATTATTTATTTGCTTTGGCAAGGTACACTGGCTTGGCGTCGATATGCTCAACAAATTGTATTAAAAGAACTTTATAAGTTAATAAGTTAATTAAAGTGATAACTTTTTGAAAAACTAGACAGTATTACAAAATATTTTATTTTATTATAATTTATAAGTTTTATCTGTTTACCATGTTCTAGTACCTTTATATACAATTCATCTGGCAAGTGTTGAATCATCATCAAAGCCGCCACTAACAATGGATAAGGAGAAATATAAGAATGCATATTTCCAAGTTACCCGTGGAGATTATTCAGCGCTATTAAAACTAGCGGGCGACAACCTTGCAAAGGCGGTGGAATATGCGGCAAATGATAATGAGAAAAATATGTTAAAACATTACATAAACAGCTTCAAAGAAGGCGACTTAGATGAGCATAAAGAAGGCAGCCGGTTTTGGATTAAAGATAAGGGACCAATAATTGAAACGTAAGAAACAGCTATTATAATTATTAATATAACTTTTTTAACAAAATATCTTATAAAATCTGGTAAAAACAACTCTCTGATATCAGTAATGTTCTTAGTTATTAAAAAAAAACTGCTGTAACATTATTGAATGTTTTTTATGTTTATTAAAAGTGCTTGATAGCATTATTGTAACAGGCAATACTTATTTTGAAACAGGTACCAAGGCTTCATAGAAACTTACCGTGACCCAAGTGGTCAAAGAGGCGAATTCGAAGGCTTTGTGGCAATGGTAAACAAGGAGATGTCTAAGAAATTCGGTTGTCTGGTCGACGGCGCAGAAGGCTTCATCAAGCTTTTGCCATGGGGCCAAGATTTAGAGAAGGACACTTTTCTTCGGCCTGACTTTACCAGTTTGGATGTTTTGACATTCTCTGGCAGTGGCATCCCTGCAGGCATCAACATTCCTAATTGTGAGTAATTTCAAGAAAAATAAAGTGATGATTTCTTTCTTAGGCATTGCAGCATATTTTAGAATTTTATTTTCCATACAGAATGCAACTTGTATACCATATTTCACAGCAGAAATAAAATTTGTCAAGAAAGCCTATGCATACCCAGAGTGAATTGTTGAATGATAGATAAGTTGATGAATTTTTATGTGACATCGCCAAGGATTGTTACAGCAGTTTTGCAAACACCACACTTACGACTTAAACTGTATAAATTCTTGATTAACATTTTTATTTTATGCATACAACTGTATGATACAACTTAAGTGTATAATACTTTCTAGTTAAATGTTTTTCGACACATTAATTCGATGTATAATTAATTATCTATCATATTATATATTTATAAATTATCATCGGGGAAAAGTTCAATATTATTTAAAGACTCTTTTAATAGTAATTAGTCATTTTAAAGGGCCCAACAAAACATTAGGGGAGCTAGCAAGATGACTGTAGCCATCCAAGTACATCAAAACAGTATGGTACTTTTTACAGTCAAAAGTACTATTTGATTCAGCATCAGATGGGTCTCATTGTAGTCTATATTTGTTATAAAGAAACATGTTATTAAATAACTGTGTTTTTTACAGATGACGAGATTCGTCAAAATGAGGGCTTCAAGAACGTGTCTCTCGGCAATGTGATTCCAGCAGCATACAAAGAGTCTGTCATACCATTCCTTTCTGAAGCAGATAAAAACTTGCTGGAGAAATACAGGGTCGCTTCCTTTGAAGTAAGCTCTTAATTACAATTACCATCAGTTGTAACTATCATTAATGTAGTAATAAACAGCTATGTTAGGTTGATATTTACCTTCGATAGTAGGATTTTTTTTTAAGATTTTGAGGGTGCTCTCTAATATTGTTTATAACATGGGAGCTGAATGATCAAGTGGTGAACATTAACTTTTAATTTTTGCCTTAATAACATCACCAATAACAGACATTTCACAATATGAAGTTTATCAAAGATGGGCGCCGCTTTAGTTTTCAACAATGTCCTTCAAATTAATAATTCAAAGTACTAAAAGTTTTTTTTTATCAAATATACGAAAGTGTTGGCCAAATGATATATCAAGCTAGTGATGTTATTGAAAATAAAAGTTAAGTATGATGTGATGAAGGATCTTTTGGTTCCTAGGTACAAGTGGGTCTGCATGAGCTATTGGGCCACGGTAGCGGAAAACTACTGCGTCAAAATGCGGATGGCACTTTTAACTTCGACAAAGAAAAGGTGAAGAATCCTCTTACGGGTAAGCTATAGAAAGTCGTTCATCGCTAACTTCAATTTTATGGCAATAAGTAATTTCTTCAATACTTTGATCTTAAAGGTTTGCGTATAATGGACTAAACTTATCGCTATCCTTACTGAAACGAAAGGGTATAATTGTTTATATTTCTATTGTACATATATGTAAAATAACTATTCAGATTCATTCAGTTCAGTTCAGTTATGACACTATATGCACGATGATCAAACACAATTAAAAACTTTCAAACATGAACACATAATATACAACACCAATTCCTTAAAGAAAAATATAGTATAGCCTTACATAGGCACTAAATTTTAATTATGACGGTTGCGTATGATACCCTTTAAGTGATAATATAGTTTGGGTATTTATTGCTCTGACCGGTGTTAAACATATTTGTTGACCTATAAATAATAAAAATGACTGAATTTGTTCTGGGCCCTTAGCAACATACCTTAAGTTGAAAGATATTAGATTGGGACTTAATTTGATTTTAGTTCATTACAAGTAATCCCTATAAATATAGTCGTATATATTGATAACTAGGCTTATTATATAAAGGTGCTTATATAGTCCGCCAAAAACGCTGGCTGTTCTAAAGTACGCAAAAGTAACGAAGACCGGCCTGCGTTCCTCAAATGTTGCAGAGCGATAACTGACGATGTAATTAATAGAAATAAAGAATTGAAAATAGTACAGGTCGGGTAAGAAATAAAAGGAATAGGGAAAAAACACTAACGCGAAATAAATAAAGCTAAAATAAACAAAACAGAAAGCTATGTAAATATTCAAAATTTGTTTAATTATGAAAGTAAATAAGTATTTTAATTAAGGATGTTATAATTAGATTTTAAGGCCCTGTCCCATAAATATAACAGGGGAGAGTGAGAGGCTCCCAATAGCGAGGGCAATTTGAAAAAAAGTACGTCAAAACTTAATGTAATATTGAACTTTATTGAAGGTAAAGAAATAGAGGCGTGGTATACGGAAGGCGAGACGTACGACAGCAAGTTCACGACGTTGGGCTCGGCCTTTGAGGAGTGTCGCGCGGAGGCTGTCGGCCTCTATCTATCGTTGCGACCAGAAATACTTAAGTAAGTCTTTCTGGTATATTTTTAATATTATGTCAGTGAGAATGTTAGGAATTTAAAATATTTGTAATCTATTATGTGGTAAGAATTTACAATTTTTATTTATATTTTATTACTCCTTTGGTCGACAAGATTTTTGGCAATTTCGAGTGCAATAGTTGACAAGAAAATCGGTCGCGCGCCGCCATGACATTCAAATGTACTATCGTGTATTTGAACTGGCGCAAAATGTGTATTTTGCATTGCAATGACTATTTAATAGATTAAACCTTTGGCCTATAACCACGATCCAGACTCGTGACTTTTGTCTATGGGACCAATTTTTCATTACGAGTCAGTCCCGCAGCTTTCGTTTACGCCACAAATCAGACTCGTGTTTAAAGGCCAAAGGGTTAACCCAAAAACTCTTTTTGTGTTACAGAATTTTCGGCTACGAAGGACAAGAAGCAGAAGATGTAATTTATGTAAACTGGCTGAGTTTACTGTGGAATGGCGCTGCCAAGGCAACAGAGATGTATCAACCTTCAACAAAAACTTGGTTGCAGGCAAGAAACTACTCTTGTTATTTTTTCAGCCCATTGATGCTCTCAGCAAGGCATAAGCCACTCCAATGATTTATATGTAAGGGTATATCATTGCCAAACTGACTGCCTGTATATTTAAGGGTATATCATCGCCAAACTGACTGCCAAACGCGGCGTAATCCCCATCGGAGTGTGGTATTTTGGTACACAGAGGAAAATTCTGCACGTCCTCTGTAAATTTGTTTTGTGAGCAGTGGCAATCGTGCATAATTAATGCAAGTGTGAATTATATATGTATGTAGGAATCGAGGAATATAATACAGTATTAAATAATTTTAAATGTCCAAGCAGTAAAAGCTCACTTAAAGTTCGAACATCAATCAGCAAAGTATTGTAAACTTGAATAAAAAAATCCTGTCAAAATGTTTCAAGGGAAATATAAAATAACTCTTGTGTTAGAACTAAGCAGAACTAGAGATAAAACTGACTATATCTACATATAGCATCTATAGGTATAACATGCAAAACTTGTTGGCTCAACAAATGGCTCATCCTTAATTTAAAATTTGCCAAAAGTGAATTCCAAGACACTTTATTCCACTGTAAACAGCGGTGTACGCAGTTTTGTTTAACATCAGAATCTTTTTTTGAATCTTGATCTTTTCACACAGGCCATTCGATTGTGGAATGATTTACAGCTGAGTATAAGACGTGCTAACTCACTACCTATTTTTAAGAAAATAGTTAAGAATTATTTACTAGACCTACGATTATTTGTCCGTTAATTCATTTTATTTTCTTTATTCTTTCTGAAGCAAGTGTGATGTAAATAAGTTTAATGTTTATCTTTATTATTCTGTCATATTTATATGAATTTTACCTTATCGCACGCGCATTTATCAGCGGGCTGGCGGGCGGTGCACTTCATTGCACGACTATTGCTGCATAGCGGAAATAGTTAAATATTAGTCCCTTTCTTAGTTAGGATGGTCTTTCGCGAGTTAACGCCTGAATCTATTAGATTAATAAAAATAAGTCAGATGAATTACTTTGTTTAAAAAAATATAGTAAAAATTGTCGCTCTAGGCGCACGCGCGTGCACGTTTCGTATTGATGCGCTTATTGGAGCTGGAAGGCGATGGCTTGCTGACTGTGACGGAGCCCGAGCCCGACAGGAACCTGTTGCTCACGCTGGACCGCAGTCGCCTCGCCACCGACGGCAAAAGGATCATTGGTAAATAATAAAATATAATTTTCCTCGTTAATTTACTAACCTCATTTGTTATTAGAAGTGACAATGCTATTGCGATTACCTCACACACTATTAATTTATTATAAAAAAAGTAATTACCACATAATTGTCGAAGGTAAACAGAATTTTGCCGTATTTATAACGGACTAAGACATCGTAAAGGGCACTGCAACAGCTGTTTCTGTTAAGTACGAACATACAATTTTTGTATTAAATATCTTCTCGTGCTTTTAATATTTTTTCATTGACATGGCTTACACGTCTGTCTGGTTGAGGATGTTCTGCAGGTGATTGAAATGATTGAAATGAACATTGTGTCGTTTACTCAAAACCAATCCCATTTATATAAATTTATTATAATATCCCTCGTAGCGTCGCATTTTTCTTATCTATACTTGTCGTCTTACGAACGGCCTGATCTCTAGAATGCCCGAATGTCTGGTCGAAAAATAGTAAGACCCGAGTTTCACGTTATCACAAAGTTTTTTAAAATTTATAGTTTTTTTTTAAAAAATATTCATTATTTATTTTTTCAATTTGCAGGCGAATTCCTAGTGAAACTACAGACATTAAAGGCGACTGGCGATGCGGCGGGCGCCGAGGCGTTGTTTGCGCGCTACAGCCGGCTGGAGGAACCGTGGTCGCGTTGGCGCGACATCGTGATGCTGCATAAGCAGCCCAGAAACATATTCGTACAGCCTAATACTTCGCTTCAAGGTCAATAAATATTATATCTATACTTCCATACTTACAGAAACATGTGTATATATATATATATATATAATTCCACCAATGGGTTAGTCAGTGGTTATATCGTCGCTCAAAAACCCATGATCCCAAAAATCTAATTTTATATGAGAAACAAACAACCGAATTTCATTGATAACTTTTATTATATTCATCCTGCAAGGGTAATTTATATACCAAATAATAGCTATTAGTGTTTGCATCCATTTTTGATTTTGTGTTTATATATTCTGGAAATGATCTGTTTTATTACGAAAAATAGATTTTACTGAAATAAAATTTAAAAGTTTTTGAGTGTCCTTTACGATGTTATTCGAACGAAATTTGATATTGACCGTCGTAAGTAAGATTTCATTACGATATAATTCATGTGTACATACTCTGACAACTCTTTCACCGCAAAAGATTTTTCAGCTTTTTTCGCATTGACTTAGTTTGAGGCCGATTCTTTAAAATAGATTGTGGTAATAAAACGTTACCGAAAATATATTCATAAAAAAAGTTGCCAGTAATACCCATTAGTGGCAACTTATCGAACTATTTTCCCGCGAATAATATCGTACTCGGTCTAACGATTCTCCTCATTAGAACTTCGTTTACATAATTTTACCTTAGAAAATTTACAAGGTGTAAATCCCGAATTTGACAGAAACTGAATAAGCTCGCAATAGCATAATTTTTTTTTTTTTAAATGACCCCCGCTATTGGGGGCCTCTCGTTCCCCTATCTTAGGTGGGACAGGGACTTATTTTTCAATTTATTTTTTCACAGTTATTTTTATTTTCATACTCTTCTGTCGTTCATCACATACTCTTTCGGTCTTGTCTGTCTTTCGTGCTACATTTCTACTTTCTTTCTCGTTCGCTCTGTTCGTCTGACATTCTTCCCTTTTTTTTCTTTTGACATTTAATTTGTAATTTTGATTAACATTTTCTTATCATTGTAACTTATATTATAATTATCACATATTTGTTCTCTTAGCCTTTTATTTTGTTTTATCTTTTTTATAAATTGTTTGTTTTGTTTCTTTCAATCGCTTTTTTGGCGATTTCTCTGCATAGAGATATAAATGTCGTTTTGTTTTCGCCACCAATCAGGGAGGGTATTGTCTCCTCCCTGATTTGAACCCCAGACCGGCACTCGAAGCCGAACCGGAGTCCCCCGAATGCGGGACACCGGGCCACAAGGTGGATCACGGTCTGGTCCACGCCCGGCGCAATAGCATAATACCGAGGGGTGACGATATCTCTGAAACCATAAAGTTTGGAGACTTGAAATTTGATAAGAAAATTTCCTTCACAGAGTAGAGGTCAGCTGAGAGAGCTGAATTAAGCGCAAGGAAGATTGGTGCCATAAAAATATTTTTTTCAGACTTGTTTTTATAAGTATAAACCAGAATATTTTTTTGGGATGTAAAAAATTTTAAACTATTTTTAAATTCAACCGAATTCCTTAAAATCAGTAATTTGTAGGTTTACAAGGGCAATGCAAGTCATGAAAAGGGGAGACTGCTAGTATACATATGTACATAGAACTTAGGTTAAAATTATATATGAATTTGTCTCAAATATGAAAAAAATTTTAATTTTTATCTTTGTAAGCAAAAAGAAACTAAATAAAAAAATTGCTTACGAAATATTGATTTCCTTTCAATATTTTAGAATACCTGCTTGCCCCGGAAAATCAACTGAACTAGTGTCATACAGTGCATGTACAAAAAGCAGTCTACAAAAATTATATGAGTCGATAGACCCTCAAATCGCAAGCAAATAAATATATAGTGTGTAATTGTGTTTACATTGAAACTTTGAGCCTTACGGACTGACTGTCTATTTTTAGAATATATTTAAGTCTTGTATATTCTCCTTAGAAACTAGTATGATATTAAATTTTTCCTTGAAATCCAGATAACGAGGTTAAACTTAAACGATACCCGGCAAGTGCAGAGGGCATGGTGGCTTCCTGGGTAGAACGCTTCCCTACCTCTGAGGTGGACGACGTGCTGGAACAGCTGGCCGAGGCGGATGCCAAGTATTTTGCAGAGCTGGAACCACTCGCAAATGCTTGATCAATTTAATGTTCTTAAATGTATTTTTTCCAATGTGAATTTTGTTTATACATAAAATATATTTCTACATCATACAATTTGTTTAATTTTATAAAAGTTAAATGATTATAGTGGAAACCAAAGTACCATTACTTAGTAGTAGCCTGTAATGTTTCATTAATTTTAGTTGTGAATGGAATGTATGATTACATTACTAAGCCATTCAATTTAAGCTACTTTTCTTATTTTCATTGAATCTGTTTATTGAATGTTTATTTTATATCGACGATGAGTGGTCAAATTAACCATGCATTGATGTAGATTTTCAATAACATAAATGATTTAATAAAATGTGATACGACCCACACCACTGAACCGCGCCATAGGTATGTGCGCAGAGATTGTGGGAGCTCTTTGTTCCTCGGCACCCGCTTAACCGCGCTTTTCCTAAGGCGGTTTCAGTAGCCTTAGTCCAATTACAAAATGCGTAATATCGAAATTTATGAGTCAAAAAAATTGTTCATATTACGCTCGCGCTTTTTAAAATGAACTCTATTCTCTGTGCGCGTTATTGCTGACAATTATGTTAAGAGACCTTGAGACAACTTAATTTTCATAATTAATGAGATTATTTATGTCTGCAAACCCGAAGCAGGCTGTTTCAATAATTAATATTATGGATATCTGTGACGATTTTTTTCTCACGTTACTAAAAACTTCAATATTTTGCCATTGAAACAACCAAAAATAATGGAGACATCAAATTGTCTACCGTAAAAAATAATTTAACAACAGCCCATAATTTGACATCGCCTGAAATGAAAACATGGTAACGGTGGGCCACAATAACGTCGGTTTACCTGTAAAATAATATAGGAAAATACATGTTATTCTTTGACGATTATGTATTCTTTTATTAATCAAATGAAGGATTGTAATTTAGGGTCTGTCGCGAAATACGCGATTTTTCGGACGCGTGAATAGAGAGAATTGTCAAGATGGAGAAAAGGATGAAGACCGAATTTTATTCGGGAAAGACCGAATTAATATTCGGGAAGACGAAGGGAGTATTTTTCAGGATAAATACGACATGCGTTGGTGAGGCATGTGTGGGCGCACGAAGTGCGCACGTGCAAAGGAGAATACGACATGCGCTGGTGAGGCATGTGTTGGCGCACGGAGTGTGCGCTTGTGGAGGAGTAACCAACATGTGTTGGTGAAGGATGTGTTGCCGCACAGAGTGTGCGCTTGAGAAGTGCATAGGTGGAGCCGTGTTGTGTTGTGACCGATTGGTAATACGGTCACAGGCCTCACGTGGTAAGATTCTTGAACGATGACGGTTGGTTAGTACTTACCTATCGCCCGGGTAAGTTGCACAAACCATTGGTAGATTGAATTGTATTATGAGATGATGTATATCGAGAGATAGATTAAAGACCGTGTTGAGATGATGGTGGTTGTGGCGGGTCTGTAGGGGCGAGTGTGGAGGACCCTTCCGGATCAGTGATCCGGCCGTGTTTGATGATAGCCTAGGACGACGGGCCTACCTGATTTACACGGGAGCCGTGCCTGGGTTTCTGGGACTCCTGGGTAGGACTGGGTGTCCTAGGTAGAGGCCGATATGCTTGAGACCGTGTTTCGCTATCGGTGTTACTCTGTAGTGATGTGAATTGGTAGACATCAGTAGCTGGAGCGTAGTTGGCAGCAGGCGTGCCCGTCCTGTGGGGGCCGTGCACCGTTTGGTGACTCCCGGGTGCGTTTCGTGTGTCAGTGCGGGTTCAGTTACATGTGTTTACATGTGTTGGGTCTCGATTTCTCGGTATACATCAATGTGCCTTTGTCGCCAAACTGATTTTCTATTTGAACCTAAAGTTAAAATGCGAAGCAGATTGATTGATTGTAGATTACACTATTTATGACAGTAGTCTTAGTGTAGTGTGTTATACAGTGTAAGATGTATGGCGGCGACAGGGTCCTCTAGATCTTTGGGAACATTTTTCCAAACAACACTACGTTTTCGAAAACACACCAGCAAATTTAAGCTATCGTCGCCATTTCTTCTCGAATATTTTTCATTAATTCGGCAAATGTTTTCAAAGATTTACAGAAGACTGCGTTGGGAAACTGAATCTGTGGTGACTTGATTAAATGGGTCAACTTATGAATGAATCGCAACAGATGGATTTTCTTTCGAATTATATATATTTAAGGAAATAAAAAACGTGTTTTCAACTATATATCATTTATTGACATTCAATACAAAACGCGTGTGATAGTAATTATAATATTCATCTTAAAACATCACAGCATGTTTTACCATGACTAACAAAAGAAATATTAATAATCACCACACACTAATAAATAGATTCAATTTAATAATAAAATTAATAAATAGATTCTAAATGAAAGTAGACATGCGAGTAAATTGTTTCAATTCATCTGCTTGATTTGTCAACGACTAACAACTAGCCGTTTGATTACTTAAAAGTGATTATGGCAACAAATGAAAACAATTCATTAAAACATTTGACAGTAGTCACAATCAAGATAACATTTACATTGAAAAGGAAACACAAAACATTCGTTGACGCAGTAATACCTACGAGCTGTTTAGCTTGTCATTCTATAAATACGTATGTTCTACGAAAATCTTCAACTAAGCACCATTCTATTCGATAACTGTTACCAAGTGACTTAGCGTTCAGTACTATATATCGTTACAATAAACATTAAAACTTAATTTGACTTAGGATAGCGTACAAAGTTGGTTACGACAGTTAACAAATAAAAATAATGAGTAAAACATATTTGTGCAATCACACAAAGCTTTGTTTTTGTCAATAAAACTAATATCAAATCCAGTAGTTTTGTTATACAAAGGCACGTAACATTCGGTATAATTAATCATTTAATAAAAGAAAGTTGATTACTCGCAAACCATACAAGTTTTCATTTTCAATATATCATATAGTCAATTCGGTTTTAAAAAATCATATACCATCAGCCGTATATCAAAAGATGCAATTCCTCGTTATCTTAAAACATTAAAAACGCTCCTCGCTATTTCTTATTTACTACATGCAATATTCAGACACTTCATTTACGCTATTCGTTACGCCTAACGTGTTAAGTTTCGAAAGTTATAGACAAAAGAATTGTTCTTCCATATATTCATTCGTTTCAAAGTGTAGTTCGAATTGTATATTTCAAGTCAATATGTCAAAGTCGTAGAGCTACGCGGCAAGAATGTACATTGAATTGTACGTTGTAAACTAAACGTATAAAGAGCAAGAAACGCATTACGTTCTATAATAGCAAGTAGTTATGGAAGATTCAGACTTAATGTTAAAACGAAATCAATAAATAAATTATGTGTAAGGTCTGTTGAAAATGCTAAATGTAATCACAAATAATTTATTTTTAATCTCGATGAAAAAAAACTCAGTAGCGTCTCTCAGTCAATTTTCTCAGAGCGTTCTGCACGGTCGCCTTCGCTTTTAGATGGGACATTGGATCTGAAATTACATAATGTAAAAAATTATTATGTATGTTATGGAAATTTTTATCGATGTCACTGTGTCGATGAATATGCTTAATGGATTCATTGTTATAGCCTCTGTCTTAATAACTAACCTCTTTATATTTCTTTCAATTGTTACTTTAAAAATATTGTGTAGTATTTTGTAAGAAAAAATATCTAAACAATGTAGAATTTACTTCATGAATTTTTACATGAATTTTATGTATCTATCAAACTTGCTAAAGTTAATTTTTTATACATCATAAAACCTTTAATGTATTAGTGCAAAGTTTATTTATAAGCATGAAGCGTGCAGAGAGTAAAATCTTTAATTTCGGGAAAGTTATTTCAATTATTTACGTAACATGGAAATATATACACACCTTGGCAGTAGTGAATCCTCTGAATCTTGTTTCCTTGTTACGCTTATAGAGATTTTTCTGTTCCTTATTTTATCGAGTACATTCTCAGGACTAGGTTCTTTTTCACTGTCTTTTAAAATGATGGCGGAATTCCTAGTTGTTTTCGGTCTGTACGTCGCATAGTTCCCAGGGGCGAATAAAGAATTTGTCCTCGTGTATTTCATTGGATCTCTGGCGTGACCTAAACTTAGGTCTTCGTTACCATCCGAATTTTCTAAGAGAGATTTAGTCCGCGTGTATCTGTGACTGTTATAAGATGATGGTTGATCGTAATCAAAATAGCTTCTGCCGCCTGAATTTTTTTTAAAATCATTCCGATCAAGGGATCTGTATGTATCGACTTTGTCGTTGAATCCCTCATACCTTAACCTACTCCTCGTGCTAGGAAGATCGGTTAACAAGGATCTGTAGCGGTCTGTTGACGGCGACAAGTCTGACGCAATGGAAAATCCGGGCGACAAGTCATAGGTGCTGGGCGACGTAGGCGACACGTCTAATTTCGAATCTATAGGCTGCGAATGCAACCTGGCCACGGGGTCGTATTCAGGAGCACCTGGGCCCACTAAACTACTTTTTCGTCTTTGTTTTTTTTCATTGAATCTAGAATAAAAACTTTTTCTTCGAATTCTGTCAACTATATCTTCTTTTTCGGGACTAATAGAGTCATTATTACGCACGGTTTTAAGGACGGAGGTTCCAGTGAAGAGGTTAGAATTTTTTTCCGGTATTTTAATTTCCGCACTGTGCTCAGATTTAATATCAGAGTTACTAAAAATTGACGTGCTTCTTGAACGACGTGAATGATCATCGAGTAACTCCACTCTGCTACCAACAGGAATCGAGCCATTCGTTTCAAGAATTTCTTTTTTTCCAACTTCCTTGTCGCCCGAGGAAATATTCATCATTTGTGGTTCTATCACAGGATTTGTAGGAACTATCTTTTTAACTCTTGGCAATCTTGAAAAATCTAATTTTAATGAATTTCTTATATTTTTTGGGTCACAATTTTTTTTAAGTACCAATTGCTCGTCAGTGTCCAAAGAAGCAAGAGAAACGCTGTCACTCGCGGCTTTATTGTATTTATTCTTTCGTCCTAAGCCGTTCAATAACAATGAAGTTGGTCTTTTCGGTTTTTCTTTTTCGATATCTGAATTTGTATCAGTTTTGATTTCATGGTTAACATATTTACTAACGTTATTGACTTCACTCACAGCGCTTTCTCCTACAGATTTTACATTTTTGTCTTTAGGTTCAAATTTCTTAAATAATCCTAAAACTTTTGATACTGTCGTCTTACTTTGATTTGTATTCTGAATTTCTAAAGCAGCAACATCAGTCAGCGTAACCGCTCTTTTGATGAGGTTGGATTCGGTGGGAGGGTTTGTGCTTACAGGTACGGATTGCTCTCTCTGCATTCTATTTAATTTGGAACATTCTTTCGCCGAATTCTTGAAGGACGTACTGCTTTGAGATGACTTTTCAGGAGAACTCGCTTTAGTCGACGCTAATTTTTCTAGTTTATGGCCAATAGATTGTAAAACGGATTTCTTCTTCATGTTTGTCGATACTTTGGTGTTATTTTCAACATTTTTTTCTTTTACTTTTTTAACAATTTTATTTTTGTCTATTGAGTTGTTGTCATCAACTGTTTCTTGGCTACTAATCAAATCAGTTTTAGATTTCGAAGAAACTTTTTTAATAATTTTCTTTTTAACAGCTTTTTTATTATTTGTTTCATTGTCTACTTTCTTAAGTTCTGTAGTTTTGTTTGAACCGTCTTCTACTGTTAACAAATTATTTTTTTTAGCATTTTCAGCGACTGTGCCATTTCCAGAACTAGTATTATTTTCAAATTTGCTTTCATTCTCTTCATTAACAACTTGGTATTTTTTCAATACAAGTGTGGGGGTGATGTCTGTTTTAGTTTCAATTTTCTGTTCTAATACATCTACATTCTTTGGTGATTCTAATTTTGACACCGAAACCGATTTTTTCTTGGGTAATGTAATACTGAAGCTTACTTCAACATGATTACTGTTGCTACTGCCATTTTCTTCTTTTAAGTTTGTGGAACTTTGTATTTCGTCCTTTTTGACGTTTCGATTGCCATACATTTTTTCCGGAGACGGACTGCTTGCCGGATAGCTCTTTGGTCGTATTAATTTGGATTCTCTCGGTAACTTTCTTTCTTCGCTCTCACGATCTTTAAATTCATTTCTTTCGCATGCTGGAGTTTTAGTTGATACATCAAATACATTACAATTTTTAATAGGGTAACTTTTTGGTCTAGTCATTCTTGACTCTTTGTTCTGTACTTTCTCATCGGCAAAAATTTTTTTAGTCTCTTTATTTTTATTAGTTGTGTTTGTTATCGTTAATGAAGTGTCCAAATTAGTTTCCTTAATGTTATCTAAAATTGGGAAAAATGGCGTATTGGATCTACTGCGATCTTTGCTCATCAAGTTATTTACAGGAGACAGGCATTTACGATGGCAAGCGGATTCGTCTTTAATTAACAACGGAGTCTCGCTACCATTCGATGGGCTTTTAGGTGAATCGAGAGATTTATTTTTCTTTTCTCTGATTTCTTTAAGGATTTTTTGTGTTTCTAATTCTTTTTCTTTCTTGTGTTTAGCATAAAGACTTTCGTCCGGAGGTGTATCAAAGAAGTCGGACCTAAGAAATCTCGAGATTCGCTTTCTGGGTTGATCGCTTGCTAATCTCATCGAATGGCGTCTAAAGCCCAAGTTGGATGAATTACCTAAAGATGATGTACCATATGCCGCTATATAGCTCGGCTCAGATAATATACTGCCGGAATCTGAAGAATATGATTCATCCAAAGATAGATGTCGTTCGGGAATTAAATATTTACTAAGCAGTGGTCGATCCGGCGTGTTACGAATACTATTGCACCTAGTTTGATTAGGCTCCGTTACCAAAGATACTTTTGTAGAAAAGTCAAAGCCTTTCGGCTCCACGGCAGGAAAGGTAGACGCTGAGCTACTGGACGTCGAAGTGTTACGTTTGAGGCGAGGTAACGTGCAAAACTGAGAAACATGCGACGCGGTTAAATCCAAATTATCGTCACGACCGATATTCCCATCGCATTCGGTTTTCTTTATCAGATCAGGTTCAGGATTTTCAGACGCAAAATCTGACGTGCTGTTTGCTGCTTTGATGTTATTCTCTGGTGGATTTTCGGTAGAGGTATCATCATCGATTGATTTCACTGAATGGCCCCGTAAGTAGCGGCGTTGAATGCCCTTTGGCTCACTAATATTCTGAATTTGTTCGTTATTGGTATTTACATCGGAGCTGTTCTTTTTATCAGGTTTGAGTGTAAAATCGGGAGGTAGTTTGTCATCACCGGCTGTGAGTTCGTCGAGGAGATCTGTGTTAGGCGGTTCATCAGATTTGGAGGCAGAATGGCTGCGGGTAGTTCTGTGACGGACAGAGTCGGAGGCGGCGGTGGAGGCGGGCGTGGCGTGCAGCGACAGCGTGCGGCACAGAGAGCGCGCGGCGGCAGGGGGCAGGTGCGCGAGCAACTGCTGCTGCAAGCGCCGCGAGAGCGCCGGCGTCAGCCCCGACAGCGCGGCCATCTCCCTCTCCGAGAATTCTATTGAGCTCAAATCCAAATCCGACAGATCTAATCCGCGCTCGGTTTGACTTTCCTGTGCTTTCGACGTTTGGTACTTCTTGCCGGCTTTCTTACAACTACCTGCAACGGAACCCAAAAGAACACACGGTTTCGATCATGCATTACGTTTGACGTTATGATATTTACAGTGGCTGTTGATGTTACTGTATAGTATCAACCCTGCTATTTTCACTAGAAAAAGTACAGTAACTGTTTAATTATTAATTTAATGTTTTTTCTTTTTACAAAAATGCAAAATTTATAAAATTATTAATTCATGATTAAAGTAACATCGATGCAATGGGTTAAAAGTTAATTGTTGAGACTAAAGAGAACTAATCGATTTAGGTCAAACGGAAGCTCGGATATGCAAAACAAAACACAAAGGAATGCATTAAAATGTTGCTGTTTGATCAAATCAATTTACCAGAATGCAAATGAACTGCGTGAGCAAAGTTCGCCGCGTTGTAAAGGCATCTCTATTCTGGTAAACAGCCGCAGCGCGGTGCGTAACACAAAACACATAAATGAAGAAATAAACATGTTTTAGTACCTATTCCTGTGTGGTGTTTGTGGCGGGATTGTGGTTGGCGCTGTTGCCGCTGTGAAGTGAAGATTTGGTCGGAGCATGCAGTGTAACGCGCAACCCAACTGCAACCACACCAACACAACCTCACTACCGCTGCACACGCCCCCCGGAGCCCCCGGTCCTTCTGCCCCCTAGCCCTTCCACCCCAGAGCCTGTAAGGTACTCTCTCCCCAGAGGCCGTAGCTTTCGTGTGCACGTCAAAAGTCCCATACGATCTCCGACACAAGAGTGACGTACACTAAGTAAAAGTCGAGTGCTACCACATCCACTAACTACACATTTATGCAACATCTCACTTTGCAAACAAATTAACTTTAATACGGCCCAAATTTTTAATTTTAAAAATATATTGTCCATCTCCAATAAAATTCTACTTAATGATATTGCATTAATACTGCATTTCCACAGACAATACGAAAATGAAATATTTTTCATTTCCAATTCATGCATTTTGCTAATAATAAAAATAAAGTAAAAATGTAGAGCAACGCAACATTTTCCTGCTAATGTTAGCGGGTAGGAGAAAGTCAACACCTGCACAAATAATGCAACTTGAAAACAATAGAAAACTACAATGCAGAAAAAAAAATGTTAAAAATATTAATGTTGTTAATGAACTCGAAACAATTACGAACACATTTAATAGATATATTGCATATGTATTAGATATTCTATTCAATATGTTGTAAATGTTAGAAAAATCAAACCGTCGGTGACGGTGGAAAACGCCACAGATATCAAGATGTATCACGCTTTTTGCAACTTACGCGCTGGAACCCCGAATATGTAATGTAATATAAGTTAATTTATTTGTTTAGTGGAAAGCCAGCTTCTGGTGAGTGTCGTAGGCCGTGCTCGGCGCACTAAATAGCTACTGCAATGCCGTGTTTTCGTGTATTTGCATATATATATACATTCCTTTACCGACATTTTATTTATAATATTCACTATTGAACATCCCATGTCACATTCAAGTATATTCTCAATTAATATTTGACTTGATTTTTAAAATATCATATTTCTTAGAATTTTTTCGGTATTCAACCGTGTTGCATATTTTGAAACATATAATAATTGCTCGAAAAGGTTTCATTTTTTCCAAACTTGTTGAAACACATCCATATTTAACGAGATTAGACTTCACTACTGCAACTCTGTTCTTTAATTAAAACAATATGAATGTTTTTTTAACCATTCGGCTTATTGATTTATACATGTAATTTTAATTGGAACTATTAATTGTTACGTATTGAAACAAGTTTAAACTTTAATAAATTCCTTATTGTTAAAATATAACGATATTTATGTAAGTTTTATGTTATAATTGTTTAGATAAATTCTAAATGTGAATTTTTCATTAAACTGTACCATTATTTTATGAAGAAAGAAAAAAAATTAATCCTCGGTTTTATGATGTTTTCAACGTTTGTGCGGCAAAGCGATGTATGTGCTTATAGCGGAGACACTGGCGTGCGCGTGCGCGTGTGCGACACCGGCGACGTTTTCCCCGTGCGACGTTACGATGCGGCCAAGCGGCGCAAGCCCCACTCACCTCGCGGCATTGGCTGTCGGCTCTTGTTGAACATCGACTCCCAGTCCGAGTGCAGCTCGCGTGAGCCCCAACCGTCTCGCCTGTGCAATAATGTGCAATATACCAACCGTGCGAAACTTATATAAACAATAAAAATATTTATAATCATATAACTTTAATTACAAATAGTTATTTGCGTCAATGTATATAGTGGGTGATTGATTACGTATAAAAGCTGTAAAGGCCTAAATATATAGCTCATGTGCAAAAAGCTTTTGTACCTATAATTCTAATAATCTTGTATAAAGTGATCCTCCTGAAATATGCTACATTAATTTATTTTTATGTAAAAATTTAACCATTTTTAAAATTTCAACCAACAAATTTTACCCAAAATTGGTAAGGTAAAGATTTGTTATTAGATAGGATTTATTTTGTGTGAATAAGCAAAAACGGCCAACTTAATATTGCTGAAAATAGAAATATTACTACTAACGATTAACATAATCAAATAATATAAAAAAGCTTAACACGCTTGTGCTTATTTACATGCTTAATATTGGTATGACAATTTTTCAGTATCTGGCAGGCTCTTCTCAACAGACCAGCATACAGAGCCAGTGGTAGCTTATAATAAATTATTGTTAAATATTTAAAATAATCGACGATTCGATTAAAATAATTCATAAGTGCGTGTAAATGCCCTCGAATAAGATATTTTGAATTTAAATAAACTCACGTTTCAGAGACACTTCGTTTACTTTCCACAAATTTATGAGTGCTGCATGTAACAATTAAGTATAGTCATTTTTAAAATAAAGCTATTTTCTATAATGCTATTGTAAAGAAACATGTTTATGATACTTACACCAGATGTCTCCTTGGTAAGTGAGGGCTGCATGCGGGAAATTAAAGTAATCATTAGTTTGAATTTAAAAACAAAACAATTTATAAACCTACATGCGATATTATTGGTGATGAAATATTACAACTAGTTGTCAAACATCGATGAATAGATGAGTCATATTGATTGATAGTATTTTTTAAAAATAAATATGAAGTATAATCCTGGAAGGATTGTCAATGAGTGACAATTAAACAAGTTGGTAAAATTAAAATATAGCTATGATGAAAAAATTAGTTAATAGCACACGGAATGGACCGCTAATCATTATTTCGTAACTTGTGAATAAAAAGGTATACAACACTAAGTTTTTACTAAGAAAATACAAACTATTTTTTTATTTATAAGCGATCCACAATATTTATTAAAACAATAGGGGCTGTGAAATTACATTAAAACTTATATGTATGTTAAAGTGACTTAAGCCACACATTTAGTGTATCCATAGAACATACCTGTTGAAGAATGGAGATTGATGTAGGTTGTTGAAGAGGGAGTGTGGATGCTGAGGGAAGCCCGGGCCCTCCTCGCCGTTGAGGCGTTGAGTTAATGCACGCACCTGGAAAATCATACGATAATGTAGCCTTTGCAATTTGCCGAGTCAATGGAATAACTTTGAAAGTACATCATCAGTTCAGCTGTGGGACGTCTAGTATTGGACTTAAGCTTCTCTAATAGATATGGATTATGCAGGTGGTTTCCACCTCATTCTTAGAGGACCTGCATTCAGCGTGTTCCGATGACTTAACAATATTGACTCTCCACCTTATGAGTGAATGTCCTATGCTGCACTTCTACTACACTAGTCAGTGGTCCAGGAACCATAAAGCTCTAGCGGCCATCTGTTCTGTACGGTTTACGGATATTATATAAAAAGATATAAGTATTAGAATAAAACAAATTCATTCGTCATGAAAAGTATGACTTAGTCTCTATTGTTCATTTGAACGAACATATATAGGTAGACATATAAAATGTGTATAAACTATCAAAACCATTTAAGAACAAGAAACGTATTAATGATATAATATAATACATAACTTAATGATACCATACATTTACGCGAATACTATTTATGAAATAAAACTTATTTTCGGTGGAAAACCCGTAGCGGTTCATTTTTTAAGGTTCCCGATGTTTCTCTGTGATTTCTGATATGCTTTGCAGCATCCATGGTCATGCGTTGGGTTGCTAGTTTGGTGTTCTCCTATTTAAAATTATTTTAAAATTTAAAAGTCGCATAAATTTTTAATTAACCGTGATTAAGAGTTATATACCCTGTGCAAAAGCGTGGAGAACAAATTCTCTGCGGTGAGCAGGTGGAAGCCCTCATCTTCTTCGTCTTCCTCTCCCGAACTTACAGACTCCGCGCGGGCCGCTCGAGACGACCTTTAGACAAGGACAAATTATTTTCAAAAATCTGTAAAGCAAGTTATTAAAAATAAAGCAAATCAGCACATAATTATCAGCATTATCTTATTAGCCGTCAAGCGCCCACAGCAGGGCTTAAGGCTTTTCCAAAGATCGCCACCATGACCGATTCTACGCTGCCTGAATCCAGAGCCTTTCTACGACCTTTGTATGTCATCGGTCCACCTAGTAGGTAGCCTGCCCCCGCAACGTCTACTGGCTCGTGCTACGCCCACTTTCACTTCAAACAAGTAATTCTTTGAGCTACGTCTGTCATCTTTAATCATCTGTGGATCTTCTCATTACATCATTCGATCTTCCGAGATCAGCGAAACTCCGAGCATAACCCTCTTCAATGTCTTTCTGAGTGAATCTCTCTTTGAGCCTCATTATTAGAAGATATCTATGTACTAAAATTATTTGAAACAAACATACCTCAACCGATGCATATGTGTGTCGTCTTCTTCTTCAGATTCACCGCCGCTCACAAGACTACTGGTACATAGAAAACAATAAACTAATTAATTCGTATTTTTAGCTAAAATAATAGTTTTAATGAAAATTTACTAAATAATAATTGATTTTACTTATAGCTTAAATATCTACTAAAATTTTGCGGACTTTACGTCTTCTTTGCCCTGAAGTAATAATTTTGGTTTTATTGCTGGAAAACAAGCCTTTATTGTTTATTACAGACGAAAGAAAATAATACTTAATTGTTTAATGTAGTAATCAGAATTTTAAAAACGATATTTATAGTTATTGAAACCATTGATTTTAAGATAGGGTGTATCATAACATCAATTGACAGCAAAAGGCGCTATATATTCACCCATTTTAATGCTTTGATACCTAATTCCAATAAAACTATATTATATCATCTATGTCGCTTCAGATTAATTGTTATTCAAGCATAGACATAGAAAGTTAATATGTAAAACCTGATGCGTCTTGGTTTATGCGTGCGAGGGAGGCGCGGGGCGTGTGCGGCTTGCGCGGCTTCTGGCTCAAGACTGCGCTGCCGCGGCGTCACATAGCCTTTGCCCTCCACCGCGATAGGGATGATGAACTCGCGTGCGGACTTTTTAATGGGCTCGCCTGGGCTGCTGCACGCCTCGCTTGTTGGAGACTCCGTCGATGTTAAGCGCCTGAAATGGTTAAACCGAACAGTATTTAAAAAAAAATGTGTCGATGCCAACGTTACTCCTTACATGTAGCCTGTAGGATAAAATGTTTGACAGAACGTCAATTGACAAAGTTTTTTAATTGCATAAATTGCGGAACTGAATTCGTTCGATAAATCACGAATTTGTGGGGTCATATTACAATTTTGCATTTAAGGTTTGGCCAAAAAAAATTTTCAATATCGATTTATTACCTCGCTATTGAGTGGAATATGTAATAGATTATATAAAATATAATTATGATTTTAAATTATGCAATATTTAGAAATGCTATGAAATAGTTGCTCATTGATAATTATTTAAAATGACTTAATTTTAAAAATCTCGTTGTGAACATAGTTTATATGACAACGGACGCTTCTAGTATTAGACCTTAGTTAATTTAGTGAAGCTCGATGCCTGTGTAACCTCAGCTCAGATCGCTTCATACTTAGTTACACCGGATTAAGAGACCGAAAAATTCTTAGAATGCGCCTTGATGTGTTAGTTATAAAGTATACCTAAGCGGAGTGTGTTGTCGCTGTGCTGTGGGCGGGGTGACAGGTGATGTGACAGGCTGCACTGGTTTGGGCGGGGGAGTAGTTGGCGTCTCCTCGGCGGACATGCGGATTGGGATGATGCGTTCCACAGACACTCCCCTGTAAATTACACCGTCGCATAAATTATACAAAATATTTTAGAACTTATTGATCATAAATAAATTACTCGTAAATATTGTATTAATAAATAGTAATAAAATAATAATTTACCTGCTAACATTTTCAATTAGATTAAAATTTCACTTAAGTATAAACATTTCTTAACAAAAAATTGTTTTTTTTTTCATTCCTATATTTTTTTTCAATTCCAAATATGTAATATAGTTATTTTTTTGGCAATCCTTAATAAATAAATATTTGGATGTATACCTTAAAAGATAAGAACAAGGACTAAGAAAAGTACCATCTGCAACCTTTTAGGCTCTATAGAGCCAAAGCGTTTGATAAAGTCACCGCTGTAGACGAAGGTCTCAAAAATGCGTTCACTCTAAGTCATCGATGTAAACTAAAGCCGCATATATATGCCTCTGTTGAGTTTTTCTATGAAATAACTTTTTAAAAAAAAGAATACATGGGTAGTAGCTAATTTCAACATTTATATTAAACTTTACAAATTGAATGCTTATAAATCATCATTATCATCATAACAACCGATCGACGCCTACTACACGACATAGGCCCACGACCTTTACTACTATGTCACCTAGTGAGGGGCCTACCCATCTCGCATTTACCTGCTCGAAGTCGCAACTCGCAAATCAAATAACTCTTTAATTACTTAATCCCGTGCAAACAGGTTCTTATTATTTATTTATTCATTATACTGTATATTATACTGTTTGCGCCTTAAATGGTCATTTTAATCTAGTAAAAAGTATTCCATCCCCAGTGACCGTAAGCGATAGCCGAACACAATCTACGTACTATTAAATCGCGAGTATTTAGAGCCTAAAAGGTTAACGAGATGTATCCATTTATATGATTGTAGATGTACTGCTGTAGCGTTCTGGGCGAGTGTAACTGAGACATTGTGAAGAATGCTTGTGCGTCGCAGCCCAAAAGGTAAATAGGTATCAATAGCGCGTGAAAGTGCGTCACGTACCTGTGCCGGTGATCGTCGACGCGGTGCTGTGCCTCGGTACGGTAGACGCGAGGAGCAGGGGGCGCAGAAGGGGGTGCAGCAGGGGGAGTACCAGGTGGCGACGACAAAGAGGTTACTCCAGCCGACGAGGAACGCCCATAAGGCACTGGCGGCTTACCTAAATTAAACACTCAATTACCTTTTAACCTACAACATAACGGGGCGCTATGTCAGACATTAATATTAGTTATTAAATTGTATTCATTACAACACGCAATGATTACTGCGATAAGCTGCAGAAGCTCGTTTATACAAGTGAGACGAAACATGGTCAGTTAGTATGTTTTAAACGAAATAGTTTAGATGATAACTAAGTGTAGAGTGATCATGAATTTACCGATTTTTTATGTGTTTAAATTACAATTTTGAATTTCGATTTCTGTGCTCTAATAATATTAATGTATGAATTCTAGAATGAAAGCATTATTTCCATACCAGTGCGAATGGCAGATGAGATAATATCGCGAGCAGCGCGCCTGCGGTTTTCCTCACCCGCTTTTTCTTCAACCAGCTTAGCCATAGAGTTTTGAAGACTCCTAAAAATAAAAAGATAATTTTCATAGTTAAGTCAAGCCTCAAGTTGTTTGTCATCTTTTTCTTAATAATTAAAAAAAAAATTATTGCTATTTTAAGGTATTATACATAAAACTTATATTAATAAAAAATTGTATATACAAGGTAGTCGATTTCTGGAAGAAATATTAAATACTATTGAAATATGAACACAAGACAATAGGTGTACATTTTGCGTATCGCAATAACGATAAAACGTAACCGTAGCTGACTTTTCATAATTATTTTTAAGTTACTTATTTATAACTTCAATTAATATTTTAAAGTTAGTACCTTCTGGCATCTTGCAACAAGACTGACGGGTCCACCTGAGTAGTGTTATGCATCGGTTCGCTTTCAGTCTTTTTCACGCCGCTGCGATTAATTTCTCTTACTTCTTCTACAGGAATCTGAAAGTTATTTAACAGAATTTAATAACAGACAAAGTAACAAAAATATATTTTTAACTTTTTTTTCGGTTTTATGTTTGCCGTGCAACATTAGAGAGAAACGATTACCTGTGTCGGTTCAATTCCAATCTGCTGCAACCTCACAGTGCCATTGTCAGGAGACTTTGCAGGTAATTCTCTATCTTCGCTTTGCGCCTTGGGTTTGGCAATCTTTGATACAACTGTAAAACACAGCCATGCTATAACTATACACATTTTTTAACCTAAATCATTGAAAATAAAGAAACATTTATACAAATATGTATGTTTCTTTGATAAATTAAGATAAAAAATCTGATACACTATGCTATTTGACTTACTCCATCAATTAAATTTAATACTCTCACTTCAGTCACGGATAACTATTTTCATGCACAAAATGAAGTTTCAGTATCCATGAAAATCACTATATGGGCAATTAAAGTTTAATGTATTACCATAATTATAAATTTATAAGTAGGTATAGGCTTTCGCATTTTAGCATTTTCGAAAGTATGTCGAACCCACGTTTCATAAAATAAATTAAAGTAATCATACGTTATTAATTACATAATAATTAACTCACCCGGTTTTGATACATTGCGTTTGATCTCCGGAGGAGTGGTAAGCGAAGCTCGTCTCTCAAATTGTTCTTTGAAGCTACCCACATGGCCGCCTAAACAAAAAATTACACTAAATAAAATATGGTTCTTCTCTATATTTGTTTCTTCAATAATGAAACAATAAGTCTTTTTGGACTAACACTGTGTCATAGTGAATCAAATTTTATACACACCTATAGACAATTTTTTTGGTTTTGCAGACACTGGCGTGGCAGATGCAGGCGTTTGTTGGGTCAATGTCAACGACGTTAATTTGTCAGTGGCGGTCGCGACCGACTTTGGACTTGTCTCTTCCACCTAGAGTAATCAAGTGACATATGTTCAAAAATGTAATAAAAGCTGCTATTTTTATGTCAGTAAAAAAACTTATAGATTAATACCCTATTCTTGCTTGATTAAGAAAGATGCCAGCCAATGCACTGTGAGCACTTACACTATTATGACTTTTATTAATAAATACAAATGTGATTGAATGAAAAAATATGATTTGTGCTTAAATGCACTTTATTCGTTAAATATACTACAATTTATTCGCTGCGGCGTAACTTTACTGCAACAGAATATATTGTAGTAATTATATCTACCTTGGTTTTTTCTTGAATCTCTTGCGGTATTTTCTCTTCCTCTTTAGGTACAGTAGTCTTTTTCTTGACGCCTACGTGAGGCTTAACCTCTTTAAGATCTTCGTCTTTGGGTATTTTCTTTGAAATTTCCACTGTAGCATCTTTGGCGAGCTCAACCGGTGCAGGGGCAATAGTGATCGTAGCTGAAGATTTGAGGCACGGCTGAGGCTGTAACATATTTGTTTCATGATTTTTTTTGACCTGACTTGCACTGTTACTCAAATGGGGTTTGCAAATTCCGTGGGTACAACGGGGGCAGGCCGCAGACGAGGGCTCCCTGAATAACTTCTGCTTGGGTCACTACATACTACAATTACGACGGATTTGGATTCTATGAATTTACCGAATTTGTGCTGGGTCCTTAGTGTTCTTGGGAGAGGGACCGGGGAAGGGTGCTCTAGGCTGACGACTCGAATTGCCAGTTTAGGGATGTCTTCCTTTTATGCGTTAACATTCTCTTTCACCAGCCTGATTTCTCTCTCTACCTACTAAATATTTTCAATGATCCTACCAATGCTGCTTTAGAAGCCTGTTCCAGAAATGAGCTCATGACAAGCCGCAACCTCGTTCAGCAAGGTCATAGTGAGATTTTGATATGACTTTCAGCAATACTTCTTACTTATTAACTATGATTTTATTTCTAATTATTTCGTTAACTACACCCTAAAACCTGTTTAGCTTAATAGTATGAAGTGTGGGTGTATTTGTTTCACAGGAAACAGTAATTAATTAAAAATGTCAAACGAAATGGCTGTATTTCATTCCTTATCAAAATATTAACAATAATAATATATAACATGTATTTACCGGTTCAGTGGACAGGTGTTCGTCGGCAGGTGGAGAGTCCAGCGAACCTTCTTCAGGCAGCGCAGGCGGCATTAGTGCTACACTCGCGCAACTGTTACAGAATCATATTTAATCTTAAATAATAAATAACATCCACAATTATATAAGCTCAGGCTTGGGTTACTTGAGTTGTTAGGACACATGCCTTCTAAGAATGAGGACTGAGCTATCACGTGGTCCAATACATGGACCCAGAATAAATGACACATTCTTTCCAAAAGTTTAAAGTGAGGATATTTCCCGCATGTTTATAAAAATCATTGAAGAAATCATAATTTGACAAAAAGTTGTAAAGACTGTAAATAAAAGTCTTAAACCATTTTAAGAAAGACTACACTTTCCTTAGTTTACATTTTAAGAAAACAGTAAAATAACGACTATCGTATAAAAAAAATCGAAATTTGAAAGAAATTGGTAAAGGGGCAGTGAAAGGTGTGAAGCAAGTACCTTGCAACCTTCTCTTTCTTACGCTGCAGTCCGCTCGCAGACATAGCGAGCTCTAGTTTACGCTTGTTGTCACCCGCTGAAACTATTGTGCGCGTAGGCGAAGGCTTTATTGCATCTTCTCCACCTTCTACAATTATAAAAAAAATAATTATAATCAATATATGTAATCACCAGCAGGACTTTGCAAAGTTAATTTATAAACCCATCTATGTAATAAAAGTACATTAAAAGCAATAGTTAGCTCCGAATTAAGCTATATTTTCAAAATCAATCTACAATTTCTATTGTTGTTTTCAATTTGTTGCAGTGTAGTGAGCAGAAAGTTTGAAAAACATCTACACATAAATATTTAAAAACAGATCAATGCTACTTTTTGAATGACAATGGTATGATAACGACAATCAATCTAACTGCAGACCACTTCAAACTGCTCCTTTTGAAAATAAAAAACTACGCGAGAGGTTATGTCCAACAGCATAACCTCCCACATAGTTTGTTATGTACGTTGGAACGTACATAAAACTATGGCTGAAATGTTGTTGTTGAATGATAATTAACTGATAACTTGCCAGCAACTAAATCAAGGATTCTCTTCTCCGCAGAGTTGCTGGGCTCCACAGGCATTGATGTTGAGCTTGTGAGGTCTGTGCAACTTTCTTCTGGGCCAAGTTCAGCCTGTCAAAAAGAAAAATTATTCACATTACACAAAACAGCTGCATTCTTTTTAATTACTTTTAATGGCTTCTGATTCGAGACAGTTCTTACTAGACATGATTGCTTCGTAACTGTCAAAAAATTCAAAGTCTATACTTTATATTGTAATCAATAATATTATTTGTATATCAATTACTAGCTCGTATTATGTTATAAATAAAACTATGCATTCCATACATTAATTGTTTGAAATTGTAAATAATCTTTATTGTTGATTCACACCTAAACATGGGTGTTACACAAGGATCTATTCTTCTTCTAGTCTAAATTATTCGTAAAAGGTTTATGAGATATTGCTAATGATATCCGATAACCAATCTAAGGACGGCTCTTCTCAGCAGATTTGCATTCCGCTTTGTAGCTAGCTCAGCTTATTACTTATAATGTTAAAATAATAAAAAAATCAATAGTCCGTGGAAATACCAGATATTCTGTTAAATAAAATATAATATAATATGCTATAAAATTTGTTGAAAGTGACCTCTGGTGGCACGACGACGGAGTTGCAGTGTGAAGGCGCGGCGAGCGGTGGCGCGAGTGACAGCAACAGGTCAAGGCGCACCGGTGTCTCTGCGGCCAACGCCTCTGCCACCTCCAAACATGAAGCCGAACATCCAGAATTCACCCACCTGCAACATACACATAATAATTTGATATTTCTGGCTACCCATTTTTTACAATTTCATCATTGAAACTAATTATTATTATTGAGAAAATCTTTACATAGACCATAGTAAATTATAGTTACTGAATGTACGATTTAAACTTTTTTCGTAGAATTATAAATGCCTCATTTTCACTAGAATACAAAACTCCTCTCCAAAAACAGGACGATAATCCAGAATCGGTATGGACCATAAAGACTTTTATGTGTATAAAGTGCATGAGAAGTAATTAGATTTGAAAATGAAATGTTAAGTTAAACAAAAATTTTATTACAATTGCTGAGTGGGTACTACAAGTGGATATTTATAGATACTGTTTTATTAGTAATATAATAATGTTTCATTTTTGCCTTATAAGTGTATTACAAAGTTACTTACGGGTGATCACATATGTATGCGATGTCGGCACGTTTCAGTGGATCCACCGTCAGCATATCCCGAATGAGCGGCGACGCGGCTGTAAAAGTTTATTTATGAATAATAACAATTTTTCAAAGATATAATAAAGTTAAAATTAATTTATTTAACATTGAAACTTTTAACAGGACTCTTTTTGAATCTATTTTATTTTTGTCTCATCTGCAAGGTGTTTGAGTTGTGGAGAATTAGGAAGAAGCACCGCAACAACAAACTTTTTAAAAAAGTTTAACAATACCAATTTATGCATATCCGCTTTTTGCCAGATATAGCCTAAACAAAAAGATTTTAATCCTTCTCTAAATTTGAAACAAAATTGTAACTAAAACTGATGATACTAATTAGTTGCGAATGCATAAACATTACTTTAACCTAAAGAAAGAATATTTTTAAAGATAAACCATTGTCTGTTTTTTCTAACCGTTTAATTTTAAAAAGATTAATTATGCTTAACACCATAAGTCATCATAATATTACATACATATTATTAATCCAGACATATTATTAAACATATTATTAATCCAGAAATAAATATTTCATATAATATAATAACAGAATATTATACATGAATCATTAACCATTCATTTCACAATACTGCCACACATGTGAATTGTACCTGCTAAAATGTAATAAGTGCTTATTTTTACCACATTCAGTTTTAAGTGGAATGGGAATTTTTGTCTCTAGCTTTATCTTTTTATTTTTTTTATATGTGTGATTGTGTGTTTGTGTCATTATAATGTGTAATGCATGTTATCTCTACATAAGAGGACATGTTGACATTTTATTTTACAGTTGTCAATAAAATGTAATCCAGATGATCTATGTAGAGGATCTCGTGTAAATTATTTTATTTTGTAATATGTATTGTTATATATTAACGTACTGGATGGGTTCTTAGGTTCGTAGTAATCGCCATTGCTGATTTGTCTGACTAGTCGCTTGAAGTTGGATCCGTCGAAAGGCATGGCTCCGTACACAAGAGTGTACAGCAACACGCCTAACGACCAACAGTCCACCTGGAAGAAAATCTCTTCTAGAAACTTTTTCACTAATCTTCTTAAGCAGTTTTCGATTTAAATATGTCCGGATTATTTTTGGTTACACTGATATATTTAAATCAATTAAATCTGCAGACGTGAACTGTCTGACACTGTTCATCATTGTATATTATCACAATAATTTCCTTTAGGTTTCTTTTTTCGGTTATGGGTGCGTTTTAAATATTTTTATTTGTATTAGATATTTCTTTAAAGTTCTTTGGAATGTTTTTCTCTTTGAAATTAATTGCAACACAAAATAGTAAAAAAGAATACAGCCATATAGAGTGCGCGTGACCTGATTTAAAAAAAAATATTACTCTCTGTGGTTTAAATTAGCAGTAAAATTATTGGGTATTTTGTATCAGTTGCAATTTTTCCATATTAAAGAACCCATAGGTGGCCACAATTGTGTCGCGTTTTTGTCTTTTTTATTTGTCTCGGTTATGTTCATCCACATATACTTCGAAATTTTTAACGTTTTAAAGGCATTTTAAAATATATTAGTTATCTTAAATGCCTATATAAGCTATTAAACATGTTATATTGATTGATTGATAATGTATATACACATACCTCGGGCCCAATGTACGGCGTTCCCTTAACGATCTCGGGCGATGCGTATAACGGTGAACCGCAAAACGTGGAAAGTAATGAGGTCTCTTTGAACACATTTGATAGACCAAAGTCGGCAATCTGTTCGATGAAAACTTTAATGTAAATCACAATTTATTTGCTAAATTACATTGCTTTGTATCTATCTATCCACAAACAAAAGTATCGGTACAAATAAGATTATTATTTGGCGACATCAAAATTACGATGCGGCTCTCACGTATGCGGTTTTGTATTAAAGCGAACACGGTTAAGGCAGCAACACGAAATGGTTTCGGCCTGTGTAGCTGTGGTAGGAGAGTTTATCGTGAAAGACTAATACCCTTCGGGTACTTCTATGGCAAAATAGTGGAAGGCACCGGTTTGATCAAAATTTGACGAAGATTCATAGGGTTATTCAAAATCGGCCTCCGGGAAAGTTTAAGAGGGTAAATTTCAGATAAACCAGCCTTCCCTCCTAAGATCAAGTGTACTAAAACATTCCCCCTACTCCGAAACGATAATGAAAAAGGAAGATCATTCAAACCAGTGCTACTTCGCTCTTCATCTTAAATCATCCGATCTTTCACTACTGTTCATGTGTATGACAAAAGTTTTGATTATGGACAAATTCTTTTCCGTAAACATAATAAACAAATAAATTAATGAATATTATACTTCTAATAATAATTATACACTTCTGTTTATATCGGTGCTTCAAACCCCATCTCGGGAGTGAGCATACATGTACAGCCGTATTTAGAATTTAAACTACGCTGAATAAACGTAAATAAGTTATATTTAGTAAGGATATATGTTAATACTGTAGAAATGATAATATACGAGTATTATTCAATAAAGTTGAAAATATATACAAACCTTAGCGCTTCCAGTGTCGTCTAGTAAGACATTTTCTAATTTTAAATCCCTGTGGCAGATCTTATGTATGTGACAGTAGTAAACAGCTGTCGCGATCTGTCTGAACAGCCTGGAACAACATGAGATATTTTCATATGTTAGATGAATAATTGCAAATGATCTACTGTCTATATGAATAAGTAAAGTAAAACTAATATGGATACAATGATTTCATGTTTATTTAAATTCATTTATCCTCTTTGCGTCGTTTTCCATGATTCCATGAACTCTCACAAAACAAGGGGTTTTCTTCGAAAAATAATAATACCCATTAGCTCCCACGTCTTTCCGCCTCAGATTTTTTTAAATAATTTATTCGAAACGGCCACTATATACCGTTTTATTTGCGCTGAGCGGCCATTGTGTCAGATTATTTCCCATCGCCAGAGGCTCGGCGTTGACTCTTTACGGTAGTTATAGTTCATGTTTTGTACATTGCAAAAGAAAAAAAAGTTAAAAAGAAGATATAGCGCTTTACATATATACATATAAAAGAGATTTTCACTTATGTACTAACTTCTCTCGATATTTCTGAAACCATAATACTTATAGACTTAAAATTTGATGAAGAATACTTGTTTCGCTGTTAGCTAAGCAATGGATTTTGCGAAATTATATCCGCAGAGGGGTTGAGTGACATTCATTAAGTTAGGGAAACAGACGCGGGTCAGAAAGTACGTATGTATATATACAGTATATATATGTATATATATAAACATATATATATACATCATGAGTAACACTATATTTATATGATGATATGTCTTATTAACCAGGTTACAACTTCTTCAAAGTGAAACTCGTTAAAACTGGCACTGCTGTTTTGCCGACGGTAGATACAAGCGATAAAGTCGTGACAATACCTAGTGATAATAAACATAACAGTACGGTTTAAAACTATTGACTAACCTTCTTGCCTCTTCTTCTTCTAATACTTTCTTTTGACTGAGGTAATCGTACAATTCTCCTCCAGAACAATACTCCATAACTAAGATCATCTTTTCGCTGTTTTCAAATACTGTAATTTAAACACAACAAAATTTTAAAAAAAAATCAAAAATCATAAAGAAAAAAATATCAATACTTGAGATGATGAAAGTACTTACTCCAGTGAATTATATAAATATAATATAAAAAAATAAATTAAATGGTAAATGATAAGAACTAATTACAAATGTTAATCATTTGGTTTTCTATGTAAAAGTGGTTAAAAAAAAGTTAAGTTTACCTTCATAAATGTGCACGATGTTCGGATGCCTGACAGAGGACATTATCTGCACCTCTCGCCGGATTCGAACGAGATCGGCCTCAGATTCTATCTTGCATTTCTTTATAGTTTTGATAGCAACTTCTTGCCCTGTCTTCTTATTTATCCCCAGCTGCACTTTACCGTATGTGCCTTGTCCTAATTTTCTAACTATGTCAAATCTAAAACCAAAAAAAATTAAGCATTTTAATTGAAAATTTTAAAAATCTAGTTCTTATTTTCTATTAAAATTATTCATAAAGGTTTTATATCTTAAGATGAAGAGACAAGTAAGGCGTTCTTTTGGTAGTAAATGATACCATTTTAACATGACCACCTTTCTTGCCTATTCTTAAATTTGTTAAAGTTCCCAATCATTATACCGGTTATACCGTTGGGGATAGTAAACTTGCCCGAGTGTAGGCACCAATTTACACGACCTGTCTCTCTAAGCAGGAGATGAAGTTGAAAGGCTTTCTCACTTAAATCACCAAAAATGCACTAACGATTTAATCCTTGTTCGGAATGCCAGATAAGCTCACTCCCATATTATCCGGATAACGCCTAATACTTATACGATATAAAAAAAATTTGCCTGCGAACCCCCACTTTTTGGAATAAACACACTGTCCCATAAATCCATGTCGAAAAACAGACAACGCAATTTAAGAACTTTAAATTTCCATAAAGTATCTATCAAAAATCTTGACACGTCATAGTTAAAACTTGTTATTTGTGAGAACTTTTTTTAATAAATGCCTGTTGTTATAACTACAGAACACGCGTTCTAATGAAAAACACTTTTATACATATAATAATTAAGCACTATCTATTACTACTTTTTCATGGAGTGAATATTAAGAGTAAAATTTAACAACCTAATTCCACCTAATAGAACTCATTAAACAAAAAATTAACAAGGCGAAAATAATTGCGAACAATTTCACCTTGTTTATTTTTTGTGACTATTTAATGGTGCGAAAGAAACGATTGAAACTACATGTCGGTAGATAATTATATAAGGCGTTACATAGGTGGCCATGCACCAACATAATTAATGAGTGATTAGCACGCGACGCCTCGAGCGCGGCATTTATGTGATAATTCGATGTCAATGTAACGCGGTAAGCCGGCAGTGCATTCAGGCAGCATTGCTGAGTAAACACATCCGCATGCGGTCGCGTGCCATGTTTTCTTTGTTGAGCACCTTCGTACTAAATTCGTGTATTGAATTAGTCACTTATATATTTTCAAAAAATACGTTCCAATATCACTGTAATTTTTCATCAGAGTGGACCTCATGAATGTATTATAATTCGTCAATCGATTAAAAAAAAACCTAAACAGAAGAGTATTTTAGGAAACAATTCGGTAATTTATTTCTTCAAATAATATCAACCATTAAGCGAAATAAAATTTCTTGTGGCTCCGTTGATAGATCTATGTTAGCTGGCATTTTGTCACGGAATATTTCTTACAGATGCCAGAGGATCAGTTTATCGGGTACATTTGGCCAAAATAAATCAGTAAAAAAGAGATGTTATTCTTTTGCGTGAAAAGCTGTCTAGACGGGCAACTTTATGGAGCAGTCGATCTATTTTAGGCTTGATCCTGGGCACCATGTAAAAGGAATTGTAAACGCGTTTCTAATGGAAAAACCAGGGCGAGGTCCTTGCGCTGTCACTCTTTGAAGCCTCCGCCCAAATGAGCTAAGAAAGCTTGATCTACCACAATCCAGTCCATAAATAACAGCCCGGAGACGCGGCGTGGTGAAGCTTATTGTTGTTAATCAAAAGAGGCTAAGCGTCTTTAGTGCAAGCTATGTGTATGCAAAAAAACAATGATACAAGGCTAAATATACTTTTCTTTTTAATTAAATAATCTAATTTGAAGTATCAAGAGACGACCCTTCGAATCAGTGCCACGAACACCAGCCGAGAATTTAATATTTATCTATGCTGTTGACTATGCTACATGATGCTATTTACTGCATTCATACTTTGACCGTATCATTCCAGAAAGATTTAAAAATACAGTACAGAATAATAAAGTCCACGCAATAATGAATCCTGATTAAAGGATCAAGCTTCATGATTACTTTAAAATGTTGATAAAAGACATCAATAAATCCATTTATTAAAGGTGTTTACTAGGGCCCTATTGAAAATCTATGGGGGGCCTATGTTTGATAGTGATTATAAAGAATGTACTACTTCATTACTGTAACGTGTAATTTATGTGCACAAATATAGAGCAGATTTAACTAACGGAAATCAAACCAACGTCTGCGTTCCTTCACATGTCGATAGCGCAAATTAAAAAAGTCTTAAGTCTCTTATATCATTCAACACTATAATACGTCATTATGTATAACATGCGCGTATGTATAGCAAATATGCATATCATTAAAAAGGAAATACAACATAACAGCTAATAAACAGATCGTCGACGTCTAATCTCCATACTCGAAATCTGCCAAGAAATGAAACACATTTCTCGTCAGTTTGTCTGCACTGAATAATTATTGTCAATGTGAGATGAGCATCGCATTGGTGTTGGCTTCTTATCCAAGTGGATAGCAACTAAGTATTTGTAGATAATAAATAAATGATGTTTAACTTAAAAAAAATCATACTCCTCTGTCTTACTATAGATAATAATTGAAAGCGTAAATAAGAAATAATAATATAGAATTATTTTACGAAAATGTAGTCATAGATAAAAATTAAAACAATACTACCGATGATTATATTGTATAAAAGAAATAGATGGCACATAAATGTGGAAATAAAACTTATAAAGGGTGATTGGTTTTACATGTAAAAGCTTTAAAGTAGTGAATGTACAGCTCGTCACTTAATATATGGTACACCCAATCAGGTTTCGGAAATAATAAATAACGTAATGATAACATAGTAACAAAAAGCATTAACAAAATTTGGATTACTACATACTGAAATTGATTATTTGTTTGCTATCTGTTCCTACAGACTCTGTACTGCTCTAGTAGGTGTTCGCATATTTCCAGATGATCACTTTATACAGGCTGATTAGAAATAAGTAGCTTTAAATTTTAATTTTTTGCTGATAAATGAGCTATACATTCATTTCTTTTAAGCTTTTACCACTATAACTAATCACATTGTAAAAAAAAAAAACAAACAGTATAAACTTCATTTTCATATGTATTGTAAAACCTAACGTTCCGTATTTATTATACTATAGCTACATGGAAAGCTTGCGTATAACGGCCATGTGACGTCACCGACAACCTTTAAGCTCGTGACAATTCAATGTAACATTTTTAGTTAAGAATTTGACCATGATTATAGTTTTGTCTGTTATTTATTTGACATATGTTTATTTGACAATATAAACATTAGTTTTTAATGAGGCTAAAAAACTAATTGTTTTATGTTCCTATCAATCCTTTATAAATGAATAAAAAAAAGTTATCTTCTCAGTAGAATCTTAAGCCTTCGTTTTATATTTTTGTTTAACATTTGAGCTTCGCTGGCTCTGATCCAATCTGTGCGTTAGCCAACTGACAACCGTAAAGTTGCATTGGGTTAATAAGTCACTTTTTTCGTATATGAAAGCAAAACAACACAGTTCACTACTATTTAATCATCTCTTCATCAATCTCTCAAATTACAAAAGTAACAAGTAACAATTCAACATCATGTCCGCTGATGGACGCCCCCTGCAGTGCATAGGCCACCGTCAACGATCGCCACAACGACCAGCCTTGCGCTGTCCGTATCTGCCGCTTTTCCGTGACTATGACCATATCGTCGTTATATTGAGCGAGGGGCCAACCAACGCCGCGTCTAAGGGTTCAGGGTCGCTACTAGAGAAATTTTTGGCCCCGAGGGCAAATGGTATACAACAATTTCTATAATTGTGTCATAGATGAATACTGAAATAAAAAATAATAATTTACAGCGTGGCATTTATCTAATACTAGCTGATCCCGTAAACGTTGTTTTGCGAAAAAAATTTAATTAACAAATAAAAAATAAGGGTTTATCGTAGAGGGGTAAAAATTTAGGGTTGTATGTATTTTTGTTTGCTGTATCGTAAAGAAATAAAAACAAAAAAATCGTCAAAAAATTAAAAAGAAAATTTTAAGGGTGAACAACCCTTATCACTTAGGGGTATGGAAAATAGATAGTAGCCGATTCTCAGACCTACTGAATACGCATATAAAATTTGGTAAAAATCGGTCGAGCCGTTTCAGAGGAGTTCAAGTTCGAACACCGTGACACGAGAATTTTATATATTAGATTACGCCGGTTGTTCTACCAAGCTAAATAGTGATAGACGGGCTTTTGAATGCAAATAAAGTAATTCAGCGTCTATCAGCATCACTTTCAGACGTATTATATTCACCTCTGAGTAGTATAAAGGTATTATTTTACTAGTTGCACCAATAATAAAAAATTTAAAAACGACCTAAAGGAAACCACTGCGCTAATTAGACTAACAGTTGAGTTTGTATGTTACAATAGTATGGTTTCAGCACGAGTTTCTTTATTATCATGTCAGAAGTTAGGGGCTCACTGCAAGGCATAGATCTCCCTTAGAGATCGCGACGATGACCGGTCTAGCGCTGCTTGTCTTCAGCTACTTCTTACGACCTTGACTGAATCGTTTTACAACGGGATAGATTAATGCATGTCTGCACATCACTGACCCTTTAGGGCTAATAAACACTTAAAATACACACCTCTGTTTGAGACGTAGTCGATGATCGTGAAGCCGCACATCGCCGGTGTTCTCGATGCCGTCCATTATGTTAGAAGTCCGCTTCGCTTCGCCTACCACCATTTTGACCTGTAAAAATAAATTCTGTTTATATTTACCTCCATCAAAAATTCAGAGTTCATTATTGTTGTAAATTATAAAAAATGTAATACCACTAGTAAAGAGTACTCGAAGGATTGTTTTAAAAAAGATTAACAGATGTATATTCTAATTTAGAATTATTAATATAAAGTTATACTCGAAAAAAAAATTATATTACCTGAAAATATGTACTAGATCTGTAAAATGTACCTTTTTGTCTGTACTTGGTTTTGTACAAATTTTAGGGATGTTCGATGTTTTTGAACGAAGTCTTTACTTTCGACTTTCAATGCATACACAAACGAGATAACAATTTCATTTTCATCTGAATATGAAGGCGCTTTTAAGAGAACAGTTAGTAATTTATTACTTGGCAAGTGCGTTTACTAAATAAAACGTCATCACCATATGGAAGCATCACAATTCTATCGTAAAAATCTTCATACAATAAATCAATACAAATATTTTTAAGTTTATCTTGCTATAAGTGTAAAAATATTTGTATTGATTTATTATATGAAGATTTTTACTAAGACAACGATGGACTTAAAAAGAATGGAATGGAATTCTTTCCATCACAAACCACGATCAACTGTTGGAGACCCTATCCACCCAAGCGTAAATAAATTTTGGGAACCATCACAGCTCATATGGGACAATTAGATTTATCTCCACAAAGGGGGAGTCGACACATCTGCCGGTCTGTTTCACCGCCGCCCGCGCTCGTGCCGGACCCGTCAACTGGGTCGCGTTGATTTATTTATTCGCGCCGACTTCTGTAGCTTACTAATAAGAACAGGCAGTGACTAGGCTTTGAAATTTACTAAAACTTATTAAAGCTTATACAAGTGAAATATCAAAAATCAAAATATCTAAAATGTTTATTATTACTAGCTGTCCCGGCTGACTTGGTTCCGTCTTCCGCACATGAATTCATGCTTACACAAATTTATTACCTTTAATTTTTGTGAGAATACTAAACGTAATAATTTTAAATAATAAATTTTAAATGATATTTTCTTAATTGATCAAGTTCATGTTACAATAATTATTATCCTGTTGCGGACCAAGACAAACCTAAAATAAAATCATAAATATTCGTTTAGATCTTGAGTTGTAAATAGTGTAAGCGACAATGTTTTAACTATATGAGCAATATTAAATTTAAATCAAACACTATGTTCTAAATATATGATGCAAGGCTATCCTCTGTACGATGTATGTGTTGAGCTCTGTAATATATGCAGAAATACTGGAAACGAAGGTAATACCTACAAAGTTGCACTCGTTTCGAATTTATTAGATCTTACGTCAATCGCCCCCGCCTCGGCGACAAAAATTGGATAAAACTTTTAGTTAAAAAACTATAACCACAATGATTCCTAATAAGAACTAAGACGAATTAAATATTATTTAGGTACATGAAAAATAAACGAAAAATTTCAGAAGGGTGAAAAATATTAATTTTATTTCTGTTTAAAATTTAATTTAAGATAAACAACTTAAGTTTTTTTTTACATTTGATTCTGGAATGTATTTTGTTGGTTCTAATATCTATAACTATTTTAAAAATTCTGTGGACATCAAAAAAGGTGTAGTCCAAAGTTTCAAGGTCATGTCTTCATGGTGGATGCATTACCTCACTTCCTAACCAAATTTTTTCAATATTGAACGATGCCCTTTCAATCCCACTATACAGATTCATCGTAATGCAAGTTATTCCACGACTAGTTTCAACACCAGTCAATGTATATCGAATAAACTTTGACGTTTTTTGCAAGTTCTTGTCGTAGGTAATCTATTGTCGACTTTTTTAGATTTAGCAATAACATGCTTGTAAAGGGCACTCACAAATGGCCAATTTATCAATTCCTTTCTGTATTTTATATAGACCAATTTTGTGATACCCTTATTACTCACACTACGGTAATTTCATAAAAATAACATTTTTCATCGCATGTGCGTCAGTATTTTACTCTTTTTTTTTTTGCAATGACACTTAAAAGTTATCGAATGTCTTTATTTTCAATAAATCAGTTATTTTGGCCTACTAAAATAACAATTCGGTCGCGTAACCATTACACCCGTTATTTTTCTATATTTAAATGACATCAGTTTTATTGTATCAAAACCGGCCAGATAAAAACAGAACAACAAAAGATGTTACAACAAATTTTAGCTTTTACGTTAGGAAAAAAGTTTTTTGTTGACTACTTTTCTATATTATTGACATGTTTTTGGTTGCTATTTTTAATTTAATTTTCTTCTTTAAATGTAAATCTTGAAACCTTTAGAAATTTACAGTATACATATTTTAATGTGTTCGTTATTTAAATTTCAAAAAGTATTTAAGGATACTGTGTGATGGATATTAATCATTCTGATACATCTTTTGTGCTTGTCCGTTGTTATAACACATGATACATGGTGATCCTACAAAAGCTGACGGTTAACTGACGGGCGCCATCATTCGCAACAACTACTTGATAGTGCCATGCACGTACATAATGCCACAGCTTTCGGAATGACACAGGCGTGAAAGTAACGAAGCGTCATTCGTTTGTTCAAAATACAGACATACATATAAAGCATTGAATATTTGTATACTATTACTTCTTGTTGTTATCCCTATTGAGAGGTTTAAAGCATAGATTATAGTTAAATTAGAAAATAAACAGTAGACGTAAGATTTACAAACATATTTATGATCAATATAATATCGTGAATTAATGTTCAATTTTAGTTAGGAATAAGGAATATTAAGACTGTGCATCATCAAAGTATCATAAAGCCACCAACAGATTCACTCCGTTGACGAAAATATCCGAACACGTAGTGTCTTTCGCGTACCGCAATCTGACCGATGATGCAAACATCTCGTTTTTCTTAGAAATAATTGGATTGTGTTTAACCTAATGAGTCAATAAAATAATGGAATAATACAGGAAAACGATGTCTTTGGTCGGTCACTTTTTTATATATGCATTTTTCCCACATTCATGTGAAAGGGTGCGTAATAGGAGTACTATTATTGAATTGTGTTCTATGTATCTAGGACTATAGTGTCATAGTATCTGTTTGTAGTGTTGGACAATTTAAAAAATATGATTATTACATTATATCTTTCACAATTCGTTTCATATAAAGAATTCCAAATTCTCAATTTATTACCAAATGTTACGGAGACAGGATGTAAATAATGATTTGTTACTTTTATACGAAAACGCAATGGAAAAACGTATTTAATGAGATGGCGGAGTAGCCGGAAGACATGAATCTGTCGACGCCGGTTACCCGGACTCATTTCTCTACACATTTAGACTTAAATAATCAACTAGGATAAAACCCTCCCAACCAACAAGCTTTAATTTTTATTCCAAATAAGTAATAATTTTAATATAATTATTATTTATTTAATTAATGAAACACACTAACTGCCTTCAAAAAGAGTCTCTAAATATTCTATTTATTATTTTATTCGCAAGCAAAACTGTGGGTAAATTATCGTACAATTGTATTAAGTAACAAATTTAAATTTCACCGGCTACTAAAGTGATTGTGACCCATTTGAGTCCACGCATTGCCGACTGACCCCAATAGTCAAGAAAAAGTAGGCGCTGCTCACGTGAGGAGGGAATCTCAACAAACGTTATTACATTCTAATCAATGGTCAAAAGCACAGGATATTATTTTTCCAGTTAATGGCTCCGAGCGAAAAGGTTAGATAGAAATATTGTACCATCTAGTCAACATTGCCAAATGGTCGTTAGTTATAGGCGGTTCATAAAGCGGGTTTTAAATATTAGTAGCAGACAGCGGCGTGTACAAGCGATGAAAGAGATTCGTTTAAAAACTAAGAATACAGATGTGTTCCCCAACCGACGCGTGACTCATAGCGAGGGCTCCCTGTTTCGTTTAGGATATGAGTAAAAATACAGCGGCATTACATTTTTACTCGTGTGCGTAGGCAGAAAGTGCCTTTGAGTTTTTACATAAAACTTAAGAAATGTATTGTAAAAGATTAATAAGACGACTTCGAAATATCGAAGTAAAAACGTTATATTTTTTTAAAGCATTTATGCATTTAGTATATTTAATAATTAAGCTACATTTTACTAGTATATTATCCTTTTTGTACTACGCCCAGTATTTGCAAGGATTTATCTCATTATCTATAGGTCATATATATATATACACACACACATACATAAACATTACTATGGACAAATTCCAATAGCGTGCGCAGACGACATTTACTTCCAGAAATTATATCCACAATTAAAATTCATGACATTTACGACAAACAATAAAAGTATGTAAACCATAGCATCCTTACATAAAATGAGAATTTTGTGGAAAACAGCCCGTTAAGAAAAGACAAGAAAAATCATAGCATATACTTAAATAGATCTTTTGTCGTTTATAAATACGTATTTCTTTTAGACTTTGATAACAATTGAAATATTTTATAAAAACAATCACCAGATTCATCTCTGACATCAACAATAATCCGATAATGTTAATTGAAGGAGTTACAAGCATACTCGTATAAACTATCAATATTTATGACTGTTCTCTATTTTCACTAAAACTATAAAAAATGTAAGTGACTTAAAAACTTAAACCAAATTTTACTAATTCCGATAAGCATTGTAATCTCTTAACAGCAGAAATACATCACATCGTTCCTCACCTACTTAGACAAACTAGAACGTGAAGGCAAAGCAAATTAGGTTAGTTAAACTAATCGCAACGCGAATAAATTGCATTACATATTTATCCCCTCAGATCTATTGATATTTAGGAATAGTATGTATTCATAGGCTTATCAGCCAGTTTTAATAATTGTAATAACTTTTTTCTAAGGTAATTTGAGGATTAAATACCAAAAAGCACGAAAATATTCAGAAAAATTGAAAGTAAATTTAATGTTATTATATTTTTAATTAAATTTACTGCTTATCACCTATTACTTACCTATTACTTACTACTTATAATTTATTAAAATACGAAGTAACATGCTACTGAAACAATAAAATTTGTAAGATCTGTCTATTCTACAAACAAATAAAATAAATATGTCGAGTGGAGTTTAAAATTTGATTTATTATAGTATCAATTTAAAAAAAAAACAAGAAAATCTTTTGAAAGCTACACTCAGAAATTCAGTACTAATTTATTTATATCTTTGGTTAGAAATAGAGCTCTCGAAGTAACTTTATTTATGTAAATATGACAACTTGCACTAGAATGCTTGAAAAACAAAGCTATAATGCGACGAAGTCAAATTTGTTTAAAAGAACTGCTTCTTTTTATTTAATAATGAGAGAATATCGATACCTTTATTTAATCTGTTAATAATCGTGGAAAATCACAGTCAGATTATAGTAGATATCGCGCATTGTTATATAAATATATAATAGGTTGTCAAATATCTCCCTTCCGCCTTTTTGTCTTTTGAATTTCGCGGCTATGTACAAAGCGCTACAGAGCTCGTATCTGGCAATACTATACATAATTTGAAAGGTCTTGACATAACCTACAAAACGACGCTGATTAGATGCATGATTAGTTTGGATATTGCGTTCAAGTTATAGACGTGTAAACATGGAGTTCACTAACGCCGAAATTCACGCTATTTTAAAGTTTTCCTTCGTTAAAGGCAAATCCGCTAGAGAAACGTTCCGTGAGATTAATGGTGTTTTGGGGGATGGTACTCTATCACTTCGAACCGCGGAGGAATGGTTTCGACGATTCAGAGCCGGCGAAAACGACACCATGGATAAGCCAGCCGGCGGAAAACCTGTGACGACAAATACCGATCAAATCATGGACTACATCGAGTTAGACCGGCATGTGGCATCTCGTGACATCGCCCAGGAGATGGGAGTTAGTCACCAAACCATTTTAAACCATCTGCAGAAGGCAGATACAAAAAAATAGCTTGATGTTTGGGTGCCGCATGATTTGACGCAAAAAAAACTTCTGGACCGAATCAACGCCTGCGATATGCTGCTGAAACGGAACGAACTCGACCCATTCTTGAAGCGGATGGTGACTGGCGACGAAAAATGGATCACATACGACAATATCAAGCGAAAACGGTCGTGGTCGAAGGCCGGTGAATCGTCCCAAACAGTGGCCAAGCCGGGATTGACGGCCAGGAAGGTTTTGCTGTGTGTTTGGTGGGATTGGAAGGCAAAAAAGCGGAAGGGAGATATTTGACAACCTTATACATATCAGACGTTGTAATGGAAAGCTCTTCTGTTTTTTGGTAGTAGACATTTTTTCGAAAATGTAATTCATAGGAGAAAAGAGATGCTACATTTGTGCTACAAGTTATTACACATCGTATAAAATCAAATAACAAAACTATAGCAATTTCAAATTATTTCCTGTATGTTTATTCAGAGTTCATACAATAAGGTTGCTTGTAAACAATTTAAAATGATTAGTGAGAGAAAGTGATATAGCACATATGAACAAAATTTTATGTAATCCTGTTTTGCATTATATATTTCTTTTCTTAATTCTAATTACAGTTTAAAAATTAAAATTTAAAATACTTACATTCCAATTTTCAAATTTTTATAGAAAAACAAGTATAACAAGCATGTCTTATTATTATTGCATTATGTGCTTGCTTTTAAAGTAATAAACAATAGACATTAATTTTGATAAATATTTGTTGGATTTGCAGAAGCTGCTTTATTTTGTTTTAACATAAATTTCAAATATTTATAACAGAAAAAATATACGTAGATCATTTTAATCATGAAATTGACTTCGCGGTATTTATATTTTGTACTTAAATGGTATAAGAGCCGTAAAGACTGGATCAAATCATGCGTAGTGTTGATTCAGTCTTCTTGTTAGAGACAAATACGACAAAGGAATTACCTTTCTTGGTTGGAATGAAAGAGATATATGGAATGCATAACAATAACATATCTTTTTTTTTAAGTCTCGATTCAAACTATATCTTTATCTATAGACTAAGATCTACTGTTATAGTATCACTTATAATATTCCCTTGGAAATACTGGAATTATAATTATTGTACCAATTGTAAACGAGAAATTAATAGCTAATAATCCCAAAGAATATTAGCGAATATATAACTCTATCATTTCCGTATTGAATCATTTTAACCCATACATGCTCAAGGCATAGGTCTCCCTCGAAGATATTTATGGGGGGATATAAAATAATCACCACGTTTGGCAGGCGAGATGGCATTCGCTATGAAGTATGGTACGCAGAGGACGCTGCTGCCCATCCTCTGGAAACTTCTTTGTGAGCAATGGCAATCCAATATAATTAATACACAAGTGTAAATTACATAAGATCGTAACCTGGGAATCAAGCCCGCGACCTACGATCGCAAGTTTCAGTCCTTTACCGTTAGGTTCGTAACTGGATGATTTAGTAAGATCGCAAACGAATGATCTCCCACACAACGCCGACAAACAGTGTCCTAATTCTGTTCTACTTCCTTGTAGTGACTGATTAATTGCCTCTTTAGTTACCTAATTACTAGTAACAAGCTGTTCTATTTTAGTCCCCGGTGGCGACAGGTCGTATTCATTCGAAAACCATTATATATTAATGGTTTGAACTTTAGATGTGTTATAAGATCTTTACGCAATAGAAAAAGCAAGAAGAATCATTCAATGCAAAACTATACGTTAGTTCCAGGTTTTACACGTTAGTTATCACATACAAATTAAATTTATTTTCGTTTTTTCTAACATTAGAGATATTTTTAAGGAACATAAATTTCGTAGTAATATTTTTTGCTTAAATATTTTTCTGACCTTTCTTTAAAAAGGTTATAGTACAGTACTTTATATTCTTTCGCCTGTATCGTCACACAGTTATGAGAAAATAGTAGATAGTTTTGTGAGATCATAATAAGGTTCTCAATATCTTATATATTATATACATATATATATATATATATATATATATATATATATATATTAATATATTTATATATATATTCATGTAGCTTTAAAGTACCGTATGGGAATTTTTTTAAATATTAATTATTGATCCATAGCAGAAATTTCCAATTGTATATGTCTCATTTCATACCAAAATGCCCTTTATATAAATAAATGCTTACTGCCTACTGGTATCGAGTACCAGTATCATACAAATGCAAATCGAGTTTGCGATATTCATTTATTCAAACAGTAAAATTTGATACGACTTTGCAGGTAGACTACACGATGGATTGTATGTCATGATAAATATTTCGTTTATGACTTTAACCTCTAGATACGGTTCAAAACAATCGAAATAATATGTATGGACCAATTTATTACCAATTGAAGATGAATTTACTAGATTTACCATCAGTTATTTCTTGACAATGTGACATAGATCACTTTGATACAATATATATATACAGAAAAAAATTGCAGTTTTGGCACTAAATACTTACCAATAATAAAAACCTTATGAATATAAACCTCTGCATTATATATTTTTAAATAGCAACTATGTAAACAATATTTAATAGTTAATTTAATTGTAGAAAGTACCTAAACCTGTGATCGTGTAACTGGCTCGGTAATAATAGCCGTAGAAAATAGAAGTAGAGGCTGAGACAGTCGTTCAGTCCCGCCCACTGACCGTTTTCGTCACAATCGCAAAGCGTTCTATAAAACGGTGTCGATACAGACAAATACGACTTTATTTCAATACTGCATATTCTGTTTACTGGTAGATTGGATTTATTGTATATTTTTATTTTTTTTCTATTGTATATTTTAAACACAATATAAACTTCATAAAAATACATTAATGTTTTGGTGTTTCCGATAAATTTATATTTGTATGTACAATATTTTGACTATGAAATTTAATGAAGGCCATTATTGTGGCTGATACGTACTGGTCACTGCTGTATTTAATTGTTAAATTTACTACAGTAATCAAAAAGATGAAATTGTCATTTAAAACTAGCGGACTTTAGAAAGAACTTTTTTTAGGTTGGTAGGACTGTCTATAACATTAGCCAATTGTCTATTTTAGTCGTTTTGAAGTTTTGTATCTGAAATGCGTCAAGTATTGATTGGCGCCAAAACAGCTCCATTTTAAAAAAAAACCGTCAAAAACGCGTCTCATATCGTTCTGCAACCACCTTATTCGCATGATTTGACTCCGTAAGATTTCTGGCAATTCAGCAAATTTAAAAAGCAAATGCAGGGACGTTCTTTTGTCACGATGAGGAGATAAAAACCAGATCGAAGAATGTCTTTCAGACAATTCCGGAAAAGACTATCTCGACCGTTTGGAGGGCTGGAAAAAATGTTGGCAAAATTACGTTTTGTCGGACGGGGATTACTTTGAAGGGAATGAAATTGATTTGGAAGAAAAAATGAAAAACATACATATTATAAACAAATTTACTTTACTTATGGATCGCAGCGTTACATACCCAATAATGTAATAAGTTATGTTAAATAACCACTTTTCATTTACTTTAATGTTTCTTAACCAGAATAAAGACAGCTGAAAGATTTTAGTACTTCTATCCGTGTCGACAAGTAAACAGTATTTTATTGCAATATAATTAAATTGCCTTTACATCAAACACAGACACAGGACAAAGCATTAAAACAATGAGGCTATAAAATGTATTTATAATTCTTAGCGCTGTGATTTTAATATTATTATAATATATTCATTAAACTTCAAAACAATTCTAGTTAATAATGGATTTCATCGGTTACTTGCCATTGTAATATATAAAAATTAGTAAGTCGTGATTTGCTTCCATATGTTAATTCATTTAAAAAATTGCAACAATGATTTTTAACGAAATGCTTCGATCATCTTAAACTGCCATGATTGCCAATTTGACCATGTCGTTCTTGAGTTTTACGCTAACCAAAACATTATTATTACCAATATTACGTCTTTTAAAATTGTAATTAAACAAAGATAAAGTTACGTTAAACTTTTTTAACAACTTTTAAATTTGATATCATGAATTATTTTATGAGTTTAAAAAGCTACTAAAATCTAAAACGTCATTAACCCGTTGAGGAAATTATGAAATTTAGAATAAAAACACATACAGGAAAACTGTCATAATTTGTGCATGTCGATTGTAGAATTGTATGCGCCAATGCTGAATAAGCCATCAAGGCCGATAAGCCTTACCTATAACTTCATCGTTATCATATAAATCAATATAACCGACCCCTATTAATATTTTAGCAAGTAAATTATAAAACGTATGTAGGTTAAGTAGCAATAATGAAACCAAGAGGTTTAACGAAAATTAAAAAGGTTCGTATGTTATTAATATTTCTTTAAACATAAGAAATGCAAATATCAGAAGTACTCTGCTGAGAATTAATGACAGTGGAATAAAATTCCCAATTGCGGAGCCGATAAATTTCTGAAACGCTTTTGTCAACGACCAAGTGTTAGCTGGTGACCTTATCCTCATTCCATAATTACCGTTAACTTAGGCTACGAGTATATTACCAGGTTCGTGCATTGAAAACACTGTTACATAGATGCCTTTCGGCTTCGCTTTTAGTTAAATCCGCACTATCAACCTTTTCTTCTTTACACGACCGTACGCCGCCGTACGCCAACGTACTTAGTTGCACTTTTATTTACGTACAAGTGCCACTAAGAACCGTCTTGTGCGTAGAAGCACCCCAGTAACTCCAAATAACCACGCGAATGTAGTCATAAATTTTAATTATATATTTATTTGTTACCATACCCCCATAAAACACGTGCACCCTAGGTCATAATATGTAAATTACTTACTTCTTTAAGTTTTGTTTGTTTAAGACTTGATAAGACAATTAGCGGCAACAATAATATACTATTTTTACTTTTAACGAAAGCTGTATATCCAGAAGGAAGAAATTTATTGCAAATATAATAATATCTTTAACCGACCATGATGGATAATGATAATACAAAGTTAACATTACATTTTGACTATTATTTTTATAATTCAAGCTAATATTGTAATTATTCAATAATGGTAATCTTTTATAAATAAATTGCTCATTTTCAGAATAACCTAAAATTAAAATAAAGTTATTAATACAAGGAAAACCAATACATTATTTTCTATAGCCGAGTGCATAAGAAAAAGCTTTTTTTAAGAAGATATTCGACATTGGAGGCACGACAATGGCAAGTCTAATTCGATATTCCCGCCAACTCGACCAAGCGGAAAAAATAGAACGTTGTTACAATACAAAATTCGAACAGTAAAAAAGAAATACATTTCCTAGTTTTTGTATCATTTTTTTACGCGTAACTATATTTTATTCTGAGCGACATTTCACACGTAAAGCTATTGATTTAGATATTAAAACCTATTTAATAAAATTAGATAATCATTCTTTAACGAATGTTCCACTATGTTTTATGTTAGCTACATTGATTTTTCCCGTTGGCTCGCTAATCAATCTTTTAAACATATTTATAATATGTTGTTATTATTGCTTGCTTTTTGTTTTCATTGTTAGAGCAAAAGATTGAAAGATTAATCCACGTAAAAGCTTTATGAAAATTAGTAGATGCCGCAAATATCTTTTAGATTTATTTTTTTAGCAAATTTATTTACAGAGGCAAATGTACTCGTTGCAAGGTGTCCGTCCAAGCGAGGGTAATAAGGACAAAAGCTTGCAAGTTACATTATTACATATTATATCTAATCAAAGTTAATTTAAATTACTTCGAAATAAAACTTATATAAAAGTATTCGCGTAGCAAGATTTACCGAAATCAGTTTTTATCGGTGCCGAAAGCTAAGACGATTGCAATGATTTAATAAAAAATAATAAATTATTCCTATTAACCTTACATACAAAACAAAAAGACGTACAAATGTAGAACATTAATGAGTTTATATAATAATCCTTCTTAATACACCGTCAATAACAAGGTAAAGGACAATGCTAAAGATTTATGAGAAGTTATTTACCTCAGTTTTCCTGGTTTTAATTAATATTTACTTTATTTATAAGCGTATTGTACAATCGAGTTTCTAAAAGTTGAGAAGTAATATGAATTATTGGAACAGATCGTTATGTATTTTACATTACCTCAAACAAGGAAATCTATTGGAGGTATATCAATAATTTCAAACTACGGTAATACCTTACAGTAGTCTACTTTAAAATTTTGCAAATAAAGATAAGCAGTCAATATATTATAAATACGTGTGTCATTTGAAGGTAGATAACATTCTACCTTCGAATTATGGTTTTACTTTATTATAGAAAAAGAAATATTACAGAAATTTCTTGGAAACGCTAGATTTAATAGAGCCGAATAAACCTGAATCTGTGTAGAGTTAGGGCTGTCAACTACACATCATTTAAGGCTTACCTTAGATTTGGTATACGTTAAAATATAATGTTACAAAATACTTCATTGAGAATTTTTTTTTTACACTAAAATAAAAAAAATGAAATTTTCATACTAAACATGAGGAATTTCTGAAACCATCTCGTGGGAAATCGTACTTTATGGCATTATGATTAAAAAGCATAATGACGATAGCACGACATTTATAATTAGACACGGATTTTACGAAATGATACCAACGGAGATTGAGACGGTTTTTATATTAAAAAAGCATATTTTGTAACTATAGTATAATAATTAAACAGAATATTTTTGTGTATTAAAAATTACCTAGAATTTTTTATCAAATTACTTCTATAAAAGGCAGTCAGAGTCGTAAAAAATGTAAATTTTGAACATTTGATTCACACGAAGCTAACGGGGGACAGAGAGTAAAAGTATAATTAATTTCGTCAATATAATGTACAGTTTTTATAACTATACAATACAATTCTTTCTCGAAATTCATCATGTATTGTAAATGTATTATTTTTCTTTAAATTCCGTGAATTCAGTTCAGTGTGAATCTAATTGAAAAAAAAATTCGTTGGTCGATTTCCGGTCCGTTTACTGTTTATTTTGGACGCCTGATTAAGCATTTCATGGATAATACCATCACTGGACACTTTTTATCTTGCAGTGAAATAGGATTGTAAAACAGATTAAACGAAATCCAAATATCTAGTTAGAATTACCACGATACATAAACTGGCATCTCTAAAGAATTCGATAGGTATCTAATACCTAATTTACATACAAAATACATAATTTGAACCATGATCATATTTTTTACGACAGATCACTGTTTTCCTTGCTGGTCATTGACCGACTCGCGGATTTAAGGCGGCAGGGCGTTGAAGCCATCTAGACATCCATATCTAATCGAGGGCTTCCTAGGGGCTTTTGATTTTGATATGGGCTTTGCAAACTCTAGATTTTTTACTTAATATTATTGAATTAATTAGATGTAGTCTGCTCAAAAATCATAACAGAGCTGCCCACTCGGGTTTTTGTTCAAACCGGAAAATTTTCGCATTATATATCGCAGACGGTACCTCCGTTCATTACAATAAATTAAAAACATGATTTATTTAAAGACACCGAATAAAGGCAAAGAAATATAAATAATAAATTAATATAGGAATGAATACATAGAGATTTGCATTTAACCGTTAACCAGATTTCTCTGAAAGAGAATTATCTATAAAAATTTTAGGACATTAAACATTGCAATAAATTATCTTTTTGTTCAAAAGTATCATATCTTAAAACATATAATGATTATGCGGCTTAATTGTGATTTTACGTTCGAAAACATACAATTGAATTCTCTGTCGGGTAAAAACGTAATTCATCATGATCATATCAGCCCCGACAGATGCCTACTGGCAAATCGCCACAACGATTACTCTTGCACTGCCGCATCCAGCAACTTCCTGCGACCTGAACTAAGTCGTTGGTACACCATGCGGGGTCTACCTACACCGCGTGTACCGGTGGTTAGTGTTCGCTATTCGAGAAACGATATCGCTTTTTGAGAAACCGAATACAATTTTAAACAGAAATTATGCAGAATTGCGCAGAATCGGTGAATATGTAGTTGTAATATGTCAGTGTGAGTTGAGTTGGCATCGTGAAGCAGGACGAATCAATGTTATCGGCCGAGTGCGGGGCCGATACTGCGACATTGGCGTCGAGCGAACATACACGACAAGAAAAATGTGCCGCAAGTAGCCAAATAACACGCGTGATAGTGAGGGGCCGGCGTCGCGGCGCCTCTATAAATATCACCACCGAACCCTCCCCCATACCGCTCCCGTCGCAACGCCACCGCCGATCGCAATAATATAAAGACAAAGTATAACTCTTCCAATGAAAATTCTGTCGTCATCGATACTTACTTATATCCATACCCTGTTTAAAACTTCGTTCCGACGACGAGAAAAACAATGTTCAAAAAAATTAAGACTACGTTTTTCTATTAAGAAATTAGTTTTTTGTTGTGTTATCGTACCAATATTTCTAAATATTTATGCTACAAAATTATTTACCTGTTTTATTTGTATAACATTTGCTTTTATTAAATATCATCAGAACGGATGCTAAATTAAAAATATACTAGTTGCTAAAATTGATACAGGGTCACAATATATACATGTAACTGAATAAATTTGTGTGCACGCAAAGAATAAAACGAGTATTTGAGAGAAAAAAGACTTTAGGAAATAAATACAATTTGTCTAAATATCCCGTTGAAGTCTAGTACACAGGTGAGACCGGATACCCCACAAACAGGAACATGTGAACAAAATAATCACTCGGGCAGGGTTTGTTTTTAACGATCGAGCGAACAAATCGCGCCCGTATCCCGGAAGCTCGACCCGGATAGTGATGTTCGGTGACGAGCCGATCATCGATGTAACGATCTTGCAATTTATTTACATTTGTTGCATGTAAGTTAAAGAGATGTCTGGTTAAACAATATAAAATAATATAACTGGGTAAAATACTTTTAATAATATAGGATATATTATGACAGATGAACGAATAAAGTAATCACCTCACATTAAATCCCTTGACCAGTCAATGTTTGTTAACTGTGTTAAATAAGATTTTATAAAAATTCAGCACAGCACCACGTCTGCACTGTCGCGTTATGACAAGAGACGAGTTATCGCATTTGTATGGTATTTTCTCTAAGGCGTAATTAAAACAGGAATATATAAATACTTGCACACTATTGTTTGACGGTAGAATGAGATGACTACGTAGACTTTGCAATCGACACTGGTATCTTTGTGGCGGTTATAAATGGATTTGGGCTTCATCGCGTATAAAACATTATTTTCTAAATAATTCTCGCTATCAACATTAGTTGAATTATGGCGAACCCAACGAGAAACATGTGTTCTGCTTAATATTTCGTTAATTCTCAAACTACAACTCTTAAAACAAAGGAAAAACTGAAATTGATTTTTCATGAAATAAAAATTATATATACAAAAAACAAAGTGAGTATAAATTTCATTAACGAGTGGTATAAAGCCGTGGGACGTACTAGCCATCCCTGGGGCGTCATGAGAGCGCGGCTAGGAGCGTCGAGCGGGAGATGCCACGAGTGATCGCGCTATTTCTGTCCACACCAGTTGAATAACCTCCAATCAACTATTTGCACTTACTTCGCCTACGATTCCCACTGACACAGCCACACGGACCGTTGTCGCTTTGCTTTAGCATCTGCTAAGAATTCGCAATGAGCCATGATTTTGCATCTCCATTATTAAAGAACGAGGCTGTTGTTAAGCGCAAAAATAACAATGGCCTGTATTATTTAGCGCACAATAGCTTTTATCTCTAAATCACCCAGTGACGTTATTATCCCTTATTGATCATATCATCATATTTATTTGTCTTGTATATAGAAGAATTGATTTATTTAATTTAATAGGATTACAATCATCGTATAATATTCACTGATTATTATCATAATCACAATATATTACAGAAAATTATGTGTTCTTTCCGACTTCTCGTCTAGAGAAAACAAATTTTTTGTGGTCCTTTCATTCTTGCTTGAGGTAAATTATGATTTGCAGCAATTTATAAGTGAAATAAAATCGACACATCAATCAGGAACAATCCATCGTCTACAGAAGGCAATAAGTATATTTGAACATATTTTTTTATTTTATTTATTTAATATTCTTTATTGTACACGATAAGATACATTTAATAAGTTTTACAATAATATACAGAAAAGTACAATGGGCGGCGGTCTTATCACACAAGGCAATCTCTTACAGACAACCATAGTAAGGAAAAGATAAAAGTATTATAAAGGGTAGTTCACGTGTACAAAAAATACATATTCACAAACAAATGAACATAAATATACTTAAACATACATACATACGTATATAACATATATACTTATAATAAAAAAGGATTAATACATATTATAAATATAATACAATAATAAATAAAAACATCTAACTGACTTCGATCAGTATTGGTTCGATCGCACTTGCCTCAAAAAGAAGAAGAAAAAGAAATGAAATATTATTTTGTTAAAGATTTTTAGATATTGGTTCACCATTCGATTCTTTTTAATCAAAAAAGTGATAAAGGAGATATTTAATCAGTAAACTATATGCTCTGTTCAATATAATGCGACGTTAATGAGGTTTTGGCACGACGTATAAAAGAATGGCTTTTACATCAGAGGCATATACTTTAATTTAAGTAGGAAACGCGCTTATCGATACACCATTTTAACATTCCTCGATCATTGATAAGAAAGGGTGGAAATCGTAAAATTTCTGTCATTCATTTCATAGAAAACCATTATAAATACTCAGCTACACGTAAACGCTGATAATAACCGCGAAACAGTAATTGTTATCTTAATAGTTAATTAAACACCGATCCGATAGTTAGCTAAGTATTACAAGAATGTAACGCGTTCGCGGTGAGGCAGAAATTATAATTACTGTCGTAAGAATTTTACGGATGGTAGGTCTCGTTTACAAAAGGAAATCTATATGGGTTTCAATGGAAGTATAGCGTGTTCCGATATAAAGATGTTAGGTTCATTTTTTTTACACCTATCTTTCATTGCTGCTCGAGTGTAATTGAGTTTGAAAGTGTTGCAAAGGAGGTCGCCTAGCCTAATACCTCTTTAAAGGTATCCAGGCTTAAGGTTTCCCGGGAGCCACGGCTTATGCACCCATGAGAGGGTTTCGGTTTGGGCAGTTACTCATAATACTCCGAACGTCTACCTGATCGATTGCTATTCTCAGACTAATTACATTATTTTATGTCTCAAAGTATCGACCCCAAATTTTGTTCTGTAAAGAATTTTGACTCATGAAAACCTTGTGCTTGTGAAGCATAAAAAACGCCACAATGCGATGACTTTCTGAAGTAACAACTTTATTCTTTTGTTATCGCGAAATCTGTTACAAGCGAACAGTGTGAGTACTCGGCAGCGTGAACACTTCATAAAACTCGTAGTAAGCGAATTAGGTTAACTGTACTTATGCACGAACTGGAGGCACTAACGTAGAGTTTAAGTGGGTTGTGTTGTTTCCTGTAGCGTGGGAAACCTTAAAGTACTATTTTTAGTTAACCTACTAAAAGGTTTTTGGGCTTTACTCCATACCGAACATCTTACCCTTATGATGACTATAAGTTTGGTTTAAACACCGGGTGCTAGAGAAAGCTATCATTGGAGCGTTATATGGCGCGAACATATTTAATACCACATAATAATTACAATAATTGTATTAGTATATCAAGGACAATCTTTCCTTCCATAAGTATTGTAAGTCTGAGCGGTCTCAAACTTGTTATGTTATTCTGAATGTTCTCTAAACTTCAATTTTATCAAAAATCTACTAATTTGTTACGTATAATGTAGTCATTTTACATTTGAAGTGTATTACGTATTTTGTCTGTAAGTATCAATCATTTTTCAGTATTTTCCAAGTAACAATTTTTTGTCTACATTTATTATTACTTTAAAATAATTTATCTCTTTTATAGGAAATATACGGAGAGAGAAACACGCAAGAGAAAAATAAATTGTACTATAAAGCGCATTAGTTTGATTTCCAGTAGGTATTAAAACAATTTTACGCTTGATAAATCAACAAAAATTACATATACAATTCTATTAGGTTAATTGTTGAGTGATGTAATTAAACGAAGCTTAAGTAATTGCTTTAACAAATGTCATGACGATATCGTCGCTTAACGACATCAATCGTAGTGACTAAGGACACAAAAACAGAATTAAATGCAGTAAATTAGACTTAGCCAAGAACGAAGATTTAATTTTAAATTGTGTGTAAAAATAGTACGTTGCGGTTTGTTTAAAACAATACACGAAACATTCTTTATGTACATTTAAGTCTGCCTTATACCTTACAAAGGCCGTGTATCGATGATATGATAATAATGATGAGTTTCTAATGTGACAAGTAAAATTTCTATCACATTTTCTATAATCAATATATTTCCAGATAAACATTCAGGACATATATTTTAGTAAGAAATACTTGCTTTCTCCAGATTGATATTCTATAGTTTACTTAATAACAAAAATCAGAATAAAAATGGAGCCATCCGCAACACCCCTCCCCGGTCGATATTCTTACAAAACAAATGTTTAACGGTAATTTATTTTGGATAGGCACGCCAATAGCAGTATATGATATGTTAATAAAAGTACAATATTAGTTTATATTCATTTCAAAGGTACAAAATTAAATATTTATGCCTATTGTAGGCGTGTACATAGCCCTGGCCATAATTATGCTGACTTAAATCTAAACGTTAATTACTATTTAAAATAAAAAACAACATTAAAAAGTTGTCTAAATAATAATAAAACATGACACGAGCAATCCATTGTGTGCTAAAAAATGATTACATTCAATAAGTAATTGCATAACAACGCTCTTCCAGGCAACAAGCTGACAAGCATAAGCAGCGACGCGTGACGCAGTAGCATATTTTTGTCGTAGCTTTATAATTTGGCAGAGTCTAGAGCTTGAAACCGATGGAAGTATCAGAAATAGAACATAATTCCATGCTGCTGACTCAACTGTACATTTTGCTCTAAGCCATATATTTGTGTACCGCTTTATTGCAAGTAGTAGTAGTTCGCAATTGTTCTCTAACACGGAGTAAAACAAATGAAATTATTATAATTGAAATATCATAGCATTTTTTCGCAGGGTCTCAAAGTTGTATTAGAGCATGTTTGGCACAGTTCCCATACATGGCCATTTTTAAAGAGTGTTTTAGTGCCTATATTCTCATAACACTATGACCAAATATTTAGCATATTTTTAGAGATCATGTCATAACCTCAGATTTTATTTATTACGTTATTTTTCCTACTAATTTAAAACATATGAGAACAAAATTTAGAGTTCTAGCATGTGAATTAGTTACATGTAGATATTTGATAATGCACGTAAAAAAGTTTGACGAAAATATAAAAGGTAAGAAATTAGTCATATTACCTTTCAAATTTTGACTATTAACTAAACTAAAAACTTTAACGATTGACCAGCAAGCGCAAGACATCCGTCCACCCACAAGGTGGTTCTGACCTTTTTTATAGTCCACCAGATCGGGCAAAGTCGCTGAATGCAAGCCGCATATCGGAAATATATGCAGGCCTATGTCCAGCAGTGAACGTTTTACTGCTGAAATGATGATGTTGAAATAATTAAGTAAAATTTGTAAGCTGCCGATTTTCTCTCTTTAAAGTAAAACTTTATCGTTGGCAGAGAAATAAATAAATACAAGGCATTGGGCGCAATCACCAATACCATCAATTCAGCGACAGAACACTTTAGTTTGGATGCCCGCCAGAGCAACAGGCAACAAGCAGGAATATTTACAATAATCAATCCTTCCTAACCCGCTGTCATTGAGAGAATGTTAGCATGGGCTGTGCTCGTTATTTCAAATAAATGTTTAATCATCTCAGCGATAATAGGCAATCGATTATAAACTGATTTAACGAAGGTCTAAATGGTTTTATTATACTAAATAACAACTTATAAATAATTGTTTTTAAAAATAGTTTTTTTGACAACCTACATATCGTTGCATCCTGTAAAATGATTAGGAGAAGCGATGGACCCACTCCTCTTTGGAAGTCTTTTAACGACGTTTTTCGTAGCGATCACCGTTTCCATGGTTTCTTGTAATCGTGTACAAAGAATTTTTTTTTATATTGCGAATAAATGAAAGTAGCGGGGTGCGAGGTCGAACTTTAAGGAGAGAAGACTTATATCTAATAATCGGTTATTTGTTTGGCCGCAAGCATTAACGCGCTGTTCAAACGATGTAGGACTGTGTTGCGTGGATATTGTTATTCAACTTTTCAACCATCAAGCAAACAAGTACCATGGTGTATCAATCTGCTGTTATTGTTTTCTTATTTTTGGGAACAATTGTAGATTATTAACCTATCCGACCAAAGAACGAGTCAATCATCACTGTGCTTCTTGGTCTTATTTTTTGTAGGCAATTTTTTTTAAAGAAACATCCTCAAAAGAGATTTTCTTTTCGTTTTCAGGATTTTAACACTAGATCTAAGTTTCACCATCCGAATAAATAGTGTTTATCTAGCACAAAGCTTCCTAACACCCAAATAATCACGCGAAATTTGACTCATAACAATGTCGAAGCTTACTCCAGTTAACTCTTTTATCAGACTATCATGTGCCGCACAATTTTGATTTAGTTTCAGCAGTCGCTGATGAATATTAATATGCCTCACGCGGATATCACCTCACGACTACGTTTGAACTCGTTAAACCAGTTGTACATAGTAACATGATAACTTCAGCAAAAGTCAAACGAAATCTATGGTAACTATGTTGCTGACAGAGACCGCAAATAAATATCACGCAAATAATCGATAATGAAGTTGAAACGTAAATTTGAATTTGTCGCCTATTTGTGAAAATAAATGTCGGAGTAGTGTACAAGAAAAGATTAGATTTCTTTTTCCGAATTCATAGTTTACTGTCACCAACGAAATGTGTATCTATTATGATTGATACAGTATGTTTTATATAACATAGCAAGTTAAAAAATTACGGGCAAACGTGAGGGCCTGTCGTCGACATTACCGTAAAAATCACTTTAAACTGGAAAATTTAAAGAAGGTTAAGTTTAAATCTTTGAGCTATAATGAATTAATACCCACTACGACTGAAAAGCTCATTCACTTTGTATATGCAGTAAAAAATCTTTATTCGTGAAGTATATGTACCATAAATATGCCGCGAATACAGAAACCGAATGATATTATAATTTATATAGGATTATAGAAGAACATTCTTGGCCAAATAATAAAAATATATATAAAAATTACATTTAATGAAACTTTTGAGCATTTTGATTAATTATCTTAAGGCTTAAACAATGGGTTGGAGAATTTTGTAATTTTCTCTTGCTTGGCAGTTTCTAAAAGCTCCTTAAATTCGGATTGATACGCAGCAGTAGCTTTAGTAATTTCTTTCTTAAAAATAAGATTTCGTACCATAGATGGATCAATATTGATAAAGAAAACGAAAAGCTCATTTGCCGTTCTTAGACCTTCACTGAGATTTTTCAAATTAAATCTCACGTCTCTAGTGCTTGGTGTTAGCCTCTTCTTCAATTAGCAGTGAATTTTTAACACTTTAACGTAACCGTTTTTATTAGTCCGTTTGAAGGTTTGATATCTATTGTATTATATACGAACATAGGAATTGGGTCACATTATTTTAATTCGCGAATAATGTAAACGCGAATGAAGGAAGCGCGACTAAGGAGATTTTACTGTATTTAAAATGTATGTACATAAATGAAGTACTATCCAGAGAAAACCAGAGATTCATGCACTAATGGCACTTTTGAAAATTTATAAGGAAACGAATCGAAACAAGGCACAGTTACAGATAAGTGATTTGGTTAGTGACTAACGCTATTTGCGTAGGGTTTATAACAGAGAATTTCCTCCCGTTCCTTATAAAGACGAATTACTGACCAGTCAAGGCGTCGTAAAGGTGCGCTCAAAAACGGCTATCCGAACTCCTCTGAATCACGTGTTTGTATTCGTATTGTAAACATTTATAGTTTTGTATACATACCGAAAAACTTTCCTTGTATATTTTCGGTGTAACACTTCGGGAAAAAACCCACATTAATCATCTTTCAACTAATTGAATAAATATTCATTATCCTATTTCATAAAATCTACACAAAATGTAGCTTTAAATATAGACTAACATTGATGATAGACATATAATTAATAAAATAAAATTGTAATATTTGTACTACTGATATGTAAATAACTTGTTGACGTTATCGTTGAAACCACTTCATAACTATTACATATAGTACTGTGACAGTAATACAAATTTAAAACAAGTGGTGTTATTTAACTACCCATTTGGAGCCTTATTTCCCAAACCAGTTCAGGTTGACCCTAAGTGGTGAACAGAAAAGTCGACGGAGGTCCACAAAAATTTATCGGCTTTTGATAGTGAAACATATCAATATGGACAGATAATATTCTAAAGAGCTCGGGGACTGTTGTTACTTGTAAAAAAAATCATATTCCATGTTCAATACAACGTGGCAAAGTCACGAAATATTAATCGTAGTGTATATTGTACCTGTTCATGTTAATGCTGCTAGCCTGGAAGTTTATGCAGCTTCATATGAATTGACTTCGCGAAATTGAAGGGTTCACGAACTTAACAAAATAAAAGACTGAATTCGCCAGTTGAACGAAGACGTTCGCACAAAAGTATAATATAAATTTTGAATGTATGGTATAGTGAGTGTAAGTTTCCTATGTGAGATGAAAGCGAGGACTACTCAGCAATCGAAGGAGGGATACGGGTCCTACCTCGGATTGTTGTGCAGGGAAGCGGAGGCGGAATCTGCTGCCCCTTTTGCGTGCCACTGTTACCTTGGTGCATCGCACTCATGTATGAGTGTGTCACGGGTGGAGTTATTATTGTTGTGAGATGTGCGCTTGCAATGTTATGAGTAATTGAGGAGGATGTGGTATGGTAGTATGAGGATACGTTGCGGAAACCCTGAGATGGAATCAATAAGGATATTCTTAGAACGCTTCTTTCTGGTCATGGAAAAGGAAAGGGGAGTAATACATGATAAGTTAGCTATGAGGGGATTTCGGTGTGTCGTGGCTGATTCAAAGTAGTTCTTTGAGCAAGTCTGCAAGAATTCCCGTTTATGTTGTGTGTGTGTGTGTGTGTGTTTGCGAAAGGTTAATTTGTGCTCGGAACTCAGTCGCAACGCAAATTTCCATAAAAGATCATATGCGGATATTTGCGTTGCGGTTAAATTTAACTTTAACATATTTTGTTGAGTTTTGGGAATATGCTAAAAATGTAAGCTACATTTTGAAAGTGGATTATGAGAAAAAAAAGTCTGAGAAACTAATGTACCGGGTGTTTGTAACAACAGTTACATTATTTCTCATCTACATTCTTTCAAAGGCCATTAAAAAAAAACTATATTACTGGATTTGATCCATTTTCAATTCAAAATATTACTTAATACGTGTAAATAATCTGTGGAAATACACAAATCAGTTAAATTTAAAAAACAACTTATTAATTTCTGCCATTTAATACTATATTTTAATTGTAATGAAATAAAATGAAATAGAGCTCTTTTTAAGAACTTTGTGTGCACTGCGCCAAATGTTTTAATTTTTTATTTATAATTAAAATCGTTTAAAACAAAACTATACCTACTAAACATAAGGTTACACCTTCAAGACGCAAGAGTATTAATTATATTTCGATCGTTACTTGAAAACTATTAAAATGTTTAATTCTTTTCCATAACCGCGCATAGCTGGTGGTTTTCTAGTTCTTTTTATTTTTTCAGATTGCAGTGTTATTAGCCCTAGGGGCTTTAACAGTTTCATCGAATCAGAGTTCTAGGAACGAAAGGGTCCGTGGTTTTCGCGTGGTGGCGATACAACCTGTATAATGCTTTAAAGGGGCGATTGTAAAATAAACATTTAAATTATATATTTTTCAATATCTGCTCTTACAGACTTAGGTACGACCCATAGTTAGTGGCCAATCACATTCCAATAGAGTTACAGAGGCATCACTTTATACAGAGTGACTAGACATAGTTTTAAAACTTTAAGGATCCCCCACAAGAGGTTTGCTGACAAATGAGCTTTTCTAAATAGAGTTATCTATAGATTAAATGAACATTCACCTCTTTAAAACTTTTACACCTATAACCAATCATCTTATAGCATAAGTTTTATTTTTGTCTCTAAAAAAATATATTTGATTGCGCTCAATATTATATGAGCAGTAGTGTATGCGTAACATCGAGTTTTAAAAAATATATAATTTTGCACGTGTAGCACTTTCGTTATGAATTTGTACATTTAGGTACTCAAATAATAGAGGAAAACATACCATCCAAATAACTTATCTGCGTTAGTAAACAGTATAAGCAATTCAGTTTATCGGTGCGTCATTTTTATGCAGTTTGGAGGACGACGACTCGAGCGGAGCCAGACTATGGCTTCGGTTACAATGAACTCTATGTCAAAGCAACACACAGTAAAATCGATAGTTTATATCGTTAGAATTTAAAAATCTGCGAAGTATAGCCAATACGTGACTAAGCAACATTATTATATATATAAAAGTTTGAAGGTAAAAATCAAGAGGCCGTTTACGTATCGGATAATTTTAATTGGAGTCAATGTTATTACTCGGAGTATTTTTTTTATTTGTACCCGGCTTATACTACTGCTCAAGTGGTATTTATAGATTCCCCGAATTTTAAGAGGCTGGTTTTCTGTTATGGTGGTGAAGCTCGAAGGCTCCCTTGAAGTCTCCGCTCAGGCCGCTACATACTACATTTTCACTGCATTGGGCGAAGGCGAAGAAGTAGACGTGAATTTTTACGCTGTCTACATAATAATCACTATGAAAAGTGTCCATTAGATCGGAATGGACGTAACCGGTTGATGAGCTGTGATATTAATACAATTTTGAAACAAATGTAATGTAAATGTAAAAGCCACTAATTGAAGAATATATATCTATCTTATTAACTCGTCTTACTTAGCGACGTGGGTAAGCCCTCTAACTAAGTGAACCGTCAATATAGTTATGGTGGCGGGAAGTCACTGAATGCTGGCAACTTAAAATGGGTCATCGAGACGATTTTTAGGGGAGGCCTATACCTTAGAGTAGGTGTCTTTCGTCTGACTTTATGAGTAAGATTTGGCAACTTATGTGGTTTCTTATATGATTTAATATTACCGACACCATTGCATTGCTTTATAATATAATATTCAACATAACACAGCGTTCATAGAAACCAATTTTCATGAACTTATATTTTTCCAATATTAAATTAAACATATTAAACATACAACAGAAAATCTGTGAAAATAAATTACTTTTCTTAAAATATACCTGACACCATTTGAATGTTAGTGAGCAAATGTATGTGTATTTAAATCTTTTTATGAGAGTTATGAAATATATTCTGGAGAGAATAAATGCCCTACACCTTTATAATTAGATTAAAGACTATATAAAATTTTCATGAGAGGTAAGAAAAAGGAGACCGCTTAGAAATATGGCTTCAAACAGCTGTAGGTCAAGACTTAATCTTTACAAAGAAATCTAAACAATGGTAACAAGAAGTGAGATTAGTAAAATATAATAAGGTGGGTACTGCGAGCTGAAGTTAAATAGAAAATATGCCCTAATTAAATTATCAATCAAAATAGACATTTCATAAGACTAAAAAACTAAAATGCCTATAAGTGTCAAAAAGATAGCCACCCTTTTTTATTCAAAAAAAAAATAGGTAACTAAAAATTATATAAAATATTGCTCAAGTTATTATGAAACTTTCATAGTAAAAGCCAATATTGGTAATTTCAGGGAGACTAGGCATCTGCCAGTGATAGCCAAGTAATAGGGTTACATAAAAAATCTTGTTTTATTCATTCTCATTTTATTCTCCTCTCTGGTTCTGAATTATTTTAAAATCCTGTTAATAAATTAAAGGAGGCTGTGTGTTCCATGAAACATATTTTAGGAATAGAATAATTTTAGAAAGCATATTAAATTTACAACTTTTCCGGTTAATATATTTCAATACTGATATTTAAATATATAAATATGTGTTTCTCTTAAAATATTAACACATTATTTTTTATTAAATTCAATACAAACCAACTTGACCTAATCATTTATCTATGTCACAACAGCCGTGTTCACAAATTTAGGAAGCTACTGAGAAAAACTGTAGACCTAGTTTTAATTTTAGAACAGCCATGCATTCGATAGACAGAGAAAGATATTTTTTAAAGGTCTTACAAAATTATAGCAGATAATGTGTTCTTCTATTTTATTAATTTTTTAAAAAACTATTTGTTATATTAACGTCTCAATATACTGAGTTTATAATTTCTGTATGATGCATGGTTAAAATTTTAAATTTAGAATAAAACCTATTGGAATATTGGGAATTTATTTTAGAAAAAAACAATTATCCCGACTAATAACGTTTTTGTAATTATAAGAAATTTACAGTTCAATAAAAATTATTAAATGTTATTGAAATGAAAAATTTTTGTATCTACAAAACATGAAAGCACGATGAATCACTATTCTAAATGTTTACAGCAATTGGAAATGTATGCACTGATGTCATGTAAGCTTGTACGAAGCACCTAATAATTCAGGCGCCCATGATTCTAATACCACGTCAAAAAGCACGTACTAGTAGTTCCACGAATCAAAATATCTCCATGGCACTAAAAAGGGAAGAGAATCCATACATATCAAACGAATTCTTATGTAATATACCCCTAAAGGAAGCCTGTTCTTCTGAAAGGATTTTTTCGTTTAACTGATTAGTGGATAACATCACAACCAAATAATATTTTGTGCGTAGGAGGAGCTAAAATACCTTTATTTTATGTGTAATCCAATATCCAGAAGAAAGTTGAAGTCCGATTTACACACGAGAACACTGTCATTCATGTAAATAATCACACTATCACAAAGCAGCACTACACAAATTTTCACTTATAATTAATAAATTACGTGGAAATATCACATAATGCGCCATTTTCGCAATAAATCCAAAGGACAGCAGTCGGCACTCGCTGCCATCTTTTTTGTCAAATGTCTTTAGACTAAATATAGCGCTTCGAACGAACTCTAGTGTTATTTTTAGAAAATAAGATGCAGCTTCTTAGTAATGATTTCTGCGCCATCTATAATTTTCACAACGAAAGATAAATTGACGAGAGATGGCGCATTTATTAGTTTTTTCTAAGTACATATCCAGGACGCTGGTATAACTCCTCTATACCCAAGATATAACTAATATTTTATTTTTAAACATAAAATAAAAATTAAATCTTAGTTGTTTGTATCAAGTCCATGTCGTACGCTAACTTAATTATACTTAATATTAATTTTTCTTTAGTTCTTTAATTTTATTTTGTTGATTAAACATATTCAATATAAAAATTGGCATTGATTTTTTTCACCTACTACTGTAACATTTGGTTTCTTATAAATATTTTTTTTATTCTTTTCTTTGCACAAACCAACACACTAACAAGATATGCAACGAACCCTTTCATACGCCCTATTAAATTTTTTAAATATTTTAGAATAATCTATGCAAAGTAAACGGCGTTAGTTTCTTAGCTAAAGAAAATAAAAAATTAAGTTACTCTACACCACATAGAGTTATTTACTTGTATATTTTAACTCAATCAATAACGTAGATTTTGATTAAGATTTAAATCATTTTCAAGCTAATATTTTAAGCGCTTTCAAAATATTATTTTACCAGGTAAACTATGTAATTATTACGTTTCCCTAATGGCTGTTTATTATTCTGCACACCATTATCAAATAAACGGTAACCTTTATATAGACGTATATATACATATATTTATATGTTTAATTATACGTCTTAATAATTAAACATTGTTATCGGACTATAACATAAACATGAAGAGTAAAATATAATTTTGCGTAAATCAAATTAAAACTACAAACTAGTTGGAAAGTAATACGGTATAAACATAGAGGAACTATACTAGCGTAGTATAACTATGTGCGCATTCAACATCTCACAAGAGTACCCGTAATGATGGTCGCGAAGCGTTGCTGGAGATTCATTCGTCACTTCTTCTTTAAGCGGAAAGCGTTAGTTCCGAAGTGGTAGTAGTGTTATTATTGTTCAAATCGACGTTTGGCCCTTTTGGTCCCTCTTGTGTCGGTATGCTGAGCTGGTATTACAGTGGCAGCCTAAGTCAAGGTCCCCTCGAAGGTGCCCTCGAGTTTAATCTCTCTCCACGGAGCATCGCATAGGAGGTAGCCCGAACCCGGTGAAATAGTAATATGTGACGGCCTGTGCCAGGACTCCTTCGGGAGTCCTCGAGCCTCGCTACCTTAAAGCGGGTCTTAACCTTGGCGCCTTCTGCGCCCTATCGCATCGGATTCTGCAAATGCCAATTGGGCAGCAGTAAGAGTTCGGTCCACATAAATAAGTCGGGAATATAAAAAATAACGCTAATAGCCCGCTTAGTTTGTTTCACGACTAGCATTCGCATATGTTTAAGTAGTTGTTTCTTTGTGTATTTCAAGTTTAACACCCTACCCATTTCTTCACTTTCAAAAATGAAATAGAACTTAGCGCTCTACATGACTTCTGAACTTATATAAATAGTATTGATTGCTGCTGTATAAACGCAAAGTGCAAATATGCTATTAAGTCGCGGCGTCGTATGACGTAGTTTAAGTGTTTTCCATTCGCAGATGCAGGCTGTTTGCATCATTGCACAAAGAACTTTCACCGTACGCTTGTTAAAGAGCGGACAAATAAGTTCATGATGCATGAGTTACGTAGTGTCCGTTCATAACAATATATTATCTCTTAAACGAAGATTTTAATTTAACTTCGCCAAATATATACAACGTGTGTCAAATCTCTAAATAACAGTTTATGTAATCACTTTAACAGTGAAATAAGATTAATTACAACGTATATGTTGAGTCTCTAAAATTTTATCATCAGCGGTCGTGAACACGACTTGCATAATTTTTATTGCACAATTTCACTGTCATTATTATCAAATTATTTGAAAAGTATTATTTAACACTTCAAGGAAGTATTTTATAGAAGATTGTTAAATTATAAAGTGTTGTGAGAAAGTGTTTTTACATTTAATAATCATTTTTAGAAAAACATGGCCTAACTTGTTAATCTCACTGTGATAATTTATTTCTATTAAGTAGACGAAATTTTTTAAAATACTTTAGATACTCTACATTTATTAAAATTTTAGGTTATTTCTCTTTTGTATTCCGATATAATACCGATAGGATTGCTTTTACGTATTTTTTTTACATTTTTGTATATTATATAGTAACATCCAAATATAACACGAAATATTCCATTATCATGATTGTTTCTGATCGAAATCCGGGTGACATCATCCTGGTAAAAAGATATTTTCTACACTTTCGTCTTGCGGATTTGTTTCGCAATCCTCGACCCACATTTTTAAAACGCCTTCTCGGATTTAAAACAAGAACTTTTCTGATTACGTATTGCAACGTCTTAATGAGAATATATAATAAAATGCCTTTGTTGTATTTATATTTATGAAATTACTAAATCTAAGAAAGAAGGAAATGAACGATTACAAATTTCAGTACTTAGTTAAAGGTTACAATTTATTTAAAGATGTAATTGACGAGGCGTATTTCGCTACGCATTGGACCTTTTATTTGCAAATCGTTTAGTCCAGGGGTGGCAAACTCAAAACAATACTTTGGCCAAATAAGCAATGCTTAACGAGAGGTTTACCGCAAAAAAATCAATGTTCATAGGAACAAATATTTTTATGTTCACTATTATAATGTAATAAACATATATAATGTTAAATTATTGTTTATATCCTGATAATTGACTTTAATCTTTATCTGATGATATCTTTCCTAAGAAGTTTTACTGACCTAACCTAATCTAACAGATGTAATGATTGAACCATAAAAATTATAAATTTAGGCCACATCCAACCCGTGGCCGCGGGTTTAAGTCGCGCGGGCCGGGGTCGTAAGTATTTTGATTTGTATATATTCATTTGTTCATCTTATATATATATATATATATATATATATATATATATATATGTATATATATATGTATATATATATATATATAACAAATCTATGGGGGATGAAAATGATGAAGACTGTAATTTATTTTGTCGAAGGTATGATGACTAGTGGTAATTTTTTAAATGATCATTGATAACTGATCTGCTCGCGTACGCGGGCGGAACAAGACATCTCGAATGCGAATGAATGAAAGTTGTATCAGTGCAAATGAAACAAGAGATGGAAAACTTGATATGCGACAGCGGAGACATTATACGGAAAAATGAGAAGAAATCCTATGGAAATTAATAAAAATAAAAATAAACGAATAAATTACAATCGATACAGATAATCTTTAGTTTATTTTTGTCCCTTATATGAAATAAATAACATTATTTTGAAAGACAAGGAGACAGTGATGTGTATATAACGCTATTGTAACTTTTGTATTTCATGTTTCGTATTCCGGATCTACGTTTGAGCACTGAGTTGGTCGCAGCTGTCAAAACTTAGGAGTTTTTAAAGAACCGACTGAATTTTAAAATAATACGATGTGGCCTTTATCAAAGTATACCACCTACAGATAAGTTTTTTATCTTGTTGCATTAATTCCACGGGTCAATAAACATATAATAAGTAAACTTTTAATGAAACATTATGTGTTTTCATGCATGTATTCAAGTTACAGCCTTATAAATACTTTTCTGCACCAAATAATGTTAATTCATCCGGACCAACGACTAATTCATCCAGAAACGTAAAAAAAATCTTTATTAGTTACACTTTCCCAAGGAAACGTTTCGTTATACCGCGTTAAAGTATTTATGCTGTTTAAACAATAATTAACAACTATCGCACTTTCACTTCGATGTCCATTTTGTCTAAATACTTTTTACACTTCTAGTTGATGTAAATAAATAGTAGATATAAACGGGTGTGTGGCTATATTAATTTTAACAACTTGTGCTTGTACTAAACGTGTCTTTAAATATGGAGATTTTTAAATTTTATACTTTAATATAGTTCGAGACTTACAAAAGTAATGTTTTATAATTAATATAATTTTTTGTAATAAAGATTTAACCGTAACACATGATTAATGAGGAAATCTTGATATTAATGAATACTATTGTTTACTAGAGGCTTCATCGTGTTACGGAACGAGTTAGTCGTATTTGCGTCTCGCATTTAAAATAGTTGATGTTTGTCACATGCTCTCGCGAAATGAATGAAGCATGTCGCGTATTTAAGAATAGGTCTCTTAACTTGCAACACGTCTTATTACTTAACCGCAGATGTTTATTTTAAACTTTAAAAATGCATTGACTTTGGCATATAGGTCATTTTGAGCGCCCTGGACAAAACATAATTTGGAGCCTCTTCACACATGGATGTACAAATTTATTGCAAATAGTAAAATAAAAAGGCAAAAAGTCTTAATAAAACCATAAAATTTTTGAAAAAAAAAATTAATTGTAAAAATTATACAATAGTTATTTAATTACAATTGATGCAACATGTACATACACGGAACAGCATAACGGGCGTGTTTGTAGAATGAGTTTTTCTATTTCGATATATACGTGTGACGTTCATGATTTTTTGTAAACTTAATATAAAGTGTAATTTAAAACCCATAAAATTTAGAGACCTGAGCAGTGGTTTGGCTTACTCGCCTCAATATTCATATTTTAACATACGCATTTTTTTACAGATGTAAGATAAAAAAATTGTAATTTGCTACATTAAAAACATTTTTGATGTCACGCAAATTTAAGTTATGTATTGAGGAATTCAAATGAGTTGAGAAAGTGTGCCGCGAAACTACGTGATGTTTACCTGATGAAGATAGCAAAGTCACTATAAAACAAAATTGCTTGGACAAAATTTAATTGTGATAATTTATAACATTTTTAGCTCCCCAATATATAAGTAGTACATAAAATGTGAAAAACTTGTCATTCGTCTACTAGCGACATACAGAATGGTTTTAAGTGGTTTCAATTATTTTTTAAGGTAAATCTGGCCAAAGGAAGAATCTAATTAAGTGATCTTCAATTACTGTCCCAGCCTGGAATGTCCTAGGGGTCAAACCTTCAAGAAGCTAAGAATTCGCTTTTTGTTAGAAATTTCTGTCTCTGTAAATTACAAAAATATAAGTTTGTGATACGAATATAAGTGCTTTAAAAATAACAGCGGAAAATGGCATAGTTAAATCTCACGATATATAGAAGAACACAATAGTTGGAATCGGTATATTATATATATAAATATATATATATATACATATATATATGTATATATATAAACTCTAGTGTGTCTCACAATACATCAGAAAGCGGAACAAGGCGTTTAATCGCCTTAAGAGTTCTTGGTAAAGGTTTATTGGTTTAAATTTTTAAAAATTGATTTGGATATGGATGTAGTTGTAACTACATGACAATCAATCCCTTTGACAAAGTAGTTTACAAAATTGAGATGAAACGTCATTAGAATGCGCATAAAATACTACCTCTATAATTTTCCACAGTTTACACTGTGTTACACAGATGGTTAAGAACCGCGGTTACGTCGTGACTAACCAGCGGAAAGCGGAAGTAATCACGTAACCATCAAACTTCCTACTGTGTAAACACTAAGCTTTCTGATTCGTGTTCGTCGAACATTTTCCCGAAATTATTATGTTAATTTGGTGCTACGTCTTTTTAGTTAACACAATGCTTCTAAATTCTTTCCTTACTGCAGATATACATAAGTGTTTATTAAATTTTCTGTTGTAATTTATCAAGTTTTGTAAATATAGCTTCGACGTTACTTCCGACATCTTCGAATATATATATTTATGTTTGTGTTTGTAACGATTCTTATGGTTCCTAAATGTATTGTACTAAAAAATATTATTCTCGAAACAGCACTGATGTAACTGGCTGCTGCGCCGTGAAGGGGGAAGCTACTTTTCTCTCGAGTTTCTCCACCGTCCCACCGTGCGCCAACGCAGTCTACCGCACGACATTGGCAGGCGCGCGCGTCTATAACATTCGTCTACACAATTTTTAACCTTTCTACTATCGTAACAGGATACTAAATCGGTTTTAATCGACATATGTGTGAAGCTCTTGAATTGTGTTTGTGAAATTTAATAGAAAGTTAACTTATTGCGAGAATAGTGTGAATGAACCAATTGTTAGCTGTTAAACAAACTGTGCTACACTAACGTTGTCGTAAGTTAATTAAGAATTTTGTTTTTAATTATTTAGAAACTTTTTGTCAGTGTATTTGTGAAATAATTAATATATACTTATGTAATAATGTTAATTACAATATAATTACAATTAATTTAAAGGAATTTGCCTAATGATTATTTATTGTTTTCGTATTAGACTTTATTTATTTAAACATATCTTATGCAATGTAAAAAATGCTGAAGGCGTTTTCTATCAGTTATTTTATGACGATATATATATATATATATATATACAGCGTATAATCTACTCAAATTTCGATAATTTCAAAGAACAATAATGAATTATTGTTTTTCTGTGGTGTTTACGGATTTCCATAAAACAATAATAAAATCATTCGATAATACCATACGATAACAAACAAATGAGGAACTACATCCGTATTGTCATTATTTTTATTCCTATTGTGAAGAGAACAATCGATCTCCCACGGCACATATATTAAGTCCGTTTCATTTTCTTTGACATAACTTCTACGACGATAATGCGCATGGTTGCAATACGGTTCTGCAACGCTCCGGCAAAAAAAGAGTTCCACATTCGAATTCACAGCATGAAACAATTGCTACGCTACTCGGCGCATGCCGATAATGATGAAATGCACTACACGTGATTTATTTATCAATCGCATAGACCAAAGTCTTTACGAAAGTGTCTTGCAGGCACCACCGTGTAACGGTAGCCTAACGATTCAAGTTTTGGTACGTATCGATCTAACGTTACATAGATACGTTGGTACGGAATACTTGTGTTGTATTTATTTGTTGCTTGCTTATGTAACGACTAACACACCAACTAAAAAATAGCGTAACGTACTACTTTATAATTAAAACAATCCTCCATGATTAACAATAAAACATTTATTATAAAATTTTCGAGTAGCTAGTAAAATTTAAAGAAACATGCTCTAATCTAAACAAATAAAAAATAATTTGCAAAATGATAATACCTCTTTCTGTATTTTATTATATATTTCTGTATATTATAGTTAAGTAATTTTATCACAATAGAATTGTTTATGATAGAAATTTAAAATACCAACGAAATAGAATACTATAAAATATACCATCACCAATTCTAATAACAATTTTACTATAACCAATCCACCACGCTAACCGAATATATCAGTCTGATGCTCTAACTCTTTAGCATTTCGATATAAAAGAAAATGTAATTAAATTAAAATAAAATAAGTTTTAAAGATAACAGTTGTCAACTGCCGTTAAACAGTACAGCAAACTGTAAATTTTAAGGGATTATTTATTTTATTTTATGATACCAATGAAACTAATGAAATTTTCGTTTTCCATTTAAATTTTCAAGAGACAGGGAAAATATACACAAAATTTACCAAACAGTTTACGAAAGCGAATACTTTTTTGAAACTGATTAAATCAGTTTTGATTATGAAAAATTTATTTCTAGATAAATAGATTAACATTCTCAATAATCAAGATATCATTATATCTTACTCTTCAATAAAGTATAAACGTTGATAAAATAACGAAAAACTGCATTTTAATTAGCAAGAAAAGAGAAAATTTATAACATAACATATTTAATAAAACCTAAAGTATTTTTTTAATGTTTGTTACTTTCTACTTCAACTCGCAGTACGTTATTCAAAACGTATTTTGTAATATGTCAACAATACAACACATGCAATTCATGCACTATAAGAATTATAGCGATAAGATCAAAACTAACGTTTGGGTATTCAAAGTAAAAGGAACGACTATTTTCGGTATTCTACGTTCTTTGCGACCACAATTATTAAATATATACTCTTTTGCTAACAACAATCTTTTTCTACTTCTTCACTTCGTAAAAATTATAAGGCACAGGTCTTTGGTTTGGTTGATTTCAATAGGAGAAAGTAAGTTTTATTGATTAATAACTATGTACGTGAGTATATTTCTCAGTTAACAAATGATTTTAGTACACTAATAGCGCATTATTTTATAAAGTCGAATTTAAATACAGTGTTCCAAAGTGTATACATTTTATTTGTCAATAGCATATTATAATACACCAACATTTTATTTATAATCTATGTATATCAATAGACAATTGTTATGATTTTTACTGTCTATATTAATTAAAATTCAGATTCTTCAAGCAAGGACAATAATATTGATCTTTTAAATAACATATTTTAACCTTTCTTAATTACCGAAAGAAGCTGCTATCCTTATAAACATTGTGTAACATTTTCAAGTAGCTTAATAATAATAAACAACTTTAATACGTAGTCTTGAAAAAAAAATAACATAGTGATTCACAACTGCGTTCAACAACGCTTTTTTTAAATATCAGAATTATCGTCTGATCGCATTTTTTTTTTCGGGCTGTGAACGTTTGGTAGGACATAATAAAAATATTTGGGGGAAGTAGCTGGATGCGGGCAGCGCAAGACCAGACTATGTAGCGATCTTTAGGGGGCCTTGCAGTTATTATTATGATAAACGGTTAGTAAAACTGTGCAAGGTTTAGCGAAAATCAAGCTTGTCGAAGGTAATGGACGAGCAGCAATATTTTATATGTCAAACGCTTACTTATTTCGTTCACATTTATTCGTCTAGTAGCCCTCACAGACTTAATATTGTCAGAAGTTATAAACCCGTCGCATTTCTACGAAACCGTAAACAACATATTTCAGAGTATCACTCACAATCACTAATATATTTATTTAAAGTCTTAATAATGAACAACGAATATTTTTCTTTTTCTTAACTAAAAGACAGTAATAATGAAATTATATTTTTACTACAATACTTTGTTACACGAAAAATCATTCCTTTTTGTTTTAAACTATACTGTGGTTTAATGGGAAAAAAATATTGTTTACCATTTTTCTCTGTTTTCTTATTTTGGTTAGGAATAAGTAAGGTGCACGTAATTTCCGTGCAAAGAGCGTAAAAAATAAACAGTAATGCACATTTGTAGTAACATTACAATATTTATACAATGCCACTATACAGTTGTTTGACGTTATTTTTGTCAATATCTACTTTATTAACATTATGTAGATATGTTACGAAACAACTTTCTGACCGCTTCTATATCGTACCACACAAAACTTTCCACTGTATCTGTATTTGAATTTCGCACAATTCTTCAATTGACAACACTTTAAAAAAACTTTTTTATTCTCATAACTATGTGATATATTAATTTAAAAAAATATTCATATAATGAAGTAAGAATTTTATAACTAAACATAATTTTTAATACTTATTTGAAAAATTTAATTACGTAAAATGTTAAAACTTTTCGTTATCAATAATTACAAAACTACAAAAATATGGAGAAGTAACATGTAGTCTCCCGTAGCGAACTATTTTGCGCCTTGAAGAAAAGCGGCAAAGGATTTTTTTTTAATTCAAGAAATATGATCGTTATTTCTGTTAATTGTAATGTATCGCCATGAAACTGGATCCTTTATTTTGTGTCCTTTATTTTCGTTAAATCTTAAATAAAGAAAAATTCTTAAATCAAAATACAAAGGAATTTCACATTTCTACATAATATCATCTGTAAGAAAGTGTACGTTAGCAATAAAAAACTGAGCGATAAAGCTGTTAATAGAAAATCGTGATGCTCTAACGGAAATTTTTATGTCTCAAAATTGGTTGAATTCAAATTAATAATAATTATTTAAAAGTATTATATTTTGCTCTTCATTTTGCATCCCATTATCAATAATAGTTTATTTATAAGAGAATAATTAAACATATTTCGTGTTGTGACCTCCTTATGAATGTCAGGTGTGTTAGTGTTTATAAAAAGTAAAACAAATTAAATCCGAACACTTTAAAAGTTTTAATCTCATTTATTTTTAATTAAAATGTTTCTTTTAAGACGTGTTATAAATAATATAATACCAGTTTATGAGATATGTGATTTTATGCGCATAAAGGAAATAAACCTGATGCAGTTGACATTAAAGTAGAAAACAACGGCAGGAAGGAAAGAAATGACTAGCGCGTTTAAGTCTTTTGTAGCGCCGATATCAGACATGATCGTAGTCTTAAAATGTCATTTTAAAAGAACACTAAAATGTTTTTTAATAGTTATTCATAAAGAAAAAATTGATTAATGGCCTTATTGAGGACCTATTTCCCTCCTCTATTCTCACCTACAACCAAAACTGGCAGTCCATTAGCTCCGTGTCAAATAATAAATAGACAGCCGGTGATCAGGTGCCACGGTCTAGTCTACCGCAGCGTTAAAGGCGCACCAGGAACTCTCCTTGAGTTTAAACATATGCAGGTACTCAGCCAATCCCCGTGCCCCGTGAACATCTGGATTAAACCAATCTCCTGCTCTAACTGGCGAAGCACGCGGTAGGATGAGACATAACTCATATTCCATTCGTCAAGCGTGTCCAGCATAAGCTGACGCTTGACGAATGAAGACGGGCATCTCTTGTAGTACAACTTTGGTTTCATTTTACATTACAGGGCCGCGTCCTTGGCCAGCTGGTTCGTCTTCTTGTTCTTCTCCATCCCCGCGTGCGCTTTTACCTAATATAACTTGACATTCTACCCTTTTTCACTAGCTTTCGTAATATTTTTTTCATTCTTGGGATGGAGGGTGTCTGATCTTACGATATTTTCGAAGGAGGACCTCGAGCTGCTCAATATAGCGCGTGATTGGGCCGTCCCGTGGCTCGCGTACCCTCTCGCTTCCGCAAATCGCCAACAGCACTGCCTGGTAACCAGTGCATAAGTTGTCCAACTTGAGATTTTTATAGTACAACTATGCGGGGTCCTTCATAACGCAGAACGCTGTACCCACCTCACCTTTAATGCAGCTGCTGTCGGTGTAAGTCGCCGATTAGACAGCCGCGGTAGCAAGTTAGACTTCTTCCGCACTTGAATATATAGTTTATTTGCAGTCAATTAATGTATGTTACACCCTATCCAAAAATCAAAGGTTTCAGAAATAATAATAGCATTGTAAGAAAAACCATTTTTTGATAACTACATATTAAAATAAACTATAGTTTACGATCTGCTCCTGCAGAGTTTGTACTGCTAAAAGCTACTGTCGTCTTCGATAGTTTAAAAATGATATATTTCAGAGTGATCATTTATAAAGAATTATTGGACATAGGTACAACAGTTTTAAACTTTTTACACCTATAACCAATCGCCCGCATAAATCTAGACCTCCGCTATTTTATATTTATTCAACAAACTAAATTGATTGTAATCGGTTAATTTAAAATGTATTACTTACATTTTACACTTGGAAAAAGGGGTTAATGCCTTATAGGTATTTTTTACCAATTAATCTAGTATCTAAGATATTTTCGCAGTAATAATTTGAAATCTAATGACAAAACAGTAGACTACACATACGCATAAAGGCCTTCATTTTATTTAAAAAAAATTAGAATATCACTTTTTTCGTAAATTAATAGAATATAACTATTATGTAGTGACTCATAACGCTCAAATGCACAGCTGTCGGTGACGTAACATTGTCGTAGTCATTGCACTTGGGTAACACAAATAGAGGAGTGCAGTCCAGAAGTAGCTTTCACTCCGCAGTCGGAGTGGAGGCCGCCCGCTGACCGATAGAAGCATACCTAGGGTTACCCATTTTTGTAAAAGCCACATGTTCGTTTTACTTATATTCTTAAAAACACAACTAATGTTTCTTTTTTATATGTTAAACTCAAACGAACACGTTTTAAATGTTCAGAAAGCATCTATTGCTAGATTTAAAATATTTGTGCTAAGTTAAAACTTAAAAACCTTCGTAGAAGATACACCTTAGGAATGATTCGAAATTAAATAATTGTATATTAAATAAAGCCTTCTTTAAAAAAATATTTAAACAAATCCTGATTTCATAACTAAATTAAATGTACATAGTTCAAGCTGTTATATTTCACATGAAAATTTCTAATGACCACGTGGACATTAAGAGACTTGTAGACAACTAAAACATCTAGAATTATTCCATATTAATCAAACAAATAGCAAAATAAGCTTGAGCAGCCCTGCCGCATAAAGATACGGTTCAAACAACCAAGAGAAAGTCAAGAACCACCTTTGAACGTTAGCGACCAAATTCCATATGTAACGAATTATCACGTTTTGTAACTTAAGCAATTGGACAAAAAAAAATTGTACATAATGTTTGTAAACGTTTTTGTTAAAAGTTTAAATTTTCAACAAAGTAACATTATATTTTATAAAAACGAAACGTCAAACCTAATAGCCATCAATCGCGATATATATTGAAAAGAAATTTGGAACAACAATACCTGCCTTACTCTTGTATTTTGGTTGAAAGAAATTGCAATAAATTTGTTAATTTGAATAACCAAAAAATGACTTCGTTTAATATCGCGATCAATGTGTCAAGATATTGCTATACCACACCATTACTGGTAATATGTTCCACAAATAATCCTATATTACGTAAACAAATGCTGTGAAAAAAATAATGAAGTACCTGGGAACTCGTGTACTGAAATCACAGCTATTCTTTATTTCCTGATATTTACAACTATTTCTCTAGTGTCCCGGTCTTTTACATAAGTCATATAAAAGATAGAAAAATACTTTTTATCATCGTTATGCGGAAGGATTAATTATCACTCTCGAGGCGCGATTTTACACATGATATAACAATTTGCGTATAGTAAAATTTGTTACCTGTAATATTAGTAAAACAAATACGAATAGTGTTAAGTTATTGTTATTTGTTTTATGACTTTAATAATCATTAAAATTAATACCTTGGTACAAAATCTGTAATCTTATTGCCTTGAACTAGTTATTATCGATGCAGTGTACATAGTATTATAATGCGTTTATCGTGAATTAATTAACTAATCAACAGTATATTAAAATAGTACTTTTATTGTAATTTATTAAAAAAGCATTTTTTTCTTCGAATAAATTTCTGCGTATAATTCCTTGAACAATTTGAGTTCGAACAAATAATTACTTTCACATTTATATTGTTAAGCTTTGAATATAGGAAAGCAACTATAAAGCAAAGAGAAAGCATTATAAACACTTCGCGCATCACTTCGTAATTGTGTATAATTTTCTACCATTGAACATTGTTGCCATCATGACTAAATTGAACATTTACACAGAAAACATTTGATACTGTATTGTGATTTTTCCTTTCTTTATACTATTAAATATTAAAACTTATTACGGAAGAATGAATTATAACTTCTTAAACTTTTTGACTTCCAAAATTTCCACCGATAAATGCGAAAAGCTAAGACACTGGTACTTTGTCCTATAAAATTATTTAAATTGTATTAAAAATTAAGACTGGAATGAATAAATATATATTTTTCAAAAAATAAAAAATCCGATAAAGTAACGATTTAATATTATATTTATAGGATACAATCATTATAAGGGAATAAATAAATGTAAAAAAAATCAAATGATTATTGTTTTTTGTATTAAAACTACTTATTTATATAATACAGCAAATACTGGTTCACCTTAAACATTGAGATAACCTGTACTTAAAAGCATTATCGTACCTACTTACATAGTTTAATACGATCGCCGGTTCCCGGAAATGTTGACGACCTCGAATTCTCTTTGTCATTAGACTTAAAACATGCACCTAAGTTTAAATAAACATGAATAACGTAGTAAAGGTACTCTGGTTCAACCATCACAGAGGATACTTTTTTTCCTGTAAAGAAATTCCATAAATGTCCTATTTTTTTACTTAAAATGTACAAAATTAAATAAGTTATACCATTAAACGATTAAAAGCAGACATTGGCCTTTATTTGAGAACATGAAATTATACATCTCACAAGTGAATGTTGCTGCTTGACTACAGAATGCCGCTAAAGTTTAACCGCATTTTAGATTTCTTTTAAATTGTTGAAATCTATTAAACTGTCTGTGTAAGGTTGATGTCGACAGATTTTACATTTTTGTTTTCATTTACATGTGTACTTCATCCAATAAAAGGAAAAAAGTAAGCAAAAACTGTTGGAAATTGTAATGTGGCTTACTCTTCAACGAAAGCTTGTGATGCGTAACATATTTCCTGTTCAATTTATTTCTATATCAATATTGGCCCATGCGAACGTACGGCACGCTAACAATGTCGCTTTCTACCAGTGCTTACTTTTACCTCAATCAAACCTATGATTATTATTTAAAGATTTATTCTTCATAAAAGTGTTTATATAAATATATACATATTGGTATATATATATATATATATATATATATATATATATATTATATATATATACTATTATATATATATATATATATACCAATATATATATATATATATATATACCAATATATATATATATATATATATATATATATTGGTATTAAAACTATTTACTTGTTAAAATAACTACTAATTACTATGTTGATATCATTATCTTTTTAACATAGACTAGCGAGAGAAATCTTCGTTTGTCGGATAATCATTTAATACTTTATCCATTTCACGAATTTGACTTAGTTTTTCTTCTTTTAGGTGTAATATCTGTTATATATAGATATTATATAGTTTTATGTCTTGTATGAATTTTCAATCACATTTACACATTTGCGTTTTATCATTACAGCTTTGCATATTTCATATCTCACGGCTCTAGATTGACTAGTAAAGAATGTCTATAAGATATTAAGTTCGACATTTAACCGAGTGTAAAAGAAAAAATAGAATAATAATAAAAACAATCTTGACCATAAGCCGTGATGTGACTCTATATGCATAGAAAAACGTAATAATCAAATATAATAATACCCTGATCGCTATTGTATTAATGACACAGATTTTATACTCGACTATCATCGATGACAGCAATAACTATTCAACCAAACAATTTTCCTTTTAAAGGTGTTTTATTCTATCGACGTACAAGTATAATAGACGTTGAAAACAAGTAAACGTCGGTGACATTTTGTCACTCTAAGAAAACATGCCGTATTGTTAATTCGAAAAATATTAAACAATAAAAGCATGCAATGTATAGTTAAATGTACAGTAAAACTTGCGATTGTTAGTGATAATCTACGTTATTCTTAGCGCATAGTATAATTAGGAGCAGCAAAGTTAGGTTTATAAACTAAAATAAATAAAATAATAGGTAATAACATTACAATCTGAGAAGTATACAAATTGTAAAAAAGCAAGCTATAATTTTATTTCGATCTTAAATTCAAACTCCAGATATAAATAAATACGGTAAAATTTAATAATAATTAGTTATTTTAACTTAACTAATACAACGATTTAAAATCTATTTAAAGACTAATTGAGTTGTTTACTTTGGAATTATACCACTAATTGTATTTTATTTAATATGGTGATACATAAGGTTTTTCATTTTAATAATTTGAAAAATAGAGACACATGTTATAGTGTTATATATTTTCGTATTTTTTACATATTAAGTGGATTTAAATTTATAATGTAATCACATTATAAGCGTGATTAACATAAATTTATACTTTTATTATTTTATACTATTAACTTCAAAAGGATTTACTCTACTTCCACAATCAGTAAAAAGTAAAAATCTTACGTTTACAAAATTTTAACTAAGGGGTCTTAATTGAAACAATCCAATTTCTTTTGATGAAATATTTTAACTTTTTTTATTAAGATCAAGTTTTGGTCTGGAATGATTATGTAAACGTGTTAGTACTTAGCACTTTATTTCCAAAGTTCTGTGGTCTTCCCTGTGAGGGCAATAAATTAGTGATTTAAAATCCTCATCGTCACTAAATATTTTGACTTACTTTGATTTATAGAAGGATGTATATGGTGTGTTTTTTAAAACCCTTATCCAACAACTATATCTTCAACTAATTTATCTCCTTACCATTGATATTTTTTCGCGTTCTTAGAATTGCATCTTTTAAGGGTTTTGTAGAAACATTATCAGCTTGCTTCATTTCATCCAAAATAAACTTCTTACATTTTCGGCATTGTTATATGATAGAATAGTCTTTTTTTTTCTTATAGTACACTCGATAGGTCCAAAATCGGCATAATTTAGTAGACAAGTGTCATGCCATTCTTAGGGGACTGAACAACTTTTGAACAAATTAAAGCCAATTTCAAATTTCTATTTTGTCCAGTGCACATATCGCTTTAGGCTATTACATATTGTTACGTGGTTATATTTTCTAAATGTTTTAAGCCACAAGAAGCAATTTGTTGGGCACTCTAGATGCAATATTTTCGTCCCATGCGTACATATTGAACTCATTGTCATAAAAATTATGTTGCCAAGCATATAAAAATGCACTAAAGAAATAATGTAGTACAATTTTGAACTGACACCATTTTTTTTTTTTTTTTGACCCCCGCTATTGGGGGCCTCTCGTACCCCTATCTGATTTTTAGGACAGGGACCTTTTTTACAAATATTTTTTTCACAAAGTTTTTTATTTCCATAATCATCTGTCATTCATCTTATTATCTTTTATTCTTTTCTCTCTATCATGTTATATTTCTTTTCTTTTATGCCCTTTTACTCTACTCTTCTTTCTTTCATCCTCTTATTTTGTTTTACAAATCTTATTTACTAGGTATGTTATCACAGTTGTTTACTTATAGTTATTATTTATTTTACTTCAGTCTTTTTTGTTTTCTTTTACCTAGTTTTGTTTTTTTGTATTGCTTGTGTTATTATTGTTTTGCAATACTTGAGGAATTCGTTCCTAGTTACACTTTCGCCTATCAGGGAGGCTATTGACTCCTCCCTGATTTGAACCCCAGACCGGCACTCGAAGCCGAACCGGAGTCCCCCGAATGCGGGACACCGGGCCACAAGGTGGATCACGGTCTGGTCCACGCCCGGTTCACAGAAGCACGAGGGGTCCTCCTTGAGCTTAAACCTATGAAGGTACTCAGAGAACCCCCCGTGCCCCGTGAAGAGCTGGGCCGAGACCGCGTCCACCTCGATGCTGCGGAGCACGCGGTAGGCTGAGACGGCGTCCGGGAAAAACATCCTCGTTACCGAAGCCGTCGTTCCTTCCACATACCTCCTGTTCCATTCGTCGAGCGACTCCAGTCTCAGTTGCCGCTTGACGAATGAGATGGGGCATTCCTCATATACAGGTTTGCATTTACTCTTCAGGGCCGCTTCCTTGGCCAGCTGGTCCGCCCTCTCGTTCCCCTCCATCCCCGCGTGCGCTTTCACCCAAAACAACCTTACATCCTTCCCTTTTTCTCTCGCTTTCATCACGTTCTCCTTCACTCTTAACGCTAAGGGATGGAGGGTGTCCGATCTTGCGACAGTTTCGAGGGCGGACCGCGAGTCGCTCAGTATGGCGCAGGCTTGCGCTGACTCGCCGGCCGCGTACCCTGTTGCCTCAGCTAGAGCCAGCAGCTCTGCCTGGTATACGGTGCAGAAGTTGCCCAACTTGAGCTTTTTTGTGTACAGCTCTGCGGCGCCCCGCTTGACGCAGAACGCCGCACCCACCTTATCTTCTATGCGGCTGCCGTCGGTATAAATTATCAAGTCGGCAGCCGCGGTGGCAAGTCGGACTTCCTCCGCACTTTCCCCCAGACAGGAGAACTCCACACCAACTTGACCAGACGGGTGCGGTAGTCTCAGGTAGCTGACCGGTACCTCCAGGTCTCGGTCCCTTACCACCTGCCGGGAATGACCCTTTCTTATTTCAAATAAGCGGGCTGCTTCTTGGACCCGAAGGTCCAGGGGAAGCAACCCGGCAAGTATAAGGGCCGAGTGCAGGGACGCGGTCCTGTGGGTCCTCGCGATCTTCTGCGCGAAGCCCCGCTGGACCGCGCCCAACTGCCTGCGGACCAGCAGCTTCCTAGCGGCCGGCGCCCATGCACTCGCTGCATACAAAATCGTCGGCTCCAGCACCGCCAGATACATCGCTCTGATCACCTCCGAGTTCAGACCCCAAGATACCTTCGCAGCCCTGCACAGCTGACGATAGAGGCCCTGTGCCTTCTTGCTCACGTTCTTCACGTGACTGTTGAACGTGAGCCTATCGTCAATTGTGAGGCCTAGTATCCGGACCTCCCCAGTCCGGCCAAGCGGCTCGCCGCCCATGCTCAGTGATGGGTAGTCGAACTTCTGCTTGTTGGTTAGCACCATCACCTTGGTTTTGTGTGGTGCGAACCTCAGCTTGTTCCTAACTCCCCATTCATGAACATGGGCGAGAACGGCATTGGCCCGACTCGAGATGTCCTGGGCCTTCTGCCCCGAGAAGACCAGCACGACGTCATCTGCGAACGCCTGGCAGTGTGTCCCGGTCTTTACCACCTCCTCCAAGAGAGGGTTGATGAGGAGGGTCCAGAAGGTTGGGCCGCCTACGGATCCCTGCACGCACCCCTTGGTGGTCTCTCTGGCCCACTCTGCCCCCGCGTACCGTACGGACACCTTGCGATCGCTAAAATAGCTGTCGGCAAGGCGCCGCAGATTCACGGGGCAGCGAGTTTCTGCCAGTCTGCACCGTATAGCAGGCCACCAGGCGTTATCGAAGGCTCCCTCTATGTCCAATGATACCAGCACTGCGATCTCCTTCTCCTTCAACCGAGTTCGCAGATGCTGGATCAGGACATACAGGGAGTCCTCGGTACACCTCTGCGGCATAAAGCCGTATTGGTGGCTGCTGACATACGGCGCAGTGTACCACCGGATCCTACGGACCATCATTTTCTCTAGGACCTTGCCGAGAATCGGCAAGAGTCCGATGGGCCTGTAGGATTTCGGGTGCGTGTAGTTATCCTTGTCCGGCTTCCGCAACGCTACGACCACTGCCTCCTTCCATCTCGTGGGGAAGTGGGAAAGCGCGAGACACCGGTTGGAGAGCGCGAGGTACAGAACGGGGTCCACGGCGACGGCCGCACGGCAGATGTCCGCGGTGAGTCCGTCAGAGCCAGGTGCCTTCTTGGCATTGAAGGTCGATACGGACCATCGGAGCTCCTCCATCGTAAACGGGGGATCGCATGTTCCATCATGGTCCCCCGAGTTGACTTCATCGGCTTTAGCTCTTACAGTTCTGTGGTCCGCATTGTCCTTCCCGGGGTCGTCCTCCGGGAAGAAAACCTCCGCCAGCAACCTGGCTGATCCCGCTGCGTCCAGCACTTTACCTGACTGGACGAGGGGGACGTCCTCTCGCCTCACCTCCGTGCGACGCATCACACGGTGGATCCCGTCCCACATGGTCTCGCGATCCTGTCTCTCGCAGAAACGCTTCCAGCTATGGGTCTGAGCGCGCCTCGCCTCGAGGCGGTATGCCTCCTTCGCGTCGCAGTACTCGCGCCAGACCAGCTCCTTACGAGCCGGTCTCGCGGCCCTGATCCTTCTCTTCTTCCTCAAGACATCCGCCTTGAGGAGAGAGAGCTGTTCGGACCACCAGGGCAATTCCGTCCTCTTCCGCTTGGAGGCCTTCGGCAGGACCAACTCGCAAGCGTCCCTCACGGTTTCCACGTACCGACCGACCATGCTGTCCAACGCCCCCTCCTCGGTGATTTGATTCACCTCGGCAGACGTCAGGCAGCGATCCGATAGCAGCCGGGCGACAGTTCGATGGAACTCGCCCCAGTCTGCCCTACGGGTAGTGTACTGCCGTGTGGTCCGCTTGACATCCGTGCCTCGGGACTTGTCAAGCTTCAGATTGAACACAATTGCCCTGTGATCCGACGAGGATATGTCGTCCACGAGGCTCCAGCCCACCGCTCGGTCGAGCAGGGTGGTCGAGCAAGCAGTAATGTCGACGCGACTGGAGTAGTGCTTACCGCCCCGATACGTATCAAACGTCGGCTCAGACCCCTGGTTCATCAAGTGCACCCCCAGTTGGTCGAGGGCGGCTGCGATCTCCACTCCCCTTCGGTTCGTGGACCGGCTACCCCACCAGGTGTTATGCGCATTGACGTCGCCACCCAGCACCACGTTGGCAGTCCCCAAGCCCTCCACGGCCGAGCCGATCCGGTCCAGGTATGGTCCGACGGGCGTATTAGGCTCCAGGTAGACGGACACCACCCCTATCTCCCAAGCCCCAGTCCTCAGCCTGGCCACGGCAACGTTGCCAGACGTGAGTTGGGGACATTGAGTGATATCGATGGTGTCGTCGAATAGCACAATGGCCGCCTTGACAACCTCACCGTTGCCTCGCGCGACACATTGTACCACCCTTGTCCCTGGGTAGTGCCTCATCTCGCCAATAGCGCCGATATACGGCTCCTGGACCAATGCGAACGCCCAGCCTCTCTTCGGCGCTTCGCATATCAGCTCGGCAGTAGCGAGCTTGGACCTTTGCAGGTTTAGCTGCGCCACGCGGTACTGGTGGTGCCCTGCGCGGAGAGTGCGGTGAGTCACCTGGGTGCCCTTAGCAATACGCTACGGACGCCCGTGCAATGGTGTCCCACTTTCTCCGCACAGGACAGTCTTCGTCGAATGCGCCGTGGTCCCACCGGTCTGCCTTAGCTAGTCGGCAGTTCCGGCAGGCGGGAGGTTTCCCGGCTTGCCGATCCGGACACTCGGCGCGTAGGTGCCGGCCACCACAATGGCTGCACCGGTCTTCGCTCTCTGTGCAATGCCGTTTGGTGTGGCCGTAACCTAGGCACCGAGTGCACTGGACCAGCGGGGAGTGATCATGCACCCGCACTCGCTGGAGGTCCACGTGCATGTAGCCCGCAGCCGTCAGCCGTCCCCAGAGAGCAGGCGACACGCGCATGACCACATGGACCGTCTGCACGTTTCGCGCCCTCCTCCTGAACCTCACCTCTGCCCTCTGATCCTCCTCAGAGACGTCGACCAGCAGATGTTTATTCTGGGTCTTGATGGCCTTCACTATCTCCTCGTTTGTATTATAGGCCATCACGTCTCTGAGCAGCACCAGCGGATCCTTGTTCTTCACTTCCTCGAGGCTCAGGTCCTTTCCTGCCTTCTTCAGTCCCTCACGCACCCTCCGCAGCTCAGCCTCTGTGCCGCAGCCCAGAATGACCCGGCCGTCCCGCACCCTGCGGACTCGGTCGACCCTTATGCCGGTCTGGGTGGCGTTAAGGGCTTTTCTAATCTTCCCCAGGACCTGTTCGCCCGTGTCGGTCCCCGACGAGACCGCCACCGAGTGCTTAGGTTCGCACCCCGGTGGCGGCCTTTTTGCCGGGCCGGCCGCCACGCTCGCGTACGTGCCAGGAGGCTTCTCCTTTTCTTGTATTTTTACAGCCACGAGAGACTCCCTCAAGCCCTCCAATTCTTTGGTATTGGCTTCAAGGAGTCTCGCGTGGCTGTCTAGTTTCTTAAGGAGCTCGCACTGGCTCGCCGGCAGGGGGTTTGCGGGTGGATCCTTCACTACTGCTTCCACCCGGTTCGCCCCACTCGCCGGTTGCTCTACTGGACCCCCTTTTGGGTCCTGGGTTCGCTCTCTATGTGCGAGCTCCGCCTCCTTGTAAAGCTCGTAGAGCCGATTTATTGCATTAAGTACCTGCTCCTTTATCTCGGTCTTCAGGTTGCGCGAGCTGCCCAAGTGCAGTTTTGCCTTAGTTAGGCACGCTCGCGCCTCCTTCACTCGATCCGCGGACGCCGGTTTGTCCCCTTTCGGGGATTGCCCGGCCGCCGCGGGAGCAGGTGTCGGCTCCACCGCTTTCGGCAACGTACGCGCCTTCACCTTTACGGCCGGCACGACGCTACGGGGAGAGGTCCTGGGCTTCTTCCCTTGTCCCTCCCATTCCCCCACACTCCGCCTGACACTTCTAATGGGCGAGGTGCTCACCCTGCTCGGCTGACTAACGCCTGCCTGGCCCACCTCGCCCGCGTCGGCGGTCTTTGTGGGGGTCCGGTACATTGTAGGGGTACTTGTCTGGAATTTAAAAGTTATCACTTTATAGATTGTCTATATATAATGTTATATAATGTAAAAAGTATGTGTAAATTTGTAAAATTTTGTCAGTAAATAAAAAGTGTATATTTTTGTCTAAACCGTAAAATTAAATATTATTCAAGTATTATATACTTGGTCAATTATTTTATATAAATGTAAAATGTAATATGTTTGTCTATCGTAAACTTAATATAATTCAAGTATTATATACTTGGTCAATTATTTAAATATAAATGTAAAATGTAATATGTAAAGAATAATATGTAAATATAAATGTAGGAGTAAATATAAGTGTAAATATAACTTTGTAAAATTTGTTAATCTAACTATAAAGCGCGCAACACTATTTATATACTATAACTAACGATCTTTTCTCACGCAAGTTCTAAACTTTCTGTAATCGTTAGGCACGCTTTATTACAGTTTTATTATTACGCCCGACCTCGGCCGCCGGCTCAGGTGCGGCGCGTATTACGGAGCGGTCTAATTTATTCAAGCGGCGCGCGCGCGGCTCGACCACGCGGGGTGACGTGCGACGCGCGGGCGGCGGGGGCGGTTGTAATACGGCTCGTACAATCTTTTTTGCCCGCTACCCCCACCTTTGTTTTTGCAATATTCTTGTCAAAATTAAAATTTAAAAGATAAAACTATAAATTTTGCTACTTATACTACTCCCTTGTTAATATTCTTACAACTATGAGTTGGGTCAATAAACCACAACTCAGTGGCAGCCGCCGAGTATGGTATTTCCTTTTATTATCTAAATTAACTTTATTCACGGGAATTTAACCTCTGTGGTGGGCAGTATTTTCTTTGTTGTCTACCCTTGAAAGGACCCTACAAATGGTACCCCGCGATGTACGCAGGGTCCGCGACAACTTTTAATATCTACCCACCACTTTTTTATTACAAAACTCTGTGTAATACTCGGCGGCTACCTTACTTATTCTAAATCCAGGTCGCTCCCGGCTCCCGGCTGCCTCTCTTGATGTCTTCGGGACTCTTGGGGCTCCGGATAATTGCAGATTTACTCGAAGGGACGCTCCGACTTGAATTTTCCCCTCGTTGTTCCGCTTATTCGGCTGTATCTTCTTTATTTTTTTGTCTTAAAATTTTTCTTTTTCCCCCAGCTTCTGGGCCTTTATACAGCACACCACACCACAGTTGCCGAAACACAACTTCCCGCTGCTTTTTTGGCAGCGTTGACGTTTTTCTGTGCGCCGCACTCCGCGCCTGTTTCTTTGTTTTATTCGTAATAAATTCAATTTTTGTCCGATTTTATTTTTAACACTATATTTGGATTCAGCGGCGCGCTTTTTTCCATATATCGCACTCTATTATTTTCGCACTTTTTTGTATTTTCTTGGGTTGCGTAGTTCTCTCGGCAACGTGGGAGCGTGTTGTCTGCTCGGGAGCGCACGGCTGACACCATTTTTAAAGTAATTATATTTGTAACTTCAGTAAATAGGAAAATTTGTTAAGATAAAAACGATGAAAGTTTTAACAGCTTTTTTGGGAAAAGTTAATAAATAAAAAAATTGTGTTCATTTTTATTATTAACAATTTTTTTGTCAAAATGGACTTACATCACTTTCAAAGAAAACGGCTCAATTATGGAAATATTCAATAAAGCGTCATATAATCTCTATACACAACAAAGCTACACCATTTAAAAGTCAAGAACGGCTGAAACGATATTTAAGATTTGTTGTGTTTATTTGTCTTTGTCCGGAACAGGATAATAAGTATTAAATGTGTGTAATTCGTCAATCAAAAAGTCAAAACATCATCAGTCTGTTGATAAATTTAACCTAATTATTTTGTTTCAATTTTAAAGTTCCAAATCTGTTTATTCATTGACTGTTACGCGGAACAAAGTTCGCCGGGTTAGCTATGTTTTAATAAAATGCAGTGCAATTTACTTTATTAAGGTCGAGTACTCCCACGTAGACTGACAGTCTTGCAGACAATTTTCTCAAATGTCGCTTCCTGACAAATTAGATGATACAAACTATTCCGAGCCAATGTCAAAGTCAACATTATAATTTAAGCGGCGTATAAAAATTGCACGGTAATCGCTTATGTGAGTTTAAATCAATTGTATTTGGTTTCCAAAAGATTACAATCACTGTTATTAAATATATATTACCCATCTTTACAATTGGGCACTTGGGTTACTGTTTGGACATAATTTGTTTTTTTTTATCATTATCTATGTTTTATTTTTTATATCAACATTAACTTTGATGTACAAAGAACTCGCTTTTCCGTGCAATGAATCCGCATTTAAATAAAGTAAGGAATAATACTCATTTTATTTCATTTCATTGCGAAAAATTATTTTAATATAAAAATTTGTATATTTACCTCTTTAATAATTTTCTCAAGCAAGCTTTTTCACATATAAAATACGTGTCACTAATTATTATTTTTATTATTTATAGAGGTCGATGAGAAAATGATTCATCTAATTCGCAGTTCAGGTCCTTAGGCACTACACAGGTTATAAATTACAGGATGATTGGAAATAGGTGTAAAACGTTTAAAGCCTTTTTTTGACAAATATGTAATATATACACCTCTTTAAATCTTTTACGCCTATAACTAATTACCCTGCATATTGAATAAAATAAATAAATGTTCTCTTATTGAAATATGCTTCTTTAGCTTACTAATTTCACTATTTACGTCTTCCTCTAATCAGAATACTTACAGTGCTTAGTAGTAAGAGTACAAGGGTCACGGTATTAGATTTTAGACGATCTCCAAAAATGACCAACAGAAAAACCTCCCACTAGTATTTCACAAAATATAAGAAAATTTCTATTACTGAAGACTTACACCGACTACATTCGAATAATATTAGTATTTACGGCTTGTTAGACTTCGTCAAACTCATAGTTCGAAACACTGCAACGAAATAATAGTCATATAGTCAAAAAAAAAAACAATAAATTACACAAAGTAATTTACCATAAAAATTATATAACAATTTTTTTAAGATATTAGTTAAGATTTATTCAAAACAAATCATAATTGCGTTGTTCATTCGTTATTAATACTTAAACAAGTCTGCGGGATTTGGTTCAATGCTTGAGTGTGCGACTGATTACTACTAACACCAGTTATGTATTACCGATTTATACATTCAGCTCGAAGATCTGTTCTATAATATATATATAAAAGTTACTAAAAAATCAAACAACGAATAAATTTATTGCCAGATAACGAATTCTTTAGATAACCAAAAAGTTGTATTAACTTTAAATATTGTTAATAAAAAATTGCCAAAAACTAAAGGTTATTAATGTACCTAACATTCCTATTTAATGTAATTTTTAAGATTGTCGCCTAGTTCGAAAATTACTTGATGGCTTTAATATAAGAACTTTTTTCCCGTTACAAACTAATTAACCCGCATAACACGTGTAATAGTTACTTGTTAACCTGGACGATTAAGAAACGAGTTTTATTTAATTCCGTGCGGTAACACTTTAAATATTTTAGTGTATAACATTTATGAGAAAACAAAAAATTTGTTAAGAAAATGTTCTCTTTATTTATTTACAATGCAATGCGATACTGTTGCAGTTACTACAAGTTGCAGAAATATGTTTTATGGTACGCGGCGAACCAGAATAAGTGGGTCAGCTAACTCGACTGTGTTTCGGATCAGTGGTGGCCGACTTCCAAAGCAGACAATCGCACGCAGATATCAAATCGCAGCTAACAGGAAACGCTACAGAAAATATTAAAATGCTATAAAAATATGGTTAGAAATTATTATAGTCAATAAAATAATTATTAAATTATAGCAGAATGTTTAATAAGGTTAACTACGGTCAATTGTTTGACATTGTGTTTTATGGTTAACAAGTGACAACGGTTCATAATGAGAGTCGTATAAATCAGCGTTTTTTCATAATGGCTTTTATAAATTTGTACTTTCTAACGAAGAACGAAACTAAGCTAAAAATTGAAACAGAAACTAAAATATCGAACTTCATACAGATGTTTAAAAGATAAACGTTTTTACCAAATTTACTTAAATTGTACGCTCTTTTTATCATAATAAAATAATAAAAATATCAAAGTCGGTTTAAAAAAAAGGGACACTCTCTTCCTCTCATTCATGGACTTGAGATTGCTCCAATTATGAGGCCAAGGCTCTGTTCATATCGCGTCTTTATAGTTTAAAAAGTCGTGTTAGTCAAATGTTGATGCCGTGATGCTGTCTTGTATTATAAAAGAACATTAAGTATCCAAGCCAAGAAAATAGTGAAAAAATATTAATTCTTTCGAAAAGGCTTTGCAAGGACCTTTAAAAAGTCAAGACATATATAACGTATGTTTAAATATACTCGTATATTTATACATTGTATTATTGTTCTAAATTTTCACCACATACTACGATCAGGTTGTAACGAAATGTGGATTGTAATGAGAAGAACCAGACAAGAGACTCAATAGTGACTTTTTGACGACACTTTTGGAATCTCTTCGGATTACTAATCTTCCAACTAATTAAAAATTTGATAAAAAGAAGATCATTTGAATGCAAAAACGTGTACTTAATATTCAATATATAAAAAATAATGGTATCTTTCATTTGCGTAAAAATGAAGATCTAATATTTTAAATTCAACTTAAGTATAATACGAACCGATCAAATCCAAAAAATAAACAAATGTTTAACCCTTGAAATTAATTTGCAAAGCCTTGACACCGAAATTAGTAACAGATTTAACACGGTACGTTAACAAAACCTAAATTAAGTTTTATTAACCAGATAATTCAAATAATTCGCTACCCAAGGTTATTAACATAATCTTAAAACGTTTGTTTATTTTTTAAACTATAAAACGCACGCAAAACCTTATAAAGTTTAAGCTGTTAATGGCGTACATCAAATATGTAAACAAGTTGACAGTAGTATCCATACAGGTAACTAAAATAACTGGGTTAGATCGTTATTACATTCAGCATAGTATACATAATAATATTATTATTAGAATTGGAAGTAATTATCAATTTGCATGCTACTCATGATTTTTTAAATATGAATCTTAATCAAATTATAAAATTATTATCAAAATATATTTGTAAACAAAGGCATCATAGTTGGTGATGACTCAAAGCAAAAAAACATGGATACAAAAGAGTTGTACACACTTATATTGAAGAATTATAAATAAAAACGAGAAAACCACATGACAAAAAAGGTTTCGTGTGACGGTATAGGTAGGTTAACACAATGATGTAAAATCTGTATGTGCAAAAACTTGTAATCGTCAGCTTTAATTTTGTCTCCGTTTGCAGCAAAAATAATATCTTATAATATATTACAATAGTTAACCAATGTACAATGGGCTATAATTTTCGCTATGTTTGGCACAAGGAAACACGAATTTAATGATGCTCTCAACGATCAATAAATTATATTAACACCTGTGAATTAAAGTTTTAAAAATATTATTTCATTTTTAAGTATAATTTACATAAAATACTTCGCGAAATCGAAAGTGATGTTTTTTGTCATAAAAATTAAAATTCCAATACATCCGAAAATTATCTATAAATAATCATGGAATGCAATAAGACCGCTAATTGTACTCCTGTATTGTTATTGTTAAATTTCTATTTTTATGTTTATAACACCTATAACAAAGTAATAAATAAATAACACTAAGAAGATTAGTAAATAAAATAATCCTAACCTATCATATCAGTAATTATAACGTTACAATTAATCAAAATACTAATCATTAATTAACTTACAAAAATCAAATTGAGTGTCATAAACAAAACAACTAAACTATGCAATTATACATAAAATGTAAACTTTATGTATACATATTTTAAAGTAAACAAATGTAAACTGATTAATTCTATTGCGACTTACATACAACTGTTTACAACTTGATTACTCGATATGTCGCCAAGGCCTACTAGTCACAAAAAAACCTGACGTGTGTACATGCATTCATATAAATGTTAGAAAGGTTTACATGGTATAAGTGATAATTGATTCAAAATGTTATTAATATTTCATTGGATGTTGGTGAACGATTATTTAACAAAAATAAGAATGCTCGTTGTTTCTACAGACATGCGGAGTGGAATCGAAAGGTCATAATAAATACATAAAATATACGACAACTCTTAAAAACTACGTCCACAGATCCATATCTGGAGCCGAGTTAAAAAATTGAGCTGTAGACCCGTTCGGTTGTGATGACAGCTCTGAAGGACCTCCTTGTTGTACCATAGTTCGAGGGCTCGTAAAGAGGTTTCGGCAAGAGCTGTAATATTATTTCATCGGATTGAGGGATCCCAAAAACAAAAGTTGCTTAGGTAGACGATCTATCGGCAGTCTTTTTGGGGTTCCACGAGAAGGGACCTCGGCTTGAGCTGATACTCGTTATGCAATTAGTATTAAATATCGAGGGTCCCGATCTGCTGCTTGATCGGTTGCTGCTATGGACTATAAAATTTCATTCTGGGAACACTATTTCTTAAGCATCATTTATTTAATTAGATTACTTTTGCAGGTGGTCGTGAATGCCGTAACGTATGGATGGCGACGCAAGTCTGGCGGTCGCTCGCCCTACTTCTCTTCACCGCATCTCTTGTTGTAGCTAGATGTAAGTATACGTAACTATTAGTTTCCTGTAATATTTGGAATAACTCATCAGAATCTAAAATTGAAGTAAATTCATAAATAATAAAATTCAGTACTTCTATTGGTTATATTCAAAAATAGTTGGGTGTTGTTAGCCTTTCTAAGTTTTCACCTTCGTCGGACTCAGAGGTCGGGAGTACATCCATAAGTTTGCACATGATTTACATTAGCACCTAATTCAGTGTTGGTATAAAATTTTAATAATTTTATACAGTGCTAATAATACATTTTTAATATATCTATAGTAACGTCAATGAGAGGTATAAGAAAGTTGACACTAATAGAACAAAATGCTATAGTTATCATCGTTTCAGTCCAAGATGCCCACTGGAAGGCATAGGCCTCTGATAAAAACATCTATAGAAAGTTATACCATAATCGCCACGCTTAGCAGACGGGTTAGCGATTGCAATATGGTATGATAGTAAGCAGAGGACGTTGCTACCCATCCTCTGGAAACTTGTTAGTGAGTAGTGGCAATCATATATAACTAATGCACAAAATGTGTATTATATATAAGATCGTATCCCAGGAATCGAACCCGCGACCTACAATCACAAGTCTCAGTACTCTACCGCTTTTCTACCACTTATAATATAATGGTTGGTTAAAATTTAATATATTTTATTTACCCATAAATTTAAAGATTCTGTCGCAATGGTAAAGGTATGTATGCGGGACCAAAATCGACCATTTAAGAAAAAACTAATATTTACTTAAAAATAAAGTATTGAAGAGTAATCGTCAAAACATAATTTACGTTTTGTATACACCTATATTATAATTTATGCTTACACTCTTGTGAATAAGTCTATGTCGACTCTTTTGATTATTTCCATTTTAATTGTTATAGACCCGGAAAATAAAAATAAATAGCTCAAATTTTGTTTTGAAAAATTGTTTCTTGTAATAAACTTTGAACATTGATTGGGGATTTAATATTACCCAATTAATGTTCAAAGTTTAAAAAAATTAAACAAACTAATACTAATGTATTACTTTGCTTAATTTTTGACAAATTTCAGAGGCGAATCGACAAAAGATAAACAATACCTCCACCGTTATTTATGTAGATTTACAGTTTACCGGTACTTTTATGCAAAGTGCAGGGTGACTACTTAGATTACTACTTATTAGAAATGATGCCAATCGCATAGGCAGTGCCCCATGAAACAAAAATCCTTGCATTTTTGCTCACTCTTAAATGAAAATTTTAAAGTTATTTTGAACATAAAATCTGTTATTTACATTAGATATTAAGCAGAATGAGATGACAGAGAAGAAAAAGCGAGCATTGAAATACATATTCAGAGATCATGTTCCCTGAGATTGAGTCGTTTTTAGTTTCCCACCATATCGAACGTCATGAGAGTGGCCTCGTTTTGACCATACTAGGCCAAAACAGGCTGCGCATGCCGTCCCACAATTGATCAAGGTCATTCGGAACAGTAAAAAGTAGGCACTCTACCCGGAGATGTCTGGTGACATTCAGGTTACCTAGTCTACACAAAGCCGTGCCACGCACAATGTCCGCAATTGAGAACATTTTTTATTCTTTCCATTTCCCTCAGTAACTACATAGGTTTGTATGCCTTGAAACTTAGTCTATCTATTAAAATTCTTTTCTGTATTTACAAAAATCCTAGCTTTAATCAAAACATATAAAACTTTATGCTAATTAATCTCAAAACATTGCCCACTAATAAAAAGACATACTTTTGTATGGGAATTACACCATATTACACAACCATTAAAACTGACAATTTGGTCAATTTACTTTCTCTCGATTTCTTGTTTGCCTTCTTTGTCTATATCGGTAAATGCTCTTGCGCATGCGAAAGTTACAAAATTTAAATCCTTTGTTCTTTTCAAAAATTTCGCAAAACATTACAAAATATATAGATACTGTAACTTTTAAGTTACTTTGTTTTTAAAACAATTATTACTTTTTGTGGATGTGTATATATAATAATATTATTAACTTCCACAACGTAATCCACCAACAATGTTGTATATTACTACATATGACGTATCATTACCGTATATGAATTATAAATACCTAATAATTGTATTTTCTTTGATTGCATAAATATTTTCAAATACTTCATGTATCAGGCATCGGGTCTTTCAATCATACGACAACTGCCTTAAGAACATTTTGTCAGAGTGTTACAGTGCAAACTAAAAACAAAAACATTTTTAGATGCAGAATTAGAAGCATGGCGCGGCGCAGGACGGCCTGCCACGCCAGCACAGGAAGCGGAAGACGAGCGTCGCGATGCAGAATTATTGGCAGCTGTCCGCAATTCTATGCATCAATGGGAACTTAAGAAAACTCGTACAAGGTATATATAACATACAAAGAAATTGTCATTAAATAAAAAAATATTCATTTATGTAAACCATAGATATGTGTGTGTATATATATAAAATAATTAATAACAGAATAAGCTTTTATTGTTGTATATCAAAGTTCAAAATTATCTACTAATATGTTTTACGAATTAGTAATATTTAATTCCTCCCCTACGTTTTACACATTATTTATTTATCTTCAGACAGTCGGATTTCTCAAATAGATGGTCCTTCGACAAAGGCCTCCACTATTGGTCTCTCGCTATTCTCTTCCATCCTGGATCAGTTATTTTTTAAAGTCGTGTGTCTACGTACAATAAACGTATAATAAAATATAAATGTTCACAGTAAATAGGAGCTAAAATAAATTGAATTTTCATTTTAACACAATCCATAGTGACACCATCATGTTATTAAACACTTTTAAGATTTGAGATAAATTTTTTGAAACTGATAAGGATTATTTCAAAGTGTTGATACAAAAGCAATGGATAAAATTACACCAATTGGACAAAAACAACAATTTACTTGCATGTAATACAGTATATTCTCCTTACAAAGGAAGTATTACAAAAGGGGCGACTTGAATAATGATGTACGCTGACATAAGATACACACAAATCCAACGGTAATAAGGAAAAGGTGTCAGCAATTTATCGTAAACACTCTACCACATGTTGTCATTTCCGTAATGTTCGTATCGGCCATTAATAAATAAGATATTCTATTCACGATTATAGCATCACATTGCAACCGTAGACAGAATGTCTAAAAGATATAGTTTTATTTACTTCTGATAATAAATAATCAATGCTATGTCACAATAAAAGTAAAAATTCTTTCAGCCTCGAGTGAACAAAAATGTTTACATATTTAACTTTTTGCTTAATTCTTTATCTTTTGCTACTCCGGAACAGGATAGAATGCCTTAATTACAATTTTAGAATTCTATAATATCACAGTCAAACCCACTGCTTAAGGTACTGTCATAACGTATCATAATACTTCTATTTAAATCTATTTTACTACCATATTAATAAGACCGACAGACGTTACAACTCTTATAGAGATTCCCAAATTATGGCTTGCATACTCTCACCTGCACGCGAGCCATAAGCCTGGAAGTACCCACAGGTATATGCCAGGTCCCATTCTGGTTCAGCTCAGCTGTAGAGAACTGTAACTTACAATTATAGGTCACAGGTTCCATTCCCGGGATACGGTTTATATACAATTCACACTGTGCATTTATTATATAGGATTGCCATTGGTCACAAACAAGTTTCCAGAGAATGAGCAGCAGCGCCCTCTGTGTACCATAATATCATACTGCGATCACCAACCCTCCAAGCGCGTCGATTTTGGTATATCTCCCAATAGGTATCTTTGATGGAGACCTATGGGGATATATGGTAGCGGGCGTATATGAGCAGAAACCATAATATGAAAAATTATACTAGTAATGGTGAAACTCGTACTGATAATAAACACAAAAAAAATTCGTCGAAATTTGTTGCAAAATTCTGTACCGCGAACTATTTTTAGAATATTCTTGAAAACAATAAACAAATTGAAAATCATTAAAAAATACAATAATTAGTGTAAAAACCCCATAGGGAAATGAATTCTTGATAAATCACACGTCTTAAGCAAAAACATTAATTCTTAAACAAAACGAAGCACATTTTGATGGGTATGTAAATTTGGAAAGCACCGCTTTTCACAGCACTGGTTAAAATTAATTTACATAAGACAATACACTCGGTATTTGTACGAAGTATTTAAGTTTTAAAAAAATATAATAACGTTTTGGTAATAATTAAACGTAGTAAGGTGAGATAACTTTGTTGGTCTCTGTTCATTTATTAAACAATTGCGATCTCAGAGATACTCAAATACAATGTATTTCCCACGAAACAGTAAGAGGAAACTCGTTACTTTCTTTCACATGAATGCGTGTTGAATTGACGATGGTAGCTGTTCTTGTCAGTTATTAAGTAAAAAATAGCTTATTGTTCTTTTCAAGAATCTTTTCAATTTACCAAGTTATAAATTTCCGCAATGACACAATTATAATTTAAAAGTAAAATTTTGTTTCGTGTGTATCTAACATATTGTTATGTATCTATTATATTTGTAATGGATAAATGGATTTGAGTGAAATAGATGCATATTATATAATAATGCTCATTGAATAATACAAGATGTTAAAGTATATAGTTTTATCTACCTTAATATTATAAAACTAACTAAAGGAAAGGAAAGGTTCTAGTGATCATCATGTAAGCTAATAGACGCCCAAGACAGGCTTCTCCCAAAAATCGTAAGGTAAGTATACGGTAACCGCTTTTGTGCTGTCCACATCCAACTTTTGGCTCTATTATTTTTAGAACAAAATATACCATGAATTATAAACAGTTCTTCCACATAAGATTTCAAGCAAGAAATGGTATTAAGTGACAATTACATACAAAAACATATTTGTATTACTTCATATTTCTCGACTTTCATTTGATTTTCATCATCTTATTCAATTGCTTTATCTAAAGTACAAATATATTTATTTTGCAAGGACCAAAAGATCGCAAGGTAGCGTATGCTATGGCCAGTTTGGGTGCTTCGAGGACACGGGGCCTTTTGCGTACCTGGAAACACTGCCTAGTCCGCCGCAGGAGGTTGGCACCAACTTCCTCATGTACTCAACTATCAACAGGTTAGTATTTTTATTATACAAATTATAGATTGACTGGCTGTTCTAATGGTACTTATTTACTCCGGTAATTACCTTACTAACCAATTTTTTTTTGCTAGTGTGTATGGAATATGTGACATAAGTATTTAAAACTGATCTGTTCTGTTTCTTCTTTGTTATGATATTTTTTTATTTTTTTTTGTTTAATCGGCATAAATATTTTGTACTGTCACTATTCGGAACATGCATCGATGTGTTAATATTCAAAACTGTAAGCCTATTATAAAGTTAGTTTTAATATTTTATTATTTATCATACTAGACCATGACATAACTTAGCAATCAATATTACTTTTTTAATTCTTTGCCGGAAGATATTTAAAAAAAATTCTTTATGACGACCTATATATAGGTACGAAAAAACTTTATTTAGTTTATGATACATCTCTGGTTGAGTAAATTTGTTTATTGTATTTTATACTTACAGAAATAAAAAATTGTTAGAAATAGAATAATACATGTTTGAAATAGAGTTATCATTAATAAGACGTTATGTTTAATGTAATAAATCAATAAATATGTATAAAAAGAGATTTTCCCAGTTTTAGTTCTAAATTAATTTGAGAATATATGATTCGATTTAGAATTGTAAAGCAATTCTAATATATATATACATCAAACTTGTTAATTTAATGGACACTTGTTACGTAGACCATTATAAAAAAAACTGCTACATGAATGTGTTATAGGGGTGACCAGCCATTGATGTCGGTGTCAGCTGCTAACATGAGCGCCGCGTGGAGTTGGGCCGAACACGCTTTTGACTCTTCTAAGCCGACGCGAATCATTGTCCACGGCTTCGGTTCCAACTGCGATAATGTCTGGGTATACGAGATGAGATCTGCCTTGATGGCTGTCGTAAGTGTTACGAATTTAAACCTTTAATCCATTTTCATTATTATTTTAATGCAATATTAAATGAAGTGAATAATAAAATAGGAAGAGTGTAACGTTGTGTGCGTGGACTGGGAGGGCGGAGCATCTATGCCGAACTACCTCAGAGCCGCCGCAAACACAAGGCTTGTGGGCAAACAACTCGCCATGATGTTACAAGGTAAACTTCATGAACTTATACATTATAAATTACACATTACTCATTAGTATCCCGTAACTTATACATTGCATCGTTTAAATTTTAAGAAGAATTAATAAAACATGTATCGCGTCACCGGACGAAGTGCGACAAACGCATATTCTTTTCTGCTATAATAGAGTCAAATAAATTTCACCATACTACACCTACTCAGAAAGGAATTTTACATGTAAAATACTTATAATCTTCAGCCTTGATATATTTTCAGTTATTTATTGTCAGTTATGAATTATCTAACAAAAGATATCTGGTTAAGCTGTATTTTTTCGATGCTGCACAAAAGCGTGTAGTGTCAACGTCAGAAGCACTTTCTTTTCTATTATAGCAGAGCCAAATAATTGCATTACCCCATTAACTAAATTTCAACAAAAAAAAACTGTTATAAACACAAAACGTTGGACTTTTTGTGATGTATTACACGTAATAAGGTCTGACTTACCTAGGGACTTAATACGTAAAAAGTCCAACGCTTTGGGTTTATAATAGTTTTTATAAGTTTTAATAACTGCACACTTATAAGTTATTCTGTACACAAGAATTATAAATGTTAAATTAAACTTATTCTTTATCGTTTCTTAATATCATCATAGACCTTACAATACTTTTAAGCCTATGTGATAAATAATTCTTCTTCTAAATGCATAAATTTTTTTTACTAATTACATTTATAATTTGAAGGATATCGACGTATATCGTGTGTATCATTCATGTTACAGGTTTAGCCGAGCACATAGATTTGAAATTTGAGGATGTTCACCTGATTGGATTCAGTCTTGGTGCACATGTGGCTGGATTTGCAGGCTCCGAACTGAGGAATATCAGTCGAATAACAGGTATTAAAGTTTGATTTAAACTCCAATTTACGGGATAACCGTTGGGAAGTTTCTTTTAAATAAGATAGACATTTTAGATATTACAAAACACGACATGATTATTATCTTAATTCTAGAATATTGTATTAAATTATTACTAACAAACCTTTATTCATTTCTGTACCCCTTAAAATCTATTCAGTTTCACACAGTCTCGTGTGTTTTAAGATCAACTTATTGTCTCTACCTCGTACCTACTACTGTCTCTAGTGATATGTGACATAGATCATTATTATGTTATGTATATACTTATGAGTTATGACAGAGAATTGCTCCTGCAGTCACTTTAATGTACAACAAATTTAAAATGTTTTTTTTTTAAGTCAGTTATTTAAATATTCTGCGAATTTCATCCGTTACGAATATCAATTTTATTTATTCCCAACGAAACCCTGCATGCCTCAGAGGTGCTTGTACGTTTTAGAAAATGTTGTGTAAACATGAGAAAGAACGACTTCTTTAGAATGTACTTTGTACTTTGAGCAGTCATCTCTACCTTTATTTTCTGTAGACAAAAGATAAAAGAATATTATAGTGTACCAGTAATAAACAATATTACTGTACAACAATATAACTGATTAAATACATATTAATCTAAGACATTTACAAACCATCTAAGCCATCGGGGGTGTAAATATTATTCACTTTGAATTTTTGATTGTTTTATTACCGTGGGACAATTTTGTCCTTAAAATAATTTATTGATTATTCATTGATAGTTTTTAAACTGTTTTAGGCTTGGACCCCGCCGGGCCACTTTTCGACTTCCAAGATCCACGGGTGCGTCTAGATCGTACGGACGCAAAGTTCGTAGACGTGATACACTCTAATGGGGAGACGCTCATTTTGGGTGGACTGGGCGCTGCGCAAGCGCTGGGCCACGTCGACTTCTACCCCAACGGAGGACGAGTCCAGCATGGTTGCTCTAATTTGTAAATATAATTTTAAGATTATATCCACATTTTTATATCAATTTTACATTTAATATACTTAGCACTACTCTAATCTGGGACACTGCACGACATTAAAATCATAATGTACCGTTTTATGAATGGATTTTTACACCAGTTTGTTTTTTAAAAAAAGGAGATAATTGAAAGATTATAATTATAACAAAAAAACAATATCTTTGTTCTTCTAAAATTAAAACAATAACGTTTATCGTATAACTTGTCCTGTTCACATTAGATACAGCTCACTACGTGAAAGGTCTCATGGAAAAATTGTGCAGCTGCTGAAGACAATTAACCACGCAGGCTCAAGTCAAGATTTTCAACTCTTAGTTCTATGACTAAAATGATGTTGATTAATGGTGAAATTCTCATTCTCGATAATATTGATTATCTTCGAAAATATGAAACAATTCCATGCTATGTATGAATACAAATATAGAGCATAAGCATATTTTTTCATAAATGTGGTATTTTATCTTTGTATTTATATAACAGATGCAACTCTCTTAATAACGTTCGTTGTCGTAGTTTCACAATCTCACAATAATCATTTTTTAATACCAGAGCTGATATTTTTGAATATTTAATGGAATCAAGCGTTACCTTGCGGAAGTCCATCCTAAGTAAGAAAAGAACCAATATTTAGCCACTTCCGCACATGCAGTGGTAGTCGTGCAACAAACGATTTACTCTGTGTTTGACACTAATCGGTGTAACATAGCTCCTGAAGATGCCCCGTGGAGAGGTGAAACATGTGTTGAGTGATTTGACGGTGGCGGTTGTGTGATTCGCATCGTTTGCCGCATACGAAATTATCAGCGGGCTGGCGGGCGGTGCACTTTGTTGCATGACTACCACTGCATGTGCGGAAGTGGCTGAATATTGGTCCTTTTCTTAGATATTTTTGAAGTTTAAGCGGTTTTAATCACAAGCCAGCTTAAAATGGGTCATGCTGCTATTACCAACGGACAAACAATTTTTGACAATGACAATAAAAATAACAGTACGTTTGTAATAACTTACACATTCTTCTACACTCACATTGCATCTGAGTAATGATTAACATTCGATTTAATAGTGACCGAAATGTCGTGTGTGGTAATGTGTCAGGTTCGTGGGCGCCGTGTCGGACTTGGTACTGCCGTGGGCGGCGACTTCAGCGGAGGGCCGTTCGCTGTGTAATCACCGCCGCGCCTACAAGTTCTTCACTGACTCCGTGTCTCCCAAATGCCATTTCCCTGCATTCCCCTGCAACGACTATGACACGTTTCTTGAGGTATTGTTTTCTTAAATATAAAAATAATTTTAATTTTGCGGCACACCGCTATTACTATTGATCCGCTTATGCGCGGATCAATAGTAACAGCGCGCTATCTAACAGTTGTATGTTTTGCCATCACACGGAACTTTAACTTACTACCGGCTCTTCTTTCTAGACGCGGGCAAAATTTCTGGCGATTGCTCTAATAGTTACATGGTCTAACATTTGATTAACTTTTATATTGTATCATACAATAAAATAGAAACGTTTAATCAAGTACTTCTTTGTATTAATCACCATCGCACGTAATTGTTCGCTATAATTAGGTAAGTATTAAAAGGTTATCCTTGTTCGCAGTCCAGCTTACATTCAACTTTTGACTTTTTAACGCCGATTTCTTCATTTTCTTCTTATTGGTCTGCTCATGGCTAAGGATCGGGGCCAATCATGTCAGTCTCAGCTACCAGTTTTCCTCAGGTTCAAAAAGTTTTATGGAGCCGTACACTGTCATGTTGCACGTTTTTGTAACTGCGTCATTCCAGCGACTAGGTGACCGTCCACTAGTCCCTTTACCTTCTACATTGCCGTCAACTAAAACACCAATTACTTTCACCATAAAATGTTAATAAAAACGCTAAACAGTAGTTGACTGTTATCACATCATTTTTATTTATTTTATATGGACACACGGTTTTCGAAAAAATAGGCCTGGAATATTCGATTATTTTTTTAGCTATATAGAAATACGAGAAATTATTTTGGATTATGTTAGAGAAGTTATATAGTATCTTATTATGTGGGTATCTTATCGTAGTGATTATTAAATAACACTGGATGTAGGTTGCTTCCTGCCGGCGGTGCTTTTGGAAATACCTTGCGCAGGTTAATATCCAGCGGGGGTAATCTCACGGCGGAAATGATGATTTTGAATGGAAATCACATATTGTACGTTTTTTCTTAGGAGTAATTTTCTATGCCGTGTATCCGAAAACTTAGAACTGGCTTTCATGAAATGTCTGGTAAATATTTAATAAACCTGCATCACGTTATGGATCTGAAAATATATTTCTCTACTGTAATATTATTATTACAATAATTACAACTACAATACGATATTTTCCCATACCAATTGTGAGGAAGAGATAAGGCGTGCGTCTTTGGGGAATTGAATCCTTGATCGAAGTCACGGTCGGTTGAGACTTAATGTATAATGTATAGTTGTTGCAAGGTGACCAATATTTACGCAATTTGGTATTTTTTTTGATCAGTGGCCATCATATAAAACGAAATGATATATCGTCATTGTTTTGCAAAACGGTTCACTTTGAAAAATATAGTTAAAGTAAGTCTGATATACCAGGGCGGATGCTTCCCGTGCAGCGAAGATCGGAGGTGCGGCAATATGGGATACTACGCGGATCGCTCTCTCGGCCGTGGACAGCTCTATCTGTTGACTAGAGAAGAAGAACCCTTTTGTGGTAAATTATCAGATCATAAAAATCTGCACTATTTATGAATGCCACCAATAACTAAAATATTTTAAAAATTATTCACTATTTATCATTGACACAATAGCTAAAATGTTTTGAAATATTTCTTTTGTCGTTTTGTGAATTAAAAAAATTTTGTGTTTTAAATAATAAGATTCGAAATAATTATTAAAAAAATATTTATTATTTTATTAAACCTAATTCTAGCTCATCAGTACCATGTCTCTATGTGGGGTGCTACTGAAGTTGGGGAGAAAACAAATTACGGCAGAGTAACATTGACGCTCCACGGAGATTCTGGCCTTAACGAATCTTTCCCCATGAATAAGTAAGTTTATTAAATAACCAATGAGATAGATGTTTTAGTAGCAAACTCTCGGGCACAACCGTCTAGAACACCGGATAATATATTTGCAGATAAAAGCGATGTCGCTGCCATACTTAAACCTTAATGTTTTATTACCCATTTGCTAACCCGCGACACCAGACTAACAGTGGTTTGAAATCGTCGCCAACAGCAACAGTATTTAGTTTAACTATCATTGTTAACAGTATTGACACGCTAGATATAAATATTTTATAGAGTTTGACTAAGACATGGATTTATTTTCAAAAAATGGTGGTGGAAAACAATATCATACTTTTAAACGGATAATAAAAATCCTGCTTTATCCACCACTTGTGAATATCTTTTGTGTAATTTCTACAAATAGTAAATTAATAACTATCCCAAAATCTAGGAATTATAACCTAAATTCCAATTCAATCTGTGCAAATCGAGGTCTGTAGGAACACTGGTATATTCAAGGTTAGTTATTGCACATTTTGATTAAATTTTGTTTGCAGCGTGTCGACCACAATCGCGTAGTTGCATTCGATAGTACATTACAGTACCGCTCCGTGATACGGACACTGTTTTTTTTATAAGTTGGTTCCCGACAGAGCTGACCTCCCCTCTTATAGAAAAAGATGCCTTGCAAGGTTTTGGACAATTGATCACATTTATTCATTTACATTAATATCCACTTTGTATCAGCGAATAGCGACTCCAACTGAGCTACCATATAATGACATAATTAATTTGAAATGCATGGCTTTGAAATTTCCAGTAGTCTACAACAATCTCAGTCGATTTTATTTTCGGTAATCACTTTTGAATATCTGTAGCAAGATTATATATTAGATTTAAGTGCTGGTCTCCATGGGCTGTTGACTAGTTTAAGTTTTATATATTGTTAAATGTAATACACCTTTTTAGTTAAGTTGGTCGACTCGCCTCGACTATAGTGTAAGCATGCAACCTAAGGAGTATTAGTATGGAAATGGTATGTTCACAGACGCGAGAGCAGGTCGCTGGGAGGCCTGCGGTTCTCACGTGTACTGGTTCCACATCCAGCGCTGGGGGTTCCCCTACGCGCCACGCTGCACTACGCCGCATACTCAGGCTGGTTATCCGCCGGCGCCCGCTCGCTGCGTGTACATAAACTACTCATAGCTGACAGCTTTGGCAAGACGTGAGTTTTTTTTTTAAATTTTGTGTTCATTAATAAAATCTGTTAACATTAACCTATTTAGTAAATTTAATATCGATTGATATCATTACTAAAGTTGGGGTCGAAAGATTCTCAAGTGACGACCATAGTGATAGAACGGCGACGTAGCTATAATTTGCTACCTAAAATTATAAAGAACAATTTGTCGTTTACAGATCATCTTTCTGTAAAGTCGTGAGACTGGCGTCGGACGAGTCGGTCCAGCTGCCCTTATACCCAGGAGACTGTCAGATGTTACAGGTAAAACCGATTTCATAACATGCAATAGAAAATTGAAGCAACGTCGTTTTTCAATTGTTTCAATTTCAGGACAATGAAGCAGTCAACACCACCGTGCAAGTCAACGTTAAAAATGATCATACCAAAGAATCCCCGATTGATGTCCTCGAAAATGAGCTGCCAGAAGATCCACCGAGAACACCATTCGTTCTAGTTGACCCATACGATTGGGACAGCGCCACTGACACCGGCCGTGCCTTCGGTATGACTAACACCAAAACAGCTCCCAATGGCTTAGTAGAGATAGCGGAACCTGTGCTGCGGCCCCGACCGCGCAAAACGCCACGACATAGAGCCGACTCGCTCGACGACAATCGGGAAATATCCGAACCTCTTCTTCGACCCACACAACCACCTCTCCAGACTCTACCATCACGTAAACCTAAGAATTATGACGTAAGCACAACACCGACTTATGAAACCATGTCGATGGAAGCTACAGCTGAAAAAGAAGAGACTGGATTCGCCGTACAATTCCTTCCGGCCAGATTGGCATCTTTCATATCGAGAGCCGAGCGTTACGCAAGAGACACCTTGTTACCCTTGGTCTCCGCCTACGCACCGCGTCTTCCATTATTCGGCGCCCGGGAGTTGCCAAAACCAACCGCGAGGTATATACCAACCGAAGACTTCAATGTAACAAGCTCCGTCCCGGTGCCCACGCCCACTTTGGAAATGAAAATCGAAAGCCTAAAAAAGATGGGCCCACCGGGTGAATTTCGTGAAATTGAAACGCCCGAAGACCCCGACATACCGGTTGTTATATCGACTACCACTACGGCACCTTCGACCACCACTCCGAGCACGACTACGACAGAGAAACTCAGACCAGCGCCGACTGAAATGCTTCAAGTTATCCCCGGACCCGTCGTCACCACCAGCACAGCCCTTCCACCCGTAGCTTTGCACAGCGCCGGCGAAAAGATTGTCATAGTCTATCCTAGTAACGCCAGAGAAGAAAAGAAAATAAGATCTCATTCGATACCCGAAGAGATGCAATTTGAAGCCTTGTACAGACATACGGCAGAGCCCGACGTAAGAGTTGACTTGCCGACATTCCTGCCGCCTACTTCCACTCAAATCTCGAACGGATCTACGGAGCCAAAAGTTCGCGACGCGAGATACATACCAGTGCAGTTATTTAAAGAAAATGAGAATAAAGAATTACCCAACCTCGGTCCGACATGAACGACTGATGTATGAGCTCTTTACGTGAGACATGATGCGCAATGTCAGCCGCCATGCAAATATAATCAGACTGGCAGAAAACCTCTCGAACAATTATTAACGTTCTGTTAACTGTTGATTCTTCTTAACCTTTTGTATAAATCGAAACGTCGTCGTTGGAAAAGCTGTTGTGAAATTAGTATTTAAATTGTTGTATGTACATAAAACTATAAAATGGAATAGAATAAGAGAAGATTTTTAATAAAAACTTATTTATTACAATGTTTCTTTCATAACCAGCCACTCTTGAGAACAAACATGAAATGAACTAGCCTATCGCTATTTTCGAAACAAACTACATTAACGAATACAATTATTCCTTTAATTAAAAAAAAAGTTTTCTGTTACATTTCTATGTTCAATGAATGACTGAAAAAAGCTACTTCTTTTCAAGTTAATGTGACAAATAACTTAAACTAAAAACGCAACTTATAATATGCTCTAAACAATAATATTTTGTACCATTTTTTATTAAATTGTCAAAGTTTTACTGAGCTTAAGCCTTAAAAAAATATTAATACATTTATATCTAGAACAAAGCTCAAATCTACTTAGATATTTAAAAGCAGCCCTCTGTTTGTGAAAAATATAAATTTCCATTTTGATGTAGCACATTTGATAATATTACATATTGAAAAAATAGTTTGGTATATGCAAAATTGGAATGGTATCTATGGCCAAAACCTTAGTCTTTTTCATTACTAAAATTTGTGAAAATGTTTATATTATTTAGAAATTAGGGTACATATTTAGTGAAAGAAGAGGTCTATTAGTGTTTCATAAAAAAAAAACTAACGTTTTTGTAACATTAAACTATTTCATATATTTATCAGAGTGTTGTGTCAGTATGCGCGCAGAAGACTTTGCATCTAAGAATAGCGTGTGAACAGCCTGAATATGGGCCGGTGAAATGCCCTGGGCTCCATCAGCCCGCGCAGTCAGCATCGCGGGCGTAAGGAGTTGAGCAGCATATCTGTGTAATGATAATTAATATTATATTGGTTCTATTTAAAATTAAAACACTCCAACCATTATTAGAACAAATTAATTATTTAGTTAATTAATTGAATTTAATAATTACCTTAGAGTACTATTGGCACCAATTTCAGCAAGAGCAGCCAAAGCATCTTCATCAATTGTTATTCCTTCAGTTGATGATCTGAGTTTCAAGATCTTGAAAAACATAATTAAGACTTATTTAACCAAGAAAAAGAAATGTAATTTATTTAAAGTTTTAATAGATGCTTAAATAACTAAAGATCAGAATCTCATTTTAAAAGGGTAATTGCCAAAAAAAAATTGATATGAAATAAAGTGTATTTACCTGTAAAAGCTCTGCTTTGTTGTAAGGTAGAGTGCGAATTATTAATAATCTATCCAACAAATCTAGTGGAATACCATGAGGAGAAATGATGTCTTCAGTCCCCCTAGAAATAGGAATAACATTAATTAAATATTATCAGAGTAGTAACCATCTAAAATATAAACAAATTGAAATTAAGATTTAGAATCATTGAACTCTCTTTTTATTTCTTTTATTTATTAATATTACTTAATTAAATTCTTTATTAGAATTGATATCTATACAAAATGTATTTCTTTTGTAAAGCTTAAATAACTAATTGAATAATAAAAGACTGCTGGTATGTTTTAAAAACAAAACAATTTACATGTAACTGACCATAAATGGCAGAAAATATCTTTATTCTAACCATTATCTTGATCTTTAAAACTAGTGCCAAATCAATTAACGTCATATAAATTCACTATACTATAATCACTAGACAAAGTAACCCAACTCAGTGCTTAATGATAAATGTTAAGGGTGCGTTTACATGTACTGATACATTTACGGGGCGTGAAAGTGTTTGTGACCTTGTTGGGCATGTTCTTGCATGATTACTGTGTAATCCAGTGTTTCCCAACGCGGCCCATGCCGCATCGCAACAATCTTTGTGCCATGTATGGCACAAAGATTGTTTGGAATCTGTTTCAAACAAAGTATTTTAAGGACAACAAAAAATTCTGGATGGCAATTTTGTAAAATGAAAAGACGATAAAATAAAGAAGTAGATAAACTCTTACTCAAAATAAGTTATGGTCTATAAGTCCTATTAAATTTATACACAATTGCGGGTGCATTGTAATAAATTTTTATCCTTGCTTACAAAAAGTGTGGTTAAAATAAGTGCTATTATAATAACTGTATTCGGCGAATAATTACATACAAAAGATACATGTGCTAAAACGCCTTTCAAATCCGGACAAAACAATGTTACCGGAATATTGCTTAAAGATGAAATCTATATTATAATACTGTCAGAAGAATTTCTGAAAGATCAACTTTCGATATACTACACAATACCATTTTGTATGTCCCTATGAAATACATAGCATTTGATTTACCTTATTTGACAGCGTCCGCGGTTAGTTGCAAATATAACAATAGGAGCAATAGCAGACTCCAAAGCGCGATGTAAATATGTGAATGTTTCTATATCCAGCATGTGAACCTGTAAGGAACCATATAATTTTTAATAAGTTTGTAAGAAACTGACAAGTCAAATTAAAATTTTGCTAATATTTTTATAATCAGTTATAGGTGTAAAAGATTTAAAGGAATTCATAAATAGTCGGTTTTATATCAATTGACCTATCCAAAAATGAAAGGCTGAAACCTTTAATTTTAAATAATGTATTAATGCAGATTGTACAGCCATTTTAATAGTTTCAAAGTGATCACTTTATGAATGTTGAGTGGGATTGGTGTTAAATGATTTAAAACTTTTGCTGAATAAATGGGTAAAAAGCTTAATAGCTACATTCAACCATTTAAAACTGTTTCACCTATAACTAATCAACCTGTATAGGAGACTGACTAAATAGCTCTATCCTTGGATATTTCAATGCATTTATGCATTTGAAGACATTTATACCGAAAAAATCTCTTTGCTGGTGATAGGACAAACTATAACTGCCACTAGATTTTTAAATTTATCTCAAAGTAACAGATTGAAGTTGCTTTCATAATTACTTATCAATAGATATTTTTAAATAACTCTAGGTATTATGATCATGGGTTATAAATAAAAGGAAATTGCTTTATTGTTAAACATTATGAATTGTCAATAAATATTTTCATATGAAATATTCCACCTTTATTTTATGGCAGCGAATCGCAGATAAGAATTTTATTTTATTAACTATAAATTATGGCATTAACTAAAAAAAAAACTCAAACCTCATCAATGAATAGCACCCCCGGAACTAGCTCTGCAATACCTTGATCTATGTATTTGTTGACTATCTTATTAATTTCTTTTCTCAGTTTGTCTGTTAAACAAAAAACATATTTACTACTATGTTATGTATCATATTTATGTACAAGGCCCGATATAGAGTATTGAGCGCCCTGAGCAAAAGAAGTTTTGGCACCCTTCCATTTGTATAATGGAAAGTAAAATAAGGCAAAAAATCAAAATTAGACAACAACTATATAAAAAATAATACAATATTTATTTACTTGAACATAACAAGCTTTATTTTGCTATTTGTCAAATTTATTACAAAAATATTTTCTTCGTCGTCGTTCGTTTATTAGCTGTCTTCGTAAATAAAACATAATAAAAAAATACATATACCTATGGAAAATTCTCATTTGAAAAGTTTATTTATTCATTTTATTTCTCTATTATCTATATCAATCATCTATGAACAATGTCTATACCAAATGTGAAGAAAAAATAGAATCTTGTAAAATTAATTAGTTAGTGTTATTATTAATGTTAGTGTTGTCTACAAAATCAGTGATGTTCATAATTACCCTACAATATTATTACGTACATACAAAAAATATTTAATATTTATTTGCCTAAATTATTATCATACCTGTAATCTCTGTCTTTTTTGGTTTCATGAGTTGGCCCATGACAGACATAATATCATGCCCACCTTGGGGCCTAGCATTTGCACAATCCAAGTCATGTAAAGTCACATCTTGGATCACCTCCTTCTTTTTATGAACATCTCCCTTCGGCAAGGGTACATACTCCTCTGCCTGAAACATGCATGCATCCAAATGTAAAGAATGTAATTGATTTTCTTAAAATGAATGAACAAAGGCCTATTAATGCTACTGACTAGGTAGTTTTTTTGTATTTAAAGTTCTCTCAATTCTTGCTAAAATTCTTATTATATCATTACTACTCACTTAGTTCTGCCAAAAGTTTTATTGCATTTAGTATCATGTTTAATAGTATTCTAAATTACCTATTGGTAGTTTAATAAATTCAATTTAGTTTCTAATAGCTTTTGAATTATTAATATTGCACTGTCAAGGATACACACCATGATTTAATGGCAGAGGAATTTGCCACCAATCATCCCCCAATAGCCACTTAGACACTGCAGCAAACCTGTGACTTACCGCATCACATTACATTATTGATCACATATCATGTAATTGAATGACATTTATTGATTTCTTAGTACTTCCTCCAATGTTATGTCAAAAAATCCCTTTCAATGCTAGACAATTAATTAAAACTCTGTCATTCAATTCCAGTGTTTGTAGATCTATAATCTGCCACTAATTTGATAATGTATTGAAAATTGTAAAGGTATTGAAAATATATTGAACTTACCTCAAGATCAAATTCTGTTGCAAATGTATCACTTCTTCCTTGTCGTTTCACAGCACCGGAATTTGCCTCAATATAAATGACATCACCTACTTCTACTTTTTCTTTTTGTAGGGACTCATATATAGTAGGATCTAACTTTAACTGCTTAGTGCCTTTAGCTGTCTTCAGACCAATAATAACATGTGACACAGTTTTACCATACCCTAAAATTATACAAAGACAAAAATATTTCATAAAAAATATGCCACAATCTAAAAATAGAAAAATTGTATTTATAATATGAACATTGTTATTCTAACGCACAATGTTCGAATCGGCTCTAATGGCCGCGGCTCCAGTCCGTATGCTAAATGGGTATTATTGATGAGTGACAGCCCAAATCGAAAGTCCCGCGAGGGGCCCTTTAAACCTAGTATTCCATGTAGCGCCCGCCTAAGCGATCTAAAAGCTTTTCATCCATCCAATTTGGTGAAGCTATAGTGAGTCTCGCGCCGAGCCTCCCAGGGAAACCTTGAGCTTTGCAACCTTTACGGAGAATAAAGGCTAAACACAATCTGCGTCCTACCCGCGAAATTTGCAAAATCAGTTGAGGAGCAGCATAACCTAGGTCTCAAAAAAATTATCATTTGAAAGCTGTAAGGTAACAAGGCTGACTAATCTCAAAACAAAACATCACCTGCAGAATCGTTCTTGGTGCCTTACACATCAACCTACCATATAGCTTTGTCATTCATCAAAATACCACTCACCACTTTATGAAATAAAAATTCAATATTTTTTACTATTATTATCATCATATCAACCAATAGGCGACACTGCAAGGCCTTCCCCAAAGATCACCATGATGACCAATCTCGCGCTGCCCGCATTAATCACCGCCTCTGTGTTATAGATCCACCTAACTAGGGGCCTTCCAACGCCGCGTTTACAGGCTCATTGTCGCCACTCGAGAACCTTTCGGCTCCAATAGCTAACTCCTACTAATGAAGTTTAACTTAAGTACAAATTATGTAAAATGTTAGATGACCAACCTCCTGCTGGATTTTCTGTTTCCACAGGTGTTAACTCAGTCACTTCACCTTCAAATACTTCTTTAGACTCTCGAATACGCAGACCTATAGCTCGGCGAAAATTCTCCATTAATACTTCAGTTTTTTTAATCTCCGTACTGTATACTTCACTCCCCACCATTGGGCAAAATGGTACCTTAAAGAAATTAAACCATAAATGAAAGTATTGCTCCAGCATAGGATGCTAGCTATATTTCCTGACTCTCTTATTCCTCATTTCACAGAACTTATTTATACTTAATATCATCTTATCTTTCATTAACAACAACACAATACATTAGTGAAAAAAAATTATGGGAACAGACAAAAATTCATAATTTATCAAAGGCCAATCTGATTTCACTGCTATTAAGATTAACATTTAAATTTTCTTTTTACATTTGATAGAATATAATATTTAATTCTTATTATAAACCTACATATTTACTAATGAACTCAATATCAATTCCAGTCAGTTTCCATCAATTATTCCACTAATATATAATAATTTATACTTGTGTAGTCTTACATAAACACCTAAAAACCTTTTGCTGTTACTATTAACTACCTAAATGTGCTATTATTTTGATAAAAATATGTTAGTTTTAATTAACTGTTCAATTAATATAAATTACTAAAAAAACTTTGAAGCACTTACTTTATTGCCAAGATCTTGGGCAATAGCTAAAGCAATAGCTGTTTTGCCTGTGCCTGGAGGACCTGCCAGTAATAATGCTCTTCCTGCCATCTTTTTACTTTTTATCATATCTACTACTATACCTGCAGCCTGAAATTCAAATACATAATTTATTATTTAAAACAATAAATTAACAAATATTAACTTCTTTAAATCGACATTAAGATTTTATTTAAATGGTTCTAGGTCTATTTGCAAGATATATGAAAAGCTACTCCACCGCAAGTTATAACACCTAGCAAAATAACAGGTTTGAGTTTCAAACATAGCTTAATTTCTATCACAGGGCCAGTTTCTGCCATTACACAAAAATCTAGAATTATTACCATTTTCTAGTTAATAGTGCACCTAATATTAGTGTTTTAATTACTAAGGTCATAAACTAAAGCTTTTAAGGTGGCATGTTTAAATACAGTACAAGGAATATAGAGCTTATATACAGTTATATAAAAATATAGATAGGCTTGTCTTTTTATTAAAAAAAAACTATGATAGGAATTTTAAATCATTATATACTTTTTGGAATAATAATTTTATTTCAATTTGATTTATTTCAAATTTATTGTGATTTTAATCATATTACTGGACATATTAGACTAAAGTTTTATTAAAATTCACAGCACCATGGTAACAAACAAACTAACCTAAAAGTTTTATCAATAATGTAAAACATATATTACAAAAAATAGTAATATATGGTTTAGTATCCTGCAATGCATAATTTAAAAATCTAACTCAGCATATTATACCTCTCTGGCAGATTCTTGGCCCACGAGACCGGCTGCCATTTGTAGAGGAACACCATTTTCATCTAAACCTAAACCTTTTATATGACTATGAGCTGATATTCTTTGAGTTTTTGCCGTGCTTTTGACTTCTTCGATTTTCATTTTGAACTACAAATATTTAACCACTACTCGGAATAAATATTTTAATTTCATGCAATAAGTTGTAAGTTTAACTTTTAAACAACGGAAACAACAACCAGGGATGGACAAGAAAGTTCTTATTGACAAAATAAAACACAGATAAAAATAGAAAATCTTGCTGGTCTGTCAAAAAATTAAAAAATATCATATTTAATATTATTTTACGAAAAAAAATCATTAAAAAAAATTAATCACTTCCACCCGTTAAATGCTTATATTTCATCGAAGGAAAATTAGATTATCGGGCGGTAAGTCACTTCCATCCGCTCATCGCGGATAAATTACTTAAAATTACAATATTTTATATTATAAAGGACTGTCTGATGATGAAATAATTTTATGTCCAATTTTTTATTTGGCCTTGTAAATAAAGACCGGCAGTACTATTTCGCCAGCGTTCTATTTTATATTTTAAACACTGCTGTAGAATATGTTGTAAATATTAATAATATGGTATTAGTATAGTATAACCTTATACTGTAACATCTTTTATAAATTGAAAAATAGGTCTCTTACCATAACAAAATTTACAATCAGTTCTTATTAGATTATTAAAAATTAATATTTAATAAACGTTAGTTTGTCGGTTGTCATTGGATTAAAGCACTTTGGTAGTGTGAAATGTCATTTCACATATGTCAGATTCGTATAATTTCTATAATTTGAATGTATCAAGTTTACTTTATAAAATAAATTTGTGTCGTATTTTATACGAATTAATATTCACGAAAATAATAAAAACTACATTGTTTGTTTGATGAATGACTACTCTAAAGGCATAAAATTCCGCTGCGATTGAGCAATTTTTGTAATTCCTCTAAATGGAGTATACAGCCCAAAATTTGGAATATGCAGTATCTGTGTTTTATAACGGAGAACAACAAGAAAGAGCAAAGGCCCACGCCTGGCTTACAACAGCTCAGAGAGCTCCGGAAGCATGGAATTTCGTTTGGGAATTACTACAACCCCACAAGGTATCCCTGTACACATGCTTGTCCATAATTGAGTACATTGTTTGCAAAGCAACAGTCACTATGTAAAATATTTAAGTTAGAAGATCAACCTTTTTATATGCTTTAGATTTCCTTCTAAAAAGATTAAATAAAATTACTTTCAATTTAAAATATTTCTTATTTTGAAATTTGTGTGACATAATATTAACTTTTGATTTTTAGGGTACAGAAATACAGTTTTATGCTGCAACCACACTGCATACAAAAATTCTTCGTTGTTGGAATGAGGTCCCAGCAGAAAGCTATGATGAATTAAAGGAAAAGATACTGCAGGCTGTCACTTCATATTCCAAAGGTCCAAAGATTGTTACTAACAGATTGTGTATTAGCGTGAGTATTTTATTTAATACTAGGAGTAACTTATTGTAAAATTTATTTTGTTAGATATTTAGAAAAATAAAAAGTATTTATAAATCACTATAGTATGTGTCAATATTTGAACAAAACATACATGTTATTTTCTTTGACAATTTGCAAAATTAAAGTCGTTTTTTCAGTTGGCAGCAGTCATATTGCAACTAGGGGCAGTGGATTTAGTTTCAACATTGAGACCACTCTCAAATGTGGAGAATACTTCATTACTACTGGAAGTACTGACTGTGATTCCGGAAGAAGTAAATATAAAATTAATTAATTTTTTATGTTATCAGTATCACTTACCTAAATATGGTGTACTTATTTAATTTGTTAAATTAGTTAATAGTAACATTTTGAGTAAAACATACAATAAAATTATATTTTAGTAATAAATAAGATTGGAATGCAATTATTAATAAAAAAAACTGTTTTAATAGATATGAGAGCTTTCTCTTTCTGTGAGCACTTAATTCAAATAGAATCAAAATTTAAAATATCTTTATTCATGAAGGCATTTTTTACATGCACTTTTGAATTATCAATTATATAAACATTATTAGTTGCTGCAAGCTACTACCAGTTTGGAATTATGTTGAGAAGAGCTGTGCAAAAACTTAACAGTTGCTCTTTTTAAATTAAATTCTACTATTTTTGATGCGTATTTTATAATATAATATGTAACTATGAAACTGAGTCTAAAAATTCCACACATTATGATCTGCAAAAAAATTCTTAAATGCTAAATTATTAAATATGTAAAAATGTTCAAGTGCCTAAAATTACAAACTAACTTTTGTATAAGAAATGGATGAAATAAGATAAACTAGATAATAAATGTTTGCCTTGATAAAAGTATATTGCCATGTGAGGTATTGGACAGCTAATTCCTTTGCAATGTTTTATTTGCAATTACAACCTTGAGACATGTGTGATCTATATCTCATTAACTCTGCCTTTAAATTGGCTATAGATTATTTTAAAATAAAGTTTTTTTGGTGTGAAAATACATGTGGTGAAGGCACCTACCAAGATGTCATATATATTATTCAGATTTTCAAACAAGAAAAGCTAATTTTTTGTCTAATTTTTAGTATAACAGTATGACAATGGGCACATCACTACGATCAAGAAACAGAAATGCATTACTTCAAGCATGCCCTGCAGTTTTGGATGACATGCACCGCTACTTACAATCTGCATATAAGTGAGTATATTTCATACAAAGTAAATGTAAAGAATGGTTTTCATTGAAAGATAAAAGTCTAACCATTGTGTTGTTTAAAGTATTTATTTAAATAGAAGAGAAATTGCCATTTTGTGATGCACCATTAAAATATATGGGAACTTAATTGCCCTGAGTAAGAATTTATTGAATTATTTGATGACATTTCTTATAATGTTCAGTACTCTTGTTGTTTTGTTTTTTGTAAGCCACATTTGGGGTGTAAAAGATTTTTAATTAGGGATGCCATGGAGATGTATGCAGTAACACGTATCATGTTATCATTAGTTGAAAAAGGCCACCTGTGGATTGCTTTTTCATTATGAACAACCTTGAGGGACATCCTAGTTTAATCATTATACAAATATTGTATAGATATCATTGATTTATTTATTGTTATAATAAATGTAAATTAATAAGTAATGTCAGGTTTATATTTCAGTGATTATAGTAAAGGATCACCTAGTGAAGAGACTGTCTTATCGTGGCTCAGCGCCGCGACTTGCGCAGGAAGTTGGCTGGCCCTTGCATGTGACGATACTGTTGAATATGGTCCAACCAATGTTCCAGACTATGCACCACTATGTCGGGCATTACAAACAGTGGTACATGTTTTGTACACGTGAGTAAGACCAAGCTTTAATGATAAATTAGAGAATCAGTGCTATTCTTCTATAAACAAACTATTTTTTCCTGAACACTAAATTTTTTTACTTGATCGTAGCTTTTTTAAAATTAGAATGTATTTCCGGAAACTATAATATATTTGTAAAGATTTTTATATTAACTTTACAATATTTAATACTATCTGAAATGCATGTAAATGTTTATATTGATATGTAGGGCGATTACAAATAGATGTAAAATCATTCATATGAGGTATCATATACATATTCGTGTATAAACTCAGACAGGTAAAGACAGATAAAAATAAAAACGAAACATAAAACACTTAACCTTATTTTTTTGGAACTGAGTGAGGGTTGTTATCATATGACATATATAAAATGATGGGAAATAGTTTTCAAACACAAATTTGTTATGTAGTTGGAACGAAGCTGTCAGTGATTCAGCTCTGGAGACGTGTGAAGCGGCGCTAGCGGCAGTGCGTGCCGCAGGCGGTGGAGCGGGGGCCCTTCGCCGGCCAGCATCTGCACAGCAGCTGCTTGCAGACCTCGCACAGCTTGCAGCACGAGTGCTCGCAAGAGACAACGTGCCCAACTCTATCAATGAGGTTTGGTACATCGCTAGAAATACATCTTAATAAACGGTTTTACCAATGGTTACTGCCAAGCGCTCTAAGTGGATCTCTGGAGGTCCACGGTCGTCGACGATTTACATTGGCGTGACAAAAAATTGGGGTTCCCAATTTGCGGGTGTCTACAAAAATTTCTGCTTTTCATAATGATGAACTAAAATGTTAACAGATAATATTTTAAGAAGTCCAGCGATTGTTACTTGATAGCCTAGCATATTCCATATTCAGTACGTGTCGAGACTTGCGTTGTGGACAGACATAGAAAGGTTCAGAACTACACATTTTTTATCTAGTTTTGGAAATATGCTACAAATATAACGCCAATGAATCGACATAAATTTTGAATGTTGTTTTAGGAGAAAAAGTCTAGGAAGCTCGGATTTACAGTTTAACTGTATTTCAAGTGGCCGAGCATAGACGGCGCCCCCACCAAATCTCTTCAGTGACCAAGCTCGAGGCCGCGAACCTTGTCTATACTTTATTTATACTTGAATTCAGAATACATTTATTTTATCAAATGATTATAAATTACTGTCTATGCCAGCTTAATGTCTATGCCCGAAGCTCGGCCAACTTGTCGGTCCATTTCATAATTTGTGCCCATTCGATTATTTCAATCTAGGTTTTATTAACACGCTCTCAGTCACAGGCCTATTTCAGTTCAGAATTTCTTACCAGATCTCATAACCAATGAAAATATTTATAAACAAACAAAAGTAACGTACATAGCTCAGTGGATTAGCATGTTTAATAAATCTCTGTAATGATGTCATATAATAAAGCTACTTTGACTTTGTAGCTCGATGAATTGTCCGTTTGAAGTGGCAGTAAGCGACGCACATCTCTCGTGTAACTGACGGCTGTTGGAGTTCGAGGGTTCTCGAGTGGCGACTACGAGTCTGTAAATGCTACATGGCACCCCCACTAGGTGGACCGGCAACATGGACAAGAACGCGGGGACTTATTGGATACGGCAGTAAAAGACCAGCTATCGTAGCGATCTTTGCGGTAGGCCTATACCTTTAGGCGTCTAACGGGTGGCATGATGATGATGATTTTTAACTTTTGCGTCCCGCGACACCATGATTACCATGAGTTTGTAGCCTCTACGAAATTTATGCTTATATCCTTTCACACTTTAACGTTTAAATTTTTTCGTCTTTTATTTAGGAACTGCTATCGGCTGTCATAACCTGCCTGGTGTCCGTGTCAGACTGTCACTCGCGTGCAATAGTCCAAGGCATGGAGAGTGAGCCGCCACAACAGACCGTACAAAATATTCTTGAACTGTTACTGGCAGCTCAGACGGCCCCAGGTTACTACCCACTGCACGAAACTCGATCCCACTTTGTCTTCGGCTTTTGGTATACTTTACAGGTAAATATAAATTTTTGATTCATAATTTATCTATTTTAGCTTCTCTTTAACGAACTTAATAAACGCCACTTCAACTATATATATGTATATACATATGTATATGTATATATATATATATATATATATATATATATATATATATAACAGGTGTTACAAAAAGTGTTACAGTGATCGGATTTAGTTCAAATATGCGCCGTTTTGTTCGATAATCTGTTTCCATCTAGACGGCAACTTCATAATACCTCCCTCGTAGAAGCCCCCCTCCTTATTTGCGAAGAATTCGGACAGCCACTTTTCACAAACCTCTTTTGAGTTCAACTTTACACCACCAAGGGCGTTCGCCATGGACAGGAACAGGTGGTAATCACTTGGCGCTATGTCCGGGCTTTATGGTGGATGTGATAAAACCTCCCATCCGAGCTCCCGTAGCTTCTGACGAGTCATCAACGAAGTGTGTGGTCTGGCGTTGTCCTGGTGGAACACTACACCCTTCCTGTTGGCCAATTCTGGACGCTTCTGGTCGATCGCCTGCTTCAAGCGGTCCAGTTGTTCGCAGTAGATGGTAGAATTAAGCGTCTGGCCATATGGGAGCAGCTCATAGTGGATGATTCCCTTCCAATCCCACCAAACACACAGCAAAACCTTCCTGGCGGTCAATCCCGGCTTGGCCACTGTTTGGGACGATTCACCGGCCTTCGACCACGACCGTTTTCGCTTGATATTGTCGTATGTGATCCATTTTTCGTCGCCAGTCACCATCCGCTTCAAGAATGGGTCGAGTTCGTTCCGTTTCAGCAGCATATCGCAGGCGTTGATTCGGTCCAGAAGGTTTTTTTGCGTCAAATCATGCGGCACCCAAACATCAAGCTTTTTTTGTATCCAGCCTTCTGCAGATGGTTTAAAATGGTTTGGTGACTAACTCCCATCTCCTGGGCGATGTCACGAGATGCCACATGCCGGTCAAACTCGATGTAGTCCATGATTTGATCGGTATTTGTCGTCACAGGTCTTCCGCCGGCTGGCTTATCCATGGTGTCGTTTTCGCCGGCTCTGAATCGTCGAAACCATTCCTCCGCGGTTCGAAGTGATAGAGTACCATCCTCCAAAACACCATTAATCTCACGGAACGTTTCTCTAGCGGATTTGCCTTTAACGAAGGAAAACTTTAAAATAGCGCGAATTTCGGCGTTTGTGAACTCCATGTTTACACGTCTATAACTGTTGAACGCAATATCCAAACTAATCATGCATAGCGTCGTTTTGTAGGTTATGTCAAGACCTTTCAAATTATGTATAGTATCGCCAGATACGAGCTCTGTAGCGCTTTGTACATAGCCGCGAAATTCACAAGACAAAAGGGCGGAAGGTAGATATTTGACAACCTTTTTATATATATATATATATATATATATATATATATATATTGAAAATTTAAAAGTATTTTGGTGGTTATCTATGCTAATATTGTGAATCCTTCTGATTCAGTTTAATTAAGGTTTATAGGGTTGCTTGATATATTTCAACACTAAACTCTACACCAGTAAATCTAATTCATGCAATATGTGATTTAACCATCAGTTGGGAGGTTAGCCTGTCGGGTTTTCCTTTCACTTTGCCAGAAACTTTATATGACAATTTATGTAGTCATATACAATAAAACGAGAATCAATACTTAAATATGCTTATACTTTTTTTAATATTTTTTTTTGATAAGCTTTTGTTTCTTTATTGCCAACACTATTAAAGCTTTGTTTTAGGACGAAATAGCAAATATGGCAGACGGCAGCCGCAAAATGAACCCCATATGGCAGGAAGTTTTCTCGCGCTTGTTAATCGCCCTTGTAGTCAAATCCGAAGCGCCAGCAGACTCCGCGATGTCGCGCGATGACCTTGAACTTTTGCGGTGCTACAGACAAGACATCTCGGACACTGTGGTATTCACACCTTTATCTACAATTACCTGCATAAAGTTACACCTTGTGTTAATATAAATATTATTTGAACGTAATTAGTTCTATTATGTGTTCAGAACCACAACGTAAAAACAATCGTAAAGGTCGGAAGGCGCAATCACCTAATATATTCGTGATCATTTAGTTTTGATAACGCGGCACTGGGATAGACTGAAGGTGTGTTTTATTAAAGTGACCAACTAGCTATCAATTACAAGAAATGGTCACCAGGTTGCGCTAGTATTTATAGTGAACTAAACGTCAAGGCCTTGTCCTAGACGTTTAGTTTTTTTTTATAAAAATTAGTATATGGCCATTCAAAAAGTAAGCCACTTGAAATTTCTCTTTTCTATATCTCTTTCTCACTCGTTGTAACATTGCGTCACACTTTTTGCGGACCCCGCGGTTAATATTATACCACAAAATCCAGAAGCCTCCGTCACCACTGAAAATAAAGAGTAATTATACAAAAATTTTGATTGTTTAGTAATAATTTTTTTTAATACATTAATATTAATTTTTGAAACGAAAACATTAAATCCTGTATTGTTCATATATCCAAGGACTTATTAAATTCGTAGTATCAGTCTCCCCGTGTCACCTATGACACTATTTCCATTCCTTTTATAAAGGTCCCCTTTGTACAAATAAACTTTGTGGTTTTAAGTCAATAGATTTATATTATTAACAAGGTGTGTTCATATGATTGCAGATGTACTGCTACAGTGTGCTAGGCGAGTGTTGCTGGGATACTGTGGAGAATGCTTTTGCGACTGACGCGGGGGAGGAGCGACAAGAGGCGGCACTGCACGTGTTCGCAGCCCTGGCCGACGCCGCACCACCGCAACGCACCACGCGGTCGTTGTGCGCGCTATTACGTCACGCGGTCCGCGCAGCCAACACTGCACGCACTAAGCGCCTTCTTAACACAGCGCTCGATTGCCTGGGTAACATTAAATATTTATTTACTCATATCCACATAGGGTCATTTACAACATTAGTTTCCAAAGTGGTCCAGGTGAATCCCTTTGGCGTGACAAAAATGAGGGTTTACAATTCGTACGCGGATGCCCACGAAAATTTATTGCATTTGATATTGAAGAACTAAAACGTTAATTTGAAGTGAAATTGAAGTTTTAAAAAAAAACTCAGCAATTGCTGGTTAAACAGTTGAATATTAAAATAAAAACTATTAAAAATTGTAAAAAAACTTATAAAATTAAAAAAATTTCATAATGTAATAGGATTATTTACAAGTTTTTGTTTAATTTTTAATCTGAGACCAGCAAGGTCAACATATGACAGCTCTAGAGCAGAAGACCGCTGGGGCCTTATGTTTCTAAAGTGGCGACCACGGTTAGGCAAGCGTGATATAAGACGCCCGTACCACGTATGCAGGTCGCTACAAACTGGACCTTTTGGTAATCTAAGGAGGAAGCCTACATCTAGCAGTGGACGTCTTATAGCTGGTATAATGATGAGGATATTCATAATATATAATTCTTTTTATTTTACGTTATAGGTGGCTACGCGTCATGGCTAGGTTCGATAGAGTCTCAAGAAGGCAGCGAGTTATCGCGAGAGTGCATCACGGCAGCCGGTGCGGCGTTGCAACGCTGCCCAGCGCCGGCGGCACTTGCTTTACGCAAACTGTGCACAGAGTGTAGCGCACAAGCCGCTGCGTTGGCCGCGGATATAGTCGCCGCAGCGCAAGTGCGTAATACATTATGCATTATTATATAGATTGGCTGCTGAAAATCATGCAAAGTACTGTGTATGTATGTATGGTGTCGGAAAGAAGACGCTGTCAGACGGCTCAAACCCTATCATCTTCCCATCGTTTCTTAGGTATTCGCAAAAGTACTCTTGTCGCTCGTTTAACCTTTTTTAAACACTAGCAAAATGTTATACGAGTACTGAACTAATTAAGTTTCAAAAACGTTATGTTTTATGAATTGACCAATCAGCATATGGTATACATTGAAATTTCTGGAACTTTTATTTAGCTGCCAATGCGAGTTTACTGAACTAAATATGGTTGGGACGTTTTTAATACCCTAAATGAGTAAAAGTCACAATTTTTGGTTTTATGTGTATATCGTGATTTCTTGACTTTTTCTTGGCCCGATTAGAGTAAGTAGCGTAATAGTAGGTTCACCGTGGATCATATAACAAACGTGTTATATTAAAATACACCTTTTTTTACACGATTTTTTAATAATATTAATAACGCGGTTCGCGAACGCGAATTTATTGTTCTTACACGAAGCCCTAATTTTTTTTAATTTGATTCTGACAGTACTGACAGACCCCTATCTATACAGCTACAAAATAATACTGTTGTACTAGATAGATATCTAGATGTGATAATGATATACAATACAATTTGTGACGATTATACGCAGTTGCATACCTATTCATAATAAACGTGTTTTTTTACCAACTATCGATAAATAGGTACAAAGTTGATTTTTGTTCCTAATTTAAATTTGTATTTTTTATGTTATAGACTTACGGATTGAATTTTTACTGTACACTTATTTTATTTTATTTTTGTAATATAAGTTATTTTCGTTTTACATTTACTTATGTAATATTAATTTATGGATTTCATTATTACTTCGTTTTCACAGTTTTAGTAGAAATATTAAACTTTTCCATAATACACGATTTTTAAAATTGTAACATGTTTACAAATTTACCATATCACATGTATTTTATTAATCCATTTTTTGCACGCTTTTGTAAAGAAGTTGTCTACCGTACAAAAAAGAGTTGGTTCTATGTGTACAGAGTGCAGAAGGGCGTTCAGAGACGTTTGTGCGACGGCAGCTGGCGGGGGCTGCGGGCGCGGCGCTGGCCGCAGCCCCACCCGCCTCCGCCGCGCCGCTGCTACACTCACTCGCGCACACGCTACTCGCCGATCTTCGCGCACAGGTACATCCAGTTTAACATCATCATCATTTCTGCAGTAGGATGCCTGCTGGACGTAGGCCACCAAACAGATTACAAGTTGTAGTAAAAAGGTTAGAGAAACAAGGACATTCAAAGAAGCATCAAAGTGAAACTAATACATTCATTCTTCTTCTTCAAGTACGCTTGTAAAACTTGGGTACTTAAGTCTCTTACAGGGCAAAAGACAAACGCATTTAAGATGTGGTGTTGGCACCAAATATTTAGATCCTTCTATCCTCAAATAGCTCAAAATAAGGACCCTTCATTCAGTTTGCTTGTGTAGAAACCTCGAGTATTTTAACTACATAGTTGATATTTGTCGGTAATATGGAAGGTAAAAGCGCTGTACTGACCCAGTTACAAATGGGTGCAACCGTGTACAGATTCTTAAAAAGTTCCTTAAAAAGCCTGGGTATAATAGCGGAGGCTGACATGATTGGCCAAGACCTTCAGTCAAGAGGAAACAACTAAGAGGAATAGATTTCAAGTAAGATCGGTTGGAATCCTTTTCCAACTATCTTGATAAGGTTACCTGTCCACCTTTTGATTGGTCGTCTATCTTTGTGCTTGCGGGTCCATGGTTTTCAGTCCAGAACCTTGAGACCAAGCAGCCATCTGCTCTGTCCGTTGTTTGGCGTGCCATTTGCTGGGCCACATTTTAAGTTTCTACTTCTTTCTTTCTTTACGCACTTCCTCATACTTGATTCAGTCTTGTTAGAAAATCCCGAACATAGTCCTTCGTGACTCGAACGAATGAAAAAATGATATGTAATTATGTCTCAATACGTTCAGGCAGCGGAGCCGGCGTGCGTGTCGGGCGCTGCGGAGTGCAGCGGTGCGTTGCTGGGCGCGTTAGCGGAAGCTCCGGCCCTCGCCGCGGACCTGTTCCGCACGCTGCTGCCTGCGCTCGCGCTCTTCCCCTGCCACGCGCTATTGTTACAGGTGCTCTACTACTTATGTATATATGTTAATTAAACCTCTGTTATCTTACAATTTTGTCTAGAACCATACATGTATATAATCAATGCTTCAGGCCACTTCAGAAATGTCGTTTTGAAGTTCTTATTTTACCCACAGAAACACAATTTTATTTAAAAAAAAAAAACTGGTTAATGATAGGCCAAAAGGGATAACTCGCATGGATACAGAAAATATGACAATAAAGGCACTCTACTCGTTTAAGTACAAAAATAATTTTTAAATCAAAACAAAACCATTTTTCTATACCTTAACTAATTTTATTATCTACTTGAACGTGAACACTTAAATTTAAAAAAAATATTTACAGAACTGTCTTATTTGTCCGATAATTATTATTTATTTATTATTATATCAGAGATCTATCTTATTTGAAATAAATCATCAAATAATTATTTAATTGTAACATTATTTTAAAATCTATGAAAATAAAAACAATGGCTATGGTCGGTTTTGCGAATCGAAAAACTCGACTATTATTACAGTTTTTCCTTTTATATATACATTTAGTATTATATATTTACATGGCTTACACAGAGAAAATATAGATTTTTTTTGTGAAATATAGCAAGAAAAATATTAATCTTTTCTTCCCCAAAAACCACAGAATAAACTTTGACTTCTCGCCCATGGCACCTTTTTGTAGCGATACAGTCGTATACAAGTTTGTAGAATACTAGGATATCATCAACATATTATCTATATAATTTGACTATGTAGTTCTGTCTTAAAATAAAACACGTTTTAATAAATTTTTATTTTTGTGTTAGCCGCTGTACCAGGTATTGAAGCAGGCGCTATCGACGATTCAAGACCAGTGTCTGCCGATCATAGCCGAAGTCGCAGAGCTAGTGGTATCTGGCTTTGAAACCGAACCATGTGCCTCAGGAATGGACGTTGTTAAATTGGTCAGTACTTTTATCAAGCAATAAATTTAAAAAGTTAATCAAACAATGGTCACAAAAATAAAGCCTACTACAACATAATGATTTTAAATGATCACAAGAAACGCAAGCTTTTTTTTAGGGTACTCTAAAATTATTTATAACATGATTTTTTCAGTTGTTTTTGGACATGACAATAAATAATGTCTGTCCCAGAGGTTTCCATACTTCAGCTACATTTCTGCCATTGTGTACGTTGCGACTGAATCTAACCAATTAATAGTTTATGATAAAAACGTCAGAAATTATTATTTTAATTCATTAATTGATTGTACTGTTGAGTAGATGTCATAAATGTGATTGGTAATGACTGACGTCGATTCACTTTAGTTAACTTTTAACTTTCGAAATTCCGGAAAGAAATGACGTTTACCCGTGCATTCTTCGTATTTATATCGGTGAAGAATGAAACAAGTTCATACAAGATGAGTGTGATTGCAACCTATCAGAAGCCATATTTCAAAGAAACGAAATACAAAAATACTTAAGCGTTGTCGACGTCGGTAGCGCTTTACAAGTTTCGGCACATTGCACTGAATTCGAAAAATGCTAGTTTTTTCAAGTAACAATTATTGAGCTTCTTAAAATATTATCTGGGTACATATTTTGTTCTTCTCTTTCCTACAAATTGTGAACTCGCCTTTTTGTCACGCCAACGTAGAATCCCGGCGGGTTTCCCGTCGAATCTTGCGGTTCACCAAGATCACTTTGGAAACCTTGTTCAGTACAGTCTGGTGAGACTATACGTAATAGAACTTTAAATAGTTAAGATAAATGTGTAGAATTTGATTAAATTTACAGTTAATGCTCGTGTCGTACGAGAGGTGGTCGGGAGCACCGCGTGTATTCCGCGCGTGCGTGGCTGCGGGCGCACGCCGCGTGGCGGCCGACGTGCGGGCCTCCCCGGACCTCACCACTGCCCTCTTCGCTCTGCTCCTGGCACTGACCAAGAAAATGCCGCTGTGCCTTACATGGACCGAAGATTTACTCCCACAGCTAATTGAACTTGGTACACTATAGATATTTTATTTGATATCCCAAAAAATCTTAAAAATTAATCATTTCAGTCGGATGGTGCCCACAGCTAGACATAGGCATAGATTTCCGATAGGGTCAATCGGAAGCAACTATCATCCAGCTTCTCGCTCCAACCTTGACGAGGACATCTGTCCAACGTACAGGTGACGTTAGTAAACACGGACCTGATGTCACTTTACATGAATTATAACTCTCAAACATTATTACAATCATTATTTTTATGTCTTCACAACGGAAATTGACCCATTAATAAAAATATAAGGCATTGCCTTTGAATAAATATAACACTCTATTTATAAATGTACATAAGCATTTCACAACATTTTTAGCATAGTCTAGGAGAAATTTAAATGTATTATTTTTACCTCAAACTTATAATAAGCTTCTTCTTATAACACATATTCTTTCCATCAGAGGAGATTTCTGTCCAAGTAGAAAGATTATTGCTAAGCTCAAACATTTCGTCTGGTTTATTTTAATTCAAAAATTTCAGTGTCCGCCTCAGAACATACGTTCATAAATATAGACAAGAAATTGTATGTTGGAATTGAATAGCTTTTAAAACAAATATTTTTAATTAAATCATTCATTTAAACTAATAATTATTGGCTCAATTATTTCAGACTACACTTATTGGGGCATTAGCAAACTAATAAATGTTTTCTGGGCATTGTTACAATATACTCCCATTCTTAATTATTTTGCAATAAATTCAAGAAGTCCAACAATTTGTAAAAACAATGCGATTAAAGTGTGAAGTATTTTTGAGTGAATAGCCTTTAGGAATATTCTACTACTATATAAAGATTTAAAAGTGACCACAAAGAAAATCGTCTGATTTTGTTATTGGCTCTTCACAAATCAAGGCGCATTTGAAACCCTCATAGGATGTCAATAAAGAGGATTCCATTTGGTTCAAATTGTTGTTAAATTGAAATGGTTTTCTTCGCATGACGTGCACAGGTGGTAAATGATCCTATGTGGATTAATGATTTTTTTGCGCACATAGTTTGGAGAGTGATTGTTTTGTAGCGTGTTCGTGCGTGCGGCTGTGGGAGGCGGGCGCTGCACGCGCGGCTTGCGGCTGGTTGGCGGCGCTAGCGACGCATCGCCCCGCCGCGCTGCAACCACACGCCGCCTCGCTCACAGCTGCCACGCTGCGGTGTATTGGCAAGTACCCTTTGCGAAGAAGTTACACTATCCCCTATCCTCGAGTTTTCTTTAAAATGTTTATATATAAACTAGCATAATTATGGCCAGGACTATGTACTCCTACAATAGGCAAACATTTAATTTTGTACTTATTAAACGAAACTAATGTAAACTCTTATTAGCTATTGCTATTTTAAGTCCGTGAGGACCCTTCCACTCCGTGAACTCAGTTCCGGTGAAGCTGTAAAAGCTCCCGTGTTTCGGTTGAATTAAATAAATATAATAGTAATATTAGGTGAAAGAGGACTTACCTCCGAATAAATTCGTTTGTGTATATATCGTCCCAAGTGGCGAATTACTGTGCTACAAACTGCCTAGGTTACGATCCTGAGTAGAGAGGGATACGATGCAATGATCAGGACTTACAAAAAAATAATATACTAGAGGCGACACAGATTAAATAATGGTGTCTTTTCAAGTGACATTCGCATTTTCGAGGATCAACCAGTTGTTACTGACAAACAGATGTACAACAACAAACAAAGGCCCCACACATGCTTTTTGCAGAGCACTTTAGTACATTAATTGAAACTTTACCATGAAAATATTATCATAATTTTTTATGGGTATAAAATTTTCTTTATTAATGTAGCTCTTGAATTTCGTGCTTATTTTCTTCCTTCTCAAAATTCATTGAATATACATAATGTTCATTACATAGCCTTTTATTTGGGCCTTAAAAATAATTTAGTACTTTTACTTTTTTCTACAAATGCCTTTTTCAGTTGTAATATGCCTTCAATAGTATTCTCCATTTGCATCTATTGTTCCCCACTTGTAGATTTTCGGTCTTACACTCAGATGAAAAGGTGTATTCTACTTCTCCGCAAAGACGAGGCGTATTGATAAAGTAGAATATACATAGTTTATGGTTAAAATAATGTAAAGAATGAATATTTACTAGCTTAGACTTTACGTTTGGCAGGCGGTGCTACACCGCGCAATCAGATCGAACCTCTGGCCGAGCTGCTGCTAGCGCTCAACAAGGCGCCATTCCAAGAAACGGGCTTGGCATCCTGGATGCGCGCCGCTCTCGAAGTGGACGGCTTCCCTACGCCCCACGCCACTCAAGCCCACAAGCAAACCTTCATCACGGCCGTTCTAAAGTTAGTTCAAAACAATTATTTAACAGTTTACATATAAGCTAGCATTGTTATCGCTTACAGCACAATGCATGCCTGAAATAGGACAACATATTTGTACATGTACAAAATTAAATATACTTTTTTGTATGTAATTACACAAATGTAAACTTATATTGTTTTTCTGTTGCATATTTCAAATAGATTATTAGAAATACGTTTTATTTTATGAATACTGAATCGAAGTGTAGTTTATTCATACCTAAATATTTACTTCAAGGTTAGCTTTTAGTCTCATATTCTGTTACCATATTTGCATCTTTTTATTGTTATGTTATCTCATTGTTCGTAAATTCAATAATCTCGAAAGTTTAACGTTCTATGAAATTAGTTAAATGTTTACTAAAGGTGCTATTATGTATTCTTCATACAAACTATTAATTTGTTATAGAGAAAAAATCAGCAAAAGAAGAATTTTAGAAACTGTGCAAGAATTCTCCCTCGTGTGCAGAGGCCTGGTGGGTACAGAGTATGCGCGACAGACACTCGCATCTAAGCAGTTGGTTGCTTGAGGAATATAGAACATTTTGATTTATGATGAATTATTTGATATTTCAATACAATGATGTATTAAAAATGTCCTTTATTAAGATCTCTGTAGATATGCCGATAACCTGTGATTGCCTTTTAAGGCGTTTTATAACATTGTATAATTTTAAAAAGACATGGCAATATATTAGGGATTTGTGATTTTAATTTAAATAGTATTTTTACCTGCAAAGTGAAATGTTATAGTAGCAATTATTTATTTTCGTAAATTATTAAATATACAACTTCAAATTGTCGAATAACAGTAGTCGAAATTTCAAATGTAAATAAATAAGGAATAAACCTGAAATGTAAATAAGTATGACTTTGATAAAAAATACACCGATAATAAGTATTTATCTTGTTTATTTCTTGTATTTCTTATTGGAAAAGGCGGCACATACAAATATTTTAAGAGATAAAAAGGTAAGTTTATTTATAAATGTATGTGTACAAGTAACCATATTACTGGAGATCATGATTTCAATGTATGTAATAAAATTTACAAAACTGCGATGAAAGAAATGACTTTTGCAAAACCCTATGCCTACTATGATTGAGTAAAAATTACAAAACTTGGTTGAGAAACAGTTGTTAATTTCTCATGGGTCCAGCCTAAAACTACGATATTTATAAACTTAATAATATTGTTTTATTGAGCAATCAATGTCTAACATTCCAACCATAATGATGAAACAAGCTACCATAATAGAAAAATCAGTTCATGCAAAATACAAGTAAAAATATACTGTATATCATCAAAGTATATTCTGTAGAACATCAAAATTGGAGACGAAAAGGTGTTTTTTGCATGACCAAATAGTTTGACAAATCATAATGTTGACATGACAGGAGTTTTATAATTTTTTCAATAATTATTTGAAGAATAGGCTGTAGCCAACATAAAATAATTTAGCAAAAGTGGTAAAACAATGTTTATCAAATTTTAAACACCATGAAAAATTACCTATAATGTGCACATGCATTGTTACAATTTAAGCTGTATATCCATAAAACGATATTTTTTCTTTAAATTCTCTCAGATTACTTTATTGCATTAAAGAAGAAACCTGGTGAATTCAGTGAAATATATATGCAATGTCCTATGTGCAGTAAACACAGATGTAGACATAATACTTTAGCAATAACAATTTAACCCAAAATCGCGAGTTTTTAACGTAAATCGCGCCCTTAATATTACAAGTATTCTAAAACTTATGACAATGGTATCCTATTTTTATATCCATCATATATTAACAGGTAAAAGTATGTTTATGTGTCTGACTCTTCTTTAGAAGGTTCTCCCGCTTTCCGTCTACTTATTTCGACATAAAAGTCTAAGAACTTATCGGGCTCGCAGTGCTTGTTTTTAACTCTAAGGAAGTTTAAAGCTTGATCGAGGGTAAGGTGGAAGCAGTCTTGGCGCGACACGTTCAGGGAGGAACTTTCTAGATCGCTGTGAGTCACTCTTGAGTACACGAGCCTACGCTGATTATGTTGTCCTACTACGGTAACCTGGAAAAATTACAAACACATGCACTGGCAACAATATGAACGGCGAGTCGCTCCAAAACTAATATTGTAAACAAAATTATTGTATGTTCCAAATTATTTCGAGTACAGAGTAGTATTACACAAAATTGCATCGAAAATTAGAGAAATGCTGGAAAGAATGTATTGTGTTACTCTGGAAGACGAGTACGCTGATTTGCTGATTGACTTGTTGGGGGGGAGTGTTACCTCGTAGGTGAAATTGCCAGCATTGCATTTGGGGCCGATGTAAGCGACGTAGACGACCACACCCCACGTGCGGATGTCGACGTCGATGCGAAGGTGGAAAAGCTCTTGCGCGGCCAGCACCAGCCACGTGTCCTGCTGCTTGCAGTTCATCTTCATTGAGAACTTGTGCAAGTTGCCGCTCTTCACTAGTGCCGGGTGCTTGGTCTGGAAGTTTTCATTTTATGTACAAAATTGTATCAGAATGATTTCATGGATTTTTTAGTTTAATTGAATAGGAAACAATTTAAAATAAATGCTTTTAACAAACAAATTATGCGGTTTTTATCAGTTAATGCGTTTTATATATAGAATATAAGTGTAACTTTTAATAATAAATAGAGGCACCAAAATAACTAGATAAAGATTTTAGATAATGCTATCTACAAAAATACACCACACTCATTGTCCTAAACACATGCATAATGAGAGTAAATAGCAACAGTCCAAGTCGGAATGCTGCAATCACTGGTTCAAAGGCGCAAAGTGCTGGGGTCGCTTAGGCTAAGAACTTTTAAGGTTGCGAAGTTCCTTGGGAAGTCTCGGCTTTGGCCGCTAGAAACTTTTTTACCAATTTACAGAGTACCAACGATCGCTCACTATGATGGCGACGCGATCAACTAGTTGCGAGTTATTGGATGGGGTATGCACCTTGAGGTGAGTGTGCAGTTCGTGCAGTGGCAGCGGCTGCCGCTCGGCGCAGGGCGGCGCGGGACAGCGGTAGCGACGCGAGCTGCAGCTAGCCTCATGCGTAGCCCGTCTCCGTAGTCGCACCTCCAGCCCGCACCCATGCCGGCATGGGTAGCGCAACATCTCTGCCACCTGTTCGTCCAATAACAACCAAGTATTTCATTTATTAAACATATATGTCAAAACAGTACGACTCTCTTTGAGAAAAATTAAGCGAAGAAAATGTAATGACACTACGTAGTGCATTCCACAGCCATGTAAAAATTGTAGGCGCCGATTTTATAAGTAACGTATTTATAAGCTTCTGATCTTATGTACATAAGAATATAAAAAAAATGGTGGTGTACATAAAATTAACACTATAAATAAAGAAAAGCCTACCTATCTCTAAGCGTGTATAAAATTGGTAACTGTTTTGTTGGCAACTGTGTACGGTATTAAAATACACTCTTATACAATGTCTCTAAATAATCTTGTAATCAATTTAAGAACTCCATAAAATTTAATTTGTAAAAAAGGTCTATTATAGTTTTCGTAAGTTATACTATAATCGCTTAAAACAAGCTTGGGAATAAATTGCTGTAACTGCTGTGTCAAGAATATTGTTAAAGTGACCGCCAAGAACCCCTCTGATGGTTATTGGATTAGACAGCGATAGCCAGTCTTTTCACTTAGTGACGTGTCAAAAATTGGAAGAACTGAAGAATACGTGGCTTCATGTATACTCAAAACAAGAGTGTGTAAATATATGTTATCTATTAATGCATTAGTCTAATTGCACACTGACCCCTTCCATGGCGCGGTTCCTCACTGAGGAGAAGGCAGTGCGGCAGACAGGACAGGCGGTCAGACGCGAACGGCAGCACCCGCACACCAGATGCCCGCGCCGACACTGCGACATAGGCGGCTCCATCCAGTCCAAGCACACCGGGCACTCCAGCAAGCGCAACAGGGACTATGAATTGAAATAAATCAAAATTAGAATTCAGCACGCTAAGTAAAACTTTTAAAACTCTATCAATTAAACTTTCTCACACAAGTCACAGTATAATCGTACGATTATTGACGCAATTATAAACATACAGCTCTTATTAACCTTTAACTATGGACGTCATTTTTTTGTCACACTACCATGGACGCGCGGTCTCTCGGACCGCTATGTTCTGAAGTCCAAATATTACGTAAATATCAATTTTATTTGCACACTTTTGTATTTAATGTTTTTTAGGTATATTGAAATTAAATAATTTCAAGGCTTTTAATCAATCTTTCTTTATTTGTAAATAAAATAAAGCATACTAACAATTAAAGGCACTTTTTGGCATACATTTACTAGAGATCAATTTTAGGACGAAAAACTCGAATGAATTAAACTTTTTAGAAAAAATAACAATCAAAACTATAAATATAAGGTTTAACCTTATATAAAAACAAATAAAAGTCTACTCAAATTAAAATACAAAATTTTTGACATTGGTCCAATTGTTTAAAATTATTGGCAGTCCTTGCACAAGGGTTTGGAACACTGTAAACATATGACCTGCCTACAACTTATACAAGTGTAATTGGACTTTCTCTTTAGTTTTGGTGGACAAAAACGACATGTTTTTCGCTTCAATGAATCACTACTCTCCTGGCTAGGGGGTTCATCTAGGAGCATATCTGGCCATAATAAAACTCGCCTCATTGTCATTTTCAATTCGTTTGAAATACTTGGTTTTATTGCTCGTCTTTGCATATGCGGAACGACTAAAGATCGTGCTATTTTTTTAAGGAATACTCCTCTTTCTATTTTTTTGCTCTGGTGCTCATTGTGTAGTACATGAGCATTTATACCACACAAGTCAAGAATGCGATATAAAATGAGCATAGGCCAGCTCCTCGTTCAATATTCATTAACATTTTGAATGAAAATAACATAAAACAATAAAATAAACAAAATCATCGTTTATATTATTTACGCAGGAAACGTGGACGTGCGGTCTGACAGACCGCGGTTCAAGTATAAAGTAAAATAACTCAGCTAATTTGTGGCCGCCGACACAACTTCTCGTCTCAACATACGTTTCAGCGCTAAAACTAAAGCTACTGAAAGCATTAAACGCGGGGAGCAAGGGGAAAGGTGTAAACTCAAAAATTACAAACTGCAAGCGGTCTATGAGACCGCGCGTCCACAGTTAAAGGTTAAGGTTGTACAAAAGAAATTCTTACGTTCTATTATTGAACCTTGCTAGTGATAATATTGACTATGAACAGTTTTTGCGTAGAAAAGTGACTTACACAAACCCGGCGATGCTAAGACAAGAGTAATGTTAACAAAATGTTATACAGTGCAAGTAAATTTTATGAGGTTACGTGTAATTAAACATTAATTTATTCTGGACTACTTTTTTGTCAACCGCAAAATATCTATGTTATTTTTTTATTCACAATGTATAAGTTAACAACACAATATTGAACTCAAACTACTCTTTGTAATGTTTATTCGTTTTATTGTTTTCATTGTCTGTTCTATCCTTACCTATATTAAGATTATTATTATCTATTACTTTTAGGCTTGTTATCAGTAAACTTAAAGCTTAATTAAGTTTAAATATTTGTTTTAATTTTAATTTACATGATTTACAGACTAATAATAAATCATTTATCTGAAAGCTCTTCTTAAAATGTAATTAAGTAAATAAAACCTTAAATCAGATGGTTAGGTAGAATTTGTTTAGTTTTGGACCCAAGAATTTCTCAGACATCGTATGATTATTGGCGCAATATAGTTTTGACATTTTTTCAATATCACGGGAAGTATAGTCTATATTTTGCACTAAATTTTAAGTTATACCAAAATTGTCTTTAAATTTTAGACAAAAAAAAAACATGTTAAATCTATGCAGCATACTGAGCAATACTTGGTGAAATTTTTTTTTAGGAAAAACTATTGAATTTTCACTGATTAAAGTTAAATGTAAAAGCTACCCTGGCCTGTACTTACTTGATTGAATTCTTTCACAGTATACGGTTCATAATTGCCATGCACTGAAATAAAATCCATTATTAAATACGAGTCTCATGATAAGCCTTTGTTCTGCGACCTGGTAACAATAAAATATAAATAAATGGAAGTAAAGAATAAATATAAATGGTTTCAGCAACCAATTTGTACATCGGACTGTCCTTCAACATTGTCTACAATAGTTTTGACATTAGACATATGTTATATCTTAAGCCAATATTCTGTACCCTTGCTCCAATCTTCTTCATCATTTGTATAAATATATAAACAACATGGCCCCATATTACATTTACGTTCCACAATATCTTACATCTATTTATCTTTATTTGGTTGCATTATGTTCCAGTATAAATAGATTTTACACCTTTTAAAACTTCTGCCGCTACCTTTGGTTTTTCCTTATTTTTTTACTATTCTTTTTACTTCTTCTTTACTTAATCCTATATTGTGCATGCTTTTTACCCTATTGCACAATACACTAGCAACATGTAGTCTTATGTTCATGGCAATAAAATTTACGATGAATGTACTTATATATATTGTCTATTGTCTCAAGTGAAGTTTTTGCTGTTAGCCTTGCGGCTTTTACAGCTTCATCGGAAACGAGTTCACGGAACGGAGGGGTCCGTGAACTTTATAAAAATTTACAAGATTCGAGTTTCCGAACCCGTATCAGTAATCGGCGAGGAGACGAGGAAGTCACAAAGGTAGTGGCCGCGAGATAGAAGCAGCGGGGCTCGGCCCGCCAGCCCTCGAGGACACAAACCCAGCGCGTCCCAGCTGACCGTCAGAACTCGCGGCTAGCGCGCATGTCTGGTCAGTGTTGCTGAAGTGTACTGAGTGAGGAGTTAAGTGTGGACGGCAGCGTGGACCACTCGGCAATCTAAGGAAGGATGCTAATCCTACCTCGGATCGCCCACTCTGTTCGCGGTGGCGGCGCCGGAAGGCCGACGCCATTTACGTAACGGACGGTAGGAAGTATGGTGAGTGATCTTTGTGCATCGCACGCGTGTTTTCGTGCGGTGAGCGGTCGCCAGTGGAGTGGTTGTTGTAGATGGTGAGTTATCGCTTGCAGTGTGGTGAGTGTTTAAAACGTGCGGTGTGTGGCGAGTGGATTGTGGGAACCCTGCGATAGGATCAGTAAGGACGTCTTTAGGACACGAGGTTTCTGAAGGAAGTGCCGGGGGTGTAGCGAGTGGAGTTCGCTATGAGGGAGTTGGGGTAGGAAGGGGCCTTCGCGAAGTCTGCCTTTGAGCAAGCCTGGAAGAACTCTTGGACGGTTTCTAGTTGGAGGTCACTGTGGAGATCAATGTTACGTTGGAACCACTTGGCACCGGTTGAGAGCCTGGTGAAGCGGTTCTGTAACGTCTGTAAGGGTTGTAGTACGTGCGCAGGGCGTGGGCGAAGACTACGCTTGCGTAAGTGATTGGTCTTACACAGGTTTTATAGAGGAGGAGTTTATGTCAGAGGGACAACTTACTTGATGGGCTGAGGAGGGGGTAAAACCTGAACAGTACGGCGCGGGCTTTGTTTGCGACTAGGCTCGTGTGCCCGTGAAATAGTAGCCTAGTGTCAAAGGTGACACATAGGTATTTAACGGTTTTCGTCCAGGGGATAGCACGACCGTAGAGGGATATGCCGCCCGGGTTTTGACCGAGCCTATTTCTATCTTAACGGGATAGTTTGAAGACGATCGCCTGACTTTTGTCAGGGTTCACGTCTATGCGCCACTTGCGAAACCATTCGCCTAGTCGATTGGTTGCGCGTTGGAGGTGGCGTGTTAGAGTGGCTGCGTGTTTGTCTGTGGCGAAGAGCGCTGTGTCGTCCGCGAAGAGGGCTAGGTTGACCTTCGAGTCGATAGGTGTATCGCTGGTGTATAGCGAGAAAAGCAGCGGGGATAGGCAGGAGCCCTGAGGGACGCCTTCCCTGAGGGGGCGGGGGGAGGATAGAGTGCCGTCTAAATGATATCTAAAAGCACGATTGGATAAGAAGGCTTCTATGATCTTGACAACTCGATCGGGCACACCTATTTTGTACAGCTTATACAATAAGTTGTGCCAGACCTTATCGAATGCCTTGGCGATGTCAAATAGCACAGCGCTCGTGGTTAGAGAGCGGAGTTTTGCGAAACCAGCTAAACTGAGTTCCGTGAATCAGTGGGCTTAGTGGACACAAGAATGGTGAGCGCGGAATCCGAATTGTTCGTCAAAGATGAGACGAAGATCGTGGGAAACCTGCTGAAGGCGCTTGAGCAGTACGCGCTCATATAGTTTACCCAGAGTGCTGAGCAAACTAATAGGACGGTATGAAGTTGGAAGGTTGGGTGGTTTGTTCGGTTTTTTAATTCCTGTCACAACTGCTTCCTTCCAGGTGTTAGGAAAAGTGCAGCTTGCGATGAGAGAATTAAAAATCGAGACAAGGAGTATGAGGTGGGGAGGGAGCATTTTGAGAACCCTGTTGGAGATGCCGCCAGGGCCGGGGGCTGATTTATTTTTCATTACCCTTAAATGGGTCAGTGACCTCGTCAGAGGTTACGGGAGGGATGTCTGGTCTGGAAGGAGGTTGTACCGACCGGCTTCCGACCTCGTTTTCTACCGCGCGTCGATGTCGTGGGTTCACTGGAGTGGTTGAGAGAGTGCATTGGTTCTCCATGCTGTCAACCAAACATTCAACCTTGTCGATGTCATCGAAAGCGAGGGAGTTGTCGGTGTCGCGTAAGAGTGGAGGGGTGGGGTTAATTTTGTCTGCTTTGATACACAGAGCCAGTTACCAGAAGGCAACTTTGGAAGGCTCGAGGTCTCTAAGCCGCGCATCCCCCCTATTGTTTCTATTTTCCGCCAGCTGTTCTTTGACCAGCCTTTGTAAGTTGCAAAGACGAAGTTTATTTTCGTCGGTCCTGTATCTATCATAAAGTCTCACCGCCTTATTCTTTGTTCTAATAAGCCGTCGAATATTCTCCGAAAGAGCGTTGACAAACTTACGTTTGACGACTATCCTCCGGGTGGAATCTTCGGCGGCTGATTGGATGTGATTCGTGAAAGACAAGATCGCCTAAAGCGCTTCGACCGGCGATTCGATTGAGTTAGGTATACTAGAGAAGTGCTGGGAGTTCATATCCTTGAGTTTGACTTCAAGGTTATGCCAGTTGACGCAAGTTTTGGTAACAGGGGCCTCGCTAGCAAACTGGCCCAGTTTTAGAAGGACCGGCCTGTGGTCAGGTTCGAATTCGTGAAGCGCATCGAATGATCTGACTAGTAACGCGACGTTTTTAAAAAGGGCTAAGTCTAGAGTAGACGTCCTGTGAGTGGGTTTGTGTATGGAAAACCGGGTGGGTGCCGGCGGGGCCATAATGGCAAAATTAAATTCTTCAGATAAGCTGAGGAGCTTTGACCCGTTTATATTGGTACATCCGGGGTTCCAGCTGACGTGTTTGCAATTGAAGTCGCCTGCAATCAGGACAGATGGACCCAGAGATGTAAGTGTTAGGAGGTCCGCGGGGAAGAGTGGTTTCTGGGGAGAGAGGTAGGCAGAGACCAGTATAAGCGGAGGGTAGCCTGTGAGTGCTAATCTAGGTCTAAGGTTCCTCCGCCCGTATTTGGAACTCTATCGTTTCTTATGAGATGATAGTTCGCGATATTCGGGTCGCGCAAGGACGGTTTGAGATGCGTCTCCTGCAATAGTAAAACGTCGATGTTATGTTTTAATAGGTAGTGCGCGATCTCGTCTTTTTTAGAGGCGATGCCATCTATGTTGAAGTAGGCGACAACGATGGAGGAGGGTTTGATGCGACCTTTAAACTCAAGCTCGGCGACAACAAACAAGAGTCCAAAGAGTGCGGATCAGTGTCCGTGAATACGTGGAGGAGGGCTTACGGGAAGTCTTCCTCTATGGTGCTCGTACTCGGAGAGCACGAGCAGCTTCGCTCCGCCTTTAGCGGCTTTAAATTTGGCCGCAAACTCGAGAATTTCTCGAGTGTTTACCCGTGAAAGGAAGACCGAAAGGGACGCAAGATACCGGGGCTATGCTCTTAACGGGCGCAGAGGGCGGGGCTCTAGGTTGGGGCACGGAGGGTGCGACTGCCGGGGCATGCGAGTCCCTGTGCGGGACGGGTAAATAGGCTTCGCCCAGGCTGACACGAGCGAGGGGGGGGGTGACTCGTCACCCGAGGAAACGGCCTCGGTGGCCTTGGGGGGGCGTTGTGCCCTCTTGCGCTTGCCCTTAACAAGGATGAAGCCCCGCATGGAGTTATCTATCTCTATCTCGGTTTCCGTGTCTATGCCCGAGCGCGAGCCGCAGTCGCTTGGGACGACGGTGGGGCACGGGGAGGCACGGGGAGGCGGAAAGGGGCGCGGGAGTCGCACCCCTGTGGGTGGCGGGGGCATCGGGGGAAGCGGGGAGTCGGTGTTGTACCTGGTGGCAGCGATGTGCGCTGCCCACAGGTCTGGGTGCCTCTTAGCAAACGGTGAGTTGCTGGAGGGACATGGTGATTTTAGTTTGGTTTTGTAAAGTTTTTAATTGTTGTTGTGTACTTACGGTTTTTTAAAACACGTGGTCGCCCTGCTCGGCAGCAGGGAGATGGGCGGGCTTTGTGTGCAGGTACACGCGCCAGTTACGGTCGACCGTAACAATGAGGATACCGTATGTGCCGGGCGACGGTGCGCGGCAGAGAGTTAGCCCCCGTTGCCGGGCATTGTTGTGTACAAACTTTCACTAAGTTGAATAGAAACAATGTGGTTACAGTTAAGAGAATCCTATCTATGATAAGACGTTCTCTACCGAAGCTAACTATCCTAGCAACACTAGGCCCACGCGGGGGCCGACCGAAGTTGTCGAGCCGCGCGAGACACGGACCCCGCTCCCGAGCGGGAATGCGATAGCGCGCGACGGGTGAGCGGGCGGGCGTTCGACCGGAGAGCGCGGCACTTTTCACGATCCGAACTGTTGCGATAGCGGCTGGCTAGCGGCGTAATCGAACGGTCGGGCACGAGCGGGCAGCGCTGGTCGCGAAAGGAGAGGTCGCGGAGGATCGCTGCGTGCTATCGAAGTGGACTCTCTTATATCTTACCATCTCTTTTTCTTTTGACTGTACGCTTCTGTCCAGTCGTTGAGGGCGTGGCCGAAGTGCCCGCCTAAAAATATTATTTCAATGTTATTTTTGTAGTACATAAACAAAAATTATTTACATTGACTGTTTGTAGATATTGCATTGTGGACAAGAAATATTTCAACATTATTTTTTGGTAAATAATATAAAAAGTAGTAAGTGATAAGTAAAGTAAAAATGGTAATTCTATGATTGTTTTAACAATATTTATATTTAGAATTTGCATGAAATTCACTTTAAAACTTTGGTGCAGGCGCATTTACTGATTTTCATTGAAATTTGACATGAAAATTTTGACATTTTTATTGATTTTCAGGTTTTTCATAGTATAGTTTTTTTCTAGTACATAAGAGTCATGGAAATTGAACTTTTGATAATTACAAACATCAATTTAATATATAACTACAATCTAATGCACATATTAGTGAGGACTTGGAGAACTTACGAGAATGTTATCACCAGTCTCTGAGGTCTGTTCATTCGATGCCTCCTCTTTTGGAGCATCCCCTTGCGGCAATTCCAACACCAGTGACACAGGGACTGGTGATGTTTCGGCTGCGAAATAAAACCATTTTTAATTTTCATCTTGCACATTTTCATTGCGTATAATATTTGCAATCCGTTGGGACCGTAAACCCCCACTAGGTGGACCGATAACATAGTCAAGATTGCGGGAAGTCTGTCCATCGAGCAGTGCAAGACCATCGTGGCGATCTTTGGCTGAGGCCTATGCCTTACGGTAGGCGTGTATCGGCCATCTTGATGATGATGATGATAATAATAATTTTATATACTGCAAATTAAATCTTTTTTTAATTTAATTGAATTTGTCTATAAGAACTTACCCTCCGCATTGTCTGTTACACCATCAGTAACATCACCCACAGCAGCAAGTGGTGACAGCGCACTCGGTGCTGGCTGTTCGATATCTTCAAAGAATAAGATTGTTTTCATCACTTTGCATCTGCCGCAAAAGTTTCACTCGTTACAACGTTATTGTACATAAGATTCGTGTATTCGTTCTTACCATTATCAGATTCGTTGACGTCTATTACGTGGCGAGCTTCGTCGGGAATGTCCTGCGCCGTGCGGCTCGTGGAGGGCTGCGGTTCCTCGGCGGAGCTGCCGCTGTCCAATGTCCCCGGGATATCTGCCGCACACACAGTGCCACTTTACTACTGCTGCTTTTCACAGATACAACTATTTATTTTTATATATGTGTGTATGTACATAGAATGATTTTCTGATTGGCAACCATATAGAATTGATTTAATTATTCATATATTTAGAATCAATATATATATAAAAAATCAAATTACAGAAGTATATATATATATATATATATATATATATTATAAAATGACTATCTTCTTTGTATTTTTAAATAAACATGAACTATAAATATTTTTATATTTTTAAGGCTGTATCTGGATATGAACAGACGAATTTTATAAACTAGTTGGATAATGTTGGATGCGGACTGCTTTCAAGTGGTCTTTTTAAAAATCCGTGGGGAAAGTCAATTTCTAGCAATAGACGCATTACTGCCGTAATGGTGATTATCTGAAATTTAAATGAGTAGCCTTTTTAAACTACATTTTTATTAGAAGAATGGAGAAGACCAAACTTTGGATCATTCAGTAGCTATTATCAGATTATGGTTTTAACTAAAATCGTTATGTAGAATATATTAGGATGTTGAACAAAGATCCGCCGATTTCCAAGCGCTAGGGATTGCGCTCTGTTTGCGTTTAGCAATTTCATTCAAGGGTTGAATTTTTGGATCGATTACAATTATCGGGCCTGCTGTCTTCACTCCTAAGCGGCAATGCTAAATGATATTAAAATAGGTTACCACTGCATATTGTATATATATTAACTAAATAATATAATATACACATACTTCTGGCACCACCAAAGATAGGCAGCACTGCGTTTGACGGATTGTTCCTTTTGAATCTTCCGAAACTTGCTGTTAAGTCCATCGGTGTCACTGAACGCACGTTTTCTTTACAAATAAAAGAAATACGAACATTCAAATTAATAATAACACATAGCACAAAATTTCATTGAAGATATTTCTTTACTAAACTTTTCGCCATTTGCAACATGCAGAATAGCTTTTGAGTTATTTTATTATAGTTTTAATAAGAGTGCAAATTCAACTCATTTAACAGATGGGGTACCAATCATAAGATAGTAGAGATATTCCAGATACTTGACCTTCAAGCAATGACCAAGGCACTTCAATTATCTACCAATTTCAACCCATGTTATATTCACGGATCATTATATAAAGGACACATGGTAGTTAAAATAATGATTTACGACAATGACGATTAACAACAAATGCAATATTTTATTATTTGAGATTTCCAAAAACCCACTAAAATTAATATAATTTAAATTTGTGTAAATTTACGATTACTTTGACAGAAGAAAATTTGTAACAAACTTTTTGTAGTTATAATTTTAAGAGATACTATTATAATTGGTATTAATAAAAATGTTTTTTCATTGTACATAGCTTACCATGGCGATAGTTGTCCACACTGCGACTAAACTTCTCTAATGAGAAGATCCGCTTCATAGCCACTGAGGAAAAGGGACGGCACATCTCGTCAGACGGCGATTTGAGCATGAAACCCCTCCTGAAAAATATTTCTGATCAACTGAATTGCTTTATTTTATGATGAATTATAAGTTAAAGAAATAATTTCAGGTCAATTCATCTAAATTATTTTTTTACTACATTAAAAAAGTTAACAAGTTTTTGATTAAATTGTCTAAAATACCATTGCATTATGGACACCAACATCCATTTAATATTTAAACAGTAATCCAATTCTCCACATAATTTTAAACAAAAATTCGAGACCCGCAACTTAAGCAGTTAACCATTGTTTAAAGTTAAAAAGACAATTAGATGCCAATTCGTTAATTTTACTCTTTGCGCATTATTTGTAATATTTATGAGAAAAATGTTATTTAGGTCTTTAATGAAGTACATTAAAAATCCCTCCCACAATACAAAAATTTACGAAGTAATATATCTCTCACAAAGGGAATTGTGCTATTCGTCACAGAAAAATTTATATATATACTAACAATTTAATAAATTTTCAATAAGGATAAAATAAATAAAAATTTTGCAAATTCGTCTGCTTAACTTTATTCAGAAAATGAAGTTTAATAAATAAGAATACTCAAACCATAGTTAATTTTAAAGATATAATTAAAAAGAGAATTGAATGAAAAATTAGAAGGTTAAATTGTGCAATGGTTTCAAAATAAAATTATACATACACATGTGATGTAGGACGAGGTGGCTTCACAGTCCTTGGGTTTGTTGATGGAGTTATTCTGCTTGGACTATTATTCAACATTGACCAGAACTGATCCCTTTCCAACCTTGTGACTGATCCTTGCCCTGATGCATGGGGTGACATTGGCATTCCTAAAATAACATATTTAGGTTCAATGATTAAAATCAAACCTAGTGACAATACTGAAAGACTGGACATTATTATTAGCAGAAAAAAACTTAACTGAATGTATTATGCTTAAATTAAGCAGAAGTTTGACAAATAATCACTTCAAGAATAATCAATCTCAAGATGAACACTTTTTAGAGAAGATTTATAAACTGTAATATGAAATAGTGCCATTTCATAATCATTTTATATTGATTTAATGTTTAATTTTAATTTGATTTAACTTTATTCCTATAATTTACAAAAATTGTATTGGTATCTCAGCAGACTCTTAAAAAGAAATAAATATATATATAACTTATCTAACAAAATAAAACAAAATCATAGAAATTCTGAACCATTAACTGTAATCAAAACATAATTAACAAAATAAATAAAAAAATAATCCCAAAATAAGTATATTGACATGTTCTAGCAAAAACTGTTTGAACTTAGGATGTAAATGATAACACTAGTATTAGACAAAAAGTATTTACGTAGTTCTGGATACATCACATCAGTGTGAATATCAGGTTCAATTGCCCGTCGAAATAGGATATCACCTGCTGGAGAACCATTATCTTCATCATCTGATAACAAAAGATATTGTAATTATATTTATAATATTTTATTAAGATTTCATTGAAATATAACTTTTGGAAATATCCATATCACTAAGATAAATAAAATATTCATTTTTCATGCATTTATTGAATATTTATAGTTACATTAAGAATATATGAGGCCAATCAGTAAGTTTTGCTAAGTTTACCTTCAAAATTTGATTAATTCCAAGTTAAAACAGATATTTTATACTATGACATTTATGAAACTATCACAATACATAAATATAAAAATGTTTAACCACAATCTACAAATTGGATCATTAATGTTTATGGTCGCACCTTGCATCACGCATTAGCACCTTCGCAAGCGAGAAATGTTTCGATCTGGAACTATATAACACTTAGCCCCCCCTATTGGTAGCCTCTCATTCCCCTTCCATCTTATTTATGGGACAGGGACAATTTTATCTTTTAACGATTCACTTTCTTTTCTTTTTTATTTCCATGCTCTTCTGTTATCCTTTCACATGATCGTGCGAAGACCGCGTCCATCTCGACACTGCGGAGCACGCGGTAGGCTGAGATGGCTTGCGGGAAGAATTTCCGCGTTGTCGGTGCCGTCGGACCTTCAATATATATCCTATTCCATACGTCAAGCATTCTCAGACTAAGCTGTAGCGGAAGCAGCCCGGCAAGAATAAGGGCAGAGTGCAGGGAAGCGGTCCTGCGGGTCCTCACAGTCTTCTGAGCGAAGCCCCTTTTGACTGCGCCCAAGCAGCTTCGTAGCCACCAGCGTGTATACACTCGCTGCATATAAAATAGTCGGCTCGAGCACCGCCAGATACATCGTTTTGATCACCTCCGTGTTCAGACCCCAAGATACCTTAGCGGCCGAGCACAGCTGGCGACAGAGGCCCTGGGCTTTCCTGCTCACGTTCTTTACATGGCTGTTGAACGTGAGCCTATCATCAGTTGAGTTGATTTGAGTATCCAGAACTCCCTAGAAAGGCCGAGCGGCACACCTACCATTTTCAGAAGTGGATTGTCGTACTTCAACTTATTGGTTAGCACCATCACTTTTGTTTTGTGAGGGGCGAACCTAAGTTTGCTTTTGACTCCCCACCTATGTACATGGGCGAAACTTCGTTGGCCTTACTAGAGATACCCTGTGCCTTCTGCCCCGAGAAAACCAGCACGATGTTTGCGAACACCTGGCAGTGTGTCCCGGTCTTCCCCATCTCCTCCAAGAGGGGGTTGATGAGGAGGGTCCAGAACGTTAGGCCGCCTACGGATTCCTGCACACACCTCTTGGTGGTCTTCAGGCCCACTCTGGCCCCGCGTACCGTACGGACACCTTGCGGTCGCTAAAGTAGCTGTCGACAAGGCGCCGCAGATTCGCGGGGTAGCGAGTGTCTGCCAGTCTGCACCTTATAGCAGGCTACCAGGCGTTATCGAAGGCTCCATCTATGTCCAATGATACCAGCATTCTCCTTCAACCGAGTTTATAGATGCTAGACCAGGACATATAAGGAGTCTTCGGTACACCTCTGCGGCATAAAGCCGTATTGGTGGCAACTGATGTAAGTCGCAGTGTACCACTGGATCCTGTGAACCATCATCTCTTTCAGGACCTTGCCCAGGATGGGCAAAAGTCCGATGGGCCTGTAGGACTTCGGGTCTTCCTTATCCGGCTTCCTCAAAGTCACAACAACTGCCTCCTTCCACCTCGTGGGGATGTAGAAGAGAGCGAGACAACGGTTGGAGAGCACGAGCACTAGAACGGGGTCCTCGGCGACCGCCGCACGGCAGATATCTGCCGTGACTATATAACACTTGCAACACACCCACTAACTCCTGATCAAGACGAGGAATTTCTTAGACGCTAGAATATAGTTGTACAATGCCAGTAGAGGCTGGATGAAGTGATAAATTTTTAAGGGAGTAAGATTTTGATTACCTACCATCTCAAAGTTTTGTGTTGAATGTTCTCACGTATTGTCGGTAGAAGTAACTTAATCGGAGGATAATTTTATACACATATATATAATTTAATGAAAATACTAATGAAGTATGGAAGACTATTCTAGCTTAAAACGCTTAAAAAGCACAACTTTTATAGAAAACACAGATTCTATTTCATGACAAAAGAACAATACTAAATGTTAATATACCAAAATAAACAATATTTCTCACCTGAACTCCACGGGTACACTGAAATGCCTAATGATTTTTTTAAATTCTCTTTTCTATTACCCATCTTGAAAATGAACTACACTAATAAAACTTAATAATATACTTATACATAAAATATTTCATAATTTTTTTATGTTAATATATTTTACCCATGATTAGTACAACCACAACTATCTGAAATACGTAAATAACACAAATCGTTTGTCTCTACCGTCAATTGTCAGTGCAAAATTGATTTATGAAAACCAAAAACAATTTACCCATAGACAATTACTGTAATACATAGAGTAATGAATAAACATCACATACCTAAGTGATGTGTTTTTATTTGATTATATAAAATTATACAAAACAATGAAAAAGGATAAGAATAATGAGTAATAACTGCTAACAAGATGAACCCTAAGGTTACTGCTATCTTCGCGTGTTCTATTCTGTATTCGATAGTTTAGTAACAGGTAGTCTATCCAGATCTTAAACCAATCGAGTTCGGTATATTTCAAATGAACTTTGAGGAAATATTCAATTGAGCATTACTTGGACTACTTACCTCCCTGTTCTCAATGGCTAGTTTTTAACGCTTCTTATGTGTGGCAAAGGTTTCTTTCGAACAGGTTCATAGGAAGTTATTGGAAGGTTGAAGCTTATATCGAAGAGAGATTTAACTTGCTTTACAATTCATTGAACAGAGTCTTCCCGATACTAACTAAGAATGTTCTATTAACCATCAAACAGGACTGCTATAGATAACAGTTCTGTTTCTAAAACTGCTGATACATGCTTTAAATGTAATTTAGTTTACATCAGATGATAAGACTTATGCTCCGTCTAAAACCTGTTCATATCCATAACCCTGAAAATTTACAGCTCGAATTGCAAAACCACTTCGAATGCCTGGCTACAATGATATGGACTAGTATAGCGATAGGTTCATGGAAACAGTGCATACGGTTGGCTCCAAGTTTTTTAAGGGCTGCAGTACCGAAAGAACTATCAAAATTATCTGAATCGATTCTCAAACTAATCCAAATCTGCAATTATTTGAAGACCGATTACAAAGTCTTTGACACGCGATTTGGGGTAATTCAATATAATTTGTATTAAGTAACCAAAAGAGCAGAAGGCTCCAAAGTCTATTGGGCAGAAACAGTTAACGAAACTGAAAAGCGATGATTGCCCAACCCAAAGGTAATGACAGAGGTCGAGAATTTCTTGACACATTTATATTCTTTGTCACGCGAATCTGTTACCTATCTTGTTAAAGACCCACGAGCTAGATTGACTCGACGCTGTTCAATATTGTACTTCATGAAGGCAAAAGGCTACAGCTTGGAACAGCAGTGTTGCGGTGCTTTTTTCTAAAAAAGGTGATAATAACTTATTGAAGAATTACACATAAATTTCACAAAGTTGTTTTCAAGGATCATTACGAATCGTGTCCACGTGTGCGTGTACGCAGGTTTGATACTCCCAGCCTTCTGTACAAACTGGTTTCCGTAAAGGTATTAAAAACAAACATATACGCTGCATCAAATTACATAGAAGACAAGGGTATAATCACTATGTTTAGCGTTTGTGGACTAATAGAAAGGCTTAAATTCTGTTGAAACTTCGGCTGTACTAAACTGTAATCTATCCAGATACACTATCAGTACATCAAACTGTTAAAGTGCTCGCATGAAAACGCCACCGAGTCAGTAGGACTAGAGCTCGAAACCAACCCAATTGCATAGAGGTGTTTTATTTTTATTTTTATAAGGCCTCTTCTATGGGGTACCCACGTACCCCCCTATCTATCGTGGGACAGGAACTTTGTTTTTATTTCATATTTTTTCGCGCTCTTCTATTGTTCCTCCTATGATCTTTCATTCCTTTATTTTCTGTCTTTCTGCAATTCTTCTTTCTTTCCCTTTCATATCCATTTCATTCGATACCATTCTTTCGTCTTCTCATGCCTTAATTATTACAATTTCTTTCTTTTTATTCAATATCACACACATTTTTGATCTATTCTAGGTATACATTTTTATATGTATTATTTTATTTACTTGCCTATTTTTATACTTTTATTTACAATTTTAATAATTAAAGTGGACTACCAGATGGACCACGGTCGAGTCCACGCCTGGTTCACAAAAGCACGAGGGGTCCTCCTTGAGCTTAAACCGGTGAAGGTACTTGGAGAACCCCCCGTGCCTCGTGAAGAGCTGGACCAAAACCGCGTCCACTTCGATACTGCGGAGCACGCGATAGACTGAGACGGCATCCGAAAAAAATTTCCGTGTTGTCGACGCCTTCATACCTTCCATATACCTTCTATTCCATTCGTCAAGCGTTCCCAGCCTAAGTTGTCGCTTGACGAATTATATGGGGCATTCCTTATACTCCGGTCTTCTTTTTTACTTTAAGGCGGCGTCCTTGGCCAGTTGATCCGCCCTCTCATTCCCGTCCGTCTCCGCGTGCGCTTTCACCCAGTATAATCTAACATCCTTCTTTCTTCTCTCACTTTCATAATATTCTCTTTCACTCTTAACGCTAAGGGTGTCAGATCTTGTGACCGTCTGGAGAGCGCACCGCGAGTCGCTTAGTATGGTGTATGACTGCGCCGACTTGCCTGCATAGAGGTGTTACACAAGAAGTCGTTGTCTCTCCAAAACGTTATCACAACACCGTTGCATATAAAATGTCTTCAAGCTCGTGGAATGGGGCGGGCTTGGCATCAACAAAAACGGCGAGGACATTACCGCCGGTTTGCCGATGACATAGTCATAATCACCATAAGGCTAAAACCATAGACACCTGGGTACAATAATTGATGATTTCAGAAGAACCTCAGGACAAGTTAGGTCTTAAAATGAATATAGACACGATGATGTTTACATCTAATGACCACGTCTTGCCTACTCAAGTAGTTGTCGAAAACTGAGAAACTTGTCACATTTGGAAATTAAGTGTATTTCCAACATTGCATTCATTTGCTTGCCGAATATTTACAGATAGAAGTTGTATGTTTATTATCGTGTTGAAAAAAGTTAATTCTGGATCTTTGCAGTAATCGCTGGAAATTAGTTACTAAAACAAAGAACCGGAACTTTGAGAGGCTTAGTTCTTTGTGTTTTAACTTGACTTTTTTGTCGAAAATATATCTAGCGTTTTTCTTTCTTTGTGAATTGGTGGCCATAAATTTTCGTTAAAATATCTTATTTCTTGAGGCCCAATGAAATGAAATTTAAAAAAATTACATGTCAAATTTACAAGAAAACATGTGTAATATACTATGTGTAGTTTTTGACTACTAGAAAATGTGTAGTAATTCTTTATATCAAATATTATCCCTTCTGATATTTTTTATTATTATTAAATTACAGGTGTGTGACTGAACCAAAGTTAACTTTTTAAGCTATATATATACCGAAAAGAGCTCTTGGTTTAATCCTTTCATGAAATTTGGAGGAACCATAACATAGACCTGAGAAAACTCAGATTCTTATCAAGTTAATTACTAATAGCAAAAACACCTAATTTTTCAACTGTGTCTATTTTTATATACTTGTAACATTATTGTTTACTTTTCTATCTGTATTCCAGTTTAATTTGGTTTAATGTGTCTGAGTTTGTCTCTAAACCGGTACGTTGAAAGTAGTCGGTTATTATTATTTAAATCTTCACGGCCTGCTAAGATTAACTTGTCGCGTGTAAAAGATTAAGGAACAATGACGGATTTACCGTATAATGTAGAATATGCGAAATCTTCAAGATCTTCCTGCAAACTTTGTAAGAAAACTATTGATCAAGGAATATTAAGGATTGCTCTTATGGTACAGGTTCGTACATGTTCAACAAATACGTAGTAGTGTTTAACAAAGAGTGTTTTACGATTTACGATTAAGCCTTATATCATAAGGTTTATCAGTACATTTTTTCTAGAAACTGTCAAGTAGATACCATGGTTGCCCTTAAACAACCGCATAAAGAGATTAGTATGCTCCAGTTTAAAAACATAGCTCTAGAAATACTAATGACATTAACATTTTCGCATGTTAAAATGATAGGTGACCTCATGGTGATTGGCGTTGGGCTTTATTATAAATATTATAGGACCAGTCTATTTCATTGGACCATATTAAATATCGCCACCTATCTTGTGAGCTAGAAATTCTCTGTTAGGGATTCTTTTACCATGAAAACTTTAAGAACTGTCTGCTTACTACAGAAAGTAATCACAACCAATTGGATAAAATCTAAGGCAAACATTAAATTGCATATGGTAGTTATTATCAAAGCATGCAGAATTGATGCCTCTGTGACCAGGACCTACCTGGAATAGAGACTATGGACAGGCAAGTGCAGTGGCAAGCTTGCCATAAGACATTGGATACAGGTTGCTTCCTATGGCTCTTTTGGAAATATATAAGAGGGGTCCATGTCCAATAGTGTAACATATTTCAGCAAAAATTATGATGGTGATCAATTATTTTTGAGAATTAAATGTCTTTTACAAATATATAAAAAAACATTTATTTACATTTCAAGTACTGCTATTTTCTGATTGCTTACTACAATAGATGTGAATGTTGGGTGAAGATAGTTGATTTTATCAATATTGTTTAGTAGAATCCTCAATTTAGTTTTATGTATTTTGTTTGTATTATGGGTGTATAAAGCAATATGTTACTTACAGTCACCATTTTTTGATGGCAAGCAACCAAATTGGCATCATTTAGATTGTTTATTCTCTAAAAAACCACCTACAGCTATAAGTGATATTGCAAATTTTAACAAAATAAAACATGAAGATCAAGAGGATATTAAAAAGAGGATTAATGGTATACTTTTTGTTAATTTTATTTTAAGTTTAGCTATTTCAATACTTACATACTATATTATTTTTGATGCATTCATTTTTAAATTAAACCAATTACTAAAGCGTTCAGTTTATACAAAATAAAAATTTTACAAACACCTTTTTTAGTTCTTATATTACAATTTCCTTTATTTTGCAACTATGTATTCATAAACAGCTTGTTGATGAAACATCTCTCAATGACTTTATGGCTTATAATTGAACAACCCTTATGTGGATGATTTATTTCAAATTACTGGCCTCACTAATATTCCATTGATATTTGTAAGCATTAGTGCAGTGGTAATTTAATCAGTGTGTACTTATTAAGGATTGAGATCAGATAACATTCAAAGTGTCACATGGAGGCCATTTGTAGAGAACATATATTCATATATAATTGAAAATCTACTGCCTCCATATTTTTCTAATATACATATGAAGGATTATGATTACTTAGTTATGTACAAGAATAAGCAATGTTTTAGGTGGAGGAAGTAATGTTGTAGACGGAGGAGAGAAGGGCACTAAAAGAGGTAAAAACAAGAAAAATGGAGCAGCTTTGCAATTTTCTGTAGAGTATTCCAAATCTAGTAGAGCTACTTGTCGTCATTGTGAAATAAAAATATGTAAGGTAATGTATTGAATACTATATACTTATTATTTATTGTCCATAACTTGTCTCCGTTTCATAGTAAAACTGAAAAAAAATGTTTTAGGATGAAATTAGGGTAGCCAAAATTGAATATGATCCAAAATATGGAGACCACCCATTATGGCATCATGTTAAATGTTTTGCTGAAAAGAAAATTGAGCTTAATTTTCTTGGAGGTGGAGAAGAACTCCCTGGTTTTCAACTGTTAAAAAAGGAAGATCAAAAATCTGTCAAGCAAGAAATCAAGTAATTTTTTGTTATTATCTTTGACTTTTACCTATTCTTCTATAAAAATGTGACACAATTAGTAGATAATGCATAAATTAAATTAAGAAAAAACATGTTCCTTGACATGATACTTAACAAGTAAATTAAAATATCAACTTTTATAACATTAAGACATCTGCTATGGTTAATTTAATTGCAAATACCAATATAAAATGAAGTATGAGCTTGTACATGTAATTAGTGCATAAGGCATGAACATTATAGTTTAATGTGATTGATGTTTACTTTTCATTAATGTTGATTTCTTTTAATTCCTTGTAAACAATAATATTATTCCATCCCACAGAGAAAAATGAAGTTATTATTAGTGTTTACTGAAGTTAAGTTCACATAATCTATTTTAGATCTTTTTAAAAAAACATTTCACTTGTTAATTATGTTATAGGAAATCTGACACTGATGAGGTCCCCATTAAGAAAGTAAAAAAAGAACCAAAAGATGAAGAAGAGATAAAAGCAGAAACAAACCTGAAGAAGCAAATAGAGAAACAAAATAAACTTTATGATAAATCTAAAGAATTGTTAAATCAATTAACAAAAGCTGAGTTGCACGAACTGTTGCAAGAAAACCGTCAAGAAGTGCCTACTGGTCGTGACGAGGTATTATAATTTTATTTTTTTATTAAATTGTTTAAGTAAGGCTGATGAAATATTTCTTAAATACTATTTCTCATCTAGCAAAACATATACATATTTTTGTCATTTACATTGTTCATTAACCATTTGACTCCCCAGCAGCACCATTCGATTTTATGTCGAGAAAGCGTAAAAAAGTAAATTAAAGTAGTAAATAGTATCTTTTACAATAGGATCATATTTCTAAAATACAATAATTAATAACAAAATAAAGAGGTTTTGTCTGTTATCTTTTTAAAAAATGTTATAGGACAAACTTGAAAAATTTAATAATGAATAATTGAAAAAGAGAATAATAATTATAATTTGTAGCATTGATGTTTATCAAAACATGCTGGAAGGTTTCCTTTTCTGCATCGCGCGGAAATCAAGGGTGATACACATACAACAAGCGCTATCGCTTATTGGGTATTTTCACACATATATAGGGAAAGCACAATCACATTGCTTGGATTTTTTCAACACTTTTTTTTAAAATACCGTTTGGGATTCAAACTGTTAAAGATTTATGCCATTTTGTTTGATGAAGCAGTAAAAGATCAAAAAGTAATAATTACGACAATCCTTTATGTTAATCTAATACAACCAAAAAAAAAAATGAAAAGACATGGACATGTAAAAACCTGGAGGTTTTCTAAAGTGAACACTTTCCACCCAAGTTCTTACAATATTTTTTTAATTGCTAAATATATGTTTGCTCTGAGGTGGTATTCCATTAAAATTATTATTGATGAAGACAGAACATTTAAGACAGAGTTATTTTTTGCAATATATAGTCAATACTGTTTGTGGAAATTACACTAAATTAATGCTTGTTATTATCACAAACTAACAAATTATATGACAGAGTTTGATTCTAAAACTCCATATGATACTAAATTGTTATAAGTATACTATATTATTATATTGTAATTATGTAAATATATTGTTTATCAATTTTTGTTTCCATAATATGTTTTCAGTGCCTGAATCACTTAGCTGACTGCATGGCATTTGGTGTACCAGAACCTTGCCCAGAATGCAAAGTGGGACAAATTGTGCTTGACACTTTTTACTACAAATGCACAGGTAGTGTCACTATTTCAATACAACCACAAAGTGCATATTTGTTAAATTGCTGGGATTAAGTCACCTTATTTATTTAATGCCTTGTATGTGTTAATTTTTAATTACAGCAAAATAATTTTATGTTGTCATGTTCAGACATAAGATATACATATGCTTAATCATATGTATAAGAATCCTAAAATTCCTTGAGAATATTGAAGAGTTAGCTTGTTATGGAAAGAACTTTTTAGAAATTTGTTGTCTATGGTCATTAAACATTTTTTATTACATTATTTAAATACAACACACCACTATAGAATACACATCATTACCAACATTGCTTTTGATACATATATGTGTCTCATATGTTTCTCTTTTGTATCATCTACACTATTTATTTCACATTCATGTTTTAATAGAGATACTCTACAACAATGAGAAAGATGATAAATATAATTATTATTTTAAAGGAAACATGAATGAATGGACAAAATGTATGTACAAATCCAAGGATCCCAAAAAAAGGAAGATGATTGTACCTAAAGAGTTAAAAAAAAATGCTGCTTTCACAAAATATAAACCTAAAGTAGCCACAAGAATATTTGAGAGTGAGCCACCACCTCCCCCTGTAAACATTAAAAAGGAAGAGGTGACTTTGTGAGTTGATTTATCTTAATGTACAATACCACTAATTAATATTTCTTATTGAATTGAATCAAGTAAAATGTGCATAAATGTGACGAAACATGGAAGAAAACAACAGACAACATGCATGATACAAACCTTGCATAATCTAATATTGTTTAGCCTATTTGTGGGCAAGAAATATTCTACTTCAATGTGCAAGGTATATGTTATAATTGTTCCTATACCGCGTCTTCTGCAAGTGATCATAGTATGCAACATTTATCTTCATAATTGCTAATATCTACAATTGATACTGCAAAAAAGCCATAGGCCCTGCTTCAAAGATTTTCACGACGGCAATCACATGAATGAAAAATCACATCTGCAATATTAATACCGTAAATAATGTTTGTTTTTATTGTAAACTATTCAAATCAATCCTTAAGAAATAAAAATACCTGTTTTTTTTTTCATATTGTAAAGTTATTTCTTTGTAATTTTATTACTAATCGCTACAATGTCAATGACAATGTTATTTCATTTTCTAAAAATCACTACAGATTTTTTTTCGGTTCTTCAATACGATTCCCATGTTCTTCTAGATTCTAAAATTTATGTAATTATGCATGAAAATACTTGTGTTTTTAACAGGGATACTAAGCCAAAATTCATTCCTCCATTAAAAAATTTACAATTTTTCCTTATGGGAAAATTTAAAGCTTCTAAAGAAGAGCTTAAAAACCGTATACTAAAACTGGGAGGTCTTGTTGTATCAAAGATAACTGATACTACGGCAGCTGTGGTATCCTCGAAAAATGAAGTAAAGAAAATGTCTGCTAAAATGCAAGATATTCAGGAAAAAGAAATAGAGGTATGCAAGATGATTACTTTTTAAAAAATTGACTGTTAAACATATCAAATTTGAGCAATTAATCATCTCTTGCCATAAATTGGATGATGTCGGGAGAATAGAAAGATTTTTTTTTCTATGTATTCATCTTTACAGGTGGTTGAAGAATCATTTTTTGATTTGATTGATGCAAAGGAAGGAACTATTGGAGAATCATTGAGACTAATAAGAGAACACAATATTGCTGAATGGGGATCTGATGTAAGTTATCATGGATTTGTATACAATGCTGTTTGTTAAATACTGGTTTTCTAATATATTAAATTAGTCTTAATGTTTTTTCTTCATTTTGTTAAATACTTAACACTACAGTTTACTATTATGCGAAATTATACAGTGTTTGATTAGAGGTGTAAAATATTTAAAAAAGTGAATGTATTCTAATACCAATCAATCTGTATGTGATCAATTTGAAATATGTTAAGATGATTTATATTTTTATTAAAATGTCACAGGTCAGTAACTTCCGTCAGTACAAAATTTTTAGGGACAAAATAAATAGTGAGTAATAATTAATTTTAATATGTAGTATAAAACAAAGTCATATCCGCGTACTCTGCAAATGTCATTTGTGCAGCAGTTTGAGTCAATTCAAAAAATATAATAATCCGAAAACGCTTTTTTATACTATATTATCAAAAAAAAAATTATTAGGTATTTTAATCATTATTTAAAAGTAGGTGTTTCATGCAGCTTATACTGTTCAGTGTGGTATGAGTTGATGGATCCTTCGTCGTTCTTATATATATACATATTCTTCTGTAATTTGATTTTTTATTTACGCAGCCAAGTAAGCGGATACCGCAAGATGTTCTTGATGGAAAATCTATACAAAAGTCAGGAAGCCAATATGCCAAATCGAAATCAGGGGTTACCAAACTGAAAATTAAAGGTACTTTGGGAGACTATTTCATATTATGTAAATTTGATATAAATGCAAGAAAAAATAAACTATATTTATTTTAAACGTATATTTATTTAATTATCTTTGTGCATTTTAGTCCATGTACAAATTGCTGCACCGAATCTTGCAAGACATGAAAATAATCGCTTGCACTTGAACTACAAATCGTTTCCGATTTAGAAATAACTTTTGTTTGTAAATAGTCCCTATTCGAAGGGCTAGCCAGGTCTTAGTTCGTGTTTCCGGTTCAAAAAGCGCACAATTTATTAAATTACAATTATAGTTCATGATTAGCTTTCACTTAGAGAAAGTAGGAAAAATGAAAATATTAATAGGTAAAAACCAGTCATTGTGTTTTGTAATCTTTATGTGCACTATTAATATTTATTAAAGTTTTAAATAACAGGTTTGACTTGAGAACCTTTCGACCTCAACGGTCGGCGGGTGCACCTGCGATGTGCCCCGCCATCTGCCATTTCATTCTTAATCATTTCAACCGATAGACGCGAACTGCAATGCATAGGACATCCAGTGATTTCCCGGGACTACCCACGCCGCATCTACCGGGTCATGGTTGCTGCTCGAAAACCTTTCGGTTGCATCAGCAATGTGTCTTGCTACTGCCACTTCATTAATTCATAGCAAAGTTATGACCTTTAGGGTGGCTAAATTTTAAACATACATGTGTAGATAATTTATATTGTTATTTCATATTTTCTCCATTTGCTTCTAATAAAGCCGTGATTTCATCAGAACATAATTAATTGGGTAATAATTTTAACAGCTGGCGCTGCTGTTGATCCTGATTCGGGGTTAGAAGATGAAGCTCATGTGTACCAGGATGATTTTGGTGCGAAGTATTCGGTAGTCCTGAGTAAAACCGATGTGGTGGAACAGAAGAATTCATTTTACAAAATACAACTTTTAGAGAGTGACAACACGAAAAAGTAATGAAATATCCGTTTGTTGTTTAATTACTTTGAAAATGCCTACTGACTCTATTCACTGTAATTTCATGACTTGCGCTTACAGTACTTCTTGTTTAAATTTTTAAGGTACTGGTTGTTTCGCTCTTGGGGTAGAATCGGAACGCCCATTGGTGGTAACAAGGTTGAACCTTATCGGTCCCTTGACAAAGCTGTAGAAAAATTTTGTGAAATTTATATGGAGAGAACACAAAACCTTTGGGAATTCAGAGATAAATTTAAGAAGGTACTTTCAAGTTCTGTTACTTGATTAATTTTTTAGATGCGCATTACAAACACTATAGACTATAGACACCAATACAATTTAAAGTACTTATTAGGAAAAAGCTTAAAATATTTATACCATAATTTTATATTGATATATTTTACGGATTTTTAAGGATGTCATGGTCATTAATGAAATTTAATATTTTGATTTAAATCTTTTTCATTAGATGCCTGGTGCTTATTTCCCTATTGACATGGATTATGGAGATGACAATACAGCTACAACACTCGAGGTTGATAACAATTGCAAACTAGATGTCTCTGTGCAAAAGTTAATCATCCGCATATTTGATATTAATACTATGAAGCAGACTCTTATGGAGTTTGAGGTATGATGTTATGCTTTCTACATTACCGCTTGTTCTAAATAATTATCCCTCTACTTCCATACTATGGTTGTCTGTTGAAGAAAATGCCTAGTGTGATAAGACCGCCCAATGTATTTTTTTTTACTATTATGCAATATGCACATTTTTAAACATGTACAGTAAAGTGTAATAAATAAATAAAATTATCCTAAAAAGCAGTAAAAGTGAAATAAAAGTTAAGTCTTATTTTTTCAAATGACTATCCAGAATTTTAGGGTTATTTTGACATTTAATACGTTTTTTAATGTAATTAAAATTATGAACATTAATTCGGAAACACTATTTGCCTTTATTGAAAGTTCAAACGTTCTTTTCAGCTTGACACTGATAAAATGCCGCTTGGAAAGTTGTCAAAAAAACAAATCAAATCTGGATATAGTGTGTTATCTGAATTATTAAAATATCTAAACGAGGGCAAAGCCAATACAAATAAAATAATTGACGCAACTAATAGGTAATAAATCTTACTGATGCTTATTAGTCTCTTTTTATCTTTTTTTCATGTATGTGTTATGAAAGTTTAAAATTTTAATTATATCATACTTTATTACTATAGTTATAACAAAATTTCAAGTGTCAATAATAAAATCAATTATGTTTTAGGTTCTATACATTAGTTCCACACAGCTTCGGAACTGACAATCCACCGCTTTTGGATAACGCCGAGGCTATTAAAAGCAAAACAGAGATGTTGGACAATTTGCTTGAAATAGAAATTGCCTACAGCTTACTAAAGAGTGGTAAGTTGAATGTGTATGTACGCCACTGACACTATTTTTAGTAAAATAGATATAATTCATAACCGAGATCATGACTACATATGATTAATCTAGTTTTAATAAATTTTTAATTTCAAATTTTGGGTTAATATTTTTTACAGATGACCCAGACAATTCCGTAATACCTGTAGAGTCACACTATTTGAAGTTAAAATCAGAAATCGCTCCACTTGACATAAAGTCACCTGAATTTGAACTCATTAAAGAATATGTTAAGAACACACATGCGGCCACTCATAACCTATACACATTGGATATTCATGCTGTGGGTATAGATAAATAATAAAATAATCTGTATTATGGAAATTTATATTATCATTGATGCCTATATTACACACATAATATTTTAATTTTAGGCATTCAAAGTAGTTCGCGATGGAGAGGAAAAGCGCTATAAGCCGTTTAAAAAGCTACACAACCGACGACTGCTATGGCACGGGTCGAGGGTCACTAATTTTGCTGGAATTCTCTCTCAAGGTCCTATATATTTATAATATACTGTTAAAAAGTTTTACCAAGTTTCTTTTAATGTACTACTTTGTAACTATGAATACGTACATATTATAACATTTAGGTTTTTCATTACAGGTCTTCGCATAGCTCCTCCCGAAGCACCAGTAACTGGATACATGTTCGGAAAAGGCATTTACTTCGCAGACATGGTCTCAAAATCGGCAAATTATTGTTGTACCAGCAGGGTTCATCCAATTGGTATTATGTTACTGTGTGAAGTGGCACTGGGCGATATGTAAGTAATACAATATTTCTAATATGTACATTGTTATTGATAGTCAGTTTAAACGAAAGGCGCAAAGGAAAATGAAAAAGATTTAAGGCATGGCAGATAGATATAAAATCTATGTATTATATTAATGTTATGTAATAAAATGTTTGACTGTTTCATTTTGATTTATTTATATAGTATGATTGTTATTTCAAATACATTTTATAATGCAGTTAGCAAATTTACATCATGATTGTTAATTATAGGAAAAAGTGCCACAGTTCGGAATATGTAACGAAGCTGCCTAGTGGCAAGCATTCGACTTGGGGCGTAGGGCGAACGCAGCCGGACCCGGCGCAAGCGCGGACCTTGCCTGACGGCACCATCGTACCGCTCGGCCTGCCTGTTCCTGGAGAGCAAAACACTTCGCTTCTGTACAACGAGTATCCTTTTCGAATTTATTTATTATTTTTAAGAATAATATCATAATGGACATTGGATAAGAACATACATACAAACATTTTAAATTTTTCGACCGAGATAAGCAAGAAATATTTTGTATACCTTGTGGACAAATAGCTTTACAATAAATTTTATAATCACATAGGACATGCAACAGGAATAACAGCTTACTTTACAAATAATTACGATCGTTATGCTATTCCATATTTTGCAGATTTAAAAATAATTAACTATTTTATTATTTTTTAAATAAACATGTTGTACAATTTTACATAATAAAAAGGCTCAAGGTCACTTGGAGAGCAATGGAGAGGGTTGTGCTCGTTATGAGATTGAATCAGAAATGAGGTTAGCAGAAAGACCAAAGTACTGACACAGCTTGAAGAATTGCTCGTCTGAAGTGGCAGTAGGCGGGGTACATCGCTCGTGCAACTATTGTGGCCAAAAGGTTGTCGCGACCAGGAACCTGTAAACGCGGCGTATGTAGGCCCGCCACTGAGTATTTCGATGACATAGTCAAGGTCGCTGGATGCGAGCGTCGCAAGACTGGTCACTATACCGATTTTTGGAGGCGGCCTACACAGTGCTTTTGCAGCGAGCGTCTAACGATTTAAAAAAAATAAGAAAAATAAACTATTGTGAAAAAAAAAACAATTATCATGAAATTTTGCCTAATTAACAATTTTTAAATTTTTAGCTCCGAAAACCGTAGATTCAGACCTGATTGTATATATTTCAGTAAAGATTGTTTGTTTTTTTTACTTTTCAATAACTTTGTGTTGTATTCTGATAATGACTTGTTACATGTTATTATTTATATTTTACGTTTTGACCGATGTTTCCTTAGCAGAGATTCAGATTCATCGTTTATGATATAGCCCAAGTAAAAGTGCAGTATCTACTGGAGATGAAGTTTAATTACAAGTAATGAAGTTAATATCCTCCTGTTATTGCATCATTTCGTTTTTTAATTTTAACACCTATATTTTGTCGTATTTTTAATATTGCATTTATATTATGTCAAGAGAATGTCATTACATTTCGTTCATCAAAAAAGTGAATCATACCTTCGATAAAAATAATACTGTTTTGATTTGGAACAGTATTAAGTTATAATTATGACGGTTAAATATATGATATTGATTTATGTCTGTAACATAATTAAAATGCGTGATTGCGTAAAACTGATTCTGTATTTATTAAAATGTTATTTCTGAATATATGTTTCATTACTGATATGTCATTATTGCAGAGAATGAAAGAACCGGTCCGCGGATCGATCCATGGGCTACGCCAACCCGAATATGTCGGAAGCACATGCCCTTGGCATGGTATTAAAATATCCAATTGTTAAGAAAGTCTATATGATGTATTTACACGCTTGTACACGAATCCGTTGTACCAGACTCGAACGCAGTAAAACTAGTCTGAAGGTTACGTAAGAGAGGTACTTTGCGTATATTCTTTAAGCAATTAAAAACTGTGCCAGAAAGCAAAATGAGAGAAATCTATTCCAAAGCACGCCGGCACTGGCCCCTGTGGTTTAAAAAGTCGTGCGATAGGTAGGTAGTTTATACCTGGAGTATCACTATAATTAAATATTTGTTAACACGTCCTATCAAAAGTATTGTATTTTACTTCATCACAACATTGATTTATTGATATAAATTTCTAGCTAAGCAAAACTAATTTTAAATATCAGGTGATCTTTCACACGAAACATTGTATTTCCTTGACTAGAGCCAAAGATCTATTTTAACGTATCATTAATAATTGACGTGTATTAGTGCCTATTTCATCGATTGCTATCGTCTCATACGAATAGTTAAAGTAAAATCGCCTTGAACTACGGCTGCTTTTATTAGTTAAAGCTTATTTAACGTGGTTAATAAATTCATAGTAAAAATAAAACTGAGTAAGAACAAATTAAGTATGACCTCACCCAACAGTAAATCTTGTATTATTAGAAGAATTTCCATTATGATAAAAGAAAGCTACGTACAAAAGCAATAAGTCAATATCCTAAATAAATTCCTCAAATTTACTAAATTAAAAAAGAGATCAGAGTAAAGAAAATTTAACCTGTTTAAATAACTTGAACCGTAAAATGTATTTGCATAAAATGGCATTTTTTTCCTAATCCCTCAACCAAATGCGTATTAAATAATCCATGGCCTATAAAAAACGGCCATATTGTTTATACACACATTGTATGCAAAAATAAATTAAATTATTAAAAACAGTAAAATTTTCTGGTCCAGTTATATGACAATTTGTTAGAAGTTTTTGTCAGGATTTTAAATTACGCATACAAATAACGAGATGTAGCAAACAGTTACGATACGCGTAAATTTAATACATTTGTTACTTCGTTATTGCTACTTCTTTACAGTGCTGACTTTCATAACAAAGTAAAGAACTTTGTAGTCAAAGTCTTGACAAGTTAACAATTATTTAAGGAATATTGATTCGTTCGTTTGATGTGGTTTTTGTTTTTACTTGTAATAACAATACTGTAACAATATTTTTCTAAAACCATCATAGTAGGTTACTGTTTTTTACATGGCAACACCTATAAATTGACGTTAAAACCAAGAAAAACATAGCGCTTCAAGCGATGAAGTCGCGTAAACTAAGTTGATACTGTAATAGTAAAATTTTCTTAAAACAGCTGTTTTCGCTGTACCGCTCGAATCATTGTCTTAAATGTCTCTTAGTCTCAGTACTTTTGTCAGTGTGCTAAATTAAATTCTGTGACACCTTATAAACAATGTTTCGGACCAATTTCAATCAATTCATTTTTACATATAGGCTTGGCTGTAATATAATTCCGTTTTAAGAGATGTGTTACTAAATATTAGATAATAAATATAGTTTGTAAATCTACGGGTGTGCGTAATTATGGAAGTAGACATTATGAAATGGAATAACAAAGAAGTTTTAGATTTATTACAAAGAGATAAAATTTCCAAAAATATTATTGACATATGTAGATCACAGGACATCGACGGACAATGCCTTTTGTCATTTGTGGATCGTGATTTTTACGAATTTCCATTTGATCAACTTAAACTTGGTGAAAGGAAGAGATTTATTTTGTTAGTGAAAAGATTGCAAAGGAAAAATCGTGCAGCTATGTTTGAGCTTGGCCTCTGCGATGATCCTGTTTTTATTAACCCTGCTACTAATATTAATTTCCTTGGCACCAATTTGTCACATCTAAGTTACAATCTACATAATCAATTACAAAATGAACTTGCTTTTGGGAGAAATTCAGATTGTATATCAAACTTTACCCCTGATGTAAAAGCTTCTAAATTAAAACCAGAAGTATGGAAGACTTGCATTGCTCTTGGTATGTATTTTCTTGTATTAATCAAAAGAAATGAGATTTGGTTGTGATTACATCATGTTGTTAAAAGATATAAACAATGTCATCAGTAGTTTAAAAGCAGTGGTTGTTTTTTACAGGATATGTTTTTTTAGTGACGTGGGTTACTGCTGTGGTCATGGTGATAGTGCATGATAAGGTGCCAGATATGAAAAAATATCCTCCACTGCCAGATCTTTTTCTGGATAATGTACCTCATATACCATGGGCTTTTGATATGTGCGAGATCACTGGATCTCTCTTAATGGCCATATGGGTGGTTGTGCTTTTCTTCCATAGGCATAGGTCAGTATGCTAGTTTTTTGTACAACAGTTGATTTATTATCACAAGTAGTTTTTCCATATTTATTTAATAATGCGCTTCCTTTATTTATTCTCTGAAATTTGAGAACAATATTAGATTTTTGAACCATTGGCTAAAGAATGAACATTGTATAAGAATTCAATTTCCTTGTCCAGCCATCTGCCTACTTTATGCTAAATCTGCTAATGCACAGTGTACATGTACATTGCCCCCTGCATTAATCATTTCTTATATATATATATATATATATATATATATATATATATATATATATACACACATATATATATAGCAAGAAAAGGCAAAACTATTGATGTTTTGGTTCAGGTGTGTTTAAATGACTACTTTTCTTTCTGCATAAACTTCATTAATAATATTTAGGTAAAATAGATCTGGAATAATATTGTTTTGTTTTTATTAACTAAGGCTTTGAATGCATTAATTTTGCAATTTAGTAATAAATTATGAGTATTAATTTAATTTTATTACATGATACAAAGTACATAATTAAATTAATATTTTCTCATTGGGCTTACACAAATATAGAAAATATTCAAATAAGCCTCATGAGAAATTACTGGGCTGATAAGACTTCATACAATAGTTCAAATTGGTCACTTTCTAACTTTATAGTGCAGTGTAATGTGCTAACTGTAAAGCATAAGACCAACTCCCTTAACTCTCTCATACTACTATAAACTGAAGCTAATTTATTATTGTTAATAATTACAATAAAGACAATAATAACAAAAGAGTATTTTACAAAAATGTTATAAATGAAGTGTTTTAGCATGATATGTATTCTAGTTATAATGTATAAAATATTTAATTTAGGTTGAAATAGCATACATGATTGGTTTATATTTCTCCCATTAGGTTTATAATACTGAGGCGGTTCTTTGCATTGGCTGGAACTGTATTTTTGCTGCGATGCTTTACAATGCTCATAACTTCGCTGTCTGTGCCTGGCTCCCACTTAAAGTGTGAGCCCCGGTTCTACCCACCTGCGGATGATCTGACTGTGTGGGGACGAAGGCTCAGGCAGGCTTATGACATCTGGAGTGGTGCAGGAATGTCAGTGCGAGGTGTACGCACTTGTGGTGACTATATGTTTTCAGGGCATACTGTAGCATTAACTTTGCTGAATTTCTTCATCACCGAATGTGAGTATTCCTAATCATTTTGTATTTAAAAGATTTTAGAGATGTAATTTTTGAATTACAGGAAAAGATTTTTAAGGTATTGTCACCTTTTTTTATTATACACATTAGTGTACATGATTAGTATTGACATGAATTGATTACTCTTTGAATAAAATACTGTTTATCTCCAGATTTATTCATCCCAAGTTAAATTTTTTTTTAACTTTCCAAGAAGACATATTCATTTCAGAATTAAAGCATGCAGTGAATACATATTTCTAATTCTAATTAATGGAACGAGTAAAGCTTTAGGAATTTAAATATTGTATAATTAATGTCTTAGATTGTTAAAAGAAGGAATTTAAAATTACTTTGATTTATTTAAAATCGCAAATAACCCCTAATAACACGAATCTATAGGTACTTTAATTAATTCTAGAGAACATTAAAGGAAAAGAATTATATTGAATGAAATATAAAAGATATACATGGTTTTTTCAAGTAGGTAAATAGCTAGAAAGTTCCTTGTTTCAATTGTGCTAACACAAGCCTTCATCAAATCATCATTGCAAATTCATTATGTATGACAGTTTAGTTAGGTTATCTAACCAGTGACTCATACAAGGGTTATTTTGACGTTTCTATTTTAGGTCGTATTTTTTTTCATTTGCCGCTTACCACACAAAAAGTAAGGTTAATGCCCTCTTCAAGTTTACTAAAGATGATCTTAATAAGACAATAGGATTCGATCTAGTCAAGATTCGGAGACATTCCCACTTGGCTTTCTTGAAGCTACTGAAATTTCGCCAAGGAGATGCATACCCTTCCATGCCAATTCTGTTACATCCTAAACTGATTCCAATATTGCTGCGCGAAGATAAAGCCGTATTCCTAGCCGAAAGCCCATAAGTACAGTGTTTTTAAGCAATCTGTTAGCCTACCCGGCCCAACACACAAAGAAAAATGTTGTCAAGAGAAAGATTAGCTAAAGCACTTCTCTCGGTCCCGTTCCTCCAGTGAATTACATCACTGATAGAGTAACACGGTGACATGGAGACGATGACTAATCACGCATTATACCGAATCATACGTTGTCTCCAAGCCTTTAGGAAAATTAACGTTTTATATGAGTTTGCATTTTAGCTTGCATTAGGAATTTCAATTAGGCCAAAGAATTTCTTATCCTCATCACACTGGAACCATCTTTCTTGACGTGACCAAAGCTTTTGACAAAGTTTGGCATATTATACACGTATACTGTATAAGAACGGCATGTCAGGTCGTCTGGTTTGCATAATAGGGGACTTTATTAGCGACGAAAACTAGGAATCGTGTCCAGGGAGTATGCTCCTCACATTCGCATCCTTTTCGACTCCTACCATTATCGTAAAATTCGACGCCTTCCAATAAAAACTATCGCCTTAGGACTTTGCTTTCGGATATGGAATATCAAAATCAATCCCTCGAAGTGTGACACTCTTCTTGCCTCGTAAGATAATTCACCATTTACACCAATTTCTCTCATGAACTGCCTGGTGCCATAGGTTGACAAAGTAGGACATTAAGGTGTCGTCTTTGACAATAAATTCAGCTTCACTTGTGGACTGAAGCTGAATTTATTGTTTTCACATTCTCCTAATTAATAAAAATAGTAAAATGTCTCTTGCCAACTAAATACACCAGATGACAGTAACGCGCACGATAATGTTATACGCAAACCCTACGATACGCCCCATTTAAAGTAATTCAAGCGAAGCGCTCTCCGGAGATTGAGATTTTTATTCGACCTCCCAGGCGATGCGGCAACTGAAATGTAGGTAACAGGTTCAACTGGTTAGCTAGAATTAAACATCCGCAACCAGATCACAAACATGCGTACTGGCATCAGGCAGATTCTTCACTATCTCTCGTGTATGAAGCGTCGTGGGAGCTTCTACAAATACTTCCTGACACTAACGCTTTTGCAATTGGTGATTATAACACCCATCTGAGCCGAGGTTCGGCGCTGTCATTCACTGGCTAATAGAGTTGCTAAACTCGAATAGATATATAGCCCAAACGCAGCATCCTAATGGACCCTTGCGTCTAGTCAAGAAGCGTTCACTGAAGCGACTCAAGCTTGGGGATCTTCTAATCTGGAGAAATAGTGTAAGGACTCTAGCTAACGTTCCTGACGGAACAGTTGAGCACAATTCCTGCATAGTGGTTTAGGCGTTGCGCCTTTCGCGCTATGTGAAGAAATAAACGTCAAGGGGCAAACAGAGTGACAGACATATATGATAAGGTTGATTATTTGAATATTATTATAAAATTTCATATTTTATATTTTCATATGTTGTCCACCACATAAATCTACAAGATAATTTATTTGGTAATTAAGAATAATTTCCGCTACTTAATACAAAGTTAAATTTTGTTTTTCATCACATTGTAATGAGCGCATTTTAAACCAGTCACGTATCTAAAAAAATATTTTTTCGATGAGAATTTTACATATCGTGATTTTGTTTCGAAAGAGAAGAAAATGTACTTTGATGCGTATCAGGCTGACATAGTAATATATGTTGTAATTTGTGTTATTTTTTTATTCACTTTCATTACAAATTTTCGTTTCTCTTAATAGAAATTATGTTTTGTCAACGAGACGGGTATGTTAGGTAGTTGGGGGCACTGGGTGGATAGACGACATAGTCAAGGTTGGTCAGTGGGCTGACTTCTATTGGCAGACATGATGATGATGATCATGATGATGATTCCGTCACTAATATTATGATATTTAAATGATAAATACTTTTAGTGATAAATTTTGCAATATTTTGTAGTTTGATCATTAAAATATAAAATATGATTGTATAAATACTTTAATAATAAGAAATAATACATCTACTAATAAATTATTGATTTATTTATGTTTAAACATTCATTGTCTGACAACAGAAATCAAAGCTAGTTTTTACATTGTATTTGTAAATAATGGAAAAAAAATATAATCTTGTTTTGTTATGGAAATTTCAGCCTAGTGTACTTGCTAAACATCGTTTGTTATCTAAAATACTGAACACAACGATAGATAAGTAAAAAGGAAGCAAATTATGTTGCGTAGTTTGTTTAATATTTACGCGGCATTATCTCAATAGTATTTCTGTACTGTCGATAATTTATTAGGAATCTTCGGGGCTGCCAGTGGCGCGCGTCTCTACAAGTTTTATTAATATTTAATGAGTTTTTTGTTTTCTACGATTATTTTGGTTTAATCAACTATTATGAGACACCGGGTTTTCGAAAACAGATATATATTTAACTAAAGATGTGCTGGCTTGTTATACAGAACACTTGTATCGAAAAACATGCGTGGAAGGGACTATATTAGTAACTTTTTGAATTCGCCTGTCTCCTATTTCTTGTCACAAGTAACTATAGGTGAAAATGCATCTGGACAATAGATTTCTGCCTCTAACAAGTAGTAATATGTAATAAATAAGTAAATAAGCGCCTGGAATATCATAAATAATATTCCAGACACTTTTTTTATAGACTTTGCAACTTGACACTGTATTTTAATTTATCGCTGTAGCAATCTGACACCCGCCATTTACGTATTGTTTGAGTGATCTCGATTTTGGAATGCGAATTCTTGTTTATATGAAATTTTGAAGAGTTAACTGAAATATTGTTGCTGAAGTTGTATTATATATTGTCACTAATCACCCATCTACATAAAATCCAAATGGCTACTTCTGTTACATATACATAAATCTGTAAGATAGAAGAAAAACTGATACACTAGTCTTTTCACAGGCCTCGATAAATGCCAAGTTTCGTTATATATTTTCAACAAAAAGTTAAATATAATTTTGACTGATGTGGTAAATCTGATGTTCGTTGTTTGTTGATTTTTTTTGACAAATTTAAATAAACTAGAAATCTTCCAAAGGTTTTTTAGCATATTGGTTCAATAAGAGCATAATTAATCAGTACACTACATATATAAAATAGATCCAATAATTTAACCAAGGTAACTGAAATGTTTTAATGGACACTGCGATGGCTTCGTGTAATCTAGATGTCCAAATCATCAATTACGTATACAATACAAAGAGTTTCGCATTTTGTTTATCAATAACGATTTATTATACTGACGTGCGTCAGCCCTGATGTGACATTGTTAGAAGAACAACCTATATTTTCCGTCGCACAGTCGCCTCAAAACCGATTTACGACGGTGCGTCACAAATGTTTGCACTTTGTGCCCTTTAGATCTCTATTAATATAAATAATATATGATTATCATTTTATTTTCCTATAAACAATGTGGTAAACATTGTTCAAAATAAGTCTTCTGTTTGGAAAACCTCATTGCTTTAATAATATTGTAATTATATATTTGTGTGTTTAAACCTCCTTCGCATCTTAACGAAAGTATGAAAAAAATAATAAGCGGAATCGGTATTAACTTTTTCGTCTTTTGTTTTTAGCATATTGCTTGGTAATGTTTAATTAGTATTGCTCCTCGATTAAAAAAAAAGATTTCTAAAAACTATCTCAATTTCAGTTCAATTTGTAGGGAATTAGGAAAGTGCTCCTGGGAGTTCCTTACAGATGAGATAGAGTCGTCGCGTGCGACGAAGTACGGGGTGTCACCCGCAATTTGCACCCGCGCAAAGCTCCGGGTTCCGATAACGTAACCAATAAGTTGACCCAACTCCATCCGACTTATATCATTCACAATTAGATTCTTATCTTGAACGCGGTTATGATCAACGGATGTTTCCTAAGACAGTCGAAGAAAGCGGAGGTCATAGTGCTCCTCAAGCTCGCTGACAATCCTTCGTGCTATCGTCCTATAATTCTCTTAAAGATTTATGAGAAAATATGCGAAAGATTTCCTCCTTTTTCTAGAAAAGTTTGAATTTCACCTAAGACACTCCTGTTTTCAGCGAATTGAGGCATCACACATGGGCGCTATTTTCCACGACTAAAGTGTATGTCTGGCATAACGATCTTGTATACAAGCTATAAGACTTCGCTATGCCATTTTCTTTCATGGCCGTTAAGCTTAAGATTAGTACAAAAACCTTCGTGTGAGATTAAGAAAATATTAAGTGTGATTTGTACAACGCTAAAAAAAGCCGTTTAAAAAAAGTAGGTTAAGAAATTTTCTCGCGAAAAACTAATATACTTTATAACTGTGAATTTGAGAGCATCTGTCGTTACGCAGACATCACGTTTAACTTTGTAAACAAAAACGTCGTGTATGTCTTAGTTTAAAAATAAATACACGCTATTTTTGTTTTATGACGTAGGGCGTAACAATGGTCGTGTCGTTTGTCTCAACTGTAAACGATATGATCTCATAACAATGCAAAATGCTTCCTGCGATTTTAAAGTACTGTACATTTCTCGTTTACATTATATTCGTCGAATAAATTAATATGAAAAAATGTAAAACTTATCTGATTAGTTAACAAAAGCGGCCTAAGTTTGCATTTGAAGGCATCCTGCCGTTTATACTGTGCATGTGTGTTTTTAGAAAATTCTATTTATTTAATGGATTCAGGCGTTATTTTGCGGAAGTTCATCCTAAGTAGGAAAAGGATCAATATATAGCTACTTCCGCCATGCAGCAGTAGTCGTGCAATAAAGTGCACCGCCCACCAGCCCGCTGATAAATGCTGATAAATGCATTTAGCAGCATTTATGCATGGCAGAAGTAGCTATATATTGGTCCATTTCTTACTTAAAATTCTATTTTATGAGATTCGTTTTTCCACTGTTTTTCCACTGACTCGGTGAGTTTATGAGATATCGACGGCAAGTACATCGGAAAACACAAAACAAAAAGATTAAGACTGCACATTTGGTCACCCGAAAAGACAACGATTAAAATAAATATAAGTATATAAATTGACATAGGCACAGTTGGCACATTGGCCGCTAGTATTATCTTTAATTAAATATCTGCATCTTCATATATTTTTAGTTCATTTACAATTGCTAACGCCTACTAGTCCTTTTTATCCTGAAAAGAAACTAAAATAAGACAGGAAGATAGTGGTGGCGAATATACTATAGCGAATATACACCTTTAAGATATAAGATGGCTTGTTTCGTTTATCCAGGAATATCTTCTAACTAGAATCTAATCCTATCATTAGTTTTTCTTCTATTAATATTCCCAATCTGAAGGCTACGTGAATTATCTCTTCAAATTTTACCACAACATATTACGTAATAAATTTCAACAGTAATGGATTATATACATAAAAATACTTAAGAAAATCATCATTTCGAAAAAAAAAATCATTAAATTTGTAAAGATAAAAAAATGCTAAGTGATGGGTGAATCAATTAGTAGGCGACAACTTTAAATCTCCGTGTTTGTGTTCTTCTAAAATGTTGGTAATTTTTATAAGAATGGTACACGTAACATAACTTGCATCTAAGTTTATGTTCATGTTATCGTCATGTTCGCGGATAGACGCCCGCTACAAGGTACAGGAATTCCCCAAAGATCGGAACAATGACCAGCTATGCGCTGTCTGCATCCTGCTACGTCCCGCGACCTTAACTAGGTTTTTTATAATCCTTAATTTTTGCTTAGGGTTTTATACATGTTTGGACTTGTCAACCTCGTTGTAACTGTCATAAACATTCGCCATCACACCATTAAACAATTATAATGGAGGCTAGGCGCCAATCTGCAAAATAATTAAGCCTCTTCCGACTTTGTTCCGACAGAACAGATCGACAGTAATTCTCTCTTCGATTCTTGGCACATTCCATCAACACATGATTCACATTTTTTCGACACAAACTACTATTACAAAAGTCCTGTTTTAGCAACCTTCCCAAAGAATGTGCCCAGATCTCGGCCTTAAAATAAGTATTATTAATTGTCTATCTATTTTAATCAAATTATGTTAACACTACCAAGTTCGTGTAATTGGTCTTGATTAGTAGGGAGTTCATTTTTAGAGCTCCTTGACCCCGAAATCTGTTTTCGTTTTATATTGACCCGTAAGAAACCAATTTTGACCTCAAGAGGTCGATCAACCAGTTTGCAATTCCATGGATTATACCTAAACAAACTCTTCAGAAAGCCAACATTCCATTTGTCTTTTTTTGGTCTTTTAGAGATTTATTGTTGTTGCAGATACTTCGCGCAGCCTTTACCTGCTGCACATCCTCACGTGGGTGATGAACATGTTTGGCATCTTCTTCATCCTGGCGGCGCACGAGCATTACTCTATCGACGTGTTTATCGCCTTCTACATCACGTCGCGACTTTTTCTCTACTATCACACGCTGTCCAATAATCAGGCCCTAATGCAGAATGACTCTTCCAGGTATAGACTCCATGTTTCTACTTACTGCTTCAAAATCTTTACGGATCAAAATTGACGTAAATTTAACTATATATTTTTGTAATATGTAAGCTCTTCGAATAAACAGATAATATATTGAGGGTCCCATAAATAAATGTCAAACAACAGACAATAAATAAGTAATTCGTGCTGCATTGGCCTTTTTTAGAGAAAATTAAAAACTTGCATTGAAAATTATTACCAATCTAAGTTAGATTAGTTGTAAACGACTTTGTTTAAAAATTAAATACTGTGAAATCTCGTTTGATGCGGTAAATCCGTTCTGCAGAAAAGCGCATATAATAAATTCGCATTAAAAAAGACTACTTGTCTGGAAAAAGTAGGAATACGTTCCGTATTTTATAAAATCGAAATAAACAAAATAAGAGTTAAAATTTACTTAAAATCGTACCAAAAAGTTTGCAGAAATTAAAAGAGGTAGATTGCTTAATGAATTACTTCGAATGCTTAAAAGATTCTTATAAAAGCTTAAAATATGAGCTTGAAATAAAATAAATTGAATTAGGTTTTTTTATACAAACCTAATTCATGGAAAACATTCATTTTATTTTATTGAAGATTATTCTTGTTTTACAATTTTTAATTATTATCGGTATTTGGTAAGGGTTTACACCGTTTGCGAAGTGGTTCCAAGTCATCTTCATCATCAGAAGACTATTTCTGCAATATATATTTGCGGTAGAGGCAATGGAGTTTCACAAACTTCATTTTCGTTCTGTGTAGCTCTTGCTTGTAGTGAGCTTTTGCAATGTAGGGAAACCCGAGTTGCAAAAGCTCACTCTAAAAACAAACCACTGACCTAGATGTGAAAATTTAAGGTAGATGCAGCAGTCCTTTACATCCATAAACGTTATGTGTTCGCGTAACAAATGGAGTGAACTTCGAACGTTCGGCTTCGTGAACAAGCCTTTTGGATGAAGTAGAAACCGCATAACTTGAAAAAGTCGGAAAAATAATCCTCATACAACCTTACAGTATTAATAATATTTATTTTTAAACACATGATTTTCTAGGTGTAGCTCTCTAGTCATATCAGACAATTTCAGCCGAGTCACGTTATATCGTGACTAAGTTTAATTAAACAAAGCTAAAAAGATTACTTTTGTTGGGTTAATGTCCCGTACGTTTGAATCTATATAGTTAAAAACTACTTATCAATTTGGACGCGTGTGGACAGATACACAGACACTAAGACAGACAACGCCTCATGATGAGTAATACGTTCTACTCAGGCTTTTTAAATACAAAACCGCTTCAGTCGCTCTATGAAACAAACATAATAATTTCATTAGCAAAGGCGTTTTAAAACAAACGCGACTGGGTTTCGAAATATATATACATATACATCTAATTAAAAATTTATCAAAGAATCCTCCGCGATCATTCAAATATTGAACATAATGTCTGCTAGGTTGCAACCTTAACACTGTCGCTTACCTTATATTATTTGCAGTGAGTTATTTAGTGTTTAGATTATCCAATAGCATTTTGCATAAAGCAGAAGCTTTTTCCAGGCTGTATTTTTTAATAGAACACCTTAAAAAAATGTTGCTCGTTCTAATGGATTCTCTGCAGCTATATTTCTACCATATTTCCAAAACATGACAAAATATTTGAAGATAAAATATCTATGGAAATTTGCTTTACGGGAATTTCCAGGCTTTTACTAGTAACAGTTGCTGAGTTTCTTAAGATATGTGTCTACGTTAATAGTTGAAGTTAAGCCAATAAATGTTCGAAGACCAATCCGCTTACTAACTGCGAACTCTCCAGTTTTTATGTTAAGCTAACATAGATCTCCGTCGAGGCCCCGGTAGATTCTCGGGATCACCTAGACCACTTTGGGAACCTTTGAGAAAAAAAATCGTGTAATTACTTCGAATATCGAGGACATACATGTATCGTTATTTTTGCTTCCTAATACATCGATGTTTAGAAAAATAAAGTGTACATTCGAAAAAATAGATTACACAAGTTGTTTTGTGTGGAATCTTATCACTCTTATAACGGTTGCGGCGCATTATATTTATTTATTATATATAATATTAGACGCAACGTTTAGACGTTTTGCTATATATAGCTAAGAAGTAAGAAAAGGACTAATATTTAGCCACTTCCGCACATGTTGGCTAAATATTGGTCCTTTTCATACTTAGGATGGACTTCCGCAAAATAACGCTTGATTCCATTAAATATTAAAGCTAATAAGTTTAGGCAGGCGGTTTTAACGAGTTACTCACAAAAAAACATAAAATAACAGAATACACAGGATACTAAAAGCTTTCCTTAGTAAGCCAACGGGTACTTTTGGTAAATTATATTAATAGCGGTATTATCTATAGTATATGTAATTAATTTAGTTTGTTTTGCTTCCATAAACTATAGACGCAAATTCATATTTAACGACCCATTGCTGCGTATACTCGATTAGTAAACATCAATAAACGGAAGGTCGGCGTAAAAGTTGACCCTGTTTTGGAGAATAAGAATTAAGTTATAGGTTTATTATTAAATATAGGCGGAAATTAAAATCACTTACCGACATCGGTGTGTCTCCTAGCAATATTTACATTAAGCTAAACATCTGAAAATCGACCATGAAATTAAAGAGGTTAAAGACCTCTTTAATTTCAATAAAATTAATTATTTCAATAAAAATTATTTTCTTTTACTTGTATAAAGTCATTGTATAGTCAAAAGGCATACAGTACAGTACCATACTGCTGGGCTCAAATTGTCATATAATATTAAATGATTGGCTTTCTAGTATCATTGCTTCTTAGTAAAGAAATATAACGTCGATATACATTTTGTATCATTTGCTGAATAATAACTATCTTTATTAGGAGATATTTGCGTCACTGATTATTATTTTCCCGTTGTGTGTTTGTTAATAACATACTTCGATTCCTGTCTAATAATTTGGTGGTCTAAAGTTTAGATTATTCGAGTAAATATGATTATCTTTGATATAATTCCTCCTTATAATATCCAAAGATCGTAAAAATTACACAAATTCTCAGAATTTTTCACTTTGATTATAGTTGGTGCATGCATGCGTAAAAATACCATTAGAAGAAAAATCTAACGTGAACTCACCGTACAAATATTTAACTGTTAAGAATAATGTTGCGGCGTTACGTACAATGCGTTTTGTACAATAGATCATAAAATATTGATCGACATGTAATTTACGATAGTACTTTACGAGTTGAAACAAAAGATTATACTTATTATTAATCTATGATATGTATATGTATGTGCAAGGGAATTCACGGTCCCGTGAACAGTAGGTGTTACACATAACAGGTATGTGAGAAAAAGTGGTACAAAAGACATACGAAATCGGTCTTCAAGAGCAGTGTTTCAAAACGTGGGACCCACGCCCCACGGAGGAGCAATTCGAAAGTGAACTCGGCATGAGCTTAACCCTTTCGCTTTATGTCAAAATTAGGTATGTTACATAATAAAAAATACAAAAAAAGTAGGTGCATGGCACAAAAAGGTTGAAAAGGAATGTTCTAGTGCGTTTTTAGTTCCAAAAATTTAAAGAAAGGAAAGATTTTATATACCATCAATTGGTAAAATTAATGCCAAAAAATTGCGCGGACGCGGCTTGTTCTTGTTTCATGTTTGAACAAGTCGCCGATAAGTGAGTAACTCGTTGCAAACAAACTGTTTTTGTTAAGTATACCCTAGCATTTTATTAAAATTATATTTTATAACAATACACTGATCGGCGAAGAAATGTTTGCGGGGTGCGTGTTGCTTTTTCCCGATCTAAACGTATAACAGTCTACATGTAACGGTCAAAAGAAATTATTCCTAAATCGATATCTCACTTTAGGCTTTGGGATTCCTATATAATAATAGCGCTAAGTTGCACTATTAACGTCATCGAATGCATAGTGTTCCTGTGCACAGGATGCATTAATTCAGTGTCTCGCATCCTATCAATTTCATATGATCGTGAGATAGGATATTGCATCCTGTTCAACTACGATATTACGATACCTTATGACAGATGTAGAAAATTCATTTGGTTATGTTTTCCATTCTCTCTATTTTCATTAAACAAATTGGTTTTATAATTGGTTTAAAACACGTAAAATATTAATTTTGAGTTATTTATATTTATAATTATAGTAATACTTGAAGTAAAAAGAGTCTGTTTAAACATGCCATGACGAGCTTTGCTTGCATACGTTAATTTTTTTTAAAAAGGTGTAAACGTGAATAAAATAATAACAAACTACATAATTTCCTTTCACCGTTACATAACATCGAAGCAGTTGGTGCACCGTCAGCAGGGCACGACGTAAATATAAAACGATATGAAATAATTTTGTGTCGCGTTCGCGTAAGGTAAAGCGTTATCTTTATGAGCAATTCGTTGTAGTGAATTATTTTAAGAACGCAAATGTTTTTTCTTATTGCGGTAATACATAATTTAACAAAAAAAAATCACAACTTATACTACTACGTGGCTAAAAATGCCACCACAGAACCATTTAATTGGTCTTATGGACAAACTGAACATTTTATAAACAGCTTCTAATGGTAGCCGTTAAGTATTATCTGTCTACAACCTCAAGTGTAATTTCAATTGTTTTCCTAGATTAGTGATCTTTGAAGGTTAAATTTATTATTAATATTTTACATGGCCAAAGAATAGCGTTTTATATTATGTCACGTTTTAAAACTACTGATTACATTTTTTGGCTCTGGTTAAATGTACAAAAAATTTCAGGACTAGAATATGGTTTCCACTCCTGTCATTCTTCGAGTCTGAAGTGGATGGCATCGTGCCTAACGAGTACGAAGGACCCATGACAATCCTCAACAACCTGCGGCAGTGGCTGGTGCAGCTGGTGTCTGATGTCAAAACATCATCCATGGCCAAAATAGCCGGCACGAAGCTGCAGGAAGGTGCCGCCATGGGCGAGTACTCTGTGGTCAGATTGGTCGACGGAATAAAAAGAAATCTGAGCTTGATAGAAGAATACAAAAATTCCCGTCAACGATTAGTCACGCTCGACAAAAACATACAGGCGTCCATGCTGGAGGAGCTCCAGGACAACGAAATGCGCCATCGAAACATACCGGACCTGACCGGAGATGGCCTGCTGCAGAGCTTCAGCCCCCCACCGTCGCCGGCCGTCAAGAAAACTATATAACTGCGTAGCGTAATGCAGAGGCTACTATAGTTTGCGCATCATAACAGTATTTGTACGACCAAGCGAGCTAGATACCTGAACAATGTTTCTACATTTCCATTATAGATTTTATAAATTGTTATTTCGTATTTATGTTAAGTTAAATATGTAATAAATTGTTAAGAGAATTTATTTGCTCAAAATAATCGTGGAAATAAACATTTAATGCTTAAGGCAGTCTCATTTATTTGGATACATTTCATTCTATACTTTGCCACGTAAATGTGAAGATGTCATTTAGTATTCTTCTGAGCGCGGGCAGATCGTGGTCTGCGGTGAGCGTGTAGACGGTGGTGAGTCCAGCCAGCAAGTAGGCGGGCCAGCGCTCCGGGGCCACGACGGCCCACGCGCCGCAGCAAGCTAGTCATAAATCTGAATGTAAATAATTTTCTGCAAATCGGAGAATTTGTAGTTTTAAAACCCTTTTCAAGAATCAATAATGAACATAATAACTCGTGTTTACGTTTTAATATGTAATTTAACATAATACAACTAACAATAATGGAATCCCTGGAACTTGACGATAATTAAATTGAACTTTTAATTATTAAGACGACTTGCTACACTATTGAACGCTAACAACGGTAGTTTGCACTGTTCGAGAAACTCGTAAACATTGAGGAATGATGAATGAAAAGATATATTCAGAAAAGGTATTTGATTCCTTTATTTAAAATTTGAACGGAAATGTTTATTTGCCTGCGACAAGTTAGTCCAACGAAGAGCACTTACAAAACATCCGTTTAATTTTTAATCATAAGATCGTTATCAAATAATGAAAAAAAAATTTAAACTTTAATTTGTAAATTTTATATGACCCAGAAAACAAGCAATATCCTAAACTTTCACCAGTTGTTAAGAGAATACTTTGTGATCGATCAAAAACTATTAGAGTCAATGATCATGTCAAACTTAACCATTTACCATTCACGTAATCATTTCGACGGTACTACTTTATAATCGTAACAAATTATTACAGAGATGTGATTCCGTACTAGTAAAACAATTTCATAACAATCTTCACAGTAGGAAATTAAAAAATATTGTTACATTTATGGCTATAGTAGTTACCAAGTGAGAACGCCTTACGTAAGTATTCCTTGAGGCCTTTTCCTCTTAAGCTCGTCAAGGACCCTCGGATACACTCGTTAGGGCGGAAAATCTTAGTAGCAGTTTCTTAGCAACGGTGAAGTTGAGAGGCGTCCGTGTTCCGGTTCGTAGCGTATAGCTAGGAACTGCAGTATCGGTATGTCGATGTGGTTTTTTGCCTACTTTTTGAGACTACGCGAGGCGCAAATGCAGCAGCGTAGAGGCTGTAAAAAATGATTATCGAGCCGAAGTTTGGTTGGCAGCTAAACCAAATCCTTTCTACAAGCAATGTTTTTATTAGTAAATTGCTAATTGCAGTTTTAAAAAAATGATGTACTTCGCAGAATAGCAACGGCATCGCTGAAAATACGCGCATTGTGATCATAGAATAGTTAGGGCTGTGTGTAACTGTACAGCTAGACTGTTATCCCACGTAGAACCAACAAGGATGCGCGAATTCCTGTTTATCATAACTGTAAAAAAATCTCTTTAAATAAAAATTGGTATGACGCTCACTATGTGTCCGACATTTAAAAACCATAAAAATCTGCCACCAATAAGTTTGTGATATTTAAAAATTTATACCAATGAATTTTAGGTAATGGAGAGTGCAATTTCGATTATTAATCTTTTCATAGTCTAAAGTTTAGGATATTTTGCTTCGTATTGTAAATCATTAGATCACAAATTTAGATTTGTTTTAGTTATTACGGAAAAAGAAAAAATCCAATTTTCTCATCAAAATTATTTTATCTCCATGCATGTTCTTTTAAACTGCCGAATATTCCGTTAAATTTATAAGTTATTTATAGGTTAAATTTAGGTATAAAGACCTTATTTAAAATGCATTATTATTATTACGACGTCGATGCCCAATTTTCAACTAAAAGATTAAAAACAACATAATTTGAAAATCGTATTAAATAAATGCAAAATCCAATGAGTTAATTTTATATTGCTGTTTTAATCCAATCAAAATGATAGTTTATACACATCTAAAGTACGAATGTATTATTTATGATACTCTGCACAAAGTATCGTAAGTACTAGTTAAACCCATGTTATCTTTTACTTGCGATGTCCATACCCAATTAAGAAATAGACAATGAAAGTGATATAAATATAACTTCTTTACAAGCAACATTTAGTAAAAAAAAAATTCGATCCTACATTTAATTTTGACTTTTCATAGCTGGTTACTATGAAACACAAAAAAATCCTTAAAAAAAGCAAGACAATCTGAGAATACTTATAAAATTGGTAAAAAACAGAAATAAAATTTTATACAGAAACTTTAGTTAATAAAAATAAAAAAATTTGTTTCACCCAAATTATATACGTCGAAGATTTGCTTATTTAAAACAGTATATAAAGTAGTAATGTCCATAATACGAATGAAATGTAATACATGAAGTTGAGTGGAACCTAACCAGAAAAAATAATCTGATTTCATAGCAATTTTACAATAAGAAAGCAAAATACTATGACGGTCTGACTAGCGCAATTTTCTTTCAAATATAGTATATTTAACTACAAACACTAAAATCTTTTAATATTATAAAAGTATATTTGTCCAAGTAGCTTCCTTTATAATGCTGTAATGAGCTATTGCCTAATTATATGCAAGGTATGTGATTCAAAGAAATAGCACCTTTAAATGTAATCCCTCTATCAAGCAATATTTAAAATAAAAGAATTAAAATTATATGGCATTTTATATTATAATTCATGTGAAAAAATTAGTTAAAAAATCTGTCTTCAATAATAGTATTAAAAAACGACAAATAATACAAAAAAAGACAAGCATTATAGTTGACTGTTAAGAATGCTCCTTGTTATTGCTTTGAGCTATAATGTCAGCACCTCAGATCAAACATAAAACTAAAATTGACGTAAAAGTTGTCATGTTCTTGATAAATATATAAAATAGAGCACTCTTAGAAGCAACTAACTTATACAAGAAATAAATTATTTGTAGACTTATACATAAGTTCATCTTGCTCTTTAACAATAAAATTTTGCAAAATATTTAAATAAATATTAATACTTTAAAATAATACAAAGCCTAAGTAGAAAATGAAATTGTTATATAGAATTCATATTTTCGATTTCATAAAAAAATTGATTAATACACTAGTGTTAATAGGCCACTTCATAGACATCATTCATAGAGTTGAATGTACATTGCCACATAACATTAATTCTCAACAAGTACTTCTTTGTATTATGTACAATGATTAATTATGTCAAAGAAGTGAATGATGCAATATAAATAACAGAATGAGTAGTGCCTGCTTAGAGCTAAAGGATATTGATTGAGCTGTGAAGCGCAGCAACATGACTTATTCATTACTCGGCAGCCGCTTGTTCACTCTGAATGAGGGCTACAGATGGATCATCCAATTTCCTTTCAGTTTTACCTGTTTGGTTCTCATCCACCTGCTTCTCTTCAGATTGTTCGCGAGAGCTTACTGCACCATTTATAGCCTCTTCATTTTTAGGAGAACTTTTATCACTTTCTTCAGTAGCTCTTGTGAGAGATGGCTCTTTATCAATAGAACTTTGTCTCTCTGGTGTTTTTTCTATTTCATCTAAACTCTCCTTCACTGTTGACTCTGTTGTGGCTTCGTTATGCTCTTCATCATTTGGTTTTGAGGTACTTGTTTCCTTTTCTTCCTCTTTAATTGGTGTGGCTTCCCGTTTTGGTGAATCTGGTTTTGTTGTAGTATCTTCCTTCACAGGTGATGGTTCTTTTTCTCTAATTTGTGTGGACTCATTTGGTTCCTTCTTGTCTTTACTGTCATCAACATCTCCATTGACAGCATTTTCCTTCAAACATTATTAAGTAATACTTTAATAAATGTCATTTAATAGATAAGTTACATTTCTGCAAAATTGAAATATGGCAATCAACATATTTTCATCAAATCATCTATCACTTAAGTGTGGTGATTATTGATTAAAAGCATTATTGGAGTAAATGTACAGCTTATTTGTCAGCAAAAAAGCTTTAACACCTAATACTAGCCTTGATGAATCAAGTGATCACCACTTTGAAATATGTTACATTATTTGATTTTTTCTATTGAGATACAATGAGCTAGTAACTTCTAGCAGTACAAAATTTACAGGGACAGAAAGTAAACAATAATTTATTAATGACATAATAATCTAATTATCAAAAGGCTTTTTCTTACTATATTGATGAACATTTTCTTAGAAAATATTTAATATATCTTACCTTTTCAGTCTGTGTTGGCTCTTCAGGTGGAACTTCTAATTTTAAGAACTGCTCTAATGTGTCAACTTCATTTGCCAAATCAAATTGGTCATAATCCTGTGACAAACAAAATGAAATAAGAAATATGCTCTTTTTTTACTTAAAAAGTATTAGCTGATTCTATGATTCTTTCAACATTTTGTAGTATTTCTCATTAAGGTGTGGTCTTATAATTCAACATCAGTAATTTTTTTTGTTGTAGAAAAGGTACCAAGCCAAAATAACATGTGTATTTTAATAATAAAAAAATGTACATGTATATTTCTGTCAGTTATAAAAAAATATCTTAATCTTGTGCATCAAAAAGAGGTTGTATAATGTAATGAAAAGTGAATAAATTTTATTTCAAATACAAAACATTCATTAAAAGCGTTAAAAATTGAATATGTAATATAGACCTATTAGAGATTTTTATTTTTAAATCTTAGCGACACTGCAAAATAATCATTAATACCTAATATTTTTTATTGACATTTCGCGATTGTATAAATATGTAATAAATTCAGATTTGCAGAAATGAGCATTAATCGTAACAGCCGACATACCTGCATTTTATCTGATGTAATGAATATACGTGGAGTAAAATTAGGTAATTATGTACTCACCCCGCAGTATTCTTCCTCGTTAAAAAGCTGCGGAGGCAGCGGGGACCGCGGATTAGGGTCGCTCACGGTGCCTCCGTTAGACTTGGCGTTGTTTTGCATAAAGTCCTTATCCGATTCCCTACCAGGTTCCGTTATGTCAATGATCTCATATTTAATGTTCTTCGAGTCTAAAATCATTAATACGCGTTGCTGTCTCTTCTTTACCTGTAAGTAAGCGATATCACGTAATCGAAAACAAAAGTTATATGACTCAGTTTAATAAAAAAGACGAAAGGCACCCAATGCCCCAGGAATTTTCTAATATTAAACGTACCTCCTTGTTACCAGAAATACCACTTATATAAACTTTGACAACCATGATTGAAAATTACTTATTAAACTAATAAATTTGTAAAAAATACATGCGAAAAACACTAAAAATGAAAAATAGGCTTGGCCATTAGTCGATCTGTTAGAGTAATAATAATTACTACTTCATAAATGTCTGTCCAATTTGACGTAACTAGTGTTACCATATTTCCCGACATTTATTACATTGAATTGCTAATTTAGCAATAATATATTTAAATAAATAAAACAAACATTCCTTAACAATGTGGCTAAAAATATTTAAAACGTAGTCAAGTGTATGTAAATGTTTTTCTAGTATGAGGCAATACAATTAAAAAAGATATTTGTAAAGATGGCATAATAACAATTTCACATTATTTTCTTATATAGTCCTTTTTTGTGATTTTAGATTAAAAACAAACTGTATAATATTTCGATTTCAAATTGCAGACGGTAATAAATCACAGCATAAAATTTTGTGTTGCCGAGACAACTATTGTCTATTGGAACATTAAATTATCTTCTTATAACGTCCCACGTTAAGTTGTGATTTTGGATTAAAAACAAACTGTTCTACACTTATCGATTTTAAACTTCAGACAATAATAAACCCCGACATGAAATTGTTTATAGCCAGGACAGGGAGAGGATTTTTACGTCAAACTCTTTCGTCTTTCGTTATGATCCGACGTTCAAACTACGGAAAAACATTCTGTAGAGTTATAGTAAACTTTTTAAAAAAGCCTAGACATATTTTTATCCTTTTGTTATTATTACAATATGGTATACATGTTTTACCGAAACGCATGTAATAATTGAATATCTTTAAATATATCTTGTAATATTATGCCATATTATTATAATGATTATAGTATTTTTTCATTTTATGTAATCATGCAAATTTTAATGATAACTTTTGCTCTAGTTCTTCTTCATGTGTATAAGATATTCCTGATTCATCTAATAAGTTATTAAGTATAAAATACGTAACCGTTATCAAATATATTTTTTTGATGTATTCAACCCTTGATTATTTTTTACTGTATAATTGTTCACAAATGAGATACTGTTATAGCATTTGTTTTTTTATGTTTTGAAATTATTGATAAATTTCTTTGTCAAGGTAATAGGCAATTAAGGAGTAAATGTAAAACAAAATATTTTAGAAATGTAATCCATGTAATTACAATACTTAGGCATATAGTCCTGTAGACAATGGAAACCGATTACATTATCGCGATAATAAATAGCAGTCATGCAACGCATTACCTGCGGCAACAATATGAACAAATTACAATTTCTTTTGGAATGCTTAATAGCTTTCTTTGGTTCTTTATGGATGTTTAATTGGCTAAACTGGCGTGATAAAAGTATTGACATTATTTTGTATATAATTTGTATGTACAAAATAATATAACCAACGTAATAACCACTTTTACAAGCTAAAAAATATTAATTTTCGACGGAGTTTTCTACTCAATAGCAATGACAAAATAAGATAATTGTTGACGCTATGACCGTCAAAATAGTTAAGTCTGAAAATTAAGCTTACAAACTGTTTTTTTTTGACCTGGCATACATCGCTGTTCAAGTTGCATTTGCAGATTCTGTTGGGTGCAAGGGGTCATGGCGCAGAGGCCGCCTACCTCCTCTAAGGTAGCGAAATTTGAGAGCTCCTTGGGGGTGCCACGGCTCAAACCACGACATATAACATAATTTCACTGAATTGGGCGGTTTAAACTTATATGTTGGAAATTATTTTAATAGTTTTCAGTATGTTGAGGTGTTTACTTGATGAAACCGTTCTAGACAATTTTTTTAGATTAAAAACAGTTTTTTATATTAAAATAGCCATAAATATAATTAACCACCTTTTTAAATGTGACGGTTTTCAAATTTTAATGAAAAAGTAGAGAGATTGACGAAGAATGGCGGTTAAATTTAACCATGTTACATTTGTGATACTAATTTTATCCGCTAGTTTAACATATTAAAAACTAAGAAAGCATTAATCCATTGGAACATAATACGTAAGTACATAAATTCACCTTGTCACTGTAACATTACAAAAGCATTTGCATAATATTCATTTTTATTAATAGGCCATTACAAGTCATATTTCTACGTGACTTAAATAAATATTTTTATACAAATTTCTTAATCTATATAAAATATAAACAATATATAAATGAAAACATTGACTCGCATCACTCTATACGTTATGTTAGAAAGCCGAGACTACCTTTTATATTATATTGATGTTTAAATCTCATATTTATACTAGTTACGACATTTGTAACTAAAATTTTTAATTTTGAATAAAAATAAACTAAAATATTTTTTCATGACCGTAGCAAACACTTCTTACCATGCTTATAAACTTTGTTTAAAGTGGACACAAAAAATTTTTGGAAGAACGCGGTCAATGCAATTTTTATCAGTGTTTTCTATTGATTTTATTTAGTTTTGTAGTATAGAAAAAGAATAACCAGAAAATTTAAATATATAATACAATGGTAAGTAAATAATTATAATTGTCTAACTCCTATTAGCGTATACAGCGCAGTAAGTTAACACTAAGTTAATTTATACAAATCACATTAACAAAATATTGCTGCCAATATTAAATACCAATGGTACATGTTATTTAATAGGTGAAACTTATTAACATAATTGATTAGTTTTTATTCTAAACTACAATTTAATAATAGCTAATAAAATATAACATATTTCATACAGCCACGCGCACAATCAAAATGTCTAAAATAAAAATATTGCCACAGCTCATGTATATATCAGATATAAATTTAGATACAACTTATGTTTAAATAAATGCAGCTTATTGCAATAAAGTTAAAGTAAAATGTAAACATATTAGGCGATGTTAAGTGGGGAGATAGTTAAGCTATTTTTATCAATTGTCGTTTTTGTTCCGACAAACTTTTTTGCGAAATTGATAATACATTCGTGTTGTGAACGCAAATAAGTCCGTAAAGATGTCCGAAGTAATACTACATCGGAAATACAACTGGCATTGATCCAATACAGCTGTTAGCCGTAATACGCTACGATGCTTTACTGACAGCTCTAATACTTATCATTATTTTCCAATCGTTATCATATTAACACCTTTGTTATAGCGAGTTGTTGAGATAAGTCTAGTTATGATTTCTTAAACAAAGGAATGCTAAAACAAAACAGATCGATCGTTCTAGATAGAGTCGTTGCTAGAGTTTCGCTTTCCGAAGTGGCAGAAGTAATATTAGTAAAGCAATAGCAACCGACCAAGTCAAGGTTCGGCCTTCTTAAGCGCCCCTATGTCGGAATGCTAAAAAGGTATTATCGACAAATGACAGCCCAATCCGGGGTCACCCCGTCCCTTGAGTCTAATCAACCCATGGAGGGTCTGCCTAAGCGATGTAAGAATCGGAGGCCTCTCAATCCGGTGCAATTCTAGTACGTAAAAGCCCGAGCCGAGACTCTAGGAAGCCCACGATATTCGCTTATTATCTCTTAAAAGATGTTTTAAACTAAGCCCGCCCTGCCTCCTCGCTTTCGCGGAATCTGGAATTTCTACAGCAGTGAAAGCCACATAAAAAAACAAAATAGGACACGGAAAAACAAAAAAGGGTGAGTTAAACAGTCATAGTTGCCGCTATTCGTTTTTTGTAGCCATTGCTATTGCATGCAGTTTGCATTAAAAGCTTTACCAGGTATGAAGTAGCAGAGTGCAAGAGGTTTAGGCGCTGAAGCTCTCCTAATTGGCACTCAAAATAAATTCGAACTCTGATAGGAGTCTGCGAGGGTGAGAAATTTCAGTTCGGTTGATAACTGTCGCAGAACTACCTACACGGTTTAGATTAAATCCTATTTTTATTTAATTTTTTATCGTTTCTAAAGAGCGCAAGGAATTAATGTTATCATTGATGATTTCACTATCTTGTTATTCAGTCAATACAATAACTATGCGGGTATTGTTATTGAAAAGAATGCTATGTAGCAAACAAAATGTCTAATTAAATCAATAACGTCATAGATTTCAATTACTTCGACCATTTATTTAACTACTACATGACAAAATAAAAAAAAATTACGATCTTCTTGTGTGACTTACATTACTTGGCTACTTACACTGTGTACATAAAGTTAAAAATATAACATGGTTCAAAGGTAATTAAAAAAAAGCGAAGTTCAACCAACCAGACTGAAGTCAAAAAATGGTTTGGTCACGATATACTGAACCATGTAATTGTAAAGATAAAGATAAATATGTACACTAAAAACAAAAGGATGTTCCGTACGGCATAACAGGGTGTACGTATGTTAATACGGTGAAAAAAAATAATTGAGGAAACGTAAACATACGGCCCATGCTGATATACTGCACGGAAACAGTTTTTAATTCGATGCATGAAACATTTATTTAATAAAAAGTGCAGTCGTCCAAGTGCTTCTTTACGTCAGCATTAATCGTATCAGATTTAATCGACAATCGACATATTGACTAACTCAGTTGTTAGAATACTTCTCCAAAGTATTTTGTGTCGGTTGTCTTTAAACTTTGATTAAATTTCAGTTCTCAAGATGGAACCTAGGGACATCCCCAGAAGAGCACCCAGCGGGAAATATACCCTCCATATCCTACCTAACGAAGAGTTTGACAAGACCTTAGATCTCTTAGGAATAATTTCATTGATATTATTTAATATTAAATAAAAAAAATTGGACTTACTTGCCATGATTTAAGCTAAGAACCAAATCTATAATATATTTGTGAAAAATATATCACATTAACGAAAGTAACTTAACGAACGAACGACAGTGGGCGGGCCCAGATAGCCTGAAGACCATAATAAGTTAAGTGTCTTAAGGCTTTAGACTCGAGTTTATGGATTAGCAAAGCGCTATGTAGTACGTCCATCCAAAAGGTGGACAGACGACCTTGTTAAGGTCGTCGGAAGACACTGAATAAGTGACAGGCGAAACGGCCTGCTTCGAACAGATCCTATTGGAGAACAAAGGATGGGCGTATATATGATGGATGTATTATAGCTGAAACGATGATGATTGTTCATGATTATCTTTACAGGTCAATAGCTCCTGATCAATAGCCTAAGTTCAAACAAACAACGAAGCCTTAACTTCAAAAATTATTTAATTATTTTTAGCTCGGTTTCCAAGCACTATTTCGGGGAACAAAATTCGAAGTTATCAAGATATTTAGTGATAACATAATTTTCTGTTAAACTCCGGGCTTACATTAAATTATTATCAATAGGTGGTATGTAAACATTTTAATATACGATAGTGCCTAGTGATATAAAAAGATGTAATTAAAAATGTTAGATTCTTGGCATTAAAATACCTTCTCAACAATGTGTCATCATAAATTCGTCAGAGTGCGGGGGCGACGCGAGCCACGCTCAATTTCCTACGTCAGGATTGTGCGATACACACTACTAAACAAATGGTCTTCATTCACGCGACCATTAACATAGTTGTTTATATATATATATATATAAATATATATATATATATAAATATATATATATATATAAATATATATATATATATATATATATATATATATATATATATATATATATATATATATATTTGCAACACAATATAATATATATCTGCTATATAATGCGCGAAAATGTCTGCGAATGATATAGCAGATATATTATACCACCATTCCCTATACCCAATTGTAAGTACAGGCATATTTCTCTATTTCAGATTATATTCAAGGTAAAAATTAAAAAAAACAACATTTATTTCAACAAATTGGCTGGCTGTCCAGAGTGTACATAAACAAAAATTTGTTTTTATGTTCGACATGCAAGTCATTTGAATTCTTGCATCAATGTCAAAATGTCAATTGGTACAAGAACACAGAAATAAAAGAAGATACTATTATGGTCGTGGTTGGAAGACGTACCCAACTGCACGAAGGTTGAGTATTAAGGTTTCTCTTTACAAAGGAAGAGGAAGCAGTTATGAAGAAGCCTCGGCTCGGGACGTAACATACTATTATTTCACTGGATCCGGACTGGATTGTTCCAAACAAAGGAATGAATACACACCATGCATCTCAATGGCCAGTAATAGAAAGTAGATGAATTTGACTGAAATTATGTAATGCCATAAAACAGGAACCACACGACAGTGTTCAAAACTAGCCGCATTCATATCGAGTTCTGATCACCGTATAACTCTATAGTTTATATTACTTTTAAAGCTGCAAATAAAATATGATAACATGCTATGGATGCGTTTACACGAGGGTAAATTTACGTAAGTAGTTCGTACGTAAGATGCAGAAAAATGTGAGCCCAGAAATATCAGCAATATCTTACCGATGAATAGACCCTATTAGGTGTTTCATTATAAAATACATAAATAACTATTTTGTAAATAAAAACTGTTCATGCCGGTAACAGTACAAATTTTTCTATCTCTCTTTCGTGTGATCGATTTAAAGAACAGATACAATATGAAGTTTACTTCGTACGCTTTACTGTTTCTTATAGCTTGGTCACATGAAATCAGGTGTTACATAACCAAAAATAATTTTAAATTATTATACCACAAAGATAACAAGTAAACTTACTACCCACCTGACATTAAGAGATAACTGTGGTCTATTATTATTTTCATAAGAAATACATCTTCAACGACCATATTAACAACATTTTTCTGTGACTTGTTGTTGTGGCGATCTTTATTATAAAATCGTAGCTACCTTACGCGGCCAATTATTGTTACGGAGCATTCATTGGAATCTGAGCTTGGGGGCTAAACGCACGCACGCACCCTTCTGTCTGCAAACTAATTTAGCAAATTATTTTGTGATAAGTCAGTGAACAACTGGCGACATTAACGTATGGTTAGGGTAACGGAAATTTCGTATTTACGAAATAGATGCGAATAAATGCGAAAATTACACATAAATGCGAATAAATGCGAAATAAATGGTAGTGTTCGTATGATGGATTATTAAATTATTAAATTATTCGTATCGCCCGAGTCGCGACTCGCGTCAATTAAACTTGAGTGAAGTTCGTTTTGGACGAAACGGTCGACGCACTTTTTGGACACGAACTGACTCGAGAGAACGAAAGCTTTCGAGTCTCACTTGTTCGTTCTATCGCTAGAGTCGTGGACGTTGCATGCGAGCACTCGAGCAGTGTTCATTTGTAACGCTTAAGGCACGCAAGTGTTTTACAAAAATATTTTTTTTTGTGCTCTTAAAATGGGACGCCCTAAGAAAAATTTGACAGATAGAATATTAGAATTTAAGAAAGATGGTCTGTATGTTTCCGACACAAATATTGTGATGTGCCAATAACATTCGTTTGGATGGTGACAAAAAAGATACATTGAATTCCGAGTTCTGCCTCAAAATAATGAAATTACGTTAAGTTATTCAATTGCATACCTGTTATGGAACAAATTAGAGGATTTAAAATCATCACTTGAACGGCAACGTCAAGGTTATTTTGATGAAAAGACGTCACTATGTCTTAAGGACTATGAAGGAATTGATGAGACAATGAAAACTATGTTGAAATCATCAAGCGACAAAAGTTTCAGTAAGCTTTCTCTTCACATGAAATTAAATAAGACGAATGAGGCTTTCTTTCACATTGGCCAATTGTATTCCCCATCTGCGGCTGCAAGTTCAACCACATTAAATATAAACGTATTGCTAGAAAGCTTTTCGAAAATTCCCTTTTTCCAAGGATTTCCTCAAAATGAGCTAATTGATGGGTATGCGCACTTTCATAGGTTAATTTTTCGGTCTATTAATATAAATGAAAACCCCAATGTAAGGGACATATTGTTGGCCGTCAAATGCAACTTTCCGTCCTTTGCAGAAGCAGCATTACAGAGTATTTGGAGTCCAACCAACAGCGTGGACGCTGGACGCTGTTCAGCATATATAATGTCGTCGTAACGGATCGAAGAACGACGCTTAAGGAATCAAATGTTGAAATTTTTACAATGTTATCTTTTAATTAATTAAAGTTGTTTTATGTTAAGACTTGTACTTTGAAATTTTGTATTTTGTTAAACTTTACTTTCATATTTAGTAATAAAATTACTAAACAAGTATTTTTGTTTAATAAATACCTAATTTACCAAAATTTTTTAATTTCAAAAATATAAATGCGAAATTTATGCGAAATTTTTAAATTTTGAATAATGTAAATGCGAAATTGGTGATTTTTTTTTTGCGAAATTTCCGTACCTCTGCGTATGGTTAATGTAATTGATTTGAAGTTTATTACACTGTTCTATAGTATAACGCTGTGAAATAAGCTAAGGCAATATTTTTGGAACCACACTTAGCCGGATCAGTCTATACTGTGAATACAAAGGACGATAAAGCAATCGCTAAGGTTTTCTTTTTAGATTTATTGGTCATATTCGTGTCAAAAGAGTTGTGCTGACATCTAGTGACAGCAGACAAAGCTGTATTTAGTGAAAGAACATTCTGATCCGTGATGTTTTTATGCTAATAGAATTTATGGCAATAAAACTGTTACAACATATGTAATTCATGTATGTAAAAAATCTATGTTTATTTCTACTCGCCTGATGTTCGGTGCTGTCAATTTTAACGGCTTTAAGTGCAAACGTCGCGGAACGTATGTTTTTTTTTCCAACCAACTCAATTACGGATTAGTTTTCTCGATATATAATGCGAATATCTCATATCAAATTCCACAAGTATTGTTACAGTGGTCAAGATAAGAGATTACAGTCCGTTTAGTCTACTCTAGTGACAGTGACGAAGGAATACTTGAGAATTCAACGGTTAATTAGGAACAATTTAGTTGGTTTTATGTTTGGTTGATGATAATTAACTACATTCTTAATGCAAACGAACTGTTACTGTATTCATTATAATCAACTTCAATTCTTATTATTATTACATATATGTAATAATGGTTACACGAAAATTGACCTAAATTTTTAAAACTAATGTGGAATGTGTAAGTTAGATCGGTACTAGTTACAATTTTAAAGCTTCCAATACTGTCGTTACAGCGATGTAAAACTTAACGTTTAACTTGTAACACTTAATACACTCATTAAATTGACCTCGTCACATTGAAGGCTTTAATGTTGAATTTAATTTTGAACAAATTACTTAACCGAAAACTTAATGTTATTTCTTTATTATCTAGGTGGTAACATACATGTAACATTTTTAAACTTAATTTTTGTAAATCAATCTAGGATTAGCAGCGAACATAATAATTTTCAAAGATCATGTAACCGCACGACATTAACAATATTTCTTTATTACAAGTGATAGAGGCTCGGGGTGTACCGTGGCGTGAGCGTGTTCAGACGGGCGTGCCAAAGTCCGGGTCTCCGCGTCCGGGCAACAGACGGGGCGCCATTTTGCCTCGTTCGACCACCCCGTTCACCATCGGAGCGGTTTCAGTTACACGCCGAGCTGATCCTATCCTGTATATTTATAAAAGCGTGAGATAATTTCCCACGAAATATAAATATATACATATAGTTGTACATAAAATATTATTTAACAAAAAAGATATTTATTTTATGATACACAGTAAAAAGTCTTGTGATACATAGATATATTTTCTATAATTAAAAAAATTGCATAATTAAATTGTAGGGTTATATAAAAGCAATTAAAAGAAGAGTCTATAGTTTATTTGCAGGACAATATTAATACACAGTTGTATATTTTATATACCAAATCAAACAAAAAAAAGTCCCACTGGTTAATGACATAAGGATTCGTTAACATTCACCATTCGCAAGTTTATATTTTCTAAACACCAATTGGCTTGCCTTTGGTATTCTATGTAACAGGCGTGTTCTACCTTTGATAACAATTTAATCTTTCACTTGGTATGTAATTAGGATAACGATAGCAGTACATCGGCAGACACAAGTACAAAGAGATTGTGACTCTTTCTACCACCCTCTTTCTTTTGCACTTGGTTAATTTTGTGCACAACCGCACTAATTGTCCTGCGAATAAAGTATTGTACTTTATACTAAAATAAGTATGTTCAAAATTGCAAAAAAATTGGTATTATGTTTTACCGAAATCCTTTAGGCTCTCTCCTTGGCTTGGTTTCGCCATTGGTTTTGGCGGATTTTACTATGTCGACGTCAACCAGCGGAGCGACAGGATCCTCTTGCTTTGGAGGCACATCTAGCGCTGACGGAAGCGGGGGCGCTGGGTGTGATTGTGGCGATGGCGGCGACGGTGGTGACGGTTTAAGTACTGATTCTGATACTAAAGACTGAACGGAAGTGTTCTGTGGAACAGCAGCTGCGAAATAATTTTAACTTTAATAAGGATATTCCTAAATTTCGTATATTAATCAAAATAACTATATTAATAGTTATTTTGATTAATAAACGAAATTGCCAAATAAATTGTTAAGGGCATAACGCGAAAACGGCTCGACCAAAGTAGATTTTTTTTTAAATTCTCGTTAACGCACTTTATATGTCCTTATAGAAAAACCCCAAAAAAACCCGGGGGTCACATAGCGTATATACAGTGTTATGGGTTATAGATGTAAAAGCTTTAAAGGTTTCAATAAATGGCTTATTTCTCCGCAAAAACTTTCAAAGATTATAACCATAAATAAATTGACAGCGAAAGAGCAATATATTAACCCCTTCTATATTTTTTTGACACCAATAACCAATCCATTCAATTTCAACACATAAATTTCAATCCATCACCAACATATTCACTGCAATATACCCAATATTGTGACAGGCCTATCCTACTTGGGTACTTGGTCCTACCCTGCTTGGGTAGCTATTTAAAATTTTGTAAGCTGTAAATAATATGTATTGTTAATAAGCTAACCTGTATTGTTAATAATAACTAGAGGAGCTTCTATGGGTGCTGTGGATGGCAGTGGTTGTGGCGAGGTCACAGGGCGGGCGGGCATCTGCGCTGGTAGAGCTGGTGGCTGTTGTGGCAGACTTGGATGGGCGGGTGGCTGTGCGGCCGATTCGCTTATCGTGTGAGGTTCATCTGACGAATGCGCATCCCCCGACACTGCGCAATAGGTCCCCTTCGTCCGCCAGTCCTGGATATAGTCCTGTATCATTAGACAAGAAGCTGTTTCGTCTCGAAAAATTTAGAGAATTAGAAATATTGCATAAAATTTCAAACAAATTTAAATCAATTTTAAAGATTTCTATCGTACCTTTTTCAAATGTCACTATGAAAATATTTGATCGATTAAATGTTATAACTTGTAAGCGACTTTGACTTTTAAGCGGAATTCATCTAACCGAAGTCATCGACCTAAATAGAAACTTACACGTCTGAAGTGGCAGTGGGCGTGGCAGCTCATTAATGCAGCCGACGGCCATTGGTACCGATAGGTTCTTAAGTTGCAACCGTGAGCCAATAGACGCGGCCTGATTAGGCCTCTCACTAGGCAGACAAACGACATAGTTAAGGTCTAAGGAAGTCACTGAATGCGCGCAGCGCAAAACCGTTTATCGTGGCGATCTTTGAGCGAGGCCTGCGCTTTGCCGTGAGCGTCTATCGGCAGATGTGATAATGTTGGTGATCCTACTTGTGGTTTACGCCTCTTTTTGAGCGAAAGGCGGCGCGCGTGCACGGGCGTCGACAGAGGCGACGCGGGTGACGCGGAGGAAGCCGTGCGAGAAGCACGAGAGGCTCGAGTAGCGCGGGGGGATCCCAACGGAGAGGCCACCGGCGATATTCCCGGGGATTTCCCAGCTACAGCTTGGTATGGACCACGCCGCCTTTCGCCGCTATTTTCCGCCTCTAGACGCACCATCTGGACATTGTAAAAAGACGTTTTAAGACATTGATTTGATATAAAGTGCATTCATAGTTGAACGCTACACACTCCATAAGTAGATAGGGTCACGAACGTCGAAAATTTGGGTTGTATAGGCAAATGTAACACTTCTTCAAACATGGGCACAGACAGAGTAACGAAACTGTGAATTAATATAGCCATTCTAAGAGAAAAGATATATATCTGATCTTACACCCTGTAATTGAAGGAATTTAATCTTAGCCAAAGATATTTAAAACCTATCTTAATTAATAATTATATTTAATATTTATTAATAACAGACGTCTGGGAAACTTTGGTCAAAGAGATTTACGAATTATCGTAAATAAGCAACTATAGTTTACTTTACAGCTACAAAGCGTCATCGTTTCAAGAGCAAGTTTACGAGCATATTTAGAGCAAGCGATTAACGAAAGATTTCTTTACCTCGAGCCTGGCCTCGATCTTGATGGAGTCGTCGTCCATATCGAGGATGGAGAGATTGTTATTGATAGAGTTGTAGTCAGGGTAGGGCGCCGAGGGTCTATAACGCGCTGAGCCACACTCGCTGCCGGAACCCACTACGGACTCTGGCCTGCAACATCATGACACTCAATATAGAAAGATTTTAAGTTTACCTATACACATTTACGCTTTCTTTACATCATTACAGGCTTAAGACGTCCACTGTGGGTCAAAGGCCTTCTCGATAAATTTCCAATAGGTCAGATTGGAAACTGCTAGTATCATTCAAAACCCTGCTCGGCTATTACTCTGGCTACCACTCTTGCCAAAGATACAGCAGCCCTATTGAGGGCCAGGGGTGTAATCTTTTTGTCTACCATAAGGAGGTATGCAAAAAAAATTCTGTAGTTGTTTTTATCAATTCAATATGGCAAATTATTTGTAATGCTAGGTTTTCAAACATCAAAACAAAACATCTTCAAAATCGATTAAAGCAAAATTCATGCATGCGTACGTATTCACTTAAAGTTTGAACGGCTTAACAAACCTGTTATTGTAATCGGGTGTGCGAGGCGCAGTGGGCGTAGCCCCAGAACCGTCGGGCTCCTCTCCGAACGCTTCGCCATCTTCGGGGTACAGTGGAAACCTGAGTATACATAGAGTAAGCAATATATTAAACATAAAATCAGTATAAAGTAAAAAATTAAAACCAATATGTACTCATACTTTAGCAATAAATAAAAAGATAAAGTACTAATTATTAAAATAAACCGTTTTAATATTTGGCATTCTATAGTTTGTATTGGTTTTTCGCTAATATATCAATTTCTTTACGATACATTACTTTAGTTAGCGGTGGTGATGTTTTTCTATTAATATTGAGTACACCACCATCGGAGATAGAACCTGTGATATTCGATGTAAGCTTTAATTCTTCACCACTGTGTTTCTACAGCAAACTTTGACTAAAATCCTTTTAATTTATAAAAATAACTTGTACAGTTTGTATGTACAAATACACATCACGGTCTTATTATATATAGTGAAGGCGCGCTTCATCCCACATCCGATCTACCTTCTACAACGTGTAGACATTGGTGTCATCGCATAGAGAGCATATTCTCACAAGTACACTGCGTACATGCAACGCTTTCCGATGTGGTAGTAATGGTAGTCAAGCAATAGTAACCGATCAAATCGATACGATCAGTCACACCGAGGACATCTCCTAAGCTCTGTCAGTTAGTCGTTGGAGCGCCCGTCTTAGCGATCTAAGAGCTTCATAGCCTCTAAATCTAGTAATGGGAATAATATGTAGCGGCCTATGATACCCCTAACCCTCAATTCTTGTCTAAAATAGGCAATAGGCAACAGTGACCGATCGACCAGCGATTTTTTAATCATATTCCGCCAAAAATCAATGTTTTATAATTAACCGATTCTAGTTAAGTGTTCATTAAACTAACGCATATTATACCTGTAGTTGTGCTCCGATAAGCGGTCGTCGTCGTCCGTGGCGATGAACTGAACGCAGAGAGCGCAGTCGCCTTTCACACTTTGCAGCGCCTGAACCGCCTCCTTATGACACGCCTGGGCACGGCATCACACTTTTTTTTATTTTAAACCAAAAAAAAATCAGTTTCGTTTTTGTTAAATTCTTTTAAACTTTATGTATAACTTTTTGTTTGATTCATAAAATATTTCAAAGTGATTACTTTCTACAGGTTGTATTTCCTTAAAACTTTTACATACATAACCACGCAATGAACCTCGTGCAATAAAAATAAATCGGTAGGAAAAGATGACACCAAATATCAATACTTATTGATCAAAGCAAAATTATAAAAGTTGACGGTGGCCTTGATCTTTACGGTTAGATCATTTGTACTTGTTACCGTGGGTTAAGCGTAAGTAGTAATAATTTACGTAAGCCTTCTCTAAGTTCTTTCGCTTTTCTCGTATAGAATGGTTGAGTATTATAAAGGCTTTTTTCTTGCTAACTTAATGGAATCAATTGTCGCCGTTACCTGAGTGAGATCGACGTCGTTAATGGCGAGAATCGCGTCGCCGACATAAAGTTCGCCGGTGAGCGCGGCCGGCCCGCCCGCCTCCAGCTCCGATATTAAGATCGGTACCCCATGTTCGCGGCCGCCCTGTACATACAACACTCAAATTTATTTAAAGAAATAAACAATAGTAAAATATATTTTATGTTTTAAGTTACATAGAGAGTTTTCTTAATGAGTGACAATAGGTCATGGGAAAAAAAGGTATTGGATCACTACGTTCAGTAATCATCACAGTTTTCACGTTTATGGCTAAGTGAGTAGTTGTGACTTTATACGGTTGCATATATATTGCATGTAATTCACAATAGCTGTTATCCACAACAAATTTATAATATATATATTTATGTATCAACCGACAATACCAGCAGAATCCAACGAATCCATTTTAATGTATATCATTGATAATGCATAAATAATTTAATGTCAGTCTTCGTAGAAAAGTGGCAGAGCACTTATGTTAATGAAGATATTTGCATGCAGGAAGTAATACATTATTCCGATGACACAGTCGAACGTATCTACAATTGCTATCAACGCAGTGCCGGGTCTCAATCAATATCCTTTGTAAGTAGGGCTGCCACAATATACGGAGCCTAAAAGGTTATATGAAATATATATTTATAAATTAGATACGAGAATAAGCGGTCTTGACACTAATTTAATATTGTAAGCAGGATTGGGTAACGGCGTTAGGAGATACGCAATAAACAGTCTGAGATAATAGAAAAGTGATTTCTTTGGTACTATTAGTATATATAAACAATTGTAAGATCCTTGTCCTTCCCGTGATCTTTTCAAATAATTAAATCTCATTGTGTGGTTGTAATGTTAGGCCCTGAAAATGAGAGTTTTCGTGTGAGCGTTCAATGAGAAAATCTGTGAAAAAGAATTTCAAATATCCCTTATGAATGAAATGCAAATGTATTTTTGGGACTCTTACTGCTTTCCAAGTGGCATATGCAGAAAATGCGGGTTAGGGGCAGCAAGGGCGCAGAGTGCGCTTAACCTAAGACCTATATTAAAGTAGTAAAGTTCGATGGATAGAAGATTCTCGCGTGGAGACCTAAGCTTGTTTTTGAACGACATGGTTAGCAAATTTGTCCTTGTTACTTAAGTAACATACGATAGCGTGATGTAAAATACAAACAGCGCCATCTAGTGTATAATAGAGGAAGTCGTGTTTTTTTTTTTATAAAGACCCCCGCTATTGGGGGCCTCTCGTACCCCTATTTATGGTGGGACAGGGACTTTATTTGCAATTTAATTTTTCACATGATTTTTTCTCTCTTTCATATTTTACTTTCTCTTTCGGTCTGTTATCTATCTTTCATGCTACATTTCTACTTTCTTACCCTTTTGCTCTGTTCATCTATCTTTCTTTCCTCTTTTCTTATTACATTTTTCATTTAACATTTTTATTTTACATTTTTACTTATTTTCTATAATACATTATATATCACATTTGAGTTTTATTTTATTACATTTTATCACATTTCTTATTGTATATTTGGATTTTTATTTTTTTGTATAACGTTTTTAACTATTTTCTTGCAACGGAAGTCATATGTTATGTGTTGACATTCTTGGTTAGAAGTACTTTTTTGGAAAGAACTATATACTTTTTGTACTAACAGTGACTGAGATGCCGAGGCCGAGGTGCGGCGAGCGTCGCACGCGCACGGTGCGCGGTCGCGAGGCAGGCGGGGGCCGCGGTGGGCGCGGCGACAGCCCGCGGCACACGCGCACCAACGTTTTGTGCCGCTGCAGCAGGATCTCCGCCTCCACCTGCACCATGCACAGAACTCTAAATATTTTTATTTAGGTAATCATTTACACGCACTTTGAAATCGTCAATTAACATCCTAAGTAGTAAGCTACCGTCGGCTACGATTGCTAATCAGCTGAGAAGAACGCCGGCTAGAAACCCGACAACTGCTTTTTCTTTTTAAATTAAATTTAATAATTTTGATATTAAAATATAAAACATGTCAATGAGTTAACAAACCAAGTTCCTCACATTTCTATCAGCTAAAACTCATTTAATGATACACATTTAATTTTAGATTTAACACTAAGAAAAGGAACGTTTTAAGGTATCTTGTGGAAATTTTTTATTTTTATACATTCATACACTCAGATTCGTGACGTATTTGTTAACTTTTCTAAGACGAAATTTAGACAGGAAATTTTGTTTTATGTATTTATCATGTGCCGAACACTATTTTTATGTAAGAATTTTAAGTTTTACGTAATAAATAATACGTTATTAAAATGTATTAGAAAGCAATCTATAAACTCTTAATTTCTTTAAAATCGTCTTTCAGTAAGTTTTTAACTTTTAAGTTATAAAATGTCTAAACTATGTAATATAAAGTTATTATGAGCGCTTCACAATCTTTAGGTTGTCGTACCCCTTGATAAAACTTTCTATTTTATAATATCCTTGTGACTGCTGCTCACGGACTACTTCTGTGTACGGGGGTAGCATCCTACATCCTTCAGGGCTACTCATCTCGTATCACTAAGCAGCTTCCCCGAGATTCCGGTGACATTAAGGGTCTGCTGGAATTTCTCGATGAGTTGGGTTGTCTGGTTTAAAAACGACTCTGTCGCAAATTTAAATCTTAAATCCTAACAAATCTAACTGTCCAATTTGAAGAATGAACATAAAATGGCGTCTTAATTTATATTCTTCATAATGTTGCCTCTGGTCACGTAATGCCCCATCAGCAGCTGAAGCCATACATTCTCGCGCCTTGAATCTTGGGGTTCGGGTTTCAGGGACACCATTGCTTCTCACGAAAAAAATACAATTATTGTATGGCTACGTATTTAACACGTGTGAAAATAACTACAGTGACTATTTGTTTTTGGAAAAAAAAACAATAATTTGTTTAAACCTGTTTATAGATTATTATATGGCAGACACATAGTAATGACTGAATATAAAAAGGTTGTGTGTCGAAGGTAGACGAATGGAAGGTACCTATCTTTATCTTACTTTCTTATACTGCACAATTAATTGTTTATATATATCTACCTGAGCCCACAGTGAATCTCTCACTTCAGAGCGCATATCTCTGCCGAGGAGTTGTAGCTGTTGTATTCTACCCGCTAGCTCTTTATCCAGGTACTTCGTGGCGAGCCTGTATATAAAAAAAAAAGACTTAAAAATAATTGACGATTAAGAATTAAAGGTTGCATCTAGTATATTTGGAGTTCATTATTAAGGTCAACGAAAAACACTAGATGCAGGCCGCTTCTAATCGGAAATATTTGGAGGAGAGAGCTATTTACAGCAATAGACATCTTGCAGCTGAAAAAGCCTATTATACTTATTCCGAAACCTAAATATATAATATAATTTACTGAAATATATTATACATACGTATCAAAAGATAAATTGAAGACATATGTACATGATATATTTAGAATTAACATGTAATAAATGTCGCAACACTGTTATTTCGTACGGAGCCGATAGATAATAATACAATTCTCCGATTGACAAACCGTCTAAGCGTGAGTAATTTGGTACATTACTCATAGATTGGAAAGGTCTAGCCAATGAAGTGGACTTGTATGGACTGAAACGATGAAAAAAAAGTATATAAATCGACCTACTAAAGTATTTTTAGTAGATTTTAAACGCATATAAGAAACTAAAAATCAATTTACACAAAGTAGCAAGAAACCGGATTTTTTGTTGTTCTTGATAACTTTTTATAAACTAACAAATGAAGCATTTGCTTAAGCCCATGTCAAGGACTAAGCATTTGACTGGAACTTCCAGTAAAAAACATGGATATGTATAGAAACAACACATTTGTGTGTCACAAAAAACTTTTCTCTAAATCCAATCCCATATCCTATATACTAAAGATACGGGGACATTGACTTGCATCCGAATACTTAAAATTCGCTTTATTTAAAAACATACAAGGTTTGTTAACCTTCGCGACTACCTCCGAAAGTTTAAATGGTCTGTATTTCAGAGTAAAGAATGATTAGTTGAGTAATTTAAACGGTAGTAAATAGTAATTTAGAAAAGAAATTAGAATCAAAATAAAGAGCGCCGCTGTGATTGAAATAATCTGAAGGAAGTATCTCGTGTGAAAGCAAAAAAAATATCTCACTAAATTGTGAAGTCGAACAAAAACAACAGAGCACTTCACTTAATTAATTAGTACCTATTTTAGTCGGACAACAAACTGCTTTAAATGAACGAAAAGTAAACAGAATTATCAGTGGCATAGCTTCATTCTGAAACACTACAGTGAACACAATTTACGTAATTTCTAAGTAATACAGTTACTGGAGCCAATTTTCTCACACTTTTTTCTTAAAGAAAAATTATTTTACAAAAAACCAAAATTATTATATTCAGCAACTTTAAGTTGAAGAGTTGGTTTTTCATGGAAAGCACTTTTAAATCGATAAAGCTCCGGAATGCGAATAGTCGAGCGAAACGACAAAATACACCTGCTGCTTATGCGCCGGGTGGATATTCGAAAATAGTTTCATTTGTTAATTTAATTAGGGCTTATAGAAACAGCCTAAAAAAATCGAATGCTTAAAATGTTATTGCCAAAGATTATCCGATCTCGGATACGATATTATAATATACTTAATTAATATACTGATATAAGTATAATTAATATACTGCTACTAAGTTGCCATTGTATTAACTGCGGCTAAATAGTCAGTTATATAATTTTAGCACCAAGCATCACTTTCGCGGTGTTATCTGTAAATTCGCAATTAAAAGTTAAAATTGCAGCTATATATGAACCGTTTATTTTAAAAGTGTAGTAAGTCAATTTCTGAAAAACATATGATATTACGTAATTCAAGCTTAATTTTATGTAATTTTTTAAAGTAAAACTGATCAGTGTTAAATCTCAAAAAAAAACTATTTTTACTTAAAATAGATAACTTCCATTTAACATCACATAAAGATAAAGGTAAGAAAAAATGATAAACCAATATCATTTTATAACAGTCGATTTATTTCATTTGACTACTGGCATAGATACCAAGTTTTAAAAACAGAATATGTAAACATACTTAAAAATACAGTTAATCTGTTTCAGTCGCATATTACAAGCGATAATAAAGATAGTATGTACGTGTGGTAAAAAACAATTACTTCCGAGGAGATCGTAAGAAATAGCTTCTTGCTGTTTGCATTTAAAAATTATTAGGACTCGAAGCCATGTTATTGGCTACAGTAACCTATACCGCGCAAAATCGCAATTTAAAAGTGGCACTGACGTGATTAATAAAAGGATAAAAAACAGTAATGGCAATCACTGACTCAAAAACTATAATGCTATCTGTAATTGGGTTGAAGATCGACTTACCTGGCACCGAAGAGTTCCGAGTGCAAAGCGAGCACGGTGTCACGAAGTGCAGCGTTTTCTCTCGCCAGCTGAGCCGCCTCTGCACGGGCTCGACTCGCTTCTGTCAGCTCGCTGAATCCTTCTCCCGAGTCCTTGCGCCTGCCTTTGGTTTGTTACAAAAATCGTATTAAATACCATTTAAAAATTAAAAAAAAACACTCGAAAATTTCTTTATTACATCGTAAGGTATATTTTTTATTTAACTGCGAAATATTATTGTCTTCATGTGAAAACGTGGCCTTAATGACTTTACGATTTCTAATTGAAACTGGAATTCCAGCACATTAAGGTACTGATATCGGGAAAAGAGATACTATTTTAAAAATCAATCAATCAACTAAAATAGCATTACACACATTTTCGGCGTAAAAAGAAGGATAAAATACCTTCAAATATATCTTTGTAAAATTTTTACTGAATATAAACTCTTTGTATTTAGGCACAACGTAGATGTTGATATTGACAGTGAAAAAATTGTTGAATTAATTTTGAATGATAAATTACCGGTAAGTCAAGATAAAACTTGCAGTACAACTTACACTTTGTATGCAACTTTTTAAATAAGAAGTTAAAGAGAAAATCATAATATTTTTAGAGGCACGGATCACATTTCAGTTGTGTAACGTTATTTTTTCAAGTGTTAATTTACACATGGAAAACGAGTAAAAGGGTGCCCTGTATAAGAAGTTGCCTGGAAGGTTTTGAAGCTTATAATAAAAATTTATGATCATTTTTTTATTTTTACTGTTTACTACTTTGTCTTGTGTGCTTTGAAAAATAAATAAAAACGTAATTTAACAACAATGTATTTAATGTATAATTTTCAGCGTCGTTTTTCTATAATTTTATTGTGTTAACCAAATAATCCATCAAATTATTTCTCAGTCGCCGGTAAACGAGTGTACTTAATAACAACAGAGAAGCAAACGACCTCTGTGTGACGCGGTTCATTTGTTATTCAATAGTGAGTCAGATTTAACTTTAACTCTGTGTACACGTTACGTATAATTAAGCGAAATGCGTTGCATTCGTCGCCCGCGCTGCAACTAGCCGCGACATCGGTCTAATTTAAACTAATGAATGATAGGCGCAGGGCTGCCAGCTACACCGGGCTCATTGATCCTTACGAGAAGTTTTAAATCACAACGTAAACAGGAATATCGGGATATTGATTATAGACTAGGATTGAACTCCGAGGGCAATGAAAAGTAATGTTTAAATATAACCCGTATGAAATGTTTGTATTCGGCATTTATGATTACACCTAATCGAGAAGAATACATACTTTTAGTTTGACTCATATAAAACTAAACATAAGGAAGCTTTCGTCTACAAGTTGTCCATATGTAGGTGAATGTATAGCTCATATTCCAGCAAATAACTTTAAAGTTTTTACACCCATTTCCAATCATTCCTTTATAAAGTGATCACTCGGAAATATGTTACATTATATTACTTTTTTCTAATAGACTACTACGTGCTAATATGTTCTGACGATACAAAGTCTGGAAGGTGAAATAGTAAACAATAAATAATTATAATATGCAGTGATCCGATTTTTACACATTACATTATTTATTATTTCTGAAACCATTGATTTCTGTAAAGGATGTACAAAACATTTACTAACAGCAAATGAGGTATACATTCACCCACGGTGTAGAATAAGCGACCCGAATGATCTTCCTTCAAAAGCAAAGTAAAATATTAACTTTCTTAAAATTCACATTAGAAATAAGTGCGCAGTAGCAACAATTCTATCTAATCAAGTAGAATCCAGACGTTGCCAGTTGGTAATGACAACTCGCACATGTTTTATATCCCACTAAGTAAAGATGATATAGTCTGTCTGGTTCTGTTTGTCAGTATTCATTCAATATTTGTTATAAAGCGATCACGGCCAGATACATGATGAGATAAGAATAACAATTTTTTTATATACTAGAAAACTGAAGAGGCGGTCTTTTGTTTTGAAAATTAACAACAGGTTTAAATGTACAAATTTCTGTACATCACGACGTTTGTAGTTGTCATCTGGGGATAGAAGATGGTTCATCTAATTAGTTCAGCAAATTTAGTAAACTAGAAAACACTAACGCTTAGGCATTGGTGTTTATCAATAGTATTCTTCCAGATAACCTCTGGTAAAATACATCTACTAGTAGTGTGGTAATATAATTAAATTTGTTTAATAATTTTTGTCAATGAATTTTTAATCTATTTCAGTCAGTATGTTCACTGAATTTAATACCAATTTAATAATCATTAAAGTGGTATTAAATTGCATTAACAGATCTTAAGATAAAATGTAAAGGAATTTATAGGTAAGCTTAATTGCCGGATAGTTTGAGTGAATTAACAGTTAAATATAGCTTAAATACAACCAACATTCAAACCTTCGGAGTCATTTATTAACAATAGAAGTCATGAACACTTTAAACTTATATCCTTTCGAAATTCTGATGGTTAAATACGCTTTAAAAGTTATCTGCGCTAATAATGGTTCATTTTGGATCGTTAAAGTACTGTTGCACGTAACAAAGAACAAGTACGTTATCGACCCTGATATAATATAGAAACTATGCCACCACTAAAGACTGTTTAGTTATAGGTGTAAAAGGCTTAAGGGAATGAATGTAAATCTCATTTTTAGCAAAAAGCTTTTACACCTATTTCCAGTCACCATGTATAAAGTGATCGTTTGAAATGTGTTATATTATTATTTTTTTCTATTATAATGTGAAAGGCCAATAACTTCAGGAAGTACATAGTCTGCAGAAACATGTAGTAAACAATAATTAATTTTCATACGAATTAATGTTAATTTTAAAAACACTTTTTCTTAATATATAATCATTACATTATTTCTGTGGCTATTGATTTTTGGATAAGGTGTACACATTAACTGTCAACTATAAATTTATCCCTTTAAAACTATTACCCAAATAACTAATGCACCCTGTATTAAAGCCCAGACACAAAGGATGAGTGTAATTTAAGATTGAAAGTAAAAACATCACGGCTTCGACCGGGGGTGGATTAACAGAGATAAGGAAGACTTACCAACGGCAGCCGCCCGGGCCTGCACTAATTCCGCTCTCATATCCACGAGCTCCGCCTGCGAAAAAACATTTAGTCGAGTTATAATGGCGCCACTAGCACGAAATAGTTTCCTTATCACATTTCAGAAGATTATAAAGTATACTACAAAAACATACAAAACAAAAAATATTAAGAACAAAAAAAAACAATCACGTCCAGTTTTGGAATGAGGAATTTAAATGAAAATACCTATCGAATAGTTAACGAACGTCGTGAATGCAATACTGTTGTAGAGATTTGCTGCTAAATATAAATCAAATGTTTCAAAACAGTACGTAATGCTTATAGGAACATTTTTAAAGATTGAAGCTAATGATGATTTATTTTAAATTATTGTATTTATTTAATTTATTTGCAAATACGAAAATTAAAAATGATACGAGATAACGGAAATTACTTTCATTCATATTATTTACAAACACGCGTCTTCTACTAGCAGGCCGAGAACAGCTTTGTGTTTCTCGGCTTGATAGTTGTTGTTGGTTCATTTTTTTATATTTATAAAACCAGAAATCAGTACTAAAAGTAGTAAAAACGTTCGTGCAATTAAACCATGGAATACTAATGTGATATTTTATTTCGTCTTATATTTATGTACTGTAACATAGTTTAGTCGCTCAGTGCTGAGTCACTGTCACAATGGGATATAATCTCGGCTCGAAACCAATAGCGACGTAAATCCGAATCATAGGCGACAGATGGCGGCGTGAGCCGACGCACGCGCACATAAATCGTCTAACCTTTGCCATTGCCGTACCCTAGGGCCCACGCCTATCACCCTCATTGACTTAAATTTTCTCATTTAACTTGCCCGCTAATTCCCCGATGATTTATCGAATCATTTTAATCAATTTATGAGATGAGAGCCCGTCTTCTGCCTGTAAGACAAACACTTTTGGCCCGCAGGCAAACCCTATAAATTATATTTAAAGTATATTTTGTTTCTCATTACGTTTAATACCTATGAATTAAAGCATGTTTTTAGAACATGTAACACTGTTTGGATAATATAATTTTTGAATGCAGGAAGTTGGCGCAGTAGTATATTATACATATATAGCGTTAGTGTAGTTTTTTATTCCATAACAATGAAACAGAGTTATGTAACTAAATTCCCATAAAATGCACTTGTAATATGAATTCCCCGACCACTAAATAAAATAATAATTTTTCGCATATATCTGACGCTTAAACTATATTTATTGGGCAACATGGCAATAAAACATTTTAAAAATGTTTCACGATTCATTCTAAAAAAGCCTGTTAATCGAAACCACAATTTTTCTAATATTCTGAAAATTACGTCCAATATGTTCTGACAGTTTTTAATCAGGACTTTCGTAAATAACTATAATGATTGTCATTACTTTAACTATTAATAATTCGCAATAACAGTAACAGAAAGGTCTCATCGAGCTCGCTACCACTTAAGACATAGTAGGAACGTTTAAAGCGACCTGTAACGGTCCAATCAAGATGGAGTGCGTACGTGTGCGTCGGTGCGTCAATACGGAAGCGCAGTGATAGGAGGCAGCGACGCGACGTCTCGAGTGCACGCCGCGGTGGTCTGACCCGACACAACGTAAGGCCGGTCGCAGACTGAACATTATTTAATTGTTTTAGGGAAACGTACGCTGATGAAAATAAAGTTAAAAGTAAAACTAGAATGCAACACCAATTGATTTTTAATTTGTGTGAAGCTCCAAAATGTTAGACAGGGGCTTAGATTCTTAACAAGGGAATTAACCGCTTATTATTGTTTGACATTATCTTCTTTCTGAATAAAGCTTAATTATCTTCAGGTCTAACGAGTTCGAAACGGGAGTATTTATAAAAACTTTCCAACATCAAAACTTCAACGCAACAATTGCTGAATTAATATTTTATAGTTATCTATATCCTACGTATGCTTCGGATATTGGCTATATATAAACAAAAAAGGTTTGCGTTAGTTAATATTTTAATTGATCGCCGCTATATACCGTAACTCTAATTTCAGCGAAAAGCGTAAATCCCTCCGTGTAATGTTCACTTAGTAACTAAACAAACAAACATTCTAATGAGACGTCATATAAGAAAACATTATTATATAATTGCATGTACATGTTGTTAATAGCTATTTAGCCGTTGTATGAATGTTAGCGATGAAAATTTCAAAATATTTTTCGACAGATGACATTATGTTCCTGTTAATAATAAATTCACGGTTCAAACAGATGTAGGAAGTATAGACAGCCTTACGTGGCACAACTACAATATTAGAACGTTATAGATAACAGCATATCAAATATACTCAGAAAGTGATACAAACAGACTGGCACAATATTATGTGTATTTTCCCAGTCCAACTTTACGGCTTTGTTTTGGATTATTTTGATTACAATTTAAAGTAAAAATAAACAAGCTTAAAATCTTAAGAGATTATATTTTACTTGCGCTATTTAAACAAATGTGTTAAGCATTGATGTAGAAGTTTGTTGCAGTAGCAACAGAGATAGTTCAGTAAGAAAGGAACAAATATTTAATCCGCAAGGTAACGCCTGATTCCATTAAATATTAGAGATAGCTCAGACTGATTATTAGTGTTTTTTTTCGCTTTTACTAAACGAAGACTGTTGGGAGAGGGTGACCAATTCTTAATTGCGCGTAGTTTGTTCAGTATTCTCAACATCTATTTATCAGAATATTCGGTGATTGGTTCTATGTGTTACAACTATAAAGGGTTGAATGTTTGCCTATTGGTCTATTATGACATAACATATTCAAAAACAGGTGGTTTTAGAAATAATAAATAACGTAATGTTAATATTGTGAAAAATGATGCTTAAACATTTAAAACTTAATTATTGTTTACTATCTTTCCTTGCGGGCTTTGTACTGCTTGAAGTTATTAGCCTGTCGCATTCCAATAGAAAAAAAAATATTGTAGCTTATATTAGAGTGATCACTTTATACGATACCGTACGTAGGAATCCTACATGCTAATTCCCATCGAACTTTTACTGTAATGCTACCGAAACCACTATACCGCGCCTAGGGGATGATAGACGGTGGGGATTATGCGTCGATCGGTTCTGTGGGTCCGCTTCCAACATCGAAGACGGCGGCACTCATGCTCTCTTTTCCTCGGCTTCTTCCGCGTCGCGTTGTCGAAAGACACGGTACGGCGATTCCGGTAGCACTATTACACATTGTTTTAGAAAACATATAGGCTAACGTATTACACAGGATGATTAGAAATAGAATACTCTTCAAAAGAATGAATATAAAGCTCATTTGCTAGCAAATAGCAATTTAAAAGCAATTTTAAAAATTATTTTTCTTACTGTCTTATCATTACGTTACTTTGTATATTATTCATAAACCACTGATATTAAGATAGGCTGCTCCATAATTACCAATAAATGAGCTAGGTATACATTCACCCTTTTAAAGCTTTTCCGCCTATAACCAATCACACTGTAATAACCGTATGAATCGTATAGAGTGTGATAAAAAGAAACAATTGGTCACTTAACGCAAAAGAGAGAGTAATTGCTAGTTAAATTTTCGTCTGTATATACATGAGTAATTATCAGTTGGATCTTATATCTGTAGTATGCACTAGTTTGTCGTTACAGTAAACAGAACAAATCACATGAACATAAATTTATGGTAAGTTTAATATTTAAATGCAGTATATTTAAAAAAAAAGTATTTTACCTTGATACGCGGTGCTTGTTTACAATGTAAATAAGCCAGCCTCTCAAATTAAACATGATCGGATACACCTGGCGCACTCGCAACCTGCGACTTATTAAATCCGCCCTCACTGTTTATACCCCCACGCGTTATTTATTTATTTCACAACATACATTGTTCACAAACGACTTTTGAACTTTATGGCAAGGTCAATATTTAAACAATATAACCAGCATTGTAGAGTAGTGGTAAAACAGCGGTAAAAGACTGAGACTTGTGATCGTACGCCTTTGGATTTGAATCTCAGGATGTAATCTTATATCATTCACATTCTATACTTTAATTCTTTGGGTGGCAAAAATAAGTCTCCAGAGGATGGCCAACAGCACCCTCTGCGGACCATAATATAACTTGTGGTCACCAACCCGCCTGACAAGCGTGGCGTTAATGATAGATATCATTAATTGGGGACGTCTAAGCCTTGTGTGGGCGTCTAAAAACTAAAACGACAAACCAGTATTAATTTTTAAAGAGAACTGTACGTAGAAACTATTATTAAAGAGTTGGAAAAAAATATGTACTTTACATATCAAATGCTATGCTGAAATATTCACCTATGTTTTTTTTTAAATACTGACTAGTTTAAATATCAGTCCAAGTTTAAATAAAAAAAGTTCAAAATCCGAATTACTATTGGCTTTTACTACCTAATTAAAACCACCCCGTATGTAATACTTTAGCATGTCACTCGGTGTTTAGCACTAATCTGTGTAACAACTCCTGAAGATGCCCCGTGGAGGGGTGAAACACGTGTAGAGTGAATTTACGGTGGCGGTTGTGTGGTTGGCATTGTCTGTCGCATGCGCGTTTACGAGCGGGCTGGCGGGCGGTGCACTTTCATGCACGACAACCACTGCATGTGCGGAGGTGGCTAGATATTGGTCCTTTCTTATTTTTAGGATGGACTTCCGCAATGTAACGCCTGAATCCATTAAATACTTTAGCATGTTTCTTAAAACAATGTGTAAAAATGCAACCGCAACCGTTGTACCGCGCCTTCGGACTTGCTTAGTCATTTCGAGTTCATTACGCGGTATAACAACATTAAGATGAATATAAGTATAGAATGTAAGAATAGATGTATATAGAATGAATTTCAGGTAGAACAACTAATACTGATTAATTTGCAGTCAAACAAATGCGGCCAAGGACACTTACATACAACATTTTATTCTTAATTTATTAAGTAGAAATAAATTATCATATACTTATTTAAAAGTCGCCAATCTAAATTTTTCATTCAAAAACAAATGTTTGGATTTTTTAAGTCCCCTTGTGTTGGCATAACAACTCAAAAAGTCGAAAGTCTCAAAGACGGCTATAAAATATACAGTCACGGTGAAGAACAAAGAACAAGTAATGTATACAACAGTGGAATATTATAAACACGTTCTTTGTGGTTTTTAGAAAAGAATTGCTATTTTAAATTCCGTGGAGCCGAGACAATGCGGGTTGGCGGGTCGGGAAATTCGAATCATCGTGAAACGAGGCAAAGACAACGTCTGTTAAAAGCCTATTGGAACATGTTCGCTACTATGACTGGGTAATTTGAAACAGAGGAATTACAAATAAGATTTCATATTTAAAAACCTTGATTTGTGGACTTATATATTTAATTGTGTACGGGTGATTGGTTACAGGATTAAAGCTAGTGTAGCTCATTTGCTGTTAATTAATGTGTGGTAAAAATCAAGGTTACAGGAATAATAAATAACGTAATGGTTAAAGAAAGTATTTTCAAAATTCGTATAGCTATAAATCAAAATTATTTATTGTTTAGTATCCCTGCACTTTTTTCGTCTTATTATTATTAGCTCATAGGCACCCGCTGAGCGGAGCAGATCGCTAGTGCAACTGATGGTCGTTGGGGCCAAAAGGTTCTCGAGTGGCGACCAAGAGCCAAGAGTGGACCATCGACATAGTAAAATCGTGGGAAGTCATTGGAAACGGGCAGCGCACGACCGGTCATTATGGCTATCTTAGGGGGAGGCCAATGACCTACAGTGGGCATCCATCGGCTGAAAAGAAGTAGAAGACGTCTACTGCAAAGACTCTCCCAATGATTGCCAGACTTTGTATTACTAGAAGGTATTGGGCTATTGCATTGCAGCAGAAAAATTAAGTTAAGTAAATAACATATTTCATAGTGATTACTTTATACTGGGCGATTATTTGGTAAAGCTTTAAAACATTCTGCTGACAAATGAGCTACATTCACACCTTTAAAGGTATATTGTACTTATAACCAATTTCTTGGTTTAAGTAGTAAAAGTGACTTTGGATAATACTTGGCACTCTGCGTCGTCTCGGTCTGAATGCAGCAAACTTAAACTTTATTTCTGGTTTCTCCTAGGAAATGTCCGATCAGACTACTATACTTTAGGTATTACTTAACATATTGCATAACCCAAAATTGCACTACACGTCTATTTATAGTTTAATCACATATCTTTATTGTTAAATCAAGAACACATTAATGGGTTTTAATTGCTTACCTTAAGCGGTGTATTACAATCATAAAATTAATTTGATAGATCGAGTTATGTAAATGTCATTATAACGTCAACTGTCATGTAACTTTTAATAGCACTCGCGGGTACTGTGGTAATTGAATTACTTGTTGATTTAATCATAGAATAATATCAGGCAATGAAATGTAGTCGTACATCCGTATTGTTAGGCAAATTTTAGCGAATATAACAAGTGTTTTTTAAATACAGAACAAAAAGTTCGTAAAATGTATTTATTTTTTATAACTTAACTGCAATCATGAATAATGCATTCAAAATTCAACTAAATCTCGTTTCAATTACTCTGAAACAGAAAATTGATTACTTTGAAAATTGTGATACAAAAATAATTAAATAAACAAATTTGAACGACGATTTAACACATACGTATTCTGAATAATTACTTAATCAATGTCGTATACTTTTCAGTGCGGCAAATTCTAAATCCATCCATTTATGTCATTCAAACGCCGCACGGGAGCAATTTCAAGGAGTTCCGAACTAGCTTCGTGTCTTATCGGTAATTCGCCAACATGCAAGTCGTAGCTAAAGTCTATATTTTAACCCAAGGTTATATTACTATATGTGATATATTCTTGACATATATAAGCATATCTTAACACTATTGTATAAGATATATAATTTAAAAAAGCGTAAAGTAATATAATGAGCAGACTAAAAGTACTTGTAGTAACATGTGTTACATAATTTGCGATTGTACTAATGACAAAAATAAAGTAATGTTACAAGTAGCATATTAATTAGTGTAGCCCTTAGAAGAAGATTGCGAATTCGGTCAATCGATTTGTAACAAAAATTGTCTTTAATTGAATTGAGCAATCGCGGGTATTTTATTTTCGTTACATCACAAAGCTTAACGATATGTACGCATTTATTAATGTTTCTCTGATTACCGCAAGTTCATCACAAAAACGTAATACGCAATAAACACAACCTACGCCGACTCCAAGATCATTACCACCTAAATACCGTGGGCGTTTTAACGAAAGGTTGTAATAATGTAACATCGTATACAAAAGAAAACTTCGCGTCGACACATATACATTATAACATTAATATTAAATATTCGGCAGAGCCAATTAGATGCTATACTTAAACAATGAAGCCAGTTCATTAGGGAGTTAATAAAATGCAAGTTGACGTCCGTCGGCAATTCACCTAAATACCAATAGGACAAGCTGGTTGCTTTCATCTCTTCACTAATTAAGTTACGATTCATTTGAATAGCGTATCCGCCGTTATTTTTACACGATTTATAGCACTGTATCATAAATTTGATAGGCACTCTTTTGCCGATAAAGAAATCGAATTACACGAAATAAATAATTGTAAAAAACGGTGCCAATGACCTGATAAAATTAAATCCCACGTAAATCATAATTTTACCGCCATACGAAATGTTAGCTTGCTACCGTTTAATAGTTGGAGATCCAATTTTGAAGTTTTAATTAGTTATATTTATATTCTATGTTTCAGATAAAATCCGACGATCCGCGTAAAAGCTATTTTCGGGTCAGGTAGTTTACAAGTTGTCTAAACTTTTATAAAATTGACCTTTCAATTTCGAAAGTTCCCTTTTAAGCCGGGTCGAAGCCGTCAGCTAAGAATAATCCTTTCCCACATGCGGCGTCCGTGCCGATTGGCCGATAACGTCTTGCTTCGGGAAGATTGATTCTCCGCGCCACCTATCGCAGTTAGGATCTAAGATACGACGGCGATCTTTTCACGGCACGCGCTCCCAGCCACACGTGGACCCGCGACAATCTCGTTCATGGTAAGCTGCAGCTATAAATCTTCCAACACGAGGAGTGTGTCGGCACTCGTGGTCGGCGATCATCTCGAGAGATGAAATTTGACTCTCACTTGAATAACGGCACGGCCGGGTATCACATTTTAGTAGTCGGATCTTCCATGGCTTTTAGCTATCAAATATTTAATGCGACCACACAGGGAGCCTTGTGAAAATACATAATTATGTTGGGTTCGAGAGAAGTTATTTCAGAAAAGGTGCATAGCTTTCACTCCATTACAGATTAGATATTCAAACATGTAAAATTGTGAATTTAATGAGAGCGTGCGTGAGGTAGGTGCGTCGGTACCTCGTGATGTATTCCTGAGTTCAACGTTTCGCTCGTCTTGTGACGCCCTACATTGTTTCATGCGTCCGACTTGAATAGCTCACGACTGTTCATTTACATGTGCCCGCCGCCGCCCGGGGTCCGCAATTGTTATCCACCTTTTCGCTCGTCATTCAGTATGCAAACACTTATCTCGCGTCTAACTGTCCGAGGACACATTAAGAGCAGTTGAGGTTAATTATCTGTAGCACCGCTATTCACAACACCTTCACAAGATGAGCACAAGACGGAACATACCTAAATCCTTTCCTATTTCTTTACAATTCACGGAAATTTGGTGTAACTTTTGGTGTAGTTTTTTAATATAAGTTAGTTGATTTTAACATTAATGCAATCTTTAATAAAACTTATTTATAAAAAACATTTCTAATTTTTTTTCTATTGGTTATGGTTACACACGCAAATTGACATGTACGTACTATTATTAGTTTAAAAATACAGTGGTAATATTTTAAATCTTTAAAATGAAAATCTTATAATATTCATGTAATCAACTACGAATTAAAAATACTATGACCATATTCGAACATTATCAAAACAAAATTAATAACCCTTTATATGCGAGACTCGTGTTCGAAACTGCCGCTCCTGGCCATGTGATAGTGGTGCACATAAAACCTCCGATGAGGCTCGGCGCCCTCAAGACATAAAGCACGGAACTGAGATCAAACAAGGCACGATTAGTCCACGCTGCCCGGGCCCGCGCCCACGCCACACTTGACGCTTGTGCAACCCGCGCGCTAGATCGCATCGGAATCGGTACTGTCGTAAAGCCGAATTAAATGCATTACCATAAAATTTATTTAGAAACGATTACGATCTACAACGCGGCGAGCGATCGATTTAAGCGTTTTGTGAATGGATCGATGTGACCTAATGAGATCGAACAATGGCGAGCAGGTCGCGGCGCGGGGCGACGGGCCGCCACCCAGCGACCGCGGATGTTATCGCGTGGCCGGAGGATACGAGCAGCGGGGCGTCGGATTGTTTGATCACGTTTGTGTGCAATAACCAGTAACGTTGTTATGCCCACATTGCTCCTATCGCGAGACATCTAATTCGCTCTAGCCCTATCGCGATATAAACAATGAACGGAATGCATAATTAATTATCGACTGCCTATTTTTATGATTCTCGATAAACATCAAACGATAAACTGTCGTTATAACAGACACTTGACCTATTATTTTAAACAGCCATATTACCAGAACGCATTAACAGCCGCAGGGCCCTTAAGGTTCTGGATTGGAAACCAGCACAGGATACACGCCCGTTAAGATGAACAAGATGTCGTCATTACAAGATGCGGGGTGGAGGCCGCTTCCAACTGGTTGTGTTGGATATCTGTGGGACGGGTCTATGTTCAACAGTGATCATTCTATGGGTCCAATGGTAGCAGTGATTATGACAGTTGCTGTTGCATTTAATAATTTATAAATATTATTTTGGTTCGTTTTTGCACCTGCTCTTTTTAGCTCCGGTCGTTGGGGTACAGAAGAATTTTACACATAGAACGCACTAGTACACAACTGAATTTAATAAACACAAAACTGTAAGAGAACTTGTCGCAGTATAGAATGAAAAGAAGCTACGAAGAAGAGAGATTCATAAGATAAGGTTTACTAAAGCTATCTAACAAAAAACTACCAAATCTTTTCACTTTACACATTTTTACAACTATTTCCGAATTTAAAATAAAATTAGCAAGCATAGCAAAATTTCTGAATTTGAGTTATTTAAAAGACCCTTTAGACAATGTAAAAACAATTTTGTACTGATATTTATGAAAATGTTTATTACAAAAGCTTAGTCTTTCTAGTCATATTGGCTAGTATAGAAGCACTGCTGTAAACGGTTTTGTATTAAGGAAATCTAAGCAACATCTTGTAGTCAGCAGTACACACCTTCCGGTGAACGTCTTCCTCATCTAGCTATTTATTTTATATAAAATAACCTCTTCGTTAATAAGCACAATTCCACAAAACTTTTGCTACTGCTAAATGACATTAGCAGAAAATTCGTGGCTTAAATCAAAAGTTACCTTTAATTGGATTCAAACAAGCTTTTAATAAATCATTCGACTGGTTTATAAATCGAAAGCAATTTGTAATATGTAAAGTGGATGTTTGCACGTCACTATGCAAACAGGGCGACGCATTAAGTTGTAAATAAAAACGTGATTTAGTGGTCATTGCGGGGATTGCGCGACACTGCGTATAACAATTGGTATGCGGCACTAATGATATAGGTTGTCAATACACTAAAGTGTGTGCACTATACTGGCACCAAATTGTGAGTGATTACGAAGAACCATAGTAATAAACGATAGAATAAAACCATTTAAAGTAGACAAACAGAAATGACAAAAATCCTTTGAAAGGGTGAATGTAAATAGCTCATTTGTTGTCAATTAATGATTTTAGGCTATGGTATTTGATACACACTTATCCAAAAATGAATGGTTTCTGAAATAATAACTTTATTTATTGATATGTATGGTAATATTGTAAATAAAAGCGTTTTTTTAATAACCGCCTCTTCAAACTTTTAGTTCCAGAAACGTAACATTGCAATAAAAATAAGAATATACTCGTTAGCTATTTCAGACTGCTCTCTTGTGGTAAAATCTTTAAAGCTTTTGGCACACAAATGAGCTGTAAATTTACTCTTCTCAAGCTAAGCCAATGTCTATTAACTAATAGGTGAAATACAACAACACAAGAGTTTGTTGAAACTCGTTATCAAAATAGAATTGAACTTATTCATAAAACTAAAATAAATTAGGCTGGGGAAATATCACCAGATATCAAATTAATTACAGGCGTTTATGCTGGCAGCATTTTAAAGAATCACTTAATACGTAATGCATTGCTCTGGTGTATAAGTGGCCTTAATATAATAATGACTATTGCTACGCCAGCGACAACTAGGCGATATCATTGGACAAGATCCAAACACTATCTCTGATCATTTCTTTGTAACATTTAAACGAAATTAAATACATTACACGTTGACAACAAAGTATAAGACATTTAATTAATTGTTTGTTTTGTATCCTTTCATTAAACATTATTTTATTTTTACTTTTTATCCAGTACCGGACAGTATCTGCATTATCGAAAGCTATTGCCCTGTCGTAGTCCAGTAGAAAAAAAAACTTTTTTATTATTTATTAAAGACGACTTTTAAAAATAAGCTTTTTGAATTGATCATATTTTAGCTAATAAAATAACGCTTCACGGAATGATAAAGTTTTTTCTTTATTGAAGTTTAATGTAATACCCAATTGGGACAAGTATTTTAATATATTCTACCATTTATATTGTAAAATAAGTGTTATTTTCACATTTTTTCGCTCAATAGGAACCTTCTTAACATCTTAACAAAAATATGAAAATTGTATTTTGCGTTTAGCGTTTTGCGTGTCGCGTTACATTTGTATTAATATAAAATAAATTCAAAAGTGCTATACAATAATTACAAAACTTGAAAATCATTTCTTTAGGCATTATAGAACACCTATCCATAAAACAAAAATAAATCACACATAATAGACCAAAAAACTAGGTACAATCTTATTGAAAACGAGATTTTTGAAACAACTATTGGATTGAGTTGATTATTAAGGAAAATAAAGCGGGCGCTCAACAAGCCACAGGTGTTGAAAATGGATGTACGTATACATATAATACAAATCATTTCGCATCTTTCGCAATAAATTTACATTTAATACACGTGAGCGTTTAATGTACGTGCTAATTACTTGTATGTCCTTAACTGATACCAAGAAAAACAGTAAATATTCACTATAAACAAGGGTCTATGTGTTTTCTCGCATAGACAAATAATGATAAATACATCAAAACACTGACATAAATTATCACATGTTTAAAGAAATGTAATGAGTTATTGGTAACGGGGTCCATCGTTTAAATAAATCCCTTAACCGCGCGTAGAGAGACATTTAAAAGCACTTCAATAAATCTTTCGAATAAAATACAGGTATATCTGTACTAGTACTATCCCTACAGTTTACCAGTTCAGTAAATTAAAAGTGAGCACGTAAGTTGTTTCCAGTTGTATTGGTCAAACAGCATCGGTAATAAGTAGTAAGTAGGAGACAGCGAGGCCCCACGGGCGTGTGTGGCGTGTATTTAGATCATCACGGATTGGCAGTTAGACAAACGAGCTGGAAAATCGCGTCATCTTTTCTGTGAATAACTCGTTGACCTGCAAGCTGCAGATACAAAGACATTTATCGTAAACAACTTTTGAAAGGACTTTGTATGAGATTAGTTCTGTAAAACTTTTAACAGGCGTCGTTTAGCCTTCGTGCTTTTAAATTTCATAATAGATCTTAAGGACTGAATTTAAATTTAGAAATAGAAACATACCTATAATGTCTCAAAATAATTACGTCGAGCCGAAATCGAGTGATATATAGGTGATGAATAATAATCAAAAGAATATTTCGTACATTATAACCGTTCATTAAAGTTGGATATAGCGCTAATTTTGGGTTTTAAATTGATTTGACAAAAACTGCTGCTATACTTTTGAATATCAGCAATGGAAGTGAAAAAAAAGGATAACTTAAAATTTTTTGGCATGACAATAAGAAAGTATAAAGAAGGTAATAATTCTACAAACCATTTCTTTATTTGTTAACCTGCCTTTATGTCAACCTGTGCAAATAAATAATGTGTATGTAATTTCTATTTTGAGGTGACATTTATATTTATAATTTAGTAATAAGTTTGCTATAATGAATCTTAAATCTCTGATCGGAAACAAACTCGCACCGAACTCTGACGGGAAAGAAGACGGATCCCGGCCGTTAATCTAAACATTTATTCTTGTCTTGCTTGCTGAGTAATACTTAAGTTGTTTATGTTTGCTTCCCGAGCACGAGGGCCGAGTGAGGGGAATTGCAAAGCATGCGTGCGACATTAGGTCCGTGATCGCACCTGGGGGCCCGCGGCGACTTCGTGTCGCGTCTGCGTGGCTACTAGCGTTTCTCCGAAACATGTCTACGTCGCATTGCCATCAATCAATTTATTAAATCAGGACAAATTTTACGATTATTCCATGTTTTCCTTTGCTTAATTAAATATAAAAATGCATAATGCAAATCCAAACATATTTGACAGTGGTATGTATTTTTAAAAAGATGTGTCATGACACTTCTTTTTTCATAAAAAGTACAGAGTAAATTAAAACACCGCTATTAAATATTTGACTTCTATTAGACCAAAAAAATGTAACAGAAAAACATAATTTACATTTATATGTTTAGTAAAACATTGTACAAATTGAATTGAGTTTGCCTATTGATGACATACACAAACCTAGCCATAATTATCGCAGAAAACTAAACTTAAACGTGTTAATTATTGGATTATCTATGGAAGTGTGGCATACCAATTACTTTTCATAAAACGAACTCTACTGGGGCAGCGGCAGCGAGCAGTAGTTTTATAAATACCTAAATTAACAGTAGCGTCATGTCATTAATAAGAGATATGAAGTATAAACCGACGAGACCAACAATCAGTAGAATTTTCAACAGATTTCTCAGCTTATTTTAATAAACTCTCGTGTTTTGTTTTTATGTTATAGCAATAAAATATTCTGTTGCACCTGCTTATTTAAGGAGTGTACAATATTCACAATATTTATGACATACAACAGCAAGCAAATAAAAAAGTAGATCTATCTTCATGTCAAACGACCGACGCCCACTGCTAGACAGACATAATCATGGTTACCCTACAATGCAGTGCTCCCTGCAATGACTGCATGCAATTGCAATGCAATGTATTCAAATCAACGCGGTGTTAGATTACCTGCAGTAAGGGCGAGGCCTGATAACGCATTGGGATGTTGGCAGTTTCTATTATAAACAGGACAAGAGCACGTTCAACGGATGTATTTTGCAACGAATGAAAATGAGAACTCACGAGCTTTGCAACTTAGATTTCTTAGTAACTAAATTATGAGTGACGTGATGTTATTTTTTATTTAAATTTGAAATGAAATATATTTAAATCAAAATTAGTGAACGATTTCACTAGAAACCTATAAATTTGCGGCACAGGATCTATGCATTATGAATTACGATTCATAAATAATTTTGTAAGACATATTGAATGGTTGCTCCTAAGACCTTTTACGGATCGCATCGCGCATCCGTTCAGTTACGCACAAGAGGGAACGCTATGCCTGTATTTGTGCGCGATTTGATCATTGTACAAGATTCTATCGATTCCTTAGAATTACTACCATACGGCTGATATGATGACGAGGATAACTGTATATATTTGGTAAGAATATGTATATCGGTATTAATATCATAAATAGAATTATTTCAATATTAGTGAAATGAAAAAATATTTAGACGCTAATGTAACACAGTCGCTGTAGATATGTAATTTATACATATATTAGTGATTCTCACCAATTTACTGACTTATCACGATTTCCCTGGAATCATAAAGCTTGATATATGTTAAGCATATTCCTTTCGCCGAATAGAGGGTAGCTAAGAAAAAGAGAAACTAAGGATGGACCTTGTGAAATTTCATCCGTATAAGGAGGGTTGAGGAGGCGTTCGTTACGTTAGCGAAGCGGGCGGGCGGCATCTAAATATTTATACATACCATCGGGTAAAACAGAGCTAATTAAAAACTTCTGTCTGGCTTTTTGTGGCATTTCTACAACACTTTTTATAACCAAAGATTTTTTTTTTGCACAAATGATTTTTATATTTTTTTTTTATAATCAGCTGAAAAGATGCGAATAGCATTTGCGATTACAAATGTTTTTAAGCTTTCTACACTTGATGTTTTCTCGTTGGTGTATGGCACAGCTGAAGCTGTGAAAACCACTTGTGTGTGTGAATGAATTTTGCAACTATTGAAAGTAAGATTGAAAGCAAGCGTCGAGTATAGCAGATGTTTGTGTAGCAAATAGTGGCCTCTCGACAATAAAGTAAACAGTTTAGCGCGGCCCACGTCAATTAGTATGCACTTATATCATTTGATTGTACTTTCATCTTTAGTTTTGAAACAGATTTGTGAGGAAATAATATCAATATCAATTTGATATTTCCACTAATAGTTAATATAGAAGCTAATTATTGTTTTATCCTAGGTACGTAGTTGGACATCGGGGTCGACGGTCTAGACAGCGCGGCGATGGCCTCTGTAAGTTTGTAGAAAATCGATGACGAAAGTGGCGTGGCTACAAAAATGAGCAATACCAAACTTTTGATAACAATACAAAAAATTTGATGTGACAAAATAATGTGTATGCATTTGATAGCCGCAGCTGACAATACAAGCGACATTACCATGTCGCCGCCAGTGTAAAAAACATGGCGGCAGCTTGAAAATCAGTACGAAAGTGCATAAAATCTATAGAAGATCATTTATAATGGTAAAGATTTCAATAATTGGTTTTAAAAATTATACGTATACTCACTATGTATAATATAGTCTTAAATCTATTACGATTCAAGACTTTTACTTTCAAGACTACGAATTTTACCGATACATGCATTAAAAATAATGAAGCATTATAGAAACAAATTGTTTCTAGCTTGTACGTAATTAATAAAATTTAAATCAATAATCTAGGAAAACTATTGTGTTGTTTTAAAATATAATTTCGTTTGTTTTTAAAACATAGCGCTATTTTTCAAGTAATAAATATATAATGATAGCCAATTAATTGCAAGTGACAAAGTTGAGGTTTGGACACTCTACCCTTGAATCGAAATGCTAAACGCGTAAAGAGTTGAGACTCCAAGCTGAAGAATCATCCAGGAAACCCATGCGTAAGCTTACTCCATGAGAGTTAGCCTAGGCGACCTTAGACTTTAAAGGCTTCTCAATCCAGTAAAAACCCGAGTCAAGGCTCCCAAGTAAGCCTCAACTTACTAAAGACAAGGCTTAGGCTACGCCGTCTTCTGCGTTGTTGCAAAAAGCAGCTGCGGAGAGAAAGAGAGAGAGAGGAGAGAGCGAAAGAAGATCAGAGTTCCTTATACGCAAACGCAGAGGTGAACGCATGAAAAGGTTTTACGACGCGGTGCTCGACACAATCTAAAAAGGCCTTGGCGCCGAGTAAGGACATTTTGCTAGGGTCTGTAAAATAACGGATGGAACGCTTTAGTTCTACCATAAAACGTTGAGGCTTTTGGACAACGCCGTTAAAACTACGGTAATATGCGGAAGGGTTCCCGTAGTTTTAGCAAAAGACATCTAACAAGGTTTTAGCTTGGAAAAGACGACGTGCCAAGCATTGGCTTTCAAAAAATTTTGATTTTAAATAAACGTTATTAAATGAGTTAATAAGACAATTATAACAGAAGATCATATTTACATGGCTTTTACTTTGAATGGTTTATAATAAAGTAGAATAATAATTATCCAATTTCTGTTAGACATGTTATTGTAACAATAAAAACCAGTTTAAGTTTAAACATGCAATTGGTTATGCAAATGGTCGGGCGGTGACTCTGTAATTAAAGCTCGATAAAGAATTATTGAGTCTGCAATGCAACTATTGAATATCTTATAGGGATTCAATGCATTAAAATTTGAAGACCGTAGAACGCATTAGAATTGCATAAACTCGAGACACTGAAGTGAAATTTTAATGACATGCTAAATAGCAAAAATGTGAGGAAAGTAGAATGAGATAAAAACTATAAACATAACAAGAGAAAATATATTAATAGCTAATCATATATATATTCTTTTGAGAACAACCAATTACAATTAACGGGAAATATAATGATTTCAACTATTTTATTTAGGACATCGTTGACATCAAAGAAAGTGAATAACTACTCTATTGGAGATTGTCAAGGTTAAAAGAAAATCCAAATATCAGATTTCACGTATTAGACGTCAGAGCAGATAACTTGTAATAAAATAAATTTACCTTCTAGTCGTTTGTACATGTAAACGTGGAATTGTTTTAATTAACAAATGTTAATAAGTTTATTTTAGTTCACAAAAAAGAAACACTTCATAGTGAATATTATAAAGAAAAATGAGTTATGCGTGTAAAAGCTTTATAGGGGTGAATGTACGGCTCATTTGCTATCAATTAATATACGGTACACCGTTTTTTAAATTCAATGATTTCAGAAATAAGCAATAACGAACGGATAATAAAGTAACAAGTCTTAAAAAAAGAATTACTACGAATTAAAATTAATTATTGTTTACTATCTGTCTGCGGACATTGTATTGCCGGAAGTTATTGTATTCTGATTAAGAATAGATGTATAAATTTTCAAGATTTTGCTGACCAATGAGATATACATTCACCTCTTAAAAAGCTTTTATATATTAATAGTGTCAATAATTATCTTTAATAATATTAATATAAATAATCAATAAGCATAGTCAGATATACACTAGACTAAATAAATCTTAATGCGCAGAATCAAGAACGAAAATGTTTCGCAGAATAAAATAAACAGCGTTTTAATGGTTCCTACGAAGCAGCATAGGGTAGAGCATGCGCGGATTTAGGCGCTCTGTCGCGACTTCAATTCGAAGAACTTTAATATAGCATGTTAAACTTAAGAAATGAAGTGGTTTGTGATTTTTTTTTATTTCTTATATTTTTTAATGCAAAAAACATAATTAGAATTTATACCGAAATTTAAAAATAATTTGCTTTATAAATAGTTTCTTGCAACAAAAGCTTAAAGATCGTAATGAGTACAACTCCATGACTTGGTTCCAGCAAGACAAGGCCATTGGTCCACACATCTAATAACAGCATGAAGATTGTACGAGAAGCGTTCCTAAGAAAGATCATATCGAATAAGGGTGACCCTGAAGACTACAAAGTCAAAATATGTCACCTTGTGATTATCACTCATGATATATTTTTAACAGGGAAATCTTATAAGCAGAGTCTTCTGCAACTCTGCGAAAACACTTGCTAATTTAAAACCAAATTCTGGGAAGAAATATTGGGATTACCAAGGTTACGAAGATTAACTTTGACGATATAATTTAAAAAAATACATTCCTTCGTTTGTTTAATAAAATAGATTTCTCCAAGCAAATTAACTATTTTTTCTACAATATTTACAAAAATAAACTTTAATATGGCCCTTCCTTACTAATTTATCGAGTATGTATTTAAATAAAATCAAGAACTGTCCGCAATGGCCCGCACTTCGTTAAAAGCGTGAATGCCGTAACTAGTAGTCTTCGACTAATGCGGATGTAAAAAATCGTATAGTGATTACATGCATCAACCATACGCCGCGGTTTATTGCACTGGAGTTGACCTCGCGGTGAACCTCTACGCCCCCATCCGCTAATGGCCGGGAGACGTATAATTTTAATTCAGCTTTAAATCACGATATGTTATATACCGTAAAACTGCTTTATTGGTGACAAATATGCAAATAGCACGCATTTAATACGCAGGGCTGCATTCGCCATAACTTTTGATTAAGTTACGACTTCCAACGGGCAACACACATTCAAATTCATCGTAAATTATTTTTCCGTCGTACAAAGCGAAAGCTGTGTTTCTTAGAAAGTATCACTAATTATAATTTGTTAAATATTAAGATCATATGCATATTTCAAATCTATAATATACAAGATCAACGTTTTATTAATCCGTTATCAATGTCTATGAAAACCTACATGTTTGTTATAACGACTGTTACAAGACTTATGTTTAGCCAGATGTTTAACACATTTTAATAAATTAGTATGTTCATCATATTAGCCGAAAGACGTTCACTGCAAGACAAAGGCCTCCCCGAAGATCATCACGTTGACCGATTTTCCGCCGCTCCCATCCAACCTTATCACGACCCTAAATTTGTAGTCTCTTGGCATTACTCTTGAACTATGTACTGACTCGTGGTCAATGCCCATCAGTTACACGAATGATGATCCACGCCCTCTAACACTTCAGATGAGCAATTCTCCGAGCTACGTCGGTGATTTTGGTTCTTCTCAACTCTCTTTTTTGATTTCACGAAATTACTCTCGTTTAATTATTATATAATATTATTGTATTAGAGTTAAGAAGGCGTTAACTAAGTTCGTAAAGCGGGCGGAGGATAGCTTGTTAGAGTTATATTTATTATCGGGCACGTACATAAGTCCAGAAGCGAAAAAAAAATAATTTCGCTAGTAAAATAGTTATATAATTGAAGGTGTAATAATAATAAACAGTTATTACAGCTACTATATCACAGAGCTCGATGAGTTACGTCGTTACTTCTTTATGTCTTTACATCTCATTTCATTCATACATACAATTACAGACTTTAAAAGTTTAATGGTTGAAGTCGTAACAGTCTTCGTAATTATATTATCAGAAAACGACTAAATGAAACATCTCATTAACTTGCATGATACGTCTAATGATAGTACACATCATTAAATGTATCTGGAGGTACAGTGAATAGTAAGATATAGCGAAAGATATTTCACAACGAAATCCTCCATAGCATCGCAGTGCTATGAAACGGACGTTTATCCTATCAAACTTATCATCCTTTAGATTAAAAAAAGCTAGATAACTAAATTACATATACAATAATACGCCAAAATTAAACGTTTAAGTCTTACAGGAACTTAAGATCATCTTCCTAAAATCTCCGTAGTCTTCCTGTAGAAATGATCGCTCTGTATTACTTTACACAGTAAAAAGTATATACATCCATTCATACATAAACATTTATAAGAGTAATGTTCATTCTTCTTTTTTTCAGCCGATAGACGCCCACTATTTGATGTAATTGATGTTGTGCTGCTAGCCGATCTAGGCTTTGTTCAGCTTCATCGAAATTGAGCCCGTGGAAACAGAGGTCCACGGACTAAAAATTTTACGCTGGGGATCATACCTCAGTTACGACGAAGACGTCTACACGTGAAGAACTATAACTACGAGGACTACTCGGCGGTCGGAAGAGACACGGGCCTCTCCGGACCGCCCTCGCTTGAACGCGGGTTAGGCGGACGCGGCCGCTGTGTCATGTGTAGGTACACACCTACATGACATGTGCATCGAGACCGCCGGGGCTCGATGTGAGATGTGTGTCCTGGCGTTGATACGGGGAAGCGGATATTATTTAAATTCCGCTTTAAGGGCGACGAGAAGGGTCGAGTGCTCCGCAATACAGAGAAAGCGCTCCGAGGGACCGGAGGCTTTGCGGAGTTAATAGACGCCCATTTTTACGCAAGGCAGACCTTAACTATGTCATCGATCTACTTAGTGGGGGACACGTCCATGCTGCGTTTATCGGCTCATGGTCGCCACTTGGGGACCTTTCGACTTCAACGGTCGTCTACTGCCACTTCAGATGAAGCTACATACGTAACTTTAGTTCTTCTACGGATCTCCTCATTTCTGATACGCTGCGAGATCTTTATTAAAGGATTAAAATTGAGACTAATTCGAAAGATGTTCTGTAAGAAGTAATATACTGTACTATCAAATCTGAAACCATAAATGGTTTATACATAAGCAAATTAGTATTGAAGGGAATTGCGGAAAAACGTCGTCGGTTTTAATGATGAATAATAATATTATAATGGGACAAATTAGTCCCACATAAGTAACATAGATAAATTTACGTTGGATTATTTCCGAGACCTTGAAAGGTTTGAATACCAGGCAATAAACATGTTCAAGCCTGATTTTTATTTCAAATTAGCAATGTATGGTACGTAAGTACTAGGTACATAGTATGCATGAATATTATTAAATTTATCTTAGCACTTTCCTCCATGGTACCGAAGATAGACCATTACATTACATTTTAAACAAATATATCTTGTTAAAAAGTTATACCATAATTACATCAAAATTATTTAAAGTATAAAATTTGCAAAACTAATTTAATTGTTGATCCTTAATTATTTCTCACGGGAAAATATAAATAAATTGGCTTTATTTATCTCACAATCGCTGCAATCAACATAAAAACATCATTGCATAGGCAACTTCGTGGCGAGTAATCTGAACATTTACATGACAAAGTATGTTTGTGAGAGATATGTATTATGCTTACGCTGCAACCGTTCATAAACTCGTCCAATTACTACCGCTGTATGCAGTTTCGTTTAAAAAACTAAAACGTTATTACAGCCTATTTATTTTTATTATATGTCATAAACGACTAAATAATTTTAACGTAAAAAAGAAAAATAGATGACTAGGTCTTTCACCTGAAAATAAATGATAATGCTAAGGCAGCTCAAAAAACTCTATTTAACATTTACTTTATTTTGTTACTATTCAATATTAAGCAGCGATAGCCCAGCAGTACAGGAGTAAGACTTGTGGTCATAGGTCGCAGGTTCGATTCCCGATATACAATCTTATATAGGATTGCCAATGCCCAGAAATAAGTTTCCAGAGGAGGGGCAGCACCATTCTCTGCGTATCGTAATATCACACAGCAATCGCCAACCCTCCTGCCAAGCGTGGTGACGATGGGATATCCTCTTATATTTTGGGAGAGGCCTATCTATACCTAGCAGTGGGCGCCTGTGGACTGCAACGACGGTTCAACATTGTCCTCGGTCTTAATTTTATTTTCGCCTTAGTCGTCCAAGTAGGGCAAATATATCTTTCAGTAGTGTACACAGGCTGTCACTTCATATTGACAAGTCCATGTTCCTATAATTGATTCACATTAAAGAAAACCTTTATTTGGTAAATCGGCTTACAAATGAGTAGTGTGGGCACTGAAATGACAACTTCGTTTATCATAATGCGTAATAATATTAGTTTCGTTATGTTTAATCGAGGTTAATGTAAAACGGAGACTATAAGAAATTTAAATTAATAAATCGATCAATAATTTTAACTAAGTTTATTTGATATTAAAAATTATACAATCATAATAAATGTCTGCAAGGATATGATCGCAACTTTTTTAAATGTCATATTCGTACAAATGATTTTTTTTTAATAATTATAAGGAAAAGGTTATTTTTAGTATTTATAAATTAAGTGAAACAATTATCGAATTTTGTTATATATAGAGAGATTGGTTATGAGCTTAAAAGTTTTTATGGAGTGAATGTATGGTACGACCTATTTAAAATTCAATGGTTTCGGAATTAATAAATAACGTAATAATATTATAGTAAAAAAGAGATCTTTCAAAATCAGATTCTTTTTCTTTTCAGCCGATAGACACCTACTACAAGGCATAGAAACGCATCCCCTAAAGTTTGGATGCACAGACTGCGGCCCGCCGACAGCAAAAATAATACTCTCGTACATCCGAAAAATATTGAATTCTATTCCAGAATAAAACCAAAAAAATTTAATTACCTATACTTCTGGCGGCCGGTCCGCCATCAGTTCATGATTTGCCCGAGTGGCCCCTAGTCTTGAAAAGTCTGTGCAACCATGCCCTAAAGATTCAGCAACTTCCCGTCTTACTTTGTCGTTGGTCCGCCTAGTGGACGGAGATTTAACCAACTCCAAAATCAGATTATTACATATAGAAATATAATTATTGTTGAGTATATATATGCCCTAGCAAACTGTATTCCTAGAAGTTATTGGCCTGTCGCATTTCATTAGGAAAAATAAATAAATGTAACAAAATTCAGTGTCATCACTTTATACATAGCGATTGGTAATAGGTGTAAAAGCTTGCAAGGCTTCTGCTTACAATCACCTCTTTACCTCCGCTTGTTCCGACGTGTATGTTTCCGACCAAAGCATACTGTAAACACTAATATTTATTACTTACTACTTGAAAAAAAACGTTATGGTTATACATAAACGGTAAAAAGATATAAATAACTACGTGCATGGGTTTTAAATCGGTCAACTACAAATACAATAAGTGATTTTAACATATCATTAAAAATAATGGAAACTAAATGTCACGAATAACAAATTAAATGTTAAGATATATTCAAACAGACTCGACAGGACAAGGCAGTTAATATAATTGACATAATTCAAAGCAATTACATGAGAGGTACGTTTGTACCGAGCAATTTTATGAATTATTTTTGTATACAAGGAATTATTGATATGGCTAGGAGTGAATAATGTTGGCGCCATGTCAAGCTATTTAATTGACGTTCATAGACAAGTAAATAAAATACTAGCGCACGACTCAATCGCGAAGTCGTAAAATTATAATACGCATACTTACATACATTGAAACCTATATGGCATCGATGCAAGTCTTAAAATTAGACATCCGTGAGGGCAAAGATCATAAAAGAATGATTTTACATAAATATTCAATGTTTATGGAGACAGCTATCACTTGGTAATGTCTGGCCCATAACACGAATTTAAAATATTTCATTATTGAACAAGCGTTGGAAAAATAGATACTCAATTTACAAGCCTGCAGAAACCATCAAATGTGTTGGTCCTAATTTTTTTATAGACGGTATATTAATCGTTCGTTTTAAAATAAAATTTATATACATAATTCAAAATCAAATTTAAATAAATACTATTTTTATTTAAATTTTACATTTTTATACATAAAAATTTTATTTATTTAAAATTTGCTATTCATAAGAAAGTATGGAGCGTGATTTTTGTAAGTATAAAAGGTTAATAAGATTGAATGAAAATGCTCATTTGTCAGCAAAAAGCTTTCTAGGCTTTTACATTTATTTCCAACCATCTAGTATATTAATATGAATTTTATACAAAATGATTCGAAATACGTGTAAAACTTTTTGCTAATAATTGAGATGTACTTTACATTGTACTTCTTTTTTTAACCCACTAAAACCTTTACACTTATACTAATCACCTTGTATATCTATAAATATTGCATAGCTTATATCGCTTTTATTTTGGCAGCTGATAATAAAAAAAAAACATGTATTCTACAGAATTAAGAATGTTGTACTATTTTATCGGTTATATAATCTATGAAATGCAAATGTCATGCTCACCGCACGCCTGATGTGGTATCCTTTGAACAAGGCGTTTCTCACGGGAGCCGCTGAAGCAACCTGTCGTTACACCGCAGTGACGCGAATCGTGAGCAAAACGACGACCATCACATTTGTCATCATTGTTTATGATTTGTTGTCTCCGATCGGCGCGACTCATCTCTTGATAACACAACTTTCCTACTCCAATAGCTCAAATCTTGTTACATTTTTTAACCTATAATACTATATTTAGTACATAGTATATACTGGTTGATCCATAAATCAAAGTCAAATCTAAATCGGATTGTAGAACAAGTACAATGTTTTGATGTAACTCGCTGACATTACATAGCACATTTTTCTTTCATGACATTCTGTTAAAGTTATTCGTGCTAACCTTGAAGTTAAAAAAATTAGATTATTTGTAGTCTTAATAATAGCACAGGTTGTGTAAACTCATTTAATTACTCTAAAGTTTTTAGGTTACCTATTACCTTCCCTTATCACACGGGTTCAACATAACGTTGATTTATTGGACACTAAGTACATGCATGTTAATTTTATGTCAATATATTTTTAAAATTATAACTCTCTATTTATTACTACTGTTTAGTGAATGTCAACAATTAATGAATATTTTGTAATACTTAGTTGTTATATTTTAAGACTTTAGTATTTTCATTAATAGCATGTTTTCGCTTTAACAGCATGCTGGCATATCAAAGTCATTGTATACAGTCGAATGTCTCAAAATGCACACGACAATTAAAAGGTATAATAATGTTTGTATAAAAATATTTTGTACATTAAGGTTGTTACACTAATTACATTGATTGATTCGGCGACGCATTGTGCATGCGATGATAAGTTCATTGGGCTTATCCTTCGGAAACTGGTTTGCTTGTCTGCAGCTATGTTTGCGATTGCGACGTTCGAGGGCGGCGGTACACTTCAGCGGATCACAAAGCAGCCCGTACCGCAAATACCATATGCTCATGCGTTCCATATACGTACATAAGAAATCATTATAAAAAACATCGCATCTATTGTAAATAAAAATGTCAAATTATTTAAATAAAAATCTTATCTTGATTACTGTACCAATACGTATATTAAATATTAACAATAATTAAGAGCAATAAATTAAATATTCGCTGCCAAATTAAATATGTTATGCTTTATGATTGTCTGGAAAATATCAACGTACCAAAGACTTTATTTATCACCAATATTTCAGCCGTAGAAAGCATACTGTTGGACTGTCCTGCATGATTATAACTTTTCCACATAAAAAATTAACATATCATATGTGGTCAAAATAAATTTGCATATTTATTAACTACACACGTTGCAAGAATATGATCTTCAAATTAAAGCAAAATTCGATAAAAATTATTCTTATCGTAAATGGAATAAAAAATACGTGGGTAGATATAGTCCGTAGAAACATATCGTATTACAACACAAAAGTTGGGCGCGAAGCTGTCAGGTACTGTAACGGTCAAGTTGGGTGACGGGGTACGATGTCGGGTTATAAATCTTAAAATGTTTCTTGTAACGATAACAACCATATGCAAATTGCCATCGGAGCTTTGTGCATCCTAACCCGCCACTAAATTATCAATATCAACGACACGACATAAATTTAAAAAATAATGCTACATCATAAATCGCTTTTTGAAAATTTACAGCGAAAACTTTCAGTGAAAGTTAATTATTTATGATCATATTTTAGCTACACTACAATAGACTTTTTTGAAATGCAACATTTTTAAAGCTTATAGCTTTGATTCGTATCTTACAGCCAAAAGGGAGGCCGTGGGAGAATGCCCTGTGGCATTATGTTCGCTCTTTTGTATAATTTTGTTTTATTTGTGCAAGTAAGTGCATTCAAGTGCAATAAAATCAGTAGGCAAGGTTTAAGGTTTGACTTTATGACAGTACCGGTACTATTTTTTACCGATGTTTACTTACACAACCAATTCCTTGCACTATTAGCCCAATAGACCATCCTATTATCCAAGAGCTTTACGATGTAATTTAAAATGAATACCATGTAAAAAGTAATAAATTTAATCTATATATATATATATATATATATATATATATATATATATATATATATGTACGAACCCTGTACAGTTTTTTGTGAATTAATTATGGCTATATATATTTTGGTAAATGGAAATATAATTACGAGAAGTTAGGCTGACAGTCGAAACTGACGTTACTGTTGAACTTGAATAAGGCACAAAGTGTTGTCACAGATGCAATTAAATAGAACAAACACATCAATCAAACGGCAGCGACAACAAAACGAAGGCTTTCGTTTTTCTTTTTGCGGCCGCATCCGACGAGACCTCGGCGTCGGCGTCACACTTGATTTACAACTTATCAACACAATTTATGACACGGCACAATTTTAATCTATCAGCGCTGCAATGATCAGCGTCTGTGATGTCAAATGCACTTACATTAATGTAACTGACTTTGACTTGGCATTGTTAATTTAAGAGCAGTTAGTGGACTAAATGTATCGTCACATTAATATAAGATATTTTAATTTTATGGCGCAATAACTTTTATTTATTGACTTTGGTAAATTCTTTTCATAGTTTTATACACAGAAACAGTTCTTGATGCGTTTCACTCCGTATAGAGTGAGCACTCTGAATCGACAGGTAATCTTCTAGCAGTAAAATGTCAGCGGGAACACACAGTAAACAATAATTAATTTTATTATGTTGCTATCCTAATTTTGAAAATGCTTTTTCTTAGTATATTGTCATTAAATTTTTTTATCGTTTTTCATGATTATATTAGCAACCGTATACTAATTGACAGCAAACGAGCAATGTAAACATCCCCTATAAAGCTTTTTCATCTATAACCAATCACCATGTATATAGTAATAACACTAACATCTAAATTAATATCTTATGTATATATCGTTATCATAATAATGTATACTAAAAATGCGTCGTTACTTTGTACATTTGTAATTTTGTAACAATTTTTTATTTTTGTTAGTTTTTATAGAAATCATAAAACTAAAACTATATACATCATATCTAAACGTGTGCATTTGAATTATAAGTTAACAGAATCGACAATAAATAAGTAATACTAACCACAGTTCTTGTATAAAATATAATATATAACGTAATAATACTAATTCAATAACAACTGTTAGATATGTCTTAGATCAAAAAGCTCGAACATATGGAAATGTTCTTTGTAGTGACTAACGAATGTTATTCAATAACTGGACAAAACGAAAAGGGTTCAGAAGCATGCAAACTATTTCCCAGTAAAAACGGTATGTAATGATAATATAATAACATATTTTGATCTTTTCGATGGACAAGTAGAAACATGCAAGAAAAGCTATTTGAAAACTCTTTACAATTCCAACGTTACAAATTAACCAGAGGACAGAATCTCACGAGTCCTGAATTATTGTTAATCCTGTGAAATTATTTTAAATCAAAAATTAATTTAAATGACTCATTTGAGTCGTAAAATAATTTGATAATAAAACTTTTGGAAGATATTCAAAAGTTAAGAGTTGAAACACTTAACTAATATTTAAAAGAGAATAAAACAAGTTAAATTCTTAAAGAGTTATTTTAAACATGTGAATGGGAAGATATTAAAAAAAGTTGACTTCGGAGAGGTTGAATTCGAAGAATCCATAATTTTCTTTTATTTCAATAAAGAATGTTAAATTTGAACTAAGTTGAATTAATTTTTTATATCTTTGACTAAATTTAGAAGTTACTTTTATTTGATTTTGTTTTACTTTTTTGCATCCAATTGTTACTATGATGTATACAGAATTTTTTATTGTCTATTGTCGTCTATCGCCATTACAGACGATATTTTTTTTGTTAAAAAAAAACTAAAACAGTAAAGAAGTGGGCGATAACAAAATTTTAACTAAATCTATTTTTGCGATGCTAAATTGAAACATTTCAATTCCGTATAGATTTGGATATCATCTGAAACAAAACGCATTCAAGTTTGTTCCTATATAACAAAAAAATAAATTAATAACAAAATTTAAAATCGTAAACTTAATGTAAGCTACAGGCTTTATGGTGATTATATCCGTAAATAAGTGAACCTATTGTGCCACGACGCTGAACTTAATATTTTCCTGGATAATGAGTGACATTAACGCGCACGCGGGGAGAAGTACCTTCACTTAAATAAGTTAGTTAGTCACTTAATTAGTTAATTCATACATAAATCATTATGAATCATCTTTGAGAATGCAAATCAGACATTTTTAAAAGGACAGCGTTTAATAACAATAATCGAAAAGATTTAGTGATAAGATTTTAAACATCATAATCTTAAATTTTATGCTATTGCTAGAAGGGCATGAAGGCCGAGGAGTTATGTGATTAATTGTCACAATTGAAGTTCTTATTGAATTAATATAATATGAGTAAATTTCGACACGAGAAAGCTTGTCCCGCGGTTGTTGTCATTTCAATACATCGTACGTGATTATTTATGTTAGACAAATACGGTTACCAGCTAAGATTGATATTTAATCATTATTTTTCTTATTACTAGCGTGTTCTTGTCTCGCCAGACAGTACATGCCGCAGTCAACATAGAACCGTAAGCCAATAAGCAGTGCGGGTAACTTTGTAAACACGCCGCCAATAAACTAAAGCGCAATATCTATCAGGAAACATTACTTTATTAGACTATAAAACGTGATGTCTTATCAACAAAAAGCAGAATATAACATAAAATATGACTTACTGTGAATTAACGCAGTTAAATTTAATGCACAAAATGCAGAGCCGTCGTAAAACGAAAACATTACCAGCGGCAGAGCACTTCTTACAGAATTATTCGATACGATTGAAACGCGAACGCGCTATAACTAATACGACAAGCTATTAATATCTCTTGTATTTTTTCCCTTAACGCTTCATAACAGATTATTTTAATTGGTCTAATTAAATATCATAAATGTCTCGGTATTTCAATACCTTTATAATGCAAATTAACCACACGAATGTAAGTATATAAAGACAAATCACAATAAGTACAATTTTGTCAGCGTATCAATGCTACGTAACAAGTCCTTTCATCTATTTGCAAAATGTCGCCAACTCGCTGTACAACTGTCCACAGCCTATTGAAATAAACGGGCGTATGTTAAATCTATTTAGGACCATATAGAGTTAATAAATGTACGTGCTTTCGGACCAAATAGGAACGAAGTGAGAATCTAGGTGAACATACGTCCTTCCCCCTCTGATCACGTATGGTCATATGGAGTCAAGCCTAACTGTCGCGCGTTAGGAAATTTCCAAAGATTTTTAGAATTCGAGGCAGTGCAAACACTTAATATAATATTTCACTTCAGCGCCTGCGTACAAAATTAACGTGATAATTGCTGACACGATACGGTTCGAAAAAGCTTTAGTTAAATAAAAAAAAATCAAATAAACTATAACACTCGTCTGATTAAGATGTATAGGAAATCTCATAACTACAATGATCTCATCGAGGTTATTACCCGTTATATAAAAAACAGATTTGTAAACACAAAAAGATTAATTTTTTTGTAAGTACCTTTTAAAGTTTTTGCATAATAATTGAAAAAGTTTTATCGAATAATTTCTCAAGCGGCGTCAGGCTCTAATGATAAAATAATTCATGTCGACCACTTAAAGATATCAGCGAACATTATTTTAATGACCGATGTTACGCGGCGTTATATTTGAAGTCCAGACAAGAAATTTGTAACAGAAAAATCTAAATAATGTGTTAACATATTATTTATAATGTATGTTGATACAAAGAATTTACATAACTGTTAACGATTAATTATTTCATTTAAATTTTATATTACATCGATGTAAAGAAATGTAAATGATATTTTATTTGACGTAGACATGTTACCGATGCCTTAGCTGCTTTACACATTTATATTCATTCCGCCGTAAATGACTTACTTCACAACATTTAAGAAAATAACTGTTTTCTCCTAATATTTTGGCCAAAATAGTTTTCATAATTAATTTAGAAATTTAAATCTGTGCTCATTAATATGATTCTATATAATATAAAACCTAATACTATTTGGCTTTAACATAAATTTCTTGAAATAATCTGGATGGAACAATTACATATATATTATAAACCGGTTAAGAAGCATAAATGCCTTTATAGATAAACAACTCTTTGGGAAATCAAAGGTATATAGCCACTATTCAAGATATATCTAAGTGTTATATATACACTTAGATAATAAGAGATTTTATGAGATCACAATATCTCTGGATTTACAATTTGTTAGTAACATTTCTTACGCCGAGTAGAGGCCAGCTAGGAATTTTACTAAAAGAGTGTTGAGGGACGTTTATTAAGTCCGCGAAGCCGGCGGAGGACAACTAATTTGTCACATAGCGAAAGCCAAGCTAAGTCAAACTTAACTTGGCGAAGCTAAGTGACTTCTTTAAATAGAATTGAGTAACATTGCCATCTTACGATATTTTTCGACAAAAATTGTTCGTTTTAAAATGCATACACTATGCATCCTTTTTAAAAACTTGTTTAATTTGATATAAAATGATGTACATCGACAATTATCGACAATGATAAATGATTGCGCATGCTGCAAACAATGCGAATTACACAACACTACCACCCTACACTCAACACGTGTTTCACCCCTCCACGGGCATCCTCAGGAGTAATGTTACACCGATTAGTGCCAAACACAGAGACACTAATCGGCATTTTTCAGCGGGCTGGCAGGCAGTGCAGTTTTTTGGCGAAAGTAGCTATATATTGTTCCTTTTTTTACTTAGGATGGACTTCCCGCAAAATAACGCCTGAATCCATTAGATGCTTTATATATATATTATATTGTCAATATGAATTTTGTTGAAAGTGGTGTAATGGAAGAAGGGCTAATAACGATGACATAAAAACGTAAAAATATTAAAAATGAATGATTTATTGTAATAGAAATAACAGCACAAAAAATTAATCAATTTTTTTAAATGAAATTTTTTTTTTAATTTTCTGTGATTAGCTAATAACTTACGCTTATCCGAATTCCGCTTGATTTTGTTTTTAGAACATCTTGTATATGGTTTGAATGTGAACAGATATGTTCGTAAATCTAAATCCAAAACCTTACTGTGCTCGTGTCATTATTAACGCCAAGCATTTACGACAAGAAATTACTAAGACTAAAGAAAACTTTTGTAAGTTTCTATATTATGTATGTATCGAACAGACATCCATTACTTGTCTATCTCTACATGTCTAATGTCGCAAATACATTGAGGTAATTTTAATGTGATTGAACTCGTATCAAATAAATGTCTTCCGGTATTACCACACAAAGCATTTGATTGTGTAAGCTATATCTTTGCAGGTATCGAACTGATACGATACATTAAACGCAAACCAGCCGATCACCTAAATAGCTTTCATTCCACTGTAATAATCGCGGTAGCAACCTGGGTAACTATATCTATTATTGATAAGACTATTTTACTAATAAGAAGCCTATGTTTTACAGAGAGAAATAATACTGAAATTTCGTGACAATAACATAAAGGTTGTTTTCATGTGTTAAAGTTTTAAAGAGGTGAATTTACCGCTTATGTGTCATCAAAAAGTTTAAAATCAAAGGATTTTCAACTATTACTAATCACTCTGTATAACTTCTGGCAGTAAAAACCCTGCTGGAGCAGATAGTAAACATTAATTAATTCAAATATACGGGAATCCAAATTATAAAAACGCTGTTTTTACTTTATTATCATTGCGCTATTTATTATTTGTACCATATATTAAATTCACAGTAAAGGAGCTATACATTCACCACCCAAAAGCTTTTACACCTATAACCCTGTATTTTATTTTTGCAAGAAAATATGTTAAAAAAAACTGGAAACAGTAAAACTTTAGACAAAAATATGAATAAGGTGACAGCCTTACCGCCATATTATATCTAAGGCTGTCGGTCCAAAATTGCTTCTACGAATCATTGGAGAACGTACACTTAAGCCCGGCTTCTTGATATAAATACGCAACGAATAAAAAAAAACTTTACAATTCACAATAAGTCAAACAACAGTTACATCGACTAATACAGATAAAGTACAGTAATATAATTAATTATAAAGAAATAAATAATTGACCAATTATTTTTAATGTAATGACAAAAGGTTAGACTTAAAGGTTAGTGATGATATGATGTTATACCTCTGGCTTACGGTAAAAATTGTTGTCGTAATGCATTTAAAAAGCTTTTCTCAAGCTTTTGTCAAGCTAAACTTTTCACCATTGAAAGCCGTTAACCGTTAACCGTTGGATACTATGTCATTGTTTATTTATATTATTTTTTATAAAAATTACATCCAAAATTTTCAAATTCATTTCGATATATTTTGTTAATAAGCAACAAAGGCAATAACCGAAGTCCTTAAAAAAAAACAAATAAAAACGTAAACAATGCAATAATGATAAATAATATTAAATGTAAATAATAATTTTTATTTCTACAATATCTTTTAATAGGTTTATATAATATTCCTGTAATTTTTTTCATTGATGACGCATACAATGAAATAACAACAGCATATGGCATTGATATTTTCTACACATATATTTTTGAGACTGACTATGAAAAAAATTTAATATGACTGTATTAATCCGATACTTAATTCTAACTTTATGTAAACAGATTTTAATACTAGTCCGTTACGTACCAAAGATCCATTACGTCGTAAGCGTTACGTTATCTTCTTACTTAGAATATTACAAATTTTACAGGTTTCCTAATATAATAGGCATATGCATAAACAATATTGCATTTTCCTTTCACGAAAGTTTGGTAATTCGTTGGAAAAAAAACACGGTTATCTGGAATTTTGAAATTTGATTGTATTCATAAAAAATTAATTAACCATACGTACCACGAAAATGCCGTATCCAGTTTTATTACGCTAAATTTATCTGCATTACAAACAAACGCATAACGCGGTGCTTGCTTTAAGGTATGCATTTACATATTGCGATATCTCTACGGTGCGTTTGACCCTTGCTTTAGATAGCTTCAGTCAGAGTCCAACACTCTCACTGATTGACGACGCTTCTCTCAAGTTATATTATTATTGGACATGTTATAATTGATAGTGTAAACTATAACAGACAGCATTTCGTTCAAAGACATGATTGTTTTAATATAAACTCTTTATCTCGAACGTCAAAAGGTATTAACAATAATGGCATCGATGCAGGTCGGACCTTGTGCGTTGAAGGTTGGCCACCCGTGCGGCGACCCTTCGAGCGCGAACGTCATAAAGTAAACCCACAAAACCTGTCGGCATGCGGCGTACCCGACTGCCGCTTCGGACGGACACGCTTTGCGGTAATCAAAAATTGTAATTGGCTAATTGCGGTACGGACAGGATCGCGCCGTGAGCATATCCGATCCTGTTGCTGACAGCGCATGACAGTAGCTAACTTATTTATGTTTAGCGCAACCACACTTCAATACGAGCGCGTTAATACACATTGATAAAAACCTGACGCTTAAAGGCCGGTCGGTCACTTACACGACACATACTCAACCACATTGGAACTCTTCTCGCAAACGAATAAAACTATTTAATAGCAGCTTTTAAGTATCAGTTGCAACCTTCGTTACTTCATCAAATGAAAAGAGAAATGATCACTATGCGGACAAATACAGTATACATTACATGATGAATAAATAAAACAGAACAAGAACCAATTAATGCGCTTATGGTAATCGTAATGTTTTATCGACGATTTATTAAGAAAATTACGACCCTAATCGTCGTAAATCGAAATCGAAAGCTCCATCGCTGATGTTAGCTTAAATAATCAGCATTGTATATCGTGGAACTCACAAAAATTACGAAAGCCCGCATGTTGGTAAAAGAAAATTTCACAATGTTTTTATTTTTACGGCTACTACATGTCATTGCAATACAAAACTATACGAGTGATGATAGTAATTAATAATTATCGTAAGAAATACCCTCTTTAAATATATTTTTATATTTTATAACATGAGTTATTACAAAATAAACACCTTTTGTTACTATTTACATTCGTTATTCTTAGGAGAAAAAAATATATGTCTCCCCATTACATATTACAACACTTCAATATGCAACTAAACATCGTTGATACGCAACAACTAGTACGTGTGTTGTTCAAAAAAAAATATTTATGCTGTTAGAAATAAATCTTTGTATTTGAATATTCTAAATGCGTTTCGTATCAAAAACCATCTTGATTAATCTCGTTCACGCAAAAAGTGCGGCTAATGGATGGGAATAAACCCAAGTAAATATTGTGATATTAAATCGCGTAAAATAAATGATTGTCTCGATTATTAATCAATTTTAGTCCCGAATCGCGTCATACATCATCGAGGCGGCACCGCCTCCGATGGATGTCACAAATTACAATGTTTCCATTATATACGCCGACACGTACCGCACACAAACGCTTTTAAGAAATTGACTTGGACTCTTCGAGATAGCAATCATTTAAGAGTGTACTTACGTTCGCAATCGATTGGAGAGAAAGTTCATTTATGTAACTAAGAGTAGCAATAGAACAGAACCAATATTGATTGAAATGATGGATGATGAATTGTGGGTTTATTATTAATGACGCGCGCCGTGTTGAATGAACGGATGGCATGTAAGCGTGCTTGTGCCGCCGCATCGGTCGGGGCGGCGACGTCGTTCCGATACGGAGGAGGTTGGCACAAAGAATTTCTTATTTTCTCAATTAGCATCCAATCAAGGGATTCGTTTAGTAGAAACTGATATACGATTTATGGGCCGCAGGCGGCGTACTTTCTCACGCCGCTTTGCCAGCGTTCAGTGCACAGATACCTCAGTTTATGGCCGCTACTCAGATCTTGTTCTTAGAAATCTCAATAGGCTGTATTCTCTCATAAAAGATTTCCCATATAATTTAAACTACTTTCACGGAAAATTCGTCTTGTCTCTTGGGCTAAGCTATTCCATTATGTTATTTCACTGTTTTTGTATAATTTAAAACCTTTACCTGTACTAAATTGAATAAGTTATCACTTAATGAACCTCTATAGTAATTAAGTTCGAAGACACCCTTAAGCTTGAAGCTTGGCTTGAAAAAGCTTTAGCATGGATTATTTCACATTTCCACGGTTTGGTAAATAGTACCTTTTTTTCCTTTCTCAATCGCACACTCTTGGCAGAGGAGCCGTGATCTCGTGCTTCTTCGAGACACTTTACTCGAGATAGAGGGGCGTGTGGGCCTTCACCAGACCCTTCCATTGCAAAACTGGATCCACATCCCTGGAGCTTGAAGCTTCCACTCTGCAACAAGCCTCTGCATATCGACACAAATTGAGATAACTTTAACAGATTATTTAAAAATAACGGTGAATGACTGCGGAGAGGCGTTTCTTGCTCTTGAGGACTTGGTGAATAGATTAATACATTAATACGGCGCTCAGTGCAAAATTATTTCTTATATATTAATCATTTCTTATTACATTATTTCATAATTTTTTGACTTTCCGCGACTTTGAATGTCGCCTTATGAGGGTCCTACCTTCACTGTTATGTGACCTTGGTACAATTTTTTATATTTCACGTAAAAATTATTATTATTAAAGAAATGATTCATTAAATAAACAATCAGCAGGAAAATGTTAAGACCGCGGGAGGCTTCAGTCGTGGGGCGGGCGGGGAGATTCGCGTACGCACGGGGCGTGGCCGGCGTGTGCGCAGCACTGCGGCAGAGCCGTCGCGGATGCTGCGACGAGCGCACCTGTCGGCACGACGCCCGCATCTAAAACCTTGCGCTTACGATCTCCGCGAAAAAAGTGAAAGTTTTGTGTTAGTGTCATTTAAAACAATCCTCACAACATCCTCAGGATCGACTTAACACGGTATGTGAATTTCACACTTATCATTTCCCATCAACACGTGCACGAAATTCCAAAATAAGAATAAAACTAAACTTTATTGTTATTTTTACCTGTGCTAAATTGTTAGGCATTGTGTTATGATCTAGTATTATTGTTTAGGAATTTAACTGTATATGAAACATTTTTAAAAAATTAACATTGTACGAAATTACATTTACATAATTATTTAAAATACATGAGATATTAATTAAGGCTATTTTCATTATTCAAATATATTGATAAATGCAACCACAATTTTTAAAATTTACCAACACTAGAACAATTTAGTCTGCGATCCTTGTTAAAATAAAATGTTCAAACAAATAATTATATCCGGGATTAGTTAACGGGTACAACTGTATTAAAAGACTAACGACATTAAAATTCCGCCAGAATACGTAAACTCTTTGCTTCAGACATAATTGCTTTTAATTTAATTTGTTAAACAAATCACGCCTCAGAGAAGCGACGGCATTGTTTTACGGGTAATAGTGGATTATTTTAGAAAAATATTATTTTTTCATTTTTCTGTGATACGTTTAAATTTACTCAGAAACTATAAGCAAAATCACAATGAAAATTACTATGTATACCTATATTATATTATAGCATATAACACATTATTTTTTTAATGACAAGGTTTCAAGCGGACAAAAATTGGTCGTTACATCTTTTCCATGGAAATGAATTATCTTTCCCACTCCAAAGTCAAAGGAAAGAAAGACCAGCGCATTTTAACTCGGCATTTGGTTGCCTACACCGCTTTTATACAATGCCGTGCTATTGTAGAATAAGAAATATGCAAATCATGTAATTAAATACAAGGACTATATACAATAAAATCAACTAAATTAAAAGACGACATTCTTCAAGCCTCATATTTTATCGAAACATACCTGTACGTTACTTTAAGATTTGCACTATTTGTAGGTATATTCTTATCACTTCATCAATGTCAACGTATCACCGTATAATTATGAGTAAGCTTATCGCAGTACGTTCATCTACAGTGCGTTTTTGGCTAAATTCAAATGTACAAGCGATGTGTATGCCATCGGAATACTAAAAGATCCATGATAATGTATTGGAAAGAGGTTGCCGCATCGCTCGCAGGAGCGCAAAGGACACCCATGAATAATGCGCGGTAACAGTAACAATATGTAGGTGGTTACACTCGTTTCAACGTAAACTAGCTTCTTATTAGCATAACATTAGCATTTAAAGGACCTCAAGTACGTAATCGATGATTAGAGCGCTTCAGAGAGACGAAGACTGTTCGATCGATTGAGAACGTTAATCATCGCATTAACGAGTCGACGGCCGTTGAATCGGTGTAGTGCACTGGACATCGTAATCAGTGACTATAAACCGAATGTAATAATAAGTCATCGACGGCTCCTGAAAGCTTGTTATAGTGTGTCTCTATCGTTGCGCAACGACGTGGGAAAAGCTTTTGGGTGAAGGGCAGTATAAGAGCAAACACTCGTTACTGCAGCGACGATGATATCATCCGGTCAAGGAAACCGTTAAAGGAAAACATTTGACAATTTGAAAGCTAACGTGTAACGTAGTCTAAATAACGTTAGTGTATAATTTATCTAATGGATTATATCTAAATATCCGCTATGCCATGGACTCGCCTTGAGCCGCAGTTAAGTAAGTTTCTCGCGAGCGAACGTTCGATTCATCTGTTAAGAGTAAACTGCCGTATAACCGCTAAGCATTATTTAGAGTCATTCGCTGGAACGACCGCTCGGCCGCTATTCGTAATCAATTGCATCCTATAAGCCCGAGTGCGAAGCTTTACTTCCCTCGGCAGAGATGTAAACGGCCTATTCGGAACGTAATTATAATCGAAACACCATAAATAATATTCGTTCTCGGAACATGTCCACAACGACCTTAGCAATTCCAGCGCTCTCCCGCTCGTTAAGCCCGTGTGTAAATAACCGTGTAAAACTTATTTTCCATGAGCGAATACCGAGCTTGCAATCTGATGTATATGTATAAGCTGTTTACGACCTACGTTGCTACTAGTAGTTTTGTTATAAATTCCCTAAAATATAATTTTACTCTTGGAAAAGAACATTAATGTGGGCTTTTAATATACACGTGTCTCTTTGTTAGCGGCCGTTATTTGCAGCATTGTTATACCGAGCTTTTCGAGGGTTTGTTTTAAATTTGGAGGTATGCATGTCACCGTGAGCAAACATTGGACGCAGAAGGTGCTCCCGTCTGGCACAAGTGCGTTGTATTTGCTCGCAGCAAACACCGCTCCTGGTATGTCTTCCGAGGCGCGGTAGACAGCTAACTCCCCTAACATCACGACAAATATTTTTAAGCTGTATACACCATTGATATACCAGTACTCGTCTTTCAAGATTTTCGATCACGTACCGTGTCGACGAATAAAAACGCTGTTAATGCGTGTTATAGGTTTCAACGAAACGCACCAAAGGTCGCTGTCAATTTTATAATTTAAATATGAATGGGTTTTGTACATAGAATAGAAATCAGTTGTTATTGCTGGCATCGACAGGAGTATACAATATTTGGAATTTTATTGTGCGCATGACACGGTAGCGCTGACAAAAAGTGTCTACTACACGTTGGAATTCGAAGACACTATAATGAACCCTGTGCCGCGTATCTTAAACGATTATGCGACGTCGCCCCGGAGAGAACTAGTCGGACATACGTCCCCGAGGTTGCAAAACCAGTTGGCAAACGAATTTTATATTAGACTATAATCTTTGCAGTCGAAACTGGAAAGACCGGGTGCTAATGATTCAAATTATGGCACCTTATGGGATTTGGAATCATTCGTGTGAAAGAGAGTCCATTGTTATCTTAACCTCCATACTTCCTGCGCACATCAGTCGCGAGGCGAGAGAAAGTACGGGTAGTAACATTTCGTAACCCCGCCTTAGGAGCGGGTAAGAAAATCGATAGTACGAATTGTTTTGCCGGTAGACGTACCGATGGGTAAATAGCGAAGTTTCCAAACCACGCACACTCACCTCGAGTACCGAAATTGTTGACACTATCGTTGCATTATTCCTCTCAATTTTGACACATGGGTCGGAGGCTAAATAATTAATCTACCCCAGATTTCGGTTGAAGGTTTCGTAACAAATTGAATGCGCGACCGCTAATAATTTATTGACTTAATGAGCAACACGTCATTTGTAACTCGTGGCTGCTTCGCTCATTGTTAACTACCACACGGCAACTCAAAGCAAACTTTCGTTGAAAATTATCTCATTACTTTTTGTTTCAAACTAAACTTAAAGAAAGAAAAAAAAAAGTAACATTTTAATTATACATTTTTTATTAAAAATACTATTTTCTGTTCCTATGAACGGGTACAACGCCTCACAAGACTACTTGCGCAGTTTGTCTGCATGAACGTAACGACTTTTAACTTAGTATAAAATTATCACGCAATAACATTATGTGAGTTATTGAACATGTATTATTTTAATTATCCGACAGACAGGTTACTAAAAATTATTTAAAAGTATTTGTTTACCTAAAATCTTAAAATCCTTATGAAATTGTAATAATTGTTAAAAATTCTTTTAGTAGCTATGGATTATTAAAATTGTCAACAATGAATATTGCAGCTGCATACGATACCTGTCAACATATAAGTCACCTAGAAATTATTCAAGTGTAACATACGCTTGTCATGATTAGGAATTCTATACTATGTTGATTTGTGCCTGTGGACGAAGACATTAATTTCAAGGCCATATCTGACCTGGATTCAAATTTAGAACATGTTGCAATAAAACATCCAATTTACAAATTTGAAATACTAGTGTAATTATATATATTGGTAGAATTGGTAGAAAAGCTACAAATATGTTGACGAATACAGGGTGATTGGTTGTAGGTACACCATATCCAAAAATCGATGTTGAAATAATAAATAACGTAATGATAATAAATAATGACAATAATGTTTACTGTCTATCTAAAAACTTTGTACTGCCAGAAGTTATTGGGTTGTCGTATTCGAATAGAAAACTTTACACTTTACACAAATTGATTAGGAACAGATGTATAAGCTTTTCAGGTTTTTGCTGAAAAATGAGCTGCATACTTTAAACTGACATAAGTTACGGATCTGCCGCATATCAATAGAAAAATAAATTAATGTAACATTTTTTAAAGTCATTGGAAACGTTGCTTTTTACTGATAAATGAGCTAAAACTCTAAAAATCTAGATATATTAAATAAATCACTTATTATATGATGTTTACTGAGGCTACTTCACCCTTTATAGATATAAAATTATCAATTTTAATTTATTAATCTAATTTCCATTACCAAACGAGGGTTTGCAGAATATAACTAAAACTCTGATAACGGTTCAAAACTTTGTATTTAACAATTCCAAAATCCCATAAACGCAAACGACAGATTTAGTCCAACTCCTCTTTTATTTTTTAATTTAAACGTTGAGTTACCTACAATTATACGACCCGCTGCCACAGGCCTCTTCGCAAAAGAGGATATTAGGGATAATTTTACGACGCGGCCAAACACAATCGGGGAAAGCTATTTTTTTATTTCTCGGAACTAAAATTACATGTTGTATCTACATTGACCGTTGAGAACAATGCTCATTTAATAATAAAGAGTTTGAATAAACCATTGGTGTCGGCTCTAAACTGAATTTACTAGCGTACCATGAAATATTATCCGCGGAATTTCCGGTAGGGCAAAACCGTTACCCTTGCTGTACTATTCGAACAGAATTATAACAGAAAATAAGAAGTTAACCTATAGATTAGTGATAACGATCTAAGAATACGTTTAACTATCGAACAAGTCGTATTTTTAGACCCATTTTTTTCTTAGAAAATTTCGGTTGAAAGCTCTTACTCTGTCACGCGAATATATAAGAGATTTTATGGAATGCAGAAGAATAGAGCCAAATAAGATTTGATTTATGGAAGAAGACAATTAAATAAAAGAAATAACAGAAGTTATTGAATTGAAAAATTAAGTCCCATGCTATCATCAGGGTGAACAAGCCAATAAAAAATATTTATAATAGATATGTAACTATTGTATTTAACTACATTGGTGGCATAGTCGCCATTTACATCGAAAATCAGGAAAAAATATAATAAACTGATTTTGTATAATTCAAATCTCTACGCTTTTGTTATAACAGTCAAAAAGTTTAAATTAGAAATATATGCGAGAACATTGTAACACCGTAGCGCACGAGATATTTATTTAAAGCGCAAAAAATCCAACCGCGATCAATTACATAACATTTATTCAAAGCAGATCATCATGCAAATATCGTAATTAAGATAATGTCAACCATAAAGCCGGTTTGCTTGCGTTCGAAAGATAAATCCTAGAAGGCTATGTTTGATCTACCCGCCAGAGCCGTTCAATACTGATATTTAAAAACCAAGGTACTTACATTACACGCACATTTTTAAAAATATAAACTGTTTACACTAAAACTATTTATACATTTAAAACTGTATTGACGTATTTTGATGAATTTGAAAAGTTAATTAAATATAGCATATACTTGTGTACATCACAAGTAAATATTAAATACCGTAAAAGTCCTACGTGATATAAACCATAATAAATTAAATTCCTTGTAATGTTTATCCCTCTTTCAACTTAAAATACATAAATAAATATGATCTGAGAACTCACAACAAACTCAGTAGAAGTTTTTTTTTATAAACATCCTCAACACAGTAGTTCAGCAGTTCTCTCCTAAACTTTATTATAACTAAAAAATTCTTTATGTAGTAACAGAGAGACAGTAAAAATTTATTAAATGATATATTACAATGGAAGTTATTATAAAAGCGTATACAATCGCGTACAGTTACCTACCAGCACTTATTATTTATAACGCAAGAAAATGAAAACATTTACGATAGTAAAATATAAGGCATAAACTATGAAGAGTTTTTATTGTCTGTAGATGAGAAGGAAACAAATCATGAACGTTGAAATGGAGAATAAGGCCGCTGACAACCAAGGTAAACTGGGCCTTTTCGCCATTCTTATAAACACTGACATAAATTTAAAATCGATCCTAAGGCCTGTCATCTTTTAAATGCCAATCCGAGATAACAATTCCCGAAATTAGATTAAATATAAAATTCGAAACATTCCTATGAGCTTATTATGTCCTATCGGAATTCGTGCCACTTAAAATTTTAAACACATTATCCTTTTTTTGTTCCATCTATGATGGTTTATTGTTTAAAAGGTATTCTAGTAGCAGGAGGCATTTAGTGACGCAGACGTTGAACTTTTGACGAGTGTTGACCCCATGAGACGACTTACATGACTACAAAAGCCAGTCTATGAATCAGTCTCGTTCCAAAACTAACATTTTTACATTGTTCAGTGGGTAAATAATGACATAACTAGAATTAAAAATCAAACATTACATTTAAAAGAGCCAAGTTGCTGCAAAATTTACAGTAACTTTATAGACTGATTGGTCGCGTCAGATTACATTCAGAGATATAAGCTTCTCGCCGGAATGCGTCTTAGCTTGAAAAGAAACATCGTGCCGAGACAAACCGAGCACGGGCAAATAAACCAATACTTATTGTGGTACAGATAGCTAGTGGATTAGAAGGCAGTAGCGCGCGCCACGACTGGATACCAGACCGCAGATCGGAGCGGCTCAGATATCCAGTCCCTGCATTGCACAATTCAAATCGTACGTTCTCCGGGACGCCAAGTCGCATTTCAACCATTTGATAACGAGATAAAATGCGCCACCATCGTATTTATTTTGTCATCGTATTCACACGTGCGCTGCCCGCTCGCTATACATTCCGGTTTCGGAAGGAGACAACGGTTTTAACGACTCGATATAATAATTCATTATGGCTAAAATCGTTTACTGTAACCACTGGGTACGTACAGTAAAAGCTTAAGAGAAAGCAATGTAGATGTTAGACATGGATATTAAATAACCATTTATCATGTTTCAGAATATTAACCTATCCAAAGAGGATTATTACCTTAACAGGGCGAGTATTAAGTAATAACGTGTTAGCCTACGGCGGCGTACAAGCAATTTATTGACGTATTTGGGGTCTATTAAAATTTTTGGAGTCCACTTACCATTTTAGTGTTTAGCCAAACCTCACGTAACGTAGCCCCAACAACACGGACATCAAACTATATAATTATAAAAATTCTCGTTTTATCACCAAACGTTAATGACGTGTAAAGTGAGACATAATAGTGAAAGTCACGCAATCCAAAACAAAACTTCATAATTACTTTAAAAGGGTTATTCCAGCCATGGTTTCAAGGACCAATAAAACAACATATTTAATATATCGCCACGAACCTATAAAACCGTTTTTAAAAATACTATTTGTGCTTGAGTTAGTCTTAAACATGAACACTTTCGTCTCCAACATAGAATACGTGTAAAACATATATAAATAAATATACTATTAACTGCTACTGTCTCTAATGAATATTCTGAATGTCGCCTTGCATCATCAGGAAAGCTGGGTCGGTAGTGATAAACAAGTGTTAAATTAAGACATTAGACGGACGGTCAATGTCAAACTTTAGAATTGGCAGATTTCTATGCAATCTGAAAGCATAACATTATTTCCGAATGTAAACCAAAATACTTACGTGCTAAGCATACAACTCATACTACATTTCAATTGAACATTCAAAATATATAATTACATTCACTTCAATTAATTGTGTGCAATAATCACTATTTCCTCATTAATCACACGATATGCAGCTATGAATACATTCTACGTTACATAATCCTTAAGGTAACTTTTTCAGTATCCCAATTAAAACCAAAAATTTTGATTAGTATTCTTCAGGCAGGGAGTACGGCCTGTTATGGGACTTAATTAAAACCCGTTAAGGTCACTGACGTAGGCAAATTGCTGGTCTGAAGGGGCAATAAATGGGACACTCACTCGTGTAACCGATAACCGTTGAGGCTGAAAGTCACAAAAGGTTCTCGAATGAAGACCACAATGCAATAAACACGGCACTGATGGACCTTCCACTTGGTGGACCGAAAATATCTCAATGCGAACAGCGCAAGACCAGTTATCATTGCGATCCTTGGAGGAGAACTATGCCTTGCATTGAGCGGCTATTGGCTGATATGTAATGATGGATCATGTAAGCTTACTTCCTGGACAGTATTATGGCGGAGCATTTAACATTAATTAATTATGAAGAGGAATTTTAATTAAAGAAAAATATAAAAAGAGATCTATTCCGTCTTAAGAAAATATAAATAGCTATATTTAGCGATAGGTAGGAACTAGATGCGTCAAATTCCGTGCGGGCAGTGCGTCGCCGGGCAGCGTGTGCGCAGGCGGGCTCGGTCGCCGCGCCGTCTGCCGAGACGCGTAACCCACTTACATACCAGATGCAGTTCATACAGCTCACATCTAAATTCAATCCGATTTCATCAACTATTTGCTGGTGTATGCCAAGCAAACATCATCTAAAGCTTTTCTACGTGGTAATTGGGTCTATGTGTAAAAGCTTTAAAAGAGTTAATGTATAGCTAGCTCATTTATTGTCAATTAATCTATGGTACACTCTTTTCACAATTACAATGGTTTTGGAAATAATAAATAACTTAATGTGTAGTGTGTGTAGTATTAAAAGCATTTTAAAATTGGATTCCTGGACATTAAAATTATTTAATATATGCTATCTGTCCTTGCATACTGAACAGCCAGATGTTATTGGCCCGACGCATTCCATTAGAAAGAAATTAAAGAAACATAATTAGATGACTTACACCTAATAAAGCTTCAAAACTTTTTGCTGACAAATGAGCTCGTCAATTCTTCCCTTTAAAGCTTTTACAATTAAACCAGCCTATATAATTGCGTTTATCAACAACAAACTATGAATTAAAGTTTGTTTCCATACTTCCAAATAATCAAAAAAAAATATTTTTAAATTAAATATCATATAAAATATTTGTATATTAATTGTATTACTGGTTTTAACGTAATGACGTCTATAAAACACTTATTAATTCGGCGTAGAATTTAAATAACAACTCTGAACAACAAAGGCATATATTTTGTTATTTATATTTCTTTAGTATTTTCCTTAATGATAAAAACTATTTTATAATTATGAAGTGCAACATAAAGATAGATGAATAAGGGTTTATTGATAAAATCAAAAATAGTGTAGTACACTGGTAAAATTCCAGTATTAAAATAATTACATTTCCTATCAAATAGTATATGTAATATTTTTTTAACTAAAAACCATAAATATTTAAATTTCTAGGAATCTCAACAGCAATGTGTTATTTTACATTTTAAATCGAATCATAGTCATACTTAGTTGTTTATTTATATTCTACTCACCACATTATTACGTTTGGCGTAACGTGATATCTAATAAAATTAGGTAACGCTGTTATAAACTGATCGAGTGGACTTGGATTCATATCTCTTTGCCTAGATTGTACATAATATGACGATTTCATCCATAAAGGAATTTATTTGCTTTTTTTATCACTATTATTCAAATAACTGTCATCAAAACTTATGTAATTTTATGTTTATGCAAAATGCGGGTAGCCGAAGACCGGTCGTCTTGGAGGAAGTGACGAATGACGATAATATGCAGTATAAAATTCGTTAAAAGTATTACATAAAAACGCTGCTGAATGACAGTTCTCCCTTATAATACAACATTAGGGTATGTTCCGCTCAAAGGCGCTTGCCACAGAGAGATTCACTTTTCTAATATCATTTCAGTTCTATTTATTTCTCCAATACATTTCTTTTAATTATTTCTTGGATACCAACACTAATTAAAGTAAAATCCGTTTAATTAAATACTAAGCAGTGCTTTCAAAAGTAAGCTTTCAATGCTGGTAACAATAGTTCACAATTTCTCTTACCAAAAAAATTAAGCTCTGTATCAAAATATGTACGTATTTATATGAATGCTTTTAAGTATGAATCATTGTGGTAATGTGTCATTATGTTTCCTCGCAATACGAAATAAGTTTTAAAAGTATTCACATACATTGTGCGCAGTTATCTTATTGTATTCACATTTGAGTCACGGCTATAGTTTCAAATTTCGTAGGTACCATTTTTCAAAGCCCATTACAAATTCGCAATGTCAACCGCACCCATAATTATATATTGAAAGACTGCAGGCGAAACGTGATCGGACGGCTGATAAGAAGAGCATATTGTGCGTCAACTAACAGTCGAAAGGTGATTCAACCGTGTGCGAGATGCGAAAGGAGGACGTGCAGTGACACGACCTAAGGCAAGCTGATAACGTCATCCAGGAACAATCCCCGCTATCTTTATTATAACAGCAAACTTTAATGTAGCTATGCCAAAAGCAAACGAACTGTATCTAGCTCTGAAACTGATATAGTAAATTTACTCATGTACACGACACGTAGGCTAATACCCTGACAGTGTATGAAATAACATAAATGTCACTCGTTTCATCCTATAGTTAAAAACGGTGACAGATCACGCCCTTAAAAGCTTCTTTGTATCCCTTATATGAACATTAATTAGCGCTGAGACGATAAAAATAAAGTTCGCTTTCGAGGGCTATAATTATCTCGTTAAAACGTTGACATGTAAGTTGCCTCAAAAACACCGACGTTAGCTGTTGAAATTTTCGAAAGAACGAATCGTGAAATCCAACGGTACACTTCATATAAAACAAATCGCAAAGCAATATTTCGCAGAGCTTACGTGCGTGTCGCAGAGGGTAACCTTCGTTTTTACTACGCATACAAAATAAGACGATTACGATGTCCCTGCGAACAAGCACGTTGAAACAACGGAATACTATCTAATGTGTTACGGAACACTAATTTACGTGCGCCCTAATTATAGCAGAGATAACCGAGCCGTTCTTCATACGCGGTCCTTTGAACGAACGCGGTAATTGAAAGGTGTCGGAAATGTTGCGCAGCGTAACATTCAATTCACTAAATCGGCATTATACAAATCCTACAAACCGCATACACGGCACACTGGCCTCCTTCTCGATCACTAATAGTCCACGGCGTGTCTCTATTATGATGTTAATACTGAACTCGGAGGATTTAACATGTGTCCGTACGATTTAATCCCTCATTTATCTTTATTAAACATTTTCGAACTCTACTGCTTCAATAAGCGGTTGGCCTTACATGAACTTTAATTTTTATGTGTATTACTAAATACTACACATTATTTATATACGTCAGTGTTGCTATTTGAATAGAGTACCTTGTATGCCTAGCAAATATTAGCCCGGCCATTTTCCTCCGGTAATAACCGACAACAATAAATTCATAAGCTCGAACAGAGTCGCTCAATAATCTTTTAACGATTGCGCCCATGCAACATTCGTATAAATTGAATACATTGTACACAAAACGTTTCGTCACTAAAAATGTAAACGATAAATTGACGAACACAACAATGACGGAGATGCGACGTGGCATCTCGACTTATCGTTTTGTAATCTTCTAACATATCTTGTCGGTGGATACAAAAAGAGAAAAAAGGTATTTGGACATCTTCCGTTCCTACATTTTAATTTAACAACGGAAGCCGCATGACTCGACGAGAAAAAATCAGATTAATTTTCACCGCTCTGGCCACAACAAAGCGTCCGCGACGTCGAAACAAATTGCTTTAGAATAAAGGAAGTAAAGAGCTCTGTAAACAATGAAATAAATAATGTTAACCTGCAAAATTGGAAAGACGGAGCAATAAACATAATCTCACCAGGAAACCTTTAGGCACAATATGACAGGGGAAGGACGTGAAGGCCAATGACTTCGAAAACTTCACGTTCTCCATTAAAACTAATTAAAGGTATTTTAGATGCTAAGTCTAATAATACAACGCTAATGCGCCCTGCCCGTTTAATCGTAGATTTCTTTACGAAAGATATATAACAGAGAATTTCAAACTTAAATGTAACCCAATTAGGTGCTTCTTGCTTTGACGCTAATTAAGATGCGATGTAAGCTGATGTTTCCAATAAAAGGTAATCGAATTTCTATAGCACCTGGAAGTAGTCTGCGCAGTCTGCTTTGGCTAACTTCCAGTTCCACTGAACTTTGACAACTCGGCTGTAAATCGCATTACGCATCCGTCCGACACTCCCGGTAGATATAATTATAATACCTACATAGCCTGAACACGAAACACTATTCAATTTATTCAACATGTTAATAAAATATTCAGAGGGGAAAATGCAAAATTGAATACCTTGCCAATCTTTCCTACTTTTTTTAAACGCCTGCCCAACCCGCCTTGCAAGTTTCAAGTGTAGCGAGGTCGACGTTCGACGTCCCAATATATGCATTCCTTTCCCTTTCTGAATTTTTGATTGCCTCCAGGCACAAATGAGAAACAAAAAAGTAAAAAGGGAAACGAAAGCAAAAAGAAACACTGGATATTAAATTTCAATATTCCTTTATAGTATTCACTGATTTATTAAAATAGGCTAAAATAAATAGCACAGTCTATATTAACTTTTGAAGAACATCTCCCATAAATTCTCATCAAACGGAATCAGTGGGTTGGTGTTCAATATTGGAGAGATTGTTTAGCTGTCGCTGATCACGTTACCAAACGTGATGGGGTCGCGTCCACAGGCGTCGATCTAATCGAAGTTCAATTAAGAATAATACACATCTCATCATGCGGGGTCGGGCCGCGACGAATCGCGCGTGTTACCGAAATTAATGCGTCTACGTGAAGGCAGGCGATACCGCAAACCAAAATATACTACGCGCCATGTTAGAAGCATTAAAAGTCCGATTTACTTTCAGACTGCATACGCCCTCTAACACGCATTTATAATTGAAGAACGTGTACAACAATGTGTACAAAAGATCTAATCAAGTAGCGTGACAGCTGTTATGTGGTATGACGCAACGAATTTGGCTCATAGGGCTGATGAAGAGTTGACCTCAACAGGGCGCGTGGGCGTGCTTAGAAAATGATAATCCGACTGTCCGGGGTCCACGAACTGCGCCGGAATGCAAATAAATAGATGCGCATAGCAGGACGAGCACACCTGCCGTTCATCGCATCGCTGGAATAAACAATGCGTATCAACTGGCTTTGCGCACGAAGCAGACGGCGCGCGATCGCGATAAAGGCTTATTTTCCTTCCGGGATTCTATTGATGTAGAGAGGAGACTCGTAAACTCTTTATCGAATTACTTAAATATTTGGTGATTCGAAACATTGATGCGACGTGTAATTACTGAAGAGTCTGAGATCACTGGAAGCACCGGGACATGGATTTAGTAAGTTTTGTTAAATAAGAAACGTCATTGCAAATAAACAAACCGAAGCGAACAATTACAAGTTTTATTAATATCGAAATTCAGAAATGCTAATAAACAAGAAATACACATGTTCCGACCGATGAGTTATTTCCAGCGTCGTGATTGGTATCTTGGTATTTGGTTTAACGGCGTAGGAATAAATGGTCGGCGTTTTCATTTTCCCTTTAATTAATTGCTGTCATATATTTAAGTTCATCCATCATCGTTCTTGGTTAATTACTTGACCTGTCGGTTGTATACAGACCGGTGCTTTCGGACCATCTGCCATTTCGTTTAAGTTTTCGGATGCAATGTACAATTTAAAGTAGGTGTAATTAAAAAATCATTATTATAAAATTCTAACAGAAATCGTTGTAGATTAAAAGGAGCTTTAATGTAGATATGGTAGAGAATAAGTAGGTGGTTCCTGGTGTAATGACCACAAAGCGGCGAGTGTCGTGTGGTCGGCGGGTCGCGGTCGCAGTGTCTTCCTGCCCTAGCCCTTGATTGCGGCCTGTGGCGGTTCATTGTTCGCATTCACCTTTGAGTATCGTGACGAGTAGTATGATTTGCAATGTTATAACCTTTATTTTTATGTTTAGCAGTAAATTTTATTACAAGTTAAATCGTTCAATAGCTTCAATGAATAAATATAATTTTAGCGGATTATGTCGTGGTTTATTTAGGACTCAGACACGTATATTTATAGTTCTACAGTAGTAAAATACAAGAAACGTTGGTAACATAAAAAAACATCGTGACATAATCCACTAAAACATTTTCATATTTTTTATACATTAAAATCTCAATAAGATTGTCGTACTATGAAAGAAGATAGATCTAAGAAAATTTGTGCATCACTGGCTATGGGGTTATATTGCAAAATAAATAGCAACATTTGGAGAAAAATACGGAACTGATAAAGTATTTAATAACAATCTCCGTATTAACATAACCGCCAAATCCATAAGCTGGTTTACACTCATTCATTCATGCATTGGGCGTGCAAATTTTCCCCGTTTAATTAATGAAATAAAAATAAACATTTTGGAACCACAAACCGGACATGGGATCGATTGCTAATACAAGTGACTCAATCAGAACGTTTGAATAAGTGGGCCATCTCCGTGCCAGATACACAAGAGGATGTTTAAATTTATATCTGCGGTTAGACTATCTAGAAATAAGCGGTCGTCTGCAATCTGAGAAATGTCCAGAGCGTTGCGCGATTATTGCACATTGACATATATTACAAGCATTCACAATCTAAATGTTATCTTTCTTAGTCTACTTTTTTGCATTCTATTTTAATTGTGTCCTCCAATACAAATAACTTTTAATGTATGTTAAACTCTAATATTTTAATGAAACGATGTATTTGTTTGATGCTTGTAAGTGCGTTTGAATGAGTGGATTAAAATAATATATGATGATTTGTTACAATCGAAAAAGGTTTAATGGGGTAAATGTATAGTGCATTTGTCAGCAACATTTAAAACTCAAACTCGAAAAGAACCTGACAGGCCATGTAATAACTTCTGGCAGTACCAAGTCTACAGAGACAGTTATCAAACAATAATTCATTTTAACATTTTTATTTTATTTTACAACCAATCAACTTGTATAAAATTTTCGAAAAAGAATCCTTATACTAATGTACAAAATCAACTTGCTTTATAATAGACACATTACTAATAAGTTGATTAAATAGTAAACAAACTACCTACAAGTCTGCGAGATAGTTTCACGCCAAACATTAAACAACAAAATATATGTTACTACTTAAATAATAAAATGAAACACGATCTTAAATGTGTATACTCATACTCCTAGTGACGCTACAAATAGAGACTCGTCGTCTTTTACTCTTTTTAAATAATTTCATTTAATATGTTTTTATTATCTTTTTTGTTTTTAAAAGCAGTGGTAGCCAAGCGGTTAAGGATTGAGACTTGCGATCTTAGGTCGCGGGTTCGAATCCAGGGATACAATTTCATATAATTCACACTTTTTACATTAATTATATCAGATTGCCACTGCTCAAAAAAGTTTCCAGAGTATAGGCAGCAGCATTCTCTGTGTATCATAATAACACGCTGCAATCGCCAACCCGCATGCCAAACGTCTTACGATTATGGTATAAAGATATCTTTGGGGAAAGCCTATGCCTTGCAATGGGTGTCTATGGACTGAAACCACAATACAAAGGTATTCGTTATAATACATAGACGTTTAGAAGGTAAACTTCCTCGTAAAATATGAATTTCACGTGATATATATTTCTGGCCATACCTCACTGCGGTAGGATTGTAATTACAAAAAAATAATGAGGGTAAAAAATCTTTATCTCAACCTGTGTCCATTGCATTACTGTCCTACATTACTCTTTAGCTACTGCAGGCTGATCGAATGTTGTCGCGGCGCGGGTACGTTGCCCACTAGATCGATGGATGACATAATCCAGCTTGCGGGAAGTCACTAGACGCGGGCTTCGGGGCAATATTTGGGGCAGGTTTATGCCTTGCAGTGGGCGTTTATCATTTGACATGATCATTATGATAAAGCTTTTTTTGTTCAATATTATACCAATTACTTAAAATATTTTAGACAGGGCGATGTTAAGAGCGGCCGTGGCGGCGCTAGCGTGCCTCAGCGTGGCGCGCGCCTCGCCCTCGGACGCGCACGGCCTGCGCTTGTACGCACAAAACTCTTATAACTCTAAGGTAAGATAGCATATTTTTTTACTATTCTTTTCTATATGATTAAATATAAGTCAAAACCAAGACAAAGTAAACTTACCGTCACTTTCTTAACTTTTAATTTTAATGTTTTTAATTAACAAAATCACTAAGCAGTGAAAAACTACAACTGTTATGAAGCAAGATAAAATAAGACCCTTTAAAATTATGACATGACTATGTTGTTAACGCAGAATAAAAGTAGAATAATTCAATGAGGAGTAAAATAAAAGGCGACACAATAAATTATACAAATCCACGTGCAAACATGTTGTGACAAACTTAATATTGTTCAAAAGCGATATGATTTTTAATAGTCGTTTCCTTCTAACTTTCCTTTAAACAACACTAATGTTTTTAATCCGAAATATTGTTGGAAATCTTTATGGCGATTGAAAATATATCACGAAATGTTCTTTACTTCTGTGGTTGTAAACAATTTACCAAGAAAATATTTAATAATACAAAAATTGTCTGTACTTTCATTAACATTTTTGTCAGTATTTTTTTTCATCATAACCTTTATTTTTCATGAAGAAACAAATCTTTGATGTTTTTGAATTCGAATGTACCATACCATAATTACACACCGATTTCTAGTCACCCTATATAACTATACAAAATTATTACACCAAATAGAACAATATATGCATTAAATTCCACCGAAAGAAATTACATATTTATTTTTAATCCTAGATTCAGAACTAACGCTCGTTTGTCACAGGATCTCAACAGTGTTTTAGCGAGCATCGAAGAGCGTCTGCGACTTCTGGATACAATAAGTACAGCTCAAGCTAAACAGGCGCGGCGCCTGGACGTCATACAAGACAAATTAGGTAAAATTTTATATACATACAAATTTAAGCTTACTTTAAAAAATATTGTATAAAATTTTGTATTGAATTTCAGTGGAGAAGGCTTATGATATTTGACGAAGAAAAATCGAGAATCGCGATAGTCATTAGAAACCAATTTGGCTAATTTTTCTCGATTGTTAATCAAAAATTAAGTTTTTGGATATCATCATTAATCGGATAAGGAGTTAAATACAAGATCTGCAGCATATTTTCACTAGATACATAACATACAAATGTAACATATGAATTAAATTATTCTGAAAATTAAAAAAAAGCCTTTAATATTAAAAAAAATATGTATATGGTAAATAATAATCACAGCACGTTTTGAAAGATGATCAATTACAATAAAAAATAATGAAATCGTCATTATCATCATTTCAGCCGCAGGACGCCCACAGCTGGACGTAGGCCCTCTAATAGATTTCTTATATCCAGCCTCTTGCAACGACCTTAACAAAGTTGAAAAGATGAGCAACAATCAAATACATAAAAATAATTCTGATGACCTTTGGAGGCCAGACTGTTAACTCTTATTAAAACAGTGAGTCATCTTATTGTTTGGAATGTACTAAAATATAAATTTAATCAGAGAAATAACAAAGGAACTTTCCTAAGGCGTGATACAGCGGTTTCAGTAACAATATATGTATCACATAATACAACTATTAGTAGCGTGCTGTATTTTATTAACTGATTATATGTTACAAAGCTAGATCAGGCTTTTGCACCGACACAAATAAATGTTTTAATTGAGATAAGCAATGAACAAAATGCTGCGATGGATAGACGTAATGGGCATATGACTCTAGAATATTTATATGTTCTAGTGTTTTATTTTATATTTCTTAACAGGACACCTTTTCTGATAGAACATATCTGCCAACACCGCATTTGCGTTCGTCATTTAAGATGACATAACGTTAATTAAATATTTTCCCCGACCACAGCGCCTTTCAAACGGAACAAAGAAGTAATTCAGCGCGATTACATAACGGTAAAAATAGGTTCCGTGCATCGGCACGATATGAAACGAATATCGCTGATAAAATTAGTCTTTAGAATATACATACATAGGTACTGATTTTATCAAAACAAAGATCATTTGCTTCTTATAAACATCGATGTGTTAAGTCAATTTTGAGTAGACAATTTATTTTATTCAAATTAGACCAGTTCTAATGTGAATAAAATAGTAAAACTCTCGCGGAATAAACCCAGCGCGAAAACTGTCGAAAAATTTCGAAACAAAAATTCAATGAACAAATGGACAATTAAGATTACATGTAATAATTACACAATTATGAAAAAAGATTAAAAATAGTTAATTTTGAATTTAACAATTTTTTTTTCTTGTTTTAATTGATTACAAGACCGTTAAGCGTAACATTCTGAAATCATTAACAGCCGTGTGCAGAGTGTTATTTCGCACGACTGCTTATTGGCTTTAGCTTAATAAGCACAAACATTTCCTCGGCAGCAAAGACCAGCACTTCCCGATCTGACCTAAATCTTATTCAATTGCACACGAAACATAGGAATTTCTGATTCGGCAATGAGTCACAACTCATTGTGTCATTTCCTATTTTAGTTATGCAGTATAGAGTTTCGCAACATTGCACCCGTTTATCATCTGCAATTAGATAAAACAGGGCGCCATTCAATTAATCCTTTCTGTGTTGGAAAAAAGTGCTGACTTTTAAATCCTTTATTTTCTATCTAAGAATAAGGAGCACAAGCAAAATAAGATACTGGCAATTAATAACTTATTATCCCAGATCGAGTGGAGACTACGCTATCGCTAAGACTGGAACGCGCGCAACTGGCAGCGGAAAGGCTGGAACACCGCCTCCACATGTTGCAGACTAATGTTCAGGTTTGGTCTTCATTCATTATCCAATAATAACAAATGATTAAACTGCAGTTTGACATATTGAATATTATTCGAATGACAGCCTTAGCTCAGATCCTCTCTAGGAGATCCTTGTGCCCAATCACTGCACTGCTGATTCAGAGCTGAAAAGCTTACTTGAAAGACCTGCATAATGCAAATACCCAAACAACACTCGCTCATGGTAAAAAATAACAGTTCAAAACGTTACATCATAAATTAAAAATAAATTGATATCTGATGAAATATTTATTCTCAGTATCTTCGATGTCTTTTCTTATATATGATTGTTTTCTCAGAATTTCAAGGTAACGCCTAGTTTCATAGAAAATCCGCATACAAAACGGCGCACCATTATTATAATTTATGTAATGAACCTTGACAATTACAGGCGTCTATCAAGGAGAGCAGCGAAAAGATCGAGAGCAGCCAAATCAAAATCGCCGAAATTGCGCAAAACCTAACGAATCACATCAATTTGCACACACATTTGTTAGAAAAAGTAAGTATTAATAAAAATTATGACAAGCGGAATTGATTAACATTATTTATATTTAAAAACATAATTGATATTAAGATGAATATATTTATAAAAGTTTTATGACGTCATGATAAATTTTACAATGTGAAATTATGATCGTGTGTTAGTACGAATAAGCTGCAAAAATAATTTATCGTATCTCTATCTCTATCGTGAAGCGTGTTACCGCATTAGCCTGAACACACAATTCAATAGCCATTCTAAAATCGAAATCACAATCATAGTTTTTAATGAAGGCGGGCTTGTCCAGACCAAAAAAAAAAAAACACCAAATGTTTCCATAGCGATCCATCATTCGTTCAATAACTCAAACAATACTGCAGTGTAATCAATAGCCGAATTTAAGACGTAATTTTATCGCGAAAGTTTGCTAATGGAATGTCTGTCTCATCACAAATAAGTAACTTATGTATTATGTAAGGTTTTCCTTACGTGACCTAATCTACAAGCCTAGCGCGGATTGCGACATGTATATGGGATTGAGCAGTGAATATCTCATATAATTCATTTAAATAGTGCATCTGTTGCGAAATACTTTAAGCCAATCAAGACAAAACAATTAGTGTTAGAATGTATGAAAACAAAAAACATCGTACAACATAAAGCATTTTAAAGAAAATTTAATAAAACTGATGCAGAGTACGAAACAAAATAAATATTTTTGTAAGTGATCTTTGTTTATTATTATGACGTTAAATCATTAAATTAAGTGGTCACTATCACGTTCTATTTCTTTTTGTCCGGCAATGCAATAGGCTCATAACTTTTGACAGTATGAAGTCAGTTTATGCGGTGAATAAAAAAAAATAACACTCCATAACTTCTGCGTTATAAAGGTGAGCGGCGCGTACGCAGAAACTTGGCACCGCGGGCTTGTTCTGGAAGCGCTGATGAGGGACGGTTTAGCGTTAGTGAACGTGACGCGAAGAGAACTCGCCGACGGACTGCGAGCCCTCGCCCGGAGACAGCGCGACGCACGCCTGACTTCAGCCGACCTGGAGGCAGCGTTCTCTCGCAGACTTCACGACAACACGTACAAAATAGATCTTAAGGTATTTCCTATTCATGTTACTCCCACTATGGATCATTTATTACGATCACTCGAGCACGTCGTAAAAATAATGCAACGAATGCCCCATGATAGAAACTCAAATCAAATTGAGTAGTTCAACTTAAAATAGGATATAAGGATATACATAATAAACTCGGGATTTTTTTGGTTGTTCGTTCGTAAAACTAAGTTTATAGATGTTTCTTATACTAATATACCTATCTCTACAGTATTTTGGGAGCCTCGTGGAGATAAGTATACCACATATAAATCTCATAAAGTTATATAAGGCTTCAAAAATACGTGTAAATTGATTGGAAGAATTTATCGAGATATTTAATTGCAAAGTTTAAACTCCGTTAAATTGACGTGTTCAGTCAACCAAGTCTTAATACACTTGTCATTGTCCATTATTAACTTGATGGTTAGTGGATATGTTTGTCATCATCATCATCAGTTCTGCTGTAGGATACCCCGTTAAACATAGATTTCAAATAAGAATGTTAGTTATTAAATTACTTATGGAACTTAAAGAAAAATAATCTGACTTTAACTTAATACGTATATACAATATGTTTTTTTTAAACGACAACTTTACACAAAATTATTCTATTTATGTCTTACGTGCAAGAGGTATACTTTATGCTCAGCTTAAACGAAAATATGTGTGACTTAACACAAATATGTTAATGTTGTTCATAAACATCGACACGGTGCTTATTATACAAAATTTACGACACAATTACTTGAATGAGATATAAAGCTACAAGGTCGAAAATTAAATGCATTCCCGATGATTTTAACAATTTTATTTGATTATTAGATGCAAGAAGTGTTGGATACACAAAAACGCTTTATGGACTCTTGTCAACGAGTGCAGCTCGATGACCCTACGCATGTTGCGGACGTGCTGGACCGACTCATCGATTCACTCATTAATAAGTAAGGATTCAACTTATATCATCATCGTTATCATCAGGTCATCCGATAGACGTCTACTGCATATGCTTCCAAAGATCACTACGATGCATTCAGAGACTTTCCGCGATCTTCACTATGTCATCAGTCTATCCAGGGTCCTAAGAGCTTTTCGGTCCTAACTGTAAACAGTTGCACAAGCGATGTGTATTGTCTAATTCTTCGAGCTACGTCAATGTCTTTGATTCTTTTGCGGATCTCCTCATTTCTGATTAGATATCGCAGCAAAGCTCCGAGCATAACCTTCACCATTGCTTTCTGGGTGTCCTTGTGCCATCTTGTAAAGTCCATCGTTAGCGATTACGCCTTGGATATATCATCTCTCTATCAGCATATGTCATCACCGTCAACGCATATTGGTCAAAGACTTTCGTCCTCAGGCATTGCGGTATTTTGCTTAGATGAAGCTTACACTAATGAAATTTTGATCTCGCTGCGAAGCTCCAAGCACAGTTCTCTCCTTTGCTCTTTAGATGACCTTGAGCCTTATTAAATACATGTTCATACAAAGTGTAAATTCTAACCCATAATAAAAAGATAAATATAAGTTTTTTATAAAAATAAAGGTATTTAAAAAGCCTTAGAAACCGCATACGTCCCCCAACTTATATTATGTACAATTTATCGAACTCAATACTTCATTAAAATGATTGTAACTGTGTCAGCACTACAATTGTTTGAAAGATTTCGGTGGTAATGGTGATAAGAAAATATAAGATTTAATTACTCTATCCTAAAGCTTATCACAGGTTAAACATTTTAATGAAACTTTGACAGAACCGCCGCCACGTTTCACGAACTGCAGACCATACAAGTTACGATGCGTAATCACGACAATAAGATAATGAAACTTCTTAATAACGGACGTTCATTGCAGGTAAATATTGCGTAATGATTTAATTTCATCATAAAAATACGTCACTGTCCAAACAAACCTATACACGAATTTTATATAAATTAATTTGGTGGTTATTAATTTACGTAAAATCAAATTAAATCATTAAAAATGTTTGCTTTGTAAAAGTAGATAATATTTTTACATTAAAAAGATAAAGTACTTAATAGAAATCAAATCGCAAAATAAAAATTTAGATTACTTTCATATAGTAATTGAAGTTACATATTTGTGCTAAAAGATCATGCCCTAAATATTTTCAGACGGAAGCAGGCTGTAGGAGATTGGAGAGTTTATTCCGAAATGCATCCCACACGACCATCAAAGAGAACGAATTGCAACAGCTGACTGAAAAGTTCGTAGGCTTGACAAACAGAGCGGATGCAGCTCTGCAACGGTTAGAAGCTCAACTAGGGTTCGAATCCAACGAACCTTCACCATCCACATCGGAGGTCAAAGCCGAAGCAGACCGCCTACTGCTTCATCTTAATGCAATCAAGTGAGCTTCCTCAACTTACAGCATTTACTTTCCATTTTATTCTATCCAAGTTTCAATCTTTATAAATAAAAATTTATTACCAGAAGCGTTGCAAGGCACAAAAGTTTAGAACTGCCCAACCGTTTTGGCTATTTTCTTTCATATTTTAGATAACACATGAGTGATTAGGGAAATATAGAAAAATTAGGAAGAGTAACAAAAATAATACCTTTCTTTTTCTTTTCCAATACAAATCAAGCTGTCTATTAAGATACCTACCTGTCCAACATTTGACATCAATCAAAACATAAAAAGAAACATAAAAAAAAGTTATGATGTAACTAAACAAAAAATATCATGTAAAATTGAAATAACTATACTAAAGTTTAAGGATGCAAACCAATTATTGTAGGTAATCTTTGTTTATTATTAAGACATTAAATCATTATATCAAGTGATCATTCTAAACAGAATTTTATTTTACAAGGTTTGCGTCAAGCAAATAATTTTTAAAAGCATTGTCTTTTGGGGCAGCTAATATTTTAAAAAATGATCCTATTATCAATATAATTGTAAAGACATTTCACATAATAATTTTTTTATTACAGAAATGAGGAAATATCGGATGAAGATGATGATTGGGAAGAAAGTGACCAGGACAACAACTTCTTTGATGACGGTGGAGGTGGTGATATAATGAATGAGGACAAACTGATCTTAAACAGTGCTCTGGAAAAAAATAAGCAGACTCAGAGTGTCACTGTGAGGCCTATACACCGGAGACATCTGCGCAAACATCCATATGATCGTGGTCCTAGTTGGAAAAATTCACCAACATCCCATGTTTAATCTAAGTCTACTATAAAATGATGTTAAATACAATGCCGTTTTATTCACCCAAATAAATATTAATAAAGGAACATAATGTATAAAATTAAATGTACATATTTTCTTATAAGTCACAGATAAAATTAAAATTTACTTGTAGAGTACCTTTTGCAAATGATGTTACATGATGCCTAGTTTTTATTACCAAATAATGATGATCCAGTGGTTACATCTTCTGGTTTAATAGACACAGTAGCTGGATATATTACCAAACATTACTTTTCTTACATCAAAACTCATGGTCACATTTGCAAATAGCAATTGCAAATGTATTTTTTTCATAAACTCTGTGTATATGTATATGTGTAAACACTAGTATGGACAATTCATATCACAGTAAATCAGATTGGTAATTTACATGTATTGACACCTTCTAAGTAAACAAAACAATATTCTCTTTCTTAACACAGTACTTTTTTAACCCTTATGTACAATGTATACACAAGTATTTTTCCTTTATATTCACCCCACATTTAAATTAATGGCTTCATGTTTATGATTAGTGAAAAAAAACATGCTATTGCAGCTGTTTAGTAAAGGGTACATAACAACTTTTAATGAAAAAATGGCAACCCCACTGCTGTAGTAGTCCTTTATAACTTTTTTCATTCAAATAAAGACTGCTTAAGCTTTTCATTCATGATACTCCATGATAACTTAAAACCTAGGGGAGTCCTATGCTACACAGTATGCCGGTAGTGGCAGGGGGCCGGTCTAAACCTCCACCATCAGAATATGTTGCCTTCAACTCGTGATGTATATGGGTCATAATGAAAAACTCAAAACCTACACTGAAAACTGTTTGTGATTTTACCTATACCTAGTACTGTCTCTAAAGTTCATACAGTTTTACCATATGTTCAAGCCATAATCAGAGTAGAGTATCAATGAAATGTGTAATATGTTGTGTGTCATTTTTAGTGTGAGAGACTTTAATCAAAAGTCAATAAGCACTGTCAAATTACAAAAACATAACTGTTGTATGCCTTTGCAAATTTTCATGATCATGGTAGTTGTAATTTCTTATTACTTTCCATTTCAATGTTTATTCAATGTAGTATGCAAAATTATATATAATATTTTATTTTTAATCGGTGTATGTATGACATTAAGATAAATTAAAAACAAAACCAGGTGATATTAATCAATTAGAATGCACATACCTCTAGTTTGGCACTGTTCTGAAATATAGTGAGAGCTTTGTGGGTCAGTTGAGCAAAACATGAGCTGAGAGTTGCAATCTTCTGTCGTGCAGAGAATACCACTTCGGGATCTTCTGTCTCCAAGTCCGCTAAAATTATAATGTTGTTTAGAAATTTCGGTGTTATTGTATTGATAGAGAAAATTAATAAAGGCGAATTTTCTCTTTCCTACACACGTTAATACTTTAAAACAAAGTCTACTGTTGTTCATTAAAACACTGAAAATAAAATACAGAATAGAACTAGGCTATGTAAATGACGTTTATGCTAAGTAATCAACAACTCTTATATCGGGTATTGATTAATATTATTTATACGGGACTATGATACTTACATAAAGAAGTATCCAGTTCGACACATGCTTTATCAAACTCCTTTTCTAGAATATCTAACCATCGAAATCCAACTCCGGTCGTCGCCATCTTCACAATAAAAGCTGTTGTTGACAACAATTAAACGTCAAATTGACAATTTAAATATCGTTTTGAAACAATTTGTTAAAATCAATACCACGTTATTTGGACTAATATTTGAATTACTCTGAGCGTTATGTTTAGAATGTAAATTATTTTCATAAAAGTATTACTAATTTAATGTTATTATTATACAATTTGTTTTTACCATTTTAATCCTGCATTTGTTTAACATAATAAAACAGACACCAAATAATTTAATATAATAAAGGATGCAAATTGCCAGTTTTGAACATCTACCAATAATCTTTTATCAGTATTTTTAGAATAGTTGAGTTCATTTCATCAAGTTCATTTATAAGACAATGTTGTTGCGATTACTCTATTACTACTATTTATTACAGTTAAAAAAGAAAACACACACCCAAATTATTAAGTTTTATTTTTTGATATACATATATCTGATGACTTCTTTAAAGTAATAAAAATAATAAACCATAAAATTATTCCAAATACACAATAAAAAACAATTATGCTTGTTTTAAGAAGCTAATTAACTAATTAATTTTTACGGCCCGAATCATAAGAAAAAATTCATTAACACTAAACTTTCACGTAATCTAAGCAATCCTAGTTAGTTGTAATTTAGAATTATTGTAACAAAAATAGGTTATTATCTCTATTATATCACTTTTATCACTAACAGTTCTTTACTTAAAAGTTTCGTTTTTGATAAATGTAAGTAAATAATTATATTGTTAATTTCAACACATATTGCGATTTTGACCTAAGTTTTAAAGAAGCAATTGCAATTACCTCCTCAAAGTTACTTATTCTACTTCTAACATTATTAAGTCTATTAAAAGATGCTCACTGAAATGGCAGTTACTAGCAATTTATCAACTAAACGTATGCCTTTTAGTCATTAGATCTTGGACACTAAAATGACATGGTAATTGCTCGTAATTTTTATAAAAATTACGAGCAATTACCTCATTACAAAACTATTAAGAAAATAATTCACTGAGCTTGTTTCTATTTTAAGCGCAACAAGAAATGTCACTGATAAAAAATTTTTCGAATTCAAATATTAATTTAATAAAATAATTATTTCAAATCTAAATTAACATTGTAATTTGGAAAAGGAAACTAAACAGAAATAAGACAATAATTCTTAATTAAAAGTAATAAAATAATCCAATTTTAAGTATAAAAATAGAATCATTTCTTCAATTTTACATTACGTATTGATAATAAAAAATTATTTTGGCTTCTTCATAAGAAGAAATGTATCGATGGTAACAATGTAAATCATCATAATCATGTTCGCTGATTGGTTCCCACTGCAAGGTATAGGCCTCCTCCAAAGATCGCAACGATGACCGATCTTGCGCTTCTCTCATCCAGCGACTTTCCGCGACCTTGATTATATCTAATAGATTCAGGCGTTACTTTGCGGAAGTCCATCCTAAGTAAGAAAAGGACTAATATACAGCTACTTCCGCTATGTAGCAGTAATCGTGCAATAAAGTGCACCGCCCGCCAGTCCGCTGATAAATGCGCATGCGGCAAACAATGCGAATTACACCACTACCACCGTTAAATCACTCAACACGTGTTTCACCCCTCCACGGGGCATCCTCAGGAAAATATATAATATAAATATAAAAGAAATAATCAGACACGGGGCAATTGGAATTATATTTAACGAGCAGGTGAATGTTTCCTCCTCTCCATTATTACAAGTTTACCAAGAGACTCGCTCAAATCACTCATCTATTACGTAAAATCGCATATAACTTACGCGTAAGAGAGGGTATAATAAAAATAGCTCAAGTGACTTTGAGTGGTAGTGGGGGAGGAGATGGCATATAAATAACAGAGGGTGGAGGGGTGAAACACGTGTCGAGTGATTTAACGGTGGTAGTGGTGTAATTCGCTTTATTTGCCGCATGTGCATTTATTAGCGGGCTGGCGGCCGGTGCACTTTATTGCACGACTACTCCTGCATAGCGGAAGTAGCTATATATTAGTCCTTTTCTTACCTTAATTATGTCGTTGGCCCACTTAGTGGGGAGGCCTACCCACGCCGTGTCTGCCAACGCAACAAAAATACGTAAAGTCAAACATTTTGAGAAAATGCTCTTTAGTTTTGTATAATAATTATTGAAAAATTGAAATAATAAAAAATTGCATAAATGAAGACTTCTTCATTCAATTAAAATGACAAACAAATCAAAAAACGTCACGGTACAAAACGTGGTCCAGTAGGACATAAATTTGTCAGACTTTACCAGAAAAAGTGTTAACATGATACAATTTAATTAAAAGAAAAATTCACAAAATTTACTAATTATGCTATCACGTAACCTTGCAATTTTGTAAATTTCTGCTTCTACTTTGCTGCCATCAATGTGATGTATGAAACTGTTACAGGCATGTTGAGATAAACATAGGTTGTTATTGGATCTACTTTAATAAGCATGATTTAGAAATAACTTTTACAACAGGAACAATGGCCTCAATTAAATTTTCGGCCAATTGTCTAAAAAGTTTGAAGAAATATAAAAAAGATAACAATTTAAAGAAAAATTAAAATATTTTATAAAATAGGCTTTGGTAGCATTAGAAATCAGAATTATCATTGCCATTGATTTTTGAAGAAACAAATACTTATATCAAATGAATTTACAGAGTGACTTATATCTAAACAAAATAATGTCTACAAAATATACTAATTTAAGAATTTCACAGACAAATTGTGCGCAGCCGAAAAGAACGAAACATTGGATAGAAGATATAGGTAGTAAGTTATAAATAAGGACATTGGAAAACACATTTTTAGAAAATAAAAACTGAAAAATTTGGACATACTATTGTATGTATCACAGAAAGTTCAATTTCTGTAAATCAATTTAAGCTTAAAGATTACAAAAAACACGTCGTAATTTCATTATTACTATTCAAGGCAAGCTTATATGAATTTCGTACTTGTCTTAATAATTATTCTATGTAAAAAATATAAAAACTATCGTATAACTGAAAAATATTAGATATGGGTATACCATACATGCTATAGTTTATACCAAACATATCTTAAATATTTTTTTAATTTAACTAAGTAAATTTTTGTAACACGAAAAAAATACATAAGCAACTAATCATGTAAAATAACTAATTCTATATAATATTATTATTAATAATAATATTACATATATAATAAGCATAATTCAATAAAAAGATAAGTAACAAAATCAACAATTAAAACGTGAGAATTGTCAAATTTAAGGTGTTTTTAAAAATGGGGCTATCCATCTGTTGATCTTGCTGTTTTTATTGCTATTTAAGTAAGTTTTATTATATCGTGTAATGGGGACATAACTAATAAAATTACTAGGCTGAGGTATACAATCCTATCTGTCAAAGATGTAATAAGCTGAGGAATGGTAGGATCAACAAAACTCAGCGCAGCCGCACATTGTTTTAGATGTGTTATATCATTTAACATCAGATCAACGCCATGCTTAGTCTATAGTTAAAAGTTTACAGCAAATCTATTTCAAACATAGTTTTTAAGAAATTTCTTTTCAAACTTAGGTTCGTAAATAAGTAATTTTAAATAAATTTAACTTGCCGTAAATAACATGAGAAAACGTAATAAGTGTTTATAAAAAAATTAAAAACAAAATTTTTCTAAAAATCAATTAAATGGTATTTGTAATTATAAACATACTGTTTGGTCACCGACAACTCCTTCAAACTAAAACTGTTAAAGTAAATTTTATTTGTTTTACTATTTTTTTATTAAACCATACTATATATAATTTTAAAGATACAATTCCTGGCAGCTGACACAACTACTTAAGCCAAAATTATTTATGTAACACCTATCGAGACTATATACAGCCAATTATGCAGTTACGTTTTTAAAATCAATTGCATTAAAAGAAAACAAACCATAATGTGTCCAATAAATGGTAATTAGCTTATTTCACTGGAACATAGACAGAGATGGTAACACTCACACACATATGTGTAAATACATAATTAAGTGTTTGTGTGTGTCAACAAAATTGAAGTATTTGTTATATACAATGTACAAAATTCTGCAATAACGAATTATTATTCAATGTACAAACTTTACGATACAACTTGCTAATGTCAGCTGATCTAATTACACCAATTTATAATAAAAGAACTTAGTTTGTCACTAACAGATGCCTCAAATATATAATAAAGTTTATCATTTGGTGGATTGATTAATGTTTAACATAATTAATAATAAAAGTGTCTACCAAGTGAATGTTTATTACTTAGATGTTTCATGTATCATGTTTCGTGTTAATCAGTATGTCAGGGAATATTCCACTAAAATGTGTTAATTGCATATTGGACTTATACAATTTTCCTCTGTTTAGTTTTTTATTTATTTAGGAAAGCTTGCTCTTTAGCCACAAACCAAAAGATAAAAGTTAAAATTAATGAACAAATTAACAAAATGTAAACTTTCTTTTGAGACAACCTATTTCATCTCTATGAAATATTCCTTTACTAACAGTGAACAAAATACAGTTTCTTTTAAATTCCTCTAGTACAATTTTTTGAAAATGGCTAGATTATATTGCAAGAGCAATTATTCATAACTCTTCTATTGTTTCATTATTTTCACTTGTATTAACTTAATAAAATCATGTAATTAATCTACTTACTACAATAGTTACCTAAGAAATTGTAATTAATCATTAAAAATAACTAGTATAATATTTTTTCGATAAATATAATAGTGTAGTACACAAATTATTAAATTACTCCTTATTTAACGCTAATTTTAATTTGTTCATGTTCATCTAATTATCATAAAATATATTGTATTCTGAATTAGGGAATTTCTTGGTGGGGATTTTGATCTTTAAATGCAAAAACTTTGTAAGATACATAGGTCATAGCCAATGTTTAGACTACCTTGGTAACAATTTTTTTAGGCTGCATTTCCACCACAGTATTTCCATGTGCAAGGATCCAACTGCGCTAAGCAAATCTGTGTAAATGGAGTCAATCTATCATTTCTTTACAAATACATTACTTTGCATCCTCACAAATCTCTGGTGAAAAGACAGCCCATGGCTCCATACTGTACTGTTAAATACATTGTACACATTTTATTGATTAAGCACATTTGACAACAATTCTATAATTTGATCCTTATTTATTGAAATGATTTATGTATAACTTACACATTTCTTAAACTTTAATCTACTATATTGCAAGTGATGTATGTGCAATAGTGAATATTCATTGAGGTAAGTGCCCTTTCAAGGCATTCTAAAACTAAATACATTCCTTAAAGCTTTTTGCATTTAGCTGCATTATGAGCTGTAATAAATTATGCAGTTTAAAAACTATAGCACAAAACTCCTCATTATTTTATACAGGACAATTTACCACAACTGCACAAAAATCTTCATGGTACCTTTAAACAATTTATATCTATCATCATGAACACATTTTTTTATTATTATACACTAACTAAGAATCCTAACAGAAAAATATATTTCACATGACATTGGGTAAGTTAAACACGAACCATACACCAGGCTGTAAAATTGTACAAGAGTCCTTTACTTGATTTTTTTAAGTAATATCACTTGCTGCATACAAAATCCTCCATAGTTATTAGGAAAAAAAAACAAAGTATCTTGGTCTACATGAGTATTGTCATTTGAAGGTACCACCAAGGTTATGTTAAATGTTTTACTTACAGCAATAATTTTAACTGTGCACAAACAAACATCAGGTATAATTCACTTTTACTTAAGTAGAAGCATTGTTCAGTAGCATAATGTTTCATTAAGATATAACACATCCATTCTTTTCTTGTATATGACCATCTGATCTCTCTATTTCTGATAACATTGCATGAAACATATCTGTCACAGACTGAAATAAAAAAAATTGTAAGTAAGTATAATTTTGATAATTTACACATTTACCTTTATGATTTTTCTAACCTCATTTCTCTTAGCACTAGTTTCAACAAAGGCTGCTTTCCATTTTTCTGCAAGTCTTTTCCCTTCTTCTGTACTTATCTTTCTTTCTAAATGAAGATCTGTTTTGTTTCCAACTAACACTATAGGTACACTACAAAGAAAAAGTGAATATGGTTAAATGTTCTTAGTAGATATTTAAATAAAGGCAACCTTTAATAGGTTTCCTAGAAACAAACTATCATCTAATCTAAACATATGGTCATATAGATTAGATTTTTCCAAAATTTTATTAAATACTAAAAGTATTAGAAACAATACTAACTGTATTTTTCCAACCATGTCAAGGAGTTTATCATAAATTATTTGAACTATTTGAAAACTCTTGCTAGATGTGATAGAGTAGACTAGTACATAGCCATGAAAATCCATGCTGTACTGTAAAGGGAAAATACTATATTCATCTTGTCCAGCTGTATCTACCAATTTAACTTCATACTCCGTTGAGTTTAGCCGTATGAATTTTGTAAACGCTAAAACGGAAAGATAAGGAAAAAATCACAATTTAAATAACACTTAAGATCATTGCATATAATAAACAACTTATTGATAAACTTTGGTGCATGCCAAGTGTACATACTATTTTCAATTGTTGGATCATAGGAGTCAACGAACTGTCCTTCGACAAATTGAATAATAAGGGAAGATTTACCTGGAAATAAATCACATATTTAGAACGTCATTAATGATAAATTAGACGCAAATTGATAAATGTAATGCTACTTTACCAACGGATCTGTAGCCCATCATAGCAATCTTTCTTTGCTTTGAAGGCATTTTCAATGTATTATTTTTTCACAAAACCCGAATTTAATTTAGACAGAAAGTATTAGAACAACACAATACCAAAAACATACATATAACACTTTGAAAAATGTCAAATATTTGACATTCACATTTTGTTTGATTTGACATTGTGTCTTTTTGGTTTGGAATGCACGCGAGACCTGTCATTTTATACTAATTTTAACTTATTTATTCGTTTTAAACTGTAAAGATTTCAACATAAATGACTTCATCGTATTTACCTAGCACGCTCAGAAATTTAGTAAAATAGCATTTTTGTATCAGTGTCCATTCCCAAAAATGACAATGCCTTAAACGACTTACTAAGCATATTAACTAAACTAACATAGTCTTTTATGAAGTCATAGGATTCGTCGTTTTTTAATCGGTTTTGAAGCTCTTAATACCTTGATTTAAAGAAAAAATGTCGCTCTATGTTTAAAGCATTAAATGGACAGAAAACAATTAATTTTAAAAAAATTAATATATAAACAAAAACAAACAACATACAAAGTGCAATTCGGTGTTGATAATGGCAGAATATTTCCAACTATTGTCATAAAATTAAAAATATTGGAAGTAACATTGACAATTGGCAGTGAAGATTATTGTTTTTGCATTCGTGTTTTGTAGTTCTGAATCCACAAACAAAATAGTATTATTTCGCTTCAATTTATACCATAACATCAATATTGTAATTAGAGTTAGTACTGTCATATTTTAAAATTCTTATTAAAACGAATGTGATCATTATTGAGTAATAATATGGATACTATTAGTATATTTAAGAAAAATTACTGATACACGGTTTTCTATAATTAGATTACCTGAATCGTTATTAAATTTTATATATTAAATCTTTTAGGTATTTCAAGATGTCCGGTAATATACCAGAGTGTCCGCCAAGCCTTAAATCCATTCAACATTACTTGAAAACGGCTTCGGAACATGACGCTAGAGATCCTGTGGTGGCCTACTGGTGTCGCCTGCATGCTCTACAAGTGGGGATGAAATTGACTAATAAGAAAACTCCTGAAGAGACAAAGATGCTAATGGGTATTTTTTATTCTATTCCACTTGAAGTTGACACTGTAATTATGTATTTCTTTATGTGTATATATAAATATATTAATGAATATACATTTGTAAATGTATATTTACTGCTCCGACTGTTTTTTTACTTAAACCAGCAAAATAAATAACATTGTGATGTGTTTAAATTTGGACATAGTACAAATTTGTGTTCCATTGGCATTTAGCAATTATCTTTCCTTATTCACCAATATGATGCAAAAAACCAATTTAGAGTTGCAAAAATAAATTTTACAATATAATAGATGTTTATAATGTATAATAAATTTTAATTATATTGTAATTTTGTTTACCTTAAAGCACTTATGGACTGGTTGGAAGAAGAAAAAACTACACACAAAGATAATGATGCTATAGTTAATGAGGTTGCAGCACAGGCACACTTAGAAAATTATGCTCTCAAGCTATTTCTTTATGCAGATAAACAAGACAGAGAACAAAATTATGGAAAGTATGTAAAATATTTTCATTGATAATTTTTTTGTCATAAACAAATGCTTGTAGGCCTTTTTAGCTACACTGGTTTTGAGATAACAGAGCTGCTTACTGTAATTAACCTAGGGGTCCCACTCTGGACTGTTGGCTGGGGATATCACATTAAATATTCTTTAAATTTTATGGTCACTAAACATTGTATATAGTGATTTATGCAGTACAAGATATCCCAAGGAGGAACCTTAGCTTGGTCTTTCATTCAATAAGCATTCTAAATCAAGAGCACCTCGGAGGACTTTAGTTTTCTACAGCTGAACTGATTCCCATTTTTAGATTATCTATATTTCTACAACTAAAATAGTTTATTACAAATGATCTACAGAATTTATTTTATGACTTCTCATTGAACCTGAATTGATTATCTGATTTTCCATCAATTGAACTTTAGTTTTACAAAATAATTTTAATTGCTTTATTTCAGAAATGTTGTAAAGGCATTTTACACAGCTGGGATGATTTATGATGTTCTTACAACATTTGGTGAACTGACAGATGAAGCTGCTCAGAACAGAAAGTATGCTAAATGGAAGGCTGCATATATTCATAATTGCCTCAAAAATGGTGAAACCCCAGTCCCAGGTAAGACACAATAAAAATGTTAATTTAGTATATAAGATTATACCTGCCATTAAAACTGACTTTGCTGCAAGTCTAAAAAAAAATATGTTGCCAGAAGCTATCAGGTTTTGAAAAACTCTCTTTTCATTTGTTTTTCAGATTATTGATTAATTTTGTGGGGGTGAGCCACATTCTGCAGTCTTCGCTGCAGCGGCACTTACTACTTTCTAAGACCTAATATGACGCTATTTCCTAAGGCGCAGTACAGTGTTTTCTGTCACACTATAATTACTTATTTTTTCACATAACTTAAATTAGGAATTTTTTTATAAATAAATATATTTTGTTGCTAGTAGAATCTATCAATCTTTACTAATTTGCAGGTCCTCTTCCGACAGATGAAGAAGGATTAGATAATGAAGGTGCCGAAAATAATAGTCAACCTGCTCCTATGGGATTTTCCCAAAATCCCGGATTTAACCCACAAACACCAGCTACTCCACCAATTGTACCCACAAGTTTTAGTAGCACCTTACCTGATCCGAACGCAGCTATGAGGGCCGCCTCTCAACTGCCTCCTGTACCTTACACTCCAGATCCCAACCCAGGCGGATTTGTGCCATATGATCCATCACAACAAAGTCAAGCTTCCCAGCCTCCATATGGAGATAATTCTACAATGGTGGCTCAACTGAGTCCTGATCAAATAGCTAAGGCACAGAAGTATTGTAAGTGGGCAAGCAGTGCCCTCAATTACGATGACATTAAAACAGCAATTAATAATCTTAAGAATGCTTTGGAATTGTTACAAACTGGACGAGACCCAGCATAGAAATGGTACAACGCAAAATTACCACAAATGATATATTGTCGCTATTTATTGTAAAATTATACTGCAAAAATAAATAACAATAATTATAACTTTTGAGTTGAGGTTACATACTAAGTTATTGAGTTTGTTAATATGTATAAGCGAAATGTACAATTTACTGTAATAAATTAGTAAATAGTGATACATCTATCTTAAAAGTATATTTTTAAATAATGTGTAATATTAAATAATGCTTTAATTATATTATTTACGGCTGATATCAGTGTTTCAATTAACTATCCTTTTTTTTTTTTTTTTTTTGTTTCGGTGGGGGAAATCTTCCGGTATTCAAGATGCCCTGCCTCTGGGGGAAGGACAGGGGTATGTGGGATTCCTACCCACTAAAACCCCCCCCGGTGGTCGCCCTCTGCGCTAAACGGGGGACCGCGGTATCTCCCGGTCAGGGATCGCCACGCGGTCTTCCCTTGCGCCTTGCTATTTTTCGATAGCCCGTCCCGGGGTATGCGTGGATACACTACCCCCGAAACCCTCGTGGTACTATCACGATGGTTCGGGACCACGTCGAACCATCGTCCGCCTCAGAGTCGCCGAAGCTAATGGGAGTTTAGGGCCCCCACCCTAAACTCCCGCGACTCCGAAGGCCCCGTTCATGGTAGGGGAGCACCATTCCTCGGAGGGCCGTCGCGAGGCACGTCTCTGCGCTGACGGCGTCGTCTCCGAGCGGGATCTGTCCTCTGCCGATCCCGTTCGGCTGCCTCCTTCTGGACCATGACGGTCTCACAAAAAGAGGCCACGGCCCTCCACGCCGATGACCCACTCAGCATCGCCGACACGATTGCTGGCAAGGAAAGGTCCTGTCCGATCTCGTCCGCCAGAATCCGCCGCTCCGACTGCCACGCCGGGCAGACCGCAAACGTGTGCGAGGCGGAATCCTGGTCAATTAACTATCCTTATCTAGCCCAACATTGTTGTGATTCAATGACATAGAAATTACAAAAGAAAAGTGAATGCATATTATGAATAAAAAAACAGAATAATTTTACTTTGGTGCACCTATTGATAAAACTTGAATATACTTCAAGGGATTTATAGAGAAAGGCAGTATTTCTCTGATACTTTTCTACCCAGTACATAGTTCTCTTCTAACTTTATATTTGTAAGCAAGTCAGAGATAATTGACTTTCGAGATTAGTGGGCAAATTATTAAGAAATGTAAAGAAGTGTGATATAGCAACTTATTGTCATTTTTTTATGTTTTAGCAATGGTTATCTGACCTGGCAGAAATCAACGCGGAAACTCCAAATAATAGATTGAATAGGAAGCAGTCCTAAAATATTAAGATTATACAGTAAACAAATTTATTCTATATAAGAACAATGGAATGTGTCCAGACTAAGCTGAAACTGTCATTTTGCTATGATTTCAAAGCATCCTTACCTCATTATCACTAAACAATGTGATAAGTAATGCATTATACAACTTTTACTTAATGTTTATCAAAGATAAAAAAACATTTTGTAACTAATCACTCATTTATTCAAAATTCACATATTAACACACACACATACAGGTTTAATTACATTAATTATACGTTTAAAATTTTCGCTGTGTACGCTGATAACGGGATAATAAGAGTTTATTGTAAAATATGACCATATTAAAAATATATTAAATGTTCAGTTTATAATTTTTAATTATATAAAAACGGTGCCTGCAATTATATTGGGTCAGGGAAAAAGTTCGTTCGCAATTTATATGAAACTTCGAGACATTTTTTCAAAGGTTATTGTTACATTTAAATCTAGCATACAGATGTCATTTTGTTTGAGGTTTATTTGCAATCTTTCAGGTAGAGAGATGATATCTTGACTATAAAAAATTGGTACTTCTGATAAAAAAGTTCAGGCAGTCTTCTCTTCATGTTAACTGAACACTGCCTAAGAATTCTGAAGAAACCAAAACAGTTGGTGTGCAAGGTCAAGGTGTACCCCGATGCCGAATGCATTATTACCTACCAGCCAAACTATCTTTATTTTTGCTGAGTAACTTAAGATGTGAGTGATCTAGTATTAGCATAAAGACTACATCCCCACTATTGATTAATGCCGGCTGTTCTCCCAGCTAATTGTTGGCAGTACAGGTCTGAATTGATGCGAACTTGGTTATTCCTGATTACACTTTTCATTACTAGTTATCAATCTCTCCAAAATCGGTTCGATTTCATTACGTCTTAGTAAACAATGAAATGTGTATTGGGTTGACAAGGCTTCTTCAGTGAGCACGTGTTGTACTAAAATATTGAGCTTTTTAGTATATTCAGCTTTTGTATATTAAATTTTTAACTCTTCAGCCACGTCGTAACTAGTGTTATGCTGATCTTGAGCCACTTTTTCAATAATGCCGTTCACTTTATTTGTATGTGGACGATCAGGACTATGTGCGTCTTTGACATCAAAATACCCAGATTTAAAACGGTTAATTAACTTTATGTTTGTGTTACTGACTCTTACTCTTCTCTTATAAACACCAATAAACATAACAAAAAATATTCGCGGCGCGAGTTAAATTTTTTTTCGTCTTAGAAGTGAAATATTAAAATGTATGAAATTTCTCTTCTACTTTCATCAGATTCACCCATTTAGACAGAAAGAAAAACAAATGAAAAATAACTCTGAAACATAATTTTACTGTTTTATTTTGTTTATAAATGTTTTTATACGTTATTAAAACCAGAAAAATACAAATAGTACAACCAAAGAGATTTTATTACAAGTTTATACATATTATTTGCGATTAGACTTTTTCCCCAACGTACATTAGGTAAAAAAATTATTAAATTTGCATATTGGGTAACTGCAAGTACCATGCAAGTAGTGAATGAAATCGCTATTTTTGACAGTGGATTGTTGTGAACAAAAATAATAAACTGTAGAATTAAAATTGACTTAGTTAAAAAGTATATGACTTGACAATTGAGCAGTTTTTCAAAGTTTTTTGTTGGAAATTATAATTTCGTTAGCTATATTGAGTATAAATATTGACAATAACCACACGACCGCACATAAAACATAAATTACACACACAAACTCACGCGCAAGGTATCGCTAATTGCCTAAAGTAATATCACCTTAAAAATGTATTTGAGGATAAAAAAGTTCGCCAGACAAACTATTTGTCATATTTAAATACGATCTTGACAGAGGGTCGCAGTTACCTCCCGCAGCTTTCCCCCTGTGAACTCCAATTATTATTAAAGTAAGTAATTTTGTTTCATTTATCTTCAATGCTAATATATTTGATATTTATAATTATTGAATACTATGAAGCGGTGCAAATAAATTACAAACAAATGTGAGGTGACTAGTAAAAAATCACAGTAATGTACGATTGTATCAAAACGAATAGTAACATGTTCTTCTTGTGCTCAAATGACTAGATCGCCCGTGCCGTCAAATATTAACCTTAGCATCATGCACATAAACTATTTAATAATAGAACGAATAGCTCGGGTTAATCGCGCTTGAGGCCGTTCCCGTTTTGTGTGGAGGTGGCCTTTTCTAGTGCTTCGCGGCGGCTTGTCTGATACCTGAAAAATAAAATATTATATGCACACTCATTTGATACCGGCAGCCCGCATGTAATACATTAATAATAGAGCAACTCAAACGTTGCTAAAATAATTCTGTATCACAGATGTTTAATGCTGAACATATATCTCTTGCAAGGAATTTCGCAACAGTTTTATACGATATTTCACAACGAAAAAACACACTTACATAATTGTCAAAGTTATCAATAAAAATTAGTAGGTTTGAACGGCCTAGTAATTTTTTTGTATCGTTACACTATTTTTAAAATAATAATCAGTTAAAATATTTTCTACAACATACATTTTAACATAAGGTAGATATTTGTATATACATATATATATAAATATTTCAAATTAAAAATTTCCCGTAACCGGGAGGAGCGGAATAGAGGCGTATATATAGATAGAGACCGAAAGTAACAGGTCCCAGTTACTTTAGGTCTACATATGTTCCATCTTGACGCCTTTATTTACCGCCAGTAAAGCTGGAAATTATTACTGTGTTTAGGTCTCCGTAAGGCGCGGTAGATTCTACATTTACTGGTCTAATTAAATATATCTTATTAATGAAGTTAATGTGGAGTTGCATACAAAACCATGATATTACTACACCTAATTGTAATAATTAATAAAAGTAAATTTGACTTGAATTTTTATCAAACGATAAGAATGAATAGATATTATAATAGAAATAAACTTTATTTTTTTTAAGCGAGAAAAATAAATGTTCCAAATTTGATTTATACTTGATTTGCAAATATGTTATATCAAGTGATGGTACGTATAGCACTGTACTCAATCGTACGCAATTTGTAACCAAGGGTCAAATAAAATATTATATATTTTGTCAATAAAATGAATACACCACAGCAATGGTTGAAATACTAAATCGCACGACAACCAAGCAATTCCTTGGCAAGTCGCCAACGAGACCTGCGCTCGATCGTTGGATAGCATTAATTTTGTTTTGTAACTGCTGTTTACACGGAGTAAAAATTGGTCAAGGTGCGCCATTACTGTCTTAAACTAAATATTAATTTAAGTTTAAATGCCCGTAAAGTTGTTATCTGTGTTTATACGTTTAAATCAAATATGTTCATATTCATTGTCATGTCAGCTGATAAACGCACACTGCTAGGCATCGTCTTCACCCAAGGACCCACCACCTCGCCCACGATGACCTGTCATTCGCTGCTCGCATCCAGCGACTTCCTTCCGCGGTCTTAAATATGTCGGAGGTTCACTTAGCGGGAGGCATACCTACGCGGCTTTTACCGCCTCGTGGTCGCCACTCAACAATCTCTCTGTCTCATCAGCCGTCGGTTCCACGAGTGACCCTCTTACTGGCCAGGTGACCTTAGTTCTACTGTGGATCTACTTATTTTGGAATTTTTCTCAGTTACGCTTACATAATATTCAAAATAGCCACCGACTTTTAATTAGAATGATTGAAACTAAATATTTAAAACATTACTGTTATATCAAAACAGATTTGAAATGTGTGTAAAGAATGTGACGTTCATTTCGACAATTGACGTCAATTGCTACCCACTACTGCAGCGTGTGAACGGTGACTGTTTATAAAATATAAATGCAGCATTTATGTATCTATTTTTAAATTGGACGTATAATTTGACTTTAATAATAGATTAGGCCTCTACAAACAACTAAACTTTTAAAAGTATTTCGTAAATTTCTTAAACGTATGGTTTTGAGTGATAATACAAGCTTGGATAGAATCTGGGGAAGGAAAATAGCAATAAATAAGAACCCTAGTAAGTTTGTGGAGCTCTTTTCATATCAATGCTGGTGTAGAATCCTTGCCACTATGTATTCTACGCGGGCATTATTGAAGGTCGAAGGATGCCATTATAGGGGAGTTCTGTTTGATTCTACTTTATATCAAATTAGGTTGTTCTGGCATTCACTATAAATGAAAAAGAAGAAACAGTACAAAATAATATGAATAAAATGAGATATATAACGGAACCAATATTCCTGAAACCTTGTATCGTTTTATCATCATCATAGCCATTGGTTCTTGTTTCGGTTGAAAGCAGCCTGCTTTCAGCATCTTCCAACCGCCACGATAGGGTCGTCTGTCCTCGTTTGGCCGGACACAACTCTAAAGTTGCCAGTCCGTGGTCTCCACTTCAGAACCTTAAGGCCCGGTCTGTGCGCTGTTTGGCCTGTCCACTTCCACTTGCCAATCCGCTGGGCCCATTTCCGATTCGTACTCATAGGGAAATCTCGAGCATAGCTCTCACTATGGCTTAGTAATTAACTAAGAGCTTTCCAATGATGGCTCACAAATATATATCTTGTCTAAATTATATTCAGTTTGAACAAAATTAAATATCTTATAAAAAGAAATTTGTGAATAAAAATACTAACCAAACAACCAGTCGGCCGCTTAGCATGAAGAAGAAGACAAGCGCGGGGGCGCAGCGGTCGAAAGGATCGCCCACCATTACGTGGGAGTAGGCTGCCAGCATCATTAGCAGCACCAGACCTATGTTAGCTGCGTTCTTTACTTTATCTGTAAACGATACATGTTAAATCGAAGATAGAAAATTCAAATACACAGATTGGTTATAGATCTAAAAGCTTTAAAGGTGTATTTTATATCGCTTTAGGTTTAGTTTTTTGTTTTTAACAAGGAGTCACTGAATAATAATTTAATTTTAATACGATTTTTTAAAATATATTATATACTAAGTTAATATTTGAAAAAGCAATGTCATGTTATAAAACAAAACATCACAAAAGACGATATTATTTTAATCTAGAATTCACGAAGATAAATATCATCTGCTTTAATATTTATTTTTGTAAATTCAGCTTCGCGTAAAAAATTAAAAAAAAAGCATGGTGTGTTCTTGTAATAAAATTAAGTTTTAATGGAAACAAAGATAATGTTTTGAACGATACGTTAATGGTTAAACTGCGGAGCTTGTCAAAACATTGCGCTGCATACAATAATACGTGCGCGTATTGTAAACTTTTAACTGACAGTTTAATGACCACTTTAATAGCCTACAGCGGAATACATGTATTAACATTCGACGTTAATAAACTTTTGTTGGTCTATAAAAATGTCCAACATCGAAAATTGAACAGCACCGTCTCTTCATTAGATATTTTTCGCATAAAATCACTGGCATGTATATATTGTGTATACAGTAGTGCTTGGAAATCTTTTTTAAAAAAATATTCAGTGTTCTACATATTTTTAATATTTAAATGGAAATAGATATCTCCACATAGCGCGCAAAGTGGACGGACGACCTTCTTAATTCGATGCAGGCTGCTTCCTACTGGAAGGCTGGTCAGGCCGGTCTACTAGAAATCTATGAGGGAGGTCTATGCCCAGCAGTGGACATTTTACGGCGGAAATGTTAATGAAGATTTCTTGAAAATGACGTTGTGGCTAAATGTCCAGCTAGTGGTGATGATGGTCAATTTGGCACTTTGCTTACAGTCCTATCATACAAAAAATTAATGTAGTTTTACTCTAACGGTAACATTGAATATCTAATTCATTATTGATTAACTATGAGTTATATCTTCATATATACATCTGACAGCTGTAAATAGAACGGGTATGACTGTTAATATTATTCATGCAGTGACAGTAACAATGTTAGACTGTTATTAACTGCAGCTACGTTATAAAATTAATCCAAGACAAAATTGAAACAGGTGGCAATACGACCCTAATTAAACATTACCGTCTGTCGACCGCAGTATTAAAATAGTATAAGACATTTGGAGCATTCATCTACATTATTTCTATAGTGTTACTAATAAAAATATTAGCTTTGTACAATACGCAGCGATAAATATTGCACATCGACCTTTGGAAAGAGACAATCGGCTAATTTCGGCTTCATAGAGCGTTATCTCTGTCGTACGACTAACAAAACGTGACATAGGTAGTGTGGGACAGAGATAATGCTCTACGAAGCCGAAATTAGCCGTTTGTCTCTTTCCAAAGGTCGATGTGCAATATTTAACGCTGGGTACTGTAACTTTGTTACTGCAGCTAACATAATCTTAACAATAAAGCTTCATATTTATAATGAAAAACCGTAATAATTATATGTAAAATACGGCTGAACAATTTAAATTAATTGGCGAAAACAAATATATATTTCATAAAACATGAAAATTACATACAATTAGTTGTAGCATTTACTATAATACAAAAAAAAAATATTTGACTGTTTATACATCTGATAACTATGGACCCTATTTTACTGCAGTTTATGTGTATGAACATTGGTAAAAAAATTTCTTGTGTGAAACAAAAGTCATGGTGGAATTAATACAAATTAAAATATTTGGCAGACTGGTGCTAGGCGCTGTTGCCGTTACTGGCTTTAACAGCTGGTAAATAAAAAAATCAATGTCCAGGATTTTTTTATTTAGAGATTTGCAATAAAGTGAAATCTATGCTAGCCTTCATTTATGATTAAAAATACGGAAGCCTATTCAATAAAGCGCAGAAGCAAGCAGGATAAACACAATATAACATACAAAGCTGTTACACATATGTTAAAATCGTTCTTACGACTCGGTATAATGGCCAGAGATAAACCAAACAATATCTCAAGTCCACCTACTGTCCTCCTGTACCATTTCGACGGTAGTTTAAAGTCTAACATCTCACTAAGCGGAAACACTTTCGCATATCTTACGTATTCTTTCCTCTGAAACAAAAATATATCAGACTTTATTTATATATCAGGGTTTTAATATTTTAATTAAACAAGGTCTCTTATTACATATATAAAAAGCTAGTTATAGCTACAATTACAAAGTTACATATGTATGTAAAAAGCTATAACTTTGTAATTGCTTTCTGTTATTAGATATACATAAGAGAAAGAGTATAACTTTGTAATTGCATTCTCTTATTAAATATACAAATGAGAAAGAGCATAACTTTGAAATTGCTTTCTCTTATTAGATATACATATGAGAAAGAGTAAAACTTCGTAATTACTTTCTCTTATTAGATATACATACGAGAAAGAGTAAAACTTTGTAATTGCATTCTCTTATTAGATATACATATGAGAAAGAGTATAACTTTGTAATTGCATTCTCTTATTAGATATACAAATGAGAAAGAGTAAAACTTCGTAATTACTTTCTCTTATTAGATATACATATGACAAAGAGTACAACTTTGTAATTGCTTTCTCTTATTATATATATATATATGACAAAAAAAACAACTTTGTAATTGCATTATCTTATTAGATATACATATGAGAAAGAGTATAACTTTGTAATTGCGTTCTCTTATTAGATGTACATATGTGAAACAGTATAATTTTGTAATTACACGTTATTTAATAATAATAACTTTGTATTAGGGGAACCGGAAAGTAATGTCGCTTTCTTAAGTTAAATTCACACAACTACATTTTTAACAAGTTTTTTTTTCTAATCAACAGTATATTCACCTTCGTTATCAACAATGTTTTGCCACCTAGCATTCAAATTTTCAATGCCGGAGCGGTAAAAATCAATCGGTTTTTCTATAAAACATATCAACAAAGAAGGCATTACTTACCAGTCCCCCTTATATAAACTTAAATAAGTTATTTTTGAAGGTTTAAAAAATAAACATGTGATTTAGATTTTTTTGTTTATTATGGCAATCGTTGGAGGCGGCCTATGTCTTGCTATGGGCGTCTATCGACTGACATAATGATGAAAATATTTATTAATAAAAATAAGAATAAAATCGAGTAACATGGCTGGTAGAGTTAAAAATTCTTAAAATTATTACTTTTCAAAAAGTAAATTAACTAATAGATGTAATTTTAGCCTGGTTGCTGTTATTGGTTTATAATATTCCAAATGCACATCTCAATAGCAGAAAGGCTGCTAACATGAGACACCAGTCAGACTAGACACGCCCATTTAAGAGTGACACCGTAAAGAAGAATCGTAAAAAAGAAGTAAACTTCAATACAGAGAGCTACAGTAGCAGCCAGAACGACGACAATAGCTACATAATAGGGCTATTCCTCCTAACATCAAGGGACGAAGAAACAGTGTATCCACGTCACACAGACGCGCCACACAACTTACAAGTGGCGCACTAGGACGGGCAAAACTAATAGTTGAAGAAATTTAAATTTTAGTTTGCGGATTAAAGCGCGAGCCCTGTGACCAACGAAGCTGATACAGCCCTACAAGGCTAATAGCGCCGATATCTAATAGAAATAAGAGAAAGTGTCCATTCCAAAGGTATTTTAAAAAATTGAGAGGGTTTTTTCTGTGATAACAGAACGTAACCTTGTTAACATTCTAAAGGACAGGGTAAATAATACCATCTCAAAAAAAAAACATTACTTAGGGTTAACCGGTTTAGACTTCACACAACGATTTCTAATGTTTAAAGTTATATAACATAAATAAACAATTGAATTTTCAATATATAAAAGATAAAACAAGTTCATGTTTACTCATTGAACATATTAACAGATACATAATGAGGATATTTTTTTTTCCGAGATTGAAAATTTAATAACAGTTATACCTTGAATTTTTTTTTAGACTATCGATAGAAACTATCTTATCCGTGAAGATTATTCTTTATTAAAGTACGATCACTGTTTTCTCAAATTATGAAAGTTGTAGTAGGAAAATGACAAACATTCTTAATATTAGTAAAAAATAATTGAAATGCAGAATTCTGGGGTTTCACAACAGCCATCGTCACTCCGAGACAACTCTTCGTTAGTATTAGGCCGCAAGCCAAATACCAAAATAGCCGAGCATATCGCTCCGTAACCAAATTCTTAATGCATTCACCGACATTTTAATTTATGTACCGTATTTTTTTAAAAGTTTGCTTACCAAATCTTTATGCAACTCCTTCGAAATAAACGGAGTCAGTTTTGTAGTACCAACAAATATAAAAAACACCCCTAACAAAATTGACAAACTTTTCAATACGATCGATCCCATCTTCAATTAGCCTTTTAATGTATATTATTACACAATTAACACTTTATTTACACGAAAGCACGCACAAATATAATTTATATCAAATCATAGTAATCAAAAATTACTCATTCATTTTATAATACAATTAAACACTTAATTTCACAATCATACATTATAAAAACATACAGATTTCGAGGGAATCAAAGGGACTTAGTGCGAATATCATTCGCGCCGGCGCGAAAAAATCCATATTATTTTTTTTAATATTGGTAGTGTTCAATGTTGAATGCTTTGAATTCTTAAAATTTAGCCATTCTGAAATGAATATTTTGCTATTAATCTATTCTGGCAAATAACTGCGTGAGAGGGAATGATTTGAGATGCTACTAAAGATATAGCCACTTACGAAGCAAATATATATTAACGTATGAAATAACAACACAGACTATAAACGTTTGAAAAAAAATAACACAGACTAAAAAAGTAGTCATTTAAAAAAAATACCACAGAGCTATTAACTATAATGTTTATACACTTATAAATTTTACTACCTTGATTAAAACAAACAATTTTTAAAATAATTATTTGTTGGTAAATTGACATACTGTCAATGTTTCCCTGTTAAATCTTGTACTTTAATAAATATTTTTTAAACATGACAGTTATTTTATAATTGTAACATTAACCTAAAATAAATGCTACACTAAAATTGCAAAATCGGTAGGCTTCACTTTTTAAATCATCAAACCAAAAAATGTTAATACCATTTCTTATTAAAGATATTTAAGTGAAATCTATTAACCTTTTTATTTAATACATCTTAAAATTACAAAATAAATAGACATAAAATTGGCAGAATCATATTTTATTTTAGACTTTTTGATCTTTGTGTGATTTGTGGAATGGTCACTCTTTACCCCATGTTTTTTCCCAGTTTAACTTTGTTTGATTTTATTTTGTTTCAACAAAATTGATCAAATTTTAGAATAAAATTGTGTTATTTGACAAAACTCCTTTACTGTTTAAAATATACTTATATTCTTCCATAAAATGTTTAGAACCACACAATAATACTTGATCACTTGATGTAAATGGCTCTAGAACATTTAAATTGTTATGTTTAAGTTTACCATAATTAATAGGCTCCTGATATTTACATACTTCAGTCTCCATGCAAGAACTTAAGTATATTGTGTATGTAAAATTCCAAAAAGATTTATAATTATAAAGTTCATTTCTGAATAATATTACCTCATATGAAGAACAACAATAAAAGAGGTAAAGTTTTGTCATGTCATTTTCATTGTTTAATATATTATCTATTATAGATATAAATGGTGCTATTCCAGTTCCTTGAGCTACCATGATTATTCTACGGTATTTATTTGGTACTATCTCATAATTTCCATAAGGCCCTCTCCAAAGTGTTTTATCACCCTTATCTAAATTATAAAGAAATTTTGACACCAAACCTGTTTTATACTCTTTCAAGATTATAAAGAAATCACAATCATTCAGTAAATATTCTCTTACTTTTATTGGTGTGTAGGCTCGTGTGCAAGAGGTACCATTAATGGAATATTTCAATAAAAAATGGTCTCCAGGATTCCAAAAAATTTTAATATGATCATTGTTAAATCTTTTAAAGGATATTAATTTATGCGAATCACATACATTAACAGTATCTGTAACATAAAACATTGTATACTCAAGTTGCGATATTCCATTGACTGATTGTAAAGATATCTCATTTTTTTCTTTCAGTTTTTCATATATCTTCAATTGTTTTTCATAAACATCAAAAATACAAGGGTTGCAACCACTGTTGCAACAATCTTCCTTACTTGGTTCTGAAGGTCGTATCATATTGGACATAGTTGATAGAACAGAAAAATTAAAGTCTCTGTTTATAATTGTCGTTAATAATGATGATATTATATCTGGACGTCATATCTGCTATTCTTAAAATTTGATCTAAAGTACAAAACAAGACTATATTTTCTAATACAATTAACCTTAATATATAATGTCAAAGACTAATTCACTGGGAATAAAATTTTCTGTCAACATTAACCTTAATTTTACAATTGCCGTAAAAGAAATTCATACCCGGTTTCTTTGAACTCCTCTATGACAGGTTTTCTATTAAATAATAACAATAACAAAGTTTGCTGTAGATTTTATACAATTCAAAAATTTGCCAAAAACACCACATAGTGCGTAAAAAAAATGTAACTTTTTTTGGTGATAAAAATCTATTTAGTATTTTATCAATTAAAAGTAAACGAATCAGGAGTCTATTAACGAAATTGTTCCTAACTTAATCAAGCTGGAAAATAAAACTCCTGATAATTGTCCTTTTTTTGAGTAGTGCGGATGAAAGATAGAAACTTTCTTATAGACGCAACTACATCCGTTTTATTAAATGTTTAAAGTAAATGACAAAATTATTTTATTTTAATTAAAAGGCTTTTTTTAACAACATACAATGATGTACTTTAAATTTTTAAAATCTAACGGTTGTAATAGGAAATATTAAAAGCACAATAATAAAACTATTTATAAAGCACAGTTGTTTAGGTATTGCAAAATAAGCTACTTTTTTACTTTAAATTATATGTATAGAATTAATAACTTTGTTCATTGATGATAAAATTGTTCCATTATATCTATATGTTATTATAATAAAAAATACACACGATTACAATTATATATTAGTATTTTGATGTTTATTGTGTTATTATACTAATGTAATAAAAGTACTCCTTAATATTTATATTCTCTCTATTTTTTTGAAAATTTTATGAAATAACAAAACAGAAATTTTTTATTTTCTCTAAATCGTACACTTACAACATTATAAACACAAGACAATAGCGCCCTCTAAACTGACGCCTGATAAACGCCGGTTAACGCTCGCTCAGCGCTCATTGCCCATTGCCCGCCATAATATTCTTTTTGAGCTAGCAGATATTGGCTGTAAACAATTCTGTAAGTATACCCTTTCATGTATTTTTTTGTATATTCTTAATTATTTGAACTTATTTTGTAGCAATATATCTTTATTAAACACTGTATCACTGTAAATGCATGGCTATAAGAAAATGTTATAATTACCTAATGGCAGACTCCATTTAATCGGCTTTGTACTAGTAGAAATACTTGAAGTTTTAGATAAAATCACATTGTTGAAACGACCAGTTAGTTAAAATATGTTTTATTTTTAGGTGTGTATTTTATACTTCTTTTGGAGGTTCAATTGATTTCCCTATACAAATTAATAGGTGTTATATTTATCCCAAGCCAAGCGTCCTAGTATCAGCTATTGACTTTTATTCACTTGTTATTTTTTGTTTAATCAAAATAACTTATGGCCATGAACGTTGTATTAGTTCTTGATACTTCGAATTCGATCTAATTGAATATTGCCAATTACTATTTCGTAAAAAACATTTTTTAATCTGATTTTTGAAAAAAAAAGTAGCTGGTATTGCGATGAATAAATTCTTGTTGAATATTGTTTTACCATTTATTTAAAACAAATTTATTTCTATTTCAGATTTCCTGTGTAGTTGTTTACCAAATTGACAATAATGTCTGATGATGGGTCAACGGCCGTTGAAAAGAAAGGGCGCGGCAGACCAAAAGCGAATGGAACTCAATCTGTAAGCATGATATAGAGTACAAATTGCTCTTTCATTGTTTTCAAATGCTAAAAAGAATATTTTTTCTAGGATGCCAAAGGTGATACTAAGAAGAGAGGCAGACCTGCGGCACCAGTGAAAGTAAAGGAATCTAAAAATTCATCTGATGATGAACAGGCGCCAGCAGTAAAGCGAGGAAGAGGTAGACCAAAAGGATCCAAAAAAAATGCGTCGGCCCCTAAAGGAAAGGTAAACCAATTTAAAAATTTAGTGCAGCAATAAAATTCAGTTCAGTAACAGTTTGTGTATCCACAATGTACCTGACTACCCACAACAGGGAAACATTTATATAGAATAAAACAATTTAATCTATGTATTTATTATATTATGTATGTATGTAAGTTTAATCTTTGTAAAACAATGTAATCTGTAAGTACATGTTTTATTAACAAAAACAACTTTAGGCAGGATCAGGGGAAGGAAGAGGTCGAGGAAGGCCACGTAAAGAAGCTGCCCCTCCTAAAAAGGATGCTGCATCTACCGAAGAGGAACAAGATGAGGATGAAGAGGAAGAAGGGTCTGACCAGTAAATGAGTCTTGTTTCTGACAAAACTTTCACTCTTAGTGTAATTTGTCTGTCTTAATAACTCTATATGCTTATTGACACTTACACAATTTAATAAAAATATTTACATAAACGCTTACAGTTGTAGTGTCTGATAAAAGCATGTGGGGTTATCATGGCAAGACAAGTCTCAATTGAGATTGTGCTCCCCAAAATTTAATCAAGTGGGAACTGAGGAATATTTTAAAATGTAAGATAATTAGCTGCTTTAAGAGGTATTGTTTGTTTGTGATTATATTGCATTTACTTGAACTATTTTGTAACAGAGATATGTCTCACATAATTAAATTTTGGGTTGACTTAGCTCTCCCTAGAAACGTACAAGTTTAAGATATAATTTTTAAGATCATTTTTGTAGATTCTATTCTGATAGGTATTTTGTAATCTCTTGATTTTATATGATAAGAAATTGAATAATACAATTTTGTGGGCATATTCATTTGATTTGAAAATCAAGTATTATTTTCTATAATAAATATTCTCACTTCTATTTAGTTATTTTTTTACCCTTTGGTGTTGACACATTTTTGTTTAATTTTTGTGGACTTTTGATTTGGTTTTTCAAGAAGATAATCATTCAATAATGTTTGCTGACTTAAGACTAGTGCCATTTTGTATCTTGTATTTGGCAGACTGAAAGCAAACTTTTTGTTACATAGCAATTATTGTGTGTATGTGCGTGAATGTACAATTTTAGGATGAAGAATATAATAAATCTGTAACAAATTACACCGCTTTTGTTAGTATGCCTTTCATTTGATAAAAGTTACTAATTATTTTGTTCCTATTACATGGACAAATATTTTTCGCATGAAAACTAGATTTTTAGTGGTTTGAATTTTATCTAAGAAATTAAATGTACACCCCCTATGCTGTACATTTACATAATTTCCTTTACATTGTCATTTTCATAGTAAATGAGCTGCAAGAAACAGCATAAAAGGCTTAGGCATATCTAATTCAGAATTATTGCCATTCTTGTCCTTTTGTTGAATAATATCAGAGAATTGGATATCTTTTCCTCATTTCATATTATTAGTGTAATGTGTTTATGTAATTAAAATTGCAAAATAAGTTACTTCTATTAGCAAATTATAAAAAGTACTATTACATAGACTTTGGAATAGTACTATTACGGTTTACAAGAAATATCATCGTTAGGTGTGTAAAGTGGTGCGTCAGATCATAGTGAACCTTATAAATAATATGATTCAAAGCCACAGTCAATCAGAAAGAGGCTTCTTTAAAACAATAGTTAGCTATATAAAATATGAGATATTCTAACATCGCCACGGATCACCGAGACTGCAAGCGCATTCTATGATAAAATTCTTTAGTCGCTGGGACATAATCATGACTAAAAACAACGAAATTATGCTTAAAGCGAGCGAACCTTTTTAAATGTAACTCAGTAAAAGGAACACCTTAAGGCTTATCTTTCTAAACCCTGAAACGTAGGTCCCATAGAGATAGATCTACTGGAACTATGTATGCGGCTACGGATAGTCTGCAAGGTCAGAAAATTATCTGTGGGCAAAGTGGGAGGTAAAGTAAAGATCTGAGAAGTTTAATAATTTGTTTTCGTTGATTGGATTTGAAATGAACTGCGAGCGATGTAGGTTTAAGAAGCCAAGTAATAGTAGCCCCATTATTTTTTTTTGCTAGAAGGAAATTATTTACCCAAGTTTTAAAGCTAATAAACTTTCAAGGAACTCAAAATCTTAATAATTTAAGCTAGCTACTTACACAACGTTATTGAGCATGTGTTTTGTACTATTTAATATTAAAATTTTCTATTCTGAAAAATAAACGTTAAAAATAAGTTGATTTAAAAACAGAGTGGCCAGTAATGTTTATAATAATTCTCTTGCGTTCGGATTTAAATTTGAACAAGGATTTGAATTAGGACGCCGCCAGCAATGCCAGCGTCGTCTTTACATTTGGGCTAATATTTAAGAAGCAAATACGTGCACGGGTCATAGTTTTCAACCACCTGCTAAACGCGTTTATATTTTAAGAAATAGCTTTTATTTCCCGAATTATTGTAATAAAAATTTCAATTCCTAGAATTTGTTTCACTTCTTGGCTGTATGTTCAAAAGTCTTTCGCCTAACAGGAATTAATTTAAAAAAAATATGTTCGCGTTTTCCGTTTTGTAAGTTTTGATCACTGACTTGCGTCAGGCGGACTGATCTGGTGGAATGCGATTTTTTATCGGGGAAAAATATTTGTGCTGAAATATTTCTATTATTAAAAATAACGATGTTTCTGCTAATTTTGCTTCGTGGTCTTGCCAACAAAACATAATTGAAATCATTGGTGAACTATCGTGATACGATTTTTTTGTATGCGTGCCTTTAAAAAGTTTTGAAGTTGGCCACTTAAAAAGTTTTAGCAAGTGCTTGTTTACTGTTTTTGTGTCCAATTATTCGGTTGATGATAAAATCTTAAATCGTTTACTTCGATGACCAGGTATGTATTACGTATATTTTTGTTTTGTTTATTACATGGTATAAAACTTGTTCATAGAAAAACGGTACGTGACACAGGTAGGTTAAGCAAAAAAGTGTGAATGTAATACGTATAACTGATGTTTTTATATCTTTAGTTACTTTAGAAAACTCAATTAAAGATTGAAGTATTATGTTAATGAATAAATACTAATGTGTGCATAATATTTCAAAAAGTTTTTAAATTTCATGAAAGTGTGAATAAAGAAGTGGCTAATAAGTTAAATCGTTAGAAATCGATTAAGTATAAAATAGTTTAAAATTAATATTATTCTTTCATGTTGATTGTATCATAATACATAAGATAGAAAACGAAATTTTGTCGCAATTATTAAGGAAATCTGTACAAATATTTGTTAAGTTTAAAAAAACTAAATATATATAATAAATAATACATAAGTCATGTATTGTACTTAATTGTTCATAAACATTTTGAAAATTACAAGTGACTAACTATATAATTATAAAAATGAAATTGTTCAGTCTCCTGAGAAGCAATTTAATTTTAGAATTTATTGCAATATTAGATTGAAAAATTCTGTGAAATCACCTTTACTGCATCTGTGTTATCCAATAATTATTGATTGTAGCAATATTCTTTTCATAATTCCTTTACTAGTTGTTATTTTTTGTAGCGGTTTTACTAGGACTAAGTCCCATTTGTAGGACTAGTTCAGTCATATTAAGTGATGCCCAATGATATTAAATTTGATGGTTTTGCAAGCTCATTATTCATTGATTTGGTATTTTAATGAGGTTTCCTAACCTTTTACTGTTTATATAGTTACCATGGTAACTGTACTATGGTTGTTTACTATTTGCTTTCAATTCTACCATATTATACTTTGTATAGGTTCATATTGATTATTTTGTAGCAATGTAAATAATGGCTATTTTTTAAGTTTTTATAATATATTACCTTAGAAGCTGTTACTTCTTTGATGTTTAAAATATTCTTTAGTAATTTTTAGCAATAATGAACCAATCAATGAATGCCTGTAAAATATGATTATTTCTTCACTTTGTATAAGTGTGGTCACTACTCTTACTTATATAAACATTATTAAGATTCATTATTCTTACTAATACTAAACATTTTAAAGGCTAACATGCTCTAATGCTTGCTTAGGTAATAATTTTTCTCAAATATAATTAACTCACAAAAGTCCTTTTTATAATTTTTCTAATTAAAGTTATTTGGCTACACTTTGACTTTAACAGTTACTTTAATAATGTATTTTAATTATACAGTGTGACTTTTATTACATAGCTGAAGAAGCTTAAGAGGGAAGAATTTGCCAGTAAAGTTTTATAATTTTTAATACCTATTTCCATTTATCTTGTATAAAGTGACTATGCTGAAATATATTACATTAATTTATTTTATATTGGAATCTGAAAAGTAATTATCTTTAGGCACTACAAAGTCTGCAGGGGTAGATAGTAACTGACAATTAATTTTTATATGTAGTAATCTAAATTTGAAAACACTTCCTAATTATGTTATTATGACATTATTTCTAAAACTATTAATTTTTGGATATAGTGTACCATATGTTAATTGACTGCAATTGACCCATTTAATGCTTTTGTATCTGTAAAATACATGATTTTTTTATTGACATGTTTTTATATAGCTTTAAATAAGATACATTGTATTTGGTTTGCTAAAATATTTAAGCATTTATTTAGGCAATTTTTTTTGTAAAATAGTATTAGCGTTTATTAGAGCATTATGATTTTTTCGTTAACATATAATAATCAGGGTCTTTTTAATCCAAGTCGTGACGCGTGCCGTAACATGGCACATTTGCCTTACATGGGCCGTCTCTGTATTGGTAGTTATTGAAAGACTTTATACCGTGGACGAGTTTCGCATTTTAATTAACTTATTGTAGGACATGCAGTGTGTCATTGTGATTCTGTAAATAGTACCTTATAAAGCAATTAACAGAGTCTAAAAACTGTCGATCGAATATTTGTCGCGTTACTTATGGCGTGCTATTGTACGTGTTTGTATGTTGTGGAATAGTACGCACACACGCTTATTAGTTCAATGATAATATTTTCAAATTGATATTTTTAAATTTATGTATAAATATTAACGGTCTTTTTAAAGATTTCTTAATGTTACTTGTACAATTATCCTGGCATCAATCGAAATGGATCTAGACCCTTTACGTTTTTTAATTTTATATCAAATTTTCTTTTGGTGTTTTTATTTGCATGTTATTCGTATGTATCTAAATGGGGCACTAGGTGCATTATGTATTAAACCATAATTCTACTGTAATCTAACATCTGATCGAAAAGAAAACTTACTTATGCAATAGGTTTTACTACTAGTAAGACTAAAATACTTAAGTCATGGTTTCAACGGCCGAATTAGTATAAATTTAAAAGCTTTTAACGAATACTAAATTAAGTTATACTAACAATTAAATTACGTTACTTGATGTTATTGTTTTGGCCTAAATGCCAGACTCGATGTGAAGGGAGTTTGGTACTATTAGGAGGCTCGAAAAGTAATGTCGCTTTCTTAAGTTAAATTCACATTACAAGTTTTTATTTCTAATCTACAATATATTTACGTTCGTTATCAACAACCTTTTGCCAGTTACTATAAAAAATTTCAATGCCAGACCGGTAAAAATCAATCGGTTTTTCTGTAAAATATGTCGACAGAAACGACATTAATTTCAGGTCCCCCTAATAGTTGGCTGATGTTTTGGCGCTGTTACCTTTTTTTATGAAATAGCTGGCGGATCCGGAGTCCGCGAAGTAAATGTAAGATTAAATCAATTATGACTTGTCGCTATATTTATTTTGCAGTTAAATTAAAATAACAGATAGTGTAACGTAAATCTTTGCTTTTTGATAGGGTGTCAATTTATTCTAAGGGGGTGACTCGGTCCTGCGACTCGCAGTGGGCGGTGAGGTGCCCCCTGGAACGTAGGTGTTCCTTTTTTATCCGACGTACATGACCTTTATGTGGCTCTATGGGTTGGCTGTATAATAATAATGTTCTCTTTGTGGCGTTGATTATACACGTGGCGTGAGTTCTAATGGACTGACACTTGGGACTATTCGTGCAGGAGATGGTGGTTAAGACACTGTGATCACTGCGGCAAATATCTTAAATAAAATTATTTAGTCCCAGCCGCAGGTTGGTTTAAATGGCATAAAGTGTTGAATTGAATGCAACTGAAATAATTTTCAAAGAATGACATAATTATACCCTTTTGGTATTCCAAGCTATAAGTACACATAATTCGTAGTCGTAAAGAAGCCTTACCCTTCCGAAATGGATTAAACAAAATGATGTAAGCTAATTATGAAACTATCTCAGTCATTAATAGTAAATAAGTATGCTGTGTGTCGATTCGGTTGTGTGGTGCGACCGGGTGTTTGGTTCTATCATTCGTTGGCGCAGTACCGGTCGTTGCCTCAGTGAGTCACGGATGCACGAGGTGCCGTCACCATAGGTACAGTCATTGCGATTCGTTTTAAGTGGCTACCATCTAATTTGATTTTTATGACCGTTTACCTTTAAAGATCCGCTAGCTGCTACGGTTTGTGATTAAGATAAGTCGAGATATTTATTCTTCGAGATGTTTATTCAAGGAGAGTCTAAAGGCAATCGCTAATTTGACTATCATATAGTAATATGAACGAGTTATACATTTACATCTTTAAAGCTTTCTTACACCTTTTAATGTCTAATTTTCGATTTGTATGGAAAATGTAAGAACGTAATTTTTCCTGTATCATTAATAATCGAGATTATGCTCCTTTCAATATAGCGTCTACTGGTCTTGTAGAATATTCAATGTTTGTATTGTTGAAAGCCATGAGTTGTACCAATTAGAACTAAAACTTATTAAAATAATTAAATGCAGAATGGGGTTTTGGTTTCTTAATTTCACATCGGTTACTAACAATTTTGTTTCGCGCCTGAACTTAAGTGTTCAAGTTTTCACAATATTGCGTGTAGCGTCAGCATCCTCAACGGTGTTTTGTAAGATATACAAAAAGGTAGAAGATTTGTAATTAAAAAAAACAGTGGCATATTTTAATTTAGTTTCTCACTTCTGACTTCATTGTCAAACTTACAGATGTTCAACGAGCTATGGTGGGAAGCTCTGAATTTCTCTATGAGATCGAATAAGTGATGACGAGATCCCTAGACGAACGAAAGTACAAAACCCAGCGGATTAGCAAGTTGAAATGGTAGTGGGCAGAACACAAAATGCGCAAAACAGGTAACCTGTTGGGCTGTTAAGATTCTGAAATGATACCACGCGAACCCGCCAGCTCATCGTACGTAAGACGTATACTCACAATATTGAAAGACGACCTTATGAAGTCTTAAAGGTCTTATTGAAAATCTATGGGCCATATGTCCTGCATCGGATGTCCTATAGCTTATGACGATGATACTTTAAGAAAAATTTTAGGTATTCTTTATTACAACGCTTAAGACATAACTGGGCGAAAACGAGTAGTATATTGATTGTATTTAAAACCATTTTTTTTTACAAAACAATATTACTAATAATATTGCTTTGAGCTTCGAGCTTATTAAGCTAAGAATTTTGCAACTTTGGAAGTTAATAGAATAGAAGCTGATTTTACTTTCAACCTTACTGACTGTGTGCATTCATAATCAAAAAATGCTTTATGCTCATGGAGCCCATTTTCATTTTATATTTAATGTGGTGTATTACTTTCTCCTTCTATTTAACGGCAACATATTTTTACGGTTTTTTGTAATATTCCATTGTTTGTTTTATAGCTATACATAATTAAATATCAGAATGCAAAATATCAACACTGTATTTACCTCGTAGGTCTTTGCGCAGTACTTCAAGGCCTTACCTTCACATGTCAATTGTTTTTTGTCTCACTCGTCGTTTTTGTTTCCGTAGATATCGACAATCGTAACTAAAACGTTATCATATCCTTTTGATATGACAAGAATGATGATACATTTGTGTTGATATGCGTGACGCATATACTGGCAAACAATTATCGTTTATACCGAAATACATAAGCGAAAACGCCCCTTTTGTTTGTTTTATTTTTGTCGCTGTTGTTACTGTATGGTACCACAAATCGTAAAATTTGGATTGGTACATATTAAAATTAATTATTGTCTACTTTTTGTCACTCCAGACTTTGTATTGGCAGAAATAAATATTAATAAATAAATAAAATAAGTTAATGGGACATATTTCAGAGTGATCACTTTATACAAAATGATAGGAAATAGGAGTAAAAACTTTAAAGCTTTAACCTGTTTCTTTGTACATAGTAATGAGCAGGGTATGAAATATACGATTGTGGATTTAAATACCTGTGTGGAACCTAAAAGCCTTAAAATATGTCTATGCAAGGTCAATGTTTAGCTATTTTTTTACCAATAATAACTATACTTTGATGTATTTTTAAAATTAAAGATATTTTAACCTCCCGTGCGGGAGGAATTTGGTAAAATCCTCTAATAGTTTGGCAAAAGCAATATTCCTACATAATTCCAAGTCTCTTAACTATGCTTAAAATTTGGTTGACATAGGAAATATGTATTATATCATATTTCGTATATATATCTATATATATGTATGTATATGTGTATATATATATATATATATACACGTATGTCAAAAACAATAGAGTAAGTCTTAAATTATTATTCCATACGAAATAATATATTATGCTTAAAGGTTGTTTAAAAGATAAAAACTTGCCAGTACTTTAATATTAATAACCATAACCGCTGTTGATGGATGACCCTATCAAATGCAGACACGTTGTCTATGTGACGCATCAGTTATAATTGTTTCATTCATTTGTTACAGATAGCATGGCGTAGATACACCAACTACACTTCAGCTGTCGAAACTCTGTCGCTGATCCATATCGTTGTAAGGTAATTTGAAAAATGTACTATTGTAGAGCATTACTTAAACTATAGTAAATTGTTTACTGTGCTGTAGTCATCATCACCATCACCATTTCAGTCGATTGACACCCACTGCAAGGTATAGCCTCCCCTAAAGGTCACCACTCCTTAGTGTCAGATAACGATAACGTTCATATATCATAAAATCGAAAGTTTTCATTCGCGACTTACGATTTCGGACATTGAAATAAGCTGTAAGATGTTAAAAATCATCTAGTGCATGTGTAAAAATAATCACCTGTCTCAGTGTTGTGTACAATAAAAAAGTTTAAGCTACTTTAAAGAAATTTTTAGAAAAAAAAGTAATTAATTTCTGTTACTTTTTCTACTACTACACTATTCGTATGCATTTATCGTGATAAGGTACGCGAAATAAACATATTTATCATTAAGGTGTGTAGTGAAATATCGTATAAAAATCTTAGCATGTATTTCTAAAGGGTCGGTAAATGGATGGCATCTTCACTGGGTCAGAGTTAGTCGACATCCTGAATTTTTAAGTACGCTATTAAGCAGCTCCGTCAGGTTTTGCGTTTTTCTCTCGCTGATTGCGTCTTTTTACTTTCCCGAGGCCGCTCTATCAACTCACCGCCGCCGGTGTAAAGTGTCTTCGAAGCATTCGCTCAAAGGAAAACTGTATCTTTATAAACATTCCTAAAGGTCCGTAACTTCCCTTTTAATAGAGACGAGGCAGGGTACTTTTTTTAAGTTCTTCCTGTAACAACCTGTTTTTAGAAAAGGCGGAAAAGCCAGTATTCACTATACATATAGACAAATATATATGTAAAGTATGGCTTATTCGTTGTGTTGGTAATCATGTCTTATCACGTTGCAATGATAAATTAAAATACAAAATAATTCTTGTATAAAAATACTATAACAGTGTGAAAGATTATTAGTAAAAATAGTTTTAAAAAGACTTGCTCTAGCTACTAGTTTAAGGATATTTGTTAGTGATTACGAAAAAAATCCCAGTTTAATAAATAGGAGCTGTTCTCGGATCCAATAACAGACGTTAGGAACCTTCGTTGCGTTGTTCTGTTATAATAATTCTCAATTTAATTTAATTGTAGTTTAAATCAAATCGATTTATTCTGGCATACTTCACTTGTCATTCACTATAAATGATCGAAAGTTTTTAAATTAAGAAATAAATGAAGAGGTGAAAAGGTTATAATACTTGACTAAATGTCATTATATTGTTGCTATAACTTTGCAGAACAATAATGTTTTTACCTATTATAAGTTTTTTTACCATATTCTTATGCCTTTAAATTAAGCATTGTGTATTCGACACATACAGCATGTTTATTTGAATGTCTGATTAATTTTTGACAGTTGTTTTACTTGGACGCGTTTTGACAAGTCTTCGATTTTTTTCTGTCTCCATCCAAAGGAAGCTGCTGTAAACATTGTTAGCACAAGTCTTTAATATCCTACTTTGAATTGCACAACATAGATAGGCATGAATAAATCAAAAATTCGCATAATTCTAGTTACTTTCAAAATTTAAAAATCTGATGAATAACGTATTAATTGAAATCTATACGAGTACATTACATTAAAAGTATAGTAAGGTTTCGGTTACGGGACTTGTAATGTCTACTTGCGTTGATATCCGGAGTATAGCGGTACCAAATAAGGTGTTACAACGTCACACGTGTAAGTCTGCGTAATGGGACATTATGCGAGCGTAACGATTAGCGGCGTTGCGGGATTGCGAGCCGGGCACAACGACCGTGGGGCTCAATGAAGCGGGCTGCAGCGCGCGGGACGCGTCAGCAGACCCAACTACTGCTCCTAATTAAATTACTGCAAGTGGAACGCGTCTGGCACGCACCGCTCCACTCGCTCTCTAAACTAACACGATTATTTTACGCAACCGCAACATAAATCTTCGCGTATGGAAAAAAACGCCGGAAACCGGGAATGTTGTAATAAATCGGCTCCGACTTTTTAACTTTCGTTTACTTGTACAATCTTCGATGCGATAATAGCCGTTAGACGTATTTTGGTTCGACGTGATTTAAACATAAACCGGTTGCTTTTAATTTACATATTGGATGGAGATATTTTCGTTTATAAAAATCTAACTCCAGGCTATACATATTTCTTTTTTTTTTTTCAATAAGGTCAAATTACATTAAATTTAATTTAAAAAGATAAAAATAGTATATTAGTAATCTATATAAAATAACCTTTCTACTGTATAATTTAAACTTTTATCTAATAATAGGAAAATGATCCTCACCCCATGTGATATTACATATCATTCGTCTGCTAACGACAGTGCCGTCGCGCAGAAATAATCTAATTCTTATTGATTCTTGCATCCCCTCTGATTGGCTTAGATAGGTCCAAGGTAAAATAAAACAGAACACAATCGCTATTGGAAATGACATTAAGTGATATGTTACTAATTTCCTTCAAAGAATTTGTTTACATTCGTTAAACTGTTGTTTTGCAATACATAGTTTTCAAATACGTCAATATATTTGTGGACAAGAATAACGCTGAGTTGATATTCCTCGATTCCATATTCTTGTGGTCAAACAGGCAAACGTTTCCAAAATAAAAAAAAATCTGGGAATAATCAAAAATGTGATTTAACGTTTCATAAGCAAGAGTTGAATGTTAAATCGAACAAAATAATCATGTATCAACACTTTATAACCCACTTGCAAAACAGATTTGGTAAACAATGGCTTGTAATTCTATTACATTTCGTCTGAACATTGTTTTTGTAAGATGTACATTGTTAAAAATTATCGGCTTTTCATTTGAAACGTGTTCGTTTGTGTTCAGAATTTATGAATGTGGCTGATAAATCTTTTGTTTATTCGGTATAAAGGAAGTTGCAAATTTGAATAAGGCAGTATAAAGTATATAAGTGCGATAACTGGGACGAATTCCGTGTCGGGTGCGGGAGCGATCCTGCGTGAGTTAGAACGTTTGCCGTCCGGCACAATCCGTGCCAGGCTCCAACCACCCCTCGTGCTCCTGGTCGATATGACGACGCTATTTTTATTTTATGCCAGTATGTCAAATAAACGCACAGATAATTTGCCTAATCGTAAAACATTATACTGTCATAGCAGAGATAGTTGAGAAAACTTGATTAAGTTGTTTTTTTTAGTTTTTTTTTAATTGGTTTGCTTACTCCAAAATTTTTAAAGTAAATTTGCTGTAAATTTACGAGTTCTATTAATTTCTTTAGGAGCTCAAAAATTTACGATTAAAATTGTCCTAGTTTCTTTGTTTACTTTTTAAAACGCCATATACCGATAAAGTCTGCGGCAGTCATTTGACTGCTATAATCCAAGTAAATATAAATGAATTATTTTCTTATATTTATCAATCAGAATCTACTGGAATCTACACAAGGTACTGTATTTATATTGTTCGTGTTATTACAATTTTGTGAATAAATTACTGTAAATGATTAGAAAACTTCAAAACTGTCAACAAATCTGATTGTAAATCTGAAAATGTAAAACTAAGCAGTAAACATCACTTTTATTGGCATGAAACTTCAAGTTCTAAAAGTGTAAACTCTGATCCAGAAGATCAGGTATCGGCTAGCATACGACATATTAAGAATGTAAATAAGCGTGGTTCTTGCAGAGGTAGGATTCGCCGTTTGCTTGATAGTACTAATCACGCGCAGAATCATAACTACATGGCTACAGACGGTACATGGACACCTCTGGTGGAAACAACAATGTGAAAATCTATTCAAATCACCGCAAAAACAAAGCAGTGATTGTGTTCTTCTTAACATAAACCGGGTAAGATTGATTTTGTAGTTAGCGATTGCTCTTAGGAGAAATACTCAAATTGATGCATTATTTCTCGGTTCTGATCCTTCGTTCGTAGAACCTATGTATGCCTTCATGTTCTCTCTGTTCGCCACGGCTCGTCTAGGAGAATCGATAAAGACGGGGAGAAATTATGCGACGGTTGTAAAAAGCCGATTTGTGGTTCCTATAATGTTATTAAAACCCCCAAATGTAAAATTTGTAACAGAACCACGTAGTTAGTACGTGGTATTTATATTTGCTCACATCAAGTACATAAATTTTAATCTTAATATGTAATTTTCTTAATAGTTGTACTTGCAGTCATTTGACGGGCATCCATCTTTCTAGTGATAAACACTCCAATTTATGTTTATCTATATTTCATATTTATGTTATGTACATTAAAATGGTAAATTAAGCCACACATCGAATTTTAAGTAATAAAAAGTTCATTGTTTTCATACAGTACAATCAGTCAGATTGATCAGTACTATATTAATAATAATATGTACTCGTTTTTCTCCACTTATTTTACATTGTAAACATTACATATTATTATCGACGTTATCTTTAAATGAGCCTTGCTGCGCGGTGTAACAATGCACATTTTCGGAGAAACGGTCGCACTAACGCCGCGGTCCCGTTTTCGTCGAGAGTGAACGACGATGGTCACGGTCATTCGTCAGATCGCAAATAGCGACTTTCTGGCGTCATAGTTTTGCCCCCGCGAGACGTGGCAGCGAGTGGCCCCGGCGACATGCCAACTCGTCGGGCTCTCTCTGACGCACCGGAACGAAACCCGATTGCTAACTACTGATGCCCTACTATCACTCAGTACTCCGACGACTCTCTAAATCACAGATTCTATATCGCAAAACGCCGGAGCCAGATTTTTTTTTTAAATTCGATACCTTCGTCAGTATCATGTTGCGCGCTATTCTTTGTGTAATCTATATTTTGGACACATATTCGCCGTGTATCGTGTTATAAGGTAGCATAAAAATTGTAATAATTATTTAGGAACTACAGAAAACTACTTATAATAAAATTTATTTTAACATATACATAACAGATTGATGAAATTGAATTTCTTGGTCTTCGAAGATATGTAATGTAGGAATTTTTATATAACATTTATTGTATACAAATAATGTTAAGTATCTAAAACATCTGAAACGGTACATCTTAAAAAGAGAGTAAAACTTTAGCCGCTTAAAGCTATATCTTTTTAGAGAATTATGGTGTATAACAATCATATAATATATCTGATGTATATAGATTTTTACAGGCCTATACAAGTAGTTTATTTGACAGATTAATATTTATTTTTATCCTTCCTATTCAGCTTCTTGCAACAATATTGTTTATTTTGTAAAAATTTAATAAACAGTTTGAAAGTTTACATTATAGGGAATCAATACGGAAGAACACATGTAAGCTAAAAGTATAAATAAGATAAATATGCTGAATATCAAAAATAACTTCAATCGTATAACATTGAATGCGGAACGATATCAGTTGTGATCGTGCTGAACGTTTCACCTGTATGTCATACAACGCCGCTGTGTAATCAGACATGAGATAAAATAAATAAAACAGTAGGTAGAAGATTTAAAGGGCGGTGTGAAGCTTAGCGATTGAGCGACGAGCCCCGCGCGCCTGCCTCGTGAGTCATGTCGCACGCGCACCTTTGCCTTCGTACCTTTTGCATTCCATTTATCAACACAATGCAGCCTATTTGCCGGTTTGTTGTGCGTCTAGGAAATTAATAACTCATATGAAATAAGAATACGAACATCGATTGTTCTTTACTAGTAGACATTTCCCCGTTCTTTATATAAGTTTTCTGTACATGAGTATTATAAAATATTTTAGTTTTACGTCTTATAACATGTTTATCCCAACACGCAAATTCATTGTGAATTGTCATTATTAAATAATTAGGTGCTCCGATATATTGAACTATCGAACGTTGTTAGTCTGTCAGAGTTCATATCTTTATTATTTTTATATATAATTTAATTATTTTGTACGTGTTTATTACTAAGTTTTCTATTTCCTACACATTATGAAAGTTAATCTACAAACATTAATGTCTTGCTTTAAGAATAATATGTTTAACCCAAATTGAATCCATTGCGCTTTTTTTTACTATTGATTGATATTAAATATTTGTCCCTACATGTATTAATTTACTTACCTTTATATGGCTATACACAAGTGTTGTATTTTATAACATAACTCTCTTTTCTTAAGAACTTACGTGGCGATACAAAAATTTAAAAAAAATGCAAAATTGGTAGACACGTATTTAAGTTTTTCGTTTCGTTTAGCTAGACTACTAGTGGTATCATTTTATTATTTAGTTTTTATAAAGTATTTAAACAAGATTTCTCTGGGTGTATTGTCTGGGTGTATATCAGGTTTCGTAATATTTTCTTCTTTATTCTATTGAAACGTAAGGCAGAAGCGAATGATTCATTTTGAAAACGGTTATTATTTAATTTTGGATAAACCCAAGTTGAAGAGTAAGTTTGATTCATTCATTGAAGTAATTCTAAACCAAGTACAACGTGACGAACGTTTTCGTATTCTGAAAGTTTTTGCGTTCAGAACTTCTATTCTTTTAAATTTCAATTTATTATAAAACGTAGATTGGTACCATCTTGCCATAATCTAGACGCGGTCTTAGGTGAAAGCTCTTTATGCGAGTGAATGTACAGTATGTAGTCTAAGTTTATTTAAGGAAAGTCAAAAAAATCTCTCATGAACAATGCCAACGTTTGCGTTGAACCGAGAGCCGGTTTTCAAATGTTCAACCGTCGCAGATAAAGCGAGCGCACTGCACTCCGGGCGGAGACGCGCGACGCCAATTAGTATTGCGTGACGGTGTAACAGTACCGTTGGTTTCATAACATGGGAGCTTTGCAAACGGGGCCGAGTTCTCAGGCCCGCGGCGGGCATCCACCGAAACGCGAACGTCTGGTTACACGACTCCCGTAACCCGAGTCGGCTCAATACGCGCCTGTGTGAATGGACTGCGGACAAGTAGGTTCGGGTGTTGGCGGCCGCATTGCGCTGATGCACCGAGCACTAAGCCCCTGCCGACACCATCGCCTCTCACCTATTGTTCTACCTCCTAATGTCATGCTGGTCATACACTGCGAATTACTTTTTTCTTTTCACCGATCATTGTTTACGTTTGTTTTAAAAAAAAGGTTTTATTGTTTTATCAAAAAACATATATATGCATAATTAAAAAATAATTATTTGACAAATCTTATTTATTTAAAAAGTTTTATGAAATTGGAAACGGTGTGAGTTCTTCCACTTAAAGTTGACTAATCGTAAACGTACATCCATACTGCAAGATTATGGTACATACATAGGCTGTATTAGTAAATATTTGAGAGGATGTAGTTTCAAGAACTACTTATGTCGTTATAAATCATATTTAGAGAAACGAAAGTCAAGTATTGACCACTTGTGAAAAGAGCCACGATTAGGCACGTCGAGACCTCTGTGCACGTAGCGAAGGCCGATAGTGTGTATAGGAATGAAAGGGCTGCCGGGCGCCCCGGTGCGTACACTTGTTCCGCCCCTATGCACTTGCGAAGGGTCGTTGTTTTTGCACCCGCACCATAACATATACACCATACGTTCCCACGCTCAATGGTGTTAGCTCTTTCAAAGAGAACTTTAGTTGCATTACTGTCGTGTACTCCCGTTTTTATAACAATGTCTATTGTATATCAAGTTTTAAATACTTTAAGATGTAAAATTATTTTTACTCTCTCAATTTACTATTCATTATCATCAAATCAGCCGTAAGACGTCCACTTCTACACATTGGACTTCACCAAATATTTCCAAAAGATGTAATATACATGTATTAGTAATTCGTTTACGTATATTTCAATAGCTATATGCTTAAATTGTCGCAAGGTTTCTTTGAATTCCATTGAATAATACATTTCCTTTAGCATCTGTGAATGAATAAGTATCTCATTAAATCAATGCTGTCACGGAAGATTGCATTTCAAACATATACTAGGTAATTAAGTACGATAAACCGTCTCTTGCATTATTGAGATCGATTGTTTGATCTGTACACATACATGGATTATTATTTTGCCAATACATAACTTATTATTCATAATCGAATAAAATAGAAAAAATTGTGGTAACGATGTGGCGTTATAAACTAAAACGTCTTATTAATATGATTCGAAAAGACGTAGTTAGAAATCATTATTACTATTGTAATTAAACTAAATTGGTTTACTAATCGATGATAATTATTGTCATATGTAGTCATATGTAGCTGTATATGTTATTCAACTATTTCTAGTATCTTTTAACAGGATAGAACACTGGACTAATGATTCAAGTGCCGTTGATTGAATTCTAGCATTATGTGCAGGTTTTTATAATACGAACATGATGCTTGCTCGCTTGTCCGCGTATGAAAGTCATTACGATTACCGACTATTTTTATTAAAACAAAAACAAATGAGATTTAATTTTATCACGGGAAAGTGAGAGCATGGTTGTTGATACATTAAATGGGATTTATGTAAATAATATTTCCCTCTAATAACTTTGGTATGCGACACAAAATTTTGTTATTAAAATCCTTCGTAACACCACATAGTTTGCCCGGTGCACCATACATTGCACCCTTTAACTGGAGCACATATTAGCTAGCTAGCCATGCTTATTACTGTTTGGCGACAGATACGGACCCTGTAATAGCACCTAGACGATCTATGTCGGTCATACTGATATTTTAAACGTTTGTTTTTGAGAATGTTCTGGTGCAGCCCAACCAGCAGCTTGAAAAGTTTCAGCGCTTAGTGTATTTTTTAATATTTTAGTGAAATTAAAGAGTACATTTAATATTATTGAATGAATTAGAAAACGTATAGTAGACAAGTTCTAGCTCAAGACAGAAAATGGGTATCAAGTGACGGATTTCGTAGCGTTGTCAACGTGTCGGAAGTTCACGCTTGGATGCCGACCTTGCCCCTTCCTGTACCCAATGTACGCGGCGTGTGGGCATTCTACAACCCACTTAATAAATTTATCTGATCGTTGTATTTCAATCTTGTATAATTGAATTTATAAGGGGATAATCTGAAGCGCCAAAACAAACGAGTTCTTAATCATATATTACATATTTATTATATTATTAGTTTTTACTCTATAACAAGTTCAATTTTACATAAGGTTAAAATAACAAGGAAGATACATCGCAAACATCACGTTTCATAAAAACTAAAAATAAAAGTCAAAAGAACTTAAAATATATTATTTTCTTATACAAGACATAGTTCCCAAAGAACTGCAATAGTAGTGACAAATGTCTCAGCTGCCATTGTTCGAAGTAAATATAGCGGCTATAATTGACCAAGTCGTACAGTTCTGTGCAGAAAGTTGTGCGAGGTTTCAAGATATTCGCAACTTAATCACAATGGCATTAGGGTCACACGGTTTGACAAAGTGGCTGGCCGTATCGTAGTTTGTGTGTCTAAACAACATTCGGTCACGCGTCCGTAAGCGGTGCCACAACACATCCGTTCTCTACGAAACAACTGTTAAATTATGTTGTCAACCTTACCAGTTATGTATGTATATAACATTTTTAATAGTGGTCTTAGAAACATGTCTCTGTTGCGATTAAAAACACTGGAATAAATTGAATGCTAATAGTATAGCCTATGATCGATAGATAGAGAAATAACTATGAGAACTTCATATTTATTTAATATAAGAAATAATTGCTTAAGTTCAAACAATTATAATATGTTTGGAACACATCCCGTGAAAGCTATTGGGCCCAGCGTAATACCGCTTTCGCTTTTCGAAAGTGAGGCGTAACTTCCATTCAGCGGCATTTTTAACTTAGGATAATAATATGTGACTAAAACAGAGATTTCTAATAATTTAATTTGCCGCCTAGACTCATTTTATTTAGAGCAAAAATTCAAAAAATGTATCTTAGAAAAGGCAAATTTTTAGAATAATTCCAACATTTCAGCAAACCTGGAGCAAATAAAATTGTAGTTTATACACGTCAACGACTCGATAAACCTAAAGTCTAAGTTAAAATTCTCGCGATAACGAAAGTGAGTATAATTGGCCGGCAAGTTTTAGTGACGTATAAAAAAATTAGTTCAAGTTGTGGGCTAGCGATGCGTGTTTATTTTTACGAGTCAACGATCCGCGTACCGGCCGCGGTGCCTCTTTCCATGCTAAAGCCGGTATACCATTACGCTAACGGAAGCGTACCAACCATAACAAACTCTGTACGGACCACATTAATAAACTATTGGGATGAATTGTAGCACGTTTCCACGTAACATTATATCTGGTCGATAAACAAACGGCTCGGGGCAGGTACGTAACAGAAACGTTATATCGCGTCCCTACGTATAATTATACTGCCTTCTAATGTTCCGACTTTCCAATAGCAGACGCTAATGCCTCCTAGCAGTAACGATGGCTATGCTCACCATCTTTTCGTACTAGTTTTAGTAAATTTTAGCCCTGTATACTAAGAGGAATAAAGTATTATTTACTTTATTTCACAAATATCAATTGCAACAATTTTTCCTCATTATTCATTTAATAAAACATTTGAGTTATTAAATTTAAATTAGATTGCCCATTTTTTTTCAGTTCTATAAGTAGAAAGCGCTACCTTCGCTTTGTTTACAATTTATAAGGTTCAATGAACTGTTCCATCCAAAATATATCTGTGATTAGGTCGTAATTAATTATAAATATTCAGTTCTAGTCTTACGGTTTTTAATAAATAAAATAAAGTGGTAAGCAAAATAATTTTTAGATAAAACTTCGCGCCAATGAATTTCCTAGGATATTCGGGGTGATTGGTTATAAGTGGAAAGCTTTAGCGGACTGAATGTATAACTTATTTGATGTCAACTAATGAATGGTACAGTCTTTTTAAAAATCAATGGATTCAGAAATAATAAATAATGTGATGATAATATAGTAAAAAAAATCCTGTTATAAATTCGGATTACTACATATTACAATTATTATTCTTTACTATCTATCCCTGCACACTTTGTACTGCCAGAAGTTATTGTTAGAGTTTCAGATTGATGATTTTGCGCAGGTTAATTTGAAATAAATGTAAATTTTTAAAGGTTTCAGTGACAAATGAGCTATAATTTACGCATTTAAAACTTTTACGCCTATAATCAATCATGGTGTATTTGTTTGATGAAATCATTTTGATTGGTTGTAAATAGATCTTATTTATAATAGTACGTTGATTGTTTATATCAATCATCTGTTTTCCAACATTTTAAAATTTATACGATAAAGTAAGGCGATAAGCATGGTATGTCTAAGTAGTATAAGTGATTCGTTCTGCTCTAAGTAGTTTATAATAAAGAACAAGTATAGAGTATCCTGTGATCAAGGGATTAAAATAGTTTTGCACTATAGTGTAGAAACTTAGGCTAACAAGCAGTATTAATAAAACACTATTTCACCATTTAAGTTTGATGAGCGCAGCTTTTTATAATAATAATAATAACAAATCCCGTTTATTTCCGATCCACAGTTTTTTTACAGGCGTTATAGTATATCTTACAATTAAATTCCATTATAAATATAATACTTTTTAATAATAAATTCATATATGAATTCTAATGAAAACTAATTTGCTATCTTTATTTTCTTTAGTGCCATTGATCGGAAACCCTTCTCGGTTAAAGGCCTGCTCCAGTATTTCCAGAAGTCTCTATCCATAGCTTTCTCTATTCACTTTCTGCTGTTGCTTTTATATCTTCTATCCACTTTTTTCTGGGGTGCTTTTCTTCTTTTTACCTTTTCGTCCTTTCCATATAGTCGACTTCAATGTCAATCTTTTGTCCGATGTCCATATCTTGTTAGATGTCCTATGTACTGTCTTATTTTTTAGAGCATGCTGTAAAGCGTCTATTTATATTTCTAATTGTTTTTGTTGTTTTTCAATGTTTGCTAGAGTGTTGTGGTGTTTTGATATGACTTACACAAATTTCAGTACAGCATCGCACTGTTGTTGGTATCCCTTCATCATCAATGGGGTATAGACCTCAACGAAATATCGCTACGATAACTGCTCTTTTCTTCGGACTGGTTGCACCGACGACATAGTCAAGATATTACTCTTCGTCACGGAAATACTCAATAATTCTGCTCATATCCTTGCGAATTTTATTTTCCTTTATCCATAATTTTAGATTTAACCCTTAATTAGGCGCATGAAGAAAATCACTCAATTAGGCGCATGGGGTCTTAAATGACCCCAAAAAAATCATTGGAAAATGAGTATCAAAAAGGAATAAAACTCAATGGATTTTTATAGTAATTAATAAAGTTCTTTAATATACTTAACTTTAAGAAACAAATCCTTACTATGACATTAAAAAATTAAAAAAAAAAACAAAAACAGTTAACCTCTCTTTAAACTAATTTTTTTGACATAGCCGAGATCAACTTAAGAAATAAAGTTTATTCAGCCTCATCGGCGGAATCTTCTGTTCTGCATCCGATGCAGTTAATCCTTGAGTGTTGCTGACAAATAAATTTACGACACTTGAAACATTTTGTTGGCACTTTTTTGTCGTCCTTTCTAGGACATGATGAACAGCGCCCGCGCTTAACTGTCGATTGATAAACCGCCTTGTTCATATTATAAACTTCATGGAGCCGTTTTTTTGTTGTCGCTGGTACAGCACGTAGTTGTATGTGACGTTTTTGGTGATCTTCCACAAGTGCCGCAGCTATTTTCTTCAAGAAAATCCGTCTTGAATATGTCAAAGTCTTCTCAGTATTCGCTTTGTGTATGACAAATGCGTTGATGCCAGATATGTTTATACTCCAGGTAAATGTAAAATAATATTTTGTGCTCGGGTCCTTACTGCGTTTGATGGTGGTACTTTACACCATTTCACTTTCGGGCCATTTCTCTGAGTATATCGAGATAAAAAGTAATTATCTTCATGATGTCTTGGATATGTTCAGACTCCTCAATTTCGCTTTCTGAATTATGAGCACTATCAATGACAGCATCGTTTAAAGTTTCGTCTTGCGAATCCGAAGCATCTTGCTCTTCATCAAGCACTTCATCCAGCCACTGCAATACTTGTTTGTCGTTAGGCATTTCATTTAAAAAAAAAGAAAAAGCATAGAAAAAAACTCAAAAATACATAAAGAAATCATACCGTATCAAAATACACACATACAAAGATAAATAGTAAACAATATACTAATATAAACACAAAAAAAATCACAATTGTAAAAACTTACCTTCGCCAAAAAATGGAACGTAACTGGGCGCATGGGGTCAGCTCTCTAAAGGACAGCGATGCATGCACATGCGCTAATGTTCTGGATGTGACTAATTCGCGTACCCGGGGGGAGTTAGGAAGCTAGAAAGAGCATTAGTACGCTCTGGACACTGTAAGCCATAATTTTTTGAATTTCAAGTGGCCCTGACCCCATGCGCCTAATTAAGGGTTAAAAAAATGCGATATTTTAAGTGCACATTGAAGAACCTATTGCTTATCAATTTATATTCATTGATTAAGTATTTTTTGGTGTAACAAATTATTGCACTGCAAATAAACCAATTCTTTATCAACAAAATAATATTACAACAATATACAGGTTTATCGTGCTCTTACTAGCGCTAGTTATCCTTTTTTATGAACGCACTAGATATGCATTTTTAAAAAGATTATCTTTTTTATAAATAGAGATGCGCGATGTATTTTTATTGTTGGCAAAGTTACAATATTTTGAGTTAACTATTATGATGTGCTATCAGTATTTTTGATTTGGAAAGAAGGGATCTTTTAAAAATAAAAAACTCGTTTTTGTATTTGGGGTTACTAGTTACAGACTATCCAAAAAAAATTCAACACGCTTTTGAAACGTAATAAGGTTTATTAAAGGAAATATTATAGCTAACTGAAAACTCGTCGTGGATACGTCTTGCGATTATTTCCATAAAACTTAATCGGTTCTTTATCGTTTTGTAAGCAACAGTAGTTAAACAGGTCAACGTTATCCACCTGGTAAGACACTAAGAAGCTATTGGACTAAATATGAAACGGTATTTATAGAGGTATTCGGGCAGGTGGTAGAATTATCTAAAACACCTTTGTTGTAAATTTTTGACTTTACTTTCCAAAACAGCCGTGCACGATTGGTTTCTCAATACTAGCAATTATTATAAGGTTGTTGATTGGTTACACAATTTTGTAGTTATTTCTCAGTTGTGAAAGAAACCAATTGGTTTTTATTGAATATCGATTCGGTTTATAGAGTGTTGAATGACCGTTCGGGCAGCGTACCGGGCCATATGTTTGCGTTATAAATACAGAACAGAAACGTGTGTGTGGGTGCGGCCTGCGTATGATGTATGCCAGGAGCCGCCCACTTAAAGAATCTTCTTTTAGTGAATTAAATTGCATAGAACGGCGATAATAATGAATTTAAGAAGTTCATAAAATAAAAATTTCTATTATAGTGTGAAGGATTTTAAAGTGGTCGTAGAGCTCGTGCAACCGAGCGACAGCCGTTGGGTCGAAAGGTCTCAGAGTGCCCACCACAAGCCGGTGGACGCGGGTGTGGGCAGCACCGAGGCCGATGCCTTGCAGTTAGCTGCTATCGGTTGATATGATGATGTATAGAGCTTAAGAATCGATTGTACTGACTACTGTATTAAGTATATTGTAAGTGACAAAAAAAAAAAACAAAAAAAATTTTTTTGGATCCCTCGAAGCTTTAAGTTAAAGGATGCCTCAAAGAGGAGTTTAATCTGATTCTAGTTTCTATAAAATTCTTCACATAACGTGTGATTACTTTAAACGATCTTATGTGGATAATAATACGAATAAACGAATTAATGTATATGAAACTAAATTCAAGCAAAAGAAACCATTTTTAGTTCAGAATTCTCGTTTAATAGTGCTGAATTTCTCAAACAAACTAAATTGAAAATCTTGTTTAATTACAAACCACCTTTTTGGGGAAGAATTTGAATTAATATTTTATTTGAATTTGACACTAATTGAATTGTATAGTCACAAATTTGTTGGTATTGTCTTATTTATTACAGCCTTACTGAAATAACTTAATTTATAGTTTAAATTAATATATTTGGATTTTGAGTAGTTAAATTTGTTCTTCGTTTATAGTTTAAACATTTTTGAACTCTTCGCTATAAATTTTAATTTGCAAATTTCAAATGAAAGCTTGCCTGTTTTTGCGCTGGTATTTGTCAGTATGATCTATCTGTTCAGCTGCTTCTGCTATAGTTGCTCTCAAACATACGTAATGCATATACACTAGTGTTGATGGTAATGATAAGACCAAACAAGCGATTCAATTATAAATAAAAATTAAAGTATCTGTAACATTTCTATTTACCATAATAGGTATTCTTTTCTTAGACTTAAGGGATTAGTTTACACATGCGTGAAGGAGATGCCATATTTACTTCTACCTTTTTATTCAAGGTAAATATTTAGTATTGTCTGACATATATGACGAGTATATAACATTCCGGGTTCTGATACTATTTATTGTGGCAACAGCAATAATACAGTTAATACAGTTTATTGTCGTATTTTATTCAGATATATACATATAGAGCCAATCAATCATCTTTAGAATTGAAACACTAAAAACTATACTAACAAATTTTGTAACTTACAAGACATAAAAAGGTAATCGTGAAAAAAAATTAAATTGTTTTCGTTATGATAATGATTTTAATTTAACAACTTGATAGTTTACTTGATTGAGTAATTTGTTTTTTAAACCAATAGTTTTTGAAATTCAATTGTCCTTTGCATTTAATTCAAGGTGCGGATTGATGCGGTGACAGGATGGAGGCGGACCGCGACAAGCGCATGCTGGAGCGCGAGGTGCTCCGCAACATGATTCAACAGTGGAACGCCAACAGGCTCGACCTCTTTGAGCTCAGCGAGCCCAACGAGGTAAGTACATCAATTTAAACTTATTCAGATTAGGTTTGGTTTTAATATTTAAATGTTATAAATGTTATACAAATTTTGTTTACAATGAGATTATTTATATTCATCATTATAATCGATAGAGGCTCAATCCAAAGCCTCTTCCGGCCTCTTCCAAAAAACTCCGCAACGACCGATCCTGCGATGCCCGTATCTTGTTTTCCCGGGATCTAGACTATATCATCGGACCTCATAGAGGGGCCCTTCCCATACCGCGTTTAACCAAACCGTTAGATGCTTTTACAAGTTTTTAAGTTTATGCAAATTTAAAATTTAAAAATTACATTGTGTCACATCCTTAGACTCATTGAATAAGCCCTTGTACTAAGGTACGCCTTCAAACATATTTTTCTTTCCATCGTTTGTTCTGAAATCAAATATTTTTTGTTTGTGGTTCGCGTCAATTTCTTTTATTATTGTTACGTTGTGTAAATAGATTTTACATATGTAAATAGTTTTTATATGTAATTGTGTTGTTGGTGTGCGATAGTGGTATTTATATACTACCCTTATTATTTTACCACGTACGGATTATAATTTATTCCTTTCAGTATTCAGAATCTATAGATCACAACATAATCAAGTTCATTTTTTGTTCTAATTTTTTATTAATACATTGAAATCGTGTTTTGTGTTGGGGAGCTTGTGTGAATATTCATGCATAGCATTATGGAACACTGAATGGACTGAAGAAGTATGAACAGCTGATCGGCGCTGTTGGCGGCCTTCCAATTGTTCTCTGAAACAATGCGATCGTTACACAATTTACGGAAAAGTCTTTTTATGTATATGCTTAACATGCCTAGCATTACCGTTCACATTATACTGTAAATTGTAAGATTTTTGACGAAATTATTTTTACAAATTCGCTTTTTAAATTTTCGTATAATTTAAGCTAGTGACTTTACTAAACAAATCAAAGTTGCAAAATTTGTCTACTAATGGGTTCAGACAAAAAGGGAAAATAGCAATGTACATAAAAATAATATGCATCAAATTAACTTTCTAGTTTTTCTACATATTTTGCAATAAATTGATATCATAAAATTTCCCTTATTTTAAAAATAAAAATTATAATTTACTATCCAAGTTGTAGTATTTTATATTAAGATATTTATTTAATGAATTTGAGTACATCTTTGTGCCAGTAGTTAACTTTTAATCTTTTCAATTCTTGTGACAAGTATTTTTTGAAAATTTTTGCTTAAACTTTAAGAAATTAAATCACACCTAAAATTTTTGATCTGTGTTTATGGATTATAGTACTTAGCATTTTAAATGATTAATGTACTGATTTGAATGTTACTGCGTTCGATACAGTTTTCAAAATATTGTAGAGTAATTATTCACAAAGATTTTTAAACCGAGTCATAAATAAAATATTCGTATAAATAGTAAGAAAAATAGGTGAGAAGTTTTTCATAATGTTCTTCGCCTTGTGTTTAGTAAAGTGGCAACGGAAGCACGAGTACTTTTTCGCGTTTAAACTCTTATTTTAAGTATCTCACACTTTGCTGAGCAACGTTTCAAAATGTTTATTCTGTGTTTTTTTTTATTAATAAAAGAGCGATTTAAAGCTAAAGCTAGTACAGATTTCCTGGAGTATTTCGTTGTGAAGCAATTTGCTTAGCCTGCCGTCGTTATCTCTTGAAGAATGCGTTTTAGATAAAATATTTCCGTGTAAACACACCCGATATGCACCGTAAAGTTAAATATTTAAATTTAGTTTTTAAGAAAAATAATTTATACAATAAATAAGAATAAATTATTAGATATTTCATTGCTTTTTGCTATTGTATAACTATATGTGCAAACACAAAGTTAGGATTTTAATAAGATTTTTTAGACTATTTTTATATGAAATTAAAAGATTTTTTTTTAATTTGTTCTTATTAAAACATTCGCATTCCTATAGATTGTGTTAAGAATATTAACAATATACCGGTTGATTGAAATAATTTTTATGCGTACGGCTCTTACATATAAATTATTGATGTTAATCTTCTATTTACAGAACTTGGAGTTTCACGGGGTCATGCGTTTCTACTTTCAAGACTCAGGCCAGAAGATTGCAACGAAGTGCATTCGTGTTGCCTCCGACGCAACAGTCAGTGACGTTATAGGTATAAAAAAGTGTTGATTTCTAAATAAATATCAAAAGTGCAGATTACGTACCAATGGGGCAATGTTTAATGATATTTTTTAGTTAGGGAGAGGCATCGTCTTATGTTTCATGATAACACGAGCGAATCTCAAAAGAAAGAATGAAATATATTGTCATAGGTAAAGCGATACGCTGTGATTATGAGGTGAATGCCCGGCTTATTTCATCTTTATGTGTGTTTTAAAAATACTATTTAAAAGCTTTAATGATTTGCTAGTTATATTTGTTTCGGGTTGTAGCAGGTTATCAATTATTTTTAGTTTATATTTCTTGCATAAATGCTTTAATTCGATTAGCTATTTCATCTTTACGTTTCATATCAACCAATGCAGATTTATCTGCAACGGGCTTACACGTTTTCGCTTTTCACCTTTCAGACATTAGGCTAATTAAAATAAATCGATGTTTCTGATAAAAACAAAGCATTATTAAGCATAAGTGGCTGTAATAGTTTTTCTTAATAAGTCTATTATTACTACTTTGTTGGATAATCAGTGATATCAATAAAATGATTAGGACGCTGCTCTATCACCGTGTTTAATCTGTTTAGGAATTGCAATACTAACATAGTAAATTGTTGATAAGTTCACCCGGAATTAAAGTTACTGATATAAAAATAAATTATATTTTTTTTGATAAAGAGGTTGGTTAATACTGACATGGTTTAAATTGAAACTACATTCGAATATATCAGTTTAACTACGATACGAACGTTAAAACATGAATGTACCGGTAATTTGATTAATTTTTAACTTATTAATTTAAAGTAACTAATTGTTGATTTTAAATAATTAATTGTTGTCTACGCTGTTAATACTAATACTGTTTCGTTATACTTCCTTCTTATATATATGTGTGTGTGTTTGTACATACTTTTAAGTTTATATTAAAATTATGTAACTTCACTTATGAACGTAACTTTAGTTTTATAAATTATGATAAAAACTTATTTAACAATAAAGTGGTCTTTTGTTTTATAAGTGATCGAAATTTTTCTTGTAGTAATTGTACTTAAATAGAAATGTTCTTCTGTAAATTATTTTTATCTGTTTGTCCAATATAGTGTTTTACTTCATATTATACCATTACAGTTTTCGTCTATTACTACAGTTTATGTACTTCTGTCATCCATGGGTTCGCAACTATGCACATTAATTAATTTTATAAAATTGTAAAAAAACAATAAATTGATTAGTTGATGTAGTAACTGGAAAATCGATTTGTACATTTAGTTTAAGATTTTCCAGCAAATTATATAGTCTTATTACTTACTTATTAAATTGATAAATATTATTAATATTAATTATTTGTTTCCAACAGAGACACTGATAGAAAAGTTCCGACCCGACATGCGCATGTTGTCGCTCGGCTCGTACTCGCTATGGGAGACCCACGGCCCAGACTACGAACGCCGGTTGGAACCACACGAGAAGCCGCTTCTCGTTCAACTGAATTGGCACACCGACGACCGTGAGGGGCGCTTCCTTCTCAAGTGCTTAACGAATAACGAGGTCTGCTCTACTGCAATATTATCAATTTATTGTCATTTATTGTATAAAGTAAAATACCCGGCCATTTGATTTCTTACAACAGGTATAAGAATTATACAAAAGCAAAGATTAATTTTTCAGGCTATCTTTCTCACACAGTGCTCTGTCAGCTTATTGAGTATGGAGAGCAGTTCAACTGGTTATATGTTTGACTAAGTTGGATGCGGGCAATGCGAGATTGGTCATAGTGGTATTTTTTGCGAAAGGCCTATTTATGCCTTGCATTAGCGTTTATTGACTGACAAATCAAGGAATGGATGTTAAAATAAGATGTAATACTTGACATAAAAGATTTTCGACCAAACCTAACGCCGGGTATCATACAAAGTTTCAATGGGGGATCGATTGCAATTAATTAGTTTTATAAGCGATAATTTGGTTAATATAGCGTTTTTTGGATAACTTAAAAAGGTTTGCAACCTTTTAATATTGTTAGCTTTATTAAAAAAAATTTTATTGTTAAAGCGTTTGGGATAATGCATTGCAATAATTTTATTTTCTAGGCTTCGTCCCGTACCATAGGCTTACATTATCTTGTGAGTTAATTGCTATTCTGTTGACAGTAATTGGCTACTTTTAATGTTTTTGTACCTGTAGTTTACAATGAAAGTCCATTTCATAATGACTTGTCAACTTGAAGGCAACTTATACAGATGGCGGAGACTTATTGGCCTACCACGACCTGTTTACTGCGTATCATTGGAGTACCATCGCAATGACAGTGTGCAATCACAGTTTAATTATGTTTTAGAAATTAATAACGATGGACTAAATCTAAGAACATAAAAGGTTTGTAAACCCGCGGAAAAGGCATTTAGCATTTTGGATCAGAGCACTACCGAAATTGCTGTACCGCTCCGGAGGTTTGCTCGTTGCGAGATGGAGAGAAATGAAATACGCACACAAATTAGAAATTATTTAAATGTAGTTTATATATATTCCAGCATTGTTGGTTTGAACTAGGTTCCTGCTTATTACGAGGAATGTATTTGAGTGCTGCAAAGAAATGACTTAAAAATATCAACTTTCTGTTGTGACACCTAATGTATGATTGTACGATATAGTCTTATTAAATATGAATACAAGTATTTTTGTTCACCAATAATAATAAACAGATTTAAATGTATTATTTGTCGGCTACTTATATATTTTAACTACTTTACGCATTGAATTGTTTGTCACATGTTTCGTAAAGAATTTAACATTACTTTTGATGCGCAGGTACCGCTGTCCTCTGTTATTGAAAAATCAGATCAAAACTTTAAAAGAAAACTGTCGAAGAGAGAAAAGAAGGAGTTGAAAAAGAAAGAAAAACTTTCAAGATTAAAATCTGATACTAATGACGAAAATAGACCGATTGCTGAAAAGCTCTATACAGGTATTATATATAAATTATTCGATAACCTTGAACCATTTTAGAAAGTACCGCCGTGTTAGTCACCAATAATTTAAACTCTTAAACAAGCAAAGCTTTCCAATTATTTTGCGGCGGGGAGAGGCAGTGCAGTAATTGATATTTCTATAACTAGAACTACTACAACTTAGTGAATGCTTCAAAACTCCGGGTGAAATTTTTAAGGCCTGTTCTAATTTTCAACCAAATTTCAAGTATCTAGGCCTTTCGGTTCTAGAGATATCATGATCAGTTAATACATAAATAAAAAAGGTGAAAATAAGTAGTTATTGTTAGGAAACAATCAAAAGCAGAAAATTATTAATCAATTTTTTTATTACATACGCAGTTTCAGCAGTATAAATATAGGGAAACTTGAACTTTTTATCAGGGCGTAGAAATATTCTGATGAAACAATCAATATTGTTTGATCTACAAGTAAACTACAATCCACGCTTTTAGCTTCATTAAGAATAGTTAGCATCAATATTCGATTCGAAATATGTTTGTAAGCGTAAGTAGGGCGATCGTTTACGAGAGAGCTTACCTACGTTACCTCACTGTTTGTAGTTCATTGCTACTAAATCAAGAAAAACAGACGAATACGATAATACTATATCTAATTATGAGTATTACAGTCCTAAATTCATTTGGTCACCTATAAGAGCTATCAAACTGCTAGCGAAAAACTAGACAAATTTAAATGGATATCATCTAAATTTGTTAATTGTAAGTGCAGCCACGCACAAAACAATCCCGCTGGCTACGTTTAATTGTCTCGCCAGTCTGATACCGAAACACGCTCTCGACTATCAGAAAATACTGCTTACAATGGAACAGATAGCCTACAAAGCAATTTGCAGCCAATCAAAAATAAGTCGGAGACCTCTGTTCATTTAAGAGAGAAGGGTTCTTGAAGTTTCTTTCTGCAGTTATTCTCCTAGCTCTATAACGCTGTCCAAAGAGGTTTTCATTTTAGCCGAACAATAGCAATCGGCAAGTTAAGGTTCGGCCTTCTTAGGTGTCTTTGAGTCGGAATGGTACATGCGTATTGTGTGTTAGCCCAAATCGAGGTTCCTTCTGCGGCGCCACGTCAAATAATGGAAACCTAAGCGATCTATGAACGATGTAACAACCCATGCCAAGGTCCTCGAAGGGAGCTCTCGGACTTATGTAAACTAAGTTTAGGCTAAATGCCTTCCGTGCTCTGTTCCCTGAAGTCCGCATAATCTGTAAATGCAGATCAACAATGTAAATCTAGACTGAAAACATAAAGGTGGCCCGTTTATATTTTCAACTTTATCGTATTTGATATGGCATCGTTACAATAACTAATCTCGCATACCGAGAGTGTCTCGTCCATGTCAGTTACATTATATGTACCACAGAACTGGGTCGCCGTCGCTTGGATTAGTTTCGTGAAGTGACTTGGCGTTACGATCTTAAAGAAGAGACCACAAGGCTGAATTATGGCTTAACAGGTTGTTATTATGGTGTTATTAAGGGATTAAGATATATTGCCACATATAAGACTTACAGTGTTTTGTTCGTTTTTAGTATAAATTATGTTTAACTAAGGTAAAATAATCAATTAATTTACTTTTACTCTTTTAGCATTTAATAAACATATGTATAAACTTGGTGTTACGTTTAATCAAATTATATGCTAATACATGAAGTTGTTGATTTTAACAATATTTCTATTAATTCTTTCGTCTATTTCGGAAATCTGAGTTTTGCAAAAACAATAATACTGTGTTATTGTCGCTACGACCAGAATTACCAGAGACGTCGTTCACACGCAGCATCAGTAACCCGGAAGCGGTGATGCGACGCCGGCGGCAGCAGAAACTCGAGAGGAAGTTGCAACAGTTTCGCTCTAAAGACGGCGGCCCTGATACAGGTATGCAAACAAACTTTATTTGTCAAAGTCCACTCGTTATAAGAGACTTGTTTCATTTTGAATATCCTTACTTTACCATATGTTGACGAGGCAACCCAAATATTGATAATCAAAGACATTTAATGCGCAAAAAAGCTTTGTCGCTATTAAAATTAAAATGGTACGTCTACTACGGTAATTATTTACGTTAATGCCATTGAAAATGAGACGCATAATGCATAATAAATCTAAATCGCGCAATTACAGAGATAATTTGTTTTTGTATTTCAATTGCAATGCTTTTAAAATTTTTGCTGCCTACGATTTTGATAAACTTTCTAGACTAAGGTGTTTTTGAGAATAGAAAAAATAGTTCTACGGATTATAAGAAAAGGGTAATCCTTTTCTTATAATCCGAAAAATGGATAGAAAAACTTAAAAATATTTACAATAAAATACTACTTTTGTAACATTTTGCGTAATCTATAATAATGTTGTCAAAGAGATTAACAAAATTTATTTTAATTTCGACTAAAACATCGATTTCTAACAAAACGTCTAATAAGTACCAAACAAGTACCATAAATATGAAATTTGAAACAAAATGTTCATTCAGATAATAAACAATGTCCCTGGAGTCACTCCAGATGAAACGAAAACATACGGCGATTTTAATTTGTACAAATGTGCGTTGTGTCCATAATAATTGTAGTATTTGTATAATGTCTATTGTATGACAAATACTAGTACGAAAATTTGCTTTTGGTTTTTTTAATACACAGGCTTTTATGCAACTTTGAATATTTGTGTTTATATTTTCAGTTTTCAAAACCTTAAATGATATTTATTCAAGTAGGTTGAATGACAAAATGCTAGTTGAAATGTTTTATTATCGTTCTTTTTACCAGGCGGGACCTTGAAAATCTATGGATCGTCTCTGTGCCCGGACGTGCCGTACAAGACGCTGCTGTTGTCGGTGGGCGACTCGGCCGCTGCGGTGGTACGCGAGATGCTCGACAAGTATGGGCTGTCCCGCCACGAACCGCACCACTACTGCATTGTCCAGGTACATTATAAATCTTCACTTGTCCATTCATCATTATATCAGCCATAGAAAGACCTCTGCTGGACACAGACCTTCCCTATAGATTCTCAATAAGAACCTAACCGGGTCGTCTGTCCACCTTGTGGGTGGACGCCCAACATTATCCTTCACCGGTTTATTCTTCAACATTATGTCAGTCGTAGGTCGTTCATTGCTGGAGGCCTCCCCCAGATTCTTTACTAAAAATCTTGGTACAGGCCAAATCTCAGCCACGAGCGGATAAATTGCTTTTACAGGTTTTTTCTTGGTATATTATATACACTTGGTATATATAAATTATTGTTTATGCAGAAATATTTCATCATCAACATTATTACTATTTTGGATGTAGAACGTTCACTACTGGACATAAGCTTCCTCCATAGATTTCTGATAGTATCGGTTGAAAGCTGCCTGCCTTTAGCGTCTTTTAACGACCTTAACAAGGTCTTCTGTTTATTTTGTGAGTGGATGTCCTACGCTGAGTCTGCCAGTACGTGGTCCCCACTCCAGAACCTTAAGGCTCCAGCGGCTATTTGTTCTAGCCGGTTCCGGTTCTATGTGGCTGGTAGGCCAAAAACACGTCCTAGTAACTAATTATGATATTAGGTAAATTTTTAAGTAGCTATGGAACCCAATGAAAAATCGTTTCAAATACCGTTATAGGCATTTTTGTTGTTATTTTTCAATTATTAACTTATAATATAATTTGTAAGCTTTTATTGCATTATATTTTTTGTTATTTTGGTATAATTCTGATGATATTTTATAACAATTATATCTTAATTCTACTTTTTTCTTTCATATACACAGTATAAATGAAAGCTCTAACAAAGTAAATTTTAAATGTTAGGTTGACACGGCTGACAACTCGGAGTATATACTAGAAGACGATGAATGTCCGCTCGCCATCGTGATGACGCATCCACACCGCAGTGAGTAATGTTGCCACCTTAAAAATTAAAACTAGTTCTTAGAAAATATCTAGTTAAAAACGATAAGCATTAAGTCGTTAAACCACAGCCAATGTTGCAAAACGCGTCGAGTTGAAGATTATGAGAAGTTTAACAATATTACAATTTCTGCTTGAAATTAATAATAATTATAAGAGCTTATTTATAAATAATATTTAGTAAAGTACTTTAAAATAATACCACAAAAAACATCATGAACCCACAAGGAGTTATATATAGAAATAAAAATTACTCAACCATCCAAGAAGTTTTTCGCGATTGCATTGTTTGGTTCCATAACGCCTAAATCAAACAAGATACTCATCTTGTAAATTTTGTTTGCGAATAACCTAATTCGAAAAAAAATGTATACCGTTTCATGTTTTTAATGTTAATTCCTCTCGGTTAACTTTAAACTTTTAGGCCGCTTTTGGGGGTTCTGCCTTTCATGCAAATTATAAGCATAAATTTTAGAATATTAAAACGATTGAGTTGATGTTATTACTTGAATATGTATTTTGTTACATTTTCATATTTTAATTGTTTATGGTACCAAATACGTTATTAGTATAATAATTTATCTATTGTCCGGAGTCCCAAATTACAAACAAATATATAAAAACTTAAACGTGAAGAGATACAATAAAACTGCAACTTATTGTCGATATAACTAACTAGAAAAGTAAATTTACAGATATCGGTTATTTACAATGCGATAACAATAAAACAAATATTATTCAATCGAAATATGTTTGATCTAAGCGTCCATATGAATTCGCATGAGTAAGTAAAATGAATGAGGGAAAGGAAATTCTCCCAACGACGATATCGTGAGCAATGTGCGCTGGGCTGGAAATAACACTCCGGTCGCATTTATAACTTGCGGTTGTTCCTTTGTATTATGTAACGGTCAGTTTGCAAAGAAATTTCGTTTTGAAAAATCAAACATCCCTTGCACGTAGTCCGTGCTTGAATAGTGTTAAAAGTGTAATTATCTGTAAAACTAAGAATTAGTCTTTTTATAAATTTTAAGTTTGCTGGAAGAACGAGTATAGATTAAAATTAGTACATGGACAAAAGATTAATTTAATTAAAATTTGTCCATAATGTCTGCATCAAGTTTTAACACATTCCTTTAGTCTGAGCAGCCATTCATCAATCGCTGTACGCAAAAAACTAATTTCTATTTCGGTCATTGGTTTTTCATTTTTTGATTCAAGGATGACTTCAGGGTGTTCAGAGTTTTATAAGGTCTAGCACACACTTTAGTTAAACACACTACATAAATGGTAGTTCGCCAGTGATACAACGGTGTGAAGCAATCACTGCTACTCTGCCCTCTTTTATAGCGTCCACTGTATAATTTAAAAAAGTAAAGCTCATTTGCGATCAATAAATACAAGTACAGAAATAATATCTCTCCTTTTTGAGGATACAGCAAATAAATCCTTTATAATTTCTGTCTTTGCAGACTTATATCCCAGAAGTTTGATTTGATTGAGTGCCCTGTTGAATTCAAACAGACAAAAATAATTAATGTAACATATTTCAGAGTGATCACTTTAGGCAGGGTGATTGGTAGTAGGCGTAAAGCTTATTAGTGGCAAATGAGCTGTACACTCACCCGTTTAAATTATTTATTATGTCCTAATCAGATAATCACAGACTTAGTTTTAAATAATATAATAGAATTTGAATACTACTTTAAGCGGTTATTAATTTTAGTTATTAGCACATTGCCCAAGCGAATACGTTATTCATATGTGAAGGTTTTAAACAAGCTGGGAATGTTCAAGTCGCGCAGATATGAACTCGAATTAAAGTTATCTCGAGTTTAGAAAGCAAAGCGTCCTCTGTTGATTTAACGAACGCTCACGAAGTTAATTTATATGTTAATTTACACGTATGGACTGCGAACTCGTGTCTTTACTTTACAGGAGCACCCGCGTCTCTGTTTACATTTACGAGTAAAATTAAAAGTTTATAACGATGAAATGTTTTCTAAAACTTGCTTTTTGTCTGTAAGTTTATGCGGCTAAATATGGGAAACTATAATATAAATAATACACCCATATCTTTTAATACAAGGGAGACACGTTCTTTACGAAAGCGTGGAAAAATTGTATCAAAAATATAAGCGAATTTTATTACAAAAAATACATATATAAGTGTATAGAGAAAATTCAAAATATATATACGTAATAAATATAGAGTAAAAAACTAATATAAACAACTATCCATCGCTACTTGATAACTAGCGATTTACTGTGGACTGTATCAAAACCCGGGTTTTGCTGTAGAAATAAATAAGTTCCATACTGTCAAAATAAGAATTTTTTGTTATAATAAAAAAAATCGTGCTGAAAATATATTTATTTATTTTCATTGGTGAACTAATTTATTTCAAAATCATGTTAAAAACAACTATTTTAGTAGTTCTTTTTAGAGTAAAAGACAATGTTGCTAATTTCTAGCAATTTAAAACGACAGCTTTACTACTAATGACCATAGATCAATTGGTTAATTGCCATATATTTAGATTTGTAAAGGCATTTAACGCATGGATTAAGGGGATGTGGTAGTCGTTAAATAGCTAAAGGTACGATGTATTACAATCATTTTAAGTGAATCGTAAAAGTCATTTTAAATTAACGAACTCTCATTAAGTAAGCGACATCGCGGACCAAGTAGGTCACCGTTGAGCATTACGTGTGGCCACACAATCGTGCGAATGGATATTGTGCGCTTACGTGGACTCTATGAGCGACGTGCGGAGGGACCGGGCGCGGACAATGGTCGCCGGAGTGGCGGGAGCGAGTGGGAGCGAGTGGGAGCGGGCGGGAGCGGCGGCAGTCGGCTGGCAGACGCCGCGCCGGGCCGACCGCACTCGCCGCTATGGACTGGGGCATCCGCCGTAAGTTGCCCGAACGCCCGCCCCGCTGCGATGTCGCGGTAGTAAACAAACGCATGTGGCTCGCCCGACTAGTCCGGCCGCTGTGCCCGCACATGCCACTCCACTCGCCGCTCTTGGTATTTTTAACTCGTTCTACAGTTCGATGCCCGTTCGTTCGAATCAATATGCACAACACCGTCCTTGGAACCTCCTTTACGTGAATTTCGATGTGTTTATAATTTAGCAAGTTAAGTTTTAAAGCGAAAGTTTCGCCGCAAACTCGTAAGTTACAAACTTGTTTCGATCTACTTACGTACGTTCTCATTCATCTGTTTTTTGAAGAATTTTTTGATTGTACTTTGATCATATGTGGTCAGTGAAAGTTTTATCACTAAAGTCAGCGATTCCATTTTGCCGGCGAACGCGGTCATAAAGAAGGCTTTATAGCGCGACCCACAAAGTTGCGATTGAGAGCAATTTGACCTTTCGCGTAACAGTGCAGTTGTCTTTGTTACTTATGTTGGATTGTGCTACATTTATTACCAATTTTTTTTATTATGTTCCTTTAGAAATCTGATATAATATTTTATATTTAACGGCTATTGGATTGTTATATTTCAAACTTGTCTTTACCTTCCCGCTGTCTGATACGTACGTATTATTAAAGTGTATCAGAAAAATTCAATCGAGCGTTCAAATGTCAAGGAGAAAACAACTTTCACCAATTTATTCGCCAAAATTGCGGTTAAAGATAAATGGGTGCTATATTGGCTGGAGGCAAGGAACAATCTTGCGGGTAATTGATGTGGTGCTCCGTTCTACCGACGTCAAGTCGTAAGGCATGTCGCTTAACTATTTCTTTATTTATTAAAACTATACAGGGTTACACTATATAACTATACAACTTAAAATCTCTGTTAACCGTTATTAATAAATATGAAGTATCTTAAAGCACCTTCTATAGTTTACGGCAGTGGAGAGAGCAATCATTTATCAAAAGAAAGTGTTTTGGCTGCGGTTTTGTACGCCTGTTAGTCTGCCATTTTTTTTAAAATAACAATGTATATGACTAACAACAAAAACTTGGTGGGCCATGAAATCGATTTTAGCTTTATTTGCGTAAAGAAGCCGAGAAAGCGCATCTTGAATTTCGCACGATCTCCACATTCCTTATTGCCAGCGATATCAATTTATTCAATGTACGCATCGGATTGGTGTTGTAAGCTTTCGTAGAACCGAATTTGGTTTACAAATACTTAAAAGCAAACTTCTCGTCCGCTTAACGGTGTTATGTTAAGTTGCAACCGCATTTTGTAGTGCCTGTACTTAATCCTAAGTCCGATATTAGTAGACGACTCAGTTTTATTAATTATTATTTTTTCTCTGATTATTACAAACGCTTTCAAAAGAAAAAGATAATCAATGTGACATATTGTATTAGAGTTAGATGTCAGTAAAGATAATCTGCTGTTTGTTACAAGAATATCATTTTTAATCTTTCTTTATAGATTTAATATTATTTAAATTAACTACTTGCTGTGGGCTTCAGAATTAACTTTACAATAAAACAGTTCCATGAATAACAACGCAAAATACTCCTAATCCATTAGTGGTGTTATGATTAATTTAATATATATAATATAATATAGAGAGAAAAAAAACTTCAGGAATGGTCGCACAGGCGACTGATTTAATGTTGGAATTGCACATGACACAAACAACTCGGCATAATATGCAGATACTGAGTACGTGTTTTTGCTCTGTTCAGCTTTCCATTCCAACTTAAATAAACACACAGCTTGGAATTATCATGAGGTTTTGTGTTCTATGAGGAGGAATATACATGCAGCAGCTGTTATTTATAGTTTGATTACGGTATTAGACTATTTAAAAATCAATGGCTTCAAAAATAATAAAAACGTAATGATAATTTAGTTAAAAAAAGCATTTTTCAAATTCTAATTAATATATATTAAAATTAATTTTCGTTTATTTTCTGTCCCTGCGGACTTTGTACTGCCCAATGTTATTGGCTTGTTGAATACAATACAGTTTAAAAGTGATGAGTTTATACACAGCTTTTTGTTAAAAAATTTGTTGTACATTAACAGCTTAAAAACTATTACACCTATGACCAATCACCACTATAAAGCTAATGGTATGACATATGATATGATAACTTGTCCATATACATATGGACAAGGTAAAACTAAAGGGCATTTCGAACTTTGGTTTTTAAAATAATAAGTTATGTACGCTTGGGTAATATATTTAAAAATTTGACAAATGTTTTGATAGTTAACTACTGTCGAAATCGAAAAGAGATGTACACGACCACCTCTATTTGTCATTAGTCAGTAGTTTAGTACATAATCTCAAGGCTTGTTAAAATAACTAAAGTTGAGAATCATTTTAGCGTTGAATGGAATATGTACTAACATTATATACACATAAAACAGAGTGAGCATTAAACACTAAATATTAGCGAAATTTTCACAACGTACGGATAATTTTTATTTTAGCATACAGCTATTAGCAAAAACGTTGTTGACATCGCAACAACGGCATAACACTTACCTCGTTACGTTCAGACATTCGCAGTTATGTGAAAATTTAACTGGTGGCATCTGAAGCTTACTTTCATCGAACGTAAGACTTATCCCTAACTTTTTTTTTTGTAAAACGTAACCGTTTGCTACATGTATTATATGGTGTTCAACATTATATTGCCAGTATTACCAATTGTAACATAGTAAAATTGTAACATAGTATTGTCAATTTATTTGCAAAATTTGTCAATGATAAAGCAATTGATCCATTTAGGATTGCTTAACAATGTGAATTTTGACTGTAATGTGAAACTGTAGTCCAAACCGGTGACGACCGGGGTTCCGAAGGCGCCCTCGAGTTTGTAGCAAAGCTTAACAGAGGTTTTAGACTAAGCGCCCTATGCGCTCTGCCTTTTCGAAATGCCGCGTAGTCGGAAAATGCCACTTGGGCAGCATAATAGCTCGAAATTCAAACATAACTGTTTAAATTCCGCAAGCTATTACTCGCATTGATTTGACGGTCGGACAATAAATATAGTATATGTCCTTTCAAAGGCAAACCATAAAACTAACAAACCATTATTAGGCTACATTCTTTATTTGTGTGAATACGTCTTTTTACAATTATTGTAAAACGTTGAATGTCATGTCTTCATTTGAATTCGGACAAACTATATGTATATAGAAAAATTAAAAAGACATGCGCCTATAAAACTATAAACATTGTACACAAAAAAGTTTGTGTTGATTTAATGTATGAAAAAGCGCATATTCTTGTCGCCATCACCACTGCAGCGAAGGTTAATGACCAACGAGGAAGTATTCTTTAACGTGAATTTGGCACGCGCGCCCCTAATCGATATTCAAAACTTTAACACCGACAGCTCACTGTTTGTTAATAAAGATTGAGTTAATAACATCCGCCCGCCCGCTCCGGCTAACGTCAAGAGCTATCAGTTGCAGAATGTGCTGGTAATACGTCTATGTTTACTTGATCTAGATAAGTTATAATGGAATTTGAACTTTGCTCTGGTTCGCTAATTGTGTAGCAACAATGAAAATTTGAAAAGTTAATACGTTAAGTTAAGTAATAAATATACCTCATACAATAAAGAAACTTTAAAACTAAGAGATAAGTTTTAAATTTCCAGTATTTTTAGTTTAATGTCGGACATCAGGTTACTGAATCCCCACTAGGCTGGATTTTAATTAGCCATCCAACAAACTCGCGAAAAATCTCTATGAAAGTATTATTGCAACTTTTTTGTATATAAGCGAACATATAAATATATCTACGAAAACAGTTACCGTATTCTTGCATCTAATAACTAATGAACGTATCAAAGGTACATTAACGTAAAAACGTTTTTTTATTAGTAAATGTTATAAAAAATTTGACGCTCCATGTATAACATTTCTGTTAATTTAGTTTGCCTATAAATTCTCTTTTTATTAATTTGTATTCTTTGCAAGCTTCTTGGTCATATAATCGCCTCCAAACGGGTGAATTGCTTGTGACTTCTGTTGGTGGTTATTTACTATATTATACATTTAACCAATCCACAAGGTCTAGATAGCTTCCGGATCTTTTGCTTAATCATTGTCTGTAATGATAAGGTTTTCAGAGTTATTTTCCTTTTGTCCGGAAATTTCATAATATTTTTAGCGTAATTTTTTAATGATCTCTTAATCAAATACTTTAGTTTTTTTTTTAAGAAAACGAATAGTGAAATTAGTTAGATTAAAGTTACAGACAAATTCTTTGTAAAGAGTCAATAAATTGCAGAATTTAATTCAGCTCGTACATCCGACTGTCCCATTTTCAGATGCAGTTGAAGCGTAACAAATTTATGCTTCCGTTGCTCTAGAATCGAAGAATACTTGATGTGATTGATGGAAGCTAACAAAAGATGAACACACGTTCAAATATTTACTAACGTATATGAATACCTTGCTAGAAACACCTTGACACAAATATATAGTAAATGACGTAAAATACGTGAGAGCAAATACATCATCATCATCACAAAGAAAGCCCATAAATGCCAATTCCGAGGCGTAGGCCTGCTTCAATGATCGTCACGATGTCTGGTCTTGTTATTTAATTATAAGTATTTTATTGATGTTAACTTCAACTTCGCAGATGTTATCTGTAATTCTACTTAAATTATCAATAAGCTTAGATAGAGAGTATATACAAATATACTTATGTAGAGATTAAGACCAATATAAGTTTTGTATAACCAATATGTTTACAACTTTGTCGGAATCGGGTGTTAATAGTAAATAAATATAACAACGATATGATATGTGCATAGGTTAAAGGACAATTTGCAAAAAAATTATGACCAATATTTATTTGAATTAATACAGTATGTATATGCATTAAAAATTAGTTACTTTATATGCGCACGTGACTTGTTTAAAAATATCCTTATACTAAAATGTATTATACACCCACAATTTTGTGCCTGAGTTTGCTCTGTTTAACAAAGAACAAATAAACTTAATTTTCAAAGAAATGCTATATCCTTGTTCGCAAGCAAAGAAAACTCTGCGTATAAATTTCTTTTGAACCCAAAACTTTTATCAGGCGAGACACGTCGTCGGCTGTAAAAGGTCACGCTCCAACGAACCTTGCTACCACTAACACCGTTCAGCCCGCCTTGTAAATAGATCCTTTGGGAAATCATGTTCTCGGCGCAATCTATTTATCCCCCGACTTTTCATGTCCATCAATGGGCTTACACTTACAATTGTGTTGTAGACTAAGCATACAAATTGTTTTACTGTGAGATAATTGTGGATAGTATTGTTTGTGCTATCAATAAAATCTTCGATTTATTTTATGGAAATCGAAGTAATAGTTGCGTATTTCTTAATCAATTCCTCTCGTTATTTTCTTTCGTTTTTTTTAAAAATAATTAACACATTAATTTTCATTCATTCAATTATATACTCAGATAGTTTTTGAGATTAAGAAAATTTTTCGGCCCAGGTTAGTTTTGCTAAATGATTAAATTTCTTTGAAATTCTTTCTTTTTATAGTGTACAGCGTATATTTAATCTTGTTTATTCCAACATCGTATAGCGATTACTTATAACTTGTCTCTGTTGAGCACTTTAATATTTGCTAGATATTAGACCAATCCAATTATCTAGGTTTAGAGATTGTTATCGATCAAAATTCAATGCTATACCATAGCTAATAACTGAACAAAGTGGTTAAATTTACTGTGCTTAGTTACATATAGAATTTAAGTGCAAACTATATAATTCTATAGAGCAATAAACTGTTTTACTATTAACTGTTTACAACTTCGAAGGTTAAGCCGTATTAAATAAGAATAACATCTGGAAATAATATAAGCATATGTTGATTTTTTAGCATATTAAATGATGTTATTGGATTGCAAGAATTTTTAAAACATACAGGGTTATTGGTGTAGAAGCCTTAAAGGGATCAATTGATAGCCCATCTGTGAGTTAAGATCTGTAAGGCTTTAAACCTATTTCCTATCGCTTTGTAAAGAGATCATTGTGAAATGCTACGTAAAATTTTTTTCCCAATGAAATTCGGCAGGCCGATAAGTTCTTGCAATAAAGTACGTAGTAATCAGAATTATAAAAATACTTGTTCTTACTCATTAAAATATCAATCCCGTAGACCGTGTTTAAAAAAACACGACAGAAATGTGATTTTCGATCGTATTTTGTATTTATACGTAACATGATATTGTAGACAATATTCACGGCCGGATCATAATGACCTTCATATTGTTACAAGCGTCTGTACTGCATTCAGTGCTCAGCCAAAAGACCTGTATTAATGTTGAGGTAAACCGGCGCTCTCCTCGGAATTAAAAAGAAAGGCCCCGTCCATTTGTCAGCACGTTAATGCCGTTAAATATGTTAGAAGTATTATTCGTTCTGATATAATTTAATTCATACATTTTGAATAAAGCAGTTAAAATTTTTCGTACTCAATTATAAAAGCAGAATTTATTACTGAATGGCGACGATAAAACAATTTTACACGACTATTGAACTCTAACAAAATTAATAGTCACATTTTGTCTGACACATCCAACTGTTATACGAAAGTAATTTCCTGCAAATTGTTTTTTTTAATACATTCTTGTAAGGCTGCTGCGGTGTTCACATTATGAAGACAATGCGTTAGGCGTTACTCTTTCTAAATTTCACTTGTTCTATTTCAAAATTGAATTCTCTTTTATTCATGTCTCGGAAGATTCTGATCTCTATTTGTTTAACAAGTATACATAATTTATTTCATTTTACTTGAATATAAATGAGTAAGTAACCAGGCCATTTAAATCCACTAAGTTCTGTCTTGACGAAGTTCTCAGTTTCTCTTTTCTCCAGTACTTTTTGTTCTTTTTTATTTTATTTACATATTTTCGTGTATAAATTTATAATCCCAAAACATTTTAATTATCTACCATTTCGTTTATTTTTTATGTGTTTTTTTATTTCTAAATTTTCACTACTCTCGTCGCGAAAATTTCAAACAAAAAGACAAAAAGACTACTTGACAATTGGGTTGAGTTACGACCGTGACCTTTATGGGAGCGAAATCCCTACGTTCACGCAAACCTCAACGGGCTACTCGCGTCTAATGTAGAGTGACGTCCGATTGGGGCGGTCACCACTGCCTTAGTATGTGCATGTATGTATTATACTACCTCAATACAATAGACCTCACCCATTACCACTCCTATCGCCGACTGGGCGATCTTTGGCAATTCAATATTTATTTACAAAGGCATTATCCAATTTTATAATTTAAATAATCTTGATGGTTAATACAAAAAATATTTTTGATGTCTGTTTCCGTTGTTCGTCTTATTATACACAGAAGCGTTGCTGAAGTTTTTTAAAGCTACTTTTACCCGTAATAACGCTTTCCGAAGTGACAGTAATGCTTACAAAGCAATAGCAACCGACAAAGTCAAAATTCGGCCCACCTTGTCTCCCAGGAGACGGAACGTACTACGCGATCTATGTACCAGCCTTGTGACAGATCACTTCATGGAGCCTCCTCCCTAATCAAAGACCACGGTGACCTCCCGCTCCGATAATTAAAGTAATAATATATAGCGGACTGAGCCATAGCTCTTGGCTTAGGCTACGGGCCATCTGCGCTCTGCCTTATAAAACCCGTGCCATCTGTAAGTGCTAATAGGTCAACGGTAACGACCCATCAATAACCATAAAATTTCTTGCTAAAGTGCAATAATATCAATGTTTGTTTTTTCCATAGAACGCATATATATTATTATATATGCGTTCTATGGTTCTATTATAACTTTAGGATAACTTTAAATAATCTAGGAAACTGAACATTTTATTATTTTTTTAACATTTCAAATTATTGTAATTTTTGATATTATTAAAATTTAAATTGAAAAATTTGCGTAAACATCCTATTGACTGTTTGTGTATATTTATTCAGTCCTGTTCGAGTGCCTTCAGGGAAAAGGGGAATTTGTAGAATTTCTCTGGTGCCACTCCGCATTAAAAGCAACATATAGCGGTTGAACCGCCATTTATTGCTTTTGATGCAGACAGAAGGCTTCTAAAATTTTCTCGTCTACCTTTAAAAGAAACCTATAAAAAAATCAGATTTTAAAACGTCGATGCATTTTTGTTTACATGATGATCGGAAGTAAAAGTTTTACATGAGTAAAAGTATAGCTGTATATTTCTAACAGCAGTATATTTCTCTGATATACTATTTACCGGTTATTAGTTGAAACGTGAATTTATGGTACAATTAATTTTACATTCCATAATTAAAATATTTCTTTGGTGTTTTAAAGTAGTGTGATTGTTTTGTAAAGTTTTTGTGTGTTTCATTTGTGAACTTTTTTATACTGAGCTATTGAAAAAAGCTTCCTTAATAACTTTGAGTTTCATGTAACATATGCCGCGTAAGAATTACTTTGCCCCTTCCAGTGAACATGATTATCTTACAATTTCGCTCCATTTCACGTTATTTTTATATCTTGTTCACTGTGATCAATTAGGTGTTAAAAGAAAATAAACGCTTCATGCTTCTCAAGTTGTTAAACGACCGTTTTGCGATAAGAAAAGAAATAGTGTAAAGTTTATTTTCTTAAAAATGAGTTACTATCATTTATTGGATAAAACAAAGGAAATTTAGTATAAAGTACTTTTAATGTAACAAAGAAAGTTGAGTAACATCAGATAAAGCCTTTGTTTAAGTCATGTAACTAGTTAACTAGTCGCAATGTTTTATTAATTATTTGGAAAGGTCGAGAAACGTACTCCCTGCTACGGTTCAAGGTCTACTTAAATTAAAAACAATTAACTGATTAAGTTTTAAATAATTGGTGCGTAATTATTGATTATTATTGACCAATAGTTATCATACTTTAGTCTAAAACATAAATTTTAATATAATGTAGTAAGATTTATCTTCATGTAGTGTACTATAGACGGGAGAAAGTTTTGAATTGGTTACTCAATAATCATTAAATGCCTCCCGCATATACTAACGGATGATAAAAAGTAAGCATCATGCTGGTATATACCTTGCTTTCGGAGCAATTTTTTTTTAAGTCAGTTGTTTAATAGACCCGTCGATCAATGATTGTTTGATAAAAATTGCTAAATTATAGAAAGATTGAAATAACACACATCGTCGTGTTAACCCATAAACGCCCATTGCAAAGTAGGCCTCCCTCAAAGATATTTACGGCGGATATACCATGATTGCCAGGTATGGGAGGCGAGTTGGCGATCGCAGTGTGGTATTATGGTATGCAGAGAACGTTGCTGCTCTTACTTTGGAAACTCATTAGTGAGCAGTTGCTATCCTATATAATTAATGCACAAAGTGTGAATTATATCTCGAGAATCGAAACCACGACTTATAATCGCAAGTCCCAGTTCTCTGCCGCTGCTCCCTTAGTAATAATAGAAACAGTAATAGTAGACATATTTTTTTTTTCATTTAGCGCTACACCGTTTTATTTTCTATTTATACTTTTTATTTATTTCACCGTACTGAAAGGCCGCGAAGCTTAAAAATTACGATGCAGACAATTTCTATTGTCAGCTTCTGGTGTCACTCGAAAACGATTAATATTCCAATTCGGGCGATCCCAGAGGGCTGTACCTCTGCCTGTTTGATTGCTATTCGGACATTTGGGGTATAATGTATTTAATCCACATATATGTAAGTGACATATAGATGCTGTCCTCCTTATTGATACATCACAATATCTCTGGAACGATAATGTTTAGCCTTGAGATTTAGAAGGATATTTATTATTTTCGCCGATTAGAGGCCAGTAATAAAAGTAGTTTTTTACCAAATTCTGCCACCGATTTGGATTAAAGGGGTCGTTCATTAAAATATACATGTTTAGAAACAATAGCTCTAGTAGGTATAGAAATTGGGTAGAATTTATTTTGGGTTGTTAAAAATTACTTAGAATGAATTTCATAAAATGACATTCTCAAATAGCAATACCGGCCACGTGTAACTAACAGGAGTCAGCTAGTCGTTTTGTATTACAATATTTACTTCGCGATATTTCGCGGATCCGGAAAACTGAGTATTGATGAAATTGCACAAACCCTCCTAGCTAGCGGCATTAACATTCACAGATACGATGAATTAACTTCTTGTACGTTTGACTCTTAAAGAAGCATATTCTGTTCTCAACAAAGAACTTATTTAAGATGCCTACTGCAAGTACATGTACATATTTTATCGCACAGTAAATTGATAGTAATCGTCCGGCAACAGGCAAGGTGGCGCCGGCGTCACGCGAGTGGATGGCACGGTCGATGCGACACCGCCCAGCCTCGGGTCACTATAATAAAACCTGTTAATTACACTTCACGAAACCTCCACGGTATTACCATGTATGTTACGCATACAATGTCAATTATTGAAAAATTCATGGATCCTTCCGTTTTGTGAACTTATTACCAACGAAGCTGTAATAGCCCAGGGCTTGCAGCACTAACATCTGAGACAATAGATGACAATTCGTTTTTTATTTGTGCCAAAAATTAGTTCGCTTTTTCGCTAGAAACGTTCGCTTGAAATTGACTTAGGCGGACAACTAAACTAACTAGATAAAATATGAATCAGGTTCATTAATACTTGTGTACTTTTGCATGCAGTTATTGTAGAGGTCATTATTTACCACGTCATAGTTTTACTGTGGCTAGCCGATAATGTAAAAGTGCACGACAGCTCGGCTAGCGCCAGTTGTGTAATTATCTACGACCATCGCTTAGTTATTATTTTAACAGTACTTTATTTTATTCATAGTATGTCCGACTTATGTGAATACATTGGTAATATTTTTTAAATATCGTTGAGTGACGATGTGAGTGAGAAGGCTTAAGATTACCCAGAGAATAGTGGAGAGAGCTATGCTCGCAGTTTCGCTACGAAATCGAATCAGAAATGATAAGATCCCCAGAAGAACGAAGGTGACCGACGCTGCTCATAGAATTGCTCGTTTAAAGTGACAGCGCAAGACCGATCTTTGTAGGAGATCTATCTATGCCTTGTAGTGCGCCTCTATGGGCAGAAAAGAAGAAAAAGAAGAGTGACGATATGAGCAGAGCTATCGTATGATACGGCGAAAGCATGGTATCGTAGAATTAGTAGTAATAGTAGATTTCGGAGAAATTTAATACTAAACCACTTCTCTTGGTTTGGTCGTATCAATTGCCTTGTAATTTCACTAGCTACGGAGTTCAAAAATATTTTTATATTAATCCTTGACAGCAAAAGCAATCATTGCGATTTATTTAATATAATATTGGCTTTTGACTAACACTACAATTATTTATATATTATAACTTTGTTTTTAAAGGAATATTTAGTTGGAGACGAATTAATAGTACTAAGTTACTTATATTATTCATATTATAAGTTACTAAGTACTTTTTAATGTAACATTTGAACTTCTGCGAATATAATATGCAACGGTTATTGACCAGCATATACGTATCGATTTCCAAAGTTAAATTATTTTATTATACAAGCGTGTTTAGACAAGAGTAAATAAAAGCTTTTAATGAAAAAAAAATCGTACTTACAGTTTTTTTTAAATATTTCTCTAATATTATTGCTCCTACTTTTAAACTGATAATAAACTATTTATCAATGAAATACGTGAGTAAAGCGTGGTTCCTAAATTATTAATTAAATCGTATTACCTATCTAAACAGATGGACCAAAAAAATCAACCCGTTAAAGTAATAAAGTCTAATTGGAGGATCTGAAAGTTAAAATATTAAATATAGGTGTTCTAGTCACTTGATAGCTTTGGTAATTAACACACCTTAAGCTAAATTAGCATTGAACCAGTGAATGTATGAATGACTCTACAATATTTCCTCTGACCCTTAACACTGAATAGCAGTCGAGTGTCGGTCAGCGCGCTATTACTTCGCTTAGTCGATTAGTTGTTAATAGACACGCGCCGACGTCACTCTACAAACATCGAATGTTTTTCAATCGGTCATTTAGTTCAAGATTAAGATGTGGCAATAAGGAGATCCTACTCGGTAAATGATGACAAGTTTACGCCAGTGATTATATTATCCTTATACAAGGACACACACAGCATTGCAACTATCGTATTGATAGTTCCCGCAGTAGGTATTTACTGTGTTATCAATTTATTTGAACGTTGTCTAGTGCACGGCTGCTTTGTCGTTGACGTAATGTTTATTATTGTGTAACCGGGGAACGCTTTATAAAGAGAGAATTTTATTTAAATAAAAGCTTGACGTTCTACATGCGTAGAAACGTATGAAAAGGGATTTGTATGAAAAATATCCTTGACCTAATGTATAAAAAAAATGTAATGCCGAGTAGTACCTTTATTGCAAATGATCCCGTTTCGCTGTACTGCCTAATTGTACCTGACGACTTTAATAAAACTAGTACGTTAGCGTGACCGAGACCAGTTTCGCTTATTGTGATATCACCTAATTTGTTAATAATTCGTGATTAAAATCATTAGGGGCTTTTACGTAGCGAGCAATGTTTTTTGGTTAATTAGATTATATTGCGATTCTTAAATTAATATATTTCTTTAATTGAAATGAAACTCAATATTGGCATAATTGTATTCGAAATTTAAATACCGACAAAAATACATCGACGTCGACCTCTCTTCCGTTAAATTTCTGATAGTTTTTAAGTTAGGTCAATACTGTTTTATGTTATAAACGTTACGGAATTCTTTGGTCTTTCTAACTTGTGAGATAAAACACACACTGACAAGCACATGAAATTATATTAACTTTTTATTTTTAACCATGACTTCTAAGTTACTGTACAATTATAAAAGTAATTTAATAATGTACCTACGCAAGGTGATGGAAAAAAATAAGTTCACGTTCTGTAATAGCGGTTATTAATTTTAACATATGAACTACATACATGTTGCCGCTGCCATAAACTACAAATATTAAATTTCCTCGAGATATCTTAGACCTTCCTTTCCTTAGTTTTAAATCTGTAATGAAAAGTCCATTTTTAAGTAAATCTTATTACAGTATACAATAGTTTTTGGTTGATCGAAATGGGCGGAACTAATACTTATTTATTTTTCCAATAATAAATTCGGTTAGCGTGATGATTAACACTTAGAGCCCATTTCCAGAGCATCAATCTTTCATAAAAATAACAAACTAGGTTCAGCAAATATTTTTTTTTATTAATTCAAATGAAATATTTAATTTGCAAATTTGTAAAATTAAAAGATTCGAATAATTGTTTTACGAGTTAACGAGAATTTCAACCCTGTGAAAATCCAACCTTACATTCTTCAGAGCCCGTCCCGTTTCAACGTTCAAAAGCGAATTAAGGCATTTTAAATAGTCATGACAAAGTCATCTAAGTGAGTTTCGGCTCGGAGTGACTTAGCAGCGCTAATGATGTTGACAGTAGGAACTTCTCTCCCCGACTCCTTCGCCACCCACCGCCTCGCGTCCCACTGGGCCCCGTCACAAATGGAACGCTCCGCTCAACCTCCCAAATGATGTCATATTTGCCACTTATCGACACTCTTTTTTGAACATTGAAAATTCGTTGGCGTAGTTATTCTATAATAATAAAAGGAGGACTGCCTTTACTGCTTGTAAACAATGCCAGAATTTTTTTTGACAGATTGCAGTGTTTAAATTTTCCTTTATTTAAATTATAGATCAGAAAATTTATAATTATTATTGGTTTGGTTTTATTTATTCGTATTATTGTACACATAGGATCGATTAAATTTATTACTTGTATATATCATGAGAACATTGTCTGAAGAGTCCAATTTTATATAAACCAGGATCAGATTAAACTACCCTATAAGGTGTTTTTCAACTTATAGTTACGAAGTTTCTAACACGCCTTTGAATGCCTGAAAAGAACGAACCATGACGGGTTTTTTGTGATTACTTTTGAAATATTCTTTATACATCAAGTTTAATAAATTCATTCCCAACCTCTATTATCGTCTAAAAATTTTTAACACCATGATGATTGTGCACAATTGCCCACAAAAATGTTACTAATTTTATGAAGCCTAGAGAAAGACAAAATCTTTATTATTTCTGGTGTTAACTATATGGTGTGAAATTTTCGAATTTGGGCCAGTTGGTGAGAAGTAGGCAAGTCAGATCTTTTATAAAATATAGTAAATTTAATAATGTTATAATTATTTCATGTTAACACATTGTCATAACGCAGGCTCCATCATGTTCCACGTGCGGCGGAGACCGGCGGATGCTCAGCCGCGGCGTCGTAAAAAGAAGGTCGGCGGCGGCGCTCGGCCCGGCACCGAACCTCTGCTCATAGAGGTTGCACCCGACGGATCGGCGCTCGAAAATGGTCGCCGCATGCGGTTAACAGATGTACTTGAGGTAACTTACCAGAATTATTATCGTATAAATAGACAGGAAAGCATACATTTCACACTACAACACATTAAAACGATAAAAAAATGAAAGCTGAAGACAAAATTCAACCCTAAAACAACAAATTAATTAATAAAAATATTTCAACAGGAATAACTGTGTGTCACAGTAGTATGAAGTTAAGGCAGGTGAGAATTCAATTTAGGATTTAACCCGATTTGCAACCGTAACGCCTATGTTGTATAGAATTTGAAATACATAAAACGCAATGCCGCTTTTGTGCATGAGCACGGAATCATCATCACTGTAAAGTGATGAGTGATCAATGAATCATTAGCTGCGTCGCTCTTCAGGGTTCACAGTACCGCTTATATAGATCAAACTCTTTTGTCGTAGGTGATGTCACGTACAAAGCAATCCCTTCGGTGACATTCAAACTTTGCAACGCTGAGACCGATAAACGTGTTCTAGTTTTCTGCCGATGTAACGCTAACAATTTAAAGGAAAACCAACAAAAATTGCAGCCAACAAGACCCAAGATACCGTCTTCGTTTATGGAAGTTGCTAATCTTCAAGTGTTTCTACCATTATTGAGTAGAATTCATTTTATAGATAAGAGATGCTTGCTAAAGTTTCTTGCGCCACTACTTTTCTTAATAATAACGAATTTATAGGTGGTAGTATAAGTAGGCTGACAACAACCGAACAATTTATGATTCGGTTTTCTGGAAAGCACTTAAATTGGTATGCTATACACGTGTGCAATGATAAATTAACCTGAGTTCAACTCCCAGAGCCCACGTGTCAGGTTACTCCATAGAATATTCGCCCAAGCAACTTAAGAGCTTGAGCCAACAAATTGGGTAAAAAAACATGAGTCGGAAAAATATAACCCCTTGAGCAGATGCTCCCGAGGGAGCCCTGGAGTTTTTTTTTTGTCACGTCTTCATTCCTTTGCCATAAAAGCAGAGATCTTTTATATTTAATGATTTTATAATAGTGTTAATTAGTAACACCCGGTTCTTGTTTTTCTGTATTAACGTTCAATAAAATATCTACACTTACGACTAACTTCCGGTACGTAAATTCCTTATTTAATCCAAAAATTTCATGGTATATATAATATTTTACTTACAACAACGAAAAATGCGGTCCGTTACATTTATACATATCCATCTATTTATTTTTGTCCTGGCCATGCTGGCAGCGGAATCATAAAATTCTGTACGCATAGCATTGGTATTTTTTTCTCGCCGGACCACAGTCCCTGTAGTATGTGCGCTTTCTGCACCTAAGGCCCTCGAGACTATAGATATGCTAGTAAGGCAATCTGGTCTTCCGGTGAATAAAATCACTTGGTGACAAAAGTTTGTCGCGACCAATTATATCTGAATCAATCCGAACTTATGCTAGCGTATACGATTAAGGTTTCTAGCTTATAATACCCTATTTTAAACGACTATGATAGAGGAGGCATTGTAATGTTACTGTTCGCTATTTTCGTGCGTAATTAACGATTCTTTTGATTTCGTAAAATATACTCAACAGAACACATTGTGTAATATTTAATTTGTTAGTCGACGCCATACTTATGTTCTAATCGGATCAGAGGATGTAATACTTGCTCGTATGAGCTCTCAGCTGCGGGAGATGGCACATTTAATTTATGCGAGTGGCGGGATTACGAGTTCAGTTCTGTCGCTGCTTAGGCTTAAAATCGAAATTCCTGTACTGGTTTACTTTGCCCTTATTTATAATATTAGTAAAGCTTAATAATGAAAATATTGTAAATAGAACAAAGTTTTTAAAAAAATATATAGATTACGTCAAGATAATTTAAGAGAAAGCTCTATCTCATTGTATTGTTTTAATTGAATCATTAATCATGAAATAAATAATGACCTATAACAGAATGAAATAAGGATTATACTTGATTTATGAAACTGTTTTCGGAACTCTTTGTATCGAAATAAATTTTGACTAATTGTTTAATCCTAAAATATAGTAGTTGTTTTGTTTCTGTTAATAAATGTATTATATTGACAAACGATTAATATCTCTTATGAATCTATTAATATATTTAGGGCTTTTGCAAAAAATTGTGTACTGGTAACATGTTTTTTAATTTATTTTAAAAATGTTTCATACGAGTACTGAGAAGTACTCGTATGCTTGTAGTTTTTTCATACTATAATGCTATAGGTATTATCATTTTGAATGTTATAATTTAAATAATTATTTTAACTTGTAAACCCTTTCGGGGACAGATAATAAACAATAATTAGTTTTAATATGTAAAAATCCGAATTATTAAAAAATATTTTCTTACTATATTATCATTACGTTGTTTATTATTTCTGAAACCATTAATTTTTGTTTGACAATTGACAGCGAATGAGCTATACATTCACCTCTTTCAAGCTTTTACGTCTATAACCTATCACTATGTATCCAGGTGGGGTCCGGTAACGGAACTGCACTGCAGCTGTACGGTCCGTCGATCCAGCCGCGGCACTGTGTGATCGCTGCGGCTGACGGCGGGTACAACGTGACGCCGCTACACGCCGACGCCCATGTCTACCTCAACGGACGCAGGGTCATGCACACGCAACGTCTGCAGGTATTGCTTAGAAGTACTCGCATGACAAATTTATTTACAGTTGACAATAAATACTAGATATAAATATAAACTCGTAACGCCTAAATTTCGTCTGGAAAAACGTTACTAAATCTAAAATGGGTCCGAGTCTACGTGTGTGTATTTCAGAGGATATTTTATACCTTCGTTGTCCTAGTTATAAATATAAAATTAAAAGTATGTTGTAAATAAATCTTAGCATAACATTCAAAAGATTTTACTTCATGGAATTTTGTGGGATTTGTCTTATTGACTCGATTACATAGCTTTTATTATAACGTATACATGAAACTTTGCTAAATTTTAACTAAAAAGTGCAACTGTGTAGTTTCTGGCCGGTTCCTTTTCGCAGATGAACATTTTAGACCGATAGTAGCTTTTAAGCTTTGTAGCGGTTAAAGTAATTGTCGATTCAAAAGTACGTATTAATGCCTACTTGAATTAAGAAATCTCTAATTTGATTTTCTTTTTGTAAGAAAATAAATATTGACACTCTTAGTTATTAGATCAAGCTCTACACACACAGTATTTTGCCTTCTTAAAAGAATTTTTTTGACATAATCCATTAACTATGGACTGTTCGAATATTTCAAACTTTATTGATGTAAACTTATTGTAAGTATTTTAGGTCTTTTGGGACAAGAATTTTTAATAATAAAATTTTTATAATTTAAGATTGAAAATAAATAAAACTTTTGTGAATTTTTAACACATGGTGTTATCTGTAAGCAATTCTAAAATAAACATACTTTTGAAATATACAAATCATTAATTATTACACTAAATTACTTTCGTCGTTGCGAATTTGCGGACACGCCCTCTTACGTATGCACTCGGTTCACTTACAACCCATTTTGTACGCACTAGAAAAAAATATTTCAACGTATCACTTAAATTTTCAAATTTTAATTTAAATTGTATATACTCACAGCAACCTGTTAATTATGTTTTTTTAAATAATTAACGTGTCCGTCCTTTAATGAGTAAAGTACTTTTATAGCATTTTTTCTACAGAGTTTGAATTTATGGGTTTTCGTATCATCACCGTCGCATTACGTTTTATTTAAAAACTGTAAAAATTGTTTGTTTTATTTAGGCTGCATTTTATGTTAGGAAATATTAACACAAAGAACTGTATAAATTCTATTTTACTTATATATAAATTGTGACCTCAGAAACTTTAATTAAGTTTATTATATCCAATGATGCATTTTAAATAACCCATAGTAATCACAAGCTTAAAAAGTAAGTTGACTAATTGTGCTATAATAATACAGATTTCAATGAAATGTTTTGATATTTTTACAAAACATAAACATCAACATATTTGGAACTCATAACCAAAATTGTACAAATAAATGTACATAAACTTAGTAATAATGATAATAATAATGATCCAGAACATCCACATTATAACATTAAATAATGAGAAAATTATGGTAGTGTAATTTTTACGTCAAATTTCGGATATGCGGTTCAATTATTGACTAGGAAAATCTTGTGTTTTGAAATTATTGCATTTTGTATCTTATCTTTATAACAAAATAAAAATAATATTACGTGTGATTGATGTTATAGAGATATTTTCAAAATATGTTAATTTTGTCCATCATACCCAGTGAATTTTTATTACGTAATTTATATTCGAAAATATCTTTGATACATGACTATATGTTTGTCTTTAGTCATCCTTTCTATACTCGTCTGATATAAACGTCACAACGGATATAAACTTTGAAACAACACGCAGACGGTACGGCGCCGATGTTATAGCCTCCATTTTACTATTACTCGACATTAAATTAACCAAGCTTACGTAGGTATCATATAGCGCTGCTGCTACCTATTATATATTCGTAAAATTTAACCAATATTCAAGGATATTAAATTCTGATGATTTTATGATTTATATTTTTATTTAATCCATTTTTTTTATTTACTAGGTTTTACATTATGTTATATTTTGATTGAAGTTGCAAGCGTCTTTTATGCTATTGAAATTTTGTTTTACTCTAGACCTGCAGACGTCCCTCTAACGAATTGCCACTTTAACAACATATTTAATACATTAATAGAATAATTCATTCCACAGTTTTATTGTCACACAAAAATCCTTTCCTCTTTTATTCTTTCGTTTTTGTTTAATCAACTTTTAAATTTATTGCAAGATAATTTAGAGACACTGCGTGAGATTGTATTGTAATACCTTACACAGTTGCTAATTTTATATGTAAGCCTAGAAAAAAGAATAAATAGTAAGTCGTATTGATCTCAGTGTTGATCCGCGTGAAGGAAGTCCTTCACAGCAATTACCAAAACTAACATCGAAGTCTGACACGTGATAAAGTTTGTCAAGTGAGTTATCTACCAGGTAATTTCAGTAAGCTTGAGCATTGTTGTCAAATTCAATAAATTTTGCACGGTCAATTAGGAAAGGCTTTATACAGTTTTGAGATAGATACGTCATATTTTGTCCGAAACTCCAAAACGGCATCGCATTGATTAGTGCTGTGAACAGAAATTGAAATTTTACAGCGGTGCTTCTCACTCTGTATGTTCCTCACACCTCTCACACTTTTGAAACCAAGAGATTTATTTTTAATTTCTTTCAGATATGTTTATTGATTTGCCGTAATGATAGTTTTTTTATTAATTTATAGTATTCATAAAATTTAACTAACTTGGTTATAAAAATTAATGCTTATGAACATTGGTAATTTCAGTTTCCTAAAGGATCAATTAAAACTATCCATTTATGCCAATACCTAGTTTCTATTTTATTACATTGCATCTTTGCCGTTATAATAATAGTTGTGCATCGTTTTATATGTTAAAATGTTACTTGAATAAATGATAACGGCTTCTTTTTACAGCACGGCTGTCTGCTCAAGTTTGGACGTGTCTCCACCTTCCGCTTTGTAGACCCTGCTCAAGAAAACCTTATGAATAGAAACCTCGCTCAGTCACAAAATTACGGTTCCGGTTCAATATACGACAGGTGAATTCAAGTTATTTATCACTGCTTATATGTCGTCTGTAGCTATGCTTTCTCAAACTATTGTATTTTGTATTTTATAGTTGCAACATTATAAGTAGTTGCATTTGTACATTTTCAACATTATTTTATTACATTCAAGCTCTAATTCCGAGTTAGATTTGAAACGTTGCTTTTTAATCACCTTTTATGTAATCGATTACGTTCGTTCATTGTTGTTTTTTTTTCGTTGCATGTTTCTATCACTGGCTCACCGACATGCGCTTGTTTTACCTTTAACGCATTAGATCACCGACGTCACCCGAGAATAGCGGCGCGATGTCGCCTACTTCACTCGCCTCACACCACGCCGATCTCGACTCGAATTCGAACGCGAATGTGACCAACGAGACTGAGTATCCGGGCACCGTGAGCCCCGTGTCCCACGACGCGTACGCCTACAGGGACGGCAATGACACTATGTCGCCTTACAACAACAACACGCTGAAATTCGGCAACGAGTCCTTAAGGATGTCTCAACATTTGAGCGACTCGAAAGATGACTACATGAGAGATGAGCCGTCGGGGTCGGCGTACAACGACCAGGAGGAGAGTACGGGCGCGAGCCGCACCGGCTCCCAGTATAAGGATAACTATGAGACGACGTTCGATCTGGACGGAAACGTGGAGACGAAGAGCATTTGCAGTGCTAAAAGCGGCGGCTCGGGGCACGACAACAGGTATTAAACAACCCACTGCATGTACTTTTTTTAAATTGATTAGGTATAGTTGTTACATATTCTGTTACTAAATAAATCAAATATATATTGTGTAAGAATAATTGAAAATTTTTGTTTAATTTTTCCAATGAAATTATATTCCCTTTAAACAGTGAGGAAAGTACAAGTGTGACCTCGGAACGAGCATTGCTTGGCTGTTGACGCACTTATTATTAATAACATAAAGTTAATCGATTAACGTCCATTTTAATTTTAAATATTTATGAGCAAATAATTGGCTCAACAATTTAAGTAACTGGGACATACGATAAAATGTAATCACCTGCGTTAGATTAATTTGTCAGCGTACGAAAGTTACAAAATGTGGCAAATATGGTGTCCGCAGAGCGTCGTCGTGTGCTCGTCCGGGGCAGGAAGCTATTTTACCGGCGGTGCTGGAGTTCCCTGAGGCTGGGCAGGCGCAGTTCTTGGCTGCCGTCATCACGCGACTCGACCCACACGCGCCCGCCTTCAAACTCGCGCCCGTCTACACACTCTATTTATGCGCAAGGTATTTTTTTTTAATTTATTTTCAAACAAATATTACCTTTACAGGCACCCTTAATTATACAATATTTTCGCTATTAACTAAAGTAACTATTCTAGAATATATCTTTATTAATGCTAACCCTTGTAACTCATCAGCATTTATTATATTTTACGCGTAGCTCTGGAAATAAACAGGATCTTTTAAACGGTGCATGAAGATTACATCTGAAATGGCGGAAATACTATAGCAGTGTGAAATCCGGAATACTCATAAATAAAAAGTGGTATTACGGGACCACTGAAAGATTGGGAAGCACTGATCTGTATCATAGTATACAACATGTAAAGCGTTTAAAAATATGTTTACTTTATTTTGTATTGGAGAGTGGCCAGCTAAAGAAGGCTTGCAAAAGGTTCAAAATATGATCCTCAGGAACATGCAAACGTTCCATAGTTTATGAAGAACAAAGAGATACATGAATACCTAAACATAATAACAGTAGTAGAAGATACCGAGCGTTATAAGCAACATTTCGACCGCCTCGGTGATCACCCCAATCTATTCGCTTTCGGATTGCTTAACGACGCCACTGTGGTTAATAGTTTGAAAAGAAACCACGCGCTGTGATTAGACAGTGAAGCATTGGTCTTCTGTTGCTTTAAAACCCACGTCCACATAACTCATTTGATTATAGTTTTATTTTATAGATTGATGATATCATTCCAAAAAAGGTATTTTATGAGTGATTTATATATGTACTATGTGTTAAGATACCGTGCTTCAACGCATTACCGGCCGGAGTTGACACCTACGGAGCGCGCACATAAGCTCACCGCCTTCTTACATCACGTCGCCACGCTGATACACGCCACCGTGCAGGTAACAACATGAATTAAAAAAAAATACCTTGAAAACTAAATACAGATCGGTTTTTAAGCCTTAAGAATGATTTTGAGCCGACCTGTGATCCTGAGTGGAACTCTAATGAGGTCTCCAGTTTTTTAATTATTTATGAGACATTTTCTTGCCTGACTATTAACAATTATTCGAAACCTCATCAATATAAAATATAAGACTAGTCATGGCTGTCTAAAGTCTACCTATATCTTTTTCAATTTATTCTTTATTTAAACAGCAAGATTTACGTATTAATTAAATTAAAATTAGCAATTACATCCAATCGTTTATATTTAATAAGGATTATATCGATATTGTGTTACATATTTGTGTATGTTGGATATATTTACGTGTAACTTGCAGAATGCATTCATTTACAATGACACATCATTCATAATTTTATTATTAAAATGTGAGGAAGATTAAGATGTATAGAATATTATTTTATTAAAATGTTGTTATTGTATGTTCAGGAACGTTGTACAGACTCTGCAGCACAAGCATTCTGGATGGCCAACGCTAGTGAGCTACTGCACTTTTTGAAGTGTGACAGGCATATATCATCTTTCTCCACGCAAGCGCAAGAATTGTTGCCTCAAACCGTCCAAAACGCATTTAGGTATGAATGTAATGGAATTTTGTCGAAAATGTATTAAAATTGATTTTAATATATTCTGTTCCACTGGCTTCTACAAGAATGTTTCTTCAAACCCAACATGACTTGAAGAAACATTCTTAACGGCCTGTTGGTAAAATGATTGATTATTTTATTAACTAAACTAAAAATTTAATGCATACTCCATTTCAGCTAGAAAAAATTTATACGGATTCGTGCCAAAACTAAAATATATTTAAAAAAGTACATTTATTTTTATCGGTAAACTGTGTTTTTTCAAGATTGTGTATAAAAAGACCGTATATGTAAAGAGGTGGGTGTAACTATTCCTATGACGATAATAATGAGTGTCTTCATTTATTGTTTTAATTGACAGCAACCTCGTTACGTGCTTCCAAGAGGAGCTGGGCCGCGCGCTGGTGACCCTGAACAACCCGTCGCTGCCGGACGCCACGGAGGCCACGGCGCCGACACTGCAGGCGCTGGCCGCCGCCATGGTCCTGTTGCGCCGCTGCCGCGTCAACGCCGCGCTCACTATACAACTCTTCTCACATCTCTTCCATTACATCAATGCCTACTGTTTCAACAAGGTGCCACTTACAAATTTATATACATTCTTTTTTACGTTCTTATATAGTTTGCTCTAGAGATAATCTTAATACGACAAGTTTCATATATTGTTAGTTTAATTTCTAATGACGGTCACCGAGGACCAAATACTTTTAAGCTATATCGAAATTATTAATCCGAGTGCGATTGTGAGGTCCTTACATCCACAAAACCGTAATATCGTTAAGAATGTTGAAATAGTCGTTTTGAGTCCTTTAATTCGAGAAAATGCAAGTTATACAGATCACATTTTCTGTAACAATAAGTTTGAAAACAAATTAGTGATTTCAATTATATAAAATAGGTTTTCCGTAGTGGAAATTCGCGGAAATTTTAATGACTGACATTTCCGAGAAATCTCTTAGCCGCTCCGAAGGACAAATTAGTAACATTTAATAATAACTGCTCAAAGGTATATAGACTTGTGAGTTATTGAAAACGTTGGATAATGTGTGTGTTTTGCAGCTGGTGCTGGAGCCGGGCACGGTGAGCGCGCGATGGGGCGCCGCTCTATCGCGGCGTCTGGCGCTGCTGGCTGCATGGGCCGAGCGCCAGGGTCTCGAGCTCGCCGCCGACTGCCATCTCGCTCGCACACACCAGGCAGGTCAGTTGACAATCTCGCTAATGTGGCCTTATGTTACCCGTTTTTTCATTTCACTTACATTTTTTATTTATTTGTTCATATCACCCGATAAACGCCCACTACAAGGCAAGGTTGGCTGCCTGAGCGACATACGTGGAGGGGGGGGGGGGCTTACCCACGCGAGAACCTTTTGGGCCCAAAGCCGTCGGTTATGCCATCTACTAGTGTTTCTTAGAGCTTATTAAATCGTGTAGTATATTTTGCAAGTGTTTTTGATTTAAAGTATATTATTATATATGAAATATAATGAAATAAATATTGTTTGCATCGATTACGCCGCAGCTCTACTAATCCAAGCGGAATATCGTACCCCGGACGAAGTGAGGTCGGCTTTGTCGGCGTGCGTGAAACTAAACTCAGTGCAAGTTCGTGCGCTGTTGTCCCCGATCGCGCCGCCCGAGATCGTGGACGCGGCCGTAGCACATGCGAGAGCTTTGGCTGACGAGCTCTACCGGGCTGATGGAAGAGAGGTAACTTTAATTTTTTTTAAACAAATCTAAGCACTACTTTAGGGTTTTCTGTAAAAAAGTCGTTAATCAAGTGGTTACGACTGGCAAAACTTTCAAAAGTATTAAAAAATTTATTAGAGGATTTTGAGTACCTCTCAATTTAAACTAAGTTAGTGTAACCCTTTACTGTGTGCCGGGTTATTTCTATTACCTAAGAATAAAGAAGAGTACATAAGCAATCGAAATACTTCAAAATTCAAATTCAAAAATGTCATATTCTAGGAGACATTTACACGCACTATCGAATCGTCAAATATTCTAACATTATAACCAGTTAGCTACCATCGGCTCGGAATGCTGATTTTCTAAGAGCCGGCCAGAAACTCATCAGTTTGTTTTAAATGAAATTAAAAAATCGTTGATGCATTTTTATATCAACCATGTAAATGAGTCAACTAATCAAGTTCCTCACATTTCGATTAACTAAATAAACTCGTGAATATTATTTAATAATATACTTTAGATATAGAAACCTAAAAAAAGAACAGTCTAAGATATCTTGTGGAACTTTTTATACATGCGCACATTCAGACCAATGAAGAATTTATACATTTGAATTTGCAATATAAGTAAAGATTTTTTATGTTGATGGTGGTGTAGCTTAATAACTTCAAGATTGTTATAAGAAATCATAAATACTCAGATCCGTGCCGAAGAAAGCCGTTGGTTGGGCGCAGCGTTATTGATCCCCGGTGACGGGTTCAGCGCGGAAGTAGTGCGAGGCGTCCCGCCGGGGCTGGCGGAGTTTGTGGCCCCGCTTCAGCGCGGCGCACTCTGCCGCCTCGTGCACCAGCCGCGAGCGCTGGGCGCGTGGTCCGTGTACCTGGCCACGCATGCGCACGCCGCCCACGCGCACCGCCACGACTCGCGCCCTCTCATCGTACGTCTTAACAAGAACTCCTCGGGCATGGGACTCAGCATTGTCGCCGCCAAGGTATTGTAGCCAAATTTAACATTTGTAATTGTATACGTGTTTAGCGGGTGGATGTGAATTACCTTACAACTCGAGAACATGGCCAAGATTTCGATGGGTGTATCGAAGAATAATCTTATGTGGATAACCACATAAGATTATTTAAAATGACCTCTTTTGTACCTTGTGAAAAGAATGCCAGAAGAGCGAGAACTTGATTTTAAAAGTCTTTAATGAAATTAATTTTTCAAAATTTCGTAATTATCGTATTGTTTATCGTGCACAACAATTCTTTTACGTATTTACGTAACAATATAAATCGAAATACGAAGCCTGAGAAGGAATTCAACGGTGGTAGTCCATAACATATTTAAAAAAAAGTACTTATTAAAAACGATACAATATCTAGTCGAATATACGGATTTGTTTTACAATACGTTTATGGCGAAAATTATTTTGACGCCATGTAGTTGAAAAAGAAATTGGTATGACATTAAAAGGGTGTCAAATGGAAGTATAAAACGAAAAGAGACAAGCACTGGTCAGAATATTGTAAAACTCTTCTCCTGGTGAATCGGCATACTCTATAAAGTTGATGTATTATTAAAGGGCGCTGGCCAAAGTAAACTGGGTATCTACATCAAGTCGGTGGTGTCGGGAGGTGCAGCGGCAGCGGACGGGCGGTTAGCAGCCGGCGATCAGCTGCTCTCTGTCGACGGACACTCGCTCGTTGGAATCACGCAAGAAAAGGTGTGTACGCCAACACTAGGCACTGCTAGATAAGCATAAGCTTATGTACCAGACGGTAGTAAACATTTATTAAAATTTATTACATTCTTAATAACTGTTGATACAAATTACACGAGTTTTTTCAGGATGGGAACCAATTTCGAAAGCGTCCTTAGAGTATGGTGATTATTTGCCACCAATTAATGATAATATGTCTATTTATTATCAGTAGGTTTACAGATCCGCGTAGTAAAAATTGCCCCTTTGTTGTTTTTAATTAAATGAAATCCTTCATATCATATAAATTAATTAGTTATATTTATAATAATAAAATGTTTTTTTTTCAGGCTGCAGAATACCTAGTTCGTACGGGTCCCACGGTAACATTGGAAGTGGCGAAGCAAGGCGCCGTGCTTCATGGCTTAGCAACGCTCCTTCACCAGCCGTCCTATAACCAACGACAAGGTATTATTATACTACTGTTTTGCACTTACAGATATTATCTGAAACTGTGATAACACATGCATGTGGTTCAATTTTATGGTATTTGTAAATGAAAAATAAAAGACAATGAAGTGAGGTGAGTGAGTGCGCCGGCAGAGTGCGGGGAGGTGCAGTACGAGGACCGCGTGCGTCGCAACTCGGGCACCTACACCAACACGCACCCCGCGCTGCTCAAGCCCGCCTCGCCGCTCACCGAGCTCGCCACCGCAGGCAAACCAACCAATTCATTACTGCCCCTTATGTTTTCATTTATTTGCATTTTGTTTTTTGCGTTTCAGCGGTTTTGTGTTTCTTGTGGAATTTGTTGAGCATTTATTTTGTTCTGTTTGATTTTGTTGATGAAATTTGTAAGAAGAATCTTTTCTTATAATTGGATTGACTGTTTTTTTTTTTGTCTAGTTTTGGTTGGATAAGTTTCCAGTGTAAGAATTGTTATCTTTAGTTCGTTATTATTAAAGTATTAGTGTGAATTTCGTTAAATTTCTATTAAAATGACATGTTTTCGAATTTTGTCGTGCTGTTTTGGTTTGTTTTATGGGTTTTTGCTTTTACGCGTTTGATTTTCATAATTCATTGTTTTCTTGTTGTGATCAGTTTTCATATATATTTCGATTGCAGGATATGGTCGTCGCCCGTTTTATGACCGATTTAATATAAGAGACGAGTCTACAGAATCGAGTACGGATGATAGCGAGGAATTTCAGCCTCACTATCACGGTTCAATTCCTAGATTGATAATAACATTAGATAAAGAGAATAATCAATTACAAGATGAACTATCACCTGAAACGCCCGGCTGTCCCATAGAACTCAGAAGTGAGACTGGACCGCCGCGACCCATACCTATTTTTACGTTCACATGCGAAGATTTTGACGAACAACAAGCAGCAAGGCGTGAAACGAAGTCACATAATAATTACAAGCCTCGACTAGAGACTGTTCTGCCGCCGCCTATTCCTGAACCGCCACTTAATTATGACCAATCAAGTGAAAGCGGCGAAGCTATCTGTTTACCGCCACAAATGCGGCCAATCGACACAAAGCTTACGCTGGACTTGTTTAATGCGCGGGCGAAAGAAGCCGAAAACTACAGGCGTCGATGCACCGGAGTGGACGAGTGCATCAACACTTGTGAGTGTTGCCGTACGCCGCAGCCCGAGGCCCAGCAAATTCCATACATAGACGAACCCAATTCCGAACCTGTTATATTTGAAAACGACTGTGCGGATGCAAAGGTCGCTACTCCGAAGATTCGACGGATACTCCCTTCCGTATCGATAGACCAGTCCGACGACAGGAGACCCGTCACCACAGATGCCGAATGTCAGACTTGTTCATCTCCCGAACACGTAGGTCAAACTTTCTCCGACAATATGCCTTTGACGGATCGCAAAATTGAACTCAAAATAAACTTTGAAAAAGAGTCCAAGTATATAGGCAATATTCATAGTCGCCTCAAAAGAACATTGTTTAATATATCCAAATCATTTTCTAGTAAATCTGAGGATACCGAAGGACCTTCCACGGTTTCTACTACAGAATCTTTTGAGGAAGTTATAAGTAAGAAATGCCAACCTAAGGTACTCCCGAGTGTCATAAGGAGCGATGCCAAGCAAATTTTAGATAGCGTCGACAGAAAATCCTGGAAATCGCCTGATGAATATAGACCCGCTTTCGGAAAAGTTAAAGCTCTAACCAAAAGATTTAATGATATTAATTTAAAATATAGTGTTAAAAGTTACAAAAGAAATTACCAATCTAGTCCCAACCTCTGCGCTCGTTATGAAGCAAACACGAAACTTAACGAGTGTTTACCTATAAGCACCAGTTTGGCGGACATACATTTTGATAGCAACAAAACCTATACGAGCGACACGAAGAGTACGAAAATGTCTGACGATGAAGTAAAGAGTATTTTAATACAGTTAGAAGACTGGTCCAGATACGGTTCGAGGGGGAGTGAGGACACTCTTGCTCAAGGCAATGAGTTCGAATTACCAAACTTGCCATCGGAAGAACATACCGATAACGCATCTCAGAGTGGGAGTTTTATTTTTAATGAAATCATTGAACGGAAACCGAGGACGATAACCCTCGATAACATAAAACTCAAGTCTAATCAATCAAGTATTAATTCCGATCAGAGCAAACTTTGTAAGGATTTATTAGCGGATAGCGATAGTGCTGTTAAAGCAACCAATTCGATTACGCCGCGACCTACGGCACGGCTCCGTCACGAGTACTCGTCATCACTACAAGTGGTGTCTACAGACAGTTGTCGAGATCGGACTCGAGATTCCTATGAAGCAATGGTTCAGAGCTGTCCGAACATTAATAGTGATTTGTCAACTTACCCAGCCGACGATCTCCACTCCAGCTGCCCGGCGCTCAAAACCAAACTCAGCGCTCAACTCGAAACCCCGTGTAAGACACCCACACGCATGAAATAGGTGTGTTTTAGGCCACTGCACAAATCACCTAAAATTTATTAATTATTTCGTTAATTTTCGCTGCTGCATGAGTCATTCTTAAAGTACGTTATTTATTTTCAGGTTTACGCTGTCTTTACGCACTTTTTACGTTGGTCCGCCGTGATTGTCTTTTTAATTGATGCCTTTGTTGTAATTTTTTATTTAATAGTTTATGTTGCAATGGAATTAAATTAGTTTTGTATTTTGCCCCATTTGTATTCGTTGTTACTTTGCCTATTTTGTTGTCTTGTAAGTTATAAGCGATTGTTAATAAATTCGCATGATCTTATTATATATGTATCCTTGTTAGTTTTTCAAAATTTGAGTTTGAATGTCAACCCTTTTATGTTTTCTACATCTTGGTACCGGATATTTAATTACGTGTCAGTATCTATTTTGAGAGTTTTAGCATAAGAAGAATCATTTTATTCAGCAGATTCTACGCACTAACCATAAATATACGCTACCAATGGTTACAACTTTTATTCGGTTGAATGTTTAGGCGGTGCACTGCGTCGTGCTTCGGAGCGTGACCTGCCGGCGCGGCTGGCTGCCGAGCCTGTGAAGCCCAGCAAAAGCACCCCAGCGCTGCATCACCCACCACCTACTGGACAAGCCGCCCACGCCGCGCAAACTCTGCCCACACCCGGCCCTTCCCACACGTAACTTTCCTAATGATTTTTCGACTGTCATTGTCAATATTATAGTAAACTACCATACCATAAGAGTATGTAAAGAGAGATGTATTCACATCTTGGCAATATGTTTGGTTTTAAGTTAACACGCTGTTGTATCTAAGTTAATTTCATTTAACCCAGTGGTACTCTCAGCCCGGTTGGCAGCAGCCAGTCGGCGAGCGGCGCGTGGGCGGGCAAGTCGCGCAGCAGCCACAACCTGGCGGCCGCGGCGCAAGGCGACTACTTCTATCAGAATCTGTCCACTGTTAACTCGCAGCAGCAGGGCCCGCAAGACAGGTAAATTAGTTCTTATGGTATATACGTACACATTATTCTATTGTAGTTTTAAAGAGTGTAAAGAAATAAAAATATTGGATGTCCTTACAAGGATCTAAAAATATTGGATTTTTTTCGGAAAGTCTGATCAGGGTCACCACATTGAATTAAGCAAGGAGTGTCTACGTTTTGCTCAAGGTTTATACTATTATAAAAACTTGTCAGATTTCCTAGAAGTGTCTTCTATTTATCTAAATATACAATACGTGCCGGGGCGGTAATGCTACCTGCGTTTAGTTTTGTAATGAGATATCTATGCCATAGGTGGTGGAACTATCGCAGTGGCAGTCGACCTCAATCAGCTCACTTTGCGGCCGGTGGCACTGAAACACAACCGGATTCTTCACATCAAGCAGTACGTATTATTTATGATTATTTTACACACACAATTTTATTCTGATAGCAAAGCTGTTGTGATCGTGGAGGTGATTCAGAACACTTCTTGTTTTCCTTCACAGTCCCTTGAAACATATCGCACGCAAAAACTCGGAGTTGATTCTGAGAGGGACCATACTTAATCTGTCTATCGCAGAACTTGACGACTGCTGGATCTTAAGCCATTCACTTTACTCCAGACATCAAGACTTTCCATAGCGTAGTCTTTCTTTCGAATATGGTAGACATATTTTAAAAGTTGGGAGTAAACGAATGCCGAGTGAAGCGAGATTCTTCAAAAGCACAAAATTAAGCATTGCTTAATTTCTTAATTCAAACAATGGCATCCGCACAATTTCGTAGACTTAAATATATTGTTTTCTTGACAAAGTTGCGTTTATGATAGAGATGAATATGAATATGTAACATATCTATTGACTTTTATCCAGATGAACAATTCAAGTGCTGCAAGTGTAAGATCAGCTAAGCTAGCGGAAATGTCGGAGGAAGTTTCGCGCAGACAGCAGCAGCAGCAGCTGTTGTTGCAACAAAAACAACTGACTCTGCCACATCAGCACACCCAGCACAACCAGCTCAGCCATCAAGTGGGACATCTGTATTCTAGCCAGAAAATACACCCGGGCAATCAAGTAACTCACCAGCCTGGTCCAGGTTACCAGTCGAGTCAACTTGACCTACAGCTCAATCAATTGCACCAAAATCAGCCCATTCACCATATGAATCCACTCAATCAACGTTCGGGCCAAATGAGTCAACAAGCAAGTCATACCAATCATGTCGGTCACCACTTAGGACAACTGAGTCAGAGTCAGTTGCACATTCACCAGAGTCCGATGCAGTATCCGCAACAATCGTCACCACAGCTGTGTTCAACCCACCAGAACCAAAACATGCAACAGGATATGCAATCACCTTTGTTGTATCAAAATCAACATAATCAGCCACAAAGGTTTGTTACTTCATATTTGAAACAACTTATGTTATCATTTAATGTTATGTATAAAAATATAAAATTTCCTTTATACAGATACGAATGGCATCCACCTGGACCTCCTTCTCCACAAAGATCGCAACCACCAGTCGCTCCTAAGCCACAGGTAAAATAAACAACAACAGTAGTCTTGATTTTATAATTATCTAGAATAATTGTTTAAGTTGCATATTCTGTACCTTAACCCTTGCTTAATTCAGCTTTGATAAATTCTTTTATTGAAATGAGATCTCTTCTTTTTATTTTTGTGAAGGTTAACTGAATTTGCTTTTGTTTTATCTCAGTGATGGATTTCTGTACACGCTTTTGCAGGGTGCACGACGTCCCGAGGCCGAAGACGAGCAATTTCAACAATTACAACAGTCACAAAATACTACTACTGTGCAGCCTGAAGATGGTAAGTCAAATAATACATGCATAAGCATGAGGTTGCAGTCTGGGGAATAAGCTAATTAGTACAGTCATTTTCTATCTTGCAACAGACCAGTAAAAGAAAGGCATTTTGATATTAAAAAAAGTTAATTAAAGATTACACTACTCAGTTGTTAAAGTTACTGACCTAGTAGCTTTTTCAGATAATTTTTTAAAGTGAACCTGTTGTTACTAGTGGTACCTTTTAAATGCTTAATACCTTGGACATGTATCGGTGTTCATTGCTTGATACTTTAACAGAACGATACGTGGCAAGCGCGCTGGAGCCGCCCGCAGTGTCCGTGTACCCGGCGAGCGGGGCGAGCGGCGGGGGAGGCGCGCCGGGAGCGGGGGCGCGCCAGCAGCCTGCGCACAATCCCTGGCAACGCGAGGAACGTGAGCGGCAAGCAGAGGCGCGCCGTGCAGCCGCGCGCGCCCGCAGGTACCGTACCCACTTCCTTATGGATATATTAGCTCCATAACCATTATCCACTATCGAACGGTGCTCATCACCCAACATACCTTACACACAATCTGCACATAAAGTGCTGACCTAGCGTCCTCAATTAGGTATGCATTACTCCCGTAGCGCAAATAAATGGCTACGTTTGAAAATATTGTTATTTTACCTTCGAGTCTCCCGTGAACCCCTGCGGGTCCACCTGTATCACGCCCTGCGTATCATAAGGTATCACTGCGCGCCTAAACAAAAATTACTGTGGTCCAATTTTGTAAGGCACCATAATCAGCGTCAATTACTGAACTCAATACAATCATTTGATATCACAAGCGGACTACTATCCGTTACCATCAAGAATGACAGTCGCTGCTTTTGTAAGTATGGCTCCAACTGGTCACTGTGAGATTGACTTTATAATTATGAACAATTTGATGCATTATGAAACGAAGCTGGGCCGGCGGTCAATAATGATTTACTGCATTGACCGAAAGAATCATAGCTTAAGTGCTGGTAGGTTCCCTATACTGTTATGACACGATCCAATGTAGACAAAGACTATAATAAAATGTTATTCAATACTGCAAGTTCAATAATATAATAAGGAATTGTGATATATTGTAATTACAGAGATGCAGCCATCGCTCAGTTGCTGGCGCTCGGGGCGTCACGCACGCCTGTTCAAAACCAGCAACTGCGCGCTTTGCAGTTAGAAAGAGACTTCGAACGTCGGGCAACGCAACACGATCATGTTAGTTTAAGATCACATTGTGTGACGACCCATACAAATTCCAAGCCCATGCATAAAAGACATGTCACATGGATTTGTTTTGATTAGGATTGACTAGAATAATTAGTCAAATGTTTCTCTTTTAAACGTCATTAAAAAATTTTGCATGGTACAATTTCAGTCATACTTTTCTTACCGTAATGTATGTGGTATTAAAAAATCTGTTATAGAAGAGTAGATTCGTTTACTTTCAGTGCTTTTATAGTTATTCTAATTTTAATGTTATTATATTATTCAGTGTTACAAAATCCCTTTTTAATGTAAAAATATATATAAATATTTGCAAAAAGCTGGAGACCCAAACATGTGCAAAACATATAGACTACATATACACATACATCCCGCTAAGTAACGCTTAATGAAATATTATCTATCTATGTCAATTATCTATATTTATTATTATTAAGTAAAAATATTTTTAACTTTAGAATTTTAGTTAGTTACTTAACATTTTTAATTTTACAATTATGTTCATTATACTACCGTTTAGGAAGAGGGCGGTGGAACCGAACTGTGTCCAAATGAAGAATGCGATTCACGATCAGCTTCGCGCTCACCGTCGCCCGAGCAACAAATGCAGCAACAGCAGCAAACACAACAACAACAACAGCAAACACAACAACAACAGCAGCAAATACAACAACAACAGCAGCAAACACAACAACAGACACAGCAACCGCAACAATCCCAGCAGCCACCTAAGTCTATACTCAAATCAAATCCACGGATAGACATCACTAATGGATTTGCCCCTGATATGGTTAGTAGAAACATAAGGAACTACTGGCACTGACAAGCAAACATTATTTTTCGAAAATGATTTGATATGCAGGGCTTAAACGGTGCGGACTTCTCCACAGTGCTGTGTTCTGCAGAATTGTAAAACATAATAGAAAACTCTGCAACACCACTATCACTACAGTTCTTAGTCTTAACCCTTAATTAGGCGCATGGGGTCAGGGCCACTTGAAATTCAAAAAATTATGGCTTACAGTCTTCAGAGTGTACTAACGCTCTTTCTAGCTTCCTCACTCCACCCGGGGTACGCGAATTAGTCACATCCAGAACATAAACGCATATGCATGCATCGCTGTCCTTTAGAGAGCTGACCCCATGCGCCCAGTTACGTTACATTTTTTGACGAAGGTAAGTTTTTACTTTTGTGATTTGTTTTGTGTTTATATTAGTATATTGTTTACTATTTATCTTTGTATGTGTGTATTTTGATACGGTATGATTTCTTTACGTATTTTTGAGCTTTTTCTATGCTTTTTCTTTTTTTTTGAATTGAAATGCCTAACGACAAACGAGTATTGCAATGGCTGGATGAAGTGCTTGATGAAGAGCAAGATTTGCTGCTTCGGATTCGCAAGACGAAACTTTAAACGATGCTGTTATTGATAGTGCTCATAATTCAGAAACCGAAATTGAGGAGTCTGAACATATCCAAGACATCGGAAGACGGATGATAATTATTTTTTATCTCGACATACTCAGAGAAATGGCCCGAAAGTGAAATGGTGTAAAGTACCACCATCGAACGCAGTAAGGACCCGAGCACAAAATATTATTTTATATTTACCTGGAGTATAAACATATCTGGCATTTGTCATGCACAAAGCTAATATTGAGAAGACTTTGACATATACAAGACGGATTTTCTTGAAGAAAATAGCTGCGGCACTTGTGGAGGATCACCAAAAACGTCGCATACAACTACGTGCTGTACCATCGACAACAAAAAAACGGTTCCCTGAAGTTTATGATGTGAACAAGGCGGTTTATCAATCGACAGCTAAGCGCGGGCGCTGTTCATCATGTCCTAGAAAGGACGCCAAAAAAGTGCCAACAAAATGTTTCAAGTGTCGTAAATTTATTTGTCAGCAACACTCAAGGATTTACTGCGTCGGATGCAGAACAGAAGATTCCGCTGATGAGACTGAATAAACTTTATTTCTTAAGTTGATCTCGGCTATGCCAAAAAAATTAGTTTAAAGAGAAGTTTACTGTTTTAGTTTTTTTTTAATATTTTTAATGTCATGGTAAGTATTTGTTTCTTAAAGTTAAGTATATTAAAGAACTTTATTAATTACTATAGAAATCCATTAAATTTTATTCCTTTTTGATACTCCTTTCCCAATGTTTTTTTGGGGTCATTTAAGACCCCATGCGCCTAATTGAGTGATTTTCTTAATGCGCCTAATTAAGGGTTAAGGATGTAATGATCAAATTTGTTCAGAGATTACTTCAACCTGATAAAAACCGGTGTTTTCAATGCTTCCTTGTTACTGTTTAGCGGGCATTTAATCAGCTACTAACCAAAACGTGTACACATAAACTTTAAATGGTTTTTTTAGTATTAAGAAAATATACATATTATGAAAATGTAATCCAGGAGAAATGTTTAATGAAACGATTGCAATTCCGGTATAACACAAACGTAATAAAAAAAAAACTACGATACGATAGTGTCTGTTTAGTTAAAATGATTGTTAATTCATCGGCTATTTATTTATTTTACAAGAGCAAAACATAACCTGCTTACGAACATTTTGCTTACTGCACGCATGCTTAGCGGCGTCAATTACAAACCTTCAGTGCTCCAAAAGTGCATTTAAATCCATGCACTTGAACTTTATTATTTAAAAATTAATACGCATTATATCGCACATATATTCGCAAATTAATACGCAATATGATCCATTTTACAAGGTAGTGGTAGATTAAAAATATACGCAACACTTTTTGCACGGTCTTTTTTAAACATTTTTAATTAGTGCAGTTTCAATAATAATAAATATAATTAATTCACGAATTTTTCTTTATAACTCGAATCAATAAAAATATTTTTTTAATTCTTTATGAAATGTGTATTCAAATTTCAACATTTTCTTAAGTTTTGTATTGCTGGATATTATAATGAAAAAATTAATTTATTCACATTGGAACTTTTAAGAGGATTCTAATATCTGAAGAAGGTCTTGTGTGTGTTCTAGGTACTAGAGAATTTCTGTCTGTTATAATTGTACATAGAAAGTAAAGAATATTTTGTATTAAATGTGCAGGCGTTAGATGAGAGTCGCATGTCGGAGCTGGCCGAGGGCGTGTCAGGGTTAGGCGTGTCCCCGCCTGCGCCTCCGGAGCGGGGCTCTTCCTTCGCGGTGATGGCGGGAAGGCGCGCGCTATCGCCGGCTGCCTACGAGCCCCACGCCACTCCGCCGCCACACCTGCAAGCGCCGGCCCACCTGCACGCGCCCGCGCACGCCGCCTCCACGCCTGTCGTCGCGCCCCAGTCAGTGCCGCATATTATTCTATTTTATTTATTTAAATAACTGCCCCGACTTTAACTTAATTTAAGTATACTGTTATGCCCTTCCCGATGGACTCAGCCTATGCTCCCAATCCGTCGTTGTCGCGCCAATGTGGAAAGGCCCCTCATACCTCGTCCATCACCCCTCTATAACCAAATGTCTAAGAAAATAAATAGTTTATACATTTACCATGATCCCTTATCTTCATTTAAACAGGATGTATTAGCACATATTGATGATAAATAACTCGTAAATAAATCATTAATAAATAATGAAATTATGTTAAAGTATGTGGGTAAATACATTATTATTTCTATTATTACTTCCGCGTCTATAATAACCTTAACAACGTTATGCGGTCGGCATAAAAGGAACAATAATTAGTAGCTCATAATTTTATGTATTCATTTAATGTGTTAATAATGTACCACCATTACAAATATTACTTATTTATTTCGTAAATGTAACATAACGTTATAATGTTACTTTATTCTCATGGTAAGCATTTATTGTATACCATAATGTCTTAATAGATTAATAGTCAAGGTCGCGGGAAGGAGCTGGCTGCGGGCAGCGCGAAACTGAGGGAGGTCCTCTGTCTTGTAGTTTGCGTCTGTCGTCGCACACGATGATAATGATAACTCAAACGTATTGTCAGAACTTGTTTGTATTACGCACGGCCGTGAAAAAATGGAGACAGTGTTGGAATCATTCGTTTTTAATCTTTTTGTGTTTATAAAATATGTATATAATTTTGTTTTAGATCACCCTTAAGCACATCTCGCGACAAACGCGTGTCCTTCCACGAGAGAGCCTCCGCCTCCACTTCCGCTGCGCCTTCTACACCAGCTGCTGCAGCTACTCCAGGAAATGCATATGCGCCGGCTGCCACGCCAACTCCCTCTTCGTCCCAGTCTTCCGCCCCACCCCCCGCTCCGCCTACATCCTCGCCCCCTCCTCTCGATCCTTCGCCGAGAGAAGATCCAGATGTAAGTTTTATATTTAATACTAATTTAAAATCATTTCAAAAAAAAAATCCGGACGTCACTAAGATATGGAATAAACATTAGTCCAAAACATATTGCTTACGTAAGTTTTCTTTTTGATTAAATATATATAGTAAATAGTACAGAAAACAGTAATATAGCTTAACATATAATGCAACGAAAGAAAACCTGATGCTAAATAAAAAGCATGATCTGGTCCCTTCGGTTTAATGAAGGGCAAAGAGTAGATGTAACAAAAAAAAATTTAAAAGAATTAGGCATTTAATGTCTAGTCTTCATTAGTGCTTCTTTATATAACTGACACTAATGAAGGACAAGTAAAAAGGACTTTTAAAAATTAAATAAGGTTTATATAAGCTTATACAAGTTAATGTCGATATTATTTAAAATATTTAAAAACGAGAAAAATCTGTTTTTTTTTTATTTCTGTATTATAATTAGTTAATAATAATCACGGTAAGTTCGATAAGTTAGTTTTTCCGAGTATTAACATACGTTCCGCAATTAAATAAAACACGATGATCTGTCCAGAACTTTAGAGAGTTCTTTGCCGCCATTTTTAAATGTGCTCCTTCAAATTCCAGTTTTGTAGATGTCTCACTTTATTTTGTTGCTGGTGTAACTGTCACAATTGCATATTACGTTAGTTGATATATATTTTTGCCTTATGAGCACTTTTTGTTAATGTTCACGGTACGCGGTGCCGAATGGTATATCATAAAGGTCGCGATCATTCTAAATAGAAGCATTGCTGGTGTTTCTTCCGGGACTATTTCTCCCAGCGCTAACGCTTTCCGAAGTGGTGGTGACGTTAGCCATGTAATACCAGCCGTCCAAGTCGAGGTTCGGACTAAAAATAGTAGTATGTAGCGGCTCGAGCCGAGGCTCCCTCTATAGTCCTCTAGCTTGGCTACCTTAAAGAGGGCTCTTAGACCAAGCGTCCTTTGCGCCTTGCAGCCTCGAACCCGCGAAATCTGCAAATGCCACTAAGGGCAGCAGCAAGAGACTGGCCCAAAAAAAATCGTGTTGAAATATTGGTTGTAATTGCAGCAATTTATCACGGACGCGGAGCGGCTGGTATCGGGCGCTGGCACCTCGCCCGGTGTACCGCCCGCACACACGCCCGGCGTCATCGGCGCGCAGGAGGTCTACAGGTACGTTATAACTGACCTCATCTACATAAGACATGAAATTCGATAAGTAAGATACTCTGCTTTGAAATAAACTTCCCAACTCAATTAGAATCAGGAATCGGTATTTGTTGGAAAAGAAGGTTCGATATATACAATAATCGCCACGCTTGGCAGGCGGGTTGGCGATCGCAGTGTGGTATTGTGGTACGCAGATGACGCTGCTGCCAATACTCTGGAATCTCTTTTGTGGGCAGTGGCAATCCTATATAACTGATGCATAAAGTGTAAATTATTTAAGATTGTATCCCGTGAATCTAAACCGCGACCTGCGATCGCAAGTCCTAGTCTTCTACCGCTGGGCTATAAATATATATTATATCAATTAACATTTCTATAGCATTTACTTCTTCTACCTACTAATTATTTCTGCATCAACTTGGACTGGCTGGCATTGCGCTAAAGGCATTAAGTCCGCCATTACACAAGTAGTTCAAAGGGTAAATAAAATAAATAAAGAAATTCTGATGGAGTTTAGGTTACAGTAGTAATGTGTAAGAAATCTCTAACACCTTGAAGAACTTCTTAAATTTATAACAAGATTAATTAAAGACACTATATGGAAGTGCATTGTAATACCGGACACGGTCGCCACCAAAGGATATATCCTTGATACAATGCTTACAATTAACATTATTGAATTTAGGCCTAAATAATAGACTTGAAATCAAATATATGTCCTCTGAAATATAATAAGAAGAACATAACACTCAAAATGTGAAATGATTAAAATTTAAGGGAATATTTATTTACAATTGGTTTACAGTGTTTGTCAATTAGTGTGGTAAGTTGATAATGCGTCTTGCCTTCGTAACCTGATTAGAAATTGGCAGAAAGAACTTTATTGGAATGCTTGTTATGCATTGTTGGTAAATCGCTAGACGCGGGCAACGCAAGACCTGATGCGATGATGATGCAATTGGTACATTTCAGAGACCCACGTGCTCGTCGCCTAGCGGAACAGCAAGCGCGCGCGACGCCCGCCGCCATTCCCGAGCAACTCTCTTTCAAGGAGAAAATGAAGATGTTTGCGCTCGAAACGGGCGACCGCTCCACGCCCAAGGACAAAGTACAGTTTTTTTTTTTTTAAATTACTCTTTGTATACAGTAAAGCACAAGGTTGACAGAACGATATCGGAAGTCACTTCCAACAGATCCTATTGAAAATCTGTTTGGGAGGCATACGTCAGGCGGTTGGGTATCTTATTTATTAATTTTTTAATTCACGTAAGATCATTTGAAACGATAACTTGTGAACGACATAAGAAGAATTCCTGAAGATTTGTTCAGGCCCAATTTGAGAGAAACTAGAATTAAATCGAACTCCCCAATGTCATGTGTCCCCATCTTTCAATTTAAAGAGTACAACAAGGGTTCCAACGCGCTCTTACCTGAGAAGAGTCCACAACAAACTTAAACGGGATATTTTTTGTAGTTACTTTTACAATACCCTTAATACAGAAGTCAGAGCAATTTATTCCCGAGGTCTGTTGTAACTGAGAAATCCTTCACTTTGTAATAAAATTTTTAAAAGTTTTTGTTTTATGATCATCTTAAATTTATTTCTTATGGACAGGATTACGATGACAGCATTGGGATGAATAAAGCGCGTACTTTTAACTAAGTGGCACAATCTGCCCATAGCACTGTAGAGCCAAAAAGTTTCTAAAATACTAAAATCCTACATACCAACAAGGTCTAACATTCCGTTCCGTAATCGATTAGCATTTTAAAACAGTGTCATGTACTTACCTTACGTACATAGAAGTAGCTAGCAAACTATTTACAGAAACATTTACGGTGGTCAAAAATAGACCATTCAATTAAGTGAGCTTGAATTTTAACGGATTAATTTAACACAAACAAATGAAAGAGGGCGTATATTATACATATATTACAATATACACAAAACCGTGATGCACTGACTTAGGTAATGCTCGCGGTACGCGATGCCGCATCGGGCTCGCAATCGAATGCTGCCAGGTACTGAGCTTCTTCCCTACGCCCCCAGCGACAACCTCATATTTCCCTTAAACAATAACTTACGAAATTTATTAAATTTATAGTAATTATACTTCTGTAATACTTACATAATTTTCTAATTTTATAATAAAAATATACTTATTTTATAATTATTATAACAGCCTATCAATATTACTAACTGTTCAATCACATTTTACTAAAATATATTTTATTTGATATCCTTCCAGGTGAAGATATCGCGGGCGCAGCGGGACATCGACGCAGTGCATTGATGGCACCCTTCAATCTGCCACATTTTAATCAAACACTTTACTTACTATTATGGAAACTACTTAAACTGTTCTTTCAAACATTATCAATAAGCTATTTTTAATCAACATGTAAACATAAAAGTAACTTTAATTAATATCTGGTAACATTATTGAACGCGCCCATTACTATTGCGGTGGTTCGTTTTTGTATTTTATGATTGCTTTTTTACTCAGAAGTTGGACTACAGTTGGATCGTATTTTCAGAGCTTCATAAGATTTGGGACTCAGTTCACAATCTGCCTTTTAACACAATTAGCGCCAATGTATACGTCGGTATTAGATGATACGTAACATTTTCAAATAATATATTCAATATTAACGAAGTTGAATTAATGAATATAACTTCTCAAACGTAGCCTTAGCAACCTAGCTCAGAGCTGTCACTGCATCGACATAGTTATAGGTCGTTGTATTATGAAGTATAATAATATGGAATATTATTTTGAAAATTGAGATGGCACACTTAAATTGTTATTAATTAATATTTAAAAGCTGAAAATATTTATGTGCCATTATATTTGTATTTTGTAGGTTTATTAACAGGAGGACCAAGGCTGTTCGATGACGGAAGGTGCCTTTGCGTGTATCTAAATGAGTATACACATATCCACTCTCGCTTTTTATTATATTTAAGCTTCATAACATTCCAAAGAATGAATCTTGTATTTGTATCTTGTAGAGAATCATTCCTATCGCTCTTCTCGACTCGTCCATCGTAAATTTTATGTGTGCAACACAGTGTTTACGTTGTAACGTTATCGTAATCACAAATATAGCTGTACTGTTCGATACATTTTAAATTATATTACGAATGTTATGTGTTTAAAATGAACTTAAAGCAATAAGCAAACGTGAGCCTTTGTAAATACAAATTTAAATAAATTTATTGTTAAGCACGCCTGTGCCAAAATTGTATACAATGTGGCAGCAGCTGTGACAGAATGGCAGCGTGATGTTGCTACGCCGGCAGCTGCGCGCGCGTCGATTGCGAATGCGTCGGTAGAAAGGCGCCTCGACGATCGTTTTTTTATTGTACATAATGTAGGCAGTAAGTCCGTTTTACGATGAACGTTTTCTACACCTGTTTGTAAATGTAAATGTTTATTTAAAATAAATTTATATCGTGAGTTTACATACGTAGGCGGGAGATGCGAGGAAAATGATGGAAGGACATTTAGTTTAGTTTCTGGAAGTTTCCAGTCCACACCCAACGATAGTCAATTAGAAATTTTGAGATTTTTTGTACTTTTAATCAATTATATTATATACTCTAGCTTGTAAATAATGTAACGTGAACAACCTAGTGACTACAATATTCTTATATTGTAATTGGATTAGCAATAACTATTTCAGAGAGAAATTGTAATATTTTATGTTGTACTACAATCCTTATGAAAGATTAATTAAATTAACAATCACAAAATATAGTTTCATTTTTAAATATTTACAACTAAATTGTAGCCAACCTAAAGTATACATCAACATGTATATTGTGGTTGTCGCAAGACATGGACTTTGTTTCCAACAATTGACGTTTAATAAGCGATATTTGTCTAACATCTTTTAACGACCTTAAGGTCATTTGTCTTCTATGTGGACGGTACATCCTATGTTCCGTTTGCCATTCCCCTTCCAGAACTTGGGCCCCAGGGCAGGTTTTGCGAATTATATGGCATGAGTTATATATAATAAGTGTTTATTCCTTTCTTAAAAGGTAACCTAAAATTAGGTTTCGCCTTCATTTTAAAAGGGGTGAATAGGCCCACTTTGTAAAAGGGTGCAGTCTGCAAAGCAGTGCAAAAATTTAGACCTTGGCACACATCATTTATTATAATATTTACGACGCGTTTTCATTTAATGGGTGTAACACTGGCAGCTTTTAATCTTTGCTTGAACTTTAAGCATTTGGAATCAATAAAACAAAGACAAATTTAACAGTGTTTATATTTTGTATTGAGGTTAATAATATATGTGCCTGTGGCTTGGATGCAATTGACAAAAGTTCCAATAGCTCCGCTCAGGGGCCTCAAATAATTTAACAGCAAAACTTGCAGACGGAAAAAAATAGGAGCCGCGATTGGAATTAAAAAATAATATATAAAATTTACAAACTATTCAAAAAAGTAATTTTACACTTATGCCACATAGCTGAGCGTATGTTCTTTGACGATTGCACCTTTGGAAAAAGTATTAAAAAGTTGTCTAAAACGTTATTAACATTCGAATTAACATATTTTAAATACATTGAACAAGATCGCTATAATAACATACACAGGTACAAGAACATTACATAACAGATGTGATACCGCTTCCGCTTGCGGTGACACCGCGCTCGACGGGCGCCCCGTTCGCCTGGCTTTGGTGGTTTTGTGCACTAATCTTTACATGTTACATCTAGAAATATAAATGTCAACTTTGCTTCCCTACAGACAAATGTACAAGAACAAATACTAAAATAAACATCAAAAAAGATCCTATACGGATAATATAGCTCTTTACATTTTTATGACTTGAATTAAACCCTCAATCAAGTAAAGTTAAATTTCATTACACATGAACGCAATTTTAGTAGACATAATCGGGTCGTTTGTGTGTTGTAAACATATGTTTTGTTTGCAACGAAATTACAAAATAAATTGGCATCGATTTTAGGAAGCCGAATCTCAATGTAAGTCTTAATCTACAACAAATTTACAATTCGTAACAATTCACTACTTTACCACAATAACGTACTTAGTGTTAAAGCTTGCTTTATTTACACATGTTCAATGGATATTGAAACTCAATTTGACTACATAGAAAAATATTATAAATTAACAGCGGTTAAATAATAAATGCCGATGAAAACATACAAAAAGAAAAAAAGAAACTGTTGAAAAGGTAGCAGTAGACGATTCTTGGCGTGTGCTCTCGTAAGAAACATAGACCTTGTCTCATTTAAGTTGTTTCAAATTCGTATAAAAATACTCATTTACTAGGAAATATTTATAAAACAACGTTTCTAATATATTCTCTCAGCACGTTCGACAATGTTTGCCCGACTCATAAACAAAAAACAGTTATAGATGGCGCAATTATTCAAGTACAAGACGGCGATTGGAGAAGATCAATAGAAAAATAAACAGTATTATTTGATTATCTCTTTTATTCACTATAAATATTCTCTTACCGTATAATAAACAAATAAAATCTGACCGACAATGCGGACGACACGCTTCGGAAGTGGTCGCGCGTGTCGTGAAACTTGTAAATAATGAATTCCTTTAATGGCTAACGATTACTATCTACTCGCACGTCACACCGCACATTCACTCATCCATCCATTCAACCATCCACTCGCACAATAAACTACATCAACAACAATGGAAGAGTTCTCCGAAGCCCTGTTTCTAGAAATAACTTGCTTTTGTGTAAAATATAAAAAGAATTATTTAGTTTACTACTAACATGTCAAATCCTTTCGGTTATCATAGAACACGTCTGTTGTATACGCTCTTTATATCTTACAACCGCTTTATTAGCACGCAATCCTCACGGAGGAAAAATACTAATGAACAATAACCATTCATTAGTTTATCAAACGATTCCAAACAAAAGCGATCTATTTGTACGACAAAATACAATACATTTAAAGTATATAAATGGACACAAAATGCATAAATTATTGGAAGATATACTGGGGAATGCATTCCAAGACATGTATCCGAATCCTTAATATTACATATCAAACTTATAAAATTGACTTAACCGATATTTATAAAGTACATTTAATAATTTCATTAAAGTCTATTGTGACAGAGGAGCTCGCAACTCTGGCCGTCCGCCGCCGCGGGTGCGTCACTAGGCGTCTAAAGACAGTCGGCGTGCTCCAACGATTACTTTAATGTGCTATTTATTTATACATCACTAGTCCGCACCTGTACAACGCTAATCCCATGTGACATTGCCCCACTCGACATGAGCTTTTTGTACTATTGTGTTTTCACACGACTTTGTTCGCAGCAATTATCGGACCCATTGCTAAACTACAATTTAGAATGCACATACACAGAGCTCTATGTACTTAAATTATGTACTTTACATTATATAAAATATGTAATAATGATGGCTCTAGATTTGTTTGTATCTAAAAATTATCTTAACCAGGAGGAACGGTTTACTTATGTTAAAGTATATTTATTCACATGATAACTAGTTTTGTTCTACCAGTTTATTTGTATGCGTGCGAAGAATTTTATCATTATTAAACATGTTTACTCAGAATTTAACTGATGACTGGTAATATAAAGGTACCGTATTGATTCTTAGTCTTGCGAAATGTACTAACAATTACATAACGTACATTGTTCTGCAAATTCTGCAATAAGACTAACAAATTGTTTAGTAAAATTTAGAGATACTGACTAACACATCGTCGCAGGTGCCGGAGTGAACAGAGAACAAGTGTTGTTCTTGTCCATAATGTGCATCGACGGACGCGTGTGGCGGGCGTGACGTGACGCAACGCGACGCGGGCGTGGTGCGGCGTGCATGTTAATGCGGGGCCGGGTCGCTTCGCAGCGGCGGCTAGCGGTGATGCGGCGGAGTGAAGAACTGTCATTGCGGAGTGTCGCGCGCGGCGCTCCAGCGGTCGAATTCGATGCCGGAATCTGGTGAGACGCCGGCGGGGGGTGCGCAACCGCAGCCCCCCGCGCCGCGGCCCGCACCGCCACCCGCGCCCACGTCCCCTGCCTCCGCTCCCGGCTCACGCACGCCCAGCTCCTGCAGCACCTGTACGAATGACCCGCTACTTATTTCTGTTCCTCAACTTACAAGTTAAATAATTATACTTTTAAGTAAAATCGTTCACGTTAAGAATGTCATGTAAATCAAATCGGTTGGACAAAATGATTGCGTTCAAGTGTGTGCTTTATGTGTAATGACCTTTATTTACGTTTCTAATTAAGAATGATTCGATTGGTCACATACAACACGTGGCTGAGCTAGCGAATCAGTGGTGTTGTTCACGTGAATGAACTATACGCTAATATCCAGTTTCCGAAATGCCAATCAATTTAATTTTACACTGAATAATTGGTAATGTTATGTACTCTTATTTTATTATAATACACTTTCAAGCAATATCCCTAAGTTATATTGTAATAAATTTAAGGAGTTCATAAAACAAAACGTGAAAATTTTTCATATTCCTTTTTTACGTGATAGTAATATTGAATGTTTAAATAATAATAATTCATAGAGGAAATGCTTTAACTACTGGATTAAGACATCTAAAACTGACCACAAGAAGTCCCTTCTAAGTTTGTTGTGGGCTCATGACCGATCTGAGCGCATTTGGAACCTTCGTAGCATTAATTGAAGAATGTTTCATAAATTAGATAGTCCACTTTAAGAGATCCTTTGTGTATATAAATAAATGAATAATTTGTGTTGCTATGAAGCCTGAACACAGCTCTGCCGTTCCGTATTTTTCTATAGTTTTATAAAAGTATACATTAAAATTCAACATTAGCGATTCTTTATAATTGCTAACGTTTTTACCACAGACACACTCTACGAAGTTTTTCGCGTAATTTTGAGTAAAACCTAAAAATTAACAATAGACAAAGACAAATAGTATTAGCTAACATATATTTATGAATAAAGATTTATTTGAATGTATCTTTCAAAAACTAAGGCAGGCGGGAGTTTAGCGACAAATAATTTTTGAACAATGTTAGGTGATGCAATGCTGGTTTCATTGATCTCTCAGAAGCTTGTCGATACCGTTTGTCCTGTACTTTGTCAATCTTTATCACGTAACTGTTGGGCGTAACAGTACTTATTACTCTACTGTTGCTAAATTGACGAGCATATTAGAGTTAAATATAACATTATTCATATAACACATATTGTAAGGATATGGATTAGATAACAAAAGCAAACTTGAGTGTTGCTACAATAATTGACTGTGTTTTAGTGGTTAATTATTTTTTATTTCCGAAAGAATGACATTTTTAATTCAGCCCAAAAAAATATTGGACTGAATTATGATTTCAATATTATACAGCGATAAATGTTAAATTCTAATTGTTTAATAACTGTTAAACAAATGACCGCAGCCTCGTGATTGTAGCAACTTATACAAAATTAATCAGGAGTTCAATTAGGAGTTTGCATGGCTCAAGCTACATATTTGCGTTCTGCAAAGTATTGCACTATACCTATTGAACATGTTATCAAGTGCAGCGTGCCTCTAAAGGAATGAATTAGTGTTAACAAACGTAAACAAAACCTTGACCCAGAGACTTGAACAATGACGTGTTAATTATTTCTACATTCGCTTCCAACTTGTACATTCTAAGACGTTATCTGCTCGACCGTGTCCCTGGCACCGACCATCTGGTTCTGTCACCAAATTAAAAAAATGAATCAACTCTAATGTAAGCGCGACATGGCTGTATACTGGACTTTATATGTTTAGATTACAGTCCCCTCCATCCCATCATGTTATATTTATGCGTTAAAATGCAGGCAAATATTTACAAAATATGTTTATGAAATATTAAGTAAATACTTATTAACGTGTTCAGAAGTCGATTAAAGTTACACCAAAATCGACCTTAGAATTATTGATGTAGTGTGTGGAGTATAGTTCTTTCGCGTTAAACATGTAGAAAATTATCAATGTCAACCGTCCATCAACCAATTACATGGTTAGCCACAACCGTTGCGTTCCAAACTATGTTTTCAAGGATCACCAGAGTCACTTAGCGATTTATTTTTATATACCGTTATTTGTTTTAAATACAATTATGTTCCTTTTGCTATAGTTCGCTCATGTTTTAGCTTCTTCAAACAAAACCTTAGCAGTTTTATCTTATTGTGCTGTGCCTATATTTAAGACCTGTTATAATATCTCAATTTAAATATACATATTAGATAATTCTTGTAGGCGCTAAAACTAGACTTAATTAAATCATTTTTAACTCAAACTAACAATGCTGCAATTACTCAAGCCCTTTCTTGAACTAGTTAGCTATAATAATTTTACTTCACTAAAGTTCCATTACTTTATATTCTAGTTATTTAGCAATATTTCTGTTTTTTTTTTCTTATTTTTATTCCCGTCATAAGAAACTTTCTTTGAAATTAAGAACGATTTGATTAGTTGCGGGAAGTGGCAGGGCCAGTGGATAGTGATAAATTGATTCTTAACGCGAAAGAACTATGGTGTTAGGTGTGGCGGGTTGCGATGCGGCGGGCGGCGTAGTAACACAAACAGACCTTACTCAGGCTGACGCTGTGTTCGTGGAGGCCGAGGTCGCGCTCGAAGCAGTGCAGCTGGCGCATGAAGTGGAAGTTGGGTGCGATGTCGGTCTTGCGGCTGCGCACCAGCTCAAAGGCGTCGCGCAGACACAACCGGTGGCGCTGCATCAGGTAGGCCAGCGTCACCGTCACGGAGCGCGACACGCCCGCCACGCAGTGCACCAGCACGCCGCATCGCGCCGACATAGCCTCTTCTGTAACCCAGGTCACAAATAAGTATTCAAAAGAAACAAGAAAGTAGAATAATGTTCTTCACCACTAATAATGTAATAAGCGAATGTCTACTTCTATCGATATTAGCGTTAACCACTTCACTTCGATACGAGCATCGACTATAGCCGACAGCCACAGATAAATGCGAACAGCCGCCACTTGCTTTGATAAGTCTGCAATGACATATCTGATCAATAAAAACGAATCGCCTGATGTATTTCTACGTTTAACGTACGAAAACGAATCTAGCATAGCAATTCGGATATTATTTGTATTTCGTTAAGGCACGAGGTAGCCACAGAGAAAACGAAAAAAATTCCGTGGATGTAAATCCACGACTAAATGTTTGTCAATTAATAATATGAAAGTTATTATAATAATGTAATAACGCACTACTAGAACATAGTACATACTCTAGAATTTAATTGAAAACTTATTTTTGGGCTATATGTCGATTATTAAATGAATTGACAAAGTGATCCGCTGTAAAATACGTCATATTTTTATTGGACTAGGACAGGTTTATTATTTTATATAGGGAGAAGTCGACACTGTCCAATCAATATATAAAAGAGTTTAGTAATAATTGAAAATTTTGTGCTGCACAAAATATCTTTGATTACATACTACCCTATTGTATGACTCAGTGTAAAGCAAATTGTAAATGTCTTACAAATTAAACTATGTTCGTCAAAATAGTCCATATCGTCTTAATACAGCAGAAAACGATTAGACAGCGAGGATTTTTATAAAAACACAAATTTGCCTTTTAATGGCCTTAGTAGATCTGGATATCTCCAACTAAAACAAAATAAACTCGCCTATAGCACCACACATCAAAGTACAAGTTTTAGTAGTTGCAATGATATAATTCATTCAAGTCATCGCAAGTAAAATAAGTGCTACTTCTATATTTTAAATTAATAGTTCTATTTGACAAAATTATACTGTTTCTTAATTAATGAGCGATACATTGCCGAGAAAATAAGTAGAGAATAATATTTTATACTAATTGATATCTTAAAAACGGTCGTAAACAATTGCGATGCAACTTTATCTGTTGCGACCTTGACGGACGTCATAAGTTTTATCGCTGTACGTAAGGACGCAGTCACCTCTGGGATGAGTAATGGAATATTTACGTACGAGTAAAGAACATACACGCGATAGAAACAACGGGCGGCCGTTACATCATATTCATATCCGGCTCGCGGGCAATCGAAAACCTTGCCTGTTCTTCCTAATTACACTCGACTCGATGTGAATATAGATCTAATTTTAGACTTTATTTATACCTCTCTCTTACAAATTAAACAAGTGAATTCATACCCCATTTTAATCAAAAAGGTGAGGAAAGATAAGGGTTATAATAAAAATTGTTTCCTTCTTTTTTGTTCTGCCCGTAAATAAGACATCAGAAAAAAAATTATATCGACTGCATATATATAGCTTGTGAAAAACTTTATTTTCTGTTTATTGGTGCAAGTGCTATTTTTGCGATAACAGGTCTTTAAAATATTTCAAACCATACGCATATATATATATATGCGTATGGTTTGAATGCGTATGTTGAAAAGATCTGTGTAAATGTAGCCAACAGTGAAGCAAATAACTTTATATATTTATTAATCATATTATTTTATCAAAAATAACGAGACTAAACGACTTTCCAAGATTAATAACCAAAATTACAAATAGTATAAAATTATACTTTTTTTTAAGCAAACATAAAATGTTTATGAACATTGCTTCCTAAAGTGATACAAGTCTCCAAGGGAAACTCAAAGGGTCTATGTTGGTTCATAATTGGTAAACGTTTCTCGGAAGTTAGTAGTATAAAAAAAAGAACTAAAATATTGCCTTGACTTCCCCTAACAATGCAACAATATTATCTACATATTATAAGAAGCTCAGTGGCTGTTATTTGAAAAACCTTGCATATTCCATATGCGGTATAACGAGCGACTTTCAGACCTGGATCTAATCGTTACATTTTTGTCTCGTATTGGGTCAATATGATCAGTTAAAAAATAATTATTATTCATTAACTGAGATTTAAAATTTAAGGTATATCATTTAAAAAAAATCTTAGTATAGCGTTCTAGAGTTTTAAGTTGAAACGTGTGGGACTTGGTTCGTTAATTCAATTACATGGTTGGTAATGTAATGGTTCATCAAACATTATTATATTTTATTTCAAAAAAGCATCTGTTGTGTTTGTGACCGGCTCTTCTCAGCAGATCAGCATCCCCAGCCGGCGGAAATTTAGTACTTATGATGTTATATATATATATATATACACATATCGGATAACTAACCTATGAAGCGTATGGCTTGTGGGAAGTGCACGGCGAGGTTCTGGCTCCAGTGGTCGGCGATAGGGATCTTAAGGTAGTTGATGCCGCAGCCCTCCGCTTCGAACGTATTCGGCAGGTCGGGCGTCACGTTCAGCACGTACTGCAATCAAGTACGGGGTACATTTATTACTATGTTATACATTCAATATTAACTTTATGTCATAAATGCATTAAAAACTTAGTGTTGTAACTAGAAATGGAATTACTTTGGTAACAATTTTAAACTATATGCAACTAAATGTTTCGCAATATACCAGTAAAAGAAATTAAACTTTGAGCTGGGCGGCTTCTTGACATATAAAACGTAGTAGAGGACAGAGGTACTTTTATTGGTTTTTTTCTCGAGCTACCGGCTTGCATTTATGTCACGTATACGCTATTGAGCAGATTGAAGAGACACTCTAATGAAGCCAAGTGCCTCATCGTAGTTCGATATGGCAAGCAAACGATAGTTGAACAATGCAACACAATGTATGCCTTAAATTTTCTAAATATTCATCAATTAATAGAGATAAATTATAGAAATTTATGTAGTAGAAATAAATACGGTTTTGGTAACAATATTAAAAAAATCCAATAATATAAGTAGCCAGCTCAAAGGCACCCCGTGAGCAACAAAGAGAGCTATGTTCAATTTCGTTGCGTGATCAAATCAGAGGTGATGAGATCAGCACAGGAACCAGACACTACAGATGTAGCTCGTAGAATTTCTTTCCTGAAATGGTAGTAGACCACGACCCGGTAGATGCCGCACGGGTAGACCGTTACTAGGTGGACCAACTAAATAGTTTCATTCAGACACTTCGAAAACCACTACATTTAAAATCCACACACCATTACTGGCAACAAATACTCATTAAAGACCTTCGCGTTGAGACGTTCAGAGGTATTGGAAAGAACTAATACGTACTTTAATATTGTGCCTGGCGAGCGCGTCGCAGTCCTCGCTGTTGGTCGAGTTTCCCAAGTATAGGTTGGGCAGTATCTCGATGGGGAACTCGGGCTGCACGTGCGTGTGAGTGTCCTCGCACTCGGACGAAGAGCCCGACGACAGGACCTCTTCGCAACCGGATCCGGATATGCGTAATGATCTGAAATACAAATAGTCAACCATATAAAGAAAAAATATTACATTATTAATGATTGGCAACACGTGTAAAAGTTTTGATAGAATGAATGTACAGAGCTTATTTGCTGTCAATTGATGTACAGAAATATTATTTAACGTAATGATGATATAGTAAAAAAACGTTTTCAAAATTCCGATTAATACGTATTCAAATTTAACTTTGTTTAATATCTGTTTTTGCAGACTGTACTGCCAGAAGTTATTGGTCTATCGCATTCCAACCCTTTAAAAGACCCATTTAAAGCCAACATCAACCTCCCTCTATGCAACAGAGCATATTTCACAGGACGCATTAGCTAGTGTAATTACTGCGTCAGTAAGATATATCGTGGCATGTGTTAGGGTGACCGTCTTTTCTGGCATTAGTAGGATCGCAGACTATTTCGAGCGGATTGTGACTATCAAGTATAGGCAAGTATGATGGCAAGTATGAGTAGGCAAATGTACAAGTCGTGCACATATTCTTGTAATAAAAATAGTGACATATTTATAATTTTAGATTAAACTATGCGAGACCACCATAAGCACGTTGCAGCGTACAATGCTGCATTAAAACAGTACAATGTCTTTTCTTTTAGCAGCAAGAGACAAAAGTAATTATTAATTCATACAAAAACGTTATTCGTACTAAGGAATGTCTTTCCATTTATCGTTAGCTAAAAAATAAGTTCGACAAACCATTCAATCAGTTTTCGGAACAACTTTATTAAATCGTGACAACTTTGTTTCAATTAAAGTTTGTTGTGGGAGTGATTTCCATTAATTCTTTTGCATTTTCGTAGAAGCAAAAGTAATATATAGGTGCAATTTCTATACATACAATAAACCCTATGCCCTGAAAAAACTTCTTAGTTTAAAAGTTCTTAAAAAGGGGCTCCTTGCGAGGGTGTTAAGAAATGAAAAAGTGGCCAGCAAGTCATTAACAATTTGTGTATTTACTGGCACGTAGGTACTTAATTATACAGCTGAAAAAGTTATACATAGGTAATATTTCAGGAATGAAAAATTATATCATTTCAACGAAAAACATCATGGAGCCGAAGAGCAGTCAAGCTCCACAGACTAACGCGAAACCGTGAGTAACTTTTAATGATGCTTGTATGGTGGCATCGTAAGGTTATCGTTCGTAACGAGCTTTGCCAACAACATAACTCAAGTAGGATAAAAAGTAAAATGGCCAGAATTGATTAACAGAAAGCATATGATTTTTTCATCTTGATAATACCAGACCATGCATTTCTCTATCCGCTAAGCAAATATTAAAATACTAGATAAGTATGGGTGATCTTAATCTTAACAAGTATATATGAGTATGTAAAATGCGGGGACCCATGTAGGCTTGACTCGATATGTCGACTTATAAAAACGAGTCTATTGTTGTTTGAACAATGCGAACACTTAATCGATTGATCTAAATATTTACTACAAAACATCTGTAATATCCAAGATTTAAGATAGAAACAAAGATTTTAAAGGTCAAGGTTTAGGTTTTAGGCAAAGAACATATTTAAGGACACAATTGTATAGTTCTAAGACAATGTATATAAAAAGGCCGAACAATAAAACAAAGGACATCGAATCACATTTTCTTTAAAGGTTCAGATAAAAATAGAACACCTATAAAAGCTATTATAAAAGAGAATTTGCCAATTCGCCTTAATTTCGACAATCGCCCACCTCCTCGCTTTTTATAGCAATGTGACCGCCCACGTGCCTCCGAATCCGAAGGGCCCTCTGCGTTTACGGAGCAAGAGTCGTATTTTTATAGAGGAGCATATTTAATTTGTTTCCCCGCAAGCGGCGAACCGGCGTGGGCGAGTACTGCGTGGGATTGTTCGCATGCAGTAACGCCAGCGGCGGAGCGAGCGTCTGCGGGGCGGCGAGGTGGCAGCGGGCGCAGCGCGATCGATCGTGTGCTGCTCAATGGGGGAGGAGGCCGCGAGCTTCACCATCCCCCTCACCATTCACCTGCCCCCGTGGATCAATGGCCGCCCACACGGCATCCTTACTAGATCCCCCCGCGCCTCGCCGCGACGCCAACGCGTCTCACCCACGCGATGCTCACCGAAACTTGCCTTCTCAATCGTCTCGGCGTCATTCAAGTAACTGCAAAAACAATCTACTGAGACTGCTACTACACAAAAAAGGAGCGATCCGCGCGTGGCCATGTCCTGACCAAAAGATACCTTATAACCTTCTCGAATTGCGTGCCACTCATTTTCCTAGTTTGGAAGCTTCCGAAAAAGTATTCGTTATTCACTTAAAAATTAAACGTACGAATTCTTATTATGCAAGTTTAGCAGAGAATGCCTACGGCGTTAAATTCACTTTTTTACTTAGTACCTAAAGTGTAAAATAAATAAATTTCAGTACAAATTTCATTGCAATCGATATAAAACTATACATATCAAAAGCAAATTAAGGAATGTTGGACTACCCCGCATCTCAATCAAATTTATCTTTTCCATCAAAAACTAGCTTCATAAAATGTTTAATATATTTTATGAAACACACTTTAATAAAAAAAAGTTCACAAGCCGTTATTTAGGCAAGTAATGTATTTGCCCATGTCAGTTCTCTAAATAGTCGTTGGTAGGAAATTCTAACCGACACGACATCCGGCGTGTGCCCCTGTCTAATGGGAAATTCTAGTCAGGCGCCTAACGCCCTATTCGGTTGCTAGCATGTGCGGTAATCGGAGTAATTATTAATAGTTAGTACGGTAGGCGAAGAGGGATAGGCTGCGTGGGCGAGCGTGGGTGACGGCGGCCAGCTCCATTCAGGGGAGCTCGCCTACGTACCGCGATCTGTTTATCGTGTCGAAGGTACCATTCTACGTGGGATAATGTCCGGACCTGTCACCCACGTCGCCAACGCATCGATCCGATACGAAAGTCAAAAGCTATTTTTATTGTAAACAATTTTATTTCTTATAGAAGCTAACATGGTATTTAAATTAGAACCGTATTATTTTTTGAAAAACTTAATTGTTCTGTGATCTTTACGTAACTTATAACATACTGTTAATCTATATCTTAGATTTTAAAACTGTATGAGGGTGTAATTTCCTTGTAAATTATTTTATCAAAATGAGAACATGGGTAAGGTACATGGTATAATAAGAAAAGGTATTAAAATATGAATAATTCTCTTAAGGGACAAAGATTCTGAAAGATCTGATGCTGTTCCATAATTAGTTGTTTGCCTGTCGACAGAGCTCATGGCGCATGAAGCTCACGGGCTCGCCGGCCTGACTCGCAGCGCGCTCGCGTTGTATGACAATGTGGCATCGGCTTCGTGCGAATCCAATCTGTATTTGAATGGCGGGTGCCGGAAGCCGCGCCGCAGCCGGCCGTGTTATTAATGAACAATTCTTATATGTGCGGCCGCTGCCTTCGCAACCGTCGGATTGACGACACGCGAGCGACGCTCGCCTGATATGGATAAAAGGTGGTTTACAACTCGGCCGGTTTACAGGGACGTGTGTGTGGGCGTGCGGTGCTCCGTCGCACAGGAATGCGGCTCGACCCGCCCGCTGCCAATGACCGCCCGCAAGGGACTTTTTTTAACGCCCGTCGCGCTGGCAGCCATCCTCACAGGACTAAGGACATAGGTATCGTGACCTCACTTTCAATCGAGATAATCATTTGTAAGGGTGAATTATTTAAAAATATAATTTCGTGTCATTACATTAATAGAGTATTTTTTTTTTATTTAAATCACCTCCTCTGTAGCCAAATAACTTCTTATTATAATTTCTACTTTTTACATTTTTCCTTACCGCTAATTCGTAATTTTTTTTTTGTTTTTTGGTACCTAATTATTAATTCGTTATTATTTACCTAGATTGTTTATCGCCAAATTTTAATCTGTTTATATAAGTTTTCTGTTTACTGCCTTATTATAATGTTTATTTCCTATCCTATATTTCTATATCAGTCTTAAATTAGCTACTAAATCTATTACTTTGTGTTCAAACAAATTTTAACAACATTGTGACATTATGGCACACTATGTTCTAATTTTCATTTCTTATCCTGTTTTTTTTACGTTTCTAATACTTATTCTAAATTAACTCTGATATTTTAATCATAGTTTGTGCGCGTGCCTCCTATTATACAAATAGATTGCATTAGGCACACTGTTAAACCAATCTTCTTCCTCTATTACTTAATATCTACAATTCAAAAGGATTCTATTTCTATTTAACAATTTCTACCCTTATTTCATGTTTTATGTTATTTAGTCTTTTAAGTATCCGGCGTGTACTGAACTGTCGTTTCCATCTAGAGTCTTATTAACTATTTTCTCAATGAGGGCGAGAAGCGGCGGCCTAAGCATACCATCACAGAGCATTTCAGGTAGCGCGCCGAGGTCTAACCTCCAGTCCATTACTGATAAGTCATTTATTGTTCAAAGGCTGTACTTGGGATAGTTCAACAACAGGTGCAGTGCCCCCTCTTCCACATGCGGGCTGCACTTGCAAGCGGGGCTGTCCTTCAGTCGGAATCGGTGCAGGCACATAGCAAAGCCTTCGTGTACCGTGGGCATTTGCGTTTGGATTTGAGTGAACGAGCTGTCGCGCACCAACTTATGAGACGCCCGGACGTCTGGCAGGAATGCTTTTGTGAATTTTGTGATTTGGTCGTCTGACTTTCGTTTCTGCCAGACCTCTAGCATCTCTTGTTTAAACAGGTGCTTAGTGGGCGAAATACGCATCCCGTCGTAGATCGATTTGGTCTTTAACTTCAGGACCGCCTCTTTTGCCAGCTCCTTGGCCATTAATTCTCCTCCAACCCTACGCGAGCCTTGACCATCGTTTGAGCCATCGCTTCGTCTAATTTGTTTGCGTATCTCGAACGCTATCGGACGACAGAAAGTCCGACCCCTCAGTAACACGAGTGATGAACTCTCCGTCGGGCATCGTTAAGTCGTCCCTGAAACCTAACTGGAAGACAGTGCAGTGACACGCGAGTTTGAGTTTCAGCAAGTATTATAAACACAGCTTTTCTCAAACTAAATCAATATTTCAAGTGATTTTGTAGACGAAAGGATTTTAAAGTCACACAGAAACTGAATAGTTTAGTTAAATTTCGATAGTAATTGTCAGTTTTTGTTGATCATAACAGTTTGTTGTAATTGCTCGGTGTAAGGCGGCGAGTGCGGAGTGCGACGTGCGAGGCGACGCGGGGACCGCAGAGGCGGCGGTTGATGCAAAATGGTAAATTATTAGTAATACGTAGGAAGCGGTGGTTATTTAGCAAGTGTGTCGAGGTTAAACGGCAGCCCGCGCTCGACCGCTTTGTTTATAAAAGTGCTCTATTTCTGTTGATGCCCGCACACTCTTTAAATGGCCACGACGATGAATTAGTTTCAAACCGTACATACGTTACTTACGAAAAATAAATTGTTTCATATTTATAAAGTAATTATTCTCTTCTTTCCTTTTTCATTACACCTCATAATTTACATTTGTGAATTAAAATCACTATTAAAAAAATCCTTGTCTAATTATTGTCGGCTCTTTGTAAATGATATGCAAGCAATTAAATCTAGAAAATTATAATAAAACTTAACTTAATCCGACTTACGTTCCCGACTAATTTGGACAGGCCAATTAACACCAGCTTGACTGGGCTTGGCTTTCCGAGACATTAAGATTTTCATATCGCTATTGGAAAACTATTATATACTATTATATTTCTAAACAGTGTCATTGAGATCTTGAAAAATGTCTCCTATAAAATTAAAAATAATTATCATGCACATATTTAAAAGACTATTGCTCATCGATATCTATTCACATAACAGAATATTATATATTTCTCGAAATATCTACACATGGTAAGTGATGGTTTAACAAAATTATAAAGTAAAATTTTATTACGAGATCATGGGAACCGAGAATAAACCCAGATAACAAAATGAACTATATTTGTCAAACAGGAATCGATATGAAAACATTTAAAACCAATGTAGAAATTTGTTCATGCGAGTCACAGTAATATTGTTCGCGACAGAAAATCAAAACGAGACCCTAGATTCAGCAGACGAGCGCTCTGTACCAGATCATACGACCTCAATACGTCTCTCAAGAAAACGAGTGAATTGACCCCGTATGAAATTGCATGTGACCTATGATTGATGCCACTGAGATCAAATGGTGTACATTATTAAAAGGCGTTTTATTAGGTACAAAAATAACTCGCCCTTAATATACAGGCATCGAACTAAACTAGAGTTAAGATTAAAACTATCTCACGTAGATTTTTTTCAACTTTGAATTTGTTTCAATTATAATTTACTGGCAATACATTTATTTACGTATTTTACCTTATATTTTAACTACATATCTGATAACGGTAACGTGTTTTCATTATTTACAATTCGGTCTCCCCTTAGTTTGTCGATAATCTTCGTTCAAGAAGATTGTCATAAACTGTTGATGATGGTAGGTCAATACCTGCGACCATACCAAAGGTTCTTTTGGAAAGCTAAATCATGTTTTTGAATATTAAACTGATTAAAATATTAATATACTTATATTAATGTTTATTCAGTTAAAACCTGTATAATAATTGCGTTAGATAATACTATCACATTTTCAATAATTCACCATCACAGCGTGATGAGAGCACAAGCAGGGTAGTGTTATAATTTTAACCGATAGCGTAATGATTTTCACAATATTTTCGGGAGCGTGTTGTCGATTTTATTTTAAACGTGAGCCGCGCTTTGAATCAACGTTATTCCGGGTGGGATGTCTTCATCGATATTTAAACTCCACGTGGAGTTATTTTTAAAATGTTAAATATAGTTATCCAATCTCAGTATATTAAAACAAGTAGTATTTGAAACAACCATAAATTGAGTCACTGAAAACTGATAGTTTTATGTCTAAAATGAAAGAAACTCGAAAACGTATAAATTCAGTAGTTGAAATATTTAAAACTTAACTGAATTTTTTGTACTGGTTACAAAATAAAGTAGATAAATTCATTTGTACTAATATTGTAAGTTACAGTACATAGATTACGACTACAGTAGGAAACGCAGACAATTACCTATCAAGAAGTAATCATTTAATTACTTTTGGATTTTTATGTACACTAAATGGACAAAACTTAAGTTTTTTAAAGGACTGAAGATATTTTATAGGAAATTACAAATTACATAGACAGTTACGTAAACTTGTGATGTCACTAAGAAAAGCTACGAGCTACGCCTTACGATGTAAGATCCGCGCTCGGTATGTTCAGCTTGTGATGCACTATACTTGGCTACAAACAAAAACAATTCTTACAATATTTTGTCAAGGTGATCAAACTTTCTATATATGATTGACAAGAAATGTAATTGACGAGAGTCATTTAATTTAGTACATTGAAGGGTTTAAAATGCACATATGGGACATCCATATTATTATAAACATATAAATAATAAGTTTTAATCAATGATATAAAGTAATCAATCACTCAGTATGGTATATGTGTTCTATCACGGTCGAATCGTAGAATTTCTTTTTAAAAGATCGAGCGAGACAACCCTGGCGGTGCGGATGAGGCCATGGCGTGCGGTATATGTTCGTGGCTGTATATATTCGTGAATGAACTCACGCGAGTGTTCGCGCTTGACGTCACCTCATGACGTCGTCGCTGATAACCTACGTTCAGGAGCTCATCTATTAACGCATGATTTTCATATCATAAGACTAACTAAACTCACTGTAGACGGTATATGCAATATTTTTTTTATAAAATTTTGATATGTGGTACCGGTAGACCGAAGATCGGTACCCCATTTAAGTTGGCCGACGACATAGTCCGTCATTGTAGCGATCTTTGGTTTAATGATGATGATTTTTTTCTTGTAATAAAATGTTGAAGCTCCGTGTGATACTTCAAGATCATATAGTTAAAGTAATTTAATTAACGATTTGCTGCGTTACTTATTGTACATATCCTACTAATATTATTTTATCTTTTACATATACAAAGCTCAGAGAACAAAAATCACTCTACGTATACCCAAATCACAGAATTAGAGAGTAGTTACCGAGACGAATTTTGATTAAATAGAACGTTTGCTTAAGTTATAAAACTTAAGACGGAAATGGTCTTGCCTTACGGCTTGCTTAAATATGACCACACATTTTTTTAAAAATATTCAATTCAAAGATATAATAATTCTCTATACACATATGCTCACTTGCCTACTTAACAATAAGCTAACAGAGTTCTGCTGGCTTACAACCCAAATAAGAGAAGCTTTATGAGAGAGAAAGATTTAGATGTTGTTATTCATAACATTACTACACGAAAAAAGTAAGCACAGAGTATGCCTTTACTAGCGAGCAAGAACTGACGAAAATTAGTCATGAGTCATTGAACATTTTTATTACATGAAAGATGCAGCTTCGAGTACATCCGCATTGACCACTAAAAATAGCAGCCTGTTTTGTATGGGAGCGTTTGATTCTTGATCATTAATACAGATTGCGATGAGATGCTCCTTAAGATGGAACGCAATAAAAAAAACATTTAAAAATGACGGTAGAGGATGAGTTGCAATTTAAGTTGTCCAAAGAATGTTTATGACGCACTAAGTCACCGTCACCAACCATTACACTATGTGTAAGAAAGCAAGTAGAAAAAATTATGTCAACAGTAATAATCATGAGTACGAATATATTTTTATTACTCAAAGCCTTAATATGGCCAAAACAATGAGATAACTTTGAACGGTAATCAACACCAAAGTCACGTTAACCGATAAACACGCACTACTAGACATAGGCCTCCTGCAAAGATCGCCACAACGACTTCGTACAATGTGATACACCGTTTAGTGTGACGCATTAATCATAATACTATAATAATGTTATACAAAGTTCGAAGCTACATATATGATTACAATGAATCGAGTGATTACGTAGCAAAGCGTATGGATGGTCAGCGACGGCCTCCAGGGTGCCGCGGAATTATGTAGAGAAATGTTACCGCGCCTAGACAGCCGTGACGTTGGCGTTTGACGTCAGTCGCTCCGAGGTACCTGACGTCGCGTGAGTGTGCCGTGCCAAATAATAAATTACTTTAGGGTCCCCACGCGCCTGACTTAAGTAAACATATACCTAACTACAGAATAGATATGTAAAATTCACATATTTTAACTATAATTTAGATAAAAACATATAACCGCGTGTTGCTAAGGCCAAAACTTAAAAACGGCTCCATCAATTGAGTTAGATTTTATTTTAACATCTTTAAGGGATGAATAAGGATCATAGAGGAAATATAAAAAACAACAGCAAAGTGTATTGGTATTTCACATAACAATATTTATGTATAACATGTACATAGAGTACTCATATAAAAGATCGCAATTCCCTTGATTCCGATTGTGTTTATGAAATTATTTTTGTACTGTACGAAATATAATATAAAAAATTTGTCAATGTCATTGTCCCGACAATACATTTTTTCAGTATCATATATGTTTGGCGTATTATAACTTTGTTCGAGTAGATACGTTATAAATAGATAAATTCACAATACTTGCGTTACGACTTTTGTTTCTATAGAAACATGTTCAATAGGTCGTTCGTGTGTCGACATCCTTACTGCCTACGTCAATGTCGCTAGAGTAAGCATACTATGTATTCAATGAGTTACGAACAAGCTTTTTTGCGTGCAATCTAAACAAAATCTTCAGATTTTTACATCTGATAACGAGAACCTTGACGTAAACAGACGTCAGTCGGTGCTCCTGTACTATGGTGACATTCCTTCTGGTGAATTCGTCCTCGGTACATTTTTTTTATTTCCATCTCATAAGTTACTTTACCTCTCCTTTAATTAATATTCTACCTAGCATAAATTTAATAAAATCGAAATCACAATCAGGTAATTTCATTACACACAAAAAATAAAAATCAATTATGACAAATAACATTTGTTATAATTGATTTTTATTTTTTTAAGTTACATCGGACACAAATTAACTAATTATAATAATGTTAAGTAAAAACACGTTACAGTAAAACAAGAAGCTTCAACTCCCTGAGCTGTAATACGAAAACACCCCATTAGGTTAGAGGCGGTACATTAACGGTCTTGCTGTGTAACTTTTTACTTCCCCGGGGCGTAGCATGTAGCTGCTTTTAATTACAATTAGTTTTTCTAGTTTTTAACTGACGCCGTTATAATGGAATTATATAATCAAAATGTAAAGAAAACAAAGTCATCGAAACTTGTCATTGTTGTATTCACAACTTCATCGACTAATGTCGAACATATCCCCTTAATAATAAATTTATTATTGATGGGAATGATATATTTTGAAACACTTCGCTCAAATAGGCTTAATCGCAGAATTTGAAATCGCGTAACTGCCGCAAAAACAAATAATTATACTAAACGCTTACGAAATATTACCTATGCAAAATATTTTAAGGTAAAATGAAATAACTAAATGAATATAATAGTCTCAAAGTTAGCACACCCCGAGCTCCCCCTCTCGTCTATAGGCGCGCACGCCCGCGTCTCGGCGTGGGCGTCATTACACCACCATAAACTTGAAAGCCGCTATTTATAGTGAGGAAACGATAACGTGAAAGGGAGCCGTCAGCCCGCTCGTAGGCGGAGGAAGTTACGGCGAAACACTGAATGTTAACAAGATAAACCAGATAGAATTCAATTCCTACAGAATGACGTCAGCCCATTGACAAAAATCAAAAGAGCGCACTTGTAATTGCTGAATGGTAGAGTCACGTAATTCGAGGCCGTATGTAAGTAGTGCATAAACGCGAAAGTGCACAGCGCCGCGCAATAGTGGATAGTGAGCGGAGCGACTTCCGTGTGCGCGTTCGCTGCGCCGTATGAATGGAGTCATTGAATGCCGCTCGCTCGCTTCTCTAGCGCAGCACGCGGACGCCGACTTGCCACTTGCTCACATCAATGGCCCGCTGCAGTCACCGTCGCTCTAAATGAAAATAATGAATGGGTTTATTAACCCGGCGGCCTTTACTGTACCCGCTGCATTGCGTCCAATACGCAGTTTTTATGGCACGCGGTGGAATAATGATGAATCGTTACGCAGAACTGATTTTACTTCGCCAATTTAAGAATCGTGCTGAAATAGTAAATTTTAAGAACAACTCAATCGATAGTTCCGTGGCACTATACATAAAATAGTTGCCATCTTAGTAATGAGAGCGAGCGCAAAGTTAGCTATACTCGTGAATGAAGTTTACGACATCGACTTGACTGTTGCACACAGACAAGCGGCAATTGGCACTTAAAAGTGTCAATTAGTTACGGCAACGGAGGCACTCGTATACATGGCGATAAACAACGAGGTGGAACAAAGAACAATGTTTCCACTGTTTTATTGCGTTTTGTTACTAAGAATTAGATTATGATAACATATTGTAGTTTCTTAGTGATCGATCTTTTGTACCTACCTAGGATGATTAAACTTCGAACCTAACGTCGTCGTAAATGACGTAATTCAACGAAGAACGAAACTACCTACACATTAATTATAACGAAAACTCCGTTAAAAATACAAAAAGAAGTATAGCGCTATTTATATGAATTACTACTACTAATAAATATATTAATATTATATAACAACAGTAGGTTGAAATGTAACTAAGTTGTGAGGAGACGTAAATGTGCAGTAAAAGCGTTTCACTTTTAACACGGTTATTTAAATAAGTGTAGCAATATCAAAGTGTACGGAGTCATCGACGCAAGGTCGTTGGTACCGTGAAAGCCGTCATGTGTCGCCCGGTCGTGCCGGAACCCGGCAGTCGACTTTTCCCCCGGTAAAAGGTGATCGGGGGGAAAAGTCTCACGCGCATGAAATCGGATTCCCACGCATACTCGTTCCTCCTCTGCGACATTAATTACCGACAACATACATGTAAGGTTTAGCTTCACTGCTTGTTATGTTAGTTCTTAATCTGCCTTTCGAGGAAATATTACATAAGTCATGAGTCAGATTTACGAGACGGGTTAGTTAAAAATGAATCATCAAATTCCTCAAGTGTGGTGAATTCGTACCAGTAGGCACGAATGCTCCTCGGGGACCCGAACTTGCGTCAGCACGTTGTTCTGAATTATTTACTACAGTCATAATGTAGTTATTTTGTGGTTTCATTTATTTTACATATATATATATATATATATATATATATATATATTTGTTACCATGTGTACAGCGTATGAAATATAACAGTTTTAGTGACGCATAAGTCGCCTGACGCTTGAAACACTTTTATTTAAAATATTCCTTTTCAACCACCGTATAAATGTTGCCTGTCAAAAAAAAAATTAAACATAGAAGTGAAGATATTAATTTAAAAACAATATGTATGTTCCTCAATACATTGTTTTTTTTTTAATTAATAGAAAAATCCACGAAATGTATTTGAAAGTATTACTCAACGGGGTAAATTAAATTTATGCACCTTACAGTACTGTTTCTGTAACTATGTGTAAAAATCTTTATTTTTTTTATTTTTCACTTTCCCGTTACTGTGAGTAACCCACCAAACGAATGAAAACAATTCATACTACAAAGGCTAACTTAAAATTATCACTACATTCAGATTTTCTATAACTAAAAATTAATAAAGTAGATTTTTTAAATTCCTTTACTAGTGTTAGTCTATTACCTGTCCTACATTAATAAACGACGTTTAGGACGACGACGAATACTTTCTTAAATTACTTATATTTTTATACCTCTAATCGGGCAAATAAACAAATGTTTTGGCGAAAAACAATTGTCAAATCTAAAATAAATACTATGAGCTAATAATGTCATATTTGAATATTACAAGAGGTACATCTAATCAATAGTACTTATTAGTCCTGGTGGAATTTCAACGGAGTTTTAATATAAAGGTACAAGCTTTCCCGTACATGTTAATATAATTCGAATATTAACTAACATCAGTTTGTTGTTAACTTTGCAGCCATTTTTTGAGTTGCTTATTAAGTTAGGATAAGTAACGTACAATCCGTCATGATTGTAAATTTTAACTGATTATTTGATTTAAAGTTTTTCGTATTTTCGGAAGGATAAGTAAATTTTAATTATATACTCCAAAACTTTGTTAACCTCGTTTCTCTTTAGCTTAACGTGAAATAACCACACACCTGCCAAATCCTTGAAACAAAAATAAAAAATTGACCATATTCTTAATGCAATTTTAAGTTTATTTGCTAAAAAAATCTAAGCTTATTTTAATGCAAGATTGATTGATAGAGCATATTATTGTATTGAAGTATAATCTTCATTGTATTGAAGGTTATACAGAAAATAAACGTGGCAGGGAGTAACATGCTGATTCTCACGTGACAAACAGACAATTTATATCGAAAGAATCAACATTCCGAACGTAGCAGTAATACGTATAAAGACATATTTCTTTATAGATATATTAACATAGATTATATCTCTTTTTGACTTATCGATAGTTTCTAGAAAGAATAAGTTTGTTTCTTCGTAAAATATATGTTTACAGAGTTTAAAACGAACCTCAGTCCCATGAGCGGTAGGTGGGGCACGTGTTGGGCGCCTGCCTCGCTGCACCACTCGGGGTACGAGCGCCGGAACTCCATGAAATCGCCTGGTAACAACATAACCACAATTACTCTGAAAATTTATAAATAAAAATTTTATCACTACGTACTACTTTCTTTTGAATAAAAACAAAGCATCATTTTCTTTATAGTTATTTAAAAAACCATTAATGTGTAAGTATCCAGATCGATAGTTGTTACATAACTTTTTAAGTTAGTTATCAGATGTGAGAACGTTAAACTTTGTCTAGCCTTTCGTATGATTTATTTCAAAGGACCTTAAATCTTTCAGTAATTTAGTTTTTTCTACCTAACCTTATATTGCTACCAGGGTGGCATTTGCACAAGGCGCTAAGAGCGTTTAGCCTAAAAATTTCTTTTAAGATAGCAACGCTCGTGGGCCGCTTCCCTAAGCCTACAGTTACTATAATTTTAAGGCATTGTAGTTGATTTGTATTGAGACATTTAATAATAGACATATTTGTACGTATTCATTGAACACCCCTAAACTTAGCTTTTTGGTACAATTGAGGTACGAGAAGCTGTTTATTAATTGAAACCAAGTTTCCTACTGAGAAAGAGAAATAGATTGAACATACACTAATTAGGCTTATCTATGCTTACTATATATACTAAAATATATAACTTTAATATGTATTTAATAATTTTTATAATGGTGGCACAATTTTAGTGTGTTCATTAGAATTTTTTAATTGATTTGATAAGGTCGATTACTTATTTAATACTCTTTAATGTACACGTTTGAATAGAAAGACATTTGCATAATAACTTAAAAAATTATAACCGGCGAAGTGATAAACTCAAGACAATATTTTACAGGTAATCATAGTATGGAAATGGGCAAAGTAGCAAATAGTCAACGTGCAAAACAAAATACCTAAAAACTTAAATTCACAACGTTTTAAGTATTATAACATTTTACGATACTGTTGATGTATTTACGACTTGTATCTACCGGGAATTTTGATTTACATTTCCGTACGAGTTTGATAAATTCCCCGAAAGTAAACTTTTTTATTAGGCGAACGTCAAAGACACGCCGTGGAGGCGGTCGGCGGGCGAGCTTCCGGCGACGGCTGCCTGTTTCCTGCCGGAGCCGTCCGACGCCGTCGATGCGTCCGCCATTGTGTTGCTAATGCGTCCGTTGCGTCACCGCGGATCGCTGCGGGATAGCATTATGTTCGATAATCTAAATTTAGGAGTAAACAGAGTTCGTTGTTAAATTGAATTTAAAAAGAGCAACTATTAACGTTCTGGCTCTTAGGAGATCAGCATTCTGAGCCGGTCGTAGCTTGCTACTAATAATGCTAACATAATCGACGACACAAGTGTACGTGTGTAAATGCCTACACACTTAAAAGATATTTTGCATATGAATTCATTTGTGTACTAAAAACTCTTTAAATTTTTTATTCTTCGCAATTATCTAACTAGGCTAAAATCTCATCATCAACCAAAGAGTTTCTGATTGACTGTTTAAAACAAAAATAATTAATCGATTTTTTTTATTTCAAGCCCCGAGTAAATATAAATAAATTCCATAGTACACATGTGCAATCTATTAACAGTTCTATACTTTCCAAGCATATATTATTGGCGTAACAATTCATAGTAAATGTGTTTACAAGTGCTGACCGAGTTTGGCAGAACGTGGTGTTGCCTTTTCCATTATTAGCGTAAAAAATTGGGCCGAGGAGTTGCAACGGACCGGCCGGAGGCACGCAGCCGCGCGAGCCACGCGGGGCGGTGGCAGTGGGAGGGGAGAGGGAGGGGGAGTGCCGGGCCGCATCGATCCGGTGACTCATCGCTCGAGCCCATTCATCCGCCGCGCTGAATGAACTCGTAGCAGCCACCCACCCCACGCGTCCTCGCCATGAAGGACTATTTCACCCGGGGTGTAACAAATCCTTCAGCCCTTCGCGCCCACGCATCGCTACGATTTTACCATTCTAGTTCGTTTGCACTCACCGCCGCCCACTGCTGTCGGTTAACAGGCTGTGACAACTTTCCAACGATAATTCACTCCTACATTAAGATTTATGCAGAGTTAATTTGAATTAAACATTTTTAAACGCTACGGATTTACATTTATTGTTACTTATTTACTTTTAATATATTTTCTACATCCTTATTCCGAAACTGTTCGACGTGTTATATCACACTTCTTTATGTACAGATATCGGTGACATGTAGTTTCAACTACAATTCCGCTCACTAATCGCTGTCCTTTTTGTGAAGAGCTACCTACCTGTTTTAAATACAGCAAGATGACAATCGAGAAAATTATACACAAACTATACGTATTCTTTAATCAATTAAAACAGTACTTATTTTATTCTTGTTTAGGTGAACATCGTGATATTGTCATTTTAATGTTTACTATATAATCTTTAAATTTAGTATTCGTAAAAATACCGCCGAAAATAGGTAATAGAAAAAATAAATGTTAAAACTCGTCGCCGACAATTCGCAGCTGTCCACCCGTGTGTCTAGTCCACTTAGGCACTTACTGCCCACGTTGCCTCCGCCCATGCACGCTACAAGCATGTGTTATAGCGTTGTTTGCGGCACCGGCCAGGGGGCGAGGGAGCGACGGGCCGGGGGCGGCGTGGGCGGCAGGTGAGGGCCGCCGAGGCCTTGGCCCTCCCGCGTCCTTCTTTAGCAGCCTTGCGCCCTTCCATGCGGCACTAAGTTACACTGCTCGCCGATTGATTTTTTAATAACATATTTTCGACTTCTATTTATATTATTTTCATCTTAAATTGTTTTAAAAGTCCAGTTTAATGTAACAAAAATCAAAATTTGTGTCACTGGTAGCTTCTCACCTGAATATTATTCGTGAGCGTTAAATAGCATTTCGAATTATCTGTGTAAAATTGATTTTGCGTGCGTACGTCGCTACAGACGTATTGTACATCTAAACATAAATGTAAACACAAAAATTTAATAATATCTTCTTCGCTATTATTAATGATAAGACATATCGATTTATATTTCCGTGCGTCACAAACTAATCAAAATAATTAGCTCACAACAACAGTTTGTCATTAAAACTAAGAAATCGGTAAAATTTCTGAGTTTTAGGAAGCAATCGACTACGTTTATTGGTGGAAGATTTAACGTCGTTGATGTAGATATGCAGAATCTACAATCTCAATCTGTGACAAAAAAGTAAAGCATAAATATTATTGTTCCTTTGAAGGTGTAAACTAAAATATCTTTTGCCTATATATAAAATATGGTTTTTTTTATACTGACAAGGAAGTTCGAGTAAATTTTATTATAATATTTTCTATAATTTTATTATAATATTTAAAACTCGTTCTCTCTTAACGCCAGGTTACAATTTTTTCACGTCATAAATCTCGTGATTAGCATAATATCAGGCCAGATATGTTTATGTCCTATATTATTTTAAATAAAGTTATTTTTTCTATTCATCAATTTTGTCTTAACCATAAGCTTTAATTTTTTTTTTGCGGACAGCTTGCATTTATTTGAGTATATCAGCAAGTATGCCATTAATGGTTTTTTGAGAAATCCTTGCCGCCACCGCGCTAAACGCTTTCTTTAGCTCTCTGATGGTCTGCAGAAGTGGCATCACTGACCTGACTCTTTGTATTAGAACATCCCTAGCAATCTGTTGGATTGATGTCGAGGACTTCGAGTTAATTAATTTAAACGACGAATTCCGACCTCTAGCACTACGACATTGCTAGACTGATGGGCGCATGCGTTGTCGTCCAAAAAAATGTGGCAAAGTACATTTTTGAAACTTTGACATGGGACTGTCACACAACTCACGCTTATTATTTTAACCACGAAAAGCATTGGTTGTACAACTCTCTTAAAGATGTGTTAAACTTTTGCTTGCTTTTGTCACAGTATTTTCCATTTTAAAAAGGACTAAACAATAGTAACAATATTTTAAAATATTGAGAACATTAAATAATTTTATTAAAAGCCTCTAATAAATACTTTCGATTCATACTAAAAATGTAGTTAGATTTTTTTTAAATAGCTGCGGTCAAAAGCGTTTACATAGTAAACACTTTTTTAAAGATCGAGACAGTAAAAGCTGGAAATATGATCACATAATTTAAAACTTTTCCTTGTAATTTTTATTAGGCGGGAAAGAAATCAAAACTATTAAATTTTGGAAAATGTGTAATATATGTAGAGTTTGTCTACTCACGTTAAACACGTTCGTTTTTAAAACCACATCATAGTTATTAAAGCTGTGGCTTCATCAGTAGCTTTAAGTTTAATAAACTTAAAGCATGCGACGAAGCTATCTTTTTAATGTCTATCTTGTTAATGTTCTATGCCCTACCTCGCAATGCAATATGCAATGATATCATTAAGTTAACGAAATTATGTCGGGAAATTTACATAATTAAGACGTTAAAAAGTATACCATGCACCGTGTGTTCGCGTCTACTAGTTTTAGTGGCATATTGATAATAAAGATTGAATAATTATTCAAAAGCTGCCAGTTTCATTGCGTTTTTTTTTGTTATTGTGTTGTTTGATGTTTTTCAACTATTTTTTGTTATATTTGCATTTGTTTTATTTATGTGGACGTGGTTATTAATCATATGTATAAACACGTTACTGATGTTGTTAATTTAAATATATTAAAACTAATATAAACATGCATACTAATCATATCCCCATATTTATGTTAGTATTGTATTCCTAAACATTACAGTTAATAGTGAATGTGACAGTTGACAGGTAGCTGTAGATATTCAGGTAATTAGGCTAACGAAAGGCACAACTTGCTTTTAACTAACATAGTTGTTAAAAAAAACTTAAACTTAAGGCTTAAACGAAATTTTGAACATTAAAAAGTAAATTTGAGGTAAGTTAAATATATTGGGCATCTAACTTCAAGTTTGACCTAAGCTGGTTACATAAATCCTTGGTACTCTGCCAGACAATGATAAATGATAGCGACAAAAGAGATAGATTCAACGATAAATATTAACACGAAATAACAAACATACAACGCGATCGAATGACCCGAGAGGAGCTTGTAGTTTAGTTAGCCTATTGAGTGAAGCCGCAACTCTTATTGATATTAAGAGTACTTTATGAAAGTAGAAATCGCCTTATGAAATGATCACGACATCTTAAATAGAGCGTAATGAAGCCTGTTGGGACAATTTAAGCCAATTTGTAACGATGGCGAATGGGTTATAAATACCCCAGCGCATGGACCTCGATTGACTATGTCCTAAGAGATGGGTCAATCATATCAAACGCCCGCGCTTTATTTAGACACGCGATGCCACAAGGAAGATGTGTAGCAGGTCCATTTTATGACCAACGAAACTTAGTTTTCATGTTTTATTTTTTAAATCAATATTTAATCTTAATATTTTTTGTGTTATCACGAATAACGTTATTGGTCACACAAAACCAAAGTTTTTATTAATTTTGTTTTAATTTTCAGACTGTCACAATAAATAAATATTTTGTTATATAAATAAAAAACAAAAAAAAAATTGTATTAATAAAAACAAATCTAACAATAGACATGTCTGATGGCTGCTTGTGGTATATATGTGTACATTATCAAAAATTGTAACTCTTCATTATGTTATTAAATAAATAAAAAAATATGTAAACTCGGTAGTTCTGCGCAAACCTATCAAATATTTATTAATAATAAAAAGAGATTAAATGTAAATCACTTGAAAACTGCATGGGCATATCAGATTTGAAGTGCCAACCAAGATGCCGATGGTAGTGGTTAAAATTAGATACCACGGCTAATGAACAAGGAAACAATAGTGATATGGCTATAATGAAGCAACATAGTGCGCCGCTTCTTGGAACCAAATCTGATTGACGTCACGATCTCAATTCGATTTTGTTTCCGAGAATCGATATGATGGAAATATAGGATCTATGAAACTGTTCGTGCGCAAATTAACTAGAATTGGAGAGATAAAACTCTTCCGACGAATAGCCAATAATTATTAGCATATTGGTTACGTCTCTTTTTCATTATAGTAAACGTAAAGTGGTCGGAACAAATTGAACGACTTACGGAAAAGATGTTTAAAGTATATGTCAATATTGACCAAGAGATTCCATTCGGGATTCTAGCTCAGATAACAAAGGTCTTATTTCTCATGCTTAATTATAGCCCCGTTGTATTACTAATTATAAAATCACATTAAAATAGAGGCTCGTTCTACAGTTCAGATGTCTAATAATAACATTTTAACACATAATACAAAATTCTACTACAATTACAATACATCTAAGAAAAATTATGGCTTGATAGATAGCAAAAGGAAAATTACTATAAATATGATAAATTGTCTCAATGGTATGTAAAGTTTTATGCCTATACAGGGCAAACAAGACTGGTAAAAACTGAACATACAGCCCCATTTTAAATTTACCGCACAAAGAGATCTATAAGTGGAGGAACATTTTGGATCGCTACCGCTACTAGTCTAGATTTGATTAACTACAAATCCTTGTGGACAAACATCGATTTCTACCAGGGATTTTTTGTGAGACTATTGAAGTTTATCTTTGTCTCAGTCTATCTTTACATGAAACACTTAAATTTCAATAGAGAAGACTGCCAGGTGCTTCCATCGACTAGGGACTATAGTGGGTCCATCAAATGTAAAAACAAACATAACATTGCAAAACCACAAGGTACCTTGAGTTAAGCTTATTCTTCTGACAGAAGCTACCAACCACAATAATTTACACGTTTAAATCTACCTTGAATGACTATGACATATGGACGTCCAACACCAACACCTAAAAAGCCTTACCCGTGATCATAGCTACCGTAGAGCATGTCGGAAACATAAAAGTATACCGCAATTATGTATTATTCGTTCAAAATTAAAATAATTTCACAACACAAACAATGTTTACGCACGGTTAGGTTACGCGTGTATCGCCGGTCCGCGTGACCTCCGTCGATAATATCTTCTAACTGGATACAAGTGCAACGCATCCAAACCGCAGGATCCGTAATTAAATTTTTACCGCGACAATAAAAACCGCCTGGTGCCGCGTATCGGACCAATTAGGCGGTGGTCCAACATTGCCAGTGGCGCCGGTCGGAATCACATAACGTCTGCGCAATCTTTCCAACATTTTCTATTAATATTACATCAATAGTTTAACTTAACCCATTTGATGACTTCTTTCAGTTTTATTGACTATTTTAATTTGTATTCATATGTATCTTATTTATGATCAATAGAACGTCCACAAAAGTCTCCGATAACTACAAGAAATTTTATAAAAAGCGCATAAACATAATTTACTTTAAGAGGAGCATTGTGCAAAGTTTAGCGCAATACATAGTTTATGGAATACCTCCGTTTAAAAATTGCCAATGCGAATAAACTGGTCGCTGGGGCTGAAAGGTTCTCAAATGGCGATCACTAGCTGAGGGTCCTCCTATTAGTGGACATAGGGTAGGACCGGGCAGCGCATCTATCAACTGATATGACGATGTTGATGATGATAAACAGGCCATATCTACCACCAGAGCAGTTTAATAAAACAATTGTAAATAATAACAATAATATATAAAACTATAAAAATGTTGACCTTTGTTTTTTTTCATTGTTATTCGTCGTAGCGTAACGATATACAATAAAATTAAAACAATGCGCTAGCGTACCACAGAGTAGCGCATGCCGAACGCAAAAACAGTCGCTTCTGTTCGCACTTCCTCTGTTACATAATGACGCTTGTATCTACTTAGATGATCTCTTTAAAAAACCTACCACGACCAACAATACCTCGTAATTAAGTGCGTAATATTATATTAATTAGGTAATAACAAGTTTTAACATTTTCTTTGTCTTACCAACAGAAATCGTAAGGTACCACTCATGCATATTCGCAATCATTGAAGTATATACGGGGTATTTTGTCAATATATTGAATTGTCGATTTCAGTAGACCGAAAATAAAAAAAAAATTGGTTTTAAAAATATTCAGAACAAAACAAGCAGAATAATGCATATACTTGTGTATTTCATATTTATTGCGAATATTGAATGAAATAAAGTCAGTGCCATCTAAATGGAAAAACAAGAATAATAAATAATGAATGCAAATCTGCCCACACACCGCCGCTGTTGGTAGGAAAACGCGACGTTGCCAGCTCGCCGACGGCAGCGTTTACTATAACTATGAATGGTCCGCCGAATTGATTTTTCCGCGAGCAAGAAATCGAAATGATATAGCTTAATTACTCGATTCAATTATACTTTATTCGCCCGAAAGAGCTAGAAGCGGACCTTTAATCGCTTTTTGTAAATAAATGAAAGGGATGGAGAGTTATGTTGTAATCAACCATTGTAAAGAAATGTAAGATGCGTTTAAATACGGTTAACATTTTAGTAGCAGGTAATAATTGGTTAATATTGTTATCATATTCGTATCAATCTTTTTATAACATTATTTAGGATTATATTTAAATCAATGAATGTAAATCTATCCTTAGCTCGAAAAGTACATATTTTCAAAGCTATATATCATTTTAATTACTTTTAAGAGCTAATTTATCCTTATTTAGACGCCTACCTTGAATAATCCAGTATTGTGTTACTTGAGGAATTAAGAACTTTTGCGTTATGTAATTTTCTTTATCTAGATGTTATAATCATCTTATAGTTTGTTCAGAATTTCCCTGTAAATGTTTTCGAAGATATAGTCAAGCGTTTTTTTCATGAAAAACCGGTTTAACATTTGTTAAACTAATAATATGATACCGATGGTACGAAAAAATTAATTTGTATAGTGGCTTTGTACTAATTTGCTACGCACAACAATCTCAGCGTTATATTAAAATAAACAAATGCTACGTTACATATTTAATAAAATATGTTGATAGAGAACATTTTCCAAAAGAAAATATTTAATGGTTTACTGAACTAAATAACTCTTCAAGAGGAATATTTCTACATTTGAAAAAGAACGAACTCACTTTCAGGTATTTGTGATGATCTGCTCTAAACTCGGAACCTTTTATTTTCACTGAACCTTTACATTGTATGTCCGGCGTTTATTGACAATATCAAATGTAGCATCACTCCCATATTTAAATTATATAACAAAGATATTACAAAAACCTAAATATTTACAAAAACTGGCATTTACACGCAGTTTATTTCTATCGCAGCAGGCTGCTAAGTTTCATGTAACACCGGCGCTTTGTTTGTAGCACTAGAAGCATTCACATGCACTGCATTGAAGATTGCACAATTTTTTTTTTACTTAATTAACCTCTTAACATACAAATAAATTGTGCATCGATGCATTCGAAATATACCATTTAATTTGGCTTGCTTGGTGGGCCAGTGATCACTCATGGACTAACTAAAAATCGGTGTTTTTAAGTTCAAACTTACATTTCTGTAAAAAAAATTAATATCTTCCATATATTATATTGCTAGTTTAAAATAAAACTCTACAATGGCACATGAAATGAGCGACTAGTTAGAGCCGTCATTGTATGTCAAAGGGTTAAGTCAAGATTCCTATGAACTTTTTAGTATAAAATCTGATGCATCAGTATTCTCTTATATATACTACTTTTACCGGACATACTTCATACTGTTGGCAGTAGTAATAGGTCTGTCGCTATCTAACAGAAAAATAAGTGCATTCTGGAGTGATCTCTTTATTTACGGATTTAATATATATATATTGCAATAAATAATATTAATTACTGAAAAAATCTATTATAACATTTCTTATATTATACTACAAGATTAGTAATAACGTGAATATATTTTCTATAATTATATTTGTTTAAGTCTTATATCATATAATTTTATTTTTAAATTCAATGCTACTTTTTTAGTTTCGCTTTACAGAAATTTGGTCTTGTATTAGTAAGAAAAGTAATGGTATGGGTATTTACCATTTTCTCAATTTTTGTTTCTTTAAGAAATGTGGTTTAACGAAATTTTTAAAACTATTATTAGCGATTAAGGCAGAATCGATCTCGAGTTTTGCGCTTACCAACACATTTGGCGATTTATTTATTTATAAAATTTTAACTATTTATATAAATAAAACTATTCCAAAAATACAATGATAGGTAATCGCAAAAAACAAAAATAATACAAGAAATAGTTACAGGCGTCTCATTTGTTCGCAATATAACAAAACAAGAAATGTGATTTCATAGAACTCATTTGTATTTCCTTTCAACTTTAAATACTAAAATCAGTCGAAAGATATAATACCATGTAAAAATATAAAAAAGTGGCACACTAAGCACAACCACAGTCAATACGAATTACGGATTCAATAAAGATGAAATATTTTGTCGCTACGTTTTATAATTGTGAATGTTTTTAAAAAAAATATTCAGAAACAATATCATGACGGCAAAGCAAGCAAATCAAAGTGATATTTGTTTATTATGTTTATTTATGGGTCCAGAATGTATGCGAAGTAATAGAACGATATCTAGAGGAATGGATATACTTTGAAAACGGTTTAATTGAACTGAGCAAATATAGAGTTACTGGAAAGGACGTGGTATAAGCTTGAAAGTCGTGAGGTAAACAAACCGACACGGGCATTAATAAAACTTTGTTATTTTGTAAGACAGTGAACGTACACAATCCAGATACACTCAATTCCTTTCGCCGTTATTAATACGATGCTTTGGATATTTTACAGCATCCTGTTGTTCGCACGCGAAGCCATGTTTTACGAGCCAGCGGCCAACGCGGCCCTAAACTTTGCGGACCATTAAAGTATCCGTTTCTTGTGTCTGTATTAATATAGTTTATGTAAAATACCTTTACTACTTGCATTTGATACTTACGGCTTAGATAGTTTTGTCTAGGTTGCGTCAAATGGAATTTTTTGCAAATAAAAGCCAGCTTTTGAATAACTATAAATATTTATAGTCCAAGTAATAACTTTTTCTTGTAATCGTTTCTAAGTTTTTCAAAAATTATTGACGTATAATTTAAGATTTCTCACTGTCTCCGTTGGATGAAATATCATCGTATGGAAAGATACTAATTCACTTATTAACAAGTCAAAATATCATAATCGTTATGTTTAAACTTATAGTCATTTAAGTGACTCTGTAGATAATTTTTATTATATTGTTTAAAGACAGGAATTTTATTATAAATACCTAAATAACTGTAAATGTTTTCTTTTAATTAAGTCCGAAGAAACAAACTTGTCTTACAACTTTTCACGTAACAAATGTGGGAGGTTTATAATCGGAAATCAGTAAAGATTTTCGATTGGATACGGAAATTAAAGAGTAAAATAAAGTGCTTACATATATTTAATTTTAGTTGCACTAAATTAAATTACCAGGACGTGGACATAACAGGAACTTATTAATAAAATTGCGACTCACTTCCGCTAGCCGAACACTAAAGTACCATTGGCTTCCGGTTAGCCTTTGATCTATAACGTTATATTAGTTTAATTAATGTCGTTCATATAGACTAGATGTCTTCGCTACATATGACCGACTTAGTAATATTAACTGACATGATATTTAAATTAAACCCACATCCGATGTATATTTTGATAACTAAGCGTATTATAATAAAATATTTTACAAACTAAAAAAATCACATGTTTAACGTACATAAATATAGATCCATATTTACGACTCTATAACCTTTTATTAAGTCATACCACAAACTATTACCTAACATCAAATCTTAATATTATAAACTTAATATTGTTTCCGTATTGTGTTAGTGATTTTAGATAAAAATCGAGCTGGCCATGCGGAGCGGGATAAAGGTTAAGCTTTGAGTAAAATAAAAATTTTTTATAAAATTAATTATCAACGAATTACGTCATGGTTTATTAAAAAAAAAACAGATATAATCAATTATAAATTATTATGTAGTTTATCATTTAAGATGGGGACATTATAGCTTGTAAAAAATCTTTCGCATTTTATATGGAAATATATTTTGCTATAGTATATAGGTGCCATGCAATTAATTTTGTTGACTTTTTGTCATCTTGTAGGTAGTGATATCATAGCATTACTGCAGAAAATTTGGGATTTCTGATAAAAAAAAATCGCCTAAAGAATGTTCAGCCTTCTTAAGTTGTCTGCCTAATTAAATCTGAAAATTAATTCTGTTAAAATTCTGCACGTCGCAAATGGGAGACGGAGTGTTTCAGGATTCTCATAACACATGGTAGACCATAAAATAATACGTATAAAGGATCTTAAACGCACGCGCTACCGGTGATTATAATCGAGCGTCTCGCACTGGAGAGCACAATAAGTAGCCGACTTCCTCTCCCACGTTTGGTGTAGCGGATGCCTCGACTAGCGACCTCCGGCACCAGTCTTAAGCCCCTAACACATTTATATCATCGTTAATACCTTTGAATAACTTCAAATATTTTAAGAATTATTGCAATCAAAAAATATATTCTAATACCACTACAAATTTTTCTTTTATTTTTTCACTTTCATCTTATCGTAGACTACTGTAGATAGTAAAAAATAAATCGTACTGTAATGACCTTTTGAAAAATATTTGCATATTTTGAAATTACGTACTCAATATTACTACTACATCTAATATTAACCGACGCCTTTATAAACATAGATCTTTTAAGTTTATTTAAGTTAGATACAACATGTCGTACACTCTGCATATCATACAGGAGTATAATATATAAAAAAAATTATATTAACAAGAAAAATCCGACATGTTCAACTTGAACAATTTGCGCCGAACGTATTTTTTTTTTCAAGTTTAATCAATACAATCATTTACAACTGCCAGTTTTTGTCAATGAACGGTTACGAAAGAAACGTCAATCCGTATGTCGACTTACGTTAACTATCGGCGGGACTCGTCTACAACTGAATGAATTGCGCTACTTGCATTTTATTCACATTTAAAACAAATCTTCAACAGTTTAAACCTTAAAAAAACGTGTTCATTATTATCAAATAGTTACAAAATATGCTTATGACACATATTCGACAAATTAAATTAAGCTGTTCAATGATTTGACATCCAAACAATTATTGAATATTATTAAAAAAATTACAATTTTGCTATACGGTTTTAAATAACATTTTAAATATATTAGAATAAAATTTATTACATAGTTGCTACACATCTCAACTACTTTTGTTTTAAGTATTGAGACTTGAAAAGCACAAAAATTTCAAAAAAACCTTTTTGAATGAATAAATTATTGGAATCAAAGTTGATCAACTTATTCTCGTTTTAATACTTTCTATGTCTTCAAATATTGTACATGGAACATAAACAAAATATCCTTCTGGTACCCTATCTTTGAACACATTTGTTATTTTTATATAATTTTTAGTACATTAAGTAGAAATTGTTATAATTTTAATTCAACTTTTTACAATAGTGTTTTATGAAATACTTCTAAGATTTTTCTGAATTGTGAAGTTATGTACTAATTTAGTATAATTGTATAGCCTTTTAAAAATGTAAATGTGTCATCATTGCTGTATTCAATGTATTAATTTCTGTACCATAAATAAACAGCTCTTTGCATGCAAAATAGCAAATCCAGAAATGGATGACAATAATTAATATTGCAGTACTGACAATTATGAATGAAAATGTGGAGGTGTGGACTACTACATTCATTCATCTTCTTGCTTTCCCTTGTATAAAAAAAGAAGTGTCCACCATTACTTTAATATTATGAATTAAAAATATAAACTTATTCACACATTTAAGGACTACATATCTTTTGTTTTGTTACTTGTATATGGTATTAACATTTTATTTAAAAGCAGTCTGCACAATCTAATAGCCCCAAGCCAAATAAAAAATTTTGTAATAAGATATTCTTAATTAAGTACCAATAAATACCTTCAAGACAGACGACTTGCACGCCATCTTGTTTAAGCCTCCTAAGCAGGATCCCGTGAACAGAATCAGGATCTCGTGGCGCACCATCACTGTAGAGAACGAAGGTGCCTCGAGAACAACAATGTGTAATCCTTGCCTTTAATTCCTTACACTGAACGGTCGAAGAGAGTTCAATTTTTCCTGCTGCCAGTCGCCGCAACATTATACTTGGTATGGAGAAGTTCACGGCAGAACGTATATGAGATATAGCATATTCATTAGAACCTCGACAGTCGATCAAAATCGTGTCTCTTTCATCTGACCGTAGTTTCGCTAAAAGCCATTCTTTTGACACCAGGTCACATTCGCATTCTGAATCCGTTGGCATCTTGTATTCACAATGTTCTTTTCTGTTTACACGAACCCTTTGCGTCTCCTCGAAACGCCTGTTGCACTTTTTACTTAAGCATACAAATCACGTTAAGGAAAATGTTTATAAACTGTAACATTGTTAGGAATAGTAAAATTTAACAATTTGAGTCTAATATTGTTAAAAAATTATATTTATCAATATCCAAACAAACACTTCACAGCCTTTACGTCCACTGCGGAAGAGCAAGCTGAGCACTAAGCAACGCGAGGCGTTGCCACAAGCAGTCTGCCAATGCCACTTGGATTCATAGATAAAGAAATGAGTATACAGTACACAACAGTACTATTGTACTATAATGTAACTTTATTGCAAGTAATTTATCGCAGTTTATTTACAAATTTTAACATCCATTGCGTTTATGGTATCAGACGAAACTTTTATTAAGAACTAACTCCGTAATGTATACGTAAATTATATGATTATCGCTTTATGTCCTACAGGTATGACGAGGGAATGAATAATATATAGACAAAGACCGAATGATTTTGAATGAATGTAATATGGATATAGGAAAATAATCTGTATAATAATAATAATCTGTGGCCTATTTCATTACTTTATCACACAAAGACCTACAAGCGCTGAGTGCGTCTAAGTAAGAACGGTATGCTTTTCTGAATTCTAAAGAATAAGGACTGTTGGTTATAAAGTAATAAAAACTACCTTGTAAATATACATACTTAGTATTATTAATTGATACACATACAATTTGTAGCTTTGACTGCATATTGAATGCAGGATGCGTATTCTACATATCTTCAATAATTGTCATAACACATAGATCACGAAACAAGTGAAGGTTGATAGAAAAATGATTCATTAAAATAAGAGACTAGACGTCTTCATGAGGCACCTAACATAGTTTATTGATGATTTATTAAAATCTAATATTCGCTGATTCCGACCTGCGAACACAAGAAAGAAGAACAGAGCCCTGAAGTATTCGAATATAACATTATTTAATCTACGTATGGTAGCCTATTAAGTTTGTATTTTGGCTATAATCTGTTACATGTCTATAGTTATTAATGTCAAACCAAGATTTTGGACGCTCCTAAAATACTCTTTAAATAATATTTTAACGATAATAAATTTATTAAATTCACATTATCCTATTCATGTAAATTATTATATACGCTTTTATCGGTATGAATGATATATACGATAATTTGGATAACTATGATGACTTCAATAAAATTGATGAGGTACTTTGTTTTAGCGCCAAATATTTACTGTCATAAGTCATGTTGTTATTTTATGAAAATATTGTTCAGTGGTAATTTTTACCAAGTCTTATATTCTTATTTTTCTATTTTAGCTCAAAAATGAAAATAAGGAGTTGAAATACAAAATTGAAGAGTTCACCTCTGCTATAAACAAACTTCAAAAAGTAAGTTTTATTTAAGTACGTTAACATATTTTTTTATTCTGATAGTGATTCGTTGAAACGAATCTCAATCGGGTGATAAAAATAATATATATAGCTGATGGATCTGAGGCTTCCGAAAGAGTTCTCGAAGTTGTCATCCTTAAACGAAGTCTAGTCCTCTTCGCTCTGCTCTCTCGAGTCAGCGAAATCTGTACAAGCCAGCAAGACAACAACAAACATTGGGATTTCAGGCAGCATTTAAGGTTGCATTGTATGAATCACATTTTATTGAGAATCAATTATAACTGACAAAGTCACATTCATTCTTATAATTGTAATTCTTTCCTTAACATTGTTAATTAACTATGTCAGTAATGTTATACTATATAAATGTATGTCAAACCCTGAGCGGATGCCGATTGATATTTTAGAATATATTGCAGGATTTTGATAACCTAGCAGCAGAGCATAAAAAACTACAATTAAATTATTCATCATTACTCAAGACAGCCAAGGCAGAAATTGAACGAAAAACATGCAGGATAAAAGAGCTTAATATAGAGTAAGTTTTATATTATTTCTTATTATTATCCAAATATTTATAACAATTTTATAGTTAATATCACTAAGCATATTAAATTCAAATTTAATATTAAAAGATCTTTATTCTGAATATGGATTATATCTCTTGTTGATGTCAAGTTCAGTATGTAATAAGAACAGGTATAAGAAAATTAGTGAGATTATGCATTATTTTTAAATATTTTTAATTAACATTGACATAGCCTGGGGGAAAACTGCTAGCTAACATGATGTGTATGTCACACATATACTTTTGTATTCATAAAATATATTTTCATAAAGAATGTGTTACTTTTCATAATAATTTAATATAATGAATCAATTTAATTTCTATTTGCGTATAAAATCAAATTAACATATACTCTCTCAAACATGTAAGAGAATGGCTGTATTTACAATCTGTATAATTGTAAGTTTCATAGTTTATGTTTGGTGTATGTATGTACTTCTATTGTGCCCCTGCATCATTCTATGTATTAAACTGTAACATTTAATTTTACCAATCAAATATATTATATGTTTAATTATTACAGAAAAGATAAACTTGTAATTAATGCAAGTCAAAATTTCAAAAATAACTTCAATAAATTTAGAAGTGAGAGACTAAGAGGCAAAAGTGACAAAGATTCAGATTCAAAAAGTTTAAATGGACAATCAGAAAAACAAAAAACAAAGAACCAGATCACCAAAGAAGAATGGTATGTATACTCTTTTGCAAATTTTACAACTGTATTTAAATTTGTGCACCTCTTTGTCTGACTGTAAAAATTAAGTTAGTTATAGGATTTCTAATAACAGAGTGTTGGGATGCAATCATTTTCTTTTAAGAATAGTGTAGTATGATTACTAAGCCCACAAGTGGTCTTAAGGCTTGTTGAAAACAAAAATTTGTGTAGCTCATAATCAATTGTTAATCATATCAATAACTATTAGTTGAATATTATTTCACTCATAAATCTGTTAAAAAAGTAAAAATATTCAAAAATAAAAATATGCAAAGGTGTTATTAAAATGAAATTAAAAGAATATGGGATATTATGACAGTAAAAATATTAACATAAAGTGTGGATAGAAAAAAAGTTTTTGATTAGAGTTATCAGCAACTATATTCAAGGTTAATAAACTCTGTAACTTACAAACTGTCAACATTAATTGTTTACTGCATATATAATGGCTATTTTTGAGTCATGGTGTCAATAATGTGAATGTGATTCTTTGAAAAAGGTATGAGATTCTCATTTTGTTGCAGCAATAATGGTAAAAATGTCCCCACCGCTGAGTTAACATCAATGCATAATACTAATGTCTTAAATGTTACAACTGAAGCTGAAAAATATTCAAAGTCTGGAACTGATAATGTTGAAGAAAACAATGAAAAAAAAGAAAGAATTGTATGTAAAGAAAATGATCCAAAATTGTTGAATAAACTCTCTAATAGACATACTGAGACAACAGTTAAGAAAATCACAAATAGAAGAAAGTCTATGCCAATTTTAAGGTAAATAAATATGTAAATTTTTTAGGTATCTTTGTTATCATATTATAAAATAATCATCCTTTTTTCTACTTTTTATGAATAATTATTACCATTTAGATACCCTATTTAGATATTCCTGTATTATATATATGAATTATTATTACTATTTAGATATTCCTGTATTACTGTTGCCCCAAAAGCTATGACGGATGCTTGACGACAACAATTATGTGCCCCTGTGCCGATATTCTGCTTTTAATGGTTATTTTTTTTAGTCTCAAAATTAATTTGACCAAAACTTTTGAATAATTCTAATATGATTCTTAGCAGACATTTGCTTGTAAAGTTTAAATATAGTACTATATGCTTTTATTTGCCAATACAAATACCATTACTATAGAAACATTAATATTATAATTAATACTTCAATTTTCTTTAATAGGCATGAGCTTAAGTTAAGCACAGATGAAGAAAGTGAAAGTAGCACCATAACAGCAGAAAATAATATGTGTTATAAGCTAAGAGATGAAGGAGTTAAGCAATTATCAGAAAACAATTATCATAACAAAAAAGTGTCTGAAACACATAGCTTTGAAAATAATTATCTGAAGTATCAAGATTCCCTTAGCTATTCTTTCAGAAATAAGTCAAATTGGCACAGTAACAATGATAAATATAGGAGTAGAGATCATTATGACTCTTCACAAAAGTATAGTAGGTGGAACCTTAGCCCTGATAGATCATATCACAGAACAAGAAGAGAACATATGAACGATTACCACCAAAGACAGGAATACAATAACAGAAGAACCTATGAAAGTCCCCCCAGAGAGAAATCTTATCATCAGAGTAGGAGCAGAGATCGCAGATCTTACTATAACAGGGATCATTATCGTGACTACTTGAGCCACAGATATGATAATGAAAGATATGCAGAAAAACGTAAACAAAATGATATGGATGAACCTAATTATAAGAGATCAAAATTGGATTATGCACATCAACACATTGAGGAAGAAAGATGGCAGAAAGAAAGTGAAATAAACAAACTTGCAATGCCTACACCATTAGACTATGATGAACGATTCTCTTGTCAATCGCCAGATTTTGTACATTCAGATTTTTATTCATCTGATCCCATTAAAGGTAAGTAGTCTCGGAGATTATGTTATCCAACTGTAATTAAAACATTATCATGTATATAAAAGTTGTAAATATAATGTAAAATCTGTTTCAGAAATTAAAGACATTGCTCTAATAAATTTGGAAGATCCACGTCTTACCAGTAAAAAGTATAAAATTGTTAAAGAAAATGATAAGGAGTTTTTGTCAACTATAATTGGAAGAAATGTAGAACTTGCATTGGTGAACAATAATTGGGGTTTTAAATCTGTTCCAATGCCAAGAGCTTTACTTGAAGCTCCCTCTTTTGACATAGTTCCATTAGGAAAAAATATTGAATTAGGAATTGATTATCAGACCAGTCAAGCGTTTGGTGATTCATGTGAAACATCAGGTCACATTAATAATCAGCAGCAATATACCGATTGTGAAGGGCCTAATAAATCAAATATTGGAGCTAGTGATTCATTACATTCTGAAAAAAGAGAAGAAACAGAAGGATTATCAAAAAGCAATCGGAATGACATTGATAATAATAAAAAGGTAAATTCCGGTGACATTAACGAGAATAAGATCAATAAAGTATCTACTGAGCCATTGGCAACAAAATGTAGAATACCAAAATTGCAAATTAACTCTCGAGCTTCCACTGACTCTATCGAACCTATTAATTGTATTGAGAAATCGAGTGAGTGTATAGAAAAAAATGGTACAATTGATTCAAAAGACAATTTAAAGCGGCCCCACAAAAGTAAATCTATGCCTCATCTTACACTCGATTCAAAAATCCTTATCTGTGCCAATAAAGACGATGAATTAGCACTCGCAACGAAAATAGTAGCAGCCGACCTTATTTTAAGCGACGATCCTAGTGATGTTAATGAACCTAAACAAACCGTTTCCACAACACCTAGCAAACCAAAAAGTAAAAAACGTAAAAACGAAGTGAGAAAACCTAATAAAAATGATACGAAAAAATGTATTAATTATTCAAAAATTCGCGCTAACCCCCGAAATAAAGTAAAACGGTCATCGATGGATAAAGACAAAGATAAAATCATAGAAACAGCACAAGAGCACCCTAAAAAGTCAAAAAGTCAGAATAAATCACAAGAAGACCAAATTTGCCAGGTGGTTGAGGCTGATACAACTAAAACTGATAAGACTGAAAAAAATAATAAAACACACGAAATAAAGACCAAATTTAATGAACTCTTTGGAGATAGCAACAGCTTAATCACACCAGATGATCTAGGTATTGGTACAGTTTGCGAACCTGAAACTGAAGCAAAATTAGTTACCATGTTTGATAATACTCAAGATGCTGTTGACTTAAATTTAAAAAATGTAGAAGATGTGTTGGTATTAAAACCAAAACTTGAAAATCCACTTGATGATTCTTTGAGTCTGTCGAAAAATGTACAACCATGTACACTTAAAGCGAAAGCAGATTGTTCAATTAAAACAGAAAATATGTCTCAAGACACTTTGTTACATATCAATAAAATGAAGACGGAAAAGTCAATTATTGTTAAAGAATGTGGTGATATTTACAAAAATTTAAGTTCAGACACTTCAAAAGCTGTTAAGACAATTATCATTTCTTCAGGAATACAACCACAATATAAAAGTGAGGAAGGAAAATTAATACAGCTTCAAAACACAGTTTCTGTCAATGAAGTTCTAAAATCAGTTGATGATCTTGCTCTAAAGGCTCTTGCAACCTCTACACCCGCCAAACCTATTCAGCAAGAGGCTTCGAAAAGTGACATGATGACTGTAAATACTGATTGTTCAACCACTAATTCAACAAATAGTGTAGTGAATACTTTATCACAAACAGTGGATCAAATATATGAATTAGACTCCCAAAAAGATCCAGATGTGCCTGACGTTAGGATATTCGTAAAAAGAAGAAGAAAAGTAAAAAAATGACTTAACTCATTACTAAAATAACAATTGATTTTGTTTGACACCTTCAGTTACAACTTTTTGTAACTGCATTTTAGCATATATTTTATACAAAATTCTTTCATGGAATTAATGTCAATCCATCTTGTATTATTTTTGTACAGGTTAGGGTTTAGTTACATTAAAAGTTTTAAGTAATTTTTTGTTTGTTTTTGTTCAAGCTGCCCATTTGAAATATACTGAAGTTGTAAACTGTTATGTTTAGTGTTTTTTACTTGTCTTTTTTAAAAATTCAGTATTAGTATTAGTTTTTAAAGATTTCAGCAAGATTTTGTAAAAAAAATTAGAAAATATTGGTTTAGTGTCACTGCAGTGCTTTGTTACTGGGGTATATTAATTTTATTTTCGGAGATATTCACATTAGTGTCGTGTGAGTAATAATGTTTGGGGTAAAAACAAAACTTATAAAGCTACGGGCAATAGAATAATCTATTTGAGAGATTACTGGAAAATATTAGTGTATGTACTGTGATCGCCAAATATTTTTATTAGTTACGGAAAAGGCGTAATAAAGAAGTATCTTCTAAATGAATACTTAGTTTATTCCCATAACAGTCTTTATTTTCTTAATAAATAATCTTAATCTATATATACATTTTGTATATTTTACACAAAAATACAAAATACAATGGTGGACTATAATTTGCTTTAACATCAATGTTTTTTTATTCCAATTACACAATTCGAGTTCACATCACGCCCTCGCAGTCCGTTTATATTAGAGAGTACTACATAATTTACTAAATACCAAATGGAAATGGAATTCGGTTGGAAATGCTTGGATCATTTCATGTCAAAGCACTTGTGTGATGAATGCATTATTTTACTTATCAATTAGTCCTAAGCAGTACAACAAATACATTATATCATTCAATTTATACAATAACAATAATTTTTCCATTACAAGTGTAATACATAAAGTCCACAGAAAAAATTACATCACAAATTGGACATTTTGATGCGTCAATACGCATTTTTTCGCATTACGCAAGTTGAAATGAAAAATAATAACTAGAAAAATAAGTAACCCATTATCCGACTACTGCTTGTTTTTGAATATGTACAAATAAATAAAATATTTTGTTCAGAACAATTTGCTATTTTACAGAGGGGCATAAACTAATATTGAATGCCATTTTAATTTCATTATATTACACAAAGTTTTTGCTCAATTATTTTATCTTACTTAAAAATATAGACACTGCATCTCAGTACTTGAATTAACTATTTGTAAGTAATTGCTTAAAAATTAAAAACAGTAATCATATTACGTTTTATACAGGATTTATCAATTTGTTTTAAAATAACTTTTACAAAGTTCATAATATAAAACATAGTTTTTAACATCATATCTCCTCATGGTGGAGCATATGTTAGGTATTTCTATCAAAATAAAAATGATGTTTAAAATTTCATGTGTCCCTTAAACTAATTATCACAGTCACTGCTATAAACCACATCGGGAGTTATTTGATAGTGTTCCTATGATATTGTTGGCCATTGGTATGTCGTCGTTTCGGGCCGAGGAGGCAGACGGGCCTGGGTTGGACCCTGAAGATCTCTTGCCAATTTTTTTGAAGACCGCCGGCTCCGGTTGGCTAGGCTCCGCATGTGTCGTTACGAGCTGGTAGCACACAGCAGACGCGTGCCCCGACCGCACCGATGTTAGCGGAGTGCCCATTTTCCACGTATTCGTCCCCGGATCATACACCTCTACTATGTCCAAGAACGAGGTGCCATCATAACCTCCTGGAAAAAAAGAATGATTTTTTAAGTTGACTTGAATTTTTAACTGATTATGACGCGGTAATTGATGTTTAGGGCCGATAGACACGGCGTGGGAAAGCTCACGCACTAGGTGTACTAACGATATAATAAGGTCGCGGTAAATCTCTAGATGCGGGCAACGAAAGACCAGTCATCGCGTTACAGTGCTCGTCTACCGGCTGGTATTATAACAGTGACGGTGTTTTGGGACAGTTCTCATAAATAACAAAAGGAGTCTCCTCCTTGGATCATGACATCCTTTTTGAGAAACGAAATCCGCATTTCTATTCCATCGCTCAATGTCTTTATTAAAACTATGTTTTAAATGTTTTTTTTATTTAAGTTTGAAAACATTACTCTGCCATCAGACACCCTGTATCCATAAAGATATTACACAGTGCACAGTATATTGAGTATGTATCGAGTTTCATATATTAAAGAGTGTAGTGAAAATAGTTAGTTCTTTGCACATACATCTGTCACAATTATTCCGAGGTATCTTCAAAATTGTTAATTATTGTTTTTCGGAAACTTTAAAACATACCGCGATAAAAATCTTTAACAAAAAGGTTTTCGTTTTATCTAAATAAATATTTTTGTATAATTTATTTTATTAAAGAAATTTATAGACACATTGAGTGAACCGTGTCTCTGAAAATAAAATTTCAACTCGAGCACGTCGTTTATTAGATCAAGGTGCAATTACCCGTGGCGTAGAGTTTGTTGTCCAAGACGGTCAGCGAGAGGGCGGATCGCGCGACCTGCACTGGCGCGATGAGCTCCCAGCAGTTGCGCTCCGTGTCGTAGCGCTCGACCGTCGCGAGCTGCTGCATGCCGTCGTATCCTCCCACCACGTAAATGTACTGGTTCAGAGCCGCTACACCTGCTCGTAAAGTGTTTAAATTTTTTGTTTAATAATTTCATCGACTTTTAGACACTACAAATTATTTCTTTGTGTTGCCAGCGCCTACTAGTACGCTCTAAATACTAAGACGGTTTGCAACGCAACAGCATAGTATAGGTGTTGGAGGGACGTAGACATATAGACCGAATCCGGTGGAATAGTGACATGTAAAGGCCCGAGACGAGGCTCTTCCGGTTGACCTCGAGTTCGCTATTTTAAAAGGACTCTTAGGTGCCCTTTCGCTTCGAACCTGGGGAATACGCAAACGCCATTTGGACTTCAGTAAGAGTCCGGTTCCAAAAAAGAAGACGTATGGCTATAAAGATTGTATGATATAGGGATAAAGACATTAGTACTGTATCGTTGCTACGGACTATACCTTTGTGTTCGACCGAAAATATTACAAAACGTTATTGCTAATGTTTAATTGTTAATATTGATGTTGTTCTTAAGTTTTTAAGAAGTGAAACCATCATAAGAGGTGTAACAATAAATAATGATTATAACCTACCAAATGTTTCCTTTTATCTTAATACACTCGATTTAATATTTTTTACGCAACAGCTTCATCATAAAATATATTAAAACACTGGTTATTAAAGGAGTATATAAGGTATTGTAAGAAATTAAAAAATATTATTTATTTGATTTTGGGTAAGACATTGATATTTTTCAGTGTATCTGACTGTACATTCCCGATAGAAATCAGAATGGAGTAGAAGGTTGGTGAGAGATATAAAAGATTTATTAGTTTTTTTGTCACCTTCCGTTTTACCGGGATTTGCAGATTCCGCGGAATGAAGGCGGCAGGGCGGTGGCAATCGTCTAGCCTAAACCTTGTTGTTAGTAAGCAATCTTAAGGGCTCCTTCGAGAAGTTGGTGCGGGGCGTAACATTGAATTATTTAATGGATTGGAATTTGCATTCATTCCATGTAAGGGCGCCCTAGAAGTCCGAATCTTGACTTGATCAGTTACTGTTATTGGTTCCGTATTACTACCATTATGGAAAGCAGAGCTGCCAGATGAAGCGGTAAAATAATCTCAAGCAATATTACTATTTATGTTTGGACAAAACCTGCCCGGTACGTGTTTTGTTCTCGTATATGGCCCGACCAATGAATGACGTGGTCTTATCTGGCTGTGATTTATGTAATTTTAATATTGAGTTATGGTTGTTACGTTGTGTAAAAATCGTACTACTTGAGTTAATCGATTTGAATTTATTAGTGGGCTGTTGTCGTACCGGCTCCGCTTCGCGCGTAATGCATGGGCGCGACCTCGCTCCAACGGTTGTTTTCCGGGTGGTAGCACTCTACGGAACGCACTCGGCGAGCACCGTCGAACCCGCCCACCGCGTACAGAAGCCGGTTGACTACGGCAACGCCCACGCCCAGTCGCGCGCTGCCCATCGCCGCCACTTGCGTCCACGTATCCGACTCCGGGTCGTAACTGAAGGCAACATTATTAGTTAAAAGCGACAATCGTTTCAGAAAATTAAACAATAATATAATTTTATTTATATACAAAGTGATTGGTTACAAGTGTATAAGCTTCAGATACGTAAATATATAGCTAATTTGCTGTGAATTAATGTATGGTACACAAAATCTAAAAATGTTTTTTGAAACAATAAATAATATAGTAGTAATGTGTACTACATTACTACTATATTATCTTGTTACTAAGCCTTTTCGAATTCGGATTATTATTTTTTTAAATAATTCACTCTGTGTACATTAGGGTACGCATTTCCATCTATGTACTGAGTCATCACGATATCTCTGGAACCATAAGGTTTAAAAACTTGTAATTTTATAGAAATATTTCTTCGGGCGGTGGACAGCTAGTGTAAAATAAATTAATAACTAATGTTACGTATATATCAAGCCGGGGTCAGTAATTTACAAATCTTAAATAATTGCTGATTATAACATCAACTTGTATATAATATAATTTATAGTTTTATTTCATCCAAATATAAAAACATAAATGAACTGATATAGGTCTTCCTCTTTTATAGCAAACATTTCTATTTCTACAGTACCAAATTGAAAAACTTTTTCAAATTATTGATTTACATCGCCATCTTTCGATATTCCTACTGCACACAACTAACTTCTTTGATCTCGTTGGTTAAAGATAGCTGTGTAATAAACAGTAAAATATTTTGGTTTAAAAGTTATTAGTGGAAACTTATTTTAATTTAAGATATAACTCACCACTCAACAGATTTATGATATTCGGAACCCGCCGAACCGCCAACTGCATAAAGCAACCCATCCATTACGGCCACACCGACCTGAAATAATAGTTGTTAAAACAATTTTAATTGTTAAAATTGAAAACAATATTAAATATTGACTATTAATCACTTAACACTTATTTTACGCCTGATTATTTTTAAGTTTACTCCAACACACAAGTTTTTCTACTGGTACGTATTTTATATGGAAAATAAAAATAATAGAAATAATTTTTTTAGTAAAATGTTATTACTAAAATATGCTACAGTATTTTATTTAATATGGCAGTATTTAATTTAATATTGATTCTGAGGTGTAAACTCTCTTATCCAACATAGTTTTGAGAATGCCTGTTCAACCTTTTGGAGATTTCTCGAATCGTTCGGTTTTTAATGGATAGTGATAGTAATTTTATTTTTACTGACCCTGTGCCGGGGCGTTGCCATAGGGCTGCAAGGGCGCCAGTGCTCCGTGGCGGGGTTGTACACGTCTACCCAGTCGCTATCGTACGAGGAACCGGGCGACGTGTTGCGACCACCCACTGCGTAGAACAGCCCCTGTCATTAGAACATGTTATAGCCTGATCCAAAATACGATTAATAGTTTATGATGTTTGTAATAATAGTGGTAGAGCTTAGCTATCACTTGCGACATTGCGAGATATGCCGCCAGTAAATAAGCACCTACTCTGCTATGGGCAGCTGTGTAGCAGTATTTATAAAAGAGGAAGCATAGTTACAAAAATTAAAATTGCTTTAATGGTCGACGATCTTCGTAAGAAGATGGCACTTTAAGTAATAATAGTCTATTCGTTTTAGGAAATAGCTAATCAGTTTAACAGCGCCTTCGCCGTGTCCACATTGACCATTTCAAGTCAGGATACGTCAATAAGCTGGGCGGTAAAATTAGATTTTATTAAAAAATGGGAAAGTGTTGTATTTGAGACACATTCTTGATAGAGTACTTTCGTCGTCTATACATGTACATAATACAGGGCTTCAGATAAAGCAAGTCTACAACGATACAGTCCACATTTCATATTTTAAACTTAACTGTGGTAAGGTTCCAGTGCAGAGTCGTGAAAATGTGATGCAGCACTGGTGACTATAAGGTTAATAATTAGTGTCACAAAATTCCGGTAGAGTTTTGAACAGAATTCGAAACTTGTCACATGGCAGTAAGTATACCTTGAGAAAAGCAGCGCCGAGCCCGGACCGCGGCACTGTGAGCCTGGGCAGCGTGGTCCAGCAGTTGTCGTCCAGGTTGAAAGCTTCAAAAACATCGATTGAGTGTCGGAAGTAGCCGCCAGCGACGTAGATTATACGCGGCGTATTCGGCCGCCTCTCTTTCACAATTGGCTTTTTGTGTAACGTTAGATCCTAAAACCGAAAAGTATTCCAGCGGATTAGCACGTTGAATTTGCAGTGAACAGGCCACATAGCGCACAGAATAGATGTCTGTTAGGGCCTAAAGGTTCTAGAGTGTAAATCAAATCACGGACAAGTAAACTTGGCATAGGACGTCCACCCACAAGGTGGACTAGACGATCTTATTAATGTTGTCGGCAGACACCAGATAAAGGTCGCTTCCAACCGCAAATCTATGAACGAGGTCAATATCTAGCAGACGATGTCCAGACGGCTGGAATAACGATGATAAATAAATTTAATCCTCAATGAGAAAAACCACAAAATTTGAAACTAATACGACCAACTCAGCGGTTTTGTTTATATCTTCATTAAAATATTATAAATATGCCTATGGTGAGAAACGTTGAAAAAAATAGTAAAAACAACGTTTTTCTTATCCCGTGCAGACCAAAATTAAATTTGTAAATTGAATCAAATGTGCCTAGCGTAAACATTTGTCGTCAAAACTAAATACCATTATAAAGAAATTATAACCACAATATTTTTAAGGCTCGCAATGTATACTAAATAGAAAATTTATCTTTAATAATAATCGCTGCTAATTGGTAAGACCCATAATAATAATAAAGTTCTATTTTTGAAATAAGTTAACTTTGATTTTTTTAAAAGATCTTTTGACAGTATGAAGTTTGCCGAGGCAGCTAGATATAATAATAAAAAATGTACATTCATTGTATTTTGAATCAGAATTATTAAAGTACTAAATTTATCTAGTTCTTATAGTAGATTGATAATTTGTATGGGCCATATATTTCAAAATTAATGTATAAGAACAAATTGTATATTGCAATGCATACCCCTCTCTACTATCCTCTGAGTGACCTTTAAAACGACCACGTCGCAGAGCAAAAACAAACCTGGAAATATACAACAGTCTTAAACCTTCGTCTCCAGACATTGCGGTATCAATGCATACAACTTTCCACCATGGATGCCCGTGCCACTCATTAAGATTATATTATGACAAAATTCAATGAACCTTAAATATCTTGGCGAGATACTCTCGACAAGCGGGGACTTTCTTGAGCACGGTGCAGGAGTTCATTTGCTCTTTAAGGAAACTTGGAGTAAGGTACTGGCATCGAACCGCCTGCAAAATGTGCTCCATCCGGGGATAGCGTCGGTCTTCATCGTGTTTCACCTGGAAATATATGATTTTATAAAACGTACTCGTTAAAAATCGGACAAGGAATAAGTTCGAGTCTTGTAGACAGACCAAAGTTACCGATATAGTCGGATTGGTAGATTCAAGTGGCAACGGACATCTTACATATGAATTGATAATAACGATAAACAATAAAAAAAGATAAGTTTACACGCGGCGACTTTTTAGAACATTTAACATCAAATTATGTATATATTTTTAATTATTGTCACTTTTCGTTGGTGGAAGTTCCTATGCAGTTCCTATTATTATCTATGAAATGTTATCAGTAATCAATGAGATTAGTGCATTTCCTGGTATTAACGCGGGATATTGTCAATGTAAAGCCTATTTTTAAATAATTACGTTTTGCGCCATTTTTTAAATGTATAGACAAATAGTTAATCTAACAAACAAATTTTATACATTTTGATATGATTTTAATAAAAAAGGAAATCCTATACATAATATAAATAACAAAGTGACACGGAGGAAATACAATATTCTTATGGCTTCGTCAAAACTCCCTTGGTTTTATTATTTTTAATTCTTTTATTTTAAGGAAATTTCTAAAAATTTCTAAAATTGAAATTTCTAAAAAGAATATTTCTGGCCAACTATATAATATTCATTTTTTTATTATATTATGCATTTTGTGAAAGAACCGTAAAAAAAGTGAAGTACGCATAAGAGATACTAGGTAATACCTTCGTAGTTTAATATTTTGGCTTTAATTAATAAACTATGTGATAAACTACTCTATGAGGAAATTCAAAAAATATTAATGATTGTAAATGACAAAATTTATTTTGCTCACAAAACATTTGTGTAACGTGAAAAGGATGTTGATAAGATATATTATCAGCCAAAATTTAAAACCATATTAGAATTGGATAATACATTATAAAAATTAAGATTATATTACAGATATAATGTCGACACAACATTTATTTTCTGTTTCTAGAATAAGCAACAGTTGAGATTTTACGATTCGTATGTAATGCGCAAAACGTGACATTTTGAGTTTTATAATACCTAATATATTATATACTTAGACATTAATTTTTTACAGAAAAATTTAATATATAAATGAGTTTTCTACAGTGATCACCGATATTGAGTTTAATTTCCAAATAATTTACAACGAACATTTATAAAAAACATCGGAAGACGCTGGATAAAAACAGCTTTAATTGGTTTTATTGGAAATTTACAGTTGAGATCTAAATACAAAAATGGAGGTGCTTTAGTTGAAATAATGAAGATGATGATTAATAAAAAAAGGTTTCAATTTCGTATACTAAAAGACCAGTAATAATGTGATTAAATTATCATTAGAAATATTCAAGTTACACAATATTTTTTTAAATAATTAGCGTAGTGACTCTCCCAGAATTCTCTAGTTTTACTTTTAGCAACATATTTTCGTATTCGTTTTTATTAACACCAAAAAAAGATTTTAATATAAAATATATACCTGATGATAAATTCAGACGTACATAGTAATAAAAATAAATTCACAATTTTGTAGTAAAATTTAAAGCCTCGTCAAAAGATTTCAGAGTTATTTAAATAATAAAATAGTTTAAATATCCCAGGTTTAGGTATGTTAAAGGATTAAAAAGATATGGAAGCCATTACTGAAATGCTACGCGTGCATTACTGACAATTATTCACAATCATAAAAAAGAAGCATATAATATCGAAAGATGTCAATACACGGAGTTTTAACTTTTAAATGCATGATTGATTTTAATTAGTCAAAAAATAACAACATGAGGGAAGGTTCATAATGACATAAAAATCATCTTTAGAATTAATTCATAAATCACATAGAAATAGTTATGGTGTAGTTATTTACGTGAAGTGCGTCGTACAACAAGATTCGCTCACAAATCATAAAATATCCACGGTAAAAAGATAAAAGTACATTGTAAACGGATAAAAAGTATATTTTACGAACTGACAAATTTACAGCTTAAAATACTGCAAAAAATCTTGGAAATAAATCTTTGCACAACTAACACCATTCAATAATGGATTTAACGACCTAAGTTTAAACCATAAAATACAATAGCTAATTATCTGACTTGTGTTGCTAACAGAAATGTTATTTTTTATTGTTACAATTAAGACTTATTATACAACATATTCGTATCTGGTATGAATATTTTGGAATTTCTCTAAGATAAGAAATCAAGAATTATGAGATTCATACATTAATGAAAGTAGCTGACATAGCCTAGCGAATTGGTAAGTTATATTACGCAGAACAAATAACTTCGTGCACTTTAAGACAGACCGGGAAGCGATACGTAGGAACGTTCCTTTACAAGGTGGATTGGATGCAGGTCGCTTTCAATAGGTACTATTGGAAGTCTCCGGGGGAGGCTATGTCCAGGAGTGAACACGTTTTACGATAGAAATGAATATTTTATGCAAACAAAATTTTAATGTAAACACCGTCAGTCCGCATTACAAATTCATACTCATATCTAATATTTACGTAGCATCGCGTTGGATAAACGTCGATAAGAAAATGCAATATCATACTGTACGTGTTTGTTTGCTATATAAAAAAAATTACACAGTATATACATGCTAAAATTGCTTCCATTATGTAAAAGCACAATGTATAATCCAAATTTACGGTTGTTTGAATTCCAAAAAATTATATAAATTAAAACAATCGACATGAGTTTCAAGGCTCCTAGCCCGAGAATGACACAATCAATTCGGCTTAATATAACATTTTACATTTTCCAAAAATGCACTCTGATCGTAATTATGAAAAAAAAAAGGAAATCTTGCGGGGAAAATACTACAAAAAACACTATTCATATAAAATACAAACTTTAAAATAATTTTAAATACATGTCACTGTAAATTGTTTGGCGTCAATCAAAGCAAAGAATGTGTGTAAAGATGTAATCGTACAAAAACATACACTTTGGAACATCACAATAAAATGTTAATAAATAATCTTTAATAATAAAATCTTGCAGTGTACGAAAACTTATTTTTGTTAGTTATCTTTCTTTACTATTAGACGTAGAAACAGTAATTAATTATCGCTCTGGAATGCCTTCTACTTGTTTATTTTTTTCTTGGTTGCTAAATAATGTAACTTAAGATAGTTTGCTGTGGAAGATGAGCACACACACAAATATAGAATGCAACGTCAATAATTCTAAAGACATAAAATGCTCACCCAACTGAGTACTGCATTATAGACTTCTCTTTCCTCCCTTACGTTCAGTTCGTCTTTACGTATCAGCGAAATGAGTTCAGGCGCCGTCAGTTGCAGGAATTCTTCTTCTCGACAAACCTGTTGATATTTAAATTTGTGACTTATAAAGATAAGAAAAGCCTTTTGAAAATATCAGATGTCTCATAAATCAAAGTCAAGCTGGAACCGGGTTTCGGGCCACAAAATTAATTAAAAAATCTAGATAATGTAACAAAAAAATCTACGCATTTTTTTATAAAAAAAGTTGTTTTGAAAAATTTTCACTAATCTCAAATCGATGAAGTATAATTATTTAAAATTACAGTTTTTAATCTTTTATCATACGGTACAATTTTTGGGTTTGTAGAGAGAATTTTAGATGATATTGATAAAATAAAAAACATTAAAAACACTTTACCAAAAATTTTATGGGAGCTCTGTAATGTTTAAGCAGAAAGGATTATGTTGGTTTACAATAAACACAGTCTGCTTTATCGCTTGATTTGACAATGTAAACAAAATGCATCGTCACGTATTTCAATGCCTTACATATAGTTTTAAGAATGAAATATAATGATATTGTGATAACGGGCCTGTGAATGTACGATACGACGAATACAATTTAGATAATTCGTTAGAAATTCAGAAATACAGCCGCGTCATCGTCTGATGTCACGTGACAACAATCAAACAATCTCATTGTGAAAAATCATACGAAATAAAAATGTTTATAATGTAAACAGCAACATACATTCACCACATTAGTAATTACTTAAATATAAAAAATTAAACACAACATCTGTAACAGTTTTTCCTGACTAATTGATAAGAAGCACTACTATACTCGTAATATCATTAAAAGATTATGTTGTGTCATGATAACATTTTTGGACAGAACACTGTTCAAAGTAATGAGTCTTAATAAGATTTAGTTTAATTTAAAAGTCGCGGAATTATTTATGACAAACAAATTTATCATTACCTAGCTGACCCGGAAACTTCGTTGCGCCTAACAATGAATGATTTAATCATTTCGTAATTTAAAAACAACATAAAATGTAAAATGTTTCTACTCATAATCGCGCAAAACAAACATCGACCAGTCATAGTCAATTTCCACGTTTTGTGTTATTTTTAAAAACAAACCGTAGACACTAATCCGTGAACTGTCTTTAACGTTGTTATACAATTTATAACAAATTAATGAATAAACTGATGTTTACACTGACGCTTATTAATTGTATTTTTTAAATGATCAGTATCATATTTTAATAATTATTATCCTTTTTAGGAGGAAGACAAATCTAAAATTACTTTATATACAGAACTTGCTGAAGGTAGCTTTAAACATGACATAGGAAAATGTACAATGTTTCCGCCTCTTCCCTTTTAGAGGAAGTCAGAATGCGGAGCAAAATTTGCTTAACTAGAAATTTATACTGCCAATCAATAGAGCAATTTGTTTTTGAAATTTAGGTATAAAATCCGTCAGTCCTTGAACTTGAAATGTATATGTATGTATGTATATATATATATATGTGTGTACACGTTTAAGTTAAATGTATATATTTATATATATACACGTGCATACATACATAAAGCGGTCAATATAACTTATTGTAAAAAATACATTTTAAACTTGTTCATCTTCAAGTTCTCCAAGGACCCTAATAAGGTCTACCTGTCTCTATATTAAACGTTCTCCGTGGCACTTTCTTGTCGATGGTCTCCACTCCAGAGGTTTTAGGCCCCCGCGGCCGGCCACCTGTTCGACCGACGGATCACCTTATTTCATCACCCGATGCGATATCGTAGGGAAATTAAATAGAGAGCTTTCTCTCTTTGGATAATGCTCTTTTTTTCTAGAGACATTCATATGACTCGAAAATGAGACCCAAACGTATTGATAGTGTGATAAAAATTTATTCGTACTTGCCTCTGTGAAATGCCTCTCTATGAACTGGTTGGCTTTCTGCTTGAGTTTGACGCAGCCGTGCTGTTCGGAGAAGTTGGCGATGCCGATGGCGTTCGACGGGTCGAGCTGGCGTTCCAAAAACGCACAGCAAGCCTCTATCACGTTTGATATCTGCGGAGTAACGGATATAATGGATGCACTGTCCTTCAACGTAGGTTTTGTAGAAAGCGATAGAACATGTTAAAAATGTATATCATAAAAGTTAATTATGAGCAGTACATATAAAATGCAATAGTTAGGGGAAAACAAATTTTCTTTTTTGTATTCACTCAACGCGTTTTTAATTAAGAAGTTCCCTAATTGTAACAGCAACTGTATCCTTCTACCTTCTGTAAACATTTGAAACATTCTTATGTGCTTAGCAATTTTTTATTGTCTACAGTAACTGTATAAGGTTTAGTTATATTTCATTTTCACGAAACAGCTTTCTCAAAATTATCTCATATCAAATTACGTATAATATTGAAAATTTTACAATTCATTTGACTCACAAAAACTCAAAAAAGTGCACTTTGAAATAATTTTTTTGACAGCCAAAATATCTTCGAAGCACGAAGCACAAGATGTATCCAAAAATAGTATCAAAAGAATTATCAAAAAATAATATATTTTTACACACATTATAAAACATAGTATTTCTGATATTTACCTTATGCTTGGTTCACAGTTCAAAGATATGTAAAATGAAGCACAAATAAAAATATTTGTACAGAAGTATGAACTTAAACAATAATCGTCGACGTATTGTTAAGATACGGATGGGTCATAAGTCAAACCATATGTTGCGGCTCAGGTAAATGCGTAGTGTTTTTACAACTGTACGTTAACAAGAACTGTTTGAAGATTATCATAACAATTTAGATATATATGCCACGCGGCTGGTGTAAGGTTGATCGGAAACGTTTTCCACAAGCCACAAAGTGCTACAATCAAATAAAACTCACAACAAAGCCAACCGCGTAGACCACTAGTCCAATTGGATTGCGTGGTTTTCAAATGTAATAAAAACGTTGAGGGTTTTTTATGCCTTTTGCTATATCGCTAAAACTAAACATTACATTTTTTATTTTACATAAAGATAACCATTTAGCATTTTATATATTTCAAATGTAAATCTCAATTAATATAAATTATTTAGTTCATGATATTATTGCCTCAAATGGTATGTTAGGCGACGCTAATATAGCAAGCGCGATATCCGCCAAATTGATTGATACCTTGCATCTTATAAATCGCCATGGAAACATGAACAAATTATAGATTATTAATACACAAAGTGGCGATGCCCTAACGTTACACGTCGGTAACTAACAGACTCTTATCGGATTGTCAACGTTTGTGACGCAAATAACCGAGAACCGCTAAACTTGTACCTCTCTGCTATCATTGACGTTTTTCTTGATCGGTAACAGATTTTATAACGCATTCAAATTTTACACGAGGTCCGGATGTTACTTTATTGCATTTAAACTAAAAAAATAATTTTATAGTTACTAAGACTGAAGGCTCCTTCGGGAATTTCGACATGCGCGTTAAGTAAGGTTTATATATAAGGACTAAGAGGCCAATAAGCTTTTAGGCGTAAAGGTCCTTGACTAGGGCTGTCGCGAGGGTATGTCATGTCATACAGTTTTATTCTCGGATCAATATCTAAAAGTGATAAATACATTTTAAAGCATAAATGGGAATATTCAAATTCTACCGATTTTTTTGTACGACGACGTTACAAAATTTGGTGTCATCAATATATGATATAGTATTTCACCTGAGAAATATTGCCTAATTTTAAGGAAGTAGACTAGGTGAACCAGAAGTAGTTGGACGTGGACAACGCAAGACCATGGACTTTTTTTAGTTGGCGTCTATCGGCTGAAATCATGATAATAGCTCGCGTCATGTATGACACCTTGGTTCATGTATGAGCTTCCTCTTTAAATTCCTAAGCTGTTGCTTTGTAAGTACTTGAAAGGGCAAAAAACATATACGGTATACGCGAAAAAATCTTGAAAAAGAACAAGTCAATATTTCTTCATTTATACCAGATAAGTTACAGTGCGCTGATAACTAAGCTTTATTAAATATTAAAAATGCTGCAATGCATGTGCACGTACGGGCTAGATTGGAGACTAAACAGCTCAATAACATCTCACATAAATAATCGCTTTACAGTTAGTGTGGTAGTTTTGATTTTCCTCATGGATTTGTCATAATGTCACACGATTATGGTAAAAACCCAAGTACCGAGGCGATAATATTCACTCGAATCATAAAGCGCCTCAATATAAAATCAAACGCTTTTAACAATTAGTATCATCTGCGTTTCAGTCTGTTTAAAACAATGACACATGCCTTTTACTCACACTGTAACTGTACTCAGAGCTGTAATCGTCAGTTCCGTAGTTCTCATTGGTCTCTAACATTAAGTATATACTTATTGATTTATTTTCTCGGTCTAGGTTTACACTGTTTCCTTATTTGCATTTATAGATTCCGCGTACTCATTCACAAAATAACTTGAGCAATACCTCGGGAATATAGACTCGGGCTCTTCCATCAGATGCAATTATGAAACCATTACATGAAAACGTTTAGTCTTTTTTAAACATATAACATACTTAGAAATCTACGGTCGTCAAATTATTTTTTACTACTTTGTCTTTCTCACAAATCTGACTTCGTCCTTTCTTCTTTTCATGTCCAAAGCCTTTTGCTTTGAAATAAACTTACTCTCGGAATTAGAGAGTCATTAAACCGATACGAGTTCAAAAAGAATGTTCGAGAGCTATTCGCAAAAGAATCGACATAACTCTCTTTTATAAAGAATTGTATATATATATATATATATATATATATATATATATATATATATATATATATATATATATATATATAATGTGTAATTTATGTATATGTTATATACTCGTATTTAAATATGTCTTTATAAGTAATTGTATAATAAGTACAGTATTTACCATGTATATGTTGCACATGTTCACATATCTAATTAATTTCTGTATAACATTTATATAGCTGCCTATTAATTATCTCTCCACCGCCTTGGGTTGTTTGGTAAAGAATGCCTAAAGGCATTAAGTATGGCATTAAATAAGATTTAAAAAGGGTAAATATATAAAAAAAAAACAAATACTTGTATAAGGAGAATATAATATATATATATTAAGAAAAATTTAATTACCTGGAACATGGTGGCAGCTGGTAGGAGCTGGCAAACGGTGACCTCCGTGATGCGGACCTTTCCCGTGTACATGAAGTACACGAGCCACGCCATCGCCGACGGACACACCCCTTGCAAACGCACCCGGGACATCTCGCTCTCTTTGAGACCGCTTGTGAACATTGCCTGCGCGGAACCGTATAACGTTAAACAAAATTAAACAATTATTTTATACATATTTCTTACAAGTCAAAGCTAGATTAAATAATAATAAGAAAACATAAATACGAGAATGCCATTTACAAGTTTATACAAATATAAAAGAACAACACATTGTAATACTGTTGGTATCATAAATATACAATTGTTATGTACATACGCTGACTTGCCGATCATAAAAAAGCAGTTTATTTTGCATTAAGATTTAAATTTAATTTAATTAATTAACAATTAATTAAAAATATACGTAGTTTAAAAGTCTCTTTCAAGTGTTTCCGCCAAACGCCACCTAGATCGTGAAACCCAAAGTTGAAACAGTAAAAAATCGGGACTAAAAAAATATTAAGCAAATGAGACGATGATGAATCTGAATTTAGTTTTACATGTATTATAGTTGCTTTTTTATAGTCATAAAATATCTTTTGGTTTTGGCGCAGGTCTTTTACGATTGTAATCATTATAATCATTTCAGACAATTACTTTCGTTCGTCTACAGATCTCTTTCCTAATTTGATCGATACTGTAGTATAAAATATAGTATAAAGTAGTAGTTAGTAGTATAAAGTATAGTATGAAGTTAAAAAATCCCGAGATGGCTATCTCTTCATAGTTCGTTGCGAAATCATGTCTTTAACGCGGTTAGTCATTACACAAAAAAACATCAAAATAAGGAAACATCTTGGAATATCCCAGACAAGAAATGTCATACGATACAGATAAACGTTGTAAACCTAGAGTTCAATGCCGCTAGGCGTAAAACGGTTTGCACTTTATTGTGTCAATTGGCAAACAAATATTCATTGTTTGTTTAAACAGGAAAATTTCGAGTTTTGATATGGTTTATATTTGTTAGACTTGCCTTGAAGTAAGGGCTCCCAGCGGCGAGCACGACTTTGTGCACGTGGAACAGTTCATTGCCGACTTCCAGGACGACATCGGTCAGCATGTGATGCGACCGCATTGTGAACAGCATCTGTCGACATCGCATGGGTCAGACAAAAAAATATAAACGTATACTAAAGACTTTAAAAAAGGAACACATATTTGTTTTCAACGTTAAAGACCTGATCATCCATTATTGGTAGGCCCTCTACTAAGTGGAATAATGGCATTGTCCATTCGGGGAAGTCGCTAGATGCGAGAACCGCAAGACCTGTCATCGTGGTGATCGTTGGAGAGTAACAGTCAGATAGAAACTTTTCACCTAATTACTCTTTAAAGCGTTAAAATAAAGGATGTAATGATGCGAACTGTCAAAAAGTAGAAACCTACTATGCAACCAAAACTGCTGTACCGCTCTTTAGGTATGTGCGAGGTGAGAAAGTGAGTGGTGGGGGGGAGAGGGTATCAGCTGCATATTCCATTAGTTTTCCGTCAACGTTCCGCCTTGCCGCGATTTCCTAAGAGGCGGACCAGCGATGTAGGTAATATAAGTACATTCAACGCTTTTATCAAATAACTAAAAGCTTCTAAACTGACAGCCTGAAGTGATGTGTTATCAATGAAAACTTTACGCCCCGTTGTTTTAGAGAGCGTCCGCTTAAGCTGAGCGCGATCCCAATTCCGTATAAGTAATGGTTAGTCTAGTTACTGTTAACACTTTTGTAACTAAGCGAATAAGTAATAAAATTTTGAAAACGAATACATGTAAATACCTTCGATTATTATTAAAGCGTTATAATTTTTTTTAATACACGTTACATAATTTTAATATACATTTACTTTTGTACAGTTTTATCGTCACGTAACATAATAAATATTCAAACAACAACGTGTACATATTCGCTTCCGTTATCCAAATTTTAAATTAACAATAATGTCGCAAATGTTTGTCGAAATTTGTTAAAATATCTATTGCTGGAATAAAAGAACAGTTAGACGTCTATGGCATTTTCTGAACTGGATTACTTATAAACATTATGTATCGGTCACCGCTATCTGATCGTTGGCAGACAAATTTATATTTTTTCTGATGTGGCGGAGCGCTATAGGCTTTTAGCCTAGACTGCTACAGTACAGGTACAGTCCCCATAGATTCCAGATAGGACCAATTGGAAATGGATAGGGTTTTTCAAAGTCATTAGTACACCATCTGCGCGCTATGTGGATGCCCATTGCTATTCCACCTTTCCAATCCACTGGGCTATGTCGGTTAATTTCATTCGTCCGCACAAGTAGATTAAGCACTTCTTAATATGATAATTTGTCGATATTTCAAATGATTCTTTAGCACAACAATTTTCTTTCTAATGAACTTGTGGTATATTTGGTCTAAGTTTCATAGGTATTGCTTTTGTAATACTCCCATGTCACTACTAAGTCACGACCAACGATTGTATATTTTCCCATTAAAAAACAAGCTGGCGTCATTATAGCTTAACCGATGTTTTATTCAACATGTATTATAGAGGATAATATTGCTAAAGCGCTAAAAATAGACTACAGGTTTTAGCTGATAATGTATCTCGTTAACTAAAACTAAGCATGCACAACTAATGACTGAAACGTGAACATGTATTCTTATTTGAATTTCAATACATCTGTGGATTCTTACAATGGCAATATTTGATATTTTTATTAATTTGTACAATTATTATTATGGTCACCTATAATTCATAAAACTAAAGTTAGATTATTCAAACTGAAAATTTCTTTATTTAAGTCGGCATTTACACGCACATTTGAATCATCAATTATTGTTATACATATTTAACAATGTTATTACGAGTATTATACATGTATACGAGTCAAAAAATCAAGTATCGTCACATTTCGTGAATGCTGATTTATTTTACAAAGTACTTTTAATTTTAGATTTACCAAAATTAAGACATAAACCCGACAGATTTAGGACTATCAAAACAAATGACTTTTGCAATAGCTACAATGATTATAACACAAAATGATGTCCAAAGTAAAAAAAAACTTTCGTTACCTTTTTTCGCTTTGACCTACCTTTTGGCTCCAATTAAAAACATGTAGAAAATATTTTCAAATTTGAAAAAAACATTCGATTTATGCGATCGATGATAGAGGCTGACTAGAGTTTTACCTAAAAACAAACTGGAGTATGCTTTGGCAACGGTATGAATCAAATTCAAAATATTTTGAACGATCATTTAGGCATTAGAGAAGCTTTATGCTAGATTTGATAGCTTCGATTTTGACAGAAGCTGGAAAACGCCAACGCATTGATTGGTGCCATGCAAAGGTATTGAAATTCGATGGAGTTTCCCAAATGCAGTATTTGACACAGATGTCGAAATTGGTATCTAATATTATGATCCTAATAACCAGAGAATTGAACAGGGAGTAATTCCTTGAGAAGAATTGTCTACAAAAATTAAAAGAAGACGTGTGGGAAAAAAGATTATTGACTCGTAATATGCTATATCAAGATTATTCCCAAAAATAAAAACAATCAAAAATGAAACATCGTCGATTATGTGAGTATGTGAGTGCTGAGCGGTGGCGAATGTTCGAAAACTCTGTGAAAGATCCGCAAATAGTAGTGGGCCCATTACACATCACATTGGTTTTACAAATGCGTTACGCGGAGTATTTATCTTCAAAAGCATAATGAGCAAAGTAAATCATTAATAAGTTGATACTTAGTTCGAGTTTTAGTATACAAAAAACTTTTAATATCACCTCTTATCTAATTAAAAGAATTTAAACGTCGATTCTGCACGAGCTATTTTAGTTATTTAAACATTATTGATAACTTACGCGCTCCAAATAGAAATAACAACTTGGAATTTAATCTTTATAAAATTGCTTAGCTCTCACTTATCACGCTACACGAGTGTGAAAATTTAACATAAGTTTTTTTTTTTTTTTATTTAATAACGATTCTACTTCGACGTGGAACTCATTTCAAACGTAACAGACATCTTTTCAAGACGAAGTTCGGCGTGACAAACAAATTCTGCAGCGTCATGTCGGCTTGCGATATTTATATACAGTCACAATGAAACTATAAATTTTAACCATAACTAGTCATGGAAATACCATGTTATAGACTAATTCTTAATTCAACAAATTTGTATTGCTTCAAAATATTATCTGCGACAGATTCAATCTAAAATGCGAACATTATATGTATATAATCATAGCTAATGCGTTAGCTATGTTTATAAGTATGGTTGTGTTTGTTATTTCTACGTTTCCTTTTTTTTTTCATAAAATCCTTCCAGCCAGCGGATAGGGGCTCACAGTAAAGCAGATGTCACATTGATTTCTTAATAATGATTTGATCAGGTGTGGGGCATGGTTAGGGCAAACGCGGATAATATATTATATTCTTATTCGCAAACGGACTAGTAGACACTCTTCCCCGAAGATTGCAACGATAGCCGGTCTCGCGTTGCCCGTGTGTAGCGACTTTGTCGCGACCTTGACTATATAGTATACACTACACACTTCAGTATATACTACACACTTCACGTCTACCGGTTCATATTTTTCCTTTTGCTCGTGTAATATTTGGCGCTGTTAACCAATACTGTTTTTACACTTTTATCAATCTCGAGGCCCGAACCCGGAATTTACGAGCTAAAACTTGCTACGTAATGCAATATTTTTTTAATACCTCTAATCTAAAAATGTCAAATGTCAGTGCAAATACCACGACCGTCTAATAAGAAACCGAACAAGATTAATAATCAGTAGCATCTGGATTACTTGTTTCCTGGCTACGTTGAAATAATAACAAGCAACAAAGAACTCTACAGCTGCTTCGTAGATTGTCAGATGAAGCCTGACACGGTCCACGTTTTCGTGAAATATTTTTATGATAGTATTTTGCTTTTGGTCATGACTGTTTAGTTGGAACATGCACCAAAAATATGATGTTTAAATATCGTTGGTAAAAATGTAAATTTTATTATGTGATATTTTCTAGTTCTAGATTTATCTTTCGGCTTGTTCCAACTGGATAAAGAAGCAAGAAGTTAGACTCCGGTATAGAAAAAACAAAGGTTAACATGGAATTTGTAAGGCGTTCGTTTATCACTTTGTCAACCCCGATATCGTATGACCTTCATCGATATATCTACATGACCACTAAGTAAAGGCGTGTGGTGTTCTCGCGCTTCTGCACCGTCACGGTGACTATATGCCGGTAATAAATAAACATAGGACCTTTTATGTTAGAAAAAAGCATAAATCATTTTAGGAACATAGACTTACATCACGTTCCTTTTAGGTTATAAATTATGTATGATCTCTATTGAAAAACCTCATTTCTCATTTTTTGTACAAAAGGTTCACTAGTAGGTATTTAAAAATCCAATAACAATAACATGACATTGTTAAATTTATTTTCGTTTCCAAACTAAGTCTCAGTCTCAATAGGTATTGTTTTGTTTTCAATGTTAATTCGATAAAGACGTTAGAAACTACATTTGCGTCACCTTAAACACAGAGAACGTCTTAATCGAATTTTTTAAAATATTCTCATTAGGTTTTGTAGATAGGACAACAAGAATACATGCAATGGCTCGTGTTTAAAGCCTAGTTATGAATGTTTAAAACATCGGCAGTTTTAGCTACACCTTAGTTTATTAATAATAGATCAGTGATATTATATTTAGTTTACGAAAATCAAGTGTTAATCGCTCCATCATCATCATCATCATCATACTAGCTTCAGAGCGTTCACTACTGGACATAGGCTTCCTCATAAATTTTCAATTAGACCGCTTTTTTATATTCGGGTTATCACTTTGTCAACTATCAATAGGGAACTAGTCCGGATCCTTGTCTCTGAATAAGATTTTGGATCGGAGCGCCGTACATTCAGCCAGTCACCTGCCTACCTTGTGAATGGGCATCCTCGCTGCACTTAATAGTCTTTACCATAATCATCATCATATCAGAAGATCTCTTTAAGTCATAGGTCTTCCTCAAAGGTCGCAACGATGACGAGTCTTGTGCTGTCTACATCTGGCGACTTCTCGCTTTGACTAAGTCGTCAATCTACCTGGCGAGCCCAATAATAAAGAGTCTTACCTTCATGAAATCGGGGACGTAGTTGCCTAAGCAGAAGGTCATGTCACCGATGTCGGTGTCTCCCGTTGTCATAATTTCTTCCAGGGTCGTTTGGCAGTTGATGGGGGGCATTTCGTCCAGTAGGTTGCCCCGACCAAATTCTTCATCTGTCTCCATATTGCAATCTGTGGATGTTTTAGCTTTGTACTACCAGAATCTTAATAAATCTTATTTTTATGGCACCGCTCGGTTGCATACAACTACATATTTTATTTCATTTTCTATTTTCTGAACACAGAATAATTTTTACAGTTACAATACAGGTATAAATTTTTAACAAATGCTTAACTATAAAAAACTTCCCAAGTTAATTAAATAACTTTTACAATAAGTACAAATAATGTTATCAGTGAACGTGTCGTATTTAAATTAATCAATATGGAGAAAGGAAAACAATTTTTAACCATCTCCGTCGAATAAACAAGTGTCCTATTTTTGCATGAAAGTATCCAATTTCATTACAGTAACAGACCAGATAAGTAATAAACTGACACGGAATCAACACGTGTATAAGAACACAGTAAGTGAACAGTTTTTTTAGTTATCCAAGGAGGAATAAAAATTATAATTTGTCCTTATATACATTATATTTCTAGAACAACAATGTTATATTCCTACTCAAGACTAAATTACCATTTTATTTTCCGTTTTAGTATTGATTCTTTAATCACTACAAGTAAGTAAAAATGTTAATTAATAATTCATGAAATAAATCAAATTCATGTTGAAACCGAAAAAATGCAAGGATTAAAAAAAATTTACATAAATTTCATTGTAAATAATTTTAAATTACATTGAAATTTTATAGTAATTTTATCGTGCATGGAAAGTAACCTGATCGTAATTTTCTGATACAGATGAATTATTTTCCGACGTGATAGGATGCGAGGGCGCCTAGCCTTTTTAAGGTAGCAAAAGTTTGTAAGGTAGCTTCTAAAAACTACTATTTCACCGGATTAGGGAACCGCCAAGCTCTAGGATCAATTGGCGATACCGCTTTCAGGGCGGACGCTCTATGGAGTGACTAGATGGCAGGCAACCCGCGCGGGATACCTCTTCTTTGGCTGTCACTCGTCGATAACACTCATTAAGCAATCATAATGGTACACAAACAAGGGTCGACAAAAGGGTGTATGAGAGGGCTGAACTTCGACTTGGTCGATTGCTATTGCCTCGCTAATAACACTAATCGTATTAGGAGATCAAATGGCGGAAAAAACTTTTGAAACGCTGGTATGATCGGGTGTTGGCGTCCCCTATGATATACGATACGGCCACCTTTCTGCCGAGACTAGTTGGTTATCGAATAGCAACAATATGTGGTGTACGTAACTTGTTTTGTCTTATTGTCGACACGACATCCAAACGCTTGAATGTAGACTATGATAAGCCTTGTAGGTGGCGGCACCTACAATCAGTAAATGTCTAAAAGAAGTGGAGTGTAAAAATTTGATACAAAAATGTGTTTTAAGAAGTAAAAGAGACGTATTAAGTGCTTTTGTGTGTTTCCTTTATAAATTTGTCAAAAGCTGAGCAAAACCTCTTTGGCATCCCCGTTTCCTTAATCGTCTATGCCAATATTGTCCTCATAGTGAATGAATACAATGATCTCACAGCCGTCAGTGATTCTTTATGAAATTTTAAACAACGCATGGAATGAATCGTGGCGTAAATGTTAAAAGTGTTTGTCTGAATGTAACCTTCTAATTTTTTGTGTCAAAAAAAATTGCCTGTTATAACTTTATACTTTAGTTTCTTAAACCTGCACAAGATTGAAGCAATGCATACCACCGAGGACTGTCGCAGATAGCGTAATATAGTACGCTACAAACATTCCAAAAAGATTCACGACCTTATCACGGTCGTATGGAGGAGGAAGAAACATCATTTATTATTCGACTATTTTTTACGTGATGCTTGGCTACGGCTCCTTTCATTTAGGACACAAATGGTTTTGTTCCATATTTTTAACACCTTTAGCGCCATGTGTGTCCTTTTTTTACACAATGTCTGGAACTCTCTGTATACAAAAGTATACACATCTTTATACTTAGAAACGTGATGTGTATCCTTAAGGAAAACGTTTTCTACACATCTATTACACAAAAATGAAAGCTCTGGCCTGTCGCATTTCTTTGGTGATTTTACAAAAAAATTATAAACTTTTTAATTTTAGGTTAATATTTCGATGTTAGGTGGCAAGTAATCAATAAAACCGTTTATATATTTTGTATTTATTATTTCAATTATGGTACTGGAAAGTAAAAGAAAAAATAATTGTAAGCAACTGAACTTGATATAAAAATAAGTGACAATCATTGAAACAACTAAGGGAGAAATACAATATAATTATGATGTAGTTTTGAAGAAATCCGAACAAAAAATATTGTACTTTTTTAGACGGTCACTTAGCGTCTGGGGGGTGTTAATATCAATATTTCATGTATAAAGTCGATTTAAAAAGTTTTGTTACATAACGAATTGTTCAATAGTAGGTGTGCGATAGTCGATAGCCGCCTGTAATAAAAATAACTAAAATTTAAAAATACTGTGTAAATTATGTCAGTGACCGAAAACGGAGTTGTTATCACTCATCTGTACAAAAGTATACAAAACAGCGACACTGATAGGCTAAGCGCTTTATCATCGGGCACATCGCCCCCTAAAGTCACACGTGATTGTGGCCGATGTCACTTTGAACCACGATAAAGAACTTTGTACATGCTCTTTTAAAATATTAATTGTAGCTTCTCAATACGCAAATGATCCGCAAAAAGATTGCCGATCGTACAGTGTAAATACCCGAAGCAAACCAACTTTTGTGTATCTAAAACTTAATCGATTTAAAAACACTAAAGACAGTGACTATGCTTTTACAATAAGATCCTAGAAAGCTTCTATTGATAGATTCGAATAAAAATGTAAAAGAAGGGTTGTGCGCTAAAACTTACTAAAATATAAGTTACTTCACAGCCGACAGACACGGATTGGCAAGATCCCCTGCTAGGTGGATCGACGATATAGTCAAGGTTGCAGAAAGTAGCTGGATGCGAACAGCGTAAAACATTAGAAGCCTATGCTTTATAGTAGGCATCTATCAACTTTTATGATGATGATGATGATCATATAACTACATAGACGTAAACACCATGGGAATGGTGAAAGGAAATGGATATTTCAATGTTAATTAAATATGTCACTTTAAATTCTTTTTTAAAAATATAATATCCCGCTGAAATTCTCAGACTTAAGGCGTGACGTCCTGACGTCAATAACATCTATCATGTTATCTTTGTTATCCATCATTTATTGAATACTAAGTTATAAAGCTCATTTTATATGTAAAAGAATATAATTAATCTCCCCTTAATTTTATTTGCAACCTAATTTAAGGCATTAATACCGGTTTTAATAAACAAACATCCTAGATTTTATACTGTAAAATAGCGCACTTAACTTGTTGACTGGTGATACGCCTATACCAAAGCCTTTGCAAGCATAAAGTCACTACATAAAACTTATCGAATTTATATGTTATCTACCTGCATATTGATAAAAAAATCGATATGCCATGCAAAAAAAAATTACCTGAGCAATTTTATAAATAATATTGCTTTGTTTGTCAGCTCATGTTAATATCACATTCTTTATTATTATCTTGACGGGCTATTTAAAATTTTTGACGAAAAAACTTTTGCAAATACAAACATTTGTGGATTGATTTGCGCTCCGAACGCTCATTTTATTCATAAAAACTTTTACTTGAAATTTTGCATTCTAGTAGAAACCGCAAACCTAAAATAGTTCATCAATTTCGACCTATTTATGTTATTCTTATATTTACTAAACGAACTTGTCCAATAAATTAAAAAGTAATTGAAAAGATAAAACAACTGAATATTTTACAATGGTTTCAGTAGAAAAAAACAAGCGATATAATCAGTGAACGTTACTTATTTAAATTCATGAATAAGGCTTAGAAAAACTATTTTTTACCATCTCTCTCGTAAAAACAAGCGTTGGAACTTTGTGTGAACGTATCCAATTTCATTGTGGAAAGAGATCAAATCACTTATAAAATGACACAGAATCAACACACATCTAAAAACACTATCAAAAAATTAGATCATAGTGTATGAACAATTTTTATTTATCAAATATTACAACTGCTGAAAATCCGGTTCGCAAGAGATGCATAAATACGAAAAGAACATGTGTGTACCGCAGAGCTGGACTGACTGAAAAAAAGACAGAAGCAATCTGCAGAGTTTTGACGCACCATTCATGACTCGGCAAAACCGATGAATTTTAAAATCGCTATAAACTGTTTCCGCGATATCAGTGTTATCGCTTGAAATCTTTTTATTAATTATATATATATATATATATATATATATATATATATATATATATATATATAATATAGACAGTTACTGTTACATACTTCGTAAACCTAAAGGTATTTAATGACAGAACAAAAAGACAAATCCATGTATATTTAACATACATGGAGTCGACGATAATGAAAATTTTGAAGTTGGTAATTTTATAATTTTTCCTATTAAATTTCTTTTGGTAAGTTTAATTATTATTACAGTCGTACGACATCCACTGCTGGGCGCAGGCTTCCCCCAAGTGGAAAGATATTATCAATAATTATGATACACGGCTTAAATCGTTTTTCACCAGATTGAGAAATCTACTTAATATATTTCTATCGCTAAATCGACAGACGAAAGTATTACAGTGGTTGGGTTTTAGAAAGCTTAGAGATTGCAGATGCTGATCTGTGACTAACGTTTTATTTTAAAACCTGATCAACATGGCCGTCTAATTATAAGAAAGAACATACCCTTAGTTAACCACCGGATCGTTATAACAAAATCAAGTATATCAATTTAGCTGTCCGCCACCCACAAGAGGCCACTCGCTCGTCAGCATGGCCTCTTGTGGGTTTGTTTCCATAAAATCTCATAATAACATTCACATTTAAAAAAAATATTCTGACTAACTTCTTTACCTGCTTGTGGTCAGACATATATATATAGCCTATACATATATATGGTCTCTATATATATAGTGTATACATATATATATATAGTTTCAGACTATAGTCTGGTCTATACCAAAGATATCATGATGAGTCTGTACGTAAGTGGAAATCTATGCCACTATACAATCTGTATTACGAACAATGGATAAAACGTGGCTTGAGGGAGGGTAACCTCGACACCTATCATTTTCACGTGTGTAGCAATTTCAATGGTTTGGCTGACATTTGAAAATATGTGATTTTTTTTTAATCCAATTCATTTAAAAAAACCTTACATAAATTATTATAATGTGTCCAACATTACAACTGTTAGGCCTACGCTAGTGTGTTTTTGCCTCAAACTTGGTGAATACTACGTCTTGTATAATAAAAAAAAATCACCGTCTTCCAAATCTATCTTAAAAGCTACTAGGTTGAAAATCCAAATTGCTTAGCAAGTATCAAAGTCCGTTAAAAATTAAAAACAACAAAAATAGATAAACGTACACGGATTAATACACAGGAGCAGACTATCAATGGATAAAGAATTATATAAAAGTCATTAATTGAAATATCTGAATCTCAAGTCTAACATATTAAAAAATCAAAAGCTAATAACCAATCAGGTGCTAATCCTAGGACAATATGACAATGTATAATTTATGAGCCCTCTTTGATAACAGTCATATTATATCTATTATTAGCTGATAAGAGTCGAAAATATTCAGGTAATTAGCAAAACGTTGAAATTTCGTTGCTCTACTCAATTACGTTTTAAAAATTTTGTAATATTGGCAGCCGAAATAATTTATTATGGATTATTTTACACGTGTTTTATTACTTCACAGTCTTTCAAAATTAACTTTAACATTTATCTTTGTTTAAAAAGATTTATTTCAATGTTATTTAACTTTTTATACAGCAATATTAACTGATATAGAAGACGGTTACATGATATAGAAGGCCTGGTATTTACATGATATATAAGCCATTTACGTAGTATTATTAAGTTCTCTGAAACAATCGGATATTTTCAAAAAAATGACACACAATATTTAAAAATTATTTGAACATATTATTAAATTATTGGATATTGGCCTTGTTACGCTTTACATCAACTTTTTGTTTGTCTATAAACAATAATCTGATAATACAGTTAAAATATCATGTTATTAATTTAATTCATGTAATTACCTATCTAAGAGGGCCTTTTAAAAACTTCGTGACTATTTAAATAAAATGAAATTATAGACAGATGCGTTTTTTATCATTAAATTATTTTAAGTTTTCCTCGAGGCCTTCAAATTTTGGAAATGAGCGTTTGAAATAAAAAAATATTCGCATAGCGCTTGTTTATGGATTTTTGCTATTGTGACTACATACATGTGTCGTGCTTATATATTATTTTTGTCAAATTTGGGCGTACTTGCTTTAAACCACTATCGAATTTGCCTAAAAGGTATGTACAAAATATGATCTATTGGTCTGTATAATAATATTCCGGTGATCGTTCTACTCTTCCCTAGATAATCTACATGCGCCGCATACATCCGAAAAAACTGTAGTTATGACTTCGTTGGCTAATGGAGGGTCCATCCTTGGCCTTCTCTGGTGTACGTTCATCTAAAGACATCCACTGTTTATTTGTGTCTTAGTCTCTGGGTTTTGTCATGTATCTATTTTTCCGAATTCTGAAAAACTTGTCCGAATTGCGGATAAACATCGCAAAACATTCCTTTAAAATTTGTTTCACGGGTTCGTGTGTTAGCAATAGCTGTCACCCATCTCGCGAATACCTTTTTGATGTTCAAATAAATCAGCCAAAAGAGATGAGGTGAATGTGAGATACAGAAGCCTATATTGGAATTGCTAAGCAGTGCCAAAAAAAAGCAAATGCCAATGATAGACAACAAGTTCTTGATCTACAAAACAGTTTTAAAACCAATACGGGCTTATGCAAGTTGAGCTTTTGGGGTTCAGTTTGTAACTCCAATAAAGCAATAATTCTGAGATCTCAGAACTTAACTGAACTCCAGAAGCAAATGTTCGATGCTTCATGACTTCTAAAAATAACTGTATTGCATGAGCACTTGATTGATATTACATACATTAATTAGAATTACTTTTGCTTCACATTTACTTTAAAGGTTACACCTATAATTAGTGACCCTGTAAATGGCAGAAACTAATTCTCTTTCTTCAACATTAGTGCAGCCTAATATTAATTTTACAAAGTTCAAGACCAAGAAAAGCAAAAAATAAAAGATACTAATTGTTACCATTTATTGGGTAGAAATATTTTAAACATTGTCCTTAAAAAATTAAGAGGTAATTGTCTTCAAAGTTTAAACAGCTGTGTTATTTAAAAACAAAATAATTATTATCATCTAGATAAGATAGTACAATAAAATGAAAATTCCACCACAACACTATGTATAATTAGAATAGTTAAAATGGCTGCTAAACTAGCCAATTTTAGAGAACAAAATTGAGAAACAAAAATTAGTGTATAAATAATTATATACATTTATACTATTATATAAAACTTGAATTTAATGTAAAAAAAAATCAAGACACTAACAAACACTTATTGTGTATTAGTGTGTTATATAGAGAGATGCCCACTCATTGCAAGGCATAAGCCTTCCTTCAAAATTGCCTTGATATAAGCAGCGCAATACCGGCTGTATTGCACTGCTTACATCAAGCAACTTACTGCAACCTTAACTATGTCATTGCTCCACCTAGTGGGAGACCTACCCATAGTAGTGTGAAGGACTACTACATTGTTTGAATGACTTCTTAAAATATAGTTCTTAGTTAATTAATTCTCTCTTGAGGGCTTTGCAACTATTCACTATGAAGCTTTTCCCTAACTCACCTCCTCATCCAGCAAAACAAATTATGAACATTAACTTCATCAGTTATAGTGATAATTTAGATTTCAATGATGCACTTCAGCTTATTACTGTAAAATTCTAGACATCTTTGGCTCTCTTTATTCTCAATATCAGTAAAGTTGTAAATGATAATGACATGCCTATGCCAATAAAAAAAGACCAGAGCAATTGCATCAAGTAGAGTGTCAATTGATGAAGTATCTTTTAATCAGCAATGGTTTCTTTTACAAGAAAGAAAGAATCAACATTTTCTTTATATTTCATTAATATATTAATAATGAGATAGAATCTTTAGCAGGCTTTATAATTTTTTCTTAAAACTTTGACTCTTGTAATCCAAGCTATGGGAGAACTGTGTGATAAAGATAAAGCTCTACTATCAAACCCCAAGTTTTTCTAATACACTATTATATTCGGACACATAAATAAATGGCATGTGATATAGGTGTATAGCACAAAAAAAAATTGGTAATTTTCTTAATGACAACAACTATTTTAATAAACATACACTATCCAAATATTTTGCTAAGAAAACCTACAAATTGCTGATCAATGCATTTCATTATTATTCAGAAATTGATAATTAAATTTTAATATTGTAAAATAATTTACTAATTGTCCTGTATTTATATACACTTCCTATGCACACCCATTTTGAACTAAAGGCTACTTTTAAGTTAAAGCTATAAGTCTGATTTAGCAGAGACCTTGTAGGAATTAGTTACGCCATATTCATATTTAATTTTTGTATTATTTTGTATTTTGTTTTTAAATGTAATGTTTCTTGTTAGAAAATAATTCAAACATACTCAAATGTGCCACTTCTCTTGTGGTGGTTAAATCAAAACAAAAAATGTGAGAATTGATATAATCTTAAAAAGTTCATAAAATGAAGCATAAGTGAAAATAGAATGGTTAGTAAAGTAAAATTCTGTGAGATATTTGTAAGATACTTTTAATGTATTCAAAAAAACTTTTAAGTGTCTTATATATCACATATAAGTGCTGGTTGAGTTTGAGGTGGCTAAATGCAGATGATAAGCTTACCTCTTTACTCTGTCTAAGCTTAGAGGCTCTCACAGCAAGTTCAAGTAAGGCTAATTATTACATTATTTAACAGTAACAGTAGGCCACTTAGTTTTGTAGATTATTTCGACATAATTTCACAGTGAATAGATATCATGGTCTAAAGAGGAGCATTGGCTTAAGTTGTTCATAAATATTATTTTAGATTGAAATTTGAAAATGGACCAAAAACTCAATCTTTATGCTATTGTTGAAAAGCAAGTAGTCACAGAAGATTGTAACCAAGGGAATAAAGTTGTAATCTAAACATGAAATAGATAAACAGATAATTTTCAAAACCTGACCAGATTTTATAGCTTAGAGCAGTGTTTGGAAGTTTATGTACGTTTTAGTTACTGAATTAAATTGGTTATTAATATGTTTATAGGAAATAAATATATGGTATTCTCTAATACAGTATTATTAGAAAAACTAAAAATTTTACGTACTCTACATTTTTTAATGTTCCTAAAAAACGTTTTTCATTTAAAAGTATGTCATGTTCTTTTAAAAGAAATTATTTACAACTTAATAAATTTGTTTTATGCCGAAACTTAACTTTAACAAAAATACTGAGTTGTCAAAGGTACTTACCTCTTTATACTGCTTCACAAAAAATTACATCAAAATGCAAGTAATTGTTTGTCCACTTTTCGCCGATTTAACATAGTACGGTTAAGAAAATTCGTACATTATAAAACATGTTTATCAAGTATTTACGATTTTTATATTAATTAAACCAACCAAAAAATTAAATCCGTAGAAATTATATTTGGCGATAAAAATCTCGCTTTCGAAAGTGTATCTCAGTGAATATTAAAATATTTACACGTAAAATCTTCTTCATTTCAATTCCCATGACATGTCAATGTACTAATTTCTAATGTCAGTGTCACTTTATGGTCCTATAAACATTAAACGTCATACCTTTAAACTTTTTTAAAAAATAAGAGAAACCTTCAGCCAATTGAAATGTAATTTTAATTAGCAACTTTTTAATTATTTTATATGAATCACTTTTATTATTTTGTAAATTACTATAAAATATGACATCGAAGCAATTCACATAGAGTATATAGGCTCCAAATATTATATTAAATAGTAATTTCAATTAATGCTTGTTAATAATTTTTTTAATTTTTATTTCAGGGAAATAATATTCTCACATATATTAGGTGCTAATGAACTGGTCACTTTCTAACATTTGATATATCGCTTTGTTCTAGTAATCAAATTAACTCAAAACGGACAAAACATTTTTTCATATCACTAATAAGCCGCAGATATTGAAGACTACATGGCATTCATTTGCGATCTAGCCAAAAAAAAATAAGCACACATCCTTAAATTTGCAGTGATTGAGATGTAATTGCCACAGACTAACTAATTAGTGAAAAATAACTAAAGATTTTTTTGCCTATGTTGTCGTATATAGGATCCCAAAATAAATTAATAATGCCATTACAGTTAAAAAAATAAGTTTAAACTACTTGCAACCTATTTTAAACAAAAAAAAATTACAACGTAAGTAAAAAAAGGACCTACAAATTTTTCAACCTGCAGATAAAGATTCTCAACTTACTTTTCGTAATAGTTGTATTATATTTCTTTATACAGTGCTGTAAATGTATGCAATTTGATAATAACGTGAACTGAAATATTTATTTATACCTATAATAATAGAGATCTAACTCTTCCGCATTTAGAAGGTTAAAAAAATCCCTGCGTTTTAATTTCAAATTTTTAAATTCTGTCTCTGGCAAATTTATAGAAAATCGATATATAAATAGCTTTGTAGCGATATGACCAACGAATACAGACGTCTATTTGTAGATCAATATAATTATACTATAAGAATAATTTAAAATACATTTTTATACATAATTATATTTTAGCTTAGTCTATTACAATCGTTAAGTTTTCGGGGCATTTCTCAGAATTATATACTGTACACCATTACTTGAGAATTATTTTATATTACTGAATATATTTAAGAGTGAATGAATCATTGAGCATGTTTTTTTATAATCTTAAATGGTGAGCATGTGTTTTTTTCTGGTATGGCTAGTTATTGTTCATTTCTACAGATGCAGCATATATAATTCTATAATTTTCGCACATTTCCAAGTAAATATACAATCTGTTGGATTTGTTGTCAGTGCTCTATCAACGCACCTTTTGTGTCTGTGAATAATATCCGACGATGGCAGATGCAAAGCAAGGTATGGTTACATATTTTTGCTATAATCGTGGTATTTTAGGACCGTTTAAGCTATTAAATTTGTCCTTTTTTGTATACGATTTCATTAGTATTGTTTTAAAGTAGGTACAGTTCTCTGTAATTAAAAATGGTTACAATTTTCAGCAGATCCTGTATCATCAACGATTTTTTGTCTGAAATGCAAACAATTTTTGAATTAAATACACAATGATGTTATAGATTATAATCACTAGAGTTTAATGTTATTTATTGTAAGAAAATAGTATTAGTAGGGAAAACACTACTTTGTCCTTAATGTGACAAGCGATGGTAGCCTAAAGAATCTATAACAGTGTGTAAACGGGAGGAATCACGTAAATTCATATATATTTCAGATAAATCAACTTTATAAAATGTGTTATAAATCCTTTATTTTTCGTTTTATCCACAGGAAAAGCGTCTTCAGAAGATCTGTACAATGGTTCAACCCAGTCACGGGTTATTTTGGCTAAGCCACGTCTTGGTGGTTTCGGATCTTCGAATTTCGCTTCTAGCTCCAATAAAAGTTGCAATCCCTTTGGTGAGTTATAATGGTTATAATTTTCTTCAATTTATTTGTAAAAATGTGCAAGAAACTCTGCAAAGAATTTTCTACAAATTCATGCCTTCAACTACTATTAGTTTGATTAAAATTTTAATTGTGCTATTTTCAGGTTCTGTTTTACGTCCTCCGCAGCTAAAACCAACCAGCAATCCATTTTATAAACATTCAGAGATACCTGATGAAGTTGACACAGAGAAGTCAGTACCAGAAAATGTAGATAGATTACAAGATAAAAAAGATGAAACAGATCAACCCAAATTTGTACCACTTGGCTCTGCTGGTGGCACTTCTAGGTCTGCCAACCCAGTGCCAACGCCTGCACAGCCAACAACTGCCACATCATCAACTGGCTTTGTTTTTGGTCAAAACCTGAGTGAGCGAGTTGTTATGGCAGAATCAGTGAACAATGGGGAAGCATCATCTGATGATCATAGTAACTCCAATGGCACTACAGAATTGTTATTTACTACTGCTGCTGCTTCAGTAAAAGAAAATAATCAGGTTAGTTTTTTTTAATGAACTATCAATTGATGTTAAGCCACCATATTATTTACTCAGTGAGTTATTTTTGGGTAGTGATCTTCATTGTACTAAATATTTTGGGTTATTTATTTGCTAGTTGCTGGATGTAGGCATGCAAGACTGGTCATTGTGGCAATCTTTGGGGGAGACCTATGGTTCGCAGTGGCAAGCCCACTATTGGCAGATATGATGATAATGATGATTTATTTACTATAGCCCTTTCTTCTTTAATTGCCTATAAAAAATAATTTACTTCACAATTTTCCTTTATGGATATTGATTTTTTGTTTTGTATCTTTTGGCCTGGTATATAAGTTAGGTTAAAAGGGTTATATCTGTAATTATATCAAAATAAATATTTTGCATATATTCAAACCAACTCCAGAAATCCTATTACTGATGGGTCCGTAAACATTTGCACCTCAGTCTACCATGGGTTCCTGATATGTGTAATTAGTAGCCCCACTTGCTACCAGTTATAGAGGCGTAATGGTCTCTATACCTGGTAGCAAGTGGATCTTTTGATTGGAGGATCAATTTGTTCCAATTTCAGATGACTCAAAAACCAAATAATGCAACCGTTACCTTTAATTAATTATTTTTATTTATATTAAAAAACTGGTAGAAAATGCTTTCAGCAATAAGTTTGCTGTTATAAATTATATCAAAAATGTTTAAATGAATATACAGTTTTATTAGTATTATCTATTCATCAATTCAGCTCATACAGGGCTGCAAATGCCTTCTCCAAAGGTATTAATGGGGGATATACTATATTCACCATGCTAGGCTACTTTTATGATACACAAAGGGTGTTCCTGGTCATCCTTTGCAAATATGTTTGTAAGTGGAGGCAGTCCTATATAATTAATACCTAGGGTTAACTTTCTAAAATTGTGGTTCAGGAATTGAAGCCACAACCTTTGCTTGAAAATCTTAGTCTTGATGCTTATGGGCCAGCACTGCTCTATTATCTATTAACTTATTTAAAATCTTTAATTCACAAATAAAAGCATTACTTAATTTAGATTAATAAATTTTAATACAGGATGAAGCAGGGCCAAGTGAGAAAGGAGGAGAAGGTCTTGCCGCAGCTGCAGCTGAGTATGAGCGTTCTCATACACGACCACCACCACTTACCAGTAACTGTACAATGACAGGGGAAGAAGATGAAATTAATGTTCTGCAGGTTTGATATATTATCCATATAATCAGTGGTAGCATGTAGTGTATTCTCCTGCCTAAATGAATACCAAAAATTAAATTGTCCAGTGTGGATTTGCTCTTTTGATCTGTTGTTTAAGAATGGACAAATTTTTTAACAAATTTCTTTTTAACTCATAATTTGTTGTGACTTTGTGTATCTCGAATGACAAAGGTAAACAAATTAGAAAACATTAGTAGTAAAAATGATGATTTTATAGAAGCTCATTGAAAAAATAACTACAATGTACTTTTGGAAAAAAATAAGTAAATAAGTGGTTAAGCAAGTTGTATTGACAACAATCTTAAAAATTTAAGTCACAAATGATTGTACATCTGTTTCATTCACTGATTGTAGGAGTCGCAATCTACAATGCAATCACACACGGTACAATCAAATGCCGCACTGTTCAGACATCGAGGTAGGTTTTCGAGTTTCTGCACGACGCGACGACAATAAGACAAGTCACATACACTGCATACCGTCATCATAGTCTTTTGATAATTAACTGGTCTTGTCGGAAACGAGACTAGACCATATATGACATGAGTTGCCGACTCCCAATCATAATAGATAAAAGTGTTGCTGGAGTTTTTTTTACATTACTCCTTTTCCAGCACTAACGCATTCCGAAGTCGTAGTACTGTTATGAACTCTTGTATAAGCCTTTGTGTCAAATGTCAATGTCAGCCTAAGCCATCTATGAATTCATCGGCTGCACAGTCCAGTGAAATAGTAATATGTAGAGGCCCGAGTCAAGGCCTCTTCGAGAGCTTTCCAATTCTGATACCTTTTAGAGGTTTTAGGCTGGGCGAAATTTGCGCCTTGCCATTTAGAATTTGCAAATTCCATTTGCGGAACAGTTAGATTTGTCCAAAAAAAACATTGTTTTGTGAATCAAAGTTAATATACAATGTTAAATGTTAGTAGCACAGGTTCAAAATGTGTAAAGGTTTTTTAATAATGTAACAATTGTTGATGATCTATTAATCTCTTTCAGTAGCTGTGAAAAGTGCAGTTTTTTAACTGCAGTTACTTAAAACTTATATGAGTAATTAAAGTATTGTAATTAACTGGCTTACATTGTTATTCCATTAAATTAATGGTGTTCATAGAAAATGTAATGTAGCCATACTATGTTTACTTTATCTATATTGAGCATGAGCGAACACTTTTTTTAATATCATACAGGTGATTATCTTACATATCATTTCCTATCCAACTTTGATTAAATAACAGTGCTTGTATACTGTATTGTGTTTTGAACTTACAAATGCTGTTGACTGCTGTTGAATGATGAACATTTATAGGTTTAACAAAGGGTGTGTTAGTAGTTTAACCCTGAAGAATATTTATAAATTTATCAGTTATTAATCCTACAGGTTCCTAAATGTGTTTAGCATGTCCAAATTAGAGGTGCTGGAGAAGACCACTGCGCAACTATCTGATATTCGTAATGTATTTTGTAATATCTATATGTTTATGAATATCTCTTTGCATAACTGCAAATATTAAAATATGAATACACAACTTAGAAAAGCCCTGAAAAGAGCGTGGAAAAAATGTAAAAAAACTCCTTTGACGTGTCGTTAGGTTGGGGACAGAATTCACAATTTAAAAAAATAGTCTCGGATGAGAAAACTTAATATTTTACCAAAAAATGGTGCAAAGGATGTTATAAGCCAATACTATAAAACGAAAACCATTGAAATTTATTACGAAAATATCATAAACCAACATTATTGTGTGGACTGGACAGGGGTTATGGTATTTTCCCTATTATATTTTTTGATTATCTATATAAATTTGAGTAAGCACTGCTAAAATAAAAAAAAGAGATTCATGCCATAACAAAAAATCCGAGTAACAAGGTGTATCGGAGAACTGCGTTATTTAAAATTGTTTAAAAACAGAACAAATAAGGTGTTTTGATATATTTTTTAATGTTATAGATTACATGCCGGCTGTTTGCATGGGAGTCTGGGAGTTGGCGAGAACGTGGCCGAGGTGTGTTGCGGTTAAACGATGCAGCATCAGGTAGCTGTAGCGGAGGTAGCGGTGCCACCGGTAGTGGATCGCGACTGGTGGTGCGTGTAGCTGGATCTCTGCGTGTCGTGCTTAACACTAAGCTCTGGCCCGATATGGTCGTAGAACGTGCAGGGGCCAAGTCACTGAGAATCACTGCAGTTGACCCCCAACTTCAGATTAAATTATACCTTATTATGGTAAGTTAACCATTTTATGTAGCAATCATGCATTAAGTTCAAATAAATTCAATAATTAATCAGCCAAATTCAACAGTCAGTTAGTTTTGACTTATACACAAAGGAAAAATGCTTTAAAAACACAACTTTGTCCATTAATGTTAATGGTTGATTGACCATTAGTGATCAATCACAAAAGCAAATTAAAACTATGTGTTGTCAACATTATTCACTTTGTGGGATTATTGTAACATCTAAGAAAAATTTTAAGACAGATAAATAACATTCACTTATCCACAGATGGTTTTTTTTTTCTAAATTAAGTTTTTTTTTATTTAACTCGGTTTGGTTCATTTATATAAGTTAACCAAATTAAGTTAACTTCATTCTGGATACACCTGACTGGAATCCTGCAGTCCACTTTGATTTAAATATAATCAAGTTGTAATAATAAATCCTTTGTTCCAGGGAGCTCCTTGTGATATTGTCCATTTATACAGAGCACTCATGGCACGTGTTGCCGGTAGTAAAAGAACTATTAACTGTAAACAAAATACTACATCACAAAAAGCTGCTGAGAGGTTAGAAGCAGCTGCTGATGATGGCGATTATCCAGATAAACCTGATAATACCTTTGATGATGATTCATGTTTTGAGGAAGATAAACAAAACTCTGAACTTCAGGAAGATAAAGATGGTGAACAATTTCCATCTGATAATAGGCTGGAAACTGATTCAGAAAATAAGACTGAAGAGGATACATCACAAGTATATAATGAAATAGATGAAGAAAAAGAACCCAAAGTGTTAAAAAGAAAAGAACCAATTAACGATGAAACATCTCCAAAGAGACAGTGTCCAGAAATTTTAATACAGAGACCATAAAATTTGTGATTCACTTGTACACAGTTAATATTAATGATGTCTAAACTTTGCTGAAAGCTCTAACATGAAATAGAGATCCTTGTTAGAATATTTATATATTGATAGAGATATAGATCTTTCAAATTATGCAGTTAAATATTATTTTAGTACAAAGCAACAGGGCTGCAGGATACTAAATTAGTATTTTTGCATTTGCTAATACCACATTCCAATATTTGAAATGTCACGCTGCAAAGGACATGTTTGGCTGAGCTGATAACCAAATAAATAATAATGTACATGTGATCTTATTTTCTGATCAGTAATAATAATAAACATACTTTCTTTCTAAAACTTGAGTTTTTTTTTTTCAATAATGTTTCCATGTACAATTCACCACATTGTTGCAACATATAAGTAGGTAATGTTAAAAATGATATTCAAGCTGACATAAAAATGCTATAAAGGAAGTTTATACACAGTTACTCTGGTAACATTTTCCATGTTTAGTAGTTCATCATTAAATGGAAATATGAACGATTTTATTTTCTAGTACTTCCTATTTGTATACTTTATTCAACACAAGACTATTTTATTTCCGATCCCTACATTTTAGTAATATACATCATTAATATCATTAATTTTATACTTAGGCATAGTGATTGCTCTTGGGTAAAGTTACAATTAATCCAGTATTTTACGATTTCGTATTTGTATATTGTTATACTGGTGGCAATTGTTAATAAATAAAATAAGCGACGGGCATATTTCCAAAAAATGAATATTGGTTTGAGTACAATAAATATTCTTAATAATAAAATGATTTTATTTATGTATACCTTTTAGAGGTAAAAATTATAATTAATTAATTTAAAACTATTGTGTGATTAGGTTGAATGTTACGAAATTTTCTAAACTAGTCGAAAGGGGCTAACATTATAATTTTTTGTTGTTTTCAAAATAATTTCAGTTTTACTTAATAAAGATATGAAAAAATATGTGAAATTCAGATTTATTACTTTAGATATTTGCCTGCGTTGTAGTTTTTTTTTTATAACGGACAATCTGTCATTTTATGTAGTAAATTCAAAATAGTTTTTATAATTACCACTGGTCATTCATTATACTGGCCTTCGCACAACTTTCTTTGTGATATCTCCTGAGTTGGTTTGTGTAAACTAACTCAAAGGCGCAAATGAATCTAGCAACCTTTTGCTAGATCCAATGTAGAGCAGTGCTGCCAAATGCCAGTGTTGGTGCCACAAATGTATCCAATTTGTTGCAACAGAAAATTTCCCAAAATAGGGTTTTCTAAAGAAAAATAAATTATTTAAATAATAATACTATTAAAAATTAAGAGTTGGTTTTGACAGTGTTTATAATTAAAAATATTATTATCTTTTAATCGCGACTAAGAACTGTCCGATTTGAGTTGTAGTTTTAAAAATAAACCACGTGCTTTTAAAATGATTATTAAAATAAACTATGTAATGTGATGTGTCCGGTATACTTTTATAACCATAAAGCTGACATGATTTGTTATTCAAACGCTCGTTTATATTTACATTTGGAAAAGTTCGTGAGAGTTGTAAAGAAGTTAAAAATGACTACTAATCATAAAATCAGTGTTGATATGGTTGTTAGAAAAAATGTTAATTGGTGCATACGTAAAACAGTTTGGTCTGTAATGGAGATTGAATTGTGTATAAATATAATACTTTATTAATCAATCCTTAACTTGGATTAAGTTTCTAAATTGTTGTACTTTTAATATTCGCTGTAACAAAAATTGGTTATATATTTTAAATGCCCACAAATAAATAACAGCCTACATTACAAATATTTTAAAGCAAATCGAATCGCAAATATCATAAAAATACACTATAATATTTTTGTTACATTGGTGCGCAATTTAAATATTGGGTATTTTGCTCCTGAAACTTTGGCTGCATCATCCTCGGCTAAGGCTTTCTAGCCGGTAGGCAAGCCTAACACTCCTATAATCATTTCTTTGGCGGTTCTGTCAGAGCAGCCGAAAACTCCGAAATCTTAAGCCGGGTCTTCCTCTCCTGCCGTGGAGTTGAAAGCCCTCGCCAATATAGACCTCGACTCGAGGTATCTGTTTTAGCTGCAAAGCCTCTGTCCTTCGGAGCGCTTTCTGGTCATAGCGGATCATTCGGCGCTTCTCTTGAAGCGGAATTCGAATAAAATTACCCTCTTCGAACCTAAGCTACGTTACTCCTCTCACATCGTGCCCCCGTCGAGCACGGTGCACCATGCACTCATCACATTCGTACTCACGACACCGGCGGCCACGCTCGCCTAGCCCGCGTTAAAACGAGGGCGGTCAGGTGAGGCCCGTGTCGCTCCCTCGCTTGGCTAATCTACATCCCTCTTCGTGCGAGCGACACCGTTGCAACGGGAATACGTTCAGACACATTAAAGGTTTTAGATCACGGACCTCAGTTTCCGTGACCTTAATTTCGACGAAGCTGCATAAAGTCAAAATGACCAACTACACACACATAGTAGTAAACTTATGTTCTCGGGGGACGGGCGCCCGCCCACGCGATCGAGTACAGCTAGTGTGATTCGAGGTAGAATTCGGATCTCACTTTCGATCACGGAGCAGTTCTCGCTGCCGTCCATTTCACACACATACATTACACTATATTCATACGGGCGAATATCATCGTGCATCTGGAATAGATGATAATATGAGATGAGGCTCAAGTTGTTGCATTGTTACAATAGAGCCTAAAGAACAGTGCAATGGCTCGAGAGCTTTATTGTATTGACGTCTTTACGAAATCGCCTTTAGACAGGCATTGATGTGTAACCGGAGCTCCGACAAGTCCACGGGGTACCACTTAGCAAGTGGACATAAAGAAGGTGTTTGAAAGAAGCCAACCTCACTCATAGAGACTTCAAAATGGCCACATAACACCGACAATGTCGACTTCAATTTGCTCGGAAGTGTCTCGGAGCATCGATCAATGGCGCATGTTTTTATTCACTGACGAATGCAAAATGTTTTTATGCATAGTACTGACAGGAATGGTTGGGTCTACAGGCGTCCTGGAAAACATTGCGCGGAGCTGTTTTTATTAAACAGATGCCTACGGAGTTCGTTTTTTGCATCTTATGGGTAGGGATTTCCTTCGTCGGAAAAACAGAGTTCGTGGCTGGAGGAGGCCGAGGATCTCCTTCTCCTGGCGGCTGACCGTATGCCGTATTCATTGGGGATAATTTCACGATTATGCCTGATGTTAAACTGCACCCGTTACAAGGGAATTCCTCGAAGTTGTTGGTATACGGACAGTGGACTGGCCTGCGTTCAGCCCTGACATGATTTCGATTGATCGTCACTGGAATGTAGTAGCGTTCGAGCCATAAATCCGTTTCCTTTAAATATTGACGAGCTCCGAAACGCATTGATAGAGGATTGGGAGACTACTCCTTAAGTGGTCATAAAAAATTGATCCATTCGATGGTAAATCGAAAACGATCAGTTATTAGGTCAAGAAGGTAACACCCGATAAAAATTAAACCAATTTTGAAATAATTGTAATGTTTTTTATTTCATTTAAATCACTTTCGTAGAAGAAAAGTACAGGTTACCATGAAAATGGGGTCATTGGAAAGTTATATATATGTGTATAAGGGAAATAGTTATGATTTTGTTATAAAAAATCGTTTTATTATTAACAATAATATAAGTTTTGTAATATTTTTTGTGAAAAAAATGATGATTTCAAATAAATTCGTGAATGATATATAGAATTTTATAGCGATAAGAGTAAACAATCATTTAAGTCTAAGAGCAACAAGTAAGAAATGTGGATTCACTAATAACATTTGGTTCATATCCATTATCGATAGGCAATGTAAATATAAAATTTTCATAAATTGCAAATAATAGGTGTTTGTTTAGCGCGAGATCAGAGGTCGCTTTAAGAATCAACCACTGTTTCAATGTTTGTAACGTGGCAGAGCTTATGAGTCAGCTCCTGGACGCCTCGTGTATTTTGCGCTTTAGATCTTCGTCATTGCATTTACGATTTATGTACGATTTCAGATACTCAAAGTACTAGTGACAAATCAAGTTTGTGTTCTAGCAAGAATCCTTACATTTTATCGAAATTATTGTTTTCTTAGCTCTCTATCTAATTATTGTTTCTACAGCTCTCACAGAAACATATCTATACGACAACAAAATGCAACAGAGGGAATTCGAAGTTTTTCAAACCCAACAGCTGCGCTAGACATAAGCTTACCAGACGTCGTACTGACGATAGCATTTTTTCGTTATGACGCGCACGTTTTTATCAAGTGCATAATTACAAATTAGATTTTTATTCTTTATTGCAATTAATATTTTTATGTTTTGTACTTGAATTTTGACTGTACACTTTTTTAAATTTTTAGTAATAATATTATATTAGTTTTATTTAATATATATAGATTTCGTTATTACTTCAGTGTATGGAATATATTAAGTTTTTTTTTTTCATTTTACGCTATTTTTAACTTATAGAATATATCGTTAAATTGACAATACAATAATATTACATAAATTTTTTCACGGTTACTTGCACGTTTTCTTAAGGAAAGTGTCTACCTGGTACAAAATAATTAGGTGTAAATATTTAGGCGTAGAATTTGAATGATAACATGTTTTCTTTTTTGAAAACTACATTTTTAACACGAATATGGATGTTTGCAAAACATATGAATTTTCAAAATGTCGCGTATGTTCGTATATTTAATGAAGTAAACATTTAGGTCACCTATAAATAAACTTTTATCTTCTATCATTTATCCACCGAACACACTATTGTCGGCGAAATTTGAAGCGCGGGCGGTTGGCCGACGCGGAGTCCGCCAGACAATTCACGATCCCGCCTCTTCAGTGCTCCGTACGTCGTAAGTGCTGAAAGTCGTGTAAAAAGTAGTATCCGGCCACGAATAGCGCGTGTGGAATTCCATTTATAAATACACGGCAAGCGGGAGGAGGTCGGACGACAGCGGGCGAACAAGCGACCGCGCGGGCATGTTCGCGTGTGGACGCCGATGATATTTACGGGCGGGGGGGCTCGCCGCCGCACGTCGCCCGCGCCGCCGCGTGCGCGCGCCCCCGTCCAGCGCCTTCACGCCGACCACGTGAGTCTTAGGGTTGCCACCCAGTACGAACCTTTGCAAATTAAGCAAATCGCCGACGTGTAACCAAAAGAAAAAAAAAAAATAAAACTGACACCTAATCAAACACTTATTTAAGCACGATTTTCCAAATGTTCTGCTTATTTTGATTAAGTGAACAGATTTAATATTATATTGTTATAAAAGTGTGTATGACAAGAGAAATATGCCAGAATAGCCATTTACCCCTTTGATAGAGAATTCCAAACGCGACCTAAGTTGACAATCACCCGTAACAATGACATAAACAATGAAAAACATAGATCAATAAAATAAACTTTTAAACTGCAATACACAAAAATAGTAATTTTTATTCGTGGTCACTTTCGCAAGCGTCCTTAACAGATTTAGAGCAATTCTTTCTCAAGTTTCATTATAACTTAAAAATCAAATTTATTGGCACAAATTATTCTTGTAAAATTATGTTTCATGAACTTCAAAAAATTATCGTATGACAATTCTGTGGCATTACAAGTGTTGTCGCTGTCAAATTTTGTCATTTAATATTGTCTTTTAGCTTGATTGCAATGAGCCTATAGCATGAATAATAAAAAGAATTGATATGTAATGCCTTGAAAACTTTTCAATTTTCAACTCACTTCCGGACTATCGAGGAATATCTTGTTAGTAAGAATTGATTCATGACAGATTTTAGGAATTTTCAGATTGTCAATTGCTTTTAAACAATGCTATTTTTGTCATCATATCTATAAGTACATTTTAATACATTAATGTGATGCGGTGAATACTCTTGGTAATAAACAAAACTTTAAAGACATAATGTTCTTTCATTCAAGTTTTTTAAATACGCAACCCTACGAAATATTGTTTGCACTACGAAGCGTCAACAAAATTAAACATAATGTTTATCTAATGATCCCTCCTACGAATCATCATCATTTCAGCCGTAAGACGTCCACGGCTGGACACAGGCTTCCCCGTAGGTTTCCATTAGGACCGGATGAAAGAAAGAAACCTGCATAAAGCATCTTCCGATAATCATAACGAAGTCGTCTGTTCACCTTGTGGGTAGACGATCTACGTTGCGCTTGCCGCTGTAAATCTTCCATGCTAAGGTCTTCACTGCAGAAGCTAAAGGTTCTCGGTCATCTGTTCTGTGCGTTGTGTGGCTAGCCCACTGCCATCTCAACTTGTCAAGCACGGGGCACGGGGGGTACTCCGAGTACCTTCACCGATTTAAGCTCAAGGAGGACTCCTCGTGCTTCTGTAAACCAGGCGTGGACCAGACCGTGGTCCACCTGCTAGCCCACTGTCCCGCATTCGGAGGACTCTGGGTCGACTCCGAATTCCGGTTGGGCGTAAAAAAAAATTAGGGAAACATCGCCTTTATGTTAGGTTAAAGTAGGCAATCGTTTCTCAGTTTTTGTAAAGTAATAGTTAAACATGTTACAAAAATAAACAAGTTAAACAGTGTAAAACAGTAAGCATAATACTGTAATAAAAATGTGAAATAATGTAAACAAAATTGTAAAATAGAGAAATAAGAAGGCGATGTATGAATGAGAATTAGAACGAAAGAGAAAGATAAAATGAATTATAGAAAGAAAGAATGGAACGATAGATTATGTGAAGAATAATAGTAGTATAGTAATATAGTAAAATGAAAAGTAGAGTGAAAAAAATAAATAAAAAAACAAAAAGCGACCCTGTCCTTCCCAAATATAGAGGAACGAGTGAAAAAAAAACTTGTCAAGCCGCTGGCCTATGCCGGTTAATTTCGTTTATTTACGGATTTCATACCGTACCCAAGTGATATGTATCCCTATATTCTTCCATATTCACGTTTCTTTATATACGCTTCCCTCTAATGTTTTTGTCTGTGGCGTAATCTTATTTGTATATTTGACCCTCCCCCATGACGAACATTAAAGTCAATATTTGATTTACACAGGGAAGTTAATTAAGAAGCGATGATTATGCTCATCAAAACGTGTGTATTTATGTGCCTAAATAAGCCTTATTATTTGAATCATGCTTGGGTTAGAATCTGGTTTGGATTCTGAATCACTAGAAAAATATTTACTTTTAGGAAGAAATACAGCATGAACCGTGTTCTCCATCGTGAAACTATTGCTGCATTTTAACTTTATTTGATCTGGTTTGAAATGCCACCTAAGCAGTAATTTGCCCAAGTGTTATTTGTAATTTCTGCCCGTCGCTTTAATAGCGAGACCAATTACCTTTAACATAAACATAAAAATAATGTCAGTTATGTTTCATATTTAAGTTTTTGTTCTGATTTTTGAAATCGAAAATATTACAATTTCGATTTCCCGACAGAAGTTAGTATGAGAAAACTGTCGAGTGATAAATTTTTTCAGAAATGCGAAAATTTAAATTACCTTTTAATTTTCTTAACCGTCATGAAATTATCGTGTGTTACAGGAAAGTTAGTATAGGCATCGGGAACATTTTCTTTGGACTTCAAGTCGAACTTGGAATGTAATCGAATGTTTCATCGTATTCAACTAGCTTTTACGGAAAAAGCACTTTAATAGAAGCTGTTTATTATTATTCTAAAGTCGATGTGGCCGCTGCTACGAGATTAATCGCGGTCGCTAGAACTTAAAGTATTAAAAAAGTGGTCGTCGTTTGACTGCTATTACGGAAGAAGTCTAGAAGTGAAAAATATGTCTGATTTGGTGTAGTGTGATTATAATCTATGGAATATTTTTATATTATCCTAAAGAGTCTCAGTCACATAAAATCACGTAGAGATTGGCTACAATACTAAATTTGTAACCCCTTCATTTTGTCTTCAAAAAGTTAAATTGTTCATGGGTCTGAGTATACTCATATATAACAAAGTTTCACAACATATCTTAGATGATTGTTTTTTCAGTTTTAAACCTAAGATTAAAAGTATATTATTAAATAAATCAAATAAAATTATTTGAGAAATTTCATTTAACAGATGCAACTGTTAAGTTTCTGATCGGTTGTTTTCAGCAAATCAGCATTCCAAGCCGTTGGACTTACTACTTATAATATAAAAATAACAGACGATTCAAAAGTGCGTGTTAATGCTTATTAGAATAAAAATATTTGGAATTCGAATTTGTGACATTTTTTGGTTACAGATGATTAAAAAAAATATTAAAAAGATTACAAACACAATTTCCACGTGTACGCGTGTTGCTCATTCCATTGATAGAGCACTGATAAACGCATGACGTCCAACCGCGCCGGAGCAATCCCATCAAACGTTTAATGCGGTTGGTTGCTTTCTATTTATAGGTTTGCCTTTACTGGCCCATGGGCGGCCGAATTCCGATCAACCTTGATACCCTTTTCCCAATTACACTCATCACTCATCACCGGCTTGTGAGATTGTCTTAGGCATGCAATTTTTTTTTTAATCAAATAGAATGTCGTAAAAATATCATGCAATTATCAAATTAACTAAATTTATATATTATTTACTTACTTGTCTAGTATTTCTATAGGAATTTTGATGGTTCTACTCGATATTTGAATGCATTATATATTATGTTTTGTACATTAAACCTGATTTAACAGATTTTTTACTACGAATAATCTTCTTCGAAAAGACTTTATCACGTAGGTTCACTATATGGGTAAATAGATTCTACAAAAAGCCCAAGCTGAAGTCCCCTCGTGGGGGTCCTTGAGATTATCTACTCCATGGAGTGTCAGCTGAAGCGATCTAAGAACTCAGTGGCCTTCCAATCCGGTGAAACAATATGTAGCGCTCCGTGCCGTGGCTCCTCCGGGAGCCCTTGAGCTTCACCTTAAAATAGGTCTTACGCTAGGTGTCTTCCGCGCTCAGCCATCTCAAACCCGCGGAGGCAGAGAAAGTCCAGTTCAAAAAACATATATTCTAAATATCAATGTCAAAATTTAAACTTACAGTGTAATTGGAAATAGTTTGAAACTTTAATAAGGGATGAATGTAAAGCTTCTTTGTGTTTACAGCCCATAGACGCCCGCTGCAAGACACAGGCCTCCCCCAAAGACATCAATTGGGGAATAAACCATTAACGCCACGCATGGCAGGATGATTGGCAATCACCGTGTATGTGAGTGGTAATCTTATATAACCAATGCAACAAAATGCAACCTGTGATCCACGATCGCAAGTCTCAGTCCTCTACCGCTGGGCTAACACTGCACATGTAAAGCTTATTTGCTGTCAATTCATGTAAGATGCACCCTATCCAAAAATCAAAGATTTCAGAAATAATCAATAAAGTAATGACTATATATAAAGAAAACTAGTTTCAAATTTTACATTGAGATATAAGCTCTAATTAACCCTTTTAAAGTTTTTACTACCTGTCTGTAATACCTATTTTCCTTTGTTACAACTTGAGAACCACCGATTGCATCCATTTCCCTTTTTTCAATTCCCTTATATTATGTAAAAAGTTATTTTAGAAAATAATCAAAATAGGATATAATCATGAAAAATATTGTAAAATGTAATGACTGTTTGAAACTGTACATATTAATGATTCGCTGTAAACTGTACGCTTGACTGTTCGTTTTGATTATTATGATTTTTGCCTAGTGGGGTCAAATAGTAGCCAATAAAAAATATAAGAGAGTTATAAATCTGTTTATGGCGATGAGAACTGTCGCAATTGAGAACAAAACATCTTTAATTAGAATATAAATAAAAATATCTGTTTTCTCATAATATTTCCTATGCTCAAATACAAATCACCTCTCAATGAACGGATATGCATAATGCAAATTTGAAGGTTTATCATATTTCTCCAAGATTCGTTTTAGAATTTGCCGGTTGCCATATGACGTAAGAAAACAACATAAGTAATGGTCCCACGGTTCCACAACTGAAACATACACCTCCTCACAGAGATAGAATATAGATCAAAATCCACCAGGCAGAAGTGTCTATTGGTGGATTTCATTTCTCTTAATGTTTTCCTTAACAGTTTTTGAGTTATGGCTGTGTAACATAATTTACACATAATGTGCCCTACACTCCTTCGCGTCCCGAGAATCAAACCTGCGACTAAAGATTGCGAAGTCACAATCCTCGAGTCTAACCATATAAATCGGTTATAAATAAATAACCCTTTAAGTAATGAAAAGTTAAAATCTTTATTTTAATTTTTTTATTGAAATCCTAAAAACTATTGCGTATAGTATACTAGTATTTACCACAGTGGAGGATTACGTATCATTACGAATCTTTCTAATTTTACAATATATTACTAATTCCTCCGTAAAGATGATAATCTTTTTTCATTTTTCCATGAGTCACGTAATATGTCGAGGATGAAGAGTTATTCTCTGAATACTTCGTATGTGCTCTAACGTCTGTTCCAGCCAATAAGATTGAATTGTTTCAAATGATTTATCCGGTTTAATTGTTGATGAGAAAATAAATACACGATAAACAAATATTGGCTTTTCTGCCCGTGTTTTGCGTTGGAGATTAATGCGATGCCAGAGAATTTACGAAAAAGACCTTGAAGTTGCAACGAGATCTGTTCAGATGCATCCAAAACGTGACTTCAGATAACGCATTTAATAACAAACATTTCCTTCGCACTGGGTCGGAATCTATAGCTCCGTATGTCGACTTTCATCCGAGTAAGTTACGTGTACACCACGCTCAATTGCGAATATTCTTGGCCTCGTATCATTTTACGACGCACCGCAAATCGGATTATGAAAGCACTACAATAAACTCAAAACAACCGCGTGCTGTGTGAAATTAGCCACGGTCCGTGTTTTCTGAAACGTTCTGTTCAATTATTGTCAACATTCTAAATGCTCGTCATGTAGATGTTAAAAAATTATATGACTCACTCAATGACAGCTTTGTGCCAAGTTTTCATGGCAATGTCGGATTGTTTTTATAAAAATATTTACGCTTGTCTGATTTAAAAATAGCACTAATATAATAGCCCATTATCTTTAGATAGATTCAAGTTACAAAAATAAAAACATATACCACAAACTTGAAAACAATGTTAAATACTGGCATTATCTATTGTAAAATTTGAGACATATTTAAAGGAAATATTATTTCATTTATTTAAACATAAAAAGGCGATTTCGAAGCTTTCACTATTACGACTAATTAACTAATCAAATTTTCTTAAAAATTGCTTCCAAGTGAAAGTTGAAGTAAACTGTCTACAGATAAAAAATATGTGTGCCAGGTATTTTTAAATACTATTAAATATTGTAAACAATTACTTATTTACATTAATACGTTCAATTCATTAGACCGTAAGACGTTTACTGCTGTATATAGGCCCACCTCAGAGATATTTAGTAAAACCAGTTGAAAGCTACCTGTATCCACCGTCTTCTAACAATGTTAACACGGTTGATCTATGCTACTGTTGTTACTACAAATCATGCCGAAGCTTAGAAAATTATAAAGTACAATAATCGCATATCATATACCTTATCTGTGGTGAGATTAAGCCTTAAACAATGGTTCCAGTGGTACCTCGGTGGACGGGGCGGCGAGAGTGGCGACGGCGAGGTGCGGCGCTCGCGGGGCAAACGCATCACTCAGCGTCGTGGCGCCATCAAACACCACAAGTGAGAATCTTAGTGAATATTACCTAATTAGTTGTTAGGTTCTTCTATAAGGAGGTCGAAAAATTGTAACGCTATGGTAATAATCTGATAATAACAGCTGATGTTCCGCTTATTGCGTGAGCGATCTTAAAGCTTTTGAGTTCCTCAATCAGGTGTAACGTAAAGGTAAATGTTTCCTGTCCAAAATAAAATAAACATCTCAATGTCCAGAACGGTTTGAAAATTCAGCGCACTCATAACTGTTATTTATGAGCCAGGTCGCTGATACTGAGTAAATCGCGTTCTTTCTACTAGCTATTTTAACATATGTATGTTTAACCGTTGGCTTAAAATTTGTTTTTTTTTTACCGACATAAATAACGGACACTCATTATTTTAAGAATTTATAATTTCAAAGTTTATTAGCTAGTCTGTGACAGAGGAATAAAATATGTAATTTCAAGAGAATAAATTTCAAACGCATAGTAGAACGTCCACCCATAAGGTGGACCACGATTTTCTTAAGGTTGTCGGAGGACGCAGGATACAGGCTGATTTTAAAAGGTACTAGCAGTGGAAGTCGGTACGATTAAAATTATGATGAAAGTTGTTGGTAAATAAAACTAATATTAACAATTATATTTACTAATAATTGCTCTGAAAGACTTTGTACTGTCTAACGTTACTGGCAGTCCAATGGAAATGAAATATTAGAAAATGAAATGAAATATTAGAAATATTAGAAAATCCAATGAAGATATTAGAATATTTTTCAGATTGTACACTAATGTATTGGTTTAATGTCTTAACAATAAACAACGATTACCTAGAAAAATATATTTTTCATTTTCCGCGCTGCAAAACGAAATAAGAATGGGATTATATTATCTTCGTAATGATTTATAGTACACAAAGGGACATCTCAGTACACGATATTACATGTTGAATTCTATCCCACACGGCTTTTTTAGTTTTGATAGTCATAAAATCTGTTCTAACGACGCCAGTAAGATAGTTATTTTAGTTTTCTTTGTGTTATAATATCATGTTTTTTTATCCACAAAAGCCTCCATAAGCCTTAACGAAAACATAAAAATAGCCCAATTATACGAGCCGATCTCGATTATTGCGGTTGGCAACGAATATGTCATTTAATTTTTATTTGGATAGATCTATAAGCTTTGTCATACACTGTTATGTCGCTAGCTTACTTTTAAAAGAGAAGTTAGAGAATTTACTCAAACACGTGACTAAATTTGTGGATATCTACCTCTACTATAATTATAGTATCTTTTGTAACTTTCTGTCGTGTCTTTTTATGCTTAAACCTGCGTATAGCAACATTGAGGAAAAGTTTATAAAGATTGAGGGAATAATACTTTTTTCGCTTTTTTAAATTAAAAAATACGTCCTATGGGAACAATTTATACAGTAGCGATACAAATGGCGGTCTTTTCGTCAGACGCGATTTTTAACAAATGCAATGCATTTTAGTTAAAGAAGGCAGAAATAACGAACTATTCATTATTTATGATAATGGGATATGAAGATGACTTTAACGGTAACCGGTGGTCACCATACACAATATCATTAACTTCAATTTTCTTCGTTTAGTGGCGTACATTCTAAGATATTGTTCTTCGATCTAACAGCAGCGATAGACATTCGAGCTTATAAAGATCGCGATGTTATAGTTTGCGAACTTACTCAGCGCGTCGTCGACGACACACGGGCAAGTCAAGTTTATATTGTTCCGTGATGTCGAACACCATGGTGGTTTTTGAAATATTATTCATCACTGCTATAAAATTTATCATCATACTAGTACTTGTACTACTATTTTTACTTAGTTATTTTGACGTACTTTCTATTTTCCCCTTTAATAATTTTATAAAACTACACGATATCACTCTGAAATTCTAGGAATTATTGATTATAAAACAAACTTTTTTGTCTTATTTTATTAATCATAACTCATTTCGCGTACTAAGTGCGTATACATATACGTTCTGCGTTCTTCACATAATCGTCTCCTTTATTTTCCTCCTCACCGTACTAACATTCTTCACTTTTCTTTTTTGTGAAATCTATTCTTCTATGGAATAAGTTGCCTTTGGAAATCAGGATGGCAAAAAGCCGTTACAGTTTCAGACGGAGACTTCAGGAACATATACGTCAGAAAGAACATATGCGTCAGAAATTAGCAGAAACTACACAACAGTAGTTATTATTATTTATATTAATCTACACAAAAAACATGTATTATATTATACGTTCAGATTATTTAAGTATTGTATAAAAAATTTAAAAAATAGCCCCTCTGCCCTAAGGTAGACTGGTAGAGAACGCCTATGGCCTTAAGTCCGCCATTGTACATTTTTTGTGTGCATAAAGAGTAAATAAATAAAATAAATTAATTAATTAATATAGTTTAAGAAAAAATAAAAATGCTAATAATTTTATAACAGGCAAAATAATTCAATAAGTAGTAAATATTTTTTAATAATCACAAGAGAAAGGTAAAGTTTACCGAAGGAAGTATAATAAAATCGTCAAGTACATATAAACAGTTACATAATGTAATACGAAAGATTGGGGATTGATTTTCTCAAATAAAAAAAGTACTTAATAAAGTAAACACATGCAGAACGCGTCACATATATCGCCGTTTCTAATCCTTTAACAATAAGCGCGCCAAAGCGTACCAAACGTACTAGCAGATACAGACTACGTGCAAAATTTCAAACCAATTGAATCGCTGACGAACTTGAAAGGTGATTTTTAAGTACGCGTACTTCAGTAAAAGGGCGGCGGAAAAGGTAGCCGAGCCAGAAGTACGCCTACTTATTCAAACGTCTGACAGCTCTGTAATAGTTTGAAAGCTTTATTTCTATGTCACGTAACTAACATTGTTGATTTAAAAGTTAACAACCATTCATCACTTGTGGACGCCCACGTGTTAGTAAGTCGGGCATGGCACAGGGCGTTGCTTTTCTCTTGACATCGACAGTTAAAACAAAAGCGGTTTTATGGTCACAGCTATAGAGATCTTTTTGGATTGGAAATAAACTAAATTTTATTTTTATTGGTATAACGCAAATGGAGAGTTGTGTTGCAATTTAAATTATAATCGTCTTGGTGATATTTGATCTACTTATACAATTTTAGTCACCCAGATAACTAAACTCTACGTTGGCTAAACAATGTAATGAAACTTTGATGAGCGATACGATAAAAAATGATACGTAGTATATAACATTTTTTTTAAAACTTTGAAAGATGTGAGCGAAGACCATTCATCTGACAGTATTGTCCAAAACAATGCAGGTTTAGTAGAGCTTTTCAACATTTATAATTATAAAAATCACCGTATCCAGTATTACAAAAAGTAACTGCTAATTTATGATACGTATAAAAAGGTATGTATTTTTACTAGCTATGGCTTCTTTCAAACCTGACCATATGATACGTTATTAGTAAGTGATCGTGCTGTCGTTTGGTAACATCATTTTTTTCTTCTTAATTTTCTACTCTTTGCAGAACAATCGTGGCTATGCGGGTAAAAATAATTAAAAGCTAGTTTAAAGTTACTGTAATTTTATTATAATGTGACAAATTACTGGTATATTTATTACGAAGGAACCCACCAATAGAACCAAATAATCAATTTTGCTACAGAGAGATGAAAGAATTTTGGTGCTCATAACATATTTACGATCAAGTTTTTTTTACAAATAATTGACAAATTGATCGTCTCCACTGCAAATAAAATCTTAATGTTCAAAATTGATAATATTTTTAAGTCGTAAGAAATTGTTAAAATTTTGGTACATGCAAATGTCGGACGGAATACAGATTGATGTATTTTGTAACATTAGAAATGTTCGCAAAATAAATATTCGCATCAAATAAATAAATGTTAAAATAAATTTGAACGTTTTACAGAGAACACGAGGTGAATGGACATCGTTTCGTTGCAAAATTCTTTCGGCAGCCGACGTTCTGTGCCTTCTGTAAAGAGTTTCTTTGGGGCTTCGGCAAGCAGGGCTACCGATGCGTCGTCTGCCAGACCGCAGTGCACAAGCGCTGCCACAGCAAGCTGCTCGGCAAGTGCCCCGGTTCTAGCGCGCACTCCGATGCTACTGTTGTAAGTGTTTTCCTCTTTTGATAAACATTGATAGTTTCTGATTTATAATAGGCAGACCATCAACAATACAAAATAAAAGTTATATTAGATTCATTTAAAAAGTAGAAAATTAAATATGTTTGCCTATTGTAGGCGTACACAGTCCTGGTCATAATTGTGCTGGCTTATATTTAAATTTTAATAACTGAATAAAACAGAAAACAATATTTAAACGGCTCTCTAAATAATAATAAAACAAGACACGACCAATGTATTGTGCGTTAAATGAATTAAAGCCAAGACTTTATACTTTCGTTGCAGTTCTATTACAGAAGAATAGAAACTTTTCTATAGTTTAAGCACTCGCTTAAACATCCTCTCATGGTGTTACATACACCTATTTTTTTGTAATTAACTTCGAAGACTTGGCTCGAGCTTTTACGCTAGTTATTTCACAAGATTGTCCATACACACTTGAGATGTCTGTTGAAGACGATTTAAAATATTGTTTCATAATCATTGATAAAGTAATATTCTCTAAAATTGTGACTAAATATAATAATAAAAATAAAAAAGTAAAGGTTGTAGAGTTGCGACCACGTGCTGTTAGACTGACGACATAGTTATGGTTGTGGAAAGTATATGGATGGGGCAGCGCAAGACTGGTCTTCGGAACGATTTTACGGGGAGGCCTACACCTTTCAGTGGGCGTCTAGAACTAATATTATGATGATGTTGACGTAGCAATTCTAAAGGTTGCCAAGGTTTTTTTAATACCAAAAAGTGATGACACGTACTCTAATTTAATAATATTGACTTGATCATAACAATGTGGTTCAACATTTTCTTACAGTACCTGAGGGAGCGGTTCAAAGTGGATGTCCCGCATCGCTTTCGACCTCATCAGTTCATGTCGCCGACGTTCTGCGACCACTGCGGTGCTCTTCTTTACGGTTTTTTTAAGCAGGGACTCAAATGTGAAGGTAATTTTCTTACCTACAATTCTAGTTCAATTAAACGTACACAAAAAGGCCTAGTTGGAACACACACTGATTTTTTTTTAAAGATTATTATATATAATAATTAAGATAATAATAATATGAGCAAGTCATAATTTGTTAGAAATATTATAGTCCTACATTTTTTTGGTTACTAATTTGAAATGCGGAAATAAATGTTACATGTGCAATAAATAAAGATTTCGCATAATACGGTAATAGGTGTTTCTCTTTGAATCGTAAATTATCTATATTTAAACATTCCCAGAGGATTTTTATTAGATAAACAATACTTGTAAAGCAATTTTTGTTTTTTTTTTTGTTATTTTTTTATTATTATTGATTGTAAGGTAATGCGGTCTGTTCATAACAGTATATTTCTAATCCAACGCCGATCACTTTTACGGATATGGTTCATATAGTCCAGTAATTTCACTGGCTATGCATAAACTGGAACACAGATAAGGCTCATTTTCATTGTTTTTTTATACGCTGGACATAATGATTTTATTTTTTGTTTATTTATTTTCAAACATACAATATATTACCACAAACTTAAAACATTAATATAGCTATTAATTAAAGTAACTATTCTAGAATACATATTTATGAAAATTAAGCATTGTTACAAATACAAAGATTTTCAGAGTTCAGAAAAAGTTTTAAATTAGGCAGAGGTTGCGTCTTGGAAACGTTAATAATCGTAAATAAACGTTAAGCGTTTTCAGTGCTCGATAGACTAGGCGTAGGATAATTTCCCCTTTATGATTCTGTGCAGAATCAATTCGCTTGTAATAAAAAATTCTAGTCGTTAGTTGTCACATGCTGTAACTCCTCAATGAAAATGATCCTTGAATCATCGATCAGTGTTTTACAGTAGATATATACAATACGTTGTACTGTCACTCGAAGCTATGTCTTTATGTTTGTAAATAAGAATTTATTATTCTTCTGATGATTGAGATGAAAATAAATTAAATGTACAAAATTATCTCGAATCTCGAAAACCGCATTTATTAATAACTTTTTCATTTATTTGTTGTTTTTTAATTATAAATAAAAATATATATTTACACAATAATAATTATTAACTATTCTGTTAATATTTGCATGGATTTATTGTGCTTACAGCTGATTGTGTGTGCAAAAATAACGCATTTATTTACATTTTTTTGAATTCTTTTTGCGTAAAATTAATAAGAAACCAACGATTTCGTTTCTATTAACATAATGTATATAAATAAGGTGTCAATAATGAATTATATATGTCATTGTAATAAATTGATAAAAAAGTTTTTTTTTAAATATCCTAATTTAAAATAAATTAGAAAATAATGATAACAAGCTTCAAAAGTTATAGCTTACATTATTTTGTATTTTAAGTAACAATACTGATTATATTTTATTCAAAAAAAAAGGTAATTTAACGTGATGTATAATTAAGCTAATAATAAAATAACCTAATTAGTAAAATGTGATATTATTCCATTGCTGTCTATAATTTATGTAAATGTGTAAAATTTAAATTAAATATATATGTTTTGTGATAAAATAAAGATACATTAAGTTGGCCTATACAGGGTGATTGGTGGTAGGTGTAAAAGCTGTAAAGCTTTTTGCTGTCTAATGACCTCTTTAAAGTAATTACTTTGAAATAATTAACACTAATTTATTTCTTTCATTTAAATGCGAAATCCTTTCTTATGTCAGTACAAAGTCTACAGAAAGAGACAGTAACTAATAATTAATTTTATTATGTAGAAATCCGAATGTCGAAAGCGCTTTTTCTTAGTTATCATTACGGTATTTATTATCCTTGAAACTATTGATTTTCAGATAGGGTGCACAGTGTAATAAGTTACTTGATAGCAAACGAACTATACATTACCTTTTAAAGTTCTTCTTTAAAAATTATGAAGATTTACTTCTTCTTTCTTTTTATTTTTTTATTTAACAACCACGATTATTTTGCTACGTGTTGTGCTACTATGCTACGACTTGCTGTAGAGTAGTGCTACATATAAAGTAAATTGCGTAGCGTTCGCGGTGTCATTGTTTACAAGGCGATTGGTTGTTAGTCATTTCAGCCCATAGTCACAAGGCATAGTCTTCCCCTTAAGATATCTATGGGGCGATATACCATAATCGCCATACTTGGCGCGGGTTGACTATCGTATCGTGTTATTTATTTATTAATTATTATGATACGCAGAAGTAGCTGCTGCCCATCCCCTGGAAACTTGTTTCTAGCGGCAACAATCCTATACAATTAATGCATAAAGTGAAAATTATATAAGATCGTACCTCGGGAATCTAACCCGCGACCTACGATCAAAAATCTCAGTCATCTGCGACTGAGTTGCCACTGCTCAACCACTATCACCGCTGGTTATAAGTAAAAAAGCATTAAAGGGGTTTATATCTAGCTAATTTGCCAGTAAAACGTTTTAAATCTTTTAAACCATTTACCGATCAACCCGTATAAAGTGATCTCTGAAATATGTTATCTTAATTAATTTTTTCGTTGGGAATGCAATAGGTCAATAACTTTTGCCAGTACAAAATATGTAGTGTGTAATAAACAATAATTAATTTTAACTTGCAATAACCTGAATTTTAAAAACGCTTTTTTTATTTTCATTACGTAATTGATTATTTCTGAAACAGTTCATTTTAGGCAAGGGTGTACTAAACATTTATTGATAGCAAACGAGATATCTATTTAACCCTTTAAATTTTTTACACCCCCAACGAATTACTTTGTTTTTTACGTTACGTTACGTTTATTATTTACGTTTCGTGATTACGAATTCACTCGCCTCTTAAAGACGATTTCAATGTTTAATAACGGAAACTGTGGTGTATATTGTATATGCACTAAATATTCTACTCCTTGACTGTAAATAAAAGTTGAAGAGTATAGATGAAAATAAATTTGTATGCAAAGACGGTCATTGTGTTGGACTCTATTGTACGCTTATTGTAAAGACCTGCTTGAAGCACTAGTTACTGCTTTCGAGCAGTGGTAGCCAAGCAGTAGAGGACTGAGCTTACGATTGTAGGTCGCGGGTTCAACTCCTCGGATTCAGTCTTATATACTCGTATAATTAACACATTGTGAATCCACAATGTGTGACTTCTTTATCCTTTATAGGCGTAGCATTTGTCCTCTGTCTCGCCTGAATTTAGCGATGACGAGGTCTAAGGAGGTAAATGCTTACCCATTCACTCTTGTCTTGAAGACTACTAAGTTATAATTGTCTGGAAATAATGACGCCGGTAGGTTGTTTCACCTCTGGCTGTTCGCACTATAAAAATATTGGCAAAACGCTCAGTGCGGATGGAAGGAATTCCAACCATGTACGGATATCGTGAATCCATACGTATTGTAACCCGATGGAAGAGTTATAAGGTGTAAGTAATATGTTTATATATAATATATATTAATAATAATGCCATAATGCAGTACGTAGAATGTTGATAATATGTCAATTTTTCGCCAATGCTCCAAGTTTTGAAGCTTAGTGCTCACTAAAGTAACAATCAGCCTCTTGGCTCGTCTTTGTGTGAAGTCCAAAGTTTCGAGCTAGTACTTCGCTGATACATCACACACATGGCTACTATATTCTACACATGACCGTACTTTACGGTCCGGACTATATAAGACTTATGTGTAAACAGTAGTCGAACCATATAATTAATGAATTATATCGAATTGCCGCTACTTACAAACAATTTTCCAGAGGATGGGTAGCAGCGTCCTCTGCGTACCATAATACCACGCTGCGTTCTCCAACCCGCCTACCAAGCGTAGACATTACGATGTCCCCTCCCCCTCTCTATTTGTCTCTTTGGAGAAGTCTTTGCCATGCAATGTGCATCCATGGACTGAAATGATGACGACGACTGGTAAAATTTATGATTGAATTACATGTATTGTAGTGACAACGAATCACCAAACAACCCCTATTGTGGGATCTGAAATCTTTTGACGGAAACGATACTAAGCTCTTTCTATACCATCTTATACTTTGCTTTCACAGGGCAGTAATAATAAAGAGCTCATACCTAATGACTTGACTTGATCAGACCAGCAAGAATGTGATCGTCTGCGTGGTTTTTTAGTGTCTAATTTTCTTAGAGCCAGTACTTTGGAAGTTAGTTGTCATCAGGCGTTGAAGCCAAAATAACTTAGGACTCGTTGGTAACATATTGTCATTTTAATTTTAAACCTAATTCATCAACATTATCATTTCAGTCCTAGGACGTCCTTTACCAGACGTAATCTTAAATCTGATTAAGTAATTATATTCCCTTAAATTTTTATATATTTTCAATGTTATTTCGAGTATATGCCAGGTAGAATATGAAGCAGTACAGAAAAATGGTCTCTTGCTAAACAGCGATGTTAGAGGTACGTAAGGGCTGTAGACAGAGACGCCGGTTTGTTCCATACAGGATAACCCAAAAGTACTGAGAATGTCGATAATAAGATTTTAGAGGCAAAATTTGATATTACCCTATTTTTCCCCGAATAATCTTTCGGAGATTCAACCCCGGGTTGCCAAAGTACAAAAGTGAACTGGGTCAGACAAACACCAAACGTATTCTTTGATATTGAGACAGCAATAAAAAGATATGTAAAAGATATTATATTTATTAATAAATCACTACAGAATAATAAAATAATCTAGCTTTATTATATGCAGTAAAAAATTATATGCAGTAAAAATCTTGAGTCGTCTGAAGATATTAACATCAATTTAATCGGTGGCTTTTGTTTTGAGTCGATTATAGAATAATGTGTGAAATTAAAAAGCTCGTTTAAGAGCGCTCCACGTTATATTTCTCCTCGTAATTTGCATGTTTGTCGTAGTTCATGGCTCATCCGTACTCAATGCAAAAAAAAATAATATTAAGCTCATGTCCACGATTGGCGTGCTAGCGTAATATGATTTAGTGGCGTTGACTGCTGATAGACAGTAGTGTAATTCAACTGATTCTTAAAATCAGTAAGAATAATTAGTAACTACCGAAAAAGTTGTGCCGCACCTTAGAATATTGACCACACCCGACAAAATAAAAAAAATACATGTGCGCCGCCGTTACGTGCAATAGTGGTAGAGGAACGGCACATTGTCTGCCGATCCTCACGCGAGTATATCCAATGAGCGGTACAGCGGTTTCGGTAGGTTGTAACCATGAGGTTGATCAACCAATATGTAATTTTGTACTCCTTGAAGAAGTAAAGTTCATGGTAAACTTTCGGTAAACTCATCGCTATCTGTTTTCTTTTTATTTATGATTGATCAATAATAACTTTGAAATATCAGGTACGTAAATTTCCTTTTGTTTGAAGAATTATCCTAAATTGTTTTATGATTTTTATATTGACATAAATATACTTTGAAGTTATTAGCAAGTCTTTATATTATACACTTTTTTTATTATAAATAAAACTGCGTAAAAGCTTTCATGATTTTACTATCCTGTTATTTTAAAGCGAACATAATAATAGTTATTGTGTAATTACTCAGGTGCAAACACATAAAAACGACATCGAACTACGTAGTCGAGAACGGGCACTAAAAATAGAATAGAGTAGAGATTTATTTTTATCATGTAGAGAAATTTTCAATGCATATTTTCTGGGAAGTAAATATTTTTGGACTTTATGTGCAGGAAGAAATTTATATAAAAGATATATTTAAATTGAATATGAAATGCTCTTTCCGATAACGTTTAGTAGTATGTCGGCTATAAATGTCACCTAAACATCATCAATCAATCACCTGGGGAGTGTGACTCGCGGCGGGGCTGGGGCAGCGGTGGGCGGGACGCTCACCTGATGCCCAACCGCTCACGTCCACCGCCCTCGTCAGTCTGCGCCGCGATCTCGCTTAAGATCCGACGTCGCGCGCGTTCGCGACATTACGCGCTAAAATGCCTCTATTTTCCGAACACATTTCAAATATGTATTACAGTGGAAGCCCGTCGTATATTACCTCACCATATAGTTATAGCAGTACGTTCACCCCATTAGGAACCTCATACAGTGCGTCTTATCTTAATCCCGGTGGAAGTTACAGTAACCATTCATCTTTAGGGGGATACTCTCGGACCCCTATAACTTCTAGATGGATTCCGAGTGGAAGATCCTATTCTCCTATTCTCAGTACGATTTCAGAGCGTGGAACGTCCAGCCCTATAAGAATTAACAGCCCGAGAAGAGCACCGATTCAAAATAGATCCAATAGGACATACGTTTCCGCGACATATACGCCTCGACCAGTTAATATCAATACAGCTGATATTGATGTATCCCGCGACAAGTATCGAAATAAAACAACAAGTACACCTGAAGAATCTACAACACAAACACAAAAAGAAAACTTAAACGTTCACGAAGATAAATGCCCATTAACGCCAAGAATAGAAGAAAAACCTGAAACAGGAATTGACTCTTCGCCGGGTAATCAACGTGGTGTAATAAAACGTGATCGAACGGTAGTAAGACTACATACTCTTAAAAGAAAAGAAAGAGACTCACCACGCAAACCGGTAGAAGATTTACAAAACAAAGAATATAATAATAAAACTGAAACTCAAGACATTGCCCCTGAAAGTAAGGAGCAAACGACACAAACAAAAAAATGGAGAGAAAAACTGTCAGATGATTTGATTTATAAAGACACTAGAGAAAAGAAAACGTTAGGAGAAAAACTTGTTGAGAAGTTTCAAGTAAAGAATAAAGATACAGACGAGATTAATGTAGATTCAAATACACCTGTTATACAACAAAACATTAAAATAAGTAATAAGTCTCCTGACAGAAGATGCTCTATGGAAATGTTGGCGGAGCAAGCATGTTTATTGGATTCATTAATAAGAAAAGAGAACCTTAGCACAGCTACATTAGATTTAAGTAAAATTGGCACAAATAAAATCAATTCAGACAACACAAATAGTTTAGAAAGAGATTCTTCAGATGTACCACAAGTGTCAGATCAAAAAAGTATTCCCTTAACAACCACCAAGTCTGATCATTCATTACATAGTAGACTAAATAATGTAAAAGATCAAAAATTATCTTCAAAAAGGCGTAGTATAAAAAAATCATCTTCAGGAAGTAGTATTTCTAAATTAGATTCAATAATAGAGTTTCCTAAAGATCTCAAGGAAAAAACACTACCCGCTATTGAGGAAAGTAGACAATCATCAAAAAGTGAAAAAGTTGATGAACAAAAATTAAAAACTAAAACGCCAGTCAAAACTAAAATTACGTCCACTGTAGAAGTTACTCCACCATCCAGCCCATTAAGATTTAAAGTAGAAAATATAACAGTAGAAGAAAAACCGCGTTCACCGAAAAAAGAAATCACGTTTAGTAGTGAAGTAGTAAATGAAGACAACTTTGGTGGAATTAAAAATAGAAATATATCAACCGATATTAAAAGAAATATTCAAGACCAAATCAACGATCCTGCATCGCCTGAACCTGAAGATGGTAACTTTTGGAATAAAATTGGCAAACGTGAAACTGTTTATTTAATGACACGGAAAGAAAAATTAGACAAAGCTAGAGAAAACCAAAAACGTTCTTTATTTTGGTATCCAGAAGAAGAATGTGACAAAAATGTTAACATTGACAATATCATAAATAATAATAAATTAAACGACAACAATGAGGATAGAATTGAAAATCCGGACGAAAATAATATTAATTGCAATATTTTTGAAACAAACGCAGATATTAAAAAATCAATTGGTGACAATAATATTTGTAAACTTACTTCTCCGACATCAAATTTTTGCAATAATATTGAATCTGTCAAACCACTTAAAGACTTACAGACTCAAATACATACAGATATAACACCCGTACTACATATCAATCAGCTGGAAGCTAAAAGCGATGAAAATATTTCACAAGAAATAAACCAAAATAGCGAGAAAATTTGTGTTGGAAACATTGAAAGTGAAACTAAAATTTGTCTTAGTAGTGCGAATCATAAATATAATAATCAGAAAATAATATCTGAAAAGGATAATGTAAATACTAAAACTAATGAAATAAGACGAAATTCTGACAAGAGTAATGATAAACCAACAAAACTTTTCACGAAAAAAGGTTCCCTTGATGAAAAAGAGACCAAAAAAGAAAAGTCTTTACCTAAAACGGTGGTAAGTGATGAAAAAAGGAAAAAGGTTGGTAAAAATTCACTAACGAAAAATCATAATTCTGAAAGAGATAAAAACCATAAAAATACTGTAGAAATATCTACACATGAAGCAAATACTGTACAGATTTGTGATCAAAATCCACTAGCATCAATTCAAAAAAACATAGAACCAGTAACTCATAATATTACTGATACGAGCAAATTAATATCAATAGAAAATTCCACGGGTAAAAAGGATGTTAATGAAGAAATAACCACAACGTCTTTAAAATTAAGTAACATTAATTCAATACAAAATGTTAAACCACAAACCACAAATACAAGCATTCATAAAGATGCAATTAATATAAGCGATAAAGTAGGTGAAGATTTGTGTGCAGAAAAGAATCTTAAGAGTCAAGATGAATGTGGTAATTCTCAACCACGTTTAGAAATTCAAAACATTCCAAACAATAATAACGACGAATTCATTAAATCAACCAAAGATGTAATACCAGAAGACAGTAAGACGCTAGAGAAGCAAGCTCCAGAAATAAGTAAAGAGAGAGAACAATTAAACACAAGGCAACCTTCTGTTAAACAAATAATTGCAAAACCAGCAAAACCTGTCAAAGAAGAGAAAGCGTTAAAGCCATTAATAGCTACACCCCGACCTCTCCAAAAGAAAGTTCCTCAATTGGTCCGTTCATCTTGTTCTTCGGAAACGTCATCAGGTGATGAAACGTCTGATGATGATGAAGACGAAGATGAGTCGACTTCTAGCGAAGATTCAGGTGAATTTTTCGAATGTGAAAATCAAGATGGCAGAACATCGACAGGGTCCAATGATTCGGGTTTCGATTCTTCAGCTTCAACTTCACCTGCAGGATTCCATTGTGTTAGAAAAGGTACCGTTAAAAGATTGAATTTAGAAATCTGAATTGTTAAACTTGTTTCGTTAACATCACAACTAATCAATGTACATAGTTCTTTTAACGTATAGTATATCAAGCATGAAAGCTTTTGCATCGCTTGGAGTAAGCCTGTGTTATTGTTATCAATACTATTTTTAGCGGCGCAATTAAATTATTTGTTTTAGACTGCGATGTTAACTGCCATAGAAAGTGTGAAAAATTGACAGCAAATCTTTGCGGAGTGAACCAGCGGCTATTAGTAGAGGCTCTTGCATCTCGCACTGTATCTAGAAAAGGTGGGTTCCATGTTTATTATATCTAAAATTATAAACAAGACATAAGTTCACAGAATATATGTTAGTTGACTAATTGATTTTGTAAACTCTTCCTTGTTATAACTTTTTTCACACATATTATAAATAGTAATGAATGTAAGTCTATTAACTTATATTTCCACACAAAAGATAAAATAAAAATAAAGTACATAAAGATTATGTTTTTCCTATTTGTTTATGTGACGAAACGTTGCGCCTGGATAAACGCCAATAATTTATTTACTTGTAATTAATAATACAACGTAATGATTCTAAGTAACGAAAATCTTGAGTTGATAATCATTTACAAATAAATTTAATAAAATATCTGTTTTCATGAACTTGTCGTTCTGTAAGTTTTAATACACGTTGGACAATAGGTATTTAAACGTTTTATTTATAAATTAAGAGAAATTTATTTTTAAATTAACTAATAGCTTACATCATTATTGACGTTATTTTCAAACATTTAACTATTATTATTGCATTTACCAATAAAAATACAAAGTGTAGGAGGATTTCAAATAGTTATATCATTGAATGAATAATATTAATATTATTATTCCTTCAATGATATATAAATATAGCTCAAAGATACTTTTGAATACATTTCAACAACATTTACATTATTTTGTCGTGTACCTGCATTCCCCATTCGAACATCGTCAATGTTAAAATTGATTGACAAGATCAGTCGATTATTTGCCACGCACAAGTATGGCTGCCAGCACGAGCCTCTTTCCCCGTGACTAACCAATTGATAGTAACTATGATAGCTGATTTATTTGGCTACACTTCAAACGCTGCGTAGTTTTTATTGCCCAGAACTCTTTACAATTGACGTCGAAAGGTTGAATGTTATGTTTAACAGCCGTTTGGTGGATTTCACGGTTTCAAAATAAAGGCAGAAAACTACAGGATACTTTGGTAGTTTTTTATGACTTTTTAATATTTTTTTAGACAATTTTAGCCAGGTAATATAAAGTTTTTCTATTTTAGAAAACTTTAATATTTAAGTACCAATATTTAGCTAGACATATTAAGCTTTTACATCTATTATCAATCCCCCATAGATAACCACTAGAAGACAATGGCAAAAGAGTTTTGATAGGTTCAAACTTATATCAGCCAAAACTACCAACAGTCCAACTTCATAGTTGGCCTTCTATCTGCATTCGGTGCATTCCCTAAGCCTAAACTTTTATGCACTATAACTGTATAAATTAGTGCAACAGTGACGTAAAATTAATTTTTTTTATTAAAGATAATTTTTGTGACACTGTTTGGTACAAGACGATTATGAATTACCAAAGCATACAACTTTCGTAATTGTAACCATCACAATAGTGAAAGAATAAGTTTCGTACTTTGATTTTCATGATTTTTTCTGTATTAATTTGGTATAATTAGGTTATAATGCGGGTGAAAATTGTCTGTACACTAGTACTGTCCACACATACACGTCTTTACCCATTCATATCTAAAAAGATGCATTACTCTCTTAAGATCTATAAGGCATTTTGATTTTTTTATTCATATCACTTAAAAAATATAAATGCTAAGGACTAAGAAGAATTTTACGATATGTTATGAGATATATACTTAGTATAGTAGTAGTTAATTAAATAAATTATTAAAAAAGACTTTGTATTATCACTTAATATTGTAAATTACTTCTTAGAGTATTACAAATTGCATGCTTCATTAGACATATGTACAGGTGGAGAATACCCCAGCACATCAACGGGGAATCCCCCTGGCCAGAAACTAGGTTCTGGTATATTAGAACAAGAATTGGGTGAGAAATATAAATCACATTGGCATACTGTGTTCTTATTTGTGTTTGTAATTTGTTAATGTTATTTTGTGTACTTTTTTTTAGCTTTTTAATTTCGGCCTTTGAAACTAACATTATTGTAACATTTTTCTATAGCATGAATAAATCTTTGTTATTTTTAAGGTAAGTTTCTGTATTGCCAGCTAAACTTATTTCAATTCAAATATCCTTAAAAAAATTTTTAGACGATCACGATGATAAATACATGCATACATTTTCGACACAATTAGCTAAAAGCGAATTGTTTTTTTATCTTATTGTTATAACGATGTTTAAAGAGCTTTATAACTTTCTTTGGAAACTCTGATTTTGATGAATTTAAATTCCGCATTCCGAGTCATCTGATGTTATTCTTAGAACATTTATTTTAATTTTCATTGTAAAAAGAGTTATATAATAATGAAAGCAATATATTTTAAAACCACTTTATAAATATAGAGGTTCCGATACCTGTTAAAAGGTGTTATAAATTTATCAAAAATTATCCTCACCCTAACTCATCCCACATCGAGTTCGCGTATAAATATTCTCTAAGGTCAACCGGTGCATAGTGCACTGCTGATGTTAGACAGACATCTGCACTAATATCTTAAATCGATTAGATAAATACAGCTACAGAAGCTTCAAAAGCCTTATTTATTTTATAGACAAATATTTGCACCTCTGAAAAAACTGTATTGCAAATTTTATTTCTAAAATTCTTTGTAGCAATTTAACAACTAAATTTAAACGTAACTGACATCTCTTAAATGTAGATGTAAACTTCTTTTGTATACACTATAAGTTTGTACAACGTTTGAGTTATCACTTGCTGAATACGGCTGCGTAAGAAGCCCACAGCTGGGCATAGGTCTCACTCATAGGACCGGTTTGAATTGGCTTGCAGTACGCTGGGTCATCCGACGTCTTAACAAGGTCGTCTGTCCATTTTATGTGTGAACGTCCATTGCTGTGTTTGCTGATACGTGGTCACTAATCCAGAACGTTAAGACCCCATACCTTCTGTGAACTGTGTGGCCTGCCTGCAGTGCAGTTACACAGCAGAGATTATCTCGGTTATTTTCATTCATTCTCATTCCTTTTGCTATCTCCTAAAAATATCGACCATAACGGCCCTCCTAGCCCTCTCCATGGCTCTAACATGTAAGTAATTTCAATGAATTTATTAATAAGGTTATAGAAAATCGGCTTCAGGCTGAAGCCTTTTAGCCTTTATCTTATTACTTTACTCGCTGGGTTAGTACATCTAGTAATCGCACTTTTTTAAACGAGTGAAAGCGTTAGATTATTTTATTGCTGATCAACTATTGTAAATAAGTTTAAAGATTATTTTAGCCATGCGGCAACTTTTGCAAAAGGGTGTAATCATTTTCCAAGGAACACAAACTGCAGGAATCGATCTAAAACACTCCACGTCGCAGGGTAGATAGACCTCATGTAAAGGATTACATCTTACATTGTTATCAAGGACCAATGAGATAGCAGATATATAACTCCATTTTCTTCTATTAAGTCTGTCCGGCAAACACAGGCGTAAGTCTAAAGGTTTATGCAGGATTGGTAACGCATATTTGGTCTTACTGGCAGTCAATCAATTATAGACAAGTCACGGAACTAATCATTGTCGCCGGCCGTGCATTTCTCCGACTTAAGACTTAATTTAAAAAGTAGAAGCAAACTAATTATTGGGCCACTAAAGAGAAGGTTAAAGCTTTCAATAGCTATAATTAATATTATATAAAAGCTTGCTGTCAAAGGCTATAAATACTTTGTATTGTAGTCAGAAGAAAAAAATAAATCTACTCACACTGAAATAACTAATCTGTACTGTTAAAATTTGGTAAAAGATGAAAGATTAGTAATACGCGGTTGTTTTAAACGTCATAAATTTTCTAGTGCAAGCTCTAAGAAAATTACGCGCTTTTAATTAATTGACTGCTTGACTTTATTACTATATTAACAATTTATAAATAATTCTGGAGTAGTAAACATACTTCGTAATAAAATCAAATTATGATTATGACCTTAATTATAGTATCATTAGCTTTATACGACTTGATGTATTTTATGTTCAGTGTTGCAATTTGGTGTCTTTTCATATAAATTTATACATATTAGATTATTTTGAGTTTTAATGACAACTAATTTCAATATCAAAAGGTACTAAACGAAGTTTTGTATTGCTTGATATCCAACAATATGTTAAAACAAAATGATGCGCTATTTGTAAGACATCAGGCCAGCTGTTATCACAATTAAGTCAATAAATTGAAAAAAGTTTGAATTGTCAAGGTCCAAATTTATCTACGGCGACCTTGATATTGCTCTGTCTGAGCTAAATATTTTTAGCCGCACTCTTGAACATGCGCAAGATGAAAGAATTAATGTCTCGTAATCGGATTATGTCATTTTGATATATGTAAACAATCTGATCATGAACTGCAACGTTCTCTCTAGATGTTAACACTTTATTAAATCAATATAGCAACTTCTTATTGTTTTAGTTGAAATAAAAAAAAAATGGCGTTTTGATTAGTATGCAAAAAAAAGTTTTCACTTTAGTTTGATTAGTTTGCAAAAATGTCAAAATTTACTGTCTAATAAATTATTTACTGTACCATAATTATTCATCCGAATCTTAATTCATTTCATTACGGAGAAAATTCAATTTCTACTTTAAAATACATTTTACAATATAGAAATCCCACCACTAATTTTGTAAAATGAAAAGTTTCCGTTGACATTTACTGTTGTTTCTTTTTTTTTCATTTTAACGATTTTATGTGAATTGGCAACTTATAAGAGAAATCAGTAGAAAAACAAATTCAAATTTTTAATACATTCTCGGAACCTTCTAGAAGTGATGAATTAACCTAAGTGATAAACATATAGTGGTTTTAAAATATTTTGCCCTCGTGTTCTTCTAAAACTTTATCGTCTATAAACTGTCGCAAAGAAAAGGTATTGAACGAACGAACAATTGAATGAACTATTACGTGCTGTTCAGTGCTTTTGAAATTAATTGACATGTATTTTATAAATATAAATGAGATATTAATATTTTCACAGAACAATCAACTGCATATGGGCTGTTTAGGAAGACTGGCCGGTTCACACCTCCGGCGAGGTCAATTCCACGGTTTAGAAAATACACCATTGAAGATTTTCAATTTATTAAGGTGTTAGGCAAGGGCAGCTTTGGCAAGGTAAGACATGTTACGGTAGCGTCACAAAATATCTTATTTTGTCACAACAACATCATTCATAGAAAAATGTGATTTACCAACAAGTAAAGGAGCAAAAAATTTAAATAAAAACCAAGAATTTAGCAATTTCTCTGTCTTTATTATACACTCGCTCTAAGCATGTGTGAATATGACAAATGGTAGAAGTTTCCGCGAGAAGTATTTACATTCATTTTTTAAAAGCATATATAAATAGTCCGTACGATTAGTGCCGATACCTAGTGCCAGTTATAGACCCCATTGCCGCTGCCAGCGGCTCCACTCGTGTGTATTGGGGTCACCGAGAACCGTAATACCTAGTGTTTTTAACAGCAAGTATACAACAGCGTATTTTCAGCTATTCCAATATTGTCCTGATGCGTATGAGAAAATATGAGACATTGCTCACCTTTTTTTTGCTTTAGAAAGGAATTCGGGTGTGTTCATCATGTATGTTTTTTGCTATGAATTTGCTTTACTTTGGCAATGTGATTTGTTTATTTTATTTTAACGGATTCGCACTTGCTAAGGCACCGAGTTTATGGAATGTATATTGCTATTTATGATCAAATTAATTTCGAAAACAAAACCCACTGTAATAAAAGCTATATCTACTCATCATGAAATATCGATAATGTAGCATTGTATCCGAATGTATAGAATACTTGTATAGGATTCCAGAGACATCGTACTTTGTCGGTACATAGGTGGCACTAAAAACGTAAACACTTAATTTAGTACAAAAATATAGTGGAGGTGGAAAATCTCTTTTCTTTTTCCTTTCATTCGTAATAAATTGTTGTTGTAAGCCAATGTGCGTAAAAACTATACTTACGTAACTGACCAAGCGAATGACGTAATAATGAACACAAAATAAGATTGCATTTGACCGATCGAAGCTTCTAGTTCTTTTATCGTCATAAGGTAATCGTAACTTCCTGAATATCACTCGACAATTAAATTAGAAAATTTATGTGAACACATTTTCCTAAAAATAAACACGCAAAAAATGAAACAAGTGAATTTGCCAAGAAAAGTGGCCATCGGTATAGAAAAATACAAGTATATTTAATACAGTATTTAAAAACAAGATGTAGAAACTTTGTTGAGAGACACGTCTATAAAGCTCAGTCGTGACAAACGCTACGATCTAAAAACAAAATATTGCAGACCACGCGCATTTGATTTATCATTAAATAATAAGATTGATTGATCTCTATGTATCAGGCGATAATTAGACGATAATTAAATTGTATAAATATGCACTAATATATAATAACAGATGCTGTGTTACGATTAAGTTATGTCAATTCCAGAACCTTCTATTATCTAAAAAGAAATTTGAACACTTCTGGTCCTCTATAAATAATGTAGAAATCTGTTACACTTACAACTATTTTATAGACAATTCTATATATAAACTTCAGAGTTTTTTGTACTCTGCGTAGATTTTATTTTTCTTTTATACTTGTTCTGGTCTACCCTAATGCACCCGCATTAGGGTAGACCAGAACAAGTCAGGGACATTGTTCGATACACAAATTCTTTTTGAACAAATTTTTATTGCAGAAGTAAGTTACAGAACCTAGATCAGCTGTTATATCTAATGTTCAAAAGTAAAACCATCTTAATTATCTTCAATATAGCTTACTTTAAATTACTTATTTGTTTGACTTAATTACGTTATTACCGGTAAGCATTTTATTTCGTTTCTAGATTTCTTTTAAAGCTTTTTTAGCTACCTTGTCTGCCCTCTTTTTTCCCTCAATCCCTGTGTGGGCTTTTCACAATATACATTATAGCTCGGCACCAGATACAATACTATACATAGTATTGGGAATTGGGAAATATTCTTTAATTTTCTATTGCCAAACATAAAATTTGGGGGTCACAACAATATCCTACATTTTTTTTAATTTCGATGTCTATCTATATCTAGAATTATATGTGTATTTTCGATTTTTTATAATATTAAGATTTATAGTAATAAAACTGGCAACATTTCACGTTATATAGATAGAATAATAAAAAAAAATTTTCGAGAAATAACTATGAAAGTAATATTGAAATTAGATGAAATAATTAGTCATTGGGTAATGAATTCGTATTTTTTTTAATTTTTTTTAGAATACTCTATCCTTTAATGTCTTTTGGCCGAGAGCCATAACTTTGGTAGTATGTACTACAGTCTGCAAAAGTTGAGATTGTAACATTAATTCTGTTTAATCATATTTTATTAAATGATTTTCCAAAGTGTTAACAACAAATATGGTTATTCAAAATCAAATTCAATTTTTACACAGGATTTATCACATCTTCGTAGACGTAAAGATGAGTCTATCACCTGTTCCGATAACGATTGCCTCAGACCTGAGAAGAACAGGCAAACATATTTTATTAACATTGTAATAGCCTGAAGACAAACACATCATTCCTAAGGTGTGTTATCTTTCATGAAGTCGTTTGTTAGTATTAACCCTTAGCACATACACAATCTTTAATCTTTTAATCGTTTAATCTTTTAATCGTTTAATCGTTTAATCTTTTTTAAATCTAGCTATGGAATCTTTCTCGACATTATCTGTGAACCTATTGTGAAAACGTATACATTGCCTATAGGAACCTTTTCTAACTCGACTAAGCCGGGACTTAGGAATTTTAAATTCAATTTTGTTTCTGGTGTTTACGAAATATACATAACACTTTCTGGGAAAATACATATAGTATATATATATACATATCTTGATAAGCTCTTTCTCTGATCAGTTAATTAAACCATTATCTCTATTTTGAACATTAGTTACTGACAACATTTATAATGTAGCTCAATTCATTCCGAATCTAGAAATGTTTTAAGTACTTTACTATCAAATATAATTCTAAACATTTAAATAAAAATTGTCGTGTAAAATATATTTTTGTATGATGGTATAAAATTATCTAGGCTTTTAATGAACCATGGATTATATTTATACCAGGCGTCTTATTCGTCGCTTCTGAGACTTACGAGAAATGTCAAACTATCTATTTATATTTTGCGTCCGGAGTCCAATGAACTTAATGCGAAATAGCCGCAGTAGCAATGCAATTAAATTCATTGACGTAAACATTTTTCCTATTCGTGTAAACGATAAATATAATTTTAATAAGATCTCAAAACTGGTTAAAGATTTTAAATGTTAATATATTTTTTAAATCCATAGTTGTTGATTTAAAGCATGGTTTTTTTAAATAATCATTTAGCCTTTACTTGTTTTGGTAAAGTAACATTAAAATCTTAAAGACGAATGTAATTGTTCTAAGAAAACTCCAGTGTTTCTATTTTAAAATTGCTATTGAAAAATATCTTCCGTTACATTAAAGCAGACTTATTTTTTCGTGTGATTTATTTACGATTAGCCGACCGGCATCACATGACTCGACGAAATGCGTATTGTACATGTTCAATATTATTTATTATATCGTGCCACAATGGACTGTTCTATTGATTCGGTTTATTTAAATAGCATTTAAATAAAAGAATAGAACTACACTTCTATTAAAGCAAAGCACGTGATAGTTTGGGAAATACTTAAATAGGCCAGATGCGGCTATGTACGTAATTTTTATTTCAAAACTAGTGCCCTATCAATCTTATAAGTTGGTCCAATTACACTCAGACTACCCTCTTCATCATCGTAGTCCTGTCCATCGTATTTAGCGTTCTTGTCGAATGAGGTTGAATTAAAATTATTTATTATTAAACTGTTACGTGAGAATAATAGTCGCTATTCTTAATATAGACATCTGTCTTTCTCTTTTTGATAATGTGGTATGATGGTATGGTTTTTTTAAATACAATTATATCGTTGGATAAAGGTAAAAGTAAAAGAACGATCAAAACCTCTCGGAAAGATATTACGAGTATAGGCAAATATATAACGTGGTAGATGATTACATTGAATTTATTAAGAAAGTTGTGTTGTGTCAAGGGAGTTGTGCCCAACAAGAGTCCCGACCCTCAGTAGTAAAAGATATGACGCAGAGAGAAAGAGGACGGTAGCTAGATTTTGACAGCAATTAGGAACTGTCTAGGACCGCAGATATGTGTATGTAATCATTTCGTGTCATATTTGCAAGTCATCTGGTTGAGTTACACGACCGTACGTCTTGGCAGAAGACTTGATATGCATCAGCACCACATACGTATCATGCGATGCAGATGGAGCGATCCCCAAACAGCATGGCATGTTGCCCGCCGCGGTTCACCTGCCGCACTCTCTCGTCCCTCCGCCATTCTATTCCCGATCCTGACATCATTGTCCGTACTCTGATTAGCGAACATGGCACGTGTCTTTTCCTATAATTTAATTATAAATAATTTGTTATATTTTTCAGCTGTCATCGTCTATATACAGACAAACAAATTATCAGATAACATTTATGTTTAGCTCTTCTCCTCGAACATCGTAATACAAAATAAATAAAGAAATTTTGGCAAAGCCGTCTTGGTGTTTAGACCAGATTTTATTCCAGTACTCAAATTTTTTACATAAATTAACTCTTTTTATATTTATTTATTACAAATACTTATAATAAATATACTTATAAAAAATATTATTTATTACATAATGAACTAAAAATCTTCGGTTTTCGGTTATATATTTTTTAGACTAGAAATTATTCCAATTAACCACATGTGTACTACAATTATCTTTTATGTTTTATTTATTTTATGTGGTTTATTTATTATGTTATGTAGTTTCGTAGTTATCATGACCATTGATAATTTTCGATTTTTTAGTACTTAACATAGTAATTATTAAACTTTTGTGCCAAAATAAAAGATTTCATGTGTTTTTAACCTTTATTTATTACATTGTATATTTTCAAAATTCTCGGGAACGTTGATAATAAGATAGATTTTCGATTAATAAGTATTTAGACTAAAAATTATTTAAATAGACAACATTTATAACAAAATAAGTGCTTTGTAAGTTCACTCAATTATAAACAACAAACATTCCCAAAATTTCTTCATTTTGTAAGTTTTGTATCCTAACTCTGTTACCTAATTTTTTCATCATTGCTCTTTTGCGCCCTCTATTTTATTCAACAATAATAACATTACAAGGCTAATATAAAATAATTTTTATGTTTTACGAATTCTTCTGTTTAAAAAAAAGGTCATTGATACTAATATGTGTAAAATAAATCGTGCTTAATGTGTCCTTCCACAACCTTTTGGTTTTCACCTAAGACAATTAACATATATTTGAAAATGTCGTTAAATATTTATTTAGAAGACAACCATTTTTATTATGTATTGAAAGCGAGAACCTTAAACTAAATTCTCTCATTGTGTACAATGGAATATAGTTTATTACATAAAATAAAATTAATTTACGCTAAAGTATTTACATTAGAGTAATATTTTTCAACCAATAACTGTAATAAACAATAATATTAGGATTTATTACGTATTTTACAATCACTTGCTCAGCTACACGATGAAGTATATAACATGAATAACTATACTTTCTTTTGGATTCTCTAAAAAGCTATTTGAGCTTTCGTTAAGTAAACATGAAAAGAGTAAAGATAAAATATTTTCTAATATTCAACAAGACAAGTTATTATTATCTACTACAATGTTAATACTTCTATTAAAAATGGAAATGTTTGAAAGATATGTCATTAAAAGTTACCAAAATAAATAAAAGGTAGCTTTGCTCTGTTAATAAATATTAAAAATCATTACAACAGAAGATTGACCTAAAACAAAAACGTTCAGAGTTATTCAAAATTATATCACCGGTGTCCCCATCTCCGAGTTTATACACATTATAATGAATCGCGTTTGAACACGATACCAAAGTGTAACACGACCCAAATAACGCTCGGAACATCTTCCTGGATGCGTCGTTCGACCACTTACATTTGACGTCGGGTTAAAATAACACGGAAATGCATCGATTAGTTTAAATGAAAGGAAATAAAGATTCATTTGATAATGCGTCAACAACGACTTTAAAACTTTTCTCAGATAAATCGATTCATGATGCACGCATGGTTATTATTAACTCTGCTTTTCCTCTGTAGATCTCTAAAACAATATATAGATTGTAAAAAAGTTTATTCTTATTCGAGACTGCGTGGGAGTTGCGGATTAGATAAATAAATTACGAGCACTACCCATTTTTTATTACATGTAACAGAACATCCAAACATACGGATAATTTAATCTGTTGCATTTGTAAAATTGGCTTACACCCAGTATAACACAAATAGGTTAATATTATTTATTATTATCCAATAGAACATCTAGTTCTACAAGAGCTATAATTCATTATATACATAAACAACTGCCGATAGGAACTTTGTCGGCGTGTCATAATTTGTGTAAAATGTTTGTTTTAATTATAAAAGACATGATTCAAAATATATAAAAAAAAATACCATCCATCCGCAGAAGAAAAGTTACCAACGTAGCCCGAAGAATAGCTCGTCTGAAATGCCAGTGGGCGGGGCATATCGCTCGTGCAACCGATGGCCGTTGGGGCCAAAAGGTTGTTGAGTGTCGACCACGAACCGGAAGACACGGCGTGGGTTCATTCCCCGTTAGGTGGACCGACGACATAGTTAAGGACGCAGGAAGCGCAAGACCGGTCATGGTGGCGATCTTTGGGACAGACATATGCCTTGCAATGAACGCCTATCTGCTGAAAAAAGGAAGAAAAAAAATGTACCGTCATCTTTGTTCATAAAAGTTCACTAATTCCAGTTACATTATATATGTAATATTAGTAATGTTCAATATTTTATAAATGATCAAAAAGGAAAAAAATATAATGCTGAAGTATAATATGTTTATATTATAATAGGAAGCAGAATGAATATCTTCCAGAATTGGATGTCGTGTACCGAAGCGGCGTCAATTTCAACTGAGAATATATTGTGCATACTGGCATAAATTCTTTCCAATTTAAGAACGGCCGTAGCATTATCATACGTTCCACCTTATATCATAAATGATGAGAATAAATACTTAATAATAATAGTAGAATAATAAATATTCTTTATTAGACCACTAATTACCACAACAGATAAAAAACTTTACAAAAACTCACTGCACTTGAGCAGACCATTCATACAGTACTTTTAAGAAATTAACAACAATAAAGGCTATCATCGTTTATATGACTAGATATAATGTATTATGTTGATATGATAGATATACATCGTTAGATATACTAGAATGACGGTCTATAGTATTCAGTAGTTTATGTAAAAGGCTTTAGAAAAGACCGGTGTTTTAGCCATGTAGGAATTTTTTCACGAGGCATAAAATAAAAAAAATACTAACATCTTAGAATCAATAAATTCTCTCCATTATAAATTACGAGAGAATTACTACGTAAGACCAAATTAATAATTCTTTAAGAATATGCGTATGTAAGTAACATAATGTCATAAAACATAAAAATCAATAGGAATACAGATATTTAATAATTTACTGTAATAAAAGGTTTTTTGTAAATTACGAAGCGCCTCACGAATATTATTTCTTAAGCAGGCTGTCGCAAGTTAGGTGCAAGCTTTAGGTGTTAATAATCTTAGTAAGCATAGCTTACGAAAAGCTGCTAAGCATATGCTTTACAAATATTTATTTGGTTTGAAAAAACCTAGGTAATAATTGTCAGGGTATACTGCAAGTTCTAATCAGGCGGTTGCTTTGCTCAACTTTCTTTTTTTATATTTTTTCAGGTGTTACTTGCAGAGCTGAGAGACACGGAATATTACTACGCTGTGAAATGTTTAAAGAAGGACGTCGTTCTAGAAGACGACGACGTGGAGTGCACGCTGATAGAAAGAAAAGTACTTGCGTTGGGAACGAATCATCCATACCTCTGCCACCTGTTCGCTACATTTCAGACAGATGTAAGTGTCATTATGGAAGTCAATATAAATTTACTAAATTGTATGAATGATATACAATTATGCTAGTATATTAAGTATTATAATTACAATTTATTTAATAAAACACGAGGCTACACCTTTTGTTTTAGATCTGTTTACTTATGTATGTGACTTGTACTCTTTTACAACAAACGCCAACAATTACGTAAATTTAGAAAGTATATCTATCAAACATTTAAAAAAATTCCCACTACTGTTAAGGACTTTTAGTGATATTAAAGCGAAAGAATAAATTGCTAAAACTAATGTCGTTTGTGAAAATGTGCGGATACTGTATGGGCGACAATTTCTTTAGGAAATCTTGTAGCTTTCGTTTTATGTTAAGTGATGTTATTATAGAGGAGTACAGATAGATTTTAGTTCTATGTAAACGGGCTCATCTAGCTTTCTTTTCTTGATGTACTCAAGTGATCACTCAATGATATGTAGTGGACATTATAAGAAGAAAATGAATAAGAATCAATTCTGTGACAATGACTGAAATATGCAAGTCTAGTTGTTAGATGTAGAAAAATCGGTTCTAGTTATCAATTTAACAAATGGAAAACTTTTTTTGAAAATATTCTTCATAGTTCCTTTAATGAACGGTTTTCAATTTAATTTATTTTCACAGTCTCATTTGTTCTTCGTGATGGAGTACCTAAATGGCGGCGACCTAATGTTCCACATACAACAAAGCGGACGGTTCCCCGAACCACGGGCTCGTTTCTACGCCGCTGAAATCGTTTCCGGTTTAAAGTTCCTCCACAAACGAGGCATAATTTACAGGTAATTGAGTCAGTAGCAGATTAACAGCTTAGATGGTTATTTACTTTTTCCGAGTAAAAGAATATTATGTTGAAATTAGTGTGTCGAAAATGTTAAAAATTTGGTACATAACCATTCCACACTATGACTGAGTGTTGAAAATAAGGCGATTAATTCAATAAATGCCGTAATAACTCCATTCCATTACTCTTATTTGAGTTTATTATTTTCATGGCTTCTAGAGATTTGAAACTTGACAACATTTTACTGGACTTCGATGGACACGTGCGTATTGCAGACTTCGGAATGTGCAAACTGCAGATTTACTTGGATAAAACTGCGGACACTTTCTGTGGTACACCAGATTATATGGCCCCTGAGGTAAGTAGTTTTTTAAGGTAGTTTTATTTTTAATATTTTAAGGTAATTAGGTCATCCTACAGAAACATAGAGATGTAATCAAACCAGGTTCCTTTGTCTTTAATATCTCGACTTTATTATTTGCTATGGATTAATACTTTTTGCCCGGTAGCATTTACTGTGTCACCAGGTATGAGTTATCTGTACAGGGAAAAGCTCGGCTCGCCCCATTATGCATTACATCGAATTCAGGCTACATTAAACCTTCTTGCGAGTCTTGATTATGCTAATAATTAGAGTTAAACGTTGAAATGTTTTTAAATACACAATTCTTCGCTAAAATTGTTAATGCTCTAATTATTTTTTTAATTTATACCTTGTGAAAGTTGTTATTTATTTTTAATTACATTTTCAGATAATAAAGGGCTTAAAATACAACCAGGCAGTAGATTGGTGGTCATTCGGTGTACTATTATACGAAATGTTAATCGGTCAAAGTCCATTTAGCGGTTGCGATGAAGACGAACTTTTCTGGTCGATTTGCAATGAAATGCCGTCCTATCCTCGCTTCCTATCGCAAGAGGCTCTTAGCATACTTACCAGAGTAAGTAACGCAATCAATATATTCATACCTCACTTTTAATTTATTCCGTCTTAGCAGCGCTTCCCAATCTGTTTTACGTTCCCATTAATAAAACTTTCCGTTTACGTATACTCTTTAAAACTTGCTCCTAAAGTTGTCGCGTATCTCTTAAGGTGTATTGTAAATTTTAACTTTAAATATACAAAGAACTGAGCGGGTATTATGGACAGACACATTACATTAATGATTATGCAATTTAACTGTTTCAATTCATCAATATTTTTGACGTAAAGAATATAATTTTCACGCATCATCAATAAAACTTCGCATATTCCGCGTAAAAGCATTAGTTTGGAATCACTAATATAGAATGGTTTCTTTTGAATTATAATTTTATAAGTGATGATGCGTATTAGTTGCTGGACAAAGACGCAAGGACGCGGCTTGGCGGCGCAGAGTGCATGCACGGCGACGTGCGCGACCAGGATTTCTTCCACTCAGTCGCGTGGGACCGCCTGGAACGCAGAGATCTCGACGCCCCCTTCAAACCACGTGTAGTACGTATAATCCAAATATACAAGGTGTTGTTACAGGCTCTTTGCGTACTTACCGAAGTGACATAATCTATTTATTCATCTCATTGTAATGCTCCACGACTTCTATAATTTATAATGGATTATGTGATGAAGTGCAGAGGTGATAAAAAAATAACTATCAATGTAGTCGACAAAGCCGAGCGGATTGGGAAGTTGAAGAGGCATTGAGCAGGCCAAATAGCGCGCTTAAACGAATAACCGCAGGGGCGCTAACGTTATGGTGTAAGACTGCGTACCGGCAAGCGCATCATTAAAACGTTCACCAACAAGGCGAACGGACAATCTTGCTAAGATCTTTGGAAGACGCTGGACGTACGCTCGGCCCAGCTCTTTGAAATCTATGATGAAGGCTTATGTCCATCATCCTGGATATCTTATAGCTAAATTGAGAACAAAGTGTCGCGAAAAAAGTTAACCACCTTTAATATTTATTAATTAGATACTGAATTTAGGTATTTATTTCATGAATTAATCACTTCCAAACTAATAGCTTGTTCACATTAAGAATGACCTAAATAAATTGTTCAGATTATTATTTGATCAAAATAATTAGATTTGATTAGTTTAGGGGCGTGGCCAAATCGGTTGTGAAATCATAGTTCAATTAAATTAGGTTTACTGGTCGAAAATGCCTAAAGGTATTAAAGTTCTCTTTTACAGAGGTTGTAAAAAGGGTGAATTAATAGTCAACGGATTATCTGCACTCTTAATGCAAACGAGCTATATTATTCGCGGCAAAAAGTCTCTTATGACGGCTGGACTGTTGTGGTTACTATTTTGTTAAAAACATTGGATTTAAAATTAGGAAAATAGATTTATTATCTTGAAGACGGTATATCGACAAAATTTTGCAATTATTTTCTAACCATCTCACAATTCTAAAACTCACGAACTAAAAAAAAACTGTGATAAATGTTTTTATACTTTCAGCGACATCCGCTAGACACCCAATACTTCGACAAGACGTTCACAGGAGAGCGGCCGCGACTAACCGCTGTGGAGCCTCATGTCTTGAGATCTATGGATCAGGAACCTTTTAGAGGATTCTCCTACACGAACCCAAATGCAACAGATCGTTAAAAAGAAATCGAAACGATTTAACTACATTTGATTAAGCAGTGTTTTCAATTTGGTCTGCTAAATGATGATGTCTATAGGAAATGGTAGACAGCGGTAATCGACTTTTGGAGAGCGAGTATCGGTTTTGAATTGAAAAATGTAAAGTAAATAAAGATGACGTAGGTGGCAAACTCAATTAAAATGAGTGCAGGGTTTTTAATGATAATATTATTATACACTATGAATCATCTACCCGACGAAATTAAGATAAAGAGGATTATGAGCGGAAGTTATCATAATTTTTTTAGTAGAATTTTGAATTATTTTTACTTAGTAGTTTTAATAACTATCAAAATAATTTTTCCCCTAACGCAAAATAAGTGCAGTGCTGCTAGGTTGCGGGAACCAACCCACAGAGAGGACACAAGACAATTATTCTTTTGAGATGAAAACTACCTAATTACGTAATAAACAACTTTTATAGTTCCCAAGGATCTAATCAACAACGGCTCGGTTGAAAAAAATATTTCAATGCAACCCTATAATTTGTAGATTTTGTTGAATAAGAGAATTAATACACATAGATAATCGACAAAGTATTTCAATGTTTATAATAAGTGAAAAATCTATCACGCATCTACAAGATAAGTACATATAGAAAAGAGAAATAGGATGGAAATATAAGGTGTAAATTTCTTGTTTTAGACAAGAATAAATATTATTCGCAATAATTTTGTACATAATATATTGATAGTTTTACGTTTAAACGCCATATTTATAGAATTTGATATTTGTACTGTTTATTTAATAAATAAATATTTAGAATGAATCTGTATTATGTTATTAAGTAAAAAAATTTAAACTTGCTATAAAAAAGATTAATTAATAACCGCTTAATTTTGTGTATATATATATATATATATATATATATACACACATATATATATATACTATTATAAAATATATACATATACTATTACTATTTTTCAAATTGAAGCCAAACCAAACACTACTCACTTCACTACTAATCCTTATTCGAGTAACAAAGCATATGCTTTCAAAATTCATACTTCGATTTATTTATTAACAATACAATCAGAAGTAAAAGAAAAACATCAATAGGAAACGCTTTTATTTTATTAGTGACTGAATTAGTTATGGTTCTAAACATAATTGTAAAAAAATAAAATCAGTATATACAATTATTCTTACAAGTAAATGTTTAAATAAATGTTTTAATTTATATAAATTAATCGTTATCATGAGCGATAATTATCTTGAATAGAGCCGAATTTGTTGTTGCAAACAAATAATGCATTCCTTTGGCTTCGTAAACGTCCAACGCTCTAATAGCTGGATCTTTCATAGTGTGGTTGGCTATGTCTTTCACATTAAACTGCAAGTATGGATTTTTAACTATTGCACTCTGCTGCGGATTACAAATTACAATCTGAAAATTAAAAATAATAGAAGACACTGAATTCATAATGTTTACCTTACAGCATTCGTAAACAATAATCAAGTTTTGTATGTTATGAATAAACAAACTAACGTTCATGTCGCTTAGCAAAAAACGTGTGAAAATTACATCAATTTTTTTTAATTACAAAAAAGCATAACGGCTTCTATCGGGTCTTGCTGGAAATCTCTTCGGGAGGCTTATGTCCCACCCTATAACTGAAATAATGATGATGTGCAGGACCCGTCATATTCCATGTATTTAAATATTTGCTACCTGTACAACGTACATTAATAAATCTTATGTGTATCCTACATTGCCAGGTAAGGAACAACACAAAAGTAATGTTGTCGAGGATATCATGTAGGTTTGTCACCGGTGTCATTTTACACGCAGACAGTTTTGAATTTACTAGTCCGTTCGCGTTAACGATATAGACTCGTCATTGTCGGCTGCTCTATGCACGCTACATTCATTACATTTTTAACGCGAACGAACTTAAAACTACTCTCCGTTTTAGACCGGTCAATATTAAAAAGTCTACATTCTTAACACGAACGGACTTGAATTCACTACAATCCGTTTTAGACCGGTCAACAATGACAAGTCTACATTCTTAACGCGAACGAACTTGAATTCACTACAATCCTTTTTAGACCGGTCAACAATGATAAATTTACATTTTAAACGCAAACGGACTTGAATTCAATACAATCCTTTTTAGACCGGTCAACAATGACAAGTTTACATTTTTAATGCGAAGGGACTTTAATTCATTAGAATCCGTTCTAGACCGGTCAATAATGACAAGTTTACATTCTTAACGTGAACAAACTGCAATGCGGCGAGCGACGCCGAATTAGTTTTTAGTAGTTTAGTATTTACTTTCAAATAACAAAGTGATAAAATATGACAGATGTCTATAAAGGTATAAAATGCTTTTAGCGCTAATTATAGAGTACATATATTTGGGTTAATTTTAAGTGTTTTTTCAGTGATGTTAATATTTTTATAGAGGTACAGCTATACTTACATTCCCATCGTCATACCCTAGGATCATTATATCCCCATGAGGCATTGCGCAAGTCAGGCCTGGACACTCCAATACCATCTCCGAATCGCTTATAGCTACCACATTAAAAAATTCTGATCTTTCCTTTCTGGGTACTGCACACAACAGTAAAAATACATTCACTAGGTAATCGTGGTTACTGAATCATGACATTTCTCGCTTTTAAAAGTGATTTTTGCTCTCCGCTTCTCATCACGAACTAGTGGTCTTTAATAAAAGTCATATTCCATATCCACAAGATTAAATCCTTGAGAAGCCAATAAAGCTGTAAATCGAAAATCAGCGAACAGCCAAACATTGTTACACCAATATTACTGTATTCGGATGTGAAAGGTGATGAATTAGTGAAATGGTAGGGCTAAGAGTTTAACTATTTTTTGTTTAAAGATGGTTAACATTATGGGGAATAAGATCATACAGTAGGTTAGAGATTATCTGAGTGCGTCACTTACTATCAGTAGGTATTTGCCATTTTATTAATTAATTAAAAATATGGCTATGGACTTTTTCGCTAACGACATGGAACTAAACAGCGGTATACTTAAAGGTTTTTTTTAAATAAATGAAGTTATTAAATACCATTATAAACAATACTATGCTTTTGGAACATAGACAATACTGAAGCATTGAATAATTTTAACATGGGCACTTTAGCGACGGTTTCGACCTCCAATTCCAAGCCCTTTGCTCGTAATATACTGCCATTTTGTTTTAAAATATATACATCGTTCTTATAGAGGTTTATATCTAAAATAGATCCCAGTCTATCGTAGCATCGCATTAATGCACGTCTCACAAACACTCCTTCGTAGTTATTGTATACCCATAGGACGTTTTTAGTATCTATGACGAAGCAATATTCATCTATTAATCTGTAAGAGAGCATCCGAAATTGAAGTTTCTTATTCATTAGTACATAATTTTTTGGCATTTAGTTTAATTTTTAAAGAAGTAATTTTAAACATGAGTTTAATTTTTTTTAAATTACGGTTTATGAAGCAGTGTGACGGTAGTTAAAATAATAAACAGGATCAGCCCAAATTAGGTACTATACTTAGGTACGAAAATATGGTCAGGTTCTAGGGTCGCGTAGAAATAATGTCGACCACGAGGATGTCCAAAAAACCAGTGGAAGACAGTATGGCAGAAAATTTGAGGAAGATGGTAAAAAAACTAATTTCAGTTTAAATAAGTCATTAACATTAAAAAGTTCGCTAGAGACGGAAGGGCAATGTTCGCGTGAGTCTTAGTGAGTATTATGAAGGAGACTATGACACACAGTGAACATAAAACATTGGTATTTATAGCTGGTTAAATATATTTTATTAATCATTTGCTATTGCAATAAAGTCTGGAACCAGTCTATGTCGCTGGTGATGGCTTATGGATCTAAAATGCGTTTACGATGAGCCTTATAAGAAGGATGAAGGTCAAGCTCGCGCAGAGAGAAATGAAGAGGACTACGCTTGGAATTTTGGCGCGAAATAGAATCGAATATGCGGAACTCCTTCGGTAAGTGTTACTGGGTGATCGCACACGCTCGTGCAAGCGACGGCTATTTGTGACCAAAAAGTCCACAAGTTTCGTATACTACGAGCAGGTAGCAGTGGCGACTGCAATTAGGTAGACGCAGCCTGTGTAGGATCTCCTCAAGGTGGAACACGATACAAAATTAAGGGAAGTCGTCTGGATGCGATCAGCGCTAAAATGGTCATCATGGAAACTTTTGAAACCTATGACTTATATTGGCTGACGTAATGATAATGATGAACGTCTTGTTCATGTAACCGCTGGTTTTGACCAACAACACTAAGTTGATGAAATTATTTGGCTTGTTATATAGTAATTAATTATATTACTGGGACTATTACGTAGATGACGCTTATTCTGTTTTTGAGATAACTTTCTGATAATCCATGTTAAATAAAGGTAGTTTCGATAGAACTATAACACTAAAATCTGCTTCATCTTCGCTTAAGAATATTTAATATTTATTTTCAATGCACTATTATCATCATTTGCTTGCGTGAAGTTTTTGGTATAATCGTTTTTACACAAATATTCTACTTAAATATCCAAATAAGAACACACGATAAAATAAGTTTAGCAGTCAAACTGTATTCAGAGATAGATTATTAATTCATTTTTTTAAGCACTTCTTATGTAAAGTATTTGCGTAAGTAATCTACAGTTGAAAAAATAAATAATGTCTTAATACTAAACAACTGTTAATTACAAATACATGTTTCATATTTTGTACATTGCAAGATAAGGCCTTGTGATAAAAAAAAAATCTCAGTGCTCAACCCAAATTAATAAACAATAAATAAAAAATATTTGTAACAAAGCAATACTAAAATTAAAAAAGCTAAAAAGCATTAAACAACATAAGTATATACGTTCATTTTTAACCTTTGGAACTGGAAAAAAAATCGTAACACTACAATACTTACTTGTATTGATAACATTCAGCACTAAATGGTAAATGATTTTGTTTGAATTTAATTGTCAAATTGTTCTTACTTGTAAGAACGACAGTCATATGTTCACTTTCTTGACAATCTAACATGTCTGTGAAAATATGTTAACAATGAAGTAGCCATGAATTAATAATAATGGAATTAATGATTAAAATTGTGATAGTTTTGGTATGCAAATTTAAATTAATCTAAATTTAAATTTAATCTAAATTACAATTATATTAATATCAGCTTTTAAAAGCTGTCATAAATCATTGAAATGTAGATTAAGCTCAACTATATAAAAAGGTTATTAATAAATTTCAACATATTTTTTTATAAAATAACAAACTAATAAATAGCTAATAAATGTAGACTATTTTTTTTTCAAATAACTTCACTAACTTACATGGCTTTTTTCTTACTTTTGTTAAAGTTTCAACATTGTAGTATTCAACTGCCAAATCAAGAACAACAATTAAGTTATCTGCAAAAAAAAAACAACTGATATCATAACTATTTGAATTATGATCATATCTGGTTTAAATAAAATCTGTTTATACTCATACCTTTATATACATGGATATTATTAATATTATCAAATTTTATAACGTTTACTACTTTATAATGGGCGTATTTTTGCCACAACAGTGAATTAAAATATAGATCTCGCCAGGATAGAAGAGACTTTTGTTTATATGTAACACCCTTATTATAAATTGCTTCTTGTCCTAGCTTATCCCACATATTATTAACCTAGACAAAGATTAGTAAATGTGATTGTTATTTAATGTTTTATTCGAAATTGCTTATCAAAAATTGATAGTCGTAATATACCTGCCCCATATAATCCACAAGATTTCTCCACGATTTACATACAGACAAACATGTAACAAGATTTTTATAATCTAAATATTTGAAAATTAATAGGATTATATCTGGTGAACATGTAGACCAATCCATAATATAGCAAAAAAGCCAGCCGTGTTTGAATTATAAACAAATATAAAAGCATTAAAGATTAAAGAATTAAAATTTTCAGTAAATTTAACATATCTATAATCTCGATCTCCTATTCCTTTAAAAGTTTTCTTTCTTATGCTAATTCAACTAGAATGTCAAAACAAACTAGTGGTGTAGTACCAAACACAAATTGAAAATAGAGGAAGATAATATCAATAAATCTAAAAGTTACGCCATCTATCGACATATGTTCTTTACTTTGAATTGTAGCTGTTTTATTGGCACATATACAATGAAATGCAAGTAAGAAAAAAAAATCAAGTAAAATAAAAGAAACTGGGCTATGTAATATAAATTATCCATAAAAGATCCCCATTAGTTCAAATCGAAAAAATTACAAGGTTTAATTACAAAAAATTTAGTAATCAGGGACACATGTTTGTTGGGTTCCTTCTTTAAAAAAGCTAGCTAATTTATGCCAATTTGAAGATCAAACAGTTGTTACATAAAATTTAAAGTCCCTAAAAAATTACAAGAAACAAAATTGTTCTTGACAGACATTAATTGCTAATGACGGTAGAAAAACTTAGGGAAACAAATAATATAATAAACTTGGAAGAAACGATGTTTTTCTTATAAATTATTATATAAAAAAAAATTATGACTTGTCAACAACCCATAAATTCTTCGCAAAACTTTTTGAGTGGCATTCTTAATATTTATTTTAATAATCTGTTTATATCGCTGTCAGTGTCCGATTAGTGCGTTTATAACTGAATTATAGGTTAAAAAAGAAGAAATTTTTAAGCTCTAAAGTTATTAAACAAGACAACAACTCTGTTTAAGAATTCTGGTATGTTAATATTAGAATATATATATACATATTAGACATATAATTTTTTTTCGGGAATAATAGTTATAAAAAGGATACGATAAAATATTGTTTACAGTGGTGATATTTTTAATAACTTTCCTCGAAATCATTCTAATATTAATAATCTTTCTTAAAAAAAATTCTAGGCTTGTACAAAATACGATTTAATATTAACTATCACTTGTATTACAAGGATACTGATATGCAACCATATACATTATGCTAGTGCTAATAATGTAAATTTATAATTTCTGTTTCTATTTGTATTGTTTCAGATATTGACTTTATAATAGAAAATGCTCGAAGAATGAAGAAGTATTAAAAATCATTTAAAAGAAATAAATAACTAGTAAATGATTCATTATTTTAAAACAATTGTGATCAACTCTACTAGAGCAATTAAATATTCAAAATCATTTCATCATTGAACTATAATTTAATAAAATGGTATGTATGAGACTTATTAAAATGCGTTTTTTTTTTCAACAAGCCTTTAATAAATTTTCTTTAATGAAAACTATTTTGTAACAAACTGTAATAGTTATAATTATCATTTATATTCATTATTTATTTAGGTTGTATCCATAACTAAATTTCACATTATATACCTATGAGAACAATTATTCCTATTTAAAATGTCCCATGTTGGGATTAGACAATCAAGACATGTGTTGAAAGATAGGGGTTGTTAGAAACATTTCTCTTCCATCAGCACTTGATATATGATAAATTTAAATATGCAAAGATGAAATCCATATGTCTTCGTAAAAGCTGAACAATGAAATAACTCTTAAAATAACTTACTTTTTTAAAATAATAAATCATTATTAAGAATTGCTGCAAAATATCAATAATCAAATTTTTCATTGTTATACCTTAAAAAGTAATATAAAGCCAGAATCTATCGACTAGAATTACATATAGTACTAGTCTGTTCTCTACTAGTGTTTTTATTAATCTGGAGGTATGGGGGGAGAGTAATTCTTGCCAGCTGTAGCAAATTCAGATCAAAATAGAAGTAACCACAGGTGTTTCTGTTGTTACTTATGTAGATTCAGCTTTTCTTAGCCTCGAGTGTTGCAGTTCAAGTTTCTTTTTGATTGGATTGTAGTTGAAGAGTGGATGTGGACAACCCCACAGTCCCTCAATTGTTGATGTTTAATTTATATCAGTTTCATGCATACAATAAATACATATAATTTAGATAAGACAGCAAGAGATAACAAAAGGTTGAATATTTGTAAACTTCTTTTGTCATTTGTTAACTTTATGTTTTTGTTTCATTCAGGCCAGAAATGCAGAAAAGGCAATGTAAGTATAGTTATTTTATTAATTTGTTTATTACATAAATCATTACCTGACACTAACTTAAATATGTCATATGGTGTGGAAATTTAAGAGTAGAATTTGGCTTTTTTAGCTGGTTAGGTAATAATGGATTTTTGATATTCTACTTGTAAAGGTATTTTAGGAAGAGATCATTTTTGTTTGTGAAGCGGACGGGGTAGTAGTTAATTAAAAATAGATCCTTAAATTTATTTATTTCTGAAATTGTTCCTCTATTTACTGTTTTTTTATTAATAATAGCAAATAGTTAGTGTATTATCTTTTTAAATATATAAATGCAGGACCACACTGGCGCGGTGGCGTGCGGCCCAAGTGCAGGAGGCTGGTGGCCAACGTGAGCGGAGACCCTACCTCGCATCTGAGTGCAATGACCTACCACAGGCAGAAAAATGGCGGTTGCAAATTGTTAGAGAAATTGCTAAAAAAGTAGCACAGATACAAAATGGTAAGATATTTGAATTAATATAGAATGTGATTAGTTTTATTGTTTCATAACATATTTCATGTGATTGGTTATATAAATTTTGATATAATACTGTGTGTATCTTTAAAATGTAGTTCTAATACATAATCCCAATTTTGAAAATTCATTGTCTTACTATATTCATTAAGAATTAACAATATATAGGTAGACCTTTATGAATTTATTATTTAGGTACCCCAAACAACCTACTTGGATATCTGGGGAGCCATTATTCAAAATATGAAAACTCATTGAACAGATATTCCAAAATTCCAACAAAATAATTATGTTTTAGTGTACTTTGCAAATTTCTTTATTTGTTCGTGATTTTTTTAAGTAATTCAAGAAAATGTGGCTCAAAGTTCGCGCCAAATTTTTTAACAATAACAATTTTATTCATATAAAATTAAAGATAAAATATAGAATAGATTCTTTTATGATTACAAACAAAATTTAAAAAGTGCCTATTGAAAATCTATTGGGCCGTGGAATATTTTTGTAAATTTTAGTACTCCACACAATGTAAAATTTCTAGTGCATGTATTTAAAAGTCTTGAATCAAATATAATATGGCGGAAGAAAATGCCTTTATACCAGAACCCTCCATCAGTCAGATCTCCAGAGACCCTAGTATGCATTCTCAAAGTGTTATTCCTGCAACGATAAATACTTTTGAAAACATCGAAGTTGAAGACACTGGCGCTCGAACAACTTCGCCAACGATGACGTCACCCCCTCGTTCAGTAAAGAGCTCCCAGTCACCAGTTGCAATCGCACAACAATCCCCCATACGCGTAACTTCACCGAAGATTCCATCTCCCAGTCGAAGTTCAGTGGCAAAAACATCATTAAATTTGTCCATAAAAAGTGATAAAACGGAAATGCCAAAAATAAACGAAGATAAACATAAAAGTCCGAGTGCCAAGAGCTTGAGCTCTAACAAAGGGAAAGAAGATATCATTCAGTCAATAATCGACCTTGAACCAAAAGGAAAAATTATTACCAATCATGTTGACGAATTAACAGAGTCAGTCAGGGCACTGTCAAAGACAATAGAACAGCCCGATTCGCCCGTGACGAATAGTAATATCGATAAAATAGCGGCAATGAGCAAAATGCTAACCAACGAAGCTAATGCTTTAAGGGAATCAATAAAAAGTTTATCCGACGACATCAGTCGCACCAAAAAGGAACTGCTCGCATCCAAAGACGAGGATGTTAATTTCCCCTACCATCTCTTTTTAATCGAACTTATTATAAATAAAATACACATGAAGTGTGAATGCTTTCAGTTTGACTATAACAACTTAGTTATAACGGCCACATTCTTAGGCAAGCATCCTATAGTGCTATACGATGCTTCCTACGGAAAAGTCGACGATTTTACTCATTTAAATGTTGGAAAATCAGCTCTATTTGCAATGACTTACGACAAAATATGCAATATTAAAGAGTTCATAATAAAACTTCAAATAGCAAAGCAGCCGCCTTGTTCAAAATGCATAACCAAAGTAGGGGAATCTCGAGCAGACTACACTAAAGATTTTGTAAGTCTCCGTGAGGAACTGTGCAAAAAATGGACGGAAGAACAGCCAACTGACAACATAATATGCACCACTTCAACGCCCATGAGTAAAAACATGTTTTATGTGTGGTGTGGTGAAATCGAGAAAAGTGATTCTATAGGAGTCATTGAGATTTCGGTACGAATGTCATTCCTGGGCAAGGAGATAACGACAGCATTTATCGCTTCACCTAAACAGCACGGCACCTCGCTACTGCAGAAAGAAGATAATGGCATGACCATGTTCTCCTGTCAAAACGTGGAGCTAGACGGGCAGGGCAAGGTAGTTTTAGACGAAGATTCTCTTACTAGAAAAGAAATCCCACGTAGTCCACATACGGTGTATAGTCGAAGAACGGATAGTCCTGTGTCCCAGTTTTCTAGCGCGTCTTCAAAACCATCGACGAAGCACCACTATGGATATAAATCGCAACCAGGTAAAACTTTTTTTTTGAATTAAAAATAAATAGTTGCTATAGTAAATATAGTATAGTTTTTATTTTATTTCAAATATTGGTGTAGAAGATTCAAAGCCAATGATTAAAATAAAGTTAAACCATGTATAACAAAAGAGACTTAACAAATTATAAATAGATATGAAGTAAAATCCAGCAAAGAGAACTCCATGTATAACTCCCCATATGTAATAGTTTTTTTAGGACCCGAGTTCAGGTCGACTTAAATTAACAGATGGCTTTGATTTTGTAAATTATAATCTCATACAAAACATAAAGGTTATTAGAAATATCATTTATGTTTTTCAGATGGAATGTCGAAGTATGACGAAATTTTCACTAAAATGAATGCAAATGAGTTAAAAATAAGAGTACCCAAAACAACAAAAGTCGAAAGAATGGGTAAATATGACAAAATACAGGAACTGTGTTCATGTGATGATAATCCGTATAATACCGGAGAACAGATTCAATTTGACCTTCCCAGAGACCTGTGCTATCCCGCGAAAAGTAACAATTACTCAGCTAATCTTAGGTATACGCATGCTGGCGCAGAAAGAAGCTGTGACGGCAGAGATCGGAAAATTATAAACGTGACCCCATCAAACTGCCCAGTTCCAGTCAACATGGAGAAAGTAATGCATCCACAGAAAGATGTATTTATATTGAAAATTGGAAAAAAGCTGGAGACAAAAGATAAAAAGACAGATCTTGAAATAGAACTAGTCACTCCCAAAGCAACCAATAATTTAGAAACCAATAACCATATTTCTCAACAATGCAGTTCAAACGAATTGAAAAAGAAACCGTCTGAAGTTGTGAATAAAAAAAAGCAAAAAGAAAAAGGAAAGAAAGGCAAAATGAAACATGGAAAAACTAAAAAGAAGAACAAATGAACGACCTACGTTACAAATTGTACAATAAATACCTAAAAACTGTGTTAATGTTTTTTTACTAACCATAGTAAAAATATATTATATAATATTTATTTTAGGTTGTAAGAAACCAACTAAATTTATTTTTCTTTTTGCATATATTTAGTGCATATTCTAAAATTTATTTATAATGTTCATTTCAGCTGGTCTAGGCGAATTTCGGATCCGCGATTTAAATGACGAGATCAATAAACTTATGCGTGAGAAACGACACTGGGAAGTGCAGATTAAAGCTCTAGGTGGACCGGACCATGCACGAGTTGGGCCTAAGATGCTGGACCAAGATGGAAAAGAAGTTCCTGGTAACAGAGGCTACAAGTATTTTGGGGCCGCTAAAGACTTACCAGGTAAGTAGTAAATGATCTTATTTTGAAGCTTCATGTGCATACCAATGTAATAAAGCAGACTCTGTATTAAATATATATAAGATAATGCTAAATTATTTATTGATATTAATTTTGTCTTAGAACTGAACACATTATTTAGCAGTTATGTACATAACCGTAAAATTGGATAGTATGTGTTGTACAACCATAACGACTTATGTAACATTTCCTTTTCTTTTTTGAAGAAAATTGTGCATAAGCGTTCACTGTCTGTACTTCACTTTTTGCGTCTTCCGACGGTCTTGACATGGCCGTCTGTGCACCTTGTGGGTATATGATCTGTGTTGCTGCTAGGTACATTATTTTTTTTTATTCCATAAAGTAATATTTAACCGTTAGTGGCGTCTTTTGAACCTTCTTAGCTTTAAAATTCATAATCTCGTTTTGGAGAAGTTCAATCTGATTCTAACTTCTATTAAATAAGGTTCTTCTGGCATTCTGTTCACGGCGTACGTGTTTATACGTGCTCTGTGAAAAATTAATTAATAGATGTCATTAGAATCACTAGTATCGCATCTGGCGATAAATATTGCATGTCGACCTTTAGAAAGAGACAATCGGCTAATTTCGGCTTCGTAACTCTAGCACTTTCTCTGCCCACACTACCTATGTGACGTTTGGTGGGTCCTTGTATTTCGTGCGACAGAGATAGCGTTCTACGAATCGAAAATTAGCTGATAGATTAGATTGTCTCTTTCCAAAGGTCGATGTGCAATATTTATCGTCGAGTACTGTAACACAATTGAAAAAATTCCATGTAATTTTTGTTAGGAGTGCGCGAGTTATTTGAACAAGAACCACCGCCGCCGGCGCGACGCACACGGGCGGACCTCATGCGGGACGTGGACGCAGACTACTACGGGTATCGAGACGACGACGATGGCCTGCTGCTGCCTCTAGAAAAAGTGGCAGAAAAGGAAGGTAACAATGCGTTTTACACTGACAAGACTTGCAAAAGTACTAAGAAAGTGTGTCTCAGGGCAATTGATATTTGTAGTGATTCTAATCATGACTGGATATCATCATATCAGCTGATAGATGCCCACTGCAAGGCATAGGCTGCGTCCAAATATCGACAGGACGACCGCCTTTCTCTGTTCGCCTCTAGCAACTTCCCGCGACACTGTTTGAAATCGGATATATGAATGATCCTTAATTATGTTGAGAAGAGGTTATGGTGACGGCTTCGATGAGTAGAAGAATCGATGTCTCTGCTTATATACAAGGTGAAGTATACTGTCTTACCCGCACAAGCAGATATAATTATTCATCACACACACCCATTTCCATCCTGAAATAATTTCAATGTAAAAAAAGGTGTAATGGGTGAAGTTCTTTAACACTAAAAAGTATTGTGATCAGTAATATGAAGCCTTGCGTGTTTGTTAATCTCATTATTACTATTTCTCTTTTATAAAAAAACATGTCATAATCATTTTTTGTAGCGATAGCGCGTGCAGTTGAGGAATGGAAACGTAATAAAGAACAGAATGAGGATCAGAATTTGCCAGAAGAGGAAAATATTTATCCAGAAGATGTAAGTATTGCCTTTATTGTTAACATAAATGCTTTAATACGAAACTTTAAAAAAGTGTTCAGGTGAGTTCAAAAAATAATTTTAATGTTGGCAAGATTGTCATAGGAAATTATAATAAAACTCACTTCGATCCTCATTTACAAGCACTAACGCTTAATAAGCCATGGTCATGTCCTTGGCTCATAATGTATATATCTCTCCTACATAAATTATAAAATATTTATATATATATATGTATATTATAATTTATCTAGGAGATCGAATCAGGAATGAAGAGATCCGTTAAAATAGCCAAAGCGCTTGAAACAAACACAGTGGGCTCCACACATAAGGTTGTTATGATCGCAGAAAGACGCAGGAGGCAAGTCGATTCCAATCGGATCTGTATTATATAATATCAGGATGATGATGATTCAGTGACGCTACGCAAACATTAACTCAGTTTTCTATTTTAGCCTGACGATAAGAGGATAGAAGATGACGAGGTTACGGAAAAGCCATCTGGTACGTCCTTAGTTGCGGTGCCATCGCAGAAAGACATAGAAGAAGCTCTATTAAGAAGGAAGAAGCAGGAACTCTTGGAGCGATATGGCTGTTTAGATGTAAAGCTAGAAAGTAGCTGACATAAGACATAAGTTTAGTTTTTACACGTAAAAAATTTGTATCGTAAGAAAGGTGGCATTGTCTAATTGTAATAAAATAATTAAGATCAAAATATTGGAATTTTATTTATCATAAATCAAAGATTTTTTTTATCCATTTGATACATATTCAATTCGGATTTTCTAACCAATTGACGTCTATTCTGACAACTGTACAAAGTTTGTTTAAATAACCTTACCACAATACTAACCTTGCTAGAACAGTGTGCAGAAGAAAGGAAATTAAAATTCATATTACATTTTCAATATGCCATAATTTATTTCTGAACAACTTTATTTAGCATTTTCGTAAGCAAAATATACAGAAATTCGGGAACGCGCAAAATATTCTTTGTATTTATTACTGTTTACAGCAAGCCCTTTTTTAAAGTAGCTCTTAAAATTCAATTTAAATATAAAAATAGCATAAACTATAACATAAGATGTACCATGAAAGAACCAAACGACATCAATTCCAAATTTCAATGGATTTTTTAAAAAAAAAACTATTTGGTTTAGAACACAATTTTCATCAACAATGACATTTTCGGAGAAAAAAAATGAAGACTGACCTTAAAAATAAGTTATTTTAACGTTGTTTACTTGTGTATAACATTACTTGGTATGTAATGTTACAGAAAGAAAATAAACCGTCTCTGGAAACATTATTGTTTTCAGTTATAAGAGAAATCTTAATATACTTATTTTAACACTAATCATACCAACAATTACTAGATACCTATTTCTACCATAACGTGTCAAATGATCCGACTTTATGTTTACTGCTTGAGTGTATAAAGTATGGTTATTAAGAAAGAAATAAAAATTGAATTTATTATAATTAAACAAAATATTATATTGACCATTTTGTTTACCAACGCAAAAAATAAGAAATTTTGATCCATGGGTCATTTGACCCCTTGTGGTATGTTTAGTGTTAAACAATAAAACTAGTTGTTTTCTACCTGGCCGGTACAATCAAACCACAGATTCTAATATTTTACTTAAACGATTACATGCACTAATCAAATATGAGTAAGCAATTATGTCTAACAATGTTAGGAATGTACAAACTTAACGAATTTATAAGCTCTCGAATAACGGTAAATCAGTGAAAACTAATTATTATTACTCATTACTATTGCATTACTATTCTTAGCCTAATTAGCTCGAAATACACATTTACTATGTTTGTTTATATTCTAAGCAATTTGAACGGTACAAACAAATTAAATATAAACACAACAGATTCCCTTTTCACTGGCTAAAATGACCACATACAGAAAAATACATTTTAAGTACTTTCTCAGACTCAACATATGATACATAGAATGCATAAAAATAAATGAAATGTTTACATCATTCTATGCTAAAATACAACTGGATGGAAGTGATTATTGTGATAATAGATTAATAAACGCAACTAATTTTAATGAACTTTTTTTTCCTCTTTAACCGGTAAACAATTAGCTGCAAACAAAAATTAAAAATTAGCAACTTAAAATTTAAATAGATATAATGAATTCTCATAAATATTTACAATTATATAATGAATAAAAATTTTCAGAGAAATCTATTGTTTTTTAACCATGTCATAATTATTACTCCATCTTATCTTAAAAGCATGTTTATTATATTGTGATTCAATTTCAACATATTTATGAAAATGTATGTTCTAAATATTATTCGTGTAATTTAAAAATGCAATTTTAATTACGTATGTCGCCTTTTGTATAACAGCTTGTAACAATTGCTTTTAAATATTCGTGACATTTAGATTACAATTTGATTTTTTATCTATGTTATGGAATGAAAAGTGTGTGTTTTAAATGTATGTGAAATGTATTTTAAATTTAAACAGGATCTTTAAAATATAAGTGAAGGATTTAGTTCTGTTTAAACAATTCATCGCCAATCTTATTGCTTTAAAGTATAATTAAGCTTAAATATTTCTGCCACAACTGCAACAATTGCTCAATTAGAGTTATATTTACTAAAACTTTACTGTTAGAACACAAAAAAATTCTAATAACATTTGTTTTCTCAGCATACCATACATAAGCCCATTGTACATGAAATAACTAATCTTATGTTATGAAATCTGTATTTCCACTATAGGTTCTTTAACATGTTAAGATTGAAACAGGTTTTGCTGTTTGGCATCATTTTCAAAGTCGCTCCATGCGTTGTTGAGTTCCATAAAGATCATCTTTGCTATGTTTTCATTGGAAGTACCCATTTGCTGAAAATTTATGGATTATTATATTATATATATTTTAAAATATCACTATAAAATGTTTATGGCTGTATGAAAGACTGCCGCTATATCTATATATATTTATTTAATTACTGATAAAATTAAGAGGAATGCACGTCATTGCTGTCGATTGTTTTAAAATAACATTTATTTATATGTAAAAACCGTTACGATTGTATTTTCAAAGTTATGGCCAGTTTTTACTTTTATTTTCTTTTGAAATATAGGATATTACCAATTCGCCTTTCATGCGGCCATTGAAGTACTTGCTTCAACACACTTCTATTAATTATTTTCTTATTTTAACCGACATTCAAAAATAATTTTGGATGAATGGATACAAGGTCGATGGACATTTAGTTTAAAGGCTTAAATAATAATAAGGTTGATCAGGTTTATTTGCATTCTTTCAAAAGTGTAGCTATTAAAAAAATGCCAAGTAAGGTGAAAGTTTATATTAAAAGATCAGAAGAAAAAAATCTAGTAATTACCATTATTGAATTGTGTAATAGTCTTCTTTGGTCATCTTAATCACAGATTATCCTTTAATTTTTTTTAATCGATGATTAGAGCTTGTTGATACGAAAATATCCCACTAAGTGAATGGACGAAAGAGTTAAGGTCGCGGAGAGTCGCTGGATGAGTGCAGCGCGAGACCGGCCATAGTAGCGATTTTTGGTGGAAACCTATTCCTTGCAGTGGTTGTATATCGGCCTATATGATAATAATGCTAATTGATGGTTTTACACCGTTATCATCATCATAGATTCGCAAATGATATATTTATGCCTTTACTTTATATTTACATTTACTTCTATAAACCAAATGGGAACAGTAAGGTTTGAGTTTGAACCGAGTCGTAAATAAATCTCTTATTATATTTTTAACAATACGTCTGTGCCATAAGTTCTAGAATATTAATTATTAGCCTTAAACAAATTTACCTTATCGGGGTGAACCGCCAAACAGGCTTTTCTATAGTTTCTTTTGACGTCAGCTGGTGACACGAGTTGCGACATGTCACAACGCGTCCAACGACAGTCCTCCCAGACGACCGTGTGCAACGAACACAGTAGTGCACGGATGTTCGCTTTCTTACCCTCCGTCTAAAATATAAGAGCGCGGTATAGACAAAAATTCTTCATTTGCAGACAGACATTTTTTATCCTATCACTAAAGTTAATGTCACTGAAACGCCCTTACTACAAGAATGTACACCTTATTACATTGACTAGTGATATAGTGAAGTAAAGATGCGTTTACATATTTCCTGCCGTTCAGATATATTCGACGCATTCTCTTGCTCTAAAGTCGATTATTTCTAATTACCCTATGATTTGCGCATCTATTGGACAGGTTTCTATTCAATCGACGATTTGGTGTTTTTATGTTGGTGCATGTTCAATGTGTGGTTTGGTGTGTTTTTCAGCAACGATGGCAACTACATCGGAAAACCCTTGGAACTTTATTACGATAACAGGAAAAATATAATATTGGGGACCTACATACATTTTTAAATGGGAGCGGCATATAAACGCCTTTTAAATTTCTTTACAATTGTTGACGCCCATTACAATCATCTCTCCATAGAATAAAATATATAATAAAATGACTAGGCAAATGAAACAGCAAATTTTGTATTTCAAATGTCTATAACTGTACTATTCTTTAAGAATAGTGCAAATCACTTCCAACCAAGTGCTTCTCTCTATTCTTGTTCTATTCTGCTTGTTTCAAATACTTTGGGGTATAAAAACAAAAATTGCACGAAAGGCGCGATTCTCAAATTGTGACGTTTTCATTTTCAAATTTCTTTCCTTACCCACTCATGTATCTTCAGTTTCTCAGGATCCATCTCTTTGACCATTTCCTCTTTGCGCATCGCGTTTATTGTCTTCGGTCCTGTGTCCCTCTTCGTCGCGAAATCATAGCCTTGGCTACCGAGCAATTCGCCAAAAATATCTGTTGACTTCTTTGACTTGTCATCGGCGGGAGTCTTTGTAGGTTCGAAATGCGTTCGACTGAAATAAATCAATTGAATGTTATATTTAAATTTAAACTAATTTAGGGACGATTTTAAATGTAAATATTTGACAAATTTATTGTAATGTTTTGGTTTCTAAAAAATATATTATTTCAAGGGAAGAAAAGATTGACAATATTCATTTTATTTAGTAATTCAACATTTAAAATAAATTATTCATTTACCGACAATTACGTACGACAAAAGATAAAGGAACCAAAGTAAGTTATAAGGAATAAATAGAAATGTCAATGCTGCGTATTTTTCTAGTGAACATAATTCACACCCTAAACTACCCTCTACTTCATGTCTCTCATTCCTAACCAAAGGATGTCTGAAAGAGATCGCCTAAAGCGATAAGACCGATCAGACCTCTATATGAATTGTTTCTCTTTATTTTTTTGTTTTAGTTATTATCTTTAGCACACAAAAAATGTAAATAACAATAATAATTCCGAACTGAAAAGTTTGTCTAATTATCAATATGTAAATGACGCCACGTGCAAGAATTAAAAATCTTTTTAGTGAATGAAGTCACTACACAGTTACCTGTAGTCAGGTTGGTGAGCTGGAGACTTCGCTGGAGTATGAGGTTGATGCGCCGGAGTGTGCGCAGGAGATGCGCGCGGAGTTAACAGCGGAGTACTCCCCGGGGGTATAGCAGTCACAGGAGGCGCCATAGATCCGGGTACACCTGCTCCAGGGGGTCCCATCGACACTGGCACTGTTCCCGTAGACCCAATTGATCCAGTTGATTGCGATGACGCTGCCGGCATATTAGACCCGAGTAAGCCAAGATCCGCAAATGGGTCTTTCCTCGAGGCTTGTGCTTGGTCAATTGGCACACTTTGGGAACGACCTGGAAGGATTTTAGGAATACAAAGATAAGGAAGTTCTTGTCGTAGACTAATTTGCTATGACTCCACGATCCACATGGTAAGGATATAACTATTACTTATGGCTGTTCCATGTGGAAGAACACTAAAAGTTTCCTTCTTAGGTGAAAGTATCACATTCAGCTCCATATTGTACCGATATTACGTTATTAATAAGAAGCATGACCTTAGGACGCAGCATAAGACGTGTACACAAGGTGGAGACATGACTTTGTTAAGTTCGCTGAATGCAGACTGCTCCCAACCGGTCTTATTGAAAATCTGTGTGGGAGGATTATGTCAGGCAATGGACATCTTACGGCTGAAATCATGATGATATTGACTTGCTAGTTAAAGGTGGGTGCTATGTATATATATCCTAAATTTTGCGAAAGTATCATGTTATGGGTAAAATATAAAGCTGAGCATCAAGTGAATATTTCACTCCTTTGTAGCGTTCATTAGAACGCACCCAAAACTCATCATTCAAGAACGCATTTATTTTCAAACTCTCTCTTTTGATTCTATGTATGATGGTATGTATCTCTCTCATCTAACCATCTGGCAAGTGTTTTCCTTACACCTGATTACCTATTACAGGACAAGAGGCCCGTGCCAACAACAACCCCTCACCTTTAAAGTAAACTAATGTAAACCAAATCTTTTAATACTTTAATTAATATATTTTCATTTAATAACCAACATCTCAGGAAATCACTAGATGCAGGCAGTGCATGACCTGCCATCGTGTATATCTTTGGGGGAGAGGCCTCTTCGTTGCAGTGAGCTTCTATCGGTTGAAATGACGATGATTAACCATTAACTATAAAGATAACTTATTTGATGTAGGTGTGGGTAGTCATTTTAGATAAAGAATAATTTAACATGTATAAATATCACCGAACATCTTTACAAATATAATAATTAATCACTTTTTATGAGTCTATAACAAAAATGAATGTTATTTATTTAACGGGCATGAAGTCTTCATTAAAGCAAAATGTTTTAGCCATATTCGATAAGGAGTTAAATAAAGTTATAAATTAATCAACTTTCATACCTTCATCTTTTATCAGCTGAGGAGTAAGCAATGGTTCCTGTTTAGGCAGGGGATCGTTGAGACCGAATGGATCAAAGTTCAATGGATCACTTGAATTCACGTTGGCCCCAGTTGTAGGAGGTTCTGAAGGTGCTGGCAAGTCGCCAAAAATCGACTGCGCCGAATACTACAATATGAATAATAATTGATATTAATGAAATGCTTTTAAGAAATAAATTAAAACTCATATTGTTTAACTTACTATTTTTAAATACAGGATGTTGAATGCTCAATACATAACTGAAGCTATAGCATGGATACATATTTATTAAGTTTATTTTTAAACAGTTCATTACGTCGTTGGACAACTCTATTTAGGCTATCGACGGCCATTGCAAGCCACAGGCCTCCTCCAAACATTTATATTGGGGATATACCATAATTGCAACGTTAGGCAGGCAGGTTGCCAATCGCAGGGTGTTATTGCGGTATACAAAGAACAGTGTTGACTAATCTGTAGTGGCAATTCTAATTAATGCACAAAAAAAGTGAATTACATAGGCTTATATCCCGGGAAATGAATCTGCGACCTACGATCGTGAGTCTGAGTCCTCTACCGCCTAGACTACCATTGCTTGTAGGCATTGATTAATACTAACTTGAGTATATTTTTCCATTTATATGCCATGTTATTGTAAAGTATATGTTGGATTGAATAGATCTCGAGTCATTATTTTATTAATAGTATATTTAAAGTTGTTATCAGTATAATACATTAGTTTTTTTTATAATTGTGTTATGTGAGGGTGAGGGACAATGGGAGTAATATAGACTACAATAATTTTATTTTGAGTCCTTTGCAGGGTTTCTAGATTAGTAACAACATCTTATCCTAACATATAATCCTAATATATTAGATTCACATATTACAAGTGTGTAATATAAGTCATATATATAAACCTACTTCAACAGAATTGCATTGCTTCACATTATTCTATCTTAATAATTATTTATGATTATATTGAAAGCATTTTGAAATTTGAAATTAAAGTGTCTCTACAAACCTGTGCATTTTCAGTTCCTTTTCCACTGAGAAAATCGCCAAACGTGTCATCGGCTTGTTTCTCCATCATACCGAAGAAGTCGAAAGAGTCATCACTCTTTAACTTGTCAGTTTTTGATGCCTTTTGTTCGGTGTTCGCCAGATTTAGGAAGTCGGCGGTTTTATCGGTTTGTTGGGGCTTTTGATTGAGTTGCGGTGGCTGTGGCTTAGGGGGCGCTGGTCGAGGTGGCTGAGGAGATGGAGGCGCCGGACGGGCTGGGGGTTTCTTCTCAGCTTCTTTAGGTGGGTAGTCCGCAGTTACTGTAATTTTTGAACATGTTTATGAGATATTGTTATGATTTTTTAATAAGTAAAATTAATAAATGTTAATGGTATAAAACTTAAAACGATTAACTTTTGCATCACATTTAATGCATTATAATGGATTAAAAGGTTTTAAGTATATATTTATTTCTGATATTGTGGTAACACGAAGTTGTACTAATTGAAAATGATACTTAGGTAAAATAAATTAATATCTAATTAAAAAAGAAAACGCTAGTGATTCAAGGTTAAGCAAAAACCAAAAGAAAATTACTTAACATTGTTTGGATCTAATCATGCCAATACAGAACCAAAAATATGTTAGATATTAACATCATAATTTGAATCTTATTATCATAATATATTTATGTTTTTGTCAAAATGTGTTAAAAATCACATCATGTACAAATATATATATTTGTACATGATGTGATTTTTGTGATTATTTATATTATATTCGCTGGTCAGTGATTATAGCGCTCTTTCAATTTCAAATTAAAGAGATAAATGAGATTAATGAAGGTCAATTATTGCAATTGACTTTTAAGATTACATGGCTACATATTTAAGAGAGTTACATGTAACAATTTACGTTTTCTTTTGCGCCGTGCCTATCTCTTCGTTGTTGGGTTTTTCGATGTTTTCGTCATCCGAGAAATAAATAAAATTTGTCCATAAACTCGCTATTTCGTAGCGAAAATAGGAAATTATCATAATAAGAGTAAGAGAACGAGTCCAACCCGTGAAAATGACACATACACGTAAATTCATCCTTACCTCGTTACCAAAGAAATAAATTGTGCATTTTCTGGTAAACAATGTACGGCAAATAGGATGTTAGTAAAGGTTCACTATGTTTATAGTTTTATACTTATGAACCACAAATTAAAAAAAGTTTGATCAGTAATACTTTCAATAAAAGAATATCTAAAAAAATGCAATAAAATATGTACATAGCAAAAATAAATACAATAAAAGAAAATTGCAAACGACCATTAGTCACACTAAATGACATACTTGTTGGAGGTATTGCAGACGTGTTTCTTCGAAGATTCGCTGCATCAAAACAAAATACACATATACATCTTAAATAGATAATTATGTATCTACCAGACCACTTAGAAAGTTTTACTAAAACAGTATAGTAAGTTCATAGTTAAAATTTATTTTTAAAAATTTAATTATTCAAAATTTAAAAACATCCAAATTCAGATGATAAAATGAGGTAAATTTTGGTCACTTACATTTGAGGGACGAACAAACAAATGCATTCTAAACATGGTAAATTTGTATTAACAATTAAAATTATGTGATCGACACAAAAGCCTATATACGTATCTAACTAAACTGTTAACAATTGTAGGCAATTTCGTTTTATTGCCATGATTTGATAACGTATGACAATGTGAAAAAATGTCAAGGTTTTCATAGCAAGTGGGTCTCAAAATTTCCTTCCTTCAAATTCAGACGCATAAAACTTTGTATAGACACTTGCACTGTTTATAACATTATTGCTGCTATACTATACCGTTGTGATAAAATACAAGCCATGTTTTTAACTTTCTGAGTGTGCACATATAATAAAATACACGAATAAGGAAATTAGTAGTACACAATCTTGTAATACGGCATTGTGAACTCACCAAAGTTGTCTATAGTTTCGTCTCTTTCTAAGGTTGTGGAGAAGAGTACGTCTGGAGTTCTGATGGGGAAGGAGTGGTCCTCTTCCCACAGGTCGCAGCGCGGCTTGCGACGCTCGCCGTTTTGCACGACCAGACTTAGCACCACACACACGTTCGATGAAAAGTGTTCGTTAACCGGACCCGACTCGTCTATGCCGTCTATTTCCGATCTAGACAAAAAAGAACGTCAATACAATATAAATGTGATAATACATTTTATAGCTAGTAATGCGTCTCATATTCTTAACGGTTATAGTCTTCAATAGACTGACTGATTCAATTTGATTGAATTTGTTAGACAAATCTAGCAAGTTGATTAAACAGTCAATCAAGCTATTCAACACATGTATCCTGTTGATCTGGCAGCTTTGTGCCAGCAAGAATAAAAGAAGGCGGAGGCTTTGAGATGCCTATTGCATACCTGGTGAACTTGATGGCGTGCTGATCGTAGGCCAGGAAACCCGTGTGGAAGTGCACGGAGAGCATTGGAACCGAATGCACTCGCCCGAGCTGTTGACGAGCGTGATGCACGGATATAACGACGTCGCCCGTCACTGTACTATCCAGCGGCAAAGTCACCTATGGGTAGACAATAGTTTTAAATACCATAGACATAGAGATAATAATGTGATACTCGTAACTTCGAGGGTACGTGAAATTAATTTTGTTAATGGTGAAAATACTGTGACAACGTGGGTGGACGTTCTAACCTGACCAGTCTGTGGTGGTCTACTCCAGGACCTTGAAGTCCCAGTGGTACTAGGTCTGTGCGGTATATGGATGGATATAAGTTTTAATGTCATCATCAAGTTAACCGACAGACGCCCGCTGCAAGCCTTAGGCTTGCTTTCAAAGATCTCCACGATGAACGGTCTTACTCTGTCCGTATCTAGCGAGTTTTGCCACCTTGTCTTTGTTGTGAGTCTACATAGTGGACGCCTTACCCACGCTGCGTGTTCTGGAGCTCGTGATCGCCGCTCGAGAACCTACGAGCCCCAACAGCCGAATTTTGCACTAGCGATGTGCTCCGCCCACTGATACTTCAAACAAGCAATTCTTTGAGCTACATCATTGACTTTAGTTTAAATGTAATATGGGGGTTACTTCTTACCATTACATTGATTCACTTGGAGGCTTTCTTGTAATGCATTGAGGCTTTAGTGGGGTACTAACTTTACCCCATCTAACCGAAATTTAAATCATCAACGCTACTTCAAAAGCCCTTCCAGAAACGAGTTGACGCTCGCTCTTTACTTGCCATCTCATGGCAGTTTAAGATATATGTAGTTCAACTTACATACCTTGCCTTCAGCCATCATGTATAAATGCATACGGTCGTATTCTTGAACCGTTGATAAAATCAGGCGATCTTCGTTGTATATCTCAATAAATGGCCTGCACCCATCCCTGTGTAGAAAAAAGATGGTAATAAAATTATTAATTATCAATTGATACTTAAATATTGGTGCTTTAAGTGGAGACCAGGGATCAGTAAACACAACGTAGTACTTACACCCACAATGTGGATAGATGACCTTTTTAAGCTCATAGACGCTGAATTCAGGAAGTTTCCAACCTAATAATTGGAAATCTATGAGTGAGGCTAATGTCCAGCAGTGGACGTCTAATATCTGAAATGATGAACTGGAACTTCAAACTTATTGATTTATATTTATATAATGGTACTGTATATGCTGTCTAAATTTTGCAGCCACAGGGATGAAACGATATTGACTTAAACATACCTTGCTTTGGTAAACAGTGGCACGGGTTGGATGGTTAAGGAAACCAGAGACACCGGCCTGAAGTGAGGAAGCGATGGTTCTGGTCTGAAATATAAAAACATAATTGTTTATTTTTTGTTGTTAGTGTAACTCTCCCAATTAATATTTTTAGGTAGTTATCTAAACATAAAAGTCTAAGAAAATTAATGGTACAATATTATAGCGGAAAATTCAAGTCCGGAACTATTTTCAGTTTCCTTGTGAATTTATTAAATTTTTTATCTTTATAAGCGAGACTTTAATTGAAAAGTTAGTGTTCTTCTCCGTCTACGAGTCAAGCCAATTCATTGCTATCTTTTTCAATCACCAAAGAAAAAACACAGGAAAAAAAGTATCATGTGTTCAGAGAAATAAACGTTGATAACATAATTTAGAAATAGTAGATTATTCAAAATATTAGATATGTCTGTTGTGTCAATATATTAGTGATTAGATATTGAAATCACGAAAAATATTGATATTAGCATAGGAATGTTTCAACAGTTTGAACAAACCTCTGCTAGAGAAGGTTCCGGCTTTAATCTACGCTTTAATCTAAGCTTTTGGTTATTTTGGTCTTGGCATTATATAGTGAACCATGGATAATACAATTAGTTATTTGCAGTAGTATGTATCTGGAATCATAAAACTAAGAGACTTGAAATACATGGCAGGATTGTTCCTTTGGAGATTGTGGAGGCGTTCATAAAATGTACTTTCTCCTGTTTTAGAATAAAAACTTGGTCAGAATATTTACTTTGGTAATCACCGAGGATGGATGTTATGAAATTACAACTGAAAAGCAGGGAAGAGGGAGAGCGGCGAGTTAAAACAAAAAGTAATATTAAAGAACTCACCGTACAATGTTACTAAGGTAGTAAAGGTAACGAAGTTGCGCGGGCGTCACGCTGATGGGACATCTCTTCACCGCGAATATCTGCAGGGCGTCTTCGGGGACAGTGACCAGCTTCGCGTACAACAACAGTCCACACAGTAGCATGCACGACATCAATTTGCCATCCTGTTATAATAAATTCGATTTTATAAAATAAAACAGCTTAAGATCATTTAATTCATTAGAAACATCACTTGGATTAATTACTTAAAACACTAAACAACAAAAAATCCTATTACAGTGTAAATAATTTTTAAGTGATAATAAAGCTTGGATAAAAATTGATTACTTAAGGAGAGTTTGTAATGCGCTTTTGACAAATCAAGGCACTTCAGGAATCTTCATATTTAAATAAAAAAGGATGCCATTATAATGTAACACACTGCATCTATTTTCTAATAAATTGTGCACACAATTGAACTAACTCGATTATATAAAAAAACTCTGTATAGTGCCCATAAACAGACATATCATATAATAAGAAAGTCAATTTCACAGTGACCAGATAAAGGCATAGTTTTGAATGCAACGACAAAATCGGCTTGGTAAGGATGGCAAACAACGTGTCATTCATTTATGGCGAAATAACTGTAGTTTAAAGTAACAGATCTTTGTTTTCATTAATTCGATTCAGTGATCAATTAAATGTTTTATTATCTGTGCTCAAGTTATCATTACCAAAACATTCTATGACGACTAGTGCATGATACAGGCTTCCCCCAAAGATCTGCCCCGTAGTGAAGGATTTACCAACTCCGCGTCTACTAGCTCGTCTCTCGAGAACCTTTGTCACTTTATATACTATATAAATATATACTAATTGCTCACCTGGCAAGTGATAACAATAGCAGACCTATCATCTTTGCCGAGGTACTGGTACATGTGTTGCAGCAGCGCGTAATAGGGGGATAGGAGGGGCGCCTTGTGCGCGGGCGTAGGCCACAGCGCGCGACACGCGTCTGCAACGAGCACGTGACGGGGGAAGTTGAGCCGGCCCCTGCACGCGTTATAGACGCAATACTTGCCACCTGGATGACGGCTCTCCAAATACGCCTGCAATCAAATAAATTAAATGTATTATATGATCAAGATTTTACTGTATTAATTGTATAAACTGAGTGTATTGTATAATCTAAATCCTTGTTTATTAAGCGTAGAAAATAAGAACAGAAACATAGTGTTATAAATTAACTAGATGTTGGAGTATTAAATGTAAAAACTTTATGTATTATATCATCTATATCTTAGTGTATTAAGTGAAGAAATAAGCGCAGAAATTGGATTTATCAATGACCTAGTTCTTTGTATATTGAGTGTAGAAACTTAGTGCATTAAATGATCTTAATTTATTAAGTGGAAAAATTATGTATAGATGCTTAATGTATTATTTGATCTATCCACCGATTGCTTAGAATCCTCAAGTACTTTGAACACATTGAAATCAATCTCATCCTAGATAGAGGGTGAACGAATAAAAAAAAACTGTACACTTCATTCGCTACAACATATACTGACACGACGAAGTTAGCTTCCCTCTCACCTTCGAGAGTCATCGTAGAATCTGAAATACGATGCCTTAATTTAAATTAAGTATAGTTCATGGACTCTTCTGTGAACGTGTCGTGAACTCGTGTCGGATGAAGCTGTAAAAACCTCAGGGCTAACAGAATAAATTTCATCAAGAAACAATGCAATCAAACGTATGACAGTTCATGTGTAAGTCAAACAACATGGTACAGCGATAAAAAAAAAAAAACAAATCTATCTCAGAAATAATTAAGTTTCAGTGTATTGCGGTCCGTTTGAAAAACTTACCCGCACATCATCAATGTGATTAGTTTTATAAGCGCTCTCTAAGCCTTCGGAAGGATATGGCATCACAATTATTCGACTAGTTATATAGCTTATGTCTAGGTCCGTTCTTGCTATTGATCTGAAACAAAATTTAAATATTTTATTCAGCTGGTTTATTACTTGAAGTATTTTAAGTTTTTATTTTTTCAAGATGTCTAAAATTTCAAGCATATACACGGTGGCTGTAATAAAATTAAAAGGAAGCTGACACTTTTAACTTTGTAAAACTTACGAAATATCTTAGACCTTAATGGTTTTTATAGTCACCGCAGATTTAAGACAACAGTACATTAAGGGCACTTCGCATATACTTCATATTTAGTAACTATGACCGAGGATACACACGTGAACTTAGCCTCTAGCTGTTACATATATGGGGGCCTGTTACCCTTTTATGTTTTTTCAGCGAATGCTTCATGAAATGACTTTAGCTTTGACTAACACTTCATTAATTTTATTTTACTTTTCCCACTCAGTACTAATTACAGGTTTTAACCAATATAGTACAAATGGACAATTTGTAACAATGTATTATACACAACAATCAATATAGTACATTTGTAAAATTATTAAGGAGGCCGATGACCGTAGGGGCAAAAAGGTTCTCAAGTAGCGACCACCAGCCGGTAGACTAAGTGCGGATGGACAGGCCTCCGCTAGGTTGGTCGATGGTTCCGGCTGAATGCGGGTAGTGCAAGATCGCAATTTTTATAGGGGGCCTGTATTCCAGTGGGCGTTTATTGGCTGAAAATACATGTTTTATACATGCACGGGATCGGAACCTAGGCTTGATCGATTGCTATTGTCAGACTATGAAGCATTGGCAACCTTTAAAGCCTTGTTTTGTTCGACCAATATAACAAGTAATATCAGATAGTCAAGGATGGCTGTTTGTCGACTTTGTACATCGAATATGTACGAATTATTAAAATATATTATTTAATTACTTACTGTTGAACAGTTTGCATCACTTTAGAAGACGTATCCTTAAGATTCTTCAGGAAACTCCCAGCACCTCCTTTAATCGATGAGAACAGCCCACCAGAGTTAGCTGGTGTTTGCGGTAATGGAGCGTGGTATTGCGGAGCTGCCGGAGGTCTTGCTGGTGGCGGTGGACGACTTGGTTCTGGAGGCCTTGAATTGGGTATCTCTTGACTGTTTAACGTTACTTCCTTGCTCGCTGAAAAACAAACAGATATTAGTAGGAAATCATTTACGATTTTGTAAATTATATTGAAATATATTTGGGGTTTAAAGGTTATCGATTGGCCACCGCAATCCAATAGACGCGGCGTTGGTAGACTCCTTTAGGTGAACTAGCGACATAGTTAAGGTCGCCGGGAAGTCATTAGATACGAGCAGCAATAGACCAGGTATCGTGGCGATAGCTACGCTAGTAGCTATGCTTTGCAGTGGACCTTTATCGGGTGACATGATGATGGGAGGACTGCAATAATTAACTCGCAAGAACATATGATATAAAACATAATACACAAAGTTACGACATGTCATAGAACAAATGCAATATGCTTAAAGAAAAGTAAATAGCGGGCAGTAACAATCCGCATTTGGCTGCGATTTAGTGAATATCCCATATTTGGACATAAAATAATCCGGTTTCTTAAGACGTCTCTCGTCATATGCGAGTTCTTTCCCATTGCTCAGTAACGATGAAATCGGAATTCGAAATTAAAATCAGTCATTAACCACCGGGTCTTTCACTATTCAATCATGGTCATGGATAGCTATCACAAAAACAAGACATGATATTTTAATTTGTTTATTTCTAAAACTATATATCTTACATGATTGACTTAGTTCTAATAGTAACAAAAATATTGCTCATCTATTAATTATATAACAAAATATTAAATATATGAAACATTTTGATAAAAAGAAAAAAAAAACAGCAGATTGAGATTATCTTGCAAACCTTTACTACGATAACATTTTTACAATAGAATAAAATTTCGTTTGCATATTTTCAAATGTATATGTTTAATTGGCTTTTCATATTATTTAATAAAATTTGCTAAATATGTTATATTATGAACTAACTACATTTAAGCAAAAGTCGCACTGAAAACTTGCGACTTCTCTGTACATAGACTTCATAAGAAATGCAAGCTCATTTATCACAAAACATATTTAATAACGATACCACAGATATTACAAACAGTATTTTATAAACAAATACAGTATTCGAATTTCAAATTAAAAAATAAAAGAATAAATTTATTTTGTTATCATATAAAAATTGCATCATAACCAAATGTGCACATCAATATTTAATTTTTTTTAACAATTTCCTGCATTATATCTTAATAGAATAATAATTAAATGTCCGCATATTTAAGTGCCTTCGTCTTATATATTTTTACTGTAAAAATATTTACTTAAAAATACAAGAAAAACAATATCACAAAATCGTCTGAATTAATTGGTGTAATTATCCATTACCCAATAAAAAAAAGTTAAAAATTTCAACAAAAATCTTAAATATTTATAGTAAAAGAAAATTCATAACAAACTTAAATTAACAGCAATATAATTTTATATATAAGGAATGTAAATACGTTACACCTAAGTCACTTTCATTCAAAACGCAAGGATGGTGGAAATAGCGCAAAGGAACGATAATTAAATTATAAATAATTAACGTTAGTCGTGATTGATTTTTAATTTAGTTTAATTAAAATGGAGTATTCGATGGATAGCTCGGATAACATTCTGTATGTATTTCTATATGTACAAATGTACAAAATTCTTTGATAATTATTATTATTATTGCAATAACTGATGTTTTTGTAAAACCGTAATAAACAAAAATTGTGGTCTGTAGTACTCATTAAATATATGTTTAACTATAATTAATAATTTATGTAAAAAAATAAAAATTTACTCGAAAGTATCTTTTGTAAGTTATGATAACACAATTCTCCAACGTGCTTGAACCTCATTTAATAAATCGAAAGAAACTGTTTTTTTATTGAATACACAAAATATTTAAACATTTTTCGGCAATTTTCCGTTAGCCGAGCGCAAACACTCATACAATTATAAAAGGAATGTTTATTTGATGCCATATGCTCTATTTTTCCAGTTCATTCAAAACAAGACCATTTTCTTTTTTATATTTTTTTGTCATAAATGAAAATTTGGGATTTAGACTAAGCTGTAAAAAGGTGCGATGCAGTCTATATTTGTCAATAGGAAAGTATATTGGCTTAAAATGTAACATGCGATGAGAATTATTAGGTTAAGTTAGATTAAGTTATAAATATATGTTAATGAATTCTAAACAAACAGTTTTAACCAAAAATTATGATTATAAACAAGTCGCCGAACTACTTTGCTCGCGTTTTGTAGCGTTCGGCTAGCGGAAAAGTATTTTTATTTAATATTTTTTTTTATTACATATTGGCTTATATGTTTAGTGAATCACTATCATGGCCGCCGTTAAAATAAGTTGACAAAGGCCAGATATTTTTTAGAGCTATTAAAAATAAAAATTAGCTATCTAGATTACAAAAGTAATCTGCTAACTAAAAGTGTATATAAGCTTATACAGAAAAATTGAATACGCTTCGAAATAAATTCGTAATTCATTGTCAAAATGTATTAAGGTACCGAATATTATATCAAACAAAAAGTGTGTTGTAACATCACTAAATAAAAAAAATTTCTTGGCATATAATTTTATCATTTTTCTTCAATTCCTCTTTGGAATGCTGTTACAGTTTAAGCCTATGTATTGCATCATGTATAACAATTATTGTCTAAGACATTTATTATACTCTTGGTAACTTATATATTAATTATAAATAAGTACGTAATTAAAAAAAAGATAAAAGTATAAGCACCGCCTCTTTTATAAATATAAGGAATGTACGTTTACGTAATTATTTAATTGGAAATAATTTAATACTTTCAAATTGAACATTTATGGACCATTTCATTCTCTCCTAAGTACATAGTGTTACTAAATAAAAAGGTAACAATTGCATATAAAACGAATGATGTATGTATAAATAATAAATAATACTCATCATTGCGAGCATATCCAAAGTTTCTAGCACAAGCGGTCAAAGTGAGTGGAGTCCGATGCAAAGGTTCATGCTAGCGCCACGGGTCATTTAAACGAGAAAACAATCGGGCACCCAAAAAAGTTGAAAACACCTAAAATGAAAAAGAAAACGTGATATGTATGCGGAACAATTAACCGGCCATTCAACGAACTAACCCGCGTGTCTTTGTCTAAAAACGCTTACAAATTATATCGATATTAACATTATTTATATTTTTATTTAAATCGCCACCGTTTTTAAAAATATAATAATCAAAACAAAATATAAAAATATCAACGTAAATCTCTAATCAGATTAAAACACAATTAATCTATGTATTGGATATATACGTAAGACAGACACAGGGCTTAATTCTTTGGAAGACTATAAAAACAAACATGCTCTGAAACTTATGCTCATTCTAAATATATGGTAAAAGCATTTGTACTTATTGCATGCATCGGATTATTTTGTACAGAGTTCAGAAAGTGTTTAAAGAGATAATAACATCTTACTACTAATTCACTTACGATTAAGCGTTTTATAATCATTTATGTAAATTAATTTCCATGGTAAAATTGTTTTGTATAGCAGTTCTATTTTTTGTGCATTATATTATTTGTGTGTAATCATTACCTGTTAGTAACAAGCAAACAAAAAAAGCAGAATTATGTGTATCTTTATTTGTAATGTATGTAACATTTAGAATAATATGTAAGAAACATTAAAGTTATGATTTCCTAATTAAATCTATTATAAGCAAAGTGAAAATTAGAATTAAAATCTTCTAAATGTATCGTGATATGCCAGGCAGAACCGTTAGGTGAACTCGATATGAAAACCCCCAAAAACTTATCATTGTTAACAATTTATGCATTAATGTTGCCATTAAAAAATAAAAACTTTTTGTTCAATTTCTATCTGCTTTTATAAATTTCACATTCTTTCCACCACTTTATTATAACCTTTTCCAAAATTATAACTGAAAATATTATTCATGTCACTAAAATCAGGATGTTTTCTTTAAAAAAAAAGTACACGTTAAAACCGATTCAATAAGATTATATAGCATACTATTTTGTGATTCGTATTCAATCAATTTATGTTTTAAATTTCCACCCATTTTGTAGTTAGCTTATCTAAAATGAATATGGCTACGTGACACCAAGACTCAAAGTAATGACGATGGTTTCACATTATAAATTCATTAATTTAATTATTTTAATTTAAAAAAAAAATTATATCATTATAAATATATAGCCAAGGCAGCTTAAACGCTTTGAAGACAAGTTGGAGATAAATCCCAACTATATTAACTAATAAGCCACTGAATTCATAATTTATTTTATTTAGATATAATTAATTCATGTAGTTAGCTGATTAGCAGAAAAAAAATTTATCAAACATAATTTAGTTTGTCTTAGACATAATGAGAGAAATTTAAATGCAAATTTTTTTTTTCATAAATGATAAAAACATATTAAAGATAATAAAAGCTAAATACTTGCTGTAAACCTTATTATTCTATAATAATATTATAAAATAATAATTGTTTTGCCTATTTTTATTGTGCACTGAAAACATTAAATTCAGCATGTCTCAGAGTAATTTGCACATGTTATACTTATTTTAATATACATTTATAGAAAATATTGTCTTAATATTATGGTTCCTATCGCTGAATATCTTTAATTGAAAACCTAATTCAACCAAGACGATATAATTGATCTTACAGAGCTTTGTCAATTTTTTTTAAAATTATAAGTTTCTTTCTAATGTGAATTAAATTACGAAAAAACGTCATAGAGTAAATACGAAAATAATTATGTGGAATATAATGTAGAATATTTACATAATATATATAAAGAATATAGGATCTAATAGATAAAAGTATCTACACAGATATTGTTTAGCTGATGATATATCATGAATGTAAAAAAATAGAATTGTTTAACTTGTGTGCAATCGATAACCTTGAGCAGTAACAATAAATATTATTTATAAGTTAGATGTGAAAATAAACATAGCAACGGTTAGTACAAAATAAGCAAAATGTAAGTTAATTTACCCATGTCTTCCACGCAACGATTAACCCGAACACTCAAAGTATTCCTTCTATTTGTGAAACTTCAAAAACTGTATCGAAAAGAAAAACAAACCAAGAATAATGATAAAATACTCATTTATTTAAAACCAAACACATCCATGTGCCTTAAATAAATTATTCATGGAAAAAACAAAACTTATTTTCAATTTCTAGAATGGTAATACATTCCTCATATAAACAAGACTTTTAAAATTATATAAGAATGAAAATAATTAAACACTAAAATTAAATACTTATTTAATCTACAATTTTTTTAGGTATTGTCGGGAAGAAAGAAATATTCCTTCTACTTAAATTACATAGCATTAGATTATTATCAATAATATTTATTAAAATGTGTTGTAACTAGTAACACATTTTAAGCCACAAGACTAGCAACACACATTGAGGCCTTGACAGTTAAATTGCCACCAAATTAATGACAGTGCTCACTCACAAAGCCACCCACTTGGTTAGTGCAAGTACCATACTTCTAAATACTTTAAACCAATGTTAGTTTTATTAAACTCTTTGTAGTATAAGCCCATAGTTTTAAACAATTATTTATTTTTATCTTTATCCTATGAAAAAGTAAATCAGGTGAAAGTTTTATTGACAAAGTATATAGGGCTATCCACTTTTAGCGAATTTTTTAAAGTCTAAAAGGCATTAGTAAATGTAGAAATTTTTAACTTACCGAACATGTTTATCTATGAATATTTTCTGTATCTTCCTAATCCAGAAGTATCTATTGCCATTGTTAATTATTTTTTTTAATATAAGATATAATAATTTTTCTTTCAAGGCTCACAACTACTTTAACAACGAGATTTAACATTTTAAATTGGATAGCCCACTTTAATGTACTTAAAAGTTTTTATAAAAATACTCATTTAATAACTAAGTTATCATTTTATGAAAAATATTTGGGGTTTATTCTATTTTTGAATTTTTATGTGACCCTTCGAAGGAATGTTAATATGTATGGTATTCATTATATTAATTATTATTTTAAAATAGCGACGGGAATCTTAAATAACTAATAAAACGAATTTATCGCACTTTTTAAGTGCATCCTACTGTCTTTTAGTTAACAAAATATATATTGTATTGTTAAAATACTGTCACTTATAAAATGTCAAATCAATTATAGGATGTCATATTTCACTTAAGCAATAAATTAAAGCTCAATACACTACTAAGGTTTTTTTTCCTTATGATTCCTTTTCTACAAATGTTGCATCTGTGACTAGTGTCATCACAGATGTTAATACATGTAACGGATTTTTTTCAATAAAAGCATCATATTGACACTATATACTATAGTGCTAAAAGAATGCATAGTTATATTCCCGGTTGATAGATAAAAATGTTATTTTTAAAATATAGTATATTATTAAAGTCAAATAAATGCTATACTACCTTAACTCGATCTGATAACAATTCAGTTAACATTGCCTTACCTTTGGTGAATTTTTTTTTTTTGGTGAAAAACAACATTGGAATGTCAAAACATCTCACATCGTTTTTTTTTTTCATTAAAACAATCTAAAGAAATAAACTCAAAAAATTGTGAGGAACGAAAATTTGAGTGTAAAAAGTCAAAAAATACTTGACCATTATTAGCTCGATTCGGAAATGCAACAGAACAAAAAGATGGATAATCATCACATGAGCGACGCGGTCTCGGACCGATGCGTTTCGGAACGTTTCGGACTACATTTTTAAACGTTTCGGTAGTACAAATACAACATAAGCCGCGACGAAGGTTCTTAGGATATGGTAGTGTAATATTTACTTGACTTCTTATTACCTGGCGAGCTAGTGGCCACAGATTGTTCAACTTTTTTACGCTCAAATTTGAGTGGTTGCTTGAGATTGACGTTGTTGGACTCCGCTATAGCTGCCAGCCGTTCCAGCACACCACTTATTGTCAAACGCTCTTCGGGGTTCACCGTAAGACATCCAGCTGGGGACAAATTCGTGCAATTAACGATACCAGAGGTAACAATCATTTCGTTTTTACCCTGTATAAGTATGCTACATTATGGTAATGATGTAGTAAAATATGTAAGTTCGTTTCTAAATTTCTTATTTTTAACTAGGCATAAATCATATTATTTTATTTTATTTTTACATACTGAGAGATACTACTGCATAAAGGATTCTTATGTCAACATCTTACACTTGAAACAGTGATAATGACTGTTAATGATTGTAGAAATAATATAATTTTAACAAACAATTTCAATATTAAAAAAAAAGATATGAATTCCTATTTTCATTTATCCATACAACTGTTATTAATATTGTAATGTTCCTGTTAGAAATCTCCGGTTGTAAAAGTTTTGAACTGTGATCTATCACTGTTTTATACATACTACTAACTTTACTATTACTTAATCTTACACTATTAAATGTAACTATTCTAGTAGAAATTGTTTTCACTTTGTCAGGGCATACAACGATGACTTAATTCTTCCGTTATCGTAAAGACCTACTTTTTAAATGTATTTAGATATGAAATTTCTAAATTTAAAATATTTGTAACACATTATATACCACAAGTAATAAAGCAATAAATTTTGTTTTTACTGTTCCCTGTCAATCATTAATCGTTATTTTAAATAACTAAGTTTTTTTTACTAGACTGTCACTGCTGTCCAAATGGTGTTCGCAGATTCTGTGGTATTGAAGTAGCTGGGCGCAGAACCTAAAGCCGCTTCTACAGTAACAAAGTTCATGCCAAGCTGAGCCACGGCTCGAGTCGTTGCTTACTACTACTTTATCGGATTGGCCGCCTAGCTCTTAGATCGTATACTTCAGTTATATATAGATATTAGTTCAAGTAAAAAAAGAATGCAAAGTTTAGAGAAAATGAGACTTACTTATGATTTCATGAAAATATTTATATCGTTGATCATTAGGGTTCAAATTATAGTTGCCATTCAATATCGCCAGCTTAGCAGAATCTTCGAAGGGATGTTGCATATAACATAAAGTGTACAGTATGCATCCCAATGCCCAGAGGTCGACGGAGTGGTCTATCTTACGATTATCCCAAGTGTCCAGCATCTCGGGAGCTCTGTACATTGGTGTTGTGAATTGCGCCAACTGGAGAGATAACAAAAATTATAGCTGTGCTTTGGTTTTCACATTATACCTTTTTTACCTTAATAGGTATAAGAGAAGAGAGTAAGAATATAAATCTTCTCTTATATATTCTGTTCGTAGTCACTGTGAACTTGACTTTTTAATGAGATATATGGATTGGCTTCTGGGCGCACGGATCTACCAGACAGTAGAATGAAAACGTGAAAAAATCATTTATTTTTTGGTAAATTGTTTATATTTAACAAACAAAAGTCTTAAAAATAAACGGTCTTAAAATTAAATATAAACGGACACAATTACATTAGCATCTAGGTTTCTGACAGTTTTTATTTTTAAATGAAATGTACTAATACACCTTAAATGCTATAATAATAAATAATCATTGCCAATTGTGAAACAAAGGCAGCCAGTTTATTCGCGCATAATTGAGTCCAATTGGCCAGATGCAATGCAGACGAAAATACCGCAGTTCAAGTTTTATGAAAATAACAGACATATCTATCAACTGAAATTATGATAAAATAGCGTAATTTGCAGTTAAAAGATTTTAGATCATAAACAGAATTTGTATTTGTTAAAAAATCTTAAAAATTATTAAAGTGATTAGCAAGATCTGTGAATAATGTATTCTAAAAACATGATAAAAATTAACAAATATTGTTAAAAAATAAAAAGTGAACTTAAGAAAACATATCAATGTCAACGATTTCTATAATAAAACTCACGTTTTCCTCTAACATATTCCTTTGATTCGCACTCCAAGAGGGATTTGGCGAATAAACATCAGTTGTCGCCGATCCAAAATCACATAATTTTATTGTACCTAAAACATTAAAGATTATATCAATAAAATATTTTCTTAACAAATTAATTTCTAAAACAAATGCCAACAATTTTTAATCAGGTTCAGTATGTCATAGCATCATTTCTATTGTTGGTTTACATTATTTCTGATCAACAAAATGGTCGTATTATCTTTCGAGTCTTACGGGAAAATACATGATATATTTATTTATCAACTAACGCGTAGGTCTTTTGCAGAAGCTAACTATACCCCGTGAATGTAAGATAGGTTAAGAAAACACAGATTTTGTGAATATTATAATATATTATTAAATATGCCAAATGAAAATTATTTTATACCCTAGTGATATGTGAAAAGCGTATTTACTTTTATTTTTTTATTTTAAGATACAAAAGCATCGGATTAGCGATGTAGCAATATAGGAAATCATAGTAAATATACAACACCATCAATTAATTTGTAAAGATTATAAAATAATAATGCATAAAATTCACCAATCAATACAAGTACGTGATTGTCCATCATTACCTGTATTTAAAAAGCGAGTCAAAGAGCACTATTTATCGATAGTTGTCTAGTATATATAATATTTTTAGTTATAGATGTTATATATGTATTTATGCTTATATTATGTATATATATTATTTATTATGCTTATTTATGTAAGTTTATAATATGTAAGTATACATTTATGTGCATGTTAAGTATATAATTATGGTCAAAAGTCGTATCTATTGTAAATATTTCAATTTAATTATTGTGCACGTTGTGTCTGCCTTACTTTTTATGAATCTCCTTCCGTAGGCCTACTGGAAGAAATTTCTGGTTAGAAATAAGTAGTGCCTGTTGTGTCAGTTATATTTGTATTGTTACTTTAGTGTTTTTATTGTGTACAATAAACTGTTAAATAAAATAAATAAATAAATACAACGGCGCGTAGATTTAAAGCCTTATATGAATTGCATAAATGCCTTACAAAACTCAGTCTCGGCTTCATATGCCAGAGTTACGCAATCTACCCTTTGATTTATATATTGAGCGTATCTAAATTATTTGTTATAGTGCATAAAAATAACAATATAGAAAGAGTAAACGCAAAAAAATGCTTATCTGCAAATAAACGAAACGAAAATCGTAACAAAAACTCGCATTTCCTTAGTCCGTTTTAATTATTATCATTAATTTCTCGTTAGTTTTTTTGACCATATACTATGTATTATGGCGGTATCTGTATCTTATGTTACTAATAGTTTATAAGCATGTTGTAGTTTGTAACATGTATAAAATTTTAAGAGCGCCATTACATTCAGATTTTATAAGTTTTCCAAATAAACAATTATCTTCCATTGTCAATGTAACTTATCATTTGGTGATTGTCATTTATGTCATTACTGCATAGATAAATATATAATATCATAATCATAACACAAAATAAGTTAATAGTATAGTTAGAATATGTAATGTATCATATGATTTTAGATAGCAAATACATAAATTAATAGCTTTGGAAACCTAAAACAAGAACAAAATAGTAAACACTGAAGATAGTTTTAAATTTTTAATCATTATAACTTATTTATTTTGAAACAGATTCATTATAATAAAAAGATATATTACTTTATTTAAAAGACAACCCTCTCATCATCCCTTTTAGCTGAAGCCTCCTTTAAGTTTTAACAGCCTCTTCCATAGCCTACATAGTAGCTACATTGCAAAAACCAGCAACAGAGACAAATTAAAACTTACAGTTTCATATGTATGCAACTAACAAATATTGAAAAAACAAAAAATACATTTTATTTGATAGTTTTTTTGACTAATTTATATTTAAAAAAGAATATTTATAGAAATTTTACTGTTGTGTCCTATAAAAATGTATGATGATTATATGAATTCTTTACTATAGTACAATGAAAATATTACATAATTACCTTCATTAGATATTAAGAAATTTTCTAATTTTAGATCTCGATGTGCAATTGGTGGCACTTGATTATGCATATGTTGCACAGCTCTGCATGTTTGATAGAACACCCTTAAAATTGTCTGAAGGGGAAAAGCCTGTCCTCTATTTTGTAATGCCTCCATTAAACTACCTCCACTGCACAAATCAGTTAATAATAAATACTCTCCCATACCATGGGTTGTCTTTGTCTTATCAATAAAAGAGGCAGCAATGTACTTGATTATGTTAGGATGCCCTGACAGCTTCTTTAAAATGCTAATCTCTTGTATAATATTCTTGTTAGCCTGATCATCAGCTGCCATCAGTCTTTTTAAAGCATATTCAGTGCCTGTTGAGACATCTTGTGCAACAAACACAAAGGCAAAACCACCTGCAATATAAATTTTTATGTTAATGTACAACATTTATGCTATAATATACAATATTATAGCATAAATTATTAATAATTGTTTTTAAATACTTTCATACACTGCAGAACTATTAATTTCTTTATAATTTTGTCATCAGATTATTAAAGATTGTATTATTGATTAATTACTGTATTTTAAGTTATCTATACATGTGTAAGAGATTTCCACTTATGTATTGACTCATCACAATATCTCTGAAACCACTGGGCTGGGAAACTTGAAATTAGTAAGAATATTTCTTTCGCCTAGTAGAAGTCAGTTAATTATAGATTTAATGAAATTCCACATAGAGGGGTTGAGATGCTTTCATAGAGATTGCAAAGTGGTTAGGATATAGTTAGTATTTTATAAAGGATTATTTCCCCCATACCTTATGTATCACAATAAGTATTTTAAAAAATCAGATATCTAAAAAACAGGGCACTTTGCTATGTTGGATTAATGCCAGAAAATGTCAAAAATTTAGTTGGTGCAATATTTAATCTAAATATACACTAATATTGAAAGTTATATTAAGTTAAGTTATAAATGAGTTTACAAATTATGCGGGTGTAGTAACTCGATTAGTCATAAAATATAGGAGTCATTACTGACAGTGAAATAATCAAAGAATATTAATAACAGGTAAAAAGGTAACAGCTAAGTGGACACTTAATTTAAAAAATAATTAACAAAACCTTTTCTCCTACTGTAATCAAAATCAGAAAAATATGTGGCATCAACTTAACTTCCCTGGGCTTTAATGGGTGAACTAACTGTGTTCTGTCCAAATAGTCATGTCCCAGAATGATAATCTAGAACTACTTTGATGTTTATTAAGAAATTACTTTAATATTAAAGGCATAAAAATTTAAAAAAAGTTTCTTATATATAAAGAAAAATTACATTTTAATTATGTAAGATAAAGCAATTAATTTTTGTACTTTAATTATAAATAATATTAAATATGAATTAATAAATTGTAATTGTTTAAGAATATAGACTTTTCCAAACGTGTTTCTAATGTTTAATATATACTATAGACTATATTTGATCATACCAAGACATAAAACATATGCCTTTTTTGTCCCTCCGCCCCCAATGTTTTACGATAAGTATAGTAGTCTAGATTTTTAACCTAATAAACAAAATATTAATATATAATCATGTGTAACCTATTCCGTTTACCTTCTGCGATGACTTTCTTTACTCTTAACTTCATGTTTCCGATTTCAACAAATTGACCAACAAAATCATTATCACTGCCTCCGTTGGCACCTCCTGAACTGAAATACCCCATCGCTGATTTAAACACACTCATTTTGAGTTCTGCCTTTGCACTTTCTGAATTAAAATAAAATTTAAATACTATTCGACACTTTGTGTATCAAACCATTTTAATTGGAAATGTAAAATCCAGAGTGAGACATGAAGAAAAAGAATTGGCAGATTCGCCAGCAATGGCAGTAATTAACAATGTTACCAGCCATCATATTCTGTTTTATCCAATAATACCCAAATTTGCATTCAGATTGTTCAACCAGTTTGGTTTATAAAATAAGAATAATAATAGGAAATTATCTACACTAGCTCATTGTTTTAAAGGCTTAATTTATATTTATTTAGTCATTCAGGTTAAATAACAATACAACAGTATCACAATAAGTAACATTAAAAGTTTATGATCTCTAATAATTTAAATAGTGCTGCAAGATTTTTTTAAATTAATTAAAGTATAATTCTCTAAAGCAAAGTTAGAAATCGGTAATAATATAACCTAGAAGTACAAAGCAGTAGTAATTTTAAAAATACTAGTAGTCAAATTAAAATTTTATAAATATAAATAAAATTTTCTAGAAAACCTATTTTATGAATAGAACTATGTCCCTCAATCCTAATTATACTTAATAATTTAAAAATATTTCATATTGTAGTCAAAAAGTGGAACTATTTTCACAACAGATTTAGTGGCAAATGAATTATAAAAAATATATTTTACAATCATTAACCAATATTATCATACGTCTTCATCATTTATATTATTTAAAATGAAAAAATATTTTTATTGCAATGGTATTTAAAATGTGAGTTATATCGCCGCTGTAACAATAATAATAGTACATCTGTATTGCATGTGCACTTGCATGCATGTTGTTTCATTTTTGTTAGTATTCACTTCAGTCGCTTGGATTTTGAGTACACAAAATCACGGTTTAGGTTCGATTGCAAATATTGATAAATATAAGTTTTTAACATTGAAAATATTGTACATAATTATCTAATGTTGACAATTATTGAATACAATTATGGGATTTGATATCAAAAGATTTCAAGGTGACGTTGATGAGGAACTTATATGCCCTATTTGTTCAGGAGTTTTAGAGGATCCGTTGCAGGTTTGGTTAATTTTCTTTATACATTCTCTTATTAATTTATATTGAAAAATTATAAAGTCGAAGTTATTTTAGGCGCCCGCTTGCGAGCATGCATTTTGTCGTGCATGTATAACTGAATGGATTAGTCGACAGCCAACTTGTCCTGTAGATCGTCAAGCAGTTACCGCAAGTCAGCTAAGACCTGTTCCAAGAATACTACGCAACCTACTATCCAGGTAGGTTTGATTTCGCAACATTTGTTATGTGATTATCCTTGTAATCTAGAAACGAGGTTATGTTTTGATTATTGTTTGTAATTATCGTCACATTCTTAAATAATTTAACAGTACTACTTTTCTCAAATTACTTTGATTTCTTTTTAAATATACTCGGAAATTATTTAATGATTTTGTAATCAAATAAGTTAGAAATTTCAAAGAGAATTAATTCAAATTACTGTAAAATTTCTACACAACAAAGCCTAACATTGATATATTGATTAAAATAAATCAATGTTAGCCTGTAATATTATAATACCACAATATTGTAATCCGGTAATATTGTAATTAAGTAATATTTAAAATGTTAATGATAAACATGGAATATTTTGGCTTTTAATTTTAAAATTTTGAAATTTTTGGGTATAATGTGTATGTAACAAGTTTTTATTATTTTACTTTGTACTTAACTATGAGTCATTTTATTTCAGATTGTGCACAAGTTGCGACAATGCACCTCATGGCTGCAATGCAGTCTTGAAACTGGATTCCTTAGCATCTCACCTTGTTGAATGTTTGTATATATTGCAATATTACTTTGTAACTTAAAACCACTGTTTACATTTGATAACAGAATTCACAATAATATATTCAAAAGTAAATAAACATTACCATTTGTTGTTCAATATTCTGTGTTATTGACATTTGTAGCTTTAATACGTATAATATTTATCTATTACTTATCTTTTATAAATGTGAATAAAAATGATATAAAGAAGAATTTATGGTTCAATTAAAAACAATTTATAATTTGACAGGTGAATATAATCCCAAAAGACTAATGCCATGTGAAGCAGGCTGTGGACTTGTTATACCTAAAGATGAACTAGCGGAGCATAATTGCGTGAGAGAACTTCGAGCATTAATCACAACACAACAGGGCAAACTGACAGACTATCAACAGGAACTTACGGAACAGAGACTTATTATAAATGAACACAAGAGAGAGCTAGCTTTACTCAAGGTATACATAACTTTCAATACTCTTACATTTATCTACACCAATACCTCGCTTTGCGTCGTTTCGTTTTGCTTTTTTTTCGAAGTAGCTAATTTTGACTGCGGCGTTAAATTTTCGAGGTTGCATTGTTTTGGGTTCGAGTTTTTAATTTTTTTTTTCCAAAAGATGGCAACACTTTTGTTTCTAATTGAGCCATGCCATTAAAACTCGGGGATTTTCTTTCTAACTAAAAACAACGTAATTTGAATACAATTTTATTTTCACTTTGTTTTGCTAATTTTAGAGTTCAGTTTCAATTACGCGTGTTGTAATGTAGTGTGGTGTGTTTTTAAAGAGAATAATAAATTTATATAAATTTTTACGTGTTGATTCTGATTACAAAAAAGGTAAATATTTTTCCAATTTATTTATTGGCAAAGTTATATAATTTTTGTTTTTAAATGTTTACTTTGTTCAATTTTCTTTTTAAAAAGTAGTATTTTTGTAACCCTGTAACCTATCTTCGATCTTTACGTGGTTTACTATAGATAATTTTAATTCACTTTGCGGCGTTTCAATTTGCGTCGTGTTTTTTTGGAACGTAACCACGACGCAAAGTGAGGTATTGGCGTCTAACAAAAGTTGGATTGTAGGTTTATTCTACATTTAATTATGAAACCCTAATATTATTAAAGAAAAGTAATTGGTAAGCTAATTTCTTAATTTGTGTGCAAATAGTGTCAAGGTCCTGTCTTATTTTTAATGTTACTTAATTTTGTAACTTTTCATCTTACTCTTAATACATAATTACACTTGATTATCAAACAATATTTATCCTTGGTGTAATAAAAGTAACATTATATTTTAAAAAAATTACAATGATAGATAAAAAAAAAAATGATGACATATAAAGAGGAAGTATTATTATTTAAAGTCAGAAAGAGACAGTCTGAAAATAGTGCTCAATGTTATTTCTTATTATAAACCTATGCCATAATTTCTTATACAAAAATGGAAACTTTGGAGAGTAAATATTTAATCTGTGACCATAATGCAAAGAAATAAATACACATTATGAACATAAATAAGGCAAAAGCCTCCAAAAGTATTTATGAAGAGTAATACCGCAAGTGCCCCTCTTGGCAGATGGATTGGCCATGTCAATGATATTGAGACAAACATGTTAACAGACAACATATTAACTATCAAATGTTAACACTTAATATTATTTAACTTATAGTAACTTCAGTAGTATTTATTTACCTGTATTGTCTAAAATTTGTATAATAAGGAAATGTTCAATGAAGTTAAAAATTTTTACAATAATAAATTTTATATGACAAGGTAGTTTGGTAGTTTTTATATAAGAATTCAACAATTATTTTATTAATATGTACAAGCTATTACATGCTTTTGCGATTGAACTTAAAATGTTTAGGAAAGTGTTTTGCCATATTGAACTTGCTAACTCAAACAAGAAAGTATAAATAACCACAAAGAACACTTAAATTCGTTCTTGCATAGAAGAAAGTACAATTATATCTCAATTATCACTTCTATTAAATAAATCCAAACATAACTCTTCAATGCTAGCAACATTTTTTTTAAACCAGTTGTTTCTATTTCTTTTCTTATTAAACTACACATGAGCCTTCAAAATTGATCTCTGACAGGCATATCTGGAGACTTAAATTCGTTAAGATTCATAAAAACCACTATTGTGCTGTTGTTGCTTTGTAGATTTTCTTATCTCATCAAGAGAGGGCTTTTGCCCTAAAATTTAAAATATTACAAGACATATTTTTTGTTTTTCATTTTAAGGAATTTATGCGAGCAATGCGAGTGTCAAATCCAACAATGCGAGCTCTAGCTGACCAAATGGAGCGGGAAGAAGTAGTCCGTTGGGCTAACTCTCTATCCAGAGCGCGGGTCACGCGATGGGGTGGTATGATTTCGACTCCCGATGACGTCCTGCAGGTGGTAATAAACTTAGTCTTTCAACAACATTTTAACCTCTAACTTCTTTATCCATTTTTGTATTAAACTTATTAATTATTAATATATAAAAAATAGCTAAGTTAAGACATTTTCTTTGTCAGTCTATTGAGAATCATATATGCTTTGCTTTTTCTAATAATGATTTTTAAATTATGTTTTTGTAGATGATGATCAAACGAAGTTTATCTGAATCTGGATGTCCTCCTCATATCATTGATGATCTTATGGAGAATTGTCATGAAAGAAGATGGCCACCTGGGCTCTCATCTTTAGAAACAAGACAGAATAACAGAAGGTGACAATCATTTGTTATTTCATAATTCTTTTGAGAAAATCACAGCACTTGCTGATACATTGCCATTATTTTAAGAAATATTACTATATTTTGATGAATATTTCACAAAACATATTATTAAAAATATGAGTAAAATATAGAAGTAAATATAAAAGCAGCTTTGTTGTAGCTCAGTCAGCATTAAGATTCAAAACACTATATACATAGCCCTTTCAATTCTCTAGACATTCATATTATTAAGCAATAATTGTAATTTTGAAAAAAGGTCCACTTTTAATGCAATCTGGGCATTTTCGTTTAATAGTAAGTGTAGTCTACATTTATAACTGTATTTATATATTTAACAATAATTTTACAAACAACATTTTCCAGGCTATATGAAAAATATATCTGTAAAAGAGTACCAGGGAAGCAAGCAGTTTTGGTCCTACAGTGTGATAACATGCATGTTGATGAACATATGATGGTGGAGCCCGGCTTGGTGATGATATTTGCACATGGCATTGAATAACATCAAAGTATTTTAAACTCTGTGTGATAGAGTAAGTGGCAGGACTAACAATTGTGCAGGATTACATTGTTTATTATACAAAATATTTTTAAACAAATTGTGTTGGTAATTTTGGCTCAACGAAGAATGTATGGAAATGAATATGTACTGAAAATGTTTGCGAAATTTTGTTTAAAAGAATACACATTCCTAACTTTTTGTAAATACAGATGAATGTATAAAAAATGTGTCTTCGGATTGATCTTGATCAAGGATGATTTTATCAAATTTTATTGCAATAAAATTGACGAGAGTTTGGTAAATATCTCTCAGATTTTACTATTAATATTACACAATTGTGATAATAATTCCAATTATAAGTGTTCATATCTGTTCTAAATGTTACTTTCAAACATGACACATGTAAAAGAACATGTATAATCCTTGAAAAATGTTTGCCTTAAACTTACCTACATAATTTTCTTTTGTTGTTGATAATCTACACAAGTTAGCAAAATATAAGATCTAGTTACAAAACTTTAATCATATGAAGTTAATGTAAGATAGCAAATACTGTGTTTCATTGCATTGATCAACGAAACTGATTTATTGTGTTTCAGAGTTAATGACTAATAATCTTAACCATTGGACATTATTGTGAAAAATATAAAACAACAATTTTGTTTTTATATTGCTCATTAGCTTCTATTTATGTGTGAAATTATTAAAATCTATACATAGTCAATTGGAGAATTGAAATTGCACTGGTGTATTCTGTTGAAGCAATGTAAAAATGTATTCAATATCAAGGTGCATATAATTTTAGTTATTTAAAAAAAAGGAGACAGTATGATGTGTAAGAGTTTTATTGTGTTATTTGGATGGCATGCATCTTTGTGATATTTACTCAAAAGGATGTTTCCTATCTCAATTTTCGATTTGTGAAAAAAGTAATATATTCTAGTTCAATTTGGAAATTAAAATAAAATTGGTTTTTATTTTTCCTGTTTCATTTCGTAACTGGTATTAAATGATCTAAATTCTTGAATCAATTAATACCAGTTCATTCCTCTTGGAGAGATAAGAGATAATAAGCAACACAGGTAGCTGATCATAAACGAATATTTGTTCTGTGTCCTAAATCGATACATTTATAAATTAGTGTTTTTTACAAGTCTTCATTCATGACTTCATCTATCTGTAATTTTAATTCCCTGGGGGTTGCAACGAAGGCGAGGGAGGTGTTTAATGAATTAATTACAAAATCTATATTTTATGATATAGATGATTTTTCGATAAAATATGAAAGTTTATGATCATTTTCATTACAAACCATTTTATATTTTGTTACCGTTTTAATTTTGTTCATACATATTGGATATGACATATTTACTGAAGTATGGGTGAAAAGGCTCAAGAAAGTCCTCTATTTTTGCTTCTTACTAGTAATACATCAAAATACTTCGATTTATCTTTCACTAATAAATATGGAAGAAAATAGACACCAACTAATAATTTCTTAATAGGAGCGCAAAAGATACAGCTTCTTCGAAACTTACTACTATTAAAAAATACAAATAAACATATTGTCAAACGTCAAATTTATGTCAGTGAGGTTTTTGTTCGTCATTGCGTATACATATTAATATTTTTAACTACTACTATCGAAATAATTGGTCAGTAAATGTTTCGAAATGTCTGAAATGGAAGTTTCAGAAAGCAGCAGTGACTGCTCCAATGATCTTCGTAAGTTTATATCAGTTAAATGTTTGAGTTTCAATATTTATTACAATCATTTAACCGGCTGCTCCTTTACAGTTCTTCTTGATCGGGTTTTCTTAAGGCTTGGAAATGCCGACACCGATGAACAGCTAGAGAGTTGTCTTAACAGATTCCTTCCACCTGTTATTCTTAAGTTATCTTCACCTCACGAACAGGTTAGATGTTCTAATACTCTTAGTATTTTATTGAAAACTTTGTTTTTTAAATTAATGTAAGTGGTAGTAATATTTAATAGTTACATTTATATGAGCATTTTTCCTGACTTAATGAAATATAGTAAACCAATATAATGGACCAGCAAAAAGAGCTCTATAGTGATAATTTGCTTTACCTTGTAATTACTAACTTGCAGGGTGCTCTTTTAAAAGCTGAAATTTTACTACTTAATGTGACAAAGACTTGCAAAGTTTGCTTAGCCAAATGTTAAAAATGCTGAAATTTAATTTTCAATATAAGAGTTAGAATTTATATGATTCAGCAGTGTTTCTTGGGATAATCTATGTTGCGAGAGGACAAACAAAAAAATATTGTTTTTATATTTTACTCTGCAATTTATGATGATTTCAGTTCAAAGATGTATACACAGAATGTTTGAAATTTTGTTATATGCATGATACATTGTCTTAAGGTCATACTCTTATGGTTTTAATTCTGTTGATATTATTGTATTTTACACTACTTAAGAATTCTGTGAATGCAATAATATATGAGACTTGAAAACTATTCTAAAACACTGTTTGGAGTGTAAAAAGTACAATTTACTTACCAATTTATTATATTTTTATTTTTTAATCTGTTTACACCTATGAGAAAGCCTATAACATAACACAACAATTTATTACAGGCTAGTTCCACTTTCAAAAATAAAAATAAATAATAAAATTAAAACTTAATGATATTTGAACAATATTAAGAATTTTGAAAAAAATGATTATAATTAAATATATTGTAATCTTAAATAAATTAAATATTTCAAAATTCAAATCTAAATAATTACCCTGAAAACAGCTCAAAGTAGTTTTACAAAATTTGCTTTCAAAAATATTAGCTAATTATATATTACATTAATAAATTTAAAGGGTTCATTGAAGTAAAAAGTTGTTAAAACAAAAACAAAAAAGTAGTTAAAAAAAGTTTTACTGCATTTTTAAAAGTTATGACAATACTTTAAGTTTAATTGTCCAACCACTTTATTAGGGACTTGGTGAACACTTTATGAGAAAATGATCACCAAATCTACTATAACTAGTTTCTTCTAGGCTCCTTTCACCATCATTATTTATCTCATGGCACATGGGGAACACATATGTACATATTTCCATATATGCCAACTAAGCCTTATTAAGCAATGACCATTCCTGTATGAACTCAATTTAACTCTTTTTTATAAAATTGAGCTGTTTCTTGCACTCTACTATTGATTTTCATAGATGATTTGTAAAATATAATAAAAAAGTTTGTAATTTTTATATATGTTTATATCATTAATTATTAAATTCATTTTTGGTTTTTACTTAGGTACGCACAAAAGTAATGGAGCTGTTAGTGCATGTTAATAAGCGTGTGAAATGCCGTTCTGATGTACAGCTCCCTGTGCAAACCTTATTGCTTCTATATGGAGAATCTACTGCCAATAGTTTTATTATTGTAAGTATTACTAGAAATCTCAAATAATAGAACCAAAAATTTTTATTTGTAAAGTATGGACCTATATGTAAATTTTAACTAACTTAGTATTAATCTATATGACATATACATGAATTTTCAAAATATGTAATAAGTGTTTAAAGTAGTATTTGCAAATTGTTGAACCAGTAATAATTGGAAGTATGCTCTGCCACCAGAATATTATGTGGTTTAGCAGACTATAACAATAAGGTAAATGTGACTACTAAATTAATGAAAAAAAAAATTGAAACAAATTATTAATACTGTAAATTGTTTTTAGAATTTCTCTATAATTTATATTACAATGGGATTTCCGAGACTACCTCGTGATAAGCAACTTGCTTTGGCTCCATTATTGCTAGAAGTTATTGAAAATAAACCTCAGGGACATCAAGATGGGTAAGTTAATAACAAATAATTCCTTTGGACTCAACATGACTTTTTCTCACTAAATGAATTAATAATGCAATTTAAGTATTGACTACCTACCACTATTGTTAAAAAAAATTGTGATGGCAATTGTAAATATTTACTTTTTGTTCAAGTATTGAGTTTATTCCTGTGCAATGTTGTTCTTACTGTAGTAATGAAGAGTGACCTATCTTTTAAGATCTGAATTAAGTATATATACAGAAACTTAAAGTTAACCAGAACTTTCTTGTTATTAAGATGGTGATCTTGGCCAAAGGACGATTAACATTTTATACCTACATAATAAAATTTCAAGTTAAAGAAGTACTAAAAACTCGAAAATTTCAGTTCATCTATCATCATATTAGTAATGAATTTGAATACAAATATATGTATACATGATATATCTATATTTTAAATATATGCATATATGCCGGAACTATAGTTTCAATCAGCGAACTCTATAGTTTCATTTAATATGAACAATCCTCTGTTAACTCTTTATATCTATATGTTGTGTATTGTTATAGGCTGTAAAAATATAGTTACAACCTACTAAAATAAACTTTTGTTTTAGGATTTTAATGCTTGTGATGCCTCTACTCGGTGATATAAAGGAAAAAGATCTGAATTTAAAAGAAAAACCTAAGTTGTCATCATTAATATTGAAGTTCGCATTAGATGTACTTCTATTACCATACCGGTATGTAGCTTTAAGCTCTTGTTTTACTTATAATAAAAAAGCCTGCTTCAGGGATCTTGCTTAATTGTTTGTCTTGTCACAATAAGGGAAATACCATAATCGCCATGTTTGACAGACGGGTGGGCGATCGCTGTGTGGTATTATGATATGCAGAGGATACTGCTGCTGATTTTCTTAAAACTTGTTTGTGGGCAGTGTAAATTAATGCACAGTGTGTATTATATAACATTGCGTCTCGGATATCGAACCTGCAACCTATGGTCTCAAGTCTCAGTCCATACTATTGGGCTACCACTGCTCTCGAATTGTTTGTACTTTATTGTATCTAAATAAGCGTAAAATAAAAATGATACATATAAATCTTTAATTTTGACTAAAATGATTAAAGAATGAATGTCATCAAAATATTCTTATAGCATGTGAGAAAGTAAAGTTAAAAATAATTTCACCTTTCTTAATATCACATTAGGGCCCTACCGAATGCAGGCGAGAGTGAATTTCAAGTTCCACCTGGCATGAGCATGAAGACTTATAAAAGAATTGTGGATAAAAACCAGTTAAACCCTAATCAACTGGAGGAGGTTTGTATATATAGTTAATGTATGTTTTTTATATACACATTTATATACAGACATGTATATATATATATGTATGTATATATTACGTATGTATTTACATATACATAAATAATCATATTTGGATTATTTAAAATATGTATCATTTTATTATATTTGCAGATGAAGTTGTCCATAGTGAATTTTATCAGTAAAGATATTTTTAACATGAATGAGATTTTGCTGCCACTGATAGTAGCTGCGGCCGATTCGCGCTTCAGTGTTGCCAACCATGCCAACAGTCCACTTATAAGAGTTAATAGGTAAGCTTTGTTTAGTTACAAAAATTCAACTGATAATTTAGAAATCATCAATTAAATATCCTTTTTAAATTTAGCACTAGAAATGAAGACAAGTATTACCTTTCTCTAGGCTACATAAAATTGGTAACGCTTTTTTGGGCCACTGAACGGTTACTATAGCTTCCATTAAATGTTTATAAGTATAACATTAGAATTTAAGAAGTTCATTAAACACAAACTTGTGTAAAGATTATATTATAGTGTGAAGGATCTTTTGGGTGATAATAAAGCTTGAAAATATATTGTTGTTCTATTATATTAGGCATTTTGTAAAAGTGACTACAAGAAAAAAAATTGTCTGAGTTTATACTGGGCTCTTCTTAAATCAGAGCGTCTTTGGCAGCCTAGTAACTTTCAGTTGAAGGTTGCCATTTGAAGGGTGCTCCATCAGATTCTAGTTTCTTTTAAATTGGACTCTTCTAGAATTCTTCTTTTAACATACACCAATTGTCACTGTGTGTGTAATAATCTTATCTGGATATGGAAAAAAAACAATAAGTAATACCCTTTAATCTGGTTTGAAGGGAGCTATAGTTAGTGAGATTACAACATTGATACATAAATTGAAAATTCGGATGAATGTTCATGTAAATTTCAAAAGCTGGCTTAGCATGGAGAGCGCTTTTTGCTTTCCAAAATTTCGGAATGCTAATGTGCAAGTGAGATAAATACTTAGAACAGCTTGTGCTCAAGTGGAGACTAATCAAATTTTCTGTTATTTTATTTATTAAAAACTCATTGAAGTCATTCAAATTCGATCTTTACTGATGAGGCATAGATGAAAATTTCAATGAAATGTCTTAACATGATAATGCACATTTTTTTATTATTTAAGACTTAATTCTATTATTGTACGAGACAAACATTCTGGGTATTAGTTTCAAGCGAGAAAAAGATTTGTTACATGATTTTTTTTTTAAATTGGCATTTATAATAATAAAACCTATAGTTTGTCAAATTCTCTTTGGTAGAATTATTATTCCGAACCTGGTAGATAGAGAAAATCTGACGAACGATATTATGTATTTTGTATTTTTATACTATAATTTGTAGTTAAAAAAGAAGTGTTTGTTATAGCTTACTTAAGACTTTTATATTGTTTTATTTATTTATAATTAACCTGTTGTATTTATTTATTAATTTACTGCAGTTCAGTGGACTGGTCGTTGCCGACAGTGGTGGGGCCTCTATATTCACTGTACTTAGGTACGTGGGGTGGATTGAAGGTGTCACCGGACGATCGTAAGGTAATGTTTTTTGTAAAGAGTAATGTAGAAAACTTATATTTAGTATTACAGTGCTACCGAAATCGCTGTTCCCCTTTTTAAGTATACATGTGTCGGGACGAGAGGAGTGGCGGTTGCACCGTGCCACCAGTCCACCGTTAACGTTCGTGACGGGCCTCATGCTCTTTTTTATAAGACCCCTACCACCTAGCTACCTCTACACGCTTTTTCTACGGCGCGGTACAGCGGTTGCGGTAGATTATAATACCCTTTACAAATATCTAGATATAATTGATATAGCTACGAAAGTAATTAAATTGTATTTAATGTCTTATTGTTAATTGGGCACAGTTTCTAGCTTTTTATGTTATTATGTGTTTATATAATCTATTTTTTTTTTCAATATTATATGTTAATGATATTTTAGGTACCTGCATGTACCAGATTACGACTGAAACTAATCCAATATCTTAATAAAGCGACGGGCCCTGCTATTATGTTCCCTCACTGTGTACAGGTATGTATATTAACATAATCTATTTATTAAAAAAATCTTACTTTCAATTAAACTGATACTGTTCTTTGCTCTATTCATATTTATGTGAATAAATATCGCTTAGTTAATGGGCGATGAACGATTATATACTACCTCTAATTGTATCTTGAATGTATTCAATACATTTTATTTTATACATTAGTTCAATTAAATGATTGACTTTTTACTTTAATTATTATTGTGCCCCATATTTTAAATGTTATGTTGGTAAAGAGTTTTCTAGAAAGCGTGTAATGCAGCGACTGCTGTCAGAACAGCAATGCTCCCACTATATTCGACTGGTGTTGGGCGCTGTTAGCCTTTCTGGCTAGCTTCGTCAAATTCAGAGAGCAGATTAACTCGCGACTAATTGATTCCTACTCGATTTTCGGGTGATTGCCCCTCCAACCCTCCAGATTGCGTTAAATACAGCTTGTCATTTGCCACCATATTTATGACTTTCTAAATATCGACATATATATGTTTTTAGCACAATCCACAAAAACATATGTGCGTAAAGCTTTTAATAATCTTACAAAGTATGATGGCTTTTATAAGTTAAATAAATGCGCATGTGTATTTTATTGCTTAATTCGCACGTTTTATCCAGACTCTCGCCCATTTACATCCAGCATTTTTTTCGATACAGGAGTACATTCCATAATAAGCCAGCTGTTATAAAACAAATATGCATATAAATTTTCAATCTCTGTTCATGTTTGCTTTATGTTCACAGGTTGTGTTTTCGTCATTATTCGACCCAAATACAAACTCTCGCTTAAGAAATATGGCGCTGATGTTTTTACTAAATGTTATTAATAAGTAAGTTTAAATAATGTAGTGTTACATCTAATTACGTTTTAAATTTGGAATATTTTTTTATAGTCCAACATTTAGGAAATTACTATACATATATAGTTTTTTTCACCATCTATCCTTTATAGAACTTTCAATTATTGATTTCTAATAATACGTGTAAGATAATTATAATTATTATTTGTTTGCAGTGGTGATACTGTCCAGTTAAAGAAAGTAGCTACAGTCTTTCTGCAAGGACTGCTAAAGCTCATAAGATCCGATGAATACGCTGAACATCAGCCTAAGGCTTACACGTGCTTAGGTGAGTAAACTTTATATCTATATGAATTAAAATTAATTTCCAAAATGTGATGTAAAGCGCCAAACTAGAGAAAAAAAGATTTTCAAGTTTGGCTCTCTCTACAACTCTTTTAACAATTTACACAATGTACTATTTTTGTCACTCTTACTTTATTTAATATAATTTTTTTACGTTAATCAAATACAAAATATAACATATTGTGTTTCATAAAAAATAATAAAAACATATTTTTTTTAATTTACATTCTATAACCCTCTTATAAAAGAGATACTAAGCATACTCCATCCGTATATTTTATTCAAATATACTGTTCAACAATGTTTAAAAGCTCATTTTTCAAATAAAATTATATCTTTTTATATTTTAAAATAAAATTGGTTACTAAGTTACTAATATTATATGGCCACACTAAATCTGAAACAAATCTATTATTGTTTCGTGTCAGAGTTGGACTCGAATTAAAATACCAATTGTACTTAAAAGATGTGTTTATTCACGTCACCTAGCCACAGATTATTCGCGTACAATATTGTAACTACTCCAACACTAGACCCGAACTCTGCGAACGAAATATATGAAATGGAACGAAATATATGAAATGAACAAAAGAAAGAAGAAACTGTATAGGATGGTAAAATTTAGGCGACTAATGGACCAAAAATGTTAGTGAGGATGTGGACTGTCTAAACGGATTAAATAAATTCAATTCATGGTGGTAATTTAGATATAATTTCACAAAACTAGGTAAGTGTAAATTGACGCGTAACAATAGACTGACCGAAGCAAAACACATGTTTAGCGACACAAACTGTCAAAAATAAAAAGTATAAAAAAAATATAAAAAGGTTTTAAGCGGCCCTGTCAGCCATGGTATTGCAACTCTTAGAACATTTTCAGTATTGGAACCACGAAATATACATCAACCTACGGTAACATCGACTAATGACCTCGCTTTTCTCGGGACCGCTGTTAATTAGCAGGTGATATGTGCGGTTTAAATACGGGTGGCGCGGTAAGGTAAAGAAACAATAAAGCCACCTGAGGGACGAGCCTCTAATAGAGTCCGTACCTTATTTCATCTCAGCGCTTGCCAACTACAGCAAAAGGTGCAATTAAGCGAGGGACGTACAATGTAGCTCGCATAATTTTATTGCATTAATTAACCCCTACCTGCACATTTTTGATGTCTCGCCGTCAGCCCCGACTAGCTAGTTCGTGGCGGTAGTTAGTCACATTATCACTAAATATTTGCAGTATAAGAAAAACTTTTTAGTTTATCATTGTTCTCTCTCTAAAAAAACGTAACATTTATTTAATTTTTTATTGGACTGTAACAGGTCAATAACCTGACCGTTGAAAGCTAGTCAAAGCTGGTATCTATATAAACATATATTTCAAGATGTACTCATGTGAATAGAAAAAAATTATGATAATTCATTAATGTGTAACCAGCATTTACATTTACTTGCTTACGTTGCTTAGCTAACCTTACTTTTATGTTTTAGGTCGTCTAGCGATAAAATGTCCGGAAAGTATAAATAGACAATTCTCATTACTTGAGGAGTTGGTAAAGAAGATTCCTGAAGCTGTACCTGAGATGAAGACGGCTCTTCGTGACGCTTTATTGGATATGTCTGCAGCTTACACCATGAAAACAGAAGGTAAAGTTTCATAAAAACCTATTCTGTGTCTACGAATGTTTTTATTTTATAAAGATGTTAATGTTATCTAATCCTTTGTTAAAAAAAGGTTTGGGTGTTATTGAAAATTAAGTTCTTTTCTACAATCGGTTACAGCTATTGTTTTTTTTATCATCCTATGATTATGTCATCGTGGCGATGTTTAAAGAAGGCCTAAGCCTTGCATTGGGTGTCCAACAGCAGAGAAGTGAAAGAGAAAGAACCTTAAATATAAAGATTATATAGGAGAAAAATTGTGTTTTCAGATAAGCAAGAAGCAATGGACACGTCATCGGCTGACGCGGGAACTAGCAACAATATGGAAGTAGACGAAGCTACGGAAAGTAAAAAATTACGACCGAACCCCTTCGATGAACCGCAGGCGTTGGCGTTATTCGCGTTACTGGATCAGTAAGTATTTAGTTATATTATATTTTCCGTTAATTGGTTTAAGTAAGAGTGTTAAACATAGGCCTTTCTCATAGATTTTTAATAAGACAGGTTAAGAATAAATTGACACACCCTTTAAACGTTTTTACATACGTAACGTATAAGAAATCTGCTTACGTAGCATCAACATATCATGCAACCCGATTCCAACATTCAAAGTATAAATATGACCATAAATAATTTAAGTAAATTTTTTTTTGAACCTTCGGCTGTAGCGATCGTAATTGGTTTCTACACTGGAAATATCCGAGATAAAGTTTGGTTATTTTTTATTACTTACATAATACTTTACCAGTCATTATAACTGTGTTTTGATGTTATTTCTTTGAAATGGAAACTTTTAATTGTATTTCTTTTACAGTTACATGCACAGTGAGGATTCAATGATCCGTTATATTGCTATGCGGTATTCATCGGTCGTGTTTCCTCAGGACTATGTTCCATCGCGGTACCTTTTGTTACTGGCCAGCGGCGACAGGTAATATAATTTCTAATTATAATATCAATATCTTATATACAATTAATACGTTTTAATATTTGATTTTGGCGACAACTGTTGTCTCAATCATACAATTTACATTCAATTTCACATCCTTTTATGGACTGCTCACATGGTAGACACAAGAAAAACAATTATATATAAAAATCAATTATTGTTTACTGTTTATTCCTACAGACTTTGTACCACCATTAGACTCTTACGTCCAATCAACCTGTATAATACTGTCACTGCTCAATTATTTAATCACCACTTTTTATTACAACCTTTTCTTTAGCCAAGACGACATAGTAACGGAATCACATAAATGTCTATATGGTACATCTCGACCAAGTGAAATAGATGATGTGGTGAACAACGTAGCAAAGAAAGAAACGACAGTTGTCAACTTAGATGAGACGACTTCGAAGAAGGACATTAAAAACACAAAGGAAATTGAATTAAAAGTTCCTAAATTTAAAGATGTGGTCAACTACGTTTGGGAACAGATCCAGAAAAGAAAGAAGGGTTCTAATGCGAAACACAGATTCGTTATAGGCAATCAAGTTTTGCAGTTTCATCCGAGAACTTATCAGGAAGTAAGTTTTTGTTATAAAAATATAATATCGCAATTTTATTACTATAAAATAACCACATTTTCTTTTCATTTATAAAAAAAAAACATCAAACGGCGATGAGTTGTATTTATCAAACTCATTAATCAGTGTCGGTCGAGTGGGACGAAATTCGGCTCAATCGAGTGCTATTAGCGGTATCATAATCATCATTTCAAGCATAGGACATCATCTGCAGGACATAGGCCTCCCTCATAGATTTCAAATAGGATCGTTTAAAAGCGGCCGGTCTACTGGTCTACCGGTCTTACTAGGCTGTAGACGCCCACTGCGAGGCCTAGACGTCTCCCAAAAATTACCAGTCTCGCGCTGCCCGCATCCAGCGGCTTCCTGAGACTTTAACTGTGTTAACCACACTAGTCTAACGGCTCGTGGTCGCCACTTGAGAAACTTTCGGCCACAACGGTCTGGGCACGAGTAATGTGCCCCGCCCACACCACATTAGAGGAGCATTTCTTCACTTTGTTTTTAAGCGAATCTCCTCATTTTTGTTTCGACTGCCAGCTTATAAATCCGCTGGGCTATGTTCAAGTGAGGCTGTTATGTGTTACTCCTCAACGGTTTGCTGACTGGTTTTCTACTCTCTGATGCACTAAGCACATCGTAAACACTAATATTTATGTTATCTGTAACTGATATATAAGATTGCCACTAAGTTTTGTCTGGATGATGGGGATCGTCCAAATGCACATTCTATTACGAGTAACATCTACTTATTTATTTTAAATATAACATGATAAAAGTGCACGATATTTTTAAAATTTTTATTTAAAATTTTAGAGTATATCATTTCAAAACGTTTGAATGATAAATCAAACATTTCCACTATCCTCTATTATTATTTATGCATAGAAATACTGTCTGATTTAAATGAAATCACGTGGCCTGTCCTCCGCCACTTCAATTTGTCAGTCTCGGTATATGAAAGAATAACTACAATTTCGATATTAAAAAGTTTACACTCGAGGTAACTCAAAGGTCTGTACAGTATAAATTCCGGACGAGATAAATATGTTGTCTCTTTCATGTATTATTCTGTTGAATCACTTTCGTAACGGTTTTCATTTCTGTTTACATTTCTAATTTTTTGTATTTTTGCGTATATTTAGATATTAAGGTACATGAGAATGTGCCTGAACCGCGATGCAAACCTCAAAGACTGCTCGAACCATCCAAACGGCACGTCGCCTTTGCTCGCTAAATACTTCCGAGAGAATTTACTCGAAACGGAGGTGCTCGAAAGATATTTAACTATGATAACGTCACTTTTAAGCGCATGCCCAGGTACGATACTTATGCTTTTTGCAAAATGTAACCTTTTTGTACTTATGCCGTATGGGTATCATTGATGTCTTTTGTACTTATGTTGTATGGGCATCATTGAATAAATACCGCAGTATTTTGAAGGACCCTAATTCACAGTTTAGAGGTCTGCCAACTTTTCATAGAAAAAAGGCAAATATTTTTTTTGTACAAACGAATCTGAAAGAGAAATATTCAAACAAAATATGGTTATCAGTATGTTCTCTAGCTTGTTACTGCTAAACATTTTTAATCAATCGCCACGGTACAGTTAAAATTATTCGAAGATGTATTATACATTAAATATGTATATTTATACATACAATTTATTTAGAAATATCCAAATTAATATATTGAATATATTAATAAAATGAAAATTCACCTTTCCAATTAACAATTTTTTATAGTCATAAAAATGATGATCAATTAGACTTCTGGGGATAGATTAAATATATAAAAAAATAATGTATGATATTATTCCGGTATATTGATAAATATTTATAGTAGTAAACTATATGCTATATTATTATTTATTAATAAATGGTTATTCTTTAAATCTTTTTATAAAAATTAAGTGTTCACTTTGACAGACTTAAAAATAACCACTAAAATTTTACATTAATATTTTCAGAAATGATGCCTTTAACATGTTTCTTGGACATTGTCGGCTGTGTACCTGAAATAATGGCATCTAAATATGAATCACTTCTTCCCTTCCTTATGAATCTCTTTACGACTAGTACAAAAGAAGATATACGGGACACAGCGGCGGTGATCTATGCGATCATAACCGCGAATACAGGCAATAAGTCTACCATAGACAAGAATATAAAAGAATTTGTCGCACAGAGCCAAGGAAATAAAGGTTTAGAGGCTCAATGTGGGTATATATCTGCATTTAGTCATCTTTGTGAGCGATGTATTGCGCTATCAAAGCGTGGTAAATTCGGCGGTAAAGGATTCAGTCCGTCCAACTGGGAGCCGTATCAAGAAGGTGCCTTGTGCTTGGGTAAGAATAAATTATGTATATTCACCGGATAGAGTTAATATAGTGCTCCTTCAACTGCACTTTTAAGTAAAGTAAGCATGTGAAATGGACGGATGATAAAATTTCGACAACAGTACAAGTTAACTATGGTAAAGAAATGTAAAGATACGTTTCGTTTACATGATTACTTTTTAAAAGCGTGCAATTTTTAATTATAAAAATATAAATGACTCATTAAATTTGTATTATATAGATAAATGACTTATAAGAAAAGTATTATCGTTTTATGTAGCTAAACATAATTTGAATAAAAGGCAAGTCAGGTATTTATTCAATTTGCGTCATGAACTTGTCATTATCCGATTCTCTGTCAGTTTCATGTTTTTCAGTCTCCATTTATGGTTGATGGTATTCATTATTGATGTTATGAGCTCAGTAACAAGTGCGATATCATTTCTTTACTGGACACTTATATTTTTTGAGACATCGTTTCACTAACTATATATTTTCGCTTAATTTAAATCGTTTATCACTTCTGGTAACACATCATTTTACTTAAACCCATATTACTTTATGGGTATAAATATCAGTTCAAAAATACGCCACGTCTTAGTTTAAAGAGGAACAAAAGCGTCGCACTATGTAAACGACAAAAGTAGATTAACATTTTGGCACTATGTAAACGCATCCTTTTCTTGTAATCATATTTTTGCGTTTCGTCGTATCATCTCTGCCCGATGAATAGAGTGTAATTACATTTTTTATACATAGATGTATTGATAGAGTAAACGTGTTTGGTTTTTTATGCAACTGATTGTTTAATTGTATTATTTTTGATTAATGACAAATATATTACAAAGGTAACACTTCTGAACAGTAAGATTAAATTCTTAAAGCTTAAATGATTTATTTCAGGCAACATGCTCGCGAGCCCACAGACTTTATTAGTCAGTACATCATGTAGTTCAATATCATTATTAGTTAGATGCAGCGCTCTACCATTACCCAATACAAACGCAAGACAAGAAGCGTTGTTGGAAACAGACAACCCTTTTAATGTAAACCAAAAAGAATCCATTCCTAACACTGACGTGGTTACGAAGTACACGGTTGCTGAAAGACTATTTAAAATAGTGGGCAATCCTACCTTACCTTCTAAAGTTAAAGAGAGAGCGTTGTTTACGTTAGGTTTGATGTGTTGCGGTGAGAGATTACCATTTGCAAAGCAGATCGTGAAAGGATTCCTTCAAATGGCAAAAGACGTATGTATTTGGTATTTAGTTTTATTACCCAGGGTGATTGTTTATAGATGTATGCTCGTTCGTTAGCAAGTCCTTTTATACCTATTTCCAATTATTCTGTAAAAATTTTTTTTATAGAATTGAATGCTAATATCATCTTGCAGTACAAAATCTCCAGGAATAGATAGTAAACAATAACTAATTTTGTAAACGCTTTTTCTTACTGAATTATCATTAATTAGGTAATTTATTATTTATTTAATCTTTAAGTTTTAGACATGGTATATCATATTTTATTTGACAGCAAATAAACTATTTTAAAGCTTTTAAACCTATACCTAATCACCCTTTATTCGTTCACTTTTGTTATAGTATAATGTACAATTAATAAATCAAATTTTTGGACACTATACCGTTGTAATTTTACAGAGTAAAGAGTTTGAAATTCATCTACAAATTGGAGAGTCTTTGGTGTTATGCGTTGAAGGAGTGAACTCTAATGAAAACAGGGACTTATGGACGGAGTTACCAAAAGATGTAAATTGATAAGTAATTGATGTATATTTTAATTTAGATTTTGACTATAACGCAAATTTATATATGTCACGCTTTTCAATAGGGTGAAGAAAAGATTAAAGACAGAGAGGCTTTGAAAGAGAATGACGTATTGCTTCAATGGCTTCTTCAGGAATTATTAAAGATCGGGAAACATCCGCATCCACATTCAAGACAGGTATGCATATTTTTTAAATCGATTGTAAGCTGTTATTATGATTTCGGATAAAGTCAATACCATAAAATGCACAACTCATTTCATTGGTTAAAGGTGAAGTAAGGGTTAGTTTACATGGTGAAAAAATGTCATTTTGCATCTGGTTAGTACCATGTGGAGGTCTTAAGTTGTTGCTCCTGTTTAATTTTGAGTTCGTGTGTTTTGAATAACGATGGCACCTATGTATGAAAACCGAGAATGTTATCTTTTATTTAAATTAATGTCAATAAAATACATAAAATTTTAATAGGTAATTTCTTACTTACTCTTTATTAAAAAGTAGATATAAATTTGTAAATTTCCATCCATCCACGTATGTAATTGTTGTAATATCTATTTGTCTCGAAAATCAATTATTTCTTTAAATGAAATAGCGATATATTTTATGTGTATTGTTATTTTATTTCATTTATTTATGGAGCAAAATACGTCAATATATTCATGAGCAAACAGTAATTTTTATTCCGCCTAACAAAAACACGAAAGAACTTACCTCAGCGGCACAGTATTGGTGACCACGTAGTTCTCTAGCTATAGGACTTTATTTTATGTAAAAAAATAAAATATTCTGAAACTTTTTTTATTAGTTGCCTGTGTATTATGTCTTTTCTTTATAGTTGAGAATCTTGTCGTAGAAAATCTAATATAGTAGTGCTCTTTTGCCTTACTTTGAACTTTAAAGTTTTATTTTAAGACAATATCATATTCACTAATATATCTTTGAGTTATTAATATTTATGGTTATAATTGTATAATATTTTATTCAAATCGCAGGCAACAAGTATCTGGTTACTTGCGCTATTGAAGAACTGTCCTGAAAGAGAACCTATTAAGAGCAATTTGCAGGTATTGCAAAATGTATTCATGGATTTCCTTTCGGAGAATAGCGGTGAGTTGAATATAAAACATGAATATTTGCTATTTGTATCATGTGAAATAACAAATAAAACACTAATAAGGAATTTTATAAATGACAATACCCTGGTAAACTCCATGTATAGTTAAATGATGATTATTAAAGATGCAACGACTCGAAGGAGTATATTTAGACTTTCTTATCTATGTTGATGTGTAAAGGCTGTACAGATGAAATAAAATTCTATCAGTGCTGGCCTTTAAACGGATATCGGAGTATACACAGGGGGGCCTCATGCACTTTTCTCTCCAACTCCTAACTTCACCCCGTGGCTTCACACTGTTGCTATGCTAATAAATCGAATTCACTTTTAAAATCGACTGTAATTTTAAAAACATGGACTGTTTCGAAATGGTACACTAACGAAGTGGAAGATATTAATTTTTCTGAGTTATCTAAGGAAGTATTCCCCCACAGTAACTTTTAAAGAAGTTTAGGATAAGCTCACCTGATGCAGCTACCCGTTACCAAGGTGAAAAGGTCGTTACCTATGTAAAAAATTAAAATATATAATTAAAAAAAGCTATTGGGCACTAATAATAGGATGTTCACTTTCTATTAGTTAAAGTTGTCATAAATACCCCGAAGATTTCATAAAACATTTTGTTTTAAATATTAATAACGCTAGTGCAAGTAACTTCTTCGCTGACTCTATTCTTAGATTATGGGACAGATTGAACACTGCCATCATTTCTATAGATATAGTACAAGATGTTGCCAGCAAAGGACTTAGCCTCGTGTACCAGAATTCCGACGAGAGTCGTAAGCAAGCGTTAGTGGGCGAGATTATTGAACAGCTGACCAGTGGAAAAAGGTCTGTGGCTCAGGTCACTGATGATACAAAGATCTTCGAGGAAGGCCAGCTCGGGAAGGCTCCAACTGGGTTAGTTATTTAATTGCTTACTTTTAGCAGGTATTTTGTGTTTTCTGTTGACGTACTATTATAAAAGTTGTATAAGAACATACAGATATATAATGTGCGACTTATTTTATCCTTCCGTGTAGTGAATGATGCAATGAATTATCATTTTAGTAATATTTTTTGCGCTTGAAAACGTGGCTTCAATTGGTCATCATCATGATTTGATCAGGTGTGGGGCATGGTTAGGACCAACGAGGATAATATATTATATTCTTATTCGCAAACGGACTAGTAACATTTATTTTAATTTTTTTTAAATCACAAAATCATACCGGCTTTCAGTAAATTTTGTCATTGCAAATGTTACGTTACACAGTCAATAACTTAAAAATGTAGCTTTAATATGAAGTATAAAAACAATTTAGTATTCATTTTTCATCATACGAGGGTGGATTGAAAAGTACTCGGCCTAACACAGATCCATTCAATTCTAAAAATCAAATCTTCCCCCATTATTTAGTTCAGTTCAGACTAGTTCATTGTGTGAAGTTCGAAACGTGTGCGATAATTAGTTGTGATTTTATAAATTTATTAACAAAGTAATCGGACATAATTTCCGCGAATGGAGCAAATCGAGCAGCGTGCCGTCATTAAGTACCTCCATAAGAAGGGGCTATCATCAAAAGCCATCCATGATGACATGGTCAGTACATTAGGCGATTGTGCTCTGTCATATTCATTCGTCAAAAAATGGATAGCAGAATTTAAGCGTGGTAGAGAGAGTGTGAAAGATCAACCCCGCTCTGGAAGGCCTTCGACGTCAACTACTGACGAAAATATTAAAAAAGTACTTGATTTAATAATGGGAGACCGCAGATTAAAAATTAGAGAGATAGCCGAGATTATAGGCATCTCTTATGAACGAACTCAAAACATCATTGTCAACGAGTTGGGTTTCCACAAGGTGTCTGCGAGGTGGGTTCCGCGACTGCTTTCAGTTGAACAAAAAAGGACGCGATTGACTATTTCACGCGACTGTTTGGAGTTATTTGAAGCCGATGCAGATGATTTTTTGAATCGTTTTGTTACTATGGACGAAACATGGGTTCATTACTGTACACCGGAAACAAAACAACAATCAAAACAGTGGAGAAGACCTGGTTCACCACCCCCTAAAAAGGCTAAGTCGATTTTGTCGGCAAATAAGGTGATGGCTTCAGTATTCTGGGACTCGAAAGGTGTGATTATGATTGATTATCTTGAAAGGGGTCAGACTATAAACTCTGATTACTACTGCACCTTACTACGTCGTTTACGAGAGGAAATAAAAGAAAAACGTCGAGGAATGCTCAGAAGAAAAGTCCTGTTTCATCAAGATAACGCCCGTGTTCACACGTCAGTACAGTCAATGGCTGAAATTCACAACTGTGGCTTTGAACTGTTACCGCATCCGCCGTTTTCACCTGATCTGGCACCATCAGACTTTTTTCTGTTCCCTAACCTAAAAAAACACTTGGGAGGTCAAAGATTTTCAAAAACGACGAGGTCAAAGCAGCTGTAGACGCATATTTTGACTCTAAGGAAGAATCATTTTTTTTCAACGGTCTAAATGCTTGGAACGGGAGGTGGCAAAAGTGTATTGAACTTGATGGTGATTATGTCGAAAAATAAAAATATAACTGATTTAGTATGTGTTTATTTTCTTGGTTAGGCCGAGTACTTTTCAATCCACCCTCGTATATTACAATAATCACTTCATCAATGATTACGTGTAAACCATTTGTTTTTTGTCTGTTGAAGAAATATTACATGTAATATACTTCCGTTGCGGAGACAGTGAAAGAGTTATGAAGGATTTGTACCAGTTATAAAACCCTACGGTGTTCTTTACTACCGATGCGTTTTCTCATACTACTGTTATTAAAACTTCGTTGGCCTAATGCAGTAACATATAAGGATAGTATTGCAGCTCCCCTCCCGTTATTATACAAGCGCAAGCTACCTTTGGGCTAGGAAAAACGTGAGATGGATCAACCTAATCCGCTACTAAGGTCTTGTTATGGATATCAAAGAAAAGTCCACATCTCTGGCTTTGAATGAAGACTGTGCTGTAACTCTTCCTAAGATATCTTTTTTTCAACTATTTATTTTCCATAATGTTACATGTAAAGATCCACTGCTTAAAGAGTATTTTCATTATTTCATTTTGTGTTTTTTTTAATAATACTCGAATTTATAATTCTTTGAATGAACGATGAAACGATGAAGAAGTGTTATTGATTTGTTTCAGAGGAAATTTATCAACATACAAAGAGCTTTGTTCGCTTGCATCAGATCTAAATCAACCTGACCTTTTGTATAAATTTATGCATCTTGCTCATCACAATTCTGTATGGAACTCCAAAAAAGGTAATGTTAATAACATTAAGTCTGTGGCACATAATTATCAGTGTTTCTCTGTGTACATAGCGTATTTTGTTTGATTGGATTTCGCTATGGTGAAGGTATACATATGGACGTAAGAAAATGTATTTGCTTAAGAAAGCTACAAATAAATAGTAAATAATGTAGAGAAAACTAAATTAACGGTGGAAGTTCATCTAATAAAAAAAAGTATTGATTTCAATTATGTTAGGTAGTTATTATTAGGAACATACCTCATCATAACTATCGTTTCAGTCGTAGAACTTCCACTGTTGAACATAGGCCTCCGTTATTGATTATAATAAAGCCGGCTGGAAGAAGCCCCTTTCCAGTCTTCACACTACCTTAACAAGTCATCCGTTCATCTTATGTGTGGACGCCCTACGCTGCACTTGCCTCTGGGACCTCTTGAAACCTTAATGCCCAAGCTGCTATCTATTTTAAGCGCTATGTTCACTGCCACTTGTCAATCCGTTTGACTGTATATTATTATTATTACTTGCGGATACCCTGAGCATAGCCGTCTACATGGCTTCTTGAGCGACTGAGATTGCCAATGACCAACAAAGTGAGAGACTATGTTTCAGTGAGAGACTACGTTAACATACTTAGAACTAAACCGATAAATAAAAAAGGTCTGGTAAGTAATTGAATAAATAGAAGGTGATCAAAACAAATATAAAATATGAATCACTAACAAAATAGGGAGATATAAATATAAAAGTAGTTTTGTAAATAGATTGAAAATCGTATTTTTGATAAATAAAATGTGATAACCTATATAAAATAAGTATAAGAAATAACAATACGAGCTTTTAGAATGAAATAAGAAGAATGATAGATTATATGGCGAATAAAAAAAATAAAGAAATAAAGAAGAACTTTTAAAAAATGTAAATGCCTTGTCCCAAAATCACAAAGGGAAAGGAGTACGAGAAGTCGCCAATATCAAAGGCCATATTCAAAGATTCAATATAAAAAAGATAAATAATATGAAGCTGACTGTACAACATATCGTCATTGTTATTGTATTGTAGGTGCCGCCTTCGGGTTTCACTCCATAGCGCTACAAGCCGGTGCACAGTTGTCGGAACATCTGCCGAAGATTGTACCGCGACTGTACCGCTACCGGTTTGATCCCACGCCGCGCATTCAAAATTCCATGGCCAGCATCTGGCATGCCATCGTGCCGAACACACAGCACACAGTGAGTTTTTGTTAAATTATCAATATTATTATCATGTCCTTTGATTGACGCACACTGCAAAGCCTTGACTTTGTCGTCGGTATACCTTGTGGGAGGCCTCCCTGAGATTATATAATTCTGTTCAAGTACTAGATCTATACAGTTTATTGTCATAAACAGATATCACGTTGACTTCTCCTTCCAGTGCATAGATTCGGATCATTGATACAGAAGGCAGGTGGAATTATTTAATAATTGTTAGGTTATCAATTAATTAATAATTATTAAGATAAGTTATATACGATGTCTCTCTTCCGATGCGGTCCGTCGGTTCTGATTTAACAGGTTCGAAGGAAAGTTAATTGTTTGTTTTTAAAATAAATGGTATTTGATGGTATCACTTTCGGTTACATTGATTAAGTTGTCTATTATATTATTACGCGATCTCACTTTGTGCTTCGATAAAGAGTTACGGATAGGATTAGGTTTGGGATCATTTTGTTGACTAGAGCATATAATTAAATGTTTAAATATTTTACTATGGGCTTAAATTTTTTAATCTTTAGTTATCCTTTAGAATCTTTCGTGGTGAAATAATAATATTACACTGAATAATTTCTATGACCAGTTTTCAGCTAAAATATTCTTTTAGACTTTGAGTTGTCTTAAAATAATAATAGTTATACTAATAAGAAATTATCTTCTATGTATTCTACGTATTTTTCACTAATTTAATTATATCGAACATGTACATATATACTTAAACTGTGACATAGATAATATACAGAACTCACTTCATTAGTAGCCTATGTAAACTTTTTTCTCTAAATTTTTGTTATATATTATGAACAATGCTGATAATATCAAAAAAATACCTTCAGTACCCATAAGTCAAGTTAATACTTACCATGGGCACATAGCAGATTTTTTTTATTATACCTGTCAATGGTTATATCATAGTGTCTGTGCAGTGAACGAATTTACTTGTAGTGATTGTTTTTATAGGGAAGTAATTTCTCTTAATGCTCTTATCTTATTCTTTAGGTACATAAATACCACAAGGAAATATTAGAGGACCTTGTGGCCAATTTGACCTCAAACCAGTGGCGAGTGAGGATGTCCTGTTGTAACGCGTTAGCAGATTTATTGAGGTAAGATTTGGTAACTAATATTTAAAAGCATTTGTGTTAATATTTTGTAAAATTATAATTAAAAGGTGAATTTTACCTATAGCAGTTAAATTTCATTAAAGTTTACACCACACCAAAATTTGTAACAATATTTTGAAATTTATATATTTAAGGGGAGCAAAAAGTCTGCATGATTCGTTGGAGCAGTTGCCCACGATCTGGTCCCAGCTGTTCAGGGTTATGGATGACGTCCATGAGGGCACCCGGCAAGCGGCCACCACCACCGCTAATGTTTTGTCAAAGGTATTATTACTTATTTTATTTATTATACATCAGTTTAGCCGTAAGATAACCATTGCTCTATATGAAACAATAATTGTTTATGACACAAAAGGAATTAAACATTTCACAATATTTGTTTTCATCGTTTTAATATATATATATATAACGCATAAAAACTTGTATTAAAGATATAATTGTAGTCTTCAGCATGTACGTTAAAATGTAGCAAAATAATATTTGTCAAGTATTCTTTTTTTGATTTTGTTTCGTTTTTGTATTAAAAGAAATTTATTGAATATTTTTAATAATTTATCACTTTTATTTCTCATAATATATTTATTTTAAATTTTTTAAAAATAATGCATGCTGTGTTTACTTAGACTTAAGATACACATTTTTACTGTATTTTCAATGATAACTTTAATTATTTTTGGCGTTATCTTTTTTGGAACATAAAATGTAAAAAATTCGCTTTTTTCGTTTGTCACAGTTGTGTATCCACGCAGCGGATGCTAGTCAAGGCAAGGATGGCAAGCAAGTTGTGTCAGCGATATTACCAGTGTTGCTCGATACAGGTATCACGAACCTTGTTAAGGAAGTTCGAAGCGTTAGGTGAGTACGGTATATCTATATACAAATAGTCCGGAAATTCTTTAAGTTATCTAAACATTTCGTTTTTTTTTTGGAAAACATTTTCTTAATAAGTGAGCAATTAAACCGAAATTCTGCCCCTAGATACAAAAATTATCAATCACAATCACTTAATATATAATAGTACAATTTTTACAATAAAGGTATTTATTTAAATAAGTGGGTAAAGTACAAAAATAAAATACAAATAATTTCTCTATTGTTTAGATATTCAACAATTTCATTAACTATTTTGAGCCACTCATAACCGGTATTAAAGTTTGTTAACGAAGACAGCCACGTTTACTTAAACGTCTTATTTTTAAAAATATTGATTAGAATATGTAACCCATGTTTAATATAGTATTTCCTCTTGTAGCCTTCAAACGGTATCCAAGCTAGTGACGTCAGGTGGTGAGCAGTTATCTGGGTTTCTGCCAAGGCTGGTGCCGGCGTTGCTCTGCGCAGCTGGAGACCTGGAGTCCGCCAAGCTGTCGTACCTCAGCACTGCGCTGACTGACAGCGGCACGCGGGAAATGTTGGACGACCTGCGGGCTAACGCAGCAAGGCAGCACTATACCACCGACACAGTCGTCAAGGTACTGTAATATCTGGGAACCCTACTAGGTGTTTCTTTAACCCAAAAGATAGACAGGATAGACTTCTTATTATCAAAACTTGCAGTCCTGTTGAAGGCCAAGGCAAAGGAAAAATAAATAAACTATGTTTTAAGGGAAAGCAATTTATTAATTAGACAATTTATAATTTCTTAATAATAAACAATGATTACATATAAAAGTTTTACATTTTGTATACTTAAAAATTTGAAATTACGCAATGGCAATGTTTTTAATGTCTTGTATGCTACAACGAAATGGTAGAAAAGTATATAAATGTATTTACAAAAAATATGTTGTACTAAATGTGCGCAAAAAATAAATATACATATTGGTTGTATTATATGTAGCCGTTTATTTTTTACTTTTAATCAACATCATTATTTTAGCCTTACGACGCTCACTGCTGGAGATAGGCCACTCCCATAGGATTACAGTAGGTCCAGTTGGTTGTTGGCGTTTAGAAAAATATATCTCTAAAACAATATAACTTTGCCTACAGTGCATGCCGCACATCACGATCGATAGCATGAAGGAGATGCTCCCGAAAATCCTGGAGTTGGTCAAGTCTCCGCAGCTCGGCACCAAGATTGCCTCCGCGCATTTTATTGTACTCGCCGCTCACTACCTGAGGGCGGACTTGGAGCCAGTGGCTGGGAAGCTTATGAACCACTTTCTAAATGGCACCTTCGATAGGAATCCAACTGTAAGGAAGAACTACGCAGAGGCTCTTGGCCAGGTTTCTGCATTTGCTAAGGTAATCCTTTGTTTATCTTCTATAATTTTTGTCATCTTTGATTTGTTATGTATTATGTCGCGTTTTATTTTTATGCTCTTATCGTTTTGAGTGCTTGCAACACACCTGGTCTCTGGGAACATTGATATGTTGGATGTTCATATGTCATGTTATGTCGCAGGTATCTATGAATAACTGTGACGTATAATTTGTTGAAAATTTACTTAATTTTATTTTTCTACCAGTCAACCCATAAGAATAAAATAATAAAATTGCTAAAATATTTACATATTTCATAAAAGTTAAATTAAATACTTAAAACATTGCATATATTTTTAAGTGCAAAAATTAATTATAAAAAAATGCATTCAACTAATGAGTATGGTTTTTATATAAATAAAACTGTTTAAGAATCTTTGAAAATATTGAAAAATATTTTCATTAGTTTTTGCGTTTATGAACCTCGTATTTCTTAATTTTTTTTATTTATCCATACGTTACTTGCAGAGTCAGTCAATAGAGAAATTAATGAAGAAGTTAATCAACTTGTATGAAACAAAGGAAGACGATATGTCCCGGTCCGCTATCGGACTAACATTAAAATCCATCGCCAAAGCTAAAATAGATCACATTAAAGACAACGAAGAGATCCTTGCACCCGTTGTGTTTTTGGCAATGCACGCACCTAAGGATGAGGGTAAGTTTCACTTACCCTAATAATTAATAATTACACTCGTGTACATTTATTTATGTATTATAGTGCTACCGAAACCTCTTTACTGCACTTAAGAAATGCGCGCGCCAAAACAGGTTAATTCGCTGTCAAAACGCCTTCCCTATTTTATCCCTAAGAATCTTCTAATTCCAAGTATAATATGAAATATATCAAGTTGATATCAATTTATATAATGACTAAAGGGAAATGAAAATTAATTTTTATGTAAAAATATTAGAATATTAACACTAGTCTTTTATCAGTTTCTGGGTTTCTTACATAAGTTCTTATTTAAGAAACCCAGAAACTGACAACACTTAATCAGAAATAGAATAGTCTGTGTAGTTTTGTATGTAAATATGTTTAAATATTTTAGTTACATAATTGAGTTGAAATTAATTATAAATCATCTGTCACATAATTAAATAAAAATAAAGAATTAATTGAAATGATTTTTTTTTACTTTATAATCAACGTCATTCTAAATTGATGATTTATTATTACATTTGTGATCTAATTATTAAGATGTCGTCACACTAAAGAGGCTACAACATTTTGTTACGAAAAGGTCTTAATAGTTAGTAAGCTTTCTTTGAAAAAGTGTATTTATGATTTAGAGTCCAGTACGGTAGAGATGTTCGAAGAACTATGGACAGATATCAGTCCTGCACGGGAGAGCGGCATCCGACAACACTTGCCGCAGCTTCGGGCACAGATAGAATCTGCTCTCGCTTCCAGCAGTTGGACTAAGAAGATACAGGTATAGTATAGTATTTAGTATACTCCTATTCCTATTTAAATATCCTATTTAGCCTTTAGACGCCGACTGCAAGGCAAAGGCCTCCCTCAAATATCGCCGGGATGATCTGTCTCTCCCGCGTTGTTTACATCCAGCGACTACCTGCGATCTTAACTATATAGTTGGTCCACTTAAAGGGGGACCTATTCAGGCCACCGGCTCGTGATAGATTGTTCGCGTCTTATTTTATTATTACTTATAGGAGCTGTTAAATATTCTTTATAATAAACGCTTAGATATAAGGTAGTATTATTGTGGACAGGGCTGTGTATGCCTGTAATAGGCTTACTTATAGAACTTTATACTATGTTATAAGAAACTAATGCAACATTATATTATGTTTTGCTGTTGGCCTGTTAGGATGTCGATTTAGGATAAATAAATAATTACAGAAATGAAAAGGATTAAAAAAAATATAGATACTTTGCAATTATTACGCCGAATTACATGAACATTTAAATAAATTACACAAAAATAACTTTTGTTTATACTATTGTAATTGCTATAAATCATAATGCCAAGTAATTGGTTAGTTGATCGATATATACATACGTATACATACACATACACCCAATAGTTTCATATGTACATAGATCGTACGAAACTATTGGGTGTTATTTATATAAGAATTGACAGATTATACTGTTTGAATTATGTAGGAAGTGACAGATGATTATGTCATTACAAATGTAAATTTTATAACAATATATTAAATCTTTTGATAGTATATATTTCTAGATGATGTTTAGTATCTAATTAAATGATTTTGTACAACACTGTTAATTTGAAAAGACGACCGTGTATATTTTTACATATATCATACATGATTGTTTGAACAATGGAATGTTTCCTTATTTTGCTAATTTCCAATATCAAAAAAATATTTTTTTGGGGAAAAGAGATAAAATTATACATACATTTGTTTAACCTATTTCTCATGAACCTTTTGATATTATTGTTATTTTTTCTTGACTTGTATAAATTTCGAATATTGTTTGTTTCCTCTGAAATTACTCTTGAATCTGTAGTTCTACCTTAATTACTGTATCGCGTCTCAAAATCGGCTGTTCCATTAACGCCTGCGGCAGCGTTGCTTATGCTATTTGAGACGGTAGGAGGGGTTCCTACGTTTAGTTAGCAACGTACATTTGTATGTAAAGGTTTAGTTTATGTTCCAAATAAATTTATTATTTATGTATTTTAGGCCGCGAATGCCATAAAGACGATATGTAAAGAGCTATCGGGCGGTCTGGGTGATCAGCGGGAGCCGTTCATACGCGCCATGCTGGCCGCCATACACGGGAAGACGTTCGACGGGAAACAGCATGTTGTGGATTCGCTAGCTGAGCTTTGCATGTGAGTGTTTCAATAGTCATAATTATACCTCAATACTGGTAAAAATTACGCGTGAAAGGGCCTATGATAAGGGTGGTGCTCGACCTTGGCGTAGCATATTCGCAATGGGTTGCGATGTGGTGATGGTAGCTCGTTTTCTTACGTTTTAGAAACAATCCTTGCCTATGATGTCGCGTGATTCACGGTAGAACGGTAGGTTTATAATGTTCTGCATGTTGGTATGATCACGGCTTATTAAGTTTCATATTTGTTTTTGACAGAGTAAAGGAAGGTGAGAGTGCGATCAACGCGACGTTAGCGGGCGAGTGTGTAAGTGCTTTGCTGACAGAGTGCCGTAAGCAGGAGATGGTGTACAAGAAGCACGCCATAAGCGCACTGGGCCGCGCGCTCGCAGCTGTCAACTGCGACGCCTTCAACCAGGTCTACGACATCGTCAAAGTCATACTCTCCAAGGTAGACTGATCATCTTAGCCCAAACAATGTTACATGACCTTTTTGACTACAACATTAACTGTCTTTTCACATTATATTACTCTGTCTGCAACTCCTCTTTAAAAAATTATGACCTCACACTAAACCCTTTCTGAAGAATAATTGATAATTATATAATAATTAAGACTTTTTCATTAATAATTATCTGAAATAAAAATAATGTATTTATCGTTTAAATTTCCGAGAGCTTTTTAAATATTCAGTGACATTTATAATCACCATTTAAGTATCTGAAGTAACACAAAACGGTCCCTTGCTGTTATGATAATAAAAGTCCAAATTTCCCTTCAACTGTTTGGGATTTATAATGACTTGTTGTATAAAAAAGCAATAAATCCTATCTACATTGTTAGTTAACATTGTCAGGATGAGCTATCAGTGGGCAAGGACTCAGACGAAGAAGATAACGAAGGAATGAGACAGCGCCGCGAACAACTGACGGCGCTGAAGGAAGCAGCTTATGAACTGCTGGGCAATGCTTGGCCTAAGGACCCGGAAACTCAAGGTACGCTTCATTTATTTGTAAAAGTATTTATTAATAAATCAACTAGGTTTGCTCGTAACACATGTGTGACCCGAACAGCAATGGGTAAATATTACGGGGTTTCACTTTGAAGACGCCGTAGCATGTGTACATGGTTAGTGAGGTAATATCTCATGTCTTTACATAGATCTATCACAAGTAAAGTTGGGCTTCCTTTCCACCCGAGATCTGTAATTTTAAAACATTTAATTCTATATATAGTTCTCTTTGTTAATTCATCAAAAAACTTTATTTTTAAATACAAGAATGAAAAAGTAGAGAATAAGAAAGTCATGTTCACAGTGACTAGTTGAAGGGAGTTTCGAACTATGAGGATGGGACTTAATTTGAACCTGTTTTGTTTAAAAAGCATTTGTTGGAATATACTTGTAATTAACAGTTAAAGATATATATATTTATTAAAATTGATGTTGATAAAATTGACCTTTCAATCTTCAATCAAACAAACTTAGATTCATGGTACACTGAAGATGCCCGATTGAGATAGCCTTTAAATATAATCAAGAAGCTGATGCTAGGCATCTGCGAGGTGAGGGAAAGGGTTTAGTAAATATATAGGCTGATTATACGGGCTTATCAAGAACGATTTGATTGGCTACTGGGCGTGACTACGCCAGCAGACAGTACTGATTCACTACATTGACCTGTAACCTCTGATATTTTTATATTTTATTTATTACAGATAAATATCAGGAATTATTCTTCGAGCACTGCGCCCAATCGTATGCGACGTCAACCCGGTCGACGCAGCTGGCGATTCTGACATCCATAGCGCGCGTGCTGGAGCGACTTTCCGTGCTTCGTGATACCGGCGAGCCGATGGAAACCGATAACGTAGCGACTACCGGCCGCGATCAAGCGATCGCTAACGTTACTGCACATGTAGCCCGCATCATCGACTATACACTTAGTGAGACTGATAACTATGTTTATTTATTTTATTAGGCCTGGTTTTCACAGGATTATATCATGCTGGAATTCTGTTATGTTAAATTACAAACTTATTCTTCCTAGACTTTTTTCAGTAAATAAGTTCGGGGGCTCCCCGTACGTATTTATTGAAATCCTTGAATCGTGTGGTTACATAAATTCACCTGAATTATGTTTCTATTCATTATGTAAAAAAGAGATCACCTAATTTGTGTATTTTAATTTCAAAAGAAGATTCTCTAACATTTTTTTTTTGGGATATTTTGTACTTTCTGAAGCAAAAATAATCTTAACGAAAACTATCGGTTTATAATTAATAACAATTATGGCATGTGTAACATATTATTTATTTTCTCAGAAAACAGCAACCAAGTGAGACACAGGAGAGATGCGCTCAATATTTTGGAAATACTGATTAAACAATTAAAAGGTGCGTCTATTTTTATATCTGTTTCGCACAAAATTATCTACAGTTTAATACATGAAATAATGTGACATGTTCATATTACAGAATTAAACAAAACCGTGGAATTGAATACACTGAAGGAAATCTACCAAACCTACGCGCCAGATTTAGCTAAAGATTCATCGCACGAATTAAGAACCAAAGTGGAAAGTATTAAATCGTACCTTAAGTAATATTACCATTTGTAATCACGCGCAGTGTATAATAAATAGTAAAATGGAATTGTTTTTATTTTATTTTTAAATAAGAAAAGTTGTTGGAAAATGATATGATATATAATAGATGAGAAACATAGTTCTTATCACTACCAGTACGTGATGTATAAGGTGGCACAAACCATCATCAATTTAACCATAGTATGTCCACAGCTGGATATAAGTCTCCTTCATAGATTTCCAAGAGTACAGGTTGAGAGCAACCTGCACCATGTGTCTTCCGATAACTTGTGAGTTGGCGTCCTATGCTGCTTTTGCTGGTCTGGTAGTCTCCACTTCAGAACCTTAAGGCCTTAGCGGCAATCTGTTCTTCGCGTTATATGGCCTACTCACTTCCTTCAACTTGACGATCCACTGGGCTGTATTGATTTAATTTGTTCATCTGGGGATCTATTCATTAATATTCAATAAGAAGTGCTTCAAGTTAGTAAATGCTATAGCATTAACTACTACACACTGCTTTATGCTGTGTAGTTTATATATTTATCTTAGTATCACACTACAATTTAAGGAATAGTTTGGATTTAATGAAACATCTAATTTTATATCACAAAAATTTAATGCACTCGCATTACATAAATCTATGGAATGAAACAAAACAACATTAACAATAATTAAATTATTTGATCAATTTGAATGCATTACAAACAATAACAAAGCCAATAATTAATACCGTTAGCGATAAGCTGCGTAACTAAAAACGTAATTTGACGTGAGTAGTCGACCTTATAACTATTTTGCGTTAAATACGATTGCCTAAAGCTAACATCCGTGTGGACGAAGCCATCTAACATTTTGTACATGGAATACATCACTAATTCTTAATAACTATGCACACATTTGTTTATTTATATATATTTTTAGTCATACTATCTAATAAAACATCTTTAATATCACTTAATAATTATTTAAAATTGGTTAAAAAACAATTTTGAGTTGTAGTTCTCATAGTGACGTCTGAAGGAAATTTATCTTGTAAATGATTTTTAAATTTTCTGTAACAAAGCTGAAATATTTTTAATTGGTTTTTCGATTAAACATAAAAAATTTTTGGCCTAAATAGTAAAAAAAATCAGACTGGTTTTTAGCATATCTAACATGAATATATGGATGGATGAATTCACAAATAAACATGCAAATATGTAATGTTATTTTGAATAATCTTTATCATATTCTTACTTTATAAGATGGTGTACAGGCCATTGTTATAAATGTTTCTTGTTTGTGATCAAATTTAATTAATTTTAATACATTGCACTCTATTTATTTTTATATAGTATATAGCTATGCAAATTCATTATTATGCAAACTTTTTTAAAACTTATGTGATTAATATTTAATCTCAAATTACTATGCAGTATAACGATATTTATAAATTATTATCTATACTCAGTAAGGCATTAATTATGAGCTGGTTTGTCTACACACATTACAAATATCTACTAAACGAAAATGGTGATATCCTTCAGTAATTTTTACGGGATTAGAAAGCAAATGATACATTAATGCTAATTTCTAAGTCAAATCTACTACGATTTTTTATATATGATACATGATTTTATATTCACAATTTTTTAATGCATTTTTATTTATAAAGAAATATAATATAATGCTAATTTTTATATAAAAAGACATTAAAATATTTACATAATATGTGATATCATGTAGAACCGGTGACATAGACAAGGTCGTGCGAAGTTCTGCGCTGTCGGCAGCACAAGACAGGTTATTACAGTAATCTTTGGGGAAGACCTATGCCTTGCAGTGGGTGTCTATCAGCTGATATGATGATGATCATGACGATATAACATTGTGTCAAAGTATTTTTATGGAAAAATAATATATTTAAATATGGAACTATTATTATTACTATATTAGATGAGTTAATTTACTTATTTATAACAGTGATTACATTCCGGCTCAGTGTAAGTTTTGCAAAGGTCATATATCCGAACCAACAGTGATACATTAATATTTATTTAACAGAAATGCATTACTTCTATTGTTATGTAATGCAACAGACTGTAGATTTTATTCATAATATTTCGTGTTTACAAAAACCAGCTCCTAACAAATAATACGCACCGATAATTATTCATATTACACAAATTAATTATTCCTATATATTTTATCTAATATATACTTAACTGTACAATTCACTAAACATCGTCAAAGAGTCCTCGGGGAGGCATTGTCATTTTGTCCCTCCTCCGGTCATCAAACTCTGTTCTAATCGTAGGGATGGTACTCTCTCCGAACCTCTTGTCTACGTCTTCCTGGTACGGCAGCTCGGCTCGCTGATACGAACCAACGTTGCTGGATCTCTCGGGGCTCGGCGTCACATAGTAATCTGAGTCCACGTCATTTAAAAGCCCGGTGTGGGCTGAAAAGTGACGCACATGCACAATAACTGGATAGTATAGAAGTGAAAAGAAAACAGTGGTGCAATGAAATAAAGATATTAAAACAATATGGAAGGATTAATGATGACTGATGGCTTAAAAGGCAGTTGATTCAGGGTCTTCAGGTCTTCTACTATTATCACAAACTCTTAGTGTCCTATTTTTTCTTACTTTTTTATTACTATTATTAATAAAGTTTTTTAGAAATGGATAGAGAAAAATTCTTACTACATTGTCTTGATTTTGATAATAATATTTAGTGGTATAATAATAATATATTATTTTTTTTTGTCGAACCATGTACTCAAAATTATAACTTCATACAAGTGATCAACGTTGTTAAAATATTACGAGTGACCTTGATTTACAGGATACCTTGTTTGTTGGGAAAAACTGAAGAATACAACAACAATACTTAATAAATATTAGAGAAGTGTTTAAAAAAAGCTCTTTCAGGAGCGACACTGATACATAGATCTATAATGTTCTATGTAATTATGTGTTTGGACATCAATGTTCCGAAGTATAATGAATTGCCATAAGATATGAATTAAGAATATTCAGTACATGTGTATCGGGTAAGGGGAAGCGGAGAAATGAGTGCTAGGTAATGGTGTTACCTCCGTCGTTGTCGCGCGCGCTTCTGTAGTTGAACCTCTCGCTGTAGTCACGGCGACGAGTCAGCGATTCCTCCGCGCGTTGTCGCTTGCGTTTCTCTGTTTTCAATGTAATCAATAGGTTTAGTTTTTGATATTAGATGTTAAATACAGATTGATTACAAGGAAAATCAATTGCACCCTTTAATTTATAGTTACAAGCGTTCTTAACATGTCTCGATCTAAGAAAAACCGACGACAAACTTAGACGCGCTTTTGTGTACACTCACAATATTCCTAATATAACAATAGAGCAATTAATTCCAAAGTTTTATTATTTACACTAGAAGTGTATTATAATATTATACACAGTTGTCCGCTAAAATATGTCAAATAATTTCGGCTAAGTAACTAGAGATTATTTATTGGACAATATATGAAAATAAAAATAATACATTGAATATTTAATATTAATTTAAAACCGACCTCGCTTGACGATCTCCCGACCCTCATCCACCAGGTCGGTGGTAAGTTCATCATCACCCACGAACTGCTGGAAGCCACAAAGGGAGAGCAGCCGACTACCCAGCGACAGGTAAGTGGCGAGGCATAGCAGCACCACCAACATGGGGAAGTAAATGTTGAAGCCCTCCGCTATTATACCAAGAACGTCCATATGGCCCATTATCTGCAAAATGATTAAATAGAAAAACATATATAAAACTGCTTAAAATTGTTAAGTACTAATAACATTTAATATGTTTATGTATAAGGAAACAGTGAAAAAAAGGCATGATACCTTACACTATTCAAAGACACTGTGTCCTTCAAACTAATTATTATTAATTATTTTTCTGCTAAGTGGTTAAATATTTTTGTTCTATTGTTAAATCAGATAAAGGGATGGTAAATGTACCAGCGCCTTCAAACGTCTCTCCGACGGAAGATAGATTAACAACTATAATGTTAGGTGTGCACACATTCATGAATCAGACTTGCTCATTACAAGGACAGAGTGCTGACTAAACCTTAAATATCAAGTACTGAAGTCATCGTCTAGCATTGTTTTTAATTTAGTATTTAGAACTACCCACACATGACACCATAATGGCAACATCAAATATGGATTGTTTGGCTGTTCGTCATTACAAAGTTTCTCTAATACATAACCAAGGTCTAAGTGTGGGCTTATTATGTAGACCACTTTTATATAAAAAGAATATTGTTATGTGAAGGTTGTAGACTCTTTTATTTACAGAATTGAATTTACGTTTTATAGAATCTACGATGTTATCTATTAAAGGGTCAAAAACCATTTTTGGAATTTGCGAGTAAGACAGATGATAAATGTTTTTGTGAGAGAGACAAACAAAACATGCGGGTAAACAGGTTGACTATAATTGTCTAAATTGAATCCACTTTAACTTCCATGCAACCATATCAAAATCGTATCAGGTATCACATGTTCTAGTTATCTTTTAAAATGGAAGAAAAATTACCTGCGTGTAATAAGTTTCCATGATTCTCTCCTTAATAACATGCGAGTCCATGTGGATGAGGCTGAGGAAATTAAGGCACATGGCGGGCGTCAGTCGGCACACCATCATGCCTGAGAAGATCAAGCTGTACTCATTGGTCTGGTGGTGCGGGGCCAGGTAGTATAGATTGAGGAGGCGGATCTTCAGCACCGTGGAGTACGCGCAGTAGAACATATACGCGATAATTAGCGTTGAGACTGACTGAAAATAGATAGGAATTTTTTAAATACTAGTTTGCTACTAGTTTAGACTGGTTGAGATATAGATATTTTTCCTTGATATATTCTGACTAATTTAAGAATTTCCTATTTTATATATTTGCCATTTTTGTGTGGTATGCAGAATCGGTATTAATTACCGATGTAGCAAATAGTTACGTATTCTAATTCACTCACAGTTGTTATGACTTAACTTTAGTAATTAGATGTAGGATTTAAAATAGTGACAATTATTAGAAAAGAAAGTATATGGTTCGATATTTATAACATGGACTGTATAACAATTACCGATTATATAGGTCAGTGCATCAATACTAATCTATCTAGTTGGCCTTAAAAAACGTGTACAGTATCCGGCGATAAATATGGCACATCGTTCTTTCGAAAAGAGACAATCGGCTAATTTCGGCTTCGTAGGGCGTTACCTCTGTCCCACACTATTATCTATGTGACTTTTTGTCAGTCGTGCGATGCCGATGGTCCGATGGCCGACTCCTAAGGTCGATGTGCAATATTTATTGCCGGGTATTGTATTTCAATATGACAATCGTATTATCTTGTTATTTTAAATGTATACCAAATAGTTAAGGATTTAACAGTTTTAGGTTTAACGATGTACCTTTAAGAATTATAAAATTTACTTAAGAATTCTTATTATTATAACACTTTTTACTTGACTTTTTAACTGCATTTTCCCTATAAATAAATAATAGATATTAGACATTATAAAATGTCTAAGTTTTTACTTGAAAGTAACACTTACAACAATAGCAGCATAATTGTAGGTTTCCTTACTTGCTAACACAATGTTAGCGAATATCGATAGAACGGGTTTCTTGCAGAAGAATGTCACCTCTGACCACACCACAGCGACCGACAGCAAACATGTGACCACCGCCATTGTTTTCAGGAAATAAGGCTTGATGAAACATTCCCAGTACCACTCTGTATCATGAATTTAAAATATATAATATATGTAATATACGTTTGCCCACAATGAGTTCGTCGTCATTTCAGCCCATAGACACCCACTGCAAGGCGTATATCCCGCCCCCCAAAGATAGGGTGAGGCGATCGCATTGTGGTATTATGGTACATAGAAGGCACTACTACTTATCATCTGAAAACTTGTTTGAGACTAGTGGTAATCCTACATAATTAAAATACAGTGTGAACTATATTGTTGTTGTTTATTTATATTGCACTCATGTAATTAGTGTGATAGTCAGAATTGTAAGCAGAACATTACGCATTCAGGCTATAAACAGGTAATAAGTCCCATTATATAATTTAATATTTCCGTGTTAAACAAAAATTAAAAAATAATATAATTTTTGAAATCTTTATTTCGACAGATTTTTTATCTTCTAAAGATACACCAACTCCATAGAAACAATCTTCTCAGAAATTAAAATGAATGCTGATGCGAGTTCATGACTGTGTCATAGATAAGGATAGTATTAACTAAGAAAGGGGCTAATATATAGCTACTTCTGCTATGCATCAGTAAACAATGCGAAACACAATTACCACCATTACTCTACTCTACACGTGTTTCACCTCTCCACAGGGTATCCTCAGGAGATGTAAGACCAACCAGTGCCAAACATCGAGTCACTCGTGTTTACCAACGGGCTGGCGGGCGGTGCACTTCATTGCACGACTACTGCTGCATAGCGGAAGTAGATATATATTAGTCCCTTTCTTAGTTAGGATGGACTTCCGCGAGGTAACGCCTGATTCTATTAGAAGGATAGCAGTCTCAGAGTAGGGTGATAATGTGGCTTCAAACAAAAGAAGTAGGGTTAGACAAAAGAAATATATATACACACACACACATATATATAAATAAATCGGATGTTATGTTGTTGATATTTACCGATTATAGGCGGGTAGAATATTCTTTGCAGTCTTGGCCGCGGCGTGTGAAATGTGTGTTGGAAGCGGCGATCTGGGGACCTGCAGTTTGACGCTACGTCCTCCAAATGGAAGATGCGTTCCAACATCAGACCCCATTGGGTTTCAGTGCGTTGCAGAACATGAAGAGCTTTGATTGTCTGAATAATTATAATGTTTATAAGATTTAAATCATCCATGAATAGTTATTTACAATATTATCAAGTAATTTTAATGAATTTAATTAAACACTTATAAAAGAATGACCTTTAAGTAAACTATGTACTTTAAAAGAATATAATGGGAGCTTTTAATTCTATGGGATTATAAAAAAATAAGATTCATAAAATACATTTTAGTATGTACAGGTACAAAGACATGCACACACGCAATATATTTGGGGAAATAACTTCCAGAAAATTGTACTGTTTTTGTACAAAACTGATTTTTGATGGCTTAAACTAATGATAATCTTGTAATAAACAGTAAATAATTATGTTGCGTTTTCATTAATGCCTATTATGCTCTATATTTATAAAAATCTTGTAGTATGAACTTCAAAAAAATTAGAAAAAAAAAAATTCCTACTATGAATTAGTTACATGTATACCTTTTTATGTAAGTTGACAAGAGACTTGAATGATGGTGGCGTAGGTCTTTCAGGGGCCACGCGAGAATTCAATCTGTCCCGAAGCTGTATGGGTAATTTCTGTACAATTGTTTCAACATGACGATGCAATGGGTGGCCAGGACCAACTGCTGCCATTACAGAGTTTAGAGTCTGTAAGGGTAATATTTAAAATTTAAAGAATATTTTGTTATTATATGAATTCATGATGTAATTATAAACTGAAATAATTACAACATTACAATGTAAACAAATATCTTTAACTTGATTATACAATCCAATCAAGCTGAGGTTTGGCCTCCTTGAGCGATAGCTTAAGCAGAAGTTTCCTGTCAAAATTCTTTTGGTCTAGTTGTGGCCTGACCCAAGAAATTTCGAGGGGAATCAAGGGATTTGAAGGAACTTAGCATGTCTTCCCAAGAGATCAAAAAACTCAGCAGACTATCTATACAGGTCAAATTTTATAAGGGTTGTCATTTTGATTGAGATAATAAAAAGACTTCTAGCCTAAATGCTCCGTGTTCTGCCTCCAATAAGATGAAACTATAAATTACAACATTGCAAACTGACACTAATTCAAAAAAAATCTTTTTGCAATGTTTGTCCTTTTAATATTTACATAGTGTTAAAACCCTGGTTATCAAAGATTGTTTACATATAAGTATACATGATTTACAAAGATAAGGTTAAAAAAAGCCTTTCTATTATAATATTAGTTATTAATAATAGTATTATATTGTTTAAAGATAATTAATGAACAATATGAGCAGTGATAGCTGAGTGGTAAAAGACTGAGACTTGTAATAGTAGGTCACAATGGACCTGTTTGTTAGGCGTGGCGATTTTGGTATATAACCCACAGATATATTTGGGGGAGGCATATGCCGTGCAGTGGGAGTCTATGGGCTGAAACTATGACAATGACGAATTATTCAACAAACCTAATACAGCTCATCAAAAAAAAATTATCTGAATTTACCACTTATTTTCTGTAAATAGATGATTCTTATTACAATTTTTTTTATACTATACAAAATAATTAGTAAAGGAATTTAAAAAGTAAATTGTTATAAACTTACATCTAAAATATCATCTACAGTTTCTTCTGCCTCACATTTGTCTGTGCTTAATTTGGCTATTTTGAAATAGCTGTAAGTGAGTGTGTAGTTTTTCTTCGAGTTATTCCACATGTTTCTGGGCACTTCTACCAATGCATATCCAAGTAAAAGAATCAACAGAAACAGACCCCATGTGTTACTTGCAGAAGATGCAATTGCTTTTATTTTCGAGCCATCTAAATATATGCCAGGTTTCAAAGCAATATATATGAGTAATATACCACATATAAGTAAATATGATCCATAGTAAATAGCATTGTCCACCAATGCAGATTTAAGTTTGCCTTTAACTGTAAAATCACCAGCTTTACTGTATGACTGCATCATAGGCATTATAAGCCTGTAAAAATAATAAAAAGGTTAATCAACTAAAAAATTAGCCAATGATTTAAAAAAGATATATCAATATTAGGTAATGTTAATAAAAAAATATCCATTCCCCATCCACATTGCAAATTTAATGAACTTCCTATCAACACCACTTGTGGGTGAAATTTCATAGACTTCCTTAGATAATCTCAAGTCAGCAAAGGGAATAATCCTAGCAAATTTCAAGTTACTAAGCTTTATGGATCCAGAGATATTGTTGAATATAGTACATATTGTAATAAAAACATAGTTTTTTTTGTCATTAGTACAGAACTATTTTCTCCTTTAAGAACTAATTTAACTCTAAATTAATAAAATTGTATGTTATGAACCAACTTTTTTTCTAGACTTCTTTCTTTTACTAACACAATTGTGACATAAATTAAGATTTCTAAATTAAAAAATAAGTAAATTTCTTATAAAATTATTTATCCAGATTAACTTATCAATAGTTCTATAAAGTCTGAATAATACAAAATTGTAATATTTAGAATGGAATTTACGATAAAAAATGTTACAAACTGGTAACAGTCTTATGATAAATACTGACATGTTTGAGTAATTAAATTAACAACTACACAATGATAAAGAAAATGAATTTATTGGTAACATTATCAGTTAATAATGAAATACTTATATATGTGTATATATGTATAGTAATGAATGTATTTGTATGTATTTTTATGAGAATAGTATTTTGTTATGTAATATATATATATACATATATTATTATGTACACCCTAAAATTGTCTTCTCCTTCATGTCTTTCATCTCAATCCAAAGGTTGTCCAGTAGAGATTGGCTTGAACAATAAAACCGCCTATTGGACCTCCAATTAATTATTCCTTTTTTTAGTTATTATCAATGTATTTGTTACTTTTGCATTTTTTTACAGAGAATTTTCATGTACAATAAAGTGTAATTGAATAAATAAATATTTAATGATTTATTGCAGTTGTTCAAATAATATAAAGATAGTTAAAACTGAAACTGTATTCATTTTACGACACCTATTTTCTTTATGAATTAATCTAATGTCTGTACAATATCTTGCTAAAAGGCACTTACAAATTATCAAATTGGTTTCATATGTACCATGTGAGTATATATAATTTGTATACAAGATATACATACCAAGTCAAACATTGCGATGTCCAATAAACCACTCTCCAGAGGTTAGGAAATACAGAGTTTGGTACATAGCTCCAAGGCTTTTGACAATGACTTGGCACGGGTGGATCAGTGCTGGAGTCATTAACATGGACCACCAAACTTGGGCTTGTTGCATTTGCTTCTTGTAGGCATTGACGATAAACAGTCTGAAAAAGTTGAAAGAAGTAAAAATTTAAACTAATAATACAGGATTTATGGTATTCTACTCTCCTCTATATACTGCTCTTGGTGAAGCGCAGGGAGTTGGCAGATATCATGTATATAGCTATAATTTTAAATGGCTCTGTCAATTGCCCCGAGCTTGTTAGTTCTTTATAAATATATGTTCCATCTTATCAGCAGAGAAATCCAAAGCTACTCTCTGTTCTATTGGTAACAGTAACTCTTAAAATAACTCATTTGTTGCTTGCTCTGCGTAGGTTGAATGAATTAGACAAGAATTCAAATTTGATGTTTTTAGTATCAATCCATATGCTTTAAGACACAAATACATGAACAATTTCTTTGGTTATCCAATTTAAAATAACAACTTTTTTATTTATTTGTACATTGTATGCATGTGTGTGCATATCTGTATGTGCTATAGAGTTTATTGAATAACTTTTGTTTATGTAGGATTATGATCCTTTTGCACGTCCTCACAATGTATGTAATAATGCTAAAGATGGAAACTTGTAATGACCCATTGATGTATAAGTCGCCTGTTAAAATGTAACTAGTTTTTAAGTTTCCTTAACAAGTAAAAATAAAATATTATAAAATTATTTAGGCTAATAGATATGGTTAATAAAGGGACTCTATTGTTTAAGGAAAGGATGTAGCCATAGCTGGGGACATTAATATTAGTAGCCCCGTACCAGGCTGCACTTGATTGCAAGTATGACCTTACCCTGCATACCACAAATATTAAATTTTTGACCACACATAAAGAACAATTTTTGTTATTTCTAAAATTATGTCACTATATGTTTCTATCTACATTGTCATTCTGGCTTTATATTTAATTAATCTAACACAAGGAAGCCTATAATAATTCATATAATAAGGGATAACAAAGAATTTCATAATTTTTATTAATATTTATCATTTTACTTCTAATTGTTTCTGAAGAAAAAATTGGAAGATGTAACAATGGATTGATGCTAGTTGCCTTTAGTAAATTTAGCTACTACAAAAAGTTGAATCTATGCATAAATATCAACTCGCATATCATTCGCCAGATCTTCAAATGAGCATTCAACATTAGAGACAACAGTTACAGTATTTTTTTAACTACTAATGGTTTACTAAGTTGCTTGCTTATATGTTAACAGTTGGTGTATAGTCAAACACAAAGATTTGCTTAAAAAATAAGTTAATCGTTAATATAACAAAATAAATGAATTTATAATACTTACGGAAGATACATCCAAAGGCAAGATAAACATAATAACAAATGAAAAGTACCATGCAGTAAGAACTGAAACAGTGACCAAGATGTGATTTCGGTAGCAGTCTCCATATCTGTATAGCAATGTAGAAGCTAAAATAAATGCTGATATAATTTCTATGATGAAGAGTGTGTATGCCATTTTATTATACTAAGAAGTTTTAAAGTTTTGCAAAATCAGCAATGTACATTAACTTTGTTTCGTATTTTTATTTTTCTCTGTCCACGCTTTTGTTGCTTCGTGTTGAATTTGTTCAAAACGTAACTGTGTGCTAGATTTTATTGGTAATATTATAGGCCTTTGTATTATGTACTCAGTTGGACATTCTTCGTAAAACAGAACACCGCAATCAGGCAAAATAGGATCAAATTCGATTGTATTGATTTCCTCCGACTTCTCTTCAGTCATTTTAAATATAACTAATATCACACATTGTTGTCGGTAATTATTTATATGCTCTCAATGATAGAAATAAGGTAATTTTTCGCAATAATTACACTAAACTACTTATAAATCACAATGAATTATTGACAATTTCGTTCATCAGTCACCACCACATCGTCAAACAAATCAATTAATTACACAGATAAAAAATAGCAATGAAAGCATTTACAGTGACATTTAATGGAAAAGTTTTTTAAACGAGCGTTTTTTTATTACTTCTTTTTTTTTTATATTAAAAATAGTTAAAAGTTCATATTTGGCGAAAATCAATAAAAATACTGATTTTGTTACATAAAGGTCGATGTTAGAAGTAGTTCAACGAATTAATGTACATATTGTATGACATTGCATATAAATAAATTTTAATACACAATGATAGGGATAAATTTTGATTCATTTAATTTTGACAGCAGCTAAAAACTCTTATAGATGGCGCGAAATACATCTTTATTTGCCACATACGTATATTTAGGTTATTCATTAAATTTTATGGGGTTAAAAAATCTGGAAGTGAAAATAGCAAAAAAATTTTTAATTGTAATAGATTGCTATTTTTATTAGAGACTATTTTTACTAGAGGCTCGATAGATTTATTACTACTCGTCTTAATTACTATAAATTTCTGGTCATATTAAAATTTCTTTATGCGATGCATTATTATATTTAAGGACAATAAAATCAATGTACATACATACATTAATATATTACAAGTACATAGTTACTTTTAAATATATCCAGCAGTGTCTAGCGTATTTTTTTACATTCTATCGGCGTTTTAACTTATCTCAGATATAAAATTGCCGATCACGTAAGTGAGCTTCAGGATAAATATCATTTTGAACGTAATATGCCTTCAAGGTTGAAATAAAGCTCTCTGAAGTTCGATTTTTTTCTATACAAAGGGGTAGAAATTTCATCAATATTGTGGCAGAAAATATTGTTACAGCATTCCTTATTTTACATTATACATTTATCATAAAAATGTAATGAACTATTTGCAGACAGGTTATGTAATAAAATATTTATATATTATTTAAAATCTATTTTGGAATGGCATTACGACAAATGTAAAACTTTTGTGTTTAACAATGTACCATGTTATTATTTTGTATACTAATAATCCATAAGGTTTTCAACTATATTATTTACGCTGTTTGCTTTCGGTGAAATGCGGGTAGGTTTTACTCGGGTAGCAAATTAGGGCACTCTGTTATCGTTAAAATTAACAGGAGATAGCTAGGCAGTTTGCAATTTCACGTTGGGTAAATTGGCCTTAGTCTTGTCACAATCGTAAATAAGAAATAATGGCGATTTACCCTTTACAAATCGTGTACAGAAAACGACATGAATTAATAATTTAAGGCAGACTGCACAAAGAGAGGGAGAGAGCAATGAATATAATACAGTGATTGGTTGTAGGCGTTACAGCTTTAAAGGTGAGTTTATTTAAAATGAAAGTTTACTATACCCAGTTTAAAAATCCATTAAAGCCAAGCCTTTTCAAAATTCGGATGACTACCTGTAAAAATTATTTATTGTCCCCGCAGATTTCGTATTGTCAGAAATTATCAGTCTCTCGCATTCCACTTATTAACATCATGTCCGTCTATATACGCCCACGGCAGGGAATAGGTCTTCCCCATAGATAGCCATAATGTCCATCTTTGCGCTGCCTGTATTCAGCGACTATCTGATCGCATTGCCATAGTAAAAAAAGAATATAACATATTTCGAAATGAGTTATGCATATACTTCCTTAAAATGTCACCTTTATACCTTTAACCAATCACACGACGTAGCGCTTATTCAAATGTGAATAATAAATAAACAGAAATTAAATAAATGGATAAAAAAAATAGTTTTGCTGTGGTATATAAATAACCTTAACATTGTAGGTAAAATATAATGGAGTAGTTAAAGAAATTAGGTTTTTAGTTTCTCCTGTAAAACGTAATTTTTGCGATTGCATGTTGATTTGGTTGGGTTTATTTTTACGAACATTGGAAGAATAGTTTTTCTAATTGGAATGCTAATTTATAGGCAGACAAGCATAAAATCTGGAATAATAGTTAACATCCGACCGTATCTTGTTTTTGAGAGCTTTGTTGTGTTTTAGCTGTGAGAGCGTACAAAACTTAATTCTATTAAAATTTAATTTGTTTTGAAATGTTAGTGGAATATGATCAGGTGGTATACTGCGTTTATATCTTAAATCACATAATTAATCCTCAAGGAACCGAGCACGCCTCACGTACAGTTTATGACGTCGGGTCGGACCATTTGTAACAGAATACAACTATTTATTCTCGACCCAAGTAGAATTTTGCCTATACTATCTAGTTAATTAATAACATAAAGGGACCCTTTCTGAATGTAGTTCCACTATATATATTGACTGTATTATATCTTCATATATGTGTAACAAGTAAAAGTATTCTTCGTTTGTTAAAAAAGATATGTAATCTTTATTCAAGTGGCTTTTACATGCAGTTTTGAATTGTGAACTATTTTAATATTATAAGTAGTGCGATACCACTGATTCGGGATATCGATCTGTTGACAAGAGTTAGTCAGAAATTCAACGGTTGCTCTTTTTAAATGAAATTTAATAACGTTTGAAATATTATAACATTAACCCTGTAAATAATTCAACTAATCAAGTTATACACATGAATGCCATTATAAACTATATTTAATATTAACTTTTTTATTTTAGACTTATAACTAAGAAAAAGTAAGGTAAAAAATAAATATTGTGAAACTGATAATGAAAATATTGTTTAATCTGCACAGACTCTGAGAGATCAGCTGTCAGGTGCTTGTCAATGCACCAGCTGAATAATAAAACCTATTTTGGGCCAATAATACTTTCAATATAGCACCAATTAAATGCAGAGATGTTCTCAATGGGGAATCTATTCTTACCGTCCGTTATCGTCCGACACATCTGCTCATTGTCCGTTGAATGATCGCATGGTACAGAGGAAATATAATCTGCAAAGGCATTAAGTTTTCATCGGGAAAGAGATATATTTTTTAAAGTAAAAATCTTTATATTCGTAGAAAATGAGCGACCCTCGGGACATCAATTTGCGTAAAGATTAATGGATGTTCTCACCAACTATTCAATTTGTCTAACAAAATAAAATGAAAAAGGTCTATTTCACTTCACGATTTGAATACATTTTAAATATAATAAGAACCCATGTTTTTCTTTCAGTTGCCTCCTAAAATATAAATTGCTACCAAAATTCGTAGCATTCTTATTAAATAGTAGTGAATAATTTAAGTAATTTTAGTTATGGTTCTGTAAATGTAAATATAGCATCGTCGAGGTTCAAAACAAAAGCTTAAGAAATATTGCTTTAATCTTACAAGATCTCACCAATCGTCTTATCTAAGATTTTGCTTCCCACCGTTATCCGAAATTTACGAGCGCCACGAAAATGTTGAGAATGTATTTACCCAAGACGTCATAACTTTATCACCATTTAGGGACTGCTACATTTTACGACGTAGTAAATTTTCTATCTGTTTATTACACACGAGGATTAAGTATGTTTATTAGATCAGATAAATGAATTATAATCCTTTATTTTTATTACAAACATAAATACACATATTTTTAGTGTTATTTAGTGTTATAATTATATTAAATGAAACCAAAGATCAGTGATCATTTACCGTACAGAAAGTTGGACCGGGAGTCATAACTTGTTAGACATCAAAATTTAATTTATGCTTAGGATTTCTCTAATAGCTCAAATCTGGATTAGAAGATCCATAGGCGACGTAATCGACATTTGAAGGTTCAGTGGGCAGGCTACATATCATGCAAAAGGCCGCTGGTGTCTCAAGATTCTAGAGTGGAGATCCACAAAGTGGACATATAACCAAGTTAAGGTTGTCAGAAGAAGGAAATTATGGAAAGGGATGGCTATGTTCAGCAGTAGACTTCCTAGGGCTTAAATGATGAATAGGTAAAAAGAATAAAATTTAAACGTCAAGCTTTCAGTAAACTTCTAAGATTGTACACCGTATTATGTAAATTAAAAATGCTCTTCTAAATCACTCGGTTATTTTTTCGAACCAAAAATTAATACATTTTTTTAACTTTTAACCAATAAAAGTTTTATTTTTATTTAATTTGTTTAAGCCGAGGGTTACAAGATGTTCCAACGAATAAAAGAAACGTTATTATATAGAGGAAATTTCATTGTTTTATACAGTTCTGAGAACTAAGAATAAAAATTTTCTTCACTGCTTTAAATTCAACCTTTTTAATCTAATAAGATTATGGCGAATATTGTGAAATCAAATAACACACAAACATATTGAGATAAATCTTTAATCCCGTTAATAACAAACAGGTTGCTTATCGCGGGCGACAATATATTTTATTGCCTGCCTTTTCTTCATGAAATTCTTTCATAAGCTACATTGATTTGAGAAGTTATCGACCGTTTTTATTACACATGGGTTGTATTTCGTATTATCGTAATATAAATGTCTAACGTACACGTGACGTGACGTGTCTAACAAACGGATATGCCAACCCCTCGTGTACAATAGATGTAGCCAATCAACTTAATTCGGGTGTAGAAAATGAAGAAGTCAGCAATCAAGTTTTATATACGTAATCCCTTCAACGAATCAACTCATGCGAGTAAGCGTTTTTACGAAAGTAGATTTTACGAGGCTTGAGTTTCTTTATTGGACCGTCAACGCGTTTTTTATTATACTGAGGTAGATTTTATTTGCCCTTTATTTTTGTTAAAATGATATTGTATTTCCGTTTATTTTGGGCCGAGTCAAAAAAATTACCATAGTCATTTTTAATACAGAAATTAAACACACCCAGTCATCTATAATAGTGTGGTGATAATAGCAATCGACCGTGGCGTGGTCCATCGTTCCTTAGAACGAATTGATAAACGTTTATCGAATGACGAACGAAGGTTATGACAAGACAAGTTGAAGTGGCTATAATTAGGCCATATAGCAGGCAGAATAGACGCTGCTGGGGTCTTAAAATTCGAGTATAGACTACCGGCCGGACCGGACATCCAACTATGAAGTTCGGACGATCTTTTCGAAGCTAGATGTAAGCCAGTTCAAACTTAGGATTGGTTGGAAGCGGCCTGAGAGGAAATCAGTTTTTTTTTCAGCAGCATCTTACGGCTGAAATTATAATGAAGATGGTCGGTAGACAAAGACTAGGTACTCTTTCGGAGGCACGGGCATGTCTGTCTCTCCATGGAGTGTCCAGTTATGATCTTGGCAACCTTCCAATTCTGTCATGAAGTTTTGTTTTATAATTTTATATATTAAAATTCATTATATTGTCTATTTTATCAGTAAAACCTGACGGGCAGTTTTGCAAAAAATTCACAACTTTTTAAATACCTATATGTGTAACAAAACCTCTCATACGAGTTTCAATTAACGAAGAAAGAGTTAAAATGAATGAATTGTAAAATGTTACAAAATGAAATAACTATTCTTGAATCTTGTTTCGAAAAATCGTCAACTAACAGTTGAAATTAATAATCTCCATTAAATATGTACCGAATTGATCCAATATTGAAGTGTTAATTTAGTGTCTTGGGTTAATCGAGTCGCTGCGATGCAAAGTTACTTGCGGTATTAACTTCCCGGTTGCATTTCCTCCTAAAGTTTACAGATAACTAATGAAATATTTTCGTTTAACATATGTGTTTTGTTTAATCAAGATTAATGTGACGATGAGATACGGTATTAGTTATTTATGTAAGTATGGCCCATACTAACAAATCCACCAAAGTATAGTGGCATCGTAATAATACGAAATATTATAAAGCGACAACTTAACTACGGTACGGTACGGCACAAGATCGTTAGTGAAAAAAGCCTATGAATTGTCTTATCTAAAAAAAAAAGTATATTTTATTTCGCGTTGATACAATTTTAGTTTAATAAAGATATAATCAATGAAGGAAAATTATTAGATGTATTAGAATTAATCCATAATTGTACTGGGCTGCAATAATTACGAATCGCAATGTCTTCTTAAGTTTCAACAGTTTACTCTTATTATAAATAAATATTACTGATCTACTAGAATTATTCATATTTAATATTTAAGAAAGTTTTTTTTGAAAAAATTCAGACAGATTGGTTATTAATGTGTAAGTTTTGAGGGGTGAATGTATGTTAATTAATGGGCGCCATATCAAAAAAATAATTGGTTTCAGAAATAATGATTAACATAATGATATTAAAGTAAGAAGAAGCGTTTACAATTCGAAGAACTTTTTCCATTTACTTTTCAGTTCAGACTACTTACTACATATAAAAAAAAAATTGTTTAGTATTTTTTCCTGCAGATTTTATACCGCCAGTGTTACTGACTTGATGTATTCCAATAAAAAAAAATAATGCAGCGTATTACAATGTATTACAGTGATCGCTTTACACAGATGTTTGGAAAAAGGTATAAAAGATTTCAATTTTTTTTACTGAGAAATGAGCTATACACTAATTCCTTTAAAGCTTTTTCATCTATAACGAATCAAGTGGGGAATGATAGGTATTTTTTCAATATATGGAAGAGCATTTTATATCAGTCTCAGACTCAGAACATTAAGAAATTAGAGAAGAAGACTAGGACCTGAACACGTGTCTGGTCCAAATATTGACAGGGCACGGGGGATTCTCAGAGTACCTGTATAGTTTTAAGCTCAAAGGGTCCTTTGCGCATCTGCGACTCAGCGGTGAGCCAGACGCGATCACTTATCATTCCCATGTTCGGAGGGTTGAGAATGTCTACTGAAATGGAAATGGGTAGGAAGGAGCATTATTTACAGGAACATCGTTTCGCTTTTCGAAGTCGAGAAAAGCCGCCACATTTTCCTACGGTTTAGTCAAACGGTCCTCAGTGAAGTAACAAAACCAGACAAAATCGAATAAGAACAAGACTGAATTGTAACATAAAAATTAGGAAAATTGTAATATGTATACAATTATATCAAAAAAGAACCATTGAAGGAAAATAAAAAAAATATATATTAATTGTAAATTTAAAAATAAAAATCTCTAAGAATGATCGGCATCTTTTCAATTTCAAAGAGTATATCTTGTCAGTCTTAGAATCAGCACATCAAGGAAATGGATACGAAGACTTTAGAAGAGATCTGGACACGTGTCTGGTCCAAATGTTCACGGGGCACGGGGGAATCTCAGAGTACCTGTATAGGTTTAAGCTCAAAGGGAGTCCTCCATTTAATTCCGCGTCGCCAAAATTCAGACAATATGCTATTTGAGAGAGGAGTAAAATTACTGTACAGTATATCTAGTTTAAAACATCTAAGTTTTTATCATAAAAAAAGTATTATTAATTTTGTAACATTTATTGGTTTTAAGCCGAAGATATTTATTTACAAACCTATAAACTTTGAGAAACTTAGTTGCTTAATAATTAGAGTGAAAAAATCGTGAAGCTTATCTCAAAATCTTGTAAAATATAACATTTGAAAGAAATAATGAGGCTGTTTTTGCAGTTTACGTAATTTTAAAAAGAATTAGACATACTGTAAAAAAATTATAGCAACTGCGATATATGTTGTTGTGTAGGCTGTGTGTTTGTGTAATAAACCTTCACAATACGGCAGTAATTTATGTAGTAAACAAATATAAAATATACGGTACAGTGTCGCATATAGCAGCGGTAAAAGCTTATAAATTCATGACTTTGAGCAGGTTGCCCAAGTTTTCGCGATAGTCATAAATTTTAAATAGCGATAAACAAAATATGAAATCTATTACAATAGCATTGGAAATGATACGCAACACGCTACACCAAGGATATCGTTTAATTTTTGTGTTACTTCAAAGTCAAATACAAAATTTTTTAATTTTAAAATAAATGTAGGAATGTAAATGTAAATTATTCAGCTTAGTATAATATTTTCAAAAATTACAATTTGCTTCAAAGATATGTCAGTATCTTTATATTAAAGTATAAATTATGTATAATTAACATTATATATATATATATATATATATATATATATATATATATATATATATATATATATATATATAGACATATATGTATTTTTTAAATAAAATTTAACAATTAAAGATATTAATCATTCATTACTAAATTAACTATAAAGGTTCCATTTTACACATTTGCTGTTTTTTATATATTTGTTATGATTTCTCAATGGTTCTTTCGCGTAATTATTGAAAACATTTTTTTTCAACTTTTTCAATTTTTTAAAACATTTTCTAAAATTTCAAAATATTTGTTGGTTTTTTAAACAGTTCCGTTTTAATTTAAATTTAAAGTAAATTTTCAAACTTCTATATGAAAACGTAATTACATATCAAAACGAAGCTTCCCAAACAGCTCAAAGAAACTTTTTAACATGGTTGACATAACTTTGTTGCAAAATAAGTTGAAGCCTCAAGTCAAGTGAACCAATTAAACATTAGTCTCTGTTTAAGTAATAAACTTTATGTATATTTTGACATCATGATTTTAATTTCATGTCTCTTATAAAACATTTCAATATCCTTGACGTTCCAAAATCTGTTTTTTATGAAACGAAAAACATCGGAAGTGAATATGACGTGAATATGCGTAATCGATGGAACAAGTAAAAAAGGCCAGTTGTCTGTGAAAATCTCTGAAAGCCTCTGACGCTGCTTAACGGCCCTTAACTTACGATAACATCCGAGGTTGCATATTTAATATATATTTCGTATCTTAAATTTTTTCGAATAAAAATGCCTATTGATTTTACCCATAAATACAGAATATGTTCAGAATTAGTATAGTAGTTATAGCCACTCTGATATTAATAATTATTTCTCTTTCTTAAGTAATTCCCTTATCCCTGATGGTCTTGGTTAAATGCCACGGTATCAATTGCTTCCGATAGCTGCTGTATAGGTTTTTAGCATCATCTGGTCGAGTGTTTTTTTGCGGTTACACTAAGTTATCGTCCCCACAACTCATGTATTATCGAATTATGTGAGCCGTATATGGACAAAAGGCGGGAGGTGATGTTGTGCTGTGAATTGATCGATACATTTGTGTGATTCGCATTTCGCATTTAAAATCACATTAAATTTAATAATTTTTACACGAAAAGCTTAGAAATCTTTTAAATAAATTAAAATTTTCATCGCCGGGGTGTTTACAGCGCAGGTTTTTTGCGCTTACTGAGCGCTGACAGTTGGGAGTGCGATTGCTGCTTGATACGGATCTTTCTTCTTCCAGCTGCGAGTCACACGACAGCCTTGTGTACAATTTTTCTTATGGATAATAGTAGATTAATTTAAACTTTATTTTTAAAAAATAGAATTTGACTATTACTAAATTCGATACAACGTTTCTTATATTTTATTCGAAGTCGCCGCCCAAGCACTACATACCTTAAAGTGCCTTAAACGTTTTGAACAACGTGCCAAGCCAGCTCATGAAGGAAGGTTTTAGAATATTGTAGTCGATCGAAAGTAACTAATATAGCATACAGGAATAGCAAATTAAAGTGTCAGTAGGCCGCATAGCACAAAGGGCAGATGGCCGCTGTGACATAAGGTTCTGGAGTGGTCACCATGAACAGGCAAGTACGAACTGACAGTGACAGACGAGCTAAGACACATTGCCGGAACACACTGGAAGCTTTCAACTGGTCGTATTGAAAATCAAGGCGTCCAGCGTTGAACGTCCTAGAAATGAAACACAAAATAAGGATACGAAAAAGTTTACAATTACGTTATTTATAACGAGGATTAAAAATATTTAAAATAAGTTTTTCATATTTCAGTGAGTAAATCTCGTTACGTGAAAGCAAGCACTGAACAGAAATATCGAGTTCCCTAAGCGATTTTCATATTTCAGCTTCTGTCGATATTGTGCCATTGTTAGCTGACGTGAATACAATAGCGCAGGTGATTGAGAAAGATAAGAATATTGATAACAATGTAAATATATTTATTTTAACGTAAAATAAATTTTACTTTCTCATGTCTATATTTTATCTCTAGTTGATTGAAAATGACATTAAATATTAAATAAAATGCTTCAATTTAAATTTTCAGGTGTGTTGAGATAATTACAAAAGTCTTTATCGAGAGAAAATAAATATAAAAAAAAATTATTGTATAGCACACATATAAAATATGATATACACAGAGAGATTTATATCATAATATTAAGCTTTTAAAGTTTTTTTTAAAAGAGGGTTTCTGATATTGGTATAAATTTAAAAATATAAATTTATTCGAACATCAAACGTTGTATAAACTGACAATTCACTTTGTTTCCTTTCCATTTGTTTGATACATTGCCAAACCATTCACAACGTTTACATATACGTTGTTTATACAAATTTTAAAGATTCGATATGGTAACAAATATAACAAAGTTTGTAAAATACGTGTTTTATATATATTTTTTATTAGGGTGTTAACTACTTATTATAGCAAAGGCAACAATATTCGCACAAATTATTTTTAGCATTATATATATTATTTGGTTATTTTAGTATACATATATATTTTTAATACTTAAGTTTTTCGTTTCAACTTAAGAGCAGTACTAGCCCAGTGATAGACGACTGAGACTTTGGATCGTAAGTCGCGGGTACGATTCAAGGGATGCTATCTTGTATAATTCATACTTTTACCATTAATTATGTAGGATTGCCACTGTTTCCAAATTAGTTTCCAGAGGATAGGCAGCAGCATCCTCCGCGTACCATAATACCCCACTGCAATAGCCAACCCGCTTGCCAAGCGTGGCGATTATGGTATATATCCCCATAGATATCTATGGAAGACGCCTTGAAGTGGGCGTCTATTGGCTGAAACGATGAAGAAGTAAACGTCTATAATTACGATTTGCAGTGAGTCTTTTGAGGGAAATGTGTAATTTAAAAAGAGAAAGCATAATATTATCAAGTGTTATTGATTGAGTTGTAAACGCTTCTAAAGTTACAGTCGCCAAATATTCCACCCATCTATGTAATAGGTGTCAAGTTATTATTACACTTAGAGTTCTTAACTTTGATATTTATATAATAAGGTCGATATAATCGCTTTCAAAATAAATACGTTATTCATACATTTAGAAATTAAGATATTTATGTATATAAATTCTGATCACGGTAAATATAAACAAAAAAGGTAAACACTGTTCTTGACCTTAGCTTTAAGATGTGTCATTGTCATTGATCATAACTTATGAAGATTTTCACAACTGATGACGATATATCAATATAAATATTGATATTTCGTCATCAGTTTTATGATTATATCAATAAGGACATGTCTCTGAGATTTATGAATTACAAAATAAAATTCCGCGAAGCTATTTGTTGCGAACCCTAATATTAAGGTGAAACGTGAACGCTATTCTTGTTCTTGTTAGTGTATCGATTGGCTTGAAAATCGGTCATCTACCGATTCCTGCTACATGGAATATTTAGACGAAGTATAAAAGGTTCAAAGCGGTGAATACAGCTTTCAATTAATGTATGCAAAACTCAATCCAAAAATAAATTGTTTTAGAACTAGCGTAATGGTAATATACAAAAAATAAGGGTTTTTAAAAATTCGTATTATTACTCCGTAAAATTATTTGTTGTTTACTATTCTTCTCTGCAGACTTTGTAACGCTAGAAGTCTTCTTATATACCGGTGATTGAAAACAGGTCTGACCTTTTTTTAAAAAAAAAAATTCCTTTAAAAAATAAGATATACATTCAGCAACTATAAGCTTTTACACCTATAACCAATCAAATAGTGTATTATCTGTAAAAGTTAAAATATAAAGATGAAAGTGATTTTGTAGTTTTAGTCACATTAGACATCAATGTTTAAAATTGACCGCATCACATTCCTACCCTACGACCATATTTTTACTCCGTCTTTATACTTGAATTTACAAAAATGATGTGTAATATTTTTATTGTATAAAAATGCAATATTTCACTCACTAACATTTCGTAGGCTGAGGATAATAAATATTCAAATATTCTTCTCAGGCTTTATATCGGCGCTTTATCTTCGTCTAAATTGTAGATACAGCTAACCGCAAGCTTAAATGTATATCGTCGAAACGTGCACAATATATTCTTATCGAAATATAATATTTCTTGACAACATTGATAAATATACTGAAAAAATCATTTTTTCAATGCTATTTACACGTGAAATGAGCTGCGCGTGAACTTGATTTTATTTGCTATTCCGTGCCGATGTAAGAAATAAAATCTGCCGAAGCTTGCTTTCGTTATTCTACGACTTGAAGTACCACATTGATTTGTTTGCTATGATGCTCTTTAAACTGGATGATAGTGATGTTTTAACGTTACCGTTTTCTATGAAAAGAAACTTAGAAAAAGGTTTGAAACACTAGAAAGACTGCCGTTGTTAAATAAACGATTTCATAAAGTAAAAAGGGCGGTAGTTTTTTTTTAAGTTACTCCTTGTTTAGACATGGCATTAAATGGTTTGTACTTTTATTACCTATGTTTAAAAATAAAGTTTCAATTTTAAATAAATCTCGTAATACATTGTTTTTCAAGCCTTCAAACCTTTACTGTTAATTATCAGAGTCTTTTTATAATAATTTTTTCAGTTAGTTTTTTACTTTCATTTTTAATTATTCTATTTATTATTTGCCTAGACTTAACTCTTAAGTATTACTTTATTATCTCGAAATACCTTGACTTATATCTGAAAAGATCGCAATCGTAAAATGACACTACGGACATCCTAGTGTGAAAAGATGACGTTAATCCTGTCTTTCCGGTACAAATTCCTAATGTGATATTAGATAGATTTGAGATTCGGCTCTTTCGGGAATGTGCGAATAATAAATTATGTCTTGAATTACAGCTCGACCCGAGGTTCTCACTTTTGGTTGCTTGTATCCATTCAATCCATGGACCGTCCACCTAAGAGCTGAGTGACCCCTTAATCCTGCGAATCAAATAATGTAATGGCTCGTTCTGAACTTCCTGAGATCCAAACTATGCATTTCCAGCGCTCAGTTGTCATATTGTCTACTACCTAAACCATTACACACTTTGACTATCTCTAGGGAAACAATTAACAAAGAAAAATGAAAAAAAAATTGTCACAAATGGTTGTTTGAAGTTTTTCTCACAAGCCAAATTCTAATAATATATCGGAAAGATTATTTGACACTACCGCGAGTTTTCCAGTTTCGTTAAAATATATAGGAATATATTAACAATGAGCTTAAGTGTTTTATTTTTTTTCAAATATCATAGTCATATTCGTCGAAAAATTGCAAAGGGTAATCCGTTAAGCTTTCCGCGTATAACCGTGAATAACATTAAAACATTTAAGTAAGTTAGAAGATATTGTGCAAATATTTAAATAAATAAACAAAGAATCTGAAATGACACATTTTTTATGACAATAGAAAAAATAAAAGATGAATTTTTCCTCTCTTATAGTAGTTTGTTACTTCATTGCTGTAAATTCAAAATAATTTATGTATTAAAATGTTTGGTTCATTATATTCTCATTTGTCAACCAGTCCTACATTCTTATTCAAATTATCTCGTAGAAGAATGAACACCACGGTTGAGATAAATATTTCAAGACCGAAAGAATTTTGGGTTACCACCATACTTAGATGAGGGTTTCCTTCAATTCCCCAAACCCACCTTCAGCACACCCTAGTGAGTCCTATGAATATATGTATCCTTTACACTTAATAGACATTCGCCTTTAAAAGTTAAACTTTAATTGTTGTTTGATTAGTAAATGTTAGTACGTTATAATTATAACATGTAACTTTCATTGCCATTTCTTTAAATCCAAACGGCGAATACAGAATATACAAGCTAAAAATATTAATGAGGCAACAATAAAATAATCTGAATTTAATTTTAAGGTTGCTTTCCTTACCTCCATTCAATCATTCATTCAAATTTTATGTTTATGACGTGGATATCATTTTCATTTAAAGCAGCAAATATGTCATTAGTTGCAATTTTCGATTAAGTCATATTACAAAAATAAGAGTTGTTTACAGATGAACATAAATTGACATGTACAAATAATCTTTATTTATAATCTCTTCATTCAACAAAGAGTTGTACGTAAGGGTATGTTATACAGATTAAAAAAATATTCAATGATTTGTATATAAAAACCTGCAGGGAGGAGGGAATTTAAAAAAAATAATTAACAGTACGTACAAAAGTAATGTCGTTGTAAAGGAAAATAAGTGAAGTTTCTCGGACGAGAAAGGTTACATAGTCTGTTAAGTAAGAAGATACATGGTCTCCCCGACTTAACTGCACAACGCGCGGTCATGCACCATCAATAAAACAACCTAAAGTCATCCACAACTTCTCGTCTGCAGTCGAGGCCGCGATAAATTCGACGCCGGTGGGTTGAATGTTTCGGACTTATCAGAATTTATAGAGGGGAGAAAATAAATATAAGATTTTTTTAAATTGACCTATTCGATTAGTTTTCTTACAAAGACACTTCTTTCGCTGTGAAAACCTTTATTAGAAAAACTCAATAATTTAAAAATGTATAGCATTTTATTTAAATCTAACAAAACCTTGGGTTAATCAAAAATATTTGCTAAGGTTCCATAGTTTTATATCACTTCTCTCACCGTATACAGTATACAGCGGATATGATATCTGTCAATCTAATTTTAATTGAATTTCTAACCCGGTGATCTCCGTGTACACTAATGCAAACAATCAATTAACCTTTGTAATTCGGTTGCAAATCCCTACCATCCACCTAAACAGATAATACTCCAGTAATTTGCTTCGACCATTTCTATTCTGCAAACAAGATGATTGAAGCATTAATAAAATACATGTCATTTATTTGTCGGCGTGAACTTGTGAAATTGCGTGTTTGTTGAAAAGTGATTGTTGGAATTAGTGAAGGTCGCGGGAGATCGCAGGACATCGCAGAGTTCGTAGCGATCTTAGAGAGAGACCTAAGCCGTGAAATGGGCGTCTTTCGGCAGACACGATGTTGATGATTTTTGTAATGTAGACATATATTTTATGTTGGCAAGTATAAATCGCTGCCTTGCACCCCGGTGCAAGGAATTCCTGCGCACAGCGTTTGGAAGTGCGAAAGTGATCTCGGACTTTCTCGCCGCCCTCTCTGCTGTTGCTGCCCGTCAAATCCTTTGCCCCTGCGCACGGATTCGCTACGCTCGGCGTTTAGAGTGTCGGAAGTGTCTTCGGACTTTCCCGCGTCCCGTAGTTGCCGACGTAGTGTCCGCCTTCTTGCACCTCAGTGGAAAGAAACTCTGCTATCAGCGTTTGTTTCCAGTTCCACTTCTCTGTTTCCACGGGCTCAATTTCGATGAAGCTGTACAAAGCCTAGGTTGGCCAGCAGCACAACATCAGATACATCAACGAGCCTTTGAAAAGAAATTTGTCGCAGCAGTACATCGTCAAATGTAAGGGATTCTTATGAAAATGTACTGCATCGGGCGTATTTCGTGATCCCTAAAAAATATATTAATAGTACCGGCAAAGCTAAAAACAAATTTTTGTGTAAATGTTAAACCACCGGTTTAAGTATACTCTCTAAGTAATGAGTAATTGGGCGTTTTACCGCCGACGTTCTTTTAATCACTTAAAGTCAAGAATTGAAGTCAAGGAGTAGTTAATCTAAAAGTAATTAAACTAAATGACTCTTAAAATTTTACCTAACTTAAAAAAATGCCGTACTTATAAAAAATGTTGGTGCATTTCCTTAATAATTATAACTAAAAATGCTACCTAATTTTATAGTTATTGTAGCAAGCACTCTTATTATAAACATACAGAGTATTTGTTATAGGTGTAAAAACTTTAAGAGGATATATAGATTGTAAAACAACTTATTTGCTGTCAATTAATGTATGGTAGCCTAACGGCAGAGGACTGGGACTTGCGATCGTAGATTGCGGGTTCGTTTACCGAGATACAAATCTTATATAATTCATATTTTGTGCATCAATAATATGGCAGTGTCACTCTTCACAAATAAGTTCCCAAAAGGATAGGCAGCAGAGTCCTCTGCGTACCATAATACCATATTATGATCATTAACCTGCCTGCCAAACGTGGCGATTATGGTATATCCCCCACAAATGTCCTTGGAGGAGGACTATGCTTTGCAGTGAGCAACTATAGGCTGAAACAACGACGATGATGACTTCAATGATTTCATAAATAATAAATAACATAATGATAAGAAAGTAAAGGCGTTTTCAAAAGAAGGTTTACTATATATTTAAGTTCAATACTGTTTACTATCTGCCTCTCATCTATCTGCATTTGCTATCTATTTTGTATTACAAAAAGTGATAAGCCGGTCGCATTCAAATATCACACTTATCAGAGATCACTTTATGCAGAGGATTTGAAAATAGGTGTAAAGCTTTAAAGTTTTTTTTGCTAACAAATGAGCTATACATTCATCTCATAATAGCTTTAACATATATAACTAATTAATCTGTACACAAGAGAACAACGCGACTAAAATAATTCGAGGCTTTAATACATTGTATCCGTCGCTTGCAACGAGTGTCAGTATAATCCTATAACTCTGCGGAATACTGCACCCAGATTAAGTCAAAGGGTTGTTACGGCTATGAATGATATCTATTATATATTACGTACTAAATTTATAGATACGGATTAGAAATGAAGTATGGATATTGAATTCTCCTTTAACTGGCAGCCGCATCGTAGGATATCCAGTCACTAGGTGAACAAACGACCTCGGTAATGTCGTAGAAAGACGCCGAATATTGGCCGCTTAAAACAGGTCTTATTAGAAATATATGGGTAGGGTTATGTACAGAAGTAGATGTGTTATTGCTGAAATGATGATGAAGAAATATTAATTCAGTGACATAACTTTTGGATTTCGGTCATAAAACAAGTTTTTTTTTTGAAAAAATGAAAAGTTATGGATTTCATATAAGTGCTGGTCAGTAAATAGCTGGTCAAATCGAATACTATAAACGAAGAGTGGCCAAGCACCTTGATAGTTCAAGCCATTGTTCGAAATTTAAAAATTTTCGCGAGCCGCAATTTAATACGCACTTAAAACACTAATGAATATTTTTTTTACGAAAATTATATTTTTTTAAATTATATGACAAAAATACAAAATATATGTTTTGAAGTTAGATATGATGGCACACGTATATGACAGCACTCCTAATAATACTTAAGATGTCGGTTAATTGATTATGATCGGTGTAGAGTTTTATTTAATTTAACTGTGGTATAATAATAACAATAATTATTTACACCAGTAATTTGTTTCGATTTCCCAGGAGCTGACACAGGTAACATAAATTTAAATATTGAAATAATTCGACTATCAATTGGAGCAAAAAATAATCGTTCAAAGAGCCGTATGTGGCTCGAACCGCCTTTTATAAGCAGTCTTTTATAAGGTAATGAAATTTTTTTGAAGTTTAACTACATTTCACAAAAATGCGAACAGGTTGAATTTAATATAGCGGCGTGCTTTTAGTTTGATAAAACTGTATAATCAAATAACAGGCATCAGTAACGAAACTCCACTAAATATGAATGTAAACACAGCCAGGGAATAATATCTATCTGTAACGTAAGATCGATCATTATCGTCTTTAGGGTGAGGCCAAAGCCTTGTTACGAGCATCTATCGGCTGACGATGGTGATAATGATAACGCATTTTTAGGCAGACAAGCGTTTTATATTTCAGGCGTTTAAAAATTCTCAGTCACATTGTATTAGGTGAAAAGTTCGTAATGAATATCTTAATACAATGTATTGTAAATATTTAACGAAGAATATTAGTAACGTTTTCTCGATAACAGCCAGTAATCTGAATAGGTCGAGCTTTATGAGAAACGATGCCAAATATAAATGTTAATATGAACATGCTTTAGGGATTTCAGAATTGCAATACGGAATTCCACAATCTCGATGTTATTATCAATGCCACAGAGAAATGGTATTCTTATTCTTATTTGTAAATTAGCTTCAAAATATATTTCGGAAATCGGAACTCATCTCGTAGGTTGTAAAATTAAATAAAAATTTGTTTTTTTTAATCTTAGATTAATATATATTAATAAAATCTTTTAATTGCCAAGTTTATCAATAAATATGAAGTATAATTGAAATTTAAAGAAAATATCCATTTTGTCACTTTTTAAATATTAGGAGTCGTCCACTCATTCCAGTCGCTGAAATAACTCAATTCAGAACAAATGTCTTCCGTTATTGATTCAGCAGGTAGTTTCTACATAGGGTTGGAAGTTGGCTTTCTACTTTACAGCGCAAACACCACAAAGCATCACATTCTTCTTGGTATACGTATGCGGCAGACATTTCAATGGTAAGCGCACGCAAAGTGGAGCATGCTTTAAAAACGAACACGGGCTACGGTTTTAAGGATTCATCATTTCTATTTTATCTCGAGCACATAGCCGCGCTAGTAGAGATTTAAAAGTGTCAAACCTTTATATGTTATAGAGAAACCAGTAAATATAAATAAAAAAAATGTCACATTTTTAATGGAAACATGTATTTGGTAATCTTTTTCCTGACAACAAAAACGCTGTTTACAAAAATATTTCTACATTATTACTACTTTATACTTAGAGAAGTATTACGAAATCTTTAAAATTTGATAACAGACATCAGTTTTATTTTTTTTATCATTAAATGTTGAATGTATAACCGGTATATAACACATTTCATAGGTAGTACTGAAAAAGTCGCATGAAGGCTAAAAATAAATATAATATTACAGTATAATATGGCAGAAATTTCAAGACATATTGGTATATTAAAAAATCAAATCAACTGAGTGTTGTGCCGGAACCGAACTGCCAAAATCTGATTGCAACTCGAATGCGTTATTTCGTTCTTATTTTAAATCAAATTTTCACTAACGTATTAAAAATAAATTTATGAAAGATCAACAAGCTAATGAACATTACATGTTCCAAATATGATTCATAATTTTAAATAAGAGTTTGAAAATGGTATTTTATAAATTTGAGTAAAAAGAGATCTGATTAAACAAGAAAATATTTCATACACGAATTTAACAAATTATAAACTGTTTTCTGCTTTAGCTCGTTCGTAAAAAAGTTTAAAAAGCTTTGAAGTTTTAAATGGTTTTCTTGTAAAATTTCATGCAAAGTTTTGAAATATTACAACGCGATCAAAGTACTTTAAATAGTTTCACAAAACATAATTAATATCACAATCAAAACCAAAAGACCTTCGTAATTAACAGCTATAAGTATAAAGAATTTTGAAGCGATCTTACATTCGATTTTTTGAACTTATCGATTTAATCATAGATGAAATTATAATGATAAATTATATCGATATATTTTTTTTATTTATATAACTGAATTGATGACTCGTAGCAAATAATCATTGTATAAAACCGATTTGTATTTATAATCTAAATTGTTCAAAACATCTTCGCCTATCTCTTTTCGGGTCGTTACACCGGTTTGCTAAATAATTGATCAAGACTGATAAGGGTAGTTTGTTCTCGAACTTTTTGCGGTCACGATGAACCTTATCCGTCCTTATTTGAGTTTTATTTTTTTTTATTAATAAGTAATTTTAACACTTGTAATATTTATTATAAATATATGACAAAACTTGTGATTGAGTTTAAAGATTTGATTTTAATTCATCATCGTATCAGGCACCCACTGCAAGGCAGGCCTTGCCCACATCCGGCAACTTCCCGCGATTGTATTAAAAAAATTATGAATGAGAAACATGATTCCTTGTGTAAAAAAGAACAAGGAATCACCCAGAAAGAGATTTTTATGTGTCTAAGAAATAGGCTTAGTAGCGTTTTTAAATGTGAGTGACGTCAGCTTTGTCGACTTCACCAACATAAATTTCCTGATTATATCAAACTTCCATTACGACACAGTTTCATGAGAATCTATATATTCGACTGATTTATAAGAGAACGACAACATTATGAGAAATTCAGCGTCTGGTGTCTTGCGTCCAGCCTCGTATAAATAACATAAGTTATACAAATGTTCATTCTCCCATTTAACGATCAGGTTATTATAAAATATATGTTTACGCTACAATAATGAATTTTTAAATATTACTCCATTTCACCAAGGACAATAACAAGGTCACGCCGACATATAAATGATACACTAATTTCATCAAAGCTCCAGTCATCTTATTTACAGAACAGAATCCGTCGAAGCAAATTACTGGTGTATTATCTGTTTAGGTGAATTTGCAACCCAATTACGGAGGTTAATTGATTGTTTGCATTAGCGTATACGGAGATCACCGGGTTAGAAATTCAATTAAAATTAGATTGACAGATATCATATCCGCTGTATACTGTGTACGGTGAGAGAATTGATATAAAACGATGGAGCCTTAGCAAATATTTTAATTAACCCAAGGTTTTTGTTGGATTTAAATGAAATGCCATAAATTTTAATTTTATTGACTTTTTCTAATAAAGGTTTTCTCAGCAAAAGGAAGTGTCTTTGTAAGTAAACTAATCAAAAAGATAAATTTAAAAAAATCTTATATTTATCTTCTTCCCTCTATAAATTCTGATAAGTCCGAAACATTCAACCCACCGGCGTCGAATTTATCGCGGCCTCGACTGTAGACGAGAAGTTGTGGATGACTTTAGGTTGTTTTATTGATGGCGCATGACCGCGCGTTGTGCTGTTAAGTCGGGCAGACCATGTATCTTCTTACTTAACAGACTATGTAACCTTTCTCGTCCGAGAGTATTCACGTTTTTTTACTTTACAATAATATTATTTTCGTACCCACTGTTTACACTGTTACTTAGTTTTTACAATATGTTTTTATGTACAGGTCTTAAGTTACAGTTCACTGAATTACATATTTTAACTATAAAAAATAGCACTGTGGTACTTAGACCACTGTATCTTGAGTGACAAGTTTTTAATAAAAGATTATTTGTATAGTACATACATTTTTATAATCATATATACCTATTTAATTTTTTTTCGGACATATAACAAGGCTCAAAGTCACCTAGAGAGCAATGGATGCTATGCTCGTAGCTTCTATGTAAGGTCGAATCGGAAATGATCCGCAGAAGAATTAACGTCATTGACGTTGCGTGAAGAATATCTCGTCTGTAGTGGCAGAGGGCGGATCATATTGATCATGCATCCGACAGCCGTTTGGGTTGAAAAGTTATCCATCGAGTTAGTAGATCGACGACATAATTATGATCGCACGGAGTCGCTAGATGCGACGCAAGACTTGTCATTGTGGCGACCTTTGAGGGGAACTTTACGCTATGAAGTGGGCGTATACCGACTGCCGCGAATGAATGAATACTTATTTAAACATAACGATAGAGGAATGAATTTTACACTGTTGGAACTTATTATTATTTTTATTTCAACTGATGGAAGCTCGTATCTTACTAAACTAAAATTTTTGTATTAAATTAAAAACTAAATAAAATTTTGATGAAAAAGTAAACAAAATATGTAATTGATTTTGTATTCGCCGGATTTCATTTATTTACCTCGTAATAAGGAGTCAATACTAAACGATTAAGGAAGTAATGAATAACAATGATTCAGTAAGTTTTCTTGGTTCAAAAATTACTATAATTTCTCTTTTAGAGATAAATATATCCATAACGACTCGAGTTTGAATATGCTTTTATTTAGTGTAAAGAATTAATTCATAGGGCTCACTAGGGCGTGCTGAAAACGGGTCAGGGGAATTGAAAGAAACCCTCATCTATGTATAGCGCTGACCTAAAGTTCTTTGAGGGCTTCTTTTGAGAGACCTTTAATGGACTTGAAATATTTATCTCAACCGTGTTTGGAAATATTATGCAGGTTTGGAAGTTCAAGTTTAACTAAACCTATCATTAATTTATTTCTATTACCTCAATCAAGTAAGACAAATGAATATAAATACATTATAAATTATTTTATTCCTGTTGACGAGAGGGACACATTTTTTTCAATATTTTTAGCTAACTGAATTTCTTTACATTGTGCAACTCTTCTAACTTCCTGGAAGGTTAATTTAATTTCAAAGGCGGATTACGATTTGAAATGTGTCAACGAAATCGACTATAATGCGTGGAATAAAAAAAAACACGTTTTGATAATCTTGACAATTTCTTCGTAAATTAACTAAATTTATAAATCAAGAAAACTGCAGAGTAATTTTTGGGTACTAATAACATAAGTGGTAACAAATTAATCCATAGGACTTGAAATAAATGAACGGGACTATATGCAGGGAGATTAGTTACAGATGTAAAAGCTTTTGAAGGGTGATTGTATAGATCGTCAGCTAAAAACTTTAAAGCTTTTGTATAGATTTCCAATCAGTATAAAGTGATCACTTTGATAAATGCTACATTCATTTATTTTTTTCTATTGGTATGACAGGCCAATAACTTCTGGCAGTACAAGGACTGCAAGGACAGATAGTAAACGATTATTTATTTTAATACGTAGTAATTTGAATTTTTAAAATGCTTTTTCTTATTATATCATCATTACGTTTTTTTTTGGAGCATTGATTTTGGGATAGGGTGTCCCATACATTAGTTGACAGCAAATAATCTACGAAAAATAGCTACTTCAAACGACCATCTATAAATAAACATTTTTTTTAAATCAATGGTTTTTCCAGGCACATTCGAACTATGTGATATTTTAAATGGTTGACTTATCTTGTTGTAGTTGTTTTTCATAGACAATTGCTGTTTACACAGAGCACTGACGTTGCTATATTTAAACCTTAATGACTCCAAGGGTTCTCCCAGGAAAATCAGCACGAGCCATTACATTATTTAATTCACTCGATTGAGAGGCCACTCAGTTCCAAGACGGGCGATCCATGATGTGATTGGGCGAAAGTACCCTCGGCTTGGACTGTCACTCAAGATGTAATTTATCATTCGAACATTTCCGAGAGGAGTTAACAATAGGAAAACTGGAAATTGTAATATTTGTAGAAATAACTCATTGTATTTCGTGAATTAATTAAGATATTAACTTCATATTTAAACATGGATTCTCTCTTACTCTCTTTGAGTCTTTTCAGTGTATGGTTTTTTTTTTCTTTAAAAATATAACAAAGAATAGGACAGTGAAAAGAAGATCGTGTGGTTTCTCTGTTTGTAGAATTTATGTATACCACTTAGATAATACATCTCCCTGTTTCCTTTATAGCATCGTATAAATGTTTTACGGAAACCGCTTAATGTAAGCAATTTCATTAAGGACTCACAATAGCAAAGAGTTCTCGCTTTAATTTGACCTCTATTTGTAATTTCGAGTTTATTATCTTTTCACCTGACTTATTTTTTATATAAATTAAAAAGAATATGATATTAAAATGTTAAAGCATTTTTAGTTTGTTTTTAAATATAAGTATGAATAATATTAACAACTCGTGCAACTGATGACCGTTAGGGCCTAAACGTCTGGACCGGTCATTGTAGCGATCTTTGGAGCAAGGATGTTTTTCAGTGGGCGTCTATCAGTTAAAAAGAAGAAAAAGATGATATTAAAGAATTTATTATAAGTTTTATGATCTGAATATCATTATATAAAGTAATTTGTTTGAAATTTTCTAAAACTTTTTTTTTTGTTTTATTACCTCATAAATTTGGTACTCCATCCGTAACTTCAAGTCGTTAGCGCAGCATTTGAATGCAGGATTATTCAAATACATTCAGCCGGAATACAGAAGATTTGAATAAAAATTTTTAATTTAAAATCGGTTCAACTCGAAATAAAATGTAAGATAATGCGGCAAGGGAAGATTTTATTACTTTCTAATATTGGTAATGATTCAAGTTTTCCTTATAACAGAGCGAAAGAATGGAATAAACATGGAATGATACAATAAAAGTTTCTGGTTTAAAAAAATCTTTACTTTGTTGTTATTATTATTTCTTAATATTCTTCGAACTATATATGTCGTCAACATTATTCTTGTAGAACAAAGTTATTTATGTTTTTATGGATTCAATTTTAAATGTACTATGATAATCAAGAATGAACAGATTCGTAGATAAACGAATGTAACTGATATAGTTTTTTTAAAATAACATTTTGTAGGCATTGGACAAGCTACATAGCGCGCAGTACTGATGCGAGCATTGTGTGGTGAGTCGTCTCGTTCATATCTACGCGGTTCCAGATACTATATTATACAGGACTTTTGAGTTAAGAACTATTATTGGCCTTTTGCTCTTTAAAAGTAGTAACTCTTTGTTCATTTCTGTATGATTTTATAGTACTCGCTTTTGCAAAACTCCCTGTCATGTAATAAATTCCATATGCTTAAGAAATATAAAATAATAAAATAAATCTTTTACAATAAAAATGATTTTGATGAGGTAATACAGTTCGGGAATGAATTGCTCAAAAGGCTATTTTAAGGATATTTGTTAAAAAGTGATCACAAAAACGTCAGGATGTAAGTCTCTTCACAAATCAGCGCGGACTTGGGACACCTGTAATTATGTATTATATGTAAGTTAAAGGATTCTTTACCAATGAAGCGATTTTTCTTCCTTTTAACTTATAGTCGCCTACTGCAAGGCATAAGCTTTCGAAATTACTAGCTTTTCGCTGTCTGCATCTAGCTCCTTACAGCTATCTTACCTTGGTCATTGGTCCACCCATACGGCATCTACCGGCTCATGATCGACCTTTTGGCTACAATGAAATGGAATAATTTCATTATGGATATAATAAAAAGTGAAAAAGAAAAAACATTAAAAAGAAATTGTCCGTAATCATCTTTTCATTCGTTTAGTAAAAAAATTTGCTCCTTAGAAGCATTTTACTTAATTCAATAAAATTTTCTTTATAACATTACTTGTTTTCGTTCATTGTACAAACTGCGGTAAATAATGAAAGCCTCTGGGGTGTGAGATGTAACAAAGCATACAAACAACATAAACTGGATACAATGGTCATTAATACTCAGAGCTTGAAAGCATCGCTCGGGAATTAAAAGAAAACGTATATCTTTGTTGACACACTCTTATGACAATGATATACAGGTGTAGCATGGAACCTATTACTATTATATTCGATCGAAATAACAAAATAAAATATCGCATCATCTTCTCTTTTTCCTTTCAAACGATAGACGCCCACTGCAAGCGATGGGCCTCTTTCAAAGATCGCCATGGTTGCGCTTACATTTTCGTCTTCTACGAGTACTATTTTTAGTCTTAATTTTTTGGATTTTTTTAGCTTATGAAGTGATTTGGTATTGTTGTAAAAGCTTTAAAGTGGCTATAGTTGTAAAAAGGGGTGAATTATGAAAAACTACCTTTTTATAAATTAATGTATGATACACTCAATTCAAATTTCTAAAACCATCGGTTTTAATTGAATAATGGAATCATAATAACACTGTGATCAAAAAAGTAAGATGAAATTACCATTTAAAACTTCGGGGCATTAGGAAGGCAGGTAATATTTTTCCTAGGTTGGTAGGACTGTCTATAACATTTGCCAAGCGTCTGTTTGTAAAAACGTTTAATTATCTCCAAGTTACACGTATTTTAAAAACTGTATTCGCCACATTTGGCTTAGTGCGACTTCTAGCCATTCAGTAAAGACATTTTGTAAACAAATACATCTTACATCCTAATTGCGGTATTATGTGTAAGAAAAGTCGTTTTCGAAATTCGTATTACTACAGACTATGGCTTTAGAAAATATTGGCCTGCCGCATTCTAATAGAAAAAATTGAATGTTACATATCGCAAAATTGATCACTTCATACAGGGTTACTGAGAATAGAATAAGCTTTAAAGTTTAGCTTGCTTTCAAATGGGTAAACACGTCTCTGAGGCTTTTACACCTATAATTTATCATCAACCATACTGGTTATTTATATAAGTTAGTTTTACTGGCTCTTTTTTTAAAAACAAGTGATTAAATAGTGAGCGACAGTCAATTCGGCTCACTTATAGAAGCGTAATGTGAAACGTAGTTTTGTTATTCGACATTTCGTAAAATACCATCTCTCGAAATAAGATCGTACGTTTTTTAGGTTGTGAATTTTAAATTTGATATTTTTCATGTTTACACATGTAAACACTATGTGAAAAAGACTAGTACATGATAGAACAAAAGGTTAAACCGGGCAGTTGGAATTATATTTGACGCTCGCTCCGTAGGGCTTCTGATCGTATACCTAAAAGCAAACAATTAATTGGAAGACAATGGATGCAGACCGGTTCTATTGGAAATCTCTGAGGGAGGCTCATGTTCATAGTAGCACGTCAATCTGCTGAAATGACAACGCTGATAATGAATTGGAAGCCCCAAGTGAAGCTTCAACATAGACTTCTCTAGGAAACTTGTGAGATTAAATTATATTAAAATATACGTACCTAACATATGCGTAAAAGAGAACACAAACAAATAATAATAAAATAAAAAGAAATGATAAGATAAAAATAATTAAGAAATTGAAAAGAAAAATTTCAAAAAATCTTGCTTCTACTCATCTCTAATTCGAAAATTATTGGCAATTGGCGAAAGCGTCCTTTCAGTAGTGGCCTTGGAAATATTCCATTATTGCGACACAGTCAGGCTCTGAATTAAAGATTAATGGGACACTTAATGAACCTTTGCAAGAAACAAATCTTTTTGCGCAAAATGCCGCATTATTTTCATTTGTTATAAAATAAAATATTTAGTGACTTCTTTAACTATTGTGTATAGCAGAAATTTATTCAAATTCAGTTTTCTGATTGCTTAATATTTAAAAAAAAATAGATTTTTTCTATTGATTATTGGCTGTAGATATTCTTTCTACACAAATCTAGCGGACGAAGTGATTACTTCATTTGTTTTTAACAAATGTTATTTTGTCGCAAATAGTGTTTGCATCAGTGTAATAATCTAAATACGACGTTCACACGTGAGTAGATTCATTAGATGAGCGAATAGGTTATCACATAGTTACGCGAAGCATTAACAATGTTAAAGCAAATTCTGGATTAAATAAATAACCTTCCACCTGACAATTTTAACAACGACGCCAGGTGTATTGATTTGGTTACAACTTTGCTAATTAGGATTGTGACGATTAAAAACGCGGACATGGAAACATGTTTAGCTACCGAAAAACAAAAAAACTCTGAACCCACATATTTTTAATTGAATTTTAAATGTTTTTGTTTTCTATTTTCTGTTAACAGTGTGTTATATTCTCAGTAAAAAATAAAAATGACTGACAAAAAATTAAAATGAAAGAACGATTCCAATGACATTTTCTGGTGACGGAGAAATACCACGGAATTCGATATTTCCTAGCTGTCGCCCCCACCAAATGATTGATGTGTTTGCCAAGAAATTGCTCAACACGAGAGACCTTTAATGGCGACATCGAATGATAGTAAATTTTTATGACGGCTTATATTGAGTTATGTTATAACAAGATATTTTTTTCTTATCGTAAATAAGCTTGTAATATAAATTACAGGTTTACTAGACCCACGTAGCCGTAAACAATTTCGGAGAAACTAGAATTTACTGTCAACCCTTGTTGAATCGTTCCATCCGACTAAAAATTTATGTTCCGCTACGTTTGTGACATTTTATGTCACAGTAAACCGTAGTTCGAGCACACAATTTGCGCTAAGTGCAGTAGTGTAGATTTATTCTCCCAGATATTTATAATCGATATGGAAATTAATAAATATTTATTTTTTGACAGAACTAAGACAATCTCGTAATTTATATCAATAAGCATAGCAGTGATTTGTCTTTTTCGTGACGGAACCGTAATGCAATTACATGCATTTTATTAATGGAAAATATACTCCAGTGGATTTTTTTTTCAGAATGGCGGATTTTTCAGGGCGTCGAGAGCAAAATCTTATTTAGTAACGTAGCTCACGAGGTCTCACGGGAACCTCGATTCATACGTTACATTAGATATATTTAACTGGATCAGAACGCCACCAACGTATTCAGGATAAGTCTCCATGGAATAACCTGGCGCAATGCGCGAATAGGATTCCCATTCGGTGGTCAAACGGCTTAATTTTATTTATCATTTAAGTTCTTTGATATTGCATAAATAAATGGTGCTGCCACAAAGGAAATCCCCACTATTTACCTCTTGCATTTACATATTTACTATTACCTTCATTCATTCATTCATTCATGTCAGCCAATAGACGCTTACTCCACGGCATAAGTCCCCTCCAAAGATTGCCCCACTAAACGAACTTGCGTTGCCCGCATCCAGCGACTTACTGCGGCATTGTTTATGTGGTCCATTACGTTGGTCCACGCACTGGGAGGTTTGCCCACGTCGTTTCTACCCTAAATTTAAATTATACCTTTATCAATATGGACGTATTTTTTATTTTTTTTATCATTAATATTAATAACAAAATTAGTCGCTGATAAAAAAATGTATGTAATATATATATTTTACTTGCACAAAAAAATCTTAAAAGCTTATCGACCGCGGTATGTTCAAGATAAGGCATTACTTAAAGGAAGTCTACGATCGGTACACTAAAACATTGTCATAATCTAATTGAAGCAGATTGTCAGATGTATAAATTATTTGGGTATGATCCAATAATGGCCCCGGCATATCTTCGGGAGTGGTGGGCGGAATTAGATTTCTTCGTTTCCCCTTCAACGTTTAACGACAGTGGAGCAAATGATTAATTACAGCTCGCAAGAAGCTTTCTTATCTTAAAACTTTAACTGTGATTTATACCTCAGGTTTTAAGAAATTTCTTCCTGCGAATAACACATCGCGTAAAATATGAAATGTCATGAATAATGTATTAAAGATATTATAACGACAGTTTTGATTATTGTAGTTACAATTTATGCTTCATACAAATACTTATACAATTTATTAATTGATTAATTTTATTTACACACTTCTTACAGGAAGCGTAATTGCGAACTTAATGCGGTAGGCATTTTCTACCAGTTAACCATTTGAGCGATGAAGAGATGAATTAGTAAAGGTAGGTGATATAAATAAATATCATAAAGTAGAAAAAAAGCTAAATACTTCGGTAGAAATATATCAACGAATACTTCTTACTACAATAGTATATATAAGTTATATCAGACATACATTTTTTTCGCGAATGTTAGTTAATTAAATATTTTCGATTAAAAATAAGCTATTATGTACACATAGCGGTTTCCTCAGCGACTTTTATAAATTTTTCTGTTATTATTGATATATCACTTTTTTGGTCTACCTTACCGCTTCATTATTTAATCCCATAGACGCGTACTGGACGGCTTAGGTCTCCCCTGGAGATGCCTATAGAAGTATATATCATATTCGCCACGCTTGGTGGATGGATTGGTGATTGCAGTGTGGTCGCAGAGGACGCTGCTGTCCATCCTATGGAAACTGGTTTATGCAGCAGTGGCTATCCTATATAATTAACGCACAAAGTGTGAATTACATAAGAATGAATTCTTGGAATCGAACCGGCCTTCTACGATTGCAAGTCTCAATCTTCTGTCCCTGAACTACCACTGCTATTATATATATTATATATACATCATGATTCTGTTCTAGTCTATTATTATAGCAGAAGGACAATGTCAATCATAAAGTGACAGAAGTAAATGATGTTAAACTTATTTTAAGTTGTATAAAATACGCACAGAAACGTGAAGTAAATAACCAATTATTTATGCATCATTCATATTGTTTTAACTAAAGAGATTTATCTTTAGAAATTAAATAAAACCATATATTGGAATTGTTTTAAAATTTTTGGTAGAATATAAAGTGTTATTATCGGTGGTTTGACGATCTTTTTAAATTTATAGTTGCAGCTTAAAATTACCGTCTGCGTGAACCATTTAAAAAAATAAGAACGCTTAGTACACTTTCAAGGGAACTTCGTCGTGTAAGTGTGGTAGTGGGTCGATTTCCTATTCGTCCTAAAGAGAAAGGTAGGACAAAATCGTAAATTCCTCAAAATAAATCTTGTAGAAAATTAATATACTCGCTACTCATCGGCGGTGTTCAAGACTGAGAAGTTTCACCTGTAAGTCGAACAGCACGACGTTCTATCGAGTCCTGATATAGGGTATTGTTTTTGATACAGGGTAAGCAACTGTCCTGGTATAAAATACCGCTTGATCTTATTTAAGACCTCCAGCTCTCTACCAGCTAATTTAACATAGACCCAAGGTACTTTCCGTAGTTGAAAGTAGGGGAGCCTCCAATGAGGCTATTTATTCTCAAGGATAAATTGTCTCAGCTGTATTCTTTAAAGAGCGATGTTAACTTTGTTGACTCCACTAACATAATTTTGGTGATTAATATAAACTTCTAATACAACACAGGAGGATATCTGAGAACCTTTTGATATTCCACTAACAGCGTAAAAATGCCCTGAGAGATTCTATGACTTCAGTGGATAAAGCAACAACTCTCTCTGTGCAGTTGATTTTGTCGTTAGTAAGTGGTTATCGATACCCCCTAGACTTAGCAATACTCGCCAATTAAATTTTAAAAATCTGATGTTACTTTGCGATAATTATTTTTTCAACAATCAAGCGATTTTACAATACTGCCACGTCCACATAAATGTAATTTATTATGAACTTCAATTATTTAGTATCTAACTAAGAATAAATCGATTCTAATAAAACAGATATCAGATGCTTTTCAAAACAATTTCTTTTTGTAAGCAATAGTTTAATGAGCCGGAGTAGGAAAGTTGCTAGTAATGAATAAAGAAAAGGCGAAGATAAATTATTACATTACATCCCTGTAAAGCTCTCTCCGTTAAATTACAAGATGTTTTTGGCTGTTAGCCACGCATTTGTCGCCAACTTTAAATCGATAATTAATGGTAACTGTTACGAAAACTGACGGTAACAAATCGTTTTAACGTAACTATATTTTTATGTTTTTAAGGCTTCGATTGTGCTGTTATTTTTACACACAACACTAGGCCTACTCTAACTGTTTCAATATTCTTAGTTTATACCGTAAATCCTATGGTAAGGTATGAGCTGATTCGTTTATGAATCTTGCTTAAAAATTATCGAATGTTTTAAAAGATAGAAAGAAAGCTCTAGGTGATGAGTACTAAAAGATCTTCAATGTTTATTTAAACTATACTGATATATACTGATTGATTAATTTTCAAGAAGAGTGTAATGTGTAAGTAGATGTACAAGTGCGGTCCAAAGCTGCTTAGCAAAGGAAGTACTGTACCAATGGCACCTACAATCTACAATTTTGTGCCTTAATGTAACCCCCTAGAGATGGAGAGATAGATTTCTAATTTTAAAATTAATAGGGAATGTACCTCAGTTATCATAAGACAAACGAAAGGTATAAAAAAGTTTTTAAAAGCTTAATACGTTGTATGTTCTTTGAGGCGAGAAGTGTTTTTAATACTTTTTATTTCTCATTTTAATAATACTCACTAAATAGCCTATTTGTGTATTTTTTAGCCACCTTTAAATCCCCTGTCGCCAATTGGCAGAGACATTTTGCACATGTTGGCTACATTTGTTACCATTTCTACTTTATACATTTTTCTTTACCGATAATTCCTTATTTTATTTTTTGTGTCATAACCTCCGTATAGGCCTAATGTGTTTACTTTTAATAATCACTTTTTACATAGACTTATATAGCTGTCGCCAAGGGGGCAATAAAAGAATGATAAAAATTAATGAATCGGTAAAAAAATATTACTGATTCATATAAAAAATTTTGAAATGAATTAGTAATATTTTTAATCTTAAATTCAATAACTTCAAATATTTTTATCTTTTTATCCTGATTCATTAATGTTCTTATCATCATTCTTACTTAAAAATATTATTAAATAAACTGAGATATTTATGTGATCAATTATTTTATATATATACAAAGCTTTTTATCTCCTATATATATTTTAAAATTCACAGGGAGTATGTCATCACTATACAAACATCACATTTTCCATTTTCAATTAAAATGTAATTATTTAAGAAGGAAGCAAATTTGTAAGTCTTATTGTGCTTGGTATAAATAACGACACATACATGACACTAGAAAGATTTTAAGAGTCATGTCGTTCTCTGAAGAGGTTGTTAATCAATAATAAGAAGTTCTTTTGAAACTTTTGTTTTCGAAGTGTTTTAATCAACAAAATTATGTTAGCTATATCGGCAAAGCTAACATCGCTTTTTTAAAACGCTAAGGAAAAAGATCTCTTTATTTTTTTGGACATACATGAAAAAATTTACTTGATGTGTGTAAAATAATATAGTATTCAAGCTTCCTTTTTTATGCAACTAGGTTACTACATGGATATTTTACTTTTATTTTGTATTGATTTTGATGTTTACATATCTGGATACTGATTATTTAGGCATCACTTTGAGTTACCTGGTAGAGAATGTCCATGTATCAAATGCGCCATTACGTTTCTAATAAAACATAAATTTGACAATAAAACATTGGAAATGAGTTAGTAAATGATTACAAATATAAATGATTGACAATATTAGTTCTGAAGCTAGATAATTGCAGATGAAATAAGATGCCATCAGAAAGATTAATAAACGTTATTTTTTGTAGATAGAAAAATAAGTAATAACTTTAATAAATAGAATAAACTGTAACAGTGACGCAATAAACGTTACAACAATGGATACGGTTATCCGAACACGTAGGCGGATTGCCGCATACGTTCAACGTTAAAACGCTATCAACACGAAAACTACAAAGGACCCCAAGCCGATGCGAGGCGCATTTGTGAAAATGGTTGTGCGGCGACATTAAACAAGCTTTCAGTTGCTCGGTCACGATAGGTTTTTTTTTAAACGTAACAACAAAAGGGCAACATGAATGAAGAGCTCAACCTGTGTTTTTGTCAAGTCATTCGATAATTATCAATATCTAGGTCAGTAATTTTTAAAAAAAATAAAAAATTAGCCTTCTGCACTGAAGGTATCCGTCTTGAAATGCCTGAACGGAACTGGCGAGCTTTTTTCGTGGTATTTAGTTTTATGCTTTCCTCAGGGTTGTAGTAATTTAAAAAAAATAGAAGTTCTTCCGTTGACTTGACTTGGTCAGACCAGTGAGTAGATATCCATGAAGCTTTTAACCATTTACTTTACCTACAAAAATCCTTTCGCTTATTAAGGAAAGCCTAGCCGTGGTCTTCTGTTGAATTAAGACGTACTTCTGTGTACGTCTTGTAGTAGGTTTAACGTTTTCCTTGATCTACTTTAACATCATAAACACATTCAAATTCAAAAATCTTTATTCAAAGCATGTATATACAATTTTAAGCCGTCAATTGTTTTAACGTTATAATTTATAAGGTGATGTGCCGAGAGGAGCTCAGCATCATTTGTTATTTTTAAATAAAATAAGACAATATTTTATGTATAGATTATTATATTAACTTTGCAAAAGAGTCAATCATATAAGTACCACATATTATGCTTAACTATAAATATTTGAATAATGTAATGAGGTTTATTAAATAATGCACTTTTAATTTAAAATTAAAAACTAGGAAAACGAAGGCCTGAAATATCATGTGGAACTTTATTATTCATGCGTACACTTTGACCCATAAAGGAATTACTATAATATTTTCACTACAGGTTAGCCAAATTAATGTTTTATAGAAAATAATAGAGTTGCATATATTTAATAATGAATATTAACCAAAATAGAATAGGCAACTTCTATTAAAAATAATAAACACAAACGTTTTGGTAGGAAATAATCGAACCAAATAATAACAATCAATAATTAAATTACAAATAAAACAAAGGTTTCAACAAACTGATTAAAAATGAAAATAAATCGACTTTTAAAACATGTTCGATAATTAGTTAAGCTAATATGCAGTTTTGAAACAGTTCGATAAAGAAATACTGAACTTTTATTTCATCGAATTTGTTTTCTTACCAAGCGTCATTCACTGCAAACTAAAACGTTCTAGTTTAAACTCCTAATAGTTGCTTCTAATAAAAAGAGCTATGAATTCACTCTTTTAAAGCTTTTACACCTATATGTAATCATCATATATAAGCCATAGCATCTAATTGCAGCCTCTACTGTGCTACAAACTCAAGAAGTTTTAACGGCATAGTTGTAAAACGATCGTATGCACTGTCTGTGTTTTGGGAGTTAAATCCTCGCACCAGATATTTGTTTAATCTACAGACATTAGTTCAGAGTTCGTTTCTAATTAGTGTTCGTGAATCTATGCATAAGAGATGTAACTAACGTTTGAGATATGTTTTCAAGTAAAAGAAAGATGTTCATTAATTGCTACATTTGTCAGGAATATTTTACTAATCAACAAACAAACTTGCTCCCAAGTTAGTTAACTCTAATTTATTTTTAACTCTAATTATAACTTTTTTTAACGTGTGGTTCGTTACTGAAAATCAATTAGTTTAGATTGTTTGGTTTTGCTACTCGTAGCCTCTAGTTTAATCAATATCTTCAAATTTTTTGTCACAGTGATTGATTAGTTGTAAGGCATCATTAAACTTATCTACAAAATCCGTGTCTCTGAATGATCTACAAACACAATGTCCAAGTAATACTCTGTTCACAAAAATTACATATAATTACTAGCTGATCCCGCAAACGTTGTTTTGCAAAAAAAATATTTTTAATTTTCAATTTAAAAATAAGGGTTGATCGTAGAGGGGTGAAAATTTAGGGTTGTATGTATTTTTGTATGTTGTATCATAAAAAAATAAAAACAAAAAATTTCGTCAAAAAAATAAAAAAAAATTTTAAGGGTGAACAACCCTTATCACTTAGGGGTATGAAAAATAGATAGTAGCCGATTCTCAGACCTACTAAATACGCATATAAAATTTGGTAAAAATCGGTCAAGCCGTTTCAGAGGAGTTCAAGTTCGAACACCGTGACACGAGAATTTTATATATTAGATAGTAATAAACATAAATTATAATAATAATTTCAGCCGCAGGAAGCCCACTGCTGGATATAGTTCAACCCCATAGTTTCCCAATAGGACCCGTTTAAAGCTGCCTGCATTCTGCGTATCTTGATGACCTTAACAAGGTTGTCAGTTCATCTTGTAATTACAAGAAATTAGTTTGTTTTGCAAGAAGCAAATCTAGAACTAAACTACTGATAAGTTTTTCTGTCAACAAAAGGTTACGCTATCACTTACTGCTTTGATAGACGTGGTAGCTAGTATATAAATAAGCAAAATGCGGTGCTCCGCATAATTTTGTCTTTCAAAAGCCAGAGTAACATTGACTTGGTATTGAGAGTATAGTATTTCTCCAGATGAAGTCGTATTTTTCTTAACAATGTATTTTACAATAAAAAAATCAGATGGTTGGTTGATTATTGTTGCACTCGTGAGGTATTTATTAATTATTTTCAGCGATGCCAGTATGTACAAAAGTAAAGGATGTACATCTTGGCATCGCTATCTACACAGCCTAACATTATGTTCCTCTGGATAATCGAACGATATTTTTATACTTAAAAATAGGCCTTTCCAAAATGTGTGGATATTATATTTATATTCATTATATCCGACATAAATATGGGAACAGATCAAAATGAATTTATCTAACAATAAAACATATGCTGGATCAATAACAACGCAGCGAGAGCGACAATTGGAATGCGGGATTACACAAATACACTTTGGAAGCGATCAGCAATTTAAATCGGAAAACTGGATTTAAATTTTAAATCCTATTTGAATAGGTTACGTGACAAAGTACTTATAAAATAATTTTAACATAGAACTGAATTCATTGTTGTATTAACTTTTATACATTTGAAGGTTATTTTTTTAATGTCGTGTAGCTTGAAGCGTAATCTATGTTAGATATTGATTTTTTTTTATTTATTCTACGTGTTGATGTACGTCAACAATGTTAACACAAATATCATCATCTTGTCATTATCATGTCAGCAGATAGACACCCACTTCAAGGCGTGGGCCTCTCCCAAAGGTGGCCACAAAAAAGACAAACTGCTGGACCTGTATATTTTGATGATCGGATTACGTCATTTAGGAAAAAAACTCCCTGCTATGAAATAGCCCCTATTATTTATAGCTGCATGTAATTTATTCCGATCATCTTAATAAAGTTGTCTGTCTACGTATTGTAGATGTCCTACCCTGCGCTTGCCGATTCATGGTCTCCACTCTAGAACTTAGGCCCTGGCGACCATTTGTTCTGTGCGCTATGTGGCCTGTCTACTGCCATTTGAACTTGCCAATCTGCTCTGCTCACCTTATCATAATATTGTAACTATTATGGATGCGCCTCCGAATTCTTTTTTATTTACAGCTGTATTTTTGTTATTTACCTTATCCACATGCTATTATTTGGTAAACAATTGCCTAAGTGTATATTTATGAAAACGTAAACACGTCAAATGATGTCAACAATAAAATGTAATTGTACAAAAAGTAAGAATGCCGGTGGAGGAGCACTCAAAATAGTAATATTTTTTAATTGAATTTTCCATTGCTAGAATCGAAGTGATTTTGGAGTAATTTTATATTAATTAAAAACATTTCTTTTTTTAATCAAAGTACATTTCAGTTACTCGTAAAATTGGATATCATGACGTAATTATAAATTAATTACATTGAAAGTAACAATACATGAGTATTGTTCGTTCGTCATTCAAGTGGAAGTAGAACAATATAAAGTAGGATTGAAATTTGCGTAACAATCCTATTGTGCCTTGGGTTTATTCAGACTCATCTACCTTAAGCGCATGCGATGTATTAAATAAAATGCGCCACCTAACAATACACAATAGAAAACCTAGTTTTATATCCTCGACAATTCAATACTGAACAGAATGCTCCATTTATATCTCAATGCTGTATTCATACATTTTTAGATCGTTGAAACTAAGAAAAGAGAAATTTCTTCTTTATTTTTCCAAGATATCGGATATTCTTGTGCTATCGATCAAAGATATACTTTCCTGAAATACACGACATTGAGCGCCCAAGAGAGAACTGAATACGGTTATATTGAGTTAAGGAATATTGCCCCGTATTATACAAAAGTGGAACAAGATTAGACTGTGATCTATTATTAATGATAACTATTTCTCCAATATATTCTATATAATTCTATATATCATAATATTTGACTGTAAATGATGTCTAATAATGAACAGGAGGCGTTATAAAGAAAGTACTAGAATGTTTGAGTACCCAAAACTTGTAGCATATTCTGAAGGTCGATAAGAGAAGCATAAAAAATTGATGTTATAAAAGTCAACATTGATTCTTCCTTTGTTTATTTCTGATAAGACTACTTAGAGATTTTACAAAATGACGTAGAGCTTCGCATGTCAAAAATAATAGGTATATTAAAAAAGCGTGTTGGGTTCAACCGAAAAAAATAACTATTTTGTATATTTTAATTTATCTGTGCAGAAATTAATAGTTAGAGGGTCTATAACCGTTTTTGTAGCAGCTGGTCATTATAACGACCTCAAAGTCAACAAGGTCGTCTGTCTACCTTAAGGGTGGGTGTCCTACGCCCTGCTAGCCTGCAGAGCCTTAAGGCAGCAGCGGCCATCTTTTCTGCAGTATGTGGCCTAGTCACTTCCCCTTGAACCTGCAAATCCACTGGGCTATGTCGGTCATTGTATGGTAAAATAAAAAAGGCAGTATCTTAACGTGGCAGTAGTAATGTGGAATTGATATCTGTAAGACTTCTCATTGCTATGTATGATACTTAATACACTAATATATATAAATAAGATATAAGATAAGCTTTGCGATTATTCCAACTGTCTTATATCGACGGAGAAAGCATTCCATCTAACTTTTGCGAAAATGTATTAAACATTTTGTTACAGAAATCAACTGACAAAACCAATTTTTTCACCCGGAAATAATAGTTTCGGGCAATAGTGAAGCGCTGTCGTGTCAATTAGTCGAAGCTGACCCCACCGTTTTAGATTGATGACTTGTTCGATTTGTTTTTTCTGTGGCAATTTAAGAGAGCAATTTGTGAAGAGGCATTTCATCGTGTTGCTTAAAAAGACTTATACCATGAAGATCTTCTTAAGAGTAAATGTTAAGATACGTTAATTTATTAATAGCACTTTGTCATTTGTCTTTTGTCATATTAATTATGTGGTTTCATATTTCAATTATATATTTGAATTAAAAATACTATTAAAAATGTCTCCTAAATACACATTTCTTTACTTGTTCATGCGAAAATACTTAAAATTATCTACAAAGATATCAAGTAACTTGTGTTATTATTTTATTTACAAACAAAATACAGACGCCATTGTAAGTGCCTTGCTTCGATGATTATGAAATGTTAATTATGAAGTTATATTATTGATTAATTTTCAGTTATCAGATTTGGGAAAATATTTTAAGCGTTAATTATTATACTGTTTCAAAAAGCTTTTACTGTAATAAACAAAATATATAGCTTAATTTTAAATAACTTTTTTTGGATTACTCTGGCGGATTTTAAATATTCAAATAATCATTTTTAAACAGTTCTCATCACATCTTTTACGGATTCATCATTAAATAGTTTATGATATTTGTTGTGTAGCAAAGAGCAGACTTCATCGCGCGGTGAACGGATGGCTACTGGGGCTTCTAGGTTCTGGAGTGGACCACAGACCAGCAGGCGCAGTATAAGACTCCATCTGTTCTAAATAAGATCGTCGTCCGTCTTGTGATCGCAGGCCGCTTCCACCTAGTCATTTGAAATCTATGGGAGAAGCCTATCTCAGTAGCATTGGACGACCGAACGGTAAAGTATTTATGATGATTTATCGACGCACACAAGGTTATTGGTTATAGGTGTAAAAACTTTAAAGGGATGAAAGTATAGCTCATTTGTCAGTAAGAAGCTTTAAGTTTTTAAATCTATTTTCAATTTTCCTGCATAAAGTGATCACTCTGAAACATATTTCATTATTTTCTTTTAGAACCTAATAACTTCTGGCAGTATAAAGTATGCAGGGAGTATTCAATAATTTAATATGATATTTGAATACGTTTCAAAATATTTTAAGATTTGAAACGTTTTTCGCTGCATTTTCATTACGTTATTTATAATTTCTGAAATTATTGATTTATGGATAGGGTGTGCGATATATTAATGGCCAGTAAATGAGCTATACATTCACCCCTATAAGGCTTCAACGCCTTTAATTAAACACCCTGTATATCCTTGTGCCATAATTGTATTCTTAATCTTAATTGACACTATGTCTTTTCGATACAGGTCACAGCACTATTTACTCACCAAAGTGACGTCACAGGTATATTTCGAGGTAAGTGGAATGTGGCAAACATATCTCGGGTGTCACTGACAGCATTTCTTTTTTGGCAATCTTATTTTAGTCAGCCACTCGGTTCGGTTCGCCCTGTTTTGCTTTTTGATGTAAGCCCACTTGTAACTTTAAGGAAAATGTGTTATATATTCTGCTTAGAATCTTCATTACTTTAACGAAAAATAGAGAATTTTGTTGACAGTAAAAAAAGGAAACATAAAACACGTTAGGAGGATTTTTAGAAGTACTTTAATGTTTTTATTTATGATTGATACATTCAAAAAAAATATTTATAAATTGTAATTTATAAAGCTATACTTCAGTCAATTTGCGATTACTAATGCTCAACCTCGTATCAGCTAATTTATTGTTTATTTGTAAAAATAAATAATTAACAAATTTTAAATGGATTGATTAATCTAAGCGTCGTAAAAATTATTAACACAAATTTTTATCATTTGGTATAACTTAATAATACGCTTTGCATCTCTTGGATATTCCAGGATTTCAAATTGCTATTACTTAAGTTGCTTTGTTTTTTTACTAAAAATGAATAAAGGCTTTTCAGACAATTGTCTGGCCAATTTTAGACAAAAGAATAACGTGTATTCGTTTCTTTTGGTAAACGATTATTGGCACATCAAATATAATGTCGATATAAATGAGTAATATCTGAAAGCATTTATCATTTATTTGGAAATCGTTTAATGTTTCTATCGTATCAGTCGCTTTAATAGAGATACGATCAAAAGCCAATTTATTATATCGTTCGACAGAGGTCTTAAAGTTCGGGCTCTGCTGTTATATCATAGAAGTTTTTTTTTTTAATTTATAACATCATTATGAGAATTTATTAAAAGAAGGCCTTTTAAAAACCACCACCTTTGTCGAGTATGAACAATGTAAATTTTTACGTACTGAAGATTTAAGATTTTTAAATGGATAGCAAAAAAAACATAAGCCGTATTATCAATTTCTAATCAGAATTGCATTGTTATATAAAACACTAAAGTAAAACTGTATATTTTAGTATAAAAAATGTTGAGATGTTGTGTAAACCCTTTGTCTTTGACGCAAACTAATCGTATAATAAATCAATTTGGACTGAAAGGCGAAGCCACACTGGAGTAAATGTCCCGATTATTTACCGCACTATTATTTATCTAGTGCAGTCGGTTTTGTTAGCTCACAAGATGTTTGTATTTTTTTTTAATTTCCAATATTTTAAAATATATTCGTAACGGAAAGTAACGTAAATACAAAGTCAAAGTAAAAATGTACACGCTGAGTGTTGTGAAAATACCTGTTCTTATAAACTAGCATCATCATTATTTCAGATGTAAGGAGTTCCAGTGATGGTGTTCCCACCAAGCCTCTCGTGCGTCCCGTGTATTTCAAAGGACTTTGTACATCTTATCAGTGGACGTCTTACGTTGATTCGTGGTCTCTATTTCAGAACCTTTGAGTCCCAGCGGTCATTTATTTTGCGCGCTATGTGGCCTGCACACTAGCATGCTGTGTAAAAAATGAAATTAACTTTACATTGTACCTTCAGGGTAAAGGAGTTAACTTTCATCGATTTGTGCGTAATTTTTCTTATTTCATAATGTTTATTTTGTAACGTCACTATCATATCCGGATAAGATCATAGTAGTGATGTATGAACATAAAGAAAATAATAAGGAAAAAACACAAAATAAGAAATGAAAAAACGTTGATTAATAAAATCGACATGAGTATGAAATTGTTTAAAACTTAGTGTGTGTATCGAATGAGTGCGCAACAAGATAGTAAAGCGTTTCTTGAGTATGCATTTCTAAATTTAACTGTTTAGATGTTTAGTCACATTTTCAGGAATTCTATTTTATTAAAATTAAGTAATTAAGTTATACAATAATTTTAATTTTCGATGGTTACTCAAAGTACGTACTATATTTATGAATATTTCGAAACAGTAGCAGATGGTTCTAACGTTCGTAGTCATAATGTAATTCTGTTTACGATCCAACTGTGTTTTATGTCACATGCTCGGTTCAGTAAAATCAAATGAGAACAAAAATATGATACATATCTAAAAGAAGAGAAATTAAATAGTTAATAAATACTAGCTGATAAATAATAGCTGAAAGTGTGTTTCACAGTATTCTTTTGTTAATTTTACAACATTAATTATTCCGTCCTTTGGATAAATTATAAAAAATATACTGAACGTTATTCGTAATGTTATAAGCAATAAATTAAAATAACATTTTTTTATTTATGTGTGTTATTTAACATTATTATATTATTAATAAATGTTATTAAACCAAAACACGAATTGGTTTTAATCTACATTTATTTTATGTTAAAAACCGCGTAACTTTTCCAACTTTTATCGCGTTATGCTACAGGAAATTGCTATATCGCTTAAGAGAATCACTGAACAACAATACAACAAAGTTTTAAAAAATAAAAATTGCTATTATTCCGCATACACTCTTCATGTTTCTGTTATTTTTTTTTATTAAAAATGAAACTATAGTAAGACGAAACTGATTGGTTCAATTTTGAAATATAAAATCTTTTACACCGTTTGTACTCACTACATTATGACGTAATCGTCTTAAATTCTTGTATTTAAAATAAGATAATAATAATATTATAAATGACTTTAAAATGTACTTACTTGGTAATCTAAAAAATAAAAAAAATTTCTACTGCTTAAAAAAATTGTCAGTAAAAAACTCTCCAGAAATGACGATGCATTGGTAAATTTTATTAGAACTTAACCATACAAAATTTTGTCCGTATACGACAAATATGAAATCACGACGAACTTGCAAAAGTGGCTTTGGCAATTTGAGTTTGTGTTGAAAAGAACTTCGGTTCATAACAACCGGATAAATAATATTGTAGAGACAAAAATAAACTTTTCTTTTCATTGTTCATCCCATCAATAGCACTACGTAGAATTCTTTTTATTTGTTTTAATCAAAAACTAATATTTATCGTTGGAGCTTCATAGAGAATTGAAATATCAAAACATAGAGATACTGTGACAATGAAGCATACTCAACTGTTATTCAAACTAAAATCCTCGTAGTTTTATTAGTAGTAGAAGACATTAGGTATGCTTGAATTCAAGTGAATGTTTTAAAAAAATTAATGTTGCGGAGACTTTAACAGCGTGTTCTCTTATAATCTACCGAAACAAGCTATGGACGGACGATATGCAGACTATTTTTAAAGCACCTCTTTTTCTCAAGAGCGAAAATCATAGATCAAAATAAATAGAGGATAAAATAATATATATATATATATATATATGTGTATATATATATATATATATATATAAATATATATACGTATAAAATAAAATTTATCTATGTATAAATGTAAATTTATATATATATATATATATATATATATATAATTATAATAAAACTCCTAAACTTGAACAAAATATGATTTTTGTCTTGAAGCAGAATGGTCGATCTTTAATGATCGTTTGGAAATAGGTTATCTCTTTGATATTATATTTTAATATTATATTATATTATGTTTTGATGTTACCTTTGTAATTTATATTTCTCATTATGTTGACTAGTATGAAACCAATTTTTCTATTAAATATTACTTACACAGAACTTTTATTAGCATTGATACATACATAAATGCTATTTTGTACGTACGAATAAAGTCTGAAGAAGAGTATGAATTTATATATTGTAAATATAGATTATTTATGCAGCTATTCTTAAAACATTCAAATGTATGGAATATTAAATATATGAATGAATTGCTGTTTTTCGGTTTGAATGTATTTGATTCTCAAACTCTCCATGCCATGAATTTTAAGGAAGAAACGTTATTTGATCGTAGTTATAACGTCAATATTAAAAATATGAGTAAAATGATAAAATAAAATAATTATTACAAAGGAAACCCTTTTGTTTGAGATTATTGCTAGTTCTTCACAGATCAAGGTGCTTTTGGAAACCTCATAGCTCTACGTTGAAGGATGCTATTATAAGAGAACCCATTTTGATAATAGTTTTTATAAAATTGCAGTTTTCAGACATATCATGACTAATACAAGTGATTACTATAAATAATTCAGAGTAAATAAAATATGAATGCATATTTTCAATATTTATTTTAGATTACTTAAACAAAAACTCTTTGAATTTTAGCAAGTATTGAAATAGATCTCAGGTGTAGGATTTATTTGGAATTCTTTAAAAGGAATTTAAGAAATTAATAATAATATTTAATATAGTATATATTTAACATAGATTTCCCCTCATTAGTTAGGCGGAAAAATAGAAATTGATTATTTTTAACAGATTTATATACTACCTCTAAATTGTATACAATACGATATATGCTAATATGTTCTGAAGGCTGTATACTTTGTGTCATATATAACTGGAGTCTCCTATCAAACACACGCTCCACACACATTAAACATACTCCGTACATAATGTCAATATAATACATTATCCTCTGCTTAGTTTTTCTTTTTCTCTCATGTCTACTTTCGTAATTTTTTAATTGAATTAGTAAAGATGTGTATTTTATAATGGTGGTCGTTAATTTATAATTGTTTATGTTTTGTTATAAATAAATCACACAGCTGCGAAGGACCTTGGAATAAATAAATAAATGAATTATATTAAAGGAGAAAACTTTTGTTTTTATTAACAATTATCTTTTGGTAAGAAAACGTTTGTTTAGTTTCTTATTGAAAGCTCTAATACAACATTTGAGAGTCTGTACACGGTGTATAGGAACGCTTAAATTTTGAAATCATAAGTATATACATAAGTTCCATTGCATAAATGAGGCCAGAGGCTTGCCCTTGAATTGTACGCTTTTCAACATTGCCCAAAACTTGGTTTTCAGATCACGCATTTTTTTATCCTTAATGACAAGTAAATAAGCAGAACTGTCGCTTGTTAGTGTAACGAACCCGAAACGAAAATATCAGAAATTGACCGATATGAATAATGCAGAATCTTCTACGTGCTACAGCGGCTGAATTTCCATTTGACTGATGTGCTCTTCGGTCCCGAGAACCATCCTGTAGCGACTGAATACCCAAGAGCCGAGGTATCGCCTGACGTATCGAAGTAATTTTCAAGGATTTGTTAACTTTAATCTGTGTCTTAAGGAAATTAAGAATCATTTTAGAGATACAAATACAAAGGGTTAAATTTAGCATTCTCATTTAAATAGGTTTTTTTTAATTTATTCATTTATTATGACATGAAAGATATGGTAAAAATGACTAAAACAACAAACAAACACAACAACAAACCTTTTTCGGATATGCCTGGATACTGGTATCAATCGCAGTCAAATAATCGTAAACTAGTAAGTTTTTTAAGATGTATACTATCATATTAGTAAGGTAAAATACTGTTTTTTTTGTAATAAATAAGTAGAGTGCTACTAAAATTTCCACTAACGACATTGTTACGTTACATTAAATATATATAGTGATTGAAAATAAGTTTATAAGTTTTAAAGGGTTGAAAGGATAGCTCATTAGCAGTAAATTAACGTATGAAATTTATTATTGTTTACTCAGCAAATGATCTATACATTCACCCATTTAAAAGGGTAAACTACCATTTTATAAATATACTGTATAAATGTGGTAATGAAATGTGTGATTATTTACATGTTATACTAAAACAAAAAACACTAATTTTTGATGTAAAGAAGTTTAGTTCAACAACTAAAAGTATTTTTTGCGTAGTAACATAAGCCTGCAGTGAACACTTACTTTCAAAAGCGTAGAAAAGTGATACGTAACATCAAGGAGAGTATTTTCCTTTACAAAGGAGTTTTGTTTTCACGTCAAAAGGAACTCGCCATTGTTGTGGAAATATTTTTATTTGTGGACGAAAACGTCTGTTCTTGTTAAGCCGTATCTCCGCTATAAGGATTATAAAATACCATAAATGTTCCATTGTTGTGACTTCATAAATGTTATATTTCTACTATACATGTTCCAGACATAATGCAACTGTTAAAAAGTTTATGGGTTTAATTATTCGTTATTATGACAAATACAATAATTAATCAAGCAATAAATAAAGAGCATACAGCAATTACTTTGTAGCATTTTACTCTATGGGTTCTATTGGTTGTATTGCATATTAATTTAAGCACATAATAAATCATTTTACAAGAAATCTGTATATATTATGATATGGTTACAATAAACATGACTTTGAATACGTGACGTTGTCTGTTCGGGCCGACTGTTCGGCGGCGCGGTACGGTGCTTTATTTCTGGCATGACCTTTAAAATAATTGGCATTTAAATTTCTGATATTTTTAATTATCATCTGATTACAATCAATATTGTTTTAAAAACATTTCGATGTGTCAACTATGAATGTTATTTCTCTATAAACACAGTTGAAAATATTTTAAAATTTTAGTTTTCTTTAATTTTTTAAGTCGTTGAATTTATTACATACTCGTAAAATTTTGAATAAATTTTGTTGCACTTTCAAAATATTTGTATTTTACATTTCTCATGGAATTATGCTCATAGTATGTAATTAAAGGGTTAATCAAAGTAACAAAAATGTTACATCATTGATAAATAAGAAATTGAATATATTCGATTTTGAACGTGGCGTGGTTGACACGGGTAAGAAGAAATCAAATTCTGATAAAGGGAGCCGAGAAACGGCTGTCACATACAAAGAAATCGAATAAAAGCTGTCCTGTTATAATTTCTGTTCTTTTATTTCTTTGCACCTATTAATCTCTTTGAAATAATAGTATCAATCACGTAAATATTAGAAGTTGGATTCTGATTCAAAACTGACAGAAAATATATTTGTGAAAGGTAGACGAAGATTTGATGGTAATTTAATGACGTCTCAATCAGTTCATCCATTATAAGACATGCTCTATACGTAGGCGTCCCCCATTGAACTTCACGCTGTGTTTGTCAGTCCGTAGACTTCACTCCATCATCAGTAATAGTGGGCAAAACCGCTATGTGGCCTGTTCACTGTCCCTTCAATTTGCCAATCTGCTGATCTCCCCATTTCTGGGACAACTCAGAGAGAAATCCCAAGCGCAGTTTCTCTATCGACTTTGCCAAGATTGCGTCGTTGGAAAATGGAAGATGAGTGATATATACTTCGTTAACGTTGATGTTGAACCCTTGCTATTCCAGGAGTCCGACGGCATTTTCTGTAGTGGCAGTAAACGGTTTTTGTGAGATAATGTGTCTCTGTTCCATGCATCTTTCCTAATGTCAATAGTATCAAAAATCAGAGGCAGCTCTTGTCATTTTTGAATGTGGCATATATTAAAAAATGTAACGGTAGTTTATAAATTTTTTATTCATACAGAAATTCCGTTCGCCGATCTTTTTGGCGATCGAAGACATCTATTACTATCTTGTCATAATCAGACATAGAAATAATTAAACTTTTTTATGCTTGCCATACCTAATGTATTAAGACCGTTTTGCGCCATAGTATTTCGCGAGAGCGTTTGGAATTGAATTAACGCAAAAAACAAAGCTTTCACACTAGTATAGTAGGTATATATTTCTTTTTCGCTTTCAGCATGAACAAGATTCTAAAGAGAATTAAATCAGTATTGTAAAATCTTTTTTACTATAAATGAAAATATCACAATCTACTTTTAAATAGATATTCGATACGCAGAACCGAGCGCCTTACGACGTATCTTGTCAGTGTTTTTCACTTTATTAAATGATTTGCTTAATTGTCAACATTCGTTTCCGTTCATGAAGATTCACTACTGGCCTTAGTTCCAAACGCCAGACATGGAAAATAAATAATTTATTGCATTCTTCACATCCATACATCCAAAGTGTTTTAAAATATTGGTCAGATTTTAAAACATGCTAGAAAGATTTAGTTGAGTAAGTTGTAGTTCAGGATAAAGTGGCCCGTAGCCGTTAGTTCTTCAGTCTTTTCGCACTGTTTAATAAAAGACACGCACATATAGTGTCTTTTATTAAACACTGTTTTATTTTCTGATATTAATTTGCGAAATAAACTTTGAATAAACAGACAAAGTTGTTATTTTCATTTGCATACTAGCAAATTTTCACGAGTCGGCCTGTTTCGATGATTCTCAATCGCACTTATAATAATATAGAATATAGTACTACGAATCGTACTGTATTCCGTTTCATATCAGGGCAATCGCTAGCACTTCAATTGTTACACTTTGACGCCATATATACGAATAGGTATAGTTTATATACAAGGCTATTATAAATGTATAGTAGAATAGAAAAATGTAATGAAAACATAGTATGTATTACAAGGAAATACAGATTACATTTATAATTTTAGTGGAGTGCACTACATCAGAGCTTCCTAGCATACCGTCGTCTCTGAATGAAAGGCTTTATAATTATGATATTACACTTTGAGGTGGCTGAATAACGCCTCTATACATATCTGAGTTAGCTTCTTGTATAATAAATCCATTTCATTACAAATAAATGTTTTATTTCTATTCCTAATTAAAATTATAGATAATTGTACATACTATAATATTATAGATACTAAAGTAGATATGGTCTATCGTTAGTCGAGAAGTACTATCGTTAAAGATATCGATGTCTTTAGAACGATAAAAATAAATTGCATGTTTCTAAATTGTATACCGTATACCTAGCGAGATAGTAAGCCAGTCCGACGTTGTACCACGTAGCATTTCGATGCAGAAACATTTTCACAAACGCGCCTTGCATCGACATGTAGTCCTTTGTAGTTTACATGTTGACAGCGCTTATTCGAACGTTTGCTGCAATCCACATTATTCTGCGTCAAAATTAACTGATACAGAGTACGTTGTAAATAACAGTAGTTATATAGTTTATTCAATGCTTCGTTTTAGGAGTATTGCGGCGATATATTATTTTATGTAATGTATGTTATCCGAACTATTGTGAAACATAATGTTTCGCGCAGTTATGCGAAGAATTTATTATTTATCATCAAATATACATTCATCACTCAAATATGTTGTTGTTGACCTCTTATCATTTGTATCAATAAAAAAAATGTTTTAGGAATACTTTTAACTAATAACGTTATTACTTAGTTTTTCTTGAAGTGCAACGAACAGAAATAACTTTTTTGTAAGTAATCTTTGTTTATTATTAAGAAATAATTAATAACGCGATCACTCCGTAATTCATATTTAAATTTTTATTTTAGGTTTTGGTCTGCGTATAATTTTTCAAAATATAAAGTTTGTTCAAGCCAGTGTTAAAGAAATAAAATTAGTAACGCACTCCCGTGGAAACCATTTAAACTTAACGTCACAAAAACTACAATTGATTACAAAAAGCGATGGCATTCTCTTCTAAGGGCTTTAATTAAATGAAATTCCAACATTTCATCGCAGTTCACATTGCCGCTTTGGTTATTTAATTAATTAAAATGATAGGTATTGATATAGACGAGAGTGTTCGGTGTTCAAGTGTTCTCAATAGTGGCCACTGGTAACCTTGACATAAAGTCAAAAGCTTTTATTGAGCTTTAATTTCGCTGAAATTTTTTTTCATTGATTTATGATATCTCCCTTTGCCTTATGGTATCTGTGTTGACTTTATAGAATACTATCACTAGCAATATTCCTGGGATGTTGTAAAAGGAAACTAATAGGACAATATACATCATCATGTCTCAAGTCCAGATGCAAAAGGATGATGGTTAGTCTGGGAAGCTAACTGGAATAAACCCGTCAGTGAAACAGTCAACGCCTATCATCGAACGGCGGTCAGGTAAGTCGACAACTACAGGAGCTCAAAAGAGTTAAATGGCTCTAAAATATGGAGAAAAAAGAACCTATAACCCTTAAATCCATTGTATTTAGGACTATATCATAGTAATACAGAGAAGTAAATATAATCAAAGTTAATAATATATTTATAAGTAACAAGTAACAAGCAAGACTTAACGAGTTGAGCTAGTAATGTTATTGAAAATTTCAACTGTAATTGAGGAAGTTAATGTCGGGGTGGAAAGTTTTTACAAAAGTTATACTAAAAAAGAAAAGAAATGACAGCATACTGGGTCTCCATACTAGTGGGTGAAAGAGAGTGAAAGGAGGTATCAACCCACCACTTAACAATTTCCAAAGAAAACTATTCCGATGTACACGACTCGTTAGCCCTAAAGTACCTCAAAAAGATTTTAACTAACGTAACTACGACTTTCTATTTATTATAATTTTTATCGTATATCTAAAGTTACGTAATAAAGTATACAACCCGCAAGCAAAATTTCAGGCCGGCACACAGTTGCTATCCTAACAAAAACAAAAGCCGATCTTACTATGAATAATATTATTTTTAAAATGTAATAGTTTCCAATATAAACTTTAGAAAAAGATAATACAATAGCCAAACAGAAATATTGTATTTTAATAATTGTTTATAAAGGCTACATTATTTAAATAAAAATAAAAATCGATCGTTTGGGTTGGAGAAGGGTTTCTATTGGAGGGTATCATACTGCAATTACCCCTATTGCGGTGATAAAAGCATTCTGCTCCTAATCATTAACATATGTATGTCTCTATGGATGAAGGTGGCGTTATAGGTTCAGACGGCGAAGACCAATGCCGCTGGTCGTATGACTCGCGCATATACTTATATTTATGTGGTCTTATAAAACTGAACTTTACAGTTTAGTAAGCATTTAACAAAGAGAAGAATAAACAAAGACCTGATATATAGGATGGTTGGTTAAGAATGTAAAAACTATAAAGGGGTGAACATATAACACATAAAGAGTGGTGTCAACTCAGCGGTAGAGGACTGATACTAATGATTGTAGGTCGCGGGTTCGATTCCCGGGATACAATCTTATATAATTCACTCTGTGTACTGATTATCTGGAATTTCCACTGCTCACAAACAAATTTCCAGAAGTTGGGCAGCAGCGTTCTTTGTGTACGATAAATACTACACTGCGATCATCAACCCTCTTGCTAAATGTATTGAATATGGTATAACCTCCGTAGATATTTTTGGGAGAGGCCTTACAGTGGGCGTCTATAGCCAGAAAACGGGGCATGGTACATTTGTTAGCGAAACATTTTAAATCTTCTACATTTAATTTCAAACACTCTGTATAAATTGTAATCACTTTGAAATATATTCTTTTTCTACTGGAATGCGAAAGGCTAAGAATAACTTCCGATGGGACAAAATCTACAGGAATAATAAATATTATTTTAATATAAAGTAATCCCAATTTTGTAAACGCTTTTTTTATATTATCATTACAGAAATTAACTATTGCTAAAACCATCGATGTTAGTATAGGCTGTGCCATATATTTAACAGCAAATACAAACATCTCCTTAAAGAGTTTGCACCTAATACTCAGCATCCTTTATCCAAAAATTATGACTATAAAAACCATCCACATTTCTTTTCACGATTAACGTTTTATTACAATTTATCCATTACACAATACAATACAATATTATCCAGAGTATGCGTGATTTGTTCGGACAAGGAAAATGGTATGTTAGACAACTATCATACATTTTGTTTGATGTTTATTCATTTATAATAAAAGTTTTTTTTATGAGATATATGAATGTTCATTTCGAGAGCTTATAGAAAGATTTATTGTGAAAAGGTGAAAAGAATTCGAAATAAATTCTCTTATAGAATTGCAGACAGAAAAGTATTTTTATCTTTAATGGTATTTTAGCCAATCGTTACTTTAACTGCTAAAAATTAAATAATAATTTTAATCATTTTCTTTTAAGTTTATCATTGATTAGCTGGATGCTAACAAATGATTTATTTATTTTGTTGCATTAAAAAAAATAAATGAAAAGTCACACAGTGACACTGGTTATTTTATACTATTCAATCTACGGGCTTGTGTGTCAGAGTTAAAAAATAAACCATAAAATTGGCAGTTAAACATACATAAATATATTTAATAAAAACGTCTTCTGGTAAGCTTGTACAATTATTTTTCACTCTTAAAAGCTAAAGCATTTCACACATTTTAATCAGTTTATAATATTTACTTCTTTCGAAATACTAATAACGTTATAGTTAACGAGACATGCTACGTTTAGACATATTTTAAGATTTCCGAAAAAGTTGGTTACAAGCGGCTTGCGTCCAGCATCTTCGGACCACCGTAATAAAATCGTATGTCTAGTTTGAGAGTAAAATGCTATTTAAAAAATCTCTTTTTTTTAATTACCATCATCATTTCAATTGTAGATCGTTCAGTGCTGAACATAACCCCTTCCAATACGTCTACATTGAAGGTTTTTTTCAACTTATACTCAAAAAACAAAAATTATATCCTGATTTTGAAATACAAAATCATGTGCAATAGCTTGAAATATAAGACGTATTAGTTGATATTATCCTGGCAGTCGATCCATACATCAGTCGTTTAAAGTGTGTATCGAACATTCTATGCTTTATAACATAAAATACATTTGATACATGGACCTTACATATACACCGCATATGAATATACACGTAAATATACATGTAAAAGTATGGTATGGATATATACAAGTATATATAAATTTGCGATTGCCGATTTTAATTTGAATAAGTTTTATCTTTTATCATTACAAAACATAAATACTACTAACGTCTAGCTTAATAGACTTATTTAGAATTTTGAATCGATACTTTGTGTTTAATATAGAATATTCGATTGTGAATAAGTAAAGCGTAATTTAACTTATTAACTTAATCCGTAAAGCAATATAAATTCGTTTCGCGAGATATTCAAAAGGAAACTGTCTGAAAGAAATTCTGCTCCTTAAGTATCAGCTTTCTGACGGGCGACTTAGCGTAGACATTGTTGTGAACAATGAACAAGATTTTAAAGTTCGAATAAATGAACTCCTTATTTATTTTACAACTTTTTTAAGAAAAGATTTTACTTCGTATTTTTTAGTAATTAAATGGTATTTAAAATTCATGACTGCTATGTCTTTCATACCAGTCTACAATATAATTCTTTGAAGTAAAAATAAAAGTTGTTGGTTCAAAACTATAAACAAACGTATTGCACTCTTAAGCTATTAATCATAATTAATTCCAATGAACAATTGAGAGAGATATGCTCGATGCTTCGATGAGAGATCGAATCAGAAATGATTTGATCCGCAGAACGACCAAGGTCACCGAAGTAGTTTAAAGAATTTCTCGCCTGAAATGGCAGTGGCAACCTACAGGTGTTGGGGCTAAAAGGTTCTCAAGTCGCAACCACGAATTGAAAGATACTGCGCGGACAGGCCCTCTACTAGGTCGACCGACGACATAGGTAAGTTCGCGAGGAGTAGTTGGCTGCGAGCAGCACAAGACCGATCTTCGGAGCGATCGTTGAAGGAGACCTATGCCTTGCAGTGAGCGCCTATCGGCTGAAAAGAAAAAGAAGATTTCAACACTATCGTTACGCGCTCCGCACTATTTTTAGAAATACGAGTACAAAACTGACAGATTTCTCTTTCGTTTTTTTTCGCGCCATCTTATTAAGATTTTATAGTCGTAGTTAATCGCAATGAATCAATTTGACAAATATACATTGATTTAAAAAAATGTATTTTTGTATAACCGCGAACTAATTGTCGAAGGTATTCTCTGCCAGTTAACATTTTGGACGTTGCAGCGATAATATAATCCAGCTATTATGATGATTCTGTCAGCTTGTCAAACAACAGCTTTCGAGTCTTCGCTTTAAATGCGCAATGATTCCTAATCATCCTAATTTCGAGGGGGAGCGTGTTCCAGAGAAGGATAGATTATATTGAAAAGGAGGAATAATTTTAAAGGAATAATATTAAAATAATATCAGCGCGTACAATATGACACGTTTCGTGGAATAGGTCACAAAAATTATAATTTTTGTTAATAGGACTTACTTGTAATAGATAAAAGCTTTTATTAAATTTAAAATAAATATATATTTAACTTTAACATTTTCTGTTCACATAAAAATATTTCTGGACAAGGCCTGTGTCCATCTGTAAATATTTTAGGGTTAAAATGATGGTGTATATAGATATATAAGTATATAACTTTCTTTGATCTCGCCATAAATCGAGAGTGACTATTATTAACGAATGTTCTCATGTAAAAATGTTTAGAAAATATAATGATCCTTGAAACTTCTGTCCAAAGTTTGCTTTGAGCTAAGTGCATTAGACTGTTTACGGCTGTAAATTTTGATTGATACTTCAAAAGCAGCGTTTGTTTTTATTTATCGATTACAAATTTAATTTATTTTACATTTAATAAGAAAAAGTGACACACTGAATTTGTTACACAATTTTTTTTCTACTGGTATGTGAATAGTAACAAGGCACGGCAGTAAAATCTGTCGGCCAGTAAATTACAACTCACATTTATTCTACAATAAGATAGATGAAAAATTGAGGAGAAACCCGGACATCTTCGTACCAATAAGCCGAAAGATAAGTGACATTCACCGATCCTAGCGTGGTGGATTACGGATTACTCTATCGCAGTGACATATCGCAAAAAACAACTATGAAAAACTTAAATGTTATAACGTTTGACGTTATACATTTTTGATTTCATTAAAAATGTAATTATAAACATTCATAGTTTAATTGTATCAAACCATAACCAAACATTGCGAACATTGATTACAAAAATGAAATATTATTAACACCGTTGTATGCAAATGCAAGGCTAATCCGCAATTTATACGACACAAAGCGCGGAAACGTAAATTTGAACGAATTTAATTTAGGCCGACTATGAATTAACGCGCAATAAGTACCGAATTGTTAGAGTTATTTCAGATTTGTATTTGATAATCGTGTTTACATTTTCATTCTATGTAATTAAGATTAAACTTATAATTATAAAAACATTTTATATTGCTTCGTGGTAGTAAATTTTGTAGTCATATATATTAACGCAGTTCTTAATGACAAAATACCTATATGGATATCCGTTTCTTGACAGTTTGAAAGCGGTTAATCCATACAACATTGGCTGTAAGCCAAGTGACTTGGTACCCCGGCTTGCTAGTATGGTTAACAGACATTTGTGCAGAGCTTGTACATGTTTACCGTTAATTATGTCCGTAGTCGTCAGTTATGTACTCGTTGATCTAATCTTTATAAACCTCTATGTTTTTATTATGGAAAAATTGTAGAATGTGATTTAAAGCGCAAAAGATAATGTCAGGCCTTTAGTTCACAAGAAAAATCTGGCAATAAATTACAGCTTTGCTGATAAGAGGGCTCAGGATTTCGTTAGAAATGACAGTGCGCAAGGCAGATGGCAGCTGGCTGCGCACTGTGTAGAATCTGACTGTTCAGAGTCGTAAGATTTTGGAGTGGAGATCACGAACTAGCAGGCGTAGCGTATAACGTTCACCCGTATAGATGACGAACAACTTTTTTAAGGTCGTCGGAAAACAATGGATGCTGTCAATAGGAAATCAATTGAGGAGGATAATGTCTAGCATTGGACGCCCTTCAACTAAATTACGATGATGATATATGTAGATATGATCGCGGTATTAACTCGACTAATTGTTGAAAGCTGATTATATTGAGGAGCAAACACATGTTTTGGATGTCTCTAATTGTTAAGAAACTATTGAGAGTGAATAATCATTTAATTTGTTGATGTGTGCAAGACAATCTTTGTAATGCTAGTGTGTCTATACACTAGCATTACAAAGATTGTCAAATAACTGTAATTGTGTTGTGTAATCATAAAACTAACATCAACGATGAACACTACTAAAGGTTTTACTACAACATATATACATACATGTATTTATCATTCAATATGAATTGAATTCGTATTTATTTATGTATTTTATACAGCAGAGATTATTCTACATTAATAAATGCAAGTGCATTATCGTTAAAGTGATTATGCCTAGCGAGGAATCTCGACTTTTATTTTTTTAATGGGACTAGATATGGAGTTGCAATACTTACATATAATATATCTATTTCTGGCAGACATATAAATAGTATACATACAAATACAGTCTGCAAGTAATAACAACAGATATAAGTTATTCCAAGGTATACAAAAATCTATCGGTTTTTGTAGAAAAAAATAGATATTTGTCTATATAATATTCTTCAACAGCTGAGAAGGTTCTGTACAATGGACCGCTATAATATTTATCGTTAGCAATTTCATCCCGCTTGAGTAGTTTTTCTCTTTTGTTCACTATAATGGAGTCGGCAATGCGTTGAAAACTTCTCATTATTGCGATATACATACATTTATTTATATATACGTAGACACGGAGTTACATATATATATATTCATATATATATATATATATATATATATATATATATATATATGTATAATATGTAGAGATTAAATAAAATAAAACAATATTTTGATTAATTTTATTACAAAATTTTATTGATTGACTTCTGTAGCATTAAATTTGTGTTTACTTTGTCCACGGCCATGATAGAAAACATTACAGGAATCGCATACTCCTTATAAACATACAAACATATATATATACAATTATATATATATATATATATATATATATATATATAAATAAGCAATAGTGCTTTCCGCTTGTTCTGAACCTCTTGGTGAAATTCCTGTGGTATTGGTGCTGACGAAACCGCTGTACCGTACCATGGGAACACGCTGTGAGGTGGGAGTCGAGGATAAAAGAGATTGAGCGCCGCCACTGCCAGGTACTACCTCCATCTTACCGTGTGCTTTGTTAAAGGCACAGCGGTTTCGGTAGCGCGATAACAGACGACTACCACTTGCATTCCACAACCAAGAAGTAAATTTTAATTCAAATGTATTTTAGCACAATCTTTGTACATGAACAATTTTAGTGATAGTCAGTAGTAGCTCTTCGTAGAAGGTGTATGATAGATTAGTGCCGAGATCCAATGTTTAATTAAGCCTATATAATTTAATTTTACATTAATATATTTCTCTTTGTTTAACACGCTCCCTCAACACTTCCAAAGAACAATGAGCTTGTTTTTTGGAGTAATTTACCTCATAAATCAATTTTCCTGTACTGCACATGTGACCTGAGAAGTCTCTAATTTTTTTTATTATGCCATCGAATTAATTTTAACCGAGGAAACAAATATGTATTTTTGTCTTAATCATACATAAGGAACTTTACACATTGCATGGATTTTGTTTGTCGCATAAAACAAAAGTCGAGTGGTCTTTTAGATCTCGTAACGCATTGAACTTGTTAAAATGTAGAGCTTACTACGCGAGTCAATGTAGGTTGGTAGAAGCCATGTGTGTAGTATATATAGTATGTGGCTAATGGGGCACATACACACACACGCGCCGGGACTCAAACTCGTGACCTACTATCGTAAGTGACAGTCCATAACTGATTTCCTACATTAACTGGCTACTTATCAAGAATATTAGAATTTTTTTTAACGATAAAATCATTAATAGATTTCTCACTACCAATATCATACAGGATATTACCGTAGTGGGTAAATGTATGTAGTTTTCGTATAGTTTAGTAGTAGTTAAAATAACTCGTCTAAAAAAACTTACCCGTTTAAAACGATATTTGTTAACTATATTTACCAAGTTCAAGGTGGGTTCAAGAAGGATGACCCAAAAATTTCTCACCTGCCATAGTTAAATCTAATTAGGTCTATGGGAGAGGCCTATGTCTAGCAATGGATGTCCTTTGGCCTAAATGATGATAACGGTCAAATGCCTGACTGTGTTTTTGCCCAGCCACATCAAATATAACCTTTTATGCCACACCGCTTAATTCCTGTATAGTTTCAGAGTAGTTCGACAATCTATGAAACGGTGTAATGTGAGTGGATGATAAATATTAAATTGAATATATTTTTATATGATGAATAATAGAAAATATGAAGGATAAAAGAGGGAATAAAGAGAAAAATTGTAAAGGATTCCTTTCTCATCCTTGGTGAAAGTAGGGGGTTGTATATCCCAGTCTCAAAAACAAAAAGAGGGAAAGATAGCTTTTTAAAATATAAGTATATATAAGTAACGGCGTTTTTGAGCTTTGGTATGAGGTATCCATCAAGCATAAAGTTTTCTTACGCCTAAATGATATTGGAAAATATTTTGAATTTGACTCGTACCAATGCCCTATTTAATTCAAATTTGCGGATTGGTAATTCTCTAGTCAAACTTTATCATATGCCACGTCTTCAATCTTAGTTTTAGTAGTGGCTGTTGTAGTATGCCCTTCACACGGATCACAGAGATTGGTACGACCACGTTTAAAGTAATTAAACTGAAATTCTGTCGAGACTAATGCTGATTGAGACCGCAACGAAAATCGTAAAAATGATACAATTTTTTTTCACAACTTTAAGTTTTTAAAAACAAATGACATGATATGTCATTTCATTGTCTTAAAATAAACATAAATAAACATAACCATAGAGTTCCGTTTTCGAATTTTTTATTATACTTATAACTCGCTTGTTCTAAAAACTTGGTGTCGACAACCTATAGGCGTGAACTGTCCTGGAACGTAACATCAGAGAGTCAATGTCGTAAAACCCGATGCGTTCGTCAACATTTATAGCGGACGCCGTATCTCATCCTAACACATTAACACGCTGGATGGAAGCAATCTACTTTAATGACGTGAATTTGGTAACAAAATGAAAATAATTTTAAATATATATGTATAATACATAGAATTGTTAGCAATAATTATTAAAAATAATTATTTAAAATTGTTGGCAATAATTATTTTAAAGTTTACAAAATTTGGACTAATGTATTATAAAATACTACATTGTTTTAATAAGTAGTAATCCAAATTTTGAAAACCATTTTTTAACTTTAAATTACGTTATTTATTATTTCTCAAACCATTGATTATTGGATTGGGTTAACCACACATTGAGTGACCGCAAATGACCTATACATTCTCCCTTTTGAAGCTTTTTAACTAATTACCAATCATATTGTAATTGTAGGTTGGTTAATAAAACAAAAATAGCTTGTTTTACGTGTTTTAATGTAGTGTGTGTATATTGAGTGATTTCCATACACTATTGACTTATATTTAGTTTCATTGAAATCATTCAGCACCAAGAATTTATGTTATATCTTCGTCGTTGTTATTAAATTAAGCATACGAAAGTTCCTTCTGTTCCTTTGCAAATACATCAATCACTTAGTGAAGGCGACAGCTAGGAAATATCAAATTACAATTTCTTGGTATTCAGCCTACGTACGGTATATTGGACGTCAGTCACGTATCCGAAACATGGGAAAATAAATGTGTTATAATTTGAAATCTATGAATAACTATTATTTTTTTTGGCAAAGGGAATCATCTGGTGTCCAGGATGAAAACAATTTTACGGGGAATCAAAACTATCATTTGTCTTTGTTATCGGTAATAAAACGAGTAAACAACTCAAGTTTGTATCTTCAAAACCTATACATAACACGTTGGTGATATTATTTTATTTATGCATATTTATTAGTAGCACGTTTTTTATTGTTTTTATTATCACAAAAAATAAGGAGATCCGTAGCCAAATGAAAGTAATATAGTACTGCGGATTGATAATTTAAATAGATTAACAGGTTGTCGCTGGGATGTTAAAGTTTTGGAATTGAAACCACATACTAGCAAGCGCAGCATTGGGCGTTTACCTACAAAGTGAATAAACGATCTCTTTAAGATAGTCAGAAGTCGCTGGATCCAGGCTGCTTCCGTCCAGTTTTTTTGGTGATGGGGAAGTACTATGTCCAGCAGTGGATGTCCTAAGGCTGTTAAAATCATGATGATAATAATGATTACTTCTGAAAAAAAAACTTTTTAACCATAACTAGCAAGAAATAATACAAAATTGTCAAAACAAATTTAATTTAATTTGTACGTCTCGTTGCAAACTGAAATAAAAGCTGAATCTTTAATAAAATTGACACCACGAACCCGAGCCCCTTGATTACTGACCGTAATGGAAACCAAAATTGAAAATAAAGCAAGATTCGCAATGACATATTTTAATCATTTTTACGTACTCCGACTTGTATAACAGATAAAAGTCGTTATTTTTTGTTTCGTTATTTAGAGGATGCCTTTTTTATTTTGTGTTTTTTTTTATTTTGTTTCATCTCCTAACAACTTACTGTTTTCAAAGTAGAAGTGTTATGGTTTTTAAGTTAATTCTCTTAAAGCTTATGCTTTAAGAAAATCAAATCAAAAAATACAAATCTACAACATTACATAACATTACATTAGACAGTGTTTTCTCTGACGTATGTGATAACAGTGTGCATAACTTTATTATTTTTTGATTGGCTGCGCTATATGTATTTGTGTAAAACTGTAATATTATATATTTCTTTTGCTAACTTTAAGTACATCGATTTTTATCTTATATATTAAGATTCTATTGCTCATAGACCATATTTTTATATATGTCGACTGTGTACAGTCATAATATTATCTTCACTAATTCACATAGTTATTTTACCACTATTAGAACTATAACAGTCACAGGGAATCGTTTGATTGAATTTTTATTTTTGTACAGTATATCTAAAACATAAGTATAAGTAGAAAGGCTTTCGAGTGACGACTATGAGGCGATTGAAGTGGCGTGGGTAAGCAGCCTTAGGTTCACCGTCGAAATAGTTAAGAACGCGAGAAGTTGTTGGATGCAGGCAACGTAAGATGTCGTAGTGGATATGTTTGGGGAGGCCGATGCTATTCAGTGGGCGTCTATCGGCTGATATGGTGATGATAATCTAAAATGTTAATTTACAAAATAATTTTAACTACATTAAATTCTTATTATTCATTGTTTCTTACATAAACTTACGAAAAACTACTTACGATCTTAAGAAAAAAAAATATGTTCATTTTGAATTTTCCACTAATTTTTTTTTTTAAATTTATGATTATTTTAAAATGTGTAGGACGGTGGATGCAGGCCGCTTCTTACCCGTTATATTGGAAATCTATTGAGTCTCCCCCATTTGTCAAGCAATAAACATACTAGGCTCAAATGTAGTATAAGGTCAAGGTACTAAGTCAAACTCATAAAATATTATACATATTTATTTAAAAATTTAAATTAAATTTCATTGCTGATAAAGTACTGCATTAGACATGCGGTTGCGATTCCGCCATGTATCGTCGACCACCGCCGCAAATATGCGGAGATCGCAGATTATAAAATGTATTTTAAAAATATCTCTACACTGGAAATATTTTTACAATGTTAATTCCAAATTGATATTTTACATAAATAAAATTAATGTCCGTTCAAAAAAGGTAAAAGCTGTTACGCAATTAAAAACTTAACGCGGCTTTGTGCACAACATTTACTTTTTGCCTACCGTATCCGGCTACAAGCATTTTCCATTAAGATTAGCAGTCGTTCTCACTTCTACTTGATAGTGTACCAGAAGCAGATGCGACTTCCGCCTGCAGATAAAATTCAATTTATTGATTTACATCCGTGTTTCCGGGAATACTGTTACATATAATATCTTCAAAAGTATTTCGTCTGTTGGTAAATTTTTTGAACAATATGAATAAGTTCGTATATTCTTGTATTTGTTTTTTAGCTTGTCTTTTATCATGATCATCATTATTTCAGCCCCAGGGACGTTTTTTGTCAACCTCCCCCGTTCAATTTTAATAGGACAGGTAAAAAGTAACATATCTCTACATCTTCCGACGACCATAACAAGGTTGTCTGCCCAGTTTTTTGGTGGCCTACGCTGCACTTACTTCAGCATTCATTCCTCCCTTTAAGAGGTGAAGAATTCGTCTCATATACGAGATAGGCATTTTAAAACTAAATATCAATAAAATAATAAATGACAAAAAGATAAAACACTGAATGATTGGTGAATTTTTATTATTTTTCCTTCACTATAATAATGTCTGCTCGAGAACAACTCCGTAAATCAGCTGTGCACATCAATTATGTACCGATTTTTGTTGTACTGTAGCGCTTATTGGTAACGTCAGATACTGCGTCTTCCACTCTTTTACTTACTTCATTACTAAATGTTCTAGTAAAGTTCTAAGTAAATTAGTTACTGATTTCTAATACGATTATGAAATCACTCGGACGAGCTGGAGACCTCGACGAACTCTATACATCTACATCAATCGTTGCGATTGATATGTTTACGATGACGGCTCTCTGATTGAGTATCTGCAGCCGATACTTTGTCACGGGATTGAAATGAATTGCTTCGTTTGCATTTAACAATCAAAGCTTTTGAGAAAATTTGAAAGCGATAGTACTTTTATGATCATCAAAGTTTTCGTAAACTCGTGTTACTTTATGCAAAGAACGTCCACGTGTTTATTATTGTAAACGATCTTTGCAAGAAGCTACTTAGTAAAAAAATACTGGCTAATAATTAAGTCGTTTTATCATCTTGTAAAACATAAATTCTACTTACGCAAGTTTTGTAAAAGGTAGTTTTATTTTTTTTAAATGGCAACACTACTCGGTTCCGCCATTCTTTTGTGATATCTTTCGGTAAAAAAATTGAGAGTAGTGGGATTGAAACAGCGTTTTGATTGCTGAGTCGGGAGCTCGGTCACTCGTTCAATAACCATCGAAGTGATAAGTTGTCTAGTGAAAATTGTGGGCCTATAAGAGTATTAGAAGTGGAATAAAAGTATTTACTTTGCTTTGGAGTTCTTCTGAAATTTTCAGAAGTGGGTGCTAAGATCCAGAAGTATGTACGCCCTCAAAATTTTAAATGTTAAAAAAGGAGGAAACTCGAGTTAAAATTACATTAGAATGCAAAATAACTATAACACTTGTTAAAATTTATTTTTGTTTGATTGACACTGCACAAATACGATACTATTATATTGCATTTGATCGGGGCTACCCTTCGGTAATGCACAAATACTCACGACAGCTATACGTAGCATTGCATTTGATCGGGGCTACCCTCCGGTAATGCATAAATACTCGCGACAGTTTTACATAGCATTACATAAAGGATTTTTCTTGCTTCCGGTTGTATTATAGGGTTATCACTTCGGCGTTTGTGTCTAGTTCCAAGCAATAGCGCGTTTTTGTACCATACAATATTTTTAACTTTTCTTAATGATAAATGCTGTTCTCCAGTCTGACTTTAGAGCTTCACCGGACTTGAGCCGACATAGCGTTAAAGACGATAATCAGGTTTTTTTCGCTTAAGGTTTTATTACATAGGTACCACTTCGGCGCCTATATCTGCTGCTAAACTGCAGCATTTTCGTAAATGACTAGGTATCTAACTTTAGGCAGTGACAAATTACCTGCTGATATTAATATTTTCGTAGGGCTTATTGTGGCAGACCGTAGAAGGCGTTTAGCCACGATATTTTTGTGGTAATTAAATCCGAGGACTTTTTCAGAAGCCTTAGCTCGATTTAAAGATCGACCACCTCCAAGTCCAAGTAGGGTCATCAAGAATGGACTTCCTCTTAGGCTGCACTTGATACGTATTGAGTGACTGATCCATTAGTGTTATAATTATCCGTTGCTTTTTAATTATAACGCCGCAGTGTCTATTGGAAAATATTTTTTACAAGTGTTTGTGTTCATCAAAGTGAGAACTCATTTCTAGATTATTCAATTTTACACAATTATTTTTTTAAACTATTCTCATCCGTAAGCTATTTCACCCAACGATATTAATAGCTTTAATATACGTATAACGTTTATCTTCTAAAATGAAATGCTTAGGAAAAAAATGAAACTTTCATGAGTTGCTCGATGTAAGCGAGCCTATCTGCGAAAGATATACGTTTTCTTTGATATTGCATCATTAAATATTAACATCCAATAACGTGTGCGAAGGAACGAAATAATTTTATTTTGAGGCGTTGATTTCTTCTTCGTAATAAACAATTTTTTTATGATGTTCCTTTAATTTGTTATCGACTTGAATCCGAAGATTTTGAAATGTCACGTTGTGTTGTGATATAAGGTTAATTTGAATAAATAACACGTACTTGTATAATGTCTGTTTTTGTAGAAAATATTTCTTAAAATATTCTGTAAACATTTCATAGAACCGTTAAAATCCTGAATAACATATAGAGAAGTTAATTATTCTCTTAACGTCGTAAAACAAATGAAAGTTGCGCCCGCCCGTAATCCTTGAAACTTCTGCGAGCACGTTACCAAAGATGCCAAAGTGTCGAACATCTCTGAAATTTAAATTTATTTTGTTATTGTACGATAATAAGTTACTATAACGATTTCAAGCTTCATTACGTAACGAAGACACAAGAAGTCTAAATTAAATATTCCTTAATAATTGCTTTCGAAAAGGTTGTAAAAAAAAGTTTCCACAAATTTATGTAAACACTCGTATAAAGTTATGTAATGTGGAAATCGACTTATGTAACAGTGTTTTAGCTTGATACTATAATTATAATTGGTGTGCTGAGATAATCCTACTACTATATCATTTTCTTTGGTAAAACATTGTTTTCTACTGGCATAAGTTTTCACACAAAGAGAATACGGGTAATCTATTATAAATCTATAAGGGTTTAGTGTGGATTTAAGAAAATTAAGGTTATTCTTTATTCTCAGAAAAAGAAAGCTACTTTTTAAATTTATATTAAAGAATGTCATCATAGAGGAGCTCGATTTGATTCTAGTTTTTATAAAACTGATTCTCTCAAGGATTCTTCTCTTGACGTACACGAGTGATCATTATAAAAATCCTGAGTAGAAAGAATCATAAATATTATCCACTGGCAAATAAAAGAACAGTACTTAAACTAACTTAATTTATTAAATAAAACTACTAGTTATATATAAATTAAAATAGTCTGAAATTAAGTACGCCGTATACGTATAGTCTAAGAGCTCACGACGCCCAGACCTTTGTTATATTATAAAAGCTGAAAATTCTTCTATATATGTCTCCTATACAAGTATAAGCAAACCCAGTTTATACAAACCGCGGTGGCTTTGGCAGGTAACAGGTAATAAAGGTGAGTAAAATTGTGTCAATTTCGATGGTTCCCCTATCTTCCCAGACACATTGAAGTCTACTCTAGGCGTGCGCGTGATGAATATATTAACAATACATGTTTGAAACTTTATTTTTTTATTTTGTTTTGTAATGGCTATAATTAAAAGTATAATTTAATTCTTTTTCCATTGATTTCATTACATTCTAAATTATTTTCTCTCCTTATAGTAAAACCAACATACATACAAATTTATCTCCTTAACTTTAAATTTCTAGAATTTTATCATCGATTTTTCTTATTATTTTCTGCACAATACTTAAAAAAATCTATAGATATATTTTAACAACTTTCTTAAATCACAACTTGATTTCATAAAATTCACATTTCATTTCATCGAAAGTGACTGGGGATTGTGGAAACATTATTATTTTAGTTTTCTGAATAAAACATATAAAAGTTAGATTTTATACTATGACGAAAGTAGATTTATAAATAATTAGACTGCGAGGGTGTATGGAAAGGGGTTGTTACCGTCCTAAGTGTCCGTCAATAGACGAGGCGGTTTCTAATATCATTGTAAAATATATGAAAACTAAGTTTTATACTACTACAAATTTGAAACACAATTTTACTCACCTTTACTACCTGTTACCTGCTAAAGCCACCGCGACCCAGGTTTGTATAGACTGGGTTTGGTTACACCTGTTTACACAGAATTTTCAGCTTTTATAAAAAAACGAAGGTCTGGGCGTCGCGGGCTCTCACTCTAGTATGTATATACGTAACATAAAATAGAAACAACGTAAGCAAATTACTGTACAATAAGTAATCATTTTGGTTCACCTAGCCCAATTTTCTTCTTTGTAGATTTTTAACGAGGTAAACTAATGTTAACACAGACATGACTTGCAATGGTGAAGAATACGTCAATCACAAAGCACTACAAAGTTCATGGCATTCGCGAGAAATGTACTAAAGTTGAGCGCATAAAAATTGGACAGTCGTCAAGTTACGAGTAACTGCAGCTCGAATACAGAGGATATATTTTTTTTAAATTATTAATATGTTTTATTTTGTATAAACAAAAAACTGAGAAAATACACAAATTTATATCCAAAATTGAGGAAAAAGCAAGGTCGAACTATTACCACTGAAAATACGATGTCCGCAAACGAAATGAGTTGAGAAGTATCTCGTGATGCTTTATCTCGGTCGCGAAGATGTATCAAGTTTCCTTGCAAGTTTTAAACGGATTTTTTGTAAGAACGCCTCAAAACTTTCTGAATATATTTAATAAGAAAAATTTTAAACGACCTATATGAAATTTTTTTAAATTAAAAGTTTTTAAATTAAGTAACCAAAGAGGTCCAAAATTTTATTATGTATGTCGTATTACTCTTTATTGTTATTTAAGGTGAAGACATGTTTTTACCTGTTTTAACTACTATAATTTAAGGCAAATTAAGAAATTTTAATTCGTTTTATGAATATGCTGTACGAATTATATTATTACATAATTAAATTTCGTACAATTTAAATTTTAATATGTGTATGTCCCGAATGTTCCAAAACGGATACTATTAGATATCAATTCAAAGTTGGCGGCGAATTCAGTGGAGAATTGCCAAAAATTAGAGGAATTTTAACATCACGGCGTAAAACTCAAGTTAGTCAATTGCTATCTAGATAAACCTCTTGAAGTTACAGGTTAAAGGATATGCTTAACATACTTTACTTGTTTTAATTAAACAGTTAAAGTTTATGGTGGGAATAGATTATTGGTTATTTGTGAAAATTTTGGTTGTTTTTAGAAGACGTGGTTTTAAATGACGTACATAGTCACGCTGTAAAATGTTTAATTAAAATATAACATGAAAATATTAATTTAAATAAGAGTATACAAAAAAATTTGAACGAATAAGATATTTCGTGCTATGCATTTGTCTGGGGGTAGTGCGACGATGTTTACGTAATATATATATATATATATATATATATATATATATATATATATATATATTTATATTAAAATTACACATACGTTTACTTACACACAAACATACACACATTTATATGTTATATGTGTATTACAAAAATTGCATAATAAAAAACGCGCAGAATGAATGTACTCTGGGGCCTTAAAGTTCTCGAAAGGAGACCAGGTTTTATAAAAAAATCTATGGGGGAAGCTTAAATCTCACATTGTACGTCCTACGACTAAAATGATGACAGTGATTACAATATGTTAACATTAAATGATCTTACTTTCTATCATAAATAAGAATATATTACTTCAAAGATAATAAAACGTATCGTAAAATTTTGTAAATATATTTTGTTACAAATTCTCTTCGTCTTTATGTCTGTTGTGAATGTTTATGCATTCGATAGTAGTTTATTTTAAAAATTTCTGCGCCACTGCAAAGTTAAATTGCCGTATAATTATTCTGATAATTTATATCTGACTTCAATATAAAATTAAATTCAAATTGTATTGTTTGCCAACAAAAATACAATATAATATTACTACAATAGTCAAATTGTTGCCCGAATTCATACTGCACTGTATGTAGATCTTCTTTAATATCTTCTACCTTCCACTTTCTTCTACCATTAACTTTCGGTCGCTATTGTATTGACATCAACAACATCAACCTATTCATGCTTAGCGCGATCTCTTTTTTTTCTCTTTTCTCTTTCTCTTATTTTATTAATTTTTTCCCGATTTTTTTAGACACTTCAGTTTATTGATTATATGAGTTATGTCAACAAATTTAGTTTTCTATCGAAATTTTACAAATACGCTCACTATGCTCACTATGCGAAAAATTATTTTTTTGTATGTTTAATTAACGTTTTGTGATTAACCATTGATCGTATTTATTTATTCATTATCAAAACCTATATTGCACAACGTATGTAAATAAATAAAAAACAAAATAATAAAATTGATGATTGTAAAAAAATCATGAAAAATCACGTGTGTCATTAAGCCTGTTACTACTCAAGGTGTGTAAAAAGTGTAAATAAATTATTAAAATTAAAATTTTCATCGTTAAAATTTTTAATGAAAATCTTCTTAACACAGATAAATTCAAATGTCGTAAAACGTCACGTGTCGCTAGCTCTCGATGCATACATTCAGAAGCTTTATTATGTTCGCGTTGTGGCATAAAAATGAGACGCGGCAAAGTACTGCAGATGCGGACCACAGGCTCACTGCGACGTGTTTGATTTTTCAATGCCGAATGTAAAAAGTGTATGCGATACGATTTATATATTTATTATAAAAATAAATAAAAATAGTAATATGGTGTAATGAGTAGAAATTTTACCTAAACGCCAGCGATGTTATGTTTTAAAAAAAATTACTACTTATCGGGAAGTAATTATTAATAGTTTTGGTTTTTAAATCAGTTTTTTTTTAATTATTAAGATCTTGAAGTCTGTTAGCTTATGTTCACGATCGCGATCAATGAGAACAATTTTTGTAACGTATTGGTCAGTTTCATTTTTTATTAACAAATCCTGTATGACTTAGAAAAATATGGATAAAAAGAAAAGTGGACGATTTTACAAAGGGATTGAGAAGACAACCTGACTTGCGGTTTTTTTAGTTTTACTCGATTTAAAGTAAACCTATTGTAAATGCCATTTATTTATTTATTATTTAAGCACGAGCAATACGTAAGTTGAGAAAATTAATCAAACTTTAAAATAAACGATTAGGCAATATTTTTAAGTATTTAAATACTGCTATGTATTATAAAAAATTCTTATTCGGTTTCTACTTCATGATTTGCTATTTCTCAAAAGAAAAAATCCATTATCGTCGTTCTTGAAGCTAAACGAACCTCCGTAATGATCCACCATTAAGGAAATTCGTTTATAACGACTGGTCCTTTGGACATGTCTTTCGAGGGTACATTTTTTATGTAAATCAAATTGTATTTACGCCCGATTTCAGACGTTATGTGGTGTAATTATGTAAAAATTATACAGGTTGGTACGCAATAGGTGTGAGAGCTTTATTTGGATGAATGTATAGCTCTTTTTCGGTCAATTAATGTGGTAATGGTACATTCTATCCGAAAATCAAGAGTTTCAGAAAAAAATATTGTAATGATAACATTGTCAGGAAAAGCGTATTCGAAATTCGTATTACTGTAGATTAAAATTAATTATTGTTTACAATATGTTCCTTCAGACTTTGTTTACTTTTCTTGCATTTCAACAGACAAAACAATTTATTTTAACATAGAATAATCACTTTATACAGTTTGTTTGAGTAGAGGGGTAAACATTCAGAACTAGTTTTTGAAAAATGGTCTAAATATTCATACCTGTATTGCTTTTACACTTTGTGAATTCAACCGACCTGTGTAATGTGAATGATATTGAAATTACAAAGTCATGTCAGACCTTTACTGTGCCATTTCGCACGTACTGTTATAAACCGTTGAGAATTTCACAAATGTGGAGATAGAGAAAGGAGACTTCGGTATTAATAATATTAAGGGCGTAATTTTTTTAAAGAACAAGGCTAATACGACACTGTTAGTAGAGTACCTTCTACTATTAAAGAAACGCAGGGTGGTACATGTAGATATAGAAAGTTTAAAAAGGCGGATGCTTAGATTATTTATTGTCGATTATTATGTGGTTATTACAGCAAGTAATGATGTTTTAAATTTTTCAGGTTATTCTGTATTATACAAGTTATTGTGTTCTATTTGAATATCTACATATTAGACTTTTTTCGGCAGAAGTTATAAGTCTGTGGTATTTCAATTAAAAATAAACTAATGCAACTTGATCACTTTATGCAGATTTCAAATAGATAACTTAGTAAGACATAGGTCAATTGTAAGCTTTAAAATATTTGCTAATGACTGGACTATGCATTTACCCTTTTAAACCTTTATAAACTTATAACCCCTCAAAATGAATTTTGTGCCCTTTCTAAAAATTATCCCATTCATGTAAATAAAGCGGTTTATATAAGTATAGCGTAACAGTACAAAAATTAAAGGGCGATTTAATAAACGATTGATGGAATTCATTTATTGGTATTCCTTCGCAAATATTGATACTATCGTCGCACGTGAATAAAGTCAATACGCAACGCGGGGAATAAATAATGAAACGCTAAATTTATATCATTGAATATTTTTTAAAAGTATGGGTAAAACTTTCTTTTATAATTCAGTATGTTTACTTATAAATTTATTGCAAAAATTGTTTATGCACATACAAAATTGTTTATTTGTTTAGTTTTGTTACTCTATAATATCTCAAAAGGAAGTGGTTAATAAATGGTTGAAAAAATGTGTATTGCGAAAACCAAAAAAACTTTTTTTGCTCATATCCAAAGAACACACAGGTTGTATGATCACAAAAGTGCAATATAATCCTAAAATTTCCTAGCCAAACTCGCTGACATATACTGGTCCCCATGGAAACATGATAAAATGCTTTAGATTTATTACAACATTATTAACAATATATTACAACTATTATGGAATCAATTAAAATAGTCACCGTAGACTGTTAATTTGGAAATATTCTATTGCAGATGATCATTATTTTGAGACACCTATATGAAATTAAATAAGTCGTATTATTTTTGGTTAGGGCATTTTTTCGGTGTTTTGGTTTAAACAAATAGATTTCTAATGTTTTCTCGAAGTCAAATAGGTTAGTAACTAATGAACCGTGGAAGAAAAATAATGTGGTTAATATCGTGATAGTTCCTCAATATCCGCATTCATATATCACACAAATTATACACACATTTTGTCGGGAAAGTTACGTTATGTTTGTCTATCTCCACTTTTCGTCTTTAATATTTAATTATAGGTTTTGGAACATTTATTGTTTACAACGACAAAATTAATTATGAATGGCATTTTTATATTCATTGACATAGATTGTATCAATTTCATTACATGGAGTATTAGATGCAAATCCGGAAAATTAATTAAAACAAACTTCGATCAACAACGCATGGTGCAATGTTCACAGGGTGTGCTCAAGTAATACTTTTACGGGAGGAAGTACGAGCTATAGTAATTTTTTTAACATTAAAACTTTGCTTGTATGCTAATCTTTGATATACATTAACTTTGATCGTAGTTTCGATTCGACTAATTGTGAGTTATCTCCTGGCACAATTGTCTCCATTAGAATTGATAACAGAGATGTTATTTGTGCAAGCGTTAATGAGCATTGGTGATATTGATCCATTTGTTATCTCCTTCATTTACCATTAGCCATTATTGTGTGTTAAGCAGTTACAATATCTACTACAAAATTTAAAAAACTATTATATTATATTATATTATATTATATTATATTATATTATATTATATTATATTATATTATATTATATTATATTATATTATATTATATTATATTATATTATATTATATTATATTATATTATATTATATTATATTATATTATATTATATTATGAATGAAAAAGGCTTTTGTGTGTATATTATCACGCACGCGTTTCAGCGTAAAGCCGCAATAATTTACACACTTTGCAGGGGATCATGATCTGATCGGTGACGTCAACTCCTGGATTACTAACGGCCGTGAATGTTAATGAGATTTATTTTATCTGTTACTTTAATAACCGACAGAGTAATTTAATTTTCACTCAGGAAAGCCGTGAGAAATCAGTACTGCTGAAAAAATAATTAAATAATTAGAAGCAGTGTAGTAAGTACGTATGTAAAGTGTAATTAAATGTCAAGTGATAATAATATTTCTTTGTAATTAATATTTTAAACTGTAGACCATATTTAGAGCCAATTTAGTCTTTGAAATACCAGAGATTTATTATAAACCCGTCCTCGCTGGCGGGGACAGTTTATTATTTACTCACGATATCGTCTCGTACCAGACAGGTTTTCCTTTATTAGAGACAAGTGCGTTGCTTAAATCTTATTGTAAACATTTTTTGACATTAACACTTTTTAAGTTGTAGAAATATTATATATATATATATATATATATATATATGTGTGTGTGTAATTACGATGAAATATTCCAAGCTAAGATTTTCAGCAGCTGTTGCACCTAATCACACCATAGAGTACCAACTACGATGAGTATTAACCAAATTAAAACCACGGCCACACAATAATAAAGAAGGATTCAAAAAATAAAGAAAGATTCTGATTAACACAAATAATAATAAAACAGAGGTTAGAAGGAGTTATTACAGCGTTTTAAACTAAAAAGAAAAAAAATAAGCCCTTGTGATTGAAGATTCGATTTAATTACTTTGTTTAATAACAGACATATTTTCATCGAACAATATAACTTTTTTTTTTAAGTAATCATCAATAATTATTTTAATTATAACCCACCCTTTGTAACTGCCTGAACTGGTAGTCAAGTCAATCTTAGAGTTTAGTTACCGCGGAAAATTTACTGTAATGCTGTAAATACGGAACAAAAATAAATTATTTTGTAAAAACAAAATAATTTCTCATGATATTACGGAGCAATAATACTTTAGTACTGAGAGATTAAATGCGCTCGGGATATTCCCGGCAGCTTGTATTAATCTCTGCCTATAAATGTTCGATAGAGAGGAAGCACGATACTTGATCGATGATGTGTTTCAAACGCCTCCTTCAAGGCGCGAATAACGCAAAGTTTATATGGCACATCCTTGGCCTACTGCCTCTCAGACAGACGAGAAAACAATAAAGAAGGTAAATTTAATTGTGCTGCTTAAGTAAGTAGAATAAATTGCGTTAATGTAATCGTGTAACGTATTGAGCAATGGTAGCGCAGCGGTAGAGAACTTGTGATCGTAGGTTGCAGGTTCGATTCAAAAATTTAAACTTGTGTGTCAAAAATTTAAACATTATTTATATATAGGCTGCTCACAAACAAGGTTCGAGATGCGCAGCAACATACTATGCCTACCATAATATCTCACTGCAATCACCAACCCGTCAACCAACTATGTCGATTATGATTTATTTATTTATTTATTTAACAGTTTATTGTACACAATAAAAACACTAAAGTAACAATACAAATATAACTGACACAACAGGATGTATCCCCCATAGACATTTTTGGATAAGAGCCTTGCAGTGGACGTCTATACAATGAGGACTTACAATATACTTAATAAAATAGTAGAAAAAATAATTGCCAAGTTCTACTATATCTATAATACGCAAAAAGTTTATGTTTACCACACTTTTAAATTTATTACATAATAATCCAGAGATATCAAACGAGAGCGTATTGTAATATTGTATACAATACGTTTGCTCACAAAGACGTTAATAACTTTATAAAACTTAGAGAAAAGTATAACAAGCTAATCTTAATACGAGTCTTGTATAAAAGTTTTAAAACTAGCTCATACCATCTTTTATTTTTTTTAGAAATGTAACCACTATGTAATAAAAATATTCACGATAATAGGTATTCAATAAATAGTACTTCATTAATACTATAATGATGATAATGAAGAAGCGATTCATGAAAAATGTTTCATTTTTAATTACTAATATGTATTCGGTTACTGTAAAAATTCCTGGGAATTTTGTCTTCGTTTCACTAAAATAAAAGTTTTCAGGGTAATATCTAAGTGTTGTTTACTTCTCCCGAATAGAATCATTGAAATATTTCCCTCAAGTGATCCAATAAACAAATACTTTAGTCAATAAATAAACATGTGTCTTCTGTAAATATCTAGTCCATTTAAGAAATTGTTACGTCATATACTCAATAATATAACGATCTATAATGTAAATAGGATTAATTGCATCAAGCAACATTCATAGTAGAGACTCATTGTAATAATTACATTAATTAAAGTATATTGTAGGTTTTTATGTCTAAATCTGGGTTAAATTTACTAACTTGTTAGCCATTTTCACGTTTGAAATGCAAATTAGTCAAAACAAATCGTTGGCCATAACTAGCTCTGAATGCATAACGAAGTACACGCCCAGATTTACATGTAAACAGCGAAATAAGCAAAGACTTCGTTTGAATACTAAAAAAATTGTAGTATAAATACGTTTTAAGATAAAACGGATTCTAAAATTGTATTTTACTGTTTATTATTGTATTCGTTAACAAAAATAAATTTTACCGTTTTAATTATAATTAATTGTAAATATAAAAAGTAATTCTAATTCTATATCTCCGCAAACAAAGAACTTCAAAGAGGCCTATCGGCATATAACTTAATGATAAACGTTTTTAATTAAAATCGCTATGATTATGACGCAATTTTTAATTAAACAATCTGTACTATTATAAAAATATAATTACTTAATAGTTTCGTACCTAATTTTATTGACGACTAAAAGACATTTTATGTTTCGCAGGCTTTGAGAATAAGAGTCTACATCGTCCCCTAAAACTTGTGTTTGGAAAACAATATGAAGTGCTCTTAAAATGATTCAATTTAAATGTTGTTTTCACTATGATTTTTTATAACTTAATTAATATAATGAAGTATTAAAAAAAGTGATCGCAAGAAGAACGTCTACTACTCGACTCTGTTAAGGTTCACTTTCAATCGGTCCTAGAAAAGGCGGTCTATATTTTGACTGTGGAAGTTCTACGATTGAGATAATAATGAATATTATAAAAAGGATTCAAATGTTATTGTCACTTTATTATTGATATTTATATAATTTATTTTATTTTGCTGGTTAAGTACCATGATCAGGCAATTAAGTAATGTAATTTGTTAACAAATTGGCCTTCCGTCGGTTGCTTTGAATCCACCTTTAATAAAATATTGTTTATCTGCCATTTAAAATCTCATATGAAAAATAGTAATAGTCAACACATCAAAATTAAAAAAATTAATGTAAACTCGTTACGCCTAAACTTTGTCCTTCAAAAGTTAACAAATCTTCCATGAGTCTGGGTCTACGCATACATAATAAAGTTCTCCGAGATATCTTAAACCTTCCGTTTCTTAGTTTAAAACATAATATTAAAAGTATACTGTTGAATAAATCTTTTTATACCATTCAACAACTAAAGTTGATCGAAATGTGTGGAATTTGGATTGTTGATTCATTGATATGATTGATGTTATCTAACACAATCATGAAAATTTGTACATTTCATATAAAATTGCATCTGCTGAATTTCTGGCCGGCTCTTCTCAACAGATGAGCATTTCGAGCCGATAGTAGCTAAATAATTATAATATTAAAATAATCAACTCAAAAGCACATGTAAATACTTACTTGAATAAATATATGAATTTTGAATTGAATTTGAACTATAATGAGGTTAATCCTCACCACGGGATGTGTAGTGCAGTATCGATGGGTAGTCTGGTGGGTTCCGTGTGAGTTCTAGTAGCACATTCGAAAGCTTAGAACGACCCCCAAAAAGATTTTAAATGGTTAGAAATACCATATATCTTTGTCTTGTCCCCAGAGGATATATTTAATTAGAAACACTGTAATGTTAGCGTGCTAAATACGGCCCGGAACCCCTCACTAATTGCTTTGTCTTTTCACGTCAATTTTCAAATTTGGCATTTGTTAATTATTTTTATTAATCCATGAGACATATCGAATGATATAAATAGCCTATACTTGTGAACAAACATAATAAAACGTATAAAACAGTACAGGCAGTGTAAAATGGCATTTCTCGAATCCGGCTCTGTGAAATTTAAGGACGTCGCCAAAAACTGGTTGGCGTAGATGCGGGTTGAACTTTCGCTTAATTTCCACCGGGACCGGCGAGCTAATTTTAACTTTTCTAGTAAATTTTGCCATGTACAAATAAAGTTAACGTCTTAGTTCTTATTATTAAGTTTTTTGGCGCCATTTATTTCGATTGTAAGTACCTCTATTACTTGCTTCTCTAATATCCAAATTTTTTTCATTCCGCAAAATAATTTTACGATTTTCTCGATAACGGTGCCTATATAAATATATATTCCCTATTATATTATTCAGCCGTAATACGTTAATTTAATAAATAATACACTTTTGTTCAGTTTCATAAAATTTCTTTATACAGAAGCAAATGTTAATACATTCAGGTTGGTAATATTTAAAATCGTTTTCGAAGCTCTAAATTTATTCGAATGTTATATGTCTAAATTATGTTCAAATATCTGGTAAGCTGACTTTTGAGAGACTGTAAGAGACTAGATAGGCGAAACACGTTTCCGGGTCCATCACGTTTTATATATATTTTATACGTTTTTGCGTTTTATATATATAAATAGCTGTTCACAAGATCATAGACATAGCTTAATGTTTTTGTGTATTACAGAGTGTTTATATATTACTATTTATTGAATAAGAATTTACTATCTCGTGTTCGCTAAATTTAAATAATTATTATTTCGTAAAGCTTGGTAACTTCTTATAAAAAAATAAAATATATCAACGGACTACATAAGGCTCAGTCGGAGATGTGGCCGGCCCAACCTAGTTTTTAATATTTCTATATTGTGTCACAAACAAGATGCGGCGAATATATTATCGTCAGACGTATGCATTGTTGAGCGACTTGTCCCATTTTTATGTAACTGGAGTATTCAACGTCGGAGAATTTATTTTGGTACGACTTATTGCTTTATTGAGTTTTGCATTATGACAAAAATTATTCTTTACGATTATGTCATATACATTCGATAATAGTAATTATACATAACTAGAATGTTATATTGTTTGATTATTCAAAATAAAGAGTAAATTCTTGTCTGACTGTGGTTCACTTAAATTAACTTTGGAAGCTATTGGTAAATGATAGTTATAAGTACTAAAATAACCGTCATAAATATCTAATGGATTCAGGCGTTACTTCGCGGAAGTCCATCTTAAGTAAGAAAAGGACTAATATATAGCTACTTCCGTTATGTAGCAGTAGACTCAGTGTTTGGCACTAATCGGTGTAACAATACTCCTGGGGATGCCCCGTGGAGGAGTGAAACACGTGTAGAGTAGATTAACGGTGGTACTTGTGTTTTGCATTGTTTACCGCACGCGCATTTATCAGCGGGCTGGCGGGCGGTGCACTTCATTGTACGACTATTGCTGCATAGAGGAAGTAACTATATATTAGTCCTTTTCTTACTTAACCGACATAGTCCAGCAGATTGGTTGAATGAAGTGGCAACGGAAAAGCCGCAGAGCGTGCAGGATGCGTGCCCGTTGGGGCCCTGAGTTTCTAGAGTGGAGACCGCGATCCGGCAAGCGCAGCGTAAGACGCTGTTAGATAGTAGACCTTGTTAAGGTGGATGAAACACGCAAAATGTGGGCCGCTTCCAGCCTGTCCTACTGAAATTCTATGGAAAGGCTTATGTCCAACAGTGGACGTTGCCCCTCGTGCTTCTGTAAACCGGGCGTGGACCAGACCGTGGTCTACCTTATAGCCAAGTGTCCCGCATTTGGAGGACTCCGGTTCGATTTCTGCCGGTTGGTATTAAAGTTAGTGAAGAGACAATGGCCTCACTTATCGAAGAAAAACAGATGCGACCTGAATTCATCAGGTTATGCAGAAAGATGGTAACTGAGGTAACAGAGAGAAATAAAAACTAAGGTGAAAATTGTAAAGGAAATAAAGCTTATGTAAATATAGAAATAAGTACATAAAATGTCAAGATTGTAAAATTAAAATAAAGAAATTAAAAATTGTAAACCTGAGGAAAGAGTTGATGAGCTTTGAAAAAAAGGGAAATAGAATAAAACAGAAAGATAGAGGAAATGTGGAAAGAAAGTAAAAAAATGGAATAACATATTATGCACGGTAGAAGAGAATGGAAATAAAAAACATTAGTGAAAAAATTATTACAAAAAGGAAATAAGTCCCTAACCCATAACAAGTTACGCGTACGAGAGATCCCCAATAGCGGGAACCAACTACAAAAAAAAAAACGTTTCTATGACCGAAATGATTCGTAAAATTATCAAAAGTTTTTTTCCAAATTCTTCAGACACGATTATTTTTATGAAATCCTTTTGTATGAATATCAGATTTTTAAATAAAAGTCTCAAAATTTTTTTTCAAAGCAATGTTTCCTATTCAAAACAGATTCTCTAAAAAAATGTTATACTTCGAAAAAAAAAGCGCCTGTCTTCTTTTGCCTAGACTCATTAATCTTTCATTCAGGATCGGACTGTACAAATGTTGCAATTAAGAGAACAGCGTATACTAAAATGGTGCACTAATGATTTTCTTTTTATCTTCATTAATAATATTCCGTCAAGCGTCAATAACACAAAGTTCAATGTGCGAGCACATTCTTTTGAATTCACGACGTGATTATACTATACTCATTCGTAAAGAAATCTGAATGACAAGAGTAAAATAACGTGTTCTGTATAATTATAGAGTTCCGTAGGGAATACCCCGCAAGAAGTGTCCTTTGTTCTCACTAACGGTTGTCTAATACTGCTCATTTATCTTTCAAAAGCTGTCGTTATTATGGTAGCGAACGGGAAACACTCTAGAGACAACTAAAATGGCGCTTAACAGGAATTTAATCATCCTGCTATTTTGTTTTGAATGAACAATATTAATAGTTAGGAATCAATTTCACTAATCACATCGACTTGTAACTTTGTCTTTAAAATCTTGTTAAGAACACTACCCGCATGTCGATGTATTGATCTTTTATTATTGAATGTCTTTGAGTATATATCTTGATAAAAATGAAGAAGGTTTCTATTTAAAAAATTCCTTTACATAGTCGTTATCGCTCTATTTTTTTTTATAAAATCTGCGTCGAATAACTTTTATCTCTTATTCAAGGGAATGAATTTTTATACCAAAAGTCGCTATAATTTCCATTGCCCGGTATAAAATGATTGCGTCATATACAACGTAGAACACGTAGCATAGGTTGGTCACGTAAAGCTCGTTCGTTATATAAACTGCGAAAATAGGATTACGTCAGAATAGTGATTATTCAGCACGTTAATAAGTTAATAACACAATGTCAGTGGTTGAGAAGATAAAATAAAAGGATGAATTGCAGCAGGTGTTTCTTTGTTATCCGGGTATTTGCAGAAAAGAACGAGCATTTTTATTGGAATTGTGACAAGTGACATAAATAGAAGAGACAGCTGTGAAATATGTTGCATATATTTTATTTGTTTTTGACTCGCGTATATTTTTAAGTTATTACTTAATCGTTTTGAGCCAAAAATACCCAAACATGCCTTATAGATCCTTAGTAAGTTATTTACTGTACATACTGCTACCAATAAGTTACCTAAGTTTGTTTAGAAGGGATTAATCAGTTTTGAAACCTCTAAATTATTTTTCTGTCGATGCCTTACAGTGGGCCTCTATCGGCTGATGTGATGACGATGATCATGATTGTAAAAATTAGTATACCACGTTTAGACATGGTACACTAACTTTTACTGTTAGTAGTTTGAATTATATTTTTACTAAACATTTCGCATTTGTATTTTTTAATGAATGTATATGTTATAAGAATGTATTTATATTATATATCGTTAATATTAATATTTATGTATTCTTCCTTTCGTATTAATTAGATCTCACTATTGAATTACACTTCATTTTAAAATCCACTTAAAAGTTAAAAATCGTAGAATCAAGTAAGACTACTAATTATACTTTTTATTATTTTTGAATTATTTCTGGTTTACGATTGTCAAGTATACATTACCATTGTCGTTTCAGGCGATATACACCCACAGCAAGACTCAGGTGTCCTCCAAAAACAAAGACGAGCAACTTCTCGCGATCTTGATTACGTGGTATAGTCTATCGGCGTACTCAAGCCGCGTCTACGGGCTAGTGGTTGCTACTCGTGCACTTTTCGGCCCCATCAGCAAATTGCAAGAGCGATGTGTTCTGCCACTGCTACTTCAAATAAGCATTTCTTCGGTGACTTCTGTATACCTTTTTATTTCTGTTTCGATCTGGCAGCGAAGCTCTAAGTAAATATTATTTATATTAATGAAGATTGACTCCATGTCTTTTTTTTAATTGTCTTTTTCGTTTTTATTGCGATAAGATTTCGGAGTTTCCTGAGCATAGTATGAAACATATTTTTATCAAATTATGGCTTTTAAAAATTCAAAAATGTACTGAAAACACACTAATAACAATTATATAGCCTGGCATTAGAAACCATCTGCTTCCCTAAGGTTTCTTATCTTGGAAAGCAGACGGTGCGTTTATTATTTTTCGTTTCCCTTGTTATTATTTTTATGTATTTTATTAGGTTTACGTATCAAAAGCCAATGAATTTAAAAAAAATATATTTTTTCTCTTTTGTTTCCTGGCATTGTTATATTCTCGTCCCCTTATTGCCGCGTGATATTAAAAGAGATACAATATTAAATAAAGCCTTCGTCCTTTTCTTGTTTGGAAATGTTCAATCTAATAAATCTTTATCTTTCACAATGATTACATAAAATTACATTACAGTATATTTCTTTTTTAAAACAAATCAATTTATTTTTAATACTATATTTTTATGATTAGTCTTATCGGGTGACACCTTACCTTTAATTTTATTTTCAGCAGAAATTTGCTACATTGATTTATCGGATTTTAACTATCTCGGCTTACTATGTATTTATTCTAAAGTGAAAATTTTTGGACGTACTGTTCATAGCTAAAACAATTTTGTTCTGTGTTATTTATAATATATTTTCCATTAGATATAATTATGAAAAAGTCAAGACTTGAAATATATACACAATCTAATTAGCAGAAAATTATTTTAATTTAATTTTTTCCAAATCATATTTAAAATATGTCATGTTTAGCAATGAGAACATCTTACAACTAAAACGATTATGACGATGAAACTAAAATAGCTGACCGACACAGTGGATCCAATAAGTATAAAATAGATAAAATGATTTTTTTGGTTATCGATGTGGTTTGAAGATATTTATTATGTTGCGATCATTTATTTCATAACCTAGGTTAATTTTCTGTATTGTAGTCTTAGTTTAATTCAAGTTGCTAAACAAAGTCAAGTTGTTTAACTTATGCAGTAACTTATCTGGCTTGTAAAGTTTAAGATTGTTGCAGGAGGTGTATGAGATTTGGTTAAGACAGTTATTGTATTATGCGGAACCTTAACTCACGTAATTATGTTAAACATGCTTAGCTTATTTACAAATTTAGATGAAATTCGGCTATAATCATTTCATATTTGTTTATTAAAAACTGAAATCTCTCAAACAACTTGCAAATACCGCATTGCATAGAACTAATATTAATGCCTACTTATGATATTAAGTAAATTGTATGAACCATGTCAAAGTCCAATTCACGCCAGTTTAAGTTTACTTCTAAGTTACCTTGTAATCATGAAGTTTCAGAACTTTATATAACCTAGTGTTATCATTTCATAATTAATAAAACTTATAATCTAGATTTTAGGTGTTGGAATATAGTCTCGTAGCACGTAGCATGATGTGCGTAGCACGTAGCGCGTAGCACGCAGAATGTAGCGCGTAGCATGTAGCTTGTAGATCGTATTAGTTTGAATATACATTTTATAAATTAACAATTAAAGAAAATGTTTATTTAATTTAATAAAAATTGTTATAGATAGTAGAGAAAAGAGTCGTAAAAAAGCCAAATCTTAGGTCTTCTATAAGTATGTAATTCTTTTTGTGTGTATTAACGAAATGACTATGTATATTGGCCTTAATTATGTAAACGTATTTTGTAGATAACTGAAATAATTTCCATATTTAAAGATGTTTTAACTTCTAAATTTCGTCGGATACATTTGAAATATTTAAAGAATATTTACCACAGTAGCGACGCGATTATTCAAATAAGGGAGGTCGGGACTTGAAATTGGTTGAATAATTGTAGTCTTTAGAGACACAATTCGCAGGAAAATTTATTTCAGTTGACCGTTTAGTTGTTCAGGTGTATTTTGTGGGTTTTAATAAGGAAAATTTGGAACGAATTTAAATTTATATCGCTTATACTCTTTATTATGTCTTCAATTTGATGCTTTTCGTGTTCCAAATTAATTTGATAATCTTTTAGTATTTTATTTGAATGTTTTAAATTTCACCCGAGATAAAAGACGACTTAGGCAATTTTTTTAAATTGTGGGACTCTAACAATGTGTATCTCATTCTAGATAATACTTTTGATTTTTTGAATTTCATAAAAAAATATGATTACCATATCTTAAACAATACAGGTTAGTCTTGGAAATAATAAATAAATAAAATATAATTTTTATACATACATATTTGATACAATATTTACGTACATAAACTCCAAATTCTTTACAAAACAAAAGAATATATGTAAACAATGGCAAAGTCCCTTTATTTTTTTGTTACGTATTGAATTAAACTTTATTATTTTAACTGTTGCTTTTATAATTACACTAGTGAACTTCTTGTAAATTTTATTTACGTCAATAGATCGCCCGTCGTTCACGATTAATGGTAACTATAAAGATTGACGACAAAGTGCACGAACTTTTTGTATAGATGGGTTATCGTTATTACCATCATTTTAGTCGTAAGAAGTCGCTGGACCTTATTTCTAATAGGACCAGTTAATAGCGGCTTGCATCCAGCTTCTTCCGATGATCTTAACAAGGTGGACTTGTTAAGATTGTGGGCGGATGACCTTATCTACGTTTGTGGGTCCGTGGCCTTGACTCAAGATCCCAGAACCCAGCTGCCATCAGTTTTACGCTACGTGAATTGCCTACTGCCGCTTCAAGTTGCCGATCCTATGGACCTGGAATATGTAAGTTATTTTTATTTGTTTACGGATCTCGTGCAGAAATCATGTTCATATCCCGCTCCAGGCATATCAATGAAGATAAAAAATATTTTTTGTACCCAGGAAAATATAACAGGTAAAATTCCTAACAAACCGACCTTTATTTATGTTCTAAATAATAATTACGTAATCGTCATTTCTGTTATAAATTAAACTGAACGCGAAAGTTTTAATTAGGAGTAACAAAAACAAGACCAGCTGTTCGCTCTTTAACTTCATTGAATTTAATTTGGAACAGTCGGAGGAAATAAACAAACGCTTTCAGTACAATATTTTAATTATGTGAATATACTGATTTTACTAGAACAGTGGTAAAAAGCAGTAGTGACTGAGACTTGTGATCGTAACTCATGGGTTTTATTCCCGGAATACAATCTTATATTATTTACACTTTGTTTATTAAATATATAGGATTGCAACTGTTTACAAACAAGTTTTCAGAGGATAGGCAGCAGCATCCTCTACGTACCGTAATACTACAAACGCGATCGCCAACCCGTTTGCAAAACGTGGCGATTATGGTGTATCTTCATAAACACATTTGGGAGAGAGCCCAGCCTTGCAGTGGGCATCTATGGGCTGAAAGGATGAATGTTATAACTGGATAATAATGGTATAAAGAAGTAAAAATAAAGCTTAATGAATTATTAATTAGTCATCGATGTTGTGAATAGCCAAAGTTGAAGTAGTAAAAGAGGCTTTAAGAACAGCGATGTTCTCTAGTACCTTATGGGATTCTTATATGGAAAAAAATATATGGCTATAAACAACTTGGGGAATAATATCATAAGGGGCTCTGACAGTCGTGCGGCGTATCGTATGGCACGCGGTTTGTTGTGGCGACGTTAGTCAGCGCGGAGTCATGTTGTAGCGGCATTCCTCGAACGACAGTCCGTTGTGGCAGAGTTCTTGTAGGTGGGTCAATATCAAATAAGACGATTGTTTTCTCTTTTTCTTAAAGCGCAACATCTGTCCGGACTCGCAAGTTAACAGTTGTGCGATGATATGTACCTTCTGGTGTGACAGCTTCCGTTGTTAGGTAGAGATTGCCTTATTGCGACAAGCTCTGTATAATAAGCAAAATTATTTATTCCGTTTTTAATTAATTAAACCTTAATTATTATTTATATAACAATTAATACTTTAGTTAAAAGTTATAATATTTATAAGTTTTTAATAAATATGTATCCGTACGGTCGTCACGACAAGATAAATAAAATTTCTTATATTTTAAGTTTATTTCGGTTTGTTTATTTTTTTTCGGTACCAAATTCTAAATTAAGATGTTACCTAATTTTTATTGTATTTCTGATTTTAAAAATCCCTTTTTAGCCTATATAACATTTTTAAGTAATTAATATTTTGTTTATTATTATGAATTGAAAAGAGCGCAATGAAGTAAATTCGACTAATTTAAATAAGTATAAATTTATAGTTTAGATATCATGATTCAATTATATTTTTATTGTGTAAAAGTCTTCAAAACACTTTCAAAAGTATAAACAAATTCATTTTATATAAAATTCGACAATTTTAAATAACTATAAAATTAAATTTGAATGCTTTTAAAACTTTTATTGACTGAACTGAGTTTGTTGAACGGTTTAAAGCCAGGTAAAAGCTACGGGTAAATACATTTGATATTTCAGTTGTACTAAATTTGCAACCTTTTGGCAGAAGAGCTGTACGCCAAGCAGTCTGTTTATGCAGCACAGAGATCTTGATATTTACCATAAAATATATTACGTGAGGCGATTGTTCGGTTCATTGATAAGTTGTATAATCTTGGTCTAATCCAATTTTAAAATAGCTTGGTCCAATTTAAAGAAGTGCATTAAAGTTTTAGAGTAAACACCATAGACCAGCAAGTGAAGCAAAAGACATCCGTCCAGAAGGTAGATGACCTTATTATAATCGTCCGAACACCAACCGAATTTAAAAAATCTATGTTTAAGCCGTCTGTCCAGTTTGGATGCCAATCAATATTTTATGTAACTAACAAAGAACATGCTCATCGTGATAAAAAATTATAAAAATCAGTGATTATTTTAAATATTGGTTTTATTTGTTTATAACCATTGTTATGTTACATTTAGGACACGACCTATCTACTAAAGTATACGAGTTGTAATCTTCTACGCAAAAATGTGAATTATTGGGTGTCTTTCATTTTCATAATTCTGTCTTAGGATATACTGGTTGCCTGCTACGGACTAATTGCGCAGTAATTTTATTATATACCCCGATTGTAAACTTCTGTCGCAGTCTTAGCTCATTAGTATCCCACTATATCCATAACAAAAAATATCCGGTAAAGGGAATAAAGAATGTATTCCTTACAATTTAAAATTCAGGTAAATGTATGAAGTATATTGTTAACTACTAAATTATCCTTGTCTTAAACACAATACAATATCATTACTGAACAAATTTTGTCTTCAGTGTTATTGCAAACGTAACGAGATACCCTCGGAGCGACTGTTTAGATTAACATCGGTCCGACGAACTCGTCTGAAGGATGTTTAAGATAAACTTAATTGTAATAACAGTTTCTTGTTAAACATTGAGTTTCTAATGAAATATGTATCATCTAGTTATGTATATTTACACTTGTCGATTGCCGCGACTGTTCAACGGAAAATAAATTTATAAAAACAAATAGACTGTTGCTTCTTAACACGTCCATGAAAATGTATTGTCATTTTTTTCTAATTAATTAAAAAAAACCTTATCGATTTTCCAAGAAGTTTGATATACACAGTATGAATACCAGAAGTGAAAATGAATTTTGTATAAATAAAACTTGATTTTATCGAGTTAACAAATCTTTTGATAGGGTATATATATACGAATAATATAATGTATCATTAAATACTTTAAAAAACCTCAATCATCGTTTGGGTGCTTAGGGTTACTACACTCTAAATGACTTCATAGGGATGATGTATTCGTCTCAGTGTCAATGAAACATCTTCAATATTTATTATAAATATTATATAACATTCTTTAAAAAAAACATTGTCCTACTTATTTTTTCAACCTGTTCTTCTTACGTCTAAGTTATTCATAATCCGAACAGGGTGTAGCCTTAACTTGACGCGAAAAAGAGATGTAATCTATCGTGTATTGAAAACTGATTTATTTTCAAAGTATTTTTATTTAATGTCGGTTACAAAGTAAAAACAATTTGTGAAACTGACCTACACAAATATCATTTACTGAAGCTTTTAAAACATAACCGTTGACATGCGTCAAGAATGCATTATATCTGATGCACCAAACAATTGCAACAAGTAGAGAGTTTTGCAAACAAGAATAAACTTTATGCACAACTATGTTTTAATACTGATGGAAGTTAAAGTTAACATAAAGTTGTCAATTATTTGTCTAAAATAAATCTCATATTGATCGATGACATGAAGGTGACTATATAAGTTTCTCTTAAAGAAGACTTCCAATGCTGGATACATTGATTCCGGACTGCACTGGACAAAAATATTCAAAGATGTCGTATATCGCTTTTAATTGTAAAAATCATATAAGAGTAGGCAATTCATAGGGGTAGACCAGAGTATCTTCAGCAACAAGAATTACCGCATGAATAAGCGGAGGGCACCTACTCAAAAAATACCTGTAGCAAACGTTGAAACCATTTTAAAAGCTAAAAATACATTAGCAATAGAATTACGATCATGTTAAGTTACCAAAGATATGTGTCACAAAATAAAAAAAGATCATTTTCCTCCGCAAAATCTAATCCCTAATTACGCGTGTTCCTTTATGTTTTATTACATTATTCTTTATGAAAGCGTTATTCGAACATGTGTATACGAAGATAATAAAATATGTGTAACAGATGGCTTTTACGGGCAACGTTATTGCTTTTTGTACAACGACAATTCTCTATATTGTGAAAATAAACCACCATAAGAAACATGCGAATAAAGTTAGAAAGTAAGAAAAGGACCATTATTTAGCCACTTCCGCACGTGCAGTAGTAGTCGTGACTCTAAAATTAGAAAGTTGACAATGGTTAGTGAGCATAAATATTCTGAAAAATTAATTACCGTACAATGAGAACTATCATACTACAGGCATAGCCACATAGTATGTACAACAGATAGTCGCTGGGATCCCAAGTAAATACCATGGACGGGCAATTTTTTAAGGAATTCGGAAGACTCTGATTGCAGTAAACTTCCAACAGCTCCTTTTGGAAATCTTTGTTTGAAGCTTATGTCTAGTGGACGTTCTACGACTAAAATTATTACGATCATGATTTGTCGACTTATAAAACTGTGCGATAATTCCATTCTTATCTTTAATTGACACTAGATCTTTTCAATAAAGGTCACAGCACTATTTCTTCTTGAAAGTATATTTAGAGATAAGTGGAATGTGGCAAACATATCTCGGGTGTCACTAACAGAATACCTTTTTCGGCAACGTTATTTTATTGAGCCATTCCGTTCGGTATGTCTTGTTTTGCTTTTTGGAGACACTAACGGTTTTGCCAGAAACTCGAGTAGGAAGCCGATGTCCAGCAGTGGGCGTTCTATAACTGAAATGATAATAAAAATGACATATATCTGTAAAATATTGTTTACTATAGAGTCGTAAGTACTTAAGCGCATGGTTCTTATTACGCATATTCAATGATAAGTAGGCATTGAATAATATTACTTAGTTTGTAACTTCACAGTTTCGTTTATTATATTTTAAGAAATACTCATTCGCTTTTATATAATACATTTCAATAGGCTGACACAACACTATTGCACCAAAAAGCTGGAAGCTTAAACTCCTTTTCACATTTCATTTGAACATGTTAAAAGTAAGTTAAAAGTTGAAATTACTTTAACGGTCCCGTCGGCGAAATAAAGAGAATATAAACGTCAACTCTCATAGCTTGCTTTAAATAGTTTTTGTTGCTTTTAGTTGGTAATTCACTTCGGCAGTTGGGGTCGAAAGAACTCGAGTGGCGACTCCGAAGTTAGGCCCGTCACCAGGTACACCGACGACATAGTCAAGGTTGCGAGATGTCACTTGATGCGGGCGGCGTACTACCGATCATTGTGGCATTCCTTGGGGTTTATGCCTTGCAGTAGGCGTCTATCGATTGACATGATAATGATGATACTTCATAATAACAAAACTAGTGTAAAGCTCAGCTAAATAAACGACACGAATGGCTGCTATCGATGCCAGTGCAGCAACCTTTTGATTAGAACAATTAAACATGAATCATTAGTATATAACGTTGTACGGGTTCACAGAAGCGTTTTAATAATCAGCCTTGATATAGGGCGAAATATTACATTAATATTATTATTTTCATTGCACTTTATGGTGCACAATATTTTTTAAATCACATCCAAACAGAGAAAGGTTTTTTGTTTTATTCTGTGGTTTGTGTGTTGTTTACTCGTGTTTTTTATTATCTTCTTCGTGAGAATCATTATCGTCCCTTTATGAAAATATAAAAAAATGATGTGCTTAGCAAAATTATTTGATTATATAGAAGTTAGAAAAATATTGAATAAATCTTCGCTTCCTCTATTCGCTTCAAGAAAGTAGGGAAATCTAATTTTAGCCTTACTCGATGGTATTTTTGAGGTCATTCCAATAGTTTATACAAGTGAGTTCATTCACGATAATTCTCAATAATCTGTTGTGACCAGTGTAGAGCAACGGAGACTTGCAATCGTAGGTCGCAGGTTCGATTCTCGGGATACAGTCTTATATAATTCACACTTTGTACATTATATATACAGGATTGCCACTGCTCTCAAAGTTTCTAGAGGAAATGCAACACCGTTTTTTGCATGCCTTTGTATAACACCGTGATCGCCAACTCGACTGCTAAGAGTGTCGATTAAGGTTTATCTCCCACAGATATTTTTGCGTTATGCGTAACAGTGGGTGTCTCTGAGCTGTAATGATGACGTAGTTCCGTATTATAGTGTTGTGAATTCGTGTAAACATTAGCAAAAGCAAAGTTAAAAGTAATAAATAATAAAGAATGTTACTTGTGATTTATGTAGAATGGCTTTCAAATCTTAAATACAATATTTCAAAAGTCAATAAATTCAATTCTGTGACAAGGGTCTGAATGAGTTCGCGGGACTTACAAATACAACTGTATAATTGTTGAAGATAAGTAAAATATTTTACTGATAAAGTTTTCAGATTGTATTATTTAAAATTAATATTTTTTTTAAATAATGTTATTCAATTATTTGTTAACATACAATTCAGACTATATCTTCAACAATGTTACTACATATTTTATTGGTTTAGTTAAGAAAAAGTACGATGAAAACACTATGATTACTTTGCAACGATTTTTATGATATCAAGATTGTGTCAAATTTTATACTATTGTCAAAAAAACTACTTTGTGCACAGGGTGACAGTTTATAGATGTAAAAGCTTTAAAGGAGTGAATGTATAACTCATTTTCCATCAAAAAGCATTATAGCTTTTACACCTATTTTCATTGACCCTGTATAAAGTGATCGCACTGAAAAATTTAACTTTAATCATTTTTTTTTATATTAGAATAAGATGGGCTAATAGATTATGACAGAGCTAATACTGCAGGGGTAGATAGTAAATAATAAGTGATTTTGACATGTACTCATCCGAATTTTGAAAACGCTTTCCATACTTTATTATCTCGATACCTTCTGAAACCATTTCATTCTGACTTTTGCAAAAAATGTACCCATGTATTAATTGACAACAAATGAGCTATATATTCACTACTTTAAAGCTTTTGAAATGTGTAACCAATTGCTCTGTATATACTTTTGAAATAAAGCCATAGAGAATAATAAACTGGAATTCTTTTACATATTAACATTGCTATAGGAACTCGTTAGAGTAGATTTAAGTCCGTGGTAGTTTTGAAGTTTTCATGCAGAGAATAAGTTTTGTGTGACGAAAGTTTCGATACAAATATAAAATCGATAAGGAAAAGTATAAAATATGCCAGTCGCCGCATTTGCCTACGATTCCGCCTATGTATTCTGCGTCTTATTTATGCGTTCCCCACAGCACACAGCCCACAGCAAAATTTACGACCGCTCCTAAATATTCATTAATCTTCATGGGTAAGTCTATGAATAAAACTAGAGGTTGACTTATTATCATTTGTTGTTAACTTTCATTTTATAAATAATTGTAAGATTAAAAAGAATAATGCAATAACGTTTGTTTTATGTTAAAAATAAATACACAATTAAAACAAGTACCTAAATCTACAAACGTAGCAAATTTTAATGTTGGTACATACCTTAAACAACTGTGCGTATTCAATACTTCTATATTATTGAATCAAAAATGTTTTATTTTTTGTTTCGCTAATAAATTTACTTAATATTTATATATCGATTTATATTTATGAAAGTAGTAAAATATACACATATAAAGACAGTATTTATTTATTAATTTCTTAATTTTTAATAATTAATCTTATTATTCACCGTAGCAACATTTAAAGTGTCATGTAAAGAATTTCAGAATAGCCTTATTTGATAGAAACTAGAATCAGATTGAACTTCTTTATAAAGCATCGTTAAAATTGAAGCTACGAGAGTTCCAAACGCTCTTTGATTTGCGTAGAGCCCACAAGTAACTCAATTTTTAAAATTAAATTTTATTATACCCTTATAATAAAGGCAAAACATACAGAAAATCAATAAGAACTAAATAATTACTAGAAGTTAAGTTTCACGCCATAAAAAATATTCAGGTCAAACAGCCTGAATAAAAAATATCTGTGGAAGTAAGACTCTTCGTGGAAGTGCTGCGTCCGAAATTAATGAGATAATAAGTTGCTTTAAAAATCGAGTTTTAGTCTCGCATTCATTTCACGCACCCAGAGCTCAATACGATAAATTCCTGACAGAAGTAGTAATGAATTTCGACAGTATTAAGTAAAATTTTCATCAATCTGCAGATATCGAATTATCAGTGAAGAAATTTGTAAACAACAAAAGTAATCAATAAAGTCCAGCGTATAAACAGGTTTATGTGCAAGTGGAAATGCTGCTTTGTGTTAAGAACAAAGACCAGCAAGCGCAGTGTTGGACTTGTCCACGTACAAAGTGGGCAAACGACCTTCTTAAGGCCATCGTAAAACGATGTATGTAGGCTGTTTCCCATTGGTCATATTGAAGATCTCTAGGGGACCTTTTTCCGACAATGGACCCTTATACGACTGAAATGGTAATAATGATGAAACAGATATACAAATGAAACCCATATTAAGAAACAGGTTTTTATTTTAACTTACTTTATTAGAGCTTATCTTAAAATGAATACGCTCTGAACTTTGTTATTGCAATGGTTCTTCCAAAAAATGTATGGAAATACTTTTAGAAATCTATAAAGATGGCGACCAATGAGAAGCGTGTTAAGGCAGTCTGGAGGGCTAGTAAAGCATTGCTATTCTAGCGATCTTCGGAGAACTTTACAAACATAGTGATTATTTGTAAAATAATTACTATTATTAGTAAAATTTCAATTATTACTCAAAGTTTAATGTTAACGATAGTGCAGAATAGCTTCTTGACCATTGCCCCACCCATTATTGGTCCACATAGTGCCCGCACAGAGTAAAAATAGTTAATTGGGCTTCGAAAGGCCTATATATATTTATTTACACAAACGACATACTTTATTGATAGACTATATTGTGAATTCGATATCTTTTAAAGTTATCTACACAGGTGACTAGCTTATACGAACAATATTAAACATACCAATGCAATTATAAAATGTCAAGCGTGATCTTAATTAAGATATAGTAATTTATGATCCGTATTTGTTGTGGTTATCGATTTTGGTAACATTACATTTATCTAACTTTTAACGTGAAATATTACATTATGATACTGTACTGATTCAATTCTGTCTTTGGGTTCACTATGGGTACTCCATGCTTCACAATGGCCACCCATCCAGCTTTTTCAGTATGAATTACATTTACTTATCCATTTTTGTTACTGCGTTTGACACTTTGAATTTCTAGATTTGGACATGATTTTATCACCTTTTAATTCTCTACTCATTATTAACTATTTTTGACAACCTGAAGATTCAGAAGAGACCTATGTTTGCAGTGATAGATGTCTATCTATGGCGGTTATAAAAAATCAACAATGGACAATGGCGTTAATAGCCGCAGTTTTGTTGTTGTGTGCATTTCTATATAATTAACGCACAAAGTGTCAATTATATAGGATTGTATCCTGGGTATCGAGCCAGCGATCAATGATTGCAAGTCTCAGTCCTTTATCGCTGGAATACCCCTGCTCATTTCACATCACATCATAGAAATGATTGTGTACATCATAAGAAGATTGCCAGAAGAGCTCAATTTGATAAAATAACAAATCGAACTAAGTTCCTCACAAACGGCACTCTACAATTTAAAATACGTGCCTATGAAAGTACAAAACGCATTATGATATGAGAAAAGCCCAAAGAAAAATCAAACGGGTTTTTAACAAATATCATTAATTCAATTATTTACCAAAATACATGACGGTTAAGGATATTTTCGTCGATCGCATAAATTAATTTTAGTGAGTCTCTTTTTTAAATTAATATCTGTCTGACAAACAAGATCTGTCTCTCTATTAAGATGACAAAATGCGATAAGTTATATGAAATTTTAATATTTAAGTTAAATTAATATTAACGACCGCTGAAAAAAAAATACACTGTATACTGAAAAGGTGTTTTTGTGTCTTTTACTTGACGTCTTCACTTTAGAAGGCTATATAGATAAGTACATATAAATGTCTATATTCAGTGCCAAGCAATTTCATACACTATTTGCAATGATACTGTGTAAATTGTTTCCTGGTTAGTTAATTGTCAGTTTATTATTTCAGGTTTGAAGGCAATAGCCATGTGTCAAAACTAAATGCGATTTCCACTTAAGTTGTAAAACTTAAATAAAAAATTGACAAATAAAAATTATTTTATAAAACATTTTAATTTATGGTGTGATATTGATATGATTCGAATCTATTTATTTCTTTCAAATCTATTAGAGTTTCCGGTAACATTTTATTAATTTAATTCACTTCGTAGCACTTCCACAGTAGGACATAGCCCTCTCCTATAGTTTTCTAATAGAAACGTTTGAAAGCAGCCTGCATCCAGTGTCTTCCGATGACCTTAACAAGGTCGTCTGTTCACCTTATATATCGATGTTATACGCCGCGCTTGCCAATTTGTGGTCTTCACGAGAGAATAATTGGGTCTTAGCGGCCATCTGTTATGCGTGGTATGTGGCTTGTTCACTGGAACTTTAACTTGCCATTTCGTCAACCATTTTAATACATATTCAGTGCATAATGTTTTTTTTTAAGAATATACAAATAAATTAAATAGGTTACATAGGTACGACATTACAATATCAGTTTTTGAAATCAAAGGAATAATCGAAACGTTGAAAACAAGTTGAATGCTGTACATTCTGTATCGGGTATTGAATTAGTATTCAGCAAGCGTCGTTGTGTTTAGTATTCCGTGTGACTGCAACCGGGACCCAATTACCAATAACGAGGCATTCGATCTCAAGGGCGACGATGCCCGCGACCCGATTTTTCGTTACCAAATATATATCTATGCCAAATATATATTATATTTATGCAACCCAAAATTAATTAAAAAAATTCAAAAAAAAATGTGTTTGATGGAGCATATCTCTCACGGACGTCAAATTGAGTACATCATCTGTTCGGATGATAAACACCTTAACCTGAGCGGAATAGGCAAAAGAAACAACAAATAAAGTCCTTATTTGAAAAAATAACATATTTCTATTTATTTAATAAAAAATTTATTAGCCTGGAGGGCAAGGTAACCACCTATCTGCCATGAAGTCGTTCGCAGTAAAGCAACAGAAGCTTTATTAACATCATCTCAGATCCTATTGATAGAAAGATTTGCTAAATCGATGAAGTCGAGTACTTAGTAAAAATTTTTGTTTTGCTTTTTGTATTTACATTGTGTACATCACACTTTTTACATGTTAGATACAATGGTTTATATTTTAAACACTCCATGGCACCAAACGAAGGTTTTCAAATTCATTATACTCCTCTTGCCGAACCATGGTTATTAGTATATATTACTAAGTATTTATCAATTGAAGCTAAATTAAAATTAAATCAGAATTGCAATTATTTACAATTTGACAAGAGTACAAACATTTTTTAAAGACAATAAAATTGAAACAGAGAAAACCTTCTGTTCCATTGCAATAAAATCAAGAAATGATAAATGTAAATATTAGTAACGTTTTAAAACAACCTATAAGTGATTACAGAGGTAAGTTTTTTTTTACTCTCGTGAAATTCATTTTAATATATATGATGCTCGACCCTTGAATGTTAAATTCAAATGAATTTCTTTAGCACTCATTAAGTATTTCGCTGATTCCAAAGTCAAGGGCGATCCCTGAAAACATCGAGGTCTGTATATTGAGCAAATAACATTTTTATGTTCGTGCCGTAAACGCGTTGTTTTATATACCGACAATTTAAAAATTCAGGACATCAACTCAACGTGCGCAAAAGTTTCGTATTAAATCCACAAAATTTAGTGAAGTCATACATCTAGCTTGTTTTGAAGAAGCTCATGAGCTTTAAAAATACTTTTCTTAAGTATGACATGCCCCTCACTTCATACGTGGATTATTTTTATTTTTAAACAGTTTTCATAAATAACATCTATTCTAGCTTATATTTATTAACTAAAAGATGTTATAGAAAATGTATTATTATTTATTATATTAGATGTATAAAATTAATTTTATAGTCCAATAATTGTTAATAATAAGCTATGGAAATTTGGATTTACACATGGTGGTTGGTCATAAGTGTAAAAGAGAAAATGTAAAGCTCATTTGTCACCAAAAACCTTAAGAGCTTTAAAACCTTTTCTTATTACCACGTGTAAAGCGACTACTTTAAAATATATCACATTTATATATTTTTGTAATGGAAAGCGAAAGGTTAATAATTTCCGATAGTATACAAGTCTGTCAAGACTTATTTTTGTGGTATGCTCAAATGTATTTTATTTACTTCAATTTAATAACTTAAGTAAATCTGTGTGACACGACACAGATTTACAGACAGTTATCCGTGATAGTAAATATATAAATATTTACTAGTTATTTATACGTAATTTGTGTAATGTAGATTATATTTTGGCAGCATTTTTATTTATTTTTTTATAACCAGGAACTCGTTCGAAAATGAAGTTTCAATGTTGGGTTTTATTGTACAGGCGTTTGACGAGGGTTAACCATATTGTATCCAACCTGAAAGATCCTTTATTAAAATTATTGAGTTACACAGAAAAGTATAAATAGTGACAGCATTTTTCTTTCCCATAAATTATATTATGATTTTTTAATATGCCTAGAAAATACTAATTTTACCGAATAATGTGTTGATTCTTATATTACAATAAAATAAACTTAATGAGTTTATACGATAAGTATAACCTAAGCTGTTTATAACCATGTTGATAAATATACCAAAAACCAAAAGAGATAAAGAATGAATATAGTATACAGCGATGAACAAGGTAAAAATAATATAAAAAAATTATTAGAATTACCTTAAGTACAGGCCGTCCATTAGCGTTTGTTAAAAAAAAAGCAATAATCCAGCTAACAAGAGATCCGGCGGTACGACATATCCACAACAATACATTACACGATTTACGCACCGCAAAGCCACGCTTTTTACCTTTGTATTTGCTCTTGAACATGGCCTGTGTGCGAACAAATACAAAAGTAAAATGAACGGGCCTTTCGACTCAATGTCATATTTTTAGCCCTTTTTATAAGCGTGTGCAGCTTTTTAATGTTGTAAATTAATAAAATAATTTTGAATCTGGTCAGCAAAATGTGTACTCATGTACATGAAAATGTTATTTTCAGGTTGAACAAAGATTAATTTTGCGGGTTTTACAGTATAAAATTTTTCCATACAGAAATGTTAATATACTCTCCCGGACGCAGCGAACATTTCACAATCATAAATGAAAGTATTCAAACAATATCCAGTTTTTACGCTAACTCTTTTCATTACCACATTTGAGCTTTCATTGAGTGTAACTTCAATAGCGTAATATTTTCTTTTTTTATTTACAAAATTTATAATAAAAAAATGAAATAAGGTATAAACTTTTAGTGGTAGAATTTTATAGATCTATCTATCTAAGCGTAGACGCGCTAGAAAAATTATTGTGTCAGCGAGACTGTCATATATTTTAAAGATGACGATTTCATAACTTTAAACTTTGGTTAACACTTCACTATTATATCCAAAGTGTGTCGCTAAGATCTTAGCCTGAAATACATTTATAGCGAAATTTCTCTGTTAATGTTTTGAAATGTGTTTTAAAAAGACTGAGAGAGGCAGAGACTTTGTGCCTTAACTTGTCCGAGAGCGGAGACCGTTTGTCAAAAGTTGTGTTAAAGGTATTATCACATTACTAAATATTAATGCCACTACCAAGCGATGAAAATCAAATGAAAGCATACATGGCAGCAACGTATGGACTATATCACAAAGCTGCAAGTGCAAACATGACGCTGTAAACGATTTAATTTGTTAACACCCTGTGTAACATACACAGTACTTCGTTATTTTATACCATTAACCATTTAATAAACACGTTTGCCTTGATAATTTTTTAATTTTATTTTAATGCACATTAATAATGTAAACACAAACAGAAAAGCCTTAAAGTCAAATCTAAAAATTAGTATGTAAATTAATAATAGACATATATCCACTCCAAGTTGGTAAAACAAATTATTATTTATGAAACTATAGATAACAAAAAATAAATAGTAAAAATTTAAGATTATAGGATAAAAAAGGGAAAAACAAAACGGTAAATAAATAAAGAAATGTAAGCAGGACTTTAATTCTGAATGACGGTGGTCCGGTAGTGAAAAAATAGTTTCTTTAATGAAGAAAATAAAAACTGAAATGCAAGAAACCAACGCGTTTCACCGAAAAACATTAAAGTAAGTGAACAAAAACAATCTACGTAAATTGGCGCAGAGCCAAGATCTCTTTAACCCACATCTCGTTATATCAGCTGATACGCGGAATCTTCTTTGTGAATCTAAGAGGCCTGCGGACAAAGAATTAATCTCCTAAGCACTTCTTATGATCTTGTTTAAACGTATACAGTTCTCTCTAATCACACAGACGGCATGGTTCATTGATAGAAGTTAAACAAAAGCATTAACATATTTAGACGAGTTCTCTCGTTATGTATTGTTTAGACTAGTCTTTTTATATGATTCTATATATGTACATATATGTACATATATTGGCAATAACATCTAAGAACTAAATTCACTTTTAAAAGATTCTCTTAAATCATAAATAACCTTGCTAGTTCTTATTTAAGTATTGATACATGTACTATGACTCTTTGAAATCTCTAATTTATTACATCATTATAGATATAAACAAAGAGGAGTATTTTGTTTTTAATATATAGAATTATATAGACAGAAAGTATTATAAAGTATGTCAAGTAGTTTTCAAGCTTGTATAGCTATTATAATCAGAATCGATTTAGTCTTGGAAGGTTTGACTTGTGAATTTAATTTGGGACTTGGTCACTAATTACTATAATTTTCATGAAATAGTTATAACCGTTCCATCTTATTTTATCACATTGATTTATCTTCGTTTTCTTTAATGTATTCAGAGGAGAACCTGTTTCTAATCGAGATCATACTCTATCGTTCTCGTCTTAAAATTGTCGCATGTTTGGTTTTGGTCTTTCCCAGAGCCTTACAATACGTGGGTTCTTGTGGTGTGTGGTTCACCTGTTATAATGCAGTTGTTGGCATTGGAGGCAATGCGCTATCCAAATGCGTCTCCTACTTTCTAAGGGCGTGCGCTGTTTATGATTTAAGAAAAGAGCCCGTTTTACAGCCACTTTAACATGCTGCTTATAAGAACCATGTCAACAGTCCGAATTTCCGAAATAATTTTTAACTTCCTAAAAAATTTGAAAAATTCTGCTGGAGTAATACTTGTATTACTTACTTGGACTTATAGTCAGATTTATCGATAGATGTACTCATTGACCTCAATAGACGATATCACAAATTTACATATACTTAAGGTACCTACTTAGGTATATGCAAATTAGTAAACGTGACTTTAAAATCTTCAGTATGTACATTTTTGTCATGTCATTTATTTAATGTATATCATACGAGTACGTGCATTATTTTTATTGAATGCTTGTGTGTGTTATTAATCATAATTTTAATTATTAATTCATTGTTTTTTAGTAGCTATTACATTATTTTTTACATTATATAATTTATGAATTATCATGTAATATACAAGAAATTGCGAAACACGATAAGGCTGCTAATTGTACCTTTGTGATAGTATTGTACTGTTTCTATTTTCAATTTTTTTAATGTTGCCTAAATCAACATTTGTAATATTAATATACTGGTATCATTTACAATATTAAAGTTATTATTTTTATATGTTTAAACGACAGATATCGCTTTCCCAGTGGCTACGTCGAACCTTTGTCATATTCGTTTCTCTGGGGATTTCTTTACAGAACAAATTGATAAGAAAAAAATTTTAACATGTTAAAAAATCACTAAGGTATAAATCCTTATAAAAACGTTGAAAATCTTTTCATAATATTATGTTAGTGTTTTTAAGTTGTAGTTGCGTTACTGGTGCCAAATTATGTTCGCCGAATGAGTTCAAGATTTTAAATGGAGAACTTTGTAGCAAATTATTTATGAATAATATTATTTCGGTTTAGAGTTTAATTCGTTTATACATTTAAATCGAGCAAAAAATAATTTAAAGTGAGTCAACAAGAAACAATTTACAATTACAAGAAATTTTTCATACAAATCTGTAATATATTTAATATAGGTTTGATTGCTTATTTTACCGCCAGGAAAAGAAACATTCGATAGTCGTTTAGGGCTGCTTCAAAAAGTTGAAAAGACGATAAATTCGGCGCCGGCCTGTTGAAAGGCAGACACTGATAAAAATTTATGTTCAGAATTAATATTAAAGTTTTTTGGCAAATCGACCTTTATGAATATTTAGTTGTGCACGCTCGCTCATGTAATTGGTTTTTGTTTTCGATGGTGAAACTGTAGCTTTAATTATTGGCTGAGCGTTTTTTGCGATTGCGGAGCGTGATGCGAATTAGTGATGACAGATGAATTTTGCTATCCTCTATAGACCAATACGCATTGTAAAATAAATGTATTTTTTTTTCATTTTAGGTAAACTCTGCTCAGCAATTTCCACTCACTTTTAACAAAAGGAACAAACCCAATTCTCTCGCATTTTATCTAAAAACGGGTCAAGGGTACAAGGGGAAGATCTAAATTTAGCTAGGAAAGTGGCAACATTTGGTAAAGGATCTTTCGTTTTGTAATATATAAGAATGATTTAAACACATAGACAATGACATCGAATTTTACTTATTAGATCGTTGTTGCAATTTTTTAATGTAGATGATCCGTTATAGATGTAAAAGCTTTAAAGAAACCAATGTAAAGATCATTTGCTGATCAATTCTTAAAGTCACATGGTATATCGTAATCAAAATTAAATGAGTACACATACAATACATTATGTTAGAATAAAATAGTACTAAATGTACGAATGTGTTTAGAAAATTCTACATCCTAAAACTAATTACTACGTATTAATAATTCTGTACTATGGGTCAGTGGAGTATTTGTACTTCCAGAAGTTATTGGCCTGTCACATTTTATAAGAAAATAGAAATTAACGTAACATATTTCAGTGTCATCTCTTTACATATCGTGTATTGGAAATAGGCGGAAATTCTTGAAATTCTTTTGCTCACAAATTAGCAGTATAGTTCAGTACAATGTAGTTATTGAATTTGCATGTGATCACAATACTTCGTAGTTACAATTTTAAAAAAAAACTTTTGAATATTATTATTGCTTTATAACTGGCATAGATACGAGTATTAATATTCTCGGCTCACTTCGTAAGGAGGTCTTGCGACTTCTCCTAAGTGGGTTACATCGTCGCAATTTTAAAATAGATTTATGACTGGCTAAATTTGTTTGAGAATGAGGCAACTGATATATCTTTTTCTTACTCTGATTCTTCGTAGTGGGAAACATTTTAATCTATATAATGAAGAATATTTTTATGTTATAATGAATAATATTACTGTGTTGTCTGTAATATTCTTTAGAGATAAATAATACTGATATATTTTTTGTAGTATCGATAACGTATTGATTTTACCAATTATACCTACAAAGGTGATGTTTTTTGGAACGTTTCGGTCTAGTAGTGATAGATAACTTTTACTACAGCCTATCTAGATAGGATGGTACCTATTTGGGTCACTAATTTACCCCGATTTAATTTTGCCTTATTTATATGTAAAAATGAATCCCTATTTCCCATAGCCACGCCATAAGTTATAAACGACTCTCTCTTAAGATTTTATTCATCTTTTTTAAAGTTTCTTATTACACTGTTTTAAGAGTTTTTTTCTAAATACGTCATCTAGTACCACCTGCATTAGCAATTTCGGCATAGGTAAATAAATAAAAAAGGATCCATGAGGGTCTATTGCATAAATGTCTGAAATTATGTTTTTTTTATGAAAAATTGCATGTCTCCTATTCCAGCTCTAAAAAGTGTAAAAGATTGTTTACTTACGCATAACATAATATAATTAACGATGTTGTTTCACAAAAAACAACGCACAAGCATTAGGCACTTTGTTATTGAAATATCTGTCTGTTTTGTCATCTGATGTTAATTTATTTTGTACATTGATGTCAAAAGTAGCATCACAAAAATAAGATAAAAGCTTAGCTCATCTTTCAACGGAAGACTTTAAATACTACGTCGAAAGTGCAATGAAATTATCATTGAGCATTCGAACGTTTTTTTTTTTTTTAATAACGAATGCGAACGTGTTTTTAAAGCAACTAATGCGTCGAAATTACTCATTTCGACGCATTTTGTATGCTACAAAATTTTCAACTCCTTCGCAATTTTAGTATAGCAAAAATGCTTTGAAAGTTTGTACATTTATTTATAGCACTTTATAAAACTCAGTACAAAGATTTATTGAGTTCAAGCGGATTTCTCTACATATTGCGTCTACCTAGCGTCTCATAAAAGTATATACGAATACTTCGAGACTCTATTAAAACATTTTTTTATCTTCCTTACTTAGTACTTAAAAAAATCTAAATTCAAAACATCTTTACTTAAATAGGCATTTACGTGCGCTTTTGATTCGTTGATTAATTTTATAAGTAGTAAACTATCACCGGCTCGGTACGTTGATCTGTTGAGATCGTATGAAGCTCAACAGTTGCACTTTTAAATGAAATATAATATTTTTTGTGTATACATTATAATACCAATTATGTAAATGAGCCTTCAGACCAAGTTGTACACATTCCAATCAACTAAATACTGTTGAATGCTATAATAAGATTTATTTTATACTATACTTTCAATTTTTGATTTAAAACTATGAAACGGAAGGCACATGATATCATGTGGAACTTTTTTATATATGCGTACACCCAAAACCATGAAGAATTTGTTAACTTTTTAAGACGAAATTTAGGCGAATGTGATTATTTTTATTCGTTCTATTTATCATCTATATCATTATTTTTATATAAGATATTAAATTAAGGCGCATAAATAATATGTCATTAAATGTATTGCGAGACTACCTGGAATTCTATCCATTTTTTAAAAAAAAAATATCTTTTAGGGAATCTATAGCTTTTAAGTTATAAATAGTCCGTACTGTTTACTACTACTTTTCTAAAATACTGTAAGATCAATTAAGGAAGGTAAATTACGGGAGGGATTTCAGTAGTCATGTATAAAATTAAAAATCGAGGAGTGACAAAGGGTAGACTTATTAACAGAAGAGCAATTTAAAAAAAAAGAATGAGTTTTTACAAAAATGCGGAAACACTGACATTTACCTGAACTTAATATTTAACGCCGTTAAGTTTAAATTATTTATCTACCAGCTGTAAAGGTTTTGAAAATTATAACGTATGTAACCTACTGCCTCTGCGCAAATCACCTCAAAACAAAAGAAAGTCATCGATTTGTTAAAAGTCATTTTAATAGACCTCGAAAATGAGTCACAGTAATAGGATCGACACAATTAAGTTATCTAATAATCGTAATGAAAATTCGCTTTTTAAATTGTTAACTTTACCGATCAACCACAGGAAAATTCGGGCTACGGAAATCGATACGCATGTTCATGACAACGTAGGATGATTTTATTCCTGAAAATACGAAATTACACTGTCAGTGTTTTTAACATGCGGAAGGTTTACATACAGAGTTTAACTGATATTGACAATGAATGAAAGCTGTTATCGAAAAAGTTTTAGTTTTAATGTTCGAACTTCGAAATTATTTTTTCAACATACCGTAGTTAAAGAATTTACGGTAGATAAAATTTTGGTAATTTTGTAATTTTATAATAGGTATAAAATGTAAACTATGCAATAAATGCATGGTATACTTTAATAAATAGAGATAACATTTGCTCTTCTCTAGGGTAGTGTATATTTGTTTTTACTTTCAAATTCAAAAACTCTTTATTCAAAATACGATGGATTACATCTGTTATTGCGGTTCTTCTATTCCACCTGTCGATCTATCGATCATAAATGCCTCGGTCATCAGAAAAACAGAAGAAACTCAGCGGTACAAAATATTTTTTTAAAAGAATATGATATTACCTATTTAATAAACATTGATATGTCTGTATATTACTATTCAATGAGAAGGTGTACTATCTTGTACATCCACACGCCTGTGCTTTCTAGCGTGCCGTCGCGAATCGTCTCTTATTTATGATACTTTAAAGCATCCTATGGCATCAATAATAATGATGATGAACGTATGATACCAAAAATAGCATTCCTCTTCAAAAATCTAAATTCGAACTACTTTATTAACACTAAAGAAACAGGTGAAGTTATTGCTCTTTTAAGTCTGAATTATAATCTTAAAATTCGCTTAGCGTGGTAAGTAAGTCATAATCTTTGGCTTACGACATCAACTTGACTTATATTAAGTAAAGTGTAGTCTTAAGGGCTTTGGAGTTACGCTTAAAACCTCAAACATGAAATAACTATAAACTAATCTGATCGGATCTTAGAAACTATAGTTCGGATCAGTATTGAATATTGGCTACCATAAGTAATTATTGTACAACAATATTATAATAACACAGTCATAGTAGTAATTAAATGTAGGATTTATAATAAAATATTCATTTTTATCATTAGTTTTCACTGGTTAAACCGGTAATATGGCTGGTGATAAAAGTACAGAAATTGTAACTTCCGTAACTTAATTGAGTTCCCAAATATTCATGTAATATTTGGTACGTTGATAGATTCGAGCAGTTTGTTTATTTATTTATATAATTATTATTTATATGTATTCGTATGATTAAACTGAGAACCAATTAAAAGTCGTTATTTATTAATTAATAAGTGTTTAAACAAGATGCCGCAAATGATTTTCTACATTTTTAATGTGAATAGTAAGCAGTAAAATTCTTACCACTAACTCACCTTTTTTAAATAAAGACTACTTATTAATAGATTCGTTTGCAAAATACAAGCATGATGTATAGGTGATGACCGCATTTAGTTCTATCCTCGTTTTGATCGCAGCGGTGCATTATGGTATGTAGAGAACGAGCCACGGTTAGGGCTATGCACGGGATTTTTCTACGAGATCGAAACTGAATTTAGGAGATGCGAAATGAACGAAAATAACGGACATATCGTTGAAGTGACAGTATTAACATAGGAAGCCGAACTTATGCTTGGGTTCTAGATTGGTGACTCCAGACCTTAACCCCTGTTATTAGAGACCTCTGGTTCACCTCTATCTTGGGAGGGACTGGTTTTTTTTAATCTTTTTTTTACGACACAACCTCAGCCATATTATATAGTTTCATTTCTCTATTCTGCAAGCGCGGTGTTAGACGTCCTCTTACAAGGTGTATTGAGCTTGTTTAAGGTCGTCAGAAGATCCTGGATACAGGTCTGCTGGAGGCCTGAGTCAAGCGTGGATATTTTACAGCTGAAACGATGATGGTAATTATCATTATTTAGATTTTCTTAAAATTGGCTTTTGCTTGCTTGGTGCGGAATACAGAATTCGGTATAGTGTCATGAACTTCTTGCAGTTTTTGTTACTATATAATTTAAAAAATTGTTTCACTTTAATTTAAATCAAATTATACATTTATCAACTGAATCAACTTGATTAATACTATGGCGAGTTAACTTAATTTCCTGTGTTCACTTAAGCACATCTGATGAGTAACGGAACCTTGTCAAAGCGTGAGACAAGATTTAATTAAGCAACGTAAGGCTGAGAGCTCGGATCAATGTTAGGCTTCTGGGTTGACATTTGCATTTTGAATAGTCTTTTACGGTAACGTTTGCATAAATAATGATGTTATTTATAACAATGTTTTGATACCACTGTGTATAATGAATGATCACGTTATAGCGCTCATTTGGTTAAGAATATTTTAATACAACAGGTTTTAAGTACTACTATATATGTAAATAATAAAAATAGCAATATTTGTATAGTACATATAAAGAGTAGGTAAAACCGACCTTGTATATAAAAGATTTATTTAAAGATTAAAATTTCAGATTTTCCAAATCAAATGCCTAATACTATATGGATCTCATACGGGTAAAAGTAAGGACAGAGAAACGTAGAAGAAAAGGACAGTTTTCATCCAATGAAGAATGCATATCTAAAATAAGTAAACCAATAGTTTACATAAAATGACTAACCTCACAAATGTTTTTTTTAGTATAGTATAATAATTAATAGACTTCTGGTAGGTATACTAAGTGTTTAGGATACTGTACGTATTATGATAATAAGCGGTGTACTAATCTTAAAACACAAAAAATATAAATAGATGTAATGGTGTATTTAAATTATGACCTTAGGGATGGTTAAATATATTATTTTTAGCTTTAAATGATTTCTTAGGCCACTATTCATATGTCACGAATATTTCTATAGAGCCTCTAGTACAGATACTGGTATTATGTTGTAAGAGATATTTTTCTTAATATAAGGGGCCAAGACAATGACGCCGAAAAACGAGGACAAATGTGTCTGACCTAGATATCTGCCGGTAATGCCTTCCGGCGATGTTCTTAATCAACATGCTGGCGCATAATAACGCTAAAGACACATTCCAGATAGAGCTTATGAGTGGAGTTACTAATGATACTGCTTTATTAACGAAGTACATCAGAGGTTGATAACATTTTTTTAAGAAAATTATTTTACTAATAATAATACTAATTTTACTTCCATCCATTTTAATTACCCATTCATATGCTCCCCTTTTTCATAAAAAGACACGAAAACAATATATATCTATAAACATAAATATATATGTATGTAAAGATATAATGTAAATTTTCAATTTAATGCGTAATTTTATTATGATTTCGAAGTCATGCTTATCTAAAAAAAAAATACTCAACATAAAATAATTATTTTTGTTAACGATTTTGTGTAAATATAAATGTTATCATTAAACAAATGCTGGATTAAAATATAGTTTGCTGCAATAAGAAATACGTATTGGGCTTTATGGAATATTTTTGTAACGTAGGAACGAATGTAGCTTAGTTATTAAGAATAATATTGCCAATGTGGCTTTCAGATGTTCAGGGATATTTCACCAAATTATACAGAAGGTTCTTAAAGTGCAATATCGTCTCAAACGTTTTGCTTTATTCTGCGTCGCGTTTTAAGACAGTCACAGAAGACTCTGCTCTTGAGATGTCCCACTAAAATATCACGCAGCGACAAATCTGGACTTCGTAATGGCCATTTAATGTTATTCCTCTTCGATATGACATTTTTTTATATTTCTCACACAACCACTGTACACACATAAGATTAAATGTTGCCTCGTCTTACTGGAACCAAGGTATATGATTGTATTTATTGATCTCTTGATTCTATGGTTGCAAGACGTTATTTAAAACACAAAAGTGAAGTTTATTGTTGCCCAACCTGTAGTTCTTTATGCGATTGTGTAATATACATACATATATTATTTTAAATAAGTTGTGTACTAAATATTATATAATATTCGTAAAAACTTACCTCCTGACTTGCCTGCATTCTTATTTTTTGTTTGGATAAAATACACCGTGTTACATCTATCTTAAAATTACGTAATCAAATTTATAGATTCTATAACACATATACTAAACTTCTATACTTTTAGGTAAGTTAGATAAGATATGAGGAATTTTAATAAATACACTAAAATCTCCCACAATTTTAGCTTTAGATTGATCTAAGTAATAATTAGTTTTTGACGCGCCGTCTTCTCTAAAAACAAAACAATACGTAATCGTATATATGTTTATGGCTTCCTTGGCCTTATTCAATATAGTTGTTGTTTAAAATAGAACTATGACTAGACGTTCTGGCCACCCTCTACGAATGTTTCTACAGACAAATAATAGTATCTATCAGCCTTTTCTCGAGCTGTGTAAAGTTTTGAATGTTTGTTAGGATCGACACAGTGTAACCACTGAATTATACTGAATTCAAAATAGTAAAACCAAGTAGCGCTATGCGGTTGTATTTACTAGGCGATAAGCGTCGTAAAAAGGAAGTCATAGCAACTTCCTTCAGTAGCACTGTTTGCAAACGCTCCACTATAATGGAGTTTTCATGTCAAGATAATATTTCATTTATTTAATTCTACTACGTTGGGTTCTTATTTTTGTGATATAAAACATAAATACTGCTTAAGCTCTGAGCCCAGCGGTAGAAAACTGAAACTTGTGAATGTAGATCGCGGGTTCAATCCGGAATACAAACTTATATAATTCACCCTTTGTGCTTTAATTATATAGGATTACGACTGCTCTCAAACAAATTTCTAAAGGATGAGCAGCGGTGTCCTCTGCATGTCAAATCATGACACTGTGATCGCCGATCCCACCTACCTACTATGGCAATTACGGTATACGCGCCATACCTTTAGGGGAGGACCGGCCTGTCTATTAATTGAAACGGCGACTGAAGCTGTTCCTACTGAAAGTAAACATACAAAACATTCGAAGTGACAATGCGGTACTCCCAGTCTTTAACCAATTGTCTTGCGCAATTATCTATTATGTAATAAATAAAACCCAAAGATTCAATTTAATGAAGAAAATCTCGTTCAATTATAGTTTAAATAACTTGTCTTCTAAAATCTTTATTATATTTTCAGCGTCTAGAGCACGAAAAACATATATAAATAATTAGGAACTATATTCACATAAATCGATATTGAATAAAATGTAATATACTTGTAGTAACAATTTTTCTTAAATAATTAGGAACTATATTCACATAAATCGATATTGAATAAAATGTAACATACTTGTAGTAACAATTTTTCTTAAATAATTATGTTTCAGTATCTTTAAAGGTTTAAGAAACTGAATCAAATCGTCAATCAGGTACACATTTATATATAGTTATGCCATTATGTAGCTAGAAACAGGTTGTAGTGAGAAATGATTATACATATGAAACTGCGGCTTCGTAGATTATCTTCGACAATTTATGTCATCTTATTTAAAGAAACGAGAAAAAGAGAATATTTTTATCACTAGGAGAGACATTATAGCCGATTTTTTTTAATGTCTAATACAATTTTGAACAATATTAGTTAATTGCTATCTTTTTTTTTTGATCGAATAATAAAATAATATCATAGAAAAAAATAATAGAATAGAATCGAATTGATTTAAATAAAAAACTCTTTTTGTAGCTTATCGACTTTTATTGATTTCGTTGTTATTTATCACACTTATTAAGTTTACTTGAATAATATACACCGACTAGCTTTAATAATTAAATAAATTAGACATGTCTTGTGAAGACTTGTCACTGATCTACTGAAACATATCTCCCAATGCACCTAGAGAAGGTCAGTCGTGAAGAAGGTTGCTTTAAAATGGTCTCGTCAGAGACGAGCTAGAACGTGTCGTCAAGAGCGTGCTAAATGGAGAAACCAAGCTCTGGGTTCCTAACCGGAGACTCGATTTCATAATCATCTTTATGTTTCAAGAAATAAAATATTTCTCTTAGAAATAAAAATACTATAATAAAAAAAATTAAATTATTAATTGATATCCTACAATATATTCATAACACTTACATTGCATAATTTTCTATTGATACGAAATTGACGTGGATTCAGAAACCCTCCAAGAGTACTATTAACAGGGATATTGTTACTACTTCCTTCATATAGGGATTGATTTCCTGTAATAATTCCTTTATCACAGGAAACCGAAGAACTGTCTGATTATCGTTACATATTCGTATTATCTTTATTTTTGTTACAATAATCCTTGATCTCATTTCATCATTTATGGTTCCTATTGTCAGGGAAGGAGAATGGATATTGGCTTATTGGAAAACAGATATAAATAAGCGTATCCTCTATCACATGATAGAGGAAAGCACAACATTTTTTACATTACACTATTATAAAAGGGTAAAGAATTAAACTTAATTTGTTTTTAAAGGCATCAGAATTGGTTGGCGATAAAGTGTTTCTAAAGTATTATCAGTAGTATCAACATAAAAGCCTACACATTCTCGTAACGGTGTTGTAAAAAGATTCAATATTTTAACAAACTTCTTACAAGAAGATATCAGGTTTGAGTACAGCATAGGTGACTTTATTTTCAGCGACTATGATAATGTCGGTAATTTCATTAAAAAGACAATTTTTTTGTATAGAAGATATGCTTTATTCTATATAATGGACAAAAGATCGCAATGGTTTAATCACAATTTTCCCTAGTAGGATGCAGGTGTCATTATCATTATCATCATCATATCAGCAGACGGACGTCCACCCCAAGACATAGGCCTCACCCAAAGATCACCATGATAACTAGTCAAGCAACTTCCCAAAAGTAACTTTTTACAAACATTACATAGTATTCTGTATACAACTTATGTTAAATAATCTATGTATGTATATTTACTGAACAAAAATATACAATCATAAAAAACTATAGGATGGAGGATAATAAAGTTCACTGTTTTAAATAACTGCTTGCAACCAAAGCATCAAGAGATGAATAAGTATAAATGCGTAACTTGGTTCAAGTAACACAGGGCAACATTTCAACTTATGTTAGTATGGAGTCATAAGAGTCGTATCGAATAGGGGACACGTTAAGTGGCCACTACGAAGTCCAGATTAGTCGATGCGTGACTGACATTTGACTGTCTTTAAAAACGATGCTGATTTAAGGCAAAACTTTAAGAGAATATTGCATTTTAAAAACTTTCAGTGTCATTTGGTAAAATGGTCCTAAAATCTAGATGTCCCTTCGGCGATATTATTTTTCATAACTAAGCTGCATTTCCTCTGTTGTTACAAAAATATTTCATAAAGCCCAACATGTATTTCTTAGTGCAGTAAACTAAATTTTGACCAACTATTTGTTTAGTGAGAACATATACATTTACATAAAATCATTTGTTAACAAACAAATTCAAAATTATTGTGTCGACTTTCTCGCACTCTTAATATTCAACGTTCCCAAAAGCTAAACTAAACATCTCTAACGTCAATTCTGTACGCGGAGTACTTAAAAACACATGACCTGTCTTGGAAATATAGATCTTCGATTTTTCGTAGATCTTTAACCGCGTAGTCTACGCTACATATAACATCATAAAAGTCAATATCAATTATCTTAGTTTCATTACATCGAAGCAGAAGATATCTTATAGGTTCATGTATCTTCTATGCAAGGCATTTTACTTTAATTAAACTCTGTGTTGTATCTAATTAATTTACCATTTTGCTAAAGTTGAATAATTTATTACATAATCATTACTTAACGGGCCTGCTTAGGAACGAGAATGCTTTTACACATTGTTTACCTCAACTGCAGCTTCTGTCCTCTTTTAATTTGGCACCTTCCTCGGTGCACCAACTTAAGTAAAAAAACAATTCTTTTAAATTAATATGAATTATTCAAACCTCAATTAAAAGATGGTGGTTCACTTAACATCTATTGTATTATTTATAGAATATAGTTTTGTTCGTTTATACAAGTACCTAATATATAACATAATCATTATTGATTTTCATATTATATTATGGGATTATTACATAAAATATTACAAAGCAAAACTATTCTTAACGTTATACAAATAGAGATGAAATTAGATATATTTATCTTTAATTACGTAAGTCGTCGTGTAAAATTGCTCTATATCGTCTTTTCGGCCAGTTACGATTGTTTGTCGCCCACACTGAGTAGAACGCTTACGAGATATCCTTTTAATTACAAATTAACGCTGGAAAGACTTTTTCCAGCAAATAGAAGCCTCTCTAACACAAAGTTTTCCCGAGGACGGATATTTGTTTTGATTACCAATTTTCGTATTTACAAGAACGCGTAAGAAGTTTTTGTGTAATTGTTACTATGTTTTGCAAATATCACAATCGTTAATAATGATAATTATTTCTCAGCAAATAGCTTCAGAGTTTTACACTTATTTCCAATAACTATGTATAAAATGTTCACTCTAATATATGTGAAATTGTAAAATTTTAAAATTTGGAATGCGACAAGCCTTGTTTACTTTCTCTGCAGACTTTGTAAAAATCAGACAGTAAATAACAATCAATCATTATGTGTAGTAATCAGACTTTTATCGATTTTTTTTTATTATATTATCATTACATTAGTTATTCTTTTCGAAACCATTGATTTGATTTGATAGGATATACCATGTATTAACTGACAGCAAATGAACTATGTATTCAACTCTTTAGAGCTTTTACACCTTTATCCAAACATTCTGTATATAAGTTATCATAGCCTCCTCATATCTATATACGCAACTATTTGATCAGAGATACCCTTTCAACAAATAATCATAACGAAAAAATTAGATCAATCCTAGTTACGCAATTACAATGTTTTGTTTAAATTTTGTTCCCTGCTCACCGCGAAATGTCCACATGTTTACTAAACCAACATTCTCCAACAAAAATCTTTTGCCAAAAGCATGACGTAATAAGACATTGTTATAGTTCAGAGTGTAAAGTTGAAAATGATAGGTTATATGTTTGTTTGTAAATAAAAAGGAGCTTCAATAAATTAATATAAAAATTGTTAAAGCTTAAATCTGTAAAAGATGTTCTAAGTTTATTACCAAGTGATATAAAATAACATAAGTTTTTGTTATTTTATAGGAAATATAAATTAAGGTTAACAGTTTAACACCCAATATCTTAATATAAATACCAAATTTAATATGAATATCTTAAAGGATATTATTAACAATATTACGTACTTAGAATATAAATTATCACACAGAGTTTCCGCCAGTGGTATCCTGAAAGGGAAATTATTAAATGAATTATTCAATCTAGCATAGTTTACCGCATGAATCGATGCGATGCGGTTGACGTAATGTACACACATTTTTTAATTCAGTAAGTGACAAAGTAAACAGAGAGTTCTCACGGCAAATGATATTATAGTAGTGTGTAAAATATATTTTAAAAAATATCGTTTTATCGAATAAATCTTTAGTATAGTGAATATTTTCAAAGTAAAAGGTTCGATAACAACTATATAGTTTTTAATATCTCCTAGGAAATACTGAGTTTCATGATAAAAAAATACGTTAAAATATAATGAAAAAGTACACAGAAAAAAAGGGATTTACGTCCACCCATTTCTCAAAAACATTTTATCTTCGAATAATGTGTTTCGACGCAATAAAACAATATTTATGTTAACATTACTTTGATAATATAAAACTTATGTAATGTTCTTGCCTGCCTGCGCACGGGATTTATAATCGTAATGGCGATATTTGGTTTGAATTTGCGCCTACCTATGCCTACTAATGGTACAAAAGTACCATTAAAACTGAATTTTATAAGATTAATGGTTTAGCTATCTATAATGATTTGAATTATGTGTTTCCAGTGATGATATATGGATCTGAAATGTAGTCACTTACGATTGGCCTAGTTGTAAGGCTAGAGGTCACCCAGAAAGCGATACATAAGGCTATGCTCGGACCTTCGCTGTGAGCATGAATCAGGAATGAGAGTTTCCACAGAAGAATTAAAGTCATGTAGATTGCATTGTTCGTTTCAAGAGGCAGATGGAAGGGCACATGGCACACGCATCCGACTGCTGTTTTGGCCGAAAGGTTCTCATGTGGCGACCAAAAGCTACTAGACGCCACGTCGATGGTATAATTAAGGTTGTGGAACGTCGCTCGATGCGGGCAGAGTAAGACCAGTCATTGTGACAATCTTTGGGGAAGGCCTTGCGGTGAGAGTCTTTTGGTTGACATGAATGAATGAATGAATGAATGTCGTGATAGTGATCAGTTTATTGGTGGTGTTTGTACACCTGAAGTTCCATTTATGTAAATAAAACATGTTCATACTTGTTTCGAAGGCAACCTATCTGAATCAAATTTAAATTATTTGTAACCCGAATATAGAATTTGAAGGGTTTTCCCCTTTCAATTTTCCACACGATGATGTAAAGTCGCCGTAGCCGTTTATAGGCCCGTATGCCAATAAACAAACCTTTATATAGATGAAATTAGTCCCGAGTGGTCAAAAACCGTTAATATTTGATCGTTGACAATCTTGTACTCCAAGTCGGTCCATGAAATTGCTTTATGTTTATTAAGGGCGAGAGATAAAAAAAATTTTAATAAATAATATTATTATAAATAATATAAGTTCATTTTATATTGTTTGAACAAATCTTATTTAATATATGCGATCATGTGACAAATTAATCTAAAATTATAATAACATCATATATAACGACAACAATATTCTAAGCAAAACGACAAAGTCCTATGAATTCCCAAAGCAGTAACATATTCAGAGTGTTGGTGCCCTGAATATGTTAAATATGAAGATTGTTGTAGTTTGAGCTTCCAGAATCCATACTAAAAGCGCCGATAACTTATTGTCTTAAAATACGCCGCACGAGTCGAATGATTTTATAAGAGATATATTTATTTTTAAAGTATTTATAAAGCTTAAAAACTAAAGGTGACAAATTGTTTTAGTTATTATTGTGTAAACTTTATATCTTAAATTCAAACCCGAAACTTCACTCAAGTAGTCATTTATATGTAGTTTTTAATAGTTTATTATTACAACAATATAAGTAGCAAGCCCCCACCGACTTGGAATACTGACCTGAAAAGAGCCGAGTAAAAACTCAATAGTTACTCTTTTTAAATGAAATTTAACAAAGTTTTAAGTAAAAAATGTAATATCAACCATGTAAACGAGTCACCTAACCACGTTTCACACTTTTAGTGGAACCGAAAATTGATGTAATAAAACTAATCGTAAGTATGAAAATATAAAATTATGTATAACTTTTACATCCTTCTAATTTTGTTGAAATATCAACTTAATTAGAGTATCCACACACATCTCAAAGTTTATCGGGGATTTAATATCGAACGCGTCCGCATAACGTTCTGTTATTAATTGGGGTCCCGCAAAAAGGTGTTGAGGTCCAGTAGCTGTGACGCAGACTCCTGCCGCAAAGGCAGTACCCGCCCTACCGCCATCGCGGCCGCTCGTTTTCCATTCCCTCGCATCTCAACGGCGGGTCAAACGCACTCGAGCTTATCACAAACCTTTCAAAGAGAAACATCAAAAACATAACGTGCATTGACAACAACCACCCAGTGAATTAAACAGTATTTATAATTTTATGTTATTTTAATAAACGAAATATTTTTTTTATGTAAGATACAATTCTTCGTAAGTTTCTAAGAGTTTGCTCAGTGATGTTTGCGAGATAAAATAGAATATAAATTACTTGAGCTATTTTTGATTTGTTTTTAATTTGTTGTGTAAAGGGATTACATTTTTTTAATTTTTCATCTAAGGTCCTGTTTTTGGAGATTCATATACAAATAATACTGTAAGTGATAATGATAGTTACGCTTTATTTGATAAGACGTGTTTAGCTTGCAATATTTTATTTTGATACGTGTTGGCATTTACTGTGGTTTATTTAAGTAACTTATACCTTTCCTAAAAATAAGTTAGACCGAGGTAGGTGACCTTTATCACACTAAGCTGATGCGGTTATAAAATATATAAATAGGTTTTGTAACATATATTGTTAATTCTCAAATTATCTCTTCCCTGTTGAAAATTTCGTCATTACTTTAAAGTCAGATATACGAGCAGTTTAATACATTTTGATTTTTTCGCCACGGTTTTAGAGAGTTAATCTATTTTTACAATGCATGTTTTTATTACCATGTTTTAGTTTCTTACATTTACCTATATGGAAAACCTGTAGTTAATATAGTATAAATGTGTATATATAAATATATTTATATATATATATACATACATATATATATATATATTTATTATAGTAACAGAGAGCCAATTAAAAGTTTTCCCTTAAAGAAAGCAGTAGAGTCTAGAGTTAAGACATTACAAATTCGTTATAATGATAATATCACGTAAAAGATTTATAGTAATAGATAAAAAATAAGTACTGACAATATTTTGGATTGTCTAAATCAAGATAAATATATACCTTAATAATAATATATAAATACTACCTAACGCAAAAAAAAATTATGCTTTGTTCAAAATCTTATCGCATATCTTATTTTTTATCTTTTTTTTAAACTGAAAAAAGTAATATATTAATTAAAACATAAAATATGTAAAAAAAATTTAAAACAATAATAATTGGTTCTGTTGTTTAAAAATAACATCTATGTAATATTTTTAGCACTTTTCTTTTAAATAAAATATGTTTTGATTGTTTTTGTTTTATTATGTCATTTGTTTTTAAAATTTATTTTAGAAGTTACAACTATAACGTCACTTTTACTTTCGGAGTTTTACGCCGTAATTCTTTCTGAAGGTTCTTCAAAAATCTAACATGAAAGTTACTATGACCGATAACAAGGATATAATTCACGCGCAATGCGAAAATGTATGCTAATGGCGTTTGAATTGTATATATTCAAAGCTGATTGATATGGATACAACGGCGGTTTATTTGTTATCAAGGAGATTTATTATCGGTTTTATACACAAATATAATTAATACCGTAGACAGAAACAGAAACATTTTAATACCTCCAAATTAAATATATTTTTAAGTTTTATTTGATACATGTACAAATATTCATATATAAAAATAAATAGACAGATCAAATAGTTTTTCAGGAACGTATGCGCGGGTGAGTCCTTGGTTTTGACGCCGATTTATTCCTCAATATCATATCAGTAATGGAGATCAGCCTAAAATTTTATAACTATCGATCAAAATTGCGAGATATTTTTGGATGTCGACATGTTGGATCTTTTTAATGGAATCCATGAAATTCTAGTATTGTGTATACAAAAATATACACAAATATTTATGAATAATGTAATAGTTCAATTTGTTAATTTGAACATGCTCTAGTAGTTAGCACAACGTGTTATTTTCTAAAATATATTGAGACATAACAAAATTCATTCGTTTTAAAAATCATTTTAGGTATAATACAATTGTCTACTCCTCAAAAGCCTTTTTGCCTTGTGCACGTTTATATGGCTCTTCAAAAATACTCTCAAAGCCTGCGCAATGTTTGGCTAAATAGCCAATCTATTTGGCGTTCGCTCGACTAAATTGTCCTCTATTGAATCTCATTTACTTTCTCATATTCACAACTCTGTAACATTGCGACGTTATCAGTTTTCTATTTTCTATCACCAGTTATGTTTTAATTAAACTTTTAAAATCATGTGTATTACATCGTTTAAATATGTTTACTTTTCATATCAATAATTTTACATTTGATACTTTTTCATATTATATTTAAAAAATTCACCTTAAACATTAATTTAATAAAATCATTCATCATCATAAGTATGTATTTATAATTTACTACTAATCATTTGATCTTGTCTGTTAGAGTATGGCAGAGTTCATCTACAGTGAATTTCGAATTGGCTTATTTTTACGCTTCGCATTTAAATTTACTTCATGTCTTGCCAATGCGTTGTAATTCTAGCGGCATGGTAAGGTAGAAGGTTTGATTGGGGCAGCCACATTGACGTTTCCGTCAATCTATTCCTTGCTCTGGGTATATAGTTGGAAGCCCAAAATAGCGTGTAATTATTTAATCCAGTTAAAATTTGCTAGGTCATTTGTTTCTTGCACTGGTGACACTTCTCAGGGATGTTGAAGTTGAAGAATTTATCAAGATTTTAAAAAAAGAACTACTATTTGGAATTTTGATCTGGCTGATCATATAATGGGACCAGTCGTGGGATGATCATTTCTTCATTTTGGAAATAATATTGGATCCGCGGTTATATAGGAAATATTATTCTGTCTTTTTTAATTTATAAATTGTCTAATATAGGTATATGAAGTTAAACTTTAAAGCTAAACAAAAATACACAATTTAAGAATTGACATATTGATTAAATTTTTTGTAAATGGAGGTAACATGAAGATGGTGTTTTGATTATAATTTTTGATATGTCCTGTACTATGTAGCTTCGCATTTCCCCCGGCACTCTTCCAAGTAGAACATAGTAAAGCTTATTCACTACTTTTTGACGGATTTAGGTCTTCGTGTGATATGTATATTATATAGACGGCTCAGCTCAATAAAGTACCAGCAGTTTAAAAAAATTTTAGCCATAAGCTTTAAAGTCAATGTATTTATAACAGACTTATACAGGGTGATTAATCATCGATGTAACGAACGAACTTAAAAGTCGTGAATATATTTTTCGTTGGATAGCAAAATGCCTCTAAAGCTTTTCCATATATTTCCATTTATTCCATCACCTTGTACAGAGTCATTCTGAAACATGTTACATTTTTTTTCTATTGTAGCGCGACTGGTAAATTACTTGGCAATGCAAAGTCTGTGGGCATCGGTACTAGAGAATAATTAATTTTAAGTATAGTAATTCGAATTTTAAAATGTTGTCATTGCTTTAGTTTTATATATACCTTACATTAATTGACACTGAATGAGCTATACATACATTCCTTTCAAACATTTACTCCTGTAACTAATCATCCTTTACATAGAGAGGTATTTTGATAGGATACGTCTATATTTATTAATTGTCAATCAATTAAAATGATGCCCCGCGCAGACCAGGCTTTGAGAGAACAGTATCACGCGGTTTTGTTAAAAGCTAATATAACTATAATAACGCTTTGATCGTACGAATCCTACACAAATATTAATAAAGGTCGTTGACAACATAATAACGATGTTGTGGAAATGTTAAATTATTGCCTAAACTTTTTACTAGCATCACAATGTTAATGTCTCTAGTAGTAAAAAAGATTGTAGAAGGTAAACTACGTGCAAACAAAATGATCATAGTTTTCAGGAGTGCGATCAGCAAAGAGTAGTAGAAAGGTTTGAAGAATTAATCAATTTTTACGTTGCATGTGTTTAATTTCAAATATTATATGTATTATAGTAATATGTGTATTTTCTTAATTAAGAAAAACCTATAGTATATACCTATAGTATATGTGTATATAATATATATTAACATATTTGTACATTCATAGCTACATAACAGAAACTGTATAATAAAAGCCTTTCCAAAATTTTTACTTAAAGAAAACATTATACTTCAAATCAAAAAATTAGTTGTGTATATATATATATATTTATATATACATACACACGTTTACCTATATACATAAATATATATAATGCCCATCTCTACCATTCCACCTATGTTTGTGTAGTGATATCAAGTAGCCACATGTATGCTTAAATGTTATAGATATAAAATTATACTATTATATAGTACTATTTGCTACACATACATGTTAAATACTATACTTATTCAATTACTTAAATAGGAGAATTTAATGCATACATAAATTGTGCATACATATATACGTGTTACATTTGGGCAATTAGATAAAAATTACGGCGATTCTTCCGCCAAAAGGTCACAAACTTTCTTTTTAAACATATTATCTATATATGTTTACTGAGTCTCTAATTTAAGGGGGAAGTTTATTCCAGATAATGCAATGTATAAGATTTTTTATAATGTGAAAGAGAGGACAGTACTAAAGATTATCTGAATAATTATATAGATATAGCAATAAATTCATAATAAAGGTTAATAAACCCTATCCAACTTTAAGGAAGTATTCGTCACACATAATCTTTTAAAGTTTCTTATCACCTGATGATTAACATTGTCATGAATTTTTGAACTGGTTGCCGACTCTTTGAGTTACTAGTTCAGTAACTGAGAAGTTGAGTAGAGATTATAAGGTTTTTTTATTTAATAATATCAGATTTTTCACAAAGGGTGCAACTTTTTTTCATTTGAATATTTAATTCATTCTAGCACTTTTGTAGTATATCTAAGATAATAACGACGAAGTTAATTTTAAAATGACTTTTTAACGTCACTTTATATTTTAAAATTCACAAGGATAATAATTTTAATAAGAATCATTGAAATAATAATTTAAACGACTGGTCTTTTGCTGTCTATTACTAGGTAGGTGGAAAGTAAGAGAGGTTGTTAAGACTTGCTCGTATAAAAATGACATACAGTTTACGCGACGTGCGCATTCTGAAATCATAATAAGATGCTTTGTCTTTATTGTTTCGGTAGGCATTGTTGCTTTTTCTCTAGTTATGACACGGGGAACATTGACCCGGGAAAGCAGTTCACAAATAATAACTTTTAGCATATTTTAAAAGGTTTCAATTATTTATCTGAACTTTTTAAATAATAAAGTGTATCTACTTTTTCGTTTTTTTTTGGGTGGGGCACATCGCAAGTGAAACCGACAACTGTTGGGGCCGAAATGTACGGGAGTGGCTACCACGAGCTGACGCGGACGCAGCGTAGTGAGGACCCTTCCTCGAGTGAATCGATGATATAGTTAAAATCTCTGGAAGTGGTTAGATACCAGCAGCGCAAGAATGCTCATTGTGGCGATTTTGGGGGACGTCTTTGGCTTGTAGTGGGCGTCAATCGATTGTCATGATGTTGATAATAATTCTTTTAATTTAAAAGTTTTCACCGTCATCACTGCTGAACATGGGCCTCCCCCATAGATTTCCAATACGACCGGCGGTCTCTAGTGTCTTCCGATAGCCGTATTAAATATCTATCTATCGTCTATCCCCTTGTTCACCCTAAATGTCTTATGTTGCTCTTGCTGATCAGTAATCTTCGTTAAAGAACTTAAGATCCCGTCAGCTATGAGTGTTATTGCGCCTGCCGCTAAGGGCAGACACTTCAAATCGCAAATCGTGCCGCTGGGCTATTGGTTTTTTTCGTTCATCTACGGTTTAAATATATTATCTGTTACTTTTTCATAAAAATTAAAATGAAAATCCGGAATAATCAAACGTTCATTCCATCAGTTACGAACATCGTTTCCAGTTTTGACACTTTTAACATTGACAATTTACACGTTCCTAAATCTATTTTATGGTTAATTCTGTTATTGTTCGCAGTGTTGATGTTCTTTTGCGAGAACCTAAATATTCAGGCGAATAGTAAGTGTGCTTTATCATATTTTTCTTAAAATTTCTTCAGTAGTTAGTGGTCCTATTAGACTTATTCAACGAATACTGGTGCAGTGGCCATTTTTTTAAAAAAAAGCCTGGGTCGTTTCACTTTATTCATCAGAATTCCTTGCACGTATTTTTTTTATTAAATAAATATTAATTGTAACAGAACGCCGAACTATGACAAAGAAAGTAAAATCACCTTAAAAATACCGCGTAAAATTACCGCGGCATGGAAAATCGGCATTAAATACCGATTTACCAGCAATTTTCAGATATTCTAATTTACTAAGGATAGTGATAAAATTAATTTATTCAACATTGGAATTTTTAACAAAACTCTTATTAATAAGTATAGGTCGACAACTTATTTTTTTTTATTAAATTTATTTTTGAGTCTACTCTGCTTCGTAAGGTTGTGGAGAATCAAAGAGAAACTCCACAACACACCTTTTAATAAAGTGTGAAAATATGAATCTATTATACATGTACTTTATCAAATATGTCTTAAATGAAATAAAATAATCAAGCGATATCATTGCCAAAGATTCATGTCATTTAAGGTTGTTGGTTTTTGTATTGAATAATATGCCTTTTCATTCATTTTATTTTTAATATTCGTCGGGAGTTTTGTGAATAGTAGTCCAATAATGTTTTGCGGACATTTATAAAAAATCAGATTCCAATTATTACAAATGAATTAGACTTGTTGCAATCGAAACTTTGGTACAGACAATTTTTCACGGTTCCTATGAATAAACTATAGACGCTCCCAATTTTTTAAAATTTATTATAAAGATCGCTAGTACAAATTATTTTCATAACTATATCGTAACAAAAGATCACAACAGTTGTTATGATCACTTACGCATGTTAGTTTACGAACTATTTTTTTAAATTAATTGAATACGAAAGTATCTGATACATCGGTAATTAATGCCGTTTTTACCTAAAGAGGCAACAGATGCTTTTGTATTAAAACATGTGGACTTCGTAGCGAAATTTTTATAACTTGCAATAGTTTGTATACTAATGAACAAAGCAATAAAAACTATTTTACTCCTTTATATAGGGTATAGGTGAGTATTTGATAAAAAATAATAGTGTCTTTGAATTATCACGTAATTTAATAAAAATGTATTAAATTTAGCTTTGTACAAAATTCTATAAAAAGTAACTTGAAAAAAATTGTAATTGCTCTAGTACAGAAATAAAGATATCGTGAAAGTGATCGCAACAAATAAAAACTTTTTTAAATTTGTTATGGTCTCTTAACACAACAGCGCGCGTAAGGTATCCTCGTAGCTTTAAGTTAAACGATGCCATTGTAAAAAATCCAATTCGATCCTCGTTTCTATTAAATTAAGCATTTCTGGAATTCCTCATAAGGTACACAGGTAATCACTTTAATTGATCCAAGTTAATAATAATATTATATACATTGTTATCAATTTGAAACACTTATAACGATGAATAAAAAAAAATACATTATTCTTAACAATTTATTTTGAAGTAATATTACGTTTATGTAATTTCTTACAACAGATCGACTCTCGAATGTCTGCGTAATAATCTTAATTGGTTTTATAATCAGATTATAAAGAGCGGATCGAGTAGTCCGCTTATATTTTCATCGTAATGGGAAGATAATAAAAGGGAAAGAGAATAGATTGCTTTGCAGTTAAGACATAGACATAGAAGTGAAATTGTTGATAAATAAAAATTCTTATATTAATTTATATATACAAATAATTAATCATATGTATCTTATTATTACTGAATTTCTGCACATAGATGCCCACTGCAAACCATAGGTCTTCCCCAAATTATATCAATAGGTGACATAACATATTGCGACCGCAATGTGGTGGTAGCATTATGGTACGCAGGGGACGCTGCCACCCATCCTCTAGAAATTAGTTTGTGAAACGTTATATGTGATTGTAGGAATCAAACCTGCGACCAACGATCGCATATCTCAGTCCTCTACCATTGGGCTACCACTGCTCAAAAATGTTCTGATGAAATTGAATTGTTTAAACTATTAAATATTTTTAACACATCGATTATTCATCTGAAAAATCGCAAATTTCACATAAGAGTTTTTGTTTAAAAAAAACTGATCCAAAATTACTATTCCAAATTTAAATATATTAAGTAAATTCTGATAATTCCATGGATATTACACGTTTACGTATAACAAATTTACGTATTACTTTAGTATATATGTATAGTATTAGCGTATTGTAAGGTAATCATAATTTTTTATGTTACAAAAAAATATCCCTGTTAATAAAATTGCTATGATTAAAAAAATGTGACAAACTAACGGAGTTCTTTTGTTCAAAATATAATATGTTTTATGAAATTTGATGACTCGTCATCTATATATGCATATAGCAGAAGAAGGTTCTTTATACATACGTAAACGTTATTTCAGTCCTGGGCACCTTCACCATACGCCACAGTCAGTTTTCCGAATGCTTCTGCGCACTTATATTTTTTCACAAAACATACACATATTACATGATCAATTTTATGAGTAAGATATAATCAAAGATCAGCTAAAACACATCTAAGCTAAACAGCTGTCAAAAATTAATTAGGCATTCAAAATAGCCGAACGTAAAATTAGAAACGCAAAATTACAAATTCGAAATTTGTGAATTGCCTTAAACTCTTATACATCTATTTAAAAGGTGTCAATATAAACACATACAATTATTCATTTAAATGATGACTGGTTATGTGTCCATATTAATTAGCATTTTTATTTACAATAGTTATTACACAAGACTCGTACTACACGTTTCTCCACCTTGTTGGTGGAAGATCTTCACTGCGGTTGCCATTCTCCACTCCATAACGTAAATGCTCTAGCGGCAATCTATTCTGCGCACTATGCAGCCGCCCATTTCAAAATGCCAAACTGCTTGTCTATGTGAGCTTCCTCATGAGTCCCGAATTATTAATTGATCGTAGACCTCCGTCTTAAAGCACAGAGAGATAAACAAAACACTTATTTTAGTTCCCGGAACGCTGTCAAGCCGAAGTGTACTAGACGATTGACCTTTTTCTCAAAGTTGGGCTTGCTTAGTTTGTATCTTTCCTTATGGCACACGTACGAGTCAATAACTTGAATCGAATCTGCAACTGATATTGGAGTAAACACGACTTAGGCGTTTGACACAGTTTTCATCTGATACGTGTTCATTTTAAAGCTCACTCGTCGCAAAACAATAATATGAAAATGAAGATCAGTGAGTAGCAATAAAAATTATAATTACTGTTATGATTACAAAAATCAATCTATAATTATCGAGGAATAAATGTTTTGCTTATACTATAAAATAAAGTGACCGGCAGAGCTTACTCATGATGTAAAAACTTTAAAAAATAAAGCTTTCGTGTTTCAAACACAGAATTGCATACTATTACGTAATCGCCACTTTTAAATACATACGATTGGTATACCCAATGATTAAATATAAGTAATGCTTACTCATCATATTGGTAGTGAAAATTATCGCCGTTTCGTACACTAGATCGCCACTTATAACAGTTACTAGTGATGTATAAATACAAATAATATTTATTTGTCCTAAATAAAACGAATTTCAAGATTGTAACGTATTTATTACAGCATTTGCACTGAATATATATAAACAGTCTTTCACCCCATCTACTATAGATTAATATCATTGAGCCCAATATTAGACACAAGCTGAAGCAATATCAATGCGTTTCGGACAAACGGAGCTAAAGTCAGTACAGTAATTGAGCTATTCAAACTTTGCGTCTAGTATTTGAAAGGGCTAACTATATTACAATACTAGGCTTTTTGCACCAATAGTAAACTTTAATTAATTTAAATACGCAATAATTTGAATTTTGAAAACGCTTTTTAGTGTAAAATTTTAAATGGATGAATTTATGAGCATTTGTCAAAAAAAAGCTTTGTAGTTTTTAGATCAATTTCCAAACATCCTGTACATTGTGATGATCGCTGAAATTTATTTTAATTTATTATTTCTATTGTAATGCGACAGGCCAAAACTTTTGGCAGTAGATAGTCTGCTGGTACACACAGTAAATAAATTTAATATGAAGTCTTTTGAATTTTGTAAACGCTTTTTCTTACTGTATATTGTTTATTATTTCAGAAATTATTCAGTATTGGATAGTGTGTACCATACATTATTTTTTTGTATATACCAGCCTGTAGTGATAAATAATAATATAATAAAAAATTAAGTATATCGTAAATTTGAAGATGGTGATATAAAATTTAATTCGATTTAAAAAAAACTAAATTATAATAAAAATTTCTTAAATTATATTCATAAAGGACACAGAAACTTCGGTAAAGTATGGCATAATCTGTTTGATAAAACCTGACTCGAGGAACGTCAGCTGTTTTTAATATCCTAAGTGCGCCATTTCGATTACAGAAGTGAAGGCCGAGATAGATAGGGATGGGAAAGGATTATTGGACTTTAGGCCTACTTATGCAAACATGGAAATGAACGAATTAAGATTTACTGAAATTTTGCTTACTTTACGTAGCTATAATATATATATAAATCCAATTATGGTTATAATAAATGTGGTTTCTTACTCTGAGTATCATAGGTATGGTCGCAGTCGTTCAACGATCCATTGAGAAGGCTATGTTCGAAATTTCTCTATAAGATAAAAAAAATTCTAGACAAACGAAAGTAACCGACTTATCCCACCGGATTGGGAAGCTGAAGTTGCAGTAGTCACATAACTCGCAGAACAGTTGGCAGCTGGGTCCTTAATGATCTGGAGTGGGAACGCAGACCGGCAAGCGTAGTGTAGGAGGTACATTCACAAGATGGATAAACGATGTTGTTAAGTTTACTTGATAGATGCTGGATACAGCTTGCGTTCGTTATTTAAAAACTTTTGTTTTATATGAATAGTACGAGATATACCAGGCATCGCTTGATTACAATGACTTTTATACCAAGCTGGCACGTTCAAACAAAAGCCATTACATAAATGAAGAAAATAAAAACAAATAACAGTATTGTTCATTGTGCGGACGTGTCAGAGCCAAGTTGCGGGTTAAGTTCGAATGAGATTTAAGTTTTAATACGAAAAAATTGTGGATAGTAAGAAATTTTATAATTATTCGATGTCACTTATATCCTGATAATATTTTTTTTTCTTTCCTATATTCTTATTATCCTACCTTTTCTTTTAGGCTCTGTTAAACATCTTCAAAATGTCTAATATTATATATACTTAAATATATATTTATGCGTATTATTATTTGGTGGATTTTTCTCCATGTACCCGACTACGAATGTTAACTCTATAGAGAATAACCTCGTAATAAATGTAATAATAGCTTTTGAATGCTTTTAAACTCTTTTAATAATGGTAGCAATACCAAAATACTACTCATCTCATAATATTTAGATATTGCTATCCAATATGACATTATTATTTCAGTAAGTCACAAAAGGGTCAGCTTGATGATCTGATATTTATTATATTGAAAACTACGTTTTGTAATTAAACATTCTCAGAATTGAACACCTATTCTCATGCCCTTCAGACATATCATATTACGTCTCAGTGGCTCTGTAATCTCAGATATTACCATTTGAAATATTGGATTTATATTAAATCTAGATGAACTTTTTAAACCAGTCGTTTTTTGTACACTAGCATGATAATTAATTAATATATTTGTTTAGACTTTTTTGTTCACCATACTTAGCAACACAAAAAAGCAACAATATATATAGAGGTACAACAGAGGGCAATTTAGGATGTATATACATTACTATACGCATATACGTACACACAAAAATACTTATATATACTTATATACAAACACACACATACACATTTATAAATATTATATATATATATTTATATATATATATATATATATATATATATATATATATGTGCGATGATGTGAATATATATATAGTATATACTATATATATTCACATGGAAAAGGTATTACGTAAATACGAAGAAGTAATAAGAAAGAATATTCTATTTTAGAGGCCAAAAAAGTGCTCTTTTATCATTATTTTAAATGCTTATTTATATTATTATTAATTTATATATAATTTTTAAATATTACGTCTTAAAAAATAGGTCTCCGTCATTTATTTGTTTTCTATACAGTTACCTGCTATTTTTCTCTGCCTCTGTCTCCGCTCTGTACGACGTCTGCTCTTTCTCAATCTTTACGAGATCCATGAGCATAGGTTGCTTCAACGTATTCTAATCATTGGTTTTGTATCTAAACTAGTCAAGTAACTAGATATTCCTGAACATTAATCTATAGTATGATCAATAAAATTTAGATATGATCTAAAACATAGTGGTACATGAAGTACATTCTTCGTGTAAGTCACATGGCCTAGATAGTATAGTCGTGGCCACAAGGTACGTTGAATGAATGCATTTTATTTATCACAATATTTATGAATGTCTAAATTTAGGGTCAATTTCGTGGGAGCATTCACTTGATCCGTTCATTGCAACATCTTGTGACTTGTGGTTTTTAAGCCATTCACTCTTGTGTAGAATGAATGGAGACTTGTAAGTCTCCTCACACCGACATCTTTCTTTTACATAAGGTTTCTTGACCTAATTTTTCCAGACCTTATACTCGGTGATTAGTTATAGATGTAAAAGGGGTAAATGCGTAATATTTGGTACGCTCTACCCAAATATTAATTATTTCAGAAATATTAATGTAATGATAATCTATAATAGTATGACCATTTTTATAATTGGGATTACTACTTACAGAAATTGTTTATTTTTTTATATCTCTCCCTGCTAAGCTTATACTACCAGAAGTTACAAGCCTGTCGCATTCCTATTTAAAATAAATTGATGTAACGTATGTCTAAGAGATATACTTAAGATATATTTCAAGCAAGGTGATTGGAAATAGAAGTCAAAGCTTTAAAGCTTTTTGCAGTTACATGTGCTATATGCCTTTAGAGCTTCTATATCTATGAACAATAACCTATTTAAAACATTTATAGAACGTCGAATACTGTAGTTGTGTTTATCGTTAGTTAACAATGTAAAATGAACCTCAATATTGTTGGTTTTTTAAAGACCTTAATGTATAAATACAAGAGGTTACATTACTTTTAAAGATATGAATTTATTTCAGCGTGTAATTAACACTACATTTAGTACTTTACTTATATATGACTAAGGCTGCTCGGCCGTGCTTCTGATTAATAAGGGTCTTTGGATGAAAATCAGCGCAGCGTTAAATTATACTGACACAGCTCGTGTTGGGCAAGACCTTGTCGTCATGAATTTGTTTTTACTAGGTTTTCTTATGGATGCATTTTTTGTTTTCGTACCTTATTAGTAATATATATTCGTATAAAGATTTTTTTAACTGCTTATCAATATAATTATATGCCAGCAGATAGAAGCCTTGAGCAGACATGGACCTCCCCAAAGATCGCCACTATGACCGGTCATGTGTTGCTCGTATCCAACGACTTCCTGCGCCCTTGACTATGTCGTTGGTCAATCTAGTGGAAGCCTACCCACGCCACGTCTACTAGCTCGTGGTCGCCATTCGAGCATGTTTTTACCCCACCAGCCATCGAGCGTATGCTTCGCCCACTGCCATTTCAGACAAGTAATTCTCTGTGCTACGCTGGTGAACTTTGGTTCTTCTGCAGATATCTACATTTTTTATTTGAAAAAAAAAAACTAACGTCTTATTCGGTACGAAAGATATAAACTTATAAAATATTGTATTATTAGCTTTTTGATCAACCTATTACTAGCTAGCGTTAGTTATAGAATTTTTACTTTCAATTTAATTTATAATGCGACGGACGGAAAGAGCATTCATGTAAAACTGTCTTACATAATCTTGCGGTCCAAGAGTACCAAGTTTTTAGAAATACATTTTTCATTTCTGACATTTTTAACCATTTATAAAGTAGTTTTTGCCGCTCTTTATGCTATGAGAAGATTTATAACTTAAATTGTGAATTGTTAAGACAGTTCATTTTTTAAAATAATTTCTAAAATAACGGGATCTTTAAAGATTCATATTTTTTTACAATTTTATTCCAAACATTCCAAATAAAAAGACTTACTATTATTTACTTAGCATTCTTTAAACTATGCGAAATATTAGTTCAGTCCTAAGATGTAAAAGATTTCATTCTTGTCTGTTGTTAAAAAACGAAGTTGCTGTTCATTATTTTTAAATTCTCTTCTATTCATTCTTCGTAGAAGAGGAGATAAGGCTCTCGTTTCTTTTGTTTAACTGCTAAATATCATAGTGTATGATATATAATAATGCCGTTGGATTTTTCTTAAAAAAATAAAATTGAAACAGATTACGTTTCTATAAAAGATAAAACATTTTTTTAAATCAACATTACTGTAGTGAATGATGCCTTAAATTTAAATCACATTTTTTGTAAACAATATCAGTGACTAAATAACGGGTGTAGCCTGTGGTGATGGATGAACGAGCAATGATTAATAATATTATGATTATCTACAAAATCTTCAACATATGCTATATTTGAATTATTATCTTCAAGAATTATAGTATGCATCTTCAAGAATTATAGTGGCGTAGCTATGGTATTTGGGGCCTGGGGCAGATTGGGGTTTGGTGCCCCCCCCCCCCCCCCAAAGAGTCTAAATAATTTCAAAATCCAGAACAGAATGTAGTTAACATATATTTTTTTTGGTTCAAAATAATAATAAATATATTTAAAATAACATTAGATATTAATAAAATTTATTGGGAAAATTTAAAAACGAAAATTCCTCGCTTTTTGGCCTGTACAGTCATTAATCACATTTTCAAAATCAATAGTGTCGACTAGTTCGAAACACAGATATGTGTTTTTGTGATTTAGGGCCCTTTTAAAAAACACTTTATGTGTTTTGCGAATTAAAGGCTTATTAAACACTGTGTATATTATAATTTGTAACCGTTTACTTTTTTTAAAGTTCATATTATTTAACAACTTTTTTAGCACAAAAATAGTAAAATTCGATATTCTTTTTATGTTATTTACTTTAAATTATGGTTTTAATTTTTCTTTTAAAATTTCATTACTCATCATTCAAAAAAAAAATTCAAAAAAAATATTTTCAACTTTAGTGCCCTTCCTGCTTGTGGTGCCTGGTGCGGCCGCCCCGCTCGCCACCCCCTAGCTACGCCACTGCATAAAGGTTTCGTCGAAAAAAAATTTCTGTGTTCGTCAGTGTGTCATCAATCAAAGGCGGCGGTCAAGGCCAGACTAATTAATTGTAAAGCTGCACCGAAAATCACAGTCCTATGAAGTAGACCTCCCTATAGATTAGACCAGTAAGACCGGGTCGTCTATTCGCCTTAAGTGGACGCTCTACCCTGCGCTTGCCGATCCGTAGTCTCTACTCCAAAATATTAAGGCCCCAGCGGCCAAGTGTTATCCGAGCTATGTGACTTATCCACTGGCATTTCAGCTGGCCAATCCCTTCAACCATCTGTTCATCGTGTCATTCAATTCTGCCTAATCAGTGAATTAACAATGAAACATCTTGCTTATCCATCGCTAAGATATTCTCCTAAGGGAATTACAACATATGTGATACGTTTCTGTAAGACATGAATATATAAATTTTTCTCTCCTAAGATTTAAAGTTTATGATACATGTATTTCATATTTTTTCCTTAGTGAAACATGAAAGGTGTTCCGCAATTCCATTCCTCCGGGAAACAACGCTACGTGAGATGTTTTTAAAATATAATGAAAAATGTACTTTGACTCACAAAGATATCTTCTCAAAAGCCGCACAAAGGTCACAAAAGGAAAGGCAAGGATGCTAATATTCTTTACGGGAGACACTAGCTGAAATTATAATAAAATATTTTGTTTTACAAAGAAATCCCCGCAAAAAGTCGTTTTTAGATATTTTTTTCTTGTCTTTTGTTTTTGCAAGTGAAAAACAACATTGAAATTAGTTAGTGTAAGAATTAAATTTAGAGGGCATATTTATGAAATTTTAAGTCTTTATAAATTATATTTTTACCACCTTTTTTAATTTAGTATCATAGTTAGTTATGTATAGTCATAGTACAATTACCATAGATCATGGTTGCACAGACATATTAAGACTAGGGGCCACTCGGGCAAACCATGAACTGATGGCGGGCCGGCCGACAGAAGAGTAGGTAATTAATTTTTTTTGGTTTTATTCTGGAATATAATTCAATATTTTTCGAATGTACGCGAGTATTATTTTTGGTGTCGGCGGGCCACCAGTATTCGACCGACGGGCCTCGGTCTGTGCATCCATGCCATAGATCAATATCTATCATGACAATGCAAAATATGAAAATACGCAAATTTAGATATAAATCCGACATATTCATAATAATATTTTTTTGGCTTACGCAAATTTTAATAAACGTACATTTTTAAGAAGTATCTTTAAATATTCGTACTTTTACATAATATGTACTATTTATTGAAGTACAATCTTTGTAATTACTCCTTGCTATACTAGTAACGATTTCAAGATCTTAACAATGATTAAACAGCCCTTCACCATCATCTATCTCGTATTCATTCTTACCCGCTTAAGTATTAATAGCAAAAATATTAGTTATCATTATCAGTACTATTTTTAAAGGTTGGGATACTTTTCTTTGGGAGGACAGAGTACGGCATACTTCACGCGAATTCGGTACGAATTAGTCAATAGATCATATCTGTTTGATTTACAGTCATAACATTTATATATTGTTAACATAGATACAAGTATATTATTAAATATTATATGTATATATTTAATAATACTTATTTATTAGATTTTAATTTTAATATCACAAGTGATAATAAATGATAAGTACGAATTGTTAAAGGACGTTTGGCATTTTCGTCTGCACGTACATGTTTTAAAATTCAGTTTATATTCCACTTAATAGTAATGAAATCACATAAAATCTATGATTGTACACTATGGTCTCATGGTCCCCTTTTTTGAGTTGAAATAGTAGTATCAAATTGAGTCTAGCGTAGAGCATCAAATCAGTTTAAAGTTTAAGTTAAGACATCGCATTTGATATTCGCTTTTGCAAAGTGCATTGTGTATATGTCGTAATATTTTTAAAATATAACTTTCAGCTTAAAAGTTTTATCCCGATCCCGAGTCTATATTTTACTTTTATTAGCCGCTGCAAGTTTTCCGTGTCGAGGCGAGAGCAGCTATTGTGCGGGCCCGTGCTTGAAAACCGCAATTTCGCTTACCGGCAAGCTATTCTCACGCCGTCAAGTACTTACACTAAAAATGTCCAACTGAATCGTAACCGACCCAGATTCCCAACACTTTGAAATTTGATCATAAATATTCCTTTACGTTTTATAATTTACTTAGAAATATTACAAAAAACGGTACTACGTATTCACTTTGTAAGGTCAGTGCTTAGGTGACTTTCACATTATATTTATTCAAATATTTTTATATAATTTTCGCGTAGGTCGTACTGTAAGCGTTTGCGTAGGCTCGAAAACCGATGAGATTTTGGAGCAAAAAGGTTCTCTTAGTGGCTACCAGTCCCACGTGGAACGACGACATAGTTAAGGACGTGGAAAGCCAGCGACTTCTATGCGTGAAAAGGAAATAAATGTTTATTAAAAATAAAGTTTTGTAAATGATTAATTAGTGATATATTATATGCGGCCTGCCAAAAAATTTTAAAAATTAAATTGTCCCGTTGATTACCAAAGTAGCTCACCCTTGCCATATAGCAAATGTAATACACAGTATAGTACATATAAATTTGACTTTAAAGCTTTTTACACCAATATCTTGTTTATTTATATATCTCCAATTTATGTTTATCAACGGCCAATCCTGTGAAGTAGTTGTATGAAGCGGCCCGAGCCGAGGGTGTTCCGGTAGCCATCGAGCATCGCTACCATAAATTAGGTCTTAGGCCAGGCGCTCTTTGCGCCCAGCTGCTTCGAACCCGAATCTGCAATGGCCATTTAGGCGACGATGACAGACAGGTTCAAAAAATCTTTCTGTGCCTTGATATATCGACATTTATGATATCAGACCCATGATTTTCTCCATATGCAGCCTTACATTATTCATTTTCGGATATTCGGATCAAATTGCCTTAAATCGTAGGTTGTTATCCTTTTCTTACGACCCTCATTTCCAAACTTTTTTTTCCATGAAAACCGAATGAATTTAAGCAATACAGTATTAATATAAAGAATCAATTCGAAAGAACTTCAGTTTTGACTAAAGCGGAAAATGTAAAAGAAAATCGACAGAATAATTAATAAACCAAAATTCACATTTGCTTAAAAACACAAACTAATCATTTATGTTCATTGTTTAGACAAATTGATATTCAATGGGTTCCAAATATATTTTCTTTTTGGTCGGGCTCTGTTTTTTCTGTTTACAGCTTTTATTTTCAAAGATCTAGAGCAATGTAAAGATATCGATATTTCGAAAAACATGCTTTTAAATAGATACAAGACCTCTCTTCCTAAATTTTAATATTTTTATGTGTCATTACTAATAATTTTTTTCTTTTTTTCCTTGATCGCGCTGTACTCTAAGAAAAACTTTAACAATTTAATTCATATTTTTTTGTGTTTCATCATAGTCTGTGAATGATAGTTATCAAAAAATAATAAAAAACTTCCGCGTAAATTTGTAAAATGTCACAAAATATAATGAGTATTGAAACTTTGCTTAGCATTTGTCAGTTTGCTTTCCGCATTTGACAATTGGCTTTACACTCCGCTCGTTTGACGTAACGATGCCGTAACCGAAGAATATTATGCCTATAACCGTACAATATTTATTAAATTAACGTTAAATTTACTTTTTTAATTTTATTTAATAAAACGATACTTTGAAATAGAATCCAACTGTACAAAATCTGTAGGAACAGCTAGTCATTATGTATTTTAATATTTAGCCAATATTTCACACCAAAATGATTAATTAATTGCATCGTTTCTCACAATATAACTAAGACATAATCAAATAATAATATTACTGACTATAATTGATTATAATATAGCGTAATTAAAACTGTTCATCAGATATATAAACTGTTTTATTTTTAATTGATCGTAAATATATCGTTAAGGTCAGTTTATTTTTATTATCAAATCATGTGGAGTGTCTATGGAATTGTGATGTCGTTGTCGGTTGATACAACCATCCGTATTTAGTTGTGTGACTATAAAAGGAGTTTACAGCTGAACGAATCCCAAAGCTCGTTAGTCTATCAGTCCTATACGGTTTACCACGAATTTAGTTCACACTTAAACATTGCAGCCAACTAACGTACAGTAAGAAATGAAATAAGTTACAAAAATTACTAAAAGCTATGAAAAATTGATACTTCCATCTAGTTTTATTATAATAATACGCGACATATTCTAGCTTTAATTCGTGTACAGCAAAGTATCCTTAATATTTTTTTAATTGTATGATGAATAATATATAAATGTTAAAAAATTTAAATAAGTACCTAATCGGTATTATGATTTGACTCATTTTACATGTTTGCAGTGCATCCATCTTATTTTAGCTACACGACTCATTACAATAAAACTATAAAGTAATAAGTTTGCAAGTAAAAAGTAAACAATGGTGTTTTATTATCATTGTCAATATTGCTTTTTAACAATGTAGCTTATGAGTTATATTATTATAAAGTAATATTTCTATGTACATATGTATTAAATAAGTATTTTGTATTAAATGTAATATGTGATATACCAAGTCCAGCTGTTAAAATAACTTTAACTTTGCTGAACTATGTGCTATATTCGAGATATATCAATTAAGTTTGTGTTCAATACACCACGAGTTGTTTTTATAAGTTGATTAAAATTCATATCACTAATTCTATCAAACACTTTTTAATTATAATATTGCTCGTTCGTTCACGTTTTCATGCACGTTCACATTAAAATTGTTCGTTTACTTCCAAATATAATTATTAGACTTTGGCTCGAAATAAATTTAAATCTGACCGAATATGAAATCTAAATATTCATTAAATCGTCTATTTGCACCGCTCATTCAAAGATCTCCCAGCTAAGGTCCGGAGTATAATTTACTTGCACTGTTTACTTAACCTTCTGTATACCTCTACAGATTTAGTGCTACAGTGAAACAATTTTAGTAAATTATGTGAATTTACTCGTAAATACAATTGTAATTTCTTTAAAACACTTTAAATACAATTTCGGTCATTATTACGAATTTATTATGATTTATATGTTTATAGTACTTATTGTTTATTTGCGTTTGTATTTTCACTTATAAGTCCACATTTTGTATTTATTTTGTAAGTCTAATGGTCGTTGCTGCCGAAAGGTTCTAGAGTGGCGACCATGAAATGCGTCTACGGCGTGGATTGGCCTCCCACTAAACGGACTGACGCCATAATCAAGATCAGCTGTTGTGGTATTCTTTTGGGGAGACTTATACCTCGCAGTGGGATTTTATGGGTTGACATGATGGTGATTATGATTTTGTATATAAGTTTAATGTATTTATTATGTGTATTATTATTTCTTTTTGTATAATTAAAGCATTGAAAAGTTATGTCATAGTGTCTTCTAAATAGTTTCATATGGATGAAATCATCCGAAAATCTGTATTAGATTATATGATAACTGCTCTTTTTAAATTAATTTTAAAATATGTATCGCATTTCAGTATAATACAAATCGTATATCTTGTATTGCTTTTGTAGACCTGATCAAACTTAATTTCTCCCTGAACTATTAAAATATCTTGTTACGTAATAATGTAAGAAAAAAAGTTTAGAAAATAAGAAAATACGAAACAGTTAAATTAAAAAAAAATCACACAAAGCTTGTGGCTGGACGACCTCATTAACATTTCAGTGAACCAGACCCTTCGCGTTTTACGTAAATTTCTTTGTGCGCCTTTTGAGACAATCCACGCTGTAAAGAAGGAGCGCAAATTTGTTTTATTTAATGCATAATGGTATCCTTTTCAAATATATCTAAAAAAAACTGACGTCAATCCAAAAGCACTTATTTAAAAAGGGAAGAAGGAGGTAAACAAGGTAACAACTATACATAACATTTTCACTTGCAGATTCTTTTATATAATGTTGTTTGTAGCATACCTTTTGTATTCCCTCTTGAGGTATTCCTACATGGAATACCGTTTCGCTTTGGAGGCAACGAAACGATTATGTCAGACTCCTCAGTATAAAACCGTTAAATTTCCATTCATGTCTTTTGGTAAAACTAGGGAACGCTTTTGCGCACTCATTTAGTTTTGACAGCTCTGGCCAAGGGTCTTAACTACTTTAAGCACCACCTGTATGACAGTGCGAGCGAAATAAATTCGAACGCTATGGCAGGGCCAGGACATACATGGGCTGAATTTCCGAGAATCTGCCGTCAAAGCGATGTTATGAGGTTTTGGGTGAGCTTGTAGTTTAACCACCACCGATGTCCAGGTTTCTGGCTGCGTATGAGGAGCTCTGATGTTCTCTGTTATCCTTTCCGCAGCCTCCTGCAACATTGCTATGTAGGTGACCTGCCTTAATAATAATGCATTATTACGTAAAAAATTAAACAGACGTTTTACTACTGTTTTTTTTTTACGAAGATACAAGTAAATAATCATATGTCAATCGTCGTCGGATTGGCAACTTAAAGTGGCATTGAGCACAGCGCCCAGAGCAAATGCTGGAACCTCAGTTTCTGAAGTGCAGACCACTGACCGATAAATGCAGCGTCGGGCACCCACCTACAAAGTGGACAAATAACCTTGTCGAAGTCACCATAAGAGGCTGGGAGTAGTCAATTACCTACCCTATGAAAAGGCTTTTGTCCAGGTTTGGATGTCCTACGGCTGAAATAACAATACAAAAATAGTTATAGGACTCTAACTACAAATTTTTTCACTAATAAATTAAAAAGGTATAAAAGTGGTCGCAAGATACCGAATGCGGGTCTTTTGCAACTGATCCTGTTGGAAATGAAGGAAGATCATATCTACAGCTAAAATAATGATGATGAAATCATATAATATTCTTCTTTTGCCGATTCTTTAAAATCATTTCTTGTGATCAGAAATCGTGTGTAATATTCGTACATCCTGTATGATATATTTTATGGTTAACGTTTGAAAGATAAATACTTTATTGTGATCTTTAGTAAACCGATCTTTTCTAAAAATAAATATTTGGTCGGTAACAATAATAAAAGATTCAAATACTTTACTATACGTGTTAAAACAAGGAAGCCAGGCTTAAATTTTGAATTTAAGTCTATACGTCTGCGGTATCTTTGCTTTGGCATCGTGCAAATATATACTGGAATGTAATTGGGCTTCCGTGTCGTGTCACACAGCATAGTAAATGCGACAGCATTGGTCGACGGAATATCATTGTAAACATGGTTGAGGTATCGGACAGTATGTACGAGGTATTCATTGAGATATTAAAAAAAAAAGATTCAAACGTATAGATTTTTTTGATAATCGAAGAGAAAAAAAATCGAAAGATCGACTTTACTCATATATAGAAAAAGTGCGGCTATGAGCAGCTTTAATTGCATGCAATAATTAAAGTAATGAGGTGAAAACTTCAAAAAAATTTTACATTTTTCCATAATAAATGTAATTACTTAAAGTATAATAATATGCATATCGATGACACTATTATTAGTTTATATAAAAACAACAAAAATGTGTGAAATGTAATAGCAGGGCTATCAGGTGTTGTTTTATAAAATCCTGCCATTTTCAGGTACCATGGAATAATAAATAATGGTACTTTATGAAGCGACAAGCGCGAGAATTATTTTATTCATGAATCTATGTAGAAAATAAATAACGAGTTAGGTTTTTTTTTAAATTTCAATTCCTAACGGAATCCTAGGCAACGCAATTTTGAAAATATCTGAGGATTTTTTAAAATTATGTATATTTAATTTTATTTAATATTTTATATAGTATTGTGTGAAAAAAAAATTGAATTATATATAAATATATATAACATTTATATGATAGTATGGAAAATTATAAAGTTCCTTATTGTTGTACGACTAAGAAATCATGACTTGTAAGTGTACGGATAGATTGAAACGTAAAAACTTGATGTTTTTTTGGTAAATATTCGTTTTTAAGGTTTTAGAACTTTCCACTAAGAACGTTTCGATATTGCTTTGTTACGGATAAAGTTTATCGCTTAGTAGATGAACCTGCTCGTACCCACACAAACATATAAAGAAAACTTCATTCTTAGTCAAGCGAAAGTTTGTATTGAAATAAACCTATTGATATCGCTTATTTCTATTTATTTCGAGACATTTCCTATGTTCCAAAATACAGGATACTTCTGGAACATACAAAAAAAAATAAGCGATGTGATATCTAAAACCTTTAGTAACCTTAAGTAATTTTGTAACATTTTTAATTGATTATTTCTCGAAATTTTAAAATGTTAAATTTAAATTCTCCACTTATAAGGTATATAGAATTATTTAAGTTGTAGAAAGACAGGTCAAATTGCGCTCAAAACAAAAACATTGAATGCAAGCCGCTTCCAAGCGATCCCATTGGAAATCTATGGGAAAGCCAATGTGGACGTCATATAGCTGAATTGATGATTATGATGAAGTACAAATTTATGCATACTGAAATAATACACACAAATTCCGATTTAACCATACTGTATTGATTCTATTGCATTTGTCTTTAAATCTCATAACAGTACAAATTGATTTTTTTTTTATTTAGTTGATATATTTTTATTTTGTTTCAGGTGATAAGGCAACTTTTTACTCTTTGATTATTTTTAAAATAATTTACCGCTTGAAGAATTAATTTGAAACGCATAACGGATATTTTGCGTTTATTTTTCAATAGATACAAATATTCAATTTGATAAATGTGATTATTGAATAGACGCAGTGAAATGGCGGTGAAATACGAACTGGTATTAGTTCCTATACGGATACACTTTTAACTCACGTTTCATGGCATTGAATATCGTTGGAAAGAAGTAAAGGAGCAACGATGTCGGCAGGTAAACTAATTTATTTCGAATACCGTGAAATATCTATGTAACTGCTCGAGTCGAGGCTCCTGAAGGAGCCCTCAAACTTAGTTACTAAATAAACATTCAATGTTAAGTGCTCTACGCGTTCTGCAACCTCCAATCCGGAGAGACTGTAACTGGTACTTCAAATATTAGTCCCGAAAAAAAAAACCTTTATATTTTTATATTAATACGGCATGTATTTAATTACAAATTTCCCTGGTCAAAATTTAATATCTGCAAAAAAGTAAAGTGCGGAGTAAGACTCGCGATTTTCAACAATTCCAATATGAAATTAAAACTAGTGACCTTAATTTGTTGCGTTTTGAATGTGAAATACATTTGCTGAGAAATTAAGTTTTAATAATAATATCAAGTAGTGGTGCGGTAGAAGGAAGACTTGCGAACGTGGGTAGCGGGTTTGATTCCCGAGATACAATCTTATATATTTAGACTTTTTGCATTAATTGTATAGGATTGCCACTGTTCATAAACAAGTTTTCAGAGAATGGGCAGCAGCTTTCACTGCGTACCATAATACCACACTGCGATCGCCAACACGCCCTCCAAACGTGACGATTACGGTATATGTCCTATAGATATCTTTGGGGGAGGCCTTACAGTTGGCATTTATGGGCTGTTGAAGATGATAATGAATAATATGTTAAAAAATAAATAAAAACATATCGTGAAATATTAGGAAAAAAATGACACAGCTTAGAACCTTTCTGATATTAATTTTTAAGTTCATTGATTGTGTTTATACTATAAACGTGTTGTTCAATTATCTTTGGAATTACAGTTTTTGTACGCTTGAACGAAAACTTTTTGTATTATTTTTAATTTTAAGTCACAGTAATCGTGCTTCCGTATGTGGAACTTGATAAATTCGATAATATTGTGTTTTACTTTTATCTTGATTACATATTAAAAAATATTTCACCTATTGTTAAACTGATCTCAAGAACAGTTTTTGTACTTGTTCACGCAAGGTTTTTCCGTATTATTAGGTACTTTCCTCCTTACAATCAATAAACCTGATATTTATCATTAAGCGGTTTGACAATAAAGTATAAATGATATTATTGAATTATATTATAACAATCCAATTTAATTCAAGCGGGCTCAGCGGTTGCTATGATTGGAGCTAATCTTCGCTTCGGGTCATCAGGAGCGAACAATGCAACTATACTGAACAACACTAGGCATTGCCCTCCAGGTGGCGCCGCTAGTGCTGCTGCACTTTTAGCGCTTTCCGGTTTGGGAATGTCAGCTAACATTGCGCTTATGACCGTCATTTTAAGCAAAAAACAATTGAGAAGGTAAGTGATGGCAAACAAATCAGGCCACAGGACTTAGTCAGTTTTTGAAAAGATGTGTAACTCGTTAAATGAATGCCTTTTCATAATGGTGTTAAGAGATAAAAATAGAGAAAATAAGAGCCAGTTGAAAACCTATATATGCAGTAAAAATTTAGAAAGAATTATTAAAGGCGAATATACAGCCATTTTTGACCGAAAGGTTCTTGAGTCCCAAACACCACCTGGTAGACGTGACCCTATACTAGGACACACACCATAGTTGTGATCACGGGAAATCACTGGATGTGGGCAGCAAAAAACCAATCATCGTTGCGATCCTAGTGCATCTGTCGGCTGATATGATGATGATAAATTGAGTTATTTAAACTAAAATTACTTATTTCACTGTACCATAACATCGTTAGTAATTTACGATAATTTATATTAACTAAAGTATAATTAAAAGTCACATAATACTTAAATTGTATTTCTATTTCGAAACAGATTGAAGACACTTTTATTTCTATTAACTCCAGACAGTTCAACAATTGGTAGAGCAAAGGGAGGAATTTTTAGACTAACTATTTTCACCGTTGTAACTTTGAGCTCCGTCTGCGACGAGCTAGAATTGGGACGGCTATACACGGCTTTTATTGCAGTTAAACAGAAATAAAATGTATTTCCCACTCCTGTGTTGTTTGAACTTTTAATTAAATTAAGTTGTTGTATAGTAAGTTTCAGATCAAACATTAATAAATTATTCATTAAATCATTTAGATAGCAAACAGCGGCCAGTGATATGAGTTACTAATTTATTAATATCTATTTTAAGCCTTTAGACGATATGCGATTATATTTAATACTTGCTACTCCAACAACTTCTATACTGTCGCAAGTTATAAACCTATTGTATTCCGATAGCAAGAAACATCGTTTCTTTTCTTATTTCTGAGTTACTTATTTGTTTGTTCTACTGGTAGCCCAACGGTGAAGAGTGAACCTTGCGATCGTAGGTCATGGGTTCGATTCCCGCGATATAATCTTATATAATTCACACTTTGTGCATTAATTATATAGGAATGCCACGGCTTACAAATAAGTTTTCTAAGGATGGACAGCGTCGTCTGCGTATCACAATGCGATGGCTAACCGCCTACCAAGCGTGGCTGTTATTGTATATCCCCCATAGATAATTTTGAGGAAGATTGAAGGAAGGACTTTACATTACTTCCAAAAATTAGTTTATTTTTTATTTCTTATCATATTTCCTTTGTAATGCTACAAGGTATACAATATTTTTAATTTGATTATATCATCTTTGATTTGAATGTAATTGACATCAAATATGCCTGCTAGGGACCGATATTTTTGTTTTCTCGTTGGATCATGTTGGAAAAGGAAACTGACTTTTTACTTTTTTAATTTATAATTTTTTCTCTATTAGAAATCTCCTCGTACTTAGTGAAAATATAAATTAGGTTCACGTGGTTTGCATTTAGCAGCATGTTTAGCGGCTTATTATTATTTACATATATTGATACAATAAACATTCCAGATGGTCACACGGACTTCTCTTTCATCAAGCGATTGTTGATTGTGCTCGTGCCGCTATACTTCTGCCACTTGGTATTGCCGTGTTTCGTTGCCAGCCAGTTTACAAATGCTCACTGGTAGAAACTGCCTTCCTATTACTTGTAAGTGTTCTTTGCGCAACTTGAATGTGTTATTTTAAGACATATGTTAATTAGATTTCCAAACTCTTTCCTGTTCTCTCTAAATTAGATCTTTTGTGATAAATACAAAGTTCATTTAAAAGTCAAAGATGGGAGCATGATTTTACTAGCCATTTTCAAATCTCTGCCACCTATTGGTAGAGACCTTTTGCATTGAGTAAATAATTGTTGTAACAACTCTTTTTACATTTCTTTCATAACTTTTAAGTTATAAAAGAAATGTAAAAAGAGTTGTCTATCTTGTTACATTTGATCTTTGTAATTCAATATTACGCTATCAGTGATAGTCCTTTCCTCGACTCTACATAAAAATTTTGCTGACATAGAAAATATACAGCAAAAACTTAAAATTTGAGACTTACTTGTTATCCGTTTTGGTTATTTTTTTTTCAGGTAACCGTTTCAACAGTTAATATGTTAACTACAGTTTTGAACGACAGTCCCATATTCCCTGAAAACGAAGAAGAACAAGCCGATTTATCGGCTCCATTACTTATGGATAGCCCTCAAGTATGATACAAAAATTTTTAGTTTTTTTTGTCACTAAAATACAATGTTAGAAATATTTTATAAAATAGACTTTTTGTTTATTTTTTTCTTATTTTTTACGAGCAGTTACCTCAATATAAAATCATACTAGATATTTCAAAACGTTATTTATCTAAAAGTGACTAACCAAATAGGTAAACATAGCTTGTGTTAGAAATAAGATTACAACTAAAAACTACTTGACAATCACAAATGCTGTTAAGTTTAAGTATGATATACTTAAACGTTTATTAAAACAGAATTGTAAGAACGAAATAAGATGGAGAATATAGTGTAGTGCAATAAAATGAAAATATTTTCAATGAAATTTTCGAAATTTTAATAGGTAATGCCTATCACATAACAAACAGTAATTCTTTAAAAGTTTTCGTAATAGGTCACAATGTCGCAGTTCTCACGTGCATTTAAATTAGGCCTAGCGTGTGTGTAAACGCCAGAATTAATTTATTAATAGCTATGCATTAATAATATTTTCATTCCAGTGTGTACTTTTTGGAACATTTATGATATGGTTTGCGTCCATCACTATAAACCTTGGACCGACATTTTTATCTGGAGCTTTAGCTGCAAGTGCGGGATCTTATAGTTCCTATGGCCCATCCCCGTCATGTCCACTAGTACGAGGACCTTTCCGACACTATGTACTCAATGCTCTATGGATTGGCGTCAATGCCGTTTGTGTTGGACTCACTTTATTTCATCTAAGAAAACTTCACCGAGATCTTACAAAGGTTCGTATGACCTCTGTATCTAATTTATCAAGTACAATAGCACGGGACGGTTTGATATAAGATGTGTAAATGGCGCTTTGTTAAATATATAGCTATTGCATTAATTTATGTTCTGGCTTAGAATCAAAGCAACCATTGAATTTTCCACTTGTTGATAATCATTTGTTAAAAAATAACATATGTATCACCACGCTTGCTCCGATGACTAATTATAGACGTAGATAAAGTAATGTGTGTTACCAACGTATAGTAGAACAAATTAACCGCACGCAGGTACTGGAGAAGGGAACAAATTCGACATGATGGTTTTGTGTTGTTGAAAAAACGTCTAATTTGAATAAAATATTAGTGCAGCTCCAACATCGAAACTCCGTTGGCACTATGCCGATCCCGCCAAGTATTAAGCATATAAGATTTAAATTTTCGGCTATCAATATTACGAGTATGTGATTGGATTATTGTGGAATTGAAATACTTATAAAAATAGACTTTCAATGGCAATTAATCGCCAGATATAGGGATGAGGATTTTAGGTTTCGATAATTTAAATCTTATGGCATGCAGGCTAACGTAGAAGCTGTTCGAGTAGCTGGTTTAGTGACCACGCTTGTCAGCATGGCTGGAGACAACCGGCGCATGGATTCACTGCCAAACAGCGTTGGACCAAGAGTAAGTACCATGCATGCTCAAAAAAAAAGGTTCCTCTCACTGTTGTACGACATCACAGTAGAAACGTTTGTATGCACTCTTTGTCCTTACTTTTAAATAAAACTTTCAGGATTCTCGCAAGACTTTAAAAATCTCAAATCCTTGATTTTTGATTTTTCTTATAAATTTTTGGAAATGAAATTGTTGATTAAACTTTTTCTTTAAATAACAAAATGGTAATTAAAAACATTCAAATAAAAGTTTTAAAATCCTTAAACCGATACAGGTTTTCGTGATAATCCAAAGTAAACAATATACTATAAACCTTCCTCTCCTTTAGTAGTGTACCTGCAGAAGAGCTTCTTTGCTTCTTAAAATATGATGTATTATACTTACACTAATAAATTTCCATTTCGATTGTAATAATTTTCAGACTGTAGACGGCGCAATAGCTGAAGGTCAGTGTGGCCCTACTGGAAGTGCCAACTTACCTCTTGGCGGTGGTCGTCGTTTACGAGGATATCTAGCGCGAGTAGAAAGAGAGGGTGTACGTCGTGTGCGCATGTTCCTTGTTATTACTGCTGCCTATGTACTCTTCTGGGGTCCGTTATTTATTATAACTCTTCTACATCACCCTGTTTTGACGTCGCATGTGGCTTATGAAGTAAGTTCTGTTTTGTAATAGAATTATCAATTCCTTAACTTTGTTTGTTCTGCCTTCTTATTTTTCTATTAACGGGACAAAAGCCTTTCTTTAGATATGCTGGTTTCTTTAAAATATTTTCAAGTGAATAGCCTATAAAGTGGATAGAGGTCTCTGTTTTTTTTCGAAGACACTGGATGCAGGCGGCTTACAATCGGTCCTGGTGAAAATAGAAATCGAATTCTTGACCTGTAATCGTATATTGCAGTCTACACCTGCACTGACATAAACATCAAAATTTAAATTTTATTTATACTTTGATATGTTTCTTACGGAAATGTAATATCAATTTTCATTCAGATGTACTTTCAAATAACACTACACATCTCGTACGTGCACGCGGCCGTGAATCCTCTATTGTTTATGGCACTTCACCGCGCGCTTCGTCGTGCGGCATTACAACTGTGCTGTGGATGCTGCGTTCATTGGAGCCAGTTTGTACTAGCTCTGACAGCGGCAGGTAATACAATTTAGCAATGTATTTGATTACCTATTGTTTTAGTTCTCTTGATGGTTTACATGTTGCATTTTTAGTATGTATGTGTGTCAGTGTGCCTAAGAATTGTAAATCTTCTTACATTCCTTACACTCAGTCGATATTTATTAATTTATTTTTTATTTAAACGGTTGCTTTTTTAAAAATTGTATTTCGCCCTTTCTTATATTACTAATTCAATAGTCCACTCACCATCTGAACGAATCGTGGTTGAATTCTGGATAATATTTATCAAACTAAATATAAAGGTTCTTTGTCTAATTCTCTCTCATTTGCTTTATCTATTTTTATATTTGAATAATTATATACTATCACTACATCTTTATTAATAATTGCAGTTTAACATGTGATAATCTTAACATTTAGTTACTAAACAATATTACAAAAATGTTGTAATTGTTGTTATGGATTATTATTCTGATTCCTATTTTAAATATTAACTAAGCAACGTTATAAAAGCTCGTGATGTGGCTATCACTGTTAGAATAACAATGCCTCCACCGGGTCTCCAGATAACGTTAAATACAGCTTGACATTCTTTACCGTCATATAATCATTTCAAAAAAGGTAAATTTGTCCATATATTTGAAGAAATTTTCTATCCAATAAAAAGTATAAAACTAATAAATCGTAATTTAAGAGAAATCAGTATTAAACTGATGTATTCTGTAGCAGCACTCGTCCCATTCTCAGCGGCCGTCACTAGAGTTTAAAATATTATAAAAGTGCGGGATCTCTCTACAAATTCAGTCGGGGTTTTTAAAATAATTAGACAAATATTAATACAAACATTATTATAAACTAAATAATTTTTTATGTTGTAATAGGTTTTTAATTAATTTTTGGTTCAATTTACTTTTTAAATTTATTTCATAAAATATTCAAAGGCAGTTTGTTGACATGGGGCATATACGACCTCTGCTACACTTTCCGTTCAAGTCATTTGCAATTCTCATTTAAAAAATTCTTCAAATAATTCTTAAAACATTTAGAGTTAAACAAAGATAGCTTCACATCATGTATGTAGCGTGTACCGCATACACTCTTAGGTCAAACAGGTGATATGGTATCGTTCTTTCATATATTCGCGTGCATTTGAAGCAACAATTACCATTTGTATGCGTTGTATTGTAATGTAAGAGATATTAGGTAACTTAGAGGCTCTATTTTTTAAGGAACAGATGTTAGTATCGCCAGAGGCGTTAAGAAAAGCGCCAGCGTGCCTGCACTCGATTGCCGGTCCAACTTGGCTACGAGTACTCTAAACATTATCTTATTTTAACTACTGTTCATTACAGTGCTATTTGTGTTATTTATAAAATATTTAACTCATGATTTACATTTTCATACATTGTCGGTTTATTTATTAAACTCACTCGTGAGGGATCCCACACTTTTAATTTACCTTGTAAATGTATACTTGTGTAAAAAGTGGAAGTGGAATGGCAATATATTTTTGCAGCTCAATCGCCTCTTGCCCCGTCATCGTTTTCACCTGCAGCCGCATCACCAGAGCCACCGCCAGCTCCTCCACCACCATTAGTACCACCAGCGCCTCCATCGTCGCACCCGGCTACGTCAGCGCCTCACACGATGATGGTAATTACCTCTTATATGTAAGTGTTAACACCGTAATACGTGATTTAAATACCTGGCCCCCAAACCTGCACGCGTATGATTAGAATAGAATTGCGTGTACTTTGATTATCAAAACCATCACCTTTAGGACTTGTTAGTACATTTTTTTGCGGTCTCCTTCGTAATGCATGAGTTTTTACATGTATATAATCTGTTATCGTTGTTACTTCATGTAAATATAATAGTTTTATAAGACATTCTGTAATTTTGTATTAATTAATTACACTTATGTAAAGCGAATCTTTTCAAATTTATTATGATTGTTCGGAAAATTTAAGAACGCGCGTAGATTAATAACACGGACAGCGTCACGTTGTCCTGCTCTAAACATGCTCAAAATCTCGATCTCAGAGTTGGGAAGTTGAGGAGTTTGATGCTGAGAGTATGTCGAGTGCGCGTGTGCAGGGAGACGAGGATATGATGGAGTGGAGTGGCAGCTTACGGCGCCAGACGTGCTCCCCGCGCTCCCCGCGCTCTCCGCGCTCGCCCAGCCCGTTGCTGCCCGCGATATGAACAAAAGGCTCGAGCGACCGCGTCGCAACACCGCACCAACTTGCCAAACATATCCCTGCTCTACTTACTCGTCCTAAATATAACTAAATCACTTCGTACATATAAGAAAACTCTCTTAGAATATCTAGTCTTATTTTGTCAATGTGTGTTAGTTGGAATTTAATATTAATATTATTTAAACATACCGAAATATTTAATAAATATTACTGTAAAACTATTCTAAAAAGTGTATTGTTTAAGTAGTTATAACACTAATAAAATATATGTTATAAAATGTAAGCTAAATAAAACTGCAAGCTCAATTTGAATAAAAAATAATGAGTCGCGAAGATATGATACTTTAAATTGGAGATTTAAGAAACCAATAAAAATGTAGATTAAAAGGATTTTTGAATATATTTTATGAAATAATAACATTGACTTAAATAAAACACCAATTAGGACTCTAAAAAATAATAATAAAAAGAGTTTAGACAACTAAGTAACGTACGGCGCTTAAAATTCACATATTGTAACTATCTGTCGTTTTCTTAAATTCGTTTCGCTATTGTCTACTTCTTATTTATTTCGCATTTCTATTTTAATTTATCTTACCTCGGATTACCTGTTGTTTTATTTTGAATTGATCTCATACATTTGACAAAGATTTCCGCTATTTTTACAAACGTTTAGTTAGTTAATCTCTTCATATAATTATTTTCTTAATTCATGTAATAATTAAAAAAAAATTATAAGTAAATTCTATTAAAATCACACAGTGATCGTGTACTAATGTTTGTTAATGTATCTTTCATTAATATATTGTAATTATTTATGTAGATAAGATAATATTTTTAAATCATCGATGTTTTTGTATAAAGCATCCTCAGTCTTGCATTGCCTTTAGATATTCAAATAAAGAAATAAGTATGTCATAGTACATAATTATTATGATATTATTTGTAACGCACTAATTAAATTTTCAAAAATTTATTCTTATAACTTATTATCATTGATCGTGTCAATTAAGTTGAAACTTCAAAAAAAATTACTGTTTTTATATATTCATACCACAATCAAAATGTTCTTCGTGGAAGTAATAACTAGTTTCTGTATAAGTTTATACAATGATTTTCAAGTAAAATCATACTTAAGTAATGCAATTAACTCAGAAATGTTTTGAAATAAATTTAAAAAGTTTTTTTAGCGATAATCAAGCTTAAGTATGAATTGCTCTAACTACACGATTAAGAATATTTTTGAAAGTGATTACGAAAAAATAGCGGCTCAGATCAAGGACTATGTTTTTTTGTACATTTAAGGATGTCAATTATATTATTACATCCTAGAAAGCAGAGCTTAATTTGATTCTAAGTTCTTTTAAGAAAGGTTCTTCTGGCATTTTACTTATGACGTTTGTATAAAGGATAATAATATGAATGCATAAGTAGGTTAGCAATGATTTTACTGTTTTTATAGATTATTTGCTTTCGGTTCTACTACATCGACGCCGCAAGAAATTTCTTCACTGTTTACTTTTAATTGCATCAGTAAATATCATTGTGAATTCATTATCAATTTTGATTTGTTTGTATTTTTAACAAAATCGTAATTTTTAATCAACTTCAACAAGTTATTACATTGAAACATCTCAATACAACATTACCTAAAAACTAATGTATATGTATAACAAAAACTATTTGATAAAGCACACTAGAAAAATGCACTGCAAGTACACGTTTCATTCTATTTAAATTAAATTACAGGAATGTTTACTATTAAAAATAATTCTATGTTCTTGTAAGTTATTATAAGGAGTATATGTATAAAAAATTATAATAATAAACACACGCCATTATACAATACTAAATAAAATAATTTAAATAGGCTGAAATATTAATGAAACGGATTATTTAAACCGTCTTTGTATACAAAGGTTGTAAATATAATAAACGAAGAAAGATTGTAAAAAAAATCAGGCTAACTATAAACTGTGTTCTTAAAAAAGACCATAAAAGCAAATTTAAAAATAAAAACTATAAATAACATTATGTTGTTTCATTTTCTAATTATAGGATATATTAGTTTTATTGTTTAGAACCATCTCGGCTGATAGACGCCCATTGTACGGCGAAGACCTCCCCCTAAAAATCGCTGCCGGCTCTTGCACTTCCAGCGACTTCCTCCGACTGTGACCATGTATGTCGAAGGTCCACCTTGGTCCACGGTTGGGAGGCCTGCCCATGCCGCTTCTACCGACGCTTAGTGCCCACTCGAGATCTCGTCGGTCCCAAGGACTCAACTTAGGGCATTCGAATATAAAACTTTTTTGTTCATCACTAATTCCATCATAACAGATATATGAAATTGAGAACTGAGATTAATCTCGCCATAAATACAGTAAATTCCTTCTCCGAGCTCAACCGCATCCTTCTCAGATCCATCAAGCTAATGAATAGTCAATTCCATGGGCTAAGCAAAAAATGAAAAAAGAACGAGCCATCATTTCCATAGCCTGCTCTTCCCGTTATTCAATAGCCACAGTAAAATGTCACTGACGAAAAGAGTGACAATTGTCAAAGATGTCATTAGAGCTATCCATAAAAACGCAAGCCTTTGCTGGATATACCTAAACCATCTTAGGTTTAAACTAAACACCATATGCACCCTGCCGTCTTAAACCAAAGGAAACCGTACCTACCATTAGGATGAAAGTGACCGACCATCCGTGGTAAAATGACCATATAAGAAAATGAAAAAAAACTAAAAATATAAAATTTCATACTTTCATTTTCTTGTTATATATAATAATCGTTTTAATGTTGTAAAATAAACACATCAATATTGACCATTCCAATATAAAATATTTATCTTAAATGTACACAAATAAGAGTCAGCATTTTCCTTCCCTCTCTAAAAATTATATTGAAATACGAAAATGTAGTTTAAATACCACAAGACGATATATTATACGAGACATTGAAATATATTTAGCATTAAAAAAGTCTTAACCATCCGATTTGTTCTAGGCATGATATTTTTAAGAAAATCAATAATAGTAAACTCGATTGTTTACAATTATTTAACAAAGTTCTATTTAATATCAGACTTAAATTCTTCCTAAAATTACCGTTAATAGATTGAACAGACAGTATAACTCTTTTCATAGTTTTTTGAAAGATATTTCTGCAGAAACTAGAATCTGTTTTAAAAATAAAGTTTTGAAGTTTCTCTCGGCTCGAATACACTCCGTGTCATATAACATGTAAAGATTACATTACTCAATATTACATATGCTTACGCATATCTAAAAGTAAGCAAACATTTATAGTAAGGTTCTACGGACTTCGAATTGTATATCAGGTCGGCGATCATAAAATATTATAATAAAAAAGTTATTCACACGTGATAAAATGAATACATTGTGACACGTCCTTCAATTTCAGAAGACAACATAGACGAGATGTATTTTCAGCGGCAATAAAATTATATATTTCTGATTAATATTAATTAGGCTAACACTACACTAGTTTTAGTTTTGAAAAAAAAATTATAACATTAAAAATAGATATAACACAACTAAACGTAATAACATCGTATTTAGTTTCTCATGCTGGAGAATGTAATGTGTAATTATCAGAATATCGTAATTGTATGATAACTGTATATTTAAAAGAATATCTGAGTTCTATTCTGAGTTTTCCGTGTGATTTAAGTTAGGGCGAAACTACTCAAGGCACCTTGAAACTCCCTGCAGACAAAATAACTGTTAAAAAACTTTCACTTACTTTTTCCTGTTCCAATATTTTGTTAAAACAGAGCCTTTCGTACCATCACACTGTAATGGGTAGTCCACGTTACAAATCTCGGCTGCTTAATTGCTTTGGTATAAAAAAATCGCAAATAATAATTTATGAAAAGTTTATTCACGATCAACTAATAAATATATTGTACGAACCGCTAATGATGAAAAGAAAAGTACTATTTGAAATTCAATATTTTATAATTGAGCAAAGACACATAAAAAATAAAAAAGTTGTATCACTTCTTCAATTTTAAACCAGTTTATGTTAACCGCAGTATATTCAAGAACATAAATTTAGCCACGAAAAACTCAGGAAAATTAATAGCGATTTCATCGAATTTTCATACATCAACATAATCCATGAATACAAAGAAGGCATTCGTCAGGTCCCAAGCGTTAAAAAGTGTAGATAAAAATTTTAGCACACTTGAAAATGTAATGCTAAAATAATTGTTTATTTTTTTTCATAATAATGTGTATGTATCTAATAATAAATTATTTGTTGGAAAGTATTAAGAATTTCAAAGCCATGACCCAGTGACTTCAGAATCTCTCGTATTCTGATTCACAATTTTTTACTCAATAAATTTTCTCGACTGACATTTTATCAGCACCCTTGTTATTCGAAATTGATTATAGGTTTTGTTACAGTAACGTTTTATAAAACAGTGTTCAAAGTGCTTACTATAGAGCTTATCGCGAAAAACTTTTTTTTTACGAGTGTGGCAGTTTTTAGCTTTTTTATTAAGATTATCCATACTGTTACCATTTCTTCGGTGTATCACCATCTTAAACTTTTGCCGTTTTTAATAGATCTGCCGCATCGACATCGCTTCACAGTATGTTGGAACTATCGTTGTTAGGTTAACATCAAGAAACTGTTAAAACAGCTATTCGTAATTTTTAATAGTAATTTTCAAAATGCCCGCAGCAATGGAAACAGCTCTACCTTATGAATTGCAACGGGATGTTGACTGTAATAGCTGTAAAAATAAGAATAGGTTGTATATAAAATACGATAAGTATGAAATTTGATTAGTTCGTATTGAAAATCTATTTTGTTTAATATGAAAATAATATTGGTTATCGTTCCGTTGCGTAATTTTCCTTAAAAAACAGTATTTATCTATTCTGCTGAAAAAATATTCACTGAACAAACTGTTTACGTTGTAAATTTTACTTACTTCTTCGCGTTGTGTAGTTTCGGAGAAAGTTTTGATGTCGCAGTGAATTTTGCAGCAAAACTTATTACCTTGAAGCGGAGATGTTATGCAAGCAGACGCTTTTGATGCTCGCTGGTAGTCTGGTACTGTAAATATTTTATAATATTTTTATGCGATTATACTAAAAATTTCACTTTTTTTATTTAAATAAATTACCACCAACGACAGCACTTTTTGAACCTTTATCCAAATAAACCATGCTTATTACCAACATTTGCAGAATTTTACACAAAATTGGACTGTATTTTAGATTAGTTGTACTTAAAACTCTATTCAAAAAACGTCTGCTATATAAATAACTAACTACAAACAATATTTATTAATTAATAAAGTAGCATGTGACAGTGCTGAGCTATCTTCTTGAATGACTTATCATTCTAAGTGATTGTGATGTTTAAAATTTTTAAAAGTTATATGTTAACCCCGGGCCGTAGTCTCTGCTCCAGAACATAAGAGCACAGCGGCCATCTATTCTATTCTCTATGTACTCTGCCCTTTTTCATTAACTAGATAGACGACAGTACGTCACTGTCTATTACTCTAGTTCTCGATAATGTTGTATTAAATTTAATCTAAAAAGATAACATTATGTTTATTTAGAATATGACTCTTCTTTCTTGTTGTTTGTAAAAGGTAATTTAGATCAACTTGGCCGGACTTACCCTGAGATACTAGGACCCATAGTCAAGAGTTTATTTGTCCGCCTTAACAAGGGTTTTTTATTTTATTATGTTCCCACTACCATGTTTGGTGCACGGATTTAACATTATCGAGTAAATTTTTTTAATCTTTAAATTTCTTATATACTTCCCTTCTGTTCTTCACAGTCTCTTTCTTACCTTCTCTTTCATATCGTCTTACACACATCGCCTTCTTTCCCTCGTTCTCCCTTTACAAAGGTTACGGTCTTCAGAAAACGCTGAATGCTGGCCGGTTTTAACCGATGGAGGTATACTATATCCGGTAGTTAAAGTATATTGCAATGACTACACATATTAAAAAATATAATTATTAATTACAAGTAATTATGCTAACTACAACGCCCTCAAATCAAAGTATGGTATTACTTACGATAATAAGACATATGTATATAGATGGGCTGCGGTGTCATGATTAACCGGCGTTGTATGGATTTGTGGGCTTGAAATTATTGGGCTAATGATTTACGTGTGCTATATGCGGCGTGGATAGGCCTTCCATTTCGACCGACGACATAGATAATGTAGGGGAAAGTTGCTGAAAGCAGGCAGCGCAAGACCAGTCTTATGATAAAGTTAATAAGTCCTATGTCAATGTGATAAGTAAAGACATAATAGTCTTAGACACTTTTAATTATAAAATATTTGGTGCAAATATTTCGCGAACTATTCGTCGCGTCAATTTCTTATAGCATATGATATTTTGACATTTAGTAATTTATTTACTCTAGAACACACTCAAATTATATAAATAGAATATAAGTACAGATTAAAGGAATCATAATCATTATTAATTATTAGCGTATACCGAGAAATTGGTACATAAAGTTGTGAATGTATTACTCATTGCTTGCATTTTGTTAGCAAAAACCTTGAAAGCTTTACACTTATTTCCAATCAATCTGTATAAGTTGATCATTTTTAAATATGTTACATTAAATTCTTTTTTCTATCGAAATACAACGGCAATGATCTCTGGCAATATAAAGTCGATTGGACATTTAATAAAAAATAATTAATATTAATATGTAGTAGTTATCCGAATTTTGTAATTTTTTAAATCCTTAATTTTTGGAAAAGATGTACCATATATTAATTGACAGCAAATAAACAATACATTCACCCCAATAAACCTATTACATCTATAACTAATCACTATATATAAAAAAACTACGACCCTTCAACAATAAATAACGTTGTTTTTCCATTTAAATTTAATCTTAAGTTATTCAATATACTCACGAATTTTTAATGTCGAAACAACTTTGCAACAATTGTTTCAGTTCTGAATTTTCAAAATAAACTCCCCAACTCTATCGAACAAAGTTACAACATGCGGTAGTTACTTATATTTGGTAGAACGATTTTCGTAAATATCATTGCAGAAAATAATTTTTTGTCTAATGTGTATAAGTTATAAAGCCTATAAATATGTAGGCGCATATAGGTTTTTCACATATTTTAGAGTGATCACTTTATAACGGGCTTTTGTACTTACGTGTATAATCTTTTAACATTTTTGGTAACAAATATGTGTAAAAGGTCTAAACGGGTGAACGTATATCACCCGTTTAAACCTTTTACACCAATAATTAATCATTGTGTATATATATACGACTTTATTAAAGTTTTACACGTGCTTACAGCATAAAACGACACCTACTTTCGAAGTGTTAAAGTAAGACGTAATCATTTTAATTTCAGGGTCTGATTCATTTCATAATTTCATGAAATAAGCACATTTATAATATGTTATGTCTAATTTCACTGCGCCGAACGTAGCGTTGTACAAGATTTTATTTTTCAAAAATTTCTGAATCAAAAATTTACTACGAAAGCTAAATATCTAAACTATGTCAAATGCTATTATCCAAATCCATTTATTTTTTTTATGTTCAAAGTGTAGTCATGACAAATAGCCTTTAGGGCCAAATATAACATTAGACCTAAAGAAGAATGTTATTTTCAAAACTATAACCATATATAGAACAATATTAACTCAGTAAAAGAACAAAAATATAAAAGCGTTGATCAATAGTTTGTCTCTGTAAAACAAATATACGCAGAATAATCGCTTGGCACACAAAATGTTTGTTTTGGCAGACTGCCATCGTAAGTCTTATGTTATCGAACCCTGTTAGAAATAATATTGAGGTTACAATATAAATATTCTTTGTTCTCTCATATTTAATATCAGGCCCTCAAGTACCCCCTGTTGTTAAACTGATAATATAAAAAGGCGTGGTTATATACATACCTTTTTTAAATCAATTTTAAATTGCTTATAATATTTTACATTATTGTTTACAGTTATAATATTAAATAAGTTTTTTTGTGTAATTGAAATTACATGAATGTAATCAAAAACGAAGTTTTCTAAATTCTTAAGTATGCTATTTCAATTTACATTTGTATTATATTAATTAAAATACACATTACTACAATAATTGTAATAATTTTATAAAACGTACTTTTATTTTTATTAATTGGCAACACTACTCGACCTCGTCGTCACTCTTTTGAGACAACTTTCAGTAAAAGGATCGAGAGTTGTGGTGTTGAAACAGTGTTTTGATTATTGAGCTCGGTCACTCGTTCGATAACCATCAAAGTGATAAGTTGTCTAGTGGAAAATATGCTAGTAGGCCTATAAGAGTATTAAAAGTGGAATAAAAGTATTTACTGTGCTGTGAATTGGAGTTTTTCTGATATAATAATATATTTTAATTAATATTCGTATAATATCGTATAATGTTAATAAAAATACAATAGCTAAAGCTGTCTAAATATCGGACTTAGGGACAATTTTTAATAGTTGATTTAATTCAAATAACAGAGAGCAAATTTTGCTTATTTTTGGAGTTAGAGATCACAAAATTCCATGTATATGTAAATAAGGCGCTCTTGATTTAAAAAAAGAAACCTGGCTATTAGTGAATTGATTTCATCACCCTCATTTATCACATGGAAAAGAGCAAATTTCAAACGCAAAGAAATGTGATGATAAAAACGTAGTTGACTTATCATCATTTCAGTTGTTTTATCATCACATTTCTGAACTAATAATGTTGCCAATTACAGTCGTCTTTCACTTAAAATAACTAACGAACTAACGCTGAGATATTGTCGTGTGTTCCTGCACGTTTTTCGCATTAAAAGAGGATATAAGACATTTCACATTTCGTTATTCATATCGAAATGTGAAATGTCAAAATAAATGCTTCAGCATTTTATAACAGTTTTTGAAAATATTATGTTACTATAATCATTAAATTATACTTACTTAAAATAATAAAGAATGAACGTAAAAGTAAAATTATTTCTGTGAGTAAATCACAATATAATCTATAGAAAATTTGAAGAACAAATATCAAGATCAGTATTTGAATTCATCAAAGGATTGGATGTGTACTTATCGAATATCAAATCCAAATGCAGAAATGCTGGGACATGAATCATTATTTATTTATATACTTTACTATGAAAAAGCATTTGATAGAGTATAACACGTTAAAATGAAATACTTTGGTCTACTGGTATTGACTTTTAAGACGTATGATTTGTAAAACAGCTCTTTTGGAACCAAAATGGTAATGTTTGTTAAAAGTAAACTGAGAGATAAAGCAGAAATATTGACGAGGAGTTCGTTTAAGATGTATTTTATCGCCAATGTTGTTTCATATTTATTCGAAGATTATATTCAAGTAATCATTGGATGAGTTTTTAACAGGCGTAAGAGTTAATGGTCACTGTATTATTTGATTCAATAGCAAAAGAACTTCAGATGGTTGTAGATAAGGTTCAGTTTTTCAGTTCGATGTATGGTTTTAATATAAACGCCAGAAAAACTAAATTTATGGGCAAATGTAAGGTCCCATCAGCTAACTTCACCCTCCTGTATAATCGGTCAACCTTTACGAAAAGAAAGCCCTGCAAATGTTTTTGTTAAGGGATAGGTTACTTAAGTCCAATAAAAAGATGAACATCGAACTATAGATGCGTCTAGCACGATCTTACCTTTTTCTGTTCTCCTAAACAGCGTTGAAGCGTGGACTATTACAGAATAGATGAGCAAAAAGTTGAAGCCTTCGAAAAGTGGGTATAGACGAAAATGTTAAGGATATCCTGGAAAGATAAAATAAACAATGAAACTATTTTAAGGATCATGAAGAAAAAATCTGAAGTGCTATATATAATTAAAACAAGTTAACTATAATATTTAGGCTTAATGAGAGACTCAAAATACGATCAGCATTCACATAAAACGAAATGTTAGTAAATAATCCTGGCTGAAAAACTTACGCCAGTGATTTGAATAGAGCAGCCGTTCGCTTTACAGAACCGCGGTGTCAAAAATAAGTTTGCCTTTGGTCGCCGACCTTCGTAAAAACATAGTGATTTAAGAAAAAGATAATTTTTTTTTTAAAGAAATAAATGTGTAATGTGTTTTTGACGTGATACGTTAAAAATATACCGCGAATATCACATTTAATTGCATCGTTTTACATTTTAAGCATGTAACTCTTCAAAAGCGCTCTTTAAAAACAATTTAAAGTCATTATGATTGAAATACATACATTAAAAAAAACACTTAATGGATAGACATTCAGCAAAATAGGGAATTGATATAATTACCGACAATATCATATTGCAGAGAAACAACTTTACAACTTCAAATGCTGCTATGGCTTAGATATAATTGTACAAACCACTAATAATGTAGTATAGTACAAAATGTTATATGTTTTATACATCAATATAGTTAATATGTATTTAAGAGGCGTTTATCTTAATATAACCTTAAGTGACAAGATTAACTAAATGTTCATCTGTTCATTGAAACTAGGCTTAGTTTACTTCACATAATAATGCGATGTTAGCAGAGTTTTAAAATTATTCATTTTCATCAATAAACAACCACATCCTTCTCATTCAAAACTTACGGGGATAAAGAATTTTTGACAATATATTTAAAAATGGTTAATAAAACTGTTTTTAACACAAAAAATAATTTTCTTCTCTGAACATCAAAGTACGCTAAGTGCTTCCATATATCTATATTTTGGCGTCACTTCTTCGAGTTGCGTTCATCTTCTGCATGCCATATTGTCACACTGCGAGCGCCAACCCTCACACCATGCGTTCGTCACTCATTAAGATATATCACCCCGTAGATATCTTTGAGGTAGGCCTACAGGCTTATTCGACTACAAGATGTGAGAAAAAAGTATCGTCTTAAATCATCACATTGTTTGTATAACAAAATAAAGAACGTAATAGTCTGGCTTTCCGCTGAATCAAGCAAGTCTAAGCGTATTTAAGAATTTAAATAAAATAATTTATAAACAAAATAAGCATTGATCCTACAGATGAATCTTACGAGATAATATATATTTTTCTCTTTCTGTTTTCTGTGTATCTTTAGCAATAAGAGGATCCAATGACTACGCGACTTCAGAAATGCGATACAGCTCGAGAGGTAATTCAGGTAAAGTATTCACCCAGCAGTTCAATTGCGGTTACTTTAAACGCGCTTGGGTAAATGCTATTACAGACTCAATTGCCGTTTACGTCACACTGATGTAGAATGGATGGCAATTCGAAAAATATAAAACAAAATTTAGTCTTCAATTCTTGCTACCTTTATTAACTTATTTCATTGTATTAATGGACGTGCTTAGTTAAATCTTGTTAAAAATAGAAATAAATACTTTATCTTCATCGAGCAGTGGTAATTTTAACCCCCACTTTGTAAGTGAAAGGGACAGATGATTAAAGCAGGCTTCAGCGATAATAAAAAAATCTAAAGATGGGTTCACATGTTGCTACTTTTTAAGCGAAGTCTTTATTAATTCTGTGGATTGCGGTGTAGTTCTATAGATGGTCCAATTTCATTATTATTGATGGCTTCGTACAGAATATCGTTTTTCAGAAATTACTTTTTGTAACTGCCAAGTGAAAAAAACATTCAACTAGTTAATTGAATAGTCACAGTTGTTTTCTTTTCATAAGCCATGAACCAACTTCAGTGGTGTTTTTACGATTTATAAACTCATTTTTTTATTAATATAAGTACATCCTTATATCGCCACGCCTAACTATATAAGGTAAGTCATATTTTTCTGATGATTATCTCTGTCTAGCGACACCATAGTTTTTTGAATAAAAAAATAGGTTTTTATAAATTATTCCTATTTTAGTATATCTTAATGAAGAAGTTTTTTTCCAGTTTAGGCCTTTTATAACTGCTGCCATTGCCGATGGAGTCCAGTAATATTCCATATGTTCCATAATTTTACCATACCCGATATTAATGAAGGGATAAAATGCCATTACGCTTGTGTATTGACATGGAATGCCTGTTTATAATATTAATTACCACTACATTACCACTAAATATACATAAGTATAAACATTTTCATCAGATATCATAAAATGATAAATGTTAAATTTAATTTTGGGATTTAATATAAAAATTAAAGAAATAATATATTTAATATTAAAGTTAAAAACCGCTTGGTTTGTAGTATGTTGTTGATAATCTAATTTTCCATGTATTTATGAATAAAAATAATTATAATATTAAACATATCAGGCCACTGAGAAGATTTAGCGAAAAAAGTTCCAAAGTATAATAATTAGTTCTAAATTTAAATCTCACTCTATTATTTCAATCAGCATTACGAAACTATTGCGTATCATTAAAGGTTTACTACTTGTTTCCCAATGTGGTACCAGATTAATGGAATAATGTTTTCTTCGACGAAAGTAGTGCTCGTTCCATTCGAGAAGTCAGTTGTGAAAGAGAAATTAGTCAGTTAGAGGTTAGAAAATCGACTTTGAAAAATGTTACTGCATGTAGCTTTTATATATGCTCATAGAGAATGAAACTTTTAAATTTTTAAACAACACCTTTTAAGTATCCGATGTATCATTTTGTTTGGAAGTGACTCTTGCACAGGCAAGTATTACTAATGTTCTTCTGGCTTATTAAGGATTACTTTATGATCTAAATCTAGTTATCTATTTAGACCAAAAGTCCTGGGAATCACAGTTGATAAATCTGAAAAAGCTTTCTAAGATAGGTAACATTATGAAGATAACATACAGCGTCAAACAGTGGCTTCAGTCTGCTTTATAATAGAGATGTACAAGACTGCTGAAAGCAAGGATGCATCGCATAATTTTTTATATTTCCACTGATCTGTGTATTCTTTAAACTATACATCTACCTTTGACAAACACCGTCTAGCGACTAATATTTTTCGCTCACGTCCATTACACAAACTTCCCTTGTTTTCTAAAAGAACCTCGCTACGTCGACCATTTTCATCAGGGCTGTCCTGTGCTGTGTGAGATGAAGTAAACAAGAATATTATGTTTTTAACAAAAATTCCTCTTGTAAAGTATATTTTTAGTGAAAGGGCATCCTTAATGGGTTTCAATTTAAGAGCCAGTGGCGTACCTAGAACTTTTGCCGCCCGGGGCGATCTCCAGTTTGCCGCCCTTTCTATTATATGTCAATCAAATAGTGGTTTTTGATTTAAAAAAATTTTGATATATCACTTCAAAGTAATCATATAAACTTTTCAAAAGAAATGACATTTTTAAACTGACATCAAAAAATTTTAGTTAGGAAAAATTGCCGAACAAAGTCGTAAAGATCCTTTTACGAATTCAACTAATTTTAATGAATACAATAAAATAAAATTATTATCTTGTTCTTGAATTAGAATCCAAAATTTACACTAAAATGCATTTATGCACACCGAGGAATAATATTCGAAATCATAAAGTTAATAATAATTTATATAAATCAAATATTAAACTTATAATAATCATTTATTATTCAAGAAAGAAAATAAATTTGAAATGAAAAAGTTGCTTTTTACAACTATAAGTAAATATAAAAAATGCCGCCCCAAGGTAAGTGCCGCCCGGTGCGGACCGCACCCACCGCCCCCCCCTAGGTACGCCACTGTTGAGAGCACTGTAGTTAGCGAAATGTTTCCTACTAAGACGTAGCGTATCAAACCCCCAAAATTAATTATATATAGTGAATGACGTTAAGCAAAGTATTCTGTTATAAAACACAGGGTACCGCACTATTAAAGCTGAACCGTATTACTCCGCAGGTAACGCTCTATTAGTCGAGTCAATTTCTGGAACAAAACAACACAAGTAAGGTATGTAATTGTGTTTTTATTAAATTTGAAATCTCTATGAAAAGAACAAACACCTTCAGCATTTAGGATTCACTGGTCACAAAAAAAAGGTTAGTGTAATTTCATAAAAACTTAAATGTAACTGACCTATAATATAATAGCATCGTTTAATTTAAAACACATGGTTGAGAATTCCAAACGTGACCGGGTCAGAGAAGAGTCCAAAACAAACACAGGAGGATAGTTTTGTAAGATTGATTTCGGATGAATTTTCTGATCATAAACAAAGTGATATCACATATGTAGGTTTCATCTTATATTTTACTGCTATTCTTGCCGCATCAAGTTCTCATATTTTTTTACAAACGCCCATTACCCCGTAATATTTCATTTTCATTTGTTCATAAACAAAACTGTTTGAAAATGGCCCGGTTTATGACACGCACGTATTAATATAACGATCCTTCTGTAATTAAAAACGCTGTTAATTACATTTCAGGGATTCGCGTGAAAATTATGCGCTTTTGTCTTCAACGCTTGATGCATTAGGAGTTTAATTAAAGTTGCGTTGTCAGTACGTCTGTTGGGGTAAGCAAAAGTATGCTGTGAACTCAAATAGAGAACAGAATGTGCTGATGAGACATAATTATTCAGTATATACGTATGCACATAGGTAATTTGTTGTGGCTTAAAACAAAAACAACTTAATAACTTTGTATGCAAGATGATTGATTACATTTACACTTAGTAAATATATTATACATTTGTTGTTTACTAACGTATAATAAATAACATTATGATAATATAGTTAGAAAAACCGTTTTTACAATTTGAAATATTTTATAAAAAAAAAATTTTTTGTTTATTATCCGTCAGTGTACATTTGTTCAATCATTAATTATAAGCATATTGTATTTCCATAGAAAAAAATGAAGAAAGAAACATATTCTGAAGTGATCGCTTTACACAGGTGATTATAAATAAGTGTTTTTCTTTTACTTTGTGCCATCTTCTTACGAATTTGGCGACCATTAGAGCAATCATAATTTTTGATATTGCGGCTATGTAGATCGAACGGATACTCTTTCCAAACCACTGAATATGGCGTAAGCAGTAGAGTATTAAATATGTGTAAAAGCTTTGAAGTTGTTTAATAAGCCCACCCCCCTTAAAAGTTTTTACACCTATAATCAATCACATTATGTACTTTCTTGTAAACAGTTCTAATTTAAAATTTCTTGAAAACATTAATAATCTAAAATTTTGAATTTATGTACAATTTTATTCACTTTATAAGACATATTTGAACCTGTCTTCTATTCCAGAATAGTTTTAAGGAACTATATTTCCGTAAAAACATTTTGATAATAATTTAAAAGACGTATATTATTTTCTTGTTAATGTTATAATTTGTTTAAAAATTTACGTTATGAGGAACCAGGTAAGGAAACTTTCAATAGATTGTCATTATAAAATCAATATCTGCACTTTTGGTTGACTTCAACATTTTTTATATTATTAATTGTATGACACCGCTGTAGTTTCAGATAGCGCCGATAGATGACACTAGTAGACGTTAGCCAGACGTTATCTTTTGACAGTCATAAAAATTTAAACAGCTCTGATTTTAGAATTGCTTAAAGAAGAATCAACGAAGACCTAACAAAGAGTTAAAACATACAATATTAGTACAAAAATACTGCTTTGTGATATACTGCATTATACAGTTAACCGTGGTCTCCGGGAACATATGCCACAAATATTTTTAAACTATTAAAGAGGTGTGTTTTGTGTGTTTACTTCCAACTTTTAATTTATGTGATTGTTGTTTTATGTTAGATATAATTATGTCGACAGTCTACGTTAAGAATGCAGTGAAATATTTGTGTCCGCAAGCCCCTCTCCACTAAACAAATAGTTCATTATAACAAATTAAATTAACAACGACCAGTTGAAAATTTGTATTCTAACAGATAAATTCTAATAAAAAACACTTCTACTTTCTAATAGTTTTTAGAAGTTAGATATTTATAAATATGCATTTAAGTGCCTTTGCATTTGTAACAGGGAATAAAATTTAATGGAAATCTTTTCATAATACAACAATGAAAACCATTAAGATTTATTTAATATTCCATCCCTGTCTGACAGTGCTGAACAAAATGAATATCAATAAATTCTCTATCAAAACAAATGAGTAAAAATTAATTTCGCTATTTAAACTCGAAAAGCAACTGGACTGTACAAATTCATTATGATATTTAATTTTAATTACAGGTGAATCTTTTGTAGCTCGAGCGCCGGGGTGAACAGAACGTAATTAATCCCCTGCGTTCTTTCTTTTATTAAATTTTTATCATAACATAATTTTGTTTATTGTGCTTTTTTATATCCTGTAGTATCGTAATAAATGAGATATTTAAATAAATATAATAGCACTTATCACTATAAGACTTAATGTGACCCATACTAATTTTTTGTCGGGAGCGATTCTAACCTATAGTTATGTTATTTAATGAATGAGTCGTAAGAGCCGGGCAAAAAGACAAATGCGCAAAATTTCCAAAACTTCAAAATTTTTGTGTTTCCAGAGCCTCTAATCCAACTCTTTTAAATAGACAGTGAGCTCTACCCTTGTCGTTTCATATTATTCATAATTTAATAAAATAAAATACTACAATGTCTGAAGACGAAGGTTTTTGACCAATAGGTTACCAGTGGTGATGAGCGGGTCGGAGATGTCGTCTCTTTCGGCAGGCCTCATAAGAAGGCTCAAAGTCACTCTATTTTACTACTATTTTACTTAAATATATGCTACATACCTTAGATTAGTGTCTCGACAGAATGTTTTCTTTTTCGAGAATTAGATTCTACAGCTGTTACCGTACTTGGTTTTAGAACTAAGTCACTAAATAAATACTCATACCAGTAGAATAACATTTAAAAAAATGTATCGATTCGCGTTCACGAATAATATAATTTTTATTCTTAGAATTTTTTATCTATCAATTCATAATTTGCGAAGTTAAGTCTACGCTTAAAATAATTTTAATACGACCTCAAATTCACGACGTGTTAACGGATGCAAGAGAAATTTCATTAACAAATTGGATTACAGTCATTGGTTGAACGATTTTTACTTTTATTAACGATATGTATTATAAATCATGTTATTCAAAAGTTGGATCTTTTATAAAATTTTAAGATATATATGTTTTCTAAATGTCTTTACATCAATTACGTCAAGCTCTTGTACAAAACGTATGATCCGGTATTACCGAGTATGTATACAATTTTTATTACGGGAAGAATGTTTTTATTAACATTTTATGATTATCTCTAAGTCGGTTGAACAACTTGAGAAAAAGGTTGTATAATTTCTTCTTCTTTTCGGTCAATAGATGCGCATTGCAGGGCATAGTCTTTACTCAAAGATCGTCACGATAACCGGTCATGACCTGACCGCATCAAGCTACTTCCCACGACGTTAACTGCGTCGTCGATCCTCCTTGTGGTTGCCACACGAAAAGCTTTTACTCCAACGGCCATCGGTTGCATAGGCGGTGTGCCCTGCTCACTGCAACTTCAGACGAAATATTCTTCGAGCTACGTTGGTGCCCTTGGTTCTTCTGCGGTTCATCATTACTCATGCAATAAATATAATATTTAATGGAATCAGGCGTTACCTTGCGGAAGTCCATCCTAAGTAAGAAAAGAACCAATATTTAGCCACTTCCGCACATGCAGTGGTAGTCGTTCAACAAAGTGCACCGCCCGCCAGCCCGCTGATAAATGCATATGCGGCAAACAATGCGAATTACACAACTGCCACCGTTAAATCACTCAAAACGTGTTTCACCCCTCCACGGGGCATCTTCAGGAGTTATGTTACACCGATTAGTGCCAAACACAGACTCTGTGTTTGCCGCATATTTATCAGCGGGCTAGCGGGCAGTGCACTTTGTTGCACGACTACTGCTGCATGTGCGAAAGTGGCTAAATATTGGTCTTTTTCTTACAATAAGTATAACTTATATAATTTATCACTGAGTCAACGTTGTGGTACATTCTGTGTAAAAAAAGATAAACAAAAGATAAATGCGTTTAATTTTAATCACGAAGGTGTATTTTTAAGTAAATCACTAGACCGTAGTTGGCTTTAAATAACAAAATTTCTTTTAAATAAAAATTCCCCCAAATCGAATTCGTATTTCTGCATATTTCATTGGTTATAATACACGTGGGACTTCGTTTTAAGTGGCATTCAATTTAGTATATTCATTTAATTCTCAGCTGACAAGACAAGCGCATATTGATATAGTCCTAGAGGAGTAAGTATACTATTATTAAAAAAAGCTTTATTATATGAAACAGTTTTGAAATTGTGCTTGCTCTGTTATTTTATGTACTGCGCGTTTGTTACTAAGATTAATCTAATTAATCACACCTAATAATGTTTGGAGAATCAGTCAATGGATATTCGCTTCAAGAGTTTTCTTTGCAAAACGTTCCGTAATTAGTTCGGACGCTAATCCCGTACCGATGGAATGAGAAACAAAATATGTACATAAATAACACAAACGTGAAAAATCTATGGTACAGTAATATGTTTCCTCATTGTACAGTGTGTTAGTTTTAAGTCTGACAATATGATGCTAATTGCTATTAACATTTCTCAATATTCGCTATAATTTTTTTAAAAGAAAACAATTTATACGGGTTCAATAAAAATAAACAAAGCCTTCATAAGAATATTGATTTATTTACAGCATTCGTTAATCAATCCGGATGATAATAAGATAAATAAAAATATATAAACCTGGACAAATAATAAACCTTGGCTGGAAATAAGAAGCAGTATGAAGGAGTATCTAATGCTGCACGCAGTATAGTAATGATAGTACAGGAGTTTTTAGACATTTTGCATTTAAAATTTTTTAGCAAAACATCGCAAGAAGAAAATTAGAATGAGTAGATCAAGACGAAGGCTCACTTTATCCCTTATCCCCACTATATTGCGCAAATCAATAAAAAATTCATACCGATACCATCAATTAATTAAAAAAACTCTGTTAAGAAACTCAAAGGATCTGTAGTACTTAAATTGGACAAGTACTCTGAATTTATCAAAATAACACAACTCGAAGTAAAATGTGAACAAGTGTTACTAAAATGAAAATCTGCGTGAAATCGTTTTCAAAACTGATTCTAGCTAATTTTTTTTAGTTATTCAATACAGAAAAAAATTCTTAATTTTACTATTTGTATTAAACCAGTTTTTTTTTAATTATCACGTTTAAATAATTTCTTCAATGTCGTTCGTAATACTTTTTAAATTAAGGAATAATCTTAGGCCACAAATACTATCATCCAATACTATCAATAGTTTTAGATTTACATTCAAAATCTTTCGTTAAAAGCAAGTTTTTTAATCCATTAAACTTGCTTTGTTCCAGTTAAAGTTAATAAATACAAAATTGAATTAACGTAATTTAATTTTTCCTGGAAATAGATGGTAATAAAATTAGAATCAAAAAGAAAAGTTTTATTTTTCGATAATAAGATTTTGGCATTTCGAAGCATGATTGACATGATTCACTAGCGAGTAATAATATATTTTTAGCCTCTATTATGAAATTCTTATCTCTTCAGTTAGGTTAATTTTCATAAAAATTCTTCGCATATTATGGAAGATAAGAATAGAATTAGCCACACATAGCAATGAACGTTAAAAATAACTGTTATTTCTTTGGATAGCGAATTGCAGTGCTATTGTAAAATTTTATTACTTTATTTTTAGACGTCGTAGAATAATAAGATTTCTGAATTTGAAATTTTGTTTTCCTTTACTTTACGTTTTCACACTGTAAAAAAATAAATATTTGATGTAAATTTCTTTTAAATATAACGTTGCTTCTTTATAAGTGCCCTGAAATCCTAAAATGTAACACTGCCGTGTGAAGTAAACAACATGGCTGTTCCATACGGAATGCATATGTTGATAAAATAACGTGACTGTTTATACAGTATCACAAAGAGGTTATCGCAGCTATCGGTTTGCGCGGCGTATCGAACTCTACGTCATTTTTAGTCGAAACATTAGTCAATGCTGTGTCTTGTTGTGGCGGCGTTCTTAAAGGCGAGTTGCATATCAAACAAGATGGTTGTTTAAAGTAAGTTGACTTCGCTTAAAGCGTGCCGGCACGTAATGTGTGATGTGACAGCCACACTTATTCTGTGTTTTTATTATTTCAGTGCAAACAAGCCTTCAGCTCCCGTCAGCTGCTTAATTCCTCTTTACTAAAAAAACTTTACAGAAACATTCAATTAAGCTCCCCACAATACAGTAATCAAATATCCTAATATAAAGTACAAAGATAACAAAATAACAATCATTTTTATAATTAATCTTTATTCTTTTCTACGTTTGCAATTTTGAACTGTGCAACTAGGGAGAAAATGAAATTATGAGTATTACAATAAAATTTCTATATTAGCTCGTAAAAGAAATCCTATCTTACGTCTCCAATCGTTAAATTTTTATTTCTTCTTAGAATATTAACCGTCATGACCACGCATAATTCGGCCGTTTTATTGTCAACTAATGGACATAATAAATCTGTAACCAGTGTTCCATAAATTATTATTTTCTTAACTTTGCTCTGCTTTTCGCTATTGATTTAAAATTTTTTGAATTATATATTTAAGAGATTAATTAATTTTGATTCTAAAAAGAAAAATTGTTCGTCTCGTTCGGAAAAATAAAGGGTCTTGACGATAAATACCTACTTTGGTGAGATTAAAGAAAACCGAAGACATAAACAAAAACAGAACCATCTTAGAAGTAACATTTGAAAGGCTTATATCCATTGCTATTTTAATGTGTCGCCTTTTTAGAGAAATGGCAGATTAGAATTGTGAATCTATCCTAGGAAACATCATATTTAATGACAAAATATCTACATCATTTATTTATCAAGCAGAATAACAACTACATGTAATTATAAATAGCAATAAGATAATTAATCCACCATTTACAAGTTTACATTTATAGTATTTGGTTCAAATAAAATTCAAATAATAGGTCACAAACAAATTTTTTAATCGATTTACTACACCAAAAATGTTTTCTAATCATGCAATATATTGATATTATGTTATAAACATTTACAAAACGTATTTTAAGTTGGATGTTATTACAGGTGAGCTCAATTAGATTATCTATTAAATTGGGCTCTTTTGACATTGTACTCTTGTTGCAAAAAGTGGTCGCTATGCAGGTTATAGATTGAAAGTTTTTAAAAGGCGAATGAACAGCTCATATCTCAGCTTACTGCTTAAGATGCATTAAATGATTTAAAGCTTTTTTTCCTATTTTCTAACACGGTCTACAAAATGATCACTATGATAATCATATGCAACAGGTTTAACTTCTGACAGTACAAAGTCTCCAGGGACAGACCAAACAATGATTAATTTTAATATTTAATAATAATCAAAATTCTGAAAAAGCTATTTCTTCTTATGTTTTCATTACATAAAGCGTCAAGATCTATGCCTTCCCCATATATTTCCAATAGGACCGGTAAACTTAACAAGGTCATCTGTCCACCTTTGAGGCGGACGTCCTGCGTTACGTTTGCAGCAAAAGTTTTACTCTCGTGTATACTATCGACAAAAAGTATAAAAATTCAAACTAGATGCGATTCTTCTTTTTGGTCGTTTATCTTCATTACTGAAATTCACGCCTTTCTTGGAAAGCCTTGATCGAGGGTTCGACGAATTGCCTTCACAGGTCTTTATAACGAATTTTTCTGAGTACTTTCGTTGTTGTGAGGCCCGCCACCACCCCCAGATCCCGCCTATCGGATGGATCGATCGTTTTAACTAAAGTTTAACTTTCCCTGAATAAATTCAGCAATAATTTGATGAAATATCACACAGAATAAGTTGAATATGTTTATAAATCGAAATTTAAAAAACAATCAGTTCTAAAAGCTCAACGTATACGTAACGTCGACACGGAGACCTGTCTTGAGGAAATCATTAGAAGCATTTTCAGTATTTTGAAACAAAGGAACGTAATTATAAAACTTTTTGCACGAGCTTCACACAATAGCTCTTGTCGTAATTATTTCCATACCCGTTTCTAAAATGCCTCAAAACTCTTCGTTTTTTATTTACCATTATTCGTCCTTTCCTATTTTTTCCCTTAATATTCCACTTGATATCTAGTTCAAGTCTAGTACATATTTATGTATGTATATATGTGTGTATATACATGTGTATATACATGTGTATATATATATATATATATATATATACACATGTATATGTATAAATGAGCATTCAATAGTTTTAGTTCATCGAAATGTTTAGAATTTGATTCAGTAACATGGTTGATATTATTATAAAGTATACATCAAAAATTGATAAATTTCATTTAAAAAGAGCAGCTGAGTTTCGAGTCTTCTCCTCTCAGTAAATCATCAAAACGAGCAAGTAGTAACTAGTAATGTTAAAATAATTGTTGATTAAAAAGTGCGTGGTAATGCGTTATTAAATAGAGATCATTTGAATTACATTTCAATTGCATTTTCAATGTTTAAATCACATTACAGGACCAAGGTAAACGTTTAAGATATCATGGACAGCAAGACGTACCATAACATACAGGTTTCCTTAATATGCTAAGGGGGTTGTTGTCGGGAACGTAGACGGATAAAAGCTTCGTCGATACCTACTCACTGGACTGGCTGAGTCAAGTTCATTACAGGACTCTCTATTACTACTATCCTGAGGACAGCACAAGACAGTATGTCATAGAAAGAGCTCCCCGTTAGTTCTATCAAGGCGTTTCTGGACGAATGCCTTGAATCGTGAAATAAAAGATAATAAAGAGAAAACATCGAGTCCAGTGATGTCAAATAAAGCCTATTTCTTATAATAGGTACCTGTTAAATGGTTTTGGCCATTTATAAATTCTTTAGTGATTTATAGGCTTCTCTTTCACTTATTTATTTTTATTCTTCATTTATTTATGTAAAATAAAAATAATAAAGTAAATAAATTAATGCACTGTAAAGAACGTATTGACGTAACAGAAAAGAGAAAATTAATAGTTACTCCCCGTGCATCATAATTTCAGCCGTAAGACGTCAGTCACTGTGATGGATACTGGTGGTAATTCAATGAACATTATTAGCAAAGATTACAAAAGATGTTTAACCAAAACTTTGATGGAAAGGTATTAAGTAAAATTATATGAATTGGTTAAGAATAATTTATGTATGTGCGGACATTGCTATTCAACTTATTTTTATTATTATTTGCTTGCGGTCATCTACGATCTTACGAAAAAGAACAGAAAAGCCAAATGAAATAGAAATTAGAATAGGATTGATTGTCAAAAATCAAAAAAAATGAATCACTGCGGATATCCACCACTGCCCGCCACATAATGCAACTATTTACGACTTGTGCCTCTGCATATTTTTTTCCATTATTAAAAAAATTCTCAATTTATTTTACACACAGTGAAATGATTAATATCAATACTATTTTAACTAGAGATTTCTACATCATTCAGGCACACAATTGTTGAATAGTAAAATTAGCAGACGGACATTAGTCTAAACAGACATTTTTCAAGAGATGCCTGTAACCCTTTTTTAAATTAACTGTAAACGTGTTCAGTGGTATATATATCTAGAATATGAAATATTCGCATTGTGATTCGATTCTAAAAATTGTAACTTTTTATTAGGTACATAAATAAAAAGAAATTTATGAAATACATCTTGTACGTATGTGGTTTTCCACGCGCAGAAAACGCATCGGGATTATTATATAAGCATTGCTTTATATTTAGTCAATAAACATATTTAGTCTTTTCATCGTTTAACCGTGTCTTTTTTCTTATATTACAGTCATCATCGAGATCATTGAAACTGTAAGGCATCCTCTGTTGGACTTTGGCCACTCCTAAATATTTCCAATAAGACCAGCGGAGTGCGACGTGCATCTACCGTCTCACGATAACCTTAACTAGGTAGTTCTATTAGTGCATCAATATTCATATTTATTTTAATGAAAACAAATATACTCTATTTAAAATCCTCAAAATTTTTAATAATTACGAGAACAACTAATTTTTCTTCATTAAAATCTCATTTCGACTCAGTCTTGATACTAAAGGCCTTCATTTCTTAAGGCACCGGAGCAAAGAATGGCGAAAGATTTTTCATTCGTAAGGCCTCCGAGGCTAATTAGTGTTGCTGCAATATGCAATGCGACAAGCAGCATCCTTTGAGAGATACTAATTTTTTTTAATTACATCAGCCAACGCAATATACACCCTAAGGTTTTATTAAATTTGTGCTATCAGAGTTAAAATTGTTAACTAGAATGGCTTATCATACAAAAATATACTACCTCTTAGAGTATTGCGACAAGATCTTTAACATTGAATGATAGTTTACTGTCTCCCGAAACTGTATATAACCTCTATAAAGGGTGATTGGTTCTAAATTACATATATAAAAACTTTCCATGGGTGAATGTATAACTTGTTTATCAGCAAAAAACTTTTACACCTGTTTCCAATTATCGTACATAAAGTGATCACTCTGGATTATGTAACATTAATTTGTTTTTCTTTGGGAATACGATAGGTTAGTGACTTGTGGCAAAACGAAGTATGCAGGGACGGGTAGAAAGTAATCAATAATTTTAATATAAAGTAAAAAAAAATTGCAAACGTTTATTCTAACCTCGAGTATATTATTACTTAGTTATTTATTATTTCAGAAATCATTGTTTTTGAATTGATTATACTACATATTGATTACCATCAAATGTAATATGCAATCACTGTTTTAAAGCTTTTACATCTATAACCAACCACATTGGATCCTGTATACAAAAAATGATTTCCAACTATATATTGACTCAGCGCGGAATCTAATAATTCTTTTGCCAAGCAGAAGTAAACTAAATTTTACGAAATTATAAATTCACGATCGTTAAAAATGAATATTCTCTTATCGGTATAAATCTTAGCTACAATATTTTTCGCAATGGATATTTTAAAATTAGATCGATAAACGGCAGTGTGAACTTCGCAAAGCGTGCGGGGCACAACAAATTTATAATAAAAGGTTTCAATTCAAACGCAAAAGTTTTAGTAAAAAGAAAAAAAATACTTAAATATTCTTTGATCTCAAATAATCTTAAAACGTAAAGGTTGTCTGTTATTTCGACCGCTGATAAAACAAATACTTTCTACTGGCAACTGTTTATCCGCTAACTATTTCATCTGATGTATTGGCGATTGCTCAATGAAGATAACAAAATCTTTATTTTACAAACCACAGTTGAAAAAACACCTAAACATTTACAGTACAAATCATGAGAATGCAAATAGTCTAACGTAAAAATACTTAATTTCAGTTATGAACATCAATTCTTCATATCAAGAATAATATCATCATCATTGAAAATCATCTTTTCATCTTTAGGACATCAATTACTGGATACAGGTTTCTAATATGACCGAGTGGAAGTGATCTTCATCCAACGTCTTCCGATGACCTACATAAAGTCCTTTAATCCATCTACACTGCGGTTAGCGGCCTTTGGTTTTCACTCCAAAACCCTCAAAACCACAACAGCCTTCTGTATTTATTTAAAGATACATCGTTATATTAAAATAAAAGCTAGCTGGATTTCCCTGTGTTTTGTAACAACAATTTTAATATTTTTAAAAGTATTACGAAACTAAACAAAGTTCGTCGATTTATACAACTACGTACGTAGTTTTATCGTTACCGCTTTGTTTTTGAACGCAACACAATGATTCATTTTTCATGCTCGAGTACTCCCCGTTACTTCACTCCGGGGACTATAATTTAACGGGATTCAACTATGGATGCCAGATGCCATGTATTTGGCTTGAACGTACGTTTAAATTCTTGTTTATCGATAAAACAAAATTTGTAATCTAAATTCTAGGTGTGACAGATAATTATATTTATGCGACGTAGAATTTTGTTTATATATTTCGCCTAGTGTAAGAAGAATACATTATAGCATGTTCTATTTTTTGATATATTGATAGCTTCAACTAAGATGTATTGTGTTTAAAAGGATAACTATTGTGTTGGCATACACTCAGATCATTAAATCAATAGATCTCTGGACTAAAAAGAGAACAGAAAAAACAGTATCACGATTAATGCCTAGATTAGTTTTTCATTGTTATGGCGTACGTAAATATTTTATTTCTACTAACATATGTTTGCAGACGATGACATGGCACGCTGATCTGAAAGTCTTTGAGTTCAGGCAATGCAACACAGTTTATTTTAAAAGTCTATACAAAAAAGTAATTTAAATACAAGTTATTTTCGTAAAGATTGTCGTAAAATTTTCTAAGTTACTAAGAAAATTTTAAAATTAACACAATTAATATTACTTGTCTAAATTGTTTTAAAGTATGGTTGGTATGAAGAGCAAGGAAAAATAGTTGGCACAAACAAAGGTAGGGTTGTAATTTAACATGACTTTCAAAAGACTTAAATTTATGATGTTATACATGGAACAAGGTATATATAAATGGGCTATTTCCTTAACTTTGAAAACACGTTGTCAAACGTCCTGATACTAAATATTTATAAATACAAAAAGGTTCTGAATCTACCATATGTTATATTTAAATATTATATTCCATAAAATTGTTACTCTTGACTGAAGCGAGGTTCCCCAAATGATATGTAGACCGTGACCAGCGGACCGAACGATTTTTCGAATTTCCTAAGCTAATACCACTAATAATACAGTTTAATTCCATGTTAATATAATACCAAAAAAAATAAAATAACTTACATCAAAATTTTATTCAGTTAACTTGTAAATTTCAAAGAACCACAGGTACACATTATTTTTTTTAATACATGTAATGTGTTGCTTACACAACAATAAACAGAATATTAATTTTTCTTGGGCATAAGCTGCAGAGAATTACGGACCACTTCCTCTGCGGCTTTGTTTGTTATAGATTTTATTATAGTTTCTGCCACTGCAACGCCCTTTACCTGGGCTTCATTCGGAGTTGGAGCAGCTAGTGGCGCTGCCTGCCCGGCGAGGGCAGACACAACACCAACAACTGCTGCCGGAGGATTTAGAATGCCCGAGAAGAAATCCATGTTTTAAACTTGTCTATTATTCTGAAATAATAGATTAATTTAGCAAAGATCTTTGCAAATCGTAAATAAATCCGTCCAAAATGAATGGTACTAATAAATAACACTTGATTATACGAAAAAATTCAGTTTTTATTTTTAATTCCTTTGAATATATATGATAACAGCCTAGTTCTTTGAATAGATCCTTCAAACACTGAAGATCAAAATAAATGTCTATATTTTTAGAGAATGAAACATGTATTTAGACATAATTTTGTTAAAATTTATTTCAAAAATTTCATTACTAACCTTAGGTAAATACTCGACTCCAGAACTGAATCCTTACTGATGAATAAACCGGCGCATACCGCTTTATATATGCGGGCGTTTTGGATGTATTGTACACATACAGTTCTTAGCTTATGTTTTAACTCTCGGCCGTTGAGAAAATAAACAATTCGGCTTAAAGCAAATTTTACACAGAGTACAGAAATGTAGATATTCATGAATTGATTTGGAGGTCACCTCACCGCCTTAAATTTGTTTCTTTGATGACCTTTCTTAATAAAAATATGACCAAATAAATACACACATATAAAATAATTACACCTTGCCACGTTGTTAAGATCTACTGTAGGTATTAAAATAAAATAAAAATAAGACACAGGATGAAGGCCGTTTCCAAACGAACCTAATAGAAATTTAAAGGGAAAGCCTATGGAGATTTGCTAAAAAAAAAACTATTAGGAACAAAGTATTTAATTTACAGGAAATTTAAGTACAAGTAAATCTTCAAAGAATTCTTCTTGGTTAGCGATGCATTTATCCCAACAGTAACTCACGATAAGAGTAACTTCTAAAATACTTCTTTCGGAAGGCCGGTCAGTTACAGTTATCGTAGCTCTTTGAATTTCGGGAATTTAGTTAAAACATTTTCCTTCTTTGTGCTAAATCCGGACAGTAAGGCGGGTTTTAACAGACAGACATAGTTTTTGCCAAAAAAACTCGCCAACCAGTGGAGTTGCGTGGCACGGTGTATTGTCGTGATAGAGTAAACCGTTGGCCCATTTTCCTGGCCTCTTACGATCTCTTACGATATGCATAGTTCCTCGGCAAGCTCTTAGACCGTTAATTTTCTATTTGATCGAATCATTTTTGCTGCTCTTTGCAAGTTTACATCGGTTTTTAAGTCGAAGGACGCCTCCACCATTGCTCATCCTTAACCGAATTATTCCCGCTTTTAATCGCTTATACTACTTGTAAACAATTCACCATATTATCGCTATATACTGATTTTATTATGAGCTTCTTTGGCACTTTTTTGACAGTTAAAATAAATTTTTGTTCCAAATCTATGATGCGTGACAAATACATCGAACATGACCTAACTGTTCTAGCTGTGGAAGCTGATAGACAAGCTGCAACTGGTTCTAATTTGATAATAAAAATGATTACATAGGTTACAAATCAAAGTATGTAAATAAACTTGATTGCTCATACGTAAAAACTAAAATTATCTTGCTACTTGTATATTTGCGATTAAAGCTTTTGTCGTTATTTACTCAAAAATGGGAATTTAAGTACCTATTAGCAGTAAATTGCTTCTTTTGAATTGAACAACTTTTGAAGAGGACTTTGCAATATCTAACCAAGTAAATGCGTTAATAAACTATGTTGCCCTGCCCTTCAATCAATTAAAAACTCTTGAATTCTATAACGAAACTTATTTAATAATATACCTTTATTTTTAGGTTAAAAACTAAGAAAAGGAAAGTGTAAGATATTTTGTGAATCTTTATTTTATTTTATTACTCTGAGAGTGTCCATATATAAAATATGAAAGAATTACTAAATTTTTGAAGACAAAATTTAGCAATTACGAGATTATTATATTACGAGTATTTTTATTTCTTGTATTTATATTGTGTCTGTCACTAATAGCATATAATTTTAAATTTTGGTACATAAATAATATATTATATATAATATATAATAGGTAATAGAAGCATCCAACACGTACTTCTTATATAATATAGGTGTTGTTAAGAGCAAATCGTTCAAATTAATAATTTATTGTAAAATCGCTAACACTCAACTGAGACGTACCATCATGAAATGTTATTCTTACCATAAAGAACATAAATTTATGTACATTTTCGTTTGATTTTCATCGGAAAACATAAATATTTGTATTTAGTATTTGCCAAGTGCGCAGCTGCATACGATGTTTGTTCCGGAAGTATAAATAGAATCAAAAATACCGATAACTTATGTCTTCAGTTGCATCCGTTTAATGTTATTTAGCTTAAGTAAAAAACTATTATGACGCAAGCAATACTACCTTATTTATTTGCTCTTGTATGTATTGAAGTTCAAAAAGGTATAGTAAGTAGCTAAAATGTTATATATAGTCCCACCACGCCACGACTACTAGCTCGTGTTCGCCATTCGAGAACCTTCCGGTCGCAACAGCCATCGGTTGCATCTGTAACTTTCCGTACTATAAAAACAAAGTTTGAAAGGGAAAATTTACTACCGAAAATTACTTTTGGAAACATAAAATCCCAATGGAAAAACTTTAACTAAACTGCTGCTATTCTAATTTTTATGTGTTGTTTAGGTTTAAGTAGTTTATTGAAAAAATTAATAACAATAATTAAATAAAAGCCACGCTTCTCACAGTTTTAAGGTTAGTCCCGCAGATTCGATATTTAAAAAAAAACAAGAAAAACTAACATTTTAAAAAGATTTATAATAACTTTTTAAATTGAAGTGGATTCGAGTAATATCTTAAAATCCTTAGCAAATGTTTAACGGATTAAATATGGATTTTTTGTGATAATTTGTATAAAGACTTCGAAGCTTACATTCATAGAACACTTTCTATTATCGGAGTTAATATTTTCTCTAACAAATCTGTTTCCTCTAAATAATTTTTCAGAGAAATTCATTAATTATTAAAATAATAGACACTATACTTAAGTGCTCAAGTTATTAAAAGTACATGTCGGCAAAATAACTTTGTTAAAAGAAAATTTCGGGTATTTTAATGAGCGGTAAAGGCGAAAGTACTAATGGCCGCTGGAATCTTAAGGTTTTTTATACATAAAGTTATAACTAGGGAATACGAGCTTGTTATATCTTTCTCCAGGTTTCATGCAATTAGCAAGTCTCTTTGGGCAACTGTATCCAATATAATAATACACAACTATGTAGTCTCTCACTTATATATGCAACAAATTTTACAAGATTAATTAACAAAAACTTGAAAATAATCCTATTAAAATTTATTTAGTGTCTTACCATATTTGGCGATTAATTTTTCTACTATAAAGGTAATTGTGTTCTCTTCACAGATATGGGGGCGTTTGGAACCTTCATAGCTTTAAGTTCAATCATACTACAATAGAGGAGCTTAATTTGATGTCAGTTATTATAAATTTAGGCGCTATATAGTTCTTAGTCGATAACAGTATAAACAAATGAGAATTAGGAATAATTAATGTCGGAATTGAAAGTAAATAGTAAAATTAATTGACGAGAATTTAGGAATCTTATATTCCAAAACCAGCTTATTGTTTCCGAACGGAGGCAGCAATAGGAACGGTACCGCCCTAAAAAGGACGGAAGCTTTTATGGCAGTAGCGGGTCAGAGAGTTAATGAGAGGCGTTATAAAATATCTTAATTTTAAAATGTTTAAGTTATTACAGATGTAAATATATTCAAATTAGGTATAGGATTTTTTTGTGAGAGAGCAGTAAAATAGCTTCAGTTGTAGAAATAAAAGACTGGAACTACTGCTCCTTTATATCTAAGAACTTATGAACTACAATGAAGTCAACGTCAGTCGTAAAACACCCAGTGCTGGATATTGGTATCCCCATTCATTTTAAATAAGACCGGTGGAAAGAAATTTGCCTTTTTCAGCGACTCTAACAAGATAAATTAACTGCCCTGTGAGTTGTTATCCTACGCAAGGCTATGTCAGCCTCTTTCGTTCATCTCGTAGAGTAATCTCGAGTTCTCTCTCTCTCTGGCTCGTTGAGCAACTGTGCGCTTGTCAACTAGGCCCAAAATGAGGAACAACATTTCTGTGTCGTAAGTAATTACTGGTAAATACGTACAACAACAAATAATAGCAATAAATATGTTAAAGATTGATTTCCATATCTCAAAAACGCTACATCTGATTCATAATTACGTGGAGTTATTAAACAAAACATCTATTCTTGGGATTGTGCACAAATTTGCAACGTTTCTTAACAAAGTTAAACAAAACACAGCTGAAACTGTTTACCTCCTGTTTCTCCAATCGTAATCGATACCATTGCAATTCTTGGTAATTTCAGTCTAAATCTGGTCAAACGTTCGTTCACAGAAGTTAAATAGTAAGACCGCTTAATTTATAATCATGGAATAACAAATACTTTATTTACTGACTGTACGCTGATAAAACTAGATAAATTTGGTACAGTCAGCTAAAGAATAACAAGGAGTATTTGAAACTAAGATATCCAGTATTTGAAATGTATACGTCTATGAATAAATGAAAAAAATATATGAAATATAAAAAAAAATCCATTGGCTGACATTACAAATATGATCGTAGTAAATCATAGAACTAATATACAGATATACAATAATCCCTGATATTACGCGTAATATATACTATACAAATTAAACAGTTTAGAAGTACTCCATATTATATCAACAGAAATAAGAACAAAACTCTTATAAGAACAAACTCAACCAAAAATACAACCGTGCATAGAAAAAACAATATAGCATAGCAAATAGAATAAATATTTATATCTTTATAAAATTGCTTACTGTTTGTTTGTTTATTAAATTATTTGCAAAAATACTTTAAATACGCGTAAGACTTAAAAAAATTTATTTTTTATTAAATTGAGGTGAAAAGTTTTTTTTTACTTCATCATAGATATCCACGACGCGGTTAGTGTCGAAGTTATCTCACGTCGTAATACTGGCTGCATGTGCAAAGAATAAAAAATTGCACATTTATATGCAAAAATAATTATTTCTTTAACTAGCGAGTTTAAATTCATAACGGTAACGGAATGCTTACTTTGTATCCTAAATTGATAAGTTTCATTCACAACACGTAACCCTTTGCTAACTACATATTTACAGAGCACGTCACTATTAATGTAATTCCACGTCTATATTCAAAATGATAATGCAAAATTCAATTGCAATGTTTATGGTCCGTAATGGATTTTTTTTTTGTAAACAAATATGGTCACGGTTTGTTTTAACCGACAAATATTTCGAATCTTAGACCGGATTCAAAAGCTAATATTCTGAATTAAACGCTTGCACACATATTTATGTGTTTTAAAGGATTATAAGAGCGCTATTTACGAGTCTTGACGATACTAGAACTCGCAGTTTCTATCACTCCAGCAAACTTTGCTCCGTGCTATGCAGTCGCTTAATGAACATGCCTTCATCCCGTTTAATTACCGCTCTTAATGAAAGTACTTTTTGCTTTCGCGCAGAAAGATTTGATTTTGAAGAACTCAAGCAAGGAAATTTAGTATAGAAGTTAATATGTACAAGTGAATAACTGTAATTAGTGCCATCTGTGCTCGAAATTCTACAAAATATTATGAAACTACTTATTTCACTGTTGTCTTTCAGCACAAACTTTAGTTCATCAAATACTTCTGGTACAAAAGTAACACGGCAATGGTTAATAATATATAATACCTACATAACTACAGTTCTACAGACCACTTCTTTTATTTTTAAATTGCATTTGTGGAAATTATACCCTTTCGGCATCCTAGATTCGAACTGGTTGTGTAAGCGAGCTAAGAACTGGGAGAACTCTCACCAGTTATATCAAACCAAATTTGTTTACTGTGAAAATGTGATTGTTTACACGTGGACTGCCAAATACGAGATAATTCGTAAATTACGTTCTTTTCTAAAACGCCATCTACGAATTATCTCGTCTTGTCTTTACATTTTTGTACAGCTACGATTATACTCGAAATATATCAGTGCTAATATCGATAGCCGGCTTCTGGGAAAAGAACAAAAAATCAATGCTGGCTTGCACGAAAATAAAATTCATTAAAAAACAAACAAAATAAATATTAATTTTAATAATATTATATTATAATAAATATATATTATAAAAATTAGTTCAAAATCAGAAAATATAATAAAATTATATTATTTATAAAACTTCTTAAAACTTTTATGCTTTTTGATGATAACTATACACTAGAATTAGAGTTTTTAATAATATAATGACTTACGTCCAGCAGGTGACATTTAGCCAACAGACATTTCGTCGACACACATAGGATTGATATATTGACAACGAATATGAGGTCGTAGAGTAAAATACTAACTATGCCCTGCACGCGTCGCTAAGCCGCCAACTAAAATATATTTTAATAAAAAGACATTACACTAGTTGTCAATTAATTTTGAGTCGTTTTATTGATTTTGTTAATTTCGAAAAAAAAAATGTAACAACGCCGCAACGTTTCGTATTAATTCGTTTATATTAATATATTTTATTTCATTTATATTGTCGACATAATGCTTCTTTGTTCCTATATTTGTCGGCCAATGGTTTTCCTATCAAATTTGCCCTAGTGTTATGTCATAGAACTAGAGAAATTACTTAATAATAACGCCTACGACTATGCCGTGTGAAGCACAAAAGAAGCGTTTTAGACGATGGTCAGAAAGAAACACTTATAATCAAATACAACTTTTGTAGTCCCAAAGTGTAATAATATGTTGTATAAAGTATAAAAATATTATAATGAAAATGAAGAAATAAATAAAATATACTTAAAGTGAAAAAATTATTATTATAAAATAAAAGATAAAATATTTGTTACAAAATTGTTTATTTAAAAAAATGTATAACTAACTTAACATATGCACACGATACTAATTAAGATGTAAATTGCTGATGCTGCCTTGCCATCTGTACCTTCGTATGTGGAAGCGGCAGCCAAAATACGTGTATGTTTTTAATCATTTACTGCAGTCGGTATTACTTTAACGGTTTTAGTTACCTTCGGTTCATCTAAAAATTAGACAAATAATCATAAAAAATATTTTACATGCTTATCACATATTATAACTATATCCAAAATAATACTTAACAAAACATTGCTTTTCTTTCTCTAAGAAAAAAATTATGTTAATAATTATACATATGTGTTATTTTTATATAACAAAGGTAAATAAACACACAAGCTATTCCCAAGTAGAACGTACTATTATATATATTCTTTGGCGCAATACTTAGGTATTATTATGTTAATAGATTTAAATCGTATCAGCTATAAAAATTACAACTTACTATCATTGTTCTCCCAAACACTTTCAATTAACTCTTCAACAACTGTACCATTGGCATGTATAGTTGTTTTTCTTTCTTTCTCAATTTTAGGCTTCGTTTCTACATTGATAATGTAAACAAAACTATAAGCATCGTCCTCATTTACTATTTTTTTCCAAAATTCGGGATCAGTTGTGGAAAACCAAAGTACAGGTTTGCTAACAGAGGTGTAATCTGTAACAATGCTCTGAAAGTTAAGTTGTTGATCAAGGCTTACAAAGAAGTTTCACATTGATAGGTCTGGTCTACATTTACATCGAAAAAAATTGTGATGCAATAGTTATTGAGGCTGGTTGAACAATTTCATGATTACGTTCTATAATCATTAAAGGATTGTCGTTGCTCACGGTAAACATAAGAATTTTAATAAAAGTTTATCTCGCATCAAATTTAAAGCATTTTAAAAGTTATAAAAGAACAACTAACCTTCATCATAATCTTTTTTATCGTCCATGAGATTGTCCTTTCTTACTTTTTCAGTTTTGTTGTTGTTCTCTAATTTGGTTGTATTTTCTTGATTTACGTAAACTTGATCAACCAAGGTAGGAAGTGGATTAGAAAAGTTAGCTTTATTTGAACGACTGTTATTTATAATTTCGCTTGGTAGCGTATTGTCGATCTGAGATTTATTTGAAATACTTTTTGTGTCTTTTACATTAAAATTATTTTCAGAATATTTATGCTTTTGGTCTACATTCACCACTAGTGTCTTATTAAAATTATTTTTCTTTGAAACTTGACCATTATTATTTATAGTCGCTTTTTGAACAAATTCTTTGTTGAGAATTTTTATTTCATTCTGTTCAGATATTACTCCGTCAGATATGTTTGAATTTTTTATAAATTTTGATAAATTTATAATTGAATGATTCCTTTCTGTATTAGCTGATGGATCAATTTTGCTTTTTTTATTGCTTAATAAATCGTCACGGGTGTTTTCGTTTACTTCTGATGTATTGACTTTTAATACTGGTTGTGTTTCCTTTGTGGTTTGCTTCACAATGATGGTTGTAGGTAACGTCGTTCTGGTAATTTCTGCATTTTGGTTTTTTCCTAAGCTTTGTTGCACTGCTTTTTTTTCTTTTGTTGTTTGTGCCACTACTGTGGCTGTGGACGATGTCAAGCTGGTAATTTCCGAGCTTATATTTTTTCCTAAGTTTTGCTGAACAGCCTGTTTTTCTTTTGTCGTTTGCTTCACAATTGAGGATGTAGGTAATGTCGTGCTAGTAATTTCAGAAATCATGTTTTTACCTAAGTTTTGTTGAACTGCTTGTTTTTCTTTTAAAGATTGTGCCACAACTGTGGTTGAGGGTAATATTGTGCTGGTATTTTCCGATTTTTTATATTTTCCTAAGTTTAGTTGCACTGTTTGTATTTCTTTTGTTGTTTGCGCCACAACTGTGGTTGTAGGCAACGTCGAGCTGGTAATTTCTGATTTTATATTTTTCTCTAAGTTTTGCTGCGCTGCTTGTTTTTCTTTTGTTAATTGCACAACAAATGTTGTTGAAGATAAAGTTTTGTTGATAGCTTCCGAATTTTTCATTTTTTCAAAGTTTTGCTGCTCTCCTTGTTTTTCTTTTTGAATTTGCTTCACAGCTGTTGCTGTAGGTAATGTAAAGCTGATGATTTCTGTGTTTTTGTTTTCATTGTTAAAAATCGTACTAAACTTAGAAGGCGCTATTAATTTCTGTGGGATAGGTGCAGTGGAATGTTTTAATTTAGGTTGAATCAAAGGTCGAATATTTTTTGATAAGGCAATGTGTGGATATTTTCTTATAATGATTTCCAAGTTATTATAATATTCAACATCCCCATTTTTGCGTATAAGGGTGTATCTTGCATTCTGAATGGGCTTACGAAAATTACTTTGAGGCTTTATAGTTGTTAGTTCTTGCTGCTTAGTTCCTTAAAAAGACAAAAATATGTAAAATTGTAAGCATAAATTTTAAAAGAATTATAATATTTTATATTTACCTTGGTTTGGTATGAATAAAACATTTTTTATCTCTTGATGATTCCTGCCAATATTAGGTGCCGTTGATGCAGTTTTCTTTGATAAAGATGTCGTTGATGCCTGTTTGTTGGTTTGAGCGTGTCTAATATTAGAATCAGTTAATATTTTCTCTGGATTTAATGATGGCACAGGTGTATTAGATATCTTTGAAAAAAGATGACTTTGTAAATTATCAATATATTTTTTCTCATCCATGGGTAATTTCTTTAACTGTGGACTTAACTGGCTGAAATTCCGATGAAGTTTTTCTTGGTTCATATAACTAATAGACTCTTTACTTAGTACTAAGTTATTTCGTCTATTAATATTTAACGGTTGTTGAAACTGCAGTGGCAAATTATGAACTTGTTTTTTAAGACTCTGATCTGAATCTATCTTACTTTCTTGCTTTCTTTGTAACAAATAGCGTTGTTGTAAATTTCTATTATTTACAGGAGCAACTAATTTTGAAAACCGATCTTGAACATTATAAGCTGCGTTCATAGCATGTTCACCTTGATTATTAGAATCATTGTGAATATTACGACTAGGTGCTGAAACAAAACTTTAATTTGACTTGAAACTTCATAGTGTTTCTTATTTATATTATTCCATATTTTAGTTAGGTGCTAAGCTATAGTATGTTTAATTACATTGTTCTTCTAATAAAATGTCAAATATTTGCAAATTCATTTTTTTCTATTATTTAATGGTAACTTACTCTTCTAGAAACTTTTACATAAAAAAAACAAACAAAAATATTACTTACAAGCTTTTGATATGAAAAACACTGCCGTGTAAAATATAACAGTTTTAACGTACATTTTAGGAAGCGACAATTCGATTAAGATTTCGAACAATACTGTTAATTCGAAGACCTACTATTTCAAATAATAAGTGTAAACATTTCATCAGAAAAGCTGTGTACACAATGTTATTTCACTGTAATATCTTTATAAGCGCTTGACTACGCAAGTAAACCAAAATATACTGATGACGTCAAAAAAAATGTGGGCATTATTATTTAGAACACCGATAGTTTGTATTTTTTTAAGATAGGGTGATTAGGTATAAGTAGTAAAATCATTTGCTGACAAACAAGCTCTTCATTCACCACTTCAAAGATTTACTAGCCGTTTCCAATCACTCTCTATAAAACATGACTCTGAAATATTTAATATTAGTTTAATTTTTCCATTGGAACGCAATAGACCATAAACTTGTGGCAGTAAAAATCTATAGAGGCTGCTAGTAAACGAAATTTATTTTATTATCTAGTAATTCGAATTTCGAAAACAAGTTTTTCGTACTATATTATACCTCTATTTTTGGATATGTTTTTCTATACTATGTATGTATAATGAGCTATAAGTTCACCCATTTACATCTTTTAAACCCATTTCCAATCATCCTGTATTTTTATATAAGTGGAGCACAGACATGAGCTGTTTTTACACTTCATTAAGCCAAGTAACTGCGATTTCATGGTATACATTTAGACGGCCCATTGTAACAATACGTACCAACTCTAACCTTTTGATAAAATAGGCAATAGCTCTTTATATGCAAATATTCGAGAATATCTGATAGATACTTTTTCTTATAGCTTGTTAAAGAAAATATTAAATCTGATTCCTGTTTGTTAATCCTGTTTTTGATCTACTAGATACATATTTTTATGTTTTTAGGAAAAAACTGTTAATCATTCCCAAACGTACGAAATACGGACGAAAATACAGATCACGAAAATTTTAGTTCGATACCGAAAAAAACTTTTGCGAAAATTCTTATCTAAAAGCCAAGTCTGAACCGACCGAAATTACTCCGGGAAACTCGTCCACTTCGATTGATACGACTGGAGTGTTGGCACGCAGCAAACTTTTCGAATATTACCCGTTTCGACAAAAGGTCACCGGGTATTGCGTCGCTTTTGGAATCACACATATGGGACGGACGATATTCAAGGTTGACAGGAGGTCTGTAAATACAAAGTTTCAACCTTTTAATTATATTAAAAAGCTACAAGAGCAAGCCCTACACAAATCCTTCGATTTTTCTACGATTTTGTTAATAAAAGTACAGCTTGAACGTGTTTACTTTGGACACTGAATCACAAAAAACACAACCTGTTGATATTGGAGTCATGTTAATCTATAGTCATGTTAGAATAAAACTTCCGTAGCGTTATTTTAAATTGGAGTCTATTATTAAAGGACATTAAAGGAGCTTAATTTGATGTCAATTTTTATCAATTTGGGCTCTTTAAGCATTCTCTTAAGCAACTTTAAATGATTCGTAGAGGAAAATAAAATACATAAAAAAAGAACCTCCAGAACACTGTCATCATTTAGACTAGTCATTTCATAAGCTATTTATATTTTTATTAGGAAACCGTTTTTTTTTTCAATTCGTCGTATCATGCAACGTGGTGTTACAATTTTAATCAACAATTGTTTGGAGGTCCAAACAAAAAACATAGAAGGAATAAGAGTAACAATCTATTCACCAACAGAAAGTACTGTTCAACAAAGAAATCACAAAACAAGCAAAGCTCCAAAAACAGGCACAATGACGCGAACTCCATTATCTTTATCTTAGTTACGTAAACACAATAAGTTTCACCGACATTATGTCGAAATTTTATGTAAGAATCATCGTACAATATCCCAATTAAAAAAACGGCTAAATATTTTACATTATTATTAGGAAAATTGGCAAAACGAGCAAACAGCTCACGAGATGAAAACAAGTCATTGTAGCTTCGGTGAGTAGTTCTAGTTATACTTCAACAACTTCTTCTTCAACTTTAAGCGTTAATACGGTTTTGTCGACTTACACTGTTGTTCTATCGTAGCCCGTAGACAAACGTGGATAAGTTAGCTGGGTATCAGGTCGTTTGACTATGTAGTCAAGGTCACGGAAGAAAGGGATACAGGGAGGTGCAAGGAGTAAAGAGTTTCTATATCCTAAATGAAATGTAACACTGATGCGTAGAGTAAACCGCATGGCAGCTTCATACGGAAAGCTTTAACGGAATGGTTGTATTGACAAAATTACCAAATACATATGTAATTTTGTCAACACGGTCATTACTAACAATATTTACATTCCTAATACTAATTTTAAAGGTTTCGTCAGTCGACAGGTTTTGGCGACGTTTGTCAACGCAACGTGTGTTGCTACAGCGATCTTCAAGGCAAGAAGCATGACAATAAGACGATTGTTCTTCTTTGCACAAAGCGTGCCCTCGGTTGAAGCTAGCGGACTAACAATAATGTAATTGCAATTATTCTGCCCATATATACTGTTATAATTATAAATAATAGTTTTGAATTAGGAATCTCTCATTTTTATATGATTGTTCATTGTGTTTTTCTTATAATATATTGTAAAATATCTTGTGATATTAAGTGGCTTGATAAAGAGAACCGAATCGCTGTGATTGTATTATATAAACTAGGTATGACAAAATACAATTTTTAAATGTTTATATACCAAATTATTGGTAGGTACAATGAAACCTCTCTTTCTCAGTAAGGGAAACAATTCGATAAAATCTTGTCCGATTGCAAAATATTTTATCTCAGAAGATGAAGATAGCATCTACAACCATGTAGCGTGTTTTATAATATGACTTAGGACTTATGTCGCCTAGAGAGACGCATTGGTCATTTCTTAACTGATATTTAAAAAATAATGGTGTGGTTAAGTCAAAATAACTACTTGAGCAGTACGTAAAATGTTTACAACTGAGCAATATTTTTACAAACAAAATGGCTGTTTATTCTCAAAGCTTGAAAAAAGCTTTCCTATTAGTCAATGGAGTATTATTCAAAGGGCATTATTCGATTTCAATGATGGTTTGGTGGAGTGTAAGCTATAAACAAGTTATTGAGTTACCATATTTTTGTAAAAGGTATCATAACATAACCAAGGTTCTTTCGGCAAGACTTGGCGCTGGGTCATAAAACTCGACCCACTCAATCTTGGTTAGACTTCATCAGCACTAAAGATTGGCCGTCATCTAGTCCTGATCTTAATCCATTGAGTCTTTATAGCTAGTTTTAGAGGGTTAGATTTGCTATAAACGCCATGATATATTTCATTTTATGTTTGGAGTCCATAAAACAATTCATACGATTGTCAGTGAAGAGTTTTATCCAAATAATTAGAGCGTGCAATAGTAACTGGTCCCAACGTTTAAAGGCCTGTATTGCCGCTAATGGAGACCACTCCGAATAAGTTTTAAATGCATTTATTTTATATTAACGTAATAAAGTAACAAAGTATAGTAAATAATGTTCTCATTATTAAATAAGATATAAGACTAAATAACTTAGTACCTATTTTATTAATTTTTTTCATTCATAACATTTCTATTGTTATTTTATTATACCTTAAATTGTAATATCGTTTTCTTGAGAATTTATTAAAAAAAAATTTGTGGTTTTGAAATTTCTTCCGTATAGTCAAAAAATTAATGATAATAGGCAAATTATTTATTTTGTTAAACTTACTGTTGTAAAATAGCTTATTAAATTGAGCATGGATAATAGAACACTGCCATCTAGCGTACAATATATGCACCAAGCAGAAGTAATTAATTTATGTACTTAATCAACTAGATGGCAGTGTCTATCATTTTATTCCTAAATAGTTAACACCTATAATCTTTTCATATTTCTATTGAAATTACATAAGTGCAATTTTCTGCAATAAAGATATAAATAAATATGTAAATAACATCTTTTTAATTATTTTTATCATGCATGTAAGTTCCTAAAATCAAAGAAGCTGTGGCGGCATTTACGTTGACGCCATATAGGAGAAAGAAAAATTGGTCTGATATTGACAGGGCGTCAGTTAGAACTGGGAAAAACGAAGAGCAGCGCTGGCGAGAATATTGCAAAACTCCTCTGCAGCTGACCCGACAATTTGTCACTCGACATACCGAAATTTCTAGCAATGAAATTCTTTTGACAGCTTTTATTATTAATTTAGAAATTTAAATATAATTTACTACAAAGTATTGCAAGTTTGACAATTTTTATTAAAATGACTTTTTTTCCTTTACGGGTTAACCCCAATGGAAACCATAGCAACGATGTGACGTGTTAGTTAATATCTTAACTGTGCGGAAAAACTCGTATCACGTGATGTGAAACGACACGTCATAATTATTGCCCTGATCTCAACAAGTGCATCAATGTTGTGTATTTATATTAGAGGACAAGGACAGTTGCTGAACATAAAATAAATTTAGTAATTTAAATAAAACAATGTATACCTATTATATTGTAGTTATTTAACAGAAAACTAAGATAGCGTGAATTAAAAAAATAATAAAATTACCTGCAGTTACACTTACATCAAAACAACGTAAAAATTGCAAAATAAATTGAGTTCACTTCTGTTACATATGAATTACAGAAAAAATTATAATAAAACAAATTGTGTCGAACAGAAATCATATTTTTATTAAATGACATCTAAAATTATAACCAAAGTTAAATTTTTTATATCGTTACTCCATAATTCGCAATTCTTTCTCTACAATATGGCTCGTTTTATTAATGTTTTCATTAAATAATTTGCATAGTTTGTTTCCGAAAACAATATGGTAATGATGAAATGAAGTAAAAATTGGTTCATGGTATGATGTTTTAAATTAAATTGTATGAATTAAACCAATCGATATTCTGTAATAATTTATGCGTCCTAAACTCAATGATCAATGTACTTCCAAGGAAAACGATAAGGAGGGTTCAAATGTTCTGGTAGAAACCCGTGCGTACAGATTCTACTTAAAACACTGCGTGATTTATCTAGTATAGATTTTTTCTATCACTGATGTCGCTAAAGTTTACCTGATGAAGTTAATACCCTCGTCTCATTTTCTATTATTTTCGTTATCCATAACAATATGTTACGTGCTACCAGCCATGTAACTTAGAAATGTCATTCGATTTCAAACATGGTCAATATCACGCTGATGTAATTGACCTGAAAATTGTTTAATACGTGTTATTTTGCACATACAATTTATTGGATTATTGACTCGGCAGAAATAACAGGATACTCGTCACTATACTATATTAGACAGACCATGATTATGCAAATCATAAATATGTTCAGCCGAATTAATGTAACGTTTTAGTTCTATCCTTAAAAATGAAGTACCACTTTATGTACTTATATAAAATGATAAAACAAAAAATGAAAATGATTTATTTAGAATATTATAAACGATGTGATTCCGCTATTTTATAGAGAATCCTTTGAAAAATCATCCTTCGAGCTTGATTTAATAGAGAGATCTATTTCAAGACAGTTATAACGGCCTTATTAACGTTTAGTTTTTCTCAACAAAATGCTATTCCTAATTATATGGAGGTAATCAAATATAAAAATGTAGTAAAAAAATGTACGAGGGCTAACACAAACTTTCCATTAGCGACGTCTCTAATTTAACTAGCCTCCGATGTCCAGTGTGTATCCTAAGGTTATTCGAAATAACCAAAGTAGAGTAATTGACTTATAGGTGTCGAAAGTGGTAGCCCAGCGATAAGGACTGAGACTTGCAAAAGTAGATTGCGTGTTCGTTTCCCGGGATATTTCTTACATAATTCACACTTTTTTCATTAATAATATAGGATTGCCACTGCTCACAAGTTTCCAGATGATGGGCAGCAGCGTTTTTTGCGTACCATAATACCACACTGCGATCGCCAACACCCCTGCAAAGTGTACCGATTATGGTATATCCCCACAGATATCTTTGGCAGGGGCCTAAGCCTTGCAGTGGGCGTCTATGAGCTAAAACGAAGATTGGTGTTGAATGGCGAGCTATTCATAATCCTTTATTGTTTGTTGAAAAGATTTTAAAACATCGCTATAAGACTAGTAAAGATCGCAGATTAACTTTATTGATAAATCACTTTAAATATGGAATTCAAACAATTAAAAAAAATATATTTTCATAACAAAAGAATAACAATAAACTTACTAGTTTAACTAGACCCTTTAAACTAGGCAATGTCTCGTAGACTGATTTCAGCCGTAGGATGGAGGTCTCCCCAATAGATTATCAAATGGACAGGTAAGAAGTGGCCTGTATGTAGTGTCTACCAAGGACCTTAACAAGGTCGACAAAAGTAATAACTAAATTAAATCTACTATATCAGCGATGAGAAAACGTGGCCTGCGACCGGCTAAACATGTTTATGCGGCCCGCCAAGCATTTCTAAAATTGAATTTATACTACTGACTTTTTCTCATCAATGTATTGTTATAAAATTATAAAATAAAATGGTGGTACATACTAAACCGATAGAAATAATTAATATTAACTACCAATCAAAACTGAGCGATGCACCATTAGAAAGCTGCGTACGTATTGTATATACGCTTGTAACGAAAAAATGGTGGAAAATCTTATATATTTTCAAGTATATTCATTTTTCCGTTCTTATCTTGTTAATTTTTATTTAGAATTAAAACTTGTTTATTTTCCTATTCTAATGTTTATTAATGATAAAGTTTTGTTAAATTAATAATAATTAATAAGTGTTACATTATGTGCGGCCTGCTTAAAAATTTTAAAATTTAAATTGACCCGTTGATTAAAAATGTTGCTCACCCCTACACTATTGTTACTTTACACTTTTCTTAATAACTGTATTTTTAACTTTCTAGATATTTTAGGTTGTAATAAATAAAGCTTCTTATTGAAGCCAATTAAAAGTTTTTTTTATATTAAAAATTTCCAATGTCATAGGTAATTACCGCACGACTGACAAAACGTCACATAGGTGTGTGTAGTGGGACAGAGATAATGCTCTACGAAGCCGAAATTAGCCGATTGTCTCTTTCCAAAGGTCGATGTGCAATATTTAACGCCGAGTACTGTACCGAATATATCGGTATCATTATAGATAAAAATAACATTAAATATTGATCGTGTTTTATTTTACGAACGGTTTTTAGAAATTGATATCATACAAGTTGTAAGGGGAAAAAGTGAATTCAGTAACCGTAGTAAAACCATTTCAATTACATCGGCTTAATGCCATTTTCTCTTTTCACTTTATCGTATTAAAAACTAAAATACACAAACTTTTACACAATATTGCATGGCAGCTAAACCAGGCGCTACAATCTTTACAGAATTTCGCCTTCTCTTTTCAAAGTGAAGTGTTTCACCAGTGGACGAAATCGTCGGATTAACTAGATAGATTTAGTATAAATTAACTAGATAGATATGCTATAGATTATAGTAGTTATTTAATTCGTATATATGACTAATTTGTTACATTCGATTCTGTTAGCAATTAAATATTTCGTTTATTTCGGGAGGTACGAAGGTAATATTTTTCGTATAACAAATGTTTTTTATTGAAAATCCGATGGGCAGGCCATATAGTACACAGAACTGATGACCGCTAGGGCCTGAAAAGACGGGAGTAACGACCGGCTAGATAAGTGTAAAACGTTCGCCCAAAAGCTAGATAGACGAACTAGGCTAGGAAGACGCTTGAAGCAGCTCGCTTCCAGCCGGTCTCATTGTAAATCCAAAGAGTATATTATCCAGCAGTGGACTTTTTGCGTTTGAAATGATTATAAATTAAAAAAAACTATTCTCAAAAAAACCTAACGGTAATGTATTTTATTATGTTTTATATTATACTACTAAGATAGTACTCAGTATAGACAGCAAGAGTATATAAAAATAAATAAGACTCAACGGTAAATTAATCGCAATTTTTAATAAATTTCTTTTAGGAAGTTCTTTAAGAATAAAAAAAAGAAATTATAAACGGTTTATAACTTCTTTTTTTATTCTTAATTTTTGGAATGAATGAATTTCTTGGAATTTAATTAAAAATAATTAAATTCCAAGAAATTCTATAAATCGATTTTAAGAACTGCTTACCGTTTGGCTCAAAGTCATTTATTCACTCATGTTATACATAAAAAACTAAGTGTTTATATAATTTAGGTGTATTTTCATTGAAATTATATTTACCGTCTGAAGCCATTCTTCTTTTTCTTTACAGCTGACAGACACCCATTGCAAGGCAAATCATCCCTCAAAGATCGCCACGACGACCAGTCTTACCTTGCCCGCATCGAACGAATTCCTCTTGCCTCTTCAAACAAACAATCATTTAATCTGCGTCGGTGACGATCTCGCAGCTAAACTCCAAGTACAGCTCTCTCCATTGATAGATTTAGATTGATAACTTAGCGGTACCATACACTGGTCAAAGATTTTCATCTTCAGTCATTGCGAAATTGGAATATTTTAATTTATCTGATCTACAATTAAGAGATTGTTTGGGTCTTTACGTCTCTATGTTTGTAATAAGTATAAATAAACTTAATATTACACTTTTCTGTATTATATTTGTATGTCAAAGTTTGTTCTGATGTGTAAAATTTGTAAGTATTAATTAATTAGTGCAAGTGAGGTATGATGTTATTTGCCCGACCGAGAGTTCGAAAATAAAAACCTTGAAATAATATATTATAAACAATAACAGGTTTGAAGCGTGTAAAATTCTCATAATATGTAGACGAAATTGGCAAAACTTGTTTTAGTAGGTACAAATCAATTTATGTCTTTATATTATTTAATTTTTTAACATATTTTTATTAATCATGCTTATTAGTTTTATTAATTTCGTTACCTGCTACTATAATCATCATTGTTATAATTATTTGACCCACAGTATTCCCTTTTTCAGATGATTGATCAAACTGGGTCTTATGAACATCATCAAATATTAATAATTGAACGATGAACTGCTACCAACAATGTAATAGGATGTTACTCTAACACATTGGTCAAGTCGGATTTCGAGATAAAGGAAAAACACTTTTGTTTAAAAGCTTTGGTTAAAACTACTAGTTTTCCTACATTATTCACTTATATTTAATAACAGCAATCACAGCTGTGTACCTCAGGACATTATTGTCAAAAGCCCAATTTGATTAAAACTAAAGCTAGATTAAGCTCCCCTACAATGACATCTAACTAAAAAGTAGAAGGGTTCTAAACGTGCCCTGATCCGAGAAAAGCCTACAGTAACCTCAGATAACTTCTTTCTTCTTCTTTTTTTCAGTCTACAGAGTCCACTGCAATACCGCGACTACCGCACCAGGAGATCACCACCATGACCAGTTTTCCGCTGCCCGCATCCTGCGACTTTCTGCCCTCTTGACAATGTCAGTCCATCTAGTAGCAGGCTTACTCACGCCAATACTACCTTCTCCTAGCAGCTAATCGAGAACCTTTCGGTCCCGAAGGCCGTCGGTTGCACAAACGATATGCCCCGACCACATTTCAGACGAGAAATTCTTCGAGCACCGTCGGAGAACTTAGTTCTTCTGTTCCGATCTCGCAGCAAAACTCTGAGCATAGCCGCTCCATTGCTCTCTGGGCGACATTGGTCAAAGACCTACGTTTTTAAACTTATTATTTTCACAATATCCTTAATCAAGTAGTAAAGAAATTTATGTCAAAACCTTATTATTAAAAATTCAAAATACTCTAAGTTTTAGTATAATATATATTTACATAAATCGTTAAAATAATAATAAACACAAACAAGCAAAACGCACGTAAGTAAAACATAACATATCAAAAAAAAATAATGCAAATAAGAAGCATCTATTATATTAGATGAGGAAACGGGCAATGTTTACTGGACTATGACGATATAATATAATATAGTACGATGATATGTGCGTAAAAATGGGGCCAACATACGTCATTAACTCCCGTTTCCCCAAAAATTTAAACGTTTCTGATGATATAGGATTTCCGTATTCAAGAGCGGAACATCGTCAGACTTAGGAACGAGGAATTCCCTCGGTCCGTTCGTATCGTGTACTTATATACGCGCGCGAAGTGAAATTTTTTAAATACGAACGTAGTGCTCGACCGGCCAGTTAGCTTAACTTTATCGACTGCCATTTTTTATTATAAGTTTATTATAAGCATCTTTGCAGAATATTTATTGTAAAATATAAATTATAATATTTACAGTTCAAAATGTGGAAAATATTTTTATTACTTGCTGTTATTTCGTGTTACACAGTATACGCAGGTATAGATATTCACTACTTTATTTTTAATTATCAATCAAAATAATAATCATCCGTTGAATGGACTTAAGTTATTTTATAATATATGTTTAGTTATACAGTGTATTCATAATTTATCATTTACGATTGAATGACGACTGGAGTCGGTCATTCATCTTAAAGACGGCATTTACTTGTTTTAAAATTGTATAAAGGCAGTGTGACAAAATGTATAAAGTGTTAAGCGTGTCTTTGGTTCATTAGTATTGTATTTTAGTTCTATTTCGATCGCTATTACAACACGGTATATGCACTCGCTAAAATAAACGTGCTATGATGAAGAATAATTTAATGTAATTATAAGAAATATTTATTCTTGAAGGTGTAGTGGAATGCGGCCCTAATGAAGAACTGGACAGATGCCCATCGAACTGTGCGGACTCGTGCCCGACACGTAGTGGAGAATTCGACAACTGTAGACCTGCAAATCGAAAGAACTGCCCCCAACCAAAATGCGTATGTCGGTTCAACTATCGTCGAGCTGAGAATGGAACCTGTATACCAACAAGGGAATGTCGTGAGTACTTTTTTTTTTCAAATATTTCCTATTTTTTAAGACTACACAGCTTATATAACGTAACAGTAAAATATTGAGCTAATTCTAACCAAAAATAAATTTATATACTTCCGACACACTGTCACGTTACTGATGATATTAGAATGCAAAATTCTAAGGTTTCGCTCTTCATTTTAAGCTCTTTGAACGTCTTTTCTTTAACTTAATAATTAATTAAATTTTAACGGTTTAATCCAGACTCTAATTAAAACTTATTATCTACATAATTATAAATCTAAATGTGAATAACAATTCTCGTCTAACTTTAGGAGTTTTACGAATAAAAATAACACTTAAATATAAATCATCTACACACCTAATGTTGAAAACCGACCTTGAGACAGCTAATCACTCTATTATGCGCCAATGTCACGATCTCTTAAAAAGCATGGCTTAATGTACTGATACAGCAATGTAATTACTAACAACAAAGAATTTTATTTGTTATTAAAAAACGTTTCAGAGGAATAAAAATAAATTTATCTTGTGCTAGAAGTGAAAAAAGATTTCAAACAATATCTTAGGAGCACGTTCGGCAAATACGGAAAAATATCCAATCGCGGAATCGCGCAAACTTGTGAAATCAGACCGTTAAAATTGTTATTTTGTGATAACAACAATGTCAGGACGTTCAAACGTTGTCATTCTTATATTGGCAAATTCGTTCTTATGATTCAATTTACTCTGACAATTGTTACATTGCGAGTTTATATTCATCATTTTAACGCTAAACGACATAAGAAATCATTCCTGAGACCACGAGATATAAATATAATAAACATCTATGTATATTGACCTAAAATTAAAAAATCTTATACTTTGCAAGACCTGGGATTGGTGATTTGCATCATAAAAAGACGTAACACAATAAAAAAGTTATGCAATTTGATGTGTTGTAGTTTATAGGTTTGTCTTAATTTAGCACTAATAAAAAATCATCTTTAAAAATTTAGCAGCGCTTCGTTTAAGTGATATGTTTTTTTTTTTAAGTTAGGTTAAGTTTTATTCGTAGATATTTATGTGTATCTTTTAAATGTTTTTTAAGTAATACACTTTTTTAACAAAATAGCGTTTAATTATAATTTAAAATATTTTTTTTCCATAGCCGCATTCGAGTGTGCCGGACCCAATGAGGAGTACAACCCATGTCCAAGGTATTGCCCAACCGATGACTGCAGTCAAGCAACACCGAACGGAGAATGTCCTTTGTTTGGGATTTTAATAGTCGTCGAGTGTGTACCAACCTGCCGATGCAAACCTACATACTGGCGAAAAGATGGAATATGCGTACCGTATCAAGATTGTCCGGAAAATGAATATACTAGAAGAGATTGGGAAGTTTTACTCCCTTTAGAGCAAGCCACACATACTTAATTTGAACATGTATCTCAGACAAATAAGCTCAAAAGTACTTGCATCTATTTCTTATTACATTATTGCCAGTCTGGTTTCTCAAATTTATACTTTACTGCAAAGATATTGTCTCTAATATTTCTAAAGAAATTAAGAAACTAAAAGAAATTAAATGTGAGGAATGTTATGGACTACTGTAATAATCACTACGGAAATAATTATGAGCTCGGAAAACATGTGACGTTCGAAGAATCAAATATATATCACACGCAATCAAAACTATTGAGTGCTAGCAATAATGAATAATTGTTATTATAGTAGGAAAATATACTAAACCACTGATCACGCATCCTAATTCGAACAGTCATATCGTGATCAAATTATGAAATCCAATAATAAACAAGGTAACTGATTATAGGTATAAATGCTTTAAAGAAGTGTATACATTCACTCCTTTAAAGCTCATTCGGTCGGGCAGAAAAAAGGCTTAAAGGTTTTACATCTATTTTCAAATACCCTGAAAACTTTCGAATAAGTTACATTCATCTTCTGCTAGCACAAACTCTCCAGAAACGGATTTATTTTTAAAAAATAACCTAATTTATACTTGAAATTTAATTGTTTTATAAGCTAGAAGGCTAGTAGGAATCTTGAGAAATTAGCGGAACGCGTAAATGAAAGAATACAGGAATATTTAAAATAAAATTATTTTCACTACATTTCACAAAAGTAAGTTTTAAGTTTATATTTATAGGTGACAAATGTTCCTTGTTAAATATTGTTATGACAAAAGTTTTTACAGGTTATTTGTATTTTTATAATAAAGAGTATATATAAGGTACAAACTTTAAAAGTATATGTTCCTCAAAATACAAAGTAAGATATAATTATGTATAATTTGTAAACTAAAGACTTACAATATTCTGCAACTGCTTTTATGTAAAAGCATATGTATATGTATCCATGTGAGGTTTAGTCTAAATTAATAAATCAATGTTTCGTAATTCTAATTTGTGAATTCAATTAAAAAAAAAAGATAAGAGTATAAGAGAGATAAGAGATTTTAATAAAATAATAAACAATATTATATTAAAAGGTACATTTCTTTTTCCCAGTAAAACGAAGCAAAGATTAAAATCATTTAACAAGATCATAGTGAAGTTAAAACACTTTAATAAAATTAGTTTTTATATTAAAAATCCCTTTCGTGCCCTTTGTTCAATTTAAATAATATTATAATATGTATTATTATATTTAATCCTCAAATAAGTCCTCATTATAAAATTTATTTATGTCGTAAACTTATACACATTCTGACAAAATTATAACCCGTTAAATTGTTAAATTTCATTGCAGTAAATTGTATATACATAACATAAAAAACATCTTTTTGCAACAATCAAAGATGAACACAAATAAATGAAACATTTATTCGGATCAGCCTTTATCTTCAAGAAATACATTACACGCAGCACCGATTGTCTACCTACAAAATCCTTAACAACCTGTTACACAACAATTTAATTTTGCGTCCTTATTGATATAATACTACTTTAAATTAATTCTAATTTTATAAATAGTAACCATCTAAAAAAAACCCTTAGCGAATGTTTGCAACGCCTTTAACAAAAATACGGCAAATTTACATTGAACAGAACTATGCAAATCCCTTAATGAACTCAATAACCCAATTGAATTTTATTTGTTTCAGTTACCAGAAATGATTGTTCGAAATATATTATACTTAGAGCTTATTAAATTTGATGTTAGTTTTGAGACTCTGATAATATGACATTATAACTAGATTTTGCTACTAAAGTTTTTAAAACATCACGTTGTGCTGAAAACAATTTAAATGATATGTCGTTAACAGCAAAGTTTTATTCATCTTCATCATTATTAAATCAGCCATTGCAAGGCATAGACCTTTCTCTATGATGGCCACGATCAGCGGTATAGTGCTGCCCGCATACAGTGACTTCCAAAATTATCTTAATAATATACTTGTGTCTTTTGTACTTTTACAATGTAAGAAGGTATCAGCTCAGTCTAGGGAAGACAACGCTATGTACGGTAGTGGATGCGTTACAGCCAAAATGATGATCACGCACAGCACAGTGCACAAAACTTCTTTCAACCCGTAATTTAAGATGTTACTATATATTATATTATTAAATATTATTATCTAGATCTAACCGGTGAAGATGAGACGCGTTTTTTATATACTAGAGAAGAAAGTACTTAATATAATAAAAAATAAATTAATATTTACTCACTAAATAGAGTTTGTACACAAATCATGATTTTATTTATTTATTATTCTCTACAAAAATCATCAAAGTTATCTAATGTAACCTTATTTGAAGGGATCAGGCACCTAGGCTAGAGTCACACTTATTTTTTTGGGAAGATTTCCTAATATTTTGTTTTCACTATAGTTTAAGAATTACACAAGTTTTTTTCTAATGTGATTTAAAAATTAAGTAACATAGGTGAATTTATGTTTAGAGTTGTGAACGAAATAAAATAAAAAAAAGTATTTCAAAATTAGGAAGTCTTTGATGTCATGAGAATGTGGTAGGTTTTAAATAATATCATGTTTTTTGGTATTTTTTGGTATCAGCAATTATTTTTAAGTTGAAATTGTCAATACATATTAATAATTTTAAATTGGTTTTATTTACATATATAATTAGATCTTAGTTTCAAAAATTCTGTTATTATCATAAATTATATATGTATTGTATAAGTTGATTTTAAAATTTAATTCTCATCAATTTTTTTATAGTCGAAGTTATATTATTATTATATTTATGACAAACTTTTTGTAAAACTATCCACTTAAAATGACGGTACTGTAACTCTCTGGTTTTAAGTCATATTTAATGTTTAATTATAATATTTGCGGCCTTTGGATCTAAATTAATAAATAAATCCTAATAAATCATAAAATGTCGCTAGTGAAAAGGATTTTATTTGCTTCATCAAGCAGAAAAACTATAACATCGGCTGTTCACTGCTGGTGAGAATATAACAGATAAAACATCGAACAGAAAACATATACAGCTAAATAAAAGGACGTTGGGGAGAGGCCACTGATTCCAAAGGTAATTCGAAGTATTTTAGAGTAGCGCTGAAGCTCCTGAGACCACTACGCAGCGTTGATTTGTACACCAATACCTCGCTTTGCGTCGTTTCGGTTTGCGTTTTTTTCGCAGTTGCGTCGCTGCTTAATTAGTACTAATTTTCACTGTGCGTCGTAAAATTTTCGGGGTTGCGTTGTTTTGGGTTCGAGTCTTTAATTTTTTTTTTAATTTTCTTTTCTTTTCCAAAAAATTGCCACACTTTTGCTTCTAATAGCGCCATGCCATCGAAACTCGGGGATTCCCTTTCTGACTAAAAATCAAGGCAATTTGAATATAGTTTTATTTTTACTTTGTTTTGCTAATTTTGGAGTTCAGTTTCAATTACGTAGTTTGTTGTGGTGTAGTGTGTTTCTGGTTACAAAAAAGGTATATATTTTTTCAATTTATTTATTGGCAGAGTTATATTATTTTTGTTTTTTAAATGTTTACTTTGTTCAATTTTCATTTTAAAAAGTTGTATTTTCGTAACCCTGGAACCTATCTTTGATCTTTACATGGTTTGCTTAAAAAAATCTTAGTTCACTTTGCGGCGTTTCAATTTGCGTCATATTTTTACCACGGCACCAAGTGAGGTATTGGTGTAGTTTACAATATATTGCCCATTGTATGAGAAAAAAATAAATGTAATATTTACTAAGTCAAGATTAGAAATGTATGTTTGTATTTCAAATTAGTTGCTAAATTAGTCTTAAGCCTTAGAGAATTGTCATATAACAACATTTCAAAACTTCCATAAAGAAGAATAAGTTGATGACGATAATTTATGAAAGTTATAAATAAACTTCGCTTTAAACCTTCTTTGGTTGAACAGAGCACAATTTGTTTGTAGTTTTTTTCAAATTTGAGAGTGACGCCCAATTGGGCTTTTTTGGTATTATATACATGGTCATCATAATAACAGCAGATACATTAAGTGCAAGGCGTGGTGATGATGATGGGGTTTTGCGCTGTCTTTACTCGAACTTAACTTATGTCAGTACATATAATTCTCTAATTGTCCACAGGTGATCAATATAAATGATTGAAAGTGAAAAATAGTGTGAATCAATGCGGTCAAAAATGATGCGGACCACTCCGTTTCCGCAAACTCATTTCGACGAAATTGTAACCGGCCGCAAGGCTCTCAGCGTCGACTTCAACAGAAAGAAGAGATTAGTTATTACTGTTCATTTATATGATGATGTTTACCAAAAGATCATGGTTCGTTTTTTCTCGACGTATGGTGATTAAAAATGTGACAAAGACGAAGAAAAGATAAAAAATAATACATAACGCAATACAAACTTAGATCTTGTGTTTGAAGTTTTAATGAGTTTTTTATCAGTTTTATTATTTATAATAAAATATGCACTGCACGAATAGTACATAAATTTATTTGTTATTATAAACGTGTCTATATAACGGCCATTGTATGGCCTGATAACGCTTAGTGAAGATGCTTCGACATAATTTTCTATTAATTTTTACTCTATGCTTTGCCTTGCAGAGTGTAATAGCTACAGGTATTTATACATATATTAGTTCCATAAATTATATCAAATAACTATTTATTTATGAAAAAAATTCGAAATAAAGTAAAAATCATATATAACTATTGATATGTTTATAATATCTATAAATTAAATTAATATTAAAATATCTCAAATATTTTAATATTAAATATCTTATTTTCCAAGTATATATCTTATACGCATAAATTGAATAGTTTATACGTATAAGAATACTTGGTAAATAAGCATTTTTATTTTGGAACGCACCCTTATCCCAACTGCAAGTATAATTTCGCATAATTCTTAGCTAATTTCTACTTGGTAAAAGAAAAATGTCTACTAAATTTCAAGTGTCTAAGCCTCATGGTCGGAAATACCGTGATGAGTCAGTTCATAAGTTGTAATTTTTCTATATAGGTGAAAATTAATCTTAGCGATGAATATCTTTCGTCTTTTTCTATTTACAAAAATATTAAGGAAATTCAAATTTGGTTAAGCATCTATAATTACCATCGAACAGTGAAATTAAGATGCCGCAAGAATGAAATGCTATTAATGAACCCCGGGCCGTGTGCTGATCGATTTTGTCCTCGAAACAAAAACGCTTTGAAGCAAGTGTGCTCGAGTCCACCGCATCTCAAACTCCCGCCTCGCTGCGTGTGCAAATACAATTACAGCCGTAATCGAAGGGGAAGATGTATACCAACACATTCCTGCCGTAATTATCACATTTATAATATTTACTTAATCTAAATATTAATCATTATATACCAAAACTGTAAACAGTGATCTCTCTCGCTTTTAGATGTTCATGGATTGATAATAATTCCCATTTTATGTTTAAAAGAACCAAAAATTAAATCATAACTAAAATTGTAAATTTGTTAGTCGAACGCTGGTTTGTAATCAACCAATAATTCATGTTACACATGAAATGAAAGATCAAATTTAATGTGAATAAGTAAGTTATTCACATTAAATTTGATCTTTCATTTCTTAAAACAAAAAAAAAATAAACTCTATCTTAGTTACTTTTCTTTCGAATCATACTTAGTTAATTTATTATACATATGCACGCCAACAGTAAAATCAAACATGTTTATTTGTTGTAAGCGTACACAGCTCTATTTGTTCCAACTTAAATAAGAAAACGCATTTAAGAAATGCATGAAGGAAAATTTAACTATTTTTATAAACCTCATAACGTGTCTACTTTTGTTTTGTCATATCTTTTAATCTTTCGTTGTAGCAACAATACATTGCGGTCATAATGAAATTTTCGATCCATGTCCACCACCCTGCCCCAGCGATGATTGCAGCCAAGCAACTCCTTCCGGAAAATGTCCAATAATAGGTCGCATAGGAATAACGGTGCAGTGTCGTCCAAAGTGCCGGTGCAAACATCACCACTGGCGTAAGAACAACGTCTGTGTTCCTTACAAAGAATGCAAACGTGAGTAATATATTTAGTCATATAAAAACTATAGCAGTGGTAGCATATTATTTATAATAATATTATTTATTAAGACATATAGCCGTAGGTAACGGATTTTGTTTTTGCTGAAGGGCCATCGTTTTGTAAATTATATGGTCTGACAATACACCCTATAAATAGTAGAGGAAAATATCTAGATAAAACTGGAACATGTTTCCCAGAATACAAATTTACAACAATCATTAATTTGTGGCGCTGATCAATCTATACAGAGACCACGTGACTGTGACACGTGATTTTCGTAAACTCCGTTCTTCTCTGACTTTATTTCAATTCCTGCTAAATTTCAAGTTACTAAATGTTATTATTTCAAAGATATAGTGAAAAGTCAGTACATAGTAGAAAATCTCATTTTTATAGCTAATTTCATTATCGCTATTAACAATTTTTTTTTAATTTCTTTATCTTTTCAGCGAATGAAATTATACTACCAATAAAGCCAGGTAAGTATTGAGTTCCATCTCGGCTTTATGTTAATTATTACCGAGTTAACCAAAAAAATGTAGGTTTTGTAATGGAATTTTGTTTACAAATAATTTTAGAAAGTAGTAGAAAGTTCTGTAAAGGATTTATTACGCATAATCAGTTTCCTACATGCATGCATCCAGCATGATATATACAGTATGATTGGTTATAGAAGTAAAAACTAAGAACGGGTAAATGTATAATTTATTTACTGTCAATTAACATACGGTACATCCTATCCCAATATAAATAGTTTCAGATATAATATAATATAATAATGTAATGATAGTAGAGTAAAAAAATGTTTTTTTTATTCAAATTATTACATATTACAATTAAAAATTGTTTACTATCTGTCCCTCCAGAGTTTGTACTGCGAGAAGTCATTGGGCTATAGTATTCTCAAAGAAAAGTAAATTAGAGTATTTCAAAGTAATAAAAACTGGTATATAAGTTTTAAGGCATTTTGACCACAAATGTGCTTAACATTCACCTCTTTATAGCTTTTACACTTATAACCAATCCATCCTTTATATATCTAGATAGGCACTTTCACGGCGCCTATACTTGACTTCATATATAAGTGTCGGTCATTTACCACAACGTAAAAGTTTTAAAAAAATCATCAAAATATACTTAACTTGAACCATATACTTATTAATGGCCAATAAAGCTAAATTTGAAACTTATTTAAAACGAATGTGATTGATATATTCATCACTTCACTGCACACACACAGTAAGTATAACTCTTAATTATACTTACTGTAAATAATTTTTTGTAATACTATTATATAAAATAAAGCTATTACTTGAAACCGCATGATTTTTATTACGTAATTACTAAATAATATCTATTTGACATGTGACAAAAATAACCAAAATTACGGATTACATTTTCTTGCTTTCAGAACCACGTTCGTGTAACGCAACAACGGGAAACACATAGTTAATATCAAAAGTGCGAAAGAAAATAGGGAGTTTTAGTTATTTTTATATATATGTTCTTGTATTATACGTGTTTTTATCATTAGAAATTATTATACTAGTATATAAAGGACATATTTATAATTGAAATAAAGTTGTAGCTAATAACATTAATTACGTAAAATTCGTAATAAGGTTTTTATATACAACAAATACGCATACAGATTCAATTCCAAAGTTCTATTCTAAAAAAGAGAGTAAAAAGTGGATGAGAAAACCAACATAAAATATGTTTAGAGGTTTCATATTTTAATGAAGATTTTCAACTGTTATTCTGTAAGCGATCTGAAAATAAAAAGAAATGTTTTATAGTTTATATCGGTACAAATAAAGAATCCTATGAATTTCATTAGTTTTTACTTACCGCAATCATTTTCTGAGACACAATTTTCTTTAAAATCTCTGTAGAATCCATTTCTACAAACGCATCCGACTCTGCAATAATCTTCACTTTTCATAGTACATTCAACGTTTCGTGTTTGACAAGTTTTTTCTGGGCACGGAGACTTACAGAGTAAGATTTCATTTGATTTTAGACATCTCATTGGATCTAGAAAGCGGCATATATAAAACGATTATCAGTATTAAAATTAAGTTAATATTTGTAGAACAAAGACAAACCGGCGTTAACCGTGGCTAAAATATCATCATATCAGCAGCAGATGGACACCCATCGCATAGCAAAGTCTTCCCGCGACCTTTCACTATGTTATAGGCCCACCTAGGGGGACCTAGCTAAGCCGCGTCTACTAGCCCGTGGTTACCACTCGAGAACCCTTCGGCTCCAACGATCATCGGTTGCACAAGCAATGTGCCCCGTGAACTGCTACTTTAGACAAGCAAATCTGCGGACAACGTCAGTGACCGTGGTTCTTCTGCGGATATCCTGATTTCTGACTTTACATTTTGACTAAAGTATAAATATTAAATTGTGATATTTTTAAATTATTATATTGTAATAGTTTTAAACATAAAACTTTGGTATAACTGGAAAGAACAATAAATAATCTTAGATAACTACTTATATTAAAAAAGGCAAAATTAACAACAGCTAATTTTGCCTTTTTTAATACAGGAAAAGACAGTACTGTACAAATACAGGAAACATCCTGAAACCGTAATAATTTGGCAACATTTTTTATTTATTTATTCTTTGTTATGCTTTCGAAATAAATGGAAAAAATTTTCAGTAAATAAATTTAAATGCAATGGGCTGTCTTTTTGCAAACAACGATATCTTCCAGACAATTATTGGACAGACTTAATTAACAATAAAAAATAGTGGGCAGTCTACTAACATGGAGGGCGTTAGTAATGAATGTACATACATGTACATAAATACTTTCGTAAATACATAAATTACACAGTAAAAATTGGTCCACTCTTGGCCTTATAAATATTGAAATTCGATCATGTCGTACCAGTTTTCCTTATTTTTGTTGACATCGTTTGTAGACATTTTATGCCTGTTTCAAACCCATCGTCAGATAAAATTTGTTGTTTTCCTCTTATGTTCATGACATTAGATAAAATAAGCAAAATAAATAAATTAGTACTATCGCAAATATAACTAATTGGTTTATTATTTACATATTTCCATAACAAATACGATAATCCCGATTTAATACTGATTACAATTTTATTGCTAAAATACATGCACAAGGTATCGGGAATTAACTTTTACGTATTTTTCCATTCCGAAATATCATTACGGCAAGAGGTTAAACAAGGATTCAATTATTTTATGAGAAAACACAAGAGACGGTTCGAGCTTTTCTTCTAAAGCCTTTAACGTTACAAGCTCTGCTTAAAGACAACAATCGTAATCGAGACCGGCTTAAATTTTAAAAACGGACCATTTTAACGACTTAATTGATAAAATAACCATTCAAGACACTCGGTCATTCGCCAATAGGCCCATTACTTTTAAAAACATTAACTTTACTTTTGTCAAAACATTTCTTCATGAAATAAATGAGCTTATGTAATTAACTTAACCTGGCTAGTTACTATCATAAATAGATGAAGTCGCAGAACCTTCTTAAAACTTTTTTGCTAACCTGCCTTTAATATTCCATAAGAGAACCACAAAAAAGTAGTTGAAGAGCCACATGTTTCTCAAGAACCAAAGTTTGTCACCTCTGATCTAGTGAATAGAATACCTACCACGTGCCACGATATGTCCCCTACTGCTGGTAGTATCAAAAGCAGGTACTAAACGATTTATATTACATAAACAAATAATGATACCATACAGATATCAAATAAAATGATTATATTTGAAATAAAATGATAATGATGTTCAATAAATTTAAAAATGAAATGATGCCTGAAAAAGCAAAACATTTTATACGATAGAACTAATTATTAAAAATTTGAAAACAAAATAAATACAAACCTGAATTCGCGTACTGCACCATGATAAATAATGAACTGCAAAAAAGAATGCTCAAAAACGTATGCATTGTTCCTGCTGGCCGACAACTAACGCAAGGTGTCAACAATCGTTGGCTTTTAAATGAGGTAAAATAGAATTGAGATAAAATGCAATACCGAGGACATTTGTCCTCTTGTTTATTACTTATTTAATTACAAACCATATCCGGCGGTAAGAATTAAATGCAAGCCTACCCAAAATTTACTTTCTCTTTGTTTTAAGCCGTAAATACAAGAAACACGAAAAACTATAAAGATTTTTTTCAAGGTCTTGTGAAGTCATAGAACTATTTATTGAAACGTAAAAACACTCATTTCTGGTCCAGCTGAAATCCCAGAGTTCTACGGGAGACACAAAGGAGGTCTACGCTAGCTTGACAAAAAAAGTTGAGGGTTCACAATTCTCAACCAAGAGTTCATGAAAATTTGTCAGCTTTTGATACTGAAGAACTGAAATGTTGACATTTCTACTGAAATGTGGGCATATAATATTTTAAAAAGTTCAACGACTGTAAGATATAAAACTCACATATTCTTTATTAGGTGTTATCTATCTGGTCTTCACGTGTCGAGTTTTGAAATATGGTAAAAATGCAGCTGCGTAAAGTCCACAGTAAAGAGTTAAATTTTGAAAGTGGTCTGCGAGGAAACTCTTTGAACCTTTACCATAACAATTTCACTACCGTTTCAATCTTTATATTCGTCGTCGCGTACTGTCGTTTAACTGCTGGTGGTAGATTTCCAATTATACTGATTCGTCTTTCTCACTTTTTCAATATTTCAAATGCTATGAAATAAAACTATTGGCTTTTTAACACTTGTTGTAAAGTTTGCTATTATTTTTTTTAGGTAAACAAACACAGTTTAATATTTCAACAGTTTATTAAATGAACGAGAAATGACACAGACAAAATCATTTTATACGTGTAACCTTGTAGGTATTACTTTCTTGTGAAATCTTCGTCAGAATCCATTTCTTTTTCCGGAACAACATCGAGGATGTACCAATATTCGATATCGAATATAAAAGGAGTTTTACTGTTAGTCGATTCTGATACTTCATCAGAATCGCTGCATTTACCTACTGGGAAAAGAAAAAAAATTGTTATCTGCAAGAATTACATATGATGAACCAAATAGAATTAATTTTATACGAACTCGTCATTAAGATCTATTTATCCATTACTTAAGAACGGCTTACTGAAAAGTTGGTAAAAAAACAATAATAATTTGTCTATCGTTCTTTTTCTTTTTTGTACAAGTTTCCTAATATTTTGTGCAATTTTATTAAGGCAAAAAAAACTTTATAAAATTGCACAGAATATAATGTCTAGTAGTAGTAAATTAATCTATTTATTCCAGATTTAAAACCGTAATAAGATCGAATCAAGAATGAAGACATCTATAGACAGTTATCTACATAACCCTGTAGATTAGTAGAAATGGCACTGGGCAAATTATTAAACATGTTTCTGCAGTAAAAAGAAAATAAAGGGAAAGTGAAACTAAATCATGGAATTTGTGCACATACAAGAAATTTAATCGCTTAAATTGAACCTGTAGATAGTGAAATAACTGGGTAAAGGACGATATAATCTTTTGAACGGATATACGATGCTATAAAAGAATTATAAAAACAAGGTCGTTAAATTATTATAGCAAATATTTAAAGAAAACCGCCGAGATGTGTCTCTACCGATAAATAGTGCATATATCTCAATGGTTTTAGCATTAGAGCACCATAGTTAGTTAAAATACATAGTTTATGAAACGATTTATATGTCATAAAATCAACGAATTGTAGTTCCTAGTCCTTTAAGTGCTCTCGAATCGAAACACCAAAAAAACCGAGCTATAGCGCAATTTTAGCCTCCCTTTCATCACTGCATGGCGGGAAGTGTACAAATTGACCAAGAAGCTTGGCAGCTTCCCAATGAGGAATATCAAAATAGATTGCAAGCACTCCTAAATCGGAACACTGAATGGGTATTGTGCAATAGTCCAAGCTTGAAGTTCGAAGGCCCTTACTGTCAGTCATTTCATGGAGCTTTTATAAAAATAACCTAAAAAAGTTCTTCGGCAAGTGCCGGCTGTCCAAACAGGGGTCCGCATGGTGATAATTAATAAAACTGTACAAGCAACAATTGCAAATTCAAATTTAAATTCTAACATTCTTTACTCAATATGAATGAATTTGGACTCGTCTTGACGTCTAAACAATTCTAGCACCTGTTCGGATAATAAATTACTTAGACCTAAGAAGAACAAGCGAAAGAAACATTTGAGAGAATATACGTTTGATCTGCAGCAAACTAAAAGCTTGGCAACCTCGCAATGCGATGGAACCTGATAAGTCAATAAATAAAAAGCCCAACCAAGATCCCGTGGTAACTCTCGCTGTTAGTTCATGTACAGAACCAGTATTTCAAATTTAGCAAGAATCTGTTATAGATGTCCTGTTCACTATGTGACCGTGTTTATTTTAGTAATAACAAATGAAAATGAAATGTCACTGTACTTTTAGTACGCATTTCTCTGATATTATCTCATTAAACAATAGAAAGAAATATAAGCTATATAAATACATTTACCAGGAGGAAATAGATTTGTGTACTCAGGACATTCGACTTCTGGAATACATGGAGACATTGAGTTCATTCTCCGAAATCCTTCTTTACAAACGCAACCGGGTTGACCTCTTTCTTTCGAGTCACATTTGTATTGCTTTCCGAGAGAACTACAAAGATCAGAAGGGCATGATTTCTTGTCTGCTTTGTATTCTTCGTTAGGACCACACTTTTTATCTGAAAATGTACATTAATATAGTTTACTCGGACATCATCATCTAATCAATTGTAACCTAATTGTAAATTGTGTTTAAATCATAGATAATTAATTCCCACTAAAAATGCATAAAATATTTTCTGTTACGTAATTCACGTTAATTTTAGTACATATTTTTCAACGATTACCGAAAATTTGGAAAAAAATAACACTGGATGCAGGTTGCTTCCAACTAATCTTACTGGAAATCTATCGGGAAGGCTATATCTTCAGCATTGTACGTCCTACGGGCCAAGTGATGATGAGATACAAAACATTTTTTTAAATTAACTGTTATACAAAATTATTATATATAACTCAATTAATATATTTCTTTGCTATTTTTAACGCTAATATTAAACACCATTTCTATTTTGCTTTGGTTCACTTATCACTTTTCCATTGAAAATAAAGTATTAGTTATAAATAAGTTTTTGGATTTTTAATTGAAATCAAGCTTACCACACAAATCGCTCGTGACACAGAATCCATCAGAGTTTCGATAAAATCCATTATTACACAAGCATTTGTTTTGACAAACTTCGTCAGTGTTGTTTAGGCATCTGTAACGTATGTGACGACCTACGCATGTTCGAGGACGCGGACAGGATTTGACACATTGTATACTCTCATTGGGCTTTGAACAATTATCTAGAAAATTAAACATAAAGTGTAATTTAATACTAAGAAACGATATGTACTCGTATATATGTACAGATTTTAAAATGATTTGCTATAAATATGAAAAACTTAGGCACATATTTTTATTAATTTACCTTTAGAGAATTTGAGCAACTAATACAACTCTCAGACCTATAAATATAATCGTAATGATTATATATTAATAATGACGTGAAGTTAGTTAGTAACGCGTAACAGGTGGGTAACTACAAAAAACTCTATCTTAATCTAGATTTACCATACCATTTCATTTGCATTCATTTTTACTTTATTCTTTTATTTCCTATCTACATTTTTATTTAATTAGTATATATTACATATAAAATGATTTACCACTACATTGATCACCGGTAACACATTGTCCGTCTTCATTTCTGTAGAAACCGTCATCACAAACGCATTTATGTGTGCACGTCTCGTTTGCGATGTACAGGCAACTGACTTCTACAAAACGATTGTTGCAAGTTTTTGGCGGAGGGCATACTTTCACACATTTCAAAGATTCATGCGGTAGTTTGCATTCTGGTTTATCTGTAACATAATATACTATGCAATTAATTTTTAATTTTTAGTACCTATCAACAGCCTCTAAACATTTTGTACATATAAAAATAATTTAACACGTTATATGTTTTATGACCCACCGGCTAATCTGATATTCACCATACTGACATATGGCCGAGCTAAAATAAAGAAATCAACTATTTTTATTAATTGAAATTTATATTTTATACACATAAAATGTGCTTATTTATACATAAAATAAAAAAGTACCATTTTCTATCTAGTTAAAGCGACATATAAAAAGGCCTAAACCATAAGAGTTTTTAATAGATTTTAAAACCTCGCCGTTTAGTTAGGCGAACTTCTAAGTGCGTTTCGTTTGACGACTGTAAAAGTGACAAAATAAAGTATTACAAGAAGGAAACGTTCCCGATAAATCTTATACGAGTCTCAAAGGTAACACCCATCGCTTAAATGGTTCTGTGAAAGATGACTTACTGGTAGGCCCCCACCCCATATGGAGATACTCGATTTGTCACATAGCCTTCAGCGTGTAAATTATTTTGCACAGTAAAGTCAGACAACGTTCACGTTATGACAAGTAAGGAAAAAAGGAAGAGAATTGGTATAAAAAAACAAAGTAGGGTAATCATAAAGATCGTGTTAGCTTTAAATGAAGTCAAGGCTGTTTATTATTCCTGTTATATTTTAATAAACACTAAAGTTAAACCAAGCTCTTTAAACGGCAAGTCGCATGAGCGCTCACTGCTTCCTTAGTGAAACATACATGAAAATAAAAAAATAAAACTTACTGTAATCAGGCGAATTTTTTAATTCCGGACATTCTTCCATCGGAATACACGTTGAATTTAAACTCAATCTTAAAAATCCTGGCTTGCACACGCATCCTGGTTGGCCTACTTCATTTGAATCACATTTGTACCGTGCCACAATAGAACGGCATGTTTCAGGGGGGCAAGTTTTTTTATCTGCCTTGTATACTTCGTTCGGTCCGGTGCATTTTTTATCTAACACCAATACAAAACTAGCAATTAATTATATGGAATAACATTTACAATACTATAAACACAAACAAAATGATATTCCGCCTTACAAAAACCAATCCACTTTTTGTCAAAACACCAGATTTTTGGCATAATTCAAAACTTACCACATAAATCGCTGGTAACACAAAATCCATCTGAATTTCTATAATATCCGTCGTCACAAACGCACTCGTCCTTGCAAACTTGTGCGGTAACGTCCGGACATTTGTAGCGGATGTGTCGACCGAAACAAGTTCTGGGTCGCGGGCATGACGTCGTGCATTTCAAACTCTCGTGGGGTTTAGTGCATTTTTCTAAAAAAGGTAAATGTGGTTATTTTGTTAATTATTTAATTAGGAAAATAATTTAAAAAATTTAAATTTATTATTTTATAATCTATCTTTTTATTGAAAATTATGGGTTTTAGGTATTGGTTAACGGTAACGGTAGATAATTATGACACTTTGAATTATATTAAAAATGTTACATGTGAACGCATCTTTATTTTTTATAATAGTTCACTGATACCATCTATGCGTTTCGCTTGATTACAAAAGTTCAGTTGATAGTGAGCTATATGTATCATCATCATAGTTTCAGCCGCTTCAACTGTTGGACATGGCGCCTCGTCCATAGATTTCCTATAAAACCGGTTGCAAGCAGCCAGCAATGGGCGTCTTCTGGTGACCGTTACAAGTTGTTTGTCTAACTTTTGAGTGGACGTCGTACTTGTGCTCGCCAGTCTGTGGACGCCATTTTAGAACCTTAGAGCCCTGCGGCTATCCATACTGTGCTATATGGTCAGCCTACTGCCACTTCAACTTGCCGAACAGATATGCTATGTCGGTTACTTTAGTACATACATTACTAAATACTTTTTTACGTATTCTTGATAATTACTTGGAACGTTGGGGCAGCTTTCGTAAGGTACACACCGATCACCATCTCGCCAGTAATTCTTCTTGCAACGACACGATGGCCGACATTGCAACGGTATACCGATGCGGCCGATGACTTTGCAAGTTCCGTCGGGTGTAGCGCGACTGCAATTATCATTCGAGCACAATGGACAAGGATCAAATTCTTCATTCACACGCGGACATTTGAACGATGCTGAGAAAAAAAAACAAAATTATGACATATATATATGATATATATGATATATATATATGATACTATAAGATATGCTTTAATATTTACATCAACATTTCATTTCAAGAAATTTTTAAGAAAAAATGGGACGAATTTTTAACAACTTCGCGGTCTTAACAGAGATACGCCTAAGATTACCAAGTCTTTAAGCTTTTTTTTATATTCCAATGTCTTTATATCCTGTTCTTGTTTAAAGCGATGATGCAAAATTCATCGAATTAACTTAGTCACCATCACTTTTTTTATAATTTTATACCCCGTGATAACACGTGAAAGACATATCTGATAAGTAATAAACCATTAATATGACAAAATAAGGAACTTAACATAATTAATACATACACTACTGCATTGTAGCTTTTTACAATAGAGGGTAAAATAGATTCGTCGATTAAACCAAAATATATTTGTGCTACTAGATAAACATATTTGCTGAGTGAGGGTGTTACTTTGATATTTATTTATTACTTTATTTTAAGTCTTATAAATTTAACACAAAAATATTACAATAACAATACAGAAGTATAATTAACAGTCTTCTGAGATTTTTTGCAGAAAACTTTGGATGTATTGTGTGTGACGTTATGTGACGATTGATACGATAAAAGAAGTACTACTAATAAAAATTTACTGATAATGTATATCATAATTAATAATAAAATAAGTAAGTATCAAACAAATATTGTATTAAAATATAATACGTAATATTATAAACTCATCAAATAATATATGAAAAACTTAAAAGAGAATCCGAAACGAACAAGGAAAAATAAAGGAACAAATCTAAGACAGTGCCAAGTAATGCAGCCTTAAGAGACCTGAAACGTTTTAAAAGAGATTTACTACGTTTTAATAAATAAGTAACTGAATCTTTAATAAGTTAGTGATTCTATTTGTACAATGTTAACTTACGACATTCTCTAGTTGGCACACAAGTGCCGTTATGTAATCGTCTGTAGTTGTTTCTACACGTGCACTTAGGCGGCGGACAGACTTTCTGGGATGTGGTCAAACACGCGCGTGCTTCCTTGTCGCTCGACGGACAATATTCACATGCGGGGGACGGACAATTGTTCATAATTTCATTTTCACCACACGTTGAATCATCTGAATAACAAAATTTTGAACATAGATAATTTAAATAATGTATATCTATTGAGACAAACACCTTCAGCTAAAAAAGGACAGGTTTGCTAGATAGTTTTGATGCCACTTTCGGGCGTCCAATAGGGTTGCGGTATGCTCTACTGTATTTTATTTAAAAAAAGCTATCGCATGACAAATTAGTTGTTGGCAGATGCAGTGATTTTGAACTCTCTCTCTTAAGCGCCAAATTCTTATTTGTACATTAAATATGAATTCCAATTTTCCTTGGTCATGCCATAACTTAAAAACGACTTAACAGATTTCATTATTTTTTTTTAACTTTCCTAATACTCTGCAGTTTACTAGTGCTACTTGCAATTATTATTATTATTAATAAACATTAGTTGACAGCAAATGAGTTATACATTCACCCCTTTAAACCATTTAAAGTTTGTACAAAAACGTGCATAAAATAGAGGTTTATACTTACGGTTATCGGGTGAGTTAGCTAATTCGGGGCATTGCTTCATGGGAATGCATGTAGAATTGGCGGCCAGTCTCAAAAATCCTGGTTTACAGACGCACCCTGGTTGACCAACTTCTTCAGGATCGCATGCAAATCTTGACACAATTGAACTGCAAAAATCATTTGGACATTTCTTTTTGTCTGGCTTATATTCTTCATTAGGATCTCCACATTTCTTATCTAAAAGAAAATAGTTATGAATTAATTTGCAAATAATAATTCAAAAGTAGTTAACCGACTTTAACAAAATATTTAGTACATTGCTACCGAAACCGCTCTACCGCGGCTTAGAAAAGCGTGGCTAGAAGGCCAATAAAGAAAGAGCATAAGCTCCGATGCCGCTAACGTTAACAAACATATCCAGAACAGAGTATAGAACTTTCGGTGCGATTAATTGTTGAAAATGTTATTTTATTGTAAAAAATATTAAACTGAGAAAAAAAACTAAATAACACGCAAAATCTGTTTTGCCCATTGATCATTATTCGATATATTTAGTGACTCCATTACGATTGTGTTGCATTTATTTATAATTAAATATGCCGAATTCATTACTAATGTTAATTTTATTTTACAATACGTCGAAAAAGTAGCTTACCACACAGCTGACTAGTGACGCAAAATCCATCCGAATTTCTATAAAACCCTTTGTTACAAGCACACACATTGGTGCACGGTGTGGTTGAATTGAACATCGGACAATGTATAATCTTGTTACGGTTATCGCAGGTTGCCACCGGGGGGCATTTCCTAACACATTGAATACTTTCATTTGGCCCAGAACAGTTAACACTTTCTGATAAAATAAAAATGATATAAATTATAAATTAAAATAATGCTTCCAAATAATTAATTACTTATTAGTATTGGTTTTCACAAACATGGTCACAAAAGATCGGGTACTTTTTTTTAAAATAACATCTTAATTTTTTTTTAATTTTTGAAAAATGCTGTTTGCTATTTAATATTTATAGCCTAACCGGGTACACAGGCGCCTAGCACAGATCTAGAAAGAGGTCTACTGTTTACTCGAACTTGAGAGCACATTTGAAAACCTCTGCTAGGGCGAAAAACTTTAGAAGTTTTTCCGGATTGGGAACACGCTCGGACGGAAGCTCTTTGGCCTCTTAGGCGTGAGCACAGAGAAACTAGGAGCGATTTTTGATTGCTTTGAAACACGATAGAAAGAAACGCTGATAAAAAGGTCTGATAAAAATCTCCATTTTATGAGTGCTTCTTACATCGATATCACGTTAAAATGAGTTTGACGACGGGTCAAATCACTAAAATATTGAAGTATTTTCATATAAATATAAGACGTTAATAATTATTACCATCTGGGCGTAACAGTGCGGTATTATATATTTTTATTAAACAATATTGTGCACGATATTGAATATACTAATAGTACCATTAGGCAAGAAGCACACCAGGCTTTTTATTCTTTTTATGCATAATCTGACCTTCTCGACTATTACTACTATTTGATTTCAAACTTAAACATTGTGAAGTTAATATCCGTGTACAGGACACGGATTTCAATAAAAAAAAAAAAGCAATCGTTAGACGTTTCATGATCATGTCTACTTTGAGATATCAGCTGATAGAGGCTCTCTGCAAGGAAAAGAACCTTCCACATAAAGATCGCAAAGATCGCCACGATGACCGGTCATGCGCTGCCCGCAATCAGCGCTTTCCCACGACCTTGACTTTGTCGTCCGTCCACTTAGTGGAAGTTCTACTGGCACGTGGTCATCACTCTTGAACCTTGAACATCTGCTACACGAGCGATATGCTACCCGGTGCCATTTTAAACAAACAGTTTTTCTAGCTATATCAGTGACTTTGATTCTTCTGCGGATATTAAAATATATACTTGAATTGACATCCTAAGAAATTATTTTTTAAATAGGCATCCAAAAAAGTAGAGTCAAAATGGTTTCTATTTGAGTCAGCACCTAAATAGTTCATTAAAATTAATTTTATCTCACATATTACTTATAGTATCTATATAAAGTTTTCTTAACATAAACCGTTAGATATTTTTTTATTATTGTCACTATATGAAAGAACCATGTATACTCCTCTGTTCTTTATTATAGAAATATATTAGTAACTGCTCCCGTGCACGCATCGTAGAAGAAATATTAAATAAAAAAATATTACGGTCGTGCAAACATTATCAACTTAAATCGTAAAACTAACTCACTACTCTGAATTACTTGCAATAAAAACGTTACAATCAATGTAGACGTTCGTCTAAACGTTATTTCCTCGAATTAACACCGCGTTGGTCTTAGCATTGGACCCTTTGGTAAAATATTATCATCGCCGTCCTTGACAGTAAAAGAAAACATCATGAGGAAATCGAAAGAAAGACGATAAGATATGCGACATACAATCCAACGGAGATTCCATTAGGCATATAACACTGCGACCCGCACACGCGCTTTCCCGAGAGAAGACAATAGTATATATATGTTTAATAATAACACTGATATCGACCACGCTATCTAATTTTATTACGCAGTGACATAGTATGTTAACAACATTACGTTAATTAATCGGCACGTCTTATGCCTCAAGGGAAATGTTATGTTCCTTTTTTATTATTTATAACTATAACTTACTCTCATGTCCATTAGTACTAGGTGACTTTTTCGATGTAACATTTTCTATAGTAGCGTTTTTGGATGTTGAATTCGAATATGCGAAACTGTTTGAAGAACTACTTTCAGCGGTAGTTTTGCTCTGGGCGATGGCAACAGACTCATTATCTAAAAATAAAATTAGTTAATGTTTGCTACAGTACAATGGTATCTTACTATGCTTTTAAGGAACATGGGTCATGCAACATCACCCGACTGCTGCTGAGACCGAAAGTTTCTCGAGAGATCACGATCAGATAGACGCGAGTAGATCTCTCTCTAGGTAGAACGACGGCATAATTAAGATCGCTGGACGTCGCTAAATAAGGGCAGCGATAGACCAGACAACCCGGCAACCCTTGGCTTATGCCTTGTAGGGGGCGTCTATTTGCAGACATAATAATGATGACGGTCTTTTGTAAACATCATAATCAGCGTCATTATTTCAGCCTTTGGAACTCCACTGTTTAACCATAAACTATCTTGGCTTGGATGGAAGTATTTTGCATCCAATCCTATGTTTTTTTAAATGATAAAATTGTTATTGTACCCAATATCGATTAGTCCATTATAGCATTACCATTATTATAGTCCAAAATTCTTACTGTTATTATCTATACGTAATAGTAAGTATAAAAAAAGTTAATCGTGAATGCGTAGTAATTTTATTACAAGAGTCTTCAGTATAATATAAATGTTTATTTTCCTCGACAATGTCATCGATATATTCCACATATGTAGCTAAAGGAGAATCATAAAAAATATAACTAATTTTCTTGCTTAAACTTATTTTAACACATTATATGTACTTTGCACTAGTCGACTGTAAACATGTAATTTTTTTATGAATTTTATTAATTAAAAAAAGTAGAATGTAAAATTAATTTCTTAAATTTAACCGAAGTATACTCGAATCACAAATACTCGAGAAATATTTTCTTTCTTAAATTAATAATATAAAACAAATTTCAAACATGAATTTTTAATATGTTTACACACCTGCAATTAAATATGTAATAATAAATTACAAAAAAAAAATAACCTTAAACATTCTTAAACATGACGTTTATAATTTATTACTATGTATTCAGTTGTCTCTGATACATAAGTGCCTGAATAATTTGTTAAGTAAATAATGTGATATATTTGATACGTTAAACTGTTTAATATTTATCCCAAAATTAGGCACTTTTTTAATATACACAGTATTCTACATTTTTATACACGATACATATAGAAGTAATAAAATTATTGTAACGCATTTTCTTAAATCGTATACAGGGTGATTAAAAATAGGTGTTAAAGCTTCAAAGATATATATTTATATATATGTATATATATATATATAAATAAAGCATCTGTCACAAAAAAGTTACACCTATTTCAAATGTCACATGAAATATGTTATTTTAATTTACTTTGTCTATTGAATTGCGACAAGACAATAATTTTTAGAAATACAAAGTCTACGGGGACAGACTAAAGATTAATAAATTTTAATATGTAGTCAAAACTTTTTCGTGCTATATTGTCTTTACTACATTTATTATTTCTGAAACCATTGATTTTTGGATAGGGTGTACAATAAAATAATTGACAGCAAATTAGCTGTACACTCACCCCTTTTACATCTACTTCTAATCGCTCTGAAGGCAAAAACTAATGAGAAGTTCAGAAGTATTTTGAATGAACTTTGTATAGCGCTATGAACTTAATAGCATATCTATAATAATAACCAATCAGCTATATATATATATAAAGCATCAATTAAAAATTCATAAACATTATAATGTTAGAAAGCAATCTTTCTGTATCTTTTACTTGTTATATATCTATATTTATTATCATTGATATCTATTTGTGTAGGAATGCTTTGTTTAGGATACCATATGTGCAAATGATGTACAAAGTTCAAGTACGGCTTGTTGTTCAGGGCGCGTTTTCTTGACTGTGCTATGGAAAACTTGGAAGCTTGTACATGGAATGTCAAAATGATGGTTCAAGATAGCCAGATTTGGCTCGATTGGTTGTTTTTGTTCACCATGAATCCCTATTAGAAAAAGATTATTTCTGCTAAGACCCGACTCGATTAAGGGGCAATACATATATATATATATATATATATATATATATATTAATTTATTATAGAGTGACAGTCCAAATCTTCAGACAAGATTCTCTCGAGAGGACGGTTGCGTTCAGTTACTCCGCGTCCAATGATATAAAATATAAAATGTGATGATCTGTACCGAAACTCCCGAAAACACATTTCATTAGTTTTTATAAGGAGATTTTTGGTGAAAGTTTTTAACGCTCTTCCAACAAGACGAACATAGCTCCCAGATGATCGTTTGATTACTTAATTGTTTAAAATTAAAGCTCCATATTGAAACACTACAACTGTCTGGACTTTTTAAATAGCGCTATATCGCAAATATTTCGTGTGTTTAACAATTATTAGTAGTAACAAATGACAACGTAAGCCGCAAAATTGTACAACGCATTAGTCTGAATAATTATTTAGAATTAAAGCAAATTCACTGTGAAGCGCTAGTCGTTCCTTTTGAAAAATATAAACGCTATTTTGGTGTACCCTCAGGGCGAAGAAAGAACAATCGTCTAGTAGACTGACGAAAAACTTATCTACTTCTATAGTTTACCACTCCTTAAGCTCTGTTCACACGTAAGGTTCCCTAAAGAAAGGTTGGCACTCGCGAGATAACTATAGGGTCACAACATATTTAGCTTTGAGTGTGGCAGCTATATTATCTTAAGTAAAGAACCTATCGCTATCTTAGAACTCATGCGGCATAAAAAATATTACATATTTTATAAATTAATTGGTATCTAAATAGAAATCTAGTTGTTGTAGACGTGTGCCCAACGTTATTTTTAATTTTACATATTAAAACATTTACTTTTTAAAACAATATAAATTAATAAATTTCATATCATTTATTTGTAAAACCGTTATTTATTTTTAAATATTTGTAGAACATTAAGAAATTATTCAAGATGGCGACCAATGATCAGGTGTATTTAGGGCAGTCCGGAGGGCTAGGAGAAAACTTTCATGGACCCTTGAACTCGATTCCGAGGAAACTGTAAAAGCCCTCCGCTCTCGCAGCGAAAATATCAACAAAAACAATAGCATGGGATTGCTCTTCTAGCGCCCTTCGGAGCATGTTAGAAATGTAGTTATTCGATGTTAATAAAATATTTTTTTTTTTTATATTTAAATTATTAATCAAAGTGTAATATTAACAGTAGTGCACAATTGTTTCTCGCTCGTTAACAGACAGAGCTAAAACAGTTAATTGGCTGAGAAGAGCATACATAATTTTTTAGATATTGTTTTTAAATATTCTTAATTTCATCCATGAGTATAACAGTAATATAGAACGCGATTATCTGTCTTTCCGTAACTATAAAAGCGATACATAGACAAGAATCAAGACAATTTCTACAAATTGTTCTCTACAGAATAGAGTTGTTTTTGAAAACATTAAATGCACACACACGCATAGACTTTGGAATTGTCTAAAAATAGTGCAATAGAAATTGTTACACGCTCAAAAAACTTATTTTTTTGCCGAGACGATTCTTAACTATTTGTAATGTTTGGTACGTCAAGGAGGCAGTTTTGTGGGTTCCACAATTAGTGTACTTAACATGCTGTTATTCAACCCGTCTTCAAGACCAAAACAATTTTAAATTCTTAATGATTTTTTATCAGTAAATAATATATATATATACAAAATAAACTTATACAATAAGATGTAAATTAATAGGAATTAACATAAATTTTATAATTCAAATAAAATTTAAAGTTATTTAATAACCTTTAATGACCTTTTAGCGGCTATAATCAAGATTCTTTTACTAAAACCTAGAGAAATAACATTTTAAAAAACCACAATACTCTTTTCTATAAAGATTGGTTGCAAAACTTATGATTTTTTTGGTATGTACCAATAGGTCTATTTTTTAATTAGTTTTTTTTTTAATTTTATGTTATAGATTTCTGTATTTAAAAAATACCACTTAATAATAGTACAACATGCATGTATTAATAACATGAATGTAATCTTCGACACGCATAAGTAGACGATTTTTTTTTCATATTCAACGAAGAACACTTCTTATTCTAGGAAAAACGTGGAAAAACCTAACCGTACAAAATGGATATAGCGCACAAGTTACGTTTTTTTAACTTGCAACTATAATTTACGGATTGATTATTATGTTATTATTAGAGATAGCTATAATATAAAAATGTAGATATAATAGACTTTAACAAAAATTTTACTGGTAGTATAAGAAGAAAAAACTCAAAAGAAATTAAAAAGTTTAAAAGATGAATAAAATGAACCAAAATTGGTACTACATCGTAATGAAATTGTTTTATTTTTCACTTTTATTGCTATTGAAAATAAATTTAATTTACACACCATAAATAATTTATATCACATAATCAATCTATAATAAAAAATGTATATTTACCTGCATCTACTCCATACAGTAGATAAATAAAAAAACATAATAAAAATAACTTAACCATGGCGAAAAGACAAAAAACGTCTGCCGGCAATTAAACGTGATCGTGCAGTTATATACCGATTTATTATTACACCTACACATACAATAAACTACGTAGATGTCGATGAAAAATTTGAATGTAAATAATTTATGAATAATTTATACGCAGTACTTTTTCACGTTCTTTTTTATCATTTGACCATAGCTGCTTCATGCTATGAGCTTCATCGGCAAGGTGGTGAAGCACTAAAAAGTCTGTAGACCTCTTAGTCATCAATGGACGGCAGACGCTCCATGGTTTGACTGGGCACAAGGGCTCGAAAATGCGTGTAGGTTAGAGCTGATAATCGATGCGTTTCATCATCACCATCATATCAACCGTAGGTCGTCCGCTGTTGGACATGGGCCTCCATCCCTTATTTCTAATAGGACCGGTTAGAATTGGCTTGCATCCAGAATCATCTGAAAACCATAACACAAGATAGTTGCATGTCCACCTTGTGGGTGGAAGTCTTGGACTGCACTTGGTGATCCGTTAGCTCCATTTGAGGTCTCAGCAGTCTCCTGTTCTGAGCCCTATGTAGCCTACCCACTGCCACTTTAATTTTTGCTAAGCCCCTGAATATAATTTACTTTATGGACTCTTAATTCCTGGTTCGATCTTGTGAAAGTCTCAAACATAGCCCTCTTCTTGGCTCGTTGAACAACCGTGAACTTACCATTGAGGGCCGAAGTGGGGAAACCACGCTTCTGCACCTTAATCAAAGGGTTTAGGATTTACTATTTGATAGTTTTTTAGGTTAAAATATTGTCGTCGCCTTTTTTTACTGTCACGATCTGTCAACGACTATCATATTCTATCTTAACAAACTTTACAACATGTATAAAAGATGTAGATTTTAAACGTTGATCTGAGTTTCACCGCACAACTCTGCAAAAAAGCAACGCTTTGCCACAACTTACTCGTAAATAAATTACTGGCTAATGAATATTACCTTTTCATTGATGCAAGAGCCTTTATAGAAAAACTGTCATACATACTCATCCAGTTCGTACCAAGAATATATTAAGAGAAAAAAAAGATTCACAAGTTAATATAAATCTGTATTTACATATTTATTTAAATAAAGTATAACATATATTTCAATAAAAAATTAAATAGCGAACACGTTATTCCTTCTTAATTAATCTATATTTAATTTAAAACTTTCAATAATTATAATCTCCAAGTTAGCTAATATCAAAATTAATCTCATACACTCGTGTCATATTCTACCAATGATTAAATCAGAATTTTTCTTAATTTTATCCTTTAGGTCTAAGATAAAAAAACAAACTTATTGAAGGTTGTGATATTACGTTTATGGAATAAAAATATTGGCAATTTCAGTTGTTAATAATTAAAAATGCGTTTTTATACAAGTTAAACTATACAGATTAAAAAGAAATGTTGAATTACCTTAATACTTAAAATCAATGCAATAATATTTGATGCATTGCTGTAAAATTTTACTGTATTGATTTTAAATTAGTAATTTTACAGTAATATTTTACTAGCAGTCAATAATGTGTAAACTTAATTAAGTTTACACATTATTGACTACTAGCAAAATATTACTGTAAAATTACTATGTGTGGAATTCCACTATAATGACATAACAAAACATGATAATCTACTTTTTATGAAAAAAAAGTTAGCAATAACATGACAGACTACCATAAAATGATGTCGCCCATTGCTTATTCTTGTAATAAATAGCCTCTGGAGTTAAAAGTTTGACTCAAATCATAACATTTCCATGTTTAAATATAAACAAATCATGATAGATTTCTGGTATGCAGTGATGTTTCAATATTGATAACATGATATTTCAGTCATACCTGATTTAACATAAGAATTGACAGACATTTTGCAGTAAAAAACAAAAAAAAATAATAAGCTTTTACAGTTATCTATTAGAACCCATATTTTTATTGCAAAAACGCAAAAAAGTAGTTGCCAATTTTGGACATCTTGAGAAAACTTAGACAACATGGAATCATAATGTTTTGTTTTGTCCCTCTACAAATTACATAAAAACCTAATCAAAATTAATAAGGAAAGACACTATTCAACTTTAATAATACTTTTTTTATTAACAGATTATAAATACAGGACAGTAAATATTACTTCATAACACTTATATGGTAATATTTTTTGTCATCATCATTTATAACATTTGGTGCTCCAGATAATGGGTCTTTGCCTTCATGTGATTTGGGAAATGCTATAACATCTCTTATTGAGTCCGCTCCACATGCTATAGTCATTAACCTATCAATTCCCAATGCTATGCCTGCATGTGGTGGACATCCACTTCTTAAAGCATTTATAAAGTGTGACAATTTACTTGCATCTATTTTAAGCATTTGCAATATCTTTTCCTGTAGATCCACATTATGTACTCTGACAGATCCTCCGCCAATTTCATTACCATTCATGATAATATCATAAGCAAGAGATCTTACTTTCAATGGCTCCGTGTCTAACATGTGTAAATCATTGGGATGCGGGGCTGTAAATGGATGGTGACAAGTTTCCAAACCGTTGTCACCATTAACAAATAAAGGAAAATCTACAACCCAAAATGGTTCTGTAGATTCTTTCATTTTTATCAAACCTTTTGTTTGCAAAACTTCTGCTAATAATATTCTTATTTCACCTAAGCAAGTACAAACTTTATCTTTTTCACCAATGGCTACAATTAATGAGTAATCCCCAAGCAAGTTGGCATGAATATTGTTTTCCATTTCATTTGATAGTTCTTTGGAAATGTTTTCATTCAAAATAATTTTTACATTATATTTATGTTTTAATGCATTTATTTTTTCTTTGTACTTTGCAGACAATTTTCCCACTTCAATGGGATAAGGTAATGCAAATGCATTAATTGTTGTATTGCTGTCTTTGTTGAATAAAGAAGAAATATTTTTTAATTTTAAATCATAAGCAATGATTGGCTTATCTGTGCCATAATTTTCTAATGCATATTGGTAAGTCATCCTTTTAAATGGAGGCTCCGGTATTTGCATTGTAAATGTTTCATAGAGCAATTTCTCAATTAAACTAAGAACATAATCTAAATTTGTAAAGGACATTTCTATGTCCAATTGTGTAAATTCTGGCTGTCTATCTGGCCTTGTTGTTTCATCTCTATAACACCGAGCAACTTGAAAGTATCTATCAATACCACCAGCCATGAGCATCTGTTTAAACTGCTGTGGACTTTGGACCAAGGAGTAAAACAGTCCTGAATAATGTGTTGGAACAATAAACTCTCTAGCACCTCCAGGTGTTCGACAGAATAAGGTAGGTGTTTCAACTTCCACATAGCCATGTTTCTCAACAAGGAATTTTCTCATTTTGTGAAGTATGGAAGACCTTAGTCGTAAGTTATTTTGCATTTCAGGAAACCTTAAATCAATGTAACGATGCTGCAATCTTAATTGCTCCTTAGGCTTTTGATGATCTCTCAAATTAAATGGTAATTTATTAGCTATGTTAAGTATTTCTAAATTGTCTATAGCTATTTCTATTTCACCTGTATCCATTTTAGAGTTTATCATATTTGAGGGTCTTAGTGTAACTACACCATCTATTAACACAACAGACTCTATAGGGATATTATTAAAATTTATGCCACCATTATTTACTATACATTGTATAACTCCATAAGAGTCCCTAAGTAGGAGAAATTTAGACAAGCGGAGGTACTGCACCCACCCACATAGCCTTACTCTTTGTCCATTATCTACTGGTCGCAGCTCCCCACATGTATGTGTCCTATATGTAAAAGTGTTATAATTTTTCCCACTTTCAAATTCATTTTCAACCTTTTTTTCCTCTACTAGATATGTATGTTTACTTTTATAGGTTAAAATTTTTCCATAACTTATTTTATTTTTAAATCCATTGTAAACTTGCGTTGACGGTTCAATAAAATTGGAAAAATTGCTAGATATATTAACTAGTCTTCGTCTCAACATGTTATATACTAATTTAATGTATTTAATTCCAAATAAATAAAAAATAATAAATATCAAATAAACACGATAAGCTATATTGTGCCTCACATATCCCAAGAATAAACTATTTCGTTACGTTTTGTATTCAGACGAAACAATAATTATATCTGATTCTTAATAGATATTTTTCTCTTCATGTAAATAAGGTAAAGTGTAATTGACACTGACACGACTTTTTGTAAAGGTGGCAATAGTAATATACTTTTGGCCACTAGAAGAACACATTAAAAATAAATATAGTATTTAGACGAGTGGGTGAAATTAACCGTATTAGATTTATATTTTGGGTTATCATTTATGTTTTTGAATTTGTTAAACTTTCCTGTGTGTTGCATATAAAAGTTTTGTTTGTAAGCTCGATTGATTGCGTAAGAAATAAGTCTGAAATATATTGTCTGTGATAATATAAGAATAGTAATAAAATTTGTAATATATATGTAAATATTTTGGTCCGATGTTTGTGTTTTGTTTGTGTTAATTAGGAACATATTTCATGAAATACCTGTGCGTACTGCTTAATCATTTATGTGACTATATTACATAAATAGTGATTAGCTCCTCAAAATCAGATTGTTATAGCTATCTGGTCAACATTAACTCGAAAAAAATTTTAAGTCTACTTTGTATTTAATAATATGAAATACACAAAGGCTACTGAAAAAATGTTCCCTTATATGGCCCTTGAACTTATCCATATATCTAAAATCTATTTATAATTTTTAGATTAAATTAAATTTTCAGTTTTTCACTCTTTAATTTTTGTAGTTAAAACACTCTTTTATTCCACTCATATGTACATATTTACGTATAAATTGCATATTTGTTTTAATGTGTCTAATGAAAAAAAAAAGAAAGAGGGAGAAGTAGTCTTACAAAATTTATTAATTGATTCAGTATGATTGTGAAATAACATAATGTTTGATAAATAAAATTTTCAATCAGAAAAAATATATATATATTGTTTTTTTTTTAGTACAAAATATAACCTTTACAATTCAAATGAAGAAAATACAGCAGATTTAATTAAAATCGGGAGAATTTGCTAACTCCGGACAATTGCGGAGAGGTATACACGGAGAATTGATATTTTTTCTTAAAAAGCCCTCCTTGCATGCGCATCTTGTTTGACCCACCTCTCGTGAATCACATTTAAATTTTGCTACAAGTGAGAAACAAGTCTCGGGTGGGCAGCTTCTTACATGATGTCGCAGTTCTTCGTTGTCTCCGCATGTGTCTGCAAATAAAAAATTACTATTGTATAATATCTATTATAAACTAATATTTTTCTGAAAGTTTTATGATTAGCACAGACAAAATGATAAACTTTAGCTAATGTTATTAGTTAACAATGCCATTATTTGGGCCGTGGTGCTGCAAACAAGAAGCAGCAAATGTTTGTACGTTAATTTGGGTCGTATATTCTGTTGTTTATAAGAAATACAAATATTGTAAGTTATCCTGTAGAATTTTAGTGTGTAAGCACATGATAAGGTTCCCATTATCTGTCAATCATAATGCGGTAAAATATGAACACGCTGTTATTTGAATGGCATTTCTACTCGAATGTATATGTTTATGTAATCACGTGACGTAATGCACGTCATTAAGGTTTGAACAAAAATATACTTTAATAAAATTTAAGTCATTTTCGACTGGTACATATTGTAAGTCTAAATTGTAAATGATGACATTAAAGGGGGTTACACCCCAATAAAAACAAATTCGCTTTTTTGTAATTTGATGTTATTGCCTTTTTAAATTCGTGGAAATTATTGATGGTTTTGTGCTTTACGCTCTATTTTGTGAAAACTAAGTTCAGGAGAATTAATAAAAATCTAGATAAAAAAAGTGACTGGAAGATATTGAAACACCTAAAACTTTTTTATTTCATACAAGTATATTTTCAACCAGTTGCAATTTTGAAATAATTTTCTGTTTATAAATATTCTGATATATACTGATAAATTCTTTGTGCCATAATGTTACTTAAATATACTTTTGTTAATTTCAGTTTTGATTTGAATACAAGAAATATGTTTTTAAGCAAATTGTCTACATGTCATCGAGTCAACATAACGATAATTTTCACGTTAATGAAAAATTTAGAATAACTGTAAATTAATGGTTAATTACCAAATGCTTTCGTTTTTCCACAAGCTAATGTCTTTATTAGGATAATTCAGTGATTGAAAATAGATGTTAAAACTTTAAAAGCTTAAATGTAAAGGACAAATTCTACCAATTAATAATGTATAGTAAAACCATCCAAAATTAAAGGATTCACATATAATAAATAACTTAATAATAACAGCAAAAAATGCGTTTTTAAAATTCGGATGACTACAGATTAAAATTAATTACAATCTGTTAAATGCTTTCAATCTGACCCTGCAGACTTTGTACTGCTAGAAGTTATTTGGCTCGCCGTATACCGATAAAAATAATGTATTGTAACACATTTTAACAATCATCTCTTTATACAAGGTGATTAGAATTAGGTAGTAAAACTTAGTTTGCTAACAAATTAGCTATATATTCACCTTTAGAATTTGATAGAAAATGAAACAGTTATATATACTAAATAGTACAATTATCGTATTTAATTGTATTTTTTTCTCAAGGGAAGAAATGAACTCTGCCAGAGTGCTCTACAAAATTTAAGAAATGAGAAGATACTTAATGATGACATGAAAGAATAATAATATATATCCGTAAATGCCCGGCTTTTGATTGGCATCTCGGGAAATAAGTTATTTACTATACGTTGTATACAAAATGTATATATTTATTGGTAAGGTGTAGTTAAAACTTAATTTGTTTATAAAAAAGATGAATAATTTCGACGAAAGATATTTCCGATGTGCAAAATCAAATGCTAGGTATTATTAGTACATAAAATTATGCTTCAATGTTAATCACGGAAGATTAAGTTGTCCTTTCATGAAATTAATTAATGTAGATGGGTTCAAATCGACAAAGTATTTTAGTCATATTATTTCAGTGTATGTGCAAACCAAATTGTCTCACTGTTTTAATTTTATATCGAATGAGGGTAAATAAATATAAGAATTACTATGTCTTCCAAGTTAAGAATTGTTGTCAAAAATTAAATAACACGTAGTTGGGAAATTTTGTTTTATTTGCACTATTATAAATTATCTTCATTAAATAAAGGATTCCGCCTTAGTGATAGTTAAGCGATGTTTCTCATAATCAAAAGTATCTTAAGGAAATGTCACTTCAAATTCAAAACACCAAAAATCCTTATTGTGATGAAAGATCTTTTGTTCCGGAACTCTGTAAATAAAATTATATAATATTACGGAGAAATACTAAATCTTAATTGAAATCATCTTTAATTTATTAATACTGTTCAAAATAAGTTTACAGCGAAAGTATCCTAAAATGCGTATATCATATTTAATTTAAAAGCAAAAAATAAAACTTAATCAGTATATACATTTTTGCTAATAATATCTGTACTGTCAGTAAATATTCCAGGATCTTATCTACTTTAAAAATATTTTCATCAGAGTTATTGCTCTGACAAATATACATTTGTATATTTAAACATTCTTAGATATACACTTTATATTATTGTTAAAAAAAGATTTTTTATTCATATCCTGTCGCATTTTATATTTATCAACAAATTTAAGGTTTTGAAATGGAGTGTGGTCTCGCAAGCGCACCGTACAATGTGGACAAACGACCTTGTTAAGGTTTTTTTTGTTTTTCTTTTTTATTTCACCGGACGCAGACCGCTTCCAAGCCGTTCAAAAATAAATCTATGAATGCTTATGTCAGGCAACGGACGTCCTACTTCTGTAATCATGGTGATGATGAAGATGGACAAATATTTGGAAGTATTGTATTAAAAACTAAATATTTCGTCACAAACGCTCTGATAATTGATTTGGCACGTCGTAAATACTAATCATAAATTACAAAGTCAACTGATTTTGACCTTACACATACCTTCTAATATGTTTATATAGAAAATACATAAAGAGAAGTGAAGATTTAATATACCCGACGTGCCAAATCCCGTGTAATGCCAATCATGAAAAATCAGCTAAAATATAATTCTTGTTTACAAATTTAATAGAAAACGATTGTTGAAGATACGTACACACTGATTTATTGGGACGCAGCGATTCGACAAGTCCCTTGCATAACCCTCGTCGCAATAGCATCTGTCCACACATTTTATGTTTATGATACGACAGGGGATATTTAGTCTGTGACACTCTCTGTCGCAAGCACTACCACATGAGTAGTGTTCACGCTGTGACGCATCACATTTGACTGGAAAAATATTAATATTTTAGCAATCATTTTTTGTATTAGTTTAACGCATAAGATATTTAACGCATAAAAGGAATATGTTATTGCAAATGCTTCTGAATCGGCCCCGAGGACGTCGGTGTTAATGTCTAGGCTGTATTTATTCTATTTTTTTTAAATATTCGAACGTGTAATATCCATAGAACTTACTGTTTCTTAAAAAACAAATATAGGTACCGAAAGCCCAGTGCCGGTTAGAGAGTTTTCAACGTCGCGAACAAAACTAAATTGGGCGCCATTAATACTAGAATTAACACATATTATTACAAAAAAAAAATGGTAAAAAAGCCGTATATACGTAGAGAACTGTGTAAAAATATTATTTATTTTTAAAAACTACAATAGTTACTTAAAAGTAATGCAATATTTGAAATAACCGAAAACGCATTTGGAAAGTTGAAATTCCTGTTACAAACATTTGACTTACAAGATTTTTGTGATGGTATTTGTCATAAATTAATTTAAAAATATTCAGTTTTATATCGGTGCCTGATTATTGCCTTTAACAACAATAAGAACTTGTCAATGAAATAATTAGTAATAAATTCATAGAGAATTTTTATACGGAGGAAGTAGGTGCAAGAGGCAAAACAGATATCTCTCTACAACACGCTGAAGGGTTTAGGTCTATTAATTCATTTTTGCAACGAATTTCTAAATTAGCGTTGTATGGATTATTAATAATAAATATAATACGTAACGAAAAGTTTGGCCAGTGAAGGTGATCTGCGAATGCGTTGCAACGAGGTGTTCTTACACCTGCTACGCGAGTCGTCAGCCCCGAGCTGTACCTGGTTCCTCTTTCTATTTCGGTGAATCTTTGGAATGCTGATAAGTTACTTCTCTAGGTTTTTATTTGATGCTCTAACTGCAGTACAAACCATCAAATTAAATGTAAATTATTCCTATTTAATTTTAGATTTTTGTTAAACAATATCACATTGATTTAATATGTTTATTATATTTTAAAAATAATATGTGATTAATGTTAATGAATAAATAAAAGAAGTAATTAATGTTAACGGTAAAATCTATTAAAAATAAATTTATTAGCGTTTGACTGATATTTTAAATTTTGTAATTAAAACAGTATGTTTTTGATTAAGAATTTGTTAGCTTTTATTCCCGTATACATAAAAAATAAAAACAAGTTTGTTATTTACTGTATGTATGTCTTATGTTATATTTTAAATAAACTTTTTTGAAATAACTTTCAACAATATTTCATTTAATACTCCCCTACCATATATATATATATATAAAGAATATCATCCTTCCTTAAATGAATGAATGTCAATATTCGATTAAATTTGAAATATTATTTCTCAAATGAAAAACGGCATTCACAATAAAATTATTACCGAGCGGGGGGAATCCCGTAACACGCGAGGCACGGGTAAAAACCATCTACGTAACCTATTCAACACGATTGGCGAGTGATGATAAATTGCAGATATTATAAATAAACACGAAGCGAATTCTATAAAAATAGATACATTAACAAATATAAACCCAATTCCTAATATTAAGACTTAAGGTATTATATAATAAATATAGAATTATGTTTTAATTTCATTTATAAACTGTGCGTATATGCAAGCTACATAGACAAAATGTGTAAAAAAATTTGTAGTGTATTTAGCTACCGTAGGGCGGTTTCCGTGATCGAATCTTAGCACTAAAATTATGGAACTAAATTTAGATATGTAGTAATTATTTCTATACCATATAGGATTTATTTATTCCACCAAATTAACAAAAACAGCATATGTAATAAAATGTCATCAACCTTCAGAGTAGACGGGAGAGATCCCGAAGGATTTCTTTTTAAGAACCCGGTTTATTCCATTTTCTTTCGCTGACACGGAGTACAGTTTTAGCAATGTTATAGAGTAATTTTAATTCGTTTCTATTTCAAATAGGCAAATATAATTTATTTCCAATAGGCACGAGAACAACAATACATATATACGTTTACATTATTTTCATTAAACAAAGTACAAATTAAAACACTTGCCTTTTGTAGGCACACACAAACCTGGCTAGCCCTTTTGCTAGGTTATAATTAATCTTACAGGTAAAAGCTAAGGTGTGAATGTTCATTGGCTCTCAATTGATGTATGGAACACCTCATCCAAAAATCTATGATTATATAAATATTAAATAACGTTATGATAACATATTGAGAAAAAGCGATTAAAAAATTCCGATTACTACATTTAAAATGTTTACTTATTATGTTCACCCTGAACTTTAATGCATGTCGCATTCCAATACAAAAAAAAAACTAATTAATGAATTATATTTAAGAGTAGTTACTTTACACAGAGCGATGTGATGTAGGTGTAAAAGCTATTTGTTGACAAATGATCTAAACTACTCAAAACAAAATAGGGCCCACCGCAACTTTGTCTCTAATCGTGTTTATAAATAACTAATATACTAATCATTGACAAAATGAAGCACTACCACTTCTAGCACACATGTTTATTAGTTCATAATGTTGTTTTAAAAGTTAACTTTTTTGTTGATTTCAGGTGGGTAGACAAAAAAGTATAGTGCTTAAATTTATCCATTTCTTAAATGGATAAAATGGCATTATTCCCGATTACAATGCCAGGTTCTCGTCGTCATATGGATGTGGAAACTTCGACAAAGGGCAGTTCTTTTGCTTCAAGAGGGAGAATCGCAAAGATCGGTTGCATCTCGCCTTGGTGTGTCACGGCGAGCTATTCGAAACGTATGGGAGCGGTTCCAGGAGACAGGTACTGTGGCTAGAAGACCTGGATCAGGAAGGATTCGAGCCACAACTGCTCAAGCAGACCGGTACATTCGATTGACTGCGCGCCGGGACCGCACGACAACCGCCCGGACCTTGCAATCCCGGCTAAGGCAAACTACTGGCACACGCGTTAGTGATCAAACCATTCGGAATCGACTCCACGAGGACGGGCAACATTCTAGGATGCGTGTTATTCGTTTAAAATTAACAAGGGCTCACCGGGCAACACGTTTGAGGTTTGCGCGTGAGCATTTGAACTGGACCATGGACAATTGGAGGACAGTACTCTTTTCAGACGAGTGTAAAATTAAGTTTTTTAGCGATGCTAGACGTGTACGTGTGTGGAAAAGAGAAGGAGAACGTTTTACTGAATCATGCATGCACGGTACTGATCGTTTTGGGGGCTCGAGTGTGATGATATGGGGCGGTATAAGCTTGTTAGACAAAACAGAGCTGGTGATCTTGAACGAAGGGACGGTCACTGCAGCCAGTTACGTCGAGCAAGTAATCCGACCTTATGTCATCCCATATTCACAAAGAGTAGGTGATAATTTTGTGTTTATGCAAGACAACGCTCGTGGGCACTTTCTGATGCCAATATCTCGGTTTTACCTTGGCCAGCAATGAGTCCCGATCTCAACCCGATTGAGCATTTAAGGGATCAATTGAAAAGAAGTCTTAAAGAGACCCATAGCCACGTTAACAGCCAACAGGACCTCATAAACTCTGTTGGGAACGAATACCCGACCAAAACATCACTCATCTGATTGAGAGTGTTCCAGATAGGCTCAGAGTGCATACGGAGCAAAGGAGGTCATACTCGATACTAAAGAAAAGCTCCCGGCAAGTTTATTAAAAACAAACAGTGACTATAAAAGTTTTTATTGACAGTCTACTTAGTGCTCATTTTCTCTAAAAATGTGTATTTGAGTGTATTGCGATAAAATTAAACAATTCAAACGTTATTTTGTGTTTACTTAATGTGTAAAACCCTAATTCAACATCGACTAATTGTAAAAATAAATAATCATATATGCACATAAATTAAGGGGCAAAATGATGGTGGGCCCTATTTTGTTTTGAGTAGTATATATTCACATTTTTAAAGACATAACCTATCACCTTGTAAATATTTATATGTACCTAAATAAAGACGAAAGGCTCAGAATTTTTAAACTAAATTAGGAGTATGAAAGTCACTGCTTTATACAAGATATGTATATACCTTGGATATAAAAGACAAAACAAATATCTTAATAAACTTACCTTTATCTAGTGAATTTGCAGTATGCTGCATAATCGAGACAATAGCGAAAAATAATATTGGTGACCACATGTTGTGAACTATATCGAGCAGTTTAAACTGTTTAAGAGATTCGCTTGGCTTGCATTTAAATATGCAAAGCGAACAAAATCATCCAGTTATAGCGAGAGGCGACGGTAGGAGGGGGAAGGGGGATTATGTTTACTAACAACGCTTTTGAACTTATGTTCTTGTACGTTTTATTTAGGAATATGAATAATACGAAATATAAACTTTTTTGAAAAATATATCATTTAGCCCGAATTTTAGTAACATTTATAATAAATAATCCGGAGCAACGTACTTATGTGAATTATTATATTCCACAATAAATTTAGTGACATTGGCATGGCAATCAGTGTAGTAGAATTATTTATAAGTTACTAATAAAATTTATGGTAAGTAAAGATTTTTAATAAGAGTTTCAAAGAGTGAATTTTGTTAAGAATTAAAGGATAATACAATTGAAGGGGAACAACCGTCTACTAGGAATTCCGATGACGTGCCGCGCGACTTACATGTAAGGTAACGGCACCAGTAATTGACCACTTAAGAGCTCTGCTAAAATGTTTTTTTATTGACCACATACATTTAAATTTTAGAATATCAGTGGGTACTTAAAGGAAATTCTTATACCCTTCAGATTAAGTTTTGCTAATAAGTCTTTCAATTTAACAAATCATAAGCACTTAAAAATTATTATTTAATTTCATACAAAACGGTCAACTACTAATGCCCTTACCTTATATATTATATATATTAATACCACGATTAATTAAATCAATGTTTAATAAAATTGTTTTAAGAGTAGTCGGCTTTATCGATATTACTAACAGCGGAGTCCAATGCTACGATGGCAAAGGACCGTTCTAATCCTCCGCTATCTGAATGTAGTCTAAACAGTCGTGTATGGGAGGTAATAATGTCGCGTGATCAAAATTTGTTATAAAAAAAATGAATTTTCTTTTTGATTAAATTCTAGTCATCCGACAGTGCCGCGGCTGCGTAGTTATTTACTTACCAGGACATTTATATTAGGGGGACCAGAAAGTAATGTCGTTTCCGTCAACATATTTTACAGAAAAATTAATGGAATTTTACCGCCCTGTCATTGAAAATTTGTATACTATGGCATATAGATGGCAAAAGATTGTCGATAATTAAGTCGAATGTATTGTTGATTAGAAATAAAAACTCGCTATAAAACATTCCCCATTGCTCTGTGTGGCCGTACGAAGCCAATGAACATGCTTTACTCAATAAATCATTTTGCAAAGTTTTTATAGCATAGTCAAGATGACAAATGTATATTGAACAAGAGATGTTATGATTTTATAGCGTGCTCATATTCGAGTATAAGCAAATAATTGTTTAAAATTAACCTTTGTTAGCCCTGATAATTAAAGAACAGAATATGTTATAATGAAGGCTTCGAATTATGTAAACTGTATTATAAGTGTCACATTTAATAAAGACAATATTTGGAAATATCAAATAAATACGAAAGCCGCTATTAATAAACTATTGAACGTAAGAAGAGGCTCAACATAATCTATGTATAAACGTTAGATATAATTATTTTATAGAAACTATCAGGATTTAGATCACAGAAATCATCTAAGATAAATTTACTCAAGTTTACCTAGTATTATTAAAACGCCTACATGAAAGTGAATTTATAAATTTATTCATCATGCAGTCGTCTAGTAATATATAATTTTTCACAGGGTGGTTTGAGAGTAAAATCAATATATTTATGGTTCCAATTCAAGAATAAACGAAAATCCAGGGAATATCGAACTACTTACAAATACTTCCCTTTCAAAAATGGCAGCGGTGAATTCGAAAAGAATCGCCTTTATAACATTTCGAGCGCCAGGTTAAGTTTGCTTTCGCAACGCCATTTCACTCATTAAAACGATTCAAGAAACTTTTTATGTTCTAATAAACAATGTAATGAGGCCTACAGAGAATTTAGTGTAATGTCAAACTCAAAAACCCATGTGGCACCAGTGTTTGAGATTCAAAATAGAGATCTTTTAATAATGTACATAAATTTAAAATGCAAGAACTTACACAAACTAAAATGAAGAATGTAGTTCAAAAGATATATTGTTTAGTTGGGTAAAAGGTAACCTAAAATAATAAAGACAATTTAGAAATAGGTTTATTAGTCTTTGATGAGGTCACAAGAAAATAATGTACTATGACAGTAAACCATAACTTTTAGTGCATTCACTCTGAATATAAGAATTATAGACACAAGGAAGCACTCAATAACCTTAATTTTACCTAGGTAAACAAAGGTTTTACTGTTATGAATTATTTAACAATGTATAAGATTTTGTCAAGAAAGAATCTAAACAAATGTTAATTAAACAAAAAAACAAGTCTTCTTACGAATGGAATATTTAACTTAAACTAAAATTGTCACAATTAAGTATTATTAAACATTAATAATGTTAATTAATTTTACACAATATTATATTGTGTAAAATTAATAACTATGTCAAATACAAAATTTTTTTTAGTCATAACATTTTGTTAAATAATCTATACAATGACAGTATTGTATTGAATTATTTATCATTAATTCAAGGGAACAACAAGCTAAATTCTAAACTTAAAATCTCATAATTAAACGATACAAAAATTAGCTTAAAGAGTTCTCCATACAGGAGACACTGGAAGAGACATATGACTTTGGTATACGGAGTTTATGTAGTCTAAAGGATAAGCTCCAACAGAGCTTGGTATACTGGGAACCACTCTAGTGTATGCTGGTGGAAGTTGGAGAGGAGTTAAAGTAGCAGACTGTTTTATCAGGTCCATTCGCAGCATCTGAGGGAACAAAAACAATTACAATTGCTTTAGAATATACATACAGGACAGTTGCTAATAGATAAAAGATTTAAACTTGATATTAGTGTAATTTCAACAAGTACTAATTCTAATTTTGGCTTTCTTAAATTATTTTTTCTGAAACCATTGATTCTTTGGATAGATATAGTAGACGTAGTATATAACAGCCCCAACAATCACCCTCTCCAGTCTTTATAGGAAGGCAGAGAAAGGTTGACAAACCATGCAGACAACTCAGTCACAAAGAAAATAAATTTTAATGCAATCTAAATAAAACAATGAAAAACAATTGCTCAATGAATGTTACCATAAGAGAGTTCAAAGCCATATTCGCAGCTTCAACTTTTGCTTGTTGAACAGTATAACAAGGTCTGGTTGTGAGTGGTCCAATTCTTTGGGCTGTGCATGTCAGTGGCTGCCCCACCCAAGGCAATTCCACTGTACACATCCACATGTCACCAGCTGCATCCAAATACTTAAGAAAGTTATATACTGGAGGCAACCAGGAGTATCTGAAATAATTACATAAATTTCATATTGCTATTTTGTAAGAAGTAAAAATGTAATAAGTACCAATACTTACTTTTTACACATTGCATCAAGCTTAGCTGGTGCCAATGTATAAGTAGACTGCAATGTATGAGTGTGCTCTGAAACACTTGGTGAATAGCATTGAGATTCTTCAGCACAGGCAGATCCAATTCCTTCATCTTTAGTAGATTTTTCATATTCTTTTTTGTTCAAGTGCTGTTTATAAAGTGCAAGAGTATGAGAAATATCATGACTGTTATTAAATTTCGCGTTGCCTCTGCTCAGCTTCTGTATTCTGTACAACTCTCTGTCAACCGGTTTCGCCCATTTAATTTCTATGTTCGACCCATCAATTTCAGCGTTCTGCAACTTCGTCATAGCCAGCTCCGCGTCTTCGCGTTCGAAGAAGTGTATAAAAGCGTAGTCGTACATTTTCTTAACACGCTCTATTTTCTTGCAAATAGACTTTTCAAATAGAGTCTTTATCGCATCGGGGGGTGTTCTAATTTGAAAATTACGCACGTATAAAGCCTTAACCTGAAATGTTTACACAAAATTTATAACATTCGCAACTATGGGCATAAATATACAAATCGCAAAAAAATCACAAATACGTTTATCATTCGCAAAACATTCATAAGTTGTTTATTATCCGCAAGAGCCTAATAATAAATATTTAAATGCAAAGCTACGTTATAAAGAACTTACCTTCTTCATGTGTTCATCATCAATGTCTGGTTCGGGTTCAGCCCAATCGACCTTTACCTCCCGATCCCAAAGTTTTACACAACCAGGTATTAAAGCTTTTCGAGCCATCGCCGCAGCCTTATGAGAAGTGAACTCTACGAAAGCGAAACCCCTGTTAAGTCGCTTATCGTAGCAATACCTGTACAAGATTACTTCGACGATTCCAGACACATGCTTACAGAGTTCTTCAAGTAACTCTTCTTTGGTTTTGGTTTTCGGTATGCCGCCTACGAACAGTCTGCAGTTGTCGACAGATTTAGCGACTCCAATGTTGCGATGGGGCCTGATCTCGTATCCGTTTAGTAGATTAACAGCGACGGTAGCTTCATTCCTGTTTGCGTACGTTACGAAAGCATACCCTCTATTAGATCCAGAGAAGTCCATCATTAATCTCATCTCGTATATTTTCCCTGCTGTAGAAAATATTGGCACTAGTTCATCTTCGAATATTTGTCGAGGCAGTTTCCCGACAAAAACTTCGCACCCTTTCGGGGGTGGAGGTCCCGTCCAGTCGGCCGGCGGTCCGTATTTCCTCTGGCCATTGTGCTGGACAATTGGATACCCAGTTTTTTGAACAAGTTCCGATAATTTTTGTTTCAAATCAATTGTTTGCTCCATGTTTTCGAAAATCAACAAGATTCGTGCGCACAAATCAATTGAACAACGATCAGCGAAAGAGCGGTGTTTCAAAGTGGCGGCTTCTTTTATAGTTTTGCCGACAAACATTCGAGGCGGCAGTGACGTCATATTTTAATTCTGTTGCATTTTAAAACTTTTAGTTTCTTTTAAGTGTATATCTTTAAAAAAGCGTATTATTACATTCAATATAAATATTAAATTATATTTAATCAATAATACTGCTCGTAAGCTTTTTGAAGATACACAGCTTACATTTAAGATAATTCAATTTTATTAATTTAACGTTTTTTAAGAAAGTCAAAGCAAACTAGTTTCCTGTTACATCAGATACGTAAATAATAAAATAGTTTTCAGTGTAACTTTGAATTCAATCTATTCATAAACCACATAAAACATCGTCAAGATTTTTGGACATATAGACCTTTCAAGTTCCAAAATAAGTGTTTGTTCATTAAGCCATATTAGACTAAAAAGGACTGAACCATGACAAACATTTTTTTTTTACTTGTATGTACCTTTGTATAACGAAATATTTATAATCGTCGTAAATGTAAAAATACTGAATTTATATATTAGGAAAGTTTTATTCAACTTAATGTCTATAAATTTCTAAATAATTTTTAAATTATTAATTTTACGGCGTAGTAAACAAAATAAGATAATTTTGTGACGGAAAAATCATTACAGCTAACATTTGTAATAAATAAAATAAATTATTACTATTACAGGCTTCCGCTTACTTTATTAACGTGTATTTGAATGTTATAAACTAAAATAATTCTGATATAATGGTAAAGCATATAGTTATATAAATAAAAAAAGATAATTTATATTATTATTATAACGAATTTCTGATTTATATCTAAGTTTTGTAAATACAGAGTTCTAAGTGACTTTACGCGTATTATCAACAGATGGCGTTGATCAGCCAAATAAAGAAAGGCTGGAAATCAAGTTTTAGAAAAAACTTTTTACTCACCGTTGCTTTTTACATTATCTATCAATATCGCTTTGGACTCTAAATTTTAAACAAATTTTATGACACAATTTCGCAAAATTATAGAATTAATTTTTTTTAAACGCAAAACAATAAGACTACTCCGCTATTTCTCTTTGAATATTTTATAAGGGGTACAAATAGTTTATTCCTTTTAGTTCGCCCATAAATTTAAGCAAAAAATTCAAATTCGTTGTGAAAAACTCCAAATAATCATATCAAATCAAATCATCATAATTAAATCTAAATAAATACAAAATTTCTTTTTTTACATGTCTTCTACAAATATATGTATATAACTTACATCTATACAAATAAGTCATTAACTTTGTTAGCTTTTCCTTGCATCTCAATTTATATATTAACGGTATAGAGCAGATTATAATGTGTAAATTATTTTCTACCCTACATAAATTAACAATTTATTTATTTATTTAATCAAATTAATGAGAAGGACGCCGTTTCGTGTAAATACATTAAAATTGACGGTAGATATCAAAATTATGATTTGGAATACGGGCTGTTTTTAAAATAAATAACAATAATTAAAGAACATTCAACATTTATTATTTTTGAACTCCTTACAGCAACAGTTATATTAAAGGATTTAAATAAAATGTCTGATTTACCTGGCAGTGTGTTTAATCTTTTGAGAGTACAATTGTAAATAGTTATTATATATTATTAGTTAGTCTAGAAATATGTTAGGCTAGGTTATAAAAATAGAATAGTCAGCGTTTGAAATACAAAAAGTACAGATTGTATGTGTATAAACTCAGTTCTAACTGAACTGAACATTAGGATTAAGAATTTAAAAAATCGAAGAATATGATTTGTTTATACCCGCTGCAAAAAAAAAATCTTTGATAAAATAGACTTGATTAAGAATGTCAATAGTAATAATACTTTTACTTCTAGCCTCATTGACAAGCTCACACTTGCTTAAGGAGCCATGGAAAGAACTTTTTGTTCAGTAGACAGAGACTCATAGTGTCGCCGCCTTGCATATTAAACTATATAACACACTACACTAAGACTCTACTGTCATAAATAGTGTAATCTATAATCTATCTGCTTCGCATTTAAATTTAGGTTCAAATGGAAAATCAATTTGGTAACAAAGGCACGTTGATGTATACCGAGAAATCGAGACTCAACACATGTAAGCACGTAACCAAACCCGCACTGACACACGAAACGCACCCGTGAGTCACCAAACGGTGCACGGCACCCACAAGACGGTCACGCCCGATGCCAACCACGCTCCAGCCACTGATGTCTACCAATTCACGTCAATACAGAGTAACACCGATAGCGAAACACCCAGATCTACCCAGGAGCCCCAGAAACCCAGACACGGCTACCATGTTAATAAGTAGGTGAATCCACTGTCTCAAGCACATCTGCGTCTACGTAGGACACCCAGTCCTACCCAGGAGACCCAGAAACCCGGGCACGGCTGGGTGTAAATCAGGTAGGCCCGTCGTCCTAGGCTATCAGCAAACACGGCCGGATCACTGATCCGGAAGGGTCCTCCACACTCGCCTCTGCAGACCCGCCACAACCACCATCATCTCAACATGGTCTTTAATCTATCTCTCGATATACATCATCTCATAATACAAATCAATCTACCAATAGTTTGTGCAACTTACCCGAGCCTAGGGTAAGTACTAACCAACCGTCATCATGCAAGAATCTAACCACGTGAGGCCTGTGACAGTTTTACCAATCAGTCACAGCACAACACGGCTCCACCTATGTACTTCTCACGCGCACACTCCGTGCGCCAACACATACCTCACCAACGCATGTCGTCTTTATTCTGAAAAATACTCCCTCCGTCTTCCCAAATAGAGTTCGATCTTTCCAATAACATTTCGTCCTCCCGAATATAAATTCGGTCCTTCCCGAATAAAAAATCGGTCTTCATCCCTTTTTTCCATCTTGACATAATCTGTCATAAAAAAAATTAACCCTCGCATAGCGATAACACATTGTCAGGGTGGCAAAAGAGGTTTAATACATTTAATTGCACTAACCACGCGTCCAAAAAATGTATTTCGCGACACAGCAAGGCATAGGCCTCTACGAAATCTATCCTAAAGGGCTACCCCAGCCGCGTCTACCGGCTCGTGGTCGCGACATGACTTTCGACTAGCGGCAATGGGCAGGATATATAGCGTACATAACCAGCCGTCGGAGCTTTAAGGTTCTGGAGCGGAGACCACAGACCGGCAAGCTCAACTTACTACCTCCACCGACAAGTTGAATTACCTATTAGAATATCTTGTTTAAGTTATTGGAAAACGTTGGTTGTAAGCCGCTTCCAACCGGTTCCAAAAAGGCACGCGTCCTATGGCTGAAATTAATCAGAAAACTCAGTGCCACTTGTCCTTTATCACGTTTAAGGCACTCTTCAGCAGGATATATACCTTAACCACCTGTCATCAAGTCTTAGTTTTGAGTTTTGAGTCTTTCAACATCATGGCATTTAAGCCGTTTAGCCGCGCAACAGTTATCAGGATTATTAAAATAAAACTTCTAATTTCGTTTATTTGTTTATTGATTACACTTAGAAATATACAATAACTCAATACACAAACAGCACTGTCCGTAATAAATCTTAAAATTAAATTATCACATCAAAACACAAAGATCTCTATTGAGATTACATAAGTGAATTTGTGTCCAAAAAGTATTCCATTAAGTGTCCCTTATGACTTTAGTTTGTTATGAAAATTATGAGATAATGCGGAAAAGACTTGTTTAGTTATTCGAGAAAAAATTAACTCAAATGTTTTATATAGTAAAAAAGTTTTTATGTATGAAAACTTAAAAGCTGTATTAAATTAATCAAATAAATGGAAGCAAATAGATTCAATAGTACGTAGAAAGTTTATAAGCAATTTTTTTTAATACAAGCAAAATAAAATTTTAAATGAATGAAGTTTATTCAAAGACAGTTAAAACTTATTTCTGTTACCCGAGGGGTAATTAAAAGTGACTTTAAACTATGTGTGGCTAAATTATTTCTGTCTAAGCAATGGTAAATAGTTTTAAGCTAATAAAAAAGAAGGCATAATTTTCTGTCAATAAAATAGCAAACTATATTGCTTATAAAGATAATTAAGCGTTACTTGAGTTTTTACTGCATTTTATTTAGATGCTTTATTTAGACTATAAATAGCGTTAGCTAATGTACATACGCGATAAAATGTACACACAAAAACCCATATAGTGTTTATGTATCTTTATGTGTAACAAGCTAAGTAAGAAAAGGACCAATATTTAGCCACTTCCAAGCCAATCACAGAGTCTGTGTTTGGCACTATTCGGTGTAACATAACTCCTGAAGATGCCCCGTGGAGGGGTGAAACACGTGTTGAGTAATTTGGCGGTGGCGGTTGTGTGATTCGCATTGTTTGCCGCATACGCATTTAGCAGCGGGCTGGCGGGCGGTGCATTTTATTGCACGACTACCACTGCATGTGCGGAAGTGGCTAAATATTGGTCCTTTTCTTACTTAGGATGGACTTCCGCGAGGTAACGCCTGATTCCATTAAATATGTAACAAGCTGTTTAGCGCTAGTTTTTATATGGTATTAAGCTAAAGATAGGGGCAAGTCCATGCAATATTAACGTGACATGTCAATATTGCAATCAAAGCTTTAGTAAAGCACGGCTAGGTGGGGCCAAGGAAAAAGCTGCCAGTATAGAGCGGTCGATACACCCTCCGTGAAGCCGTGCACGTACCCATGGCGCGGTACAGCGGTTTCGGGAGCGCTTTAACCGATAAAAAAATTAAACATCACAATAAGCATTTTTAAATATTGCTAGGCCATTGTATCCAGGATTGTCATAAATATTTTCTATCTAAATTAATACAGAGTCCGATAAAAAGCAAGTTTTCATACCATTAAATTTATACAAATCTTGTCAAAAGTTATTGTGCGTTACTTCAGTTATATTTCACTATGGTCCATAGCTTTGTTGTCGTATCCTCCCCTGGTTGTAGTGACGGAGGCGCCATCTGTGTCGAAACTAGCGTCGCTGTCATTCTCAACTACCCACGGCTGCTTTTCAGCGGAACACAGCAAGCCGTAGACAATTGCACCCACGAGGTAAATCGCACTCGATATGAAAAACACAATACGCCATTGCTCTGCACTCTGCAAAGAAGAATATTTTTTTGTAACGAAAAGTGTTTTCCATAGCAAACCAGCATTTAAATTTCGGTTAACTATGTATAGGATTATCAGATATCTTATTATAACTCACCAAGTTGTAAGTAATATATTATAACAATGTACTGAAAACTTATGAAATACTTTTTAATGCTTGCTTCGTGAACTAAATAAACCTCTCCGCGATGCTTGCTCGTCTCCTTAATTAAAATTAGTAATCTTTTTTTTTTTTGGATACACTGTCAAAGTTAACAGTGACGTCTAAACTAGGTCTTTGACGCTAGCTCTTCAATGTAAAGGAATGTAAATAATAATTTTTACTTTATCTGTGACTATGGATCCGGCTAACGGTGGGCTTATGATGCCGGGCAGTGTTGCCACTGTGTTGGACAGCCCCATCAAAATGCTGGCATGTGGTGGTGCTATATCCAAATGGTTGACACTGAAAAAGAATATTAAAGCTTTTATAAATCTAAAAAAAATAAGAAAATTATTTTCCAATATAATCGGTAAATGGCGTCTTTTCACAACTGGTTTTTTTATGTCTGTATTATAAAAAAACTATAGAATTTTTATCTAAACACTGCAATTACAAACTATGTGACTTTTCCACGCATCATATATTATTTATATACAATGCATCAAAAAAAATCAACGTCCAAACTGAAACAAAGAACAGATGTTAACCAACAGAAAATATTTTTTTTTATCACAATCTCATTTTTTTGCGGTTACTGTACCTAATGTGATTATTATGCATTTATATGTTGCTACCATAACTCTGAATATACACAATTCCTCTTAGTTTACTAGTAATAACTTTCGTTTTGTCAAAGTATGAACACATCTTTATATAACTTTGACGGGACCTCATTAAAAAAATGTACATGGGCACTAGTGCTATTAAATGTTGATGTATTTAATAAGATTTCTTAAATGGTATTAAAATTATTGATTTATTACTAAAAATACAAGAAAAAAATAGATATCTGACACAGCCCCTATTTTACGTGACTCCATTTTACTTATTTAAAATGTTTGTGATCCATACATGTGTTTTCTAAATCTCCAATTTTACTCTATCACAGTGAGAGGTAGATAGCGGAGATATTTGTCAAGTATGAGTGAGATAGATAGTGATCCTACTCATACATATGTATATATAGTATCAAGCTTATAACAATAACTATTAAAGTAGGCTGTAGATATCAAGAATTTATTTCGAAATAAGTTAGTAAATAGTTTATTAATAAAAGTTTTTTTAAGGTACTATTACAGAGGAATGGTTATAGGTGTAAAGGCTTTAATGTTGAATGTATTGTTCATTTGCTATCAATTATTGTCTAAAAGTTTTTGGTTTTAAAAATAATCAATGACAATGATAATATAGTAAGAAAAAGTGTTTTTAAAATTAGGATTGCTACATATAAAAATCAATTATCGTTTTACAATATATCTTCGCAGACTTTGAATTGTCAGCAGTTATTGGTCTACCGCATTAAATAAAAAAAATAATGTTACGTATTTCAGAGAACATAATTAAACATTTTAAAGTTTTTCCCTGACAAATCAGTAATACATTATCATCCCTCCTACAAATCCTGTTTAATTAGTGTTCGTTTTTTAAAATATTAATGAAGTTTATTGGAGACTATTTATGTTTTCTAACAAGTATTTAAAAAGATGTTTTATGTTTAGTTCTGAATCAACATAATGGAATACAAAAATAAATTAGATACCTGAATCCAGACCAAGCAAATCCACCCAAACCCACAGCAATGGTGAGAAATATAATGCAACCCACCACACTGCTTGCATATGCGGCGGCCACCATAAAAACTGTCTGAAATTATGAAGGGGAAATAAAAATAAAAAATTTTGTTTTTTTTTTTCTTATTTTTTCTCCTTTTACTAGTGACTCAGTCTGAATTTGGTGAAGTCATAAAGGTTAACAAGACTGTGTACAGGTAAAGAAGTATTAAAAAATTTTACATTTTATTTATAATTTTAAAACATCATTCCTAAGGTGAACTATCTTATATAAAGTCAATCTTAGCACAAAGACGTTTGTCTTTTTTAATTTAGCAAGTTTTCGCGGCTTATATACTATTTATCTATACTTTATCTATGGTGTTCTAAAACCGGATCAAAATGTAATATATTTAGACGGTAATAACACGAGACTTGATATAATAGTATAGTTAGGTAATTAAAATGTTACAGGTTAATAGAAACATTTTAGAGTTAAAAATTACTGGGAATAGTTATTTTTTTATCTGAATATATTTTACAGTTAAATTGAGATTTAATAAATTATATTCTAGGCTGAGTCTCATCATTGACGAAATTAAAAATTAAAATAAAAATCTTTCAAATAATTATATTGAGGCCTGGATGTAGGAAGTCTCACCTGGGACAAAAACGCACCGCAATTGAATATCTTTCTTATGTTGGTCCTTGTAAATGTGCCGCGTTTCAACAGCCAGTCGGCCAAGTGGCCCGCGAACTGCAGAACAATGGCCATGGCCAAGTATGGCACTGCCGATAGCCAGCCCGTTTGCGATGTTTCAAACTTGAATACGTCTGAAAATTTATTAAAGAAATCAAAAAATATCTAATTTTCATTTAAATTCAGGTTATTCATTTGAACAATATTGAAGTTTATAAATGCAAAATAGTTTTACATTTAAAAGATAAAGTAAATATGTACAAAGGAAAACATGACTTGTCAGAGTTTGAAGAAGAGAATTTCCCTTCTTCTTCAAAGTCAAGGTACAACGAAATGTATCGCGTCTGACTTCACGGCCTTTCCACCTAGCAGACAACGGACTCCACCGAACCTATTACCCAAAGACGAAAAAGACCAATACACCGAGTATTCCAAGAATAAGCATTTTTCAGCTTGCTCCGATGGATTTAGTCTTTCACTTCGCCGTAATTCAGCCGTGGAAGCTAATTAAGCCACCAGCAGCTCCACCGCTGCCGCATCCGAGGAGTGATCTCGTTTAGTAACGGAGAAAAGAGAGACATTGCAATACCGACACACTACATTGTCTCTCTTCGCTCGCGACCTAGCCTTAGCTGGGGGAGCAGAAATCGACGTTTCTACCTTTGCTCTAGGTTGGGGTCATCTTGCATAAACGTACATGATACGTACCCTCTGGGAACAGTCGAGCTTGTGCCTGGATTTTCTCAGCATATCAGCATTCCGATCCAGTAGTAGCTTACTACACATAATTTTAAAATACTTGCTGATTCAAAAGTGCGTGTCAATGCCTATTTAAGTAAAGATATTTTGAATTCGAAGTTGAAGGTCAAGGTAATTTATGTAGGACCCACTAAAACCCCCTCGGTGGTCATTCATGATACTTTTGGAGAAGCTCCTGGATCTCCAAAGGCATAGGTTCGTCTAGCATATCCAGAATAATCTGTCTAATTTTCCGTACGGATACCAAGAAAAGGTGGATGGTGGTAGAACAAGACCGAAGTAATACCAGGATGGTCGGTATCTGATGGTGATCCATAAAAGCTTACCTTGCATAAAAGTAGGTAAAAAGGTGAGGAGTGTATAAAAGCCCCAGTTCTCACTGAAGTGCGCCATCACAATCGCCCACACCGGGCCCGAAGTCAGCATAGCGCAATAGGGATGACGAAGTCTCGAACCTTCCACACTCTGCGTGCCCCGGGATTCCTGCAATAGTATTTTTTTTACATAAGTATTTTTACCTGGCATATGTTGTTCTGCCGTTGAATCCGTTATGCCGTTACGTATGCCGTTGAATAATACTAATATTTTTACTTTGTTTGTTTCGCAGTAATGGTTGAAAAATTAAACAGTTAAAAATAATAAAAAAAAAAAACAGAATATAAAAGTCGTCACTTACCTGTATGTATTTAAGTTCGGCCGCTGTTATGTGGGGATCCTTTTCTGGTGAATCCTTTACAACCAGCCACCAAATTGTTGTCCACACCAACCCCATGATACCTGAGGACACATTTATTTTTATATTATTGAAAAAAAAAATATTCTTTAGTATCATTTCTTGCAGACTTGCTTGCTTGCCTGTCGCATTCCATTACCTTATACAGGTTGATAAAAAATAGCTGTAAAACCTTTAAAGATTTTGTATGACATACACTATACATTCACACTTCAAAACTTTTATACCTGTAACCAGTCGCCATGTACATCTCTATATATTATTTTAGATTTTGACATAAAATATTTGAACAGTTTTACCAAATACATAGAAAATTCCGGGCCAGCCAGTGTAGTGTGCCAGCAAGGAGCAGATAGGCATGGAGACGACAGTGCCCGCGTAACTTCCGCTGAACGCAAAGGTGGCCAGTCGGGCTCGTTCTTCGCTCGGAGCCCATCGCGACCACACCGCATGAATACAAGGATACGTCACGCCCTGGGGACATAAAAACGGTTCTTTTTATATGTGCGACTACGGCTTTTACATAACAGACATATAACGACTACATACTACTACGAAGACATAATATTAATGACATGTACCCATGTCCATACTAAGTAACGACTTAATTTAATTTGATGAAAATAAATTATGTAATGTTTTTTGTAAACATTCATCAATGCTGGACATAGGTCTTCGCTACATCCTTCCATCATAAGCTGTTTCTTTACTTTCTTTGACTCCGGAACGCTGTTGCTCAATTCATCTACATTTCTACATTCAGCCATAACTTCACTGTCATAATATTTTAGTTTTTTTGGTAAATCTCCTGGATACGCACAAAAGTGTTTACTGTGTTTTTTTGAATTCCTTCCCCCAGAGGAAAGAACATATGTGGAATTCATCCACTAAAACTACCTCGGTGATCGTCGTCTTTATCTTTGAAGGAGCACCTGAAACTCGTACGGAACGCATAAGGCACTTTGACAAGGTATATTCTGCGGTGAAGCTGATCCTGCTCCCGTATCTTTGCCGTGCAGCAGCAACATGGTAACATTTCGTATTGCCGCCCTCTCAGGTTCATTATCCGTCACCACAATGACATACAAACATATAATCAACCCACTGCTACTTAATCAAGCAAGATTTTGAAATCCAAGACTACTTTAGTAGGTCGCCGGATATTCTTAAAATTTACTTAAATTTATACTATTGTGGTGATCTCACCACAGACAACGCGTCGCTTGTCTTACGTAACTAATTTCCGGAATGACAAACATTTTTATGCTTTTAAATTACACGTGTGACTGTTAATATGTTTGTTTATATTTAAAAAGACTTTTATTAAATAAAATATGAATATGAGTTACCTCAAACAGGCCCTCTACTATCCTTACAGCGATTAACAGTGCTGTGCTTGTGTGAGCGAGCGGTGGCGTAAAAAGGGTCAACAGTGAGGTGGCACCGATGCCGATAGCAAACACTCTGGAATTAAACAAATTGTAATTTTAGTGATTTATTCGTATTATCATCATTCGTAATAATCATTTGTGTACGTGATAGGAAGTATACCGAAGTAGAGAAGAGTTCAATTTGATAGAGAACGTAATCAAATTGAACTTTCTCTAATGACAACCTGCATTTGATGTAATTGAAGTAATGCCGTTAGCCGATTTAGGCTTCGTGCATTTTCCTCTACAATGAGCTCACGAAAACAGCGGTCCGTAGACTAAAATTTTATTCTGGAGGATCGTATTCCAATTAATACGATCACGTGTACACGAACAGCGACCATACCTGTTTAGGTGTGAAGGGTAAAGAATCGGGAATGGCAACTTTAAGTTACGAGTACATTGTTGCTTCCAAACCCTACAACGTACTCAGATGGGTTTGTTGTGTAATCATTTTCACAAATAAAACAGAAACATTCCAATATAAACTTCGTTATCACTTAAAAATCCTTTAAACTGTAGTTGAATTTTTAGTCTAATCAACTTGTTAAATTTAATGCCTGGTTATTCAGAAAAAAAGTAAAACCGTACGTGAACATTCGTTTAAAAAAGAGTTTCTAATTTTATGGAGCCTAGACTAAATGTATTAGCTTAGTTACATTTCTTTTTTAACCCTATAAACAAAGCTATTATTTATCTTTATTAATAGTATTCTGCACATTAACAAGAATATCATATATGTGTTTCTTGACAAAACTTTTCACTTAGTTATTATATCTCATATTATAAGATGGCAAGAATGTAACGAAGTAACCCTTAGGTCATAAGTCTGTGAATTTATTTCAATATACCGCATAGCGAATGGCTGAATTTTGACATGTTTACTAGTAAGAACGATAATAAATGATTACTTTCGTTCTTACATAATAATTTTTAAAGATTATATGATAATTCTATTAGAAATAATTATGGAAGGTAAATAGCCCTGTGTAGGCAATACAGCGCAGTACAAAAAAGTGCAAATGTAATGTGTAAAGTATTTCGAAATAAAATAACAAACAGGACTTCATATCACTTGTCATTTAGATACAAGATGACTTGTCGCTTTAACCGCAATGTCCTCTAAATCGGAACATATGAAAACATAATTACTCGACGGGAAATATTTTTGTTTCCTATAAGGCATCTTACTGTATACATTTGAAGTGATTGTTGAATTAAAAGCTGTGGTAAAAAAGATATTCTTTCACGAAGGCATTGTGGCGGTGCCTATGCTCTAAGCCATGGTTGCACAGACTTATTAAGACTAGGGGTCACTTGGACAAATCATGAACTGATAGCGGGCCGGCCGCCAGAAATATAGGTAATTAAATTTTTTTGCTTCTATTTTGGAATAGAATTTAATATTTTTCAAATGTACGGAAGTATTATTTTTGCCGTGGTCTGTGCATCCATGTTCTAAGCTAACAATACTATGTTCCAGTTTGATGAATGATACGATAAAAATGAGGTATTACGACTATAAATCCTATTTAACGACGTTGTGATAAGCAACTGTTTGTTTAATTAGCAATGCACTGGAATTCTAGTGAAAAATCTGTAATGATTTTAATTCTAGTTTTTCCGTACATTTTTCTTGATATTTTCGTATTTTACACATTTTCGGGTAGATTTAGATTAGTTAAATTTTTATGTCGAATGTTTCGTTTTCACGCTTCTTCATAGAACAAAACATACATATTATAGTAACGTAAGTCTCACTTATTAGTCTCTAGATGGTTCACAGTGTCTAAAAATACAATAGTACATAAACAGTACAGTCCATTCATGATAAGAATTAGCCATTCTGTTCTAAAGTATGCCTTTAACTGGTCACTGTGAAAATGACTTTCTAATTGGAGACAATTTCATCGGTGGGGTACTGGCTGGGCTAAAAAAATAATGATTCAATCGAACGGACTGATTAATAATTAATGTCTCATTAATATCTTTTATTATAATCCTTATATTTTAAAATGATGAGCGAAGATGTCATTATCGCCAGATTTTGGATTACAAAATTTTGTACACCAAGTGTCACTTATTATAAGACGAATTAGCGGTAATTATCACTCGCTTTTTAGAATTAAAAAAAGATAAGCAGTTGTAACTTAAAGCTACTATTCGTAATGTTTAGTTTTTAATCTTAAATCTTTGTGTTTTAAAAATGGAACGAACCTGTTACCTCCTATTTTAGCTGCTAGCCAGCCGCCCGGAAGTTGCGTAATCAGATAGCCGTAGAAGAACGAGCTCAGCACCAGTCCTTTGGTTTGTGAGCTCCATTCGAACTCTGGTGCCTGTGGGTTTTAGTAAAAAAAGTTATTAAAACCTTTACATCCAATTACTATTTATTCATATATTGTTGCTTTTGTATCCATTCCATCACGTTATTTGAGAAAGTCTTATGTAAGTAAAAGTCAGAAATAGTTTTGCTATTTTTAGTAAGAGTCGAGAAATATATTTGTTTCTTGTAGTACTATAACAATCACTAAAATTATTTTACAACGTTAATCTTGTGAGTTTTAACGTAACATCTATTTCTTGCGCTAAATTTATTTCAGTATTGTAGTGTATGTATATAATTATGACTATTTCTGTCTGACTGTTTGACTAACAGTTCGGTTTCCGCAATTAGCACTTATGCATGCGTCAAGCAAATAGGTTTACTGAGTTCATCCTTTAAGGTTTTGCCCCACGCAGACCTCAAGACAAGATTTTGTTCGACATCGCAAAGACCTTTGACAACTGTACACTCAAGGTGTTCAAGACAGGCTCGTTAAGATCATACTAGCCTTCCTGTCGAACCTCACTTTTCGATACCTAGCAGAAGGCGCAGTCTCCACTGCTGGACCCATCCATGGAGGCGTCCTCCTTTTTTGATTTTATGAAACCAATTCTGTTTAGCACCGCATTATTAAGAGATTTGTACAAGATGATTCTGATTTCTTCGATAAAGGATGCAGAAGAATTATCGACTAAAGAGAAGGTAAGGAAACTATATAAAGCTACCGGTAAGTGAGAATTTGAATATGAATTTGAATACCAGTAAGAGAAAGACGAATATTATAAGAGTTTTTTTTTGTAAGTCAACTTCCATAGCTTTTTTATAACTTTACGGGAGAATTTTCATAACAGAAAAATATCTTTTAAGTTTCTCGATTGAGCTTAAGTTACGGTTTAATACGCGCTGTACTAAAACAAATGTTTGACATTGATTTTTTTACTGTTTTGTACCGAATATAAAATATAATAAAATTTTAATATAAACATATTATATTCTATATCTACTATACTTCATAGAATTAAGAACTTAATTAAGCGTATAAAAATAGTTTATCCTGGCTTAGCAATAAATACGAAAAGAAACTAATAAAAAGCAAAAATAAAAAAGAAAACCAAATACGATTGGTTAGAACAAAAATTTACTCGTAACACACTACAATTTTTAATTATGGCGTCTGGTTAGTCGGCAAAATGTAAAAACAGTTGCCAACCTTAATTCTCGGCTTTACTATGGTGCTACTTAATTTTGTCACATAGCATTCTCCATTAATTTTTCTTAAGGATTGTACTACCTGGCGTTTTTGATTCATGTCTACATTTAGTTTGGTACGTAAACTTATCAGTAAAATTATATAGTTAAAGGCCGTAAAAGGAAATAGGGCGAAATATCACTAAATTTTTATAGCCTCTAAGTAATCACAAAATCCTAGGACATAATCTAATGTACAATTCCATTACCATAATCGGTCACATCTAGGTTTTTTGTCTCGCATAATATGAGAAGGCAAATGTAATAAACTCTACCGAGGCAGTTAAAACGGGCGAACCCTTGTGAACTTAATACGCGTTTGATAAGGATAAAGATTTACGGACCATCATATTAAATGTATTTCTCGCTTGTATAAATTTATGTTTTTTACTGGACCTTGCAAATTTCACTATACGTTCATAGCTGCTGCGATATCCTAGTGGATAACTTCTTACAATCGTCCGCCGTACGTTCATAACATTGACACGACTTACAATTTTACTTTACTTAACAATTTTAAATATTTTATAAAGAATATTTTTTTATTTATCCAAGTTGTCAAGAAACAACTTTGACATCAATTTGAATAAATGTAACAAATTTTAAATGAAAACTCATGTAATTCCTAATACTACATGCATATTTAATATATAAGAATTTAATCTAACTCATTGCACTCGGAATGTCAGCACTGCTGGCATGAAGTTTTATTCCGGCAATTCAGAATGCAGACATTGTTGGCATGACATTATACAAGGAATGCGCAATAAAAATAAACCCATAACACATGAACGATTTCGAAAAATGTTACTGATGGAATTAATTGAAGATTTTCATGCACCCAAATTACGACCAGGGCAAGTATCCAGTAGTAATAAGGAGCAACACCTAGAAAAAGTTCAACATTTCAATTTTCAATTACCTGGAAGAAAAACTAAGGACTGTCCGGTGTGTTCCAAGCCCAATGTTCGTAGCGAAAGAGGATCAAGGAACGGTTTTAAGCGAAATTTCAAATTTGAAACAAAAAATTGAAAAAAATAAAACTTCATATATTCTCTCAATAAATTTATGTAAAAATGTATTTTATTGTTTTAATTTTTTTAACAAAATTTTATCCAACATTTTTATTGACAAAATATATATGTCATTATCGAGTTGTTAGAAGGAAATGTGAAAATAATCTCAGTGTGCGAAGTTCTAATCTATGATTCATTTAAAATTTATTAAAGGTTTAATTTTAGTAAAGGCCATAGTACTAAAGGACATGTAATTTTTGGATCGTGGTACTACATGAACAAAATTAATAAAATGGGAGATTGTTGCAACACATTTGTTTGGCAAAATAACACCAAAAACATTTTGTACCACGTTGAAGAACCGCTAAATTTACACGTGAGCGGAGTTCAAGTGAATACACTGAACCATTAATGATTTAACATCACACAACCCTGTATAAATTAGTTGATACCGCGTGGTAGCTTACATATTGTACCCTTTCTGAGAGGAGGCGAAAGAGATGTTATGAACATTACAAGAGAAATAAAAAAACTAATAGTAACAAAACGGACAATATTTATAGCATAAGCTTGGCTTCTATAAATGTTATATGATACCTAGGTGATGCACGAAAGATTAACTCTGGCTACAATTGTATTTAAAAACAACTGTATATTGTATGTCTAATTTTATTAGAGATAATCCGACCACGACATTAGTATATCTAAATCTTTGAACAAAAAAACATGACAAACCATTTTTCGGACTTCGTAACTATTATATTTTACTAAAGAATATTATGTCGTTGAATATGTCTTGCGTAGAACTTTTTCATAGTTATAAAGCGTGTTAAGCGAGAGACAAGTATGCTAGCCGTTTTGAAGCATAGAAATGATGTGCCATCTTCATATAGTCAATGGAAAAATGTTTCGGTATTGGCAAAACAAACGTATTACGCATTTATTTTAATACAAACTTTCTAAAGAGACTTTGTACTGCCAAAACTTATTAGCCTGTAGCATTTCAACAGAAAACAAAATGAGACGTGTTTTAGAGAATTCATTTCTGTTAATGATTTGATTTATTAGTATTAAACTAAAATTATTAATATGAAAAAGATCTATGTTATTTTTAATATTTTCCTAGCAATTTTAAAATTTTCCTTTACAAGGACGTTTCTTGTGTATAAACAAGGATACCATAAAAATGGTTTATTAGTGGAAACGACGTTTGAGTTTAGAAATACAACTCCTACTCACGTAAATGATGGTTCCATTTTCCAGTTCGGTTTGGACGGGTTCTGTCATGGCGACCACGGCGACGGAGAGGTTCACACGGAGCGCGTAGCAATTGAAGAAACCAAAAAACGCCAGGAGTGCTACCAGTAGTCTCCGCTTCCTCCAGAAGCGCCATGTTGTTTGTTCTTGAGTTTTCTCCCTGCAAAAATGAACAAATTTTTTCTTAATAATAAAAGGATACTTGGGATGAAGACATTGATTACAGATAATAAAATCTGTTTAAAATTTAAAACCTAATTATCTGAACTTAAGTACTTTTTTACTATGCGGGAAATGAAATACTAAATATATTTACCATAAATAATTCGCAATTGCCCTAAGTCTAGGTTTGGCCCTATCGGGCGCCTTGTGTTGGGATACATTGAAGCCGCCTCATAAACCGGTAAAATTGTATGAATGAACGAATATTGAATGATGTAATGACCCGAGTGATGGTTTCCGAAAGAACCCTCGAGCCGTTTTTGACATTTATGTAAACGTGGTTTAGGCTGTGTCCTAGCCTTCCTGGCTCTGTCCTTTCGACCCCGAATCCAGTAATTGCCAATAAGGCTAGTATAGATCCTGACGGAAAATATAAAGTGGATCTACAGCGCACAATTCAAAAACTTTTGCACGCTATTAAGGTTAATGCCCCAATACCAGCAATATCCAAAATCGGTATTAATTATCGTATCAGATATTCCAGATCGGTGTTATGAAAACTAACATCCTTCCATTCGGTAGAAGTTATAGCAAAACAGAACTTGTATATTAGATTAAAAGTTTGAATACCATATTTGAATACAAAAATATCTTGTATATCGGTAAGTATAGACCATTTTATACCAAATATTATCTATTTTGGCGGTAAAAATTTCTAGGCTGGAGGTACATACGTATGGCTTGAAATATAATGCTTATCACCATTCCAACAACAACTATCACTTGTTAGTGAGTTTATCAATATTACAGTTTAAATGTCGCTATAGGTATTTCATAAAGAAGGAAGTCTACGTCCAATGCGTGTTACAGGTGATGATTCACAGTGTTTAAACTTGGTCTTTTACTCTGGGCCTCATTGTCTAGCTGCTGATCAAACCACGAGATCGAATGAGGCGATGACGTAAGCAACCGACAAAGTGACAAGACAGCGACAAGCAGAGCTTAGGATCTCTACCCATAAGATGGACAAGACCTTGTTAAAGTCTTCGGAAGACTCTGGATGCAGATCGCTTTCAACCGGACCAACAGGAAATCTATGGGGAAGCCTATCTTTTGCAGTAGAAGACTTTTCACAGAAATGGTTATGATGTCAGTTGCTTTTAGGAGCGCACTGCTTAGTGTTATATAAAAGATTTGACGTTAATGGCGTTGGTTTTTACATAAGTTGAATAAAAATCATACGTCAAACGTAGCATTGAAATGTAACAGTACATTGGTTACGTGCGCTTTCGTAAGACACTAGTAGCATAACAGGCGAGGTTACTGGTTTAATAGTTTGGCGAACTTCTGTATTGGCCGGTATTTACTACGCGGTTAATATAATCGGGGCGGCATGAAGCGTGACGTTACGAAACTGGGTCATGCTGCAAATTCGAATTCAATCTTAGTTATGTTTTAAGTTAATTTTAACACATGAACACAGATAAGATCTTATACTTCCATTTTAGGTATATATTTTTTTTTTCATTATAGATTTTGGCTCTTCCTCCTAATACCTTCAAGGCGTGAGTTATCCCAGGTAATTTTATTTTAACAGTGTTTCTAATGTATTCTATTTATAGTTGAATGAAAAATAGCTGATTTTGAGCTACTACTAGTCTGTTTTTTTCTTTAAACTGGATCTAGCTCGACACTGTTTAGTAGCTGGCATTTACAGATTTCGTTGGCTTTAAAGAGAACCCGACAAGCTGTAAGCCTATATTTCGTTTACGAAACTTAGCTCGAGGCCTGCTTCGGGAACCCCGGCTTCATACTATCAACTACTATCAAATACTATTCACGCTTATATAGAAGATGATGTTCTTCTTTTTTTTCAGCTGTTAGATGCCCACTGTAAAGTATAGGCGTCCCCCAAAGATCACTGCGATGACCGGTCTTGCGCTGTCTTTATTCTACAACCTTCAACTATGTCGTCGGTCTACCTAGTAGGGGGCGTATCTATGCCACGTCTACCGGTCGTGATCGTTGAGCCTGTCGGTTCCAACAACCGGCCGGCTATATCCTTAACTTTGGATCCCTTGCCGATAACCTCATTTCTGATTAGATCACGTAGCGAAACTCCGAGAATTGTTCTCTCTATTTTTTTTAGATGCCCTTGACACTTCTTATGAGGCTTGTCGAAAGCGACCACATCTTGGATCAGTATGTCAATACTAACAACACACATTGACTAAAGATCTTAGCTATTAAAAACAGTAAAAGTCACACAAAATGTAACTAACTAAATATGTAGTAATCTTCGATGAGCCGAGATAGTAAAGCTTCGAGTAGCCCAGTGGTAGAGGACTGAGACTTGAAATCGTAGGTCGCAGGTTCGATTCCCGGAATATATTTTGATATAATTCACACTTTGTCCATTAATTATCCTGGATTTCCATTGCTCACAAACAAGTTTCCAGAGGATGGGTAGCAGTGAATTTATAGTGATATTTTGCCGACATAAGAAACATTCGTTTCATAATAAAAAAAACCGAACGTTTCCTTATCTATATAAATAATTACGGTAAAAAGATATTCAGTCTGTTGTACGTAGCCAAAGTGTCTGTTCGATAATGTGTTAGTCAGATAAATATCTTTTTATGTCAGTGCATTGAAAATATTCAATTAGCTAAAAAAAAAACCTTAAAGACGAATATTTTATTTTAAAACACAATTAAACAAATATGTCGTATAATAGACGACTTACAACATGCAGTAATATTAAAATTGAATATTATGAATTTAAAAATTGAGCCTCCGATCGTCAAGAATTTTACAAATAGCATTAAGACGTGTTGAATTAACAAAAATTCAAATATGGATCAAATAAAAGCAAGGAATACATATGTACTGATTTATCAAGGTATCATCATAAAGCTTAGAAACTTGAAATTTGGTACTAATATTAAGAACGGATTATATAAAAATCCAACCGCGGAGGGTTTTAAGAGAACGATTTTAAAGTCGTAAAGTGTAGTGCGCCGAGGTCATGTCTTATACAATATGAAAAGTAGACAATTACACAAACTTTCTCAGCTACATATTGTGAAACAATTTGTTATATTAGTTAGTTATTCGTTTTTGAGAAAAGGAAATTCTTGAAATTCCTTGAAGTTTATTCTTTTTTTAAATGGCCCGACAAAGGCAACATTGGATTTCGAGCACAAGGACATATTCTGAATTCTAACAGAATTTTATTTTCTTTGCGGATTTTCATAACTGTAATGACCTGTTTCGGCTATTGACTTCATTTGATTTCGCATAAAAACTTTGAAGAATTAATGAAGTTTTATAGTAAAATGCATGTATTCTAACAAATTACACACAATAATGTCATTTCAAAGTCGAAGATGGGTGTTTATCATGGTTAATTTTAATATTTTTGTCGTTATGGTTTACAACAGACAATCGAAATTTCAATTTAAGTAACAGCTGGATATTCCGAATGAGGGAAAACAGGAAGTTAACTGGCGTGAAATGCGCACGATAGGAACATTCGAACGAAAGTAGGTTCCATGTTTATGTGTGAAAATTATATTTTTAAATAATATTGCATGTGTTTATTTTTAACATTGGAGGGTAAAATATTAGCCAGTTTCATAATATTTAATATCCCATAATCAGACACATATAATTCAGGCATAGCAAACCGTTGGTTAAGAATGATTAAAAGTCTTTTAGATAGATTATCTTCATTGTTAAAAGTCGTGTTCTTCCTGAAAAGCTTTAGTCCATAATTCGACAAGTTGACTCCGCAGGTTTCTATTGCTTTTCTAAATTCTACCGTTATTATGAGGCCAGTTACCACTCGAACAGAGTCCGCTTTTGATCTCTTTCCCTCTACTTTTCCTACGAAAAGCAGCTTATCTCCGATGCCTCCGTGCTATGTGGCTGAAGTAATCCAGAATCCGTATGTTACAGATGGTTAATTGAGAACATATCTGTTGGTTCTCTTGTCAGTCATGCGTAGCATTCCTCGTCAGCAGCACATTTCAAGAGCGCCGATCTTGCTTCAGTCTTCCCTGCGGTACAAGGTTCAGATGAATAAAAAGAAGATTAAGAATATCAGCGTTCTTACTAGTCTCATTCTTGTAGTGTAGTTGTAGACACTTCATTTCTGACATTTACTGGCAGAATTTCTGTTATTTAAAGTACATCAGCGAAATTTACTGACTACTACTTAATTATATTATAATTTTTGAATATTGTAAAAATGTTATGAATTCATTACTATGAGTGGTAGTTAAAGATTTCCGGTCATTAACTAAAATAAAAAATTATCTTTTTAGAGTTGAGTAGATATCTTATATATTTATTTTTTGTAATTTAACACAATTATTTTAATTGAAAATTCTTACACCGCGTCGTTACACAGGTAGTTCGGTGAGAGTGAAAAATGTCTTGTTTACTAGGCCGCAGTAGAGAGTCGTTAAATAGAGCAAAACGATATAAAAGTGAAATATACAAATAGAAATCCTAAGCGGATCTGCGCAGTGCCTATTGACATTTCCAAAACACACACTATACACTGCGAAACCAAGTAATTCACAGTCAATCCAAAACATGTCAAACAAGAATATTCAGGAAGAAAAAGCTCTCGATTTTCCTAGTTGGAAGAGTTGTCGGAGTTTTTTCCGCTTTCCCGTGGTGGCAATAATGTTAGACAGGCGATAGTTATCGACTAAGTCGAGGTTAGATCTTCTCGAGGACTCTTCAGTCGTAATACTAAACGTGTAATAAGTATCTAATAGATTCAGGCGTTACTTTGCGGAAGTCCATTCTAACAAAGAAATGGATTAATATATAGCAACTTCCGCTATGCAGCAGTAGTCGTGCAATGAAATGCACCGCCTGCCAGCCCACTGATAAATGCGCGTGTGGTAAACAATGCGAAACACAACTACCACCACAATTCAACACATGTTTCACCCCTCCACGGGGCAGGAGATGTTACACCGACTAGTGCCAAACACCGAATGATAAGTGATAACTCAAGTCCAGGTCCCCTGCTAAAGTCCCTTGCAAATATGGCGAATAATGAAGTAAAAACACTTATACCTTCATACAAATAAAAGGGGTAATATGTATGTCTGTCGTTAGCTGGAAAAAGGTGTGTTGTCTTTGGTTCATCATTATTGTTTCGGCCGGGTAACATTCCCTACTGAACAGAAGCCTCTTCCATATATTTACATAAGGATCGGTTGCAAAAAACCGGCAGCTTGCATCAAGTGTTTTCGGACAATCGTAACCAGGTCTGTCCACTTTGAAATCGTACTCTGCACTTTATAGTCTTTGGTTAATCACATTGGCGCGCATGTACAACGTGGAAAACTTATTTTATATTGATAAATAAAAAATATAAACATTGATAGTGGTTTCTATAATACCACGTTCGATTTATATTTTTTTTCCTTTGGAATGAGACAGCCTAATAGCTTTTAACACTACGGAATACTTCAGATAGCTAGTAGTATATAACACGACCAACAAGGAGAATGTCGCTTGTAAGGAAGTATGTAATGACCCCTAAGTTACAAACTGTTACTTAACATCGGGCGTGTCTCCGTTGTGTCGTTAATGTAATATATAATGATCATTATATTCTAATGGTTTAACTTCTGGCGAGAGCTTTGCTAATGTGTTCGTATACTATTATAATAGGGTTCCATATTTGTGATAACTTATTGCAATTAGAAGCGTACCGTTGAAATGTTAAAAAAGGAATGTTATAATTAGGGCCGTGCAAGTGCACCAAACAATAGTTAACTACATATTGAAAAATGTTTATATACTATTGTCAAACATTATACGGTATGTGTTTTTTTATTTATTGAATATTTTAAAAACCTGAGTTTGTATTTGCAGTAAAAATATTGGCACTAAATAAAAAAAACAATAAAAAATTATTGAAAATATAAGATTAAAATATATATTAAATTCTCAGGTACTAATTCAAGGCAGTCAACAATCATCAAACAATTCTCTCTTGACGAGGTTTAATACACAGCAATGGGAGTAATAAATTTTATTGCAGATTAAAAATTTACGCGCATTCAAAGTCATTCGAAGTTAGTTCTAAATACAAAACAAATTATATTTTGATTTATTGTAAAAATAAACATCACAAATTATTTATCCAATAATGTTAAGTTTTATACGTCTGTTCAGTTTAACCAATTTGGAAACAGTTTACTATTTACGTAATTATACATATATACAGGCAATATTCTAATATATGATTGTAAACAAGTAGAAGTCTTTTTTCTACACACAAAACTCGAGTATTTAATTTATTGTTTTATCTTATGCATTAATTTTTAATTGAGTATATAGAATTAAAATGCATATTTTAGTTACATATTTTACTACGTAGATATTTACAAAAAATTAAAAAGCAAACGTCTGCAGAATAAACACTACGATATCTAAACGTGACGCAACAAGCCAGAGTCCAAACAAACCTGAACAGTTAAACATGCTAAACAAAGAGTCACTGAAACAATGAACGCAGACGGAAGTGACAATCATTTGTAAACAGCCATTAGAGCAGATATCACTTCGCTGCCGTCTCCCCCTCTGGGGAAGTCGTTAACCAAATCCCGATGGTGCAATCAATTGTACTTCTGTAAGATGCTTGTCAATGGTGTCGGACAATCTAATTAGGTTGTGACCCAATTACACTTTTAAATCTTACTTCCGCCTCATTCTTCAATTTAATCATTCTATCGGAAGATTCCATTATTGAATGAGTTTAAAGGGCCTTAATTGCTGTCGAAAAAGTGGATATTTTTAATAATCTTTTACGTTTTTATATTTACGTGGAAATCTTCATCATAACAGACTGTAGTAATCATAGGCTAAGTAATTTGAAGACTTGTTAACTCGACACTTATTATTACTTCGCACTTCTTTCTTAATTTTTTAATCAATTTAAAAAGATGAGCAGTATCTCTCTGTAGATAATCCTAATGTTTGGGAATACAATTATCCTACGCCGAAATTAAAAGAGGAAGAGAAACATGAAAAAGCACAAAGATTAAGCTTAACATTTTTATTTTACATTTATACCATTTGTATTTATATTTGAACTGCAAATCAAAAATATTTATTCTGATTATTTATGACTTTGTGACATATAACAAACATATTGTATTGAGTACGTAAATATTAAGTTTGGAAGTAATGACAAAATATTGTAGGTAAATCAACGTCGAACTTTAAGTAAGCAAAGGTAAATATGTCGATAGAATAGACACTTATGATGGATGATGGAGGACATTCAAGTAATATGTCGTGTTTCTACGCACCAGTGGTTCATATTTGTAAGAACCCTTTTAAATTCAAGGTTAGACACGTTGCTTTTGTTAACAATACATTCTTACACGTAAAGCGACATAATCATTATTTTTACATTTAATATTTCGTCCCTATTACTTTTAATTGAATATTTTATTGTTGAAAATAACTGGTCAAGGGTATGAATACTGTATTTATTAAATTCTATTTCTATTAACCAATTGCTCAATGCCAGTGTCGCCTATGTTCAAGATTATTAACATTTCAGCCATGAGTCCACTATTGGACAAAGTCAAAGAAGCTTTATTATATAAGATTATTACAATGATGTATAATAGTCAGCTTAAAATTAAGTTTAAACTAGTTCATGCCGCCCCACCCACTGAGAAGAATTAACAAAAAATTCAATGAGAACAAAAAAAATCCCTTTAAGTTGGAATAATTTCTTTCCAAATGATTCCCATAAATTTCCATAACGACTGATTACAGGCGATCTACATCCAGTGTCTTCGACTGGCCGGTATATGGTTTACACTCCAGAACCTTAAATCACCAGCGGCCACCTGTTCTATGCGATGATGAGGCCCACAGCCACTTCAACTAAGCTGTATACGTTTCAGATAAAGCACTAAAATTATACTTTTTATAAGGAGCAATTTAACCTAACTCTAAAAGTTAGGTTAAATTCCAGAAAATCGGTAAAGTTTTTTAAGATAAACTATATATATATATATATATATATATATATATATATATAACAACCCACATACATATATGTATATATTTTAAGTAATTAAATATTTTTGACTTTTTTACTAACAACTTTTTTTGATATCAATGTTTTTATGACAAGTTTTAGCGTCTGTTTTAATATTGTAGCACTTTTCACCTAGCCTAGCTTTAATGGAAAAAATACCACAAACTTAGTTATAAATTTTTCATTATGCTTAAAACCACATTGAAATAATAATATATTAATATAGCGATGTATTCACCGGGCCTTGGACTTTGGACGGGCAAGCGCAGCCTGGGAACTCGTGGGGTGGGCCGACCACCTTGTTAAGATCGTCAGATAACGCTGGATGTTCGTTTTCAATCGGTCTTAATAAAAATCTCTCGTTATATCTATGTTCAGCAATGGAAGTTTTTTTGAAATGTTGATTATGGAAATATATTTAGTAATAATTAGTAATAATTGTTTCCATGACGATGCTTCAACCTGTACGATTATGTAAGTTTAATGCATTTTATAATTAAGTAATCAAACTTCACATTTAAATTAAAACAAAAAAGGGGAAAATATGAAACTCGGTTTTTTTGGCAATAATGACTAACCTTAATGATAATATATCACGCATATAAAAGAGCAGAAAAATAAAAAGTATAACACTCGAATAGCATCCAGTCTGCAATCGTGACTTTTTGAGATACATTAAGAAACATTTAATTATATCAATAATATGGTATGAAATGCCTTAAGAAAAAGAGGCTTAAGAAAACTACCTATCGTCCTGGTGCAGGTCAATTTTAGTCTCTATGTAAAAATCTAGACACTATTATTTAAATTATAGTAATCTGTATACTACTATTACATATATTTTATACGAGTTGGTTGCCGTTGACTGGTCGTACAACCAATGCAACGATAGTGTTGGCACTCAGAGTATCGTTTTTCCATATCCGGAGTTGTACACAATGCGGAGTGATTTTTTCGATCATATAGAAAAATGGGAAAACTTTTGACCACGATGCCGTAGCTCCAAGCTCTTATTCAATAAGGCCAGAATATATACGACTGTAGCCGAAGCAGTACACACCTCTAAAGTCCAACACAGATGTCGTTACATAGTGCACGACAAACTTTTCCAAAAGGGTCTTGATCTTGAATAGCGACGGATACGAACCAGGAGTCTGTGGACTATTCCATGCGAAACGTAAAACAAAATTTAATGCACTACCGTTGGAGGCGCAGAGAAAATATCACAGTTTCAAAAGGACGACCCTTTGTTAGCAACTGGGAAACGTAATTACAACGTTCTCCTTTTAGAAATTCCTTGGGAGTTATTTGAGCGTCTTGAACGCAGGCTCACTGTCACGATTGCCTGACCTAATTCTTTCGTCGTTGTAGATTAGAATTGTCACTTACAAAAACAGGATAAGAGCGCCCGGGGTAGTGTGCCTCATTTTCATGGAGCACTATTCCCATAGATTTGATTTTATTATTTTATATTCAATGTGAACTACACGCTGTACGTGACTTAATATTATAATCTACAATAATAGGGCCTTGTTATACTAGATACACGCATGTAAGCTGACTCCGATGACTTTAAATAAGATCTTTAAAACCCTATATCTTTAACAATCCAGTAGAAAATGAAGTCATAAAATTATTATTAGAAATTTAAGATACTTACGTAATGATAATATAGTGTGAAAAAGTGTTATCAAAATTCGGATTGCCGAGTCTTAAAATTAATTATTGATTACTATATTTCTATGTAAACTTTGTACTGCCATAATTTATTGGCTTGTCGCATTTCAATAGAAAATATAAAGTAATGAAACATAATCAGAGTAATCACGTTATTCTTTATAGTTAGAAATAGGTGTAAAATCTTTAAACAATTATAATGCCAAAAAATATAACCGAACAACCTGTATTATTAAGATTAACTGTTTTATAACAATCTTTTAATAACTGCTTATATGCACATGTTGCGATTCGGGAATGAATCTAATTAACTTTTATAGTAACCCTTTAAATTAATAGCAGCAATAACAGGAGAAACAATGGAATGTCAATTTCAAAGTCATCGAAAGATAATTTAAACCTGTTACTTCCAGTTTTTATTTTCTGGATTGAAGAACGCTCGTAAATTCAATTTAAACTCTTTGAATAACAGCCGTAGGTATAAACTGGTATATAGTTTTATAACAACAGGTTTACATTCTATGTCATTGAGTACACAGGCACGGATACCGGTTTCAAATTGGACTGAAATGAGCTTTTGTAACTACCTCTAATTTCCGCGTGTTTAACTGCATTAAAAACGGTTTTAATATTATGATACACAACAAATTTAATTTGATTTTTATTTGTGTAATTTTGTTTCTGTCGATTTTAAATTAATCTACTTCGGATGTGGCTCAACGGTTCTTAGTTGCGAGAATGTTCCGTGACGTTGACAATGGTATGTTTATCACATAAAATTAAAGATAGCGTTGTCTTTTGGCATACTATTTCCAGTTGATGATATCTTTTAAAATGTTAAAGCTTAGTACAGTATAGTTCTTTCTCTTTTATTTCTTTGAGAAATGACAACTTTAGAGTAAAATTTTATCCATTAAAGCTAAGATCTTCTCGGCTAATATCCGTCAGTGCCCTAAGACGGAACTCTAAGACCAATGTGTTAATAATTTATGGCACGGAACTCACAGTCGATCAACGTGCAACAAAATGAGTTATGCTTAGGATTTATCTACGATATCAAATCAGAAATGTAAAGATAGTTCAGCGTATTGGCAAGTTTAAGTGACAGTGGTCAGAATACATAGGATACAAAATAGTTGGTTACACGGGCCATAAGGTTCTGGAGTTGAGATCGCAAACTGGCAAGCACTGCGTAGAAGTCCTCTCGCAATGTGAACAGAAGACCTTATTCAGGTAGTCTAAAGACTCTGTATTCAGATAGCTTCAAACCTATATCTGATCTTATCTAAAATCTATGTTTACTGGACGCCTTATGACTGAAATGATGACAGTATTCTATAAAGTACCATAGACATTCAGAGTTGCCTCAGTACTACTTGAATGTTCCTGCTCTAAGAGTAACTATTCCAGTAATGTCTAATAAGACGACGTTATCATGAATTTTAATTTTGCTTAGGTTGGACGTAATGGATAATGACAATCGCATTTAAATAGTTTTGAAACGAAAATAATTATCACAACGCAGAAATTTTCACCAATCGATGAAATTCTCGTTTGGTTTTAAGTATAAAGTGTCAATACAAGGTTTATTCATTGTATTCTTAGTATTTTATAATTAACAAAAGGATATGTTACAAATTTATGTATTTCCTGTCAAAATTTACTTACTGATAATAGCTTTTTATCAATTGAAAGAGGTTATTGTAATTGAATCGTCGTGAAATTTATAATAAAGTAAACGTTTGCCTTGTAAATCTCTTAATTTGGTAGTGCGAAACTCAAAGCATTATAACTAAATTTAAGAGAAAAATCTCTAATTTTATTTTGGATTAAAAACGTTGGTAAGTATTAATTTGAAGTGTAGTTTGTTCTCTATATCTCTTTTTTGCCGCGAAACAGTATCGTTTTGTGCCATGACAAGCATCATAGCTTAAATTACTGCGTTCATATGACAGTGCTGTATTAAATTTAGAATTTAAAAATCCTGATTTAAATTGAATAGTGTCGATCGATTCTGGAATTGAAGATAAAATTACGGTGAAAGCTACAATCCCATGAAAACATTCTGTAATATGTAACATTAATTTTATTTTTCTATTGGAATGTGACAGGCCAATAAATTCTTATAAGCACTCTACAGGGACAGATAGTAAAAAATAATTGACTTTAATATGTTATATAGTAATCAGAATTTTTAAAAACGATTTTTCTTAGTACATTATCATTATATTATTTTTTTTGTAACCATATTATATTTTTGATTTTTAAAAAGAGTGTAACCTACATTAATTAACAGCAAATGAGCTGACATTCACCACCCTTTAAAGCTTTTACATGTATAAGTAATCATACTGTATATGTTAAACACGAAAGCAACTACTATTTATTTATAATAGAGAATGCATATTTTTGTCTTCTGCAATATAGTTTGTTGAATGAATGTCGCAAACAAACTTTCCAAGTGTAATTTAATTACAGTTCCCACGATTCGGTGTACAACGGGCAATGTACGAAGCAAACGCAGTCAAACTTTAGGACTTCCTAACAAAATTACCAGAAGAAATGAGGGTGGGAGGAAGAAAAACTTCTGTTTATTACTTTCTCTTTGATGTGGACGTGACAGTTTGCGAAATTAAAGTTTTTATTTCTCTCTTGTGTATACAAATGTTTGAAATTGCTGTTCGTGCTTCGCCAATAAAAAAAATATTCCTCAAATTTTTTCAAGTTTAGCCATAAAATAAAGACGACTTTTTAAAAACTTATTACAAAATAAAAAGCATAATGCTATTAAAATTATAATAAATACAATATTGTTAATAATAATAGTCAAATAAATTAAATACATAATAATAGAATGTAGTGTTCACAGGGTAGTATATAGAAGAGTCAAAAGAACTCCAGAAGAATGCCTTTTTCAAAACCGCTAAGCGCAGCATATGACGTCCGCCTACAAGGGGGACAGACGATCTTACTAAGGTTGTCGGAAGACTGGATTTGTAACTTCCCATCGGTCTTATTGAAAATCTATGGAAAAAATCTATGTCCAGCAGTGGACGTGATAAGAGATAAATTCATTTTTCTCGCCGCCAACATTTCCCTCTAAAATGAAAGAATAAAAAAATCAAAAGTTTATTTAACACAATATATTTACAAAATCTTACAATCTTTATAAAAATATTTTATCGTAAACGTAGGGTACATGAATATTTCTTACAAATAAAAATTTCTTTCCGAGGTGGTAACAATCCTCTTGAGGAATACGTTATGATTACTTATACGTCCATGCGTGGTAATGAGACTGTCCGCCCACGACATTCTACCCCCCCGTCTGTCTTTCCCCCCTATATCACTACCCAAGCTTTTAATTCAATGCCAGAACTACCCACGCATTGGTAATATTAAATAAACTTTTTACTTAAAGATTAAGACGAATACTACGTTTTAATTTAAATAATATAAGCACTAATGTAACAAATGTCAAATTAATGTTCATACATTCTGTTACACCGAATGTTACCATTGCATATGTTTATATATAACATAAGTAATTTACAAGACCCTATTTTTAAATATTTCGTGTATCTAAGTATATATATATATATATATATATATATATATATATATATATATATGTAGGTACACACACATGTGTCTATTCGATAGTATATTTTTCTTGACCTTTTAATATATAATGTGCCATGTAATAGACAGGAACTTTGGAATCTAAGACACATACTTGACCTAGTGTACATACTAGAGAAAACACGACGAGTTAATATACATCAGTTGTATTTTATAACACATAGCAAAAGCTACTAACTAATCTACCTTTTTAAAGTTTAACAAGAAGTTCTTCTGTTTTATATATTATAGTTCTACCGCCACCTACTAATATTGATTCATAATTTTGTATTAAATATCAAAGAGTACAATTTGGTATATTTCTGTTTAGCATGATAGAAAGGGCGGCAAATCATAATGATTTCACAAACCACAGATCACGTTTCCGTATCACGAACAATCACTCGTTAGATTGAATGAACCAATGGTTTCCTTCGGCAAACAGTGCCTAAGCAAATATGTGGGGAAATTTAATATTATACCTGTATTAATATTGAGGAAAATTCTGATAGACAAGTTGCTTTTACTTGTTATTTCTATAAACTATTTTCGTTTATTGCGTGTTATAGTTTTATACATGGTGATTATATCGTATCGATGATATAGTATTGATGATAGCTTTAAATAGGTCAAGCTGTAGCTCATATGTTGTCAATTAATGCGTGGTACATCTTGTCCAAAAATCAATGAAGTATGAAATAATAAAAAGCATTTTAGAACGAAACATAGATATATAAACGAAACGGATAACATAGATATATGAAAATTAATTATTGTTTACTATCTTTTCCTGTTAAATTCTGTACTGTTAGATGTTATTGGTCCGTCGTTTTCAGAAAGAAACAATAAACTAATATAACTTAATTCAAAGAGTTCACTTTGTAGATTTGACATAGGTGTAAAAGCATTTTGAAAATAAGTCAGCTATAGATTTACCTCTTTAAAGTTTTTATTTACATCTATAGCCAAACATCGTGTATACATACAATATATGTAGTTATAATGTCATATGCAAATATTGTACTTCGTTACTTAAACGACGTTATATGATGTTTTTAAATGGAAAATTTTATTAATAAATTATAAATTGTTTGAGCCAACGTTTCACTTCATTCATTCCATATAAAGCATCAAAAAATAGAAAAGAAGTTTCGACTGTTTTGTAATTTTTTAAAACTAAACAATTTAACAAGACAAAAGGCTGCCTCGTTTATATTAAAGAAAACAAATAGGAATAGCTCACTATGTGAAGGCACAATAAGATTGTTATCGTAGGAAGTTAGTAATAATATATATGAAATATTTGCTATACCAAAATTTGCAATTTAAAAATGAAATTTATAAAAAAATCATGGCAAAATACGAACTCGTACAAAACGCTGGCCTAGGACACTGAAGCCATTAGTTAGTTGATGGCGAAGTAATTGCCCACGAGGATAGACGACTTAATAATAGATCTATTCAGCTATACACATAAATTGCTTAGAGATAAGGTCTTCCTTGCAAATTGCGTAATAAAAGCTGATATCTGAAAGGATAAAAAGTTTTATATAAAACCATGTAAATTGAAATGTGTAACTTTAGTAAATGTAAACAATGTCGGATAACTTTTTTTCAAAGTTTATTTTCAAAAAACCTCTATTCAAAACCTTTCATTTTACTGGAAGGTATGTTTCTAAAATATCTTTTATCCTACTTTAAATATTTTGTGAAAGACATTTTGAGAATATTTGTCGAGAAATGTCAAAGAAGCCAACACGTGGTTCGCAAATATCAGTATACCGACACCTACGGCAATATGCAAATAAAACCACAATAATTATTCTGTAATAAAATTAACGTTACGTGCCGCGGCAATTTTAAATATTTTTCATTCAGACCGCGGGAGGCATATAAGACCTGCATCTTAAAAATTAAAAAATATCGTTTAAGACGATATTATTTAGTATTTTCAATACTGCATAGCTATAATTAGCGGGAAAAAGTTATAAATTTTAATATGCATTCCGTACGCGCATACGTGATGGGAAGTTATCTATATTCGACCCTAAAACTTATTTTTTAGAAACCCCATGATTTCAAAGAGAACTGTGAATGGCCTGAACGGAAAGTGCAGCGAGTGTCGTATTCGCGTCATATGGCACGGAATGATGATGAATGATGAAATGGTGTTGAACATAGTTTTTTAGTGATTTCTAGCAATATAGCTTTAATTTTATATTCCTGTAATTTATAATTTCTTATACATTGAGACTATTATTTTAAAATAATTTAAATACTAGTGATTTTACTATATCAAGAGAATACGTCTGAACGTATTGTGAACTGTATGCTGGTTGTACTGTGAATGTAAATGTATTTTGTATACACTGTATTGTGTATGTACTGTGGACGTATTGTGAACTAAATTGCAGTACGTAACATGGTTTTGTTAACTGAGAAAAAATTCATTGTTTGAAAATTACACGTTTAACGCTAGATTAAGTGTTAAAGTCGCAATTAACATTCAGTAGCGATTTAAATATTTATTTTTATAAACTTCGCGAGCAGTGGTAACCCAGCGGTGGCGGACTGAGACTTACGATTGTATGTCAATCTTATAAAATTGACACTGTGCATTAATTATAAAGGATTGTCACTGCTCACGAAATTTCGAGAGAATGGGCAGCAGTGTCCTCTGCGTACCATAGTATCACACTGCGATCGTCAACCCGCCTGCCAAGCGTGGCGATTGTGGTATATCCCTTCACAGATGTTTTTAGGTGCGGCCTATGCCTTGCAGTGAGCATCTATGGGCTATAAAGACGATATATTCAACTTGGTAAGTAATATCGAAAATTAGAAAAAAAAATAAGTACGCATTTTAGTTTATTTATTACGAATAAAATATTATACTTAATAACCAAACGACTAGAATACAAACTTGAGAAATGAAAAAAAAAACAACGCGACAACCCTTCAAATTGAATTTTGACAGCTGTCAAATGATAGCGTGGTTCGGAAAGTCTAAAGTCATATCGTTTTATTTATAAACCAAACAAAGAATGTCAGCAATATAAATGTTTACTTACATTGTACGAATGTATCTTTGTGTCAAAGATTCGGTAAATTTTTTTAAAAGGAATTTTTCAAGCAACTTTTGTTGGGGGAATTACTTTACATGACTTTTTTACCTTCAAACATACCCTCATAATAAATAGATCATTCATCGGTCTATCTGCAGCACTTTAGCTACAACAATAGGAGCATTAAATGGTCATCTAACTGACTATGTGAAGATATATTGCTACTGAAACCAGTGCCCCGCTGGCTAAACATGAGTAAAAAAAAAGTTGTCGCCGCGAGCGTTCACGGCGGCCTGTTCGAACGGAGCGTACGATACTCCTTTCGTTTCAACACGCATATTCCTAAGACGGTACAGCGGTTACGGTAGTACTATAGTAAATTAAATTATAGTCGATAAGATAGTAAATAACATAAATATATAACACAATAAAATATAATAACACAATAAAAGATAAAATAGTACATAACAATTATAGTCGAGCCGTAGGTAGCTTCTTGTTAGGATAACAATGCCGACATATTATGTTGTTTGACGAATTGAAAGTGCTTGTAGTAGCTTATTCGAATAAATATTATTTTGATTATGAGTGTTACTCTTAGATTTACTCAAAACATAATTATAAAAAAACCTTGAATATATTGCAGGCATCATCCTTCCATAAGTAATAACCAGAGATAGAAGTGGCTGATTTAAATATAATAATCATATGTTAATATGAAATTTCGGCAAAGCGAAGTGCTTCACATGCTTAACAACTATGAACGAATATGCTTAACAACCTGTACTTAATAGAATAATCTTGTTTATGAATCTATTAGCTTGAAAATCAGTATAAGGAGTCCGCCGATGTGCCATCGATAAAACTGTTTAAAAGTTTAACAAAATGGCGGCCATTTGTGACACGACCTATGTAATTATATATGTAAGTGAATAAATAGGCTTGCACTGTTTACTTCAAATGACAGTATGAGAAATGACAAGGACATGTGTGACAGACGGGAGATGACGATATGAGATATAAATGCTTTTTCAACGACTTTGTTTATTAAATTGAAACGAGAATAAATTAGTGTTTGTTTGATGAAATAATACCTTAATAATTATAATAATAAAATGGATAAAGAATATGTTGCAAATGTTCGTAACATTCATAAGTCAGTACAAGTTGTACCGGTTTATGTTTATCGTAAATTTTAATAAGATTGACAGATATTCGGTACATGTAATTCAAGTGTGCTTCACATCAATTATTTCCTTTATGTATTTTTAAAATATAGCATTAACTTAAAGTTAATATTTATTATGTACATGAAGATAGTTTATAGGTTTAAACGCTTTAAAGGAATTGATGTGTATGTCATTTACGTTCAATTAGTGTACGTAATTATAATATGTTAAGAGAAAGTTTTTTCAGTTTATTATTTACTGTATGTCCCTGTAGACTTTCTATCGCCAGAGGATTAAGGCTTGTGACATTTTAATAGAAAGAAATAGTGAACACTTTATACAAGGTGATTGGAAATGAGTTTTAAAGCTTTACAAATATTGTATAGAAAGAACATTGATTGTAGAGTGTGGAGCCAATTGGGTTGCTAAACGTGGCGTCTATTATCATTTTTATTTGGAATTTATTATTTATCTACCCATAGATATATTTGAGGGAGGCGTATACCTTGCAGTGGGCTTATAGTGTATATGGGCTGAAACGACGAGATTATGGATGTGATTTTAATAACAAAATATGTCATCTTTCCAGACGTTTCATTGTTCATGAAAGACGTGTCCGTTTTGAAAAGCCTTGATGGAATCCGAATCTCTTTCGAAACCATACCGTTCTCTACTTTCCTCGGGGCAGTAGTAATAATCCAGCAAATTGACTTAATGACTGACGATTGACTTTTACCGCTTACTTTATGCACATGATGAGGTCAAAATCACTTAAGACTCGTTGGTAACATATTGCAAAGAGCCTGATTTTAATCTTATGTTGGTTGAGGACGGATTTGGTGCGTCTTGTTGTCTATGGTATGGTATGTGTTCAACACCACATTTCAAAGGGCTCAATTCTTTTCCGGTCCACTGCGCGAATTGACCATGATTTAGAGTCGCATATAAAATGTAGAAAACCAGCGTGCTCTTGAGTAGATAATCATCATCATCACAGGAGCCGATAGACACCAAGCCAACAATAGCCAAGATAATCGGTCTTGCGCTGCATGCATCCAGATACTACCCGCGATAATAATGATGTCGTCGGTAGACCTAGTGGGCAACCAGTGACGTCGAATATATGTTTATACTTCAAAATTTTAAGTTTTTTTTATTTACGATGGTAACGATAAACAACTTATGTGCAGATGCATTCGAGGATTGTAAAACGCAATAATCTAATAGCCTATTCATTCTGTTCCGTGAGTGGTCAATGTAATAATGCAGCATATTACAGTAGCGTAATTGTCTATAATCCGTGGAGAATTACGTCTAAATAAACATGATCAATTTACATCAACTTAAATGTCAAAAGTTACAAGCAAACCTTCGCAAATATGATCACATTTTAAGCAATACACAAAGTCGATTTGTAACAAAATAATTATTTTTTTCATTTAATTTATATTTAAATTATGAAAAGAAATTTTTGGTATTTATTAAAAATCTACAAGAGAGGGCAAAGTCAAGCGTCGTTTGGCCAAAATGATGACGCCTTATGCTTTCAGTGATACCGTGAGAACTCAGTATATAAAAAAACATGTACAGGTTAACTGTATGTATTATTTATTTCAGTTAAGTACAGCAACTTTTAAGAACAGAAAAAAGGCGGGGAATTTGAAATTGAAATAATTGTTATAATTTACGATTTATTTTCATGCAATATTAAAACTTTGTAAATTCAACGGGATACAGCACACGGCATTAGATTTAGCACGTTAGCTCAAAAGTATCATTTGTAGAACACAACTTTAAGATTATTTTTGTTTTCATGTCAAAAAAATAAAAAATAGGATTTATCATTATTTATATTAAAAATATGTCCAATTAAATAAATAATCAATCATGAAAATCATCAAAATGAAATTATCATTAGACAGCATAGTAATATTATGTATTAAAATACAATCTATACAAACATATAGAAAAGATTTTTACTTTTGTAATGCCTCATCACAACCTCTCTGGAACTATAAGGCTTAGACTTCAAATTTGTTAGAAATATTCTTTCCACTACTTAGTGGAGCTCAGCTAAGAACGAATTTTACGGAATTCCACCCGAAGGGAGAGTTGGGAGGGAAGCTCAAAAAAAGAATTCTCTTACGTATAAAAATTGGCCAGTATATTTTATATAGTATGTTCAAAAGTAAAAACAATTTTATAAAATTACACTCACAAAGGCAGTGCGGGCCAAGCGAAGCGAGCGGGGTATAACTAGTGGTTATGTATAAGAGCAAGCGCCGATTGGAATGCAAGGTCAAAAATTCAAACAGAGTTTCAAAAAGGTTTTATAGAATTAAAATATACTGGAATGTTTCTTGTCCACGGTTTGTTACCTAAATAGGAATCTTCCTTGTACCCTATAAGTATTTTGCTTCTATACATTAAAGTTAAAAAAAAAAACTATACAATTGAATAAGAATACGTTATTGTAAGTAGTCGCTTTGAAGACCCAATACGGTGAAATAAATAAATTACATTATTTATTATTGTTACATTAAGAATTTCGCGTGGGTGCCTTTCTAATTTTGAATCTAGTGGAATCGGTGAAATACCATCTCAAAGCTTTGGACTCCATACAGACACGAGACAAAAGGCTTATTGGTAACGATGCTTTGTTGAGCGCCAAGCTTCAAAGTTTGAAGTAGCGGAAAAAACCTGCCAGTTTATCGGTGTTTTATAGACTACATTTTGGAGAGTGTGCGTCGGAATTACATAAAAAAGCTCCACGAATTTCTGACACCTGTACACGGTTGAAATCCCTTCAACTCGCAATAAGTGTTTTGCAACTACATTTACGATGCGAACAGCTAAGGAATGGAACAATCTACCGGCGTCATTGTTTCCTGGTAACTATAACTTGGTAGTCTTATGTCAAGAGCGAATAGGCGTCTTCTAGGTACGCATGTGCCATCATAAACCTCGTCATCGATTAACAACTGGCGAGACGGAGGTTAAACACTGTATATAAAGATAAAAAAAAAAAACTTTTAAAGAGGTTTAAGCGTGCATATGCAAACGTAAAAATTTAAGCTTAAACGACATAATAGATTAAAAATACTGCATATACGAATATTATTGTTTTAAATTTTCATACTACTGTATTTTTATATCATTTAACTAACAAGGGGACTTGTACCCGTAAAAACTTTAAAGAGATAAATTCACCATACACCTTATCCAATTCAATAATTTCAGATATAATAAATAACGTAATGCATAAAAAGCGATATTTTTTTTTATAAATACTGATAGATATGTATTAAAAGTAATTATTGTTTATTATCTGTCCCTGCAGAGTTTGACAGAAGTTATTGACCTGTCGCATTCTAATAGAAATAATAAATTAATTTATTTTTAATAATTGGGTTACAAGCCTTAAAACTTTTTGACGACAATATATTTCCAACTCATCCTTAATTATCTTGTATATACCTCTAACTAATCATCCCGTATATACCTGACAAACAAAAGAAAATAACTATTTTATTTAAAGTAATAAAGTACAAAATAGTGTACATTATTTCCTGGTTGTTAAGCATTGTTAGTCATATTGCGTTAGAGGCGTCATACAAATTTATTGAGCAATAAAAGTAACGCGTAAGTAATAAAAGAAAGTTCACTCGACTACAACAATCGAATTCGATATTTTCATATCATCTATGTTTAATAGCGGTAAAAATTTTTTCATCACTGAAAAGGTGACGGCTACCACTATTGTGCAACCCCATGCCCAGGTACGAGCCGATCTGAACCATGTTCGATAGCACAGTAAACCAAACCAATACACAGGAAAAACAAGAGAAGAAAGAAGAAGATACGTATAATAACGAGTCTCATTACGAATATCATTATATATAACTCTTTCCCATGATCTCTCTGTGAGACTTACAGCACGACAGTAGAACAATACAAGTCGACGTTTTAGCCCATATACGCCCACTGTAAGGCATTGGCTTCCCCTAAACATACCTATATGGATGGATATACTACAACCGCTATGGTTGGCAGGCGGGTTGCCGATCGCAGTGTGGTCTTATAATACGCAGAGGATGATGCTGCCCATCACCTATAGACTTGTTTGTGACCGAAGAAAATTCTATATAATTAAAGCACAAGGTGTAAATTTTATAAAATTTTATCCCGGGAATCAAACCCCCTACTTACTGGCAAGTTTCAGTCCTTTACCACTACCACTGCTAACAAAAACGTTTTCATAAAAAAAAAGTTATGATCTTAATTATGAAGCAGGATTCTGTGATATTTTTTTTATTATTGTTAGATTTTATTTAACATAGATTGTATAATATGTTTTATCAATAGGTGTTTAATAAGCTCATGTTGGATCTAAAAGCTAACAACTATTGTCCTTTTAATTTTATAATATTCTACGATTACAGCAGTTTTTAGTTTTTCTTTTAAGACCTTCATGGTCGCTGCGCTCATATGGTATATCGCCATCTTAAGATTGTACTGAATTATAAACTCTGGACAAGAGAACATTACTTTTTTGGTTAATGGCGAAATTGTTTACATGTGAAGATGTTACATTATTATGTAGTTTTGTTGACCAGGTATACGAAAGAAATATTTTTTACCTATTGTCTGGCCCATTTAAGTAAAACAGTGCGTATAGTAAAATTTTATTATTAATTAATTTAATTGATTGGATCTTCATGTGAAATATATTAAGAACCGATACGTTCATCAAAACTAAAAAGCTATAGACAGAAAGGCTACATAGTATATCGAAGGCACAAAACAAAACTTATTTTCACAACATGAATCAAATTTACACATAGCGGCAATACCAATTTACACGTATATTCCAGTTATACAATGCTACTATTATTAAATTTTTATATTAACCTTAATTATGAGAACTGAACAAAAAGTATATTTTAAAAACATCAAACTTAAAATTTACATTATTTAATAATTAAAATGCACGGTATAATGATTTTATGATTACGGATTAAAACAAGCTTTTGCCGATTAATATTTCCGGTTCAGAATTTTGTCTATTATGTTGCTTGAAATGTTTGCCACACGTGGCTGGTTGTACACTTTAAATGTTTATTTTAAATTTTCGACTTACCTCTCTGTGGAGTTATAAAACATAGCAGCTTGACGTTTCAAATCATCGCCCACTGTATTGTCTTCGGTCATTTTTGATCACAATTTTTCACTACGGATCACTGTTCCGTGATTTTATCACACAAACGAAAATAAGCCTTATTTTAGAGGTAAAGGGTAGATTTTTAGATGCGAGTAGTATTGTAGAGTAAATATTTCGAGGCCGGCAAATCGGTGTTTGACGCCCGCGCCTCTCACTCGCCGCTGTCGACTGATCACCCACTCACGCGACCAAAACCCCCACTAACCATGCATGTTGACATTGTAGCCGGCGACACGTGAAGACGTGAACGTTTCGAGGGAAGTACAACAATGGAAATGCAACTCAATATTACTGTTAGACGACCTCGCCGTTGACTGTTCATACTGTGTAATGTTAACAATAACATGGGGGTTCAATCGCATTAGTTTGTGGGCGGAATTCATTCGAAACTAATGCTTACTCAATAAACAAATCCAGAAAGCTCTTTACTAATACCTTACTACAATTATGTATATTGGTTGTTCGTTTTAAATTTCTGCTAAATATGAGATTTAATATCTGCTATAGCTCATTTGCTGTCAATTACTGTATCGCAAAATCAAGGGATTCAGAAATAATAAATATCGTCGTAATGGTGAGAAAAAGCGTTTTGAAAATTCAGCCTATTACGTAATAAAATTATTTATTGTTTACTGTCTGTCCATGCAGACTTTGGACCGCCATAAGTTACAGGCCTGTCGCTTTCTTATAGAAAAAGCCAACTTATGCAATATATTTCGAGTGACCATTTTACACAGAGTTATTTAAAATAGTTGTAAACTCTTTAAAGATTTACGCTCACAAATGAGCAAGGTATACATTCCCATTTAAAGATTTTACTATGTATTTCCAATCATTCTGTATTAGCATATTCCTAAATATATAAAAATATGTAAAGTTTTTCGAAATACTATTTCCAACTAGAAATGTGTTTGTGTGGTGATAAGAACTGATATGGAGAGGATCACTATCTGCTTTAGATATAAAAAATTAAGCCATATTACAAAGGCACTTAACAAAATTAAATATATTCGTAGTCCGTTTAAATATATATATATATTTTCTATCCTTGACTGCCCTGTGACCGTTTTTCTTTTGATCTCATACATTACTGCGTATATTACTTCTTACGGAATGTACGCGCATACTGTAATAGCAATCTAATGCAAAGACAAACAATGTGTCATAGTTTCGATTTCCAAATGAGTCCATATTTGCAAAAATTGTCGATGTTAATTTTTGTTGATATATTGTGTATGTTTCGTTTACTTGGAAAATCAACATGACTTTTTTATTCAATTGACCCTTGAGTTATTGTACGCATTAATATTTTTTGCACTACAAATTAAAATTTTGCAGACAGTGGTCATATCACAATAGATATCGTATTCGTAATTGATTCAAGTAAAAATAACAAACTGTATTTTTTACCATAAAGGGCAACTTTTACTTAGAGAAATGCATTCAAATTTCGAATGCTTGTTATCGACCGAACCCATAGATATTTTTTTTAAATCTCTAGATTTTAGATAAATGTTATAGTTAAATACATGGCGCAATAACTAAATGAGATACATCGTACATGTTTAAGTGATTTGGGCAATAGTCACGTTGAATAAGAAATTCAAAATAAGTTATATTATTATATAATACATTAACTAACTGACCCTACCGACGTTATACTGTATGACGTGTACAGACAAAATAAAATTGGCAACGTAAAAATTATGGATTTTTTATATTGATACGACAAGCACTCAACGAGTATCTTTGCTATTTATTTACTAACATTACAAGTGCAAACCGTAATGGAATTTGTAATTATTTAACATGGAGCCATCTGTAAAGTATTGGGAAACTACAAACATATGATCGATTCAATCAATTTTAAGTTACGTCGTGATCAAGGCTAATATGGATTAGTTTTATATTATAAGCATGTCAGGCATAGAACGTCTATTTTCTCCTCTCCAAAGATTTTCAACAGAACCGGTTGAAAGTGTCCTGCCATTCAGTCATCCCGCGATTTTAAAAAAATCTCTATCTGACCACATAGTGGGTGGATGTCTATAACCTTAAGACCCCAGCGGCAGGTATGCCAGGAAAAAAGATTAATGACGAAGACCCGCGTTTCTCAAATGTTACAGAGCGATAATTAAAAATAGTACAGATCGAATAAGAAATTAAATGAATAGGAAAAAAAACACAAATGTGAAATAACTAAAGCTAAAATAAACAGAAAAGAAACTTATATGAATATGCAAAAAATGTTTAATTGTGAAAGTAAATAAGTATTTTAATTAACGATTTTATTTATTATAAATAAGTAATCAAAAAACTCATAAATACGATAGGGTAGAGCAAGAGACCAATAGTGGGGGTAATTGAAAAAAAAGGCGACAGGGATACAATGTCATATAATTCACACTTTGTGGGTAAGTTATAATGGATTGCCGAAGCTCACAAACAAGGTTCAAGAGAATGAGTTCCAGCGTGCCTGCCTAGGGTGGAGATTATAGTATATCCCTTATAGATATCTTTGGAGAAGGCCTAGGCCTCGCAGTAATTGACTATGGGCTGAAACGACTACGATATCGATATAACGATACATATATAAATAACAATTTATACACTACAATATATGGTGTTAACTGTGGTGTATTCGTGAAACAGCACAAATATTCACCATAATTTATATATGTCAGGTTGATTGAGAATATGTTATGTACAATAAAGTTTAATAAAAAATATCAATAAATTATTCGTCTTTTAATATGTAATAAAATTATTTCAGTTATTTCTGACTATACGTAATATATCTTAAAAATGTAAAATTACCTTTTTCTTTTCTAAAGCCTCGGAATTGTAATGAGCATTGTATTCCTACCAAACCTTGACTTGAATAGTTTAACAACGCGTACATTGCGATAAAAATTCATTGCTTACCAGCATGGAAGTGTTATTGCAAGACATTTAGCGTTAAAAGCGCTTAGTACAGGTCTTTTTGTTTTAAGTAGTAAATTATAAACAGTAATCGAATATTCGGATCCATATTTGTCTAAATTTATTTTTTACTAGAAAATACGGCTTCAACGGAGATGTTCATAAAATTTGTCACCTGAAATTTCATTTTTCTTCACTCCTCCCCCTCTTTGTTATACCACGTTAAACTTTCTATAGCCCCCTCAAAATAAAAATTTTAGATCATAATAGCAAGGTTCCGTGATAATAAGCATGATTTATTTATGAAAATTAAATCAATAATAAATATATACAGCAGAAAACGATTAAATAAATTCTTTATTGTTCAGATTTCCAAAGGTTTCTATATATTCTGAGATATCTATAATCGACATTGAAGTATCTTATTAGTGATCGTCGATCGGCGTGACAGATGATTACAGAGATGACATAAGGCGAAACGTAAAAGCCTTCCCTATATATTACCAATCGGACCGGTTGGAAGCCGCCTACATCCTGCATGTTCCGATGACCTTAACAAGGTCGCGTGGGTGAATGTCCTACGGTTGTGAGTGAATGTTCTACGGTTGTGGGTGAATGTCCTACGTTTGCTAGTCTCTTCCCTGGTCACTTCAACTTTAAGACCCCAGCGTCCATCAGTTCTGCGCGCTGTATGATCACCATTTCAACTTGAAATTTAGCTGGGCTATTACAGCTACTTTCGTACTTCTGCGGAACTCTTCATTCTTGATTCGATTTCGTAGATAAATCTTGAGCATAACCCTCACTAAGGCTCGTTTAGCGACCGAGAGTTTTTTAACGTGGACCTGAGTCGTATCACATTTCACGACGTAATTCATCACTGGTAAAACCTTTTGGTCGTAGACTATCGTCAACAATATGAATAAAGTTATTGTCTTGGGTCAAGGAAGGCCTTTTTACAAGTAGTATGTATAAACTGATAACAAAATCTTTTTGATTGTTCTATTTCTATCTGGCTGGTTTAGATAACATGAAAAAAATTATATTTTAAGAAAAAGTAATAAAAAAATTGTTTCAAGTTACGTTTGTTTTTTTTTTTCATAACAATTAATTCCAATGAAAAAAGAGAAAATACAACGCCAGCCGCGATAAATATTTTGTGAGGTTTATAAGAGTTAATGCAGTATCACTAAGGGAAGCACAACATTGGTTTTCCAGTTTTAAATAGGTAGTGGAAGTGATAATGCTTCCACTCTGATCTTGCACATTTAGGTACCCACTTGTTTCGGTCTTTTCTGAATTCTATAGGCAGCAGTAGCATATTTGTATCAAGAGAGAACTGCAAAAACTAATGGTTTTATTTTTTATCTGAATTCACATAATATCAATATGAGCGACATCATGTTCTATAAGGTACTATGAGATGATAAAGTCATGAAACAAAATGGTACCTATAATTGAATATAAATAAACTGTAAAAACTATGTTACAAATTTTCAAATAAAATGCGAAACTTTCACCTAATATATTATAATTGTCTTAAATTAACTTTGCTGAAAACTGATAAATTAGTGGTGGAGAAGCACAACTGTGGTATTAACCAAGACATTAGTACAAAATACATAGATCTTTTAGGATGTGCTTAATTGTTTGTGAACACTTGAATAAGATGAAGTTCTGAGAACATTGAATTCAGATATCATACTAAGATAACATTGATTCTTGAATATGCAAATTTGATACTTATAAAGAAAGTATAATGAGGTAATTACAAGTAAATTATTACACAGTTAGTTGTTCTAATAGTCTTATTTTTGATGACCATCTACAAAGGGCCAATTTCGAATATTTTTCAGACGAATTTTGTAACACTACTGAAATATTAAATATCTCTTAAATTATAAAAAATATCCAACCCAAATAACGCAATTTATAATATATTTGACATTGGACATTATAAGAATTGAATATATAAATAAAATCAAACATCAAACAAGAAGAAAAGTGACAAAATTTACTATGTCCTTATTAATGACAAATTCACAAAAAAAGTAATATTGAAATTAATGAATGGATGGAAATGAGGACATAATAAATTTCAGAACAGGTTCAAATATTTATTTTCTAATATTAGTATATAGATTAGTTTGTAAACAAAAATTTTGTCTGTTAAACTATTTTTTAATTTTCTCTATCATTATCTAGATTAGGTACCTTATTATTATTTATTTAGTATTAAGTTTGGGTACTACTGTTGTAATAACATGGGTTATATGACTATTACAATCAAAATCTCTTTAATTTTCTGAAGGTGGTTTTCAGGTTGTGGTCGTAATCTCTCAGGGTAAGTCAATCCAGTCAAGATGATTTAAGTTAGCAACCAGTTTTAAAAACTAAGAATCGAATAATTAGGTTAATCACCATTAAGTTAAGTGGGTGTTAAATTAGTTTGTTAAAATGATTCATGCCTTAACCAAGAGCTATATCAGAACCTGCGCCTTGATAGTTTCATTTCAGAATTTCCAACTAGTTACTTATAAGTATTTATTAAAAAAAAAGAACAAATTCAACACAAAGATATATTTCTTTTATGTTTTCATAAAGCTGATTGTTTATGTCAATTTCTCTCCAGTTGCAAATTATCCCTTTTTTCAATTTGACATTTATGAATATATTTAATAGCAATATAGAAGAACATGCATAATAACTGAAAAGTTTTGATTGAATCAGTAAGGTCCTTTATTTGTTGTAGGTTTTGTTTTTTCTATTTTGTTAGCTTATTGATTCAAGTACAAAGTACTGTGTTGTTTTGTACCTATTAAAAAAAATTGTTTTGTATAATTATCATTAATGTATGGTCTTGTTTTAAGATTTACTATAATATTTTTTATGTATGTTTGTGTTAATGACGTTGATGTGCCATTGTCATGCAATGTCTCCGTGTTTTGCTCGGACTATCAGAATACTTTGGTGTTATATACCCTTTTCTGTTAACCTTACAACTATTCAACAGCGTGAAATAGTGCTAACAAACTTGCCTGAGAGAAATTACTTTGACTATAATTAAAGAAGCTTTTGATATTGCCGATAATTTTTACGGCTTGGTATTTTTCATATTTTACCAATTTTATTTTTATTTGAATACTGCCAAAAATAAAAGGGATAGTCTCTAGGCTTGGTTTATTGAAGTTTTGAACTTAAAGCATGACTGTAGTAAAAATCCTTTTATTGGGCAATTTAGTAAACTAATAGTAAGAGAATGCTGCAAATTAGTGCACTAAAAATGTTTTAAAGTATTTGATGTGATCACAAATTGCTTGCAAGCGTCTAATTTATACCTAAATTTTTATTAAAATCAAGCAATAGATATTTGTAATTATATCTATTAATATTTAAATTGGTAAGAAGTAACAGTTTAGATATAAGATTTCTTTAAGTTAATGGTAAGCATCTTCTTCTCAGACTATTCTTACTAGAGAATATTTAAAAATATCAATATTGTACATTTTCAAATATTAAATAAAACAGTTTTATTCTTTTAAATTACAAATATTGTACAGCTGCATATTTGTAATGAAACATTGAAAAAATATTTTAAAAAGATATACAAGAATCGACTTATTAGATTCGGAGAAAGCCACATGCATTTAACCCAGCATTTTACTACTGAAAATCCATTAAATATACTAGTTTTACTCTTTATTAATTAAAGGTAAAATGTACAAGTAAAGGTAATTTATATGTGTTATGAAATTTCTGTTATAACCATTTTTTTGCTAATACATTTACGTTCGATATAAGTATATTAAATAAAAATTGCTTACCCAAATTCGGACACTATTGGAGTATATTTATATCTCTTATATCGACTATTATTCATGTTTGTTGTTTTAACACATTTTGGAAAAATATCACCAATTCTCTACTCTATTACACTATTCATTGTTTTGTATGTATAAGTAAACAAATATTATCAAAATAAACAAATTTCTAGTAAGTTGACTTTACTTTCCAGAGTAACTGTCAGTGTCAAAGTTAGTTGATTTTGACAACTTAATACTACGTGAAACAATTGTACAACTATGTAAAATGGGAAATATTTTTCATTGTATTAAATAACAAATATAAAATTATACTTATAATTGCAATGAAATAAATTTTCACTTCTATAGAGTTAAAATTAATCAGATTACTAACAATAAAAATAATACATACTAAGTACAGGTTTGTGCCTCGAAATGACGCGTCGACCCTTCACTTCAGACAAGCAATTCTGCGAGCTACATCGGAAACCTTGGTTCTTTTGCGGATTTCTTAAGTAGAGTAAAGCTTGCCCTGAGCACTGTGATAATTTGGAATTCTTAAAACAATCCATACGATTGGCAATGCAAAGAATCCTCCCATAGAAAGAGAGTGTGCTGCTGATTGATGACAGGCCTCAACTTTTAAAGGGCTGTATTACAGTCAATGGGAAGCACTTAGAAAAACCTTTATTAATTTTTAATGATTTTATATTAATGTATTAAACTAACATTGTAATACTAACAAATAAAACATGTTGTTTTTCTACGTAACAATATTTTGGCAAAACTAAGTATAATCGTTTACAATTTCGAGCGTAATACCTCCGACGGCTACTAGAGCCTTAGCCGTGCCACATAGACATTGGACATTCCTATCATTGGATATATATGTTTGTTTTAAGACCTACTTGTCCGGAGGCTCTATTAAGATCATCGAGCATTGTACCTTCCGAGTTTTACCGAGTCTTCCATGGTGTCGGCCATTGTGACTATAGCATCACAAACCAAAGGTGAGGGATATATTCGCAGTTTATGTTGACGCCGAGCTTATTACTTTGATGATTAGGTCACTAATAATATAATTATTGCCTTTATTCTAAGAAATAAGTTGAATCGATAGGAGTTTTGAAAAAAATATCTGTATGTACTTTAAATAAAAAAAAAAAACTAATGTAAAACTATTTTTAATTTGAGTTTATTGATCCACTAGTCATATTTAACAAGGTATAAACTTTTGCCTTGATATGAAAACATAATATATACAAATTGTCACTTATAGTGATAAATTAAACTCGGCGCATATCGTATTAGAAATGAAATATAGGAGTAATTTCTTAAAAAAGCTTGGAAGTATTCGGTTTTATTTCTTAAAGTAAACGAAGATAAAATTTATTGCTGTTGGTAAAGTGTTGAAACTGAAATGTTTTGCGGCGAAGTCTCATTATTCATGTCAAATTTTACGCTTTGCACTATGACAGAATAATTATTACCGTAGCGGAGGGTCGACTTAACGGAAAATGAAAAAGTTTTGTCGCCGTTATAATTTGTTGCTTCTGTCTTCCGCTTCTATTATTTTAGCATAAGTGGTTATATCTAAAAATTGAACTCCTCACTTATTTTACGACTTCTTGACTAAAGTGTTTGGACTGAGAAACAAAATTTTCAATGAATAAGGTATAACACAGCATCTTCAATAAATAAAGCGACAACGATACAGAAATAGTTATTTTTTTCCAGTTCAACATTTTAGAAATTGTGTATTAATAATAGTATTATTTTAAAACATAAAAGAAAAGATTTTGTTGAAAAATATAAAGAAGATTATAGACTTGATAGTTCCATTGATACAAGTGACCTACTTTTCTTGAAGCGTGATGAAATAAAAAGAAATTGTTTGGTTTTTTTCAGGGTTCATTATCATACTTTTGTAAAAAAAGGTCCGTGTAAGAAATATACATATTTTTAATATAAAGATGTCGGCTTATATTTATTGTCGTGGGATTATTAACAAGAATATATAAAATACATAAACACGTAAAATAAATTTAAACAATTTGTAGTAATTATACGCAATAAATAAATTTTGATATTTTGTGAGAGATTGTCGTTTATCGTTTTACAAAAACGATAGGCGTTGTCTTTATGGTTTTAATAATACCGTTGTCATTTTAATAGATGTTGTATTTTTTATGTTTATAACCTGTGAGTATATGTTACCAATGCATAATGACACAAATTAAAAAAAATATATTTATTGCTATTTTAGCTGTCACTGTAATTTGGTTTATTTTATAGACTTTAAAATAAAATAGAGATTGTAATGAGGATTTCTCCTAACTTTCGGAAACATCAAGTATGTAATCTCTGTCTATATTTGGTTGTTAGCTAAACCACGTCTTTCATTTTTGCCTTCAATACTACTGTTTGGTTTAGTGTTCCGTAGTTAGGGACTAAAGCATTTTAATGTCTCGTGGTGGCCAAAACATTACAGTTAGTTTATTCTTTTCATTTATTTAATAGTTAAGTTTATTATTAGGTAAATAATTATGTACGCTTGTACGCACATGAAGGGCAGTTACGTGTATAAACAATAGGAATAAATAAATAATTTATAATTTTTTCATGAAATTATTTATAGACATTTCTCGAGTTACGATCATTCGCATTTACGACGCAAAAATTTTACAATTTTTTCTAAAAAATGTGTAATTTTTTTTTAAGTTTTCGTCACATACCAAAACACACACTAACATACTAACGTAAATACATCGCCTACCAAACTTCATTATTTCAATGTTCAGTGTCGTTTGTGAACAGGGAAAATCAATATGGTTAATCGTTTAACTTTTGAAGAAAAATGTTCACTATGTGTCATGAGATAAATTACCATTAAAGGCGATTGTCGTTGATCAATATGAAAATTTAAAAAAAAGTTTAATATTCGAATTCACAATTATAAATGTATTAGACCATACGAGTTTTCAGATATTTATTCGTCGATTTCTCTGCATCTTTAAAAAAAAATGTTAATTGAATCAATAAACAGACATGTTTTTTTATTGTAAATAATGCTAAGATAAAACAAGTAAACTTATATAATTTTGTAACAATTTAAACAAGTGTAATAAATTTAACAGATCTGTGGTAACAATACAAAAAAGGGTTATTTATATTATGTAAAACATAATTTGCGACGTTTATTCCACTAAACAAATTGTTATCTTATTTCTTATTATTTCCCTGGTCAAATAGGTACTTCAATGTTACATCCAGTGTTTATACATGTCTAAACTTTATATTCTATAAAATTTAATAATTTCGAAAATTGTCGGTTACAGCTAAAGGTGAGTTGACGTTTTAATTACGAGCCCTTACATTTTAATTATTAATTCCATTTTACACTTTAGTTTGATCATACAATAATAATTGTTTCTGAGTTTCACGATAAAGTCTTTAAATATATATTTATTCGGGTAATTGTAAAGAAATTGTTTGATCTGTTATTATGTTTTTAATATATAACTGGATGCTACGACAAATATTCTGTTACAAATTTTACGTCTTTCTCAGTTCTCTTACTATGAAATCTCTATTATAATAAAAATAACTTTCTTTTTTATCTATGGTCCGTTTTAAAAAGTGTCATTTTCTTGACTTTTACGCATTTTGACATTAATTTTTTTAATAGATAAAACTGATATGAATAACAGTAGTGACACAACTTCCTTATAATCTTACTTTTTTCACACCAAACCGTAAAATGGTTTATTACACAATTTTGTCGTCTTCAAAGGGTACAAAATCACAAAAAATTAAAGCGATTATATTTGACGACCGACATGTTGAGACCAGTCTGCAGCTCCCGTGTACGCGGTCTAGATTTTAATACTTATGTCAGTTTCCATTGTTGTGTTAGATTATATATTGTACAAAATATTTTAGCTAATAATTCGATAATGTATTTAAACCAAATGCCATAAAATCTTTATTAAATCTTGGATTATCTTTACCACATGAATTCCGGTTATTGTAAGCGGATATATATCTCTTTGATCGATTAGTACAGATTATTAATATTGAATGTAACTCAATTCTTTCGGGTCGCTAAGTTTGTCTTTGTTAGCATTAATGTACTCGGTCTTATCTTTTGGTAATTATGAGGTCATCCATCTAACACATCGCGGTCTTTTCCTGTCGTATACTTCATCAATCTTTCTGGGTGTAAGTTATTTGCTAATAAGAAATTGTGCAGATTATATCGAGCTTATTGTTCAGATATATTAGTTGATCTTCGCATTGATAAGCACTTTGTTTTGATGGCGCTACAACCGTTTGTAGTCTAATCTGTTAGTATCCAGGTGGAGAACCTTCACATGTTCCTCAGATTGACTTTCAGCCATTTTGACTTATATGTGTTGTACGTGATCTATAAATGTGATTAAAATTTTAAGTAATTTGTAATATTTTATCAAATAAAACATCGAAAACAAGACAGAACACATCGAAATCAAATTCTTACATCATAATTTTCATAGTAATACGTCAAATATAAAATAGATTTCTTATGAACTCTTTAGTTACTTTTAAAAATGAACCCACTGTAGGTATTTTTTTTATTTTGTTTACTTGTGATTCTACGCAGATTAAACTACTGAAAATGGAACAAATATTTTAGATGTGTAACAGTATATTTTTTACACGGTTCTGTTTAAAGAATTCTATTCCATAAGAAGGACACCCAGAGAGTAACGGAGAGGGCTATGCACGGTGTTTTGCTGCAAGAAAGAATCAGAAACAAGAGGATCCGCAGAAGAACCTATGTCACGGACGTAGCTCAAAGAATTGCTCCTGAGATGATAGTTGACGGGGCACATCGCTCGTGTAGTCCGTGGCCTTTGGGGCCGTCGGATCTCGAATGGTGACCTTGAGCCGGTAGGCGCAGCATAGACCCCCACTAGTTAGACCCACGAAATTGTTAATATCGCGAGAATGCTGGATGCGGGCAGCGCAGCGCTGGTTATCATCATTGCTGTGGGCGTCTATCGGCTGAAAAGGAGAATTGCGCTTAAACAAAGACATTGCTATGTTTTAAAGTACAAATTAAAAGCAAAAACAAAATAAAATATTTAAATCGGATCGTACATAATATACCTAGTACGGCGTATTTAAATTGAGTTGCAAAGATTTTCATTAACAATCTTTACAAAGTTTAAAAACTTCCCGCAATACGTTGTACCTGTCACATAACTTTACGGTAGATGATTAATGAGTGGTTTCTGTCGACAAGCGATCTTAACACCTTTCGGGTGTGCGTTCATTTAATTTACATGTTCCATGTAAAGCTTTATATGTAAATATACGATGAAACGATTACTGTATCTTTTTTACTCTTTTATGTGAATTAAAATTAAATATTAGAGTATTGATGTAGCGATCTACACCCCGTACCACCTAGGGAAATTCAATATGTTAAATAAGATCTCCTTTGTTATATTGGAAGCCATTCAATTACTTAAATAGCTATTGTTTTAATGACAATTCTGCCGTAGAATGTTAACAGCTGGGTATATTCACTCATTCAATCGGTTTTTAACCTACGGAAGTACGAAAAAGTCTGTGCTCGTCGATAAGATTTAAAATGGTGGCCCAACCGCGAGCGAAGAAATTTGTTAGCCTTAACTACTTTTTATTCCTTACTTAGGTCTAACACCGCCTTCTTAACTCCATGCTTGCAATTCCTTTACTCAAACCATGATAGAAATCTACGGACGTCAAATAATCTTTTACTGCTTTGTTCTTCGCACAAATCTGATTTTGTTCATTTTTCCTTTCCCGTCCGAAGCGTTCTGCTTTTGAATTGACTTTCCCTCGGCATTAGGGTCAGGAAACCGATATATTCTTAAAAAGGGTGTATAGAGCGGTATATATATATATATATATATATATATATATATATATATATATATATATATATATATATATATATATATAACATTTAGTGTCCGCTAATTGTATCTGCACCACTTTGAGTTGACAGGTAGAGAACGCCTAAAGGTATAAAGTCTGCTTTTACAAAATTCGTAAAAAGGGTAAATAAATGAAAAAAATGTATGCCTACCACATTAATTATCCTTTAGATAAGTTGGATGTGGTCCACAACCAGCGTTTTCCGAAGTTTATTATTAATTTTTTTTTCATTGTGGTACAGTTAGACATATAATAATAGCATTTGGTAAGAAAAAGTTAACCTAGCGCCAGTTAGTAGCATGTGCACGAAATAAATATTTTTACTCTGAGGCAGTATCATTAAGGGATATGGTAATAAAATTATTGCGTAAACGTGAAGAACCGCGAATGTTCATGCATATACTGAGTAGTCAAGGTGCTGAAGGTTGTAAAATTGCTTTTAAATTATTCATGAAAACGCTGCCTTTTGATCTGGAGTGCTTTGTTTTTCGTATGATCTTTTTGTTACACTATTTTTTTAACATCAACTACCTTGTTAGTTGTTAGAGGCAAACAAACATGTTGCTACAATTTTCGATATAATTTATAAGTATAAAAGTCTGTATCGATAATAATTATTTTGTACAGTTGCAGCTAAAAAAAACCTTACGGTAAATCTTTTCAGCAAGCGTAGGTTTCTTTATTTTCAGACGTTACTCTTTTTTGCTCCATTTTGTTCACAAAGTAGTAAAACCGATTTATATTACATAAGAAATTAGCATTGAGTAATTACATCAAACTGTTATAAAATTTCGCTTTTTCTTTATAGCAATTTTTGTGAAACTAAAAATATAATGTAACTATTACTTTCACATAGTATTATTTTCTAGCTAGTAGCGAGCCTTAGGATTATGAAAATCGGAATGATTGAACGAAATTCAGCGACATAGGCCAGCGGATCGGCAAGTTGCAGTGGACATACATTCTGGGAGCTACATGTGGATTTGGAGTAATCGTTCTACGACTGAAATGCCAATCTGCAATTAGTTTTTTTTCATAACAAAACCAAATAATTTTTATTACTACTATCGCGTATTTTCCATGCGGCGATGAGGGAATATATAGCAATAAAAGCATAAAAACGTGACAGTCACAAGAACTCCGAATTTATGTAACTTAAACACACCAATTAGGCTATTTCTCTCATAAATATGCTAAGCTGTATGCTAGTTATTTCTTGATAATTCATTATATATAAATTATATCATAACTGTAATTTTAGCACAATAATTTTTTTCCTGTTTAATAAAAAACTGCGCCGATGTCGGCCTCAAGAAGATGCGAAAGAAGGAGAATAAGGACTATAAACCTGGCACCATAGCCCAACAGCGCACGTAAAACGATAACCTGGGACCGTAAAGATTAAATCCTCTCAATAAATTTTGATCTGTAAGGACTTGAGATGTTACTAATATTATTTATCTTTCATAAAGCTCTCTCTTGCTATAAAGGATTCACGAATCCACTGAATTGAGAATAACGACGTAACGAGGAAAAATAATAAATAAATTAATCAGGAAATTACGTTTTCAGCATACATTTAATCGACAAGATAATTTAACACAAAATCACGCACTAATTACTTGTTAAAAGCCAACAATAACAGTGTTCATTCCCTCGTCTGCAGACAAAACAAAACTTTTCCCGATCTGCTTAATTAACGCCAACCCTATTTCAATTTAAATTGCGTACGAAATGGACCGAGTTTGTAATTACCCTCACCTGTATTATTCTTTTCATTATGACTTCGGTTTTGTTTAATCATTATTAAAATTGTTAGTACGATGTATATCGTTTGTACGTCATTTTTTATTTTTTTGGTACAAACATTTTTTATTTTTATTGGTACAAAATACGGTTAAAGTACTACTTTACACTACATACATACAGGCATTATGTGCGAGTAATGTATATTTGTTTATAATAGTCAAAAATAAATTCAAATAATATAAAAGTATATAATAAATATAAAAAAATGTATATTTTGAATGTATAAGAACAAGATCCTTGTATTTTGTTGATATATGCTATTAAGATCTCTATTTACAATAATAATACTTAAAACAATACTTTAGTTGTTATAATTATTCATTTAAATTATATATTTACCTATTAGCAAAACTTTATTGCAATCGTAAAGATATGGACATAGGACTGGATTAAAACTATAAGGATTTCTCTTCCATTCAAACCGTCAGAGTTTTCGAACTTAAATATGTTGTTAACACGTTAAATTCATACTAATACAAGAATTTATAACACATTATATATATTATAGATACCGCATTCGCATCGCGCAAGATTTTTTTCATTGTTTCCATATATATATATAATATTGTATAAGGTTAGGGAAAAAGAAAGAAGAAAATACAAATAAAATTTAAAAATGTATGTACAATTTTCATATAAAATACGAAGGAAATTTTCCACCATATTACATATTTTTATAGAGATACAAGATGACCATCGTTCCCCACCGTTTCTATGCTACTCTTAAAACTTTAAGACGTTTTACATTCTTCAAGTGTAGATGGGTATTTCTTTCTGTGGCTAAAAGAAACTTTTTATTTTTTCGGTAACAAATATGAAGTTTAAATTTAACTCATTATCGATCATGACGATCACAAATTGATATAGAAACTCTAACGACATGGAATAGTCGGTACAACCAACGAATTTGAATCATATAGTAACTGTTAACTGTCCTCTAAACATACATACATATGTCAAAGAAAGAAAAATTAGTTCTACCTATATGGCGTTCTGTAGAACCTCTTACCATTCATAAATGAGATTCTTTGTATGTACGCAATAAACAATGATAAAAGTCAATGAAATGAAACAAAAAGCGACGAATTTTTTAAAGCGAAAATGCAAATTGTTAAGACATGTATTTTATTAAAATAAAATTGTGAGTTATATATTTTTTATCGTTTATAAGCTAAGCAGTTGACCTCTTTCTACCACATTATTGTCTAGAAGAAACCTAATCACTTTTCTCTTGAAGACTCCTAAGGTATAGTTGGCGTAAAACAACGATGCCGATAGGTTGTTCCACTACTTTTCTGTCTGCTCTCCGCACTTAATGTTTCGCTACTACTTTTAGTAGAGCGGGTGGAAGTCAATATAGAGGGTGAGAAATTATTTATTGTCATTTACAAATATTATTCATTCATAATTTAAATTTTTCAGTTTCAAATTTTAACTGACTATGGATATATCAATTAATATACAAATTTTACGTTGCAGTGAATACGATCATTGCCATAATTTCAACCGTAATTTGTTCAGTACTGGAACATAGCCTTCGATGACCTTTAGTATGAAAAAGATCGCAACTACCTTACATGAGCGTTCATTCTTGACTATACTCGGGAGCTTTGCAACCTTTAAAACTTATTAGTTATTGAACAAACTTACATCAACTTCTGGTCCTACTTCATAGATTTGCAGTATGATCTTTTGAAAGCTGCCTGTATTAAACTCTTTCGCCGACCTTCACAAGATCTTGTGTTCATTTTGTGGGTTGAAGTCGCTACACTTGATGGTTTGACTTGGTATTGACTTCAGAACGGTAATGCACAAACAGCCATCTGTTCTGCGTTCTTTGTGACCTGCAGGTGCTACTTTAACTTAATAAAGCTTTATCATAGTTATTATCGTTTGTCTTCGGATCTCTTTACTCCCTTTAATGAAATGAATGAAAACTGAATATATATTAAAGATGGTGTTCCGTGTTGTCAATCTTTATTATTTTTACAGCTTAGTCGAACCAAGGATAGGGTTCGTTTCTCTTTGTAAGCTCGTATCAAACATTTCGTTAACATAAATAACTGTAATAATTAGTGTTTAATACCGACTTATCACTTCAAAATTAGAGTCGATACTTCGAAAATTAATTAATAAAAAATGTTCAACTTTTTTGTCCCTAGAGTACACGCTATAAAATGCAGAAGCTGAAACTGTGTCGCTTTCATGTCACTATTCTTTCTTTGTTTTATATACACACAAAGTCACGGATAATATATTAACGTTATTTCTCATTTTTTTAAAATTATGGACGACTCCGATATCGTAAATTTAATATTAAAATTTAGAAAACACATAGTTTTACCTAAACCCTTTACGCAAATACAATACGGCTTTTGATATCGGATCTCAGTATCCCTCCCAAACTGGTTTCATTATATATGAGTCCTTTGATTATCGTATACTGAGCTTAGTTTGTTGAACAATAGGAAATCATATCAGATCATTCAATATTAGAAGTTGATAAAGTTTTGCATTTACAGACAGAGTCTGTAAATTCTTATTTGTTTTATTTTATTTTTTATTTTATTTTATTTTATTTTTCTACCACATTTATTTTGGTTTTGTTGAGTTAGAAGATTCAAGAAAAATGTGAATAGTGGACAGCACTTTACAAAACCACTCTGAAAAAGTTTGTTCTCACAAAACGTCGTTCAGTTTGCTTTAAAAAATTTCCGGAAATATTTTAACATGGACAGACAAGCAATTGCTACAATAAAAAGCATCTTCTCTAATATTAATCAAAAATCTTCATAGGAAGTGATTAAAGTGTTGCAGTTGAGGTTTTTACAGACAAAACTGAGGTTCCCAATAAGAATCCTAGTTACTTCATTGGTAAAAGGTCGGCGGCTTCCCAATCATTTATGTAATACTCCGATATAAGGCGTTGGTAGGAGTCTCACAGAATTGTTACTAAATAATAAATTAAGGCTAAACGCCGTCAGCGCTTTGCCATCTGCAAGCTATGATTGTAAATGGCGAAGGCAAACAGTGACTTTCAGTTACGAAAAAAAAAATCTAGAGTCGTCGTTAAAAATATTTTATAGTCTTAGGACTGATAAAAATATAGAGTGATTAGTTAAAAGCTTAAAAGACTGGAAATTACACCTCATTTGTTAGCAAAAAGCTGTTTATTTTTTTTTTTCAATCACACTGAAAAATGTTACAATAAGTTTTTTTTCAACTTTTATTTTTGCAACTGGCTATTAACTTTCAGTAGTAAAGTCTGCTGGGACAAATAGTAAACAACAATTCATTTTAAAAGGCGTAAATCTGAATTGTGAAAATCTTATTTTTATTACAATAATCATTTCGTTATTTATATTAGACATAATCAATTGATCTGTGTGCATAAGTTAATGACTTTATAATAAACATGTCATGTCTAGTTTTTTTGTTTAAATTAAATATTTTGAATTTCGATATTACAGGGATATAAAAGATTAAATCCATATTTAATCTTTACTCAAAAAAAAACTATAGCTGCAGATGTTCCGAGTTGTGTAAATCTACTTGAATAAATATCGTATATTTTAACCCAGAGCACGTTAAGCAATAAATCCTTCTCAAACTTCTGAACAGCATTAGCCGTATTTATTACTTCTCTAAGTAATATCAGATTACCAAAGGCCCCCGGAACTATTTCTTTTAAAATACTTTTCTACTTCGCGAAGATAATTGCTTTGCTCTATGCCCTTTTTATTTTTTGGGACTGAGCCCTTTTGTCCTTATGCGAAAAGTTTTCTAACTTAAGACAATGGAGCAAAAATCGTAGTTCCATTATTTAAAACTTAAAAAGTAACTTTCTAAATAGTAACTTTCTTTTTCACATCGAGTTGTATTCACGGCCTCTCTAAGAAGAAATTTTCTTAAATCGGATATCTATAGTATAACTATATTAAAGACATTTTTATTTTATCGTTAGATTTAAACGTTTCACGATACTTTCAAGTTAGTTAATATTTTCAAGGTTAAACAACCTGTTCTAAAGTTAACGTACCAGAAAAAGTTTTTGAATATTATTTTAAAATTTAAATTTTTTTAATTAAAAAACTTTAATTTATTAATAAAAATTAAACTTCGTTGCATAAATTATCAGAAACTTTAGCTCAATAAATTAAATTAAGGGAGGACAATTGAACAATTTTTTTTCCATTAAGGAGACGCAACTTGTACTTTACTTAGTATTGTTAATACATGATAACATAAATCGTAGAAACAATAAAAAAAATTATGCTGAGTAGTCATTAAGTTGAGGACGATGCTGTTGAATACTTACTGTACAAAGTAATTTTTTTTTGTATAATCACAGTACTGTAAATGTGTTTTCAGATAAAAAAAAAACTTTTTTCCTGTCTAATATTACATTTCCTAATATAGTAATATTTAAATGGAGTGATGCTGCTGATATCGATTTTGAGCAACCTACATTAGTGTTTAAATACTCTAAAAGAAAAGTAATGCGAAGCAAAAAAAATGTAAAGTCATTGTATAAAACATTTGTTAAAAGGAATAGTAATAAATATAAAAAATAGCAGTGTACATAAATATACTATATTCATATACATAAGCATATATTCATAATACATAAGCATTTACAATATTCTTCCGTATAATCTCACTTAATTATTGTATAATAAAATTAAAAAGTAATTGAAGAAAAACCCATTATACATCCTGATAGATTATAAAGTGTCTTGAGTTTCCTTAAATAAACTACTGAATGAATGTAATGAATGAATTGCTCTAACTATTGAGATTTGCGGAAGCGATAACAAAAAACCCAAATAAGTATCTTCTGGATTCTTTTAAGATCAGGGCCCGTTTAGAACCATCATAGCCACATACTTTAAGTTAAAGGTCGTTATAAGGAAACTCAATTTGATTATGATTTCTGATTGAGCTAATGAGCCATTTTTCCTATTATGAGTGGTTACTGTAAATGATCCAAGCTTAACGAGTGAATGAATGTATTTTTATAAATACGTCAATAAACTTGAAAATGAAAAAATCTTTCGTACAGTTTTGTCCTCATAAGTAATTTTTTGTGCAAAATAATATCATTAGAATAAAAATGCTTTTTGGCTATTTTTGTGATTTCCATTTCCTTTCAATATCTAAGCTCTCACTTCGGTGGCTCTATTGTGTTCAAAGTTGAATAGGTCTGTGTTAATTTGTATGTTGAAAGTTTTAGTTCTATTCGTACACCAATATTAACGCTACAGTTTCACTTGAAAATTATAGTTAGTTTTGAAAGTTAGTCTTGTACCGTTTAGTGCTCGTTCTAATAAACGAATAAGTAATTATTGTTATTAACTTGGTAATGTTTCTAATTGTAAGAATATGATTTAAATAAAAAAAAAAACAATGAGGAAATCATTCACCATGAGTTCATTAGGAATTAGTGAGTTATAGAATGCTATGCTAGGAGCTTCGCTGCGAGATCGGATCAAAAAAAGAGATTTACTTAAAACCAGTGCAAAAAAACGCTTATACAGTCCTTAACTATTAGTACGTGTCTCCACTTTAGAAAGCAATAGCATATAGTGATCAACAAGAAGTTATGATCTTATTTGTAACTTTACAGTGTAGCAGTGTAAAGATACAATGAAACAACTAAAGAATAAATTCGTGAGTGAAAAGATAATCGCGCCGTCGCCGTTTTTTTAGCTAAAACGTGATGTGAAATAAATTGTTTTAGATTTTTGAATTGTTTTAGATTTTTGTGATTTTAATTAAGGTTACAAATAGATGAATACTTTAACATGCTTTTGAAATTGTAGAATATGTTTTACGTTATAAAAATTGAGACCACTTTAGTTGAGCAGTTTTTAATAAAATTATTAAAAATCTTTTATTATTTAACTAGAAAATTACCAGCTTCGTACTGATTTAAACGATATCTCTGTAACCATAAAGCTTAGAGACCTAAAATTTGGCAAGAATATTGCATTCGCCGAGAGGTCAGGTAATAAGGGATTTTACGAAATTTTACCCGCAGGGCGTTCTCTATTAAGTTCGCGGAGCGGTTGGTAGTCTAATTATGTATGTTATCAAAAATAAAAAAAATATTTCGAAATTATATATGAAATAAACATAATAGAAACATAGTAATGAATGTTAATTTCGAGTCAATAATTAAATATTATACTAGTATAGACAGAGTTTATTGACAACTGGGAAACTCGGAAACCTCGAAACATTATTTTATGAAGGTCACAATGACAAATCTATAAATAAACTCCGGAAGCTTCGCAACTGAAATATATTCCATTCCTTTCCCTTGGATTGTCATAATGGATTTATTTCCTGAATTGGAAAACGATGTTTTAAACATTTGGTTCGTTAATCTATTAAGTCAAGATTTTTTGGTAAACAAGGAGTCGGGACATAAATGGCGTGAGTATAACACTGTAAAACTTATTTAAAAGATCGTTATTTGTTGGTGAGTCCACATTTTATTAATTTATTTTTATTTACCACAACACGATACTGGTGGTGGTTACACAGCGGTAGAGGACTGAGATTTACGATCATAGATCGCGGATTCGATTCCGGGGATAAACCTTTTTTATATATAATTCACGTTTTATGCATGAATTAAATAGGATTACCACTGCTCACAAACAAGTTTATGCTGCCTACCATACTACCTGCCAAGCGTGGCGATTATGGTACATCCCCCATAGATATCTTTAGGGGAAGTTTATGCTTTGCAGTGGGCGTCTAAAGGCAGAAATGACAAACAACAACATTACGACGGTCTTTGTCAATTGCTACCTCTACGAACAGTCTATACGGATGCTGTAATAAGACCCAGATTGACCAGCAGACCAAATGTCCGAAATGGAGCTAAGGAAGCCACGACCTATGATGGGAACTTCACCGTATACCAAAGTAGGCTCTGGACTGGAATCTTCAAAAAAGCGCAAAAAACTGGTTATCCAGCTTTGTTGGCGTAGGATAACTGTGGAGGCGGAACAAATAGGGAAGATGTGGACTCACCGGGATGGCGACGCATTGTGGATGCTCTCCGCCCCACTGGAGGAACATAGAAACTTATGTAATTACATTGCGACATGCCAATAACATTTATAACAAAGCCTGTAGGTGCAGTTAGTATATAATTATTAAAAATCGATGAATGAAATTTTATTTTAAATGGAATTATTTAAATATCTCGTCCGAATCTCACTGACTCCATTTATTTACGTTGGATTTTTTAAAAATTTTATTATAACAACGTTTTTTATTCTATAGCTATCATATCACGTATTGAATTCACAGTCAGACTGTCTGGGTTGTTAATGCGTGTTTGAGGTTAACGTTAGACATCAGCACGTCTTTATAATCACTTCGATTTTTCGTATCTCTAATAGAACTACGTATGATCGTTCTTTTAAGATTTTTACTAGTATTTTAATGTTTGTAAAATGGATGTTTTCGTAATTTTTTTGCATGCATACATTTTTATAAATGACTTGTTAATGTGTGGGTTAAGGGTTAAGATACGCCGAAATTTAAACTTTAATTTTTAACTTTCGTTAATAGTTAAGGTAGTACAAGGTACCTGGATGCGGACAGCGGCCGTCATTGCGGTGACCTTTGAGGGAAGCCTACGCCTTGCAGAGAGAATCTGTCGGACGACATGAAAGTGATAATGATGAATCATTAGTTTACATTAATAACTTTGTAAAGTCTCTCACTTATTATGTAATAAATATTTTAATGTTTAGTTTAATAGCCTGGCTTAGATTTTAACAAAACAAAATTAGGTAAAAGAAAGTCAACAAACACATAACTGAATTAGAATCATGCTGTCTCATTTGTTTCGTTAACGGCATATTACATATATTTATTGTTTCTACTTTCGTCAAAATTGGGTTATAACATCCAACTATTGTTGAGACATGATTAAGTTTGGCTAGACTTTTGATAGTATTACGAACAGTCTTTTTAAAATAAATACGCCTGAAGTTAAAGAATATTCTTAGTAATGAAAGATGGGCGACAAAATGAAATCAGGCGTGTTAAAATAAACTAAATAATAAAAATGTTCATAAAATTATAGGGAGTAATTTGATCATACATATTTCTTTTATTTTAATTATTTCTTATTAACCAGTTGAAATGTGACCTACAATCGCAAGTCTTAGTTCTTTACCGCTAAGCTCTATATATATAAATCTGTATCTCAAATAACTAGTGTATATTTATCAAATTTATTTATATCATTATATTAGTGGGACCGGAAAGTAATGCTTTCTTAAGTTAAATTCGCACGACTACATTTTTAACGAGTTTTTATTTATAATCAACAATATATTCACCTTCGTTATCAACAACTTTTTGCCTTTTAGAATATAAATTTTCAATACCAGAGCGGTTTTTCTGTAAAATATCTCGACAGAAACGACATTACTTTCCGGTCTCCCTAATAAATTAAAAGATACAACATTTTATACTTTTGAAATATTAGAATAATGCAAGAAAAGGTTTTATACCTGCCGAGATATACGAACATGTAAAAACTACTAATAAAGACGCATGTTATACGCTAACCGCGTATCACACGGCGGGTCACGTTCCTGTTTTAACATGATATTAGACCACGTTTATCGTTCTTTTTATTTTATACCATTACGTGTTCACTTCACTAATCCAGTTGTTTTTAATAAGACAGATAATAATGGTTGATTTATTCAAAAAAATTAAGATTTAAAAGATTTCATTAGGTCGGTAAATTATCAAGGATTAAAGTGTAAGTGCTTAAAAATTAGTTTTATACCGTAACAAATATATTTTTTACGTAAATATTATTTAAACAACTATTAGTTTTAGTCGCATTGTTAAGGTTAATTTTATTAGAAGAACTTATCGTGGTGTTAAAGTTTCTTGAAAAAATGTATTCATCTTTCATCGTTGAAAGTGTTTAAAGCCTTAGGATTTGTCATCGTTTACTATACTAGGTTATATACGTAGACGAGTTTTCATATTTCTGTATAACTTTAGGACAGATACTCTATTGGAATTAATTTTAAAGAAAAAGCTATTACAGAATAAACTTTATAATTATGCCGCGGTTCTTTTTCTTCTTATTTTGAGCCGATAGACGCCCACTGGAAGGCTTTAGCCTCTCCCGTAGATCGTTACGATAAACAGCCATGCGCTGTTTCAGGCTGAATAACAGTGTCCATCATGCGGTGGTTGCAAATTCACATCAAACCAACTGTTGCGTGTCTTACACGGACGAGACTTAAGATGTGATCGTTAGATTCATCCATGTGACGAATACGGCAACTTCCGTACAGACACTGGCTTACAAACTGAAAATGGTAATATGGATTAGGGATGAGGAAGTAGTCGCACCAACCGTAAAAACTTGACATCGTTAGAGCGTCAAGAAACCAACGGTAAAAAAAATTTATATCAATCAAAGATGTTGTGGTATTTTGAAGATGTGTTGATACCGTTTTGTTACATAATTTGGATCCCTAAAGCTCGCTTTTTGTACAAACAATCGACATAGCGTTGGTTGTGGTCTTTATTGTTTTGAATTCTGAGGTACAAAATATTCAGAAATTTATTCTGCTAGCAAAAAAATAATCATTACAAAGGGGGTTCAGCAGATGTACGATCAAAGGTTTGCTGAATGAAGACTAGAAGCTGTTTTATCTTAATGAGCGCGTGAAAAGTTTGTAGTTTTGTTTAGGCCATAGACAGGGATAATTTTTGTTTTCTTTTTCAAATAACAAATATATTCACGTTATACAAATTATAAATAATAAAGCGATAAATACCTGAATAAACGAACGAGAGAGCCTGTACAATATGAGAAGTGTGACGCTATTTGTGGTCTTCTGACCTGATTGAACTGGTTTTCGTTATTAGGAATACAACTTTACTCTTTTGTGGCTGTCTAGAATTTTGTAACGAGAAAGGTTTTTAAATTTATAATTCTGATCAGTATGACGCAAAGCAAGTTGTTAGTACATTTAAAATATAGTGTATAGGTAATGTTTACGAATATCTTGAATTTCAAGAATCTGAAATTATAATGCAGAGAAATGTTCAAAATAAACGCATAAATAGTCCTATATCTGTTACCAAATGCCATATAATACAAAGGTAATAGAGAATGTTGCTAAATATATTCAAGCAATCGAATCAAATGTTATGTATTGGTATTTCCTGTTTTCGAAACACCTGTAGCGTTAGTCATTTACTTTTACATCTTTGAATTCATTATTAATTCAAATATAGAATTGAAATAATGCGTATTTATTTATGTAGTGAGAAATTCACACAAATATTAAGATAATGTTTATTTATTTTTAACTTCCTTGTGCTTTAAAAAAAATATAGAAGTGAAATTGATGAAGCCATATCAGGTTCTCGGTTTCTGCGGGAATGAATACGGCGTTTCGTGCATATTTATTTTCATTGATGATTATTTTGTAATTTAGCTTTGATAAAAGTGTAATATATAAGATACTTAAATATTTAAACCATAAAAACCGCTAAAAATAATTAACCGCTAACCTATTTCTTTATAACATAATTTCGTATTATTTGTACGAAACATTAATAGTTAAGTTAGGAACATCACTGCTTGCATTGTACGTTCGCAATATTTAATTAAAACCTCCAGGGAAATCTACTTAAGTTATTATTACACATTTTAATATAACATTGCAGACCTTTTCATTTATTTGTATGAAATGCGACACAAAAATGTGGCAGTTAAATCTTCTGCTATGCTACGTCTTAAAATAAAAGATTCGAGAAATTAAATTAGAAATGAGGTGATCTGCAGAAGCCACGGACATTGTTTGTAGAATTGCTCATCTAAAAGTGCAGGCGACGGACTTTGTAGCAGATAGATCCACGGGAAGAGACTACGTGCCAGTAGATGCAGCGTGGGTAGGTCCGCCAATACCTAATTGTAGATAGACTTCTTTTGACTTTAACTATTTCTCATTCATTGGTCTAGGCGAACCACGAGTGACCACGGTCAGGTAGACGCGGCGAGGAACGGTTCCCCGACGACATATATAAGTCGTGGGATGTCCCTGGATGCAGTCAGCGGTGATCAGTACCTTATAGTCGGCGTCTAACGTCTGATCTGAACGAATTATTATTGTAGTTAATTAAATTCTTAACCTAAGTAAAGGTAACTAATAGTGGATTGTTTGTTTATATTGAACTAAATAAAGACTGTAAAGCATTACTATTTGTAATGTGAATTGTGATCGACTTATAATTACTGAAGGACATAAAAATTGTATCATTTTGTTTGTGGGAAGAAATCTATAGTATAAGTGTGGAATTCACAATATGTATGTATATACATATATAGCGTGTAACAAGATCATTCAACTATAAAGTAAATTATTAAAGGTAGGTGAAAAAAGTTAATATCATAAAATAAAAAAACAAAATCAGAAAAATAATCAATAATAATATTTATAAATAAAAAGAACTCGAATTAAGAAGTTAGAGAGGCAGGTGGGACAAAAGAGTAAGAGAAAAGTGTAGTTAGTGCACGCAAAGAACGCGCTGTTGGATTGATAAACATTTTGCAGTGATTGAAAATAAATCGAACGCAGTTATTAAGAAGGCTCTCTAGTTTTTTTTTATGTATGGTGTAAAAGGTACATACAAATTAATAGTCAATGAAAAACTTTATCAAAAAGTATAAATATATCGTATATTCTATCAGTAGATGGGGAAACTCTGTCTACACGATGTTTATATAAATGATGCTACAAGGATATTGTAACCAATTTATGATATCGTGTTACTAAATGTTCCTTACTTACGTCCTACACTTTATTAGGATTGCGTTATAAGCTTGCCAATAATATGCTTGATAACTTTTTCCATTACACTACTAAATATTATACGAGTTTTGGTACTATACATCCATCCTTTAGCGAGTCCTTATACTTTTCTTTTATGTTCCTTAACTCTCGGACGTTCTTTATACATAGTTATACACGCATAAATAAGGACCCAAACCGCGATGCCTGACCCAAATTTAAGCCACATTTCGGTTACTTTTAAACACATATTTTCTTCCAAAATATTTACAGACTAGGTTAGAAAAATTATTACATACATAACTTTCTCATGAGCGAAATGGAAACAATTTTTCAATCCCTGCTTTTCAATGAACTGTGAGAAGTAGAAGTTCATTGTAGAGAAATTGAATTTAAAAAAGGACTCAGAATTTTTTTATAAATATAATCTTTATTTATCTATAGAATAATACATGAAATAGGTACGATAGATAATAGCTAACTGCAGTAATAACTAACTAAATGTATTAAACTTAATAAATATGTTTACGAATGTTTAAGAGGAAAAATAAAAAAAATTAAAAACTAAAACAAATCACGAAGATAATTGCTACATAAAAAAACAAGCTATAGATTATACTGATAACTACAAAGATTTGTCAAAAATATAATTTTAATCTCTGACTGAAGTCCTCGGGTTTAGTCTGAAATAAGATCTAGCCTAGTTTAGAATTTTTTTTATTTGTGTTTTGTTGTTTTTTTGTTATTGTTTATGTGTATTAGTGTACTGAAGTACTTCGCCTGGGCAACATTTGAGAAATTACGAAACGTCATCACGTCCAATATTCCTCAGTTAGTAAATACGAAGGTATAGAACCTAGTAATGACGTTCAGAAACATGATGGTTCACAAAAATGTGGAGACTTCCGTGCTCATTAGCTAGCTCACAAGCAAAACGAGCCATTGAGTGGGTTATGGAAAGAATTTTTCTATTAGATCAAATTAGAAATGCGGAGAAGAAGAAAGAGTCCGTGGACAAACAAAAGTTACGGTCATAGCGGATTAGAAAGTTGAAGTAGCAATGAGCAGGTCAAATTGCGTGCAGAACGGTTTACATTTAGTTCAGTATCCTGTTAAATTTAATTATTTTTTGTTATATACTGATACTATGGTTCACTGTGGAATAAATTTCTATTTCATAGATTCTATAGCGTATTAATTGTTATTAATTGTAACAAATAAATCAAATAGTGAAATATAAATTAAAATAAAAACTACAATTATTTTTATTGTAGGTGGCCCAGATATTCAATTTACAACCGACAATTCGATTTCCGGATAAAAGAAAACTTCTTGTGGAAATTGGCCTACACAAAGACCAGACACATACGACGGAAATGGCGGGAAAAGTTCTAAATCTCATAAAATTATTTTCATAAGAGCCTGTACAACGATATAAGAACTATAAAAAGGGCAGTTTTTGTTAACAAGAGTGAGTGTAATTAAATGAACGCAATTAGCACTTCAGGTCACGCTATTGGCGAATAAGTCAAACCAGCGCCAAATAGAGTAAAGATCGGCTACCGGCGTTTTTAGTGCGTGTACAAAAATAGATTGAATGAATCAGAGAGTTCAAAACGTTTATGGCTCGTGGGATTGCGCAGGTACGATGCTTGTATTTACGTTGTAGCACTTATCGATAAAATGAATGTTACCGGAAAGTTCGTTGTACGGTACCGATTAAATAGTTCATAAAATATATTGCTATTTAATAAAATTAACAAATTTTGGTATTGAAAATTACAAATATTTAGAGTCATGTTTATTTCGAAAGTGTTCTTAATACAATTTTTAAAAAAAGTATTTCTTTTTAAGTAATGTAGAACATAAAAATTTGAACATAACACTGTAGTTGTGAAACTGGAAACCTATCGCACGACTCTTAACTCCTTGGCTGCGGTTGACGATATGTATTGAGCAAAGTCAGTTATCTCCCCTTAAATAATTGCGTTATTAAACATACGACTCGTCTTTAAGAACGCCGCCACAACAAAAGACGCAGTTCGGGGAACGCTGGCGGAACAGGAAACCGCTTTGGCAACCACGCCACAACGGACTGCCTGCCATTTAATATCTCGCGCGACTGTCGAAATCCTTCATGATATACATGCTGGTTTTTAAATTGATATGTATTTTTATCAATAAAATTATTCTGAATGAATAAGCCATTGGGTTACTTCGCACAACAGTGTTTCATTTCAGTTAGGATAGATAAACACTTTATTAAACAGTTACTCTCTGACTCTCTGCTTTACTACCTGAAGCCATACATATCATTATAACTTTCATAATATGAAACTAAATAAGTTAAAATTTATGACTGCAGTTGTCTGAATCGTATTAAAACAAATTTTCTCATTGCTTTTTTATCATGTTAGAAGACGGGTTCATCTAATGTTAAATGGAGATGCTTCTTGATTTATTAAAATTTCCTTACATGTATACAAGTTATCCCTGTTTATTTGCTAGGCAAAAGTTTAGTAGCTATGATTTACGAATCTCTTTACATAAAGCAAGAAACAGTTTTAAGCACATACTTGAAAGCAATGATAATCATTGGTTCTTATATTCATCGGTTTTGTATATGACCACTTATCACTACGATCTACAGGATGAATTTACTCGGAGTATTGTTGATATGATAATGTGACGAGTCTTTTGTGTACCATAATACCACACTACGATTTCCAACTCGCCTACCAATAGTGTTTCCCCTTTAGATATCTTTGGGGCAGGACTATTCTGCTGTAGGCGTCTATGGGTTGAAATGACGACGACGGAAACTATAATATACATGGAAAAAGAAAAACTTAATATATAAAGACTTTATATAGTTCTTCACATCACTAGATGCATAACGCTTGACGCATGACTGACTATGCTGGAGCAATTAATGTAATTTTAGATCGTGTTTACAAGGACTCGAACAGCTAATGATATAGATATCGTAGCCCGTGCGGTCTTTAAGGAAATAATTTAGGTAAACCCGAAATCGAGACTAAGTCCCATTGTATTGTCTCATAATATATGCTCTATAAATGATAATTGAGAAAAAAATATTGTTATTTTATTATGGTTAGTCATAAAGTCCTTTTCGCTTCGTTATAACATGGGTAAGTTTTTTTAAGAAAAAAAAAACTCGAGATTATGTACTTTAACTTTAAAGTGATAATAAAAAAACAATCAATGTAGTAATCATTAAAAGCTAAGTGTCATTATCAACCACGGTGTGGAAAGTTTCTCAGAATATTTTTAAATATTTTGTATTGTCAACATAATGGAATAATTATGGTATTCTTTCCAACTGAAAGGCCTCCCACAAAGATCGCCACAATGACCGATTTTGGTCTCCCCGTATCCAGCGACTTCGCGCGAGCTTAACTATGCCGTCAGTCCACAGTGATTTAACGGTGGTAGGTGTGTAATTCGCATTGTTTGCCGCGCATTTATCAGAGGGCCGGCGGGCGGTGCACTTTATTCCATGAATACTGCTACATAGCGAAAGTAGCTTTATATTAGTCCTTTTTTTACTCAAAACTAGGAACATAGCCTTCGCCATTACTATCTGGGTGACCTTGAGTTTTGTTATAGGGCCCATCAAAAGCGACCACGTCTCGTTTCCGTAGCTCATCATTGGCACACAATTATGGTATTATACTAAACAATGTTTATGACAGTTCACAAAGAAAAATTTATTAAAAATACTTAAAAATTTATATTTATTGCGCTTACGTTAGTTGAAATAATTTTTTTTAAAATTTATTATAGCACAAACACATCAAATACACAAATTATTGATAGCCTAACTTAGGCAGTTTTCTTGCCGATGTATATATGTAGTATGTTAAAACAACAATGTACATTACATTAATTTTATTGTATATAGTAATTGCTACATTACATAGATAAAATTTTACATTTATGACGAAATAACGTTGAATCAATTTTATATTAATCTACAGCCGAAATTACTATAGACCAATGTAATATTTTTAAAAACTGAAAATAACAACAAATATATTTAAAAAAAAATACATTGTGATATAAACACATACTTTACATTTAATGTTAATTGAAGCGATTAAAAATCTTAATTCGCATTGTTGTTACATTGTTTATTGTAAATTAAATAAATGACATCGCAATACACAAAACGAAAGAATATACAGACCGTTACTTTTTTATCTTCAGAATTTTACGAAATTACAATTCGTCGTGAAAAAAAATTCCAAAATATTACCGTGTCAATTGTGATGATGTGATCATTTCGTCTTATTGAAATAATTGATTGAATAAATGATCATTAGTTAAGAAATACTTATAAATGATTTTACGGAAAATCGTATATTGATCCATAGAAACATATGGTCGGGGCAGATTTCTCTGCACTCAATTGCACATATCGAGGGACTATTTCCGTAGCGCTTTCGACTGCCGTGTTTTATCGTCAGTGAAACGTTAAACGATCCGAGTGCAGTAGTGATATATACCACAAGCACTTTGTATTGAGATAACGGTCGATTGAATTATTGATGCGTACTTTGTATGCGTCTAACTTTATTAATAGTCTGTGTAGTTTATTTGCAACCAATTGTAATAACGAACTGTTGATTTGGTAATTGTGATGTTATTAAATAGCAGTGGACTATACGAAGCAGTTTCTGATGAATCTGTGGGTTCAATATTTTTTTTATACTCAAGATTTTGAAGAAGTGTTTACCATTAAGGTAAGGTGTGGGCGTCGAGAAAATGAGGTGTTTTTAAGCGAGCCGTCGCGTACATTAAGAAAAGCATATTTATGTTTTTTTAAAAAAAGGCATAACGGATAATATGTTTATTTGTTTATTCCAAAACCAGAATTCTAAAAAAACTTCCTAAGAAATCCTGTATGGAATCGGGCTGTCTTTTAACATTATGTAACATCTAAGAAGAAACATCCATTTGTTTACAGAACTTTTCGAACGATTTAAAACTTTTGATCGTATCATTGGATTTGTTTGTATGCTATTACTTAATACAAGAAAATATTCGATTTGTCTGATTCGATCGCTGAACGTGTTTCAGGATTCTCCCAAGCCGGGATCCCCTCTCAATTAAATCTCATCACAGCTGAGAGTGCGGTGTCTTCTAAATCTAATATACGGAGCTAAGGCGCTCAAAGTAGCCAGCCACTGAGCTTATTTATTAATAATAACGTGACGTTAAAGCCGTGAAAAAAGTTTTTAGAATGAGATAAAAAAAACTTAGCTGATGGTGAGAAGAATTATTTTTTTAATATCGGTGCGATATATATTAATCTATTGATATTTAATGTGTACTCTGAAACATCACATAGTATGTCATCTTTAAATAATTTGTTACCAAATAGAAGCACAGTAATAGTTAAATATTACTGCAGACAACCTCTTTTTTATATTGATTTGCATACATAAAATATAAAAAAAAACTTTAAAATCTGTAAAATTGCAAACAACGAAATGCTATTATACATCATTATCATCATTTCAGCCGAAGAACGTCCGCTGTACATAAGCCTCCTCCATGGATTTTCAAAAAGATCGGTTAGAAATTGGCAGCCATCATCTTCGACCTTAACAAGTTCTATCCACATTTTGGGTGAAGAGCTTGAAACTTCTTAATTAAAGATAGAACAATGAAAAGTTGAATGAAAAAAATAATTGTGATTAGCCGTTGTAACTTATTAAGTTTTATAAAGAACCCATTGTAGAAAACTTTTTTCAGTTTTGGACGGATAAAACTTCGGTTATTTCGGCCGAGGTCATTAAGTAAATGCAACCTAATTGTGAGCGAACAAAAAGTCCCCTTAAAAGATGTTTAATTTAGCTTTTAGGGTAATAACTGTAAAATAACTCTGTTTATACCTTATTTCGTCTTCATTTTGTAAGTAAAACTTTTAAAGAAGATTAATTTAATAAAAGCGAAGTGCGATGAACTTTTAGCGTGAACGTCTAAGTTTGTAAATATTTTTTCGAACTTTCATACACAATATAGTTATATTAAGTTGTCACTGTATAAAGAATTTGCTGGTATCCGTGATATGCTTTAACGGAAGAAAAGGCTTTTTTTTAAATATCTCGGTTTTATTCATAAATAGAAATAATATTGTCTTACAACACTAATAGTTTTACAACAACACTAATAGTTTTGCGAATTAAAGACCTTTTATCTTAAGTCACTGTTTTTTGTATACCTAGACACTACCGCTGCTAGAGTAGGGTATAAAAATTAATGATAATATTTTATATACCACATACCACACAGGTCCTCAGGAAGTCATTTACCATGCTGCCTATCTGTGAAATGAGTCCTCCGTCCTTTAGAAGAGTCAACTCTCTTTGTAAAGCTGTATTATTTATTACTGACTTAGAATTGAACTTTTTTCAGTCCGTAACATTGCGTATTTTTTATGTTTTTATGCATTGTAATATTTAGTGTATTAATATTTTATTATTTAACTTGTTATACATTATTAGTTGTTTTTAATTACTGCGTACAATTTTACCCATTAAACTTTTAATAATTATTCTTTTAACGTGACAGTTGAAAGCCCTCTATTGAATTCCAATTATTGTTCAAACCACACAAAAGGTTGTCTGTAAGAAATCTTGGGATTTGATAAGACCGTCGATTGTATTTCTGTTTGTGTTTTTATTCCATTGTTTGTGTATTATCTTTATAAGATGTTGTTTAAATGTTCAATAGTGTTATTATTGTATTTTTACCGTTAGATACATTTTAATAGGCAGTTTCATCATCATCGTCATCATCTTCCGTCGTCCATTTCACGACGTTCACTGCTGGGCATAGGCTCCAATAGATGTCTAACAGGAGTTTTCTGACGACCTTAACAAAGGTGATTTATTATTATATGATTCTGTAGAGTGCGACAACTGAAATAAAACGTATAATCTTTTCGATTTGCAAACACAATAAACTTGGAATTGTAAGCAATCATATCTAATTCTCAATACTGTTCTCAACTCAATAAAGAACGGTCGGTTGCAAGCAAGCTTCTCGATAGATGAAATATCTCTTTGTTGTTGAGTTCGCAGCAGATAGAAGTCGTTTTGCAATTTTCTCTGCGTTTTATAGACCTTTGCTTTATACATATGGATATAAGATTGGCGCGACTGGGGAATCAAGCAATATCTGCATTTTTCGTATGAAGAAAATCTTACATTTTTTCATCGGCAAAAAGATAATCAATGTGTTCAATCGAGTTCCCCTGAGGATTAACTTGAAAAGCCGTTCTTACTTTAAGCGTCTTTGGTTTTATTCATTTATCATAAAATATAGGATCAGTAAACTGATAAGTATTTTATTATATTCGTGACGTTACACGATAGTGTCCCAATAATTATCATTATCACATTTCAGGTGTAGCACGTCCACCGCTGGGCATAGCTATTCCCCATTGATTCCCAATAAGACTCGATGAAATTCGGCCTGCATCCAGCGTCTTTCGACGATCTTAGCAATGACGTCTGTCCACCTTGTGGCGGACATCTCACGTTGCGTTTGCCTAATCGTGGTCTCCTTTTCAGAACTTTAAAGCGGCCACTTGTTTTTGCGCGCTATGTGGTTGACCACTGCCACTTCAAATTCAAATGGTTGCATGAAAAGTATAGTAAGACGCAACATTTTTTAAAATTGATTTGTTAACTATTTATTGTACATCAACACAGACGATGAAAAGAAATCAAATGAGCTATCTGAAATAAAATATACAAAGTGTGTTTTTGTTTGTTTTTGTAGCAGACGGCGATTTCTTTTAGACTTGTAAGGACTTATTTCATAAGGAACAGTGGAAAGGGCATTCATCGAGTGATGGAAGGGGATGGTATATCTATTAAAACTAAAATAAACTTCCAAAAGAACCATATAAAAACTTATCAAGATTTTACGAAGTTTTCGAATGTGATCATCGTTCGACTAGACTTAATAAATACAAAGAGTGACCAAGCTCCTTGATAATTCGAGACATTGTTCGAAATTTGTATTTGGGAGCCAAAATTTAAAACGCATTTAAAACACGCAAACAATATTTTTTTTTAACAAATATTGTATTTATCGAAATTATATGACTAAAGTATAAAACATACGCATTGAAGTTAGATATGATGGCACACGCATATGACAGCACTCCTTATAATGCTTAAGATGCTGGTTAGTTGATTTTGATGTGTTTGGATTTCGATAATTTTATATACAATTAAAATAACATATTTTTTTTTTATTTATATTGAATCGCATAATGTTTTTATACCTATTACGATATTTTAGAGAATATATTAATGGTAACGTACTCAGTGTCTAAATTATTGTAAATTTCTGTCTACTTATTTTTCTGAGTTCAATATTAGGTAGTGTACAACAAAACAGCCTTTCGTTGAAAACAAATCTATTGAAATAATACTGTAAAAGAAGCTGAAATCTCGCCGTATTCAAGTTTGTTGACTGTGGAATTAATTAAGGGAAATAATTTAAATTTATGTAATAAATTATTAAATTCTTTAAATTAAATAACATTAAAAATGTTATAATCTATAAGGTGTTTTAATTACATAGGATTGACACTGCTCACAAACAAGTTTCCAGAGGATGGGCAACAGCGTCCTCTGCGTACCATAATACTACACCGCGATCGCCAACCAGCCTGCCAAGCATGGCGTTTGTGGTATAATCCCCCAAAGAAAACTTTGGGGAAGCCTATGCCTTGTAGAGAGTGTCTAAAGGCTTGACAGAAATTGGAAGGTAGCTAAAAGAAAAATAAAAATATAACCAAGTGTCAAGTGAATTAACTTTCTTAACTTTGTTACAGGAAGGCTTCGGAAGTATGGTCTGAATCCGGAAAACCCTGAAATGATTTTACATTTCTCCTTAAAGGATTGTCCGAAAATGAACTTTCAATTAAAGATCGTGAATTTTTTTTTGATTTTTTTTAAATCATACTGATGCCAGAGTTAAAGATTATTAAAATGTTAACCCAAAGTGGGACCATTGATCGGGGCGGTAGAGGAGGAACGTGGCCAGCTCTTGGCATTAGGCTGCGCCGAGGCGGTCGCTCTGTTTGAACTAAATGAACACACTGCGGAGGCAAGCAGGCGAGATGGGTGCTTCTCCGATTCATCAGTGGAGGCTCAAGCGCTGACAGAAATGACTGTAGAGGAGTCAGCTGTAAATGCAAATATTAACGCATTACTTTTCAGGAAGATTACAAAATATCTCTTCTTGGAAGGTAACGTGGAGATTAAGAGTTATGTCAGCGGCCGTAGCAGACGTAATGTGGATTTTTTATGTACCTATCGCCCTGTGGAGGAAGCAACATCATAAGCAGGTGTTTTTCCCTATAACATTATAACCGTTAAAGCTGCTTAACTCAGCGATGAAGATTTTTTCAATTTACTTATTAAATATAGATATATTGTTTCCCTACTTATAGTATGGTTAATGGACCCATCGAGCACAATGCGGGGTAATTATAAATAAAGCACATCAAAGGCTCGTGCCGAAAACCGAACTTGATTTACAACGTAGATTAACCTTTTGTGTTTAGAACACCGATTCGTTTATAATTAACATTTTAGTATTGATTACACGTCCGTGTTAACGGGGTTTAGCCGTATTCAAAGCTTTAATATTCATACTACAAAACAAATGAAAATTATGTAATAAATAAATCTCAATTAAAAGCCAATCTTATGAATTATTAAAGAATAATATTTCTTAAATTATTCGCATGAAAGAATTAAAAATAAATAAATAACAACACTTCAATAATTGTTAGTGCGACAAAAGCGCTAAAATACGTCGTATTTCCAAAGCGCTGCAATATCGTTAACACTCATCATTCAGCTTAAAGATCATGGCTTCATAAATGTCAGTATTAAGAGTTTACCTGGAATTGTTGTAACGAGCTTTAAAAAAACTCCGTATTGTATTTCTCCATTTCTCTTTGTAACTGGCAGTTTGTTAAAAATATTTATAAGTAAAACTTTGTGGATATATACTTCATATTATATATAACTATATATATATATATATATATATATATATATATAATTATATATATATTGTTTAATTTTATTTTATATATATATATATATATATATATATATAAAATAAAATTAAACAAATTTCAGTCTCGAACTATGACACTCTTTGGTATTATTATTTGGAAGTATTCATTATAAATATTTTTACGAAGTCTATTTAAAAGTATCGCAAATCTTGTGTTGCTTGTACCCAAGAATACAAGCAACTATACAGTTGTTTTTTTTAAATACATTCAATAATTAGTATACATATATAAAGCGAGGAACAAGAGGTAAAGGAATTTTAAAACAGTGGTTACATAGAGTTCTAATCACTGTAATTGTTTGATTATTCGCCAGTAGTTTATATTTATTAATTTAAAAATATGCGTTACTAAAAACCATCTTAGCGATCATTTTAAAGTCAAAGTTTCAAATTGAGGATTGAAATAGAGATTATCGGATTTCTGGCTTTTTTCTTCTCCACGGAAACAACATTTCGAATCTTCATTCTAAAGTCTTAATTGATATTCATATAAGAATCTTCTTCAGTGCGTGGAGAAAATCGGGTATAATTATAACTCATATAAAAAGGCATTCAAATTTATATTATATCAATGTTTTGTCGTGTCGAAGATGCATTGTAAAGTCTATTTGAAAGAATAAATATATGTTTAAGATAATTTTAGCGGAAGTGTTAGTCAAACTCTGAGCTATGTGTACGCTAACGGGGGAGAGTAAGATTGACACGACGCACACGTGAAATTTGAGAACAAATAGTCTGACGTTTGTCTACCAACCACTCGCACACCTCAAGATGTGATAAGCACTAGAGCACAAACTAAAGTATAAGTCTGGCGTTAATGTGATATTATTGCCATTTATTTTATTTAAGTTGATTGTTACGGCTAGGAGAGCTTATAAATCCGATCTTAATTATGATCAAAATGACCTGAACCAACGCCTGATAAAAATATTAGGGGCCTTTTTTTTAACCACTTACAACCCTTAGGTATAACGTTAAATCTTTGTCGTGTTACTCTGTATCTATGCATATCAAATGCATTCAAAGTTATTAAATTAAGTAAGTTTTAGTAAATAAATTGGTTTTAACTATTGTTAAATTATAGAAACAATAAATGGAGCACCGGCAATCTCTGTTTGTATATGACGTTCTAAACGTTAAATAAACCCATACATCTATTTAGAAGGACCTTTGTTTTATCAGGGCACTGCCCCCAGATACACAAGCCTGCACTAAGAGCATTTGCAAATTTCACATATAAATCACCTACGTTTAATACAAATGGAGGGTGACCATGATAATTATGAGACACCGATCGGACGTTAACAAGCAATATTTGACAAAGTTGGCTACTAATGCAACATAAGTCACACAAATAATGAACGAATTATTTTTATAACAAGTAATCAATATTTATTACAATCTATAGGAAAAAAGTTTTTAAAGGATGAAGAAGTAGAAGCGTCCACTTTAATACCACGCTGCGATCGCCAATCTGCCTAGCAAGCATGGAGACTCTGATAGCCTTCCAGTGGACGTATATGGGCTGAAACGACGACGACAATGATCAGCTATTTATTACACATTCATCTTAAAACAAAACAAAAATAATTTATAACCATATGTATAAAGAATATACACTTATTTCTCATTTCTTCCCATTAATCTTTTCTGGCTAAATTATTAGCCCAAAACCAGCACAGGTTATTTTAAAAATGTTATTATAAATACAAATACTTTTACAGTTTAATTTCAAATAAAGAATTATCATTGAATTAATTGAAGTTTATGCATTACTTTTATGTTTTATTTAACGCCTCAATTATTTTGTGTACAAAGTCCATATTAGGAAGGAGATTGCTATGTAGGAAATTTGTAAATATCTAAAATTGCATGTAAGAAAGCATTGCTATATTATATAATATATTACTTTAATTATCTTATTATAACTTTGTACAATGGCCTTAATAAGGATTCCATAAATCATAATATGGTCACCCTTGTCATAAGTGGTTTCGCTTTCCGTGAATGTAATATACATTCGCATTGTTTATTACGTTGGGGAACCGGAAAGATTGCAACGTAAGTATTTGTAGGAGCACCTCAAGTGCTTGTCAGAACGTATTCATTTATAGATATAAGAGCAGGCGTACGATATATAAATGATTCAATCAATATGTAGAATTAATGGTGATGATGATGTTCGGAATTGATATTAGTATTAAAATAAGTCTATTAATTTATTTTATACCATTCTTACATATTATACAAAGTTTTTGTAAGTGTTAAATACAACAATGTCTAGAGACGAAGATCTTTAACTAGCTCGCGTTGCCGAACTTATGGATTAATGATGGGCCTAATGAGAAGGATCAAGGTCACCTAGAGAACAAAAAAGATACTGTGCCATGGTCGAGCTTCGCTGCCAGTTCGAATTACAAATAAGGAGAGAAGAACTTAGGCCACCGACGAAGCGCGAAAAACTTTTCGTCCGAAGTGATTGTGGCCGGAGCACATCGTTCGTGCAGTCGATGGCTGTTGGAGCCGAAAGGTTCTTAAGTGGAGACCACGAGTATCGGTTCATCACTTAAGAATCTTCTACAGACTAGGCTAGACTATATTCGAATGTTGATGCGCGCTGTTAGCCGTTTTGGCTTTTACAGCTTCATCGGACTCAGGGCTCGCGGATCAGAAATCCGCAAGCTAATAAACTAAAAAAAAAATTACATCAGATGCGTTGCCTGACGTATTATATTGGCTTCTATAAAGACGCGGCGTGGATAAGCTTCTCCAATAGGTGGACCAACGACAAAGTCAAGGTCGGGGGAAGTTGTCGAATAAGGGGACGCGCAAGTTATCGTGACGATCTCTGGGAAAGGTATACGCCTTAAAGTGGGCGTCTATAGGCTAAAATGATGATGATGTAGGCTTTCTTCATGAATGAAGAATCATTTTCAAATCCTACTCGATTTCAAAAATTCAAGGGCGATGAATATAAAAACGCTATAAGAATAGTAAACAATACAAAGCCACATAATGACAGTGTGTCTTTCCAGTTTCATGTAAGCATAAAAGCATAGATGCCACAAGAAAAAATGAAAATAAAATATTAAAGTAGTGTAGGTAACAAACTCACTGGGGCGGAGAGGTTTTTCGTCTGTATGAATAAATGTACGAACCGCATCACGAACTAAAAAAAAAGACTCAAAGTATATCCGAGCAACAATTTTTAAAATATAAATCACGTAGATATCAGCGAATTTGCAAATTTATTAGAATATTAAATTGAATTATTCATAAATGAATACTCCAATACAATTTCAAAATGTCTTCAATGAAATTGTATTGGTATTTAAGATGCAGGACTTTGTGATTACAATCTTTTTGCTTGGGTTATTAACGAAATGAACCACTGTATTAAATGAAATGTCATTTTAATATGATTAAGGTGGCGTATTAATATTTTCTATGCCTTCAGTTCTAATATTGAATTTCTTCTCTTATAAAATTTAATTTCATGTTCATAACATTAATAATAATGTCATCATGAAAATCACTTGTTTTGACATAATTAAATGAGTATGGAAACGAGTTAAGTAACCCATTTCAAGTTGTGGTTTACTAAGGTAGAGTAAATCACAGCTAACTATATGTGTAATTTATTTTTAATTATAGTTTCATGTAGAGATGATTCCAAAAGTAAACTGAAAGACGTAAACAAGTGTTAATTATTTTTTTAAATTATTAACTTTAATTGTTCTTTAGATATATATGAGGATTAAATATAGGTTTAGAAAGCTAAAAGGTGTGTGTGCAGCTCGGAAATAATAATTAACGTGATGATAATGTAGTGAAGAAAACCGTCTTTAAAATTCAGATTACTAAATATGGTATTATTTTTTATCACTATCACTCCCTGCAGTTTTTGTATAGAAAGAAATAATTGGCTCGTATCATTCGAATAGTTTCAGAGTGATAATTTTACATTCTCACCCTTTCAAATCTGTTATACACTGTAACTAATATTTGTATGATTTTTTTGTAATAAAAATCTATTCCTTATTTACATATTTATTTAATTTAATTGATATCATTGCTTGTCTTACTGATAATAATTACATTAAAATATAAAATGCAATAATAGTATCTTTAATTACATAGTACTCGCAAAGCCAATTAACTTCCCGAACCTATTGTGTTTGTATTGAGACACCGACTTCGTTCATCGAGGCAATTACAATTGTCGTTCGATTGTGTCTAAACACCGGTAAAGAATATCGTAATTATAGTTTTGTAAGTATAGTAGAGATTTGTAGACTAACGAAAGTAATTTGCAAGTTAAATGAGCAATGGACAGGGTACATAGTGCGCAAAAGGGATGACTGCTGGTCTGTTAAGGTTCTGGAGTGACGAGTGCAACGAACGACATCCGTCCATATGGTAGAAAAACCACCTTTGTTATGGTCGCCGAGAAGAAGCTTGATGTAAAAGTAATAACTTTTATAATATATATAATATACTTGATCCGTTTTCTGCATTCCATGTCAAATATGTGAACGTCAGCTTTGGCTTTTCTACGATATATAACCATGTCAAACTCTTATTATTTTTAAAAATAATTAATCATTTTCTGCCAGATGACGGCAATTTTTTACAATTGAGGTTAATAACATTTACATATGTATCACTATTTGTAAGTAATTACAAGTTAAAAGTTCAATTTTATTATTTTTAGCTACATTTTCAGTTCGAGGAACAACATGAATTTTTATTACGATCTAAAAAGTTCTCGCAGAGTACAAAGGCGAGTGCATATGACACTAGTCATTTTTGTTTCACGAAAATAGTGCACTGCGTGCGACTATAGCGAAGTGCTCGAACAAATAAAGAAAGAAGGCAGCTGCGAATGTCTAGGCTGCAAAAACAATATGTTCGTTTTTGTTATTTAATTTTTATCATCATCTTTTAGGCGTAGGACATCTGGATGTTAGATATATGCCTTTGGACCGGTTGGAGCCCACCTCCAACGTCAACCGTCTTATTAATTTTTAATAAATTTTACCATTGTATTGAAATTAAAAAAATCGCAGCTTTTAAGGTGACATATGTGCGGTTTACCAGAATAGTGTGTTATTTAAAAAAAATAATATGTGTTCTATGTAAAATAATGTGTTCTGCTCAAATGTATATTATATATGCATATATAAATATATGGATGATACATATGTTAATATACACATATCCGAAACCATGTAATTTACGTAAGAGCTTATGTAACAACAATTACACTTTTGTAAACGATTTGTTTATTTCCAAACGGTTTCCGTAAAATATTTTAATGTTAGCGCGTGTTAAAAAAATCAACATAATATTAACATTTGTGTTGGATAGCAACAGTTACATAAGCAACTCGAGAACACAAAAAACAGTCATTAACAACAGACTTTATAATAAAAATAAACAACTGATTCTTTGGGATTTTTATCCCAATCAGAAGTAATAAACTTGAGCGCTTGTTATCAAGTAAAAATGAAAAGTTGCAAAGTTGATTTTCATTACTTTTTTTTATTTGAATTTTTGTTATTTAATTGAGGGTTGAATTTTCACTATACACTAATTATGTATTTTTTAAAAAATTTATTGTTTTTGTTCAATAAATACTTATATAATATGAACTTCATTATTATGTCTTTTGCATGTTTTTTTTATAAAATATTGAGTATTCTAATATCACACGATTTTTGAATCTTATATTGTTTTTTTTTTGCACACTTTTGCAAGGGACTTATCTACTGTGTAAAAACAGAAGGGTGTAATTTTTAACATATATGTATATACATTTTCAACACCTTTTATCGCTTCATGACCGCCTTCTCTATTTTTCCTTATTAACCAAATCCATCCAATGGTTGTCTGGGTCAATCGTCTTTTGCGATAAGACCGTCCGATGTTTTTTGAGACTTAGAGGCTTTCAAATCGCTCCATTTCTCGACTAAAGGCATTGAACGCTGACGTGGGACAGTGTTAGATTTTGTATTACCTTGTATATCACCGCACTGTTATGTTCCCCTAGTATCACTATCCATCGGGTGATCGATCGATTTGCTTGGTACGTGACATTCTAATATTAAATATAACCTAAAATATTAACATAGAGTATATAATAATATACAATTTTTATAAGAAGAAAATTGCATCTTATTTTGAAAAAAATCCACTTTTTCTTAACCGTGGTACTTTTCTTAAAAGAATTGTCTGAGTTAGGTTTACGTCATATAAAAGCTTGCCTTCTAGTAGGAATATAGATAAACCCAGAATAATTAATTTATAGTTAGATTAGCGACTGTCAAGTATTTTTTTACAGAGTAGTATTGAATTGTAGGACTCAAGTTATTTTTAGTTTAAATTTAATAGTTGAAAAAATAATGCTATCGATTTTCTTTATACACGGGAACACGTTCAATCGGTTTTACTATGTTTATAATACGTAGACATGTTTTCAATATGACTTTGGATATATAAAAATGAGTAAAAAATATAGTTTAATGATTAAGAACTGCTAAGTACTAACCAAGAGTTCAATTACATTAATTTTGTATTAAATAATTATACAAAGTTCTATTAACTTTTATAATCTTGGTCAGAATTAATTTAGTGTCGATTAACTCTAGCCGGTATTATAATTAAGAGAGCCCATTCATTTTTATTCTATTCATTTAGAGTATTTTAACATATAGTTTTGAATATAGGCAAACATATTTCAATTTATAAGGCTAAGGCTATAGAAAACCTATTAAAACTTATATTATGTTTTGCTGTTGGCGTTCCTAAAAAAAATTAAACAAATAAATATTCATTGCGAGTTTTGTATCGAATAGTCCATAAACTGAGCAAATTTTTTTTAGAAAAAAACGGTATATTCTTAAATACATTAATACGCTGGATTTGCTGCGAATAATGCGTATTATGCTCGCGTACTCTTTTCCTTAGATGAAATCGTTTCCCATTAGTAGGAAAATTACAAGGTTAGTCACACTCATCATTTCATAAGTAGAACATCCACTGTCGGATGTAGATCTCCATAAAATTTTAAAGTGGACCAGTCGGAAGTGGTCTGCTTCCAGCATCTTCCGACAACCTTAATAAGCTCGTCTGCCTGGTTCGTGGTCACCAGTCCAAAAACTTAAGTTATCAGCGGTCGTCTTTTCGTCACACTATGTGTCCTTTCCGCTGCCACTTCAACTTGCTATGTTGGTTAATTTAGTTCGTTTACTGAACTGAACTGAACTATAAGGAATTCTATAAAAAAATATTAAATGTAAATATTTTTCAATATTTAATTAAAAATAACTGTCGAATAATTTATTAAAAATATTTTGTTTTTAAACAATTTAAATTATTTTTCACTTGGTTTATGTTATAGTTCTGAATCTTGAGAAACGAAAATCAAAGTGTCTATATTAGCATCATTTAACTTTAATCACAGAAACGAGGAATTCTAACGTTTTCATATAAGAAGACTGAAAACAAAATCATGTACGCTCTATCATTTCACATAACACATAATAAAAATTTGCGATACAAATTTATCACATTTATGTGATATCACAACAGACGGCGCTACTTGCGAATCGGGTTCGAGTTTTGTTAATTGAATATCTAATTAATGTTTTATGGTAATGACGGTTTTGGCATATTACCTTGCTTCGTTATAACGTACGGAGTTATCAGAAAATTTTCAACAGGTTAACAGCTATGTTTCGCTTCATTTCACTGAAAATACTCGTGACCTTTTTATTGTTGTATATTTAATAGAAAAGTAATAGTCTTTTTCTTTTTGTGTCGTAACATTTATGAAGGACAAGATAAACAAAACGAAAACTGTTGCGTAAAAATTACATAACTTATTAGTGCTGTTTATTGTTTAAAAAAAAACACTTGATATAAATTAAAATCCTGTAACATAATGTAATTCAATTCCAAGTGTCTTAAACTCAAATATGTATAAATAAATGAGGTTTGTTAATAGAAAATTTTGCGCCATTGCCTGTCCAATCTCCGACTAATGTTCTTTAAATGACGGTCAGATATCGGGGTGGCAAAAACCCAGGCGGGTTAATTTCTACCAGAAACGCGGCGAAACTTCTTGTTCTTTTCATTTGCACACTAAACCCCGCTGCGAGCGCCCGCGAAACTCGTCGCCTTTGCCACCGTTCGTGATCGCGAATTGAAAATAAACTAACAAAAAGATAAAAAACTTTATTATGTGCAAATGCGATGTAACTTAAAACGCATTTCGGTTATAATGATGGAAAATTTTGTTTTCAAAGTGACGCACAAGTGACAACATTCCCGACGATGAATTAATAAACACATTTCACCTTCGCCCAAATTCATTAGCCAAGGAGATAAAGCAGAGGATATCAAATTGTAAGTAATTATACATCATGGTGCACAGTCTTTATAAATGATTTTAACTCTTTTAATTGTAGATTAAAAAATTATTATTCGAACTCCTTGGGACTACAGCTGTTTAATTACGCGGTAAATAGTCTTATTAAGTAAATTCTGTGAAGGATATAATTAAAGTAATTAACGTTTTTACTCCAATGTACCGCACAGACAGCGATGTCTGTCGCTGTGGAAATGCATTGCAAGATTTTAATTTCATCAGTTTAACTCTTTTGTTTAAACCTTTATGCCTATCTGTCATCAAATTTATAATCATGACAATTATTTTAAGGATGCGTATATTGCCGATTTCTTTATTTGGTTACGAATGCGGAGATTTCGTGTATTTAAATATTATTTTGGAAACGAAAATTAACTTGTATAAAATATTGCGTTTATGTATGAGTTTATTTATTGTAGTTCATTAAAGTAATAATGATATTTTTAGATCTGAAGCAAACTCGTTATCATATGTAATCAATTAGGCATAAAAAAATAAAATAATAAACTTGTTTAATAGTGTATATAAATAAAATCCAAGAGGAATTTAATTTTGGGTCAGTTTTTATATCTTTGGATTTCGAATGTGTTAATTATGTAATACATCAGAAAGTGGCAAGAATAGCATAGGCTCATACTTAATGGTAAATGACAGGTTTAAAACTGCATTTTCGAAATTCATCTAATGTCGTACTGGTGTTTACATTTTTATACAAATAACAAGGGATGTCTCACTATTTCAATAAAATCCGTCTGAGTTTGTTATGTGCTCGTCTCAGACCAGAACGCGTTAACAACCCTCGTAATTTTGAATTACAGAGGATTCTATTACAGGAGACTCAATACCATTGTAGTTTATATCAAATTGAGCTCTATTGACATTTAATTTAAACTTTTTCGCACTCTATAGATAAGAACTAAAAAAAGAAACAACTCATATAGAGGTACAAGAGGCGGTCTTATCGCTCGAGGCAATCTCTACCAGACAATCTTTGGATGGAGATGAAAGACATAAAAGAGAGGGCAGTTTAGGGCGTACATACATACAAATACATAAATTGTTATACACACATGCATATGTACAGACGTACTTATATAAATATTTATACATATATGACATTCTTCTCATGACATATACAAGTGGTCAATGTAAGATTTTAAGTGGATAATACTATCAATAAAGAAAATAAATACGGTAACCTTAGAATAATATTGTTTGAAGGAAAATGTAGACTAAACCATTGTACTTACCACCTTCAAAAAAATATAACCAATGTAATCATCAAAGCTCAGCCGATAGGCAAGTTGAAGTGTTAATAAGCAGGCTATATAGCATGAAGAATAGGTCGCTGGGGTGTAAGGTTCTGGTAAGAAGACCACGGAACGGCAAGCGTATCGTAGACAACGTTTTTAAGATCATCAGAAGATGCTGGATACAGGCCTCTTCTAGCCGGTCTTATTGGAACCCTCTACTACTGAAATGATGACGATGACTTAAAAAAACCTCCATCTTTCTATATTTGTATTAATTTTCTAGTAATCTGCACCGAGTTTTTAAAAATGATTAAAATCAAAGTCACAGAAGCACGGTTAAACTAGTCTTTTTTGAAACTCGTCTATGATAACTGTACGCGACCATTTAATTATAATAACCTTTGTTTCCGTTTACAACACGCTCCACAGAGTTAGTTAACGTGTTTATATTGCCTTTTGAACATATTTTAAATTCGTTTAAAACGTCCCTAACATTTGAACTTTTATCATAACAAAGTCTTTATATATATTTCGAAATGATAAGTGTACAAGATTTGAATTCAAAATACACATGGTTCTTTGTTTTTCAAACATTTTTTAATGATTAACCTTGTTTATTTCTTTATAATTTACCTTTAATGACAAACGTTTGCGCTGTTATCAATTATTTATAAAATTGTACGATTATATTATATGTGTAAGCACCCTTATACGGGACGGGCACGGTGTTCACGATTAACAAAAAAACATAATTGCTGCAATTAAAACAATGCATCTGTAAATCTTACGCAATATAGAGATGTTTATCTTTTGTTTTACCGTTCGGCAGCTATTGTCTTTTGTTTTTATCCGTGCGCTATTAGCAGAGTCCCAGCGGCAGTTGACTGAGCCTTGCGTTCATAGACCGCGGGTTCGATTTCTGGGTTACACTTCCACCACCACAATCTTATACTACTGACACTATGTGCATTAATTATACAGGATTGCCACTGCGCACAACCAAGTTTACAGAGGATGGGCAGCATCCTCTTTGTACCATACTATACCACTGCAATCGTTAATCCGTCTGCAAAGCGTGTTAATTACGGTATATCCTTATGTTATGCCTTGCAGTGGGCGTTTATGCGCTGAAACGACAATTGGCCGAGTAATAGTGATCATCGTGGTCGTTGCACGGACGTTTTACAGTTCCAGTCATTTTTTTGACTGAGATATTTTGCACGCATAGATCCAGGGATGGCTTTAACAGGATCCCTCTGATCGTAGTAGTAAAACATCGTGGTGGTAAGGAAATGTTTCTAAAAGAAACCTCTTTTAGATAGACACTTTCTAACCACTACACAAAAAAATTGCTACTGCTGCAAATTTTTTTACATTGAATTACAGCATTACAACATTTTATGTTAGCATCGAATAATCATCTACAAAAGGTATTTTAAACATCATTATTATTTGATCTCTTTCTCGTTTGATGTCAATCGGTGATGTGGTCTACGATGGTTCACGGTTGCTCAGATGTCTATTGAAGAGTCCCAAGTTATAGCTAGCTGGAAACAATCACGCCGGAAGGTTCTTATATCCCTTGGCTGTTCGACTATAAGTTTAGCAGCAAAACGCTTAGTGTGGGTCGAAGGGATTACAACCAACTATGAATGTCGTGAATCTGTGCATCTTTATATCCTATGGAAGAATGGAGACGGGGTAATTAATTCATGTAACTCCTACACACACTTTAGAAAATGCAGTCTACATAAAACCGATTAAATAGCAAAAAAAAAAAATAAAGAACGTTCACTGATGACATGGCGAGCTATGTAGCCTGCCTGTAGTGGTTGAGCCACCTTAATTTACCGATTCACTGGGCAGTCTAAATTAAAATTATGCAAAAGTCAAATTAAAGCTATCTCCATCACAAGCGAGATTATCTTAATAAATATCTTTGCGTTAGATAATTCAATTAACTCAAGGGTTAGTTGCGTCAAACTTCTGGGTTAAAGTAAACGGGCAATTTATCAAGAAGCCGTCAATAGTCACATGCTTTAATATTAGTTCCTCGCCTTCCATAATTGACGTTTAATTAGTTGTTTAATTTTGCCTTAAAAGGGATTTAATTAATTTGAAATCGCTTATTACTTGTCCAATCTCGGTTACTGGTGTTATGAGTTTACGTTTCCGGTTTGAAGTGGCCTGCGGGATTAATATAGCATCGATTAATTGTAGCTCGTTTTATTGTTTGGAGAGGCGTTTTATTTTATTTTTTATAAGAGCTTAACATCCACTTTAAGAGAAAGCCTAACATCGATATCAACAGGGCTGTGTTCACCTCGTCGTTTTAGCCTATATACGCCCAATACAAGGCATATGATTTTCCCAAAGATTTCTTTACGCATAGATATAGATTTTTAATCGGCACGCAATCGGCAATGTTATATAGTTAATGCATAAAGTCCGAATTATTTATAAGACTGCATCTCGAAAACCGAACCCGCGACTTTCCATTGTAAGTTTCAGTTCTCTACCGCTAAGAACAACAATAGGTAAAATATATTTTTATGTACGCAATATAATTTAAAACCTATTAAAATACAAATAACGCTATACTGCAGACGTGCTAAAATATAATGATATAAATATAATGAAATAATATAATAAAAAATAAAACGATATGTAGTAAAAAAATGAAAAAAGTATTATGAATAATTAATACATCTGCACCCTTTTTGCCGTAATAAGTGAAAGTTTAACTATGATGTTTAATGTAACGAGTAATGTCGCATTATTTTACGACATAGTTACTTACTCATCACAAGATGAAAATTTTGTCTCTCTTGTCATATTAAAATTCGCCGTTCCACCGAGTAAAATGACAATCGTCGTTATCATTTTTATTGGATTTTTAAATATTTGCAATCTACGAGTTTTAATACATTTTAATTATAATTTCAATACAATTTTTTCCATAATTTTCTGGCTAAAATGTATTGAAGACATAGGCAAAGTTATTTTCTTTCTAATTGAACAAGGCAAAGTACAAAGAAAAATAAAAGGATAAAACGAAATAAGTAAACACTTCACTCCTTTTCGGCATGCTAAGAATAGATACAAACAATGTATCGTTTTTCATCTTTCCTAAAAAGTTACATATTCAGACTTATCATTTTATTCGGTAGGGGCAGCGGTTTTTTATTACCTTAGTAAAAAGCTCTCCTTCTTCAAAGTTCGAACGGATGTGTAATCGTATATTTTTTTAACAAGCATAAGCTATGATTTCGCTTGTTTTGTAATTGTATGAAAATCGGGCGCCTGGGTTCCATAAATGTAATCGTAGTACAAGAGTCTTGATTTTATAACCTTAAAAACATTACTGCCTGCTGCTCATTTCAACATTATGGTGACTATTGTTGTGAAATCTCTCTTAGTATCGTATTAACAGTTACTTCCTTGAGACATTGGATGTTATTTTGTTACTAGTTATTAAAAAGATAAATGATCGAATCATTCATTTAACATTGGAACTTTTAACTGAACTCTTACTTTGCTTCGCAAGGTGTTAAAGTTGTGGTGAAGAAGCAATAAGAAAATTCACAACAGCACATCTTTAAATAAATTTTAGAAGTTAAGATTTATACATATAAACTTTATCAAATAAAGCCTAAATCAAGCGAGATCATTGCCAAGGATTTTTGTCACTTCAATATTCGTTTATTGAATAATGAGCATTTTCCGTCAATTTACGTTTAATGCGATTTGAATTTTGCAAATGGTAGTCCAATAATGCTTTGCAGGATTTCATTAAATATCTTCTCCTCTCTATTACAAATAATTATCTGGATTCAAATCAAATTTATCTATTACTGTATTTTTAAATCGGAACCTTACAATATTTATATGATAGACGATATTTCACAAAGGAGTTCACACAAGGGAAAAGAATAAGGTACAGGTCATCATATACAAGGTTATTAGTTACAGGTGTAAAGGTTTAAAAGCTGTCAAAATAGTTTGTTTGCTGTCAAAGAAATCTTTTTCATGATAAATGAGTTATACCCCTTTATAGCTTTTACACATGTAACCAATTATCTTGTATAAACGTTTAAAATAAAAAGAGCTAATTATATCATAATTACTTAATAAAAATCCTGACTCACTAAGCTCGATTTGTTATTGTCAGAAAAATTATTTAACCTCAGCGCTAATTAATTAATAAGTAAAAACAACATTAGAATTGTGTTTAACTTGCATTTGGGTTGTGCTCCACGAAAAATACGAATAATTAAATAAAAAAAAAACAGTACAAAATTCTTTGTACGAAAAAAATCCTTTCAAATGTTTGTTTGCAACGGGCCGGCTGAGTCAACATCACAGCGTGATACTAAAACGAAATGAAAGATTATCTGTTGTCACAACTTCCGTTCTATGAAGAATTATTCTCGAGTTATTTGAACGAAATTGATTCGCCACATGAACAATTCGCTTCACTGGGTTTGAGGTGTTAGATCGTCAAAGCTAGTCTAAACTCCTCTATAGAAACTGCGCTCGGGGACTTTCCCATCAACTTTTTTTTTAATTTGTGGCCGCCGCTATTCGGGGCCTTTCGTACCCCTGTCTTTGGGAAGGACAGGGTCGTTTTTTCATTTAATTTTTTTTTTTTTTGCATTCTTCTTGTAATCTTTCGTACTTCATCTTTCTATCCGCATTTCTTCAGCCTTTCCCTTTCATTCGATATCATTCATTCCTCACCTCATTCCTCAGTTTTACATTTCTATATTTTATTTTGAACATTTTGTTCTATATATCTTTAATTTTTATTTTTATTTATTTGCTATTTTATTGTTTACACTTATTATTATTTTTAACTTTTTTATTTCTACTGATTGCTTTTTCTGCAATTTTCTTGTAACCCTCATGAAGTTTACATTATTTATTTTATCCTATTTAAAAACCGACAAACTTTTGAACGGTTGATGCGAATGCTCCACGGAGTAACAGAATGCGCGAGACCTCCTAGGAGGTTGTAGACCTTATTTGTCACTTGCAACGCGTTTAGCTTTCATGACATGTGATTGATTGCTCTAATTAAAGAACAAAATCGTATCAGTCTTACTTTATGTTAACTGATCATAAAAACGAAGTGCATCTCATCTTCTACTTATCTTTAACATATACGTAAATGAAAAGAATATTAAATTTAGATGTTTCTAATTTTATTTTGGTACATTGTAAAACTAAACACATCTGTGGCGTATATTATAACGGTTTTATGTTCATAACAACCGCTTTAGAATTTTTATTTTCATTCATTATCATCACCATTTCAGCCACAGGACGTCAACAGCTGGACAGAATTAGCTTGTTCGATAGGTTTCTACAAACATCGGTTGGAAGCGATCTACATATAGGGTCTCCCGTGCCTCCTGCGTCTTGCTTGCCAGCAGCGGTCTCTACTCGAGAAGCTTGAGCTCCAGTGGCCATCTATTCTTTGCGCCATGTCACATGCCCACTGCCACTTAAAATTGCCCATCTACTGGGCGACATCGATTAATTTGGGTCGACTACGGACCTACTCGTTTCTAATTTGATCTCGTAGAAAAATCTCGAGCGTGAATTTCTATGGCCTGTTAAGCGGCTGTGAGGTGAGAATACATTTCTCATTTACGAGGAAACATTTCTGTGCCGTTAGTTATTAGTGGTAATACACAGTGCTCGTGGTGATAAAATGTTTGATGTCTAAAGTCTATCTGAAAATAAAGGCATCATCTATATCTGACCTTAAATAGTAGAACGTATAATTAGTGTTCCTTTTTGTGGGTGCCGTATGTACACACATAAAGAATACAGTGAATCGTCATGGTCCGCCGGCCTGCCCACGTTAAGTAGTTTGGATTTGGGAAAGCCTTTTTTAAACTCTATTAGAGGAGCTCATATTGCCCTAAGACTTAGTAACAGTTTTGGTAACTTTACGTAACTAAATGGCAAAGTAATACCTAATATTCAATAAATGCAATAATGTTATTTAATTTCAAATAAAAACGACAACATATCCTCTTTAATAATTAATACTAGTAAAATAAATGGATAATAATCTCTTCATTGACGATAGTTTAATTAATGAATATTTCATAAATGAAAAAATATGTAAAATATCTAAAAGAGTTAAAGAAAGAAATGTATAATAGGGCTGTCATTCTTTGTTAAGGTTAATAAATGCATGCTATTAAATTATACTTAATAATTTACAGTTGCAATGTTTTGTGTGCAAAAAAATTGTCATCTGAATTTTTAAATAAAAGTGTAATAAACTTGCAGGATCCTTTTGTTGCACAGTATTTTTTAAATTAAACAGGGCGTAGGAAAAGGTCTTTTTTTTTTGCTTTTCGTGGTTGTTGTATGAATGTCAGCTATTTATAGCTTTTAAATTTTACTGGCAAATTTCAAACGGAATTTTTTTTTAATTTCGGAGTAAAAAACAAATGAAAAGCAGCACGTACTCAGTGAATGTTGTGTATTTGCTCTTGCCATGTTCTCCCCGTGTATTCTCAAGCTTTATATTAAACCAGATTTCATCCTTTTTATCGTCCACTGCTGGATATAGCCTTTCCCAATAGATTTCTAATAAAACTGGTCGCTTGTCTACTTTATGGGTTGATCTACCATGCCCTTATCTAAATTGTCTAAAAAGAATATATTTCACCTGATAGCGGGCAATGAATGCAATTGTATGCAATATGTGTAAATAGATAAACTGAAGCTGTATTTATAAATCCTGCAATCGTTACTAGCCTTAACAAAACTATCATATAGGTAACAATTATCACAGTATACTCTTTGATACTTTGTTGCGTAGACGATATATTATATAGAAAGTGTAATGTCGGGAATTAATCCCGCGAGCAATCATTTTTAAATCACTAACTAGTAAACTACAGATCTGTTACGATGTCAGTAAAAAATGTCAATTTGAACACCATATACGTATCGCTAATCGTCAACGCACGGCATTGAGGGCGCAATGTTTTTACTGCAATTTAAATATTCAGACTAAAATGTAATGCCCATACATAAAAAGATATTTTTAATTAAATATGTTTGTATAAAATTACTTTAAACCGAAATATAAACAGTATAATATATATTTAAGATAACATTCTTTTACATTTTCGTTGCCTCCGAAAAAAAAAAACCTTAAAATAGAGCATGTCCCCTTCATATGCATATTTATATTAAAAAAACAAAACTGAATACAAAAAAGAATGAATAGCTTCGCGTTTGATTTTTTTAACAGATAACAAATGTATTCTCAATTATAAACGTAAGTATTATAAGTAAATATTCGTTGTTGTCGTCGTTTCAGCCCATAGAAGGCATAAGCAAGGCATAGGTCACTCCCACAGATATCAATATGGGGATATATCATAATCGCCACTCTCGGCAGGCGGGTTGGTGATAGCAGTGTGGTATTATGGTACGTAAAGGATGTTGCTGCCCATCCTCTAGAAACTATCTTTTAAGCAGTGACAATCCTATATAATTAATGCACAAAGTGTGAATTACATAAAATTTTACCTCCGGAATCGAACCCGCGACCTACGATCGCAAGTCGCAATCCTCTACCTCTGCACCTAATAAATATTGATGAATTTAAACCAGAATAATCTATGTACATACACAATAGTCATATTCACATGGGATTTTTATGTTCATTTGCCACTAACACCAATGTAATATAAGAGATAATTTACATTAAATCATTTTCTATAATCATATAATACCAAGAGGTCGTCGAAAATGAAACTGACAAGGTTTCGTTGAAACTTCGTTTACCGGAAATGTTATTGCTTGCGGCTCTCGTATCTTAATTTGAATAATGCTTTAATTTTGACTTTCGACGTTTTAAAAAAGTACAAAAATAAATTATATTTGAACGCTGTTCTGATTGTTGTTTAACCAATGATTAGAATGACAATCGTTAAAAGAGTCCGCCAGGGGACGATTGATATACGTTGGATTGCAAACGTTGACAAAAAAAATATCATTAAAGAATTGCCGCTGCTAATAAATAAGGCAGCATCGTCTTTTGCGTACCATAGTATCACACTGTGATCGTGGACCCGTCTGTCAAGCGTGGTAATTATGTTATATACCTAATTGACATCTTTGAGGAAGGACTGTGCTTTGTGGCGGGTGTCTATGACGAGTATTCCTACTTTAAGTTCCTTGTTATAGTTATATATACAAAGTTAGTTATAAAAATGTTCAAAAAAGACTTTAAATCTTAACTACAGGCTGGAGCTGCGCCGACGGCTAATATTAAAATTTATTTTTAATTATATCATATGTATGTGTTTATTCATTAATATTTATATCGATTAGTGGTCTTGGTATTAGATTATTACGCGTTTGAAATCCTTGTGGCTTAATTTGGTTTCTATTAAATTTAGTTGGTTTGGCATTCTTTGTTTATGACGTGTAAAAGTGATTGCTATAAAAAATCTAAATAGTAAAAATGTGAAATGGTAAGATAAAAATAACGTAAAAGTAAAAATATTATTTTCCACATTGTAACTTTTAACAGGATTAATATTGATTGTAACTTTTTTTTTGCTTTACTCTGCTTGGCAAGGTGTTATAGTTGTGGAGAAGAAGCAGGAAGAAACTCCGTAAGAACACAAGTTTTAATTAAAAGTGTTCATTCAGAGCATAAAATCAATATATGAAAAGGATATGTAATCGCATGTAAAAAAGACATGTTTAAATTATTAATTTATAGTTCCAGTTACAAAAATCTATTGAACTTCACCGAATAATAATGATTGTAACCTAATAAGAAAACCATTAAAAATAACTTCGATTAAAATAGTCTTTTAATTTTTTCGAATGTTGAAGAAAACGTGCAGGTTTTAATAAACCTCAATAGGAGATAAATTTAGTACAATAAATTCGTTTCACAATACGCCAACAGACACAAATTGTTTTGGCTGCGTATATACGTTCCATTGGACAGGGCTGCCGGATACATTGTTTATTGAATTTGCCGATCCGATTCATCTCAGACCACACGGTTCGCAAAACTAAACCAATCAAATTCAACCCGAACTTCCGCAATTGAGTGTTATAACTCAACCTATATATCCGTTGGGAAATTCAGCTAGCATAGAAATATATGACAGTTGTATCCTGTGGCAATTGTAAGATATGGTTCCTTACTTCTTTAGGCGCGTTCTGTATGAACGCCGAAAAATTATACACTCAAAGACCGCATAGAAACGTAGGATAAATGTGGCTAGTACTTTCTTTTAAAGTAACCATAGGACTGATAATATATGTTTTACAATATTCCCAATAAGCTGTAGTAGTCCAGCGATAGAAAACTGAGACTTACGATCGTAAATCGCGGGTTCGATTCCCGGAATACAATCTTACATAATTCACACTTTGTACATCAATTATAAAAATTATATGATAACCACTGCTCACAAACAAATTTCCAAAGCATGGGCATCAGCGTTCTCTGAAGACCATAACACTACATAGCGAACGTCAACCTGACTGCCGAGCGTGGTGATTATTATTATATACAGAGATATATTTCGGTGAGGCCTTTGCCTTGCATTGGTCTTCTATGGGTATAAACGAAGAGTATTTCTACTTTAAGTTCCTTATTGTAGTGATATGTTCTTAGTTAATTATAAAAATGTTCAAAAAAAAGGCTTTAAAACTAGATTATAGGTGTTTCATTGGAAACTGTCAAAGCAATAGCAATTTTTTGAAAAATGTATTCTACATGGTTTTAGTGAGCAAAATAATTTAACATTGAAAACGTTTTTTGGCATTGATGTAGATTTGTTTAATCCATTTTACTTTCCACTGTAAACACCCAAACCTACTGTAACTCGACTTCCCTACAAATTGTTCATAGGTACTAACGTAAAAAGTGTAAATGATAAAAAAGTAATGCATAAATAATGGTAACGAAGCACTACTTAAGATAGCAGATAAACTGTATTTAAATAACAATTACAAATGCAGAATAAACAGCTCGTAAACTATCATTCCTCTGTGAGATAATAACAAGAAATAATTACTCTAAAGATCCGTTTTGTGAAACGAAGTAGGGTTAAGAATTATAAACACCGTATTTTTAAATATTATGTAATAAATAAATATTAAAAACTTTTTTGTTACATTTGTAATTATGTTTAGATCTAAATTTCTCTCAGACGGTTTTGTTTTTTTTATTTGTTTCTATATTATTCTTATATATTGCTTTATAATGTATTATGGTGATAGATGTAAAATCAGTAATGAGCGAAAATAAACTCAACTCAACTCTCATTTGTCAGTAAAAAGCTTAAAACTTTTATACCTATGTTATTAGAAATTTATTTGATTACTTTGTCACACTGAAATAAGTTACATGAAATTATTTTTTCTATTTCAATGCGACGTACCTATCACTACTGTCAGTAGAAAATCTGCAGGAACGTATAGTAAACAGTAACTAATTGTAATATTTTGTAAATCGAATTTTGATAACCCTTTCTTTGCTTTATAACCATTAGTTATTATTCCTGAAAACATTTAATTCCGAAGTGGTAAAAATCAATCGAATTTTCTGTAAAATATATCTAGAGAAACGACATTGCTTTCCGGTTACCTTAATATACTCGTATATATTCACTGCTTGAAAGATTTTATACCTACAACCAGCGATTCGGTATATTATATTTTGCATTGCTATATAGTTATTTTATACGACATAGTTAAGGGCTTTATTTTTATTAATTCTGTTACATTAACATTCAACAAGAATAAGTACATTAATAGTACCGTTACAGTTTTTTCTATAATGCGTGCGCCTGTGTCATTATAATAAAAACCACTTTGTGACGTTTTGCTTTGTGGCATTGTGTATAAACGAACAAGGTTCCTATCCATCAAAGTACTTTATGATGGTGGAATAAAAATGCAAGCGGTATTGGCTTTGTCATGTCAAGTTTTGCCGGTGAATACATTCATAAATGATTGATGGTAAATCAAGGATGTATATAATGTAACGATTACATCATTCAAGCACAGAATATAAGCTGTACAATGAGGGAATTTTTAATGATAATCGAAATATCTTCGTGGCCGTCACGTACCTTTTTTTTAATCAGCATTTAAGTGATAAATTAACACTTTTACATCGGCCAAAAAGAAACGGAGGGCACCTGCCGCTTTTTGATATAAAATCACATGGATATTATATCCGGTCTGGTTATAATTTTCAGTCAAGTATTTTTTATAATCACTTATTCACAAAGTTTTTTTATTTTTTCTCTTACAATCTAACTGTATAAATTAGGACATAAACAATGTCAAACAGATAAACAAGAGAATATTACAGTAAATCTTAAAAGCAGTACATATATTAATAAAACATGTGCACAACATTTACGTTTGGATCAGGTATGGCAAAGTTATTTCTAAACTAGCATAAAAGAAACTATTAAGAGATAAACAAAAGCTGAAGCTACAGAGAATACAAAAAGGAATATTAAGTAGACAAGAGTTTTGTTCTTGAACGTGGTGTACCGGACATAGAAAATATAAAAATAAGGCAGTCTTTGCTAGCTGTTATAGATAGAAGTGATAAAATAAAATATTTTTAATAAATGTTATAACAATAGGCTTCAATTTAAATATTTTTCAAAATGTATAAAATTTCTATATTATATCCATTAACGTGCCATGGAGAGAACCATGCTCGGTATTTCTCCATGAGATCGAATAAGTAATCAGAAGACACGTAGATGAACGAAAATTACTAAAATGTCCAGTGCATTGGCACGTTGAAGAAGTAACGGTAAAGATAGAAATAGCGCACAAAAGATCACCTCTAGAGTTTTAACATTCACGGATCTACACTCGAAGTGCAGGACGTCCACCCACATGGTGAATGAATTGTTAAGGGTCATTATAAGATGCAGGCTAATTTCAAACGGTCCTGTAGGAAATCCGTGGGGGAACCTATGTGGACTTAGGACAGTGGACAGTCCTAGGCTAAAATAAAGACGATGATCCATCCAATACTGAAATTTTTGAAACAATGTGATTAAACAAATATGAAATACGAGCGAACACAATTAACCGGCTATAATTTCAAATACTATTCAAACGGAAAATTGTTTAACTTTCCAGTTCAGTATTAATTACGAATATCTGTTAAAATTTTGTAACAAATATCCATCGTAGCATAAGGAAAATTTACGGATAATATGTAAGATAGTCGGTACATAAACCTATCTTTTTCATATAACTTTTGATGAAAAATATATACTGTTGTATATAAAGATAAGCTATTTGCATTTCCTTGCGATTTGAGCAGAGACAAGTTATTTATGGAGGTCCAAAACCTCCATTTAATTTGGATCTATCGGTAAACAAAACGATGAGGTTGTAAATTTTCCTTCATCCCTTTGAATCAAGGTTGGATCCTTGACTTTACTCGTGACAATTTAAATTCGCAAATTAAGTTCCGTAAAAGCTGTGACTGTGGTTTCTTTGGTACAATATTGAAGATATAATTACAATTTTTGGTTTTTACATTTTTTATTATCCTATACAAACCGGGGCTAGGATTAAATTCATACTAAATTAAGATTTTTGAGATGAAACTAATATAAAATGAATATTCTTACGCTTAAATTTTAGGTTATTATAGTTTACTTTATTTATAAATATAAGAGACGAATAAGCTGTTACTTGTATAACATATAAGTGTTTCTAGCAATTTCTTTGCCTAGCTTCAATATTTCAAGCTTTATTTACTTTATTGCCTGTACAAGGGACGAATCTCGGCGTGGAGCGGCTGAGATTGTGTAGTTTTATCCGACAACTGGCAAACGACTGGTACGCCCAACAGTACTTTCAATTTTGTTAGCAATCTGGTAGGAAGACGGATTTATTAGATTTCGTGTTTGGCTAGAAGCTAAAGTTCTTGTGATTTTTGTTTATTTCTTAGACACAACGTAAATGCCCATAATAATTATAAAAAAAAATCATCTTTGTGAAATACGTATATATCCTGATAGTATTAAAATATTTTTTTCCATTTAACATTACCAAGAGATCACTAATAATCAGGCCCGTTGTACACAGTTAGTGTCAATGTAATACCAAACCAAAGGTTACACCAAATCAAACGGAGATTACAGGGATTTGCAAGAGGTGACTGGAGTGAGCGAAGACATTTGCAAAGAATTTTAAAGTTTTGCTTACAATAACTTTGTAAGCAAAACTTTAAAATTCTAAAAACTTTCTAAAGCTTTCTAAAAACTTGAAATTACTATTATTTGTTGTTTATTTCATTGTTGTCCTAGAATATAAACAATGACATATTAAATAGAAGTCAATTTATAAACACGCCATTATAGCATGAACAGGAATAATGAACATAAGAACAAAAGAGAGTATTCGCACCATGCTAACGACAGATGTATCTAAACGCTTTGTTAGCTAATCACTTAAACGAGGTAGGTTATGCCTTCTCTGGAAGTCATTTTATAAATTCATAATACATTTGTACTAACCTCTTATTAGTTTATTTATTTGTTGTCTGTCTATTTTATAAGAAGTAATATAGATAGGTTTCTTGGTGAACTCATTTAAATGATAGGTGGAGAGAATACAAAAGTTTATTTAACACTTGGTAGTTGCTTGTTGTTGTGAGTTCTATTATTTAGTCTGGAGAAGTTACTTTTAAGTGATCACTTTCATTGTGTTCGACGGCACACATTCAAATATATTAATGTCGTGACTTCAAAAATACAATATGTGTCTAAAAATGAAAATGAAGTGATAAATATATGAGTATAAAGTGTCATAATGACTCGTTGTTTTATTGCATTTTAGATTAAGCTTGATAATATAATATCAAAGATCGTAGAGAAGAACTCTTGTAGCAAGAAGGGTTTTGTGTAATCAATGCGCTGTGACTGAAAAAAAAAAGTCATTTTAAATCATTTGATATTGTTTTTAGATTGGTTCACGTCCAATAGCAGTTCGCCTAGGAGATTAGTGATAGCTTATACGTTTTTAGTTACAGAATATGCTGGATTCTATAATATGTCTTTATTTGTTTACCTGTAGTATAAGTTATTATTATTTCATACAAAGAGTATGCCGCACAATAAAACATATATGAGAATTTCAAATATTTTTAATAAATTAAAATTAAAATGTTTACATTTTAGATACATGTAAGTACACTTATTTATTAAATTAATATCTTGATAATGTTAAAATGTAGAAAAGCAAAGTACTTTTTTCTCGTACTTAAATATTTTTTTTCCATTATGGCGGGTTACGGCCAGTCACCTAAACAGCCTAAGACTTTAGGTTCTGGATTGGCAGGCGTCCACTTACAAAAAGGTCTGACGAATTTTTAAAGGTCGGAAAACAATAGAAGTCGGCTACTTTCGACCTGTCTAATTGAAAATCTATGAAGGTGGCCTATATCCTTTAGTGGATGTAGTTGGGCAGAAATAATGAAGATAGCTTTACTTTTTGAATGAATTACGTTAACACGTATATATCTAAATACTGTGTAACCTACTATGAAAATTATTTACATTCTTTAATATTTTACGCTTACCGTGAAAAAATATATTTCCTTTAGGTAAAGTAAAGATGAGGTGTACGAATCAGGTTATCAAACTCTACGAACGACCCCATTATACGCAGGAAGGCGGTTGATCAGCGTAATGTAGCTTATGACTTAGACAAATTTGCTTCATTTCAGTTACATAAACGTTATTTCATGAGTTGTGTTATTATAATTATATTTAAATTAGGTAAATAATAACCATGATTAGCTTTAAAATACTTCCGAAATATATCGATGAATGTATTAAAGTGCATAGAAGTCTAAAAAATATGGCGCTAGATAAAAATATTACAGATATAATTGACTTAGCATTAGAGTAATGTTCTCGTTCATCAGATGCTCAATACTTGTATTCATATAGTAGATAATAATCGACCTTTTAATTTTAAAAGTCTTAAAAACATGGGTATAGTAAATGGCTCAAGGTTCAAAGGCTGCCCAGCTTTGCGAAATAATGCTTCGGAAATAATGCTTCGCTTTGAAATCTAAGGCTTCGGTGTTCCCCAGACTGAAAAAGATTGCAGGGTCTGTGAGAAAGGATCTGGACAAAGAACAAAAGATATCTGGTTTTTAAAATTGCAATTTTAAGGAGTAAATAAGACTACGATTATGTCTCGTGGAACCGCCGTTCTAAAGTGAAAGGAAACACGAGCCAGTAAATTACAGCTGTTCACTAGATAGACAACCAAAGTCGCCGGAAAACGCTGGATGTGGGCAGCGTAAGAAGAATCATCGTGACTACCTTAGGGGGAGGTACTGGTGGGCATAGGGCTTCTATTGGCTGTCAATGATGATAAAATAAGATCAAATTTTATTGATTTATAAAATTTTACTTGCTTTCATTAAAAATAAAATTGCGATAATCATTATTTGAGTTAATTCCGTAATAAGTCTTCCGCTTGTACATTCCTCCAAGACTTCGTAACTATAAGTGAACTAAGAAATGAAGAACGGGTTGCTTCATTACGAATGTTCCTAAGGTTTATTTAAGTAAAAGGGTCATCTTGAACCCTCGTTTCTAGGGTTATTTTCATTTGCCTCTTAAGTAAAGATCGTTGATGAAGTTTAACGAAATCATTTGCAAGTGTTACTGCGCTATCAGGCTAGTAAAACCATCTGCGGAATTTAGGGTTCAAGTGTTCGAATCTTAAGCGACCTTTATAACATTATTATTGCTGTTTTTTGAATTACCACAATTCCTAGTATCATTATTAACAAATAAAATGAAAATTCACGAATTTTAATCAGTGAAACAGAAGAAGATCACTCATTGAATTTAACTCTTCTTAGAGACATTTTGTCGTCTTAAATACCGCAATGCTTGAAGACGAAGTTATTTGACCAGTGTTTGCTGATGGTGATTATCTACGGATCTGAGACTTGGTTGCTTACAATATACCTTATAGAACGGTTCAACGTCACCTAGAGAGCAATGGACAAAGCTATACTTGAAACTTTGAGTTGAGCTTCCACTAGGTAAATAGACGAAATAATTAACGTCGCGGAAATTCGCTGAATGAAAATCGTGGTGATTTTTGGGAAGGCCTATGCTTTGCAGTGAGCATCTATCGGCTCATAGACGAGTATGATAAATCAGTGAGAGAAGAGGTTTGATTATGACTTCTAGTGGTAACCTTTCAACTGCTTGGAAAATATTTAATTATGATGACGTATCATAATTTTTTTCATAATCATCATTTCAACCATAAGACGTCCACTGTTGAACATAAGCCTTCCCCGATTTTTTCATAGTTTATTTTTCCATTATCCATATTGATACTGAGTTATGGCCATAGAATATTTGTTATTAGTACCTTCGATTAGGTACGTTACGTTATTTATTTTTACACAAAATGATAATTGCTGCAAAAGTTTTTATTGCAATTAATATATTCTGAAATACCTGAATACTAACGAAACGAAAAAAGTATAAAGGATTGACCAACGTTTTCGCATGAAAAAAAATTTAATATCAGCCATGCCATGGCGTGCCGCGATTTATTAAGGTCGCGATATTGTCACCACAGTTACGGAATTTTATAATTAACGTATTAATATATCAATGAAATAAAGCTTCGTTTTTAATTCTGTTGATTTATGGATACGTTGAGAACATACGTTACCAAAGTTTTTTTTGTGCAGTTCCAAAATTGTTAGGTGGAGTAATAAACACTTTTATTAGTTATTAGTTTTTTATATACATGGAAAACTAAAGTTTTGGTACAGTAATAGTGTAGCTAATCTTAATGCTAATACACTAGTAGTGTAAGTCTTCTTGCTTATTTTGTAATTATGTACACCTTAAACTGCCTTCTCCTTCGTGTCTCTCATCTCCATCCAAAGGTTGTCTGGTAGAAATCGCCACAAGCGATAATACCGTCTCTTGTACGTCTATTTAAATAGCTTTTTTTTTTAAAATTATTTTTTCTATGTTATTTTGTAACATTGCCTTTTTAATTGAATTATTGAGTTTTAGTATATAACAGAGTGTAAATACAGAAAAACCGTTTGATTTTTACCGCTCCGACATTGAAAATATGCACACTAACTAGATGCGAAACGTTATTGATAACGAAGGCGAATATATTGTTGATGATAAAAACTTGTTAAAGATGTAGTCGTGTGAATTTAACTTAAGAAAGCGACTTAACTTTTCAGTATACATATATATATATTTATGTATTTAAGAGATCTCCACCAGTAATAACTTATCACGATGTTTCTGGAACTATAAGACAATCTTGAAATTCGGTAGGAGTATTTCTTTTAAAAAGTTAATAAATTTAAAAAATAGATTTAAAAAATCCCTCCCTTAAGCGGTGTTGAGTCGAGAGTCCATTAAAGAATGCATATTTTGAAATAATAGCTTTTATTTGAGCAGAATATATTTTGTGGCATGTTGAAAATTACCAAGAATTGATTTTGTGTCACACGAAACGGATGGAAGATGGCTAGTTTACCTATATGCTTTACTTTTGGCGTCAGGACAAGTTTCGACTTTACAAAATTTTGATATCCCGAACTCAAACAAAAAAGTATGTATATATCCAAAGTTATGTCCATTATCTATTTTGGTCAACTACTTGGCGGTTGCATTGTTGCGGTCGCATCTTTCAAACAGCTGTCTGCAGAGTTCATTTGCGACGTCATTAATTTTAATAGTTACATCTATTAATCACCAAATCCTTTCAAAATATTGGTGAGATTTTATAATTTTTTTCTATCATATTTCTTAATTTTAATTTATATTTCCATCTTTATTAGTGGAAGCTTGTAATGAGTGAATTGATTCTATATCATTGTTTTTGGACCAGACTCTCATTGCTGTCAAAATGGCATTTGCATATGTCGCAAATCCGCGACGGCAGGACGGCAAGGCGCAAAGCTCAAGGGCTCCTGGGGGAGTCTAGGTTCGTCACTCTATATAAAAACAATTTTACCGGATTTTCCTATGTTCTGTTTAATATAAATGAGCCATTTTTTCTTAGTCACTTCTCCTTCAATATTTATATATTAACAATTTTATCTGATAGAAAAAGAAATAGAGGAAATATTTGCAAAGTTTCTTTCGAAATAACATCGTTTTTATATGCATTTCTAGTTACGCGAATAGAAACACGTGTCGTATGTAAATTTTGTTCCTTGACCCTCGAACTTCCAAGAAGATATCTTTTCTCAAGAAAATGTAGTTCGCGAAATTCATACTGAAATTTCAGTCTGAAACGTAAATAGTAACATGCGATATTGGAAAACTGGGTGAGCAGAAGTAACTTGAATCTTTGTTTGTTTACTTAATCGTGTAAATTTGTGATCTTTAAATGTTAATTATAAAGTTCAGTTGCGGTTTTAAATAGATAGATGAAATTTCATAAAAGATATACTATCGTACAATTAATAATATGAATGAACTCTTACAAACGTGTATATTTTAACAAAATAAAATATTTTATCATCTACGAGTTTAAAATGTTTAATGAAATATTAATGTCGTGTAATGTTTGATTCATGAATCCATTACATTTCGGAGTTGGACACTTTTCAATTAAGCGAAATTCTTTCACGAGGTTCTAAGGTGGGCTATAATGAAGGACATTTAAACGCAACGCTGTTAAGTATAAATTACAATTCTCATTTTGCCCTCGTTAAGAAATAATACGCTGTTTTCAATTTAAATGTACTTTATTAATACCGTTTCGTAGATTCATTTGCATTTGAACCATGAAACAGTTCTAGTACTGATGTAAAAAATACACGAATTGACCAAGTTTTTAGTAACAATAGCAAATAAAGCCGATTATCCTTCTTAATGTGTTTACTTTCTTTATTCGTCACCTAAATTCTCAAATCTATCTTCGGCAATGTCGTAAATAACTAATAAATATAAGAGTCGTTAAATACGGAAAGGTTTTTTATTTCATAACCTCGAAACGTTTTGAGTACCTAGTCTTGAAAATTATTAAGACGGCTATTATTCTCGGCTATAAAGTAAGCAATTTGTCTTTTTACTTCTAAATGCTAGGTCTTTTAAGAGTAAAGTTGGAAGTGAATAAATATAAAACCACAATTAAAAAATCAAGAGATTAATTGAAATATTATTTTTTAAAATAAATATTGTCAAAAACATTAGACATATACGCGTAGGCAGGTGTCGACGGGACATTGATTTCGTGTTCCTATCCACTTCATGTCAAACTCCGCTTATCGTCGCTTTGAACTGTCAGATATGAGCTAAGTGAAACCGATAAATTTACAATGGCGCCTGAAAGCTTTGTCGAGTGTCTGTTTCGGACGCGCCAAAAATCTTTTCTGTATTGCGGTTATCTAAATAGACTCAGTGAAATGGTTTCCTCTCGTGGGTTTCAATGCGAAATGTGTCTTTATTGTCATGTTGACTATGTAACATTAGCGCCACATATCATAGGTATAAGTAGGTATTAAGAATTAAACAGTATTTATAAACATCTACTATTAAATTATAAGTTCACCCAAATTAATTAAACTTTTCTACAAATTACTACATTTAAACAGCCAATAGTTGCGGTCGTCGTTTATAGTAACTATTTTCGATTGGTTGATTTTTATGTGCTCGACTCTAGTTAAACTGTGCTTGAATAATATTACTGTCTAAAATATTTTTGACTGTTTGAATTTTCATCGTAATGAAAATATAGTGTTTCAAAAGTCATTTCAAGTTTGAAAAAAATTAGATAGAGATAAAGAAAAAAGATACGTATTAAGTATATAAAAGACAGTTGTTATTGAAGTACAAAATCAGGGGACCTGTATTGTTAAAATAATATAATCTATATGTAAATATTCGCGGCAGTCAAGTCATTGAACAGTAAAATTTATTACGATTCGATTGGTAGGCTTCGTGATGGCTGCCATTTACTTACGGATATTTTCCTTTAAATGTTCGGAAAAAGTCGGTTTATTAGTATATACTCCTGATGTAAAATAACCCCATCGTCTGCAGACATTAAATCAAATCTGAGTGTAAGCCAATTTATGTAACGTCTCACAGAGATCGGTTTGCCAAAGAAAATTTTATAAACGCGCTGAAAACATGGACAAGTGAGACATTGTTTAATATTGATAGATACATTTTTGAGTTATAACGAGATAAATATTGTAGTTTGGGCATAAAGAAATTGTGAAAAAATTTAAAAGGTTTTTGAAAACATGAAATTTTTTTGAACGAATGTAAACTTTTTTTGAGATACCTTACTTTTAGTTCGGGTCTCAGTTTCCACCTATGCTTTTTCAATTAAAAATACATAATACGTATAAATGAATAAAACCAATAATTCTCGAATGTAAAACTGGAACACAGTATTAGGAAAAGAAAGCCTTTCATAAAAAAAATCCACTAATAATTTTAAGGATTCTACGAACTAATAATTCGTCACAATAGAATTATTGATTCTTATCATGATTTCATTGTTATAGACTGAGATTGTACAATACTATCAGAAACATTTTTACTGGACTGTTTCATAATTATTTCAGCAGTAGGATGTCCACTGTACTGTTGTCCTCCTTTAGATTTACAAAAGCATCGACTTGTGACCAGCGCCCTCCAACTACTTTCACAATATCATCTGACCATCTTGTCTGGACTGTGTCCCATTCTGACGGCACCAGCTACCATATGTTCTGCGCACTATGTAGCATGCCCATCGCCTCTTTGCCTCTTCAACTTCCTGGGCTATGTTGGTTACTTACGCTCACCTCCTCATTTCCTATTCGATCTCGTAGAATAATCCAAAGCATAGGACCATACACGGCTCGTTGAGCAATTGTCAGCTTCCTAATGAGACCCGGAGTAAGAGATCATGTTCCAGTGCCGTAAGACACCACACATTGATCGTAGATTAAACAACTTAATCAAATTTTATTTATGTTAGTGATGATCACAATAATAAGGAAGAGTAAAATTCTAATCAAAAAGCTTAAATATATTTGCTAATGAGTTATTTTTAGCAGAGTCAAATAACAATGGAAGTATTACGGAGTAGGGGCCTCAAAGGGCCTTTAATAGATCAAAAACAAACTGTCAATATAGAATAAACAATTAAATGTAATTCGATAATAATTGGTAAGGTAAGCATACATTTCCACTCATAATTCGTTCATTAACATAAGATCTACTTTAGTAGTGGCCGTATCGCTAAAACTCCTTCCGCTAATGGAAGTCCTGCGCTCAAGGATAACGGAGCCGTTGGCCCTCGGCTTATTGTTAAGGTTAAGTGTAGAAAAATGAGAATAAATTGGATTGCTGGAAGAATAGAAATCTCTGAAGATATAACGTTAGTAAAATATTTATTTAAATTATTGATTTAGCGGAGAAGATTCGTATTATTTTATTAGCATTCCGGATTGTAAAATAAAATGTAAATTATCAATTTTCTTTATAGCAACAAAACAGTTCCGTTTATTTTAAACGGTTTCTGAGATGTATGTATTCGTAAAGATATGTAGCTATTTACTCTTTTAATATGTTGTGTAATGGCAGACTTATATTATGTCTTTTAGATATTCTCTACCTGTAAACTTTTATAGAAGATTTATCAGCGTGACCGTGGCGTGAAGTCTTGTAATTGCTAAAGATAGGGTATAAGGGTGAGCGTAAATTGATCTTTGATAGGTATAAACGCACCGACAGTACAAGGAAGAATTGTTTCATTGTTTCTGATGAAGTTGTTACGTTGTTACGAATATAAGATTCATCAAACTGATGTATCGGAAATGTTTTGTAATCACGGAAGCTATATATATTTTTTATCAGTTACTAGTCTACCTTTTTTTTTTAAATGACCCCCGCTATTGGGGGCCTCTCGTACCCCTATCTTATAGTGGGACAGGGACTTATTTTACAATTATATTTTTTCACATTCATTTTTATTTTCTTTCTCTTCTTTCTTTCTTTACATTTTCATTTTCTTTCAGTCTATTTTCTCTCTTTCATACAACAATTCATATTTCTTTCTCATTCGCTCTATTCAACTTTCATTCTTTCCCCTTTTTTATTATAATTTACATTTTTTATTTTTAGGTTACTTTTTTATTTTTACATTTAAATTTCTTACACTATAATTATTTTTTTATTTATCACAGATTTATATGTTTCCTATTTTATCATTTTATTCTCTATTTTTATTTATTTATTGTATTTGCCTTTTGTTTATGTCTATAGCTTTTTTAACAATTTCCTTACATAGGGTCAAGAATGTATGTTGATGTTCTGCGCCTATCAGGGAGGCTATTGACTCCTCCCTGATTTGAATGCCAGACCGACACTCGAAGCCATGCCGGAGTCCCCCGAATGCGGGGCACCGAGCCACAAGGTGGATCACGGTCTGGTCCACACCCGGTTCATAGAAGCACGAGGGGTCCTCCTTGAGCTTAAACCTATGAAGGTACTCAGAGAACCCCCCGTGCCCCGTGAAGAGCTGAGCCGAGACCGCGTCCACCTCGATACTGCGGAGCACGCGGTAAGCTGAGACGGCGTCCGGGAAAAATATCCTCGTTTAGCCGTCATACCTTCCACATACCTCCTGTTCCATTCGTCGAGCGACTCCAGTCTCAGTTGTCGCTTGACGAATGAGACGGGGCATCTCTCATACTCAGGTCGTCTCTTGCTCTTCAGGGCCGCTTCCTTGGCCAGCTGGTCCGCCCTCTCGTTCCCCTCCAACCCCGCGTGCGCTTTCACCCAATACAATCTAACATCTACGTACTAGTCTACCTTTGACCACCTATTCATCTGTTGGAAAGCGAGGATGTAGTCGAAGACGAAAAACTTCACTCACTCTGACGTTGAAGTAACCCGGGTTATATTTCTCAGGAAATAAGGAAGCAGGCAGATTGTTCCATACTCGGGCAGGTCAGACGAAACGATTTTCATGGCTCCACGGGAACACTTTGTAGAGTGGCAGTACACTCCGTGTAAGGGCAGTAGTGCGTTGACCTCCAACTCGTACTTTAAAGAAGTGGGGATGGTAGGATAAGGTCGTGGAGCTCTGCAGCGTATTCTCCAAAATGAATCTATTGTTTACTGGTCATGTTGGAAAGACTGACGTCGCATAGTATTTTGAAATAGTAATGAGACTATTTTTCATAACGTTCTCATAACATAACGTTTTTGTGAATGAAAATGTTTTATAAAAATTTATAATTAATCTACGTTTTCGGTAGTCACATTTTAGTTTGCTTATATATCTTAAGTAAACGACTAAAACCTACCTGAAAAATTAAATAATTGCAAGGTATAGAAAAATATAAATCTCGAAGCCTCGCTGTGAGATTGAATCAGAAATGAGGAGCTTCGCATAATATACATATAACTTAAATCAACGACGTAGCTCGAAGAATTGCTCATCTGAAGTAGCAACAGGCGTGGCACATCGTTCATGCAGCCGACGGCTCTTGGAGCCGAAAGGTTCACGAGCGGCTACCACGAGCACCAGCTAGGTGTGGTGTAGATAGACCCTCAATTAGGTGCATCGCCTACCTAATTGATTTCAAGTGAAGTAGGTTAATTTTTAAATATTATTTTCGCCATAGTCAATGAATAAAACAGGTAATAAAATTTAAATTAGTTATTATAAGATATGTTTATACTCCATTTATATAATAGTATATAAGGAATATTATAAACATGTATTAATATTTTAAAAAAATATTAAGAAGTTTAATGTAAAGGAATATTAAGCTTAGTTAAACCATTGATATGATTTAACTCTTGTATCTACTCTAATATGCAAGGCATGTAATATATAAATGGAATTAGTTAACAAACAAAATATCTCATTAACAGTAATTAGTAACACAATTGCACTGGATGCTTTGACCTTTTGCGACATATTGTAATATATAGTGCACGCAGCAAAGAAATAATTGTAAGTGGAATATAAATGGTCGAATTAACAAAGAGTGATGGTTTGGACATGTTTAATCACCGTTTGATGATACCGAAAGTTGTTCGTTGACGGGTGTTTCGTGAAAACACAAGGTTACTTGCTAAATTACAATGTGTAGCTTTTTTAGACACCAGTTGGAATGGTTGCCTAGTAGAATACCAGTTTTGTAACTGTAAAGAAGTTAGAAGAAGAAGCATTAATGAAACTGCTTTATTTTATTTATTTATTGTAACATACAAGGTATAATGGCGAACTTAATGCAGAAGACATTTTCCACCAGGTAATCATCTAGGCGGTACATAGATAATATAATGAAGATTGAATAAGCAATTAAAGAGAAAAAACTTAAAACAGGAAAAAATAGTATAAAAATTAAAAACTGTGCATTTGTTTTATTTATCGGGTGTTAAGAATTACATGCAGTTATAAAATCACATAATATAGAATTAAATACGCATTTTTTTGTCCACTTCGTCTATACCTGGTATATGCGAAGTTAAAATTGACACTGTGAAGTGATTTTCTCTTACACAACTATGATATGGTATAATAATTTTTTTATCCATACTAATATTATAATTCATTGAAGTACGTAGACCTTTTCCCTGTTAAGTACGTAATTTCTGAGTCGTGTAATTAATGTGGGCGTTTATACTGTTTTCTATTGAACATAATGTCAGAGTAATTACACTTAATGCCTTAACTTAATTATTATTGTATTTATATAAGAAAAAGGGAAAGTATGTAGGCAATGATTTTTTACGTGGCGGTAGCAAATAAGTATTCTGATTGTTAAATTAGAAATCAGCATGCGATAAACAAAGAATTTAATTTTCTTTTTATTTGTATAAGCAAAATGTCGAAGATAAAGATGAAGTGGAATATCGTTTACTTAATAAAGTAAAATATTTTGTAGTTGATTAGAAACGTCAGTAGATATTAGTAGGTTTAAGTGGATTACAGTTTCAACCAATAAATAAATATTTTACAACTATCGAAAAATGTGTTGGTCCAAAAAGGCTTTAGATAGAAGTGCTCGGCATAATCGAAGCATAGGTGATGTAGTGGATTGGTTTTTATAATCTCATCGCCACTAAGTAGCCGAGGTGTTATTCCTCACGAAGAGTGTTAGGTTTCAAACCTTTATTAGCTAGTCCCAGTTAAATGCACTTGTTATATATAAATACTATGTGATTCGTTTGCTAAGATGAATTCTATCCTAATTCTTAGCCTCCACTGGTAGAATTTACGTCTTTTAACCAAGCCTCACTTCGGCCAGGTCTTCGGAAAATACTGGATGCGAGAAGTTTCTAGCCCGCACTATAGAAAATCTATAGCTTCGGCCTACGTTCAGCTATGGACATTCTACGGCTGAAATGTTGATGATGGTAAAGAAGAAGCATCTCTTATTCCTGCATTGCCCTTTTTCAATTTTATTTCTTCCATTCTGTTTGTACTTTTTGCATTTTGTATTGATTTTAAAATGTTATAAACAGTGTGTAGGTTGCATATTATAATTGTATAATTTTGTAGAACTGTAAATAGATCTAATTAAATGAATAAATTACCCAGTAGACTACTACTCTTAATTTTATAAAATATAAATACTTCCACTAGGTCTCGAATTGTTATGGAATGTCATTATATAACTATAAAATACGGTATCCTCAAAGTAGCTTAATTACTACTGGTTGGTTTCTTGTGCCGAGGGTGTAGAAGTTATCACAGCGCGTATTGTAGTTTGAAGGCATCATATGTTATTACATATGATGCATTAACTCGGTAATTATATTTAATTACTGAGTTAATTAGTACGTAGGACTATGAGGGTAGATGAGACGCAGCACGTTATTGTACAAATTTTTGTAAAGTGATTTACAGAGTATTGGATTGCTATAGGCAGACTATACATTTTAACTTACAGAAAAAAGAAGCTTTTGTATAGTTACATCCGAACAAAAAGTATTACATAGTTTTCAGACTCAAACTTTCTTTTATTTGTATGATTTTCTTTACAAATTATCATGCATCTCAATGAATTCTAAATATATTTTCCAGTAAGCAATAAGTAAATACCTAAATATAAGATCAGATAAAAACTACAACTTAAACGTGTAGGGACGTTAAAGTTGAAGTGGGGCTATTTCGTATACAATTCGATATAAATACTTGTAGTCAGCAGGCTGTTTCCAACCGAACCTATTGGAAGCCTATGGGAGAGGCCTATATCTAGTAATGGACGTCCTGTGGCTGAAATGATGACGACGACGATGACTTGTCGATTAAAAACTAAAAATTTCCTTTAATGTATTTCAACTGAAGGCGAGATGATTCAATGAAGAAGGAGCGTGTACTTGATTTTTTATTCGAATACATCACCTGTGAAAGATAATTTAGTGTCAATAACTACTATAAGAGATTTTACTGCTTACGCATTTTGGTTCAACAGGTTTTAATAATTACGATATATTAATTATATTCACGTTTGTTATTTACCCTTTAAACTATAAAATTAAGCGAGACGATGTGAAAGTAACGTAATTTAATTTCTACTTAATAGAAAATAAGTAATGAAATCTCTTATTAAAGTAATTATTGCGCCGTAAATTTGTACTTGATGTTGATATTAATAGCTAGAACGTTCCTCGGTTACGAGCTAGCTGTTAAACCGACTAATTGGCTGTAAACTTATCTGTTATAATAGTGTACGCGCTTTCAATTGTTCACTCTGTTTAAGGCAATTAAGGGAAGAGAACATTATTTACAAGTTCGTATGATGACTCACGGCACAGAAACGTCTCATACTTTGGGCCTAATTTGCAAGCTCACGGTTGTAAAACCAGCTATGAGTTACGAATGAATAGATCTGTAGGCGAATGAAAATAGCCAAAAGGATACAGGGACTAAGATAAACTAAGACTCTGGCTTAGGGCCTCAACTCCCTGTATGTTAGTCAAGACCACAAGGGTGTTAACTCCAGAATCCGAGTAGTGCAACATAGTCCGTTCATCTACAAGATGAACAGACAACCTTGTTAAAATCATCGAAAGGTGGTCTAAATATAGGCCGCTTCCCAGCGGTCCCATCGGGAATCTGTGGTCTATATATATAGACTCTATGGAAACTTATGTCCTTCAGAGGACGTAGGACGGTTTAAATTATGTTCATGAATAATAGTCATTTTAAATTAAAGAAAAAATGTAATGATTTCTTCAGAAAGCGCCTCAAAATACTCAGATTTCTCAAAATACAGGGAGATCCATCAGCGAACTTCTTACTGCAGAAATAAAGGTGATCAATGATGACAAATCAATTGTGTAATTATCCCCTATGCCTTGATAACTCACGGATAAAGATGGATGTGTGTAGCTGCTACTACGGTAAAGATAAAGATAAAAGATTGATTTAATTTATTCAACAACTTTTAATAGAACTCTTGTTGATCGACTGGTTATAATTTTTTAATCTGTTTTAATTGTTACTCTACTTAAATATAACTTTGATGTTATATGTACTTATATAAATAATACGAATGTATATAAACAATATATATACTTAATTATAATATAAGACGGTAGATTAAAGATGTTCTAAAAATAAGAATAACATTACGCTGGACAATATCTCTAACCAATATAAGGATGAATAACAGCACAACAAACATCTTATAACCTATTCTAAACCTTCTATGTTAATTTCATAAACATTTATCTTCCTGTGGCGCTATTTAGAGGTCAACAACCATTAGTATTATATTCATTTTAGTTTCAGCTGCCAGCATTTTTATCTTGTTTTTTCTTTCTTATATATAACACCTAATTCGTAAGAAAAATAATTAAAATTCGCGTTCGCGTTAATGAGAAATAACGATGAAGATTGAAATTTTGTTACAACTGCAAGTACCGTAGCCCTCTGTGGTTTGGGCACTCTCTTGTTACTCTGATGTAATTTCATAAACAAAGTTACGACTTTCTTGCGAATGAAGGAGTGATAAATTTATTAAGTGAACCTTGTACACTTATTATTACATAAAAATTGCACAGTTTTGCAGATAAAAAAAAAACTAATCATTATAATTGATATTATTCTGACTTAGTTTTTCTTTGGCTTTGTTTAAGGAAATTAGTAAACGGAAAAAGCAGTGGTATTATGCCTGTTCGTTCAAAGTTACAGCAATCCAGTAATATTGTTTTCAAATCTTCTCTGAGAATATTAGCTGATTTTTTATTCCTTTAGTGGCGAAGCATATGACCTGTTTCACGTGATATTAAACGATGACGTGGTTTACGGTGATGCATGCTTTCCTAAAAGATACCTATTTACTCTTATATTCAAGACTCCTTTGCTATAATTGTCTGAAATCAATAACGCCGGTTGGTTATTCCACTTCTTGTTTGTTCCACTGTTCCCATTACCACCAGATTTCCCGCGACCTTGATTACGTTGCCGGAAAACTACTATAAATACTCTATTGCTCCATAATGTGTTGAATAATTTAGACTTCTTAATTATACACATGAGCTAATTTCTAGAAATAGCTTATTAAGTAAGATTGTTAGGACCATTTAAAATTTGGAGAATACTGAAACCTCTTAAATTCTTTCTAAAACATAAAAAAGAAGTGATTTTAGTACTTTTATTGAATTGTCATCGTCATTTGAAAAAAAGAATTTTAAAAGTTGTCGAAAAAAAACAATGTTCATAAACCTCGTAGCAGAATGGTATACTAAAATCATAGAAAAAAGAAGCAGGCTTGAAAATAAGAAAAGCAAGTTACGAGGGTTCCGCGAGCCAATATCCCTTCGAAACAATACAGGATGCCCCTCGCGACGAGACATTCGTACAGATCTCAAATTGTTTTCATTTTCCTCCGACAATTCATTTCCTTTTTTACAGTTGCATACAATTTAAGATATCATTCTTTTACATCCAGTACAAAAATAATCTGCCCATAGAAATACTGGCTAGGCATTTGCATTACATTTTATTATTTTTCCAGGGGTTGTTAAATTATATTATTTATCTGCACACCTACATCTTGAGATGAACACAACAAGAAGCCAATTTATCAGAAGCTGGTAAAACGACGTTCAAAACGACCTCCATTAAAACAGTACAATTATTTAATTGAGCGTTCTTGATGATGAGTAGAATGTCAAACAAAATATCTATCTCTCTTCGCTCAGCGTGCCGTCAGTTGGAGCTTGAGCGTTAACAATTGTGCTCTAGTATGTAGCTTCTAGTGTTGCATCTAAACAAATGTTATGCTTTTGGAAAACAATATAGTGGCTGTAGTGGTAGACGTTAAACTTTGAGTAATGAGGTTTTATTGCCAGTGGAAACACCTGTAAAAAAGATGAAAATTAAAAATTAAAATAATTAAAAGATATCCTATAAATCAGGGCCACACGGGATTTGCCCTTTAACTTCACCTGCTGTGGGATTAAAACAAATTCTTAACTTCTCAGTGCCGGTCCTGATAAACAATTACGTTAACGGACTCTCCCAGATAATTGCGTTGGCTGCTTGATTTCTTAAGGATTTCTGTACTAATTTACTTAAGGCATTTGTACATTAATTTAACAGGTTTAAATCGAAAAAGTTTTGAGTGAAAAATCTTAAATACAAATCTTCATAATCGGATGGGATTATTACCACATATTTTTATTCTTTATTGTCATATATTCTTAATTATGTATACATAATAACACGCGTATTATTTATATATATATTTATATATACTATGTTAGTTAACATAGTCAACAAATTAAATATATATTTAATTTGTTGACATTGCATGAAAGTAAATTTAAATAATATTGTAAATCAAGTGTTTGTTTTAGTTGTAAAATATAGTGTGATACTCGTACTATCGTGATATACCATTGAGATCCGTATTAAAAATATTATCCTATTGTATTAATTTAAAAGAACCTTTGTTTTATTAATTTTTTATTTTCATTATTATACTGTATTAAATGCATATGTATTGTTATTGCCATTGTTTAACTTTAATTTGTTTTGTGTTTTTGTTTATTCAACGATGGCTCAAAAATAAACCTTAGTGGTTTTTAGCGCCGTCTATTTTCATAATCTTAACTCTTTTTGATAATGTTAAATAAATATTAATGATTATGTAAATACATTTTGGATACCTATTACCATATCTACGGCACAGTTTGCATGAAGGTCCGTACTTAAAAGATAAGTTAACAGCCATTTCTCCTTTTCTTTCCGCTATTATAGAATATGTATCGTTTTTTCCGTATAAACAGATTATGGAAAATATTATTAACAATATATGTATTTTCAACAGGTGTTTATATCAGTCCAATATCTATTCATACCTCAATATTTCACTGTAAAAGTTTCAAGTTTAAAATTCAATTAATTAAAAAAGTTATAAAGTAAAAATTAGAGAACCCAAATTCCATCTGCCATGCCCTAATCAACTACACGATTTATGCATAAATACACGTACAAAGCACTTATTAGAAAGGGGTCAGATAATTTGTTGTTATAAAATTATTGAAACGGTCGTAATGGATTCACAATGTTTCTGTTCGCTTTTAAGCTTTATAACGTGAATTATTGGTATTCTTTTTACTGATGTGGTCATAAATAATGCTTTATGAATAATCGGCTCGGTTAAAAGTTTTTGGGTTATTCATATAAAAAGAAATGGATCCAAAATGAAAGTTATTTTAAGACCGTATAGACGCGAAGTAAACATTGATTCTTCGACTGTGATAAAATTTCTAGTCTGAAGCTAGCAATTCTTCAAACTTGTAGCTTTCAATTGATTATTATGATATTACTGGGTTTTAGTGGTATTCCTACTCGACGGAACTGCAGTAATACACAACTTATTTCTTCCTTTTTTTCTGTCCGGAACTACATTTTTGTTTTATTGACATTAATAGGCTCCGCGGGTTTGAGAAGGTAGAGTGCGGAAGGCGTTAAGCCTAAACCTAGTTTACGTAACACGGTGAAAACCCTCGAAGGTCCGGCAGTTAAATCAAAAATGTAAATATTACTGAACTAGGCCGTCGAGCTCTTTGATCTATTAGGCGGACGCCCCATGGTCCTGCTGGTAATAGCCATCTGTTCTTTTCGCTATGTGACTCCCTGCCACAGGTACATAGGTTACGACAAGAATTTTTTTTAAATCTTATAAATAACAAAATTCCAGTTTAAAAGAGATATTCATCTCATTGAGTTAATGGTAATGAGACATAATCTAAGAGTAGGGAAATCGTTATAACATTGAATAATCCGATAATAGAAAATTATTAAACAGTACTGTGTGATTTTAGTGAGAGGCCAGGCCTATGAGCGTCCTCTTAATCGACCTAAGAGAATAGTGGCATAATTGTATAATTTTAAGTATTATTTTTACTATTTACTCGTATTTTAATTCTTTAATAAAGATAATAAATTACGTGAAAAAAGTAAATCAATATTTAATTATTTCGCAATGATTTCTACGTAAGTATTTCTTTAATAAAATAATCCAACACATTCTGAAGGGTTTCTATATTTGAAATTGTGTCTCAGTGACAGCGGTACGCTCCTCTGGTTATTCGCCAGATTTATGTTATTGAAATACATCAGAGCGTATAAAATTACGCTCGCGAAGGGTAATTTGTTTTGGGACATTGCTAAAACGCAGCGCAAATAACGAATTTCTTTTTGATTGTGTTGATTTGTATGGAAATAAACCGCTTGCATCCGATCGCGTCTCTGAATAATGAGAACGGTCCGGACCGAACATTGTGCTCTTAACCCAGGTAAATTTCTTCGAAGATAATTTTGCATGATGTTTATAACTTTAATTCTTGGCCGGTGAAAGTTTTATAATAATTCTTACAGAATAGAGAATATATTTATTATTTAAATGTTTGCTAAAATTATGGTTAATACTCAGTCAACCATAAAATATTTAGCGATAGTTGAAATATGTAAAATAAATTAAATCTCGTGGACTTTTAATCCCCTAGACTATTCATATGTGAAGGCGCAAAATTTATTGAATTAATTAAAACATAATTTAATTACATATCAATTTGATGGAAAAAATACTTTAATCGTTTAGATCAAATAAATACTTCATTCTCTACTTGATACTAAGCCAAAGTTTGTTATTAAAAATGTTTCAATAAAACTAACATGGATATTAATACTAAACATTTTTTAGGTAAGACTTTTATTGCTTACAGATATAATGAATTTTCGATTATTACACAAAATATTTTCCTTTTTCTTTTTCCCTTAGAGAAACAATGTTGTGAATAAATTTTCTTATGAGAATAAATAATTAATTTTGCTCTATGTATAATCATAATATTATTATTATAGGTTTCGTATTTCTTAATACTTTATCCAGAGGATGGGCAGCAGCGTCTTCTGCGTACCGTAATACCGCACTGCGATCGTCAACCCGTCTGCCAAGCGTGGCGATTTAAATATGTTCTCCTATAGATATACTTAGGGTTGCCCTTACAGTGGACGTCAATGGGATCTAACGGCATTACCTTATTTTATTAATAGTGTAGTTTATATATATATACACACATATATCGCTCAGTGCCTTTTCCGTCATAATATGGTAGAATCCAAGAGCCGCTTTTTTTCTATGACACATCAAAAAATTAACCGCAAAAGTAATGGTGCAAACCCATCTTACATATATATATATATATATATATATATATATATATACATATATATATATACACGAATTTCTTATAAACAAAATTATTTCTGCTGCCAAATATTTATTCGCGAAAGTTAATGAATTTTTCTTTAAAGTGTTTTCATAGACTCGTAAGATTGTTAATAAATTTGATTTCTAGGTAATGAGCGCAAACGTGGAGTTGGTGTTGTTGGTAAGAAATTTTAAAGTTTTAAATTTAAAAGATAAAGAAACTCAGTCTTTATGAGTTCGATACATAATAATATCATTTATAAGAGTAAGTGGAATGTATAAAACCAATGATATATAAGAGAATGGAACATATTGTATCTCAAGAAGAAAGGATAATATTTACACTACTATTATTAGAATAGAAAATAGAATGCTATCAAATACTAAATGGTCCCGGCGCCAGTTGGTTTGGTATGTCAAGTATCCTATACAGCTTTGCCAAAACGCCTTTTTAGATATCGGCTATCTTAATTGGACTGGACTCAACAAGTATTTTTTTTCATCGACTGGTTTGCGTCATATATAGCGTCAATGACTTATTAAATGAATTGTTATTAATTGATTTGTTACTAAAGTGGATTATTTATATTTTTCATAAACTGTATATACCTTTAACTAAACATAGTGAAGTTATGGGTTAATATAGTGTATAGTTTGGATGCTGTCAATATGTTTACAATTATTTAGCTTTTTTATCTTATGGCGTTGCAAAGTAAGTTTTATATAGATGTTATTTATCAATGAATGATATTCAGACTTGCTAATGGCTCCTTTTTTGTTAGAATAACACTATTATTTTAACACTATATTACTCATATAAAGTCTGTATAAAGCTTGATAGTTATATAAGGATGTTCTATAATATTGATCACAAATTATCTTAAATTATATATAGTTAAAGTTATAGAAACACTGTTTCATTAAGAATGTGCTTAAGAATGTGAATATAGTCCGCATGACTCAACAGTCTCACAATACAATTAAATGTAACCGAAAGTTTTAATATTCACGTCTTTACTTTCACCAAAACCTCATGCATTTTTACAATGCACTGGAATTATGGTTTTCGATAAATAATCGTTTGCATATAATAAATTAGAAAGCGAGAGTTTAAGCGCTGTTTATGTTTACACCCTTAAACCTTTAACGACTTTTAAAGCGCTTGATATACCATCGTGTAAGAAAGCTACACGCGGTGAGCCACGGAGTTTTTACTCTTTTTTTTTATAATTACTTAATAGATTAGAAAGGAAATTTGATTTTTAGAATGATATTCTATGATAATTTAATTTTAGTTGTAGGTTGTGTGAACGAAATAAGATCATAAATAATTATATAATTGGTATCAAGAATATTAAATAATTTTATTTAATACATACATAAGTATTTAAATTTTTAGAAATACTGGGTAAAATGTTAACCAATAACTATGTATATAGTGATTACTCTGATATATCGTACATTAATTATTTTTTTCTGTTGGAATGCGACATTCCAATATCCTCTCGGAGTATAAAGTCTACATGGATATATAGTTAACAATTATTTAACTTTAATATGTAGTAATCTGAATTATGATAACGCTTTTTCTTTCTGTGTTTTCATTACGATATTGGTTATTTCTGAAATCATTGATTATTGGATATAGTGTACCGTAATTTATTGACAGCAAATGCACATATACTTATAAATAAATTCACTCTTTTAAAGCTTTTAAACTTGGAACTAAAAACCATGTACGTGTCATAAAAAATATAGTTTGCTTTGGTATGTATAGCTTTATCATGTTCGAGATGGCGTATCGCTAAAGAACAAAAACCTCTTAACAATAACCGTGTTCGAGGGCTTCATCAGAAAGTTCAACTCGAGCCGATTTTCATTTATTCACCAGATTAAGAAACCACCAAGATCTTAGGTCGCATAGGCGAACGCTTTAACGAGTTTTAGAGATTTTGTTTTGTTTTGTGGCCTCATTTTGGTGCTTCTCGTTCTCTCTTTAATATATAAAGACCCTTATTTTGAAGTTTTCTTTCCCTTTTTTATTTGCGCTTTCGTCTTTAATTTTCCACAAATTCATTTATTAATTTCTTTCTTTCGTCTACTCATTTTCTCACATTCTTTTATGCACTTTCCATGTATCGTCTTTCATCCTTCGCTACATTTAACACAATGCTTACATTTTTTATTTATTTTGCTTTTATTTATTTAAAAAATGTTTCATTTTTTGTTTATATTTACATTTTGAATACATTAAATAACTTATAGTTTAATTATAAAAACTTAGCAATGTTGATTATTTCTAGTTCTGCTCGGCGCTTTGTGTACCATCCTTTTTGCTGTTATTGTGGAAAATTCAATACAAAAGCTTACACGCAGTTATTTTTTATATATATACTCAGAAATGTTTCACTTTAAAATAAATTTGCATAGATTTCTATCAGCAAAAAAAAAAATCAAATTGAAACTCAGAATTACAATTTGTTTATGAAAGATAATATTACAATATTTATTTTGGGGAAAAATAAAGTAGGTTGACAATTTTTATTAAACTGCTATTAGCGATGAAGTAGAAATGAAGCTAATTTACTTAATTTAATTGTCTATTCAATGTTGTTTGTTTTAAGTATTAATTCTGAAACTTATAGTGGAAATGCAGAAAATATAGGTTCTATTGATTTGGGTTCGTTTTTTACATGCAACCTCCATTACTACCTTGTTGCAGTATTGCAAAAATGCAGCGGCATTTCTCATCCCTTATCAAAGAGGCAATGCTACCGCTATTCGTCAAGTTCATTAGATGTTGCGGCTTTCATTATGACTGGTCCACGTACATATTAGTGAATTGAAATAAGAATTTGAATTAAAAAATCACAGGCAGCACCGTATTTAAATCACAAAATAGTTAAATTTGAATTCCAGTTTAATTCCTTTGATCAGAAAATTGCACCTGTAACATGTCAATGATAGGACGGTTTTTGATTTCAAAATCTACTCCAGATAAAATATGTTAAAACTGGATAACACTAGGTTTTGTAGTCAAAAATATTAAAAGATTCTTAATAACGATGCTATAGCCTTAAAAAATGATTAAAAAACACCTCTCTTCAACCTCCGTTAATAACATCAAAATTACGAAGGAATCTCTTTATCGTACAATAAACATTTTTAAATGTGATACTTTGACATAACTGTTACGATTACGCAACCGAGAATGCCTTCAACCATTGCCTAAAACGAACAAGCACACGTGACAAGCGCAGAGAAACTCTTTTGTGCATTGAGTCATTCATACTGATTATGACAATGACGATGATAGTTTTAAATGACACACTGAAACCTTTTGTACTCGAATCCGGGTAATTGGAATGGTAAAGGTTGCGGCTTGCAGGGCACTTGCGACTCTTTTAAGAATTACTTTTGGCTTTGATTATTTTTATTTATTTCAAAATTCGAAACAATTTGTGCGAATCATTTTATTTCACTTTAAAATTCGTGGAATTGAAATACTGAACAGCCTTTATATATATTACCTTACCAGCAACTATTTCTTTCGTGTTTTAGTTTTAATATTTAACTTCAATACAGCTATTTTGTACTTTTAGATAGGTAAGGTGAAAATTTTAGATGGAGAAGGTGAATGCATTGCAAGGAAGCCTATTTAAGCTTAAGACGAGAGTCGATGGCCCCAAGCATCTTACCATCTACCAATCCATGGAATACTAAGAAGCTACGTCTTATTTCTAAACTCCTGCTGGCTACGTATGTTGCCACTGTCAATTAAAAAATAATTAATCTCTTCATTTATTTAAATTTAACGTCATCATAATGTTAGCCGATATCACATCTCCCGAGAATCTCCGGCATGAGTGGTCTTGCGCTGCCCGTATTCAACTTCCCGCGAACTTAAGTAGATTTCAACTCACGTGAAGTAAAATAAAATGTAGAAATAATATGTAGTCACGTTCCTGGATTCTCTAAATGTTTAAGTAGTTTACTTAGTGTTATTCAAATTAAATACTATTACGATAAAAAGTCTACTTGATTTTTAATTATTTATGTTAATGGAGCTTAATTTTATTCTGAATTTGATATTTACAAAGCAATTTATTTCATCCAATTTGATTAAACGCTCGATTAAAGACATTCTATAATCATAATTCATAATTTAAAATTACCCGTAATAACATATTTTGACATATAATTTTCCTAACAATGATTTACCTCTCTGATAGAATTATAAATTATTTATGTCAATAATTAACATCTAACATCCTCAATTTGCTTCCCATTAAATATTCGACGCAGGTTTCACTAACTAAAGGGCGTAACACACAATTAAGAATTCATGATTTTAGTACGTATGAAACTTCGATAATTATAAATTCTTAACCTATAACAAAAGACAAAAATTTGTAATGCACAATTTGTTCAAACATGTTATCGGAAAAAACTTAATTTAAGACTTACATTTTAATTGAAACTAAATGAAAGACACGACTATAAAATGGGTTTAAGAAAATAATGTAAATTTATTCGTATCTTGAACTCACTAGATTCTGAAAGATAGAAAGGGACTATCTTATATATATAGCTACTGTCGCTATGCAGCAGTAGTCGTGCAATGAAGTGCACCGCCCGACTACTGCTACATATCGGAAGTAGCTATATATTAGTCCCTTTCTTAAATAAACATCTCACTAAAAATAACTTGATTTTAAGGTATATCCAATATTTTAAATTAATGGGACATCTAAAGTGAAATCAAAGTTTGATTATAGATATCTTAACAAAGTCACATTGATGTTTCTAAAGAAAACTTTAGTTAATGTACGAATTTTCGAGAAAGACGAATTAATGTGTGTGTAAAGACAGAAAAATTTAAACTATAAAGCTATTTTCATAGGTACAGTTTATTACTAATAGCATGATAACCGCATTGCCTGATTTTGAGATCGACAAAATGTTAGTAGAAATAACCAAAAAAATGAGGGACCCTTGGATATAAAATATAAGTGTTGAAAGAGTAATTGAAAATTTGCTTATTAAAATGTTTAAATTTTGGTTTAGTTTTTATTTCCATTGAATGTTTCAAAAATATAAATTGCTTTATTGCAAGTTTCGATTGTTATAATAGGTTACATACAACATATTTCCCATCTCACATATCTTATGTCAATTACACAGACATATTTACTTAATAATTAGGCGATGGCAGGAGACAGTGCTTTAATATCGCAAATAGGTAAATAACTTGTTATATTTTGTTTCATTATTAAATACAAAAATTAATATAGTAAACGAATTAATATGTCCAAGACAGTATAAACAAATTACACGATTCGTAGTCTTCTGTTAATGGTAAGATTAGAAAGATAAGAACCAATTGTAATTTTATTTGAATATTGTAATTTTATTACAGAGAAAGATATTGAAAACCATTGAAACACGCAACAATTATTAATTAGACAGGTTTTTGGTTACGTTTCCTGTATCTAATACGTTCCTTGGATTACAATAACATAGAAGTTGTATCATTCATACAATGTTTCTAAGCTAATCTCATTGATTACGAAATTAAATGGAAAAGAGTCCTTAATTGGTATACATTTACATGTTCTCTTAATTAGAAGTATAGACTTTATCCTACTTCTACGAAGAAAGCTTTCGTATATTTTTAATCAAGCAAAAGTGTAACTATATGGCCACGTAAATGAATAAATCCTGCTTACGTTGGTCCCTTTTGCAGGATGCCTTCTAGATAAGTGCCTAGTTTTCTAATAAACTGCATTTTTATCATTATAATTTAAGCTGTAACCAGTGGCGTAGCTAGAATATTTGGGGCCCCTGGCAAAATTGTGGTCAGGTGCCCCCCACCCTCCATTTTTTACTGAGTTTAAAAATTTTTAGATTTCAGAAACCAATGGCCTTATCTTTTCACGCACATAAGACCATATGGTGTTCTCTTGGGGTGTTTTTAAAAAAATTCATATGGTGTTCTCTTCAAATGAATCTTTTTTTCTGAAAACGCCACATGGTGCTATCTTGAAGGTCAAAATTTACAAAAAAATATAAGGTAAACGAATATAAGGAAAAAAAAATATAAGGAAAAACTTTTAACAAACACATATTTAGTTATCTTAAAGGATTAAAAAACGGGCGTTGGTAGCTTTGGGGGGAGGGTCGCAAATATAAAACGAAAAAATTACCTTGTAAAAAGAAATTAGCCGAAATTTTAAAAATAACATAAACCGAACAGGATGCATTTGAACCTGATGACCAACTCCGACTAGTAAATGTTTCTGTAAAATATTGTGAATGCGGCTGACCCACGCATATTGAAAAGGGAAGATTCGCCACGCTATTGACGGACGAATGAGGTGTTCACAGAAAACATGTAGAAAAAGACTTCTCTATTTTATAACACAATTTCGAAAATTAACATATGGCGATTTCGGCCACTATGCGCATTTTATATATAAATTGTTTAGGCATGAAAATGAAGTATATTTCGGATGAAACAGATGTTAGCAGGTCTGCGATTTATGGTATAATTCATGGCTTCTCAAATTATTTAACTCACGATACCCTTTCGGTTTATAAGTTTTTCGCGACCCCATTCAATAAGAGATTCCTAAGCGGCCCCCTTTAAAAAAAAAAAAGGAAAAAGTCTTATAGAAATTCTTATTTTCGAAATCTCGCGACCCCCTAAAATTTCAGGAGACACGCTAGAGGGTCCGAAACTCAGTTTTAGAAGCCTTTATATTTTTTAATAAATTCGATTATGATTTTTTTAATACTTATTTCGATAAATTTGGGCCGTTTGATACGATTGTGGAGGTGGACCAACCCCTACATGCAAAAAAATAAATGAACATAAACGAATTTTACAAAACGAGAAAATATGGATAATTTGGGCAATTTGCATATACACTGAGAATAGTGCTCTGAAAGTAACACATAGACATCGTACTGTAGATTGTGTATATTTTGTTAAAGTACATGTTAATTCGGTATCCAAATAGTGACTTATTATTAGAGGTGATACAACCAATTAAGTTCAAACGTTTACGTCGCGAAACAGTCACCACAATCTACACTTTGTTGACCCTAACGATTTAATAATTCATACACAAAATATCGAATGTTTATGGAAAGTCTTCACGACTGTTTGCGTTAAAACAAATGATTTAGGTCTATTGAAATAGCTGCAAACCGTTTCGTTTTCAAAAAAATATGCGGCTAGTTCCCTATTTTAATAAATTCTTGGCCTATTTCATTAAATTCTTGATTTTTAATTTTGGGGCCACAAAAGATACCATCTCCCAAAAAAAATTAAATAATAAAAATCTCTGACTAACGAACCGAACCAGTTTCGGTATATATTAAATTTGTAAATGATCTTAGGGCCCCACTAATCTGTTGAATATGTCATTTTTGGCAAAAAAGGGCCCCCTGGAGATCTGAACTCTGACATCGCTAGTTAAAATCGTGGTTTTCATTTTTCTTTTAAAATTTTTTTGTTCATCAAAAAAAATATTTTCAATTTGGGTGCCCCCCTTGCCCGTGGTGCCCTAGGGCGACCGCCCCTCTTGCCACCCCCTAGCTACGCCACTGGCTGTAACTCATATTCTGAACATAGGCTTTCTCAAATGATTTCCAACAGGAAGCAGCTAGCATCCGGCGTTTTCTAATGACCTTCAGAAAGTGATCCCTCTGCCTTGTGAGTTGATATCTTCGCTGCGCTTGCTTGTCGGTAATTTCCACTATATCTTAGTCCCCAGTGGCAATATATCCTGCATGCTATTTGGCCTGTTAACTACCTCTTGAACTCGCAAATCTTTTGGGTTATGTTATAAGTTATTTACTATGTCATAAGTTATATATACATACATATATATATATATATATATATATACAACGAACACTCAGAAATAATTTGTAGTATTTTATTCCTCCCATTGGACTGCGATAGAATTTTTGACAGAATGAAGTCTAACGGAGCAGCTAGCTTAATATAATTGAAGATGAAGAATAAAATAATTAGCCTGTCGAACTTTCGTGGCGTAAAATGAATCCTTTCAAAAGTTGCGTAATAAGTTTCTTAAATTTCTCTTTACGAAGTTGAATGGAGTCGTATGGTTTTTAATACAAACTCTGTACACATCTTAATAAGTCCTAATTGTTTTAAGCTTATCTAATCTCGGATACGGAAAGTTGTTTGTGTATTGCAATTTTACGGTAGAATTAAACTTTGTGGTAAATTCAGAATATTCCCACGTTTCCTTGTGATCTTAGAAATATTTATTGTGATTATAAATTTTTATGTCCTTGTATTTAACTAATTGAAAAGTTTTGAACGATGGCAAGGTAGTGTCTGTTAAAAGGTCAGTGCTTCATAAAGTTTTTATAGTAAAATATCCAGTTCAACAGTACATATGACCACATTGTCTTTAGCTACGTGTTAAACAGACTTATTAGCCCAATAATCTTTCACCAGCTATATATATTCGTTCATTGATGGGATATAATATTATATCATAATTTTTGTTTCACAATTACAATGATAGAGACATTTCTGAAACAATCTATTAATTAACAATTCTAAAAAAAATCACTGTTGTGAAAACCGGATGACGGAGTCATTATTAAATCAGATAAAATGATTTTTCTTACTTTTTGCACTTTTATGGTCGTTACTTAACCTTTCGATAAAAATAACATTGATCAATGACTCACATCACGTAGATGTTATATCGTTAATAAATTTAGTCTTCAGCTTTTGACGAACGCTATAAGCGGATCAAACCTTGATTACGCTATTAGGGATCATTGGCACAACACGAACGAGTCACACCTTATATCATCTAAACGAGTACATTATCATTGATAATTCGATATAATTCACTATATCACTACTATAATAGGTAATAATTACTTTTTAATATATTTTTCTCGTTAATATCGTAGTTTTTGTTATAAAATATTAAATTAATAAGGCGTTCATATAACTTGTGACATGATCTGTTCATTCCAACGTTCCCTGAATCGAGGCTTTAAAACAATGTCGTTTGCTCTTGCCAGTGTAATATACAAGATAAAAATGCTATTAATTTAGTAATTTAATATATAACAATGTGGTTTTATAAAGCGTTGAAAAACAAGGGTATTTTTTTTTAAGAACAAATTGAAGTAGACAAATAAAAAGTTAGAAACAACAAAGTGAGTAATTAAATTTAAAATACGCGTAGCATGTCTCTATTTACATGAGAGTTTACTTGGAATAATATTTGGTTATAGCCGTCAAAAGCTTTAACGGAGCGAACGTATAGCTCATTAGTCTCTTTACTTTTTTGTTAACTTTAAAGCTTTAACATATATTTCCAATCAGCCTATGTAAAGAGATCACTTTTAAAGTCTACTTTAAATGGACATGCCAATAGCTGTAAAATTTTTGCCTGAAATGAAAGTAAACAATAATTAATTTTAATATGTAGTAATCTGAATCTTAAAAACGCGTTTCCTTGCTATATTATTATTACGTTATTATTATTTCTAGAACTATTGTTTATTTTTGTACTATGAATTATTTAAAAAGAAAATGAGCGTTCTATGTTCAACTCTTCAACAATTTTTTAAATAAAACCAATCACTCTATGTAGGTTTTGTTTGGTATAATGCTTCTATTTACTACAAAATTGGTATGTGTAAATATTACCATCTCCAAACTAGCGTCCCATATTATTAATTGGCTGTTATCGCTAGTAGAAAGTCACCCGATAATCTGACAATAGCAACCAAATGAGTTTAGGAATTACAGCGAAAGCTGAGTTCTTCTTATCTTTGCAATAACTACTAATGGCATCTCACTGAATGATCTTAGAACTTGGCGATGTCGCAACCAGGTGGAATAGTCAGTGAAATAGTTATATCAGCTAGAGACGAGGTTCCTCTAGATTAGTTGAAAGAGATATAGACTAAACATCTGTATCACTGCAAATCTAGTAAAGCTGCAAATGTCATTTGACCATAACTAAATAAAATACTATAACAAAAAAGTTTAATACATAATTAGTGTCCAGTTACAGAAACTAAAAATATTTAGTTAAAAAAATAAAACGAAATTAAATATTGGAATTATAAATTTCACTAAAACAAATTACAATTTTCCTGAGTGTTTGTTGAATGAAATAGCAGTAATTTACTTGTAAAGACTCAATCGAAACCTTTTTAATAATTAACTAGCCGACCCGACAGAGTTGTCCTATCCTAGCTATGAATAATCAATAAGAATTTTTAAATGGCGTTTATTTTAATGTTCTTTATAGACAATATTTTTAATCATATTTTTGGAGTATAAATAAATAATATTCATGCAATTTATGCGTGGGAATATTCGTAATACAAAGGGCCATGTAAAAAGCGTGAATTTTCAAGATATAGGCCACAAACAATCAACGACGGTCATTGCAATATATTTTCTGAAGCTACAAGAAAACTTATAAACAAGAAAAATAAATTTATTCTCTGGTTGTGGCTTGATTTAAGGAATGATTATTTATTTATATAAACATCAGATTGTCAAACAATAAACGCGACGGTCCCGAACACAACCCTTTATTTAATTCTTAGCAGTGTAACCATTTTTTCATTCTTTATTTCTCGTCGTAAACGAAAGTAATAAATTTAGGTACGTGTATGAAGTTATAAGCAATAAGTAAATAAAAGTTTTAGCATAGCAGAAGTAGCTATATATTACACCTTTTCTTACTTAAAATAAGAATTGTTTTATTCCATTTATCAAACTATATTCACTTTTTCTAAATAACATTGGTTTTACTTGTACGCAAGTTTCCTTGATATTTGTGTAACCCTTTTTTTTATTTACTAAGCTATATGTAGCTATATGTAATATAAATATTAAAAAAATACAATAATTAGTTAATCAATGTTTTAGTAGATAGGTATACTTTTAATTTCTATAAATATATGTTGATGTTTCTTTAATAATGCAAAAAAGATCGTTTGAAGCGACATATGCCTTCTCTATCTTATTCCAGAATTCTCTATCTTTGGCTGACCATGATAATATTTGTAAAATTATCTTTATATCTTTTGCCTTATGTTTGTGGCCTGCTCACTCTTACTTAGTGGATGTTTAACAACATCTTTATCTTTAAATCTTTTAAGTACAAAGTGCTGTTTATTTTGTCTCTCAGCATGACATTCAAAAAGCTTCTTTCGATGCCTCTTTTATAAGAGCTGATTTTATTTAAATATGTTTTTGTGGGCGTCCGCGTTTTATATGCACGAACAATACGTTACTGGCTGTTAAATATCATAGTCATATCTTTGGCTATAAATAGTACATTTGAATCGATAAATTCCCTAAAAAGTCATGGTTGGGATCAAGGTGTATAGTGCGAACTATACGTTGCCAGACGAGGTCTTCGCCTATCTAAAGACAAGTATAAATGTTGCTAGATAATCAGAAGACGGTTCGATTTACAAACGAAATCGTGCATCATTCCTAACTAATTGCCATTGTTTTAAATTAATTGTAACTAATTAGAAAAAAAAAACTAGTTCAGTTTGTTCAGTCTGTTCTTTATTTTTTCACTGTTTTTTTTCCAGTTTAAATAACACGAATGAGTTGTTTGACCGTGCCGCGTATATTGTTAGTGTTTTTCAATTTATTTTCTGGTAGTTTAATTGCTAGGACTCATTTACACGTCAGTTGTATGCTTTATTTCTGACATGTTTGCACTTCATCTACAACTGTGTATGAATTCACAATGCAATACATTAGGTACTTAAATCATCGTGTATTAAATTTAAAAAGTTTATTAAACTAGTTGCGAGAAGGATTTTTGTAAGTTATTATAAAGCTTAGGAATGATATGCTCTACTAATGTATTAAGTATATAAAGAAAGTTATCTCAAAAAAACCGTTTCTACATATAAGGACGCGGTTTGAACCCTGCAAATTTTAAGTTGAAGGATACCATTAAGGATAAGAGAGCGCAAATAGATTCTAGTTTCTATCAAATCAGGCTCATCTGATATTCTTGCCATGACGTACACAATCTTTTCCCAGAACATCCACTGCTGAACATAGGCATCGCCCATAGATTTCCAAAAGGTTCTTGTTGGAAGCGTCCAGCATCCAGTATCTTCAGATAATGATAACGAGGTCGTTTATCGACATTGTGGGTTGACGTCTTTCGCTGTGCTTGACGAGTCACGATCATCGCTCCAAAATTTTAAGACCTTAGCGACGATCCTTTATGCATGGTATGTAGCCTGCCCGTTGTTTCATTTTGTCAATCCACTAGGCTGCCTTGGTAACTTTCTTTTGTTTACGGGTCTCCTTACTCCTGGTTCGATGTAGTACAAAAATTTCAGATATAGTCCCCTTTATGACTCGTTGAACGACTGAGAGCTTGCTAATCACAGACATAGTGAAAAACACGCTGAGGTATATACCAAATTCTATTCTAAAATGAATCCTCTGTATAAAGCCTGGTTTGTATTCTTCTATTAAGATAATTGCTTTTTAATTGTACTGTTTTTACGATGGAAGGTCGATCAATAAATATTTTTTTTTATCTATCATTAAAATGTTTGACGGTAACTAAATTGTATATAACATAAGTTACTGATTGTGTATAAAATAAATTGGATATAAATTTGTATGGTGTTGAGTAAATTTTATTTATGTTAATAAAATAGAATTTCCCTTGAGAACGACTTCACCGAAGTCTTCTATCTTTTCAAGAAGTTTCCTAATACTCTGTGAAATGTTCTTATGGAAAAGAAAATTTATAAAATGGCGCAGAAACTCCTGAAGACATACTGGCTATTGAAACTTTATGCATTTGACAGTTCGCTTTTCTATTGGCGTGTTAACGCGCTGATTTATATTGTCGCTTAACAACTGAATCGGTTAGCATTTTTTGTTCATAAAATTATTTTTCTTTCACATTTAAATACTAAAAAAATGTTCACTCTAAAAAAATGTAATAAGTAATTTAAAAAAAATCGTAAATACTGTCCTGTGTATCGATCTCAAAATAATATTTGTATCATAATAATCAATAAAAAAGCGACTGATGATGAAAAATAAAACTTTTTTTCTATTAAATTTAATGCAAAGGGTTAATAACATCGGACCATAGAGTCTTTCGGAGAGTTAGTAAATGGACAAATAGATTCTTTTCAATCTTTATAATTTCATTGTTAGAGAGACTTCTTACATTAAACAATAACGAATAACTAGAATAAAATTAAAGAATAGAGTTGGTTTACTAATTACTTCAGATTTTTGGGATACGAAATACATTCATGTTAAACTAGCCGTTCAAAGAATAAGCTGGCTTTAATTGACCGTCGTAGATTTTTCTGCGAAAATATTGACGAGATAACTTATGATAGCGGCGTGGCGGGAACGTTTCATTTCCACACTAAACCCCGCTGCGGGCACTCGCGGCTCCCGGTTTAACACTTTATACGCGATTGTGAATTTAAAATAAAAAAAAAAAAAAACTATAACAATGTGCAAAGACAATGTGACCTTACATATAAATATTTTTTATCCGCGTATGCTTTTTGTATTTAATTTTTAATTGCAATATTTTAACTATCGAAAGTGTACATACAAAGTTGACTTTCCTAGTGTAAATATAGTAGAACACAGAACTTTAGCCCAAATAAGCACCTGAAGAAAAAACTATTATTGTAAGTAATTAAATTTCAACATTAGTTGCTATTATACGCTCGATAAATTAATAAATATTTATTGCTCGAACTTCCTTGGAAAAAGCTCCGTAATATTTTTGTATGGGTTCAATTAAGTAATCTCTTCTGTAGAAGAGATAACAGGTATTTAGCTTTCTTATTATATCATTAAACAACTATATTTCAAGTGTTGCGACAGTAATTGTACATAAAGGAGTGTTGCGTTTCGAGTATCTGTAATTATTTACGGATTGCTCTCCGGCGTGTAATATAAACTTATCCTCTTTAGTGGGGCTTCAAGGGACACAAGGTCTTAACTCTATATTTGGATACCAAAGCCTCGTTATGTGAAATTAAAAATGTTTATGCTATGGTTTTTTGGCGGTAAACCAATTAAATACGCGGCGAGAGAGTTCGTTCAGAAAATGATAAGTCATATTCATTTTATTGCATGATTTATAATAACTGTTTCCATCCAAACTACGAATGAATTTTTAAATTTACTGTGAATTAATAAAAATTGAAAATGATTATTACTAATTTAATTAATTAATAAAACTTCGTACGTATTATGCATAGCGGTCTACAATCGGTTTTTTACTAAAAAAAATAAATTAAGTATTAAAAAATATGTAAAAATTCAGTCATTCTTAGAAATTCCATTAGAAGTCATTGTGGAATAACTAAAAATAAAGCTACTAGCCAAAATATGATAAAATAAAAATAGTTTATATGATTTATTTTTATTTGGTTTCTACAATTTATGGTATAAAATCTTTTAAAATAAATATACCAACACAATCTATACGCTTAATATATTTTATTTGTATTTTTATATAATATTTGTAATCTTCTGGTTTATTTATGTTATGTAAATTTTAATAAATTGAGTGCTAACATGTTTTTCTACGTTTGACTTACATATATATCTCGGTGATACTTATGTAGATCCCGAACATTTTGGTAAATCTAAAAAATGATTTGATCCTAGAAACAAGACTTTTTTTGTTGGGAAACCTTTTCCCACTAAGAGAAGTATATTCGTATTTTTATGATTCGTAATTTTAGTACTTTTATCAATTTTTATTTATGCTGCCTTGATGCGTAAGGAATTCTAAATTTCTTCATTAACCGCTGCAAACTCGAAAAAATGTGTTACGGAAAATATCCCGCAAACCCAACCTTTAGTTATTAAAAATTAATGAAAATTCAATATAGAGAACCATTAATTAATACCGGTAAGTTTTACATAATAGGACGATACGTGAATTTAAATTTAATTAGCAAGAAGGCCCTACGCAGCTTTATTAATTAAGACGATTTTTGTAATTGAATTAACGAAAGTTTCATGGATTAAATTTCAGTATTTAAATAATTCGCCAATTCGAAAGAATCGTAGATTATGTAAGACCATTTGTTTTCTACAATTTACCGTTAATTTAACATTTGTGAAATATATATATTAATCGAAAGTGTTTGCAGTGTTTTCGTTTATTTTTTTTGGCACCCTATCAGGGGAGGGCTATGTCGAGCAGCGGACGCCCTGAAGCTATAATTATCATAATGATAAAAATTCATCCTCCATTAAAATTAGAATTTAATATTTGAATTTATAATTCACGCATAAATTGAGCCCAAACAACAAAGCGCGAGTATTTTATAAACTATTCATTTTAATTGTTGTCGTAATAACAAAATGTTGGAGGAATTTATTTATTTTAATAAAGCACGGCAACAGCAAAACATATATTTTCATTATTTTTACATACAATGAAGAAATTCAAATATGTTTGCCTATTGTAGGCATACAACAACCCTGGACATAATTCTGCTGGCTTTTAACTAAATGAATACAAAAACATTTTTAAAATTTTATGTTATTAATGACAGAGCTCTCTATTCAATAATGAAACGAGCAACAAATATTCAATTTGAAATTAAAAATAAACTAAATAGCGTATGATAACACAGATAATAGCAGCGGCATTTTGTACTTACGGCTGAATCATTTCAGCTATCATTATTGATAATTTCAGAAAAAGTTTAGCAACCTGAGAAGCACTTCCAAAACTGTTCAACTCGGAAATTATTGCATTAAATTGAAAGTAGGTGTTTTACATTCTGGCAATCGGTATTGAATTCCGAGGTCTGTTTTGTACTGTGAGATATTAAAAACTGTTGTATTTATTGTTTGTATCATTATTATGTTTTGAATATAACAAAATCGACCAACACTTACTGGTGGAACCATTTATTGACATACTGCGAGATCTTAGTTGCGTATCTAATACAATATCTCTTGATAGTAAGTCTTTCACTTTGCCCACAATACACGACGCAATTAGATTGTAATCATCATGCTCATTGGACTATTAATCGTATTAGCTATGGCGTCCACTAATCATGTAACTTTGTCTTACATCAGTATGTATGTATAACCAAGTTTCACTGGAGTACTCCGGCTTCGGAAATAGTCTCCTTAGTGATAGACGTAGCTTGCGATAGTAAAAATATTTTTTTACAATCGCAAGCTGCGCATTTAAGAGATAAAAGTTTATATCAAGACCGTACAGTACAGAAAGTTTTAAAACTTTTTTGTTTTTATAACTGTTAATTATAACGTGTTTAAAAAACAAAACTGTATTAGCTTTAAATCTTAAATCATGAGGTAATATCAAAACAAAAATAAATAAATTTAATACATTTTATTAACCTCGTGATTTCATTCGCTACCGATGTAGCTTCTTTTTGGGCGAATGAAAAATGCTGTTTTTTATATCAACATATTTGTATTTTACCTCATAAAATGTATACATCCAAGTCCGTCAAAATAAAGGAATGATCCTGTAAAGTAATATTTAGGGTTCCAAGTTAAATATTATTTTATAAGTATTCCTAAATAAGCATCTTTCCTTTATTTTCTATAAACTTTGTGTAGGCCTGATTCGCGCACTAAGGTCCAGTTGGTACCCACCACCTTCGTGATGTCGTCATTCTGCCGTCGCATTTGCGGCCTATCCCATGGTCTTTCTGGTCCTTATGGCCTATTCTAGTAAGCTTGAACTTTATCGATCCCTTATCTGGCGATATAACTGGCCTATTTCTTTTTAAGTCCTTTCTATTACAAAATAAGAATAATTAATAAACAGGCATTAATACGGATTTCTTTTAAGGTTTAATAAAACGTACGTTTCTATCATTATTTCATTAAAAGAATTATAAAAGAATTACACCTCCGTTCGTACAAAACGAAACCGATGAATATTAATGTCTTCCTAATTTAATTTGATCACATTCTCCTTTTGTGGGTATGTGTCGACAGCGTGATATATTGTTGAGCCGCCATTTATTTCTCTATGTGGTCTTTGAGATATTGTATTAGGATCATTGTAGATTAAAAATTGTTTTATAATGTAAATAAAGATGAAAAAAACACATTTTGATTTTCTTAGAATTAATAAATTTTGTCATTATTATAGTCTTTGCTGCTTTTTTAATATTAGTCTTAGGAGTGTATTTTCTTTGCTTTGATAACTTTACAAATTTTAGTTTTGCGCTGGCAAAGATTTTAAATCACAAATATCTATGCAGTATCGCGTTAGCTATCACCTTTTTTAAACAATGTACGTTGATGACCGATTGATGACCAACGTTCACAAATAAATACATAATTTGTTTAATTGTTTATTGTAAATTAAGACAGAGGTAAAGTAATAAAATTATAAGAAATTGCTTTCATCAAGCGATAAAACATATCAGATATACATAAATATTATAATACATACTGCTCATATTACATAATGAAAATGACTACGTATTAATACATAAATTACATAGTTATTAACATGTATACATTCTATTTTTATTTTTAAAACCTTAAAGTCGATTAATATGGTGCTCATTTGGTTATAACTCTCTAATGGTCCTAACTTAGCATTACTCAGTGTTTTAAATACTAAATTTAGTACAGAACAGTGTCTCATTATTATATTTTAATTAAAGCATTATTATATTAAAATTGTAACTCTAATGAGTCTATCTTCCAATGAGAACGATATCCGTAGTAATAGTAATTAGCCGTAGGGATCGAGCCGAGATCCAGAACCTTCGCGCCCAATCATATTGTGAAGAATTTCTCTAAAATCAATTTTGCTTTTTCTTTACGGTGTTCGAATTTATTAGATTTACAGTGTAATGATTAAAGCCGAGGCTTCCTTGGGAGCTCTTGAGTTTTGGTACCTTGAAAGAGGCATTGGGCTAAGCGCTCTCAGCGCCCTGCCGCCTCGTGCTTACGGTATCTGCAAATGCCATTTGGGCAACAGACCAAGTCAGATTAAAATAAAGAACCAAAACTTCATGGGGGTTACCAAGTGCAGTAACTGTGAAAATGTCAAGATGCAGGACCTTCAGGTGAGAACCATCTCATGCCCTTTTGGATTCTTTTACGTCCTCGTTCGCGTTTATATATTGCTAGAGTAAATGTAACATAAGTAAAATAACATAGTATTACAAGCTTTTTTTAAACCTGTTCCATATTTTTTAAATTTAAACGAATCTTTGTTACGTGTCTGTAGTCAGTTACGATCGTTATCAAGTTATTGTCGCATATTGTAAAAGTGAAACTGAAACTAAATACTCTATAATTATTTATTTATTCAATTAATAAAAAATAACTAAAAACGCTATTAAAACGTATTATAACAGTATTAATTTCAATGGTGTAAATCTACTGTCATTATAACCATTTTCATTTTCATTATACTCCATAATTATTTAAATATTCAATTAATAAAAAAAAAACTAAAAGCGCTATTACAACTATAACAGTATTAATTTTAATGATGTAAACCTACTGTCATTTACAACATTTTCATTTTCATTTTTTAATGCCGAATCTATACACATAGGAACGAAGCATCCGGGAAATTGAAGCCACGCTCTGTGGAATTCTTTCAGATGCCACTCACAATCTATTCTATATAGTGAGTAGTGTCTTGCGACTTGATTGTAGCGATAGATAAAGTTAGATGACATCGTAACGGACTTGCAATGCTAACAATTTTTTCAACAGTTCTGAATAAAATAATAGCAAACGAGAGCTTACACAAGTCATCTTACTACCCACTTGAATCTAAATATTTTATTAACTTTCATCTATTACAATTTAAACGTATTACTTTTAACTATTCCGAGAAACACTGTGCTTTATTTCAATCTATCAAACACGTTACTTCTATTTTCCCCTTCATTTTTATTTTATTTTTGTTATAATATTTTATTATTGGTGTAAACTAAGTTGAACTATGCATTACTTGATAGTTTTACACTGTACATGTTTCCTTTAAAGAAAAAGCAGTTTCTTACTGGACTCTTGGACCTATTTTTTGATTACTTGGACTCTTTTCTTTAAGGGGAGGCGCTTTTTTAAAAGAATATTTTGTGATCAGGTTTGATTGTCAAGAAAATTAATTTGTGTGTCGCTAGTCGAAGAGGTATTTAAAAACGCCCAAAGTGCTGTCCATTTTAGCCAAATTCTTCGATGACTGTCATGACACTTTAGAGAGTTAAAATGATTTTTTATACCAGTTATACGAAGCAACTTCTTAGTATCAAATTATTTTATGTATTTTAAATAACATAAATATTTGAGTTACAAAATATGCAAGAAGTTGGATTAGTCTGTTTATATTGTTACAAACCTGTTCTTTACGTGTATGGTAAATGTGTTTGTGAATCTGATGTATATCATATTGAACCTAATTTAGTTTTCGTGATTTCTTTTTGTTTCAGAGACTAAACAACGAACAGTAAATAAAATGTCAGTTTTTTGTTTACTTTTTCTTATGCGTTGTTAGTGTCATTTCTTTTTTATTAACATGTATTATTGATACATATTTGTTTTAGGGTCTAATTTGCCTTTATAACAGTTAAAAACTATGGTCTACGTTTTTAAATTTAATCTGAATTTATTTGTTGGTTTATATTTTCAGTGTTTTATATAGCTTTTAATACAAATCATCGATACGAGATTAATGGAGCTAATAATAAAAGAGGACCGGAAATACGTAATAATAGCGTAATATGGACACAAATCGTTTTGGCTGTGTGTTCACGAACCATTGGACGGGATAATAAGTTGGATAAAATAGCGTGGTTTGTGGGGAACCTTGTTTATAAACGCATTCGTCGATTCAATACATCCAGACACAACACTGCTCGGAACTGTTTCCAATAATAGTTTTATAAATTTCGTTTCACCATTAGTTTGAAAATGGAATGTTTGAAGATTCATTCTCGTAGTTTATATAGATCATTATTTCGGTTTGACCTTGATGATTTTTGTTACATCTGCGTTAAAATGTTTACCCAGATGTTCTTTGCAACAAGGTACTGCAAGAAGAAATTTATGTATAAAATTATAGGTTTCAAATTAAATAAATAGCAAATCTGCACCAGTGGATTAATTAGTTATTTCGCAGACTTTGTATAAATTATTTTTCATTTTCATTTGTCATGGGCTTAATTTCGAATCTTATCATTATAAATTTTTCTTAAATTTAAATACGTCTACGATAGTTTTGGCTGTTACAAATAAAGTATGCTTATATCTGTATGCAGTTCCATCTTTATATAATTTAGCATGACATAGTAACAAAGTAGTTTAATAAATAAAAATCAGTTCGCCAAGCGTACTGTGAAAATATATTTATACTTGTTTGCTGCTAACGACTACTTGCTTACAAAAGTATATTTTGTTATCAAATAACGATACGTATGATGGTATGACCTGACCACACATATTTTGTAAACCCTTGTATTAATAAATGGTAAATGTACAGAAATATTTTATGAGACTTAACGACAAACGTAATAGAATTATCGTTTGATCCGACGGAAAATCGGATCTCTAAGAACGATGTTTCGTTAGTTTAAAAAGTTTATAACTGGAGTTGTATTGGAAGTTTGCTATAATCCCTAAAATTATTTTACTGATATCGATAAAACTGACATCTCGAACTTTTTTTAAAAATATACTATTGATTTTATTTCTCCTACATGTACATATTATACATAGGAAAGTTGTTTTATATGTATCACGGAACAAAAGGAATATATTATATTTAAAAATAAGGAAACTTTATTTAGTAATTTGGCCGCTTTTTGCATTCGTGGAGTCTTACGTGGACCAATGTTCATTTGCAATTTAATACACATATGAAAACTTAAAAACAGTTAAACTGTTTTTGTTAAGTTGTCGTTTATGCGCGTGAAATTTAACAAAACAATTATTAAGTTTACTTATTTGTTTTGGTTTAAAAAATTTTAAAACGTAAACGTGGCCTAAGTTACTCCTTATTAAATCAGCTACCCGCCTGCATAAGTCCCGTCAAAATCGGTACAGCCATTTCAAAGATTATCCGGAACAAGCAGAAAGACCGATATAAAAAATATAAAAAATTTAATTTTGGTATTTGTACTATGTATATAATACAATGTCTGTTTGTAATATTAAAAAGTGGCTATTTTAATATTACAAACAGACATTGTACAGACAGGATTGGACAGTATTAGCTCAAAGGTACGGGACAGAGGTTTCTAGATTCAAGTAACAATGCGTTTGCTAAAATCCATATGCAGTGGCGCTAGCACCCTACAGTGGTACGACTTTGATGAAAATATTGTCATAAAACAATTTCAAGCACGTTGTACATAATGAGTTTTTTCATCTCATATTACTTTTCCAGTGCAAATATGTTTCGTAATTATTTTTATGTGTGTTATTGTATTTAAATCTAGTTGGCTGATACAAAGCAATCAATATTCGATTCTCGACGCCTATACTAAAATGTTTATTGCAATTTTAACGCGTAACCTACCACGTGCTCCGCTCTAAAAGAAATCACGAATAAAAACGGCAGCGGTATTAATCGTTATGCAGTGAACACGAAATGACGTGAATGAAATATTTCCCAGAATAATTTAACCATCCGTTTTTATCGATTACAAATTTAAGCACTACCGAGATTTATTACCCTGTTATGAACGTGTAATGTGCTATTTTTAAATATCATATGGGAATATTCATGAGATCGATTTTCTCGCAAAAATGCTGATGTATGAAGATGATTAACGACTTATATTTATTCGACGGTGTCTTAAAATAGCGCGCAATTTGGTTAGAATCAAACGATTTGAGAGATTCATCAATATTCATGCGCGGTGCTCTTCTGATAATGCGTGTGTAATTTGTAAGAAAATTATACATCATGACCAACATACTTTTGAAAAATCAGTTTATATACAAAACAATTTTACGGCTTTTATTTCAATTGAACTGACGTTCAATGTTGGTTTTGTTTGGATTGTGAATTGATACAAAGGAAAAATTTCGCGGCGGTACGGAAAATCGGCATTAAATCATCTCAGATATTTTTATGTTCCAATAGTCCAACCCCAGGACGAACGGGTTTCTTCGAGTCAGTATGCTAGTCCTCTGGTGGTATAGTTTAATATAAAACAAAGCTTGGAATAGAAGCATTTCTTTCATATAATAAATTTACAGGTATCAAAATATTGACTTCCAAAAATTGGTGATAAAGGTTCTTCTTGGAAATATGGTTATTTCCAATTAATAAGAAAAGATGTATTCAAATTTAAAACATTACGACCGTAAAGTTTTAGCGAACATTTAGTTTTACCACAAGATGAAATTTTATCGCAGTGGTTGTTTTTCTAAACGATTCGACTTATTCCTTCCGCAACTATTATTTTGTTTTACACGTTAACCTTTTTTCAGGTTTATTTCTCTTGAATCGTTAAAATGTATTTGTTTACAGATTTGTTCTGTGGAACGTTTGCACCACGATTTTAGGATTTCGTAATAAAAATAAGATTAAAAACGAGCCGTAACGTTTTAAAAAGCAAGTCATATGTTCTAAAATAGATATATCAAGCAACGGTCGATAACAAATTTCACAATTCTATGAAATTGATAATATGTATCATTTTATGAAATTTATATATTACAAGGTTTTTAACGGTATTTCCCACAAAACAATCATCATTTAAATATGATTCACTTCGTTTTTCCGTATTTTATCATTAACTATTGTTACTTTTATCTCATTCAAGGTTCTTAAAATAAGTCCGGCGGCGACTAAACTTATTTTTATTTTTATCAATGTATTTAAACTTTTTTATTCGTGGCATCGTTTCGGTGTTTAATTTATTTGAGGATACATTCGATTTACTTTAAAAATAATACACGTACATAAGAATAAAAAAGTAATAGTTATAGGGCGGCATTTCGGTTGGGTTAATCTCAGTTCGTTGGCGAAATAATATTCATAACTAAATTATTGGGAACGTTATCATGTGTATCATCATCAACAATTAAGCTTATAGACGCCCATTGCAAGTCGAAGGATCATTTTGGCCACCTTTGAGGGTGCCAGAGGTGGCCAAAATACCGGTCTTGTGCATCTAGCGACTTCTCGCGCCCTTGTCTGTGTCCACTTTCTACCTAGATGAAAGTCGACCCACACAGCGGCTAACGGTTCATGGTTGCTACTCCAGAACCTTCTGGCATCGTAGTCCCAAGGGTTACGATTGCACGAGCGAAATGTCCAACCCACTGTCGGTCGGTGAACTTAGTTATCTAATATATATAATTCTCGTGTCACGGTGTTCGAACTTGAACTCCTCCGAAACGGCTTGACCGATTTTTACCAAATTTTACATGCGTATTCAGTATGTCTGAGAATCGGCTACTATCTATTTTCCATACCCCTAAGTGATAAGGGTGGTCCACCCCTAAATTTTATTTTTAATTATTTAGACAATTTTTTTGGTTTTTATTTTATTATGATACAGCATACAAAGATACATACAAACCTAAATTTTCACCCCTCTACGATCAACCCTTATCTTACATTTGTTAATTAAAAACTTTATTTTTTTTTGCAAAACAACGTTTGCGGGATCAGCTAGTATACATATAAAGGTTAGTTGCCAACTGCTAGGGTATATAAGAATAGAAAGAATTTTATAATTTACATCATTAAAAATTTTATCTAGTAATTAACTCTTATGTGTATATTGTTACTTAAAAAATTTACAGTCCAAATTAAGTACTATAGCTTACATATACATAGGTAATTTTATACGTAATGTGTATATTACCTCTAAGGAATTTCAATATGAATCTTTTGTACGTAAAATTTTAGACAAATGAGTGGTTTTGCCGGCTTTTGTGTAATGCCTTGTTTGACAGGTTCAATACGAAATTTTGTAATTAAATCCTTCAAATTTCTCTACTGCTAAGACAATTATCTTCGCGGGTATAATAAACTCTGTGCGGATTAGTTAAGAGTCGAAGCACATATTTTATATATGTGTATATATTATTATATTATATAATATTAAAGTACACAATGTTATTCTACATACTGTGCATGGTGTGTAAATCCCATAGCGGGACTTTTAGGAACTGAGTATGTGCTCTGAAATCAATGCTCTACAGAAGTCGATTTGTATTAAATTTGCGTTTAAAAATCATCATCATTTGTTATAGTCGCAGAACGTTTACTACTGGACATAGTAGGCTTTTGGGACATCCTGTAGTTTTCCCTTTTACCTTCATGAGGTTTAAAGACGCGTTGTCGTAACAATATCATCAACACCACCGTAAAAGGTCCAAAGGTCGACCTAGGCATCTCTAATACGTTTCCTATAGGATCGGTAGGAAACGGCTTGCACCTGGCTGCTACCGACGACCCTAATAAGTTCGTCTATACCTTGTGGGTGAACTTTCTGCCTTGGTGGATAAGGAATATTTATTCCTTAATCTAGTTATTTGGTTATAACAGTGGGCTTGACAATTAATCGTTTTAAGTAAAAAAATCAAATAAACAGGTCACTGGTACGATAATTACAGCAACACAAACTTTTCAAGTTAATTGCAATTAGGTTAAAACTACAAACGCAATCATTCTCTTCGCGATATATTTCAATTATTACGCCGGTGTTTATTTATAACATGTTTGTAAAGTTACTAGTTTTCTCTATACGGAGTTTATTGCAGAGCGCTTTAATATAGAATAAGGAAAAACTGTTATTTTTTTTTTCATATCGTGTGTAATTTTATTAGAATTCAATTAGAAATGAGGTGATTCGTATGAAGACTAACGTTACCAATATGTTTAAAGAATTACTTGTCTGAATTGGCAGTAGGGGGAACACATTGCTTGTGCAACCGAAAGGTTTGACGAGCCGGTATACGTAGCGTAGCTGATAGGCCCCTCAGTAGGTGGACTAACAAGATATTTAAGGTCGCAAGAAGTTAGTGGATGCTGGCAGCGCTAGACCGGTCATGGTGGCGATTTTTCAGGGAGGCCTAAACATTTCAGTGGTCGTTAATTGTCTGACATAATGATGAAGTATTTACATATATAAAAAATAATCGTTTCAATGCTCTGTGTATGTATTCGTCCTTGACTTTTTGTATATTTATTATCTAAAATATGATCGCTTTGTCACTATTAATTTAAATTTTTTCTGAACTTTTTTTCTGCAAGGTGTTTAAATAAAGCGGTCTATGAGAAATGTGAGCTTTGTTTATCATTAGATATTTAAGATATTTTGATAATGCAGACATGAAACTCAAATATTAAGACTACAATTTATAGAGCTTAAAATTTACACCTTATTTCTAGCATGTTTTTTTAAGGATATGATATTTACTTTCTGAGAATTCCCTGTTTATTTTATTATAATAAGAATTTATATTTAAAAATGTAAATTATTCTCTTTTTCCCTTGGACTCGCTTTTATTCGAAAACAATATTACCAATTTAATTAAGTGTTTTTATAATTTTAATAATTTTGTTTCAAAAATGTAAATTGTGCAAAACTAGCAATAAAATTCTGAAAACACAATGAATTTGTTTACGGTTGAGGTAGGAGCTAGCGGAATAACCGAATAAATTCATTGCAAGGAGGCTTATTAAAATCTGCAACGCTTATTACCACCACCGAGCACCATATCCCACAATTCCCTTGATGAACCCAGTACCCGCATGAATTTGTGGAATACTGACGAAAAACGTAACCAATGCTAATTTACGCCTTTGACTATTCACTGTGAATGTTGCACCTTTAACAATTCACGCTACAAGTTTACGTTTTCGTTTAGTAGCCTCCAATGTTTTATATATTATAAAATTTATTTCTTCAATTTATATTTAATCATTAAATAAAATTATCACTTACAAATGAATTTGAATAATTTTTCTATACTTATGAAACATAGCAATTAATTTCTGGTAGAACAGTCTGTCGAGAGCATGTTCAAGGGTTGTAAATTAGACAGAAATTCAGTCAGTCCATAAATATGTAAAATTTAATAAAAAAGTAAATGAATTCGTGACGACACTTTTTCCGGACTCACTTTTGATTAAACGAATGACAAGTCTTGTATAAAAAGTTCTTATATAAAATTCTCGGAAGAACAGCGTGATGAATGATGACTGATTTGATCGATATTCAACACGATGACACTTTCACATTATAAACTTGAAGCTGTCATCAGATAATTAAAGTGCGGCAAGTCAATAAAGCGGACAAGTAATCCGTATCTACCTTATTAAAAATTCGATTACATTTGGGACTAGTTTTTATTCAAAAAACATCAAAAAAATCAACAACCTTAAAAGCTTCCTTGATGTATGTAACGATAAAAATACGTAGGATATTATACTTATATATAAGCAGGCTGATGGTTTATAGGTGTATAAGCTTAAAATATGTTGATACAAAGGTCGTTTGCTGTTTGTTAAAGTGTGGCTTGATCTAACCAAAGATCATTGATTTCAGAAATAATAAATAATGTGATAAAAAGGTAATAAAGAAAGATTTTTTCTAAATTCGGATTACTACGTATTACAATTCCATATTGTTTATTATGTGTCCCTGCAGACTTTCTTTTGCCAAAAGTGACACTAGCATTCTAATTTGATCGCTCAATAACTTTTAAACTTTATTTAAATAGAGTTTCATGGTGATCACTTTATACAGGTTGATTGGAAATAGGTGTAAAAGCTTTGAACCTTTTTGCTGACAAACACACCCAGCTCTTTTCAATTTTGACATGAATAAATATTCACCCTGTGTTTAAATATACTTAAGAACCACTGCAATCAATTTGTAAGCAATTATTGTGGAGATATACAGATATCGGCACGTGTTTGTGTACAGTCGCAACTCTTGTGCTTGGATTTAGTAATAAAGACCATATGCGAACACATAAATACACAGAAGACGTTATGCGATCGGAAATGGAGCCAATAATTGTAACGAACGGCCGACACGGGCCTAAACTATAAAACGTAATAACCGGAGCGACTTTGCGCTTTTTTATTCCACGAACGTTTCTCTTAGTTCTTTATTTTTTAAAAGCAAAAAATTATTAATAAGATAAAAATTATGCTACATGAACTTGTAACGATAATTAATACGAAAAAACTAATGCTTTTGTATCAAATAAATCAAATATTTAAGACCAAAGAAAAATAATAGTTTTAAATGTTTTTGCTACGTTTTAACGTTTTAAATTTCGAATTTGATACTGTTTTACATAAGATAAGGGAGTATTGTAGTGTAATAGTTATTATCTATAAAAGTAGTAGAAAAAAAAATCGTCTACTAATATGAATCTTAAAATACTATATTTTGAATTTTATATCACTTGACGAACTTATGAAATAAAAAATGCGAAATGAAATTTCAACTTGCTTGCATAACAACTGCCAATCATTCATGCTTCATAAACCAGAGACCTTATATCCCCCACTAACAAGGCGTCTTTATTCACAAAGATTGAAGTTTGTAATTTCATTTTGATTCAAAATAGAGACCGTTCTTTAAAATAACGCTCAATTTACGCTGTATTCGATTTATTTTAAATAAGTTTTATTTCAGAACTATCTACATCTAACATAAAATTTGTTTTAGTACTACCACGCTTATTACAATGTATTATTCCATTATAATTATTTCAGATATAGGACATTGCTAGACATATTGTTTTTAACGGCTGCGTTGTTCAGTGTTTATCAATCACGAAATAAATTCATTTATTCCACATTTAATTAACAAATTAGCTGATTGCTCTGAAAAATATATCATGCATTTATTTTTCTACTGTTATACGAATGTTAACGAGTGGCGATCACGAGCCGGCAGAAACGGCGAAGTTAGGCCCCTAAGTGGACCAAAAATATAGTTAAGGTCGCAGGAAGCCGCTAGATATAGACAGCGCAAGACATCATGGCATCATGTAGAGAAAGATTTTATGATGATGACTTAATATATAAATACATTTGTATTAACATTTCTCAATAGTAGATTAGGCAAATATTTACATTTTAACGAACATATTTTATCGCACGGGTTTCTCAATTCTTCGAATACAATTATAAGAGATTCTAATTCCTTACATTACTAAAGATTATGTCTGTTTTGAAACGCGTTGTCGGAATTGATGATTTGCTGTTTATGCTATTCTATCCCCTAATTTCTACAAGTTCCGTTATTATCTTGACTTGATCAAACCTGCAGGTAATTGATGATCATCTTTCTATAAACAGTAGTTTGTTGAAGTTATAAGTTTATGTGGGGGCGATGTGACTGAAATAACTTAAAACTTATTGGTATATATGGATAGAAAATATCTTGACAGAATATCACAATATATCAATAAGTTGTTTATTGTGATTTTTAGTAATGCTACAACGTAAAAAAAACTGTTATTACTATATCTGTCGGGTATGTACGCCTCCTACACTTGTTCTAGTTATATCCAGGCGCTAACATGTAACATTAATATTAACTAAAGTTTTAGCATAAGCAACATAACGTGTAGACTATAAATAACGGTATTAAGGACAGTTTGTATAATCCTACGCATCTGACTAACATTTACAATGTGTTGGTACATATCTCAATTTACATACTAATTTTAAGGTCGGCCTGTTTATAATTGATTACAGTGATGTAATTAGTTCAGTCGAGTACTTATCGGATATGGATTAAGTGTCACGTAAACCTTATTAAATGTATCAAGAGACATATGCTTTAGCCTCAGGTCTAGACAAAAAGACTGAGAATATACAGAGAATGCAGTATTGTTAACAATTGCTTTGGGATCGTAGGCATTCATCATCTACCAAACCGGGGCTGATCAAGAACTCAAATTAGCCTCGTGTTGCCATGGCTGAAAAAAAGAAGTGTCAGAGGAACTAGTAGAGAAAGTAGACTCTTTTCTGTGACTTGCTTTGATGAAGGGTATCGAAGCGTTTTGTAAGAGATCCCGGCCTCTCTATTTATTACTCAGGATTCCACAACAGTATGTCGTCGGTCAGAAAGCAAGATGTTTTAGAGATTTACCCTATCGTCAAAAAAATTATCGAAGTTGATCGAAATATATCGAATAAGGTGTGTGAACCTGTCATCTAATGTAAGTTGAGTATGTTATTTGGTGTATGTATATGTAGACCACATAGCGCACAGACCAGGTAGTTGCTGGTCTTAAAGTTCTAAAGTGGAGACTCCAGGTCCCGTTCTTGCTTTATTGGAAATCTATGGGGTAGGCCTGTCTCCAGCAGTGGACGTTCCACAGCTAAAATGATGATATATTAAAATTCCCCGATACTCGTTTAATTAAATAAACACGTGTTAAATTCCCTGAGAATATAAAATTAAATTCGAAGTATGTCAAATATCTTATAGTAAACAAACTATTAATAGTTCAATGAAGTGTTTTCAGTGTAGCGTCTTTGTTTAAATAATTCTAAAAATAAACTCAAAGGTCAACGATCTAAATTGCCACGTTTAAAAAAATATTGAATCTGTAAAATCTCAACACAACCATATATTTTTAAAATAAGTATAGATGTAAAAGGAAAAGAAAAACTGATTGTTAATTACGTGCAAAATACGATGCAAATAAAAGAAATAAGTTCAATATTTATTCCTTTTATTTTACAGCGCTCAATTTTCTTTAATTTTTTAAAAAAAAAACGTGTGTTATAGACCTTTGTTATTTTATGTGCACTCTTATAAAAGCGAGAGAATTTATATGCAGTTTTTTTAAACAAATCCTTTTACATATGTTTTTGTTTATGTATATGCCAGGTAAAATATGTAGTTAAACCGCCACCTAACCATCTGAAATTGAACATTGCTTATTACAGGTCGTATTCTTTTTGATATCGCCTAAATAAGATTCAATATCAAATTCCATTAGTTTCACGTCTGGCATAATAAATAGTTTTTGTGAAGAATATCAATTTATTGTGTTTAAAAATGTTCTTTTCGTTATTATTTCGATAGTGTTATTACAGTGCGTACAGTTTTATTTTTAATTGTTTATAAATACTCTTGGCAACGGAACAAAGACAATGAAAAGGGCATTGCTATGACACAAATACCGACGCCGGTAAAAAAGAGCTAATTAAAAAGAGTTGAGATTTAAAAAAAAAATATTTTCACAAGATTCGTACCAAATAAAAAATTATAGTTTTTTTTTCAATCGTGCCATGACATAGGATGATTGCTGTAATAAATTTTGTCATAGCTTAAACGTTGAATAATATTTTAAAATTAAGTCATAAAATATATTTCAATTTAATTGTTCAATATTCATTAGAGGTATTAAATTTTAGAGCTTACTTTAATAGGATTCGCGGCATTGTTATACAAAACGCTTTACCAAGTATTGTCTGCGATTTAATATCAATTGTCTCTAAAAATTTAACACAGACTTTTATGAGCTACGGTTAAAATAAAATCATATGCGTTGAATTTATTTAAAGACATAGTCGTGCATTCTCTGCGAATTCTCTAACATCTCTTACTAAGCATGTACGTGGTATGGAGGCATTTGTTGATATAGTTCGTTAGTTTTATCAATTAGATTTTTGGTACTTTTAATATACGTCACACGTCTAGTCATAGTGAGTAATAATTTTCGTGGTAAAAACTTTTTCGTAACACCAAAAGTGTGGTGCACATAAAAGTGATAGTTTACATCTTTTGATTGTTTTCCCAGACAGATTTTTGTAGCGGAAGAGCCATCTTTATTTAACTATTTGATGTACTTCGTTTTCTGAAATATTTTGTTTTATGAACAGAGTGATTTCGTTTACAAATTTTCAATTTTTTTCCTTTTATTGGTAGGTACTGCCAGTTACACTGCAGCAGAAAACAGACTTTTACTAAATTGTATATATATATATATGTATATATATATATATATATACACATATACATATATACATATATATATATATGTGTGTGTGTGTATATATATATTGGAAGTGTATATGGGGACCGGAAAGTAATGTCGTTTTCTTAAGTTAAATTCACAGGACTACATTTTTAATAAGTTCCTTCGTTATCAATCACCTTTTGCCATATAATGTAAAAATTTTGGGATTTTCCTTAAAATATGTCGATAGAAACTACATTATGTAAATGAATGCGCAATATGATATATATAATATATGTAATCTAATTTAATTGTATAAACAGAGATGATAATGGATGATAAATGGATATATATATTTTATGTACATTTTTATTTAATGTATTTTTATTTAACTACATCACAAATTAAAAAAATGTTATAAAAGTTTATACAAACGTCGATATTAAATAAAAATATGACGGTGCATGATCGGTTTTGAGACATGCGACAGTCAGCGGAAATCCAGATGAGTTATAGTGTATAAACGCCATTAAGTAGGTCATTGCGTTTCCGAACACGCGAAATTTTCCTCATTTGAGATATTGAAGACGCCTTCCTGGCCGATTTAACTGTGACAACAACTGGTTATTACCAGATTATGGCAGCTGTGAATGATTTTTTATCACGACAAGTTCATGGCTTATACGCGTACTTTAATTTATTGAAATTACTTTCCCCTTAGAATAATTCAGTGTTCACTTATGTACGTTGGGAGAAGAATGTTAGAAGAGCCCAAATTTATAGAAAATAATATCAGATTGAGCTTTTCTGTAATGACATCTTTCAATTTAAAGATAATAGGTATCCAAAGGCGCCTTAATCTTAGAAGAATTACTTTTCCGATATAGCTAATATAGTAGTAAAGTGTTTTTTGATAATCCATGACTTAAGACTATCACTTTAAATAATCCTACACACAATAAAAATCCTATTCTTTTAAGTTTTGTTTAGTCAACTTTTTAATTTTATTACATAATATATCGTAGTATAACTGAAAGGTGAGGCGTATTAATTCTTTATATGAATAAACGGACGTAAATCAAGTTGATCCTCTACTTCGTAGAAGGTTATTTTTAATAGAAAAAATATTGGGTTTATGATAGGTTTGTCGCTGGTAGTCACTGGATTCAGGGAGCACGATTGGCATTGATTCTTCTTTTTCTTAGGTCACTTCTTCGTTGCTGAAGATAGTACATTTGATGTATCACTGTTAACAGTTGCAGAAATTTTAACGAATGTGTAGAGATTACTACTCTACGATCTCTCAATTGTCCATAACATTTCTCTGTTGCTGTGAGGTTTTACGTAAAATTCGTAAATTTTTGTGTCTTTCTTTTCCATCCATATTTGTCAAAATAGTCTATAGACTTATGATTATAATGAGAAGTTAATTGGTTAAGAATTATTTAAACGAAGTTTCTTATGATAAATTTGATAAATTGTATGGATATATTTCATTTGTCTTGTCTTGGGTTTACTTGTGTAAACGTGTGATATATGTTCTTTTTTATAGATTTTTATCGCAACAATTATACATCAACAGAAGGAAGGTAAATTATATACTAGGTAGAAAAATTCAAACCTCTCTGCAACATGTCACGTTCTCTTTTGACACGCTGAACATACTTTTTTATGTATTTATCACCTATTAAAAATTGCCATTGACAATTTTATTGAAAATTCATTTTGTTAGTAAAAATCGATTAGTTACAAGCGATTCAAAAGCAACACAAAGACCGCACGCTGGAACTATTGAATCACGAAGATAAAAGATTGCTTGTTATATAAAATTTAGGTGTTTAATCCTTAAATATATAAAACGTTAAAAGCTTTTTCATTTTATTTATGGGATAATTATAAATCAGAATAATGAATAAGACCAGGTGTTATAAAATCGTTTCAATAACTTTCTCTCGCTTAGTGCCCATTTCATATTTTACATCTAGTCCCGTGGGCACATCGAAAACTTTCATTAAGAATTGATATAAAGGCGTAGTGTCAAGCTTAAAGTATGATTTAAAAGGCGGCCACAAGCATGCCCGAATCCGGTTAAATTATTTTCAGAGAATGGTGATCAGTAGGTAAGTTATTAATCGACTTATTTAATAGGAATCAAGTAACAGATTTACCGTTATTTAACTTAAAGTTAAAAGCACTAGTTTCAGCCAAAGGGTACAAAGTTACCCCTAATACAAGCAGTAGTTTTTTTAGTAATACTGGAGTTAGATTTGGGCTATAGTGAATAAGATGGTGCTATTTTAATCACTGACCATGCGGATTTCTTTGTGAAGATAACGCATTATTCGCTGACGAGGTATTTTTTAAGAGTAATGAGTTTTACCTAACTACAGAATATAATTACTTATATACGAAGCAGTGCTAGCGCAGCGGTAAGGACTGAAACTTACTATCGATCATGAGTTCGATTCCTGGGATACAATGTTATATAATTTACACTTCATGTATTCATTATATAGGATTGTTATTTATCTCAAACAAGTTTCCCGCTTCCCTAACATGGCAATTATGGTATAACCCATTAGATATCATTGGAAGAGACCTGGCCAATGCCCTGCATTGGACGATATTGGACGTATGAAACGACGACCACGTTCTATATTCAACATTAATATAACTATACAACAACAACAATTTTCGACTATATGATGTACGGGAAATTTAATTTTTAATAATTGTATCAAGTATTACAAATTAAATTGTAAAATATGTGAAGAGTAATTTATGAAAAAATAGATACCTCCGAATCAACCTAGGTGATGTGCATTGTATGTTGTCTTAGGACCAAAATTCTTTAGCAGTGATGTGTAGTGTATCCTTAACTTTGTAAGAGAGAATCTAATTAATATATATGAACATGAACAAGCAAGGCGTTTATCAAGTTAATAAGATTTGTCCCCCGAGAAGTTACGCCTTCACAAAAATCTAATCTAGTTTCTTTGATATGTAACTTAATATTAATTAATTCATCAAGTAGAACATAAATTATACAAAGTGAAAATTTGTAATGACAAAAACTAACTTTAACATAAGTCAGTGTTAGTTATAAAATACTAACTCGTACAAATACAATTTAAATTTGATTCTTTAATTAAAGTTCAAGTCTGTTGGTTTGATGATTTGTGAAGGCATTTAGTTCGTAAAAAAAGTTGTCTTCTTGTCCCATAACGATGTCTTATAATTAAAGTTTTATTGAAAGTTTCATTTTGATCATCATAATTATCGTTGTACATGTAAAATTCCTCTTCTGGATATAGACCTTCCCCATAGATCTACATCAAGGTCGTCTATTTATTTGTCTCAGAAAGATGAATTGCCATACATAAGAAACTGTGCAGAGTAAGAATAGTGGTAGTTTTGCGATAGAGGACTGAGACTTGCGATCGTAGCTCGCAGGTTCGTTTACCAGAATGCAATCTTATATTATTCAAACCTCGTGCATTAATTATACGTGGAGGATGGGCGGCATCTTCCTCCGCGTACCATGATACCACATTGCGCTCACCAACTCGTTTGCCTAGCGTGGGGATTATGGTATAATATATACCTCCATAGATATTTTTGGAGTAGGCCTATGGATTGCAGTGGGCACCTATGGAGCTGAAACCACGAAACAGAAATATCTCCATTACACATTAGGAGCGGTTTTATTTAGAAACTGGAAAATGTGAGCATTAAAATGTGAACTGTAGAAACTGTGGATGCGTAAAAATAACCTATTTGCAATTCAATTTACGGAAAATTGTTCTTAATGTACATTAAATAAGAACAAAAAGTATTTCTCGAAATCCCAATACCAAGAGCATAATCGTTTGTACTACTGACTTTCCACGAATTGAAAGTGGGCAGTTCATACAGAAGCATTGGAACAAAATTAACGTACACTAATTCAATAAAGAAGTGTAAATGTAGATTTTTTGTAAACAAATTGAATCGACCGCGCTAACCATATGTTCGCAATCAACAAAAAACGTAATCTGAGTTTATTTGATCCTATTTTTTTTCTTTCGCTTCAATAAATGTTTATAAATACTTAAAAGAAATTTTGTCTATGCACGTGCGAAATTAATTACCGTTGTTTATGTAACATGCCCGCGCACCTGAATTTTGCGTCCGATATAAATTGAAATAAGTGAAAAAATATTCGTAATATGTGCTACCGAAGTCGCCGTTCTTATAAAACAGTGGCGAGCAGGGGGCCGAGGAAAAAAAAGCATGAGTGCGGCAGAAGAACAGAATGCCATTGGGGTCATGAGTTTCTGGAGTGGAGACTACGAACCAGCAAGCGTAGTCTACGTCCTCCCACCAGAAAGACTAGTTACAGAACTTGTTAAAGTCTTCGAAAGATGCTGGTTGCTTTCACCTGGTCCTGTTGAAAATTATGGTGGCTTTGTATAGCAGTGGACGTTCTAAGGCTGAAATGAAAGTTTTTACTATAGACAGCAAGAATTGACGCCAACGTAGTAGTCTCCTAGATGGCTTTAGGCAATAAAGAAAGAAAAAAAGAAATCGATGATATTAAGTATACAAAAATAAGAGTAAAATAAATACTTAATAACCTTGAACTAACAAACGAAACTTGAAAAGAAGTCTCCTTTTTCTTGAAACAGTTATTTAAATAACAAAGGGTTTTCATAATGTTTCTTTTTTGTCCCGGACGTCCAATTATGGTAATGATGCAGTAAAAGTGCCATTTACAAAATTTTCTTTTTTTTAATAAAATAGTAGGGAGCTAGCAAAGTAATATAGTATAGCATCTTGAATTATTAAAGACATGAAATTATTCTGTTAATGCCTAAAAATCAGCATAAATTAAAAAATGTGCGTATCACGCGTACGGCTTGACGAGTATTTCTTATAAGTTTAGCAGATTTTTCCGTCAAAAGATTAAAAAATATTTAGTTATGATTTTCCTTTAAGTATAAATGCATTTAGAATATTAGCGCTTGCATAAAATACAGGTAAATAAGACATCCCAGAAATTTCACTAACATTTACATTTGAATTATTAATTCTCTTTTGCACTTTTTAATTCTTCAGGTTTCTGTAAAATTTTATGCTTGTTAATAACCGATAATTATCGCAGTCTCTAGAAGAAAGAGCATTCTTAAGTGCTATCTAAATGTTTCTCTTGACTTATAGACGTTATGAAGGAAATGACTATAATCAAGCGTCACAATACATTTTCGTTTTACAGAATGTTCACAAAATAAAACGAGCTAGGGTAAATTTGATAACAGATTGTATGTATATGTAGTTTTCATTTAATATAAATGTCAAAGTATGAAAAATCTTCTAATTATGAAATAAGATAAACATTAAATAAGAAGCACTTTAATAGTTTTTTTCGTTCTTCAACTGGAACTGTTCCCTTGAAATATGATGCAGAAAGAGTCCCGATTTGAGAATAACCCGCTACTAACACAGTCACTTTTTTTAAGAAAATTTTAAATTTTAAACGAATGTTCGACGTGCTGATTGAATTGTTTGACAAGATTGGTAAACGATATTGTTTAATATAATACGATATAATATAATATTGTCCCATCAATTTGGAACACAGTTATGTGTAACACATAAACCGCGTTTAGCAAAATAGTTACTGATAAAAATTAATCTTACCGACTCAGTTTAAATTCTTGAAAAAAAATGTACTGTATGATGAAACAGTGTACATAGAATTAATAAGTCATTGTTCACAAAGCGGGCATCGACTTCTCGTAAAATAGACACGAGATATTTTTCGCCTCTGTTCGTCTGGGGACTAAGAGTAGCCAGTTTGAGTGTTTGGTTAAACTTCGGGTCCAGGGATCTTTTGTCTGGCGTCTAACGTTCTGTTACGAGATTGCACATTGTTGAAACTCGGTATAAAAATACATATTATTAGTCTCAGTATGTATGTGATACTACAGTGTATATATACGTAGACGTTATTTTTATACAATGATGGAGACGATACGAATTAATAGCCGTTAGTATTTAGGAGGCAAACATAAATAGTGCAAAGTCATTTACTACATTCATTTCAGCTGTAGACCATTCGACCTGATTTGATCAAGAAAAGTGAAACAGTTTAATATATGACTTTGACATTTCAGTGTATTACAATTTGTTATACAGACAGCTTCTTGGCTCTGTCACTAGACATGCCTATAATTATCTAATAGATCAAAAGTTCTCAAAGCTGATACCGGAAACCAACATCTGCAAAGTTTTAAATGGATTTGACGAAAAAACTCTAACAACGTTAATAGTTCACTGATTTTTTTTATTGCTAAACACATTCTAAAAAATTGAAAAAAATGTGACATGTCCATTATAAATAAAGATTTTTTTATTTAACTAATCGTGGTTACGTAATGCGTGACATTTTAAAAATCTAATCCTTATAGTTTGTTAAATCGTCCTGGCGAATATATCCAACATCATATTTCATTCAATCAGACCAATTGTAAGATGTGATCGTCGGTAGAATTTCATATGACTTATAGTTTACAATGCCAATATGTGGGTCATCGCGTCAAACTCGACTCCGAGCGTGCGAACATCCCCTTATTTCCTAAAGCAATTGTATGTGTCACTTGTAATATACGTGTGCCAAATAATCATATTATTTATTCGCATGCGGCGCCGTTTCATAATTTAATGCGGTAGAAATGAAAGTCCCGGGTAATTTAAATCATTTATTTTTGGATTTTATGTAATTTTTTTCTATTTATGTTGTGAGAACTGTCTGATCTGTCATTAATAAAGCGTTCGAGAATTTGGACGCTAAATAATTTTTGTATTTTTTTAGTTCAAATTTCATGGGATGAATTTTTTTTTAAATATTACTTAACGTTCGTTATTCATTTAAAAACTGTAAAAAAGAATAATGTCGATAATAATGTCGATAACTGTTAAATGTAAAGAAAGATATTTCACAGTTGTATTTACATTTATTACGTGCAAAGTCCATTTATACGCAACTTCTATGTTTTATCTATGACTAAGGTTGGCAGATATTTTTGAATATTTCTTTTTGTCCTTAGCATGATATAGTTCAACCGCACTCCACTTCCCCAACTATTCTCTGATGTTTAACAGCTAGGACTTTCTGACTTTCATGCTTAAAACTTTTCTATCTTATTAAAATATACTACGTATGTAATGTTTTTTGTAAGAGCCTACTTAAAAATTTATAAACACTAAAAATTTACGACTTTTACAAGAAAGATTTTAATAAATGTATGTTCGTGCACTTATCTTATTTTAAATTCATTGTGAAATTTTACGAATATAATGAAGTTATAAATAATGTAGGGTTTAATGAAACTGGACGAAACCTTTACACATTCATTTTCACCCAAGCAAACGTAAAGTGAACAGTTTTCATAAAAGCGTTGTACATCGTCGACGTATTCTATTTTTTTTCGTATTATATAATTTATACTGATATTAAAATATGTTATTACTTGGAAAAGTTTCTATTCTACTTTATTTTCATCAAACGAAAAAAAAACAAAGAATCTTTTCAATAAAATAATGATAAGATTTCCTAGTCATAGACAAGTGGAATATCAGAATTCAATGGAAATATTAATACTGCGGTAGTATTAAAATTGACAATAGCATGGTTCTTACATCAAACCATTTTTAGCTTTTATTGAACCTATTGTCAACTTTAGTAATCGGTATCGTAGAAAACAACTAAGGGAAATATAAGACTTTCGAACAATAGAGTACAATGACTTATATAGAAGTCTTCTGTATGTAGAAAATGATTTCCAAAATTGTCAGAGGTTTACTGAAGACTCGACGGTTGGCTAAGGTGGTTTGACAAAAAAACGAATTTTTAAACTTGTAAGCGTGTGAACCATGAAAATTTATTTAGATTTTTTCTTTTATTTCACAGAAAGTAACAAAATTAAGTGTAATATTATTTTTTTTATTATCTAGTCTTTCATGATATGGAAGAAATAAAATGTAGAAACGTGTTGTAAGTTTATACAAGAATGCTTGAGTACTCATTGGGAATAGATATTGGCCAATTAAGATCAGCTTGGCTGGACCAAAATTACGCCGAGACGCTAGGACTCTATTATATGCTTTTGAAGGAGCCGAGAATATTTTAAAAATCTCAACAACTGTTACTTAAGATAAATGTCCTAATTTTTTAAATTTTGTCGAGTTTTGAAGATATGGTAAATATAGTAAAAATGATGCAGGGAATCCGTCGGAACCAGCTAAATCTTAAAAGTGGTATATACGAAATAAAAGTTATTAATAGGAAATTTTTTATTTTTCAAAAAAAACCCGTTTCGTAATATAAAAACAAAATGTTACGACATGTGTTGTGGTTTTGAAGAGCCTCATGAATATTAGAATGTAAAAAGATCTGTACACCGTGTTTACGTGAGAATATAAAGTTCAAAGAAATTTCACCGTAATGACGTTGGCACTAAAGATTAAAATATAATGTACGTGATTTAAAAGCGCTTCGAGGAACAGTAACAAGCTAACGTGTCGGATAAATGGACTTAAATTCACTTATACCTGCTGATCGCTTCTCGATAGTTTTGGGAAGCACGTACCGGGATGTATAGATTCACGGAAATATATGCTAAGGAATTTTCTTTCGCACTTTCGTATTTAGTGCTTTTATTTAGATAGATAATCTTATTAAGATATAAAAAAATTGAAGTCCTTTTTCTTAAATAAGTATATATCTTTATGTGCGTATTGTGAAGGCGTTATTTAGTCCAGAAGTAATGCCTTGTTGAAAACATTGGTGTTTAGTCTGACCGCAATAGCAGCTGAGCCATAAGTCGTTACAAAAATAAGTCGGAAATCAAATATTAATAATAATAACAACAGTTGTCCTAAAAAAATACACTTTTTATGGATATAACAACTAAAAAAACTTGTCTGTATCAAATTCGAAATCATTTTAAATAACACCCGTATCTGCTATTATAAACAAAATCACAACATTCACAATAATTTATACATATATATATATATACACACACACATATACGCACACACATATATATGTATATATATATATGTATACATATATAGTAGTATATAAGTAAATATATAAAGTTTAGTGTTGGAAGTGGTGGAAGTAATCAAATTTGAAGTTTTTTTTCCTAATCGGATTTAAATTTGTGTATACGTTCCGAAATTGGAATGTATCGTTATTTATGTTGATAGCGTTATCAGAGGACATTCAATTGCCTCCATAGATATATGTTAGTGCGTAACTTTTATTCGATTTCGTATCGCGAAATAGATAACAGACCTTTTGTATAAATCGAATGGTCGGAGATAAGCAATACTTTTTAGGGCAAAAAATTATTCAAATGTATTTATTTATGGATGTAATGAAATTTGACTATATATATTATATGTTCAACGCAAGACTCGTTAATAATTAATATTTCAATTTTAATAACAATAATTTCAATTTTGCGGTTCATCTAATCGAATAACATAATATGGTACTCATAGGGTACAAAAAGTTTTTCAAATAGAAAAAAACATTCTATGTATACTTATATTTTTATGTATAAATTTTTCTATGTGTATTAATTGTGCTTCATGTAATATGTTACTTTAGTAAGTACTGTAATACAGTATCATATTTAAATTGATAAAAACATTTTTTTAAATAATATTTTATTATAATTAAAGGTAGTAAGCGATTTAGCCCTGCGGCTTGGCAAGTTGAAGTGACAATAAGTAGATTACAGAGCGCGCTGAAACTATTGCCACTTGGACCTTAAGGTTGTGAAAAGGGACTACGGATCGGCAAGCGCAGCGCAGGATGTCTGTCCATAAGATGGAGAGAGACTCAGTTAAGTTTATCGAAAGATGGTGGATGTAGGCTGCTCCCACCATTCTAGCAGAAAGACGTCCATTGCTGGACGTAGGTCTCCTCCGTATATTCATAATTGTACCGATTTATAACAAAGTTTTAAGCATTTTGTTAATAAAGGAAAAAAATAGTGTATGAAATAAAATTACTAGTATATTAAATAATATCATGTTATGTTATAATTTAGTGTTAATATTAACACATTTTAGTTGTCTGTAATCATATTACAATGTAATAACCAAACACTTCATAACCGTCACTTAACACGGTTTCTCCTTATTTCGTTCTACAATAAGATCCTTATAAACAGATTACTGTACGAGGAACGAAATTAACTGTGATTTACTGCACCCTTGTTACCGCAGGGATTAAGATCGGATGGTTTTGTTGTAACACAATGCAGTGGAGTGGAAAATAAAAGCGAGAAATTACCTTCGACCAACCTTTTATAGTTCCTTTTAGCGTTTCATAAAGTTTTACGCGTAAACAATTAATTACTGTTTATATGCGAATTAGCAATGGTTCTGCCCAAGCTAATCTCATGATGAGCTTAAAAAAATAAATAAAAAGTTTATTATTAGGTTAACGATTATAGATGGATTATTCTTTCACGTTTTATTAAAGGATGCTTATTAAAGAGTGTGTATAACATTTTCATAACCTAATTGAACAAATTGAAACTTGGCCCCTAACTAAAGCCTACATTGGCAAGCTAACAGTAGCTCAGCGACATATGGAGAGAGCATTGTTCGCTATTCCTCTATGAGACCAAATCAGGAAGAGAGATGCGCGGACGTATGTAAGTAATTGAAATAATACAATGGATTGGAAAAAATAAATGACAGTGGGAATTTGTAGCCACATAGCACATAGAACAAATGGCAACTGTGGCCTTGAGGTTATGAAGTAAGCAGTCACAAGGCGGACTATGTAAATATCCTTGAAAATTATATATTGTTAAACTATGGTGGAGGCCTATATCTAAAAGCGAACGTTCTAGGGCTGAAATGATGGTGATGAAGTATACTAAGGAAAAAGAGAGAGGTAGAGGACACAGCTTTGCCGTGGACAACAGAACTCTTTCCCTGAATCGTAATGCGTGTGAATAATCTTGGAGTGTAAGAGAAAGAGAAGAACTGAAGGACGTACCTATATCTTCATAATCAAGACAGCTTTCTCAGTAACATACGACTAAGAAGAATAGGAAGAATTAAACATACACTTACGTAACATCTTACAATGAGACTCACGACTAACGTTCATGGTCATGTTCGAAGCGTTTTGTTTTGTCATCTTTAACCCTTTCTAAAAATTGGTAATTGTTACTTTAATCACTTGTTTCTCCTTATATGATGTCGATACACTCTTAATATTATGGTAATGTAGTTAGTTTGTAAGAATACACTAATAATTCTACTCATTTTATTGAAAAATATTTTTATAACTAACATCACAGACTCACGTTCATCATAATTTGTTAAAGTCAAACATTTTGTCTCATTAAATTTAAAAAAAAAATCATAAAAACTAAATTGAGCTTTACTGTGGCTGCAAAGCACGAAATATTACACTTTTGACACTTTGCCTCAGTGGTTATTATTTATTACCGCGCCTTGGTTAACACCTGTTACTCTTATTTTTCATACAAAAAGAGCTTGTTTTAAAATTATTATTTCATACATTCGAAATCAGTGTATAATTATAATAATAATATAATTTTACTTGTTACTTCTAGGACACTAAGTTTAAAAATGTAAGAAAAAGATTAACTAAACCTTAATAAAAAATAATTTGGTCCGGGATATCAAAGAGGTTTACTTTTATTATTATATATTTATGTATATAACTTGAGTAACGATATTACCGATCTGATTTATCTTTTTATTTTAAATCTCGTAAGACTTTGTAGAACTTGTAAAAGAACTTTAAGGAACTTAAAAGAAAATTGAAAACAAGTTGACTGTTGGAACTTCGCGCGTTGAATAGAAAGCTTTTTACATAGCGCCTTTAACGGTTCGCAAGCTGAAAATTTATTCGTTCTTATAGCAAACTAATGAACATTTTCAATCTTTTTTATTACACTCTAATCAAATATAGCAAATAACTATTGACTGTTATTAGCCGACAGGTTGCTGTCAGGACAGCTAGAAAATAGTAAAAGTATTTGAAAAGATATTAGTTTGTAACATTTAGTTCAATTCCTGTGACACTATTCGTCATTCTGTGAGATTTCACGGATATCCGTGGGTTCAATACTGTAGTTACAAAAGAATTTTAATTTATTTACTAATAAAGAACTTGATAAATACGTATAACGCACGTACCTTTGTGGGAGACTTCATAAATTTACAATTATTTTTTCAATGTCTTTGATTACTTTTCAGTTACACTGTTACATGAATGTGAAGAGCGGAAAGGCTGTTTTGTAAAGATAAGTCGTGAGCGAAGGATTGTATTAAGCAAATGCTATCCTGTTCATTACGTCATTTCATGTTATTAAAAAACGTTACTCCTTTTTTATAATTTATAATGTAATGGATTTGTAATTAAGAAGGGTTCGATCATGGCGTCCCGAAATTAAACTAACGATTATTGGGCCAATAGTTAGTTAGTTGATTGACAGATGCATTACTGAATTAGTATGTGGACGAAATTTTGAAAATAATACTTTTACAAATGTTTTGGGTTCTTGAAACATTTTAACACGTAGGACCCTACTTAAACCATATGAATATATTCTTTAAGAAAAACTGTTGTCCGTCACCAAAACTTCGCTTCGATTATGTCTAACGACCAAATGCCTATCGATAAATTTCCAGCGAAAATGTAATCTTTCCAATTGTTATATTCGATTTCGAAAATACGTTACAATGTATGTATTTTACCATCATCATTTCAGCCATAGCACATCCATATGATCATAAAAGCATCTCTAATAGATTTCCAATAAGATCGTGGGAAGCAGGCAACATCTATCATCTGTGTTTGTATTTGTTTTATTAAAAAATACTGATAATCGATAAATTTCGATCATTTCGAATTTCGAGTTATTTGCGGTTACTAAAAGAATCGACTGGCAACAAATTATATGTTATTCAAAACAGTTTACGAAGCAACGTGTTATGTAAAGCTTTCCAGATACGATCAAAATAAAACTACACCTGTGTTAGTAAAGCAAACGATTACTATTCCACGTGAATACTCGTCAGCGAAATTCGACGGACTGGTGCGGTCACGCACGGCTTACGAATTCAAAGAATAATTCCAAAATTATACTTTTATTCAGATACTCGGTTACAGTTTCGGTGATTAATTAAAAGACCAGACTACCGATGAGACATCCTATTTATAAATTCAGAATCGATGGTAGCTTATTCGTCTATTTATTTATTTATATATTTATTTTATTATTATTATTATAGCCAATAAACATCCTGTACCGGACAGGCCTATTCTATAGATTTCTGAAAGCGGTCTGCATCCAAAATCTTTCAACAATCTTAACAGGGTCATCTATTTACCTTGTGGGTAGACATTCTACGTTGCGGTTGCCGTAAATTGATCTCCAGAATCCAAAGGCACCAACGGACATATACTCATCAATTGTATGCCCTTCCTTTGGTTCATCTAAACATCCCTTCATAACTATACTATAACTTTTACAAAATTTATTCTGATCTATATACGACTAGAGAAGATTGAAGAAGAGCCCAATTCGCTAGAAACGATAATTAAATTTAGGTTCCCTATAATGATATTCTTCAACGTAAATTAAAGCTGCGAAGGTTCCAAACGTGATCTCTGATTGAAAACATTTCACAACAAAAAATTTCTTTCTTTTTCTTTTGTAATGATTTTCTCAAATGTTCTGAATATAGTAATGCTGTATGTATAATTATGTATTATAATTTATTTGAACTATTTTATGAAAATACGTTTACGAACTGTCTTCTTCCAAATATACTTTATTTATTAAAGTTCAGGTTCAACAATGAAAATACAGCAATAAAGAACTAACTATTGGTAAACTTATCTACTTATTTTCGCACTGGAATGTAGATATTACCTTATGATTTCCAAGCGAAAAGTTTCGGAGCGTAGTGCTTTCAAATTATTTCCTATTCTTGTAAAAGTTTAATGAAAATCTTTTTCAAGTTTGATCTGAAATATGGCCGTGTCTTTGGATATTACATTAATACGTATTTTGAGAAATAAACCTCTTTTTATATACGCTCCGATATATGCATATACTTATATATAAATTTAAATTTAAAGGAAGTAAATTATGCACTAGACTTAGTAAGGTTATTAGGTAACGGTTAAAATTCATACAAATATTAGTTCTCTTATTAATAAAGGTTTATTAAAATTACTATAGCCAACGACAGCACAGTTTATATATATATTTTTTTTCATTTTATCTTTTTGTTTCCGATCTCTTGTTTATCATATGTCACCGAATGCTGTACGTATGTTTTTTACTTAATGTTTTTTATTCTTATGCCCTGAATATTCTAATAGATAAACTTAATTTTAAATAACAATAATATTAATAAAAGCACTAGAAAATATGTATTTGGCAATTGTTTTTTTTTTTTAATTTATAATTAGTTTTTCTCATTTATAATTCGTTAAAATTTTACTGAGAATAGGATTCCTTGCCAGATGCTATCTAAAGACGAACTGGCGGTAGATATTGGCGCCAGCGCTTAGTTACTCTTATGAATTAGTGTAAGAGTAGCTAAGCTAATGACGTGTACTGTATTTTGTCTGAAAAACACAGTCGTTTGATTATTGTCTTATTTCGGTTTGTCTCGTTTTTCTACTACGTTAAAAACGTAGATTTTTAAGAACGTGTTATTTAGCGAAATATTCTTTGAAGTACTAAAATGAAGCTGGGGGTCTGATTGCAACAAAATACAAATTAGTATTTTATTAAACATCTACTATACATTTTTATGAAGAGTAGACACTGCGGACTCTTTATACAGATTTTAAAGCTAAACGATACATAAAGTGAAGAATAGCAATCACGTGTCATCTTATATCTACGAAATTAAAGAATTCTATTATTAGGGCTTAGGTTCGGGGAATTTAAAGAAGGCTCTGGGGATTGCCCTAGATTCATACTAACTCCTTCACGTTTACTCGTAGAGTACGTTGACAAAGACATTCTATATTCCCGTTTGTCGCACTGATTTACCTAATGATTAACTGTATCGCTTCCTCTTCACAACGATCTAAAAAAGATTATAGAGTTTTAACCAGTCGGACAGTTGCTTTCGCAACGGAAAGACACCTTACAATTTTCTCTTGAGACAAAAAAAAGTAGTTCGTAAATAAAAATATATAAAATACCCTTTCTACTTTTACTTTTTAAGAGCAATACGCAATGATAAATTTATTTTTCCACTCCTATATTTTTATTATCAAAGTTGTAAAAGATCTCGGAAGGTTATTATCAAGGCCATGAAGGTTACGTGTTATATTAAGGCTGTAATCTACTGTTATTTTACGAGTGGATTTTATGTGTTAACAGCATGGATTCGGTTAAACGTTGCTTACATTCCAAATTGATTGCAAATATTGACTCGGTGAGGGGTGATTATACCAATATTTTTTTAGTACACTATAAAAATAATTTGATATTATATTATTTTTATGTAATTGATATTACATAGGTATGATACAAAACATATTAGAAAAACATGTTTTAAATATAGACATTTAAAACGTGTTTTTTTTAATAATGGAGGAACGCTAAGTTCCTTTTGAGGCTTTCTTGAGAACTCTCGAGGTTAGTAACTGTAAAGAGGTTTTCCAGGTCCAGGTCCAGCTGATGGGAAAACAGCGTTTATCTCTGAGAGAAAGAAAATTCTGTTTTTGAATTCCAATGAAATAATTTTTTCTATTATTTATTGAATAGTTATTTAGATTAGAATCTTAGAAAGAAAAATTTAACGTTGGCACAAATAGTCTATGAGCATGCTTATAAACGAAAGCATTGATAAAGTATAGAAAATAATAATTTTAGCCAATTGTCGACTTTAAGGAAGTTACTGTGAAACTCATCTGATAGATTGGCATGTGCCATACGAATTTTATTAACATTTTTTTATACCTTTATTCCGCATCGTTGTAACTCTTACAAATGTCGGACTCTATCCGTGACCAACAAAATTTGTTCACTTTGCGGTTACGACTTGAAACCTGAAAAAATCTCGCTGACTTCAGACAAGTTTGATGGTTTTGCTTACAATTTTTTTCGGTCACAGTGTTATCAGTTCTTGCTACAGGGTATGTAGCTAATGAAGAATATTACATTCAAGGTAATGGGATTACTGGACGAGTGAAATTTCGGCTTTTGCTAATAAGGCACACATCGTAGCTTTTCTAAAAATATTGGCCCAAAACATATTAATTATACCGCAGCCACCATATTCTCCAGATTGGCCTTACTGTGTTACATTTTCTCTTGTCTCTAAAACTTAATTGACGTAAGAATGACGATTTGATAAGATTGACAAAGATGGCATTGGGGGAAGAGCTGAACAAGACCAGAATTTTTTATGTAATGATTTTAAGACTGGAAAAAACGTTGAAACTAGGCTATATGATCTACCAACAAAAACAAAATAAGCAAAACTATGAACAGACTTAGTTCATTGTTTCTTCTCTTGATTTAGCAACAAAATTAATAAATGACATAACTTTTGTTAACATAACTTTTCATGTTTTGTGTGTAATGTTCTTTAAGTTACATAACAGTACAAAGTTACATTAATTTTTATGAATTGAAATGTCCAGAGACTCTTAGTAATATATGGCACTCGTCGTGGACACAGTAATGCAGACAAATTTAGCCTGCGACTTAGAATGAGGACAGATAAGTTTGTTTAATTTAATAATAAAAGAGAACTAACACCGGCAAAATTGTTTGTACGGGTCTCATCACAATTTCAGTGGTACTTTCATTACGTACGTAAAGTTCAATAATTATTTCTCATTCTTTGTAATCTTTCTTATAATAATGTAAACAAATTACTATTGACGATCCCAACGTAATGTATTCAATATATACGTAATACTAAATAACGTGATGAAAAAACGTGAATAATGTGATGAAAAAAAATTCAATTAAGAATAAAAAATACATATATTTTTTTAATATTAATGTTAGTTTCAGAACTTAACTTTTATTTACATATGTTACGTAAGTCCAAGGTTTGATATATATAACATTATTGTTAGTAGTCTGACAAACGTTCCAAAACCATAAAACTAATCTAAAAAGATTTTTAAAAACAAAACTTTTGACATGTTAGCCCACTACAGTATTGATCTAAAATACATGTAAAGTCAATTAATTCTAAGTATGTTTGACTGAAAATAATCTAAGTAAATAAAAAAATACAGTTAAGCAAAATTTACTTAACTAAATGTAAGCATAAATAAAAAACTAGGTTTTAATTTTACAATAATAAAATAAATTCTTCAAGGACTGTTATGTTTTTATTTATCTTACGTAATAGTAAATGTTTTATAATGTTTCAGTTCCCGGAAAACCCTGCCTTTGTGAAGTTTTTTGTTATGTGAAGTTGGTTAACTTCTCCCCGATACCCCCCATTGGTTGTTTCAACAGAACTCTGTTTATGGTTTACTACTGGTTTACAAAGTATAAGAAATGCATAGTAATGACTAAAGATACTAAAACAGAAATAATATTTATTGCTTTCATCCAAGTATAATAATATACAATTCATTACTTGTATCGCCTAGTAGTCGCCTCTTAAAAACCTTTTAGGTTCAACGCGGAAAGTCACTGGCTCCTTTCTTAGATTGCCGAGTGATCCACGCTACCCTCAATTCCTCACTACATAAACAGCAACACTGACTTGACGAGGAAAGCCTCGTCTTTACTGCTTCATCTATCATCAGAGTGTCTAATGTAAGTTCGGCAACCCGAATGCCTTAGTTTATGGATAATCATCATCGGAAATTAGTACACGAACCATTCCTTTCCGTGCACTCATTTCCGATGAAGCTGTAAAAACCTTAGAGCTAATAGCAAAAACATCTTCAAACAGTGCAGTCCCGGATGCAGGTAGCGCAAAACTGGCCATTATGATGATCTTTCAGAAAGGCAATGACCATGACATGACAATGATGATGAAATGTCTTTTTTACCAATTGTAGAAATATAGAGTTAAAGGTAATAAAGATTTTTGAATATTCAATAAAATCTTCGACAATGTAACACGCTAGACGAGATTCAAGACGAACGTGTCCTGTGTAAGACGCAAGGGTTAAACAAAAAGTATCAATAAGATAAATGCCCTTTTAAATTGTTTGAGTGGCGCTCCTTTTCTTTGGCCGAGCGCCTGTACTTCACTATTGAGAACAAAGTCGGGATTGCGGTAGCAGGGGAAAAAATCTCGATATCGGGTAAGACGTAAAATCTATAAATCAAAGATCAAAAGGTTTTAGGTTACAGACTAAAGGAGTCTATTGTGTTGGTAACTGATAATAAATATTCCGTTCGTATTCACGATATCGCTTCTGTCCATTGTTACACGTGTGTATTAAAATAAAAGTTAATTAAACAAACTTAATTTATAATAAACATTTAAAAATACTCTATTTAAAAATACCTATTTAAAAATAAGTGAACATTTCATTAAAATATATCTCAATAAATATATGACAATGTACTTGTGTAGTGAACAACAAATATTTCTTCTTCGTCGTCGTTTCAGCCCATAGACGCCCTTTGGTATAGGCGTTCCTCAATGACTTCCTCCATCTATGGGGGGATATACCTTAATGGCCACGCTTCGCAGGAGGGTTGGTGATCACAGTGCGATATTTTGATACACAGAGGACACTGCTGCCCATCTTCTGAAAACTTGTTTGTGAGCAATGGCAATCCACAAATTGTGACTCATATATGAAAATTATCGCAGAAATCGAACCCCAGACCTACAACCGAAAGATCAGTTTACCAAACAGCTCAAATTTATTTTTGACTCTGTCCAAATAACATAGTTCAAGGAGAACAAAACAACTTGGACATATAATATGTACGTCTTTTCCACGCGTTCCTGAAATTATCCTTGTGAAAACTGATATCAAAGAAAGGTGACAAGAATATATTTCCAAGTAAAAGTGATTCTACGTGGTTATCCGAACTCCAGTTAATATTTTGTATATACTTATAGCTTTATTTTTTTACAGATATAAATATGGAGTGTTGGTTATAGGTATGTGCTTTAAAGGGATCTAATTTGCTGCTAAAACAGTGTACACCATATCATAGTATCAATGGTGTCAGAATATAATTAATTACCTATTGATAGTATAGTAAGAAAAAGCGTTTACAAAATTGCATATTATCTGACTAAAAAGTAAATGTAACACACTTCAGAATTATCATTTTATACAGGATATGATCGTTGTAAAAATTTTTAAATGCTGGTGCCGAAAAATGAGCAATACATTCACTTCTTTCAAGCTTTTATATCTATAATCAACCACGTTTTATAGTGTGAAACGTTCACAAAACATGTTTATTATTTACTCGTATTATAAATATCATTCGGCAAATAAAGTCAAACCCGCTAGTGGAAAGTCAAAAGGTCGACTGTGAACGATATATTACCTAACTTTTTTACCACCCATGTCTGTTATTAAGGTGAGGTTTAGGCAAAAACTTAATATTAATATATCAGAAGTAATCGTAAAGTTTATCTACCAATATTAAACCTTTTGGTTAGATGCTAACAAAATACATTAAATCATATTTTAAAGATCCGTTCAAAAGGAAAGTGAGTGAAAATTTCTGATACTTGCCTATTTTGTTTAATATTTTTTTCTTATTTTTCGACTCTTCAACTTTATTTATCGTACTGTCACTGTGTTATATTATTTTTAAATCAAGATCAACACTTATTTTATTGTTATTTACAGTTTTATCGTGTTTGAGCTGAACGGAGATGGCGTTAGTCTAAAAATCTTTTAATGTAACAACTAAGTGGCTTCCTTAATCCTCTAGGATTCTTGACTGGGGCCGCTACCTATTGTATAAATTGGCTAATTGCCCCTTTTGAAGTTCACAAGGTAATCGATTGCTATCACTATGTACGGCGCCATCCGGAGCTACAGTATCTTAAAGACTATTTTCGGATGTTGCAAATATATTTAAACAATATATGGAATCATTAACTGTTTGCTAGTTTGAAGTGGTAATATTCGTTCCTTTAGCTTTTAAATGTAAAAAATAATAGGATGCAAGCTTCCTTTCGGAGACAGTCAAACATCATTTAATTTTGCTAAAGCAACGATAATGTTATTATGATAAATAAAATATCTATTTCATATAATATTTTTAAAACTGTATTTTTATTATGCATCGTTTTATGCATATCTATAAAAGGAAAAAAATATAGCGTCTTCATTTCGTTGACTTAGTATTTCTCCACAAAAGAAAAGTAAGTAGATGTATACGTTTTCAAGTATGTCATTTAAAGTTGAAAATCTCTCAATAGCTATTTAAGAAAATATATATTCAAATTAATAGCCATCCAATAGTAAGTCCTAACTAATTTATCCTTTATTAATGCCGATAATCATTGCTTTTGAAATATATAGTACTCGTAAAAAACAAGACATGTCGCATTTTCGAGTAACTAGTTGTGAAGAGAAAAACTAGCTTAAGCTATTAATACATACTTAGATATTATAACAAATTAAAGTTCTTAACGAACTAGATGCAAAATACATCACAATATGAATGCGATCATACGCACACGTTGTTAAGACATAAACAAGGACGATGCATCTTTACAGTTTATTTCAAAGATAAAGTATTATTACTTTTGTAAATAATACTCCCGTATCGTGAATCGAGGTCTTATTCAAATCAATTGACACAAAAACAATATAGGTATAAACATTAAGCTCAAAATTTTAAAATTCAGCATTATTAATTGAATTCGAAAGGAAACGAAATATTTCACCATCAATCACTAAGTATATATAAAATTCAAGTGCTGTAAATACCATTGAATGCTTCTGGCGCCTGCAAGTACCGGCAAACTCAAGTACTTTATACGTTAATATCAAACATTCTCCACTTGGCTATTTAAATGATCACTCTTCATTTCTTGTAACTGTTTTATACAACTGTTACTAAGATATTGCATGAATTGAAAGGAATGTTTTGAATGAAAAAAAATATGATTTGAAGTACACGTTGCTTGTTTAGTTCTTAAAAGAAAAATATATTTTATAACCTTATAAAGCTGTAGCTTTTTGGTGACTGTTTTTTATGGTCCCGTTGTTGGGGCCTATGGTTCAACCCTTATCTAAGGTGGACGGGATCCTTATTTAAATTGTAATTTTTTACCTAATTTTAATATCTTTTATTTTTTCTCCAATTTTCTTTTCAATATCTTTCATTCCTTTCCATACATCACCTTACTTTCTTCGCCTTTCCTCCAGAGTTTTACAATTTTACATTTATTACTTTCATCATTTAACAATTCATTAATTATTTATTCTTTTTTTGTTATTATTAATACCGTGTTTAATTTACATTTCTAATATCATAGCTATTTTATCGCTCTCGTTTTTTTATTTTCATTATATTGGTTCTTTTTAAATTTATTTATAACTTTTTTTATAGTTACTACTATTACCTTTTTGCCAAACTCCAAAAAGCCCTGGCGACACTCCTTTTTAATCACCAGCGAGGCGATGTTCTCCTTTTATATTCTCTCTGTTACCCGAGACTAGCAGTCTTCCTTGATGAGTGTTACACATTAGTATAATAGTATAAATTTTTTCCGATCATTTTAATTTTTGTATGAGTATTACATAGTATTAGTATACTGTAAGCATATTTAGTCATCGTAACCATCATTTTAGCCGTAGGAAACGCATTGTTGGACATAGGCCTGCACCATGGATTACCAATAGGGCCGGTGGAAGTGGTCAAAATAAAATCTCTTCCGACAATCTTAACAAGGTCGTATGTTCACCGTGTGTCTCATCAACTCTAAAACTTTAAGGTACCAGCTACTATCTGTTCTGCAAACAAAAATGCCTCCATTATGCTGGCCCCGCCAGGAATACCGAAGCCACCAGATACTAAGGACCGAGTATTTTTGATTTATTTTTAACACCATGTAACATATAATACATATTAAAAAATAATTAAGAAAAATATTTATGAACAAGTAACATTGGTTATTTATATTCGTTACAAGAATTGTACCAATGATGAGTTAGCCAAATAAAACGAATAGGAATCATAGTCACATAGTCAAATGTATCAACTTGTTGCTAGATGCGAGTAACATAATTTATATTCAAACAACTCTACTGCGCGTCGACGGTCGGACTAAATTGCGGTGTCGGGAGCGGTGAATTATGTTTACAGGAGAACTAGGTGGAGTAGCAGAAAAACATGTTCTTTTTACAAATAATATTTTTCGTAATATGGTTAAGTGAATATTTTATTTTTTGCCTGTTCGCTTTAGTTTAACATTGATATAGCTATTTATATTTCTCTTCAAGAAGGTTTTATGTAACTCTTCAGGCAAATGACGTCATATTTTTAGGCTTCACTGCAAACAACGAACGTGGGTTTCACACCATTTTTTCTATAATAAATAATTTTATTATCGTAGCATTACATTTGATTTTAAAGGTATATAGGTATAAAAAGATCTGGCTGTGTAATATTAGGAAATGAACGAAGACCCAAATTGCCTGTATTAGAGAATAAGCCTTTAAAAACATTTTAAATTACATTTTCATTTTGTTAAACTTGGTGTAATGTAAAAAATGGGTTCTGTTTTTACTATATATTTACTTTAGCTGTCTGCATATAACTAGAGTACCCTAGACTTACTTATTGTAAAGAAATACCTAATTAATATTAAACTTTGCCTGTATTTGCTTGTGTATATTATACTATACTGCTAATGAATAAAAATAACAGAGTCAGAATACAAAGAATACACAATCTAGGTTACTTCAATGTTATCTAATAAATCTTACAATAATTAATAATACAATATGTAGTAATTTAAATTTAATATATAGAATGTATTATAAATATCAACTTAAACATAACCTCAAAATTATGAAACGCATAAAGGTATTAACTTTAAAATACAACTTTATTAGTTGCTATTATATTAAGAACAATGTTTCCAAGTGTGATAGAGCAACATCTGATAGTATAAGTTATATATTGGTAAGAATCCTAAGGTAACATTGTTACAGTATGTTACTCTAACATGGTTATATAATGCTGAAGTTTGAGAACATATGCCGCTTGACACATTTGTTGCTTAAAGTTATATTATGTAATACATAGTTAGTTTCAGTTATTGACAACATGTATAATGTATTAAATGTAATCGTAGTGTGGAACAACATTAACGAATATCTAAAAATATTCTTGATAATTTGTAAATATAAAATTGAAATTTACAAAATAACGGTCGATTTTACCTTCCCGTCGAATTCGCCATCAACACGGACAGACAGAAATAAATTTTTAATTTATTAAATTCTAATTCGTGTGGTTGGCGATCTAATTAACGTATCACGGTAATTAAATTTAGAATGTAATTTGGGTCCTTCGATTGCCACCAAATCAACACATTTCAGTCGAATCGATTTATTTGGCATCGCTTTACGGTATTTACTGTTTATATAGTCGATAACAATAATTTGTGATTAAAATATTATTTAACTTTCTCAAGTTGAACAAATGACCGTTTTAAGGTCGACAGCAAACGTCGAATCTTATTGATCATATGTAAATCTATTGAGAATGCCAATCGCCAAATTTTGAACATTTATAGTAAAGAACTGTAAATATTGAAACGTTTTATAGATTCAAAGTCATAGTTTCTGTAGCCTGTAACGTATTAGACAATGATAAGAAACTTACTTTTTCATCTTATACGTGGCGTCTACTTCAAAACCAATGTATATAGGATAAAAGGTGTAAGGCAAACTTCTTTCAGCAGGACTGTCAACATAAGAATAGAAGGTAGAATTAAATGGATGAGAAGTGAAGAAGTAGAGAACAGCATATGGTGGTGGGCTTTAAAAAAGTTCTATTATATGATAACAACTTGATTTTAGTCGTATCTCGTCTCATGTACAGACTTCTTATAGAACCGATATGAAACGGTCTGTGTTCAGCCTCTGCCGTCGACTTTAACAAAGTTTTCTATCCACCTTGTGCATCTACTTCAGTTGCTGAAAACTATTATGTTAAATAATTTACATACAACTTTATTTACCTTCTTCTCTCTTTATTTAATAATATTATACTAATAACATTATTTCATCTAACATTTATAAAATAAATTCTTTCTGTACACGTGAACGGACATGAAAAATGTTATTTTAATATAATTAGAACTGGTTTAATGTTTTACTTCCTGGAGGAACTTCACTGATTGACACAAATATTCAATTAATATTGCACTTTATCTCGTCAGAGAGGCTGTCGAACGATATAATGGTATTAAATATTGTTTTAGTTTTTATCCTGATATATTAAATTTTTCCATAAATATATTTTATATAATATAACTAACGGTAGACGAGATAAACGGTTTTGAGATCAATTTTTAAACTTTATTCTTTAACTGATCTGTATTAAGACAGTAATTGACTAGCAATGAGCTATTTCGTGATAAACTTCATTTCGCATAAGTGTTCACTGTAAATGAACTTTTGTAAATAATCATTTGAATAAATAAAAAATGTACATCATTGTTGTATTTTCTTAAGTAGTAATTGTTCATATAACTATTATCTGTATTGACTACATATCAATGTAGATTTAAACAAATTGAAGCAGCCTTACCCTTGACATATTCCAGAACATTCTTAATTTAAATTTGATTTTTAAATCTCTGTGAAAAAGTAATTCGATTCCAAAATTCACTCTACCTTCGTCACTCGCGTTAATGGTTTAAGGAATGACGTGTTTCAATCAATATAAATCAAAATTAGCAACGATGCGAAAGGGGACGTGTATTTATAAAAGTGTCTGAGTGATATTTAAACACTTTAACTTTGCTTTTACGAAAATGAAAATAAAATGAAGCGGCTGGAATATTGTCTTTTGACGTTGAAGTGTCCTTTTATCCATTGTGTATTTTGGGAAAAGAGAAATAAGTTATTGAATAAATAAATATTATTTACAAACAGTTGCAAAAACTTGTATCGATAACTATTAGTTAGGGCCCCAGTTTTTAGGGACCTATCATTTACCCCTACATGTGAAATAGGGACTTGGTTTAATAATTAATATTTTTTTAGGTTATAACTTTTATTTTATTTTCTACTTTTATTCCTACGATTTCTTCTTCTATTTTTCATTTTTGATTCTTAACAAATTCAAACATTTATCACATTATTTACATATCTTTCAGACACTACCACCGATACCTTTTGATTAAAGGTATTAAAGCCTCAGTTGTTATTTATATGTGTCTTTCTTTTACTTCTTATTTGCAAACGCTTTATCTATTTATTTATTATATCGTCTAATTTATGTCGATGACATTGTGAAATCTATAATTATGGTACGATAATAATGATCGAATAATAAAATTTAATTTATTTTTTGTTATTATACACGGAAGGTAACGGTCATCTACACGATGGTAATCATCTTGAAATATAATATAGAAGTTCTCATACATTATCAGCATAAAGAAATTTAACAAACTACAGAGTTTCCAAACAGGCACGCATGTTTGGTAACCAATAAAGGTTAGATGAGGAATCCATTGACAGATTTTTGAAAGGATATATCTACATCAAAAGGTCGTCGATCGTTTGCAGTTATCCTATTACCGGTAACGGCTTGAACAACCTTATTTATTATAATAAGGTTGTATATAACTTCTAGTTTTGAGGTGACGTAAGGTGGCAGGTTGCTTCCGGTCTTACTGGATCTATGTGGAAGGCCTATGTATGACCATAGATGAATAATGATGACGATGAAGCGTGTGTATTTATCGTGTATATATGTTCTTATAAATTTATCCGTTTTTTGCTAGGCGAATAAAAATAATTTCAACTATTCGTAAGCGAGGCAGACTTTTAGATTACTAAATACTGTGCGTCATATGCTGGTTTCAATAGATATAATGTTTATAACGTTCCCGTATTCTCATTCCCGATATTTGCTACGAGCCTCGTCTAAACGAAAATAAAGAACAACTGAAACCAATATTTTTAACAGATGTAATAGAAAAACATTAACCAATTTCAATTACTAGACTATTATTGTACAATAGTTAGAATAAAGTTAAACATTTACTGATTACGTGAAAGAAGTGTCACACGGCTTTAATAAAATTTAATTTCAATCCGCGGGGGCTTTGTGACCGTTCACTGAATTTAATTGATCTTAGTAGTACGCAATATATAAAATAATTAGATATAACTTTATATAATACTTTACCCATAGAGATATTGAGAAGGGATATATATAATTTTTTTTAGTTACATTGGCCTAGAGAGGTGAAAAAGTTCTCACTTTTGCTTATTCCATTTATTTATTTAATCATATATTGAGACACAGGAAAAATAAATAATATAAGGCATATACAAGTAGATGTATTAGGGGCTGTCTGAAATTTGAAAATTGAAAATGGAAATTTCTTTTAGATAACCATTGGATGGACTTAGTTACTCAGGAAAACTAGACCGGGTATAAGTGATATTGTAATTGTGATATTAAACAGGGTTGAAAATATAAAATACGCGAATATAAAAATACATAGTGCTTATAATATATATCATCATAATTATATCAGCCTCTCCCAAATATCGCTACGATTACCGGTCTTGCTCTGCACGCATTCAGCGACTCGGCGTAGCGCTTTATAATATTGATATTAACTCGCGTATTATTTAAATAATTACATGATATAATAAATAAGCTTTATAGTTAAAATACAATATATCTACAAACATAAGTACAGGGATATAACATTACAGTTACGAGTACTGAAAGATTACTAACCTTTTAAAAATTTAGTAGTTTGCCTTTTTTACCAACAAAGGAAACTCATTTAGTCTGAACATTAAACGGTTACTTGTCTAGAAAATTAGGTGCATGCTTGGGAAGTACTAATTCCAGTTTCTCTGACGATCGTTACCCGAGTTTTACTCGGGAAGTGGAAATGGTTTTAAAGATAAGATGGTGAGGAGGGAAACATACCCATCTATATTATTAAGATAAAATATGAGTATTTCGGCGAAGGTGCAAGGAAGCTTGAGTGTAGTAAAAAATTCAGATATGTGGTCATATTTCATCGACACCATCAAATCAACCCATAGATTCCACCTCCAAAGATTTCGATACCATAATTATCACTCGGTAGGCGGGTTGGCAATCGCAGTGTGGTATTATGGTACGCAGCGGACACTGCTGCCCGTCCTCTGAAAACTTATTTGTGAGCAGCAAACTCCTATATAGTTAATGCACAAAGTGTTTACTATTCAAGATTGTATTGAAAAATTGAACCCGCGACTCGCAATTACAAGTGTCAGTCCTCTACCGCTAGGTGACCACTACTCATATACGGTTATATTTATGAAATTCAAATATAAAACGTATGCAATATTTTGAATTCGCTCATCATCTTAATGATCACTATTTCTAATGAAGGATACATGCTACTAGACATAGGCCTCTCCCTTATTACATATTTCTAATGGGACAGGTAGGAAGTTGCATGTTCACCTTATAAGTAGACGTCTTATGTTTCCGTAACAGTTTCGGATGTTGATCTATTAAGAAAGCATTATAGAAGCACATTGTTAACAGTAATGAAAGGTTACAGTAATATCACAACATTATGGCCGGTTATTTACTAATGATTTATACGAACCAATATTAAAAATATAAAAATACTTGTATTCCTTTTATAATCAGTTCGTGACCAAATTAAATTGGAATTGTATATTATTAACTTATTTTACTAATTTTACATCAAATTATTCAATTTAAATAGACATGAAAATGTTATTATCAAAATAAATGTAATTTAGTATAATAATGTTTGTTACAGAAACATGGATCCAGAATTGTTAATCGAAGAGATGGACATGCAGACCACACCAAGCACATCCTCCTTCACAACCATCTACCCAACCTTCGAAAACCGAAGTTCGTGGAGTAATATTTCCGACGTCGACGGGCAGAGTCTAAATATTTATTATTTCTATGACGTAAGTGTTACGTTCGTATAAAATAAGTAAGCGAAAGGTACATAAAATATCAAAATAGAAAATAAAGTAAAAATACACATATAACTGTGGAATATAAATCGGCATTAATTACCGTTGTATGAAGATATTTCAGTATTCCAATTCACTAATAAAAACTTTATTAACATTAACACGAAATTTAATACTACAATAATATACCATGGTAATAAGCGATTAAATCTTAATAAGAATGTTTTTTTTTTCTGGAATCATCTGTGTTTCCTTTTCTTTAGAATACCAAAAACAAAATACTGGAGTTTTCGTGATTAGACAGGGTTCTTGGCCTAAATACTTATAAATCACAATGCGGCACTGGACCTTAACTTAGATATGAATCCCGTGATAGTTACAGAAATAGTCAACATATAGATACAAAAAAAAAATCGATGCAAGAATACGTAAAAAAAGAGCTTATTAATTGATTAAGATGAGTAATGAAGCGTTCACTTTTGTTTTGTGAACATATAAAAAAGTTTAAAAATTAGTACTTTAAAATTGTTTATATAGAATAAAATTTTATATGTAACATTTGAACTAAAAATTAGTCAAGCCCTTGAAACATACGTTCGAGTCGAATCATGTAAAAGCGAGTCAATCTCGTCACACCCACTACATTTTCAGGTGGATTAAGTAGGCAGTAAAACGTGAAAGGATTTAATCGTGTAATGGACGCTTTCGCGCGAACGATATCGTGCGACGACATTGATAGTGTTATCAGAATACACCCACTGTTGCCGAACGAAAATTGTACCGTCAATACACTTAGCGATTGTTATCTATTCGCCGGATCTGAACCCTAAGAACAAGAGAGTGAGGAGTTTTTAATAATCATTTTTAAATAAAAAACGCTGTTAGGAAGATTTGTCAATAACATTTAAGCGAAAAGACGTTTACGTTAAACGTCTGTCAACCTTAGGGGCGAACAGCCTACGCTGTACTTGTCAGTCCGTGGTTTCTGCTCCGAAACGATTCCGGAACGGACTCCGTCTCATCGACCATCTGTTCTGAGAGTTATTTGGCATGTCCATTACAATTTCAACTTACCAATCCTTTGGACTATTCCGGTTACTCTAACTGCACAATATCGTTTTTGAATACAAACTATTGGTAAAGTTATGTTCCTTGTGAATGAAATTCTGCTACGCATCGTTATCACGGAACATTAAAAAATATGGAGTTTATATAAGTATTTGAAATACGCGCTATTGGTAACGGCATAGTTCTGTAATTTTATGGGATAATTTATTAACAGAATTTCAAAAAAACAGCGCCACTTTAAAAGAACGTCATTATAAAATAAAAATAAAGAGTAGCTAATTTCAAAACCAAAGCTAATAGCATTAGTCTTTATCGATTAGTCAGCGGATAGGCGCCCTTACTTTAAGTAAGCTACTTACTGCAAGGTATAAGCCTCCCGTAAAGATCGCTACGATGACTTGTACTGCGTTGCTCACTTTACTTATTCGTCAGAATTTATGGCTAAAGATCAGATATTTCAATTTAAAATTGCTAGAGTAGGCAATGTTATGTTCCAGTAGGTTTCTTTTTTTGTAAGCCGTCTTATCGCCTAGCAGTCTGAAAATAGCTGTGTTTCGGTTAGTAATAGGCCGGAATAATTCAAGAGATAATTAGGTTTCAATAAAAAAATAGGATACCTTTTACTTCACTTTGAAATATATTACAGTAGTTTATTTTTTCTATTGGAATACAACTGGCCAATAACTTCTGGCAGTACAGAATCTTGCAGAGACAAAAAGTAAACAATATTTAATTTTAATAGTTGGAAATTCAAGTTTTTAAAACGCTTTTTTTAACTATATTATAACTATGTTATATATTATTTATAAAACCATTGATTTTTGAGTAGAGTGTACTACGATTAATCGTCAGCAAATGCATCCACCCTTTTAAACTATTATATCCTGTCAAACCGTATATACAAAAGGAAATAAATTATACGTACGGCGTATTTATTCATAATTATTTAACAGAAATAAAAGTATTATTTTATTGTTGATAAGAAAAACGAGATGAAATAAAAGAAAATTGTGGCAAATAAAGTACAAACGAAGAACCTAACTTGATAAAGTCAAACGATTTCGTACGTGGAATGAATGCAAATAGCGCGCACATATATTTACAGTACTAGCAATTCTGTTACAGGAATGTCGACGTGTGTATACCACGTCTTTCTTTGTAACACTAGATGTCCCGTAATTAATATAACTGACATGAACATAATTTATACACAAAGTAATAAGTATTTTCGGAGTTCTAGAATTTGTCAACATTTAAATATCTTAACGGTCGTTAAAGCCAATTCTGAACTCGTTTCGAAATACTACTACACTAAATTATTATTTAGTATCAGTCCGATACTGAAATATACATAGCTGTAATAAATAAACAATTATGTTTGTGTAGTTTTAAAAATAGTTTTTCAACCTTTGTATACTTGCAAACTACTTAAGAAAACATTTGGTTATTTTGTTAAAGGATAAAATATAAATATATTGATTACAGAAAAATTACACGTATTGAGCGTTAGTGTTGTTCAGACCTCTTATTATATTTTAATATAATCTTTGCCTCAAAAATGTATTTCAAAAGACAAGATGTTCAAAAAATTTGAGATATTAATTAGGAGTAGTGAGAAAAATAATAAGTTTAATTTTTTAATAGTTTAAATTGTAAGTAGTTTAAGATTTATCAAGAAGTACAAAACTATAAAGCCGTATTATTCAAAATAATCATATCTGCAGTTTTTTTTTTAATACTATAAACTATTCAACAAATTAAAATCTTTTCGATGGATTAATTGAGAAAAATTGGCACCATTTGCTGAACGATAGAAATTAACGTCAAACTTGGTAAATATTAAGAACATAAAAAAAAAACTTTTTACAGTATCTTTATACTTTTAAATAAGACTTTGAAAACAATACTTGTGTTTACTGTTTTATGCAGTTTTGGTTGTGTCAAATTCAAATTCGAAATGTCTTTATTCAAGTGGACCTTTACACGTACTTTTGTATCGTCAATTATTTTACTATAAAGTATAGTGAGCTACCGCCGGCTCGGTAAATTGATCTGCTAAGAGATACCTAGAAACAAGTTGCTGCTTTTTAAACGCAACAATTGCTGCTTTTTAAACGAAATTGAACAATGTTTGATGTTTATTTTGACGTTATAAAATCAAACATGTAAATGTGTAAACAAACCAAATTCCACATATTTCGATCGACCCAAATCTTTGTAATAATGTCCTTTTAATTTTAGATTTAAAACTGAATAAAAGAAACAGTGAGATATCGTACGGAATTTTCTTATTTATGCATACATTCTGACCTATGAAGGATTTGTTAACTGTATGAAAACGAAATTTAGGCAATACGAGTTTATTTTTATTTCTTGAGTTATCATGTGCCTATGACTATTAATTATATATTAATTGTAAACTTTGGCGCATATACAGTATATTATTAAATATTTATGTAAAAGTAACCGTTAGATTACCAATTTCCTTAAAAACATCTGTCAAGGCGACACTGCCCTTTATTAAAATACCATAAAAAATAACTGAAATAAAGGTAGAATTTTTTTAATTTAGAAGTCGGCCGAGCAGAGTTTGCCTGCGAATGTGATGGGATGAATTTTCTACTGGAGATTTTTATCTAAAATTATGCTTAGCAGTTATGTAGTCTAAGTCTAAGCTTATTTGGCTAGTCGTATGTAAGTATATACTTTGTTTCAGTCCGTGCAGTTCACCGTGATGTGGGTGCTATTTGTGTCGATAGTCGTGCTAAACGCTTCAGTTATCGCCGCGTTGCTCTGCACCAACGCGAGGAAGAGCCGGATGAACTTCTTCATAATGCAACTAGCGATTGCGGGTAAGATTATTTATTGCTGTTGTTTATTTGACGTGTCCGGAAAAGACGATTTATTGAAATGCCTTTGAGTTATTCGTACTGTACATTGTAAAATTATTAGTTTATACATCCATCACAATATTTCGGCAGATGTCAACTAAGAATCGCTTGACAAAAGAAAATTAAAACATTAACTGTAGCAATAAAAAATAAACTTTAATAAAACTATAGTAATAAATACACCATTTTTGTTATTTTAATTCAAAATCAGAGCGGATTTATTACATAAAACTTATTTTTTTGTGAATTTGTTGTTAAGTAAAAAGTTTCTGTCAGATTTCAAAAGGCAAGTAAACCGTCACTACTTGTCTTTGTAATAATTTATATACTGCAATGACATGTTAAGATATATAAATGACTTCTGCTTACCACTGGACTTATTATTATACTGTTTTTAAATTATTAAGCTTCTATCTCTATATTTTCCCATAACAGCCTACTTAAACCAATGTTCCAATTAACCAATTTTCTGGAAGAAAGTTAAGACCGTTCTTTGGGTTGAATTTTTATACATGCTTTCTTTAAAGTAAAAAATAATTATTAGGTAAATAGGAAAATCTTTCTGTAGTTACGAATTTTCTGTATGAAATGACTAGACTTGAGCTATTTCAAGTGTAATATAAAAATAAGCATAGCTAAGTAAGTAATCTGTTTCTATTTTCATCGATTGATAGAACAGGAAAATTACAGAAAATAAAAGGTAGAAGCAATTCTCACCATTTGTGTTTTAATCTTGGACTCCTCAGAACTATATCACAAATAAATAAAGCGTGATTTACGAGCGCGACACAGTTGTAATATCGTATTCAACGTTAACATTTTTACACGACCCTTGGGAGCTGTACTGGTCACGGAAATAAAAAAATAAGTTTATTGGAATCCCTTTCTATGATACAGCTTTGAAAAGTTAGCAAACGCAATAAATATTTTTATTTGTTAAAAAAGGAAAACGTGTAAAGAAAATCCTGTTAGAAACTATTCGTCTTCTGTAAATATTTCGGCCTCCAATTTTGCCTTTGTACTTTTTTGAAAATGCGTTCATAGACTTATTCATAGAATGACTTGATTACATTATTAAAATTTATGAATTCAATGAGACTCGGCTAAATTTAACTGATGCAAATGAAAGACTTTTTTCATCAAATTAACATCAAGAGCAAATAACAACGCAGGCGCTCAAATTTAAAATAGGCAACGCATTGAAGATGTATATAATTGCCTTATCTTATCTAAATAAGTATATGTTAAATAAAAATACATGTATATAAAAGTGAATCCCTATTTCCCTTGGTTGCATCGTAGCATGAAAACGACTTTACTGGTTTATTTAATCTTTTTATATTAATTTCCTAAAACTTTTGAGATTTTTCATGAATACGTGAAAAAAATTAGGCGAAAACTAAAAAAAAGCAGGATATATAATGACAATTAAAACTGAATTCGCTGTGAACTTTGCAGATTTTTTTTCAACACGAAATTAACTTATTTATTCAACGTTTTATCAATAAATGAAGCGATTGCTCTGAAATATATTTAAATTATTATTTTTTTTATTCAAATACGACAGGCCAATTATTTCTGTTAGTACAAAATCTGCCAGGACAATTGGTAAAAAACCTTAGAAATTTATATATCTAAATAACATTTATTATAAAGTCGTGTAAAATGAAAAGATAAAAAAAAAATAATAACATTTCAATAAAATTTTATTTGAAACTGGATTACACTTTAATATTAACCATTTTTTAGAACATGCGATGGATTTTAACGATCCAGTATCTTGACAGGCCTTTCGGGGGCTCGGAAGGCGATCTATCACTTTGTGGTTGACATTGCATCATTGCGTACAAAATATTCACTACTGCGGCTTTATTACGTAAAGAAAAATAATTGTATAATTTACAGTGTATCCACTAGAATCATTATGTACACCTATCCCCTGATTTACACGGTAGATACGTTCCTGAGAGAAACATGTAAATCAAAAATTAAAAATTTTCAAGCCAAAACCGTATAAATCGAAAAACTCGCAGAAAATGCATGATTTTGTTATTTTACAGTTGTGTTTTTTAATTTAAGGTGTACACAGAAATAAAAATAAAATGCATTGACAAGTTAAAACATTTAATATATTACGGAAAAACTGTTTTTTTTATATTTAATTACAATATACATTAAACAGAAGAACAAAAAGAAATTACTCTCATTCTTTTTTTCGCAATCGAAGATTCGAATTCACATTAATCACTCGAAATTATTTGTTCGATGTTTGAAGCAGAAATATTTACATTATGAGAGATGGCAATAAAATCGGTTATTAAAATAAAAAAAAACTTTTTTGTAAAACCGTGTAAAAGCGAAAACGTGTAAAACGAGTCCCGTGTAAATCGGGGGATAGGTGTATATATATTTTGAGAAGAAGTAACTCGTCGGTAGAGGAATGAGACTTGTGACTGTAGGTCGTGGGTTAGATTCCCGGGAAACAATTTAATATAAATCACACTTTGTATATTAATTGTATAGGATTTCCACTGCTCACAAACAAAGTCTCCAGAGGATAGGCAGCATGCGGCTGCAGCTGCCTGCCATAATACCACACTGCGAATGCCAACCCGCTTGCTAAGCGTGGCGATTATAGAATAACCCCCCAAAGTTACCTTTTCGGGAGGTCAATGCCTTGCAGTAGGCGTTTATGGGCTAAAACCTATATATATATATATATATATATATATATATATATATATAGGTTAACTTTAATAATATATATATATATATATATATATATATATATATATATTAAAGTTTTTTTATTGTAATTTTATTTATAATTGAAAAAATATATAGTGCATGTCAATTATAAATATAAATACTATTTTTTAGCGGTATATGTGATTATTGTTATTAAAATAAGTGTTTATATGGTTGATATGCCTTGTAAATAGATAAGAATAATGTAAAAATCGATCATTCTAAAAATCTTGCACATCTTTATTTGTATTCATCACGCACTCGTTCTAACACCGTGTTTGGATCACCCATTTTGTCTTTAATTACAGAAAAACAATAGCTTGCTTTATCAGAAACTAAATATTACAATTTACAAAAACCTTCCAAAGCAATCGAGTGTTCAAATTCCTATGTTTTGTAATTTCTCTGCAATCATCATCCTCATCGTCATCATTTCAGTTGTAGAGCTTACTTGACAAGTAAAAAGACCTCCATCCAGCGTCTTCTGGTGACCTGAACGAGATCGTCCGTGCGCGTTAAGGCTCCTGCGGCTTTCTCCTCTGAGTGCAAAAGCACCACCTTTACCATGGCTGCTATCCCCGCCTGGAATACCGAAGCCTCCTGTAATTAGGGGACTTGACTTTTGCCTATCATCTAGGGATATGTGTATTTATTTATTGCAACTCGTTTTCACAACAGAGTTCATATAATTTAATTTAACTTAATTATACGCAATCTATACGAAACCAACAAAAGTAAGTCCTCATAATTCAAATAATGTTTTATCTGATAACACTTCGTCCTTGCCGTTTATTTCGTCTGCCTGAGCTATTTAGCTAAGTGCGATTGAATTACAGAGGACTATCGAAATTTATTTACGGCCTCTCTTCTGATTAATGCAAGTCAGCGCTTTTATTCCAGTTCAGTAATATTTGAATAAATTATCATTTTGCAGAGCCTATCTAAGCACTAGCTTAGAATAAGTCATAAATATTTCTTAAGATATTTTGTAGTAGGAATATCGACATTCTACATTTTATAGATTAACCTATCAGATTTACCAACTGGATAAATGTGGTTGAAAATCATGAAACCATAACGTGCTGAGTATGGATTTACCTAATTCCTGGCCGCTAGTTCTCAGCTATTTTTAGTCACTACAAGTAACTTTTGTGTGATTAGGTTATAGCTGTGATAAATAAATCAGTTTCAATTTCTTCTTTTTTTTTAATTTGAATGTTATTGCTATAGCAGTTATCACTCGGAAATTACCGTAAGTCACACAGGTCACAGTGTGTTTATGGTGAAGTTTTTGTGTTTTCTTAATAATCTACGATCTGTTTTTCGTAAATGCGTGAATAACTTTAATAATATTCAAAGAGTGCACTTCAAAGATCGGGGATGTATATACTATATGAACGTACTTATTCAAAAGCGTCATCACAACCGACAACCTGTAAAGGAAGTAAAATGTCTAAGAGGCTTAGGTCACAGAATCGGAGATAAAGTTTTTTTTTGAGCCTCATTTCTACTACAGATTTAAATATATTTATCAATATATGCTTTTCTGGGATGTGTGTAAATTACATCTTTATATTGAATTTGTAGCAGTATTATTAATGCTGCTAGCCAAAAGCTTTCATTTGCACCTTCATCGGAACTGAGTTCGTGGAACTGAACGATCCACGACTTTAACGTAATGAAACTAGCCCGATTTGGACAGTCGACCGAAAACGGATAAAGGTTTACGTTACGCTTACGAGTGTATAGTGTGATGTGTGTCAGCTTGTAAGCTATGAGATGAAAGCGAGGACTACTTGTTAAAGATTGAATATGGATCCCAATCCGACCTCGGATCGCCCTTCATAGTGCGCGGTGGAAGGGGTGGAATCAGCCGTCTGTGAAAGCGAAGCAGTTTGTGACATGATGCTTGACTTTGGTGCAGTTGGTGGAGTTGTTGTTGTTGTGAGATCTGCGCTTGCAGTGTTTTGACTAACTGATGAGGATGTGGTGTGGTTTTGTACGATGTAATCAGTAAGGAGATTCTTATGGTGATGGAAAACAAAAAACGAATTGGCTTAGCTTGTACCCGGCTTAAAATTACCTATTTTGAAAGTAATTAAGCAGGCAGAAGTAAACTAAGTACTAATTAGTCGCAATCTTATAAAAATAATTGTTGACTTGAATATTCTGCTATACAGTCGCGATATTTAGTTTGTTAGTAGTTGTCTATAATATATCTAATAAGATATTTGAATCTTGTTTACATTTAATGAAGTACCTAAATCAGTGAAGTATAATACAATACAAATAAAAGGTCACAAGATAAAAAAATCGCTTAAAATTATTGTAACTGGCTAGGCTTACAAAGACTATCATCGATCGCATTGATTTAGAAAAAAATTATGAAAAGTACGTTTCTCTACTTCTTCTTTTTAGACGAAAGACGTTCACTGCAAGGCACGGGCCTCCTCCTTAGGTCGCCATAATGATCGGTATTGCGCTGCTGACATTCAGCGACTTTCTGCGACCGTAACTATGTCGTCAGTCTACCTAGTATGGGAACTGCCAACGCCGCGTCTACCCAGTTATGGTCGTCATTCGAGAACCATCCGGACTGAATGGCCATCGGTTGCACGAGCGATGTGACCCGCCTACTGCCACTTTAGATGAGTAAGTTTTCGCACTATTTCGGTGACATTAGTCCTTCTGCGAATCTCTTTGTTTCTCATTCGATATCGCAGCGTATTCTTTCTCCATTGGTTTTTGAGCGACCTTACTGTTAATCGAAAAAAATATTTCACTAGTTTGAAAAAAGCGTTTTGATTATTTTTGCCATATAAGTGATAGTTTTGTTATTAAGAGAAGACGTAATATCGTTTGAAAATATTTATTTTATGTAGTAATGTAATATCGATGTATCTGTTTATAACTTATCTCGTAGTAAAACTTCAGCTTTTCTAAAGATGCAAATCTTTCTGTTTTACGACTCTCCGCATGGAGAAAAGTGCTGAAAGTCATATCACGAAATACTAAAATTCTGCTGATACAACCGCAAGATTTTAGTGTTCTGCGATACAAAATTACAAAGTCAAGTTGTAACGAGCGATAGAAACGTGTCAAGTTGAATGTACTGCTAACGAAGGCGAGAGAATTCACTCTTTGAAATTATTTTCGCTTTAAATCGATAGTTCAAAGAACAACAAAGCAGTTTGTGATCCGTGAAATTATACTTGACAATTATTGTACTGTTTCGTATTCAGACAAACAAAATAGACACCCTGTAGTCTATTTTCATTGGCTATCATTGTATTGCATGTTACTAATATTGGGCAGAAATAAAAGATTGTTCTAAGAAATACCTACGAAAATGTTATCGTAAACATGAAAATTGTTTTAGATAATTCATTCTCCATGTTAGTGATTGAAAGTTATACTTTAAAATCGTAGATTGCAATTGTGATCCCTTAAAATTGATCAGTCGCTTTGGGGATATCCACCGATATCATCTGTTTTAACTCTGCGTTCTTATTATGTAGCTACCTCAAAAAGAGAGTTTTGCAATAATATACAATTTATAAGAAAATAATCATCGAGAAATCGGTTCCATTAAACCAAATTTACTGCAGCGTATGGCGCAAGACACAAGGCTCCAATTTTAACAATGTATGCAACTCGACTACTTTTATATTCTATCGCTCAATGCTTTTATTAAAACTATGTGTTAAATATTAAATTTTTATTTAAGTTTGAAAATATAAATCTGCCACTAGACAAAACATTTATAAATAACCCGGTATGGAAAATATTTCGAAAAATGTATTTATTATTTTGAATTTAGCTTTTTGTCGAAAAAACTAGAAATCGGGTCGCACGAAAATCATATATTTCCATTTGTTGTCGGGAATTTCTTTCAGCTTACATCTGTGATTTGATTTCTTGGAAAGAATTTGTCATATCGCTTACGCAGAGAATAATTCTATTGACAGCTCATACTCCAATAAGCACGGCAATATTTATTCAGCTGGTTGATTACGGCAAACAGAGGGTCAAAATCCCCGCAATATTTCCCTTAAGGGAAATCTTGAAGCATTCAGAGAGAAGTTGGTAAGATAAATTCACTGTATTTTTAGATTCTTATGTTCAATTTATTATAACTGGATAACATCACGTGTCTCGTTATATTTGACGTGTTAGTTATAAACTAAAATGATTTATATTGAATATGTTACATTAGTTATGTAATGACTTAAAGTTTAAGAAAAACAGACTGATTACGCATCGCAACCTTGGAGATTTTGTGATAAAGGCGAATGCTACAAAGTTTTAAATCCGCTATTCTTCGTTATCACTTCAGCCGTAAGAGATATACTGCTGGACATAGTCTCCTACCCCCATAGATTTCCTTTTCGATCAGTTGGTAGCGGATTGCATCCAGCATATTCCGACGAATGTAATAAGGCCGTCTATCCTCCTTGTCGATGAACATCCTATGCTGTGCTTCCTTTTACGTTGTCTCCTTTCCAGAACCTAAAGTTCTGCGCATTATGTGGCCTGTTCACTGCCACTTCAAACTGCCAACCGCTGCACTATATCATTTAAAATCTTTCGTCTAGGTTCATTTCTAATTCGATCTCGTAAGGAAATTCCGAACATCCCGAAAAAAAGCAATGTTGAGAGATAGCCCTACTAGATAGTAAACAGTCAGTAGAGAGAGATCTCTCTACTGACTGTTTATCCGCGTTGTCCACGTCGATACGACGTTTCAGTGCCGTATATCTGAAACTTAATACAATATTAAAACAACTGTCGAGTTATTTACTTAGTATCATAAAAAAATAAAAAAAATATTTACTTCAGAGACCAGACATAAAAATTTAAATTAGCTTGGGAAACAGATTTTAATTTGATACATAATTGCGTAAGAAAATCAAAAGTTTCGCTACGGTGGATCGTTTCTCCATCAATTTAGCCTTTTTTATGTTTTATTTGAGATGAACTAACTCCTCGATATCTAAATATCGTACTTGTAAATAAATGGGGATGGTTTATACTTTTTCCGCCGTATTCATTGTAAAATATTAATTTATAGCAATTTGAGATATACGTGGTAAGTAATAAGGTAAAAAATCGATTGTTAGGTTAAAAGTTTTTTTAAATATGATGGATGATTTTTATGATTCATTCGCGGCGTAAATGCTTCTGGTTTATTTATAAACGCGTATGTAATATAAAGTACATTTTCTATTGAATGAAATTTTTAATAATATACCTCAAGTAGGATATTATTAAGAATAGTAAATTATGATCGTCTGAATATTTTACAAAGATAATCTGCCTTTTGGAGCGAAGGAAACTTGGAAATCAATCGAATGTACCCATGGATGGTGGTATATGGTACTTTAGAAGACAATGCCATCTTGCTTTTAATGAAATATTACTGTTGTCAGAAGGTTTTTTTCTACGAAAGCGTAGGAGCCTTAATCTACCACATGTACTCAGTATGTTGTTTTGCGCAACCGTCAGTGAGCAGTGGTTAAACAATGTAATTAATATACACCTGCTAGGAATAGGAGCACCAGTCTTTGACTTTACTATCAAAAACATTATAGATGATGGCAATAGTGCAAGCCTATTTATCCACATACATGAAGAGGATAACTATATTGATACTATTGCACCAAAATTAGAATTACAGAAATGACACATGACAGCAAAATGATATAATTGTTTTTGTACGTTTTGTTTTTTATTAAATTAAAACAAAAATCTGCTACATATTTTGTTTTTTTTTTTGTTTATATTCAAACGTAATTTAATTATAAAACGCAATATAAGATGTATGAATAGTTTGATAATAGTGGCCAGTCTAGTCGAAGTTCGAATCTAATCAATATTTTCAAACTGGAATACTAAACCCATTTTGACTGATAGTCCAAGTCGATGTCCTCTTTCAAAAGCAATTTCTCACAATCACTCCATCGTTGATTCGCCTAAGCGAATTAAGATGAGGTGCGCTTTCAATTCGTTGAAATAAATATTGGAAAGATCTGGGTGGCGCCGCTCAAATGAATCGTTGAGCTTATTTACTTTCAAGAAGACGTCCTAGGCTAGACCTGGATGCTGTCTGGTTACACAAGCGCACTAGTTCCTCACAACCTTGCCTACCGAACACCATGTGTTAGTTTGTACACAGGTGGAAGCCTGCAAAGGCCAGCTTGATGATCAGCTCGGTAGTGGCTAGGACTCGAACATTTTAACTATTCGTTTTTTTCAAGGAAATGTCAACAAGGACGTTAGAAGTATAATAATAGAGAGGACAAGAAATTTGTTTTATGACAGCGTCCAGTATAGTGCCGTATTCGCATTTTCCTTGAAACTATTGACTGCGTAAACTACTCGGACGACGATGACGATGCCATAGGACTTACGAAAAACTCTAAATCCGCTTCTCTAGAGCGCGTAATTGATAACGATCATATTATGACGACACACTATAGGAATGCAGTAAAGATTTCCTTAACCGAAAATTTAAAATCTGCCCAATTCATAGATTTTATATCTTAAAAAGGCCACGAGTGCGATAAAATAAAAGAAGAATTATCTCAAAATAAAACTAATAAAATTCTTATTTTGCTGTATAATACAATATATTAATAATCAAATCAAAGAACTTTCGTCTAAGTTTTTTTTTTCTAATAATCATAAATATCTATTTTATTGCCGTTATGCAGTTTTCTCGCCATAAAAATGTCAGCGTAAGTCGAGCGCGCTAATTTTATCCGAAACTGTCTTGTTAGCAAGATATTTATGGAAGACCGTTCACCTCTATTATGGCAACGAAATGATTATTGCCCATTAAAGTGAGCCAAATTAATGAAATTACAACGTCGTAGGGAACTTAATCTATTAAGCGAGAGAAATTATAAAATATTAAGCGAATCTTATTTAGAAAACCAACAAATTTTGCATGTAGCTAAACATTCTGTAAAAAATTCTTATCAATAAGTTGAATTCACTGATTTATTTGTGGTTATAAAGACGATTTTTTAATTCAATGTTTAATATTTGAGAGTTTGGTTCCCGTTCTATATTTACTAGATTCTTGTATATACCATAGTATAGCAAGAAAAACGTACATATTTTGTAGATATATATAATAATTAAAATCGTTGCACCTTAGTTTTAGGTTATACACCACAATAAACACATTTTTATTTGTTGACGGAATTTATTGTATGTTGATATATCTCATTGTTATATTAGCCCCAGACGTATTAATGTCAAATTAACTTTATATTAATTGATGGCCGTTAGGGCCGAAAGTTTCTCGAGTGGCAATCACGATTCGGTGACATGGCGTGGATAGGCCCCTACTAGGTGAGCTGATGACATAGTTGGCAGAAAGTCCCTGAGTGCAGGCAGTGTAAAGCTCTCATCGTGGCGATCTATTGGGCAGGCCTGTGCCTTACAGTGGGCGTCCATTGGCTGAAAGGAAAAAGAACTCTATACTTATTGCTATTAAATCTAATATATAAAATTCTCGTGTCACGGTGTGCGTGATTAAACTTCTCCGAAATGGCTCGACCGATTTTCGTGAATCTTAGCGTGCACATCGGCCAGAGTGGAGAATCGGACAACATCTATTTTTCATTCCTCTAAATGTTAAGGGTGGTCCACTCCTAATTTTATTGTATTTTTTGGACAAAATTTTTTGTTTTTATTTTTTTATGATACAGCATACAAAAATACATACAACCCTAAATTTTCACTCATCTGCGATCAACCCTTTTTTTACTTGTTAATTAAAAACTTTATTTTTCTGCAAAACAATGCTTGCGGGATCAGCTTGTATTTTTATATAATATCATTGTAAATAAATGTACAGATAACGTTTGTTGTATTTTCAGTCGTAAAGAAGTATTTGAAAATGTTATTTAATACAATGCATTAAAAATTAACTAGGCGATACATTAACCGTCGTTATTAAAACTAGAAGTCTATGAAATCTATAACAACTGTTATATCCAAATAGATAAGTATGATTATTTAGGCTACATATTTTAATTCTCTTATTCCGTTCTAGAAAATGATCTGAGTTTCGATCAAATGGAATGACAAAATTGCTTTAAATGAAATGGGGACGTAGGTCGATCAATTCAGTTCTTCGCATCGTCCTTACAAGATACTGTAAATCCGGTTTAGAAATGTATTTTAGGGCTAAATTGAAAATGGGTAACAGTTCGCATATAATCAAAATTCCGTTCTATCTGAGTTATTTTGAATATCAGAGGCATTGTGTGGAATCTGTGAAAGTATTTTTGAAATTACTCGTGTATTATCCTGCTATTACTTTAATCTACACATGTTTAATTACATTGGTAAACGTAACAAACATGTTGCGTTTACATTACACTTGTAGCATTCACGTTAAAATCCTTTACATACACACACGATTTACGACACACGAACTGACACACCTGTACATCAAAAGTGTGTGCGAATTCTTACATATATAAATAAACTTTGAATTCGAATTTGCTACAGGTATATTAACCAGTATGGTCGTCGATATTTTTAGTTCCTTCCTCTCTTTTTAAATAACGTTCGTTAATGCTACGTATTACATGCCGATTGTTCGTTCGAATTCAAATTCGAAAGCCGATTTTAATACGGATACTGACAGTCAGATAATCGGTTACATTTTTTTCGTGGATTATAACTGAATTTATTTTACTCACCAATAAAAAAGGGATAAATACAAGTGCGGATAGCACTTTTTGTTAACTTTTTGATGTAATTGAAATATAAATATTTTAAATATTAAGTGTTAAGCATTAAAAAGTTATTTATGTCGATTTATATATGATAAGGTGTTAATATATGAAACATTAAGAGTACTATTCTGTTCTAGATTTTAAAAAGTTTAGCTGCTATTGAATAAGTGAAAACTATATTTACCATCTCCTTCTTAATCGCTTCCTCCTGCTGCTCCTCCTTTGCTATAAATTTTTCTGGCTGCTCAATTTTGTGATCTGCTATTTTGTGAAAGTTTTAAGGGGCCGTACACACTGGTTTTGAACGCTTTTGAAATTACGCCATTCGAGTACATGACGTCCCCTAGCTCTTTTATCTTCTACATATCAACAACAATTAACTTCTTTAGAATGTCCGGGATCCTTCGTACAATGTAGCCGAAGTAAATAAGTATTCTACGCAATAACTACAAAAATTACAAACTATGTATATGTTTTAATTTCTGCAAGCAGTTTTACAATGTTAAATTTGGTATTGTTACAGATCTTTTTGTCGGATTAGTCTACGTGTTTGTGGACATCGTTCAAAAGATAACGATAGCATGGTTGGCGGGAGAGTTTATGTGCAAAATTGTGAAATTTCTTCAGGTAAGTTTACGAGGAAAACGTCCGTTTTTTTAAGTAAAACGATAAGAATAAATAAGATAAAAAGAAAGAAAAGAAACAACGTTATAATTTTTTTATTTTTAGCTTGTTTATTCTAACAAAATCTTTCTAGTATATACACTTACATATGTTGTTCTGTAGTGGAAACCACTGATCGGCAGGGGCAACGTAAGTCATCCACCAATAAGGTTCACAGATAGTCTTGTTAAAATAGTCTAACAGTCCTATTGGAATTTTAAGGGAGACTACATATTTCCTGCGGTGGACGTCATAGAACTGAAATGGTGACCATAATGATGATGAATAATAGAACAGGTATTTTATATAAACGTATAGATTGAATACTCAAATTTAAGACATTCTTTCGAAGTTCAGAATCTATGGAATTTCGTCTTCAGGATTTCTTCTTCCTTATCTTTTCAGTCGATAAACGCCCACTGCAAACCATAGGCCTCCTCTAAAGATCGTCTTTTCGACCAGCCTTGCGCTGCCCGTAACTTTCACCAATTTTCTGTGACCCAAACCATGTTGTTGGTCCACCTAATGGAGGCTTACTGACGCCTCGTCTACCGACTCCACTAAATTCTGTTAAATTATAAACATGTATAACTTTTGGTAACAACTAAAAGTTCTACTACATTAAATAATTACCTAATTTACAGATATAACTTAGGTTTTTTTTTTAATTTTAATGAACATTATTTTTGTGTGGTTTACGCAACAATACTTACATCGTATTTACAGTGAAGTGAAGATCGGAAAATAAATATTTTCATATATACTTTACATGTCTTAGAATAGTTACATTGAAACATATTACCCGCACGAAATTCAATTAAAATATTTGGGACGGGAATAAACAAACCCACTAAATCACAATCAAAGTGATTTCTTCGCAATAAACGAGGGTGAATTTCAATTACCGACGTTTCCGGTCAAAGCTAATTTCCTTACGACAATACACGTTTTCATTTAACTACTAACGTGCGGTTGATGGCGGAATACCGTTCGTTTTAAAATTAAAATGAAACTTAATGAAGTAGTTAGCCTTATTGTTCCTCCGAGAAATGTATAGAAAAATATTAGTTCAGGTTGCAGTTAATATTACTTTAGAAATGCTATTCTAATAATCGTAACTGATAAGCCATCAACCAACCCCTCACTTTAAAGCTCACTTCATACCAAAGTCAAACGTTTTTATATCATATAACGAAACTTCGATCGGATAAAAAGAAATTATTATAAATAAAGATCACAAAGTTTATTAAGGTTTTTGGGATCGTTGTCGATATAATTGTTAATATTTGTTTATTCCGATCAAATTAAATAAAAACATAAAGTATACAATATTATTACTTGATGAGTACAAGAACATGAATTACATTTAAAATCATTTTAAAACATTGCTAAATATCGTTTAGATTACCGTCGTTTTTGTTGAATTGAAAAGAATTTTTCTTTATTTATAATTCTGACATTTGAGGTTGTTTTAGGTGCTTTATGTAACCAAAAAATATTAGACTGAAAAAATATGATGCGCAAGTTTTTGTCTAGTCTTTCTCTATTATCGCATCTGCCGTATATTATTAGGTTTTATCTGGCTACAAGTTTTTAAATCGAACGAACTTAGTAAGCGCTGATATTGGAAAATACTTATGGAAGTTAAAAGCAGCGTAGAGCATGAACGATTGGGGAACGCGTTCCGATATTTGGGTAGACGGTTTGAATGTTATAACTTTGTGATTGTTTTGAAAATTATCACAACTAATATTCAGAGCCATTTATTTTATTAGTCTTATTTGATTTCAGATACTTTCTAATGTTTATTGCAATGTTATTTACAATTATGATTGTATTTAAAGATCAATATATAGAACAACGTGATTTTGACTTGTTATTTATTTTTTACTTTATTTGAGATAAACAGTAACAAAAGGCAGTAAGACAGTACAAACTAAGAAGCTTAGAAATATAAAATTAATTACAATTGTTACTTTATAACTATCTCACTGAGAACATGTAATGATTTATAGTCAGACAATGACAAAACAGATAAAAACATTACTAAACAGGGATCAAAGATTATGGTTATGTAATCTTTATCATTAATTAAAATATTACTTTATTTTAGCTATAATTCCAAAATTATAAAAACATTTTTAATTTCGATAAAGACCCACCTGAATTTTCAAATATTTTTTATTGTATTATTTTATTTTAACACGCTATCATTATTATCATTTACTCAGCCGTCAGGCGTCTATTGCTGGACTTAAGCCTCCTCTATAATTTTTTTTAGGGGGACTATCTGCTTTAATTACACATCCGGGGATCACTCTCCATAACCTTAAAACCTCAGAGGTCAACTGTTCCGCGCGCTGTATGGTCTGTCCACTGCTACTTCGAGTTGATAGTTAGCTAAGCTGCGTTTGTTGCTTTCATTTGTCTACAGATCTCTTTATTCCCGATTCGATCTCGAGTAGAAAGTCCGTAGTATATAGAACATTAATTTATTATTGGATTTTCAGAGTATTTGAATTTATTTTCGTGGTTTTAGAAGAGTTTAGTAAATGTATAAAACGTCCTAATACTTTCAATACTTCTAGTATTATTTTTTGTTTTTAAGCCTACTACTTTTTATCAAATTTATATTTGTTCCAGGCGGTGGTAATGTACGCTTCTACTTATGTGCTAGTTGCCTTAAGTATAGATCGTTGCGATGCTATAACTAACCCAATGAACTTCTCAGGAAGCTGTAAGTATATTTTCTTTCACTATAGCTATATTTATAGAAAAAAAACCTTCTTGGTTCTTCAGTTTGGTGTTTATATTTAGCAAACTAGAATCGATGAGTAAGGGTTATGTTATTTATAAAGTTAAAAAACCAACATGGCTGTCTAATGTATCTATCTCTAGCGGGTTTTATCGTCGAATAAAAACAATTTTTTCACACAATTTTTAAATTAAATAGAACCCGTAAATAGTTTTGTGAACATTTATTTTTTCTATAAAATAAGATTTATTTTATATATGATGCTCATGTTATTTTTATTATTATTTAAGATTTTAAATTATGACGTATAAATAAAATATATAAATCTTAACCTTCTATGAAAAATAGTGACAGACACATTATAAATACAAGATATAAAAATAAATTCGAGACATCTAAATTTTGTCTTCAAAATATTAACAAATCGTTCAAGGGTCTGAGTGTACTGACACATACTCGTAATAAAGATATGATAGAGGTTTTTTGCTTAGTTTTAAATATAAAATAAAAGTATAATACCAAATGAACCTTATTATAGCATTCACGTGTTTTTAGTTGATAGAAATGTGCAGAACTTGGTTTGATGACTTATTATTATGATTAATAATGTATGATAAGTAACTTTATTTTAAAGAGCAACTTTTGAATTTTGGTCGGCTTTTCTCAACAGATCACCCTTCCGAGCCGGTGGTAGCTTACTACTTATAATGTTAAAATAATAGACGATTCAAAAGCGCATGTAAATGCCAACTCTAACAAATATATTTTAAATTTTTATTTTGAATTTAACGAGTAAAAGTATGAAAATCGTAATTGAGATTGTTAATAATTTCAAGTATAAATTATAAGTAAATTCTATGTGATTGTAAATGTTATGCTTGCCCAAGTTCGAAAAAAATATTTTATTAATAATAAAGATAAATTAAAAATTACGTTACATAATATAAGGGAATCCAATTACATTAAACCACCTCATCGTTACAAAATCACAATGGTCTTTAACGTAATAATATAATTGAATAAAAAGATTGATTTTATTTAAGTAATTTCAATAAAAACGCTGTAGTAAAATTCCTAATAGGTCAGTTAAATGATTAGTTTATGGGCACTCTTTTAAATGAACCAAAGTAATTGAAATCCATTAGAAACGTTATTGTAAAGAGGGCTTTATTTATACATTTTATGTTTTTGATGTGAATAAAATATATATTTAATGCATATCAATAGTTCTACATAAAATTTTGAAAGATATGGAGAGAGATAATAGAGAGATAATATAGAGATAATATGGAGAGAGTCGAAAATGAATTTAGAAAAATATTTTTCTAAATGCATTCGTTACTCACTTTCTGGTCTTTGTCGTTAAATAATTCAATATTCTTACCCTATGTAGCACACAACAAAGTCATGGCTAAATATTTGTAATATAAATTGTTTTGCTTCTGTAGTTTATGGTTTATACCTATATTATATTCCAGGGAACCGTGCCAGGGGCCTTATAGTGTCGGCGTGGCTCATAAGCATTATATTCTCTATACCACTTCTTATTCTATATGAAGTAAAAGAAGTACAAGGTAATGTATTGCCACATATACTTTGAACATTTGTTATTATTTTATGCCATATGAAAATTCTATATGGCAACATGAATTGTATATTTTTTAGTAATTATTATCATAAATTTCCCTTCATTTTCTTTATCTTATCGAATATTGTATTGTTTACCATTTTACCCGTAGCAATCCAGATCGTCCTTCTATTTCGTTTTACGCCTTGTAGATTCCAATTTAAAACGTTTCAACCACGACTTATACATGAATTAGAATATGGTACAGTTGATCCGCTCAAATTAAAATCTATCGGTTTTGGAATTGACAGACATCAAATTCTAGTTCTCTTTTTGTTAACCATTATCTAACACTTTTGACTTGACTTTTAGGACAGCTACAATGTTGGATAGATCTGGGAACGCCTCGAAGGTGGCAAATTTGGATGTCACTGGTGTCAGTGATGATATTTGTGCTCCCAGCATTGGCTATTGCTGCTTGTTACGCTGTCATTGTTTTGACGATTTGGACCAAGAGTAAAGCTGTCGTAATGAGTCCGCCCATTAATTCTCGTAGAACAAAAACATTGCGGAATGGTAAGGTCATCACAATTTTTTTATAAAGCAATCGTCTACACATACTTGTATATTTGATGTACATTATTTTATGGAAACCTAATAAATTTCAAGATGTTGTTGTCCATTGTACAATGTAGTCGTATAATAACAATATAATGTGAAATATCTAAACTTAAATTTCACATTATATAAATATAGATTTTTTACTTACATATTTCATAATATTTTCTTTTCTGACGTAAGGTCAAGTCGAATCTGATCCTGATTCAAGACGAGCCAGTTCCAGAGGATTGATACCGCGGGCCAAGATCAAAAGTGTCAAAATGACTTTCGTCATTGTTTTCGGTATGATCGTTATATCTGACAATTTTTAATTTAATAGTGTTAAATTTCCTAAGTTTTGCGTCATAAATTGGACAGTAGATACATCAAAGTTTATAATAATATAAATAATTCTAATCAATTTTATTTATTTCGTTCAGAAATACGAGTATCATAATAATAAGATTATATGTACAAACAACCTATGTCTTGTTTTAAATATTAATAGCAGTCATAATCCAGTTATAGCTTTAAAAATGATTCGAATGTTTTATTGAAACCGGAAACAAGTTTACGATCTCTCTTGCATAATATATATTTATATATGAAACTTGTCTGTAAGACTTGTATGTAAATAAAATAAGACCTTGTTTCAGTTCAAGATTAAAATATTTTTAGAACAACATCGCTTCTCTTCCTGTCCAGTATTTCTTGTAACTTGTATTTATTTTTTTTTCTTTTGACAAGTCGTAAACTTTTTATGATGTTTTTCTTGAGTTTCGTTCCGTTTCGTAAATTTAAAAAGATTTTTATATCGACATTTATTACTACTGTGATCTATGAAAATATTTATCGAGTCGGATGTTTGTGAAAATCTTAGATGTTAAATTTATTGCATCATATATATTTTTATTAAGGTAACCATCAATTCTGAATATTTTTCGAGTGTAAAAAATTTCGATAGTTTAAAATAACAAAATTTGATGTCATTTATTTATTAAAAAGAACCAGGTTGCGTTTCACAGTGTCAAATGTTTATTTTCGTGTACAGTTATTTAAATTAGTTTTTACTTAATCAATTACAATGTCCAAAGATTTGAGAGCAGTGTGCGTAGACTATGATTTTATAGAAACTGCTATTTTATTGTGCCCGTCTATACTGACTACGATTTCTATACGTTTTGTTATCAACCATTAAACCCTTCAGGCAGTTTTATTTTTTTTATTTTAGGCACGTCTGCTGCTAGATAAAGGTCTCTCCTGTTGATTTCCAATAAGACCAGTTGAAAATCAACCTGTATCCAGAGTCTTTTTAAAGTCAAATCACCTTGAGAATCGTTGTTTTATACTGCGCTTTGCCGTTCCGTCTACACTGCAAAAATTTAGGCTATCTATTCTGCGTTTACGTGGTTAATATCCGTATCAAAATGTAAATAATAATATTTTTAATCCGACAGTGTTCGTGCTGTGTTGGTCTCCATACATCGTGTTCGATCTATTACAAGTCTACAACCACATACCGCCGACGCAGACCAATTTAGCGATAGCCACTCTCATCCAAAGTCTGGCGCCGTTAAATTCCGCAGCGAACCCCTTAATTTGCTGCATGTTTTCTCCGCATATTTACACAAGTCTAAGGTAACAAAATTATTTTGGTGTTAATTTATTATAAATTAAAAGCGTAAAGTTGCCGCCGGGGATACTAAAAATATCAATAATATCTTATAGATAAAGAATAATTATTAAAACTTACTGTTTATACCAGAATCGATGTAAAATGTAAAATAGTGTAAATCCTTACTGCTAAATCTTAGAATTTCTCTAATGAAGCGTTTTTATAGTAAATGCGTTGCTTTGTGTCTGCAAAACAGAAAAAGTTTTTTAGAAGTATATATAACCGGCTGTCATGTCATACCAATACTTAGGAAAAGTTATACTTAGATATAATATTTTATATGTTTCCACAGTTTCTATTAATAGTTAAAGATAATTTGACTTTTATACTTTGTTTGATCGTTTCATGGTAGTTCATATCCAAAATTTCAATTTACTGTGAATAAAAATTAAAAGCCTGTACAAAATTAATCTATAACTATTAATTGTGTATTGAGGCCCCCATTAGCGATGACTATGTTGCAATGAGTAATTATTTTACTGGACATTTCCCTTCTTTATTGAAATTGTTTAAGGTATAAACGCTTTAAAGCAGTGCATACAATTAATGGTCTCAGTTGTATTAATAACATAATGATGATCTAGTAAGAAATAGTTCTATTTCAAAATTTATAATTCAAATTCTGATTCTAAAATATTAAACTTTATTAATGTTTGTTATCTGTCGCTCTAGACAATGTAGACAGCGAGAAGTTATTGTACTTTGAAGGCTTTTGTTGATAACATCCTTTTATTACTTTTATACTTCTGACCTATCACATTGTATACAAGGGCACAATTTGAAAATATATTTTGTTGTCGTCTATGTTAGCTGTATCAAATGTTCTGCATTTTAGACGTGTTCCTCCGTACCGGTGGTTGTGGTGCGGCAAATCCCACAAGCGTCACGTCCGTGGTACGCTTCGTTCAAGATCCGACTCCACCGCAAATTCCGATCTTCTCAGCTCGACGCACGCGCGACGTTCACATTCTGTGGCAACGGTAATTATAATTGTAATATATTTATCTTGATTTACTGAAATACATTTACTTACCTACATAGTTGACGTACATTAAAATGCTTATAAATACGAAAATAAATAAAACTAATAAAGATTATCGAGTAAGAGGTTAAATTCAGAGTAAACTTATTTATGTGCTTTAGATAGGTTTAACCCAAAATATGCGTAATTTTCAATAATTTATATTAACATACATAATTTAACAGGTATTCAAAACGAATACGCATACAGATATCGATTTTTTATTAAAATTTTCTAGTGTTTTATTGGCAAAACGGCAGGTCTACGAACTATTGAATTTCATGATATCATGCGTTTATGAGGACAAAGGAGGAAGAAAATAATTAATGATAAAAGAACTAGTATAATAGAAAATCATTGCCGGCTAATATCAGTGCAAGTTTTAATTAGTCTATACAGTGCAATAACTGTAAATAAATTAACATACCGAGAAGATAAATGATATTATGTCATATTAAGATCCTGGATATTTAACTAAGATAAGACTGAAGTTTAATTTGAAGTTTTATTAAAAAAAGACTTGACACGGTTTATGTTATTAAAGTTGACCATTTTTTGCTTGAAGGAAATAGGACATTTTTTAAAAACATACCGTAGTATGCTTGTCTCATATATCAAGATTGGCATACAGCGTGGTTTATTATAGGTGTAAAAGTTTCAAAGTTATAACTCACTTCCTCTCAATTAATGTATGGCATGTCCTGTCCAAGTATAATGTATCAATTTTTAGTAGTAGTAAATAAAGCAATGATAAAATGGTAGGAAAAAACGTTTTCAAAGTTCGGATTACTACATGTTATAATATATTTTACTGATCTGTCGCTTTCCAATAGAAAAAATAAATTATTGTAAAGTATTTGTGTGTGTAAAATGATCTATTTCTACAGAGTAATTAGAAATAGACGAAAAACTTTTAAAGCTTTTGCTTAGAAATAAGCTTTACATTCACACTCTTTAAAACTTTTATGTTAAAAAAATCACCGGGTATATTGAATTGAAACACGACATATATTTCAAACAAATTTATTCCATTTCAGGTTTTAAATCGTACACGCAGTAGCAGCATATCCCGAGCACAACCCGAAAACCGTCGCACCCAACTCCTTGTACTAATATCATCCCGGGACTGACAGCGGATGCCCGCTTATGAACCCGCTGATGACGTCATGCTATAAAGCGACCAACACACGCGACGAGACGGGAACGGAACGGGCTCAAGAACGGATGTAATTAAACTAAAAATAAGTTTTAATTAGATTACAAAATGCCAGTATGTACTGCATTTAGCGCTGATCTCCAACTGAAGTGACTTTTGTGGGTAGTTACATGCCAGTCATGACGACTGTAAGTTATCGCAAAACATCTGCAACGAAAAATTTATACGTATTTTTAGCATTTTGGTATCATATAAAATGCCGTCTTTAATATTGACATATAAGATTTGACTTTCACTAAAATATGTCGAATTTATTATGTTTGTAATAAAATTAAAACAATCCAAATTGAACGCTTTGTAAAATTTTAAAAATAAGATTATTTCTTGCTATCTTTCTTAATAATATGGAAATAGTTTTACTTAAGGTTTTATGTTAGAAATACTATTGATATTTAGTATTTCACTTGCCTTTTCGTCTTGCCAAATATTCTTTTGTGTGATTTAACGCACATCGAAATATATTATGTAGCATGTACACGTCTATGCTATGCAATATAAAATAAACATTTCAGAAACTTGGCGTTAATCTTACAGCTAGAATTCTAAGTAAGGAATAAGTATCTTTTAACATTATTTCAGCTATTTAATAAGGCAAGCCGTTGTTTGCCAAAGAAGTTACAAAACGAGGTTTATATTATAGATGTACTAATGTGGGCATAATGCATAAATTTTTAAAACAATTTAGGTGTTTCGTACTCAACGAATGCTATAGTAAAGTAGTAATTTTTATCTTCATAGTGAATGGTAATTTTTTATTAAAAAAAATCGTGAGTAATTTCGTATTATAACAAAAACATCTTAGTGTTTAAAATTTATAAGATTATTTATTAATTAATGTAAATACTAATAGCCAATTTAGAGGTTCAATTTTAGCGAAAGTGGATTAAATGGCTCCAAAGATATAATGCTAAGAATCTTGGTTATTCTTAAAGAGTATTCTAATTTCTCAATTGCTGTCATTACTACTACTTCCTATTATACTCACTTTTGATTCAATTATAACTATATGTGCCAGTTCTCATCATTTTATGTACTGTATTTTGATATGTTTATTATTCCTGGATCAAATCTGATAACTGATTGTGTAATAATTGTTGTTAAAGATTTTATAAATAAATAATATTATGTTCCATTAAAGTTTCTGATACTTTATATTTCCTATTTAATTATGATTACAATTAAATTTTATTCCCGGTTACAATGTGTAGACATTTGCCTTCTTAATTATTTTATTCGTAACAAACCAATATCAAAATATTTCTGTTATTTTTTTTAAATAAGCTCATTTATAAATTCTGCGAACAATTTAGATAGTTACAGTTCTTAATTATCGCTTTTTAAAAAAAAAAAAAAACTAAGGTATGTAGCTAGTAAGATGTTTAGTGCGTATTTATTCTAAAATACCAAAGACTAATTTAACAAAATATTGTATTAAATCAATGTTATGAAATTAATTAAAAATTGCACTTTACGTTGACGAAGCATGTACAAAAAATGTATATTATTCATTCGTACTTATTATCATTATAGTTCGTAGACGATGAAAAATATGTACAAGTATTTTTGTAATAAATTAGATATTAGGGTATATGTGATGGGAGATTATATAAATAAATGTATTGAAGAAAATTTATTTTATTACCAAAATTTTCTACCTCGACTAATTATGATATTTACTTATGTTGTTTTATGATAACCTGTTCTCGAGTAACAATGTTTCGTTTTACGAGGGATAACTTTGTGTATTCGTTTAGGGTGAGGAACGATTTAAGTTAGACTTGTGTCGAAAAGTATACTAAAAGTGCGTATGTAGTTTATTATTAAATGTATTAATCTAATTATTGCACCTGAATGAGAATTAGTAACAGATTGATAATGATAATTGACATTTTCTTTATTATAAAACGCCATTATTTATTAGTGTTTTGTAATAATTATCACTGTATAAATCAATTATCACCGTAACATCACTATGAAATTTATGTTTAATGTGCTTCATTGGAATTAAATTTACGCGTTGCAGCACCTTTAAAATCAAAAATCAGCTAGATATTTGCATACTTGTTTTGAGGCCAAGGCTTCAGTAACACTTTCAAGAGTATAATTTTTATATATTCTTTAAAAAGAGTCATTGTAATAGTACATTAAAAACTATATGCCTAGTTCCGAAGAAAATATAATTTTTTTTTGCTTCTTCAGGGTGTTGATTATGTCCATACCGTTCCTCTAAAAGATCTGTTAAGTATGGTACTCAAAGTCGTTAGAAAAATTATTAGGTTTATAAGTAATTTATGAAGTTAATGACATAGGCTATAGCTATGACTTAGGATAAGCAAAGGAAAAAGTTCAAATAGTGGCCTTATTGTAAATGATGATTACATTCAGAAAGCTAATGGATGGGCTTATGTACCACAGAGCAAACAGTCAATAAGTGACGGAAAGGGTTAAAAATACGATGCAAATGAATATTAGAATGCACAATACAATGCATAGTCAATTAATTATAATAAGCAACACATAAACTAAACTATATTTCAAGCAATATTTACAAAGATCCAGTCATATTCAAAAGTCTAGAGGAAACATATGACAGTGACATGGAACAAAGCTTCTCTAACCTTTGGATAGAATATGGTTAGCTTTCTTACTTTATTTTCTCAATAAAAGCATCCAACGTTGAATAATGTATTAAATATGAAAGATATGTGAAGTATTTTGATATATCATACCACAATACTCTTTATTTTTAAAGCACAAAATATCATCACTGACATATCAGCCGATAAACGCCCACTGCGAGGCATTCATCTCCCCCAAAGATGACTGCATCTAGCGGCTTTCCGCAACTCGACTATGAGTTGGGAAGTCACTTTCCACTAAGAGGATCTACTTACGCCGCATCTACCGGCACAAATTTTAGGTAATTAAATATAAACTTGGTAAATGTAAACTTTAATTTAGACCTAAGCGCTCTCTCTGTGATTTATAGGAAATTTGTATTAATGGAATCGACTCGAAGAATATCATGAATTTCCTGACAGATGTCTCTGAAAAAAATTATTACACAGAAACGAAAATGGAACCCAAAAGTTTATGGTAGTAATACTACTTGTATTAAAATAATTATATTAATCGCTAATATAATATTATAATTTTTTTAAAACATAATTATCACCGAAAGATTTAATTTTACAATGAAGGCAATGGTGCTGCTTCTCGAGAAATATGTTCGTACTTTTTAAAAGAAAAATACACCAATGACAAAGATCCGGCACAAAATACACCTGAAATACGCGAAGGTGAGTTATTATTTTAAGGTTCTCGGTAGAAGATTTTATTTCAAATACCTCAAGGGTAAAAGATAATCCAAATTGACTGTATAATTTCCATTTTCTGTTACGTGTATATACGAAAAAAATATCAGTAAAAGTAGGAAGGGGTTCTTTTTTTCTGACAACGTAGTGTATATCTCAAAATAATATAGTATCAAGACTTCATAAATTTATTTACTTGTTTGTGGGCTAGCATGTACGGTATTAAAATACGTTTGTGTTATTTCTCAGAATGATTTAAAAAAAAAATAAGAACTACATAAAACAGTGTTTGAAACCCCTTAAACCATGTGAAAATTTTCAAGTCACAATAAAGCTTTGAAATGATTCGCTATACTACTATATTAAGGTTATTGTGAAAACGATTACAAAAGCCTATCTCTGTTGCAACAAACAAGCTCTCTCACTTGAGATCAGGGCGTGGTTGATACTCGTAGTCATTGTAAGAGAGTTCAATTATAAAAAAATAAAATTAAATAGGTGTTACATTAGTTACGTAGCAGTAAATGTTGGTAACACCAGTTTAACACTAGATGTCGCTGTATCAATTCATAATTAGCTCTGTAATTTTGAACATTTTAGAAGGTTTGAATAAGTATGAATCATGACTATAAAATTTTTAACATACCGTAGAAGCATATACACTGAAGATACGTTATAAATATGCACCAGCCAGACGAAATCTTTTAGTACCCGTATCATTCCTGTAAGATTAAATGTATTCCTTCAGCTGAAATTAATTTGTTACGTCCAAGGAGGAACAGTGTATTCTTCATTAAAAAGGAATTTCACAGGTGAGGATCGCGAGTATTGGTCGTGATTAGTATAATTTTAGCATTTTTTTTTCTGTGGATTGTTTCTGCTTGTCTCGGTTTTCTTCTTGCTTTTAAAATAATATACATTGAGAGATAATTTAATAATTTAAGTTTTTCGCTATCTTAGCCACAAAAACTCTAGATAATTTGTAAAAAATCACTGATATTTTTTAAAGTGTCGCGTGAATTTTGTAAAACATGCCCAATGTAGCTTTAAATTGCGTTAGCGTTCGTGTGGTATGCTCTGAGCAATTTTGGATTGTACTTGGGTTAATGTATATACAAAAGACTATAACATATAAGTTGATAATTTTCTTAAAAAAAGTTGATTCTTTTCATTAGTATTTTCTTATATTTTTTCGGATCTTTACTAAAAACTAATGGCATCTAAATGCAAATGTGTAGATCCGGACGGCAGCTGCTACGATCGTAAACAACGATTTTCGAGAATTTTCGATTTGTTCGCCACATTTTTGAAATGGCATTTGTATACAATGAATTGGGGAATAATTGAGATTGTAACATTCTTATTTTCGTTATGTCGTACGAAAAAATAGTAAATAATAACTTTAGTAAAGTAATATAGTTTGATTATCGTGATTTGATTACTGAAAATGGATTTAACTTTTAAAATATTTTCCAGTTTAAAAGTTTCCTTTGCAAGTTACACACTGTCATGAATTTCAGGTTATTAACTTAAAATAATAATTCTGCGTTAATACAAATAATTAATTTGAAATTTTATATTAAAACTTTATTAAATGTTTTTGTAGTAAACGATTGACGGTGATATTTCCAACATGAAGAATAACAATAAAAATGATAGTAACAGACAAAACAAAAACGGATAGCGTTGTTTTCAATCGAAATTGTTCTGAGATATATGTTAGTGCAAATTGTCTGTGAACAGCATCTCGTCTCGGATCACACAGTTATTGTAGATCAGCCACAGTGTTTTATTACACCGTCTTTCTTAACATTACATTGTTTTTTTAGATTAAAATTATTTAATTTGATAGTATTGATATAAATATAATAAAATAGATGAATATTAAAAAGATGTATATATATAACTGCTATCGAATTGTCAATAATGATCATAAAATTGTTTAAAAATCAATCTGGTGTATCCTACATAAAGTTTACATAAAACTATCTGCCTCGGTAAACTTCGTACTGACAAAAGTTATCGACCTCAAAAATATAAAAAAATAGAGTTCTTATTTTATTTATTGAATTGATTTCTTAATAGCACACAACAATTAATGACTAAAATAAGTTTTAGTGTACAGCAAGATTTAAAAATATAATGGAATCACATAAATAATGATTATAAAGTGACATTATTATATTTTTACGCTTTTCGGTATACGATATTTTTTAGTTTCCTTATACATATCCTGCTAGAGATGAAAAACGGATTTCAATATTATGTAACCACATTCGTATTGGATAAATTTTGCGTAAAGAAGCTGTTTCACTATATGTACACGCATAGTGAAATGATTACGAATGCGTTCCTTATAAGAATTATTTAATTTATTGTTAAACGTGTTGTTTTAAGAAAAGATATTTATTATTAAATATCAATATTAGTGACGATTTCAAAACGTCTAAACCATGTATTTCGTTGTCATTTTTGATTTATTGGTAATATTAAAATCCTTTACAATTGAACCACCAATAAATATTAAATAAGGTCACATGTCATCAACATCAAAGGAGTACGTTTCGTTTGTCAACGTCAAAGTACTTTCGATTCGAAGAAGGTCACTCAAGAACAAAAGGAAAGATTACGACTGGATAAAACTCGTTTCAACAAAACTTCTTAAAGAGAGCTTTGACATTGCATGATTTACGAATATCATATCTTCGACGTCATCGATTTCATTTCATAGAATATGAGATTATTGGAAGCGCGTTATCGTGAGAAGACATTTTAATATTTCCTAATATTTAATACAGTTCAATAAATTTATATACGTTAGTTCTAATATACAGGTTGATAGATTTATATATGTAAAAGCTTCAATGGGTTAAAAGTATAGTTGATTTATCAGCAAAAACTTTTAGAGTTTTTACACCTATTTACAATCACCCGGAATAAAATGACCACTTTGTAACTCTAATGAAATGCGCCAAGCCAATATCTTTTGCAATAAAAATTCTGCAGGGACAGATAGTACACAATAATTAATTTTAATATGTAGTAATCAGAATTTTGGAAACCTCTTTCTTTTTATATTATTATAACGTTGTTTAATATTACGGAGACGATTAATTTATGAATAAGAGATACCATTTATTATTTGGCATCGAATGCTTAATACTATATAATGTGAGGAAACTAGCATTATCCCTAAAATCCAAAAGTTGGTGTTCTACTGCCTCAGGGTGGCTCAAATGGTCATGGTAGTCTAAATTGGCCTTCATAAATATTTTACATGCTAAAGATATACATCATCGTCTTGAACGTAATAGAGAGAGAATATAAATTATTTATCGTTAGTACAATCTGGCTATACGCCTATAACTAATTACCTGTATAAATTAATTTTAACGCAACTTTGATATACTAAATTGTAATGTACTTCGTTCACAAATGGAATCTTTATGAAAAATGTATTAACGCACATTTTTTTACAAAGTAATTGAAATAAATGAATAAATTTTGCATAGCTATTCCAATTTAAAATAAAAGTAGTCATAACATTTCGATTAAAATAATGAAGAAAGAAGAATTCTATCATATATAATAGTGTAATAACATTAGCGTCGGTATATTTCAAACGGTCGTTGGACTTTTTCATTTCAGACGTGCAAATTATTTATGATAATTTCAATACTCATTAGAATTACGACAAAATTCGTATTCATGTAATTTATGTTCGAGCAGGTAAATTTCAACTGTTTGCAGTTTAAAATAAATATTTTTGGACTGATTATTAACATGACTTTATCTAACTGTTGCTTGCTGATTTTTCTTCTTCCAAAATTAAAATATTCTTTATTCAACTATGCTGTTACAAGTACTTTCAAATCGTCAATTAACGTAAAATGCCATTACTGTCAGTCCTACAAGAAGCTATTACCAGCTCCGAATGCAGTTTTGCCGAGCGCCGAGTTTTTCAAACAGTCGTCAAGATACCAACAGTTCTCTTTTCAAATGTAGATTTAGTAAGAGTCCATGCCGGTCGAAACGAAATGAGTAGGGCTCTCATTGGGTGGACTGAGTAAATAGTTAAGTTCGCGGAAAATCGCTGGGTGCGGATATAGTAGAACCGGCCATCGTGGTTATATTTGACGGAGGCCTGTGCTATGTAGTGAGTGTCCATCGGCTGAAAAAGAAGAAAAAGAGTCCATGACAATAATTAGCTTCCCGAGTGAGCATCATCAACATTTATTTCGACGTATTAACATAACTATAATGTTTAATTTTGTCAAAGTGTAAAAAAACATAAACGATCAGACCACGCAATTTAGAACACGGAATAAACGACGCTGTTATAAAATTTTCATTACCAATACATTTGTTCAAGGTCAAAAATTTCATAGAACTACGCATTATGTTTACGGTTGAACTATAAATAAATATTAGTTGTACCTTCTAAGGCTTCAGGGAAATTTGACGTCCATTGCTGAAGTTTTCATTACTGTTTATTTTTGGATAATAAACTTCTAGAACTAATCAATTAAAATTTGTCAACATGAACGATGTTGGAATGAAAATAATATTTTCCAAACGGTATATACAATAGACCAGTAAATTAGTTGATATAAATTTATTAGGTAGTATACGGTTTGTTTTTTAAATATTTAAGCACATTCAAATTACTTAAAGGTTAGTATAGTAAGAACTCTGATATTCCATATTTTCTTATATGCATCTGAATCCTGGACAATCCCCACGACAGATCGAAGAAAAATAGTGCTTGCGAAAAATGCCACGCTTACCATGAACTGAAAGAACCAACAGATCTGTTTTCGATCTACTCCGTGTAAATGCTCTCCACCATCTACTACAAATGGATTCTGGGCTACTCCAGCCACATAGCTCGAAGGCAGCATAGCAGGGAGTCTCGTTAAACTTGTTATCGTAGGAAAAGTAGAGGAAAAGGGACTAAGAGGGAGATTACTAAACCGATGAGCAGCCTTTGTGCAAGTGGCGACGGAGCTCACAAATACGAAAGGGTTCAGAAAACAAAGTCGCTGAGACCTGAAGAGGCATCTTCAAATCCTTGACCAAGGCTTTCCGGGAAGGGCGCGACCTTCAACAATGAAGATAAGCTACCAAGAAGAAAGATTTTTTCTTCTTGGTAGCTAAGGATTTGTGTCAAGCTCCTTTGGGATAATTCAAAGTTGCAGTCCGGTTGAGGTCCTTTCAGGCCAACGTCATAAAGCGGAAAATCACCAAGAAGAAAGATGATGTAAAAACTATTGACATTGAAACATCGTGTATAATACTAACATGCTCTACTGTCATCTTACAAAACAATTGCATTGCATGTATAAAAATAACGTTAGTTTGAGTAAAATCTAAATTAGTTTAAAATTTTTGTTGATTTATTAATTTATTATATATGCATATATAGGTGTAATTAACCGGAAATCTACCAGTAAGTCTAGAGTTGTATAACAATAATTTGGCAGACATGTATTAATATCGATATAGTAAACAGGAAGATAGAAGAATACTATATATGTAAATACTATATTTATAATATAATTACTAATACGTACACAGCTATGTTAAAAAAATTTAATACTTACTATACATGCGTAATGATAAATTACACGTTTAACCCTTTCAGGACCATAAGGTTACGGTACCTTATTTAATTAATTTAGCTAGATGTAATGAATTAATAGGCATCCTAAAAACATAATTTATACTAAAAATTCAAAAAAGTTTTACATTTTTTTTGGAAATTTATGGGACAAATATGTCCCTATGGTCGCTAAGGGTTACTTTCTACTTAAACTCTAAATTTTGGTTTACTTGTTGGTAAGTCTGTTTTGTTGTAAATAATGTACATTTGTTACTTAGTGTACTTTTTTTTACTTGTTTATGAATAATATAAATATAATAGGGCAAGTTATTTGTGGTACTCGGCGAAACAATTCCTGTTGTTAGATGATTGGTTAGTGATTAGATGGATTGTTTTTTTGAGACGTTGAAGGTTCAGGTGATTTTTGCCGTTGAAGAGTCGTCGTCTCTTCAACCTCGACATCAAATACCCCTTGGTCATCATCCTGTACTAGAGGTCTTTGGTCTTCGTCATCAAGCACTGTCATCTTCCTCATCACTATTGTCGCCCACAAAAATTTGAAGAATTTTATCTTTTCGAAGTTCAAAAACTCCCCGTCCCTTACGAAACATATTCTGAGACAAATATGAGTAAGAAAATGATAGCATTTTGGTATATCACCAGGCCAAAAGTTAAGAAATTCCGTATAAAAAGTATCCCTTTACTCCGACAGGGACATTCGTGTCCCATAATCTTTATAACGATTTATCACAGAATACAACATAAATACCTTACTACTGAATATTTAGAATAACAATTTACTTACCAGGTAATGATAATTTGACACTGTAAAAACTTGAAAAGCACTTTTACAATATCAATTATTTATTCCAAACAGCAGATCATTCGCGCCAAAAGAACTCTAACGTTCCGATGACGATAAACAACAAACGGTGATAGTTATCCTATATTGCTAGTAAAAAATAATAAAAAAGTACTTTCCGAAATATTAAAACAAAAAAATAATTTACAATGGTTACGTAAATATTTAATTAATCCATGATTTTTGCTTGGGACACCGGCGTCCCCGTGGTCGTGAAAGGGTTAAAAGCAGTGAACAGGTGAATGTATAGGACATTTGTCAAGAAAATAGCTTTGAAGCTTTCACACCTATTACTTATCATCATAAATAAATCGATATGTATATACGACAGGTTTATAAATTCTATCAAAGAGGTCTGCAGGCCTGTGCCGTATAATATTTAGTAAACAACAGTAATTTTAATACGTAGTAATCCGAATTATTCTTTATATATGAATTATCACATTTATTATTTCTGAATCCACTAATTGTTGAATAGAGTATACCATAGATTTATTGACATCAAATGAGCTATACATTGATTTATCTAAGGCTTTTATACTTAAACCTAATCATATTGTAGACATATATTAATGGGTTTATGTAGTTGAAGATTTTCTAATGATAAAAATGACGTATTGTATATTTTTTTCAAACACAAAGCATATTTAGTTATTGATCTTTTATTACATTAGAAACTAACTAATCATCGAGTGAAACAAAACCAATCACTATATCTAACACACCCCAGCAATTTAATTAAGTTCGTTTTAGTTTTATATCTCTCATTGTTTCTGTTTACTTAGCTGTGCAAAAAGAATTATAGTTCCACGGAGACAGTATTTGTTATATAATTTTTATCAAACATTCTTAGGTTAAATATTCTTAATTAATAAATGTTAGCTTCCGTAAATAAACCGGTGCCAAAATATTGCTGAATTTTTTTGAATCTTGATGAAATGAAATGAAATTGGCATGAAATTTTATCTTTTTGTTTTCTTAGGCTATTAGTCCTTTTAAACATGTAGTTTGTTTTCGGCACTATAATTAAAATATAATTCATAGATAGCAAGACCGATGTACCTATCTTTTTTTTTAAAAAAAAAACTCATTGGCCTATCAATTCGACAAGTGGTCTTTGAAATGAATCGATCCAGATAAAGTTAACATCTATTGTCCACATCGTTTTTTTTCTTACATATTTATCGTGCCTTATCCGTGAAAGGAGAAAAAAAAGTTGCGTAGAAAATAACATGTATTACATAAGAATAAAAAGAATGTTCTTACGAAGAACATTTATATGGATTACATTCATATATGTATGTATGTAGTTCTTAAAGACGATTCACAATATTCCCATAGTAACTGTTGGTTAACTTTAATTGACCATTTTATTACGTGTTAAACAATTTCTATTAAAATGTGAGCCATTTATAAAATTAGAATCCCATGTGAATATCTATTAAAAAATCTTATATTTACGTAAAATAAGAGAAATTAATTTCATACCATGTATTCGTATCACTTTTTATGATAACGGTTGAACCATAGTAGAAATAGGCAAAGCAATTTCGCTCTGTATAAATCCTTTAAGTAATAACACTCACAAAACCATCGCCGATCCTTATTGTGGAAATTTACCTCCTGTAAATTGTTAAATACAGCTATAAAAGAAAACCATTGACCTTGTTCGCCATCGACTTGTACTAAATCTCCCTGGAAATAGTGGGACAACATCTTTTACGATCTGCTTTTATTATGCGGTGAAAGGAAATTATTCCATTGTGTTAATACGCAATAAATATGTGAATAAATAATTAAGTTCAAATTACATTATGTTTTTGCGCAAATATTTTTAATCCATGGTAAAAGCTTTTCCGTTATCGAGCATTTCCGTACACCAGATATCTGTTTTTAAAGCATAAACGCATTTAAAACACATTACAATATTGTAGACTGAATAAACAAGCACATTTTCAAATTCTGTAAACGCACACACAAAGTTTTTTTTCATTCCGGAATACGAATTACGCACTCTGCATAGGATGTGGCTGGCACTTGTGTTGTGGGGAGAATGTTTGTAATAATTCATCCTTACTTTTGCTTGAAGTTCGCACAGTGCTCCCGAATACTATCGCATTAGCATACAAATATGAGTTATGAAAAGGCCCTTCGAAAAATATAGTTTGTAGTCGACATTCCGGTCTATTCCTTGTCTATTTCTACAAGTTAAATGAGAACATTACAAACATACGGTAGAAAATTCAAATAAATTTCTCAATAAAAAATAAAAACCAAAAAGTTTTTGTATCGTTACGATCTAACGCTCTGGGTAATTTTCATAATTTCAGCCATAGGACGATCACGGCTAAATACACTTCACACATTAATTTCCAAAACCGGATGGAAGTGGCCTGGTATCAAAGGTCGACAATCTTAACAGGATCTTCTGTCCACCTTGTAAGTGATCATCTTACGTTGCGATAAAAACCAAGACGTTTTTGTATCTTCAGGGTCTTAAATATTTGTTATTATCATCATTATTTCAGCCATGGTATATCTACTGCTGGCCATAAACCTCCCTCATAGATTTTCGATAGATCGATTAGAAGGGCCCTAAATCGTGCGTCGTCCGACGACTTTAGAAAGATCGTCTGTTCATTTTGTGGGTGAACGTCCTACGCTGCGCTCCATGGTCTACATTCCAGAACATTGAGGTTATTACCTAAGAAAGGGACTAATATGTAGCTACTTCCGCTATGCAGCAGTACAAAACATCGAGTCTGTGTAACAGTGTATAACTGGTCGGTGTAACATCTCCTGAGGATGTCCTGTGGCCCTCCACGTGTAGAGTAAATTAACGGTGGTAGTTGTGTTTCCCATTGTCTGTCGCACGCGCATTTATCAGCGAGCTAGCGGGACTACTGCTGCATAGCAGAAGTAGCTATATATTAGTCCCTTTCTTAGTTAGGATGGACTTTCGCAAGGTAACGCCTGAATCTTTTAGATATTAAGGTTATTATTTCACTTTTCATATTCATAGTTTTATTAATTTTTAATCAAGTGCCGAGATTTTTCAGCCTAGTTTTTGGTCTTATTAGATTTTAACCTTCTTTATAAACTAGAGAGGTCGACTTTATCCCATTAAACTAAGTGAATAATTCTTGGTTGGTCAATTTGTCGGTAAATTGCCACTTTAATTTAAATTAAATTCAATTTATTATTAAATCTTTTTGAAATAAATTTTGATCTTGTTAAAGTGTCGAATCAATTAAGTAAAGGTGTTTTAAGTTGGACAGACTCACTAGACGACTTATTTCGAAGAAGTAATTCTCGCAAAAATGTTGAATCTTGTCAAGCTCTTATTTAATTTTACCCGTCCCCTTTCTGCTTTGGCAAATGACAAAGTCAAATCAAGTCTTGTAATCATATTACGTTTGCTTTTGAGTATTTCAGAATTTTATTTCAATTTAGTGTTGTAATTTTATTTCAGTAACAATTTGTAAATGCAAACATGTGTCGTTGCGCATGCAATCAGAACTTTCTTGTATCAATATGATTAAATCAACCGTATAAAATGAAGAAGTTATTTTTAAAGCATCGAAAGCAAAAAGAAATATTCAAAAAGTAATTTTGTAACACGTGGTGGCCAAACGTAGAGACAAAAATCTCGTGATTAAAAATCATTGGCCAACAATTAACCATTGGATTCATTATAGTGATTGTTGAAGAAGACCAATTTATTATCTCTTAAAAATTCTTTACTGTCAAAGGATTATTCACTAGCTTATTATTACTTTTTAAATTTATAACAAATTAAATTAAATAGGAGTTTATTGCTTCTAGTCTAATCACAATCTCCGTATAGATTATATACATCACTAAAATGTACACAATATTACCTTTGGTAAATGGTTAAGACATTTAGTCGCAACAAAACCAAAATAATTTGGAATTAAAAATCAAAAGTATCAGGGCATCAAAAAGTTCACAGTATGGATGGAAGGTAAAATATTACAAAGCGAATAAGGAAAATTTCTTTACCATGCTTTTTTTTAACTTGGATAGATACATATAGGTCAAGGTGAACGCCAATGGTCAGCCAAGATCTCTCATCAAGCCTGACACGCGGGTTGTTAGCCTGTTACAAGCACTGTACCCGGCCACCCTTGGATGCTGAGAAGATACGTCTTTTCTCATTTTCCTCCAAAAATAGATAGATTTTATTAGCTTTCAATTAGTTTCAATTCGAAATAAATATAATCTATGGTATGTGTAGTTACATACACATTTATGTTCAAGCAAAGAAAACACATGAAGATGACTGTGCTTTCCTTTTTCATGTTTCGTAATAGGAAAGGAAGTTTCCTTGTAAAGTTTCCTCATCTATTCATCGCTTTATTATTACTATTACTTACTCACAGTATTTCCAATATATAGAAGGACGTCCATAATACATGAATGACTTTGAAAGGTTCCGATATGTAACATTTGTTGTGTGTTAATTTTTAAAAATAGTAGGGATAGTCACGTTAAAGACCTCCGTGAATAGTTTAAGATCTCCTTTCATGTTTTGTAATATCATAAGGAATACAAAGAGCATACTAAAGAATCTATGTTTTCCTAAATTTACAAAAAAAAAACTCTATTTAACAAATGATAACATTTTCAAAAACGCGGTAACGTTTTTGAAAATGTTATCATTTGCCTATTGATCTTCTAATTACTTGTTACACAATAAATATGATTCGATTAAACATTTTTAATTAATTATCCATTTAATTTACATTTCAAATTATCAAGTTTCAAGTTCAGTGAAATTGTTACCAGTCTAAAAAACGAATACACGTATATAATTGTACATACAGGTTCACGGTACGTATTTTGTACAAAGCAATGGTTTTAAAAAATTCCGCGATTTTAATAAAATGTCAGAATTAAGTATTTGTAAGGAATTTAATTTATCAACGCCAAAAAATTTATTTGAAAATATTCAATGATCGCCATTAAATATGGTATTTTTTTAAAGAAAAAAAATATCAAAAGACGAGCGACAGAAGATAATTGTAAGAAAAAAATGTTAAACGAATTTTAAAATTACTGTTAAACGTTGTAGGTTTTTATTTAATTATAACAAATTAAAAGAGTACCGACTTTAAAGGCAAAATGTAAACAGCATTTACCGTGCATATTACGCAAACAGTAATTTGAGATTACAGAGTGCTTGCTTTATCACTTAACAAATTTATAAATGATGTTTTGAATGTCTGAAATAACTTTGAGAAATTCTTAACAAACTTGCCTTAATTAAAATGCTTGGTCCTGGGGCTCAGGGTAATGAAAGGTAAAAAGAGTCGTTTCGTGCCTAACCTACGTGTATTTAAATCAATTTAGGTTTTATATGAAACTTTTAAATAACTGAAAATAAAATTCGTTACGAGTATGGTACCATACAATAATTTTTTTTCTACGACTTTTGACATGTCAATCTTTAGCGAATTTGCATATGAGATAACTATAAAAAATGTGTATTAGGTAAATATTCTTTAAATTACTTTATAGAAAAATAGCAATGATATTAAAAGCTTATAACAAAGAAACGACACACGTAAAAGACGACAGCAAACCATTTTCGATACGACGGTTGGAAGTACCAAGTGCCTCCATATGAACTTAAAAAAAAACCTTTCCAACTGTTAGTGCACGTGCTACAATGGGTTTGCCGGTCCGTGGTTCTTCCACGAACTTACGGGTCCCCAAATTCCTAATTCGTTCTCCTAGATAAATTTCTAGCATACCCATTCCCAAGCTTGTTCGAGCGACTGTGAACTTTTTAATGAGGTCCGAAGTCAGATCACATTTCTTTACTTTAAGTAATCACTAGTAACACACATTGGTTGTAGTTTTATCTTCAGAACTGAGGGATGTCATCAGTTGAAACCAATATTCATGCTACGCTCGTTGATGCTAAAATTTAGAACAGGTGATGCAGCGTAATAAAGATGAAGATTCCTTCGTGTCCAGAGCACCACGATCATCAGTAATAATGATAAACATTCGTGGAAGAAAGACTAGTAAATGCAGTTTTTATTAATCACATTTTCCTTAATAGAGGTTACTAGAAAATTCTACGGCATTAGAAAAAAATTGTTCTGTATATTCTAAATTAAGTTATTAAATTTAATTTATTGTTATTCATGTAAAAAATGTATAGAAAATGATTATAATACCAGGGAAAATATTCTTGAACTCAGTCGTTCTTGACTGGACAACAAAATTACTCCATCAAAAGATTTTTACGGGCGTTTTCATCATCCCGCCTCGTAAAGTCGGCGCTTAGCGGTAAAATCTTTTAAAATGTACTATTATAAGCAACACAGGCTTTTAGCTTTAACCTTATGCTTTTATCATGTTTTTGCAATGTACATGAAACTTCTTTTAAGTGCTATAAATTTTCACATTATGTAAATAAGTTTTTACGCATTGCCTCTTTATAATTTAATGTGATTTTATCTCAACGGATTAATTGTAAAACTTTAATAACATATTTTTAAATTTTAGCTATAGATATAGTATTACTAACTATTTAGCGCTTAGCTAGACAAGACGCTAATATTCATTAACCAAAATTATTGAATTGTATCACTTGGGCCAACTATTCAAAGTGATTTACCCAATTTGCTAAATCGATAACACCGTATAAGAAAACGCAAAGATATATCTCCCCTTGGGATGATAGACGACATTGAACGAATTGAAGGAAAACTAAACAAGACAGCGTGTTGTGAAAAATCCTTTTTTATTACGAAAGAAATAGTTCTGTACACAAAATGCCGTGTCCTCTGTGATGATGGTAGGAATATACATGATTCCTATGTATTTCCAATCTTTTTGACGGTCGCTCTCAGTTTTGCAAAAGGGACCCGAGATCTGCAGAACGCACTAATGCACTTTTGTACTCTATCTGTAAGACATGTCTTAGCTGGACTCTGAAATGCCTCTGACACCAACATTGTGCTCTAAGATACTACAGAACAAAACCAAAGGATAAAAATAAATATATAACGAGCAATTTAAAATTATGAAAAACAAAATAAAAAAATTAAAATTCAATTCAAATTGTTACTCAACATAAAGTAGTCTATTTTTAGGTCATCTATTTCTAAAGAAAATCAATCAAGAACCATGGATAAGAAAGAAAACACAAGACCAGTCTGTTAGTATGAGTTTAATTAATTCTTATTAAAACGGAAAATTTTCGAACAGTTTGAATAATTAATTATGAATGAAAAAAAAATCTTCGTTGTTCTCAGAATGATATTTTCAATTACAAACAAATTACAAGAGCCCTATTTCGTCTACAAAAGTAAAAGAGGTTCTAATTCAACATCAAAAATTCGTATTTATACTCGTTCGAGGGAAAAAAATTATGTTTCTTGAATTAGTTTTTATTGCTCAAAATAAGATTTCTCGCATTCGTAAAAGTCTTGGCAGCTGTGTAGACATATAAAGCGTCTATAATCGCGTTAACGACGTGAGAGGTACGTCGGCCATATTATATAAAACACTCACATGTGGCTTTAGCATTATTATTTTGGGAAGTCAGCTACCACTTTAAGCTGTGCTTGGGATCCAATCAGCTCGTGACATAGTTACTAATTTAATTACACACTTAACTGTTCATTTTCTTTTCATGACCATGCTAAACTTAACTCGACAATTCGTTAATTAATCCGTGAGCATCACTCGTTTGAATGTTGTGTTATGCGTCTATGCGAGAGAGAGCACCTTAAAAACTTTTTCATGTTTAAAAACGTATCATTATTTCCCTTGGTCACGCCAAAATTTGAAAAAGTTTAATAGTGAGGCAGTATAATTTTTTGAATGCTGTTTAATGTTATTCATTTTTTTTAGAAGTTTCCTATTATATAAATTAAGAAGATTAATACATAAAAATAGGAAAATTGAACATAAAATTTTAAATTTCCTGAAAACATAATAAGCATTGAAACTTTCGCATTTGACGCTTCACTTTGAATTTCGCGCATTCGGTTGTTCACATAAATTTATATTGTAGATTAAAGAAAATAAATTATTTCAATTTTAATTAATATCATGTGTGTACGTACGAGGGTGAATCAAAAAATTCTTGGAATCAATATTAAAAAATGCAAAGATTTAAATAATAATATTTTATTTTTCTACATAATCTCCCTCCAATGCAATGCATTTAGAATAACGCGTTTCTAACTTCCTTATTCCTTGTGAAAAAAAATTATTTTCTTGACTCTCGAAATAGTACTCTACGGCAGCTATAACCGCGTCATTATCGTGAAATTTTGTTCCACGAATTTCCTCTTTTAATTTTGGAAATAAGTGAAAATCACTTGGGGCTAAGTCCGGAGAATATGGTGGGTGGTCAAGGAGATTGAAGCCAGCACAGCGGATTGTGTTGAGCGCAACTTCCGATCGATGAGCAGGAGCGTTATCTTGAAGGAACAACACGCCCAACGACAGTTTTCCACGACGTTTTTCTTTAATCGCTTCACGCACTTTCGGGATTAAATTTGCATAATAGGGTCCAGTAATCGTCTGGCCTTTTGGCATGTAATCAATAAAAAGGATTCCTTCACTATCCCAGAACACAGAGGCCATAACTTTGCCAGCGGTAGGAGCAACTCGAAATTTCTTATTGGATGGAGAGGATGGTCGTTTCCAAGACATGCTTTGTCTTTTAGTTTCAGGATCAAAATGGTGGACCCACGTTTCATCCATGGTGACAAGACGACGGCAAAAATTATCCGAATCACGCTGGAACATTTCGAGATTACGCCTGGAAATTTCCAAACGTCGCTTTTTGTTTTCGTCGGTTAACATTCGTGGCACCCATCTTGCAGACACTTTTTTGAACCCCAGTGAATCAATTAAAATGGATTGAACGCTACTAAAAGATATCTTTAGGATCTCAGCTATATGTTTTATAGTCATTCTTCTGTCTTCCAAAACCAGATTCTCAACCTTTTTGACATTTTCTTCTGTAACGGAGGTTGAAGGCCGCCCAGAACGCGGGTCATCTTTACAGCTTGATCTACCTCTTTTAAATTCAGCCACCCAGTACGCAACCGTAGAATAAGGTACAGCATCACCCCCTAATGTCTGCTGAATGTCCAAAAAAATTTCCTTCGTAGACATTTTTTTCAAACTGAGATATTTTATCACCGCACGTAACTCACTTTTATCTATAATTTTGACTTTTTAGCAACTCGTTGCACAAAAAAATTTATTACATGCGAACGAACTGACAAAAACAAGTGACAGTCTGCATAAATATAGTGTGATAGACACTCTTTAATTTGAATATCGAACTTGATCCAAAAAGGTTTCATATATATGCACTTCTAAGAACTTTTTGATTCACCCTGGTATATGTACACAAATATTTACGTTACATTGATTATTTTTTACATGAATGCGGCAGTCGCGGTAACTTTTGGAAAATAAGGTTGAGACAGCAATTTAATAATAAAAAAATCTGAACTTTAATCAATATTTTTTTATACGTTTCGGCTTAGATTTGTAATAGGACTGGTGTGGTTGGAAGTCTCTTGTAAGTTACCACCTAAACAAGTATCACATGAATATTTATTCCTTTTTTCAAAAAATTATCACAGCTTAGTAAGTTTATCGGAAAAAAAAGTAAAGTAAATGAAAAACAGAATTCTAGTTTCAAAATTTTATATTTTATGATGTAATAAAGAATCACAAATTTTAGGCCCAGAGAAATTACTTACCGTTAAAGGAATTCCATAGTACATATTAAAGAACATTAACCAGTTTATAAACCTGTAATAACCAAGTAGAATCCATAGGCGTAGACTCATTGCAAAACTAGTACGAGCATTTACTGTTAACATTATCTTATATTATGGAGAGAAGGAACGTGTGCATGTAATGATAGAAAGATTTCTTGATACATTCATCATCATTTTATTGAAGCGGAAGGACGTTCTCTGCTGGACAGACCGCGCCCATAAATCTGTCAAACTTCTTCCGATGACCCTAACATGGTCGTCTCTCCTTGTGTATGGACATCCTATACTGCGCTTGCCGACTAGTGATCTCCACTCCAGAAACTTAAATTCCCTGAGATAAAAGAGGTCTTGATAAATTCTTACTAAACAGTCATAATATCTATAAAACTTAGATGCATTATGAAAAGCTTTATTATCAGAAAACTACACAGAATACCCATAACGAGATTTGTGATTTGACTTATCGCCTATCGTATAAATATTGTTAAAAATTGTTAATGTAAAAAAAATATATATCGTTGCACAAACTTTAAATTAGTAGTTCAGTATTTTTAGCAGTCGAAAATCAAATTAAGGGCTTATATCAAACAATTGAATAGGAAAGTAGTTCTCTTATTTGGTCAACCATATGTATCTAATAGCTCTTATTATGGACGGAATAGTTCAATTAATACGCGTCTGGCTATTTTGTGCGACATTCCAGATTAATTAACTAAATATAATTGTTGGACGATGCAGATTTCTCTTCTGAATCGAGAAATTATTATGGAAATACGGAACATTGAGATTTTTGATATATACATCAAATAAAAGAAAATGCAACGAAATAAAAATTAGGACAATGTAAATTTATATTTTTTGATGAAACTGTAGTAAACTTTAATATTTTAAATTATACTAAAAAAGGTTGTAGTTTTAAAATGAAAGAAACACTATTAATATAAAATATTTTTTTTTTCCTATTATTAATAAGTCTACCTCAAAAACATTCATCAATTCGCACTGAGTCCATATAGTTTCTTCATTGAAACTAGTTTCCCCGTAATGCTAAAACAGTATTATTCAATTTACACAATATTTAGACTAAAATCATTACCGCAATATTTTTATAACAAAATTTTATAGTTTTTCAAAACACTAGCAGTTTAATCACCTAACCAAATTCATAGCAGTCTTTCTTTATATTTGCAGATTTATGGACGCACCATTAGCAAAGTCTTGATTTAGAGACAAAATATAAGTAGGTAACCTTATGATCGCAGTTTGTTAAAAACATTACTTTCATAAAAACTTCACCGTAAATGTATTTTGTTCTATTTATATATATATATATATATATATATATATATATATATATATATATATATTGTTTTTAGCCGATGGACGCCCACTGCAAGTCATAGGGCTCCCCCAAATCGCCACGATGACCGGTCATGCGCTACCTGGATCCAGCACCTTCCATTTCCAGGCGTCCTATTGCGGATTTCCCCCCTCCGTCTAAAAATTGTTCATAGATATTAAGGCTCTGACTATGTTAAAGAAAATATTGTAAAAATTACTATTAAAAACTATGACGTCGATCCGCATAGTGTGGAGTCTACCCAGGTAACGTCTACCGGCTCGTGATCACCACTCGAAAACTTTTTGGTCTAACAGCCATCAATTGCAAGAGCTATCCTGCTCCACCCACCGCCACTTCAGACTAGCTATCTTAGAGCTACATCGGAGATCTAGACGTATATCACCAGTTTACACAATCGAAGAGAATAATAATCAATTTGTTGTTCACATTTACATAGTTTAGATGTACTTTTGTATTAGATGTATTATTAAATGTTTTGAAATACATCTGATATAAAAGTTCTTAAACAGCTCCAACTCTTAGCAAATAATTTATGTTAGGTAGTTACTGTGAATAACGGTATACCAATAAATACCTACCTTGAATAATGCTGTAATTACTTTAGATGCTAAGCAATGGAACTAAAGGTATTTACAATTGCCGAGATCGTTCGAAGACGTTAAATAAGTATTGTTATACAGAAAGTATAACGTTTTTTAGAGGAAGTATATCCCATTTACTTTTTTAATTAATAGGACTCGTACCGAAAGAATTTTGTGTGTAGCGTCTCTCTCTAGTCGTTTTAATTACTGCTGCGAATCGTAGGATTCCGTCAATTAGCTGTCTCTGTTGGTTGAAATCCGCTGCTCGATATATTCCAACTCGGATTGATAAATTCTCGCTTTTAAGATATTTCTTGTGCTTATGTCTCTCAGTTTTTTCCTCTCATTATCCTGATCCAAACGTACCAAAGTATTTCATTCTTATGAGCAATGTCGCTCGTTTGATTCCGCGGTTAAAATCTTACATAATTCACACTATGTGAATTATTTATGTAGGATTGCCACTGCTCAAAATAAGTTTTCAGAAAATGGGCAGCAGCTTCCTATGCTTACCATAATACCAGCCTGAGATCGTCATCTCGCCTGCAAAGCATTGTGATTATGTATATTTTAACCATCCATAGGTATCATTGAGAGAGGTCAGGCTTTAGTGGGTGTCTCTGAGCTGAAACGACACCCGGACGCCATTTCAGCCTACCGCGTGCTCCGCAGTATCGAGGTGGACGCGACCTCGGCCCAGCACTTCCACAGGATCAAGCTCAAGGAGGACCCCTCTTGCCTCTGTGAACCGGGCGTGGGCCAGACCGTGATCCACCTTGTGGCTCAGTGTCCCGCATTCGGGGGATTGCGGTTCGACTTAGAGTGCCGGTCTAGTGTGAAAATCAGGGAGGAATCAATAGCCTCCCTGATACGAGAAGAAAAAACCAAAAAAAAATCCTCCTACTCTGTAGAAAAATAATAAGTATAGTAATAAAAGCTAATAAAAATGTAAACAACAAAAATCAAAAAAATAAAATAAAACCAAGTGATATTGTAATAATTCTATATAGAAATAAAATATTAAAAATGTAAAAGAGTAATGAGGGATGTATGAAAGGCGTTACAGAGCGAAAGGGAAAGACAGAAGAATTGTGGCTAGAATGAAAGATCATACGATGTATGAACGACGATAATGAAAATAAAAAAAAATATGGTAAAAAATTAAATAATGTTGAATAGTCCCTGTCCCACACAAGTTAGGAGTACGAGAGGCTCCCAATAGCGGGGGCCATAAAAAAAAGCTGAAACGACAACGAGAACGACGACATTGTAAAGCAAACTAACTTATAGACTGATGTATGGTGATAGTAATACCATAAAACATATACAGGCAATATTATGGATAAGAAGGATCTATCGTTTACTATTAGGTCAATGTTCTGTTCTTTTAATCGTTTTATTTTTAAAAGAAAAGACAATTCAAGTTACAGCATCAAGCTCTTATTCAATTTGACCCTTTACTTCGAGCGAGGGTCGAATTCTTGTCACGTCTTGTTAAACGTATTACGATCACTATTTCTTTTGAAGATATCAGGTATTTATTTAAATTGTGATTTTATGATTTTCAAAGTGTTTTTATGAAAATTCTTGGGAGACAAATAAAACAGATGTTCATGAATTACATTACATTTACGCTTCTGTAGAATTCTAAAGAAATTATTTACGCTTCTATCCTCTCTAAATGCAGTACTTTATTATCAATAAGTAGCTATCTCTAAGGTGTTAGTTTTTTCATCATACAACAATCTATTTAATTTTAGAGTAGATAAAAATCAACACTGACAACACTTTACAATTAATTCATATATTCTTATAATAAAAGGGAGACAAAAAAATATTGTAAATAATGATGATAAAAATCTGATTGTTCATAAAAAATATGGCTTTGATTTTAGAATTTATAGTAAGGATAACTAAAGAATAAAAATAATAATATATTGTTAGTAAAATTTAAACTTCGAACAAAAATCTTTACAGCCTATCTTGCATGTATACAGTATGTATTAAACGTATGTTAAAAAATCAATTCAGTGCTTTTCTTTCTTCATCGACCATTTGTTTTCTTATGTTTCTTTTAAAATCTTTAAGTCATTAAGATTCTTCTCTATCAGGCACCAGTTGTTTAATTCTCCTATCGTTATTAGATTTTCTTTCTAACAAAAAGTTCTATTGTTATATTTTAAGATGTTACCGTCCCTTTGGTAACAGCGTCTATTTTGCTATATTAAATTCAAAAATGTGCATAAAATTAAATAACTTTTTTTCATGACCGTAATTGAGATAGCAGAAAATTTATGGTTAAAATTAATCAACTCCTTTGTAAAGGATTCTAGGCTACGCTCGTCACAAAATACGACGTAATTTATCGAAATCGTTTTAAAGAAGTGAAAATTTTACGATATCAATTAAATTGCCTCGGTAAATAAAATTTAGACGTTCAACGAACTCGGAGTGCTTGTGCGATATATTTCTACATTAATTGTTATGAATTAATTGAATCTTTGTGGTAAGACAAAGTACCTCTTTGCTTGACTAATGTAGAAGCCGTCTCCAATTATAAACTATAAAACCTTAAGTAATAATATACAAGATCATTTAGAAACAGTAGCCCGGCATTAGAGAACTGATGCTTGCTATCGTAGGTCGTGGGTTTATTTCCCGGGATACAATTTTATAAAATTCACACTTTGTACAATAATTTTGTAGGATATTGCGCACAAACAAGTTTCCAGGAGAAAGGCAGTAGCATCTTCTACGTACCATAACGACACTATGATCGCCAACCTGTCTGCCAAGCTTGTCGACTATAGTATATTGCCCCGAAAATATCTTTGGGAAAGGCCTATTCCAAGGGCTAAGGGACTGAAACAAATAAGATAATATCGTACAAGAACAATTGAATACAATTTTCTCATCGATGTAATTTGATTTCTCGAAGCCATTGGGATAACCAATGCCAGAGTGGCTCTACGTGTATCTAATCTGTGTGTAAATTCTCCATCCAAAACAATGGTTATCTAAAAATTATTACAACATTTTGTAAACGTTACGTAAAATGTAATATAATAAAAATGATTAAAGAGTCAAAAAATGTAAATGACTTGAGAAGTTTGGGTCATCGTGTTATTGTAGTGTTTATTAAAAATGTTACAAAGCACAGTTGTTAATTGGTTTCCTAAAAATCACGTGCTCGTATTTGCAAAAGATTTCGAATATATATATAAAACAGAAAGGCTCATGCAAATAAAGATATGTGAGATGATGAGGTAAGCTCGTAAAAATAAGTGAAATAGAATAAAACTCGATCAATATTCAATAGAAATAGTATAGCAATAACTGTTGTGAACAACATCTCGATTTTGTAAGATGAATTCTTTTTTTATAGCGTTGAATTCTTAAAACTAATTTTTTATGATACTGTTGTGATATATGCATAAATTAAAGTAAGGAATATTTGTATCGAAACCTTATCAGTCTTCAGCTTCGGATGACGTTAACTTAATATTTAAATCGTTTGGCTCAGCTTTCTACTCCAAAACAAAGAATTCTAATGTTGAAAAAATCAAATGTTGTAAATAATAACAAATACCTTATGGTTTCTCATTCGCTAATAATCACTTAATAACCTATAGGTATATATTAGTAGAGAGAATTGAGAGACATACAAAGTCATACAAAAATAGAATCCTGTATACTCGCAAAAAACTGATGGACAGTCCTCAAGTACGACATCAACTGAAACGCAAAATTATACAACACATAAAAGCGCAATAATATAAAATTAAAAACAAGATATAAATTATTGTAGAAAAATATGTTTGTTTTTTTCTCACCGAACAAAACACTATTTTATATCACTGACGCATCATAGCGACATCTTTAATATGAAGATAAAGTGAGAGACATTAAAGGGCATCCCAGTCTACCTGTCAACGTATATTACTTTGAACTTTTTGAAGGAGACTACATGATTCGGATGGTCCTGAGGGTTATCATAACTACAGTCTTGACTCCTTGCATCAGCATCCATCAGTAATTTTGACCTTGTCCGCCCCGCTATACAGTCTATGCTAGTTAGTCTGTAGCCGTTCAACGATTAAAACAATGGTCTTAAACAAAATGATTGTTTTATTTAAATTATTTTTTAAAAAAAAGACTATCGCTATATTCCATCTAATAGTACTAAGGTAGACCTTATTGAATTGTCTATTAGTAAGTTGTTTAAGTAAGTACTATGTTATATAGCCGAGTTTTTTGTCGAAAGAGTACTTAACAAAGTAATTCCTAACTATTTAGAAAAGAAGGGTTTAATTTTTAAAGGTGTTTTGGTATATTTTACTCCACATGCACATAAAAGCTGTATAAAACGAAAATATAATACCTTTACAAATATGGCACCTATAAAACGCTCTTTTAAATTGATTAGGCCTTACTGGATACAAAGGTCATAAAAAGAGCCGTTAAAAACAATAATGGAAAAATTGACCCTTCCTGTACACTTCTAGCGGGATGGTATTAAAGTTATTAGAGTACTCCTTAGGGAATTTCGAGTGATATTCTGTTACTTAGTGATAAAAGGCTACTAAATTTAATGGAGACAATTATTACTACTGGCCAAGGGGAAGGTCAATGTACTTCTAAAACTTTATATATTTAAGTCACCGTGGAGTAGGAGGTAAATAAAAGATATAGATGTAATAAAAGATTTTTAATTAATATAAATATATGCTTCATTCACTTTAAATTAATAATTGGGAAATGGAAGAGATATATTTGTAGATTAAATTGTCGCGAGTGGCGTTTTTTTTACCATTTTTGCTATATCTGTTTAGGCAATACAAAATTTTTTCGATTTATACATTGATAATTTTGACATAAATGTCAAGCTTTTTTTTAATCTAATTGAAAATTATATAGAAGATAGATTAGCACGTCTTTTATAGTTGTAATTATCTAAGAGAAAAAGTTTTAGACCACGAGCGGTAGACGCAGCGTGGGTAAGCCCCCCGTAAGGTAGATCGACGATATACTTAAGGTCGCGGGAAGTTGCCGGATGCGAGCAGCGTAAACGTTGGGGAGATTCTTCGGCTTTCAATAGGCCTTCATCGGCTGTAAAGAAAAACAAACATATTAAGTACCCTTTTAGCATTTTTTAACTTAACGGGTTTCTAACACGCACTGATTTGAGAAAAGTTTATGACAAACACAGATGGTATTTTTTGATGGTTACTTTAACAATATCCTTCATAACTAAGCATGTCAATTTATTCACAAGCTTTATTATCACTTAAAATCGTTCACGATATAATAGAATTTCATTACAAGTGTCTGTTTTATGAACTCAAACTTACCATATAATAATCCAAAAACATTACACGGGAATGTATTGTAATAGTATATATAGTTGCCCGATTGTTACTAATTGAACAAGTCTAAGACGAAACAAGAAGCTTATCTACCGCACTAGGTACGCTATTTTCGTAATAGTTTTCAATCATTATCGATTTCTAAGTACAAAAGAAATAAATTAACAATATAATATCCGTGGAATGAAAGGCACATTTTGGATACAGAATTATCTGTTTCTTAAATCAACTTTGCAGGATAGACAAAAATACTTATATATAGCCGATTTGCATGAAATAACTCTTTTAATGTAAGTTCGAATTTTCTCGTTTTCGAAATTATTTCAAGTAACAACAAATTAGGGGGACCGGAAAGTAATGTCTCATTATGGAAGACGTACTAGATGGCAAAAGGTTATTGATAACGAATGTGAATGTATCGTTGATTAGAAATAAAAACTTGTCAAAATGTAGCCGTGTAAATTTAACTTAAGAAAGCGATGTTACTTTCCAATCCCACTATATATCTGTATTATCTTCATTAGAAAAGGCTAGTGGCCAAACAGATAATTAAAATTCTATCTTTACTCCTATAATTGACAATATAATAATTTTCTATTAGTATATTCTATTAAAAAATCAGGAGAGTAATTGAGTACTTGATACATTATCGTGAGCACTGGTTCATTAAGTAAACAACATTAAAACGATTTGAAACGGTTTTTAAAACCCTGTTGACAAAGTATTAGCGAATTTCCACACAGAAATGTCTAGAAACTTTTTTCATAACTCGCATTTGAGCACATGTTAAAGTTTCGTAACTAAAATTGTCTTTCTAATCTTTATTTTAAAGAAAATCCTGTAAGAAATTTTCTTCAAAACAAAGATTAGAAATCTTGTGTAGGACAGGAAACATGCAGGGCCCCTGTAATACAAAATATATGATTGAAGATGAAAATATATGATTAAATTACTATATGATATAAAACACTCTTCCCTAATTTCACATATAAAACAAAGCAATCTGATAATAATGTGAAAGATTTCTTCGCAGGCAATAAACTAAATATCAGCGAGCTCGGTATAAATTCCGATAAAAGAACCGCTTTCCGACTGCGAAATATCACTCCAAGACGTTTTATTTGAGTAAAACTTAAATTGCTTCTATTTGATCGTATATGATCTAATCATAACGTTTTAACATTTTAAGATTGCATGCCTGTTGTTTGTATCTTTTCAATTGAAAAATAAAATTACATTGTGTTCTACATACATACGTTCTTCGTTTTGGGTATATTTCATCTAGTATTAGGTTTTAAGGGTCCGAAGTGTAGAGCCAGCCCCAAGATGATATTATTAAGGTTGTTGTAAGACGCAAGAAGCAGGCTGCTTCCAGATGGTTCAACCGGTAATCATGGGAGAAGGTTTGTGTCCAATAATGGACGGCCTACGGCTGAAATGATCATGATAATGACGATATCTAATCAATAATTTACACATACATACTTATACATATGTATATAGACATTTCATATATATATATATATATATATATATATGTATATGTATGTATGCTACACACATCTTACATCACAATATTTAAATATATAATGTATTATTATGATAACATTATTATTTCTCAATTTTAAGTATTATTAATTATTAATAACTATATCCATTTAATAAATATCTGATAAGATATCAATCTACTTATGAGTAAAATTATTTTAAAAGTTAATTTTTAATTAATTATAAAAATTGAGTATAACCTTCCTTAAAACCAAAGGCAAAATAGCTTTTTAAATAAGATCATTACAATTATATATGATCGTCAGCATTTACTGCAGTTTACTTTAGTTCGTAACTCCCCACCTACTTAGAAGAACTAACAGTAAACTCAGTGGGGTTTGTATTTTTTTCATGACTGAATTAACAAAAAAATAGAACCCTAAAATTAGCACAATTACACTACCAAACATCTTTAATATGTAATGGAATAATATCTTATCTTTTTGCAGAGACTATGCTTAATAAATTTCCTGAACTTGATGCAGTTTTGTGGAAAATAGTACTATCCTATTGTTAAAAAATTTTGGGAGTTCTTAAAAAAAATATTACAACTCATTCGGCTGTTTTTTATTGGTGTTAACGTAATGCTATCTACTTATTCTAAAGAGGCTAGAGGTTATAATGATGCACGAGGTACATATATAATGCTCTGGTCTGGCCTTAATATCTGTAACTTTCTAAGCATTAGTAAAAACTTAAAAGAAAGAAAATGAACAACACCAAGGATCGTATCCTAAACATTGCTTAATACTTATTTGGCACGTCACTAATTAATGGAGCGCATGCATTTCGCCGGATTGCGTAATAAAGTCGATCGTAAAACCTGTGAGCTGCCGAACAATTTAATCACGGTTCAAGGGCGAACAAGGTCACGCCGCCTGTTGTTTATCAGTCTTAGATATTATGATTATATACACAGATGCGATAAGCATTGATAGCTTTAATGATACATTTTTAGTTTGCAGATTCTGTCTCCGACAGGTATGCAGCTTCAATAAAATATTAAATGTTTAATAAATATTATTAGTTGATTATAATTTTTACGTTTCTATTTACTTATTGCTTATAAATTCATAAACGTACTTTTTTGTCACTTTTGTTTTCTTGAAGATTAACCTTCAAATATCTACTTTATAAGGTAGGTCACGAGAAATATATAAATATAAAGTTTAAACATGGTTACGATGTTAATAAGACTTGTGTTCGGGAACGCCACCTTTATTGTTTGACAATCCCACATACACACACAGACGTCTTGCTATGAATTCACTCACCAGATACTTCTTCCTACTCAACTAAATTTAAAATGATCCTACCAATGCTACTTTAGAAGCTCGTTCTGGAAATGAGCTGATTTTTTATCTGAATAAGCCTAAATTCCACCGCAGATTGAAGAAATTTATCGCTTTAGAAATTTATACTTTACTCCACCACTACAATTCATTATGTATTTTATAGTTATTTTATGAGTAATTTATTATATAAATTCTGAAAACTTTTTAAATTATTTAATTTTGCTGCTACTGTAACTGCCATAATATAAATATAATAAAAATTCTTCACTAATCACAAACAGTGAAAGAAACTTTATAAACTACATAGTATCGATGACAATAGTTATGTAATACGAGTCATAACACGCCTCGGGTTCGCCTGTTGCAATATGGTGGACAACACGACTAAGAATAGATCACAAGTATACTATGTATGAAGAGAGCCTTTGAAATTAGATCAAAATCCAAATACCAGTACGCATTATAACAAAAAGACTTGTATTTTGATTTCAGAGTAAGCATTATTAATCAGGACACCGTTTAGATAGTACTTAGTATAAGGATGCTTTTTCAATATTTGATCGTGCGGTGTTATATAGGTACACTACAAAATGGGGCTCAGTAAGGCATTTCTAGTATTCTTTATTTAACATTTACGGTATATCTTGTTAAAATATTCAATAGACATTATTACTGGGCACTATTTTTCTGTAACTATATAGATCTCTTGCAAAAGCAGCCTACGACCAGAAAAGGTTAGGTGTCATTTGTGTAAGAAATCAATGTACCTAATATTTCAGTCGTAAGTGGTCCACTGCTAGATATAGGCCTCGCTAATAAATTTCCAATAGGACCACTAGGATTCAGTCTCCATCCAGTGACGTTCGTCGAACTACAGAAGGTCATCGGTCTACCTTGCAGATGGATGTCTCACGGTTCTTGGTTTGATCTCTACAATCTTAAATGTCCAGCGAACAACAGTTGGCGTACTAATTGCCAATTCCTTTTGTCAATTTTTTGGTTTTTTGTTCGTCTACAGATCTCTTCATTTTTCGCAGCAACAAAATCAAATATATGGCAAAAGGAAAAACATAACAGTAAGCTGGTTGAATACAAGATACGCCGGTATTGTGTATTGAGTATAGATATGTATATAAAAATTACGATTTATTTCATTAAATATATATTTATAAAGCTCATTTATTAATGTATACCGCAATATCAAAGATTCATTTAAAAATATCTTAAATGAAACAAAAAAATTAGGTAAGGTAAGGTACAATATTTTTTCTGCGATTCATAAAATATAACAAATTGTTGTGTTGGAACGACTCCAACTTTAACAGCCAAATAAACCAACAACTTATGAATGAGATTTTCTTAGTTACGGGATAACATATTACACTTCCTTATAAAGCTCGCTTTCGTAAAAAAGCTCTTGCTAAAAATATAAAAAGCCATGTATGTATTTTCGAAAGAATGAGATATTGTGAGACCTTTTAATGGAGAACCTTTTTAGACCACTCATCCTTATACATAAAGTAACAGATTAAAAACTCCACTCTATCTTTGTTATGTAACATACAATACCTCAATAACAAGCATTATCTTCTTTATCTACCACATTTATTATGACTGATATAAAGTTATTTCCGAACAGAATATTGAAGTGTATTTGACAAATCTTTTATAATTTAAAAAAAAATCACATTTTTTGCATCCCATTTATTTTCAATATCTATTTATTTATTTTTATGAAATTTAATTCATAATTTACCATAGTAACTATTGTATATTAAATTAACATTATCGTAGCTGATTATTTTTATTCTGTCAATGATTTTAATTAACTGAATTGAAAATGTGTTTATTTGTCAAAAACCTAACAAATATAGTAGCGGTTAAAAAAAATCAAAAAATGTTGTTGACTTATTTGACATATCTATAGAACAACATAAAAGTTTAAATTAAAAGGAATAATATTTTTGTATCCAATAAACATCGGGACAGCTTATTGTTTTTTTATCAGGAAGCCTTGTCAATGGTTCGAATAAACGGAGTAAAGAGATCTATTTATTTCAAAAATGTTTTTTTTTATTTCTCAAATACTATATTCGTCATATCCGTGGAATAATATGAATTTATAATTGTTAAAGAGTAACATTTAATTATAAATTAAATTATTATTTATAAGGGATAAAGTTTCTCGTGAGACAACCGCGAGCCTGTAGACGCAGCGTGGGTAAGCCCCCACTAAGTAAACCAATGACGTAATTAAGGACGTCTCCGGATGCGGGCACCACAACAACGGTCGTCGTGGCGAGCTTTTGGGGCAGCCCTAAGCCGTGCTGTGGTCGTTTATTGGTTGTCAACAAGAAGAAGAAAGGAACTCTCTTAATGATTCAAATTGACTGATAAAGAGTAAGTAAGAAAAGGACCAATATTTAACCATTTCCGCACATCCAGTGGTAGTCGTGCAACAAAGTGCACCGCCTGCCAGCCCGCTGATAAATGCGTATGCGGCAAACAATGCGAATTACATAACCGCCACCGTTAAATCACTCAACGCGTGTTTCACCCCTCCACGGGGCATCTTCAGGAGTTATGTTACAGCGATTAGTGCCAAACACAGAATCACTTTGTTGCACGACTACCACTGCATGTGCGGAGGTGGCTAAATATTGGTCCTTTTCTTACTTAGGATGGACTTCTGCAAGGTAACGCCTTATAAAATGATAAAGAGTAATTTATCTTTACAATAACTACTAAATAATGCGGTTTTCTAATTTAATATAATACTTTAGGAAACAAAAAGTGGATTTTCCCAACAGTTGTCTCTATGAGCCCAATGAAATAGTCCGTATTTATAGTTACAAATGCAGTAGGTAAACTCAGGATATAAAGAATCAAATCATCAATGACTCTAAAGACGTCTATGAATCTCTGTATTATGTTTATGCGTATAATACCATTGATGTTTTCTACGTGGTTCATAATATTATACCATTATTTAGAAGGAAATTGTGGCCTTCGCTGAATTTATGCGTCGATTTTTATCAAATAAATTATGTTTTTCATCGTTGTATTTACGAGTCTTTTATGTTCATTCTATATTACAGTGGGATGATCTTGTTTATTATCATATATGAGTAGCTTGTACTGATACGCATATTTTCAAATATATAGAGTAGTATAGACAGAGCGTTCATGGCTGGCATGACCAGTATGTCATGGCAGCTATGTCTCATAGCGCGCAGAACAGGTAGTCGTTGGTTGCATAATGTTTCGGGACAGAGACCACAGACCTGTAAGCAAATCGAAGGATGTCCACCCATAAGGTGGACAGTGTACCTTGTTAGAATATGCTGTATGCAGGCAGCTTAAAATTTAAAATCTATGCAAGGGATTGTATCTAACAATCGACTTCTACAATTGAAATGATGATAATCAAGGGTCGTAGGAAATATCTATATAATAAAGTTGCGGGATATCGAAGAACGCTCGGCACTTCGACTTCAATATACATATATCACCTAAAAAGGACAACCGCAGATGTCCTATGTCCCTGAGGAAGAGGGGTAATATATTGATTAAGGTTAGAGACCCACCTGTACTTCCCTTTATATATGAGATCTCCATATATTGAAAACGTAATTACATTGACTATGCTATTTTCGTTTAAAACATTTGCCATGAATTTATTTTATCCTAAAAATTAACTCTATTTTTCACGCTTAGTCATTTTTATTGCGTTATAATGAGCTAATTATGCCGTCTAGAAAAATATATTCACTAAAACAACGATAACAGGATGTTTCCAATTCTTCTACGATAACAATACAAATCTGTACGAATTTCACTCAAAATATGAGAAATGTCGAGCCATTTCCTATGTTTCGTGACAAAGGTCGCCCGGTTCCGAGGAAACGCATTGAAAGAAGGTCACCCAAGGGCAAGGGACAGCTACGAAAAGATAAAACTTGTCGCACATAACAGCTATAAAAACAAGCTTTGATGTTATTAGATTTATGGCCGCTTTATCTTTTTTGACGCCAAATTTTGGTGTCATTCAACCTTTATTAGTATAGGACTTGGTGTTAATACTTGCGTGCTAGCTTTTGATAAAAATGTTTTATTTGGCTGATAATAATTATTTTGATCATAATTCCTTGCTTTATATATACTTTAATTTAATAAACCTTTTAAATTCACATGAACACACCTTTGATCACATTATAAACATTTTAAAATTTACATTATTTAGTAATTAAGTTATAGTTTCATTACTGCGTTTTTTATTGAGCTGATAATTAAGTAAGGTAATAAAGATATTGAAATAATTAAAAACATTATACTAATGTCTTAATTACTTTCAGATATTCTAAGGGCAGAGGTAGCTTAGGGATAAAGAGTTAATAGTGGTAAAGATTATCGACCGTAGGCTGCAAAGTAATTTCTGGCAAACGCAACAATTGTATCATTTACATTAGACTCTTTCTACTCTCAAACTTAGAAGAAATATATCGAGAATCACCGCCTTCTTAATAATATAGGTAAATCTTTATAAATGAAATGCGAAATGTTCTACTCAGCAAAAAATTCAGGATTTTTATCACCAAGTCATCTATTTTATTTTACACCTTTCTAAGATTGTTATAGAGAGCAAAAAAGGAAAAATATTGAGGAAAATAGTAGGAAATATCATTATACTGTCGTAGACAAACACTACTAGTAAATACCTGTCCTTACCTGTCAAATAACGGAATTCGAATAAAAAAAAAACGGATCATTAAATCACGCAGAGGGCATTGGCAAGGGCTGAGCTCGGAGTTTCACTTTGGGATCGAATCAAATAAGGAGATCTGCAGAAGAATCAATGTCACCTACGCAACGTGAAGTGGCTGCTAGAAGCCAGTGCACGCGGCGTAAATAAGCCCCTACCAGGTAAATCGCCAACATAGTCAAGGACGAGAGAAGTCGAAGAAGAGAGAAGAAGAATAAGATGAGAGAAGAAAATGTCGTATACATTTATACAAAGATATAGTAAAGTGAAAACACAATTACAATAGTATTCATGATTCATGCTGCATATAAAATATATATTTGTAGGCAATCGTTCTTTATTATTAAGATATTAAATCAATAGAACATTAACCTGTCATTACGAGGTGGACAAACGACCTCGTAATGACTAGAAGATGCAGGGTCAATGTCGCTTCCAGACAGTTCTATTTTAATTAAATAGAAGAGACCTGCATTCAGTAATGTTCTTCCTACCACTCAAATTATGACGACGGTGATGAAATGAAATAAGGTTGAACCACATTGAAATTTCTTAGAGTGCGTTTTTTTATTAAAATGCGACGACCTAAAATCTTTTGATGTTAAACCGTCGCGGTGAATTATTGTATTATGCTATTATATTACAAAGTTCACAAAACTGAATTTTTACGAATAAATAAAGTGTACTCGCTACACCGCAACCCAAGTTAATAATATGGTCAGTAAGCCATATTTTAAGTTGCATTGTAGTAACTTATAAATATTAGCTTATTGAGACAACCTTCCCGCCCACACATAAAGAAGCCTGTAGCTCACAGGCACTGCAGTTTTAATAGCTGCAAATCTCTTCGGTGTTCTCATTGGCTACCGGCCAAGACTGATTCTTGTCTACCCAAGATTTTGAAAAACTGGTGCTTAGAAAATCTAGTACCCCGTGTAACATCACAATTAGACTGATGCCCTTACCGTGTATTAAGGCAACTACGTATTATTCAAAAATATTACACATTTATTTTAGAGATCAATTGTGTACGTCATGAAAGAAAATGTTTAAAAGTGTCAAGATTAAAGAAACTAGAATCAAACTATCTCACCTATAATAGCATGATTTTAAACATGACGTGATTTAACAAAAGCCAAAACCAACATTAATAATATATAGAACAGAACAATTTATATACAAGATAAAATTATAAAGACAATGATGTTTACTGCACTTACCGGTTTTATACTATAAGGTTGTGTTAGTTACGGTGTATTTTCTTTTTATTCTATTTCAAGATATCATTTTTCAAAAATCGTTGATTTACATTAAATCCTTCATCTTCATATTAACTGGTGTATGAAATTTGATTTCATTTTTTATATTAATTATTTATCATTTGGACCCTTTTCCGTACTTTGATTATTAGTTTTGTTTATCTAGAGTTTCAAACTAGAGACTGATTTATTTGATATTGGATTAACAGATTAGTAAGGATATACGATACTACTTACATCTTAATCGAGTTGTGTTATTTTTAATAACAAATTTCAAATAAATTTCTTCTTTCTTCTCTTTTCAGCCGATAGATTGCCAGTACAAGGCTTGGGACTCGCCAAAAGATAGTTACGATGGCCGGTCTTGCACTTTCAGTATCCAACGACTTTCTCCGACCTTGCCTTTGTCGTCAATCTGCTCAGTGGAGGGTCTAGGGTAGTTCACAACGTAGGCAATGAAATCTTTTTAAACAAAATTTATTTATCTTTTGTATGACGATGGCGACTCTACTACATAGTTATAAACTATGCAACGGTGTCTAGCATTCTTCCCCTTATGCAATGAAAAATAATTAAATGTTACATTTTATTACAATGTAACAATCTAGGTTTAATATATAAACAAAGGATATAAGATTAAGATTAATCGTGCGGGTACCAGATCTGTGGCGTTGTATGGAATGCCGGATACAGTGTTTGACGCTAATGACCCACGTGGCAGGTTCAAGGAGGCCTCCTTGTATTGGCGTTCATCAAATTTAAAATGATTCTACTAAAGCTGCTTTAGAAGCTCGTTATAGAAATGAGCTGATGTTAGCTTTTGACTCTCCCTTATCCTTCAATAGGTTATATAGAACTTTTGTTATTATGCCAGTTTATTTTAACTCTACTATATACAAATTCACTGTTACAGTACATTACCAATATTGAAATGTTAATGTGTTGATGTGTTTTTGCGTGCGTGTGTAAAATAAATGAGCCATAAACCACATTTATTTCCTGTGACATAACGCTTCGCTTTTTGTTTTTCCGTCAACATTACACTCTGTAAAAGTTCATGACCTTATTTGGCACAACGAAGCAAGCGTAATAGACAGATCCGAAAGGAAATTCGCGAAGTTTTGTTTTGTCTGTTGAACTATAAGTTAATTAATCGTGAAGGCTGTCTAGGATACAGAGCAACGGTTATTTCCTTGGCTTCTGGACGAAAATACTTTAACTTGAAAAGTTTCGCGTGAATACCTAAACTTGACCTTAAAAAGACCTCAAATTATTGTCATAAAACGGTAGAGTAACATTTATTCTCAGAATAAAATAAAAGTTTTGGAGTTTTTACAAGTTATAATTTTTTATCTGATTTTGACTTACAGCTCTCATTTACATATTATGATACTTATATTTTATTAAGTTATTAATATTTTTAAATACCATAGTTACACACTTCGTTTAATTACCTTTTATAAGATAAGCTTAAAAAACTTGAACTATGTCAATGACATCATTATAAGAAAGATTTATTTATATTCTAGTCATAAATTTATAAAACTTTTTAAAATATTATTTAACAAAATTAATCGTCTCATTGTATGCATTTAATATATGTTAAAAAGAAGGTTCGAGGTCTATTAGCGGAGGAAGATTTGACGTAAATAGGTTCACTCTTTTTGTATATTATAATTTAAATACACATTTAAGCGAATGTGTAATTAATGTACATAGGGACATTGGATTTTAAGTGTGATTTAAAGAATTGAATGTAAAGCATGTGTGGTGTCAATTAATTTATCCTATCTAAAAATCTATGGTTATAGTAATGTTTAATAACGTAATGATAATGTAAGAGCAGTAAGAAGGAGCGTTTTCGAAGCTAACTAAGCTACATATTAAATTGATTATTGTTTACTATCGGACCTTGTAGACTTTTTACTAGCAAAAGTTATTTTTCTGCCACATTCTAATTGCAAAAAAATATAATGTTACATATTTTAGAATAATAATTTTTATTTAAACCTTGACTGGAAATAGGTGTTTTTACACCATGCATTTAAAAAGTTTGCTGATAAGTGAGCTAAACTTTCACAGTTTTTAAACTTTTACTATACATCTATAAACAATCATACTGTAAATTATAGCCTCCTTTTTACGGTTTTGTTTATTAGTAATACGATAGTTAATTTACAAGTTTTTTATTATTCATTTATTACGAATACTTGTCATACCTGCACCCTCTTTGTTGTCTAGTAGAAAATACCTAAAAGACATTAAGTTCGCCATAACCCAAATCCTAAATAAATACAATCGCCTTCCATTAGTTAGAGAGAAAGATATTTAAATCACGACGCAATTTGTAACAACTGTCGCTCTATGTGATAAATTCAGTCGATAATTGTCAAAAGTTATACTCACCTAAAATCAGTAAATATAAACACTTCCCTTGTTGAGTTAAGTGATCAAAGACAACAATGTGACATATATTCACTATTTTTTGGATCATGTGTATTTGTTATCAATAAAGAACTTTGTACAAATCTAGCACATTTGTTTACATTTGCTCTTTGTGTTATCACACATTGGAATCTTGAAAAGGCTCTGGGTTTTTCAGAGAGCAACGAAGAGAGTATCCCCAGAGCTTCGCTGCGAGATCGAATCAAAAATGAGGTCTGTAAATCACCGGCATGGATTGAAGAATTGCTCGTGTGAAATAGCAGTGGGCGTATCGCTCGTGCAGCCGACGAGCCGGTAGACGCGGCGTAGGTAGACCCCCACCAGGTGCATTGACGACATAATCGTGGTCGCTGGAAGTTTGGTGGTGGAGTCTTAGTGGCCGTCTGTGCATTGCACTAAGCGTCTAACGATTAACATGAATGAATAAATGAAATGGCACACGACATAGAGCCCTACAAACAATTTTTAAAATAACCCGAATTTCACCATCGCATTATTTATATACGATATTATTAAACAAGAATATTAACATGATAAAAAATCGAATACAGCCCTAAAAATGACAATCAGTGTTATATTTAACAAAACAGATCAGCCAATTTATTAAAATTTATGAAAAATTTATTTGACCCGAAAGACATTGTTATGTCTTAGCTATGGATAATCAATTCGCACCATATTAAAAAAAAGGAATTTTATAAACTTAGTGTTTATGGTCATGCTTCTTGATACACGTGACTGTTAGTCATATTTTCTAGTGCGTAAATACGAGTATGTATGTATATAATTTCGTTGCTTTTCTATTAAGGGAACAGGCGATATACTCTAGTTCTTGTGAAAAATGTGGTTTTTCATAATTGGTGCCACAAATATAATCGCCCTTTGTAATTATCGGCTCAAAGAAAAAGACGAATTGAATTTATGAACTCGTTTCCAAACTGTGATGTATCCAAGCAGAATATTTTAATAAAAGATTTGTATACAGATAATACGTAGTAGATTCAGATTTCGGTTCTATATCATATTATATGTATTATTTCTCGTCTTACTTTATCTAATACAATAAGAAGTACTTCGATTATTGTTTTAAATTAAAAGAACGTTATTGAATAATGCCTATATGTTTACATATTAATTGTAAGAATCCATCTGAGTAAGCACTACCGAAGTGTCTATTTATGACGCCGAATAATAATAAAATTACAAAGATAACGTTTCATATCAAATCATCTTTGAACTAAATCCTAAGTTGGTAAAATAATGATTTGTTTTCAAAATAAGTTGTTAAATATTACGAAATTAATGTAATTATAAATTGAAATTATGAAATAAAAAATAATGTGGTAAGCAGAATTAGATTTCTGTGTAAGATTTCGTATTTTACAATCTTCGGTATTTTGAGTGTGCATTTTTTAACTCGCGTGAAATCAAGGCTGAGAAATTCTTATCATTGGGATAAAAATACACCATTAAATTTTGCTCAAAAAATTAAAGTAAAAGTATTTCTAAATCTGTTTTTTTTTCTGAGATCAGAACTTGAACAACAGTATTTGCAACAATATTAGAGTTCTTGTATTCTAATCCAAAAGTTTGTGAAAAAAAATTATGGTCAAAGGAAATTAATATTATTTTTATTCGAAATTAAGTACTGGTTAGAATAACGGCAATAAAACTGGTTAATATTTAAGTATAATAAAAAAGTTCTACAGAGTAAGTTCGAATTTTATCAGCAATTGATCTATAATAGTTATATACATTACGCGGTGGAAGAATCTAAAGAATTACATTAAATTTCCGCAATACTATTCATAACTTTACGGTTTGCTGCAAAATTATACTTAATCTTCAATTAAAGAACATACATGAGATTTAAAATAATATTTTGTGCTATTTCAATATTCACCGTTGTTAAATTGAATTTTCTTTATTTACAGTCGAAACACTTTTTTTATTTTTTTAAGTAGTGTTATAAATAATGCATAATTTTTTTTTAAAAATATTTAATAATAAAATATATTTCGTATGTGTATATTAAAAACATCCTTTATAAGTTTTTTAACAATATGTTTTACGTACGAATATCAATCTTTTAACATTCCAAACTGTTTACAATCTATCTAATGGTTTATATGTATTATTGGAATTCCCCAATTTTACTTTTGTGCTATTTTTGTATTGGTTCTATTTTATGTTACAATTTGCACAAAAGTAAAAATGAAGTTAGCCTTAGTGACTTGAGTTTACGATACGCACTTAATAACACGCAGAATCGCTGACTGAAATACCGAAATTAATGACTGTCAGGTCTATTTCGCGCGTATATATTTTTAAGGTTCGAATCTCTTATACAGTGCGAGCGTCTCTTCAGCTTTCACCGCCCAAGTGATTCGGAAGCCAGCTTTGAAGCCAGACGCACGCTCGCGATCAATTCGGTTCCCCTCGTGTCACAAACACAACTTTTATACGGGCTGGTAAAAGTTCTATAGAAGACTATTATTACTAAATAAACTATATCAAAGTTTGTGTTAATATTTAGTGAAAATCAGAAATAAACAATTCTATTATATTAATAATAAAATTATAATTAAAAAATTTTCTTTAACATTTTTTCGTCGACGGTAATTAAGTAAAATTATGGTGTTTAATTAGCATCTATTTAGAGTTTTAAAGTGTAAATGGTGTAAATAAACAAAAAGCAACCAACTTCTAATTGGTAAGTTTATTCTTTTTCTATGCATATTGCAAAAAATTTCATAATTATTTTATTAAAATACATAAACTTAACGCGTAAATGGGTAAATAATATTAAAAATAAACTCTGAGGCCATATTACACTTCAGCGTTAACAATTATTGTTTATCTACGTTTTAAATCAAATTTATGTACGTTTTAGCCTTGCTTAATATAAAAATTATTTTTAGAAATAGTTGTTATAATCACAGAAGGACAATCTTTCTAATAACTACCATAATTATAGCTTTTGCTTGCTAGTACGGTGAAAAGAAAATGAGAAGGTATTGTTTTTTATTGTTCAGGGCTAATGACGCATCTTCAATTTACCTTATTAGAGATGTATACGAATAAAGGGCTTTTCGGCATCTCTTACTATTGGCCCATTTATATTAAAAAATAAATATTTTAGTAGGTTATTAGTGATATAGTTAGTACGTTAACGTCTTAAATAAAGCTTTTAATTACTATAGCGTAAGGTTATCAACACGCATGCAAATGTAATTGAAAATTTTATATCTGTACTAAGATATTGTTATTTTTTTTTAATTATTTCTAATCGATTATCATGGTGATTAAACAATAATAAATTAGTGTTTTTATGTGCGACTCTAGGAGACATACTTTTTCGGAAATGTTTTCTTGATTTTCCTGATAATTTTGGTTTATCTCCAATAAATAAGCCCTGTGTTTCAAGGCATAAAACTAATTTCGGATTAAATATTTCATTACATTTGTTGTTGAAAACTATAACAATATCAGATATTAGATACCGACTCCCAATAGCGTTACGAGTATGTTTATATTAATAATTATCTTTATTGTTGTAAATTAACTATAATTTTTGTTTCTTAAATTAAAATATATAAAAAATCTGTTTATATTTTTCTCAGAGGACATTATTTACCGTTTTCTGTTCTAACGTAGAAAACTAACAAAATCTTCAATAACCCCTTTTTTGGATAATGCCTGAATTTCAACAAGGAAATTACTAGATCCTTTAGTAAATTCATTTATGAGTTTAAATAAAAGGAAACAAGATCTGTTAACATTTTTTTTTTGTGTGGTCACTATAATTTGAGTTGATTTATTAATTGTTATTTTATTTCTTTATTTCTTTCTCTGTATTAAGATCCTCTTAGAAATTTAACATATGCGTGATTAAGTAGCTACATTACTAAAGTCTTTCAGATAATTTTAAAAATATCTTAGTTTTTACACGCAAGTAAATTAAGTTATAACGTACAAATGCTGCACAAGTACCATTTATTGTATGAAAAAACTTAAACTATAAAATTTTATTAGACCTGATTATAGTGAATTATATCTATGTAATATTAATTCCAAATTTTTTTTTTGAGAACTTCATTTATAACTAAATCATAATGACTGGCTCTGTAGACAAGGCAAGTTAATAATGATATACATACATATATATATACATTTACACACACACACACACACATGTGTGTGTGTGTGTGTGTATACGTCATTTGTAGAAAACCATTTCATAAAACCCGTTATAATGAATATTAGTTTAGTAGATAAGTGGTACTTGAAAATAAATACCGGCTACCCAAATTGTATCCTGGCCATGAAACAAGTGGGCAGACACGGGCATATATCGTGACCTTATCTGATTATATTTTATTATGATTAAAAAGTAACCTAATTAAAAATTATGATTAAAAAGTAACTTAATTAAATATTGTTTGGTCGGCAACGCTTGTTTCATTTTTAATAAATTCAGCCGATTATTACTGATTTCAAAATTGATAACACATTTCAGTGTCAAATAGTCAAACGAGTATTTTGAAATTTAATTAGTCATAGGAAAATTTATCATTTTAAAATTAGATGGAGTTGTACTTCGGTTTATAAAGTCAAATTAGCAACCTAGTAGCTAGGACCTCCATGGAGCGTCGGACTTAGCAGCTAAAGGCGGACCTCTATTCAGTGGAATATTTAAAGTCGAGGCTCCAGGGAGAACCTTCCAACTTTTTTCCTGTTGGCTAAGCAAGTTTGGCATTCTGCTTTTTTGTTACTAAAACTGAAGCGTCAATATAAAATCTCGTTTGAATGTAAAAAAATTGAGTATTGTGTAGAGACCACGAATACAAAGGCGCTGCGTAGAATGTTCAATTGCAAGGTGAGGGACAACTTAATTAAAGTCGCTACTGGTCTCGAGCTACCTGGTCTTATCGGAAGTCTAAAGGGGTGGCCTATATCCAGGAGTAGACGCCCTGCGGCTGAAATGATGATGGTAATGAAATATTACCACAGGTAGTCAAATTCCTTAAATAAATAGATACTTTACTTTATTCAAATTCAGTCATGGTCTTTTATAGACGTGTAGCGTTCACGCTACGCATTGCAAGCCATTACGGCCACAATGCTTTTGCATTAATAAGATTGTCCTGGAAGCTCATCTCCAACCGTTAATCGCGTATACTGTTATCATTCCCTTAAAAGCGGGGAATATGAAAGCCAAGGTGTGATCAAGATGTTCACTAGAGTCCATTTACAATTTAAAATTTTCACCCATACCCTCAAAGTACTACAACACTGACGACAAAATAAATCAGCGTTCTGATTTGAATTCCGAACGCACAAGAAAGATTGAACGCAAAAGAATACAAAGGGTGAACGCTACAGACGTGTAATAAACATGAGATTAAAAAAATTGTATTTAGACTGCGTAATTGTAACGAAGCTAAGAATTATTTGTTACAGAACCCTGTGTAGTATTTTGATTTTACCATCATCAATACACAGTTTTTAACTTCAACGAAACTTTATACTCAAGTCTTTTGGATCTCAGATGACATCTAGATTATTAAAAAAAAAAAACTTAAAAATTTTGACATTTTTTTACCGTGAACTAGTTTTTAAATTTTGCTCTGTTCCGTTTATTAAATTAAAAATTTCAGGCCAGCTGTGAGAACCACTTACAAAATATTTGTACAAGATAGAATAAACTTTTTATACAATGTACTTTATGTACGTTGCAAATGTGGAGAGGCGGGCGCTATTTCCTTTCTAGGAATGTTACTATCGAAAAAAGCTTCAAGTCTCTCGAACGCTCGTTGTCGATCCGTTACGTTTAATTTGCCCAAGAGACATGTACTGGCCGGATGCCAAGATGTTATTATAATTAAATGGAGACAAATGTGGAATCGATTCTAAACAAATTGACTGTGATGAACTATTGTATGACAAATTTGTTTGTAATCTACGCCATAAATAGAACTAATTATTAATTTTTCTATTACTATTAACAACCACAAAGGTTGAAATATGCATACGAAATTTTTATTGAAACTTTTCTTTCACTTTCTTCTCTGTTCTTATTTAAAAGCTTACAAAATCTTTGACCAGGTTACAGGTTAAAGAATTTTACAACGTGTATAATATATCCAAATATCATATGATGACGCATTAAGTTTAGATAAGTTTGAATTAGTCTAATGCTCTGTATAATTGCGTAAGTTATAATTCACGTGCGTAAACTTTTCTATCACTTTCTCTTCTATTCCTATTTTAATATTCTCTATAAACTTTTAAAAACATGAAATTCTTTTATATTCGTCATCGCTTTCATATTTCTTGTATTCTCTGCACAGCTGATACTTCCAACTTATTTGTTAAATCGCTTTCATTTCTTTTATAGTCCTTAACGAGTGTCACGGACATTCATCACCGCATTCATCTTTAAATGAATGTCCTTTGTGTAACAAAGAAATGTGCTTTATATCACTGAGACTCTTATAGTCAAAGTCATTTAAATAAATCGCGCTTCAAACTTAAATGTTATTGTATCAATAGGTACATAATTGTTTAGTATTTTATGCTTAAGTAGCTGTCGAATTTATTTATATTAGTGTCCATCGAACTCGGCGAACTAAATTTATTTATTAAGTAAGATATTAAAAATGACTTACGAAACGAAAATGATATAAGGAAACCGATACATACAAGAATGAAAAAAAAAACTGAAGTTCTGAGACATTTTAAGTTTCAATGGGTTTGAGGTCATAGAGCGCTGATGGCGCTTGACTTAGACCTCTTTAGACTAATCTTTACGTTCTTACAGTCGTCTAAGCCTATCATCCTGGATAAGACCAGAAATCTCAGATGAACGCTGCATGAAGGACTATACTGTACGAATAGCAAGAAATCTTTTGAAGACGTCAAAACGCGTTGAGCATTTTTGTTTCAGAATCCCGGGAGGATGAAAAAGCACAGCTCGATTATTATCATAGCTTTATATGTAAATATTTATATATAAATATATAGGCTTGATGTGCAATAAATCATAATAATAATATTCATTTTCAATTGATTTTATTTAATAATTGTAATTTCGGTATTTTTACAAATCATCATAAATTATTAGAAAAAAAATAATGTAAAGCATTTAGACTTACCTTTCTATAATCAATCAAACTGTACATAATTGTAAATTTTGAGAATTAAATTAAATCAACATCCAAGTCGCGTTCAGAAGCAAAGTTGGTTTTGATATCAGGCAGGCAATCGTTTTAGATTGGAATGATAGCCATTATAAATGTTGCGATGCGGTGTGATAAATTTATTTAAAAAACGGCAAACTCGAAACAGAAGGTCACATGCATAAAACGCCGCGAGTAGGTCATTTTTAGTGTAACTACCACATATGTCACGAAAATTGTATTAACCTTGTTATTATTTAAAGATATATCATTTCTTACGAACTCCACGGTTATTTTTTACACCTTTTGAGTTCACAGTTATGAGACAAATAATGTCACGATGGCATACTCAGATTCGATTTTTGAAACTAAAAATCGTTTTCTTTTTTGATCTCAAGACATAAACCAGTGCAACTCATTAGGCTAGCAACTTCACTAACAATAGCGCTTCTATATCAGGCGAAAAAAGAAACATTTGTTCATCTAGACAATCAATTGCAAAAATGTACATCATTAGAAAATATTTTAAGAAAAATTTTCATCGCAGAAGAAACTGCGCTTTTATTCTTTTTATTTATTTACATACTAGCTGCCTGGTGTACATCACACTGTCAAAAATTAAGACGTGCAATAAGTTACAAAAACAAAAACAAATAAAAAGATTTTTAAATTACTCGGTTTTCAGCAAGCATCGGCAAGTCTGCACGTCTACTGCAAGGCATCGGCCTACCCTAAAGATATCTATGTGAAGTGGCGATTATGCATACCATAATCGCCACTCTCAACATGCGGGTTAGCGCTTGCACTGTAGTATTATGGTACGCAGAGGACACCGATCATCACGAAATTTGTGATCAGTGTCTATATAATTTATGCATAAAGTGTGAATTATATAAAATCGCATCCTAGGAACTGAACCCGCGATCTACGATCGGAAATCTTAGTCTGTTGGGCTACAAATTATTTGAGTTTAAATGGTTACGTACATACATAAATGTTTATTTTACATCGATCTTATATATTGTGGCCTTTAAGAGTAAAAACATGACTACATTTTACTTTAAGTTATTTTTAGTCAAATTAAATTGAATTCTAACAAAACTTTTTTGATTGACGTCACTTATTTTCGAGGGACGGCTGTTTTAATTTACTCTGTAATTTAATCTATTCCGCGCAACATTTATATTCTTTCTATATGAACCTCCGTTCTGCCTTAACGAAAATAATTAATTCCAAAATTTTAGGAGCTGTTTGAGTATCCATAGACGAAAAATATTCGTTGGTAGTTTATTTACATAACATTTTAGAGAATGCCATCTATGAGCTGGTTATTCAACTTCGTCTTATAACGTCTTCCATTGAAACATTTAAATTGCGTCAGCGTTTCCAAAACTTACTTTAAAGTACTCTTTTGGTGGATTTGCAGTTCTCTAGTAAAATAAATTTTCTTTTGTACTTAAAATATATTTAGAATTTTCATTATTTATTTAATAAAACTTTTCAATTTGCGAATATCACAACAATTTTGTGGAAGGTGAGAAAAAAAAATTTCCACTCAGTGATTTGCCTATTTAAAAAAAATACATATTGACCATTTAACAGACAATTTAAGATCCGATAAATATATCAAAATGACGTAATTCTAAAATTGATATGAGAAATCTACATCAAGACGGTTACGAAGTACGTTTTATTCAGACAATCGACCTATTCATACGATAGAGCATTCAAGATTGAATCGATTACACAACGACTAATTGAATATCCTTATTAGAAACCTGTTATTTAACCTACATAAAAATGAAAGAATGTTTTTAAATTAACAATAATTAAAATAAATTTTAATTTATTTTCTTAATGACTTATGCTGTTGCTGTTGACAAACGCTGTCGAAAGTTACAGCTTCATCAGATTTGAGGTGGTTAAATGTTAAAGGTCTTTTGCTTTGTTCACTTTACAGTAACAAGAATTAAATATTTCCCTCTGGTTGGATTCCATCATTTGATGAGACACATGTAGCGTATGTATACATTACTTATATAAACTTTGCAGTGTAGTCATGGACAGACGAACATGTTACTATTGTCGGACGACACTGAATCAAGGCCACTTGCAACTAGTTTGCTGGTAATCAATGAGAGAGAGTTATTTTTATCAGTGAACGTCCTTTGGGTGAAATGTGTGTAAGTTTTCTGGTTGACGTTAATCCTACACTGCGCAATTTATGTAAAAGGGCACCTGTCATTATAAATATTTTCTTAAAAGTTAACACATTATGCAATTATCTGTCTTCTTTCAAATACTTCCAAGCAACAACCAGTTCTTGACATTTACCATACACCTGGATGTGTTCAGTATGGTCAGCTGATTATGAGGATCACAGAAGAATAGATAAAGAAAAAAGTACATCAGTGGATCGATCAAACTTGTTAATATGTGACGCTTAAATCACGGGAGAAATGTATATACTAGTGCAGCCATGTTACGTAGAGAGAAGAGGAAAGATTTTGAAAATCTAGAAGCCTGGCGATGAGAGAGAGAGAGAAATTTTTTTTATATTTTTGCTACCTACTGTAGTTAGCTACAGATAGAAAAAATACGTTATGTACGTAATTTTTATAACCAAAAACATAAGAACATTTTTTATGAACCTCCATCATTATGTCAGCCGATGATGCTCACTGCAAGGTGCAGGCTTTTCCCAAAGATTTCGCGCGACCACATCATGATTTCTCATGACGCTTTTTAACTGATAATTAACAAACCATTTGTTTACTCGTTTAACAAATTGAACGCTAATCCATGAAACATGTTATTATTACGTTTAAAAAAAAATTCAGTGTCATCGAAAAATATTTAAGCTTTTGTCTCAGTTTATATAAAAACTTTTTTATTGAAAAGTCATTTCATTTATTTTGTCGTGCATAAAAATGAAAAAAAATAACAACGCATTTTAGGCCATAGTGAGTGTTTCGAAGAAAATAAAATAAAAGTAAAAGATTTTTTGTGTACAAGGTTTATACTAATAGAAAAAAAATTGATCCATGTGTATTTTTATCCAAAATGATTTCTTACTAATTTTAACTCGTAGGCATTAAAACCTCTACAGTCAACACCATATTGCTTTTTAGATTCAACGCTGGCCGTATAGAATAACAATTACTTTATTTACCGAGGACGACGAGAGAAAAATAAGCACGAGTCCCTTGAGTATCATGGGAATATCGCAAAAATAATTTCACAATAATATTACAAAGGGCACTTCACAGATGTCTGCTCTGGGATACACAATATAATACAACAAAACAAAGAGTATGTTTTTTTAATTCATTTTGTTAGTGACTATTTCTTATACGATAATAAAAGAGTTTTTCTCTTTAATTTTACTAAAAAGTTTCAAAACGGAAATCATAGTTTTGTGTACTACATTGATCAGGAAACTCAGAAAGACCTATTACATATATATTACAACTGATTATAATTTTGAGCAATGGTAGCCAGTAGGTAGATAGGTAGTAGTGGTCGGGGGTTGATTCCCGGGATACAGTCTTATATAATTTACACTTTGTGTATTAATAATATCGGATTGCCACTGTTTATAAAAAGTTTTCAGAGTATGGGCGTCCTCTGCGTACTATAATACCACAGAAAGATAGTCAATATACCCGCCGATGATAGTAAATCCCTCTATAGACGACTTTGAGGAAAGCATAGACCTCCCAAGGCACAGGTCTTGCAGTGAGCATCTAGGTGTTGAAACGACGACGATGATAATCTCGGAAAATTATTATGATCTTAGTTTTACGTTATTATTTTCTGCTTTTGGTTGTAAATTAATAATACGCGAAGTTTTAATATTAAATCAGGTGATAAAAGACACTTCACCTTACCTTCTTACCTGCATTTCTTAACAGAAAGAGTGTTGAGAAATTCAGAACCTAACAAAGGTCTATAAACTATTTGCTTGTAAATATAAAATCTTTTTTATAAATATTCTATATCTTTTCCCTTTCATTTTTGTTAGTTTTTATAACTTCTTTTATTTTATTTTTCTCTTTTTAAAGCCTATGCATCTGAGTGTTTAAATTTAAAACTTCACATTACGATTTGATTCGCAGTAAGTAATCACGTGTTTTATATAATTAGCTGTCAGTCGTCGTTTAGCGAACTTAATGAGAGCACCAACACCGCCTCCCTCCCCTCACCCTTGTGGTTCTAATTTTATAAATATTATTCTTGGCTAACCTTTACTCGACAGGAAAAAATCTTCCTTAAAACATCAAGCAACTAAACCTTATGATTCCAGAGATTACATAATGAATGGTAATTAGGTGGAAATTACTTTTAGACATACGTGTAAAGTTAATCAATTTCATAAACCATGACAGAAAACTGTGCAATGAAACTGGCATTGGTATCAAAAACCGAAAAAAACTGTATAAATTCAAGCTTGTATTTGACAATATAAATAGTTATAGTTGTGATTGTACAGTCAACCGCCAATTTTTTTTTCCAATTCATTTTATAGGGTAAACATCGTAACCACTGAATATATTTCATTTTTGGCATGGTGCTTTATAAAAAAGACATATTATTGTCTTATTTTTCCTCAAATCTAGCATTCTTCTTCTCACTCTCGAGGACTCTTGTTGGAGTGGTCGTAGTCATGCGCTGGTAGGTTCTAGTACTCCGACTGCTCTTGTAATGCTTCGCCAAGTAGCTCGGTGATTGATCCTTTTATTATTAAATCGATCATTCCTGATCTGAAGATGTGCAAGGTTTTATAAATATATATGTTACGTAACACGATGTTACTCTTAAAAGCAGAACTTCAAAATGGATGTATTTAGTATTAGTTGAAGAATATATATTTTAATCTAATATAGTAACCAATGTGTGTTTTGAAATGCGCATGAAAATCAACACAATTTTTTAGAATACTATGTAGCCTTTCGTCACACCATTTTCTCGTATGGAATAACCAGAATTAGAAATAAAACTATATGAATAGGCCGCAACAAAAATTAACAAAGCTTGCAGAGAAAGTCCTTTGACCGAAGTTATCGCTAAAATGGGATCCGCGGTTGATCCTAGATTAGTGTTGTAGAGAAAATACGAGATAACCTTAATAAGGTGGGATTTTCGTCAGGAAATAAGCTTTTTGATTGCTTAAATTGTTAATTAACAGTTGCTGTGTTAGTTTGTTATATACATATTAATACTTTGTTGTAGTTTATACAATAGATTGCTCGGCATGGTCTCTGTGTACTTTCAGAATTTATATTTAATATTTAGACAAGGAAACTGCTCTTAATGTTTCTTTGTTATATTTGTCACATCATCACCGTTTAAATATATCCACTGCTAGACATAGGTCTCTCCTATAGATCGTTCGGTTCGTTTACGGCGCTCCACATTTCTAATTCGATATTGTCAATAAATGCCTTGCTTATCAAACATGACCTGAACGAGTAACCACGTTTCTGTGCCTTTGATGTTTTGTGCAACACTAAAAGAGAACAAATATAAAGTTACAAACATGAAATATTTATATATATATACGTATAATAAGAAAGAAAATAAAATATTTATATTTATACGTATTATATATACGTATAAATACGTTTTTATATATACGTGTAATAAAGAAGTAAATAAATTATTTTTGTACGGTATTGTAAATAGATATATATTAAATAGATGCGGTAACTCGAGTCGAAATGTAATTAGACATTGGTTTACTTACAATATTACCTATTGTTCTAGTTTCGTGAATAAACAAACCTCATGGAAAGTTTTTGCTTGTTACGTAAACTTGTCACGTTGAGCGATACGAATTTTTATTTGTGGTTTCGATGTTATAGGTTTTGATTACTGAAGCGTATTCATTTAAGAGCCCTTCTTAGTGAGATTCTTTTACTTAGGAGAAGTCTTGGTAATATTACACGTACTTTCAGTGATGCATGAATACATTTATTTATTTATGAAACGAAAGAATAAAACTGATAGCGCGTTGACTTGAAAAAACTGACCTGCAAAGTAACTGAGCTGACCATAATAATGATCTAAATTTTAAACGCAGGCGGTGGCCCTATTTCCATATAAAGGATTAATCGCTTTGTAAAATCACAGAATTGTTGAAAATTTATTATTGTCAGAACGATACATATGTAATAAACACCTGATTGTTAATATGTAATTATTGAACATAGAGGAATATTACTAAATACATGTATGTGAATATAAATAATGTCGCACCGACGACACAAAGTGATATATTTGTCTATTGAAACACCGGAGCGTTTAAATCTTCCAAGAAGGTTTTATTAGAATACAAGTAGATTCTCCGAAACATATTGAAATCATGTAATTGATGATATAATGTCGTTGATATCACTGTTGATATTATTACTTATTTGAATAAACACCGTGTTTATTTTTCCGACATATTTTATATAAAATTAGGCTGACGCAGTGTTTACAGTTTTAGGCTATTAATAATTAATACAATTATTTTAATGAAGATGTTTGATTTATTCTTTTATATCCTCCAATGGACGTCCACTACAGGGTATAGACTTTCGCCAAAGATTGCCGCAATAAACAGTCTTCGGTTGACAATGACCAGCACCTTCCTATGACTTTGATCATGTCGTCGGTCCATCTAGTGACTTTTTCTTCTTCTTCGATTATTTAGGTAAATTACAGTTACTACAAAAATAGATATTAATTTTTTTTTTTAATTTTTATTGCTACGTGAATGTTTCATGTCTACAACATTAGTACAAAAATATTATCTGTAGTTTTAAATAAGGTAAGTTAGTAACCTAGCCTTAAAGTAAAAAAAAAAGTTATAACTTTACGATTAGTATTATTATTAATAATTCTTTAGCAGATAGTGTAATTAATTTTAAATTATTAATTAACATAAAATAACTAACCTAAGCCATAGTCTTTTCCCCATTTTTAGTAAATAAAACGCATTAAGTATATTATAATTTTGACGAATAAATAATTACATCCTGTAGTAACACTTTTCCGAGTATCAGCTGCAAATTCTAATAGGATGTCGATAAGATAGTAATTTCCGAGGAATCATGGACAATGCGTGCAATCGGGTGATAATTCTAGGAAATCTCATTACAATAATTTTTAAAATTATTCGTATTAATTATTGAATCGCGGAACAGGCGACATACGAAGTTGCAATTTCGGCAGTTCAAAAGCCTTTTTACATCTAGAGCAGGAAGTAATTTTTTGACAGAACCAAAAGTCGCAGCACACATACATTTAAGATATGAAAGTGCAATCAATAAAACAAAAAAGGTCAGCCTTTATCAACAGGCACTAAAACATATAATGTTAAAATATTTATATTCTGAAATAATGTGTTAGGTTTGATTGTTAGGAAAGAAAACACAAAACTAATATATGCATGTCGAAGAAATAGAAGGCTTTGTCAACATTACTAACGTAATTTTAAATATTATAAAAAAATCCAATACAATATAGTTTCACAAAATCTTATTATATCGGACTAACACTGTAACGAGGGCATGAGATATCCGAACGTTCCGGCGTTTCGAATGACAACTCTCTATTCTTTGTACAGCCGGTACCTCATTATGTATACCCACCAACCAGACTCAAAAATTATTTCTTACCAATGAATTTTTCATGTAACATACCATTAAAACGCGGTTATACTAACATATATTCAAGGTGATTGGTTCTAGGTGTAAAAGCTTTCTTTGCTTTTCTCTTTATCACCACGTGCAACAAACTATTTAGATATTTTTATATAGTCATTTTGATTTCGAAATTTAATTCAAATACAACGGCCTTGTTTATACAATTAAATGATAATAATATTATTTTCACAGTAATTCGATTGTATCAAAAATTATTACTCGTAAAGTATGATAGAAAATTGAATAGAATTTCGACTAAAGTGGAATGCCGTTAACCTGTTATTTACTTTAAATTTAAAAGCTTTTCAAAGTTTAAATTAAAGGTTTACCTCAAATTCTTGGTTTGTAGCAAAGGTTACCATTTAAACTTGATATATATTTAATGGAATATATTAATTATCTTTAACATATTGACGAGGTGCTTGTAATGTTTACTTTCAATTAGTACTTTATTATCGTCAACATTATTTCAGTTGTAGGAGGTCCACGCCTTGATATTGTCTTGTCTCGTAGATTTCCAAATAGAAGGGTTGTAAGTGGCCAGTATCGTCCGTCTTGGTCGTCACTTATGGATGGACGTCCTAAGACGCAGGTTCGCGGTCTCAACTAGACCCTGTAGCCACATGTTGTACGCGCTATACAGCCTGTCCACTGGCACTTGAACTTGCTTTTCGTGTTTGCTTTTAACTTAAAGTTATTTTTAATTTTGTTTCTAAACGTAAACGTAGAATAGTTGTTTTAATTATTACAAATCTTACAAACATTGATTATAAAAAACATACAGATAACACAAAGTATCAATTTGACACACGCAATCAGGTTTTCTTTATAAGATTTCAAAGAAATTATTACTATAATGCATATTATCCGTTGTCCTCTTCAATTATTGCATCCCCCTGTAATTACGACTCATTTCTCATAGTAATAACGATGTCCTGTTTTAACAGATGATTAGGTATCCTTCCAAGTGAATAGCCGATCGTTAAGATGTAATTACTGTTATCTTCACTTCGTAAATTTGATGTGGACTTGATTTTATCACGTGCCACCATGGTAAGAATAATTGGAATTAGGGTTTCAAATTCCCTTAGAAACTCTACTTATAATTTACTTTTTCATTTCTGTATCTTTGGATCATAGTTTCAGACATAGTATCGTTATAAAGTATGTGTTGATGTATATATAAAAAAAGAAAGAAGAAAAAATATTCTTTACTTCCGAAAATAGTTTATGTAAATTTTTTTAAATTTCTTTTAAAGGGCATAAGAAAGATATTAATGTCAGAAAAGTGATTATTATAAGCTTTGATGATACGGTGCGAAGGCGTATGTTCCTCAGCTGTGGTTCGATATTATTTGTGAGGCATAATGTACGGTCTATGTACACATCGTTTCATTTTGAGTTACTTGGAATAAGTAGATAAATTTGATTTATCAGTTGATTACAAAAATGCTTTATCAATTTAAAAAAGTGCCTATTACAGATATAAAAAGATATAAAAAGCACACGACAAAGTAAAGACGTCGAATTTTATATTTTCCGATAATGAAGAATTATATAACATTTAAAAAAGTACTAGTAAGTTCTTCTTATTATTTTTAGGCTTTAGATGTCTCGTCCAAAGATCACTACGATGTCTTGCACTGCTCGCTTACAGACACTTCTCGTGAACTTCAATATGTCGTTGGTCAACTTAGTGGAGGGCCTACCCACGCCGTCTCTACCGGCTCGTGTTCACCACTCTAGAACCTTTAGTCTCCAATATCCATCCGTTGCACGAGCGACGTGCTCCGCCTACTGCCACTTTAGACGAGTAATACTTTGAGTTACGTCAGTCAACTTGTATCGAACCTACGATATACGATTGCAATTCTCAGTCCTCTACCGCTAGGCTTGCACTGCTCAGTGTTGTGATTAGATATTCTAATTAAATCTCAAACAACCGAGAATTACAAGCATAGTGATCTCAGATTGATGAGATTTGTTGTAATCCTATGCTAACGATCTTAATCCTGTATTAAGGGTTTATATATCATTAATACTAGCTCATATAGGTATTAACATAACTATTTATGGTGTGTAAATAAGTCACCTAAAATCAAAAAATCGTTATTTTTTTTATTGTAAAATAGGATTCATTGTTATTATGGTCACTGCTATACCATCAAAGAGCGATAGGAGTTTCAAACTTTTATAAAAAAATTATTTTCTTACTCTGAGGTCCTTAGTAACTGAAAATTTAACCAAAACACAATGTAAACTCTAATAAATATAATACGCTAACTGGTAAGTTTGCATTATTAATAATTGGAATTTATACAGTGTAAAAATAAGAACATAACAGGAGATATGGGATTATGAATGTGTTTAATAAGAATTAAAATTCGTCCATTAAATTCTTTTTTTTTCAAACATTACTATATTTTTTCTAGGAGTATCGGGATTTACTGAAAGGATCTAGTGAGGAGGAATTCGGAGTTAAATATTTGGTATACAAATGTTCCACCTAAAGTAATTCCTAATAGGGAAGTGTTTTAGTGGATACGCTAAAAAATAATTGTACCTGTAATTCAGTAAAATTTATTGCTTGAGGTCTTAATACCTTGAGCTCCTTTAAAATTTATGAAGAAAAAATAAAAAATCCATTATTTTCAGTAATTAGTAAAAATTTATATTTTTTTATTCACTCCATAAATGCTCACTAGAAGGCTTAGACCTTCTCCAAAAGGTATCTACAAGGGGATATATCATAATCGCCACGCTTGGCAGGCGGGTTGGCCATCGCAATGTAGTTTTATGGAACTCGGAGAACGCTGTTGTTCATACTCTAGAAACTTGTTTGAGAACAGTTGCAGTCCTGTATAGCACATATGAAAGCACAAAATGTGATGTTTATGAGATTATATCACTGAAATCCATCTTCGTCGCACGATTGGTATCATTATATACAAATAGGAGTAAAAGAAATCGTTAACGATTACTTAAAATGCAAGATTTTGTGTTTAGGATTGTCCTATTTTACTTAAATGCATCATTTGTTGTATAATGTGTTACCTTTTAAATGTTAGTTATGATAACAACTCTCATATAAAAGATTTGGTCATTATTGACCGAACATAAAAACGTGACAAAAAGTTTAGTAATCGATTTTCACAATCTTCTTTTGATCCCAATATAACGTCAAAAGGGAAAATTTTAAATCTAGTAAGCACTTGGTGCGAGGTACAGACAAAGTGGATACATTGAAATATCCCAACCAAGCTCCCAGAGTTGCATGCAAGTCACTACAGCTGTGTGTGGCCTGCATATGGTCTGATAGAACCTTCACATTTGTCAATGCCAATAAGTTTGTATTATCAGTAAAAAACTTGTTTCATGGCAAAGAATTTATTGCTTATTAAAGTGCATGCTAATCTTTAACAAATTTTAATTTCATTTAAATAAATAAAAAAAGCTTTTATTTTTAATGTTTTGCTTTATATTTATGATGAAATTAGAGAGAAAGTAACTCAGTAACAGCTCAGGGTTAAAGGAAAAATTAGGCAGAGTTACTGTACCTAGAGGTACATACAAAAAGTTTTCAACTTCAGTTATTCTAACTTAATATAATTTTGGTACAACTGTATAGGATGTATTGCTGTCTATTTCATCAAAGAGCTTATATCAGTTAATAGCTGAGGCAATTGTGATTGTTTTCGCCGCTGAGAAAACACATGTAAAGCAAAAACATCTGATTTATTTTCTCCCCCAACGTGTTGTGTCGAATATGGGGATTTATTATCTTTCGACGAATAATAAAACTGATAAAACGTTACAATATTTGTTACTGGATTTAAAGTAATTTATTTCATTATCTTCACACTTTTTATACAATGTATGTATAACGACGCACTAAATACCGAAGGCGTTTTATACCGGTTTATTGTTTGGGCGATGTAAAGATAAATTAGTGAAGTGAGGTGAAATAAATAAGTATTAAATATGAAGAAAAGAAAAATGAAAATAAGAAGGAAAATAACAACCAAGATAAAAAAACACCCTATATAAATATACTAACAGCTATTTCAGACCATGATTATATGAAAATATAATGTTATACATTTATTTAAATATTTAATAATTGTATACAAGAAAAACGTAGCAGAAAAGTCGTATTTTCCATTTCACAACTTTTAATAGCACGTATACGCTAAAACCTTTTCGTGGAATATGTTTGTTTAGTCATTATTTTTACCAAAAGCTGTGTATAAACGATTAATTAAAATAGTTGTTTCAATATAAATATGGACGGCGTGAACTGTCAAATTAGCCAACTGTTAACTGCGCAAAGTTTCAATAGTCTTTATATAACCTGAAAAATTTAAAGTTTCTGCGCACTTTTACATTTTTCTATAAGAGCCTTCTACTTAGTATTACGAAATAAAAAATTAAATAAACTCGGTATAGTCGTTCTTAATTTACAACGTGTCCAAGGAATAAAGAATTAATTTTTATATAAATATTGCAGTAGCAATGACCTTTTTTGACTATCAGATTACGTTACAAGTACGTAACAAGCTACGTTAAGTGCCGTTAAGAAGATTATCGGTCGCGAAAATAAGTTATAATTTTAATTACTACGCATTGCAGTATCACCATCACCACTATTTCAACTGTCAAACATATACCTCTCTCAGAAATTTTCAATAAGACCGAACGGAAGCCCCCTTACATACAGCGTTTTCCGAAGATCTTAACAAACTTAACCATCTTTTGGGTAGACGTTGTATGCTGCACTTGATGGTTCATAGATTCTACGCGTGGTAAAGAAATGCAAGAATCGTCTTAGTCATTAAAAGCTTTAATTCTTTTAAAAATAATATTGTTAAATGTGTGAACAACAATTTTTTCCTTCGCTGAAATAAGTTAAATAAAGATTTTCGTATTCTCCGCGGATTCTAAAAGCAGAAATTAAAAACAGTTTATTTATGGCTACTTTCAATTATGAAATGTATATAAACTACCTGTATTAATTTTGATAACCCTTGGTGCGTTCATTCACATAAAAAATGAGATGTAATTTACACATGTACTTTAATTGTCATTGTTGGGATATTGATGTTTGTCCAAATTACACTTGTTGACTTTATTGAAAATAATTTTTTTTTTTTATAAATTTTAAATATATTTTTTAATCTTTATTGATTATTTAATATTATTTTATTTAGTAATTATCATATCTTGGATATTGTATTCATAAACAAGCAACATATAAGAAAACGACATGTTCTTAAAACCGTAACGGAAAGTAACAAACTTTAATTTATAGTATGTTAGAAATTTTGCTTAAATCAATTTTAACAATTCATGGGAATTCAAACTTTGCCAGTCGAGAGAAGCAGGTGCTTCTCGTATCTTGATTTATTACCTATCTGATTTTTAATTAAGAGCGTTAAGCGAATTAAACTTTTGTCTTAATAACCGAGATTTAAAATTTATCGAAAATAAATAATAAATATTTGTCCTATAAATATAATATGTTTCAATTTTTTTTTTAAAAGAACAAAAGATTTTCATTAAAATCTTTTGTTCTTTTTTTAACCGACAATTTAGGATTTAAAAAAATATCAATAACTAATGTTGATGTTATTAATAAATATATTGATTTTTCATAAACACAACTACAATATTATATTAACAGTGTAAAGTGGTCGTAATTTTATGCAAATATTTATCCCAGTATAAAAGAGATATAGTCAAACACACGCAAGACGTTTTTCAGTGGACCCTTCTCGTAAACCTAACGATTTTTCACATTGCGGTTGTCTTTGTATGTAGAACTCTAAATCGAATACAAGGATACTCTAAAAGAGAAGTATTTTTTACTTAAAACAATTCATTTTTAAATAATTATGAGTTGGTATTACGCTAGAATTTTTTTTCTTCGAAAACGATTATCTTAATTATGATATATACTTTTTTATAGAACATTCTTTATTAAAAATGAAACATAAAATTTATTAAACAAAGAGAATTGTTTAAAGGTTGTTCACAATTTACAGGCGTTTATTGGGTTTTACAGTAGTGAGGTAGACCGACTGATGACTTTTACGTTGAGGTATCTCTTCCATCCGCACTTATTGGAATTCTAAGACATATGTGCAACACCAATGGTTGGAGGACCAATGGTTGAAATGTATAAATTTTCAAACATTTTTCACAGTTATTACAGTTTATATATAATCTTAGAAGTTAAATGTCTAAACTATTTTTATCTTTTTTTAAAAAAGCTTTGGTTTTGATTTTATAGATAACAAAAACATGAATAACAATTACTAACACATATATAAAGATATAAAATTTAAAGGTAACTGGGATTGTAAGAAGATATGTATACAGAGGTGGCACGAATACAAAACAATTTTGCCGAAAGTTGAAAATTTTAGTGTACCACAGTTATTACTTTTCTTATGATAGGAGATATTTACAAATCAACACACAATTTAAAATTCGCCACAAGCCCTTCCGGTATACGATATGTGTTCGTATGTCGACATGTGGGAAACTCGAATAATCGTAAAGGTTCCATTTCAAAGCCGTTCAGCGTTTGTCGGCTGTTTTACTACCATTCATCTCCATTTCACAGTTGTCAGAATGTCCTATAAAATAAGCATAAACGGTTTATGTGGAGGAACCTCACCTATTTCACCCACGAACGGATTTCAAGAGAAAACACTTCAGAGATATATTTTGGTGTGGTTTCTACAAATCACGATTTCTTTTAAACTTTTTACTAAACTTTATTCTAAATATATATACAGGTTGATTCGTTATAGATATAAAAACTTTAAAGGGATCAGAATATAACTTATTTATTGCCAAATAAGGCATCGACCACCCTTTACGAAAATTAATAATTTAAGATATAATGTATGTTATAATATTTATAAAACGCGTTTTCAAAATTCGTATTAATACATATAAAAATAAACTATTGTTTACTATTTGTTCCTGCATTGTACTAACAGAAATGATTGGCCTGTCGCTATATTACAAAACTTAAAAATAATTAAAGTAATATATTTTAGAGTCACCACTTTAAACAGGGATGTTTGGAAATAAGTGTGAGAGCTTTAAAGCTTATTGCTTACAAATGGGCTATACCAGTGATTCCCAAAGTGGTCTGTATCGACCCCTAGGGGTCTATGAAAACTTCAAGGGGTCTACGTCAGCGAAAAAAAATTTGTGGGTCCATGAAATGAATATGGGGGTCCACGATAGTGGATCTCAACACATACACTGATAGTACCTATTTACTTACATCATGCTATCTTATAATAAGAAAACATTTATATTATTTATAAATAATTATATAAAGAAACAGACTGGACATCATTAGCCAAGGAGATTTAAGATTAACCCTTACAAAATTTACGCCAAATGTTAATAATTTATTATTAAAGAATCAGGTTCATCCTTCTCACTAAAAATATTGACTTATTGCTTATGTTAATCTATTTATAGTTTATTTTATGTTTATTTAATGTTACATATATTTTACATAACAGATACAAAATTTTATTTTGAGTAGTTTTAATTTAAATTCAATTAATAAATGTATAAATTAACATGTGTTTTTACTTTAAGTTTTTAACACTAAACTTCACTACAGTTAGAAATTTACAGGAAATAAATATCACGTAAGTAGGGAGTCTACCCAACACGGTAAAACACGGCAAGGGGTCTACGACACAAAAAAATTTGGGGAACTCTGACTATACCATCACCCCTTTAAAGTGATTACACTTTTAACCAATCAACCTTTTTATTATATTTATGATGCAATTCCCATTATAAAACAGATCAATTATTTAGAATTAATTTGTGTACTAATAAATTACTGAAAACGTTTTTATTATTATTTTCCGCCCTTCTGTAAAAAGATGTAAGCACTCGTGAACATCTCTATCTTACAGGATAAGTTTCAACGTCAAGAAAACGATTTTTCTCGATTACACTGCCGGAGATTACATTTCAGAACCTCGCGTCCCCAATTCTGACCGCCGCATAAAGAGGCTTAGACAAATTGAATAAACTATAACATCGAATCAAGACCTAGCCTGTGTTAAATGTTTTTGTGGACCTTTACAATTGACTATCGATTTACATCAACATTTAAGGATCAGTTAAATATTTTATCCCGACTTTGTACCATTTTCGTCAGCCATATTTTAACTTTAATATTATTACGCGCAAAGTTAATATCACCTATGTTTTGCAGCGGCCGTCTATCGACTGATATAATAAACGTGATAATTATTACAGATAGTGTAAAATTTTAAATGCTAGAAAACTAGTTTTCAAAGCGTAACATTAATGGTATAAACTTTTTTTATTTTCGTGTAATAAAAATTTTCTACTCAATTTCAAAACTTTGGCAATACTGTATTGTATGGTACCTCCCGGAAACGGAACCCTGCGGTTGCATATTGCTGCTTAACCACTAATGTATCATTATTGTTACATAAATTTATAACACATTGATAATATAATTACTAACTGAAATAATTGATGATTAAAACAATTCACGAATTACTTCCAACAAATAAAAATTACTTAATAAATTTTATTTAACAATTATTTAATAATTTTTATTTTACAAACTTTGATCCAAAGAGTGCGTTTTAAAACAAAAACTAATGTTATGCTTACATTTATAAAATGTGGACAAGATTAAATTCCAAACCAAACTACTGTTGTCTGAAATATGAAAAAAATATGAAACGAAAAAATTAAACTTGTTTCATACTTACCTTTATAATCTGATTTGTACAGACAAGTCATATTACAATTTATAAAAATTGTTTACTGTTTACGTTACAAAATATATAGAGAGAGCACAGAAGGAAAATATGTCATGAAAATCATGTCGCTTCACTGAGATCGGGACGGGCGTGGAACTAAGATCCCTGTGGATGTTTTATGTGGCTTTCCTCCAACTCAAATATTTGTCGTATGCGTGGCTGAAGACGCTCCTTATCTTATGTTGTTTGTTAAGGCTTTTCCGCCTTAATTTATACTTTTCTTAGCCGTGTTACTATAATGAGTTCATTAAGTAATAACTATTACTGACAAGTGAAAAATGTAATATGTTCGAACATAGTTTATTTTAATAATGAATAAATATTTTCGCAATAAACAATAAAATTTTAAACTGCACAATTGTCAGTATAACACTTGAAAACTGGTTTTACAATCTGCCGTAACACAGCACAAAATAAATCATTGCTTAAGACATATTCAGCCAATTTTCTTTGTATAAATTACAAAGACAGATAAAAGAGACAAACTTGATCATCTTACTTTGTCTTAAAAAGAAAATGCGACTGAACATGAGTTCCAAGATTGCGAAAATCAGTATCACTTGTAATACTACAGAATCCCCAGAGAATTTTTATAACTCAGTAGAATAAAACAATTTAAATGTTTGCGTGGAAAAGAAATAAAAAGCTCTGTGAAATATCAAATATAACGTGAAATTGGTTGAAGCAATTTTTCGCGCCAAATAAAATTTATTGGGTTTTTGAATTGTTTTATTGTGATTCCATTTTATTCGGAGTTGGTACTTCTCAAATAATTTGTCGCTTCCTTGATTATTGTCGTCATAATTTCAGCTATATCATATCCAAAGTCTAACGTTCGCTTCGCTCATGTTTCCGATAGGACCGATTATAAGCAGCGTATTCCATCTGCGATGATTTCAACACGGTCGCCTGTCCTTGTGTGTCCTTGTACTGCCGGTCAATGGACTCCACTCCAAAACCATAAGGCCCCATCGGTCATCTGTTCTGCGCATTATGATGCCTGCCCACTGCAGATTCACTTGGTTACTTTCGTTTATTCTTTTCTCGTTTCCGATTCGTTCTCGTAGAAGAATTTCTATTATAGTCTCCCATGACTATAAGCTTTCCAAAGAGGACCAGAGTGAAAAACCACATTTGACTTCCTATATGTTATATACAATATTACTATCTTTTATGATATATAAAAGATTTTACATTTACATTTTTTGAAACGATGTATCGAAGATTTGATTAAAATTTAAGTATAGTTATTTTTTTAATTTATTTCCTACTATAAGCATGTAAATTAAAGTGTCGAGAACAAGGTAAAAATGTCTATTGTATTCTGAAATTACTTTATCTTGCCGGTACAATGCCTGTTTAAGCAAAATTCTAGTTAAAATGTTCTTCTGCCTCTAGAGCTTTTAATTATAAGACTATCCTCGCAGGCTGACTGATAATGAAATGAACGACTGAAGAAGAGACAAGTTTTTAGTTGTTCGTATACAAAGTAATAGAAAGAGGTTCTGTAATATTTTTTGTATAACTCTTTTAATTAAAAAAAATATTTAAAAAGATTTTTATAATTTTTTTGCAATATAGAGGTTGAAGATTTATAAGTTATCTTCCGAAATAATTGTCTTCAATATCACATTAAAACATAAAGCTTTCAGATGAAATATTCTTAGTAGCAGAAGTTGCAAAAATATTGTATTACTTATATGAAATATTAACACTTACTGAAAAAATATATTGATAGTTAGCAAATATTTTCGCAATGTACGGCAATAACTCGTTCAATCATAACTTTCCGACGTGTCGTGTATTTGTTCCATGGGAAAAGAAACTCAATTAAGTTCCAATATATACGCCTTGAAATCCCATCTTGGGCTATAGCCAAAAGAAAGTGTTACAAGGTTGTAAATCTTTCAAGATGAATAAGAAACTAAAAGATATGATTACAATAAAAAAAAGGAAAAATTATTATAAATTTTTTTTTAGATGAATAGTATATAATCAAATTTATTTTAGTGTAAATTAAATTAGATTAAATATTTCATGTCAACAATCATTATTCTTTTTTCATGAAGAATTCTACCTTGTCTACATTTATGTAAGAGAAGTAAAATAGTTTTATTGTGAGGGAAATAAAACTTAATACGTTTTCCAAATCCAGGTGAATATTCTGTCTGACTGGATATTTGTTGCCCGAGAACTTTCATCGTATTATGTTAAAACCGTCTCCGTCAGCAAAATGTAGGAAAAATACTCTGAAAATTTATTCTTGAATTTATGTCGTTTTGAGTTCTGGACGGTAGTAAAATAAATTAAAAGAACATTATTACAAATAAAGTAATCTATATAAATTAAAATAAATCCTTTTTACTCTTGATCACTCCATAACATAAGAACGACTCCAGATTTTATTCATGTTCTTTTATAATTCGTAAAATGTTTCTGTGGATTTGAAATAAAAAATGCAGCAATGTAAAAAAAATTCTGATAGTATAATGACTTGAAATTTGCGCTTTGACAAATTGTTATGAACATTTCGCATTTGACAGTTTGCTTTGAATCTTGTGGATTTAACAGTTTATGCGTTACATATTTAGATTTCCGTTTAACATTGCCAAAGTTAGTATTTAGCCATAAAAAAGTTTAATCATTTAACAATTTATCAATAAATAAAATTACCTATTTGTAATTTGCACATTAATTAACTTTTGAATGCAATGGGTCAATGTATTCTTCCTGTTTAAAATTAGTCCAAAGAACAAATCTTACGTAAAATAGTTTTAATCTTTTATTTGTTTTTTATATTACGAAGGATTAGCTGTCGCGGAACATACACGAGCCGGTAGTCCCGGCAAGGGTAAGCCCCCACTTGGTGGACTGATGATATAACCAAGGTCTTTAATTTGGGGAACGCCTTTGTCGTGCAGTGATTATCTGTCAGCTAACATGATTGAATGAATGAACTAATGTGTGAAAAAAATAATGTGTTCAATAGCGATTCGTTGGCGTCTACGCGTATAACACAATACGCGTAGACGCTAGCTTATAAGGCCTTAAAACATTTAGTAGGAAATCTTTTAAATTAGAATGTCGCAAAACATTACATAAACCATTTTTACAACTGTACACCGTTAAAAGGTTAATAATATAATCCGAGTGTAACAGTTAACTAGAATAAACTTTATAGTTACGAGTACATTAGCATTCATTATACTGTTTCCGTGCTTTTACTACACTAAATCAGCTAATCCAGCAAAACTGCTATATTGTCTAAAACATTAGATACACTGTAGCTTGTTATTCTTCAATCTTCAAAGACATTTTGTTTTTATTAAGTACCTCATGTGATGACCAAGTTTACATTAATTATTAACAACTTCTTTACTCAGAGAGAGTATATTCCTTTACTTAGATAGAAAGAAACCACAACGAAATATATATATATTTTTTTTTAATTAAAATCTATTCAGAAATTATCGCCATCTTCATTTCAGCCATAGGTCTCCCTCTTGATTTCCCGAAGGATACTTTCGATGACCTTATCAAAGTCAATTGTGCAACTTCTGTGTGATTATACGCTGAGATTCCAGCCCGATGTCTTCGCTCTAAAATCTTAAGGTTCCAGCGGCCATCAGATCTGCACGCTATGTGACTGGTCACTGCCACCACAAATAGCTAATCCGCTGGAATTTGTCGTTTATTTTCCTTCATTTGCTGGCTGGACCTCATTCAGTGTGTCTTTTTAAATAGTTGACTAAAGTTCCCGTGAAGTTAAATTGATTCATTGAAGTATGCTAATAATATTGATCATTTTTGTTTGTTATTTTATCAGTTTATTTTTATATGTTTTTCAAGATACAATATGTAGGTGAACACATATTAAGGATATTGTATAATGTCAAACGTTAGAACTCAGTGAATGGATTTTTGGGTCGTCCGTTTTTTTATTCCCTTTTTTAGCACTTCAAACGAATTTATCAACGTCAAATCCAATATTTGTCTTTGTACCTAAACCAAAATAAAATTCTTTGGTCGTATAATATTATTTCTTTTAACGTGTGTGTTGTATCTATTTTTGGTTGCTTGAATAATATAGTTATTAATCAGTCTTGTGATCTATAGCAGCCCTCTATCAGTAGTGGTAAAGGTAGCCCTGGAAAGTTTTATTTACAAACTATATGGAAAGCATCTAAAGTCTGTCTCACCTGATGTTAAGTGATAACAGGGTCGATGCTACGTGCAAATGTAAGAAAAACCTTGGATAGGTTTCTTCTTTTTTTGAGTTGAAGTCTGCCAAGTTACAATTAGCTGGTAACCACAACGCAGGTAGGTTTTTCCATACCGTGGCTTTTCAAACTATAAAAGTATTATCAAAACGGTTAATTCGTTTTGAAGAGATTTCAACCGTGAATGGATGTTAAGAATCCGTGCGTCTTGTTATCCGATGGCAGTTTGATTCTTATTATCTTTTGAAAAAGAATTTATTCGTCGTTGTTAACTATAATTAAAGTATATTTGACATTTACTATAAAACTTCATTGACTTAGGTCTATACAGACAAAAATTTCAGATATACGTACACATATAGTATAAGTCAAGTATAAGGGGGACTGGAAAGTAATGTCGTTTCTGCGCATGTCCATATGAAGACATTAAAGGTCGCGGGCAGCAAAAGATTGGTCATCATTGCAATCCGTGGGGGAAGCCTATCCCTTGCGGCGAGCGTCTATAGGCTAAAAAGACTAAGAAGAAACACAAAATCAAATTACTATGAAATAAATGGGTGTCCGCAAACGTAAAGATTGAGATATTCAAATTTATAAACCGCATATTGAGAGTTCATCAAAGCTTTGAACGTCTATGTGTAGCCGACATCGAGGACTACAAAAAACAAAAATAAATATGAAATAATTATTATTGTATTATTGACAGAAAAAGGGAATTTCTATTAACATTATAAAAAATTCTTATTTCAATGATTGTGGGGCTGTGACATAAATCATGTAATGATCTTATTTTCTATCATATTAAGCGATATTTTTTAAATCTTAAATTTTATATAATTTGATGGTTAGTACTTTAAACCCAAACCTACTTATTTATGTTATTATTATTATTATAATTTCGAAGACACTGGTTTCTGTAAAATAGATTACTAAAAATTTGCGAAAATTTTACACTGATATTAATAAAAATAATAATGATTATTATGTACTATTTTTGTCATCGCCGCTTGACATGTCTTCCTTAAAAGTAATTTTGCAGCGAATTATAATAAATAATAATAAAAATGTAAATAAACATTTGCATATTAAACCTCACCTCAAGTGTCCACGAGTTTATTGCTTAGCAAAATAGAATTTCATCTCTCCGTTACTTTTTATGATGAGATAAAAAAACACATCACAAAATACAAGAGGCGCTACAACCACACGATACTTTTATGGACTGTAAATTCATAAATTCTGTAGCTTCTGACTACGTAACAAATATCTTCGCCACGTTTCGCTTGTTATTGTACTGAAAATTGTTGCAAATATGCAAAATTCTTTGCTAAAATATAACGCAAAAAAAAAGAAAATATTCAACACATTTAATTAATACTTCCATATTCAAACTAACTCTTAATCTAGTTATTATGATACTTCGTAAGTAACAAATTAAATGATTTTTCATGTAAAATAAAGTTTGATACGAAATTGATAAATTATTCAAGGAAAACTGATACAAATAGAAGAAAAAATGGTGATTTTTATGACGTTAGCGGAAACTGAAGGCCGCGAATTTAGAAAATCAAATTTTAATAACAAGTTGACGATATAAGAGAAGGTTTTTTTGTGGTAAGTCAAATGCTTTATACAAAATATTATAAAAAACAAAGCAGACGCTATGCATAAAAAAATGACATATAACATGCATTTCATAAGTCAGCTATTATTAACGAGTGGTTAAATACATTACTTAGTTAGTAAGCAGTGGTTACTGTGACCTTAGAATACAGGAATGTTTGTATTTTGCTACTACACCGATTTTTACGCTATTAGGACCTATCTGTTAATGAAAACTTTTTAGTTCTGAGCATCAAACTAATGTAAGCTTAGGTCTTATAATTACGATGTTTTCACAGTACGGATAAGTCTCCTTCCTCTCAAAAGGTAGAATAAGAGTGATCCATAAGCTACGAATCTTTTTTGTCTAACGAATGAGTTAACAATTTAACGGTCACGATAATTTTTACAAAAGGAATGTAACTCGAGACCCACAGTTTGTTTTTCTGTTTAAAAAATAAACTTTTCAGAAAATGTTTGTACTTTTGCAAAAGTAAAGAATACAAAGTAAAGAAATGTAAACTTCATTAATCTCAGAGAATTCTCAATGTACAGACTTTAAATCTTGAAAAGAATCTTTGCTACAAACTATGTTACGAAATTATTAAAATTTTTATGTATATTTTTTTTCACTCGCAAAATGCATTTTGTGGGTAAAATAAAATTGAAATACTACTAAAATTGAAATGCTACTAGAACTTACTAAAATTGAAATACTATACTATACTTTTAAAATACGTGATACTTATCGCAACGAAAGTTAACGATATAGTCTAGCAAGTTGAGTAGCAGTGGGCATGCGAAATACTGCACAGAATAGGAGACCGAAAGAGCTTCATAATTCAGAAGACTGCGGACCGGCAAGCTCAGCGTGGGATGTCCACCCAAAATGTTAAAATACGACTTTGTTTTTTATGGCGCCTGTATTTGGAGATCTGTCGTACCTTAATAATTTCTTGGATTGACTTTGATTTCGTTAAGTTTATCAGTTTATAATACCTTTCTTACTTCACATTTCCTTTCGTTTTTATTGGTTTTATTTACATACCTTTTATGCATCTAATTTCATCCTTCGCCACATTTTTTACAATATTACATTGCATTCATGTAAAGAACCTTTGGTATTAATTTTTAAATAATTATTAATATTTCGAATTTTTAAATATATCTTCTTTCTATGTCACAGTTATTTATACATTGACGACCTTGTTAAGGTCATCGGAATGCACTGTATAATGCAACCCACTTACAGCCTATCCTATCGGAAGTTCACAGGGAAGCTTTATATCAAGCAGTGAATATCGTACGGCTAAAATTATCAAGATGATGATTAATCCCAACATTATTAATAGGAGCTAGTTAAGTTCCTTGTTGTAAAATTTAGCTTATAGTTACGTAGGTCGTAACTATTTAACCTTCATTTTGTTGCAGTTATTTTTTATAGTTATAAATATTGGAAACATGTTTTTTTTTCAAATCATAAAGGTTCTAACTAAAAATTAAGAGCGGGAAACTCTTATTTAAGATCGTCGTAGATGAAAACAGTCTCTATCAGCATTCAGGTATAAGCAATTACTTTCGATAAATTTTACTACTATCTTGTCTTTAAATCACCTGAAGGTTGGTTGTGGTACTTAATACTTGCCAATAGATCTTGAAAAAGTTTTATGAGAAATAAACTTTTTTCAATACATTAAGAGATTGTTTTCTTGAACATCTATTTCGTACAATATAATAGCAAACGTGAGGTTGTGTATATAAATAGAATTTTTTAAGTAAGCTTGTCTAAGAAAATTTTGTATTTGTACATTTACCGTTAATATGTTAAAAAAATGATTTGTACATGACCCAGGAAAAGTAAAAATACAAAACACAACTGTAACATTTAAAATCTACGAATGCGACGAGAAAACTTTTAATGTTTACTGCGGTTAGCAGCTACTGTCGTAAACTCCTTAAGCCTGGCTTTGTTAATTAAGTTGGATTTCAAAAATATCTTCTACTGCTATTAAGTCGTTGACTAAGCTTTTTTTTATTTTGGTTACATATAAAAAGGATTTTTGTAAGCTTTAAAAACATATTCAAGCGTTTACTTTTTATAATAATAGTCTTATGCAATAATTTACTTATTACATTAAAGTTTAACTACTTGCAACAACAAATTACATGTTATAAGTTATCATATTATACTATTAATAAAAATTACTGTTTCCTGAGAAACAAATATACCCCCACATGAATAAAGTACACATATTCTACGATGTAATGAACAAAATAACATAAAATAAATTTATAGTGACATTGTATGAGGCAATTGTATAACAGCACGTGGACAGCTTAATCTTTCTATAACCTCAAGTATTTTGGCTTGTCGAAAGCAAGCATGACTTAACATGACTTTCTAAAACTGTATTTAAAGTAGAAATGGTACGATCTTTTAAAATTTTGTTTAGTAGAGAGATGAGTTTGGTCAGCGAAAATAAACCCCAAAGCAAGGAGACCTTATTAAATCTACTAAATAAATCGTGAACCTTCTCTAGCCTAAGTTGTATCCTGCTCCTCTTCCTACAACACGATGGACCCGGCTATTGCACAGTAAATCCATGGAATATTGTGAACTTCTCAGCAAAATTCGCGTATTTCATTCATCGCTAGGGGACTTACGTATCCAATACCAATCAAAATATTACAATTTTTGTAAATATGTAAGAAATTGAATTTGAGAGGTATTTTTATCACTTTTAAGTATTGTTAAATACTTGTGTCATATATCTCAAAATATAATGTTAATTTCACTCCGACTCATATGTTTTTTTTAGAAACGTATCCTTTTAAGCGAACCTTAGTTCCATGCATGAATAAGCGTATTAAATGTCCTGTTTAATGTTAACATCAATCTCATTCGTCCGTAGGTTTCCGAGGTTTTGGTCGGTTTATATTTTTCGTATTCCATTTTTAGGTACTACAAAGGAATTTATCAACGTCAACCTAAAAATAGGATTCTCCGTCAAACGAATTTTGTTTCATGCGTAAATGTCAGATTTGAATTTTTTACGATTCGCGGACAATTTAAAATTAATCATAATAAATTTATGGACTACATATTTTCTGTTTCCCTATTGGGCTGTGGATCAAAATGTTTTATATTATCTTTAAGTGTTTAGCAGGTGTAGATGAATTACCAATCGAGTACTTTCCTGTGCTTTCTTAAGGGCTAGATCACCAGTATTTATCTATTAGCAGGTAGAGGCAGCAACTACTAACCGTACGAATATTTCTTCTTCAAAATCAACACAAACGCAATTACAACAGTCACATCACTCACAGCGTCCGAATCCAAATCCATGTACGAATTTGATTTGGAACAAAAATGATTTAAATCAGCACAAGATGTGTTGTAGCCGTAGTGGCCAGCTACAAGTATATGAAGCGTTCTTACGGGAACAATACAATTTGTCGACTACAAACATATTTCCTATGAAGATTACATGAAATATCTAGGACAGAGTTCTCCAACCTTTTTTGTGTCGTAGACCCCTTGCCATGTTTTTCCGTGTTGGGTAGACCCCCTACTTACCTGATATTGATTTCCTGTAAATTTCTAACTGTAGTGAAGTTTAGTGTTAAAAACTTAAAGTAAAAACACATGTTAATTTATATATTTATTAATTGAATTTAAAATAAAACTACTCAAAATAAAATTTTGTTTCTGGTATGTAGAATATACGTAACATTAAATAAACATAAAATAAATTATAAATAAAATAACATAAGCAGTAAGTCAATATTTTTAGTGAGACGGATGAACTTGATGCTTTAATAATAAATTATCATCATTTGGCGTCAATTTTGTAAGGGTTAATCTTAAATCTCCTTGGCTAATGATGTCCAGTCCGTGGACCTCCATTTTCATTTCATGGACCCTCAAATTTTTTTTCGCTGACGTAGACCCCATAGACCCCTTGGGGTCGATATAGACCACTTTGGAAATCACTGATCTAGGGTTTAGAGGAGAAGACAATAAATATTTTATAAACTTTTCCGTCGTATTTATTCTGGTGAATATTAATGCAAAGCCTTCTTCTTATCTACATATTAATGATATTTCCACTAAAGTACTGACTCATAATAAAATGTGTTAAATCTATGGTTAGAGTTAGAGAGAGACTTGACCATAAGAATAAAAAGAGGGAGATTTGAAATTTGGTCGGAATATTCCTCTCGCCGAGTAGAGGTCGATTTGCTAACGAAACTTACGGAACTCGTCCACGAGGGGTATGAGGGTGCGTTAATTAAGTTCGCGAGGCGGGTGGGAAACAGCTAATTTTTTATAAAAATAATTTTTTTTCGGTCTATAAGAAAATCACAGAAAATAATATCTAAGAATATGATGTACTTCGAGTATTTTAAAATGGATTCTGTTTTGTCAATTTCGCAATTCATCAGTATATTTATAAAAACCAAAAAAAGTTTTTATAAATTTAAAAAAAAAGGTTTTTTTTAATATAACAATGGAGACTTCTTTGGTGAAAGAAAAGAATATAAGCATGCTACGAAAGTGCAACATTGTTCGTAACTTCTTCTTTACTTTTTCTGATCTTCACCAGCCTTAAACTTATTATAAACACTACCACAACAATATAATATTTCTTTTAAATAGATAAATTGTTTATAGTTTTTTATCATTTAACTTATCTTCAAATTTTAAAGACGTATCTCAATGTGCTACGGCGTAGCCAGCTACGATAAATAATACTTTAAAATACAACGTAATAAAAAATGAAAAATATGGTATTTACCTAAATTAAGGCATATACTCCATGTTTCATAAATGCAAACGTTAAACGTAGGTCAGTATTTAAGATCCAGTAATTGTAAAATTAAAAATGACTGTAACACGTGGTATAAACTATTAGTTGTAAATGTTTAGTTTGATCTAAATGACTCTTGAACAATCATTTCGTACTTCGTAGCAGTGTATTGGCTTTTGCTCAATTTGCGCGCTTGTCGAGGATCGAACCCATACCACACGATCGTAGGAGGTCATTAAAGGTCGCTGTACTTTAAGAACTAAACCACCAATAATTCTCGCAAGTTTAATATCATACAGTTGAATTTATACATAAATATATATGTAATAGTTCTATAATTTAAAAAAAAACCTGCAAAACTAATAACTGAATACGAGGAAAAAGCAAGTTTTACATTAAAACACTGTTATTGTAAATTAATTCGATAAACCGCAAGCGAATGATATGAAACCGACACGGAAATGATATTTTTTGTATTTCAAAGAAACTCATTTTGTCCCCCGCAAGGATAAATATTGAATCTGACGTTGATAAATTCTTCGCGAGTGTTAAGAGAATACAAAAAAGGATGAAAGATAAAATACTCGGAGCCTTCTTCTTATTCAAAGAATTTTTCCCGCCAAATAGTGTTTACTCTATTCATTTTCCTGTTCGTTTTTTCATTTACGGTTCGGTATTTGCTCTGTTAATTCTTGAATAATCTTACTTTATTTAACTATCCTTAGTTTTTAGGCGCTTTTAGTGTTAATATTAATATGAAAACAAATCTGAATTATGTTTGTTCATATCAAAAATTGTATTTCAAAGACATAAAATATATTTTTTAAATGTAACAACAGTATTAAAACTCTTTTGCCAAAAAACGTAAATGCGTTTTCTTTTCCAGTTGCCTTAATATGACTGATCGATGTTTATATATTAAGCTGAAGAACGTAAAAGTTATGCGTAGGATATTGCAATTTCAAAGGTTTAAAACATATTATTACAATCATATCACATTATATGACGTAACGTAAAACATTACTTATATAGTCACAAGGAAATTTAGAAAAAACACATGCACAATCGCACAAAATTCATTTCTAAAAACTGTTGTTCACATTTATGCTCATGAGTAGAATAAATAAAGAGCCCCAATTGTTTTGAAATTGAATCCTTGCCAAATTTGATTGATCGAATATATTTTAGAAGAGAAAATTAATTTGTTCCCATCGCGTCTTAAACATGACGTGGAAGTTATAAAAGATTTGTTTGGTTTCAGTTATATAAAGTTTCTGATTAGATTTTCATTATTTATCGTTAATAACATATGTAATGTTACGGGCTTTAAGTTCGGGATCGCAAAATTCAAACTCGTAAAATAAAAATAAAAAGTTTTATCTGAAATACATTATAAAGTACAAGTAACTTCTTACATTCAACCACTTGTCGCTTTGAGTTGCCTAAAATTTTTTCTGCTATTTTAATTTTGGCTTATTCGCTGTATTCGATTCTTCTTTCTTCCGTCTCAATCGCTTAATTGTCTCAACGTAACTGTTCAAATGCATAACTAAAAAATGTTTGACGGTTGCCACGTTACACGATACCTAAAAATTTTATAATGTTGTATCTCTCGACAGTACTATATATTAAATGACAAAAAACCGATGCAGATTTTAAACTGTACTATCCCGGTAACTTTGTAGTATCTAATAATTTTGTCTTTTCAAGAGAAAAATATAATCATAAAAAGTTGGGTAAATTAGAAGGATTCAAAAAGTGTAACATACGGCGTACGATAATAGACGCCGGGAATGCAAACATACCTATACTTACCGATATAAATGCACAGAAATAAGCTGTTTAATTTAATTATTATTGTTATACGAGTACAAGTCTAATAAATAATAATTAGTGATTCTTTCTTTTTTATAAGTTAACTTCATATTGTTATGTTCTGAGCTAGGTTACAAAAGTTAGCAATTAAAAATATGAATACAATACATTTTAAAATATATTTAATATATATAATAAATAATCTAATCGGTGAATGTCTCTGCTACTGCCCTTTCGGTACAGGCCTTGCCTAATATGGGAAGCAACAGCTCTCACGTTGGCACACTTACACTAGTATAACTGGAACTATAATTTTATAATGTAATGTAGTTTCATACTATACATATAAATAAATAAAAAAACTAGAAACCGAAATAGTTGGACTTAAAATCCTTAAGATATGTGACGTTCCCCAACTCGCAATGGGCATTCGTAGTGGATTATGGTCCGTCTCTTCTCACTAAATGGAGGCTTGTGTCCTCACGAAAGAAATATTCCTTAACAGGATGATATTTTAATTAGTTAATATTCGAGAATTTATAAGGTTATACATTATTAAAATATCTTATTATACATCTTAAGGAATGTTACAACTTTTTATGAAAATTTAAAACAAAAAGAATTAATGGGGGATGGATATACTCCATATATTACTGTTTTTAATAACTGATTTCGATCAATTTAGATATAAAACTGTATCATCTAAATATCTTCTCTCTAAATAAATATAAAACTTATTTTTTCATTAAAATGAAATTAAATGAACTATAGAGTTCAACTGTATTTATATAAATTTAACACGAGAAAATCACTCAGGCTTGTATCAGAGGTTCTCCAACTTTTTTTCCATCCACCATGCTCAAATTTTAGTTGATTCCGCTGGACCCCTTGTAACTACATTTCTAATATATGCCTAAAATTCCAAAAATGTGAAGATTAGACAACGACGCGCTATTTGTAAATATGTAAGTTTTTACGTGTGACAGCCTCTAAAATTGGAAAAACATCTGCTTATTTTGAGAGGTGAAGTCAAGACAACATATTAGTTCTTTACTATCGATACTACCGCAGAATTTTTTTTGTAAAATCCCACGTCCAAATCGAGAACCTTTTTTGTCACGCCAGCGCTAATTAAAGTTAGAGTTAACATAGCAGTGGAAAAAAATGCAAGTAATGACAAAGAAAATAAGTGAAAGGAAACGAGGTTCTCTTCTAATGGTATTAGAAATTAAAAGTATGTGCATTTGAGTTTTTCATTTGTAAAATTATTTATACTACAAGTTAGATATACTAAATAAATAAAACCCATTTCTTTAAGATTTTTGGTGAAATTTTCAATAAATCGGTTACTAAAAAGAAATTTATTCGTACGAACTTATTATGTGAATTACTATGTTTTAATAATGGCTTGTGCCATCTTAAACTTTCTGTAACACCTATATAAAATATTAATTAACACACCGTATCAAAAAATATGCAAACAGATTTGCTATCAGAACTAACAACATTTTAATTAATACGAGATTAAAAATAGTATTAGTTTTGTTAGTAAATTTATTCAAATGATCGCAGAATTACTTGAATACATTTTTTAATAGTCAGATATTTTTTATATTACCGTAGCAATCCAAATAATCTACAATATTTAATAGCAAATTAAAATAATAATAAACATTATTTTGTCTCCTTTTTATTTTAGTGAACCTTAACTTATTTGCTTATTACAAAATACGTATATGTAAATTTTCCTATATTTTATATGATTTATTAGCATTCATATGACTCCACTAAGACAATACTAAAAAAATTCAAATGTGACATAAAGAGAAATTTATTTTGTTGTACTACAATACATGAAATTATGTAACTGCTGCATATACTACAATAAATATTATTTTCTGGTACTGAATACTGTGAGTGCCTCTGCTAACAGTTAAACTATATATATTATTTAATAGTAAAAATTAAAATCCAATTACTACAATAAAGAGGGCTTCAGATCTCACTTATTTCAGTTACCAATAATCTGCACTTAATCCAGAAAATGTAAACACATTCTATTTTATTTAAAATAACCTTAGAAAGGAAAACAGTGACTCTTTATGGTGAGAAATCCTTACTAACTCCCCGTTAATTGTAACATAGTCTTACCTGTTCTTTTTTCAAGGTAATTGGTAAAAATTCCGAATCGTAATAGTTATAATACAATTTCTTGTTATGGTATTGCAGAAATGGTGGAGGTGATAATAGGAAATAAGTATGTGCGATATTAAATTTCTACGTAATGTATGTAAATACGGTCTAAGCGATATTACGTGTATTTCATCAAAAAAGCCCTTGTTTTTCATTGTTTTCGGTTATGATTAATAATTACAAATTTATAACAAACTTGCTTTAATTTGGATGTACGTGAAATATATCATTTACATCCAAATTAAAAGGTGAAGTTCATTATCTGAACTTATTTTTTACCATGTGTTGTGTAAACATATTGCGTAGGCTGAAATTTTCATATTACGCACATTGTTGGACCCTTCATTAATAGTCCGCCAAGTAATAAATTAACTTCGAGATTAACCCGTGGCTGGCAGAATAATTTAATAATATGTGATGTGTGGGCGAATGAATGTTAGTCATGCCGTTATGCTAAAATCCACATACTGGAGAACAAATAAGTTTTGTTTATATATTGTAAGTAAAAAATATATTTTTAGAATTAAAAAATACATATCAAGGGTGTGAACGTATTTGTTGCCAATTAATATATAATACATCCTATACAAACACTAATGTTTTTATAAAAATTAATTAATGTAATTATAATAAACTAAGACTTAACTTGGACTAACTTTTTTATAATTCAATTTACTATTTATTGAAATAAGTTGTTATTGTTTACTACATGTCCCTGCATACCGTTTTGTGCAAGAGGCTATCAACCGGTCGCATTCCAGTAGAGTTTCAAAGTGACCTCTATATACCGAATGGTAGTGGTCACTATATATTTCTTGATAAGTATGCTGTACATTGACACTTTTAAAACTTTCATAACAATCACTAAAAAAAGGAAATAGTTAACACAACAAGAAGGCTTTTTAAACGAATTATTTTTCATGTTTATACATACCTATTACTAATTACAATGCAATATAAAGAAAACTAATAATATAAAACTTGCCGTACAAATGTTTGAGCGATGTGCAAGTACTAGCACCTGATATACCGCCATCTATCACGCAATTTGGTATCGATATACAATAAAGAAGTAAAAAAACTACAAGAAAACCAAAATATGTCGTTACACGGCAAACGTCAATATTATGTATTTTATTTTGTTCACAGTCGAATTGAAAGCAAAATGTGAAGATTTCTGTCATGGAAGAAGCAGACTGCTACAACTGTAGTTTGTACGTAGTTGTAAATAATACGATTGAGGCAAACTCCACAAGAAATGGCACCGCTATTAATAAATTCTTTTTCTACCAGGTATGTTTCTTTAATAGATTACTGTTAGAGTTACTGTAGAACATTTGTTTTTGATTTTTTGAAAATAGAACATCTTAAAAATAAATTTAAAATTATTAATCATTTCAAAAATACACTAGTCGTAGAACCCATCTCGATAGATAAAAAAGCGTAGTGTTTGTGGCAAACACTAGTGTTTCGTGGTAAACTAGATAAGTTAAGCTATTATTTAACCAAAATAGCATATGTAGAAGAAATATTACACAGTATTTTTGATTTACTAATGTATTTATTCATCTTTTATCTTATGTTATTGGTTCAAAAATATTTAATTATAATATATTATCGACAAGGTCTCAAAGATTTTTACTGTTGACTAAAATGATATAAAACTTGTATATAGTGATTGTAGTCAGTTAAATACTCAATATAATGTAAATAAAGTAACTTAATCTAAAGACTAGATATGTTGTATAAAGACGTGATTATATGTAACATCGTAAAAAAGTTAACAAGAGCAAGAACCGCCATTAAGAATTAATTATGTGCTTAGCGTAATTAACGTGTAATGCGGGCTAAATGTCATCGTAACATCGCATCACACACAAATAGCACTGATTATGCGAACGACATTGGGTGTTAGGGTACAAGTTAATTGCTTGAAAGAATTACCCTTCTGAAGTATGGGTCTAGACAGTTATTCTGCATTCTAATCTCATTTAAAATGTGGCGTATTCAATGAACGCGTGACAGGGATTGTTTCTATGCAGTGTTTTTTTTTATAGTCTCTGTCCCAATGTAAAAGAGCTTAAAACTGAAAAGCCGATTAAAATAGCTTTAAAGTGTTTTCTCTTTGATATCATTAAAAACTTTGTTAGTCATTAAATTATTATATTTAATTTTAAATTTCTTCTATTAAAAAAAGGTTGAAGTAAATGGACTTTTTTGCCAAAATACTAGCAAAACTAACTGTTATGTATAGTGAAATCGACCTTTTATTACTACTGACAGTTCTTAAAAAAAAATATACAATAAATTGTATATAGTTTTAAAAAAATATAATTATAAAGTAAAAATCTTTGGAGTTCGCTCTGTTGTAGTCACTTGTCCCGAAGCATTAGTGGTTATTTAAATTCTTTGTCCTCTTCAAGAACGCCATTAAGTGTCTCATTTAAAAGTATTAGAGCGTTACATTTTGCATAACTTAAAGTTGAAGGGGCATTCTTTAATAATAATTTAATGTACTCCAAGAAATGCTCATGTTAATTTACTACTTTGTTTTTAACTTACAACCTACGGTAATGTTTGTAAAATATTTTAAACTGTATATGCAGAAATACTAATTGGAACAAAGAATGTTGTTTTTTTTTCTACTTTTTGTCTCTGACTGAAAAAACTGGTTGGCAGTCTAACGAGAAGTTGTGATTTAAAATAAATGCAACTTTAATATATGATTCTTAAAATGAGCTCTATTTTTTCAACAGACGGCGCAATTGGCAGTCCTCTGGGTTCTATTGGTGGCAATTGTGGCAGGGAATGCCACCGTAGTGCTGGCATTGCTCCTTACCAAGTCCAGAAAGAGTCGTATGAACTTTTTCATAATGCAACTTGCGATAGCCGGTAATAATCACAAAAATAAAAGACTTCTTTAATCATAACATTTTAGGAAAAGTAACTTAATATTTCTATTTGTCATGATTCGAATTTGAAAGATTTGGATAGTCCAACTGACCCTTTTGTACAGTACATATTGGTGAGTGAGAAATCAACTTGACTTGGAATGTGGACACTACGTATTACCGACAAGAAAGTGCTATAGAGTAGAACGTACATACGAAGAAGAGGTGATATCATGAAGTTGGCAGGCAAGAACTAAAATCCTCACTGCACGAAACGAAAAAAATAGAGAGAAATGAAAGACCTATCTATGTTTATAAGCAAAGACGGCTGAAAAAAAAAGAAGAAAAGAAATCTTTTAAATTTCTCTTGTTTTTAATAACTATGTTTTTTTAATACACTGTAACTTTAATTAAATTACTTTTCTGTAAAGGAAAATTTCTATAAACTATAAACTATAAAAGCCAGAGTTCACTCATTGATGACATAATTTTTGGTATCGAAGCTAAATCATTTAATTGTTCCAGATTTATGGGTGGGATTGATAAGTGTCCTTCCCGATTTGATTCAAAGGATAACTATATCTTGGCTTGCTGGATCTGTTGCTTGCAAATTGATGAAGTATTTACAGGTTTGAAAATTATATCCAATAAATACTTTTTATATGTTTACTCTTTCCTTTAAACATCGTATACAAAAATTATAACTAATATACTATTTTACAGGGTGTAGTCACTTATTCATCAACCTACGTTTTAGTTGCACTAAGTGTAGATAGATGCGACGCGATAACACATCCAATGAACTTCACGGGAAGCTGTAAGTTTAATTAAAATAATAGTTAGATATATACGTTAAACTATGTAGTTATGCTGCCCATCATGATCATCATGCCAGTCGCAGGGTGTTCACAGATTTACTTATACCTGTAGATTTCCAAGAGTAAAGATGGAAACGGCATCTATTCAACGTCTTTCGAGAACCTTAACCATCTCTATCAATCTTTTGGGTTGCCATCCGACGCTGCTAATAAAAAGTAAAGGACTTATGGGTGTAGAGAAATAGTTTATGCTATGATAATCATCTAAGTTAAATACTATTAAATCCTCTTATTCACATAGACATATCCATTTATGTTGAAGTATTCTTTTTAAGGGCGCCGTGCAAGAGCTCTTATATTGGGAGCGTGGCTGGTCAGTTTTATATTTTGTACTCCTATGCTGTTCCTTTTTGATGAAGCTGATATTGAAGGTAAGCAAATAGCTATCAGTAGTCTTTTATTTCTAAAATATGGAACGTAAGTGATTAAGATCAAGGGATCTAAAGATCTTTACAATATGCCAGCATCAAATCTTATGTGTCGTCATGAATCTAATGAAAGATTGGAAGAAAGAGAGAAGAAATATTGGAATCACGTTGTGTACTAGTCGTACACACACCATAGCAATTTATACCGATAGAAAGTACAACGACAATTTATTTTTATAATAGTACCTTGAGGATCATTTTACAGGCTTTATTTATACACCTAGGATCATTAAAGATGATCACTGAGCCAAACTTGATAGAACCAGGATAAGTTCTAGGCTCCGTATAAGCCATGCTTCAAGTTAAAGCTATTAGAGATTCGAACGCACTGTGATCTGAGAAAGCCTTTGACATACGCAGACTGTTTTGTATGTGATCACTTGGTATTATTGTATGTAATGGATGTGATTATTATGTATCAGCCATATTAATTAGTTCACCTTATAAGTAACATTTTTCGCACAGGGACTCTTCAATGTTGGTCGAGCATCAATGAACTACAGTGGCAAATATGGATGACGAGTGTATTCGTTTCTTTATTTGTGGCACCAGCTCTGACCATATCTGCCTGTTATGGTGTCATTGTCGTCACGATTAGGCAGAAGAGCAGAAGGGTGTTGGGTAAAAGAGCTGCAGCTACGAGACAATGTAAGTTTGTTTAAAAAAATTAAGATATTTATGCCGTTCCTACACAATGTGTGATTGGCTCGTTTTGGCAATTCAATAGAAAAAATAAAGTGAAACATTTTAGAATTAACACTTTATTTATTGAATAAATGTGAAGTAAGTAAATAACTTGGTGATCAATTAAAACTGAACGATGTAGATATTAAACGATGATATAAATTTACAGCGCAGCTGTCAAATGCACGAAGTTCACAGCGAACTGTCAAATACGCAAAATTAGTGGGAGCTATAAATTGCGAATATTTTCAAGAATCATTACATTTTTAATTTGTTTTTCATGAGAGCCTTCTACATACCATTCAGAAACTTATGAATAAATATATAAGGAGCTTTCTCTAGCTTTGACGTGACCAATGAAAACAGGGATTCATATTTAAACAATATAGAATCTTTATAATTTGTTCAACTAAGATAGCTGGTTGTCGCTATCTAAGATGAACGAATCTACCAACTTAGAGGCGAATACAAAAATTTAGCGTAAAATGCTTTTCTGATTTTTTTTTTAATTTGGTATAAGTTTATATGCTAGCAATAGTAGTTGAGCGGTAAAGAACAGAAACTCGCGATTATTCTTAAATGTTACGAATATTTGAGAGTATCTGTCGCTTAAATTAAAGTGTCCACATTCGATTTTAAAAAAGAATCGCAGTAGAGGAAATTTTAATTTGCACAAAAATATTAATGTAATAAATTGTTGTTACTTTTTTATGAGTTAAAAGCTAAATAACCTGACGTAGCAGATAAAAATCGATGAAGTTAAACAGCAATTGAGTCACATACAAACTACAGAGCATATAAATATGTGTACCTACCAAATGTCGTCGAAAAATGTAAATACTTAGCTTTTTAGGTTAAACAATCTTTCTAACACCATGTAAAATATTACATAGTATTAGAAAGTTTTCATTTCAATTCACGAGTATTAGAAAACATTTACATTATTTGTAAAAAAACTAAATAAAGACCTGTTTTTTATTATTTGTAATCATATCACGAAATGATTTTAAAGCTTAGCAAAAGATTATTTGACTATCGGTTCAGAATTTGTTGTTGCTGCCAAAGAATCAAAAATTTACTGATAAATCATTAAATATATTTTGTTTCCCTAATTTACGACTTTCATATTAGATTCTAACAAAAATTTAACTACGTGATTCTGATTTTATAACTAGACTTCAAGTATTTAAAAATTGCGCTAAAATGCGATATTGTTAAGTGTAATTACCAAAAATAACATAAAAAAATAATTTTACCGATTGAAAGTTTTAAACAGTTTTAAAACTTAGTAATAATTTTTAATTGCAGAACAGAACCGTACAAGCTTGTTCCATAATTGATACAGAGTAAAGCTTAGTTGAAAAGAATGGTAATTGAAACAAGTTAATTGAAACGTGACTTGCTTTAAAACGATGGAGAATATTTTAAATGTAGCTTACGAATCACTGCTTTTATTGATGTCTTAATTTTATAAAATATTTAAACAATTACAAAAGTTTTTTTTTTACTTATTAACAAATAGATGGATATAATTGAATCGTCGTAACTTTTCTCTAATTTCGAATTATACATTGTATGTACATATATATGTTCACTGAGCAGCGGTACACTAGCGGTAGACGACTGAGGCTTGCTAGCATAGATCGCAGGTTCAATTCCTCTGATACAGTCTTATTTATAATTTACCTTTTGGGCATTTATTTTATAAGATTAGCACCGCTCAAACAAGTTTCCAGAGAATGGGCAGCAGTGTCCTCTGCATATCATAACACCACACTGCTATCGTAGACCTCTGTCAAGTAAGGAGTTATGACATATCCTCCCGTAGATATTTTTGGGAGAGGTCTACGCATTACAGTGGTCGTTTAGGGGATAAACCTACAACATATATAAACATATTTGTGAAATATATTATATACTTCTGTTTAAGTTCGTTTTTATAAATAATTAGATAATAAGTTTAGTGCGTATATATAAAGCTTATAGTGTCAGGTAATCAAACATTTTATCGATAAAATTCACACCAAGTGACTTCTGCACCACCTTGTTGACTAGCAGACTAAATGCCTATACATTATAACAAAATAACTTGCAGAAAAAAATCACTCGCACAGAATTAAATACACTATTACACAAGTTATACAAAGAAAAAAAAATTTTGTAGCGAATAAATTTAATAAATAACATATTTTTTCAATACAATTAAAACAAGAAGAAATAATTAATAATACTTTAAATAAATATTTGCAAAAAAACATGAGTATATAACAATATATTTCGCCTAGTTATTTATATAAGATGTAGATGTTGTAAGAACAGTCGATTTACTTATACTTTTATTTACAGACAGCGATGATTTGGACAGTCGACGAGCGAGCAGTCGCGGTATTATACCCAAAGCAAAAATAAAAACCGTCAAAATGACTTTTGTCATTGTATTCGGTAAGAAAAAGGATTGAGATAGAAACGATATCCTTTCATAGCTTTTGTCTCGATTGAAACCAAAAAATTATTTTCTCTCAATAAAAACTATTAAAATTATACTATGTTAAAAATAGTGGCGACATTTTGTGATGTTATGTTAACCTCGTGAGTATGCAGTATTAGGGAAAGATAATCGTGGATATTATTTCTAACATTTAGTATCATAATTTCTTCACCACTGTCATCTTTTAGAACGTCTATCGCTGGATATGCCTTCTTGTATATTTCCAATAGAAGGGACTTGCATCCAGTGTTTAATGACCATAAACAAAATCGTCTATTTACCTTGTGGTGCATCCTAGATTACAATTGGGGGTCATGGTCTCCCCTACCGAAACTTAAGGCTCTCAACCACTATATATTGCTTCCACTACCTGACCACAATTACTTATCTTGCCAATTCGTTGGGTTATGTCATATTTATACGTCAGGCAATAAAGGAAATAGTTTAATATTTTATAGGTCAAATAGATAGTGTGCTATTAGGAATTATCGTTGTTTTTAAAATCGTTTTCATTTTATTTTGTGGTTAATTTTACAATTTTTGTTTCTAACTGTAATAACAATTTCTAGTGTTCGTGCTGTGTTGGTCACCGTACATGATCTTCGACTTGCTGCAAGTATACGGTTACGTACCCGACACACAAGTTAATATCGCCATCGCCTCGCTAATACAAAGTCTAGCGCCGCTCAACTCGGCAGCCAACCCAGTCATATACTTCATATTTTCCAACAGAATATTTATAAGTCTAAGGTTTGTGTTTGCATATACATTTTTTATAAACTCTTCTTTATAAAGCGTATTATATAACTCTAATTCTATATTAAAACAAAATGCATTTTTAGGAACATCCCACCGTACAAATGGTTTTGGTGCTGGATGAAGAATACTGGCAGTCCTACTGGAAATGAGTCGAGAGCACACACAGAACTTCTCACTTCGTCGCACCGGAGAACCAGGCATGAGCTGACCATTAGGGTATGCCCAGTTTAATGTTTTTTGGAAAAAATCTAATCGCCTAAGGTTTGAGTTCTCGAAAAAAAAAAATATTCCTCCCGATTTGTAAACACATAATTTCATATTGTAATATTTCGAATGGTGTTTTTTTTTTTCAATTAGTGAAACATCTGTGGTTACACAAATAAGCAATTACCTACGCCGACAGCTTTGTGTCAGAAGTTAAATGGAGCCAATTACAGTTAAATGAAAAACTAAAACGTATTTAAGAGTTATTAATTAATTTATTTTAGGTTTAAAAACAATTGCTTCCAAGAAATTTAAATATGTTTTTATACTTAAATTCAATTTTGGTTGTTTTTTTAAATGTCACCTTTTGACGTCAAACGTTTGACAGCTAGTGTCAGGTGTTTTAATTTAGTATTTTTCCAAATTTTTGAACGTAGCTCCCCTATTTTTTTCTTCTTCAGAAAAAAAAAGATTAGCCGAATGGTCAATTCGTTCAAGAGCATGTAACAACACGTTTGCCATAACATTTTTATTTATTTAGATATATGGAAACTATACTTACGAGTAGAATACTGTGAACAGTGCATAAGATGAGAATTTAACGTGGATACATTTTATTTCAGTCAATCGATTTTTTTTTTGCTTTTTTCTTTTAATTCCGTTTATAACAACTAAAAACCAGTTGTTTATGGAATAGTATTTTGTAATACAATAAGAAAGTGAATTAATTTCTCTCCAATTCTATACGTGACCAATTTACTCATGAAATAATACTAAAATAAAATTCTCAGAAGCATTCAAAGCCGGGTCAACGAATCCATTATTTTCTTATATCACGGTCACTCGAATCGACTATGATAAAGTCGAGCGTAGCACCCTCTTAGCTCCCATCCAGCTATGCAATGGTTAAATTTATTGTTCGCTGGTGCAAGTTCAACCCTGACATGCGCATATTTTATATATTACACAAAGTATTATCTTGAGTAATGGATGAACAGACGTTTCGTGAAATAGCTTAAATGCATAGCGTACGTCGACCATATTTTATACTTCCTAGCGTTTAAAGGCGTGTTTGTAACAAAATATAAATCAATGTTTGCGAGCAGATTTTAAATTATTAAACTCTTTCTTTCTAATTGAATTTTCGATAATCAGTAATGACTCATTTTTTAACAGATTCATAGGTGTCTTATCATTGTTACATACTCTAATATTGTTTTTCTATTTTTGTTACATAATGATTTATTGTATGAAGATTTGGTTTTCATTTACATCATCATTGTCATTATTGCAGCCGTAGGTCGCTTACTACTGGACATAGGCCTCCTCCTAAGATTTCCAATTGGACCGGTTCGAAGCAGCCTGTTTTCTACTTTTTAGTAACATACCAATTATTTCTTTATTTAATTGAACACCTCTTTTACAAAGTATAAAGTGACAATTCCGGAGGCATATTCTACCTGATAATCATTTGGTATAATTGACATATTAAAATTAGTAATTTATCTTTGTAAAGTCAACCATCAATAGAACATTCAACTTATTTTAAATAAATAATAGTTAAATATATACGAAACATAATTTCACAGTTAAAAGACGACAGCATAAAGGCGCCAAAGCAACGCATTCATCAATGCAACAGCAATTCTCGTAAAGTACGACTTCACGTTCCTGAAGACCAGACCCAAATAAACAACAACAGCCATCCACAGCCTGCGAGGGTAAGAGAGGATACGTTTTTGTAGCAGATCACTCCATATTCTTAAAATATTTTTTTTTTTGGAAAATGCAAAGATGCAACCCAGGCTCAATTATTATAGCTGGATATAGGCCTCTTCTATAAATTTCCAGTTAGATTAGTTAGAAGCGGCCTTCACCGAGTGTTTTCCAACGAGTTGAAAATCGTCATCTTTCTACTGTAGGTGGAGGTTTTTGTTGCACTAACCAGACCGTGATCTCTTTTCCAGAACCTTAATGCAATTCCATTCCAATGTACTGATTGCATGGTAACCATAATATAAAGTTGAAAAAAAAATATTTACCTTCCTAATGTTTCCAAATTTTTGTCTTCAATCCATGCTCGAACTTCGAGTTGCCCCGAAAATTTTTAAAACATCTTAAAAGCGTTAATGAACATATACATACTTTGTACATATATCACGAATGATAAAATAGGCTATATTATATGTAAAATCTAGTTATAAAAGACCAAATGTTATTAAAGTATAAGTTATTGTGGTAAATGTGAATTCAACGCTTTCTACACTGGACTCTCAATTTTCTTGTATTCATATTCTTACCCTTGTATTTTGTATATACATTGCGTAGAGCACAATGCAAAATGCTCCTTTGGGAAGCCGCATGATCTCGACGACGTTGGAACTAAACTACCATTATCCCAGCAAATGTGAATATTTCTTGAGCATGTATTACAGTGTATTCAGGAATATAAAATAATTTTATCCGACTCAAATTGTACTGAATAGATACATTGTGTAATATTTTTGAAGTATTGCTTTATTTTTACTGTAATAGATTACCTCTATTATATATCCTGTAGGTAACTATACCTAAGTGTTTTATTGTAATAAAACTAAATACAGGGATTGTTTAGAGAATGAGATGGGCTATCTTCAAGTCTTTCTACATTTATATATACATAACTTTTGCTCGTATCAATTTAACTTATTCATTTGTAACAATTATAAAATTCTTTGTCGTATGAAATTGTATGACATAAATGCGTATTAATTAATAACGTAAGCATATTAACTAATATTTATACTAATTGTTTAGACATAATTATGTAATATACCACTCTGCAATCGATTGTTTGTGAACCAAAAAATAATCGGTATAATAAAAATCTACAGTCGTAAAACTGTTGTAAGAAATTCCGATTATGATTGTTTATATGTTTAATAATTTGAATAGATTATTATTTATTTGCTTATTGTGTGATTATTATTATTTGATACATTCATCATTTTCAAGATTATTTCATCACAGCTGAACATAGGACACCCTGTAGATTTCTATTTAGATCTACGACCTTTAAGTTCTACAACCTTAACAAGGTCATCTGTCGACCTTGTGGGTGGAGGTTCTATGCCGTGCTTGCCGGTCCGTGATGTCCACCAGGAGTCATTTGTTCTATGTGCTAGGTAGCTTTACCACTGCCACCACTTTCGTTCGCCTACGGATAATCTCTTTCATTTGTTTCTTTATAAAAAAAGATTTAAAATCTTTACATGCTGTGGAAATCCCTAATTATAATGACACTTAGTATATAATAATATACGTTTGTTGTTTTTTATTATGATTGTGCACATTGCGTTAATGATTCATATAAAATAAATAAATGTGTTTATTCATAACTTAAATGTAACTTATATTTATACCGATAGTTGTAAGTGTATAGTTAAAGTGCCAAAATTGATTCGAGTCAAACTCCTTTCATTTGGTATAATCAAATCAATGTTCATTGAATATACGAGTATGTAAGTTTTTAATGGTGATTTTATACTATATGTAAGTCGAAGTAATAAATGTAATGAAAAACATACATATTAGTTTTATTTTTATAAAGACTATACAAATATACTGAACATTACCCACTAGTTAAGAATTATGATAGAGATTGTAAGTTGCAAAGTCTTCCGGGTCGAAGTATATTAAAAATTAAGCACTATAGAACTTTGCCGTAGCGGTATGCAAACAGTAAAAACCCCGTATGACTTCCGGCAATCCGATTTAGACTCCCGTTTTGAAATATAACTCATAACCCCGATTTGTAAGGAAAGCCTTTGTTTTAAATTAATCCTCATTAGAAGGCTAATAGAGATTCAGCCCACAAGCAACCTGAAGTTAAATGCCTCTTAAAGCTTTTAAATTAGTATTTATAATGCTGGTGCTTATATATAAGTTGAACATTAAAGGGGTAAGTTTATAGCTCATTTGCCATCAATTAATGTATTTCTTATCCAAAAATCAATGATTTTAGAAATAAGAAATTAAAAAATGAAAAATACTTTTCAAAATTTAGATTACTATATATTAAAAATATTTCTTGTTTACCATGTGCACCTGCAAACGTTGTACTGCCATAATTTATTGACCTATCTTTATAGGTAGTGGCTTACCTTTATTCAGGAAAAAATTGGAAAAGCTATAAAGTTTTCACACTTACTTCCAATCTATTTGCTGACAAATATGTTACACGTTCACCCCGTTATAGCTTATATAACAGTTACCAATCACCCTGTATTAAAATTTCGATTTGTTATGACTGTTTTAAAAAAGGCTTTGATATTAATTTGAAAGAAAGTTCAAAGGCACACTAGAACGCAAATAATTAAAATTCTTTTGTAACTTTAAATTTTTCGCTTAAAGCACTACGGCGAAGCTCTTGAAGAATTTTTATAAAATTCCTTCACACGTTCATATACAATAGTAGTTAAAAATATTATAGCCCAAAATGGTAATAAAAATAGGATTTATAGCTCACTTATAATAAGAAATGCTATATAGTTGAAATGAAATAAATTAAAATGCAAATCAAGTTATCACTGCCTGATAACTTACTTAAAAAAAATATTTTTAATTCTAGAAGAAATAAGACAAAGTAATTAGTGAAAAATATGAGGCACAGGATGTATTCGGCCAGTCTTAAAATATTTTTAGGTAATATATAAAACAGCTTTGCATCTTGTAGCCAAGTTCTGCAAAGAAATACAGATTAGTTACTTAAATTAATAACTAAATTATTTAAAAATATTTAATAAAAACCATCGGTTTAGACTACTCTAAATACATATTACGCACTGTCAGAGCATTATTCGACAAAGGCAATGCTCCCTACGGCGTTGTGATAATATATGATAACTACAAATATGCCATTCCACTCATTTATTAAGAATGCCTTTGGATATTCTTTTTGTCTCGCCTTTCGTAACTCTACAAAAATTGGAGAAACCATATGTATTAAGTTTTAATTTTAAATTAACTTAGGATTAAATTTATGTCTTCGAATATTGTAACTCCGTGGTTACTCTTTGTGTTTTATTTTCTATTCTTTACGCATCAACTACTTCTTATCATCTGAATATTTATTGAGTAAACAAGAGATATATACAATCGGAAACGTATTTTGTTTGATTAGCAAATTGATGAATATCCTGATACGTACGCGATTCGAATACAAATGGCTATTGAATATGAGGTACAATTTTTGATTATTTCTCCATGTTGAGACGTAACGATTTTTTTGTACGACACTACCCACGGAATGTAGTAATATAATCAAAATGTTACGTTGTTTGATTCTGAACATTTTTTCACTCTTATCTTATACTTATCTTTTCGTGAAGGTTGATAGTAAGAATATACCCATATAAACGAGCTACAATTTTCGTTCATGGTATACAAAACATAAAATAACAAATACAAAAAAATATTTATGTCACTGGAATATTAGTTACCATAAAGAAGAAAGGTAGAGACCGTATTTAGTAGACTCTGTGCGTATTGGATTGTAAGTCCTAGGATATGCAAGTTTTCACATTTAGACGTAGCCTTGTAGCTGTTCTTAGTGGTCCGATGAAGACACACAGTCATAAGGCTAACAGCAGACGACATCAATCAGAAACCATCAGACACATAATCTGCCAATAAATAATGTAACAATTAAAGAAAATGACATATCATTTACATTAAATCTTCCATTCTTATACAAATATTTTTTCGTTTCCTAATTTTTGCACTATACTAAGTTAAATATTGCTGCGGTTTAAAATTGGATTGGGGTGTTATAGTAAACCGATTAGGTGCAAAACCATTGCAAAAAGTAAGACCAAATGCAATCATTGCAACTCGCCATTCGCTTGGTGTTAGTCAAATATTTGTGAGCAGAGTAGAGATTGACTAAAAAAGAAGGTCGGATTCCAGTTCCACAAATAGTTTTCGCGATAAATAACCTCTATGGCGTTTAAAAGACTGTATTAAACTCAACGGAGATCATTTAGAATGTGTTTTATATACTTTTAATTTTATTACAGTGATAATTAAACAAACACAATACTGTAAAAATGGTTTATGTAAATGTTAAAAATAAGGTTAGTTCATATAATATTGTTTATTATTAGACTCAGTATTCTATATTACAATATTTTTGAACTCTTGTTGCTTCTTTTATATATTGAACATAAAATTATTCGATTGTGAATTAACCCCTTAGCTATTACTGCTCACTCTCTTAAAAATTATTGCGTATAATTACTACCTGTTCATTGATATAAACGTTTTACTTAATAAAATTTGTTATATCATATTTTACACATACACAATAAACACAAATATATAGTTCGATTTGTCATGGGTGTAAAAACTTTAAAGGGATGAATTTATAGTTCACTGTCAATTAATGTTTTATACATCCTGTTCTAACTTCAATGGTTTGCAAAAATAGTATTAACGTAATGATAATATTGTAAGAAAAACTGTTGAAAATAATTATTCTTTATTATCTGTCCCTGCGTAATTTGTACGCCTAGAAGCTATTGGCGTGTCGCATTCCAATAGATAACTAAATTTATGTAATAATTAAAATATATTTCAGTGATCATTTTTACAGGGTGCTTGGAAATAGGAGTAAAAATCAGCCTTTTAAGCGTCTTGCTAACACATAAGCGACACGTTCACCACTTTAAAGCTGTTACACCTATAACCAATCACCCTGTATGAACAATTAAGATATTCTATACACAGCGTGACCTACTTGGCACGGAAACCCCGAGAACTCAATTTTAATCGTGACTAAAATTTTCATTTTTAACATATGGTAACACACGAAAAGCACTTTGTGAAATTACTTTTCAAGCTAATAAAATCTTTAATGCCTTCTTTATTTCACAAAATTTGTTTGTTGTGTAATAATACTGCGCTTTTATTCTTTGATACTAAAATGTTTGCAAGCAACACCCGCTCATATATTCATAATTATTGTTCTATGTTTTTTCAATGTAAGAAAACAATTTAAAATTTGTTTATTTAAATTGGTAAGTTAATATTCCTGTCTAGAAAATTCAATAATATTTGGTTATGAAAATGAAAAAAAAATGTTCCAAATTTAATTAAAACATTCCGTATTAATTTGCAGAGGAAATTGTTTGCGTACAACTGTGCGAAGAGAAGATTCATTGCATCGTACGTAACCGTAATTACTTAAAATTAATGAGAGTTTGATGATAGTAAAACATTTATTTAATTCCTGCATAGAATGTTTAATTGTAATACGCGGTTGGTTACTGAGGACTTTTTATTATGAAACTTGGAGATCTAAAAAAGGAATTACTCTATATTATTTTTTATGTTTCAGTCTGTATGTATATGCATTCCGCACAACTTTCCATTGAAACCCATTGGAAGTGATCTGCATCCAGCGTTTTCCAGGGGCGTTAATAAGGTCATCAGTCATAATTTCAGATGCAGGATATCCACTTCTAGATAAAGGCCTTTTTCATAGATTCGTAAAGATGATCCAATAGATGGAAGCGATGTCCATAACGAGATCGTCTGTCCATTTTGTCTTAACGTTCTACGATGCAACTGCCGGTTCGTGATCTCCACTACAAAATATCAAGTACCCAGCGGCACTCGGTTCTCTCTCATCTCTTGATCTACGGGGCAGACAGCAGAAAGTGCTAGTAACAACTGTCTGAAAGTGGAGAACTTATTAATAATCGAATATGTCTATATAAATAAAAATAAATAGCTAAATGTGTTGATAATTAAAACTCGTAAACAGCCAGACTATTTGGCTTATTTTAGATATTTTCGTTAATATTCTTGTGAAATAATTACGATAAAAATAGAAAGAATAATAACTTTTCAAATACAAACTACAGAGTAAATTAAATATTGAGTTATGCCTATCCAAATATTAGACCTCGAGCGAAACCATAAAAGACGTGTTCGGATATAATCAAACAATACGCTGTACTATAAAATGAAATTATTTTCACTTTAATACTGAATGATGCAGTAAACGTAATAGAAAACTCATGGAAGTTATCGTTATAGTAATAAATATAAGTTTATAAATCATCAGATAAAGTGATTACTTTAAAATACCTTAGATCTTATTTATTTTGCGTTTTGTACGCTATTGTATTCTAGCTAGTTTGCAATTAAATAGAGCAATGGTATCCTAGTGTTTAAGTCCATGACTAAGATTCATAAGTTACGGATTCGAATCGGAATTCGCAGCCATTGTATGAGTTATAATATAATACGCAGAGACGTACTAATCAACTAATCAATGTACTAAAGTGAAAGATCAAATCACGGCATTTGTGATATGACTAAAAGTGAAAACATTAATATTCCTATCATAAAGTGACAAGTTTATTTTATATAGTTAAATATAACGGCTTATTCACATAAAAATAATAATCAGAAATAAATATTTAAACGATTATTCAATTTTTTAAATTTAAGTAGGCATTAACATGCACTTTTATTGCATTGTTTCGAAGATGTTAATGCTGCTAGCACTAAGGCTTTTTCGGCTTCGTCCGTGAACTATAAACACTCACTTTTGAATGTTCAATTATTTTTATCATTATAAAAAGCTCAGTGTAGTCAGTCTTCGACTCAGTTACCACTGGCTCGGAATGCTGATCTGCTGAGAAGTCAAACAAAAACTATTTTTGTTGACAGTTACACTTTTTAAACGACACGATATAAATTCAATAATATAGGACAACAATGCTTTCAAGCAATCTTAATCAGAACATTCAATCGATCACATATTTATTATTCATAGCTGTGATAAGTTTCGACGTGAATAGATCGAGATATGATTTATAACCCTAAACAAAAAACGCGCAAACAATTGAATCGCCTGTACCTTTTACATTATTGATTTTCCTTACTACTTTTACAGAAATGAATGTCAAACAGTATTTGTTTTTGTTCTACATCTACATGAGAATTATATTTTGATACAAAAGACATACGAATAATATATTAGCCTCTTCTCCTCGCATCGTTATACTCACTGCTGGGGAGCGTGATATTGAGCTGAAGATGCCCCGTGGAGGGGTGAAACACGTGTTGAGTGAATTTACGGTGGCGGTTGTGTAGTTGGCATTGTCTGTCGCGTGCGCATTTACGAGCGGGCTGGCGGGCAGTGCACTTTCATGCACGACAACCACTGCATGTGCGGAAGTGGCTGAATATTGGTTCTTTCTTATTGAGCCTCCTGTTCCTACCCTTGGCATCATAGAACGCAGCACGAAGTATGATGACAATTTACTAGCGATTCTGATGGAGCTACGAGCTCTCGCATATTTGTTATCAATTTTTCTGGAAACAGTCCATCTGATTTTTGAGATCAACAGCCATCTTTCTTGGGGATGTGACTGAAAAAATTCAGATATGCACGAGAAAGCGCAAGCAGTTGATAGAAAGTTTAGTTTTTAATTTTGAAATCGCGCAGAAAGGACTTATAGCATAACGCAACCTACGGAATTCGCAACATTGTCCTAAAGCATCGATAATCTCAAACATTTTTCTTATAATTTTGCCTTACGGTATTTGATTAAAGACAGTGCTGCTGAAATTATTTTTTTTATTCATTTTACAAAAAAGAGCTGTGCGGGCTATTTATAACTTTAAATTGAGAGACTACCTAAAAGAAGTTTAAAAATAAATTGGTATTTAACGGTTGTTTTTCAATACATATTTAATAACATATTATTTACGCGCTAAAATTTTGATTTTTATATTAAAATGGTGACAAACATTCGATAAATATAAGATATAAAAATAAACTTGTAACGCAAAATATTGTCTTTAAAAAGATAAGAAACCGGTAATGAGTTTGGGTGTATTTATTTATAATAAAATTGCACAAGAATTCTTAGACCTTTCTTTTCTAAGTAATAAACCTAAAATTAAAAAATATTTTATCAAATAATTATTATTATAACTTTCAAGAGTTTCTAGTTGTTCGGAATGTATAGAAATTGTTTTGTTTACTCATTTACTTGGTTGCTATTGAAGCAACTGTTGAATTTCTGGCTGGTTTGTCTCAACAGATCAACATTCCATGTCTATGGTTAGCTATTAACTTACTGCTAATAACTTTAAAATTATCGACAATTTCCTACATAAATAGAGATATTTTTGAACTTGATTCAAAAATATATTTTCGGAACCATCTAATCAGAACAACTGTACTTTTTTCTCTTAATAAATGCTTCTTTGAAAATAATTTAACTCATAAGTTAATTGCAATGCATCGTTAAATTATATTTCTAATGTTTATAGAAGAAAAGAAGAGAAAATACTAATGTTTTCATGAAATAATGTTCATCATCGTGATTTCATCCTCAAAACCTCCAGTGCTGGACATCCACCAGCGATTTCCAATAGAAACAGTTGGAAGCCGTGTGCTTCCAGCATGTTCTGATATTGATATAATATTAATGTTCCTTATACAAATTGTTTTTAATGCTATAATTATTAGTAATTATAGCATTAAAAACAATTTGTTACATTTGAGAATACCATAATTAAACTAGATTACCAGAATTTATGTTTCAATGATTTTTTCATAACTTGAAAAAAAAAAAACTATACATAAATTCCTGTTAGAAAAATATTTCAATTTTATACGCTTCGAAAACAGATCCCTAAACACGAAACGTGACATGAATGCATTAAAATACTCAAGCCAGAAACTATGAAGTTTCTTCAAACACAACTAGTTCTTTATGTATTTATAAATAAGCTACTACAACTTATGAATGTCTGCAATATCGATCGAATATTTCTTGCTTAGTGACGAACCTATACTTGATAATTATAAATAATATTTATATATTTTGTAAAGGATAAATGCAAAAGCAATTTATCGGTTTCTATTATATTCTTTGTGATTTAGTAAAAGATTAAGGAAAAACTTTCATAAATTTTTTTTTTCAATTTATCCACTCATTGCTCTTTAAAATGACGAACAAAATCATTGCAATATTCATCATTTCAGTCACAGGACTTTTACTGCTGGACTCCATAGATTTTATGTCATCTGGTAACTATATGTAGACGTTATATGCCTCGCTTGCCAGTCCGTAGTTTCCTTTCCAGAATCTTAAGGCAAAAAAATAATAATCTGACTAATTACGATTATACTCGTAAAATATAGTACAACATAAACGAAGTTAGTTTGTTGTATTGATACATGAAAATTTACTGAAAAATACTATATGACTGAAATACTGAATAGTAACAGATAGTAATAAATACCTTAAAGCTATATTCACTATCATATTTCATTATTTGATGTACAACAAATATCGTTAGACTCGCTAGAACTTCGTATAATGTAAAGCCAAAGTAAAAGAGTAGTAATACAGGGTTTGCTGATAGTCAATTAAAAACTTTAACAGCAATGTAAACAACATATATATTTACACAATACAACACAACAAATAATACAACAATATTATTTCACAATTGTTGGATCAAAGTTAACTCTACAACTAGCTATACTGTGTACGGTATTATAATATACCCCCTTGTAATATCTTTTAATTATCATGTATATAAATTTAAAAAGTTACTTAAAAGAAAAAAAATATTGTAGTATGAAGGATTACGCACCTTCTGAGTACGGAAGTTTCTTACAATTTTTTGCGTGCTCATTAGGGCCCTTTTGAAACCATCGTACCTTATTTTGAATGTCAAACTTGAAACTCAATCATTGAAATTAAAACTAATTGTGGATAAAGAAATATATCTGACGCTAGTGACTATCGGCACAATCACCCGATTTCCGGCTGACGTTTATTTATACGGCATTACAAACGATAATTAATACAAATTGGGCATAACACAAATTGGCAAGAGCCCACGATCTTCGATGATAAGCTACAGTGCGTAACCACTAGCCTGCCAATGCCAGACGAACTGCAACATTCTTCGTCATCGTCGTTATGTCACCGGAAAAGGCCAACGCAAGACTCTCGCTTCGACCTGCGCTGCCTGCCTTCAGCATCTGCCCGCGACTTTGAATACGTCGTCGGTTCAATTAGAAGATGTATCCACGCCGCATTTACCATCTCGTGGTCGCCACTAACAAACGTTCCGTAAACTCTCCGTGTAAACGTTCTATAACTGCTAATATCTTATGTGTACATCGTGAAAATATATAGCAATTTAGTAACTGGCGCCAGCATCTCAAACTAGTCTACACCGACAAATTACGAAAGGAGAATTTTTTAATATTTAAATGAATGTGACCAAGAGATATAAAACGACACTCGAGACTCGATCAGTCTTCATAATAAAATTCTTGCAGTGACATTTTATGTTTTACGCTGATTTTACGACTCGCTAAGAGAACAGGCAGAAAGTCATAAACGCTAAGCGAGATGTTCAAGGGTCTAAAGAGTCCTTAGATCAGTAAAAACAGTCTGCAACTACTGTATCTTAAATAAGTTTACTTTAGTGTATCTTTAACATTTAATGCGCTGTATTTATTTGTATAACGAAATAAAAAAAATGTAGCAAATTTTTACACGATTTCGTTTTTTTTTTTGATTGAATTAAATTTCGCATTTACGATAAACTTCTAAAATGCTGTACAATGCTGTATTTTTTGTCATTCCTACTGGCTTAGCAATATTTTTATTCTTTTTAATACTACAACAGTCATTCGCACATTTTGTCCTGAATAACTAAATAAAATAAATAGTGATTTTACATTTAATAGCCTTCTTTATTCGTATGTATTATTTTTCTGACAATGTTTTATATATTTTTATCAATACTCATATTTCAAACTTAGACTATATTTATCAATTTATTGTTTTACATAACTACAAATCCAAATTTTAAATATTCAAGCAGATATTAACATGTGCTTTTAAATTGATTTTTAAACACGGGTGTTATATATATTCAGTGACAAAAATTAAAATTTAAAAACCTTTGATGCCACCACAAATCGTTAACTTTGATTCACTTGTCATTTAACAATCGCATATTTTTTTTTTGCTCGGAATTTAAGATAGAGGTGATAGAGCAGAGCTGTGGTAGTCCAGCGGTAGAAAATTTAAACTTGAGATCGCCGTTCGCTGGTTCGATTACCGGGATTCTATCTCGACGAAGTCTCTTACATTATTTACTCAACAATAATTTATTATCAGAAGAATATTCATATTTCAATGAATTCACGATATATGTTATCAATTCATTGGTGAAATTGGTTGTCTCTTTCTAGGTTTTCATGAAGACTGTAATATGATATGAAGTCGCTGTACTATGCCCAAGCGATTGTAAAGTAAGTAATAAAAATACAACGTATTTAATTATAGATATAAAAGCGTTAAAAAGGTGAATGTATAGTTTATTTGTCAAATAAAATCTTAAATTACACGTATTCATAATAATATGTATAAAGTGATTACTCTGAAATATGTTGCATTAATTTATTTTTGGTACTATAAAGTCTGCAAGGATAGATGTGAACAATAACTAACTTAATAAGAAGAAATACGTTAACGCTTTTAACGCATTACGCTTTTAACAAATTTTAAAACTATAGATTTTTGTATAAAGTATGAAACTCATTTTCGATAGCAAATTACATTCACTACTCTAAAGTTTTTAGATCCTTAATCAATGACACTATGACTAGTTATAAGATCAACTAAAAATCTACTAAAATCTAAAAATACTACAAAGAATCCTAACTCCTTTAGATAAGAACGGGGTTGTTTAATCATGCATGTAATATATTTATATATTCAATGACGGTATGAGAGTATTACAACGCGTTTAAGTATTCTTATGGATAAGATTTCAATAACTTTGTTCGAAATTTAAAATCTTTGGCTTCACTTCAAGTCGTTAATTTTGATGTGACTTAACTACTTGAAAACTATTGCAGTTTTAGTTTCCTTTTCGCATGTAGTACATGGGTAGCCAATTGTCACTTTTGGGCAAGATTCCAACAGCTAAGTTGTGCTTTAAAACTGTGATAGTTGCATTTTACTACAGACCGGCATCGCTGCGCAGGGTGCCTAGCTTTTTGCTTGAATTTAGAAAATCATATGGATATATTTAAAAAGATAAAATCAGAAAACTTAAAGAGAAAAATCAACACAGCAAATCTTAACGTATTTTTCAACCATTGTTGAATAAATAGGATCATTAAGTTAAAAGGATTTAAAAAAATCATTGCATGAAAACTGTAGAGTTTAGGAAAAAAATAGTATGTTTATAATATAGTTAACACACACACTCACAGTTTTTTTTGATATAAATAAGGTATATGCAATTTAAACTTACACGAATGTTTAAATTTGTGAAAATCTTTCGCACATTAATCGTGGAATAGCGGACATTTCTTTGAAAATGTCGTTTTAGAGTTGAACAATCGTCGTCGCTTTATTGGCGTAAACGCGACACATAAGTTATCAGGGAAAAAATCCAGTGGCCTGAGATCGTTATTTGGGGAGTCCACGAAATATCCCTTCGTCGCGATATCAGTTTGCCATAAAACATTTACAACTACTAATCCTTGGATGTATAAAAATATCGCGTTTTCTTGTCAGTACCAAGTTCAGCAAATTTAAAATTTACAGAAAAAATTACGTGACATTGCTGTTTAGCGTTTAGATTCAAATGTTCGTACGTCCTCCTATTCAACCATGTACTTCAAAAATTTTCCTATTAAAATAAAGCTGCTTAAATATTTCACGTACCACGCAATCTTCCATATAGTACCTCCTCCGTTCATAAAAGGTAATTTTCGTTTAATTTTAAGATTTTGATTACATGAGTCTACTGGAATTTAATAAGCGGATATTATGTTCGCGTAGAGACTTTAATAGCTTACGTATACTGAATAAAATTCCTAACGGAAATTTGAAAGATGGTTTGATATCGAAAAATACCTATATCGTCTTTGAATTCTACTCTTAATAACAAAAACTGTTTAAGGTTATGATTAAAGATTTACCTTTAACGACATTCAAAAAATAAGAGCATAAATAAACATAATGTGTATAATCAAAAATATAATCTTAACACGATTAAATAAAAGCGATGAATCTTATACTAATCAGTGACATAAGGGTTTTACTGCTTTCGTTATTGTACGTTATTTGAACAGTCGATACTGTAGCCTTTTACATAACTTTGAGTATACAATATAACTATGATTGTTAGTGAATATTCTTTAGAATACCAGTTCTATACTTTTGCGCGTTGCTGTGTTATGCACACGATTAAAAGTCTGAACAAAAGTAGAATTTTGATACCTTCAATTTTAACTAATTAAAAAAAAAGTTGTAAGAACGTCCCCGGGGATAAACCTAATAGTTTGGATGTATAGTTTTTTAATACTAAAGAATATAGACAGACAGATAGATACACATTCATTCGCACAAACACACACACATACATATAAATATATATGTATGTGTGTGTGTTATATATATATATATATATATATATATATATATATATATATATATATATATATATATATGTATGTATATATTACACAGTACTACACAGTGAATGACTTATGCTTATTTAGTTTTATGGCATTTATGTTTCGAACAGTTGGTCAACTTGAGGTCAATAAGAGATGTAATCACGATGTTGAATAAATAATTTTTGAGTGATTAATATTTTCGTCTAGACTTCACTTTTAGAACGTCTAATTAGGAACTCGCCTATCCGGGGCGCGGCTTAATTATGAGCACGTGACGAGACTACTAACGTCTCGCAATTTACATAGCTCATTGAAAATTAGCTTTCAAGAGGGTTATAAAATGCTATTTATAGAAACAATATCTCATAGCAAATTAGCACGAGTTAATTAGTAGGTAATATACTTATTTTTGATATCGCTCATACAACCGAAAGGTTTCTCGAGAAGCGACGCGAGCCAGTACTCTTTATTCAGAAAATATTAGAGCTATAGTTTGCCTGGCAAGGCTGTTAGAATTTCATCTAACTCAGGGCGGTAACAAACTTAGTCCATAACCTTAAATTACTTAAATCTAATGACGCCTCCGTTCGCGTCGATGTGCTGCCTCGGTTCTTTGCCGTCATCTCCGCCGCGTTCACCGTTACTTGTCCCGGAGTTCTTCTTCTCCATTGTGTCTTCTTTTTGATGGGGTCTCTTGTTTGGGCGTGTCGAGTCGCATTGTAGGTGACTTGTTTGGGTGGTCTCCCAAGGATCCATTGATGCGGTATAGGTAGCCTAGCCACTAAGAGGACGAACGGTTCGATCGCGAGAAGCCGCTAGATGCGGGCAGCGCAAACCCTGTAACCATAGCTATCTTTGGTAGAGGAATACGCCTTCCACTGGACATCTATCGGCTGATTTGATGATGTTGATAAATACATATTTTTGCTAGTGATGGAATTTAATTCGATATGGGTCACTATTGACTTTCAATATTAGATGATGACAACCATTATTCACCAATGCTTTCTTTTTTATGTAGCATCGTTTTAAGAAGAAATTGTCAGAACTCTTCAGTGTTACGTCATCTGAATAATAAAATTTAAAACCAAGTTATTAAAAAATACATTTTTGTTGTATGGGAAAAAATAATCCCCACTTTTTTAGGTTACGCTATAATTTCACAACTTTATCGATTTCATTCATATTTTTCTTAATATCCTGTAGAAGGTTCTGGTGGAAAAAAAGAAAATTGCGTAGTACCTTTAAAAAAATCAATCGATATAATTACAATAGAAATTGTATAATTTAAAACTATTTAGTTGGAGTTGAACATTTCACGCACCGCAAATTCGTGTTGTCCTTTAACAGCTGCATCAGACAGAGTTCGTCGACCACAAAAATATACATATTTATTTCACGTAATTAATCAATAAATAGTGATTGCTCTAAAGAAAGATACATTAATTAAATTTTTCTATATTTTTAAACTTATGGATGAACAAAGGGTATCAGGACGAAAAGCTATTAAAATTAATATTACGAAAGCCGGGTAGAAAACCATTTCAACAATAGTTATTACAACGTTTATCTTCCACTAATTCAACAATTGCAATATTTAAGTTATTAAAATTAATTATAAATCTTGACTGAAAATAAAAACAAATAAGCAAACCTGTAAGAAGTACACAAGAAGTCCCAACTCGCGACTTTGACATATAAAAATCGTTGTCTTTGAATAAAGTCGAACGGTCAATGCTCAGCTTCCCTTATATAATTTAAAATCTATTCGAAACGTGACCAGAATGCTTCAAAGGTATAAAAGGCTCCGTGTTCAACATTGTTTAAAGGAATTATCTATAAGCTGTTACTACGAAAACAATGGTTTAACGTTTTGAAAAATATATATTAAAGGGACATTTTGACGTGTGAGTGAGGAGAGAAATTAAAAACCTTACTATATAATTCACACTAGTAAAAATAATCATTTTTAAATACTTATTGTCCGTGTATTGTTTTTTTTTTAAATTTAAGCAAACTAATGGGACATTAGCATAAAGTAATTCTCTTCTGCACGTCGTTATTCCCTTTGCTAATGGACTAAATTTATATAATATATATGCGGTTTGGTATATATATATATATATATATATATACCAAACCGCCCAAACGGTTAACTGGTAGAGAATACTTTCGGCGCTAAGTAGGGAATACATAAAATATACAAAAAGTGTTTAAATTAATTAATTAATAAACAAAAAATTGTAATACTCAGCGCAAGCAAATGGTTGAAAATCAGGTTGATTTTGAGTATTAAATGAAAAATTACACCATGAAACTAAAATTCTCATCCTTTGAATAATTTACAATCTTACAACGCCGCAGGATATCTTTTACAACGTGCTTAGATATTGAATTAAAAACAAATTTATTCTCTGTCAATTAGAAAAGCATCTATACCGCTCTCTCTCTCTGGTTGATGTTTATTTTATTGACATGATCGTGTATGGTCATCATTACCAACGTCACACATTTGACTACCTTTCGAAAATAAAGTACATAGGTACTGATAAATATATATGTTAATTCTCTTTTTGATAATTCTTGCAATAGATTGGTCTTAGCCATTTTTTTAATTAAGAAAAGAGAATGAATTTATGTATTCGTGCAGAAACATTTTTAAAATAATTACAAGAGCAGTGTATTGTTTATATTTGAAATTGAAATGTGAATATGTCGTGGTTAAATATTAAATTATCAATTGTCTGATTTTATCTAAAAAACATATTATTTAAAAATAAATAATACATTTCAGATACAAAATATGTTACATAGTACCTGCTTTTGACAAATCTTCAATAAAGACTGATGTGGGTGCTACATAAAGTTAAAGAAAGTATCTTCTGTTGACAAACCTTCTCTAAACAATGAAGTGGTTAAAAAGTTTTTCTTAGAGGAATATTTTGAATGCCGCTGTGTACAAGCGTAGCTTCTACGAGGAATCTTTCAAAGTTTATCTTAAAGCACGTGAATGTTTTACGGTACGGTGCTTTACCTTAATTAACCAAACTTCGCAAATATTCAATTCATTTTATTTTACCTCGTGTGAAAATCAAAGTTTGTAGTTAATATGCACACGTATAATAAGCCTTAGAAATTGGGAAGAAATTGTTTTTCTTTACTTTTTGACTACTTACAAATTCACGAATACTTTGTTTATGAGTGTTATAAAGAAATAATAACCAAATCGAGTACGTGGCTATAAAAAAATTATTTACTATGTTATACAGTTGAGTATCAAATCGGTTACGTATCATATTAATAAATCTGTATCCATAAAGTTGCTATTTTTGATTATGTGCCTCAAATTTCAAAATCAATTGTCTAAAATTGTATAATAAAAGCTAATAAAACGGAACTGTCTTAGTTTTAGAGATCAGTGTTGGAACATTGCCTAAGAGTCTCTTCACAACGCCAACACGATATGTGCAAATAAAACTCTTACTGCAATAGTTTTCTAGTACTTTTAAGCACATTAATATTAACGAGTTGAGCAAAAGCCAGACATTTAGAATTTAACGGACGCTTAAATATTCATTCGTTATTTGAAAAACATCAATTGTAACGTCTCGGCCTTTAAAAAAATCATTTATAAAAAGGTTAAGCACTTTATCATTAATAGTACTACATACAAAGTTAAAATAATAAACAAATTTCTGGTAATTGATCGCAAGAGTTCGGAGTCTGTAATAACCCAACCCCCGATCATACTAGATAGAAGCTTTTGCTTTCAGAAATCGTAGTAGTGTTATAAGTTAGGCAATAGCAACCGATCAAGACGAGGTTCGACTCTCTCGTACGCCCCAGTGTTGGGTTGCTAAGCGGGTATTATCAACGAGTTACAGTTATGCCGGTGTCCCCTTGTGGGAGCCTTTGAACTTAGTCATGGTGCATTAGCTGAAGCGATCTAAGACCTAAGCAGCCTCTGATGAAATGGTAATAAAGAGCAGCTCGAGCAGTGGCTTCTTCGGGAGCACTCAAGTGCTTGAAACAGGTCTTAGACTAGGCGCCTTCTTCGCCTTGCCGAATATGATTTACAGAATATGAGCAGCAGTACAAAAAAAGCATAAAAAATCTATATAATTGGCTCAATTTTGACTCGATTCTTATTTGTGGAAAACTCCGTATAATTTAAATTATAATTTTATTTTTAATATTGTCTACTTATGGTTAGTTAGAGTGAACCCTTGTGTACGCAATTAGAATAGTGCCAGACAAGCGCCATGATTTTAAAAGGGTAAATAACAAAATGTAACTTTTTGTGGTCGGTTTCACAACATTCTTAATACAATAGAGCAATTCATTACCAAGATTCAATATCACTTAAAAATCCTCGACACTGTAAAAGGGTGCTATTACCGCGGGTTTGTAAACCCGAGGTTTACGTGGTATGTTATATATAGAGATCAATTTGATTTTATTTCCTATTTAAATTGGGGCTTCCGACATTCTTTAACGCATACAAGTGACTACTTTTGCTAAAGTTATTCTCCAAGCTTTTATTGAAAATGATAGATCCACGATGAAGCTTTTAACAGCGGGGTACAAAACGTTCGTATGCATTATCGTGTTTATTTATATATTTTTAATAATCATTTTAAAAGGATAATTCAATTATTCAAACAGAGACTACTTGTGTAAGTCCGGATAAAAATGTTTTTAATATTCTTCTCGGAGCTAAATTTCTTCTTCTATATGGCTTCCTGCTACTTAAAGCTGTAAGGGTTCCAAACGGAACCTGATCTAAGAAAAGCTCACAACAAACTCAGAATAATTTTTTTCTGTAATCGTTATGTTCCTTTTTGAGGCCGCCATAACCACTGAAATAACTGGTATGATACAATGTCATATCTTAGGGCAATAAACGCATACATGGTGTTTTGTAGATATTTATTAAAAAATATTGTGTAAAAAATGCATAGTCAATGGGTTTTTTTTAACTGTCGAATACATTTAGCATCTAGTTACACTCTTAACGATAAAGTACGTGCTTCGCCAAGTTACTGCCAAAAAAGCACTCTGTAAGTACGATGCAGGCGCATATAAAAAGACAAAAAAGGCCTTTAAAGGTTTTCCTTTGTAACGGGGACGTGCCAACAGCGCTAGGAAATTTCCAAAGCTTTCATCTTAAAGTTAACACGTCCTAATGTTCCGTGACGTAATTGTTCTTTGGATTAAAACGGCAGGCGTTGTAAACATCCTATTACTCAACTATTGAAAATATTTCGATGTTAAATGGATTGTAAATGCTTTGATAGAACCTCTGTGGTTTATGGTTCATTGTTATAAAATTTGAACAGATTAAGAGGTAGGCTGACTTAAAGCTTTTGTATACGTTTAATCTTATTAAAGCGAAGGGCCCTATTTACATGTTTCCTTCTTAATTAATGTGATGACGTCAGTGTTTGCCACCTTTACCTTCAAGCCAACGAAGTAGGAGTATAACATAACTGTTTTACTGATATTTAGTAGTTCTAAGCAGTGAAATTACGGATATCATTAGCTAAAGTTTATCTATGTCAGTTTATTTTTTGCTGAGTAAAAATCTTAAGATTTTACTTTCAATGGTACCAATGAGGTGGTTTTCTATCTCGTTTACGTATATCGTAAGGTGTAACTTCTCAGCATTCTTTGGAATCACATTCTTTTATGACCCCCGCTATGGGGGCCCTTCGTACCCCTATCTATTGCTGGATAGCGACTTTGTTTTTATTTAATAATTTTTTCATGTAATATTTTTATTTTCGCGCTCTTCTGTCATTCTTTCCATTATCTTTCATTCCTTTATTTTCTTTCTTTCTATAATTCTTCTGTCTTTCTCTTTCATATCCATTTTTCCTATTATTCGATACCTTTCTTTCTCCTCCTCATACCTTAACTTGAGTTGGAGTCACATTACCAGTGCTAAGTTGCCATCACGTTATAGGAAGAGGGAAGCCGGTTATGATGCTCGGGTACGACTTCACGCGTATCAGTTTAAGCATTAAACAATGTCCTCGCACTAAATAACCAAATAAGAATCGTAATTACAAACACATTGTTTATTTTTATGATATAGTTTTCAAACTCTGCAAAAAAAAATCTCGGAAATATTTGAATTAAACACCAGAGCATCATAAGTGTTACGTGGTGCATAAATCCGAAACTACAATTTGAACTAAATAAATTGAAAACAATAATTTTGAGTCAATTTAATATAAGTCAAAATAAACTTACAATTTATATTTAATTTATTGACATAAAAGTTTTAAACATACTTAGGAAGTTTAAGCTTTGATATGGACGATAATAAATAAAACACTTTCAATAAAACGAAATCGACACAGTGATTTGTGGAAATTTTCACGAGCGTTAAACCCAAATCAACCCCAAATTCCTGCCGTATGGGTCGGGTATTTTGTTCTACATACAAAACATTTATTTACCAAGACACGATCGTACATTACACTGATAGAAACAAATACTTGAACGATAGACCGTTAGAATTTCAATAAATATAATATATTGAATATACCGGGTGATTGGTGATAGATGTAATAAAATATGGTCTATCCAAAAATCAAGGTTTTCCGAAATAATAAATAACGTTATGATATTATCGTAAAATTAAACATATCCAAAATTTACGTTAGCTACTTTTTAAAATTATTTACCACCACTGACATTCCGACAGTAAAAATGAATTAATGTAACAAATTTATGAGTGAACATAGACATTTTTGCTGCAATACACTTTCACCTCTTATTCCTATATCTAATCACCTCATATATTTTTTGATTGCATAAAATAACTTGCTTTTATAAAATATTTTTTTTAAATAAACTTTATTTATTTAATAAATAGCTTATTTTGTCATGACGAAATTATGCTAAATATAACTGAAACACAATTAGTATACCGAAGGATCGGATTGAAGTGTAATCAACCTTACTCAATCAAAGTCGTTCGCAGCCATCTCTTGTCGTGCTAAATCATCGCATTAAACGCTTAAAATATAATGGCAGCAATTTAACAATCACTACCTCAGTATATTGAACTGATTAAAAAAATAACTCGTAACAATAAAAATTAAATGTGTGTCACTCTTAGATAACTAGCATCGGTTGTAACATATTATATTACAGCTTTCATCATCTGGCCTCTTCGTTTCAGCTGATGGATGCCCACTGCAAGGCAAAGGCCTCCTCCAGAGATTGCCATGATGACCGGTCTTATGCTGCCTGTATCCAGCGACTTCTCGCAGCCTTAACTATGTCGTCGGCCCACCTGGTAGGGATCCTACCCACGTAGCGTCTTCCGTCTCGTTGTCGCCATAAGAGAACCTTTAGGTGTCAACCGCCATCTGCTGAAAAAGCAATAGGCCCCGCCCACTTCAAACGAGCAATTCTTCGAACTACGTCGGTGATTTTGGTTCTTCTTTATTTCTGATTCGATGTCGCAGCGAAACTCTGAGCATAGCATGGAGAGGCCATTGCTCTCTGGGTGAACTTGAGCCTTTTTATAAGGTCCGTCATAAGTGATCATCTGGCCTATAAGACTTTTAATGTATCAGTTTTAAGTTCGTAGAAATTCTCACTAAAAAACATGTGGCCAGAAGACCTGCAGAAATGAAACAACAAAAACCTCATTAGGCAAGGAAAAATGCGTTACTTTTTGTAGCTTCTATCGTGCTAGTACATATTTAAACGCGGTTTTAAGTTAACACAAGCTTCCGGCCTTTTTTTATCGTACACTACCTTCATAATTTAGCTGGTAGAGCTAGATTTTACCATATTCTCAAAACTCGACCACTAATGTAAAGAATAGATCAGGAATATTCAAGTTTTTATAAGTAACAGTCGCTGAGCTAATTTAAATATTATCTGCCTACATTGAAATCAAACCAACATTTTAGTTCAAAAAAATTACAGATTAATTTTTGTGGGCCTCTGCTTACGATCTGTGGACTTCCATTTTTTTTTACATCAACGTAGACCCCCGTCGAGTCTGGTCTGGCCCTTTGTGATCCACTTAGACTTTTGGGAAACAATGCGTTAATTAGTGCAAACGGAATAAATAACATTTGATTATTCCGTTAGCTTTATTTTTTTTCACAAAATTTGTGTATATACGAAAATAAATAGTATCGTTTTAAGGGCTTGTCGATACGAAAATAAATGTCGTTTCTTATTTGATATAAGAACTAATTAATAAATACACCAAAGTCATGATACACAATAGATCACAATAATCATATAGATTAAACAATAGATATAATATTAATTATGTGTATATAGTTAAAATTCATTTATAGTTTTCTAATATTTATGTTTTCTTACTATTATTTAATCTAGTCGTAACTTTTTCAAAAATAATAAATGAATAACAAAATCTCTTTTTATTTATTTATTTGTCACAATTTTTTCTCATTATTATTTAAAAAGTTAACCTAAAACAAACTTTTAATCTAGAGTATTGTAATTGTAAAGATAAGGGTTTCGTTTACTTGGGATTCTGTTTACATTGTTATTAAAGGCAATAAATAATATTTAGATTGATACCCGTCAAAACTTATTATCGCTATGAATAATGTAGATGTTCCCGCAAACTATGTTTCTATCTAAGTGTTTCAAATTTATCATTTCCTTTAATGATATGAATTGAAAGTTATACTAAAATATTTCAACGTCGGTTTTCAAAGATGCTTACTTCTAATTGTAATAGATAAGACAGATTTCTTGACCTGGACATTTTTATAACTAGTCTTTGTCACACAGAGAAAAAAAAAACTCTAAGCTAATATACAGTTACCATAGTTTCTTTACTTTATGTTTTGCCTTTGTAATTGTTTTTATGTTTTACTTACAGGCTTAAATAGGATAAAATTTTTGTTGTATTTAATTCAAATAAAAACTTTATGTACATTTTATTAATAAATTTTGGAACTTGTTGGAACATTTTTTGAAATGTTTGTGTTAGCGTAGTTGATATAACTTAAAATGTATAAATAAATATTTAGTCACCAAATTATACAATCCATTAGTTTCAGGTATTCCGACAGCTGAAGGTAAACTATAAAGTTTCATTAGTTATGTGTTAAAGAGGTGAACGTAAAGGTCATTTTTCAGACGAAATCTTTCAAACCTTTTACACCTATTTCCAGTCACCATGTATCTCCCTAAAATAGGTTACATTAATTTATCATTTCTTTTGTTACACGACTGGCCAAGAACTTCTCGCAGTACATTCTGCAGGGAAAGTTAGTAAATAATAATTGATATTAATATTTTGTAATGTGAATTTAAAAAGAAAATAAACTTTTTATTGTTATATTATCATTAGGTTATGTATTATTTCTGAAAGCGTTGAATTTTGGAATGGGTGTATGTGTTAAGAGCAAATAAAAATATATTCACCCCGTTAAAACTTTTATGCCAATAAGCAATCATACTGTATAAAGATCTTAATTATAGAAGCGGAAATATAACTTACTTGATCATGCAAATCTAATTTATAACTTAAGTACAACCAAATCCACATATATTCTCAGCAATTAGTGCTACGTGGCATAGTAATGAATCTTCAGAAGTACAGTTCTGCGCAAATATATCACTTCGTTCTAAATTAACACGGAACATAACACGGAATACGTGATGCGAAAAACTTTAAGCTCACACGATGTGGGCAAATCCGATGTAAGATTGGAATAATATATTATTTAATTATTTGAATAATAAATTAATGAAATAACAATTTGTGTTTTTTTTTCTTCTTTAATGTTTTCTTATGACTGAGTGCCGTGGCAGTCTATCGTGTCAGTCACAGCTATCATTTTTTTCCAGGCTTCACTAAAGTTACAACTTGTTGTCCAGCGAGTAGGTCACCATCCTCTAGCTCTTTTACCATCTTCACTGCCGATATCTTTAAGTCTCTTCAGATTCCTTGAGCTCATTTTGCAATGTTTTTACATTTTATTTTTTAGTTTACCTATTTAATATTGATGTATACAATCTTGTATCGTATTTATGCCACTTTGGATGATAAGCGAACTTACTGAATGGATAAACGATACTACACGGTGGTAAATTCATACGTGCATATAATACATAAATGTCCAATTACTTTTTGAAAGGACCAATTTTATGCGCAGATTACCTTCTTTTTATTTTTATAACGAAGGTAAAATTAAAGTAATTATTGTACTAAAAATGAATCTTATTTGAAAAATATTTTTTTTATCTTACTTGAGAAATTACTCCCAACTATTGCATGATAAGAAACTTATAATTTGCATGCTTATATATCACATAGATAATTCATGTAAATGATGACATTATATTAATATACAGAAAGTCTCTTGTATCTAAAACACATGCCACACCTAGTTTAAATACTCGAGAAAACCCAAAATAATCATTATAAACGCTTGTATTAAAAAAAAACATTGTACCCCATTGTACCCATTGTTCCCATTAATAATTAATTTAAAATTACGAAATAACATTAGTTCGCAGTTTTAGCAGTCAACTTTGTCAAACAATGTCGGTTTTTATTTTAGTTCTACCGTCACCCCGTGATAATGAAGAGTAATTTTGTATAATACTTTGTACAAGAAGTAAATATGCTGAAATTAAAAGAATTAATAGAAAATTAACCCGTTAAACTTTTTATAAAACCAATATATTCTCTCTACGAGACTAATTTCACAAAAGTTGGCATGACCATGTTGTAAATAGCATAGTTTTATGGTTGATTATTCTAGGGTAGACATATATTTTGTTCTCTACTCTACGATAATCATACAAAATGGAGGACAATTAATTGTAGGTGTCAATGGTGGGTATGAATAACAATGCACCGACAGCACAATGTAGAGAGAGTGTTTTCCCTTTATCCTCCAGAGTGTATGGATCTCTCAAAGCGTTCTAACGATGTTATCGAATATAACAAAAAGAATATGAAAAAATTCTCCTAAACTCTATCGTATTGAAAAATCATTATAAGTCACCAAAGCTGTTTTCACCCTCTTTAAAAAAATACTACGGGCATTATTTTTGATTTGTATTATAATAAAGAAACTAAAACATTTAAAAACCGCGGTCGTGTTCACAAAAACATATTTTTATAAAATTTTTGAGTCACTAGTTATCTAATATTAAATTAAATTACAAATAGAACTTTTCAATAAAAATGTCAAAATTATTTGTTATTAAAACATAATGACGTTTTTATTCATGAAAGACAAGTAACATTATTGATTAGTAACCAATTCCACTCTACAATCACTGAGAGCAAATAAAAAGTGCTTCCATAGCGAGATTAGCAGAACAATCCCGAGGCGAAAGAGGAACGCAATTTGCCGCTATTTTTCGCTAGCGAACCGATCATGATTTATTAGTGTGGACTGACAATTCATTTTTGTGGCCTTTTAACAGCTTTCACGTTTGCTTTAGGTTACAATGAAACGTAGATAAAGTTTGGTAATGTAGATAAAGGTTCAGATCTCTAATCTTGTAGAATCTAATGCATCGAATAGAGTTGAGGAACTTAGGGAACACTCGAGTTCAATTACGGTGAGTAACTTTAATGACCCGCTCCGTGTAACCTCACGAAGTTCTAAATGCCAACGGCCAATATTAATATGTTTCACATATTACAGCACTGATCTTTATCTAATATCACAAATAAAACGACGATTATCTTATTAAAATGTCTCCTATAGTTCATCATCTCGATAGAGCACAGAGTTAACTGACTCTATCTGATTCAACCGAGGTTCGAGTATCGTGGGCACCCTTGAAATGAAATTCTAAACGCTTATTGTGTGACATCAATGCCGAGATAGCTTTTTAGGAGAACCTAGTCACGAAAAGAATCGACCTAACGTAAAATCTCGGCGGCCTGCCGGTCAAGTAATCCTTAAACATGTTTACAAAATAATGGAGGTCTAGACTGAGTGTCTATTCCATTCTTTTACCTGAAATCATCGAAAAATTTAAACTGTCATAAAGCAAGCTATTACGAATTGGCACAAAAATAGCATAGTAGTAAATACAAATTGAATTATTTTCATTATACTATGTGGACAACCTGCGGCTCGCCGTTTCACACATGTTTATAATTAAACCGCACCTAACATAGGCAAGGTTGCAGTTAGACGCATTAACACCAAGTCTAGACTGGAGTACTGTACTCTAATTACTGAATATTTGAAACAATTAACATCAGAACAACGACGTATGAAATGTTATTATTTAATATGCAATTATGTTTATATGGTAATACGACGTAATTATAAAAAGTTCAAAATAATTTTTTATCCATTTACGTATAATTACACTTGAATTCCAATAATTATGAACTTCGTAAAATAATAAGCTTGTTTCGCGTGCAACAATCACCCAGTACTATCACTTAGAAACAAATAAAAGGATTTTTACAATTTTGTTTGTATAAAATATCTAATATTCTTAAGAAAAGTTTTAAATGTATTTTTTTTTCTTAGTGATATTTTTTTTTTTATGAAAGATTACACATTCGTTCATTGCGCACATGTTAAACTATTAAACGTTATACATAATAACTAGGAGTTCAGTATAAACCGGAACATACTTAGTGTAAGAAAATATACCCAAGTCTACGCCTGCACGAAATGGGATAAAAACCCGGGAGCAATTTTTATATAAATTGTAACTTACATGTTAAGCATATCTTCCAGAAAACCTTCATTGTTATTGCTAGTAATCGTGCTGAGGTGTAGTATTTTTCTCTTATGAAAGGTACGCACATAAATTTACATACACGGTTTATTCTGATGTTCCATGCTATTCACATTGTATGTATATTTTGGGCAGAAAAAATGTTTTAAACTTACTTTTGAGGAGCATTTGGATAACAAGCGTCCAAAGAATGAACAGCAGCGTCCCCTGCGTACTAAAATACTACACTGCGTGGTATATCCTCCTAAGACGTCTTTTGGGGAGATTTATGATTCTCATGGAGCGTCTTTCGGATGAAAAGAGAGAGAGAGAAGAGGAGTTCAGATCTCTTAAGATATTATTACGCTGTTAGTCAAATTTAAAAAAATATATATTACTATATTTTAAAAAATAAGTAGTGTAATTATAAAAACATATCACTTAATTAAATTTGTGTATATAAGCTTTTGAAAATACATCCGTCATTGTTACCGTTTCAAAACGTGTTTTATTTAAACTGTTATCAAGAGCTTACTTATAATATGAGTAGAGGTACCGGGATTAATGGGCACGGTGAGGCAACGGAACCATGAACATTTCCCTTTATAAAAATTTGACGGTAAATAGTTAAAACTCTACTCAGCAATAAAATTCTACAACAATAAATAATAAATAGTTTCTTTTATCTTAATAATGAAATTATGGATGATTTTCATTTTTATTGAGGAAATCTACAGACTAACTTGTTGCAACAAAATTTCAGCACGAGTTACATTACCGTTTGAGCCGGAGAACAACTCCTTCGTTCTTTCAGTATTTACGGGCTTGGATATTATTCTCGAATCAGTTTATTCTAAAAAAAATATTTATTTTGAAATCATTAACAAATAATTGCCTAATCCTGAACAAGTATATTTGGTCGTAAATATAAATAAGCACGTTAAATCAATTTCTTAAAAAGATTACTCTAGTATATATATCATGTGTAGTATTATGTACATAAACGAAAGACATGATTTAATTTATAATTTTAATACTGATAAGTTATTAAAATAACATAAATATAAAACACAAAAATGTTAAATACAGTAAAACATTCTTGAATAAATTTGAGAAGTGTCACGCAGTAATGAAAACTTGAGAAAGTTTCACAACTTGTCAAACTGAGACGTTTTAATTTTCCCAATGGCTGCTTCAGTTAGTACTTTTATAACTTTTAACCACAAAACTAGTATTTTTTATCATTGTCATTATTAGTGAGAGACTTTCATAGAAAACAAGTTTCACAGTTTGGTGCAATTTCAATTAATATCGTCATTATTTCAATCCTACGTCGTCCACTATCGGACATAGGCGTATCCTATTTAATATTGGATCGGTTGAAAGCAGCTTGCTTCCTTAGTGCGGGCATCTTTTTTTTTATGACCCCCGCTATTGGGGGCCTCTCGTACCCCTATTTATGGTAGGACGGGGACTTTATTTGCAATTTATTTTTTTTCACATAGTTTTTTATTTTCTTTCTCTTTTCTCTTTTTTCGTGTGCGGGCATCTTACGCTTCTTTTGCCAGTCGAGCGGTATCCAGGACCTTACTTCCTGACCTTAACAAGGTGATCAGTCATCGCCTTGTGAGGGCTGGATCATTAGTGTGTTCGTGGCCAAGAAACGTACGGGAAGTGAGTAAACATTACAAATTCATCGCCTTCTAGGAGAGTTAAGGAGTGCGTTTGCGTACGGGGCACTCACCTTAAAGAGTACTGCTGCCAGAGACAGCCCTGCTCACCCTAGGTCCCTGCTCACGGTCAGGTGTACTGCCCCTATTGGTATATATAGTATAGTGTAAAAAATAAATATAAAGAAAACTACTTAAGGTAAATTAACCCTTAATTAGGCGCATTAAGAAAATCACTCAATTAGGCGCATGGGGTCTTAAATGACCCCAAAAAAACATTGGGAAAGGAGTATCAAAAACGAATAAAATTTAATGGATTTCTATAGTAATTAATAAAGTTCTTTAATATACTTAACTTTAAGAAACAAATACTTACTATGACATTAAAAATATTAAAAAAAAAACTAAAACAGTAAACCTCTCTTTAAACTAATTTTTTTGGCATAGCCGAGATCAACTTAAGAAATAAAGTTTATTCAGTCTCATCAGCGGAATCTTCTGTTTTGCATCCGACGCAGTAAATCCTTGAGTGTTGCTGACAAATAAATTTACGATATTTGAAACATTTTGTTGGCACTTTTTTGTCGTCCTTTCTAGGACATGATGAACAGCGCCCGCTCTTAACTGTCGATTGATAAACCGCCTTGTTCACATTATAAACTTCATGGAACCGTTTTTTTGTTGTCGCTGGTACAGCACGTAGTTGTATGCAACGTTTTTGGTGATCTTCCGCAAGTGCCGCAGCTATTTTCTTCAAGAAAATCCGTCTTAAATATGTCAAAGTCTTCTCAATATTAGCTTTGTGTATGACAAATGCCAGATATGTTTATACTCCAGGTAAATGTAAAATAATATTTTGTGCTCGGGTCCTTACTGCGTTCGATGGTGGTACTTTACACCATTTCACTTTCGGGCCATTTCTCTGAGTATGTCGAGATAAAAAATAATTATCTTCCGTCTTCCGATGTCTTGGATATGTTCAAACTCCTCAATTTTGCTTTCTGAATTATGAGCACTATCAATAACAATATCGTTTAAAGTTTCGTCTTGTGAATCCGAAGCAGCAACATCTTGCTCTTCATCAAGCATTTCATCCAGTCATTGCAATACTTGTTTGTCGTTAGGCATTTCAGTTCAAAAAAAAGAAAAAGCATAGAAAAAACTCAAAAATACATAAAGAAATCATACCATATCAAAATACACACATACAAAGATAAATAGTAAACAATATACTAATATAAACACAAAAAAAATCACAAAAGTAAAAACTTACCTTCGCCAAAAAATGTAACGTAACTGGGCGCATGGGGTCAGCTCTCTAAAGGACAGCGATGCATGCACATGCGTTAATGTTTTGGATGCGACTAATTTGCGTACCCCGGGTGGAGTTAGGAAGCTAGAAAGAGCGTTAGTACGCTCTGAAGACTGTAAGTCATAATTTTTTGAATTTCAAGTGGCCCTGACCCCATGCGCCTAATTAAGGGTTAAAGAAGGTAACAGATCTTAAATCGTAAAATGTCATTAATGAAATGTATATACACATACGTGTTATGTATCTATATATGAAGCTATAATCAAGAGGATGCCATTTCTGACCAAAATAAACCCATAAAAAGTCACACCAGTTTCATTGTCACGGTTTTATCGCGTAGGTAGTCTCATAATTCAATAGTGAAGAGAAAATTCAATAGAAAGACAGCTTATACAAAACAGTTGATAAAAAACATAAAAATAAAGAACTACGTCAATATACAAAGGGATTGAAACATAAAGAAGCGGATATTGACGTGTTAAACGTATAAAAATGTACCAAAACTGTGTAAATAAAATAAATGAATGTAACTTTATATAATTTACAACTTTGTAAGTGACAATAAACCGAGTCAGTTGAGTGATTTACGTGGGATTTTACGGTTATTTTATAATAAAATCCGTTGTTATTTGCACGAAGTATTATCTTTTTAAATTAAAGTTTATTCTTGTTTCACCGCATATCTTTTTCATTAATGTTCCAAGATTGTTTTTTTTATATTTCGGTAATTTAGCTATAGTCATAAAAGCGACACACTTGTCAGCAAAAAGTTTGAAAGAAAGCTTCTACACCTATTTCCAATCGCCCTGTGTAAAGTTATTAATCTAAAATATGTTACATTATTTATTTATTGTATCAGAATGCGAAAAGCTAATAACTTCTAGCAGTAGAAAGGATTGAAAAACAGCCAGCAAATCCTTTTTCTTAATATACTATCGTTAAGTTATTTATTATTTCTTAAATCATTGATTTTTGGTTCGGAAGTTCCATACATTAAGCAATGGTAACTCACCGGCAGTGGACTGAGACTTGCGAACGTAGGTCCCTGGTTCGATACCCAGGATACAATCTTATGTAATTCATACTTTATGCATTATTTTTTCTTAGGATTGATATTTCTCACAAAAAAGTTTCGAGGGGATGGGCAACGGCTTTTTCTGCATACTATAACACCACGCTGCGATCACCAATCATACTTAGATATCTGTGGGGGACCCATATGAGCTGCAGAGGGCGCCTGTGGGCTGAAAAGAAGAAGAAAATGCAGTAACATTTAATAAGTGATAGCAAATAAGCTATACATTCACCCTTTTAAACCTTTTACACCCATATTAACATGCGGTTCAAATTCCTTGCAATTAATTTATTGACTTATCTTTTTTACTTTTAATCATTCTTTCTATCCACAATATGCCCTATAACAAAAATGCCAGAAGAGCCCAAATTAACAGAAAATCGGGTACGTATTAAATGGGGTACTACTTTAATATCATGCTTCAAGATGAAATAGATCTGCGATGGTTTAGCCAGATGGTTAGCCCAGCCCAAAATAGACTCGCCGTGTTTTTTTTTAACAATTTTCATAAGCGCATTTAAAATCAACCTCATTTTAATTCAATTATCATCATTACTTAGCCAGAGGATTGTTGAATACATGGTTTTTTATGATAAACTAATAAAGAACCTTTAACTTTGTTGTGATGTTACGCTTGAGTGGTACAAATATTTCGAACTTTGTTCTTAGTATTTTTCAGTTTCCGCAATTATTTTCTTAAAAGGTAAATTATATTGTCAGAATCAAATTTTTGCTCTAATCTAATATCAGCAATTATATCTAAAAACTAAAAACATAATTATCACCATCTCTGACTAACGGAATCCTCTGATTAATGGTATTAAGGTAAAATCTTCGATAAAAAAAAAACTTTTTTATTGAGATCCCTAAACGTAATTTACAGAGAATGTCTATAGTGCCTCAGGAAATTTCCAAAGGTTATTTAAGTTCAATTGCTTTGACACCGAAGAGAACTCTGTGGAATGTTTGTCTCGATCTATCAAGAAGTTGACCGACCATGGAGAGATATATTTAACACTCCTGCACTTGAAACAAGTAGAGTAATGAGTTTCTAGTGCAGAACAAATTCTTGCATCATAAATTACTATGTTATTTCAGTCTTCTGTAACTAAAATAAATGAAAACTTAAGAAAAAGAATGAAGACGTGGATCATCATCATAATTCCAGCAGACATCCACCGCTGAAGGCTTGGCCTCGCCCATAGATAACTAATAAGATCTAAAACTGCTCACATTCAATGTCTTTTTATAACATTTAAAAAGTAGTACTTCTACCTTGTGGTTGGTCATCCTATGCTACGCTTGCCGATTCATGGACTCCATTCATGATCCACTTGCTCCCAGTGACCATTTGTACTATGTCACCTGTCGCCTGTCTACTACATTTTGAGTAGCCAATCCGCTGAACTATCATGACTACCTTCGCTTGTCTACAAGCTGTACATTTTTGTTTCGATCGCGTAGATCCCGAGCATAGGCCTCTCCGCAACTAGTTGAGCAACTCAGAGCTTGCTAATGAAGCCCGAAGTGAGGTACCACGTTTCACTGTCATAAATCATAAATGGAAACACATTAGTCGTAGACCTTTATCTAGGTGCTTAGGGATATTTGAAGTGAAGATGTCGTAGTTTTCCGAACGCTGCTCTTGTATATGAAAAAAAATTACGTAGCTATGACGTCACAAAACATGAGAAAGCATTATCGGCAAGTTATGAGACCGTTAAGAATCGTGACGTCGTCAGCACGTTTTCGTTACAAAAGAAAACTTTTAAAGCTCCTACATATCCCTTCTATTCCCTTGCACAGTACTTACGGGGAGCTTTTTGATGTAATTTTTACATGTCACGTACGCTGCACCATTATAAACATTACGACCAAAAAGGAAGTAAAGTCACAGCCAAAAAGTGAGTAGATCATTAAACCTCTATTAGGGAGTTTTTCTTATGTATAAATTGAAAGGCGTTAAAATTTAACTATACGACTAAAAGTAAATGTTGAAACATTTATATTTGATACATAAATTCTATGATTTGCAATAATAAAATCAATCTTTCATAACAAGATTTCAACACGTGCCATAAAATTAGAAACTCTTTCGTAGACATCTATATTACCATGTATCGAATTTAAAAAGGGTAATTAAATAGAAACTCATGAATAAATCTCATTATAGTGTTATTAGTTTATAAATTAGTTTTACAGTAAATTTTTTTTATTACTCGATAAATATTTGTGAAGGTGTACACAAAATCCAGAAGGGCTCTTTTTAGATCAGCGCACATTTGGATCACACATTATAATCTTAAAGTTGAATGATGATATTAAAAGAGAGCTAACTCAATTTGATTCTAGTTTGTATCAAATTGAGATTTTCGAGCATTTTTTTCGAGACGTACAGATGAGATTTATAAGAATGATTCATAGTATGATGAGTTATAGTAATATGAGTTAGATAGTTATGATGTATATATATATGAGATAGTTATGAGTTATAGTAATATGAAAAAATAAACAGGTTGCTTAGTTCCGAAATCTTTGATCTATTTTTATAAATCTTTTGAATTAAATGTTGTGTTTATGTTTTCATTTCATTTGTGTCTTAATTGAATTAAATATATTAGAATAAAATACGAAAGTATACAAAGTACTTCATTGTTCAAATAGTCTAATTGTAAATGTCTCGTACATTGACAAATGTGGCAAGTTGGCGACTGTGTTTCAAGCTACCTTACCCAATCATTAATCTATCATAAGTAATTAATAGAAATTTATGCGTAAAATTTACTAGTCTCCCTTGCTATAAACGGTCTATGTAGATACCACTGTAATAAATAATAATCAAAGTACAAAAATTACTATGTTCTGATTTCATTTATAAACCAACAAAACTGTTATTACCGGACTAAAAAAAAGTTAAAAAGTTCCTTATAAACGCTAAGATATCATATGTGTTCTTACGTAAATTTAACAAAACAAAATTCTGTAAAATTCCAGGTAACTATGAATGGACGCGACCATAAGGATCACATATACACAGTAAACCCTAGAATAGAAGAGAAGAGTCACACTCTTTTGGTTACTTTTTAGCTATGACGCATTTTAATTGAAACAACGCAGCGCCGACTTGGACTTATTGAAGATTACCTATTCATATATTAACCGGTATATCACTCCTCCATCTTGGAAGGACAACCATAAGATACTTAGGTGAAGCAAATTTTGGAACCTCGTATTTAAGGTAATTTTTTTATTGTATCAAGGGACCTATTAGATAATAATTTAATCCGTCTGCTATTTATTCGTTATATATTTTAAGACTCTTTTTTATTACATGATTATAGGGTTTGCCGACTGCAACGTACCATACAAAGGCCGTAAAAAATTTAAAGTAATGTAAAAATTAAACGAATGAGAATAATAGTAAAATATAAAAGAAAATAGAAATAATAAGAAAATTGTCAAGGAAATGAAAATATAAATATTGTTATAATAAGTAATTAGTTATAATATTAATAAGTAAATAAAAACTGTGGAAAATTATATATAAGAAAAAAAAAGAGTCTGCTATTAGGCGGTAAAAGTTCAATGGCGACATAATAATAATAAAAAAACCATGAGCGTAAAAGAAACGTTACAAGGAGGTAAAGACGGTATGCTTTACTATGCTTAAGTAAAAACTCATACAGATATAAAACAGTCTTTTTCCGTATGCTACTTGCATAATGACCGTAAGCAATGCGTATAGTTTCCGTATTGTTCGTATTTAAATGTATGAGACTATACTCATTAAACCATCGGGCAACGACGATCTCCGTCATGTTTCATGTACGAAGCATATTGTAAAATATTTTCGTTGATGTTTTATAACCGCTCCGTGCACAATATAAGACGTTTTTTACCAAGAATACTTTCATACCTGAAACGTTCCTATTGTGATCCTATTACGGTAGTGGTGTGGTACGTTGTAGGGTGCAGTCCTATAAATTTTTTGTGTCATAATCTAGTATAATTTATGCTCACATTAATATTAAACTGTACGGGAGCCTTGCTGCCACTTCTTAAATAAGTTACCTAAACCAGGTGCACTAAATTACTTGACAATAACGAAGAAGGACTATTAAAACTTTTTGAACTATTAATTCTTAGCCAAAGTTCTAAACGTGTGGTGGAGTTTGAAAATATTATTTATTACTGCGATTTCTCATGTTTTCCAAAAGTATTTTTTTTATTCGAAATTGATATAACATATTTTTACGGGCATTTATACTCTTGAAACATACATTGTTTCTTTGAAGTAATACTGGTGTATGAAAATATTCTTGAAGAATTTAATAATTAACTTAACGGCACCGTTCTATATTCGTTCTATATTCTATATTACAGTATCCTGCACAAGTGATTATGGTATGTATTGAGATGTGATATTGAGAAAAAAATATTTATATTGAATTTTAAATGTAGCTGACCGATTAAAACTTTTATATAAATAATTTCTTGTTCCGGAGAAGTTTATTTGATAGTGGAAAATTGTGGATAGAAATACATTACATATAAAAGATTAGATATTACTTAAATCGGTCCACGATAGTAATTATAAGATACACATATAGTAATAGTACTTTAATAAAACGTGACGCAGGTAAAGAAAATTTTGGAATCGAAAGGACATTGTAAATGGATTTTTCCCTTCCCACCCGAATAAAAAAGTGATTTATAGAGTGTGTCCTACCAAGAAAATAAACCCATACGTAGCGACTTGTCAAAAAGCGATGCAGAAATTTAACTGAAATAAGGAAAAAATACAAAGTAGTTTTAAAAAATTATATAGTATCACATATACATTTTCTAAACATTATATAAAATTCAAGGACAAAAGATAGAACAACATGAAAAAGCATAACGTATAAAAAAAGAAAAGGTCACTAAAGAAATAAACTTACCTACATAGTAGTTACCATAGTAGAAAATGTTCGGAGGAGGAATACAAAGGATGGGGAAGCTTAGACTGAGAGGGAGCAGGCCTAAACAATGCTGGGCTTCAATAGCAGACAAAAAATCAAATGTTTCTGTTTTTGGTAAATGGTTTACATATATGAAAAAACTATATCGTTACACGTGATAAAACAATATCATTTATAACAAAAAGATTCATTTATTTTATTACAAGCCATTGACATATAATATAAACAAATAATATATGAATAAAATTTAATATACCAATAAAATACTCTTAATAATTATATAACGCTTTAAATGTTATTGTAAATAATTTGGGTAAGCCGTCTTTCCGAGATTTCTTTGAGAAACAACGAAATGTTCGCACATTTGTAAATTTGTGTGAGTGTTTACTGAATCGTGAAAGCTTGGAAGGATAATGTAATATCAGTGCCACACACGTATAGATGTATTTACTTTCATCATTTATATATTTAAAACATAATCGCTACATAAGTATGGGAACTAAATGCTAACGGTATAGGACAGTAAGTTGTTATTACTAGCTTTAGTGTAATTCTTAACTTAAATTAAAATTCTTGTTAATTAATAAGAGATACGTGTAAAATACGAGTAGTGGTAACCTAGCGGTATAGGACTGAGACTTGCGATCATATGTCGCGTTCGATTATCGGGATACAATCGTATACAATTCACGCTTTCTGCATTAATTCTACAGTATTGCCAACGCTCAAAATCAAGTTTCCAGTGGATGAGCAGCAGCGTCCTCTACGCACTATAACAATGTGATTGCTAACCTGCCTCCCAACAGTGTCGATAATGGTATATCGCCCTAAAAATATCTTTGGAGGAAGTCTATGCCATACAAGGGGCATGTATGGGCTGGAACGACGACGTGTAAATTAAATTATATGTAATGCTGCTCTTTAAAATAAGGACAGTTGTGGCAACTTAATATGTAACGTTTTAAAGATTTCCAATCAACAGAAAATCTATTGATATCACTAATTTTCCAAAATGTTATAATGGTATCAAAATTGAGAATAAAAAAGACTAAGTAGGAAAGCTGTATTCTAAAAATAGAACGAGAAAAATATATTGAATAACAAAAAATTGTTATTCAAACTATATTATTCAATTTATTAGTTGCGCATTATTTTTTATTTATATAATATCTACACAGTAAATAGACAATTTTTGTATACATCTTGTCATAAGTAGAAATAAAAAGAAAACATAATACAATATCAAATAGTAAAGCTTTACTAGCTTTGAAAATATAAATTAAGCCTTTTTTACAAACAGTCAACTCGTTTCACAGCAGTTAGCAAAATTTCTAGGAAGCCAGTCGCATGCTTGAATATTTCTAATTTCAAATGCTTTACCTATATGACTCTATCTTCATTTGTATAATAACCACATCTTTAGTGCTATAATATAAAGACGAGAAAAATAATAAGATAAGAAGAAAACAAAAGTAAATTATTAAATAATTATTAACTTAGTATCAGATTAATATGCACATATTAGATTAAGGCTATGCGAATCAGGTCCGACGTTGTAGACGAAGCAATACTCACTACCAAAGATCGGCAAAGGGCTTAACATAGTGCGAAACAAACTTTCCAAAAAGGTTCAAGAACCTGACCAGTAAGGGGTACAACACAAGCAAAGGGTGGATATTTAAGCCAATATTGCTTCACAAGTAAAAATAACCTTTGTCGATGTGTATTATTTATTTTTCTAAGCCCGATTCGACTATGTGATGTCAAAGTCGATTAAAAAAATTAAATTTGACTTCTGTTTTCCTTATTTACGCTATAAGTTACGAACGACTGTACCAATTTCCTTCATCTTCTTTCTAGAAATTTTATAGGATTGCTTTAAAAAAAGTAGGAAATTTTTAGAAGATATAACAACTTTTGAAGCTTTCATGATGAACTTCAAAGTTCAAAGCTAACTATCAAACGACTATGAATACTATTTTTCATTTTTTTTTAGTTATTAATGTTGAAATTATAAATCTAAATTATTATCTAAAATAAAGAATCTGTCGGGTCGGCTAGCTTCAAATATTGTTTTTATGAAATAATACGGGTGGTTCTCTCAAAACCTTTTTATAACCTTTCCAAACTGAGTAAGAACCAATTCAGATCCATTAAATTGTTCATAATTTATTAGGATATCCAACTTGACCTATCTATTACCTACAAATGTAGTAATGGAAAGTCTATTCGTATTTTTTATGTCCCTAAAATCTTTTTCCTTTTATTTTTATAGGGATCCTGGAACTAAGATACGCTTGATTCTGAAAAAATACGTCCTTTTATTACTTCATTATGTTACGAATGAAACCTCTTATATTACTTAAATAGTATTAAACTAATACTCAATTTTTTTCTATTTTAAAACCAACGGTTCTTCATATAGCAATTACAAAAGTTTTATTTTATGGTATAACCCCATATATATATATTTATGTATCAAGTGGATAGATAATTTTGGGAATAGTGCTACCGACACCGCTGCACTGCGTCTTAGAAAAACATGGCGAAATGTGCAACGAAAAAACAGCATGAGCGACGCCGCCACCGCGAGCGTTGACGGCGGACTGATGTCGTTGATTTGACGGTGGTACTCCCACCGTCTCACCGCGCGCATATCTAAAGCGCGGTACATCGGTTTCGGTAGCACCTGAAGTTACAAAACATCATTTCCTTATAAAACTATTGTTTAAGATTAATACTAATTCTAACAATGATATTTAATAATTTAACGTATCAATAACTTTATCTCTATGTACTAGAATGTTTTCATTGAAAATCTTTTTGTAAACAAAGTTATACTTGTCTCAAATATGTGTATTTGCGGCTTTTTGTCTTATTACGTAAGCACCGCGGTGGCAAGGGTGTCGAATAACGAAACACTGTTCATGTTCAGTGAAACGTATTGTCATTCCGCGACGCTGATTCTCACGATTTAATAAACATGTTCACTCGATTACAAATACCGCCATGAGAATACTTGAGTGATATGTCATTAATTTCAAGAAAGTTTGGAAGGGTAAAAATTATATTTATATTACATATTTAGAATATTTACTTTACAAGGTCCTTCTTAATCATGTAAGATACATTAACAAATTTATATTTTTTTTATAAAAGCAATATAAATGGTAAAACATGCCAGTAATTCAGTGCTAACACTGTTTCAATGTCTATTCCTACATATAACTATTATTATTCAATATAATATAAAAATTATAAATTATATTAAATTCAGACTCTGAAGATGAAGAAATTAATAACTCGAAGAGTTTCAAGTATTTATTAGGCACAGGATTTTATTATTCAGTACGTCAAAATTACATGTCTACATGGATAGGATTTTTGACAGGGCGTACCAAATGCGTTGGCAGTTCACGTCCGGATTTTCTTGTAACTCGTCAAAAATGTACGGCTTTCAAAACTTATGTGTCAAAGGCAACAAAAAGATTGTTACATAAATATTTTATGATTTCTTAAATAATGCGTCATTATTTCAAACAAACAGTAGTCGGTGTCAGGTTGAGGCAGACTTCGACCAAAACTTTCTGGCGTGCAAACTTTATGCATGTATGTCTACAATATCACTATTTTGGGGATAAAGAATTAGATAATGTACGTGTGAACCACTTTTCTTTAAAATTTTATTCTACGAACGAGGATTAAGAAACTAAATAGCTTGATTATTTTACTAACATTCGTAGAATTGGAACCTTCGTGCTAGTTATATGTATTAATTTATTTTTAATATTATGTACTTTGGCTCATTTACACTGATTCCTTGTGTTCATTTGAGTAGTGGTAAGCCCAGCGGTAGTTTTAGTTAGACTTGCAATCTCAGGTTGCAGGTTTGATTTAGGGAATACAATCTGGTGTAATTTACAATTTATGCTTTAAATTACAGTAATAAAGGATTGTTCACAAAGAGGATGCCAGAGTATGGGCAGCGTCTTTTGCGTCCCACAAGCCCACTTTTTGATCGCCAACTCGCCTGCCAAGCGTGGCGATTATAGTATGTCTCATCACAGATATCTTTGGGAGTGCCCTGTCTTACAGTGGGCGTCTATTGAAACTACAATTTAAATGCATTAGAAAAAGCACGTCAAACGAGCCCTTTTTATTTATTGTAAATAAATGGAATAATAACGGTAATGGTATTTCCTTGGTATTTCCTTGTAAGTAATTAAGAATATCCGTATACAAAAAACATATAAGATACATGAAACCACTAAATCGCATTGATATCCAATGCGGATTATTAGGTTAAAACAAGATAATATTAAATGAAATTTGAAGAATTTAACCAAAGAGTTCATTTGAATTTAAGTTTGACTAAACTATAGGATACTTCCTTCCACGGTAATATATAGTTAATCATACGTATTTATGTATCATGCCATTCAAATCATCCATCAAAATTCTTTGTGTTATTAACCTTTGAACAGGCAAAAATCGTTACTCATGACTCGCATCTGACACGTTTGCCAAAAGAATAACGAATGTTTACGAATATAAAAACTAAAGTTTGGTTTATTATTAAACCTAACTTGATGTTCCTATTACGTCGTAAATCAACTTGTACACTAAACTGTCGTATAATTATATGCATGAAATTGACTTACTTTAAAAATATTCTGAACCCACTGCTTAAACAATGACACATTAACGAGAGGTCAGAAAGGGTCTATTGTTTGCTGCTTCGATGTAGTTTTGTCCCTTGATTGAACAACCTTGATTGTAGTAATAGGCTGGATTAAATAAGGTTGTAACGATTTTTCTTTTTTCTGCAAATGTCGTCTAAACAATCTTTTGTTTACTGTAAATTTTAGTATTAATTTCAAAAGTGTTATTATCCATACCTTTTCAAACACATTTTCAATACCATTACAAACACATTTTTTATGACCACCGTTGTAGAATAACACTATATCGAACAAAGATTTTGAGACAAATTTACATTTTTTTATGTTGTAACAATATGATACTATTAATGCTTATATATAATTGCTATATTATATATAATTGCTATACTTATTTTAAGACTACATTTATTAAGGAGGTCGATGAACAAATCAAATTCTGCTCGGCAACTTTAAAGTAGCTACGAAAACTCTTAATCAGTAACCTTAGTTCCTCGAAACGAAAGTCTACGTCCAATGTTTAACCAGCGTTAACTTAAGGCAGTGAAACGTGGCCTCTCACTTCAGACCTCATTGGGAAACTTCCAATAACTCCAAGATTAATGAAGAAGGCTATACTCGTTATTCCTCTAGTACACCGTATCAGTAATACAGTAACATAAGTAACCGATATGACCCAGCGAATATCTACGTGAATAACAGTAGGCAGGCCTTATTGCATGCTGAGAAAGTGACAGCTAAAGTCTTAAGATTCTAGAGTGAAGGTTACAGCCTGGTGAGCGATACGCAGAATTCAATGACTTTCACTTGGTGTGAAATATAATTATCTCTGTCTATATTTAAAACTGTATAGTGTTGTGGATGGTTTTATTAAAATGATAAATAGTCATATCAGAAAACTCCAATTCACAGTACAGTAAATACCTTTATTCCACTTTTAATACTCTTATTAGCCAACTAGCCTAGTTTCCACTAGACAACTTATCACCTCGATGGTTATCGAACGAGTGACCGAGCTCCCGACTCAATAATCAAAACGCTGTTCAACCCCACCACTCTCAATCCTTTTACCGAAAGTTGTCACACAGGAGTGACGAGTCGAGTAATGTTGCCATAATAAAACTACCTTTTATAAAATTATTACAATCAAAACAATTTAAGAAATAAAATAAACGAAATAACATTGTGGAGGTAAACATTGTTAATTAAAGTAAAGTAACATAAAACTCCTTGAAACTTTATATTGAAGACGCATCCAAAGACAAAAGCAAAAGTTTAAATCATTCCCCTATACGGATAACTTTACACTCGACTCGAACTAGAAGTCATCTTGAAGATAGAAGAATGCTACTCTAAATAATTTCATACAAACTTTTACCACTTTTATTGGTTGACGACATTTCAATATTACTTTGTGATGACTGTTTTAATGAAAATATCTTTATTATATTAAATGTTTTCCTTGTGGATAAGTCAGAGCACTCCGCCTTGATAAACATTTTTGACATAGCAATGGAATCGTCATCACCATTTCAATCATAAGACTTCTACCGCCGGACATATGCCTTTCCTAGAGATTTCCATGAGGATCGTCTGGAAGCGGCCAATGCCCAGCGTCTACCGTCTTACGTTTATTCCAGGAGTGGAATGTTTTGAAAATAATACTTTGTATCACATCGTATTTATTAAGTTGTTTGTTACACTTTTGTAATAATAACAACACAAAATATACTCATTGGGTCGGATAGCTGCACAAGCAAATTTAAAATAAGAACTGTACATCGAATATGAAAAAAATAGAGTTAAAATGGATAGTACATTTTGCGATCACGTTGACCAATCTCTTATTAGATTCTTGAGAGGACAGTGCCATAACAGTTATTGTGTCGGTGAGACTTTGTTATTAAATCATATAATTATTGAAAATTATTTTTGTGGTATCAATACATGATTTATAAACATATTATTACTGAAGGTCGACGAATAATGAGTTTTGAGAGAAAATAGTTTTATCCCATTAGCTTCAAGATCATTTAAGATTTAGATACACACGTTGCTGTATTTGGAGTATAATATGACAAAGTAATGATAGTGACGTAAGTGTGAATGAACTTAAAAACGTACTGAGGCCATTTATACGATATATTGATATTACTACTGCTCTACTCTACTCTTTATATAATTTTGACATTCATATTGTTTTGGGAGCTTAACACGAATCTTTTACGAGGATGGTAAAGACAAGAGAATGGAGTAAGTGGATACCTAGCTGGAACTTAAAGCTCTTGCAACCGTTGAGGACAATATATTTTTCATCAAAGAAAATATTTACTATGATTTTTGTTACAGTTCTGTTACAGCATGGACATTACGCACATTATTAGGTTTTATATTCTTAATTATAATTGTTCTTTATAAAAATCGCCAGATCTGTTATTCTCTGACATACATAAAGATATTTATAACAAGTAAATACTTATGAGAAATGACCTAGTCTATCTTGTCAACAAAAATTAAAGCTGCTGTGATTTATGTGGTTACGTTGCCCGCAAATTTGTTTTCGTTTTCTTTTATTTTCATGAATAAAAGAAAACGAAACCTGTTGTCTTTGGGAAATATTTTTCGATAAATAAATTTTCTATTATTTTATTACAAAAGAAACTCGTATAAATATTAAGAAAGATCAGTAAAAGTGTGAAGCTGCATTTATTTGTTGAAGATCAAAATACTAAAAATGCCTTCATCGTAAATGTAATCGTACCGTTAATGAGAAAAAAAAGAAAATAGGTAATAAATACTCATTCTAGTTAACTTTGACAGGCTTAGATCATTTATTTTGCTACAATTGATATACTCATGAAGTATATGATGTAAGTCATTGGCCTATTTTGTGTTCTGAAATGGTAACGAACGTAATTAAAATAAAATACAGACGTTGTGAATTTGTTATTGAAGAATATTGTAAAAATGACATGGCAAATATTCCACACCTTGTTGAAGTAACTTTGATAGTTTTCATTAAAATTGTTTTTTTTTATTTGTGTTCTAAAGATCCTAGAAATTATTATACTATGTTATAGCAAAACACTACGAAGCGAATTATATTTTTGTGATGGACAGGCAAGCTGAAATCTAATCTTCTAGATATACAATTAAATATGTTATTTACTTATATTATTCTAAATAAAAAAGCTAGATCCTTATTCTATTCTGAAAGCAGTTCCCATTTTGACACGTATAAAACTGCACAGAATCTCTGAGAATATGGTCTTCTGGACCGGTTTTGTCGCCTTCAATGAAATCAAATGTTTGGATATATAGAAATAATAGTTGCTTATAAACCTAGGACTACACTAATATAGGGGCCAAAGGGTACGAAATAAATTCACAGAGAATTTATATGCGGTGGAGATAGATGCGAAAGGTATAGCGGAGAAATCTTTCTGTAACCTACTGAAGAATTTTGTCACGTCAAGTATAAACATCGACCTATAAAAGCAGCACTCGTTCGAGTTTCAAAAGCAGCAGAGGTAGGATTATTTTAAATTTGGCTAGATAGAAAGACAGGTCTAATCGGTAAATGCTAATGTCACTGGCCCAGACCGTCAACCCCTCTCGGCAATCATGCGGTAAATCCATGGAATGTGTGAAAATAAAAAGTCATGTGAAAAATTATTATAGCAAATTATCCATTCACGAAAGGAGAGTGCAGTAAGCCCCAAAAACGGCGTCATTAAAAAAACGAAAAAAAGGAATACTGAGAAATTACGTTTGGTTTTGATTATTTTCATTGTAATATAGAGAATCAAAAATGTGATAGAAAAAATGTCATGTGAAACCGCTTTGTTAAATATAGTTTCTCAGTGTGAATTTAGTTTTCCAGCAGTTAACAGTATCTCAACATGTGGTTTTAACGAGAAAGTGCCACATGTAACACACACGTTGAAAACTAATCTATAACTAACCAAAGTTCCACATTGCATAACTTCGTGATAATGAATTATATATTTGCTACCAGTATCCAGCGATTTAAAATAAAACCTCAGCGTCAAAAATACATCAGCATGTGTGTCCATGGTGGACTCAACACTTAATTTTTTTTGCATATTAAAAAATAATTTTGGTATGATTTTTTAAATTGGTATACACTATACACGTAACTTTATTGTCTAATTTTTCTAAAAAAATGCCAAAATAAACTTTTTATAATTCTTGAAACCCGCTGGTTATGTTTTTATGCAAATCAGGTTTAATATTATAGCCAAAATAAAAAACTTGATTTGTATAATAAATTAAAAACAAAATGTATTTTTTAGTTTCGACACTAATTTTATTTTGCGAATTTATGTATGTATTTTTACTGTTAAATGAACACACTAAAGTTTAAAACGCTCTACCGTATTTAAATACATGTCTATTGTTTTTGAGAAAGCGATCAATATAAGTTGAAAACGCTGTCACCAAATGTTTTACAGATTCCTATATGCATTATAAATGACGAAGCAAAACGTCACGAATGTGAAAAACATCCGCAAAGTAATGGATGAGTGAGCGTCATGTGTTTATACGCGCGATATTGGAAGAGGGATGAAGGATACTACATAGGATGTTACGGTTTCATTTTGATATGAAACTTAGAAATGGTTTCTACTTAGAAAAAAGTCTGACTCTATTTTATAATTATAAAGTGCACCTAGTACCGCGATAATCGTGATCTCAAATATTCCAATTTACTTCCAATGATTATAACCACTAGCGCCCCTTGTTTCATTGGAAGATATGAAAGTTTTAAAATAACCTAAACATTATTGCTCTAAAATATTTGTAATAAAATATTTATACGAAAATATATGATACGTCGATAATACTGATTTTTCATACATAATACAATATTTTTTACCTTAGGATTTGATTGAATTGTGTCTACGGAACAATTTATGAAATAATTTAAAATGTTATAATTGTGTCAATGTCAAAAAAATTTACGACATTTAAAATTTTTATGAGCTGGATATATTGAGATAAAAAAAATTGCGCTAAAGTACTTGTAGTATTATTAAAGCAAATACATATAGTGCTAAAAGAATCCAAGAAAATGAATAGTCAGTCCTTACTAATAAATCATGAACGGGTCAGTTGCAGTGAATGATGGCAAATTGCGTTCTTTTTTGTTAATGCAGACTTATCCTTATATTACATAAAAGGAAATAGATCTTTTTTTCATTAAAGGCAAATTTTTGCAATAATATTCAAAAAAAATTGAAAAGTTGCTTGATACATAGAAGATTTCGTTAAAAAAGAATATTTTTACGTTTTTCTTGAAAATATTTGTTATCTTTATACCACTTAAGAGATTTCCACCTATGTATTCACTCATCACGTTATCTGTAGAACTTTAAAATTTAGAGACTTGACATTTGGTCACAATGTTTTTTGCAAAGTTGAGATCAGTTAAGAAAGAATTTTACAAAATTAAACCCACAAATGGAATTGAGGTGGTGGTTAAACAATATATGTTTTCCAACTGTAGGTCTCATAAATATGAAATTTGGCCAGAATTTTATGGCTTGTTAATAATAAACATGAACAGATTTTATGACATTACACTCTTACAAAAGGTATGGCGGTTAAAAATAAAAAATAGTTGAAAATTGAACACTAAGCGAAGCGGGCCGGGGACAGCAAATTTCTATTTTATAAGAGAATTTAGTTTTAGAGAAATCTTTCAATTTTTATGGAGTAAGTCAGTGGAATTGCCGTCCCAGAATTGCAAATAAAATCTGAATTTTACATCAAATTTACAAATAAATAAATATAGATATACAGAAATGTTCGTACCTAGTGAGATACTGCAGATCTGTTAAATAGGTTTTTTAAAGGGTACGACAAAGGTATCGGAAAAATTAAAATCGATTTGTATTTAAGAGTTAATAATTATGTGGGTTCTTTTAAATTAGATGAATTTTAAAACCAGTATTCTTAATTTAAACATGCAATTTAAAAAATTTATTTCGTTAAGGTTTATAAGTAAGTAAAAATAACGCAGGTAATTTTAACAGTTACATCTTTGTATAACTTTTTAATTTTGCATTAACCAGTACTCTGCGATACATGACGCTGGCCGAATTCAAACTTACGACGTTAAAGTTTTTCCAGTCCTACCCTAAAGTATTACACCATTAGCTACCCGTTCGTTATTTATTCGCTCCCCTAAAGCCTAACTTTTTTGTTTATTTAAACTGACCAACTGACGTTCCGAACATTGTTTCCAACGCGAAAGGTTTTCTTTCGTATCAATTCTCCAAGTTTGATAATAAAACTTCAGCAAATTCAATATTTAAGTCGGCAAGCTTTATTTTATCGTTTTCCGTGTTTGTGAATTATGAGAAATGATTGTTTATATCGTTTACTGTTCTTACAAATTAATACATCATTTCAATCGTTTTATTTATTTATTTATTTATTTATTTAGAACTCTTATACATGAAAATTACATCAGAAAATAAATAAAGTTTTATAATAACTTAAATAGAGCCCAACTGGCAATAGGTCTCTCGCTCTAACTCGAAGCAATTTCTTAGAGACAACAATAATAATGAGACAGAAGCAGTATGAGTAGTTGACGTGTACATTGAACGAGATAGGCTATAATGTAATAAATATATAATAAACGCAGAAAGACAAATTATCATTACAATCATTTCAGCTGTAAGATTGCTGGGCATGTGCCTCCTCAGAGATTTTCAATAGGACTGGTTGGAAGCGGCCTGCATCCAGTCTCTTCCGACGCCCTTGTCCAAGTTGTCTATATACTTGGTGGGGGCATAAACTACGCGGATCCGAAAACGCTTATGTCCAACTAAGAATATAATTTAGAGAAATATAAATACAAATACTAAAGTATTTGTTTTTTTATAAATAACTGGTATATTTTCATAAAACTTCTTGAAAATTTTAATTTTGATAACATCATAAATCTTAGAAAGTCGTAATTTCTGCAAGGCTTTTTTAAAATCCGCTCAATAGAAGCAAATGGCCACAAATTGTTACTTTGAAATGCCCCGGAGGTCCTAATAGCGCGATTATTCGCTATCACGCTAAAGCCTCATCCCCAAGGGTGACGTTTTTGGAAGTTGTGTAATGAGGACCGCTTTTATTAGCATTGTATACGAAGATATCATTTGTATGTTTATATAAAATCATAATAAAATTTAAAACAAAACTGTTGAAAAATTAATTTACAAATAAAACGAAGTAGATCGATTAAAATATTTGTCTACATAACCGTTTTATATCACATCATAGTACGTTAAAAAACAAAGAATTTTTAATCATAACATGTAACCGAATGTTTTTACACACATCATGGTTTTTAGCCAGAAAGCAGGGCAATATCATTAAATAAACAAATGTACTGATCTTCAAAGAAAATTCAAATATGGAACCAAACAGTTTTAATTTCAGTTTCAAAAATGGAGTCACGCGGTCAAATATTTTTGTTACAACTGTATGATAGGGTCACAACTGTATGATAGAGAATAAAGAAATTTATTTGAAAATAAAAAAAAACTCCAAACTGAAAGTTACGGCAAATTAACTGCAAATACCTATGTACTTAATATATCATCTTAATATCGATAATTTCTGAGTTGTCAATTCTTACGAAAAAAATTTTTAGTCATTAATGCCACCAATTATTACGCAGCTAAATTTATTCGAATAGATCAGTTATTTTGCAGTACTATCCTCCTCCTTGCATTATTGCCCTTATTCGACCGTTCGCAGGTCGTGATCTTATGGACACAGTACATTATTTATTCTTTTATTCTACGCCATATATATTCTATCTTTGACATCGTGGAGCACAGCATAAAAATTGATATCAAGTGACGAGTAGATTTGGCTGTAGGAGCTGAAGGGTGTACGACCTCTCGGAAGCTTGCTCTCGATTTTTCCAGTCACCGTCAGCAATAAAAGTTTTGTCGTTTATAGCTATGTAGCCAATTCCAATACTCGGAGAAGAGAGATGGTATAAAGCCTGGTTTTTATTTTCAGGCTGCGCAAAATGGACTAATCATTGCGTAACGTAACATTTATCCACATCATAATATCATAAAAGCACCCACATCTTATCAATCTGTCTTCTTCAAGGTTTACGTTTCTTACGTGTACGTAAATATATTGAAAACCAAGGTATTGACCAGTGTCATTTTAGTGTTTCTCGTGATGTTGCAGTCTTTGCGCACATTACGTTTTCAGCCGTAGCCACGCACCTTCTTAATTTTCTTTTATTATACAGATTTCAGATAATTAAAATCTTGATATTCGCAGAAACATTTTCCGCACATTTTAATACAAGGTTTCTTAACTTAAGAACGCGGTCTATTATCAATCTTCGAAAGTAAATCAGGTGCATGATTTTATCTTAAATCTCTAGCTAATCGATAGCAAGCATAATATAATTTATCAGAAGCTATTAGCAAACCATAGGAAATATATTTATCAAAATTTGTCATGTAATTTATTTTTTGATGACTCTAATATAATGCTATTTTTTTCTAGTTACTCTTGCGAATCCTGCTATATTCTTTATTTACTGTTATAAACCTTATTACGGGTAAATTTATTAAACCACGTCTTGCTTGCAGCAACAAATTCTGTAGTACCGTGTTACCAAATTGTAGTAACTAGAAAGAATCTCTCCAATTGATAATTTAATATGACTAAAAACTAGCAAAATCACTTAGATTGCACTACCACGTCATAACAGATTTAATTTCAACCGTGAAATTAAAAAGCCAATTCCGCAATTATCAGCTCGGAGCAATTGACAGCGCCAACGTGACTTTTGAAGCAATGAAATGATTAATTTTAATTCAATTAAGGTTATCGCTGATTACTCGAGGCTTTTGCATTACTTTAATTTCTTTCACCATAAAAAATTTGTTCAACTATGATTAAGTCACAAACACCAGAGTTTAAAATATAAAAGAAATATCAATACGCGCCTTAAATTATACTAAATTCAAAATAAAACAATTATTTCAGATATTGATAGCTATCAATAAAACTGTCGTTTTGAATAGCTTGCACAATTAAAAGATTTCATACGGATTATTTAATTCGACATTTGACATTCTTTTAACATTACCTAATGTCGGCGTTGTGCAAAAAAAAAAAAACATTTTTTTTAAATCCCGAGTAATAAAATAATATCTTATTTATGATAATTTACCATAAGCAAAAGCCATATAGTGTAAGGATTACTTATCGATTCCAAATTTAAACATATATGTTGTCAATTTCATCATTCATTTTTGACAGTTTGCAAACTAAATAAAGCTATAAAATGTAATATAAAAATAAAATAAACTTCGTTGTTTTCTGTTAAACGGAATTATGGACAAATTAAATTAGGTGACCCATAAACGGCAAAATATTCTCCCCCAGACTGTTATAATCTGAAAATAAAATTCAAGATGGACGATAGTGAAGGCTATGGTAAGTCCAGTTATTCATATGAAACAATACAATAGAACATGACCCCTGGTCATGCCATGTCCGCTGGTAATCGAAGCTTTTTAATTGCGTAATGAGGTGCAACTCAAGCCGAGGTACCCTCGGGAGCTGTGCCTTGTCTCTATATAGAGCGACCGCCAAACGAGTTAAAAGATCGGCAACCTTCCAATCTGATAAAAATACTATATAACAGCCCAAAGTTCCCGTAGTAACCCTTTTAATACGTAATTTACTCTAAGCACCCTCTGCATTTAGCAACAGTACCATCCATCACAATAAATTAAACTTAATAACAAATATAAACTCAACTAAATACTAGACTCAAAAATCGATACTTCAATCGATAATTAAAAGCAAAAATGGATTTTCAGAATTTTTATAATACTTTTTTTGCTGCATCGAGTTATATTATTTACCTGTGTGTCATTCTAAACTCATGATTATACCGCGTTCCCGATTTTCTTTTCGCTTATCACATGTATTTACTAATAAATGAACTAAATATAACCTGGCGTTCTTCAAATAAATTCCTTATATGTATTATTTTCATTTTTGCAAACTTCAATTGAGAAACATTTTTCAGAACGAGATGAACTAGACGACATCATTGATGGAAGTGATGATACTGACACGTCACTTTCAAGATCGACAGCGTCAAGTATTGCATCGAGTATGTTCGATAGACAACACTTTGTTCTTGAACTTCACGAGTTACAGAAAGCGGAGCCAGTGCTTGAAAAACCACAAGACTCTAAGTTTAAAAAGCTTAAGAAGAAAATAAATGGACCGGCCGACAGGAGATCTAAGAGTAGCGAATCGAGTGAAACAGACGATGATTCTCTTTCCCCGTCTATTACAGATGAAATCACTAAAGAGCAGTTTTTTGATGCACACGAGAGCTATTATGGTTTTCCCGGTATATTTATTATCATTAAAATTAACTAATAGTCGTGAGCGAATATTACTTGGTCTAGATATACGGCATCAAAATTTTTTAAAAACACTTCTTAGATTTTTATGTGTTAAGCGATTTCAACACAGTTCAACTTTATTTATAATTTTAAAAATTAAAACGATTAAAAATATATGCCACAGTATAGATATTGTCAATAACATACTTGCAATGTAAGCGGTGGAAGTCTTATTGTAAATATATGGAAGAAAATTATGCCCAAGCGTCTGTTTGGAGTGACACCACGAGTTTACAACCTTAAGTGTATTTTTTTTAGAACATAGTCCGCATCCAATCGGTACCCTATTGGAAAACTAGGAAGGGGCCTATACATAACAGTAGACATCATACGGCTAATATAATGAAGAAAAAGTGAAAGAAATATTCTTAATCTATAGATTTTAAATTATTTTACGTTATGTTGTAAATATTTGGAAGTGCAAATTTTAACAATAATTTTACTATTATAATAATAATCTGTATGGCCCTTTTTCAAATACCATTTTTTATAGAAAATACGATGGGTTCCGTAGACGAGACAATGATACAAGAGTTTGAAAAATTACGAGGGCTGAAATTGTTTCTAGAAAGACCGAAGCCGGAACGGCGCTGCCGAACTCCTTTAATGGAGGTAATGACAATAATTCGAACTCTTAATTAAGTTTAGACTTTTCGTCTCTAGTTAAACATTAATAAAAAATAGTGGAATGAATGATATGCTATAAACTGTTTTCAATTTAAGATAAAATCTAGGCTATTTTAAATAACTTACCCTGCCTTGCATTACTTATGATCATTAAAATCAAGATCTGAAAGGAGCTATGAAATAAGAGAAACAACAAAATACCCATCATAAATTTATCAAAGTTTTAGCATAATAATAAAATTATCTAAGTTTTTAACGAAAAACATTAAAATACAGCACATGAAACTAAAAGTTCATTGAATTCCAGGATCTGAAGCCAATTAGGGAGCATATAGTGGATCGACGGAACCTTTCGCCATCGGCAGAAGTTGTAAGATAAACAATAAAATAATTTCTTCCTTTTCTTCTACGTTTACGCCTTAGACGTCTACTGCAAAGGCTTCTCCCGAAGATCGCCACGATGGCTGATCTTACGCTGCCCGCACAAGCGAGTTTCTACAATCTTAACTATGTCTTCGGTTCACAGAGGAGGGGGGAGGCATGCCCACGCCGCGTCTAGCTCGTGGTCGCCGCTTTAAAACCTTTCAGCCTTAACTGTCATCGGTTAGACGAGCGGTGTGCCTGGCCACTGCAACATTAGACAAGTAATTCGTAGACCTGCTTCGGTGACTTTGCTTCTTCGGCAGATCTACCCATTTCTTATTCGATTTCGTAGCAAAACTTCGAGAATATATCTCTCCATTGCCCTCTGGATGACCATGAGTCTTTTTATAAAACATATCGAGTGATCACGTCTCCGATCAGTAAGTTATTACCGGCAACACACACTTGACGAAGACCTTCATCTTCAGGCATTGCGGTATTTTTGACGAGTAACTCCTGCGGCAATTACTTCAGTAGACACGACTTCGACATCAACTTCGCCTTTTTTATGTTTATTGTAAGACCTACTTTCTCGCTCTACTCATATAATCGAGCATTATATTGAGGTTTATCATGGTCTCGGCCACTATGACTATAACATCGGCAAACTGTGAGTGATTTACTCGCTCTTTTCGCCGTTTGCTCCATGAGCTTGAAAAGTTCTTTCAGTACAGCGTTTAACAGTTTCGGAGAGATAATGTCACCCTATCTAACAATTTTCCGCAATTGGATTGGAGCTCTGGTTCTGTAACCTGACTGACATGGTGGCGTTTTCAAACAAGCAACTTCATCATCTGGATGTACCGATCAGCGATCTGGCACCTTTGAAGGGATTGCAGCTTAACCCAAGTCTCTATCAAATCGAAGGCTTTCTCAAAGTTTACAAAAGACGAGCACAGTATCGGATTAAACAACTCCATTATTCCATCCTCACCTGGTGCTTTGTTATTTTTTATCTATTTGAGGACCATACTAATCTCGAATAAGTCGAAGACCAGAGTATTTTCGGTATAACGTCAAGTCAATCTAGCTTGTGGGTCTTTGTCGTATTGGTAACAGGTTCGTGTCTCGAAAAGTATAACTATCCCATAGAACTTCTCATAATCTCTCATCTTTTCGGGTTTAGATGATACAATCTAGCCGTCATCGGTTTTCAGTTTCGTCAGCTGGCTCTGCCTAATATACTGATCAGTTACGAATACTTTAGAGCCTTTGTACTGCTCTATGGCCTCCTTAACAAAAACAATATTAAGTTGGCTCAAGACGCGAGTCGGTGACTGAGATCCGTTAATTGAACCCCCTTTAGCTATACGCATCACCGGCTCTTCTCCTTCATTAGGTTGAAAGACTTTTCAGAGATTTTCTTGGTTGACAACTTTATCGGTATGGGGCCTCTAAAGGACAAAAAAATCTCGAGAAAAACCTTCAGAAAAACCTCCGTTAAATCACATGGACTATTTCCACTGTCCCTATTTAAACTGTTTCTCGAACCGCAACGTTCTAACGTTATGTGTAAACAATCGTTGATGCTAATGGCAGCCAGCTTTTTGTTAATGATTGTTGTTGCCGTAGCCGCTACTGTAGCCAGGAACAGTGGGGCCGCCAGGGCCCAGAGACCGATTTGTTACGTGAAATATTCATGATTTTGAAGACACCATAAACATCTCGCTTGGCAGGCGGGTTGACGATCGCAGTGTGTTATGTTGTATGACACCTAGAAAACGTTGTTGCCCATCTTTTAAGAAATGATCCCTCTGTCTCCTTACGGCACCACATATTTTAGTGCTACAAACTTAACACATAATTTATATATATATATATATATGTTTCATAACACAATGTTCTGCAGTAACAAAAATGGTTAACAATGAATAAATTTCAAAATATAATAAATAATAAAGTATAATTACATTATACTTTATTATTTATTATATAAATTATAAATTCTAACATTATTACCTTTCTAAAATGAGTTATTGTTTCATCGTCATAATTGATATATTGATTGGATTGTGTTTGTTTGCTCACAGAATTACGTGAAAGATTGACGACAAACAACATTAAAAATTCAAACCTTGTCTTTCAGCATCATTATGGTATTTATTTCAACCGCAGGACGGTCTACTGTTTCACAAAAGCCTCTCCCACAGATTTCCAATAGGAGACCCGCAAGAGGCGACCTGTTGGAAAATAATTAAGCAATTTAACTAATAACGAACTTAAATACATAGACTCGTAGTGCTACTGCCAAAGGCTTATCGTCTTTGGTTTCTTCTTTTTATTGACTTCCTTCCACTTTGTTTTTAGCTTTTTATTTTTATTATCTCACTCTGGGAGGGTAAAAACTTAATGTTTAACAAATAGAAAACATTACTACTCGTACAATAACTAAAACGATGACACTTTTAAGACTAAAGATAAAATACTATTTTGTAATCAATTGCAGGAACCGAAAGATATTAAGGAATCTTCGTTGGAATGCAGTGGCCCACTATCATCAACAGAAGTAACGGTAAATATAATTGTTTTGAATAAGTAATGTAACTACAACAATGAACTCGAACTATTCTATAGACTGTTTAAATAGTGATTTTGTTTAGTGACGATTTAAACATCGTAATTTTCTTAACAGAATTTTTAAATCCCTTTGTGGAAGTTTCAACATGCAGTTTGAGTTTAGCATTTTAAGCGTCTTCACCATTATTCTTCTCTATTATTTCGAGCACAGGACGTGAATTGGTGGACAAAGGCCTTCATTATATTATTCTAATATTGTAGTCCAATACGATCGATTGAAAGCAATTTGCATTCAAAACCTTCTGGAGGCCTTACGAGAATTTCGGTCCTCCTTATGAGGACATCCTAAGCAGTGCTTGTCGTTCTAAAGCCTTAAAACCGAGCGGCTATTATTTCTGCGCGCTGCGCGGCCTGTTTTTTCGTGACTAAGCCCTTATACTTTATCTGCTATTTTAGATATCCAAGGTTATGATAATCCTTCATGGAACGATGGATCAATCTGCCGGTTTTCTTATATTTAGAATTATAGCCCAGTTATCTTCAGGGTTTCATTCTTCCAACTGAGTTTGCGAACTTGATCTTCAATCACATTGTCACTCTCCATCAAGCGTGTTGGGGATCAAACGCGGACAAGATAGCGTTAAAAAACTTATTATAATTGTATGTTTTCTACCTCAAAAATATTTCTTTAGTGCATTTTCAATCTTTATTATAAAATTAGTTGTTTCGAATCAAATGATTACACTACTTTGAAAATATCGATGAAAAATATTTATTACATAGATGCAGTTATAACACTTAATAGGTTTAAGAAAGATGCTAACATTAAATATATTAAAGCAAATACATATTGACTATTTTTTAAATTCTAAAATATTGTGATAATTACAGGAAGTAAAGCAATTGAATGAACAAACAATAGACAAACCAAGCCTGCAAACATCGGCGCCATTTACAGTAAGAAAAAACTCAATATTACACTAAAAATATGCCTTCTTTCAAAGAAGTCAATGAGATTAGGGTTATTATTTCTGTGACTGTTAAATAATATTATTGTGGACACTTTTCCAGTTTACCTATGGAAAGTATTATCCGAAGTTTATTAAACGATAATAAAACTAGATTAAAAATGCGTACGTATTTAAATTTGAAAGTAATATTGCATCCTCTTCAAAAACATTAAAATAGTATTAACAGAATGGGTGGAAAAATTTTTATTGTTATTATATCAGCCAATAAGAACCCATTGCGTCGCATTGACGCCGCCCAAAGATGCTACGACGATCGTTCACATGATGGGTAGGCCACTACACTCCGGGTATACTAGCGCGAAAAGTTATTACAAAATATTTAATTTAAAAATGTGCATAAATTGATACTTGCATTTAACCTACCAATCAATGTCAATACTATTTCAGACGTCTTCAAAAATGTTGCATCACAAAAATGTCTGTGATCGATCAAATGTTTCAAAATATTAATTAATATAATATTTGTGTAAAAATAAAAAGTAACATAAGTTGACACCTTAATAATATTCGATAAAATTATGTTCATATTTTTAACAGGAGCCCAATCAACTGAAGGAACAATCGATTAAACCTCCAAGCCGTCCATCATCTGAAGTAAGAATAAAACATATTTTTTTTCGGATTACTATGATATTCTTTTACATTTTACTCAATCCTAAAAATTTCAAAATCCTATTATCTACCATACTTAATTATGTTAATTGCTAAGAACAAATAACTATCCCTTTAAGCGCAAGCTAACAGACTAGCTTGTTAGGGTCGTCTGAAGACGCTGAACGCAGGCCGCTTCCAACTGGTCTTATAGTAAGTTTATATGGGCGGACTATGTACAACACCGGAAGCCCTATAGCTGAAATAACAATATTGCCTTTAAGACAAGATACAAAATAGTACCGTCAATATAGTTTTGGTAAACAATTATACAATCCAATGCATTTGAAATCAATTAATCACACATTCAAAACATTTCAAGCGCTAAATGATACCTAATATCGTATCTAGACTAAATTTCTGGTTATGCCCAATTTGAAGACATGACTTGAGAATAGACTAGCTATAGGATTCTAAATTACTTTGGGTACTTGATATGCTAATCTAGAATAGCTAAGTCAGTATTTCTAGATTATATACCAAAATATACTATTTTCTGTAACAGATATTTTGTTTCAGCAACTAGTCGACGAATCAAAAACGTCGACAAACTGAGTGAAAACTCGACGATTTGGCATTTTTATCAAAGGTTCCTGTTCCAATTTCAAAAAGTGGTAGCGTACTGTAAATTTAAAATAAAGATGTTTTCTTAATGTTGCTGTTAGTTTCTTTCTTCGAAAATATTTAAGACAATCGTGTTGATTAATTTCAACACTTTTTCTTGAACTGTCCTTTCTTGTTATGTTTGTATAAAGGATAGAAAGCTCGGAGTCGCAGGTGTTAAGGGTTCGTGCTAAAAAAATCACACTAACTTCAAAGACAGGTGGACAATGGATCGGTGTAGTCTCTAATGATCGCGATAGCACAACAAGTTACGAGGTAACTTGAACAACGATATCCAAGTACGAGCTATCTAAAATATCACAGCGCGAGTGACTTAAGCAAAAACTAAGTTTCCGATGAAGTTACTGAAGTCCCTTATGGTCACACAGATGGCGACCACCGACAGAGCTTTATTGGGTTGAAATGCCAAATTCTTGTTTTTCCCCCAGAGGCACGGTGTCGAGAACATCCATACTCCCCTGAAAAAAAAGAATATGGAGCTATAAAACGTGTTAAAATTATGTGTCCTCCCTATAACTGAAGGTTTTACTGATAGATATACTCCCAAAGCTAATATTTTCTAGAGTTATGCCAATAGTAAAGCGATAGTGACCCACCAAGTCGTGGGACGTATTTTTTGCACGCTTTATTTGTTTAAACAATTCTTATACAATGTATGTATACCGGCGAACATAACACCGAAGGCAGTTTCTACAAGCTAGCCGTATGAGCGGCGCAAGGATAAAGTAAAAAAGGTAGGTGAAATAAGTTAATATAAGAAAAAGTAAAATTAATGAAAAGGAAAATAATAACAAAGATCAAAAACCCATAAATATACTAATGATTACTGCTACCTATAATGAGATAAGAATAATATATTACTTGTATTTTTATCTACATATACATTTACAACATAATAAATAAATCTAATTATCGTGACGATTTCGTCAGCTTGTCAAGCAAAAGCTTTTGAACCTTCGTTTTGCATACGCAACGATTCCTGATCTTCTTAGTATGGAGCGGAAGCGCGGTCCAGAGAAATGTTTGTAATTGTATTGCGAAGAAGGAGGGTGTAAAATCACTACTATGGGAGGGACATATAATTAGACGATTGTTCGAGGAGCGAAGCAATGTGTATTTAATACAATAAATAAATATATAAAAACAAGAAAATATAAAAGCAAAATATAAAAACAATAGCTCTCAAATCATAGTTGACCAAAGACAGAAATACAACCTTTTTAGTGTTTTTTTAATAATATCATTGTTTTATGTCAAATCTCTATAATAATATTGCTCCATGTCATTATAATATAATGTGACGAAGTTAATAAATGTGATTTAAATTTATAGTACTGATTTTTATGCAGCGAATATTAAATACTATTGATGCTGAAGTCTCGATTCAAATCGAGACTTCAACAATAAGAAATTGGTAAGTATATATATAAACATTATTTTGATATTTAAATCGACAATCACATATTTACGATAAATGTCAGCTCGTCTCTTTTGGTTCAATATTATGAGTAATAAATAATTTTCTTTTAAAATCATAACCTAGTGTATTCGGAGATAACAAAAAATAAAGTTTTTTTAGCATTTATATCTTATTAAAATCTCTTTCTCCCGTTGCATCGTATCCCTTACTTCTAAAAATCGTGACCTTTTTCGGAAAATTTGTCGCGCAATATCGGCATCTGTGTCAGTCTTTAGCAGTATATAGCTTCGGCAAAGTACCTGTGATGGGCGCCATAAGTCTATTTTTTGGTGTTAAAAGTTAAATTGGTTGTTATCCTTGATACAATACTAAACTTTATTGATTTAGTGACTAATATTAAAATCATGACGAAGTAATTGTTCATCAGAACTAGCTAAATTTTTGAATGAAAAGGTATAAACATTCGATTTAAGACTTATTAGCAGCACTAATATAAAGAAAAAAATATATTTCAAAGTCTTAACATTTTATTGGAAAAACAAGTTATAAAACTAAAAACGATAGTATCGAATATTTGGCACAACGCACCCCATAATAATTAGTTTATTCGATATTTATCGACACTATAGAAAATACGTTAGATTACTTTTACGACGAATCGATCATGTAGGTGATCACAAAAACAAATCTTTCAACAAATTTGGCATTGAATATTTAACAACATCGAAAATTATATAGAATTTAACTCTTAAAAGAGTATTTTGTTAAATCTAGTATATTATTTTTTGTTCATAGGTATGGAAAAGACATCGCGATATAAGGCAAAAAATAAAAAATCTACTGGCAAACCAAAAACTCCAAAGAAGCGAAAGAGCGACGGTTGATGTTTTTAATATTTTTAAATTAATCGCCAATTTAAAAAAAACGGTCTATAAATAATTATAATATTTTAACATTATAGGTCCAACGTGTTCGATGTTTCTAGCTGAACTAACTAGAAAACTAGCATCCAAAAAGAAACAGGAAGAAGAATCTCCTAAAAACATAGTACGTAAGTAAAGCCAGCCTTATTAAATAAGTGTTCGAAAAAGAAATTGATTTATACTCTTAGCTTTTATTTTAGAAACCATAATAGATAGTATAACAAATGCTCTTCCGGTCAAATTTTTCAAAAAACGTCTCGAAATTCCGGAGCCACCGCTGGTATTAGAAAATCTACAAAATTTGGCACCGGAGCTTATACCTAGTGATAAAATTGAAGTACTTAATGTTGAAATAAAATCTGCCAATAACAATGAAGTTGAAGTTAAACAACTAGCGGTGGAACAGAACGTAAGAAAATCACCATTCAAGGCTCCCAAAATGCCAGTCATCAACAGCGAAGTGCTTAAAATAGCCGCCGAAAAAAGTAAAAGAGCGGTTAAGGAAGATGCTGGTGTGAATACAGGAACCAACAATGATGTTGCGGTTGAATTAGCTAAACACGTAAATACTCTTAAAAAGATATCATTGATTGCAGAAGAATTTAATAAAAAAACCGGTAAGAAAAATTTTACCGATATAAGTATAAGGTTTAGTTATATATTACATAGAACATTATAATTTTATTTAGAAATAATTTTATATTGTTCTAAATTGAAATGTATTTTACAATATAGCTAGAAACGAGGATATATAGTAAAGTTTTATGTTTCTCGTTCTAGTATCTAACTTCGTTTTTAATGCATTAATACGTAGAGAAAATTCCTTAACAGATATTTAAAAAGATTTAGGAAAAAAGGTCAGACGATAACACTAAATCAAATGTTTAACTAAATTTAATAAACCTATACCAACGTACCAGCGAGCTTTATAAGTACGTGTTTAATCAGTAATATACATAATATTATATGATAGGTACTATACGTCTTCTATATCATTAACCAAATTATCAAAAATCGAAATATTCATTTGAGATGTTTTAAAAATGAAAATAAAATCTAACAATGACTTTTCATGATTATTTTTTATAATCTGTCACTGTTAAAATCATAATAACTATTTGATTCTTATAAAATTGCGTTAAGTAAATTTCAACAGTGTTAACAAAGCAGATAGCCGTAATGTAAACCAAAGTACGGTTTATTTAAAAAAAAAATACATTTTACTGCAAGATAACTTTGTCGTCTAAGTATTTTAAGCTTTGTTTCATAGCTTCCTAAATATGCAAACTGTATAATCATCTAATCGTTAAAATATTTATTAAATTGTCACATCTAATTTTGTACTTTTCTGCAAGCACACTTTTAACTAAATCATTTAAACTTAATAAGTTCTACATTGTTGTGTTGAATGGTGGGCCCTAATAAATAGAATATTATTCCATTCCAGTATTAAAATTAGCTCTTGTCAAAGATTACACATTTTATTCTCTAACTAAAAATTCTATTAATTGGTCTCTTCTGTTGTACTTCTTCATCTTTCTGTAAGATGTGTGTCCAATTAATAACAACAATAACCCCGACAGCACTGTTCATGTACAACCTTTAAATATAAAAATTTTATTTAGCCAGTATGATATATCGGGGTATGAGAACTTCGATATAAAGCAATTCCGATATTTAATGTAGCTTAGATTATATTGACGAAAATAATATTTGTTTTAATAAAACAACTACACAATGACAAGTTTAAAAAAATATTTTTTCAGCAATTAAAATGTTAAATTTACAAAAAAAAAACAATCTGCTTTAATTTTTCATAAAAAATTTCCTATTACAGCTAAAAATCTAAAAGAAATTGTCGATAGCGTGCAAGAAGAATTAATGAAGAAATTAGAAATAATACAAGCTGAACAAGCACTTGAGTCATCTAGAAATATTGAACCTCCGCAAAAGCCGTAAAGCCAGATCAAAATTAAAAATATAACATCGTCGGGACTGAAATAAATCAAAATCAAGAAGAAATTCAATCCTGTCAAATACAAGCCGAGTCAAATTTACTACATGTCATAAATAAAATGTAACAATTAGCTTTCATAAATTTCATGTAAAATATTAAACCCAATAAAAACAATAAACGAGGTTTCTTTTCTGTATATTTATGCTAACATCGAAGAAACCAAATTTAGTGATGTTTCAATATGTACGTTGCAATTGTCAATGTTTGTGGTAAATCAAAAATAATATAGTAAAGTTTTGTGTTTTAACAAATACCAGAGTTATAATCGAGAATCTGACAAGAATAACTGTAGGCACGTAAGTAAATATCGTTGGTAGTATACAGGGTGATATTAATCGCCATCTATAACTATAGGTGTAAAAGCTTTTAAAAGGGGAGAATGTAAATCTCACTTGGTGTCAATTAATACATGGTGCATCCTAACTTTGATTTTGTTTTTACTTTAACCATATTACCGGGTTATGTTTTCAATGTGTCGTTATTTTCATACTTTTTGGGCTTTTCGTAGTTTCAGGATCATTAGTTGAAATGGATGCAACGGAGAACAGAACACAAGAAGCGTTATTCACAAATAATTATGTCGTCGGATTTGGACAGTTTAAAATTTACAAAGCCAAATTCAAGACAGGTAAAACAATTAATTTAAAAATAAAAATGTCAGTTAATATAACCAATGAATAATGTTATCTTTTAGAAAACGGAGCAAAACTTGTAGATGAAAAGGAAGTCAAAACGAAAAATATCAATGAAAATTTACAATTTCCAACCAAATACATAAATTTCAAATGCTGCAAAACGCCGTGCTATAAATTACAATCCGGTATTACTGCAAAAATATCAAAATTTCGCAATCTCCTCGCCTCTAACATAAATTTTAATATATGTTGACGTACTGTTTAACTTCTAGGCGATAGAACAGCAGGACCTAGTAAGCCTGTGAGGAAAATGATCGTGAAGAATAAAAAAATATTAGGTATAGTAAAAAGTTTACATGTGAGTCATATACCTGTATAGTGGTTTACTTAACAATAAAAATATTACTTTTTAGTCGATAAATTAAAGCCTCGACAAAAAGAAGCTCCTATAACGGAAACATTACAGAACAACTTGAAACCACGAAAGCAATACCGAAAGCTTCTCATGTACCCACCAACGGAAAAAATACAACAGATTAATATAAAACAAGGTTTTATAGAATTGTAACAATTTAAGTAGTTATTCAAACTAATGAACTATTTAGTTAATAAGGTGAACGTTTATATTTAGAAAATCATTCGAAAATTCAAATCGAATCAAGTTCGGCCACAAAAACCAAAGTGCTATTGGAGCAAATAAGACAGCACCATAACATAGGCAGTGATCGACTGAATGGTAAGTTATTTTTGTTGATTTTGAAATATTTAAATATTTTAATCGTGTTTTCTAATGTTCAGAATGGCTAATGGAGCACACTACAGAATATTTAAAGCCACCTGCCAATTGTTATGCTCATGAGTTATCTAGTACATTGATTCCACAAATCAGTCGAGGACAATGCCATCACGTAAAAAGAAAAATAATAATAGGTACATAATAGTAATTTACTTTAAATCAGGCTGGTTCATAGCGTTGTCGTAAGTGAAATAAAAAAGATTTAATTTCCAGACAAGAAATTGATCAATTTTATACCAACTCAAAATAATATCAGAAACATTTCAACAGTGGTTGAAACAGATAAACTAAAGACTTTAGTTGAGGATATCAACTCCAGTAACTTTGATATCGATCAAGGAAGTCAACGAGTTTTGCCGATCGACGACAAAGTCCCAGGTGAAACAGTAAAACAAATAAATACTACTATTGATAAAATTTTTAATGATTGTATACAAGTTTCAAATAGACCGTATTTTATTTTATTATAAGCTAAGCACCACAAGCTATTTTAAAAATATTGATATTTATTGGCCTTTTTTTTAATGTGATACAATTCAAAAGTTGATAAAATAATCAAACTTTGAGAATTCTATTAGTTAGAAGACAAGTATCAATTTGATTCGGTTTAACTAACTTACCTGCCTTAGGATATCTTGCTATAGAGAATCACAATGAAAACAGTAAAGCAAAGAAACCTATTGGTACTTTTAACCATATATTCGAAAATTGTAAGTTAAAAACAAAAGAATACCTGAAAACAAAGTCTCGAAATAAAAGTGAAGGTATGTACTTCAACGATAATTATTATTTCCTAAAAAATTATCAGATATTTAAGTATTTTATAATATTTATAGCAGAAATCGCAGATAAATTGGTACAGAAAATAGATTGCAGTAAACCAAACAAAACTATGACTAGCACGATTAAGAAAAAGGAAAATTTACAATACAATGTTACAAAAACAGGTAGAACTCATTTGGTTTTACTACGTGTGTTATTCACCTTATTGTTTACTATTAGAACACAAACCAGATTTTGAAAAAAAGGTATGTTTTTGACCTACAAATCGCCGCTTGCGCCTCGTATTTCATGCTTGTGTTCACACATCAGTACTAATAATTTAAATCTTTGTTAATAAATTAGTTATTCGCTTTATTACAATAAAAGGTGATATTGTATAAATTGTCCAAAATACAAATAATAATGAAGAAAGTTAAAAATAATCAACTAGTTTCACCTTTTTAAAATGTTGTCAAAGATGTAAAAGTAAAATATTTACTCTTTACAGAAACACAAAACGACAAGGTTTCGGAAATAACATGTGAAATAAGCGCCAAAATACCCCAATCGTCATATGTTGAATGTCCTTCTGAAATTCTTCAAAGAATGACCAATTTGGAAGCAGAAGGTTATCTATTTTTATTTAATTAATAAAACCAAACAAATCCACAAGTCTATCTACGAGTTTTTTGTCAATTCATAAACCAACGTTTTCTGTAGATTAAGCTTATGGGAATTTAGTATTCTGATATATATGTATTTAGTCACAAAGAAGAATTTACAGATAGAATTTTAGGTAATCAGCTTAGCGTTAGTAATTAGTTAATTGCTAAAAGAAATGTTTCGTTTAAGGTTATGACATTATTAGTTGTATAACTGGAACAGATATAGAATTTTGTGAAGATATCTCAAGTAATTATGATATAGAACAAATTCACTCTAGCTTAAATGACGACCTCAGTGAAAGTTGGATACGTCTAGATAATTGTGATGAAAGTTTATCCTCTAACGAGCAGAACAGACTATCAGATGGGTCTACATTCAAAATGTGTTCGTCACGGATGGAGAATCGAAGATATTTTAAGGGTAAATCTTATTAATTTTAGTTATATAGCGCTTGTAGTTATAGTAAGTTTCTGAGGATTAGTTTGGTTCGGCGCGACCGAAATAAAAATTGGAAAAGTTTCCAAAGATTGGTATTAACTTTTGATACAACTCTTATATCGTACCGTTTACGATTACGTACCAACTATTTATTTGATACGTGTACAATTTAAAAAATATCAATAAAAACTTTTCATTTTTTTTTACTTAACAAGGAGTAAGTGTGATAGTAGAATCGATACTAATGCATTGCTTTCGTGCATATTTAAACATAAATCACTGCTTTATATTTTGATCTTCTACTTAGTCTTACGTGAAAGGTGTTTTATTTATAGCTAAACTTTTAGTGGACTCTTGGGCTCAATAATATTTTTTTATTTACAAAACCAAAGGTTATCTTTTTTAATCCTTCAAAATTACGTATAAACTATGTACGCAGTGTACATTACAAACAGTTATTTAGTCATCATCAAATTACGGGGGCAAAATTATATCGCAAACAATTTCGCGTTCTAACTTAATTCTTGTAATTGCTTTTCATTATTTTACCTAGAGAAATTACGAACGAGCACGCATTGCTTCGCAGTATTATCATAAAGCCTAGATTATTAATAAATGTAACACTATTACAACATTACTCTATTAATAAATGTAACACTTAAGCTAAACATGATTATTTCTTCTCTCTTTTTTTTTTCCCTCAACCATGTCGCCATCATATCTCTCCACTTTGCCTCTCTAGTTCATGACGATCATCGCCTTGATGGTGTCATTTCTCTATCGCATTTTCGACCTTCCCTGTGATCTTTACTGATTCCATAGTATCGATTTTAGCATCTTTCTAGCTCCAGGAATGTTGTTTTTTTTATATTTCCGCTTTCTGATAGGTTCATGTATGCACTCTTTGTGTCGGTTGCGTTCACACGCTACGTGTCGTCTCACGCGCCGGGGCCAATTAGAATATTACGTTATAAATTCACGTGTTGGTCCTTTTTATTCTCTGGGCATCATTTAATTCACGTCACAACCTTTACATAGCCTCGCAACCCAAAGGGGTGCGTGTTTTATACAAAAAAAACCTATCATTGAGATTGAAATTATATCACCGGAACTTACACATTCTGTGAACTACCGGCGCTCCCTGTTCTCAACTTGCTGCCGCCTTATCAGTGCTGGGAGATCGTGCGGCTGGCTACCTCCATCGTCAGGGGAGTACCGAGCTGTGATATAAAAAGACCGGGCCTTCTGCCCACTGCCAATTTTAATTAAATATATATATATACACTCACACACATGTATATATATATGTATGTATCTATTTCTTCTTTTGCCTTTTGTTGCCAGCAACCACTACCCTTTTAATTATATGGAAATTATTTTCCTTCAAACGGCACAATATAAACGAGTGTTGGCAATATTATTTTGAAAAATCCGTAAAACCATTGCGTATATATCTAAGTTTGTATCTATTTATTTTATTTAGCAAATTACCATAAACATTTATTGACAAACGATGTAACTTTGTTGCAATAATACCTATGGTCACGTTGTTAGTTCTCTATTATTATTATTATTCAATTTAGTTTAAAAAAAAACTCGGGTGAAATTTGTTTCAGATGTATGCGATTCACATGAATACTATCATCACTATTGCTGGAGACGGGAAGTTGCGAAACAGTTCAGTAAAAATCTAAGAGATTGTAGAGGCAGATGCAAGAAATGTCAAAAAGTTAGAAACAGCCAGATTCTAGGCAAGTTGTCTCATGCCTGCGTAATGTTACGTTTTTTGTTGTGACCTATTGACAGTAATAAACTTTTGTCCTTTTCAGTTCCAAGACCGTTCACGACATTCACAAAACGAATCTCCGTGGGTCGCATTTGTCGTAGACGTTGGAATATTATGTGGAAAACCACAACTGAAAGATTTCCTAGGAAGCCTAAATTACATTTAAAATTTAAAAAACGTAAGTATAAGTTTTTGTACTGTGCTTGGCATATCGCTAACACAAACGTTTTAGAAAACTACTATCAAAAACTACTTTGATGACTATAATTGTTTGTCTCTTTATTTGTTCACATATAATATATATATATATATATATATATATATATATATATATATATATATATATATATGTATATATATATATATATATATAGTGTGTGTGTGTATGAATATATTTTGAATATTTGCAAAAATAAAACTACGAACAACGGTCATTAATCTATAAAGCATATTTAAAATTTGTGCATATTGAACTAATAGTTCAATATCGGTACTTGTGTTGGTATTAAAGCTAACATTATAGTTGTTAGAGTTAAATTATGGCAAAGTTGTCTGAGTGCAAGGCAAATTAAACAAGATTTCAAGTGAAACAATTCTAAATGCGCTTTAACTTGTATAAACATCTTCTACCAATGTAGAATATTAATCCGTAGAAACTTATATTTGTTTATTTCTATTCTTAATGAAAACAATTTCTCGAACTTAGATTCCGTTTAATGCCCCCAAGTGATTTACTTAGTCGTTCGTAGCAGCTTATTAAGTTCAATTTTAAATTTTAAATTGTGAAGAACAACACATTGCGCACTGTTATTTCGTATGTACAAAATAATTTTGATTTAGTGTTTAATAATACGTAATAAGTTAATTCAATTACATATGCATAACGTAAATACAATATTTTTTTTACAGTGGCAACATTGCTAGATTTGCAGCGTTCCCTTTTCTGGGAAAATGCGGACGCCCAAACGACCGTACTGCTATATCATGAAGCAGGTAAATGATGTGTGAAAGGGCCCTAATAGTTTGAGAACTCGATGACAGCTGGACCGATATTAGATAAACATTAGAGCCATATTTTCCGCATAGTGTTTTCCAAGTAGTTGTAAAATACTGTAATGTAGCGGAACCACATGATTTATAATGTTTTAATAAAATACATGCGTTCATTAAGGCCGTAGAAAAACAGTACATGACAACCGGGTAAGCTTTAGAAAGATATTGGGATTAATATGTCAATATTTATCCCAACATATTTCCTCTGTTGTGGAATACAGTACATGAAACTCGACGGTGTCAAAATCATTAATATAGCTCATATTTTTTTTATCATGCTCTAATAATAAATTTGACATTTACATACTATTGTATCGTTATATTTGTTTCGTATATAATTGTTATCGGCGTAATATGTATACAGGTGTCCTGTAACGTCGCTTTTGAAACTTTCTTCCTTTCTTTTTTTTTAATCAAATTTAATCTTAATAATTTTTACTTAATTATAATTTTCAATGACTATTACAACCAAACAGTTTCATTTCTTCTTCTGCGTATATAGGATTATTTTTGTTTCTCCTTAAACCGTCTCATTATTACGCTTCGTCAAATATCGCCGTCTGATTATATTTTACTGCAGGCTAATAGCGAAACGAAATACACAAAATTGAAGTAATCCAAATAAATTGCCGCCATTCTCTCACAGATGCGATGGAAAAGTTCGTAATCCGATAAGTAATAACATAACTTGTATTTCATCTTGGACGATCCATCCATCTGAAAAATCAGTAAGGTTCGTGTTACATATAACATTAGAAGAAATATAATTTCATTCGTAACTACATACACAATGATGAAATAATTTAAACTAAACGGAATTTTAATTACGACGGTAATCCCCCTATAACAAGATAAATTAGTTCCGTGTTAAAGGATAACGTGTAGCACGAATGTTTTTGTGTAATTTTCGTAAGTCACCCCGTATAACGCGTCATGTGGTCGTGATCTCTCAACACGCAGGTACTAGACAAGCAATGGAAAAAGGTACGCTGGGAATTTTCCTGCGATGTCAAATCAAATGAGTAGATCCCGTAGGCGGCTGAGAGTAACCGATATAGCACAGGGAACCGCCAAACGCAGCGAGCCGACCCACGAGTCGAACAGACGACGTCGTTGAAATCGTATGAAAACGCAGGACAGAGACCGTTTTCTCAACTTGTCCTATTTGAAATCTGTGAAGACTTGTTTCTAGCAGAGGACATTTAAGATTGAAATAATGATGATGAAGGCGTTATATAAAAATGATTATGTCGAATACTTAGGGAAAATTAGATGACTTATTGAAAAACATTTTATTTAAAATATATGCGATACATTAAAATTAAAAACATTTAAAATAAAAAAAGCACCTTATACATTATCAAAGTATTTATTTATTACCGTTACTATTAAAACAATTTATCAGTTTGTTACATAATTAATCAGGATAAATTTTACAGTACAGTAATACAATAAAGGAAATCCTCGCGTTATGGCGGGAAAACACAGAAGGACATAAAATTGTGTAAAATGAATAAATTTCATGTGTTAGGTTAATCGTGAACCCCGCACGGTTCATGATTATCATCATTCTTGCAACTGTATGACGTTGACTGCTGGGCCGTAAAAACCGTGGGAGATTGCGGTATTTAAAAAAAATCATCGAAACATTTTTTTTTTCAATTTTCTAAACAAAATTTTTAAGTTTTCTTCTTGTAGTTTGAAGAATCTCGTAATATCGTAGGCACTTACTTTACACCTTTAAAATCTTTTTAAAGGTAAATGTAAATTTTTGACATTCATTTGTTTAAAATACAAAAAAGTTTTTAATGCACGCATGGGGACGGACAATAGTAAAATTACATCGGCAAGTTTCATCTGCGCTAACTTTCGTGTGGCTGTGCCCTAAATTAAAGTACTTTACCGCGTAAATCGCGGGGCCATTTCCTTTTTGCGGTCCGTGACATGCTTTTACTTTTTAGGGACGGACGCCGTCGCCAAGGAGCAAAAATCCGCTGGAATTGGAGCCTCCGTAAAGCTGTTGCCTCAGTCATTCAATAAAACTAAATCAGGTTTTACACATTACATGTTGTAGATTTAAAATCATTTATTTGTTCTCCGTATTTAGAATACTTACATTTTTTTCTTAGAGTTATTTGTAGTACATAATATATTAAAAGTATTATTGTTATGTGAGTCACAGAGATAATTTATCTTTGACTAATAATTCTAAAACGAAATAAAATCTATTGTACAAGCCACAATATAAAACATGCATGTACACACAAACTATTATCAAATTTGCTATTTTTATAACTATAACTTTTTAAGTTTTGATAGTTTCGCAAAAATCTTCACGAAAAAACAGTCTTTTAAATACAAACAAAAAAATTGTTTAAAAGTTTATATATTTGAAATTTTACCTTGTTATTCAATTTTTCCAAGCTCGTCGTTGGCAACTGTACGTATTGTAAACTATGTTACAGCCGTCAGCGTCCTTCTCCTTTAAAAGTAAAATGTAATTAACAATGGCGATCGTTGCGAGAGGCATATGCCTTGCTGAGTGCGCCTATCATCTGACATTAAAATGAGGTTACACTTAAATGCAGAATATTATATAAATTCAAGGAACTTAATATTTATGTAACACGTGGCAATTAATATTTATTTTAAACGTTTTGTGAAAGTATTCAGATGAAGTGTCTTTGTGTAAATTTTGGTACAAAATTTGCTCACCATTTCAATTTAATTTCATATCTATAACTTGAAGTTTCGTATTTAAGGTTTATATAATTTTTTTTTATTTTAAATAATTGATTAATTGTTGGGTGTCAGTATAACTAAAACTGGCACTTGCATCCAGCCTTTACAGAAAAACTTAACAATTAGGAGTCCGTTGTGTGGCCGTCCATCCTTCGCTGCGCTTGGCGATCTGTGGTCTCCACTTGAGACCTTCAAGGCCCCAGCTGCCAACTATTCTGCACCAAATGTAGTTTGCCCACTCCCACCTCAACTTGCCAATCAGCAGACCTTTGGCTGCTTTCGTTAATTTATGGATCTCCTAGTTCGTGATTAGTTCTCGTTGAAAATTCCAGAGCGTTTTTTCAGCGTTTGCCAAGACTTCACATGTTACGTGATCTCGTGATCTCCTCCGATGTGCATAGTCTGCGGCATAGTGTACACTAGTAAATAACATACATTCTATATTCTCGCTCTCACTGAGAAAATAATTGTAACCATGGAATGGAAATGTTACAAAGCTAATTACAATAACAATTATTATCTGTAACACAACGTATAACAATAATCAAATTTCTATTAGGCGTCTTAATTAAATATCGAATAATGACTGCTTCATATTAAACCATGTCCAAATTAAATTAACCTGGTTTGGTAAACCTAAATATGGTTCTATATGAAATTTATTACAATCTCGGTAAACAAATTTGGCTAATTAATCAAGGTATTTGGAATTCAATATTGAAGACACGCTTGTAATTATTTATGTATGTATTATGAATTAATATATAAAGTAACGAACACATGTATTGTTATAGGAAAGTCGCTTCAGGAAAACAAATATCTATCGAATAACAAACAAGCCAATGTGGGACCATCGATGTTTTTATTTGCTGAAAATCTAAGTAATATTTTACCTTTTCTACCTAAGATTTAACTGTATGTATGTAAATGTGTATCTAATACTTATATTAGGTACAAATTTACATATAGTTTGCTTAGGTTTGAACTTGAGATGGTATATTTAGAACAGTTAGGCCTCTGGAAGACGGCAACTTCTTGTCGCGCGTTTACAGCATTGCTACAAACGCGTGTTAGTCGCAATGCTAACGTGCTACTGCATCGCGACAGAGAGAAAGGAGGGATGGTGGCGCATGATTGGGGAACCGAGCATATCACTGCAACACTGACAAGTCAATGGTGCTTTTGTCTGTCACATGCGTAAAATTCAGACATACGACACTGAAATATTTATTAGGATAATTCCGAATCGTCTTGTAACATAATACGTTCGAGTGTTCAAAAAAGATGAATTGCAACTGAGTCGTGGTCATGTGGGCACATAACTAACGTCCGCTTTGCGACTGTTTCACCACGGCCGCGCGACAGCATCGCTACAAACGGTTGCCGTGGACGAGGGGCCTAAAGTTGGCAATATTTGTTAATAGAAATAGATACAGTGGTACCTATATAGCTTATAACAAAAAAGCCTTTCCTTAGCCTTTTTCTTGTTTACTCGTTGTCATATTAAAATGTTGAAAAAGATATAGAATATGTTTTTCGCAATAAATTAAAGATCTAGCTAAGAAATTAATAACTTTACTGTTCTTAAGATTGTTACAATATATCAACGACTCTCAGATAATGTATGAAATAAAAGACGCTGTATTTTTACGTATATAGTCCTCTCTATGGCTCATTAAACACATACTGGTCGTAGACCTTTGTCTTAAAGCACTAATAGATATTTGATGAGAAGATGTTTCGTTGTTTTTCAGTTGGGTTCGTCGAATATCCTCTTTTTTAATTAGATTTACCTATGTAGTTTAACTGTCTGCATACGTACTAGTCGATAATTTAAGCCGCTTGCAACTGATATGAATAAAATATTTTACAGGGAACAATGTAAGAGCTGGAGAAAAATATACAACCAAGCATTTCATATCCCCTTATAATCCATTCATCTCTAATCAGATGAAAACAAAAAAGAATGACACAGCTACTAGCATAGCGCCTTTAATAGACCTTATAGAAATAAAAGCAATACAAGATTACAAAGGTATAGTAACTATTTACGTATTTCCTTCTTAGACAATCATGATCGTGTACAATTTATCTTGACATATCCAAATTTCTCTATTAAATAATACTTTAGTTGATTTCGTATAATAAAATTGCCGTTAACACTAAAAAGGACTATCACATTTCGGTTTCTCTTAATTTCATATTAAACTAAGACTAGATATTTTGTAATTGTGTCCAAATATCAACAGAAATTCCATAATGATTTATGATTTATTTAAAATGAATTTTGATTTTGATTTTTTTTTAATACATTTATCATTTAAAAATTTATATACATTGAAATTTATGATTAGAAATTAAATTTGACGATTTTTAAAGGTAATGTTTTATTATTTAATGCGTGCACATATTACGAAGTAATTAATCTTACGATATACTAGTTTAATATATTATTTATAATGGAAATAAAGAGGGTGTAATAATAATAGTAATAATAATCAACAGAAATTCATAAGACGTCTGACCTGATAACTGCGAAAAAAATCTATAGATCTCAAGTTGATCGTGCTATGGGTAAGTAAAGTTTCGACAAAAATTTTATTAACATATGGTAGACGTGAGTTAATATGAAATTTTATTCATATATCTTGACCTTTATAAATCTAAAATGTGTTGGGAATCTAATGGAAAAGCTGATAGGTGAACCCTTTATAGAAACTCAACAGACCATGCCAGTGAATTATGAATCATAAATGTTGTTTAATCGAACGTAAAAAGTTACAATCAAAGTTTTTGCGTTTACATGACCGTTAACAGAGTTTTATGATGTCCTGGGAAGATATCGGTATATCTTTTGTGTAACTGAATTTATTTTTATTGTTGCATCGAAAAGAAAGGTTAATGTCAAATTTTGTTATCAACAAAATGTCTGTTGAACTTATTAGTTTAATGGACATAATATAATCTGTCATTTTTTTAGTAATAGTAATAATCTGTCAAAATTATAGTAAAACCATATTTCACTTACTGTAATTTTGACAGTGCATATCATTACCGAGCACTAGTAGCATAGCGGTAGAAGACTGAGACTTGCGATCTTAGGTCTCAGGTTCAATTCCTATCATAAGGTCTTACATAATACACCCTGTATCCACGAATTATATAATAATGCCACTACAGACGAACAATTTTTCAGACGATAGGCAGCATCGTTCTCTGCGTATCATTCTACACTGCAATCGCCAACTCGCCAGGCAATCGTGGCGATTATAGTATATCCTCCATAGATATCTTTAGGTGGCAGCCTTGCAGTGGGCGTCTATGAGCTAAAACGACAATATAATTAACACATTCATAATCTTGTCAGCTGACTAGACGCCCACTGCTATGCATAGGCGATGACTGTTCTTGCGCTGCCTACTTCCTGCAACTTCCGCAGATTTTGACCGCGTCCTTGGCTCTTGGTCATGGTTCGAGTAATTTACAATGATTAAAGTTAGCAAAATTTATAGCTAATCAACTAAATTCTATTGATAACACATAATATATTTTAAATTTTAAGTACTTTTCTCATTTTAAATCATAACTATAAAATAAATTGCAGTTGTAATTTCTTAATAAGCTTTGACATTTTATTGTATCACTTTTAGTACAACCGTAGATAAGCTAAGAATGCAGATTCGTGTCTAATCTTTAACTTGGTTAAATCATTAACTAATGTTAAGGTAAGATACATGATTATTTAAAGAATACTAATCATTGAGATTCTTATTTATGAATACGTCGTAGTGAACATTGTTTTTTTAGTATACCGATCAGACGCAAATTTGTACCTTATCTTCTTAAATCGTGGAACAACAATCAACATAAATGTTTACTGTCATTTAATAAATCAAGCGTGTTACCCTAGTTACCTATTCCAATAATTTTTAAAACCTTAGCAAAATTTTTCTAATATTTACCCATATTTTTAAACGGTTTTATTTAGTTCGACCCGTACGGAATTTATTTATTTTTTTGGGTCAAAATTAGAAATTAAAATTTAAACACCTTCCCCTTGTCAGATTGATCTGAAATTTGGTACACACATTTAATTTAAATGACAATACGATACAAAATGGCGGATTACATATTTTTCCACAACCACCACGATATGGGTATCAAAAAACCATTTAACTTAAAAGTTATTTAAATGTATTTATAGGAAATAAGTACAATAACCAATTTCGTTACAATACCCTACCCAAAAACCTGTCTAGCGTGTAGGTGGTGACGTGAAATGTGTTTACATATGCCTCAGTCTCCTAAACACACCATTACTTTCAATGCGAACCGGTGAAATATATCGTTTAGAAGCATGAATACACTTACCAACATTGTTAGTTATTTTCTGCTCCCCGAATATTTTCGTAATACATAATATACGATGAACCTACTTTTTCTGATTCTTTCGGGAACGGATTTACTTTTTTCAAAACCGTATTTACCTATAACAATATTATCTGCGGAACGTACAAATAACTACCTCACCCAATTGTCTACAACTATAGCTAGCTATAGCCCAGAGATAGGGGACTGCGAATTGCTATCGTAGGTCACGAATTTGATTTCCGGGATACAGTAATCCATTTTTCACACTTTGTGCATTAACTAAGGTTTGTCACTGCGCCACAAACAAGTTTCCAGATGATGAGCAGTAGCATCTTCTGCGTACCAATATAACAAAATACGGTCGCCAACGCCAATCGTGGCTTTTATATTATGTCCCCCATAGATATCTTTAAGGGAGATCTATGCCTTCCAGTGGGTGTACGACGACCTCAATTCTCTCAATTTTTGAGATAAATTGTTATTGTAATTTCTCTTCTGAATTCAGTTCCTTTAAGGTTTAAGAGCGTGATACTTATTGTAGACTTTTTTTCATTGTAAACTCATTAAATTCTCTATAGTACGTTGTAAATTAATTAAACTAACTATAAAATGTAAAATGGTGATGATTAAGTTTTTAAGGATTTAAGATTAGCTTATTATAAATGATTTACCAAATTTTACGTTATTAATAATATACTTTATTAGTTATACTTTATTAGTAATACATAATCACCGATTTATTATTTAATGCAAATTCAAAAAGTATTTATTGAAGAGGCATTTGCCAAAGTGAGTAATAAGCTACCATCAGCTTAAAATGCTGAATCGCTGAAAGAGCAGGACAAAAACTCATCAGTTGCCCTTTTTAAATGAAATTTAACAATATTTGATACATTTTCGACCAAATTAAGATCGATAAGGATACTGAATGCTATTTATTAAGATTTACTTAATAAAATACTTATGATTCTTGATTTATAACTAAGAATAAGAAAGTCTAAGATATCTTGTGGAAGTTTATCATGTAATAATATATAAATGTACTCACAGATTTATTTATTAAACCATGGGCTATTATTAACTTTTCGAAGACGAAATTTCGGCCTTACGATTTTATTTTTATGTTTTGCAAGCGTTTGTCATTATTTTTATACAATTATTGAAAGTTTATCGTATAAATACGTTAATTTATATTTATTGAAAAGCAACCGCCAGCATACCAGTCTCTTTTATAATAAATCATCTCTCAGGACATCTCTAGGTTTTATCTTATAAATAACCCGCACAATAAATGTAAAATTAATTTCGGCGGCTCTGTCCTATGTAAAACACTCTATGACAAAATGCTAATAAATAAATAAAAATAACTTCTGTTAATTGCCTTACGTTTTATTGCAAAGACGGCAAGCAGAGTTTGCCAGCGAAGATTGAAATTTTCTAGTGAATCGTTTAGAACTTTTACTATTTCACGGGTAATACTTGCTGATATTGTTTTACAGAAACCGATGGGTCCCTTATATTGATTAGTAAAAACAGATCATCCATGTCTACGAGTTCAGATCTGGCGAGAGTGTATAGCTGTAATGCACAAAACGCAACCAATCAAACCGAAGAAGTGACCAACGCTGAAACACGTACGTAATATCTATGTGCAAATAAATAAAATTAGAGTGTCTGTTTGTAATATAAAAATAATTGCTTTTTACTATATACATATGAATATACCCGGGGTGGCCATACAGCAGCAAGCAAGTCACATACAAGTCTTTGAGCGATTACTTTTGGCTCCGATTGATTATGGAATTAATACAATATTTACATTTATATAACCTATGTCAGCTCCTGGGAAATCGAAGCAAATTGCTAGTGTGAATAATAATTATTATTATTCGACCATAAAATTAGCAAAATCCAAATACCGATCATAATTAATTAACAGATTTCTTAAGTATTATTAGAAGTGCTACTATGTACATGTGCCATTATATCTAACTTCAATTCATATATTTTGTACTTTCGTAAAAATAAAAAAAAAACATTCTTTTGCGTATTTTAAATGCGTATTTAATTGCGGCTAGTAAAAAATTTCAAATTTCGGAAAATGGCTCGCACTATGGAAAATCTTGGCCATCCCTGATATATACGGTACATATACCATGATTCCTTTTTTTAATATTAATCTCTCCGTTTGTTTCTTCCGACTAATCTCAAAAATAATTGACAGATTTTGACAGGTAATGTAATAAGAAGTAACTTAGGCTAGTTTTATTTTCGAAAAATTCTTCAAAGAATATTTTTTTCACAAATTCCACGCGGACCAAGTCGCGAGCACAGCTAGTTCTAAATAAATCTTTCATTTTATTTTTCCGATACTTTCATCAAGTGTTTTTAAATATCTGTGTATAGAAGATTTGATTTTGATACCACTATTTTAGATACATACGTCAATTACAATCAATCGATGGAGATGGAATGCGAAAGTTCGTCGTCCAGTTACGACGTGAATTTCTACAAACCTTGTGGAACAAACACAGGCCAGTACAAACAATAGTTTCTTTTCATCTCTTCTTCATCCTCTTTTTAATTCGTTTTTTAAAGAACAACAAATACAAAATGTTATATGCAACTATTTTATTATTAATTAATATTAGGAAGTGTATTAATTAAAACAATATTTTAGATCAAGTTAATACTTTACAACGCAATAAGGGTGTGATGGCGTCAGATATTTCACCAATGCAAGTTACCTTATCAGGTAATTATCATAAAATTTCTTTTGTAAGGCAACAATGACATAATACAAGTATTGTTCTGTACACAGAGAAATGATTATTTAAAGTTATGATATCAAAACGTTTGCCATTCAAAATTAAACTATTTACATAATGTAAGATTGCCGAAATCAAAGTCCTCGATTATTTTTCATATACATTTTTGACTCCTCATAAAAATTTGTAGAAAATTAAAACCTTTAGAGGTTTATTTGAATGTCAAAGTACTTATGGTAAGGAAAGACTTAGAATTGTTTATTTTTTTAATTAATTTAACCATTACTTATATATTGTTCCCAGTATTTAATTTGTAAACAAAAATACCTTGGTAGGATATGTCAGTTGTTTATGAACACCAAAAAAGTTTTGTTAATATGTATAACTTTACAATATGAGATAAAGATTTTAATCAAATAACTGATCCAAAACATTGTTTTTTACTTACTATCGAGATTATTGAAAAATATGCCACCGCCATAGATAAGCCAAACTTTTAATTAACCGATTTTTCTTACAAAGTGATGCTGTTAACACGGCTCTGTACCTATGGTTATCATCAAGCGATTATAGTAAATAATACAATTCAAATATGACTTACTATTTAGTGTTAATATTGTTTCTTTACATTTTATAGATCTCGTCTCTATATCACAACAAACTGTCGGAGTAATGACCTCGAATCTACCGATTGCACAACAATCAGGAGGTATACTTACGCTTACAAACTTTTATAACCTATATAAAGTAATATACATACATATATTTATATTAAATAATAAATATAGAGAATTCTGGGCACTTTGCGACCTGCCCATTGTTACTACAACTTCGAAATCCACTGGGTTATGACGGTAACTTACGTATGTCGTCATTCCTTACTTGGTCTCTTAGAAAAATATAGGAGCTGTTTTTTTATTAAATTACTCGTTCGCCCCTAGAGACAAGGACTTCTTATTGTGTCAATGTTTACACGTTTCTATTTTTATTTTCTCTCTCTCTCCTTACATTCTTTACAATATCTTTCATTCGGCATACAGACTTGCAATCTCCTGCTTTACTTGTCTCCTTATACACGCCACCTTCCTTCCTTTCCGATCCTAAAATACTACAGTAAATTAACTTATAGCCGTTGGAGACCTTAGGTTCTGTGGACGATGTAATAAGTGCAGCGAAGGACTTTCCACAAGGTGAACAGATGACGAAGTTAGGGTCAATGTAGCACGCTAGATTCAGAAGGCCTCAAACCAGTCGATCAATTTAGTTGGAGGAGGCCCATGTCGTGCAATGACGATTGCATTGGTCTGAGAGTTAGATTTCTTACCAATAGATCTGCTTAGCATAAATATTTAATAGCAAACCAAATAGATTACTACCTTTGTAAATCACGACGAGATCCAAATAATAACAGTCAAAAATTACACTAACAGAGTATTGAGTCCTTAACTAATAATATATTTTTACAAATAGTAACACTTATAATTTGCTAATAACTTCAATATGTCCTCTTTTCTCGTTTGAAACTACCGAGTTATACGTAATCCGCAGGAACACAAATAACTCCAAAATCATCAATAAATAGGTTATCAGAAGTTGGAGATGAAATGGAGCCAGCTTTTTGTACAGGTTGGTTTTCGTTTTATTTTATCTTAAATTAAATTTAATGCAATCTTACATGAAAAGGAGTTTAAATATATTATAAAAATATAATTAAAACTAAAGTAAAAGTTTTAGGGTAACAAATTTTTCTGAAGGCGTACTTTTTAAATTTATAGTATCATTTTCTGTCAATTAATAAATGGTACACCTTATTCAAAAAATAATGGTTTCATAAATAAAAAATAGCTTAAAGATAACAATAAAATAAGAAAAAGCTTTTTCAAAATTCTTATTATTATATATTAAATAATTACTAGGTATTTACTATCTCATCCTAATGACTTTGTACTACCAGAAGTTTGTCTATTGCATTTCAGTAGAAAAATAAATTAATGTAACAAATTTCAAAGTGATCATATTATACAGGATGATAAATGTAGAAAACTTAAAAGATTTTTGCTGACAAATTAGCTAAACATTGATCCTTAAAGGCTTTTACATTTAAAACCTATCACCCTGTGCATAGACTAATAGTTAAGTATAAACAACAAACAAATTCTCATATTTCATGTTAGTAAAACTTCCAGCCGTCACAGTGAAATTGTTTTCGATTTCAAATATAGGACACTAAGGTGCTCAAGATTTATGACGGAATTTCAAATTCAATAACTAGCACAAACTCGCTCTCTACATACGACAGTAAACAACGTTACTAATGCACTAAAGACAACGGAAACAGCCACAACAATATAACTTCAAAATAACTTTTGTTGAACTGTCGATGGTTTAGTTTACGTAAACTCTTTCGCGTAACACAAAAATACGTTTTATCAAAAGCTTTCATTATAAACACAGTGATTTGTTATAGGTGTAAAAGTTTTAAAGGATTGAAAGCTCATTTACAATTGATTAAGGTATACTACTCGGCGATAAATATTGCACATCGAACTTTGGAAAGAGACAAACCGCTAATCTCCGTCGAAACGTCACATAGGTAGTGTGGGATAGAGATAGTGCTCTACGAAGCCGAAATTAGCCGACTGTCCCTTTCCAAAGATCGATGTGCAATATTTATCGTCGGGTACTGTATGATGCGCTCTATTAAAACAATTGTTTCAGAAATATAAAACAAGGAAATGGTAATATAGTAAAAAAGAGATTTAAAAATTCGATTCAGACTATACTGCCAGAAGTCATTGACCGAACGCATTCCAATAGATATATAAATTAATGTAACTTTTTTCAGAGTGATCACTTTTCACGGGTGATTACTCTAATATATAAATTTCTTTACAATAACTTTCTTACAATCCAAAATAGGTGCAAAAACTTTAAAGCTTTTTGCTGACAAATGGGTTACACACTCACCCCTTTAAAAATTTCAAACCTATAATCAATTACTCTGTATTATGACAAATATAATAGTATATGTCTTTCGTGAACATAGGATTATGGGGAGATCGTATCTTGGCACGGCATACCATTCTGTTGACCGTAATCCAAGCTGGCAAGATTGTATATGCGTATTACATGTTAATGGACCTTTAATGGGTGGTCATTCATATCTATAGGCATGTCGTTTAGGCATCCTTTTACATGGAAATACTTTATATGGAGCTCTAATAGCTCTTTATTTACAGACGTGTATTATACAGAAAGAAATAAAATGTAAAGAAAAATATCTATTGTTTGTTGTCTATGTACCCTGTTGTCTGATTGGGCATTGAAATACTTTCTTCAATACTATTGTTATCATGGTTTTAAAATTCAGAAATTGTCTTTACATTAATAAATAAAATATGTTTATATTAAGGCAGTTTTATTAGAGTATTAAAAAATATTATGAGTAAAATTTATGAAATTGACTTATTATAAATTTTTCCCAGAAGATACAAATATTTTAGCGAAACAAGCAGAAAAATCTGGAAATACATCTCCAGCTAGATCTGATGATACGATAATTTTCTCCATCCTATCGCATTCAGGTAAAACTTTATTTAAGTGTTTTCATAGGTTATTGCGCGACATATTTTAAACTCAAATGCTAATAAATGTTTACATAGTGCTACAACTAACAGCCAAACGAAATATATTTTCGCTAGTTCGACATTGTGACAAATGTAGGAATCGAACGATACTTTGCACACCGTAAAATAATATTAGACATAATTAATTAGCTACTAGCTGCCCAGATATACTGCAATTAGTTATTGAACTGTCACATTTCAATCACCACCATCTTTTTAGCACCGCATTCTACCTTCGCCACATCAACCGTCTGGTGGTCGCCACTCTAGTACCTTACATCCCCAACGGTCAATAGAAAAAATATGAATCACTGATACATTTATAGATAATGAATAAGTAATAAAAACCGTTATCATACAATTTAGTTATCCTATTTAAATAAAATACAACTTAATTTTCCCGATGAAGTGATTAATAACTCTTTCGATTTAATTGCAGCAAACAAATTTTCCTCCGCAACATCCGCTGACCCAGATGAACCAGCAAAAGTAAACCGCAAAGGAAAAGGTAAATTTAAGCATATAAATATTTAAATAACATGGCAGGGTGATTGATTATAGGTGTAAACATGTAATGTTTATTTATTCAATAATAAATTTCGTAATGATTATATAGCAAGAAAAAGCATTTTCAAAATTCGGATTACTACATATTAAAATTAATTATTGTTTACTATCAGTACTTGCAGACTTTGTACTGCCAGAAGATGTTGCCTGTCGCATTCTAATAGAAAAAATAAGTCAACGTAACATATTACACAGAGCTATTGATTTAAAGTGATTATAATTAAACTTTAGAGCTGACAAGCTATACATCCCCCATTCAAAGATTTTATGCACGTAAACAGTCACCCTGTATAAAACATGCGCTTCTAAAAGTATCTGTGTAATAGTTGATGTAAAGAATTAGCCAAATATGAAATTTATATAAAAGTTTATATATAGATAAAATATTCACTTTAAGATTAAAAATTGCTACCCATAAATGTCAGACAGTGAAAATTAGTCATTAAATCAGAGAAAAAACAATTCTTATGTCATGTTTGTCCACAAATATGCCCGTAAAAATAGACGTTTATCTCCCTCGAGAATTCCAAATGTGTACGAATTTTGAGTGATAGCCTAAAGGCTGGCTTCTTCGGAGCACTTACTACAAGAGAATATACATATGCGTTTGATGTCTTCCTAATTTAAAATACATAAGCAAAGTGCCCTGAGGTAGCTATTGATCTTAATCGAGTATAACGAGGTTAAACATATGAATACCTTTATCACTCTGCACCTCAAAACAAAACTATAAATGTCAACGGACAAACAACATTTCACAAATCTATACCGAGATGTAAACTTTTCAATTAAGAACAATAACTTTGTTTTGTAGCAGATCCGAAATCATTGGAAAATGATACTTCCAAATATTTGTGCTGTCGGCAGTATGATACGTCAACTAATGGTAACTTAGAGCAATTTATACATATTATATAGAATATATAGTAAGAGTTTTAAAATTATTAATATCGGGCTTCATTAGGTCATAGTTACGCTACGAGCCATGGAGAGAGGTTTTCTCGTAATTTCTCTACGAAAACTAATTAGGAATGGGGAAGCGATGATAATAGATATAAAAATAAACTCGTAACGCCTAAATATCGCTTTGAAAAAGTTAAAAAATCTTTCATAGGTCTGAATGTACGCATATATAATAATGTTCCACAAGACAAGAAATTATAAGCATGTCATTAAATAAACGTGATTATAGCATTCAAGAGTTTTTAGTTAATGGAAATATATGGAACTTGGTTTATTGACTCATTTACAAGATTGATATTACAATGTACACATGATAAATTGTTAATTTTAATTTAATACACCAACTATTCACTTTATTGCCGGCTTTTTTCAACAGATCAGCATCCCAAGTCAGTGGTAGCTTACTACTTGTAATGTTAAAATAATGGACGATTTGTAAGAGCATATAAATTCCTACTTGAATAAAATTATATTGTGATTGACTTTAATAAAATGATGATGAAAACATTATCACCATTGTTTCTAAAACGATGATGTTTAATGGATATTTTAAACATTAGTTTCGTTACTCAGGAGATAAAATCAACCATGAACTTTGTATTCATTATTTCAAAAATAAACTAAATACAATGAGAATTTCTATTTCACACACGAAACAATCCTATTTGTATGTTGTTCACTGTGTAATTTTTTTTTGATGAAGTTGAGATTTTTGTAAAATATGTATTGTACCGTCGACGTAGTTTCAGTCCATTCACGCCGACTGAAATGTATAGGCCTCTCCCAAATATATCTATGGATGTACTATTATTATTAGGGTGTTGTAGTACGTAGATGACGCTGATGCCCATCCTCTGAATACAAGTTTATGAGCTGTGTATATTAATGCACAAGTGTAAGTTATATAAGATAGTATCCCGGAAATTTAACCCTTTACCCAGGATCGCAAGTCTTAGTCCTCTACCGCTGGGCTACCGTCAATCGTATTGTGTGCTAATATTGAAGTTTATTAATTGTTTTCTAACAACCTTATTCGCCTAAATGAAATAATAATATAATTGTTGGAACTTGTTATATTAAATATTGACTAACGTTTAATTATTTTCATATGCAGCAACAGCCACAGAAAGTTCATTTCTAGCTGTAGGCTTAGATAAAAATACAAGTACCAAAGGATTCGACCCCAATGAGGATATTGGTATGAATATATGTAATATTTTTATTACAAAATTTGTACACTGTAACTGATTTGAGATAATTATAAATACTTTTGGCTCTGCTGTCAATAGTTATTCGCCTCACAGAGTCCATTAATAAAAATTAATACGTATTTCTGAATGATTATTTTATTAATTATTGATGTAACACTAGCATAGTAAACGATAATTTTTTCTGAAATGTATTATTTTTAAACATTTAACTTTTTTTATGTACGCACAGCCGTCGTCAAACTACGACATGTCAATGAAATAACAAGGAATATATTCATAGTTAATTCCAGTAAACGTATGAGCTACCAATAACAGAGAAATATCTCTTGAGCCTGTAGAAATAAATTGAATTTAGGTCTGTCCAGAGAGAAAATCAGCTCATTTACGGTACTGGCTCCCAGAACAGCTTTGCTAGGATCATTTAAAATTTGGTTAGATAGAGGATGGAGTCTGGTTGGTGAAGATGATCGCCATTACGAGTAGGCCCCCCTTAACCTGCTACGCGGGTCATCAGCCTCGAGCGTAATACCAGGCCTCTCTTCGAAAAATGGACCAAAAAAATCCATGAAATGCTATGAAGTTACGTCTCTGCTTTGTAGTCGTATGTAATGAAGTAGAAAAATGTCCAGTCCCCAACGGCCTGTTAAATGCTCCGATCAGCTTATATATTTATATATTACTTTTACTTGATTTAAGACATTAATTTCTTTCAGCTCTGTCTGTACCCAATTTAATTGAGACGTCCACTTTTAGTGGGGGCCCCGCTAGCCGTTATGTCACTAGTATGGGTAAATATTATGATAAAATATTTTAACCAATTGTTTTTGTTGCTATATTCAAATACATAAAGCTTTAGTTTTGGGAGTTATAAAAGAGGACTTAAATATTATACATCGGTTATCATTGTTCTTTTTATTTATTATTCCTAGATTTAAGTTCGGTTTGAACTTCTATGATTAAATGTAAATAATTATGTAGTAGTGTAGGTTGCCTTTAATAAATATAATATTTCTCTCGAGATTTAATATTTTGTGTTATCATCGTATCACACATCTTAGCGTCTTATTATACATATTATCATCAACTGCGTTTATGGATATTTCTAAAATAAATTCACAACTCATTTATAGCTCTTCCGTTTTTTCAGGCGTATCAACTGAGGGTCTGATCAGACGGTATTCCTTTAGTTGCGGTTCTCATCGGTCCCAGTGTAGCTTTACAGCAAGTAAGTATTGTTCAAAGGTATTCTAGATTTCAGGCTATAAGGTTCTGAAGTGGAGACCAAAGGCAGGCAAGCCCAACATAACTCATCCAAAGTGGATAGACGACGTTGTCAAGGTCGTCGGAGGCCTCTAGACTCTAGACCGCTATCACCCGGGCATATTGGCAATTTATTGTAAAATGTGCCCCCATTAGACTTTCTATGGACAAAATGATTTTCGATTTCGACTTTGCTCTTATGTTAGAATTGGCACAAATAAAACAAGTAAAAATGTAATAGTTTATGCAATAAGGTATTAAAATTCTTAATGTTTATCAAAATAAAACCTCAACTTGGAAGGAGAAACTCAGGGACCGTCTAAAACTAATGTTCCTGGCCGCACACTGATGATATTCGCATCTGAGAGATCAAAAAAAGATAATGGTTATACTATACACAATAGTAACTTATGACAAGAGAGGTGACAATTCAAGCATTAAAACATTAATCTCATTAAATACCTTTGTGTACATCATTATCTTTTCAGCCGTAGGACGCTCTCTTCTGGATATAGGCCTCCCCCATACATTTCCAATAGGATCAGTTGATAAAGGCCGATCTTTAAAGGTTGTCTATCTACCTTATCCAGTCGGCCTATAGACAGTCACTGCATGGCATAGGCCACACTCAAAGTTCGATGACCGATCTTAGCTCACCCGCATCCAGCGATTTCCCGCAAACCAAATTAATAGTCACCAAATTACAAAAGATACCTTTGTGTACCCCATCATAGTTTTTTTATTACGAAATATTTTTTATATTTTAATCCATTAAAAAGTTTAAATTTATTGGCGTATGCAGTAACGTTAACTGGGAATGACGACGATAGCCCCGTACATAAAGCCTCTCCCTTAATAATTTATCCCCTCATCAGAGCGGAAGTAATGACAAAAACGTGTAATGTGGATCGGCCGATGACCCGTATCTGTTTTGTTTTGGTGAACGCCTCATGAAGTCAAAATATAAATGAATATTAAGTCAAGTGTCATTAATATTAAAACTTACAAGAGTTTTGAAAATTAAATGTTATACTTAATTTTATAATTAATTATTTTAATTAAATATAATACTCTTACAGCTATCTAAAATACAAGACATGCGAAAATTATGTATATAAGTATATTTAGATAATTTCCTTTAAATATTTTTAATTAAAAATATCTTATTATCGTTAAACTATGTATAAATTATTATTTATATATATGTCTATAGAACTATCATTTTGAGACACGGTGGTTCAATCAGAAATTGTAATTAAAATTAGGAAATAGCGTACCTTATACTACCTATACCATACACATTATTTGCTAAATGACGAGCCGTTTCTAATAAACAATATGTTTTTAATTGTTTTTAATAAGCGTGTATTTTTGTCTATTTTTAAATGTGTGTTAATCTTCATTATAATTAGTTTTTTCGTTTAGAAAATACATGTGTAGCGTACAAATCAAGAAAGAAACCTTATTTTTCTAATAGCATAGAGAAAATGCCTATGTCGATTTATTTCGTTAGAACAGAGAAAGGTTGGACAGCCTTTCGTTTATACACGTGACCTTTGGTCTATCCATAGATCCAATAACCTTAATGTTTTTCTCTTCCTTTATAAATATCAGCTATAAAAATTGATTAATTTAGGATAATTTTCCTCGTTAGTGTAGTTTGCAAATAAACTGCTTGCGGAAAATAAAGGACATTCGGTTGTAATTTATTTTATCTCTTTCCTGGCAATACGTTTCGTAACAAAATTTCTGGCGAGGTTTTCTCCCATAATTCAAGTCGAAAAGACTTTTCGTTGTTTTAAAATCGCTTAATATTATCAACTAACATATTTTTATGATTTTAAAATGAAAATTATGATATTTTTATTACTTTCTCAATGAAATATGTTACTACGGTGTCTTTATAGTTTTGAAACGATTGAATGATAAGGAATTGCGACGTGTATTCGCAATGATTAATTATGGGTGTAAAAACTTTAAAAACGTGAATGTATAAACTTTTTGTTACTTTATATCATTACGGGTTAATTAACAGCAATGAGCTATACACATGTCGCAATTTAATATTGACGACGAGCATAATAAAAATAAAAAAGGTATTGAAAAGGTAAAAGCATTTTATGACCATCATCATATCGTGATCTCGCGTTTAGTCATTTCATGGACGTATGCTATGAAATGACTAAACGCGAATCTTAGTTCTCTACAGTCTCTGAGTCTAATAAAATAACTATGTAACAACACTTGCCGAGATGCTACGGGGAAGCCTCTAGTTTGGTTAGTGCAAAAAGGTTAAAGATAAACACCTTTAGTGCTCGACCATCTTAAACAGGTGATGATAATAAATCCCAATGGTTAAACAGCGTCTAAAAAGTACTGGTAAGTTTTGATGACATTATTAATAATTATAATAATAATTTTTAGATACACGTCCAGAATACGCGACTGTGTGCACTAGCATGGTGCAACAGGTGATGAGCAAGTCTACCGGAGTCAAAAGTTCAGCGGTAGATCGACCGAACCAACTTGACCGTGGAGAGAAGTTAAACCATTTCACAAATGAACAGAGTAAGCTTGTACCGCAAATTAGTTTGGGTAGGTTTTGGATTAGATTTCGGCTTCTAGTGCCTTAAATAGATATTGAAGAATTGAGAGATAGATTCGTATACTTTCAATAATTACTTTTTAACAATTATAAGTTTAAATATTTTATGTCTATCCTACAATAGTCAACAATTACAATAATACGGCATCCTCCATCATTTGGAGTAATAAAAAGCAAAAGTTTATTTTCTTCAATTACATTTTACGACTTTTATTCGTATGAGCAACCCGAAAATCCATCACAAATATATTCAAATAACAGAGTAGAGATCCGACGATCTTAACCGTAACCGAAGCTAAACAACCGTTAAAGGTACAATGACCAGTTAAGGCTATGTCACTAAACGCAGTTGGGATCGCGATAGCCGGCAGCTGTCGAGTTCTAGTATTCTCCGATATAAGAGATGTGACTTTACCGATACTACAACCAGTAGGATAATGGGCTTCAGGTTATTAAAACCACATAAAATACTTAAAAATACATTTGTTCAAATGCTAACTAGTAGTCAAATAACTTTATGAAAACTTTGTTCTTTAGGCCCCGAAATGCGTGTGACCGATACAAATAACCGAAGCCAATTGAAACTTGCGCCAGTCTGTAGAAGAGAAACAGCAACCCAATCGGTCGCAGAAGCAGGTAAAAATTGCATTATATAAGAATTACGTGCCTGTTCGTTATACTTTATATATTTCTCGTGTTAAATTTTAAAATTTCTCCGATTCCGATTTTAGAGCCAAAATTTGAACTAAATTTTGTGGAATGATCATATATCAATATGAATAGTTAAAAAATAAAATATTATATCGACCAACAGCGGTCTAGGTAGGCACACCAGGTGGACAGACGACAGATTTTTCTGCCCGCGGCTTGAAGTGATTGGTCGTAGAGGGCGGCCAGGCCTAAGAATTCTTTTAGGTAGCGCAGCTCGACGGTGACTCCCGGGGGAGCCCCGTGCCGCGGCCTGGTACAAAGGATGCCTTTTCCCGCGTGCTTTCGACGTGCGCTTTGAAATTTAGTTTGTCATTCTGAACGATACTTAGATAACGGGTTTTACTACGTTTCCAAGTTTGTTGAGCATCGCTGAATGCGAATAACGCAAGACGATATATTGTGGCGGTCTTTGGAGAAGGCCTTGCAATGGGCGTCTTGTCGGCAGAGATGATGATGATCAACCCGCAAGATGAACAGCCAACAACAGTAGTTCGGTAACGATTTTATTGGAAGTTTATGCGGGCGATCTATTTCTAAACAGCACGTTTTACAATTGAAATGATGTCGATGATGTCAATATCTGAGAGGAGAGATTATATTTTTATATAATTCGTAGTTTTTAAACGTTAAGGTATTTAGTGATTTATTGAGCCTCTGTTGGATTTCAATTAAAATAATTTAAGGTGAAGAGCATATGTAAAGAAAATTAAAATTTATAACATCTTGAAAATTACATTATATAAAATGTTTGAAATATAAATAAAACAGAGTATAAATTTTAAAATGCCATTAAAATAATTCAACGGCCTTTTAACATGAACACATTCGGAAAGCTGTTACAATAAGCGAACAAGAAAGACGCATTACGCACAATGTAATTACGTGGTCTGCCTGACGCGGGTAAATTGTTATCCATTTTTCTAAGCTTTATTCATGAAATCTCATACAATACCGCGAAATGGGTCGGCAAGATAGATGGCGCGACAGGCGGGTCAGGTGAGTGGTAGGATATTTATTCATCGGTTCTGATGTTATAGACAGTTATCCAATGTAATGATGTACAATCCAAAAATGGTTACACCGAACCAACCAATTAATCTTTCAAATTTCTGCAGTATAGATTTTCTCAATTTGTTGCATAATAATTCAAATTACCTTATCATACATCGTGTCAACCTATAGACACGCCCACGGCAAATCAAAGACCTCTCCTAAAGATCGCAACAAGGCCGGTATCCAAAGACCAAAAAATATTATTTATTGTAAACTTATTTTATTATTTCTAATTAACATTTACATTTGAAATTTAATACAGCAGATATGAAGCCAAAGAGACTGTTTAGTTCGTCGGTTGGCGTTTTTACATCAATTGAAGGTGCTTGTCGATCTGTTCAAACCGCATATGGCATATTAGAGAAGGATGTAGGTGAGTTTCATTTTATCTAATTTAATTCCTTTTTCTACAATACAAACAAAAAAATTGTTACTAAATTACTGTATCATTGCTTGGTTTTCTAGGGATCGGGACTAAATCAGTGCCCCCCATGTCAACAGGCGTTGTGACGTCCTATCACGTGACAGCGGCATCCGTCCAAACTCCAGCTAAGCTTCTGAAAAAAGATGCGAGTATGTATGAACTTTACCTTTACATATTCAAGCTTCTATATATGTTAACATAAAGCATTTTTATAAGTGTTAAAGAGATCGTGAATGTATAGCTCATTTCCTCCTATCCAAGAATCGATGGTTTCAAAAATAATAAAGTAACAAATAACGTCTCCAATATTCAGATAATAACATTTTTAAATGAATTATTAATTATTATCAGTCATTGCGGAATTTGTACTGCCAGAAGTTAATATCCTGTTGCATTCCAATACAAAAAAATAATTAATGTAATATTTTTCAGAGTGTGTATCCTTGTTCAAAAGATTAGAAATAGTAGAAGTAAGATTAAAAATTTTGATGACACATCTGCTGTACATTCATCCCCATAAAGCTTTTTAAACTATGACCCATCATCCTGTATTTTAATAGAAAACAAATCGAATATAAATTATTTTTTAATAACAAATGTGCGTAATTATTATACGTGCGTAATAATTATACTTAATTTCGAAACAAACGTCTGCTTTATGTTAAAAGGAACTAGGATAAAAATTTTATTATTTTTATCGCCTGTGACATGTGCACCATAGTGTTCGCTAACGCTTTTCTAATGTAATAAAGTGCACTCTAAAAATCAATACCTCTCAAACAGCCTACAGGAATCAACCACCTATCAACTAGTTGTAAGTAAAATTATGTTTTTTATCGTCTTGTTATACTTTGAAGGTATACAATCATCGGACGGGCCGTCTATTTCCGACCTTCAAGTAGCAAGAAAGTTTGTTGCTTTGCCTGATCCTAAAAGTTTGAGTAAAAAGAAATCAACTCACGCTATACAAATACAAACTTTTGTTCAATGTCATACAGGTATTAAAACACTTATTATAACTTCTCTACTATGAATTAAGTTACATATTAAATATAAATATTTTTTATCTTTGTCATTATTTCAGCTGGACGTCCTGTACTAGACATAAGCCTCCCTTATAGATTTCCAATAAATTCGTATGGAGCCGACCTGCGCCCAGCCCTTTTCGTCTACTATTTACCTTGTAAAGGCCCCAGCGACCATCCGTTCTGTTATTTGGCCTACACACTACCCCATCAATTAGACAACCCGCTATGAAAGTAACTGTTGGCTATTTTCAAAGGTCTGAAAATCTCTTCAACCCTAATCCGATCTCGTTGAGAAATCCCGAACATAACCTTTTCTACGTTTATGTGATATCTAATGGATTCAGGCGTTATTTTGCGGAAGTCCATTCCAAGTAAGAAAAGGACCAATATATAGCTACTTCCGCCAATGCAGTAGTAGTCGTTGAGTTTTCATTGAGTCGCAGAGTTGACTCCGTGTTTGGCACTAATCGGTGTAACATTACTCCTGAAGATGCCCCATGGAAGGGTGAAAGACGTGTTAAGTGATTTAACAGTGGTAGTTGTGTAATTCGCTTTGTTTGCTGCATGCGCATTTATCAGCGGACTGGCAGGCGGTGCACTTTATTGCACGACTACTACTGCATTAGCGGAAGTAGCTATGTATTGGTCTTTTTCTTACTTATATTTATGTGAGCCACTATTTGCCTGCCAGTGAGACCAGAATTGAAAGACCACATTTTTGCACCCTTTATCTATGTTATTCTATATCTTTGAACCTGATTAACAGTTGACTGCGTAATGTTATCTTTAATTTTATTATACAGATTAATCAAATTTCTTATTAAATGGCTGGTAAAATACTACTGTTTAATATTAAAACGTGCAAAGAAGGCTAACAAATAAATACGCATGCTTGCTGAACAAAATTACAATTTAATCTCGAAACATAAATACACAATAGTATATTTTATACTGGATTACAGTAATATTAGTAGTGGGCAGACCACGCAGAACAGATGGCCGCTGGGGTCTTCTTAAAGTTATAGAGTGATGAAATCGTGAAAAGACGATCTTTTTAAGGTCGTCAGAAGACGTTAGATGTGAGCCGGTTCCAACCGGCCCTATTATAAATGAAATAGAAAACCTATGTCCAGCAGTTGATGACCTTCGACTGAAATAACCATTCTTTGTCATTAAAAATATTAAAAATATTATTGTCCACCAGCTTAACCATAGCCCGTAATCAATCAAATCATTCGTAATTAACCTTCAAAATATGGTTACTGTAAAATTATTTTCTAACTAAGAACGTATTGATTCACTGCATTCATAACACTAATAAAATGTAGCGGCAATAATTCTTCCAGTGAGGGGCAAGACAAAGCATTTTAATTTTTGAAATTGAATTTCCTAAATACTTGAACTAAGTACTTTAATTAAAATTCCAGTCACCGAGCCAAAACATCTTAAGGACAAACCAAATGAAAATCGCATGTCCGAGAGCAAGCAAGCAAAAATTTGCGAAATGAGGAACTCAAACACTTTAAGTACAATGATTGATAAAATAACCACAACAGGTAATGTTGTAACAAGTTACAAATGTATTTTAATTGTTTCTTATGCTATAGCAAAATGTTATTTCATTACAGACAGGGAGCTTAAATCTATAAAACAGGAATTAAATTCGAACTTTCGAAATACAGGTAAAACTATTTTTATCAATACATTTTACTACGTTGCTTGAATATCATTTTAGTTAATTTCTGCTTTAGTGACATCGACTACAACAAGACGCTCTTCAGCAGTCAATGTTGCGTTCGTTATGGATCGTTCAAAACAATGTACGATATTGATAAACCTAAATTCTAAATAAGAAATAGGTAGGCCCATGCAAAGTGGTTGTTTAAACTAGCACGTCCTATGGTCAGTCAGAATTCAACGAAATCAAACCTAAAATGCATTTCAGCGACGAGCGTCAAGACAAACTCCATAAAGCGCAAAATAGAAAACCCTTCGTCCTCGCGAGCCATTCTTAAACCAGCATTACGTGTCAATAATCACAAATACAACAAAGGAAAAGTAAAAGGTATATTAAATATAATAACGTGGTAATAGCATGAGATTTAACTTACTGTAAAGCCATTGCAAAATTGTTATATGCAGGGTGATTGGTTACATGTTGTTGTTGTTGATTTAAAGTAACGATGTACAGCCCTTTTGTCTGCAAAAAATTTTAAAGCTTTTACACCTGTTTTCAAAAACGCTAAATAAAGTGATCACTGAAATATTCACTACAATTTTTTTCTAATGAGATTCAATAGGCCAATAACGTCTGGCAGTACAGTCTACACGGACAGATGGTGAACATTAATTAATTTAAAACGCATTTTAAGAACTTTTTCTTACTATGTCATCGTGACATATTTGTTACTGCTGAAAGCATTTAATTCGAAAAGGGTATTTTTCATTTTCATTAACAGTAAATCAGGTATAGAGAGATTACAGAATACTTACTTTCACTCCCAATTTTCTAACCATATAAGAGAAGTTTAAAAGTATACTATGTATTTTACAGTGTAATTTGTAATAACTAGACATTTGTTCTTTTTTTTAAATATGCATGTATAATATTATTATATATTTCATATCTATTAAATGGGCTGTGTAGTAAAAAAAATTCTTTTGAAGTGTTCTTAGTTAAAAAAGAATCAAAAATCTTTATTCAAGTAGGCTTTACAAGGCTCACTTTTTAATCGTCGATTATTTTAACTTTTATATATAGTAGCCGATTACTGGCTCGGAATACTGATCTGAGAAGAGCCGAGAAGAAACTAAACAGTTAATTGCTCTTTTTAAATGAAATTTAACAATTTGTGATGTGTACATTGTAATAATAGCTATGTATGATGATTTTTCGATTTAAAACTATGAAAAAAAAAGTGTAAGATATTTTGCGTAACTTTATTATATAAGCGTACGTACACTGAGACCCATAAAGTTAAAAAAAAAAACTTCAAATCTTAATAATTTGCTACAGCTCTACAAATAATAAATAGCACTCCTAAAATTAAACCTTTTTTTTTGTTACAAACGCATTATGATATCATAACAACTTGACACTGAAGTTAAATTTCTTTTTTAGTCTATAAATATTTTAAAGTACGTTGTTATCATCTTCTCTAGATTGCTTATTCGTCTACGACTTACCAGGATTTATGACGCATATGCCCAAAGCGGATGCGTCTGCCCAAGTTCAATTTCTTCATAGTGCAAGTAAGATATAATGTCTAGCATTTTATTAATGACCGTAGAGATTTTTGCCAGCTATGAGACTATAACATAAATTGGCATATCTAACGTCGTTAAAACTCGGAATAATCGATTGTGTTTTTAAGAAAAAAAAGTCTACCTGTTTGTTCAATTAAATAAATAGTAAATTAAATCATAAAATTGTCAGCTATTTACGAAACGTAAAAAAAGAATCTTAAAGGGGAATTAAATTTTTGGTATTTGGACTTTTTCAACTAAGAAAGTTTATCATCGCTTGATATTGCTATATTTATTTATAGCATATAGCATTATTTTTCGTCAAAATATGTCTTTCGCTTCAGCTTACGAGTCAAGTAAACAGGAACGTAAAAAAGTTCGTCGATCTGTGGGAACACACATGTCTGAACAGGATGTGTATAATCACGCAGTGGACTCTTTGCAACCAGGAGGTATATGTTTAATCATTCTAGTATAATACAATGTTAGTGTACGATTGCTCCGACGGCTGGTAGGTCTTGAGTCACAGCACCAAGTCCGAAGTAGAAGTGTGTTCATTCATTTGAGCTTCGCCAGTATTTATACCGATGTAAATTAACAATTTTACTTTTGTGGAATTTCCCTTTTCGTTGTACCGTTGATTATAAAGTACTTTTGCCTCTACAATAGTAAAGAACAACCCACCCATACTCGAAGTTTTCCCAAAAAATCAACTATGAAAAAATGTTAGTACAAACTTATTAGGGCACTTTGATTAGTAACTCTACCTTTGAGGTGGACATAAAATATTGTTGGTAGTGTATGTGCCGCACAAGCTCCATACAATCATTCAATAGTTCGCCCCTAAGTCCCGATTGACAACTTTAACAAAGAGAGAACATTCGTCTAGTTGCCGAGTAGTGTTGGAAGTACGTTGAGGCCTCGTAATATTCCCACAGCTGGTTCACAAACCTTGGACAGGGTATGCGACGCAACCCGTCACAGATTTGGATCTTTTATTATATTTATACAAATATTTAATATTAGTAAATAAATACCTATGGTTCTAAGAGCATCGTGCTATTGGAAACAGTAGATATAGTTGTCGGCCAATTATTACAATAGAGAAACAGGAATAATTAATGGTCATATTACAATTAACAGTATATTTATTTGTGTGACTTTAAAATGGCCAATGGCCCAACAAGCACATAGTAGGATGTCTACCCACAAAGTAGACAATTTTTATAAAAAAAATTATGAGATAGGCCTATGTTAAGCAATGGACGTCTTACAGCTGAAATAATCATGATGATTATGTTATAATTCATTGGCTAACTAATTAACTAATTTAACATTTATCATTGTATTCATCAACTGAATAAAATTGTGTTGCAGTATCTTTGTAAGGTTTTGGTAACAAACTATCTTCTTTATTTATTAATATTTATTGCTATCTTCCTTTGCCTCTTTTTCTTCTGTTTTCCCTTCAAAGATGTTTCGTGAAGAAGTATACGATACCAGCCGAGCCAAAAGCGATGTTGCATCTACCGTCGGCATATGAAATTATTATCAAAACGAGAATTGGATTGTACACTAATTGAAATTGATAAATTGTTGTACACAGAAGATATGGACCAGCTGTTACTGTCATTAGCCCAAGTGAAAATCAAAGAATCAATACAAAAGTCTGTTTCGAGAGATAAAATGTTTAAGCCATATGTGTCCGATTGCAGCAGAGATCAGGTTGTTAAAGCAGGTAAATTTTAGTTATTTTAACAATTGTAATAAGCGTGCAACAATATGATAATTACATAATGAAAAAATAAAGCTAAACTTGTAACTCACATCTGAACTCGTATAAGAAAACAATAGCGAAAATACCACAAAGTTGTAAACGAAATATTTTTTGACATCTCTTGTAATATTACATTTTATTATTGTCAGATAATATCGACTTTCTACTTAAAAAAAATATTCGTTACAGGTGTAAAAGTGTTAAAGTAAAAGTAAAAGTAAAAAGTTTAAAGGTGTTAATGATAAAAAATACACATTTGTAAGTAAAAAGTTTTAAAGCCACACCTATTCCCTTTGACCCTGTGTGATGTGATAACTGTGCTAACATTAATTTATTTAGGAATGTGTCCTGTCGACCAATTTTGTCGACGAAATTAAATTATTATTGAAAATAATGTCGCATACGCTCTACTTATCTCAATACTAATTAATATAAATTATCAATAGTCAATTTAAACAAACATTTTTTTTTTTACTTTTATTCAAAAGGACACTTGCGCGAGCAGTATTCTAGACATTATGTTAATGTCGGTACACAAACTTCTAAAAGTGATTGGGGGGCTTTCGAAGAGGATATGATCTTTAATACAGGTAATTAAAATTATGTTTTACAAGTTAAAATCAACATTACATCTTCCCCTTCCATCGAAGTCTAAATCACATTTCAAATAGTGCAATTTGAGATAATCATAAGTGAAGTCATTAAAAACTCACGAAACCAGTAACGATAAGTAACCATGAAAAAATGAGGATCTGTTCTTAATATAAATATTGGACATCTGACACGTAGTATCCATTTTCAAATAACTATACACTATATCTACTCAGTTTATATACACATATATATGTACATATAGGCTAAATATATATATAACAGTTCATTTAACAACTTTCTTAAATAAACACACATACATGCACACATGGTTTTAAAAAATTATTTTTTTACATTTTTCATTATAAATTTAATGCTTCACTACGTTTTTGTTTTTAATCATTTTTATTACACATTGAAAAATTGTCTTACTGTATGAATGTGAACGACACATAATTCTTTTAACTGCCTCAGCGAGAGCTCATGCTGAGGTTTGCTCACAGGGACCCTTGCTCCTGCTGACTCCTTGGACCATTCCTCTAAGAGATTCACAGTCTCCAAGTTTTCCCAATGAGTACTAAATTGAGTTCCTGTGAACAAGACTAGGTTAACCGCCTGTAACAATCCTGTAAACCTGTAACAAACTCCACCGCTTTCTTTTTGTGCCATCAGTGTACAATTACTTATATCCGCTAAGAAGCTACTGACCTGTTCTTTCTAACTTTTAAGACAAGACAGTTTCGGAGAACCTAATATTCGATTAACAACATAACAAAGGCTATAGAGATCTGAACGCCTCGGAGGTACAAGCGACTCTTTTCCCTGCTTCCGATTCGTCGTTATTTATACCCAACAAGACTTAAGACTTGTATAAATTAAGGTTTTTTTTTTAGGTTCGACCGATCATAGTGTGTATGTGCCGTACACAAAACACGTAAAAAGACCAAAAAAATATAAAGGTTAGTACAAACTTGTCCTTCTTACATCAAAAGTTTGCAGCTGGATATTAGCCAAGTTTTCAAGTGTATAATAAAATTAACGCATAGGATTCGAAATTAAAAATAAAACAGAAGTTATTGGTCTACAACTGTGCCTTCTTTTTAAAGACATCGTCAATATATACAAATTTGTTGCTTTTTGCTACGTTATGCCAAATAGTTTGATCTAATGTCAAAATATTATTATTTATAAAAAATTGGATATATATATATATATATATATGTAATGATTTCATAGATTTACACGAACATCATGCGTTGAAATAAAACTAATTCTCTTCGGAATAACTGTGATATATAGGAAATTAAAAATAAAAATAACGCACTATATATATAATCCGTTAAAATTAAATTTATTTCAACAAATATTTATTAGGCTTACAGTCGGTAACATATATAATGTCATAAATTAACCTTTTTATGTTAAGTAAGTTTAAGTGTGGTGTGTGGTGCGTCTTATTGTATGCAATAATTATTTGTGGGTACAATTTCATCATTTCGCTACACTATTATCCCTTTGATGTATAGTGTTAACACGAGATAATTCACTACTTATCTCACTTTTCTTACTCACCTTTCAATAAGGAATGTGATTTTTCAATTTATACTTTTCTTTGACGCTTAGTAAATCAACTGTCTTTTTCAACATCCTCATGATCATTACGTTCATATCGGCCAATAAACGCCCACTGCAGGGCATAGACTTTCCCAAAGATCGCTGTGGTGACTAATCTTTCATAAGCAAACTATTTCATAATTTTAACATTAACGTATTAATATAACATATTAGAGTATATTCTTCAAGTAAAGATTTAACATATAAATCACATTAGAATTTTTTTTTCAGTATTAAGACATCGGCTGCCCTCTGTTGACAGTACTCGCAATCGTTTTATTAATTCCAATCTATATTATCTGGAAGCATGTACAATGAAGCCCAGTGGTTTTCAAAATGCCGGCTGTCAAACGTACAATCTCATACCTATGGTAAACTTACCAAGTACATCTTGCGTTCTGTCGCCAGAATTGAGTCACACTGCAATATGTGGAGATACTGATAGAGATTTACAGTCTGTTTATTATATGTTAACAGCCATCGAAGGAAGAATAAGGAGATTAAAACGAAATTTTCGCTTGCATTAGTACAAGCTTATTACCATAGATGTCGCTATTTTAAATTGTACAACATTTTGTCAATTTTAACTTCAACGTTGCTTGTCAATTCATAACCATTTGTTGTATTTTGTGATTGTTACGAATGTTATAAGTGAAATAATAATGTTAAGCCATTATGAAATATACGTATAAAAACATATATTTCAGTTTATATTTTTTTTCCTTTTTACATAAATGCAGTTAATTTGAACTGTTAAATACTTCAAATTTTATAAAGGAATATTCAGAATAAGTAACGACCATGGATAAAGCGAAGTGTATGACTTATTCATCTAAACTCGCTGCTTCCTAGCGAACACATAGGGAATCTATAAATGCCTATGTCAAGCAGTGGACATCCTGTAACTGAAAAATGACAATTTTGCCTAAAATCAAATTACAAAACCCCTCTATTATTACAAGATTTTTTTTTAATTTTGTGAGAAAATACAAGAATATTCTTTGACATGAAGTAACATACAGTCCATTAGGTATTATTACCCTAGATGTTTACCACTTTTAAAGTAAACTCATAAAATAACTTAAGAACTCTACAATCTTTCCAAAAATTAGGACTGTAAATGCTTTTAGCAAATTAAAAGTAAGCGAAAAGATTAGGTATATTAAAACAAAATTACATTTCTTAAACAAATTATTATTATTATTAAACATTATAATTGATAATAACAACACAATACTTGATTACAGTATTACAAACAGCGAATATATGAATACCATTACAGTTAAACATGTGAAAACGAAAATGGTTTGACTAGTTTATTAAAATTCCCAAATTAGTAATACAATTGAAATGACAGTTGAATTTAAAGATTCAATTTTATCTAAATATTATCTTTACAAAACTTAATTCCAAGATAAATGCTAGATTTTATAATAAAAAGATTACCAAATACTTACATAGTTCAAACCAAAGGTAAATCCAGATTGATTATATATATACTAAAACAGAACAGTGTAGTATTAAATAGGTAATGTTAATCTGTATTACATAGATGTCAGTATTACAAAATCAACAAATGATAGATATTCATAAACCACAGCAAAAAGCAATTACTTACAAAATATTTACATAACATGATCTTTATACAATAGTCTATGGAATATTGTTTTATTTAAAATGCAAGGAATGTTATATTGTAACTTAAATCACTAACTATTCGAAACTGCCACTATAAAAACGCTTTATTAACACAAAATAAGGTTTATTTTGCATTATACCATGTTTAAAAAAGTTTAGGCCTAATAACAATCATCTAAAGTATCGTTTTCGTGCGTTCATCTGAATATATTATTTTAAAAATATAAATTATTAAATAAAAATACTTATTAATGAAATATATACATGTAACAAATAACGTTTCCAACAAATTCCTGTTTACCGATAATGCAATTTAGCTTCTAAGTCGTTAAGATTTAAGTTTATTTTTTATTTACACCGTTATACAAGCACTTAAAATTCAAGCGTATCACAATAAGATAATATAATTATTAGAAAGACTATAACATGTTTCATGAAACAAGATCTTAAAGCAATTACTAATAGTATGTTAGCTGCCATACTTTTGAAAAATCAATGTCATAGAACATATAATACTTGGACTAATTCACTGGTAGGTATTTTTCAACGTGGAATGTTTGTTTCTATGATCAAAAATTGTAACCGTAAATAAATAATAGTATTTCAATATTAATACTATTTGTCAAACCAATTGTAAAAACTGAGTTGATATATCTGAAGATGTAATAATTTCCATTGTAAAACAACATGTAATACTGTAAATATAAAATTGATTTCCTTAATCAAAATGGATTCTTTACATAAATCATAAAATTCAGGCATAAATTAACAGTTTATACATATATTTTAGCTTTCATACAAATTCTACGTAAATCCCTGTTTTGTATTCAAAACCGCTCGGACATGCGATATTTAACCTTATGTGGAGGCAATAAGCGTCACTAATCCGAATAATTCGTCTCATTTGGCACTTTTTGCTCGACACAGCCTTCTCTAATGTCAGTATGTATTATAACGAATGTTGCAGTCTATAAATACCTGTAAAGATGATTTTATTACATTATATTTACCAATGTATGTTAAAACTTAATATTGGTACATAAAGCAGGAGTTGCCAGCCTTTTTGAATGGAAGTGAAATGAAATAAGTTCAGTGATATTTTCGTTATAATATTATTTTTATAGCAGCCTTTCAAATCAGCACTGGCAGGAACATTGTAAATTTAGTTAGAAAGGGAGAGAAGTACTGAAAGTGTATGTCAATGCAGAAAGGGCGGTTTCCTTAAAATTACTACGTGGGTCGTAAGCCCAGACCCGGCCCCTCTCCCTGCAACGCGATGGACTATCTACCCGCACGGTCAATTCTGATAAATCACTAATCTTATTCATATTTCAACTTTCGTATATTTCAATCTGTTCAAATCATCAAATGGAAAAGTCAGTGAACCAACAACTGGCCCTTGATGCATTACTATTCCAACTTGAAGATGTTGTGACTACAGTCGGTTCGCATTAAGGATGCAGTTTGTTATTTTAAGATTTATAATTATCGACAACCTAACCACGCTGGTTAACCAATCAAATCATTTTCAATTAGAAAGTCAATTTTACAGTGACCAGTTAAGTTATACTTTAGTACACAGAATTTTCCTCTTTATTTTCCTTTATTCCTCCGGCTCTTTATTGTCCTCTTTGCTAATAATAGTAGAATAGTGAGAGAATTTCATTTTACAAAATCAAGGGTATAGGCCATCCTACGGCATATTAAATTATAAGTGTAACTTACTGTATAGTCCTCAAGCGAGCGAGCGGGGAATGAATACGTGGACGAGAGAGTCCCAGCCGCAATCAGCGAGCTGGTGCGGCCTTAGGGCGTTCCAGTCCAGTCCATACGTGAACTCCGAGTGATGCCGAATGGTTTCCAGCGGTTCGCAGCCACGTTTCAGATCCCATATCCTGGACAATAAAATCATTTACAAAATTAAAGAAAAATATCATCGTGACAAAACCTGTTTCTCAATATGTATTTAGAACTGCACCAGATTTTAGGTGGCTAACAGCTGAGTGTTGAGCCTAGTGGGAAGTCGGGAAGGAAAGGCCTATGTCTTGCAGTGAATGTCTATCTACTAACATGATGATGAGAGCTGAGCATTGACTCCTTTACCACCAGGTCATTAATGGGCTGGTCAGCCAAGGTAAAGCTAAGAGGACACTGTATGGCCGGTTGAGGTCTAGGTTTGACCGGGTCCACCACAAGGGGGCGCACAGTACTCGCTCTTTTGATTCCTCTTTGCCTCTAGGTGATGGACTCAGGTAAAATATAGGCAACATACTCCTGTTGCCTATATTAGGCGAAGAGTAAAAATTTGCATTAGATTGCACCTTTACTTGGGAGGAGAAAAGATATTTTCCTCTAGAGAAAGTTTAGTAGGCGTCCCCGGGCCCTATTAAATGTTGTAATGATGATGGAGAAATGATGAATTTTTAGCAATACACTCTCGCCGGCAAGGACGGGTATGTAAGGCATTTTACCCAAAGAAATAAAAAATTTAATTCGCACAGAATTCTTATCTTAAGTTGCTTCGCTAAGTAAGAAGGGCGCAAGGCTCTCATGTCGGCCACACAGACGTGGAGACATTTCATGGAATCACTGATTGTCATCGTTGGGTTGGACTGTCACTGTTTGCTTTGGTAGGAACCAAAAGTGGATTCTGTGTTCAAATTGCAAGGAATGACCTTTGTAACATATGAAGCATTTCTTTTAGACTCTTACATGAGTTGAGTAAGCAAGTTCAAAAATCATTCATTCATTCATTTTTTCAAAATTCGAAATTAAATCGCTACAAAAATAAAATTAATACTTTGACTGTATGATAACACAGTGTTTTATTTCAAAGTTTATTTTCTGCTAAGAAAAAAGAAATAATATTAATTGACTATCAATAATATGTCAGGAAATCCCCAGCATTGACAAAAATATAAGTACCTGGTTGTAAAGTCATAAGACACGGCGGCTATTACAGACGGTGCATGAGGGGAGAATTGAACTCTTCTTACTGCACACTCGCAACCTGTAAAACGCGACAAATTTTAAAATATAAATTAAGAATCTAAAATACATATGACAGTTACAATTGAAAATAATGTTGCCAGTTTAATTGTATTACAAATATGAAAATAAAACACCAAATAAAGTATTCAAATAAGTAATAAAAAAATGAAAATATTTTAAGATATCATAGGCGACCATCACACACAAAGTTTCGAACTCGACTGTCCCATTAATATATACAAATGACATCAGTTCAATTGATCGACTCTAACGAAACCTAGTATGTTAAGCTAAATTTAAACACGAAGCATTAGGTTTATTTCAGGATTTAAAAAAATGTCTTATCACCTTTCAAGGTAAACATGGGTGTGGTCAATCTCCGCAAATCCCAGCCTCTGATCAAACCATCAGATCCGGCCGTAGCTAACGCGTGACTCTCTGTTCTACTCCAGTCACAAGACAGCACCTGTAAACATTAGTAAATAGAAATATTTTTACATTGCATGTTTTTAATTGATATATAACATTTCAGAATACATTTACTCGTAAATTGTTTGTTCGTGCTGGAAGGGATTTTACATTTACATATACCTTCTTCTTTCAAGATATTACATCTAAAGTAGTGACATACATATATTTATTTACATATATTAGGAGACCGGAAAGTAATATCGCTATCTTGAATTAAATTCACACGACTCCATTTTCAACAAGTTTTTATTTCTAATCAACAATGTATTCACCTTCATTATTAACAACTTTTTGGCATTCAATATACAAATTTTCAATGCCGGAGCGGTAAAAATCAAACGGTTTTTCTGTAAAATATGTCGACAGAAACGACATTACTTTCCGTTCCCCCTAATATATATGTATACAGTTTAATCCAAATTGTCCTTGGTAACGGCTTAACTTAAGGACGACTCTTTTTATTTAACCTTTTTTGTAAAATTTCTTTACAATTTTTAGAAGGTTTCAATGAAAAAAAAACACTTGCACCGAAACTTGACAGATTCCTGATGACTATTGACACTACGCATTTGACAGCTTGCAATAAAGTTTTTACGTTTAACATTTCAAGCACTGAATTTTTATATTGCTATTGATAGTTATATTGCTATTGTCAGTCAGTATTTATAGATCACATTTTTTTTTTACATTTAATAATGGCGAAATGAATGCAACAGGCTAGCTACTTCTAGCAGTACGAAGTCCGCTTGAACTGCTAGTGAACCATCATAGTCATCATCTTGTCAGGGTAGGAAATAGCTGGACATTGACCTCCCTCATAGATTTCTAATAGAACAACCCGTGGAAAGCGGTCCCGGACGTAAATGCTTTTGGTACCTAGTTTAAGTGGCAGGTAGTCTCTCCGCCTTGTGGGTGGACATCTTACACTGCGCTTTCCGGTCCATGAACCTAAAGGCTCTTATATATGGACTACGTAGACATTATTTTACTATAGACATTCGAATTTTTTAACAAATTTATCTGAAACAGCTGTGTGATTTTTCACTAAATTTTCTTAATTTTTTATTGATATACCAAGGAAATTAATATTATCAATTCATCTTATTACATTGAAGGCAAGAATTATTTATATTTGATTTTATCTTATAGGTACTAACAGTAAAAGTACAAAATAAAAAGGTTTTTATCAATATTAGTTAACTTTTATCAAGTTGTTTTTTTTTATTAATCACAGTCCTTGTATAGCAAAAACATATGCCAATAAATTGTAATTAATTCATATCTGTTATTGGGTTAATCTTACCTCCGCATCATGTGCTTTAACAGCAGCAGCAGGTCTTGCTGGCTCAGTACAAGTCCAAAGCTTAAGATGCCCGTCTCCTGACACCGAAGCGAAGGTGGCTGGTGAGTGAGGGGAAAATGCTGCCGTGTAAACCAGCTGCGAATGACCCGAGAACGTGCTGAGACAAGCTTCAGATTCGGGATCCCACTAAATCGGACAATTATCATTAAAAAAATTGTTAATTATCTCTGTACGCTAAACATTAATAAAATATTTGTGAATATAGAAGTATGTATTACTTTTCTAATGTGTACAATTTTAAATAAATAAATAATATCCTAGCGATAGTATCTTTATACCAAATCTCAATCCAGCATGTAAACTTCTAGAACGGTTACAAGAATTTAAGAACTAATAACCATTAGAAAAATGTCTTTTTTTTGTTTCAAATTTTAGAAAAGTGTTTTCATTACGGCCTCTTTATTAATATTTGTAATTTAATTACTGATGACTCTTAATTTACTTACACTATTGCTATATATAATAATAATATTAAATATATATTAATAAAATTCAGGTATATTCAATTTGGAAGTAGTAAAGACAACTTGCAGAGAAGCCTATAATTCACGAATAATTACCAGCAGTAATAATTATACCAGTATAATTACCCCACCTCAAAAAGTTACTAATATATTTTTAAGATAGTACAAAATGTGCAAATAAATACTATGCCTACTTCAGAATAAGCTCTCCTTGGAGTAAGTCTGCCAATATATGCAAAAAAAAGGTTCAAGACCAATTGCCTGAAGAATTGCTGTAATCAACCAGTTTACTGGTTATATTGTATAACATATATTTATCTATATTATACTGTTTGTTATTTAAATATGAATTTACTTCAGTTAGGCAGGTCCAGCAGTAAAGGACTAAGACATCGTAGTTCGCCGGTTCGATTTGCGGAATGCAATCTTACGTGATTCACACTTATTAATTATATAAGATTTCCACTGTTTCCAGTTCAGTTTTCAGAGGATGGGCAGCAACATACTCTGCATACCATAATACCGCGCTGAAATCGCCAACCCGCCTGCTACTGGTGGCGATTGTAATAACCCTTCATAGATATCTTTGAGAGAGGTCTATTTCTTTTAGCCACTGCACGGCACAGGTCTCCCCTTGCTTTTCATCTCAATATCCACACATCAACCAAAGAATAATAATATAAACAAGCATTCCTCAGTATATAGCAAATTATCTTTACCACTCACCAATTTAACAGTGGTATCCCAACTGGCGCTTAGCAAATGAGTCCTCGGCCAGTCAACGGAGCAAACCTCGCTACGATGTGCCCTAAGAACGCGCAGGGGAGCCGCACATCCACCACGCCATACCACAACTGCACCATCACCAGCACCACAGGCTGCTACACCATCAGTTGTACCTGACCATGTCTAAAACAAAATTAAATTTAGATAGAGCTATATATGGATTGATTGGTTACAGATGTAAAAGCTTTAAAGAGGATGAATGTAAAGTTCATTTGCTATCAATTAGTGTGAGTACACACCATCCAAAAATCAATGGTTTCAGAACTAATTTTATAGCAATACAGTAAGAAAAATTGTTTTCATAATTTGAATAAAAGAATATTAAAATGAACTATCTACTATCCTCTCTCTGTAGACTTTGTACAGCCAGAAGTTATTAGCTTGTCACATTACAATGAATAAAAAATATTGTTCCGGAGTAATTGGAAATAGCTGTAAAACCTTTTTTTGGAAAATGAGCTAAATATTGACTCACAAGCTTGATACCTGTAATTAATCAACCTGCATATCTATTAAAATTGAATTTTTACCTTAACAGATTGTGATATGAAGTACAAATTTCGAAGAATAAATAATTCAACATTAACTTCAGCTACAACGGCTTACAAATTCATATGATACGAGTTTGTTCCAATCTTTGGGGTACAATTTAAACCATTATTTAAGACCACATTTATTTTAAAAATTTTCAATAAAATAATAACAATGTTATAAATCATCAACTACCAGCACCAATTGGCAATAAGTTAATCCAATAAATTTATTGAATGTAATAATTTTTCTTAGTAATTCAAGTCAACGTTAGATATTATGAACACGCAAGAAACACATAAGCCTCTTAAATGCTGATGTAAAAGTATGCACATGTAACGTAACTGAAGCCTTACTTCACATATGGTCTTGTCTTTTGCAGTTTATGTCACTATGATGCCTCTAGCCTCATTTATGCACATTAAACAGTATTTAAAAACTAAATTATAAACACTTCTGCCAATAAAAAACACTATTTTTGGTTGTTACATATCATGATTAATTAAAATATTTATTTGTTACACTTCTAAGGTTCCAATTTAAAACTATACTTAAAATTACTAAAGGTATTATTTTCTATATTAGGTGTAAACCGAAGTATTAGTTGTTAGGTTTCAGTGATATTTTTTCCAAGGTCTTGCTAAATTTTACCTATCTAGTCTTTGAAAGTAACTTAACATAATTAATATCATTTTACCAAGTCTGAGATTAGATCTATATTTGACCATATGCCTTTATCCTGAACACTGATTAAAATTGTGTTATTTGTATTCTTGTACTAACACAATCTAATTGAGAATGTGATGGTTTAGTATATACAGGTGGTTGAGATCAATATGTTTTAATGAGATGAAGATAAAAAGATTTCTTATTTCCCTTCATCCTGTATAAATGATCACTTTAAAAAGAGTTACATCCATTCTAAAATGTTTATTTGGAATCTGAAAGGCCAAAAAGCTCCTGAAAGTTTAAAACGCAGGGATGTAGACAGTAAGACTTACTTTATAGATAGGGTGTAATATGTCAAATAGAACATACATTCATTACTTTAAATCTTTTACACCTGTAACCTATCCACGTGTTTGAGAACAAAAGTTAAGATAAAGGCATTTGGCCTATGTAAGTAGTGAGAGCCATTTCTTACAAAATGTACGTACATTATGTTACCAATTCAAAAAAGACTATTTCTATCTTCCTAAACACAATTATCAAACAACTATTCCAAAACTTACATAAGCATAATCCTTCTTACATGAACTTAATCCTATCTGTGTAAGTTTAAATAGATGTAATAGATCTGTTTTACTGCTAATTTTATAAAAGAAATTTATACTTCTGTTTTGGAAAGAAAATTAGAGATTTTTATTTAAATTTTTCATTGCAAATGTTGAGTTTGACTCACCTACAAACTGTTACATAGACTATACAATGGCAAAAAGAATAACCCTTCTCAAAATAAATGCTATTAAATGGGGCATTATCTTCATTACAAAAGAAAACTTATTATTATGACAATAAAACTTACCACATCAAAAAGACCATCATTCCATTCAAGTTTTTGTAGTTCTAGTAGTGTAGTACCATCTGGTGCTAGTTCTAAGAAGAACAGAGTACCACCACCAGCGAGCCCATAGTATTGGCTAGTGGCCACAGCTAAGGAGTCAGGCCTTGTTCGTGAGAATCTTACACTATAACCGTGCCTGCCTGGTGTTAGGAAGGTCGGCATACTGATGGTATAACTGAAACAAAACAACAATTTCATTTTTAAGTATAAAACAAAATCTTAATTGCTTATTAAATATATATTGGCACCAAATCAAACAAAATATTTATCTTTTAAAGATACAAGAACTATTATATTTTACTGAGAACCTTGTAATCTAGTTAAGTATAAATTATGGATTCATATACTATAGCAGGAAAAAACATAAATTACTTATATTACCTAAACAAAGTTACATACACCATTTATTTATTCAAAATTCTCTATCGTAGTAGAAATCTCATACTTTTTATTAACATTAAATAACACGGAGAATACTAAAAAACAATGGGGATAATAAATGAATAAATATTTCTAATCAACAGAAAGAGATGGTTAATATAATACACAAAGTTTACATAGTAAACCAACATACATGGCATTTCAGTGCTTTGTTTAACATTTGCTAAGAGTAATAATTTCATTTACATAAATATGCACACATACTGTAACAAAAAATAATCAAGTTTTCAGTGAACAGCTAAGTTATATCAGTGAGAATGTTTAGTACCCAGCAATTTCCAAAGAATCTAACTTCTTAAAAACAAAGCATACCTTTTATAATCGTTTTGGCTAAAGAATTTAATAAAATAAAAAGTTCATTCGTAGTTAATTGCTATATGAATTACTTGTTTATACCACATATTTAGTTTCAATTTAAACTTTTCTTAAAGTATTCTTTGTGTATATATTATGAACATTATACAAGGCAAAATTACAAATATATTCAGATTAAACTGATTCTTTCGAATAAATAATGTAGAAATGTTACATACTAACTTCCTGCTTTTATAACACAGTTACATTTCTTGCTTTTAGTAGTCTTTTTTATAACAACTTAAAAGAATCTAGTTAGAATTTCACATAACACAGATAAATTTCTGTGTAAAAACGAATCTTTTCCAATATTCTAACCTAGTGTGGTTTTCACCTAATTGTCAAAACAATACGTCAGAATTGCGACTTCAACATACTTTCGCAAGTTTGAGACCATCGATTCCAAATTATCGATTCAATTATTGTGGGTAAGCGTCACGCGATTTTAATCTTGTTTGTACTCCTACGGGTAAAATCCTATTAGAATGTTATATAATTCTCTAGGAAACCTCACATGACTGCCTATAAAAAGGCAGTATATTCCGACTAACAGCATTTCTGGTGAGGGCCTCAAAACCATCACTTCTATTGAAGAAATCAAAAAATCCTTATAAATCATTTTTCTTTTGCCCTTTTCCGGTAATAAAAACAAGCAAAATGCTTGATTGCCTCTCTCTTATCCTCGTGGTCGCGGTTAAAGTTTTTAAGAAAACTACTCCTAATGGAAAGGTTACGGTTTACCTCGGCAAACGCGACTTCATTGATCATGTGGATTATTGCGATCCAATCGATGGAGTTGTGGTTGTCGACACGGAATACCTGAAAGGAAGGAAAGTTTACAGCCAGGTAAATAAGTGAAGAGGAAAGAATATTGTGATTTCTTATTTTGTGAACATAAGAGCGCGCAAATAAACTAATTTTAATCTTCCCATCTAGCTCGTCACTACCTACCGATTTGGTAGGGAGGAAGATGAAGTCATGGGAGTGAAGTTTTCCAAGGAAATGGTGATCGGTCAGGAACAAGTAGTGCCCATGATCAACTCGAAAATGGAATTAACACCTGTGCAAGAGAAACTGCTTAAGAAACTCGGACCTAATGCCTTTCCATTCACTTTCTCCTTCCCTGAAATGTCACCAAGCTCAGTACGTATCCTATAGTGAAGAATTCATGCTTTACACATAGCTATTTCTAAACTATATACATTTTAATAGGTAACTCTACAACCAGCTGAAGAAGACCAGGGTAAGCCTATGGGCGTTGAATACTGTGTCCGTACCTACGTGGCTGAAAGTGAAGACCAGAAGAGCCACAAGAGGAGCTCTGTGACTCTTGCTATCAAGAAGGTACTGGAACGCTAATAATTTTTACAGCATTTATACTGTGACAAAATCGGGCCTATTAATAACTTACATTAATTACAGCTGCAACACGCATCGGCATCTCGTGGTCGCCGCCTTCCTAGCTCCCTCGTGAGCAAGGGCTTCACTTTCAGCAATGGAAAGATCAGCCTTGAGGTCACCTTGGACAAGGAAATCTACTACCACGGCGAGAAGATCGCTGCCAACCTGATCGTCTCAAACAACTCACGCAAATCTGTTCGCAACATCCGTTGCATGGTCGTGCAGCATGTTGAAATCACCATGATCAACTCGCAGTTCAGCCGCCACGTTGCCTCCTTGGAGAGCCGTGAGGGTTGCCCTGTTACACCTGGAGCCAGCTTGTCTAAGACCTTCTACTTGGTTCCATTGGCCCGAAGCAACAAGGACATCCGTGGTAAAATATCGAATCCATAAATTTCATTTTCTTCTTTCCTAATATTAATGAGAGCGTTGTAACTAAGATTGATACTTCTGTACAGGTGTTGCCCTGGACGGTCACCTCAAGGAAGATGATGTCAACTTGGCTAGCTCAACCCTGGTCTGCGAAGGCAAATGTCCCGCCGATGCGATTGGTATTGTTGTATCGTACTCCGTCCGCGTCAAGCTGAACTGTGGCACCCTTGGCGGTGAACTCGTGACCGATGTACCATTCAAGCTACTGCATCCAGCCGAAGGTAAAATATTTACACTTCATCTGAGATAAGTATTAAAATAAGAATATTGCATTTATACCATTTTCATTACTAGGATCTGTTGAACGCCAGCGCTTTAACGCAATGAAGAAAATGCAGTCGATCGAGCGACACCGCTATGAGAACTCTCTGTACGCCAACGAGGAGGAAGACAACATCGTGTTCGAGGACTTCGCCCGCCTTAGGATGAACGAGCCAGAATAAACGAAAACATTTAAAACTCAAAAAAAAAAGAAAAAAATACGACAAAACACACAAAAAAATGTAATGAAACAAGTGACGTGACCACGAAACATATCCTTCCATTATAAATTAGGGCCTATGGAATATTTTAATTATCTCGACCATTTTAATCAAGTAGTCAACCATTCATCCTTATTTTAACCTTATTAACTACAAATATATTATGAATATTTAAAAATAACCAACATATAGTGTGATGCTTATTCGGTAGTTACTCATAAAATTGTATAACCAGCTAATATGTAAACGAAAAAACCCGTAAATATTACCTTATTTCTGTGTCCTGTAGTCAAATTTAACAAATTAATTAAAATATTCTTCACCAGATTCTATGATTTTTATTTTCAATCAAATTCTATACCTTGTATACCCACAAACACAAAATTTAATCTGAAGTGACCTCTAGAACAGCTAGTGCATTACTGACAAATTTCGAAGATGCATTAGAAGTCATGACCTTATTTGCATACTCTATTGTGCTTTGTAATTATTATAAGGGTTTGCGGACCAGCAGTTTTTTTAACGAACCCCTTTTGATAGCGACACTTGCTATGGTTACGGGACGTGTATTCATAGCACTGTCTATTTTTATCATATTAAATAATAATAACCATAAATAAATTACAGAAATATTTCATATAAACTTTAAAAAAACATTAGTTTTGTTTCTTGACAATATTTTAATTTTTAAAGTAAATGTATTAAGAAAAAATGCATTGGATGCACCGTTAAATAATAATAAGATTAGTGATATCGGGCAATATTTTATTGTCTATATCTTAAAATCAAACAACTAGCCTCTTCACCTGTCTTCACCTAACTTTAAAATAACCTTGTATAGAACCGCGGTGCTAACAATTATTTTGAAAAACAAAGGTATTGTTCACGTTTTATTCCAAAAAACACAATTAAATTTTGCGAGTTAAGTAATTATGTTCTTTCGATAACTCGTGAAAAGAGGTAATGTTTTTTTCTGACCGTACTTACTCCGCTGTCTAAGCATTTACAGATTTCGCGAGTTCGAAGCGGCAAGTTGCAGAGTGCACTTAGCCCTAGACCATTTGAAGGTAGCAAAGGTGTAGAGTTTTGTCTCAAGCTGCTACTCAACACTATTTCCGCGGATGGGGTTGCCACCAAGCTCTTAAATCGCTTCAACGGATACTCCATGGAGTAAAAGGGCTTTAGCCCTTTCTAAGGAACCTCGACTGTTTAGCATTTCGGTGAACCAGGACGCACAGTCTCTTCGCATGAATCTGTTCCGTAAGACCTGGAGTCTGTGAATATCAAGCGAAATGGCAGGTGATAGTGATAAAAGTACTAAAAACAACAACATAGACATAGAACTGAACTTCAACTCTTGTCGCAATCATGCATTATTTTTACTCCCCTTTGACCCTCTGTCTTTCTCTGAAACTCTATTGATATTTCAATTACAGTAATAGTTAAAATAATTTGAATTTTGTTAAATATTCCTTAGAATGAGAGTCCAAACAGATCGTATTTTATATTTTTTTGTCAAATAATCATTTGCGCTTACAAAATTTTATATACACGGCGTTCAACGGCGTTCGCTATTGAAAAAATTATAGCTCTTTCTTCAGTTAGTCATGCTTCTTGCATCGTACAGCGTTATTGCACTAAACTTCTATCGCACAATTAATTTGATCAATAAAGCAATTGGCACAATCCGATAATAGAGATTGGTTTCCGAAATACTAAAACGTGTTGACAAAATATTTACTTAGTGATTTTCTCAAGTAATACTTGTAAATACACTTGAAAACTATTATAAATGTCCGCATAAGATATAAATTTAATTAACAGTAATTATTGCATTAATGGGTCGATAATATGTATAAACTTTAATTCTATTCGATATATTTTTAAAAATGAATTTTAAACAGAAAAAAACATTCTTACTGTAACAAATCGAATCGAGATTGGATCGGCAATGAAGACTTGCCAGGACTTGTTAGGCGTATATATTTTTGATGGTGATTTATGTAGGAAAGTATTACATAACTATAAACCTGCTTTTGCTGGTTACTATTTAAAATATTTTACAAAGAGCAACTTAATACTCTGATCATCATAAATTAACACAAGACAAACCTGTAGAGAAATCCTTAATTTGGAACCCTTCTGCTGCAGAGGCGCTGGTCTTGTGCCCCAAAACGATATATAACCGAAAATACTATCCCTTCCTAATAAAGAGCGCGCGAAATGATAACTCGTGTGACCGCTAGGCTAATTTACCTGCAATACGAGCAGTCCGTTAACGCAAGTTACGTGTGCTGGAAGTTGCGCGATATATACTCTAAGGTCCAAGTAAATATCCCGAATGGGGAGCTCTGCTAATTCAGGTCAAACTAAAAAGACCCGAAAGCTAAAGATTCTTTCGCACCTACCTCTATGACTGTTTAATTTTTGCGAAGTATACCCATATATGATTCTCTCTAAACTTTTAGTTCGAGTTCATAAGAACAGGGCCAAGGTACAATGTGTGTCGTAAATGGCGAATTAAATGAGCTTCGGCTTCACAAGGATAATGATGAAAGCCGTCATCATCCAATTAAAGGGAACCTGTGGAGGGCAGAAACGCGAAGTAGTAGCATGATACTTCGGCATAGCTTTCTTTCCGGGTGTGATTCTTGATTCAATACTACTGGGGAACCAGCACGTCCATAGGAGATCTATGTTCTTATCTAATAATCACCCAAGGGATTTTGGTAGACGAAAATCCCAGATAAACTTGTCTTTCCCCCGAAAGCCGTATCCAGAAGATTTCTTCAGAAACCAATAAAAGAGGTTTTACTATCTGGAGCTCTTGAACCAGGTTATTAAGCATGCAGAGAGTGACAATCTAATATAAAAATAATATTATGAAGCGTCACCTTCAATCCGTAAAAACTTAAAAAGTGACCGACGAGAGCACCAAAAAAAAGTTCGTGTCAAATTTCATGGCATGTATCATTATACAAAACATTTTTCTATAACATTCTTACCATATTCCCCTTATATATGATGAATTTGATATAAAATCACTCTTACACTGAAGGCGATGAAATATAAAACGTAAAATAAACAGCATCATTATTATATCACATAATGGGCTTCTCTTACAGACCCGATCCCTTCACTATTTTTTTTATCTCACGACGCGTGGCTGTGTTTAACAACAATAGAAGATCTTGAAGGGATGCAGATACATTTAGACTGACCCTAAATAGAATACACAATTTTAAAAATATAAATCTGAAATAAGGATTTTTATAGGTTTTGTTTAAGCATTTATAATATATATGTTAGTTAAGAAATGTTTGAAATTAATTTTATCTGATGGAATTTAATAAATAAGAGGAATATGTACTTGGACTGTCTGCTGGTAAATAAATACCTAGACATGAAGCATAGAACCTTTTTGTTTCATCATTTCTTTAACAATAGTATCACTGATTTCGCTTGACTGGCTGCTTCACAAGAACTGCAATTAAAAAAACAACAATTGACGTTCAATAAAAACGTTCGTTCGATCCGCACGCATTACTAAATAAATCTTTTTAACTGTTTCAAGCCACCGAATTTTGTAATTCGACTTCAGACTCTTTAAACTCTTTAAAAGGAGTTACTTAATCACTGCTATATCGTAAAAAGTAAGCGGCTACTCCAACTCAATCAAGCCCGAAGGTTCGAACAATGAAATTTCTCAAAAACGAAAGACGAATTACAACTGACATTTTAAATTATCAGCTATAATTTAAATTAAAAATTCTTAGACATCAAATATAAAAAGTTGACAATCTTTGATCAATTAAAATTTCTTCTTTCACTGACGTGATTTGCAAAAAACATATTTTCACATGACAAGAAAGTGGTCAAACATGTTTTGGACAATACCGTCCTTTAAGGAAGACTGCAAATTTTCTTTATTCTTTTTAAAAAGGGTTAAAGGGTGAGTCCAAAAACCAGTCTGACCACTTCGCTGTGTGGGAAAGGGCAGTTATTCAAGTGACCCTTTATTTGCATGATGTCTTGTCTAGGGGACACACGGACGATAAATTCTTTCTCTCAAGTTAAAAATAAATAATTTAAAAGTTACCGAAAAAAAAAACTATTAATTTAACACCGCTGCAATGCAGATAGCATCGACGCTACTTATGACAAATTTCAAAATATTTTAATTTAATAATGAAAATGATTTAACTTACTTTCGGAAGGGTAATTTATTCAGTTAAAATACAATGTACACGGTAACATACGTAGAATTTTTTTTTCGGATTTAAAGTCATTAAAACAAACTTATAATAACAAAATTTGTAAGTTGATGAAATTCAAAAAATATTACACAAAATAACAACGTAAAATTTACCTAAATTTAGTTTTACTTTTCTTTTTAATGTATACGCATATTTTGCACGGATAAATTTTGCGACAATCTTTTAAGCCGTGTGTAGCAGCCACAATAAATTCAAACAAAACGTAACCATAGAAGCAAGTGCAAAGGGACACCTTTTGTCAATGGACGGAGTCTAACAATAAGAAGCGGCGCCCAAAGGATACTTATGAAGGGTGGAGTAGTGGACACATTTCTCACGACTGTAAACTGGACAAACCAGTTCCTAACAGGGAACTGTCTGCGAACCTTTTGACCGTACGAATGATACGTGCTAACGGTTATTTTGCAAAGATTACGGCGTGCATTGTCTATGTGAACCATCGGTGTTGGTTAAATGTTTTTAACATCCGTCTAATCTAATCGTCCGACCAACCGTAAATCGTCTAATAACTACCATTTATAATCAAACCACAATCGACAAAAAATTATAGTTTTTTTAAAGAGATTTATTGAGACGAATAATTAATCATTTTACATATCGAATACACAAAGTCTATTGATTTCTTTTTGCTATATATGAGTTGCAAAGGTTTTGGTATATTTTTTTTTCATTTATTTGTTTGAGATCATGAGTAGTGAATAAAATAGATAGTTAGATTTTTATTACATCTTTACATATGATATCAACATGACTATTATACTAAGTAAAACTATTGTATGGTATTTGGAAAATTTACGATGGTCAACAAGTCCAAGTGATGACACCACTTTGCCGTGCGTGCAATACAATACATTTTGACTATGTTTTTAGGGGATATTATCGTTTCATTTTTATTTTATTTTAGATTAAACTTATCGTATTTATGACGAAATTTCACTGTTATTTCAATCATTTTAGCCGATAGATGCTCACTGCAAGACATAGATCTCCCACAAAAATATCTAAGGGGATATACACAAATTGCCACGCTTGGCAGATGGAATGGAGATGGCAGTATGACACTTTAGTACGCAGAGGACGCTGTTACGCATCCTGTGTAAACTTGATTATAAGCAATGGAAATCCATTATAATTAATGCACAAAGTTACCCGGGAATCGAATTCGCGAGCTGCGATCGCAAGTCTCGGTCTTCTACCGATGATTACAAATGTTCATATAACTATCGCCTTACAAGTATTTAACTCCAGGGTCTTGAGCAAAGCGCGCTTTGTTTAGACTTCGTTTAGGTAATAAGGTTCGAAAGCTCTATCAGATTCTCGGTTCAGGCCGCTTCGTACTATTTTAACCACAGGATGGGAAGTTGCTATTATTTCGGCGGATACACCGGAGTATAATCGTATATTGTTAAAGATTCACATACATACACAGTTTAAAATTAACATGATTGTTTACCTTAGACATCGATCACCGTATCTAAGTCTGACGAAGCAGTTACGGAGAGAAAGGCAAACAGCTTCTATCATATATATACATAGATAATCTAGACAAAAAGTTATCCTTTTTAGTTACCCTTTAAAGGAATAAAAGGATACATATCAACACGTGTAATTATATGGAAAGATGGAGAACACAGTTGACTTGGATCGCATGACGTGTTATGGAAATTCGACTAAATATTTACAGGATCTAAGATATTAAATATTACTACTAACTACAAGTACAATCAAATAAGCTTAAATTTGTATTAGCTATAGCTGCTTACAGAATTATACTATACCATGAAAATTACTAGGAATTTTATCATTATCATTATGCCTTCCGTAGAACATTATTTATTTACATGGTCCTCTATGGGTCTCTATGGTCGTTTCTAATATTACCGATTGGAAGTGGCCTACATCTACCGTCTTTCTCAACATGGTGACTTGTTCACCTTTTTGGTGAACGTCTTACACTTCTCTTGCCAGTCCGTGGTTTTAAATACAGAACCCTAAGGTAAGGCTACAGTGGCCATCTGCTCTACACGCTATGTGACCTGCCCATTACTATTTCAACTTTATATTGCGTCGGTTACACGCAATATATAACAGGCGAAATAAATAAAATAGAAAAACTAGTTCATATGTAAAAAAGTGCACGTAATTCTTCATTTAACAATGCTTGTTATTAATGTACGTGGGAATACTCAAAATAAATTACGTTTAAACATGTAAATGACGTGTGGATCAGTAAACCTGTATAAATATTTTCACAAAGAATTAATTTTTTGTCATTTTAATTGATATTTTACAATATACTTGAAACAGTTACGAAAAACGGAGGGTTTTGGCATTGATTATAAATAATCAATTTTTTTGTTTCCTGCTTTCAAATGTTTTATTTGTTCTACATTTGCATTTTTTTTTGGTTAAATCTAATCCTAATAGCCTGGAGACCTTGTGATCATTTTAGTTATCAATATTGTAAACATTTTGTGCCCTGTCATATACTTCCTTACTTAAGTGTTTTATTAACTTTAATTTTATTTACTTTCCTATATTACCATTCTACAATCGCATTCCAACCATAGTCCAAGCAATAGGAACAAGAACGTTCGCTTTTAATACGGTCGATTCGTTTCAAACAAAAGATATTGGGGAGTTGTTCGTGACTAACACAAGGCAAGGGAAAGGGGCCACGGCCCGCATGTAGCAGAGTGTAACTGTTAGATGGCTCACACAATTGCTATCAAGATAAATATTTCGGTTCTTTGTTTTGGCATTTGTCAGGCGGCCGGTACGATGGGAACGGCTGTTGGAGTCCTTTATATTATTTTACAATATGTACATAAAAATTTTGACCAAATCATTATACATTTTTAAACTATTGTAATTATTGCACTATTGTAATTATTGCACCTCATATTAGCCAATATACGCTTACTGCAAGACATAGACCTCCTCTAAAGGCCGGTCTAATGTTACCCGCATCCAGCATCTTCATGCAACCTGGACTATGTCGTCGGCCCACCTATTATTGGGTCTACAAAAGATAAAATTAAGACATAAAATAATAATCATAACTAATGAATACATCAGGCTAGTAATTTGGTCAAACATGGAGTAACGCGAATTTTGAAAACATTTTTTTTTAAATAATATTATAACGTTATTTATTATTTGTGAAACCATTGGCTTGATAGGGTGCAGCATACAATAATTGACAGTGATTTGTTTCATAGATAAAAACAGGTTTTTTGTTTACTTCGAGAATTAAATAATACACCATTAACAATTAATAATTTAATAAATAACACTTTACCCTACAAAATATAGTAATCATTGCAAAAAATATTTATAACTTATTTAACTATAATTGGACTTTGGAACAAGAGGTTGTAAGACATATGCTTGACCTGTTGCTCTATCTACGACATGTCCAGTTGATGGTTCCAGGAATAGCCGTGGCGCTGCAGCTTGCACTTCAGCATGTTGATGGTGCCTAACACCAGCCCCGCCTTCGTAAGGTACGTAATGCTTTGGTTCTACTTGAGGTACAAATTGAGTATGTTTTTGTCTATTTTCTTTTTCTTTTTGTCCTACAACTAAAACAATATCATCTTTCCCTCTTGGTTGCTCTTCTTCGGATATTTTGGATGGCTGAGTAGGTTTCTTAGGATTCTGAACTGTTTGGTAGGTTTCCTTTTCGCTGCTGGCTTCTGCTTCATATTCGTCGTCATCCTGAGCGGCTTCTGACTGTTCATTATTTTTTATTTGTTTTTGTGGAGCTCGTCGCCGTTTTTTATCATTTTCGGTTTTCTGAACTTTTGATTTTGCATCGGCTCTCTTTGCTCTATTATTTTCTTCGTATTTTGATGCAGCTTCGGGGTCATATTCATCTGCTTGATAGTTGGGGGATTGTTCGCTTGGTTCATCATAGGAATCGTTCTCATCATTTTCGTGGTATGAACCATCATCTGAGTTATAATATCCATCGTCGCCGTGGTTGCCTGCGTGTCCTGCATGATTTAGGTCCCAGTAGTGTTCACCATATCCGCCTTTTTTGTCGCCCCAACGAACCTAATTGCGAATACTATATTAGAAAATAGTTATTGAGTTTGAAAGAATGTGATATCATGAAGACACCGCTCCTACTAGAAGTGGTAATTCTAACATGAAAATTTCCTAATTAGGTTATATTGGACATTAAAGTTTGCCAAATGAAAAAGTAAATTAATTTGTTAATATAAAGATTGATGCTGGAAAAAGAAATAAGCGTTAATATAGAAGAGAAACATATAGAAGTAAAAGAGAAGCAGAAGCGTACTTTAGCAGAGAACAGTCCTGTCGATGGCCGAGCGCGCTCATGCCTCTCAGTGAAGTGACGTTCATTGCCCAAGCGATGCCCTTGGTCATAGTCTTCATGCGTCGGTAAATGCCTATATCTGCAGCCAAGCCAAGCAAAGCGCGACAGAGAAAGAAACATAAAGAGATTAGACACGAAGCGAAACATAAATTCGTTACTTTTCCCATGTCCCTGTGGTTCTTAAAATCTTTCTTCTCGTAACGCTGCTCCCAAGTGTTAGGGTCCTCGCAAACGTGACCGAACTCAATCTTGTATGGACTCAACTGTACTGAGAAAAAATCCCTATAAAGTAAATTAATTTTTTATCATTACGTATCATCCAGGGAGAGATGATTCTTTTCATGAAGACAATAGTAGATTGCAGGCTCTGGGTTTAGTTGAAAATTATTTTATATTCGTGCTAGGGTAATGGTTAACAAACACGTATTGAATTATTTCTGATAGAATGCCTCTTTAGTAGTATTAAATTTCTCCAATAAAACTTAAAATAGCATTTATTGTGCAATCCGATGATTTATGTAGTTTCTTTATCCTTAACCATGATGCTTGTATTTTAAAGTTTTGTGGCCTAAATAAACTTAATTAATGCAACATGTTTTTAAAAAAGTTGTCTCCTAGGTTTTTATTACTAATATCTATATCTTGTCCTAAATAATTTTATATTCTAATGGTTTTTATTATAAAGTACATGTTAATTAATGTTTTACTAATTGGAATTTTTTAAATAAAAAATCGCTGTTATTTCATATATCATTGTAGACTAGCAATTATCATCATTTTCCTCCTAAAGTCTTTGTTTGCTTTGTCGGCATACACAGATTTTGGATTCCCATGAACGGGGACAAAAAGACATCTAGCCCAAATATGTTTTTCAGGAACTAATTTTGAGGGCTCCCATGGAATCTGTGGCTAAGTCTGCCACATAGAAATTTCACCGAATTGAGATAGCCTAAAATGTAGTGGACTATTACCCTTCTTTAGACTTATCATACGAAATAAAAAAAGCAATGGCGTAATTACACGCAGTTTTTAGTTGGTCATAAAAAAATAATGTTTTTTTACAAATATTATTATTTATTAGTATTTTTCTTCATAGTAATAAAAAATTCTTTATGATTTTCAAATATTAAACTGATAAATTTATTTGAAATAACAACGCTTTCTGCCAAAAGCATTGTCTTAAGACCGTCGTATTTATTTGAAAAAAATCCGTTTCAAAACTAAAATTTGACAAAAATACTTACTGGAAAAATTTTGCCTGCGCTTCAACTGTTGTTGGATTTTTCGGTGGACTTCTCACAGTGACACATCTTACTGGACTCCAAGCTGGTCCTGAATATATTATTAGAATACACCACAACCATTTCTGAAATAAATATTTGAAAATTAATGCCGATTCTCGTATATTATAATTATAATACGAAAATCTCAGAATCAAAGATACAATTATAGAGATAAAAGTGTTGATGTAAAGTGTAAACATTAGGAAGAAAACTATTCTCTACGTGCATCTTGTAAGAATATAAAAGTAAAATACATTATGTAAACATCATACATATGTAACAAAATTGACGAATTATGTGTTAATAATAGTTAACATTACTTATACTGTTTTAGTATATTAATCATATTAAAAATACGAAAGTATTTTAAGAGCATATTTCAGTTTTAACAAAAAAAGTCAATTGACAATGCCGATAAAACCGTTATATTCCAATATAGAACACTGAAAAGGAAACTGGAACAACACTTTCACTATGAACCACCGTTATCGACACTTGTTGTACGATTGTCATCTTTAATTTTAATCAAAGATTAATAGTAAATTAATGAAAATTAATAATGATTGTTGAGTACCATGGTGCTATTGAGACGTTGTGCCATCTTGAGTTGCTGACAGTGGGTGAGGCAAATGAAACCGATAAGTTTATTTATAGAGGCTGTAGAAATGGCGGAATAGTTACTGTCGACCGTAAAAGGCTTCTCAAACTTTGATCACACTTTTTTTTAGGTAGAGCTAAACATTAAGGAAGGAATAAAAAAAACAAACTAAAGTAAGATATCACTTGTCATTAACATAGCTTTGTGTATTCAATTTAAAAATAAATGATAAATCAAAAAGTTTTAATTCGTTTACTATTATTTTTAATGAAGCAAAGCTCTTGACGCCTTACAAAAATACAATTTAAAATACTTAAATTAATTATACACTACATTACCTTTGCTACTGGGATCCCAACGATAAATAACTTAGTAAGGTCTTATAAAACTCCAATTTTAATTGATGCACAATATTAATTACAAGACACATATGTGTATATGTGTGCAATATTAAAAAAATAATAAACTATTCTTATAAGAATAACGAATGGATCAGACGTACGACAAGGATATTTTGGTTTTATGGACTAAAATTGTAAATACAGTTTCCGTGTATATTAAGCATTATTTTTCCTTCACCACAACACTATTATCATTATCATCATCAATTCAACCATGAAACGTTCTCAGCTGTGTATAAGCTTTTCCCATAGATTTCTAATAGGACCCGTATAAAGCAATCTGCACCCAGAATGAACATAATACACACGTTATAGTATTTTAGGGAGTGTTTTTTATTTGGCAACGGTTTATGAAATTTATAATAAAACATTTTTGAATTCTTATGGGAAGCTATCTGTGAGATGTTAAGAGTATTATAGCCTTATTCTGGTTTTTTAGCTCTTTATAATTCAACTCGTAGATACCACTTCAAATTAAAATGAACACTTTATCAGAGTACTTTTTATTTCACATTGAAAAAAGGTTTTTTTAACAATCATTTCATTATCATTCTCATCACGTCAGCTGATAGAAGTTCCACTGTAAGGTCTCCCTTTCCAAAGATTGACCCAATGACCAGGTCTTTGACTACCTGCATCCAGCCACTTTCCAGACGAAACGGTACATATAAACGTAAGAGAGCTTAGAATAGCTTATAGCCAAGGATATTTGTCTTTCTACCCCAATTGTTTTGATATGCGGCAGTATGCGGCAGTTTTTATTTGTTTTATTTGATGCAATCTTAACTAATAGATAACAAATAAATTCAGCTTTTATAGTCGTCCTAGAAGTAATATATTTGTTTCATCAATAAACGAAAAGCACTTAAGGACAATTTTTTAATAACACCTGTGTACGACGATTTCAGTAATATATGAGATAACTCGTTGCTCAAAGTTACAATCTACGTGCAGGTTAATAGATTACATGTGTTGGTTAAGTTTATATGTGTTGGTTATGTATGATACAATCTTGTACAATTAACACTTTGTGCATTAATTATATGGGATTGCCACTTCTCACAAACGAGCTTCCAGAGGGTGGGCAGCTAGGTCCTCTGGGTACTATAGTACAACACTGCGGTCGCCAACGTCCCTGCTAAGCGTGGCGAATATGATATGTCCCCATAGATATCTTTTAGAGACTTATGCCTTGCAGTGATCGTCTAGGGACTGAATGATTATTTTTTTGTAACCAATATTTATTTTCCAATCTTTTCCTATCCTAACTTAACAAAATCAATATTGCTCAACATTTAAAAACCGTGAGTGACAACAAAACAACCTAAAACACAGATTTTTTCTGTTATTAATAAAGTTTGTTTGTTCTAGATATGAAGATGATGAAAACTTGAAAACAAATTGTATAAAAAACTAACTTTATAGTCCCGTAACTGTCCTGCAGGGTATAAAGCAAATACCTATGTGAATACTAGATTACGAATGTTTATACGTTAACTGGGTAATAGATATAATACCAAAATATGATTAAGCGTTTGTTTGTCAAAAAAAAAAATTTTAACAATAAATATACTCTGAATATTATACGATACATTCGATTCGACTGGAAGAAAAATCATAATCTCAGCCATAAGACGTAAGCTTCTATATATGTGTCTACCCTATAGATTTTCAATAGGACCGGTAAGAAACGGTGTTTATCTAACGTCGTCCGACCTTAAAGTGGTCGTCTGTCAAACTTGTGGGTGGACGTCATACGCTTGCCCGTCCGTGGTCTTTACTCCAGAACCTTAGGGACCAGTGGCCATCTATATGGTGTTATTTTTACGTGGCCTGCAATTTTAAAGCCTCGTTATCATAGTACCGGGTTCCCCAAATATTGTAAATGAATTTAGTTGATATCAAACATTATACAACAAAGACAATACGTCATTAAAAGTTGTTACCGCTTGGCAACCGCTAGCGGAGCGTCAGTAATTACTGTTTATATAATTCGGAAGCGATTGAAAACAAATGGAGCGATCTGATATTAAATCGGCGCATTCGTGCCGCTGAGAGGAAAGCGTCTAATTATGCGCAGTCGGCGTGTAATGAGGTGCCGGGATTATGCAAGTTTATGCAATAATTACGTCTTCTAATATTTTTATTTTGTGAACTGTATTTTCTTCGATCGACTATTATTTTTTCTATTTAATGAAGTTGAAAACTATTTGTGTTCTTGACCATTTCAAATCTTCCGCAGTACGATCTTTATATTTAAATTTAAGAACATTTTATTATAATCAAAATTTTTGAAATACTTTTTTATTTCATGACATATTCGTTATAAAATATATATTGCTTAAATCTATATATTACAATCACAACCTCAATGAGCTTGTCCGTGCATCGTAATGTTAAAATGAAAGAAAAATGCAATTGTTTCGAAAATACAAGTACGATAATTATATCCAATTCATGGATGATTTATTGATGATTTTTAGCAATAATAAAAAGAATCAATTTTAACAACTCTATGTTCATTTATTAATATTAATTTCGCTCTATTTCTTGTATAATTTATCAAAAACATGTCAGGAAAATCCAATTCGAGATCGATTTGAATCTGGTTGAGCTCCATAAAATGGCATCCTTCAAACTAAAACGTAGTTCCTTACCCGCCCTAATTTGAAGGTTTAATTTTTTATCATCACTTACATAACATACGATGCAGACAGTAAAGAATGGAGCAATTTATTGTCAAGTTTTATGATCACTTAAAAATCGTTCACATTTAACAAACCTGCTAATTTAATACGTGATATATTACCGCAGATGCGCAAAAAAAGTAACTTTTTAAGGCCTTGATAAAGTTATAATAGAGACATATTGCTATATGTCTATCAATATAATAATAAAAATCTAAACGAGAAGGCAGTTTTGTGCACCTCAAACAGAAAGTGAAAAAAAAATTCAAATATCTTTATCTTCTTACTACAACTTGCTATCTTCTTTCCAGTCATATTTCTAATAATTTACCAAAGTTTCACGGCGATTGGATATATAGTTTTGGGTGTGATATGAATATATTAAGTACAGTCAGACAGACAGACATTTATTTTTGTATATATAGATTGATCGTATATAAATACACTCCAAAGACAAGTCAAGTGGAGTTTCAATAAATAATAAGTAATACAGGATTTTACGGATTTCAGAATACTACGAAACAACACATTTACGTTCATTACTCGAAGACATTTAATTATGTAATATGGGATATATTTAGCCATCCATATCTCTGTTAGAATTTAAACAAATAACATTGCTATGCTATATGTTTAAATTAAGTCAATAATATTAATTTTAATAGCTTTAGTTGAGCCATGAATTAAGTACGATTTTTGAAGTTAATTTAAAATAAAAATCGATAAAAAACCAACAACGAAGTCTATATCGAATCTATAACAAACAGTAAAGTCTACTTTCACACAAACGTTGCCGATTTAAATTAGGCTATGCTGAACAATAAGTGTTGTGAAACGTCCCAATGAGAAAGTATGTCAAATTGGTATAGTCAGGGACGTAAATAAGATTCTGTACTGTCTGGTAAATAAGTAGGATATTTACTTAACCCTCTAAGCATACAAATAACGTATTTTATTACTGGTGCAGACTTATCGTCGCTATTTTCATGAAAAATTCTTATTAAAAAATGATAACCATATTTCAAGTAAAGTTTCTATATTTCACAATTACAACGTAAATACATTTTTCAAAGAAATTAACAAAGAATCTATATGACATATCACAGCTAATATAGACAATGGTATGTCAAACATGTGTCCAGAAATTTTTTTTTTCATAATTCTCAAATTATTTTTGTAAACTTACAATAGATTACGTGCTGCCGCGACACTTGATTTAATAATGCATTTTTGGTTTTTTGCCGACTAGAAATATATTAAAGAGTACTAATGAGTACTACACAAATAAATTTATGGAAAAAGATCTCATTTAAATAATGTATACCGAGTCCACTATATAATTATTTTTACTGTAAGAAATTCGATATATAAAAATTATAAATCTGAGAATGGCAATAAGAAGTAGGAATGAGGAAGATGTCCAACGAGCCGTATTTTTAAAAACTGGACATTCTTAGGGCGTCGTTAAAAACAAATACATCTTTACAACAAATAGTTAGTTGATTTTAACTTAAACTAGTAAATATTACAATGGAGTCATCAGATGGTAGGCTCCATAATGTACAAAAAAGGTCGGGGATAGCTAGGTCAAACACACAGCGTTCGCATCGCTTCGTCACGCAGCGAAGCGTAAAATTGATCGATAGAAAGTGTTCAAAATTCGTTTTCTTTCTTGTTTATAAGAGAGCGGTCGGAAACGCAGACGCCATTGGTGTCTTGATTTATAAGTCAACAGTTACCGAAACATGGATCGTTACGCTTTGGTAAGTATTTGTTGTTTTATGTAAAGCGATTTGCAAACGGTAATGCACGACTTTGTCAAGGCTGTTAAAGACATACTGAACATCAGCGACAGAAAAACACTTCTTTAACGTTTAATAAGAACTGTAGAAAGGATCTATTCTTCTTAATACACAATTAGCTATCTGATTTGTTTGTTCTTTAGAAATAAGTAATTATAACTTCCGATTATTTATCTGTATTTGTATCATCTTAGAATTATGTAAATTCTGTAATCTATTACAATAAAATAACATAAGTAATAGTGCAACATTAAATAAAACAATAAAACAAATATATATTCTTTCGAAGAGGCTTCGCTAAGAACCATTAAAAAGTCATTACATAGATTTAATGTCCACCCAAATATATATGTATAAATAGTATTGTTACTATCAATTTTCTCCATAAAAGAATCCAAATATAACTTAGATATATAATTTGAATTATTATTGATTGTAAAAAGATTTTAAATGATAGATTAGCTTATTAATAAGACATAACAAAATTTAAAGAGAGCTGTGCTCGGCATTGCTTGAAATCGTATTAGTAATGAGGAGGACTGACAAGTTGAAGTGACAATGGTTATATCGCGCAAAACAGTTTGCTGCCGCGATCATAAGGTTCTATAGTGGAGACCACAGACCGGTAAGGGCCGTGTAAGACATTCATTTATAAGGTTGACTGATGATTGACCTTGTTTAGTTTGTCGAAAAACGGCATGTAGGCCGCTTCCGAGCGGCATTATTGGAAACTAAACGGAGTGGCCCATTTCCAGCAGTGAACGCCACAGTCAATGAGTTTTTTTTTTTAAGAAATTGATAGAGGTTGTTAAGTAGGTTTTATATCTCTGAATCAATCATTATGATCTGATAGAACACGGTGCTGCTTTTCATTAAGTCTGCACTAGTCAACTTAAGACCTCTATTGTTAGGTTTCACTCAAAAAGATCTTTGATATTGAGATTTTCAGATTCATTTGTTTAGTGTCTAGTCTCTTTCGTAATAAAAAGACATCCGCATCTTTTATCAACACATAACTTGCGTGTACATATTCGTTACACTTGTAATAACTATTCTTACTTAATTTGAAAGTTAAAATAACAATCAAAATTTTGTTTTGCGCAAAGATAATACTTCTTTTTTAACCGCTAATTGTAGTTAACGCAATAAACAAAGCGAGTTATTAAGATGCTCGTGTATTCATTACAAAACAAGGAAAGGAGATTGTTAAAATGTTTCTCATTTTATATTTAACTCGTATCATATTTTATTTTTACTATCTTACGAGAGGAATGATATATATCCATATCTCATAAGAAGCATATCAAAATTCGACTAAATCATAATTGGAGACCAACTACTATATTATCTAATAATCGAATCCCTGCAATGCATTTATTTTATTCTAGTATAAATGTAATAATAGTACAACATATATTCATAACCCAGATGTAATCAAAAATATATATTTAATAAATAAGTGTCATTTAAACAGCAAAAAAAATTGGAAATAGAATTAAATATGCATGTAATACTAACTACTACTATACTACTACTACTACTACTACTATACTACTACTAACACTAATATACTACATTATAAGTATGTTAGACAATAAAGTAATATAATCGATTTAAACAAAAAAAAGTAATTAATTGTAAACTGTGACATATGTTTTATACACATGTGTAAGATAATGAAGTTTAATTTTTAAAATATACAATATCCGTAACATTGTTCTGCAAGTAAATGTAGAGTCTGTGAGAGAATTGTACAATACAAAAGCATACTATGTTACTACAGAACTCGTAAAGATATTAAAAAATCAAGTAACTCTTTACGAAACTACATTGAAATCGTTATATTAATTACGTATATAAGATATTTCAGAACTGCGTTATCGCAATAAGCGCTCCAATTTTATCAATCAGGGCCTTTCGTTTTGTTATGAATTGTATTAATAACGGATTTATCGCATGACGGCAAAAATTTCAACACCAACCCTTTACGTAAACACCTATTATTTTACAAACATAGGGAGAACTATTTCTCCTATATTTATTACTACGAGTATATAATATGTATTAAGATGTGATCTAACCTATTTACTACCATAACCTTTTTTATTTAGAGTAATAATAATCTTAATTTTAATTTCAGTCGTAGTCCTCTGCTAGACATCGACCTCCTTCATAAATATCCAATAGGTCCTATTGAAAGCGGCCTCCTTACAGCATTATAATACTTGAAATGAGTTAATGATCAAATCAAGATGGAAATTTTAAAATAAAAAAACTTGTACAGAATCGCAAATCCCACGTAACTAAAAATTAAAAAAAAAAACATAACGAATTAGTGGTCATTTTTAACTACTCAATAATATTAATTCTTTTTCATTTTAGTTGGTTCTGACATGTGTGATTGTCTGTACATCAGCGTGGTCTAGACCTTTCTACCCAGTTCATAGAGTCCGCGCACCTGTCCGAGTGACCAGATTTGCACCGCCACCGCATCAACCATATCATAGAGAACCATGTATGATATTTAAAATTATTTTTCTAACTTTATTTTGTTAAGAACTACCAACATATTATTTCCAGGGATGTTTTTTATATAAAAAAGGAAGGTATTTGACTATTGCTTGCTTCCGAAACTTAATACGCCCCCTCAACCCCGCATGCAAATGGAATTACGTAAATCAGTTTTTAACGAAACTCTACTCGGCAAAAGGATTTTTCCTACCAAATCCAAATCTCTAAGTGATATGGTTCTAACCATATCACTTAGAGATTTGGATATATATCATGATAAAAAGAGAAGATACATAAGTGGAAAGCTCTTATATATCTATGTAGATAACAGGGACACAAATTTAAATGCAAAATATCTTTACATGACTAGGCAAAGATTAGTAGATATTTTTAAACATAATTTAATAATATTTTATATACATTTTAAGATCAGCCATATTAATAAGTTGACAAATAAATTGTAAATTATTGAGACTTAATAATCACGCTAGTCAAATCTAATTAACTTTTTTATTTTCACTTATAATTGATTTTAATTATTTTTCAAAGACATTGTTTTTGACATTTAAGTGTTTGTAAAAGAACTACATTTAGCTTTTGTCCGATTATATTCCTTTTGTATTACAAGGATGTCAAGGTTAGTGACATTGTTTGTTACAAAAATTTACTAACAGTAGAGATCTTTTAAGCTTTTTTTATTTTATATGCGATAGATAAATTTGAGTTTTGTTATATTTTTATTGTTTGTTTACTAAATATGGTCGATCTACAATTGTCTAGAGACATGTTGAACATAATTAGTTTAAACGAGGAATAATCTCTAGGTAATGAATGCTTGAAGTAAATAAGAATCTGAAGTATATAAGAGACTCAACTATTTGTTTTTATTACAATTAATTTGTATTATTTATAGGTAAAGATAAGACGTCAAATTCAATATTTTCGTAAAATCCTTACGAAATTGTATTAGGGCTTTGTGTATAACGTATTATTTATTTTTAGAATAACATAGGACTGTAGTTACGTTAATATACGCTCATTATAAAATATAAGAGCGCTTGACCGCTTTAGGTACGTGAGCAGTAGGACAGGAGAGGGCGCTATTGTCAAGACGTGTGAATACTTCTTTAATTATCTGTATCTTAATTTATATATAATAAATAAATTTCAGCTCCGATTCGTCAAGAAGAGCCTCAATGGCATAGACCCAAACGAGACTTTGAAGACCACGATTATAACTCTGATCATCGAGGCACCAGCGGCGTCACTGGTCCAGTCCATACGTTCGTGAAGACCGACAAGAATGCCAACTACAAATGGGGGGTGCGTCATCACGTGGGAAACAAGTACGCTTCCTAGGTCCACTGTGGGATTACTGTTATTTTATTTATTTAGTATTAGTGCTAGAATTAATTGTTGTGTTTGTCGTTTAGTTGACGTCAATGTTATTTAGTGGTTTAATAAATATTAAAAATAATTGTTACTGTTATTTATGATAAACGGAGTAGTTAAAAATATTGGCTGTATTCGATTGTTGATGGGCGCTGTTAGCCGTTTTGGCTTTTACAGCTTCATCGGACTCAGGGTTCGCGGATCCAAAATCCGCGAGCCTATAAACTAAAAAAATTGTGCACTAAAATTATTGCGTAGTAAAAATTACATTTAAATGAAAATAAAATTTGTGATAAAATTGATAAAATAAATCGCACCTGTGTTGGCGAGGGATGATGGGGGAAGGAAGTCTTGTAGTATACGCTGCGTATAGTGCAAAACTAGACCAGTCCCTACACGGGCAAGCCCGTGCTTCGCCTACGCTTATTTGCGTGACATACACAGACTCATGCGAGGTCATTCATAACACACGAATTGAACATTAACTTGTACGTTAGTAACGAAGACCTGCTAGTAGACTTGGAGTTAAACTAAGAAACGGTTGCTCAGTTTTATTTACAGGTATCAATCCATTACCTACTCTACCGCTAACAATCCAAAGCTCGTTAATTGTAGAAGAGTTCCGGACGTTGAGGCGATATTAGACATTAAAGAAACTACTTACGAAATAATTTTCAACCATTCGAAAACTAACCTGCTTCAACACAGCGTTCGGCTCTTAAATCATAAAGGAATGCCCCGATATTAGACAGAAGCGTTGCTACGGTTTCTTCCGCCAATTCTTCTTTCAGCGCTAACACCTTTCGAAATGGTACTAATCTAAGCCAGACAATAACTACTGACCACGTCGATATCTGGTCTTTTCGGGCATCCTTGGGGCAGAAATCTAATGAAGTATCGAGTTGCAGCCTAAGCCGAAGTCTCCCCTCGGAGACCCTTGGACTCCATGAAACCTGAGTTTAGGCAATTTAAGAGCTCGTCGGCCTCCTAATAACATAATATAACATAGCGGCCCGAGCCTTGGCTCCTGAAGCCGCCCAAGAGTATTGCTGTCTATAAAATAATTTTAGGCTAAGCGCTACTTACACCCTGCAACCTTAAATCTACAGAAATTTCAAATACTGCTTTTTTAATAATTAGGTAACAATGTAATCTAGTCAAAAAAAGACAATCGACTATAAGGACTCAGAAAAACAACAATCGTTTAGGAGAAGGTTAATGAGAGAAGAGAAATACATATTTACATATACGCTGGAAGGTCTGTATAGCAAATGATAAATGTAGACCTATTACTATAACAACTGTTGTTGATAAATTATTAAGAAGCTTAAATCATAGTTAGTTCGATTGTAGATTTCAACTACTGCAGGCGCAGTTTTATGAAATTGATATAAAAAGCGACGGCGCAGATTTACATAGACGATAGCATATCAAGACATCAGAAATCGAAAAGTTTATGATATCTACTTCTTACAAATACGATTCAAACAATTGATACAATAAACAACAAAAAATAATATGATATTAGCAAATTTTCTAAGTATTTTTAATAATGGACATATCACAGCTGCATTTGCCATGTTACGTAATTATGCAATTACTTCTCTTTATGTCTTTGAATACAAATTCTTTTACATCGTTTTCGAAAAAGGAACCGCACTCTATCAAGATGTAGAGGTATCTAATAAGGCAGCACGTGTCTGAGATATAAATTTGCCGATTCAGTGATGTAACATTTTTAAATCAGGGGAACACAGTCGCTGCTGGATCCGGTTCATTTGTATCTGTCCTCGTTTCTAGAGCTCTTTTAAATTATGTTATGCGGTGGACAAGGTAATGAAATTATAGATTAGATTTCATTAAATGATTACCAAAAGTTAACACATTACAGATATTAACAGTCTGGCCTTCAAAATTAAAAAAATACTCTAAGAATATGAGAAGTGCTTCATTTTCACCTGATTTAAACCTTTAATTTTCCTAAAGTAAATAAGGTTTACGTCTAATACGTCCAGCAATATTTTAACTTAGGACCCTTACCAGAAATCAACGCCATGGTAGCAATCCATAGCAATCCTTTAATAGAAACTAAGACAATATATAATACTTATTTTATTACGAACATACATTTTGCTCCCCGATGAATTTATTTCTTATTACTCAATAAAATAAGTGAAATAACAATACAGATACTCAATAGTGTATATAATAATTATTATTCTCTGATATTTTCACAAGTGCCAACTTTTTATCTCTGCATTACTCTATGTTCGCTGGTAGAGAATGCCCATAACGTTTTAAATCTGTCATTACACCTAGTGTTAAAAAGAGTAACTAAAAAATGAACATTATTAATAGACAAATAAATTTTAAAATCCGAATAAGAAAATATAAATGAAAACCGTATATACTTTTGAAAACATAGCCGCGTATGTGACATGCAAATGATAGCCCATTATTCATTTTTCAAAATTTTAAAATTTTCAAAGCTTATATATAGAAGTATAATATGCTTTTCTAGATATTTGTTTTATAATTAAAAGAATAATAGAGGACATCACTTCTCAGAAATTCTTTATGATGATGGTTAGTTGATACTGATCGATATTTGAATTTAAATGTGGAATAAAATGATATACATAAGTACTTTGTTCCAAATATTTGAATAATTCCACAAATAATTGAAGCCAAAGCGTATTTAAGGAAAGAGGGAGATGGAATCATTTAATGTATTTAGAATGTAAGGTTGATTTGTGAGAAACAATTAATGAAATAGAAATAACTATCAAAGCGCCAGTAAAACAACGTTAATGTTGTACGTACAGAATTCTTTTAGTTAAATATCAAGCACAAATGTCCTAGAAATGTTTCGCATTACTGGCAAGTGGACGTATCAATTCTACCTTTAATTTAAATATTATTTTTCCGAACAAGTATTTTAGTTGACTAACCCTAAGCGACCACGCCTGTTCACTCGATCGAATGTCTTATGAAATATGTACAATTACACCAGCTTCACATGAGCAATGTAACAATTTGGAGTACATGCAAAACTAACCACTATGTATTGTAAGTAAGTATTGATATTGGTTGTAGAGCTCTGTTGGTGCTGAGGAAACTTGTGTTGGCTGTTATACTTGTCCGTATCTTTCGCCGTCACTTAGACAGTCAAGTGTGACATAATTTTCGAGTTTCTGCATTAACCATTCTGGTTGGTTAGTGATAAGTCGACCTCTTTCGTATGAATTCGTTCGATCACGAAATTGCCTAATTAAAAAGATATTTTTATTCAGAAGGTTTAAATACCTTATTCAATATTATTATTTCACTGTACACAATGCGTATATGTAATTAGTGATGGGCGTTATTAGTTTCTGCGGCTTTTAAGATTGATCGAATTCAGAGCTTGTGTGTACAATATATACCGTACAATATTTGTCTAAATATATTTTTAATCTGATAATTCAAATCTCTATAGTTGGACACCAATAACTGATACGTTTAGAAAATAATCACACTAGGTTAGTTTAACTTTGGGGAAAAGTCAAGGTAGGGTACGAGACATCACTGAATCTCTCAATATCTTAATACGAAGTTCTGCGACCATTGTGCGTAACCGGTGATGACTTATGGAACTGAAACGTGGTCTCTTACTTCGGGACTTATTGGCATGCTAACATTCGCTCAACAAGCAATGGAGAGGGATATGCAAAATTTCTCTACAATATCGAATAAGGAGTGAGGCGATCTGTAGACGAACGAAAGTTACCAACATAGCCTAGCCTGTTGAGTGTTGCAGTTGAAGTGACTATGAGCAGACCACATAGCGCGCCGAACCGGTATGGCTATGAGATCTAGTCGAGACCACGGATCGGCAGATGCAGAGAAGAACGTCCACCTACAAGATACACAGACGATGGTGTTAAGGTCGTTGGAACACGTTGGGTGCAGCCTTGGCAACCAGTACTATTGTAAATCTTATACCCTGTGTCTCGAAAGCAATTCGTGATTTTGCATAGAGCTATGTAAAATATACTTTCATGTTACATTTTTAAGTAATAGTCATTAATGCATATAAAAATATAAAAGTTCGTGTGAAAAAAATCCTTATCAGTAATTTTTAATACAGAGCATACAAAATTCAAAAAAACTTTAATAGAAAGTGTAACAAAATCAAATAAAGAAAGTTCTCCGGTAATTTAGTTACTATTTTCCTTCATTTGGGTACGCTGTAATAAAGATCAGAGAGAGTGTGAAGAAATTTTCACAAAAAATTAGATTGAAATTAATTTGCGTCAATAAACGATACTGTTTTTAAAACCAATTTTTTACACTTTATTGTACCCCATAAATAATTTCTAAAAAAATAAACTATTTATGTACAGGTATAAGAGGCGATCTTACCGCTCGACTCGATCTCTACTTAACAACCTTTGGATAGAGATGAGATATATGAAGAAAAGGGCAGTTTAGGGTGTATATACATACAAATACATAAATTACTATACTCACACACATATATCCAAAAATACTTATATGTTAATGTATATTTGGAAAAGGTATTACAAAAATAAGAATCAATAACAAATGCTATACAATATCCTATTTTAGAGACCAAGGAAGTGCTCTTTTACCACCTTTTTAAATGCTGACAGCAATATATAATAATAACACTGGCTGGCTAGCCCGCCTTGTCTTATCTTAACTACGAATAATTAATTCAATTCTTAACATTAAACTATGTTTTGGGAATAAGTTATTTCAAAAACATCGTTTTTATTGTATCGCTTTTTGATACACAATTTTCTTAACTATATTCTCTGGTGCATAAATAAATAATGTTGATTCCTTTTCAATACGGTAACTGGCGACTTACGACTTGCTATGTGAAATACATGAATTATACGGGATGCGCTTCGAAAAGAGCATCGCGGGACAATTGTTTAAATAAAATTTAATTCTTATAATTTTTCTTTTTAATGAATACCGTAACTCTTTTTCCTAGGACGTTGGTTGCGACCTGGAAGCGTTTGGTGATGATACCCATAACATCGCCAAAAGTATAAATGCAGGTGTCATCTGCGATAGAGTTGTAATTTGAAGGTTTGGCGTATAAATAGCGTAATTAAAGAAAAAAATACGATTAAAGATTTTTCAACGTGAAGGAAATGCGGAGTAATATACCGCCTTTTGGCAGTAGTTCGCTTACATACTTTTTTGTGTTAGTGTCACTAATCAAACAGGTGTATATATAAATAGCACCAATTTACCAAAAAAAAATTGCAGACTTTGCAATCCTTTTCAGCCTACGTAAGTAGCTTGGGTCAGCTACTTTGATAAAGTAATGAACCGGTTATTTTTGACCTGGTCGAACAAGCGATATTTCAAAATACAAGCTTGGACAATTACTTAAAGTCCGATTGGATTGATGTTAAACGAAAAATGTAACGTAACACATACTTTCCCTTTTTGATAAATAACAGTTGAATTTCGTTCATTATTGTATACAGAATGATGGGTTATAGGAATTTCGTTCATTATTGTATACAGAATGATGGGTTATAGGTGTAAAAGACTTTAAAGGATGCGGTAAACATTTCCAATAGAACCGGTTGAAATCGGTATGTCTTCCGACGACTTTTACAAGTCTGCATTCTGTCCATCTTGTTGGTGGACGTCCTGCACTAAGTTTGCCGATTCGTGGTCTCCACAACAGAACCTTACGGCCCTGAAGCCACCACTTTTGCGCACTATATTGCTTGCCCACTTACACATCGAAAATTATATGAAAAGTCTTTGCGTTTATCTAATTTTGAAAGAAGATTGGCTAAAAATAATTATATAATATTGTCTTTTTAGACAATATTATCTTTATTTTTAGCACACTAGTTCAAAATGTTATTTCTACGTAATTCATACTATGAGACAGACATGCCAGTGTAGTGTTTTGTTAAGCAGCAAGTTTTATCATAATTTTAATGTTATGAAAATAAAACTTGTACACGGTGATTACAGTTAAGTGTAAAGTTAAATAAGAAACTTTTAAAAGTGTAAATGGATAGCTTATATGTTAGCGAAAAGCTGTAAAGCTTTTACACCTATTTTCAATTATCTTGTAAAAATTGATTACTCTGAAATAAATTAAATTAATTAAATGTTGCTTTTGGAATATGAAAAGCTAAAAACTTCAAGCAGTACAATATCTGCAGCAACAAATAGACAACACTTAATTTTTATATATTATTGTTATGTTACCTATGTATCATTATGTTATTGATTATATCTGAAGCCATTGATTTTTTGATAGGGGTACCATACTCTGTTAGGCAGCAAATGAACAACGCATTCAACTTTTTAAAGCTCCTATACCTGCAACTATCTTCCTGGATATTTGTTCTGTTTTCTCGTATTTTATAGATATCAAGAGAAACTCCTTTATACTTTTAATGATTTAAAGACAGAATGTTCTCATTAATTAATTGTAACAAGTGTAAACGTTTGATCGAAGTTCTCAGACAGGTTTTTGTTATGCAATACACGCAGATCAGTGCCCTAGTTAGTAAACACGTAACTGATATGGACGAAATATTATTAACAAACTCTACTCTCGGCTTTACTCACTTATTAATCGGTATCTGTGCTGATTAGTGAATAATTTGATTTATTATTTAAACAAAAAACATATAAAAATGGAAAATGCTGGATGTGGGCCGCTTCTAACGGGTCTTATCGGGTATCTGTAAAAAAAGCCTGTCCAATTGTGTGTGATGATTATGATAAAATCTTAACTTTACTGTATGTACTTTAATATATATTTCCTACAGATTATAAAGTATTTACGTAATGAAACATCTTTGTCACAAAATAAATTTATAAAGGACTTAAATAATCTGTTAAAAATTTTTGGCTAATTCACGGAGTTTGTAGTTTAATTGTTATCGCTTCGAAAAAATAAGATGTTTTCATCTCTAAGATCCTTAATAATTACTGGTGATAAAGCTTCTTAGTTAGCCATTTTGTTATTACTAAAAATTTCTATGTTTATCTTAGTTGCATGTATTGTTTTATTATTGATTATTCATGCGCGTAGCCAATATTTACTTTTCAATAATTAATCTAGAAGGCTCCTTGGATAGCCTCAGATCAGGCTGTCACATAAAGTTTATACCGGATTCGAAAGCTGCTGAGTTGTTAGTGGTTCGGTAAACACTCCATGAACAGAACTCGGCTTTATTATTGTCTGATTCCGAGTTGCCCGAAAAGACCGTACCTCAGCTTGATCATTTGCTGGGGCTAACATCCAACGAAAACGAGTACGTTTAATATTTACATTTTAATTGTTGTTGTAATTAGAAAATTGTTGCTCAACTTTAGCCAGTTTTTCTATATACACGTCAAAGCAATTTATACAGTCATATTCCTAAACATGTTTTGTAACGGTGAAATCTATTTCTCTAGATCCTACTAAAACCATCGCGACTTTTGTATTTTCAGAACAAGAATATTTAAAGAAGTTACGTGGGTATTTATTCTAAATATAAGGCATATAACAAAAGAAATAGAAAGAAAACAACAGTTTTGATACGAGGACATCCTATTTCTGCCTACAAATTGTAAGCTACGGACAGACACATTTACTTGAATTTTTATAGTAATATATCTGTATGTATTGATAACGTTATATGTCAACAGAGCTCCCGTTACCTCTATGAAACGAAATACGTTTACTACAAATCCCTATTTGACAGTTGTTTTTTTATAGACCTTGAGATACATGCGAAGTACGTTTTAATTTACTTTTAAATTTATTATCCTCATGTCGCACTTTCATAATTCTTGTTTGAAACAGCAATAAAAGTGGTAACATAAAAACAGGTAACTGTTTTTAGTTGTTAGTTAACATTTTAAATATCAATGTTTTTTTCCGTTTTTAACGGTGTACACGGAAACTTTTAGTTAGTTTAAACTTTGATATTATTAACAGCGTAAAACAAAATCTCTGTTTTGGTAAACCCTCTATTTTTTCCTGCTTCGTGTGGCTTAAATGTAGAGAAAAATATTTATTTTTATTGAATTTTTTGAAATTGAGTCACCTAAAATAACTAACTAGTTATACCTATGTGTGTACATATGAACAATGATAAATACATTTTTAATAAACTCTTTTCTTCCTGCAGGTACAATTTCAGAAAGTACGTTTTTAGCTGATCTCTACTAACCATAAGAAATATTGGCACAAAATTTCAAAGACTCTACACTCTATGGTTCTAGCGATATCGTGATGAGTCAGTACATAGGCAGAAATCTCTTATATATCTACAGATTAAGACTGAAAAAAAAGAAGTTAAAAAATTGTTAATAAGGCTGTAGATTTTTATGCTTAGATTTCTATGCTTTGGTAGTTTATTTCACAAGACGCTAGTTTCGGTAGTTTAATTATTGGGCTAAAATGTATCTTGTCTTCACACTAAGCAAACGCGGGAATGCATTAAGTTAGGCATTTGAAAAATTTGTGTAGTAGCAAAATTTAATTGTCATCTAGCAGTATTATCACGTAACGTATAAAAATAAATAATTTTCCGATCTTATGCAATATAGCAATACCTAGAGGCTGTCAGTTTTTACAAGACAAGTCACGATATTTGGTGGGCGATACGAATGAATCTAACAATCGGCACTTGAGAACTCACGACACCAAAATTAACAATTGCATGCGCTAGATCCCCGCTAGAAGCCTTGCCTCACGGATTAACGGTACTTAGCAATTACGTTCAGTAAACTCTAACCTTACTTTTCCTTCGCCTCACCTTGTACGTGCGAAATAAAATTAAAAAAAATCGATTTCATATTGATAAAATAATACATCAACATGAAAGTATATAAAAATATTAATATAATTTCAGGGGATCTCTTAGATTTAAATAGCTATGAAACTTGAATTTAGACGGGAAATTTCCTTACGCCAAGAAAATTTAATCTTAGGGATTTTATAAAATTACACCGCATGTTCAGTTGAATGAGTGTTCTTTCGTTTACAATGTATACAAAGGGTGTAATGAAATAATCAATCTGTTATTAAACAACTCCTAACGAAATATATTACCTTCGAGTCGTTCCCATTGTAAGGATGAGACAAAGTTCTTCTTCGTCTTTGTTATACTGCGCCATCTGTTTCCCCCATCTTTTGCATCGAGGTGCGCAGCATGAAGTTTGGTATCAAATGTCGAGCGGATTTAGATGTACTGATGGAACTACGTCTCTCATATGTTTACTCTCTATTTTTCTCGTCATCGATCAGCCGATATACGTTACGTTCGTTATTTCTGGATTTATAGCCGAATAATTGCAATAGGCAGCGCAGGCAGGTGGTAGAAATGTTTTGATTATTAGATCGGGTCGACTCGTTAATGCGTAAAGTCCACGGAATTAGCAACATATTTCTACAACAGCACATTTCGAAAAGTACGAGAAATATTGGGTGATCATATGAAGTCAGTAACCTTTACTATTACTATTAGATAGTGGATATGAAAAGTGTAACATATTATTATTCACACTGCAACGTATACAGTATTCATTCAACATTGTACGTTTTAATAAAATTCCAGAAGAGACCAATTTGTCAGAAACTCAAATAAAAATAATTTCCCCCTTCAATCAGGCATCTTTCAACTTAAACTTCATTTTTATACATATCACCGCTTAAAAATCTTTTACACTGTAATATAACTTTTTACGTATTTTCATTTAATATATTTTAATAATTTTACCTGATTAATAAGAACATTATACAGGAGTATATTTTAAATCCCTTCAAAAGGGGTAATGATTTTAAAGAACCTGAAAAAAATGTAACAAGGTTCTACTAGCTTTATCAAAAACGCAACATATCTTATTGGCTTGTGACAAGATCTTACCATGTATTGATTATTCTTTTTAGCATTTGGTTTAGCCGTTTGAGACTTATGTTTAGCTTGTGGTTAACGTGTTCTTGCATCGATTTTGTGATTAGGAGTGTTTCTCGCTGAATGATAGCAAGAATATCGGAATATTCAGAAACACAAGTATTGATACATTACATTTACTATGAAACGAGACGATGATACTTCAAAATTAAAAGCAAATATAATAAATTCGCATGTGAACAAATCTTTAAATTTGCTATACCTTTCACAAACGATACTTTTTTGTTCGTTTAGGAAATAAAACAGAATCTGCACGTTTACTGCTTTTGTTAAATTCTATCAACTTTATATTTTACGTCCCAAAACAAAAAATACAAGAAAAATTAAACACGAAATCTTTAATGATTAATCTTTAATTTATATTAAGACAAATTAAAACTGATCTACATATAGTTTTTTGTTATGCTTTATTATGACATTATGTCTATACAACCTTTATAGCAAAGCTTTCGTGTGTAACCAGGGTTGACATTACATATTTTTAGAGTGACATAGACAAAGCATAATCGTTGGTTAACCTAGTTTTAAATAGACTGCCTTTGATCAACTTACTTATGACTCATATTTAACATTTCACTTAAGATCGTGAAGTGGCCTGAAGACTGTGTCTGTGAATATATGCAAGCGAATTACGTGCAACCTTAGAACTAGTATAGATAGCTTTATGGTTATGAATTGTTTTTATGATGATAGAATACAACTTGGGTATATAATAGGCGTTAAATTTACGTGAATCATACCCGTGAAACTAAATTTATAGGGTAAAGCAAAATATCGCGCAAGAATCTAAACAATAAATATAAATAGATAGTATGCGCCAATTCGTACTGAGCCTTTGTGGAGGAATACGGTGGTGCCCGCCGGTACTATGTACCATGTTGCTTAGAATACACAGCTTGGGCTTAGCTGCGTTGAAAATTCACCGGCTTAGTAGCGAATGACCTTTCGCACTCAGTTTTCGTTACGACGATTTGAGTACAAGTAGTAATGATCCTTCTGCGAAAAAGAAATGTTGCAGGTGGCTGTGCTGAGGCAAGATTTTTCCACGAGGCAGTGTAGCATAATGGTTAATTACTGCTGCTTCAGCTACACATTATCTATGATTATTAAAGAACGCCACGATAACTGTTCTAGTGTTGCCCGAATATACGACAAAGTCACTCATAAATAAGATAGAAAGTTCGCATGAAGAACTTTTTGTCCAACCATTGAAATCCACCATGCATACGTGACGGACAGAAACAAAAAAGGTTTATTGTTGGCTTTTATTTACGACTTACATTTATTACAAGAAAATTATGCTTAAAATTATTACCGACATATAATAGGTAAATATACAAACAACGGAACCCTCACTCAGAAAGGAACTGCAGTATAGATTAACGTGTGCTACAGCGCAGATTTACAGTAAGGAACCTCATGGATGACGACTTATTTATATTGGTGTAGTCTCTATGGTAGAAAGCTTGAGGTCCAGCGGTGGGAAATAAAATGAATTATTTCTGACAAGCCGTCCACGTTACATGGAACCATTATCACGGAAAATGAAGAACGAATCTTTATCCTTAAAATAGCGTACGCTCTTCTACGACTTGGATAAGAAAATTTCCGCTAAATCTTTATATATGAAATGCCTCACATTACTCGACAACCAATTTGTCAGTTAACCAGGTTAGTTATCGATATTCAGAAATAAATAATAATATCCCGGTTTCTATTAAAACTGCGTGGTAACCCACCTTACGTTTATATTATCTCTGCACCTCAATACCTACGAGTAATCTAAAGAATATATCTATATAAAAGCACAAAATTAAAAAAAAACTGCTTCTATTTCTCTTATATTTATCAAATTAATAATATTTTGTTACTGTGAAATGTCTATTTTAAAAAAGAATATTGACATTAACAATATCATATTTATAAATAGCTCTAACAGCGTTTATATATATATATATATATATATATATATATATATATATATATATATAAATAATACATCTTGCAAATAAAACTTACATAAAATTCAAGCTAGATTCATTTTAATTTTAATATAGTTAATCGTTTCTACTCGTTAATATCCTCTTTTTATTTTTATTCCTAACAATGTTAGTTAGTTCCCTGACAGTCATAATAGGTCAAGGCGTCTATTATGTGTAAATATACTATATATGTATGTGTGACTTAGTGAATTGGCCTTCATACTTTCGATACTTTAACGTTCTAAGTCCATAGCTTTTTTTTAAATCTTCTGGATGTTCAATATGCCCTACCTCTAGGAAAGGACAGGGTTATAACAACCAAGCAACTAAAACCCCTTTGGTGCGCGCTCTCTGCGCTTTTTGAGGAACCGAAATTCTCACCTCAACTCAAACAAATGGTCAAATAATTAATTCAAGATTAAGGACTCAAAATCACAAAAGCACACTTTTTTTAAAATTATATATTTCACAACAATGATATACCTTTTCTGTATATATATTATATATAGCCTATATTCTGTTCTATTTACAGATTTAACGGGTTGACGGTGGTAGATTTCTTAAAGCGATGGCCGAAACCACTTTACTGGAGTACTGATCATTCTTCACTTTAATGATAAAGAAAAAACATATAAATTTAAATGATTGCTTCCTAACTTGATCTATATTTAACATAGCTTATATTTAACGTGATGATTGCAATTAGTTCTTTGCATCTGTATTGTTTAAAACATAATTAAAGATGTTTCATTGAATCAGTGGGATCGGTAAGTAATGTCTTTCTTAAGTTAAATTCACACGACCACATTTTCAACAAGTTTTTATTCCTAATCAACAATGTATTCACTTTCGTTATTAACAACTTTTTGGCATTAAATATACAAATTTTCAATGCCGGAGTGGTAAAAATCAAACGGTTTTTCTGTAAAATATGTCGACAGAAACGACATTTCCTTACGATCCCGCTAATACATTTCAAGTATTAAAGACTAGGGAGCAATTTGTTTTTTTCTATTGAATAGTAAGATGCAATATTTGATACGAAAGAAACGGAAATTGTGTAATAAGGAATGTATATTATTAGGAACATTTTTATCAAACCTAACCATTGTTAAATAACATAGTATATCATGTGTGAGATTGTTTCGTTGAAAACATGTATTAAATTAGTAAAAAATGTCTTTATAATGTTTTCTTTGTAAGACTTTTGTGAATTGTAGAGATATGCTCCGATTTAAATTTCGAATCACGCACACACACCCAAATGTACCACTCCCGCCTTCAAGTACCAAAAGCTAGAAGGGATGTAGCTATATAAAGTGAGTGCTACTTGCAAGCACCATACGAGCTGTGAGACGCGTGTGTGGTGGACTTTATATTTTTTAATTAACTTTTTAAATTACGCAAACGGTGTGCGGGTAAAATGTTTCGTCAGTGCTTTACGTTGGCAGTACTGGGGTGCGCTCTGGCGGCGCCTCAACATCAATACCAGACTCAACCCCAGGTTGGTATCTATAATATTCTTTAAAATTATTCACTGATAGATCACATTTACACATAGTGATTGCTTATATCTCTAAAGGCTTTAAATATTTTTGCTTTTGAATAAGCTTTTTAAGCTTTTATACCTATAATCAATCCAAACACTATATACAGTTTTTTAAACTGTGGCAATGGTTATTTTTTATTAATTCATTGTTAATCTTATGAATATAACAGAAAAACATTGTATAAAAATATCGACGTACGATGGTCTCAGCTCTTTCTGCGATTTTTACAGATAATCTTTGGATGGAAAGGAAATGATATGTATTTTAAAATAAGGGCAACTAAACATTGTAATAATAAAAAAAAATAGAAATAAATATAACAGTATTAGAGACAAAGAAAAAATTAAGATACAATTCTATGACATTGATAAATAATTCAAATTTACAAGCCTTTTAAAATTCCAAAGGGACTTGGCTCAAGTAACTCGTTCAACAGAAGAGCTGCACATATGGTAAAAGATTTGCTGAGGAAACTGGTATTATGGGGAGTCTATTGAGAGTTATTGAGATCTTGATCGAAAATGTGGGCAATAAATGGTTATTTTTTTTAATTAATTTATTTATTTAATCTATATCCACAGACGTTAGCATTCATGCCTTTGTTTTTATAATTACAGTGAAAATATCCGATTTCTTTACTTTTGCTCACGTTCCTACATGTCACAGTATTTACTAAGCTAAGTTACTCTTGTCTCTAAAACCCTTTCTTTCTCTTCTTCTTAGAACCGGTTACTTCTATAATATATTTTATTACTTTTCATACTTTATATTGTTTTTACCTCAATATTGCTTCTTACTCTTGTAAAGATACTATTATAAAGATAATAAAATTAAACACTTCTTCAAAAAATAATTGATGCATTCGTATGAAAATTTGAAATATTTATGTATTAAAAAAATATTACAAACAGTTTAACTTATTACTAAAATTTGTATTTCGCGTAGATCGCGATATAGTTTTTTAACAAACGTACACTTTTTGCGAATATAACATTGCTATATAGCATTATAACTCTGCTATTAACGGTGATTGAAAACATCGGCAATAAAGCGTTTTTTACTGGGATCATTTTGATAAAATCGAAAGCTATATAAAATCCACACTAGAATCGCACGGTTGTTGCTTACCCTCTCTGAAGGGAAGCCTGTTCTCCACGAATTGGAACTTTGCAAAACTAACAGTAGATAATATTACACGTATTTTAAAACATGAAACGTCATCAGTTGTTATAAATTATAACGAATCGTTCAAACGAAAAGGTTGCTTTAATATATGCTAATATTTTAATAATGCATAATTATAGTACATGCGCAATATTATACACGCAAATGTTACATATATGCAATAGCATAATAGAACACCGATGATTTAAAATATTATTTTCAATAACATTCGTTAATAGTAATTAATAAACTATCTGTATTAAAAGAAATAACTGTCATATGGTCAAGTTTCGCTAGTTTTAGACGAGGTGCTCTTATTCGATTCTATGCGCAACAAATGTTTTATAATCTGTAAATGTTTAATTTGAATAAGAAAAAAATTAATTCATGTACTTGTACAGTCTGAAGAAAAATACCTCAAATGATTTTTTTAATAAAATAAATTAAATTCAAAATTTCATTAGAATAAACTGTTTTGGTTGACTTCTAATATTTATTATAAGCCTGAACATTGTTCTGTTGTTGACAACGACAATATTTAGAGAAATTGAATTGTAGGAACTGAAATTAATTACAATCACTTGATGACATAAATATCAAAAGCTCCTTTTACCTTAATTTACATTAGTTTTATGGACGCCGCACGCGTATAGATCGTAAGCTCAGATAGTTTCAGACTTTCAATTGCAACTCGTATTACAACTCTTGCATAATTATTTCGAGTTACATTATAACCAGCAATGGTAGTGTACTAGATAAAAAACTTGCCAACTGAGATAAATATTTTATACTTCGAAATTTCTTTATTTATTGGTTTGCATTATACACCAATGCTTTATATCCCAGTGAAGTTTTGTCCGTGTTAAAGTTGAATGCCTCTTCCTTTGTTATGTTATATTTTTAAATAAGTTAATCCTTCGCATTTCCAGCCTGCTCCTGATAGTCAGGAACTACTTGTTCGACTTCAGATCCCTTTTATTTCAAGAGATGTTGCATCGTCCAAGCGGGTATTACTGCATGTAGTTTCTAAGGGAGATCTCGTAGTAAATTACCTAGTTTGAGGCTAGGCCTTCTGTACCCACACTATTCACTTAAGTTCGCGAAATTCAATCCAATCTAGGCCGAAAAGTATCTAAAGTCAATGTTCATTTCTTTGCTGTAAACATCTTAGAATCTTAATTACATTTGTGCAATGCTGACGTCTGTTTTTTTGTTGCACTATAATGTAATCATAGTAATTACGATGTATCGTCTAGACAAAGTATAATAATGTTAAATATAGGCTATTTCTTACGTACAATCTCTTTTGATGTTAAGATGCAATGTAATATGCGCTGTTGAAATATTCCGTCCTGGTGATACATTTTTAATTATAATAGTTTTTAGCTAGGGTTCTAAGAATAGTACGGTAGACCAGGCTGATACATCAGTTTTAAACAAAAAATTAATTTAAATGTTTATCATCTAGTGCGAAAAAGGAACCGCGGGATTTAACAACATGATTTTGTAAATACCTCTTTATATAAGTATCTGTCTTCTGTCTGTCTATATCTGTCTTCAATATTTGCTCTTTATTAATGATCCAACCTAATATTGCTAACCCAGCCATTTTATTGTGATTTTAGTGTAATTTCATGCAGTAACGATTTTACAAAAAAATAAAGGTATAATGAACTTGATTTGTGACAAACCCTCAAAATTTTGTTTTTCCGCAAAAAGAGATTAATAACATCGCTGCCTTTTCTGCAGACTACCCTGTTATTAGTAAAGCAATGATATCTTTTAAAAAGTTTGGATTAATCCATAAACAATAGTCAATACAAGCTACTTATTTGGTGCAATAAATTGAATGTATTTTTTGTTATTAAAAGTAAATATGCTATCTTAAGCAATGCATCAAGAATGATGGACGTGAGCCGTCATCATACGCAATTCCGACAGAAAAACAAAGCGAGAAAAAATGGCGGCATAAGACACATTTGCATAACAACGGGCGCACATTACGTTTTCAGAGTCGCGACAAATCGAGCGCGACGTAACCGGTCAGGTTGCGTCGTGTTACGGTTTTTGAAATGTCGCAACATTGCGCCATTTTGTTTACCGGTTAATGGCGGCTGGATTAAGTTGATTTTTCGTAGCGTAACGAGGTAATTGTTAATTTCTCGTTCGAATCCGTGTCGAGCTTTTTTATTAATTTCTCGTGTTACATCTACAATTTTTATTATTGATTTCATCATTTTCATCATGTCAGCTGACAGACTCCTACTATCATTATATTTGATGAGATTATCCACTTAAACCTAACGGGGAAATAAAACATTTATATGTCCTATGGGAAGTCTCTAGGGGAGACCTAAGTCCATACGTATTATGGCGGAATTGGTGATGGCGTTCATTCGCTGTCGTGTCCATATATGCATGTTTCAAAGCAATTGTACACAGATATGACGTTACCCAGGATTTTGCATTTTAAAACCCATGTAGAATAAAATTTTATAAAAAGGAGACATGGGTAAGCTGTGCTTCACGTTACGTTCACTTCAGAACGTTATAGTCGCAGTGGTTATCTGTCCATTAGATCATCTTAATCATGATTTCAGCCGTAAAGACGTACATTGTTAGATGCTGCCATACATTTCCAGTTATCACCGGTTAGAAGCAACATGCATCTAACGTCTTCCGACGACCTTAACAAAGACGTCTGTCTATTTGTTAGTAGATGTCTAACGCCGTGCTAAAGGTCCTTGTTCTTAGCTCCAGACCCTAAAACCTCAGAAGCTTATCTATTCGCGATGTTTCTTAAAGAAAATTATATTATGTTTTATTTCATTCATTAGCAGGATGAAGGCATTCCTCCACACCTACTGAGGGAGTACATAGGAGCACAGCAACCTGCGCAAGCACAGACTCAGATCATACCCCGCCCAGCACATCTCGGAGGTGCCTCTGCCCAAGGTCCCGCTAGATTGGTAAGCTACATGTTCTGATTTCAAACTACAGCTTCACTCAGACCGTTGTTGGGATTATTACGTAACATAAAATTAAATTGACTTACGCTTTTTTTATTCAACCGTTCTATGTACATTAAAATCGTTTTAAGTTTATGTACATTATGATAATGAAGTTGTTGACTTCTAAGTGAAGCAAATAATAAAGATTGTTAAAAGTATATGTTGATCTCTGCACTAGACCCAAAGGCCTGTATCGCAGATATCAGGGTAATTTAAGTTACATTTGTTTATAATTATTTTTAAAACTATATTGGTTGTGCATATTCGTGTGTGTATGTGTACGAGTGTGTAATGAAGAGGCGGAAGGGGGGAAGAAGAAGTGAGCTTAATATACAATACGCCATGTATTACATCTAGATTACATCTAGGTCGGATATAAGACTAATCCTTTAGTTTCTTCGTAATTCAAGCACAATAACCAAAGTTTTATACTTGATATGAAATGCAATGATTATAGGTAATAACTTTCTGGATTAATAATACAGTTAAAACTACTTTAAAATCCAAGCCTCAATAAATTTTTGTATTTGTATATATATGTAGAGATGATCTTGTCTTAAATTGAAGGAAAAAGAAAATCGCTCGTAGACTCTTCATGTCAGACATCAAAAAAATACCTTTATGTTATCTGTGACATTAATAGCTTTGAAATTTTTTAATCTGTTTTCCGCAAAATAAGGAAAGGAAACCAAAATTCGTATTATGACGTTCCATTCCATGATCCATTAACTTTTAAGATATCGATGAATTTTTTTTACATTTTATCGTTGCTGTATATTATGATTCTTTATGAATCTGTCCATTGTTTTCCAATAGCCGTACCAAGTGCAAGCTGAGAATCAGTATCAAGCACGTCCTCAATACCAGGTTCAACAGCAGCCACAGCCTCAACCACAACAGCAGTACCGTCAGCAATACGCCCAGGAGGGACCTCAGCGTGTCCAAGAAGACTATGACGTACGTACATAACCTTTGTTCGTTACATTGATTGCAAATTTTTTAATTTCATTGTTTTGATATCTGTGAAGTATCATAAAACCAAATTAATCGTAAATAGTACCTTATCTAACATTATTGGTACTATATTTATCTAACAATTATCATTACGCGTATAATATACTATTAAACCACAAATTCTGTTAGTATTATATACTAAATGTACACTGCTTCAAAGTTCTAATAATTTATTTTGCAATACTAGTATTATAAGTTATAGTCCAATGGTAGTGAATTGAAACTTGCGATTGTAGGTCGTAGGTTCGATTTCCGGGATACGTAATATAAATCACACTTTGTGCATTAATTATATAGGATTGGCAATGCTCATAAAACAGTTTTCAGAGGGTGGACAACAGCGTCCTCTGCATACCAGAATATCACAATGCGATCGCCAACGTGATGCCCTTCCAAGAGTGGCGATAATGGTATATTTTCCTGTAGATACCTTTGGGAGGGCCAATACCTTGCAGTGAATATTTATAGACTAAAACGATGACAACTAATATTATTACTGATGTTCTTGAATGCTTTAAACCTTTTAGAACTTGCACATGTTAATGAAATTTTTTCACGCACAGAATGATTGATTACAGGCATATAAGCATTAAGACGTAAATGTATAACTATAACATTAGTTCGCAAAAATATTTTAAAACTATTAAACCTAAACTAAACCACTTCGTGTAAAAATAACTTCTGTTAATTGTACAATATCTACAAGGACTGATAGTAAACAATAATTATATTTAATATGTAATAATCCGCATAATCAAAACGCCTTTTTTACTATGTTATCATTAAGTTATATATATTTCTGGAACCATTGATTTTTGGATAAGATATACTTTACATTAATTGTCAACAAATGAGCTATATATTGATCCTTTTGAAGGTTTTACATCAAAAACCCATCATTCCGTATATTAGTCGTAGTTAGATTTAAACCTTATATTAAAAGGAAAACAATCATTTTTTATATATCTAATACGTAGCTAATCATTGTAACTAAAGTATAGAACGTGTGATGTGTTTAATTTTGGTATTCATTTTATAAGCTGAAATAATTATTGCCAGTTACATGTCATAATCTATAGTATAGCAACACCGGATAATATAGAGATATAAGATTATCTTCAATTAGATCACTTGTCTCAACGGGTTTGCGTTTATAACTTTCACTTAGAACTTGTATTATTTGCGCTACTTTACCTGTTTATATGTTACAGTAAATGCGCGGTTGGCGTTATTATCGATGGCTGGTTTAGTTATTACTCGGCTTTCTCTTCAATAGCCACTAAGATTCCTCAGTTACGGAAGCATTTACAATATAATTTTATACTTTACAGATGTTATATAATTTTGATCTTAATTAAGCATGCGACAATTCGCCTAGCTCAAAAATAGTTATATCAAACATTTTTTTTGCGTTTTTTATGTTTTTTTGTGGGTTATCAGGGACATTCCTGCATAAAACAATTATTTTCAAACTAGGATACTAAACCTAGCTGAGTTAATACGTTAAATGTTTAAAAAGTAAAAACAATCTTTGTTATTCCGGGCATTTAACATATGTACAACTTTAATGTATATATTTACAGCGTACTTATTACTCATTCGTCTTAATTATTATATTTGTTCAGTAATCACATAATCTTATATATATGTGTATACGTTATTGTTAATAAGTTGGTGTATATCTGTTTTATTTAACATATATTTAATTCTATTTCTAGCCCACGTGCTCAATATACTGATACAATGTAATTATTAAATTTAAACAATATACTTTACAGTTTATTATAAACTCGGTTATGAACTTTACTGCAACCGACGGCACACAGGCTTTCCCGTAAACGTCAAATTTACATCGAGTGACATGTAAATAATTACTATATAATTAATTAAAAATGTAATTTTAAAATTATTGACATTAAAAGCCTGTATCCGAATTTTGCTTAACGTTGATCGATGAGCAGTGGTAGCCCAATTGTGTTCTAGTGGACCAAAACTACTGTTCGTCGGTCGCAGCTTCGATTCCCGGGATACAATCCTATGAAGTTCATACCTTGTGCATTAGTTATAGAGGATTACCAATACACACAAAGAAATTTCTAAAGGATGGGCGGTAGCGTTCTTTGCGTAAATAATACCACACTGCTATCGTCAACCCGTCTGCCAAGCGTGGCGATTATGCTACATCCCCCATAGATATTTTCAGGAGGCTTTTGCCTTGCAGTGGGTATTTGTGGATTGAAACGACAAAGACTACCATATTATTAGAAATGGGTCCACGTGGAGTAACAGATATCTCTAAATTATAGGAATACGGTGTACTTAATTTAATTTATAGATTACTGATAAAGCGACTATTAGTCTTTAAATGCTAATATAGTTTTTATAACGTTCGCAAGATCATTCTAGATAATACTATAAATCATACTTGTCTATTAACACTAATACATTAAATTATATAATTTATACGTTATATCCTTGCCGTTTATTTCTTTAGGCGTTAAAAACCATATCTTTATTTATAATATTTATAATATATTTAAATTCATGATATTCTTTCAGCACAATCCTTCGTACCAATTCGGTTTCGATGTCAACGATGACCAATACACCAACTACCAGAACCGCAAGGAACAGAGGGACGGTGACGTTATCAAAGGCTCGTACTCCGTTGTTGACAGCGATGGTTTCGTAAGAACTGTCACTTACACCGCTGACCCTAAAGAAGGATTCAAAGCTGAGGTATGTAATTGAAATCTATCATCTATCATCATCTCAGTAGTAAGCTATCTATTGCTGGCCATAGGCTTTCTTCAAAGATATACAATTGGATGTAGAAATGTAGTCTAAGGGAACGCCATATCTGGGCATAATTGCCTAGAGACATGCTTATATCGAAAAACCGTGCATGTTTAACATTATTAGAGCTTCAAATGAAAAAAAAAATTACGTCATCATCATCACATCAGTCATTAGACGTCCACTACTGGACATTGGACTCTCAAGGAGATTTTCATTAGTACCGATTCGAAACGGCCTGCGTCCAATTAACAATAGCAAAGAAAATGAACCCGTCCCTCAAGTATGTAATAAAAAAAATTATTTCTTAAAAAAATTATGAAAGAAATGAAAGGGCTTGTAAAGGAGGACTCTGAATAAAGTTGACAATACATATTTTTTTTTAATTTGATAAAACAAAAACAACTAAAACTATAATTTTATTAAGTGACTACACACATTTTACAGATTTAATTTTGTAATTATTTTTTCAGGTTTCACGAAAACCAACTGATATTGTGGTTAAAATTCCCACACCGAAACCACAAATACTTCAGTCCCAGATCTCTCAACAACAGCCTCAGATCTCCCACCAACAGCCCCAGATTTCCCAATATCAGCAACAACAACAGCCTCAACACCAGCACCAAGGCGCCCCTCAGTACTATCCACGTTATGAACAGTAGATTTTAAATTTGGAACATGTGTAATGGGTATAGTAATAATGTCTGCAATTAATTTAAATACTTCTACAGTCAAAGTATAAGAATACGATATTCCTATTCAGTATGAACTAAGTTTTGAAACAGAGATTTAAAAGAAAAACATTCAAATGTATTACAACAAACATTTACAATTATTTCCATGATTTTTTTTTAATACACTTGAAATAGATAATTTATGCTTGAGCCATCGTCGAAAAAAACACATATATTTAAAATATTAAAAAATTCTCTTAAATAATTTTTTTTTGAAATAACGCATAGTAAATTTAAAAAATATATATACAATCGTAATATAAATTGAAATCTACATGATATTTAAAAAAAATGTCACTGGCCCAATAATCTTCCTTTTATAAAAAAGAGAATAATTTTTTAGTATAATCAAACAAAACTGTTATTTCTTTTCGCATTTAAGCAAGTTTAATATTTCGTACTTTTGAAAGCAGCAGATGACTACTTTAGACACATTAATATTATAATTACAGACATTATTATTACTACTGCGTGTAAGTAGGATGTATGTATGTTTTTTGTAATAAAAGCTTAGGCTGTAGGCTAGAAAATTAAGCAAGAGTCAATCAGTCATTGAGTCATGAAAAATTATAAATGAATTAATTTTGTAAGATAACGACCACTGTGAATAGTTAGTAAATATGAATTTTGTATTGAAATTTGTATTATTGAGACGTATTAAAAGTTATGGTACATATAGTACCACCGTAATAATTGTTTTTTTTTTTTAATTCCGCAAACCTTATCAATACTATTATTAAAGAACGAAATGGTAATTATTCTATTTACGTATATTTTATCATTACAACAATTACTCGACTATCGTTTATCGTAAGCAAAAGCTACGGATCGACGTTTATCTTTGTTTTTTTTTGATTCACGGTTTTCTAATGGATACTATTTTTGCACGATAAACAGACAGTCACAGATTATAAATGAATCAACAATACGCCTAATCACATGTAAAATATAAATCAATCCAAAAATAGACCAAGTAAGATAGTAAACGCGGATAATCCACATAAGGACAAGAGAACGAGTCTGCACCATGTAAACGCGTCCTTAGCTTGTTTTAACTCTCAAATAAGGTGGTTTGTGTATCTTCTGTTAGTAACACTATCTGGCTAACGGTAAGGTTAGTATACTGGTATAGTCCATCGTTATCATCAATTCAGGCGGAGACCGTCCACAGCTGAACATCGATTTACCTTGTAGATTTCCAGTAGAACCGGTAGGAAGCGACATATATCCAGCGCCATCTAACGACCCTAACAAGGACTTCTGTCCATTTGTGGCCGTTCTACGGTACAGTTTACACAAATTGCGAGCAAGTCGAAAAATTTCGACGATGGTTCCTCCACGACGTCACTGTTGGTGTTAGGTATAATATACTAGAAAATATAAACGAACAAAATAAAACGAAACATAAGTCGAAAATTAGTTTATTTCATATCTTTGATACATTCGTTGTTCATAATATTAACATTTATTAACACGAAATATTATTTTCATTTAAATAAATACCTGCAAAGCCATGACGACACACAGAAATAAATATCTAAAAATAAATTAACAATATCATATTCAGTCTATAAAATAATTAAAAGTAAAAACTTACACCACAAAATGGCCGACAAATCTTTGCTTCATAATCTTCGGCGATTTTACAGTATGCTGATATTTTATTATGTTATTTATTTAAATTGATAGAGAATATATCAAATTAAATAAAATCTATTTCATAAATTAAAAGAGAACGTAGTTATTAAAATTAATTTAAAACTTAATCCTCATAAAATAATTTAAATCTTTTGTATTACAAAATAAAGTCTTTAAAAGAACTTTTTTTATTACAAATGTTAATTCTATTTAGGACAGCCATAATAAGAATTTTCGTTGTTATACTTATTTTAAATGCAGCTTATAAAATAAAATCTAAATGCATTTGTGATGTCTACATTATAACAAAGACGGCATTGTGGAAAGATTTGTGTGATAGAGTGAATGGATCAAGATCTAGAGGTCGGCTTACGATGGAGGTAATGGATGAGGGTCCTCATGAAATAGGCGTTGAATCAAAGTGCCTTAAAGAGATAAACAAAGAAGAAATGATGGAATGTAGACCACATTTTACATATTCACCCTAAAATTATAGTCACTTAAGGAAAGCAATCTGTAAAAACTATTTTAGAACTTTCCATTAAGAAGTTATTGTTTAAAATATCCTACATTTATTTTTCTTTTGAAATGTACAAGTCCTTAGTTTTATTTAGTCACATTCAAATAGCGTTGAAAGTTATGTATAGATGTAAAGGTTAGTCTACCACATTGCAAAACATCTTCACCCCAAACATTTTAACCAAAATAATATTTTGCCTCAATTTGTTTCACACTGTAACACGTGTACAGCTTGCAAAGGTATAGCGTGTAATAAATTAAAGATTAAAACATAGGGTCGGGCTTGCAAACGCATCCAGACTCAACCAATACGTAGTCCTGACCGGTAAGTGTCACAGGTCCGAGGGGCAACACTAGAAACAAATAAGGCACGTAAGTCTGCGTGCACGTGCCCCGGAGTAGAGAGCACTCGCTTGTTCTGGAAACAAAAAATAAAAATGTCATACAGAAGTCTAGATAAACATAAAAAAACGCGAAATTGTTTTCCTGTGTGAGTGATTGGTGTAAGGTGTTAAACGGTGAATGTATAGGTCATTAGTCAGCAAAAAGCTTAAAGATTATATCCCTGATTCCCATCATCCTGTATAATAAAGTGATCGTTTTTAAATATATTACATTGATATATTTTTCTAAAGGAATACGGCAGGCCAGTTACTTCTGGCAGTACAAAGTCTGCAGGGACAGGTAGTAAACAATAATTACTTTAAAAAATAGTGATCCGAATTTTGAATACGCTTTTTCTGACTATATCTCCATTACATTATTTATTGTTTCTGAAACCACTTTGCTTCATGACATATAAAACAAATCCACACACAACAACGGGTATGTGTTTAGATTTATCTTATATCATTTTCCAGTGAAAATTAGGAAAATTAAAAATATGATTTATTCTTATTGGACAGTTTTTGATTTGGGATATAATTATTTATTTTACCTGTAGTTCGGTACTAGGCATATTGAATACAGCTTATTGGGGTAGAATACTACTTTTATAAGATGTAGAGACAATTTAAAATCTTTTGGTCATTGGCAAATTTGCATGACACAAACAGTAAAAAACGTATAGGGGCAAAATTAGGTCATCATCAGCGCATCGAAAAGGGGAATTCTACAGAAATAACATTTTTCAATTGCGTCGATATAAATACGGAAGAATTCTTAGGCAGAATCCCACAAACGTTTAGCGCTGGACAGTCAATGCGCATTAATACAGATACCAAAGGTAATAAGGAAGAATAAAACAAGAAAATCGCAACCTTCGCTATTAAAGTTTATAGAAAAAAGCCAAAGATGTTATGAAAGATGAAATACTTACTCGCAAACTTCAAAAACGACCTGCTGTAATAGATCAGGGAACTTCTGTACGATAGTAACCGGTTGTCCTGATGTAAGAGAGACGCCGTACATCGGTGCAGTGGTGTTGTACCTCGTGCGGCAGAGGCGAGTGCTGCCACAGGCGCTGGGGTTACCAGGCGACATACCAGGAGGCAAGTTACTGGCCCTCGCTGGAAATTATAATCACAAATTATTTATAAAATCATTAGGTCTGTTAAAAGCTATCAGTCTAAAAAATAGTTTACTTAGCCCTGAAATCGTTAGGAGTCTAGAAAACCTTATATCTAACAACACTAGAAACTATTTTAACTAACAGCTGAGCATCTATCACGGATGTAGACGAAATAATATGACTCCATAATTGCTTAAAATTTTTTCATAAAATAAAATTACAAAGCTCCTCGAAAAATACTAGTGATTAAAACATTCTGTGTTGTAGTAATTATTTTGAGTGATATACATGGAAATGAATTGCTTTAACTGCTCCAGTAAGCAATTTCGTCGATATTAAGTTGAGGTGTTCTTTGTTACTTTACGGGAGGCCAGTTTGATATGTCTGAAATTGGGTTCTTCTGGCATTTTTTGTAATACACAAATTATCAGTATAAGAGTCTCAAAATAGAAATTAAATTGAATTAATAAATAAATAACAAACAAAAATTTCAATAACAATAGCAAAGGGCTTTGTACTGCGTTAAGGAGCGGTAATTTAATTTGAATAAGTGAAAGTAAACCGACGCATGTTGATCCGTATAACCGTCTATTTATAAACAAATATGTATGGTATGCTATCTTTTTTGGCTTTATTATAGTTTGGAACAACTATGATTTCAAATGCCAACGATGTTTTGTATAACTTTTGCATTTTTGAAATGTTTATGAAGATTTAGACTAAACCAAGAAAAAATAGGAAATCTGATATGTTTATTCACAGTACTTCTAGGGCTGTAAATCTCCTTGAGAAAGAAATCAATATTTTTATTGGCCTTAAAATATGATACATTCATATTTTTACGTTTACAATAAATTCAAAAAATAGGGTACGTTCATAGTGTATTTACAAGGTGCTGTGAAAAACTGGCTGTACCAAAGTTTCGTCTGCAAAAAGTCTATCTCTTTTGTAAACGGAATCAGATTTTTTTTATAAAATTACGAATACATTATTGGACTACCATTTACAAAATTCTAAGCGCATAATAAAAGTAAATTGATGAAAAAGGCTTATTGTTCAATAAACGAATATTTAAATGACAAGAATTCTTGGCAATGATGTTGCTTGATTATTTTGATATCATTTCAGTTGTATTTGATAATGTATTTTGTATAAACCTGTATTGTTAAACTTTATTAAAAGCTGTGTTGTTATGGAGTTTCTTCCTGCTATTTCTCCAGAACTATAACACCTAGCGAAGCAGAGTAGATAGAAAAATAAAATAGATTAAAAATAATTACGAATAAATTGACGATCAATAAGAGTTCCAATGTTGAATGAATGAATTTCATCATCTTCGTCGTCATCATCACTACATGAAGATTTCATAACAATCATTTATACTAACAGAAAGAATGTTATCACTAAATCGCAATTAACACGTTACAGTGTCGACCAAACACGTTTTCCTAAAGACATCTCCGGCCTTTTCAATGTGATGTCTGAACTGTTTACTGTTCAATGTATAGTCTGCACTCTCTTACTGATGTTAAATGATAATAAAGAAGAAAATGAATTGCTATGACTACTTTATTAAGTATAATTATGGAAGTGATTACAAAAGATAACCCGTTTGTGTATTGTGTAGACTCGTCTCATATCAATATGACTTTGGAACTATCGTAACTTTAAGGAATGCCGCCACTGTATATATTATACCCGTATGATGTACTGAAGTGTTCACCTTATTGGACAAGAATAATAATAAATAACGCGTTGAAGCAAATGACAACTAACAAAAAAAAGTTTGTAAAAAACCCAGAGCTATTATTTAAATCAATCTTGTATTACTTAGACATAAAAATAAAATTAAAATACAATAAACCATTACCGTCGTCATCCTGCAGTGAAAGCTACCTATGAATCACAATACTATATGTGTTATGATTAATTCATTGTTTGGCCTAAATACTCGTAACTAGTAAGAAATATAGAAAACTACGATTAAAATTTTATTGTTTGTATTAAACTAGGTAGTAATAACCTAAAGTACTTTAAATTCAAGTAAATGAATGTTTTATGATGAGTTAGAAAAATTAGTTTTTCTAAAACCGATGCGGAAGATGAGTTGGTTGATTTATGTACGTCAATGCTTTTTATAACAGTGTTACTTATGACAGTGTTATGGTACGCTATGTTTTGTAACGGAACATTATGTTAACCACAGCATTTATGCTCATTACCTTGTTATCCTAGATTAAAAGTATATTTAGGCCAGTAATTTCTCTAATTGTAACGTCGGTTTCGTTCACTGTAGCGGCATTAATTGATTCCTTTATTTATTATATTTACCAACCCGGCCGCTCTTGTAATTTCATAAAATCAATTATTGATAACTAAATAAATATTCTGGCAAAATTAAGCTTAGTGCACTCGGCGAAAGTAATTTTTCTACCAAAGTTCAAGTCTCTAAGCCCTATGGTTCCTAATTTTTCGTGTTGAGCCAATATGCATAGGTAATCTCCTCAAAAGTTACCAATAGAAACATTTGCATTTATAACTTATAAGTTTAACCTAAATTACTAAACAAAAAATATTACTCTATTTTTAATATCGCAACTCTGTCAATTTATAGAATCTTTTTATTATAACTTGTAACGTTTTTGCTATCGCCGTGCCCTAGATCGAAACTTGAGGCTTTCTCTTTACTTGTAATATCTTTAGACTTTTACCAGTACGACTAAGTATGACCACTTCTAACTGTCGTCAGACGATAAACGACATCGTTTGGATCGACGCCCAACTACTGGTAACGAGGCAGTATAATTAAGTCGACATGGGTAACAAGCTAACTCTCGTTTCTTATGTGCGAAAATGTATGTCTCTTACCCTTGTAAGTAGCCCGTATAAAGTTAATTATTTTATTAAACAGGCGAAAATGTAACAAAAATGTTATATAATTACTTAATATATTATATTTTCTATCCTTTTTATATTGTCTATCCTTCTTTTCCTCAATTTCGTTCATTCATTCATTCATCCATGTCGCCATAATGATTGGTCTTGCACTGCCCGTATCAGCCTCCTTTCCGCGACCTTATGTATTGTGATCAATTTGATTCACTGTAATATTATCGTAGGCACCTTTAGGGGGGCTTGCAGTGGATGCCTATCGGTCAACGTGATGGTGATAATGATACGATAAATATACAAAAAACAGATTCAATATTTTTTAAATGCTCTCTTACCCGTTCGATTCCCGTTTTGTACTTTCACCGGACCTTCACCGTAACCGACGTGCGCTTCTAACAGTGCTCTCCTCATCACAGTTGGGTCTAATGTCCTCAACCCACGTCCTTGTCTGTTGGACTGGCTCCATGGTCCAGATTTTAATGCTCTGTTCACGAGATGTCTGAAAAGATGAACCGTTTTTGAAAGGTTACATTAAAAACTTCCTAATTACAATGTTTTCCGGTGAACAAACCAACATTAATATACGAGTATATATATATATATATATATATATATATATATATATATATATATATATATATATATATATATATATTACCGGGGTACACAAAGTCGGCATTAATTACCGATGTATCAGATGTTCCACTTTACTAACTATAGTTTTCACAACAATCACCCGCCGATTTGTTCGAAGATAGTAGTTGTCAAAAGTTAAGACTAATTTTGTTTTTATATCAATCGGAATATGAAAATTTCAGGTACATTTTACCGACGTTGTATGCCGCGTTAATAGGTTTTATTTGAAATGGTTTTACAATTTTAAGATAAATTTTCACGACTTTTGTAAATTATTTAACCGTTAAAGTTTAAGTGGGAAATATTCCTCTAACTCTGTTACTGACAGATGGTAAGTTTTACCGAAGCGTGAAGTTTTCCATCAAGCGAGGATCAGAAACTGACCTGTTAACTTTGACCAACAGGTGACAGATTTATTTTTAAAAATTACTAAAGACACTTTCACTTTCTAAATGACTTACTTCAACGGGTCAATGTAAACACCGCTTTCTAAGTTGCAAATATGTAATAGTTCAAGAGCTGTGGCTCGGTCAAGTGCATCACTTTTTTTATACCGCGAATTAACTTTGTTATAATTAATTACAAATAAAATTTACTGATACGTTTTTTGATTAAAATATTAGTGTTCATTTTTAAATATGTATATATAGTGCTTCATTAATGTGAAATACTAGCCTATATTTATAAGGTCTTTAGTCATATAACGATTAAAATTTACGTCCCGTATATAAAGGAACGTAATAATCATTTATAAATTTAAACTGCGTTTCCACTAAAGATGTGCGACGATACGTAACTCTACGCATCAATGAGTTAATTAAGAAGCAATATAGTTACTCCATTTAGCGACTTTCGCTAGGCGTATTAGTAAATGCTATGTTTCTATTTGTTCTTATGTACGCATATCCCACACTTCACACTCTCAGACATCACTATAGGGTACATAGCCATATACATTTATTTTGGTCAATGTATTTAATTCAGCAGACGATATTTGTTGCCAAAATACTCATAGCCCAATCGCATTATACGAACCAGATTACATGAACTAATACAATACATCAAATAATCTAACAATGTGCAATGATATAACACAATTCATCTTAGGGAGCTGTGTTTTATAAACCTATTAAAATTGTTTACAATATCTTCTTTCGTTTAAGGTTTGTGTATAAACGTTGTTCAAATTATTACGTCTTATCTTATTATATAATAGATATATCTATTTGTTTGTATCGATTTGTTTTTCTTTGACAAATGTTTGCTTGTATTTATAACTTCACTGGGTTGAAGCTAAAGGGCTGAAGGCCCTGCGCTCGAAGGTGCTTCGCTCGAAGGCTCCTTAGGGAGATAGAGAGCATCTGTTTCATTGTTTAGGTGTTTTTAGATATACTAATGCATTCAGTAGGTGCCAGGGGATTCTAAAACTACTCAGTACAACGATCGCAGCGGTAAGCCGTTGTAAGCCTCTGACATACACAATACGTCGTGTTAATAAAATTAAATTCAGTAGCCGCTAGAAAAGACTAATGCTACTCAAGCTCCTTATGGATATGTATTATTGTTTTGTTGTTCAGATGTTATTTTTGATATTCCAATGCATTCAGTGGCAGCCGGGGGGAGTCCAATGGTATCCAGTGAACAGGTCGCAGTAGAAAGTCGGTCAAAGCTGTCGCCTAAACATATCCTTTTCAATTCTTCATAGTAAAATGGAATTCAGTGGTTACCAGGGAAGTAGAGCGCTACTGTAAGTAAACCTGTCGCTGTTCCAATGAAAAAGAAGTCAAGGGTCGCCAATGTTTTGGAATTTTCCACAGAGGAATTAAAAGACTCCCCCTTCACAGCCGCGAAAAAATCTTGGCCGTTGCTTGAAGATGAGTTGGCTCTATTGGTTGAAATTATCTGGTTATAAATAACACAATAATTTCAATTGATTTAGCATATGTAGACATATCTTGTGCACTAAGTAAATAATCACTATGTAGCGGAAAATTGAGTAAAGTTAGTTCCGCTTCGCAATTACAGAGACTTAATAACAGCAATTTTGAAATTATGTTGTAAATGCTAAAAACAAGAGATGCCCCGAGTTCACGGCTTTGTGTGAAGTTTCCCACGTAACGCAGAGACGCGCGTATCTCAAGGGTTCAAAGTCATTAACGGTTATCACACTTTTTACGTTGAGTTGAGTGACCGTATCCTTTGTACTGCGAAACTCAAAATTGATGCAAAAGATAACACAGTTTATTTGTTTATGTAGAAAGAAAATACTTCTTTGTTTTATTTTAAATTAAGAAGATAGTTCTTATTTTTTTACGAATAACGATACTATCAATTTTTAAAAGATATAGGATCTTTTAATATAAAAATATCTAATCGTATCACTACCATATCAGCTTTAAAACGTCCACAGTTTGACATAGAACAACTCTTCAGGTTGTCTATGGGACCGGGGGTAAGGGGTCTGCTCTGAACGACCTCAACAAGATCGTCTGTCTACCTTGTGGGTGGACCTCCTACCCTGCGCTTGCCATTCCAGGGTCTCTAATCAAGAACCTTAAGATTCTAGCATCCGTCTCTTTCGCGCTATATGGCTAACGAATCACCTCATTATTTGACCTCGTAGAGTTATTAAAGACAATTCTCTTCGTGGCTCATTGAGCGACTATGAGCTTATGAACAATGTATACTATGTAAATAATTAACTTATAATGAATTTAATAGTATTAGACGTACACTAAAAATATATAATAAATAGTATAATGCATCAATATACGCAAACTACTGTGACTTAAATTATGACAAGCTCATACATGACAGGCTCAATTAAATTATAAAATACCAAATACAACTTGCTTAATAAAAAATTAATTCATAATATATACTCAATGTAATTATAGTTATAATGTATACTCAACATATATTTCAAATACAAAGTACACTCAACAGAAATGTTGAATATAATGTAGGAAATACCTACGTCGTATCCCTCAATACTAAGGGATAGGGATCCTTTTAACAAAATCGCGTGTGTATTGCTTCGGCTGCTGTGGTATCGAGTGTGGTTCGGGCCTGGTTGAACCAGCGTACTGTTCTATGGCGTCGTAAGGTTGACCATAATGTATCAATATAAATAGATATTATGTACTCAAAATAAAAAAAAATCATAAGTTACCGTGGATATGGTGAGCCATCAGGACCGGGACAGTCTGAGCCTTGAAGTGCATCGCCCCAAGCGTACTTCAACGTGGGACCGCATTCTGTCGCTAGACAGCCTGCCAAAAGTGTCTGAAATTTAAAGAAATCTTATAAAACCTCCATATATTAATATTTAAGGATTTTATATTTAGGGTAGTTTAACTAAATATATTATGAATAAAAGAAATCACGACTAATAACTTTAAAGTTAAGTGAAATAAAATTAACAGATAAAGGCCTAAGATCTATTATGTTAGAGTCTATGTCGTGACGTATCAAGACCTAAATGAGTTGATATTGATAACGATGATATGTTCGGAATGAAGAACGACAACCGCTAAGGATTTTAAATTGAATAAAAGCAAATTGCATACATAACAAATAGTAATTTAATAGCCAATCGAAGCTCTGATATTTTATATGCCGTTGGAGTCAATCTATTGAAATTAAAATCTTCAATTATGGTGAAATCCAGCTAAAATTTACGCGCAAGCTACATGAGGGACAAACGGAAAAAATACACAATATCAACAAAGATATTTATGTAAAAAATCGTTGCAAATAAAGATAACATCATTATTAACTGAAACAACTCAGGATTTGTACACTTCGGCAAAAAATGGTCTTATGAAAATTTAACATCATAAAAACAATCATATTTTGCAAAAATATCTGGTAGATGAACTCAAAGTTAAACTGGCAACCCTGAAGTAATTGTTAACAATTAAGAAACGCACCATTATCAAGATGGCGGTGTAAGAGGTTGAATAACTAAAGAAGGTAATTTCACTAAAGTAACAGAGGAGCATTAAGTCTTATTTATAAGATGACATAGCATGTTTTTGCGTTGGTAACGACTGCTATAATAATGGATTTAATGATGATGAACTGGAATTAACGGTTCTGTACTGCCTGACCCTTAAGTGCACTGACTTCTTGTTTACGTCTTCTCAATCATAAAACAAACATGTAATAAAGTTTTTATTGCAAATTGCAGCCGGAAGCTTCGGACTTAATCTAATCCCTAGATTTATTACAACAATTTATTTATAGGTACATAAACAAGACCTAAGTATTCAAATGTTAAACGTAAAACTTGCGAACGACCAATTAAATGTTTTTATGGAATTTCGCTTAGACTTATGGAAGGTTCCGTAGAAGAAAAGATAGATTAATTGGGAGAAACCAAAAAACCTGTTCTTTACTTGTCCAAGACTTTACGTCAAATGAAAGTAAAAAATGGGACATAGGTAAGGGGACGCATAAAAATATTATGTACCATAACGCAATACAGTAAACATACATAAACATTATAAATTAAATCTAGCAGTGAAAGAAAGAGAAAACATTTGAAGTGATCAATGTGGAATGCGATATATTTTTCTTTTAGACTGTGACAAATCAATGGCAGTACGAAGTTTATTAAGACAGAAAATATAATTATAAAAAAGTAAATAAATAATACAGAAAAATAAACATCATCGTCATCTCTGACGTCAGTAGTCCACAGCTGGACATGAGCCTCCCCTGCAGACTTCCAATAGAACTGCCAAATATATCCAACGTCTAAAAGTAATAGTCTATTTGTAAAGAAATATGACTTAGGATCGTATATCGTAATTTGGACTCCCGGTGGTCACACACTGCTTAAATTATAAAACGGACAATGCTCATAAACAATGAAGGAAAACATTGCGTTCAAATATATAAATCCCAGGATTAAAAATGCTTCTTTAAAAGCTTTTATACACTGGGAACATTATATTTAAATGTTTTCATAATTAATGTTCCAGCTTATACCTCAAACCTATTTATTTGATTTCGAAAGGATATCTCATTTCATGCGAGATACATTGTACTTTTCCGCGATTGCATATATATTACATCGGATTAAGCAAGTACATCTAGTAGGTAGGCCTCTCACCAGATGAACTGACGACATAATTAAAGTCTATGCCCTGTAGCTGTCTACCCGCTGACATGACGGTGTTGATGAAGCAAAGCCTCACGGAACGGTGTTCCATGGCGGCGTATTGGATTCACACACAAATACTTTAACAGATAGATGATACATTGTTTGTTAGTTTTATATATAGTTAATTCTTAAATTTACTCGAGTATCACTCTAGAAATAAAACATTAAAAAAATAGTTTTTCTATACAAAGAAAATATCATAAGTTAAATAAAAGTAGTATTTAAGCTAATATGCCGCTGGTCATTTTAGAACATACTCTTCCTTCTGAAAGAATATGCTTAAAGCCCACATAACTAAAGTGAACAAATACTACGAACTAGTCATCGAAATAACTGGAAAATTCTTAATGAATTTATACGCGATGAAAGAGACAGCAAGAGATACAAAAGCGAAGTCTTAGTTTAGCTAAGAGGAACCTGGGTGGTGTTGCCAACGCCAAGGTATTACAAGAAGGCCTCCCTATATCTGTTACGCGAGACATTCTTCCTACAACACAACACCTGGACTAAAGATAGATAAACTCATACTGAGTAACTACAGCATTTTTATGTTCCTGAATTTTTGGTTTTCGTCAACTTAGGAACCCATAATAAATGTTATTAAATCTAAAAACTAATAACACTGCAAGACTTCAAGATCCCGTGAACTTATTCTGCGTTGAGCGTAGTAATAACTATGACATATTCACCTCCAACATCTCACAAAAAATAAAATAAAACGCATTTATTTACATCGCAACAAAATTCATTACAATAGTTTCTTTTTATTTATGATAAGTTTGTTACATCGAAATACCTTTGATATAATTTAATTAAACATTATACGATTCTCTTGTAATAGGTCATATCTATGACAGTTAGCGGAACATAGAGTGCCACAAACTTAATACTTTTTTATTTTAAAAACCTAGATCTAATTCCATTATTATAAACAGTGTATAATTCCAAGGAACGTTCACCGAAGCGATATAAGAGCGGCCTCCCAATGCAGTAAAATAATAGTATGTATGTATGTAATAGTATATGGTATATGTGTATGTAATAGTATGTACCAGAGCGGCGACTCTCCCTTCGAGCTTCACTACTTTTAAAGAGATCTTAGGCCAGGCTCATTCAACGCCCTGTCACTTAAAAAAATAGGGTTTACCGTTTAAAGAAGGTCTTGCTCGTTTCATCAATGAAACCGGTGTATGCTTTTGTTTTAGATAAATGCTGCAAACTTAAAATCAAAATATCCTTCATTTAAATAGACTGTTACAATCACTTCCGAATAGTAAATCAACATAAAATGTCAATATTGCCAGTCCTACACGAATCTAACACTGACCTAGAAGACAGTTCTGCTGAGAAGTGCCTGCTAGAAACTCAATAGTTGCTCTTTTCAAATATAGTTTTACAATAAGTTCACGACAATAATAAGCTTACTCAGTTCCACAAAAATTGATTCCACACATAAACATCAGTATGTATGATAAAATTCGTACATAAAATATTAAAAAAAAATATTAAACAAAGCCAAAGAAAGACAGTAGTCAATAAAGCTTTTGCAAACTAACGGCGCAGTAATGATTTGTATTCGATACGTCCAACTATTTATTGATTGTCTTTATGCCAGCCGATAGTATGATAGTCTCGTTTATTTCATTTTGTTTTGGTACAATATAACAGTGAACATTATTCCATATAAAATATATGGTTTACGTTAGTACAATTTAAAATTACCTTTGCTTCTCACTCATATATATGACATGTGCAAAAAATATGCGACGATAGACGTATATGCTTTAATGAGTTATACATACACCATAACTCATTTGCTACCAATCATCGTATGATAATAATATAGTGAGAAAGCGATTTCTAAATTCGGATTACTACAAATTAATATCGATTATTTTTTACTATCTGTCCCTGCAGATATAGTACTACCAGAAGTTACTAGCCGGTCGTACTTCAGTAATAAAAAAAATATATAATGTCAACGTTCAACTATTCGATCGAAAAATAGATGGTTTTCACAGTATGTACCGTGTAGTTGATAACGTATTTATTATTCCTTCTGTAGTTGTAACAAATAAGTTATTAATGTTAGTTACTATGAATTATATTGTATTTATTCGATCGCAGCATCGTTAGATATACACAATGATCAGTTATATGAATAAAGGCTTTAAAAGGTTGAATGTTTGCTGTCAATTAGTGTGTAGGTGTACAAACCAATAAATGGTTACAGAAATATTGAATACCTTAATGATATGTGTATAGAAAGTAAACGCGTTTTAACATTTTAGATTGTTACAGACTGAAATTAATTGTTTATTAATATCTATCCCTGCGGTATTATTATTGCCAGAAGTTATTGCCCTATTGGCACTTAAATAGAAAAAATCAAATAAAAATAATCAATGCAACGTATTTCAGAGGGATCACTTTATACAAAGTGATTGGATGTAGGTGTTAAAACTTTTAGCTGACAAATGAGCTATACATTCACTCCTTTAAAACTATTATATATATAACCAATCACCCTGTATAGTTATGTAGTTAAAACGATCGTTCGGCGCACGAATTCGCCGACGACGTGAGCGTCCGTTACGGTATGTGTGCCGTGGCCGAATGACACAGTTCCCGCAAGCGAGCAGCAAACAAAACCTGTCCTTTCTTGTTCAAAGTTTACGCATCCATTGCTGTAGTTTCACGATTATCTTGTTTCATAGCGGTACGCCGAGGAGAAATGAACGAGTCATCGTTGTAAAAACGTGACGGGCGTTATTATTTCATATTTTCTAATGGATTTATTGGATCGACTGCGATAGTAAAAAGTAGCTTCATTGTCATCGTTATGAGAATAAAGATAATGATTAATTTTCCAAAACAACTTTCTTGTCGGCAAGACCGCGATATAAAATCGCGTCATAGTTAAAAATGATTCATTGTATGATATGTGTTTCCATTTGACTTGCACTGCTGCCGAAGTGGCATTTGCAGATTTGGAGCTTCAAATACCACTTCGGCAGCGAGGAGACAGAGCACTTAGTCTAAAATTTCTTTTGAGGTGGCGTAGCTTAAAGACACATACTATAATTACACCTGATTGTTGGGCCGCTAAGCTCTTAGGTCCCTTCGGCGGACGCTCCATGCAGTGACAAAGTTCAAGGACCACCTCGAAAGTAATTTGGCATGAGCATTCACTCATTGATAATATTAGAAATAAACTTAATATTTCCATGTTATATAGAGCGTGGTTTAAACCTGGTCTCGTTGACGCCGAACTGTCGTCCATTTTTGTGATATTGACATAAACAATGAAAACGCGTGTAACAACAATGAGTGTATCAAAATTTAATGTTTCGACTTAAAACAATTTATGAACAGATTTATTGAAAACGTTCAATGCAGCCATATCTACTGTTTAACATAGATTTTTAATAAAACCGGTTGGAAGCCGTCTGCAACCAGCGTCCTCTGATGAGCTTAGAAATGACGTCTGTCCACGGTCAGGATGTTCTATGCTACGATTACCGACCCGTGGTCTCCACTCCAGAACCTTACAGCCACACCGATTATCTGTTGTAAGCATTATGTGGCTTGCCCACTACCAAGTCATCTTACTAAAGCTCTGGGCTGTGAACTACCCTTGATTATATTCACATCTCTACAATGCTGATCCGAGCTCGTAGATAAATTCTGAGCATAACTCTTCTCTACATGGCTCGTTGAGCGAATAAAAGATAGGAAATAAGACTCAAAGAGAATCTAAAAGCATTTAAATGAAATAAGTCGTGTTTGCGGAATTTATTTAATCAAACAGATTTATTTTTACGGCTCCGAAGACGAACTCAAACTTGATTCGGTAAATACCTCAAGCGAAAATAATGTATAACTTAAAACCTGAAGGTCTACATGCTTTGGAAATATTTTCAGAACGCATGGATATACATGAGGTCCGTTTTATTGAAAACCATACTTATAGAGCGATTTATGACACCTTTTACTTATTTTTCAACACTATTTCGATATTCACATCTTCTTCATAAGTAAATATCATCTATATAACGATTCACAATTAAATTTTTAGGACCAAAAGGGTTATAGTCTAGGAATATGGTAGGAATATTCCTTTAGCGGAATCGAAGTCACTTGAGAACAGATTTTATAAAATTCTACGCGCAAAAGGTTTGAGAGTGCATTGATAAATCAAGTGCATGGATTCGAACTAAAGCGTGTTATCGGAATAAAACTTACCTACATATTTTTTCGGCATGTTAAAATAACTAATAATGTTTTTTATACAACGGGGGGTAAATAGTTAAATACAAGGATTAAAGCATTGACATTTGCTGTCAAATAATCTGACATCGGACAAAAACTTTACGTCAGATATGTGCGGCGAATCGGAAACTCGCAGTAAAGAAAGTGGCAGGTCCGATTTCTGGGTCAAGTGTGTAACATGTCATTGAACTTAAGTTGAAAATGTTCACCTGACAATAGCGATGATGCTTTCGGTAATGCGAAATGAATTCGTATGCGTATAACTAATTAAACTTTCTTATCTCGGTCTCATTTATAAAATATATACAGGCAGATTGGAAAAAGGTGTAAAAGCTTTAAAGAAATTATTGCTTAGCTAGCTCATTTGTCAGCAAATAAGCTATGAATTGTATACATACGTTCCATAAATCTACGCCGGGTTGAAATTTATAAAAAATTATTCTAATAGAAAAGTAGTGCATAAATTCATTTACTTTATAATGAAACGAATTTCTAAAATGTAGGAATCTTTTTAAATAATTCCCTGATATCCATTATCTGATAGATACTACCTGCTCTACCACCCGAATAATTCTTGACGTTGATTTATGGGAAATCTTAATATCTGTTTGAAACGGGGAAATACAGTGTTTATGAAAAGATTTATTTTTTATCTTAGTTTAACAAGCGCAACGAAGGCGATGCTTTGGCTGTTGTATTTCAATATCGTTTATACCAATTATTTGTGAGTAGGGTGAATATTCAGCATAAACAAAATTATAGGACTTACCGTTCAAACTGTTCCGTTACATGGTCGCGAAATTTAGGCCGTAAGACAATATAAGTATATTAGCATGGACGTCTTAATAGCCGTTATTTTATGTATTACCGCTAATAAATTTTACATTGGTTTTGAAAAAATTGGAAATGGTTTTTATCTTTTAGTAATTGAGTTAATCGATAGATTATTTGTTAAACAAATGTTGATTATTTTTAAAACTTTAATCTTCAATATATAATTTACACTGTTTTAAATTCTATCGATTATAGTATAACATTTTTTTTAAATCTTATTCTTCACAATTTTATTACTTATTAAAAAGTAAACTATATTTTTTTATTAATTTGTCTGAATGCTTATGTTCAATTATGACATAGGTTCCTTAGAGTAATTATTAGGAAATGATTGTGCAGGTGTTTAAATTTTCGCCAATTTATCGATTTAAAAATTATGTAGTATGCTAGATTTTATGTTTTTATAGACATTTAAACAAAAACTACACGTCAGAAGAAAAAGCAATTCAAAGTTATGAATGAAAATTAAATTCAAAGTTAAAAGTAGTAAAAATTAATATATCTGTATAAGATATAAGAACATTATAATTATCTGCTATGGTCAGCGTAAACTTCTTAAATTTAACTTCTAAACACGCCGTCTACTGAGGAGAACTAACAAAAAACTCAGAAGGATTTCGTAATTGTTTTGATGACTGTATTAAAAAAAAAATAATTAAAATTAGAACAATTCATTTCCACACATTATTATCATACTCTGAAATAGTGATATGCCTTATGAGCCTGTGCTTAATTAATTTCTTGAGTTTACTAAAGGATATAGTTTATAGCGCCTCTTTATAGTTTGTAAAATAATAGAATTAAGCGCTACAGTAAGTAAAAATTCTGATGCACCCGCTTATTTTAGGTCTTATTTTATCAATTTTATGTTGGTCCAAACGCAATACGTGACAATAATGCCGGTTTCGAAAACGAATTCATTACCCATATCCTTATTGAATAACACCGTAAAAAAGAATTGGAATCCTATTTGGATGAGATTTTTTTTATGAATTATTATGTACTATGTTAAACCAGTGACTATAAAAATATATATATTTTGTTATTAAAAATATGTATGTATACGCATTACAGTACGTCACTTTAACATATAAAATGTTACTTCTTGTTATCATATTGACTTCATAAACCACGTCACCTTTATTTATTTATCTATATTGCATTTTATCCCGTTTGAAACATTAGAAAAGAGATCATAGAAGAACTAGAACCAAATCGAACTCGCTTATCAACTTAAAATACGCGGTACGAAACGTGACTTGATCTGAGAAGTGCCCAAAATAAACTCAATTAGTTTTTTTTGTGATCTCTTTCACAAATGTCCTTAATGTAATAGAATAATAGTTAATAGTGTTTCATCAATTAACTTTTTAAATTTAATGCGTCATAATTCAGAGGCATTACACGGGTGTTTAAATTAACTTTATGGAGCTTAGAGAAAAATAAAATAAGCCCGCTTTTACTTCTCGTAGTTACATTTTATTCGTCGTCATTTTTCTTCTCTTTTTCTTCTTTCATTGTTATGCACAGAGACAAAAATATTGGTTATAGACATAAAAGCTTTTAAGGGTTGTATAGGGAATGTGTAGTTAATCATTTGTCAGAAAAAGTTTTAAAAAATTTACACCTATTTTCTGTTGAAGTATTCTGTATTATCCTGTATAAATTACCCAGAAATAGGGTACATTAATTTATTTTTCGTATTGGAATGGACAATAACTTCTCGCAAAACAAAATCTACAGAGACAGATAACAATCTAAATTTTAAAAGCAATTCTTTTGCTACTTTATGGTATTTATTATTTACGAAGTCATTCTGAATAGAGTGGTGGTATATTGATTGACACCAAATAACCTATAAAATTTTCCCTTTAAAGTTTTTATACGTATCACCGATCAACCTGTATAGCATCACTTACTTGACTTTAATACAATTACAACTATAAATTTTGTCTAAGACGCTTTTAAGTGAACGTATTTTTTAATGATCTAAATAATGTAATGGTAATTTTAAACAAATCAAATTAACCTTTCGATCTCTATAATTTACCTAAACTTCAACGGATTAATCGATTTACTATAAAAGTGAAAATAGCATGAAAAGCGAGCGAAAGTGCATAGCGGATTCTTAAATTCATTGTATGAGAAGCACGTCTGTAGTGACATTTCGAATGCACAAATTCACAGTAGCGTCCGCAATGATACGTATTAGTATCAGGTTTAACAGCGAAAGTCTGGATTACACGATTTGACAAGTTTCACTGTTTCATTTATGACTTCGAATATATGACACATTGGCTTTCTTTTTTTAATTTCAATAATAATGTTAAACACATTTTGCTTTTTCAACCTTTAACATCCATTATTATTAAGCAGTAAAAAATCTTGCAGAAATCTTAAGACAGATATTTGATATTAATTCGTTTTATACCTTTTTACCTGAAAGTTAAATATTAAAAGAATGTATTTTTATCCACCAGCCCTGACAGACGTAATTCTGATAAAATTTATGAACCAAAATTATAAAAAAATAACGTTTAAAAATTAATCACTGTTTACTTAAGAATGCTTCATTTTAAATTAAATTATATCTATTATATAATTATATCAAAATTATATCAAACAACGATATTTAATCAAATTTAAAACGTTAGGAGTATCTTTGATATTATGAAAGAAGGCTTTAGCCCTTCAATTAATACGTTAAAAGTATATTTCCTTGAAGTGTCAAACATCGCAATTTCCTGCAACATTGAAAAGGTCTAAGTGGTTAGAGGAACAAACGTGAACTCGGTCAGCCACCTTCAACTAATGACACGTTAATGCGTTTAGACGGTTAAGATTGCCGCGAACATAACAGTAAAACTATGATAACTTCACCCACGGTTACATTTTTTTTTCCTATCTCCCTGTACGGTCTGCTCCGAATGCATAGGCAATGACTCAGTCAACCGTGCAGCGTTGAAGATCTTAACTGCTAACCGTCTATCATCTATCTGCTAATGCTGGATAATGAACTATTTTTATTGAACACTAACATTATTGCCATGCTTGACAAAGTACATGCCAAGAAATTATTAATTCAGAACTTATGTATTATAAATGAATATCATTCGATTTTTTCCTCTCTTCACGTATTTTATATTCAATAAATTAAAAAAAAATGAATAAAGGATATTTAACCGCGTTATATAAACACACATAATTTATGGAAGAATTTTAAAAGTAACAGTTTTCTTGTAAATTTTGATATTTAGATCAATTTTTTTATTGCTTGTGTTAATTACTTACCAAATAAAAATAGTAAGTTATACTTCTTGAGCACATTTTGTTTTAATTAAATGTCTTTTATTGCACTACAGTTAATTAATGGTTATGAGTTAATTCACTTCAAAATGCGAAACTATGTTCGTGTGTGAAAATGCCACATTCGCGCTATTGGAAGGGCGTGCGGTCGACGCACTGCCCGCGCAGACAACAAGTGGTGTTCATTATAACGGGAGTTCGGCTGGAACTCCTCGGTACGGGTGCCTACTTCCGCACCGATTTTACTCTTAAGCGATAATTTTAGAAATAGCGCCATCTATTACTATATCCTCGAACCAATTTGGTCAATCATTCGACATGACAGCATCGCGTTAGAACAAATGTCATATGACAACAGAAACAAACATGGCCGCATGGCTTGGTGACAGTGGTTTCTCCGATAACCTCGAACAAAGCGATGATTTTTTAGTCGAAGATTTTAGTGTTGATCTAAATACAAACAATAATTTCGAGTCTTTTGGTAAAGATATTAGTAATTTTCAACTGAAGGAAATTGTTAAAAAGGAAACCGAGTCTACAATCTCGGAAAATAATGTTTTTGTTAACGAATCTCAAGGAGCGACAAAATTGTAAGTTATTACAGAAAATAAGTTTCGCAAATTCATTTTTTTTTCATTAATTTTTCCTATTTAACTCATTAATAAAACTTGTTTTTGCACGGTTTCTAATCTACAATCAGCTGTTTGTCAATATATTTGTTTCTCTTTCTCACCCGTTGAGTTGTATGTAAGGGCTCTTTTTCTTGAAATTTCATTTTTGGGCATTCTATTTTGGTACATTACCATCACGATGCAATGTGAATATACTAAATTTGTGTTTTATAATGACTAGGGTATTATCATAACTAATGATGAAAAGGTAACTTACATTACATTTAATTGTCTTATTTATTAAACATAACAAACTGTTGCTCCTAACATATCGTATCGTATTTCGCCAAATTATTCCATTTAACACTGGATGAGTTTGTGTTCTCTGTTTTACCGACTTAACTTTTTCCTTGCAAACGACTACTTTGCTCTAATTTAAAGATAATAAATCATTTATTTTTGTCAATAGATTCATCTTTACAATAAGACATATATTTCCGTGACTGTCTGACTTGTTGTTGACATTGATTTTTCCTCAAATTACCTTTGCTTATAAAATATGTACATAGACAAATATTGAATTTTGTTATTAACGCGCTTTTTACATGATCATATACACTCATATTCATCTTGTAATTAAAATCTCATAGAAAGCTTTTCCATTATGAATATTATCAAAAATGCTTATGTTTAGCATTTTCTTGTCAATGAAATTGCTCATGTTTTAGGTATTTGTTATGTCATATATCTAACTATTACAAGTTTCCTCTAATTAATTTAAAAAATATGTGATAGTATGTGTCAAGGTTATCACATGCAATTATTCATGTATCTTTACAGACACAATGAACCATCATCAGAAACACAAAATCGTGAGTTACCAAAAGTCAATGTGGATAAGTTTAAAAGAAAAGTGGAGGACAATGGAGCACGATATAAATGTGAATATGATGGGTGTGAGCGAACATACAGTACAGTTGGTAATCTTAGAACACACATGAAAACTCACAAAGGTAAGAAAGTTAAAATTTCAACAAATGTAATGTGAATTATGTTATCATAGGTAGGGATAAGTTAGTTCTATAAAAAAATATACAGAATGAAATGGCCAAGGGTAATATAAACATCCTCTCTTGAAACCAATTTAAATTAGTATTAAATAAATCTACCTGACACATATGGCTAAATAAAACTATAAATAGCATTATTAACTATAATGCGATACATCAGATTACAAAATAATGTTCCAATTTTTTCATAATCATCTATATAAATGCCTAGCATATTGTTTGGTATTGTAGTGTTTTAGTGTAAGTGAAGTCCAACCAAGCTGGTCTAAACGGGTCTTTTTAAAATATACTCCAGAGAACAAGTCTGCTTACAGATTAATTTAACTTTTAACTTAAATATAATATATAAAATTAATGATAGATGAGAATTAGAATATAATATACATGGATAAAATTTTAAGACAGCTATGTTCATTTTCTTATGGGTTAATATTTAAACTCAATTGGATTACTGAAATTTTCACATTTCTACTCTTTTTTCCCTATTTGGATGAAGTCTGTTTACATAACATTTATAATTACACAACTAGATATAAAAATACTCTATACATATCAATTGTTCCTATTCAAAGTTCTCCAATAGAACTGAACCTGCAAAACAGCACCATTAGTTTATATTTATAGTGGACAGCCTCTTTTTGTTTCATATAGTGTTATAGTTAGTCTTTCTATTTGAACATCAATTTAATTTAATGTATGATGTGGAACACACATTTATTACAAATACAAGATTAAAGTCAATATTTAATCATATTTTCTCACATATCTGAAATAGGCACTATTATCACAATCAAATAACTATATCTAATCTAATGATAATTTTAATTTCAGGTGATTACAGATTTGTGTGTCCAGTACAATCTTGTAATAAGGCTTTTCTTACTTCATATAGTTTAAAAATTCATGTTCGAGCTCACACTAAAGCCAAACCCTTTATCTGCAACATTGGGAACTGTAATAAAGCCTTCAATACACTGTACCGGTTAGTTAAATAAATTGCTTTTGTTGAGTTGAAATGATGTTAACATATTATACTTATATTTTGAGTTACATTTGGTACTAACCTAACTTACTAAATATAATTAATTATTAATATTGTAATTATTGCAATATTGTTACACATATTGTAATTCAGGGGTTATTATTTGTGTACTAAAATATATAATGCATCGGTAGCATGCTGTCTGTGTCTTATAAATCAGTGAATTTCAAACAGTACCCGGTGGCGCGTTTGCCTAGTGATTTATGGCGAGTTTGGACATTTGCCAATACATGTATCGCACGTACTACATTCGATACTGAATTACACAGTTTCTTTTTCTTTCTCCCGATTAATACATTATTGATATAAACATAAAACGTGAGGGGGCGATAATTGATTACGGACAGATATAAGTCTTAAAGTTTAGAATTTTTATATATTTTTGTATTCATTGACGTCACACTTATCCTTGTTTTAGATGGATTATCTGTATCGGTAAAAACAATTTCTCTTTAAACACCCTGAATCATACTAGATGGAAACTTTACAGGGGTTTCTTCCACCACTTCTGCTCCCAGGGTAGTAACCATGCAATATGAACCAACCCAGCCGAGTTTTGGCCTTGTGTCGAAATGCTAAACGAGTATTATCGACGAGTGAATGCCCAAGGTCAGAGGTCGCATCATGGGGCCGCTTTGAGCCTGTCCACTCCATGGACCGTTCACCGTAGCGATGCTTCCTCGGGAGCTCAACCCTTTTGTTGCTGAGCGCCTAAAAATTATTTACTTTCTCAGCCATTTACCTATGACAAGGGCAACATTGATGTTTTTGGTTTGTTATCGGTTATGGGACAAAATATCTACATAAGAAGCGTATGCAGCTATCGCTTTGGTAACCAGCCAATTAATGACCATGCAATTATTGACACGATAATGTAAAACAAATGTACGCTGGTCGCCGAAAGAAAGCGTCAATAGCTAAGCGCCAGAAGGCGCTGTTTACTGAGAAAAAGTGTCTATATTCGAGCGCCAAAAAGCGCTGTTCTCAACGAAAGGATTCGCTACTTTAAAAGAGGTTATAGCTAGGCAGGTAAATACCATTTTGGCGGCTCTTAAAAAAATATTAAACAATAAGTCTACACAATATCACGATTGACAGAAATAAAGAAAAAAAAACTTAATCACGAGTACACAATGGCATATTTTGTTACATAATTACTCTGTGGCGCTAAAAATGGCTGCTAAGTTTTGTGATATATTATCGTGTCAGTTAAAATAAAACTAACGCGTGTACAGATAAGTGCTTAGTCGTACACGTTCGTTATTCATATACTATCATATTTCCGTATCGATTAGAAAAAAAATGTTTATGAAACTTATATCTTGTCTTTTTCCTTAAAATTAAAGACTGATAAATTTTATTAGAGTTATGTTATGGTAATTCTTAATACTAAACTCAATAATATTATACTACTGTTTGTCGTCGGCTTGTGGGTTACATCTTTTACCCTAGGAGAAGACCTTACGTCTAATCGTAATAATCATGTAATTTAATTAAATTAAAGTTGGTTAAAGTAGTACATAATTACCCAATTAAAACTTAAATAATTAAAGTTGTTGTTCATACCACAGTTCCACTGTTAAAAATGTGGTTTTCTCGTGCGTTCATCACAACTGACTGATTTAGACACTGTTTTTAAGATTATCCAGCCTCCTTAATTGACTTCACGGCTTGTTTATATTCATTGTTTTATGAAATAAATGATCAATTTGATACTTCATCATGAAAACAGTATCCTATTAGTTGGCGACGTACGTTTGCCTTGGGCCTCTTTATTGAATAACAGCATCTACATCCTGGAGGCTTATTATTATATTAAGCTATAAAAACAAAAGAACAATGAATTATATAAATATTTGTTTTGTTTAAAAAGGTAGTCAAGTTTCAACACTTCTTTTATTAGATTAAGAATATATTTCCTATTTTATCGTTTAACTTATTTTAAGACCCAATTTGGGGACTCGTGAGTCTGAGCTGGTACTCTAGTGAGCTGCGATTCCCACGGAGGCTAACCCAAAACTGACGCTATTACCGTTCGATGTTCCTCACGGCCTCAAGTTCGTGTCTCTTGGAAGAGACATCAGTTGTTAACATAGTTTTGCAGACAGCTTATTCGGCAAAAGGTAGTGTAGGAATTAGATAGTATTTCTTGCCTATCTTGCACATTATTCTGCAATAAGCCGTCAGACGATTTTATAACTAGGTAATATCGATTAAATCAACATCACATTGTTTGTTAGTTTTGAAATCGTATATATAATAAATTAAGAAAAATTCACGAAATTTAAGGTTACGTTTAATTAAAACACCTAATTTAATTACTATGTTATTTAATAAATATTTTATATAAAAAAAAATTCAACGTATTATAATCGGGCTATTCAGAATATTGTAAAATAATTTTAAAGTCAACAGTCAATATTTTACAAGTCAGTTACTTGTCTATCAATATACAATACAATAAAGATAAAAAAGTAAAACAAATTGCCTTTGTCGTTTTAAGTGCAAACTTAAAATACATTTATAATCTGTGCCAGACGTCAAAAAATTGACAAGCTGCTATAGTTTTTTGGCAAGTACAATGAAAAGCTTTAAATAACATGACAGGTGATTGATATGTAAAACTGTTGTTTGCGACAATGTTTATGGACTATTTCCACGCAAATAATGTATGTCATAACTTGAAAATGACTTTACCGATTTCATTCGTTCTTCGTATTTTTTATAAGTGTTCTAATACCCTATAGAAGGTTCCTATGAAAAAAAAATTATACAGAAATTTAAACGAAAATTTTGACCGTTCACTTTGAATTTCTCGCGTTTGACTGTTGACACCGCAAATTTAAATTATTGTGTATCGCGTTTAGTAAGTGTATTAATACTTACTAAACGCTATATATATGTGCAACTTCTTGCAATACCACGCGTATTACGCGACCGTATTTTTACCGACACTTTTTTTATTTCACACGCGACATGGTTTAGCACATTAAGAGTTTAAAATACAACTGCTGCATTTCAGTTTCATTTAAAATACATGTTATACCTGTAGTCAAGAGTGTCTAATACAATTGTCACTCATCAAATTTTTAATTTCAGGCTAAAAGCACACCAAAGACTACACAGCGGCGACACATTCAACTGCCATATAGAGAAATGCACAAAATTCTTTACAACGCTAAGTGATTTAAAGAAACACATTCGCACTCACACACAGGAGAGGCCGTACAAGTTAGTATGATTATATCGAAACAAATTCTTAACATCTATGTCTATATACTCCATACATGCTAAAATTTTACCAGTTTTTTTAAATCTTAAAACAGATTAACAACAAATAAGAAGTTAATTAACCACAAGTTATTTCAGCACATAATTTAACACATCAACTTGGTTAGTTTTGTAAAGAGTTGCCTTTGTTAATCGCAATTGTAGAGTTGTCATACCAATGTGCGATAAAGATGACGCACTACTAACCGCTCTTTGGCTTATTTTTTAACGTTCTTTTAATGTCAACCAAAAATTATATGTTCATAATTGTGGAACTTGCAGATGTAATACAGACGGTTGCGGAAAATCATTTACCGCCTCGCATCATCTGAAAGCACATGGGCGTACACACTCTGGTTCACGAATTCAAATAGCTGCCACCTGTGGTACCAATTTTACCACGCCAACCAAGAAGATGCACGCTCCAAACCATAAAGTATGTTTCAAACTTTCACTTACAATTACAGCGTGTAATGTAATAGACTCTAAATTAAAAATTACATAATAAAATAATATACACTACTAGCTGCCTTCCGGCCTCTTCTCGCAGCCCGCACTCCCTTTCGTGAGTGTAAGTTCATAGACTCCATCCTTGGTCATTTTTCAATTGCCAAAAAAAAACATTCTCTTAAAGTTTTGTACCAATAAGGGCTATAGTTTGAAATTATCCCTTTTCCGCCCCATCAATACTCTTACGGAGGGAATTTCATAAAATCCATCTTACCTACGTAGCTTAACTAAACTGACCTCTATTCGACAAACGAACATTCCTACCAAATTTCAAGTATGCCTAATTGTTCCAGAGATTTTGTGATGAGTCAGTACATTAGTGGAAATCTATGTATAGTACTTAATTGTTAGAATATTTAATGGAATCAGGCGTTACCTCGCAGAAGTCCCTCCTAAGTAAGAAAAGGACCAATATTTAGTCACTTCCGCACAAGCAGTGGTAGTCGTGCAATGAAATGCACCGCCCGCCAGCCCGCTGATAAATGCTTATGCGGCAAACAATGCGAATCACACAACCGCCACCACCAAATCACTCAACACGTCTTAGCTCAACTCACTCTGTGTTTGGCATTAATCGGTGTGACATAACTCCTGAAGATGCCCCGTGGAGGGGTGGAAGGAGGGGCGTGGGGCTGGCGGGCGGTGCATTTCATTGCACGACTACCACTGCATGTGCGGAAGTGGCTAAATATTGGTCCTTTTCTTAGTTAGAATATATCTATATTAGTGTTGTAATAACATATAACAACAGCCATATAAAACTTGCTTGCAATAATTTTGATATGAAATAATATTGAGTAAACCAAAGAGATAGTAAAACTCAATGCAAGGTTTATGTTTGTATATTTTAATTCAATTCCCACTTTGTGATAATAGTTTTAATTTAGTTCATAAGAAAACTATTCCACTAATTAAAATTATAATTATCAGAAATAATATCCTATTTAACTAGACAATGGAACTAGGTATAATTAAATCATTCTCAATTTTTCCAAAAATGTGAGTTTAATAGAAAGGGATAAGATAGCGTTTTAAATAAAATTTGATGATTAAATATATAAGAAAACTTTATATGCAGTAAATCAGCATGGATAATGAATTATTTGAAATATGAAGAAAAATAATTCCTTCATCTAGTTCTGTAATAAATTGGATTGTTACTCTACATTGCTTAGCAAAAATTTAACGCTATTACACAATTTAATATAGTCTTTTTATTACTTCGACTGTAAAACAAATAATAGATATATGATAGTGTTACTTATCTAATTAAAAATAATTTATTCTGCAGACCGAATCAGAAACCCATGTTATTCGAAACCACATAACATCAAAGCCGGAAAACAATGGTATGAATTGGGAAGATCTTCTAGAATCTTTTGGAAGAATAACAACAGAGTCCAACTCAACTGATGGCAGCTTAAACGAAATATCTATCGCGGACCCTCTAGCTAGTAATAACGTTAATATCACCGATCTGCTTTTTGATCATGCCACTAATCCAACTGAATTTAACGAAACTAATAATAATATTCCTCTAAGTTACGACTTGAATGCTTTAGTATCATTGCCAGATGTTAATAAAAAATCTAATGAAAATTCTTGGGTGGATGTCAATGATTTACAACCCACTGTTTCAATGACAGAACATCCTATTGATGATCTTAAAGTTAAACTAAAATCCAACGCAATGGAACTTGCGTTAGCCAATGAAGTAGAAGTACAATCTCCATGGGTTGACGTCAGCGCTTTAGCTGCTTCCATACTAGATACCCCTGTAAGTATAAAGGAGAAAACTCCTGAAAACATCTTCACTCTTGCTACATTTGTCCCAACTCACATGCAGAGTTATATAGACCTTGCTTCAGAAATAGCTCCCTCTGCAAATATAATAACCGATAACTCTTTTGATTTAGACACCCCCACTATACTCGATGTCAGCAACAAAGTGTTCAATGACAGTGAATTAGTCTTAAATGTTGGACTTAATGACGAAACAAAGGTAGACACAGGTATAGATGTATTTTTCAAAGATTCATCTAATGATAGGTTTTTAAACACTCCATCTCCATCTAGAGTACAACAGCAAATAGAAATCAATCCAGAAAATTCTGTACTCTTTAATACTGATTTAGCTTTGGAAGATACTCTGTTATTTGATAATGAACCACCATCAGATATGTATGTAGTACAGACAGAAAATATATTTGGTAAAAAATTTGCTAAGAGAAATCCTTTGGAACAGCTAGCAACTGATGCAGGTATTTGTTCCTGTACTAATTGCAGATGTGATCCCATAAATGGTGAATGCAGTAAACATTGTGAAAATGAGAGACATGATGATGCTCCTAAATCTAATTGTACTGATGACAAATGTTCTTGTATAGAGTGCAAATGTAACCATGCTGAAATGAAATGTGCTGTTGGTTGTGGGAAGGCAACTGATACTAATCATAATACCTTCTTACATTATCACAGACGGCATCACAATTCTAGTTTAGAAGAACTAGGTGTTTTCACTTTGCACGAATGTGAGGAAAATGCACCTACTGCAAATATTGACAATTTGCTTTGTACCTGCAATTCTGGTGATACAGCTGGTTGCAGTAAAAAAAACAATGAGGTTCCCAACTCATCTAAGGAACGCTGTTGTGGTAGTGATAAGTCATGCTGTGTGACAATATGTTTCAAAAAGCTGGAAGCCTTTAAACAATTTTTGTCCGATAACAACTTGGTGCATGCTTTAAAAACGCATAATTTTAGTTTAACCGGTCTTTAGTTAGTTGCTTTAAAATGTTGCATTTATGTTGTTAAAAGTATTACACTCCATTCAATATCTCCTGCAAACTAAATATTAACACAGAATAATAGTTTTGTTTGTTTTAACACCTTTGCACATTGGCAGATTTTAAATTGTTCAATGTAATGAAATAATCAACACACCTCTACAATCAAATTGTTATCTTTTAGCAATATATATTGTTGAAGAGATTATAATAAAAATCATTTCACTATTTCTAGTCCCTGTTAGATCCACTGAGTAATGAATGTTATATATTTAATATGTACAATCAGTTCACATTAAGAATGCAGTGTCATATTTTGTTTACCATAGTATGAAAGCTCAACCAAATTGTGTTTCTATAGAAAAGGTTTAATGAATAATAGGCCTAATAAAAATTTAAATCATATGATTGAAGAAAACTTAAATATGATGTTCAAAGAATGAAAAATTGAAAAATGGTCATAATGAACTTGACTTCCTAAAATTTATTTCATGCATTTTTAACGTGAACAAACTTTGTTACTAATTTTCAGTGTATGTCAATATGTTTATCGAATTTTTGTTAACATTTCAAGTTGTATCTCATGTTATATATTTTTATTATTTATTTGCAATTTACTGTAACAGTGCATACTGAAACTTTTCGCCAATCTTGTTATAATATTAAGAATACATTGTACAGAAAAGTAATGATATTGATAAAAAAATATACATACAATAAAAATTAATAGGCTGTGGTGCTAACTCTTAGATTCAAATCAGTCTTATCAGATATTAAATGTTGCCTTAAGAATATATCTTTCGTAAATTGTAATTTTGTTCAGAAAAATATTAATGGAGATTTGATATCAAAAATTTTACAATGTGAATTGAGTACAATTTTTTAAATCACCAAATGGTGCCATATATTTACAAATATTTTTACACTATAGGATTTAAAAAAAAATTATAGTGATAATAAAATTTGGTGCTAAGAAACATGTCAAACGTACTTATGTTCAGTTTAAACTTTACAAATTGTTAAATAATTTTATAAGAGATTTTTTTTTTACTTTTAATAAATAAGCAATATTAAATGCTGTAAGGATCTAGTCGTTAAAATAACAAATAAACGCTTTTTGAGATTCTCGTTTATTTATTGAATCAAAACATTAAAAATTTATAATTATGGAATATAAAGTGAGATCATTACATGCAAGTTCATTAAATGATTTATCTGCTAGAGAATAGATATTCCAATGCATAGTCGACTTAAATTTAATTGTATATTTATCTACAAAATAATTGGTAAAAGAGATGGATCATTATATCCGTTTACATGAGTGGGACAGCCTACAATTGCTTGGTAAATACAAGTACTACTTGGTTTATATATTACAGATAGAGGCTCCGAAAATACTTTTTTTTAAACTCACAAGTCACTTGTTAATGTCGTTAGGAGATACAGGTGCAAGACTGGGCATTTGTCCAGCAGTGGACAACCTATGGCTAAAATGATGAAGTCACTACTACCATAATCTCATAAAATAATTTCAAGTACATAGACATCACAAATTTCAATTACAAGTTACATTTTAAAGTATTCTCTGTTACATAGATTACAATATTACATTATCATTTCAAAGATTCAAAGTTTAACTTTTCTACATATTATTATTACAATAATAAATCATTTATTTAGTACTTTTCTTGTAAGCCAACACTATAAATATTTGAATAATAAGTAAGATAATTAAATTAAATATATTATAGACTTATTATAAAATATTAAATGATGATTGGAATATAAAACTTTTGCCAACAATATCTTCATTATCTTGTTCATTTTTGACAAAATATCACTTGAAAAAAAACCTAATAAAAACCAAAAATTATAAATTACAATAAATGTTAAACCTAAAAAACATTAATATTTACTAAAATAATTATAGATATAAACTTATATTTATTCAAGATATATACATAATATTTGCATACACATGGTATTAAAATATTTATAACATAAATATAGTCTTATTTAATATTACATACTATATTTCACAAACTACTTCATGGAATGGGTTCAGGAAAATCCTTTATACTTAACACTAAATTACCATACTAATATTTTTATAAATGCTAGAGTTAAACCATTATTTTATAAATAAGATTGAGATAAGATTATTTAAAATAAGAATAAGAGTATAGTTTCTAAAAGTTAAAAGTATTCTATAATATTAGAGAGTATTTTTACTTCCATATTCTATGTTTAAGCTAGCGGCGTTTCTTTTTGTCGTGACGCCGGGAACGTGAGATTGTTGCACGGTGACCAGGAGAGGACTGTTCAGAACTGCATTCATCGCTATCTGTATATGCCTAAAACAATAAATTACTTAAATAGTAACTATTTTAAAGAAAAAGGTTTTAAATGCTAAGCTATATGTATAAATTAATAAAAATTATAAATTCTATAATTTTTAATAGATTACAACAGTAAAACTTAAAGAAAGTAACTCAAAATAACTTTAAATTTTTTTTTGTCATAACTTATCAACCTTATGCTGATAGAAAAATTAAAGTCTAGAAGAAATATACAAAACAAAAAAGACTTGTCTTGTCTAGAATTGACAGTGAATTGATTTCCAACAATTGAATTCCACCGAGACATAGGTATCAAAGATGAGAGATAGGTAAAGTTATTAAGAAATAAATAAGCCTTTTATATCTTAGAAATGGTTGCGTATTGACATTTACTTTGCCATATTTGAGAATGCATAGCACTGTAGCACTTAGCCTAGAACTACTTAAAATAACTAAGCTCATGACACTAAGAAACGCCAACTGGAACCATTACATCACTTCAAATAAATGGGGTATTTAGCAACCCCAGTTAATGTTTGTTTCTTAATTTAAATCACACAACTACATTTTTAACAAATTTTCTAATTAACAATGACCTTTTGCCCTTTAGTGTACAAATTTAAATGCTGGGGCGGTAAAAATCAATCAATTTTTCTGTAAAGTATGTCGACAGACACAAGATTACTTTCCAGTTCCCCTAATACATTTATACTTGTGGACATCACTTCCAACTTTCCTTAAGTTCTGTGCTCTTTTCTTGCCTAAATTTGAATATCCACGCATGGATGTTTCCATAGACATCCATTGTTTACAAGTTCTAAGTTTATGGAGATGTTTGTTTATTAATGCCTATATTTACCATTAATAGATGAGTATAACAATATTAAAGGGAGGTTGCAAATGTAGTCTACTTTTTGCTGCTGTGGGATATTGGTTGTAATTGTTTCATTCGATTGTTTTCAATTTCTTTAGTGACCAGAAGTGTTTTGCCATGAGTTTGGTTATTCATATTTTCATTTCGAGATCTCTTCGGTCTTTATGACAAAATCGGATTAAGTTACTTTCATTGCCTTTTATACATTGTTATATAATATCCTGTAGTATATCATTATCATTAAATACGTCACCTAGCTTTCCTAAAGCTATATTTGTTAAAAATAAATATTAAATTTAATACTCACTTTTTCATAAGGATGAGAATCGCATTGTTCATCGGTTAAGGTCACGCACGCAAGTAGACAGACTAATTGAAAAGCGGCGCCAATGTATAATCCATATCTTATTACAGTACTCATCATATCTTCGGCAAATATCTCGTTAGGAATCATATTGGATTGCTGAAAAATGGAACGATCAATAACACTGTCAAAAGGGGTAAAGCAAAATCAATACTTACAAGGATAGTCTTAAATATTACTACAGTTGCTTATTACTAAGACTTATGTATGAAAAAAGACTGAAATAAACGACTATTGTCGGGAAAATAAGACTGACCTTTCTCAATATTCAACAGTTTATGAAATTTGACAAAACGACACCATAAAATTGAAAATGGTTGACACGGACTAAATGTTGTCAGATGAACTGTATTTTTTAAAGCAATGAAAACATATATTATTCAAAGTAATACTGAATGATTTCTAATAGTACATCAATAAATTAAAAAAAGTTTAAACATTGCAAAAATTATTTTTTAATTTAGAATTCCAATAAAATGGTTAATTTCAGATATTGTTATACTGTAAAATACTGTACGAATTTTAAAATATTTTTGAGGTAAATTAAAGTAACAAATACCTCGAAATTAAAATAGACTATAATCGCTCCTCAAAATACATGTTATTTTTGAGCTCATGGTTTTAAACACTTACAGAAATCTAAATTAAAAAAACTAATGATCACATTTCGATCTTGCTGCACGCACACCTAAACAAATATTTGTTGTGTATGTTTTTAATAATAAGAGTTTGTTTGTTGACTTTTATTACAGTTGTTTTAATTTCTTCCTAATTCCAATTTCTGCCTAAACGTAAACTGTAACAGATTATAATAATGAATAACAATTCATAATGCTTGTAAATGTACCTATCGTTATAATTTACAGAATTGATGTGACATAAATGAATTAAACACCTATAACATTGATGTTTTTGATTAAAAACTTTATGGCCATGGTAAAACATGATATGAAAATAAAATACACTAGTAGGGTTAAACTTAAATGTAAAAACCGTTTATGTATGAAACAGGTGACCGTGAAAATTGACGATAAAAATCATAATTAGAAAATTATAAATGCTGGATTTTCTCATGCAAACCTAATTATACCACTGTAATAATATCTTTGCTCAACAGTCGTAATTGCAAACGTTTGCTGATTGCGGCCGTAATATGGGTATCCTCAAAATACATTTTTTTTCGACTGGTAAGTGTGTTATGTAAAACGTTTGGAAATATGCGTTTTTCGAAGTTATTTTAATAGCACTGACATTTTTTTTACATTTTGAGTGTTATATTATTAACAATATATTATATTAATATCAATATATATACTGATTATAAACTCAACCCATACAACATAATCAATATATAAACTTCTGACCTCATTTGAAAGCTCCCAGTCGTTCAACGAGCTTCGGAGTAGGCTAAGCTCGGAATTTCTCTAGATCAAATTAAAAATGAGGAGATTCGTCGAGATAGACCAACGAAAATACCTCAGCGGGCTAGCAAATTGCAATGGGCAGGCCATGTAGCCCGAAGAACAGATGGTTATTCAAGCCTTAAGGTTATGTAGTAGAAACTACAGACCGGTAGGAAAACCACCAACAAGATGACCGGATAACATTGTTAAGTTGGTTTCTTTAGTCCAATTGTTGAAGAAAACAACGTAAAGCTTCAAGCTACAGTTTTAATGGAATTGATACACAAATCTAAAAATAAATGTATCGTGTTTATTAATCTATTTCTATATTTTAATAGAGTTTTTACTATCGTAATCGTTTACTGCATTATAAAATAGTTTTGTAACTAACAACCTTAAAATCCAAACTATCGCATAGAGAAACTGTAACATCTCTCATGACTGTTTCTGTAATATAGTATCTTGTAATGATATACAATATAGTTGTATACGAGGCGATTGCTTTAAGGCGTAGAAGCTATAAAGGGTTGAATGCATAGCTCAATTGACACTCAAGTGATGACTCTGAAATATGTTAAATATTTTTTATTGTAATGCCACAGGCGAATAACACATGTCTGTACTGCCAGTCTGTAAGGACAGATAGTATTAAATATTTAACTTTAATATGTACTGATTGGAATTTTGAAAACGGTGTTCTTACTATATGCCGTCATTTATTATTTCTGATACTATTTAACAGCAAATGTGCTGTACATACACCCCTTTTCACATAAAACCAATCAACCTGTATTTGCGAGATTATGTCTTGTGATAATTTTTCTAAGGTTTTTAAACTTATAAATCATAATATACCTTATTTTACTTGCAGTTTCTGTGCTTTCAATAATATTTGTATCATTGGCAGCAAGAAAGATTAAAAATAGCGACAGCGAAGAATCATTGGAATCTGAATCTGATTACGCAAAGTATACAAAAACTTTTGATTTAAGGGGGAGCTTAAGACAAAATTTCGGTTTGGTGAGTAATTGGAAAAATAACCGCTTAAATATTGCGGCGTTAAACAGCATGACAGTGAAATACTATCATCATATGATTATAAGTAGAGAATGATTATACAGATTCATAATTATTTTGTGTCGAAGTGTTGGCTTATTAAAATATCTTTACTTAAATATATCCGGCATTTCGGTATTAATTTTCTTCATAAAATCGTAAAGAATTTTACTAGATAGTTGTTTTTCAACTTTTGTTATAACCGGCATCTTCATTTTGTGAAAAAGTCGAAAATGATTTAAAAAACCTCGATAACGATTTACTTTACTTTCGTACGTGTTAAAAACAGGAATATAACGGCTAGCCACCGCCTTTTTGATTAAAATCATTGTAAAAAACAGATATAAATAACATTTTTGAAAAAATAATTATGTGGGATATCCTCTTGGCTTATAATAGTGTGATTTGATTGTAGCGTAGTGTTCTCTCGCGGTGGCAATTCTAAATTTAAAAAGAACTTTTTGAAAAATTTCTATAAATAAAACATTAAAGAATATATTAACATAAAGGCGTCAGAATTATTTTTGTTGTGAACTGGAAGGCAGACCATTAAAAGCAGGGAAATTGACAATCTATGATATAAAATTTGCCTTTTTCTTTAGCTAATTAGCGATAGACTAATACTTAGAGAAATCTCCCTGCATAAATTGCAAACCATAGATTAAAAAAAAATTCACACAGAAAACCAGCTATATTTAATGTAGTTATGTTAATACTACATAAGAAAGATTTTAGCAAGCATTTTTAACACAACCGGACCGGAGCGGCATATGTTCACCAATATCTGCGCTTCTACCATTGGGAAAATTAGCACTCGGTGCTCAAGATAAAACTCTTAAAGAGCTAAATAATGCAATTGGCGTATCATCTGATATTTCTTCTGATGAAGATAAGCCATCGGACAAGGTAAAGTTTTTAAAAATATTTTATAGGTATTAAAATTAAGCATTATTATTTATTATTTAGAGTGCTTAAAAAATCTTCAGTTTCACGGCTTTGTTACACAGCGATTATCTGGATATTTTCGCTGAAAAAGTTTGAAAGTCTTGATTAGACGTTATACGAGTATATACAAAATTATTGATAATAGGAATAGAAGCTTTCAAGAACTGAATGTATAGCTCATTTTTTGAGAAAAAGCTTTTAGGTTTTACACTTATTTACAATTACCTTGTATAAAGTGGTCACTCTAAAATATGTTATATAAATTTAGGCTAATAATTTGTAGCTGTACAAAGTCCGGTTAGGTAGTAAATAATAATAAATTTTAATATTTACGTCAATACATGTAGTAATACGAAATTTGATAGCGCTTTTTATTACTATATTACCATTACAGTTTTTTTTAACCATTAATATTTAAGTAAAAAGTCCATAAATTGCCAGTAAATAAGCTATATATTCACCCCCATTAAAACTTTTACATCTATTACCAATCACCTATATATCAATAAACAAAGTATTCGTCTGTGTATACTTTAAATGTAAGAAGCTTAATTTGTTTGCTACTTTGTGACGTATTGATAACCTCCATTATGTACTGTTGCAAGCTTATGTACTCCTTTTCGTCTATTTTTACATGAAGTATCGTACCATTTTTATCTGAAATAGTTGTGGAATTAGAATAATAAATAATAACGTATTATACGTATGTATAACGTAATATCGTTTTACTCTGAAATAATATATATTTATAATATATAAAAAGTGAAATTCAACCCTGCAGCGGACGTCGTCCGTCTGAAATAATGATGATGAAGGAATATTGAAGATCGGATTCATAAGATATTTTCAGATTTTAATATTCGGAAAAATGCTGCGTATTAACCATTATAACTTATTTTGCAATTATTCAATGAAAAGTCATACATTTTTTAATTGTATCGTCGTCCTATATAAATTGTTTTAAAATTATTAATAGGCATATAACTAATACTGTAAGCACTCGACCATTAACTATAAGGTTGATCTTACAATTCTTATTCATAAAAATGTAGCCTGTTTTTTTAATTTTATAATAATATAAAAAGTTCGTGGCTTGAATATACGTGACATAAGCCACGAGGGTAGATGACACGAGAAAAGTAGAAAAACACTTTGTCTTTCCACTAAATACCGCTTTCAAAATGGAGCGCGTGCTCATAATTAAAATTGTGAACCCTTTGTGGGAATGAGGACGCCAAGATTAAACGTCAAGTGAAACGACGTCACAGTAAAATGCGCGGTAAAGAATTAAAATTATGTAGTATTTTAAATGGAGCATTTGTTATCATCCGGCGTGGTTGTTAATTAAACGAATATAACAATAAGAGGAAAATTACTACTTAACGTTACTTAACCCTTTTATAATATAGTTCTTCCAAATTGCAAGTACGTACATGCAACCATTTTCATAAAATAAGACATAAATTTATATACTATGTATGAACCGAGTATTTGGTTATAAATGTAAAAGATTTAAAAGGTCTTTATGTATAGTTCCTAAGATTTTTTTTTGTTTCTGAAACAATAAATAAGATAATGCGTAAAAAGCACTTTCAAAATTAGAATTAGTAGATATTAAAATTAATAATTGTTTACTATCTATCTCGGTTGACTTTGTACCTCCAGAAGTTATTCGCCTTATAATATAAAAAAATAAAAAGTTAGTGGCATTATAATAGAAAAAATAAATTAATGTAACTTATTTCAGAGAAATCGGTGTACAAAAGTTGGTTGGAAATAGGTGTAAAAGCATATTCACGTTGATAAATGAACTATACATTCACCCTTTTAAACCTTTTACACCTATAAATTTCATCCTATACATTTAGAACTACTCTAACATAAAACATTTCTTATTTTTATTCTAATAATTTTTTAGCTGAAGAAACATCTAAAAAGTCTCGTAAAGGATCTTGAACGACTGCCAGGAGTGATTTTAGATGTGGCGAATAGGATATATATTTCCGATAAACACAGCCTCTATAGCAACTACGCTAAAATAGCAAAGAAAATATTCAAATTTGCAGTGAAACAAGTTAATTTTGAAGATTCGAACAGAGTTTCGAGTAGTATCAACAGTTGGGTAAGTAAAAATAAAACCAATCTACTACGATACCACAGATCATGTTCTCGAGTAAAGAATTATATAAATTGACGACCAGTTGTAATCTCATATATACAATGAAGGGAAATTTCGGAAAAAAATCTGGTATATCCTTGGGCTATATATACTTAAGTTATCCAATGCGCATTTAACAAAACTGATTTAATATCTCGGCTGTTAAAATACATAACTAATTTTATTTATGGTTCTACTGAAACACCTGTACCGCGTTTAAGATATGATCGCGGCGCGACAGGGAAGGATCGACTGTTCCGACTAGTCCGTCTGCCGTAAACATGCAGCGGAACTCATGCTCTTATTTAGGGCTTAGGACATGCAGATTTGGCAATTATAACAATGATGTCGACTCTTATAGACGAGTATTTCTGAATGTCGTTGCTGTCTAAATATCGTTTGTGTATAAGAGTAATGTTTACATGGAAAGACAAAAATTGCAGCTTGTCATTAGTACGTTTTGTATCATGAAAAGGGCAGACTAAAGACGGATTATTAGTAACTACAGCATATCTATCCACCCTTACGAATGTTTAAAGGTTTTAAGTTAGGTTAGGTTTTAAGATAATTAACCGGTTTGAATCTGTTTGCGGCTTAGAAATTAAAATGCATCCTTAAAATTAGTAAAACTATATACTTCAGAAAAGTTTCTTTTTAAGGTTTCGTCGGAAACACACGGTATGATACCTCATATTATAAAACCTGCTGACATCTCACCGTTAGCTTCATTAGTGATTATCAATGCAGTTTATTTTGCGGTAAGTGAGAATAGGAAAGCTATTTTAATTTTAAAAAATACTGGAGAAATAGCCTAACAACTCCGAGATTTCAGTTTTATATTAGCACATTAGCTTTATAACTTTTAATAGTGTATATTTGTTATTGTAATAAACACTTAGTCATTTTAGTAGCCAGAATTTTTTTAAGTCATAGTAATTAAATTAGGTCAGCTATTGGGACCAAAAGATTATAGGTTTGGATTGACGACATGAGCGGTCATCGAGGTGATCTTTGAAAGAGTCTTAAGCCTTGCAGTGGGCATCTGTCGGCTGACATAATAATGACAGTGATTAAAATATATTATGTATACTATTACAAATTATTATTCTTATTTATTTGTACATTGCCTGTGAAAGTTTTTAGGATTTATTTGTGATTATTTCCAGTGGTTTTTGTGATAATTTGATGTGTTGATAATTTAATTAATTTTAGGGTAAATGGAAACATCCATTTCCTACGGTATCCTTGGGGCCATTTCATTCACCTAACGGCATTAGAAATATTCCTATGATGACAGAAACGAACGTATATGATTACGATGACAATGAAGTGTTATCGGCGCAGGTTTAATTTTATTACAATTATTTATTTATTTAAATACTTCTTACATAAAACATTATGGTGAACTTAATGCCTAACACATTTTCTTACAGTTAACCACTTAGGTAGGTAGTCTGCGTAGGTTAGATTTGTTCGTCTAAAGTGACAGCGGGCGAGTCAAATCGCGAGCGCAACCGATGGCCGTTGGGGCCGTAAAGTTCGCGAGTGGCAAGCATGAGCTGGTAGACGCAGGATTCGCAGACCCAGTAATAGGTAGACCGACATATTTATGTCGCTGTAGACCAATGTATTGTAGTGGGCATCAGTAGGCTGGAAAGGAAAAGGACCATCTAGTGTTATAAAAAGCTAAATCTTTTCAATAATATTATTAACATAAAATTACAGCGTAGCATGTAAATACTTGAACTTATATACTTTACCCGATAGACTTAGTACTGAAGATATTGTATACCAGTCGAATTCCAATAGAAAAAGTAAATTAATGTAACATTTTACAGAGTAATCACTTTATTTATTAATAAAATTTGAAATAAATAAATAATCATCGATGCAACTGTTAAAAGACGATATAAATCCAGCACATGTACTTTCCAAATGCGCGTAGTACGAAACGATGTTTCATGGGTGAAGTTTTAAGCGAATTATCAAAAGCGAAATTTGAATATTCATCACATTTTGTGATTTTATTCTTTCTACAAAGTATTACGAAATTTGTAAAAGCGATAGATGAAATCGTTAGTCTTTCTCAAATTATGGCGAGATTGTTGTGTTGTAACCGAGTCTATTACTTATTTAATTTTTGTTAATGACAACTTAAGAAGAACTAAAACTATATTACAATTTTACAAACCACATCTATGAACAAAAATAGATTTATATTATATTTACCCAATTTATTACTATATTTATTTAATAGGTAGTAAAAATTCCGTACGAAGGAGAAAAGGCTTCATTCATGATAGTTCTCCCAAAGGGTAGAAATGGATTACAACATTTAATGAACCGATTAAAAAATGAACCACATCTGTTGGCGCAATCTATGAAGAAGATGAAAAAGACAAAATTGAAATTGACTATTCCCAAATTTAAAATCGAGTCGGAATGGAACTTAATTACACTGTATAAAAAGGTAAATAAATTTAATAGTATACATCTGTAGATTCTCAGTATTTCTCAATTTTTTATGTGCTATGTCCCGCCTTAGCTTTTCTAAATTTTTTACGCCCTCCTGTATATCATATATATTTTTATATTATAGTTCAAGGGTTAAACTCGCGTCGAGTCCACTTTTAAATTTCTCTTTGCATTGCTCTTAATAATCAAATTTCCCCCTGGTGGTGAGAGGCACGTTGGGAAACTGCTGTAGATGATAGAGATATTTTATAAAACTGTTGCATTTAAATTGTCAAAACAGGATAAGGGTTACGTAGAAAAAAAAACTCATAAAATATTACAAATCTTTCAGTTGTTTCGCGTATATACGTATAAAAAAGTATAAGTAAAATAATGATTATAAGATAAATTAAAATTGCAGGCGAAATGGAAACTGTCTTTTATGATCAAAACGCATAAATTTATTTTAATTCTATAAACATAAAATATATTTAAAGTATTATATTGTAAAGCATCTATAAATTATAGTAATGTAGGCATTTGTATATGTGTTTTTATGTACATATATTTGTATTGGTTCCTTTTTGTCCTTTATTTATTGTCTATGGTGTACAAAAAAGTGTTAATAAATAAAAAAAAATTATGGAGATGTCAATTTAAATTTACTGAACACAGACGCCATTTTATTTGTTTGATATTAAATGATAAATATAAGTTGAGTCGGTCAAAAACTGAGTTTTGTTCCTAAAAAGACAATTAGCGGCACGCGTTTTTTTTATTATTTCATTAAAAGAAGAAGGCTGTGTAAAATTATCGTTTATAGGTATAAGTCAGTCTATTATCTGTTTACGTTGCATAATAATGTTATCGAAATATTAATGCATATGATCAGGGTTTCTCAACGAGATAGAATAAGAATAAAAAGACCCGTATATGAATGAAATTAACCGACATGGGCTTGCGGATCGGCAAACTGGAGTAGTAATGGTCAGACTACATAACGCGCAGAACAGTTGGCGTTTGATCCAGTCCTTAAGGTTCTGGACTGAAGACTACATACAGGCAAGCGCAGCGTAGAACGCCCACCCAGAAGGGGGACAGGTGACTTTGTCTAGTTTGTTGAAAGACACTTGATGTAGGCAGTATTCAACCGGTCCTATTGAATATGAGAGATGCCCTGTTTCATTCGTCAAGCGGCAACTGAGACAGGAGTCGCTCGACGAATGGAACAGGAGGTATGTTGAAGGAACGACGGCTTCGGTAACGAGGATGTTCTTCCCGGACGCCGTCTCAGCCCACCGCGTGCTCCGCAGCATTGAGGTGGACGCGGTCTTGGTCCAGCTCTTCACGGGGCACGGGGGGTTCTCTGAGTACCTTCATAGGTTTAAGCTCAAGGAGGACCCCTCGTGCTTCTGTGAACCGGGCGTGGACCAGACCGTGATCCACCTTGTGGCCCGGTGTCCCGCATTCGGGGGACTCCGGTTCGGCTTCGAGTGCCGGTCTGGAATTCAAGTCAAGGAGGAGACAATACCCTCCCTGATAGGCGGAGAATATAAACAATCATTCCTATCCCTTTGCAGAGAAATAGCGGAAAGTGCAATGAAAAGAAACAAAACGTAAATATAGGAAATAAATAAATAAATATATATTAAAAAATTAAAATAGGAAATATAATTATTAACTATTAAAATATATAAATCTGTGATAAAAAATAATTATTGTATAAGAAACAAAAATGTAAAATAAAAATAAAAAAAAGCTATTGAAAATGTAAAAAGCAAGGGAAGAATGATAGATGATCAGAGCAAAAGAGAAAGACAGACGAATTGTGGCATGAAAGATTAGAACAGAAAGAAAGATTATGTGAAGAATGAAAGAGAAGAGAATGAAAATAAAAAAAAAACTAAGTGAATAAATTTAATGCTTGTAAAGTCCCTATCCCAACATAAATAGGGGTACGAGAGGCCCCCAATAGCGGGGGTCATAAAAAAAAAAAAAACCGGTCCTATTAGAAATCTCTAGGGCAGGCCAGCAGTGAAGGTGCTATGGATCACACAATGATGATAACTTTGAATAATGTTATCTTATATTAAGAATAAATAAATCAATTTTAATTCCAGATTGGATTGAGTAGAATTTTCAAAGTTCGTAAATCAGAACTAAAAGGCATCGTTCGTAATGAAACACTTCACGTCTCAACAGCGATACAAAAGGCTGTCATTGATGTTAATGAGCTGGGAACTGAGGCTTCCGCGGCTTCTGGTAAGAGAAAATGTTTAACTTAATTTCTGCAACTTTACCTTTGAATAATCTTAATATTTGTAAACCAAAGCTAACTTTAATAACATAATAAAGTATTAAACACATTAATAAAAAAGAAATAAAACCCTTTTTAACTAATAAACTATTCGTTTTAAAAATAAATGAAAAAAATAATTAAAACAGAGAAGGATTTTAATTTTATATGGTTTTTAACGTGTTACCGAATGATAACAATATGTATTTAAAAGTAAAAAAATACTACGTGAAAAGCTGTGTTGATTTAACAGAAAAAAAAATAGTAAGAAGAATAAAAGACATTTATAGAGATAGATTGGAAGATATATATCGGCTGAATGTAAAGGAAGTCGATAATGCAAATAAATTATTGTTCCAACAATTGATAGAGAAAGAAAAACATAACATGTTTACTTTAGCACTGGCAGATGAAACGAAAAGCGTCGGCAATAGTAAACAAAACCATTTTTTTTACTTTAATAGTTTTACAATGTTTATAATTTTATATCTAGTGAAAGTCAATATTTGTACTCGTACACAAACCTTTAAAATAGAAAACAAAAGTCGTAATCAAAGCCGTAATTATGTGTTTTCGTTCAAGGTTTAGTCTGGGCTTCTAGCGACATTTTCTTTAGGATTCATTTTTATTGGTTTTTTTCATGTATGCCATAGGGAGTCATTTACGTTGTAGTGGTACTGGAAAAGCTGAATCTTGCTTAATAAAAGCGCGTCGAGAAGATAAGCGAATGAGTGCGACCGACGGCGATATCGTCCACCTCAGCCAGTGCTGGACATACACCGGTCGGAAGCTGCCTGCATTCAGCGTCTTTTAACGACGTTAACCTTGTGGCTGCATGTCCTACGCCGCGCTTGTCAATCCGAGGTCGCCTCTCCATACCTATAAGGCCGTAGCGGTCATCGCTATGTGTCCTGACCACTGCTATTTCAACTAGTTAATCCGCTGATCTATGTTGATTATAGAATTTGCTGTATTTCAAGACAAATAAAGTGTGAATTTGATATTTCAGTGATCACGAACTTAGCTTCTGCTATGATGACAAAAAAAGAATTCACTGCTGACCATCCATTTTTGTTTTACGTTATGGCGAATTCTCAACAACTGTTTACTGGCACTTTCATCTAGATTATAATATAAAAATGCTATAAGATAATGTTTGTTAAACACAAGTGAGTTTTTATGATTACAATTTTAAATAAAATGCAAATAAAAATTTTGATTGTGCTATTTACTTAACAAGTTAGTTTTGGTTTACCTCACATCGATCATACTTCTACGTATATTTCCTTTTTATTCATTGCTTTACTTTCTCTATTATTAATATGATGTAAATAACATTCGAAAACTATTCTAGTTTGATTTAACAACGAAAATTTATGTTTCAGGTGTAGTAGTATGGAACCTTGCTTTTATGGAGGTACCGGAAATTAAGGCAAATCGCCCGTTTTTATTTTACATCCTTTCGTCAAATCAGCAACTATTTTCTGGAGTTTTCGTTCAACCGTGATATAAAAAATAACCTCGACTGTATTTTTTTTAATAAATAAATAATGTCAAGCACATTAGTTTTATTTCGTATTCCTTGTGAGTTATTATTCTTTGCACGAGATCTTTATAAGATGTTATTTTTGTACGGCATGCCTCTGCTAGTGATCCTAGTATCTCGGGGTAAGTCCAGTTTGGCCAAACTGCATTGGATTTCCTAAGTACTCAAAAGAAACAAGACTGAATAAAACCGAATATAAACGGCAATCCTCTAGCATACCAGACGTTTTGGTTTTGTGTAATTTTGCTTTTTATATTTTATTAACGTTAACGAAGTCAAATTTAATGATGATATTTTTATTAAATATCGCAAACTCTTTATCAGCAATACTAAGTTATGTCCCCTCCTTTTTCTTTTGTTTATAATTGCCGTGACAAATCTTGTTTGAAATGAAATAATTGAGAAGCACACAGCGTTTATCTCATAGGAATTAATTCACATATAATAAAGTTTTCAAATTTAATGTGTATATTGTAGCAAGTAGTGTAGGTTAGACAAAACCAAAAAGGAAAGAATGATTTTCATATTTCAGATTCCAATGAATTATTGTCGATGCAGACTTTGTATTGTTAGAAATTATTGACCAGTCGTATTCCAATGGAGTAACAAAGTGACCAGAATACAGTATGATTGGAAGTAGGTGTAAAAGCTTTAGAGCTTTTAGCTGAATAATAAGCTATACATTCACCTTTTTAACACTTTAACACCTTTAAATTTTACCCTGTACATTTAGATAACACAAAAATTATATATTATTCTTAATATTCTTTTAGCTTAAGAAACATCTGAAGAGTCTCGTGAAGAATCTTAAACGACTGCCAGAAGTAATTTTAGATGTGGTGAATAGGATATATATTTCTGATAAACACATCCTCTATAACAACTGTACTAAAATAGCAAACAAAATATTTAAAGATGCAGTGAAAAAAGTTAATTTTGAAAACTTAAACCACTTGATTTCTTAAGTTGTACCTAATTACCCTGTATTTACATACATGTCGCTAATAACTTTATGATTAATACTCATATTACAAAGATTTGAAAAGCCATAAGCGTATAAATATGGGTATATAAGTTTATAAGTTCGGAGCATGCGCAGTAAAGTTCATCAGAGTTGGTAGCACATTCATTCATCCCCTTGTGTTTAGTTCAACCGGATTCGTGGCGAGGTCGACACCTATCGCTTTTGGGGGTTGAATTGCGAAAACTTTCCCGACGCGTTAAATATATTTTTGTTCTATAAAGTTTTGTGACGCAGTGCGAAATTAAATCAAGTTTATATCCGATATTATTATGTTTATTACACCATAAAGTTGGTACATCGAGTAACTGTTTTAACATATTTTTTTTATATAAAAACAATGTGATTAGAAATTGAGTAATGGAACACTATGGCTTCTTTGAAGCGTTTGTCGAATTGTTAAATGATTTCGTAAAACATAAGTGTATAAATGGAATTAAAGTTTTGGACATTAATCTTAGTTATTTATACGCAATATATATTTTATGTAAATGGACAAAATACGCCAAAAGGTGAGTCATTGAAGAACAATTGAAAAAAGTACTAAATACATATGTTTTATACCAATTGTTTATTGTAAACAAAACCGTAGAGATATTTAGGTAGGCTTATAAATTGTAAATTCAATTATTTAAACTTTAACTTAACAATGCTTCTTAGTGAATAATCAAGTTAATTACGATTAAAGTTTTTTTATGACTTGTATCGGACAACTTAGTGTGGTAATTATGAAAAACATTATTTGTCCGCCTAGTAAGTTCTATACTTAAGCATAAATTATTTTATACAAGAAGAACTTTGTCTAGAATACATCAACAAAAACAAAAGCAATGTAGCTAAATTTTGAAAAGTCAATCTCACTCGTATAATTTCATGTCTATATATTTATATTCTTTAATTAATTGTATTTTGTGAGATTTAGATTTATTATATATTAACAATGGAAACATTTTAATCTTATCACCGTCGTCTCTTCAGCTCATAGATGCCCACTGCAAGGCATAGGTCTCTCTCGGAGATATATAATCGCCGCGCTTGGCAGGCGGGTTCCCCATCGCAGTGTGGTATTATGATACGCAGAAGACGCAGCTGTTCATGCTCTGGAAACTTGCTTCTGTGCAGTAGCAATCCTATTTAAACAATACAAAAAATGTGAACTATATCTCGGGAATCGATCCCGCGACCTACGATCACAAGTCTCAATCCTCAACCGCTGAGCTATTACAGATCGTAACACATTTTATAGTCCAGTTAATTTAAATCGTGACCAATAGCGCTTTATCTGTCATTTAATAGATATCCTGACAGCGAATCTTGTTGAAAAACATCGAGTCTGTTTTTCCAAACCATTCCAAGAACTTGAGTACGATATTTTTAAACATAATAATAAGTTGTCAATACTTTCCCACAGAATAACAACTTAGTTTTCTCAGAAAATGAATTACTATGCTAATAAATTATAAAAGATAATGATCTGTGTTCTCTCTGTGGGAATATATAATAAATATTTTTTTTATTTAATTTCATGTCAAAACGAAATTTCAGATTTTTTTTAAACATTTATTTCCTTACAAACTCTACTAACTTTTGAACCCTCATTAAGATAATGCTTCGTTTTGCAACAAATGAAACAATTCTAAAATTCTGGTATTCATTTAACACTAAATTGAATCGCGTAATTGAATGGCTAACATTTTTGGTTTCCGTTGATCCAGTGTCCATCTGTGCTAAACCGCATATGTTCGAACTCTTCTACTCGTATTACAGTTATCAAAAGGCAAATTTTTGCAATTTTTATCTAAACTATTTTATATATGAACATCAGCGCTATTAAAGAATGGAGTTTAAATATCTCAGTTGACAAGGTCAACCGCAATATTCGACAATTTCCATTCACTTCGCGATTACTTCAAAAAAATGTGAATGTAATAACATAATTCATAGCCACAATGGCTGTGGTGGCCTAGCGGTAGAGGGATAAATCGTGCGATCGTAGGTCGCGGGTTCAATTCTCGGGATAGTATCTTATAATAATACACACTGTGTATTAATTATTTAGGATTGCCACTGATCACAAACAAGTTTATCAGAAGATGGGCCACAGCGTCCTCTGCTTACCAAAACACGTTGCGATCGCCAATCCGCTTGCCAAGCTTGGCGATTATGGTATATCCCACACATCTTTATGAAAGGCCTTTGCCTTAAAGTGGGCGTCTATGAGCTGAAATGTAATGACGACGATTCGATATGAAAATTTTTAACATTAAATAATCTTTATTTTTTAATTAACTCGAGATAGCAATAGAAGTTACAACCTGATTATGTACAGATTACGTGTTAAAATTGAAACGACGTAAAACAAAATACCCTGAAAGAATTTCTCTTTTAGATGTTCATCAACGAGGTGACGGTGGGGTTAAAACAAATAACAAAGACAATGTGAACCTTAAACCTTTAGAACTCTCCAATCACCCGAATAACGAAGCAAGGGACTATTTTCTACCACCGGTATTCCCGAACAATGAAGAAACGGATGATGACGAAGAAGAAGATGATGAACATTCATACTTAGACTATGACTATGAAAATAAAGAGGCAAATTATAAAGATACGTCGGATTTAGCTCAAGTGCCCAATCCGCAAGATGTTTTACCAGTGGACGATAAAATACCTTTGCACACAACCAAGGATAATCTTCCGATATTTCTATTAGAACCAGAAAATACCTATGTTGTCAAAAATAAAGCTGCAACACTAAAATGTCGCGCTGCTAATGCTTTAGACGTAAGTACAAGACACTTCAATCTATTAAATAATTGCATATTAAGTTTTAATTCTTTACTTTCATATCTGTTAACGATATAGTTCAATTAAATTCCTAAGTAATATATAAAAGAATATTAGTTTTATAGTTTTTTACGTATGTTAAGCAGCCTCAGCGGATATCAGTTATCTATAACTGGTACATTGTTTACTTTCTGTTGTTAAAGAGTAGATGAAGTAAGAAAAAAATTATAATAGAATGAATTATAATAGGATTTTTGTCGAATATTCATATCTTCAGAAATCTAATCTAGTTTTGATATTATTCTGTAATTTTGTTACAAATAAATAAAAGTATGAACAATATAATAACAACTCCTACGTTTATAAAATTTACTAGAGGAATTTTTTTCTCGCTGTATTATTAAAAAACGAGGCGGCGTTGTTACTAAAACTTAAGATAAGTTCACCTTTTTTAGAGTTAATAAATTTTTCGTTGGAGTTAATAAACGTTCACGAGAAATTGAATTCAAGGGATAAAATGAAAAATGTATTTTTAGCAGGAAGTATTAAAAAGATTTATGGCACAAGGTACATTAAAAAAAAAATCATGTACAATAAAATTTCACAATCAATTCCAGATCTACCACTGGAGAGATTTAAGACCTATATTAAAAATATATTATTGAAAAAAGTATATCATTCTTTAAAATATATACTATACTGATGCTAATACGTGATATTAAATGTTGTTGATATTAGATCAGGAAGTTAATTTTTTCAAACACTATTTATAAAACTTTATTTGTATAGAGTATCTGTTGAGTTTCTCGCCGACTCTTCTTAGCAGAATTGCCTTCCGAACAGGTTGTAGCATTTTGTAGGAACAGCTATACCGATATTTTTGTTAATACGATTCTAAAGTGCTTGTAATAGCCTATTTAAATAAAGAATATTTTAATTTCGAATTTCCAAAGATGGCCATTACGTATTATATATATTGGCAACAAATTGCACATTTATAATATCATCATAAATAAAAAGTTGTAATTAAAACGTTATAAGATGTAAGATTTTTTCTCTTTTTGTTTTTTACTAAATGTCCAGTAGTATCAATGGATAATCTGAAGTATAGTAGATATTCGTAATTTCTCATTATGTTTATTTTTGAATAACGTTTTAATTATTAAGCGTGTCATATTGTATATAGACAAATAGTGTATTCCTTTATTAGTTATCATAAATATCACTTCGGTTTATCGTTAGTATATAAAATAATTTTTTTAGGTGTATTTTAAATGTAATGGTGAAAAGACGCCAGCGGTCAATTTCGAGTTCGTTGATCCACAAACGGGGGTGAGGATAATAGAGGGTGAATATGAAGTGACCAGGGAACAAGTGGAGGAATACTTCGGAAGTGAGAAATATCAGTGCTCCTGCTTTGCGTGGACGAGTCAAGGCCACATCAGAAGTCAACCGGCTACTATCGAGTTAGCTTGTGAGTAATATATTTAGGTATAAATAAATATATATTTCAGTAAATGGGATGTTTGTAATAAAATTCTAGACTTTTAACTTTAATTATTTCATTAGTAAATATAACGCTGTAATATAACTGTACATTTCATAGCAAGCGATAAGAAGAGATGTACATATATGCGTCAAAAAAGTAAATTATTTACTACATACAATAGGAATCAGTACAAAAGTTATATACATGTATATATATATATATATATATATATATATACATGTATATATATATATATATATATATATATATATATATATATATATATATATATAGACGCTGTGGTGTTAACCTTCTTTGTGCCTTTTTCTTTATAAATTTGCCACCATACCATAAATCATATTTATTTATAATAATTACAAGCATAAAGAATTACAAATCTTAAAAATCGTAATTTTAATAACAATATTTTGCTTTTAAAATACTCTTGTAATGTTTTAATCGACTTTAACTACGTATATAATATATAACATCTGCATTGTATTTTACTGATTATGATATGATCCTTTGGGTCTAAACATTGCATCAAAATTAAGTTTTTAAGTTTTTGTTTTTGAAATGCTTTGTGTTCAACAATTGTTTTTTTTTTTGTATTTCTACTATGATAGAGTATTAAATATATTGTAGGGAGCTAGTTGTATAATAAATAAACATCCCGTATAACAGTGAATTACGAGCAAAAGTAAAGCCAAGAATGTATGAATAGTTTACGTACTAAACTTTTCTTGTTAAACTAATTTCTCTTCGTTGAAGTTTACAACTAAGTAAATCTAATAAGCTTTGTTCAAGTAATATATAAAGAAATATGAAATTTAAACTAACGATAAATGATTAGTTTTATATATTTCTTTTATTACAAAAACTCAAATAAATTTTGAAGTAAACTAATTTCTGTATCGACGACAAAATCCCAAAAAAATATCATTACATTCTTTAAAACACATTTGTATCTTTTTATATATGATCTAATCATTTCAAAAAAGCTGAGAAAAGGAACTTTTAATTTTATTTACTACTTATCCCAAGATTTTTGAAAAATCATTATATATTTTGATTATTCTTTGCATTTCAATTTTGACTACAATAAACCGGATCAGTTGCTTTGATTGTATTACTTTTGAATTCAACGGATAATATGATTTTTATAATAAATATATATTAATAAATAATTTATAAAGACAATTATTCAATTTATATTTTTTATTTAATAATGACGTTAATAATAAATTCATATTAAAAAATCTAATCTTTTTAATTGCATTTAAATATACATTAACATAATTACTTTCTTCGTTATCGTTTTAGTTATATTTGTAAAATAATTTTTAGATATAAAGAAGCATTTCTCGGTGGCCCCTCAATCGCAGCTGGTAAAGCAATATTCCTCAGTAACATTCCGCTGTGAACCACCACCTGCAGCGCCCTTCGCTCAACTCTACTGGCTGAAAAACGGGGCCCCTGTGGTAGTGGACGACAATGTCCAGATCAGCAAAGAAGGCGACCTCATTATCAAACAAGCTTCTTTACTGGTAAGTACACATATTTGTTTATTATCGTCATCCATAACACCTAGCCAACCTATTTGACATTATTCAGACACTGAAATTTTGTATTTCGATTTATCAAATCGTATAATACTCATTATTTCAACTAATTTTGAAAGGATTACATATTACATTTTAATTTTTAAATTCTCGTCTTTTTGGCCTTGTTGAATTTGTATACTGTAGTATTTGTAACAGGATTGTAGTAATAAACATATTTAATGGTACCTCGGAGTATATATTGACATCCGAAACACCAGTTCTGTTCAACAAAGTTCTCTAAACATCCGTAATGAAAAATAAAACAAATTGCTTTGTAATCTTTGTAATTTCGTAGAATTAGATTTTTTTTTATTGTCGTTATTCAAATAGCTTAAAAACATAATTATTTTTATTTTCGTTATATTTATACATAACACGTTCAGATAGAGTTGTAATTTAGGGAACACAGATATAACGGTACACAAGGCTTCTCTCCGGAAGAGATTCTTTGAATTTTGATCTCAGAATAAGCTGTTTTTCTATATTTTTATTAAACAATTGCATAGTTATATAATTTAAGATGCGTCCGAGTCACAGCTATCTGAAGCAGACTGGCAACTCATGAAGATAAAACTCAGCTCTTAAGCATTACCACAAGTCCACGCGTGAATATGAAATATAATATCTTTAAAACGTGTCAGCAATATGCAAACATAAGTATTCACTAGTTAATTAGTGAGAAATCGTTAATTACACTGAATCATGTTTTTATTTTGATTAAAAATATGTCATCTCTTGAAAATTTCATGAAACAGAAGCTTAAATTTATCTGTATGTCATGCGTATTTGTAGCGAAAATATTAATTACCCATTATTTTTAAGCCCGCATTCTCTTGTGTGGCATTGTGCGCGGATCGCGATTGCTTCCTCAAATATGTGAACGTTTCTGCGTTTTTTTCGGTCACAGAAATGAATATCTGGTACGCGATACAATGAAACGCTCGCGAACTCGCCTTTGTCAAATCCTATTTATATCTTTACGAATGTTGAATGGTTTATACAAATTATCTGATCTATAAATTAAAAGCACATGGACGCTTGAAGAAATTGAAAGCTTTAAATGTCAAGAGTATACACAAGCGATTTTTAATTTTTGAAATTAAGGACTTTATTTCTTTTCTACGTTTTAATTTTCGAATATGTTGCGACTTTTTATATCCATTACAAAAACTCATTTAAAAGTATTATTTAGAAATAAAATAAAATTTTCTTTCGAATTGTACCGGTCTAGTATCAATTATTTTATTAGTCCAAAAAGGCATAAGATTTTTTATTTCGGTTGGAAGTGGCCTTCTTCTTGCATTTTCTTTTTCTCGTCTTCCCTGTACTTGCCTTAGCGCATAGCGCTCTCCGTTAGTAATAACCTATATCAATAAATAGCAATCTTATCATATTTAAGATACCTTATAATATATATGTATAAACTTTTTTACCTTCATAAAGTTACAAAAGGTAGAAGTTACGTAACACGTCTAGTTTTTTCATGAAATAAGCTCAGAGAATTGACTCGCATCGGGCGACCCTCATATTGTACGAACGCCTGAAGTACCTACGTCCCGTCTAGACTAAAGACTACTTTCAGGATATGGCGAACTACACCTGTGTCGCCGAAAATTTAGCCGGGAAAAGGATGTCGGAACCTGCTCTCTTAACTGTTTTCGGTAAGTGAATAATGAATTTTATATCGCATGAGAATTTCTTTAAGAATTTATATTTTTGCGTTATGATATTAACCCTTAGTTTTAGTGAATTGACAATTGTCTTTTCAGCCCATAGACGCCTTTTGCAAAGCATAGGAACTCCCCAAAGATATACTACTGTCTATCCTCTGGAAACTTCTTAGTGAGCAGTGGCAACCCTACATAAATAATGTACATAGAGTCCATTTTATAAGATTGTACCCCGGAGATCGAACCCTCTACCGCTGAGGGACCACTGCTCACCAATTGACAAACATATTAAAGAAATTATAATTATATTCAGTGTATTACTATATAATAGGTACAATAAATTTAACATTTATAGCAACATTAAATATAACATTAGTATCTTGTAGGTATATTTTTAATTGCAGTGAATTTGAGTATGAATGGATTTAAGTCACTTTTAAATTGAATGGATCAATTAATATATTCATAATATTTATAATGTTATTTTAAACTATCTCGTACATTGTATACGTCGACTAAAGTGGATATTTGGTATTCGTCCCATTATTTTCATATTAGGTTTGTCTGTAAGAAATTGTTTTGAATGAAAATAGCGTTTATTTTAGTAATAATTATTTTAGTAATTATAAATCTGTATATTTCTTTTATGCATATAGAATCAGGAGTATTCAATCAAATGAAATGATTTGTCTTTTTCTTTATTAAATTCTTGTACAGTTAATGGTGGTTGGACGGCATGGTCCACTTGGGTTGATTGCTATTGCTCTGGACAATCTAGAGAAAGACGCGAGGGTCGGACTGGTAGAAGACGGGAGAGAACTTGTACAGCACCGAGACCTCTTAACGGTGGACAACCATGCATCGGACCAAGTGTGCAGAAAACTCAAGATTGTGTCGACTGTGATTTAGGTATTTTAAACTTGTTTAAAATAAAAGATATAGTTTTTTATTTACTAATATTTATTTACACCTTCTTGAGGTCGAAAAAGACTCTGAATGCAGGTCCTTTTCTAAATCTACGGGGAGGACGGGGAGGCTTACGCCGGACATTAGCTACAATTACTCTGCCTAATCTCTTATAATTCGAATAAGAGAATATGTTAGGTTTACGCTATTAACTAAAACGCGTAAACTAAAACCATAAAATGTTGTAAAAAGGTTACAATTTCTTTGCTAACAACTAAGTATATCACATAGAGATTTAAGACTAAAACACATTCCGCAAGTTGTGAGCATTTATGACGCACAAATGGAACTCGACGATTTTTAGCCCAGAAAGCCAGTTCCTCGCAACCGAGCTATTTGGGTCGTCGCATTATTTCCAGCAAGATCCGTTGGGTCGAAATATGAGTTTAACTATTTTTTCATCAGTAATCTTTCAGTTTTTAGTCATTTATATTACTTTTTGTACAATATTTTATTAAAAATGAACTCGGTTCCTTTTTGTTAATAATATTTAGTTTTCTTAATCTCATTATTAATAAATATTCCATTACTTCATACCCGTTACGAATGTAGTAAATCATTGTTTGCTGGTTTAGACACGCCTATAATAAGTATTATTTGAACTCAGTTTCGAATTCAATGGCTAATTATAAAAGATTTGCTTGGTGACAGGGCGTCGCTAGGTCAGCGAACAATGATGATTCACTTTTAATATGTTTTATTACTATTATTATTTTTATTATAGAGGAAATATTTTCTCCAGATGTCTACGTCGATGGATTAGATGAGTTAGCTGATGAATCCTCGGATATTGTTTTAGGTATGTTGACTTGATTTATACATTACTGCTGTTATGCGTCGAATAAAACAGAAGATATTTCAGGACGTTGGTCGCAATGGTCTGATTGGTCGAGGTGTGACACGGATTGCCTTCAAACGAGAAGACGACGGTGTCTTACCAGTACAGCTTGTCTGGGCAAGGACTACCAAGTAGCCCAATGTCCACATTGCGTCAGAACCTCCAAATCTGAAATTATTGCTGATGGTAAGTATTAGAAAAGTAAATATTCATAAACATGTCAGTCGATAGACGCAAACTGCAACGCATTGGTCTCCCCAAAATCTTGCTACGATAGCCCGCATTTAGCGGTGAGGAGACAAGACCGTGAGGGCTTATTCACGCTTCCTCTACTGGTCAACTGGCACCGGTGCAGTCGACACTTGACAACCTTTCGGCATCAACAGCTGTCGGTTGCTTAAAGAAAGAAAACATAAGTTAAAAAATTAAGTCATAATCAAAGTAGGAAATAAATTGTTCAAAAAAAATTTAGGAAAGTGATAACAAAAAAGAACATAATTTTGAGTTCTTCTTGAATCAGGCATTTAGTTTCCTATTCCTTATTACTGAGGATCATAATCCTTTTAGACTATGACGTTATAGAGGAATTCTACTGTTGCGATAAAGAATGTGTAATGAAAGGCCTTGTTCTCCACTTTGGAGCGGTGGTGCGTATGTTGACAAAAGAGTAGTGGGTTCTTTATTAGTTTATCACTTATTTTATTACTTAGATTAATAAACGGATATAGAAATATTTTGTGAACGGTAGCGGTTAACACGCGTCTGAACTCCGTCTGCCTCGAATTCGTGACGCATACTGTCTTGACCAATCATGGGTTGGTTTCAAAGGGAGGATGTTCTTTGGTTTTGAACCTACGCATTTAATTTAAGGCAGAAATTTAAACCAAGCATATGTATTACTTTCCACCAACTTATAGCTTATTATCATGTATCTGTTTACGTAAACGTGATTATTATAATTGATTTAATATAGAAATGGAGTAAAAAAAATGTTTGTTAGTGTACGTAAAAAGAGCAATGTTCATGTTTGTTTTCACAGGGTCTTCATACTGGCCATTGTTTATAGCGCTGTCGATTGCATTTCTGATATTTATAATTGTTGTTATATTGGGAATAAAATATATGAAATTTAAAATTACTGAAAATTCTCCATACGTGAAGCCACCGCCAGGTAAATCTTTAACGTTTCTGTTATTTTATTAACTTTAATAATAATTCGCAGTAATTAATTAGTAGGCTTATTATTTTAACATGATAAATTATAATAAAATTCGTTCGAATAAAAAGTGGATTATTTCTGCCTCCTGCTTGTTTTTTATTTGAATATTTTTGTAATTATTACTAAATATTACTAACTCGATTTTTTTCGTATTTTTTTTGAAATTAGCGTTTTTAATAACTGCTTAGTAAATCTTTTTAAAGAGATATTCTTTTACACCCAAGCCCATAAATACGCGTTTTTTTTTTAAATTAATATGCTCAGCAGTAAAATTGCGAAGACATCTATCATTTATATTCTGGCATCAATATGATTGAATAATAATAATGATATAATTAAAAATTAAAAAGACATCAATGTATCTAGATACGGCGTATATTTTCTAGTTGTAGATCGGCGCTCGGAACGTAAAGAAACAGAATTCCAAAATGTTAACACATATATATTTTTAAAAGGAGAACAAACAGATTTTTAATATTAGTAACTTTATGAAGAGAAAAAAGTTACGATTATAAAAAATTACGTAATGAAAAGTATGTTTTTGAATGTGCGTGTGTGTGTGTATGATTATGTGTGTATGTGTTCGTAATAAGAAAGCTAGTACAATCTAATCTATATATACTAATATTTTTGAATCTAATGAAGGTACACAATATTTTGGGAGTGTTTTGAAACGAACTCTGACCAATCAACCAGATTTGACTATACACGAGGAGTTTCACACGATAGACTCACGAAGAACACGGCGCCATACGAGTACTTCAAGTAACCCACGCAACGAGCATTTGTATGAAGTGCCTCAGTTAGCTAACAGGTGAGTACATATTTTAAAAAATAATCAAATAGCGTATTTATTAAATTTAATTAGACAATGTACTTTACCAAAGATTCAACCTAATTTTATAGCATTACACCATTTTCCGTTTGCAAATATAGATCAGCAGATAAAGAAAGAGTAGTATACGGCATTTGATTTGGCACATCGGTTTTCGAAAGCGTAGGAGTACTGTGCGATAAAGACAACGCTATACCTAAACCGAACCGTGATACATGTTGTTTCGAATTAGTCATAAAAAAGTGTCAATTTTAAATGATTTTTTAGTTAACGCCAAACGTAATAGTAAATAGAACTTTTATATTTGAGACACTTTTGAAAACCACTATAACTAAATACTTATATTGAAATCTTTAAAAATGTCGGATAATGTTAATTATTTAATTAATTTTAACTTTACTTTATGATTCATTTATTTCACCCGGGAAAGATTCACAGCTGGACATAACCTTCCCCCATTGATTTCAAATTGGACCGGTTAAGAGACTGCTTACATCCTTCGTCTACCGCCGATCTTAACAAGGTTATTACTTAAAAGTTACTTAAAAGATGATAATTCATCAAAGGTTGCCTTCTAAGATATGTATGTTAAACTTTACATAGTGATTATATACAACACGAAAACACATCGAGATTGTCACAAATCAAATAAATCATTAATTATTGGTGAATATAATTCAAAGTTGCACGATCTTGATATGGCGAACACAAACGCCAATCAATATTAATGTTTCAATATGCAAATGATTTTCGGACAACGATATTCCATATTTGTAATTAATTACCGAATACAGTTCATTCATAGCTCAGATGCGGATCTCTGATGTAACCGCCGCACAGCGACGCAATTTAAATGCACCATAATGAGCGATTTGTTTTATTGCAACTTGTATAAATATTAATGAAATGGTTGTGTAAATTTGAATAAGCGTTTTCGTATGAATACCGTAATTAATTATATCTCCGGGTATTATTTTGAATATTTATTGTAAATAGTTTGTCGAAGTATCTTCTTGAATTTACCGATATTTAGTCAAGAAACCAGTAATAAAATAGCCAACAATAAAACTTTAGAAATTTTAAAGTCATCTATTACGATGAATGTTAGGATTTCTAATGTTTTCAATTATAGATTTTCGTACGATTTGTTATATTTTTAAAATCGATTATTTTTTTGTTAATAAAGTATGCTATATGCACATAAATTTTAACAGAGTAGAATAATACCTCACTGTCTAATTGCAGCAACAATTGAAAATGAAAGAAAAAAAACATTGTCAGATTACATGTATCGCCGTGGTATCAGTCTGAACTATTGTAACTTTAAACTATAGCAACCAATCGTACTACAATGTAACTCTTTTTGACGCGTTTGATTCGGAATGATAAACGCGTTTCATGTGATAGTACAGGTTGACAGTCTATTGACCATTCATCTAAGCGATCTAATAGCTGAGTAACATCTCTGTCTTGTAAAACACGGCCTTAGGTTTGCAGGGATTCAACTTCTTTAGCTACTTATATTAAGGTTAACATTAAAATACCTCCATGCTCAATCACTAACAATCCAGAAATTTGAAAAGGCAATTTAGTAAACAGTGGAATCAAAGAAGTCAAACGTTGATTCACGTTTCCTAAATTTAATATTAATATATGTATATTTAAGAGGATTGAGAAAGAGTTACAATTGTTACATAGAAACACAGGAAAATTGTTTTAAAGCATCAATATAACAACAGGATAAGCTTCAATATGTAGATGCTATAACTTTTATTTACAAAAAATTATTTCTTGGCTGTGAAAACCAGCCCGGAAAGGCAAAATAAGACGCAATCAGTGTTGACATAGTGAATTAAGAAGCCAATTAAAATAATTAAGTTAAGTAGTAGGTAGTTGAGTGTCGGTAATGACAATATGTGAAACAGGATAAACCTCTGTTTGAAGTGGCAGAAGAAGTCAAGATCGTTTATATAAGCAAATAAGTTAAATGATTTGGAAGTAATCACATGAGATTGAATATTTTAACGACACGATAATTATTTTCAGCTACATTTCACCGATCGATCAAGAGGTAAGAACTGAACACACTGGCAGCGAAAGGAATTACGCTTGCAAGGATAATGTGGAATCAGATAGATCTGATTCTAGCTGCTTTTTAAGCTGTGAGTTTTGTACTTTGCACCAACAACGTAAAGGCAGACACCAAAACTGAGACATTTAAATGTCATCATTGTTATGACATGTTGTAATTTTTACAATTATATTATTTTCAATGCTTTATAGGGTAGTCATAGCATTATTAAAGTGAGTCAAAGTGTACCTCTTTGGTGTTCTGTCTACTTAACTGCTTTAAGTAAAGCTTCACGGAGTATATCACGTTTAATAATCATAATTGACTATTCATTAATTTTTCAGCGGGTTCCTCGTATGGTAATGAGAGTATAGAAATGTCTCCATCGTTAAAAAATAACGCATCAGTCGATTCTAAATTTCTCGGCATAAACTATATTGAGACATCTACATCGAAAATGATCACCAGTGATGGGGACTGGCTGAACCTTGAGAAGTGTGGAGTTAGCTTATTCGTCCCTGATGGAGTAGTAGATAAAGGAGAAGAATTATTTTCGTTGGAGGTTACGGATGAAGAGTGGAACCAACCTATATTGCAAGAAGGTAAAAACCATTGAAATAAGCGCCTATATAATTTTAAGACGTCATCGAAGTTTGTCATGAGTCACCTTCTTTCGACGAATCGAAACCCATTGTTTAGATATAAGATTCATCCAGTGACTCATTAACTAAATTGACAATGATATAGGAGAATAAAAGATCTTAGGTTTCTATTCACAAATATTTTCGGAATTATAAATTTGCGAACCCTATAAAAATAAACAATTTTGAATGTACATTGTTAATCAAGTCTCAAAATGGTTCCAGCGATGGAATTATTTTACTATATACAAAATTGCAAAGAAATATCGAATATAACAAAAAATTTTATTTATTTTAGGTATTTTTAACTAAGGTAAAATATACCGTGTCTTTAAAATACGAAAACATATTTGCTAGTCATGTTTTTTATTGTAAATATTTTTCTTGAGATTTTATTAGATTGATGTTCAAACTAAAAAATGTAATTCCTCCATAAAAAAGCGCTCGGTGGCAGACATCTGTTTGTGCAATGTCTTTTCACTTCTGAAGTGAATGGCAGTGTGCTACGGATGAGTGTTTGTACAGGGGTCTGCACTTGAGAACAAATATGTGCTGTTTCGACTTCTTTCAATGCCGACTGCATTCTATTTCTCAACAGCCGAGATGAGAATGCCCGGATACAATATGATGTTGTATTGTTGAGTAGTTTCGATTTAATAATCTTTTGTGTTTGCATACCAGCAGTGGCAGATCTAAGAAAACGCTATTGGAAATTTTCTCAATAGACTTTTATTACAAGCTTCATAGCGAAGAAATATTTATTTCAAGACATTGTTTGAAATAAAAGATCGTTAATAAATATTTTTATGTCGCTATCTGTACTTAGTATTACATTAAATCGTTACCTCCGGGAAGCAAAATTGCAAGTACAAAATTCGTACTTTTATTAGTAAATAGAACAGGTAGCAAAATATCGATTTGGTAAGACGGAAACATAGTTATTTTAACTAGTAACAGTATTGGAAAGGCTTTTATTTTCAATATTCCTCTCCAGATCTGAATCTTAGTCGATTCAACCAATATATAGTAAAAATATTGAGGTCTTTGGTTTCCAGCGTTGGAATAAAAAGTAACGCATATTATGAACAGCAAATCTAACAAGTCCATTCCAGACCAACCAACGATCAAGACTAGTTAGTCTCCGCACATATTAAAAATAAGTTTAAAGTTATTTGGGTCAAATCGCCTACATACAACTATATAACTTCTATAAATTACATATTGTAGAGTATGTTGACAGTAAAAGTCACATGAATTCTTACTTACCTGCTGGTCGGAGTCGTTAACTGGATTTTCTATTATTACTGCCATGAAAGTATAGGATAGTATGGCATAGAAACAGTACGTCATCGATTCCGATAAAGCGTTTTTATACGGACACAATCTTCAATTATGAAGAAATGATTAAGAAGTAAACATTTTTTTAGTCACACCTATAAAGCAGACGTTTTGGTTAATCTTGTAATATCGCCTTTTTAATCTTGTAACGAAATAGCAAAAAGAAATGAAAATAAATTGAGATAAATTTGAAAAAATTTCATGATGTAAAGATAGCTCATCTTTATCTTCATCATCATTTCCCGACGTCCACTGGTGGACATAGGGGTGTATTTGCCGATTCCAAGTTAGCATCACATGAATAAAAAATTCAGCAGCGGTTATCAATTACATTCCCCCGAGACAACTATACTTTATAGCCGCTGTTGTGTACCCATAATACGCACAAAAAAGACGCAGGGCATTAGGCATATTCCACCAGAGGTCCATTGCACGTTGTTGGATGTCTCGTATCTTTTAGACGATTTTGTGTTTTATCACCGTTTTAATCACACAAATATACGTTTTATTTGTCTCACGGGATTAAAATCATGACCTATAAATTTATGATTCACTCCTTAGTTATTAAACCCATCACTTATGTAATCTCTGTTTAGTATATAAATTCAATTTTATTCACGATTGAAATTCCTTGCAAGAAAATAGTTTAAAATAAATTTAAAACTTTGAATCGTTTAAAATCTGTTTTCAAAGTGAATTTTCTGAGTAGAGCAATAAGTTAAAATAGTTTTATCCGCTAGAAAAGTTTTGTGTATTCTCGTCTATTGTTAACTCGGACGTCAGATTCCGAGCGGGGCTATGTGCGGACTTTGTGACCTAAATTTAAAATGTCAGGTTTTCTTTTATGTATATAAATTTAATAGGTCAAAATATGTATCTTATTCAAAATTAACTGAATAATTTTTTTCGTTTTATTTATTTTTTTGTTAACATTTTATTACAAAAAACATAGACCACACGATTTAAGAAAAAACAGATAAAAAAACATTTGTTGATAATAAAATCTTTACATTAAGATTATGTAAGCGTGCTTGTTAATTTATTATCATAATGTTATTTAAGCGTATGTTTTTCCTAGGTGAGACACAGTTGAGTCCGGTTATCAAATGCTGTCCGAAGAACTTCCACTTTCGAAAAGGAGTGATATTATCGTTTCCGCATTGTGCATCACTTAAGAACACCAGCTGGCTGCTATCGATTCTGCAAAAGCCCGAGGACACCAACGCGAGGGAGTGGAGAAAAGTTTTGACGCTAAGCCAAGAAACCCCCGGGACTCCGATATTCGCGCAAGTTGACCCAACAAAAGTTTACTTAGTTTGTGAGTTTTTGACTGATTTCGTTCTGATCGGACGAAGTTTCAACGGCCTCGATGCCAAATTACTTAGATTAGGTCTCTTCATCGCCAAAAGAGCCGACGACAGTTTTTATAATTTGAACATTCGCGTGTTTAACGACACTCCATTCGCTCTCTATGAATGTGTTGAGAGTGAGAGACGTTCTGGTGGGCATTTGCTGTGCGAACCAAAAGTTATCACTTTTCAAGAGAACGCTTCCGATCTCTGCGTTAATGTGAGAGACGTGGGAGCGGGATGGAAGATACAAACTGGTGGAACATACCAGGAAGTATCCTACACCCATATTTGGAACATGACTCTTCGATCTTTGCACTGCATGTTCGTTCTTCAACAACTGGACTCGATTAATTGTTTAGAATTAAATATATCAATTTATCAAAAACAGAAACAATCAAATTCAGTCAATTTTAATCTAAAAACAAACGATTTGAATTCAAATTTCAATTGTAGCAAGCGTTTCAGCTATTCGGGCTTAGAAACTGGGTATACGGTTAACATTGTTGAGAATCCTTTTAATTATTCGTCGTTGTCTAAGAAGGAGGGTCGATATGATTTCGTTTACAAAAATAACAGTATTCTCAGAAATAACTTTCACGTTGACAATAATTATTATAGATGTAACGTTCTGACTAAATCTGACAGAGTAATATTGTGTAAACTCCTCGATTCACAATCGTCGAAGGGCAATGACTGGAGGCTGTTGGCGGAAAAGTTAAAAATAACATCATACTATTACTACTTCTCCAACACTTGCTCTCCCACTGAGAACATTCTTAACCTGTGGCTGTGCAGAAACAACGATGTAAATATGCTTGTGAATTTATCCAGAATATTTAGAGAAATGTCTAGGATCGATTGTGCTACAGTAGTGGAAAGACGTTGTTTTCCAAATTGATATCTATTTTTTTAAACGAAGACACCCCTGTAATATTACTTCTTTTATTATTTAACATTTATTTACACAATGAATATGTATGAGATATGCGAATGTAACGTTTTATTATAGAGTGGAACTAAAACACGTACGAATAGTTGACTTACTTTTTATGACACATTAATATTAGCTATGTCGCAAGCAAAGTTTTTTGTTTTATAGTATAGTACATACAATAAGAAATATTCGTGTATTGAAACAAATAATGAAGTTATGGACTTTTTTTTCTATTTACAAAATGTTGGTGTATGTAAAAAATTATAACTATTCGTAAGGCCATCTTTATACGTATTTAAAATCATATATACTAAACAAATATATAATTCATAACCGGAAATGTTGCAAACGTTTTAAAATTCTCTTTGATTATATTAATTAAGAAAAATAGAAGTTATTTAGAGGAAGACAAAGTTCTTTTTTGTACAAAGCGTTTCTTTTATTTATATTATGAAAAGAGACAGCTTTTTTTAGACTACTTTGATATGTTTCTAAGTTTGAGGTATATTATAAGGTTCGCAATGTAGTAAAAAGAGACCAGCATCATGTTACTAACAATGGAAGGTTCTTTTATTGCTTGTAGTAATACACAACACACTACATACAGAGATTTTTACGAAGTGAAAGTCTTTATTAAGATTATATATTGTTCATTTTTTGTAACGACTCAACACTTGTTTTAAAGCAGATATTTCTAACAAAGGAAAATTATATAAACTTTTATAATCCTTTAGGTAGCTACAATAATTGGAACCCATTGTATTTTAAAAATGAATCACTTTTTATAATATTTAAAATATCCAAAATTTCACTTATTGCAACTTATCCAACTACGTGTAATCATTACATTTAAAATAAAACAGAAATTAAAACTAAATAAGAGAGTAACATTTTACGTATTTATGAAAACGTTGGAATGAATAAAAAGCTTATTACTCGGAACGAAAACTGTATTCACGTTTGTGAGTCCAAGTTTATACTTATTGTTTGAGAACAGAAGGAGAATGGAAGCACATTTTATTTTTATTAAAGAGACTCTAGTAAAAATTATTAACTACATACATGAATAGTAGGAAAACAATGTGTTTTTAAATGAACTTGTAGTGGACAACGCAGTTAATAAAGAAGACATATACAGTTTCATTAAAGCCCTTTTAATGACCTATTTGTGTATATTACATCATACAATTATTACATGTAAACTTGGTTGTAAAATATAAAGTATATAACAGTAAAACTTAATCAAATACCAGAACAAAAACTTTTAAATATTTGTGATATCCGCTCACATAAAATATCTCCCCTCCTCCCGTGGGTTATGGCCCATTGACTGTTCGACAATTATGTCCCGATATAACCATAGCTTGACAAACATTAATAACAGTATTATATATTTGTGTAAAATCGTTGGTTTAAGATGCCATTGCTTATAAAATTGTGTCTTTTTTAGTATTGTGGGAAAAACCTACAAAAGTCACTCCTATTGGCTTCAATGATTCCTTTTTTCGAAAGTAAGCAAACGCTTTCTCTTTAGTTGTATATTATATAAGTTATTTCAACTGAGTTGGCCTAGTACGAAAAAGACGCCAGCAGAATTAAATCACAATGAATCTGCTTCCGCGACATTGTTATGGAAGATAGAAGAAGGCGTTGTATGCGATGCGGTGATGTGCTTTCTCTCTCCTTCTCCGTAGACTATTTTTGCAACAACATTAGTAGAATTATGTCTTACGTTGTAATATGATGTAATTCGTTTATATCTGTTGTAAGAAGTTCATGGCAAGTTTTACGATGGCACATCGTAAAAGATCTAGTGATGCAGAGCAAACATTGGACTAAATGATAAGACTAATTGAATATTAAGGGCACGAGCGCAAGCCTGGAAGACGGGAGTGTTCATTACAATATACTAAGACGACATTGTAAAAGCATTTGATTAGCTCATATCTTTAAAATCAAATAAAACAGCTTCATAGTTACTCTCTCATCGCACATTTAAATACAGTAGACAATGAGGTTTTTTTTTATTCTCAGAGTATTTTAAATCAATTTATTTCTTGTAATATTTACATCTTTCATTGTATAGTAACGTGGTGAACTGGAGATACCGTGAAATTTAGTGATTTATTCTAATAAAACCCCCGACTCGAAGGGTAATTAAAATAATATTCAAACATGTTTATTTCCATTAGCCGAGCCTTTATTTCGCGGTAATCTTTCAATCACGCTGATGTTAGATACGTAACATTATTATTTAGTATTAATTCACAAGGGTACATGATATGTTTGAAAAACATTAGTGCTGTACTTTTACGAACCAATGTATTGTTTAATTAAGAGAATTGAAAATGATTTTAGTAGTGATTTAAAATTTTTGAAGTAAATATATAATTAATTATAAAAAAATCTTTTATTTAAAATTATTCATCATTATAACCATCACATCTGCTGTAGAACATCTACTGCTGGACATACGCCTCCGCCTTAGACATACAACAGAATTTTGCTGAAACTCCATACCGGAAGAAGTATGTTGAAAATAATAATAAAGAATGTTAAGAAGATGCATTTAATGCTCACGGATGGCTGCTATTGCCTAGCCCTATGCTGGATTCCTTCCCCTTCCTATTACTCCTATTGAAAATCTATAAGGGAGGTCTATCACCATCAGAAAACGTCTTTGGACTAGAATGATAATGATGGTACTAAATAGACAATCAGTAATTAACACTAATAAAGCCACACTTTCGTATGTCGTGTAATAGCGTTATATTACAATATCTGTTAGCCGAAACACATCAATAACAAAGAAATATGTGTTTAATTAATTTGTGATCATTTTTTGAAAATGCAAGTGATATTAAAAAAAAATGATCGAGGAAGATTTTATCTTCAATCCAAAGGATATATGTACATACAAAAGGCTTAACAATTTCACGGCGTAATGTACTACAATATTCCCACGTTCCGTGACCCAAATACTAGATATTCAAGTATTAACGCTAGGGTTGTGCGGGCGCGGCGATTGCATCGTTTAATAATTGAGACCTCGCTTCTGCATTACTTTATATTGAAACCGCTCGAGTTGTAAGCGCATAGCGGGCTATTGCCTCAACTACCGTGACCGTGACTATCGTCCGTCTATCTAGTGGAAGGCCTACACCACAGTTTATCGAACCTTGCGGCCCCAGCGTCGACGGTTGCACTCCTGTTTTAATTTTTTTATTTAGACATGTTTACCAAATATCCACTGTACGTCTATTCGTTCCATTATAAAGAATTTTTACAAATATTGCTGCAATTATAGTGCCACCAAAACTGCTGTACCTCGCCTTAGGAAAGCGCGGGGGTGGAAAAGTGGGGGGAAGGAAAAAAGTGTATGAGCACCATCGCCGCGTTCGTTGCCGACGGGTAGCGGCTGGTACCCTCCAGTCTCATCGCACACATACCTTTGGCGTGGTACAATGGTTTGGTGGGACTATAGTATTTATTAACATATGTTTAGTTTAATAATTCAAGGCTGCCGTCTATCAAACTATACAAGGCGAATCATTTTTACTGAATATATTTTATAAACGGTTGTTAATATTCTACCGACGAGGCGAGTAACTGTTTATATAGAGATGTTGGAAACGTTTTTAATATTATATTATGAGAAATTTGTTCATATTTTTTGTGTATTTTGTGCCATTTCTTTGTGACAAAATTAAAATAAAAATAACATTTTCTGCTATAGCCCTCTTTTGTAAATTTAACCTAATTATATTAATAATAATAATTTGCTGCTATGAAAACAAATACACATAGTTAAGTATTAATCAATAAGTTAAATTAAAAAATATTATAAAACGTTTCTTTCCATAAATTTATTTCATTTTTTAATGTTAAACCTAGTCGAAGAAATGTCATATTGTAGCAAATAGTGCATTTATTGTTTTCCTTTTATATTGTTGCGATAATATATTCTGTTTGAATAAATAAGAAGACTCGCTGTCGCTTATCACTAGTGTCGGTGATAACGGTTTCAGGTGTTTCCTTTCCATTTCACTAAAGAATGCCCTTAATAAAGATGAGGGTGTTACACCGATGCCCTAGCCGGGAGTTTGGAGCCGAATTGAATATCTGTAATATTCATGTCCGGGTGCTGCTCATTGGGTAGTTATTTTTGTGATTGAGCCTTTTTTCAATTCAAATTACAAATAATAAAATCAAATGCCAATTAACTATTTTTTTTGCTGTTTTTATTTATTAAATATTTGTTCTCGTTTACGTCTCTATACGAGTATATACAATTTGTGCATATCAAAGTAGACTGTAGTAATAATTTTTTTATTTCTTGTAATATTTTTGATAAGTGGAACCCGTTTTAGTAGTAATTTTTTTGTGGAACCCCTGGTTTCTTTTATTAGAATTTTATATTTTGTAAATGATTCTGCAACAAAAAGACAAATATTTATTTTCTTCAATAAGTAAAAATTAAACAACTGAAATTTACATTTTCGCGACTTTTAAATTTGAATGGGATGAGTAAAATTAGTTTTAATTATCTCAAATATTTTCAATATTAGTCCTAATTGATGAAGTTGAATTCTTATGTCAGGTCCGGCATCAAGTCACATGCCGCAAAGGATTATTATGCCCGGATATTCGCAGTGTCATGATCAATAAAGAATTGAGCCAAGGAATTTCTGATACCGGAATTTTCCGTGATAATACCAGTGCGGCTTCTTTTAAATATAAAAAAATGTTCAGACGGCGCCGCAACAATTTGCGATGTTAGACATTTGCTCCGACGATTCAGATTACTAAATGGAATTTAGAAGTGGCAGTAAATTTTCATAATTTTCTTGAATGTTAAAAAAACAGATAAATGCCGCGGAACACCTGAGGGATTTTTACGGAACCCCAGGTTACGGCGGAACACAGTTTAAAAGAATGCTGTCTCAGACGACATGATATCTGATAACCGAGTTTAAAAAGTTGCCGGCGTAAATTTTAAAATGATTGCAAAGCGGATTTATCAATAAAAAATATAATCAATAATGTGTTCTAATCACTAAACACAGCCGTTATAATATAAAATCAACGCCACTCTAAAGAATAATCACGACAAAGTTTTATAAGAGCATTATGTAATCTTAGAAACAAGTCGCTTCCTACCGATCTGATACTTGTAAGTCTACGGGAAAGACAAATATCAAGTAGTGGAGGACCTACGGCTGAAATGATGGTGATGATATTAAGACGACAACCATTTTCATATGATCATCGTTATTCGTCAAATGACAGACACCCTGGCGCCGTCAAACAGTGTCCATCAAGTGGTGGTAGCACGGTCACACGAACTCGTGCATGTATTACACGAATGAAACTCAAAATGCTATTGCAAGATTCATCGATGTGGCGAAATCAGCAACGACCGCTCAGATACTGGCCCACAACTTAAAGATTGCTATATGGAGTAGAGATGAGGAAGAGGTCGCATGAGCTGTAATGTTAAAAACAAGACATTGTTAGGGCGTAGCGAACAAACAAACTAAACATTACTAAATATTAAAAAATAAACTGTAACAATACTTCAATTAACAAAAAAGTAATTTTGTATAAAAAAAGTATCAGATGTAAGTTAGGAAATGGTTTAAGAAGAGACTAGAGTAACTTAGCTTAATAAACACTGACCTGCAGAAACGTCAGTAAAAATAATAAGGAAAACTGTTATTGTAAAAACATAGGCAAGGACGCTAATGCCTGTAGTACATAAATATAAAAAAGCAAGGTGTTTTCCACGCTCTGTATCTTGACAAGTTTTGATACAGGTTATTAGCTGCTGATATTCTAACAAATCAAAGACAGCCAGATCGTTTCGTGTCTCTAACGCTTGCTACTTCATTGTATCGTTTAACATAGCGACGAACAAATCTTTGAATTATATTTAAATTTTTAAGCAAACCGCAAGTTTTAGTTGACGAGTAAACACAATGGTGCAGAGTAAATATGTATAGCTCCTCCATCAGAGGACTTAGACATAGATAAGCGTCTACACCATCGTAGAAAGATAAAAAAAGTAATTTATTTTTAGCGCCATAACTTTATCAAAATATTTAAAAATGGAATGCATGTAAATAAATTACAATTAATTATTAAATAATTTTTTTTTATCAATATATAAGGACCGATAATGTAGACGTAATTTTGTATTAAATAATAAAGTAGTTTCTCGTTTAATTGGAAATTCTGTCAAACAACAGAGCTTTGTGCTCTAAACAGGATATCCGGTTAAAGTTGATTCGAAGTGCTGCGACAGTCAGCGGATGAAAACAATTATATGAAAGAGAAGTAACTTAATTACTTATCTTTTATCTAGTAAATGATAGTATAATTATGAGTACATTGTATAGATACAAGATGATATTTATAGGTGATCAAAAGGCCTTATTTCGTAAATTAACATAAAAAACTTTGTTCAAATTTTGGAGCCAACGAGATCTTAATCATGTTACAGTGTACTTTTTAGCCTTTCGCGCATGCATCCAAAGCAAGGTCGTCTCATCTTGTTAGTAGACGTCCTAGGCTTTTATAGGGGGTCTGTGGTTTTCATACCAGAAACTAAAGATGCCTACGGCTATCTGTTCACCACTGTGGACTTTGTAACTTCAAATTACCATTCGGCCAGGCTGGGTTACTTCTGTTGGGCTTTTTTTAGCTTTATCTAATATTAAAACTTTGAAAACCGCAATGTAATATCAAATAAAAATAGATACATAAAAATAAACAGTAATATCGGGACCTATTTTAATGACAAAATAAGTAGTTTATAGTAAACTAGAAACAATAACCTTTTATATAAGAGTAGTCAATGACACAATAAGTCGATGCAGACAGAGTGACCGATTATCGTGGCGATTTTAAAGGAAAGCCTATACCTTACAATAGGCGTCTATGAAAAGGAGAAGCTAGAAAAAGAATTTTAATTTTGCAGAATTTTAAAAAAACATCATCTTTAGGATTTTACTGTGGCGTTATATACTTTTATTCGTGCGAAAGTAACTAATTTTGTACCAAACAATCGTCATTTACAGGGAATGTTACTTTTTCTATTCCACTATCAAATTCAAATTCATAATATCTTCTTTTAAGAGGACATTTACACGCACTTTTGCATTGTCAATTATTTAAATAAAATATAAGCTACCATCAGTTTGGATTCTTGATCTGTCGAGAAGAACAGGCCAGAAACTTAACAGTCTATCAAACAATGTTAAGCAAATGTATACTATATATATGTACATTATAATATCAACCATATCAATGAGTCAAAGAGTCAAGCTACACATTTAGATTAACTTAAAATCTTTAATGATTTGATTTAGTTTAGATTTAAAACTAAAAGAAGGAAGGTTTAAGATGTCATGAGGAGCTTTATTGTATATACCTACACTAATGTGGAATTTTTAAATTTTTGTATCTAAAATTTAAGACTCACAAAGTTATTTATGTTTTTTGTATTTACTATTAAAAGAACACAGTATCTGAAGCACATCTCGGGTTAAAAAGTTTATGACAATGCTGATGTAACTGAAATAACGTCATGTGATTCATTTTATCTCATATGATATTTGTACGAATATGTAAATCATTGAATCATTTTAAAAACAATATATATTGTTTATTATTAATTCCTCATGCATTCAGTAAAATCTTTTGTTCGGAATGACAAGTGTTGTGCTCTAGACGACCGTGTTCACAAGTACTTAATACCCAGCGAATTAAAACAAAAGTAGGTTATGAGTACCCAAATAATTGCTACATTGAAAACAAAAAAAAAGCAAAACAATAGCGTTTTGTTCTCCGATTACACAATGTGTATAGCTTTAGTACATTTTATTACTTTCCACTCGGTTTCCTTCGCTTACTAGTATGTGTATAGGGCACACATTGCTACTTTTTTAATTATTTTAAAAAAGCTTATGTAGATAATTTATTCTGCCTTACACTGGAATTTAATATTTTTGTCTTCTACGTTTGACTTTCGTTCAGGATGAAAACATGATTTATAAATTACCTATTTAGTACAGAAAATGTATTAATTATGTTGGCTGTTTCGAAACTAAAACGATATTTATAAAATTAAAGTGATTTTTTTTTGAATAAAATACAAATTCTTGAAACTAAAAAATATTGCCGTGTCATGTCAGAAATGCACATATTTTGTTGGTTCTTTTTTTCAGCCAAGGGACGTCTACTGCAAGGAATGGTCCTCCTCCAAACATTCCCACGTCGATCAGTCCTGCGCTGCCCCGCATCCAATGACTTCCGGCGACCATAACAATGTTTTCGGTTCACCTAATGGGGGACTTTTTCGCGTCGCGTCCACCGCCTCGTGGTAGCCACTCGAGAACGTTTTCGCTCCATCAACCATAGGTTGCACGAGGGGGGAAGGTTGCAGGCCGCTGATATGATGATGATTTCGAAGTAAGCATTAGCGGACCTGTTTTCTTGATCTTATGTTGTTTTTCTCTGTTTTCCCTAGAACTATGTGTTTTTGGACTAATTTCTATTTAATCTATGAATTCGCGTGTTCTTGCATTGTTTTTTGTTTAATCTGTGACTCGGTATGTTTCTCGGACAACTACTCAACCACCTACAAAAGAAATGACGCCCTTTTTTGAAATAAAAGTACCACGATGAAAAAAACGGCGGTTACACCGTAATGGCAGCTGTTTTTTTCGATTCACAAAATTTACATACATATAAAATAAAATTAATTAGCAGAGATATCTTAGAGATATATTAGTAGAATATACAGAGGAAGGCAATTTTTTTCGTTCTATTTCCTGCGACCTTGTCGTCGGTCTACCTTGTAGGGTCCACGTACTTATTGTCTACTTGATGTGAATACAACTTGCGCATTATTTTTTCTTTTAAAGTTCTTAAGATAAATTTAAATAATATTAGTATTATGTACATACATCACAATGAGCTACATTTCTATTTGGTGTAATATTTTTCTCACAGAGGCCATCAAACCATAAAAAGTGTAAATGATTTTGTGTTTTGAGTTTGTTATGTGAAACATTCATTATATGATCGTGCAAATTAGCGATTCTGTTATACGGTTGTACACGGGAATATAAGAACGTGGTACACTTATATTTATTGATCAAAGTAAAAGTAAACAATCCGAAATACTGGAATAAATAATAGTTATTTTTTGTTCACTTCTCCAATCTCACATGACTGTGATGGTTTAGAAAAACAAAAAAAACAAACGTTCTTATATGAAACACAGCCATATTCAAAGAATGTTTCATTCTGTTCACAATAATGCAAATGTAACGTGAGTTGTATGTAAAAGCACTACTTGGGAGGTGTCTGCCGCGCCTTGACCGGTCGACTGCGCCGCGATTTTAAAAACCCTCCAGTTAGCGAGAGTGCCACGAGGATGCCTCTAATTGGAGGGCGCTTAGTTCACGAGCCCTCCACTCATTCTTATAAAGCAGCTGCGGCTGCGATTTCATGAAGGTTTCTTCACACTAAAGCAGTTATCATTTGCAATTATAGAACTGTTTAGCAAAAGATTAGAATTATATCAACTAATACATTCCGCGTGATTATAACAAGATGATATAGATCAATTCAAAGATTTTCACAAAGATACAGCCGAAACCTCTGTACTACGCCTAGAGAAAATGTAATAAGGTAGATGTCGAGAGAAAGAGATTGAGCATCACCGTTGCGAGCGATGATAGTAAACTAACGGAACAGAGCGGCCAATGCTCCTCCCCTTGTCTCGCGGCTAGCATACTTAAGAAGCGGAGCTGTGGTTTCGGTAGCATTAATGTTTTCCTGCAACCAAACATACATCTGTTTATATTACACTGTTCCCATTCCAACAATATTTTTTTCCTTAAAGATGTCACACGCAGTGTTAAGCATGCTTTCAAAACCCTTGTCTCTATCCCATAGTATTGGACAAAAGGATAAAATGTTTTTGGTAATTTCTGATTATTTTTAAATTTTGAAGATATGTAACTTTAATTTTACTAAGTCAATTTGGCATTTTTTTGGAATACTTTTGAAAGTTTTAACTTACGGCTTCCATATGATACGACTATTATATAGATTGCAGAACAAAAAATTGATAAATAAAATTTGTATATTCGTGCGTTCGCCCTCATCACTGTAATGTGTGAACACCTTATTATTGCAATTCTGCCCTCACTCTGTATTTTCCCAACAACATTACAAATCAATTCACGATCACAATAGTGGCATAGTTGTAAGAATGTTTAATTTTTTTATTTCGCATTTTTATAGTAGTAAACGAGTTAAAGTACAGAATTTTCTTTTATTATGATAATAAATCGCTAACTGTATGTATATGGCACTTTTATACAAAAACCCTTCACGCCATCTACGGTCATGGTAAGACTTGCCATAGTATTTTCTTCGTCGTTTCAGCCTATAGACGCCCGACGCGAGGCCATAGGCTTTTCTTAAGGATATCTACGGGAGGATCGCCTCGCTTGCAGGCGAGTTTACGGCCGCAGTGTAGTATTATGGTATGGAGGTCGCTGGTGCTTATTCTCTGGAAACTTGTTTGTGAGCAGTGGTAATCCTTTATAATTAATGCACAAAGTGTGAATATTACAAGATTGTATCGCAGGAATCGAACTCGCAACGTACGATTGTGAGTATCCGTCCTCTACCGCCGTTCTACAACTGTTCTTGCTAGCTTTGTAATTTACCTATACTAAAACCATTACAACTGAATTTTTGTCTGATTAAGTTTACTATTTATTGTTTACTATTTTTTAAACCGAATTTTGAAAGCACATTTTTAAGCATTACGTTATTTATTATTTCTGTATATGAGTTATGCATTTAACCCTTTTACATCTATAATCAGTCACTCTGTATAACAATCAATAACACGTTAAAGTATGTAAATATTACTAATATTATTAACAAAAATATAAAACTGTAACAATGAATCTTAAAAATATATCAAGTTGTATCAAGTTTTAGTTTAAAAAAAAGGTACAATCGCCTTATTTATCGAATATCATTAGAGTCTGAGAGAAATTTACCGAAGATATCATGAATTTATGGATCATCTGAGAGCACTCGAGACAAACTGCGATCATTTCCCGTACGAAATGTACAAAGACGTAACAAATTGAGCTTTTAACACCTTATTCAGCACCATTAGGGAATACTTTTGTGACCGAGGTTAGGTCTGCTTTGATTTATATAGGCCATCAGATCAGTGTTGCGTGAAGGATAAGAGCTGGAGATTCAAGCATAAAGCTCGATGTAGAGCGTGTATTCGTCTACATCAGGCGAGATATGTAAATTACACTCATGTATATCGTTTCAGTGAACCCGCTTGATAAAACCGTGTACTCTTTTTATTTGATATGATTTTTTGTGTTATTAATTCTACTCTTTGTACGTTAACGAATTTTAGCAGAAAGAAACGACAACGAAGTAAATAACTGTGATGTTGCATTTGAATTGCAGAGAAAAGATTAGGCAAAAAGGTTAGCAATAAGCAGAGCATAGATAAATTTATATGACGCTGTAAATACGTAGCAATTAAAGCAATTAAAATAAATAAACAAGTAATATAACGTAAGCTGTAATAAAATATTGGTGGATTAAAGTTATAAACATAAACGTACCTTTTTCATCACTTCTGTTTCCTTGACGTTTAACCTTAAAATCGATGTAATGTTACGAGAAATACATAGTGAAAATATTACGCTGCTAAAAACGAAAAAGAGACTGTTTGGGACCGCCACCTTTATTGTTTGACAATCCTACATAATACATATATATATGTATATATATTTATACATATGTATGTGTACATGTATATATATATACACGTAAAGGACTGGTAGGAAGTCGGCTCACTACCACTCACACTGTAGTTTCCTTGAAGGCTTACCAAGCGTTTGGATTCACCATTTCTGATCTGCCGGCTTCCTTATTTCTCGAAAATTACACCAGGTCTCTTTATTTATATCTACCGAGTCTGTGTCCTTCGTCGTCGCCCACGTCTACGAATTGTGAAAAAATACTACATGTATCTAATAACTAATAGTTTTTTACTTTTTAAACATTGTCCAACCAAGTCCAGTACTATAACAATTTGTTTATGCAGATGTCCCCTGATATGGGTTTTCAGGGACATTATTTAAATATGCATAGTTACGGGCCCGAGAACATTTATATTACATGGTTATTTGACAGTGACAGACAGACATAGAATCTTTGGCCGTTGGAAAAGGCTAGATGTCCTTTCGTACTTATAAAGATCTATAGCACAGGCCTATGTTCAGCGGTGGATGTCCAACGAATGAATGATGACGATGATAGAATTTGATTTAAGAATTTAACATCATTTAATTTGGTTAGTACATGCTTAATCATTTCAAGCCTATTCAATAGATTTTTAAATAAGATAGGTTGTACTGATATGTGAAAGCTTGTTATTAGTGACTGCACAGCAACCTGAACCCTGATTAAGTTTAAATATTTATTATTTATGTTTACACTTTCCAAAAATTAATAAAAGAAATTAAATACAATAAATAATTGAAAGACTCTTTATTTTATAAAAAAATGTTCATAAATAAATTAGGAATTAATAATTATTTGCAAGTAAATAGTATTAAGGACCATGTGTAAAATCTGACCTCAGTTATCGTAACATAAGCTCACGAACAAATATTGGATGGAAGCTGGAACAACACATTCCTCCGGTCGATCTTTATGCAAATTCAACCCTTAACTTTGTGCACTCAGTTCGGCTTAATCGCTCGAGTTTCCTTAAACTTGCGAGAAGTAAGTAACTTTGGAAATCGAAGGGTGAATAAATTTAAAAACCTCTTAACGGCGCACTTAGTGGGCGACTGAAACTTTATGTTTACGCCGGGGTCCGATTGGATTCCGTTTCGCTTTTAATATCAGTGTGAAAGCCCAATTCTCAAGTTTTAAAGTTTTATAAACACAATTTATTATCCTCAAATCAGATCCTTACGAAAACCGTAAGTATATTATTGGACAATGGGTGTCAAACACGTCACACAAACCAGTCAAATATTAACAACACTAAATTTCAATTGATGCAAAGATCCATCCCTCAAATGTTAATCATTATATTAAAAATGAGTTTAAAATACACTTGATTTTATATATATCTCAAACTAACGGCATCATTATATAATACCGGGAATCATAATTTCTCGACATTTAATATTTTTACCGCGCGGATGCCAGGTTTATCGTAGTGTATGAAGAGAGGCCAGATTCAGCGCACCGGGCTGACGACTAGCGCTGCAACTTTATGGAGGCTTCCTCGCACGCTCATTTTCACCGAAAATGCTCCCTCTGCCTAAAAAAATTATACCCAATACGAAAAGTTGTACATAATATCTCATATACGAGGGTCAAACTGAAAGTTCTTAGAAAATCAAAAACTAAGCATTCTAGCAAGTTATTAGTTTTATTATAACTTTTCAAAATAGCGTCCATTTACATCAATACATCGCTGCATTCGATGGAACCATTGAGAAAAGCACCTTGCCCACTCGGCCTTAGGGGTCTCTTCGACGGCGTTTTGAATCGCAGCCACTGCTTCTTCGGCGTCCATAAAATGTTTTCCTCGAAGTTTTTCTTTTATTTTCGGGAATAAATAAAAATCGCAGGGTGCGAGGTCGGGGCTATACGGCGGGTGACCCAGTAATTCCACGTCTGAGGTCGCCAAATAGTCGATCGTTTGCCTGGCGGTGTGCGACGAGGCATTGTCGTGATGAAGGAGGATCCTGCTGCGAGGTCGTTTCTCTCGAACTTTTTCCAAGACAAGTGGCAAACAGTTGTTAGTGTACCACTCTGCATTAACCGTTTTCTGATCCTCTAAGACAACTGTCGCGTAATGACCTGTCTTTCCGAGGCCACCATCTTTTTTCCAACACTTCGACCTCTCTTCACTTTAGTTGGCAACTCTTCGGAAGGAAACACCCACTGAGCAGACTGTCTTTTGGTTTCCGGATCATAACAGTAAATCCAGCTTTCGTCACCCGTTAGTATGTCGAACACAGCATTTAAGTCACCTCCGTTAAATTTTTGGATCATTTCTCGGCACCAATCAACACGGCGGAGTTTTTGAGCCTCGGTCAAATTATGCGGTATCCAGCGGGCACAAAGCTTCCTGACCGCTAAATGTTCATGGAGAAATTTGTGCACTTGACTCATACCTATGCCTAGACTTGTCCGAATCTGCTGATAGGTCACTCTTTTGTCAGTCTCTATCATACGCCGCACAACACTGATATTGTCTTCAGTCGTCGCTGTAGAAGGCCGTCCCTCACGCAAATCATCGGTGAGATTAGTTCGACCACGTTTGAATTCATTAAACCAGTTGTAAACTGTGGCACGAGATGGGGCTTCATCGTGAAAAGCCAATCGAAGTCTATCATAACTTTCTTGTTGACTTATATGACATCGAAAGTCATAAAAAATCATTGCACGAAAATTTTCTCGGCTTAAATTCATTCTGACGTGCACAGACAATTTTCAATTTGCCGCCAAATCGTAAAACAAATGACAAATGAATGAAATGTATACTCAATATTATTGGTAAAGAGTTCTATTTTCAAAATTTAAACTTATTTTTTTAATATAATGCTTTTAAGTTGCCAGTTCTAAAAACTTTCAGTTTGGCCCTCGTATGTAATATACGTACATAGTTAATCTCCATCTCCTATCCTTACTGCTTACATACATTCAATGTTGATAGCACTTCGCATACGTAGATATAACCTGCCGTGATTTAGAAAATTAAGGAATAATATCGTTAATATATTTTTTCAATTTTACTATTTAAATCAATAAACCCATATCTTAATTCACTCTTGATAATTTTGAAAATAATATTCACGTTTAAAAACAACTGTTTTTAAAAAACAAAGATATACGTTAAACATCCTATTTAATTTTCGCAAGATGGCGGAGTACAGATAAAAAATCTGTTCATAAATCATAGTCAATATTATTTTAAAAATGTTAACCTTATTAAAAGTTCCGTACATTTTAAATACGTTCTATAGAAGTCCGCAGTGTAATTCCATCAGTGTTTCCATTTGCGTATTAAAAAAAATAATCAAGCGGATTGTTATAAGACAGGACGTGTATTATCAATGATCGAAAACGCGGCTCAGTGGACTCAACACGACAACGCACTTTACCGCTCCCCCAGCGCTGATTGTCATGAGCATTTTCACCCTGGTATCAGGAGATTCAATGATACACTTGTTCGAGTTACTCCCACCCACGCGTCGGCACGACTCGAACAAATTCCAGATAAACAAAAACAATAGATACTCTTTTAAGCGCCCGGGACCGACTGGAGCTTTTGATAAATTTGACTTTGTTTGATTCATATTCTGGTGATTGCACTGTATACTGTTTTCGTTTACATAATTTAAAACAAAATATTTTGAGACACGAATTGCGACGTATATAAAATTTAATATGATATAGTATGGTATATATTACATTTGGTAACTTGAGTTGGGTAATGAAGAGGCAGTGGATAGGCTCACTTAGAGCAGATAGCCGCTGGAGCCTTAAGGTTTTTAGAGGAGATCAAAGACGAGCAAGCGAAACGTGGGATGTCCAATCACAAGGTGCCCACCTTACGATCTTATTCAGGTCGTCGGAAGATACTGAATGTAACCCTTTTTATTAAAAGTAAATGGAACAACATATGTTCAGCGGTAGATATCTCCCAACTGAAATTATAATACGGACTAATACTTGTTGACTAATTATATATTTGAATTCCCGGTCCTATTTAGAAATAAGCCGGTACATTCCAACAAATAGACAGACATGAGTGATGAAATAATTTATATGCAGTAGCACTTACATAATTTTATGTGATTTATTGTAATCTTAACAATACCTATCTTTTCATTCATATATTTAATATGACTGTACTAGCATAACTAACATGATTAGCAACTAGACATCATTTAAGAATTGTTTCTACTTTACCTAAGCGACTTAGAACGGCTGACGGCTTCCCAATCAGATTAACTAAAACCGGTTCAAGCTGAAGTTTCGGAAGAAGCCCTCTATTGCAAGCCCAATTGTGTTATTGTGAATATGATAAATCAATGTTGAATAACTTTTAGCGTTCTGCCACTCTGACCCGGTGAAGCAGACAAATGCCAATGGGCAAACGAAAATTTTCCATTATAAAAAATAAGTTAAAAAAAATATCGCGTACATCTATATTTACTAGATATAATTTATTCAGCGTTGTAATAAGTCTTAATAAATTAAAAAGAAAAAAAGATGAAATAAACACAGTATTTAAATAATAGAATGACGGGATTGAAATCCTTGACGTCGTACAATATAAGTCCCGGCATGTTAACGGCTCAGTGCGTCACGGGAAGGATCCCCACGAGTCGAGACAAAAGCAGGAGACAGCCGACTGGCGGCACGTCTAAGCGTGACGTGTGTGCATTTCCGCGGAACGGGCTCTGATTGCAACGATTTCGGAACGATATAAGCCTTTTAGTTTTATTTTATTTGAATCGAATGATCTCATTGCTTTTATTTTTCTACATAGCGTCTAGTCGTGAAGTTCAAAATCTCCTAGTATGTATTTTTTTAAAGATTTTAAGAACACTTCAAATAAAAATGATTCTAAACTGTAATTTTTATATATATCAAATAAATTAAAATAGATAATTTATGTATATACTAGAAAGTTTTTATTAGTATAAATATGGAATGACATCGTTCCTTAATTTTTCTTAATAGCTTTAAATCTTCGTAATCATTTGATTTACAGAAAGTAAAACAGTATTATTTATTTAAGATATCTGGTTTAATTATTAGTATGTAAATTTATTCAATTATGATTATGTATATTGGATTTCCTTCTCTTTTGATCACTCGATGACCGCCCGCTCTAGAAGCGAAGCTGCGTAGACTTTGGTATAATCCTAAATTGCATCGTACAAGAACGAATTAGTTTCAATCGGAGAAATACAGTACACTCTTACCAGTAGTTCCTTATCAAGATTATCTTTAATAGAGACATCCGTTGACTAAACTAACCTATTGATGCTATTCTCTGCCCTTTCTTGTTTGTGAAATTTAATACAATCCATTCCTAGCTGACCACTCTGGAAAAAAAATATAAGACTTATTTTTGTAAGTTACTGTTGTTTATTTTTATGAGTGGCCCAAAAATTCATAAAAATTGAAATCTTACTTCTCAAACACGTAGTACGAATGAGTTCTTGGCACCGATGCCACTGGAATTTACTGGCTATAATCGTACCACATGGTTTCATCAAGAAGGAGTCCCTTGTCACACATCCAAAAAATGCCGGTCGTTGATCAAAGAAATGTCACTGGAAAAGCTAACTTCTAGTAGGGGTGACATCCCATGAGCCCAGTGTATCACATCCAAAAGCCCAGATTATCCCTAGCATACTTCAATTTATAGGGTTTTTTAAAGAGGCTTTCATACACGAAACACGCTACTTCAACTAGAAGAAAAAATCAGCTAAGGGATGTCGGCGATGTCGCGGTCTCTGTGCCTTCTAGTATTTGAAAAAGAAGGAGAGTACAAAAATCGAAATATTACATCGTCTATATTATTTATTTGAAAAAAAATTCAACAAAATATTTATCATATAAATAAACTAATTTCAAATTACATTTAATTATTATGTTATTTATAAGAGTTTTTCAAATCTTAACTAATTTTTAACCCGTCCTATAGTGTATAATATTGTGACTGACCTATTAATTCTGACAATAGCTATTTCATAACAGAATATTAACCGTATTTCATATGACATAAAATATTCAAGTTCGACCTGAATTTCGTCACCTCGGAAATGAAAATTCTATTCTGCGAAATTGACAATTTGATTATGGAAATATTCTAGAGGACACAAAATGTGTGAAGCGTACGAGAACGTATCGTGGTCTAACAGACTGGCAATAAATACATATTTTTTAATAGTTCTTAATGCTTATACTATATATATATACATATATATATATATATATATATATATATATATATATATATATATATTTGTCTCCAGATACGATTACATATAAAAATTAAATATTTAAATAAAAGCAGAAAATAGTAGATCTACAAATAAAATTATGTATGTACACTTTACGGCGTACATAAAGTACATAACATCCAATGACGAACGAAAAAAAACCACAAATATTTGTCTCGGGCTGAGATCAAACCTTTAGACATATGGCCGTCCTTATACGAGTGTCAAAATATGTAAAATAATAATTAAAAACTTCAATCTGTATTTTTCTCTTAAATACAGTTCTTTATAGATAACATATGTTACTTTAAAGTGAATAGAGAATTTAGACGTGCAATCGCATGTCGCTGGTTTTATTTCCGAAACACAATGTTATATAATTCACATTTTGTGTATGTAATATATATATATATATAAATAGAAATATATAAATGTATGTATATATATATATATATATATATATATATATATAGATACTTATTATCTATGAAGTCTTGATAATTTGTCTACATCATATATCTGCTTAAAATAAAAATGTTAAATATATAAAAATATTTGTTAAAAACCTTAGCACAAAAAAAGTTAATTACCGAAAATTTTAAAACAGATAGCGCGTACCGTAAACGATCACTTAAAATCGCTTGCCAAATAATGATATCGTTTAATTCACGACCATAAATCGATGAGATACTCATCATTAATAATTTCCGTGCCAAGTGGCGGGGACCACTTTAACTTTTCATTTTCCTGGCCAAAAAGTACAGTCATCAACAAATTTGTTCATTGAATACGAAATTAATTACAGTATTATAAGTCGTAGTCGTTATCGGAAACCTTAGTATCGGATCGACCGCTCGCATTCAATGAGTAGTCGCGAAACTTCTCGATATTAGCATTAAACATCAAAACTCGCATTAAAGTGTCCAAAATCACCGAGCCTCCCTCTAAAATATTCCGCCTCGGCCCTGTCTATTTCGTGTTCGTTCAGGCGCGAGGACAGACGGCTTGTAGTACAAGTGAAAGGTTACTTCATAAATTATCTTGTTTTTTTTTCATAATTCATTCATATTTTAATTGAGACGCAAATATTTCTTTAATTTTACTTAATTTAATATTATTATATAAAAATCATGAAGAAACGAAGTGAATGAACATAAGAATATATATAATTGTTATCTGTACGTTTTCTTCAATGCCAATTTTAAAAGCAGAATGCTACTTATAATTAAAACTTGAAAGACGAAAAGAGAAGAAGAGAGCTCAATATTACCAGTGCTAACAATTCTATACAGTGCATCTTAGTTTTAAAGATATCAATTTACAATTCCACTAAGTGGACCGACGTTATAGTCAAGATCGCGGTAAATCGCTGGAAATAGATTGCGCAAGACCAGTTATCGTGGCGATTTTTAAGAAGCCTTTGTCTTGCAGTGAACATCTACAGCCAGAATTAATGAACATGAATACACTATTCAATTACTATTACATGATTTGTACGTTGTTTTTCTTTTCACTCTCTCCCGTCTGTCACTTGGACCTTCGTTTAACGTAGTATATATAATTTCCATGGCCCCGTTGTAATACTTGAACAATAAAATAATTATAATTTATGGCTAGTGTTTTATGGCGGGGAAAGGAAAGCGATCCGTGTTCCACAGTAAAGACGTGTTCGACAAATTTTCGCCGTCAAAATAACGACATTGTCTACTACAGTCACGATAAAAATTAAGAGATTTTTATTCTTAACCCACCATTTAAATCAAATTTAAGACTTCTTTTTTAACTTATGCATATTAATTGTAATTAATGAGCTATTTATGTATATTTATTTAAATATATATTTTCTGGCAGTTTAGACTTCGTAGTATCAAAAATTACTGGCCTGTAATTTAGTTTGTAAATAATGAAAAACCATTATTTACACAAATTGGTTTTCTATTTCGCAAACGTAATTTATTTTCCATGTTCTTTTACGAAAAGAGTTTTGTAAAAATACCAATAGATTTCACTATAAATTTTTATGATCTTCAACAGGCTAAAATAATTATATTAATATATTTGAATCTATGCTCATAGTCAAATATTTTAGTTCTCGAAGCATACGATAGAATAATAAATTGGAAAAGGCAAAATGTTTTTATTTCATTTTAAAATAAATATTCGATGTTACACGAGGTAAACTTTTATCTTTTCTTTTAATATATTCTGGGTTTTCAGAGGGTTAACATCAAATGCATAAAAATTTATTTTCGCTCATCTGAATTTCATCTCCTGTGACAGACAGGGCTCATACATAATAAATGGCACTTTAGTCTTAGTCGCTTAACATTTGGCGTATTTGTTTATTTTTTTAAATAAAAAAAACATAACTCCTCTAATAATAAAACTGAAATATCCACGTGAAACTGAAACTGTCTTTATGTGTAACATGTTTAAACACTTGTTCTTATATACTCTTAAATTAAATCGTATATTTGTATTTATGTAAAGAATGAATGGTTATAGATGTAAGAGCTTTAAAGAGGTGAATCTATAACACAGTAGTCGGCAAAAAGTTTTTTTCGTATCATCCTGTACAAAGTGAACCCTCTGAAACTCTGTTGGAATGTGAGACGTCAAATAACTTCTGGCATTACAAAGTCTGCAGGGATAGATAGTAAACAATCATTAATTTTAATTTGTAGTAATTCGAATTTTGAAAACGCTTTTTTACTTTATTATCATTACATATTTTTTTTAATTCTGAAAATCATTGATTTTTTAATAGGCTGTACTATACAATAATTGAGAGCCAAAAAGATATCAATTCACTCCCTCTTAGGCTTCTACGCCTATAAACAATCTATATGTATACCATCGCGATAATGTAAGTATAAAATGCTCTATAACTTTATGTTGTCTGATTATTAATTAAATATTGATTATTTTTAGAACTGGCGCAGGCAGCCTCCCGTTAGGTGGACTGATGGCGTATTTAAGGTCGCTGGACGCGAGCAGCGCCTTGCAGTTGTCGACTGTATTTATTATCTTTTGTGATGTGGAAACACGTTTATTTAATTATTAAAACAATTTGTGCGCGGAAAATGAATAATTCGCCTACGCGCGGTTGCGCATCGAACCATGGCTCAAATCCGACTCTCCGAACTCCAACGGCCGCGAGCGCACGTGCTGCGCGTCTTGGCTACCTGCCAAGAGCAAGCAAGAGCGCGTATCGTGCACGCCGTGCGAGTGAGCGAGACGAGTGGGCGAGACAAACAAAAGGTTAAGCGTTGTGACGACGTCCGCGGGAACTTTCACATCTGGCGGCTTTTTTATATAGCAATATTATTACATACTCCCCCTTTTGACCAGGACCAGTGACCTCACAACTGGTCAAACCGACACAAGCTTTCGCGGTCGGCCGCGAGGACGTTTTAGAGCCACAGGCTCAGGAATCTTTGTGCATTCACCCTCTCGCGAATGATAGCGTCTTAAGTCAGAGACATGATACTTCCCAATGGTAATGTCGGACTTATCAGGAAACGCTAACAGGTACGTAGTTGGGCTAACTTTCTTCTGAACGACGTAAGGCCTGTCTCGTTTAGGTACGAACTTAGCGCTGACTCCTTTTGCAGAGTTGCTGAGAACGTGCGTTTTCATCAATACGAGGTCGCCGACGTCGAGACTGTCACTTTTACGAATTTTACCTTTAACAGCTTTGCGGAGGTCTTGTTGGTGTTCAATACTTTCTTTGCTGGACTGGAGAGTATCTGCGAGTCTTAGCAGATAAGGTGTGATTTGCGGCACGTAGTTCTCCGCTTCGACAACTGCACGCAAGTCCGTCTGAGCTGCAATTGGTGAGCGAAGTTCGCGAGCAAAAGTCAGGTATGCAGGAGTCTGTTGGGTTGTTTTTGTCAACGATGTGTTTAAAGCGAAACGAATAAATGGCAGAGCTTCAGGCCATTTTTGATGGTGATTTTCCACGAGGATAGCCATTTGCACCTTAAGGTCCCTGTTCTTCCTCTCCACAGGATTCGCTTCTGGATGATACAGGGGCACCAGATTCTGCTTAACACCCAAAACAAACATAGCTTTCTGCATAACATCGGCGACGAATTGGACACCATTGTCAGAAATTAATCGCCTAGGAACACCAAAACGAAGGAAAACCTCCTCTATCAAGATCTTAGCACAAGCTTCAGCAGTAGCTTCAGTAAGCGCAAACAGCTCTACCCACTTGCTGGCGGTGTCTTCGACAATAAGGACCCAACGTTCACCCTTGGGACCCTTAGGAAGTGGACCGAACAAATCTACTGCTACAACTTCGAAGCGCTGTGCGGGTACTGGAGTCTGCAACAAGCCTGAAGGCTTCTCATTCGAAGGCTTGTAACGCTGACATTCAGTACAAGATTTGAGATACTCCGCTACAAAACGACGCATTCCAGGAAAATAGAACCGCTGGGTAATACGATGCAAAGTCCTATCAACACCACCGTGACCAGCTGTTGCAGCGTCGTGACATTCAACCATAACTTGCTTCCGACGGTTGACTGGTACAACAAGCTGCGGTTCTTCCGTTTCTGCTTCTGTATATCGGTAAAGTATCCCCTTTGACATATGATAACCTCTATCTGTCCACCTACCAATCTCCACTTCTTCCTTTCCCTCCAGGCCCAGGATAATCTTCGCGATTTCAGGATCTGCAAGCTGATCTTTACGAAGAGCGGTTGCCTCCCATCGTAGCGTTTCAACCACCACCGTACAGACGCCACATGCATCTCGAGCCTCCTCAACGCATGGCGGTCGACTGAGCGAATCTGCGATGACGTTTGCCTTTCCTGGGGTGTAGTCCACTTGGAGATCGAAAGACTGCAACTTCATAGCCCAACGGACCAATCTACCTGCAGGAGACTTCAAGGTTAGTAACCACTTCAGGGGCTGGTGGTCGCTGGCGACGCGCACGGGATGACCATCGATGTAGCCGCGAAACTTCTCGACTGCCCACACAACTGCAAGAGCTTCACGCTCGGTGGTTGAGTAGTTTCGTTCCGCCGAAGTCAGAAGGCGGCTGGCGTACGCGATCGGACGCTCCTCGCGCGGCGACTCTCCCTGCAAGAGAGCTGCACCTAAAGCATAGCTGCTCGAGTCAGTCCTAAGCACAAAAGGAAGACTATAATCTGGTTGGATGAGAATTGGAGGAGAGGTAAGTGATTTCTTAAGTTCCAAGAACGCGGTGACTTGAGCTTCGCCCCACAACCAAGACTGATCTTTCTTCGTCAGCATAGTCAACGGTTGCGCAACCTTTGCGAAGTTCGGCACGAACTTGCGGAACCACGAGCACGTCTGTAAGAAGGATTTCAAGTGCTTCACATTCGTCGGCTCGTTCATATCGACAATGGCGCTGATTTTGTCAGGGTCCAGCGATAGCCCTTGAGACGAAATCACGTGACCTAGATACTTAACACTTTCTCTAGCAAACACGCATTTAGCTCGATTGGCGCACAGGCTGAAGACACGAAGGCGATCGAAAACAGCTCGAAGATCCTGTAGATGCTGAGCAAAGTTTTCAGAGATCACGATGAGGTCGTCTATGTAACCTAAAATAGTCACGCCTTTTAAAGCAGACCCTGAACGAAACCTGTCAATCAGACGCTGGAACGTCGCTGGAGCGTTGCGCAAGCCAAAAGGCATACGCTTGAATCTGAAAACGCCAAATGGTGACACGAAGGCGGTCTTGTCGCGATCCTCTTCCTTGACAGCAACCTGCCAGTAACCTGCCTTGAGGTCGATGGTGCTCGTGAAACAACTTTTGCCAGTATACTGCAGTAGATCGTCGATCACCGGAAGCGGATAGGAGTCAACCTTCGTGACGGAATTCAATTTGCGATAATCCACACAAAATCTGTAGGACCCATCCTTTTTAGGTACCAACAGCGCTGGTGCTGCCCACGGAGACTCACACTCTTCGATGACACCCTCCGTCAGCATCTTATTAATTTCAGCCTCCATAACTTCTTTTTTCGCAGGCGTCAGGCGGTACGGCGGGACGGCGATCGGCGGGTGGGTGCCGGTGTCAATGCGGTGTTCAGCGAACGACGTCGGTCCTCCCCCTTCTCGGAAAATGTCCTCGTATTCCTGCAATGTCTGCGCAAGGCTTGCTCTTTCAGGTGGTGACAGCATCATACCCTCGTCCGAACGCAACATGTCGGCAGAGGCGCACCCGATGAAGTTACGTGATTTCTCACAACGCAAGGGGTGAATGACCTGAGGTTGATTAGCTGTGAACCACGTTTCATTAAAAATATCAATAACCAAACCAGCTTTACGTATAAAATCAATGCCTAGCAATGTTTCATTGTTAACTGCATCTGGAAAAATAATAAATGTGATAGGTATTGATGCGCCCGCGAGCATCACCACAACGTCCACCAGTCTGACTGTCACGTCACGCACTACACCGTCAGCAAGTTTCACAGTCATGACGCTACTACGCATCGGCTGCCCTAACTTAAGCAACAAGGAGTACAGCGTGGATCCGGCAACGCTACGTTTAGCCGCCGTGTCTAATAGACCGGTACCGCGATAGCCAAAAATCTCTGTGTCCAAAATTGGACGGCCTTTGGTACAAACATCCGGACGCAAGCGCTCGGTACGCGAGTTATCCACTGACCGCGCATCAGGCACATCATATACATTACAAACAGAATTTAAAAAAACAGTATTACAATCAAAAGAAACATGGGCTTGACATTGCGATGCCTCGGTTTTGGAATATAAATGCCTATTTGTGGACATAAAATCGCATGAAAAGAACGAATCCTTAGTGTCCGTATTTTTTGTATTACAGTTTACACAATAAGCACGAATAACACCTTTCGTACCACAACCGTAACACGAAACTGTATGCGGATCACTTTTAGATCTAAGCCTTGAGCACTCATCGCGATTATGTCCACTCTTCTTGCAATAAACACAAAACCGTTTACCTCGATTCGGCGCATTCGCTGCGCTTACCACAGCTGGTACAGCGACGACGGCGGCGGCGGCGGCGGCGGCGCGTGCCTTGCACGTAGCACGCGCGCGCGAGCCCGCACTCCCTGCTCGCTGATTGCTTTGTACACTTTCTCGTGTTAATTTGAAACGAGCCGTGCAACCGGCGAAGTTTCCCGACGGAGACGGATGAGCCGAAGACGACGATGGCGATGGTGATGGCGAGGGCGCTCCTGTGGTGAAGGCCGGCGATCGCAGCAAAAGACTCTCGATTAGCTGGCGGTTTGACTCCGCTTGAGCCTTGGCGAACGCCGCCATGAACGACGATAGCTGCCCCTCGGTCATGAACCTGTCCGAGTCCTTATCCTCGACGTTGTTACGGACGCCTGGAGCCTTGCGACGCGGCATCGCAAACAACAGATGCAAACCACTGACGAAATTCACTCCGATAACGCACAATTGTTAAATTTTCGATGGGATTCTTCTACGACGCTAAGATGGCGAACGGTTGAATACGCGATTTCGTCGATAATTAGCGTGTAGGCCCCACGTTGGGCGCCAGTGTGATGTGGAAACACGTTTATTTAATTATTAAAACAATTTGTGCGCGGAAAATGAATAATTCGCCTACGCGCGGTTGCGCATCGAACCATGGCTCAAATCCGACTCTCCGAACTCCAACGGCCGCGAGCGCACGTGCTGCGCGTCTTGGCTACCTGCCAAGAGCAAGCAAGAGCGCGTATCGTGCACGCCGTGCGAGTGAGCGAGACGAGTGGGCGAGACAAACAAAAGGTTAAGCGTTGTGACGACGTCCGCGGGAACTTTCACATCTGGCGGCTTTTTTATATAGCAATATTATTACACTTTTAGTTTAAGGCTTACATAATTATGGCTTGGACTGTGTTGACAACAGACAAACTTGCAATTTATGAAAATGTGTAGTATGATATGTTGTTGTTATACCTATTTAAAATAAATAAATAAAATAAATGGACTCGGTACTATATGTTCTCTGTTATAAGGATATATTCCAAGTATATTAGAATAACTGAACGACTTTTATTTTAAACCGAGCACGTTTTTACACTTCACCAGAATTTGGTTTCTTGATTGATGCTATTTTATACGTTTTAAGATAATCATTAACTACAGTTTTTTTAATGTCAAACCATAGCAAGCAAACTTGCGACTTGAAATATGATTTTTGTGTTAATATTACTAATTTAACTATTAACAATGACTTTAGTTGTACCCAATCTAATAGTACTCTTTCCCATCTCTATACTCCTGCAGAAAAGAGTATATCACTTTGTAAGCTAATTCTTAAACTTTCGTAGCCAAATTGCTGACGTTTATTTTTTTCTGGTAACGTAGCTCCGACTCATTATTTTGACATTACGGAAATGTGCACGCGTTTGCCAATCTACATGAGTCTAGTCCTGTTTGTACCTGAGCATTTAATCGTAATAAATTCCTGAACGCTCTCCACTATCCTAGGGTGTCCATGTTTATTTATAGAGCGTGAAGTAATTACATTAGTAGGCTACAAAACTATGACTTCACTAAATTTATTTTCGATCGATTTCTACTAATTATGTACTCACAATTAGCTACTTCAATAGGTATTCATTAATACTAATATGTCTACTGCCTAACATAGACCTTCCCCATCAATTTCGAAATGGACTGATTGAAACGTTTAAGTAAATAGACGTCTAACGTTGCGCCTACCAGTCCGTATTCTTCACTTTAGATACTTAAGGTTCTAGCGGTTATATTTTCAGGGCGTTACATGGCCTACCTAGACTAAGAATCTAAGAATTTCATGAAAAGATAAACAGACTGCCTTGTCATCGGAAGACACAAAAGCCAGCTGCTTCCTACCGATCCTATTGGAAATCTTTGGTGGAGGCCTAGTACCAGGAGTAGATGTTCTATGGCTTAAACGACGATGATTCTGATGATGATGACGAGAGTGAAGTAACGACAGCAAAACTTTTAGCTTATGTTTAAAAGGGTTGGTGATTTTTGTTTCTTCTAACTTTGTGGTCACAAGATTGATATCAAAGAGCGAGAGCTGCGGTGACGCCGTTGCGGCGCCACTTTGGATTTATGTGAGAATTTCGATTTGGCATCGGGCGAACGATAAATTTGAAATAAAATTAGACACGGAGAACTTTGCTAGTGTTTTAATGAAGACGTATGAATTACACTTTTATTTGTGAACGTGAGGTTTCAAACTTTACCTTCCTCTAAAATTTTGCTATTTTAATTGCAATTTAATAGTTCGGTTGGACTAGATTAAGTAAAATTATTGTGAATAACAAATTCTATTGTGATTTAAAATATCTAGAACACGTTTTTGATTGCCCTTTATGCTATTATAAGTTGTCTAAAATGAGTTTTATTTACCTTTGGGTTATTAAAAACTTATATATAATATGAAAAAAAAATGAATTCTCTTTACATTGTATTAATTACCATTGCGATTTAACCGTTCGGTTCGAATATATTAAGTTTAATATTAGTGAAAAAATAAGTTCTGTAGTATACTAAAATATGGTTTTATTGTACGATAAACTTCTTCTGATATAAACACCAATTATTTTAACTTCATTTATTTAAAGCCATATTTTAGTGACTAGTATATAATGTTTGATATACATAGTCATATACATGTTTAAATCTTTATAAAGGCAGCAGCAACGGGCAATCATTTTAGTTGGCAAATAAGAATCAAAGTCTTTCGTTCGGTTAGCACTGTCTAGTGTAAGCACTTTACCACCACGCACTCCTTGAATCTTTATAACAAGATTTTGGAAATGAAATTTGTCCTGGCTCCACAGTTTCCTTATGATTATGGGTTGAGAGCGTAATCCTTATCTATCCTAAGACCGTTTCGTAGTCTTCGCAACGAACGGGCATTTCGTGTGGGATTTTGCTGCAAGATAAAAAGAAGGAACGACAATTTAATTGAAGTATCTTTACACAAACAACTAAATCAGTTTTAATGGAGCAACTAAAGCCATTTTGAAAAGTTAGTGATCAACCGTCTAAAGGTCAATATGAGAAGTATTGTCGCGGAAAGTATTCGTTAGAGGCTCGAACATTTCCGTCCAACTAAGATCAAGGAAATTCGTTAACGATGCACCCACGTAACTTGATCCTGATCTCGTTATATCAATCTCCCTTTTGACAACTTAATGGATTATAGAAAACGTCGCTAGGGGACGTAAAGACTTGCGAGAAGAAAGTTACGTAGGCTTTTTAATGTTTAATGTATGATTAGTACTGAATTATTAAAAAAAAACTTCGCCTACGCAACGGCTTTCATATGATTAAAAATCCAACGTTGTATGAATCAATAAATGGTAGTTATAAGTGTAAAAGTTTTCAAGGAGTGAATTTATAGCGCATTTGTCAGCAAACATTTTTAAAGCTTTTACAACTCCTCAATCACTCTGCATGAAGTGATCAGTCTGTGATTCTATTAGAATGCGATAGTCCAATAACCTTCGGCAGAATATGGTCTGTCCGGACAGAGAATGAATAATAATTAATTTTAATATGTACAGATCCGAATTTTTAAAATGCCATTTTCTTACAATTTTTTTGTTACTTCTGAAAACTATGTAAATTGACAATAAAAAAGCTATATATTTACCAATTTACTTAATACCAATTTTAAGCTTACGTCTATAACCAAACATCACAGGTCTTGGAGGTAAATATTAAATAACTTTAATTGGAAATGTATGAATATAACATTTTAATTATCACTTATATGTAAATTACACGTCTCTTAAAAAAATATGACGAGACTATGTACACATAATAACTTTGATGTAGCCTTTCAGCAAAAAAAATGTGATTTGATCACTGTGTTCCAAGGCTAGAAGTATCAAGCTATTATTTATTTAATCTGCTGTTAAGTATTGTGTACGAAGGTAACTTGTACAGACATTTTTTTGAGCCTTCTTCAACTTTGAATTTATTGAATGTCTTCTTAACTCGTCTCTACTTTTCTTCGTTATGGATATATAATATCATCAACTTTGCTTACATTTCTGAGCCGCTTGTATGTTTCTCGGTGCCGTAGACTGACACCCTTCAGATAAGTTATATTATATAATATAGCTTATGTATATAATGTGCATATGTATATAATATAGCTTAATTAATGGGTATTTACTTACTGAAATACTTTCTAGTATTAACCAAACATAAAGTAAGTATCTAAACGAAAAAGTCTATAGGAGTATTTATTCAAATTTTCTTTGCGAATTCAAATTAAATATGCCATTAAATGTACCATGTTGGCAAGTTCACAAGTGAGAATGAAACTTTAAGACGTTTTCTAACATCTGGAGGTCACCCCTTCCTTACGGAGAAACAATTCGCGGAGGAAAACATCCGTCCAAGTTTCCGGCGACAGATGATACGTGCCGACAGGCAGCTTCGATGATTTACATAGTGTATAAAGCTATAGTGAAATTTATTGTGTATGATACTGTGAATGTTGTATATATTATATTATATATTACTTTGTGTACTCCGTTAATTTTGGTCAGCAGTAAAATAAAACGTGGGATTGCGTTATAATGGAATAAAAATGGTAGTAAAAACATAAAATATAATAAAAGACAGAAGAAACTTAAGGACAGCGCTAAAAATATTCAAAGTACTTTATATTGAATTATAAAGAAAACAAATTAAACGACGCCAAAACTCTCACGTCTGTGGAAACGAAAAAAAAAACTTTCGGTCATGGAAATAGGCGCCATCTTTAATAATTTCATTATGAAGTCTTACATGACTTTTTCGAAAATTACCTAAACATACACAACTATTTTTAATTATTATTAAGTTTAAAATGAATCTTAATGGTTTTGTCACATTCAAACCATGAAACTTTACGTTTCTTTCATTATTTCCTTTGGTTACGAACGTAAACCAAAGGTTTATTAATAAGGTATTTATTATGAATTTCTATACATACATTTTAATATTTATGTTATAATTCATCCGAAAGGAAGGCACACAAAGAATCGCTCTCTCACTTGGATGCATACAATCAACAAGCAGGAAACGACAAACTTTTGAAAAATTTCCGCCATATCCGGGCGTCGCGATTCGTCAAAGAATCTGAAAGATGATGCAGATATTCACTACCGAGTTTCTGCTTAAATCCAACATCCAGAGTACAGAAAAATATTTTTATATTCGCAGATTAAATCTTACTAGTTCAATGTAGTTTTAATAACTTTTTATTGAACTTTTTTGTATTGAACGCTTGTTTACAGGAATTAAAATACATTTGTTAACTAAAAACTCTTAACCTTTTGCACTCATTTACAACCATTCCATAAAGTGATAAATGTTACGATAATTTATTTTTTCTATTTTCAATACAACGACAGGTCAATAACTCGTAGCAGGACAAAGTCTGTAGGGATACATAGAAGTCACTATTAAATTTTAATATAACATATAAGGAAATATTTATTTTTTATGAAATCATTTATTTTTGGGTAGGGTGTACCATACATTAATTGAAAGTGAATGAGCTCATTAACTGTATACGTATATGTAGTACCCACTTTAAACTATTACACCAGTACCAATAAGCCTGTATATAATGATACGTTGAGTTCCTAAGAAGACGCAGTCACTGTATTTGTAAACTTTAACGGAAATAAAAAAAATACATTTTATACTAATTCAGCTTAGTTGGTTTGAATAAAATGGTCAGTCTGAACTTTATATAATCTTTGACAATTGTCATTTTTGTGCTCGGCGGGTGGGTAGTGTGACAATGCGCCGCGGGATACGGGACGACAGGCGCGCGGGGTGCACGAAGGGCGGAAGGGAGACGTAAGGGGGATTGACGTGTTTGTGATGTTTTCATTTTTCACTCAGTTTCCACATTTTTTACACGGCAACTTGTAAAGAGGATCGTTTTGTTGGAGCCGAAACATTGTGGTTGAGTGATGGGCATTTTATATTGTATTTACAAAATGTTTTTGTTGATGTGATAATGTAAAGAGATTTTGTACTGTATAATAAAACTTCGCTACGTTTTAATGACGGTTTTTTATGTTGAAAAATCGACAGTTTATCATGCTATTGTAAGATATCTCAACTATCCCATGGACCTAGAGGTTGAAATAAATGATGGAATTTCATCTCGTTGAAACTGCTACTACACTTTAAGCATCTTACAATAATTTAATTATATTTATTAGCGTCATCACTTTATCACAGAAAATAAATACATGTTACCGATCAAACGAAAAGATACAGAAGGACAAGTGTACGCAAATCTCGTGTGGATAAACCAGTGCCGGTTATTTTTACAGAGTATATATAGACCGTTCGAAGAAGAAGAAACGAATAAATATTATGTAAACTGAACTGAATTGTAGTTTACAAATAATAAGAATACTGTTGGGTGTCACTTTAAAAAATCGAAAATGCTACAAGTGGCTCCGAAACAGGGCAAAGTCATAGTTATGACTCTCAAATTCAAATGGCAAGAGACCGGTGACATTGACAGAATAAAAGATTCTTAGTGAAAGAGTCTAGAAGAATAGAGACTATGAGGCTAGAAAAAACCATGGGAGGAGTCAAGAATGAGAAAGAGGGATGACGTTACGAAGGCAGAAACTAAACTCTCACACTTGTTTTTTGTTCACTCACCAAATATGTTAAGCCTAAAAATGTAACTAATACATTGTTTTTCTTTGTTTCATTTGGAAAAACTATCAACCAATATTTGCTTGGCACTAGTGGGCAATAATTTATATTATACATGTTTTGCTATTCATAAAGGAGACTATTTCTAGAGAATTTTCAATATCGTCTTAATAATGGTACGGGATCATTTTTAATAAGCAAAGAGTCATAAACTTTATGTCGTATAACATTAGTAGTAAGTTCCATAAAGCTCATCCGCCTTTATGTTGTTTGTTTATTGCTTTGGATCAAGAACTCTGTAGTGATGTATGCATTCACTTATATCATTTTCATTTTTATTATTTCAAACAATAAAACTATTTTGTATCAGTAATCAGCAATTCAAAATTTAATTAGACTTCATACTGTCAAAAGTTATTGAACTGATGCAATAAAAAAATTGAACTTCTGTCAGATTGTTCCTTATTTTAAAAAAATTAACGTGATTATATATATGATAAATGTAATGCTAATAATTTTTTTCGTTTTAAATACACCTTAACACGTTTTTTTTACTTTAATTAAATTAACGTTAAATGTTTAATAGCTAAAGATAAATAGTTTTAGTAAATTAACTACGCTGTTCGTACGAAAAACTAAGGTTGCTGTTACCATTATCCATGCAATTTTCCAATTATTTCCTTACAGCCATCTTTCTTGTTGGAAAATATAAAATTCGCCGTTACCTATTTTTAAATACAGAAAAACATGAAGCTTTTAGTAACTGATAACGTTAAGGATACTACTGATAACCTAAGGTAGTTGAAAGGCGCTACATACATTCCATAAATGACATGTTTCTGCGTATTCTACAGTTTTAAAATTATAAAATCAACCATTATCATAATTTTGTTCACTACATTGCTTCACATCTGGCTTCAGACACATACGTCACAGTAATCTGCCTTTGGCTTTATGAAAGATATGTGTCACAAGTAAAAAAGAACGTTTATGGCTTTCCTACTCTCTTGTACACATGAATTGCGTGCCAGATTCAGTGAATGCAAAAGGAACTAGATTTTTTTTATCCCTCTCGCTATTCACGCTTAGATTTAAAGTACCAAAGCTCGCTTTACAAAGGAAATCGTCACACGTCCGTGTAGACATCCGATTACGTAATACATGTAATGACGTACAGCGAAGCGCGAATTATTTTTACGTCCGCGGGTTCTGTATTCGTCTGTAAATCTAAAAATGTTGATCAATAAACTTTGGAATATCAGTAAATTAAACTCCATAACTATATAATCGTGGAATAATAGAACGTGAAGAAAGCCTTTTCGGGACAATAACCAGCTATTCACACAACGTCGTCATCATCATTCAGTCATGGGATGTTCACTGCAAGACATAGGCCTCCAGCATAGATTTGTAAAAGGACTAGTGGAAGCGGTTTTCGTTCAGCATCTTCCTACGACCTTGATTAAGTTTTTGTACCCCTTATTAAAGCCACACACGTTAAAACGACAAAAAGCACAATATATATTCTCCGAAATTTTGACATTCAAAGCAGATTTTTTTTCAAGATACCTATGAAAGAAGTGATTTATTCTGTATTGTTGGGGAAACAAATACATTTTAATTTTAAAATCTAGTCAATGACGCGTTTTTACGTTGAATATAATACAAAAAGTTGTACCACAATTAATTTTGTTTTGTAATATGTGTTACAGTACTTTATTATTTTATTGGAATGAAACAGGCCAATAACTCCTGGCAGTACAAAGTCCGATTGTAAAATAAATTTTTGAATATGTAGATATTACTCCAAATTTCGTAGACTATTTCTTAAACCGTTAGTAGTATATAGAATGAATAGTATATAGAAACGCAGGAAATAATATTAGGGTCATCAAAATGACTTGATAATTTCATAAATAATAAGAAGTCGTTTTTATTCTTATAGGACCCTAAAACCTACATTCAAAGGTCGGGTGGCAGATACGGCTGGATCGTCGGAGGGATTATTGCATCATTACGTGCCCTCTCGATGGTCTAATTGTTTCCGCGCGGGCCTCGGAGACGTATCAATTTGCGAGCAATTTCCTACCGCAATGGGCCGAGAGGCGAACGCCTATTGTGCACAAAATATTTTAAATCACCTTTTCATATTATTTATTCCTCTGCGAACTCTTGAGATTTCTTGCAAACAATTAAATTTGTAAAAGGTTTATCTGTGATACTCGTTAAGATAAAACTATATTCATTTTATTACAAACAAATTACTCGCAACAGTGTGTCTACGCTGCTATAAATGCATAGCTATTTGTTCTTTAGTAGCTATCCGAAGAATCTTTCTTGCGCGATACCATCATAGCAATTTCCTGCCACCAAGCCATAGTTAGTAAGTAGAACTGTGTTACATGTTAATTTAACACTTTTCCATATGCTAGGGCATAGTTAAACTATGTTCAATGGACAAAAAGAAATTTAGATACGCTATTACACGCGGTTTTAAAATTTACTTTTTTAAATGACAGTTCTATTTTTTTTTTCAAATTATTTTAAAGCTTTACCATGATCTCCTGTATCACCAGTCTTGCGCTGAACACAACCTGTCCTAAACTGTCACCGATCCTCCTACTAGGGGGTCTATCTACGCCGCGTCTACCGGCTACTGGTCGCCACTCCAGAACCTTTCGGCCTCGATGGCGATCGGTTGCACGAGCGATGTGACCCGCCCACTGCCATTTCATACAAAAAATTCTTCGGTCTACTTCGGTGACGTATGTTTGATTGTATATCTCCTTATTTCTGATTTATTCTCGCAGCCTAACCTCGATCGTAGTTCTTCCCATTGCTCTCTGGATAATAACATACTAATATTATTGTAAAACAAGCGTTTCCCCATTTCGAATTACCACATATTAAAAAATTAATTATTGTTTACTATCTGAGCAAACTTTGTAGAAGTTATGGCCAGTAGTCATTGAAAAAAATAAATTAATGAATTCAACATTTAACATTACAGAGTGATCATTTTATCCAGGATGATTGAAAAAGGTGTAAGAGTTTTAAAGCTTTTTTATTACAAATGGGCTATATTTTCACTTCTTGAAAGAATTTATACTTATATTCAAACACCACATACAAATAAAAACAAATTTGTCAAATTCGACGAGACAAATATCAGTGTAGTTTTGTAATGCCTTTTGCGATTTCTTGTTTAATCCGATACAACAAAGTAATAAGTCGAAATATAACAATGTAACAACTTAAACGATTACGCCGCGTGAATTGTATGGACGGAAAACAACATGGCACAGCGTTAAAGGCGCTCGAGTTGGCACTCGCTTTTAACAGTACCGAGAATTCTGCGGGTAATTGAATCAAGTCTTCGTACGCCCGTTCGGATTGAGGATATCTTTTCACAAATTTCACGTAAATATACAAAGTGGATAAAAAGTATCGCATTCTGAGTCTTCATTGAAACGCGATTTCTTTCTCCAGGTCTCTTTGTCAAACTCACAGTCGCTCAACGTGCTATTGGTGAGAGCTATGATATCTGTACGAGATTGAATCAGGGATGAGGAGATCCGTAGACGAACATAGGCCAGCGGCAAGGCACATCACGCAGAACAGATGACCACTAGGAGCCTTACATTCTGCAATGCAGTGGACCCACAAGGTGTACCCGACGGCATTGCTGAAGTTGTCGAGGCGAAAATGGACGCTGGCCGCTTGCAACCGGTCCTATTCGAAATCCATGGGAATTCCTATATCCAGCAGTGCACATCATATGGCGTGGCTATAGAGGTGGTAACGCCGCCAAATGGGCGCTAGAAATTATCATGAAATGATATTAATTTTGTGAAAAACTAAAATATCTACCTTCTTATATTCATAATAATTTTTCATAAAAATTTTCATAATAATTTCATACTATGTTGAATTGCCTATAGAAAATAATGGGTTGTTCGGAAAGTAATTTCGTTTCTTCCCGACAGAGGTTTCATTGTATTTTTTCACAGCTAACTTCAGACTTAAATCACATTGTATGATTACTATAGAAAAGGTAAAAATGCTGTTCAAGCCAGAAAGAAATTAACCCATGTGTAAGGAGAAGATCTGTTGACAATACGCCAGTGCCAGAACTGGTTTGTAAAAACATTAGTTGATGCAAACCAGCGAATAACAACACGTGAGATCGGTGAGAGGTTAAATTTATCGATCTCAACTGTTTAAGACCACCTGAAAGGCCTGGGTTTATCCTCGAAGTTGGAAGTATGGGTTCCCCATATCCTTACGGAGAGTTTGGTCACTCGCCGAAAGCTTTTACAGCTTGGATGGGATGTACTACCACACCCAATATAATCTGGAGACCTGGCCCCTACGGATCATTATTTATTTGTCTCGGTTACTGCAAATTTTTTTGGACGTTCAAATCTTTACCTCAATTAAATACGTCAAAAATCACCTGGACCAGTTTTTTGCCAGCAAATACCAAAAATTTTATGAGCGTGAAATCATGCTACTACCAGAAAGATGGCAAAAGGTGTTGGATCAGAATAGCCAATATATATTTAATTAAATATATATTGGCTATTATACGAAGATCGTCTTTCACTTTCACCACAAAAAAACGAAATTACTTTCCCAACAACCCAATAGCATAAGGATTTATTTTACCAACTAATACACCATCATAAAGTTAAGAACCGGTCACAAAAAGCAATGTTTGTTATTGTTTTTAAGCATATTTAAGGTTTCGAAGTAAAAATAAACTACGATAGAAGCGTTTTTATAGTGTTTAACAGTTAGATGAAGTAATTAGAGATCTTTCCTTCTAAAAGCATCACCATCATCATCATTTTCGTCAAAGGAGGTCTACGGCTGGACATCAGCCTTACACATAGATTTCCAATAGAAGCAGTGGGAAGCGGCCTTGATCCAACTTCCGACTAGTTTAACAAGATCGTCTACCCACCTTGTGAGTGGTGGTTCGACGCTGCGCTTTACAATTACATAGAAATTTTATGGTATATTAAGATCCAGGTAAAGAAAATAAATCACGTAAAGTAAGCCAAAGTTAATATGTATTCGGCGGTCTAATCGAAAACTGTGATTTATTTACAGAGACGATGAAACTCACTGCGACTTTTATGTTTCGAAAAATTGTATCTGTTACTGAATATCAAAAATACTGGGTTATATTGAGGATGTGAAACTATATAGGAATTTTAACTACTTTCAAATATGCTTTTGAATTTGTTTCGATAACAGTACTCAAAACTCTGAAGAGAAATCTCATTTTTAAATCGAATAAGAAATAAAATTCACCGGGAGCAGTGTGACTTTATACATTGCGAACGATATACTTTTAAAGTTGTTCTTGAAGAACGATTCACACTTTTATTGTCAGGAATAAAAGTCAATATTATTGTACTGGCTGCAATTCTCTACAGGAATTCTTAATGTGTTTTTTATAATCTAGATGTTATGAGCCAACATTCAACAACGAAAAATTTTCGTCGTAGTTTTCTTACAGTAAGTCTATAAAGTTTTAAATTAAACTAATCAAAAACTGAGACGATGTTAAAACTATACAAGACGACAAATAACTTGTGATAGTGAAAGTAAACAGTCCTGTTCTGTTTTCAAAAATCGGCGTAGCAACGATATTGTCATAAAAAGGAAAACTGACAAGTTAATATATTTTGGTATATTCGGAGATGCTTTTAATGATATGTATCTGTGATACTAATCTAGTTAACTTTTTCATTGAAACTACCGAATGAGTTTTGGCCATCAGCACTGGTAATAGAAAGTAGATCTATTTTTCTTTCTTATTTTTATTCACTAAGGATAATTTATCATAATCCTTACGTAAATCATGATAACAATGGAAAGAGAACCCAATTCGATAGACATTACAATTCAGTTGAGGGAAAATGATCCTACAACTTAAACCTACGAGGGTTGCAAATGCGCCCTGAGAAGAGCCCACAACAACCTGTAAAAAATTTCTTAATGTGATATGTTACCTTAATAATTAAATAAGAGAGTTTCATTCTAAAATCTTTAATGTAGTAATAAGATTTTTCACGACTTCTTCACAATTTCTTTCGGAAACATAGCCGCAGCCATAACCACATGTTGTTTTAATACTATACCAGAATTAATTCTATACCATCTAAAGCATCGTTGCATATCGATAGAAGAAGACCATATTTAGTTTTAAAATCACGTCATCGAATCTTAACCAAACCTAATAAATTGCAACTCGGGAGATTCTGTTTGAGAGGGCAAGCTCGCGCCACGAAAGTGCCAGCTTCAAGCAGGATTTGTCCTATATTGATATTATTCATCTGTCACCTTATGAAACATTATAACGCGATTGAGAGCAAAGAAATATTCCGGAAAAAATATTTTATTAATGTCACTTCCTTGCCATGTATTCTGTGGACGTATATTGCATATGCGAATGCGATTATTCATTGATTTTGAACAAATCATGGTAATATACCTTGTAATATCCCGATATATTCTACAGCGTTATTGACTTCTAAACATGAAACAGGCTTTTGGGAACATTCATCGATTATGTCACTTGCTGCGGTTGATATATCTTTCATAACAGACAATGCCAGTTCAGTTTTCTGACCACACTAAAGGATTCCGAAATAGTTGGAAGCTGCTTATTTCCAGCGTCTTCCCAGGATCTTAGCAAGGTCGTCTGTCTGCCTTGTGGGCGGATGTCCTACGCTCTATTAGCCGATCCGTGGTCTCCATTCCAGAACCTCAAGGCATACTATAAACTTCTATAATTACAATGACCTATGTGTCATTATAATTATTATTTGATTCCGTTGATGATAAAATAAATGAATAAACTATAAAAGCTTCGTATAAAATGGAACAATAGATTAATTGTTACGATTAATTCCTTTATCGTTAAGGAAGCAAAGCAAGGGCCCGTGCCATTTCGTCGGCATTCTGCAAATACATTGTTTTGTAGAATTGGCTACTATATCCAAAACAAATATTTGTTTAGGAGCGTAGTTATGTTGACGGTTAAAATAAACCGCGTATTACGGAACGCTTTCAGGCTTATCCCACGCTAATGAGGGATCGCTTTACCATAGCAACGGTTTAACATCGCTTGCAAGCTTTGCATTAATAAAGTTTTGCTACCTGAATTCAATGCGTATTTTGGGGACGAGACTAATAAAAGTAAATTTATTGGTAAATACAGATTTCTCGTTTATTTTATGTGTATCAGCGTAACTTATTTGCAATGATTTCAACGAATATAATACAATGATTAATACCGAATTTGGAATGAGAATATGTCTGTTCCTATATGATTTTTAGACTAGACTTTCTGTATGGACGCTATGATGACGCTTACAATGCTTCATCTGAAACTGTTGTTACATGTTTACAGTCGTTAAACTAACGACATACTTAAAATAGACTTAATTTTATGATTTTATGCTTAAGGGACTATTTACATTAGCACACAGACGAACTTACTAAAGTTTTCGGAGGATGCTGGACGAAGACAGTAGGCCTATTGCCAGTAATGGACGTCTGGTAGCTAAAATCATGAATACGATAGTGACTATGGAACATAAGCATAAAGGTGTTCCTGTTATTGTCCGTGATTTTATAATACTAAAATCAGCACGATAGGTAGATCAAACACAACTTTAGTCAATTAATGTTTTAAAATTAATTCAATACGATTTAAATTGAAATACTCTTTTAGTACAGTTTGGCAATATAAAGAAATGCTATGGCGGCTAGATTTGATGGCCTTATGTAATAGGATACACAAACCGAAGTGGCATTGACATCAATCCCTTTTAGAACAAAACTTATTAAAGTAAATCTGTTATTGTAAAGAAATTGGTAGAAGAAATAGTCTCGGTATTTTTTTAGCTTCGCCAACATCACAAATATAATTTCGGACATCACACATTCAACAACGTAAACAGAGTCTTCGAAGATCAACGAGCCAACTCCCCTTTGTGCTATCGACGCGTCATATTTAATACCCACCGACAGCTTATATTTGTTCACTATCATAATCATCATTATATCAGTCAAAAGAAATCCATTGCAATGTATAGATAGGGCTCTCAAAGATCGCCAAGACGACTGGAGTTGTGCTCCCTGCATCTGCGACCTTGACTATATTGTCATTCCACCTCGAAAGGCAGCTTGCGATGCGTCTACCGACTAGTGGTTACCACTAGAGAACCTTTCGGCCCTAAAGGCCGTTGAATACTCAAGCAATGTAGGGCACATTCACCCACTGTCATTTCAAACGAGCACTTATTCAAACGTCAGTAATTTTGGTTCTGCTGTGGACATCCTCATTTTTGAGTCGATTTGGCAGCGAAGCTCCTAACACAGCTTTTTCTGTTGCTCTTTGGGTGGTATTATGCCTTCCAATATTAGTCTATCACAAGGAACTGTATCTCTTTATATACCCTACAGTAATTCATTTTTTGCCGATATATACTTATATATATACAATTTTACAGGAGTTCTAATAAAAGATAGTTTAATATTTATTACCAAAATACCGACATGCTTGCAACCGTACCGCGCAAAAGTTGGATCGTTACAACCTACTACAAACTTACAACTGCCTTGAAGCAGCAAATATTTGATCAAACTCTAGCATCTGAGTACAAAAGGTGTGCTGATTGGCCCAATTTGACGGCAGCACGTACGGGACAATGCCCCCGGGCACAGATAAATTGTTTTGATTATATATTATTATTATTGCGTAAAAAATGCCTTTTGCTTAACATGATAAAATGACACGTAAAATGTTATTAAAAATTTAACTGTAAATTTTTGTTGTTTAAATATGACACCTATATAACATAATAATAGATGATGTCATCAAAAATGAAAATATAACTACCCTGTTTAAATTTAACACACCATTTATAGATTTGTGTGATCAGATTTTTTTAACTTGTATTAAGAACATTTTTGGAAGTGATTACAAAAAAAAAACCTTGAACTTGAAGGATATCATTGTAGGAAAGCATTAGCTATACCAGTGTATGTCATATAATATGATGTAACTATATAACATAATTTTATATAGGGTGATCGGTTAAAAGTGTAAAAGTTTGAAGTAATCACTGAAAAACTTTACATTAATAATTTTTTCTACCGTAATGTGATAAACTTTTGGCAATACAAACTAAAATAAATAATTATTTATCTTCACATGTGGTATTTAGGATTCTGATAACCTTTTTCTATATCAATATTTATTATTATATATTATTTTGAAACCTATTACACATGTGTATCACCAATCATAATGTATGTAATATTATATTAATATTTTGAATTACATAGTCATGATGGATTATTCATACGACAAACATACTACTCTAATTAAAAAGACTATTTTTTTTGTACATTAAGTTAAAACGAAACTTGCATGTCTTAGAACATAATACCGCGATTTAACATGATCCGCTTAGTCTAGGCAAAGTTTGTCGTATTCCAATATAAGCAACGAGACGGTAATAAATCATATTTAGCGGTATGTGACGATCAATCAGGACCTGTCACATCGGCCATTACTCAATTAAGAGCCTTGATGGATGCGGAAGAGGGGACATTTCTACGCGAATAGTTTTTACGTGCAACTGGATTTACGTTTCCCGATTGAAGAAATCTTGCAAGAATTATTGACACTAAGAATATTTTTGGCATATAAAATAACATCATTTTAATTTTGTATGTAAAATGGTATATAAAATATAAAAGAATAATCCATCACCGTCTATACTAGGAATTAGCAACCTGTTTAGTCAAAGAGCCAATTTAAATTTTAAAATTGATTTACAGGCCGCACATAAAGTAAAATTTCATAATCTACAAAACTTTATTTATAATAAACATTAGAATGAAAAAACGTAAAATTAAAAAAAGTTGATTTTTCATCTTCAAATGCAATATAATAGCGCAGACGCGTCGCGTTCGTAGCACGTGTTTGAACAAGTCGCTGTGCTAGTACTCGTTATAAACAGATTGTTTTGGTTTAGTATGAACTACCACTCTATTACATTAATCGTTATTATAATATACTGATGGGAGAAAGTCGACAAAATAAATTCATTTTTCGAAATGCAAGACGGGCCGCATAACCATATTTAAAAGGCCGCGAGTTGTCTCGCGGGCCGCGTGTTGCTCCTCCCTGGTTTATACAAAGCTTCGTACGTTTGAACCAAATTTCAAATTACTTAACGGTGTTGTCAAATGCAGCGAACGTATCTTCTGTCTATTAAATACATACTTAACACTTTAAACTGTTTTTTTATTGACACCAAAAGGAAGTCATAATGTATTAAATCAGGGTTGTAAGATGGAAAGTTTTACCATTTTGGTGTCTAGAAAAACTGTGGTTAAGGTGACAGGGTATGTACATAAAAAAACGCGTATTTAAGACGCATTAAATTACAGGTTTGAGTTTGAATTGTACGAAATTGGGGACTTCTCATCTTTTTTTTACATTTTTAGTTTATGAATGCACACAGACACATACGTAATATCGGTTTATGTATACGATATCACATGGTTTCTGTTGGACGTTGATTTACGGGACATTAAATGCATTATGTATAAAGCATTATATGTAAAGAGATGTTAATGAGTGTTTTAACCCTTTTTATAGAACTTAAGCAAAGAGATATCGTTTTTAATGTTGCTGTAAAATGATGGATGCAGACAGCTTCCTGTCGATATTATTGGAAATATACGGGAGATTCCTATGTCCAACTGTGAACCTACAATTACAATGGTGATGTTGTTGAAGAAGATTGAAGACTGTCATTAGTCTATATACATAAAAATAGATTTGACAACGGCGACAAAATTAGTATTAGAAAGGATAAATATCTATCAGAGAATTCCGTGTTATATATTCACAGAATTTTTATTCATGGCGACTTAAATTAAATGATGATGATGATAGAAACTAGATCCTTGTAAAAGATAATACGTGTTTGTTTGCTCCGTGAATAACAAATAAAGCCCAAGTACCGTGTAACAAAGTTAGTAAACAGTAATAACAAATTCAGAGACGACCCATCGTCTTGTGCACCGTCATGGTATTCATCTTATCTCATTTTAATCTCCTCGCCGACTTGTCAAGAATGTCCTAACTCCTGACTTTAAATAGCGAAGACGCGCTGTCTATGCGTAAGGTAGAGGCCACTGTGCAAGCGATCGATTAAAATTATTTAACAATTTTTTATTAAATTTTATTCTCTTGTTTATCGTTACAACGAAAGTTAAGTACTAAGTTAAGTATTAGTAAATAGATAATTCTACAAAATAATACAAATTTATGAATGAATATATCGATTTTTATAGCACCAATATCAATAAAAAACAGTGTCAAAATTGTTTTCAGTCATAAAATACTGCCTAAGGTGTCATCAATGAGGTAGATACTAGTGATAAAAAGGGGAGATAAAGAGAAAGAGGTTAAGAGAATTAGAGGAATAAACAATAGATAGACCATAATCTACTTAGTGACTTGATAACTTATATTTTCCTGCTTAGAATATATGAGGCTATATAATCACATACTGATATTTAGCAGCAATTATATTACTTATACTTCTTTGTCAGTGAAACTGGATAGATCTAACCTTATTAGGTCTAGCATATGATGTAATAATATAACATGGATGAAGGCATGCAACAGGATGAAGTGTATACCATCGTTTATCAACAAAAAACTTTTATGATTTTACACCTTTTTCCAACCATCCTGGTTAAATTACTCTATGGAATATGTTACATTAATAATTTATTTGTATTGGAATGAGACGGGCTAACCTCTGCTAGTATAAAGTCTGCAGGGTTAGATAGTAAACAATAATGATGATGATGATGTGATAATTGTGATTACTATATTATAATTGCGTTATTTATTATTTACGAAACCATTAATTTTTGGAAAGGGTAAATCATACAATAATTATCAGCCAACGAGCCATAACTTTTTAGAGCCTGTATTACAAAAGAAACAATCCCACTGCAAATCGCGGAAATTTGTGATTACGAATCGTAATCAACTACATAGACTCATTGTGAATTGATAGACGATAAATATCTTTGCTATGTTATATCAGCTTCCCCATGACGATCGTTTTCACTTTTGTGTGAGTGTTGTTTTTATAAAAACACAGATAGCCTTCCTGATTACCGTACACGACATATGATCGTAAAATGCAGACCTTAATGAAAAGACAATTATTCTGAACATAATTACACATTTAATATTGAAAATAACCTCCTATCCGCTTAGCTCATGACCCTGTACGCAACTGAACTAGTTGCAGAAAGGAGATTCTCGGTAAAGTAAATATTTGGCGAAGTAATTAGCGAGTTGCAAGGAGTTCCGAGGCGCTTAAGTGGTCCGAGGAAAGTCCCGGGGGAAGCTTAGCGCCCCAACTTTATCGGTTGTCTGATGGTAATGTTACGTATGGAACTTTATAACAGAAATGATAATAAAACCATCAAGTTCATAGTATTACAAAATGTGACATCATCTACATAATTTTAGCATGCCGCTCACTACTGAACATAGCGCTACACCATAGAATTACAATACAGGTTGTAAGCGGCCTGCATCTAGCGTTATCCGACTACTTCAAAAAGGTCGTCTGTTCGCTATGTCGCTGCTCTTTCCGGTCTACGCTATCTACTCCAGAACCTTAAGGCCTCAGCGATCATTTGTTCTGCGTGCTACGTATAAGCTTTTACAATAAGATTCTAAGTAATGTTAAGTATGATTCTGTGGCGAGATTTATAGAATGTCAGACAACCTTGGAATGATAAGGGTTATTCTTCTTTTTCTTTTTTGCTGATTGATGCGCATTGCAAGGTATAGACCTTCTCCAATCATGACCATGCTAGCACTGTCCGCATGCTGTCGGTCCACCTAGGGAGGGGTGGACCCCAATTCCCCCGTGCCGCGTTTACCGGTAGCTCGTGGTCGTCACTCGAGAATTTTTCAGCTCCAACTGCCATTGGATGCATGAGCGATGACCCCGCCCACTGCCACCTCAGACAAACATTTTTTAGAGCTACGTCACTGATCTTGATTCTTCTATGGATCTATTCATTTTTATTCTTATTCGATTTCGCAGCGAAACTCCGAGCATTGCTCTCTGGGTGACTGAGTCTTCTACACTGGATTTACACACTGTAAACAACTTCCTAGAAGCATACTTACGGACTGATGTGTATGCCTTCAGGATATTCCAATGTAATTTAGATTAGAAATTTTATATTATTTTGAAAAAAATATATAAATTTCCGCTGAGTTTCTTCTGTCTGTTCTTTTCAGGTTTGAGACATTTACTCATATCATCCAAAAGAGATGCAGTCCATCCTTTGTTGACTCAATTCAAATAGTGAAATTAAAAGTTAATGTTAGTAATACATGTAATGTGCAATGAATTAGTTATAAAGATATTTTATTTAAATCTTAAAAGTTATATTAAGCTAAATAAAAATATTAAGTTAATTCATTCTTTTTAAAAACGTTAAAACATTTCACTTTTAGAAACTTTTGATAAAAACCTTGTATGAAGAATGTTTTAAATGACATTTTAATTTTTATTTAGCAAAGCAAAAATGTTGCTCTTTGCGATGTTTTTCAGTTACGCGTGCCATAATTTATCAAACGCCGCGCAATACGTCGCGTTAGTAAAATTCCTGAGTGTTTTTGTTTATAAACCAAATTATTAGCAGTACAAAACAATAATAACAGTAATTCACACAATAATAACTAATATGTTAAATATAATAGTAACATGGTTTAATAAATAAACATGATGTCCTGCGCTAACTGCATAATGGTGCGTTCTGTCATCGTATTTTTTTCCTTTTAACCGCATTTCTGTAAGCAAGATCAATTGAAAAGAAATCTTAGTTGTACATGTAGCTAATTATTTAAAAGGTGTGCAAGAAAGAAAGTGCTCGTCGAGGTATCCGATAACAAAGGTACGTATGAAAACATTTAATGATAATTAACAGGGCGTCGCTCATGAACAATGAATATATAAATAACGTCGAACGGACTGTACATTTTAATTTACATACGTTACTAAGTTGTAAAGTCTAGAATATTGAATATTAGCTAGATGATTGTAAAAAAGAAATTATTGACGAATATGAGTTGCTTGTCGATGGTCATATACAACGTCGCTTATTACCAAAAACAATATTATGTAGTCCAATAATATACATATAGCTTCAGAAATTCTTGTACTATTAGTTATATATATAGTTTTACACAAATCAATTTGTTTTGGAATTCAATTTAGTGCACACATCTAACTATTAATTAGTACTAAAAACTATATGTCGTTTATTATTATTATTATTATCGAATTTTATATTGTGAAATGACAATTCTTATGAAAAATTTCTTCTACCAGTCTATTTGTAAAGTTAATGTCTATTAAAAGTAATTGGTATTCTTCAATCGGCAGCTAAAACAAAATGGCGATATACTATTTTGCTTTTGAATAGGTTTTATTAATATTTTCACAGCACTGTTGCTTATAAACAAAAATAATAAAGCTCCAGAACCAAAGATCACGCCGTCCCTTATCTAACGTCGAATTAAATTATAGCTTATATGAATGAACGTCACATTAATATATTAATATGAGCAGAGGCAAGTTTATCAAGTGGAAAGATCGCAAGCCAGCCCCATAATAGAGGCGGGTGGGTACGGTCCAAGATACTGGTCGCAAGATAACGCAAAATCTAATTGAAACATTGCAACGGAGATGCTGCATTGGGGTTTCATTCAAAATTTATTAGGGATCTTGCAATTTCACTTTAATTATGTTTAGTATATTATTTATAAGATGCTTATACTTATGTAAAACAACATAGATTCGGTTGTGAAATATTTTATACCATAAATTTAATTTAACTTTTTTCCACCGTCAACGTATTTTCTGTGTTGTTAATAGAATATGCCAGAAATTATTGGTTTGCTTAAAATAGAGGCACTAAATTTAATCAGTATATAAATAAGGCTTTGGTCCAATTGAATCTATTTTCTTTTGTCCTTTTCTTTCTGCGTACGGCATTAAATCTAAGAAAATGTAAAAAAGGAATGAACTGAATTCGAAAATAAAAGTTAGACTTTTCCACACACCGGAATATGTATGTAAATTATCAACAAATATGTTGCTAAGTAAATCTCGGAGACGGATTTACCAATTTGTCTATTTTTTTATATTTTAACGAGGAATGATATCATGGAAAGAAGAAATGGAAAAATTCCATAGAAAACTCTAAAAAAGACAAAAAGGAAAATTTACGTCAATTAAAACAAAAAACATATTATTGTAACCTAAAAAAAAGTGATACTATTAAGCGTTATAATAAAAACATTAACACTCAAGTTCTCCAATGTACGAAATACTTACTTTTATAAGTTATCGTTGTTAATGATATAACCATTAAAAAAATATATATTAGTGAATATATGAACTGTTACATCTGCACAGTTCACTAATAATTAGTGATTATTAGTGTACTGTTGTATCTGCTATAATGAACTAAAAATAACATATATACACATAGAAACCGTTCCATGATTAATCACATGCCTGTAACAAAAAAGGTTTTACATAATTTGGAATCTTACCTTAATATTGCGTCTACTGATTTTACCTTACCATTGTTGTATGAATTTTGTAAATATAGTTTGAAGAATTCATCTTATAACAAATAACAGTGCGGTAGCTCATAAGACATTGCGTTTACGTAAAGCCAGATAAGCCTATATGGCACGTTTGAATAGATGGGCAAAAAGGAAGAGATCATCGATCGACTTGATACCTTATTAAAATAATCATTTTTATTTAAACTGTTTCCAATAGGACAGGTGGAAAACAGCAAGCATCAATCGTCTTCCGACCGGTCCTATTAATATATTCAAGTAATTGTAACAACTAATTATCTTTGGATAATCTGTATAATTTTTTTTGGAATACATTACAAAACTTTGTGCTACGGTTTCTTAATAGCTTAACAAGGTAATTTTTGAAAATCCATTGCTAGAAAAGCAGCAAAACTTTAAAGTTGAAAAGATTGATGTGATTAATTTCCTTTCTTATCCGTATAAAGTCCGAGTGGAAATTTAGAGAAGCCACAGTTACAACAGTCCTTAACGACAAAGTTCACGCGCGGCTAATTGGTAAGAGAACAAGAGCGGTCTAGCGAAGGGTTGGACCGTGAAACCGCAATTAGTTGAGGAGCGACGCGTACCAACTAATGACTTCGAGTCTAAGTTTCTTCCGCAACCGGCGATTACTAGCCGAGGCACGTGACAAGTGACCGAGTATAATCCTTTTGATATGTTTATTTGTACTCTGGAAGAGAACACGTAGACATGATGTCAAATTTAGATCTCTACGACTTATAGTCTGATAGCACTATATCAACATTTCATATATGTTGCTATATCGTTTAGTAACCAAAGAGAATTTAAACGCTAAATTTTCTACACGATACAATTTTGATGCTGTGATTGTTAAATATTACATTTTAAAAGAATTCTTCATCCATTATATTACCAAAAATTAAATCATTAAATTATTTGTTAGTAATATTTTAAGTTACTAAATAAATGTACAATTTGAAGATATTAATTATTTAAAAATAAAATACAACTAGAATTTATCATAAAAAATACTGACGAGAAATTTTAATCGATTAAAATTAAATAATTAGCACAAGCTTGAAACTAAAATTATTGTTTAGACCATCAAAACATTCGGCGAAAAATAATTAATGTAATAAATGTAAGTAATGAATTGTTATATCTGCTCTCCAAGGACAAAAATATGTAGAATTTCACCCTACTAAAACTATTTTGGTGGCGTCTGATATCCTCCAATTTATGCAGTAGAATATCTAGAAGATGATTTCATTATCATAGATACTCACTGAACCACTGTAACACAAGACAACTTTGAAAATTACCTATATATTTACTTAATAATTAAAAGAACAGAATTGTTTACATACTAACATCACTGTCTGCAATATGTCTGTGTATAATACTCTATTACTTAAGCTATGTTACATGGAGGAGCCTTGATGATTTGTAGAAGCTAATAGTTGTCAGAAATGTAGAGGGTAAAAGTGTCAGAGGATGGTCACCCACTCGCTGGACTGTCACAATTTCAAAAGCGTGGAACATCACCGTGCATGGCTCTATAAACTTTGCACAAAATAGAACAGCCCGTATAAAGATGATAACAGAAACTAATAGTCGAAGAAGAATACAAGCGTAGCTGTTAATAAATAAAAGATACATATGGTTGTATATGTTTGCGAGACCGTATTGTGAAATTGCGTAAATTTTGACAACTGATTATTATAGCAGAGGCATATATTGTGCAAATATCAGATTAAAAAGTAATAACCAAGTGTGGAAGAACATTTGAATATCTTCTTGGTGAGTATAAATAACGACGCATTGACGGCGCTAAATGAAAGAATCATTGCTTGAACTGCTAAAGCATTATCTCTGACGACATTGTTACTATGTTAGTCGAATATAAAAAGATTTTTCAAAACTGTATTAGTGGTGTCGAAAAACGGATATAGCACTACTTATAAAATATTACTTAGCAGATTTCTTCGATAAATATTGTATATTAGTATAGTATAAAGAAAATAGATATATAAAAATAAAGACTTAATTAAATACCTAACAAGTCAACTGTGAATAAAGTATAAGTCAGCTGGTACAATTTTATCAGTTCGAGCAGCGAAGTGTGAACATTTATCGTAACTCGCCGCTCGCTGGAATATTATGAAGAAGCGAGTCGTTTTAAATTAAAGAAATTGGCACCAGCAGCTTAGACGTGTTTGAGTTGTGACTGTGGAACTTTGCGCTCGGCTCTGCGAGGATTAATTACTACTGGAGTTAAGGCTTCTACACACTAGACCGATAGATTAAAGCGATACTAAAAACATAATTCAACTGATTTTTTCTTGCCATGTTTTCATCAGAATTAGTATATGAACACAAGTTTTTAGATAAAAGGAGACCATTATCCCAATGTGTGATCTTAGGACATGAACCTTTTTAATTCTATAACCACATTTATGTGGTAGTGAATTTGGATGATGAGGGACCGATTCAACGTATTTTTTACCTGTCGACGTGTTCAGCCATTCTTTCTGTATTATATCGTATTTCAATGTTTCTCGCAAAACATTGAGCGCTTGTAATGTTCCTGAGGACGTCATATTGAACCTTTTGCAAATACGTTACATTGCTTTACCTGGCAACTCTCCAAATCTGGATACCGTATCTCCATATGGACTTCAAGATGGTATTATATACCAGGAGTTTGTTCCACATAAAGTAATGAGTTTCAACCGATAAGCCCATATAGGTTTCTGAATTTTGTTTTTCACTTTATTTTATTGCTTCTTTGTGAATTATCTCCTGTTAGGCATCTGTCCAAGTGACTTCTGCATGCTGACTCGAATGCGTCATTTTCAAATCCAGTCTCAAGTATTGCGTTTTAATACATAATTCTTTGTAATTTTACATCTGTTACCTTAAAATTAATTTTAAAATCAAAATATTATTTGTTAAACGAATAGAGAACTATAAAGCATAAAAAAGAGAAGAGAAGCATAAAAAAATTCCATCGACCAATAATAATCAAAAATAGAAGTAATGATAAATAAGACATAAGAAAGTTTAAGTAGTATTGACAATTAATGTATAATAATTACCATTAGTATCGATATTTAATATGTAATAAATACCTATCGTACTTATACTTATCATGTAGCGGGCAACAGTAAGAGCGATAATTGTCATCTAATATCGATCATCGTTTCATCACCATTGCGGTGTCCCGGTGATGCACTTTTTAACAATGTACACAAACGAGATCAAAAGATGCGTGCGTGTTAGTTTCTATATGTCACGTACGCCGAGCTGGTGGGTACGATCTGACGATCGCAATGTGACTCTTACTTCATGCACAAACATTTAAAAAACCGTTACTCGAATACATATTCCACATATAATTACGTCCGACATAGTTATTCTCTTCCGCACACGTTAGGGCAATCATCCTGTGAACATCTAGTATACCAAATACAGCTTTCCTATTACCAATGTATAATAAACATGTTTTATTTACAATAATTATATTATGCTTAACACAAATAGTATATATATAGTATTGATTATTTACCATTTGTACCATTAATATCGATAGTTAAAACATAATAAGCACAATATCGATTTATAACATTTAACTAGCTTCAGTGGTAAAATGAACTAGCATATAATCAGTAAGAGTGTTATTGGAAATTAACACAAAAAATCTGACAGAGTTTGGTAATTACTGTGCTTAATTACAATTACATTCGCAATGATGTGTAAACACCCTAGCCATGTGCGTCAAATCTTCATAAAAGTTAAGTAAAAGTTCTTACTTCACTCTTTGAGCGTAATCCATCCATGTATATTCTAACATTACATACCCACATTCCCTATGCTGAGACTTTTGATTACTTTTAACTGGTTAACATGAAACACTTATATGTCGATGTCTAAAATATGTTTGTATGAAAATTTGAATACATATATTGAGCAAAACTAAATGAATCTATATCTCCTGAAAAGTAAATATCTGTGGAAAGTTACACCAAATAGACACACTCATTTACTAAAATAACATTAAAATTATAATAAAATACTCGACATTTAGGTCCATCTAGGGGATAGGCCCCCACTAAGTGAACCGGTTAAGGTCGCGGGAGGTCGCAGGAGGTCGTAGGAGGTCGCGGGGGGTCGCGGGAGGTCGTGGGCGGTCGCGGGAGGTCGCTGGATGCGATGACCGGCATCGCGGCGATGTTTGTGGGAAGTCTATGCCTTGCAGTGGGCGTTCATCAACTGAAAAGAATTCGACATTTGTATACGTAGCTAAGATAGACATTTGTTCGATATTGATTAATTTTCCATATTTCGAAATTATTATGAAAAACTATACATAATAAAGTTTTTGTTGAAAAAAAAGCTTATCGTTGTTCTTAAATTTCAAAATAAATAAAACGAATACAATATTAATCTGTTTATCCAGAGAATAGGATAGTAAAAAACTGAAAACTATTTGTACCTCTAACGATGTCTAGTGATGTTGAAAGACTCTTTTATATCTACCGGAGTCATCTAAGAAGGTCGGATCCCCTTTCATTCGCTCGATCCCATTCACTCGGACTTCCCTCTATTAGGATTTGTATTGGAAACGTTACAAGGAAATAAATGTGGCTCGATGTTTGAACTCGTAAGAACAATATAGAAGGAACTGCGGCGCCGAACTGTCGTACGACCGCCGCAATTAATGAGCACAAAGATCAGACTTTTCCCTGGATGTGGCTTTTATCACTTAACTTTCCATGTTAGTGCTATAAAAAACATTGAACAAGCTTTGTTACCTGCGAGAACAATAGTATTTTACTTTTATGGCTAAAGTGGCGACCAATGAGGTTATTCGTTTACCTTTCTTTAGAAAAATTAACAAGTTTTATCTTAAATATTAAATAATTAAATTAATGTACATATTATACAAATAATAATATAACAATACAGTGATTATAATTGGTAGACTCGTACTATTACGCAATTTCTCACAGACGGCCTTTTGATGGATTGTAAATAATTTACATTTTATAAGAGAAATGTGGATTGAAGCAAAAAATAGAAATTGTTATAAAGTACGTAAAATTAACCGATAATGTTTAAGATAATTAAAATAAATTACGTAATACACATGCTGCGAACATAATAATTTTTAAAAACATTAAAAACTAATCTAAAGGTATAACTGACAAAGTAAAAGGAAAACACATGTCTAAGACATTGAATTCCAATAATGTAACTTTATAAGATTTTAAAAGATAGTATAATTACTGTTAATAATTTATTAAATTATAATAAATTTACCAAAATAAGCAGAAAAAAAATTACCTTTTATATTTTACGTCTAATCCAAAGATTATTATTTCCTAGACATGAAGGGAACAAATGCTATACGGAATACGAAACCGGACGTGATTTTACGCAGTGTCGTGTTATTTATTGTAACGTATCGGAAACGCCTCTGTCTCTACGCGGTTCTTCCCCCGAATGTCGTTGCCAAAGCAATGATATACAGCCTCCGAAAACAATAAACACATGTTAAAACATTACCGCAAACTTCGTGAAACAATATTAAATTAAATACTTCGGTCCACATTGTCAAGCAACAGATGACGATTAGGAATGAGGAGGTCCGTAGACGAACAAAACTGAGTGATATAGCCCAATGGATTGACAAGGTGAAGTGGCAGGTGGCAGCCACACAGCGTGTAGAAAAGATGGTCGCTGAGACCTTAAGGTCCTGGAGACTACGGATCGGTTAACGAAATGTAGGTCTTCCTCCCAGAAAGTCGCCTGTCCTTTGTTTTTGTTGCTGGTTGAAGTCGTTAAAAAAAGTTCGACGAAGGTTGCTTCAAACCGATCTTGTAGGAAGTCTATTTAGGAGGCCTATATCCTTATATAGCATTAAACGGCCAACGGCTGAAAGGATAGTGTTGATGAAGTGAGAACAAACAGAGTTAACTATGTGGTTAGGAACATCCTTATCCTTATCCTTATATAGCATTGAACGGCCAACGGCTGAAAGCATAGTGTTGATGAAGTGAGAACAAACAGAGTTAACTATGTGGTTAGGAACATGCTACTTAATATTGCAATTGTAGGCTGCGTGTATATGTATATGTCGGAGAAATAACCACAATATTGTTTTTAAAAATGTGTAATGTTGGGATTATTTTTTCTAGAAAGTTTCGGAGAATCTTAAATTTGACTCACAATGTAACAAAGAACCGACTCTGCCAATCTTTGCTAATCTAAAAATACCCGAAAAAGGAGATACTGCAACACAGCTGAGCACAGTAATATTGGAATTAAATTACTTTAGTATATTGAAAAAAAAGATCAAATATAACTGTAAATCCAATTGAATATCATAATTTTATTGCATAAAAATATATAACAAAATCTATCCTTGATCTCAAACAAGCTATTACTTGCATAATTGAGCTTTAAATCGTTAGTTGGAATAAGCGAAGTAAAATCTACTATAATCATATAATATAATACTATAATCATATAATACTAATAATCTATAAACTAAAAGGTTTTTTTATCATTCCATTACTTGAAGATTAAGATCTAAAGGTTACCTGGTAGAGATCGCTTTGAGCGATAAGACCACCTCTACCATATGAATTCTTTTTTTCCTCTATTTATTATCTATGGTGTACAAAAAGAGTTTATAAATAATTAATAAGTATTAATAAGATTAAGATGTTATGTTTTAAAGCCTACGAAGAACTGAACATTCAAAATATCATCGTTATGAACATAGGTCGTATATAGTTTTTCTTAAAAGCCACAGGCGCTTTGGTTGAAAATGGAAAAAAATCAAATTTGACCTATTTTTTCGAGGTTATAAACTTTAATACGTAAGGCTAGCTTTAATCCGTGTTCAATGATTCGACTTAAATCTTCTTACTACCCAACTATTTCGATCAGCGACCGGTTTTTGAAAGGGCGCCCGCGGACGGATTTATTTGCGACACAAAGCCCACGATAAGGCCGCTTACAGACCGCCAAACATTAATATCAATCACCAGAGGTAGGGACGCGTCCATAGGAGGTGATAAGGTTTTCAATAGACGATGGGAAAGTTTTTGCGAGAAGTTCGGGTCCGGATTTTGTACAAAAACTTTGCGGTTACCTACTTTAATAAGGTTGCTAACGCGGCCTTTTCATATCGTTCGGATAGATGGCTTTGCTGAAATACTTTATCAAATTTCGTTGCTATAATTTTAGATTATTACCTTAACATATCTTATGGCACATCTACTTTAAATAAACACAGCTCCGAAAGATAGGTCCCCATCATTTACTATTCCTAGAATTTCTTAACCAATTTAATTTTAAAAATTTCAAAATGTTTTTACACAGAGTGATTGGTTATAAGTATTTTGGTTAGGCTTTAAATCTTTTTCACCCTGTATAAACTAATTAATTACTCTGAAATGTGTCACATTAATCAAATTATTCTATTGGAATAAGACTGGCCAATAACTTCTGGCTGTATAAAGTCTACGGGAAAGATAGTAAAAAATAATATATTTCATTACGTGTTTATCCGAATTATGAAAACGCTTTCTGAAACGATTTCTGAAACCATTGGTAATTGGGTAAGGTGTACCAATATATCAGATGATAGCAAATGAACTACATATATATTCACCATTTTAAAGCATGTAAACCTATAACTAATCATTTTGTACGCAAGATTATTTTAAAAATAAGTGAATAAAAAACTGACTACCTCCTCATTCTATCAGAAATTTTTATTCAGCTAACATCGAAGTCTGGTGAGTCAATGAAAAAGAAATAAAAGCTTATGGTCAATATAAGCTCTCCGCACTGAAATTTAACGACATTATCAAATTTTACGATTACCATGAAACTCCATGGCGTAATTTAAAACACCTTGAAACGCGAAGAGAATAAGAGATAGATCATGTACTGACATTAAATCTTGATAAATATGCAATTATCTGTCCGTCTATCTAAATGTGTATAAATAAGAGATTTCCACCTATGTACTAATTCATTCCGATAACTTAAGTTTAAAGGCTTGAAATTTGGTAGGATATTATTTTCGTCGAGTAGAGGTCAACTATGAAAGAATTTTACGAAATTTTACCCGGTAAAGGATAGAGAGGGTGTGCAAATTTCAATATTTTTCTTTATATTTTACGCCATGCGGCTTGGTCAGGGGACAGCTAGTATATTGTATAGATATAAGAGTAATTTTTTAAACAATATAAATATATTAAACTTAGTAGTGTTACCATATTTTCACTCTATATTTCTAGTGACCTTGCATCATCAACTTGTCGTTTAAACACAAGAAAAAACAGATGTGGCAAATAAGGTACGTTAATGAATATATATTTATGTACTAAATATTAAATATCATATAATAAGAAAAAAACACTACGAAATAATTTTATTCTTTATCCTTTTATATACGTTTCCGCAACGTTCAAATATACCTTTGGCGGCGAAGATCATCTAACAATGAATTTTATGAAATACCACTCGTATTAGTTAGGGTGCTTTCACTAAAACAATACACCTTTTAAAGTATTGGTTTTAAATGTATCAAACTTGGCGAGTATATTTTTTTGGTACATTAAACATTACCAATAATGAATTTTATTAAATTATAATCGCAAAGGCAGTGCGAGAAATATGTAACGTTTGAAGGATAGCTAGTATTTATTATAAGTTATTTTATTGAACTGTTTGACGTATCTTTAGGTTAGTGATATCACTATAGTGTTACCGAAACCTCTGTACTGAGTCTTAACTACGGGCGACGAAACAAGCGGCAGTATTAGCAGCGTCAATGCTCACTTGCGCGGCGCTTATGTTCTTTATTTCTCATTTTTTACTTCACAACGCACTGAGCGGTGCTGTACAGATATTTCGGTAGCACTAAAGTAAATCATTATTCAAAATTGACCCATAAGTAGTGAACGAAAAGTGACCCATAAGTGTCTGTGTGTAGCTCCGGATACATAAAACACGTACGTTTCGAATTAAACACATAAAGACAATTGTCTTCAGGATAAACGTTCATGACTTCCAGTGCTTTAAACGTTTGAATGTTAAACGCATATCGTCCATTTGTTCAAACGGTATACGTGTTCGCAGCTTAAATTTCCGATGGTAACGGTAAAAGCTAAGACTCTGAACTGTATTTATGCGTCTGAGAGTCGGCCGGCCGCCGCATAAACAACCGCCAATGGCACGAAACAACAATTTATAGCAAATGTAGCACTGCGGTGGCGCACAGCGCTGCCGGGACCGCCTTCCTCACGCCACTGAACTGAATAGAGCTCATTGCTTTAGTCCACGTCGCATAATTGTAACACTAACACACAAATGCAGAGATTCTATTTAAGTGTACACTGCGTAATTTCCAATTGAAATAGATTGGTGCAAAATACTTATGAGTAAATAGACGCGTATTTAATTACTTCTATTTTTAGAAAGTCTACGTGATTGGGGTCTGCTGACAACAATCATTAATTGCGTGATAAGGAAGGATAGGGACGCATTTGTATAGGCTAAAACCCCCTGTAATGTAGCTATAAGTGTTGTATGGCAGGGTCTTTAATCCTATTTCATTCATTTTTAGGCAAAGTTTTCCACAGCCCGCTCAACCCGGTCTTGGTAGAGATTATCTTCTTTTCCTCGAAAGAAAAGACGTACACTAACAAGAAGAAAGGACCATTAGAGCCCTTCCTTCCCTTCTGAAATATGTCCATATAAGGGGGTCACCCTTACGGCTTTACGACAGCCCTCATATCAAAACAAGGCAGGAACTTGTTCAGGAATCTACTAAAATACTGTAATAACACGATAACAAGTTTCACGTATGGCTTAAGGTGGCAGTTGCTAATATGGCGCAGCATAAGCTTCTATGTTAGAAAACTTTTGATAGAGCCACTTCAAATACCTTCTTTTTAGATCTCGTTTGTCTCTTTACTATATAAAACCTAGTTTTAGAATTAATAATTAATATACACTTACACGAATATCAAACACTACCAGGCCAACTACTAAGAATTCAAGCATGGTGATCTGCTTCATTAGGTTTAAAAATACGAATAGAAAGATTTGGGTAGGGCAAATAGACTCATTAGGCCATGACAGTTAAGGAAGGGCGATGAGAAAGCAGATTCATGTCCGATGTCTAAGACAAGGGGTGTGTCGCGTAACTATCGTGACTTAGACTTATTAAATTGACAGCTAGTATTGTTAAAGTTAGAACCTTTGTTTTCTTGTGAGGAAATTCTGTAAGTGGTACCCTTCTACTACAGCGACAACGTTATGTCGGTCTCCTTTCTGCTTAAACTCACGGTCTTCTATCAACGTGTTTTTATTACTAATAGCTACGAAAACGTTTCATGTACAACTGTAGTTTTAATGATGCTTCCGTTTCGCCTATAATTGGGATAGAACAGTAGCTCCTACACTTATACGTAACAAAAAGCCCCCATATTTTGCAAGGTCTTAAAATAAGTGCAATAGAATCCTAAATTTGCCAAGATCAATGTTATGAAGGTTGAAAGAAGCAATGCTGAACGATATCTTATTTTTCTTCTTCTTTTCAGCTGAAAAACTATAAGACATATACCTCCTGAGAAGATCGCCATGATGACCAGTCTTGCGTTGGCGCATTCACCGACTTCCCGTGACCTTAATTAACAATTTATATAATCCGAAATCTTTAAAACCTACATAAATAAAGTGTTATTGTTAATGTGTTGTTTAGAACAAAATTCTAATGTGGCGTCACAAATTCCGTAAATTTATTTTCATACGAAAATACTTTCGTTAATAATTGGAATTACTTCTTATTTTCATCGACATCATTTCAGTTATATAAATTCTACAAAATTCTTAGAGTCAATGAAAAAAATCGCAGGATAATACTTACGTAACTAAACAAAACTTTTCTTGTCCCATATAAACCATAGAATAAATTGAAGATAATATTATGTTATATATTATTTTCTCTGTTTGTCAAACAATCGAAGTCGTTCAAAATAAAAAAGCGTTTTTGAATGTCATCAAATAAAAAATAACGTTTTCCCTGTATCATCACAATCGAAAAATACTCACGTCATTACTAAATTATCCCAGTACGCAATATATAAGATTTGTTTCAAATAATCGTTATTTATTTAAGCAATAAATCAATAAACACTTTTTATTTATTTATTTTTACAATTGGACTGCTGCAGTTCAAGAAATTCTGACGATGCGAAGTCTAGCGAAGGAAATAGTGTCTAACATTTATTTAGTAAGACATCATAATATTTTTTCTTCGACACGACATTCCTCAAGATTTACTAAAGGATGCACAATTTTTAGTCGTTTTCTTATAAGTCGGAATCAACGGAAACGATTTGTCTCTCGTGTTTATAGGACAAGAAGAGAAATTGCAGCAGTCTCGTGACTCGCTACACGCTTAATCAAAAACGTAATGGTTCGGTTTGAGAAATGCATCGAGTGGCAACAAAAGAGGCAATAACTCAAGCGTATCAAAGAAGTAGTGCTATTGAATTATTGTTGATTTGTAATTATCAGGACGGTCGCATCAATGCGCCCATTCTGGACCAGCTTAAAATTAAGTCCAGGATATCAAAAATACTACGAACAAGTTTTAAGCCTGCAGACAACTTTAAGAAACTACCGGTTATAGGGAAAGTAGACGATAAAAACCAGGAAGGAAATCACCTGCCCAAAGGTCTGTTCAAGTCAAATAAAATACTGGACTCTCATCATTATTACCCAAGGAAAGCAAAGGTGAGGATAGTATGAAAAGAGCTCAAGGCATTTCGAATGGTTAACGACTTTCAGAAGTGAAGAGACGACTAACAAAAATAGTTAGTAACAACAAGTCGCTGTCCAATTCTGAATTATTGGGATTTACACTTCTGTAGGCAAGCATTAAATTACAAAATTACGTTTGTTTCGGTTTTATGGGTACCATAAATATGTTGTTCTTAGTAGCGACTATGTTTATAAACCCATACGGATTTTTTTAAATAGAAATTTGTTCTGCTTGAGTGATATCTGATTGTAAATTTGTATCACATGTCAAGTTATTAAAAAAAAATACTTTGGTCAGTAGAATAATTTAACACAACTCGTTTATTTTTGGACCGAACTATCTAAAATGTTTTATTATTTATCCACTAATGATCATTTATAGAGATACGTGTACGTCATGAAAATAATGTTAAACGAGTCCAATTTGAAAGAAAACAGAATCGAATTGAGCTCCCTTTTAGCATATTTCAACTTAAAACTACTAAGGACTCTAAACACGTTCTAATATGAGAAGAGCCCACAACAAAAACAGTAGGGTTTTTCGTATGATCATCATCATCCTATCAGTCGATAGATACCCAATGAAAGGCATAAGTCTGCCCCAAAGAACGCCACAATGAATGGTTTTTCGCTGCTCGTATCCAGCGACTTCCAGCGAATATTACAATATATAAAGACGAAGGTGTGTACTTTAATCGATGTAGGTTGCAGAAAATAAGTCACCGACGTAGCCGCAAGAATTGCTCATCTGAAGTGACAACGGATTATGCACATCGGTCATGAAGGCCATAGGGTCCATGAGGTTCTTGTGTGACGAACACGAGCCGATAGACGTGGCGTGGATAACCCTTCACCGGGTGGATGGACGACATAGAGAAATTCATAGAAGCTTTATTATCATTAAAAAATCCTTTATGCTTTAGCAGGATTTTTACTAGTTTTTATTAAATACACTTTTTTATGTTTTATTTGTTACGTCATAATTCCCAAACATTATACTGGAGTGTATTATAACACTTTATACATTAGCCCACAGATTTATTTCTTCCAATTTACTAAAGAGTTAGATGATTTTATTAATATATATCTCATTTAATTTTAATTAAAAAACAGAAAATGTTGTATAAAGACCTAATTTTTAACAAATTAATAATGTTATAAATATTTCGAGACTGAGATGGTTCTACGCAGTGCCTTATTATAAGAATATTGTTAAAACGTAATATTAATAAAGTCATAATACTGCAATCGGGGATAAGCACGGGCGAATCAGAATATGTAACAAGTCTCTTTTCAATTTTTTTTATTAATTCTTATTTGTATCGCTAGTGTTTTTTTTTTTGCAATATTTTTATTCGCTTTCACTAAACGCAGACAGTTAGGAGAAGGTTGCCGTTATTTAATACTGATCTTTCTTCTCCCAGCTGCGAGGCACGACAGCGTTTTATAATTTTTTACAATTTTTTTACACAATTTTCTCTTATGGGTAAATACATCTAAAATTTAAACATATTAATAATACAATAACAAGTCAAAGTTAAGAATAGTCTGAAACACACACACACACACACACACAAACAGACAACTCTACATTACGTAAGATTATTTATCTTAACGCAAGAAACGTAAAGGAAATACATTAAATACTTTATTTCTACAGTTTTCTTGTATACTCGTTTAGATGTTCTAATTTATTCATTTTGGTCATAATATTTTATTATGAGTTATGAAGATTTGTTAAATTTATCTATGTGTAATGCTATGAATTAACATTAAATAGTCATACCTGCAATGTTGTGGCATTGCATTTTTATTATCACGTAGACCTGCCTTAGTAACAATAATATTTATGATTATATTGAAGTTTATTTTTTCTTTCATGTTTAGACACAAAAGTTTACAAACGGTCTACTATTGCAGAGAACACTTATTGATCATAATCATATACTTCGCAGAAGGTCCAATCCTGGACCTAGGCCTCACCCATAGATATCCTATAGGACCGGATTTAAACGGCCCACACACTGCGACTATCGGCGACCTTAACTATGTCGTCTGTCTACCGTGTAGGTGAGCATCCTACGCTGCGTCTACTAGTCCGCAATCTCCACTACTGAGATCTCTAGATGAGCAAAACTAATTGGCATTGCCCAGCGGATTAATAGCATGTAAGTAGAAAGGCGCTAGTGCGCTGAAAATTTGGTCATGAAATTGATTGTCGATATCATATTATTATTAAAACGAATACGGCATCGGGCAAGTCATAAAGGTAATTTTGTTTAGTAAAATAATAATAATAATCAAAATGTGACTTTAATAAAACAAAATCTTGCACAGAATAACAATGTTATTTCGCACAAAATCCAATGATTAAGAGTTTAACCGTTATTTGAGAGCGAGAATAGCTCGGGCGGGCACAGCGCTATTGTGCGGTGGGCTGCCGGTGAAATTTCATTTTTCATTCCGCAGCGATGTTTTCCCGCTGTAAGAAAAGTGCAAATGACGCTTGCTGAGATCTGAGACGAAAACGGGTCGCGACGACGGCGCCACAATGGACTGTCGCCAGACGAGCGTTTGCTTTAAACAAATGTAAAAGCCATTTTTACATTCACAGATACAATATTTTTTACGACAAAAGGTCAATTCCTCTTTTTAAATGTATTTATATGAAAAACAACTGTTTCTGTTCGAGAACATTCCAGCGCAGCGAAGGACGTCCGTCCACATGTTGAACAAGTAACCTGGTCGTCAAAGTCGTCGGAAGATGCAAGCAGCTTCACACCTACCGGAACCCTAGATAGGAGACCTAAGTCCTGTTGTGAACATCCTGTAGCTGAATTGAAGATGAACTGCGAAGAACTATGAAGAACTGCGCTACCTCCAGACCATTCACGCTCCAATTAGAGACGTCATCAATAGCTGTAGAGAATATTGTACATTATAAGGCGCTTCTTATCTTTTAAGACATTTTAATTAATACGGTGGACGTGGTTATTAAAAAAACTAAACTGCCTAGAGTATAATAATAAATATATATATTCATGATATTACGCGAATTTTTTGTATAGATTAAGATGAATGAAAATATATTTAAATAATAAGCGTTTAAACGCTCGTCTGTGTAGCCCTTCGCAAAAAGTAGGAAATGTTAACAGCGTTTGCTTGTAGATTAAGCCATTCATGTGCCAGCTTCATTGTCTAATTGTCGCATTGTTCCGGAGTTCCCGGGCGGGGACGGGGACCCCAATACCGCGGCAGATACCGGGAAACGTTTAGCTCTTAAGTCCTTTAAAATATTTGTTCAGATTATACGAGAGTTTGATGGGATGTGATATTAAGTAGACTAGTTTTCCCGTGGTCCCCGTTTTTTGTTTATTCCGAACTATAAATGAATAAAAATATTATAACGTTTATTGTTTTATTATCATTTCAGCCCAAGGACGTTAACTGTTGGACACAGGCCTTTCCCATAAACTTTCACTGGTCCCGATTGAAGTTAATCTGTATCCAGCTTCTTCCAATGACTTTTGCAAGGTGAAATATCCATCTACCTTTTAGATAGAGGGTCTACGCTGCTGTTACCAGTTCAAGATCTCAACTCTGAAACCTTCCTCCTCTCTACGTCATATCCCTTACTAATGAAGACCGTGACCCTTTTTGGAAAGTTACGTTATGTCGTCTGTGCCGGTCTACTGCGATGTGTATTGCTTCGAACTAACTTTAAGGCCCATTATTCTAGGTTAACTACATAATATAATTTACTACTTAAGGGTTATTTTAATAATTCTTCTTCTTGTTGGCTTCAGCCTTTAGACGCTCACTGCAAGGCGTAGGTCTCCTCCAAAGATCTCTACGATGAACGGTCTTGTGCTGCCCATACACAACGACTTCCGGCGACCGAAACTATGCTGTCGGTTCATCAAGTGGAGGTCAACTCACGCACGGAAGTCTTAGCACCCCTTGGCCAGCTGTCTTTGCCCTGGTCGCTACCGTTACCAGGAATAGTAGGTCCGTGAGGGATTATGATATGTATATGTATGATGAGTATATCATTCATTAAGGTGATATACCATAATCGCCACATCGGACAGATTGGTTGGCGATTGTCGTGTGGTGTAATGACACGCAGAGAATGCTGCTACCCATCCTCTGAAAACTAATATCTCTGTCGCTATGTACGATACCCACCGAGCGAAATGGCATTTTTTATGTCGGGACCACATAGCAGGAAAGAAGAAAAGAGAAGAATAATGTAGTTTTAAGAATTAAAGGACCTTCTCAATAGCCTTTATTTACCGATAACCTTTAATTTTTTTGCCAATTTATACAGCAATACTATCATATTAAAGATATAAAAGTATCCGGTTTCAGATCCTATAAGTAAAGTAAGGTCTGTTTCGCGCATTAATATGTGAAATATTAATGTATAAAACAGGTGTTTCAAAATGACACCCGTTATCTTGAACTATACAGGTGATTCCCAAGAAGAGTAAAAGCTTTGAAAAGTAGAATCTTTAGGCCACATATCAATTAATGTACAGTACACTCTATCCAAAAATCAATGTTTTCAGAGATATTAAAGATTTACTGTACATTTTTTATGAAAAACGCTGTTTATGAGAGAAAAACAATACATTTCTTTTATTTTAATTCTTTTTTTGCCTTTTCTTAAGTTGAACAATTTTTGTATTTTCAAATAATTGTTAAATCGTTATAAGTTATTTAAAACTACAAAAAAGAAAGTAACTGAAATAACGTGATTTAAAGAGCACAGAATGGCCCAAAGAGTTATCACTTCTTTTTCCTTTTCTTCACGATTGTTAATGTGATTTCAAAGAAAGTAAATATAATAAATAATAGTTAAAATGATTAAATTAGATTCCTCGTTTTAATAAATTTCTTAAGAGGTAAAATCTCTCTAAAAGTTAGCATTAATGGTACGCTTTTAAAAAGCGTTTGTTAATAAAAAATTATAATAGTCATTTCATTAACATATGTTATACCTTATAGTTCTAGATATATCGTGATGAGTATATATATATATGTATATATACCCTGATGTGATAGTGTATATAAATGAATCTGTCAGTTATAAACCCAAGAAGTTTAAACAAAGAAGAAGCAATTATCCTGTATTTATTTAATTTAAACATAGAAAACATTCTTTCTTTTATTATTTAGAACACTCCCAGTGTACCCGGTGTGTACTATTTGCAAGTTTTTGTGTACACCTCTTTTCATAATAAGAAAGCTCGGAGCGCAGACTATTACGCCGCGGCCCACAGCCTCTTTGCAAGCCGGTGGACATGTCTATGAATATATTTCCTTAGTCGTTGGCTTATGGAATTTTTCGCTACTTTTTTTGCTACCTAGTGTTATATTTGCTAGCATAAAACCAAATAACAAGTCACCTATAATAACGTATCTCTATATTAATGTTAATATTAACAATTACAAGTTTTACATTAATGTACAACAATATATACGTTAGTATAATTGATTTTTTTTTAATTGGCTTTTTAACCAAAGAAGAAATATATATTTAAAGATGATTTAAAGAGTTGTAATGACTGATCTGACTTATTAGCTAGATCTATTACTTCTTACAAGATGTCCACGACTAGACATAGGGATCGTCTACACGAGATTTCCAAAGTGAGAGAGGCAGTCAGCATCCAGTATTTTCCGACGACCAGCTGTGTTTGTCGGTTTATGATCTCCAGTTCTGAAACTTATCTCCTCCCTCGAGTGTACATTTTTAAAAATGTCTCTAATCACCGTGACATACAAAATTATAAAATTTATTTTGTTCTGACCATCGTTATTGTCAAAATTTCAATCATAAGACTTCCAATGGTACACATGTTCTCTCCCAGAGATTTCTAATAGGAAAGATAAGATGCAGCATGCATCCAGCAGCTTTCTATCATCTAAGAAGACAGAGGGGAGTATCAGCTGCTGTATTGAATGGTCAAGGTAGTGGCGCACTCGCGTTTCTATTATTGGCTCCCACCTCGCGTAATAAAACGGTTTCGGTAGCACTATAGAACTTTAAATATATGGAACATTGTGTGAATAAAGAACAATAAAATGATACAATAGAATAGAAAAGGCCCAATTCACGCTTTTGCTTGGATTATAGTGAAACATAATAGCGTAATGGTACGCTGAATATCCATCCGCTTACACGATACAAACATCGTTTGGGACCGCAAAACCCTTACGTGCGAGATGGTTTCATCGGCAATCTGAGCGACGATGACGCGGCGGTTTCCCGCTCAATGGAGCACGGCGGCTGGGCCACTAAATCAGAGGTTAAAATTATATGAATTTTTACACAACTATTGTCACCTATAGGTTGTGTCGTGTGTGAATGATTCTGACATCATTATAATTTCACACACAGGACCTCTTTTGCTCGACATAGGCCTCCTTTATAGATTTCCAATAGGACTGGTTGTAAGCGGCCTGCATTCTTTTTAATATCGTCAGAATACGCTATTTACCTGATAGATAAACGAGATACGCTGCGTTTGCCAATTCGTGGTCTTTCCTTTAAACTTAAGATCCCAGCGGGCTCGGCTATGCGCGCTATTTGACTCTTTAACTTATCGATCCGCTAGGATATATCAGTTACTTTCGTTCGTTTACGGATCTCTATATCCTCGATTGGATATCGTTAAGATATTCCGAACATAGCCCTCTGTATGGAACTTGCCAATGAGAAGTCAGACTACAAACATCAATCTTTATTAGATCGTGTATCTTCTTAGTTTTTTTTTTGTCACCTATGTGTTAGCGGGCGACAGCAGTCAAGAATGCATTGCGTTGATCTTCCTTCAACTTTAAGGATAAATATCAATTGTACATTTTTCATGAAACTTGATCTGATAGTAATATTAATCACAAACATCTACAGACAGGTAATTAACTTGAGTTTAAACAGATATATTGAAATTAAAGTTATAGTTTTAGTACAAACATTAATAAGTTGCAACGCAGGGAAAGGTACATGTATAAATATGGATTATTTTACGATAATTTATATGGTCAAAGAAGCGCTTTAAGTCCTAAAATCGCTGACATTGGAGCCCAACATAAAGCCTAACGAGCAAAAACCTCGGCGCACGGAGCGTTCCGAATTACCCTGATTTCGTTTAATTACAGAGCAGCAACCCTATCCCAAACACTATGTCATCGTGACGTCATTAGTGTAAGCAAAATTGTTTGAAGTCTAAAAGGGCCCGTGATTAAGTCCCCGTTCTAAAGGCATCAAGAGCTACTTTTTTAATTTCCGTTCAAGTGCTTTTCGCGAATATAACTGCGTGCAAGTGAATTATCGGCGGTGTCATCATTATTTGGTTACATTATTTGGTCATGCAAGCTCCAGGAAATCTTTTACGATAAGATTAGGAAAAATTAATAAATAATTTCGAACTACACTGTATCTATATAATTGAAGTAATTTGAATTTCGAATTTAATATCAAAATTTAAACTAGACTTAAGTTGTCAGTATTGCGAAACGTTGTGGTGCCTTATTTTTGCAAATTATAACTAGAAATTTCTTAGATTTGACTAAACAATATTGATGTTATTCAACTATATATTAATTAACTATTAATATATTTAGAGGGCTATTATTCCGACGCTGCCACTAGTTTCTAACACACATGGTCACAGAAAAGACGACCATATATCGTAGTTATTCCCATACCATCCAGATTAATTATTATTTTGTTTTATTTCTTATACAGATTTTTTTTAAATGTCTGAACTGGTGTAAGAGTAGATGGCTACGTATAGTATCGATCGTCAATCCGCAAATATGCATCTGCACATTTAATCAACCGGCGGGCGCGCTATCTTGCCGGCATCGGGACCAATTACGGGGCTGCCGGCCCCCAGCGACGAGGGATGAAGATACGATCTGGACGGGGCGGGTACGACGAAGCGGATTACTAACTCGCATGATACACAGTTTTGCTAGTTCCCATTATAAGACAGTTTGTTGGTCGAAGTCAGTTATAGGAAAAAATATGTTAATAAACCTATTAGCAAGGCGACAGTCCGTCTGAATATTATTTTGTAATTGTTTTTTTGCCATAATAAAATTTGTTGTCACATTTTTTTTAATATTATCATAATTTCAACTGCAGATTGCTTACTGCTGAACATATCCTCCTTATAGATTTGGAAGTGGTGTGTATCCAGTGTCTTCCAACGATCTTAACAAGATCATCCTACACTAAGTTTGCCCATCCGTGGTCTCCTGTCTAGAATCTGAAGGCTCCAGCGGCCAACTATTTTATGCTACGTAACCATATTTATCATATAATTTAAGAATGTAGATAACAAATTTCCAAAAAAGTTAAATTGTAAAGCGATAAAATTTTTAAACAGATAAAGAATAATCCGTAAGAGTCGTTTATTCTCGCAGAATAATTAATAAAATCAATTATAAGTCCTCAATCATACACTTATTGGTATAATATCTAATAAAAAACTGCAAATTATACAATTTTATGCAGTGTGTTAATTCTACATAAGTATGTGACAGATTCCCGCTTTAATCATTATATAGCGAACTTTCTTTCGTCAGATCAACCATATAAAAATCGTATTATAGTGTAAAAAATATTTCAATCTAGTTTCAATAAAACAGAGACTATTTAGTCAAATTGATGCGCAATGAAACGTCACGATTCTCTCCACTGTTTTAGAACTACAAACATAATTAATATAAGTTAGCGGTACAGAGATATTTGTAATTGTACCCTAGTGGAATTCACAAGACTAACTATAGAAGTTCTCTTTTGTAATTAATCAACTACACGAATCGCCAACACATTTAATATTCTATTTAATTTGAATTATTTGTATTAATTTGTACAATTAATCGCTTTAAAATAAAGATTAAGTTTATTGAATGAATAAACATGTTTTAAGCGACAGTTAAGCTTCTTAATAAATTAATTTAATATTATTATTAAAGAAGTCTGTCAATGAGTTAAAAAATAAACTCCCAGTGAATTTATTACAGATTCTTCCCACAATATAGCGTGTTTTATTATGATGGTTCGCCGCATAAATATGACCTGACCACACAGGGGCGCGACAGCTCGGAGAATATATTAGGAATATCCTAAGATTAAGGCACTAGGCCCACGCATTTGAAACTACTGTAGGATGGAAAAATGTTCCCGTTGCTTTGATGAAAGTCGTCAAAGAACGTCCGTGGTGTTTTAGCCGAAGGCATGACCCTCCCGTTGCTCCCGCATCGGAAGAGTATCTCATATAGGATTTCCGCACGGAACAAAGAAGGAGTATGTTGTGTTGCACAGGAGTTCAATTTTATATTACTATGTATCTATTTATTTATTCTAGAGTACTTTTTAAAATTGTGTATGAGTATTCGCTACAACTGATTTATAGTATAAAATAATGTAGATAATAATTAAATCGATCCAAATCATTGTCATTATTTAAATATAAGTCTTAAAATCTTAAAATTTTGTTTTTATTTTACTGTCATTTTCACTAGATAAGTTCTACTGGAATATCGTGATAGATTGTTGCTAAATAAAAGTTTACACCCTTTTTTTCATGAACGTAAAACTTATTTTTCTTTATACAGTATTGCTGTTAGTTGCCTGGTTACTTTGCGACAAATATATATATACGATGTATGGACAGTGTAAATATTATTTGGACGCTTATTATTTTATTTAGTTTCCATTGACGTCCAATATATAAGGTTATGGGATAGCTGTTTTAATTTACTTAGTTGTTTATAAAGTAAAATACTTTTACTAGTTTTTGCATACATATAATTTTTTTCTATAAGAATCTTTATCTTTCTAGTACCTCAACGAAAGTATAATAAAGTCTTTACTTTCCGAAGGTTTATATGGTATTTGTACTCTGTAGTTGAAATGAGTACAGGCAATACTCTTGTTAATCAAGGCAATCGCAATGCTAGGCGTTAAGTAAGCCGAACTAATGGCTTTAAGCACGTTAGGAATTAGCGAAACCCCCGACCGACGCAATAAGGGCGAAACCTCGGTAGGGACTTTACGTAACGTTTTTATTGATAATTCTGTTGTGTTCTTATTTACAGCTTCCTTTTACTACGGTGTGGAAATAGTTTTTTTGGATGAAATCTACTAGTAAATGGAAATGAATAAAATTCTAGAAATCTTTAAAACTAGGTATCTATTATTATTCGTATAGATTTATTTATTCACAGGAAAACGTTGAAGGAAAACATCATGAGTACTTGCCACGTACTGTTTTTCTTTGGCATTTATAACTTCACTAAGTTCAGTTAAAAAATAAATAATCATATATATATGAATCATTTTATTATAAATATTTCTTATTAATTCTATTCTTACATTCTATAGTTAAAATGTGCAGAGTGTACAATGAATCCAATGCCTAGTTGTCTCATTCCGATATCTTTGGTACATCATAGTGGTGCTAGATGAAGTTGAATAATGCCTTTATTTTTTATAATATTTAGAGTTTCTGAATACCGCAATGTTTGAAGATGAATATCTTTGAACAATATGTGTTGCCGGTGATGATATACCGAGACGTGGTCACTTACGTCAGGCCTCATAAAATGGCTCAAGTACAGTCAGAAAGCAATGCAGAGAGCTATGCTCGGAGTTTTTCTGTGAGATTGAATCAGAGATGAGAAGATCTGCAGAAAAACCAAGATTAATAACGTACCTCGAAGAATTGCTCATCCGAAGTGGCTGTGGGTGGTGCACATCGCTCATGGACCGTCGACATGGTTGAAGTTCCGAGAAATCTCTGGATAAGAACAGCGCATCATGGCAATCTTTGGGAGGATTCTATGCCTTGCAGTACGCTTCCATCGGCTAAAAAGAAGATTTAGAATTGTTATTACGCTTAATTGTATTACTCTAACGTTTAAACTTCAGGTCTGCTTATCTCAATAAATCAATAAATAGAAACCTAATATTTCATAAAGTTTTTTTTCCAAAACTGTTCCAAAATATACAATAATCTTATTATTTTAAGACTCAATATGTATAAACGCTCTATCGCATCTAATCTGTTATTTCCCCCTGTTAGCGAATAGTTTGGCATCCGTCCCATTAGGTATTCTTACAGTTTACTTCTGAAAACATCCCTGAACTGACACAAGGGAAACTATACTTTAAATGCGAAGTAAATTAAGATAATTGTAGAAAAGCAATGTAACTCAATGGAGTTTTATACTTCCTTTTACGATCATGTGACATTGACTCGTGTTTTTAGGGGACAAAATGACTCATCTGTTAAGAGTATGATAGCGCTCTATACAGTTCTATATATTTGTATGTATTTATGACGTAATTACTTATATATATTTATTATTAACTTACTGTACTTGTAAATAATAAATCATTGATTAACAGATATAATAAAATGTAAAAAATGCCATGAACGCGTTTATGAAAATCGAACGAAGAATTTGCTTTTCAAACTTTTCTTTCGACTTTGGAATCCTGGATCGCAATGTTTATGATTTGTGCACACTTCGAACCAGAATACTGTAATAAGTGGGTCGGAATAGCGTTATAATATGTTTATTACAATTACTTCAATGTAAAAAATTTTTTGTGCATATATAGAAATCGAGGCCTGACTATCACAAGGTAAGTTAAACCAAGCTGTTCTAATGACAAATTACCTCATTTAAATTACCTTAAGTAAGCAAGACTCGTACAAATATCTTTGATAAAGTCGTCGGAAAACGCAGGACATACAAGGCTTCTAATTAATCCTATTTGAATTTGGAATTATCTAACAGTATACGTTCTACGTCTGAAATAATGATAGTACCCACTCAAGAGACTTGCTACAGATATATATGAAGTCACATCTCTAGCACAACGTGCTACGCTGTCAAAAATATAGATAAAGTATAAAACTGCTGTGAATAGTAATCCGAAGCCGTATCCTGAGCAGTAAAACGAGACAATTACTTTCTCTTTATTACGCAAGCAGCAGGGGCGCCTTGTGACTGCAGAATCACTTTATTTTACAACCGCCCCGCCAATTCAACGAGACTTTCACAAAATGTATAAAATACCTCATTAATAAGTATCTAAAGAAAGAACTAATTCACATGCCATAAAACGCGGTTATATAACCAAGGAAAATATCTACATTAATTCTTCAATATTTTATTTTTACTGGACCATTGGTATAATTCTTAAAGCTTTAAAGATATGAACGTATAGGTAATTTGTTCATCAATTAATTTATGGTATCCCTATCTAAAAGTCAATGATTTCAGCAATAATAAATAATGCAAGTAAGTTGTAGTGTTTTAAAATTGTGATGATATTAAAATAAGCTATTGTTTACTATCTGTCCGTGCAAACCTACTTGCCCGAAGCTATTGGTCTGACGTATTCCTATATAAAAAAATGTAATATTTTTCAGAGTGATCACTTTGTACAGCGTGATCGGAAATAGGAATATGAAATTAATTAATTACATATATTTTATTGTAAAACCAATATGGACAAACGTCCGAAATAAATAATAAATAAAAAAAAAATAAAAAAAAATAGGTTTAGTTTTGCTAGAAAATGACCTTTACTGTTTAAGAGTTTGACAAATATAACCAATCATTTTATATATAAGAGGTTTTCATATATGTATTGGCTCATCACGATATCTCTGAAACCAAAAGGCAAATTTTGTAGGAATATTTCTTTAACCAAGTAAACATTAGCTAAGAACGAATTTTATGAAGTTCCTTTCACGATAGGGGTTGAAAGGGCGTTCTTTAAAAACAATGCATAGTATTGAACAATAAGTTATAGGTATAAAACACGGCCACAATATTTATATTTTAGCGTGATAAAAATTACCAAGAATAGAATTTATGAAATTACACCCTCAAAAGACAGCAGCGAAGCGGGCTTGGGACAGTTAATATGTCATGAATATGTAAATATCAAATGATATTCCAACGAAAAATACATAAAGATAATTTTATATAAAAATGATATAATTACGATTAAAAAAAATATAAAGAGATAAATGAAAAACTAATATAAGCTACGTTTTAAGATCTTGACGTAAGTTACCAGCTTAAAGATTTTATCCAGGTCCAGATTTACTACGAATTATTAAAACGACAAACGCAACACAGGGCGTTCAGCTAAAATGATGACAGACAACCGCTTTAAAGTCATCGGAAGACACGGCATACAGGCCAGTTCTAGCCAGTCTCGGGGAAGGCCTCTTTCTAGTGGAGGTCATGCGCCTGAAATGATGGTGATGATGAAGATAAATTGTCTTAATTCTTACACGGATTGAGAAGAACATTGCTATAATTACTGTACATTATTGAATTTCTAACCTTAAACGTATTGCAAATAATTTTGTTGTAGTAAAATTATTACTAAAACTTACTTATTACGCATTAAACACAGAATTGGTTTTGGTAGTCTATATTTTAAATCAATTTACCGCCCCAGTAATCCCATCTCCTTTTAATTGAAAAATGTGAATAAGAGTGGTAATTTTCGTAAAAATAGGGTATACACTAAAAAAGATACACGTATTCATTTACAAGTAAAATTGTGACCCCCTTAGTATGACGACAAAACCCGCAAATGATTTGCAATTATGCAGCCTCTATAGACTTATTACAGCAATATAGGGGAACTCCTGAGATGGACCCGGCGGGGTGGCCGGCAACAATTGAATTTTAACGACCATTATAATACGCGATACACACGGTCGTCAAGAATTGAACCAAGTTTAATATTTATTTATTGTTTTTTACATATTATAATCATGATATTCTTAATTAAACCAAAAAATAAAAAATAAAAACATTTTTAAAGAAATATGTTTATATCGTTAACAACTAACAATTAAAAATTAGTGTTATTTTTATCCGGGCGATCTTCTACAGAATGATTGGTTACAGATGTAAAAGCGTTAAAGAAGTGAGTGTTTAACTAAATTGCCATCAATTAATATAATGTACAACCTATCCTTAAGGTAATGGTTAAAAAAATAGTAAGAAAAGTAAGTTATAATGAGCGTTTTAATAATTCGAATTACTACATAATACAATTGATTAATTTTTTATTTGTCCCTGCAGGCTTTGTACTGCCAGAAATTATTGATCAATAGAAAAAAATAATTAATGTAACTTATTTTAGAGTAATCACTTTACAAAGGCTTGACTAAAATTGGTGTAAAAGATTTTGCTGACAAATGAGCTATACATACACCCCCGTTAAGCTATTAAAACTTTACTGATCACCCTATATATCAACTACGTTTCTATCCAGAGTTATTTTAACCATTGCAACAATCAACTTTACGTTCATGTATATCTTTGTAACTAAAAAATAAAAATTATTGTTATTAATTAGTAACCAAATCCATGATAATCATAATCATGTCTAGATTCATTTAACAAATCTTATTTTAAATTCTGCATTATAAGTAAATAATAGTTCATGTCAATGATCATGATTATAATTTAGTTGCTTTCTTCAGACGCTCTTTGCATTTAATTTCTTTTATCCAAATTTAAAAAAAAAATCGTTATGCATAGAAATTGTATATTACTTTTCAACAAAAAAAGATGAATAATTTTCTTACAAATATTGTTTTGGTTGGAAAACGCAAGGTTTAAAATTTTACTTTAAAAAAAAGATAGCAATTCTTCAGGTCGTGTGTATCATTACATCGCTAAGATTCGGGCACAGATGGCTAGTTGGTTCGGGGCCTGCGATGAAAATCCTATTTTCTACGGCGGAGCCGCTGCGGTCGGCGAAATGTGAAAACAGACTTACTGTAAATGACAATAAATTATTTATACGACCCGCCGAACCTTATTGGTCTTTATAGTTTACTAATATATAACATATAAATGTATTTAAACTTATCACTGTAACGAAAGTATATAATCATGGCTATAATTGATTAAGCGAACAATAGACTGTTCTTGTCTTATTATATTGTTATTTACAGAGCAGGTTTAATATTGTTTAAATATAAGCTAGCATAGCTTTTGGTGTGCGTATTGAAAATTGTTAATCATTATAACAATTTTTTTTTAAAGTAACTTAAAATCAAAATAGATTTATGCACATGCTAAAATAATTTTACAATAATAAATTTATAATTTATTATTTCACAATTGCAAACGATTTTCTAAACACCAAAAAATAAAATTGAACATTTTCATTTTCTTTTTTAAAAATTTTGAATGACCGAATGCATTCATAACTTGACAGGCCACTAATAAACGCATATATCACTCAAAAATAATAGCATTGCACAAAACAACAATACAATGAAGAGCACAAAAACGTGTACACTCTCACACTAAAATAATACGCGTCAATTAGTAAGCGGCAAAGGCCCCTTTTACAAGTGGGAAATGAAAAAGAGGGAGTTATTATAAGCAATTAGTGCGTTCGGTGACGGCACGTGCTGGCATAACTAGTCCGTGTGATCGACGTGACGTCAGGATTAAAAAAAATGTGACGTATCAAGGGACAGTAATACTAAATTACCTGCGTCGGATTGTAAATGAAGATGCGGTGCGCTTTTGACGAAGCTTTGACGTCATTTTATTCCACTTGAACTTTGGAGAGGCGGGGTATTAAAGCTTATACTGTCAACTTGAGTTTGTTTATCATTTTATTATCCCTTTTTCACCAGATCAAAGTTAGTATAGGTGCGTATTGCAATCAGGAGCAAGATATATCGGCACATATGTTTATATGTATTTTAATTCTATTACACTGAATGGAACAGTAAATACTTTGATATCTTATTATACTTTTTAAATAACTTCCCGCATAGTGTTTATTACATTTGTGTTTATTGCATACAAGAAAGAAGGGATTTTGTTAATTAAACAAACGAATAAATTATGATATATAATAAGAGCAACCAAATGTGGAAAGTAAATATAGCTAACGGAAAAGTACTCAAAAAGTTTAATAGTGCAAATTACTTAAATTTATTAAAGCACTAATATAGCAGAGATACTTGTAGAGTTCATTTATTATGTCGAATATTTCTTTTTAACAAATACTGCAAGATAAAACCTTTTATACAAGTAAATCGCAAGAGGTATACATCTGTATAGTGATATGATCGTTCCATAACAATAAGATTCTAGACAGGGTTCTGTAATATGATATCCACCACACCACACCTGCGTTCCTTACCTTAAGATATGAAATGGTACTAATGAATACGTACCATTTCATATCGTAATATTTCACTATGCTTCATAGGTACTTAGCTAAATATAAATAAGATACAAATAACAAATTTATTGTACTATCAACAACCTAAATTGGCAGGTATCATCTTAAAAAAAATCATTGGAGAATGGTATGTAACAAAATAAAGTAACACATAATATAGCGGAGAAGTTAAGTCGGAAACTGTTTTAATATTTTGAGACACATTTAATGGTTACGAAATATTATCTGTTGTGTGAACATTTTTATTATAAAGAATTTCGTTTAAATTTCTATCTCATTTCTTTGAAGTGCTTTTATCTATTTGATTTTTTATATATGATGATGATATTTAAATTTAAGGAAGATCTATAGCTACCCCGTAAGCCGGCACAAGTATCCCGTCTGGCTCATTGTCAACAATTAACAATGAGAGTAAACAGTGATGAAGCTAATATAAAAAGCAAATCCTATACAAACTATTTTTATTTGAATATCATTAATTCTAAGCTGGTACCCACCCGGCCGTCACCTGAGAAAAAAAATTGTTTATACATATATATTACTTTACCTTACTTCCAACACAACAACACTTGCAACCTTTATCAGAACTTAGAGATGTAACCTACCTTTTAAGAACAATATTGGTATACTTGTGCATTATAATTCTGTAATAAAATAAAGAGTTTAGTACCTTATATATCGAATTTGACATTTGTATCATTTTTACATTTAGTTAAGCACCTAAGCCTACGAATCATAACTATGACGTAGTCAAGCCGCAAATAAGGCAGATACAGATGACGGCTATTTTGGCGGTCTTTATTTATTATTTAATCACACGTAATTCAGATCCTAAGGTAATCTTCTTCTTCTTAAGATGTCGTCTCCAACCGAAGATTGGATTTCAATATGGCTATCTTTTTCCTCCATACTGTTCCGAATAGCGATGTATTGCCTATCCCGTGACTTCTGCCGTGATTACCCGATTTACCTTGCGTTATTCACTTTGACCAAAAAGAGGCTTCTTAATTTTTATTATGTTCATGATCTCTCTCTAATTAATTCTTTTAACACTATTATTGGATACCTTGTCTTTGGATATTCTCAATATTCTTCTGTACTAACTACTTCAGTACTACACTGTACTCAAGAAGTTTACACGTAATGTTAGTGAGTTCCGATGACGTCACAGGTCGTGCTCATTGTGGCAGAGACATGAAGGGAGCGGAGACGAGTTGCATCAATTTTTATGTAGTACTTGATTTCGATGCTGTGATCGCTCCGGTTATTTTAAAACATTTACAACATAACCAACGTATTTGCGAGGATTCCTACAGCAAAAACAAGACAAAAATTCATAATTATTAAAATTAGAGACAAATTACAGAAGGCAAATTTTTTCTTGTTATGTGCATTGGGTCTGAAGAACTGTCAAGCGAATTTGACCTTTTCCTTTTGTGTTCTCTGGTGCATCGAGTTCATGCGGCACGCGTCATTCGCGCGGCGTGGAGCCCGTCAGTCAGCGATAACAAGTTACTAGCGTATAGGGTCGGGGTTCCGTCGATAAATATTATATTGAAATAAAAAAATAACCAAATTTTCGAATTATTTATAAAAAAAAATAAGATTTTATGATATGGTTTTAAAATAATCTTCAAATATAATACGTTTGAGATTGTCGGGTTTGTAATAACTCGGCATGTTTATACTGAAAGATTTTTATATACATAAGCAAGATGCGTCTCATGCTGCACCAATCGCATAATATTTCCTAAGCGTATTATAATGTTTAATTAATAATCGTTATAATTTGTCATATGTAATATAATATGAAAGATAAATATGCTTTCGATAGTACATACCGCAATTATTTGTTTGAAAGTCGTGCCTAATCTGGTATGATTGACAACTGCGGTAAAAAGCTGTTTTCGCACCAACCTGACTTCTGCCTGTTATGAAGCATGACACACTTTGTTTTGATAAAATAACCACTTAAGTTTGTAGAGAGCTTCTCATACTGATATAAAGTGTGTTTGTAATTTGTGAGCTAAGGTGCGATAATTACTTTAATACAGACCTCAATTTTATACTAATATCTTCCAAAATAGGGTTCTTCTAGCATTTTTCTATTGATGTATTTGAGTGATAATTATGAATGATTCTAAGTATATAGTTTCTAATTCTAAGTATAAGTAAATATATATGTATTGACAAAGGACTAAATATTCTCACATACTGTGTAGTTTTCGGTCTTAGGGTATTCCGGTTGCCCCAGATGCATTTCTCCGCCGTTCATGACCTAAAATCGAAGTTTCCACGAAACATCTTCTCTTCCAAAATACCGCAATACCTGATGACGAAGGTCTTTTACCAGTATGTCTTGACGATGATGTTTTATGGATCCAAGATGTCATCGCTACGGTGGGATTGATTAGAAAGCTCAAGATCACCTAGAGAGCAATGCCCGAGTTTGTGCAAGGTCCTCTGCGAGATCGAATCAGGAATGTGTAGGTCCGTAAAAGAACCAAGGTCACTGACATACTTCAAAGAATTGCTTGTTAGACATGGCAATGGGCGAGGTGCATAGCTTGCACAACCGATATCCGCTGAGGCCGAAAGGTTTTCGAGTGGCGACCACGAACCGGTAGACAAGGCACGTGTAGTCCTCACAATATGTGGACCAAAGACATTGGTACGGTCGCGCGAAGTCTCTGGATGGCAGCATAAGACCGACCATCACGGCAATCTTTGGAGGAAGCCTATGCTTTGCAGTGGATTTATTTCAGCTAAAAATAATAAAAAGAAGCACCACTAGGCTACAATTACTTATATACTTATTGTTATATAACTTAAGCATTATTTAAGAAACTAATTCATTGTTATGTTAATAAATTACAAATGTATACAGTGCATATTGATTATCGATAGAATTTTGATTTGTAATGTCACATTACTAGCAGCGGACGAATGAGTTTGAATAGAGGAACAGAGCGGCTAATGTCACATGCCCCACCGAGGGAGCAATTTGCTCGCGCGAGACCGGTTCCCGCTGGGAATGCGAGTGATTTTTGTAAAGCTGGCTAATGACTACGCAATGAGCTGGACCTGGAGCTAAATTGAAACTATAAGTACACTTTAGGTGGTCACTAGGTGATTGTGATGTATCTCAAGTTGTATTTAAGTTGACTAAAACCAAAACCTTTCACATTTAAATCAGCAGTCAAATTTTATGTTTTTGATCAACTTATTGGCCTCTGTGTTTCTATTCATGAAATAATTAATAAGTAGTCTGGGTTCAACAATGGACCTTATTTTATAAATAAAAGAAGCGGTAATTTGAATCAATAAGACAAAAATGTTACAAAAAAATTTCGTGAAATAAACATGACGACTTGAGCCCAGACTTTTGAGAGAACCTTCGAACTTAATAGTCTAGGTTAAACGCCTTCAGCACCCACTCGCGTTGATAGTGTAAATACTTAACAGTATCACTATATCAGTAACACTCATACGCCTCTCACATTTAAATAACTTCAGATATATATGGAAATAGAAATTTCAAGCTGCATTAATAATTGCAGTTTATACAAGAAGAACCTTCTTCAAAGTATTAGGAAACTTATAAAAAAAATGATGTAGCAATCAGTAAAGACGTTCACAAGTTGTTACTCGATCAAAGGAAATAAAGGTTTATTTTCATTTGTATAATTTGATGATCAGATTAATAACAATATCTTATTCCAATGATACTTCTGCATCTATAATTGAAGTACTTCAAATTGTAAGAGATTGTGTTCCATGGTGGAGTATCAGAAAACAAAATATATCACAAACAAAATGTCATCTACCAAACCCTGTTAGTAATCGATAGCTCTAACAAAAAGTTAGCAAATACAAATATTTGGAATGGTAGGAAGATGATACGGGTATTTTTCTGTTAAGTTGCAAAAGGAATAGAGGTTTTGTTTTTACTAATTTAAATCTTATTTACTCCTTGACTCTTCAATGGTAAATTGAAAACACGTAATTCGATGCCTAAATTTTCTTCAATTATTGAAATAGAACACTATTTCTTTACTGATAACGCAGTATCGTATACAAGATGTTTTAATGAACGTTCAAAATAGATGTCACTAAAAAATATATTGGCAAATATCTTAATGTTTATTGTTATTTATGTTTTTTAAGCGGGTTAAAGTAATAAGCATAAATATTGAACATACTGCGCTAGTCAGATATTTTTTTTTTATTTTTAAATACTAGATCGCGTTGTATAGTGAAACATGCTTTGTTAATAATCATCTTTTTAGCATGTTCTTCATAGAAATATATATATGCACATAATATAGAGCATAGAAAATATTTTCGTTCCCACAATTGATGCTTACCTTCGTACCGATATTTGATGTAGAACCGCGATCCGTTGTCGCTCGTGAGGATATAATTCCAGTAATTTTCAGCGTCATTGACGGAGAAAATATGCTTTCATACTGATGCTAACAACCACAAGTACCCTTTGAAATGATACTCGTTACCGGGACGTCAGGAAATTAAGTTAAATTTTGTTACTAAAACATTTGCTGCTATCAATTTTATATTATAGTATAAACCTTAATTGCAACTTAAATTTTAACGAGTCTATTCTAAAATAATAGCTATTTAAATGCCTATTCCTCCATGCGATTGGTGGGCGTTACAACTTTCGAATATTTAACTATATAATATTATTATACTGTGTTGGTTTTTAGCAGTTTTGAATGAATCACAGACGTTGCCAGACTTTTTGTAATTTGCCTATATTTTTATAATTAACAGATATTTTAAAATCTGAGTTTGTCGTAATAAAAGATACTGTATTTACACCACATTCTAGTTACACATCGTAAAGAGCCTAGTCTGGATTGAATTGGTTACAGATGGATATGTTATTGCGTCTACAGCAGTAGTAGAGCAAGAATAATTATAATTTGTTCTAAGTGTAAAAAAAATAGTTAAATGTAATATTTTCAATGTACTTAAGTGACCAATCCAATAATTTGAATCTTTCAAGATAAGGGTTTTAATTATACGTTTAATAACTGCCGCCACTGCGATGTCTGACCGCTCCTAAACTTTAAATACGTGAATTAGGTTTATTCGACCTGAAACAAAATGTTCGCAAAAGAAACCGCCCGTACTTTAAACACCTTTATTTTTATTGTAATTTATTGTAATAATTTTTTATCGTGAACTTTTAAAATTATCCCTTAAGCGAGGTACCGAGAGATATGCAATTAAAAATCAATTCTAAGATCATATTACTATTTTTATTCAAAAATATAATACAATCTTACTATATATGAACTCTGCTAAACGCTTGATTTGTATTTTGATAATGTATTTTGTGTGTACCATAAAACCACTCTGCAATCGCTAACCGGCCTGTCGAGCGTGGCGAATATATATTTATATATATAATCAAAAAAAATATTTACATATATTTATATATTGATTATAGATTATATAGGTAAATTTTTGAGCGGGCGCCTATGGGCTGTAACGATGACGATTAAGGCTTTTGCTTGTCACTTGAACCTACTTAAACATTTAATAAACATTAACTTATTACGTTTTGTTAATTTTAATATCAAACGTGAGTCACAGCCCTTAACCATTGGATTACATGTGCTGGTTTATATAATTATCGATAGTTGCGGTTTGATTGACATTAAAATGGACGCTAGAATCCATATCACCCAGATGATTTACTTCAAAAGATATCTTTCTGTCTTTTACATACACCGTTCTTTACTGAATTATGTTTCCAATTTCCTTAGATTTGATCGTCCCGAGATCTGATCGTTATTATACTCGAAAAAAAAAATTCTTCATTCTCTTTGGCCCTTGATTAGACAGATTCCGTCGTCGAAGACCAGCATTGCAACTTATTGAATTAACTCTGGCTTTGATGTCAGCGAAGGCGAATCGTTTACAGCGCGTTTGAGGCAATAAAACACTCCTAATTCTTTAAAGGAAACCTCGTGAACGTCGGAGGGAGTTCGGATAATTTACTAAGTGGAGAGAAGTGGACAGACCAATTACTCGGTGAAACCTTTTTTATAGACGTCAGGCTGAAATTTCGCAATCTTTTGTACCTTATATTTCGAACTAGGAACTATTTTCAATTTGATTTAATAAATGTAATTTTAACAATTTGTTAATACATATGTGAAATTACCGTAAAATGTATAGAATGGTTGAGTCTTTAATTTCCTATTTAGGAAAACGAAAATGTTCAATAACTTTAATAAAGAAAACTTGTAATAAATTACTTTAAAAATAAATTTACTTCAGATGCGCTACAGCATTATATATCTTAACAAATTTCTGGAAAATAATAAATAAATTGACTAATTTTTTACAGCATGTACAACCTTTACTGAGGTTCTTGATACTGGTAGTTACATGGGGTTTTGTAACTATAGTCCGAATAGTTATTGCTTGTTAAGCAGTTGGCATATAAATATATATATATATATATATATATATATATATATATATAGCTATTACTCCCGTGTCATAAATACCTCGGCACAAAAAAAATTCTCATTTACTATACTATATAAGTTTGAATCATTTCATTTAAATTGCGGCCATTGTGTAAATTAACATTAATTTGTAAGCCATTTGTAAAATCAAAGATTTTTCAGATTTTCTTAGAAATCTTTGTCGGCGATTGCCTGTGAGACGATTGGCGCACATCAAAGCTAATCCAATAAAGTGCATTACTTGAACGCGCCCAAGAAAAGGAATCCGTCGGATTATCAAGCAAGCGAGATGCTTGAACGATAACTTTAATTCCTTTTACTTTATTAGTTTGTAGTGGTATGTTGATTAAGCTATTTATCCATCTTTGCTCAAATAATTACGTCTCACTGTCTCATCTTTTACTACAGTTTTATTAAAATCAAATTAATAAATTTAATAAATAAAAACTTATATATATGTAACAATAAAACAGTTAATCTTAAATAAATTATATATTTCCTAACATAATTATTACTTCACATAGCTCTGACAGCATAAATGCATTTGCTGTCAGAGCTATCTGAGAGAACGTTTAAACACACCTTATGTAAAGATGTTTGAAGATTTCGTCTCTATTTATTTTTTAATTTTTTTACACAAATGCATATCTTGTTATTTGTCCTTAGAAATTGCAGTAGCAATTTAATTTCTCTATCTAAAGATCCTTCGTATTCTACAATAACTTCTTTTAAAAATTTTGATATGGTTTCAAAAGTACAAATATTTTAAATTATGTAGATCTTTGCTTTTACTGAAGTAGTAAATGTCTTTATTCACTCATTTGGATTGACATTAGATAAGCAGCTTTAATAAATGAAAGTACATAGTGTGCAATAGGCAATCAGTTGTCGTTTTCTTTGCTTTTATATTACTAACATGGTATTGAATCAACTCTGATGTAAATAAAAAATGATTTCTTTTTATTTACAAATACTACGTATAACTTCCTTAATGATAAAAACAAAGTCGTGATAGTTACACCATTTATAACTAAAGAACAGCTGGTCGATTTTTTTTGTTTGTGTTTTATAGATTTGTCTTCGTCCGGAATAGGAATGTAAGTAAAAATTTTATATTCATCAATTACAAAAAAAATTAAATTAGACTAGCGCTGTAATAAAAATATAAGAGAGACTAGAAAGTAAAATCGCTTTCTTAAGTTAAATTAACAACCTTTTGCCATCTAGTTTTACAAATTTTCAATGTCGGAACGGTAAAATCATTCAGTTTTTCTGTAAAATATCAACAGAAACGACATTACATTCCAGTCCATACTAGTATTACTACTTAATAATCCGAAACCTAGCATTTATTGACTGTTAGGTGGGGTGAAATTTATCGGGCGGCTAAATATAAAATAGAGAAAAAATAAACCGCACTAATAAAGAGAGATATCGACGAAATTTCATAAAAATACTTGGTGTAGAGATTTGGCTCCAATATCAGCGAAATACGTTTGCTTTATAGCGTACAATAATCGCAAACATTTATTCACTATGCCTAATTGCTAAGTTGCTGTATTAGTACACGAATAAAATGACGGCTTTGCACACGTCATGTTTACTGAATGGTTGGTATTGGATTTCTATGTTTAAATTTAGCTTCGGTCAATTCTAACGCCAAATTTATTCACAACAGCTATTTAGGATTTAACTGATATTGAAAAGTTCTTTTTGGTTTCAATTTTAATTGTTGTTATTATGTATTTTACATGATTGTTATAATACTAAAAGATCCGAGACCCGAAAATATTTGAAAAATGTTTGTTTTTTGATGTACAAAATTATTTTCTATATCCTGGTGTGTTAATAACTATATAATGTTTGTTTTTGCAATACGGAAACAGGCGATACATTATACTTATTTTTATTAAAAAAGTGTTGCTGTTAAAACTCAACAACTATCCTTGATATTTATTTATCAAAACAGCAGAAAATAAGTACCCTAAGTACCTGTAAAGTATTATAAAACATTTAAATAAAGATGAATGAAGTCGTCGAAGTTATTACTTTTATAGTGCGAATAGTCAATGCCTCGTTGTTCCCAACTAACTGTAACTTAGGAGTCTGCAAATCAACTGTGAATAGGTTTTTTTCTAGACAAGCATGTAGCATCATAGACGTCGTCATCACTTAACATCAGGTGAAGTAGAGATTAAATGCTTTGCCCAGGGTCGATAAAAAATAAACAAATTACGAGGTAATCAAGGGAAATAAAGTTTCGTTAATAATCATAGATTTGGTATAAAAAAATTTTTTATGCAAAATTTAAGTTTTCATAACAAATTTTTAGTACATTATTAAGATTGACTTCTTCCTTATAGTAATATTACTAATCATTATTATTTGTTAGGAGTTCGTCTCTGTTTTATGTAATAAAATATTTAAAAAAATAACCAAGTTTTAGTAAAAGTTATTAATGTAGGCCGTTCGGAAAAGTTAAGGCAAGTTAATGGGAATTTTTCTTCTTGATTAGAAACACCAGATTATTGGAAATCTTTCAGTGCCTTTAATTAATGACGGTTAATGGAGTGGAAATAATTTGCTGTAGTCGGTTACGCAAATAAAAATCGAGCAAAAATGTTTTTAATTTTGATCGAAACATATCAAACTCATCAAAACCGTTAAAAGGTCCGAGCCCACTAAGAACGGTCGCCTCGAATCAGCTCTACCCTCTGGATGTAGGTTTCTCTAAGTTTTACCGTGTGTAATTAGGTCAGGGCTACAGAGTCCACACGGTACGATAAGAATAGAATCAGAAGGATGCAAAGACTATCACAGATGTAAATGTTTTAACTATTTAACATCTCAATTGACACACCACTACGAATTTCCTTGTATGAATAATTAAACTTATCTTTTTACCACTTACAGCACTGAAACATTGTCTCTCAATACGGGACTAGTTTTATTCATTAATTTAAAATAATTAAAAAAAATAATTGTGTACTCTACCAGTCAACCTAAGGTGTAGAAATAATTAGTGTACAGGTGACCAAATTTTATTAGAAAGTTAATTGGATATAAAAATATATGATATTTATATAAATAGTATAATTATTATTATTACTTAAGTAGTTACTTATAAATATATACTTAAATAGGACGATATAACATATTAATACATATGTTTTACATATATGTACATATGTATGTGTATATATGTATATGTGTCTAAAGAAACTACATTTCGTTACTGTGGTTTTTTGAATTGAATCTTTTTAGACATACCGGTTTCCTGACTCTCTGATGCTGGGAGGAAGATAATTCCGAAGAAAAATAAAGCTAGTCGAATTTGTGGCAAGGACAAAGTAGTAAAAGGTTATTCGAAGACTGCAGATTTCTGTCATGGTTTAAGTCAATCAATTACAAGTATGAAGTCAAGTAACAAGGCGAAGTGTTAAACATAAGTAAAGAATAGAGTAGTATAAGCACCCAAATTTCTCTGTTCGCGGATGGATAACCATTAGAGATCCTTTAGACGAGCTAAGACGTGGTCGTATTTCCGAAGGTTAAAAACCAATCGAATGCAGTTATTAAGAAAAGGGTCTAGGTTATTGCAAAGATTTGCATTCAGATTTAATCAGCGTAATTAATGATAAAGGACTACGAGTGTTGACTTCGCAATGCAAGGCACTTTCTTGTAAAACGTAATTGACCTGCGGCCTGCTGCTATTCATTGAGCGATAAAAAGAGCTATGCTAGAGATTTCCTTACGCGATCGATTCGGGAGAGGGAAAATCTCAAGAAGACCGAAACCTATATCGTAGTAAGTAGTTGGCTACATAGTGCGTAAAAAAATCCGCTGGGTTGTTAAAATTCTAGAATGATGACCACGGTCTGATAACCCACAAAGTAGACAGCCATGTTAAGGTCATCAGAAGACACCGAATGCAGACTACCTCCAAATAGTTATTTTGTAAATCTAGGTGGGGGGAAGGTATCTCAAACAGTTGACGTCCTACGGCTGATATAATGAAGCTGAAAGTTACTAGTTCTTACAAGCTATAAAAATGTTATTGTAAGCAATTTACTTATTAAAAAAAACATTACCTCTTCGCGATTATTTAAATTAAAATGAAACATTCATCCATTTACTACAGAAGCACAGCTCAAGCGGTAAAACATTTTTTGTTTTCACCAAAAAACCGGCGACGTCCGGCGACCAGAAAACAAAACCACGTGCAAAAGTTCCGGTGAAATAACGCGGCGATGCGGCGAGAACACAAAGCAAAATTGAGCGGAGGAAAATGAAAAGTGTACAAGAATAAATAACATTTTTAAATATCAGACATTTAAATCTGCTTTTAGTTAGACTATGCTAAAAGTTAAACTATGCTAAAAGCTATATACGGGATAAAATCATTACGTAATATAATCACTATGTCTTATAACTTACATGATATTTAAGAACTGTTGTTTAAGTTATTTCTTAACTGTTACGTACATTTATTAATTTATAAAAAAAATATTGAGTACACATTCGGTGGACATAATGGTTTATATCACTCTCTTCTAGTCTCCTCATTCGTTCCTACATTTATTCATATTATATTTTTTGGTAGAACTTTTATCGCCTTTTCTTGTTTTTATCACGAGAAAAATGCAGAGTTCAAATTTATAGAAATTACAATCGAAATGAGTTCCCCTATAATGGCATCTTTCAATATAAAACTACGAGCTATTCAAATTCGTCCCGATCTAAGAACCGTAGCTACCTCAGTTTGGTTCTTTTTTGTTTGTTTTTTTGTGATAATTTTCATAATATCTTTAACACAGTAGTTGAATAAATTTATTTCCAATTATTTTATATATTAAAAATTAATTATGCTATAATCGGGTTTTTTTAATTATTGTTTAGCTTAAAATACAACTTCTCGATTCACAACAATACTACAATATATATATTTATATTCAATATACATTAAATATTGAATATATAACATAAAGCAATTATACACATGAGACACGCAGCTTACTTTCATATAGAATAATAAATAAATAGCAAATCATTTTAAACTTTTTATACAAATAACATTATTGGAGCACAGGGAGTATGGCCGACAATGGGTCGAGGATTCGATTTCAATAAAGAAAGTAATTCTTTGTGATAATTATTCCCTTACACACGGTAAAGTAAATCAAAGTATACTTAAGTCTCGACTTCATCAAGTTAGCAAGTCCTTCTATGTGAATTTTGACAATAGGATTCCAGAAAATACACAAAAATCTTTTACTGCTAATTTTTAAAAATTGTCAAAGATAATTTGTGTGCTATGAGTTACTAAACTGCAAATGGCTTCATAGAAGATAACATATACTGGGAATTAACTGGTGCCTCCAAGCTATTTCAATGTTTATTAAATGACGTAATTTTAAATCATTTAAGTAAAAAGTACACAGTCCTGTTGACTTTGTTAAGCGTGTTCTTCTCAGGTCTCAGGCATTTTATTCAAACCGTTGATAGACTCAACTTGACCTCAATCAGGATTTCAATTATATGTAGTATTGAATAAAGAATGTTTTTATTTTAAAGATATAGGTTGCATCAATTTTTAAATGCTTCTATTTAGTGAATTTTTTTTCCCGCTCCTGCCATCAATTGGCAGAAACTTTTTACATGTAATAATATTTTAACTCTGCTTTATATATTACCTACATTTATATTTATATATCTTATTTTCTTAGACTGACTGTCTGTTATATCTTTTCTTAGTCTTATTTAACTTCTTATTAGTAAGTAAATGTTCATGTCAACCTATCTTATACATTATTCATCTCCTTCTTGCCTGCTTCCAGGTGCATTATGGAAAGCCATACGGCATTCATATCTACTACATCTTGTATACTAACTTTCTTAATACAGTACAATCCCCTAATTTATATATTCTCAAATTAGATGACATTTGATACACTATTATTTCTATTTCTAAGTTCTCTGTATTATCCTTATTTCTTATTTTTGTCTATTTCGTTCTCTTTAGTCCATTATATTATGTTATCCACGCAAACAATAGAGTAAGTGCCGGGAATCGTAACTTGCAATCCATTGGGACGCTATGCTAATCAGGTGCAGGGATCGGTTCAATTAATTCATACAGTTTATGCGACGCATACTTGATGAGATTAGATCAATTAGCACGACATGCGAAGCTTAAAGAAAGCTTAACAGCTTTTGTTATGGCTTAAAGTCAATGTAGAGATACAATGAGCATTTATTTTGAACCAATACACTACAAATAGCACTACTTCTTAATTATCAAAAATTTGACCTACGACCAGGCATACCATAAAATGCCCATAAAATAATTTAAGAAATAACCATAAAATAATAAAATGCTTTTATTATATAAAATGCTTTTTTATAACTTCATCAATCTTCGCTATAAAAAAAAATTACCGATATTATTCAATACTTTTGACTTTACCTTTTTTGGTCACATTTTTTTAATTAGTCCGCAAATTGACAAATTGTTTTAATTCTGGAAAGAGCAGTCTTACGGAGAATGCTTATTATGGGCCATACAATATTTCTTCTACATACTAAGTATCCTTTCAAAGACACAGGCTTATTCGCAGCTCGGGCTGACCATGTGATTTGCAATCACACAGCTACTTATGTTCAGATTTTTGTCATTCCACCAAAGACATTCTAGTTTCATCATGGTGTTTCCTATACCGCATATGTGCATTGGCAATTTTAATTTTAAATTTAATCTTATTCAGTTACTGTATGAACGCAATCCCGAGCAGGGGTAACCCATGTCGCGGGATCTATTCTCAAGATACAATCTTGGATAATTCACACTTTGTGCATTAAATATATAGGATTACCACTGCTCACAATCATCAGAATCTAAACGGTGAAGAATGTTGGCAAATATATGTTCGGCATATTAGTAACCAAAAATATTTTCCACTAAATAACCAGCTATCAGTTGAAAGAATCTCCAATTTTACTTGAGGGAGGTGTTAAAAGAAATCCATTAGACCGTTAATTACTTTATATAGACTATACCACATGCATTTTTTCTCTGATATGATATTCACTTAATTCCCCTTCCTTATTTTATTGATCTCTGCACTGCTAAATTGGTTAACTAATATAAAATACTTTCGCCATTATACATAGTATACCTCTATAATACCACCTGTAATATTTGAATAATATAAAATGATGAATGATGATGAATTTGAATAATAGTATAAATATTTTAATGTAATATTTGTTTTTTTTTTAACGATATTTTACACAATCCTCACTAACAAGTAATTATTTTTCTTTCCATTATTGTTTCACTGCATAACGGACAAATAGACCTCTTTTAATATTTACGAACAAAATTTCTACTATACTATACTACTACTTCAACAAAAGAAACGTGCTTTCACATCTCACACAAAAACTACAAAGAAAGATATTACAGCGCAAAACTTTCAGATATCTCCCATGAAGGCGATTTGAGCAAAAATCTGAATATTTCATTTTATGCAGTATCGAGCGCCGGATTTCTTGCCTCTCGTGCAAAATGCATCACCTATTTATGCAACTTTATTGTGCGCCCTCGGATGCCGCCATTTTAAAAGATTCATACGTAAATTCACCACTTCGTGATAATGTCGGAATTCGAAATTTAAATTTGGATTTCATGTGAAATCTTAAACATACGCGCGAGAAACATTTCAATAGTTTGTTTTGATTTCTTTTATTCCTACAATATTCAATATTTCAATCGACTGTTCAAAACATAGATAAGAACGAAGCCTAAAATTTAATGCGCACTTATATAAATAATTAATAACCGATAAAACTTATAATAATTATTGTCGCAATGTAATAAATAATATTTTTGTTTTTTTGACCCTTGATCACGCCATTACTGAAGATTTATTGATTTTTATTATCTTTTTTTACAAATTTCCCAACACTCAGCAGAAAATCCTTATGACAAAATAAATTAAAATCTTTCTGAAACTTAAAAGATATCCAAAAACTGCGCGCGTTTTACAGTCCCTTTGAATTTTGCACGTTATAATATATAGGTATATACACATATACAGCATAATACAGCCGTGCACTGCAAATTTATGTTACCATTTGACTGCGGAATCGAATATTGATCAGACATAATGCGTTTCATTAATTTAGCTTTTTTATTTGAATGCGACAGGCCTAGAGGTTATGCCTCTAGCTGTACAAATTCGGTCCGAATAACTTGAACAACTTTATATCTAAAATAGAAAATATTTTTAGCCCCTGTATTTGCAGTTTTTAACTAACCAAGACTTGTAAACTATTAATGCTAACTCTAATAATTAACAGATATTTTGGATCAATTATAATTAACTTTGAAAAAAAATGAACACATGCTTGCGAGGGCGAGTAATTTTGCAACGCTATGTGCATTGCGTCTAATCTGTAGTCATGTATCACACGAACAATGGCGTGTCCATAAATCTTCTTCGCAATTAGGGTATAAATGCCAGTTAACAAATAGTTTACGGCCAAATCTGCATGCAGTGCAATAACTCAAGCTTTCCACGATGCTTTGTTAGACTGCTGATTAGCAAAAAGCGTCTGTTAGTCGCGTACAGGCGTACAGTGTTTGATCATTGGTACACTGGCGGCGTGTTTTGTTGGCATGGGCCGGCACAAATGCTATTGAAGATTTACCGCTTTTCATTTGCAGACAATTTGATCATTTAATCTGTACAGTTTATCGATTAGGTAAGCCAAACGCAACATGTTTATTCTAATGAAAGTATAACTGTTTAGTTTTAATACCTTATAAATTTATTTGATAACTTTGTTTTAACTTTAAAAATAAAATCAAACTATATTTTAACAATAATTTACTACCAGACATACATGACACAATAAAATATAGTTTGAAAGAGAAACTTATATATTAAATTAATGTCACACGAAAAGAAAAGTAATTTAAGGTTTCATGTCTACACCCTCAAAATCATGTTTACGTATGAGAAACGGCAATAATTTCCAGTTATAATCGACCAATAGTAAATATAAAATATGTAAATATTTTCTGTGTCTGAGTCACAATAATTATCAATGCTCTATAAATATACAAGACTAGGCTGTTCAGGGCTAATTAGTATATTACTTTTAAGTACGTGCAGTTACAGCTTTGCAAAAGTTTTTATGTTACAAAACCATATTTAGGAAAAAAACCCCACTAGTACATACGTTTATGAATTCAAATTCTTTACGTTTCTAATGATACGTTATGTCTTGTCGATGCACGTAAAAATAAAATAAAGTAACATATAATTCGTTCAACAAAAGTTATATTTCAATAAATTGAACACATAAATATTATCTTAAAAAGTTAACTATAAATTCACAGAGCCCGCTTGAAAGGTCAACCCTTTGCCCATGGAAAAAAAGTCTGAACGAAAACATTAAAAAACTATAATTTAATTAAAGATGGTATGAAGGTATGTATGATAAAGCTTGATGAGGAAATGTGTCCCACAGCGAATGTTTGTCTGTATGTCACAATACGTATCCCGGTGGTATCTGATTTGGGACAGAGAAATTTGCCGGGAAAATTCGTATCGCATTTAGGCTATTGATTCAAGTCCGCCATTAGCAGATGGCATTCGCACGATGCTTTGTTTTGTATTGTCACGTCCCCAGCACGTGAGATTTATCTTTACAGAGGCGGGCGTCAGTAGAACCATTTATGAGGAATTTGCATTTTTCCATTAAATTATCATTTATTTATTTTAATATCCAACTTTGATTATTTACAGTGCCCAGTTTGATAGAAAATACAATCAAATTGAGCTCGTCTAAGTTGGCATCTTTCAACTTAAAGCTACTTAAATTCCAAACACGCCCTATTCTGTAAATAACCCACAACAAACTCAAAGTTTTTATGTGGTCACTTTTACGAAATCTTTTAATACTATGTGGTAGTAGAACAATTCATTCCCAAGCTTTATTAACACTTATTAGATCTTTTAGTTGCCCACAAAAATATAGTAATTCATGAAGCCTAGAGAAGGTTATGTATGACGACCTTATCTTTATTTCCAGTAATAACCTAATTTCAAAAAAAATCTTATTTTCTTATATTTTATAATATTTCTATGCACTTAGATCAAATTATCATAAATATAGACTATGTAGAATTAAATTATTTTCTTCACAAAACTTCTATTTAAGAGAGTTTTCTTTTGTTTTAAAGATCTCTCGAAGAGAGAAGCACAAAAACTGTATCTTTTATTATATTTGATAATCAAGACTTTTGAATCTAATTAATTTAAACGCATTAATGGCAGTAATAAGTGCTTTAGTATGGAATCATCTTAATAGGATGGTCTGACATAAATAATAATTAATCATCATAAATAGTAAAAAAACGATCGAGAACACAATGATGCACTGAATTTTACATTTTAAAATATTGATTTGTAAAGAAAGAGCATAAATAAAGTCAGTATTCTATCACATCAGTGTTAATTTATTCTAAATGGGGACGCCAACAACAAAATATATATTTGCAATAGTTTCGTTTAACATAGTACCAAATTAAATCTAAAAATTAATAACGGAATAAAACACATAATGAACAATAATTAACGGCACAGTGATGATTTTTATCAGTTACTAGGGCGTCTTATACTAAAAGTACTATATAAAGATTGGCGGCACACAAAATAAATTTAAAACACATTATATAAAACAATTGCATTTACTGAAGGAGTTGTTAATATAAACCTTTTTGTAAACAGGTTTTTATCCTGTTTAAGTGCTTAACTGTTGTTCGTAAAATTAATAGTCTTTGTGAAGTTTATTGAGTGAAATTCTCCGATTGTTTCATTTCGGAATTGAAAAGTTTATTTTCAAACCGCAAAAGGCGACCAAAAGAACCGCAAAACTTTTAGCTAACACCTTTAAAGTTACTCAAAATTTATTGAAATATACATAATTTTCTCATGATATCTGTAACATTATTTTTGTTCCTATAAATTTTCAGTTACAAAACCAAAATAATATTTACTCAGTGGATTCGAATCTGGCACTTTTCACGTGCAGTCTTTGTTTTTCAAGTATCATTGTCGCAGTACGAAAGCTGGGCGTCACAATTGCAAAAGTAAGATTAAAATGAACAAAAAACTGACGTAGCGTTGGGAAGCTGCTCCTAATTGATTCAATTTGTCCAGACCCAAAAAAGTCGGGTGCGGTGTCCTTTGCGGCTGAGGTAGAGGCATGGAGGATATAACTCCGTTACAAAGTTATAATATTTTGTATTTAACTAAAATGAAATATTCGAAATATTGTGTAATAAGCCTCTTTTTCGAATGGCGACCACGAGCCGGTAGATACGGTGTGAATAGCCTCCCACCCCCCTCCCCCCCTAATAATAAACCGACAAAATAGTGAAGGTCGCGGAAAGTCGATGTTAACCTATTTGAATAAAGATATTTTGAATTTCATTTTTGGGGAAGGCCTTCGACTTCCAGTGAGCGTTCCATTTTTGAAACATCAAATGCATAACGGTTATATAAAATGTTTAATGCCCAAATATCGAAATGTTTCTTTACTTTCTGCAAGCATTGGCGATATTATATAATTCACACAGTTGGCACACATAAGAGGATCAAACCCTCAATCTCTCTCATGGTTTCCAACTACGCTAGTACTCATCAAAACAAAGTGAATTTTATTTATTTAAAATAGTAAAACATGCAGAAATTACTAAGTAGATTTTAAATGTAATTATTTTATTGTGATCAACCTGTATAAAGTGATCACTCTGAAAAATGTTACATTAATTTATGTAATTCGTTCTCGCCAATAAGTTTTGGCTGTACATATTCTGTATTTGAATTTACTCGTGGCGAATTTTAGATAAGGCTTATTCATAGAGCGTCTATAACTTTGAATCTGAATTATAAATACGCTTTTTTACTCTATTATCATTACGCTATTCACTATTTCAGAAACCATTGATAAGGGTGACCTTGAGATAGGATACCTTTTTTGACTGCAAATGAACTATACATGCACCGCATTAGACCTTTTAAATCTATTTCCAATGTACGGGTATAAGGAAGTTAAAGTTAATACGAAAAACCTTATTTTAGTAACACATTATAAAGTACAACGTAGCAATGTAACCTAGCCTTAAGCACTGTTGACATTTATTTTTAAGTCCCATTCGAATTGTTCTTTCGCATGCCCCCACAGCGAGCGCAGGACGTTATTTTACTGTCACACTAGGCACACAAAGGTTCGTGCTTTATGGAAATGTATACAACCACTTGGACCAACAGTGACATATAGTGCGATTGCAAAGGAAAAATATTCCGTATTATTTTTTATCAAAACTTTATAAGGCGACTGTAAACTAAATTTATCTAGGACTGTAATTAAAAAGGTTTACGATAAAAAGTTAACTTATTACTTAATCACTTTAAGTATTTATTTAGTAAAATATTTACTTTTACTATAATAAAAGATATATAAACTATTATTGTCAGTCCCCTTGCTCCTTGACCAATAACATCATAGAAAATTACAGAAACGCAGAATAGATGGTCTCTGGGGCTTTAAGATTCTAGAGTGAGGACCACGGACCGGCAAGCGCAGCGTAGGGTGTCCACCCGCAAAGTGGACCGAAGACCATGTTACGGTGAAAGAAAACAGGCCGCTACAAACTAGTCTTATTGGATCTCCAGGGAAGGGCAGTTGCCGATTTGTGGCTGTAATAATGATGACAATGATGATGGAATTACAGAAACGCGTTTGATTTTTGAAGAGCTAATTTCAACTGTTCATTGTGAATGTGGTTTCATAATTTTAAACTTTTATTAAAACTATATACTATACTATAAGTGTCAACAAATAATTACTATTTTATTAACGTAAATTAATTTTTGTAAATTAGAATCAATTCAGATAATTAAAAGTTCTATACTGAATACTGAAGATTTTAACAACACGTGCAAGTTACAGGCGCCTCTTAATATTTTTCTCATAAAATTGATAACTTAATACATCAATCATATATTAATACAGCATTTTAAACTTCACTGGTTTTTAGGTGCCAATATCTGTTCTATTTGACAGCGAGAAAGGGTGTTATTATGTTGGTATATTTACATGTACAGAGAGTATTTAAAATTTACAATATCGACCTGAGCGAAAAGGCAGCGGTTACATTACAATTCAAATGAGCGTTTAAATTTACATTCGCAAGATTTATTTCACACTAAAGTATTGTAGCCGAGTAGTCAACAATACGAAGTGTGAACGATATACTACCAAATATCATATTTTTAGAGTTGATACATTTTTATTAAAGAGGGAAAGTACTGCGAAAATTTACTTGCATTAAATAAAAAGCTAAATCTAAAATATAGTGTTTATTTTGTAGTATTTCAAGTACATTTTTGAAATCTTAAATACAAATTAACGTTAGCGTTTTCAAAAAAAGAATTTTTCATGTCACAATTGTTACTGGTAAAAGTGGTTTAAAATAATATTTTTCCTTAAAGTCTATAAAGATTTCAATAGGATATTTCGACTAGAATTAATTTCGCCTTTTTTCAACGTTCACAAAAATCAAAAACATCTGTTACGTTGCCCTACAATTGTTGTTTTGTGATTTGCATTTTGTATTTCTTTTAATACCAAACACTCCCATTATGTCTAACTCACACGCGTTTAAGACTCTTGATGATTTTTGTTACGTAGCCAATAATGAACACGGCGCAATTTAAGTTTTATATCAAATCTAAATTTGATTTATATATATGTGCAAAAGGTTTAAACTGGTGAATGTATAGGTCATTTGTGGGCAAAAAGTTTTAAAGCTTTTACACCTATTTTCAATCATCGTATATAAAGAGATCACTCTGAAATAAGTTAATTAATATATTTTATGTATTGGAATACGACGACAGGCCAAAAATTTCTGGCAATACAAAGTCTGCAGAAACAGAGAATATTTAATTTAGATATGTACCTATAGTGATTCAAAATTAAATTGTAAGCTCTTTTTCTAAAAATATTTCCAAATCTTTCGTCAATTTACGATCCAATATAAAAATGACAAATATTGTGTAAATACATACAATATTTATGTACTATATTAAATAATTTACTAAAATGTAAAAGGAATAACAAATTCATTTCATTGGCACAACATTTCACAGATTAAATGTAAAAAGTGAAATGGTTATTATTACACATATTTAGCCCAGCGATAGAGAACTGACACTTGCGATCAAAGGTCACGGATTACCGGGATGTAATCTTAAAAAAATCACTCAAATTGCGATGAAAATAAAACAGAACGGACTAAAGTATTAATTAAATAATAAAATTCGACTCAGTATGTTCAAATATAATAATGAAAATCAATTAAGTAAGATAAAAAAGCTGCACTTGCTATAAATACACCATATATATTATAAAATATAAATATAAATAATGGGTGAACAAATGGTAGAGACAAATTTTTAAATCATATTAAAATTTAATTTTTATTAAAGTGGTCCGTGTGAGTTACCCCGAAAGAGTTTTGAAAAGCCTCTATAAATAATTGAGTGATTTTTTCGGCGGAAGGCTCTCCTGTGTTGCCCTTAAAGAAATTGCTTTCATCGGAATCTTATTGAGTGGAGACAATCGTATACAACTTAATATTGCTGGCACGTTCTGATTAATGTAGCGTAAAATGAAGACGAAGTAAATAGATGTGTTTATTTTAAACTGTTTTTACATATGTAACCATTCAAATCAACGTTAAATTATTTACTGCCAGCTTTTTATATAAATTGATATTATTATGAACTAATTAAAAGGCGATTGTAAATTTTACAACAGTTATACTATTATTTTGGCAACTAATAAATAGTGATTCATTCTACAACAATTTACAAATAAACTTTAAATAAAACTATTTAATTACTTCTTCAAAATTAAGTCACAAAAAATAATGGAATAGTAACATTTTCTACTATTACATTTATCTGTGTATAAAAAAATCCTTTCGACTTTACATATTTCAAATACAAACTTTATAGTAAGTTCTAACAGAAAAGTAAATAAAACGGATACTTACAAAAGGTTCAGAAAATATAATGACTATTAAAACCTTACACATTTGACAGTTCACGCTTTGTGAATTTATATTGACTTTAAATAACTGCATTTATCGACCATAAATTTTTTTTTTCACAAATCACTAATTAATAAATTACGATTTATTTACTTTTTTTTATTTAAATGCGACAGGGCAGTAACTTCTAGTCGACAGTCTGTCTGGACAGGTAGAAGCTAGTAAAAATAATATTTTGATATTAATTACAACAATTAAAATCAAAAACAAAGTGGATCACAATTTCTAATTTCTTTAATTATTAAAACTCGCTCACTAATTATATTCCTTAAAGCATTTTAATGTCAGATTTTAATCATTATTAAATTGCTGCGTTTCATTAAACAACAAGAAAAGCCGCTTTAGAAAATGGCTGTCACAAGCACGGAGCAGAAGAAATAAAAAAGTCAACTGGAGTTGAACAAATGGGTCACATTTACAGTTTGCTAACAACGGGGAGCGATTCTTAATAGAATTAATTTGTCAAGGGTCAAAAAGGCTGGAGAAGGCGTAACGGTAAATGCAAACAAATCTTGTAGTGGTAAAACCACCTTGATGTCACGTAATAATTCTAAATGTCAAAAAATATGAAACAAATATTTCTTTCTTTTTCGTTTTTTTTTTTTGGAGTGCGATGTTTGATCGCTTGACACTACAATCCGTTGACCGTTGCAATTTTGACATTTACAAATGCCGCTTATTCGAGGTATTCGTATTACATGATTCTCACATTATGTGAATTAATTATATAGGTTTGCCACTGTTCAGAAGTTTTCAGAGGACGTCTGGGAGCGTTCTCTGCGTACTATAATATCTGGGTAGCATCGTATGATTACAGGTATTTTTTTTACTTACATATTCTAACTTGCCTTACTATGCCTTAAAAATCGGGTAGTCTTCGTTAAATTTTCAATGGAAACATAAATCAGCTCCGTACTATATTCTTAAGTGACGCCATTTTTATTGTTACTGGCGTACATTTGAGACATACAAAAAAAAGTACTTTTTTCCTGGTTTTATCGGTACCGTTATAAGGTATCTATTTATACATACTTTTGTTTAATATTTTACCGCATTCTTTTATTAAGTTTACTTTAAATTCACATTGAATTCACTGTGTTGTTACAACAATGTTAGGAAATCTCGTGTTTTTAGACAGGATTTTTAGCCCTTCCACATTTTTTATGGGTTTTTTGTTTTAATGCCTATATCCAAGAGATAACCAGTTATACCCAAGAGCACAATGTTTACTTAAAAAAAAAATCGACTGATTTACAAAAATAACGAATTGAATCATTAACAATTAAAAGTCCTGTACACGATGAACGCAGCTCAGTAATATCTTGTTGTTTGTTTTAAAGATTCGTTCAATTTATTTTCACAGCGGATTTCGTTGCGTGCGACGAGGCGCCATTTTGGATGTCAATACAAATGTCTGTCGGCAGTTATGGACATTTATTCGGCTTAAGACTTTAATTCTGACACATAAATAATTTTAACAGTTTTTTGTAATTTATTTTAGTAATTGTGATTTTATTTGTTTAACCGATAATTACACGGGAACAAATATTCGAATATATTGTTAATGGTTTTGAAGCACGCTTTGCTACACAGCGTAGCGCGGCGTAGCATAGCGCATAAGCTACGCGGTGCTACGATATGCTTCTTTATGCTATACTACGGTATACTAAATATATTGCCCCGCCCTGTACCGAAACAACAATATATTATCGGTATCATATTTATTAATACTTTTTATTAATACGTTAACCTCCAAATATTGTGGCCGTTGCGACCAAGCGTGTCTATAAATTTTAGTGAACTATCTAATAAAATATTAGAATATGACCCCGTTTTTCTCCATATTTTACATAATTGTTCGTAATATGATATAATTCATACAAAGAATATAATTAATTATTAATCGAACTAAAGATTTTTATGCCTTTATTTTTTAATTCATGATCCGTACACGTTTTCACATCATTAAATATATTCGAGAAACTTCTCCAATCATTATCTGATTTAAGAAAGTGAAAAAAGAATATGTACCAATATCCCGTTTCACTTTTGTTAATACCCTCTTTTATACTTCCAAGACATAAAAAGGTACGTTTTTTATTAGCTGTACCCCTGTAAACGAGGCTCCTCGATAGTCTGACATCAAAGCCGGTGCAATAAGCTACATTACAAGCGTCTACAGACCGGATAATTCCAGGGAGGGGGTGTTTCCAATCAAGGTAGGGCCCAGTGGAACGAAACTTCACCGTCTTATACACTTTGAGATATTGCCAAATTAAATATTTTCAACATAATAAGCTTTATTGATCAACGTAATTTTGTGTTTAGTAAAACTGAAAATTTATATTCTGGACTAGACTTTAGAAATTTCCTAGCTACAGCTATACATCGTACTATGGAGAAACATCTCATCTCTCTGTTTATCCTTAACACGTTACGCATATTTATACTTTTTGCAGTAAAGAAAAAAACTTCTTCATATACAGGTTCATTAGTGATAGGTGTAAAAACTTTAAAGAGGTGAATATATAGCATAGTACATGTTCAAAAATTTATGGTATCAAAAATACTCCAGTTCACAGCACAGTAAATACTTTTATTCCACTTTTAATACTCTTAGAGGCCAGCTAACATAGTTTTCACTAGACAACTTATGACTTCGATGGTTATCGAACGAGTGGCTGAGCTCCCAACTCAATAATCATAACGCTGTTTCAACTCTCAATCCTTTTACTGGAAGTTGTCACAAAAGAGTGAAGGGGACGAGTAGTGTTGCCGTTTTAAAAAAAACTATTATAAAATTATTACAATGGTTTGAGAAATAATAAATAAATTTACAGTAATATAGTAAGTAAAAAGCATATTTAAAAAAAACTAACTTTTATAAAATTATTACAATGGTTTGAGAAATAATAAATAAATTAAGAGTAATATAGTAAGAAAAAAGCATATTTAAAAATTTGTAATATGTTAAAATAGATTATTATTACTACTTTTTCCGGTAGGCATTTCAGTGTAGAAAGTTGTTGGTCTGGCGTATTTCAAATAATAAAATAAATTATACTAACATATTTCAGAATTATCACTTTTAGCAAGGTGATTTAAAGTAGATGTAAAAGCCTTAAAACTTTTTGCTGATAAAGGAGCTATGTTAATCCCTTTTAAGCTTTTATTATTATAAGTAATCATCTTGTATAAGTTGTCAAAGTAGATTGGCGGCGACTATCCATCTGTCAGCAGCAGAATTCCAACGCGCGTTCGAATTTTAAATCGACTGAAACTCAATTTATCTCAACTAAAAAGTATTAATAACCAGTGAAATGTAGCTATTATATGGAGTGTTTTTACTATATGTGTGTATACAGTGGTAAGCTATACAAACTAGTCCATAACATGTTTTAACAATTTTTTGGTTTTACGTTTGAATGCAGAACCGCATCATATTAATACAATAACGTCCCATGTCATGTAAATAATGTACGTCCTTTGATATGTTATTTAATTCAAATACATAGTTAAATACGGAGTTAACGTATATATTGTATCAGACATGAAGCCATATATATTTATAACAAGCACCAAGTCGCATTAATATTCGCAAAACGAAAAATTCTCTTTTTTTACGAAATTTTAAAAGAAGTTATTAAACGGCATTAAGCTTAGTTATCTTACCGAATCTAAGATAAGACTGTATTTATACCTATACATAATATAAATCCTCTTGAAAATAAGAACTTAAATTAGTACAGATGTATATTCGTGTATTTTATTGTTAATTTAGCAATATAAAAGTGTCTGAAGAATCAAATTTATTTCGTGTATATATTCATTTTGTTAAAAAAAGACAATTTGCATATTAACTCTATTAATTATATATAAAGATATTGTTGTATCTTGATTTACGTTTATATCATATATTGGTATTGAAAAGCACGCAAAGGCACATTACAATGATGTTTACAAAATAAATATTTAATAGAAGGATGGGAATCCCTCCATGATATTTTAAAAAGACGTTGGTATTTCATTTATTATGTTTGTTGAAATTTAAAAATAGTTAGGCAAAACTAGACATATTTTTATAATTTATCGTGAGAGGAATAATGAACTAGGCATTCACCTTATGTTTATTTGTAATTTTGTGCTGCAATATATCTAATAAAACTGGTTCATTGCGTAGTATTCGCGATAAAAAAAATATAATGCAGTTATAATGTTTTTCTTCAATCCTCACTATTTCACCGCCAACATTATTCTGAATTCAAAATAGTGTTTATATACTATATACATTTTTATTCTAAAAATTTAAATAGCTCTTAACTGAGAAGGTATAGAATTTCTTCAAGGAGGTTGCAATAGTATCTCACTTCAATATTAAGTTTTGTTGTATATCTAGAGGGCGACAGACGCGGCATAAACAGCTTCTGTTATTAAAAATCATTCTCTTTAATAATATGGTTTAATATTTATTTCTGTAGTCGTTGATTAAAAACTATAAGTAATTTAAAAAAAATTAAGTTCTTATTTCGTTCCACCAACGACTGTTACGAAAATATTTAAATCAAATAAGAAAATTGCATTTAACCAAGAACCTCGACCTCTATCGTTATAAATAAATACAGCTACAATACAATCCGATATTAAATAAGATGAATATATTATGGATGAATACATTATGAATATATTCAAATAAAATTAAGAATAATTCTACAATTTGTCTAAAACAAAGACTTATAATATAAGATATAAACATAAATTTTTATATATAATTAAAAATTATAACAAATATTTACAAATTATTTCAACATTAAAAATTAGGAAAACATTACGTAAATCATTTCAATCAATCAACATTCACAAAATATTATAAATATTATGTAAAATAGACTTTAATCACATGACGGCAAATTCCTTAAATATTTTGACATAAAAGTTGCAACTTGTCTCTTAAACTACGCGATTAAACTAGCATAATATATGTCCTAAATAAGAGTTTTCCTTTTTGAATAGCGTAATAAATTACCAATACAGCACGAAAAGAAAGTAAATAAGAAAAATCTTTTTTTGGTAGAAAAATAAGAAAACTTCGACATTTTATTTCCCAGTTACATTCATTTAGAACGTGACAACAATGTTAAAATTTTCTTTTGTCACTCAATAAGACACCTTTTAAGGTGTTTTGTTTAGACGAGAAACGGTTTGATACCTCAGTTATTTATTTATAAATTTAAAGCTCCTTCGCCTAAACGCTCGTTAGCTAGAATTTAGACAAGTCCGGATATTAAACCGACTTTTGATACAACTTAAAACTCAATGTAAGCCCTGTTTAAAAAGGAAGTGCCAACTTCGTTAAAAGGTCAATACCACTTCGACAGTGTGAATAATGATAGGTGCAAAAACTTTAAAAGAAAGAATGTATAGCTTATTTGTCAGCAAAACGTTTTTAAACTTTTGAACCTATTTCTCAACATCAACAAGTAATCGCTCTTAAATATGTTATTTTTTTTTGTAACATGACAGACTCATTACTTCTGGCAACACAAAGTGTATAAAAGAACATTAAGTCCGAATTTGGAAATCGCTTTTTTCTTATTGTATAATTATTACGTTATTTATTATTTATGTTACCATTAATTTTCGGAGAAAGGGTTCACCATACATTATTTTTAGCAAACAAGCCTTTCGTTCTCCCCTTTAAAGCATCTATAACCAATCACTGTATATTTATTTAAGTCTGGCGATAGTTTAATTCGTGTTATATATTTATAGATAAAACTTTTTTTACTTACGTACATATTGACTTTACACTAAAGTACCATATAATGGTATAACAATAGGCGATCTAATCGCAAAGAACTAACCCTTTCAGACAATAATGGAAAGAAATATGAACTAACGAATATTTATTAAATAAAAAATACGTAATAATACCCCTATTTTATCTAAATAATATAATATATATACACACAAATAAAATATCTAAATTAAAATAGAGGTCCTCTCTTTCTCTAGAGCAACGCTCGTGTGATAAATCAATGCATGGGTAAAACCAGCATATCGGCCAAAGTAGATAATATTTATAAAAAAATCAATATCAAGATGTACTCTAGACTTTCTTCTTTACACTGAAACAGGCGATGGTAGACCTTATAATATCATAACAGTGTAGTCAGTACTAGACTGACTAGAACTTATTATACATATTCGAAAAATAGGTAAAATGAACCAAAGAGATGAAAAAAAATCTAAATTAGAATACATAATAATTTTTAAAAATTATATTTTTGTATTTATTTTATATCACTATATTTGGTTACAACTTGGTTACATAAACCAGCTTAGCAGATATATCTTATACTTAAAAATATATAACTCTTCAAATTGTTCTAGGCATGTATCAATATATTATATGTGTATCATGTATAAATATGTCATCATCACATCAGTTGATAGACGTCCAATGCTAAGCTTTCTCAAAAGATCGTTTGTTCATATAAATTACACAATTTAACATATGTTTATTTTTTATATTAGCAGTTAGATGCCCACTGCAAAGCACAGGCCGACTCCAAAGATTGGCACGATGACCGGTCATTCGCTGCCTACATCCAGCGAGTTCCTGCGACCATAACTATGGCGTTGGTCTACTTAGAAGGGTTCCTACCAATGCTGCGTCTAACATTTACATAAATACAATTATATATATAAATTATATTATATAAACGAGTATAAAAGCTTGGCGTCACTATTTCGCACGCCCATTCACAGTTCGTCGACGTCCAGACGTTGGTTTTCAAGTGAATTTCTCCGACGTTTGAATGATGGTTCTGCATAGAAATCAACATTAAGCTTAATGTTTTCAATTCTGAACTCCGGTGGTTTCATCTTCGCCATTGTCTACGCGGACGATAAATTTGAAACGTCATCGCCAACTAAAGTTTCAAAGCGAAATTTATAAGTTCCAACGTCCGGACATTTATAAAAGCATCCGGAAAAAAAACACGGAATACGGTTGAAGAACACAAAGGACAGAATTTATAGTCCACTTCACGTGCCCAGAACACTCGCACGTCGATATAGAGTAACTAGACGCGACATTGTTACAAAGGAATAATAATTGAAAATAGACGTTTCATTAGCACAATTTCGTAACTTAAGTTACCGATGATTAAATTACATTTTTCCTAAAAATATAATACTGGCAGGTGGCAGTCCAAATATAGCCTAGAATAAATGGTCGATGGGGCCTTCAGGTTCTGCAGGGGTAACTACAGACTGGGCAGCATAGCGTAGAACCTCCACCTACAAGATGACCTTGTTACAGACATCGGAAAACATTAAATGCAGGCTGCTTCGAAGATCCTATTGGAAATCTTCGGAAATCGCCTTTCTTCGGCAGTGGACGTCCTGCGGCTGAAATGATAACTATGAATAGATAACAAAGAAAGAGAAATATACCATAAGTCGTTGACATAGTAATAATTTTAATTTAAACTTTATTATAAGTTTAATGATTCAATTAACTCTTTTTTTTCTTAAAAATAATTCATTTATTTATGTTATTATTCACTTACGAACATTTATAATGTGAATGCCAGAAGAATGCCAATGCCAATTAGACAACCTAGACTCAGATTGAACTCCGCTATAATGGCATCCTTTATCCTAAAGCTATGAGGATACCAAACGTACCCTGATCTATGAAAAGCGCACAAGAAACTCAGACGGTTTTTCTTATTGATAAAGTCTAGTAATATGCGGGAATGTAAATGAATTTTTCCTTGTTTTTAAATACAAAAATATAAAGTAACATGTAAATAATGTGCAAAGATTAAATACACGATTGATGTTGGAAGTGGAGAACCGATCACCAACTGCTTCAGCACCTTCATCTACCACAGTTTACCATTACCCCAATCGTGGTCAATCGCGGCCGTTACAACTCATATGGAAAACACATCCAGGAATTACTCATTGGCTCCGTGAAAGCTTTCCCGTATGTACTCCGCAGTACAGGTAAACAAAGCTCAGGACGCGGAATAACTTGCCCTTTGTGCACCATTTATCTACGTGTTACACGTATAATGGGACATTCGCAATTCTTGATAACAATGCCGAGATTCAAGGTGCGCTTTATGGAGGCGGACAGACCGCTTACATATTGTATACCAAATTCCAACCCATCTAATGGCCTTTTCGTAATTTACACTTTTAATATTAATACGAATAGTTAAAATCCAAATTCCAAAGATTTAAAGTATTATTACAAATATTTTTACCAAGGTAAACAATCAGTTGAAGTCTTCGTCGCGGTTGAGTTTAAGGAAAAATAAAACCAAGACAACGATGTATATATGCGGTTTTTTTTTTCATAGAACTATTTTACGAATAACACAAACTGGACTACGTTGCATGGCCGTTAAAATAATGTATTGTTAGCGGTACACAGGGCCAAAAGTACTTGCAATCGAGTGCAGCTAGGTATGCGGCTGTCTTTCTTAACGCCCCTAGTGACACTGACATCTGATCCTTAATTAAAGAGTCCCACATCTACTAAATTGAAAAACACCACATATTTTTTTGTTTCCTAATACATTGCAGAAGTGGTTTTTTTTTTGGTTTTTACAGAAAGTTATAAAAGCATAAGGAAACATAATGACTATTAAAATAGTTCGTGTAACTATTCACCCGCTACAAATTGATGTAATAGTTTAACAGCTGCGTTGGTTAAAATTGAAATAGATTACAAAATTAATTCACTTATTTAATTAGGCTATGTAATGACCACATAGCCTAATTAAATGTTAAAAGAATTCATTTATGTTATCGAGGCACCTTGTTACCAAATAAATAAATATATTAATAATATATTTAAGACATAAATAAGAAAATCCGAAACAATCGACTCGGTTTGTTTTTTTTTTGACTTTATCCGACCACGTCACTAAAACAGAAGTTAAAACCGAATGGCTGTCGACGGGAATTAGACACATTGTTACGCTCCTTCGAAGGAGGACGGGACTCTTGTAATCTTTTAAAGTGCTTAAAGCCGGCAAATAAGGGTTAAGTTTTAAAAGCACTCTGTCCGAGACGGCGTGCGGTGCAAACTTAAAGCTACAAACGCTGTTTATTGGCAAAATGATCTTTTGTAGTGTTCCATTTATATCAACTTGAGATAGCAACAATCAAGGAAATTCAAAAATACATTTAAATACTTTGTCATTAGTTTTAAAATGTAGTTAGAGAGGTCGTAAAACATAACATACACAAAATTTGTTTCAAATTCTAAATATCCGCATTTAAATAGCCAACACTTTTATATCGTTAATTATTTCAACATTATGCAAAGGTCAATGTAGTCGGTCTGTGAATAAGCCGCCACCAGCTCGGAATGCTGATGCCGGTGAGAAGAGCCAAGAAAGAGGCAAGAAACTCAACAGTAGCTTTTTTTAAATGAAATTTTACAATTTTGTTACACATAGATAATTATCTATATTTATCGTAGAAATAATGATAAATCAAATTATTTATCCCTATAATATTTACGAACAGCTGGCTAATCCGACACTGTCCTATCTTGCTATGAATGTTCAATTCGAACCTTAATTAATAAAAAGGAATTTAAAGTACATGTTTATTATGATTTCAGACAGAACATATGATGCTATTTCAACAAGAGAACAGAGGAATAGGCGGCGTACAATTAACCATGTAAAACATGGATTTTCAAAATTGGTGTCAAAAATATTCCAACACCGCCATTGCGATTTATTTGATTGAAATTACAAGCCTATTTCAAAACTGTTTTTTTTTTCAAAATGACCTTCAACAACATATTCGTAAGCTTATATAAAGTTAAATAATATCGGATAAAATTCTCATTATTACATTTTTCCTTTTTCTTCTTCCTTTTCAGCCAATAGACGTCAGTTGCAAGACACAGGTCTCTCTCATCGATTACCGGTTTGGATATGTTTTATTATTATATAGAATCATAATAGAGATTTTTTTATATACAAAGATTTTTTCAGTTCCCCTGAATTCTGTGTAGACCTGTATTACAGAATCAGACGACATTATTATTATACAATGATTTCAAAGGTTTTGTTCGTTAAATAATGGTAAATAATAATGTTAAACAATTTTTTTAATATAATTGTTACTAACATTTGGTTATTTTTATTAACATTAACATTTTTAAATAATTTTTTTAATATTATATCCAAATTCAGTTTTAAAAGTAGCCACTAATTATGTTAGTTATATTAAATTATAAAGAGATAATAATAATAAAAAACCTGTATATAATTATGTGTTTAAAAACCATTAATTTAATATAACTCTTCAAATGCATTATACATAATGTAATTTGAATTGTTTATTTCAATTAATATCACGTCAGTAACAATTTTACTAGCGATTGATTACACACGTCATTGGCTGACACATCTCACCGGTAATTGGTCCCATTGCAATCACTGACTGAAATGTGGCTATGATTGCTGAATCGTGAAAATCGTAACTTAGTTATCTGCCACCGATGGTAAGCGGACAAAGTGTAAAGCCGAAACCATAATAAAAATTTTATTCGTTTTCTGATACATAATAAACCTTTTTGCAATGTTATCTGTTAATTTTGGTTACGTAGTAATAAAGGTTAATTAATTTTAAAAAAGGATTTAAAAACAAAACTCCATTCAAAACGAAACAAACGAAGGTAAACCCTAAAATAACTTATAATTCTCTCTGAGGATTAATATGTAGCGGTCATAAACGAGTATTAAAACTAAGTTCTTCGCCTATCGGAACAGTCTGCTTTCCAACATTTTTTTCTTACTTCATGTATTTAAAACGAATACTACTGGATATCCTCTACATAATGGTTATGGTCCGTTAGACCCTGTTAATCCAGGCTGCTTCCAATCAATACTGATGAAATGAGGTCTATGTTCAATTGTGGACGTTCCACGACTAATGGTGATGGAGAACATTCATAGTGACCTCTGTACTTCACGTGAAGAATTTCAAAATAGCTCAATTTTATTGAAACTGAAATCAAATTGAGAATTGCTAGAGAGCTTCTGTAATGAGATTCTTCAAAATATAATAAAGCTATGAGGATAATAAACGCTCCCTAATCTATAAACAACCAACGTTCAATTCGGATTCCTTGTTATATAAATATAGTATTTCATCTTCGAAAGTATAATAAAAATCCTTAATTTGAGGTATAGACAGAAAACAAAATGGCGTAGAAACAGCTCATCAACTAAGCTGTCAAAAATTACCTGTTTAGGTAAAGGCAAAACAAATTTTATAGGTGACCTGATGTCTGTACTGTCGAAAGCCTTTACCTTTATTCAGTATACATCGTGACGGGTAATTTCCGTTCAGGTGATAATATCATTTATATGTATACTAGGTATTTTGTATTCAATGACATAAAAAGTGGCATTTGTCTTTATTCACATATATCCCAGTTTTCTAATCTAAGGCAAAAGAAAAGCGAGTTTTACACAAAAAAAAGTATATTTTAAAGTACGTCCTCCTAAAATCATTTCAAGCTCCTCACTTATCATATTCTTTTTTATATATATAAACAAACAGTTCACTGCACGCTGCACCAATTTAATGAACACCCCTCAATCCCTTCTTAATATTATATTTATTATATTCTTGCCATGTCTACAATATATATGTCTCATTGCCTTAAGTTTCCAAAGATATTGCGGTAAGATAGCACATAGATGGAAACCTCTTATATGTTATATCACCTACCTGTTGCTTTAAAATGGAAAAATATATATTTGTAACATATTTCAGAATGATCACTTTATAAGGAATAATATAAATAGATTTAAAAGATTTAAAGCTTGTTGCTGAAGGTAAGCTATAACATTCAACCATTTCAAACTTCCAGACATATTTCCGATCACTTTGTACATAAAACATTAGAGACTTTTCTTGGAGATTTAGATTCTTAGATTCTTTTATAATACGCCATCAAACAAAAGTACATAGCCATTAATATTTTTCGATTTGAGGACACTATAATTGATGCAATTGAAAGGCTAATGGTATGAATCATCCAAAGTATCAATAAAACGTGGATAAATGTTTTAATACAGATTTGTAATATAAAAGGTTAGAAGGGAAGTTATCAACTCGATACGCTTATAAATTGTGCCGCGCGCTAAAAATGTACATACGACAATCGGATCTGGCTTTAAATAAATAATGAGGGAACATGCGCACCCGACGCCGGTGTCGGGACACTTTGCGACATTTAACTTTTTAATAACAGCCTTCCAAGGATCACTTTGTCAAGGTATCTTGTACACTATTATTTCAATTCTAAAATTAAACTAGAACAGCTTACAAACATGTTTCAAGTATACGTAACTTATATTATCATATCAAGTGTAACAGAAACATAAACAACTGAAATTTTGGTATATAAAATTACTTTTTAGACGCACATGGTCTTAAAATAAGTCTAAGATATGTTGAAAGGTATTTTTTTAAAAAGTTTACAAATATTGATAGATTGTATTAGGATAGTGCAATCGTAGGTCGCGGGTTCGATTCCCGAAGTGCAATCTTTTATATATTTCACACCCTGTGCATTGATTATATACGATTGCCACTGTTCACAAACAAATTTCTAGAGGTTAGGCAGCAGCGTCTTCTGCGTGTCATAGTACCACAATGGAATCGCCAACCAGATTTGGCGATGTAGGTATATCCCCTATAGATATCCTTAGAAGAGACTTATGCTTAACAGTTTAACCATTTACTCACGAACTTAATAAACAGAGTGAAACAATAGATAGTCCTATAAAAAGAGCAAATAATCATGAAATATAAGAATAGATAGTAAAATGCATAAGCTAATTTTATCGAATCACAATTAAATTATTTTTTTTTGTTTTCGGAATATTAATGCAAATATAAATTTAGACAGGTATTGACATGCTCTTAAATACAGGAAATAAAATATTTTTTTCCTAGTGGTAGTCAAAATATGGTTTGAATACAATATTAATTTTTCGGAAATATTTAAGGCAATACAAAATGGCTTTGCGGCAAAGATCCACAGCTTAAATAAATACACGAAAAAGATGAAAAGAGAACACAATTATATTCATCGACAGAGAGACGTCGTCAAACGAACTTCACTAAATTATGTCACGAAAGGTTCCCGACATTTCAATTATTAAAAAAGAAAAAATTCAAAGAAAGTACGCCATGATGAATTGTTTGAAAGATATCTCGATTTAATATTGAAACATTCCAGTCGTTTATTTGAGATCGATATCCAGTTTGTCAGAGACGTCAGTCCAATGTCGAAGTATTGTAATTTGATATCTCTGTAAATAACAGGTACGAGTTGGATGGCGCAATTGTTACATCTATACACACTTTACGACAAAAGCTGGTTAACGAAAGAATAGATGCGGCAGTTTTGATTTTATGAAGCTAGCGTTTAACATTATCGCCTTTTTCAACGATGTTTTGAAAACGCCCAGACATGGCGCCAAATATATTAGTCGCCAAAGAAGATCGAACCTGTTTTACGAGAGCCAAGCAAATGTCAAAAATAATACGAGTATAGTAGCTACGAATATTGTTGCAGTATATCCTTAAAATAAAATCAATTTCATATGAGACCAACGATCTAAAACCCTGTTAAAAATGAAATCATCTTAATTTTTTTTAAAGAAATACATGGGGTTTATGGCGCAGTACATAATTAGAAAATATAATGAATTCATCATAAGATAAGCGATGTTATGTACAAAAGCTCAAAACTTTTTACTTCATGTCGTTAGACGCTCGGAAAATTTTGTGAAAAATGTTGGTTATAATTTATTACGATTGATTAGATTATTTAAAACAAAGAATAAGTTTGTTCCAAATTTAAACTATTCAAATTTTACCGGCATTAATAATCTATCGTATATTATAGAAAGATGGATTTGCGTTGAAACATTTTATTACAACGGTTTTTACCAAAAATTTACAGGCTCTTTTTTCTTTTGAATAAAATTATCTAGTTAATTTTATATCAATAACACACCCCATGTTATATCCGTTTTTAATGCGACAGTACAATTTTAAATTAGTCGCTTGGTTTTTACTTTTAATCTACCAGAACAAACTTTAATACCGTCTTTTCAAGAATAACTATCTAACAATACAGTTACTGTTAAACCAACACTAAGGCAATGTATCCAGCCTTTTACATGTCGGATTATTTCTAGAACTATTATACACCTAATATCTCAATTCCATGAAGTCTTATGAACATTTTTGCATAATTTTAAAAGGGAACTAATATTGAAGGAGATAAGGTCGAAAGTCGGACGTTAATTTAAAAGTATAAAATGTCAAGGAGAATAGTAAACGAATTGCTAATGTGACGGAGAAATCCTTTGTTGAATTTTACAAAGAGCCAGTGAATGGATGCGGTAGACTCAGTTAATATTTATTTTTAATTACCTTTCCGACTGCAGTCTTAGATGTCTCAGTGCTAGTTAAACTCCTTTGCTGGTTTTTAATAAATGAAAATGTGTTTTAATTGCGACTTCATTACAATTATACGAGACGTAAAACTGAAACTTTTCAGATTGCCAAAAATTAAAAGAACCTTTTCAATTATTTTCTATTTTTCAAAATAATCCCCTCGATAATATATGCGTCGTTGTTACCTGTAAAACCATTCTTAGAAGCAAGGTACCCACTACTCTTTAAGGGTTTTCTACTACGTTTTACAGAGCCGCCTTCACCCCTTCAGCATCTTAAATATTTTTCAGAATAAATGGAGGTCGTATGATGCAGTGTCGGGACTAATAAGAGAATCTCCCAACAATTACACACTTGTCAAATCTTCGGTTGTTTGTATAGCCGAGTGCGTGAAGTCCTGATGACGGAAAGTTTTGCTCCGTCGACATTTATCGATATTTTTCCATAACAACAGACTAACAATTTCTAGTGTACCACCCTTTTGGAGAAGAATTTGCAATAATTTATATTAATTACATAATAGTCCTTTCGACCAAAAGCGATGCGATTATATGATTTTGGTAGTAATTTTGAATTTCGTCGTTGTTTCAGCCCATAGACGCCCATTGTAAGTCATAGGCCTTTCCAAAGATCTCTATGGGGATATACCAAATTCGTCAAGCTTGGCTGGCGGTATCGTAGTATGGTATTATCGTACACAGAGGACACTGCTCTCATCCTCTGGAAACTTATTTGTGAGCTGTGGTAATAATTAATGACAAAATGTGAATCATATGAGATTGTATCTCAGGAATCGAACCCGCTATGAATTTACTTGCTGGTTCTTGTCAGATTAAATGATGTTGTAGCACAACTACGATGTTATTTTCGTCAGCCGCTGTTAAAAGACGTCTCTGAAGTGGTCACATAAAACTAATAACAACGTGGTTGAATCTTTTGAAACAGGTGTAAATAGAAGCATGAGATCTACATTCATCACCTAGAATTAATCGAAATCTATTGTCACTTTGATGCTGAGAGAGACCGTAATAAAAATTGGAAATTTAATAGAACAATATTTATTCGTTGTTAAACCATAATTATGATAAAACTTTTTTTACGTTAGCGTCATTTTGTGAAAATAAATGTCAGGATAATATAATATACATAGGAAGTTTAGAAAAGAATATAATTATCTTTCACTCCTTTAGAATTTTGAAATTGATTTTTAATATTATTTGAAAAGTGACCAGTTATAAGAGCTTTCAGAGTCGCAATAGTATATTTGTATTTTTATATATTGTAAATAGAAATAACATTACTTCTAATACTATAAAATTCAAGGAGTTAAACATTTGTTGAAAATTCGAATATAATATATGGATATATTTTTAAAATAATATAGAGAATTCTTCTAGAGAAAACAGAAAGAAAGAAAAGATGTTTTATTCTTGCCTTATAATTATAACAAGTAAAATATCATAGTTATTAATATTATAAGTAGCAAGCTATTAAAAAAAATACCAGGGAACCGTTACTATGTACCACAGTATACAATAACCCGTATTAAAGCGATGATTTTCATTACGGGACCCAATTATTTTATTATTTATTTTAGTAACTGCTCGCAATCTCAATAAATGTGATCGGGAAAAGAAAAAAATATAAATTTATAAGAGACAAAAAATAAAAACAGAAATTAAATGCAAATGTACAAGTATAATTAATATGATGTATGTACATATGTTTATAATATTAATCTAATTAGATGTAAAATAACTTTCAGAATAATTATTTATTATGACACGATTTCGAGTTGCATATTCAATCCTCTTAAGACATATTTACATAATATATATTGTCGATTCTTTTTACCACGGCCGACAAATAGTAAAGAAAAACATCGTTATGAAATCGTATAACCCGGTACACAGTCCACTAGTTCCCCCTCTACGAGATTTCTGTCCAACAGTGGTAATATTACGAGAAGAATATACATTGACTACTTTATCTATTTCCATGATACGCCTAATATTCTTCACGAAATCCTGTATACATATATGATATGTTACAACAAAAAATGAAATTTATTCAATAATTTTGATAAAGAATTACGGGGCTCGGTAATTTCCCAGTCCATTTTAATACAGCGCGAGTAAGTTATTCAACATGTAGTGACCTCAACGACGCCATAACTAACGTCAAAACGTTCTGATGCGTCGGTTATCACGTTAAATGTGGTGTGCTCGTAATATTTCAGCGTTGCTTCCACTCGAGCGCGCTTGGAACCCGACGCCGGACTGTCTGCGACGGGGCTGTCTACTATTCCTTGTTTATGGCCTCCTGGTGTAACTTGACCGCTTCTTTACTTTGCATAATTTTCACTATTATTAACCTTTACAATACGAGAACTACGCCTCGATCCTAAAGTATCCGTTGTTATACACTTTTAAATATAAAACGGATTTCGTAATATTTTTTTGGATTCATTGGTTGGAATACATTATTGTATTGCAATCTCACATCAACGCTTGTACTGATTTTTTTCTGATTCGGTAATGAAAGTAATATGTCTCAGCGTTGCTACCCAAAACACGATCGTGCCTCAAGCCCGCGGAATTGGTATGTACCAGGAAGGTAGCACTTTCCTTCATTAAAATCTCCTTTTACGTAATTATATGAATTCTGTAGTGTTTTTAATACATATTTGATGTCAGCTTAGCCGAGATCACAAGTAATTTTCAGTTATTATAACCAATACAACAGTTCCAATGCGACATGTTTCGAAATATCTTATATCCGACTAATAGCGTTACAACATCTAAACAGATACGCCGAACGCATTGGCATTTCAAGGTTCAGTTTACTGGTATAGGTACTTGTACAAGTTTACTTGCATACAACCACACCTTAAATATGTATCCTACAATAATAATTATTCCACTATTACACGAATTTCTACAAAACATTGTCATAAATATATTTGCAAATCCATGATGCACGTACGTTGGTATTGAAGACATTATAAAAGAGTTTTAACGAGAGCCAATACTAACAATAAACACGTGTAAACTAAAAAAGCATATTGACAAATATCCTTTGATTCTTTTGAAATTTACGTAATTCCCACCTCCGAGCGTTCGCTATATATCACAGGCAACTACGAACAAAGGGGCCCCTGGTGGTGAAGTATGAGTAATAGGTCACATTGGGGATATATTAGAGGGATGGGAGTTCGCCGGGAAATTGATAGTCACCGGTATTTGCCGTTACGGAAAATATTTAACAATCTTCTTTAATTAAAAATCTTTCAAATAATAAGTTTATAAATTTCCTAAGATACATACATCAACGTAATATTCAAAGTGTGTAAAGCTTTTTGCAAGATCCTTAATGTTTTTAATGGGGCGAATACCTGGGCGGCCAAATTGAAAAAAGAAAAAAGCCATTTTAGTCGTAAGATGTTCACTGCTGGACATGACAGGAAGATGTCTTCCTCATAGATTTCCAATGGGACAGGTTCTTTATTTTATGACCCCGTTTTTGGAGACCTCATTCTCCCTACCATGTGTAAGCAGGGATCTTTTTGGGATTATTTTTATAATTTTTTCACCTAATCTATAATTTTCATTCTCATCTTACATACTTTTTATTGTCTTTTATTCTTTCCCATACTTTTACAAACATACATCTCCTCACTTTGACATCCTTCTTTCAAAGATTCCTCATTGACGTTCATTCATTTTTAACTTTGTTCGTTTAGTATCAACATCGATCTTTTTTTTTATTGGTAATTCTCATTTATTATTATATTTCGTACTAGCCATATCACAGGATATTTTTGATACGATTTCAAAACTTTAACAGAGATTTAATTTTTTTATCACTTTCATTTGTACTTGTTATTTATTACTTAAAGATCTGGCAATGCTCCGCATTACTTACCGATAAGGCGATGTTGTCCTCCTCTATTACCTCTGCTAGCTGAGAGAGGCATTCTATTCTTAACAGTTCAAAAACAAGCCTTATAGGTGGACATTTCGCAGTGCGCTTAACGGTCTACGGTCTTTGGAATCTTAAGGCATCAAATAAATCGCGTTGAAAGGGAAGGGGCCGTGTACAGTGTTCGAGGCTGACAACCACCAAAGCAGGTTCAGAAAGACCTCCTCACTAACCTCCACCGCATGAAATTTCACTGTGAATTCCTAATTATTTTGTTAATAAAGTCATAGTACATGTTTAATTTAGTTGTGTGGGCTTTAGATAATTTTGTTTCCGACAGAAAAGTAAGTTATGTTTGTAGTACACATTTCAATGTTTTTGAAAATAGAAACAATCCCATTCTACAAGACGTAAATGGTATGAAAGGTTCTTCATGATGTAAATATTTATTGATTCAATACATGTAGGCTGTTGATTCGCCCTTACGTCTAATTAGTTCAAGTAACTAGTTCCAAATTGATGCTTCATAAAGAAATTCGCCGAAGCAGTGGAATTCAGCGTTAGTGTTTGCGAATCCTACCAGGATTACAACCCCAGCCTCCGGAGAGTCGATGGCAAATATTGACAATTCGCTGCTTTAATGCCGACGGCAAACAATCGACGATTAGGACAGCATTCGCTGTAAGGATTTCTGATTGCTTGTGAAGAAATTAGCAAATAAATCTAGTTATTTTCACTTACAATTGATCCGTATAGTTCTGGAATATTGTTACACTCCTTATTTTAAATTAAAATATTTTTTGACCTTATGCATTTTTAAAATTTTTTCTTGGTTGTAATAAATTTTAAAATAAAAGGTATATGAACGATGTATAATGCAGTTCGATCAAAGCAAATAATAAGAGCTAAATACTATTTACTCTTACTGTAACTTACCTTAAGAAAATAATTAAAATTTAAATCCTTTTTCCAAATGATAACTATTTTTTTTTAAATTCTTGAATTTTATATCTTTGTCGTCATTTCAATAACAACTTGGCACACTTAACACAACTTATACAGTATTTTTAAGGGTACATACGATCCATACGTGACAATAAGTAAGGTGGCATATTCCGATACCGGAGGTTTAGAGCGGTCCTCCACCGTGGTTTAATAAGTAGCACGGGACTCTCCTATCAGGATAGAAATTTTAATTAATTATAATTTATAAATAGAATATAGTACAGGTTGAACCCAAACAACATTTTCCATGTATATCAACCACTAGGAAACCAACATCGATCACATTGGAAATTAATTTAAGTAAAAAATTATAATTTGGTTTTAAAACAAAAACATTAACGGGAATCCTGTACACAGCGAAAGGCGCACCGCAAATAAGAGGGCGCGTATTCAAAGCCCCGCAATTTGCAATGCTGCCTTTTTTACACTTATTGGTACATCTTAATTCCTCTCACAACGCCCGGTTATATCTCAGCCGTTGTTTATTTTTTTTCACACAAAAGAATGTATTTAGGGCGTAGAGCTTTAGTGTCGCAATAAATAAATAACATCTTATCACTTTGGGTGATCTATTGTTTCGCTATTTTGTTGTGCCATCTATTATCTTCGATCAAAGTGTAGGTGTTACGCTTGGATTTCTTTACGAAATCTAATAACGTATAAAGAGATCTATAGATGAACTATAATAACCGTCAAATTTCAAAGGATTGGTATGTTGAAGAGACAGCGGGTAAGCCTCTTAGTGTGGAGAAGAGGTTTCTGCTAAGGCTTTAAGGTTAAGGAGTAGAGAACTGACATGAACACCAAAAAACGGCCTACCACAACGTCATGTTAAGGTTATCGATCATCTTTCAACCGGTCCTGTTCAAAATAAGTAAATAAAGGTAAGAATCAAAAATAATAATATCTTAAAAATTGATTAATACTTATTTAAATTAATATATTATATTGTTTACTATCTGTCCCTGCTGACTTTTTACTGCCAGAAGTTATTAGCTTGCCGCATTTAAATAAAAAATATTTAATATAATCTATTTCAAGGTAATGACTTAATACAAAGTAATTGGAAAATAGGTGTTAAAGATTTAAAGCTTTTTATTAATAAACCAGCTGCTTATTCAGCTTTTATACCTATAAGCAACCATCTTGTATAACTTGTCTAAGCAATTGCTTTTGGCTTGACAAGACCTACTCTCTGTTACTTTAGTATTTCAAAGCAAAATTAAGTCATAAAATAATAAGGCTTGTGTATAATTCAAGAAAGCGGAACTGGACGCACTTCACGACTTAAAAATCTCAAAATACAGGTTCATAATAATAACACTGTTCAAAGTTGGAACTTCCAAAGTCAAGCCCACGTTGATTGTTAACTTTTGACCAGAGAGCACTAGAAGAAAAATAACAAGTTTGCGAAATTTACTGGTTGGTTGAACATCTGTACATTATTTTCTATTGCCACTAAACAAAAGAATATGAGAATATAATATAGGCCTGTTCTTTTTAAGAATTTCATTCCAAAAGATGAATAGTACTTGAAGATCATTCCGCGTGAAATCCGCTAAAGTTAACCGCATTTATATTTATATATTCAGACCCTATAAACAAGTCCCGGGGGATACCGCGCTAAAGTTATGCAAATTTTGCTCTTCAGTGGAGCACAATTAGAAGTGATTATTACGCAAAATTGTATTTCGCTGTTCAAGGGTTTCTGATCAATTTTATTATATACGTAGACAAGAAATCATAAAAGTAATAATCGTTGATATTAAATTACTCCGAAAAAAAATTCTAATATCACCAGCAGTAAGAAGGTCGTAGCCCGTAATAACTACGGATGTATCATATAAGTAACATAACCCGCACGTATTTAAAAACGAAAATTAATCGGTTAAGGTTATAACCAAGCTGCAGAAACCGCTGCATCTTAAGAATGTATGGCGTTTTGGGCAGAGGAGATTGGCGTTAAACGCAAGGAAAGAAAAGCATAAGAAATAATTGCAGAAACGGTTTAATAAAACAAGCGTTACGAACCGTTACGGACATGTAGAGATATAATGTGCATTGAAATGATAATAACTTTGTAGTTCACGCATTTTATCGTGCGACGGATGTTTCGAAAACGCCAGCGCAGTCTTCAACACAGTTTAGATCCCTGACGGCCCTGCGTAATTGTATCCTTTGATAGCGCCCCTCGTTGCGAAGCATGCCAAATTAGAATATTAAAGTCGAATGAAAAGAAAAAAACTCATTTGCACGCACTTTAACATCTGCGCCCGCCATCGCTCTGTATAATTATAATACGTTAAACTTTCGCTGTGAAGACATCTTAGTACCATTTATTTATAACATTCATGTTCATATATATTAACTGCTACGACTCAATATAATAGCATCATGATCGTCATTCCAGCAATAGAACGTCCACAGCTGGACAAAGGCCTCCATAGGTACTAATAAGATTGGATGGAAACGGCCAGCATCAAGTACTTTCCGACGCCATCAATAAAGTCATCTGTCCACTTTGCTGGTTGGTGGTCTCACAACTCATCTCAGTCTCAGGAGGCACCAGCGGCTATCTGTTCTGCTCGCTATGTGGCCCGTCCACTATCACATCAGCTCACCAATTTACTGGGTTACTTTCGTTCTTTTCTTATTGTTATAGTAGAGAAATCCAAGCATATAATCTAAATTTTGATGGAAGATTATTACTGGCAACATTCTACCAAAGAATCTTTAGGCTCCTAAAAAATTTTATAACGCTTTTAAGTTATATAATTCATTTATATAATTTGCAATATTTATGGAGTAAGAACTTTAAAAGAAGGTCGTATAAGTTTGTTGATAAATAAGAAAGGAAAAAATTAAGAATTGAAAAGGAACAGACATGCGTGAGGCGAAGCGTAATAAATATTTTATGACACCATCTTCGTGTCTCCAATATACGAGCTTTATGGTCCGCCTACACAAACGTAAGCTTTTATATGGCAAGTGTTGTATATTAATTAACCTGACATCTATACAACTCAGTTAAACTTCACTGCACGCGGCTAAAATTGGTTTCATTACAACCGTCGGCACTTATGTAACTATCAATTTGATATTAAACCACTAATTTATCTACATGCATTGTCAAAAAGTTTTTTAATTACACAGACTATAAAAAGACATTCATCTTTTTATATATAAAGGTGTCACTTCCTTGTAAAATCGTGTAATTATTGAAAATTATTATAGTAGGATTGACACATATTTTATATTCAACTGATTGTTAAAAATTAATTATGGAAGGTGAACGAATTATCTTGTTAAGATCATAGGAAGACGCTGAATGCAGTTTGCTTCCAACCAATTCTATTAAAAAACTATGGGAGAAGCCTGTGTCTAACAGTGGACTTAGTACGGCTAAAATCATGATGTACAATGGTGATGAACACATAAAGTTGCTTTATGATAAGTGTAAATAATAATGCAGTGACTGCACAAGAGAAAGAGAGAGAGAGTTGTTTCGTTTATCAGTAAAGATGTTATAAAGTTTTCAAATATAAGAGCATTGTACGAAACTGTCTTGTAATGAAAGTATACGAATTAATGTTAATGATATCAATCACAGTCACCGGTAGAAGCAGCGTTTTCAGACCCTCAGGTGATATATTCAGGATCGTGGTGGTAATTCTTTGGATGCTGCAGTACATGACTGATCATTCTAGCACTTTGACGGAAGCTTAAGCCTTGCAGTAGGCGTATATCAGCTGACATGAATAAATTAATGCATCCCTGATAATAATATTTTATTATCATAAAGTCTAATATTGCACAGTTTTGTACACCCACTTTACTAATAACGCTTTCTTCTATACGTGAACTGAAAATAGAACAATTTATAACTCTTAATAATTTTACAGCCGTTCAAACAACAATGACCTTTATGGAAGCACGTGAATAGAACTCGCGTTATATATCCAGTAACCGAATAACCCAATAAAAGAATAAACCCGTAAATCTGTGTAAAAACGTCATAGCGTGACGAAGGGGCCATTGTGTGCAGACTTGCTCGCACGGGCGGTCTCATTGTTACAAGTGACGTATTTACATATTGTTCTTTCTCTAGATAAACACTGCAGCAAATGAGATACAAAAAGAATTGAATATCACAAAGTATCTCTCGATTACTGGCAGACGGTATTTGTTTTTTCAAGGACACTGTATTATTTGCGTTCGAATTTTAAAAAAGTTATTTGTTTTCGCGATTTGTAAATAATAATGATATTATACAGGTATTAAAGCTTTATAGGTAAAAGTTCTATAGGCATATTTATAATTTATTTATCAGTAATTGTGTCTGTATTCGATTTTATTATTTTTTTTAAGTTTACCGTTTAGGTATCAAGAAAACTTAGTCTTGTATCATAGACAACATAAGTTATACTTTTTTTTTAAACAAAAAGGTATGAAAATAAAAATATGGATGAAACTAATCTTACTAAAATTAAGTCTATAAATATCTCAACATCTTACGAATTAAATCTGTGTATAAAAAATATTATAAATAGCAACAGGACACCAACATTTTCAAGGCACACGTCAAATAAATTGCATTCTATTCTTCCGACTTTTTTAACGGTCAAGTTTTCTGTTTTTAGCACAAAGCAATCTAATTTTAAAAATTTTTACATTGTTACACAAACATTTATGAACTTATTTCAAGTTCTATAAATACCCTAATTTTTAATCATATTTAATATAGTAAAGATAACAAATAAAACATAATGAATATTTACCATATTTAATTTACTTTATTATTGACAAATAATTATACATTTAAGTACCGATACACAACTAAATTTGTGATAAGACGTGTGTGACGTATATTTAAAATTCTTTACTGTACTGTACTTGTATTGTATTGTGTAATAATAAACAAAAGAGTACAATGGGCGGACAAGGCTTTTACAGATAACAATGTTATGGAAAAGGTAGAAGTATAAATGACGGTAGTTAGCGTGTACAAAACATACTTATATACAGACATACATAAACATACATTGACATACATACACATATAAATAAAATATATACGTATAATAAATAAGACATAATACGTATTATAAATATAATATAATAATGAACAAAAACATGAAACTGATTTGGATCATACTTACAACAGAAAGAATAAAGAAACAAAGGAAGAAAAAGAAATGAATTAACAGATAAATAATCATATGTCTAGTAAATAGTTCTTAACCATTTTCTTTATAATAAGTAGTGACTTAGCACGTCTTATATTCAGCGGTAAATTATTCCACAATCGAACCGCCCGTGTGGTAAAAGAATTGGCCATAAACGAAGAAGAAGTAAATCGTCATATCGCATTATAACTTAAAAAACTTTTTTTTTAATTCTTTGTAATTTCCCTAATACTCTCATACCAAATTAAAGCATAAAGTTTGGGCATAGGAATAAGAATTTTAGTATATAATTTTTCATCAACATCAAAAAATCATGTCCGAAAATATTTCGTCGCTGTAACATAAAGAAATCTATTCGTGAGCTCTGACCGTGTACTAACGCGTATGCCGCCATCGCAAATGAAAATGGAGATTAAATACCAATCCAGTAGAAGCAATGAATGCACATAAAATGATTCACATCGATAAAAGGCATTCCTGCCGCACCGCTTCCCCGATACACGGATATTTCCGACGTTTCAATAAGTTATGAAACCTTTTTTCTGCTCGTGTTTTGTGTTTTGTACGCCCGCCCGATCTCCCTTCGCCCCTCCGTCCTCGCCGCCAACGTCGTGAGCTCGGAAGGAGTTGTAATTGAATTACACAGCTTACCTATGTTCTGGGAATGGAGAAGTTGTTTGCTATTTTTTTTTTCAATTTTTTTTTAAATGTCGATCATTTCCACACTAGATACTGATACACCTTGTTATGATCAATGTAGTACAGTTTCTTAATAAAATTCAGAGTTTTAACAAATCAATACATGTGAATCTAATCACTAAGTTATCAAAGGAACCTGAAAATGTCCTGGCTTATATATAACGTAGCATATGGGCTATAATTTAATGTTAAGAATTATTTTTCTTTTTTTTTTTTGGATCTTATACCTATACAAAAACATATGTGCTGGTCACTCAATAGCCGCTATCGATATGTAAGATCTGGCAATATTTCTGCTAACTTCGCCATAACATTTCATGTTTTTCAGTATGTTTCATTTTATCAAAGAGAATTCCAATATAGGTTAATCTTCCTCTACGGGTGCAATGAAACGGTTTTGCCAAACTCTGGATAAAACCTCTCGATCTTCTTTCCTTGACTCTAATGGTCTCTCGAATCTGCTGCTTACGTTATAATTTGGACGAAGGCTTGCTTTAAGCTCTTCGAACATCCACTCTCTCACTCTGCAGCCTCCTCTTATATTACTAAAAAATTCAATACACATAGTGTAAATCTAAATACCACAGTAATACAATAAACCAAGAAAGTAGTAAGTAAAAATGAGGAAAAAAAAGTCAAAAAAAAATTTTATTTTAAAGATTAAACGAGTCTCTAAAGATGTTTGTGTTAGAAATAGAGGCGACTTGAGCAGTTGCGGAAGTGTATTCGTAAGGATTCTCGAAGGTGCTAAACTATCGTAATTATCGGTAGACTTCCACATATTCTTTAATTCTTTTTATAAATCATAAAAATATTTGAACAGGAACTGTTATCGCCATAAATGTACAAACTATACGCTTAAAGCTAAAAATAGCTTCGTATTACTATAATTAATAGCATTAAAAATACCAACCAAAACAATACGATATCGCTTACACGAAACAAAGCAACCACGAAATCGGATTATGCAGACGGATTATGTTTAAAGACTTTATGGTATAATAAACGTACAAGGAAGGGTGCATGGATTGTAACGAAATTTTAATAGCTTAGCTATGTACACGAAGGGTTAAGTGTAAAGATTAAAAAAGGTATTCTTTTTCACGTACACGCCATACATATGAAGCGTTCTGTAAACATTACTAATACCGTTAAAATCACATAGCTGAAATGAATAATTTTCGTTTTATAACACTGTTAAGTGTTCTTTATAAAATACTTTAACACCAATTCAGAATAATTTTTATTAAATATATTATTTTAAATCAAAAATCAATAAATAGTAGTAGAGATGATAATGTTAAGTCAATAAGACTTAACAAAATTAAATATATATTAACTAAAAATAAAATTAATAATAAATTAATATCTTCACAAAAGTTTTTATATTTATTGTTTTGTGGCAGAAGAAACTTTTGTTATGGACTTACTCTATGGATTTATAATAGAGCACTAAAATTATATACAGAGTACTTAGTAGAACAAAACGTTGGTACCTATATTTCAATAATTAAATCTGTCAAACGTATTTTTCAAATTTTATAATTTTTTTTGTCTTTAGTGTATCTGAAATGTCTACGATGTTACACTTAATAATTTTAAATGCCTTCGTTGACATAAAAAACTTAAGTAATATCTATGTAATACACCCACTTATAGAACAAAACTTCTAATACGTATTGTAATATATAGACGGTATTATTATTAACTTTAGATAATTAGTGATCACTTTTGTAGCATTTTAAGAGCTGATTTTGACAAAAACAAAAAAACAATTTGACTTCCCGCATAACGATATCCTTTATCGTAAAATAAAAAATGGATCTGTAAAGTGATTTGAAAAGAATTTATTACAAACTCAAACGGGTATTAACTTATGATCTTTCACTGCATACACATCCATAACATATATATATACATATACACCGGTTTTCGTACGATATTTTCCTTCACAGTTTGTAGACAGTCGCATTAGACATTCACGAAAAATGAGCGACCACCACTATTAAGTCTAACTTCTTAACAAGTACTTAAAAATGTAATTTTAAGCTTACTATCGGATAAATCATAACACCAATATTAAATAGTGAACTTAGTAAATTCATACCGCAACTCAAGCCTTCTTAAAATTGTAAGGCTTTTGTAAAGAATACGTATTTACTTGAAAACATTTATAACTAATATTTTCTTATCAATTTAACTAAGCTATTACTACTAGACTACTAGATTTATTTAAATATCATTATTTTATTTATATACATTGACATTTACATTTTTTTATGTTATAGATATTGATCGTAAATGTCATTGGCGTGATAAATGTGATTGAGATGGAAATTTAGAGGTTCAATTAACGAATATAAATTAAATCGTGGTCTCTCGCTATAGGCCCCATTTGGAGATTTCTCTACGAGATCGAATTAGGAGTGCCGACAACCGTTGACGAACTAAGCAACCATCATGGCCTAGCGGATTAACAAGTTGCAAAGGCAGTGCATAGATCGCAAAGTGCGCAAGATGCCCGCTAGAGCTTTAAGGTTCTGGAGTAGAGACCACAGATCGACGAGCGTGACCTAGGACTTTTACCAACAAGTTAAACAGACGAGCCTAAGGTCGTGAGTAAACGTTGAATGCAGGCCGCATCCTACTGGTCCTGAAAATCTAAAGGGCAGGCCTAAGTACAACATTGAACGTCCCATGGATGAAATGATATGCGTTACTATTTTCTAAGTAAGAAAAGGATTAATATACAGCGACTTCCGCTAGTAGTTGTGCAATGACGTGCACCGCTGGCCAGCCCGCTGATAAATGCGCATTAGCTATATATTAGTTCTTTTCTTACTTAGGATAGACTTCCGCAAAGTAACACTTGAATCTATTAGACAACAATTATCTGGTAAATAGATTATAACTTATCTTCAATCTATCACAACGTCTTGACCCCGTGCCGGTTACAACAAAATGTTCTTTGTACCCGCAGCCAGCGTTGTGTATGGACGGTAGACGAAACTTCCTCATTGAAATTGCCTTTATATTTTCTGTGCAAAAATATCTTTAGGTAAATACGAATTCGAGTATTCAATCTCTGCTTACAGAGTATGTTACACAGGTATATACTTTCGAGTGTCGCTCGCAAGACCTAAACAGCGCATGAAATGTGCCGTAATTTCTTCCCCTTACACATCTAAGGCTTCTAGCCCTGCAAACTATGAATACCATCATCAGACGAGACGATTATCATATTTCACGCGGAATACAAACATTATTTGCGTTCGTTAAACACAAAAATATTCTTTATTATATCTGTTTAAAGTTCATCCTTATTGAATTGAGTACGAACACGTTTAAGTATTGACATATAGCAGGGAGACCTCAACAAGTCTCAAGTCACCCCCGTTCAATCCTCCCCTCGAGCTTGTATGAGGTTTGTCTCATAGACGTCGGAATATTTGCTGAAAGTATTAGCGCTTTGGAATTGTACGGTTTCCATTGTATTATACAAAATCCTGCGTGTCGGTTACAGCGGTGAGGATTTCACGAGTATTAATATAAGTATCATATACACTGAAAGACTAAATTATAATCTGACCTCTTCTTTGTTTACATGAAACTACATAACTAAACTTGCGTGGACTAATAAAGGGTACTTTAAACACATAAAGTACACCATTTCACGAAGTGTAAAAAGTGTATATATATATACATATATATATATATATATATACATATATATATATATATATATATGTATATATATATAAATCAAACATTAACTAAAACCGTAGAACTATTAAGAATAACATTTAGAAACGGTGACATAATATAACAAAGACAAAAAGTTAAAAGTATTAAGTGAGTTTATTTAAACTTTTTTATTATATTTAACAGATAGATAGTAATCTTTTCTTTTAGCCAACTGTTTGCATAGAAAATAACAAAATAAATGCAAAACTATCAAATAATTCTGTGCATAACACTATAATAATCGAAATAAAAATAATCCATAAGTAAACTGTTAATCACTCTTCTTCTTATCAGCTGATGGATATAGCCATTATTAATATATTATTTATTATTTTCGTTGATTGACATAAAAGAAATCGTGGGTGTTCAAAACTTTGTATGATGACTCGAAGAGTATAATGGCTTTAAAAAATTCGATATAATATTTTAGTATTTCACCGCATCACATCATTATTATTTCAGCCGTATGGCGCCCACTTCTGGACATAGATCTCTATAAAAAAATTACAATAGCACCGAACAGAAGCGGCCTCCATTCTTCCGATGACTGCAATGAAGCCGTCTATCCGCCTTGTGCGCTGCGCTTTCAGATCCGTGGTCTGCGCTACAGAACCTTATGGATCCGCCAATCCGTTCTCCCTACTCTATGACCTGCCCAATACCATTTCAAGTTGTCCATCTACAGATCTACACATACGAGATTCGATCTACTGCATTTATCCATGACGAAAGGGAGCGCTGCCATGGTGTACCATTTAAAACTAAGTAATAAACATCAAAATATTTCTTTTAATAATGACTATTGATAATCGTTTTTTAAATCTACTAGTCTAAAAATCAATCAAGTGGTAATTAATGAAACATGAGAAACTTTTTTTTTGATTCCGTATATAAAAGAGAGGAATTTATGATCAAGGTTGCGAGATATCGCTGGATGCGTGGAGCGCAAGATCTTTGGGAGAGGCCTAGATCTTGTAATTGTCGTCTATCGGTTGACATGATTATAATGATCATAATTTATTAAAAATGTATGGAATCCATTAAACATGTACATGACCATAATTCACATGATAATAAATGCCTATAAACATTTCTCCCTTTTCCCTAACTATAATTTCTCCATTGCAATACCCAGGACTATTTTGGATTAATAAGTTTTGGTGGCACACATCGAAATTATTAAATCCATAATTCTTTTTACCCCTTCTCCCACCCATACCACTGTGTTTTAGGGAAAAAAAAATTTAAAAAATTTAAAAACATGTCATTATTTATATAATTATATATTGAACTACTTGAAAAATCCGAAAATTTTGCAAAGGTTTCCATAATTCTATTTATTTAGCAATTCTTTCTTTTATACGTCTAATAGTTTCTATGTACTAATATACACTATAACAGGATTTTTTTAAGTTTTCGTTTGATACACTTTTAAATTAATTACATAATAGCACGAAGACACAAAAGACTACTATTAAAAAAAAAACATAATATTGGACATAGTACAAATGGAACCTGTACAGTATATAAACTGTAAACAAGTCTTCTAAGGAGTGAGCTGAAAAAAAACACATGAAATAATATAAGAAATCTGATTTATGTTTATACCCATCTTCTTTAAAGGGAAAGTAAAATCATTTCCATTTTTATTAATATTTACAATTGAAAAATTATCAAATTTTATAAAGTAGGAGATATATCTCTAAGAGTCTAATACTACTCGACAATCCGAGACGCAATAAGTTACAAAACCTATGTACAGAACTTGTTTTATAGCTACCAGGCTTCGAAACATAGGAAAACTATTTGTTGGCATATATATGAGCCGCTGCAGCAGCTGAATTAACTCATTATGTAAAAGCGGGTACTTTAATTTTACCTAATATACAGGCGTGACGTCATCGAATATGACGTCATAAATTCGGTATTAGTACAATGAAAACGCGCACTGCTGGTGACAAGCGGGACGCGAGAGCGCATTGTTGCTGGTGAGTGGGGAAAGCTTTATGTTCGATGCTCACTGATTTATTCGTCTAGAACATCCTATACCTACGTCTATACTTTGATTTGAATGCCCTTTTTGCCTTCTTTTTTCGTTTGTTTTGTTACAGGCCAGATATTTGTTGTGGCTCAAAGTAACTAAAACTTCTCTCGAAACGTGCAATTAAGAATTTTGCGAAAAAATCTTTCTCAAAAATGAGAAGTCACTCATTTTGGCCTATATTTTAAATAACTGTAGCCAGATAAATAAGTTAATATTGTTATTGCAACACAAATGTTTTTTTAATTAAATAATGAAATGAATAATTTAAAAGTAATAGTGGAACTTTGCATTTTAAAGCAAAATTATTTTATCCATGATGTATATCCATCCCAGTATTGCTATATTATATACAACTTTGTAATAACATACAAAAAGCCCTCTGGTTGTGGCAAAAGTTCATTTACTTAATACATAAATTAACTTTAAAAAGATATTTTTAATCTAACGTTTTTTAGTCGGCGTAGTTAGGGCCTAATCCCGAATATTATGTATTATTATATTTATGCTATAAAAACTCTTTAAATTCATTTTTTTTGTGGATTACTTCACAATGAATCTTTACGAATCACTTTGTTCCATTGCCTCTTCTGGAAATGGCCCGTTGAAAAGAACTGCCGCACGAAACTGACCAGTCAAGCCTTTTTTAACTTGACATTGAATTTAGAATCATCGTCTCATAGAAAGACTTCGACGACGAAAAGAATATTTTTCTCAAAAATGTAAACTGCAAAGAATGTTATAGTTAGGTTAAAAAAAAAAAACAATATTTTAGGAAAATAACGCCCGTTGTACTACAATTGGTAAGCCAAAATATCGTCGTCAGCATAGATGTATGCAATAAAGCGTCGCATAATGCTCGGTAAATCACATTTCGTGCTCCATCCCGCAGGCAATCTCACGCAGAGACAATCACCGCCGGTCAACGCTATAAAACCAAAGTAGCGAATCGCCATACATAAGCGACGTCATATCTTGTGTATACGACGCAACCACCGCTCCCTTATAAATGTTCTTATTTTTCTGTTTCATACATTTATGCAATAGACGTATAGTCACCCTCTGATGTTAGTAGATTATGAAAATGAAAGTCTCTTATTATTGTTCTTAGCTTTGTAAGTTTCTCTTTAGTGACAAGCCTTATATTTGTTTATTTTTCGAGGAAATACCTCACTTACCTGCCGTAACGGACGGGCTATATTAGATTGACAGCGACTAAAACCTCCGCAATGTTCTTCTATCTTCGCTATACAGCTAAAACATGAACAATTTTCACACGTAGACCCTTCACGAGGAAGAAAAAGGACGGCTTCTCCAACTAACGCGGTTATTGGACTACGTAAAATCCATCGCCTAGAGGCTAAGCAGATCTTTATCTGTTGGGATATCCCCGCGTCGGATCTGATTTTTAACTCTACCGCCAACAAAAATACGGCGGCGTAAGATAATAATTGGTTATATGTCCACCGTCACAGCAAACACAAGACAGTTATGGTTCGTCGCTCACCGTTTTCTTAGAGTGTGGTGCAACACTATAAGGATACTCGTCTCTCTACGCAAACTCGCCTCCAATGAGGAAACAGCGGCAAGCAGAGAGGTATCCACCTCTGATCTCTAGCTCACTTGCTCGTTTCCGAAGTTGGTTCCCAGACCCCGCTCAGAGCAGAATATACACCTTTCTCATATATTTCCGACCAAACGGCTTTAACATGGTCGTAATTCCTCGTAAGTGAACTTCCTACGCTGTATTTTCAGTCCTTAATCTCAACTCTAAAATCATTAATTTGAGAAAAGATATTTTTGCAATATATTGATTATATTAAAGAGAATCAACAACAAAAGCCACCCCTTATACTAAGACTCTCTGCGAATGAATGATATACCAATACTGGGTGTATTGCATAACGCGCATACAGATGGCCGCTGGGGCTTTAAGATTCTAGAAGGGAGATACACCCATAAGGTTTTTTTTTAATGGCCTCCGCTATTAAGGACTCTATCTTGTTTGGGACAGAGTTTTTATTCCCCTTTTTTACATACTCCTACTTTACTTTGTTTTTGCTCTTTTGTCATTTCTCTTAAAATCCATCTTTCCTTTTCTTTCATTCTTTTCCATACTTATTTCCGTTCATTCATCGCCTCACTTCCTTAGCCTCGTTCCTCAAATATCACAGAGTAATCACATTTGTATATTTGTTTATGCTATTTCACATTTTAATCCTCCTTATAATATGCTAATTATTACTATTTATTACAAATCATAATTTTTTTTACTCCCATAAGTTTATATAAGAGGCCGCTTCCAACTGGACTTATTGGTCGAGCAACTGACATCCTGTGATTAAAATGAATAAAATAAAGTAATTAATTAGTATATATACCAAAAATATTTATTGTTATTCTCGTTGCAAAACCCGTCATAAACATAACATTATTTTGACTAATTGTTTTTAACATCAAAACATCGCTTAAGTAAAACAAATAAAAAATAAAAATTTTTAAATCTATGTCAATAAATTTCACAGAACATGTACCGTTTCATGTCTATTACATTTATAAATGAAAAGCTCTCCGGTTAATATATACTAAAAGGGTTCATTTGTGTTAAGAAATCTAAACCATCTGCGGGCTACACCGGTGTTCCAAACAATTACCATAAAAGCGCAGAGTAGTGTACGACAGTATCTTGCCAAAGAATAAATGTGGTAAACATAGACGTGTCATTCTCTAGTCATTCTGTCTTATTTTTGTACTTAATAGTTATAATTTGGCATTTACTATACCCCCTATAGTCAAGGTCTGGAGAAGTTATTGGATGCAAGCAGCGCAAGACGATCATCGCGGCGATCGATGTGGAAGGGTTATTCCTTCCAGTAAGCATCGATAAATATTAGAACAACCAAGGAATTTAGCGTCAAGCCACTACATAAGAAGGAGGTGTGTGTTGATAGCATCATGAATCCACAGTTTTCCGACAATCTTAACAAGGTGATTTGTCTGTCTTGTGGATGGACGTCCTATGTAGCGCTGTCTAGTCCGCGGTCTCTACCTTCAATACCTTTAGCGACCACTTGTTCTGCGCAATACATGAGCTGCCCTGTCACTTCAACATGCCCTAGTTACTTTTGTTTGATTGTTTGAATACGAAAAGTCTTGACATTAATACAATTATAAACGAATAAAGAGCGGAAAGTCACTGTAAAAGAGCAGTGTAAGACTGGTTATAGTGCCTATCTTGGTGGGAAGCGTTTACCTTGCCGTGGGAATTTATCTACTGATATGGCAATGATAATATTTTTATTATTTTATTTATGTTATTGTCACCGTAGCTTGCGCCTAAACCTACTTGCGACGACAGATTTAATTTCCTAAAAAAAGCCAATCAATATTCGTACTCCACTGATAAAAGTATTTTTTTTTCAAAATAAGCACAGTTTATTTAAATGAACTGTCGTAACTGTATCACTTTTAATATTAATCTCTGTTCAACGTCTCACAAAATGGCCCACAGTGCGTCCTAATACGCGTGATATATAATCGCAATCTCAGCGAGAATAAGGCCTCGAATTACCTGCATAATAAATCGGAGTATACTGCTTGAGAATACGGAAAAACTGGCAACACTGAGAATGTATTCATTGAGTTTGGCGGTAAAATTCAGTAATGTCTTCGCAATTGGTCCTTCGCTGAACTAATCATTATAATCCTTAATTTATATATGAAACGGAAAAATAATAGTTACTTCAAGAAATAAATTAGTGCAACCTTTATGTTACAACATGGATCTTCAAAGGTTTCTCATTTTAATTATATAACTCTTTGATATCACCTTCTTTGTTGCTTAACTATGTCATTAGACACATTTTTAAAAGGACCCATTTTGCTTACATTATTAAATTTATTTATCATTTTACATATGCAGAGAACCTTCATATCGTGTATTTAACAAAAAAACTCAAATTTGTTAAATCAGAATAGGGTAAACAAAACAATTTTCTGCTCCAGTGACCTGACGATTTGTTAAACCATTAACAATAGACATAAAGAGAAATGTAAAAAAATTGTTTTTTTCTTTTACACGTCCTTCTTACTGGATTAGTCCCCAAGACACTCGACGGTAAAAGCTTACAACTCGATCCCCTGCATCAGCCATTCAAGCGCCGGCGTCGACAATCGTACACACCTGCCAACATGGCGTGTGGTACAAAAATTCAATTACTTTCACCGGCAAACAATACAATTTAATAAACCATTTTGAAAAACGAGATCTTTTTCACAAACGTTTCATATATTCCTCATTTATCGTCAATCTTTCACAATCACAAATTTATTTGCTTAAATTTTAATATTTACGTTATTAAACAAATAAAAGGTTTCGCTTCTGCATTTGAAAAAAAAAAGACAAACGAAACAATCGCTTTATATATTTATACGACACAAAATTTTTCTAGTTCTTGATGTATATGTTGGTACTTCTGGAAAATATATGACTTTGATTGTACTTCTAAAACTTCATCAAGATGTTGACCAATGATAAAAGGTATTTCTAGAAATCCGGCTAGTATGAATAATTGTTATACGGTTATAAAATAATTTGTTATAGTAGGTTTATTTTCTTAGAAAGAATTATGCTCTGTTTCATTTCGTATATTTGAGTCATTTCGCTAAGAACTGGAAAAATTTTCGGGGAAAGTCGTTCAACTTTAGATTAAATAAGTGTTCAATATAGTGAAAGAGCGTATTTATTCGTAAGAATATAATGTTAGCTGTAAATCGCTAAGTTCGTAGCTTGGACTACAGGCTGCCCTTTGTTTTGAGGTCTGCACTTAGTCGAAGGTGACAGGTGTGCTGGCGTTACGTGCCCAATCAAGGGTCGACAAATTGTGAGACGCAGCCCTTTGATGCTGTTTACATTCGGCTCGCGGCCCCTCGTCGATCTTGACGGTTCTTCAGAAAGGGTTGTCGGGAAGCGGTGCTTGGACTGAAACAAATGCGAAGTGTGCTGTAAGGTTTTTTGTTCACTAAATTGCCGATTGATTACATATTACTACAGTTAAATATTACAACATATATAGATACTCCTATACATTCCATATGTTCAAAGAGTAATCACGGTTATTCTTTCAAATTATGCATTTCTTTCACCCTTTAAGAAATATTTATAGAATTTTTTAAGATGTATTTTGTTACTAAATACCGATAGGTGATAAAAGTGAACATCCCCCGTGCGACCAGACCCTTGACAGTAAGTGTCGAACGAATCTTGAGCTGCAACCACGAGCCGGAGGACGCGGCGTAGCTAGGTCCCCCTTTAAGTGAACCGACGTCATAGTTAAGAAGAAATACATATTAGAGGATATTAGGCCTATTTCGTGCAGTGGGAGCCTATAGGCTGAAAGTAAGAAGAAGGTGATATTCCAAAACACACTGACTACCTCTTGACATTCTGATTCCTTCAAAAATCGATAAACCAAAAAAAAAGCGACGAAACTTCTTGTACCACATTTTTTATCTGTTAAAGAGCAATAAATTGAAAGTAGTATTTAAAAATTAATAAAAAAATAGAATTGAATTTTTTTTCCTGTACGACTTCCTCCGTCTCCGTACAGGAAAATTGCTAGTAAATATTTAGTAAAGGAGGCAGCAAATCTTAAAACCTCCTCGACGCTGCGAAGGAGTGGACAGGCGAATTTCACGCGCCGTGATATACGTGAATTGCTACAGAGTTCGTGCTACAACACGACCGGAAAACACCCCTCTGCCCCCTTAGCATACTTCTGTAACGTCGTTTTAAATAATCGTTTCACTGCATTCTTTATAGATATTCATATTTACTTTTGGACCATTTTTGCCTTCATTATATAAAACCTATCTTATAAATATATTTCCAGACATTTCAATTTATCGCATAAACATTTGTAGCACCGTGGTATAGATTTCAGAGGAAGAAGTATGTGAATGCAAGATAGTCTACAGTAACAGACAAAACATTTCAGTGTATTATTAAGAGTAAATGAGGTCTGAGTACGGATATTAACACGAAACTAACCGCAATAATATCCGATAATTGACCAGCTTGTTTTCGTTTACAAATAATGAATGATTCGTTCGGCTAAAACAATTTCTACTAGTAAAACTTAATGATTTTTACTTTGAGTTTTATGGGTCTGTCAATCGACCTACAGGACATCTGTTGAGACTCGTCCGAGCAGGAACCAAACCTACCTACCCGGTGTCACTTAACCTACGTGGCCCTAAAATTATTATACCAACATCATTGGGTCTGCTAATAAATACTGCAACGCATAACCCTACAACAAAGATCACTGTGATGACCAGCGCTGTTCGTACCCAGTGACTTATCGCGACCTTATCTATCTTCAATCCTATCCACGCCGCGTCTAGCGGCTATTAGAGGTCATTCAAGAAACTTTCGGCCGCAATGGACGACGGTTGCACGAGCGATAAACCCCTCCTACTGCCACTTCACTTCAAGATTAATATATAGAATTCTTAAATTCAAAATCAAAATGTAAACATGTTTTCTACAGGGCCTGGTATTGAATGATAGTAATGGATCATTAGACACCTCGTGAATTTGACATTCCCACCCCTCGTCTCCGAGGATTCATCGCGATTGATATTTCCGTCTTGGGTCGCTGCCCCCATTATTTAGCAATAGCATTGCAAAATAAAACATTTCTTTATATTTTACACATAAAATAATTTAATACGAAAAGGCTGAAAGATGTGGTTGATTGTTTAAATCTAGTGCAGACAAGATACGTTTAATTAATTCGCCTATTCCCTGTATTTAATAATCTAGAACACTTTTTTGTTTTTGTTACTTTCCGGTCACCCTAAAATTATCGCTACGCTAGTTATTTTTAAATCATAGATTTTTGGATACGATGTACATTACCGTATTAACTGTAAATGCGACAATAAATGAGTTATATATTCATCCTTTTAAATTTTTGACTAGTAATTAAAATAAGAGCTTGTATACTTACTTAAATTCGCATTATGCAGGGAAGAAACCGTCCGAGTGTAATTAATATGCTTGTTGTATAGTATTATTGATATAGTAAAAGAATCTCGTTTTGTTTTTAGGGAAACTCAAATTTCGAGATCTTACAAAGAGTATCTTCCATCATAAGTCAATTTGAATACCAAAATTACGTTACCCAGACAATCCAAATAAAATAACGTTTACCGTGGATGCCTTCCCTGAGAACAAACCGCACAAATGGGGCGGTAACTCGGAGACGATTTCGATTCAAGTTGGAACAAATTGAATTCAGTAGTGTGACTGATATATCCCGAAAAACTCGTTCGGTAGATCCACTTTGGACGCGTATAGTATTTTAAATAGTTGCTCAAAGTTCGTAGCTTGCGAAAAACGTTTTTATTTAAATAAATATTGAAAATTTATTTTTAACATTCGACAATACACAATATAAATTTGTACAGAATTTACGAAACATTAATAATAAAAAAAAACATATTAAATTAATGAAATATATTTATATTACTAGAAGACCAGATAGACGTTGCTACGATTATGTTATTCGTATACACGACATACAACAATCATTTCGAATGTTAATAAATACAATAAGTCATTTAGTAGAGTTAATTACAATGCTTTATAATACAAAACATTGTTATTTACATTTTCTGTTGCGTAAATTTATAAAGTTGATGCTTTTCCAACAAGGAAACAGGCGACAAGTGGCCTTATGAAAAACATGGATTTTCTAAATAGATGTCACAAATAGTAATTGTAATTGTTTCCTTTAAGAACTTTCTACAAAAGAGAAAATTTATGAAGAAAATTTAAAGAAATCGATAAATTTGTTCTCAAGTTATGGAGTGACCGTGAGAAATATGTATTAATTTTTATTTATACAGATATCCCTGTGCAATAAAGATTTATAATCGATATAATAAATTTAGAGTACTAATCGCCACATCTTTTATATGAATAACTAAATAAACAAATACTTAATAGATTTTTTAAATGTCACAAAGCGTCCGTAAACCGAAAGATAAACTTTATCCATTGTAATGTATTCTCTAAAAATGTAAAACCCTGCCTCACTGGCTAATGTATCTCTAAACTAGAACATAATAACTTTTACTATTATGTAGCGATAAATATAAATAAGACATTGCTCATCTAGTAATTTTACTGGAAAGGATGGACCCTTTATATATAATTTCAATAATAAAAATAAAATTATAAAACACTTATTTGCTGCAATAAAAATGTAATTGTAATATTTTTGAAGTATTCATATAATTTTCCAAAAATATTCTTGACGTAAACTGAACATTTTAATTATTTTCATAAACTATTCCCATGTAAGCCCTTGCAGTGGGCGTTTATCGGCTGATAAATAAGTGGCACTGGCCATTTTTCAAAATTAATAAATACGATTAAGCGAAATATTCTGCGCATTTTTTCTCTTTTTGTTTCTACGTAAATTGACTTATCTTTCCATCGTAATTAATCTAACATATTTTCAAAAAGTTATTGAATATATTAGTATAATAATATAATTACTTTATTTAAATAATTTATACAATTAAAACCGATATACATAAAATTTTGCAGGAACCCAGTACGCTTATGACAGATGTGCGACACAAGAGCTAACTCTTGCGTGTAATTAAATCATTTAAATCGGCTCAACATTATAGGATTGGATTGTTATGAAAGAGCTCGTAGAAAATATAATTGATTCGTGTATTATGAAGATTACTATTATGGTCATTGACAAATGTTGTTTTCCTATGGATTTCATAGCTTCACCGAGATATGGTGGCAGAGAGCTAAAGGCGGTTGAACACGGTCTCTTTACAGGTACTAACAGACTTGAGAAACGCTCGAACTGGCACCTGCTTATAAGAATGTAACAGAGTGTATTTATTTAAATATCTATGAAATGAACTAGTAATTTTATAATATGTTAATATATATTTTATTATAATTAATACTTTCTGTATTGTATATAATACATGTGCGCAGCGCTAAACCGGTCGTCATAACGATGTTTAGTGGCTGTTAAATTGACAAGCTTTTCTTTTGTTTTCCTTATTTGTATTTACAATATTTCCACTCGTTTTAAGCATGTATATAAGCTGTCCACCGCCCGTTTCGCGTGACCCACGCTGCCTTTTATGAAAATAATTTCAAAGAATCCTTTCTTGATAATTTTACATACCGAAAAAATTTTCCGACCAAGGTTTATACGTATAACAGCTATAGTTTGTGAATATGCATTCTTGTTGACAGCCTCCGCGACCCGCTTGGGTGAAATTTTACAAAAACTATTTTAATTGACCTCTTCTCAGCAAAAGAAATACTTCTACCAAATTTTAAATACGTACATAAATTTACTTATATACATGTAATAATTAATACATATATTAATAATAAATACATCGATAAAATGACTATAAATACGCCAAACTCTGTAAAAAGACATTAAAATTTTGCTTAACATACTAATAACCAAAAAGTATTTTTTTTATTTATTAGATATAATGATTAGTCAGTATACAGGTGCAAATAAGACGTTGTTTAGTAGATATAATCTGTGGCCAACATTGTGATTAACGCGTTAGTATTTTTCTTAATATTACTTATTAATTCTTAAAGTTATATAGATTAATAAATAAATGTGTAGAAATCTATAGAAAGTTAAGCCCCACAATAACGTCAAACAAAAGAAGAAAATACATGTTACGGTTATCTGTATGAATAATGGTGAATCAGAGTAATGCATCATTAGACAATTTGTGAGTTTGGCATTCCGCACCCCCAAAGAGGGCAAAGTTTAGCACGACTGATATTTTCCTTAGACTTCCGACCACCCATCGACGTATGCGAAATATATAAACCGTTACTGATGACATGTCTGCAATTGCTGCCCCTTTAAGAAAGTTTTATTTTGGAGTTCTCATAAAAACATAGTTTGATATAAGATCTCTTTAAGTAAAAATTTTATAGAAAATAGTAAAGAGATGAATGTAATTAAAATTAAAATACCATCGTTTACAGGTCATATCAGGGAGTTGGAGTCTAAAATAAAAACGTAGCAAAAATCCACCTTGAAGCAATAAATATGTAATTCAAAATAAGCACCAGAGCCTTGTTCAAAGTGGCAACAATAAGATTAAGATAGATAACTAAGATAGTTAAAAAAGATATAACTTGTAAACAATGGCAGAGAAGAAGAACACTAGTATAAAACGTAATTAAAATTATTTAAAACAAAATTCCCATTATAGATTTAAGACAGAGAAGCGAAAAAAAACCTCTGGCAGGCAAAGCAAAAAAATAAGAACAATTAGAATAGTAAACAAAAGTGGAAAAATAGGTGATAATAGAAATTTAAATTAAGTACGATATAGATAGCAAGAAAATAATAAGAATTAAAAATAAAGAAATTGTCAAACAAATTATAAAAATAATAAACGTGAAAGTGTAGGCCTCTGGTGGTAAGACGAAGAATATGAAGCAAATTATGGCAGTAAAGGATCGAGAAATATTGTGAAAGACGCCACAAAAAAATACCTCTGGTAGGAGATCCCGGTAGGAGAAGATGGTGTAAGAAGAGCTTTTTACCAAAAAATCATCTTAGACATTTTATCTAATTTTCTGTTATCTCGTATCTCTACATAATCTTATAAAATAATTATAATTCTGCTTAGCGAGTTACGCTACTATAAAGGAAGGTGTTCCCCGATAGAGAATATTATAAGTATAAGAAGGGATTTCACTAAAATTAATGTAATAACCATAAACTGATTAAACACGAGAACTGTGAGCAGTAATCCCCGCCTAAGCCGAAATACTATTATGTTGAAGGTCTAAATATTGACACAATAAGGAAGTTGTACACCATCAGTTGTACTAGATTGTTAATTAAATAAGGATTTTATTTATTCCTAGAAGGAAGCATAGGAAAAGCAGAAAGCATTGATGAAGAAGAGAATATACGCTGAAAAAATAGCGAAGACGTAAAAAAAACTTTTTGCCGTATTTACTTTGTTTTCATGTATTCTTATGTGTACAATAGTACATGTAATAAAAATATAGATCTTTAATAACATTTTAAAAAATACAATGAGAACATACACTAAAGGTCAAGAAACGTGTAGCTTAAAATATGATAAATTTTTAATGTACACCGAAAGACAAATATTTGCATATATTTTTAATTTACCAAATATAAATACATTAATCTACTAACACATTAATAATCATAGACGGAAGATGATTAAATGTTTGTTTGTATAAGTCTATTATATACATCAGATAATATTCATTGAATCGTTCAAGCGTAATTAATACAACGTACACCGTCACTCATTAACAACGCTCGATACATCCCAGGTGATATATCAACGGATATAAAGGCTAATTCAAACAATCGCCTTGTAACATTCAAATCAGTCAATGTTCAACTCGAATAGATTACGAATGGGCTTGATTTGCCGCGTTCCCAGTTTAAATTGGAACATATCGAGTAAGGTTCCCGCTCAAATATATCGTTACCTGAACCGCAGTCCCGCCCAGCCTGTGTCGGCGATATTAAGCCGGAAGTGGTACACGCCCCATTATATTTATCGCTTTTCGATTCCAACTAAAATTTTAATTAACCTACCGAAAAACGAATCGTTCGCAATTTAAGGCGGCCAATGAATAAGATTAAACACAAAAATGGTCTAGTAAAATTGAGAGCACAAATCTATTGGCTTCATAAAATTAATACAAGTGTCTTTGACCTATAATGTAATAAATTTAAGTAGGTTATTAAACAAACCAAAAAAAAAACAAATTTTAAAGAACATCTTGCTAAAATAAACCCAATAATTATGTGAAGAACTATTACTGTATTAAGAATATTTTAGAATAGACCAAAACAAAAATACCCATCAGGGTTTGTTGTGGCCTCTTCTCAATTTAAAGCGCGTTTGTAGTACTTGCAGCATTAAGTTTAAGTATGCCAATGTTTATCAAATTAGGCTCTTCTGACATTATTCTACGACTTCCACAAGAGGTCACTGTAAACTGCCACAGTAACATTTAATTTTTCTTGCGAACATCCAAACTGAATCTTGACCGCTACTAGCTAAATCTCGGCAGTCTTCTTTTTTGTCATTTGCCGATTAGCATGTCACCGTTATTTTCACAGCCCCTCTCACAAGACAGGACAAACAATAACCTTTTACAAATTATTGGGATTTTTTTATAAAAACGTGTACGAAATTAGTAAATTCTTAAAAGTTATGGCGTGACCAAAGGAAATGTTTAATATAATATAGCCAATACGTTTTTATTAATTAGATTGTAAGAACTTTTTTCATCTATTTTTTGTATCAATAATTTTTTTATCATACATTTCGAAGACGAGTGATTATTGTCTGATTATTTTTATTCAAGTTTGTATGAGACAAAATATATATATGTTTATTAAATATATTTTTGTAGCTATTATATATAAGATAGACTAAGTTTAAAAAAGAAGTTTTGATTCTTCTTGTTGATATTTTAATATATTATTTATTTATTAAACTAATATGGATTCAATATTTCGTTCACTATCATTGTATACAAAAAACATTTTCATGTTTGCACGGTCGAGTAAATTGAAACTGCAATATTCTGACTAAATTTCATTCGGAATTTATTCGATTAAAAAATGGCTGCCGTTCGAGCGACAATCAATTTTATTTAAGTATTTTTTATAAATGTTTCTAACATACATGGCTTTCAAATTTTTATTTATAAAGTTAGTTTGTCGGATCTGAATAAATATTTGAACAATTTTCTTTGAAAAGATTTAGTTAATTTATTTATTTGTATTTATTGTACTTTTTAAACTAATTTTGTAAAGGCGGACTTAATGCCTAACTACAAAGTTAATAATTGACGGCCACACTGTTATTATCTGTGTTGCAGTCAGAATTATAATATAATATTCTCAAATCTATATTTTAAACTATACGCTATACTAAAAGGATTAGGCACTTAATAAAATGTATACAGGATTCAAATGACAATTTGTGGAGTAATAAACATTCTAATTTGTGGTTAAATTATAATATATAATACAAGATATAGCTATATTGTTCGTAAGAGGCAGATTCCATCTCTAAGTTTAGTGATGGAAAGGAAAGCTTCAATCTGTCCTATCTCGTACGCGGCTATGACTTACTCGTTTTCAAAGTTTTAAAAGTTAATACGTATTATATATAAATAGAATTAGAGAAGGTAAAACACTGCAAAAACTAACAACAAAAGGAAATTTATGAAAACAAAAATTAATTACCGACCTGGATTCTCTGCTATTCTACTGTAATATTTAATGTCACATAACATTCACGGTTGATTTTAATTACTTTTTATATGTATATATAGATTCCTTCGCATTATATTAAAAAAAAAGTTATGCCATTTTGTTCCATATTTTGGATGACATAAAAAATTTAATCTTGTCAATAAAACCAAAACCAATCAAATACAAATATCTTATAATATATCTAGTTGTCAATTTGTTTTATTTTACTATGTTGTAAGATTAATAATGAAATAAAACACTTCTATTTTGTTAATTATATTTTGAGTAAAGTTATACACAATCCATTTGTTAATTGAAGGACCTGCCTAAAATTGCAATCTCAAGTCGCGCAGAAGACTCATGTCATTTGACCATAAACTCAACTGCAAAGATATTTTGATTTGAACGTAGTTATTTATACACAATAGAACTAACACTGCGTTAAGTTTATGCCGCTAAACATCCTCATCTTAACGACCGCAGCGTCCGAAGTGCTCTCGTATATCTTGTAGGCTTCGCATCCTTAGACACGGTTAGGTTCAACGCGTCAGGAAGAAAGAGTTCCTTGCAGCACACACAAGACGCTCAGCAAGTACTCTCAACGGCACTGCGGCCGCCACTTGTTTCTCTACGACTCTAGTTGTCTTCGTTTCATCTTGACGTTTGTTTTAAGAAACATGATTGTTTCCGTGTATTCCATAGTTTTTTTTTCATTCGATGCCTAAATAGCTTATTAAAAAAATTAAACAAAAATTCTTTAATGGACAATTAAGATGGAGTACATCTATATACAGGATGATTAGTTATAAATGTGAAAGCTTTATAGAGGTTAAAGTAATAGCTCATTTGCTAATGTATGGTACACCCTATTCAAAACTAAATGAGTTTAGAAATATTAAATAACCTACGTATTAAAATTAATAATTGTCTACTACTTATTACTTACTGTCATTTCAGGCTTTGCATTGCCAGAAGTTTGGCCAACATTTCAGAGTGTTCACTTTATCAAAAGTGATTGGAAAGATGTAAGAGTTTTGCAAGCATATGAGCTATATAGATTTAAGCTTTTACTAACCAATCACCGACATAGATAAAAGAAAAAATCAGACATAGATAAAAAAGCAATTGATCCTGTTTTGAAACCTATTAAAGAGAAAGTTGTTTATTCTTCATTATATTAAGCAATAACCCTATTTGAACATACGCAGTAGTAATACTTTGATTTATAACATTTTAAAAATAATATTATCTTATCGAAATCTCGCATTCCAAAATTTGACAATAATAGTAAAACCAAGGCAACAAGTGCACAATTTCGTCGCACAGATGTAACACAAGAAAACTCATTACACTTCCAAAAGTTACTCAACTTGTATAGAAACAGAGCATACCCTACAAATCATTAGCACGTCACTAACCCAACAGTTAAACACGTTGATTAATATTTCAAAGAACAAACGCCTCGCTACGAGAGCTTCCCGAAGCTTCCATTAGACGAATTTGAGGCGTGTTACTCGTTTAATTGAGAACTCGCCGCATGAATTTATTACTTCGAGTTGAGTTATACCTTTGGTTTGGTGTCAAATAAGTAAGCGAAACTACGGCTCCAACCAACACTGTTGACACTAGTGATGCACTACAAGAACGTCGACGTCGATAATAACAAAATCTATAAAATGTAAATAATTACAAATAGATGCTGAACCAGACGTTGTTGGCCAAGAATTCGAAGCGATTATTGGAGCGTCTAACAGTTGACAAGATGATAATGAGATGTTAAACAAACGATATTGATTAAGGCTTTGTATGTTTAGCAGTTGATAATTTAAAGGTTTGTCTCCATAAATGTAAATGAAGGTTATGATATTCATTATTTTGTAATATATATGTAGTACACCACTGTTTTTGCGCTACCAAATGACATGAGATAACATTTCTCATTAAAATAACTATTTAAGTAATTCATGTCACTTTTCTAACAAGAAAACCAAAAATGTTTTTATTTTGCAGTAATAATGAATGCACCAATTTTCTCTCCATAGTATAATGTCAAGCCACAAAAATTCTATAAACAAAACTTAACATTCTGATAGTCCTCATGCATAACTATGTTTGCTATAATAAACTTTACTTGTTTAGATTCTATAAAATGTAAATAATTACAAAAGCATTGTCACGTTCGAAAACTACAAAAACAAGCGCAAAACGATTTTAAAATACAATATCTAAAGTCGAGCTTATGCTCTTTTATGAAATACTCCTTCATGCTCCTTTTCTGTAGGCTGTATCACTAAAACGTATCCTTTTCTTATTATTTTAACATCATTCGTTTGTTTTTGAGTCAAGATCCCAATCATTTAATTTTTAGAAAGTGCTATTAACTTCTTAAATGAAAACTGGACAGCCTAATTGCTAGGATGCCGCTGTCAAGGCGTGATTAGACATCCATTGATAGTTATTACAGCAATTTTTTAATAAATAACGCTAGTGTTTGAAATGAATAATGTTTGCGTAAAACCCCATTTAATTATAGCATGGTGTTATAGCAAAGTGAAATATATAAAGGTAAATTAATCAATTCAATTTGAGTAATTCCATTATTTTACACTATGAAAAATATCATCCATAAGAAACATGATTTATGACATGACCTTTAACTTTTTGCTAGAAGGCCACTGGTGCTTTACTGATTCGGCGGACTTCGTTTTAGGTAGCAAGACTCGAGGGCTCCTTCGATGACCATGGCTTATAAATTGTGTAACACCACATTATATAACAGATATAGCAATTTTTTTCTCTGCAAGATCGAATAAGCAATGACTATATTTATTAACGAACGGAAGTAACCGACTTGATGGACGATGACGATGTATAATAAAACCGTATACCTAACTGTTACGGGCGTACCACTTTCCATCAGGTAAACGCAACGTCAAAATTGTTCTATCATTCTTCTTTCTCGACTTCCTCTTCTGACTCTTATTATAAGAGAATTTCAAGGAATACCTAGGGCTTTACCGACCTTCGACCGCAATGGACGCCATCATAACACTATTATTAACAGCGCTATATATGAACTGTCAAGGTTAAACAGCCACTGATTTACCGACATTAAACAAGCGCGGCACAACACAAAATAAAATTATTAAAGAAACTAGTTTCTTTACATATATCTCGAACCTTAATACTGAACACAAGTGAATGCCATGTCATGTCAATTCTCTTATTCTTCTCTTTCGTACATATACATCCCCTCACTTATTATAGGTGTAAAAATACTATTGTTGTAATTGTTTCAAGAGCTTAAGACTGAAAACAGGTGAAGGCGATGTTATTTCTTTCTACTTTTTCGTCTCTCTTTTCGTCCTAAGGGACGTCCAGGGTAAAGGTAGTCCAGAAATTACTGTTGTAGCTTCAGCTTCTACTTTCGCCTCTCTTATTTCGACTCCTGTAGATATAAAAAACACTGTTTTAAATAAAAAACAATTCTTGAATCTTTGAACTAAAAAGTAATTGAAACCACGTGAAATTATGCTATTCTTTTTTTCGTCTGTATTTTTGGTTCTTTGTTGATATAAAAATACTTTATTATGATAGCTGTTGAGTCTTACTAAGCATCAGTAGAACAACTTTGACAGCTAACGGCAGCTTATGTAAATAACGATCTAATTAGACCAGCATTCAGCTGACACAAAGACACACATACAGCGGAATCCGCACCCCCGGACGAACCGCTTTGTGGCGGGGCAATTACCGGCACAAAGCGCCATTTATATACTTTTCCTAATTACAACGCAACTTAGAATAGTTAGCCCTGGAAATTTACATAGTTTAGACCCTTCGCATGTCTCTTGGAATGCGACCCGGCCGCAAGACCCACGTGTCTTATTAGGTTAATAAATTACGCAACTTGGTAACTAATCTTTATGTTAGATGCTTTGCGAAAATCATTACAATTACTATTTACCTTTACATAAAAATAGGAATTGTAATGAGTTGTTAAAATTGTAATGACTGTTATTGAATTATTAAAAAAACCATAGCTTAACTTTACAAATAAATAACACTTTTGTATAAAGTATTCCAAAATTAAATATATCTTTTTAATCCATATTTGTTTAAAGTTCTCATGTAAATTAATAAAGTTGTTGTATTGACATGCATCGGCATTCAAGTTTTTTTTAAAAAGTAAGTATCAGATGGTTTTCATCTCACACCTGTTTGTACAGTATTAAAAAAAATATTTTGAATGAAAATACTATTTGGAATTTAGGCGAAATTCTGTCGAAGATATCTTTTTAATATATAAGACGGTCACGTGGATAGTCCCCAGACTAGGTGTACTGAAGACAAAGTTAAGGCTGCAAGAAGTCGCTGGATTCGGGAAGCACAAGGCCAGTCGATGTGTCAATAAGGCAAGAGGCTTAAACCGGGCAATGAGCGTCTGTTGGCTGATATGATGATGGTGATGGTAATGATGAAATAGGGATTTTTATTTAATAATTCTTACTTTAGACTTGTGTCATTAAAACATTGCTGTATAAATATTTTATTCTTAATAGGAGAAAAACAAAAGTAACGTGTTTTATTCCTTTCCAATTCTACCCATTTGTATATAATTTCGGTAATAAAATATCAAATATACGGAATAAAACCTAATAAATGTCAATATCCGAACATTCAATTACATGAATATAAAAAAAACATATTTCGAGTTATGGTAATCTGAAATGTATATTACAAAATAAAAAGTGTCTAGAAATGAAATACCCGGGAGATTTAAGAAAGTCGAGCCAATTTAAAATCGGCGTTCCCTTCGCAGCAAGATCACGGCGCAGGGGAAGCTTCCGGTCTCACCTGGCCGCGACACCACCACCATAAATCGGAGCCACTCGCAACTGTCGTCGAACATCCAATATACGAGAGTTATAGGCTAGGAAATTAATTCTGTCGTCGCAAGTAGGGTTAGGCGGATACCGCTACGGTGACAACAAATTTGTGTAGTCCGCGATCATATACTCGTACATATTTTTATTAAATTATTTCCAATATCATTATCATGTCAACTCACAGACGCTAGTACTAAAATAATGGAATAACTATTTTTATATTGTCCCCGTATTAAATGAGAGTTAAAGAAATAAAGTTAGAAAAAGTTACAGCATATATTAAAATTTTACGATTAATATTATACGCTTGGCGGGTGAGTTAGCTATCGAAGTGAGGTATTATGGTACGCAGGAGGCATTGCTATCTATGCTCATAGAAAATTGTTTTGTGAGCAGTGTCAGTCCTAAAGAATTTAAACACAAATTCTGAGTGATATAAAATTGTATCCCGAGAATCGATCTGTGGCTACGATAACATGTCTCAGTCGTCTACCGCTGGGATGTCACTACTCATTAATTAATATGTAAAAGTAAGTATATTACAGAAAGATTAGATTTAGACATAACCTAACATTTTCTATGAAGAAATTGCAACGCCATACTGGTTTATATGAAGCAACAAATATATGAAAAAAGCCATTGACAGCTTTTTAATTTTTTTTTAATCTTACTTCTTACTTACAAAGGATATATTGTCGCGACCTTGAACTTGAACAGAGATTGTTCCAAGAAGGATAAAAAATCTATTTTACCGGCATATAAACTAATTGTAAATCCAAGATGAAAACATTATTAACCGGACATAAACTGGAAACTAATTAATGGTTACCCTAGCGAATACGACAAAACGTAATCGATTTTTCCGTAAGCAGCTTAGATAGCGGGACCGGAGAAATAATAACTAACTAAATATACATACGCAACGACGTATTTCATCGAAGTCTGGGTCCAGACAAAAAAAGATATAATGCCATAATAAGCACAACAAAAATGTTACTTTGTGAGGAACGTATTAACAACCTACGTCGGTTTTCATGCTTAATTAATTTACCCCTGAGCTGACATTACTATGAACTGATTATTACAAAAGCAGAGTTAGGAAATCGGTCACTATAAAATGTAGTCTTAGTATATTATAATGCTGTAATGTTATTAATACATAATGTATAAGGTTTTAAGATTTGAGGTAAAAAGACGTTCAGAAGTTACTAATAAAACAATGTATTAATTATAACACCGTTAATTCTATAGTAAAAAATTTATTCACATTAATATCTACATAAGATCATTTACACTGTTCACTTGTGTACATCATAGAAAAATTTCCATAGGGCCTAATTTAATAGAAAGAAGAATCAGATTAAACTTCCCAATAATGACATCAACTTAAAGCTCCAAGGTTTCCAAACATACCCTGATCTTAGAAAAGCCCACGAGAAACTCAAACGGGTTTTTATCATTAGTTTTAATTTACTGTATATCTCAATAAATAAAAATGTATAGCCAAATATGTTGCTAAGTGTAAAACAGAACAACTCGATCAATTCGGCTACTATTCTTTTTATATTATCAATAAACTTTCTCATCCTTATCGAAAGGAAAAAATAATGCATGCATGCATAAAAAAAAAACAAAGTAGCTTTTTTATAGTCCAAACCACTCGGTAAATTAAAATACATGTCCTTAACTATAACAATAGAAAGCTTTCAAGCAGATATTTGGACCTCTTGGAGACTCTTAGGTAAAAATACCAAAAGCGAAGAAGATAATCCAAGCACAGGTTCTCTCTTAGTACTTACGGTCTAGTGCCGTTTGTTGCATCACAGATCAAGAGATTTAGGTTAAGCGCTATGAAACCGGGGTTGTATAAAACCCGATGAGGCCATAAATGCTAATGGGCAAACGAAACTAACCGTCAAAGCCTAGCAACAGATTGGCAAGTTGTAGTAGCAGAGGGCAGGCCATATGGCGTGAAGAACAAGTGGCCGTTGCGGTCTTGAGGTACTGGAGCGGACACCTCAACCTCAGACCAAAACTGACAGGCGTACCGACAGATGACATTGTTAAGGAAGAAAACGCTGGATACAGCCTTCTAACCGGTCTTATTGGAAATCTTTGACGGAGGCCTATATCCAGCAGTGAACGCCAGCTGAAATGATGATGTAAGTGTTTAAAAAACATAATATAATATGATGTCACATTGAGTCAGTAACTTTTAAAGTTACAGCAATTTTACTAAAGGCGTTTCCAGATTCAGTTGTTGTTTCCAAAGACCCACCTTTATAATTTACTATACATTAATACGGTAATTTTCCCTACAACAATTTATAGTACCATTATTAGTACCATGCTGCAGGAAAACCTATCGTGCGAGCATTTTCGTATCACAAGTCCAAACGACCCCATATGATTTATGTACAAATGACTCTCGTGAAATTTTTCTCCTTTTCAAGTTGGCTTAAATCCTAAATAAATTGGACAATCTTTACATTATTTGTTATTCGTACAAGTCATTTTAAATCTTACAGTACAGAAGTATAACGTGAGAAATCCTCGCGTTATAGGAAGTGAATACTTCTTGTATGAAGGACAAAAAAATCGCGATGTAAAAAAATGCACAATAAAAGTACCGATAAAACAGGAGAGATACTACATAAGTAATGTCTATTACTATTTTGTACTTTTATATGTCAAAACATATCATAAATTACCACTATTATTATGAAAACATAATGTGTATAAACCGGCAATACATTTCTGAAACACAGAAACAGCTGCTTCAACGTACGTGAGGTGAAAATTAGTTGCGGGAAATGAAGTAACATAACAATTAATGAGCATTTGTTATGAGGCCATAAAGTTTATACGAAAATAAAATATCATTTCACGTATGATATTCACGCGGATATTTCTACTTAACCTTCATTATCTAGCTTTATTTTTTAAATAAAACTAGCTTAAACATTATTTCTTATTATATTTTTAGTTTCCTTCGTGGTATATCTATTGTAAATATAATCTGTAAAATGATGAATATCCTAATATGTTGCAAAGCGCAAAACTTTAATGTCAACATAATGGCCTGACCAATTAAGCTAATATTTTTCATAATATTCAAATCACGAAGAAAATTGTTTTGTAAAAAATAGAAACATTACAAGGAAAATGTGAAAACACCACTCCTACTTGTCCCATATATAAACATCACGACAAAATTAAAACACCAGTTGTGTACAAAAAACAAAAAAATGTTTTGTTTCGCAAAATTAGTGTAAACCTCTATAATACGAAAATAATATATATATTAATAATAAAAACTAAAACAAAAAACAAGGAATTATTTACAATAACATAAAAATAAAGAGAGAATAGAATAGACGGTAGACTTAGGACTTAAAGACTGCTAAACTTAATTTCCCAAAAAAAACGTTCAAATGAAAAAGGTCGGACACAATGTCCTTGGATGTTTTTGGCTAAAAAAAACGTTGAACGAAGCAAACAAAAAAGCTGATGAGATAATATTAAATTCATACAAAGTACATAATAAAAACATATTTTAAAGTAATTGAAGTTTGTAATTAAAACTTTAAATTAATAAATTGTAATGACCACTTTGAAATGCTTTTTTTCCACTTATTTGCAACTGGCCTATAGCTTTTCACAGTACGAACTCTATAGACACTTCTAATATATAATAATTTTGCGTAAAATAACTTTTGTATCTATCTTACCATGATTTCCAACTTTACGACACATTATTGAATTTTTTTTTATTTATTAAGGTTGTAAGTTTCTTGTTTAAATAATTACTCACAATATAGGGAGGCCTATGCTATGTAAAGAACTACGCCAGTTTCTTAGTCTTTTCTCCCTGCAAGCCGTAGAACTAATAAACAGCTTAAACATAAGTTCACATAAAATTTAAGACTGAAAACTGAAGAACAAGGGCTTTCTTTTGACATGTAAAAATACACCGCTTTTTAGTAGAATCGAATCCTCCGTATTTTTCTCAACGATCTGTTACAAAAAAAATTGTATGTGATAAAATAAATATGTGAAAAAAAATCTCAGCTATTTCAAGAGCGTATTCATCATTGATGACAGTTATTTTCTAATCAAAATAATTTGATGCTACTTTTTACTCACTTACTTTGATGGTTAAAAGAACATTAAACAATCAAAAAAGATTTTATACTATTAATTTAATTTAACTTTATTACTGTTTAAAAAACGTAATAGATGTAAGCCGATAAGCGTTTGACGATGAAAACAAATAGTTGCGTTGGGGCAAGGCTCCGGAGGCGAGCAACTCATGACAGACAAATTGCGATTAAAAGCCTCATTCGAATCCAATAAAAAGTCTTAAGCACGACAGACGTTGTTTAATTAAAATTCCTTTTAAATTTGTTTACGCAGACACCTAAATGCGCGCGTCGGGTTTGTTGCTCATTGTAAGGCTATCTCTTCAATCTTTTTAATTTGAAAGTAACGGTTGATAGCATAAAAAGTCGAGATTGCTTGTCCTTTGTACACCTTATGTACAGATATAAAACGACAGATTGTTGGCTGAATTTTTAAATTTGGTTTTAGGCCTTACATAATGATAGGTTATAGGCGTAAAAGATTTAAAATGGTAAATGTGTAGCTCATTCATCAGCAAAAAGCTTTTAACTTTTATATTTGTTTCCAATCATCATTTATAAAATTATCACTCTAAAATATTTTACATTTTTTCTATTGAAATGACTGATAACTTCTGGTAGTCCAAAGTCTGAATAAAATAATATTCAGTAATACGTATTATAAAAACTTTTTTTTACTATATTATAAATGCATTATTTACTATTTCTGAAAGAATTGACTTTTGGGTAGAGTTTACTATGCACAGTAAATGAGCTTTACATTCGTCTTTATATTACTTTTACACTTTTAGCCGGTCATCTTGTTTGTGTATATTAGTTTTTTTGAAATACACAATAAAAGCAAGTAAAATGGAAATAGACTGTCCATCAATGTCAAAATAAAGTACATCCCAAATAGAAGGAAAATTGCGAATAAAATTATGTTTTTCTATGTGACCATTTTTCTATCAAAACACATGACACCGTTCACCATACCCTACATTAATCATCTTTTCAAACCTCACAAAACAAGAAATAGAACCAAAACGATTTGCATAAAAAATTCGCGAGCACAGCCGGAACGGAATCTAAATAATAAATTGTCCATTGTTACGTGGTCCGGATTATCCTTATGTATATTTATTTATGCAGACAACATAATGAATTCCCCTGGGATGCGCGATTATGTAGATTTTTAGCGTTGACGGTTGCCGTTGATAGAATAGTCACAGGCGATAAATAGCTATGCTAATAGCAGCTACTTATAACAATGCTTAAAAGTTTTGTGTAATTAAACATATTACGTGAATTTTTTTAACCATTGAACAGCAGATTTTAATAAAAGATTCACTGAACAAATTAAACGGTAAAAAGAAATGGTCCTAACCCATAGATGTCAAAAGAACGATTGGAAGCGGCCTGCATCTAACGTATTCCGACAGCCCCCCAAGGACATCTGTGCGTCTTGTGGATAAAGGTCCTCCACAACACTCGCCATTCTGTGCTCTTCAATCTGTAATTAGCCGACCTGCCATCTGGTCTACGCTCTATATTTCATGCCACTTCAACTTTCTAATCCTCTGTACTATGTCGGTTCTTTTCGTTCGTCTACGGATCACCACATTCTTGATATTCGCTTTAGTGTTTTAAAAATTATTAATAAACATATTAGTTGAAATACACTGATTATATCCGAGTCACGATCTGTAATATTATTTTCTAAGAAGGATATTATTTTAAGAAACTTAATACTTGATTGATGCCCACATGATTTTTTTAATACAAACTAATGACAATCTGCTAAAAATAGCATTTCGTTTTATATATTACGTAGAATAAGATGCTATTTATTTCAAGCTTTTAATAGAAGCGCCTAACACTATAAAATAAAAGCATTTAAAATTTGATTAAGATCTAATTTGGTTAGAAGTATGAACTTAAAAAATGAAAATATAATAAACTGAAATTAAGAGTTTAAAATGAAACTCTATGAAATATGACAACAAAAAAACCTTCTTAACTGTAAAATCTTTAAAGCTTTGTGATTGCGCCATCTCTAGCAATTTATAAAAACCACGACCGAGAAATTATTCCAAGCGGTTTGAATTTTTCTTCCAGCAAATTTAGGAATTTTTTTCCAAGATGTCACTAGTATAGTTCCTCTACGACATAGAACTATACTGGCGTATAACGGTTTTATACATACTGTGAATTTATTTTATATATTATCAAAAACTTATCATACAATCAATGTCTGTAACGTGTATTGATACACCACAAATATTTAATGTTTACATAATTATGAATATCATTTTTAATCATTTGTATTTATTAATGAAAAAGCGGAATTTCGGCAATCACTCATTGATTATTTTTCTACCACAGATACAATATGGAAATACGTGATAAAGGATAATAGGTGGCACTGATATCGATACATATACTGCACGGATAATAAATATGATCATTTCAATGAAATAGTATTACATCACCACTCATTGAAATAAAATATATTTCAATTAATACCAAGGTAACAATAAACACAAATTACAATAAACTATCTTAATTAATTTTCGTGTGACAACTAATAAAAAATAAAACTAACAGCTTTACATGTACTTTTTTTGTGGTTCATACAATTTTCGGCAAGCTTTTCGATACTTCATAACTTTATAAGCAATTTACTTTATTTTGAACAGAAAAATAAAATAACAATTTTCTGATGAGTTATATGTTATATATATTATCAAACGATTAGTGGTAACGGATTAAGAATGCGTACACATCGCGATAAATTTCAGTTTATATCCAATTTTAGGGCAGTTTCGACGTATACCCTTTTATGTTGAGTATTTCTGTTATTTTACGACTCAGCTTATTAGGAAATAGAAATAGAAATCATAGTAATTTCACATGTTGATGTGTTGTTGTTGCCCTTTTTAATATATTATTTGGTTTCTTCGATTCTTGTTTTTTTTTTTAAATAAGGGCTTTTTAATCGTACTGGATTTTTATTTCACAAATTATTAATATAACCATCGAAAAAAAAACACTAATGAGTTTCTTCTTCAGTAATTGGCGCGTTACGAACGAATACAAACTTAGTTTTAAACTGTCTATTATAGATGATTTTCGATGATCTTATGTAATAAAATTATTTTTACTTTGACTTATTACTTATAGTAGTGTCATGAGCAAGCAACGTGAAAGATAGAGAATTACTACTATTCTTCATAAAATTAAAAAAAACCTAAATTAAATATATTTATTACGTATACAATACGTATGACAAAAATGTTAAACCCCTTAATTTTACCTGTGTTATTGGTTCTGCAATAAAGGAAGCAACACTTATTTGATCAACATATTTGTTATAGTACGCCACATTTGGCAAGTTGCCAAAACGAGACAGGAAATTAAACATGACTTCATATTAAAATGACAATAAAATGTTGATGATTTTATAACGAACTTGAGATAGGTCTTGGAATTCGAATAGCTCTATTTAATTTTGGAATTCAAGATAACGAACAGCTCTAAATTTAAATGTACAGAGCAGTTAGATAGTGTGTAAAAGCTTTAAAATGGTGATAGTAGACCTCATTTGCTGTCAATTAATGCATGGAACACCCTATTTAAATATCGATGTTTTCGGAAGTAATAAATGATGTAATATTATTTATTACTCCTGGTTATATAGAAAAAATTGTTTTCAAAGGTTTATTACTTTATATTAAAATTAATTAATGTTAACTATCTCTTTCTACAGACTTTAAACTAGAAAACATTGGCCTTTCGTATTCGAATAGAAAAAATAAATTAATGTTTAAATAATATTTAAAGTTTTTAGCTTACAAATGAGGTGCGTACATATTCACCTCTTTGATGCATTTTACACCTATAATCAATCAACCTGTATATCCTTTTAAACATACTTTAACACTTTAGACGACATGTTTTGGTATATGTAATGATTTCTCTATTTATTTCACTACGTATACAAGAATCCTTAAAGTAGACAAACATGTATAGTATAATATGTATTCCCGATCATTTATTTACTTACGTTACTGGAAACACAATAGCACAGTGATAGGCAACTGATACGATCATAGATCTTGGGTTCGATTCCTGGGACACAATCTTATATAATTTACAATTTGTGTATTAATTATATTCGGTTGCCACTGCTCATTAACATGCTTCCAGAGGATAGAAAGCAGCGTCCTCTGTGTACCATAATAAGACACTGCGATCGCCAGCCAGCTTGCCGGTTAAAATATTTACGCCCCATAGATTTCCATGGGGGAGGCCTGTGAAATGTACGTCTATGGGCTGAAACGAGGACAACTAAAAATACGAACACTCGGCTTAGACCACCTAAAATAGTTATGGACACTTAAACATTGAATCGACACCACACATAGGTTAAGATATCATCATCATTATCACCATTATGTCAGCCTCCAAAGAAGATAGGCACGATGAACGGTCTTACACTGTTCGTATCCAACATTAAGTAATGCTGGCAGTCTATCATAATGCCTGCACACGCTACTAATATTAAATCAAAGTTTGACACTCTTTCCATTTAATTATTTATTACTAATACATCGCTATTTGACAATTCAGTCGATAAAAAGTGCATCTATAAGATCGGTAAACAAAAAATCGATGAAGATTGTACGTCTGGAAAATATACGCTAATCGTTTGATACGCTATAAACCTATCGAGACAAATGTCTGTCAAATATATCGCAGACAAAGTAATATGAACATGTCGATGAATGAAGATATTTTACCGCGCTATAATTAGCGTTATGTTAATATTACAGAAAGAAATTAAAAAATTCCAATGTCCTACTTTTGAGACGTTAATTTATATTCTTTTGTCATCTCGCACACAGTAAAACATGGCGTTTAGTTCTTTGAGTATCAACACACCGCATACCGACCTAGAAATGAAGGTTCTGTTTATTTATATCTACACATTCCGTTCCACTTGAGTCAACATATTACGATTTTATGTTATGTCTTCCGAAATCTATCTGCTACAGATAATTTTTAACACGCCAGTTTGAAAGTACTTTATTGACAGATAGATTTTTTATTGTATTTATTTATTTATAAACACTTTCTTGTATACTATAGAAAATAAACAGACGAAAAGAAAGAAGAAACAATTAATATGGTACCAGAAGTGGCCTTGTCGCTCGAGTATCTCGGCCTCCACATCGCCGCGATTTTCTAAGGCGCGATACATTGGTTTCGGAAACACTATACTGTTACATTTATTTGTCGTTTCAGCCCATAGACGCCACTGCATGGCATAGATTTACTTCGAAGATATTTATGATAAGGAAATACCATAATCGCCGCGTTTAGCAGACGAATTGTCGATCGCAATGTGGTATTAGAGTATGTAAAGGACGCTGCTACCTATCCTCTAGAAACTTGATTGCGAACATTGACAATAGTTTATAATTATGCCTTTATAATCATTCTAATCGTATCCTTTACAATCCTTTATAATGCACTGTATGAATTACGTAAGATTGTATCAGGGAAAACAAACACGTAATCTACGATCGCAAGTTTTAGTTCTTCATCGCTAGGCTACCGCTGCTCTTTCATTAGACCTGAAAATTCAAAATAATATAATTAATTATAATTTACAACAAAAGTTTTGATAAACAGTTCATTTTACGATGGTTTTTCCGCTGACGATACACTTGGTTACCATTGATTATTTCTTAATCTCCTTTAAGAGAGAAAAAGCTATTATCAGTAGCTCTCTCAAGTGGCTTTCACTTTACAAAATTCTTAATGGCGTCGATATCAAATTCAATTCCATGTATGATAATAATACGTACAAAAAATAAGGATTGACTGTATATATTTAACAAAATGTATCCTACATAAAACGGTAATATTACTTAAGACAAAAATGAAATAGAGCATTTACAAATAAATATATCTTTACAATATCATCATGGTTTCAGCCAGAGGACCTGCACTGCTGGCATTGGCATCACACAGAGGTTTGAAATAGAACCGGTTGGAAGTAGCCAGCAATCATCGTCTTGTAACGACGGAAACAAGGCTACATTCACCTTGTGCATATGTGAGCAATGCTGCATCTGCTATTCCGTGGTCTCCACTCCAGAAACTCAAGGCCCCAGCAGTCATCTGTTATAAGCGCTGTACGGTTTCACTGCCACTTCAACCTGCCATTCCGCTAGCCTATGTCGGAAACATCCACAACATAAAAAATAGAAACTTATAGATTGCTTATAACAAAAATTAAAAGTAAGAAAAGGACCAATATTTAGCCACCTCCGCACATGCAGTAGTAGTCGTGCAACAAAGTGCACCGCCCGCCAGCCCGCTGATAAATGCTCATGCGGCAAACAATGCAAATGACACAACTACCACCTTTAAATCGCTCAACACGTGTCTCACCCCTCCGCGGGGCATCTTCAGGAGTTATCTTACACCGATTAGTGCCAAACACAGTCCAGAGTTGTTGCACTACTACGACTGCATGTGCGGAGGTAGCTAAATATTGGTCCTTTTCTTACTTAGGATGGACTTCCGCAAAATAACGCCTGATTCCATTAAATAAAAATTAAAAATTAATGATTTTTGTTCATTCTACGAACGTAACAATAAGTGATACCAATTCCTCCAACATTGATGTTATAACTATTTCCGTCATTTTTACAATCGAATAAAACAAAAATAAACATGTTTTCGGTCAATTTTATAACACTACTAACAATTTCATCTGGACGCGAATGGTCGTTTACGATTCGATGGGAATAAAAAAATAACAAGACAAGTTTTGCTTCGTGTATTTTTTATATTAACTATATGTTAAGGACAGACTTTGATAAAGTCGGAAAACGTTGGGTGCAGGCCGATTCCGACCAGTCCTTTTGTAAATCTACGAGGGTGACCTAAGTCTGTGAACGTCCTCCGGCTAAAATGATAATCATGATTTTTAGTAGGGTACCTAAGAATCCAGTGTTGTTGACAGTTATTTATAAATATCGTAACAATTGCGACATGTGGTCTATATCCAAGATCAACCAAATCATTAATATAATAATTTATTAGTACAATATAACTATACACAGACTGGGTCCATGCGGTTTCATTACGTATCATAATTGGACGAAGAAATTTTATATTATTTTATAAAAAAAAATTGTAGAGTACTAATTAGTTATAAAATTAGGTGTTGCAGTAATAATGTCTAGACTACAAGGTAAACCTGTTGACTACGTTATCTGATAAATTATTTACGTAAATACTGGAAATCCAAAATTTATTATAATTTTAAACATTCAATAAATTTGTGTGATATCGCTTACTACAGAGTACTTCATAGAAAAACTACGCAAAAGCGCACACCTGCTTTCGCACTAAAAAGATATTTTCGCTGCGTATGATTCTGCTAGTGTTTGTTCTCGTAAGCACGTGACTCTTTATTAGAGAGCTTACACACCGGCGCGAGATATTTAATTTAATTATTACTTTTTAATAATGATTCTTTTTTAAAATGTTTATGTAAATATTATATGTGATATTTTAAAACATTAATTTACGAAAAAAAGATAGTATTTGCATATTATAAAACAGTTGCAATTAATTTTCTGGGCGTGTACATACAAACAAACATACGCGGTTTTGTCGTACCGTTAAGTAAAAGACATTTTAAAAATAGTAAACACAAAAGTTCGTACGTTTTGACGCAGACGTCGTCACCTTTTTAAATATAAACGTATAAGAGATTATAAGAAAATGGGGGACAAACTTTTATACATTATTGGACATTCAATTCGTAATATACCGGAGCTATGTGTATGTTATGATTCAATAAGAGCTTTTTTCGCTCTTCGCAACTATTGATTCAGACCTCAACAGTCAATATCAGTTTTATGAAGGAGTAGAGAGAAAATAGTAGGAATCGATAAACAAAAATGTCGTAGTATTTAATCATTTTGTATTACAATCAATTACAAATTATTTATTTAATCATCAAATATTCATATATCTAATATTGAAAATTTTAGTACCTTTCACCCTTTCTCAAGTGAATTAATATCAATAAATTTAGTTTTAACTAAACCTAGACCTATTTTTATTTTAATTATAATTATAATTTCTGGTAATAATTGAAATTATAATATGGATCACAATTGTATCACAAATATCGGAAGCTTTCTGAAATAAAAACTATTTATTTATTTATTTGATTTTATTTATAAAATAGCACACAAACTCGTATTATTTATTCATACATTAATGTCAGCCGATAGATGCCTTCTGCGAGGCATAAGCCTGTCGCCATCCAGTGACTTCCCGTAAATTATATATATATATATATATATATATATATATATTAATAATGTCATTGGTTCACCTAGTAGAGTTCTACCCACGTACGTTCGTATTAAAATCAAATTTTAATAAAGTAATTAAAAAAAGAAAAATTTCATAAATACAAAAAGTGATTATAGTAATCAAAAAAGAAACAAGTTAGAGAAAAAAATTCTCGATAGCTTAATTTAAAAGCCTCCGTTCCCCTGTAACTCAATCTGATTTTAATTTATATCAATTCGAACTGTTTTGGCATTCTTCTCATGACGTACATAAGAGAATGGAGAATAATATTAAGAAATGAATTGATAAATATAATGTTTTTCTTACCTCATTAAATTACACCTATATGTATTATCGTTAAAGGTTAGATATTCAAATTCTACAAAACAATATGAAAATATCTTCGTATTACTCGAACTACATTGCATAAATATACATTTAGTGTCTTAGTGGTTTCAGGGCAACCTCAGCACAAGAAATAGAACGTTAGTATGATATATTACTTGCCGTTACATTAACAAAAACACAGAAAGAGTTGCACCTGTCCACATAAATATTCAATTTTTTACGACTCAATTAAAACTTTTAAAGGACCATAAATGAAAGTATGCGACTCGACTCTGCAGAAATTCCTGAACAAACTACGACTTTATTATATCATACGAGGTGCCAAAACATTTAAAAAGATTTCATTGGATTAACCTACAATAAAAACTGGAATTGATTACAGCAAAAAGATTAAAGAATTTACTTCTTTATACTCGAATGACGCTTTGGTAGGCTTTTTAATTATTACCTATTCACCGGATTAAGAACTTAAGAGAAATAAGAAATTAAACAAAAACATTCTATACATTTATACAGTTTTCGTAGGCTCATCAATTTTAATTATAAACATGGTTTGGCATGTTATTACGCTGTAAAACTTTGACTTCGATTTGCAATTAACCATGGGTCAATAAATAAACAATAGACAATCGAATTTTCAAAATGTTTTTTCTTGATCAATGATCTCTGAAAACTGCGTCATCTAAGAATTTGACCAATCAATCGTTTGCTATAAAATCTCTTTTACTTAAATATTTTTACTCTTAGATAAAAAACATTTATTTATACTAATACGTTGTTAGTTATATAATTTATATTCAATTTAAACTCGCTCTTTAAAGCTATAAACATATTTATTTATGATCTCTATTAGTTGTCTAGTTGCGCTGCACCGATCAAGGTAACATCGCGATTTAAAATTAGATGAGATCTCAGTCATACACTAATCTAGCATGATAAAAACATTAAAAAACCCCTAACAGTGATCTTGACAAAAAACTTTAATGCAGTGAATATAGAACTTATTTACTGTCAATTATAAATGACACACCCTCTCTAAAAATCAATGGTTTCAAAGATAATAACATATACAATACATATAATAGTTTCGCAGTAAGAAAAAGTGTTTTCAAATTTCGAATTAAAACACATTATTACTAATCATTGTTTACTATTTGTCCTTGTAAACTTTATGATGCTAGTAATTATTGGCTTTTCACATTCCAATATAAAAAATATTAATATTCTTACATTAATTAATGTTATAGAGTGACCACGTCATAGAAATGGGTGTAAATACCGTAAAGCTTTTTGCTGACAATCACCCTTTAAGCCGATTGCAATGTAAAATCGCTTGGTTGTAAAAAAAATATATAATGAAGCAAAAAAAAAATTGTAACCACCTTATTGTTAAAAATGAATTGTTGACGTATTATTAACGACTCATAACCGTCGCGGATAGTTGCTTAAACCGCCAGAGCGTTTGAATCTCTTAACACATTACATTTCGCTTTTAGTATAATATAATTAAATTATTATAAATTATTGGAAGTTTTGTGTAATCACCAATATTACATCATCATTATGATCATCATTTAAACGGCAGGTTGTCTTACCGATGATGATACTGCTGGCTATTGACCTCTCCCATAGATTTCCATTAGGACTGGTAGAAAGCGACCTGCATCCAGTGTCTTATGCTTCAGTAGTAATATTGCATATATTTCCAAGAATTGAAGTATAATGTCAAATAAACAAGCCAAAATGTATTTGTTTATTGTTTTATTTACTAAGTGTGGAATGCATAAACTATCGCAGAGTGTACAGAAATAATATTCATTGCGGTTCTATAACGAGTGGAGCAAGACGTGATTGCATTCTGAATCACTGCTCGGGAATAGGTGCCACACAGCTTCAAATAGACGGATGAGCAATGAAACACTTTGTGTTTGATTGTATCTGCTCTATGCGAACGTACGCACACTTACGTCAAAATAATATTATAGTGGCTAAAGTTCTATACTATATTCGCAAGCGGATACTAGAAAAAGCTCATCTTATCTCATTGGCTAGTAAGGAATTTTAATAAACGCAAAATAACAACCTACATCTGTTCTTCGCACGGTGAGGCCATTCTCTCTTGTTTTCATATTGTTTTTACTTAATATATAACTTGCAGTTTTTTCAGATTAATCTATAATTAACCTGTAAATATGTTGAGTGTATCATTCAATTAAAATAATAACAAAAAATCATTACTTATCAATATATGTATCAATTAATTTATAGTTAGAAATATAAGTAATAACTGATGATCAAAAGGTAATGACAAGTTTTAGATCATATTAAAAAAAGAAAATTGGTATTTGAGTATCTTTTAAAAAAGTAGTCATTTATGAACGCTTTCTTACATTTCGATATAAATATTAGCGAACTCTACAATCATCTTTCCCTTTCGCTTACAAAGGTGCAAATTAAAAACCATAAAAAGTACTTTTACATTTATAATATGTCTGACTGTATCTGACGGGCATATTCTTAAAATAACTATAGTTAATATTAAATTGAATTGAGTTGATGACAATTTTAACAAATAAATGTAGTCTTCAAATTAAGACATCTGCTTGCATCTAATTATTCTTTGTTTTACCTTCAGTTTACTGTTTTAACGTATAAAAAAACTTTATTAAACCAGTAACATTTCACACATTTCGTATTCACTCCATTACATTCGGATTGCTAGACATTTAGCTTACGTTAAACAGAAGTAGACTAAATCCAATTCGTTGACAACTGACTCTATTCTAATAAAAACATTATTCTGAAACTGATGCTTTACTACGTTTGCGATAAAATTGCAGTGAATCATTATTGTCCACCGGCTTAACTACAAAGTTATTATTGTTTTTTTATATATTGTCCATTTAAAACCATAGATAAAAAAAATTATAAAGGAATTTTTGGAAGGCAACAACCTTAGAGCTACCGAAACTCCTATACCACGCCTTAGAAAAACGCGTCGTGGCGGGGGGTCGAGAAAAAACAGGCATAAGCGACGCCGACATGTACATTGACGGACGAGTAACGGAACTGGGTCGATACGCCCCCCTCGTCGAGAGCGTAACTAAGGCGCGGTACAGCCTTTACAATAGCATTAATATCAGGAACAATTTGAAAGTTTTCGGGGCAAGCACACAATGATAAATAATTACATCCTTAACTCAAAATGCCTGAGCTTCTTAAAATATATGTCACATATCCTTTACAATTACAATATAATAAATTAAACACCCTCAATGAGTCATCAAAGACGATCTTAAATATAAACCTCTCACGCTTGCTTTGTAATTCTGAAATTGAGATATGAGACCATAAACTTTGAATGTGAACGACAACGTAAAACATGCTTTCATTAATAAAATTATTTTATTTTGATATGATTCGTCCTCTGAATCCTCGCTGTGACCCCACAGAGGTTATTGCAAATGAAATACTTATTTTTTAATAAAACTATAATTTATTTTATACTTAAAAATGCTTTTTTTACAATTATATACATAAATAAATTATTAAAAATCTGTGTTTGGGTTCTTGTCATTGAATTAGATTTATTAATTTTGATAAATTCTATATAACCTCAATACAAATATCAAAAGATGTAAAAATTTATATAAATTAGTATTAAGTAGGATTACTGTCAACCATTAGCCTATTAAAAAAGAAGTTAAATTTAAAATTGTCCTAGCTGAATCTAAATTTAAAATTGGAACGCATGACAAACATACAAATGGCACTTAACTAGTCACGGCTTATATTTAAACTGTTATAAATACAGTAAACATTTTTCTTGGAATATGAGTATATAACGGAGACAAAATTCTAGCCAGTTAATGCACCTATTAATCTATTGAAGTGGTCAAGAATGTGCCTACGCACGTGTAGCATATAAATCTTTAGATATAAACGATCGTTTGAACCTCAAAGCAACGTCAGAATACATAAAACAATATGTATTTAATTTATAACATATTGAATAAAATGTTCCCTGACAAATTACATGTGATACTTTTCGTCTTATTAGACGAACAGATTTGTCATTTTAGAAAGAGGATGTTACAAAATTCCTGTAGACTGGTTCAGAGGAAAAAGCTTACTAACAAGGGTAATCGATTATAAGTGTGACACCTATAAAGGGGTGAGTACATGGCACATTTGTCTGCAAAAAGCTTTAAAGCTTTTACACCTATTTCCAATCACCCGGTATAAAGTATTCGCTCTGGAACTCTTTTGGAATGCGGTAGACTAATTCTGGCACTCTGGTACTTCTGGCAGTACATAGTTTGCAGGAACAGATAGTAAATAATACATAATTTCAATATCTAGTAATCCTAATTAAAGCAACGTCTTTTCTTACTATATCATCATTAGGATGGAAATTGTAAATGTAGTGTACCTTACATTAATTGGTAGTAAATAAGCTATACATTCCCCCTTTACACCGATACAATCACCATTTGTAATTTATATTTGAATATATATAAATAAAAGAAAAGGAGTTAATTGGAATATATTTCGTTTTGTTAACAAAATACGTCCAACTATCTATGATAACATTCAATAATTTTTTCTTCGGTTTCTAGTTAATTAATTACATTTGCTTCAGTGCTGCTTATTCACATGCATGTCATGTATAACTGAAAATTAAATTTTTGTTTCTACAATAATTTAACAATGATGTCTAGTTCGATAAAACAGTCTTTATTTTAACCTTGTAAATTAAACATACACAGTTCTTAAAAAAGAAATTATCGTTACTAAAAATATTAAACTGAATCGATTCAATTTTATTTTTTTAATTCTTATTATTAACATTATGTGTTTATTCATAAAGATGTTAATTGTAATAATTTACATTGTTATATTATATACAACATTACTTTCAATATTAATATAAATTATCATATAAAAGGAACTTCATCTTTAAAAAAAACTTACACAGACTTTATTTATTTGCGCGCTTTATGCCAGCTATGTTAGTAATATGAACGTCACGCGCTAAACAAAGGAATAAAACAAGGTTAATTTCTCTGTACTTCTTCACAACGAATCAATGTCATCCAGTTTCTTTAATTTTAGGGTTCTCCCGTTTCTTTCCGTGTCGTTTTATTTGTATTTTTATGGTTCCTATAACATTTATTTATAAATTGAATATCGCTGAATGCAGACCGCTTCCGACCTGTTCTATAGAAAATCCATTGCTTATGTCCATAGCTGGACATAAGACTCTACCATAGAATTTCTAGAAAAATGGTAATAAAAATTTGTACTAGTTATCAGATGTAAAGATCACGGAATTTTCATCACTTTTTTTATATATTTTAATGTACTTAAACATTTCCATGTGTAGGATATTAGATATATAACAAAGATTACATAACTTTGCATGAAATAATACATTTATAATTAATTCTCATTTTGTCTATTTACAGGCGACTTAAGCAACAAACCTTAATAATTTAAAAAAAAAACTGGTTCTATTTACAAGTTATTGATCAAATTGAATTTGGATATTAAAAATATCATTTTTAACAAAGCACGTAACCACCTATCAAACATTAAAACACACTTGAAATTTTTTTAATCGCATATTGTTTACAAGAAAGAATGTTACAGTCTGAAAGTTTTAGTTATTTTGTTTCGTATGTTATTCTTTTGAACGGACAAAGAACATCTTTATGTAGTCTGCGTAACAAATGTTTTTTATGTAACCAATTGGCGATATTCAGTCTACAAATATACTTTTGAATAAATACACTGAAATAGTTGTCACTATAATAAATTTTAAAAGAATCCAAAATTAGTATGTGGTGTATACATTAATTTATAATGTAGATACTTTAAATTACTGTTTAAAGTATCTACATTATAAATTAATGGTTATGTAATTACCTTAAAAGAATAAAGAACAATTATAAAAAGGTACAAAAATACGTCGCCAATTTAAAGTAATTTAGCCTTGGAAACTCCGGCGGCATTACCGAAAACATTTGGCATCATGTGTGTCATGGCCAAGATCAAAGTACGTTTATAATTCGTACACATAATGAATGCGTTCAGTAAATTCTTTACTGCTTATAGAAGGTCGTTGTTCTACTGTATATAGTCAAAGTTCCAGAAACATTATTTACAATAACTTCATATGTGTTCAACACCATTATTACTTTAAACATAGAATACCCATTGTCAGACATAGATTTCCAACAGGACGGGGACGTCCCACGTTGCGAATGCCTGTTCGTGGTTTCCCGCCCAGAAGCTCGTGGCTTTAGAGGCCATCTATTCTGTAGGCTATGTAGCTTTCAAATTTCTAATCCACTGGGCTTATCATTAACTTCGACGACCGTCGTTCGTCTATGGATCTCCCCATGTCTAATACAATCTCATACAAAAGTCCCAAGTATATACCCATCAATGACTTAAGCGCAAATGTACGCCACTCTTTCGTAAGTGTTATAGAAAAATAGTTAAAAAATTGTAGGAAATTATTTCATGTATGAATCCGTCATATTTACATGAGCCCTTAAACTAAATATAGAGATGCACGATAAGTTGTATAGATATGATACATTAAAAAAAATTGAAATGTTGTTAAGAATTTTATAAATAACAGCTGGTGTTTGAAAATTGTTATGTAGATATTATGACGCTACATGTTTTTTTAAACAAAGGCACGGAGTTAAAATAAAATTAATAGTAGTGTAGAATGTCTACTCACAAGGTGGACAACAACTTGGTTAAAATCGTCGGAAGACACTGGGTGCGATTTTTGCCTACTATAGGTCCAATGGGTAATCTATGAGGGTGGAGTATGTCCGGTGGTTGTAATGATGATAATGAATTAATACATTGCACAAAATTTGTATAATAGTATATAAATATGACCTATATTTTAATAGGCAACAACTAAGTGCTAGGTTGTATACGTAGCTTTGCTACGTGGAAGGATTCGTAGCAACTATTGCTACGAAAAAATAATCGAATGATGTCAAAATGAAACCGACAACAACGACTTCGTCTTAATCGTCGTTTGCCCATAAACATGTTTCATTAATAGGTACTTACTATAGATTAAGCAATTTTTTTCCCTATAGCAATACCTATGGCTTTTTAAACTAGTAACTGAAGAGACTACATTAATATTTACGAGGCCAATTCTGTAAATTATCTTAGTATAACGTTTTGTTATGTTTATTAAGCAATAAATTGTATTGTCAAATTATTTTCCGGATAACAGAAAATATATACCAAAACTTGACCTCATTTTTTAAATTTTATATATCACAATCAAGATTGTACAGACAGGTTCCTTACTTGCCCGACCTCGTCGCAGTCTAGACGACTTCCTGCTAGTAACAACGTCCCAATTATCGCATATTCGAAGTACCATTTGCTATTTAAAAATTGTTAATATCGCAGAACTAATGGTACAAAGATTTTCTTTATTTTATGATTTATTGTTTTAGACTACCTTGAGGTTATGGTCGAGATCAAACAATAGTCAAAACAATTGTTTTCCCACAAAAGAAGACTATTGATTGAGAAATTAGTTTTAAATTTATGTACAACTGTAATAATTAAAGAAAAACTACAACTATAAATAATAACAAATATAAGGGCGGGAAAATTATATTTTCGTTAATATTATGTGTTAATTTTTAATATATATTTATTATTTAATATGTATTATGTACATACATCTTCACTTTGACGATCTTTGGGGGATGCTTAAAGTATCCTTTTATAGCTTTACAGTATTTTGTTTCTTCTGTCTTCTTGTATAAGAGAGCGCTTCTACTTCTCGCGTAGAACAAACTCTCTATCAGAGAGGTAGAAATTTCCAATCATACCAAACAGTTTCACATTAATTTACTTCCTGTACACGTTGCTCTTTTTTAAATGGCCGCATTTATGGAGCCTCTCAACCAATCCCTATTATGGGTAGAAAAGGTTTTCATTTAATTTTTCAAATAATTTTATTTAATTTTCGTACTCATCTTTCGTCCTTCTCAACGTCTTTCATTATTTCTTTCACAATATCTTTCATTCCTTTACATACTTTCCTTCGATACATCGCCAAAAGTTTATGTTTTTTATTTTTAACATTTGTTTCACAATTTATTTATTCTTAATTCTTATTTACTCTCTTACTGTCTTAAATAATTAACTCTTAATCGCACTTAATTTACATTTCTGATGTCACAGCTATTTTATCATTTTTATGTTAAATCTTTTTTAATATTTTTAGTTTTTCTTTTTACGATTTTATGTATTGCAATATGTATTTTATTATTAATCATATTATGTACATATTATGAGTTCATTTTACATTAGTAGCTAACTTCTTAATCCATAATATAGAATCATTGGTTGTAGGTATAAAAGGTTTAAAGGCGTGACAGCAAATTGTCAGTAAGTCATCCTCGTCGTTTCAGGATATAGACTCCCACTGCAAGTACATGTCCCCCAAAGACATCCTTGGAAGGATATAACATAATCTCCAAGCTTAGCAGGCGGGTTGATGATCGCATTATGGTATTATGGTATGCAGAGGACGCTGCTGCTTATCCTTAGAAAACTTTTTCAGGAGCAGTGGTAATTCTGTATAAATAGTGCAAAGTGTGAACTACATAAGATTGTATCCAGGGAATAGAACCCGTGATCTACGATCACAAGTCTCAGTCCTCTATCTTTGAGCTATCACTGCTCATGAATCAATTTTTGAATTTTAAAAAATTTAGAAATATAGCATAATGTAATGATAATGTAGTAAGGACGATTATATAAAGCTTTTTAAAATTTCAAGATGAAGATAAAAGTATTTTTTTTGTAAATGATCTAATGTCCGTATAGCTTAATACGAACAAGCAATAATTCTATTATCGCTGCGTTGTACAAAAACACTTTAGTACTCAATTCTAAATAATTTAAATAAAGTGACTTGCGATATATTACTGAATGTAATTACGTCTCATAAACGTCACCGACAGCGGCGCTGCAAACGTTTCGACGTGAAATAATGTGACCTGAATGTGTGGGGGTTCGGAACAGTTAAATGTGTCATTGGGTTTTTCGGTAAACAAGTTCGGAATGTTGTTATTTTAGTCGCTATAGATAAACATAATTTCGACGCGTGCACTGAATTTATGTAATTATAACATTATGCAATTTGTCCTCTCACGAGTTTCATTTCATTATCACTATCATCCTTATCATCATGTCAAGTGATAGACGCCCCCTGTAAAACATAGGCCTCTCACAATGATCACCATTTTTCGCTGTCGGCATTAAGTGAGTTTCAACGAATTTAACTATGTCGTTGGTCGTCCTAGTATAAGGCCTGACCTACCCACGCTGCGTCTACCAGCTAACCTTTCGGCCCCAACAATTTTCAGGTGCAAAAGCGATCTGCTCCATTTACTGACACTACTGATGAGTAATACTTCAAGCTATGTCATCATCGCTTTCAATATTTCGTTATCAATTTAAATCGTGTCATTCATCAAGCACATTTTTTCATCCGTTTCCATAATAGAAATATTAGATCAAAACTTTTCCGTTCTAGAAATTAGAATTGCAATAGCTAATTCGTACAGATAATTAATTCTTTTAATACGAAAATCTTACTGCTGCCATGATTTCGCAGTTATATTCTTATTCAAAGTAGCTCAACCATTTACCTTCTTGATAGTTGCAGAACAATTAATATTTCATTTCCAAACAATAGTTATGGTTTTAACTTGAAAATTTTGATTTTGACTTAAAGGTATAGACACAGATTGCAACTAATGCCCGAACTAATTATGAAAAGAAAACTATATTATTTAAGTACAGTTGTGTAACAGATTACCAAATAAACTGAAAGAATGTAATAATATTTACATTTTTTATAACAAGCTTAAAAAAGCATAAACACACGATAATAGTTCAGGCATCGAGCAGCGGAATGCGTAGATTTAATTATAATTTATATTATTTTTATAATATAATTTATACATTTATGTTCCAATATATTTATATAATATAATTTATACATTTATGTTCCAACTACGTTTTAATCCATGTTATCTCAGGAATAATTAGGCATTAAAAACTTTGAATTTGGTGAGAATATTCCTTTCGAATAGAGATCAACTCTATTCTTATGTATTTTACAAAATTTTATCCGCAAGGAACTTTTATAAAGTTCGCGATGAAGAACGGTGACAGCCGTTATATTATACATCTCATTTTATCTTAGTATAAGTTTCGTGCAAAAATGAGTTCTTTTAACACCAAACCAAATTGATATTGAAATTGAAAGTTTATTGGCATATGTTTTAAATCTTTAATTTTAGATTGATTTTATCCACATTTAGACAAGTCAAGTCCATTGCGACCATTATCGGCATTAAAAATCATCAAGTTCATAGAATCTAACATTCTACTATACTCTACAAAAAAAAGTGTTTTCTGTTTACAAAAATACCATTAGTCGAATCTCGCAACACCCTCTAAATATGCTATTTTTTATCGTCGAAAAACAAATGAATTCAACCATATTTCCTTCTTTTTATCCGTATAAACTGCACTTAAAAAGTCAGATAAACACGTAAATTTGTCGCCGCGACCTTGGTCGGTCACGTCAAGGGTGTCTCGGACATAAAAACATTTTAAAATAGTATATAACAAAAGATTTATTTAACGCATAAGTGAATAACACTACTGATAATGTTTGTTATTATTGTAAAAGTCAAATAGGTAATAATTCAAAATCATAAAAGTTCTTGAAAAAGAGTCATAAAATAACAATGTTTTTATTTAAATAAATTGCTAAGCAAACCACTGTTCCTAGAACTATAAGCGAAAACTTGTTGTTTTATAAATAAATTGTTGCTATACATAAAATAATTATTAGTTTTCCGTATTATAAATAAACGACTCATTGAAAAGTATGTAAAAAATATTTAAAAACAGAATGTGAAACTCAGTGATAAATTGAAATAATTGATTCAGTGAAGTTTAATAGAAAACCGCTATTTCTCTTGTCTACGTCGATAGATTTTAGTCCTTCCTTCAACATAAAGGAATTAATATATACCTTACCGAAAACGGAAATTAACAAATTGAGATAATGTTTGATTTGAATTTTTCTTCTCGGCGTAATATTTAATAAGAATTAAAATCATTTCGATCAATTACTATAGCAAAAGTATTAGGGAACTTAATCATCATTCTATGTGGTTTTTAAAAACCTACTTTCTAAATATGCACAGATTTTGAATTATGTAAAAGTTAGAAAGTAAAGAAAAAATTTCGCTTTTCGTACCGTATTATCATTACGTTCCTATTTTTGAAACCAATAGTTTTGAATTAGTTATACCATACATTAATTGACTTCAAATAAGCTGTAAAACCTCTCATTTAAAGCTCTTACACCTATTTATAACCCCCCTGTATATTTGACCAATAATTTCACTGAATAGATTTAAGAGTGTCGTAAATTTCAAGAGTGAAATATCTATGGAGTAATGTGCAGTTGCTGTCACAAACGACCTCGTATACATAGCGTCGTTAAAACATCACGTGAACCGTAAACACAGTTTGCACGTGAACAACTCGAAGAATAATAACTGTAGATGAAAAATATTCCATTTTGTTTTTTTCCGTACATTCATTACGGATGGTTGAAATCGCACAATAAATCAAAAGTTCCGAGAGCCACTCGGTAAACAACTATGGATGCTTGCATTCCATGTCTATTGTCTTTGAAGTTAACCTTAGAGGAATGTACGAAAATATAAACCGTTATTAGATTTATTATTCCGTTTGCTCTTCTATCACTTAAATGAGACGTTCACCTATTTATCACAATGACAAGTATAAAAAAGTATCCGTGGCTTAATTTCGGATTTTTCTTCATAAATATTTTATTTTCGACCAGTACATCGTATACAATTTATATATGATTCACACTTTATGCATTAATTATATAGGATTGCTACTGCCCACAATCAAGTTTCAACGTAACGTACCGTAATACCACATTGCTGTCGCCAACACGCCCGCCAAGCTAGGCGAATATGATATATCCTATGGTTTAAAATCTCTTTAGGGGGGAGGCCTAGGCCTTACAGTGGGCCTCTATAGTTAAACAACGACAACAACTTCGTACTTTATGACGTAACAGTGTATCCGTTACTCTACAAATAATAGCAGCATATAAAAATGGCGGGAAAATAAAATTGTACTAGAGGCGTGGGTTATGTTACTGCTGGCAGTTAACTGTGTGATTTTCGTCATTAGTGCGTTTTAAACAAACATGAAGTTGATGTTGTAATATACATAAATTTAGATTTACTCCACCCACTGCGTCACATGATTGAAGTCTTGTCGTTAGATGTTATTTACATTAATACTTTTAAGTTTACATTTTCTTTCTTACATTTACAATTTAACTATTAGAAATATAATAGAACTAATGTAAATATATGTATATAATTTCGTCCATTAATTAGAATATTTAAATTTACCTAACCTATTTACCTCATATTCACTTAATGTAAAATTCTCACTTGTACATCCCGTACATTAAAAACTGAATTTTACATCAATATACTTATGGGTGTAAAACCTTTAAAAAGGTGAATGTATTGTTTATTTGGTCACAATTAATGCTACATTCTATCCAAAATCTAATAGTTTCAGAAATAATAAATAATGTAATGATAATATAGTGAGATGATAATATAGTGGAAAAAAACATGTCCATAATCTAGATTGCTACGAATTGCCTGTCGTATTCCAACAGAATTTTTTTCAAAAGTGATTTTTTTTTTAGGGTGCGTGTAAATATGTCTAAAAGATTTAAAGCTTTTGGCAGACAAAAAAAACCTATACATTAACCTATTTAAGGATTTTACTCCTAACCAATAACCCTTTATATGCAAAACTGTAAACCGCAGTGTTTTCAGATTAATATACTTACATAATTTTTTTTTATTATAAACATAATAGACTTATTTACATTATCTTTTTTAATATTTATTTCTTTTATGTAATGTGAAGGGATGGGTACTAAAATTACCTAGGTATATGATACATGGCCAACAAATATGGATTCTTCACAACGCCACATCTACATTGATCGTCTTTAAAAAGAAAATTAAATGCCAAAACGCCTAGAAATATCGCAATATGTTCTCCAACTGAAACACAGTTATGTTTGGTGATAGATCAACACCTCACTGTTTAGCCTGTTAGCAAAATAGAAATATTAATATAAAATATATATATTAAGAAATTAACTTACAAAAATCAGAATAAACGTTTGATACCAAACCAAAACAAGCGTATGATTATACTTGAAAAATAATGAAACCATTCATCCGTTAGTTTATTTACTCACGGCGTGTGTGTAGTCTCACTAAGATGACGTCGCAAACCTACGAGTTAGAGTAAAAAAACATTGGCAGAAACAAGCGGTACGAAAATAGAGCCTGTTTGCGCGGACGAACGGAACGCGTAGTTCGTTCACGTTTCCATTGTCGTGTTGTAATACATCTATTTTATATTAACAAGACTCGTAAATACTACACTACAAATATTGATATAAGAATATAATAACCTCACTTATAATTCAAACATAATAATCTAAGCTGTGCTTTAATTCTCTCGGGCATCTTCGGATCGGAGTTTCCAATTGCATAGATAGTTAATATAAAACAAAAATTCATCTACATCAGGGATGAGCAACCCGCGGCCCGCGAGCCGCATGCGGCCCTCGAGGCAAGAAAATATTAATTTATTTTTGTATTTAAAAAAAAATGCTAGAATCGGTTGATTACGAACATAAATTATGTTTGGAACTTTTGGTTTGAACCTTGAATATATACTTTATTTTTTTTCATGGCCCACTGTTTTTGAAACTGTGGCCCTCCGACCAAATAAGGTTGCTCACCCCTGATCAACATAATATCTTTTCTCGTAAACATAATGCCGTACAACGTCCGTTCTGTATGAATTAAAAATTTCATAATTTTGGTCCATACATAAAGGACGTTACTTTGACTAATAGTAATAAAATGAAAATTTAAATTTATTCAGAATGTAGATTTATTTATAAAAATACCCGTCTAACGTTAGGTTAAAATATGATTATTATAATAAATACTGATACGGGTACATTCTCTCATTAATCTTTGCTAAATATATATTACCTTTCACTATACAATAAGTTAAAATTTTGTCACGTAAATATAATAAAATGGGAGCCCCAAAAAATAGTTAAATGGCAGAGAGTGCGCGATCTACAATACGCACACGAGATATTATGAACTCATGCGCAGTGGTAGCCCAGCGGTATAGAACTGAGACTTGTGATCATAGGCCGCTAGTTCGATTCCCGGAATGCGATCTTGTAAAATTCACACTTTGTGCATTCATTATATTGGATTGTCACTGCTCAAAAGTTTCCAAAGAATAGTACTATGCTGCGGTCGCCAAACCGTCTGCCAAACATGGCGAGTATGGCAAATACCCGAATCGACATCTTCAGGAGAGGCCTATGCTTTGCAGAGGGTGTCTATCGGCTAAGAAGAGAGACACGAGATATTTGAGAACAGACAGATAAGCTTGAGCGCAAAATGGCGTATCGTAAAAGGCAATGGACACATAACATATGCTACATTGTATCCATTGAGCTCTGACGCTCTCGTTTTATTTCTACCCGCAAAACACGTAGTTTCGGCGCAAGTAAAGCGCTCCAGATGAATGGAATTCGCATCACCAGTGACTAAATTTACGTAGGTCACATCGCTGCGAAATAACCATAACTCATCGTGTTTATCAAACAAATTTGTATTGAGGACGAGGACTTTATACTGACGAATGGGAGGTAATAATTTTTTTAATAAACAATTGCATTCGCTTATTAAAGAACAGGCTTCACAGGTTGTGATGTAACCGGAGTTAATTCACAATAAGGCTGTGTGTATGGTGTTTACTGTAACTTTTACCGACAACAACTGATAAGATTACCGCAAGAAGTTTGAATAAAACGGCCCAAATTAGTCAGTATAAGGGGTGTGGTCTTTCATTATAATAACGCTGGACCAAACAGATTTTTAAATACGCAGCAAAAATTGAGATAATTTGGCTGGGTGACAAAAATGCATCGTCAGCCCTGACATTGCATCTTCTGATTTCCACCTGTTTCAGTCTATCCTGAGTTTTTTAGGTAATGTCACGTTAACATCAAGAGAGGACTGCCAAAACTACCTGCCTTGTTTTTTATTACTAGTTTCAAATGTATACAGCAACTTCATTTTACTATCTACAAGATAAAAAAAATAATCAAATAATATGACTCATGTTATATGTATATGTATATTTACATATATATATATATATACATATACGTGTGTGTGTGTGTGTGTGTGTGTGTGTGTGTGTGTATGTATATATATACTGCAATGAAATGTAATATAATTTGAAAAAAATTGCCTCGACTTTTTATAAAAATGTAAAAGATCTTTTTTCCTGCTAATTATGTCAAGTATTTTTCACTTACGTCCGCCAAGATACGGATATATACTAAAAATGAATGTTGCATATTTTCGTTGAGATATTAAATAATTTAATATAAAACTAAAATTAATTTAAAAACAAAAAGAAAAAATCAATAAGCATTAAGATTTAGTTAGGATTTTTCGTTAACCTATAAACTTTTAAAAACCGCGCTACGGCGTAGTAGGGTAAAAGAGAAAAAGAAAATACATTTCATTTATTTTCAATTATTTAAGTATATCAGTTTTTTGTACAAACAAACGTAGTAAAAAACGTGTTTTTTTAATATTTTTACTTTAGAGATATAAAAGAATAGCTTATTATCTGTCATTTATTGTACACCTTATGCAAAAATAAATATATTAATAATATAGTAAAGAAAATATTTTCAAAACACGAATTACAGCACACTCATTTTTCTCTTTCTTTCCCTGTAGATTTTGTACTGTCAGTATTTATTGACCTGTTACCTTCCGATACTTTTTTCTGAAAAATAGGCTGTATATCCACAGCTTTTCATTTAACTATTTAGGTGATAAATATAGTATGATAAAATATGAATTATATATTCATTCACAATTTATTTAAAATTATATTTACGGTAACCGTTCAAATATATGTAGACATAAAAAAGTTACGTAATTACTAATTGCTGAACATACTTTGAAAAATTAGATTAAAAATCAAGGGGTATATTGAATTTATGAAACAAATTGGGAAATTATTGTTGAAAGAAAAGCAAAAATCCGGCCGATGTCACTGGAAAATATCTACCAATACAGTCAAATACAGAAACGCGAGGGAATTGTAAACAAAATAACAGTAGAGGTGATACGAAAATAATCGTGGAATGCCGGATATTGCAGGCGTTACGGTGGACGCGGTTCGCAGGTGGCAGGCCCCTGGGTACGACTTCAGTACGCGTTAACCGTGCGTTGGAGACGGACGAACGGCGAACGCGTCCATGTGGAAATACTTCGCGATATATAGTGTACCGAATAACACTCTGTGGTCATTTTCCTTGAACCAAACATATATCAACCTTATAAATATTCGATAAATTATAAACAATGAAAGTTTTAACGGTAGACGATAAAACTGTCGCTGAAGACAACGAATCGACCGTAGAAGTGGTTGTTGACACGAAACTTACAAAGGAGGAATTGAACAGGTCTTTTCATAATATACATATATTTTTATTATCTACTCTGCATTTATGAAACGATAAATATATTTTTACATTTTATTTTTAAGTTATATATATTAACTTTATGTTGTATTTTCACGTTAAAATGGTTAATGGCAAAAATGGAATACAATGTTATTTTTAACTTGAACTTTAAACTCTTTTTAACAAAGGGTGTTACAGTAAAATAATATTTTGTCGTAAAGGTACAGGAACTCAAAATGTAATTAAATAAAATTGCTTAAGAGCAAATCAATCATCATTTCAGCCATAGGACGTCCACAGCTGGACATAGATCTCCCCCGTAGTCTTCAATAGGACCAGTAATAATAAATTAATATAATATATTATTAAATTAATAAATCAAATAATTATTTTTAAAGAATTATTCTTATTTTTAGTTTAATACTGTAATAACCTGAAAAGAAAACATTCGTAAAATGTCCATTTAAAACGGTTCGAAACAATCAGCCTTTGTCCTTCTGCAAAATTAAACCGTCTATAATTATTTCGCTTGTTTATTTTGGTAACAAAGAATCCTTACAAAGCCAGAAAGCATTGCCAAATTTGTTGATATTGGGAAAACGGTATATATGCAAGTTCGCTAGGTCAGACGCCGCTGGAAGTCAGCCAGAGTGACACAACCGCGTGGAATGTCTTGTTTACGCGCCGACGTGTCGCTTGTTGTCAACAATATAGGCGGGAAAATGATGAAATACTTTTGCTGACGCCATATTTATCTTCACCTTATACATTAGTATACATTGTATTTTTAATAATTAAACCTAAATTTGTAATAGAAATAATATATTAGATAATTTTAACCTCGGATTTGTGATAGCAACATATTTCATATTAGTACAGAGTTAAATGGTCCAACCTTGCGTCCTAGACTTTGACATTGATGTGATTTTATGAATCGTTACATTAGATTCGTAAAATATATTTTAAGTTTTACATTGCTATTATATTTCTTTATGCTTGCTATATTTTTTTTTCATGTTATTATTTATACTACACTTCTGCTTTATTATTTTAGTTTTAAATTATGAATTGAATTAAAAATTTATTACCAGTAAAAAAATTATATATTTTCTTAAAAATTGTCCGACTTCCAATTCGAATAATTTAAAATAGTTATCAACATAATAATTAACAAACTGTCAATTTTAAACACTTCTTATGCTATTTATGATGGCGAACTTTAAGGCCAAAATCATTTTCTAACTCATTGACACCTATTAATATCGTTTAAAGCTCTCTGACAGTATTTATTATGACCTGAATCAAAAGGATTTATTATGAATTATGTCATAAATATTTACCTAAGGAAAATTACGTCTTAACAAAATCACAGTTGTTTAAGAAAATTATATAATTTGCATAAAAATTAAGTAATATACAATACTATAAAGTATTGATGTAGATCTATAATTACTATAAATAACCGCCAAAAATAAATATAAAAATCTTTTTACGTACATACATACTCATACGTGAAGCAAAATTTTGTTTTTTTTTTAATTTTTCACTTTAATTTTATTCTTTAAAAATTACCAACATATTTAATATTATTCAATAAAAACATAAAGCAATTTCAAAATCACAGGGCTATTTAATTTTATTGTAAGTTTAATGACAAGTGAATACAACATGCGTTAGGTTAACAAAAAAAATAGTTTATAAAATATTAATCAGATCAACAATAAATCTATTTACTTACAAACCTTTAACTAATTTAAAAGGTTAGTAGGTAATTGCTTTTATTTATTTATTAATATAACCAGATTGTTAAGCATCATCAATAGGTTCTAAGAATTTTTTTAAACCAGTTTTAATGAAAGATTTTTTTTCTAACCAGAGGATGTCCTCTCGGAGTGTCTCGAGTCACTGGCTCCTTATACGTATGTGGGGCGCACGCTCTCCCAGGCGCAGTGAAGGCGCTGCGGCCCGGACTCGTCGTCAACGCAGCCCCAGAACTGCCCCCGCCGCCTGAAGACTGCGCCCCCAGACAATTCGTACCAATTCTCGACACACCCAATTCCGATATGCACCCTTTCATGGAGAGGATTGCCGACCTTATTAACGAAGTAAGTTTAGAACAAGAAACAGACATTTCTTTAATAACTATTACATAATGCTACAGCATCAAAATCCTTCAGTGTCTTAAAACGAAAATTTAGGATGTATCATACCAGTATTTACAGTAAAAAAACGAGGTCTCTCACTCTCAATCTCATTCGAAAGCTAATAGTCGCTCAACGGACCATTAAAAAGAGCAATGCCCGGGATTTCTCTACGAAATCAATTAACGAAAGAAAGTAACCGGCATAGCCCAGCGGATTAGCAAGTTTGAGTAGCACTAGACAGGCAACGTAGCGCGAAGTACAAATGGCCACTGAGGCCTTATGGTTCTTGAGTAGAGACAACGGAATGGAAAGTGTTGCGCGGGAAGTCCGCACACAAGGTGGACCTTGTCACGATAGTTGGAAGAGGCCAGATATAGATCGCTTCCTACCGATACTATTGGAAAGGATCCTTATAACCAGTAGAAGCAGAGGTGAAATGATGATGATAGTAATAATTTGTACAGCCTATTCGTATTAGGAATGCAATGATCATCGTCCATCGGCCCAGCCATGATGCCATTCGAATCGTTTCTAAACCAAACCGTTCTCTACGCGAATGGGACATAGGTTGTCAGTGCCATAAATATACGTTGAGCTTTTAACAAAATATATTTTTTATTAAATAAATAAAAATATTATTTATTTTTTTAAAATTATAACATTAAGACGAAACACCACCTGCAAGTTTAAAGTATTGCTTTAATTTAGCGAATGTTTTCGAAAAGTTACGGAAGGCCCCGCTCGTGAGATAAAATGGAATTACAAAATAAAAAAGAACTTCGTAGTAGCCACTCAATGTCACCCCTCTTCGATATGAATTTTCATGGGAACATTTCTCGTACGACCTCCGTGCTGGCTTCAGATGTGCGGCAAGCGCCACGTCCTGTTGACACCAAGTGTTAAAAACTATAGTGTTGTATTCATTGAGCTCCTTAAGCTTTGCTTGCAAGAACTTATTTAAAAAACAAAAGAGAACTTTGTCAAACCAACATTTATTAGTTCATATTTTACTACAATATCAACATTTATTTGAAATAAATAGATATTTTAAATTACCCGTTTTAATACTAAGATTTAGCTGATTTTCAAGTAATTATACTGTAATTTAGTCTATGTTTACTTTTCATCGTGATCTCGACATGTTGTCGATCCATGATACTCTGTAGCAACTTATTACTTTTTTATCCCCCAGGTGGTCAATAAAGGGGAAGTTGTATTGGTTCACTGCGTGGCTGGGGTGTCCAGGTCTGTAACCCTCTGCCTGGCATACCTGGTCAAATGGGAGAGGATGAGTCTCAGAGACGCCTACCACCATCTCAAACTGAGAAGGTAAAATTTTATTGATTAATAGTAGTGTATTAATTAATAATTATTTTTATTTATCTACAAATAAAACAATAGACTGCAGTCAAACTACTCCAGTTCATTGTTCTTTAAAGTTAAACATTTAAAATGAAGTTCTATAACCATTGATGATTTTTAAATTTATTTTAAATATTTTTTTAACTTGATGACTTACGGCACTGAAATACAGTCTCTGACACTGGATCTTATTGGCAAGCTATGTTCGCGATATCTCTTCGACATCAAAATCAGCAAATCAGCAAAGAATGGAACCTTACTGATTGCCAACTAGAAGTAGCAGTGGGCAGACTACTTAGCGCGCAGAACTAACACCAAGTTAGTTCAGTCAATTAAGGTTCTGGATTGGAAACTTAATTGAATTACATCTGTATCTATTGCCATAACTGTCACATAGATCATGATCTACATAGGTTTTGAGGTCTATGCATTTCTATGGGTAAAATGAATTATATATAATAACATACATATACATTGACCACAAAAAAATTCAACGCAACAGATCACAGAAAGCATTCTTTACAGACCACAAATACGACCGAACACTGGTTTCTTCAAGCAGCTGATAAAATTCGAGGAGCGTCTGTTCGGCGAGGCGTCAGTGAAAATGGTTTACTGTGAAGCCATCGATAAGGAAATCCCAGATGTATACGAACCGGACTATAGAGGCATGATGTGGTTCCGGCAGCGATTCGGACCTATTGAAAATAGTTGAGTCTTGCGCATTTAGCTCTTACGATATTTCGCTTAACGGTATTTATATCAATTAATTAGTTATAACGAATGAATATGCTATTATGCTATAAATAGCTTTTTAAACGCCGAAATTAGTGTGATGTTTAGATTTGAGCGATCATATTTTTTAGAAGGTAAATTCGTTAATTTAGTAAGTAAACAAATATTTTTAAAATTCATTCTAAACCCTTCACTAAATTTTTATTAAACTGATTTCGGCTATTTAAAAAATAATCTCATTCATTACTATATACCTTGATAATATTGTACTACGTACATGGGATGCGAGATTTTGTTGTACTAAATTATTGTTATGCCAAAACTTGGTTGAATTAAAATGGCGCACATGTAAAAAGTGAATTAATAAAAAAAACAGTAAATACTTCACAGTTAAATAATAATAAATAATGCATAAAACAATATATTATGAAAACACATTATTTTACTTTTTTAAGCAAATGTTAATAATTATTTATATTTTTTTTGTTTTTTTTTTACTGCTACCACATAACTATGCGCCTATTCAGTTCAACCAGATATTAAATATTTTAAAAGACTGATGTATGGATGTTTTAGATAAGAAAATTTAATAGACTTTACACACGAATTCCGATTTTCTAAACCGCAAATTACATTTTCATATTATACTTCACCGTATTCGTTTCAACTTAAAATTTGCTAAATATATTAGTATCCAAGTACAAAAGTAATTTATCGATATTTAAATCAAAAATAAAGTAATTAAAAACTTTTTATTCAATAAGTACAATTTTTAAAACATTATTAAAAAAGTGCAATTTATTTTACGAATGTATGCTATGTAAACAATTTGTTTAGATATAATTATACTTTTTTATGTTTAGATATAAACATTGTGATAATCTATTAAGATGTAATCGATTTTGTATCTAGTTATAAGTGTATACGATTTTATATGTATGTATAATAAAGGGACCAAAATAAATATATAATAAATGAATATTTATTTTTTATTTTTACAGAAATATAAACATTTGAATACGTCCGCGCATTTATATGAACACGTATGAATACTATTGCAAATTTACGAATACCTAATTAAAATACACAAAAACATTCAACGTTAAAGATATTTCAAATTAAATAAATATAACTTATCTTAATTCTTCTTAATCTTTTCTGGCTTTTTTCGTTTTTTTTTATTTTTACAAAAAAAAACTAAAAAATACTGTTATTAAAAAAATAATAAATGCCTTCTATATAAGTAAGAAAAGGACCAATATTTAGCCACTTCCGCACCTGTATAAGTGGCTAAATATTGGTCCTTTTCTTACTTAGGATGGACTTCCGCAAGGTAACTGCTGATTCCATTAAATGCCTTCTATTTAACAACATAAATATTTATAATACAGTTTAATTATCTAAACGTAATTGATTTAATTGAGATAGGATTTCCTCTCGGTGTGTCTCTATTACATACGAATATATACGCTAGTACGAATGATCGCATAGACTCAAACAGTCGCGTGTACGTGGAAGCTTCGATGAAGTTATAAAAATGTACAGGATACGTGTTACCTAATTGCGTTAAAACTATGTAATGACTAATGCTGCCGAAGTTGTTGGCCCCGTGGCATTGAGCGCGTCGTACCGAAATAGTCGTACCTCTGTTTAGACTGCCACGTAGTACCGGGCGGAGCGGGGGCGAAAAAATAGTTTGCAGCTCATTTTGTTTTATAATAGGGGCACGGATTACGTGACATAAGTCAGGTATACAATTCAAACTCGTTTCATTCGTAATAAGATTCTTGTAATGTTATTATGCAAACTTCCTTTTCAAGAGATTACGCTGCCGAATTCTCAATATTCAAGAAGTACCCAAAAATTCAACAAGCCAGGGAAGGAGCTATGATCCAAATTTCTCTACGAAATCCAATGAACATATTTGTAGTCAAATGAAAATATTTGTAGTCAAATGAAAGTAACCGAGACAACCCAGCGGATGGGCAAATTGAAGTGACAATTGGCAGTCCACACTGAACGACCGCTAGTGCCAGGGGCCAACAAGCGCAGCGCAGGATGTCCATCCAAAGGTCGTTCGTTACCAATTGGTCTTACCGGAAATCTGAGGGTGAGCCTTATGTTCAGCTCAGTGGAGATTGACGGATAACAAATATCTTACGGATTTTTTTAACGAAATTAATTCTCTCGTGGTATCTTCCTTCGCCAATTATGAGCAGAAACAACGTTATATAATTCACACGAAATGTACGGTCTGACAAATACCAAACCCATAATTTGCGGAGGTAAATTACAACCTTTGCCTTTATGCTGTCACTATTATTATTATTATATTACTATTATTATTATTATATTACTATTATTATTATTATATTACATTATATATTACATAGTGAAAGTAAAAATAAATTATAATTTAATTGACTTCTAATAATCGGAGTTTGGAATTACACGACACTTAAAAATGAAAACCGGTAACAACGAGACCGAATTATAATTTGTGTCGTTATTAGATAAAGTATCAATAATGCAACTCACAAGTTAAAAGTTCAAAAAGAAAAAGTAATAGAATTTACTTGATCTACTCAAGTAATGTGACTATTAACTTTTATTTTAAAAAGTAATGAGAAAGCTTCAAATAAATCTATAAAAATATTTTATGTTTCCCGCTCCGCTAGTATCCTGCGCTGTAATATCAGAGAGCGTACAGAGCTGACAATGCGCGCCTACTTCCTGGATGAAATGAGATCAAAGCCCGTAATAGTCTCCGCGGAATATTTTGCGAACCGACAATGAAATGACTGTCGTCTTTCACAAATTTAATAAAGATTTTGTCACAAATTATAAAATAAATTTTACGATAAGTTATCATATTCTCTTTGTACTCGTTTACTATTGATGGAACAGAGGTGATCATTGGAATTGCAGAGCCCTTTCCAAACTTCTTCACCATCTTTACCTTACCGAGACATACGCGCTCATTCAGAGGTGATTAGAGACTGTTTCATCATCATCACTTCAATTAAATTGCGCTCACCAATCCGCATTCCAAGTGTGGCGATAACCGGCGCATACCCCCTGATGACATCCAAAAATACCAGGCCTTCAATGTGGTCAAAGAATTTTAAACTTTGTTCATGAGCTATTGCCAATAGAGAAATTAGTGACTTAACGGGAAAAGTGGAACTTCTTTGCCAATTAATATCGTAAATAATTTTTTTTTATAACTTGCTCAAATTACAGGAACATCTGTTCAGTAGATTTCCGCTAACGTGAACAATAAAACGTCTTGTTACGGAAATAGACAGACAGATATTAAGTTATATTTAAAAACATACTCTTATAAATGTTCCAGTTTCCGAAGATATTTACTTAAATTCGCTTATGAGCAGTTTTAATGTTTTTGTTTAAATTAACTTCAAATTTACTTTAGTCGGAATTCTTTTATACTCGATCGGCCATTGTGCGATACATTATTTATCTATTTTTAAACACGGTTTAATGATACTAATAAGAAGATAAATGATCACTATGAAATAAACAAATTATTGCTATATTTCTTTCTTTTTCATGTCAACCTTTATTGCAACTTTTGCACATAGATATAATGGTAATTTGGGGAAAGCTTTTACTGGATCTGATGATCCGATGTATCTACATACATTGAAGAGTCCTCTAGAAATTAAAGTTGTCGTAAAAAGTAAAAAGTCATCTGAGTATATCAAATCTATAGCTGTGAAGCATTGCTTAATCTTAAATTTAGATAAATTTACTGATGATGAAATAGTCTGAAAATGTTAACTATGTTTGAAAAAACACATTTTGCTAATTATACGTAACGACGTACGAAAAACTTCGTACGTCGTATAATTAGCAAAATGTGTTCATGTTCCACACGTAGCTATTTCAGAGTGTTTTCACCTGATCGCAGGGATAGGTAGTCTGCCTAACAATGGTCTTGGTCTCTTGCCAGCCACCACGATCTTCAAATATGAGTGACATGCGAAAACATAGAATTAATTTCAGCTTACAATGAACAATGCTATGTGCTTTGAATCGATAATTTCCTTTGCCGCAAAGAACATAAGGTTTTAAATACAATTACAATTTCTTGCGGAGCAATTAAAAGTTTTGCCAAAACACCTGATGGCCGCAATGGTTTGTTGGCAAAAACAACTGCCAAGTTCAATGCTATCGCTAATTACAGCGCCCACGCGAACCTGCTTAGAGTAGTGACTTTTCTTACAATTTTCATTGAAAACAAGTTATGTAACGAAAGTGGGAAAAATTCAGATGATTTTTTTTTAAATAGTGATGAAATGTAAAATGATTGAAGATTAAATCGTTGATAAACATAAAATCATGTTTACTAAGGCCTTTGCCTTTACGAACTGTCAAATATCTTAATAACTACGAAAACTGGATTTGAAGATATGAATTAGAAACAAATCAAAATTATTTAAGGTACTGAAGCAGTGGTAGCAAAGCGGTATAAGACTGTGACTTGCGATCGTAGGCCGCGAGTTCGTTTTCCACCGTGCAATCTTACATAATTTACATACTGTGCATTAATTATATGGAGTTGCCACTGCTCACAAACAAGAATCTACAGGATAGGCTGCAACGTCCTCTGCATACCATAATACCACACTACTATCGTGAACTCGACTGCCAAGAGTGGCTATTATGGTATGTCCCCCATAAATATCTTTGCAGGAGGCCTATACCTTACAGTGGGCATCTATGGACAGAAGCGATGACGACGACAAATACTAAAACGTTTTTTGGTAAATGATGACGATTTCATAACGCAGAAGGCAGCATCTTACCCGTCATATTGAAAATCTCTGGTGAAGATCTACGTCCTGCAGTGAACGTCTGAAATAATGATGATGATAGTTAACCACATAACCTAGATTATAACGTTTCAAATTTATCCTGGATTCTCAAAATATCAAAGTGCTTTTTTATCATAAGGCATTAAACCAAGTCTCTGATCTCTTCAACTTTTTTCTTACAATACCTATATATTACAATAGAATAAATGTTCATATCGAAAGCAAGAAAATTATTTCTAATTAAATATTACTAGTAATAGTTCACGATGTCAAATGTCGCTAAATTTTTTACCAATTTGCGAAAGTATCAATAAGTTTCTATGTATGTAATGTACATTTATATGATCCTGGGCAGGAACAAAATGCTTTATCGACCGCAATAATATGGAGTAGATAAGGATAGTATTGCGAACGGTCTAGTGAACATCTTGTAATTTTTTTAAATTTAAAACAAATCCAAATTACTGAATATATTTTACTTCTGGTAGGTACTCTTTATTTTTCACTTTGGGTCATTCGTAATGATCACTAGTCTACTAAATATAAAAATGACAGAATTTCGTAAAAACTAGAATCAAATCGAGTTCCTTTATTATGTCATCTATCAATGTAAAATACGCTAATGTACATGTCTCTACGGCAAGATTTCCAACGCACCTTGGTTTTAGAAATGCCGACAATAAACTCAGTAGAGTTATTTTTCAATTAGTTTATTTTTCGAGTTCTTTTTTATTGTAATATTTTTAAGGTTACACGGAAATATATTTAGCAAATAGAAACCTCTCTGATATCGCATTATAATTTTGTCTACACCTCGTAAAATATTCACTATGCATCCATATAAATGTAGAATGTGGTATATATCATCTCAAAAATGATAAACAAGGCACATCGGTGCAGCATTTGGACTGTCCCCAAGGATTTGGCCTTGTTTCGCATCATTTATTATGATCTAATGAGACGCAAAACATTCTATAAATATCTCAAATCGGTTGTATATTTTTACATACACACGCTCTAATATGATTGACGATTCAACGTGCTAACTACTTAAACAAAGGCATACAATATCTTATTTGCTATTTTTGTATTAAATTCTCTGTTTCTAATCAACATTAAAACACTAGATGATATTCCTTCATTAAAATATATCAACTGGGACCTACTAATAAAGGAGGAGGAGTACTCCTGTAAGGTATAATCAAAGGGTCCCTACAAACCTCACAGCACTCTCTACAATAGTGCTTTCAAAACAAAATATACTGTCAAATTAAAAGGAATGAAAAATAAATTATTACGGTTATTGTGTGACTTTTTTCTTTTTAAGTGCATGTTTTTCATTTAAATTTTTTGGTACGTCAAATATACATATAAGATATTTATGCTAATTTTAAAATTACAGCCTATGTCAAATGTTTTCAATTTCTTCATACGTATTTTATAATAAAATATTGACATCGAAAATTTTATTTTGTATATTGAAACTACATTTATCCCGTGCCGAGCACTAGATAATACTGGAGAATATGATAAACGATCGTAGGTCGTGGGTTCGATTTCCGTGAAACAATCTGTATATAACTTACACTTTGTGCATTAATTATATATGATTACCACTGCGTACAAGCAAGTTTCCAGAGGATGGGCAGCAGCACCCTCTCCGTAATATAGTTCCACATTGCGTTCTCCAACCTGCCTACCAAGTGTGGTGGGTATGCTACTTCCCCCATATATATCTTTAGGCCTATGCCTTTCGGTGAGCATCTATAAGCTAAAACGACGCCGACGACTAAATTTATGTTTGGTATATATAGAATTAAAATGTTATTTTTCTCAGAAAAAGATTAATGCGAATATTTTACTTCGCATTTAGACGTTCTCCGTTTGACCTCAAACGCTTAGGAAAAACGCGACGTAAATTGATTCGAATTATGATTTTGCTCCAATTTTTTTGAACAGTTTTATTTATGTACTAACAAAATATTTGAAGTTTCACATACGACATGATCTATATTTTTTAAACATTTCAAAGTTAAATTTATCAGAAAAAGATGACCTCACCTATCCTTATATAAAATTGCCAAATAATTCATTTTTTTACAGTAACAAAGACCGTTTACTAAAAACATAAGACGAAATAAATAAGTTAAAACATAAAATTACAAACACACGAATGCAACTGTGTTGGCGGGTAGATTTCTACCTGTGAATGATCACACGCGTTGTCTGCACTGACGCAAGGATTATTTGCTTAACGTCGTGTTCGACATGTTAGAACTGTTGCTCTAAGCAAATCCTGCTTGTTTAAAATATACCAGTTCTGGATATCCTGTCTGTTATCCTTGTTTGTTGAGTTCGTAAATATATTTCTGAAATCGCTACGTTTATCTGACAGAAGTTTAATTTATTTGCATCTGTTTTACTTATTATCTTTATGTATTTAAATTTCAGATAATCTCTGGAATATTTTATCCAAAATTCGGACTAACATACAACTCGATTTCATTCCACTCGTTTTAAAAAAAACGCATTTTGATTTATTTAATATACGTTTATTACTTAATTATTATCAATGTAAACTAGTATAATTATCATCAAAATGCGTTTATGGTAAACCCTACTAAGAAAGAAACATTAAATGGGTTCCATGTGACTCATGACACAGGATGGTTATAAAACTTTTAAAGGGGTGAATGTACAGATCATTTGCTTTTAATTATAGAATGTAAAAATAATTTCAATTAAATAATGTAATGATCATACAGTAAGAAAAAGCGTTTTCAAAATTCGAATTATCACATATTAAAATTAATTGTTGTTTACTATCTGTCACTGCAGACTTTGCACTGCTAGAAGTTATTGGAATGTTGCAGTCCAGTAGACTTGCAGAGCGATCGGTTTATTCAAGGTGATTAAACATAAGTGTAAAAGCTATAAAATAAAATATTTATTCGAGCTATTTATTGACCACTTTAAACCTCTTACACCTATAACCTTACAGCAACTACCTTGTATTTAAAAGATAAAATGTGTAATTATCTTCTAATAGATTTAAATAATCTGTATTTGAAATATTATTGGTAAATTACGTAAGTTTTCAAACTTAGCCGACTTAAAGCGTATTGCAAAAGTGATCAATCAAAACAGTCGTGTACGAGTACATGTATTTCTGAAGCAATCAACATTCCGCGTTGCATTGCATCTATTTATAAGATCAATCTTAGCACTTATTTGAATCATGCCGGCTGTCGTGGAGATAGTCCCGCGTGCTTTCGAGTATGAACCTGCCAGAATTATATTTATATCGGTCGTTTTAATATGCATTCCGGTGCTCCACGAGATGTCTAGTTATTTTTGACCACATCAAAATTTCCGTGAAATTTACATAATCATTACATCAATTGCGTTTAATTTTTAAATCGTTTACAGTTATTTTCAATTTATTATATACCTCAATCGCCAATGCAAATGCTTTTTTTACCTGTCGTTCCCTCTATAGTCGGGATAAGGATTTCATTTGTATTTTTTCATTCATTTATCTTTATTTTTCATTCTTCTTTCTGTACTTCTTCTGTACTTCTTAAGCTCTCTAATTATTCTACTGTCTCTCCAAACGTTGTCTTTTATTATTATTAACATTGCCTAACACCCCTGATCTCTATTCCCAAGACACCTCGGTTTGTTTCACATCTTATTATCACAGTACATTATCACTGGACTTATTTTCTAGTTTAATGTATTTCTCTTATATATTTATTGTACTTACATCTATCAAAAAACAGCAGGTATATATAGATTTTAGTAAAAATAATAACAAGTTAGGTCGTTGGAATTCGCTAGATGCAGGCCGGTTCCAAAATATCTAAAATATCAGTAAAAAGTTTGTGTTATAATCATTAAAAATATACGGTAAATCTTGTTGGATGTTGGTTCAAAAAACGACGCATCGGCGACCCAGGTGAAATCGTCGCCTAAATCGCCGAAGTGTATTTAGTAATACGCAAAGAACCGTATTTAATTACCAAAATTATGTAACTTATGTCGGCAAATATCACATCACTGTTTTAAAACAAACCACTGAAGCTATTTCTTTGACAAATTTATTTCTTACATATTTTTAAAATTATTTCAAATTGTCATGACAACTAATAAAATGATCCATTTTTTTCAAGCATCTTTAAGATAGTAAAACGTGATAAAGCATAAAGCGAAGGTTAAAATGCGGTTGCTTAATGAAATCATCACATCAATAGTACTTTATTATTTTATATATACATAGTACATTGACATATATACATACTAAATGCTCGCGCTGACAATCATCCGAAGGTTATGTATTGTATGCGATCGATGTCGCTAAAAACCTGGCTAGTATTGTCAATTTACCGATTCGCATTATTCTCCATGTCGAGCGTAGGCGATAATTTTGTAATATTTTTAATACCTATTGATCCCAATGTTTGTCAATATCTTATAATAATAGTTGAAGTTATATTTGCCTAAAACTTTGTACATAACAAGTTAGTTCTTCACTAATTTTTGTTAGTTATTAATTAGGTGGCTGGCAATAATCTTCCTTGCCATATATCTAAAACTGCGAAACTATTTGTTTTATATTCAGCGAAATGTCCATCATATATAAACATGTTATACAGGTACAGGTATGTTGGCAAGCTGCCGAGATGACACATCGGGCTCGTCCGATCGACATCGCCCACTGAAATGTTAATGGTCATGTTGAAACCGTAGCGTTTTTATGTTGGAATGCGGTGTTGTAGCAAATATTTGTACTAAATAAACTCCGACGGTTAAACGCCCCGTGCGCGATGTAGTCGCGTCACACACGATCTAGTCGTGCCCGATGTAGTCATGGTGTTTATTTTCTAGCCACCCATGCATCTATTCCTCAAGGGTCAATGATCGCATAAATTTTCTGTGATAGTGAAACTTTGCCAATATTTACGGTATATTTGCAAAGCAGATTTTTCTGTAAATAATTCACTGTCGTTGGTTAAAGTAGAGTTATAACTCTTTTGTAAAATAAATCATTCTATATTCTTTCACTTTATTTTCAGTCATAAATCAGTAAGCTGACTATTCATGTAGCTGTGTACATCGATGGTCCAGAATGCTACCCCTACCCCTACCCCATACGACGAACACCGGTGCGTTTCATATAAAATCCATTAGGTCTCTCAAACATTAAAGATTGTCTACAGAAGAATTTTTAAAAAAACCACATGTGAAATGATTTCCTCGATTTCTACTGTAAATAAGCACTACATCAATTCAATACAATATGCCATATTTGTCTGGAGAATAATGTGAATGTTATAAAACGCTAATTTGTACCGCTAAGCTTTTAGCCATTTTAATTGGCCGTTGTTTTCAAAGTTTTATTAATTGATAAACAGTGTCGTACGAACCAAAGATATAACAAAAGATATACAGCTTCAAGAGGTATAGTTCATCACAAATGCTTGATTTCTCATCAATTTTGCATTTCTAGATCCGATTTCATTAAATTGAAACAAATTTGCTACTAACAATTTAGACTGAATGTGTAAATGCGTCAACAGGTTAACAGATTTACTCGCCTCACTATCACAATGAGAGACACAGTTGTAAGTAAAAATAAAAGACCGTCCGAATGTTTTGGATGCCACAAAACATGCAGGAGTTACGCAATGTCGCGTATTTTAGTTGGACAAATAATAGACAAAAAGTTTATAGACGCATTCCGCCACCGACGGATGCTGGCGACCCACTTCGCTCCGCACGGCAGGTATGTGCACACTGACGCATTCCGGTGCACAGATAAAACAAGGAATTGTATTGCCAGAAAACATAAAACAAATAACAAAAGTAATGCGTATTCAAAACTTACTGTTTTGTTTTTAGTAAATATTAAAACTAGAATAATCGATCTTATACAGGTGATTGGTTGAAGGTGTAAAATTTTTAACGATTTTACACTTTTTTTTAAATTATCAGTCTAAAATATGTTACATTATTTTTAACACATGTATATAACTTCTGGCAGTACGCAATACGTCTGTAAGGACAGGTCGTTAGCCGTAACTAATTTAAATATATTGTAATCCGAATTTTAAAAACGATTTTTCGTAGTGTATTGTTATTAGGTTATTTATTATTTCTGAAACCATTGATTATAAGCTATTATACATTAATTTGCAACAAATAATTTATACTATTAACTATCTAAAGCTTTCACACCTTTATTAATAATTAAAGTAAAGCAGAGGTATAGAGGCGAAGGACTTGACAATGGCCCAAAAATAGTGAAGAAAAAGCTAACAGAGAAACCAAAATATCTTTCGACCTTATCAAAGCAATATGCAAAATTCATTAATCTGTACTGGCCATAAAAGATTCTTTATGGCCACGCTGTTCGAGAGACTCCTATTGGAGTCTCTCGAGCCTTGGGTTGCTTAAACATTTATTCACATTCGTGGCTTGACGGATCACAGGCCGCACAATGTATTAATGATAGGAAGCGTGTATTCAAGCAGAAAATTATTCACCTACAATAGAGATAACTTATAAAACGTTTCCCAAAATGATTAATAAGAAACGGATCATAACTTATCAAATCATGTTTTTTTTTTCTTAAGAGCACTTTAAATAAGAAGCGTAAAGCTATCGAGAGATATATAAGCGACATCAACATTACATTATTTGTTCCTTCTGGAGCCATTGCTTTTTGGATAGTGTGTATTATTTACGACAGCAAATGAGCTAAAATATCACAGTTTTACATCTTTTACGCATATAACCAGTCACCTTGTATATAAGTAAAAGTAGATATAATTTTGTCATGTGTTCACTCTTTCCGCGTAAAATTCCTGACGCCACGTGACTTAGCCCGATCAGTGTTAGAATCAAATTAAATTCACGTGCAACTTGGCACGAGAAGGTCAATTCGTCCATTGTACACGAGTCTGAACAATTTGTTCCGCTCTATTAATAAAAAGTACGTAAAGATGTGTTAATTGTGCATATAATATGTGTAATACGTATGTATACGGAAATTTATTATCGGTGTAAAAGCTTTAAAGGAGTAAATACACAGTTCATTAATGTACGGTACGTCTAATTTAAAAAAACCACGATTTAAAAATTCGCATTAGATAAACGATGTAAACTTTCCCCGCTAGCTTCGTATTTCCAGAAGTTTTAGACCTATCGCGTTTCAAAACAAAAAGTCAAATGCTTGCATTATTGTTCCTTTTAACAAGTTAATTAGAAAACAAAAACAAAAAATGCAAAATCCAAACGTTGCCTTCAAATAGAAAAAAGAAATCAATGTAATATATTTCCGAGTAAACACTTTATACAGGGTGATTGAACATAGGTGTAAGCACTTCAAAGCTTTTTGCTGACTAATGAGCTATACTCTCTCCCCCTTTGAAGACACTGACAACGGAGCACCCGATTATTATAAAGTGCACAAAATACAATACTTAGGTCGGATTATATCCAACATTTATTTTCGCTTAAAAAAATAAAGTCAATGAAATGAATAAATCCCTTTGATGATAGACCTCAGTACTTAAAGGGACTCTGGGAATTCTTACAACATCGATGACCATATATATGACATATGACAAGTTCGACGGCTACATAATCAAGTCATCAATCACATAAAAAAGGGTTTAGTAAAGGCTTCTGCACTCAACCACCTGTAACTTTTTTTTAATATCAAACAGAGGCCATGTGTCAAAAACCATCGACTGAGCTGGCTTGATATATCTACCACTTAACCGTTTAGCTTGGATTCATATGGATAAGAACAAAGTTCCCTTGCCTCTTGTAAAAGGCAACTAAAAGAGATGACCGGTTCGCGGACGTCTAGGGTGGAAGATTCATTGTCCAATTATTCGGAATCCGAGGAGTGCAAAAACGAGAAGAGGTTTCATTTTGCAGCGTCACAGAGTATGCCGTTAGAGATTTAATTTTTCCCTAGATATGCCTTGATACGGTACTGAGAAGAATTTGTCCGTTGCGTGGAAAATCCTCTCCTCCTTTTCCTCCAAAGATGTTCCTCTAAAGATGAGCAAGACGACCACTCAGATGGTTACGTGGAATCCTTCATAACCTTTTCCTTCACCCAGAGATCAAGATATCTTATATCTATGACGAAAATTTCAGAATTTTTTGTTTTACAATCCACCTCTAATGAACAATGTTCACAAAGATTGATGCGTCAATTTGTAATTTAAACTTGGCGGGGCCGTGTTCTATAAACTAAAGTGCATTTAAATGTGTTTGCTTATTTTGGCTGAAGACTGTATCTCATAATCAGTGCGATAGGTGCAACACATGTGTTCTATCTATTCGTTATATCTTTTGATGTCACATTTAGATGAATTTCGCGTAACAGCTGTTGATTGCAGTTATTACATACATATAATTTTGTCACATATATATGTTAATTTATAATTATTCGTACTCATTATATATCTCATGGATAGAAAACTTCTGGTGATAATGTCAATAGGCGTTATCACTTTAATTTTATTTTAGGAGAATTCATTAAATTTTAGGAGAAAACGATTTTTCAATTGAAAAATCAACAAATTTATATTTCAATCGAGAAATGAAGTCATTGGAATCATATTATGATCACACATTTTCTTTGGATTGGTTTTAAATTGTCGGGCGGGGATTGCAGCCTTTAAAACCATAAACAAGTCACTATTGCAGAATAGATTACAATCAATCAAATTTCAAAACAACGCGAAATCATTATCCAATTTTATGATGGTAACGAAACTTGCATTTTATATTTTAATAAAGGGTTTAGCACTACCTTATTACGGGCAACGATTTCATCACTTTATGTAATATAGTTCTTTTCACACTTTTTTATTAAAAAAAATGTTATGTTTTTTCCTTTCTTGAAAGTTTATATTGACCTTATAAAATATACTCTTTTATTTACATGATTACATCTTTCATTTATGATTCTATAACGCAGGAATGTAATATTTTTGCGTCTGTATGTCAAATATCTGTTTCTGTTACTTTTGCGCGGGAATTCATGACAAGTTGGCGCCGTCGTACGTAAACATTCTTGTGCTGTTATGAAAAATATACGGTAATGAAAGAGTTATGCAGACATTAACGGCCTCCTTTGCCTGATTTCGAAGTCATTTGGAGGAGAGTGTTTGAAGTTTTGGTATAAAGCTCGCCTTATTTACGTTGTTAATTTATGGGACTGACGGTGCATTTACGAGGCAAACGAAACTCCTGTGCATTTTTTATCTTTACAACGCTTATTAATCCTCTTCAACGATAACTAATATTACATTATGTAGTTAGTATCAAATAATTAATAATACAGGATGATTGTTTATAGGTGTTAAAGCTTTAACCCTTAAATGCATGACTTTTATTTATATTTTAAATATACATATGTCTTATAATGATAAGTACAATACAATGCAGGAAAAAATAGAAAAAATATATAAAATATATACATATAATATTTAAGTACTTATTAAAAAAACCTTGTGTTGCAGATACAACACTATGCATTTACTGCAACTTATGGCGTTTCGGTAGTATGTTGCAGTTTTTCATCATTATGTATTTAAGGGTTAAGGGTCATTTAATAATAATAAGGGGAATATACAGCTTCTTTGCTATCGATGAATGTAGGGTGGTACACTATATTCCATAATAAAGATAATAAAGTGAAAAAAAAAGTCTTATATTATTAACTATCTGTACCTGCAGACTTACTATATAAAAATAAAAGAAAATTAATTTAAGAAACTTATTTCAGAATAATCTATATACAATGCTATTGCTGACAAATGAGCTATACATCCACCCCTTTAATGCTTTCAGGCCTGTATAATAACACCCTGTATTCAAAATGCTACACTGTTACATTCGTAAGTACAACCGTGAAAGTTAATAGTCTTTGTTTCGTGTTACGAAATCTTCATCTTTACAGCTTTCGAAAACAGCCATAAATAGCAAGGTAAAGTTAAGTTTCAATAAACTGTTACCTAAAATATTAAAGACAAAAACAAGTTGTAGTGCATGGGTCGTGACATCAAATAAAGAAACGGACAAAACATAAAATCATTACATAATGATAGAGTAATTTAAAAAATCAATCAACGTTTTTCTATTTTTTTTTAAATTTAGTAATGAAACTATTGTTTACTTTATAGCTAGTAAAATGGTATATTCTTCAATTAAAACGCAAGGGTGGTTTGCCAAGATTTTAAACATCAGATACAGTAGTTTTAATTAGCTATAAAAATGTCAAAAATAGATAAAAATAAAATGAAATCATGTTAAGCATTACATAAACATATCGTGATATTAAAATTAAACGTAACATTATCGTTAACGCTGTAAAGCTTTCGTCAACTGTATTTCAGCCACAATACTGTCATTGTAAAAAGAGAATTATGGAGCACAAAAATTCGCACATATATTTTTTAAAAAAGACACTCAAAAGAACTCTGATAATAATCGAGATGGTAGAATATAACTTGTTTATATATAAACGGCTCATAACTCAGGTGTCAGCGACTTCCGCCACTTCTCCTTGAGTTTAAACTTGTAAGGACAATTACACACAGCCAACAATACTGCATAATAATATAAATACAGTACGTATTAGATATACCGGCGCAAATTTTGAGTAAATTATACATGGTGATTGGTTACAGATATGAAAGCTTTAAAGGAGTCAAAAGCCTTCACACCTATTTTCAATCACTCTGTATAAATTGAACATTGTTAAAAAAAAATATTATTTCCATTGAAATTCGTCAGGTCAATAATTTCATGCAGTACAAAAGTCTGTAAGGACAGATAGTTAATTATAATTAATTTTTACATGTTATAATACTTATTTTGAAATCGCTTTTTCTTACCATATTATGATTACACTATTTGTTATTCTTGATACCATTGCTTTTTTAATAGAACGTACTATTGATTTCAAATGATCTATGGGCCACTGCATAAAAATTTGCCTTTAAAAATTTCAAAAGCCATAACCAATCATCCTGTATTGCTATTAATCACTTATATACCCATTAGTTGAGTATGAACGCAGCCTAACCTCATCATGTGTAAGCTACCGGCCAACGCGACGTATTTCCACACATTTATTTTAAATCTCTGTTAAATCCACGTAGAAAATTCATTTTATTTTCTCTATAACAATATCGTCATTTACGACGCTTGTTCCTGGAAATAATTCAATTACTGAAATCACCACTTACGAATACGAACGACATTGCTATAACTTTTTGTGATCTATGTTATATGTCTTTTAATTAGATTTTATTCAGTTTAGATGTGTTTCGTAAAATATTTTCTTTTTCTTCTTTACAGCCAATAGAGGTCCAGTAGGCATAGGCATAGGACGCCAAAGATCTCCGCGGTGACCGATCTTGCGCTGACTGCATCCAGCGCCCCCCCCCCTCGACCTTCAGTATGTCAGTCCCCGGAGTAGGGAGCCTTTCCAAGCCGTCTTTACTTTTTCATAGTCGCCACTCAAGAATCTTTCGGCTCCAACGCGCATCGGTTGCACGACATGCCCCTCCCACTGCCTTCAGACTAGCGATTCTTCGAGCTATGTCGGTAATCTTGGCTCTTCTGCGAATCGCTTCATTTCTGATTCGGTCTCTAGAAATAAATTAACTAGCTGCGCCCTTGATTTCGTTCGCGTAGAACTAGAAAAAAGTAGTCTAAGTTACTCTTTAGCGCATCATTTACCTGCGAGTATAAGTTCCGTCAAAATCCGGCCAGCCATTTCAAAGATTAGCCGGAACAAAAAGACAGACAACAATTTGAATAAAATATAATTTTGGTATATGCACCGTATATATTCTCGTACATGTAGTAAAAAGCGGTTAATTTAGCATTATAAACATACACTTCAAATTCATTTATTTCTATAGATAAATATTTTGTTACATCATTTTTTAATGTTGAATAGAACAGGGAGACACATAAATATTCGTTTCTCAACTAACACAATCAAACTCGGAGCAATCTTCTGGTTCCGATATTGCTTTTGGTTCTACAGATTAAAGGCTCAATTCATCATCACCACAATTTTAGTCACATTTTACTGCTGAGATAGGCTTTTCCCATTCATTTCAAATAGGACCGATTGGAAGCCGCATGCATCTATCGTCTTCAGACGAATTTAACAAAGTCATATGTACACTTTTGGCTCACTTAAGGTAACTTATTTAAAATGAACTTAATGATTATTTAAATAATGACTATGTTACTAATGATAAGATCAGGTAGCCTGGACTCACTTGCCTCAAGACACTCAGACCTCGATTCTACACACTTTAAACGTATGTTTACATTAAAGTGACCACAACAAAGAGCTGTCTGTTTGTTTTTTTACTTGCGGAAAAGTGAAAGACACTACATAACTTTCGCCGGGAAATAACTTGCGCTACTACGCTGCTACGAATGTTACTCGCGCAATGAAACCTTCTTATAAATCTAGAGCTTTGTTTAAAATCTTTGCACCGTTCTACAAAAAGCAGTGAGTACTTTTGCTCTACCGTCAACTATACTTGTAATTGTATTTGACGTCATCAACTACCTACTCCAGTAAGGGAAATTCAAGTGACGCACCCTCTCGAAACCGAGACATGACTTCCTCTAGTATATTGAGACAATAATTGCTTAGAATCAATTTAAACAGGCCGCAACCATAGCATACCGAACTTACTAGCTAAAAAGCTAAGCTAAGCTATTGATTCTAGTATCATCATGTAGATTTTCTTCCGTTTTTTCTTGTTGTACTCCAATAATATCGATTGATCTATGGTAAGGTTTTCTAAAATCGGAATACTGACCATGTCTCGAAGGACATTACAAGCAAGGACCCCTCCATGATGCATTCTCTTAAGGAATGTAAAAGCTGGATGACATCCTAGTCCGGTGAAATTGCATTTCATGCCCGTATCGATGGAATCCTCGAGCTTATTTATTGTAAAAAGTTTTATATTAAATTCCTGAGGGAATCTTTATTTAAAAAAAAAACTTCAACTTGAAAGCATTCAATAATCATTTTATTATTCTGATTTCCGGCTGTCCGCAAAATGTTAGTAACAGTAGATCTGTTTACAATGATATAGTAAAATCTAATATAAATATGGACATTCCGAAATATACAATAATCTATAAAAACTAAATTTGGTCGGAAATAATTTTATGAAAAATAAATTATTATATCACCAAAACCGCTGCACCACGCTTTAGGTAAGAACGGAGAGATCGGGGCAGAGGAAAAAACAGCATATACCCTGCAGCCGCGAAAGCTGGCAACGGACTGACGGAATTAAGCGGCCGATACTCCCTCTCGTCTCGCTGCCCGCATACCTAAGGCGCGGTACAACGGTTTCTGTAGCACTAAACCTATAACAGGTCTTACTTTGACATTTTGCATCGCAGGGGTATTTACATGTTCAAATAATGTTTTTTTCCCAAAATTTTAATTGGGCTAACTGATTAAACAGTTTCAAAATATATTATAATTTATTCTTTCTATAAATAATATAAATCTACATTTATGTAAACAAATACGAGTTATAAGAGGTGAGTGACCAGAAAGAATTTCAAACCTGAAAAGCTTTAACAGCTGATGCTAATGGCCCGACGCACTAACAGGAATTTGAAAAATTCACGAGGCCGTCATATACTTTCTTACTCTGATTTTAATGGACCTTTGATAAATGGGTAGGATTTGTAAATGTATAGAACTAATATATCCTGTCAAGAGATGGAATTCATGAAAATATACGTACGCGGAGAAAATAATGTCTTCGTATTACATATTACAAATAAACTTATTTTTTAAATATTAAAAATACATTTCACCTGTGCAACTGAAGGCCTTTGAACCAAAAAAGTTCCCGAATAGTTCAGGAATCGGTGGACGCGGGGTAATTAAGACTAGTTGGACTGAATAGGTAATCAAAGTCCTTGGAAATTACTAGATGCGGGCGTCGCCAGGCCGATCACCGTGGCATCAGCCGACACCATGTAAATGTCATTAAGAGTATATACTGTCTATATATTGAAAAGTATTATTTCTCGCTTACAGCGACATCTGTCGCATTTTTCCTAATTACAATTTTCAACTGACAGACCGACTCAACTATATTTATGTTGCTCTTCTCTTCAGTACTTGATGCAAACTAATAAATTTTTTCAGCACTTGAAATCATAAAACCCTCATAAAATTCGTAATAAATTTTCTTCTACAAATATAATTAATAGGAATCACAAACATGCTATGTACGTTCTGAACCTTGATCCAAATGAAACTATTCGAGCACTAAACACGTGAATTAAAATTAAACACGACTTGAAAATAAAACGCGGAATGTTGTGAGGTAACGCCGCCGGGCAGACGTCTCGTGCCAATTCGCTATCACCGCCGCTTTATGTACAAATTTATCTTGAATCAAATAGCTTAGAAGTGATTCATGTGCTCAGAGTACTATATATCTAGAGTATGCATTCTATTTTTTTCCTTACACGGAAACTTTAAAATAGCCTCTCACGTTTGTTTTGATTTTAAGATATTTTTATTTCATTGTGCATTACTACAGTATTACTGAGGACTATAATATTTAAGTAGAAAGAACGAAAGTGAAATCATAATAATTATTGCAAACTTAGTTAATATAAAGCCCATTGTTAACCCATTAGTCCCGACCACACTTGAAGCTAAGATGGAATAATCGTATTGTTAACAGATGACAGATTACAATAATTTTTTTTACTTGGTTTACACGGCTGCCAAAGTGGTATTAGCAGATTTCGCGGATGCGAGGGAGCAAGGCGCAGAGGGCACTTATCCTTAATTCTGTTTTAAGATAGTGAAACTCCTGGAACGGTGGTAACCCAATATCTATATCTATACTGCTATAGAACTGCGATATCAGGTCGCGAGTTAGATTTCTGAGATCCAATCTTATATAATTGACACTTTGTGCATTAATTATATAGGATTGCAACTGCTCACAAACAAGTTTACAAAGGATGGGTAGCAGCGTCGTTTGCGTAACATAATATCACAATGCGTTCGTTAATCCACTTGTCAAGCGTGGCGATTATGGTAAATCCCCCATAGATATCTTTGGGGAAGGTCTATTGACCTTGCAATGGGTGTTTATGGCTTAAGACGACGAAGATCGGGGGCTCCCGGGAGAGCCTTGACTTAGACCGTTAGATACTCCAATTTAACCAGATTGGTAATTCGCCGAGTTCTTAGATCGCTACGGCGGACGCTATATGGAATAACATTTCTCCGGGGCGACGAGGGAACCTCAGCTTAGTCTGTTCCTCGTATATAAAATCCGTTTAGCATTCCAACATAGGCACGCGTGATTGTTGAACTTCGAATGGGTATTATCTGTCTGAAACATTTTTTTTAAATAACCGCCTTTATTGAAGGCCTCTCGTTCCCCCGCCTTGTGTGGGGCCGGGACTTTACAAGTTCGGGTAAAATGAGTATTTCAACTTTTATTCTGCATTCTCTTTTGTCCTTCACATTATCTTTTGTTCATTCCTTTTACGCTTCACATGGCTGAAACAGATTTTGAGTAATACCTAAAATGCCTGTTGTACTTTCCTTTAAACTACCACAATATCATTTGATTTAATTTAGGATAGAACGCCTCAAACATTTTCCACGGTTCTCTACTCCTAAAACAGTATTCATATGTTAATTCTCAGTTCGTCTAAATTTATTTCTTATAACCTAAAATCGTGACGTGGCGTGACTTATTTTTTTTTTTAGTTGTCGACAGTTGTACATTTTTATAGGCTACCGTACTGAGCGTATAATCTTGATAAGTGCTCCAAATGCACGTGCAGTTTATATTAGGATATTTATCACTTTATTTAGAACGCTTTCAAGTTGCGTTTTGTTAGTGCTTTTCATTAGCTTCTAATGTTTGGTGCGCCTATAACACGGGTTATTTATATACTCCTAATGCACATTAAGAAAGAAGATATCTGTTCACAAGTTTTTGGAAAATCGAAAGTTTTAAATTTTTAATATATATTAATGACTATTCTACAATTTGTAATTAATTTTTCTTCAATCAGTAACTATATATCCAGCCGTGTTTGTGCTTTTAAAGTATCATGTCTCAATTTTAATTAATTAACCTTTTTTAATTTTTCCTTAGCTCCAATATTTATTTTATTTAGAATAGCCATATAACATTTCTTCCGCTTATACCAAAATATAAAATAACCACTTTTTTAATCTACTTTACAAAACTATATTATTAGTCTGTGAATTAATTTATAAATATATTATTTATCTTCGTCAATGAACTGTCAAACGTTTATGATTTTTTTAAATATTTAAATTTTATTTATATATAAATTTTGGATACGTTTAATTTAATTTTATATTTATTTACATGTCATTTCAATATGTTAGAATATACTATGGGCCTTATGAGGCATTTCATACAGTTTCCCACAAGCCGCAAAAATTGAAAGGTCTTAGAGGTTTGTACCAACTGCATTTTCACTTTTCACATCGATGTATGTTTAGATAATTCATCGTGAATCGAAGTTTACTATTGATTATTTCTGATTTTTGAAAAACCTACTAAGAAGCTTTTAGCTCGAATAGAGATGATAATAAATATATACACATATATTTAATAACATAAAAGGAATTCTAAAAAAAACTTTTAAATATTATAGCGTAGGCTTATTAACCAAATGACTCCTAAGTAGAGCGTGGGTCCCACTCTGAGAGATTTCGTAAAATTAAGTGACGAAACCGGCCACTGAAAAATTTTTTTTTACTTGCGTAACGAAAATGTACTGGAATTTTTACTAGTTTTATTCGTCATAGAGCGCCTGCACAAACTTGGCTATCGCATCGACCTGGTACCTGTCGAACATATCAACTATTGCATGCTGGAGATGTGCGGTCATGAGGTATTTTAAATTATTAATTATTATTCATCTTTCTTTTGAGATTTTGCTTAAGATATTTTGATTTTTCATTTCCTTTTCTCAAAGAAAACCTTTATAGAAATAACTTAACAAGTATATTGTGGTCTGATAGATGGGTGGTAACATCGCTTATTAAACCTGTTTCTGTTATTATAGATTTACATATTTCATTTGTTACATACACAATAAAGACTACAAAATTTTATTTAGTTGTGGCCATTATTTTTTATCAAGGCTACGATATCCTGGCCTCCCGATTTATGATGAGCCAATGACAAATCTAGACGAGATTTTTTTTATTACTTTCACAATATCCGCTATATTACATACAAAACATGTCACTAAAACCTACTGATCACAAATATAATCAGTTTTCACCGCTAATATTATTTAGCATTAAAGAACCATAGATGGAGAAAGAGGCCCTTTATGTCCTCTACCCCAAACGAAATAAAAGAATGTGGCGTGATTTACTCTACGACTTTTCCATAGGGAACGCAATTACAGAATGCTTTGTATTGGCAGAATTACATGAATATTTACATCTAAAATTAGGATAATATCATTTTTACAATTCACGACGCGACGTAGTCTTCAATTACGAGAGACCAAAACATGCAGACCTGTAAATATTTAGATTTGCATCTAGAATGAAAAAGAAAAAAATAATTAAATTGGTTGAATTCGCCACTTCCGCACATGCAGTGGTAGTCGTGCAACAAAGCGCACTGCCCGCCAGCCCTCTGATAAAAGCGCATGCGGCAAACAATGCGAATGACACAATTGCCACCGCCAAATCACTCAACACGTGTTTCACCCCTTCACGGAGCATCTTCAGGAGTTATGTTACACCGTTATTGGGAATTGCTATCAATTATAGCATGGTACACTTTGTTCAAAAATTAATGGTTGTAGTAATAATAAATAGCGTAATGCTAATATAGTTAGAAAAAGGCTTGCAAATCGAAAAAATTTAATTTAATTGTAACATATTTCGGAGTGGTTACTTTATACATGGTGATTTGAAATAGGTGTAAAACGAGCTATATATTCACCTCTTTAGAGGTGAGACTGAGTCTAGAGAGCTTTAACACCTATAAACAATCACTGTATAGTCTGTAAATGTTTAAAAATAATGCGCGAGTATTTGTTTTTACTGTATGAAATTTAATAGCTCTCAAATTGAAGACGAGCGTTATAAATTCTCATCCCATAATATGGCAAAAATATTTTAGCGAAAATCCTCTTTATATAACAAAAGCTGCCCTTTCTGTTATTTTTACCATTACCACCTAAAGATTGTTTGGTAGAATTCACTTTGAGCGATAAGACCGTCTTTTGTTCCATCACTGCATAAAATTTATGATTTTCATTTGTCACCATTTTTTAAATATTTTACTTTCCTTCTCATCGTATACATTTATTTATTTACTTTATGGGAGATAAACAGTAACAAAAGGCAGTAAAAAAATACAAACTTAGAAATATAAAATTTGTTACATTTGTTACCTTATAACTATCTGACTAAGAACATTTAATCAATCAAAGTCAAACAATAACAAAACAAAGAAAAACAATACCAAACAGGGATCCAAAATCCAGCGCATTCTGCAGAACAGGCCGTAATAATTACGAGCCACAACAAGCCGTCACGTTCCAATGAGGTTTAAATTGTATTGTGTATATTCAATTATTTCGAATGAAATTGTCTTTTAAAATATACAAGAGAGTACGAGAATATATCAATATCACTAATATATGAATTGAGGAGGTCAGACATCCTGTATAAGGGTGCACGTTTATCGGTATTTTTCTTAGCAGTTGATAAAAAGAAGAGAGATCTAGATCGCGTTCTTGCTGCAGGAATTCGAAAATTTACCTCGGACAACAGATCCGAACAGTTAACATGGCCAGCACAAATATTTTTAAGTGAGTGGCGTCCATTAGAGAAAGTCGATCCTTCAATGATAATATACGATATATGTGTTTAACAATTTTTTGTAAGAATCCCGGGGGAAATGCATTTGATAGCTCAGAATACGAAGGAATTTTTTTTTGTACATTTCAATTTTACATTCGTAGACTGCATACAGTGAATTCCAAATGGGGGATAGATACTCTAAGTGAGATCTTACCAGAGAATGATAAAGAAAGATAAAAGTGTCTCTGCGCTTAAAGGATTTTGTTATAGGTGTTATAAAACCTAGCATGCGGTAAGATTTATTAATAACTTCGTCAATGTGTCGGTCGAGAGTAAGTGCTGGGTCCAGATACAGTGCCAAATCCCGTATGGTGTTATCAGAAGCGAGATAGTTACCACCTATGTGAAAATCGGCCGGTATTACATTAACCTTTCTAGTATAAATTATGTGTTTACATTTATTACAAGCTAGGAATAATTTATTAGTTTTACAGTATGCATCCAGTCTCCCTAAATCATCCTGTATTAAATTTAATTCATTCAAACAGGTGACCTTGGAGTATAACTTAAGGTCATCCGCATATAATAGAAATTTGCAATTGATAAAACAAGACGATATATCATTAATAAATAAGATGAATAGTAAGGGACCAATTATTGATCCTTAAAGAACGCCAGATGTAATTGGAACAAGGGAGGAAACATAGCCATTAAACACGACGGATTGAGCACGATTTTCTAAATAAGAGGCAAACAAAAAGATTGTCTTTAATTCCATTGTAAGAAATTTTCCTCAGTAGGGGGACTTACTGCAAGTGATCAACTTTATCGAAGGCCTTTTTGAAATCTGTATAAATAGCTTCTATTTGTGCTTGTTTGTGTATTTTTTAAACAGGAAATTGGTAAAAACGAGAAGATTTGTTAAAGTGGATCTACCGCGCACAAAACCATGCTGTTTTTGAATTAAGGTGCTTTCCAAGGCTGAATAGAGTGATGTACAAGTTTTTCTAATATTTTAGGGATAGCGGAAGGAATTTAAATTGGTCGGTAATTCTCTATATTATTTTTCGGACCCGACTTATGTATCGGAGAAGTGAAAGCTCTTTTTCCATCGCATTGGAAACACCCCGGTTGCTAAGCGTTTATTGAAAATAATGGTGAGTGGAATACATATGGTGTCGTGCGTTTGCTTAAGGAAAACCGGCTTGATTCCGTCGGGCCCAGCACCTTTGCTGGCATCGATATTTCTGAGAGCTGCGCAAACCTCCGACTGTGTAACGCGAAAGTCAAGCAGATTTATACACGAAACGCTGTCATCTGGGAGTTGTCCCATAGAATACGCTCCATAAGGCAGCGCGTCAAATACGGACCCACGACTTGTGCAAATTTAAATAATTTGGTTTTAGTTCCTGAACTATTTACACCTCATAAGGATGTCATTTTAAATCTAATTTCAAAAATAAACGGGATAATCCTAATTCATGCAACCGTTAGCGGGTAGATAAACCCAGTGGTGTACCAAGAACTTTTGCCGCCCGGGGCGATCTCCAGTTTGCCGCCCCTTCTATTATAAGTCAATCAAATAGTGGTTTTTTATAAATTAATACACATAAATAAATTATTAACTACTAATTATAAGTTAAATATTTAAGTTAAAATTATTTGTAATTTCTTGTTCTATTGGCAATATTGCAAGATTTTGTGGTCTTAATTGACTCATTGTAGAACGAAGATAATTTTTTATCAACTTCAATTATGAGAAGCTTCTTTCGCAACTACCGACACTGATTGAAATTGTTAAAAAAATTCTTAACAAAATTACAATGTTGGGAACAGAATTTTAATTTATTATTCAAGAAAGAAAATAAATATGAAATGAATATGTTGCTTTTTACAACTATAAGTAAATATAAAAAATGCCGCCCCTAGGTAAGTGCCGCCCGGTGCGGACCGCACCCACCGCCCCCCCTTAGGTACGCCACTGGATAAACCTGGAAAGCGTTGATAAGAAAGCTACACGTTCTCTTAGCTTCTAAAAGTCAGTAGACTGACGGTTTGCTTCACTAAATGTGAAGTTAGAGTGTGGATACCATCTTTTCGGACCTCTTCACTTTTTTTTATTAAAGTAGTATTCGAAAACTGACTCGAGTCATGTTAATTGTTTACAATGTGAAATCAGCATCTCACAGTAATGAGCTAATTGTTTTTAAAAAAGATCGTTTCACACAAAATTCATTGCGACAAAAATTCCTAGAAATGATCTAGTGACGAACCCCTCCCTTCGTCCTGCGCGGCTTCTATTTGCTTAGGGTTTGAGATTTCAAAGTTAACTAGTTCTTGGCCCACCTTGCATATAGATAGATATCACGTAAATAGTATTTTTGTAACAATGTGTAATAAAAAAAATATTAAATTAATATGTCGATGTGACGTAAACAATTGTATTATTAGGTTTTCAGATGCAACATCCAGAACCTTCTATTCAACACCCCGGCGGAATTAGATCCTGTTTGTCAACGAGCAGTCAACGCAGTGATTGACGCGTCTACGAGGTTCCTGAGGGCGAGGAATTACCTCTGGTTCTGGGCGCTAATCGATTCCGGACTGTTCCGGAGAAGCGAGTTCGCGCCCAAAGACCATTGGCCTTTCGAAGTCGATAAAGATAGCTTTGACACTTGGATGGAATGCATTATATGCTGTGGAAGTTTGTATAGAAAATTAAATTGATTTAAACCAGTTTTATATTATATGTCGTTTATACATATATATGTAATTTTAATAATAAACTCTTTACGGTTGTAATGTGAATTCATCATTATCATCAATCAAAATATGTGTCTTCATTACAACGCGGTCACGTGAACTATTAATTACATGATTTACTTCCACCTTTTTCAGAAAAAAGTAGCCGAATATAGACATGTCTTTATATTTACAATTGTTGATCGCCAAGAATCGCATTTGTTCCCTTTACTAGCTCATGAAAGTGTTATTGCAAGAGTTTTAATAACTCCAAGGAATCTACTTTATCATTATTTCGTCACCCCCGCCGAATAAACCCGTAATCGCAAAAATCTAATTTTACAGGAGGAACAAGAAACCGAATTTCTTTAATAACTTTAATTATATACAACCTATATGGGTAATTTGTATACCAAATCAAAGCAATTTTTTCTGCATCCATGTATTTCATTTCTGTTTATATATTCTGGAAATTATCTGGAATTAAATTTGAACGCTTTTGAGAGTGGTCCTTTTCGATATCATTCTAACGAAATTTAATATTAGCCGTCATCAGTAAGGTTGCAATGCGATATTATTCATGTGTACATTTCTGCCAACTCTTTCATCGCAATAGTTTTAGTTTTTTTTAACATGGACATAGTTTGTGATCGATTATTTAAAATATATTATGGCCATAAGACTTTACCGTAAATATATTCTTAAAAAAGTACAAAAGTACCCAGTAATTTCCCTTACTGGAAACTTATCGAACATTTTTCCCGCGAATATCGTATTCGCTCTTACTATTCTACTTACGAGAATTTCGTGGACTTCATTTTGAGAAAAATCTTAAAAAAAAATTACAAGCCCTACGTGTAGATGCCGAATTTGTCGGAACCGGAATAAGCCAAGCCAACCAAATAGCATAATACGGGTTTATTCGGTATATTCATAGGCCTCCTAAATAATTTCAAATAGAAACGGTTGGAAGTGGCCTACATTCAGCATCTCCTGAAATTAACAAAATCGAATGTCCACCTTGTTGGTGGACGTCCTGCGCTGGGTATACCAGTTCGTGGTTTCTACAGAACCTTATATCCCAAGCGGTGTCACTGCCGCCATGTCGGTCATCTGCTCGGCTATGTCGGTACTTTCGTTCGTCGCACAGATCTCGTTCCTGCTTTCTTTTTTTCATTTCATTCAAGCTCATTAGGCATAGCTCTCTATTTGGCATAATTGTCACATTAAGAAGTGAGAGACAAAATTGAATACGCCAAGGTTGTGTGGAATTAATTTCAGATTTATATTTCATAGATAAGGCTTTTTCTGAAATATTTTTGAAAAATCCTGAGCTCATTGTGCTATTTTGAGCGACTGTGAGGCCGAAAATTGATATGTTAAATATATACAAATATAATTGTTAGTACATTTGTGTCGATTGTTCTAGACGAGACCACAGCACACGTTTTAGGGGACGCCCGCTCTCTAACCGCGAGCAGCGTGGATGAACCGTGGTCGAATCCGGATCTTGGTTCGCTTTTGGTCCACGCTACCGTCCAAATCACCATACACCCAACATCAATACTACACAGCTTTAAAAAGCGAAAAAGCGTAAAGCGAAAAAGGGTAAAGCGATTTACTGCGTGCAAACGACTTCGTGCAACTGGAAAGCGTCCATCTTTGTTTGTTTTAAAGTAATTAAATTTACGGTTCCTTCCACTCCGTGAACTCAGTTCCGATGCAGCTGCAGCCAAGCCGAGAATAAGTAAGTCTAGACGAAAGAAATAAAAAGGTTAGAATAAGTAAGTCTAGACGAGAGTGAAGAAAAGGTTTTATACTTGTGTGAAGAGAAACAACATTGATTTTGTATTAATTATATTGAAACAAGTTACAGGGCTGGATAATAAGTTCAGTCTGCTAACAGTTACAATATGTGAACTTGGAGCGAAAGAAAAACATTCAACGGTTATAAACCCTTAACGCTACTAACCACTTAGAGATACCTATCTACTCCGTTAAATATATAGATGTTTTTCTTTGACTCCGAGCGCAGAAACAATTTTATCATTTACGTGTAATTATATCATTCACATTTCAATGACATCAACATGAAAATTATTCTTGAATTCTTCGGGCAACACCGATAGTCGCACGTAACTTACATTCTATATATCATTTGTATACATATGTTTGATAGTGTTACAAACTTTTTGCAATGCATGTCAGCATGGCAACACTATACGACAATGTCGCCGCTAAATACGCAACATTCCGAAATATCTGTACAAAATTTAAAACAATGCTCTAGTTCAATGACTGTATAGCATGTGATGATATAAATAAACATTGAAATAAGTTAATGGTATGAAATGTAAAATTCATAATTTTTTGGTGAATATTCCCCATAAGGCGATAGAAAACGTTCCTTCATAAGCTTTGTCTAAAATTAATGCGTTAAAGAAAAAAATAAAGGAAAGCCAATTTTTTTAATCCATTAAGTTTAGTGAGGAACGAATGGACTAGATGGGTGCTATCAAAGATTCTCAGAGCATTGTTTTTTTAAGAAACGTACAAGAATAAACATTACAAATAATCATATTAAATTTACAATACCGGGTAAACATAAATACATTCGATTTAAATTAATTTAATTATAGATACACCTAATACCGAGTCACAATAAAATAATTATTGCATTTGTATAGACTAAAAATCTTCACGACACGTCCCCAGACCAACAAAAACCAATTCGGCCCTAATTGATTTACAACTTAAACATAATTTTTATTTGAATAATATCTTTAAATACAAATAATAAAAAGAAGAAAAATAATAGATGAACTAAACTAAGGGACTAATATGTAGTTACTCCTGCTATGCAGCAGTAGTCCCGCCAGCCCGCTGATAAATGCGCGTGCGGTAAACAATGTGAAACACACAACTACCACCGTTAATCTAGTCTACACGACTACTGCTGCATAGCGGAAGTAGCTACATATTAGTCCCTTTCTTAGTTAGGATGGACTTCCGCGAGGTAACGCCTGAATCTATTAGAGAAGAACTAAAAACAAAAAACCGAAAAAAATTTACACCGGCACAACGTGTTCGACATCTTTCTATATATTTACTTTTAACTGTATTCCCCAGACAGTTAAAAGAAAAATGAACAACTAATTGATCAGTTATAATGTAAGAATACGTTTACATAGGTGGCAAAATATTTCAGATTATAACGGTATGATTCCGTCACCTAAAAAGAAAAATATATTTAAAATTTTATTGTTACGAGGAACTCAAAAACTCACAGTGAATAACGAAACAATTTTGAGAATATATGAGAAATATTACTATGCACTAAAAAGTAGCTGCTTGTAAATGCTTTTTTATTTCTCTGAAACCTTAAAAGGCAATTGCGGTTGAAAGAGTGCTCACTCTGAACTCTCTCCAGTATTAATTATAGCATCATAGCTGTGGTTTTAACAAATTATTGTAATTCCACTAATTGGCAACAAATTCGGATGAGATACCCTCTAGATTGTTCTAGGGTCCAATAAGTTCCCGGTTAAATAAGCGAGAAAACAGTGTAACGTATTCCTTCTCATGGTTATGGTTTCGCTGTTACATTAAACTTGTATGAAATGTATGACTTTTAGGGTATATAAAGTATCTTAGATTGCGATCGTTTATAAAATTTTAAATTTCGAAGCCACGAGAATAGAATAGACTGCGACAAAAGTTACCGTCGCAACAAACAACTCGAGTTAAATGTATCACATTGATATTTTGTGCGCGCTTGTACCGGAATCAATTATATTGTCGAATTAAATCACTTTTCTTTGGAATTATACTCCGTATGAATTTCAGGGATACACATTCGTAGAGAAAACGTTTAGGATCGCTTCAGTACTTTGTAGTACGCAAAACTCAGTCTCTTTATTACTTGATTTTTTTTAATATTTACTTTTACATTATGATCTAACTTTTTATTTTTTTTTATATTAATTTCTAGAGGAATTATAGTTTATATTTTAAGTTATTTTAGTTAAATATATTAATTTGAATAAAAATCATGGGCTTTGTTCGTAGATGCAAATAATTAAGACTGTAATTGGGTAAAAAGGTGTAACTAAAATGAATTAATATCCGATTTCAGTTATTTAAATGAAGAAATAATTTTATTTAATGGTATTTCTAAGCAAAAAAAATCGTCGCAAAGAACAAACAAAAAAAATCGATCTGCCCCTGCAATGCCATTCTGTTATTTTTGTTAATATAAGTATTTATATGCCATAACCATATTACATGAAACGGAATTTCAAACATCTTGTCGTCTAGTTTAGGCTCCAAATGTTTTCTTTTATATGTCAGTAACTCTGTTACGTTTGTATCTACATTGTTAATGCATAAATAACAAAATATTTCATATCTATCATAATCATTTTTATTATAATCTCCATTTCTCTATGTATAATTTATGGTTAATCGGCGTCCAAATAAACTTAACTTTGATTCAAAACGTAAATGTGTAAAATAAAATTTTCAAATAAAAATAGTTTTACAGAAATCAAATACCTGTATTGTAAAACTAGCTTGTTGATAACCTCAGTCATTTATGTCTAGCCTGTATCCGCTTTATATGCTGATTAATGATTTACTTTAGAAAAACTTATCGGAAACAAAATCATTATATAATAATAATGATATATTTATTTAGAGACGCATATGAGACTACCAAAAATCATAAAACGAATGCTAAACAACAAAGACATTTATTGATATCGACCAATCTGATTTAATTCATTCTAAGCAATTTACAATGAAGCCGTTCATCGCCGCAGCTAACGTACTGTGGAACAATCTAGTAGTCTGAATCGAGGGCAGTGTCGCGGTAAACTATATCACTGTGTTCGTATCCCGGAGAACGCTAGCACATTAACAAGTGTCCAGCTACGGGGCGGATACGTGATGTAACTCACAAGTCACTCCCGACTCATTTCACTTGGTTCTTCACGTGCTGCAAGAACTCGTAGTAGGAGAAAGCGGACTCGACGCGGTCGTCCACCAATCGCTCGGTGAATAGCTGCCGAGACGGCGAGTTGTCCCTACAAAATGAATTAGTTTGCATATGCTCAAAATAAAAAAAAATGCTTGTTCCAAACAGGCCTACTTACAGCGCTCATGAAAATTCTGATAATTATTTTTATATACACTCTAAAACCGCGTACGGAAGGCAGATAAGCGCAGACACAAAACGGCAAAAAAACTAGACGCTTACAAAAACCAAAAAACTATTTTTTTGTATTAAAATTTGTACTATATCTCATGAGCAGATGGAAGCGGAGACAATTGTACCCAAGAATCTTTGTCATATAATCAATTATGATTATATGTTTAAATGTGTTTAATTGGTGTATATAATTTTAAAGTATACATTATAATTTTTAATCTCTTTATATATATTTATAATTTACTCATGTCATCTCCTTTTGAGACAACTGTAGAGTCGCGTTTAATAAAAATGATGCATATCAAAATTGCAAGTTGAAATGCAGTCAGGTTCTTTATTAAAATTTTTACTTTTCGATTAGGATACTGGGAATCAAAAGCACTTGACTACCACTGCCAAAATGGCAAGGATATAATTATTTTGTTCAGGCCCAAGAATTTCAGTCGCAGAAGTTCCCGGGCACACTTTCAATATAGCTGGTTCCACTAGACCTCCTGTTGTTATATTACTACCATATTCCCAATACTCATATCAATATCATCAATACAAAAAAAACAATTAGATAAAAGTATGAATATTTGCGTCGCTGACTTTAAGATATTATCTGCCTACAATAATAGGTGAAGTCAAAACAGATTAATTTTCGTGGATACCGCTTACGAATCGTCGTATCTCACGTGGACCTGATGGGCAACCACATGGACCAGTTTTAGAACTCAAGAACTAGCGTTTCATTTTTCAAGAAGTCATTTCAGCTTAGCTCTTTTGTAAAACATCAATAAAATTTTGGTGACTTGAAACAATTATTATAAGCGTTATGAGTGATGTATAAAAATATATTAAATAGTAACCTCAACACTAGTATATTTGAAGGATAGGGTTTGTCCTCGTTGAGTTTGTCTATAAATGTATGCAAGAGTTGACTGGCAGGCGTGTCACGGCGCGGCAGGCTGCGCGCCTCGTCCGGCAGCTGAGTGAATGCGGCCACCCCAAACACCTCCGACAACCAGGCCGGGCTCACGTTGCAGCATATATAGAAGATCATCGTTTCGCCATCATCCAAGAGGTAAGCGCCGTTTGAATTTAATCTAAGCCACAAAAAATACTTTTATTATATATTTGAATGTTATACACTACAACATAAATAATAAATCATGGATTTGAGGGCTCAAATAAGTTGATTATGTTTTAGATTCACTATGAATATTTTGACTACAAAACTGAATCCAAAAGGTTCTCTTCGAGTTGTGACCAAAACAGGTAGGCGTGGCGAAGCTAGGCCACCCACTATCTGGGCCGACTAAATAGTGATGGTTGTAGGTAGTAGTGTAGTAGTAGTACTGGTTGCAGACAAGTCTCTGGCGGAGGCCTTGAGAGTTCAGCAGTGGGCGTCTACTGCCTGACAATTAACATTTACATTTCTTTGGTCTACATTTTAAATATTTCTTTTAGTCTGAAATCTTTTATAAAAATGTTCATATGCCTCCAAATGTGTATTATTATTTGGTTCACTCGTAATTAAATTACGACAACTAACCGATTACATCGATCTCATACTTTATTCTTATGTCTACATTTACTTAAGTAAAAATATTTTTTTGGTGTGAATGTTTTCCTAAAATTGTAAAATAAAGTAAAACGATGCTACAACCTCCCCAACGCAACATTGATAGTGCTTTCTCTTAATTTATTATCATATCTTTATTTATTACGGTATTTTTCTATGAAACTATTGATTTTTAGAGCTATATATTGACCTATTTAAAGCTTTTACCCTGTACACTGTCAAAACAAATTATATGAAAATTAAAAAAAAATCTAAATTTTCGCCCATGATGGTAACCAATCAAATTAAGTTTTCCACTTGTTAGAGCAGGAAGTGTAATAGTATTTCTTTGAGGAATCATGTAAAATCTTAAAACAGACACTGTTCCACTATATTGGACGAGAATTTGTTAGAACAATTATTTGTTATATGATCAGTTACTATACTATATGGCATGAGGAAAAAAGGTGATACCGTTCAGCAGTGAGATGCAAGCGCGGTGGGTCCGGGGCGGGGTCGTCGTCTTCGTCCTCGAGGCGCGGCGCGTACTCGTCCAGCGCGTGCACGGCGTACATCTCGGGGTACACGGCGCGCAGCAGCTGAGACAGCGGCAGCGTCTTCATATCGCACATGTCCGCCACGCGCTCGTCTAGCCGCGTCGAGGTGCCCGTGCGAAACGCTTTCTGCACAACATTAACAACAATACACACATTTTATTTTCATTTTTAAATTCTCCAATATATCGAGAGGAATGTTGCAGCGCTTTTTTGTATCGTGAGTTATGCCTCTTACTGGCTAAAACCCACCAGTCCACTCTTATTTAATTTTTAAGTTCTGTAAAAAAATGTTTATACAAAATATTTACAAATTTTGAGTATTGTTATAGTACAAAATGTACAACTATGTATATTTTAAGTGTAAGGTAACAAAGCATATTAAAAATTTAGATATCAAATGTATGATGAAATATAAATTTACACTGCTACATTTGTATATACTTTTCAAAAAAAGATATTTAATTTTGAAAAAAAAAAACTCCAATTTATGATCAGATGGCATTAAGTTCATAATACTTGTGCAGTATAGGTAATTGTTCATCTAAGTTAGTACGGGCATAGTCACAAATAACATATAATAACTTTTTTAGACCAAGCGCCTCTCGAACCGGCCACTTAGACAGCAATGTACTCCATATAAAACCGAGGATCAATTTTTCTATAAATCTCAATACGCCAGTCTCCTATTTTTCTAGTGTCTTTACAAATATAAATATCTAGAGCCACACCTGTGTTTCCAGTGTTGGTTTAAAATGCAGAATTGTGAACGGTTAAATATAAGGAACGAAATAATAAACATGCCTTGGGAATGTGATACTAAAAAAGATTGTTGCAGATTTATCCAGAACAGTGGATCAATATTCATCATCCAGGTTGCAAAATGATATAAGAAAATATAGTTTGCTTAGACAAACATTTACTATATAGGAAGGTCAAGGTGTCCTCTAGGTCTACAGAATCATTCTTTAAAATGACACTAAAGGTTTTCAAAAATAGGTTACTTTTGGAACTGCAGCTATTTCTTTGCATGTTTTCCTTTAATTGGGCATTGTTATTGCAGAATTAGGGTCTCTGCTCTTGAGATGTCCCCATAGAAGATCGCAAGGCAACAAATCTGGACTTAAATATTTAATGGAATCAGGCGTTACCTCGCGAAAGTCTATCCTAAGTAAGAAAAGGACCAATATTTAGCCACTTCCGCACATACAGTGGTAGTCGTGCAATAAAATGCACCGCCTGCCAGCCCGCTGATAAATGCGTATGCGGCAAACAATGCGAATCACACAACCGCCACCGCCAAATTACTCAACACGTGTTTCACCCCTCCACGGGGCATCTTCAGGAGTTATATTATGGAGTGGAGTTATGTTACACCGATTAGTGTCGGTCGGTAGTGTCGGTGTTACACTACCGCCCGACACGCATTGTTTGCCGCATACGCATTTATCAGCGGGCTGGCGGGGGGTGCATTTTATTAAACGACTACCACTGCATGTGCGGAAGTGGCTAAATATTGGTCCTTTTCTTACTTAAATCTGGACTTCATGGTGTTCACTTAATATTATCTCAAAATGACTTTTTTTGTGAACATTTCTAGTACAATCCTTATGCTGGCATTAGATGTGTGAAAAGCGGCTATATATAGTCTGACATTGCGGATGATGTGTTTATTAAAAAATAAAAGTTAACGTTATTACTTTCCACACTGTATATTTTCGGTGTATTAGGCAATAAAATTTCGTCTTCAAAGTTAACAACTCCTTCATGAGTGTGAATACATACGACAAAGTTCTAGAACATATCTTAGATCTTCCTAAGTTTTAATTCGAAAATTAAAAGTATAGTATTAAATAAATCATATAGCATTCAGGAGTTTTTGGTTGATTGAAGTGTGTGGAGCTTGGTTTGTTGACCTATTTGCATGATTTCATTTAAAAAGAACAACTGGGTTTCTGATCGGCTCTTTTCGACAGATTGTCATTCTAATAAGCAGCATGTAAATATAAATTTAAATTTGTATGATGACAATTTGAGAATGACTATGGGATGGCACCCATGGTAGCGATTATGGTAGTCCGATAGCCAAGGGCATAGAACTAAGAAAAAGAAGAAGAAAATCACCCTCTTAAGCAGTGCGAGCAGGTAAAGCGGCAGCAGGCGCAGAGAGGCGGGCGCGTGCAGCGCGCTGCTGACGCTGCCGGCGGGCAGGTTCTGCGCCAGCCGGTGCGCCGACAGCGCGTCCACTGCCACGTTCATCAGCGCCTCGCGCGCCTCCGACATCGACGCCGACGCACACCGGTCCACCGCTGCAAACAATATTAAAGTGTTCAAATACACAATATCTTTATTAAACTAGACATTTACTTGCGCTTTTGAATCGTCGATTATTTCAGCATTAAAACTACCTCCCGCTCGGAATGATGATATGCAAAATAGTGCCGGCCACAAACACAACAGTTCTTTTTAGAATTAAAAATAATAATATTCCAAACATTTCGATCTCTTGAATTGTGAAAATGAAAAAACTCTTGAATGCTTTAATTAGATATATTCAATAATATACTTTTAATTTTAGATTTAAATCTAAGAAAAGGAAAGTCTAAGGTATCTTATGAAATTTTATTATATCATTAGTTATTTTATATTATTAGTTTTTATTATATTATAGTACACTGAGACATGTTAGAATTGAATCGAAATTTAGGTGTAACATGTTTATTATTATTTCTTGTATTTATCATGTGGCTGTCATAAATCTCTCACATGTATATACACGTGTGCATGCATGCACTTGTGCGTTTACCTGAGTGTATACGTGAATGCATGTGTCATTGTACAGGGTGATTGATTATAGGTAAAAGATAAAAAAAAATTGGAACTTTTAACAGGAGTCTTATTGAACGTCAACTTATTAATAATTTTTATTTTTTGACGCTACTCTGCTTCCAAAAGGGTTGTTAAAAAAGATTAAAGATTTATGTATATACTCTTACACATATACTATAAATGAAAACAAAATGTTCAAGCGACGTCATTGCCAAATATTCTTATCAGTCTGTATATTATAGTAAAATTATTTAAAGTGGTTTTTAAATTTGGTTCAATGGTTTTTGATGAGGTTAAAAATGGTGTAAAAGCTTCAAAGGAATGAATGTATAGCTCATTTGTCAAAAGGTATGAAGCATTTACACATATTTCTAATCATCCTATATGAAATGATCATTCTTCTGGAAGTACAATCTGCAGGTATAGATAGTAAATAATAATTAATTTTGTTATGTTGTAATCCGAATTTTGAAAACGCTTTTTCTTACAATATTATCATGTTATAAATTATTCGAGTCAAAGACTAAATAATCTTTATAATAAACACTATCACACCGACCACAAATTCCTAAATTTAAACCTTCATTATATTTATTTAATATAACCTATATTTTTAAATACCTAAATTAAAACCTTTTACAAATCTGAAACTTATTAAAAAAATGAGAATCTTGGAGTTTCATTTATTACAATTTGACATATAAAATCAAATGGACATTTGTAGAAATTAGTAGAAAGAGACTACTGTTAATATTATGGCTTACCCATTTTACTCAAGAGGCCTATGATACATTGCTGGTCTGCAGAGTGCAATACATCAGTCAAGTTGCTCGCTGTAGGCAACGCGAGCGTATGAACACGTATTCTTCTTTCTCCTGGAAATTACAAAAAGTAATATAAGCTACCAGATGCAAAGAACTCCAGATAAACATCCTTTCTTTATTTTATATTAATTTTTAAATGTATTTCGAAACCGGACCTTAGTTGGCATAGCGCTATTCTGCATTGTGGTACCCCATTTAAGTGTCACTTGATTTAGAGTATTTTAAAAAAATATATAGAAGCTTTATGTGATATTTGTTAATAAATGTGTTGTCATGATTTTACGACTGTGTTATATACTTGCCTTTACTACTCGTGTAGAGTAAGGCGGCCTGGAAACAGACTTGTTGAAGATCCGTGAGCGACTCCTCTATCGTGAGTTGCATACCGAAGCCGGCGTCGGGCGACACGTTGGGCAGGGACAGTAGGTCGGTCGAGCGCACGAAGAAATTACCGTGGAACGTGTGGATCGTTATACCCCTGGGAAAGAACAGAATTATAACTTTAAATTAGTTGAAAAAAATTATGTTCTCATATTCAGAATATATAAATTGTATATGGTTCCCTTACAAATATTGGCAGTATACAACTAGCAGTTCAACACCCACTTTAAGATGTAATGTATGAATATTGTGAAATCAGTTCTTACCTATACCAAATTTCAAGTCTCTGAGCCTTACAGTTCATATATAATACACACAGGGTATATAAAATGAACTACCATAACTTACACTTTATCTCTTTGTATGCCAACAATTAGAATTTTAAAGCATTTAATAACTAAGACAAAAAAGGAATAATTTAATCTTTTTGTCCATACTAAAGCCAGTAGACGTAGCGTTGTTAGGCCCCTTACTAGGAAGCTGGTCGACATAACATACCTGGTGCATCTGACGCGCATGACAGCTTCAAAGCCGATTTTCCTTGTGAGGTAGCGCGTGAGCATCCTGGTGAGCTGATCGGCTTGCCAAGCGCGCGCTGCCCGGAACAATGGGATGTGGTACACTGTACCCGCGCTGAACTTGCTCATGCCACCTGACGGATCAAGAACACAACGATATAAGTACAATGAAACAAAAAGCAGATATTACTATATTAAGAAATTGAATTAGATGAGGAATTGCATTTTTCGCCTTAAATAATCTTTTTTTATCTTAAAATAGTTATTAGTAATCTAGAAAAAATATTTTTCACAACCTTGTATGGAGAAGATATAATACCAAAACCGAAATAGTATTTATATTAATGTATTGTAAAAGCACTCACTAAGCGTGGCGATGTCGCAATACTGCGAGCTGAGTAAGAACAGGTCGACCGCCACTTGCGCGCCGCTGCAGTCCAGAGCCAAACGCTTGTAGAAGTCACTGGCGGGATTTAAATGGGCCACCTCTTTCGAGGAACGTGTGTTAGGGTCTTCCCTGGAATGAAAATAGAATAATTAAACCAAAATATTTTTCAGCAGATGAAATTCGAAAATGAAACAGGGGCCGAAAGTTTGCGACTGGGGTGGACCCCCACTAGGTGGACCAACAACATAGTTAAAGGCACAGAAAGTTGCTGGTTGCAGGCAATATGAGACCGATTCTCGTGGCCTTCTTTGTAAGAGGCCTATGCCTTACAGTGGGTGATTCACTAAGAATTTTTTATGTACAAGCCCTAAACAAGGTATTTAAAGTTAGTCTATTTCAGAGTGTAGTGAAATAAGTCCAGAAAAACTGATCAAAGTTAGCCATATATGAGAGCAACAAGAGAAATTAAGCATAAGTTACAACATTGTTAGTTAAACTAGCATTAAGTTATCATTATTTCAGCAGTAGGACCTCCACTGCTGGACTTATACGACAAAAAAAAGGCTTGAAATTTAAATTATTTTTTAATTTTTAACGCCAAGCTAAAATTAGAGTAATGTTAGTAGTTTCTTTTCTATTTTAATAAATGTCAACTTGATATTATGTACGCCAATCAATTAAGCGATAAGAACTTTTTTTAACTTTTTTATAAAAATAAACATAAAAAACATTAAAAAATTACAATGTTTTAATTATAAAAAGTTGCAAATGATTTGTACAAAAAATCTGTACGCTACCACGTCATAACCGGTATCTTGTGTTTTTATGACCCGTTCCATGTCCTAAATTCAATGTATAGGCCCGTTCATATAATGAGTTATGTAATGGTTTAACATTTACCTGGATGTGAGCGCTCCAGGTCCAATGTTCGGGAGGCACGTCTGGAACACCGTGACGCGTCCGCCTGTAGGTGCCTGTAATTGATATTAAAATAAATATAATAGCTTGTACTCTCATGGTCACTGACTTTAACAATTAAATAATATTAATATTTAAAATGTCAATATTATCTGTATTTTTGTTTAAATATTGGAATTTTTTTACTTTAATTATGAAATATATTACATAAATGTTTTGCGTATATCGTATTATATTTTTTCAGTCAACTTGGAGACATCTAATGTAACCTATCGTTGTATACGGATGCCTTTCATTGTATACGATAATATTACCGAAATTGCTGTACCACACACATTGCCGTACCACTGCCTTTTTTCTTCGGAGCCATCTCGCCGTCCTTTTTAAAGGCACGGTGCAGCGGTTTCAGTAACACTAGTTTGACAAACATTGTACTATCAAAATTGACTAATCGCAATAAAATAGAAAAATAAATAAAATGCTTTTCAGATTATAGTATGTTAATACGGTACATCAACAATAGTAAATGAATATAAAATTTGTTTACATGCCAAATTTTTTAAAATCGATAAACAAAAAAATTATATTAATCTGTTTATTAGTGAATTCTTTAATGTTCCAATGTACCTTCCATAGTTTTATAAAAAAATACGAACCAAATCACAGATTACACAGAAGCAATAAAAAATTAAAGCACAAGCTATATTAAAATGAGCCAAGAACAAAACCATTTAGGATTTTCTTTTAGACCACAATAGCCTTGCCAATGATCTATGTAAGTGTATCCTTAGCTGTTTATCGGTAAAAAATGAAATAAGCTATTCATTTCTATTAGTATAACGCGGTTTGAACGTTGGTCTGGAAATGTCAATTACACAATAGCTTACAATACCCGTCCATAAATATTGTACATCGACCTTTGGAAAGAGACAACTGTACATAGTAAACACTAATTATGTAATACACTGATAGTAAAATGTAAGTAATTGAGAATTAGAATTATTATTATTATGATTATTACAATGTCTCATTTTAACAATAGGTATAATGATGTTTATTATGTATAGTTGTAAATTTCCTAAATAATATAATTCGTAAACATTATGTGAACATGTTTTTTTTATTTTATTTTACCCCAACCTAAGGTCACCACTCATAGAAAAATTGGTGTATTTTACACAATGAATAAAAATAACTATCAAATGAAGCAAATAATACTTGTTTTAACAGCTCCTAATAGATACTAAACTGTTTGTATTTCTTGCGACAGAGATAACGCTCTACGAAACCGATATTAGCAGATTGTCTCTTTTCAAAAGTCCATGTGCAATATTTATCTCCCCGGGTACTATACTTCTCGTTAAAAAATCAGAAAAAATTTCAGATATTTTTTGAAACTTTTATATTTATAAAATAAAAAAAACCTAAGTGAAGAACCTATGATATAAAAATCCTTTAACATGTTTATAAAATATTAGTTTAAATGAGGTTTTATAAAGGTGCGTTTACACTAACCATAAGTTTATAAGCCGCCTGTAACGCAGCGCCTAAAGCTGAGACCGGAACACCCGGGGTAGAGTACCTCTGGGGCAATACTCTCAGAAGCTCCTTGATCATGTCGCGGCACTCGCCCAGATTCACCAACAGAGATTCCGGCGAAGGCAGAAACACGTCTGGAATGAGATTGCCATAAGAATAAACCAGTTGAATTACTTATTACAATTGGTATTTACAGTGATACTTAAGTCTTATATCGCAACTATAAGACATGTATGACTACAATGTTTCGATAAAACACTGGTTAAAGTAAAAACTGAACAATCTCGGAGGGCAAGATTCCTTAAGAAACATATTTAATAGAAATTTATATATACAAATGGTTGCATCACAATATATCTGTAATAATATTCTCTATATTCACAAACAGCGACCACTATTCTTTTAAAACAAGAAAGAAAAATTAACTTGTAACACCAAGTTTTTATTTAAAATAAAAATTCAATTCAACCTTTTTGGCACAAGATAATAAGACTTTGTAATAAAATCCCTGAAGGATTTTTTAATTTACCTCATTTAAAAATTAAGGCATGTGTTCAGATAAGTTTCATCAATAAAGCATATAAGTTTGGGATTAATGTCCTGGTTCATGTAACAAATAGATCTATAACATTAAAGAAAACTGGGACCAATGATAATTTGTATCAATACATATTTAAATGTACATTATATCAATCTTAACTTTTTAAAAGTGTTTAGTAAAGCTTTTAAAAGAATAAATATTTGATTCGTTGTTTGTTTCAATGACTTTATGCAAGCAGCGGACAGTGTACTGACCTTCAATATCGAGCACCGTGAGTTCCTTGGGTCGCGTGAGACCGTCCGCCATGAGATAGTAGTGCACGTGTGCGTCGTAACAGATGAAGCCGACCTGCGTGCGCGCATCTCCCGGCAGCTCGCCCAGCTTCTCCCTCAGGGTATCGCACACTACCTGCGCGCCAATACCGTTTAAACTTATACAAAAACATGGCATAAACACAATATCGATCCATATAGATGAATAGACGGTATATAAAAATGGAAGATGAATGTCGATATAGAATACGGAAGGAAGAAGTTGAAGGAAGATATTTGCTGACCCTTCAATGCATGGGTACCATTCATTTGGAGGGAAAATATATAGGGATTTGAGGTACATTCCGTACGTAAGAGTAAGTGTACGAGATAGAAAGGAAGATATACAAGAATGAGAGATACGAGGACAAAAGACACAAGGGTACATGAGGATGGATGAACATATGGATTGGAGATACATAAGAATAGAAGATTTAACGTATGAGATATATAACAATGGCAGGAGTTAGAAGAGGAAGAGAAAAGGGTGTGGGCGTCGGAGTTACATCAATTAATTCCCCAATATTCTTTCTTCCATCTAATTACAAGACACACGGATTCACGACATCCGCACACAGTTGAAATCACTTCAGTCTGCACTAAGCCTTTTGATATTACTTTCTAATGCAAACCGCCAAGGTATAGAACAATCTACCGATGTCGTTGTTTCCATCTATATATAACTTTACTCAAGGCAAGAGTAAATAGATTTCTTCTTGGTAAACATGTAGCATTGGAGACCTCGTCATGACTGAACATCAGGCGAGGCAGAGGTCAAATGCTTTGCCTTCAGTCGATATAAAAAAAATAGACAACCATGGGAGGTACATGAGAATGGAAAAGAAAATAAGAGGACTGCTCATGGTGTAAAGCATTACGAGAATCTTATATAAAGTAGTGGATAAATGTAATGTAAGGCTACCAATAGTTGCAAACTATGTTATTAACTATATCAATATAAGCATAGCAATTATTCATTTCACATTCATTGATATTATGCTTTGTAAAATGAAAATACAAAGGGAATTAAAATGTTCATTATTTCATTTTTAACATACACAGTTGTAAATAAATATAACACTTTAAAAGCAGATTAACCAATGATAATTTTTTTATAAAAAAATTCCAAAAAAGTTTAAATCCAAAACTGCGTTTTCTAAAACTTTGTTGTAAAAAAAATAATCAAACCATATGAAATTAAATAATAAAATCTCAACAGCCAATAGAAAAAAAATCATACTGAATGGCAAAAGTTAACAACATGTGTACATAAAAAAACATTTTTATTTTTTTTATTTATATCATCATAATAATGTTTATGTTGCCTATTATTACCTGAAGGTAGCCCGAGTCACGTGCGATCTGCGACACATCGAAGAGAAAGAGATAGACGGCGGGCTGCGGCGGTCGCAGCATGTACTCGCCGGGCGCTATGAACTCGATGGTGGCTGACTTGATCTCAGGCCTTCGAGTCGGCTCGCCATAGGACTTGCTCACCGGGTCATACTGGAACTCCTCAGGCACTGCATATTCAAAATATTATTATATTAAACACAAAAGTACATCTCACGCCGTGACTGCAACCACTTTTAGCTGCCGTTCACTAATGACATCAAGTAGACATGGACGATAAGAATGGCATGGTTGCGTTATGAAAAAGTTCAAATTCGGAGTGCTTTGTTTTAATAACATTTACATACTCTTTCACAAGTAAATTCAAAACTGTAATCATATATTCCTAATACGTCATACTGGGTTTGAATTTGGAATAAAAAATCGTAAATTTGGAATAAAAAATGTACAAAATGCAAGTAATTTTATATTAATAGTTTGTTATTTAAAAAGCAATAATAAAATTATTGCAGTATACTGTAGCAAGTATTGAATGTACAGACCAATCAAGATGTACATAAACAATCAAGAGCACTATAGAAAAAGAGACAATAAGGCTAATAAACAATAAAATATTTAAAAGTTATAAGATCAGTTATAATACTGTGAAGAATTTTACACATTAAAACATTAGGTTATTAGTTTTTAACTTATTTATTGTTATATGAATAACAGTTTATTATTAAGACAAATAATTAGGTTGATTATGGTATATTAGTTGGGACAGTCAGAGGCTACCAGGTATTTATTATTGTAAAATATCAGAAAATTACTCAAAACATCAAAACTTTGCAAGTAGAAGCAATAGGCAAATTTAAATTTTTACTTATGGTAGGTTTAGATTGCAACGTACCAAATGATTACCTATTGGAACTCCCAAAACTATCTGACTACTGAACAAATATCTTGTTATAAATATCTAAGTAACATATGTAATCATTATTGTATCTTATTTCAGTAATAAAATGGGGTATAATGTTGGAAATGCATTATAAATTGTTATAAAATATCCTACACTTGATTTGTTTTTTTGCTTTATTTTTTGACAACCCTAACAAGGTCATATGTCCACCAGATGAGTGGAAACCCTATGCTGCAACCATCACTACTGCATATCTTGAGAGCACACCCTAAATAACAGCTTTTGTAAAATGATGTGCATACGGCTCTTATAGACTCTTGCACTCTAGCATATAAGTAATAATTGGCTAAGATATACTCACAATCGTTAACCCGGTAGCAAAGATTACATTTCCATCGCTTTGCATCCACAAAGTATACAAATGGATTTATGTAGGTGCGGCAAGCGCGGCAACGTACTATGGTAGTACACTGGATCACAGGCAAATGCTAGAAGAAAACAAAAATATGTATTCATAAGAATTACATAGCAAAGAAAATTATATATCTTTTAGATTAACCCATTGAGTACTATAACTAACAATTCTAACTCTTAGGTTCAATGACCGACAGTCCTGCACTTAGAGGAGTGATTACACTATCAATTGTACTTGCAAAGGACAAAACAACACATACATATACATATATCTCTCAAACATTAAAATGACTAAGTAATTTGTTAGTAAAAATAATATGTAATACATAACATGCCTAACCTATGTATATCCAATACAAAAACTATATAAATATACTGTAGATCGCAACTTGAGTTTGGATTCAGATGACCTGAGAAGAACAGCTGAAAGATACTTAGCATGACTATGTAATATTTTTTTGATAATAGAAGATAACATATTCAATAAACATTGAAATAGACTGGAAGCGAAGAAATTATTCTTAAAGTGTTGCTCTGTTCTATGAAATAATTTATAGAGTAGGGTTACCCCGTGACGCAAAAACATTCTTTGACAGTCGGCCTTTAGACCATCCACAAGAAAATTAAAATGTCTATCTAAAACTAGACACTGTTTTGCTATATTGAGTTTGTAAAAATCTTGTACTTGAACAATATTTTGGCATTTCTTACATAAAATATTTCATTTAATATGGAGAAGTAGGTTAAAACATGCCAGATGTGTTTAACAATAGGTAATGTTGATGATAAAGTAACCTTAATGTACTTCTAATCACTCCACTACATTCTTTTCTAATGAAAAACCAAGTTATTATCTGATAGATTCCTAGTGAAATTACTACTAAGAAAAGAGGTGAAAATAACCTAAACTTTATCTAATAGGATTTTGTTTTTTATAATTATAATAAATGCATCATATATCATTGATGATATGTAATTTGCTTTACTTACATTAAGATCCTTAAATGGATGAATGAGAATACCCAAAGGAAGTCTGCACTTTTGTAATAATGAATTTGTTTCTGGTATACGGTTTACAGTACATCGGAAAATTCTGTGAAAACAATGAATACATAAATAGTATCTAAAACCAATGCAACGAGACATACAGTATTAAGTAAAAAATATTAATACTATATGAAGATAAGGAATATAATTTTTTTTATAAATCTGGATTTTTATAAATCATTGTCTCTTCATGTTAATAATGAAAGTCAAGGGTATTGTAAATAAATTCAAGTCTTTTTTCTTAGGAACAACTTTTTAACACACTCAAGATTTGATTAAAATAAATAAAGAATTACTTATTTATAGGCATTGACCTTCACTTAAGATGTCCTTTCCAACCATGAATAATAAAATGATTAAAGCACTTGTATTTAACAGGTTCAACCTGTTAAAATTTTAATATAATTTGAGTAGCATAATAAAACCTCAGAAGTCATTTAATTATTTTAAGCGTACATCAGGTATCTCTTAAAATATCCACGCCAACAGTTTTCAAAACATGCATTCGAAAATCTTTTTCATGGGCAAATAAGCTAAGGATGCTTTATTTTCCCATTTATATCATTAGGTATTTTAAAATAATTTAGATAGTATAATAACCTATCCGTGTAGTGAACACAGAAAAACATTATTTACATAATTTTATAATTATTTAAAACAGTAATTGCATATCAGATTATATATAACAATTGATAATAATTGATCAAAACCTTGGTGATAAAAATGTATAACAACGTATGAAATATTAGTTACCATCTAAACAAATATCACTGTTACGCAACTGCACAGAAAAATGTTACAAATAATTTAATGGATAAAATTTTTTAACTTTAATCGTCATGAGGCACACACAATTTGTAACTTTTTGTAGATTATCAATTTAAAAAAAAAAGAAATTTATCTGTTTATTCTTTAAATAATAACAAATGAATGTAACAAATCATAACTTCTCAACAAAAAACTGTATACAGTAAACAAACTATAAATAATTTAACCTACTGAATTTTATTATATCAATATTAGACAAGAAAATTGTAATTATTCATAGAAAATCAGTAACAGGTATTTTTTTAGCTTCTACAAGTAATCATAAGTATCACAATAAATTGTTGGAAGGAATATGTACAATTAATGGACAACATAAGATTGTAATGCAGTGTAACTTGAAAGTTATTTGTAATAAAAAAACATGTATTTTGTAATTTGAATGTGTGTTCATAAAATATCATTACACCTTCCAATCCACATTGTGAGCAAATATGATCAGGTTTGTCATGTTTTCCGATGCTTTGAAACATCTTATCTAAAAGATTTTTACAGAGAAACTACACAGCAAATCTCCCAGATTTCCTCAGCAAAGAATAAGTTAGTTTATTCAAAATGTTTTACTTTACTATTAGTGATCTACCAGATCACCTCTGTCTTATATCAGTTTCACAAATGGTGTCCTTAAGTAATCTTTATATTTAAGAAATTAAAATAATTAATATTCTTCTAAATTTTTAATCCAGAATTGATCAAACTTCTTATATGTTAACTTATCTGCAGCCAAAATATATTTAATTATAAAAAAGTCAAAAAGTTTCACTTACTCAGGACTACAATTTGGCGCTTCAGCAAATTGAGGACCAAGCTTTATCTCTGGTGGTTCTTCAGGGTATTCAGGAAGTATATGTCGGCACTGAAGGAGATCTATCATTTGGTGGCCCCATAACTGGTCAAAGCCTTGTTTAGTCACACTCAACTGACCCATTTGCTGGGTTACTCCTTGTGTACTATAAGGAGCCTGATAATGCCTGCCAACTCCTTGTGGTGGCATTGGTGATGTTTGATGGTTGGCATAACTGCTTGAAGGCATTTGAGGGTACCTATTTTGTATGTTAGATTTAGGTGGTCCGGATAAAGGCCCCATGGGTGGTCCAATGTTAGTATTCCCTGACTGACTCATGGGAGGTAAACTTTGATGCCCAGTCTGTGGTGGCATTTGTCTTAAAGGTAAACTTGATGGTCCACTGTTTTTGTTTGGTGGCTCAGATAAACCCACTGAGCCTGGCCCTAAAGGACCATTATTCTGTTGGCCTGGATATTGTTGATTTTGTAGCTGTGGTCCCATTGGTGGTTTCATTGCCCCACTCTGTGATTGAGATGTTGGACCAGGAATAAAACCTGGTATTTGCCCCATATTTCTTGGTGGACCTGTACTTTGTCCAGGGATGTTCGCCATTGGTCCATTAATTCCCATTGGTCTTGGGTTTCCCATTTGGCTCATAGCTTGCCCAGTAGGAGGAGCGCTCATTGTTGGACCAATTATAATGGGACTATTTCTTGGATGGCTAGGGTATGCTACACTTTGTTGACTAGTTAAAGACACAGGTGGTAAATATGAAGGAGGGAAACCTGATGATCCCGTGGTTGAATTTACTGGTCCAAATGAATTAGTTAAAATCACAGGTTGTCTGATAAGAACAGGATTATAGGAGCTTGTTGATGACACATTTGGATTTGATGGCTGATTCATTAATGGTACATGAGCAGGTGGGCCATTCATTAATGGCTGATGAAAGTTGTTAGATGAAACAAGAGGTGGAGCATTGTCATTTATTTGATGTTGTTGCTGATATTTAGGATGATATGGTGAAGAATTAGGGTTGTTAATAGAATTAACGTTAGTTGAAGTTGAAGGAATGTTATGGAACATGTTTTGACGTGGATTTGATATAGTTGGCTTAAGTGGTGGTCTTAATGGTGATGAATTAAGTGTGGATATCGGTTGAGTGTTCATTCCTGCTTGAATGAAAGCAGGCGAACTACTCGTGCTTTGGTTTAGATGGTCAATATGTCCATAATTGGTAGGGCTAATAAATCCTGGCAAGGGACTATTTGAGTTTGCATCTTGTTTTATTATCGATTGCTGAGACGTGTTATACTGGCTGGAGTATGGTGGCCCTGGCTGCGCGGTTGTTGGTGGCGCTCCCGAGATATTGTTGAACGGACTTGGTTGTAAGTTTGACATGATTTGTCAATCTGAAACCGATAAATACAAGGCTTTGTTCAACAATACCACAAAAGACGTGCAATGCTAAGAGCTTGTCTTGTGTTTATTTTATGATAATATAAATCTTATCGACAAGGATTTTTAATTAATGCTAATTCACTGATGATGACAGAAGGACAAAACTTTAAAGTGACTTACCGCAGTCCAGACGGTATTACAACACGAAAAATTTATTTTGCACTATTAGTGAGTCTAAACCATTCTCACATATTACCCCGAATCGTGAAATTAACGTAATAAAATAACACGGTGATGGAAAATACGTCCCTGACTTACGTGGCCGAGCGATTAAAAGCGCCCTCTGTCGGAATATTTAATTGATTTTTGACTTGGCATGTCAAGTGTATGTCATTTATAAAGATAGTTACACTTTTAAATACGACAAGCAACAAATATTTATTGCATGTAAATACCGCATAAAAATTACGTGCACTACAACTAGCTATGTAATATTGGCTCTAAAGTTTTGTACCAGATAAAAAAATAAAAGTACTTTAAAATATTAAATATTACAAAAATAAGGGTACTTTATTTTTTTAATAACATAATATTACGTGTAAAGCATTCATATGGTAGTATTAAACGTCAAATTTACATAAATAAATTAGATCGGTGTTTAAAAATAAAGATATATCTTAGCGTCCATCCGCTATATTTAAATTAACATATTACGACTTTATTAGATTAGTAATTTTACAGGTTACAACGCCATTCAAAATGTGTGCACTACGGCATGATGCTACAAATATGCGCCTCGGTGTTACCGATTCAAACGTTTGTACAATGGGGCCTCCCAATTCTCTGATGCACTTATAATCGAAACCATTTCAAATAATTGTAGTGTGATTTTTGGGTGTTGTTCACTTCTCGGTCTGAAAAAATTAAAAATATATTCCTAATCACTACCTCGCATTAATGTGATTTTTTTAATGCATATTGCACAGTAGAATTTCTCGCGAACCGGTTTCAGTGCAAAAAATCCAGCTTATTTGTAAACAAAAACCATAAAAGTTTTAATACCTTTTTCCAATTACCATGTATAAAAATGACATAACTATAACTATAAAAATAAAACTAAAAATCAAAATTACAATAAATAGTGAAACATAATCGTGAAAGTGTTTCTTATTGTTTATAGGCAAAGTATTTGAGTTCTGTCTCGCCTCTATTCACTCTTGACTTGAAGACATCTAAGCGATAGTTGCTTTTAGTAAATAAGAGAAGATATTAAAATAGCTATAATTGTATAAAAATAAAGATGACAACAAATAGTTAAATTTAAATAAAATAGAAAAATTGTCTCAAAACTGTGATAATGTAACAAACTTTAGTTTAGGAACGAAGATGAGATAATGAAAAATGTAATGTCGAAAAAAATTCTATTGGAATACGACAGGCTACTGACTTCTATACAGTACAAAGTCTGCAGGGACAGATAATAAAAATTAATCATTTTAATGTATAGTAGTTCGAATTTTGAAGATGCTTCTTCTTACTATTTTATCACAACGGTATAAATTTTGAAATCATTGATTTTTAGTTTATATCATACATTAATTTGCAGCAATTTAACTATATATCAACTACTTTAAATATTCTACACCTACAACCATTCGCTCTGTATATTACAGAGTATGTATTTATTACTACAAAAGACTTGGCTCAGAATAAAATGTAACATGTTCTATTGTAAGAAAGAATCATTTAAGTTTACAACTGACATAATTATAAGTAGTTACTATAACTCAAAGGTTTCCAAACATTCTTTTAATAGAACACTTTTAAAATTTTGCTGGTTCCAGCAGACGTTCTGTAGCTATATTACTACCATATTATCAAAAGTCAACAAACAATATAAAGATTATAAGTAAAGTCTCGGCATGTACTTCTTAAAATATTATCTGCCTTCATTGGCAGGTGAAGTCAAGACTTCGTTTAAGGTATTCATTGTCGAGAACAGATAAATTTTCGTGGATCCCGCTTACAAATTGTGAACCGCTGTTTTTCGACACGACCACGTAAATTCTCGTTGAGTCTCCGGTAGACCTCCTGGACCATTTTTTGAAAACATTACTATAAATATATTACATTTACTGGATAATTTTAATACTTAAAAAATATATCAATTTATTTCATTAGTTTTTGATAACTATCTAAAGACGCGTTTATAAGCAATTGTCGTTTATCATTACAGTTGCTCTCTTGTGTTAATTGTTCATGACAACTGATATATTTAACATGAGATTTGACGTGTTCTTGTAATGATGCAACAATTACGAAAAAAATATCGAAAACCTAGCAAAAAAGAGGACGAAATAGTATTTTATTGTCAACCATGAAGACGTATTGCCGTTTTAGTTCATTAAAAAATAAATATATTACATTTATTTTCTTCGGCATATTTTCTTAAGAAACACTTGCTTGTAATGGATCTTTAAGAGTACTGATAGTATCTTACTGAAATAAAAACATTTTGGTTGTAGTATGGCTGTTACATACGGCACAATTTGATTGTTATACTACTGTTCCACGGGATTAGGAAGCTGCCGAGCTTTTAAATCGCTTACGCAGTCGCTCCATGGAGTAAATACACCCCAAGGACCTGCTCGAGGCGACCTCAGTTTCAGCTGTCGCTTGTCGATAATACCGGTTTAGCATTAGGGCCGGTTTCTATTCTCTGGCTAATGACAGTACTACTACAAAAATCGTTAGCGCTAGAAATGCGGAGAAAACTACTGCAATATTTCTTTCTATTATGATCAGGGCTTTACGTTGTCTTTGACTTATAATACGGCCTCGTTTCCGACATGAGTGGTTGGTTATTGAATGGTTGCGTAGTGTACGTGGCCTGTGTTAGTGTCGTCGCGTAGTCCGGAGACACGTGTACGGTGCGGTGCTTAAATGTAACGAATGTAGTATGCTTTGTAGGTGGCAGCACTTACATAGTGAGTTCGTGTGTTCAGCGGAAAGCCAAAGCAAAGAGTTTGAAGAGCTATGCCATCGTTGGCAATTTCAAATTGATATACGGATCTTCCACGGACGCGCCGTGGTTCGTTCGTAATGAAGACTTAAGGTTTAGATTTATTAACAATTGCTAAAGAGTCACTAATCCCGTCTATCTCTTTCAAATGCTAAAAGTGCTATAGAAAGAGAGCTGTATTAGCTGTGTGCGGATGACAAAGTAAAGATACCGTAACAATAAGGGTACTGTCACCGACTCGTAAAAAACTTTTAACTGTTCCTAAAGAACCTTTACCTTTTCACCGTTCCTGGAGGACCTTTATTGCACCGAGTTGGTGACAACCCAACATAAAATTTTATTTGAAAATCTAGCTTTTCTGGAAATAAATCTGCAGGTTTTGGTATAAATGTCACAAATCATCTAAACGACATATTAGACCTATTAAGATTTTGGACAATAAGACTTACTTACATTGCATGCTGAGAAAGAAAATATTCATGATATGGAGACACAGGGCCGGCTTATAGTGCAGGGTGTGTAACATATATGGGCGCCGCAGCGCTCTCTGAGACGGCTAAGACCATCGTCTTAGAATCTATCGTGGTTCGCCGTTTTGTTTTGCAACAGAGATGCGATACAGACATAAAAGCAATGAGTATTGTTATTCTGCCGTCATAAGAAGAAAAGCCGTAACTAATACCATACTGAAAGCTATACCTACTTATAAAATAGTTTGTTGGAATATGAAAAAACTTTCTAGTCCCGACGGTAAAGTTAATAGTTATAGCCCCCAGGGGGGGGGGAGGGTCAGGCCTATAGGGCGCCAGGGTTCGGCGCATATGTGACATTTGAAAATGCAAAGGGAGGGACTGTTAAAGTCGGAAGTTGCTTATTTTTGCAAAAATGTTCATTACATTCAGATTGATGCACAGGGCAAAATAAGAATCGGTTCCTATTTGCTCTTCATTTATATGCAGCTTCAAAGTTTCGGATGACTATTACTCATAGATTCTTTGAGACCGGGCACAGCAAAAATGAAGGCGACTCGATGCACGCGTGCATAGAACGTGTGAGCTAAAGAAAAATAATGTTCTCTACGTTCCAGAACAAGTTTATGCAGTTACGATGAACGTCGAGGCTAGTGGCGAGAAATATAATGTCGTGGTGATGGATCAGTCTGATTTAGTAAATATAAAACTGCTCATTGAGGGACGCAACTGGGTTCACGACTCAGAAATAAAATATCGTGGTCCAATATAATGGAAGTAAGTACGATTTTGAAGATATGGATTTAAACATTCGTGAACAGTAAGCCAGAACTGCAAAACCTGAATGAGGAGCCCGGATACGACGTGGACGCTGAAGAGGAATACGTACTCAAGGAGGACGATCACCTTTCGAGAATGCCACACTCGCTGCAGAAACTCCAATGGTTACCGAGTCGCAAGGATCTTACGACCAACAGTTTCCTATACCTAAGGCATTACACGCAGACCTGTTAAGTCTCTGTAAGTCATGATATCCCACGCCATTATCATGATTTTTATTATTATTTTTATCATCATTTTTAGTATGTGAAACTGAAGATGTAGAAGCAGGTCCCAGTTCTCAAAATTTAGCAGAAGATACACCATTTCTTTCTGAAGGTTCTCTTATGTTACGTTTTTGTGAAAATTATTTTAGTATTTTTTCTATTTGATTGCGTACTTTTATAATTATTAAAAAGGATTGCTGATGTATAAATTAAGAATATAGGTATATTTATGACAGTTTAAGATCGTAAAAACAATAAATAGAAATATGTTAATAACTATAGGTGTACCTATTAAATTTTGATGACCTTAAAATCTCTTTGACTGTGGATGTATTTTAATTGAGAATTTCGTTAATAGACTGAGAACCTGTTAATTGCAGGAAATTGTTTTTATTTTTGCTCCTTAATATTTATTTACTCAAGGTAAGTAAATTTTAAATTGTGTCGCACTAATTAGTGAGGTTGATCTAAAAGTACGACATAGCAGTATTTTTGAAGAATGGAGTTCCAAAAACTCTTTCTCATTGCTTGTCCACGTTTTTTCGGAACCTCTGTGTAAAATTTCAGCTTTTTTTTGGACAATGGTTGATGAGTTATCCAGCATCTCTTTATACATAAATATCTAAGTTACACCATTTTAAATCCTTCTTGGAAGACTAAAACTAAAAAAAAGTGGCAACTATTTAAACAAGTATTTTTAAGTAAATTTTGGCATTCAGATTAGTAAACCAAGATTATATTACATTTTTACTTATCCTGGATTACCTGATAATTAGGTTATCTGTCTCTTTATTCAAGTAATAATCCAGATTTTAATAAAAACTCGAATATAATATATATATACAGGATTGACCAGTACATTTTGTCTGAAGCTAAATAAATTTATGCAATATGATATTACTGTATTAACCATAAATCCTTTAAAGCGTAAAACGTCGCAATATACTGTTGCGGATCGGTAAGTTTTATATGTTTTATTTATTATATAAATAAAACTGAGTTGGACTCAGCGGAAACAATTTTCAATGCACAGAGGCAGTATGGTTTTTAAGTTTCTTTAACATTTTTTAATTTATAGACAAACATTTTTATCAATAGAAAATAAACGAAGCCGTTTGATATAAAAACCTTTTTGCTATACTCTGTAGTAGTTAAGAAGTTATTTATTTCACTAAATCTTTTTCCTTTAAAATTGCATTTTTGCGAATGCGGTTTTGTTCCAGGCACCCATTGAAATACTCTGCTGGTTTATGTAAATCAAAACAAAATTCATACCATTTCAATAGAATTATTTGTCACACAGGATAAATTTCCCATGATCAGCTCATAGCGATCAAGGACCATGAAAGCTGCCATTGCTAGAATAAACAGATTACCATAAAAAAGATAAGGGTAGTATAAGAAAACAAACTTTTTTAAATTCAAACATTTGTATTTAATGACAGTTTAAATCAATGATTTAGTCAAAAAACAATTTTAACAAAGTACTGCGTAGGTTTAGAATCGATTGGACATAGCCACCGGGTCACAAAATATTAATAAAATTTATATAATTCAAAATGAAAACTATAAAATTTGTGAAAATAGAAACTATAACGACCTAACAAAGGTGGCGACCGCGCGAATCTCTCCAATCAGTTCTACGCACGTTCACATGCTAGCAGGTCTACACTTAACGTTACCTCAACACTCCATTCTTTCGGCAATATAAAAGTATTCAAACTGATCACAATTTTATGGCAGCTCCATGGAACAACCATGCAACATTTCACCAACACGATTCAAGATATATGACATTTCATACAATTCAGTTCACAATTCTTTCGAAATTAAGCATTGTTGATTCAAAAGTAAATTTCTGTATAAACAATCAAAAGTATCACGCCCCTTACTCTAACACGCAGACTTGCGTGTTTACATTATAAATAGTTATTACATCTTATAACATAATTTGTCTGCCGCCAAACAGATTTAGTTCGAGGGCGCCAATGATATTATATACTTGACAGATGAGATCATATCATCTTGTCTAAGATGATGAGCGATTTGGTATTGCACATGCTAGTCTATCACGAAATCTAGTTTAGCGACGCGCTGTTCTGGGCGTATCACTTACCATCAGGTGAACGGCCAGCTCGTTTTATCACTTTAGTACAAAAAAAATTACAAAATTCTGACAATGTATGATTGACTATATGAATGTATTGAAAAAAGTGAAAATTTTGCAAGGTACATAAACAGAATCAAATGTTAGTGTGTAGTCACGAGCAGCACGCGGAGTGACGTGCGGTGTTCGATTCCTAAACACCGCTAACAACTTGAACATATTTGGCCAAAATGTCACATATTGCCCTCGACTTACAAAACTTAGCTCAATCACTCTTAATTAATGAGATGTGGTTTTCCATTGTTGGTAAAATGCAAAAAAAACAATCACATAACAGACTAGTATTCCGAACACGCTATCGAAAGTAACAAAAATTTATTTCACATTTTTTTTTATTGCAAAGGATAGGCCACGAACGGAAGTCGATCACACAATAAGCTCATTCCAAACAGAGGATTTCATAAATCCATGGGAAAACAAAAAAATAATTATAATAATCTGTTATCGAATATATATTGTAGTTCAGCACTCTGTTCATTTAATACGATTTTATCGACCAACGGTCTTTCGGCGGGCATCCGCCGCAACAAACTCACAAATACTCTACATTTTGATAAAAACTATTCAGTCGTTTTTATTTATCAATAAAAATATATCTTTAAAAGGCTCAAATTAAACTGTTACAGCTCAAGTACTGTTCACAGTAATTGCATCGGATGTGTATCACTGGAGGAAAATGTTCCGTTGGCACAGCGCAACAGCAGTTTGACACGACGTCTTACTGTTGCCGCTACGGGAAGGTTTGCTTGCGGTCGCTCGAAACAACGGCATCGCGTCACTATCTCTAAACACATTCTTTTTTTTATATATTTTTTAACTAAACTCACACAACACTTTATTTAAAAAAAAACAACTTGAAAAGTATAATTCTCAATTGTTAATTAAATGTTATTACATAGAAAACAAGTGGAGTGTGAAATTAGCATTTTATTTCTCAGCGATATTTAGTCGTTGCGAGCGACGTCGGCCAGAGATTTTCCAACGCGGTGGGACGAACCTTGTACTGTGGCGCTCGATGGAATGTGACGAGTCACTAATAAACACACGCTCGTTTGTCCGTTCGTCGCCTGCATCGTTGCGTGTTTTGGGTTTTTAGTTATGACGTCACGGGGGAGGCCAAAAAGCACTACCGCACAATATTGACTGAGGCAAATCGGCGGGTGTCTAATGCACCATACTAACAAACTCATCAAGTCCTCGGATCTGCGACCAGACACTTTCAAGCATTAAGCCGACCGAACAGCTTACAGCTAAAGTATATCTACATACAATATACTACTCTTTACAAGGTTCACTTGAAACCAATCCGCTCACAAACTAGGTAATTAAACTGTCTTTCAATACAGAGTTTCACTTGTTTCTTAGTATATAGCATGGTCGTGGAGGGAAGAATGAGAATGTATCACGGGGTTAATGCACTTGTACAGACTTTTCGGTTGGTTGTTGCAGGCGACGTCTTAGTAGCTGGGACTCTGTGGGCGGGGAGAGCCCCAGCGGTGGGTTGCACTCATCGACGCACATCCTTTGTAAAACCACGCCAGCGCGTTCCAGCTCATCCTCAATGATGTCTGGGCTCGGATGACAAGACTTGCTGGAACGCAGTGCGGCAGTGGGACGCTCCATGTAAGAGTAGTTCATGGAGAAGTGCTGCTGGATGACTCTGTTCACTGCCATGGCTGACTCCGCGAAGTTGGACAGGTTGCGTGCCGACATGTTACTGTAGAATTTAATTACAAATATAAATTAATGTACAAATTTATATTATAACTAGCTGCATGTTTGGCGAAAAAAATTTTAGTTATACTGTTCATGCTTTTAGAACTTCCAATAGACACTTGCATTTATGTTGATATGCATAAATAGTGGTATCATTGCCAGTAATAATTTTATAAACAATTATAATTGGTTTAATTTTATCTGCAGATGATCAGAAATAAATGGTCGTTAAAGAGGTGAATGTATAGCTAAATTTATTGCAAATGAGCTTTACTTTAACCCTTTCTAAGGATTTAAGGCTTTTTCCCATCAGACAGTACATGTTTTATTTAAGATTTATCACTTACAATATGGGAGCAATATTTAGGTACTCACCGCTGCATATTGCGCGGAGTTTTCAGCGGCGGAGCAGAAGCGCAGTCGGTGGGGTCCGCGCGACGCAGCCACGGATGCTGCAACACTTTCTCGGCACTGAGCCGGTTGGAAGCCTCGCGGACTAGAAGCTGCCCGATTAACTCCTTCGCTTCCCACGATATGTTTGCCCACTCTTCTTCGGGGAATGAATAGCGGCCCTCCTGTGTAAGAATGAATATTATATGTAAAAACGCTAAAAAAAATAAAAGACCTAACATAATGAATATGATGTTGATTTGGTATTAACATCATTATCACGTTAGCCATCAGCAATTTTCTAATTCCTGATGATTGTTGTCTCCAACATGTTATGATGATGACAACCTGATACTACTCGCCTACTTTACAAAAGAAATATTTTTGAAATGAAATTATGGTTTCAAATCAGACTTGTTTACCCAAGAGAATCAATTAGTATATACCAAAAATAAACCAAATAGTATATACTTAACACTTATTTAAAAGTTTTAATTTTGAATTTTGCTATAATATTAAGACATATTTGCACTAAGCAACATATTTGGTAATTCAAAGAGAGTCAAAATGTGAAATACATAAACTTTGAGGGGAAAAATTCAGAAACTTGTGCAATAACAAATGATATACAAGAGAGTAATGAATTAAATTACAGATCATTAGTTATATAAATATGATTTAGAAAGCTAGACAAAAATAATAGTATTTCATTATGTTCCGAATATAAATTTGGACCAGCTATTGCTCTTATGTAAAGCTTTTGTTCATACTAGGAGACCACACCTAGAGAGGGATGGTATAAATTGATTCCATTGGATGAAGAAATTATGAAGAGTTTTTAATTTTCTATACCGGTTAAGTGTTGTGATACTAGCTGTTGATAAAAATCCTAAGTAGGGCAAAAATTCAGATGGTATCATGCATGTATGTATAGTATGTACCTGAATTGTAGTGAAGAGCAACTCTTGGCACGCGCGGCAGTTCTCTCCACGCTCCCAGCCACAGTCGTTGCCGCAGTCGGCGCGGAAGGGCGGATACCCACACAGCAGTATGTACGCGATCACGCCGAGGGACCACAAGTCACACCGCTTGTCGTAGTGCGTGGCCGCGGAGCCGGCGAACAGCGATACTACTTCGGGCGCCATGAACTCTGCGCTGCCCACCTGCAAATTGTTTAAATTTATAAAATAACAAATCATATTCAATATATTATGTGAAGAACAAATATTTAATTATTTATAAGACTTCCACTACATTTATTGTCATATTTTTTCCAATATTCATTTGCACTTATTAGCATTACCAGACTGAGTAAGTCAAGCTGTCCGAAGGAAAGATAAATGTTGTTTTATTAATGATTTAAAATAAAACCAAACTTCGTTTAAAATTATCTAGCCTTTACTTGAATGATCCCATTTAAGAGATGTGCACCTATATACTGATTGATCACAATATGAGACACAGAGATCAGCTATGAACGGACTTCCGAAATCTCACCCCGCAGGGGGTATTGAGAGGATGTTCATAAAAAAAATACGAAAAATCAAACTGAAACAAAACTGAACTTTTAAATATCAAACTATAGCTTTATGTGTAAAACTTGGCTATAACATATATCTTTTTTTGGAATATGATAATTACCAAGAATGTTTTTGATTTGACAGCTGGTAAACAATGGCCTATCTTCGGAGGAGGCCTATACGTTTCAATGAGCGTATATGTCTATCGGTGATGTGATTGATGAAGCACATAAATTGACTTACAGGCGTCATAAGTTGCGGCGTGGCGAGTGGACTGGCGAGGCTGGAAGTGAAGCTGATCCCGCTGCCCAAATCGAAGTCGCAGATCTTGACTGGGCACAGCCTGTCCATGTAGACGCACAGGATATTCTCGGGCTTGAGGTCGCGGTGAGCCACGCCCTTGCCGTGCAGGAAGTGCAGAGCGTTGGCAATCTCGCGGACGATCTCGGCCGCCTGCGGCTCAGAAAAGTAATGATGCTCCTGTATGCGCGACAGGAGTTGCCCTCCATTAATCTGCAACAAAGATAGTGTGCTCTAAAAATCTTTTTCATGTAAAGTGCAATTAAAATTAAAATGTCTTCCGACAATCTTGACAAGACGCTGCATGTAGGCCAATGTCCAGCTGTGTACATGTGGCATGTGAAATGACGATGATGATATTTGAATAAAATTATAGAAATAATTGGTAAGTACATATATTACTGCGGTATACAATAATTTAACTGATATTCATAATAGTTATGGCAATATTGCTTTTATACAACAAAATTCATGTCAGTCCGATATATTATTGCATAATTTTTTTCTTCAGTTAATGGGTATATTAAAATATCTAATTCATCGGTATTTAATGCCGATTTTATGATATACATTTAAACCTTTCTCTCAGCTATATAAAATTCATAACTTCATAGTATGCAACTATATGCGCTTTTATAATAAACTTTCTTGTAGAAATAACACGAAATAAACTTTAAAACTCTGTCAAACAATAATTAATACAAAAAACTAATCATACTACAAAATCAATTGGACCATCTAATGTAAAGGAAGTTTGCTATTGGCTCTTCTAAAAAAAAAAAGTTACGAACTTTCATAGCTTTAAGTTGGGATTCTATGACAGGGAAGCGCCAATGATACTAACTGCAGTCAAATAGAATCTTCTAGTGTTTTTCTCTTGAAGTACATAAATCACATTAAGTTAATCAAAAGAGAAAAAAATAATTGAGTAAATAAGATTTTTTATTTAATTTTAGAAACAGAGTACAGAAATATGATTAAAGGTAAGTATAGAGTTAACACTCGTAATAGCACGTCTATATAAAGGATACTCGATGGAAAAATTTTGAAAATATTTCCTTAATATCATCACCTTGACCGTTGTCATAATAGCAACGCCCCCTCAACGACACAAGCAATGTGTACGGACATTTGTTTACATCACAATGAGGTAAATCGACGGAACATTCCCCAAACAAAGAGGCATTAATATATGCCATGTACATGTGTAACGTACAGTGAAAACATATTAAGTGAATCATCAATATTTATTTTAGAATGTAAATAAAGCCATTTAACACGATACCTACACAAAGTAAAAAACATAGCATTTATTAACACTTTATTTCATTAAGTCTTAATAGGGTTAAAATCGTTAATAAAATAAAGTTTCAAGTTTTTTAGGAATTTCAAATTTAGAACAATTACTTTTTTTTTTTAATTTGGAGGTACATTTAATTAAATTAGGTGTTGGTAGTCTAAGTAAAAAAAAAAACGATTACACTTTCCATCATTTTTTAATAGCAGACAACTCTTTGAATTAATTTTAGTTAAGGCATGATTTTTATGAGTGTTCATAAAATTCATGCCTTTTTGAACCATTTTGAGTACATATTTCTCAATGATTTACTAGCTAATCAGAAGTATGAAAATGTTAAATAATTATGATATTATAATTTAAATTATAATTATGTTTCATATTATAGTTATTATAGATAAAAACAAAAATAGAAAATGTTTCATTTGTATTATGAAATGCTGATAAATGCTGTATTGCTTAATAAATAAATGATTATATTTGTTTATCAATTTGCAATAACAGTTTATTAACAATTAGTCATGATTGCATATGCAATGGAATTTTTATTAATTAAACAATGTGTTTTTAGTAGCACTTGTTTCAATGTTGTGAAATATAAAGAAAAAAATTTATGAGTAGAAATAACATGTCATGGATTTTATGTATAAAGCAATGATTAATTCACTGTGAAACTTCTGTAATTGCTAATAAAGCTCAACTATTATATATAAGTTCTTAGAGAGTAAAATAATGACTATTTTCAACCAAATAAATGTTGATATATTTATTAACCTTTAGACGTTATTTTCATAAGAAGCACAAATTAATATAATTTAATTTACTTTGGAGACAGTTTCCGTAAAAAAATTCTCATTATATTTACTTAAAACAATTAACAAATCCGGCAAGTGTCTGAGTATATGCATGCATAAAATTCAGAAAGATATCTTTAAACTTTACATGTCTTAGTTTTAAAATTAAATTTTTTAGTTGATGGAAATACATGGAATTTGGTTTATTGATTCTTTCTTATGGCTGATACATCGAACGTTGTTAAATTTTATTTAAAAAGTTCAACTATTGACCTTCTGGGCTCTTCTCAGCAGACCTACATTCCGAGCCCGTGGAAAGCTTACTACTTATATAGTTAAATTAATTGACGATTCAAAAGAGTGTGTTCATGCTTACTTGAATATAAATATTTCTAAATTTGAATTACTGTTCAACACTGGTCATTGCAACAAGTTGCAAAAATAAGAAGTTGTATTTGATCATAGAACCCAAGTAGAAAAGATTGTTTAACTAACCTTTTCAAAGACAAGATAAAACTTGTCGGTGTCCTCAAAAAATTCAATGAGCTGGATTATGTTAGGGTGTCCCTGGCAGTAGTGGAAGGTCTCCACCTCGCGGAACACCCTCGCCCGGGCGTGTCCCGGCACCTTGTCTATGATCTTCACCGCAAACTCCCGCCCCGTGTAGATATTCACACAGGCTTGGACCGACGCGTACGCGCCCTCTCCCAGCACCTCGCCTGTCAGCTTGTACAGGTCTGTTGGGTTAAAATAAAATATATTACAGACTGATGACTTTATATTTCTATTTAATGCACGAGTAAACAAGCTTTTTTTACAAAAGACCTATCCAAATTTTAATATTTTTGGACGAGCCATAACCATAATTAGTATGAGTATTTAAAATTGTGCTCATAATATAAACATTACCATAAAAATTCTGTAATATAAAAACCTTAAATGACCCTTACAATTTTTAAAGCGGGTCGCGCGGGTTGTTCACCCCTGATATAATGTCTTAATAATAAAATATATATAAACGACACGATGAGATGCAAAACCCTTAGTAGCAGAACCTCCGGGCTTGAAGACATTTAAATGAGTGCAAGATGTCTCATAAATCGCAAAAGAAACCACAAAAATACAAGTCTTTTTATTTATCAATCACTCTATTTACCTAATATATATATGCATGGTAGCGTCCTCTTGAAAATTTTTTTACCTTTACATTATTATTATTGTTTGAAAGCCATTCAGAAACAATATGGTTTACAAATATTACCGTTAGTTGTTTATTATTAAAATTTATGACAAGCCTTTCATTTACCCTTGAGCAATCGATGGCGCTTTGAGTATTGCGCCCTTGTTTCTGTGAGAATAATTATAATATGGGCTCACACGTATAGTAGAAAAGCTTATTGTGAATGACGGAGGGTACGATGCTCTCGAAAAGGGTCGGATTAATATTTAATAATGTGTAACTAGCGTATGATGAATTGGTACTACTACTTCGCTTGCTCGGTAATTAAGTTTCTAACTTTAAGAGTCCCATTCATCGTCATCATTTCATAGAATGTCCACTTCTGGACTTCTGCCTCTTCCATAGATTTCGAATAAGACCGATTGGAAGCGTCCTGCATCCAGTATTTTCCGACGATCTTAACAAGGATATTTATCGTCCTTATAGATGGACGTCCTCTTACGCTTGCTGATCAGTGGTCTCCACTCTAAAGCCCTCTCCGTAACTCGATGCTATCACTATGAAGTCTCGAAGTTATTAATGCAACATTACGCTTTACAAGCTATTAAATAGATTCGAATAAGTATAACGGTTGTGTTATTGGCTGTCAATAACATCAATAGAAAATTCTGGAACGTTTACCGATACAAAGAAAACGGTCAATTAGAACAATAGTGTTACGTATTGCTTATTTAACTGTTGAATGTTGGACGAACAAAACATTGTAACAGAGGCCCTCGTGGTTACTAATTACTCATTACGTCTTTGTTGTAGGATTACCATACGTAACGTTTACCAACAATTGTCATTCTCTAACACGTTTGATGCCGCCTTATTTAATTACGATAATGTAAAATATGTGTAGAACTGATTAGCAAGAAATTTAGTTTATGATTTTTTTTAATGACAAATACTGCGTGACAATAACCTTTAGCGCTTAACTCAAATCTCTTTATTTCTTTTTTACGAGAATCTCAGCACTGCCACTTAAATCCAATATGTAATTTGACAGTATTAGGAGGTTGCTCTATAGAGTGGGCGTAAAGGATTCCGAGAGGGAACCTCTTAAGCTGTTAATTGATATGCATTTAGTATTCCGATATGAAGTTGCTACGCTAAAGGTGCTAGTGGAGTGGCCGATACTCCCTCCCGTCTCGCCGCGTGCATACCTAAGGCGCGGTACAGCGGTTTCGGTAGCACCACAATACAAATGATCATTTGTTTTTAAACAATGTCCGTATAAAATTGTATAAAATAATAATAAATTTAACAGGTCAATGTAAAGTACGTTAAACCTTCAAACGATTATATAATACAAAAAGCACTGAATGTAAACAAACAATGACGAGACACGATGACTAATAGTTTGTCTGGAAACAGTCGGCAGACTGCGTTTGGAACCGGGTGGTGTGGGCGTCAGAGGATGACTTCATACATTGTTTATGCGGACACAACACTTTTACCTTAGGCAGTCGTATTAGGAAAATTTGTCTAAAATTTAGTGATGATTAGTCACTGTGACGTCGTTACAATAGCTGTATATAAATATACTTCATAAAATTAGTAACTATTGTGGGCAACCGTGTACGGTATATACACTACTGTCGTAATGTTCCTCATTTTTACTCTTGTAAGAAAATTCTAATACAGTGTGAAGGATTTTTAAATGATACTACGTTTTCAAATTGACAATTACCAACTGCAAGGTATTGCCTCCTCCAAAGATCGCTACTATGACCGGTTTTGGTTTTGAGGTGCCTGCATCCAGAGACCTCCCTCGACTTTTTCGATTATTTTATTTTATTTTAGATTTATTATACATTTTTCTTTTTAAAAAAGTATTCTGTTATTATGGAATACAGCTAGGTTATTAAAAATAAAATCGGTAAGTACCTTGGAAGCAGGAGGTGACGACGGAGCTGCCGGAGCGCTTCTTCCTGCGGCGCTTCCTGCGTGCCTCCTCCTTGCGACGCTGCAGCTCCTCGCTGTCGGCGATGGCGACCGGCGCCGACGGCTCTGCGCCTCGCGCGCCCTCGTCCGACTCGCGTTCGCTGCCCGACTGGCTGCTGCAGCGTCCGACTCCTGCACCACAACAACATCACACGTTTATTATCCCGGCCCAGACACAACTGTGAAAGTATCGCAAAAATAGACAAAAATATTCTAAAAATTCATTCGATAGGTTGTTTAATCTTTGCAATATTTTCTTTATAATTACATAAATATAAATAAGCTGCCACAGGCCTACATTGAGAGCCCAATGAATGCCTTCTCAAACGCCTTGTGGGTGGAATTTCATAAAATTCCGTTCTTACTCGATTGCTGAACTTTTCTCGATGAAAGGAATACTCTTACCAAACCAAGTCTCTAAACTCTATGGTTCTAGAGACACCATAATGAGTCAATACATGAGAGAAATATGTTATCTAGTGATGTAGTGTTAAGGTGGAAATTAGCGCTAATTATTGAGTTTTTGTCAATAAAGACAGAAGGTTTTATATCCAGAACTCAGCAAGTCCGCCAAACGGCCTAACAGTGTAACACGAAAAAAAAATAGATATTTATGATAATGATATCAATGGCAAAAGCTTATGTAGTTATTAGACGAAAATGGGCCATGATATTTTATACACAAGTTGCACTGATATGATTATTTATTGTCATTAAAAGGCCTTTGTCTTCGTGAGCACTTTGGATAAAAACAAAACAGATAAGACAAGACGAATTTCCGATACTCGTGGACACAATTGGAGCATTTTTTTAATGTGATAATGATGAGTCGAAAAATCGAGAATGTCAGTGGCTTTCAAAGATTATGTAAAATTAACTTATATTTCAAGTACGCTTTACGTATGTATTGCGCTATTTCAGAAAGTTCTAGCATTATTAGGAATGTTGAGTTTTATGTTTTTTTAGATCTTACATAGTGAACACTAGCATTACGAATGTGCGCGTTTTCATTGTCCGAGTTAAACGAATGAAAACATTAATAACTGTTGAAACTCATTGACCTTGTTTTCTTAATACACGTAATCATATTGTCACATATTATTTGTATCATAGATATGAATGAATCGTTTTCACTATCAATTTTTCGCACATTCAATCACAAGTTTATGAATATTCTTAGCACCTCCCTTTATCTTCTTGGAATTGCAACGTTCCCACTGCTGGGGCATAGCCTTGGTTTATCGTATATCACAATATCGATTCCCGCTGTCGATGATTCTCACTTTGCTTTACGTGCCAAGCCATTGTTTGATTTTGGCGTGATCGGCATATGTATCAAATGGAGTCATTTTGAAAAGCTTTGACAGACAGCCCTTTTATATTATTTAAATGTCAACAGAAGGCTGGCTTTATTAATTAAAAAGTTAATATATTTTTACTAATTCGAATATTATGTTTATTGGTACGGTCAATATAAATATACAAGTTTTTGTTTGTTTTTGGATTTTACTTCATTAAAATATAGTTTAATGTAATATAAAATTACCCTATATCTTTCGAAAATAATGCTAACTTGGTTTAGTAAGCGAATGTTTATTCTAGTATGTTTGACATGAGTAAAATTATTATGCTGTACAAATTTAAATTGTCTTTTGTGCTTGTGACAAATAAGTATTTTATTTTGTAACGAATCGATAGATAATCGAGGCAGCATTGGAACATGTCGCTATGAATACGATTGTGACGTGACGTGTGGCGTGAGTGCAGCTGAGTTGGCAAACAAAGCGGGGTCAACGACCGGCCGCGCCCACTGCGTACGCGCCCACGTATACGATCATTCCAACTCCAGCTCTTGGATTTTACCTACTTTTCATTAACTCTGTGTAAATCGGTATTATCTTCATTCATAAACAAGAAATTTTTATATAGGACGCCTGTTTTCGTATAGCATCTACCTTCTAGCTGTCTCTCGCTTTCTCTGCGTGGCTCGCTCTTCATTAAGTGTAATTTCATTAAATTCACTCTCGGTAATCACAAACTAAAAAATACTCTGGCAAGTTATATACTCGTAAGTTAATAGTTTATTTATATAATATAATTTCGTAAAATCTTTTGGGGTTTAATTTTGTTTACACTTTTTACATATCACCTATGTTAAAATTTAGAAGCAGTAACTGTAACAAGGAACAGAGTTGAGTTTATCTAGTCATTATTGCTTCCTTCACTTAATCGCTTTAAAATATTACCTACGTGTTCCACTCAGGGTGACGTCTTCCTTCACGTTGCTGTATTGAATGATTCGTTGTTCGAAGGCAATATCTGGCGAGTACGTGACTAATTTTACTACTGCACTACATGATTTATTATTAATCAACTTCATGCTTTATTATCACTGAGTAAAGATTAATCTGCTGTACAAATAAAATAATGAAGTACGCCCTATACAAGCTTGTCTCAGAATAATGAAACGTGCTTTGTATAGTCATGGTCAGTAGCATAATAATTTTAATAACGAGAATTACATAGTCTGTGTAGTATGTTTGTATAGGCTCTTTTCTTATTATAGATTAAACTGTCTATTCTAGTTCAATAGTAAACACCGGCAAGAGTAGACGTGTTACAAATTCATGATTATTTTTTTATAAATAATTATCATTCTGAATGTCACCCTAACACCAAAGTAAATTATTTTACTTTGCACTGGTGGCTTATGCGGCTAAGAGTAGAAGATTATATATATATATATATATATATATATATATATATATATATATATATATATATATATATATAGGTTAAGATCATAAATGTGCATAAAAATTGGGAAACTATTTAAATAATTAAAAACTAAATATTTTTATTTTTAAATTCTATCCCATACAGAAATGCGCAATTTACGATTACAACTGAACTTAAACCATAAAAAAACAAACCAAGAAAGTTGCCAGGCTTAAATACACCAAAGTGAGATTTTGCTTTTGTTCTTTACTTAGCTTTTACTGTATGTACATACATTAATTAGCTTTAATAGTTTAAAAGTAATAGAGATAAAGTAAAATAGCATGGCAGACAACGCGGAAATCATACAAGTTATTTTGATGCTATACAAGACAATGTATTCAGTCATATAATTGAACAACAGCTTCAACTAGAGCATTGTGCATTGCACTTCAAAAGCCACTTTCATATGAAGTAGGCATAGCGTTTCAAGTAGCGTACATAGCGAAAAATTATCAAACAAAATGGAAACTATATATTGTTGTTAAATGTAAATAAACAAAAGAAAATATGTCTAAATTTCATATAAAACCATTGAAACTTTCTACCCAAACTATTATATACATTTCACCTATCTACGCATTCATCACGATACCTCTGGAACCATCAGACTTAGAAACTTGAAATTTAGTAACACTATTCATTTTAAGTTGAGGTCAGCTAATATCGAATTTTATGAAATTCGACTATCAGAGAGTAAGCCCAGTGAGAGACGTTAATTAAAAATAAATATTTTCAAATTGTAGCTCGTGTAGATATAAAACTTGGCCAGGATATATACCAATATTATTTATACTTGGAAGACAAATGACCAACCACTTGTCTTCCAAGTACTATCCAGATAATAATAAATGCCAAAAAATAGAGAACACAAACGGATATGATGAACAGAATAAATATAAGTAAAAGTTATTAATAATTAAGTATGTAGGGACCGGTTTAAACGAAGCTACTTCGTAAAGAAAGGCTTGGCAGCAGTCTCATCGTTGTAATACTTGTGTCAAAGGTGAATGTCGGATTTTTAGTAAATTGTGTGAGGTGTTTGCTTGATGACAACATTTAAGGATTTTGTAATTAGAGAAGGTGAGGATGCGGGTTGATCCTGATTATATTACATGCATGCTATATGCACACATAGCTTTAAATTAACAATTTCTTGAAAGACAGTATAATTTAATTGACAATATAAATTAAACTTCATATTTTAAAAAACTGGTAACCTTTTATGAGACCATAAAATTCATGCCTTATTAGAAAAGGCCAATCGATGCTTCACAACGCACCGCCCACCCTTTGCCTTGATCGGATACAAACAACGGTTTAACAAATGTCGCACTAAAATCGAAACTATCAAGGCCGGCAGAAAGAAGGCTGTCAATAATAGCTTCATTAAGAACACGCACCGAAAGGCAAGGAGTAAATAAGTCGACAAATACTAATTATGTCAATGCAAGATCAATTTACATTGTCTAATAGTACAAACATTAAAAACAATTACCGTATTTAAACGGTGTATTCGTTGATATTGAAATGTTTTTTAAAAAGATAAATATTGTGAAAGATTAATACATTAATTTTAAATAAAGAACATAAAATGTGTCACGCTCAGTATAACTGGCCACTACGACAACAATACTTTTATATTAAATCATTTTCGGGCATTCGAATACAATTTCGAACGCCGATTAGAATTAGGACACCATCTGTGATGTAGGTGGTCGCTGTCGTTGCCTCAGGGTAGTGTGTAAATTGTAAATACTCTCTGTGCTTGTTGATAGCAATTATTTATAAAATAGTAAGAAGGACAACGAAGGATTCACAATAATATATATTTCGTCATAAACGTACAAATTAAAAATTCAGCCGGTAATAGAACCGCGAAATATTTCTTCTGTGTCGTTACGCGACGAACTCGCGTTGGTGCCACGTGGCAGATCCAAACGACGTGGCAGCTTACGTAACCTACCAGATGCCGATTGGACAAACATCTTTCGGTGTGCGTCTCGTTAATCAAATTAATAAAACTCATCCGTTTGTAAAGAGACTATTTTGTTGTTGTAAAATAACAATTTATTTCACTACAAAGTAAGTACTCCTTGTTTAAAACTTCAACTAAAATCCACAACAGAAAAATAAATTGATTATTTTCAATTATACATTGTAATATACATATGTACACACGCGAATGTAAAGAGACCCATTAAATACTTATTTTAACTCTGAATACTTTACAATATACAGTTTTAATTACAAATTTCTTTTATTAAAAAGAAATTTAAGACTAGTTTAATTATAAACAGATTTTAAATTATAATATTAACTATTATTTACTTTATCTATTGTGTCACATTGAAGTTTTTTCCATGCTACAAACTATTCAAAAGACATATAAAAACGACCTTCAAGTACTTGACAAAGATAAATAATATCCTCATTACAGCGGACGATGTATGTTTCAGTAAACATATATTGTGATTATTTAAAAGACATTAAATCATCCGTATTAACAATCAACAATAGTAATACTTTGTACATTGAAAAACTAAATCTTATTAGAAATCGCAAAATCACTTTGATTATAACAGTTGCAGATAAGATAAATATAACTTTTGATTAAAAAATAGTAACTGATAAAAAGCTAATATCATATTTTGGAATATTATATAATAATGATATCTAAATATCAATAATAATATAATATACTATTAAAACTCATTTTTTTACTAGATGCACAAATGCTGATTGTTAGCGATATTTTACTTTAAAATTTTATTGATATTCGATACATACGGGCAGTAAAAAATGTTTTAAATAAAGAATGTACACTCTACTTCTCTTGTCACCGTGGCGCCCTCAGCCGACAAGTTTCTACTTTCTAATCTGTCCGGCATTTGAATGCACTCTCGTTTACCGAACGCAAAGCCAATACTTTTGTATACCCTTAGGCGGTAACAAGCTACTTTCTAATTGCCTGCTAATGCCCTTACAGTTATAGAGCCGAACACGTATCAGATATTTATAAGGGGGTAGACGCAGTAACTACGTGAAGTTGTCACTCACTGCGTCAGTGACCGAATACAGTATATATAAAATCAATGACGAAACGTTTCATTTACAATCTGAATAAAATTCAGTTTAATAATTTAACTCCATTAAATAATATTTGCACCGCGAGTGATATACAATATATACTGACTCATGATATCTCTGCAACCATTAAACCAATCCTTGGTCACTTGAAATTTGGTAGAGATGTTCTCTCGTTGAGTAGAGGATAGCCAAGATTATCATATTATACGAAATTAGCCGTTCATTAGGTATAAAGCTAGGCCATGGCATTTTTTTCTCCATGTTAAAAGTTGCCGAGAATGGTGTAAGTGGTGTAATTTCATAAAATTACACCTAAAAAGGCAGTGCCAGGGCGTTTAAAATATAAAAAGTAAATTGTCAAGCAGGCGAAGCAGACAGAGGACAGCTTGTTCACGCATATAACTGTAAATAACTAAAAAAGAACGAAGGCTATCAGTGCGAATTTAATTATAACCATATATGGTCAGAATTTAGGTGATAAATCTCAACAGATAATATATTTTCAATATGAAATTGAGAAAATGTATTTAAAAGCAATTGTTTTTAAATTTGAACGAAGAGTACCCAATTATAAACAAAATTTTTTTACCTAAATTATTTCTTTAGCGAATCCAGTCTATATGAATTAAAATTACAAAAAATTTTGCCGTAATTCATGCCGACGTAATTAAATTGTGTCTACTGACGAAGCTATGAATCAAAAACGTATTTTTTCACCACATTTGTTTTCAATATACCTAAATGTTAACCAGAACTATTTTTATCCTTGTAAAAGAATGTTTGTCAAAAGTAAAAGTATTTCGTAAGTCGAAAGCTTAACTAATTTGCAACTGGTTCTACTATTGTCAACTTGCCCAATATCACCTGCGAAACAATGACCGGTGCCTACTTATTCGCCAATAAAAATTATTGCCACGACTTGTGGCAAATGCTGAATATTTTATTAGCAGGAAATTTCTTATACTTGTGTGCATACAAAGTGACACATTGTATATTGTATTCTATCTGAATTAAACATCTAAGGAAAAGAAAACTACTTATTATCATTAATCCAATTCTAAATTAATTTTTATGACGTACCATATATCGTGTGTTTAACTATTTGTAAATAATACAGCGGTTTATTGTCACTGAGTCTAAGTAGAGTCATATTTAAATTTAAACCTATAATATATATAAACATTTATATAAGGCAACTTAAAATAGGTTAGTAGATTTAGTGAAAGCATTTGCTAAAAGTTACATTGAAAGTTAGGGTGGATAAAGGAAGGGGAAACCTGAAGTTCGGTACATGAACACGAGAAATCGATTCGCAAAACCAGACGCAGTGCAGGGAGGCGGAGTGAGGAGGGAAGGGTTGTGCATGACGCGGTAATAAGCGAAGTCCGTCACGGTCAAGGTTACACCGATTCGATAACATAAACAATTGAATAACGACTCTAATTTTGAACACGTTAGAAAAAAAATTTTCTTATAAATATGCGTTGTTATAAACTTTACTCTTCTATACTTATGATATTCAAATTTGAATAACTTGTAATATTTTTTGTAAAGTTGAAACAGTTTTAAAAATTATAAAACTAATTCTAAAAATAAAAAGAAAAATACCAAATGGCACATCCGACTTTTATTATACTTATGTGTAAATGCAAGCCGAGTGCGCAGTTCAGTGTTAGGTGACCTTGGCCGTGGACTCGGAGCGTTTCGCCTGAGCGGCCATGTTGGAATGACATCGTCAAGAATAATGAAATTGTGTTAAATTATATACGCATTCCATTAGCAAGACTTAATTTGTCAAGCGCCAACTACAACACAAAAGATTATTCTTATGGTTAATTTATAATTTTTACTAAAATTTGACATTAAAATTGTATATTTTGATGAAATTCTTTAACAGCGTAAATCATTTATCCTTTGTGTACTACAATCTAACATAATATAATTGTCAGACTGCTTTAATCAGAAATGTGTCTAAGTACACATTTAGATAAAATATAACCTTTCGCCAAAAATTGCAAGCTTAAAAGAATAAATATATAAAAAGATTTCTGCATAATTCCTCGGGTCAGCAGTATCAATCTAATTTATTGCCAACTCCGTAAGGCATCTTAGACGAATATATAATAATATAATTAAAAGTAATGTGCCTTAATTATCTTATATATTTTTATGTGTATATATAGTACTTTGATCAGTAGAGAATGCTAAAGGCATTACAAAATGTGTAAAAAGAGTAAATTAATAAATATATAAAATACTCCATTATTTATAGCGAATCCAATACATCTTTTTACTTGCCCTCTAAACGAATACCTTTGTCAAATACGTTTAAAAATTTTAAATACAATAACAATTAACTATCGATAACATTGTATTTGAAAACGTGGGTAGATCGAACTAGAATTAATGGTAACGGGCAATTACCGCATGCTTTGAGTATAGTAAAGCATTTCGAATTTTTTATTTCGATACTCGGTAAAATAAAAAATAACACCGTTTCAATTGAATATCTAGTTTCAATACATTCCTGATTTAGTGTATAATGAATAATTTCGAATAAACAAATAAAAACTAAAAGAAACAAAAATTATACAAACAAGTTTTATTTTGACGTGTTCCTTTTGCACGAACAAAGGCAACCATATCATATTGAAAACAACTTGTCTTGCGCTTACGTTATGTCATAAGGTCTTAAGAGACCATTCTAACCGACGAAAGGTATTTATTATTTTATTTAGGTGAATATTATAACCACAATTTTCTTAGCAACGACCGCAATATTACAGTTACTAAAGCATATATTAAACACAATCAAAACGATTATCACTAAGTTGAAAAAAAACTCTCATTAACTATAAGCCTTATTTGCAAATGTCATTGTTAAATGAACTCTCTTAAAATAAAAAAAAATAATTGACGTTCAGTAGCAAACTTCTATAATAAATCGTGGAACTTATTTGTTATTACAACGCAGAGAAGTTGACGAAATAGGTCGCAATTTCTATTAAAACTATTCTACTTATTTGAAACAATTTATTAGCATTAAAGTAACTTTTTGTTGTAACGAGTTTGAAACAGAATAAGCTAAGTTTAAAAGCGGTGACGTAAAATAAAAAATAAACTTCGGTTACCAACCGATATTTATAAACATCTCGAATTCAGCCAGTATTTCAAAATGAGGAGTATTATGAAACATAAGGGTTCTGTGACCGGTCATCGGACGAAAGACAAATGAACTCTGACATTTGAAACATAGCTACATATGCTGTATAACCAGGATTAAATATCATTCATGTATGATATTCATGAAAAAACTATTTATGCTGGCTATATTTCAGCGTAAAAACACTAATGTAAACAGATCGTGGTAAGAGATAAAAATATAGTCTGTAATCTTTTTTGTGTATTATTCACATTGCGTTGATGAATTAATACAATTAAACGAGCAATGACCTGCAGAAACAGCGATGTAGGTCGAATAGAATAAGTAGTGTATAATTTCTTTTGCCTAATGGATTAGACCTTGAGTCGTAAGCCTTACCAACCAATGGTAATATAATAAATCCAATTGTGAATGCAGCAACAGCTCACACTAACAGCATACAGATGATAATTATAGTACGTCTTCTTGTTGTCCTTCATGACTTTATTTTGTATTACAAGTTAATGTTTTTTTTATTCATAAAAACATTATAATCTGAGCCTATAAATACTAATTTTATTTAAAGGAAATAAAAATAAACGCGGGTATGGTTAATTAATACAAACTAATGTTTAGTGCTCAATCAACAAAAAAAAAATTAGACTTCTAACTGGAAGTTTTTTCTGTGGTTAACTCTGGGATATTTTTAAATAATGTATAGAGAATAACATAAAATGATTTATTCTGTTATTTATAAAACATTATATAAGAAAACTTCTATTTAGTGTACACAAAAATATATACTTTGGAAAACCTGGGTTTAATCCTAAGTCCAGAGTTTATCGGGATTTGGTATACATTAATAGGTTAAATGGATCACCATTGGTTTTGGTGGCCATACAAATCCATTTGTTCTTACGAATATAATAAGATTCGGTATACAAGACATACTTGACTAAAAATATTATCGAATAAGTTTTTCATTGTAATGGAATAGTTGCAGACTTCGATCTCCAAATTACACAATAGCTGTGAATTATGAAAGAGTAGTAATTCTTATATTCCTGTTAAGAAAAAACTAACTTACCGCTGTCTACACTCTCTTCAGATATCTTCTTAACCATTCTGATGTTTGCCTGATGCTTTGATACAACGATAATAAAATATTACGAGTAGGTGTTACTACTCTTGTGAAGCCGCTTTCAAACTTGTGCGATAGTCTTCTCGACGTGAAATCGGAACGGCGTTAAAGACAAGATATGGAAAATAACGCCAAAATGTTAAAAAAAAATACAAGCACCACCGTCGAGAAGGATTCACGGAAAATGTGCCCCGGAAGATATTAAACAAACACTGTTAGAAGGCGGAATGAAAAAAAACTACTTGGGGTATCTTTAGCGATCCATCCTACACACGCCCGCCCGTTCGATGTTCTGAAATCCAACTGGCGAAAACAGCCGCTTCATGCCGGGCGGTGCGGCGCATATTACCAGTCCTCCCGTACCTCACCCGTGCCCCGCAAACTGAGCGTCGTCGTGCTCCCCACTCACGCATGCGTACTCTCTCGCACGCTGACGTGTTTACATGTTTTTTTCTATTTTTTCTCTTAATCGCTAAGCTGTCAATTTATATTGTTAATTTTAAATCTCCATTTTCCCAGCGTATATACTAAATAGTTATATTAGTATAGAAATATTTAGTAAAGGTTTATTATTGTTGATATAGGTAAACTTTCATACAAGAAAACCTATGTACATAAACTGTAAGAAACCTCTTATCAGAAATCTTAGTTAAGTCATATTTACTGTTTTTGAAATCGATTTTAAATATAACTGTTCTAGTGACGCGAATGTTAATGCATTTCAATTAAAGTAACCATTATCCCTGTAATGATAGGCCTACACGTATTAGCACCCTTATAAAGTTATCAAAAATGATGCCAATTTATAGAAGTAAACAAGATTCCAATTTGCCTCTGACCATGATATAATCAATTACTCTAAACCAATTGTATAATTAAAATATGGTATAAAACCATGTTTTTATTCGCCATTTTTGTTCTATTTAGCAAAAAGGAGTCATTTGACTTCCTAACCCTTCTATGGATGACCTTCACAGGGTGTTTGTTGACAAACAATATACGGGAGCGGCTGCACGACGCAATACGCACGTGGACACAACCGGTCCCACCGGCAACCGGCGCCGCCATGTTTGTTGTCACGCCACCCTTCCATCTCGTTCTTGCGAACGCGCTTTATTAATGTTCCAACTCGCACTATGACACCATCTCTCTCACTCATCGGATTTCTCTCTCATGTGCCTACGTGACCGACAATAACATAACCCTTACAAAATTAAACTTCGGGCTTATACTTATATTTCCCGTATGCTGAAGGTATTTTGAACACAGAAGTGTATAAAGCAAGTTCTACAACATTGCTGCATATTAATCTGTTTTGTTGGTGTTCCTTAAACGGTAGTGTATGTATAGATCGGTAGCAACAAAGTAGATACGGACAACTATATTATAGCATAAATGCTTTTTTTTTACAAAAATTTGCTTTATCATCCCTATTTAATGTATTGATCATATTTTAGATTTTAAAAAAGCGTAGTATTAAATACGGAGACATGTATTTGAAAAATTATTGACGTATCGCAATTTTATTTAAAAATATATTTTGCAACTAAATTAATAAATATATGTAATTAAGGAATTTAGTAGGCTTTACTAATTTACTGTGTAATTTTACTTTATTTATATTAAATTTATGTATAAAAGGTAAAATAAATATAGCAAAATAATAAGGAAATTTACAAAATTCTGTCCATAAAATAGGTACTGTAAAAGTATTTTAGATTAGAATTAACTTGCTTTTGGGATATTTTGTGTTGAGGAGGCGTTCTCGCGACGTTTTCGACTTCTTGCAAGCCAAATATTTGCTGTGGAATAAAAACATGGTTTCTACTAAATGTGCTCTCTCGTGCGATTTTGTAGATATCTACTTGTACTTTTTGCCATCGATACGTACATATAATAGAATTGTTAGGCATACATCAGCTAAACCGAATACTAAGATGATTTCATACCCGCTTATCTACTTAAGAGATTTTATTGTAAGAAAAATACACGTAATAATCCAATTTTAACTTATGTATAATAAGAATGTACGTGAAATTTTGTAGTTCATCATGGCGTGACTCGACATATTAACATGTCGAGTGAGTTTTTACGATGAGTCATTCTCGACTTATTTAAACGTTGACGAATTAATAAATGTTGCAGTTTTTTTATTAACCGTTTTTAAACGCATGAATGTTTATGTAGTGGGGCGATAAAGATCATTATATTTTTTTCCATTATTTATTGTATTCTTTATATATATTGTTTCCATTATTAATTATATTCGTAGGATAATGTTAATATAGTGTTCACTCAAACAAATTTTTTAAAGCAAGTGAAAGGTTAGCCCTTGATTGGCGACTGTCAGTATTATGAAGATTTTGTTTGTACTGAAGATGCTTTTACACAAGACTACTTTTTAAAAATATACGGAAATGAAAAAAATTAATACCGAACATAATTTATGATATCTTTATTATCTCATTCACTGTCATTTTTTGGATATTTTTGAAAAATAAAAACTTTTACATTTTTCTATATTTACGGCCTTAATTTTTAAATCTACGACCTCATCATCTCATGTTTATCACAATTGTTCCACTCGCCAATATGATAGAATTTTTTATATACCTTGTTTCTATAATTATTTAACTTCGTTCGAAATAAAATATTAACAACCTAACTTTTTACCCGAGCCCATATTAACTCTATGGGATTGAGTGCAGTGTAAGTCTTATAAATGGTCATGTTACGTTATTTTTAACTGGTTAACAATATTTTGTCTAAAAGAGGAATGTTGTTTCTCAAAAAGAATTGGTGACCAAATACCTTAAATCACATTTCGACTGTCGGTGAGTTGAATACAGTCACGGCTGGTCTTTACTTTTAGGCAATAAAATAAGTTTTGTAATGTATTTTTTTCTTGGAAAATAACGTATGTTGACTTTTTGCCATTAATGAAAATGTACGGCGATACGATAACTAATCGGATAAATTGTGCATTATCTGGTATTTACTTTTTGGCAAAAATTGTGGTAGTACTTTCTTTAAACTGAACTATTATCTACGTAAATCAGTTTGAAAGTGGATAGTGTCAAATAAGATATATTTTTATTAAGAGTTTTTAATAAGTGATTCATCTAATGCCGAAACCTAAAATACCTTTTTACTTGTGGCGTTCTAAAATTAATAGTAAGTTTGTGAGGTAAACATAGTTGTTGAAATGGGGCCCAATTTTTCGTTATTGTTGTTCACCCCGACACATACATGTAGATTTCACCTGCCTTTATTAGCAATAAAGGTTAAAATGCTAAGCAAATTAGCATAAAAGGTGGTTCAATCTACCCTTTAATATTATTAATATATTAACATCTGGCTGGGGGAGATTCAAACATCGGACAGTGACGTAAAATTTTAATCACTTTTTCAAATCGGTGAACAGGTACCCAACATATACTTTTAGACAGCTGTTTCGAATTAAAAAAATTTTAAAAAATATATATAATTAAATTAAATATATATAATAATTTGTACACGTGTTAAGGTAAAAATGTAATTTATTTTTTAAATTACACTCAAATTTAAATAGACGGTGAGAACAATAATCTTCATAAAAATGTGTGTAACACGGGATACGTAATTTCAACAGTAACTTCTCAGGTCGTTCGATTGTTATTTTTAAATAAACGGAAATAGAAATATTTTTTCCTAAGTGCATTGACAGTTTATTTACGATTATTTTATTATTATTGAACAGTACACAATATAAATTTTATTTTTTCAAATTACTCTCGTATTATTTATAATTTGTCCCATGTACCATTAAAATTTATAAAATAAATATATTTATAAAAGGAGGACTAACGTTTTAAATATTTAAAAAGATTAAAAATTATTATGTGTTTAAAATAACTTTTTAATCATGAGGAAGTTAATTCTTTGTTTCTTGTTTAAAACATTTAACAATAATACATTTACTTTGATAAAATTAAATGGTCATTATTCAAATTTATTTAGCACTGAGTTTAGCAATACTTGTAGTATTAACCAAAATGATATTTTTTTTAATATGTCTAACGAACATAACAATCTACGAAAAAAAATATCTTTAAAAAAATCATGTAAAAATGGAAAAAAACTGTAATTCTTGGTATTGGTTCTGTTGCTATATCATTGCATTATTAGCAAAGAAAGTATAATGTAAAAAACCTGATTGTCTATTCTATTCTTATATACACGCAGTATTTTGCAAAGACTAGGGAGTCTATGGGAATACTGAATATAGCTCGCACACGATTCTTACATACATAAAATGTGTAAATGACAATTATATTATTTTTTATTGAAATATATCACATAAAATCAAAATCCCACCGCTTGTTAAGATGAAATTCGCGTTTATATCAACATATATAACACAACAGCGACATTGAAAAGTATATAAAAAATTTCTAATAATTTTCTAGTAATGTAAAGAACGTAAACAAGGTCTTAACCTCAAACTTTGAAGACATACATTTCGCAATATAAACTAACAAAGAAAACTAGAAGAGTATTCGCAAATAAAGGAAATTTATTCAATAATCCTAAAAGTAATCGATTTGCTATGTTTTTTGCGTTGTGTTAAAATGTATAACAAGTCGCAGCCAAACAAATTGTAACCTTATTATAATACGTTTAAATACATATTTTATTATTATATGAACCTAGAAAGAGATGTGTATAGCGTTTATGTTTGGTGGATTACTCGGGGGTATTCCCTTGGATCAATTCTTTGTATTCCTTTGTGTTTGATTCGGGGTATGTGTGGAGGGTCACGTACATAATTGGAACACCTGACGGTGATGGAATGTGGGTATTATTTTATTGAGGTTTTTTTTGGCAAAGACATCGTACGCATTTCCGTGTTTGGGATAATATAGGGTGGGCTGTAATAAAGTTCACTTTTTTAAAAAAATATTTAGTTTACAACTCGGATTTAACATCAATCAATTAGATGAGAAATAAAACTTGTGTTGCTTTAGAAATGAAACGTAGTGAAATTATCGTACGATGTATAAATTTGAGTACCTAATATTTAAGTTAAAACTTTGATTCATGTAGGAACGTGTCACATGAATTAATTTTTTCAGGTCAATAATATTTGACAGCACATAGACTTTCTATAGGGACAGATAAAAATAATAATCATAGTATATTCGAATTTTGAAAATGCTTTTTATTACTATATTATCATTACGTTATTTATTATTTCTGAAACCATTAAATTTGGAAATTGTTTACCATACGTGTATTGGCAAATGAGCTATACATTCACCACTTTATATCTTTTACACTTATAAAGAGTCAACGTGTATAAAAATATTAAAATAATTTTCAGCCAAGTCACCATAATTTTTATTCTTTATTTATATTATATTTATCTATATTTTTTTAATTACTTGTATATATATTTTAATAAGCACTGAAGTACAACGTTTGTTATGTATTATTAAACAGAGGTCGAAAATAATCGTTGTAATTTTATAAACAACATAATATCTAAACAGTTTACGTATCGCGAGCTTGTTGTGTACGGAAATAATCTTTGCGTTAAATTATTACGATATGAAAATAACATTATCGGTGTTTATGTTTTATATCACTGAATTTAACTATAGCAAATATGACGGAAACACGAATGATAAGAAAGAACGTTTGTGAGTTAGAAGTTCGTGAATGTGTGCTCATTATATTAATATTTTTATGATTGATGTCAGTAGAACTGCCAGATTACACACTATCGTCATCGTCATTGTCGCAGCCGAAAGACATCGACTGCAAAGGAAGAAGGCCTACCGACGCCGCTGGTTAGACTGTTAAAATTAAAATGAGTCAGAACTTAGTTTGTTTTTGTCACCGCTGCCAAATGGCATTTGCAGATTCCGCGGATTTGAGGTACTAAGGCGCGATTTTAAAGTACCGAAGCTCGTGGGCTCTCGTCGAGCCTCGGGCAACTTCATACTACTATTTTACTGGATTGTAATAGAATCTGTTCCCAAGTTTAACTTATAGTTGGTCTACGTCAGAACGGTTATGCGAGAAAGGCGCTTTGTCTGTCTTTGTAGTAAGTAAAATAGAAGTGTATTATGGTAGCCTTGGCGTGGGCCTTTAGGTTTAACACATTAAAAAATTGTAAGAACAACCATGTAATAAATTGAAGAGTTTATTTTCCACTGCTAAGTTTCTACTTTGTTCTTATTTTATTACTAAAGCATAAGCATCGATGTATGTTGTTTTTATAGTAAATTTGTACAATTCTACATGTCACGAGTTTGTTATTACAAGGATGAATAAACCTGAAAGTAAATTATCGATTTTGCAGTTCGTTGCTCGTTCAATGTAATATAAAATAATGTTATTGTTAAGAAAAGTGTTGTTGGACATTTCTTTATTGTTTAAATTAGCGGTGTTTAGTTCTATCCGTTATTATATTGTTGCATTTGTAAATTGTTCAAGTCACGTTGTAGTGCGAACAAGGTATATGTATTGTTATAGCTACTAAAGACCAGAATAATAATCTTCGCTATTAATTTTAACGATTGTAGAAGGTTTATCATTCTTTAAACATTAAATTGTAATTAACGGATCAAGTTGTTTTAAAAGGAAGCGGTAGTAGCTTTTTATAGCAGCTTCATCTATAGGTAGTTTATGAAATGATGTCCCTATATTATATCAGCGTTCTTTAAAATGCTCGGTTCAACTTTGAATGCACTATTAATTTATTTTTTGTTTTAAATAGCTTGTACATGGTAAAATAACCTTACTTTTTAGCATGATATTTTAGCTCGGTGCAGAAAGTTATGTTATTTTTGTTATATAGATTGAATTCAGATAAAGACAAGTTTATTGCGTCAGTGATAATTATGGTAAACATATTTAAAAAGTACGTATAAACTGAATATAAGGGATGAATAAATATGTATTGAATGGCTTTTATATCAAAAATCTTACATACCGATTTTGGGCAGTTTTAAGTCTGCAGGGACAAATAATAAACCATTATTAATATTAAAAAGTAGTTATTTAAATTTTGAAAACGCTTTTTCCTACTATATTAATTCATTATTAGATATTTCTGAAGAAATTGATTTCAGTTGGGGTGTACCGTACCATACATTATTTGACTACAAATGTGCTATACATTCACCCTTTTAAAACTGTTATCTATCACTCGTATCAACGGATTTGTTAAAGATAAACGTTAATATTTAATTAAATCGATAGTATTAATCTCCTGAATTTAAAATATTTTTAAGGATTCATGTCTAAAATAATCGTCCGTTGGTGTTAAACAATAACAAGGGTTTAAACGCAAATATGTGTGTAGTGTATCCATTGTTTGTTTTGCATTGTCTGTTTGCACTTACATCACCGGTGCCGCTCGTGAGCCGTCGCGTAACGTTCTAAAACACTCGTAATTGTACAACAATGTAATTAAAATTCAATAGGTGCGAACCTAATTTGTGTGCATATTATTACTATATTTGTTTGTAGATTTCAATTGGCTTATAAGTAGCGGGTGTTTGAATGCGGCCATGGAATAATATTAACATTATTGGTTATTATTACTGTATACAGGTGATCGGTTATAAGTGTAAAAATCGGGTGAATGTATAGCTCCTTTGCTGTCAATTAATGTAACGTGTTTTTAACGTATATCCTATCAAAAAATCAAAATTTGAAAAATAATTAATAACGTAAAGAAAAAGTTTAGTAAGTTTAGTAAGATAAGGTGTTTTTGTAATTCGGACGCATAAATTAAAAAAATAATTAGTATTTACTATCTATCCCGGAATTATTCTCCGGTAGCATTCCAATAATAAATAATGTAAATATTTTCAAAGTGATTCGAAATAGATGAACAAGCTTTAAAGTTTTTCGATTACAAAAGACGTAGTACACATTCTTACTTAAAAGTTTTTACACCTCTAACAAATCACCCTGAAGAAGGGTAAAGCAGACACTTTTTAATTATTTCTTTAACTTTTTTTTTTAAGCATTTCAGGTAATATGTGACCTGCGAGCTTATGGGGAACATCCAGGGAAATAAATAATTTAATGTTCTGAGTCCAGGTTGCACGAGCATTTGTCAGTGATAAGCTAAATATATTTTATATTTCATAACACTCGTAATCATTGGCCAAATACCCTTAATCCAATCGTTAGTAATTTTTTGAAACGATATAAAAAGAAGACGTGTATGATTTGTCCAAAGGCAATGATGCCTAGACTTATTTACTCAGTGTTTAAAATCTACAATATTCTATTCTCGAGCTTGGCTATCTTAAAAGAGGTTTAAGTAGACTAGACGCGTATAGTTTAAAGATAAACGTCCTCTACGCTATGTACCTTTCAACTCCTAGAATCTGCAAATGGCTCTGAAAGAGCAGCATAAGCAAGGTCAAATAAACTCTCCTGTAGAAATAAATCATTAGATAATTACAAATAAAGCTTTAACGCGTTATTAATTAAGAAGGAACTATATTTATTAAAAAAATTAAATATTTGGGAGATTTGGTAACTTGTCGTTTCACGCGCTAAAGCAGGAGTAGTTACAGGTCTCAATCACCCATTCCCAAAATGATTTTTGGTCCTTTTTTATTGCAACAGAAGTGTTTACCACAATAAGCGGACACAGCTTAATGTCAATTTGCATTCGAATTTTCGATGTCTAGTTTGATCACTCACTGATTATTAGGAAAATAACATTTCAAGTAATTAACACGTCTCCTCGGTAAATGAGTTTGGTAAATATGAGCATACATAATGTTTACACAAGAAAAATCTACAACGTCTGCAACTTAGTGTACAAATTATATTTTAAATAAAAAATAGAAGGCTTGAAGATGTAAAAGACAACTTCATTTCAAAGATAAGGTTTACAAACACATTTAACAAATGCTTATAAATAGTATGATATAACAAATACTTAGTAAAAAAAGTCAAACGGTACGATATATCTAAAGCGATAAAAAATATTTGTTATTTAAAGAATGATATGCTAAGTAAAGTAAACGATAAATTGTCCATATATTTCACTCTTTAGACCATCTAAGCATAATACACATGAGTTCATAAAAATTTATTAAAGATCATAATGGCATAAGTTCGCAAAACAAACTTATCTTTTTATATCACATCGTGAAAGGAGTTTTTATTTGCAAAAATTAAACAATGTAGGTACAATTGGTGGTCTTTTTTCGCTTTAAATTTATTGCTTTATTGTTTGTCAACTATCTTGTCCTTTAATAATTTTTATTTTAATATTTGAGTGAGATTATAATAGCAAAAAAAATGTTCAATGTTGATTTAAAGAAAAACTTTCCACATAGATGCTATTAGTTTACCATCAATAGTAATTAAGGATCATCATTCTGATTCGAACTTTAAATATCTTAAAAATTTTAGTTTAATCCTAGTGTTGAAAAATTTTAAACTGCGTCATTACTAGATGACCTACAAATAGACCACGACTGTGGTCCTTTGAAAATAAACTGGTTTAAAGTGCCTTCTAAAATGATCAAGTAGACGACTAGTCCAATACCGATTCTACAAAAATTTTTTTTATAGTATGAAGTAATTGGTAAAACTCCGCGTCGCTTTCTTATTTAGAGTACGGGGAACTATGGTTCAATTATAAAAAAAACTTTCATATATGGATTGTAAATAATAAGGAGTGGGAGTTAAATCGTTATTAAAATGTGCGCGCAAGTGCTAGTCATCTGGTGCATGTGAAAAAGAGAAATATATTACAATATTTTACCCATTACATTAATTAAGACAATTTCTAATATTGTTATCCGGAGATGTATTTGTTCTTAAATATCTCATGTGCGTCTTTTCAAGCAAGTCCTCTCCCGTGTCATCGCTTACATACTTCAGACGATGTCTAATACTTTCGGGACCACTAAAGTGTGTTCCAACAATGGGACGCAGAATGTTCCATTGTTGGAACACCGGCGCTAAGTGATACGGGTATAGTCCACCACAAACACTTACTTGATTATCGTTGTCTAGTTGATTATTGAGTGTCTTATACAATTTTATTTACAATTATCCACTATCTTACGACAATCTATTTTCTGAAGATTTTCGAATTCTTACTTATAGTACAGTAGCGGTGACATGGGTAGAAAACTCTTTCTACTATGATGTCTGTATTTTTTTTGCACGTACTCACCACTGTAATAAACAAATGTCTTTTCGCCATGAATGATTATTTTTTTATAAAGCAGCATAGCATTCTAAAATTAAATGATTATTATTAAACGTTACATGATTATGTTAGTCATTTTGCTTGTTAGTCTTGAAATAAATCAATGCTTGAGTATTCTATTTTAGTAAAATTTATTTTTTATTTTTTAATAGATTCTCATTACTGCCCAAATTGCATTAACAGATTCCGCGTGTATGATATTGTTCCTGTAGTTATCGTCTTTTGTTCTTGTAATTGTATAAGAGAGATATACCCGTGTATAAGGTGTGTTTTATCCATTGCCAGTTTATATTTGTTTTAACAACCGGAACTGTTTGTAAGATAACAAAGTAATTCAATTGCGTGATAATAATGCTTTCTATTTGGGTACGGCATGGTGCTCATTGGCTCGTAGTGTAGCGGCGTACGGTCACCGATTTCAAGGTTACGGGTAAACACATTTGCATTGGTGATTTGAACTTTTTGCGCGCTCCGTGGCGGGTACGATGTTTTATACATGTGGGGCTCGGTGGGGCGATTGTGATGCCGGCAACCTCTGTGACCATGTCTTAATAGATATTTATTATTTTCATAGAGATTGCCGAGGGATTTATATCGATATAAATATCGCTACAAAATCAATAATTTTTTATAAAGAGTTATTAATGAAATGGCGGCGTGGGTAAACCCTTATTGAGTGGACCGACGACATCATTAATACCTGTTATTGTGCTGATCTTTGGAGGAGACCTAAGCCTGCCAGTGGACGTCTAATAACAGATATGATGATGATCAATAAAAGAGCGAAAACTGTTTATGTTTATATAAAACAATGTAAAAAATAAAGTGCTTTGGTGTTGGAATAATATAACAACAATCATATCATTTATACAAAACGCGATAAATATTATTTCATTATAATTTCAGCTGTAGTATTTGTATAAATGATATTTTATCATCATCATCATTTTAGCCGTAGGGCGTTCACTTCTGGATATATATCTCTCTCAAAGATTTCCTATAGGACCGGTTGAAAATGTCCCGTATCTGTGTCTTCATAACACTATTATATACTTTATTTTATACCCAAGTGGTAAATAGTCACTAATTTTTATTCTTAATTTCCTTTTATATTATCCAAGGTAGAGTGCGATTTAGAAAGCGCGGGTGAAGCTGCTTTTACATTACGCTGTAGACTGCCTGTCGATGAGCATGAGCATTTTTATTTTAAGAAGATTTACGATGTTAAATTTCTTTCGTAAACTTTGTTTATCTGCAACCAGGTAGTCTGACGGTTCACTTTATGTGGCAAAAGCCTAGGGATTCGATGGTAGTTTGATATTAGCAAATTCTTATTTTTTTTAAACTGGTTCGGATTTTAAATCTAATTTTACAGTCAAACCTTATTCTAATTATAATTTATTTGAAGTTAATAATTGCCTTTTGTAAATGCTCGATTTTTGGTTTACGCAAGCCGTTGAGATCCCGGGCATATGGACGAAGTATGTTGAGGCGCCAGTTCTGAAATGAGACGTGGACGACTGAAATAATAAATTTCAGTCTTACGACTTCTTAGAAAGCGTACCACATGTTCAGTCCTTTCATCATATGTTCTAAATCTTTTGCTTACACATTTGTACAAACAACGAAAAGAAATAAGAATGTTTGATAATTTGATAAGTATTAAAGTTGAGACGCAGATGACACAAGAAAAGAATATGGCGGTGAAGTCTTCTAGACCGGACTTATTCTTGATTCAAAAAATATTGAAACGTAGTACTAGTAGTACATACTGGTCGCTGAGAAACAAATAAACCAAAAGAACACACTTTCCTTGACTACACACACACAAGTAATATGTAGTTAACGAAATTACTATAAATTAATTCATTGTGAATTTATATGCGATGGAGGTAGGAGTGAGAATTATAACAGTTTTAGACCTGTTAAAAGCGAACATCTCACCTTTAGAAAAGTCTATCAAAGCATTGGTAGCAATATTTAAAATTTGGTTATGTAGAGAGAGGAAACTTGTTAGTGCAGGTGAACACCTATGCATTGCATGGAGACCCCGTTAAATGTCGTACGCGGGTCATTAGCTTCGAGCATCATACCCTATCTTTTTATAACGCTATAACCCTGGGTATCACATGGTTATTCCACGATTTAAGTCATTTAGTTACTTTTTTATTTTAAGTTGGAATGAATAGCAAAGACAACAGCAATAATAAAGGACAGGAAGCAACACGAGGAGATCATATTTTTGATTATTTAGAGCAAAACGGAAATGATATTATGTCATACATATGTTTAATTTTCGCCCAAACACAACAATTCATTCATTTCAGACAAAAGATGTCCAATGTTGGATATACGCCTCTCAGGAACTACCAATAGGACCGGTTGCAAGTGGTTTGCATCCAGTGTCTTCCAACTGCCTTCACAAGATCATCGGTCTACCCTTTAAATAGAGGCTTGTCGATCCATGGTCACCGTTCCAGAACCTATAGCCCCAAACACTATACTCTGATTTAATTTGAGTCTAGACTAGGTCATCGCTGTATAGTGAATTCAATGTCAAACGAAAAATCATTTATTTATTATTTTTAAACAATTTCCTTGTAATAAAAATATTTCTTCATCATCTTGTTTATATCAAGAAACAAATAAAATATTAAATTTTTTCCTTGTTTGGCCTGAATAATATAAAATTGGAAACTGCATAAAAAGGTACATCGGTGTTTAATAAATAGACCATTTGCATGATATTATTACGTTTTTTTTTTGTTATGGACAAATGTTTTTCTTTGCATTTATATCTTCACTGGGATTGAAGTGGCTGAAGGTGCATAACCTGGATATATTTATAATAACGAGGATCGGGGCCTCGCTCAGGAAATTCGACACACGGCGTTACATCAATCATATCCCTGGGTTGCAACTAATAAGGTCGATCAGAAGAGTTTCTAATAAGTGACTGGACCTTCATTCATTCTTCTTCATTAAACTACAGTTCGGTAAGTTTTTGGCTTAATATCAAATTACCAATAAACACATACTTTGAACAAAACTTCCGAAATTATATAGATAAACTACGCATACGCACAAACACACACATACACACATATATAGAAGAATAATTACGACAATTCTTCCGCCAGTAGCTTGAACCTTCATCACCGAACATGTATTCCTCGCTGCCTCTCTAACACGGAGCTGAAATGTTACAGAACAAATAAAAATTTTTGTTGCTTTCACGTGTTATATGCAACCAAATTTTACCTTCGAAATTTATTTTTATCTGTTGAACTGACTCCCAGATTACGCCTCGGTACAGTATCTCAATTTAATGTCATATAGGTTGAATGCCTACAAACTTATCTTATTTTCCTATGTATTTACGTCACTCAAGCTGATAGCGTTAATTTTATTTTGTCGTGATATTAAGTTCCTGGCCTCGATTGAAAAAGTAAATAAACAGGGTTATGTGAATTAATCAAATTTGTTTTTTAACAGGATCCGTTAACAATAGAAGCCTAGTGGTTGGTTAGTTTAGCCTTGTGGTTGTAGACAGCTGAATCACCATATTGTTCATATTTCTAAACATCGTTATGAAGTAGAAGAATCTAGAAGCGGATTTGAATTCTTACGACGGGATCTTTACGAGATTTAAAAGATTTAATTCTGTCATATTTGTTTCTAAAAATGTAAACACCTAGAATTCACAATTTTGCTGTCAATAAACCTGGTCAAATATTGGCTCGAGATTAATCTTTGCAATTTGCACGTCACTTTTCAACAAAATTGTCTTGAAAATATATTGTTACTACTGTAAAGTGTAACTAAAGAATAATAGGCAAGAAACAGAATAAATCGGGAAGAGACAAATGCATTAGAATGGTCACATTTGTTTTTCGAATGTCGTTTGTCAGTGACAAATCGTTTCGGAACTGTATTATTGACAAGCTCAATTTGCGATTGTATTTTTCACCTGCGAGCTTCCTCGTGCCGAGTCGATGGTCAAGGACATTGCGATTGGAAATTCAGATTCTCCAAAATCACCATTTCTATTCGGGAGGGGAATCTCAGCGATATATCATAGGGATCAATGACCTCTTCGATTGATGCGACTACCGCGAACTAAACACGCTACGAAAGAAAACATTCAAAATATTTTTTGTTTTTATTTTTCTGAATTATTTTCAGTGGTTAACATTTACTAGTTATAACGTACTAATGATAAATTATTCTTTATTATTATTATGTACTTTAATCACTCTGTATAATTAAATTATGTATTATTTTTTATAATTAAAAGTACATTTTACAATGACACATTATTAACATTATTTAAGATGTTTCAATTTATAGAAAAATTCAGTTAAAAATCACATAAATTTTACACATAAAATATGTCTACTAGATTATTGATTAGTTAAAATAAATAACGTATTATATACAGACATTCATGGGATTTACAAATATAAATATGGGTGATGGTTATAACATCGTCTGTGGCAGAGAGCGTAAAAGAAACCAAACAATGGTCTTACGCTCCCACTTCGTAAAGCCGCTTAGTTCCTCGAAACCAGTTCGACAGGATTACCCTGCGACTGTGACGACACGAGCATTACATAATAACCTCCGCTTTACACACATGCAAGTTTAATTTGTATTGTCTGTCGTTGCTTGCGACTGTTTGTCGAAAGTTTCTTTGTAGCATTTCAAGGGGCACTATCATTACAGACGTGAAACTACAATTTTTAACACAGAACTGATGACATTCTCGAATTACGTTATAAACCTGATATACGTAATTTACTGGTAACCGTAAATCCAGACTTACATTTTTCAACAAATTACGTATACGATTCGGCATGCCGAAAATATCTTTCTTCGGAAATATTATATCTTAAATATTGGTAAGCATATTGGGAAGGTAGTTACTCAATAAGCATCATCATCACCATCGTGTCAGCTGATGGATTCCCACTGCTGGGCACACCTCTCTCGCAAATACCGCTACGAATACCGTTTTGCGCAACAAAAGACATCCTGACACCGTACCTAGTATGTCAGTCACCTAGTGGGAGACCGACCCACGTCACGTCTACCAGCTTGTGTTCGCCTCTCGAGAACCTTTCAACTCCAGCGGCAGACAGTTACACGAGCAATGAGCTTCGTCCACTGCCACTTAATACGATCAATTCTTCGAGCTATGTCGCTGGCTTAAATCCTTCTGCGAATATTCTTATTTCTGATATGTTTTTGGTAATCAATCAAGCTTACGACTAATTAGTATTGAACGATGCAGGCGTCGGATAAATGTATACTGTGATCATAGTTTTAAAGATCAAATTATGGTAGGGATTAGAATTTGGTAACAAAAAAATACATATTGTATCCGTTCTCTTGAACAGAAACTTAGGAAAAAATTAACGTGTTGACTGTCACTTATGTTTATAATGAAATTTTCGGTAGTTTTTTTACCTAGCTGACACGGTTACTCAAGTGGCATTTGTAAATTCCACGGATGCGGGGGGACTGAGCGCAGAGTGACTCGGCTCTGGCCGTTACATACATTTCTACGGATTGCGAGGTCGCCGAGCTCTCAAATAGCTTAGGCAGACGTTCCATGATCTTAGTCAGGCCACCCGTTCCACTGTAAGAAGCGAGAGCTGTTCCTACACGTATGTTTACGTTTGTATGGATCCATTCACCCTGACAAATATTACGATCATCATTCACTCCCCTCATTTTCAAATATAACCTGAACACAGGTAGTTAGGTATGTATTCAGTTCACAACGCTGAATATTCATAAGGGACCCTCGGCTCTGGTCACTGCTATATAAAAAAATCTATATAGAGGAGTGTTGATAAACTCCCCTAATATACATTTAAACTCGAAATGCACGTGTTTATTTATTTTCTATGGGAACTGCAACGTCTAAGAATGTACCTACAGCAGTAAACACGTGTGCATTGAAGCTTTATAAAGCAAGGACAGATCACGCACGCTCTGTTCGAACAATATGCGTTCGTATAAAATTAAATTAAATAGCAATGGGTTTTGTTGTGACTATAACATAAAGTCGACATTTATATTGATAAATAGATATCAATGTTATAATTCACAGAAAGGAGTAGTACGAATATTCAAGCAAATTTCACTTTTGTACGAGTATCAAAATCTTACATTATATGTACTGTATATATAATATAAAGATATTCATGAGATATTGTGCAATAGAACTGTGATTTTCTTTTTTGCAGCCGATGGACGCCCACTGCAAGGCATAGGTGTCCTCTGAAGATCGCTACGATGACCGATTCAGCGCTGCTTGCATCCTTGTAGACCCCCCCCCCCCTCTCGAGAACCTTTCGCCCCAACAAGATAAACATTTAATGGAATCAGGCGTTACCATGCGGTCCATCCTAAGTAAGAAAAGGACCAATATTTAGCCACTTCCGCACATACAGTGGTAGTCGTGCAACAAAATGCACCGCCACCTGCACAGACTTTGTGTTTGGCACTAATCGGTGTAACATAACTCCTGAAGATGCCCCGTGGAGGGGTGAAACACGTGTTGAGTGATTTAACGGTCGCAGTTGTGTAATTCGCATTGTTTGCCGCATACGCATTTATCAGCGGGCTGGCGGGCGGTGTACTTTGTTGCACGACTACCACTGCATGTGCGGAAGTGGCTAAATATTGGTCCTTTTTTTACTTGCGATGAACGTTGCACGAGCGAGCTACGTCAGTGATCGTGGTTATTCAGCGGAACTTCACATTTCTGATTCGATCCCGCAGCAAAATCCTGAGCATAGCCCTCTCCATTGCTTTCTGGGTGACCACGAGCCTTATTATGAGGTCCGTTGTTAGCGAACAATTCTCGGATCCGAACATCATCACCTGCAACACACATTGATCAAACCTTCATATTAATGTTAAATAATTTGTATTTTTTAAACAACAGTTCTTATATAATGTAAAACTTGGCTAGAAATTTTTTTTTCGCTTTGAAAGATTACCAAGGAATTAAAGATGACTTTCGTGAAATTAGGACGAGCGGGAGACAGGTAGTATGTTAATTTACATAATTATAAATTTCATTTACATTATATCACCTATTTTTCATTTTTTTTACTTTATTATTTATACATTTTAATTTTTACACATTAAAGAATATAAATATTAAAAAAAGTGATTATAGACATTTCTTACGTCATACATTTATTTTACACGTTGTTGCCTTACGCAAAAAGTGTACTGCTTTTGTCATGGATCGTTTCTTTCTTGTATAATAAAGACTAATCAAAACTATATTAACGTAATCTCGTTTCTCATTCCTTGCAAAAACTTGTAACTAAATTAAAGTTTAGTGTAACTTTTTAACATAGACTTAACAAAAAGTTAGGAAAAATATTTTTATAATAGAAGAATATAATAGAATGAATCTTTTTTAGTATAAAGTTCATTAATAATGGTAATTGCATGTTAGGATTTTTTATTCTGTGGATTTCGATGTTGATAATCTTTCAATAATAAGGTTTTAAGAGTAAAAGACAAATCACAATAAATAATCTCTTAAATATTTCTTATTGTCAAATCACTTCAATAAATTTCCACAGCTAGGTTGTATACGAAGTAGTAAAAGTAATCAGTTTTCTGAAATACACAGGCAAAGACAATTGTGTTAGTCTATGTATTTTCGATGTCCCAGATTACATGCCCGGCATTCGATTTGGCGTTTCACTTATTTTACTATTATTTTGGATTGAAAGAGTACGTATTTATTTTAAATAATCCATACCTGAACTCAGTTGTACAATAAATTTCGATTTCGTTAATTTTTTATGTTTGAAATAAGTTATCGGGTTATGATTACAGGAATTTGTATCGTAAATTTTACTTCTTGTCTTATTTTTTCTTCTCCTATATCTAAATGAATCTATATATGTTTTATTATTTGTCATATACACGGACTCCTCTCATCTCCTATTGCTTCATGTTTCATTTTTCGTCCTGCATTCGTTTTTAATTAACTATAGTGCTAATAAGTATCATAAATGGCAGATTTTGTGAGTGTCTTTAACAAGTGGTACAGTAATATTTGTTCACAATTCATAATTGTAATCACTACCGACTGGAGCACAGCTTACTACAATAAATAAAAGAAAAACAGTTATGCTAGTAGAAATATTTTGCAAATGGCACCTATCGTCTTCTATCTCAAGGCTATGTGACAAAAGATTGTGGATAATAAAACTTTTCCTAAAATCGCACTTTTATATTTCTGTCGCATTTAGAGGGTGAATGGCCAGCGCGTCTCGACAGTTTCTGGTGTAAAAAAATATATTAATATTTTATAGCGATATCGGAATACGAAAACAGAACATTATTAATACTATCGCAGTCGTACCAATACTTACTTGTATTTTTTGGAGGATTCAAAATTTTCATTATAATAGTTACTTTTATAGGATGCGTAGAATGACCACTCACAAGTTGGATATAGGACCTTGTCATGAACGAAATTTATGGGGAAGGATTATGTCCAGCTGTGGACGTTATGTGAGAAATGCGGATGACAATGACTAGTTTAATTCTCGCACTTCGAGAAAGAGGTGATTCGTCGAATCCTACTCGACTGGACAGCAGAAACTACACTACTATCTTCACGCACAATGTCCCTCTGTGCCGTAAAACTAGTTAACCACCTGTGTTACCATTGATGACTTTCGGCGCTGAAACGGGGTCTTACACTTGTCGCTCAACGAGCCTCGGAGGGCGATGCTAAGTGACTCCAGCAGATTGGGAAATTGAAGTGGGTGACTGGTATATAACATTAAGAATGATCATAGAAATAAAAAAAAAAAAATTCAACGTCTCAAAAATTTACAAGTCGCACATTGCCATATCGGATTTGACAATGACAATATCCAAATGTTCGAAGTGATCATTAAAGTCATTCGACAAGTTACAGTAACGGTTTGAGTTTGGCCGTGTGTTTGAATCCAAAAACGCGTTCATCCTTGACCGCAATCCGGGCGACTGATTTGCGCGCGGTCGCTTTTTGTCCTACAATAAAAACGTTTGTTTGCTTTGTAAATCGAATTATCACGAGCATTGTCGCTATGTTTGCTTCCTTCTACCGGTCTATCAGGGCTTAAAATTTTTCCTTTACAGCTCTGCAGTAGTAGTCTAAAGTTATCTGTAAGTTACGGGTTTGAATCCTTTTTGTTTACTAAACAAACACCGTAAGAATCCATACCTTATTAATATGTCCTTTTTGTAAAGTTTGTCATGTACTATGTTACGCCATCTGTATCTGTCTACAGTGTTATTTATCACTTTGTATACTGTAGTATCGAGCGTGGTACGGATCGGCATACGATCTGGTGATCGAAATTTTTCGCCTTTTTTTCTTCTCATTTAACCGAAAAATTCAAAAAATCCGTTCTGTGGTTATAGTTGAGAGGCGAATGGACACTTTGGATTCCTACAGCATGATGCCTTGGTTCTTGTCTACTAATAAATAAAATAAGAAATAACCTATAGTAAGAGTTACAGAATTTCTTTATAGTTTCGAAACATGGAAAGTTACCGGCTAAAATTTAATAAACAGTATCAAATCATATCGTCCGATTAGAAATGATCAAATAAGCTTCACAATCAATTGCTATCTCACGCCACGCCAGGATGTAATACATGAAAATGTTTATAGTAATAGTATGCAATGATTTATTATGATAAGAATTGTTTTTAGTATCACGTTACGAAAATATGTTTGTCATTTGTTTTTAATTTTTTTATAGTTAATATCTCAGCCATTCGAGGATCGAATTTATTCTTTTATACTATACATATAAATTGATAAGATCAGTTCAAATGTATGCTTTTATGTGGAATACCGGTTTAGTAAAGTTGTAAAAATATAAAAGCCCAATATTACCGCGTCAATTTCGGTATGAGATTACACGTTCACGAGTTAAAAAACTTTAATGTTTATGCCGGAATCAATATCATGGTCGGTTTTGTGTATTTTATTTATTTAAGTAAATAATAAAATTGCTCTTTAAATGACAAAGCAATAATGTTTTTTCAAAGCAGAAATAGCTGCTGCGATGTCTTACAGGCTTTTAAGCTTCTAGCAACGGCGGTTAGGTCCATGGCGGTGTTGAGGGCGGTCCAGAAGAAGGTAAACGAGATCAACAGAGGACAGCTCCGGCTCGGAGACGACGTTGTCAGCGCGAAAGTGCACCTCGTGTTAGCCTTCCGAAGAATGATCCCCCTACAAGAATCTAGGATTTCATAGTCGTAGGTGTTTAAGATGGGGGTTTTAAACCCTTATTAGCTTCATCGACTTTGAGGCGGCCCATGGATCGATTTGCTCTTGAACCATTGTAATAGCAAGGATTTCAGGGGAACCGTGAACAACGAACACTGGGGTTATGGGTAATAGAATAGCACAAATAACTGTGGGTGTTCTTTATTGAAATATAGGAGTTCCTCATATAGCGCAGATAGCAACCACCGAGGCTTTAACGGATAGCAATAAACTTAATCCCGTCCTTTCCTCAGAGTCAGGGTATCTTGAACATCTGAAAGATTTCCTCCCGAAGCCAAAAAAACGCCTCTCGCAAACAACTTCAATGTACGAACTCGACACTGATCGACGGTGACGGACGTAAAAATAAAAACAATAATTCATAGAACGTAAATATTGATAATGGAACACGATTTCGTTTTTATGCTGTTTCAATATTTTGCTATGAATATATTAAATATCCTCTTAGAACAGGTTCGTTTAAGTAGATAATGACGTAAATAGATGGTACGTTCAGTTTCAAACAGGTTTTGACCGTCTTCGGATAAGAGAACGAATAAAAAAATACAATACGCTGTATTGTGCTGTATTTATACTTGTAATATTATAAACCCACGCAAATTTATCGTCCGCTATACATGCGTAGGTAAAAAAACTCCTAATGATTTCGTTTTTCAAACGTTTCATTCAGTAATGTTAATATTTTCATAAAATATATTTGACTTAAAAAAATACATTACTACTTAAAAATATATTACTTCATTATGCTGTTGTTCTGTAAACAAAAAAAAAAATACATTTGAGACATTTTGATTCAATTTTTCTCTATATAAAAAAAAATAAGTTTTCGTAAAATTATTTATTATGCAGTAGGGAAAAATAACAAATAAGTAAGTCGAAAAGTCAGAGGTTGTGATAGATGAAAAAAAAACTATAGATTCTTTAATTTTATTCTTTTTAATTTTTTACAATATAATCTGTAGGTTGTAGTGATGATACTGTGTTCGGAAAAAAGTACCAGAGAGTTGGGTTATGGCAACTTGATAATAAAAAGTTTTTTTAAACATCTTTTATATTAGAATTAAAAATTTAAATATTTGTTTGCGTTTTATTTCAAAATTTAAAATAATTATTATTAACCTTGAAATGTTTCCGCTGTTTGGATCGGGGGCTGTCAGATATTAATCTCAATTTTAGTGCTAAAATATACCGGTTTATTATACAATTTGTGAGCATCGCGATCAATCGTCGAATTCAACATGGCGGCGTTCCGGAAACTATGAAAAATCTTCTCGTCTATTATCCTCATTGTATTAAGATATGAGTCAACGAACAATATGTGTTACGAATGATGATTGACGGCGCTGAAACGTGGTCTTTCGTTGACTCAGAGCCTCATTGGCAACAGCAAGCGCAGTCGTTCAGGGAGCCATGGAGAAGGCTGTACTTTAGAATTCTCTGCAATAGCAAAATAAAAATGAGAATCTCTAAATGAAGCGGGTATAACCCAGCGGACATGCAAGTTGGATAATGAATATAAATGAAACATGTCAGTAAGCACGGCATATAGTTGTAAGGTTCTGGAGTAGAGATCTGGAACCGGCGGGCGCGGCGCAAGACTTTCTCCCACAAGATCGACAGACTACCTTGTTAACTTAGGTCGACCAGTCCTATTGGAAATCAACGGAGAGGCCCACGTCCAGTAGTGGATGTCCTGTAGCTGAAATGATAATGATGATGAGTAGTTGCCATTTAGACTAGGCAAGTAATGCTTTATAATAATCATCAGTATAATAATATATTTATTTATTAATAGTTAAATGTTCGCAGAATTTATTCATGTTTTAGCGGTTTACGTGTACGTGACTAAAAAAGAATAAAAAGGTATTATTTTTATTTATTAGGTAAATTATTTATTTCGATAACGAAAGAATGGAAAAAGGTTATGAATTTCAACAGGCAGTCTGAATTAAATTAGATTGTGATAGTAATTAAAATGTACATTCTATAACGCGTTCATGGCTTTAGATGAAATTAAAACTTCACATTGCGAAGATCGATTGCCCGCTGATAGTGCGGAACTGATAATGAAGACGTAAACAATCGCTGCGCAGTAAGATTCTAACGAAGTGATAACATTTGTTGACAAACACCAAAATACGAACTGAATATATCGGCAGGGATAACATATCTTCCTGAAGGTTATCAAACGGTAAGTTTAAATAAAACGTGCAATCAAATTGTTTTTAATTTTAACTTTAATTAATGTAAGCGGTGATAACCTAGTGGTCAGTTATACTTACAGTTCCATAGGTCGAGAATTGAAATGTCAGGCGGCTATTTGCTTTTATTTAAAAAAAAACGCTCTTTTTAAGTAAGGATGCTACAGTTTATATCTTCAACCGATTTAAATAGTATATGTTTCAATATATTTTTTAATTCAATCTGTTATGACCTATTTTTTATTATTTATGATTAAGTTTCTATGAAATTTATTTAAAAATTTTTTATAACATGGCAAGAGTTAAATTTTTTTTTTACAATTTTCCGTATACGAAGTATTTTTCGTTATAAAGGTATGATTCAAAAACAAAATATTTTGTCTATGTATCCTGTATAATTATGGTCTTGAGGTAGCAAAAATCGTTGTATGAACGCAGAACATAACCTCAATTGAATTTTAATATACTCTGTGCTGCGCTATGTGTTTTAAAATTATGTCTTGTTCTAGCAGATAAAATGATAAAAATGATTGATATGTTCATAAGACATTATAATAATATTTATAAGAACTGGTTTAGTATATCGAATAAATTGTAATATTTTAGTTTACAAACCGTCAACAGGGGACATTTACCTTAAAATCAAAATACGAATATGACTTAGCGGCCATCTTTTCATACTTTTATTACCGAGTTTTATTATCAATCCTCTCAGTAGACTCTATAAATCGATTTTTAAGCCATTAGTACATAAACAAAAACTGGAATAGCGGTGACCTGTCAATGTAACAACGTTTGTGGAATTTTTCTCTGCAATCTATGCAAGTACGCACCTTTGCACATAGCAACCTATGTTTTTAAATAACATCTATTTCGATTAATAGTATTAAAAACGTTTACATTTTTTAATAAAGTTGACACTTCATTGTTCTTTATTTGTTGTGGTTCTACTTTATTATTATTCGGTTTCGTAATACAAATTTAAGTGATTCGGACACATTTATTATGAATAATCACATTATAATATTTATATTCTGTACATTGTATGAACGTCAATTTTTTAGTAACATTACAGTGATAATGATCTATAGTTGTAATGGCTATAAATAATTACAAACAGGAAATTTATTCGAGTGCTTATATCACTAGCATTTTATATAATGTAATAATTACAGATTCTGATTTAGGTTTTAAAGGATCGTGTTGGATTACGTTATCATTTAAGTTAAATAATTCGCACTTATCTTAAACACTCATTAAAAAACATTGTTTTGCAAGTAAAATACGTACCGGATACCAATTACATTTCCTGTCCGATTATACTTGTACTGTTTTTAATACGAAAACTGAAATCAATAAAGGTTTTCTTAATATATTTAATATATTTTATTTATAATTATTATAAATTTTGTTAAAATACTTGTATCTTCAAATTAAGAAGTATTATTATTTACACTGAATTATATTTGGAGGTTATATACCGCTGAATTCATATATAAATTGCATTAATCCTTTTAAAGTAAAATTACAAGAGCAGTGTAAGGATTAGGCAAGCGATAGGATAGTTTGCATAAATGATTACATTGTCTAATTTCAGTTAGTTAATGTGGATACATTTGAGTGTTAATTTTAAAAAGAATTGATTCTTTTCGCGGACTTTGCCAGAAGTTATTGGCCGATTGCATTTGCATGTAACATTTTTCAGTGATCATTATGTCCATTGATTAAATAAATAAAATATGTGATCGATAGTTATTGATCGCTGTTAAACAACTAGCTAAATTTGTAGTGAATTGTCAAATGCTTATTTTCAATACTAATAACATGTTATTAAAACTTTTAACTTTTGCGCAATTTTTTCCCTTATAACCGTCTACAAAATAACACTACGAAACTTATGAATAACACCAAATGTAATCGGTAAAATAATTCTCAAGCTTTGGCGTAATAGTTATAATATATGATTATTGTTTACCTTCTTCTCAATATTTCCAACAAGAGCAATGAACTTCCGCGATTCGTGAACCAGAGGCCAAGGGGAAGAAAAAAGAGCGACTTTTCAAAAGTAAAATTCATTCTCATCCTCGGTGACAAATCTGGTCTTTGGCTCAGGTGCCTACCATAATTAGGGCGTGGGAATTAATTATCACATCTCCTCAGCCGCCGTGTTTATCGTGCGATCCCGCTAGACGTGGAAGATAGAGAGAGTGGCATCTTAATTCCGGGCAGAGGTAGACGGTATCATCTTTGCTCCGCATTCCACATGCTCACCTCTGAAGCGGGCTCGCCGAACCATCTCATAATGACCACCTAACGCCAGTCATATTACTTACTCTTAGCGAGAACTAATTAGAGAGGTAAAGCAGAGTATTGACCTAACCATCAGCGATACAGATGACCCACCATACAGTGATAACTATAAATAAGTTATAATCTCCGTAATTAATGGTTCAATGACTTTTAAAAAGACATAACAAACGAATGCAATCGAAAAATAGCGCGCAATTGTCTATACAAATATTTACTTTATCAATGTGTCACTTCCTTGTCTATAAAGTCTTTGTGTATTTTAGTTCTTGTATTGACATATCCGTGGTGTATAAGGGCTAACTCCGTTTTGTCTTTACGGTCATTTAAGTGTTAGATAAAGATGATAGCATTATCTACCTTATTCTTTTAGTCTTATCTTCGTGAAGGTTTGCTTCCACTTCAGTTTTTTATGAAAAAAAATGTGTCATGGGGACCACAAAGGAGGATCCGCTCATTCCAAAGATCTCGGGGCTTTGAAATAAAAATTCCGGCGCACCATCACAAAAGCACACGCTATCTCGTGACGCTAGATTTTAGGCATCTATTCGTTTTATTTATACATAAAAATATAACTAAATGTATGGTATGCTATGAACTGTATACTTCGTGTAATATATACCATGGGTCATAATTACTTTATTATTTTCATTATAATTGCATTAATGTCTCAGGTCTTATTTTCACACATATAGTGTTATTAAAGTAATTTTAAATTTATATTCATAGTATGTTACATGCTTTATTTTTTATTACATAGTTATCTAAAAGCAAGAAAAATTTATAAAATTGTTATTAAGGAATACAGAGTAACCTGCAGCAGAGGTTGACAGGTCTTATCAGTGTATCTCTATTACGAAGTTAATCTATATCCCAAAACGAATGGTTTAATTGGACGTTAAGGTTTGTACTGTGTTCGTTATTTGTGCGTACCAGAACGTGACTGGAGATACTGACTCCGACCCAGTGACGGAGCTGTCGAAAAAAATAAATAACAACCGGTTTAATGTTATTGTTGGCTTGAATATCGTCATCGACCTTCGGGTGTATCGCGCACACAACCGCCGGAGATAACTCGCACGATAAATGTACAGACCGGCTGTTGAGCATCATTGTATTTTCTTTTTTTTTCTCGCAAATCATACCCTTATTGACCAGCATTATATGGAGAAATAAAAATGTTTTTCTGAGAATATGCCGGTGACTTTCTTGACCAGACTTAAACCTCTTTTCGAGAATTTTTACTGTTAGAAATTAACGATCCATAGGAAACAAATATATGTCACACAATTAACAAAATAAACACGAATAAATTCATAGTTAATTTGTATGCGGAGGAAATAGAAACATGGGATGAAATAGCTAAATTTCTATAAACTGCTGAAAGTATTAGATCTGTCAAGAGCGTGCACCAGCTCATTTATTTTATATCTTTCAAAACCGAAATATTACGATTTCATTATAAAATTCGTTCGGTAGGAAAACAAGTCTGGTTGGTGAAAGTGCTCGCCGTCAACCCCCCAAACATGTCACGTTATAAACTCTTCCAGTTATCTATTCATTCTTTTTTAAATATACTTTTTATTTCAAATAAATTCGAACATTATTATGTAAGCTTTAGCAAATTAGCATTAAACATTAATTACAGTGGACATCAATAAATCTATTTTTTTTTTAATGAAACGTGAGATTTATAAATATAAATATTTCGTAAGACATCTAGAAAGAGTGTATATCTCTAAATTATTTTCGTAATCATAAGTTCAACATCGTGCGACCATCGGTGCTTAGAGAATAAACGCCGTAAATCTTAGATCATTAGCTAATGTCTACGTTTCGTATTCTGAGATTATTAATAAACAATAAATAAGAAACCTGTTTTTGTCGAAATAATAAAAGTAAATGTCGTTAATTTTTAGTACGTTAACTTAGAACCGTTTTTCTATATTACTTCGTAAACAATTAAAAATGGATAATAAATATATTTAATCTAAGAATATATTAATTACTATCGGATTGTATTTGGATAAATATAAAATATATTTAAGTGCAAATACTGTAAAAAGAAAAAGATAGGGTGACCTACGACGTGTCCTCGCCATAATATGGAGATATTTCTGTATTCGTGCTGAAACCTAGATACTCAGACCTTGTATAAGGCAAAGGATAGAGGCATTCGAGATGTAGTGTTTGCAAACTATCCATAGTTTGCTTAATAAAATCCTCAAATATATCGGTATCTATGCACGGCGGAGCACAGGAAATCTGGAGAGGTTTATTGTTGTGGACAATGTGAAAGTTAAAAGGCCTGGACTGACGCAGTTACAAAAGCGTTCAGAAAACAGAAAAGACTTTAAAATTTAAGAGCGCAAAAATATTAAATCCTAAATATATTAAATCGAATTAATAATTTTATAAATTGATAATATTATTTTCTGGTAATAATTTTAAGTTAAGCTAACCTTATATTCGGCTTAACGTTTACACCATCTTTCTTTTACTATTTAAAAAAAAAACGAAGTAATGACGTAAGTTATTTTTTTTAATTTATTGTTTTTATCACAAAAACACTGCAGTTGTACTGGTAGATTAAATAATCACCTCTGATCTGTTTACTGTGTAAATTTACACGTCAGCGTGGTTATGATGAAATATCTTCGTATCATTGAGTTATATATCGTATCATTATAAATATGATTGAATTGGGTTTATCGCAGATGTATCTCGTAGCGGAATAAATTCTATAACTTTCATTTAAATGTAACGATTTAGTTATCAAATGTTGCTTGTGATAAACATTGTAAGAGACAAAACATATGATAAATTATTACTTATATGATTATAAATGTACAGTCGAATGCGAAAGAAATGATTTTAAGTCGATTATTCGATATCGATTAATCGAACAGTGTACAATTCATATTCTTTGTTTTAATTATATGGGATTGCCATTGCTCACAAACAAGTGTCCAGCTGATGGGAAGCAGCTTTCTCTGCGTATCATAATATCACACTGCGATTGCCAACCCGCCTGCCAACCGTGGCGGTCATAGCCCCGCAGATATGTTTGGGGGAGGTCTATGCCTGGCAGTGAGCATCTATGGGCTGAAACGGCGACGTAGAAATCGATTTTTTGTATTGTATATACAATTATTAATACTCAATTTAAGTATACAACTTTCGGCACTGCGTTTTTGATAATGTATCAAAACAAGATAATTACATATTGATATTTGGAGGAAAGGTTTGTTTTCGTGCTCATTGACGGATATCTCAAATCACATTATATAATTTCTATAATGCAATATAGTAAAATGTTACATCTACTTATTATATTTTAATGTGTAAAAAAGTATATTTATAAAATATCTTCATTACTATAAGTGTAACCCTTAATCAGTAGTGAGTAGAATAAATAAATAAATAAAAATAATTGCTTTTAAGTTCTTTAATTATTACTCGCTGTCATAATATCGTCTTGTCATCTCATAGCTATAACAACGATTTTACTAATTGTATCACTCCGAAGCCAATTGGAGGAGAGCCAAAAAAAATAATATGATTTTTTTTTACATGATCTCTTTTGTAACAAGCCGATATATCATATATCACGGTATATAATAGTTGTGTAAAATAGCGACTAAACAATAATAAATTTCGTCTCAAAGTGGACGTGAGTAATAGATTTTAATGTAAGAATATTTACAACCTCATTAGTAATAAGCTATAGATGCGATTACACGTGGACAAAATATCAGTCTACATCGGTCGTGTTCTATTGTTCTTTTGTTGTTTGTTCCTTAATCTAGGCCTTGCAAGTTATTGAATTGTTTTCTTTTTAATTTTTTTAATTAAGATTATTTTATTTTATTACGTCGTCTTAGTCAATTTAATTGCATCAATTTGGCAGCAGAACATATGGAAACTATAATTCAAATGTTTACTAACTGTCTCTCAACGCTCTTTTAACCTCTTTTGCAGGTACAGTTTAATAAAATTCATTCTTAGCTGATCTTTACTGATCAAATGAAATATTTCTACCAAATTTCATGCCCCTAAGCCTTCAGGCTTCATAGATATCGCGATGAGTTAGCACATAAATATAGATTGTGTTAAGACGTCGGAAACTTTATCAGCTAAATAAGTTATAATTTTTTTTTTTCATCATTTATAAATGTTTTGTTAAAACTATTAAAATATGTGATTTTATTTCTGTTTCTCCTCCACAACCATAATATCTTGCGAAGAAAAGTAGAGTCAAAAATAAAACATTAAAAAATAAGTTGACGATCAGTAAGAGTTCTGTTAAAAGTTGTAATGTTGAATAAATGAATTTTATCTTGAATTAAAAAAATTATATGCAAGAATCCTTATGAATTATTTATACGTCTACACGATTGTACATGAAAGTTATCGTTTGCAAACAAACCGATGACCCTTTAAGGTGAACCATTACGCCCACAGTCACGTTTCATGCGAGATCTTGTATCGTCATCTATGATAGTTTATATACACCCACACATATAAATAATTATGATGCGTAATACATAGTAATGTATGTATGAATAAGCATGTGTGTAATGTATGCATGTGTTGCGTAAAACACTGAACAGTGTTTATTTTATTTACAAACCGTGACCTGCTTCCACCGGGCATGTTGCACTCGCGTCATTGTTCGTCATACGATACTGCTCATAGCTAAACAAACGCGAAGTTCAATATAAACTAGTCATAAAACTAGCTTTGATTTATTATCACGGGGTCAGGCGCAAAGGGACGGCCAATGCCGTACATTTAATAAAACTCACTACATTTAATGTTTCATTTTTATACCTTTAAATTTTATTATCACAGTGATAAAAAAACATAATAATAAAATATTTATGTATTTTTTGCATTAACTCCCTATGAATAAAAATACAGACTATTATTGTCCTTGTATTGTTTCCACGGCCAGGATTTCTTTTCTTATTCCTGTGGATGTCTAAGGACTTATTTAGTAAAATAAATGAACTAAATGTCGCGTCACAATATATTTATAAAAATAACTATTATATTTACAATACTATAGATAATTTCTAAAAACAAACAGCGACTGTTATTCTTTTAATATGACAAGTAAAACTAAGCTTGTAATATAAACTTTAAAAGAGTAACTTATGGTTTCTTTCTTTCTTCTTCTCAATAGGAAAAACATTTTAAAAGTTTATTATAATAAATCTTGCCTTTTCGAAGATGCTTTTCTTATCAGCCGATCGATTCCTAACCGATGATCAAAGATGTCGCTCAGTGATGACGACCGTTCGTAAATTGCTGGCATTCCTCGACTTCCCACGACTTTAACTATGTCATTTGTTCACCCAGAGTGGGTTCTACCCACGCCGCGATTATCGGCTCATGGTCCCTACTAACCTTAGGGCCCTAACAGCCTTCGGTTGCATAGGTAATGTGGCCTACTGCCATTTCAGACGAACAATCCATCAACATTGATTCTTCTATGCAGCTATACCATTCCTTAGTTACAAAGTAATTACTTAATCCGGTAATGATAATATAATGTAACACCTTAACTCTAAGGCCTAACCTAAGCTATAAAAGTATAACGAGGCGTAGGCTATCCGCCTTCAAGCCCGCGGAATCTGTAAAGGCACGAGTGACATTCCTTACAAAAGAAATAAATACATATTTCTTTAGTACTCGAACTAAATTAGAAATATTTGTTTGTATAGAAAATATTTGCTTTAATTCTCACTCGGACAACGTGTATTTGATAAGTATATGTACAAAATAATATAAAAATAGCAATGTATAAGGCTAGCTTGGAACAAAAGCAGGCTTGTTATACCTTTCTCTAGGTTTGATGAAATTTGTGACACATATAGGTAGACGTGTACGGTTTTGTAATAAACTCCATTGTAATGATTCTCATAAAATAAAAAAACAATTTATCAAACAAAAGCTCGTTAAAAAACTATTACAATGTAAAAAATATCTAAGTGGTAATATAGCTTGGGAATGGTAAAAACTAGTCTGTGTTTGTTGGAGGTTATTTTCAAATCAGGACGCGTTTGCAAGCATCGTGGTTTTATTTTAAATGCAAGAATGAATTCCATTAAAACACAATCTGATTTTAAATCACATACAATTATATTATAAAGGACGCAAAATGGAAAATAACATGATTAAATTAATAAAAACTCAATGCAGTTTCCGTGAATCGAGTGATCGTAAATGATTCGGTACTTTCGTATGGCCGATCTCTGTAATTCTTGCTAAAATGTACACAGATTACGTGTTGCATAACATTTGGTATTTCGATGCCATATGCAGCGAATGTAGTAATCTAGGAAATAAACTATAGAACAACTTTTTTGTAAGTTGTCTATGTCAGTTACACCACGCCTCCAATTACAGTCACTAAGTAAAATGGTGCACGTATATACCTTCTTATATTGCGGGTTAGACCAAGTTACTGATATTAAATTCGATAAGAAATATTCCATCTTATATAATAAAATTCCTAATATACTTATAAACCAAATTTAATTTGATCAGACATTTTAATTGCGATTCTGTAATCATTTATCATTAAGATTTTATTTTATTTATCATAATCATTAGATATATAACACCAACTACACCATAGAAGATCATAGAAGTCTTTATCAATGTCATCTTTTGACTTTTTCAGTGGACATACTACGCTTCGCTGGCTGGTCTGCGGTCCCCACTCTCAGAGCCTGGAGATCCTGGCGACTGACTCTTCTACATGCTATGTGGCTTGTCGTTCGTCATCAGATCTCCTCATCTGGATTAGGTTCCGTAGAGAAATCCCGAACATAGCCCTCTCCACATATAAAACAAAAATTAATAATTCGCAAATTATACACAGACAAAAAAAAATTATTATTGCCTTATAATGACGGACTTGACTTTTAAGACAAATATGCAGTTTTATAGGCTATGTTGGCGCTGAAGACATATCAGCTCAGGCCGCCAAGTTCTTAGGTAGTTTAAGAGGACATTTCAAACTTAGGGTTTCATAGCTTAGGTACCGTAGGTTTCTCAGAGGGTGTCAAGGGGTCTAAGAGAAAACCTTTGATTTGGTTCTTTTAGCTAATAGGAAGTTGCCGGAGCGAGTCTTATTATATACAAAATAATAGATATTTAAAGATAACTGACCTTATTCCGTACCACAGACAACACACGACAGTTCATGTTCCTTTCGTATAATAATATTAAAAACCAAAATCGATACGTTTAGTGATTCCTTAGCAACGTTAAAAAAATGTTTATTTTATACATCGTTAATTTTGTCATTAAACCGTTACCGTTATTATATTTTGACATTATTATTATATAAATCCATTCATAAATCTTTTTCGTGCGGGAGTTACAGAACTACAAATATTAAAATATTTAGATAAATATACCTATATACATTAATGCAAGTGTTCGTGTTCACATAGAGCAGGTTGCTCACTTTATTTGTACATCTCTATCTTTTTAAGTGCTACAGGTAAATTGTAAATATAAATTAAAAATTAAAAAACAAAGAGACATCTTCTTACTTAAGAATATTTTGTCGCATCTACAAACATATACATCGTGTCTTAAATGTAATAAACATAACAACGCTCATAACGAAACAAATCTTTAGAGTTTATTTATAACGGAATTCAGAATAAAAGAAGGAGTAATACTTCTACCATTATTTACACATTAGAAAAGGTTATTACGACAATAGTTCAATTCTCTTATTAATAGGGCAACATCACGCTTGACTGGTTATTATTTTTAAAAAGACTGATACGTAACGCGTATATTTATCTATATTATTGTAAAAGTTTTCAATAACTTTTAATTAATAATTGGTAGCCTGTTTTATTTCTCACAAGGTTAGGTTAATTAGACAAACGCTCCATAAAAAAATTAAACGTTGCCTGACAACTCTGAACACAGCACTATTTTAAGCTGTAAGCGCACTTTAAATTGTAAACAACACGCAAGTTGAATTTAAATATGGCTTCGTTTTATTCCTGCCATGATGTCATGGCTGCCAGTAATAAGCAACGCCATTCAGTTAAGCGAAATACAAATGAACCGTGTTTACTCGGCCCAAGGGGTATCGGGTTATATAACTACCGGTCCCGAAACGTGCTGTTATGTTCACGTTTCGAACGCTTAGATCGAATATTAATAAACATCCTAATGTTTAATGGAGATTGATAGCATAATACTTAATATTTAATTTTCAGCATCGAGGATTAGATAACAGAAGAGAGGTCCGGCAAAAAATCAATACATTATGCAAAAAAAAACTGAATAAATTTGACAGTTGTTTTGTTTTAAGCGGGAAAACCGCCATTTTACCATTACAAGGCGTAAGCTTGATCATTATTTTTTTTATTGAAAAGTGCAGTGTTAACTTTGTACCAGCTTGTATTATAATATTTTTTTTAAAAAAAAACTAAAAAGCGCTAAACAATTATTAAGTAATCCTTGAAATCCTTTAATGTTTGGCCTACTAAAATACATTTGACGTTTTCCGTTTCGCAAAGCAAATAGTAACAAAGATAAAAAAGAAATATAAGCCGAGCGACGATGGTGACCTTCAAAGAAGTTCGCAAATGTTATAATGATAACGTTGAATGAAAAACAACGTTATTTAATACATCGGTAACGTTAAAACACGAGGCAAATAAACGAAAACGTGGCCGGAATAATGATAATTTAATTGCTTTCATTATTTATTTCGAATTTATTGTACGATTGAGTATTGAATTTGTCGTAACTCAGTAGTGTTCGGTAGACAATAAAATCATTTATATTAATTTTAGTGTTAGTTTATCACGTTCATAGTTAAGTCACATTGTGAAAGGTTAAGTATAAGAGAAATAGCGGTCGATAGATTAAAGAAATAATAAAAAAAAACTGAAGCAAAGTTATAGTCGCCCAAATATTTTCGATTTCTCTTTGAGATCGAAACAGAGAATCGTAGAAGACTGAATGTAACCGCCATGGTGCAGCTGATAGGCAAGTTGAAGTAGCAGTTCGCAGGCCACATAGCGTGCAGAAGAGATGGCTTCTGGATCTGCTCAACATGGAGGAAAAACAAGCTTGTTAAGGTTTTTATAAGACATTGGATGCTGGTCGTTTCCAACCTGTCCTATTGGAAATCATTGGTCAATCACCTGTTGGAAATATCGGAGTTTTATGCACGGGATATTCTATGGCTGAAACGGTGCTGATAGATGATACAGAATTATCCAGTTGATCCAGTTTTAAGCAAAAAAATTAACCCAAGGAAAAAATCAAGTTGTCTACCGATATATTTATCGCAATATATGATAATATACACGTCATATCTGTAATTTTTATATGTATATTGTTTAATAAAAGCATATGGAGATGTTGATTTAGATAACTATATCACGGCAATTGTTGGGACAAGTATAAGATAACATATATTTATAATACCGATTGATAATAACGTGAAACCAACGTCATCGGTGTAGTGCAAAAGAATTGTTCATATGAAGTGGCAGTAGATGGAGCATATTGCTTGTATAACTGAATAGTATCCATGGGACGACGACATGATTAAGGTTTTGGGTCACTGAATGCGGGGAGCGCTGTACTGGTCATCGTAACGATTTTTAGGGGAGGCTAATGTCTTGCAATGTGCGTCTATTGGCTCTTATGATGACGACATGAAACACATATTTTGTAAGCACCACGCTGTTAAAAAGTAATTATTAAATATGGACGAATATTAGCGTTGGATAGCATAAATATGTTGATATTTATGACGACGACAAGAAAGGATTTGTGGCTTGAACTGCCGAAGGACATCGGAAAACGTTGTTACGCTGTTTTAAAATATAACGATCGAAATAATGACAGTAATATTAGAGTTAGGCTATTTCTATATGACAAATATAATCACTATGTCTAATTAGAAGGTTACGTTAAAAAAAACAATTGGTAATATTAAATTCAGTAAAAAAAATGTGTGTAAACATTATATGTATGTAACGCCCACCATGTACGATGTATTCAATACCTAGACAAAGTATTTAGCGTTAAAGATAATTATTGTACGAGTCATGAACGAAGCTCGCAAGGACGGTCAAAGAAGACACGTCTACCGGTGACTCATGCCCAACAAACTATACAAAAATATTATTGAAGTCATAAACATTTCACAAAATTACCGGCTGAATGTCACTAGTTTATAAAAGTTTTGACTCGTGAAACGCGATCGAAATGAATATCAAAATTATACATGAATAAAATTATCATTTGACGGTGAATAATTTTTTTTAATATACAGGATGATTGGTTATAGATGAAAAAGCTTTGAAAGGGTGAATGTGATGAATGAAAGCTATTAAAATATTTGCTGCCAATTAATGTATGGTATACCTTATATAAATAGCAAAGGTTTCAGAAATAATAAATAACGTTACGATAAAATAGTAAAAAAACCGTTAACAAAATTCAGATAGCTACATAATAAATTTAATTATGTTACTATCTGTTCCTGCACGCTTATTGCTGTTGCATTATAATAAAAATACATATGACAGGTTTCGGAGTGAACACTTTACACAGGGTGGTTGGAAATGGGTTTAAGTAAAAGCTTTACATGTGAGCTGTACATTCAATCCTTTTAAAGCTTTTCACCAATAATTCATCACCACGTAAAGTTTTTAACTAAAACGATAATTCCATCTAAATAAGTATATTTTATCGCTTTCGTAAGCAAATGGGGGTCAGAGGAGATTGGTGGGCGTAAACAATTGTAAATTTATAAATACGTCTACATGAGGTTACTGATGGATTTCTTTTATCATCGTCAATACTCGCCTGATGAAAAATGTTATCTTTATCTGTTTGCTGTTTGTTTTTCCGTGTATTTGCTGTTTTTGTCCGAGAAACGCATCAAGTCACAGATAAAACATGAATCAATGCAAGAATACGGAAATCATTCCAAAACATGCGTGATCGGAGTTAACTGTAACAATGTGTATAACTGCAAACGATCCCTTTGGCACCGTGGAAAAAATCGCGGGCGATAAAGACGACCAAATCTCTGTGATTGCATTACATAAAGTAGGTATGGTGCCCAACACAATTTTTGGTCGGTCTGAAAGCAAAAGAGATGCTCTGGGTTATTTCTTAACTGATAATTTAAAAAAGAACAGAGTGGTAGGTTCAAAAGAACTATTTAATTGGTACGCAAGGGAAGGCCACAGAAAAAAATTGTTTACGGATCAGAAAATTACAACTGAACAATGTTTAAGCAAACAAAATAACTGTATTTATGCTGAAAGTTCTAAAGAAGCATCGCAATTAGTTTACAGAGTACAACGTGGGCATTATCCGAATTCAGTGATGGTTTAATGAGGTGTTAGCTGTGATGGAGTGACTGAACTGTATTTTTGTAAATAAAATGTCAATATTAATGTATTAAATTTATACACTGTAATAGTCATAAATGTTACGTACAATGAAAAGGTTGTTTTTCTTTGAACTAAAATTTAAGGCAAATGTAAGTAAAAGTGTTAGAGTAATAATCTTTTTGTTTAAATTATGATATGTTGTTTAAAGTAAATATAACAAGTATGTTTAAATATAACAACCGCTTTACATACATTGAGAAAACAATAGACAGATGAAATCAAAACAGTCAGTTCAACCACGAAAATAAAAGCAGAGGTTATTGACCAGGGCTTATCATTTTTTGCTATTTATTATTGAAATCAATAATAATGCTTATTGTCATCTTAATACCTACATAATAATTTATTATACCGAACAGGATACATATTTTTGTTATTTACCGGTATTCTTTACATAAGGGGTGTCAAACTGAGATGAATAACAATTAATATCCAATCAATAATATTTTTCCCGAAATCATCAGATCAGAGGAGAGATGTGTTTGTTACCGAATAAAAATATTTATTCGTAGGAACATTGTTTTTTTTCTATCACACTTTAGATAGGTATTGTTTATTTGCTGCAAGTTAGGTTAGGTTAGACTCGGAAGACGATGGTGATGATGATAATTGAACTCTGTTTTACTGCCCTGAAGAGAATAGAAGACATAATAGCATGGAAATAGACCCTCTTTGATTATGTCAAGGAGTTTCAATAAGCACACGACCTTGTTGAAGAAAACTATCAAAAAGAGATCTGTCTCCAATAAACTTATGAGGTTCAACCGTTACTTTATCGTCTCATTTATAAATGTTGATGTTCCACTGCACTACTGTATTATTATTCCAATGTACTACTATTTACAATTTAAAGCTCATTGGAATATGACCGCTTGCTGTAACTCTTAATTATTACTGTCTGTTCTGCAGAATGCGCTGGATTATTGATTCCTGTTTAGTAATATTTTTGTTTTGTTTTATTATTGTTTGCTTTTGATTTCTTAAATGTTCTTAGTGAGATAGTGTTAAGATAACAATTGTAACTAATTTTACATTACTAAGTTTGTAATTTCTTATTGTTTTGTGACTGTTTATCGTCAATAAAGTAAAATAAAAATACTGGAATGTTTCTTTCGGACATTTGGTTTACCTTAAGTTTTAGGGCGTCGTGTGCATTTAGTGGTAACATCTCTTCTATGAAAATTGAAATATACTTAAATAGCAAAAAGTTCATTACTTTTTCTACTTTTTATTTTACAGTAAAAACTAAGAGTACGGATTAATTTCGTTTTAAATAATTTACTCGTTTCCGTAATCGATCTAAATAAACCAATGGTAATTTACCTTGAATTGTAAACGCATTGGTATTTCAACTTACATAAGTAAATTATTCATCGACCTGCGTGGGTGTAGAAGGAATTCTTTCTAGTTCTTAATGCGCGATGATGCGGTTAATTTGTGCCAACAATGTTTTGCTACACAGGACAATTGTTTATAAATGTTAAAGCTTTTAAGGGTTTATATATAGCTCATTTTAGCAAAAGATTTCGAAACTTTTTTTACACCTATTTCTAATCACCCGCTTTAAAGTGGTAACACTAAAATTGCATTTTTTTTCTATTGAAATCCGATGAGCTAATGCTTCTGGCTGTTAAAAGTCTTCAGAGATAGATAATAGACAATCATTAATTTTGATATGTAGTAGTAATACGTCATGTTAAAACGCTTTTTCTTACTATTTCACTAGGTTATTTACAATCTTTTTAATTATTGATTTTTGGATAGGATGTACATTAATTGACAGCAAACGAACTATAGATTCTTCTCTTTAAAACTTGCATTGCTATAACCAGTCACCTTTATATATTCACAAAGGGTTACCATTAATTCTTCTTACAACGAGATAGAAGTACGTTTTTACCTAAACTATTAAAGGAATTACATCTTTATTACCATTGTTGTCATTTTTATAGAGACAGGCGACTTGGTGTCTGGAGATAAAGATATATTCAAGTATCGAACGAGTAAGTTCTGCCGTAAAAGAACAAACAGCCTATCGCTTTATCCCTTTTATTTATTTGTATGTGAAAAGGAAAGAACATCTAGTAATTGGTTACACGACGTGTTTACGTATAGAGGAAATAAGTGATTGTCATCGATCCTATGCTATTTGGAATTAAATTGTTCACATATAAAAACATGTACATGAAACTTAGTATTTTTGTATAAGGAGAGGAGATATGGAGAACATCGGAGCTCATCATGCCCTCTACTAAACATGGTAGCATTGCCTAAGGGAGGCAGTAAGACGTATGTTAAGAACTGGCGATGGTGCGCGAGGAAAGTTTACACTAATTTTATCGTAGGTGACTTAGATCCTATTTTAATATGTTTTTCAACCCCCCTAGGCCCGTCACCCAAAGGCTATTTTTATTTTTCTTACCTCTACCATACGTCAACAATCATTAAGACATAAAGTTAGCAACCTTTACACTAGCCACCGAGTAAATCTAGGTTCGGCTCTTTCTGTTGCTCTTTAGTTGGAATGCTAAACAGGTGACTCTTCCTAGTTCCTCTCGAAGGGTCCCTCGGGCGTAGTCACCCCAGCGTCCGACTACGCAATCTAAGAGCTTGGTGGCCTCCTAATTCGATGAAATAGTATTATAACAGCTCTAGGCGAGACTCCCATGGGAACTTGCGAGTTTCGCTACCTTAAAAGAGGCTTTAGGCTAAGCGCCCTGCCCTCTCGAACTTGCGGAATCTGCAAATGTCGCACATGTAACAATATCAGAGTTATGTAAATTCGCCGATTTTGCTATCCAAGCCACGATTTGATCATTTCACCTCAAAAATAAAAAGAAAATAAATCGAGTTTTGTATTGTTAAAAGATTAATCGGACGACGTATACTATTAATATATTGATATTTTAAAACTGTAAATAACATTTAAATTATAACTGTCGATTAAATGTATCTGATCACACGAATTAAAAAAATAGCGTGCGTTTCAGTAGCCGCTAAATGAAGACAGAGAGGTTTTATCCGGTAGGAGACAGACAATCAGCAACGGAAGATTATTCCATGAACGATTTCCACTTGAAAATAAAAATAAAGGAAATCGCATTAGTGGATACGTATGTACAAAAGATTATTTGCACGAGTGTTAAACAGACGCGGTTACAAGTGGCGAATATCAAAACAGTCTTGTTCCGCATGAGATAAGGTAAACATGATATCGCAACGCCGCGCCGGCTCGCTGTTTGGGAACCGTGGCGTGTGATAACGGAGGGAAACGGGTGACCGTAGCGACAAGTTTACTTTTAATATCGTATACCAGCTTACTTATCGCATAACACATGAACTTATGGTAAACATTCGCGGTGTTAGTGAATTTCTTTGAGATTGATTCCGATAATCAGAGATTTACTGAGAAAGATAAATATTGACATTCTTCAGGCGTTCCAGTAATATGATTTGATTTTTTATGAATAAAGTTAAACTAATATACTGGGAGTTATATTCATAGACTTTATACAACTGGAAGCATTTTATCTGTATTATGTGTATCTATGCGATTAAAAAAAATTAATAGCACAATATTATAATAGGTTCATATGCTAGGCACAGTCAACTAAACTTCTATTTCTAGGTAAATAACTCCGTAAATCCGAGACGGCTTCAATGAATTGATTTATCTAGTACAATTAACAAGACTGTTTTAGGATCTCTTATCTGCGCGTAAGCAAGTATAGTTAGTCGTCTCTCACAAATAGGTATAGTTATTCGATTGAATTTGCATCTTTTTTATAATGTCACCTGTTTTGAGAGGCCTGTCATTCCCCCGGCCTTGTGTGGGGAAGGGACGTTACAAATTCGAGTAAAATGAGTTTTTAATAAAAGAGTTTTTATTCTACATTTTTTTTCTTCCATCGCGAGAGTTGAACTTATTCTAATTCCTTTTAAATTGGGCACTTCTAGGAGAGTAGATTCTTCTCACGGCGTACATAAATGGTCACAGTAAATGATCCTTTAATGAATGATACACCTGATAACTAATGAATAAATGAATTAAAAATTCGTACAATCAGGTCTTCCTCAAAATATTGATATTTATTTTGTTTGGAACACAAATGTCAGTCTCGATGGTACGTCGTTTTAAATAAGGAACAATTGTTAAAATAGAATAAAATGTGTATTCTATATTACGCAGGAATTCAAATTTATTAGTGCATTAATCTATGAAAATTCGTGTACGGATATGTCTAGAATATTCGATAACATTATTATCATTAGACTGGGTATACACTTTTGAACTAGACTACAATTATTGCAGATAATGTTTAATAAATATTTTAAAATTTACGGTGGGCACATATGCGTACTTTAGTTATTAATTGTTATAATAAAAAGTTATATTTAAAAGTAAAATTATTATTCAGAACAATATTTTTTTTAAAATTTATTGAAAAAGAAATCTAAGGGTGATTAGATCTTTATACAACAAAGTGTGAGTAGTAGCAAAGTTATGTGTAAACACTGGTTTATTACAGTTATAAGTAGAAAAATGTCATTTAACATAGCCAATATTACATTGTATAGGTAATGTTAGTAATCTTTTCTTAGCTTATTACAAATAGCGCCGTAATCGTTAAATAGCGTTATTATTTATTTTTAGCTATTAAAAGCTTGTTATAACGCTATGAACACCATTTAACGAACAATTATTACTTGAAATATACAAGTAACAAAGAGTTATTTTCTAGATCTTCGAGTAATAAACACATAATTGTATAACAATATAAATGATAATAAATTAATTTTCATTGTGTCATACATTTATAAATATTTTTAATCATTCACATGTACATGTTATTCCATTTTTAGTCTGTATTATGTGATACATACAACTAAAATATAAAATAAATCAATAAAAGTAATAAACGTTATTAATTTCTTTTACAAAAAAGGCAGGCATTATTAACACATATTTGCTGTAGTGTTTTCTCATACTCGCATGTTTTTAACGACGCCATACAAACCGGTTCAATATCACAAGCACAACAATGTGTATACAACTAAATATTTTTATTAGTTTTGTGTCGTGACCGCAGTCATTGTTTTGCGTTAAAAATAATTCTCAAGATTTGCCTGTTCGTTTTAATAAATTTGGTCTGTTAATCAAACTTATCTTGTTAATGTTTTTGTGTCACCTAGATATTTGCACTGCTATATTCGTAAAAATTTACATCTTTGAAAAACAAAATCTTTATCTAGAATGCTATAAATACTTATTACGGGTGTTCATATTATATCAGATTATATATTGTGATGCCAAAACTGTTAATAGAGAGAGATAAGAAATTTTAATTAGAATGTAATTGATATTTAATGGAATCAGGCGTTACCTCGCGGAAGTCCATCCTAAGTAAGAAAAGTGGTCCTTTTGTGGGCGGTGCATTTCATTGCACGACTACCACTGCATGTGCGGAAGTGGCTAAATATTGGTCTTTTTCTTACTTGTAATTGATCTGTTTATTATATACAATTTCTAAGATGTACAGAAAATAACATTAGTTACAAAATCAACTCCTTACAGATTATATAATGAATATGCTGTTTGAACTATTTGTTACTTGTTTTGACAGTTTATTTAAGACACATTAGTTTAAAGATAGCATACATATGAAATGCGTAGTAGTGCTGACATGCGAGTTCATTTTTAGTGACGCGCATCTTTAAAATTAAAAAAAAATTCAAATATTTGGTTTGACCTGAGTTTGTTTTCAATAATATTACCACCTTTAAAACATTTAGTAATTTAATATGTAGCTATATTAAATTACTAATTTAATATGGCTATCCTAAAAGATCTTTTATCCACGTATTTTTAAGATATTGCCCTTTATATTAAATAAGATAAAAACAAACAAAAGGAAGAATTAGTTAACAGATGAAATTAGTGAGTTTGTTTGGGCTTCAAGTGCAAATAGTATAAACACGAAATAGAAGAGTCAAATTGAGACTAATTTTAGCACCAAAACGGTAAATAAATCTATCTATTATATATCTATCTAATAAGTTTTAAATCTCTCTAATTTTATATGTTTGTCTTGTATATGTTTTTTTTGGTTTTATATATGGTTTTGTTTGTATTATATATGGTTTTTATTTCTAACTAGCTTTGCCCGACCGACGACATCATCCGTGTAGAGTTTAACAAAAAAATATTTAGCATATTTAGTTACTTTTTATTCAAATTTTTTGTTTAAATGAAAGTAGCCTAAGTGCTCTTTATTACATTAGCTAGCATTAGCTACCTACCTACCAGTATAAGTCTCGTCAAAATCGGTCCAGAGATTTCAGACATTAGCACAAAGACAAAAACTAAAAAAAAAAAAATCGTATATGTAGCGTATATATTTTAGCGGTTATTTTAATATTACAAGTGTGTACTCCAATTCATATGTTTTTCATTTTCTATGTTAAGTGTAAATGAAAAAGGTAAAATACAGTAGGTCACTAAATTAAATGAGGTACTAAGCTAGGCGCCATCTCAGCGCTACCGCCTAACCTAAAAATATTTTCAAATGTCACTTAGACACTTAGACAGCAGTGAAAATACAGCCTTAGAAATATTTTTTTTCATAATTATAGTTACCGTATTTGTAAATATATTTTTTTTAGTTTTTACTTATGATTACAACAACACTGCTTTTTGTGTCATACAGACACCACAAATATTATGTTACTATTATTCAAAATGTTGACAGCCCGAGTTTAAAAGGTTCACTATCACCGTTGTTGCCCGTAACACCGACATAACACGACTTTTTACCGTTCCTACGGTATAATAGGTTCGATGAAGTACACAGAATATTTTAATTCTTATTAACTAATTTTTTAAGGACTACAGATAAAATTAACAATTTTACTAATAAATAAAAAGTAATTAAAAAAATACAGGGCTAATTGCAATTTCAACGAATGACTATAACCGTAAACGAAAAGATACTATAACTATAAATGACTCAGATAAAAAATATTTACCGCGAAGTTATTGGCACATATATTGATATATTTATTCACAGTATGGAGGTAATAGTGATATATTAATTATGAAATATTAACGAGCAACGTGGACGTGTAGTAGCTAATGAGTGGAATATTCGAGCGGCGATGCATTTGTGTGTAAAGTGGGTCAAAAGGCCTATCGCCGTGCGCAACAGCTGATGCGCGCGAGGTCAACGGCCCCGTGGTAACGAGGGCAACGACCTCATCCGCACCCCACTCTTACGAATGGAGTATAAGGGTTGTACTTTATTTATTTATGCGTGAATCGCACGTGTACACCGACTTGAATCTCAAGATTTAGGATTAGTATTGATTAACCATTTCAAAAAAATATTTCTTATTTCAATTTTGATATACATTTGATTTTTTATGGTATTACATGATACTAATTATTAATTTTCGTACCTATACATCAGTGATAAGAATCATTGAGAATATTGCACAGGATTTTTTAACGAAGTCGAATCAGACAAGAGGACATCTGTAGCCGTACGAAAGTAACCAAAATAGTCCAGCGGTTTGTTAATAGAAGTGACAATGTATAGCCCCTATAGCGTATAGACCGAATTGTCGCCAGGGCCACAAGATTCTGGAGACCATGGACCGGCAAGAGCAGCTAAGGACGACCTGCTTCAATGTGGACAGACGACCTGTTTAATGTCATGGAAAGGCGCTTGATGCAGGCAGCTTATAACCGGTCTTAACACTCTATGGTGGCCTTTGTTCAGTGTGGACGTAATACTGTTTAAATTATGACGATGACATGTCATTAATCATATACGAATAAGACGTGCCTGGATTATTTCACAGCTACAAGAGTACACAGCTAGTCAGGGTCGCGGTATCAACAAAAGCTTTTATTTGAAGCATTGAACGTCGGCGTTTTTTCTAAAAGCTACTACACGTTATTACCAGAATGATTTACACTTACGACTTCGTATGCGGCTGCGGAACAACGAAAAAACTATAAGTTTTATGGCAATATTTCGCATGTAATGTATCACTCTTCTTAATTAAATATTAGAGAGATGTCGTACAATATCTTGTCAAAGTGAATTCTGACAGAACAGATATGGGGTGTCTAGAATATGCCAATACTGTCAAAAAATTGTCTCTAATTCTCTAATTCGAGCTCAATTGCAGTAGTAAGACAAGGACTAATATGTAGCTACTTCCGCTATGTAGCAGTAGTCGTGCAATGTAGTGTACCGCCCGCTAGCCCGCTGATAATTGCGGTAAACAATGCGAATTACTCAACTACGACCGTCAATTCACTCAACTCGTGTTTCACTCCTCCACGGGGCATCCTCACGAGTAATGTTACACTGATCAGTGCCAAACTCCGAGTGTTTTGAGTCACTCGGTGTTTGGCTGGTGACTTTATTGCACGACTACTGCTACATAGCGGAAGTAGCTATATGTTAGTCCTTTATCTTACTAAGGATGGACTTCCGCAAAGTAACGCCTGAATCTATTAGATATCTGTTGCAGAAGTTGAAGAGTCTAGTCGTCTAAATTCTGTAGATAACGATGCTTTGTCGAACAATACTCACTGGATAACGATCGCTCAAACATGTCATGACAATCAAATCTATAAAACTGCTTCCTAGTATAGTTCATGGACCCTTCCGCTCTGTGAACTTATGACCGATGAAGCTGTAAAAGCCTTAGGGTTAGCAGAATAAACATTTTCGAAACAGCACTAGTAGTACTTCTACTTCCAAAATATTTTAACTGTTACCGAAATACTCATACTTTATACAAAGTCACAATCAGTCCTACCAGTTATGGGTGCAAGCTTTCAAAGTGTATAGCAGATACAAACAGATACTCTACAAATACAAATATCCAGTACACAAAATAATTTTTAATCAACGCCAGAACAAAAACAAACTAGAGTACCAAAAACACGGACACAAAAAGCACAAAACGAAAATGTTTTTATTTGGTTCCAAAAGAGGTTAAATAAACATTTAATAGTTATTAACTGAGCACTGATAGGCCAGCGATAGAGGACTGAGACTTGAGATCATAGGTAGCGAACAGTCTTATATAATTCTCATTGTGTGTTAATCATATACCGTTGCCACTGCTCACAAACAAGTTTCCAGAGGATTGGCAGCAACGTCCTCTGCGTACCACAATGCGATCGCGAGCCCGCCTGCTAAGCGTGGCGATTATGGTATATCTCACATAGATATCTTTGTGGTAGGCCTATAGCTAGTCAGTGGGCGTCTATGTGCTGAAACGATGACGACGAAATATTTACTAAAGAACTTTCTTTTGTTGAAATAGGCTTCTTATAGCTTATATTTTCTTTTTAAATCTGAGGTTCAAAAGTGTCTTGTAAATATTTTAAAGTAATTTTCGCTTTTGTAAAATGTTTATGCGTTTTAAGTTCCAAGTATAATCTATTTTCTTCAAGTTTCCTTTGATTTTGATTAGTTTCATTAACCAAAATTGCAATATACTTAGTTACTGCCGTTAAGCTTAGACCATAACATAGATGATGACGTCTACAGTTCCAATCAACGAATGTTGCGATCACATTTCTTTTCGAAAACCTACATAAGTTTTGTTTCTCAGTTTTTCATTACCACAGCGGTTTCACGGAAAAGCAAACCTACTTGCTAAGTAAATCAATTAATAAATTAAAGTACAAAGTAATAAAAAAAATTGAAAATGATCTATAATAATGTATGAACATTGTAGCTGCGTGTCATTTAGGTAAACCATTGTGGAACAGATTTTCACATATGAACAACAGTAAAGTTGCAAGAGTTACCTTTGTCACCTCTTCCAGAGTTATCGCTTTGTGATGCAGTAGTTAGCTTATACGTGCTGCCGATAATCTGCTGGGAGCCTTGCTTTCAATCTCTCCTTAAAACTATACGAGGTAAGACGTTGATGGTTCTTTTCTCCGATGAAGGATACAAACCCCAAGCTGATTCTCCGGAAACCTTTGTGCTTCATTGCCCAAAGTCTAAAAGCTATAGTGCTCTAGTGTTAATGTACTTAAAGTTCGGGGAAATAGTAAATGGCACGGGGAAAACAACATTTATCCATGATAAAAAAGTGTGTCCGTTATAACAACTGCCAAGCATTAACGTGTTCCTGTTGGCGACGCGATCTATTGTATATTTAGCTGAACTAATAAAACGAATGATATGATTTATTAATTATGTTTAATAAGGTCTTGTATGTCGCAGCACTTACAATCAAGTGCAATGCTCATTTCACTTGCTGGCATAAAAATCTAAAAGGGATCGAGTTCACCTTGACTGATTTAGAAGTACGTTAAAACACCGATGTTCGGTCAAGGTGACCAGAGATATTTGGATCAAGGCAAATATCGTTGAATTTTCAGGGGAACCACTGTTTTGCTAACCAGAACACTGACTATTCGTTCAGAGGTGAACATAAAGTATTAAGATGATTATAAATAAAAAATGTAGTCTATGTTTACCTTATCAAACAGTTTGAACTATTGTAGCGAATGATTTAATATATCTAGTCCTATCCAGTTTCCGATTTAAAAATACGTTTTGTTATAGCCACATACGATCATTTTTAATGACCACTTATATACGCCACGACAAGAATTATAGATGTGCCCATTTACATAGAAAATAGAAACAGATTGAGCTCCCCTATAATTGTCATTTCAGTCCGTAGATATCCACCGCAAGCTCTTTTGCCTTTCTCAAAGATATCTATGGGGGGTTACACAATAATCGCCACGCTTGACAGGCGGGTTGGCGATCGCAGTGTGTTATTATGGTATGCAGAAGACGCTGCTGCTCATCCTCTGAAAACTAGATTGTGAGCAATTATTATACAAAGTGTGAATGAAACCCGTGACCTCAGTCTCAAGTCTCAGACTACGTTCTTGTTGAGGCCGTCGAAGGACGCAGGATGGAAGGCCCTTAAAACCAGTCCTATTGGAAATCTATGGAGGAGGCCCGTGTCTAGCAATGGGCGTTCTACGGCCGAAATTATAGTAATCATTTACGATAAAAAGGTGTTTGATTTTATTTCAAAATATATGTAGCCTACAAAGCGGTAACAGATTGGGTATATACTTACGTCTATAAAAAAATCTAATGAACTCTATAAAAGCATTCTGATGTCACAATCTTGTGGGTTATCCAGCGGAGTTCACTGAATTAAAAATATGTTGTAACAGTAATGAAACATCTGCTGTTTACATCAATGTTTTTGGTAGCACCCTGCTACATATTATTTTTGTAACACAAATGGATCCACGAAACTAAAAAAGTCACGATGTTTTGGAAAAATTACAAAACAGATGAGATTTAAAAATTATATTATTTCGATCAATAAGGTACAATAGAACGCAAGCAAACATATTACGTAAATAATTAGCACCACTACGTTGACTTGATTTCTTTTTATTACATTTTCTTTATATTTTCTTTTTAGTCGTTGCAATCAAGTCTACTAGTCTAAGGTAGTGATTTTTTCTTTAACTCAAAGAAAGCTACATTGATATGACAAAGAAATTACAAGCAAACCACTAAGTATCGGACTTTACGTAGAAAAGATTTTGATATTAACTGGGAATCAAACTGAGGGAAGATAAAAATCAGAATCACTTTTAAATATTCATTGTGATGTTAATAAAATAAATTTAAAACAAAAGAAAGGTTTTAATAAATGTCTACGTGAGCCTCGAACTTTCGAGAAATAAAAGCAATCAAGCTCCACCTAGTTTTGTTATCAGAGAAGACACAAATTACAAAAGCAATTACTTAAGTAGGTTGTATTTAACTAGGGTTCGCCTTCGTTTCATTTTTAGATTTAATTTTTAGCTGTGATTTGTAGGTTTGCATTGTTCTTTAAAGAAGCAAATGATTACAATAGGTTTTGTTATAATATCGAATCGATTGACTAAATTTGAAAATCACGATACTTCGCTTCGAATTACAATCAAACTAATCATTAATTTATTGGCACTCGGGAATACATATTTCAATCAATAAGTCTCCAGTTTGATATAGTATATATTTACAACATTGACTGACCAGAGATGGTCCTCTTTTTTGAGTCATATCCTTCACTACCGGGGATCGTGACACTTTTTATGATATTTGTCGTGCGCTATCTATGGGGTCTTCGGCGGTGTATATTGCTTCAGCTACTGTTCTATCGAGCGTGTTTCGGACCTGATCGGAACAGTAAATGAAACTGCGCCTCGTGGCCGCCGTCAATCTACATTTCACGGGAATACGTCAGAGTAGTATTAACCCATAAAAAGTACATTACAAAGTTTCATAAATGTTCATCTGCCCGTTAGTTTATAAGTTATAGTTATTACAGGGACCACAGTTTTCTAATTTCGAAGACATGGCCCTCTGTTTTAATAAAGGGACCACGAAAGATACAGGAGCATTCAAATGAATTTACACTAGAATTATTGATAGAAATAAAGAAGAATTTCAAAAGGACGTTTCTTTATGGGTATGCTATGTGTTTTATATAGACCTGTTTACATTAAATAAGTAATTTTAATAAGAAATAATTGTATAATAACATTGTTAATAACGAAATTGTAATTTTTCTGTTACTTCCAGATCCTGGCGGTAAACATGGCCACGTTGTCGAGAGCACGTAGGCAAGGGTTGGCCTTGAATGAAGGCGATACGCTAAGGTCTCCGACACAACGACGTTTGGGCGCAACGAGCCGAAATACTTCCGTCCATTGCATTACGCGCTTAATGAGCCTGTGGAATGCTTTTTAAATTATTTATGTGCTTGTTTTTGCTCAATGTACGCTGTTCATTGATTTATCGTCGCGGAAGAAAGGTTGATTGAAGTTTATTATAAAAGGAAATATTTTTTATACAAGGTGCTCATCAGCACGTTGTTTACAGCAAGATCACATTTACACCATCCACATTGGGATATATTTTAGTGTTTTATTATCCAAGCTTTTATTAGCTAGAGAGCCCTTAAAAACGTTAATCCAAGAGCTGTTTGACAGCAGAAATAGTGGCCGTTGTATTTATCTGCCTTGCAAAGGTAAAACCAGTATAAAGAGTACTTATCTAAATGTTAGTAACAGAGGTAAGGATGCGTTTACATTAGAGGAAAACCTTTTGCTACTTTTTTTCACCTTATGTCCTCCTTATGAATACTTCTCTTTAGTATATGCCGCAGTGTAGAATGTTTACTTAGTTTACTGAAATGTAATTGTGTTAATAAAATAGTGACTCGTTATTGTCACTTGTCTAGGCCACTCCCATTAATTTATTAGTTCATAGTAAATTTTAAAGACGTTTTCACATTAATCACTTGAAGTAAGAGTTTCAGAAAATATGGATCACATCTTTAATAAATATTACTATAAAATACCTTCGCCTTCACCTATTGATTGGACATTTCACAGACTGACGCAGCTTGAAACCATTGCCAAAATTGAGGTTGATTATTTACGTTAACAAATTCATTGATTGTTTCTCTATTATGCTTTGGCAAATTTAAAAGTAAACAGTATAGTCCAGCGGATTTGCAAGTTCAAGTGGAAGGGGGCAAGTTCCCATAGCTCGTAAAACTGATTGCCGTTGGGACTTCGAGATCAAGGAGTCCGCCCACAAGGAAGACAGACAACCTTGTGACGGTTTTCGGCTGACTTTGGATTCAGATCTGTAACCGATCCTGTTGGAAATCTATAAGAAGCCTGTGTTCAACAATGGATGAAATATGGCTGAAATGGTGATAATATTCCAAAAATAAAACAATCTATACATATACACCTTATATCAAAACAAAAATTAAATCGGAAAAAAAACTTAAAGCCTATTTCGTGTATAAACACCCTAAACAGCATGATATCACAAGCCCTACAAGGAAAATCTGTAAATGATTTATTTACTGCGTTATTCTGTGGCGTATAGATCATTTAATTGTTTTATTACCGAGCAAATGAAGCATTTAAAAATAGAACATTTGCGTTACTTGAAAAAGTTTCCATTGTGCAATAATTTTTTGTTATTTAACTTACAAATACATTATTAATTGATATTGACCGAAACTACGTGTTATTTATAGATTAATAAACACGGTACAAGAAAAATTAAAAAAAATCAGTATTATAATTTTCGTATTCCTTTATTTATAAGCATTTGAATACTCGTAGTCTGTGGCTATGGTAGTATGACAACCAAGGGTAAACTTTTACTACGTTCAATATTTCAACGACAGTTTTTTGCAGTTCAAAAAACAAATTTAAACATATTTAAACAAACTCAAATGCACAAATTAAAAAATATTCATTGTAAACAAACGTTTAGGATCTCAGATAAAGTTGATCAAACACAATGAAAAAAGTTAACAAGACGGTATTTATTTTGGTACTATGTTGGTATATACAGGTTGTATTGGTTATTGGTGAAACAACTTGAATGGGTGAATGTATAACTTATTTGTCAGCAAAAAGTTTTAATGATTTAACATATGTTCCCAATCAACTTGTTATAAAAATTAATTACTCAATAATTCGTAGCATCACTTTATTGTTTTAATTAGAATGCGATTGCGACATTAACTTCTGGTAGTACAAATTCTGCAGGAACAGATAGTAGACGATAATTAATTTTAATATGTAGTAATACGAAATTTTAAAATGCTTTTTCCTATTATATTATCATTACGTTATTTATTGTTTTTGAAACTATTGATTTTTGGATAGGGTGCCTACTTCTTTTAGCCGGTAGACGTCGACTCTAGGCATAGGTCTCCTCCATCTTACGCTGCTCGTTGGTCAACCTAATAGCGGGCCTAGTCACGCCGCATTAAGCGGTGTACCAAACATAAATTCACAGCAACTATACAATTACCCCTTTAAAAATTTACACCTATAACCAATCACCCTGTATAAAGATCTTAACATCTTTGTTTAAGTATGTCTAAAAGATTTCAAATTAATAACAGAACCTAAACCAACAAAAAAAAATGAGTGCCAAACAAATGTTTGTAAAACGAACTCGGCAGCAAAACTACACATCGCATCGGGCAATAAAGACGTATTAAATCAACTTGTTATGGCAACACAAATATTTCGGGTCGTATCGGGTAACGTGCGTTCATGTGTTAATCGTTAATATAAACAGATATGTTTCCACCGCGATGTGCTAAACAAAATGTTTTTCTGTGCTTCAGTAGCATTCTTTGGTCAAAATAGAGCGTAATGCAAAATTCATAGTACACAATTTTTTTAATACTAATAATATAAATGGAAAGCTTATTTTCAGAGTGATTATAGACACACAACACAAAATTAAAACGTTACTTAGAGCAACTATTACGAACCGATTTAGTTGTATATTTAATACATAATTTACGATTATGATCGAGTATAAACCATAGAACTTTGCGAAAATGGTAGACTAACGATATAGTCAACTTCGCAGGGTGTCGCTAGATGGTGGCAGGGCATGACCGGTCATCGATTTTTGGAGAAGTCCTATGCCTTGCGTAGAGCGTCTATCGACTGATATGATAAAGATAGATTTTATACAATTTTAAAACATCTCTTTATAATATTTAAAATTTAAATATGCATTATTAAAACAAAGACGTATTCAAATTTTATTTAATTATACAAAATTGTTGTTTATTAAACGAATAAAGGTCACAAGAAGACTCGAGGAAAATGTGAAAGTTCATCGACAGATTGTAGTTTAGACCAAGATATACAAAGGTTTGTAAACCCATCGATAATAGATGAATACTTATAGCGATTGTTATTAGAACAAATAATAAAAATTTTCAAAAAAAAATACTAAAGGTCCTTTGAATGCAATAAGAAATGGAAAAGACCACTATGACGCTGCCTTTATGCGAACTTTATAAAATTATAGACACATGAAGATGTAGAAACAAACAGACCGATCGCAAATCCTTACAATTTTAAAAATATTTCTTTATTGTATTAAACGTAACCCGTGCCAAAAAATATTACAAGAAATATCTCTTTTTGTTGACAAAGTGATCGTCACATGAAATATAATATCGACTAATTTTGATGTAAGTACTCATGTCTCGGTAAATTTTTGCATGGTTTTTTGTTTACAACTTAATTTTGTTTAAAAAAATGGTGCCAATAAAGATATGTATTTGGCTTGCCTAAGATACACCCATTATATAAGATACACCCATTACAGTTAAAGTTTTAAAAATGATACCGTTAAATAATAATTAGTCAGTCCGCAAAGTAAAAAATTAAAGGATAAGATCGTTTAAAATAAAATATTACAATGTGGCCATATTATTTTAGTTGTTATTACTATATTGTGCTCAATCTAAATAACCCAAATAACGTCATAACTATTACTTTCTTTTATATTTATGTGATAATTCGCCATTTTATTTCAAATGTAGGATACAGTTGTGCTCACTGTTCTCATTATAAAGGTCGCGTTTACATAGCCACGACATTTTTTTTAAATAACCTAATTTGTTCATTATTACTCGTTTATTATATCAACTTCTTTAAAATTTTTATTCTTCTCATAGATACTAAGATTTTAATTTTTTTGGCTGTTTTTCATACTTTTAAAATAAAATTGACAGAATATATAATTGAATTCAGAAAGCATATTTTATCTGTGTTTATAGATATTAATGTCTATGCCCAGTTTTAGTTTTAACAATTTATTTTAACAGAAATTAAATGTAATTTGCGCAGTTTGAACGCAGCATATAATGACTTTTAATAAAATTAACTGAATTAACTAAATTAGATGTCTTTTTTTCTTACGGATCAAAAAACCGGGTAAATCTGCTCGATGTGGATTTCGTCGCGCTTTGAGTAATAAATTATTCATCGGATCCAGTGACAAGTCGTTTCGTTCCCTCCTAATGTCTTATTAAATATATTTTATTTCACTCCAAATATAAATAACGACAGTTATACCGTTTAATGTCGCGATATTTTTTTAACGAGCATTTACTGTGTTGTTATTTTTAAAACCGGGAAACAAATTTCGGCAACAATTTCAGTAAAAGATAAGAATGATAATTTTTTAAAAAAATTAAAAAGTTTATAAGGAACTAATTTTATTTAAAGTTAATAATAACAATGATGACTATGAATTTCTATTCGAATGCGACGACGAAATCTCAAGGCACTGATAGTAAACAATAATTATTTCTAATTATAAATAATATTACATTACTCAATTATATTTTTTATCTTACTATTTCACCGTTACGTTAATTTTTATTTCTGAGACCTTTGATTTTGAAATCGGGTGTACCTGTACATTTAATCCTACTTTGACAACCATTTCCAATTATTATGTATAATTTTTTTAATATAATGTGAACTAAGCTACTACTATATTTGTTTATCTTTCCTCATACATAATTGATCAATCGATTAAGTATAGCATTATAAACAACACTCAGTTCAAAGGATGCTCTTAGAATTCTTCATACATAAGGTTGTTTCAGAGGAACGTCACATTAAGATTAGATTGTATGATCTCATTATGCCCTGCTACGCCAGGCCGTACATTTTAATTTAATTACGTGATTTTAATGCAAACTTGTCACAGATAGGCTCGGTTAACTGACCGTGGTAATGTGACACAGATTACCATAATTGAAGGCCTTTGCGATGATATACAGGCGGTCCCATAAATCAACGTCAAACTTATAACGAGTGCTGAAGTTAATTAAAAAAAATTATGTTATGTATTTTTAAAATTATTGTCATTGAAAGAAGCAAATAAAATAAAAATGAATTTGAACACTATTTTTACTACAAATCTCTGCTATTAATATTCTTCACTCTCCAACGAGGTTGTCTGCTTTTAATGACTGTCAAACACAAAATAAATGAAGCAGCTTGCTTAAAATTTGACGGTGGTTGACGGCTGCAATGTTGCATGTTAGTTACTGCGAAGAAAATTTACAGAATCATCAAATAGCTATTTTATTATTGTATGAAACCGTTCTGTAAACGACATAGAATGGCTCGATTATTAAAAAAATAAATCACTTTGTCAAATAATATTCTCAAAATTATCACTCAATTTCGCATTGACGTTGATTTGTGGGACATCCTGTATAATTCTTATCAAATCACAAGTCGTTGACTTCTACAAAACGAATCGGAGAAGTTGAAACGGTCTTCTAAATTCGTAATATCGCATTTGTGCAAGTCAGCTTGACAAAGTTCCAAATGCCTTTCACGTCATTTCTTAGACGTTTTAAAATATGACTTCTTTAAATTATACATTTTGAGGACAAACATTTTACGCCAGCTCTGAATTTTTAATGTAGTAAACAAATGCATTGTATATAGCGTGACCAAATACGAAACGACAACAAGCAATCTAATTATAGATGAAGTCACTTATAGAAATAATTATAACCGACTTTCACAGATGTGTTGGCAGCGAGGACCGAAAACAACTTATAAAGCGCGCATAACTCATTCTATAAAATTAATGAGAATTTATAACGTCCAGATACTTTTGCGCCCCACACCGCAGCGCAACGTCAATCGCCTCATATTAGAATTGCTGTTAATAGTAGATTCTCTTATGTATCCAACGAATACACAATACGTCATACGTCCATATCTAATAATATTTTATTATAGGAATTCCTTAATATTTGGTTAGCGGCCATATATCACGTTTCCCAAAGATTTAATATTTATTCTGTAGAGTCCACATAACTACAAACGCATTAACTAATTGTATAAATCTATTTTCGTTTCTGTATTTCGTTTATGATGCTTTCCTGATTATAACAAAGCTTATAACATAACGTGTTATGAGTATTTGCACCGGAAGAAGAAACGATAAGCGACGACGACGTACCACAGGCTACGGCACCACACTGACGCGCTAGGAGTCGCAAAAATTAGTTTTAAGTAGTAGGAAAAAGAGTATTTCGCTCCTCGTACCTACGCCAGGACATTCGCCTCACATCGAGTCCCATAGGGCACCATGCACCAAACATACATTACATATATACTCAAGACACCGGAAGCCGCGTTCGCCTAGCCCGTGTTGAAACGAGGGCGGTCAGAAACCCGTGTCGATCCCGACCGCAGAGTAGTCCTCGCTTCGCAAAACTTACACTACACTTCATTCACTACACTATACAGCTACACAGGTCTTTCTTCATGCGTATGTGACCGCTGTACCTGGGATACAATCGCCCAGCGTAAATTTTTAGTCCGCGAACCTCCCGTTTCCACAGGCTCAATATCGATGAAACTGCACAAAGCCCAAATCGGCTATTTAATGGAATTAGGGGTTACCTCACGGAAGTCCATCCTAAGTAAAAAAAGGACCAATATCACAAAGTCAATCACTGTTCGATTAGTGTCAAACTCTGTGTTTGACACTAATCGGTGTAACATAACTCCTGAAGACGCCCCGTGGAGGGATGAAACACGTGTTGAGTAATTTGCCGGTGGCGGTTGTGTGATTCGCATTGTTTGCCGCATACGCATTTATCAGCGGGCTGGCGGGCGGTGCACTTTATTGCACGACTACCACTGCATCGGCTAGCAGCATAACAACATTCACACCAAATGCAATTGTATGCTCGCGAGCTTCTTTGTAGCTGTAATAGCTTTGCATGGCTACTAGTTAGTTTATTCCTGCTATTATCTATTTAGGATCATTTATAGTGACCGATTGTGTATATCATGCCTTAAGTAATATCTGAAAGACGTTTGTGAGTCCAAAAAATCAGATTGAATTCTGTACGTGCTCTTTTCTAGCAACTCTAGCAGCTTTATTTAAAGTTGATTTCATTACAGGACTTATTTTGTTCTAAGTGTCTATCAGGCTCTTCTGGTATGTTCCTCTTGACATGTACAACCTTAGAATTAGTTTACATAACCGATACGTATGATATTTGTGAAAATAATCTCAAAAGGCGAACAGAGTTCTTTTTTAATTTCCTTCTCAAATCAGGATAAGTTTTTCCCCTCGTAAGTTTATCGTTAATCGATGTTATAATTCCAGCCATAAGATGTCTACTGCTGGAAATAGATCTGGCCCATTGCCTTCTATTAGAGGCTAGCACCCTGTTGTATTAAAAAGGTCGTCTATTTACCTAGTGGGTGGACGTACCCCGCTGTACTTAATGGTGCGTGGTCTCCACTCCAGAACATTATAACACCAATGATCTTCTGTTCTGTTCAATATTATGCCTGTCTCTACTTGCCAATCCGCAGGAAACGTATGTCGGTTAGTGTCTGTGATTAAACTCTTTCGGGATTTTTTTTCACGTTATCAAGCGATCGCTGTAAATGATCCAAGGTGGAAAATATTATGAATAAATGAATACTTTGTTTTTATACCTGAACCATTTAATGCGGGATGTATAAACAGCGTAAATGCAGTACAATCTTTAACCTTGATCGGCACCCGATAGCTTGTTAATCCGATAGATTTTATCTATTTAAATTTCGAAGTGTAAACGTGCAAAAGCTAAATTAAATCACTTTTGCTTATGTTTCTTTCAAGACGAATATTTGTGATGAAACTTTGGCTCAAAACTGCGTATATATAGAAAACCACAAAATGTGTTAAACGTATCAAAACTAGGTCTGATGTAAACAATGCTTGTTACAGCTATGACCTGCATCTGTTTTCATTGTTCGCTATTTCACTAACAAGATGTATATAAACATGTTATTAATGACGTTGGTATAAAGCTGATTATGTTGTATCGGTTATTGGTAACAATACTTTTGGAAGGCAAATACATAAATACAATGCATTTGTAGTGGTGATATTTTCATTTATATACACTTTAAATATATGTAAAGAGTACGAGAAAAAAGCGACCAAATGTAAGTAAATGTTGTTATGTTTTCATTCAAACATTTTAAATTTAAAACTTTTTATAACAATTCAAAATGTTCTTATTATATTTAAATGATAATACCTGGCATCAAAATATCCGCATGGAAAAAAAATAATATGTAGTAATACGAATTTTTAAAACGCATTTTCTTACTATATTATCATTACCTTATTTCTATTATTTCTCAAACCATTGTTTTTTGTACAGACTATATCGTGTATTCACTGAGAATAAGCATATGACTATAACTAAATAATTTCTAAACATATATAAGAAGCATGTTGATCTGTTGGAGTGAAATGGCCACTTAGTGACCAAACGCCATTAAAATAAGAAAGATTTCAACCATAATACAGAAACAAAGACGTGATAGCAAAAAAATAGATATGATATATCGACAAATATTTTTTTTGATACATGATTTTATCAACGCCAGATTATGCTAAATAATCGGGCGGCTTTTGGAACGCATTGCGGACATACGGATCATGATAGCACAAAAAGATTTCTAAAAAACAAAAACTAATTTATATCGCTTTCCACATCTTATCACAGTATAATAAAATAGACAAAAATTGACACTATTCCACCCTTACATACAGCAACTTCACAAGTATTCCGGGTACAGAATAACGCAGCTGAGTAAACCAAGTCCGAATGAAGTCGCGCTATGTAAATTTGACATAATTACAAGCAATGCATTGTTAATACACATTGTATTGAAATAAATGACATTGTCGTGAGTCATATCACGATGTTAGGCCGCTTACTACTGTATAATACTATGTTATGTGTTTGTAGTGCTTCCTGCTTATACAACTTCATACTTGTAAAATTCAACCAAATAAATGAAAACTTCAAAAGATGTTGATTACTGAGTTTAATATCTAAATAAGATATCAAACGCTTTGACTAGACTATTCAAATATAAATTGCTCAATCAGGAATATTTTCTATCCAGTCATAATCATTGTCATTTCAGCCGATACACACATACACCAAGACAGAGGTCTCCCCCAAAGATTAACCGGTCTTGCGCTTCGTATCTAGTGTCTTCCCGCGACCTTTGACTATGTAAGAAAAGGACCAATATTTAGCCACTTCCGCACATGCGTATTTATTAGCGGGCTGGCGGGCGGTGCACTTTGTTGCACGACTACCACTGCATGTGCGGAAGTGGCTAAATATTGGTCCTTTTCTTACTTAGGATGGACTTCCGCAAAATAACGCCTGATTAAATTAAATTCTTTTGACTATATTCTTGCTACAACTTGTGACTCGTGGTCGCCATTCGAATACTTTTAGTACCCAGTATCAACGCACAATACTCGCATTATTAGTACGTCGGTAATTTAAAGTTATCGATTTAAATAGAGTAATATAAAATCAACAGAATAACTCTTCATTCTCGCATTGATACGTTCAGGGCATAGATAATTGAGATCACGTCGGGAATAAACTATAAACTACCATTCACAAACAGAATATAAAACAATTTCCTCTTTACGAATTTTCCTACACACGTCTTTATTTTAAATCATTTTCATTAATAATTAATTTATTTTTTCTATTGAAATGCAACAGGCCAATAACTTCTGACAGTACAAAGTCTGCAGGGACAGACAATAGACAATAATTAATTATTGTGTGTAGTAAACTGAATTTTAAAAAGATTTCTTCTCTCTATATCATAATCACTTTATTTATTATTTCTGAGACCTTTGATTTATGAATATGGTGTACCATATACATTAATTGACAGAAAATTAGCTATATATATGAATCTTTTAAAGCTTTTACATTTTAACCAATCACCCTATATAATACATGGTGATAAATATGTACACAATGTTTACATCATATAACTCAACTTTATGCCGGCTGTTAAGAATAAAATTATGGAAAGAAATGACATCTGCGCCTCTTGTCGAAGAAGCTTTTTATTAAAATTCGTTACGCTTGACAAAAAATGTAAAAAGTAATGCTTTATAACTTTTCATTTTGTATGTTGTTAATTTTTACGATAGTGTTTAAATAAAAACATAAAGCAGTTGCCAAGTTTCCTTTGCCCGATTTGTTACAATAAAGGAATATAATTTGCGACTCTTGCCAAGGCATTTTGTTTAATGTATGTGACAGCTTGTACGCGTAATGTATACATAAGGCAGCAACTAAAATAGGTATGACCGTGTTTAGTACTAAAAGTACTCTTTTTTACAATTTTTTTTGTTTGATGGAGAGATTTTTTAATTTATCTATCGTTCATTTGTCAGTAAAAATCTTTAAAACTTTCACACCTATTTCCAATCAAGCTGTATAAAGTCTGATTTTTTTTTATAATATGCGACAGCCAGAGACAGATAGTAAAAAACAATTACTTTTAATATGTAACAGTTCGAATTTTAAAAGCGCTATGTTATCATTGCGTTATAATTTTTTATACCATTGATTTTTGGATAGGGCGTGTCAAACATTAATTGATCGCAAATGGGCTGTGTATTAACCCTTTTAAAACTTAAAAATATAAATACATGCAATTAAATTTTTATAAGATTATTTTGTGTCAAAATATGCATTATTAAATTTTGGCAAAAATGCATCAAAACTGCGTGTGAGATACACACACATTTAAAAACATTTGTCCTGTTTCTTGTATTAAATTTATTAACCCTAATCGTCGTAAAAATAATTCATAACAATGTTATATACATAATTTATAGCGAATTTAAATAAGTATGTAAGAATATATTACATATTTTTACAAATAAATAGATTGGAAACAAAAGTTGAATGTTGAAAAGTTGAACAGAGAATGAAGCTTTAATAGTACCTTGGGCCCTTATATGGGTGCTTAAATATTAAGGTAAAATTTAAAACTTAAATATGGGACGTTCTAAAATAACAAATGGCGGGAAGAGATAGAAGCAAATGCCGATACACGGTCGAGCGGTGCAATGAACTTTACCTTAAAATACTAATACGTACATAGAACTGCACGGTATTGGAACCGGCATGGAAGCCGCTATCGACCCGTAACACTTGCCAACTAAATATTATTACAGATTACAAATAGGGATTGCGACATACTCTAGCCACGTGTGAGCTATCGGATGGACGGATTTTGAAAGAATAATGTCTCATCTTCACCATCATGTCAGTTGACATCTCCACACAGCATCCAGTGACCTTCACAACGCCTCATCTACCGGCGAATAATTATTAATAGCGTGTCTTTCAAACTATAAAATAAATATTTGGAAGAAGTATTTAGACTTTACTCTCTAATTATAGTGTTTTAATTATTGTTAACATAACTCTACCGGTATTATTACTCGTATCCTATTTTAGGACTGTATATTAATACTCTAATGTTACCTTTAGGACACTTATGTCCAACAGTGGGTGATGTATGAATGATGTAAGGAAAAGACAACTAACGCATCCAAAATTTGAAACAATTTTTCTACTTAAAACGTGCATCAATTAGCCCGATACAAAAACATTTAATAATCAATTAAACATTAGCGTTTCATTGTCTTGTGTGTATATTTTTACAATATTCAGCCAGTTTGTGCTACATTTGCCTGTCCAGCTTCCTAAACTCCTTTTATTGAAAGCCTACGGATTTAAGACCGATTGTAAAATTTACGAAATCAGCACCGAATACCACAGAATAAATTAAAAAAAATGATATCAACAACAAAATATATGTAGGTATAAGATCTTAAAAAAGGTAAACGTTTAGTTAATTTATCATCAATTAATATAAGGTACATCGTTTTCAAAAATCAAAGGCTACGAGAATAATAAAAACATAATAAGAAAGGGCATTTTCAAAATTCGAATTACTACATATTAAAATTAAGTACCGCCAGAATTAAAAGATCCTATATTGGTCATATCTATAACATATAATCTTACTGTATAAACATATAATCTTATATAACATATAATCTTGTATACCAATCTAATGTTTCAGAATACTAGATCAGATTCAACACAGCCCACCTGGTTATGCGAACAATTCGTCACTTTTATTTCACAACGTCTCTCAATTTCCTTTTAGCCTCAGTTTTCTTTTCACGAAACCTGACTCATCAGGACTTTAAAATGCAACTGATGTGAAACTTGAGCTTTCTGATCCCGTGTTACATATGCTCAATATATACTTATTGAGCACATATATGATTTCTTAGATACAAACAGAGTTAGTACTTATTGGTTCACAAATAACACGTAAATTGGCATGGACGTTACAAAGCTAGATTTCCGCGGTCGCCTACACTCTCCGATATGTCACAATATTTTCCGGGAATCACTCCCGTCTTCCTGGTGGATGTCATTATACGCTAATGACGCTTGTCGAAATCATTTGCGTCATTTGGACAGAAATCAAAAAATCTGTATTAAATTGATAACTACGCTAGAAAAAAATAAATGTGATTTTTTATTCGTTACGCATATGAAATACCAATCAAAAAGACCGGCGATAGATCAAAAGTCACCGACGTAGCTCGAAAAATTGCTTGTCTTAAGTGGCAATGGTCTGGGTATATAGCTCATGTAGCCAAAGACTGTTGGGGCCGAATGGTTCTCGTGAGGCGACCATAAACCGGTAAACACAGTGTGAATAGGCCGCCCACTAAGTGGACCGATGACATCCGACCAAAGTTGCAGGAAGTCGCTGAATGTGACAATGCAAGATCAGTCATTGTGACGATCTTTAAAAAAACCCTGTACCTTGCAGTGGGCGTGTATCAGCTGACATGAATTGATGCAAATTAGTTGAGAATAGATTATACAATGGTAAAAGTTGATATTTTAAAATTTAATGAAATTCTTTTGATTTTAAAAATAGGATTTATTATTGTTAAGATTCTCTCAGTAACGTCACTAACTACTTAGTTATCTTCAAATGCAACACGTAATATATCAGCAAATTACAATTTGGTGTAAACAATATTATTATCATATACTCGTATATCAAATCTTAGAATTTAATATTGTGCAAGGAAATTTCCTAGTGTTATAAATATATCCGTAACATTCCACATTTCCAACACGCTTTCATTTTCTCTGTTAAACTCGAAACACTAAAAACGCGTGTGTTTGTTGATTTAATAATATTACAATCTCTCCATACCTTAAAATACAACTAAAAATGAGAGAAATTTATTCAAGAAAATTGTCTAGAAAAGCAACGGTAAAAAAAATTATGACGGATATAGCCAACATATATTTGGTAAATCCATGAGTCGATACTTGTATGTTAAACTCACTCAACACTGTGCATGTGAATATTCATAAATAAAATAAAAATATCAATGTACATAAGGTTAGCACTAGAAATAAACATAAGCATGTTGTTGCTATCTCTAATCTTCGTAAAATTAGTAATTTTGGTGTGCAATTGGCATTACAGTGCTTTGTTATTTTATAACAAATTTAAAATGTTTATTAAACCAAAAGTTTTAAAAAATCATTGTATAGTGCGAAGAGTTTAATTGATAATAAAGATTTAAGAATATTGCGAAAGTGTGAACAGAAAAACCGTCTGAGTTATTGTGGCCTATTCTCAGATTGCATTTGGTACCTTTTACTGGAATGATGCCATTATAGTAAAGCTTATATTGATTCTAGTTTCTACCTTTTTAGCTTTCTTTTTATAACGGTTATATAGGTTAAAAAACAATAAATATATTAATAATTATATTTATATAGGTTAAAAAACAATAAATACTAGTTAGTCACGATGACACTGGAAAGATGGAAGCTTAATGACAATAAATAATTCATCTGGAATATTCGATGTTAAAATTCTCACATAAACGTATAAAGAACAGTAATGTACGAGATGGTAAGGCATGAATCATTTTGGCCGAGTTCCGCACAGCCAGAGCTCAGCAATTAAAAGGTCGTCGACCTTCATTAAAATATTAATGATAGTGTTTTACTATCCCAAGATTAAAGAATTCTTTCACTGTAAATAAAATTTATTTATTTTAAAATGTATGTTCAAGATTTACATTCTGATCCACGCACGCACGTATTAGCCTTGTAATATTTCCAATGCCGAGACTAACCTCTGAGGGTATGATTCGTAATCCACTGAACAAATCCATTGTGGATTGAAGAATATCACATATCTATCAGATGTTTTGGTTTAAAGATATACCAGATTCTATACGTTTCTAAAGTCAGCTGAGTCGATTGTATAAAATATTCATTTAAATGCTAATCTAGGTAAACTCATAGAGGAACGAAGCCATGTACTGTTATCGTATGCTCGTTACTATAATGCCTCCATCGCGATCACTTTGATTTCTCCGATTTAATTACTATAAAATCCATTATATTATATAAATAAACTTAAAGTAGGATTCGGATTCCAGGTTGTTTTAGTTGTAATTCAAACATTATCATTATTTCAGCTGAAGAATGTCCATTGCTCGACATGTTCGACCCCTACAGATTTCCATTAGGATCGGATGGTCCTTTTAAAAGGCTATTTAGTTAATAAGATAAACGCAAAAGAAACACCTATCAAGTCCACGCAATATTAATGCAGCCGTTAAATTTCAGGTTAGACTACATTATAATACACACAATAACTCTACAGAATGAAAATGTAATAAATAGTTTTATACAATCTATTCTAGCATCAAACCGTACTATTTTTTAACCTTTAACAGTTGCTTGCGTTAAGACTGAAACTAGTAACGCCCTCTACCAGTTTATTTTTATTTATTTAAAAATCCACCATCGCTACTAGAAGTAATTTTGTTAATAGTGGACTAAAACTAAATAAGCAAAAAATAAAATATTTTTTGCGAGGTACTGGGCCAAGAAAAATTCTTAATGAAATTACCAGAGTCCCTCACAACGCGCTCCCCAGAAGCCAGAGGTATTTAGAACATCCAGAAGATTTCGCCTCCGAACCAAAAGAATAAACGGTAGGTTAAAAACAAATGTTAATGAATTTTAAACAAAACGGTTTTAATCAAAAAGACTATTTATTATAAATATTTAATACAAAACTAGTTACATTTTCGCCCGGCTAACGAAAATTATATATATTAAAGGCAAGTATAATATATATTTATAAGAACTTGTTACGACTGTAGTAAAATTCGGAAAATTCATTTTTATCACACTTTTATTTTGTATTTGGATATTTTCTTTCCCCTTAAAATAACTACAAAAATAAAGTTTTTTTTTTAATACGTTATTAGTCATTAAATTAAATATGAAGATGTTCGTTGATTACAAACGAGTCTTGCAACGGAACACGTTTAAAATTTTAACTACACCAATTAACCAGTTGAATGTTTATTGCTTATGTTTATGTTGTAAAGGAAACATAATTAATTACATAGGAAGTTTAAACGTTGCGCCGGGTAGAGTTACGGAGTACGAAAAGCACTTCCCTTATAGCAATGTTAATACCAGCTTATCAACATTACACCAGCAATTTAAATTATATATATTACCACATACATATACACGCAAGGAAAACTAAGGTATTGTGGAGTAAATAACATAAAGTAAAAGTTAACGAATCTACTAACTAAACTACTTAAACATTTGTGGTATATTGAACACTGAAATAAATCGATTTCATTCGAGAAATATCAAAAAAGGAACATGACATAAATTAATCGATTCAACGTAATGCAGTCATAGTAATCAAGTGTTTTTTTTTTCTGTTGCGAATTTTACCTGATTTGAAATGGTAGAACATTGTAATACACGGACTTATCCGACACCTCTACACTATTAACCTCAAGGGCTTTCCTAAAAGACCAGGTTGGACCGGTATAGACAATAGATATCGGTTGACAACTGATATTTAGTGCGTGTCACTTCGCATGTGTAAAATTGTTTAGGAAGAACCATAAGGCGTGTCTTTAAGATAAGAGAATCTATATTGGAGCTCTTACGTATCATAAGATTATAAATAATACAATATCAATATTAAATTTACCTTGCATGAATAAAATTGTAGCTTTTTCACACCTGGTCACATATTAACTTAATGATTTCGTTAAAAAAAATAATTTGAAGGCAACTCGAATAATTAAAAATATATATTGACTATTAAAAGTTTTTGTCGCATTTGACAGCTTGTAATCAACTTAGCGTGTTTGACAGTTCGCTTTAAGCTTCATAGTAATTAGTCAAGATAAGTCAGGTTATCGTCCAATGAAAAAAATTAAGATTTATGAGATGATGAGATGAATGAGATGATAATGAGATTAATTTTCTTTTTCTAACAATCATCTGGATATGTCTTAAAAATCAAAAAATTGACGACATTTAAAATAAAAAACGAGTATTGGGATGTAATCAAAAGCATATATTCTTTACTTTCTTACGAATAGCTAGCGTACATAAATTACATAAAATTGACATTTGACAACCGCATGAAAAATTTACCAATGAACGCACAATGCGTTGTCATTATCTATTTAAAAAGAAAAAAAGCGTCACGTAAGTCGATTTGCGTTCGCGCACACTACAGTCGCTTATCAACAGACGTTGCTATTTTTCCCGAGCAACGTAACTGCGCAGTAGACTATTAGAGGTTAATAAATTAATGGCCGCTTGATAAATAATCAACGCCGGACGCTAGGGTACACTGTTTTATTGACATTTTTTATCGCACTACTTCGGCGTATACACTCTTTATTGCGTACGTTAGTTATGCTAATAATGCTTTATAATATTAACATTTTACTTTGTATTAACTGATGCATCTAGTTTGAGAAAATGGAGGGGCAGTGGGCCATATACCGCACACAACTAAAGAGAGCTGGAGCCTTTAAGATTCTGGAAGAGTGGAAAGATTAACAGCATATTGTTATATCAAAAAAGCGAATAATATTCAAAAGAAGTGAGTTATGGTCAAAACTCTCTCCTCCAATGAATACTTGTATTCCAATAGCAAAAACATATCTAAAATACAATTAAAAGACCGAAAATTTATATTTTCATGATTTCAGTTTCACATTCACACTTTTTTTTTAGTTTACGTACTTTATTATCTTATAAACAGGAGATTTAATCGTTAAGTCTATGCTTTTCATTATCAGTGAATTAGCAGTTTATTTACATTTATATATAACAGATCAATTAATAGAGATATGAATCCAATGATAATTGATAAATTGATTTCAAGTAATAAAAAATTGGTTACATAGAAACGAATAGAGTACCTTCAATGATTAATATTACTTGTGACTCCATATTAGCAACATCGTCATTTCGATTTTTTTTATAAATTATTCAAGATTCTTTATTCTTAATTTGAGCCACCGAGTCAAGTCTTACTAGAAATTATATGAAATCTTAAATTTTTAAAACAGTAACCCACTAAAGAATACAATTCAAAGACACAGTTTTCATTTAAAACAAGATATTTATTACGTATACCTCGATAGTGATAGCTTTTAATAGCCAATAAATTATTGGTATCACTTTGTATAAATCGACCAAGAAATTTTATATATTTTTTTTCAATAATAATTATGCGCAGTCCATTCGTGTACATTTCTAATAAATTATCTAAGATCAGTTCTTGGTCTATAGATATTTTGAAAATACAATAACATTTTAATCATGGCCTTTTAATATTTTATATCTAAATATATGTAATGAGTTTCAACATCATTTATTGATTCAGACTAAATTTAGAAGCAAAAATTGGTTGAAGCGGCAGCATTAAATTTAAATTTTAATTAGTTTCCCACACTATCGAAGTTACATAAACATTTTTATTAATTCAATTTATTTATACGCGATAAATTTATACGTAGTGTAAAAATATAAATAAGAAAACAGTTCTAAGCCTTTACAAATGACAAGAAGCTTATGGGCCTATTTATTGACACCCTAATAAAAATATTAATGTTTTTTTTTTATATCTCGGTCACTAACCAGTAGCAACATTGATGTAAAAAAACATGTTTCAGAATACGTGTTGCCAAAATAGTTTCTATGCTTCTAACATTTCGCGAGGAGTATTAATGCGGAAGTTAGTTCTAATTTTACCATGAACACTTGATTTTTTCTGAATTCTCACCATCTATTTTGAACACGATAACATTTCGTTGTATGGTTTATACTAAAAACTGTTAGATTCAAATATGTTGTAAAATATATGACAAATTAAGATAGTTACATACAATGAGAATTTAAAGAATTTGTAAAAATCAAGGTTGTTTAAATTATCATCATCACCATCACGTCAGCCAATAGATGCTCACTGCAAGGCATATTCTTCTCCTAATCATTTCCATGACAGCCAGTCTTGCGCTGCCCTCATTCAGTACTATCGGATCATTGCCATGTCGTTTTGAAATTGATTATATGCTTGCAGGTATTTTAGTTGTTTTCTTAACGGAATTATAATGATCGTCATTGTTTTTACAAAAGAAATAATTATATTTGTATCTATATGTTACTTGCCTTTGTTTTTCTTTGTGCTTATGTTAAAATTTATAAAGAGTACACACGGTATAATTATATTATCTGTTTAGGAAGCTGTATTAGATAGATTAATTTAGTTATTCTGTTATTGTTTTTCATATTAAATGACATTAGATAATCGAAATGTCGGATACATTAGTTTAAAAATAGTTTATATTTAGCCGTTGCCGCGGCGCATGAGCTGCGCAGTTTGCTGATTTGACGGGCAAATAGCTGACATGGCGGCGTGTCATACCGCGTGGCTACTTCACGCTCTTTTATAACATCACGTGTTACACGTATACAACGTTATATAATTTGATTTTAGTTAAGCAAAATACCAATCCTGACATGAATATATTTAGGCGATGATAAAGTTTATCTTTCGCGTCTATATTTTATGAGATATTTTCTATATTTTTTTATACTCGCATGACGTGTTCCTGCGCACCGTTCTAATTTTTCTAGTGATTCGTTCAGAACAAACGTAATATTCTGGAACTTTCTGGCCCCTCCAAAACATAAAATAATGTCTTATCTAAAAAGATGGTTCGGAAGCATTATTTACAAAGTGAAGTCATTTAACTAAAAGCCAAATATTTTATTTCATTTATGTATGATGGGATATTAATATAAATCTAATCTATAATGTATACATAAATATTTTTATCAACAACATACATAATTAATAATGTATGTATTTTTTTTAAATTTAAGCTCTTTTTGCTATGCAGTTGGCAAAAAGTTACTACAGTGTTAAGAATTATGTTTGTTTATCGATGACAAAAAATATAAATCAAACATACACAACATTACTATTATATATTCAATTGATAATATTTTTATAACAAACAACTTTTCAATAACAATGTAGTAATTTTACTTCTAAAATGCAATTGTACATAGAATAACAAAGATTACTACATATTTTCCTTCGAAATCTCTTTAATCTGCTGATAAATAAAAAGGCATAATAAACACAGGGAAAAGCAATACGCAGTAAATAAAAATAAATGAAGGATATCTTGGTGATAAAAATTATGTTATTCGGGTCAGATATGACTGTTTTGTAATTAATGTTAAATCATTTTCTTTATTTTTAGTTTCTACCTTGTAGTAAATAAGTGAATTATTAAATAAAATAGATAAATTATTTTTTAATAATATTACATTCCATCATGTTTATTGAATGATTTAAATTCTTTGGTCACGTTTTTAGGGCGCATTTCAGAGCTGCTCATGTAATTCGACACAGAAGTGTGACATGATGAAGTTAGGCACACGTGACATTTAAAATTAAATAATTTAAGGCATAAAATAATCATGTAAAATTTTGTTGTATTTTTTAAAAAGCACCTTTTGAAAGAGTAATGAAAATTTTTTTAAAAACAGTTTTTATTCAATGGTTCTCAGTCGTATCTTCATTTTTTACTGACGTGTCCGTTTTGAAATACTAACGAAATCAATGACAATCTCTTTCCATACTATCTTATCCTCTGCTTTCTTCGGGAAAGTAGTAATGGAGGGTTAAGTTATTTATTTAACTTGAGAAGACCTGCGGTTAGGTGATCGCTCAAGTAATATTTTAAAGTCTACCTTGTCTACAACCAGTAATTTGTCGAAACTATCAGATTGTAAAAAATAACTTGCGACTCATTAATATCATAATGGTTTGAGGCTGGTTTGAGATATACTTGATGATGATGGAGATATATTTGGATGAACGTTTTGCTGTTCATGGTTCGCGTAAAATTTTTCTGATACCGACAATCAATTATTAAGCTTTGATTTTTATGTTAAAAACAAAAATCGAAAGATTATACATATATTTTTTATAACATAAGAGTATTTGAATTTTTATACTTTCTAATTTTTATCTATCTATTAACAGATAATCTTTTTTTAATATTTAATCTTGATAAAAATAAGTAGTGAAAACTAAATTTAAGCACACAAAAACAAACGTCGTTGTTATCGCAAATGATTTTCAGCAATAACGTTTTGGTAACAAAGTATATTTTCCCATGCAATAACCACTCTATGCAGGAACGAATGAAGTGTATTATAAGGTGACTTTCATGACGAGACGCTATAAACGGATTGTTTACTATTTAATCCTATTATTGTGGTTGCGTGTGTATTAACTATTTATCAATGTAAAGAATATTATACACCAGTATCTAATTACAGTAATGTTGTTCGGGCTTGAAAAATGTTATACAGATTGCATTTTATTACATACCTGTAGTGGTAGCCTATCGTTAGAGGACTTGCGATGAAAGATCGCGGGTTCGATTCCCGGAATACAATCTTACACAATTCACACTTTGTGTATTAATTATAGGATTGCCGCTGCTCACAAACAAGTTTCTAGAAGATTGGCAGCACCATCCTCTGCGTACCTTAATATCACACTACCTACGCCAGCTCACCTGCCAAGACGGGTGATTATGGGTTATTCCCCCAACTATATATATATTAGGGGGAGGGTTATGCCTTTCAGTGGACGTCTATGAGCTGAAACGACATATTCAATACAATTTTTTTAATTTATGCCCCCCTTTTAATCTTACAAGAAAAATCGTTATGGACACATGAATACAAGAACTAAAAATAAACTAGTAATTACTCAATTACGTCATATTTTTATTTTTTTAAACCGTCGTTTAATGTACATTATATTGTCTATATTTAACAAATATTGCATGTTGTTGTCAATTTATGATGTATTTGTACGCATGATGCAAAAGTTAGTCATGTGGTTAACTATTATAACTTAAGATAGGTCGATGTATCTTTTTATGTATGATGTAAGTTAAGAATATTTTAGTAATAAAATCTGAAAAATTACTTAGTAGCAAAACTTTGATTAATACAAAACATTTGCATTTGGTCGATATGACGTGTTTGAAAAAAAGGCAGGAACATTAAAAGCAATCAATTTGAATAATTTAAATTAATTGTCCCCATTTATTACTCTGTTTTTAAAGCACTCACACTATCACTAAAAGTACAATATCTTTCGTATTTTATTTCGACATTGCTTGAATTGAAAGATAAATTATTTAAGGATTTATATTAAAAAAGAAAATTTTAAAAGCATCGATTCATCAGTTACTGTATAAAAAACAGAATGTAAAAACTTTAAGAAATTATCTGTGTGTCGTCATATGTACACATCGATGATTACTTTTCAACCGTTTTAAGAACATTTTATTGGAATCATGCCTGTCTTTAGATCGCTAATACCACTTAGATATGTTCAGGATTTGCGAAATCGTTGACCTAATACCTATAACGTTCATTACATGTGTGCACTTCGTGGCCAAACTCGAGAAACATTTCTATTTTTATTTCGAATTTTTTTAATTTTGTTAACCTTATTCAGTATATCTATATATAAATCTCGTTACTCGTAATTCGGATTAAACATACATAAACGTTTTATTATACAGGATGATTGATTATGGGTATTAAATCAGAGGAAAATGCAAAGCTTAGTAGTCAGTAAAAAGCTTTAAAACTTTTACCACGATTTCCAATAACCCTTCATGAATTATGAATATGTCAGATTAAATAATTTATTCTATGGAAATGCCAATAATCTCAGTATAAAATCTGTAGGAACTTTGGAAACGTATTTTCGTTTTATATTATCATTGCGTTATTAATTATTACTATATATTATTGATTTTTGCATAGAGAGTACCATACATTAATTTACAGCAAATGAGCTAAACATTCACCACTTTAAAGCCTTTATACACCTATAAATGTTTAGGGTGATTGCACCCTGTATGTTCCATCTCATCTCTTCCAGTTTAAAATATATCATTTCTAGCAGAATTTTAATCTTACAATGTTACCTCCTATTCGAAACGTTATCCTCATTGGAAGACTGTGATGCTCTGGGAGTTATACATATACTTTTTCTTAATTACGCTGCGCCACCTGTTCCTATTTTGGTATCGTGGAGCATAGTGTAAGCTTATTAGTCAAGAGTTGGGCGGATTTGTTCCAACCAACTGACAGACTACGACCTCTAAGACATTTGCCCTCGACTTGTCCAGTCGTACGAATTGTTTGTCTTTTAAAGCTGTCTGACCAAAAATCTCCAATAACTAGACTAGACTCATTGGTGTGGAATACAGTTCACGAAATGTTCTGCGACAAAAAATAAATAAATAAACGAATATATCATTTCTTAAACAATTTCAAAACGACCGCGCAATAACCCTCTCATGCTGTCCTAAATATCAAGTTATGAAATGAAAATGTTAATACACTTCCGTCCATTATCTTAATTTATGGTCACCACGAATCGACGCGGCATATTAATCAGATAATTGCGTAACTTCGGCACACGAATAGGTTACAACTTTACGTAGAAATCCGTTCGAGGGATCCTTCCTTTCACTTGAGCCTTTTACCTACATGCGACACAGAGATTTTGTACAATTTTTAATCATAAAATAATCATTCATCATATCAGACGCCGAATGTCCACAGCCTTCCCTTAGATTTATAAAAACACCTGTTGTTTATGACCTGCATCCAGCGTCTTCCGACGACTCTTACGAGGTTGTCTGTTCATCACATTCTACTCTGCGCTTGGTACCATGGTTTCCACTCCAGAGTGTTAAGGCCCCAGTGAGCTTTTGTTCTACACGCTACGTGCCTTGACCACTACCTCTTCAAACCACACGTTACACTAGTACTTTGACAACATACCTCGTAAGTAATTAAGTTAAATACCATGTATGTACTCGTATATACATGATTAGAATAGTTAAGAAAGTTATAATTTTTTTAGTAACATCTTATCTCTATCTATTCTATCACCAAGTTCTACAAGGAACAACAATTAAATAATAGTTTGTATAAAAATAAAAATGATTAAATATGTAATAGAACTATATCCCTGATTAAATACATAAATTATATCATAATTATAATGAATAATGAAAAAATTGAATTTCAATAAACTTATTGTTTCTTTGGCAAAACTAAGCGCCATCTTTTCACAACCTTATGTCATCGTCAATTATACCCAAAACAACGGCAATACAAAGTTTTTGTTAAAAACCGTGTACTAATCTCGACAACTTTTAAAGATTTAGCCCAACTGTTCTTCATAGCGGTGGAAATTGTACGCAGTTAGCTATATATTAGGTGAATTGCACGCTAATTTGTCACTTTTGTCATAAAGGAATATTTTACAGAGCGCAGGATGTAACCAATACAGCTATAAATATATGTTACGTGTTTGGGTGGCCACCGGTGCTGTCTGTGGTCGATATTATGTAAACTTAGAGGGGAAATGCTCCATTTCGATAACGGTACAATGACACTGCTATTAACATAGCTGGTTTGTACCAGCTATTTTAACACTTTTGTGCAAACTATCTCTGCTAGCCTAGAGGTTAAGTAATGTAACTTACGATCGCAACTGAAGTCTTTAGTACTTGCTCCGGCTCATTTTAAAGAGATATGTCCTTACAGTAATAACATTAAGACTCATAATAAACATAATATTTTTTTTTTCATTATATCAGAGTAACAATTAAACATCACAGCCTGTTTCGCAGATTTAATTACCTAAAAATAAAATCTTAGATCGGAAAGTTTCTTTCACCAACATTATGAATTCAGCCGATTTACACTGCTGGCGATGGCCCTCCTCAAGGATTTAATGTGGGGAAGGGCAACGGTTGCCGAACCGGGATCTCCATTCCAGAACCTTAAAGGTTTTGGTGATCTGCACTATGTACTATGTGGTCCTCCTTGCCACTTCAACTTAACAGTTCTAGGCTATGGAAGATAGTTCCGTTTGTCTACGAATCTTCTCAATTCTAGTTCGATCTCATAGAAAATTCCCGAGCATAGCCCTCTGATCGGCTTGTTAAGTAACAGTGAACTTGCGAACATCTCTTTGATATTGATTTTTTTTCTAACTATTATTATGTATCTATTTAATACTATTCGTCGCTGGAATGCCTTTATACTTCTTGATACCTTTGTAGGCATTAGGCATGGACTAAGAAATAACATTTTTTACAATTAACCTTTTTATAGTCTTTTCACGTCTCTGATCATAACTTTGTGCAAGGTGCAATGGGCACCTTTGAAACGTGCCCAACAAAATGGCGGTTAAGACACATGCTTTAAACCGTTGGGGAAGTAAACAACCAATTTTGCAACCCTATAGCTATTAAATTTGACTTTTAGAATGCAAATGTCAATGATATATATCGACGTTTATGACACTACTTTCGATTGATATTACAATTAAACTTGTTTCACCATAAAAATACCATATTTGCGAATCGACAGAATATATTAATATATATGATTATTAATTATGGGTATAAATACTTTAAATAGGTGAATGTATGTGTGCATTTGCTATAATTACTATAGGGAATAAAAGCTATACAAAAATCAAAGGTTTCAGTAAAAATAAATTACGTAATAATAATATAGTAAGAAAAAGCTTTTTCAAAATTTGCATATTAAAATTGTTTATTATTTACAAACTGTCAATGCAGATCTTATATTGTCAAATTATTGTCCCGTCGCATTTCAATAAAAAATCAATCAATGTAACAAATTTAAAAGTTATCAATTTATACAGGTTGATTAGAAATAGGTGTAGAACTTTAAATCTTTATCCGATAAATTGCTGCTCATTCATCCTGTATAATGTAAACAGAGTATATATCTGCATTTGAGAAAAAAATTGTTTGGAAGCCACCGCCAGATTTAAATTTTGTGGACATGAATAAATAAACAGTATTTCGTAGATTCACTAACAGTTTTCTTAAATAACAGTTCGTTTTGAAACCCAAGACCAGTGAAATTACAGATGTAATGTAACGAACGATCTTATAACAAGATGTTAGATAAAAATCGTAAAGATGTATAAATTTTGTGTTTTTAAATCCCGATTAATACGTTATTATTGTATATTACATCACAGGTATTATGAGTAAGGTACTGGTACGTTACTTTTAATACACGTGATATAATAAAACACAAGACTGATTTAGACTTTGAGAGATTATATCGAAAAATATAAAAAAAATTGAAGAGGTACGTGTAGTGGGCGCACATAACGACAGAGACTGGTAACAAGAAAAAAACTATATCCCTCATTTTTATTACATAAAACTAACAAACTCAGTTTGCATCTATGCTTTGACAATATGAAAAAAAAGAGTTTTTAATTTATGGACTCTAATTTATAAACATAGACAAGTAATCTAGACGGCGTGATCGCGTTGTAAAATTGTCGTTGACTTACAAATGTCTTGTTGGTAGTTATAAAATAACACACCGCGACAACAAAGAAAGGAATTGTCGCTTGAACCGCCAGAGCGTACGAATCTCTCACGACATACCTTGTTAGTCGAGTATAAAAAGATACTTCGAACCTGTGGTGTGTTGGAAGTATGTTGTAATAAAAAAAATATGTCAATAATGTCGGCAAAAGGCGGAGCACGTCGCTCCTGCAGCTGATGGTCGTTGGGGCCTCAAAATTCCCGAGTAGCGGCAGATAGACGCTGTATGAGAGGGTCCGCAAATAGGTACACCGAAGACATAGTTAAGGTCACGCGGGTAAAGGTACACAGGTCATTGTGGCGATCTTTGGGAAAGGCATATGCCTTGCAATGGGCGTCTATCGGCAGAATAGAAAAAGAAGATTGTCGGCCTCTGTGTCTCTAAAGAGAGTGATGTCTTAAGAAAACTCTATTGAGACTATTCTTCCAACATACATATATAAATTGTTATCTGTATATACAGCAATTCCACGAGTGTCGTTATTCAATTAAATCATTTTTTAAAATTGAAATAACTTATCTTTGCAATTTCTTTCCATTAATAATATCGTCCGGTTTATCATTGGATATTAAACAATGTTTTAACAATTGTTCAGACGTTTTCTTATTCCCTTAATTCTAATTTAATTCGCTAGGGTGTTTTGCTTAATGTGTTTTTTCCTGTTTACTGAGCGCAAACAGGAGGCAGGGGGATTGTCGCTATTTGATACGCATCATCTTTCTCTCTGATGCGAGTCACGCTTAAACTTTTTATTATATACAATTTTTTATGGGTAAATATAGTTAAAATTGAAATATACAAAAAAAATATTAAAGATTTTTATTAAATTCTACATTAATATCTTCATTATCCTACATTTTTTGAATTCGCATTTGAAATCGCTGCCCAAGCGCTACGGACCGTTAAATGTCTAGAGCAGGGCTTCTTAAACTTTTGTCATTCACTACCCCATTCATGATTGCGAGTTTCTTGACGACCCCATAGAAAATAAATTAATATTTTTTTTAAGTTTTAATTTATTAGGTAACAATATACATATGAAAATATATAGTTTAAAAATTCATTTTGAAACCTACAAAGATCTAAAATTAAAAATTACACAAAAAATTATAAAATTGTATTTATATTAGTTTGAAACCTTCAACAAATGCGCGTGTCTCGACACTGCAAGTCCACTGTATTCCGCCAACTCTAGTGATGTTATAAAATGGTATATATAAATATTTGACATTAAAATTTCTCAACCCCAGAATTTTTTTGCTACTTTTGCTACGCGACCCCATTTGCGGTCGCGTCCCATAGTTTAAGAAGCCCTGGTCTAGAGGATTAAAACAATGTGCCGGGCCAGCTCATCAAGACTCTGCAGTAGTTTCGTCATACTTATGTTTACATCGACTTACCGTAATCGGATCGTAATTTATAACGTAAAATATACAAGAGCATTGGATTTAACCTATAAGCATCTAGGCCAGCGAACTATAATAGTCTCTTCAACTAATATCGGATATAGAATTAAGAGCAGGGTTTTGTTTGACTGGTTATAAAAAAACACACGCACACGGTTCAAAAATATCCGTGAAGCCATGGTTCAATACGGGTTTTAGACGGGATACTTAAACATTGTGACGTGTCAGTGTTCTTGATGTATAGAAATTTTAAATAAATAAAATAAATAAACGTTGTTGACGTACCCAAAGAACTAAACGATTTGACAGCTAGTTTCTGCTGAGAGTCGCCAAGATTTGGAACGACCTACCTGGGTCTATTCTTCCCGATGAGATGAACTCTGCAGCCTTTAAAAGTAGAATGAACAGGTTTCTTTTGGAAACCGATGATTAACTGATGACCGAAGCTAGTTCTGTATATATATTACCTTATATGTGAGTTACATACGATGTATATTATATACTGTGCACTGTATGCTTTCTGGTAGCAGATTTTGACACTTAAATAAAAAATGTAATATTTGACACACACTTTTAATAAAAACATTGAACGATAGAAAAGAAATGCGGTAGCCGACCTGCGGCTCACCAGCCACATGCGGTTCTTTGAAAGATATTTGTGGCTCTCGATAAATGTACTCGAGTTTAGTTTTCATTTTTGTGTTATCATATTTACCCTGAAATGTAAACACCGATCAATAATAAATAACCAGCATCGGAAAGAATTACTGAGAAGTGCCTCCACTTTAGATCAAGAGAAGTAAATTTGTTTTATTTTTAATACGTATAACAATATACACATTTTAAAAGTTTTTTTACATGTCAATGTCATTTCTGTATTATACTTTTGCATATCTTATAAATTCGTATTCAATTATGACTCACGAAATATTACAAATTTTGAAAAATGGCTCGGACCCTGGAGTACGTCATCCACATGACTTCAGCCGAGTTGCACAAACTGTTCAAAATGGAGCCTTGTGTTTTGCATCACACGCGTCAGTTAACTTTCAATTTAGTTCATTTCTCGACAAACATTTTCTTTTATTCACAAGAGCTCGTGAATTATTGTTGTTAAAATCGTGATTTATTTCATTGAGAGTGTCATTGAGATTAATCTTTTAAAAAAATGTATAACTATAATAATTTTATTAATCAAACATATACTCCGCACACACACAACATACCCTCTATACACTTGTATAATACCACTCTATGTTTCGGCTTCTTTTATCTTTTAAGTCTACTTATATAATATGAAATGACAATCCAATATCCAATAAATTTTATATTCCGATATTTGTGAACACACATCATCCGTGAAAGACCTAGGAATAAATTATTATTGAAATTTAAGTAACCGACAATACAAAACATTTAACCCTTGGCCCCTATCTCTCAATAGGCATATGATAGACGGACATTAGGAGCTTTGACCGCACGCTAGCACGCATAGAAATAGCCGCCCCGTGGTACATTGGCACCGGCTACCGCTCCAGGAGACAAACTCCTAAATTCGATTCCTTATTATGTTTGTATTTAACTTCGTAAGCTCGACAAAATGATTTAGTACAAGAAGGTACTCATAAATTACTTCTTCACATCTTTTTTAAACGGAGTATACTTATATCTTGACTTCTTGGTTTTATGTAGTCTAAATCGAATAAATTTAAATTAAGAATAAAAGTCGAATAAATTACAAAGCCGAGATTACTCGAGAACTCTTAATGAAATACAATTATGCAATTAATGATTGATTGTAGTTGTAAAAGCTTCAAATGAAAGGATTAATATCACACTTGCTTTCGATTAATGTATGGTACAACCTAGCGAAAAATTAACGTTTCCAGAAATTATTAATATCGTAATTTTGATACAGTAAGAAAAAGCATTTTCAATATTCGAATTAGAACGTATAAACCTTAATTATTGTTTTCTATCTGTCCTTGCATACTGAACTTATTGTCCCATCACATTCTAAGAGAAAAAAAAAACATATTTTAGTGATCGCTTTATACAGGGTAATTGAAAATAGGTGTAAAAGCTAGTTTTGCAATGATAAGAGAACTATGCATTGCATATATTATACATTGTCTTCTTTCTTTTTTCTTGTCTCTTTCTATACATTTACCTCTTTTAAAGCCTTTGCACCTATAAATACATATAAGATTTCTTGAAAAAGCATCGAACTATCGTGAATTTATGAACAAGAGTTTAATAATTAGTTTATTTATGTACAACTAAACTAAAAAAATACTTAGATACTCGTATCTACGTTTTACATCTTGAATTATCATCTTATTACCGCATGACAATTTGTACACTCGCATACATAAAACTGTTACATAAACAATCTACACTGACGGCTCCCACTTGGAATATATTTTTAATTATTACAAATCCCCTGTTGAAAAAAACCCACAAAAGAGTGTTTTCAAATTGCTTTTAAGTATTCTATCCTAACAGATAAAGTTTCAGTCGGAATCATTAAAATAATTCTAGTGTTTTAAAGAATAGCACAGATTTAGAATTCGACTAGAACATTCCTAGCTAATGTAAGGGGAACCAAGAGGCCACCGCCTGTAATGCGACTAGTGATGTAACGAATCCATTTTGTTGATACAATTTTTTTTTAACATCAAGAATTCGTTGAAAACCTTACCTTCAATTTATTTCGTCAAATAATGTAAAACCTTAAATTATAGCCCTGGATCTTAAATATTAAGGCGCAGAAAAACAGTAAACACTAAATAATTTGCTTTGTTCAAAGTTGTAGGATACAATTCGCGGAATATTCCCTCGTCATAGAGAAGTACGTATATGTCCGTTAAATGGAAAATATACTCAAATTCAGTTCCTCTATATTCAGAGACTTCTTTAGAAAACAATAGTCTTTGTTGATAATTTTTTATTGTTCATCATGCTACATTTACTGAATACACTCATTGCTGTATATAGACCTTTTCGAAAACCTGCTGTATGTGGTCCTTTACACCATTTCACAACATCATCTGCTGCATCAGCTGGACATAGGCCTTCACCATAAATTAGCAAAAACATCGCTTGAAAGCGACCTGCATCTGTCTTCCGATGACTTTATCAAGGTCGTTTATCCATAATAAGGGTGGACGTCTTACGCAGCGCTTGCCGGTTCATGGTCTGTACTCCAGAACCATAACTTTATGGGCTGGATACTTAGCATCCTTAACCTGGATGCTATGTGGGTAGCCCACTGACATTTTAAATTAAATTATTATTATCGATTGATTAACGATAACAATAGTTAACGCTTACTTCGTCCCATCTCTAGCACTAGATACGTTTTTCCTGTTCGAACTGTCGGACTCACAGATTATTTTCAGCCGATGACATACAAATGCAACTAGTATAAGGTAATGCTACGTTACTAGTGCATCGCTTACAATTCCAGGAATAAATTGTAAATATGTTATCTGTTGTAATACACAGACTAAAATTTTATATAGGGTGTTCGGAAATAGGTGTAAAAGTATTAAAGAGGGGAATGTATAGCTTATTTGTTGTCAATTAAAATATGGTACATCCTATCCAAATAATAATTGTTTCTGAAATAATAAAAAAAAGGATTACAGCTTAAAAAATTAATGTGATATTTCAAGAAAAATAAATAGATTCATGTAACATATTCTGAAAACACTTTATACAGGGTAATTAAAATAAATAGTGGTGTAAAAGCTTTCAAGCTTTTTGTTGATAAAGAGGCTTAACGGTGACCCCTTTAACGCTTTTTACAGCTAAATCCAATGACTCTGTACAAACCGATTCGTTTGTTATTAATAAGTCAAGAATTAAACTATAATAAGAGAAAAACTTAAGACGGATTTAAATTCAGTCCATCACTATAAGCGCTTAAATATAAAAGTATAAAGAAATTAGACTACGTATAAATTTTGTCACAATTTTTGGTTAACTTCATAAACATTTTACGGATACAACCAAAAATCTGAAGGAAACACGTATGTGAAAGTCATTTTCCAATAGCACGAATGAGCAAATTAGCAAAGGAATGCAGTTTTACTGACAGGTGATTGGCATCTCATGGCTATAGTTGCAGCGTTCTAAATTGTATCCCTGACAGAATTCCGTCCTAATCCCTCCAATCACACCGGAATAAATAACCGTGACATCTTTGTTCCACGCATTTGTACTGTCCATTATTAATCTTATTTCTATTTTGTATTTGTACTGTGTACTTTTTGGACATATCTATGTTCAACTGTGGGCGTCTTACTCCTGAAATGGTGATGATAAAGATATTTGATTTTTTATTTACTTATAATTGGTTTTACAATTTATACAAAGTTAGTGTGTAAGCCTTATATTCTAGTTAATTGCAACAACTGTAAGTGAGACTTATTTTATAATTCAAAAATAAATTTAAGTTTTTAAACAAAAGAAACAAGTATTAATAATCATACATCTATATTTAATCTGTGACCTTCTTCACAAAAATAAGACGTTTTTATCTTCAAAAAGGAAAGCAAAGAGGTGTAAAAAATTTGGCAGATGAGGCATTAAATTTACCGTTTCAGACATACATGTCTGTGGAAACATTTTGTCTTTATTTTTACGTCGCAACGGGAGTCGAACGGTTTTGACGCAAATCCTAGACGCGATCGGGCAAACTTCCAAACGGATTAAAAATGGACTAACTCTCTCCCCGAGCATATGGTGCTAGTGTAAAATATTATATCCGTTTTATATATATAATATATAATGGATACGCTTCAGATTTATGTTTTTTATTATAAACAGACAATATATATAAAAACAAATTAATCGCGAAATATGTTGTTTACATTGAAACTCGAAAACGAAGACTTGCATGAAAAAGAGTCTCACGGAGGATAAAAAAAAGGAAAAATAAATAGCGTTTTAATTTACTCTGTGGTTAGTACAAAAAAAGTGTAGGTAATTACTTTTTTTGTACTAACCACAGAGTAAATTAAAACATCTGTCCATAGCTGTCAAATATTTGACGTAAAACATTAAATCAACAAATAAAGCAATGACCCTGAAATACGTATTTTTTTTGTTGTTCTGGAGTGCGCTGTTTAAAAAATGAACAAAATTGTTTTGAAACATATAACGATAAGGGAGTATTTGTACAGGATAATTCAATATAAATCATTCAAATCTAATATCTACATTGAAGTGGGTTTTTACACCCACTTTTGAATAATCAATTATTTTTAATAATATAAAAGGATCAATGAGGTGAGTCCATAAGTAAGCGACTACTGGCAGCCAACAAATAATTCCTAACATTTTGGTCAATTAAAAACTCTTGATATCTTTTAAAAATATTTAGCCATAAATGAAACTCTACGCATATAAATAAGAAAAAAATTATCTTTACCTTCATTGATTAAAAAATAAAAGTGCAAACTAGAGCAGAGTGCCATGCCCTCTGTAGTTTGAAGGGGCTGGCACTCTCCCAAACGTAATCAACACGTAAGATATTCTCTGTAGACGTGCGTGAAATAAACGTTCAATTTAATTATTAATCATTTTAATTGTTACTTTAAGATCATGTATTATTGTACAAGGGTAACATAAACAAACTCAGATCAGTGTAAGATACAGGTTGATATTTTATTATTGCTAATTTTCCTGTCATAACAACATTTAACTTCCATTATCATAACCCGTATGTGTTATTAGTAAGATAAGTTAGAGCTATTTTCTTATTTATCACTTAAAAACATTACGTTTATTGGGCTCTCGCTTGCAGCTTTTGCAGTTTTATCAAACATTCGTGTTCAGATCCAAAATCCGCAAGGTGGGTAGTAAACAATATGACCCGACCAGTAATTAATAAAATTGATTTCAAGACAACAAAATATTCGCAAATATTTTTATCTATACGTCATTAATTTTGAAGTTCTAAATATTTTATTTACACACAATTATATAAGTTTCGTGTTCCGCATTCAATTATAAGAAAAAAAAACTCGTATATTCGCTGGACGCTTAGTCTCTCTTTTTTCTCTTTCTACAATTCATTACCTAAAAAACTATTTTATGGAATCCTTTTTTGTGTTTCATTTAATTTTCATTTATAGACGTTTTTAACTTTTCAGAAGCAATTTTGTGAACATTATTCTTTGTTCAAAAATTATTATTTCTTAGAGTTGCTGGTGTTATAATAACTAACCTTATATCTTTTTTTAAATATAATATTAAAGTTATTTTATGTACTGACTCATTACGATATGTCTAGTACCATAAGACTACACTTGAAATTGGATAAGAATAATTCCTTCACCAAGTAGAAGTTAGCTAATTACAGATCACGTGAAATTTCACCCGCAAGGAAATTAAGGGCCAGACAGTTAGCTGTGGGCTCTTCTCACCTCAGACTGCTTATGGAACCCTCGTAACTTTAAGATAGAGGATTCCATTATGGGGGTTGTTGGCGAGCATATGGACTAAATACACGGATAAAATAAATTCAAATGATGGTGATAATTTAAACATAATTTCACAAAACTAGGTAACAATAAATTGACGCGTTGACGGAAACAAAAGCACATAAATGACGCTTAGCGATACAATCTGTCAAATATAAAAAGTATAAAAATGGCCCAGTAAGTCGCTAACAGGGGTGTTCAATCTGATTTTAGTTTCTATCAAACTGGACTTTTGGTCTGTCTGTTTGGACATTTGGTCACTGTAAATGATTCTGTGTTGTGATAATAATTCAAATAAATATGATAATTATGAAGTTATATAATTAATTTTAATATTAATCTATATGTTTCACGCCACGGGAAGCGAGCGGTTACAGCTACTAGTTTTTTCATGTACACGTGGTTAGAAGTTTCTAGAAGAAATATCGCAAATGGCGCGCGCTGATCGATGTATTTCGGGCCACGCACCGGCCGCGTACTATGCGTACATTTGTAAACATTGCAAAAATTGAGATGGAGCAGACTGCGCGCGCTCGTACACGTAGATAAAAATCGAAATAGATTTTGGCTAGGCGCCGTGTGCTCGGAACTGGGTCGCCCGACTGTTTACAGCGGCTGAATGCGGCCGAGCACGCCGCAAACAATGTTAGCTCTAACCTTTACATCTGAAACACAATACTACCGCTTTGTTCAAAACACGGTCATTCATTATTAGAGTTTTCATAAATTTCGCTTGATATTTAACCGTTTGCAAGCATAACCGGCGTAGACGTGCCCCCACTAGGTACCCACAGGCAGGCGCTGAATGCGAGCAACGCAAGATCGGTGATCGCACCGATCTTTGAGGGAGACCTATGCCTTGCAGTGGGCGTTTATTGGCTGATATGATGATGACGAAAGCTTAACATCGTTAATCAAAAATTTGTTTATATAACAGTTAGTTGCATGTTATCACACGTCATTATCATTTCTCCCGTAGAACAACCACCGCTGAATATAGGCCTCCCCCATTGATTTTCCAAGAGGACCGATTGGAAGCAGTATGATCCAGCATATTCCGACGGCTGTATTCGTCGTAGATGGACGAATGACCTACGCAGCGCTCACCGGACCAATGTCTCATTAAAGGTTGAGGTCGATCTGTTTTGTTATTAATAAAAACAATTAAATAATAAAAACGTACAAGTAATGTGTAATAATATGAAGTCAAAATATACGATTTTTTACTAGAACATAAACTTATATCTTAGTGTACAAAATAATACGGTTTGTAGCGCTTGGGCAGTGACTTAAATAAAATAATGTAGCAACTAATATGTAATTGAGTATTCTAAATTGTGTTGTTAATATTTATAAACTTTAGCTGTATTTACCCATAAGAGAAAATTGTGTAAGAAAAATTGTATAAAATTATAAAACGCTGTCGTGCCTCGCAGCTGGGAGAAGAAAGATCCGAATTAAATAGCGGCAACCCTCTCCCAACTGTCTGCGTTTAGTTTAAGCGAAAAATAAATATTGTTAAAAAAACACTAGCTTAACTAAAAAAAGAAGTGTAAAAAATATTGTATTTCTTAATTTAATCAACATTAGCAGCAATACGCAGTTACAGCAGAGCGGTATTAATAAGGAATGTATACTTTTTTTTGGTTAATCTACGTGACACATGACAATACAAAGAATTTATATTATTTATTTAGTAGTGTGACATTTAAAATAATTAATATTAAATGTCGACTCTTTATAGAGCAACGTTTAATTTGTTTTATTTCAATTATTGCCCACAAAATAAAAGAGAAAAATATATTTTTATTTATCGTAATGTAATCTCTGGATAAGGAAGGATCATATTAAATATTTAAATTGACATTTAACCATTTGATATTGAGTAATTAAATAAACCCTAAAGAATATTAAGTTTATGAAATCATATAGTTTTTTAGCAAAAAAAAAAAAGGAAGAAAAGCACATGGTTTAGAGAAAATATATAGTTTTCTTTTTCCGTATAATTGAATGCGGAAAAAGAATCTGTCCTCGACCACGGTTTCCTTATTGCAAAAACTGCGTTCAAAATGTTTACAATAATTTAAGCTGACAGACGTCGCCAATTTATTTCAGAAAAAATGCAAATAGGTTTTGGCGCCACTCTGGTAGTCTTGTGCCATAGACAATACTTATAAATCCAACTAGCGCTTGATGTTATTGTCTTTTAATCACCCTGAATTTTGTTACGGAAATACAAATTAACGATTGGTTAAATATGTTTGTGATTATATTTAAAAAACTATAAACATATATTATAAATCACATCAGAACCTTATACTCGCAATATCACGAAACGAATCTAAGGAACATTCATAAGCCGCCATTATAGGTAATATTGATAATAATAATAGAGAGGATAGGTAATACAGATAATAAAAATTTTTATTCATAGGTTATGTAGGAACTTTGTAACATCAGCTTGACTCACATACAACAAAAGGAAAAAATATGTAAACCTACGTATTTCTGTAAAAAAAGTCTGAGGTATTTCTGACATCCACGGTTCAGCTAATTTTTTTTTCAAAGTAGGCCTATGTCCTATCAGTGAAAACACCAGATTGCCATGTTCATTTACAATATCCTTAATAATTCAAAACTTAAGGTAAACATGGACAATTTTTTTTACAATTATACGAAATAATAACGAACATTTACCAAGAAGCAATTAAATCAATATGTCAATGACCTACTCCATCGGAAGGCGACGAATGCGTTCATTGCCAGTTCTGATTGCATACAATTTATCATTGACTAGTTATTTAAAACATTCTGCTTGCGTTACTACGGTCACGTAGTGCATTACATAATACAGTTTCGATTTCAGTAAATATAGATTAATTTCTGTAATATAGTAATTTTATTTAATTATGCATAATACGGTTGAGAAAATCTATCCTTTCAAGTTTATTCTCAAAACGAGATATTAAAGGTTTATTAGCAAGTAATAATTAATAGCCTATAATATTTTTTTGCTAAAACTTACCAGAGGATGAAAAACAATAACAGTTTTATTTATGTTCAAAAACAAATTCCAAAATATTTATTTATATAATTAAATTTACATAAATTTATTTGATTTACACATATTTTAAATTATATCAATGAATAAAGAAACTCTTATCATTTTTACAAATATAAACTATAAATAATAATAATAAACTTTTTTTTAAAATGTTACAAAAACTTGTGGCATCTTAAAAAAAAATTGTAAATTTTTTAAGGAATCCCTCGTATAAAGAAGAGGCCCGAAAGCGCACGCCGCTATTAAAATTCATGTGTAAACTCTGTTATTTATTTACTTCCTATCTCTTTTTATCTTATTGTTTAAACTACCGCACTAATTTTGAAAAAAAAATCAATAATAATTCCCATCAGAGACTAAACAATCTAAATTTAATCGAGAATATTCTTCAACATAACGCGATATTGCATCAGACGTACCGCGCATACGGTGGAAAACTATACAGTACGTAGTGTCGGAAAAAAATATTTCATGAGTCACACAATTTGATTCACATATTATGAAAACAACACATGACGTGGTGAATGAAAAAACTATTTCATCGGATCTTTACATTTTTCATCAGGCTAGTAGATAATTCGACTAAGGTACGAATTTCACAACACTGCAAGACCATTACATTTTATGAAAGCTGTGAAAACCATGCCCGGATATTTCATCATACAATAGCGTAACTACAAGAAAGCTATTAGGAGCAACGCTTTCGCATCCAGGCTTTTGGGAGCCCTTTAAAAATTGTTATATTTATTAAATAAGTATCGTTAAAATAAATTAAAGCATCAAATATATTAATAATTAAAAAGAAATTATAACCTAAAAACTAGAATTATAAATAATCATCCAAGCGTCCTCGTCTATTGGTTGAACAGAAACGTATTATGTGTTGTTATGATTTATTACGCTTTAAGAATATTTGTAGTCGTTTTCTTTTCAATATATTTTTATGTTGATGATAATATAAGATAAAAGAAAATGTAGTATAGGTCCCGTAATTATATATTAGGTTTTTTTGTTCATAGTTATCGTGTTTGTGAGCAGTGGCAATCCTATTAATGCATAAAGTATAAATTATATAAGATTGTTTCCAGATAATCAAACCCGCGATTGACTATCGCAAGCCTCAGCTCTTTACCGTTTAGCTGCTATACCGTTTCACTGCTATCTAATAATAAATTAATATTAATAGTAAATTAATAACAGTATGAATTTTTGAACTTTTTTTTTTGTCATACCTTCACGAATTTGTTGTTACTGGTATGTTACGTAGAAATTCATTTGTAATGAAATTATAACCCATTAATTTAAAAAAGAGGTGCATATTTTTAAACCGTGCGAGCGTCACGCTTTCCAACTCCTCTATGAAAAGAAAGAAGGAACTGACTGTTTGACCTCCAGTATATATTTGTTCAATCCGTGAGCAAAATCTGCAAATTCTGGTTTGATCGCGCTAAATCGATTTGGCCTTGTCTGCGACCGTTTTCACGGGTGTCCGGCGTTAAATGTGTCACGTGGAATATTTATACGATAGTACGTATATGTAATCGATTTTACTGTTAAAAAAATCACATGACGCAAAGATTAAATATATCAATACATCTAATAATTCGTTAATCGGAAACATTATATTATCTTAATATTTTCATTATTGCGTCTCTAAAATATTATAATTTAATTACATATGTAAATACTGAATTTAGGAACTAGATATTTATAGTAATAAACCTTTTACCAGGAGATGCCTTGTTGTTATTATTTAATAATGTATCATATGTATTCTAATACATCCGTATTCCAATTCACAGAAAAAAAATAACTGTGTACCGCCTGCTTCGCGTGGCGCACCCTGTCTTTTATAGATGTAATTTCATAAAATCACCTCTTTTTATTAACACGTAATAAAATATTTCAGCCTATTTTTATACTTATAAGAGCTGTTATATAATTATTATAGATAATAAAGGTGATTGGAAATAGGTGTAAAAGTTATAAAACATTTTGCTGATAAATTAACTTTCACACCTATTTCCAATCAATGCAATATTAGAGAAAGACACTATTTTCAACCTCTCCAATTTTTATAATAATAAGGTGCTAATGTTGTAGACGTCCGTTTTGGTGTTTTAAAATCCCTCGAAACACGACATAAATATATATAGGGCAGAGATATATATTTCATCATAATATAAATAAAAAATTAATTAACTGTTTGCCTTTGAAAGGTTTAAATAATTTTCCAACCAATTAATACTGGCAATCAAAGTAATCTTCGTAACAACAGTTAGCTTCGTATTTAAAAATAAATTTATTAACCCCGCTTTGACCATATTAATTAGACAAATTTACACAAATATGAGAACGAACTTGCTTTAATTTAATATTCCACAGCTTGCGTGTTTTTATTCTTATACACGTATACGAGTCATAAAGGAATATTCCTAATTAAAAATATAAAAATTTTGAAGCATAACGAATAATAACATGTTTACACGTTTCGAACGATCGAATCACATCGTTTAATATTTCATCTGTTTGGCTGCCTACATAATAATTACTAATTTGAAAAAGGCATCTTTCAACCAATGATGTGATATTTTATAATCATCATCACCCCCCATTTCAGATTACAGATTTCCAATAAAACTGGGTTGAAGTGGCTTAAATTCAACGTCTTCCAGCGACCTTAAAAAGATTGTCTGTACACGTGGGCAGACCTGCAACACTGCACTTATCGATACACGGTTGCCTCTACGGATCCTTAAAGCCCCAGAAACTATCTGCTCTGCGTGCTATGTGGACCTGACCATTAACATTTAATTTTAAATATTATAATAAATAATAATAATATAAAATAATAATAAATACTTAGCAGTCTCCAGTCAATTCTCTTGTTTAGTATAACTTTTAATCGATAATCGGTTACAATAATATTACATTCATTATTTCGATATTTAATTATTTTTCTTTTCAGCCGCCCACTGCAGAGAAAAGGCTACCTCTAATGATCGCACGATAATCTGTCTTGCGCTGCGCGTATCCAGCGTTTTTCCGCAACTTAAACTGTCGTCGGTCCAACTAGTAGGAGCTTCGAGTGCCGGTCTAGCGTAAAAATCAGGGAGGAAACAATAGCCTTCCTAGACGAAAAAACCAAAGAACAGTTCCTCATAATTTGCAAAAAAATAATAAGAAATGCAATAGAGAAAAAAAAAAACAATAAAATGTTAAAAACGAAAATCAAAAATTGCAATCAAATAAGACTGACAAAGAAAAGTAATAAAGTGATATAGAATAATAATACAATATAAGTAAAAAATGTGATATAGAATAATAATAGAACAAAAGTTAAAAATGTGATATAGTATATAAGAAAATGTAAAAGTAATGAGGAAAGAATGAAAGGCGATATAGAGCGAAAGGGAAAGACAGTGGATTTGTGGAAAGAAAGAAATGAACGAAAGATAATATGAAGTATGAAAGAAAAAAAAATGTATGTGAAAAAATTAAAAACATGTAAATAAAAAGTCCCTGTCCCACACCAGATAGGGGTACGAGAGGCTCCCAATAGCGGGGGCCATAAAAAAAACTAGTAGGAGCATAACGACTCGTCTGCCGACTTGTGGTTACCACCCATGAACCTGTCGGTCGCAACCGCCATCGTTTGCACGAGCGATGAGCCTCTCCTACTGTCAGCCAAATTCTTCTAACAACATTCGTGAATTATCTTTTTATACGAATCTCCATATTTTTGATTCTATTTCTGGAAACTCTGGCCTTGAGCTTTCTTATCTATTAGATATCCATAGATTTATAATTAAAGTAAAAGAAATATTTATTCAAATTCGTTATACAACTTTTTTTAGCTTTAACTATTTATTTATCTATAATTAGTAACATGAAATTATTTTAAGAAATAATTAAAATTCGCGGTGTGTAAACTTACCTTTACGTAAAGTCACTTCAATGGGCAGCCTGCGAACAGAGCGAGGCGTGCCGGAAGCTGCCCCACCCGCCTACATTAATTACACCAAACCGGCTCCGCGACGTAATTTATTTCTATGCTTATTTGTTAGAACCCGTTTGTGATTCCATATCTAATTTTTAATAATGTTATACGGAGTATTATTTTAAATTTTTAATCAAAACCACGCTCATATCCACTGTCGATCTCGTTTAACTTTCAAATTTTGAGGTCACTTAATGATCGCACCGTTTAGTTAAAGCAGTTAAAACGCTAACAGCTAAAAAAAACACTGGTTTTATTAGTCACAGTGCTTCTCAATCAGGTGGAATACACTTTTTTATTTCAATTTTAGTTATGAAGATTAAAGATCCTCGATCTAAATGATACCATAGCAAACTCAAATTATTCCGTGCATCATAGTGTCATCGGATATTTTTCTTGTTTTCAGTCGATAGGCGCCTACTGCGAGGCATATGTCTCCCCCAAAGATCACTACGACGACCAGTCTTACTCTGCCCGCATCTAGATCTAGCGACTTCCCCGCAACCGTAACTATGTCATCATATATAAATGAAGTAAAGTAAGTGAGGTAGATTCATAAGACGTTGAATGCAGTTCGATAATATTTACTAAATTTTATACTACTTAAATTATATTTAAATTAAGAATTACACCGAAAAATTTTACCTTAAATAACGATTACATTTACCTAAGATTACTTGTCTAGACCTGGTGTCATTCATTCTCATGTAAACAATCATAAATGAAATAGCTTTAATGTAAATACCATGTCTAGATTGTACAGCAGGTTTTGCCTTAACAATTATCATAATTGTATTATCCTAAGGTGTTTTTTTTTAATTTACCAACCAGTAATAGGTGACATTTAGCATACGTGACAATAGTTTAGAGAAATATAGATCACATGATACCAACGCACCTAGTATTACAGCTTCTATAAATACTATGTGAAACTATAATTCTTCATGCCAATACCTAGAGGTAGTAAAATGCAAAGAACTCTGTCGCGCGGTTAGCGGGTCAAGGAACAAGGCGAATTTAGAACGTAATGCTAATCTACCGAAATATTCTGGCTTCCCTTTCAAACTAGTAGAGTGGGACAATCTAGATAGATGCGCTGCATCTATTACTAACGCACGTGAACATTCCAATTCAAACGTAAATGAACCTTTTATATTTATGAATTCGCAGTTACTTCTATCATTTTCATACATGATTAAGTGATAGATATATGTAGATAGTATATAAATAAACTTGGCAAAGATGTTAAATCTTTAAAAGAAATGAAAGTATAGCTTATTTTCTAATAAATGTTTTTACTTAAACTATGTCATCCTTATCCAAAAATAACAAGAAATAGCAAAAGAAGTGTTTTCAAAATTTTGATCAATGTAACTACCAACTAAAATGAATTATTATTTACTACCTGTCCATGAATATTGTTGGCGACCACGATCGCTATACACGGCCCCGCTCAAGTAAACCTACGACATAAATGATAAAAATATAATGTAAGAACAAAATAAATAAATAAAAAAATAAAATAAATGTACCTAGCCACCTTAGAATAAGATGATGGAAGAAAGGCGAGGAAAGAAAGAAGGTATAAAAGAGCGAAACGAAAGATATTGTGAAGGACAAAAGTAAAGAATGGAAGATATTGTGAGGCGTGAAAGAGAGTGATAAGTAAAGAAAATACTGAAAAAATTATTGAATAATAAAGTCCCTGATCCCAATAAGTTAGAGGTACGAGAGGTCCCCAATAGCGGGGGCCATAAAAAAAATAACCTACGACATAATTAAAATTGCTGGAAGTCACCGGTTGCAGGCGGCGCAAGAACGAGCATCAGAGCGATCTTTCTGTGAAGCCTATACCTTGCAGTGGGCGTCTATTAGCTTATTTATTGATGATGATGGTCCATGCAAACGTTAAATCAGAAGTTATTGACCTGTCGCATTCCAATAGAAAATGAATGTAACATATTTCACAGTGATCACTTTATAGTGTTATTGTATATAGGTGTAAAAGTTTTAAAGCTTTTTGCTAATAAATGAACTACCTAATTACTTATTTAAAGCTTTCGCACCTTTAACTAATCACCTTGAATATTACGCAGTCAATTTAAAAATTAACCTTTAATTTTTTTATCCCTAATTCTAGTGAAGATAATAATTTATATGTTTCTAGAAGCTTTTATTTCTTGTGATAGATTATTAGGTCTAAATACCATATGAAATCTGATTTGACCGTAGTATACCACGTCAAACCAAAGACTATAATAATTTTAAATAACCTCGTTTTTATTTTTAAAATTGAATGAAATTCACACGCACTGTAATAGCAACTAAATTTAAAGCGAAACTGGAACATTAGCGTCACAATTTAACTCCACGTAGATTTAATAACGAGAACATACTTAACAACATAAGTTAATATTTACATTCAAAAACAAAATTATACTACTTGAGTTTTTCAAGTGTATAAAACTATATTTTAAATCCTCAAAGGATAAATTGCCTGAAACTATAAATACGTTATCATTGCGGACTTAGTATCATTATTAGGTTTGGTAAATATTGATTAAAACAAATGAAAAACAGACACTCCGATGACGTAAAAATAATGTATTTTTTCATGTAACCGTATCGGAACGCGAAGGTTATCTAAGCACCGGTGCATCGTACTCTAATCATCAATAACATTTTCAATTAAAGAAAACAAAAGTCATTAAAGAAAACAAAGCAATCCAACAAGTTTCTAGGTGACCAATAATCGTGCCGTAATTTCCACAATGTGGTTAAAAAGTTCGAATCCATCTGATAACAAGCAGTAATTGTAGCTAATATGCACTTTCAAAACCTGTCACCTTTTCGACATTAAATAAATTTTCGTAAACACTGAAGTTTCATATCATTTATGGCATTAAAAATATACACTGGTTCTTCAAGGCAATAGAAAGATTATATAACAGCTTAATGCATGTCCAAAACATCAAATGCTGACCAATATTAGCATTCTATATGTTCATCATCATCATCATCACCATTTCAGCTGTAAAGCGTCCACTGTTGGATATAGGCTACTCCCATAGATTTCCAATAGGGCATGTAGGAATCGGCCTGCATTCAGCATATTTCGACAACCTTTTCAAAGTTATTTCTCCACTATATGGGTGGACCGGTTGCCGGTCCATGATCTCTGTCTCATGATCTTAGGGCTCCAGCCTCTGTCTGTTCCTGTCCTCCATGACCCGTTGAGAGACAATGAGGCCCAAAGATTTACTCCCGTAAGTCTTCACCGGTGATCCACATTCTTTCAACTTTCGACTTAAAATACTGTGAAATTTTGAACCAGAATATGTTTCATAGTTTAAAGAATACTGCCCGCTGAATTGAACTCGACTATAGGTCTCTTTCTCAAAGTTTGATTTTCCTAGATTTACTGTTTGCCCCGGGATATATATACGTATCAGCAACTGCAAGAATCGAGCTTATTATTGACATTCTGCCTACATTATAGTTCTTTTATTATTTAAAATTGTTTGATTTTAACAGTTCCATGAAGATCAGGAGCTTTTACTTACTTTGACATAATCTATTGACATCTATATTTCAATATTTTCTTACGTTGAAAAAAAAATTAAATAATTTTGAAAATATGTATCAAATTTGTGAATGATACACGTACATTTATTTCCCAAGATGAATTTTATGAAAATTATGATTAATTGGATGGTAATTTAAAACCATTTGCAAACATAATCGATCTCATGAAGTGTCTGCGAAAAACGAGATTATGCGTAGGCAACTGAGACAATCTAACGGTGCCAAGGTACCGATAAATGTTAAATGAGGTACAAAGGCTGCGCTTTTAAACTCCTATTAATATTAAACATGTTTTTTATGCCATAAATACAAGAGACTTAGATAATTAACTTACAAATTTAAATTATTATTTGATTTTTCTAGAGTGTAAACTTTAAATCAGTTCCAAAAACTAAATAACAAAATGATTTGCCTTCTAGGTCACGTCGCCACAAGATAATATTACTTACCATTATTATGTTATAAATTGCAATTCCTTTCAATGCAATCATGTCCGAAATTCCGTGGGCTTAGGAATGTTGATTTGATATTGATACATAATCATGTTTTATAATAAATGGCTCTAACAGATATTTTATGACATTCTAGCCTAATATCTTTACATTATATCACATATAATAAAAGGTTTATCTATCTAAATATAAAAATTATGCATTGAAAGATAAAAGAACGACTTTATGAGTTTATTATATGTAAAATAAATTAAAAATGCATGCGGCTTGTCTACTTTGCGGTGTTGATATTAATTATTGCAAGCACCGTCATTGTTTATAGCATCAATCTTAATAATCCATGTTTTTAATATGGCCAATTGTATCTCATCTGTTCACTTGTTGAAATAACTTAAACACTATTTATTTACGCTGCAGAAAAAAGAGTATTCTGTATAAAAAGAACATTTCAAGAGACATTTATTAATATAATGACTTTTTAATTTATTAAGTTTCGAATCTAAAACACGACATCGCCTAGCAAGCCCGCTAGTATAATATATTTAATGTACTTAATAATGATTACGGTTGTCTATTGTATATTAGGTATTACTTACTCCTAAAATTTATTCTTTTCAAATAACCATGAAGTATAGTAATCGATTTTAAAAGCTACGACTTTTTTGGTTATAAACACAAAATCTAAGTTCAAGCTTCAGTTTAAAACGAAAAGTGCCAAAATCTGCAAAGGCGTGCCCTACCTAATATCTATTGTAATAACGTTTTGCAAATATAATACTTTAGCACAGTTTCTTCTCTGTCATAATTCTTTTACAGCATTGAAGGTCTGGCTAGCTTTGGTAAGCCGTAGCATCTTCCTGTAATAGCATATATACATAGTGAAACACCTAGTCCATTTAACCTTATCAGACTACTGGTAATGTAACATAAAGACACAGTCTAGAACATTAATTATACTTACACATATATTTAAGAAAAACAATCAAAGATTTATTTAAGAGTTTTTTATTGATGACGTTATTATCGTTATTATACCAGCTACTTCTAGGCATCCCTCAATTGTCGCCACCATGATCGGTCTCGCGTTGCCCGTCTCGAGCGACTTTACCTTTGCCAATCAAGAACCTTCTGGCCCTAATGGCAATCGGTTGAACGAGCGATAAGCCCCGCCCCCTGTCACTTCAAACGAGCAATTTTCCGAGCGACATCGGTGATTTTGTTCTTCTGCGAAACTCACCATTTCTGATTCGATCTCACAGCGTAAGTCCGAGCACAACTCGCATGTAGCGTAGTAGACATTTAAATGGAAGATTGTTTGTAAATATGAAACGGTTCCATTTTGGTTTTATCACGAATTAAACCTTTACCTATAGCCATAACAAGATAACGAACACACGTTAGCGAAGACTATCCTAGCGGCCTATTCTGACCTATGACGAATTGTGCAAATATCTGACGCAATCTTCTAGATCCTTGCAGCAGTCAATGACTCCGTGCAATTTATATCTAATGCATTGACCGAATGAAGTCGTAATTTTTCTATTAATAAACCTCGTTACTCTCTACAATTGTTTTATTATAAACTAGCAGCCCTGACAGACTTCGTACTGCCAACTTACGTGTCGAAGTACAATAGAAAAAAAAATTATAGTGATCACATTATTTATTAATTTAGTGTCGCAATAACAAACGCCGATTACTTTTAAAATAAATATTCTATTTTGTACACCGCAGAGCTTCAGTAATTGTGTTATTAACCAAAGAAAGGTTCTAAGCTGTCAAAACTTTTTTCAAGTCCAATGTTTGACAGTTAGGCGGAGATGTTTGATTTACTTCTTGTGTGTACATTGAAAAAAAAAGTATTATTTACTACTTATTCTAGCAGCTTAAGCTAGAATATTCCTCATGCCTTAACAAAAGAAAGGAATAAATATGTAATCTGGCCGTTACCTAGTTTTGCGCTTAGAAACATACTTGGCGACTCTATCATAGCCTAATATTCCTTTCATAGAAACATCTGCAGCTTTCTAATAATAGAAACTTTTTATTTTTCGTGTAATAAATATAATGGGATAAAACAATAACATTTTTACGAAAATGAGGCAGACATTATTAGACTCTTTTATTCCGTAGTTTTGTATAAAGAATTTATTTATTTTTATCCTATAATTACGTGATCCTTATATTATTATATTGATTCAAACATCCCGGAGTCCAGATATCGGAGTAGCTTGAGTACTGCACTGCCATATTTTTTAAGGTGTGTCGGTATTGTTTCCAATCCTTTAAGATGATTTAATACTACATTAAAAATATCAGTGTTTAATGTACTAAACTTTTACAAAAGTTTTTTTAACAAATGTCCCGTGTAACGTCTTATTATTAATATAAACATTGAACGTTAAAGGACCGTTGGTTGCATGAAGAAAATTTCCATGTTTACATGCCGCTGCGAGCTCTTTGAATTTCAAACGAAGGGAATAGGTTACTGCCCCAGTTTTAAAGGTCACCGAGTGCTCTAAGAAATGTAGAAACTAATAGCGCTGTAAATATTTGCCTCCTTTTCTATCGTGAAAAATGTCACTTACTAAATAGTTTGATTCAAAACAGAAAGGCAATGGTATTTTTGCCGATTTGAAATACGTCGATGTATCTGTTAACATTGTATTCTACACAAAATCAAGTTTAGGCTCGCGAGATTAAAATAGTGCAAACCTAAAGCGTAGTGTTTTTTAATTAAAACATGAAAATGTTGAGTTATGGAGACATCATTATTTATATACAAAACCCATCACAAGGGAATCGAAAAGAGTGTTAGTAAACAATTTCATAATTATAAATGAAATGCATATTAAAAGTATTTTAGTTTAATGTTATTTGACTTAAGTAAATAATGCAATAAAACACGAGTCTGTGACTTATAAATCGATTGAATTTAAAACGTTAAAACAAGAAAGACGTATTTGTGATATGATAATTGTTATTTACTGTAATACCCTTCTCATACTTTTCAAAAACAAAAGACATTAATATACGTTCCAAATTAGTTGAGAAAAAGGTCTCTAATAAGCAAATCTATTAAATATGAAGTTTACATACGTAATGGTAACTGACGTTACAACGATAGAAGCATGAAGACTTTAAAAAAAAAAACAATAGGTTACGTCTCATCTTCAACATGATCCGTGAAGTGTGTGTGAAGCATACCACGTTTATTGGTTTCGTCACAAAAATTGGCAGTTTTGTTTTACCTTGTTACCATTCCCTGTTCTGTTCTCTGCGATGACATCACAGTATACATATGACCCATGTTAAACCCTTTCTATTTTCCAATATAATCAGTCTTGTCAGAAACGCGATCTCTTACTTCGAGCCACATTGGCAAGGTCACAGCCGCTCAACAGACCATAAAAATGGCTATGCTCGAGATTTTTCTACGAAATCGAATCATATGAGGAATTCCGTAGATGAACGAAAGTGACTGACATAACCCAGCGGATTGGCAAGTTGCACTGACAGTTAGTAGAACACATAGCGGACAAAATAGATTTATAATTAATGTCCAGCTGTGGACGTGCTATGGCCAAAATGATGATGATGTTAATGAACCGAAATCTTGTGTTTTTTTCAACATAATACGCTAATTACCTCATACAACGTACGTGTCGAATTTATTTTAAATCTGACTGCAAATGGAAAAGCAAGGTTTGAATCTTTGAATACCCACTAAATTATAATTTCACTGTATTTGTTAACATTACAGGTTATATTAAGCTAAATGGAATGATTTTCAGTCGCGACGGTAATCCCTAACAAAGATCGCGCTTCCATAATGGCCTCGTCGGAACCGGTTCGAAGCGGTTACATATTGTTACGCCCACAACACAATCTATTTACCAAAATTAACAGGTGCTGAATGTGGTGTGAATTCAGGAATGTTTGCCTTAAAACGTGGCAGTCGTATTTACAGACAGACACACTGTTACATAACTCATATCAAATAATAATCGCTTCATTATTAATAAGTAGGTTATCGTTATCTGTCATTGATATTAAATTGAGATTATTTTATTTAAATACATTTAATATGATACAATGCGAGTCCATAACAGCCACTAACGTAGGTAAATATCCTGCGAGATATTGTTTCGTTGTTTTACAATTAATATTTAAATAAATTCAAGTTTTTTCTTTATTTAAATCGACTATAATTCTTAGCAAACATAATACAATATCTACATTATGTTAATAATAACTAATTTGAGATAACACGAACTGTCGTGTCAAAGTATATTATAGTCAATTCGAGAATATTCTAATCAAATTTAAATAAATTACATCAAGTAACATTTTATACGAAAAAACCGGTAATGCATAGTAATTAAGAAGTGACAAATTATATTTTTAGTATTACCTATCATTTTCAAACGTAGGTTAATTATAACTCGAATGTTCGACATAAACATGTGACGCAATATCACTTTTACATTCTAAGTGTATTTTAATTAACAGCAGTGAAATCATATGTACGTTCAACTGGTGTCTATAAATCTTCCCTAAAGGTGAGATTCTACTGTGGAATAATTTCGAAATCTTTTTAATCTGTACGGATTTACTCACGATGTTACTTACACAATCGATCGTATATCACTCACAATCGCAATTAAAAAAAATAATTAACGCAATTAAAATACGTCGTAAGTGTAACTCGGTGAATGGAAATTTCATATAGGTTATAAATCTACATCGTTGAATTGAATTCTTGCTTCGTAACTCCGCGTAATATATAATCTATATTTTGCCGGACAGGTTTGACTGGCAGAGATAATAAAATAAAAAATAACAGAAAAGATGTAACACCAATTATTCTTTAGAGTAATTATGTAAAGAATTACTATTACTAGAAGATACAGTTACCTATAAAGTTTTGAAATATTATTTCACAATGAATCTTCTGATTTCATATTTGACAAAATTTTTGAAACTATTGGGGATATTATAATACACCAACCTTCAAAGAGTTTGCTCTGTGAAGGTTGGTGTATTATATCAAAATGTTATACCAATCTGATATTTAGTTGAGCTTATACTCGTAATATTGCTGTCAGTTTTAAGTTGTACAATATAATATAAAAAAACAATTTCGTTGGTTTTTTTTTCTTTCGTTAGTTTAGCCATATAATGGTTTAACAAGCGCTATCTTCACCTTTACAATCAATTGTTTGGGCAGGAATGCTGAATTTAAACTCATTCATAGATTCGCTTAAAAACTAAACCAAATCATTGGTTGTATAAAATTACAAAAATCTTGAAGATATTGCAAAGTAATGATTTTATATTTCTACAGTCTAGCTTAAGAGTAATTTATTTATATGTTCAATGTTTAATATATTTAGTTATTAAATTTTGAATTTACAATTTTTATGTCAGCAAATAGTTTTTGAGGGTCTCGTATTCCAGGCTCCCTACTATGAACAAAGATTTTTACAAAAAATAAATATTTGTGTTAGAGTAAGAAAATTATTAAATATTATAATGATCACAAGTGCCATAAAAACAATGCAATTTAAATTAAAAGAATTAAAAAAAACAATTATTTATATTCATGCCCCTCATTCAGATGCCATCATATCTCGAGACGAGAATATATAATTCTTTAGCGTCTTTTTCTTAATTAGAGAAAAAATGTTTACAACATGAAATGGCTTCTATCTGTATGCGAGCACGAAGTTAATCTGGGCTAGTATCGCATAACCCACATCTCGAGATAAAGAGGGTTGAACCTCCCGTGCATTGAGCAATGTGTCATCGACTTACTTTTCCAAAATGTCCTGTGACCATAAACATATTATTTTGTAGGACATTTGGATTGTCCGAAGAAAATCTCATTTAATCTAATTAGTAATGGCAGTCTAAATATTTATGTTTGTAATTTCTAAGAGACAGTTAAAAGTTCTCAGATTGAGTTAACAAACGTTTAAGTTCGCGAATTCCGGATTCGGAGGCCTAAGTTCGAGGAAGCTTATGTTAAATATCAAATATGAATTTAAAAAAAGAATATACCGTCATTGTGCATATGCTAATCGAACTTCATTATTTATTTTCACATAAAATAAACGAACTAACAAAAAAGATATTACCAAGTTTATATTGAATTGTTTAAAATAAAATGGTGTATGTGTGAACAGAAACATATTTTAAAAAATCATAGAGGATCAAAATATTAGGGGTAAGAATACTTTTGTTGTTTTTAAACACAGTCTCATATTACTTTTCATCATATAAAGCATACTTTACGCCTTGAAATAAAATATAGGCAATCCTTTATATGTGATTTCTGATGATTTTTTTTATATTTTTTCTTTAATGGTCTCCTATTATTTTCCTTTATATATAGAATATGAAAAAAAATCAAATTCAAGAAGGTCGGTTCAGTAGACGCAGCCATGTCGAATGAAATGTTCAAAGCAAGAGATCAAAATACGTGTATGTTTAACAAAACATAAAAAACGCCACTGAGCATTCCGAAGTAAAGATATCGGAACAATTTTTTTTCAGAAAATTGTAAATGTGTCGGTAATTAAATTAAGATCGTGTTTATTTCTGTCTATATTTAACATGTAAAATTCATAAAAATATATAAATACACTATATTTCATTCAAATATAAATTAATTATATGAGCGAAGTAATGGTTGTATTTTTCAGTTTAGCTTTAAATTAAAATTTAAAATGGTTTTTATTTATTAACATATGCATACTTTTTAATTAATTTTGACATTTTTTTTATCTGTCATTACATAACAGATAACAAATATCAATGAGAATGTTCATTGATTTTTGACAGAATTTTGAATTGAGAACCTGAAAAAAAACAATACTTTGGAATGTTATATTTTTAAACACGTTAAGTATTGTTAATGAAACAATATTATGAATCACAAAATTTTAAATAGTTTCTTGGTTTACAGAGCAACAGTTTTTACATTTTTATTTGATTTTTAATTATATTTTTAATGTTTTAACACATAAAACAAAGTTAAAATTTAACGAACATTTGTAAAATTAAAAGTAGCGCCCACGAGATACAGCGGTTCACATTCCGCAAAGGTAGGCATACGCGTGTCGCCTCACAAAGAGGGACACAAGTATGTAAGCCACGAAGCAGTTACTTCGCGGAAGGGAAGCCCACTAGAATACATTCAGGCGCTTTAACTCATGTACCTGTTATACTTATTCCTATAAATTTTTTCTAAATTAAATTTTACACACTGTCATTTTATTTTACCTAATGAAAATTGTCAAAAAACTAGACCATGTTATATGGACTTGCAGTAATATGCCGGCACAACGAATATTAAATTTGTCAGTATTGACAGGCATAAATAACGACACACCGACGACACAGAAAGTTGTCGCTTGAACTAGTGTATGGATCTCTCAAGACGCTGTTACGCTGTTAATCAAATGTAGGGAAATTTCGCCGAAACTGAGTTGTACTTTAAGTATGTTATAATCAGCTATCAGCTCATCCTTTTCCCAATATAACTTGCCAGTGAAATAAGAAAAGTTTCTGGTATTAACTATACCCTGCAGTGGTTGTCCATCGGATGAAAAGAAAAAGAATAAATTTCATGTAATGTTCGTGCAATCTATGTTATGACAGCTAAACACTTCTTTAAATTTTGTGAAAATAAAATTATGACAATAAATAGTCAATATATGCACAATGTGATTGGTTATAAATGAACAAGTTTTAAAGAAATTAATGCACACAGAAAGTATAGCATATTTGTCATCAAAAATATTTATAACACCCTGTATAATCACTCTGAAATATGTTACAATAATTTATTTTTTCTATTGGATTGCGAGAAATAACTTCTGGCATTACAGTCTTCAGGGACAGAAGTTGAATAATTATTTTAATATGTAGTAATCTGCAATTTATATCGCTTTTTTGTACTATATTACGTTATTTATTATTGGTCATTGATATATCGATAAACCGCTTGAAACTTTCACACAGATTTACAATTACCCTCTATATAATGACTTTGTAAATGCCCATAAGTATATCAATAAACATAAGAAAGATAGCGATAGTATATCGACAGAAATAAAAACAATCTCCTTATACCTTTCTCTACGCACCATAAAATTGGTAAACCAAAAAAGGTAACTGTGTACGCTTTTACAATACACTCCCGTGAAAACTGCTCTTTTAAGGACATTTGTGAAAGTGATCCAAAAAAAAAACCCAAACTAGTATTTTGGCAATTCGATTTGTTTTTAGTTTCTATTATATTTGGCTCTATTTCATTTATAATCAAGAATATTATATTTATATTTAACACTATATTAGTCGCATGTATTTGTATTTCAATATTTTGCCCAGATCCTCACTCTATCACGTGACATACGTACTAACGTCATACTTGCAATAGATGCTTTATGTAAGACTGGCCAAGTTTGATAATACTACAAATAAAAAAGTAACTCGGAAGTATATCAATTCAAGATAAAAAAGAATATAGACACTATGATGACTAGAATAAACAAAGAGATTCTTAAATAAAATCTATCAAAGAATAAAATTTTATTAGATCATCATGACTATGGTATTTATTTACTTAAGATTATTTCTTTTGGGGCTCAAACCTGCGCCACGCTTCCCAGCTCGTGGTCGTCTTTCGAGATTCCTTTCGGCCACAAAGACCGTCCGTTGCAAGTGCGAGGTGGCCCACCTACTGCCACTTCAACCCCGCACTACGTGGACCGACGATATAGTCAAAGTCGAGGGAACTCGCTGGATGATGGCGCCCAAGATCAATCATCGTGGCGATCTTTGGAGCCTGGAATCTTTAGGCCTTGTAGTGGCTGTTAATCGGCTGACATAATAATGATTCTGTATATTCTGTATCAAATCTAATCCTTAATGAATAAAATTCCTTCCAAATTTATGGCTACATAATACCATTAATCTATAAAATAACACTGTTAACTTGAAATCGTAATCTCAATATTTTAAATGTATATATAACATTACGAAACAAGAAATTTTGTGATATTTACGACTATGTTTATTCGGATAAACGTATATAAAAATGTTAACCAACAAGATTACGGTTCGATTAGTAGATTAAATAAGTGTGTCGGCGTTTTTGATTATATTATTAATTAGAGCAAACACGGCACGGCCAAGAGTGGATCGGTCAACAAGGTTCAGGGCGCGGGCGGCTCACGGCTCGAGCCCACGGAGGCGAAAGGAGGGCACTGCACTCTACTGCCGGTCTCCCTAGCTCCATAGACAACCATACTTTTTCTAAGAATCTATTCGAAATTCAAATGAACCGTTTACATTAAACAACGATACATTTTAATATGTTTCGCTTAGGACACGGTATAAAATGATAATTTGTATTAGTCTTGGTGAAAACATTATTGTTACTAGTGCCTCTGTTCAAAATACATGTATACTATAAAATTATTGTTGTCTTTTTATTTCCTTAGAGACTAACATAAACAACTATGTTGAAATCGCTTACATGTTCAAACCATTATAATTTCCTCACTGTGACATTTAAAGTTTATATTAGGAATTTATTTCTAGCAAACATCCTGCCTATATAATCAATAATAAATTAAAAATATACTTGTAGTACGAAGGTTAAAAAAGTCTTAAGGCAATAAAACACGAAATTCCTGTTTTTATGAAATTAAAATTGCAAGTTTTTAGTATGTGGTTAACATGAACTTCGATACAAGAAAACAAAATGGCGACCATTTTATTTTGGCGGGAGAAAAAAAATAGGTTACGGTTGAGATTTACCTTGCAACACAAAAGTTCCGATACCGGACACCGGACATATTGCATGTTTTAAAGTATTTATTTTACAATGGATACAAAAAGTCAGCGATGGTCAGTTTACCTCTGTTTTAACCGTATAATCCTTCTACGTTTGCATCTTCGACTCGAGAGTACAAGATAATCAACTACGCAGATCTAGTACGGATTGCTAGAAGACACATATCTTTATATGTCAGTTTCAACATAATATTTTCCTTCTCTATTTGTAAGCTAGGGTATTGACTTTAATACACTTATATTTATCGTTTATGTACATCGTGAGAAAATTCGTAAAAAGCCCAATTTTAATCAAATTAAGCTCCACCGTAACGGCAACCGTAGACAAAGGAAAGTAATAGATACAGCCGAGTGGATTTGCATATTAATGTGATAGTGAACAGACCACATAGCGCGAAGAACATATATCCTAAAGTTTTTGGAGTGGAGACGATAGACCGACAAGTGCTGCGTAAAACGACACGCCACAACGTGTACAGATTATCTCGTTAATGTCGGTGGAAGACGCTGGGTGCAGTTGGCTTGCAATTGGTGTTGATTCCTATGAGGGAAGTCAGGATAGTGGTGACGAGTGTCTCCTAGAAATCGACGCTTACTATTGAAGTCCTGGATTAAATATCTATAACTAATATATATATAGATAGTTAGAAACAGTATCATTTCAGGTTAAATTCATAGAAATCAACGACTCACTCGGATACATAGTGGGTGCAAACATTGAAACGTACTTAATATTTAAATATTCCAAAACTTTCCGCATGTGCACCCAGCGTCCGGCGTGTGCGTCTAGCGCAGCTGCAGAAAGCCTACTCAACATTTTAAAAGATTTCAATAACTACACATTCCTCACCTATAGTTCGTTACTCAGGATCAATCGTCACGGGGTTTCGTCATTTCATAACATTATACTAACTTATTAATATTAAAAATTGAGACGTTTACGAATTCGTTTACGAATTCAATGTTAAATTTAACACGTAGCCTTTAAACTATGAAAATGACAAACGAAACTCTTTCATCAACTAATTGAAAGAAAAATCAACTATTAACACAAAAGTTTTACAATAGTTATTTTTAAATCATTTACACACATTTACCAAACAGACGGAGTAAAATAAAGAAGAAAAATTACCGGAAAAAGAATCTATAAAAAAAAACTTTAAAGAGAAATATTGTGAAATTCAAGGAGAATGAACTAGGTACGTCAACGCGAAATTTTGCGGTTCAAGGAAGTGAAACGCGTCTGCCAAAAATTATTTCTGTAGCTGACCTGTTATTGGTTGGTGGTTTCGGCCAGAACTCTCAGAAGAGATTCTAATAGACGAAGATCATCTGACGTAGTATACGGAAAAATATTAACAGAGTGCTTCAGGTGTCTATTTTGATTGATTAATGATTTAGGTAACGCTATATTAATGAACCGAATTGTTACACTTGTAAAATATTACATTGCTTGTATATGCCTCATCTATTATAGACATAAGATTATTATATATTTCTCTGAACTGATATATCTTTCAAATGGACTCGAAATCATTATTATCATGTCAACCGATAGATGCCCATAGCATAAACGTCCTTCAAAGATCGCTAAAATGACCGCACTGTCTTGCACTGTCTTGTCTGTCTGTCCATGCGGCTTCCCACGATCTTAATACATATATCATCGGTACACCAATTGGAGTGCCTGACCACGTCCAGCGGCTTTTTTTTATATTGGTCCCCGCTATTAGGGGCCTCTCGTCCACCCCTAACTGATTTATAGGTTAGAGCATGGTTGAACAGACTTATTAAGACTAGGGGCCACTCGGGCAAATCATGAATTGATGATGGGCCGGCCGCCAGAAATATAGGTAATTAAATTTTATTGGTCTTATTCTGGAATAGATTTCAATATTTTCCGAATGTACGAGAGTATTATTTTTGCTGTCGGCGGGCCACTAGTCCTCGACCGGCGGGCTGCGGTCTGTGCATCCATGGGTTAGGGACATTTATTTTCTTTTCATTACTTTCTTCACAAATTATTTTATTTTTGCGCTCTTCTTCCATGCATCACAAGATCATTCATAAAGAATGAATCCTTTCTTTCTACATTTCGTCTGTCTTACCCTTCCATTACATTTTACCTCTTTTCCAATACCTTTCATCCATCACCTCGTTCCTTCGTTTTATGAACATATTTTTATTTCTTACATATAACGTCCACCGGTTGTTACTCAAGAACCGAAGTCCGTAGACGAAACTACGGACTTCGGTTGCACGAGCGATGTGCCGTCCAGCCTGCTGCCTACTTTGAATGATAAAGAAATAAGTAAAAAACTGTAATTATTTTTTTAAAAAAGATAGCACTAATAATCAAACATAGATTGCCAGATATAATTTAAAATACGCTGCAAATTTAACCTTAAATAACTTAATTATAATAAAAAAACACTTCATTGTAACTTTAATTAATTCCTCATTCTGAATAACAAATTAATATTATATGTGTGATGATAATTAAATATCAAAAACAGTGACCTAGTTTAATTTGCACGATTAGCGATCATACCGTAAACAAAAGTGTATGTGTGTGTTTGTGTGCGTGTCAACCGCAGCTATAAATATAACCAATAGTTATAGTAAGCAATACCACAATAACATAAACAGGTTTAGGGTTACCATTTACAATTATGAAATAATGACTATTTTTTTAAAACAACTTGAAACGTCAGATTTCTTCTTTATATAAGTAATAGTATAATATATTTTCTAATAACGAGATGCAGCAAAACTTAAAACATAGTTTTTTTTTTAATTCAAATAGAATAAACTTAATTTCCTAGCAAATTTTTGCGTAGCCAAAAATCATAGGTTTACTTATTTTTTCAAGCAATTCATCTAATCAAATGATTCTTATCTTCTTATCTTCTTCTTGATATCTGTGATCAAATTTAATCATGGCCACAAATTTGATTAAGTCGCCATTAAGTCGACTTCAATACCGGTCGTTACCGCTCACCATAAGCGCAGCGAATATTTTACAATAAGTAGCTAAGTAAACAGAAGCCGTAAATAGTGTGGCAAATATCCAGGCTGTCTACATTCATTATTATACATTCTAGCGTGTACACGACTATATCAGATACTCTGAATTTTTATGCCTAAAACTAAGACAAAATTTATTTATGAGATTGTTAGTAAATATACATGTACGAATAAGAATAAAGTCTAAACATTCGTTCGCAATACGTGGGTGTTTACCCACGATTCAGAGCTTACACCAATGGACAAGTTAATTACGATTTATAACGCTTTCTTTCCATTTGTTCGTAAATAGAAAACTGGCCATTAAAAACTTCAATGTAAAACAAATGAATCATTAGTGCCGTCATATGTTAAGTTTTAATGGCAAATTCCTAGATCGTCGCCATCAATGCTTGAATTGCTTATTATAATGAAGAGTGTATAAACATTATGCTTTTAAATCTACGTAACTACGATATAACTTGGGTATATTTTGTACGGAAAATATCTTCTCTATTCATAATGACTTCCTAAAATATTTAGTCTCGTGAATTGGATAAGAGAGAATGCTTAATTCTAATATGTTACGTAGTACGCTACTTGACAATAATTTGTATACGTATGTATGTATATACACTGATAATACCAATTGCCGGCATAATTAATAAAGAACATTATAAACTGATAACTTTGTAAAGAATACAATTAATATAATGACAATGTGGCAATAAATGTCATTTCAAAGTGCGCATAATGGTTCTCGAGTTGTTTTCACTTCAAGTGCCTATCAACGCATGGTCACCCTCTCAGAGCTATCCACCGGCAGCCCCGGATCGTCAACCGGCCGTGACCGCGTTGTGAGTCGCCGCCCCGGCCTCCGAGCAGCCTGCACTTATGTAACTAGCCCTGCTTTATTCATCTGTTATTGTATTACAACCTATCGGGTTACCAATTATTAACCGGCGAGCGTTTATGAATTTTAATCTGCTATTAATTACAAAATTGCGGTAATATTTATAAACAGACGTATTTGTTCTGTTTACATATCTTTATTACTTTAGTTGAGTTTGTCTATGATTGACATAAGACATAGGTTAATAAGTGCTTTGACATATATTGACTAATACATAGAACGTAAACTAATAAAGTAGGAATGTAACATGGTGTTAAAATACGAATTTCACTTTAAATTAAATCGATTATAAACATTCGATTAAAAAGAAAAAAATACTATTGTTTATAATTATAGCTCATCATTACGTCTCACACGATGGCCGCTGTAAACAAAATCAGTGTCTATTTTCGGAGACAAACAATTCTTAAATGAATATTAATAAAGTTCATTCATTTAATACGTTATGTCTTAAAGATAACCTGGAATATAACCACATTGCTATGTACAGTATGAGATGATAGTACACAAAAAAGACAAATTTAATTTATTTAAAGTAAGAGTCGCCCATTTTATGACGCTCCTATAACAAATTATCGAAGGTATAAATATCTTTCATGTAACACATAATAAAAGTTTCAACTGATGGTCGTCGGACATCCGACTGCCAAATCAAATGTTACATATCTGCCCAACTTCAGTTCTTCGAGCGAAAACTAAATAACTCTAGGTCAATTATTATATTTCTACGCCTTCCCACCTCGCTAATAATAACTGCCGCTACGCTAGTATCCCAATTAAGAAAATTCTCTCGCACTTTTGGAGAACCGAGACACATTTTGTCAGGGGGGTTGGCAACAGTAACTCAGAACATTATTAATAATCATCACAGTCAGGATAAAAGCTTCATCGTCGGTGAGAACGGTCTACTGTATATAGGCCATACCGCCGAGAACTTAGCAGACTGTCTCTTATACTATCGGTAGCGTTACTAGAATTTTTTCTTCTTCTTCCCCTTACAACAACGCGCAACAAAAGAAGCCCAGCTTATTTACTACACAAAGGTTTAGGCTAAACATCCTCAGTGCTCCCCTGAGGTTCTGAGAACCCTTGCATCTGGTCACTCGATGGAACATCAGCTCAAGCTCCTAAGACCTTGTCGGCAATATCCGCAGCTTTCAAACGACCATCGCACTGAGTTACTATAAAGATTTTTAAACTAAATACTGATCGCCTGTAAGACCAACAGTGTGCTACCGCAATAAATCAAAAAATAAAACTAAAAACGTTGCATCTATCGACAGGGCAACGACCATAACTAAACTCAAATATATTCATTATCCCAACCCACGCATCTGCTACTGCGCACTTAATAAACGAAAACATGGTACGTTGCCATATGTGAGAAGTAATGTTAGCATACGCGTGATTCTAGAGAATACAATATTATAGGAATACATTAACAAATATTTTTATATCGATGTGTAACGTGTGTATAAGTAAAATTGTAACTAGTATTAAGTATTAAGAGCAAGTGTGATAATTAAAAGAACTGTTTTTTCTGTCAATTTACTTCTCAAACGTAAAATCATTCAAACATACAATCATGTAATACTGACTTCAAATCTTAAAATTTGAGGAAAAAAGCTTTTTCGTTTTGCGTTATATAAGCTTGTGTGTTATTAAAATTAGCTATTTAAAGACAAATGAGAAATAAAAAAGTTATTATACAAGTCGGGACGTTATTTGACAATGTAAATGAAAACAACAAGTTTAAAAACATTTTCTGAAGGAATAAAAATTATACTTGGAATAGGGGTCAACGACATTGACCTTATCGGGGAAGAAGACTGAATAAATAAGTCATTATGCAGTAAATAAGTAAACACATTATTCTTGAAGCTAAACGCTATTACAAAATATTGAAATTAATTTTCTATACAGTTTTATACAGACAAATAATACTGTGGACACTATTTAAAAAATATTAAAATTGTTCATTACAACGTAATAAATTCAGAGTTTTTCTTTTTTAGCCATTTGTGGCAAAAATTATGATATAAAATTTAAAAAGGGATCCATTTTGTTAATCAAAATTTAATAATACCATACGTGTTTTTACGTTAAATGCCATCTATTGGTATTATACAAAACTCACTAAGAAAATCTATCAGGTTTTGTTTAAAATGAAAAAAAAATAATTACATCTGATTATAATTATACAGTCCATAGTTATCACTTATTTAATATTATCTCAATAGTTTAATATTATTTATTATTAATTAAATAACATAGCTGGCTTTTAACCTGTTGGCTGTATAGACATTTGAGTTTTACCTTTCTCATTATAAAAACAACACTATTTATGATTCTGTCGTGTTCTGTATTATTTACTAATTTACAAAAACTGACAATATTATCGATATTTCATCAATTTATAATAAATTAGTTTAATCTAAATCTAATTATTTTAGTTTAAGTTATTAAAAATCAAACTGTTATTGAGGTTATATCAAGTACAGCTGTGAAAAGTAACATCTTAGTACACTCACAAACGTTTTAATGAATAATGAAAAGAGAAATTCACGGGGAAGAGGCCGGGGACGAGGTCGAGGAAGAGGTCGCGGCAGAGGTCGTGGCCGTGGCAAGAAAGTACCCAAAGTTATGTCATCTGATGAAGAGGAATGTTCTGTAGAAGAAACCACTCAAGATCAAGAAGAAGCAACACCGGAGGAGCCAAAAGAAACAGAAACTGAACCTTCTGAACCTCCGAAATGTGTGTAAATTTTAACTGCTTAATTGTAAAAAACATAGATATAATTATTACTTAAATATCATCATTGGTTACAATTTCTTTTGAATACTGTGTAAACTGCCCATTTTATTTAATCGTCTACTATTACCAAAGAAATAAAAAAATATTTAATATGAAATACTTAACACTGTTTTTTGGATCAAAATTTGTTTTTTTTATGTCACTTAAAAACAATTAAATGGCTTAAGTTTGATAATGGCATACAATCTGTAAAAATAGCTTTAAAATTGATTAAGACATAGTTTATTTTTGTACTGCTTGTACTAAGTTACAAGAACTTTCTATGATAGTATAAGAAAAGTATGAAATGACACATAGCAGTGATAGTTGATAAATATTTAAATTACTGGCTGTCACACTCCGCCCTCAACATGTAAATAAAAATCTGAACTTTTAAATATGCATAATAAATATTACAGTGGAAGTGCCGTCAGACATTTCTCAACTTGAAGCACCAGTTTTCACAACAATACAGCGTGGGCCACCTGAACCTATGCTTCGTTTGGACTGGAGCCACAGAGCCACCCTTATTGGCGAAAAAGTACTCAACCCCATGATTTACTGCTGTGATATTTGCTCAAAACCAATTCTCATTTATGGAAGAATGGTATGTATAAATTTGAATCACAAAATCATAGCATGCATTGACCTATGCCCTCTAAGTGATATTCAACACCAAAAACATGCTTTACAGCACATTATTTAACACATACTATTTTGCTACAGTCAACTTGAAATGTCAAAACAATAATGCTTATATATATCTTCTTCCAGTCAGAAATATATAGAAATACACACAGATACTACCAGTCTAGCTGACAAAGTATAACCAAAGAGCAAATTGAGCAAAAAACTTACAATTAATATTGTGTCACTGTTTTCTGTGATCACTATCAGTTTTTATTGTGATCACTTTATCAATGATCTATTTATTTATTGATTGAATTATAAATAACTAAATTAATTTAGTAATATATAAATTTTGAAACAATGTAGCGGTTAAATGTCAATCTAAATTTGTAGCATATGAACCTTTATATAAGTGAAGATTTGAACTTGAAAACTTAGCAAAACTTCAAATGCTTGATGTCTTTAGTCACCTATTAGAGGTGCAGTTTCAATACTCATTACATAGTTTAAAAATTTTCAGGTTATTGTAAGTTAATCTAAATCTTTTTTCATACAAATCTACATAGTATTATTAATATTACATAGTATTTGTAAACACAACTGTTACTAATTTTATAACACCATACATTAATTTAATTTTCAGATTCCATGCAAACATGTATTTTGCTTGTCCTGTGCTAGATCAGAGCATACTCACTGTCCTCGGTGCAGAGAGAAGGTAACTAAAAATAATATTATATGGAAGTATTTAAACTAGCCTATGCCCACATTTATCCTTAATTCAACTAATGTCAGCAATTTGGAAGAAAAGAAATGACAATTATTTATTTAGCAATATAATCAACATTAATATATTTTTAACATATTGGGATTTATCTACGTTATATAATATAAATGTTATTTTTGGAAGCATATATTGTTTAGGTTACATCTTCCTACATACCAGTTTTTTTTTATTGGAATTACTATTAAATGTATGCATCATTTACAATGATTAAGTAAAAATCAGAATAGATATATTTCATTTATTTATTTATACACTCATATCAAATACAGGGGTGAACTTAAACCCTAATTTCTTTAAGGTAACAGTACATAAATGTAGAATAATATTTATATATAAGTTTAAAAACTTGATTTGAATGTTGCTAAAATTGTTATAATTAAATTTGATTATGATAATAATTTCACAAACTATATTTATTTGTATTTTTTTATTTTATTTATTATTTTGACAATAATAAAATGCATGTTACACAGGTGTTACGTGTAGAACAGACGGGCCTAGGAACTGTTTTCATGTGTACACATTCTGGGACTAGATATGGAAATACTGGTTGCAGAAGGACCTACCTATCACAGGTAAACATTGTTAAAGCAATAGTTTGGTTTGATATTTGGATTGTCCATTGTAGAAGCAATACCAGAATTAAGTATATACATATATTGTTAGATTTCATTCTATGTTAACATTCAAAATAGACAAAAGTAAATACAAGTGCATATTCTATGACAAATTATAATCAAATTAATTATGTATTACTTTTTTAAATATGGAGCCTAATATTCTGTAATAATAATTATGTAAAATATGTTTAATTTTGGCTAACAAAATGCATGCCTTTCCCAGTTTAAGAAAAAAGCTACAATAAATCTGTACATATATCATAATACACACCATAGATTAAAAATTATACACAAATCCTTCTAACTCTTTTCTGCTATGCAAATGTTTTATGTAATAATGTTGGTAGTTTATTGATTATATTTAATTTACTTTTATTATTCATGTAGAATTAATAATAAGAAAATTTTCTTATTTCAGAGAGACCTCCAGGCTCATATAAATCACAGGCATGTGTCTGCTGGTGCAGGGGAGAGTAAACCAGAACCCGAACCAGCTACAACTGCGGTGGCTATTGTCAAACCTATGACAGTAAGAATAATAAATATTTTAATTGCAGAGTTTACGCCTAGCATATTAAGCATTACTGACTTAGTTTATGAAACTGGAGGCATATAAAATAATAGGAATGATTCACATTTAGTTATAACCTCACTTATTGATGATGTGGTGTGGTGAAGGGTATTTCTGGCATTCTTGTTAAGTTATAGACAGCTGATCACTATAAATCTTTGGCAATGGTACAACAATGCTAACAATTTTTTACTGTCACCTTGAAGAGATCACAGAAAATCAGTGTTGCACTGTAGTTTGCACTTAAGTTACAACATTACGCTGTATTAAGTGTCTGCATTGTATTGGATTAGGACTTTACTTATTTATTTATATTTCAACTGTAACTAATAATATTTTGTGAATACATTAAAACATGTTTGGTACGTGTAGATGCCGCCGACAGCGGGCGATCCCCGCTCCCACCAGCTGGGGCACGCCGCGCACGGAACACACGGCACGCACGCTGCACACGCGCCCCACGTCGCCGGCGAGCGCCGCCCTGCCAGGACAAACCTTATCACTGTGCCCATACAGGACCAGACCGAATCCCACAACTACTACAACTATTATCCAGTGAGATATAAACATTTTAACATTCATTTTAGAGACAGATCTCCTTTGGGAACCTGTTTAACTAGACCAACTTTGTGTAGCTTGATCTATACAAGGCTGGTCTGTTTTTGAATTTCAAATTCATAATATCTGTACTCAAATGGCAAATTTACACACACTTTAAATCAATTATTTTAACATCATACATAATAGGCTATCACTGGCATAGAATGCTTATTTGTTAAGAAGAGCCAGCCACAAACACTACAATTGCTCCTTTTTAGTAATATTTAACAATTTTTGATTTGTACATTATAATATCAACCATATAAATATGTCAACAAACCATGTTCCACACATTTCCAAAGATTAACCGAAAACTCCAGAATGTTATAATAAATTAATAATATACTTTTAATTTTACATTTAAAAGTAAGATGTAGAATGTGTTTGAAACTTTATGACATATGCATACTCTTAGGCCCATAAAGGATTTGTTAATATTTTCAAGACAAAATGTAGGCTTTACGAGTTTACAGTGTTCGGTAATATATTGCACATATATTACCAATAAAATGTGCTGGTAGCTATTATATAGAATTGAATCCAGGACACTTGTAAATTCTTTACTTCACTAAAATATAACTATATAATGCACTAACGATGCAGCCCTCACCTGGAACATCATATAAACTGGTTTCCATTTTGTCCGGATATGGTGCTGGATTTGTTGTAAGACACTTCTTTATTCACATCACAGGATCTAGTGTAATCTACAACCTGCTGCAGTTGGTATTATCTGGCATATACCTCTTGCCGAGCATGCAAGTACCTGAAGAGCAGTAAACTGTCACCAAACCAATCAGCAAGATACCGCTAACGGTCACGCTAACATCTACGTGGAAAATTCGCAAGACTGACGAAAACGACCACTCACTCCGTAGGTCGTTGAACAGTCTATCACACACCATACCAGGCAAACGAGCATATCCGAAGTCTGAAGTCGTCAATTTTAATTAGCCTGTATGAGACACGGTAGGCTGACTACCAGTGACCGTAGTACTCTGATCCAAAAATCGGGACCCTTCGTTCTGCTCTTCCTCCAAGCCAGTAAGAAGAATATACTGTCTAGCACAATGTATATAATATGAAAATTTTAACAGAATGTTTTATTGCAGCAACCGCCACAGAGCGTGGGTGGCGGAGTGCCGGCTGCCACGTCGGTTCAAGTATTGCCGCACAACATGAGCGTACCACCGCCCTACTACGTACCTCCATACTCCGCGCCGCCCACTGCCTACGTACCGCCCGGTAAGAAATTAATTTTTTATATAAATATGTATATATATATATATATCCATATATATCCATAAAATAAAAATTACAAATAAATTCATGCACTGTGCAGACCACTTTGGCATTCTTTATTCAACATAGTTCAAGCTAAGGCTAACAGTTGATTGGGTGATAAACGCCTCAGAACTGATGATAACAAGGAAAAGAAACTCTGTGAGATTTACATTAAATATAGTAATTATATAAATTCACTCACTTAATAAATATTAAAACAGCTTGCAGGTCTTAGTACTTAGCTTAACTTAACTTATGGTTGTTGATTATTTTCATACCCCACAACGATAATTTTGAATTAAATATTTAAATAGGTTCTTAGAAACGTGACTATCACAACGCCTGTTAATACTAGATAGAGTTAGTTCATTATCTTCTCTTACGAAATCTGAAACTTTAGCATCCCTAATGGATTGTGTGCCGGAGGAATCGAAAAAGTATTCATCTGGTGATAGTAAATAAAATAGAAATACAATGTAAAACTCTTGATAGGAGTGCTGCCTAGGCTTTAAAGGCACAACATTGTTTATGCTGTGAGTTGTAAGAACTTCTAAGAGACTTGATTCTACACTCCTTAAGACGGCATTACATAATATGTACATACTACATCATGGCATAAGTAAATAGAAAGCTAGGTAACCACTTGGAAGTGTTTTTTATGGATTATTTACTATCAATTAAATAATAGAATAAAATTTACGAACAGGTGGAAATTTAACCCCTAACGTAGCGGGAGTGTCACCCATGGCGCCAAGCGTAGGCATCGGCAGCGTGCCCAGCGTGGGGCCAGTCGGTGCAGAAGCTCGTTGGCCAGACGGCTACCAACCGCCCACTGTTTCTGTACAACCATGGCCTCAACCCCAGCACCACTATTACCGGTAACAAACATCCTATTGGACTGACTATTAGGTCAGCTTTATGAACTGATGTTTTCAAATGAACTGTATTAAATAGAATGTTATTGATTATAAATTATATATTTGTCTTACAATCATCTTATTCATCTATGTAGTTTGTTGACGCGATAATTTAATAGAGTTAATAAGTCATCTAGAAATAAGAAAAACCATTTCATATACACCACAAAGAACAATAGTTGCATGATTAAATAAGAAGCATAAAATTAAATTCTGAGTGGGAACAAATGTGATCATAATATAATTTTACTGAACTTACCTTCTTCCAATTACAATTTCTTATATCCAGTTGATTCCGGAATATTTACATCCTTCTAACAAATGAATATATTCAGTAGTAAACTTCTTAATATTTATTACACCCTTGTAGCGAAAAACGCAAAATTATTACATCATTCATAATTGCCATTGTGAAATTACGATTTTTTTTATTTTCATAACATCATGATGAAAGTACATTGATCAGCAATCTGATTATATTTATTTATGCTGGGAAGTTATAGAACCTGCTTTAATTGTACTACAAGATAAATTAATGGATCTATTTTTAACTACTTTTAAAGTCTACTTGTGCATAATCAGGTGTGGTTATCTCTCAAAATTAGATTTTTCGACACCATAGTGCTCTGCATAATAGCCCAACATAAACTTTACTTATATATACATTCAAATATCAGATCTCTCACGATAATATTAATTTTTGTGTGTATATGTCACAAACCTGTTATAACACTATAACTTATTAAGTACAAACAACAATTATTTGTGACATCTTGTTTAATTCTCGGCTCTAATTGTTTAAAATGTTACTATAATTTTATTCGTAATATTGAAAGTAAAAATATTATTGTGAAATAATTGCAACATGTATGTTTCAAATCACAAATGAGTACTGCAAAAAGTTATGAAATTATTAAAATAATCCCTATTAAAAAGTGTAATCAATTATATGTGGAGAGTCAAGCAAATGTCCATATTACAATGATTAACTATGACATACATTAATATGAATCGATAGAAAATATGCATAAAAGATCTATGAGTGGTTAATGTTGAATTTGAAACACCTGGCTCCAGTACCAAAATAATTCAACAAATATATTAACATAAATTACTGAAAACTTCTTGAAAACTGATACAGGGAGCATAAATTTTCTTATCTGCCAAGTTTAATTTGAACTTTTTGTTTCAAGTAAATTAAAAAAGAATACTACTAATTTACATTAAATTATTTGAAAATGGACTCTACTTGACTGATGGAATTCTTAAAAAATAGCACAATCAAATTCAGAATGTCTAAATATGAAATTAATATTAAATGAAATGACAAAATATTAAATTGTTACTTATCATATAAATATAAAATTCCGATGAGAGGACATTTATTTTGGTTTTCATTTAACTTAATATTAGACATTATTAAATTAAATGCATATTTAGCAAGAAATAAGAACTTTTGTAGACAGCTGTGTTAATATGAGAAATAATTCACAATCTATGCCTAAACAGGTGTTTATTAGTCGGACTCTCATCTTTAATAGAATTTTTTCTATAACAAAATACCATTATAGACAAAATCTTAACTTTATTAACTACAGATTCGAAATACTGGAATGAAAGTACTATTTGTATAAATCAACACAAAGTTTTGGTATGTTATTGAATCACGAAAGAGAAGAACCATTGACAAACAAAAGTAAGCCATAACTCAGTTGATTGCTTAGTTGAGGTAACAGTGGAAAGACAGCTCACAAAAGTGATGGCCGCTTGAGTGCAGACTACAGACACAGTAGACAGACAACCTTGATAATATTGACGAGAAAATTGTTAAGACGCTGCATGCTGGTCACTCCCCAGAGATTGTTTTAGAAACATACGATGAGGACTATGTGCAGAAGTGGACGTTCTGTCTCAATGATGATATATGCAATGTTTTATCCAATCTCTTCTTATTATTCAACATTATTTTAATATGCTCAAATTAGTTATATAGAATTACTATTAATTATTTATGGCATAGGTTCCTAATTGGGCAGCATCGCCCCCTAGTAGGTACCAGATCTTAAGTCAATTGGGGGAGGGGGGGAGCATTACGAAATAACTCTTTTTTATGAACTTCTATTCATCCGTGTAAAACATTTATCATAAGTAGTAGGGTCGTTGTTTAATTTTGTTAATAATTACATTTGTAATATATTTTTAATAATAAAAATTGTGATTTTTTTTTCTTATAAAGGCAATAGACTACAAAATGTCGGGAACCTATTAATGGATAACATAATTAACAGTAGAGTCCATTATGATAAATAATATAAAAATAAACATTGTAAAAATATAATATTTCAGGTTTTACTTTCTAATGCAATTGTTGTAAATTTTATTTATGATTTAACATCACCTTTTTAAGTATCACCATTTATTTGTTTATATTGTTAAATAAATATGCAGTTACGACAAAGACATACGAAAAAGAGTTATTTTCTTAAAAGTATTAATTATAAAGAAAATGACATCCTTTTTCATCAAATGAAACAATGACATCATCTTTTCATCACACTTGTATTGCATATTTCAATACCGAGTACCTGGTCAAATTATAAGAAATAAAAGTCTCGAATAAATTATTGGGAATTATATATTTAAACACTAAACAATATATTTATATTTACAACATCACAACACGCACGCCATATCCGGACAATATTAATGCGCCCAGCGTCACACATGCTTCTTCACCTAAATTCCAATTACCTTGGATATAATCTAACGGACTTTTTTTTAAAATGAAAAACAAATACTATTCACAGTGCCATTGAGGAAACTTCTACATATAACTTCATAAATGCAATTATTTTAAATTCGAATATTTGACTGTCACATTTTGTTGTTTAATTGTTGAATATATTTACACATTAATATCAGCTTTGACAACATTTTCAATTAGGACATTATTGTGATGTCCATTTGAACCTTAACATAACTACATGGTTATTCATTATAAATGTACAGTTAATATAATAACTGAAAAATTATGACTTGTTCCTTTTAAAAAATTAAAATTGTTTGTAGACATCAAAATACTTTATAATCAATGTGTAGAATAGAAAAAATAAGGATCTAAATAATATTGTTTAGTGTCAATGACATAAAAGGTTTAAGAAATAATATGTTTGGATGAAACTACATACATGTAATTAAAAAATTTATCTAAATATTTTTATAGCGCTGGCGATACACATGTAATTCAAAAATAAAAAAATTCCCCTTTGCGGAAAAACAAAACAGTTTAATTAAAACAATCTTAATTCCACCTATCCGCATACCTTACCAATTAACAAAAACTATTGTATATTATTGAAATTAAACAATAAAAACATTAAATAGTATCATTGAATAATTATATGTAATAATTATTAACATGAACAATAATTGCGCTAGATATTAACATCAGTAAATACTTGCTTCATACAATATTTAACATATTAATAAATTGCAATATTTTTAAGACAAAGTCAAATTGTTTTATTTTCTTGTTCATGTTTTCTTGTCCATATTAAATGTAACTTTTGCCAAATCCAGGCCCTGACACCTCATATTACAGCATTTTAATTTAAAATTAATTTAAATAGAGATATATAAAAAATATCCCTGCAAATATTTGTTGTCACCTTACACAGTTGCTTAAAATTCTCGAGCTTTCCCTGAAGAACATTTCCACATTGGTTCTGTGAAGAAACTCAATATAAAATTTGGCTTGACGATCATGAAGTCTTCGTTGTTGGAGGCGAGGGTTCTGTGCTGATGTCCACCAAAGTGGTCTCTGGCACTGACGGAGGCTTCGACTCTGGCGCCTCAGTTGCTGCGAACTGCGGAATCACTTGAGAGGCTTGTATTTTCCTCACTGCATCCATATTCACTTTTGTTGAAAGATTTTTCTGCCGCGTTTGTTCAGAAGTCTTTGATAATCTTTCGCTCAATGCTTTCAAAGCGATTTGTCTGTAACACATAAGTAGTTATTTTACAAATCATTAGTCAAATGCCAGCTTTTCCTCGCCTTGCCTGAAATCTGATTGGATATCACTACCCCTACTACCACATGTAGTACACTATGACATGGATGTTAAGCAGTTCAAAAAGCATCTTTTTTCAACTTTTTTAAAAATCGTATGGGCTTTTTGATACTACTTTAGGCTCCTATTTTGATCACCATGTGATTAAACAAGTGATATGTTATATTTTTATATTTTGCGTGCTTAAAGATATGTACCATCCATAAGCATAAAGACAAATTTATTTTCAAAATTTTCTGCCTAATGGGCAAAAAAAATAAATTGTATATGGGACAGAGATAAATTAACGCAAGTAGGTAAAATAAATAACGAAAAATCATATGATTGAAAAAAAGGGCTTATGTTAAAAAAAGATAATACATAAATGTAAATTGTATGATAAAAGTTTATTAAAAAGTACATTTACATTATTTCCAATTATTGTGATGATTTCTCAACCTGTCAAGTAGAAGTAAACTAATGACACTTGGTCTTCTAATATAATAGGGGAGAGCAATCCAGAGAAAAATGGTTTGTAATGCATAAGAAGATAAAAGTAAAGTCTGTGAGAGGAACATTTAAGTATAAGATTGCTTAAGTATCAAAGTTTTTAAAATGTATTAGTTATATACTAGAATTGAGAAGGTAAATACAAAAATATAGTGGGATAAGAAAATAAATAAAAAGTATAGGTGTAGTGCATGCAAAAAATGGCACTGCCAGTTAGGCAACCAATTTGGTCAAAACAATAGCTTTACTTAACTATAGAAATCATATGACACAGTATCACCTGACAAATAAACTAACTTGCTTACAATAATACTAAGTTCACAGTGTTGTCAACTTCAAAGGCAATGTTTGTTTGTATACTTAGGTCTGAGGCTACCTTGCAATATTGAAATATAACATTATTTATTGTTGTTTTATTCTTATGTACACTAAATTTAACTATTTTGCATATAAATTAGTGCAGTGGAATTATTAATAGAGCAGTCATGTACCTCCTTCTCTCCATATCATGTGGCTCAACTCCTGGAAGGGAGATGGTAACGCCGCGCGGGCTCAGAGCTAGGGTGACACGACGGGGCGCGGGCGTACACACACCAAGACGCGCGAGGCATCGCGCTGGAGGACCCAGTATACCGCGCACTAGGGGCTGCAGCACCGTCGGAAAGAAACTGAACATAAAAAATATATTTTGGTCAAAAATTCACATCATATTTTAAACCAACAATTATTTTAACATTATAAGTAACACGCTATAACCAACTTGGAATGCTGATCTCAGAAGAACCAGACAAAAACTTAATTATTCTTAAATGAAGTTCAAGGATGTTGGATGTATACTTTATAATATCAATCATGTAAGAGAGTCAACAAATCAAATTATCAACTAAAAATTTCTGTATGGTGTAATATGATTTTATTTTATAATAAACTAAAAATTCAAATTTAAGGAAAAAAAGGTCCAAGAAAGGTAGAATTTTATTATACTGCATTCATTACTACACTTAGGTGCTTAAATAGCTGGTGAATTCATGGTTCATGGAGAATATAACACTTGGCCATTACACATTCTTAAAAAAAGTATATACAACATATTGCTTGGCAACTACAGCTTGCCATATAATGCTTAGAGCCAGATTTCAGTCATTTAAAATAAAGTTTATTAAGTAATCTGGTCATGATATTCAAAAAGTTAAACTCCAAATAAATACTAATAGTTGTAATAGCTTTGAGAATTATGTTTTACTGTTTAACTTTTCAACTAAACTTCTTAATTTTACATAAATGATTTTTTAATATCATCATCGCTATATATATAAAAATTACAAAGTTTCATTTATTTTATGCTTTTTAATTACTATTTAAGCAAAACATATTGGAAAGATAAATACTACATTGGTATGAAACTTGTCAAGTTATTGTAAATTATTCATATATACTAACAGACATTCATTAAATTTGTAATTTATAAAAAATTTCACATAACATTCAAAATTAAACAGAATTACTAATATATGTAGTATTTAGTGATCACACAGCTATTTTTAAAATTTGTCTTAAAACAATAGGTACATACTTGTCAAAGCTGAAGTTATCAGCCATGTCTCCCCTTGAACCGCTACTATGTCTCTGCCAAAATCTCAGATATATCCAAGATAGAATGGTGCCACTACCCCACATGCAAGGATATGTTCCCTCCAAAGCTCCTACAGCCCAAAGTATTATAGCAGCAACCAAAATCAAGAGGGGTAAGGAGCGATTTGTTAACTTTCCTGAAAGAAAATAATCATTTCAAATAAATGAAAGTTAAAAAAATGTTAGCAACCAACATCATTTTAGTTTACATTAAGTTTATAACTTGTAAGATATTATTCAAAAGATTTTAACGAATCAAAACGGCTGTACCGCGCCTTAAAGTTGTATTGGCTTGACGGAAGGTTGTATTGGCTGCTAAGTTCCGCTAGTCTGCAGTCACTGCGCTTGGCAGCAATGCCCGTGTTTTTTATTTCGGCCTCATTGTGCTTTCCTCAGATCTGGTTACGGCAAATTTTTCTTTCTAGATTTTCTTTTATGTATATAAACCCAAATTCATTTCAAATTCATTTGTAGGTTTCATACAATCCTTTAGTATTAATTTGCTTCCACAAGACTTACAATAGAAAATACATAATATCTGCTTATAAACCTAACATGTTAAAAATACAAAACTATTTAGTGATTTTTATTAAAAAAAATTATGTATTATAAAATCTCTCAAAGACAATTCTGAAGTTACACTAACTTTTAATTTAACAAAAAAATTATGTAATAATACTAGGTTAACCTAGCCTTACATTAGATAAAGCTACATAAATCTGGATTCAACCAGAATTCAACCAGAAGAAATTGGAACCAGATTACATTTTTCAAACCAAGATAACTACAGTAGCAGCCATTGATTTGGTATATTAGGCAGAAGAAAAAGACTTCAAATAACTATGGTTTCTTAGGGTTGATCTTTAAGTACAGTCTTTATCATACAGTGCACCAGAATATTGGTAATGACAATAGACCAAAATAATGTTTAAAAAAATTGAATATAGCCAAATAAACTACTTGTTTTCGAAGTGCCTACTATATTCTGGTGTGTATTATTCCAATTCAGGAATAAGTAAATATTCAATTATTCTAATACACAGAACATATGGGCTTGTAACAGTATCTAGGTATACTGTTACAAGCCCATATGTTCTATAGTAATCTTTATTAAAATAATTGCTATTATACCTTCTACACTAACCATGAGAATACTAAGAAAGAAGTCATGTGTACAAAATTATCATTATTAAAATTTTCAATTAAAAAAAATGTTTTATTTATCTAATGACATTTTCCTTTTATTGAAAGAGATAGTATATTATTTATCTATTACACCACAATTGTTGCAAAAAATAATCTGTATACAAAAAATATAGACAGTAAAAATACCTATCAAACATGCAAAAGCAATTTATTCTTATCTATACTATTACACTACAAGTGAGATAATATTTTAAACATTAAAACAACACTCTTCAAATTTTATATTAAAATATATTTTCAGCATCCTGTGAACTATTTGATTTTTATTAATGTAATTTGCATGAGGCTTTGCAGATTTTCATAAATTTACCATGTACTGAGTCTGGTGCTCATGGCTAGGAGTCCCATAGTTGGTTTAAGTAGATCACCTTGCAGTGAATTGGTGTTTAGCTTCACCGACCAGACTCGTCTCTCAACTTAACCAAATTTTAAATAATCCTACCAATGTATAACTGTATAGGTAGAAGCAAGCTTCTACCTGTACCACTTACTAATTCACTATAAATTAATTCCTGGTAGATTCATTGACTATGTCATAGTACTTGTTCAGCCTAGTTATGTGCTCTTTTAATACTTCTGTTTGCCAAGGAACAGTAAGTTCTATTAGTACTACATGTTTTAAATTTTTTCAAAAAAGTTGGATCTAGAAGACTTCCATAAGGATTTTATATTGTTTCCTCTAAACTTCCACCATAAATTTCCTATCAGGAGCTGCTTCAGATATGGAATATGGTTTTTATTTTAGTCTTCTTTTTACTAAGTACTATATGTAGGTTAGTACCACATCAATGCTCATTAATTTGTAAAGATTACTGTATGTGTAAGCGGTGCCATGGCTAATGAACAGAGAAACGTATAATCTTTTCACATCAACATGAATGCTGTTTTTCTATTTAGAATTTATAATATACCTTTATACCTTATTAAAGCTCAAGCTATTATAGTAGATTTTTTTATTAGTGAGGCTGCTAGACATACATCTAATGAAAATATGTGATAAGAGAACATGCAGAGACGTGGGAATTCATTTTCATACATTCTTCTGTTATGCTTGGGTAGTAACAAATGCTATGAAGATATTACTCTGCTTATACCTTTTTTAAAAATAAAATTTTAACTACTCTGATATCACAAAACTATAATTAAATTATAATTAAATACAGTTTTGCATATGCACATAATTATAGTCATTTGAAGAAAAATCATAAAACATTCTCAAAAAAGTACTATCTACATGTTACAGGCTTGAGCATTAGTTTTGTGTAGTAAAATTTTTTGCATAAAAGTTAGTAATGTAATTTATGTCATTAAAACTTAACTAAAACATCCAATACACAACTTTACCACAAACATGCAAAGTATATTCTAAGTGCAACATACCTAATGGTGTTTTTATCAACAAGTGATCAGGCATAATCTGCTTCACTGCCACACTTACAGCCGCGAGATACCCCGCAAGCCCATGTACGTGGATATCGAACAATAAGGATGTATCCTGTGTCCACGCATAAATCACCAAGTAATAAAATGTCGTCAAAAACGCAACACCCACATTCGTCAGAAAAAAGAACTTCATCATCTCCATTTGTCCCCATAGTGGCTCTATTAATTTTCCACACAAACCAACCGTCACAATGTCGATTATCACCTCCCACAAATGTATCTCCAGAAACCAGAACGTGAAAGTAGACCACAATTGAAAAGAAGGTGGCAATAAAAACCCTGGTGTAACACTGAGAACATTCACAACCGATTCCGAATACGACAAAATGTATCCTATAATTACAACTACACAAATAAATTTAACTGACGGTGACGTGTTCCCTAATAACGCTGAAAATTGTTGTCGTAAATACGGTATATTACGGCTAAACACCCTGAGCGCAGCCATTTTTGTGACGGATAAACGATAGTGTCAAGTGTCAATGTCAATACTAATTAAATATTACGTTCCAAATTATAAGCAATTTTAAATTATATTGTGACATTATTAACAACAATAAATTATAGAAAAGGTTGCCAAAACATTAAACCTAAGTTATCCCTAAGTTTTGTTCTCTTAAAAGTATGCTGTAATAATTGGCTGTTTCATAAAATATTTTATTTTTATTAATAACATAGCTCTTTAATTTTTAACTTTAACTTTGCTGTCAGATAGAGCTAAAAATTACAGTACTTACTACACCAAAGCGAAATGTAATTTAATTTACTATTAAGTTAAGTAGAAGATATTGCCTCTTAAAAGCACGTACGAATAAGTTAACTGTCAGATAAAAATCATATAAACAATATTTTTAAGGTAACAGAAAGTAATAATCAAATTGAAATATTATTTTCTGTTGAATATTACGATAGTGTCAATGTTATTCAACAAAGTAATACGAAGTGTTCTATTGGTATGCCTATTTCAGCTTAAATCTCTGTGAAAATTATTTGTATCAGTTAATACATAATTGCTGGTTTTCAGCTACCATTAGTGAATATTTGCCGCAGTTCTGTTCCCTCAAATAAACTATTGAATAATTGCAATATGCATTATTTATCACAAAAGGACGCCGCGGCGCTCGATCAAGATTTATTTAATGATTATAAATTCAGTGTGGATCAACTGATGGAACTCGCTGGTTTAAGTGTTGCAGCAGCAATTGCTAAAACTTTTCCACCATCTACGTAAATTCCTTTCATATAATCAAATATTTCATATATCATAAATATTTATTACTCTCCATAATAATTACAATCGACATTTTACAGTCACAATTCAGCTTTAATCATTTGTGGCCCTGGAAATAATGGAGGCGATGGGTTGGTTGCAGCACGTCATATGACATTGTTTGGTTATAAGGTTACAGTACATTATCCAAAACGTACACCCAAACCATTATATGAAAACCTGCTCCACCAATGTCTGCAATTCGGAGTAAATGTGCTTGATAAGTTACCACCGTCTGATAAAATACAAAATGACTATAAGGTCCTGGTGGATGCACTGTTTGGATTTAGTTTTAAACCACCAGTACGGGATGAGTTAAAACCTGCATTAGATGTTTTAATAGATGGAGGACTGCCTGTTTGCAGGTATACTATCAGCCTTATGCATCATAAAAATAATTAAAAGTTATTTTTAACATAATTTAATCAGATTGAATTAAATATGAATGAAAAGGAAACATCATTTTCAATAGATCATTAAACTTAGTTGTGCTATAGGTATACAAAAAAAGTAATTTCAAGTATACATTTAAACAATTTTTGTATATTTTTTTCCAGTGTTGATATTCCAAGTGGTTGGGATGTTGAAAAGGGGCCTGATTCTAACAAAGCACTGAAACCAGCACTCCTAATATCTTTATCGGCCCCTAAACTGTGTGCAAAACCAGAGTTCATTGGATCAGCTAAACATTTCCTGGGTGGTCGTTTCCTGCCACCTGGTATAGTTTCCAAATATAATTTGACTCTGCCTTCTTATCCAAACCAAGATCAAATTGTAGAAATTTGTTAGATTTATCACAAGAAAACAATTTTTGTACAATGCATTGTATTCTGTTTATGAAATACTCCAAATATACAATCACAGTTGATGTTTTATGTTATATATGAATTGTAAATATCTGAGTAATTATGTTTTTTTTTATTTTGTAATAGTACTTTAGCTGTGTGTATTTTCAATTTTGATAAATAAAATATAAAATTTTTAATCAACATCAGTTATTTCATCATATATTTACCTATTTTTTTTAATTCTATTGTTACAGCCAATTTCAATTTTTATTTATTCATGTTAGATTAAAAGTAAAACATATTTTTTAATTATTTGTAACTTCAAATTAACTATGATTTTCAGCTAAGGAAATGTGAAAATTGTTTATGTATCGAGTTCTGTAAATAATAATATTCCATATTTAATGGAATCAGGCGTTACCTTGCGGAAGTCCATCTTAAGTAAAAAAAGGACCAATATTTAGCCACTTCCGCACATGCAAACAATTAGTACGATTAGTGTCAAAAAGTTAGAGTCACTCTGTGTTTGGTACTAATCGGTGTAACATAACTCTTGAAGATGCCCCGTGGAGGGGTGAAACACGTGTTGAGTGGTTTAACGGTGGCAGTTGTGTAATTCGCATCGTTTGCCGCAAACGCATTTATCAGCGGGCTGGCGGACAGTGCGCTTTGTTGAACCACTACCACTGCATGTGCGGAAGTGGCTAAATATTGGAACTTTTCTTACTAATAATATTCCATTTATCTTGATATTTACACTAAGTATAAATTTTGAAATAAATTGATTTAATATACCTTTTACATAATTGAGATTATTATTATTCCAAGTGTTATACATAAATTATACAAAGTTTAATTTTTCGTTTCATTGGTTAGTATTGTCATTTTCAAATTTATCGAAAGTTACTTGTTAGTAAGAATTGATTCCACATGAATTCATATACACTTGTGAATAGACTTAGAATTTTGAATCCTAAATTATGAATTCGATATGCAGTAAGCAATTGATATTCAGATAACTGTAATGCAGTAGTCTGAAACTTGAGATTGTTTTTTTTTTTGTTGTGCCAATGCTATAAAGTTAGGGGTCTTCAATGTCGCCTAACGCCGTTACATCATTTATTTCGTTTTAGTGAAGTTAATTAAATTATAATCTTGTCGGTGTTACTTTTATAACAAGATAAGAATATACTACTTAATACTTTAAACTTTGAAAACTATTCTATAAAAGAATATGAATGTCTAAAATACGGGATAAAAACGAAATACAAAAACAAAAAACGCATTTCTTCGTAACAAAAAAGGCCATTACTTAGGACTAAAAAATAAATTACTTTAAATATCTGACAGTACTCTATAATTTTTTTTAATGTAGAAATATAAAATCTTAAAGCTTTAAAAAACATAAGTTTTAAAAATTTATCATTTTCTGTTTTTAATAAAAAAATTATTAAAGTTCATCAAATAAAAAATCAATTACTTACGTTTTTATTTTTATGATTAATTTAATTAAACTTGAACACTTTAGCACTTCCCTTCGGTAGCTTGACATAATAAATTTTCGCGCCTTTTTACCGGTATAGTTTGCTCCATTGTGTCAGGTTTAGTAGCGGTCATCGGCATCGTGTTCAACGCAATTTAGCACTCAATTCTCTATAATCAGTAATATTTCAAGTTTATTGTAACAGTAAGTAAAATGAATATACAAAAGATTTTCTTGATTATCTTTATCGTTACTTGATCTTGATATCATGATGTAGACAACGCGTTTAGTTCGTTGTTTCGTTAATAAACCTAATCCTTCTAGGTAAATATGTTCGAGGCACGTTTACTTCGTAGTTCCATCTTAAAGAAGGTTTTAGAAGCAATAAAGGACCTATTAACACAAGCCACATTTGATTGTGATGATAATGGAATTCAATTGCAGGTACTTGTGCAAATATTATCAATTTAATTACTACACTGTCGACTAATGTTTCGTAAACAGTTCAAGTACTTACTGTAATAATTAATATAAAGATGTATAATTATACAACTTTATTATTGATTTAAATATTCAATTTAATAAAGTTACAATTGTTTTAATTTTTTAATTATTTTATATATATATATAAATTTCCAGGCAATGGACAATTCTCATGTATCTCTAGTTTCTCTTACTTTGCGAGCAGACGGCTTTGATAAATACAGATGTGATAGAAATATTTCCCTTGGTATGAATCTAAACAGGTAAGATGTTAGTTACATTTATATAACTAAATATACACTACATATACATAAATACAGTAAAACTTGATTGTTCATATTCTGGTAATTAAAAAACATTGACAATTCTCTTAAATAAATTATTCATTATTGGAGTACATCTGAAATCATATATCAGGACACATCTTGAATCATGTTTTACATTATTAACTTAAAGTTAAATTATGTAGATATGTTTCTCGGTCTTATTGTAAGTCTATGGGGGAGTCTGGCATTGGGCACCTTATATTCGAAAAATTGATGATAAAATTTTATTATTCAAAAATATCATGTTTGCATGAGTAAAGTGCACAACAGATTCTGTTGGTTTTTACTAAAATAGCATCTTGCGATTTTTTTTTCAACAGAAATGTTTTGCATAACAAGGTTTTCCCAAACCTCATGTAAATATGCATGTAAATAATATTTATAAGGAAAAAACATGTTTATTACATTTTAAATGTATTAATTTCATTAAATTTTGTAGCTTTCCCTCATTCCCTTCTCAAAGTTTTTGAATTTAGTAAAATTCATTCTTAGCTGACCTATACTCATAAAAAGAAAATTTCAAGTTGTCTAAGACTTATGGTTCCAGAGGTATTGTGATGAGTCTATCTAGATGAAAATCACTTAGGTTTATAAAGATTATCCATAACCTAGCAATACAGGTTATACAATAAACATTAATATTTCAGTATGTCGAAAATTCTCAAATGCGCTGGTGATAAAGACACAGTGACAATGAAAGCACAGGACAATGCTGATACTGTTACATTTGTTTTTGAAAGCCCAAATCAGGAGAAAGTGTCTGATTATGAAATGAAATTGATGAATTTAGATCTGGAACACTTAGGTAACTTGATTATTTTTATCCTTATTAATTTAATGCATGATGATTTATATATATATATATATATATATAGTAACTGACATTAGGGATATTATCTATAAACATGTCTTTATTTTGCAGGTATTCCAGAAACTGAATACAGTTGTACAATCCGTCTGTCCAGTGCGGAATTTGCCCGAATATGCCGTGATCTGTCTCAATTCGGAGAGTCTATGGTTATTTCATGTACCAAAGAAGGTAACATCAATTTTTTCATCCCTTACATTAGCTTTAAATCTTCTTGCTAAAAACTGACTACCATGCAGAGATATTTTTGTTGCGGATTGTGTATTTTGTGTGTTAAAAATAATTATTGGTGATGCAATTTGGCACAGGTGTAAGATTCTCGGCGTCAGGTGATATCGGTTCAGCAAACATAGCACTGGCGCAAACTGCCTCCATCGACAAAGAGGAAGAAGCTGTTGTCATTGAAATGGAAGAACCAGTTACCCTGACATTTGCCTGCCAGTATCTAAACTATTTCACTAAAGCAACCTCACTTAGCCCACAGGTAATTTAATATAACATTTTTAAACCTATAAATGTATTACATTCCTTTCATAACTAAGACAGTTATAATATGTATAGTTGATTTTTTTAACATGAGAAATAAAACTGTTTTCCTATCAACATTTACTGTAGCAGATTATAGCCTTGTCATATCTATGCACCTTCTAAATCTATGACACTTTTAGTATCCATGCTTCTTTTTGTATTTATGCCTTTTAGCATCTATGCCAATTTCAGTACTATGTACCATGGGATTGTCTTGGGAAATGTTTCAGGGAGTATCTAAGTACAAAGGGAAGTATCTGTGTGTGGATTTGTCCTTCACTAGATTGCCTCTCAATATGCTTTTCACATTGCATTGTCAAAACTTTGGTTGCTAGTAAAAATAGTATACTATATACTAGAATACATGTACATACATAGTATACTATTTTTACTGTCTAGCAGCATTTATTAAAAAAGGTGTGTTATGTTTTTAAATCTGTACTTGACATCTGTACACTATTTTGAATCTTCTTTCAATAAATAAATTTGTTTTTCAGGTGCAACTTTCCATGTCAGCTGATGTACCCTTGGTGGTAGAGTATCGCATTCCAGATATCGGCCACATCCGTTACTACTTGGCACCCAAAATTGAGGAAGAGGATAGCTAGATTATTTGTAATTAAGTTCTTTTCTATTTCTAATTAAAATTATTTCACTCAGTGTATATACTGGGTGTGTTTATAAAAAATACATGATTAATATTTGATAATACAATTACTTTCTAATTAAAATTGTTTTTATGTCCCCTTCAATACACATTTTATCATTTGTGGCAGGGGGTTTTACTACACTTCTCTTCACTTTTGAAAGTTTTCACAAAAGAATTGTTGTTGTCTCAGTGAGCTGGTTTCCGCAATCAAGTGGCACTGCGTAGCCCTGTAGGGTGCTACCCCCATACACCAAAATAGTACATGAGTAGCAGTCTTGTCCTTTTTCAGGCATACCCTGGACATAAGGGAGGAATAAGAACTGTACATAATATCTAATGTAAATAGATGTTTGTTAAAAAGACCATGATAGATCCCTGCCACCAAGCGCAGTCAGGGCAAGAATTAGTGTTTTTTCAAAATGTTTATTCCATTTAATTTATAACTAGAATGTTTGTTATGAAGCTACATGGATACCACAAGTTTTAAATTTTTGGTAATGCTAATGTCAATTTAGAATATTGCAACCATATGGTAAAATTGTCTAATTTTAGTTTTTTGTTAGCTCATATAATAACTTATTGACTATTATTTATTTTAAACTGTACTGAAATGGTCAATAGTTTATATGAAGCATCATATAGCTATTTGAGTTTCACAAAAGGAAAGATGCAATAGCTTTAACTAAATCTCGCTAAATAGCTTGGGCCTCATTGGCAAGCTCACAGTTCAATCCAGAGATTGACCGAAGAAGAGATCCATAGATAAATAAATATAATCAATATATAGCCCAGTGGATTGGCTAGTTGAAATGGCAATGGAGAGACGACAGCCTGCAGAATAGAATAGAACCTTGAGGATCTGGAGTAGACCTCCAAAGAGCAAGTGCAGAGGAGGAAAAATGACATTATTAAGATTGGTGGCCAGTGTTGGTAGTAGGTTCCATCGAACTGGTCCTACTGCAAATATTTACTTAAGCATATGATTCCTATATAAATATAGTGGTTTTACAGGTTCAAATCTGATAATTTTAAACCTTCAGTCTCTCGTAACACTAAAACATTAAATGAGTTAAGGTCTTGAAATGGAGCAAATCTGAAATTTTTAAATTATTTATTTTCTCATACTATGAAGTCATATAGTACAAACCATCTGAAATCATGTTCCATGTTACACATGAGTATTGACAAAATTATATTATCGTATTAAATTAATATTATCCTCTAATCATACATATGCAACACAAATGGAATGTCCAACTTAAAGCTCTCTGTGATAACTACATGTTTACAATAAAACATATCTAGAATAATGGAAATTATTCCGCAAAGTACAATGTTAGCATTTGATTGCTGACATAAAGGCAATACATAAATATTCTTAAAGTTCACCATCTCGCATTATCAACTTTTATGTGACAATATATAGAAGGCCCCACACACATGGTAATAATTAAAAACTTATATATAAACTACATTTTTATATGACTTACAAAATGACCAATGAATTTTTAAACAATATTACTAAAATTTGCTACGTAATATCGGAAACTAAACTCTACTAAATTGTGTTATGTCCATACAGCGGTACTAAAATCTCTGTACCGCGCCTTATAAATTGCGGTGAGGAGAAAACCGAAGAAGAATACGAGATATAACGATTTACAATATTTTGAAGCTTGTACGACCGTCGGGTAAATTCGAAATTATTAAAATTCATACATCAAATTATTAAATATAACCAAAAAATACCTTTTTTAAATAAAACAGTAATAATTAAATGTATAAGTTCGAATTTAATTCTATTTAGTATTATAAATAGAAAATATTTACTCATTTCCATCCACAATATGCTGCCTCGTTTTAAACTTGGTAATTACTGGACATACTGACTTTCAGTATACTTGTTTATTCGTATGACTGATGACTTTTTTTGGTGCAATCAAATAAAAAAAATTAAAAACCTGTATTATTTGTAATTTGTTGGTTTAGTCTAATTTAATTACAATTGGTACTGATTTTCAGTTGTTCGCAATACCCCATTGCTTATGGCAATATTTAAATAGCCTATTCTGGCAATATTTGCATCACTTTTGTATTCAAAACTTTTTCTGTCTTCTTCTCTTTCGTTATAATATTCGACCGCTTCAAAAATGACGGTTTTGACATCACGAGATAACACATGACCTATCTTTATATATTTATCTCATATGGACGAGTGCTGACGGAACAAAGTGGCCGATATTTTCCCCGTCTGGCCGCGTGCGTTCCTAAAGCGCGGTACAGCAGTTTCGGTCTCACTGTAAATAACATTGAAAAGTACTTTCGGTTCTCCACATTTATTTTATATAAATAGGCTTTAAATAAAAAGGTTAAAAATTTTTGTACATCTTCGATTTTTTAACTTAATTCTTACTCTTTGTTTTCAATTAAATTGTGTATGAACTATTTTATACTTAAGCACACTAAAGTCAATATCTTTACTTAAGTTATCTTAGAATTAAGACTACCTTATATTCAAAATGAAGTTTCTTAATATAATGTAGAACGAAGGGATTATATAAAAATAATTCACATTATAATCTTAACTAAGAAATTATTAAAAAACAAACGTCACACTGCGGAGGGTGGGCAAGTGTAAGAAGTGAAATGTTTTTTGAGTGTACCCGCCAAATATGAAAACTGATCTCGGGTTGATAAAAATACATTCTAAACTTTGAAGAGAGATTATGAAACTACACTGCGCAAGTAATGGCAGTATTAGTATGGCAAAAAAGCCGCTATTTTCAACACAGTCACACGACATTGTGATTCTATTTTCACTAAGTGGGTAATCAGAGTGAATGAAAAGATTAAAGTTTTCAACAACCAGAGATCAAAAGTCAAAATATAGGTGTAGCACTACTTCCACTTCTTGGCGGAGAAGAGTACGGCGCGTTGCTTCAGGAAGAGAGAGTAGCTCTGTTTCCGAAGCGCGCTGGCCGCTGCCTCGCCTTTGCCCTTGTCGCCCGACGCATACGCCCCGCGCCGGCCGCGACCTCTACCTGCAACACACACACGCTTCCCATTACAATCCATAGACAAATTGCACCAAAAAACTCAACCTCCTTTTTTGTATTATTATCAGCAAGTTTTGTTAGTGTTATTATGTGTTATAAAATACTAGGGTGCATAATTTTAATAACATATTTATGTAGCATAATTTAAAATCGTATAAAAAATAGCGACAAACATGATAAATACAAGAAATAAAAATAAACTCTTAAAAACAATATTAATCTTCATGGGTAAGTTTCATTGTTTTAATATTTGCACCATTAAATTGATTTTTATTAAAACTGTAGTCACAGTAAGATTATGTTTCGTATATAGTGTACATAACATGTTACTTATTAAAATAGGATAGCGTTGTGACGGACTTACCTGCCCCCCCTCCGCGTCCTCAGGACTCCCGCTTGACCTCCGAGGGTCCCGGCTCGTCGGGTTCTTCGCGCGGCGCCAGCTGGTCGTGCAGCGTGCGCAGATGCCGCAGCAGATTCGACTTCACATTGAAGCCCTTGTTGCACAGTCCGCACACGAATGGTCGCTCCCCTGTACCATATACATACATGACTAAATACTAGGATTATATTCTACTCATCAACATTAAACCATTGGTATAAATTAATTTTTAATAAGTATAGCTAATATGATCTTAATTATTCTAAGAACACATTCACTACATTTTATCTTTATATTTATCGTTCACACATACCCCAGCAGATCGACAAATTGAAATGGGAGTGGGAAAATCACATAGCGCGCAAACAGATTACCACAGGGGCCACAAACTTGCTAGTCAGCATAGGACATTCACCCACAAGGTGGACAACCCCCAAGACATTGGATTTAAGCAGTTTTCAACCGATACTGTGGTAAATCTATGGCGAGACCTTTATTCAGCAGTCGAGCTATTAACGATTATAGTGATTTATTTTTCGCAAAAATAGGTAGCCATTTATTGTACGGCAAAGGAGAAATGTAATATTAAACTGCAGAGGCAATAAATACCGCTATAGCACAACGATACTCACCGGTATGCGTTCGCATGTGTATGAGCATAGAGGCGTGCGAGGGGAATATCTTCTTGCAGTGCGTGCAAGTCTTGTTTTGCGCGCCCTCTGTGAAACGATTGTGACGTTTTGGTGGGGCACTGTTGTTTGATATGGCCAATTCTAGACAACCGACATTGAACGAAATTAAGATAAAAGGATCCAAACATTGCGAGCTGTATAAACATTGCAATGCTTCGTGTGTTACGAAAATCCAGAACCCCAAACTACAGTGAGAAGAATATTCGAGCGGGAAATCCGAAGCAGACAAAGCATTCCAAAATTCAAAAGTTTAAACATAGAACATAACTGAAGTGATTATCATGAGTGTAGCAAGGTTGTGGAGTAAAAAACAAAATAAAAAAACAATATACAGCGTACACACATCCAGGCACAGGAAAAGGCTTTACGGAAACATCGGAATTTTAAGTGTAATAAGATATTTTGGCGCCATTGTCGAGAATCGGCCACATACATAACAATCAGTTTTCAGCTATGTTAGCAAAATGATTATTAGTAACTTCATAACCTGTTAACATTAAAAGAATTGACAAAATTAGCAATTACACGACGTCAACTAAACACAACCATTTTAACAAATACTGAATATATATGATCTAAAAATATATAATATCTATTTTAACTATAATAAAATTTAAATTAGAAAGTTTGTTTCCCAAGTCGTGATTTAAAAAAAAACAATAAAAAGTTTAAATAAGTATTTATAGTTATATATTCAAATTGAGGACAAAAATGTTAAATTAATCACAATAAGAAACAAAATGATTGTGAAAATTATTTTTGGGCTATATTTAAACTATATCGATTTACTATAACATTCAAAATGTATAAATTAACAAAGATATTAACATTGTTTCTAAATATAAAATTAAACTAACCGGTCTCTGTGTGGGTGCTCTGTATATGTCGCACCCATTCTGCGGGGTTGGGAAAGTGCTTCTGACACAAATCGCAGCGTAATAGAGCCATTGTTTCTTCCGTGTCGTCGCTCTGGTGAGAAAAATAACAATAATTATACCTTTAGTCATATAAAAAATATTGTCAGAAGTGTTATTATAGTTTGATTTTTAAAATATTTCACTAGATTAATTTATTATTATTAAATAAAATTAATTGTCGTGCGACATAGATAACGCTCTACGAAGCCGAAATTAGCCGATTGTCTCTTTCCAAAGGTCGATGTGCAATATTTATCGCCGGATACTGTACCATCAGACATAAATTTAATTAAAAATTAAAGCTGTACAAAAACTTAATAGAGAATTAATAGGACAAAAATAGTTACCGCCGAGCGACTCTTTCTCTTTCGCGCGTGGGTGTGATCGGAGCGAGCGTGTCCTTGCACGTGACGCACCCACGCGCCCGGCACAGTGAACACCTCCGCACACAGCTCGCACGCAAGCGGACTGTACATCTGTCAATACATTGCATCTTACTCGACACATACATACACAGGTCATTTTTAATTCGATTCTTGAATTTATCTTTTCAGACATAGAACACCACCGCTGGGCATAGGCCTATAAATTTTGGCATTTAAAAATAAATGCATCCATTGTTTTTAACTATCTTAACACAGTCATCTATCCTTGTGGATGAACATATGCTGTTTGTCATTCCTTGATCTCAACTTCAGAACTTAAATCCCAGTGGCTTGTGGGCTATGTTGTCTGCCTACTGCCTCTACAACTTGCCAATCCTCTGGGCTATATATACAAGGTAAATGTACTGAGGCATACATACTGATGATATTTACTTCATTTTTGTAAAATAAGAGATCTTACCAAGTTATCCTCTTCAATATCCATATCCTCGCCAGGTTCAGACTTAACAGTCATCTCGGCATGGAACATCTCTGCTATAGAGGTTTCCTCCTCCTCAATACTACTTGCATCCCAGTCCGGTTCATCCTTCACTTGCACCTCTGTAGTAACATCCGCAGCACTATGGGGTGATTTCTCTGTTGAAAAATCAAACATGAACAAAGGAAGTTCACAGAAAATTTCTTGTTTGCAAATATATACAGCATTAACACAATTTTTCTGTAGTTTTGACTTTAAACTGCATATTATTAATAGGTTTATTGTAATAATTTAAAGTAAAATTTGATGTTTTATTTCCCATAACATGATAACTTTATTTTCCCATGTAGTTTGATTTAGCAACAACTAGGAAAGACTTAGGTAGGATAAGGGTTGGGCAATAGATTAAGGAACTTTCACACTTTGCATTCATACATAAGAAACCATTAGCAAACATACTTGAAGTCTCCGAACTGTTGTCCTGGTAATCCTCTCCATCTTTTGCATCATCAGTATCTGCATCAGTCTTAAGCCTCTTTGCCTGTCTCTTTTCAGCAGCATGTCTTCTCAATGTTCGTATAGGAATATTCTCATCAGTTGAATCATCAGATACACTTGCAGGTGTTGCATTGGTCGGAGTATGTGTGGAAACAACTGCAGTGGCCATGGAGGTCTCTGGTTGAGGTGCTGGAGCAACCAGAATTGTTTGACCTTTAGGTGCACCTGGACGCAACCCTGCTGTTGCACCAGCTTCACTTGTCTTTATGAACACCAGTTTAGGAGGTCCGATGAACATTGGCCTAGAAATATTAAATAATCAATTAAAAAAAATGTTCATCTAATATTATTAGTATTATAAGTTTTTTAATTATTTTTATAGGATTTTAATATATGTGTGTCAACAAAACTTCTTACTGAAGGAAGTTATGAATATGTGATAGACCTTTACATATAAAACTTGTACTCTTAACTGTCAAGGAAAAAATATTTGAAGTTAAAATTGAATTAATTATCTTGTGTTTTAATTTATTAGTGAACAGTCTTCTCATAAACTTAGCAATAATTATTAATAGTCTTGACAGAATTTTCATACATGTACTTTTTTATCCTAGGTAATCAAAACAGTTGTATCTATTAGTCAATATTTAAACATGAAAAATAGATCACAAATTCATATTAAACATTGCAATGGATATATTAGACAACTCAATATAATAGTCATACTATCATTATCTTTTATGAATACTACATTTTACAATAAGTGAAGATCTACATAGATATCTTAAAAAAAATTAAAATGGTACTCATACCTTGTAACAGTGCCTTGAGGCTGTACAGGATTAAAAGCTTTAATAATTTTGTCATCTTTCTTAAGTGCTATCTTTGTTTGTATTTCCTCAGGTTTTTTGACAACAGTAGGTTGTTTGCAGACAGTAGTTGGAGAAGCTACTGCAGTAGTTTTCTCGGCAGACGCAGTATCCTCATCAGCTTGCCTCCAAAGACCTCTGATCTTCAATATCTCACCAGCCTTTAAAACCGTGTCTAAAACTTCATTTGAAACTGTTGTTTCACCTGTAATATTTATACATTGGAACTATTTAATAAAATAATAAATACATTGTGGTGTGTAAATTGTTAAAAAAATAGTATTTTTATTACGAAATAAGATATATTAATTGTACACACCTTTGTACATATATTCCACAAGAATTTTGAGGGCCTTTGTCGATATTTCCGACGGTAGGACTACGTAAAGCATTCCACCCATTCTGGACACAGAACGTTGGCCTTCCAATAGGCTGCTCAAGTAAACACTGCATGAGCTCAAGATGAACTTGTGCGCAGGTATCTGCGAACCGTCCATTGTGCACAGCACCACGTCCGTAAATCGCTCCGAGCGGAGCAGGGCCGCTACAGAGCCATTTAAATGCGAACTGTGTGAGTGCCATTTCAACTGATAAGTGTCCGACGAAGTCATTTCGATTTCATATTGCTTACTCAAACAATCTAGAACATAAACAGACAAAATGTCATTAATAAACAAAACGGCGCATTAAACACAAACAAATTTAAATCAACTCCAGTGTCACAATAAAACTATTTATAAATGTTATAGTAATACATTGCATTACAAATTTAAAAATACTGTTTCACAATTATTGTGGAAAATTGAAAACATGAGCAAGAACGATCACAATTCAACTGTTAAAACACTGAGCGACGGAAACGATGTACAAATTATGAGAAATTTTTATTAAAAAAATAAATGCCGGATGTATTTTGTTAACAATTACTTTAATTATGTAATATTTCTTTTCTTTTTGTTTTTATTTTTAAGAGATTACCTCAAAAGACAGCTATTAATAAAAATTAAAAGTACGCTATTTGATTACGTTCATAATTTCTTCTAGAAAAATTTCAATACTATGAGGAACGCCAAGTATATAACAAAAATTTACGCGCAACCACCGCGTGCGACCCTCTAGTCCGGTGTGCAGCGGCTGCGGCTGCAAAAATCGATGGAATTCGTATTGATTTAACTCCAAAAGCGGGGTTGCGCGTTTATCTCATCGATCCAAGTCGACGAACGTGGGTCGGCGACGGACGCGCTTGCGCCGTGCGCGAGGGGCGAGTCGAGTCAGGCGTCGTTGCCGGCGCCCGCCCCGCCAGCTTGCCGCAATGCCACCCTGTTCACGCGCAAATTGCCACTTTCCATGAACTCCCCCATTGCACTTTACAGCTATATTGCGTATACGTAATACCAGCACACAAGTCACTAATAGCGCCCTATACCCGTTAAAATATTGCTTGTTTATTTACAATAAAGAAATTTCTGTTTTGTTTTAATCTTTTCCACTATTATATCTCTTTCAGATCGATCGACTCTAGCCCATCTATTAAGACATAAGTTACAGTACATTACATCTATTAAGACATTAGCTACAAAACAATATATTCAGCATTCAAATTTTTACGACTTATTACTACAATCACTAGGCAGTTTTTGCTCACATATTATTAGTATATATTTCCATAATCCATCAGTATTTTGACTCCACGGGGTAAGTTTAGTCGATTGTAATTTTTTCCGATGATACAAAATTGAAGCATATTGACTGAAAAATGACGAGACAGTAAAAGCATTCACCCTATGTTACGCTGTTACGTAAAGTTTTTTTTTAATTTATTTCTGCGCAACACGATATCAGCGCTCAACCATAAAACATTAGAAGGTATATCGTCTCATTAGCACGGTACTTTCGAACAGGTACTACGTTTTTAAACAGGAACAGGGCAATGAATTCAAATTATTTATTTCATGTTTACATAGTTTCTGTTATTTTTTAGCTCCTACATATTTCTTTGTCATTAATTATCATATATTTTTACTGAAAACCAAAAAAAAATCAGAGCTAAAACACACCAGCGCCGCATTGTAAGATTTTTGTGTTATATTTCAACTACTGTAATTTTTTTTGTATGCAGAATAAAATTTTCTTGCGAATGCATTTGTGTTACTGTTGATTGGACAATATACGTGTTGCATTATATATAAGTAAAATATTTACATATTTCGTTATAAACAAATAATAGATTACAAAAAATACTAATTCAAGCAACGTGGTCGTCCGCATGTTTGATTTTCAACTAATCACAGTGTAATTTGTTCTTAACTTGCATAAAGTCGTACACCTACGATCGCTTGTAATATTTACTCTATTTCTAGTTTTTGAAAACGACTAGTGAACCAAATGAAAAAAAAATCACGTTAACCTAATTATCTGCTAAAATGATTATTTTAATCTAGAGGCTTTTGTCATTCAACTATACTTAAACTATCTTTTTGAAAAATTCTTGGAAATTTTAATTATTATTGCCCTGTGCTGAACCTTTTGTAACTCTCAAAAAATACTTGCAGCGGTTTTTGCTGTGCCGCAAAACCTTCAGGATGGTTTGGAAAATGTTTTCGAAGATCTGGCGACACCTTGATGATGTATTTTTCAAATAATAAATCACATTTCTTCTTTTGTTTAATAAAAAACATATCCGTCTCTATTCGTCATTGCACAAAATGTATTTTTTATATTATTTTCGAAATGGAACTTAATTATGATTCACCCTATATTACTGTTACACAAACATTTTGAGCCTTTACTTTTGTTGTGTTGAATTAGGTATTTACGTGATAAACAGTTTTTAGCCAAATTAGGAAGGAATAAAAACCTTTAAAAATTTTATTTCAGCATTATTACGAATTATTTATTATTCATTGCTTTATTATTGTAAAAACACCTATGTAAATATATATAAAGTGTTGTAAACAGTAAATATGTTTTAACCAAATTAGATCATCGGTCACAATTTTAACTAATAAATAGCAAAATTTATTATAAAATTTTATAAATAGAATTTAACAAAGAGTTTTTTATGTATAAAAATTAATGTAGGATATCAACGCAAAAACGTTGAACGTATAACAAGCGTTGAGCTGAGAACGGGCAGCTCGACTTGCGCCAATCGCGTGCGCAGACGATATTGATTTTTTACGTCACCCCACAGTCGACGCATTTCATCCCCCTTTCCACCATAACAATAACTATAACTACGCAATAACTAGATGCATAGTAAAATATAAGCCCAGAAACAATATGTATACTTTTACCTTCAAATTACCATCCTGTTTTTATATCTAATACTTCAATGTTGCCAATTGTTTCAATCGCGGTGAATTGGCGAGAATTACATTTATATTTTTTTTCTATTGTTTTTTGTATTTTCCCCAACCCCGCCTTTAATTACGGAGCAGTAACGATCGGCTATAAAAATTAAAAAAATAAACGACTTGGTGCTTTACTGAAAATCAACGCAATAGTTCGGGTTTAGCTGTACTGCAATACGTAACAGAGTACGCGTTTCTCATTGTCGGTATTCTTATCTGTTTATGTCTTGACTGTAATAATTTTAGATTAAGCTTTCAATTAAAATCATCTATATTTTTTATTTATGGTAACTGACATTAACGAATATCTACACTACTACCTTTATTTTTCCGAAACTATAAACTTTGGTCTGTTGCATAGCTAGTTATAAACGCATCAGACGGCTTATTACAGAATAATGTGCAAGCTAAGCAAGAGATAATATCTACTTCTTTGACTTCCCTTTGACGAATAACCTGGCAGCAAAACGTTGTAAACATCCGTCTATTTAAATATTGTACAATTTAATATTAAGGGATGAAATACAAAAGCGTGTATAAAAGACAAAACGTCCTTCGCAAGTTCGTCGTGATGATGCAAGCATCGGCTGGCTTGGTCCTTTTTCTACAACTAATTAATGAAAACCTAGGCATACTACCTTTAAAAGAAGGGCAAGCACTAATCCAAATTAAATCCGGTATAAATGTTATTAAAAAATAAACTGATTATATTAAAAACTTAGCTGTTAATAAATTGACCCAACTTTTACCAATTTAAGCTACGCTCGGTATAATAAACTCACTGGGTTCCCTTATTTCATATCTTAAGCGCCATGTGTATCTTTTTGTCATACAGTGTCTAGAACACTGTGTATTCAAAAGTATACCCATCTTTCTACTTAGTAAACGCGCCGCGTATCCTTTAGGAACACGTTTTCTGTACATCTATTACACGAGTCGTTTCACAAATAGAATGTTTTGTTACAACTTGGGAAGCTTTTCGTAGTTTTCCGTCGATGATTTTTCCTTGTCGACCGTATATTTTATAACATTCAGAACATCGAGCTATCTTTTATATTCGAGACCAGGTAATGTTTAGCACTGACCGAGCTAGGTGTAGCAGTCACTGATGTGTGATTGGACCTTTCGAGCATACCTGTAACAACTTGTTTGCGAAACTCTGTGATTGTTAGTTTTTTTTTATAGGTATACTGGTTATACGATAAATGGGCGTTCACCAAGCTGGTTCCCCATATAATTTCAAAATCAGTTTCCGACACCATTTGGTGCATCTACGTAAAGCTGACCTTTAAGTAGCCACCTGGTCACACACATCTTTTGATAATTTACCTTGATTATAATCTTCAATACATGCAGATTTTCTTATACCTCTTCTGTTCCTTTTCGCAACAGTTTTTAGACGAGATTGCTTTGTGGAAAATATAAGCACATCTCGCTTGTCACGCCATTGCAAAGCTATGATTTCTTCACTTGATTGCTGAGTTGCTATTTCAAGTATTTGAGGCAAGTATTTTCTGTTACTTCTCAATTTCCCTACTAAGTGTGTCGATTCTTTTACGCATTCGCAGTGGAACACTTGTGTAATAGTTGTCTGTGTACATGGTTTTGTCCTCGTTGAAAAGACCCTCTACCAAATATAGTACTACCTTTTCTGAGACTTCTGTGTTAGGATCCTTCGATTTACCACAATGTACAATTTAAAATTTTGACATATCATCTCTGGTTACTGGAGTCCATACGTGGTTTCTTCCTACTGTGTTGCATATAAGTTGGTTTGTTCTGTGATATATTCTAGAATATTAGGGGTTAGAAACAAATCATACTAGTCTATTGGATTTGCATTAGCTAGTTACCCGACATAAATATCCTTCATACCAGAACTTGGTACAGTATAATCTATGGCAGGAGGATCATCATGACTTGGCATTTCCCATTGTATGTTGGACAGTTTTTCTTCCTCCTCTTCTATCACTCTTGTTCCGAAATTTGAGCATCAGTAGTACCAGAAGTACTCGGCACGTTTGGTGGTTGGAGTTCTAAATCGACAGGAGCTGTCCTTGATGACCTAAGCCGTTCTATTTCAGGCAAAGGAGGTATATTAAACACAGCCGAACAAAAAAAAACTTTGAATTTTTTTAAACGGGGTAATGATGCAGTAAGGTATGATTCCTTAATAAATAATATAAAATAAAACAAAATAATTTACTTAAAATGATAACAACGATCACCAAGTAAAAGTTTTTAAAAACGTTTGAGAATGTCAGTGACATTAGTAAATATAATTGTGCCCAATTAAACAGAGCAAATAACTGTATTATAAAATAATCAAATGATACTTATAATAACCAGCACTCGCAGAAAATTATTAACAATTTATTTATACATAATTTCCAAAAGCTCTGTGTAAAATTAAACGAAGTTGAAACTAGTATAGCGTTTAGTAAACTAAGAATGTTACATTTAGCTATCATAGACAATAAGGAATTAATCTTAATATTAAAAAATATGGTAATATTATAAAATGAGAAAGATGATAAATTAATATTTCCCGATAAACCGGAAAATATATTGAATTTGGAATAAAGTTTTGATTTGAAATCATATGTTTAGGAAAGTCAAATTACGTTCATTATGGAAATGACATTGGCAAACCAGGACATTTACACTTATTACCAGGTTCTACCGCTTCTCATCACCGATATCCTGAATAACACTTAACTAATTGTCGCTAAATTTCTCTAACTTTTGTCGAAGGGGTTGAAAACTTTAACCCTTTATCATCCCTGCAGTGAGATTGACAAGTCTTTATTTTTCTACGAAGAAGATTCTGCATCATCTTTGATTAAAGACATGTGTTACAAACCTTATAACTTTCACGAATTAAACAACGCAATGTCACCCGACTATGGTAAATATAGAAGAAACCAAAATAGTGAAAATACAAACAAATTGCTATATGGTATATACAAAATCAAACCTCATTCTTACCCGTAAATGTAAAGAAGAAATAATATACCAGCATATCAAAGGCACATATATATTAACTATTGACTATGAATTCGAGGTGAATATAAATTGTTTGAAATTGAAAAAAAAACCAAGGTAAATTGTAAGACTTGTCTGTATCGCCACCACCAATCATCGATTTACTTAAAATTTCTTTAGCAAAAATGACACCCACAAAAAGAAAATTAGTCAATTTAAACCGAGATAGAACTCAATAATCTACAGCATATAATTAGTGTTCTAACAAATGTTCAAATTTAGTTAACACAGTTAATATTGGAATAGGGACATCAATTTCATATGTCATTATTATTTTAATTGTAATTTCATATTTAATAAAAAATATATTGTGATTTGAAATTCTCGGATTCCAAAATCATCCGATATTTTTGAATTTAAGGAGGGAAGGGTTATAAACACAGCAGACGGATGTTTACAGAACAATGCGTAAGATGATTAAGCAAGAGACAATATATACTTCTTAGACTTCCCTCTGACGAATAGACTGTCTGCAAGACTATAGTAGTCGATACTGTCTATTAAATTACACCTGAATGTTGATTAAAAAAATCCGCATCTCTGTTCAGTGGATGTCGCTGGTAAATCAATAACCCTAAATACGTAATTAATGCTTTAATTACTTTGATATTATTATTCAATGAATGTAAGAAACTCGTCAAAATCTGTTCCTAGTTTTTAAATGTGCCGAGTTCATTTCAAAGGTCATGACTTGCATCATACCTAGCAGCGTACTGTCTTTTCTAATAAACGTTCATCTTAATACAAAAATCGCTTAATTCAATTTAGACTCAAATTTAGGCTTAATTATTATTACTACACTCCTGGACATTTCAGAATAACTAAAGGCCTTACTTATTTTCTGTTGATATAAGTGCTGTTAGTCCGGAGGCTTTTACAGCTTCATCTGAGTTGAGTTCACGGAGCGAAAGGGTCCCTGAACTTAAAACTAAAGGCCTATTACCTATATACATCGTACATAGCAATTATACCGAAAACATGAAATTTTAAAAAATTGGTATTTTAATGTTTTTAAAATTATTGAATTCTTTAATACGAAGTGTACTGTGGAATTTTGGAGCCTCGATTTTGATGATTGATTTATTTTATTTAATTTCCTTTATCGATTGAAGAAAACTTTATTAGTTAAGTTGGGATAGTAATATGAAATATCAGTTTTGCTCGCATGACTAAAGTTAGAACTTTCATTAAAAAGTGCTACAATTACAATTATTAATTAGACTGAAATATTCCGACCGCACAAGTTTGATTTTTCACACAAAAAAATGATACTAACACATTGGAGAGCATAAAAAATGTAAAGTTTACAAGTGAAGTTGTATGCAGAAAGAAAGCTGGTAGCCGGCATTCTACCAGCGCTTATCGGCGTTGGATCGTTCCGGTAACAGCCACGCAAAGAATGCATGTTGACTCCGGGACTATATTACGAGTTTCTAGCAAAATGTCGTACTCATCGGACGTTGATTTGGTTTTGTTAAAAAATGTGTATTTCAAAAAGCGAAAACGAGCTATGCATCTCATAAATAGAGAAAAGAAACATTTCGGAGAAAGCGATCACTCGAATTGAAATTTGATGATCAACTATTTTAAAGATAAATAAGATTTCCTGAAAAAACATTTTATTTCATTTTGGACGTAGTTAAATAACATTTGATGAAAAATTTGTGTAATTGACATAAACAACAAATCCTACTATAAGAAAGACTTGTGGATACCATTTGGTAAGTATTGAACAATTCTTTTTATGGCTTAATTATTAAAATATTAAGTTATTCGATTTGCAAAAAGATTATAAGTAATAAAATCAAATATTTTATTTTTTAATTAGTCAACTTAAAAAATTTTTGCTTTAGAAGAGTAAAGCTCTCTTAATAAATAATAAATAAAAATGTTTGACATACCTACATGTGGTAATTCGGTGTTTGAGCTGCCTTCATAGTCAAGTGGATCATTGAAATTCCATGAATCTGGATGGGAAGGATCTGAATGGTTTTGATCGAGATTTGAATCATCTTGGAAATCAAAGGAATCATTGGTTTGTTGCACAATTTCCTCTGATATTTTAGATGATGGACGGTTTGATGGACACAAATTTCCCGAAAAATTTCTTGACTTGATCACATCTTTCAGGAACATTAGAGATTTGTAATAAGGCCATTTTGACTCGGACGAAATTGAAGCTTCATCTCCAAAACGAGAACTTGGAATTTTTGTATATTCTACAGAGAATTGGTCCCTTAAATATTTCCATTTCTTCCTGAGTTTGTATTCTGAAAAATAAAATATTATAATACTATTTCAGGTATCTTGCAACTGGAACTTCGTTTGCGCATTTGGAATTTGAATTTAAAATGGGAATTTCTGCTATAAAGGCGATTATTGTCGAAACAGTCAATATATTATGAAATGAATTACAACCAATACATATGCCTGTACCTGCAAAAGAAGTTTTCCGCTTTATAGCAAGGAACTTCAACATTATTCGAGATTTTCCGAATGTTTTAGGGGCCATCGGCGAGAGGAGAGGCATGTACGCATAATCTGTCTAGATAGGTTAGGGTCCATGTTTTTCAATTACAATTTTTATTTATTTATTTGCGAGCAGATGCAGATGCAAATTAGAAATTAATAATAGTTGATGTTAGTGGATTTGCTAAACAAAGCGACGGCGGAACATTCTAGACTTTTGAATTATATCGAAATTTAAATACTGGGAAAATGGATAGAATGTATCGAATGTTATATTGATTCAGCGGTAACAATTGTTAAGTGCATAATAATATGTAATATAATGTGATAAATATATGTGATTATAATTATAAAATAAATACATAAAAAAAGACATCGACTGTAACTTCACTTCTGTCAATACAGTACACATAAGGAGACAGGTTACAAATGAAGCAATGGAAATCAGAAATGTTTACGTTGACTATTATACATTGACTTGAAATACTTAACTCTTAACTAACTGAAACTATAATAGCTATCATACTCTTAGCTGATGCTCGTGGTTTAAAATATTAACCAAGAATTTATTTGTCAAGATAGTTTATACATGTATAGTTTATACCCAAAATAAGAATAGTATTCAGTGAATAATTCATGCAGTGCCATCTAGCCCCAAACTGAGCAAGCTTGAATTGTTTTAAGGGTACTAAACAACAGAGATAATACAATTTTTTTTTTGTTAAATAAAAACTAAGTAAAAAAAAAGTAAAAACAAAAAAAAACACCCAGACTCATGCCAAACACAAATGTTCATCACATAAATATTTGGCTTGTAGCGGAAATCGAACCCATGGCAGGCGGACACAGAGCAGAGTATTTTGCCACTACACCAAACCTAACACTCATTAATTTTTTATTCTTATAAATTCCTAAGACAAACTTATCCAACATAGAATAAATCGTTAATTTAATTAAAAATAATATTGAAATAAGGGACTTCTGAAACTGACTCGATCGAAATGGTCGATCAATAAAAAACAAATAATACTCACCGTCTTGATTCATTGCCTCGCTTATTTCCTTCCAACATTTTTCAATCACGTATCTATTACGATACTTTTCATTGCTTTTGTCCCAAAGAGGTGGTTTACTAAATACTAAGGAAATTAATACGTCAGTATCCATTTTTTATTTTGTTTTATTTGACGAGAATTATGCGTGTTCTACGTAGTTTTATAAATGTACAAATGGCGGTGCCAGCGCTGACCAGCGCGTTTCTGAGCTTGTCGGAACCTGTCGGAGACGTTCGGCACTTACCGGCGCTGGTTTTGTATGTAGAAACTCGGCGCCTATTACCAGCGCACTATATTTCTTTTTGGAAGAGATTTTTTTATGTTTAAAAAGGTTAATTTAATGCATTGCTTCTAATCGATAAAATATGATCGCATATATTTTATTAACAAATGCGTTTTAATGTTAATTGATATTTTTATGAGTTTCTCTAACACTGTCAATGTTTTTTAAACGTTAGTACGTTTTACTGTAAGAGGACAATTGTTAATCAAAATTTTAAACAACCAGATAATTTTAGTAATATTACTGACAAATTACGAAACATGAACTCTTATACACATACTATAAATATTTAAAAATTATATTTTCTGTGCCTTTATCAAATGAACTATAGATTTCTCTTGGCTGATTATATGCATTAACATATTAATTATAATCCACTTATTGTTATATGTAAATTGACGTGTTAATAAACCCTTGTACGCTTTCCTCGATTCACTTTGATGTTATAAATTTTATTTTGTGACTGAAGGTCAATCTTTGTCTTGCTGGCATTTTCAGTTTTGTTTACAGATTTGAAATGGGAGAGCGTTGACCGCTTAATTTAAACCTATCACTTAGTATTAAAGCTTATGGGTTCCCTGGGAACTTTGGCTTTGGCCGTTGTATAGATTACAAATGGTAGAGAAGTCGCCGACCTCCTAGATCATTTGGGTGGCCGCCCAAAGAGAGCAGAGAGTGAGCCTTAACTTAGACTGAAGTACGATATCTCTTTAACTTGCAATTCGAATTCAAGAGGACCGAACCTTGGTTTCTTTGGTTACTATTGTCATAATTACGTTACTACTTATTCTTAAAGCACTAGAGGAATGGCGGTAAAATTTATTGGAGAAAACCTATCCGGAATGTGGGGCGTGATCAGTCGTGCATCTCACAACGGTGCGTCCCAGAAGTAATTGTTTTGTGTATGTGTAACTATAACTAGCCGTTTTGTATATGTTTTACCTAACAGCGTCATCTAATTGTAACATTAATCGCAGACATTTTGTAGCATCTTCTAGTAGAATCGTCTCTTGGTAGAATAAATAAGAGATGGCAGTATAGTAAATTGACACTATCGTTTTGTGCTATATTTAAAAATTAGATGCCGAATTTTGTATAATTAGATAACGCCGAAAGTAAATATCGATCACTGTACGGATCTAAACAGAAAAACGTATATTTTATAACATGTTGAGTAAGCTCCGCATAATTTTAAGTATAGTCTGTATCTTTGCAAATCATTTTATGACGTATGTCATAAGATTGAGTTGTTGTTTATAGGAATTTAGGAATGTTTTGAGTAATTTTAGTATAAAATCTAATACAATGAATCCTCAAAGTAAGTCCACAGCTCTCTCAGCAGACCTTAACAATTTCATATATGGAGTCTCTAGAAGGAATTTTCAAAATGCTCCCGAACTAACCAAGATCGGCATTTCGTTGTTAAAAAACTTTCCAGCTGCTAGAGATGCTGTTTTGGAGTATTTTGCAATGGTTTTTCATGATGCAGTTAATGTATCCATTAACCAAGGAGATTATGAGGCGAGTTTTGAAATTTTTACTTGTGTGAAATATCATTACTTATATTTGCCAACTCTCTCAGATAACTTTAGTTTTGAAGGATATAATATTAATATATAAGAGTAACCTAAAGCAAGGGCGATTTCTCTTTAATATAAATCTAGACAGTATTTGAAATAAATATCGAATTTCGCATTTTTTTAGCATGATGCATGATGCAGTATTAATATTATGAACAGAAATTTGAATAGGATACAGAAATCTTTTATCAGCGAGTATAGAATCTTTTCTTGCCAGTCCTCTGGGCAGAGATGGCTACTTTACATGACGCAGAATGATGGTTGCTTTATACCGGTACTATTGGAAATCTGTGAAAAAGGCTTATCACCAGCAGTGGGTGTTATACAAAATAAATATTTTTATGTCCTTAATATCAAAATAAATATTACAGCCTGATTCTAATGTCAACGGATCTTTAGAGAGTGTAAGCATGATTGGACCGGAACTGTGTAATCTTGGAGAATCTTGGGCACCATTTATTGCACCATGGTGCATTAATTTAATCATGGATATAGCCACAGACAAAGCTAATTTGCCAAGTGAGTATATCTATAGCAATTAATTTAATTAAATAAAGTAAACAATACAATGCTTTAATTGAAACTAATTAATAATAAATGCAATAAATAGTAATAAATTGAATATGTCTATGTAATTTTAAGTAACATTAAAAATTTGTCTTGTGTGTTTGTAACATGCTAGTTCCACAACCAAAGAAGACTGCACAAATTTCATAAAAAAATGGCTTGAATTTAAATAAACTAATGGTTGAAAAGTTGACTCATTATGGAAAAAAATGTATTGATAAAATCCTAGTATACAAATATTGACAAAGGATTATATCTGCTTGTGAGAGTGTAATGACAAACTACATCCGCTTTCTTTATTAACTCTATTGCTTATTAATTAAAGCCACCTCTATTATTATTTAAGCAATAATAAACTAAAGGCAATACACTCAAACCCATTATTTCATTTCCATATATGACATATTGATGACACATTGTTTTAATTTAAATAGTTACAAATACATCAAGTAGTGATAATATCCTTCTTTAAAATGAATGAAGGTAAACTTGTCAAAAGCAATAACTTTAAGTTAGGGTGTCTATTTGCAATCTTGGAATAGTTAAATTTTATATATGATATCAATGTAATTTTTTTTTATTTCAGATAGTACACTACAAACTACAGATCCTGTCAGAGTACTTCTAGATATTACAACCCAAAATTTGACCCTGTTAAATTCCGAGGAAAGAGCAAAATGCATTGATATGATGTTGGGTAATAAAATATTTCTGTACACTTTTGGAGACTTACTTAAGAAGTTCTCATAAAGCTATAAATAATTAAGATTGTTGGATATCTAAGTTACCTAGCTTTTTACATATAGACAAGTGAATGTTTTAGAAAGAACTTTAAATATTTGAAGATATTATTTTCATATTTATAATGTTAATATTCAGTATTTACATACAAATATCAATTACAATACCTATTGGATATTGACATTGGGGTAGCGCGAGACTGATCATCATTGCGATCTTTTAGGAAAGGCCTATGCTTTACAAGGAGTGTGTATTGGCTGATGTGATGATGATAAAATCTAGTTATCAAGTTTTGGAATATGTGCCTTTATTTCTAGGATGCAGAGCATGTTCATGGGCAGTAGGTTGGGTAGGCCGTGCAGAACCTGCACTTGTGGCTCCAAGAGCATTGGCTCTAGGAGCTGACGCTGCACGAGCAGTGTTAGCTCATTTAGCCAATCACCCACCTGCCTTGTTCCATGTTAGGGCTGCCATTGTGGAACTTTTCCAGGTAAGCCTGTAACAATTGCTTACTTGAATTAAAATTATAAGTGATAATGAGATAAATATATAATACCAGAACATACACAACTTACCTAAATGGTTAGTGATAACAAGCCAGGGGTGAAATTAAAAGCATCTGTTGCTTGCATGGTCTCGCTTTTATTATGTTTCTCTTTACTAGACATGTTTTTGGAAAAGATCCTATTAAACCTGTGATTTTATTGTGTTGGTTACTGCTTAGTATGTGATAAGGTTTTGGTCTCAAATAAAATTGGTATGTACATTGGAAAACATAGGATTACAGAGGTTATGGTGTCAATGCTGATATGATTGTATGGTTTAAACCTCTGTAAAAACATCTGCACAGAAACCCATCATAAATTTAATTTAGTTATAATGTCATTATAAAAAGTTCAAGAGGTTTATTAAGCACCATTTAAGAGTTAACACTAGATTGATTAAATTGTGTATTACATAAATGTTTCAAAAACAATTATGTATGTACAAATAATTTATTACAATTTTTTATTGCTAATATTTGTTAATAACAACTGTAAATGCCTTATAAAACCATTAAAAATCAATGGTCAACAATTTTTTAAAATTATTTATTTGTTCGCAATGCAGTTGTTTTGACTGCTTTTCGGAAATATAGGTTCATATTAAGTTTCTATTGGTAATAAAAAGCTTTTGAACACCATAAATATTGACAATTTTGAAATTGCGACAGGAAGCCATAAAAGAGGATAGTCAAGCTGACAAAAAACGTGATGTTATACCGTACTTGCTGAATCTTGCATCGAAATCAGATATTGTTTTAAAAGCTCTTACACAAGACATTGAGCAAACATGTAAGTATTTGATAATTACATTACTCATTGCATTTCTTTGTGAAGGAAGTAAACAAAATAATAATTTAAAATATTAAATATGGACTAACTTACTTTTATCATAGACAACATAGATTGTTAGAATTTGAGAGTTGTATACCATTTAAAAAAGCTAGGAAATTGATGAGATGAGAAGAAACCACAACAAACACAGATATTTTTTTCCGGTCAATTAATTTTGAATAATATTGCTTTAAATATTACGGTCTCTTTTAAATACAGTATAATAATTCGGAATTATTAAAATTATAAACCTGTACTATAAGCAAAAACCTATTTTCATGAATTTACAATCAATTTGCAAAATCCTATTTATACATATATATATAAATAAATAGGATTTTGCAAATTTATTGTAAATATACAGTGGTACCTCGACATACGAGTTTAATTCGTTCCGCAACTTTGCTCGTATCTTGAATTACTCGTATCTCGAAGCAAATTTCCCCATACAAAACAATTGAACTACCATTAATCCGTTCCAACCTCCAAAATGTCACCCCTGTTATTTTTGTTACGTGGTTTTGAATAATAAAAACGTATTTATAAATATCAAATATTTATTGCACAAAAACAAAAAAGAGAATGTAAAGAAATAAATTAGATATCCTCACTGGTCTTTGCCTTTTTCGCTACATTTTTCTCGTTTTCACCTGTAGGCCGTTTAGAAAAAAAAACATGTCCAAGGAGGTTGGTTTCTTCCTCCCTCTCAGAATGTTCCGGAAATGAGTTAGGCAAGTGTCATTAAAAAGGTCAGATGCACGACCTGTTGCAACTTTCTCTGGGTGTTTTTTTTCCACGAACTGTGAAACTCTCTCCCACATTCCTAAGATCTCCTTTATCTCACTTGTAGAAATAACCTCCTCCTCTGACTCCTCAAAACCAATTTCTTGCATAACCTCAGTATGCTGCTGTGACTGTAACTCTTGTATCTCCTCAGTCGTCAGTTCCTGGGTGTGCTCCTCGATGAGCTCGTTCACGTCTCTCTCTTCCACCTCTAGACCCATGTATTTCCCCAGAGATACAATCTCCTCCTCCCGGGTTTCAATTCTTCATAACACAACTACACAACTTATCACCGCCGAAGCAAGCGATCGTGATGGCGCGACTGCGTGTTACTACCGAACTGAACTCTTATCTCGAATTTCGCTCGTAACTCAAAGCAAAAAATCACTTGCTCGTCGGCTCGTATCTCGAAAACTCGTATGTTGGGGCACTCGTATGTCGAGGTACCACTGTATTTTTATGTATGTGTGTGTAATTTTGTAAATGTGTTTTTTTCTGACAAGGGACAACTTTTTTTTCTGTTTGTGTCTGTTCTGTTAATGTCAATATGACAACTTTGTAGATCCTGGACTTAAAAATAAAAAAGTTTTATATTTATATATTAGTTTGCTAAACATGTTTCGAGATTTGAGGTTATGTTTTGTAACTTTTTTTTTATATTTGTATTAGTGTTTAAATATTTGTATGTATTTTTTAAAATCTATCATTATGACAATTGTTTTTGGTTGCAGTGACAGATGATGTGATGGAGCGACTGTGTGCCGTGTGCGCGACTCACAGGAACAGCGGGGCGTGGGAGGGCGTAGGCCCCGACTCGTTGGTGGCGTTGTTGCTGCGTTCTGACGTGCACTGCCTCTTCTTGTTGCTTAAGCATGCACAGAATAATCTTTTTACAAGACAATTACTCGGTACGTAACATAATATAACTTAAATACAAACATAAAATAATCCTAAAAAAAGTATCAAAATAAAGGAATGTAAAATAAAAATTACAAATAAAAATCCATATTTTGATCTATATTTCTTTCGCGGTAAGAATATATTGATTCATCGATTTTACTGTAAATAGACATTGTGTTCGAAAGTTGGCGTTGAACTCCTCACTGTGAACTTCACTTTACAAATGAAGAATTTAAATGATAACGGTGCGTGGCTAAGCGGAGGGACAATGATGGCAGAATGATGCAGTGATGCATTAACTGAATGTCGTTCTCAATACATAATTTAAAAATAGAATGTTTTAAAACAATCACGGTTTAATGTCATTTTATTGTACTACACACTTATTTTTTAATTTGCCTGGCACCCAAAATAAGTTTTCGTTTATGTAGACCCCTCGTAAACTTACGTCTATGTGCAGGAGTTTCTATTGAATTTCTCTAGAAACAATTATTTTTATAATGTTTACATAACTTTGTTGCATATTTTTAACAGAATACCTTCTCCAAAAGCTAGAATATGAGTGTTTGTTTCCTGATAAAAACGTGCCTCTATTGACAAGCGCCGCCGAAGAAATTAGCACAGTTAGAGAGAAATTGCTGACTGGAAATCAATTGGAACAGTATTCTATTGCAAGGATACTTATTTTGGTTTGTGAGTATTGTGTCATCGCATTGTTTATTATTTTTTCTTATCAATACTTTTTTGAGAGGTATTTTATAAAAATAAACGAATAATAAAAAAATACGTACAAAATAACCTAAAACCTTACGTAATAATTAGGAATAGCTTAAACATATAAACTTCATAGATATTAATCCACGAAATTTCTTGAGCGGAACTTGGTCAAAATCGCTTTGGTCCCTTGAAAGGCCTTCGCAGGCCTTACCTTTTTTCAGTCCAGTCCACCATCACAGCTTTCGGTGCCGATACTCATACTGTATAACAGGGGTGGTCAACCCGCGGCTCGCGAGCCACTTGCAACTCTGAACGATTACTCTTGTCTGCAATTGATTGTCGAATTATTTTAATATTAAAATTTATATTACGAATATCAGCTCCTTGGAAATCGAAACATATTACTGGTGTGAGTTATTAGTACCAACTACGATCATATTTAACTAACCGGCATCTTAAGTATTATTACTGTCATATAAGTGTGCCGATATATTTAACTTCAATATATTTTAATATAATTATTGTAAAATTATTATTCGTTTACGTGTTTTAAATGCGTATTAAATTGTGGCTCGCGAAATATTTCAAATTTCGAAAATTGACTCGATCTATCAAGGAGCTTAATCACCTCCCCTGCCATATAACCTTTTTTCTTATATTGGACTCGAGCTTATCATTATCATTTCAGTCGTAGGACATCCCTAGTTGAATAGGCCTCCCTCTATACATTTCCAATAGGACCAGTATATTTATTTGCCTCTATTAGTACATGATTAATATAAGTGCTTGACTGTATAACATCAAATGACTGTGACTTTTAGGTTATAATCTTCCATCGGAGTTTGTTACTACAATAAGCTACCTTCTTCAGTATTCACGAAATGATACAACTCTTGCACTTTTGGTACGAATTATATCTGGTACTATAACCATGCACACGCCTAACGACTCGACAGATATTAGTACGGATACGGAAAGATACCAGAATTTTATTAAGATTGGGGTTGAGTATGCACTAAGGGAGTCCATGATGTCGGATACTCAAATCAAGAGATGTTTCATAGAAGGAAATGTGACGAAAGATCAGAAGACTTATTTGCATCACTTCTGCTTGAACATCATTAAACTTTTAAGGTAAATAATATTCATTTCTTTGTACTATACCTCATTGTTTTTTTTTTAATTGGTCTTAATTTTTGGGGACCACTCGTTTCTCCATGTATGAGGTAGGGACATTACATTTTGGTTAAACTAGTTTTTCCATTGTTTTATTTTGTCCTTCACATATTCTATCTTTGCATTTGTAAATCTTCTTCCGTACATCGCCTTTCTTCCCTCATCTAAATTCCATGATCACAATTTTACGTTACAATTTCATTTGTTTAGGTACTTAACTAAATGTGAAAAACATGCAAATGTGTAATTTGATATACAGGATTTTCGTGTAATAAGGAGTGTACTTATATAGCTCATTTGCAGTCAATCGATGTACGGCAGTGGCGTAGCTAGGGGGTGGCAAGCGGGGCGGCCGCACCAGGCACCACAAGTAGGGGGGGCACCAAAGTTGAAAATATTTTTTTTTTAATTTTTTTTGAATGATGAATATTGAAATGTTAAAAGAAAAATGAAAACCATAAATTAAATAACATAAAAAGAATATCGAATTTTACTATTTTTGTGCTACAAAAGTTGTTAAATAATATGAACATTAAAAAAAATAAACGGTTACAAATTATAATATACACAGTGTTTAATCCTTTCATTTGCAAAACACATAAAGTGTTTTTTAAAAGGGCCCTAAATGTCAAAATAATAAATTATTACATTATTGCAAGATTACTTAATGATAAATAGATTAAATCATCTTGAAGTCGACACTATTGATTTTGAAAATGTGATTAATGACTTTGCAGGCCAAAAAGCGAGGAATGTTCGTTTTTAAATTTTCCCAATAAATTTTATTAAGATCTAATATTATTTTATATATATTTATTATTATTTTGAAGCAAAAAATATAAATATTAACTACATTCTGTTCTGAATTTTGAAATTATCTAGACTCTTTAGGAGAGGGGGGGGGGGGCACCAAGCCCCAATCTGCCCCGGGCCCCAAATACCATAGCTACGCCACTGATGTACGGTATACCCTGTTCAAAAATAAATGATGTCATAACTAAGCTTGAACTGAACTTTTTCAAAGTTCCTTTAACTACATATTAAAAATAATTATTGTTTACTTATTAGTGATATAGCACGATTTATAATTGTTATAAGTGCGGCTTCTTTACTCCGCCTTAATAACGCATTGAAACGTCTCAATACAAAGTAAGTTGGATTTCATTTGTCTCTTTCTAATAATGCTGTAGTTAAATAGAGACAATATGATTGGTTCTACTCAGTCGTACACCTTTGTCTTAGTGGTCGTGGTCACGCCCCGGTTGGTTCTGGTGCCCACACCGCTCACGTTATGCGTTGTCATGTAACTCGGTGTTTGGCGGGGCGAGAGCATTCATTTACTGAGTCTTATTGTTAGTTTTGATGAGATATTTCCATGTTGTTGCGTCTACAAGACCGCTTGCCTTCCACTTTGCCTAGCACCACCAAACGTTCCATTGATTCCTCATCACGGGTGACATGTCCAAAGAGCTGGAGGAAACGTATTTGCACAGTCGATGATAACCTCATTTTTATTTGTCTCTCTTATTTGTTTGGTTATATGTAGCTAGTTCGGTGGGCAGTGCTAATTGATTTCCTTAAAATTTTGAACTATTACTGATCATCTATTAATATATGTTACAAAAGGCAACAGTTTCAAAACTAATAGATAACGTAATGATAATTTAGACATATTAAAACAATTTTTTGTTTATTATCTGTCCCTGCAGAATTTGTGCTGTCAGAAATTTGTTCTGTCACATTCAAATAGAAAAATGATAATTTTAGACAGGTCACTTTATACAGATGATTAGAAATAGGTGTAAAAGCTTTTTGCTGATAAATGAACTATACATTCAAGTATTCAAGGCTTTTATACCTATAAGCAATCACACTGTATATAAACAGTAAGGTCGTTAATTCAGTAATTTTCAAATTCGGACATTCAAACGTCGCGTCGTTATGAGGCCGTGTCGGCTTTCGACTATCTCGATAATACAAAGAACAAGAGATTACAAAGCAATTTATAGACTATAAAAAACAAGCCATTCTCTTTTAAGAATATGGAAGGAAACGAGAATAGATCATTCTAGAAAGAATCTTTTTGTTTCTTCCGTCATTTCTCTCGGTGTTAACGCTTTTCGAAGCTCGAATAGCCTCGCGCCATAGAGTACCAATGCAGAACGTGTATGGAGTCGCCCGGTCACCGGCTTTTCATTAATCATGAAAATATTGCATGTGGTGTTACGACCGTGTCCAGGTTTCTGAGGATTTTCGTGCTAAATTTCATAACAAAGTTTCAGGCGAGGAATAAAGGAAACAAATGACAGAATTTTTTTAATTACGTAATCAACGAATCACAATGTAACTTAGTACTGTATGTGCAGGTGGGAGAATTCAAACCTGGTGTCACATTTACGCACAAGGCCGATAGGGCGCGCGGTTGAAGCTAATCTACAACGCGTGGGCGTGGCCCTACACGAGTATGCGTCCTTGCTGCGTATTCACAAGCCATATACCATGATTTCGCTGCCGGAGATGCCCACTTGTCATGCACTGGCCGAGGTATGTATTATTAGTCATCATCATCATCACCAGTGGTAGCCCAGTGGTTGAGACTTGCGATCGTTAGTCGCGGTTTCGATTCCCGGGATACAATCTTATATAATTCACACTTTGTGCATTAATTATTTAGGATTGCCACAGCACACATTCAAGTTTCCAGACGATGGGCAGCTATGTCCTCTGCGTACCACAATACCGCACAGTAATCGCCAACTCGTCTGCCAAACATGGAAATTATGGTATATCCTCCCATAAATAAATTTAAAGGAGACTTATGTCCGACAGAGAGCGTCTATGGGCTTCAACGAATACTTTGCTAAATATAAATAAAATAAAGACTATATAATAATAAAACAGCGACAGTTTGATTATAATTCGTCATATATAGACGTATACTGGAAGACAATTGCCTCCTCCAAAGATATCAATGGGGGATATAAAATAATCGCCATTCTTGACAGGCGGATTGGGGATCGCAGTTTTGTATTTTAGTAAGCAGAGGACGCTAATACGATGATTTTAATTAGTTACGTTTAAATATTAATGTACTTTTCTTCATAAAGTTATTAATTAAAAAAAGCATAATTATCGACAAAAAATTTATACGAAACAAATTTGCGTGTACAAGCGTAAAATATTATTACGTATTATATTGAAATTGTAATATTTTATCACAGGTTCTTGACAGAGTGGACATGACTGGTACCAAAGCGCCACCGCCCAGTGTTGAAGCAATACTGAAGGTCGTGCAAGCGACCGTTAGGTACTTTTTCAGATGCTTACATATTGAAGGTGAGACTTTACGTCAATAAACAGATAAATAAACTAAAATACAGATTACATATTTGAATAGTGTTCATTTGCGATTAAAAATGAAAAACCGAGATAGCTCATCTCCGGACATACATAAACATAATTAGATACAGAAGTGAGTTAAAAAAAAGCCATCATCGCCAATCTCCGGACATTCATAAACATAATTATATACAGAAGTGAGATAAAAATCCAGCATAGCCCGTTTTTGTGTGCTCTAATGCAGCGACAGAGAGACATGGAGAAAAATGGAGGAAGACTTTAAATCCTATTTTAGTTGTCAAAGTCCAGAATACTTGGACAATAAGTATACTAACCAATCATCATGATCATCATTACAGCCGTAGTAACTCCACTGCTTAAAGATTGATTTTAGATATACAGTTGAAAGTGACTTTCATCCAACTAGCTGATATATTTTTTTCGGTAATCTATATATATATATATGTTTTGCAGTGGGCATATATCGACAGATAAATATTTATATATATGTACATAAATATACATATACACATATACTATTTGTAGATACGATGGAGAAGATCACGGGCGTCCAGAGCGCGTGCCGGCTACTCCGCAAGCTGTGCGTGCACAGCAAACTGGCGCGGGCGTTGGCGCTCCGGGAGCTGCTGGAGACGGGAATGTTTCGCGAAGAGCGCGCCTTCGGCAGCCGCCCGCACACCGCCGCCTCGCAGCCCCATGGACACCTTCTCATGCACCTTAACCACCAACATGTCAGTTCCACTCGCCTTATTAACAAATAATATTTATTTTTATATATGGTGGCCCGTGGCTCGAAAAGTCCATTTTTAACCACAAAAAACAGGTGTTTTCGATTGAACCGCCAAAACGTCTCTGAAAGACATTGTCACGCTGTTAGTTAAATATGAGACTCTCTGAAACTGTTATATCAGGGTGGCTAATATCATTTTTTTAAAAAAACACTTCTTCTTGTGGCGCTACAACCCTTTGTGTTTTGATTTCTCACGATTCTCTACCATCTCTCATTCTAACTCTCTCCGTTTTTTTGCCAAGACTTCTTCTATCTGATACACCTAAAATCTCCCTCTACACATTGCGTGCAACTTCTTCCTGTGTCTTTCTAGTGGTTTTTTTTGGTGTCCACTTGGAGCTGATCTTAATGGCCCTTGTGTCGTTATTATTTCCTAGTGGCCTGCCCATCTGAGCCTTTGTGACTTGCAAAACCTAACAACTAAATTGCGTAAATTAAATCTGTGTTCGTTTCGTGGCAGTCCGAAAATTGTTTTCGAGATTTCCTTCTTAAATATTACCAGTTTTATTTGGTTTTTTTGTGTCATCGCATATTTCATAGCATAAGTCACAACTGTGTAGATTATCATTTTTTAATTGGTTAGATTTGGCAATTAATAGCCTGATGCACAATGTGGTTTTGCACGCCTAGAAACACCTATTTCCGACGGTTACGCAAGCTTTGATCTCTTTCTTCATGATGTTCTCGGAGTTTGATTCGATCCTAGGTAACAAAACACAACGTCAGTTATTTCTTTGAAGTATATAAAATTTTAATTAAGTATTGTACACAGGGGCCAATAACCCAGCTTACGCAAAGCCACACGTCCGTGTTCCACGCGGGAATCATAGGCAAGGGAGTGCGTAAAGGCAACGGACAAGAGGATGGTGGTGCGATACCACCAATCTTGACCACCAACAACGAACTGCTCATGGGCGCCTTGATGTCTTGTATGGTGAGTTAGAATTGTGCATATATTATTATTTTTAGCCTTCAATAATCATCTTTTGATTTATATGTACTGTCAATATCCAATGTCTTTGGCTCTATCTTTATGCGTGTAAAGAATGGGTTACCTACACAGGCGAGAAACAATTATGTTCAACCGGCTCCCTTTATTCGGCGAGATTTCCTACCAAATTAGAGTTCTTTAAGCCTATCAATTCCAGAGATGTGATTAGTTAATAGATAGAAAATCTCATATATTACAATTCAAGTTTTTAAAGGATGGGCAGCAGCGTCTTTTGTACACCATGATACCCCATTGCGATCGTCAACCTACCTTCCAAGCGTGGCGATTGTGGTATATTCCCATGATTCGCTTACCTTTGTCATATGATAGACTTTCGTCTAGTTTATACTGTGTAATTTTAATGGGTAACATATTTAATTTCATTTACAGGACGGTAACAGTGGTATTGTGGAAGGAGCGACATCCGTCTCCTTGCTCCTTGTGGAGCTCGTGTCCCCTGATGTAATGTACAACGGTCTGCCGTGGCCAGATGAGGATTTTACTAAGGTGAGATCCTTGTGAATTTATATTTTATTTTTATTTACTACATCCAACTTCTTTTAAACCGGCAAACACTTTTTATCGAATATAGGCAAAGCATTTGACCCCTGTTTCGTCGGGAGAATTGATTGCATACTCTCCAAAATTCAGTCTGTAGAATACCTATAAACTGGAAACTTTTGACAATCTCAGCACTCATTGAAACATTTTTACCAATGTAATTCTTGGCTCCTCCCTTTAAATAAATTTTCGGAAACGCGTGCAAAAAACCGTTTAATAATGAAAGTGACTTTTTGTAAATTTGGGCACATGTGCCATAACTAAAAAATCGTGTATAATGAAAAAACTGTAAATATTTATGCAAAAAAAACGTGCGTAAGAAATACTAATTAAATCAATATTATACATGTATTTATAAAACGAAAAATTTTCATAAGAAAAAACATGAATATACAAATAAAAATCAATTTTACAACTATTCATCGGTACCTAATAAGAAACGTGCATATTAAAGACTGGACCAAAACCGGCAGTAATGGTATTTTCGCAATTACATTTGGTGATTAAAATTAAAAAAAAATTAGAAAAAATAATTGTTATTTTTGCCCGAACGGAAAATTCGTGTAAAAAGCCGTGTCATTGGTTAACTGCTATATTTAATATATAATAATGCTATATTTGAAATGTAATGATGATATAAACGAACCTTAATATCTAAACAAACATTGAATTGCATATTTTTAATTGTCTTAACAACTAACAGATTCAAGAAGACTTATTAATAGTAATATATATCAAAATTGTTAGTACATTTAATTATTTATTTTAACTTGTAAATTACTAGATGCAAGACAAAGATTTGCGATTAAATTATAGTTAATTATTAATATTTTATATTATGGATATTTGGATGTGGTGTACCATATCAGTAAAGGTTTAATACCTATGGTCAATCATCCTGTATATGTGTCGTGTGCAGCAAGTGAGCATCGAGCGTGAGCTATACATGCGCGGCGCTGTGGAGCGGTGTGCTGTGGGACGGGCAGCGCTGCGACGGGTGGCAAGAGCGCGCCCCGCCCTCTGCCTGGCCTCCGCCCTCCTGCGTGCCTCCGCCGCGACGCTCCTGCACCGCTTACGTGCGCACCTCGGTCACTATACCATTGCGATGACACACACAAATATTTTTTTGAGCTAGTTCAGAATTTAATATAAAAGTTAACAGCACCTAATAACAAAGACTATGGTTCATATAACTAAATGAAGTACCGTTGTGTAGGGGAAAATTTAGCTGTTTGTAGCTGATTATTTTTCTAATTGTGTAGGGGAACATTTTAATTTAATGTTCCTATGTATATAGCAAAATTTGGTTCCACAATAATATGCTCGATACATTATACTATATTCATATATTATTTATGTAAAACTAATTATCATTTGTAAACAATATTATTGGACTGAAAAAAACCTAAAAACCAATTTAATACATGTAGTTTATTAGGAACTTCATTGGGTAAAAATAAAAAATAAATAAGTTAAAAAAATAACAAAAATTATATTGCCCCGAAAGCGATTGCTTAATATAATAATAAATCTGTAGCTACATATAATTGTAAACATATATGATACAATTTAATTGTATATGTTATAAAATACATATATAGTTGCATAATAGTAAAGAAAAAGTAAATGGTCGGTTTGATCACACAAGGCATTTCCTTCCAGATAACTACAGTATTAAAAGTAGCGGATAGTTAACATGTACATGAAAAAACACATATAGATTATAGATTTATTAATATGCTTTTATAATCATATATTAAAATATATAAATACATTTTAATATATAATTATAAATATAACAATAAATAAAAACATCAAATTGTATCGGACATTCCTGAGATAATAAGAAAATCAGAAAAATTTTACTGAATTACAATTGGGTAAATAATCATAGATCTTGTAAATGTCTCTTAGCCATTCTCTTAAAAATAGGTAGTGACTAAGCACGTTTTAGTTACTTATTAATTAAATTAATTTTTTTTTGATTTGCTAAATTTCTTGATTGATATTAATTAAAAAAAATCATTTAATTTCAATTTTAGCAATAATCATATAAAAAGAAATAGATACTGATAAAAATGGTGAATAATATAAATAGTATTTAAACAGATCGGCATGCCCAGTCCGCGGAGACTGCACGTGAGATGGCCGCCCTGACGGAACTGCTGTCGACCATGACCCTGGGACAGCTGCTACCACACCCACTCAGTCACATGCTAGAGCTAGCACCAGAACTTACTGCTAATGAGGTAACAGATAAGTTATTCAAAGTTTCTTTATGTCTACGACTACTGTGTCCAACACTGATTGGAGACTTTGTATTTTATGTATTTCTATTGTAAGTGTGCTATAAACTTAGGAGACTTTTGCTATCTGTCAACTCCTTCCTTTATTTGATGGAAACTGCCATATATATATATATATATAAAGAAACTAGTTGCTTTAATAACTATTTTGTATCGTGCCGCGTTTATTTAATGCCTGTAAAGCAATAGCTTTTATCCTTGACACTTCATAGATGGCGCTATTAACAATGGTATTATGATGGCGTCCATTTCATTCGCTGGTCGGTAAAGCAGTTGGTATTTATGAGAATAAACTTTTAAAAGGAATTGACAATTTAAATAATACAATTTTGGCTTACAATTTCGAAAACCAACCGGCCTCGTCGCAGTCGAAATAGGCTCGTGTATCATAGGGGTCACTAATCGCCGATCATTCTGAATGCTTTGTCGGAATTTCTTCCACCATCTCTTGTTCAAGCGCTAACTCTTTCCGAAGAGATAGTAACATTAGCTAGGTAATAATTACCCAGTTGGGACCTCTCGGGCGTCCTTGAGTTGGAATGCAGAGCGGGTATTATTGACGAGTAACAGCCCAAGTCGGGGTCGACCCTGAAGCCTAATCATTCCATGGAGCATCTACTAAAGCGTAGTATGTAGCGGGCCAAGTTTTTCTAGGAAGCCCTAAGCTTTACTACGTTAAAGAAGGACTAAGCGCCCTCAGGGTTATACCCCATTATACTCGCGGAATCTGCAAATGCCATTTAGGCATCGAAGCAAGCTATATAAAAAAATAGGCGGTGATATTTTCTGAAAATTATGTCCAACACGCAAATCAATATCATTTCATGATTTAGGAATTTTAGTTGTATATTCTCATGTCATATATTATTCCTAAGCGGTGGTATTGGAAGTTTTTGAGTAAATCCTTGTTCCTTACTACTTCTTGTTTGAGAAGTTTTAGATCCTATTTCAATATACATTTATCAAGTTTTTTAATTTTTTTCATATAAACCTAATTTAAAGTCTTAGATATCTTTACAAATGGTAAATAACTCTTCAATAAGGCAACAATTTTAATGTTCTATAAAACATAGCATTTTAAGGTATATTCACGATATAAATACACCCGTCATGTCAGCCTATTAACACTCACTCCAAGGCATAGGTCTCCTCCAAAAATATCTATATAAGGATATACGATAATCGCCACGCTTTGCAGGCGGTTTAACGGTCGCAATATGGTGTAATGGTACACAGAGGTCGCTGCTGGCATCCTCTGGCAATTTATTTGTGAACAGTGGCAATCCTATATTAAAGCAAAAACAGTGAATTTAATAAGATTGTATGCCGCAAAGCGAACCCGCGACCTTCGATCATAACTGCAGTCACCGGACAATTAATAAAAATCATCCATCTTCTTCCAAACTTTAAGCATAACAAATCTTAAATACCAGGTTATTAATATTAATATGTTATATATAATTTATATCTTAAATAAATATTAATGTCTTGATTGTTTTCCAGCTTGTGCAAGTTTTACGAGACTGTTTATGGAACTACACAAGGGATCACGTGCCTTCCCCGGCATTGTTCACATGCGATTCTTCCGGTAAATTGACAAAATTATTTTTTTTCCAAAAAAAAATGGACATTTGTTGCAAATTATTAAAGAAAATTTATTTTGAACAGGTTTACACTGGCGAGATCCTTCGACGTGCAAGCCACCATCTACGTACACCGATACTTTGCGCTTGATCATACAAAAGCGGATATCAAAATTGGGCCATTTGTACCCAATAATGTTTTTGAATCTCGAAAAAGAGAATTAATGTTAAAATGAATGCGTCAAAATATGTACATATTGTAAATAACTAATAAATAATAAAGTGCCTGATTAACTGTAAAAATGTTTTTTTATTATTATTAATTATAATCTTATAACGTAACATTTATTACATAGTGTTATAATAGAAGGTTACGACAAACCACAATAAATTATTGTTTCGATTATCTTTGATGTTCGAATTTATCAGACGCAGATCAAATTAATAAAATGCCATAAGAAGAACGACTACCGCGTTGTCCGGAGAATTCTGCCCAAGTGGCATTTACATATTCCGCGGGTTTGGGGTGCAGGGCACTATGCCTAAAATCTTTTTTTAAGGCCACGGGCTTCGTGGGTTCTCTAGGGAACCCCAACTCTTTGCACTACATGCGAAAGTTTCACCGGCTGTTGAGATCTCATATGGCTTAGGCGGACCTTCCGACCAAGCTCAAGGCCCCAAACGAGAGTACGTTGTCTTGAGCTACCACTCGTCTATAATACCCGTTAAGCACTCCCACACTTGTACGCCCAAGAGAACCGAAATCGACTTGGTCGATAACAATTGCCTAAACTAATATTACAACTGTTTCGGAACATATTAGAGTTGGGAGACGAATAGATATAAAACAGACAACAGAATAAAACTCTACAGAACAGATAAAACTCTAGCAACGCTTCTATTAACGATTAATTATAAGAAAAAATGTTTTATTATGGAATTAACCTATCAGGTGTGTGTCTTCACCTTTTTTGTCTTTCGCGTTGTTAATTTTTTTATACTTGCAACTTTGAGATGTTTGTCTTGTCGACTTGTCAAAATAGAACATTGTCAACAGTCGTATTTTGCGTTTTAAAAAGTTGAATATTTAAATTAAATAAATGTTATTACATCTTATGTTATATTTTATTATATAAATATAATTTACTTTAGTCACCGAATATGGATGAAGAGTCAAGGAAACCTATTTGCCTTATAATTCTAGGTTAGATATTTGTTATGATACAACTTGAATGTAATGCGTAAGAAGTTTGTAATTTTATTGAACTTTATTTAACTAAGTTACTTTATTATGTATTAGGTATGGCTGGGGCGGGAAAAACCTCATTTACGAGACGCTTAGCAGGGAAAATTACAGACGGTTCACGGCCTTACATATTGAACTTAGACCCGGCTTGCAGAGAAGTACCGTATCCGGCTAATATAGGTAAAATTGATTTATTTTTATTAGATGAATAACATTACGGTATTAGGGTTAGTGGTTTCTATAACTGGTTACAATTTTTATATTGTTTATTACTTTTTAGATATAAGAGACACAGTAAATTACAAAGAGGTGATGAAACAGTATGGCCTAGGACCAAATGGAGGTATTGTCACAGCTCTCAACCTATTTTCGACTAAGTTTGGTCAAGTTGTAGAGCTGATAGAGAAAGCTGGAAAGAAGCATAAGTATTGCGTCATTGATACTCCTGGTAAGGCTCTATGAGATATGAAGTTAAAATTATATGTCCATTATAAATAACAATAACTAAATACTAATAATATATTATAAATAATAATAACTAAATACTAATAATTATAAATAATAAATGTGCAAAATTTTGGTAAAAATTACTGGAACAGATAGTTACTATAAATATAGTACAGGATTATTTATCAAAAAATACATTACCTGTTATAATAATAAAAATAAACAATCTGATAATAAATTTGTTTCTAACCACCAAGCATCTTAAAAGAGCCCTTGAGCTTTGCTATAAAAATGTGATACAGGTTAAGCATCATCATCATCCTGTCCACAATAACCTGTGGAAGTCGTAAAGTAACTGTGATCATCCATTAAAAAAATATGATTTAACAATATTCTTTGCCCACAACAATCAGCAGCAGTACTAGCAAATTATGATGAAAAAACTGACTTGCTAAAAGAAGGATGCACATGTTCATAACATGTATTATAACCAACAATATAAAATGTGATATTTGTGAAAATAGTGAACTGTGTGTCCTCAGAAAATGCTGTTTAGCAATAATAAGTAATAATAGGAATAAAGCTAGAAGCATGTATTCAAAAACAACATTGTATATTAACTATTTGAGACCCAAGCAACATGATCCACTGTTTAGTCTTTATATTGGGAAACAGCATAATATTATATAATACCTAACCTAATTAACTCTTAATTCTCACCAGGTTGTAGTTATTTTTAATAAATATGAAAAAGATGTTTTTTTATTATTCATTTAAATATAACAATTTTCTTAAAAAAAATTTTTTCTGAAAAAGTAATACATTTATTTATATGTGTCGTATTTTTGAAACAATCTTCAACATTTCACAATAGTATAGTGTTGTTTTCCTTCCTCCAAGCTACTTACGATTAGAACATACTAAGTAGTTGTTATGTTTTCCTGTACCATCAGGTTGCATGATATTTAGTTTTGCATCCAATCTCCCCTCATTATCTGATGTTGAAGATACTATTAAAATTAATAAATTTAATTTTTTATCAAAAAAAAAAATAATTCAAACGCTAAAAAAATTATTGATATGCTGCATAAGGTAAATGCTTTGTTGGTAATGATAAACTGAAAAGACAGTCATATGCGCATTCAATAGACAGCAAGTTTCATTGTGATCCAACTTGTCACCTCACACATGCCATACAACCGCTGTAGAAAGCTGCCCTTGTCACATCAGAGGTGACTTGCGACTGATAAGAGTTAAATAATTTATTTTTGTTATCTAAATAATTTTTATTGAATAAATTTGAAATATTTATTAACGACAGTGTAAATAGAGTATAACAGTAATAATTTGTGACATTTCTGTTTGTCAAAACATGCTATATGAACTTCTTTTCTAGGTTGCATTTTAAAAAATTGTAAAAATACTTTTTCTTCAAGTGTTTTTTTAATACTGTCTAGGACTCAAATGGTTAAAGTGTTTTTATTCAATCAGGTCAAATAGAAGTGTTCACATGGTCAGCTTCGGGCACTATAGTGACAGAAGCCCTGGCTTCATCCTGTCCGACGGTGGTAGTGTATGTAATGGATACAGTAAGGAGTGTATCACCTGTCACCTTCATGTCCAACATGCTGTATGCATGTTCCATATTGTACAAGACAAGATTGCCTTTCATAGTTGTTATGAATAAGGTTTGTGATCTTATTTATCTTATGATTTAACTATTTTATCTTAAACATAGGAAAAATGAGTTGTACACAATTCTTTTTATTTTATTTTAGTTTTTATAGTACTCATTATTTATTTGTTATAATGTTTTTATAATTAATGCATGCATATAGTACATGTTTCTGAAAGATTAATATTTACGATGTACCAAATAAAATGCTCACTGCCACTTCAGACAACCAATTCTTCGAGTGATGTTAGAGACCTTGGTTCTTCTGCGGATCTCCTTTTTACTTGATCTTGCAGCGCAACTCCGAGCTAAATTCTCTCCATTGACCCGAAGTCTTAATTACCCGTACATCTTATGAACATTAGGGCCAAAATGATCCCCAACCAGTAGACTAAGAGTGGATAAGCCCCCTATTAGATGAACCAACTACATAGTCAAGGCCGCGAGAAGTCGCTAAATGCGGACAGCGCAAGACTAGTGATCATGGCTATCTTTGGGGGAGACCTATGTCTTACATTTGGCATCTATCGGCTTAAAAAAGTTAAATGATATGTTTTACAAATAGTGATAATTTTGTATGTCTCTTACATTAACACTATTTATTACTTATTTATACATTTATAAGAGTATATACATTTGTAACATCAATGTATATGTAGGTATTTTAAAAACCTGTTTATTACATGTTGGTAACAAAAAAGTACTAAATACCTAACGTTTTGCTGTTGCAATAAACACATCTAAATTTATTATGAGCTTTTTTTATTTACGAAAGATATTGCATTCACATTTCACACTTTTATCAATTTTTAGACTGATGTGGTAGATAGTTCATATGCAGTTGAATGGATGCGTGACTTTGAAGCATTCCAAGATGCATTGGATGCTGGCGTCGATGGCGAGGGAGGTTCCTACGCTGGTAACCTCACCAGGTCCATGGCTCTTGCACTTGACAGTTTCTATGCAGATCTAAAATGCTGTGGAGTGAGTGCTCATACGGGAGATGTGAGTATATTTATAAAAATAATCTTACCAATTATTTCAAGGTAACACTCTGAAGAACCTGCATTAAGTTTTTTTTTAACTTGAGAGGAGTAAGCAGTGTGTGATGACGTTTAAATTGCATCAAGCCTGTTTGTTGCTTGAAGACTTTACATAAGATCAAAAATCATTTGCAAAGTTATGTGATAAGAAGACTTCAGATGTTGAGATTCATGTTTAACTTGACATATTTTTTGTTTTGTTTGGAAATTATAAATGGGGTTTAATAGTTCAACCGGAACTGCTCTACCTTGTGTGAGGTAGTTAAGTGTACTTGTATAGTAACTAAAAGAACTGTGACTTCAGAAACTGTTAGGAGCCTATTAGAGTTAAAAAAAAACTATGATATTCAAAGCCATCATATACTTATAGTACATATATTTACAGTTAATATATTTACTTTAATTTGGTTAGATAATTAGTATTCACATGTACATCCAAGCTGTGATAATAAACAGAAAATAATTAATCTATTTTTGGCCAACAGGGATTTGATGAATTTTTCAAGTTAGTGGATGAAGCTGCTGAAGAATATGAGAAGTGAGAGAATTTTCATTTTGTTTTTGATGTATAAACTTTGAAACTCAAAAAATCCTTGAAGTACACAGAAAGACAATTTAAAATCAGTCACATATAATAATATAATTCTATTACGTAATTTTAAATATGAGAAATGGTAGCCCACCTGTAGAGGACTAAGACTTGCGTTCGTAGGTCGCAGTTTTGAATCACGGGATACAATCTTATATATAATTCACACTGTGCGATAAGTATATGTGGATTGCCACTGCTTATAAACAAGTTTCCAGACATAGCAGCGCCCCCTGCCTAACATAAAACAACGCTGCTATTGTCAACCCTAGATATCTTTGGAAAGCTTATGCCTTGCAGTGGGCGTTAATGAGCTGAAACGACGACGACCAATTTTAGTTGGGTGTAGTATCATAAACTATTTATTATACTTTAAAAATTTCAGAGAATACAAAGTTGATTGGATGAAAATGAGGGCTGAAAAATTAGAAAAACAAAAACAAAAGGAAGAAGAATTGAAAAAACCATCTGAAGGTAGGAAATATTTGCATTCTGTTTGCATATGACTATGATCAAATGGGAAAGATATTTTTTATGTATGTCCACTTTTGTGTAAATATTTGTATTAGCTGTGTTATTAGTTGTATACATAAATGGTATACTTCTTGAAACAATGTAGCAATAATTATTGATGTGATTTTCTATCAGTTTAGTCAAGAATTTTATTAGAAATACCATATTTAATTTATTTGAAATTAAATATTATTATGATGTGTTTTCATTGCTCAAATTTAAAAAGTTTATTTTGTGAGATAAAAAATTCCTGCTATTTTCTATAAATCCCATTATCAGTATTATCTGAAGTAATAATAATTTAATATTTTCTACCTTTCAATGTTAAAGAGCATTTTTTTAGATATGGTTAGAAAATTTTTGAAAAAAAAAATGCAAAACATTTAAAACGATAAACAAGTGCAATAGAATGTGATATTGGTTTTACGAAATAATAGCTGACCCCACAAACACTATGCTGTCAATTGGCTAAGAAATAAATAAAATGTACTTCAGTGTTATAAATCCATTTATTTACTAAATTTCTGAATAAAAGACGATTGTCTACAACATTTATTTTCTATTTCGTACACTCTAAGACTATAATAAGAATGGTATTATTTAATGATATGTTCATTATAAAGCTTCGTCAATCTATTACTTCTTGAAAAATATACGGCGTGTGTGGGCCTCCCACTAGGTAGACCGACAACATAGCCAAGATTGCGAGAAGTCACTTGATGTGAGCAGTGCAAGAGCGATCATCATAGTTATCTCTGAGAGTCGTCTATCCCAGGGGTGGCCAAACTTCTTGGTAGTCCTATCCATTTTTTGAATATTTTTAATAATTTACGAGCTCCAAACAAGAATAATAATTGTGCAAAAATTAATTTAGAAAAGATAACACTTATTATATTTATAGTGAACATAAAAGTACAAAATGTTTGTTGTATTTAGATAATAAAAATTAGACACATTTATTTTACTTCCCTTTTAAATTTTTTGGTAAATAATTGGTGACAGTACCATTCAGTAATTCTTTTAAATGCTGTATAATTATTATTGTTAGTGTAATAAAATAAAAAATAAATATCACTATAATAAAACGGAACTGGTATATTTATTAAGAGCTACTAATAATCTTTAAATGCCACAGGTTGGCTTCCCATGTCTTGCAGTGAATGTCTAGCAGCTGATATGATGTGAAATAAGTTTCGTTTTTTATTCTTTTCCTCAAAATGTGTCCATTTTTTTCTCCATTATAACCTTTGTATTAACCTAATTGTTTGAGCTGTTTTCTACTTTAGTTCTACACATTTAGAAAAAAATTGATATTAATAAAGATTGTTACTTTTCAGATACTGCAGATGCAGTGATAACTAAGAATAATCTTATAGAAGAAGTGGTTGTAGGCAGAGAGATAAGTGATGTGTATCTAAAGCATCCAGCTAACGAGAGTTCCAGTGACGATGAAGGCACTGAGGCAGGTGTCCCTGAGGTGCTAGGTGAGTGAATTTATTCAATAAAATATACGTTAGGTGCGTAAATTTATTAATCTATGTAATTTTTGTACAACAGAATTTAAGTAACAAAACTTAGTTCCATCAGTTAAATCAATAAATATATTAAGTCACTATTTTGTACATTTCTTTTACTACAGATGACAAACCAGAAGATGTTGCAGCTTTTCAAGCATTTTTGAGGAAACATGTCAAACCTAACAATAGTCAATCATAACATTGCTATTTAATAAGGAAAAATATTATGAAGAGTGAAAACATAAGTACAACGGAAAAAAAAAATTAAATACATTTTCTGTTAATAACAATAAATGTGATATTCCACAATGTCTTTTACTTCTCGACAACAACGAATTCATTCACATTCTTTAAATTTTATTTATTCAATCGAATATTATCTAAAATCGTAGTCTTAGTATATTATGTACAGCACTTTTGTACTAAATAATTAGTAGAATCAAATGGAAAATTGCGATGTATAGATGTAGACCCTGCAAATTCTTTCTCTTATTAATTTATCTCTTAGTAACTTATCTTAGCCACACCAATAACTTCTTAGCTAGAATTAATTCAAATAAATTTCCATTTGAACATGTATCTGGTGCATGGTTTTTAAGGCTTTGTCCATGGTATTGTGTTAAACTGCCATATCTTCATGTATGTAATAACCATTACAAATACGAAGTAAAGCAGTATATTAGGTAGATTTAAATACTCCATCAGTGATAACACAGACCTATTTAGTCTATGGTTTAATCACTAAAGATGATTTAACAATATTTGTAGGATATATATAATCCTTATTATTAGTAAAAATAAACAACCTCTAGTGTTTGGCGCTTCAGAAAATCTACATGTGTTTTTTATAAATTATAATTTGTGTACTCACAAAACTAAAATCTTACTATCTGAGCTATGAATCTCAGAATTCAACAATCAATTCAGTTTCAAATTTAGATTCCTGTTTTGAAGTTGTGGACACATGTAGTAGTTAAAACGAGAAAATATACCATATCATGTATATATTAAATATTCAATTTAATAAAACTCTGAATTATGTTTAAAATATATAATTGAATCATTTCTAATTGCATTCACAGCATTGAATTAGAAAATAATTAAAATTTGGAATCCTAATTAAATTTATTAAAACAGCATAATAATTTAAATATTAAAACCTATTCGGTATAATTTTATCTAAACAAGCTGCCACAGTGGATTAACATTGAATATTGCTTTTAATGGATTTTTTTCTTATCCCATTTAATATTTTTATGTTCTATGCAAATAAAATCTTATGTCAATAATTATTGATGTCAAATGTCAATTTAAAACATTTCTCACACAGATAAACATAAGCAATTATTTGTGCATTTGTCAGTAACAGAAATGTTAGTTAATAAATATTAAGTACATGTTGTAATGTTGATCTGAACATATATAAGTTAAGTTTCATAATTTATGGACATGTACATGATGAATTGGAAAACAAAGAATTTGATTTAATGACTTGATTTTCAAATGACTATTAAACATATAAAGAGATCTGTTAATAAAGAATTTAATATTGTTATTCACTTGAGATTACTATTTGGCTTTTAATCATTCATTATTATTATTAAATGTAATTTGTTTATCTACACGGAATTTTTAATGCGTTCTATAAATATATATCAAATGGTCGACATATACAAATTTAGATTTTGGCTGAAAGGCTTAGAAGTGACTTTTAAAAACAATGATTTAATTAATGCAACCTTTTTGCAATTGTTAATATTTATTAAACAAGGACAGATTATTGCAGTTAAAACAATTTTAGTGTATATAAATATAAAATTAACCCGCAATTTATCATCAATGTTTTATTTTAGTGATGTGAAAGTAAAAAAAATGGTAGGTTGTATCATTAAAAACGTAACATTATGTGTATTTCAAATGTGACAACATATCGTTTTTAAACGGATTTAGAATCCGCGAACCAAAAATCGTAGAATTTGTCAAAGATCAACAGCACCGGATATCACTAAATATAAAGAATTAAATGATATCAGTTAGGATGTCTGTAAAATTATTGTCAATTGTTTGCAAGGTTAAGTTTTGACATTAGAAAAATGATTTTAGTTTCCGGTTATACCGGCAAATAAAAATACTTAAAAAAAAAACACATTTTAAGTAGCGCACATTGTAAGATCTTTACATTTTTAAGTTGAACCCTGTATTAAAAAAAAAATAATCAGAAACCGATACGAATAATTCGTATTGTTATAACATACTAATTGGTAACCTTTTACCTTATAAATAAGATTATATCACTTTAAATCTATTAAATTATAACCCAAGTTTAAATCACATTTAATTCCACTAAGTTTATTTGTATACTCGCCAGACAGAGATAATACAAGAAAATGTGCGACTAATGACGAGGTAAGAATGCATTTACATTTTATATACTTTTTCACGAAATGAACTCTTCTGCCCTTTTGTAGATAATTCGTTTACTTTAAGTCTGCATGTTTATGGTAGGTAAAATTTATATTTAACCTATGATTTATTTTATTTTTATTTATTTATTCCTGATATTCGATATGAAAATCAGTAACAAAAAAACGTAAAAGTATTTTTTGGTCGACCAAGAAAATAATGAAAAAAAGCACTTAAATTGTTACTTTGCAGGATTTAAAAATAGCTGTGTATAAAAGCAACGTCAACAATTGTAATGGACTTTAACACTACAATCATCTGTCCTTTTCACTTGCTTACAGTACGGTTGAAAGAGCGCTATATTAACTCCATCCGGCGAATAAAGTACAATTATCATCAATGATCATTGTTTAATTCTTCATTTTTGTTGTCGGAGTGTATACTTCTGTGTCCGTAATTTTTGCCGGAATGAATGGTTTCATTCAAGAGAATAGATTTGTTAGTCTGAATGTTATTGCTTGAATGTGTATTTCCGTTGGATTGAGGCTTCCCACGTCCAGCTCTTTCTAAAGATCCATCTGCCAAAATCCAAGCGGGTCGATAGTGCACCTGGCCATCTTTAGTAAACGCCAACGATTCGTTAGGCCATGTATTAGATGTGCTACCGATCGATGTATAACTGGAAAAAAAGTGAAAAAATAGACTATATAAAATACCATAGATAACAACACCTGTCAAAAATTTATCATTAAAATATTTTTAATGTTCGATAATAATTATATAACACTCTTTACAAGTAAAAAAAGAAATACATAGAATTATAAAACTAAAACAAAGTACATTTGGGGCCTTATCACTCAAGGCAATTTCTTACAGACAACCATAGTAATAAATGGTATGAAAATCCTTCATGAGTCCCATACTCATTTAATAAAGTTCCACAAATATCTTAGACCGTTTTTTAGTTTTGAATTAAAAAATTAAAAGTATATTATTAAATTTATTTCATTAAGCATTCAAGTCACTATTCTCAACAGATAAGCGTTTCGAGCTGGTAATAGCTTATTACTTATAATGTTAAAATAATCGAAGAAAAAAAACCTCACATTAATGCCTACTTGAACACGGAAATTTTGTTTTTTTTTTCTTTATTAAAAAGGAAATTTATCATAAGCAATATACGTATTAGGGGTACCAGAAAGTAATGTTACTTTCTTAGGTTAAATTCACGCGACTACATTTTTAACAAGTTTTTATTTCTAATCAACAATGTATTCACCTTCGTTATCAACAATCGTTTGCCATCTAGTATACAAATTTTTAATGCCGGAGCGTTAAAATTTAATCGTTTTTTTTTTGTAAAATATGTCGAAAGAAACGAAATTACTTTCCAGTACCCATATTAACTATAAACTCTTTTAATAATAAATAAAAACAATATTGATTTTTTAAGTATATTGACAATTCCTTTAAAAAATCTTTACATTTATATAGTCTGTGTTATCTTCCTCTTCCTTTCTTTGTTGTGGCTTTTACTTGAATAATATTATAATGATTAATTTTAAAGACGTCAACTTACCCCTTGTCATAAAGGCTGCAATAAGGTACCCTTCGATTCAGAATGTAACTCCATATTTGATGATAACTCCAGTTTAGTAGGGGCGACACTCGTAAGATTTGTGGCCAATCAGTATCTGTTTTCTGTAAAAATACATACATAGTTAAATACAGAAACGTGGTCTCTTCTGGTATAGTTAGTTCACAGTCGCTCAAATTGCCAGACAGAAGTTTATGCTCGGGATTTTATTACGAGTTCGAATGAAGAGTGAGGAGATCTGTAGTCGAACGAACGTAAATAATATAACAAAGCAGATTGGTAGGTTAAAGTGGCTGCGTTTATGTAGCGCGCAGAACAAATGGTCGCAGGGGCCTTAAGTTCTCTCTCGTTTCGAAACCATGAATCAGTAAGAGCAGCGCAGAAGGTCCATTCACAAGGTGGACACATGACCTTGTAATGGTAATTAGATAACGCTGGATACAGGCCGCTTCCAACTGGTGCTGTTGGAAATCTGTTAATATGTAAGGGAAAACCGTAAATATATTAAACCTTTGCCTGTTGAAAGTTACATAAATAATACTTGGTGCTAGTGGAAAATTGCACGAAATATAATGTAATTTATCAAGTTTTTCCATTCATGAAGTTAGATAGGTACTTTTCATTTTTAGTTTTAAGTCCAATCTTGTATTCGACGTCATCGTTTCAGCCCATAATCACCCACTGGAAGTCATAGGTCTCATGTAAGGTTTGCAGGGGAGTTGGTGATCACAGTGTGGTGAATGGTACGTAAAGGATGTAGCTGGCCATCATCTGGAAACTTTTTTGTGAGCAGTTTTAATTCTATATAATTAATGCACGAAGTTTAAATACAAGTCTATCCCGGGAATCGAACCCGCGACCTACTATCAGTCCTCTATCCCTCTCCACTGTTCTTCGATGCCGAGATTAACTAATTCAATATTACCTGCATAAATTTCAAATTTTCACTATACGGATCCGTCCGCCGCGTCCCCATTAAACACGCTTTCAGCTTCTTATCACCTTCCGTAATTCTTCTCAAAGCTTGCTTCATATCACCTTCTTCCACTAACAATTTTATTCTATAATGCTTCTCTATTTCCTCAACAAAATCTTCTATTTCTTTAAACGGACCTTTAGTCCGTATATATACAACCTTCAGATCATTTACTACATTTTGATTTTTGTAAATACTTTTCAATACATTGAGTGTAATATCTAATAACACAGTACAATCTTTGCCGCCATTAAAGGAAAGGAATATTTCTTCAAGTTGAAATTGTTTGAAACATTGTTTTAATATCTGTGAACATATAAAATATTTTTTTTTAAAAAGTTACAAGATTAGTGGGGCATTTATATTCTATATTAGACTCTTCAATCATAAATTAAAAAAAAAATTAAAATCAGAGATAAAATTTTATACTGCAATAAATTATGTTTTTGTCACTGTGCCTATTTTTATAAGATTAATTATTTCGGTAATTCATCTCCGTAGAGATGAATGAAGGGTTTTATAAACTCTCAATAATTTTATTTCTTTGTAGTAAAGAAAAAAAGTACAATATATACATAAAAATAAATGGTATGTTTTTTAACATAATACCAGAACAGTTTGAGCTTGCTTGCTTAGTTTCGGTTGAAGTTGGTGCTGTTAGTCCGGGGGCTTTTACAGATTTATCGAAACTGAGTTCACGGAGCGGAATAGTCCTGAACTTATAAATAAAATAGAAGCTCGACAAGACACATTCCAGTTGCACAATGACGTTCGCACGTAGTAAACCGCTTTACACGAATAGAGCTGTATAGTGTTTTTGTTGTATATATATATGGCTTGGGACGGCAGCGTGGACCACAGGCGAGCCAAGATGGATTCGATATTCAACCTCGGTTCGCCCACGCTGTTCGCGATTAGGGAGCGGGTGGCAGCCCCCTAAAAACGGGTTTTGCGGACAGTTTAAGGCCGTTCATAATATACGTTCACTCTAAAAGGAGTGGAGAAAGTCGTCAAATCGCTTAGTGTGGAACGAGGGAAGAATAAAGAGAGTGGAGGTGAATAGGAAAACATGACGATCACCGTTCAAATACTTCATTGCGAGTATAGAAATATCAGAACATTTAAGAAAATCTTAGGCTTCTGAACAAACTAAGGTTTTTTTTTAATTTCAATAATTTATTGACCTTTGCCTTATTGGCCTCTGGTGATCGGTTAACAACCACCAGCAGTATCTCGCGTTGTGCTATTTTGGGAAGCCCGTATTGAGGAATGCGTTTTTCACGCCTCCACCTCCAAAACCCTCGTGGTGCTATCACGATGGTTCGAAATTATGTCCATCATCCGCCTCAGTCACTAGTGCTAGTGGAAGTTTAGGGCTCCCACACTAAACACCCCCGTGGCTCACTGTAAACCTAACTGTCTAGGCCAACTATACATCTGAAGCTATGAATGCTAACGAACAAATGTTGTTAATCCTTAAAGCTAAATCATCTTTGTAAAAAGGTACATATTGGCATCATAGATTTTTTTGCGCGCAAGATGTGCCCGCGACTTCGTTCGCGTGGATTGCAATAAAAAAATTATTTAGATTACATAGTTTTTTTTCGTATAATAAGTTTTCTAAACGTAGTCAAGTCACTCCTCACTACATTAGCTTCCTGCCAGTATAACTTCTATCAAAATGAGTCCAACTGACAGACAAAAATATAAACAAATTTGGTATATGTACCATATAAATATATATTTATATGCATGCAGTCAGGTTGTGCGGTTATTGTCATGTTACAAACACACTCCAATTTTCTTTATATGTATAGATATTCGGCGCAAAACCGTGCGCCCTATACATTGAAATATATTAATGATCAAAAAAAAGATCATTACACTATCTCTATTATTCTAGCGTTGGATAAAACAAAACATACATGAAGGTTAAATAAATTGTCTGATTACTGTAATAACAGTGATATTTTTATTTATAATGGATTGCTAATATAATTTAAAATCAAATTTAGGATCCTTCATGTGTGATATGGTTTTAAAATTATTTATATATATATATATATATATATATATATATATATATATATATATAAACACACACACACACACATATATATATATATATATATATATATATATATATATATATACATTTAACATTTAAATAAATCACAAAGTTAAATTATAAGTAAATATATAAACACAACAACAAATATATATATGACACCAACTTTAACTAATTATTATGCGAGATTATAGAGAAATTAGATTTTTTACGACATGTGACCTGTCTTCCTCAGCATTAAAGTACTAAAGATCAATAAACTTAACGAGACACTTTTTCTTACAGAGTATTGATTTATACAAAATATTTTTTTATAATGCTTAATGTATCTTAATTCTAACAATAAAAGGTTAAAAATACTAGAGTTTGGCAATGTTATGTGGAAGGTAAGGTACCTGTTCGCTCTCCTGTAAAACTTCGAAGATGTCTGGTAGTTCAACAGTCGAGTTTTCTAATTTCTGCGGCATTGTTAATGACAATTAATCTGAAAATAAAAAAAATAATTATGTTAAAATGAAGACCAAGTAAATGACTAGTAAATACAATGCCACATGAATATAGAATAAATTGTATTTATAGAGCTAATACTGATCTTTTTTATCACAAAGAAAGGAAATAATAATCATTTAATTGTAAATAAACATGTTATTTACAACTAAATGATTGTAGATTTATGTATTTTTAAGCGTAACTGACATTTGTAATTAAACACAACAGATAAATGTTAACTTGAGATACCATTTTATCATAGAATAAATTTAAAATGTTTAAACTGCATAAAACTACACATTTCTAGAATATATTTATTTTATTATTCACAATTATTGTCTTTGTAGTAACATTTAATAAATAAGTCTTAATTTTAATGCATTAAAACTCACTACTGTTATATAAACCTTTAAGTAATAATGAGGTAAAATAATGAAACTGATTTAGATTCGATATTACCACTTTTCACCACTTTCAAATCCAGTCTACACAGATAAAAGATTCAATTAAAATATCAGTTGCTAACATTGTACACTTTACTCTCACACACGGAATATTTATAAACATTGTATAACATTTTAATGTCAGCAAATTGTTGTTGACAAATATTTTCTTTGAAAATAAACATTTATTATTGTTAATGGTTTTTTTTTAAATATATTTGTTTCACTACTTGGATTTTACACCCATTTTCTTAACTTAATACTTTACAATAGAGAAAATTATTGTATAATCCATAAAAAAATCGTGAACACAATATGCATTTTTAAATTTGAATACCTAATACAAAAGATAATGACATGTACAATTCACTTTTACAAACATTAATTTTAGCAAAGTATAATTATATACTTACTCCCTTAAATATCACAATTTTTATATATATTAATGTTCATCATATAATATGCTAATTACATTACATTGATGTTTTTCATGACCAATATCCGATTTTTTATCATAATGGCCAAACATTTTGACTGCTTGACTATTATGATCAACAATTTCCTTACCTAGTTGTTAGCATAAAAGTTTCATTTAACTCTAAAATATATTATATTTATTTATTCATTTATTAATTGCTAAAAGCATTTTCTACCAATCAATCATTTTGCTGGTGCTAATATAATTATAAAGGTAAGTGGTAGGCCTGCAGTAGAAGACAGAGACTTGTGGTCATAGTCATAGACTTTGATTCCTGGTATGCAATCTTTTATAGTTGACACTTTTTGCATTAATTATATTGGATTACTATAGCACACAAACAAGTTTACAGAGGATGGTCATCAGAGACCTCTGCATATCATAATACCACACTACAATCTCTACCAGACTTGCGAAGTGTGACACTTATGGTAAATCCCCTTATCCATATCTTTGGGAAAACTTTTTGCCTTGCCTATGCACTATGATAAAGTGAAATAAGTATACATCATAAAAAAGACCAAAAAAGATGTAATAAAAACTGTTATTAATATACTAATAAAGTTTGCCAACTAATAAATTCCATTATTGTCATGATTTTATAAGGAAGGGAGCAATAGAAGTGGGTAAAATCAGGAATGTAAGAGAGACACGTAAAAAGCAACTATGTGGTTTATGTCGAAGCAGATATATGTGATCATTAAAAATTAATTATGTGCACCTAAAACTCAAATTATACAGAAGAATGTTTTTTTTTTAAATACCACCAGGGAATTTTGCACAACATTAATTGTGTGAAATAAAGCTATGTTTTGAGTATACCTGTGCACAAGTTATTGATTCTAACACATTACAAAATTTTTAATACCTTTCATGGGAAAGCCTATGGAGGCCGCAGATACTCTCTGTAATCTATTATCCCATGTACAAATATAACATTTATTTTTTATCATTTTCATATATTTATGCTTGTCTCCAAGTCCCAATTTTAAAAATTGACGCAAATTTTCCAGGCAGGTCAATATGTGAGTCAATTTGAAATACAAATTATGTATATATATGTTTATTATGTATAAAGTTGTTTTTGACTATATACATAAACTATGGAAGGATGACTGGAACTTGATTTTGCTTGGTCATTATTAAAGTATCAAAATTAATGTCAAGAATAAATAAAATGCTGTTACATATCTTATATGTTTTATTATAGTTTATCTCTTACACTTATTAACATTACAGATTGTATTTAAAAGTACAAAATGCAAAAATTTGAAAAGATTAACATTTAATAATAGATTAAAAAAATACCTATATAACCCTGCACATAAGTACAATCACTGGTAAACTTTTTGTCATGTGCATATTTTTTTTATGGGTGGCTCACATGGTTCTACTGCTTCTTTGAGTCCAAATATTATATTCTTAGTCAGTTTAAATGTAACTCGAATCATTTCCTTTTTTGGAGAAACATTTCTCACATTAAATGTACTAACAAAATCAATTGACATATCAGATCCAATGTTATCCTTTACTAACTGCTCAGCCAGCTTAATTGGATCATCTCCAATAACAAAACAGTAAACATGAACAAAGATATCATAATTAAATTTCTCAACAAGTGATTTATCTGTGATCAATCCTTTAAAATATTTAAGAAAATCTACTGCCATAGCCGGTAGGTTCATAGTAACATGTATTTTTGCACCTTTCTCTAAAATTTGTTTACAATTACATAAATCAGTAATATAGTCCTTAAAGATGCTGCAAATAAAATCTTTCCCATCCAAGTTATATGATTTAAAAAGTGACATATTGACTTTGTTTCGCTTGGCATTATGGTTTAACCATTTATATGATTCTGGGTTTAAATCATTAGCAAAAACTATGCACTTACATTTAGCAGCAGGTATTGAGAATGGACCTACTCCACAAAAAACATCAAACAAAACATCACCCTGCCTCAACATTTTTATTATTCTCTCATGTTCTTTACCAAGACGTGGGTTCCAATACACTTTAGAGAAATCAAACTGAAATCTGCAAGAGTTTTCCTTCACAGTAACAATATAATCTTCAATTCCTGCGATGATTTCCATACTGAAGTTTCTGTATGTGTTATCAATAACATCATTTTTATTAACAACTGTTCTGCAAGTTTTGATTTTATCAATTAATACTTGTCCAATAAGTTGTTTATAGTCTAGGTGATGTTCACGTAGGTTCAAATGAATTATATGTCCTATTTGGGAAAATCCACTGACCGTCTCTTCATTATCGGGTAACACTGCTTTGAAAACCTCATCATACTTGAAATGATCATAAGTAACTTGCATTTCTTTTAGCTGGAATTCTTTTTCTGTTATCCCATTGGTAAAAAGAGATTGCCGATCGACTTCAGTAATGTCTGCCCATTTGTTAATTTTCTCTGGATTTAAATGGATAACCTTGGACGAATTCTCATCATTGGTTTTTATAGTTTGAATAGGTTTAAAATTTTCTAGTTTGAGCAAATAATTTTTGCATATGGGTCTTACTTTTGAAACTTTTTCTTCGGACACTTTTAATATCGGAACCACTATGTTACGCAAGAATTTCTCACGATTAAGTATTTTCATACCACGGACGCCGACTGGTGTTACAGCAACATGAACAACTGAACCCATTTCGTACAAAAAATTATAGTAACTTTGAAACAAAATAGGTCTTAAGAATGTAGTGAAAATTTTTCATACTAACCTATTTGTGACATTTACTTGGTGTAGTTGGTTACAATATTTATATTATTGGGCACTGTTTTTTATTATTCATGGCAGGAAATTTAAAATATAGAACCTGATTGATAAGATTAAAACAGTTGTTTAAAAAATTTAGTTTACTTTCATACGTGAAAGTAGAACACTTGTCAATTTTGTAATTTGACATATTTTAGAGCTGTTTAGTTTCAGGCAAAAAATCTCTGTCAGTCCAAAAATGTGAACATATATTCTTTAACCGGTGATAATGGAAAATTAAAAACTAGTAATATAAATTCCCACAAAATTAATAATTTTGTGGAAATCTATTTTAATAGCATGGTAAAGAAAATTAGCACGTTTTACTAATTAAACATATTATACATACAAATGTGTGATAAAAAAGAAAGCTTTTAAGTTTAGAGTTAAAACCCAAATTTTCGTTTGTCACGCTTGTAAGTAAATAGAAAAAACTTCGTATGTAAAGAATATAACTACGACAAGATTTCCTGAATTGATGTTTGCCTGATAACATTTTTTTTCTCTCGCAAATATAAATATGTACAGTTTTCTTAACAACAATTTCATTACAGCTTTCCTAGAGTTTTCTCGTGCACCAAAGAGTTGAAATATTAAATGCAAATTGAATAATAGCTTAAATGCCTGGTCACTCTTTTCTGGGAGAACCAAGAATGACACCGTCATAATCCGGTGAAACATTTAATATATGTAAGCCGTTACATCAGATGTTACCGATCTGAAGAACCCTTGATAATCATTACATATGAAGATAACGTTAGTATTGTAAGTAGTTCAAAATGACATCACTTTTAATTTGCAAAATCGTAAGTGCCAATAAGGCACAAAATGACCGTTTATCACGAATAAGGAATTGGATTGAAGTGAATATAATTAGATAAAGTATGATCAATTCAATAAATTAATGGAAACATAAGTAATGAGATGATAGCCTTGAGTTTAATGATGAATGTTAGAGTTTTTTATGCAAAATTATTTTAAACGTATTGAAATTTGTATTGTGTTAAAGTTATTTTAAATTTTTGAGTTGATAAGTAATTTCAAATCTTTATTATATTATTTTTGTTGGTTATTATTTCGTTATCAATTTTGTAGAAGACAAGACGTTTTAAATGAAGGTCATGTGGAGGTGATAACTGTCATTGGTAAATTGGGTTACTTACGAGGATGCAATTCAAAATAACATTTACACTTGAACAGAGTGTATTGTTTTTATGTTAAAGAGGTTTTTTTTTTAATCTTTTATCACGTATTAAAAATTATAACTATCGCTCTAATGGTTCAGTGATACGAAAAGAAATTGTTTTGTAAGTATTATGAATGAAAACAATTATTTTATTACTGCATTGTTTTTTGTTATCTAATTTTTGCTTTTATATCTGTTGACAACTAATTAGGTATTGTCAAATTACTTAATCGGTGTTACGGTTACAGTTCTAAATTCAAATTGATTATCTATATTAACAAAAAAATTGTTTAAGAAAATTTAAATTAATTTATAGTTTTTATAATTTTTCATTATATCTTCCAAAGAAGAAAATATATGTTACTTTTATAATTAAGCAAACGGTTTTGTGGTATACAATAAATGTAAATAATGATGATAACTTTACTTTATAAGAAAATTATTATTATATTAAGGCTTCGAAAGTATTCGGGATGTATGACAATATACAATACAAGTATTAGTGTTTAAACAGGTGATTTAATAGTCAAAAGCAACTTTCTCTTATATATATGTATTAAATGTAATTAAAAATAAAAAAATATATAAATAAATAAGCAATAATAGCTGTTTATGTTTTAATTTTTGGACAATATAAAATTTATTGGAATTTAGTATAACTACAGCAAATTCTCTTTTTTTAATTTATTATTATGTAGTAATTCTTTTTGTTCATTGTCATTAATAACTCTCTTGGTATGGGAGGGTGCTCTCTAGTGAAGGCACCTAGCTTAAGCCTCTCTACAATAAGTAATCTTAAGAACTCATCTGGGAGATTTGATTGGTTCTACTAGATATACTAGATATTTTAATGGGTTAGGCAGACTAGAGAGAGGGCAGATTAGACTCTTGGATTATTTGGTGGGAATCCTACTTAGAGTGTCTGGGCGCAAGGCACCTTCAATAGTAACTAGACTTTGATTGTTATTTTACTTTCTTCAACATTCATCACGGTCGTCATAGAGAAGAGAACTGTAACTTCCTTAGGTTTCTTATATCTGATTCTAGTTTTCTTTATCAATAATAAAAGGGGATATGTGTTGCTCTTTAATTTTTATTGTGTTATTGATTTATTTTACATAGTTGGAGTAGATCTTGCGGAAGAAAAATTAGTATTAAAAGATTCTGTAACTTACATTTGTTGATTTCTTCAAAGTGAGATAGACTATTTTTCTTTAGCTTGGCCACTAATTTTGTTCACCTACTTTTAATATCATATCCTACTAAATCAATCGTATATCATTTATCTATTTTTAAGCAAATTTTAGTTGTACCTTTATATTAGGGTTATTTCTGTATGATCAATAAGCAAAATTTCCCTTTGATATTAAATAGTTAACCTCTTGCATGTATATTGTTAGGTAAAAAATTTCAATTACTTAATGTCTTAACTAACTGACACAACAAAAAATTCTTACTAAGGGAGATTTATAACTGATAGATTTATATCTTAGGCAATGCATGAAAGGAAACTATTAGAAATCAAGAAAAATTATTCACTTCCCTTTGAATAAATAAGACTGCAAGGTTAAATAAAGTGGTGGTAACATAATGGTTGGCTTGAATCTACAATTCTAAGTCATGCATTCCTAGGATTTTAATTATTGTTAAATGCTATGGCATTTACAGCCTCTCCAGGTGTGAACCAACAGAGCACTGTGGGAATTCAGCCTAATTTGCTACAATACTAAAAACAAGCAAACCTTTTGAGAGCCCTGGCTTGGGCCATTACAATAACTTTTAAACTGGGTTGATTTTGCCATGCTTTGTGTGAAAAGGGCCCATTTTCGACGGATTTATGCTTTCTGTCTGTCTAAATGACTTGTTTGTGCGAAAATCTTTTGAGTGTGTATGTGTCTTATCCACAATTCTTTGTAAAAAAACCTAAGTAATAAACTTTTATTAGTTTTTTGAAAATTTGTGTCATCTACTAATTAGCACTGAGTCCTCTTGGTAAACAAAGGTCGAATAGTTTTTTTTAAAAAAAAAGAGTTTGTTGTCTCAATACAACAGTAATAGATGGCTAAGAATAAAAGCGCGCAAAATATTAATTGCAATATCACTATGAATATTAATTATTTTACATTTTTCATTTACACAATTATAAAAAGAGTATGATACCACATCTGACACCAATATATTTTGAAACTTGCAGTATCTCAATCCTCTCACTGAAACAAGTTGTAAATGCTATTAAGGTCAGATGTACCTAACATCACTGAAAACTGACGACGAAAGTCAAAGTAATAGCAATAACGTGTATTGTTGTGTAATTAAAAATGGAGACTGAAGTAGGCATGATACTTTAGATTTGATGTTAATATTATCATCAGTTTTTTATGCCAAGACAATTAAAATTAATTCTTGCCGACCTGCACGTAACCTTTTTTTTAAACTCTGATGAAGTATGAAAAAACACTTAAATAACTTTATTAATGTTTGACAGTGCGACAAGTAGATTAGCTTCTTTATTGTGTTCGGAAGACTAGTTCTACGTTCGAATTTACTAGAAAAATAAAGTCGCTGTGCTATTATTGTTAAATACCAACATATCAATGTTAATATCTGTAGTTAATAACCATTGTAAATCAAATTGAATTTCTTTTAGAGCGTTTCAAAGATAACTTTTATAATGAACAAATCAGTTCCTATAGCGGTTCTGAATCATTGTATAATGTTCACCTGTTTATCACGTTTTGCTGCCTTTACAAATTCGAGGGTATGTTAACATTTGAGTAAATATAATAAAGGATAATAGTACCCCGTTAAGAAATCGATTTTACGTATCGGCAAGGGACAGCAGTTCGGATCAGACTACAAGTAAAAGAAGGCGTTGACATTTTTTTAGAGCTAAACAAATGGCTGCTGAAGTCATGATTCTGGAGTGTAGACCACAGACCCGCTGACGCAGTGTAGTACTTCCACCCACAAGGTAGTCTAACGGCCTTGTTATGGTAATTAAAAGGCGTTGCATGCAGGTTGTTCCCAACCAGTTCTCTTACAAATCTATGGCGAGGCTAATGTCCAGCAGTGGACTATGAAGCGATGATGATGAAGTGAAGGGGGCAAGTCTTAAAGACTAGGAACCGGTGTTAAAGATTTTATGTTATTTTACGTATTATGGACGGACCGGAAAGTAATGTCGCTTTCTTAAATTAAATTCACACGAGTACATTTTTAACAAGTTTTGTTTCTAATCAACAATATATTCACCATCGTTATCCACAACCTTTTGCCGTCTAGTGTAAAAATTTTCAATGCCGAGGCGGTAAAAATAATTTTTTTAATGTAAAATATGTCGACAGAAGCGACATAACTTTCCTTTCCCCCTAATATAATAAAAGAGAACGACTCCAGAGTAGCTCTGAACTTATAAAACGTGTTGTTGGTTTTTTACTAATATAATTATTAATTCTGACCTAAGTTGGGTACCGGTGATAATTATGCGAGAATCTTATCATTAGTTAATGATACCTTCATTAAGTTAATGATAAATAATTTAGCATAAATGAGCTATGCCTTAACCAATATCACAATCAGTAGACTGTGCCATAATAGTGTCATTTGAATTTAAACAATCCTACTAATACCGTCGTAAGAGATTATATTTAAAGTAAAGTATGTCGCTTGATAATAAATTTTGCCACTTGGAGTGTAATAATGTACCGGCCTATATTCAAAAAATACTTACGGGGTTAACGTGTTCTTTAGCCCGTTTTCCGATGATAATAGCTCATATATATTAACATAGCTCCGTTAAATATATGTATGTAGTTCGGTTTATTATCGATAACATTATTATTTTACTTTCGAATCATTTTTAAAATTGGTAATACTCGATATTATTTGAAATCAAAGAATACTAATATTGACTAATTCAAGTATAAATAATTAATAAAATGTTGACGCCCTGTTTAAAATTATTATCTATTACCAATACACTTAGTCTGGCCATAAGTACTGCTAGAATTAAAAAAAAAAAATATTAATTTTAAATTTGGAATCTAACATTTTTATATGATTGCTCATGTGTTTTCATATTTATACATCTATTAACAATGGAGCTACCATTAAATATATGTAGTTCGGTTTATTGTTGATAACATTATTATTTTACTTTCAAATCATTTTGAAATTGGTAATACTCGATATTATTTTAAATCAAAGAATATTATAATTCTAATAAATACATTATGGATACTACTAGAAATAGTTACGACAACAATGCGTCTATTTTTAACAAGATTCGTTTTTTATTATTCTAATCTAATTATTAAATTATATCTGTTTCAAGTTACCTCTTCGATTTTAATATGGATACTGTATGGTGTTAATAAATAGCATGTGCTATGGTAGCTCAGCGGCAGAGGATTGAGATTTATGATCACAGGTCGTGGGTTAGATTTTTGGGATACAATCTTATATAAATTGCATTAATTATATAGAATTACGACTGATCACAAATAAGTTTCTAGAGGATGAGCAGCAGCGTCCTCTGCTTACCAAAATACCACAATACGATCGCTAATCTGCCTACTAAACGTGGCCATTATAGCAGATCCTTCATAGATGTTTTTGAGGAGGCCTTTGCATAGCTGAAGGTGTCTATGGACTGAAACGACGACGACGACCTTGTAAAGGTCATCGGAAGAGGTTGGATGCACTTTCTACCGATCCTATTGATAATCTATGCTGATGACTTTATCCAACATTGGACCTAAATGCTGATGATGAATCCAATTTTTTTTTACAAGACATTGAACGGGTTGATAGTCTTATTTTCTTGAAAATCATTGCGAACGTCAAAAGGTCACTACGATAATCTAATCGAACGTTTTATGCGTAATTAAATCAAATACGGAAGTTTGTTCATATGCAATATTTTATTGAATTATATAGTGCATGTCGTTAAAGTGACTTCTATATATGCCGAGTAAGTAATTTCTGCGTATAGTAGAGAATACGAAACCCGGCTTCTACCGTTGGCGATGTACACGGTCTGTTTATTCGAAAATAATAGACAAACAGTCTGAGGAACTACGTCTAACTGGATATATTAGTACAAAGAAACATATTTTATTAAATAATAAAGTCTAATAATTTCAATATATACCCACTTAATAAACACGATTGCAAACGTAAAGTAATAATGGTTTGGCTAAAAAGTAAATCCTATAACTATCTTGAGAACGTATTTCCAGCTAGTATTAGGGGAACCGGAAAGTAATATCGTTTCTGTCGACATATTTTGTAGAAAAATCGATTGATTTTTACCGCTCCGGCCTTGAAAATTTATATACTAGATGGCAAAAGGTGGCAACCAAGGCGAATATATTGTTGATTAGTAATAAAAACTTGTTAAAAATATAGTCGTGTGAATTTAACTCAAGAAAGCGACGTAACTTACCAGTCCTCCTAAATGTACAGAAACTTGTAATTTTCATGCTTACATATCATACAGTGATAGTAAATATGTTTCATGTAATACACAGGAACTCTCTTGTATCTAAGAAAGGCTAGGCTTAGTTTAGATACTAGAGCAAACCCGATGTAATCATATATAATTGCATTTTACAGTTTAACACATTTTAACAGATTAACAGATTTTGCCTAAATAAATAAATAACATACTCGTGTTTGCATCGAATGAAAGTATAAATTAGATAATATGCCTAAAAAATTAAACAGGATAATCTAGGGTAGTAACTACTCTGGTAAAATATTATCAATAGGAATATTAGTCTTAAAGTATTTACGGCGCGTACAAGATGCTTTAGCTTTTAATGAGGTAATTAAGAATTACTTGGTGTTCGTCTAGTATAGAGCTACCGATACCTCTGTACTGCGCCTTAGGAAAACGGGACGTGGTAGGCTCAAGCCTAAAAATAGAGTATGGTCGCCGCTACCGTGACCCTTAACATCAGACTGACAGAACTGACAGAACAGAACGCAGTACTGCAGTTTCGGTAGCACTATATAACGCAGTATCTTCTTTTGCCATTAGTACTAGTATTCATATTAGTGTACATAAGTAACAATATTGCAGTTTTACTATAGAGATATTTCTACTATTTCTACGCGGATAAGTGTTCTTGTTGTTCTAACATATAGTTAGAACAACAAGAACACTTATCTGCGGCGGTGCTCCATTTTTTTGGATAGAGTTTATTTATATATTTTTTTGCGTAGTGGAAATGCTTTTGCCTACCCGGGGCAATGCTAAGCTATCGGACTGGATTCAATGATGATCCACCGTCATGGCTTTGTGGCGGGGCTTCGGAAGTTTCCTTTATACTAATCGCGAAAAGAATTTTTCTCTGATTTATAATATAAGGCGTATAAAGCACGGGAGAGTGCAGTCTCCGGGTCAAACGTAGCCTGCGGTCGGAGACAAAGGGCTGAAAGCGATCCGTGCGGTGTCGCGTGGTGTCAGGTGGCGTCACGGTGGACGCGCGACGCGGCTATAAGTTTGAGCGGCGTTGTGGCGCGACCACTGTGCCGTAAGCGGCCGTCCGCTCCACCACGCGTCGACACACCACGCCCCGCGACGCCGCCCGTCGCTGCCCGCGCACGTACACGCCCACGCAAGCGCACGCGCCGACCATGCTGTCCCGCGAGAAGAGCGACTATGCTCGCAAAGTGCACGAGAAGGCCGTCATTGAAAAGGTTCTACTCGTGAATTGTAATGTTATAAAACCGAAAAAAGAGTTTCCTTAGTTATTTGTACATGGTGATTGGTTATCGGTGTAAAAGCTGTAAACGGATGAATGCATTCTTTTCCTGCATGTATGATATCATTATCATGTTAGCTGATAGACGCTAATTGCAAGGCATTCCCCAAAGGTCGCCAAATTCCTACTGCGGTCCCGCTGCCCGCAACCAGCGACTTCAATCGACGTAGACTATGTTGTTGGTCCACCTTGAGAGGGGCCTGCGCATGCCACAATGTATGGTATACTCTATCTAAAAATCAATGGATTCCCAAAAAAGTAACATGCTAGTAAAATAGTAAGCAAATACGTTTTCAAATGTCGTCGAATTTATTTGTACCTGCAAATTTATAACTATCACAAATTTTTGACCTATTGCATTCCAATAGAAAAATAAATTAATAAGCTAAATTCAGATTTATCACTTTATAGGATGATTAGAAATCGGTGTAAAGTTTTTAAAGATTTTTGCTGACAAATGACATTAGACTATACGTTCATTCCTAATGCTTTTCTGCACCCACAACCAAACACCTGTATACGTTGCCTTGCAGGACAAAGTATTCTAAAAAGTTATTGTAATCAACTTGAAGACATACCGAAAATAATCCTAACACGCATCGTTTATTCCGTGAAATATACGTCATAAAGTCATAAATATATGACAGGCAGGCTAGAACATTCGTCGTGCCTTAATGAAAACATGAAAAAAATCTGAGTCGATCGAGTTACTCTTGTGTTTAAGAAAATTATTTTTGTTTGTATTATGTTAAATAAGTTTTAGGTAACCACGAAACCTCACCATATTTACGTGTATTGTGGCATGTACAATTTCACTAAGAGAAGGAGTAACAGTTCTAGTCCAAGACGACGGAACACTCAAAATTAGTTGCTGTAAATACGTTAAGACAGTGATATAGTAAATGCCAATTGAAAAATAGTATACTTTTGTATTACGACTAATTTGTAAAATGCGATGCTTTAATCCTTTCCCCTAAAAAATTCTAAAATAAAAAGTCAATGAATTAGCACGTGGTAACAAATATTGTTAAGCGAATTAGTAAGTTAAAATGGCAGCAGGTGAGCCACTCGGATCGCAGAAAAGATGGCCGCTGGAGCATTGAAATTTCGGACACCACTGACCGGCAAGCGCAGCGTAAGACGCCATCTTATAAAGTGGGCAGATGAATTCGTTAAAGTCGTAGGAGGATGCTGGATGCAAGCCGCTTGTCCTTGTCGGGGGGTGGAATGGACGTCTTATGGCTGAGATAGTGATAAAGGAGTTAGGGCTGTGTATAGGAATCAGCGCAGTCAGCGGATCCACAGTAACTTCACTTGGGTGAATTTATTTCGTTCGATTCGGATTGTGTTTGAAATCATTAAAGGATGCCTAAGTCCAGCTATAAAAGTCGTACAGATGAAATGATGATTTGAACTAATATTTTTGTAGAGACAAATGGCGGTAGAGAAGCGCGCAAATGAAGCGCGGGAATCCCGGGAGAGCCGAGAATCGCGGGACAGCACGGAAGCTGTGCCTGATGTACGCGTGCTCACCCTCAACCATGGCGAGCATCAGGACGCAACGCTTTACAGGTATAATAGTATAGTACAAGCCAAATTTCAGGTACTCATTATTTGCTTCGCACAGAGGTACAGTCAGAGAGACAATTTATATACAAATTGGGTTCTAATCTTATAATAAATTAGTGAGAAACTAAAATCAAAACTCCCTTATAATGGCATTATTCAACTTATAGATACGAGAATTCCAAACGCCACCCGATTTTAACAGAACGCACAACAAACTCGGACGGGTTTTTTTCTGAGCATTTTTAGTCTTGAAAACTAAAAATATTCGTATGTTTTCTTTTTAAATAAGTGTTTTTTTTTTTCAATCTTTATGCATATAAACCATGAAATTTGCTAATTAAGCACGAATGACGGCCACTTAAATTTTCGATGTAACGAAATTCTATTTTGAATATCGAAATTTCAAATCGATATCAACATTAAAACATTTACACTATCTGGCTTTTTGTGTTCGTGATGATTAAAAGTAGTGTTAGTAGTAGCTTCTTTCGAAATGATGAAGATGATCACTATTTTCGTCTCATCAGTTTCTAGCGTTAAAAAATAATGTGTAATATAATTTATATTTTATTGTTAAGGAAACAAATAGTATAATACACAATTTTTTCATAATGTAATACCAAAAATGTTTCTGTTACATAAATAAAATTTTAATAATAATAAATTTTTGCGTATTTTAGATTCGAGAAAGGCTGTCATTTACACTTTTCACCAGGGCCAAGTCTGCTCGGACGGAAGGTTTTCTTGTACACAAACTACGTCGTCACCGACAGTCGTAAGTATCCAGTTCAATTCATACGCGTTCTTGCTTATGAAGTATTATTGACTTGATTCAAATTAATATTATAATTTAAAAAGTAAAAGTGAGACGAAAGAATGTTTGCATTTTTTTTAGAAAAAGTTAATTGTCTGTTTTTCACAAATTATTGGTGCCTTAAATATAAAACTTTTTTTTTACAAAATAAATAATATTCGTGGTTCCAGTACGACTGCACAAAATGGAACATTAGCTTAATTCAAATCATTTGTGTCTAACTTATTTGATTTTCTTTTAAAGTTCAAAAGAACAAAAACTTTATACTTAACTTCATTTCGAGACACCGTAAATGAGATGTGTCTGTTACGATCAGAAGATGAGAAAAGCGACCAGGCGGAGTTCGTTCGCAACCAGTACTACGAGCTGGAGTGGAGAAGTGGTGGCGATGGAGAGGATGAGGGTCCAGGGAGTGAGGGACAAGTGCACGGGAGCGGCCTCTTGCTGACCGACACGGACGCCTACTGTTCACTGCGACTGTTCCGCGCTGGATGCTTTCACTACTACTTCGTTTACGACAGCGGCGAATCGCGCTTAGGTCCGCAGGTACGTGCAGCCGTATTTTTAGAATATTCTAACGAATAGAATTAAAATATGATAATGTAAAGTTCGAACTAAATTAACATTGTTTATTTTAATTTAAAAAGAGTTACTGTCGAGTTTCTAGCCGACTCTTCTCAGCATACCAAGCCGGTGGTAACTTACTACTAATCATCATCACATTAGGTGATGGACATTCGTTGCAAGGTATGGGCCTTCCCCACACATTACCACGATTATGTGTCTTGTGCTGTCCGTATCCAGCGACTTTTTTTCACTTAGAAACTTGGCTACCCGCGCTGTCAGTGTTAAAATAATTGACAATATTTTGAATTTGAATAGAGAACAGAGTATGTAGTGTATGAAAAAAGATAAAGATAATATAAGTGGATGGATATCCTAACTTCTTAAAAAATGGTTCTTATTCTTAAATGAATAGGATTGTTAATAATTAATATTTAGATTTTATTTATTTATCATGTATTAAAAAATACAGGATATTTATATATATATTATATATATTATTTAATACTAATATGTAGCTGGCGGTTGTACTAGTTATAAACTGTCTTATTAGCGTCTTTTGCCTTAAAAAGCGACATAATTATGTATCTAATAGATTTAGGCGTTACCTTGCGGAAGTCTATCCTAACTAAGAAAGGGCCTAATATATAGCTACTTCCGCTACGTCTTGTGTTCGTTATGTTATGTTATTCCGCTAGCGGAAGTAGCTATTTATTAGTCCCTTTCCCAGTTACATAATTATATGATACATTGAAATGTACTACATAAACAAGAAAAAGTTTAAGTTCAAAAGTACAAAAAAGTTTGTTCTGTGATCACAATTTTTCTACTTTTGGAACTTTTTGTTTACATTTCAATAATGCAGAGTTCGCTAATACACGAGATGGAAAGACATATGAATTCGCGGTGGGAACCCGTTGGAGAAGAGTAAAGCAAGAGACAGATGTCAGTGGAAGGAGTTAAAGTAGACCTGTGCCGTGAGGCATACTGAAATAAGAGATATATTATAATTGTAACATCTATGTTACAACAAAGAAAGGAAACTGTAATTATCTTAATTCAGAATAAATGGCTTTATTATAACCTGTTCTATGAGGAATTTTCCATTCAACATAGAAAATTTTAATTATAACTAATTTTAATATTAATGTGGTTAATACTAATTACTTTCTTAATTAAATTCTTTGTTAACAATATATAATACAATACAATAGCAAGAAATTTTACAACCACTTATCTTCTAAAATCTTGCTTGGTTTCGGTTGAAGTTGATGCCGTTAGCCCGGGGGCTTTTACAGCTTCATTGGAATTTAGTTCACGGAGCGGAAGGGTCCGTAAACTTAAAAATAAAGGTTGGTCAGAAGCATTCCAGTTGTAAAATCTAGTTCACGGACCCTTCCGCTCCGTGAACTTAGTACCGATGAAGCTGTAAAAGCCTTAGAGCTAACAGCATTAACATCTTCAGAAACAATTGATCCAGTTGTACGAAGTCGTTCGCACGAAGAAAACTGGTCTACCTGCGTAAAGCTGTGTAGTGTTGATCTTGTGTATATGTGGGTTGGAACGGCAGTATGGACCACAGGCGAGCCAAGGAGGGATCCGGATCCCACCATGGTTCGCCCACGCGTTTCGCGATTAGCGAACGCGCGGCCGGCCCCTAAAAACGGAGGTTGTAGTGTGATATGTAGCGTTTTGTTCTGTTATGAACAAGATGTCCTGTGCGGAGTGTCGCAGGTGCAGCGGTTGCTGGTGTTGTGTGGTTAGCGCTTGCTGTGCTGTGAGTGTCTGCAATAGTTCTAAACTCTGTGTAGCTGTCCTAGTCGTTTATTTAGCGAATATGTTAGTCGTATCGTCCACATGGACGACGATAAAATTGTTTTTTGTTATTGATTATTTCGAGAATCAATTCAGATTTTAAATTCACATGTTATCTATACTCCATTTAACTATTGTATGTATGTGGCATGATTTAGGGCTCCGGCTGGTTCCACGTAGCGCCGACCCTTCGTGTCGGTAACAGAGTGCTGGCGCCAGATGCCCTCATGTGCCAGACGGTGCTCGCCAAGTGCTTGGGGCCTTTGCCCCGCTGGGAGCGTGCACTGCGCCCTGCGCGAGAATCAGGCTACAATCTATTACACTTCACACCCGTTCAGGTTTATTATCACATTCGTTACTATTTTTACAGTATTCATTATACATTAACAAGCAGAACGCATACATTCATTGAGCACTGAACATTTGGCCGCACATTCTAAATTCAAATCGTTTTTTTTTTAATATTTTGAAGTGGAAAATATGTTAACTCCTGTTTTATTTTAGGAACTGGGTGCTTCAAACTCGAGTTACAGCATCGCGAACCAATTACGCCTGAACCCACGTTTCAGCGGAGACGGCGCTCGGGAAGCCACCTTCGCTGACGTTGAGAACCTCGTCGCCAAGTTACGCAATGACTGGAACGTACGGAAACTTATTCTTTTTCTATACTCAATTTTAAGAGTCGACTATACTAATTTACTAAGATACAGAGTTATTAGATTAAGGTCACTATATTCTCAATGTATTAGGGGGACCAGAAAGTAATGTCGTATCTGTCGACAGAAAAACTGATGGATTTTTACCTCTCCGGCATTGAAGATTTGTATACTAGATGGCAAAAGGTTGTTAATAACGAAGGTGAATGTATTGTTGATTAGAAATAAAAACCTGTTAAAAATGTAGTCGCGTGAATTTAACTTAAGAAAGCGACATTACTTTCCGGTACCCCTAATACTTGCCTTCTTAATAGTATAACACTTTATAGTAGCGCGCGTCTCACCCTTTGAACGATACTCCCAGGGGCATTAACTCCCCCTTTTACATGAAACGTCCCAACTACTACTTTTTCTAAGATTACCCTCATTGTAACGATTGTTCACAATATTGACAAATGCTTTCTGTAAAAGTCGGAGGTACCCACGCCATATGTACCAGTTTCTGAACAATAACGCGTATGCTGCTGTAGCAGTGAAGAAGAGCCGAACAATACTTTCACATCATAAATGAAAGGGACGGCCTATAGTGATATGCCACACGGGGTGTTTAAATATAAAATCTAATTTGAAGAAAAATTATTTTATAAAGAAGTATGCAGCGTCCGTAGCGGCATTGAGATTTTGATTGATATTCTATCTCGGGCTTTTATTACAGCTAAAGTTCTTTAAATAAACCACTTTAATTATCTCACACTCAAGGTAAAAAAGTTTATTATAAATCTTACTTTAAAACAACTTATAATAAAGTCATAAATAACGTTAATTAAAATTACTAGGAACTATAATACAAAACACCCTTCCAAGTTTCCCGGGTTTTGCCAAACTATATATACATATATAATACGTAACAATCTATCCCAGTTCTCGTAAACGCGAGTATTCGAAGGCATTTTTAGGTCGTGAAATCAAAAATTCAAGGAATTATTATTATATTATTAAATAACAAGATGGTTGCGCAAGCCACGGTAATTTTATTTACAAAATATTAAATAAATCTGTACATGGATAATATGATATATGGTAAGAAGTTATTCTTGGTATCATCTAAACATAATTGCTTTTTTCGCTTTGATGACCTTCCAACCAGTAGTTATTATGAACAGATGCTATCGATCTGCGACGTGGTGTTGAACCATACGGCGAACGAGACCACGTGGCTGGCAGAGCATCCGGAGGCGACGTACAACTGCCTCAACTGTCCGCACCTACGCCCCGCAGCCATGCTGGACGCGGTACTGGCGCGGCTCGCCGACGACCTGGCACCGCGCCGGCTCACGCAGCTCGACCACCTGGAGGTACATGTTTGTATATACGTCTTAGCTGACTGGAAGCAGATTCTCTTAAGACGTCCAGGTGTATTTATGTTGTCCACCGCAACGTCTATCTCTATTTACTTTTGAAACATGTGTTATTGCGTATTAGTTTATTATATTTCCATGTTAGATAAAAACTTCATTACAATTAATTTTGTTAAATCTATATGTTTTTATGGCTCTGTTTTTGGGGCTTCTCATACTCATACATGTGTGAGCAAATATCTTTTTTAGAATAGTAATTAATTCTTAATAATAGTTTTGGACAGCACCGAGAGATGGCGCGAGCAGCTTCATGAAACTATATAAAGATCATTGCTCGGTTGGCTTGACCTGGCTGGTTTGACCGACGAAGTTCCAACAATCCCGTAAGGCTAACAGCGTCAATTTAAAACAATAACAACTAACGAAACGACGTATGTAACAATAATGTTTAGAAATATTTTTCAATTAATCTTTTAATTAATTTTTCAATCTTCTGGTGCTTTAGTTATTTATTTATTTAGAAAAGCACACCAGATGCAGATGCAATATAATGGTGCAATTAAGCGTTATAGCAATTAAATATTCTGACGCACCTGACTGTCCCTGTTCCCAATATTTATTATATTCAACAGTATATATAAATAACAAAAGTAGGTTAAGATCTAATAATTATTTACATGCCTATATACATAAACACCGTATATTACAAAGAAACATAAATAAAATTATTATTCAAAGTAATCTAATTATGTCAAAGCCTCTTTTCGAAACTTGAATAGATCTACCAAAGATTTTCATACGTGGAACTATGCCTCTAGTACCAGAAACAATTTAATATATTTTACAAAGATTATTCAAGCCTGATTGGAATCCAATCCACGATATACGTTCATAAATCACCACAAAATTCACCATTATGTATTGTATAGTGTACAAGAATCATATTATCCTTGTTGTCAGGCCGTCATCCAGGTGTTAGAGACGCAACGGCTACCCGAAGCGCGGCTGCACGAGCTGTTCACTTGTAACGTGGACGAGCTCGTCCAGCAGTTCTGCTGTATGGCGAGAAACAAGTGAGTATACTATGATATAAATGTATACATATATATAACCTAGGTATAAAAGCAGTTCGAAGATGCCCGGGGAGTTTGAGCTACCTCTCGGGATATATAGACCTGGATTCGAACGGTACCGGAACCGAAAAAAAAAAACTAGAAATAATGTAACAAATTTAAAATCTTGCTGTGAAAAAAATGTGATAACGATTATAAATAAAAGAAATAAACAGGTGATAATAAAATTGTAAAATCCTGTCTAAAACCAGACAGGAGTGTACAAGAAAATGGCACCGGTGCGTTCTATCTCTCTCTCCCTCTCTCTAGCAGAACATTTGGTTTGGAGGAAACAAAGTACTTACGACACACACTAAAGCGATTTTGAGATTCGCTAAATTGTTTCTCCAGAAGACATGATTTCATGTATTTCGAATTTATTCCCAAAAGTAAATAATTTAATCTTGAAATGTAGCGTCGTCTTAAATGTAATATAAATATTTTGGGGTGGCCAAACTGCGGCTCGCAAGCCACGTGCAGCCTTTTGAACGATTATTTTGGCTCCAATTGATTTTCGAATTTGAATTTATATAATCTATGTCAGCTCCTTTGAAATCGAAACAAATTGGTATAAATGATAATAATTTTATTACACCATGAAATTAGAGAAATTCACACATTAACCGGCATCTTAAGTATTATTAGGAGTACTGTTATATACGTGTGCCATTATATCTATCTTCATTAGAAATATTTTATAGTTTTGTTTAAATGATTTCAATAAATATGATTTTTGTAAAACATTCTTTTCGTGTTTTAATTGCGAATCAAATTGCGGCACGGAAAAAATTTCAAATTTACAAAAATGACTTGTACTATCAAAGAGTTTGGCCACCCCTGCTCTATTGCATACATATTGTCTGATATGGATCACTATAGTTTGTCCTAGTGATTAGTCACACTCTATTTTCATCCTGTTAAATCAAAAACGAACGATAAAACGGTGCTATTACTACCCTGGCTAATTTTTCTTATATTCCACATAAATGTTAATTATTATTTTGTGTTTGGTTGCAGGGTGCCGGCAGTTCGTACGGACGAAGCCAGTGGCGAGTTGCAACTACAAACTGACCCGCAGTACCGTCGCTTGCACGCCACTGTAGATATGGACCTTGCTTTACGACTCTACAACGTATACAGGTGAACAACCCATAATTATTGCTTGTAATTCATAAGCATAATTACCTAAAATGATCATGTAATTGATCGTTCGGGTCAAAAGGTTCTGGAGTAATGATCACAAGCAGGTAGACGCGTGAGTATACGACCACTAGGTAGACTGACAACATAGCTCAAGACATGGTGGTCATAATTGATGGAGACTTATGCAATGGCTGTCTAAAATTATTTTATAAATTAAAATAAATTAAAATTATTTTTATTCGAGTAGCCATTTAAACGCCCATTTAAATCTTCAGTTAATTTAACAATTTAATAATTCAATTAAAAGTTAATCAAATAATCAAGTTTTATTAATCTGTGTGATTAATCAACTACAATTGTTTTTCTTGGAAGGGACGTCGGATTTTTAAATAGTATTGCAGACAGTTTATTCGTCAAAAGAAAATCTAAGAAGTAGATGTAATAAGGCGTCTGTTGATTTTATAACTAAATTTTAATTAAGCATAAAAAATTAAAAATTACTAAACCAAGTGAGTTTGTTGTTCCCGGTAGGTGGCGCTTTACGAACTAACGTAAATTTATTTTTCTCTTATAAATGATTGTAGTGATCTAATATAATAAAACCGTTGTCTTTGATTTGTGTGTTTTAGGGCGGACTGCTATGACGAGGAGGCGCGGCTGAAGCGCTGCTGCGAAGAGTTCGCGCGACGTCTGGAACAGCTCAACGCGGGCGCAGCTGATGAGCTGCGAGCGCACCTTCGCGCTGCACTGGACAACTGCCTCGCAGCCATGAGGTATAATACCAATTCATACTCTACTGTCTAATTACACCGTTCAAATGTATGTAGGTATTCAAACAATTTAATTTACACTGACAAAATTTTGAGAAAATGGAGTTTTTTAAATATTAGCTCGATATGCATATAGAATTACATAAATAAAGCACACTGGGCGGTCTTAGCAAATATTTAAAATATGATGTAGACATTTTAAAAATAAATAGTGTTTATTTAGAAATATAAATTTTGCTTAATTTCATAGTAAAGAAAAGTAACAAGCTGGTTTTAGGAAAAATTACTTATATCTTATTAAACTGCCATCTCTTACCAAAATCGGTAACCATTAAGGCAATTTTAATTTTTGACACATCGGTTTTAAAAAGCGAACGGTGATGTTCTTTTTAAACCACTGACGTAAATTTTTCAGTCAGGATATTCCTGTACGATAAGTTTCAGTAGCTCTTACTTTGAATTTATCATCATATCGTCCACACATTGTATCTTCTTTATTTTATATAACACTTCTGAGTTTTATTTCTTATTTTAGCTCTCCGAAATATTCTTATTATTCTCTTGTATACCCACATTTCGAAGGCTTCAACTATGTAACTTTTATTGTATTTCATAATATATTATAATCCATATAAACATTGATTGTTATATTATTCCTATTTTCAATTTATTTACAGCACACATTAAAAATTATCCTTGATCATTTTATTCATAAACACTAAAAATAGATAATAATTCGTTACATTAAGCTTTTACATTGACATTGTTTTTATTGATTCCATAGATACTACCGGATACAGTCCGACGGGCCAAAGATAGAAGAAGTCAGTGAAAAACATCCGCTAGTACCGAGGTATTATTATTATTTATTATGCAATATATATGAATATTACAATCATCCTGTATCTAGTAATCACTATGAAACACTATTGGAATGCGACAGATGAATAACTTCTTTATATAATATCTAATTTTTAATATGTAGTAATCCGATTGAAATATTTTGATAATTTTTTTTAACTATTTTCTTATTACGTTATTTTTTATTTATGAAACCATTTATTTTTGGATAGTGTGTACTAATACGTTAACTGACAGTAAATGAGCTAGACTTTCACCCGAATAAAGTGTATATATACACTTATAACCAACCATCCTGTATATATTAGGTACAGCGCCGGATATAAAGACAGGAATACGGGGCGACTGCCCGGGGTCTAAATTTTTAAGGACGTCGATATAAAAATACATTTTAATATTAATTTTTAATAAAAATTATTACAAAAAATCGTTTATACGACTGGAATAGTGTAGCTCACTTTACAACAAATACCTTCATTATGCAATGCCATATGTTCTAGTATCACTTTTAACTAAATAACATTATATTATTTTTTAAATAAAAAAATTACACAGTTCTTTATTGTTGTCAATTTGATTATTTTGACATTCTTTACAATATTTTTTGTATGAAAGAGCGCTAAATTTTGTTATGCTCGGAGCGCTCAAAATAATACTACAAGCCTTGATCAGTTACTATAATACACTTATATTTTTTTGCACGTTAGATACATTTTTTAGAAAATCATGTATGATTATATAGTGAATATGAGAATATGTAGAACGCTATAAAAATGTATAAGGTAAAAAAACTAAATATTTTGATAAAAAATCGTACAAAGGAATTAAATCGATGTTGCACTAGGATTTCTTAAAAAATAATCCTTTTTGTTATAATTTAAAAAAAATAATTAAAAATACTAATGCAATAACGATTTTCGTAATTTTTAAATGTTTTTTATAAATTATTATTTTTTGTCACTTGTTTTAATCAGAAAATTCTATGAATTAATGCAAAACATTAAAATATGAATTAAAATTAATATTAAAATCTACATTTCACAGTTATTTCGGCATAGATATTATCGTCAGGAGATAGTTTAGATATGTCTAGCACAACTGTTGGGTCTGAATAATTTCCTTTGTTATATATACATTAGTTGGCTTTTGCTACACAAAACTTAATATTACGTAGAATAAAAAAATATTAGTGATTCGTGCTAGAACAAAAAGTACAAGTATAAGAATTCCTTTGCGTGGCAGATACTTTACGTACCCGTGCCCGGTGGGTTCGCTATCGGAGATGGAAGCGGTGATCTACTCGGAGGCGGGGCGTTTTGTGATGGCCCACAACGGCTGGGTGATGGACGCCGATCCGCTGCAAGACTTCGCCGCCCGTGCCGCTGCCGGCCGCGTCTACCTGCGCCGCGAGCTCATCGCCTGGGGCGACAGCGTCAAGCTTAGGTTAGCTTCATCCCTAATATTATTATATATTAAATAATTTTTCAATTGCTAATACAACGAAGATCAACTACCTTTCTTTTGACGTATTTATCTTTAGTATGTCGTATAAAATACAAATAAAACTTCATAACATTGTGTACTTAATATTCTTTTTTACAGAAAGAATACATATTGTTTATTCGAATAATTTCGGCCTTAAAATGTCAACTGCTGGTCATAAATCTCCCCCAATTTCAACAAGTCATCTGTCTACCTTAGGGCGGATGTCCTACGCTGCATTCGCTGGTCAATGGTATCTTCTCCAGAAACTTAAGGTTCCAGTGGCTCTCTGTACTGAGCGCTACGTGAACTTTCCACTGCCAGTCCAACCGTTTATCGACCTTCTCATTTCGTAGAGAAATCCCGAGCATAGCCCTCTCCATGGCCAGGGCTCAGAGTGAGAGACCACATTTAAGTCATCACTGGCAATACACGTTGGTAGAACTAGAAATGTAAAACGTAGACAAATGAAGACTTTCTTCGTAAGGCACAGAGGAATATTTGACGAGAACATGTTTTGTAGTTTCCAGAACGCTATCCAGCCGACATAGATTCGACTATTGACTACTATTTCGATGTTAAATTTACCTAGTGTGACTGTCTGCCTAATGTACACATACGAGTAAAGACAAGAATTGAGGCTGAACTGATGACTCAAATGACATTTAATTTGTTAATAGGTTATTTAAAGCTATGCCAGTTACTGACTAAATTGTGGTTTGGCGCAGGTACGGCGACAAGCCGGAGGACAGTCCGTTCCTGTGGGCGCACATGCGCGAGTACGTCGAGCTGACGGCCGAGGTGTTCGACGGGCTGCGACTCGACAACTGCCACTCTACACCCCTCCACGTGAGAAAACTATCTCTACATTATAAATAACAAACGGCCAGTGATTATCCCCAGCGAAAATAATTTTAGTATCAATATTAATATGTTTTTATGTTAGTTTGCCCTGCATTCAATAATTCTGAACATGGCTTCAATCTTCTTTTGTTTTACATGGGGAAATGAGTTTGCGTTGACCTCCCTTGGGGGATAAGAACATATTATGTTACACTTGCATAGACTAAAAACTGCTCTTCTTTGCAATATGAACGCTTGCTTGCTTCTGGAAAGTTTGCTATGTCATTCAAAATCAACGACTGCAGGTCGTTACTCATCAAAGAGGTTTAAGATCCAGTGGTCAGATAAAACCTCGTCCTACTTTGGAATTATCTGAATAATTGTGCTTACCATTCTGTAGGCGAAGGGAAAAATTCGTTTTCATATAGTTACAAAATCAGGTTATGTAAAATATGTGTTAACAAACTAATTATGCAAATTTAATGTCAGTGTCTATTGGAAAATTTAAGTAACTTACATTAAACTTTATTAATATAAATTAATTCTTTCAGGTGGCCGAATACATGCTAGACTGTGCGCGTAATGTGAAACCGGATTTATATGTGGTGGCCGAATTGTTTACCAACTCCGATCACGTGGACAACATCTTCGTGAACCGGCTCGGCATCACGTCTCTCATTCGCGGTGAGCTTTGCAATCTAAAATATATTTGTAATTTAAAATATAACACATCGACAGGTACATTTCTAAAATAAGCATTGCTTGCTTCATGTAACTGAATAAAACTAAAATTGAAATTAGCTTATTAGGACCTTTGAAACATTGTTGAATGGTATAAATTTTAGGATCACAGGCTTTTTTTCTTCTTTTACTATTCTACCATTTTTCCTAATCAGAAGATAAGGTCTAATATAGATTATATCTAGTACGGAATACGCAAATTATTACGAGTTTTTTATAATGTTATCTGCCTACATTGATAGATTAAATCAAGCCGACATTTTAGTTCTTGACTATCGAAAGCAAATAAGTTTTTGTGGACCTCGCTTACTGCTTGTACAAATAATTGGCAATCGTTAAGTATTCCGTGGACCTCTAGGGTCTGCTTAACACTTAATTAGCCCAGGAGCTAGACAGATCATTCTGATAAGGTCGTCGGAAAACACGCGCTGCTTTCATTAGATCCTAATTAGAGTTATTGGAAAATTATTGGCAGGCCATCGCCAGTGGTCGTCTTACAGCATAAATGATGACGATGATGACGAAGCTTAGTAGCTCCGTTATAAGATGATTGGTTCAATGGTGGTGTCATGGAGACCGGAAAGTAATGTCGTTTCTGTTGTGAGTGAAGTAATGTATATTTTACAGAAAAACCATTTGTATACTAAGTTAGTGTTACACCGATTAGTGCCAAACACAGAGTCTAAAGACTGCATGTGTGGAAAACATTACACCTGAAGATGCCCCGTGGAGGGGTGAAACACGTGTTGAGTGATTTACCGGTGGTAGTTGTGTAATTCGCATTATTTGTCGCATGCAAATTTATCAGCGGGCTGGCGGGCGGTGCACTTTATTGCACGACTACGACTGCATTTGCGGAAGTAGCTACATATTGGTCCTTTTCTTACTATGTATACTAGGTGACAAAAGTTTGTTTATAACGAAGGTACAATAAGGAAGGAAGGAACAATATATTCATATTGTTGATTAGAAATAAAAACATTTTTAAAATGTAGTCGTGTCAATTAACTTAAGAAAGCGACATTACTTTCTGGTCCTCCTAATATGATGGGTATTAAGTAATATTTGAAATAGCTTCAAGCGTTTTATAATTTTTAAATTGGTATGTTTGTATATAGAGGCGTTAAGTGCGTGGGATGCGCACGAGCAAGGCCGACTTCTGCATCGGTTTGGAGCCCGTGCGGTTGGCTCGTTCGCCCGCGCGCCACGCCGCATCGCTACACCCCGCGTCGCACACGCCATGCTGCTCGACCTCACGCACGACAATCCATCGCCAGTTGACAAACGGTATATATACACCCAAGCACACATGTTCACAAACAACTACATACTTACATGCACACACGCGCACTGTTACGCCTAGCCTATGTCTTCTAGCCTCCCGCTACGGCAACTACTCCACCCACTCAGTCTCCTTCCATTCTCCGCACCAAACGGTCACACTGTTATTTTCCAATTCTTTCATTCAAAATCTTTTCCTACGAATCATAGCCTATAATTTTATCGTTTAAGTTACTAAATCTTATTTAAAAAGGTTTCTTAACGAAAACTCATAAAAGCACGTACACATACGTCCGAATAAATATCAATACACTTACTTAGGAGACAGTGCTGTTAAACAATGCATTTTATCAGATATTTAGAAGTAGGAGGACCTTAGGAATAGAGGGTTCCCTACCTTAGTTAAAATAGAAGATTGCTGTGTGAAGTCATGCCGCAAGACTGTTCCATACGGAACTCCATCACGGTATGCTTGTATTTGTAGAGTTACAGGGCTATTTATAGCTTGGAATATTATCATTGAAAGTTCCCATAGCCGCACGGCGCATAAGTTAATAGTCCTGTGGACCTTCCATCCGCTATGTCAATAAGATCATAGTTGTGTCGTTCGCAACTCGCGATTAAATATGGAGTTCAAGTGGCAGCTACTGATGAATATCAACCTAATACGGCCAACACTATGCGTATACTACTACGTTTCACTGCATGGTTTGAGGAATCTTTGTGTGAGGGGCCGGGGTATCGTATTCCTTGACAATCTGTGCAAACTGGGTAAATATGAAGCAAAATGAAACAATCTGATAACTGTACTTGATACAAGACTGACGATTAAGATAAGGAAATGTCACACCAAAATAGTGTAAATTATTTAGGTTTATAATTACCTATATGTTTTTTCACGCAGTTTACGTAGGCGGTTTTACCTAATGGGTGTAAATTTCTCAAAATCCATTCTTGGTAACTTTTAATAAAATAAAAAAATGCCCCACTCATAAGGTCTCGTCATCTCCGAAGGTTGGAAGGAAGGAACTTTGTAAAATCTGTTCTTAGCTGACCTCTACTTTGCTAAAGAAACACTTCTACCAAAATTTAAAGTCTATAAGTCTTATTGCTTTCGAGATATCATGATGATTTAATACTTTGGTAGAAATCTCTATTTATGTACGTATGTAAAGAATTACACTTCAAAAATTTTTTATTCAAATTTATATTTTTTTTAGGAGTGTATTCGACATGTTGCCTTCAGCGGCGCTGGTATCTATGGCGTGCTGTGCTACGGGCAGTACCCGAGGCTACGATGAGTTGGTGCCACATCACGTGAGTTACATGATATTCTGGTTCGAGGTTATGTTTAAAAAACAAACTATGAACAAAAAAAATTCTACCTAGGAAACCACTAAAACTAAGAAAAATTAAGCGGGAATTTTTTTAACGTTGGAAAGAGTTACTTACTCCTATTTATATTTCCAAAACATTCATAAAGTTCTTAATAAATGGAGACCAATATTTTAATTTATAGAATAGTTAACTTTATTTTATAGAATATATTGATGTGGGTGGTTAGTTATAGATGTAAAAGCTTTAAAAGGCGTGAATTTATAGCTCATTTGATGTTTACACACTTATCAGAAATCAAAAAATTAAATGTTTTTTACTATCTGCATATGATGCAGATTTTGTACTAATAATTGATAAATAGTGTAACTTATTTTGAACACTATATTCAAAATAATTTAAATAGGTGCAATAACTTCAAAGCTTTTTGTTGATAAATGAGATATACATTCATCTCTTTAAAGCTTCTGTTTATAAGCAATCACCAAGTGTATACATATGTTAACTGAACCAGATTCACGTGGTGGATGAGTCGCGCTTGTACTGCGAGTGGGGTGAGAGTGGTGATGGTGGCGAGGGAGGGGAGGATGTGAGGGGCGCGGGGCGGGTCGACTCGCGCTGCGGCATGCTGGCAGCACGGCGCGCTCTCAACGCGCTGCACAACCAGCTCGCCTCTGAGGGCTATGATGAGGTACCTTTGGCTGCTCTATTTAAATTTAAGGTTTACACACTACATAAAGTATTTTTATTACCCCTCTTTTGCTGTCTTCTATGTTACGGGTAAAAAAAGGTAAAAAAAGTAAAGGTAAAAAAAAGTAAAGGTAAAAAATCTAGAAGGAGAAGGAATTGAATTCAGTGTTTTATTAAATGTTGTTAAAATCGGCAATTGTTAAACCAGACAAGGAAAACAAATATATGAAGCTGTAATCCGCACTACAACAGATAATAGATACATAAAACATAACCATAAAATATAGATAAGTGTATTTTTTTTTAAATGTTTACATGAATATATTGTAGCCATATTTATTTGACATGTTATTGCTGTTATAAAATTAAATTCTATTCTTAGGTATACGTTGATCAGATGGATGCAGACGTGATTGCCGTAACCAGACACGAGCCACGCTCTAGAAAGGTGGGATATTGTGAATTCATTACCTATTGTTACGGTTTCATATATATATATATATTCAAATTCTGTACTGCATGTTAGGTTATAGGTATAAAAGCTTTAAAAGTAGCATAGTGAAGGTCATTTGCTTTCAATTAATATATAGAACATCTATATAAATAAAATTGAAAGTTTTATAAATTACTTTAAGTTATCATAGAAAAAAAAACTATTTAAAAATTCACATAATAACATATTAGTCCCACGACCGTAGGAATACCGCCTACGGCCGGGAATTTCAAATTAATTATTGTTTAATATGAGAAGTTATTGTGTGTGTCACATTCCAATAGAATAAATAATATAATACATAATGATTGGAAATATGTATAAAAGCTTTAAATATTTTTATTAATAAATTAGCTATATATTCAGCCCTTTTTTTAATGTGACGCCCGTTTTTGGGCGCCTCTTGTTCTCCATCTGCTTTGTAGGGGGCAGAGACGTTACATTTTCAAGTTAAATAATTTTTTTTCAGTTTGGTATTTATTAATATTTTTCCTTTCCTTCTTCACATTTTGTTTTATTCATCGCATTCTGATCTTTCATACATCACTTTTTTCCCTCATCTATATTAATGGTATCATTTGGTTTTTATTATAGCATCTTTTTATTTCGTTTTAACCATTTTAATTTATAATTTTTGTGCTTTTACCTTAATTTATTTGTTTGATTGCATCGATTATTATTTTGATCTTTCATCTTGCTTTATGTTCTTGTAGTCAAGCTTTACCCGTACCTTTACTTTTATTTCTATCGATGCTATATTCACTCTTTTAAGGCCTTTACACCTACAACCAGTTAATCTATATAATATTTTGTACAACAGTTGAGACATTTTCAATTTCTTTTCAGTCGGTAATCTTAGTGGCGTTCACGGCGTTCAATTCACCCGATCCGTCTTTCGGCGGTCGTTATGTGAAACCTCTGCGATTTGAAGGCCAGTTGGACGAGATCATACTAGAAGCGAACATCCGACACGTTGATCACAGGTTAATATTAACTTTTATGTTTATTTTAGTTTTCGTGTAGTTTCTCATGCTTGAATTTAATAATAGAAACACCAAGATGACAACGTAAATGACTTGTATAACTAGGTAATGGTTTTACAAATAACACAAGACTTACTGTGACGCGTGGCAGTTTAAAATAAAATAATGGGGCCGAGTCGGAGTGGTATAGTATGGACCGCTTGCCAGCAAGACATACACACACATACACACGACATATTCGAGCGACAGTTAAAATGCAATAGGGCGATATCTTTTAACATTTTCTACTAGTAAACTATTAGGGAGGTGCAGAGATAAATTAATAGTAAGTGAAATAAGTATACTTCATAAAAGATACACATATGTAAATGGAAAGAGAAAACAATATGTAGGATAGAGACAAAACCGATTATATATTTATTAACAAACATTACTATAGACAATATAACATTTTAATATATAGAGCATGTCTAAATATCTATATAAACATATAGAATTTATATAAATATAATTAATAGTAAAAGGCATATGTCAAGTAATATCTTTAGAACTGTTACTTTGAATTTTTACTACCTTATTTAAAATCAACTTAACTTGATGCGTCATAACTCATTGTATTGTCACCAACTTAGATTAACTTAGCTGGACTGATCTAGAGACACTAGGATCCCATTCGGCGGAATAGAATGAACAAGAATTCTTGGTCACATATCTAAATAGACTAGATAATTTTATGTCTATGTGTAATTTTTCTTTAAATGGTAACACTGTTACAGGTCGACCGGGCGTCCGTTTCAACCTCCCGGTACCTTCACGAAACACCCCCAGTATATAAATGGATTGACAGAGTATGAAGTGTGCTTGGAGCAGAAGGTGTCGTTATCGCAGTCTGAGGTCTTCGCGTGTGAGAAGCGTGAGGGGTCTTACACTGTGTTGGAGTTTCGTGCGTTGTGTCCCGGCACAGTAGTAGCATTAAGAGTGTCTCCGCGAGCGCCGCATGCAGCTGCGCTTGCAGCACTTCGTCGCCCCGTGGATATAACTCCATCACTTAATGACCTGGACCTCGCAGATTTTAATACTCTGTTATACTGCTGTGATGCGGAGGAGAGAGACCGCGGCGGCGGAGGTGTGTACGACGTGCCCGGACATGGATCTCTCGTCTACGCAGGATTGCAGGGAATTATATCACTACTGGATATCGTGAGTCCAAATGATGACCTGGGACATCCGTTATGTGATAATCTTCGCGCTGGCGATTGGCTTATTGAATACCAATGGAAGCGTATAGAATCGGATACGCGGTTGGCGAGCATGTCGTCGGTTTATCGGGAGGCGTTGAGACCACTGACGGAGTTGCCTCGGTTTTTAGTGCCGGCGTATTTTGAACGCGTTGTACGAGGGTTGTACACTTCGGTTGTACGTGCGGCGTTGTTGAAGATGAGCGCGTGGGCTCGCAGTGGGCGCGTGTCGCGTGAGCTGTGTCTGAGCGGCGTGCAGCTGTGTGGTGCGGTGCGCTCGGCGCCGCTGCCGTGCGTACGTGACCGCGGGTCCTTATCAGCTGGCCTCCCCCACTTCGCCGTTGGCTACATGCGCTGCTGGGGACGTGATACCTTCATAGCACTCCGCGGACTATTCCTACTTACTGGTCGTTATCAGGTAAAAAAATATTCCATATTTGTTATAGTGATCTTTTAATTTAAGGCCTTAAAGTACACAAATGTAGTACTAGAAAGTGTCATGAAATACTTTAACAAAGTTCATCATCATCATTTTTTATCATAGCACGTCCATTACTCGACAAGAAATTTTCCTCACCGATTTACAATAAAACTAGTATCAAAATACACTTAAAAAGTCCAAAATATAATAAAATCAAATAAAGCGCAGGCATGTTTTGCTGTAACCACTGTACTTATTGTACACTGTACTATATATGTGAGAATGATCACAAAAAACACATCCGTCTGATTTTGTTGTGAGCTTTAAAGGCGGTGTAGAAACTTTTGTTGCTTTGATATTATTAATTAGTAGTTGAATTCATTATAGTCGCCATAAAATCGTATTCTCGTCGTTTCAGCCCCAATCCACCCACTACAAGACCTCTCCCAAAGATATCTATAGGGGGAGGATAAACATAATAGCCCCGCTTGACAGATGGGTTGGCGATCGTAGTATTATGGTACGCAGAGGTCTCTGTTCCTCATTCTCTGGAAACTTGTTTATGAGCAAACTTGTAGCAATCCTACGTAATTAATATACAAAGTGAGAATTCCCTAAGATTGTATCCCAGGAATCAAACCTGCGATGGCAAGTCTCAGTCTTGTATCGTGTTCTACTTCACTATAAACTATCCAAAGAGAAAAACAATATGACATAATAATATCAAACAATCTATTCATTTTTAATTTGTGTGGAAATAATTCTTTTTATTCCCAGGACGCGCGTGCCCATATCCTTGCGTTCGGCGCGTGCTTGCGCCACGGACTCATACCCAACCTATTGGACGGCGGGCGAAACGCGCGGTACAACTGTCGCGATGCGGTCTGGTGGTGGCTTCAGAGTATTAAACAGGTGACAGCTGCGCGAACTTCTAATCTTCTACAAAATTAATTTAGAACTTTCTCCCCTGACAAAATACAACCCGACTCCCGTAGTATATTTACTGTCATGTCGACTTATAAAAAATGACCGAAGAATCCAATGCAATCGCTCTTGGCAAAGGACCGTTCTAAGCTTGCGGCATCTGAATGTAACCTTCAAGTAGTTGTGAAGGAATGGATAAAAAAAAACTTTATCGGAATTTCTGAGAAGTTATTAGTAGTTGGAGATTTACTTTTATCCTTAGATATTGCAATGTGTATTGTTTTGTAAAAATTGCCTATTAAAATTACTACAGCAAGTGCGTAAATGCAGAGATTATAAACTGTGACAGAGGGCTTAGTGGAATAATTAAAAATTTCCTAATGGAGTTACCGGACCTTCAAATAGCACAGAGGGCGTCCACCGAGAGGGTATTAGTGGGTTTAAATCAGGGGCAGGGTATCTTAAATATCAAAGTTTCCCCCCAAAAACAAATAAAAGGTGATGTGCCCAATCTCGTGTATGATTTTATTTCAGTACTGCAACGAGGCACCGCAGGGTGCAACGCTATTGACAGAGCCTGTGGCGCGGCTGTACCCGCGCGACGACTGCGAGCCTGCGCCCCCGGGCACAGCCGACCAGCCCCTGCATGACGTCATGCAGGAGGCGCTCGACGTTCACTTCCAGGTCTTTATATTATCACCATGACTGCATGCGAAACTACAAATAAAATAAATAAATAATTGTTACATGCTAGAAAAGGTTCGCTTGATGGCAGTTCGCAAGTCTGAAGGCCGCTCTCCTTGAAAACTTAGTGAAAAACTGGTATACTCGTTAAATTCCATGATAAATTGCTTGGTACAAAGAAATGTGATTTTTAAGCAAATCCACTAGTTCATTTTTCAACTTGTTATAAAAAAAAACTATTGTAAAGTAGCAGTAGTTTTCGGACACTCAACTTAAAGCACTTTCATGTATGTAATTAATGAATTAATTTCAGGGGCTTGTATTCCGCGAGCGCAACGCTGGCCGTTCTATCGACGCGCACATGTCGGACAAAGGCTTCAACGTGCAGATCGGCATCGACCCCGAGACTGGCTTTCCATTCGGGGGCAACGACGCCAACTGCGGCACCTGGATGGACAAAATGGGGTCTTCAGAAGTCGCGGGCACCAGGGGCAAGCCGGCAACTCCTCGAGACGGCAGTGCGGTCGAGCTAGTCGCACTAGCGTATAGCGTTGCGTCCTGGCTTGCTGCACAGCACCGCGCTGCAAGGTTCCCATACCCAGGTGTCGCACGCCGACATCGAGACGGCTCTCTCACCGCCTGGACGTACGCACAGTGGGCCGACCGCATCCGACACAACTTCGAACGATACTTCTGGGTACCAGCCGCGCCCAGCGCCGCCGACTTGCGCCCGGACCTGGTGCACCGCCGTGCCATATACAAGGACACGCACGGTGCCACTCGACCCTGGGCCGATTACCAGTTACGATGCAATTTCCCAGTCGCCATGGCGATTGCACCAGAAATATTCGACCCGAAACACGCGTGGCTCGCGCTCGACAACGTAGAACGCCTTCTGCTGGGTCCGCTTGGAGTGAAGACCTTGGACCCGGCTGACTGGGCATACCGCGGGGACTACGACAACTCCAACAACAGCGACGATCCGAACGTCGCACACGGATTCAACTACCATCAGGGACCGGAGTGGGTGTGGCCGCTCGGATTCTACCTCCGGGCGCGCCTCGCTTTTGCGCAGGAGAATGGGAAGTACGCTAAAACGGTGGCGGCTACTTATGCCGCGCTTGCGCCGTTGGTTGCTGAGTTGCGAGCGTCGGCGTGGCGCGGACTGCCTGAACTGACGAACGCGGGCGGTGCGTACTGCGCGGACTCGTGTCGCTCGCAAGCGTGGAGTGCGGCTACTGTGTTGGAGGCGCTGCGTGAGGCGGAGATGTCGAGGAGTGCACGCACGCTTACAGACTGACGTGGAAGTGCGCGGGTGCGTCGTCTACGCCACGCTGTGCGCGCCGCCTCCCCGCGCCGCGTCTACGCTGTGCCATACGACCAGCCGCCCGCGCGCCCCTCGGCTCTACGCCGCCTGCTACGCCGTGACCACCCACGACGCCTCTCACGCACGCTCTACAACCTCATCAACCGCTCAGGCACCCTCGCCACCGTCGTCTACAGCGACCGATACTTCCGCTACGGCTTACCGTTACACGGCCGCATTCTCGACCCGATAGCTCACATCCGCACTCTACGTCCTCACCACTACATACCACTCTTGCCTACAAGTCTCCGCATTGCTCCAGGCGCCGGGCTGCTGCACGACGCGAGTGCTCGCATTATAACCCCCAGCCCACGGTACGCTCCACTAAAGCGCTGCCGTCGCGACATCCCTCGTGTATTTATAATCTCCATAACACCCCGCTTTGGCGAGACGACACTAAGTGAGTATCGTAGTCGACAGCTTTCCCCGCAGTATCGTCAAACAACGTCCGGTGTCGTGGGATCATTTGCCGGCGGCGCGACACTTCAGTTACGACGCGATTCAAACTCTCGAGCGCGGGCTCCGTCACCAGTGAGATCCACTTCGGAGGCGCCGCGGCCCGAATTCGCGCTGCCCGACGAGGAAGTTGCTCTACGTCGAATCAGCGCAGCAGAATCAATCGACGAGCGTACGTACGGCGCTCTGGCAAAGGACACGGCACCATTAGGCGCGAACGTGGCACGGGAAGGAGGCGATAAAACAGGCGGTAAAGCTCTGCGCCGCAAGGTGCTCAACACGGAGCGCTACGCACCGCGGTATAACAACGGTGCCTCGACCCGCCGCAAGCGAGCTGCGCGGGACAAGCACTCCGCGAGACAGCGCGCCGCCATTCGCGTCCTACTCACCGTTAGCGGCGCCTTCTACGCACTAGCACTCCTAGCCTTCTATTTCCTCAGCCTTGCCTAACTGATCGCGTGCCATATTCCTCATGTCAGCCAATAGAAGCGTCTCTATCTTGCAGATGTCTTTTCTATAGATCGCCGCGATGTCTGGTCTTGCGCTACCAGACCAGCGATTTCAATTTTCAAGTTTATTTTTACATACGGTATATCACAACTAATTACAATTTACAAGCATAAAGTAATTACAAATGAATACACATAAAACCAAAATTAACTCATTCCTATTACGTTATACGTTTTTTTTTGCTATAAAAATTTCCTTCCATGCTAGTCCACGAATAACAATTTCACTTTAAAATTAATATTTACCCGCGATTTTATTACGTCGTCGGTCCACCTAGTGGGGGGGGGGCCTGCTCACGCGTCTTTCGGCTCATGGTCGCGATATGCCCCGCCCACGTGCCATATTATATTAAGAATATTTAATAACAGAATACTCTCTACGCTAGCGTACTGATAGCGAGTTATAGTGATAGATGTTTGTGCCACGTGAACATTAAGATGTTCAACTATATAGGAAAAAAAGTGTTTTAAATCCATGTTTATAATTTTTGTTATTTTTATTAAAAAATATTTTAGTGTTTTTAAAATTCTAATTAAACTGAAAAATGATCCCTCCAATACTATTTCAATGAAGTATATATTTTATTATAAAACTCTAGAATCAATTTTAAGAATACTTATTATATTAGATACATTATTTAACTTATTTGCGCAAATTCTTTCAAGATTAATAATTGTACAATTCATAGGCAAATTGACGCATATAAGAACCGATACAGTTTTAGGTTATAATATTTATATTTTTCTATAAAACTGTAATATTACACTGTATTTTATAAAATATTAAATTTACAATATCATATATTGTTTTAATGCAATAATAAACATTTAACTGTGTGATACTTTGTTAATGCAAATAAAAAATATTAAGGCGGCAGATTTAATGTCGACTCTAAATGTGCTTTCTGTGCAAGAGGTGCGTTTAGATAAGTCCTTTATTTACCTTCCAACGATTGTAAATTTTTTTTTATGCACACATTTGTGACGTATATTATGAGGTATCGTTTGACGCCGCCATTTTAAAACGTCTACCTTCTTAACTGGCCACTTGGTAGAAATAAAAATGAAAAAAGTTTATATTTTTACGTCTTCGTAATACCTATAAGCAACATATATACTGCCACAAATTGTTAACATAAGTATATATATATAATATCAATTAAATGTTATTATTAATAAATAACAAACGTGGTTAAATGTGTGTAGTTTATTGATATTAATCTATGTTATAGTTTAGTAGTTATAGTGGGGTTGTTCATTGAAATACAGAATCTAAAGTAATATGTTTTTTCGTTTTAATTTTACAACCGTTTCAATCCAAACTATCGATAACTGAACGACTAATAGAAAACTAGAAAAATAATTGTCTTCAATAAATAAAATAACACTAAAGCAGAGAAACGTTCATCGTCATCATTATTTCAGCTGTAAGATCTGCACTGCTGGACATGCGTATCCGCTCAAGATTTCCAATTAATCCAGTTGTAAGCGGCCTGCATCCAACGTTATCCAACTGCTTTAACAAGGTCGTCTGTCCACTTTGTGAGTAGACGTGGTACGCTGCAGAGTAGTCCGATCTAGAATTTTATCGACTATCTAAAATTACTATTCTAAAATTTTAAAGCCCCAATGGCATTTACTTTGCACGCTAATATCCTGTCCTCTTCGATTTGTCTATCTGAGCAGAGAACTTCCGAGCATAACCTCGACGGATACAAAAGTCACGGTGATGTAACTGCCACAGAGAAGATATGCTAACGCGGTTGCTAACCACGCAACAGTTAACCCGCGAATCCAAACCAACGTCGCGCTGTAAGTGAAGTCAGGCTGCTTAGCCCAACTTGCATTTTGTTCTGAATAACCGTCACTGGATCTTGTTCAGCATTGCTTGCACTTTGTGGAACGCCTCCACAACGAACGGCGCGCTTTTTGATACTCCGTGCAACCGTCTGAAACCCTGTGATAATATTCCTACAAGTGAAAAATAGCCCTCAAATTTTGGAAATACAGAGTGATTTGTTATAGGTGTATGAGTTTAAAAGATTCTATATCTATTTCCATCTGTCCTGTATAAATACACTCATTGCACTAAATAGTTTAGTCAAATCCTCTGGAGTTAACAGCCATTTATAATCTGACTAGTTTTGTTGTTAAATACCTTGCGGACTCTGGTTCTCTCTCTGGTTCGCTAGCTTAATTCAGATAAAGCTGTAAAAGCTATCAAGTTAATAGCACAAGCATCATCCGAAATAATATTTATTTCGAATAGCCACTTGGATTATTTCACATAGTGTTTTACATCTATAAGCATATGTTAGCTCTTGTAAATACAATTATTTAAAAGTGAGTTCATAGATTCGTTGTCTTAAACCATTTGAATTTCATTATGCCCGAGTTATGTTGCTTATCAAAACTAAAGGCATAACAAGCAAATTTACGAACAAATGTTGTTGATTATTTGATCGGAAATGTTTATGTTATACAGTGCACTTATCTTTTGTGTTATTAAATGTTACATAAGTGGTCTTGTGATAATTAGCAGTACGATTAAAGCAATCCCTCGTTATAGCAGAATAAGTTTGCTAATTGTAAAATTAAAAAATTTTAATTAAACTCAGTGACATTAAAATAAGTTAGACGAATTTTGTGATACAAAAGATGAATGTCGCTGTGACAGGAGCAGCTGGATTTTTGGGTGATCGGTTAATTAATGCTATACTTGCAGAAGATTCGCCGTTGAAGGTGGCAAGTCTTTTGTTAGTCGATACTTGTGTACCTCGTCCTCGTAAGGATTCTAGAGTGCGTACTCTTGCCCTTGACTTGTCGTCTCCTGGGGCAGTGGAGCAGATAGTCACTCCGGAACGACATGTACTGTTCCACCTCGCAGCCGTTGTCAGTGGTCATGCAGAAGCAGACTTCGATCTAGGTCTGGCCGTCAACTTTGATGTAACTCGCGCGTTACTGGAAGCAGCACGAAAGCGTGCCAACAATATGCGTCTTGTATTTGCAAGCACTGTAGGCGTCTTCGGTGGTGACCTTCCGCCTGTTATTGAAGATTGGACCGCTGCGATGCCGCAAAATACGTACGGCGTGGCGAAAGCTTTGAGTGAATTACTTATTAACGAGTATTCTCGGCGAGGTTTCGTGGACGGGCTGGTGGTGCGATTGCCTACAGTGTCTGTTCGCGGAGGCGCTGCGAATCGGGCGGTGACGTCATTTGCAAGCGGCATTGTACGCGAGCCGCTTAGAGGCGAGATTGCAATATGCCCAGTGGATGAAGCGCAGCGCTTATGGCTATGTAGCCCGCGTGCGGCTGTACGCAATATACTACACGCCGGAACTTTAAATGGAGCAGAACTAGGCGCGTGGCGGGTCATCAACCTGCCAGGTATAACCGCAGCCGTGAAGGAGATGATACAAGCGTTGAGAGAAGTAGCAGGAGACGAGGTCGCTGCACGCATTCAGTTTGAGCATGACGAAACAGCGGCGCGTATTGTCGGCAGCTTCCCTTGTCAGTTCGACACCAAGAGAGCACAGCGTCTCGGATTTGTTGCCGACCGTGACTTCGCTGAGATAATTCGTAATTTCATTGAAGAGGAGTCGGAGACCAAGGTCTCGCAAACTGTATAAAAGTATCTCTCTTCTTTTTGTAACTCACTTTTTATGTAAAATTACTAAGCTGTCATTATTATAATGCTACCGAAAATGTCGACAATGCTCGCTGGAAAGGCGCTCATACTTTTTTCTTAAACTCCGCTTTCCTAAGGACCGGTATAGCGGTTTCGGTAGCGTTATCGTACCGCAAAAACCTTAACGAGGGTATTCCAATACGAGCAATTAACATTTAACTTTAGAGGAGACTTGATATCTTTAGGAAGAATATAAACTTTACTTTTTAATAAAATAAATACATTATAATTTTTTTTCATTTGACTTACACTTTTCTAATTTTATTTTTCATCAAAGATCACCACGAAGATCAGTCTTTCAATTCCCGCAGTCAGCGACTCCTCGCGACCTTGACTAAGTGATTGGTCTATCTAGTTATTTATTTTAAAACATTGTATTATAGACTAATGAAAACATTATAATAGTCTTTTTTTCTAATTAGGAAACCAATATTTACATTTTTAAAGCACATCTTACAATGTTTTCATGTCATGTAATAAAATATATCTCATCTTTAATTTCAATTTAAAGAAAAATTATGAGATTATTTAACTACATTTCATAGTAGGTAATGAGCAGGTAATAGGTTACTATTAATAAAGTAACAAAAACAGTTTAAAATAAAAGTATATATATTATAGTTAATAATATTTTTACACCATATAGGTGTATTTAAAAATTAAAAAGTTGTTGCTCAATGGCTTTTTCTGATTCCCAAGCCTCAGCTGAATCAGGATCATATTTGAACTTTTTAGCTAATTTTGGAGACGCAACATCTTTGACAGAATGCTTTCGTTTTCTTTTCTTACGAACTTCAGTAGACCCAGACTCAAACCTTGTTTCATCTTCATTCTCCGACACAGGCTCTTTTTTGTGCTTTTTCTTCTTTTTTCTATTTCCATTAGCATTAGATGTTGATTCAGGCACAACTTCATTCAACCGCTGTGCTATATGTTTCGGTACCTTTATTGCACTTTTGTAATTAGCACCAAACAAAGGATGCCGAGACTTAGTTTCAGGGAGTGGTATAAAATTGCTTAGATTATTTTCCATTACATTATCTTCGAAATAATGAGGCTTCGGAATTCTTTTACGGAAATTAACTGTACCAGATAGTGACACATTTTTTATAATAGGCTTCCCATGGTCTAGAGTCAGAACTGTTATAACATTTGTATTGTTTTCAATAGAACCAACATATGTTTGACTGTCTGCTTTGAGTTTGCACTTGCTGTCTAATACTAAATTTGTACCTTTTAAACTATTAATATCAACTTCACTCGGACACTTCAACACCCACACCTCATCATCTTCTGTGATAACAGAATCACTTTGTACACTTGGAGATATTTGTTTTAAATGTGAGTTCTTTTTCAAAAATCGTTTAATTTGTTTTGAAGTTTCTGTACCATTTAGATGACCATTGTCATGATCCTCATCTCTGCTAAAGTCCAAAACGTCTTCTTCAAATCTTATTCTGTCTGAAATATTTGATACTCTATGTAATTCATTTTTGCTATTCTGTGGTGCAATTACTTTATCTGTGGTCACACTACCTTTTTTTGATTTTCCTGTGTTGCTATTTACTTGATTTGAACTTGTATTGCCAACACTATTATGATGATTATCTACTGAACTATTGTCACTGTCTTCATAAATTTGTTGCTCAGTTTCAGCCCAACTCAGGCTATTGTCTTTTCTTGATGTTTCTACTATAGTACTGTCTGCTTGGTTATTGATTGGTACTCTTTCTTCAACTATAGTTTCTTCTGCACTAAACTTTTCTTCAATGATTGTATTTTCATAAAGTTCTCTCTCTTTCTTTTTCTTCTTCGATTTTTTCTTTTTTGCCTCGACATGATCTTCTTTTTGATGCTCTTCCTTTATATTTTGCTGGTTGTCTTCCTGGCTCAGCTCTGATTCATTTAATACACTATTTTCACATTGAGAATTTTCAATTAAAACTGACTGCGATTCTCTCAAGCTACTACCCACAGCACTTTCTTGAGAATCTCGTCTGTGCTTTTTCTTTTTTTTCTTTTTTACATTCTGTAAATTTTCTTCTGTACTAAATTGCTCTTCTTTGACCTTAAAATTTAAGAACTCTTCTTCTTCTAAAGTACTGTCACAAGATTTAGACTTTTTCTTTTTCTTGCTCACATCGATATCACTCTCTGGTTCTAACTTTATGAGTTTTCGTTCAGGTTCCTCCAAAACACTACCATCAAGTTCACCATGTTTTCTCTTTTTAGATTTCTTCTTTTCACTGGGTTCCTCTTTAACAATTTGTTTATTTTTGAACAATTCTTTTTGAATTTTTTTCTTATAGCTGTGACCAGATTCTGAATCATCACCACCGTTTTCCCTTGTTACTTCCATATTCCTGAAAGTAAAATAAATAATCGCATTTTTTTTTCAAATCATTAGGGCCTTTCTCGAAATTTTACATTCCTTATAATTTAGATTTTAGCTACAGCAATAAGGCCTATCGAACCTATGCAAACAGGATCAAAAACTAGTATAAAGTTAGTAACATGATAAACAATATAAATGTATAATTAAATAAAAATAGGGCACTTACATAGTATCACTATCGCTATCTGTTGAAGCATCTGTCCAAGCAAAGTTTTCGTCAGATGATGCCATTTACATCTTATTTAATTAAAGTTTATTGAAACAATAATAGTTTCATAACCTTACATGCTCAATAGTACAAAAGTCACATGCGATTGTGACATGTGTCATATTATCATGTGCTGATGAATACTTACTTTATCCCTGCGTAAAATTGTTACTAACTAATTAATTATTTTATTTCAGTAATTAAAACTCATTCTTTGTTATTATCATCATTACGTTAAATTTACATTTTCTGCACTTTTGATGAAAAATCTACTCCATGAGTAATTCAATTTACATTAATGATTTTAAAGCTAATTATTTTTTGGATCAAGTTGAAATTATATGCAATCTTTAAGCTTGCTATATTCAATGTATGACCTTCTTCAAATAAATAAGCATTACACTTTATTTCATATTTTGTAACCAAATTTCCATAGCTTACATAAAGACTTGAACTAACAAAAAAATTAAAGTAAATGTACGTAACAAGCTGCCATGCGCCAATTTTTATACAACAAAATTCATATTTTATCAAATCATTTGATGTAATATTTAGTAAAGTAATTATTTAGAAAACTTAGGCAAGTTAAGGTTATTATCGCGCGAATTGTTATGTGAAATATTTTTGTATTTTAGTAAGCGCCGATACGACCAAAGTTTATATATAATATTAAGTGAGATAGCTCTACTCCCAATTTAAAGCGGCGGAAAGCTAATAGCATCAAGCTTCACCGGAATTTGTAGTCGAATAGAACCTTTATATGGTTATTTATGTTGTAAATGAAATTATCTGTTTTGTTGTTCCAAAAATTTTGTTAGGAATAAAATATAATGCTGCAGACATAAAACAATGTAAATCTGGAAGTTGAAAAAAAATGCCAATTATTTTTATTAATCGGAAATTCCAAGAGCAAGAATTTTAACATTTCAGGATTTAATTTCTATGCTGACTAACTCTTTATTTGTTATTATATTATAAATAAAATATTACTTGTTTATGAAACCATATTCATTCAGGAAACATTTCAGTATATTATAATATTTAAAAAAATAACTTTTATTTGTTACAATTTTTTTTTAGTTAAATTTAGTTCATTGAATACTGTCTCTTATTGAACGCATCGGTGGCAGTTGACGTAAAGTTCCTTTGACAGTTCTTATGTCTTTCTTGTGAATATTGTAGTCCAACATGGTGAGTTTGTGTAAATTTTTATGAAATATCGAATTAAATCCGGCGTTTTTACAACATAAAATACATTTTAGAATTGCACAACAATAGTTAATAACAGTTAAAACGTGTAGGATATTATATTTATGGTAAATTGTATGCGAGTCATTTGCAGTTTGCAAATAAACCGAATCTATCAAAGATATGATAAAATCTTTTTGGTTAATTTTTAATCGGCGGTGTTATGTTGAATAGTTTAACAAATATTAGTTAACAATCAGAAATTATCTAATAATAATTTAAACAAATTGTTTTTGTAAGCGACGTAAATTTTTATTTAACTTTATTGTAATATTTTCAGGCTCGTGGTCCAAAAAAACACTTAAAGCGTCTTAACGCGCCGAAAGCATGGATGTTGGATAAACTTGGAGGTGTGTACGCACCGCGACCATCCACTGGTCCTCATAAACTGCGGGAATGTTTGCCGCTAGTGATCTTTCTCCGTAATCGACTTAAGTACGCCCTTACCGGTAATGAGGTGCTGAAGATTGTTAAGCAGCGTCTGATCAAAGTGGACGGCAAAGTGCGAACAGACCCCACATATCCTGCTGGATTCATGGGTAAATATAAAATTTATTATTATTTATGCTAATGTATACAACCTGTTGATTTCGTTGAGTTGATGTTTATACATTTAAAATACCCCATGTTAATTTTAAATTTTTAGTGAATTTAATGTTGTTAGGCATTGAAAATACGATTCATATATATACATCCAAATTTGGTCGAAAATGTGTTTACTCAAGACTTTTCAACTAAATACTTGTAGTTTAAGAATTAGCATTCTAATTAATAGTTTAATTTAAAAGTTTAAGTAGTAGAATTTATGAGAATAAATTCAACCTCTTAGATATAATCATTTTTGATACTTTATAAGTCATCACTTCTGAAGTATCAAAAGTAATTGGAGGGTCCATTTGCATTATATGGTGGTAGTAAATAATTCTGTTTTTATATATTTTAATGGTTATTGCAATTTATTTAAGAATTACCTATTCTCCTAAACTACAGAAAATGTTAATTGCAGATGTTGTGTCCATTGAGAAGACCAATGAGTTGTTCAGATTAATCTACGATGTTAAGGGTCGTTTCACAATCCACCGCATCACTCCTGAGGAGGCCAAGGTTTGTAAAAGATGCTCAAAGTCTACTATGCTTAATATAATTTGCCTTAAAGGTGTTTGTCTAGGTGTACAAATAGCAAAGTATTGAAATTATTTTATCCTAAATCACACTTATTAAAATTTCACTGAAATATGCTATCCTGCGAATATGTCAAAAATATAAAACTTTTATTTCATTGGAAATATTTATTAAATAACTCTAAGTGAAGCCTTGGATTGTTTAATAACTATATTTAAATATTTTGTCTTGTCTCTGGGGGGCTGGTTTATGCAAACTAGCAGCATTGTACTAATTTTGCCTCAAGGTTAGCCTTTTCAAGCAAACCAATGTCTAAATATTTAAATGTCTATACTTAGTTGTGTACTTAGCACACATCTTTAAGGGTTGTTACTTTAGTCTATTTTACACTTCATTTATCTCCCATTGATGTGTTTCATACACAGATTTATGTATGAAAAAGTAAGTGCATTGGTCCATCATAAAGAGTGAGTGCTCTAGATGTTCAGGTTTTCACTCATATCGCTAATTCACTTTATTATATACATGTTGTACACAACATGTACTTAATAAATAAAAATGTAACACCTGATTACACCAAGATAGAGATTGAACAATAATTCTTAATAGAGTAGTATTAAAAAGCCTAACTCGTGTACATAATATTTACTGCATAAGTAAGTATACTTCTTGCTTATATTTAAGTTAAATAGAAATTATCTCTAAAAGTATAATAATAGTTTATCAGACAAATCCGCACTTAGGGCCACTTTTATGTACTAAGGTACAACATGCAATTATAAATAACAAAGGGAATCTGAAGGAAAATAAAAAAGCATGGTCTGAACCCCTTCTGTTTCGTTGAAAGGTAATTGTAGGCAACGTGTTATACATAAGAGTATGTATTTGCATGAGGCAAATAGTAATTGGTAATAGTGTACTGTTTCTATAGCATATATTAAAAACTGTATCTGTTCATATAGTACAAGCTGTGCAAGGTTCGTGCAGTGGGCACTGGCCCCAAGAGCATTCCCTACCTGGTGACACATGATGGCCGTACTGTGCGCTATCCCGACCCCCTTATCAAAGTCAATGACTCCATCCAGCTCGACATTGCCACCTCCAAGATTATGGACTTCATCAAGTTTGAGTCTGGTATGTTTTAATTACTTTAAGCTAAAAATTAAAATTTACAACTGGCTAGACTTAATGTATTTTTCTTAAAGAACACAACAATGTTGCTATGTTAATAAATTAAATTCATCTTGCCCTACACAAGTAGAGGTTGATCTAAATAGATCTACAGGATGCTGAAGAGTATTTATACAAACTATTTAATTTACATACATAGAACAATCCTTGGTCTTAGCTTGCCATACATTCTAAATTTAATAACTTAGATTATTCATGAATCTAGATTAGTTTTTGTTAGTTGTGGTTGCTCTAATCTGGGTAGCAAGATACTTTGGCTATTTTATTGAAGATTCTCATAATCTTCAACATTGTTCTTTTTTAATATCATATATACTTTTTTAGGTCAGAAGTTTCTTGGAATCTATGATTTTCGAGTTATACATGTGTTTGTTGCAAGTTGTCATAATAACATTTATGTTGAATTAATTCATGTTGTTAGATTGTTGGTATTGACGAAAATTTGTCAATTATAAATAGGCCACCAGTATAATTTTTTTATAAAATGTCTTTGCTATATCTGTATAGTCATACAGATTTTACATATATAGATTTTTTGTGGTATTTTATATATAATGATGGTGTATAGTAATAAATTTTGTTATTTTCATTAGGAAACCTGTGCATGATCACGGGAGGTCGTAACTTGGGGCGTGTGGGCACCATCGTGTCCCGTGAACGCCACCCCGGTTCCTTCGACATTGTACACATTAGGGACACAACTGGACACACGTTCGCCACAAGGTAATATACCAATATTTCTTTATTTGTGTCATTTATTTTTAAGAAGCTAAAGATAACGATTATTATATCATACAATATAAAGAATCTGATGACCATTAAAATTTGAGCAAGTTCTGATACTGGTAACTAATATAACTCACCTGAAATTTGACTTTGTTAAACTCCTCTCTTTATCATCAGACCATGTTGCATTTTCTGTGACTTCCCTGGAAGTATTACGTCACAAAATCTTAGAAAAAAAGTAGATCATCATCCTCATATCACCTGATAGATGGCTACTGCAAGGCACTTTAATAATGGATAATCATTTAAAAATTTAAATTGTGTATTAATAATCAAATTTATATAAATAAATATCTAAAATTATACACAAGTAAGTAGTCTTTGTTGTTCGGATGTTGAAGACTTTCTTATATAGGAATACTTATTCTGAGACATGTAATCAGCGCTGAAGTAACAGTGATGATTAGGTTTTTTTAGACATCCCATACCTCTGCGTCACCTCGCTCGAAAAAAAACTGAAAGTAATCACATTTTTTTAAAATGAGGACCTCTATTTTAAATTTGACATCTAATAGTTTCAATAACCTTTAAATACTTTCATGTGTCTTGTTCTCACTGATAATAGAAAGTGTTAATTTGTAAATTTTTCAACATATTCTCTATTGGTTTTTCAGGATGAACAACGTTTTCATCATCGGCAAGGGTACGAAGGCGTACATCTCGCTGCCGCGCGGCAAGGGAGTGCGTCTCACCATCGCGGAGGAGCGCGACAAGCGCATCGCCGCCAAGGTCGCCGCGCAGTGACCTCACTAATTAAACCATAAGATCATATACACCTTGTTTTATTTACCCTCATCAATTCTTATGCCTTTATTAGCTTAAAATAGTAGTACTCAAACTTTCACCGGGACCATAGGTATAGGTACCGCAAAAAGAATGAATAAAAAGGATTTAGTAGTGGAATAAAGAATATTAATAAAAAAACTATAAAAGTGATGTCAATTTTATATATATAATATATGTAAATAAATAATATATAATAAATATAAATAAAAAATAGTCTATAAAATTGATATTTATAAAATATATAATTTTCATGTGCAAAAATAAATTATAAACGAAGATCTACACCGGTGGTCAATGTTAAAAAATTTGAATTAATATTTATATATATTATATTTAAGTATGTTATTCTCTTACAAGGCGAATGCCATGAGAAACTTATCTACTGGGCGAAATATGAGACATACATTTGATATAGTCTGATATTGGTTTATTAAGCTTCTACTATTTTTATACACGCATGAATAAAAGATCGAGAATGGTAATGGTTAACCGTTTTTACTTTACCGTTATCAAAATCGAGCATCAGTGCATTACACTTGCGCTCTAACGTCCGCGATCAAAATGGAATGAAATGTAGATCCTTAAGTAGAAATGAAAACTGAATCACTAAAGACTCAGATAGTTGGTTATTTTTATTGTCTGGCGCCATAATCGCTACGATCTTATGCGCTGCACCAAATATAAAACTTCAAGAATCTAAACTGCGGTAGGATAACGCTGATTGTCAAGTCTATTCTTGCCTGGCGGCTTAATGATCCTGTTACGCAGGGGGTAACATTGAAATAATTAAAAAAAATTACCTGAGATAGAAGTAACATTAGATAACAGGGTTTGTAATGCATCAATAATATGTAGGTGTTCGAGATCGTTGAAAAGAAAAGTAACAAACAGATAGTAAATTTTAAACGTTTAGGTAACATGGTGATGGTTTATAAAGAAATGACAATATTTACAAGTTCATAACATTCGTAGATTTTATTATACGTCCAACAAATTTATACATACTCCGTACAATCTTATTGTCCATTTACACAATTTTAATAATCGGTCGGTATAAATATGAATTACATCGCAAAATTTGACGTAGTTATGAAAATAAGACCCATTTCACTTAAGTCAAAAATCTTATGCACACCAGAGTAACTCAAAAATGGCTCGTTTATTTTTGAGAAATGTGTCTGGAAAATTAAAAAGTCTACGTCATTTGGTTCCAACGGTTTGCAAAGAAAGATATATTATAAAGACAAAATAATAGTTTAATAAATTCTATAGAGTATAGCATTAGTGTTTTATGTCATTCATTAACTTATATATCTCAATATATGCAGATTTTAACAAACTAACGAACCAAACTTCTTGAGTCCTCATTTCAATTTTTTCCTTAAAAATAGATATGTTTTGGCGCATAAACTAAAATGTCGGAATAACTTTTTTTCTCAAATCTGTCAGTGAGGGTTGGATCTTGTTAGCAGAACTTCGTCCACTTATAAAGAACAACAAACTTATCTAATAAGCTTATTTTATGGAATGACTAGGAGGGCGTTGACGGGGAGGAGTTTGGTGTGGGAGGGGAGTGTGCGTGTCGCGCGCGCATGTGTCGCTCGAGGTCGCGGCGCCGTGCCAGGGGTTTACCACAGCGCGGGCAGGCGTGGGCAGTGGAAGCAGCTGTCGAGGTGTCCGGACTTCTCGCAGCGTGAAGTCGCACATGTTTATTGAGGTTCGATGGGTCACCGAACGCTCGCAAACAGTGCCGGCAGCGCAGTGGCTTGTACCCCGTATGTGTGCGGATGTGAATCTTCAGGCCGTACTTGCGGGAGTAAAGTTTACCGCAGTACAAGCACGCGTGGCCACCTCGTGACCGTCCCCACGCAGCTGCGAATGCTTCCACTGCGGCACTGGCCGCGTCGTCAGCTGGCAGCGGCAGCAACGGCCACTGCGGTATCGCAGCACCATACGGCCGGAAGGCGGAGTTTCGTGGCGCTGTGGAGCGCTCGAGGCGGTCGAGGCAAGTCTCCCAGAAGGCAGCGGGCGAGTACTCCCGACAGGATAGGAACAGATGAATTTTTAACGGGTTTGGCTGCTCGTACTCTACGCCGCATTCGTGACAAACGTAATTTTTCTTACCTATACAAAAACAAAAATAGTCTTCTTCAGATAAATATATCAAGTACGTCGCGGTTTAGTTTGGAGGCATTAGAGAGGAGACATATAGAAGAGGAAATATAAAATCACGCGAATAAAGTCTCGTGTTTCGTTATATTCGGGGAGTTATGATTTGATATATATTATAAAAGATAGTTATTGGAGCTCGCTATCACGAAACAATTAAATATTTAATTTGTTAATATTTATATTATTAAGTGTGGTGATAGTTCTATCGATAATGCGGTAATAGCATACTGATCGAGCCGAGATTCGATCTTCTCGGGCGCCCCCGATATGTGTAATATTAGATTCGCTTTAAATGAAATCCTAAGCTAATGTCCCCTTTCGGGCCCAGTTGCGTCCTCTCACTGCATGGAGTGTGAACGATGTTAGAGTTTGGTGGCTTTGCAATCCAGTCAAATAAATAATGTAACTGCTATGCCAAGGTTCTTCAGGACGACCGCGGATATATGATAGTTACAGTAAATAGATTTAAGATGAGCTCCATCTTAAGCTTCACAGGGGAAGTAACTTTCAACGCGCAAACAATTATTGTAGAAAAAAAAGCAAAAAGTTCGAAGTTAAAATCGAATCTATTACAAAGCTATCAAACTATATGCATAAATGGTTTTTACATAATTTACAATTAAATTTGTAGCCTCATTATTTTTGTAACAGTTATTGAAAAGGGAATATTAAGGGAAAGCTTTACGGAAAGTTAGTTCAGACGTAGTATTAACTTAGAAAAATACGGAACCGTTCAAACGTCTTGTCGATTTTTGTACAAACGATACAATAATAGTACAAATATAAAACCTCGTTGAAGTCTTGGTTCGCAAGTCGCAAAGCTGTCGTTATAAAAATCTACAGACCTATAATCGCCTATAATCTTGTGTTATAAAAAAACCATGCTTATTCGGTCGGAGGAGAGAAGTTTGGTTCTCTTTTCTGGTGCGTTCAAAAAGAACCGCTTGAGTTATTTGAGGTCATGTGTGTCAATATCAATTGTTCCGAATCTCTATATAAAATTACTAACATTTAATATACAAGTTTTAGAGACTTGGAAATCTAAATTAATTCCAAATAGTATTATTCCTTTTGCCGTGTAAAGGCCAGCTAAGACCGAATTTCACGAAACTTTACTCGGAAAGGGCAAGAAAAAACATGAGTGACAGAAGAAAATACGTTACTCACCTTGAATATTTTTTAACGACAAAAAAGGCATGTCGATCAACGCCAGGGTTGCATCATCGAACCACAGCTGCAGCTCCTGGAGGGGTTCTGCGTGTGATTGCAGGCGTAATCGGAGAGCACCGGTGGACTCGGATGAGGGTTCGAGGGCAGAACTGAGTTGAGGCGTCGAGCTCGGCGTGGCGCATAGCAACAGCGCTGCGGCTGGTGCGGCGGGAGAGAGACGAGCACACAGCGCTGCGCTCGCAGCACCGCCACGAGCGCATAGCCGCCCGTTCACGTCCAGGTCTACGTACACCTGCGTTAATACAATTATTACTTATGGGACTTGATGATGACCAGTGTCACATAGAGAGCTGCGTAGACGAATATGCTTGGAGCTCGGTCACGACGTAGGTTAAAGAATTATTCGTTTGAAGTGGCAGTTGGCGAGGAACATCGCGCGTGCAACCACCGGCCGTTGGAGCCTAAAGGTCCTCGAGTGGCGACCACTAGGTAGACTGATGATATAGTTAAGTCACTGAATACGGGCAGCATTCAGCGGTATAAAACTAGTCATTGCGGCAATCTTTGGGGAATGCTTATGCCCTGCAGTGTGCGTCTATCTGCTGTTATGATGATGAGACGTAAATTATTATCATTCAAATCCATGCATCGGTGTTCACCTTCACCAACTCGTTTCCTATATATTAGATAGGATGATTAAATTTGAAATGGTTTCATTAAAGATTATTTGGAAGCCCGTTCTAGAATGAGATAATATTCATATTATATATTTAAATGTTATCCAACCTTAATCGTCTAGCAGGCTATACAGAGATATCTCTGTTATAGTTCTTGCTTATTTCCTTTGAATTTTATACATTATTTAGATTGGATAATTTTCACTTTACCACATTTATAGTGGTCACTTGTGTGAAGAAGAGAATGATTTTAGTTCCAAATTTGTAAGAACCTGGTATCAAATTGAGTTTCCGTAAATCGGTATCCCTCAACTTAAACTATAACTAGGAGGTTTTAAACTCGTTCTTTACGGTTTTTATTTTTAGGAATAACCACACATCGCATGCTGCTAAATCCGGAGAATGAGGCGGGTTTATACAGACAGTCATATAATTTGCCAAAAACTCGCGTAGCGTGCACTGTCGTGATAGAGGAGGAAGCCGTTGGCCTATTTTCCGGGTCCCTTTCTCCGTATATCATCTCGCAAACACTATGGAAACTCTCTCTCTCTCGAATTGTCAATCCTCAATGAAAATGTCAATGTTTAATCAAACTATTTTTGCTATTCTTTCCATATTTTTGTCGGTTTTTGAGGTAAAAACACGTCACGACCTTTGCTCACCTTCAACTGATCCATTCCTGCTTTTCAATCATTCGTACTACTTGCAAACAGTCTTCAAAGTCACCACATTATTACCATACACTAATTTTAACATTTCTTGAGCTTGTTTGGCACTTTTTTGCAACTTAGTCTTACATTAAGACAAATACAACGTATATGACTTCACTTTTATAGCAGTGGAAGCTGGTAGAAAAGTCGCAACCTATTCAACTTTGCTACAGACTTTCTCAAAGAATCAGACTATCTAACGTATTCATTCAAATGGACGTAGTTACTGTAGTTCCTGGTAGAAAAAATTATTCACCGTATTTATTGATCACACCTCGTACATGTAATTCGTCAGACATACTTGGTTACATAGAGACAATTATGATCATTCTGGTCAAGAAACTTTATGGATATAGTTTTGCTCTTAAGATGATCATCCTTTGGAGATTTAGAATTATAATCATGTTATTAAAACAAACAAATTAAATTATCATTTATATATGAGAAAACACTGTGCATTAATTATGTGGGATTGCCACTGAGCACAAACAAGTTTCCCAAGGATGGGCAGCAGTGTTCTCTGCGTACCGCCCTGCGATTCCAAACCCGCCCAATCTGCCAAGCGTGGCGATTATAGTTTATTTCTCAATAGATATCTTTGAAGGAGGCCTATGCCTTGCAGTAGGCGTCTATGAACTGAAGCGACGAGGACGAAATGAGAACATAACCATCGTTTAAAAATTAAAGTTCGAATCGAAAATTTTCATTGCTATGTAACTCAAAAACAAGAAAATAAATAAAATAATGAAATAAAATTGTATAAAATTGTCAAACATATTAAACTTTCCTAATTTTTTAAATAAAAATAATATTCCGAAGATTATAAAACAGAAACGTCAAATAAAAATGGCTATGTATGGTTATCCCGTCTAAAGGAAAAGTAAGCACATAATAGAATAAAGAATACTTACATTATGTGGTGTGAGAAGAGCGTGTTGAAGTGCCACGCGAAGTTCTCTAGTTCCAAAGGCTGGTGAGGAAGCCCCCGGGGACAGACCGCGTCGCGCGAGTGTCCGCATATCTAGCTCTCTGGTGGCACAAGGTATCTATCTACTTCTGTAATCGCTGTATACACGTCTAAGCAGAAGTTCAGTGTTCAAGGGACTGCTTCTGCAACAAGTGCTCGGTTGCAGGTGGAATGCAAGTGGCGCGTGCGCCGCATGCACCATGTATTTACGTGCCGAAGGGTGTCCACCCTCCGGCACTCCGCCCTCCGACCTCCCCAAACACTACGACACATATTGTCCACGACCCCGCAATCATAATATCCGTGACAAAAAATATCGCCCTCTAATAACATCATCGAAATTATTTATCCAAGTGTTAAAATCCTTCATTTATAAAACTATTAAACTGTTTTTAACGTTTGGTATACGTAAGTGCGGTTTGGCCAATGAACTGGTTGTTTATATAATTCAGGTAATAATTAATGTCGATAAATATTATATGGCCGTGAAACTTGTGGGTAAATAAATTAGTAATTACTATTCGTGAATCAAAACATCAAAATCATATTTACAGGCGCTAATAAAGCTCGTAAATATTAGTGCACGAATTTAGCTTACCTGTAGTTTGTTTCGAAACATGAATATAATATAAGGAGCTTTATGAAACTGACTCAATTCAGCCAGACCTTGGCGATTCCCCCATAGTTTTTCAATAGAACCAGTTCTACGTGGCTTACAGCGTCTTCTAGTAACCTTCACAAAATCATGTCTACCTGGTAGGTGGGCGTCTCCCGCTGCGTTTGCTGGTCCGTGGTCTCCACTCTAAATTCTAAAGACCCACGAGGACATTTTTTGGCAATTTCATGTCTTATTAATGTTTTATATTACGTACACTACAGAACTTAATAATAACATGACTCTGTTTTTTTGGTTTTACAACTAGGGGCAGGTGTTTTAATTTACTCTATACTATGAATGGATAAAGAAGAGATGTATTTACTATTTTTTTCGTTACTTTTCTTATTTTGCAGTAAATAAGAACCTTTCTCTCAAAGAAAATGGGAACCAAAATTACAATAGTTAAATTGGACAAGCCGTATGTTCTCGAAGCACTTGCATAGAAACTCATTTGGTGATTCATGTATATTTATATGAGATTTACAATCAGCCAATTGATCATTCTAAGTACAACCGCGATCGCAGGTTCTCATTGCTTAAAGTATTTGCTCCGGGTAAGCCTTGGAGGATCCACGACGATCAAGTTGTTGGACATTAGTTCATCACCGTCAGTCCTTCGTAGCTTTAAAACCGCCCCAAACTAAACAACAGGAGAAAAAGGAGAAAGTTCAGCTTTAATAGTATTGCTAACGTTTATATTACAAGCGAAAAGACAACAATACTAGTAATAATAGGTAGACAAATATTTCGCACCTTTTCCTTCGTTCAGAACTCATGTCCAGACAGCTTCATTGACCTGATTTGGATTAGCTGCATTATGTTCTTCATTTGTCAAAACGTGTTAGATTATTTTTTCTTTCTGACACTGCTGATTAAGGGGCTTTTGTAAATTTTGCCGGCGCTGAGGATACATGGTGTACTTAGTGACTGAAACCTCCTTCCTACAAAATCTACTAGCGAAGCAAGCGAGGGTTGCCCTAGGAAGCCTCGAAATGCGTTTGTGCGCGCCCATATCGGATTCGGGAGCTACTAATAAATATCTCAGAAAACTGTAAATAAAAAACAAGCTGTAAAATTTTGAACAAATTTAATAAACATTAATAATTTATAATACTATTGATACATGAAAAGAATAACGATTACCTAATTACGATGAACTCATGTAACAATACAATAACACGATTCGAATTCGAATTAAGACATCGTGTGAGATTTTAAGAAAACATGACTATTCTCTTGCTCTGTCTAAACTACAGTGTCTGTCTCTATAACATTCCTACTATAAATGTACAATTTCCAACATTGTACACAGTTTTCCATAATATTTTTTATCTGTATCAAAACAATTTTATCACAAATTTAACCACTGAAAACTTTAACGTTCTAACATAAGTAATGTATGAATGTAAAACATAATTTAAATTCCAATAACATTTCCTTTTTTATATCTAAAACAACTTGACCTTGATTATAAATAACAAAAATTACGTCGGCTTAAAAATCAGACATAAAAGAAATATAACAATGATTATGTATATCTATGATCGATTAAGCAATAAAAGTAATAAAAGAGGTATAAATATTGTTATTAAATCTATGTAAGGTATACTTGTAAATTCTATGAATTGTATATTTACACATAATTTTATTTTCACAAAAAAAAAGTCGTCGATTTCTCTTCAAAACGCAAAGCTTGGCCTTACGCGCGCCCTCAGTTACTCCTCCATACCTGTAGAGACAAAGTTTATATTAAACGTTACCCTCTAAAATTAGTGAAGAAAATAGGTGAATACTGAATTTAAGTGATTTGACTTGCAGAATAATAATCACGAAGTTTTTGGTACAGCAGTGGTAGCCCAATTTGGTTAAAGACTGTTTTGACTGAGAGGTTGGAGATAGCAGTGTTCTATTGTTTGTAGTATGGTACGCCAAAGAAGCTGCTGCCCAGCTGAGTAATTGCAATCCTATATATATATATATATATATATATATATATATATATATATATATATATACACATATATATACACAAATTTATGAATACTTTATTTATAAAGTAGGTACGAGAGATGCTTGTTAGAACAGAAAATGATAACTATTAAACCAGGACGAGTAAAAAATAATAAGATAACCTGAAAGAATGATCCTAGAACATCAGAATTTGAAAATGTATATAGATGTAAAAACATTTACATTTAACTAAAGAAATATATGTTCTTCACACGTCGGCTTTTTAGTTACATAATCCAAACCACGAATCTTTTTAGAACACGCTCAAACTTCTTTGGTTCTTAGCGGACCAATCGTATACTATATAATAATGTTGTTTTGTGAAACGTGCTCTGGTGAGGTACGACTGCTCTGTTAATTTCTGGATTACAGGGATACTTTGTGTTTCTGAACATCTTGGTTGGTTTAAATTAGTTAATCTTTTTTCTGCCACACGCAAAATACGCGTTTTCACTTTCAGTTACGTATATAACAAACTAAATCTGTTAGGACGGAGGACATACGGTCACAAAGTGGACAAATAAACTAAAAGTTTTCGTAAGACGCCGGACGCTACGAGCTGATCCGATTGGAAACTTATCAGGGACCGTCCACTGCTGAATATGGCCTTTATTCATCACTGGACGTCCAATGGCTTAAACAATGATGATAATGATGAATCTGGTACAAAACAACTTTAAATACGAAATTTAATTTTCGGTCATCATAAATCAATTATTGTTTAATATTTAAATAGACTCATTTATTGTGTAAATAATAAAGAATGTTGTGCATTTAAGTCTGACAAAGCTTCATTTAAATCCATAATACGCAATGACAGCATCGAGTAATGCTCCGCGATGGCGGCGAGTTGGCGTGTTGAGTTCGAGTGTCAAGTCGGTTTACACGTCCATTGAACAGCGATGAATGTCACGTTAGTGTTGCCAGCACTCGCGCACGTGGCGGACTCGCAAGGTGCTGCGCGGGTGGCCACGCGGCAAAATATTGCAAATTTTTTTGGACAATATCATTTTACTATCTATCATCAATGTTTTTGATCATTTGCAGGGTGTAATTTTATTCTGAAACTAGCTCTCAGTCATGACGGATATAATCTCTCTATAGACTCTATCAGAACAGGAAAGAAAGCTCAGCATTTGTGGTAAAAACTAGAAAATTAGCGACATATTTTAAACTTTTTCTGAATAAAAATTACAGATATTTATTAGCCATTTGAAACTGCAAGCACAGCGAGTTCAAATTTGTTGTTCACGGCCGCTATGTCCAATATGATCCGAATGCCACGAAACGCTTTTTTTTTCTGTGACAGCAAAAAAAAAATTAAAACAAGTCCTACTATAAATTAAAACATGGCTACAGCGTACGGGGCACGCGTATGTTTGCACAAGCGATGTAGAGATTTGGCGGCCGAGTTAATCTGTTATTTAAAAAAACGGCGGGACACTGAGCCGGTGCATGAGCTCGCCCTTCGCTACTCTGAACTTGTATTATTTAAACGGTTTATACCATTTTGTTAAATCACTCAATGGGCACTAGAAATTGAGTCGACACATGTGCTAGCGAAATATTTAGTAATATTGTTAAAAGTTATAATTGTTTTTATCTCATTTTGAATTTCCGGGAAATAGCATTGAATGGTTCGTATATATGTATGTATGCCAGAGATGGCAAAAGGTTTTTGATAACGAAGGCGAATATATTGTTGAGTACAAATAAAAACTGGTTAAAAATGTAGTCGTATGAATCCAACTTAAGAAAGCGACATTACTCTCCGGTCCCCCCAATATAAACTAGTATGTATATATATATAAATCTCTAGTAGCTTCTCGGTTTTCTACTTGAATGAGAGTAGAGTCGCTGTTGCCTCTAAAGTAACTTCAAAAAGTCTTTGGAGTATCTGAGTGCATGGGCCTCCGTTATTTATTGATTTACTTCAAGTATATCCAACACGACATACAATGAGGAAATATCTACATCAAATTCCGTCCAACTTTGTTTAAATATTATCTGTGTAAAAGCTTACAGAGATGCTAACCCGTCTGTTGCTTTGGAAGTATACTAGTATTTAAAAATGTCTGCTCAAAAATTATGGTAAAAAAAAGATTTATGATAAAATAGCATCATATAGTTACGATAGTGTACAGACAGCTGGCGACAGGGGCAAAGGCTTTTTGCTAAATGAAATGTATACGTCTTAACATTTTGCTTCAACAAATATTATTATATCATTAATCCAATCTGTATTATAATTCTTATTTAGGTTTTTTAGTAAATTAAATCTATATCTTTCGTTTCTAATTTACTTCATAAACATACAGAAACTAAGCTGTGACAACAAATTATATTTAAATGATAACGGACGAGATCGGATGGTAGGCGGTGCGCGTTTTAATTGAGTGGTTCAAACTGTAACATTTAAGCTCTTTACATCACTACCGCATTGTACCGAGGCGACACTCTCCGTGCAGCTGTACAAACAGGGGACATGGTGTTCCATTATCAATCGACTGCAAAAATTGCATAGAGTTTATTTTGCAATGACAAAGAACCCTGAAGTTCATTTAGATGTGCATTAGGCGGCTTGTAATAACATTGATTTGGTGCTACGCCCGGGAGTCGGAGGTCGGTACGGCCGGCCAAAAGCCTGGGGTCCAATTTCATTTTGTAAATTCTATATCAGTAAACCAAGAATTAAAATTGATTTAATTTAAATTAATTATGTTTACAATAATAACGAGTAAAAATTAGACCCAGCATTTTTTTTTAATAGGTAAAAACTTAGATTGATTAGGTGTAGTTGTAGAAGCTTTCAACGGCATCATACAACTCATCTTTAAAACTTTTACACATTTTTCCAATCATTCTATTAAGTAATAACTCTGAAATATGTCACATTAATTAATTTTCTTAAAGGAATTGCAATAGGTCAATAAGTCCTGACGGTACAGTTTACAGAGACAGATAATAAACAATAATTAATTTTAATTATGTAGTAGACGGAAAAACATCCTGTGAAACTACATCGGAATGCGAATGATTAATATTTTCCGGCACAATAGTCCAGTAATATGAAATGATCCGAATTTATAAAACGCTTTACTTACTTTATATTTACGTTATTTATTATTTATAAAATCATTGATTTTTGGATATGGTATATCATAATTGACAGCAAATGTGCTATGTTCTTAAAAGCTGTTTCAACCAACCTTGTACATATAAATGTATTAGTAACAATTGTTAGTGATTGAAGTTAATTTTTTTTATTTAGGTGCTCAATGTTTAAGTATTGTGTCAAGATTTTGTCATGTTTGGAAACAGTAGCGTTTTATTAAATTATGCGACAATCATTCGGACGGGGGAGCTGCCGGGGCCACGTGCGCCGCGCTGCCGCCTTATCTTAATTTCGATCTGATCGGATCGCATATCGCGCGGCCATCTAAATGTAATTGAAACTTGGAGTTGACGCGGTCTCTCGCTTTTGTCACTCCAGCCTCCAATAGCGATATCAAGCGCAAACAAATTAAACACTATACAAATACGAATAAACCCCGCAGGCCTGATAAACGTATAACCGCTGTGGATTTGTACATTTGCAGCCAAGATTTATTGTTTAATAACAATTTAGATTTTTTTTAACATGTTGTTAAATTTATATAGTGAAATAGCCTAATCTTAATTTTTATCATTTCAGCCGTGGATTTATAAGCCTGGGCATTAATTTAAACCAAGTCCGGTTGGAAGCGGCCCACATCTTCTGTCTTTAAAATACAGTGTTCAGAGTGTCACGACCCTGAGCAATGAGGAGAATAATTAGCAGTGGCAACCTAGTGGACTATCATTCATCATTTCAGCCGTGGACTTTTAAGCCTGGGCACAGATTTCCAAGTCCGGATAAAATCTCTGCTATCCGATTCAAATTAAAATCGTTTGAACATATTGGAATATATATCTATTTACCTTTGTCACGGCATAACTTGAAAGCGCCTATTCCGATTTCATTCATGTGTTGTTGACTATTTTAAAAAACGAAAGTTTTATTTAAACTTTAAACCTTATCATTTCATAGTCGTTTAACAGCGGCTGGTTTTAATAGATCACATCTCGATCGATCAATCGATAGTATTTCGCATTATAACAATTAATAAAGAGATTCTAAAATAGTACGAGTATTTTAATTTATTTTCTGTGTTGTAATGGGACAGGGTAATAACTTTAGTCAATACAAAGTCTATAGGGACAGATAGAAAACAATAAATAAATTTAATATTTAATTATCCTAATTTAGAAATCTTGTGTAACTATATTCTCGTTATATTATTGATTATTCCTGAAGCCAATGATTTTTGGACAGAGTTTAGCAAATGAACTATATATTTACTACTTTTGAGATTTTTCTATAACAAATTAAATATAAAATAATTACATCCACCTTGACTCTAGCTCTTTATTTAGTAATGCACCGTTCGTATTTTTATGTGCATGTAAATAATGAAGAAAAATAATGATTCATTTGTTGATACATAAGCGGTCAATGTGTGTGTAAGTCGTGTCCACACACACGCACACTTACGTCTAAAGTGCAACACAATGCGTTATTAAGTGCGAACGTATCGGCGCGAGGATCGGCGCGGGGAGGCGCGCCGGTGGCTGTTCATTGGTTATGGATATTAAGTGCACTTGTGCGGTTTTGTTATAAAAAATAGCGCTGCTATTCCAACAATATAATACGTCAGGTGAAGGATCGGGCGTAGATTTTTTTTTGTTTATTAGCTCGCGGATTTCGGATCCGCGAGCCCTGAGTCCGATGAAGCTGTAAAAGCCAAAACGGCTAACAGCGCCCATCAACATTCGAATATAGCCTAGCCAGCTTAGCTTATTGTTTAATTATTCGCTGGCAGATTTTTATGACTCTAAAACTTATTTCAGTGACGAAATTATAAGTCGGTACCAACACAACGTACATTTAAAAATTTAAGAGTAATAAGTAATTTTCTGAACTTTTTCTTTAGATTAACTCATTTTGACAGAAATTAAGACAATAAAGTAGTTCATAACGAAATTTCACTAACTCGTTCTTATTTTTAAAGTGTAATTTTTATAATGTTACCAAAACAAGTCAGATACAAATAAAACAACCAATGATATATTATTACAAGTTTACACAAACCTATTTGCAAAAGAATTATTATTCCGAAGATATCAGCAACGTATAAGGTATTGCTTTTATGTTTTAGGAATTGTATTACAAATTGAGCTTATTGAAGAAACAAATGACAACAGGTGCTGTTAATATTTTTAAATAATCTAGCTAAGGACTAAATAAATCCTTGGTATACAATAAATTCCGTATTCCGTTCACTCATTCGATAATTTTTTACTCGATGTCAAAGTGCTCTCAGCGCCCCGTATCGTACGAATGTAACAAAAATATAATTTTAATGGCGTTATTAAGCGCATTGTAGTTCACGAGTGGTGTATTAGCGGGCTTTAGTGTCGCGACAGATTACCGCGCGTCGCACGTGCGGCGTCGTGACGTCACACCGCGTCAGCCCTAATCGCGCGTGACCGCAGCACCGGCCGCAGTGCATACCCTTTTCAACTCCACGTTACACAATTTTCGTCTTTATACTACATAATTTTCTAGGCTACTGCAAAATAACACTTAATTCTTTACACTTAACGATTAAATTTCATTACGTCTAGTTTTTATTATTGTTGCGGTTAAATTTTAATTGGACCTTATTGCGTACAACTTAAGGTTGCTTTTAAAACAGCATCTTAAGTACCGCGAAAAGTAATTTAAAGTTGTAATCGGTGTACTGAGGGTAATATGGCAATGCAAGTGCAGTGCGATGTTGAATAGTCGTCTAATGGGGATGGTATAGTGCTGCGCGGCGTGACGAAGCGCACGTGGCGCGCGCCGAATCGCGCCGAACAGCGCCGGTGTAACAGCCTGTCATGCACCGGTTGTGCCCTGCTACCAGAGCCGGTAATTCCACGTGCTCCTCGCTTGTGGTAGACTCTCCACGAGCAATTAGAGCATTTTACTTTATCGCTGTTACGTATCGTTCGGTAGAGGTAAAAGAGGTAGACCTCTTATACATAAATCCATAAAGTAATCACTTCATTTTCTGTCTTTGTTAATTAATAAGAATAACGCAGGTGCTAATTAATCTTCTTATAAGTCTATAATAGACAAAAATAACCTCAAAAAGATTTGTTTGATACACGTAAACTGTCAAAAGTGTTCTAAATATTTTATAATCATAAGAAAATAGTAAGAATCATTTATTTATTTATTAATTATGCGACGCAATGTTATTTTTTTTTAACTGGACCCTCACTGCTAACTAAATGGCAAATGCAGATTCCACGGTAAGATAGCGGTAATAAGATCTCTTTTCAATTAGCGAAGCTCGTGGAATCCAGGGGAGCCTCGGCTTGGGCCGTAACATATTACTATTTCACCGGCTTTTGTGGCCGCCAACTAGGTCACTCAGACGGACGCTCCAGGGAGTGACTAGGGCCTGTACGAGAAGAACTGGGCTGGTGTTGTTTCTCGTCGATAGTTGCCATTAGACATAATAGTTGACGTAATGATTATATAGAAAGAAAAAGGGTTTTCAACATTCGGATAACTACATTTCAAATTCAATTGCTTCTATTCTGCAGAGTCAGAATCTGTTCGTGCAGATTCGGTATTGCCAGAAGAAATTATCAGCCTGTCGCGTTCGAATATAAAGAATAAATTGATAAAATAAATATTTCAGTGTGATCACTTCGCGTTTAAAAAAAGTGACACAAATTTTTCTATTTTGTTTTAGCTTATGTTAAAAACGCGTCGAATTTATTCTTTTCAAATTGAAAACGTTCAAAATTGGGTATAAAGAAATTTTTGTATGTCATAAAAATTAATTAAATAACAATTATAATATCACTCTCGGATACGGAAGTGCTAAATAAGCATTTAACCGTAGTATATTCGCATTTAGAATCAGGCCCTTAAACAATTAGAACATAATAAAGAAGGCTTTAGTTTCTGTAGTGGAGACCATGGTCCCGTTAGCGCAGTAAGGACGTCTACCTACAAGGTGGATACGACGACAATATATAACTTTAATGTCTTTTAATTGACTTGACAGTGTTAGTATTAAAGGTGTTCCTATATAAAGTTCTTCTGAATCTTCATCCAATGACTCTACCTGGGACAACTCTCTGAATAGAGTCATGTTCTTTTTTCCCATGTAAATAAGTCCATCTTATAATTGTCCGGAAGAAATAGCAGTTTGACGTTCTTTTGACGTACGAGCGTTAAGACCGTTTTTTTTTCTTTTCTTGTCTTGGTATACAGTAAAGCGCTAAATAAATGAATGTGGCCAGAGTAAATATTTACACTAGAATATACTAATAGTATATAGGACTTAGTTTGCTCACCTTCCAGCACGACGCTAGGCGTGGAGGGCAAAGAGGGCAGTTCGGGTGGTGGAGGAACATCCGGCATCTGCGCTCGAGCCTCCACTACCTCTCGCACGATTTCTGCAGGCAACGATTATTTTCATATATATGACAGACACACACGCGCACATACAATATATAGTATATTAGGAATAAATATTTTGGTCTATTTTGTTTAATTAAAGAATTATAATTGTACACAGTTTAGTTTAATTACCTAAACAATACTTTAGTTTGTGTCATTTGTATGTATTGAGTGCAATAAAAATATTATTAATAAATAAGTAGACGTGGTGATAGACTTTTGCGTAATCTTAAAACAAAGTCTTAAAACACGTGTTTTATGTACCACTTTGTTATAGCCTATAGTGAAAGAATGATAAGTGATAGGGTCAACATATATGCTTACTATGAGATTTACAATATGACGTCTTAAGTTTCATGATCTCTGACGCATTTTAAAATCAAACTGTAATATTATACACTATAGCTGTTTGGGTTAAAAAACTCATCTTTGAGACTAAAAATAGCAACGCCCATTTTCCAATTGCATTAACTTTTGGAGGGTTTACTTCAGCTGGTCATTATAAATACTACTTTATAATTTTTTAATGCAAACAAACTAGTGATTAGATATTGATAATACTTAGTCGGTTTTAGAAATCCAAATTACATTGTGGGTACCAAATCGGTCTTACGAGAAAAGATATTACGTTATAAAATTTTCATTATTTATATCATGTGCGTTCTTTAAGTACATAGGTATATAAAATCTCATTTCTAAATATGTTCCAAATTTGAAAAATATAAAAAAACCAAGAGTTACCCGTGATGAGATCGCGGCTTGTGATTATGGATTCAATTTCCAGCGATACCTCTTGCACCAACCACGGCATCACCTCTTCATTTACACCTGTAGAAAGTTACATTTATTTGATTATTTTTTTTACAATAAACATATTAACATACAATTTTCCCGCTCGTTGAGAAAATAGTCAAAGAGGCGCTGTCTAGGAATGGCAACACAGTACACCGCAGTATAACAACTGCGTCAGCTGCGACTGGACCGATGCCTATATGTAGAATTAAGTAAATAGAAAAAGATTAGCTTTATCAACTGTAGATATTAAAAGAGCTAAATAGAAAGAAGTTTGGTTAATCAGTGTGCCAAAAGCCTTCTATTGTAGAAAAGGTGGTACGGTACACACAAACTAAGATAAATATAAATAAGAGTTATTTTTGTACTAGAAATTTAAGAAAAAAATAATTTATGTAATAAGAATAAGAGATATATAGTGTACCACAATGGCACCTATTTGTCGCAAATGAAAGACATGCACTCATTGTACATATCGATAATTCGATTAATTTAAGACAAACAAAATATGAAATAGATTGACATTAAACAATAAGCAATTTAGGAAAATAATAAGGGAGCAATGAGGTATCGGTCATTTAGACGAAAAAAATAAAATAAAAAATTGGCGTTGAGGAAAAATGTATAAAATAGAAATGATAACAAATGTACCAAATATACTACGGGGCACCAGAAAGTAATATGTTTCTTTCGACGTATATTACAGAAAAACCGATGGATTTTTACCGCTCCGGCATTGAAAATTTATATACTTCATTATCAACCTTTTGCCATCTAGCAAAAGGTTGATAATGAAAGTGAATATATTGTTGATTAGAAATAAAAACTTATTAAAAATGTAGTCTCCCCAATAAAAGGTATCTGCCAAAGATCACCAGAGAATTACAGGTGGCTTTACAAAATGAAAAAATTTCAATAAACATAAATACATAAAGTTTACAATTGACGAAAAAATGCATCGTGATAACCACACGACGTAGTACCAAAAATTCAAACTGTTTGTAACATTTATCCAATCCACTACCAATTATTCTTATTTAATCAATGACCAAAATTGATTATTTTAATTTACGTAATTGATTACAGAGAAATAGTGATTACCTAGGAACACCTGGCTTAACTGTATGTCATCTTACCAAATAATAGCATGCTACAATATTCTTTAAGGAATTTTTAACCGTTTGCCTTAGTGTTAGTGAAATTTACAGCTTCCGTGGATAGAAGTAGCAGAAAACTGACGCCCACCCTGAACCTAGATTTTAAGTAACCAAATTCAGGGAATGCCCGTTCGTATAACATATTATAGGACTGTAGCTGTACAAAATTGTTACGCTCGACTATAAGCGATGTTAAAAATTAAAAACAATAGTGCTTTATAGAATACAAGTTGTTATTGGCAAAATATTGCTTCAGACTTTTGATCTGTCTGTTAAGCAAAATAATAATAGGGTATATCAAGATGTAGCAAGTTACCTGTATGCACTCTGTCCAGGAGGTAACCGTGGCTGCGGAGGCCGGCCAGTACACTGGGCAGCAGCTCAGCCACGTAGCCTTGCACCAGCGCGGCGGCCGCAGCCCGGGCGCGTGCTTCTCCAGCCGCCACCTGAGCTGCACGTGCTTCTCCCACGCGTCGCTCCTGCCGACACATCAACACATTTGTAGGCAACTGAATTCACGTCGAAGAAATATTTCTCTCGTCAAAAATTACATGTGTTTGTTGTTTTAACTGTACAACAACTATGTTTCGGTTTGAAGGAAACCAGAGGCTTCTTTACAAGCCATCTCACCAGCTTTTACATTGCTAGCCAGCTCTCATACAACTCATAGTATAATCATCGACTGTATATATATATATTTGGTATGCAGTGTTATCTAATATTTATTGGTATTTATAACCTTCTTTGCCTACAGAAGTATGCTCTGAGCGGGAAGACGTTACCGCTTTGTGTGCTAAGCTATTCAATGTCTATTGCTATAATACCTTCTCAGCCTGCAGGCGTATGTCCTGCGCGAGGAGACGTTGCCGCTCTGCTCGTTCTGCGTCGCGCAGCTCGCGGTAGCGACGCTGCTGTTCGCGCAGCGTGGCCAGCTCCTCTTCCTGCGCCACCTCCGCGAGCGACTGCTCTGCCGTCTTGCCCACCAGCGTCTCCAGTATCGGTTGCACTTCCAAGTCGAAGTCGAACAACTGTAAAGAAATCATGACCAGCATATACAAACCATCATCAACGAGAGTTGGTTATATTACTAAATACTAATCTGTTGTAAAATACTAAAAAAATCGATAAATGATAAAAATATTATAAATAACTCTTCTACGGAAGATCACTTTTAATATAATTTAAAATTATGTTTTATTTTCGTGACCTCTAATACTTCATGCGCGTTACAGTGGCTTTGGTAACAGTATATTTGGTACCAAAGTGTTTCAGTTAAAATTGATGCTTAATTTTTTTTTAATTGGAAATGACTATCGACTATTTGAGTCTATTAAATTATATAATTTTACTTGAAAGGATATTAATTCTAGTAGCACTTTTAGATCTGTAATTTAAGTAATTACAGGTAAAACCGTTTCTAATTCAAATAATAAGTCTTAGAACAGGTTGTGTACAGATAACCTTGTCTTAAGACAACGATATAGTTTTATTGGTTTAGGTGTAAAAGCTTTAAAGATTTTTGGCGACATGTGAGCCATACATTCACTTATTTAAAGCTTCTAAACATATTTTCCATCACTATGTATCACGATTACTCCGAAATATGTTGCATTATTTTTTTCTAACAGAATGCTAAAACTGGCAGTACAGTGTTTGCAGGGTCAAATAACAATAATTAATTTAAATACGTAATTAAAATATCGTGTAATTCAAATTGAGAATACTATTTTTCTTTCTATTATTACTACGTAATTGATTATTTCTTATACTACTGATTTTTGAATATGGTGTACCATACATTGAATTACATAAAATTAACTATACATTCAGTCCTGTTAAGTCTTTACATCTGTATATGATAAAATGAAATAAATATAGAAAAATAATCATCAAATTTCTTACGTCTCCGGGGTATATCTGCGTGTGAGCGTCGACGCCGGTCTTCGCGGGCACGTAGATCGGTGTGGCGGGCCGGTCCACGAACAGGTCGGTCTGCACGCCCACCTCCATCTCCACGCCTTTATCAAACAGCTGAACACGTAAATTCAATATTACAAACCGTTATTGTACTAGTTTTAAATAGAGTAAGAGAAATAATGTTTTCTACATGCATAGGTGGACTTCTATCCAGGGTTTAGTTAATGCGCTTTAGTGTATTCGCCTTAAAAAAAAACTAACTTATGGTTGCCACTCAACGTGGCTGACCCTGTATTATGGTGCTACTGCTTAGTACATTACGCTTGAGAATAAATGAAGTATCAATTGACATAATAAGAATTTATTTTCTGAAATGCTTACATTAACTGGACACTGTGAATACGGCTTTCTAATAGCTAAAATCGGGTCGTTATTGAATGACTATTATAGAAGTTATTGAACACTTGCGGTTCGCGAGCCCCATGCGATTCTTTGAAGGATTATGTGTGGCTCTCCATAGTACCCGAGTCCCTTCCCCCTTTTCATTTTAATATTTTACACTTTTTTACAATATTATCATCCTAAAGTACTCAAAACATTTTTTTGTGTTCCTTATTTCATCTACGATCAGTCCCAGGACTATAAGCGGATTTGTTGAGTGGTTATAGCTTTGGAAGGGACCCCTTCCACTCCTAGTTCACCTTACACTCCTAGCTCACCATCGAGCGTCTAGTCTCTGGATGTACTCAAAACATGAATAACAAAACATAATAGGTAAGTCTATGCCTTGCACTGTCGTATCAGTTAAGAAGAGAACAAATAATTACTCCATTTAATTTTGAATATTTATCAAGAGTTCTATTGAAAAATTTAAATACTTTTTTGGCATAATTTTTAGACAGGTAATTAGATGCTGTTCGCGAAAAATAGCTTGAACCATCAGCGAGCTTAGACGCCCTTGTTATACACTGCTTGTTATACACTATAGTTTAAAGATTTACCAGATAGATAATATTTAATGTATGAACCATGTAATGTTATCTGTTGGGACAAAAGCTAGAGCCACTCCTATAGCGTACGTGAGGGATACGTAGCAGTGTATCGGTAGAAATCACAATTTTTTGATAGTTTGTGATAGAAATATACACCGACATCGTTATAATGAGATCATAATCGTCATTTCAGCCATAGCGCATCCATTGCGTGACGTAGGCACGCCCCATAGAAATCCAAAAGGAATAGATGGAAGCGGACTTCAATAAGGGTCTTCCGACGACCTTTACAAAGTCTTCTGATCACATTATAAGCTTCTCTTCATCTCACGCTGCGCTTGCCAGCTTTTGGTCTCTTGATAGAACCTTAAGGCACCAGGGCGATGATTGACGATATTCTATTTTTCATACATGTGGCCTTTACAATACCGTTTCGTGGCCTTAAATGTCAAAGTTATTTACTGCTAAATTACAAGATTTATACTATATTACGTTTTTCTCCCATGGCAGGCGTGGCTCTACGCATGAACTTATTCTGTACGACCAGGAGTCTGAATGATGCGCGGATTAGTATCAGCTAAGTACGGGCTTGCGTATGAGAGGCCGGGACTAATTACATATTTATAGTGTCATTTTGTGCTATGGCTATAGACCAATTGTGGACTGACGCCGTCTTTTTTCGCATGTCGACGTGCGCACTGGACGACATCTAGATACCGTGGATGGGTCACTCATGGCACCGGACTTTTCGAATCATTGGCGCACTTTTGTAGGGGAGAAAGTTGGCCGCGGCCTGGAGACCTTTGGTGATGTTACCGTGAACAGAATCGGCCCAAGGACCGATCCTTGGAGCACATCCGCCCTGATACTAAAACTTTCGATCGCTCAGAAAGTCTCGGCTTGTATACAAATCCATCATGCATTGCATGCTTTAGGAGAAATTGATTTCGTTCCTCCAATTCCGGATCCATAGTCTTAATACGTCGGCTGCGGTCTGTAAAAGTGTTTGGTGATGGTGCATGTGGCAACACCAGTGTAAATGCAAGTGTCGTGTGCATGCTTTACGTGGTACCTCTTGTAGATAGTGTTCAGTCTGGACAGGCAGGTGGCGGCGGCCGGGCGCGGGAGGCGGAGTACCCGGTCGCAAGCGTGCCAGCGCCGCCCGGCGCGCCAGTGCCCGTCGGCGGGACGCGTTAGCAGCATCGCCCTGGAAAAGATGATTTGAATTTAAAGTATTTGTTTAAAATGTTTATAGAGTGATTAGTGTAAATAATCACTTCATTTCGGCACATAGACACCCACTGCAATGCATAGGACTCCCCCAAAGATATCAATTAGGGGGTTTTACCGTAATCGCACGCTTGGCAGGCGGGTTGGCGATCGCAGTGCGGTATTTATGGCACGCAGAGAACGCTGCTGCCCATCCCTTGAAAATTAGACAGTGAGCAGTCGGAATCGTATATAATAATTGGAGAGTGTGCCTTATGTAAGATTATATCCCGGGAAATGAACCCGCGACCTGCGATCACATGTCTCAGTCCGTCTGTCTTCCTCGTCTCATATGCCGTTACATAAATTTATTTTACTATCGGAATGTGACCTGCCAATAAGTTTTGATAAAACAAAGAATACACGGGCAAACAGTAATTAATATATAATTTTAAAACGCTGTAATTCGCATTTTAAATTGACCATTTTTCTTATTATGTTATCATGGCATTAATATATTGGCACTAATAGACAGCAAATGCAAAGCAAATACGTTCAACCCCTTAAAGCTTTTATACCTATTTCCAACCACCCTGTATTAAGTCAGCATAATCGAGTACAGAAAAAAAGAAAAGGTGGTTATAGATTTATCTAGGCTTTATAAAATTAGTAACTTTCATATGAGCAACTGCGTACGTTTTATTATAACACACTCCCATGCAATCTCTGAATTATTATGCAATAAATTTAAAAAGTTTAAACAAAAACTTGTAAAAAAACATTGCAACATTGTTGTGGACTTTAAGTAGACCGCGTTTGGAACTTTGATCGTTTTAATTTGAAGGATGCCTTATGGGGGAATTCAATCTGGTTGTAGTTTCCAACAATTTGGGCTCTCTAGGCATTCTTCCTATGACATATACAATACTATGAATGATCCAAAGTAGAAAATAGTATGTTATCTATTTACTTTTTATAAATATATTCACTTTTCTTATCACTTCACAATTACGACTAACTCAGCCGTTAAGTATTCAAACAGGCTTGAACTTGTTATTATATTTGACGGCTGAGTTAGTACATACAGTGCCCACGGGGCATATATACGGAGCCCACGTCCTAAAGGGAAAGGGGGGGGTTAACTTGATCGTTTATGCAATTCGAAAGTGGATTCTACACGAGTTTACACTTTCGCTTTAATGTAAAATATATATGTTACATAGGCGGCGTAAGGATTTTAGAAAGGCTAAGAAGGAGTATGCCACATGAAACGTTGAAAAATACTAATATATATGGAACATTGTATGGAAATATCCTTAACTATACAAAGGATAGGCTATAACCCTGTTCCATACGTTTTATTTAGCATCCATAATGACCACCCACCAGATTTCATCTCTTCGCGCCCATCGCCTTCGGCGTTATTCGCAAACTCCTTCATCATTTGGAGAACAAACTATTATTCAAATTCGTCAGTAGTGGTATTCTTAAAAAAAATATGTATTGTTAATTTAAAATAAGAACAACATATGTAGTTGTTATTAATTGCTAATAAAATACTGATTAACAAAATATTTTGAAAGTAAAAACAGGTTCTTAAAGATTTACATGGAACAATAACGAATATTACATTTTTAAAAGTATTGCAAAGTGTGAGACGTACATAGCGTGATAAAAACAATTCAAATTTGCTGAAATATAATCTAAAACTTAAATCGTAATTAACGTTTGAATATTATGAAAGAAATGGATAAGGTGACCTTGTAGCCATGTTCTTCTTATGTATATTCAAGCTTATGTTTCATGGGTTTAAGGTAATAACAAAAATCAACGATTACTTTTAATTACAAGTCATAAATTCTATGTTGGTGTTTAAACCGGTACTCAAAATTCGTGACCTCATATAGACGCCTAGTTTTTGGTAACACCGTTAATAAATTAACCTTAATGTTTTCTACACTCGTTATTACATTTTTTTTATAACATTTAAAAATATATAGCATTAGAATATTTTTGAAGAATACAGACCATAAAATCTTTAATTTGGTTATAATAAATGGAATCAAATTTTTAATTTAAATTCGAAAAAGGCTTATTATTAAAAAAAAAAACAAATACCTAAATGCCTAGAATCCTTCTTGTCAATTCAGGCTACATCATACAGAAGCTGTATTTTCTCCGCGACTATAATACCTCGCCAAAAGTAGGTGTAAAGTAGGGTCAAAAATAAAACAGATTTAAAAAAGACGGTGATGATCAATAAAGGTCCTGTAAGTAAACTTTATCTTTATTTAAATACATACAGACTATAACGCAGAGAAGAATAATAATTCTTTTTAGGTCATGTAACTGTATTCTTATTGACAATTTGGTTTGCACCTATATATCTCAAAAAGCAGTGGATAGGATACGTGTGCATACGGTATGGGGTTTTAGTTCTCAGGCATATTAAATTCATAGTTGCCAGGTCGCCAACGGACGAGGTAAGAGGAACCGATATGGTCGGCGCGGCCAAAGGTTCTACGGCGAGTCGTACTTGCTAAGAAATCCGTCTAGCTTTTGGGACGTAATTTACAGAGGGCGAGGGCCGCAAGTGTTACGCAATGAGAGAAAGAAGAGCAGTGTATATATTATTGCATTTCCTTATAGAGTAATTGACGATTCTGAAGTTGAAGTTAAAAATGTACACTGCGAAGGTATATTGTATCAAAGATAAATATTGTAAAAACACAACTTTTGGAATAATAAATATTAAAAATAAATTCCATTTTAAAGAGCAGTAACAGTTATTTTATTAAATGATATTTAGAAGAAATTATCTTATAAATATATCAACTAAAACTGTTTCCTGATAAACCAGATTTACTTCAAAAATATAATCTCATAAATCCACCAATGTTTGCGTGTACAAATTCGAACACGCACGATTGTGTGCGGGCGAGAAGAATTCTTTGTAAAAGTATTTAGACTGTGTTCTCGTCGCATAAACCTGTTATAATATAAACGCGTGACCAGAAAAATATTTACGATAAATAAAAAGTAAAATATCTTTGAAATTGATTCGTAATATTACGAGACTCTTGAGTCCAGCGGTGTCCGGGGACAACATTTGATACTATTCATACATAATTAATGTGACAGCAAATATGCTATACATTATTATTACTTGAAATCTTTAACATCTATAATCGACCTCCCTCTACATGTAAAGTATCTATATATTATATAAATGTAAAGAGAAATGTGTAATCCGGAGTAGCTTGATAAATTACGCTTTTTTTAATATTTTTTATACGACAGGAGCACGAGAAAAAAATAAAAAATCCTAATGAGAATAATGAAAACTTTTTTGTTTGCCTATATAAATAATTGAGTAAACTAAAATCCCTGTCGATAGCAGTTCTAAAAGATGGTACGTTAGGATACATTCGAACTCAAAATTTATTATAAAAGTATAAACACTATATTTCATTAGTATCGCAGTGTATGAAATAAAATACTCATATTTGTAATATCAATAATTTAATAATAAGAATCAATAAATAAAGTAATTTCAGGAATGCATTTATTTTTTTTACTACGAAATGTCTTAACTTTAATATTGCGAAGGCGAGCCATAGCTACCGAGACTTATTGAAGTTCCTCTCGTCATTTAGAATAGAGATTCATGTGATAACTTAAGTAATAATCAAGCTAATTATTTATCAACAATTTTATTATTTTAATTAGTCATTCCTTGCTTTATTTAATTTAACGTATTTTAAATGTATACGGTAGGTTATTACAGTTACTGATTGTAGTAACGTCACGAAACTTATTTAGTAATAACTTTATGAAGAGATTAAAAATACAAATTAAACGTTATTAATAAAAATTAAATATTTGCAGTTAATATTGTCATATATCTTTTATGATACATTTAGCAAAGTAACGAGTTGGAGTAAGTTTATAAATCATGATTTGGATGTTCTATGTAAAAACCCCGAAATTGTACTAAACGCCTGTGAATCTCTAGTCAAACACCTCATCTCAGGGTTTCTACAACCCAAGCGCAACATCACATTCTCCGCAGTCACACCACTGCAAGCGCAGATCTCATATTAGTAACATTCACTCCTCCAACGACATATCGCATACATACAACAAAATCAGGCACTACATTTTTCAGAATCCGATTCGCCTTAGGAGGCGGCGGTCGTCTCCTCCTGCGCGCACAGCGAGGGCGATCAGAGGTAAGATCCATATTTCACCTTAGATCACCGAGTAGTTCCACAGTAGCACACATACTTGCCATGCCAAGCAGCACTATTTCACAATCACTACACTCTACACTCACGTGTACAGTATGCTACATTCGTGCGATCGTCATCGTGCAACTGAAATGCGATCGGGCCAGTAATCTTTTTTAAGTTCGTGGAGCCTACAATTCCGTGAACTCATCACCGCTGTAGCTGTAAAAGCCCTCCGAATTAGCAACGACGACTTCATCAAAAATAATAGTAATCAGGCACAGATATTATACTAAATAAGAAAAGGACTAATATTTAGCCACTACCGCACATGCAGGGATAGTCGTGCAACAAAGTGCACCGCCCGCCGCGTATGCGTATGCGGCAAACAATGCGAATTACACAACTGCCTCCGTCAAATCACTCAACACGTGTTTCACACCTGCACGGGGCATCTTGAGGAGTTATGTTACACCGATTAGTACCAAACATAGTCTCGAGTGGGTAAATATTGGTACTTTTCTTACTTAGGATGGACTTCCGCAAGTAACGCCTGATTCCATTAAATATTATACTAAACCCATAGAGTAAGCGATGCTCTACCCAAAAATACAATTTGTTCAATCATTAAAATGTTTCTATTGTGCTTCCATATTGAAGCTCATCAATAATATGTGGTACACCCTTTTTAAAAGGCAATTAATTGTAAAACTATAATGATAGTAAAATAAAAAAAGCGCTTAAAATTTTTAATTATGTAATAAAATTAATTGTTGTGTACTATTTGTCCCTGAAGACTTTCTTATGCCAAAAGTTATTCGCCTGTCTTTATTCCAATAGAAAAAATAAATTATCATAACTTATTTGGAAATAGGTTTAAAATTAACTTCACTTTATGTAGTATTTTATATTATTTTTCTGTAACATTTATGCACCTTCCTGCTTTTTGCCCCTGCACCATTCTAGGTAGACTGGTTTAAATAAGTCCGCCATAACAATTGTATAAAAAGAGTAAATAGACAAGCTTTTGGATCGATTTAAAAATATATATAATCTTCCTTGCCTTGTTACAAGCAACGTTATAGATGTATGTAGCCGTAAAATAATAAATTCATACGGCAATTTCCAGTAGCCGTGGGCAAACAAAGGTCTTACCAATGGCTTTCTTAACATCGCCTTCAAATGCACGACGTACAAATTGCATGCGGCTAATGCCCAACCGAATCTAATCAATCAAATATAACCTTTAAATCTATCGCCGCTGAGTTCAAATCGTGACATGACAAGGGCACGTATATGGTAGCAGCAATTTATCCGAACCATACAAGCGGCTTATGGACGGGTCACGTTGATAATTCCTGTGAATATTTCATACCATGTTATTTCGATACTATTACTGTATACAAGTGCTATAGTTTAAAACTATACATTTTTTTAAAAGTGAATGGCTCCAGAACCCCCTTTGCGGATGAATTGTCATAAAATCCGGTCTTAGTTGATTTCTACAAGAAAAAGAAATTACCAAAATTTCAAGTTATTAAAATGTATCGTTTGAGAAAATTTGTAATGAGCAAGTATGTACCCACCTATGCAACAAAATAGGACGGTACATATTTTTATACATCACTAGCTGAACCCGCAAACGTTGTTTTGCAAAAAATAATGTTTTTAATTTACAATTAAAAAATAAGGGTTGATCGTAGAGGGGTAAAAATTTAGGGTTGTAAGTATTTTTGTATGTCGTATCATAAAAAAATAAAAACAAAAAATTTCGTCAAAAAAATAAAAAAAAATTTTTAAGGGTGAACAACCCTTATCACTCAGGGGTATGAAAAATAGATAGTAGCCGATTCTCAGACCTACTGAATACGCATATAAAATTTGGTTAAAATCGGTCAAGCCGTTTCAGAGGAGTTCAAGTTCGAACACCGTGACACGAGAATTTTATATATTAGATGATTGTTATAGGTGTTAAAGCTTTGAAGTTTTTACATCTATTTCCAATCATCCTGTATAACGTGATCACTCTGAAACTCTTTTGGAATATAACAAGATAATAGCGTGAATTATTGGTGTCTTTATTAATTTTAGGTAACATTAAATAATATAAGGATTAAGTTTTAGCACCTTAATGTATACGTGAGTAATAAATACTGTTTATTAATTTCAGCTACTCGTTTTTTCGTATTATATTTGTTTATAATTACCATAAAACTCGTGTAAAATCATGAAGAGAATGAGTATTTGAAATAATACAATATTAGAGTAGCCCGTTTGGGAGGTAAACTTTTTGAAAAACGAAATGGCAACGTGCGATGAAAAATAGAGATTTTATTTTGAAATAATTAAAACAGCTAAAGCTCAATTTTAGCGTTACTTTTAGAGCTAAGAGAACGGAGGTGGTTCTAAAAGTGCTACAATCTTTTTTAAAGCTGCCTCAACGGAGATACCGGCTCGCAAGAGAAGAGAATCGACTTACTTTGATTCTAATTATAATGGGATTATGACGTAAAAAACGTTACATTGTAATAATTATAATCAAAATGAACAACAATACGTGTCAAATGAACAGCTTAGTGTTAACTTAGTGAGCACGGATTACTTAATTGACTCCATGTAAACGAGTAGCGTGTCGCGTGGCTCGACGCCCGGATGCACGAGCTATGGCTTATGTATTTTGCATATATGCCTTCATTAACAGATCAAAACAAAGTCTAAGTTATTTTCAATATCACGCCTCTTTTTATTTTTTTCTAACTTATTGCATGAAAATTCAAGTTTGCTTACTCAGATTATTTTAAAAATCAAGCGGTTTTTACTTGAGTTTCGATTTAATTTCAATGGGACAAATATAGATATTCGAAGTACTCCTACTTTTTAGTAGCAGTATTTATTAATTACGTTAGTGTTTAAAAAAGAGAATTTTAATATAACCATCGTTGTCGTCTTTTTAGCATATAGGCGGCGGTCCACTGCAAGGCATAGGCCTTTTCCAAAAATATCTATGGGTGAATATACCATAATCGCCACGCTTGGCAGGCGAGTTGGCGATGCAGTGTGGTATTATGGTACGCAGAGGACGCTGTTGCTCCTCCTCTGGCAATTTGTTTGTGCATAATGGCCCTAGATTGTACCCCGCGACCTTCTATCGCAAGTGTCAGTACTTTATCACTGGGCTAACACTGCTCAAAACTACTGCCTTAAATTTATGACCGCTTTATGATTATTGTTCAATGATTATACTAGACAAACAAAAGGTTTTTGGATATTAAGATCAGTATCATAAATTTTGTTTATTACACTTTATAAACTTATCCAGCCTTGATGTACTCAAAAACAATTGATAAGTAAAATTAGACATTGGATAAGTAAAATCATATATATATATATATATATATATAAATACTTATATATATAAATATATATATATAAAAATACATATATATATATACATATATAAATATATATATATATATATATATATATAAATATATATTGACTAACTCCTATCAAATCTAAATCGAATCTTATAGATTTGAACTTACATCTATTGCAAAAAGTAATTATTGAGGGAAAATTACTATATGTAAGTTGTGTTGGTGGGTATAAACGACAACTACGATATGTAGAAAGAGTTGTTGCATGAAACGCCGGAGCATTCGGTTCTCTCAAGACCTTGTAATACTAATATGTTTTGTTATGAAACATCTTTATATTATACATTTGTTATAATCACCGAAATAATTTTAGATATATTGCCAAAGTTGACATTTGTCTTGGAAAAATACATTACTGACACTATTTCTTTTATATAGATATTATATAGATATTCGTTTATTTTACTGGCTCTCTTAATATCCTTAAATCGAGAAGCGATGTTAGTCGCTTTTGTAGCCACGTTACGCGTAGCACATGGCGAGCTCTACGATCGCCAATATAGAGGCGGCGTAGTACGACACACGTACTTCTTTTCTTTAACACACTACTGATACTATATCTACGACCTATAGAAGAAGGATGTTATACTTACAGCGGCATGCGCGTGCGCAGCTTGTGGGCCGTATGTGCTCCCGCGAACCACACGCCGATCGTGCATCAAGTTGCGAGGGCCTATCTCCTCACTGCAACGTTATAGAAAATATTTACGTGTGACAAAATCCAAAATATTAATGAATTATTATCATCATTCCAGTCGAAGGACGTCCAATGATGGACATTGACCACGCCTATAGATTATCAATAAGACCGCATGAAAGCGGCCTTCATCCAGCGTCTTCCGATGATCTTAATAAGGCAGTATGTTCACTTGTCGATTGATGTGCTACGTTGCGCTTGCCCTGGTCTTCACTCTAGAACTTAAAGGCCCGGGAGGTTATCGTTTTGCGTGCTATGTGGCCTGGTCAATTAATATGATGACGCAAATATTGGAAATGCTAATATAACTACAACATTTAAGTGATCATGTATTTTTTATTTGTTGTGCCACTAAGTCACGGTTTCTTGCTTTTGGAAAACTTAGAGTAGCCAGAATCTTTTGGAGAAGTCATTATTTTTTTCCCTGCCTTACAAAGCTGTCCAAGTAGCACTTGCAGATTTCCCGGTTAGGAGGTGTAGGCTGCTAAGAGTGCTTAGCCCAAAACCTCTTTTACATTAGCTCAAAGCCTCCCTTGGGTTCGTCGGCTCGGACCACTACATTCTACAATTCCACCGGTTCAGACTACATATTCTTATTCTTCTAAAATAAAGTGAGGATAGACCTCTTAATCTATTAGTGTAATTAAATCATTCCGAAGTGCTGTCAATGTTTATCGTGATTAAATATATAATATATAATATTACAATATATATATATATATATATATATATATATATATTTTAATATTTAGATCTGTTTGTCTATGACACAAATTTAAAAATGATTAGAAGTTATAAACATTTTCGTGTGTCAATTTGATGAAATTTGTTGACGTCATGCAGAAGCAATTATTTATATAGATTTATAATTGATAACAACAGATAAGAGAAAGGAATCGTCAGAGGGTAGTTGACCGTGGGGTTAGGGGTGGACTGCCGGCGCGGGGCCGGAGGGGGAGCAAGTAGGCCATGCAGCGGCCGTCATTACACACGCCTCGACCCCGATACTACCCCCTTGTCTTTCATTCAAATTTACGTATTGTCCTTTTAAATCTAAAGTTTAAGGAACTCTTATCCCATCTAGTGTAAAGGTTCCTTTATTTTATAAATGTCGAATCAATTACACTACATACTCACAACACGTACACATCTGCCATGTGCTAACTTTGTTACAGGTGCACGTGGCTAAATTAAGTGAATAATCCAAAGTTTAATTTAAGCAAGCCACTTGATATTTTTTAAACCAATTCGGTGACAGTGCAGTAGCTTGCCCAAGGAAAACTCGAACTACGATACCTTAAAAGAGGTTTTAGGTTAAGCAACGCCCTACCTCATCGAACTTCCGGAATCTAGAAACGCTATTTGGGCAGCATTATAAGTCAGGTCATTTTTTATATATACAAATTAAAAATTGGTATTTTACGAAAGTGTAGTATGTATAACATTTTAGTTTTACGGACACCGTAGCCGTACGCTAGCAATGGGGTCAGTAAAACCCTTTATGAAAGGTAACATTACAAGTATGGCGAGCACAAACACATATAGATCTTTCTCAGGTGTGATTAGGTTTATGCAAAACTTGGATATTGTCACTTACTATTGAGTGAATGTCACATCTTAATCAAATAAATCAAGGATTATTTAACCTACTAAATCAGACCGGCATTTTGTGGGATCAATTATTTCAGCATTGATAATTGTGTCAAAGATAATCGTGTGTAGTTTTATCTTTGACATAATTACCTGAAAATCAAGGCTTAGGTAATAGATGTTTTTTTAGATTAAGAGAAAAATCGTGTTAATTCCGAATTTCTATAGAAAATGTATTTTCAATCGTGGCGATCTTTGGAGGCATGTCTTGAAGTGGGAGTTTTTTCGCTGACAAGATGATGACGAATGGCAATTGTCTTATTTAATGACAATGTAATAGTTTATCTGGCATATAATTGATTTAAGGTCTCTTATATTAATAAATATTAAAACATAATTTCTGATTTTACTACGAACTACTTCTATAAAAGCTTATAGCGCTGCTAGATTGCAAAATGAGTAACCATATACAAAAAATATATATCGGTTAACGTATAGAGGGTTCAACGTATCGTTTATAAAGATGCGAACGCTATTGTGTTGATTTTAGTCGAGTCACAACCGTTCGAATAATACGTGGTACGAATAAGTCAATGTATAAGTTACAAAGTAAAAAAACGTACACGCGTTCTTGTTCTTCGAGCATGTGTCTCATGCCGGCAACGCTCGCAACCAGAGCTCGGACTCCTCGGAAAGCTGCCCCGGTATTCACCCCTTTGCCAGTGTCTACGTGCGGACCTCCATTAGGTATCCTCTTTTCCTTCTTCTCTTCTAGAGACCGTTTTGTCCGCGTAGCTACAACTTTAGGTTTGCTAGCGTAGGAATAAACAATCTTCTCTCTCTCCGGCGCAGGATACAGTGTATGCAGGCCCAAGAGATAAGCGACTTCAGGTGGCGGCAGAAGAAACTGTCCAGTTTTAACAGTAGTGACGAAGCGTGGTTTGTTGGAATCATTTTGCTTATTTCGACTTTTAACATCAGGCGATGAACTGTCTTCCATTCGGGGAGATATCTTACTTTTCTCCGGAAAAGAATTCAATTGCGGATGAGATCGATTCTTTGATTTTTCTCGCTGTATCCGTTCTTGCTGACTGATATTAGAAACGTTGCATTCCGAAGCGGCCAACGCTCCCAAGCCGAATCGAGGTCTAACGGGTCGACTCAAATTCGCCTTCAATAATTCTTTTTCCTTTAAGCGACGTAGTTTAAAATCCAAAGCGCGGGAGAACTTTGGGTTGAGCGCGGTGCGTAAGTCTACCGGGCGGGCCAGAGGTCGGACGACGTTCACATTGCTGGGGGTGGGTTTCACTGCGGGTTCGGGTGGTGTGGTCTCGTTTTCGGGGACTGCGAAGCCGTCGCCAGACGGCGCGTGTGTTGGCGACATCGCGTGTCACATGCCGGCGTGTGCGGCAGGCCGTGGTAGCTGGCGAGCACTGCCGGCGGGACGGGGCGCCGGCCGACGGTCACTCGCCTGCGGTAGTGAAACGTCGTAACCGCCTGATGTTGGGCGACGCTTACGACGTGTGGGTGGTGGAGGCAGTAGATGCGGCACGTGTTCGCGCAAGCGCCGCACCCGAGGTGGACGCGGGGCAGCCGAGGGAGTCGCAAGACGGCTTCTTGCTCAATTTATATAGGCTATAGGAGCGCTATTGGGGCACAGATTACCAGTTTGAATTTTTAATGTTATGTTTAAGTATAAAAAGGCGATTAGTACGAGATGTACAAGCTTCCAGCGAGTAAATGTATAGCTTATTTGCTGTCAACTACCGAATGGTACAACACTCAATCTATAAATCAATGGTTTCAGAAATAATAAATTACGTTACGACAACATATTAAAGTATAGTTTTTTTCAAAATTCGGATAACTACATATTAAAATTACTAATTGTTTACTATCTCCCTCTGCAGAATTTAATGGAATAATTTTTTGGACTGTCTCATTCCAATAGACACAATAATTATTACAGAGCTCCAAAGTGTTTACACACCCTTACAACCTAAACCTTTTTTACTTTTAAGAAATCATCCTGTACGCTCATACAAAAAGAAATGTTGTTCATGTTTGACGGCCAGTTTCGTAAAGGTTATCTAAAGCAATTTTCACATAATTATTTTGTTATTAATCATCACCGCTTAAGCTCCTGCTAACATAACAGAAACCTAATCTGAGTAGCTGGTTCAAGAAAAAATAACTAATCAATTTGATTACGAGTTGTATTTAACGAATAATTGACCAAATATGTCGATAAGAGGTTTCGATACCTTGATCAAAAATTAACCTTAAAAAAAACTATTTTCTGTTGACCGTTAATTAATCATTGTAAATTCTGATTTAACATCAACGTGCATAAAAATTATAGCAACTCAGTAATGTAAAATAACGATAAACAATACATTAAACAATAGATTATATGCATAGTAAAATTGATCTGAATTTTCATAAACTGGGGATCTACTAAAACTAAAAATTGATTAAACGCGTTCGTTATACGATGAGATGCTAGGTTTATCTGTTTGCATTTCTGTTGCAAGGCACACTGTCTGTGAATTTAAGTTTATTAATGAGTAATATCTTATTTCAAAAGGATTTACCGTTGAATTGTTATAGGCTGGGCTTATAACTCATCAAAAAGTGAACGTCCGCTCGTTTTCCGTAGTGTCGGACAGATGCACGGTTCCCACGTTTTACTTTGGAAAAGGACTAATATTCTATTTTCATCTACGCTTGTCTATTTTCAATACGAACTATGGCGAAAACGATAATTGTCTGATCACTATGCTTTTGATTTAACTAGCTGTCCTGATAGACTTCGCACTTTAAAAAGCAATTAGCCTGCCACAATTCAATAGAAAAATAATTGTTTCTTTTTAGTACTTAATGTAGAAAAAAATAAAGATTTTCTATTTCGTACACTGCAAGACTTCAGTAAAAACGTTTTTTTAAATGTAATGTTATAAGTTAAGCGATTGTTTTTGTTTGATTAACGTCAAACGTTTGATAGAGGTTTAATTTTTTAATAAAGTTCACTAAATTAGTCAATCACAGCTACTCCAAACTATAAAGTATAAATATTCGAATAAACCATGTGTGAGTCTGAACACTACATGCATAAAGAATAAAATTGAGATTAAGTTACACTGGTATTAAAAATAAAGAATGTACTTTCCTTTTTTACATATTTTCAATTTAAAGCGAACCTGTTTTAAAGCGATAGAATTATGAACAATGGTTTATAACCGTAGCCGAAAGCAACGACCAATAATTTAAAAGGGAAAGTTAAATATAAAAAGTTAGTTCAGACATAGCGTATATGAGGTTGAGGTATCAACAGACTGGAGAAATAGTCTTATTCTTATTTCTAATGAAAATAAGTCCACATTTTTTTTTAATGTTAACTGAACAATGAAGAATATGTAATAATATGACCAAGTTGGAAGGTATTTTTTTACCTAAGTGAGGGTAAAAATGTCTATAATTTTCGTATGTAAATAAATCTTTGATTTGTCCTTGAATATACTTTATTATTTTTGTAAAGCCGCACCAGGACGTGCGTCATGCTACGCCAACTCTATAACAGCGACCGTAGTGACCGCTACGTGCTACGCGTAATGAAGCTACGAAAGCGATTAGCATCGCTCCTCGGTTTAAGCATAGTAGAAGAGCAGGTAAAATAAACAAATCTCTATATTATTAATAACGGAGAAATAGCATTCGTAGTGTCTTAAGTGCCGTGATATTCGCTCATGACTAACTATTAGGAGAACCGAAAAGTAATGTTGTTTCTGTCGACATATTTTACAGGAAAACCGATTGATTTTTATCGCTCCAGCATTTGAAAATTTGTAAACTTGTTAATAATGTACTCGTGTGAATTTAACCTAAAAAAGACTATATAGCTTGCCGGTCCCTCTAATAGATCATTCTATATATACATACATATATATATATATATATATATATATATATATATATATATATATTTAAGTATTAGTTTTGGTATGCTTAAAAATACAATAAACGAAACTTTTTTGCTGTGCGTAATTTAAAAAAAAGTGCACATTCGTCCTCAATGAACGCACTTATTGTAAGATTTGCTTTTATGTGTATAATTGTTTTTTCGTTGTGATTACGTTGTTATTTAGCCATAAAAATAAAATAAAATAAAAAATAGTGTTTATTTTAATATTTATTCCCTCATTTTAGTTCCTTTTAGACAAAACACACAAAATATCATTGTCTTTAAATGTTTATGTAAAAAGATAATGTTCCTCAAAGAAATCAATACTGAAAACGAGAAAAAAATATTAAAAAATCTCTTATTCACACTATGTAAGTCTGATGGAATAGTATAATTCATTACTGATCTATTTAGTTTTTGTTCATAAAGACACTGGAAAAGGAAATAAATCATTTAAAATAAGCGAAAGAAGAAGTACAATGGACGGTCTTGTCGCAATACGCAATTTCTTCCAGACAATGGTGATGGTGTTTGTTAGCACGAAAAAATAAAGCTGGCGGTTGATGGTTACAGAATGGGATATAAATTCGATGTACATAAATATTGAAAAACAGGGTAACACAGATATGATTAAAATAATTAAATTTACTCATTTTATCTATAACAAAATCACGAAGCGAAAATTCTACAAAAATTTTTACAGGGAAAACAAACACTGAAGATTACGTTACTGGCTCTTCGCTTAGGCCGCGTGGACTTAGTAACCGCCCGCCAGTTCGTCGACTTATCGCATATCTACAGATCGGCCATTAAACGAGTACTAAATAAATTGTATAGTAATAAATTATTGTACGAGGTATATGTATTTCGTCTTTTTGCGACCACTGACGCAACGTTTTTGACGAATTTCAAATAAATAAAAAAACGTTTTGTATTTTATTTTTTTCATGTCGTGTATGTGTGTAACGGAGTGTTGATGGCACTTTTTTAAGTGGACTTATTAAGACACAAAGTCTCTATAATGACTTAAGGGGTACATAGACATTCTACCTGATTGTTAAAGTAGATAAGGTTTTTCAGGATGATAGGTAAAGACCGCGAGAGGGGATCATCGGTAGGTTTTTATTGTCGATTAAATAGGTTGTAGTTTAATGTTCAAAACCGTGTTATGGGAAGGAATTTTTAGTTGCAAGTGTTTACGTTCCTAGTGCCATATTAGCTTTTATCCGCGAACTGTTCATACTACTAAGACAAACAGTGAACTTTCATGACAAAAATATTGTCGCAATAAACGCACCAACTTAATATTTTATCGATATCTGATTATAGTTCACCGAAGCTTCATAAAAAACTGGAAAGTTTGTGTTATTTTTTGCCGTGAACAAAACTCATCTTCCGTTTGTGGATTTAAATCTCAACAGATTAGCATTTCCCCAAGATGAGATTGCCTTTTATGTATGATCCAATCGTTTAAAGATAACTTGACTCATATATTGTTATTGTAAAGTTGGTTACTTAATGTAACGACAACATTAACTCTTATCGGACGACGATCACGTTTCGTATGCTTAATTCTCACCAGGTTGTAGTTAATTTTAATAAATATGAAAAAAAAATGGTTTTTATTATTTATTTCAATTTAACAATTTTCTTAAAGAAATAATCAAAGTAATACATTTATATTTGTTTTTAATGTGTAGTATTTTTGAAACATTATCTGATGTTGAAGATACTATTAAAATTATTTTTTATCAAAAAAATAATAATAATTCAAACACTAAAAAAATTATTGAGCTGCATAAGGTAAATGCTTTGTTGGTAATGATAAACTGAAAAAGACAGATGTATGCGCATTCAATAGGCAGCAAGTTTCAACATGATCCAACTTGTCACCTCACACTTGCCATACGACCGCTGTAGGGAACTACCGTTGTCACGTCAGAGGTGACTTGCGACCGATAAGGGTTAAATATAAGAGCCTTAATTAATTTAGATTTAGAACCTTTTTCACTGCGGACCTAAATCAACCAAAACACGTTAAACAAGCAAGGTTTATGGAGTGTCAAGCGGATACGGAGACCCACCCCGCTGCCGCCGTCGTTCAAGGTTAAGGGCAATGCTCCTCTCGACCTCTCGAGGTATTTCTAAGCGTCATTTAACCGCTTATCTAAGATCACACGCAAAGTCCAGACCGGCTCGCACGAGAAATTAGAAACACCACACCTGTGAACATTTTCAACACACGCCAACGAAACAAGGCAACGTTCGTATTGTAATTATGGCGCAATAATTATTACTGTATTAACTCTGTAATTTTGCAATTGATGCAATACAAGCCTTTTACCTAAGCTTGATCCTAAAGCCATTAGCTCTATTTGTGTAAAAATATTTTATCTTGCCTACTAAAATGTTAATTTTATTATTAAAGCGTAAATATTTTGTAAAAGGGGCACTGAATTTTTTCTTTTTTTTTAAAGAAAGCTGTAGTTGGTAGGTTAAAGGTGAAAAGGGTAACATATAATATATTAACACACTGCCGGTTCTCTTCCTTTAATAATGTTTATTTACAGGATGATTGAAAATAGGCGTGAAAGCTTTAGTTATGCTGACAAAATTACTCAATAAATCATTCTGAAACATTTTACGTGTATTTTTTTTGTGCAGTACAATGTCAACATTAACAAATAGTAAATAATAATTTGTTTTAACATGTAGCTATTCGAATTATGAAAATGTTTTTCCTAAGAATATTATCATTACATTATTTACAAAACCATTGATTTCTGGATAGAGTATACGGTATATTAATCAATAGCAAACAAGCGATGTATTTACTCTTTTAAAACTTACTCCTGTAACTCACCCTGTATATTGGATTAAGACCTCGGTCATTTCATTATTATATAAAAAATATATATGCATACAAATAATACTCTTTAAAAACTCAAGGTCAGCATATAACTTGCGTTACCTGGAGTGAAGGTATGTAAAAGAAAAATGGCCGCTAATTGACATCGTCCGTCAAGGAAACATGCAATCTTGATAGGGATTAAATTTTCTTTGTGGCCAGCTATAAAATAAAGGCTAGATTCGACAAGACTGTTATAGTAGCTTATCGTTTTACGTGGTCAGTACAACAAAACATTTTTTTTTAAATACAAAACGCTGTTGTCTATTGTGTTAGCAATGGCCAACGAGGAAAGAGAACTGTAATGTATTGTATTGTGTTTAAGTATAATTCGTTGTGCATCTTATTGAGAATTAGTTGGTAAGCCTAGTATTATTGTAAATTGTGACAACTGTAAGCTGACAGAACTTAAAAAAACCTCTCTAATGAGAACTTCTTAGCATTCTCTGGGTTCATAATGGTGCCGGCTCCTTCGCGTTGTAAGAGAGGTCGTCCGGGTACAGTGTGATAGCTGGATTAACACGTCCTTGCAAATACATTTGTGCTCACGAGATTCTTCTCCCTACCTAATCAAATTTAAAATGATCCTCCAATGCTGCTTTAAAGCACGTTCTAGAATGAACTGATGTTCGCCTTTGACAGGCTTAAATGCTTCAACAGTTTTAAGTAATTTCGTTTTTTAGCTATGAATTTATTCCTAGATATTTCATTAAATAGATCGTAATACTTGTCCGTCTTGGTTGTGTAGTCTTTAGATATATTTGCTTTTCAGGAAACAAAGTTCTAATAGTATTACATGATTTGAAGTTCTTGAACACAAGAATAAGTCCCGTTTAATAGACGTCACGGCTGTATCCAAATATTATCCCACATGTCCAGCATCAAGCAAGTGTGCCGGTCACCTCACATTGCTAAATTTACATGATGATAAACAATTTGTTATTCATAATTTCAGCTGCGAGGTGTCCAATGCTGGACATAGGCTTCTCCCAGAGATTTCCAATAGTACCAGTTGGAAACCTGCATCCAATACTCGTATCTTCTGATGACCTAAGTTGTCTTTCCAACCTGTGAGCTACGCTGCGCTCGCCGGTCTGTGGTCTCCACTCCAAAACCTTAAAGCTCCAGCGGCATCTGTTTTGCGCGATGTGGCCTAGCCAACGGAACCCTCAGTAAGAGACCACTTTTTAGCAGCATTTAACCAATTAAATCAGAGATTTTGGTCAAGCATAGGAAATAGACGAGGAAGCATAGGAATTAAAGCGAAAAAACACTCATTCGAATAACAGATATGCATGACTAATGAACCAACGGAGCTTCTGTTACCATAGTTTTAAGTGACAATACAAAACGTACGAGTATTCAAAGAAATGCATATACAATGTAAGCATGAATCATAAAAATTATTACTGTTCATATCGTATCCGTGATTTAGTTTAAGCACTATCTGCGCCCTACTCCCACTTAAACCCACAAGCTAATCTGTAAATAGGGCAACAGTTATCATCCGTCAAAAGAAAAAAACCAAAGCATACAGAGTAAAAATTTAAAAAATTACGTTACGTCAAGTTCTACAAAAAACCTTGTCTAATAAACTTCAATGTCCTAAAATTGTCTATGACCAATGTATATCGTCCAATGATAGATTACAACTTAGAATTCGAATCAGAAATGATATTTCGTATAGTAACGACACCACGGATCGGCAGACCATTTTTTATAGGTCTTTGGACGCTGCATACCAGCAATGAATGTCTTCTCTTCGTCTTCTCGTCATCTTATTTATTTCTGTTTATTAATAAAGTTAAATTTTAACGATGTTCCGTTTAAAGTAATATATTATTTCATACTTAATGTGCGACAGTTGCAATGACAGCTAAGTGTGAATAATTAACTGGATATTAAATGAAAAATAACATCGTAATGTAATTTCAGTGACTCAACATTCAACTGCGTAAAAATCGATGAATAGCTTGAAATACGTGGCTGCGCTTATCTAAGCCATAAAAATAATAGCTGTAGGTTTAAAAAATATAAATTTAAATTGTATATTTGTGTTATTAAACTAGTAATTCGTGGATTATTATATTGGGTTCAAGGACAGTTCTGTCGTATTTTAAATACGCAGGTTATTTTTCTTTGTAAATAAAAACATCGCATACATCATATAACAGTTGGAGATCACCTTAAATCTCTTAGGTTTTTGTTTAAGCGGTGTTTTAGTTCCACATAAATGAAGAACAAGTCTGACCGTGTAAGAATGTGTTCATCACCTCTAATTAGTAACAATGTTGAGCAGATTTTGGAAAAGCTGATTACTGAAGATGACAGTTACATAACAGTTTTCAGCAACAGTTTCAAAATCGAGTATCCACCAATGAAAAATATCGTTTTGTTTATGGTGGGGATAGGAAAGGTCCAGTGTACTACGAGTTGCTGAAACAGGAAAAAACCATAAACGCGGATCTGGACTGTAATCGGCTGGTAAAAATAAATACTGCTATCAAATAAAAAAGGCCAACACTAGCGTCTAGAACAGAATTGTTCTACCATAATAATGTTCGACCGCATACTGCAATGGAGATAACAAAAACCGGAAGCGTTAAGATGGGAATTCCTCAGTCACCCTCCATATTCACCTGACATTGAACCATCTGATTTCCTGTTCAGGTCTCTGCCAAAATTATTTTACGGTAAAAAAAATCTTTTGAAAGTGTTTCTATGGCAGTTGTTGACTATTTCAATTCCAAGAACAAGAACTTCTTCAAAATAGAAAATCACAGGTTTCCTGAAAGATTGCAGTAAATTGTAACAAACAAAGGAGCGTATAAGATTGATTAATATTATAATAAACACATTGTTATAAATAGGCTTACATATTTTCTTTAAAATACGACAGAACTTTCCCTTCAGACCAATAACGAATTCCGCTTGTATATACAATACTTAAGTATCCGAAAAAAGTTTATACTAGCTTTCTGTCCTCTGGATAAATTAACAATAAAAACAATTCAGCGGCAACGAATGTTATGAAATAGTAATTACGTCGTCAGATCGTACAAAATTGTTAAATATAAATAAAAACTTTTATGCAATATAAAAATTTTATTTGCATGTTTTATGGATTAGTTGTAAATAATTTTTTTCCATCTTTTTAAAATTTCTAATATGATATATTAAAATTAGAAATTAGTATTTTAATTTACAACATTCTCGAAGTTAATATATCTGCTATTTTACACATACAGACGAACGGATATAGAGAATAAATAAAAGTCACCCATATATATTCACGTGGCCTATATAATCAAAACAAGTTTCGGTAAAAGTAGCTTTAATGTTTGGTTTTAGAAGTTTAGCTTATGTCTGACATCTGGGTTCTATAATTCCTGCATCAATTAAATTTTATAGAGATAGAAAGGAAACACGACAATGTAGGGTCACATTGGCTGTCATTCGTAGAAGCTGATGGTGCGGGCATATTCCTGCAAACACTAGTTAGTCATGCTAACGATTCCAATGTAATGCAAGAGCCGGCAGGGCACCGATAGCATCGTCTGCGCTGTACGAGCATCGGACACGTGACCACTTCGATTGTTGATAGTAACACGAACCCTATAAATTTAAATAAATAAAGTTATACAAAATTTATGTACATAGTATTTCTAGAGACATATCTCTGTTAATATTTACGAGGTGTAACACTGAAATTTTTTGGAATATAAAAATGAAAATAAGTTTGTGTTGTAACATCCAAACTTGTATGAAAAATAGTGATAGACACGGTGGGGTAAAAATAAGCTGTATACTCCTAGTTGTGGTCTTCAAAAATCAAATAACTTATTTGTGGTACATGGTATACGTATCATATATACGAATAGTAATTTCAGATCTGCCGCTGGAGATTTAAAACGATGTTAATACGTTGGTGATAGTCATTCTGGAAGTTATTTAAGCCCTTTCCTTACCGCAGTCCGTTCCACCGAAGTGACGCTACTGAACTGGGCATGCGCACATTGCAAGGCGGTAAGCTGATCTTGGAATTTTCTCATTTTTTGTTACATATTTAAAGATTTTACTGGTATATCAATAAAAATAGAAGTTGGGATAATTCTTAGTAATTTATTTGGCTGTGATATATCTTAAAACAGGGATCTACACATAAGCTCACATTACAGGGTGGATCCGGCTAACTCCGGCGCTGGTTACCAAAGGGTTAATGCCAGGCATTCTTTATAAAACTATATTTGTAAAGAGCAACTGTTGAATTTCTCGCAGGCTCTTCTTAACAGAACTACTTTTCGAGCCACAATGCTTACATTTTATGTTGATACGAAAGTGCTTGTAACAGCCTATTCGAAAAAAAGAAAATTTATTTATATCTATAAATAAAATATTCCCCATGACGTTTATGTATCACTGTACACTGATAAGTGTTATAAGATGCAAAGGGTTAAAATCTCATCGGGGTACTTGCCATGTGCTTTTTAATCAAAGCCTCTTTCAGCATTTTGAAAACATATTCCACATTTTATACTTACTTTTAAATGTAAATGTAAATTAAAGTCGCATAGTGTAAGGATATAATTAAAAATATTGACACAACAATTCCTCACATACGGTAGTAAACTACTTGTTTCTTCATTTAGGTAGACGGGCTAATATTCTGCAGATTAAAACACTAGCCAATCATATCTTTGTCTTAATTGTTGTTGACAATTCAAAAGTAAACGACCTGTCTTTTGAAAATCGTAAAAAACTAAACAAAGAAAATGTTTACATTTTAAATACATAGTGAGGCAGAGATATAATTTTAGTTGCAGTCAATTTGTAATAGAATTTGGTAATACACATGAAAATAAATAGCACAGTTCTATTTTAAAATCATTCTAATTTATTTTTAAACTGGCCAGTTCCACAAACTTTGTGTCACTAACGTATAATTAGTTTCGTGAAGCAACCTTTCGATTTTCAAATTAATCGATACATGTTCTGAAACAAGAATAGCAATCATCTGTCACCTATAAAACTTTAAGTATACGGAATTGTATTTTAGAATACCGGAATCAAAAGAGCATGTCAATGTAAACAAATATGTTTGGTGTCATATTCCATTTATTCTAATATATTGGTGACCTATTAATTTGACGCGTCTTTTCTAATCTATTCACACTACCAAATTAGGTGTAGTGTCGTCCACATATAAAAAAATCAGTTGATCTACTTTTAAAACTTTCACTTTGATTTATAAACATAAATAGTTAAAATGCGTTGCAAGATAATTTATATCCGTAAAGATTGAAATGAATATTAAATGTTGGTGAGTAGCATAACATGGAAAAAGAGATGAGAGACACACCAGTCTAAATTCCACAAAAAAATATTATGGAAATAAACCAACAAATAGAGATGTACATGAAAAATGGCGACAACATACAAACGAAATACAATTTAATAAAAAATATGACTAAAATACATGTAATTCTACTACAGCACTGCATGAAAAATAACAGTAATGTTGTATATGAACTCGGCTACATTGTAGATGTGATGCCAGGTCTTTATGTCCGTGCTCATGCGACTGACCGCGAGCGTTGGTGGAACAGCTTGCTCGCGGAGTAAATTACTTTTGTCTACATTTAATGCAATAGATAATATCGTCGTCCCATCGAATATACCCGTGTTATGCTATTGCACCTTGTATTAGTATTTATTACACCTTGTGATTCTTTTTGGGATTCTTTCTAACGCAATATAAAGGAAATTTAAATGTTTAAATGTTTTCTACAAAAAAAGCAGTATTAACTTTTTACGAAAATAGTTTAACGAAACTCAAACGGTGAACCACTATTAATTAAGTCGTAAGAATGAATACGATATTATTCGCGGGAAAAAATGTTGGATAAGTTTCCAGTAATGGGTGTTACCGGCTACTTTTGTACTTTTTTTACGAATATATTTACGGTTACGTCTTATTACCATAACCTAATTTAAATAATCGATTACAAATTAAGCCAATGTAATTCGAAAAAAAATCTGTAAAAACTATTGCGGTTAAAGAGTTGGCAGAAATGTACACGTGAATATGTCGCATTGAAACCTTACTAATAACGGTCAATATCAATTTTCGTTCAAGTATATGTATATAAAAATATATTTATGTTTAATTGTTTTAGCTCATAGATCCCCTTGCAACGCTTATGCCTCCCCCAAAGATATCTATGGGGGAAATACCATAATCGCTGCAGTGTGATATTATGGTACGTACTCTGACTCTGCTGCCCACCCTCTGGAAACTTATTGAAGAAAACTCGCAATCCGATATAATTAATGCACAAAGTGTGAATTATATAAGATTGCATGCCGGGAATCGAATACGCGACCTACGATCGCAATTCTCAGACTTCTATCGCTGGGCTACTACAGCTGGCAATATGTTATAATACGTAATTATAAATACAATAATATAAACTTTACATCAGTTCGCACTTGTCTAAGATAATAAAAAATTGACCTATTCTCAAAAAATGCTTCCCAACCATTTTCTTAAAAAATAGTTGGCGATATTTCACATCTTATATTTACCGGTAACGCCTCCATAATTCCGAATTAAGTGATTTTTTTTTAAATTTAGACGGCCATAGGAAATGTGACCTCGTAGGTAGGATGTAGCCTGACAGAGAACGTGGGATATACGAGGACCATGGGAAACATGGCAAGTATGATTTATATTTGGATTAGGGATACTATGATTTTATACCTATTATATCTAAAATACTACAGATACAAAATCTACAGAATTTATATGAAGCCATTTTGCTTTCGTGACCGAAAACAAACTGGCACCGATGTTATAAATCTTGGCCGTGAACACGGTGGAAAAGAACCACCAAGTCCAAAATAACACAATGACAGATGACATGCAATGCTAGATAAACACTCTTTTTATTAAAATCGTTATGCTTAATAAAAACATCGAACTAAACAAGATATTACAAAATTAATTCAATCACGACTGAAAAATATATATATACGACGTAAGTTTACCGTTGTTTTTATTATCAGTATAATTTTGTTATCAGTAATTTTGTTATATCATACTTTATAAAAAGAAAACAATTTCTATAAAAATTCATGAGGGCTGAACCTAAAATAATGAAATAACATTACAAAGATAAAATTTATAATGTATTATTTAAGGTTATGTAAATACCGTTGTACAAGAAGCAGCTATCAAATGATAATAAAACAACTTACCATGACGGATTTTGCTTGAGTTTAGAATTGTTGTACAGCGCCCGTGGTGTGCTGGAGAAAGTGAATCGGCCCTTCTGCTTCTGCTGTGGGCCTTCCACAAGCATCGAACGCATCGACATTGCAACAGGTGGGGCTCCGAACACACAACAAGCCACACACACCGACCACACATATGTCGATAGTGTCTTCTGACATATGTCAGTGGGACCATTTGAATATTGAATTCGAAATATTCATCCTCTTTTCGTGTAATTCACCGATAACTGACATTGCTCTGTTAATGTCCTCGTCCGGTGTCACTGTCCTTTATTGTTGTTATTTTTCTGTCTGTCGTAGCTATGGTGATAGATAAACAATCGTTTCCAGATAGTGCCGAACAATCGTCGAAAAACTAAATTTGTAAAACTGTAACTGCGTTTATATTTTAAAGTATCCTTAATTATTCCTGGGTATGAAGTTAAAATACTATGATAACGTGAAAAGTAACTAAAGATATATTTTAGCATAAATATTTTTATAAGACGTGAGCTGTGCATAAATAAAAAAATTTATGTTATGTCGTAAAACTTCAATGCAAAAATATTTTTTTTATTACAATTGTATGAAGTACTTAAATAATATATAATAATTTTATTTGTGTAACTGCCATCTATCGATTAAATTACACACATGTTCTCATTACATGCCATGTCATGAGCGGTGGAACATGATATGCTTTGTATAGCAGTTACAATAAAACTCAATAGATGTCGCTGTATCAAATTATAAGTTATACTTTGTTTTCTTAATAATTCGAAAACTTTTCTTTTCTTTTCTATTGTTTCTAGCTTATCATCAATTCGTGAGCGGTCTTCGTTTTGAGTACATTTCTTGTTTTTTTTTTGTTATCTACATTGCTTGCCATTTTTTCAAGATTTATTATTTTTACCACACTACGTTGCCAAGGCAGACAAAACATATATACCGTATGAAACAATAAATATACTGCTTGCTGAAGTGGAAGCAAAGCAGACACAAAAAATCTTTGTGAGACAAATATATTTTTTAAGTAAACAATTTAATTTTACGTTAAGTAAATAATTATGGAAAATTAATGGAAAAAATATATTTCTATTTCAAGTTTCGTATATTTGCTACCGGATGAATTGAACATGTTTTATATATCTAACAAGAATAAAAACCTTGATCCTGTATTTCACTGCACGTAATTACTTATTACATTGCTAGTAACTGGTGGTGCGGATAGCGCTTGGCGCCGTATCCATCATACGCCATTACGGCATATACTACCATAATTCTTGAAGTTTGCTACCATCTTAAATATTAAGAGTGCTGCAAGTATATAACTCAGAATTTGCGGACACAGATTCTGTTTTAATGCTAAATGTTCGTTTATGAACCATCTTACAAAGTTAACTCACCATAATTCAGTATGACAGTCCCCAGTTCTATCAAAGTAGAATGTCGCGGGTCTATCGCATTAAACATATAACATATACGAGTCAATTACGTTCTCGTTATCAGTGCATTAATTTCCTTTTTTTTTGTGTACATTTATTACAAATTTTTTAATCTTGTATGTGCGTACCATTTTAATACAAAGATATACACAAAACTTTTATTAGCTTCATTATATGTAAAATATTTTTAGAATAAGTTATTAAATGTTAACTTTGTTGGATTGTGAATAAAACAAATGACAAATTAAAATTTAAATATTTGTAAATGTTGATATAAAAATATCCGGTTATATTTAATGCGCATTTCAGAGCGTATATGTAATAAAATTCCACAAGATATCTTACACCTACATTTTCTTACTTTTAAGTCTAAAATTAGAAGTATATTATAAAAAAAATTACTACATCATTCAAGAGTTTTTAGTTGATCGAAATGTGTGGCACTTGGTTTGTTGACTTATTGATGAGTTTGTTGACTTGTTTGACTTATTTACATGATTGAACTATGTATAAATCAACATTGTTAAATTTATTTTAAAAAGAACAACTGTTGAGATACCGGCTGGTTCTTCTCAGCAGATGACCATTCCGAGCCAGTGATAGTTTACTCACGGAATAGTAAACGATTCAAAATTGCGTGATATATAAATTACAGAAGACAACATTTAACATTACAAAACATTGTTTTTTTTTTAATTTATCTCCTTTTTGAAAGTATAGCCTATGTTAATCTAAATTTTGTATTATGAAAAATAATTTGACTAAAAATCGATTATTATTATATTAAATATGACAAGTGCATAGAAGAAAGATAGACGACAGTGTCGATAGTGTTCGCTGCATATAAATGTATTCCCTAATAGTTCTTAATGGCAGTATAAAAAATATCAACAAACTTACAAATAAAACTACCATCACAACACAAATAATGCTGGCAATAAATCCGTTCTGCCCTTTTTGAAACTGCTCTACTATGACTTGACAAATTTCCCGCGCGCGGCTCCGATGTATCCCCGATGAAGACGTCATAAAATAATGATACTGGATCTTTCCGCCAGATCATTCTCCCACATAATTACCCCCGAAAAACTTTAAAAATCTTAAGCATTTTGTATCTTAAATTCATGGTATGAGAATACAAAATGGTGTGATTGGCTTGTTGCAAGGGCGTTGCAAATACGAAGGACAGAATTGTCAAAGCGTACAGCAATAAATATAGTTGGTCTTTGAGCGGAGCAGCGCGTGGTTTAATGATCTGTGCACGACGTCGCAGCGCCACTTCCGCGCGCTTTTGTCGTAAAAAAGCGTGCGGCCGTCGCGTGGCGCGTTTCCGGCTGCCATTTTTTACGAAAGCAATGAATGGATAGCTCTGTATTTATTGCAATTCTTAATGAATTGGAACGTTCTAATACCTTTCATATATTATTAAAAACGTATGTATAAAATATTTATGCAATTAACGTCTGTAAAACAATAGAAAAAGTGAGCATTATTCTGCAAACTTTTTTCACGGGGTTAATTTTCCAAGGCGTTTTTTTGTGGATATATCATTATAGAAACCAATTTAGTTTCATAATTTGTTCCATAGGATGTTCACTGTTGGACATGGGCCTCGCCTATTAATTTCCAATAGTACAGTGAGGTGGTACGAAGGGGCTAGCATCCAGCGTCTTTCTACGATGGATTTAATAAAGTCGTTCGTTTATTTTGTTGGCGGACGAACAAAACTTCATTTTACGATCCGTGCTCTCTATTCCAGAACCTGAAGGCTTCAGCGACTTGAACTTGCCAATCTGCCGGGCTATGTTAATTAAGTTAAATAACAATAAAAGTTACAGATTTTATTCGTAAGAATCTCCTAGACTTCAAGTTAATAAGAAAAATATTATTTACTTTATTTTTATTTTATTTTCTAAACAAAACTACTTAAGCAGTACGCAAAAGGGAGCAAAAGCTACAAGTATTATACGAAGCTATTGGTTAAGATACTACATTATTAAACCAATTGATTGAAATTAAGAATTTTGAACAAGCATGTTTAGAGATTTGACTTCAAAGCTATGAGCATTTGTTGCCAACTGTCGTACTTCCGCGTTTATATGTGTGATTTTAGTTAACTTTTTAGTTCGTATTGCGTCGCTACGAAATGTTGGCCGCGACCGGCGCACGCGCTACCGTCAGTTTGGCTCCATTGGCGTGAGCTTGACGCTTATTTATTACGGAATAAATACAAATAAATTACAATGTCATTGCTTTTTCGTGGTCACTTATTACATCTATAATACAAGAGTAGAACATTTATTTCCCAGCCTTATTATCACTTAAAAATCGTTCACACTGTAATAGGATATTTTTTACAAGTTTTTGTTTTATAATATAACGGAGAGTATTTTGATTCATTACACAATTGTTCACAAAAGTTACCAATTTTATGAAGTCTGGAGAAAAGCTTAGCGAAGAATGTATAATTAATATATAATTTATGTATTTTTAGTTTGCTAACCGTATGTAAATAGATCAGATTGTCATATTTATATCGATATTTATAAAGGTTAATATGTAATAAAATGTAAGAAACAATTGGTACTTATAATATAGTAATACTTCTTGAATTAAAAAAAAAACTTTGTTTAATTATGATGTATGAACTTAGACTTTCTATCGATTTCAATTGTAAATACCTACATTAATTTACAATGAACTAAATTTTAGACTGCATTTTGATTCTAAATTAAAGTTTCAATCTCACGCAGTCGTTACAAATCGGGTTGTTTAAAAAAAATATTAACAATCTAGCAGCGAACCGATCGCCATGATGGAAGACAGTGTGCGCTTTTTGGGACAATGTGTTCAAATCTAATGACAGTGACAGTGAAACAAGAAAAGTCGCGTTTGATAAGTGTAATGAATTGTCGGACGTCGAGACTCGAAGAGAGGTGCGGCGAGACGACCGGGGGCTTCGACGAAAAACGTGGCTCCGACCAATTTATTAGAGTACATCATACATATGTATCGTGACCCGCCTCTGAAAAACCTAACTCTAATGAAATCAATTGAATTATACATCAGGTTTGTCCATTTCAAGAATCGGACGGCGCGGCGAGCGGCAAAAAGCCGACAGTCCCGCCGCAATCGCCCGGGTTCGATCCCGACGCGCGCGGACACCGCTGGGACAGCCCGTTAACTCTTTTCACCATCCTTTGTACTTGCGTTTTTCAATCTGTTGTGAATCGCAACCCCCCTCGGGGCTTAATCAGAGACTCATTGGCAGAAAGGCATGATTTTATACTACAATAAAAACACAATTTCAGAACGAAGCTTGAGCTAGTTTTTTTTTGAAAAATGTTAAATTTCAAAAGTTAATCTATCTAAAAAAGTAAAAATAAATCGCTAAACGCTTATCAATATAGGCGTAAAAATCGGAAACGGGTCTACCAATTCGATTTTTTTTTTAATTTTTTTATTAATGTGCTTATGTAGATATTTTCATTAATAATTTTAATAAGATATTTTGAATAATAAGGATCTCCACTGCTAAACCTAGGCTTGCCCCAAAGATTGAGAAGAAGACCGGTTGGGAGCAGCTTGTGTTCAGAGTTTTCCGACAACCTTAACAAAGTTATCTGTTCATTTTGGGGGGACGCCCTGTCTCCCTTCTATTCTTTTGTTCTCCATTCTGGTCCGCGGTCTCCATTCTAGAACTTGAAGGTTCCTCTGTTCTGAGCGCTGTGTGGTCAGGCCTCCTTCTCTTGATCTTGTCACTTCGCTGGTCTATGTTACTGTCTTTACTAGGAAATTTGTGAGACAAACATGCATGAATATATCACTTTTAACAAATATAATTAATCAGATGAACAAGTATATAATAAAATTATAAAAATGTTTATGTAAAATTTTATTTACCTAAAATAAATTAAGACTTCAGACATATAGTAGTAGTAACAGATAAGTAAAATATGAAGTCACTTTAATTCCATACCCAATTTTATTTAAAACTGGCTGACTCCACAAACTCGAACAAAATTATTAAATAAAAAGTTATTACACAAACATAATATTTATTCTAGTGCTATATTACATAACATTGCTGTTACTCTTTTCCGGTGGGTTATTAAATGTCAGGAAATGAATTCGAGCAGTGGTAGCCCAGCGGTGGAGGACAGACTTGCGATCGTAGGTAGCGGTATACAATCTTATATAATTCAAACTTTGCGCATTAATTACATAAGATTGCCACTGCTCACAGAAAAGTTTCCAGAGGATGGACTGCGGTATCCTGTACCTACCATAATACCAAACTACGAACACCAACCCGCCTGCTAAGCGTGGCGATTGTGTTATATCCCCTGATGGAAATCTTTGAGGGAGCCTCGTCTATGGGCTGAAATCACGACTACTACGAAACGATGATATAATCGCAACACATAGCAGTTCTTATGTTGGAAAAGCATAACTGGCTGTTAAAAGCCTGGATTTTCAAGATTGATTCTACAAACACCCAATGACTGTTCATGCGATTTACTTATTGCGAGTTGAAGCTGCACTGGAAAATGTAATTTTTTCTACATAAGAACCTTCTACAAAATTTCAGGAATCTTAAAAAAATTACGAATGAAATCGGTGAAGTCGTTCTCAAGACTAACGCGGCCAAGAGATTTATTTGTGTACTAGCTGTGGTTCCTTCGCGTGGAATTTAACAAAAAAAATCGCTTACTAAAGTTTTTTTCGGTAAAGAATTTTTTAAAATAAAATTAGCCTAAGTTACTTCTTCTTGCATCAGCCACCTGCCAGTATATATCTTGTCAAAATCATTTCAGTCATTTAAGAGATAAGCCGGAACAAACAGACGGACAAAAACTTTTAAAAAAATGTTATTTTGGTATATGTGCCGTAAATATATTCATGTGCTTTTTATTTATTTGTTTAGATAGAGTAAATATTTTGTAAAAATTGTTAGTTAGTATGCTTTATAGATAAGGCTATTATTATATATTTATATTTATATTATATCTATTTTACCCTGTATGGCGTGGTAACATATTTCAGTTTATTCAGCTAATACATATATAACCAATCATCCTGTATATTAAAGTTGTGTAGAGGAGATCACGGAGCGGCAAGTGCAGCATTAATGGTTACTTATAAGATGATCCGACGACCTGTTAAAGATTGCCGGCAAATGCTGGATATCCATGGATATAGTTCCTATTGGTAATCTAGGAGAGACTTTTATCCAGAGGTGCACATCCTTTGGCTGAAATTATTATGTAGATGATGGTGCTTCATAGCCTAATTATTTCTTTCTCTTTAGTTGAAGTCCTTCTTTATTTTCTTCCACCCCTCTCTTTCGCTATCTTGGCCAGTCTTTCGCTGCTATGCCGGCAACGTTATAAACTCATCGTTTCTTGGGCCTGCTAACCTTTCTATTTCTAGCTGGTAACTTCCGTTTTGTTGCTTGTATCCAACATGTGTAATAAGTATATAAAGTGATAAGTGTCCGGCTCAAAAACACCTTAGTTTCAAAGCAATTGTAAGTGTATCAGATATTATAGTTTTTATTTAATTTAAGAGCTTTTCTAACTTTGCGTCGCTCCGTACTTTTTGCTGTTGTCCAAATGTTTTATTTGAGAAAGTAATGTTATGGAAAGCCTTCTAAAGTGCATAACCACGTTTCTTAGTCTCATTTATAAGTGCGGTAATGTTTACTGACTACGATATACCGCATAAATGAAGCAATTTAGTTAAACTAACATTACGTAAGTTTATTTTATAATAGTGTATATTATTTGTGAGTTAAATTTAATTATGTTAATTGTAATTGGAGAAGACTTAACAATGATAAAAACATGGCATCGTTTGTTATTAAACTGTACACGAACTCGTGACGGCAGATGTTGGTATCGAGTCACCTGTTATTGCTTCCGATATGTAAAGATAATATGTTTTATGAAGGAGAAGGAAAACCTGTCTATATACGTCATAAAGGAGCATACATGCAGATGCTTTCGTAAGAGAAGTCATGGTAGCCCACAAATATTAAACAAGTGGAAAAAAGATGGAGTCAGGCTGTATGCGTCGCACACTGTTTTATAAAGGCTATTCTTGTGGACGACGCAATAATGTTAATTAAATAATAAATATGGCGGCGGTCGAATTCCAGTGACGCTTTTGGAGTTTGCACTGTTAGGGAATGTCATACAGCATTCATCGCGCCATAATCGGCAGCCGGTCATAACTATACAGGAGCGCTGTTATAGAGGCCCCGTAAATCGTAATAATGAACATTACATTGTTATCGTGACACTGACTAATGAAATGCTGGCCACATTTAATAATGGCGGAAAAAGTTTTTTTTTTTATTTTCGGCAACAATAATTTATGCTTCGATTTCCAGTTCCATTTTAATTGTCATTAATGCACTTATAACGAATTCAAAAAGACACATCAACCGAAAACCAGAGGTAGACCTCTTAAAAACCATTGTTTTCGGCAATATCGATGGTAAGAGACAAAGGGGGCGTAGTCTTATGCGCTACTTTCTCAAATCCACACCACGCTTAACACAAATATTTCTCAGGCGGTACAGGTCGCGAATAACAGGATATTATGGAGGAATATCATAAGAGATTACGTCACTTCATGATTGAGATCACGATACCTGGCATTGAGGAAAGATGCAAAGAGAAAAAAAACTCAACTCCCGATCATACTACATTGAACCGTTGCTAGAGTTTCTTCCGCTATTTCTTCTCCCAGCGCTAAGGTATTTCAAAATGGTAGTTGTGATATTAGCTAGGCAATAGTAACCGGCCAAGCCGAGGTTTGACCATCTCGGACTACCTTATGTTGGATTGCTAAGCGGGTATTATCGATAAGTAACAGCCCAAGCCGGGGTGCCTTCGGGGAGGCCCTGGAGTTTAGTCACACCATGGAGCGTTCACCGCAGCGATCTAACAGTACGGCGACCTCCCAGTCCGGTAAAATAATAGGTTGTAACGGCCTGAGCCAGGCTCCCCTGGGACCAACGAACTTCGTTACTTTTAAAGAGGTCCGAGGCTATCCTCATATCCGCTGAAACGGTACATGCCATTTGGGCAGCAGTGAGTATCCATTAAAAAAAATTGTAAATAAAATGAAAAATATTTGTAACAATTATAAATATGTAAAAACCATAGACAAACAAATTCTTTATTCGAGGGCAACCCGATGTTTTAAATTTGGAATATTCCGGCGAACATCGCTCTCCTGTCAATCAATTCAAATGTGTGCTGATGGGTCACGTGGACCGCCGGCTGCCATTTACGTAACTTGTTATTGTTTACCCTATGCATACTTAAGTTATAATTCGTTAAGGTACGCAACTGAAATGCTAAAGCTAAAAGTTATTGCAGTTTTATAATTAATCTAAGAAACCAATACCAAGAAATCGATGAGTCAGTAATTAAAAAAAAAATATAACTATTTGCACACTTTAAAAACACCTATGTAAACGCATCTTTATATTGGTGTACTATAATCAACTATTCGTTTCTGTTACTTGTTAAAACAAGTGGTCTTTAACATATAAGTTCAAACAACAGTCCAATCAGTTCGCCATTTTTTTTTATTCTCATCACGGCACAAGGAAGGTTATTGTTACGAAGATACATAGGTATTTTTTCCAATATAGACCATATATTAAATTTAAACATCTATTGTTACTGTTAAATATTTGACGTATACTGAAATAAAAAAAGAATTGTTAGGATTTCTTTATTTTTCTTTATTTACAATCCTAACTCATCATGCGTGGACAAGGCCTTTATTTGCATATGCTAGGTCATCATTTTTTTTGTTTTTATTTGCATCCTCTAATTTCTTTCACAATCCTGGCGTGAAGGATTATACTATTTTAATTATATAAGTACAAAAGAGGTATAGTAATCATTCTTTATTATTAGAAAATAAAATGAATAAATAAAGCGATCACTCTATAATACGTTTCATTTTTTATTGGATCGCGATAAGTCGATAAGTTCTTTAATAGATTATTTTAATTATAAATAAAGAGATCTTTTGGGGTACCAAGAATATAATATTATTTGAACATATATTTAGATTTACATTGATGACCATGGCGTACGCGTGAGCTATTATTTTATTGTTTGATAAAATGTATATGTTAATATGAACAGGCCTTAAAAAAAGTGAACATTATTCTTGATTCATTTGAAATATTACTATTTTAAATCGATTCTTAATTTAAAACAATTCTTATTTTAAAACTTGGTCTCTATTTGCAGTTATCAGAGATAAAGGCATATCCATGTTAATGTGACCTTGTTCTGCGTCTTTCGAAAATCGGTGTAACTATTCCGAACACAAGTAATAAGCTCGAACGAAAAACGAGCACGATATAAAAATATTACAGGTCATGAGTGAACAATCGACAATACCCGGCCGAAAAGAGCCGGCGGCCATAAGTTACCGGGACAAATAAAACGCGCTGACAATAGCGGCGAAACAGTAGCATGCATTTGCATATCGAACATCGCAGTCCTCTGCGCAGCGGTCGCGCCATCTCAATCTACCAGATTCTTTATACCATCGGATTAAGGTACATAATCGTATGCAATCCTCGCTAAGATTATACGAACCTTTGTGGCTTCATGTACCGGTATTGTCGATTCGTACGCGTTATTCTAAGGTTTGCTCTTTTAAAGAAATTCGCATATGAGGTGAAAATCTTATCTTGTTGCGGACTTTCGTACCTTTAGGGTATGGGACAATGACCAGTGAATATTGTTGTATATTTCTCATAAACGTACCGGGTGAACGGTTACAGGTGTTGAAGCTTTAAAAGGCTGAATGTATGGCCTATTTGTCAACAAAAAACTCTAAAGTTTTTATACATTTTGCAATAACTCTTTTATAGTTTCTATTAAAATGCAACAGACCAATAATTTCTGGCGGGAACACATTGTAAACCATAGTTCATTTTAACGATACTTCGAATTATTAAAAAAACGCATTTTTCTTACTATGCCATCATTACTTTATTTATTATTTTTTAAACCATTCATTTTTCAAAAAGGTGTACTAAACCTTAAACCTAATGCACTATACGTTCATACTTTTAAAGCTTTTACTTCAATAAAAAATCAACCTGTATTAGATTTGGGTAAATAATCAATTGACTGTATCCAAATCAACTATGGAGGTATGGTTTGGCCATCTCAGGCAACTATGGATTAGAATGTGATCAGCTTGAGTTAAGATGTGATCAGCGGTAGAGGACTGAAACTTGTGTTCTTAGGTTGCAGGTTCGATTCCTGGGATACAGTCTTATATTTACACTTTGTATATCAAGTTCAAAATCAAGTTACTAGAAGATAGGCAGCAGCGTTTTCTTCGTACCATAACACTACACTGCGATCGCCAACTCGCCTGCCATGTGTGGCGATTATTGTATATCTACCCATAGATATGATCAGGTGGCCATGGGACGTCTATTGGCTGAAAAGACGACGTAGAGTTGCAAAGTGCTCTAGCCGAGACTACTTTTCGGTAGTTCTTCCTTCTGCGTGAAATGATTCTTCAAAGTAATCTTGGTGGTCGCCCAATCCGAGGAATAACATAAACTGCTCGAGCTGAGATTCCCAAAGAGGTTTTCAAAATTGGTTGTGAAGTGATGATTTTATATGATCTTTAGTGATAGATGATACTATTAAAAAATAAAATGTACAGGTTGATACTGTCATCTGTAAAACACGCGCGGACGGTACTACGGTTTTTGTTCGGCGCTATTTCATACAAGAATATATAAATAAAAAGTAAATAGGTAAATAAAACTACCACATTAAAGAATAGTGATTTTTTGACGCTTTTTTCCTGACTTTCGAAGCGCGTAGACTCGAAACTGTTTACTGTAATTTTGTAAAAAAGATATAAATGACACAAAATTAAAAATGATGCAACGTATGAAATAGAAGTTCGAGCGTTTTAACCGACGCTGAGAACACTGTAAGATGTTATGTGTGATGATATTCAAAATTAACCAGATTTATTAACTCCTGATGATACCCGGATTAAGTGTCAAATTAATAATGCTAAATTCATAAGATAATTTATGTCCCGGACAAAGCCAGGCACCGGGCGATCGGACGCGGCGGCGTCGCGTGACCGAGCCGGTGTTATCTTAATTGGTGACCTTGTAATTTATAGTTAGTTAGGTATCTCCCGCCCGCCCAGCCGCCTTGCGGAACTACGCGGAGCTGATTACACAAATAAATGTTTTTAAATTCAAAAATTCTTTTCATTAACATTACAATTACATTTCCTATTGATATTCAAGTTGAGTCTACCACCTGTTCGGATGAAATACCCCAGACATAACAAAAGCGGACAAAAGAAACTAAGCGAGGTTATGAATTATTATGTAATATAAAATTACATAATCCGATAAATTTTAAAAAAAGTATGCTTTCTGCTATGACGTCATTTAAAACTTAGTAATCCTTAACACATAGAGGTCCTTAAACAACTTTTTTTTTAAATTTATCTAATGAAGCATTATGGGATCTTATCATGAAAATATATAAATTGCCAAAAAATATTTTCTTATACTATGAAGTTGAGTTTAAAATAATAATAATGTCCAATTGCAATAACACAAAAAAAACAAAATTAAGTGATTCGCTGAATGCGGGTAATAAAACGTTACACAATTTAAAACAGAGCAAGGAGGTTTTTAAACACGCCCAGATCTGAGAAGTGCCTATAAAAAATTAAGTCGCCTTTTTGTGGTCACTTATTTATCGATTAACTGGACATCCGTTACTGGACACAGGCCTTGAAAGACCTGTGTCCAGTAACGGATGTCCTATGGAAATTTTGATGATGGCCGATTCTTATCACTCAAAATAATTAATAAAAAACAGTATATATATGTATCTTAAACTCCATAATAGCCTAAAGTCGTTATAAGTCATTGTATGCTATCCGCTTTCAACCGATCCTTTTGTAAATCTATGGGTGCTCTATGTCCAATGGATGTCTTGCGACTGAAATAATGAAAATGAAACCATTGATCCTAACGGTCGCATCATCCCCGCACAATTCCTCTACCTTAATGTAATCATAGATCGGTGTGAGCAATACGTAAGACAACATTGATTTACCGGATCCGGCTGCCTAATCAAACGCCGACTGCGTCTCCCGACGCACACACGCCCGCGTCTACTCACACACGCGCGACATATCTCGTGCGTGGACTTAGCCGACAGTAGTATATAATGTAATTAGCTTCACAGACAAGCTAACGAGAAATAACATTGCGTGAATTTACTTTAGCAGTTCCACTCGGTAGCGTAAATTTTAGTTCGAACTATCTCGACTCTGTGTTATGATATTAATTAATAAAGAGGATTGTTGCCGTTTTAAGACAAAAGAAGAATTATATAATGTTTAAAAAAGATGTAGTTTACTAATGTTAACTGATAATATAATATATATTATTTAGTCCACTAGATGGACTAGGGAACGGTCGCGGGAAGTAGCTGCTTACGGGCAGCGCAAGACCGGTCATCATGGTGATCTTTCGGGGAGGCCTATGCCCAGCAGTGGGCGCCCACCGGCTGGAAAAGAAGAAAGAACAACATATAACGGAACAACATATTTTTTGTATTATAATTTTCTTTCAAAGAAATTAGAAAATTAGAGACTTATTACTAACCACTATGTAATACACATTCATAATATTTTACTAAAAGAGGAGATTAAAAGTAAATTGTGTTATACAGCAATTATTTCAGGATAATATATTTAAAAAGTAACAATTGAATACAGAATAGGAATTATATCTCTATTTGGTGACCTCAAAAACATAATCTGTATTTATTGTAGGCTATTATCTGATCAGTACGCGTTTGGGACATCCGTAACTTTAAGTTGATCAGTTTGCCCGGCGGTAAGGACTGAGACATGTAAGTCGCGGGTTCGATTCGTGGGACACAATCTTATATAATACGCACTTTGTACATTAATTATATAGAATTTCAACTATTCACATACAAGTTGGATGAATAGCAGAGTCTTTTGTGTAGTATAACACCATACAGCGATCAGCAGCAGGCGTCTACGGGCTTAAAAGGAAAATGTTAATTTACTTGTGTATTGCGTAGTTTCGACAAAACCACTTGGAGACTACATTTTTTTGTCTAAGTACATAAAATACTTGTGTAATAGACGATTCATTAAAATTAAGCGATAGAAATAGATATGCCTTCTTACTAGATGAAAAATAATTGATAATTTATACCGCGATGTGTAATGGATCACCGGATGATTTTTTTTATTCTGTACAAATGTACAGGCATTTGAAACAAAAAAATTGCTCCTTGACTTAATTGACTTTATATGTTATTTAAATATTAAAAAAATAAAATGTCAAACTCGTTACATTAAGGGGTTGTAAATATTTTATTTTGTAATCAAATTATAAGACACAAGACATAGCTTCATTGGCCAATAGTATTACATTCCATTTATAAGTTCAAATTTCGATATTAGAATATATAGTCAGTATAAGTTTTTAGTTCGGCTCGTGATCACTCATTTTAAAACAAAAAAGGTTGGGCTTAAAAACAATTTTGGACAAAATTAAGACTGAACAAAATTCGTCAAAACAAATTTACGCGCAATAGTCATCAAATTGTAATCCGTCATGGCGAAAAATTTATGAACAGTTATTGACTTATTCACCGCTATACTATCTTGCTTTGCTATTTAACTTTGTAACTTAAGTTTCAACGTTGATTATCTTAAAAAAGGTAAAAAAGGTAAAGAAAGGTTTGTTATACGAGTACCTGGCAATATAGGTTGTTAATAATATTATAAGGTTTGCAATTTCAATCTTGTTTATATTTTATTAAGTATCCAAACGAAAAACAGTTAAATGAAGTACAGTATGTTAAAATGATACGAGCGTTGTATTTACCTCATATCCCAAAATTTGCGTCTAACGAAAACAGTTTCGCGGCAAATTTACTAGGATATACGTAACTAAAAATAATTTTGCAAATGACTTTCCTTGTTGTAAACATTTAGCCAGTAAGATAGCTATATATTATATATTCTTTGAATATAAAAAGTTGTTCTTATTTTATTCCAATCAAAAATCTTATAAGCATTTGTAGACCGGGTATTCTTTCTTGGCACACGTGCGGTAAATCACCGCACCGCGCTGTATATCACATGCTATTGTTTGTACTGTCCGCAAGTTCGTGAAAAAACCGCCTCTGTCAGCACTAGTGATGTGCCATCACTTCATAGTCATCGATATTAATACCACTATTATTTATCCAAAACTTATAATAAGTAGTATAGGAAAAATAGCGATGTACATGAGTTTATCACTCGAAATAAATCCTGGCTTATTACTACTTTCTTTAGGCTTTGTAATATTAGTAATCCATTTAAAGGAAACTGCGTACGCTATCGAATAAAATTTCCAAGAAATGTTTCAAAATTATCATCAATTTAAATAGTCTAATAAACAAAATCTGGTAATAAAATTATCAGTTTAAATAGATTATCAGACAAGTAAAAAAACAAGTGCGTTATAATTTGATAGGAATTAAATCAAGTTGAGGTCTGTAGTAATAGTAAGAGGGATTCTGACAAGAGCTTTTTTGCCACATTTTTACATTTAAGTGAACTGTTATAGTGTAATGTACAATGTTTATATTGCTTTGATACAAACCTCCTGAGAAGGTGCGGGTTAAAATCTAGCGCATATCTTCTTCTTTTTTTTCAGCAGTTCAATTTTTACGATATGTCTGTAAGCCGTATGTTGTTGCATTATTATATAATTCACTCTTGTGCATGGCTCAAGGGATCAAATTTGTTATCTCCAATTGTATTTCGTAGTTTTTATTTATTTGGCGTCACTTTTGCTCAATAATGCCACGGAGAGGGCGATATTTGGTGTTTCTTGTTGAGATTTTCTTTAAATACTCGTTCCCCTGCTTTGTTTGGGGCAGAGATGTTACAATGTAGATGTAAAATTATTTTTTTTATTGATCTTTCGCCTTTCTTTCCTTACAAATTCTTTCTCTCTTTTCCTCTCATCCCTCACAAAACCTTTCAGTCTTCACGTTCCGATCTTCGTACTCCGCAGCATATATTTACTTACGATTTTTGTTTACTGGTCCTTTTATTAATATCTTCGTTTTTGTTCCTAGTAACCGTCACTAAGTCTGCTGCACTATTTCTCTATAGAAGCTTTGAAATGTAGAACATTTCTCGCTCATGAGGAATGCGATACTTTCCTCTTCTACTTTCTTGCCCATCTCTCGTTAAGATTGAATCAGAAATGAGAAAATTCATCAAAGTAAGCGACATAGCCCAGCGGATTGGCAAGTTGAATTGGCATTCGGCAAGCCACAGCGTGCAGAACAGATGATCGCCGGACCCTAAGATTCAAAACTGAATACCACGGTCTCGCGGGTGCAGTGTAGAACTTCTCCACCCACAAGATGCACCGGTTGTGCAAAGGTTGTGGGAAGACGCTAGCTGCTTTCTAACCGTCCTATTGGAATTCTATGGGGGAGGTCCCTGTTCAATAGTGGATGTTCTATGGTTGAAATGAGGGCTGCGACTCAAATCTTTACCTTCATTATTGTGGGTTGTGATCCACTGGATTTTAAGTTAACCTTATCTTCATTACGCTGCACCAATTGCTGTCATCAATTGCTGTCTTTTATGTTGTGGAACGTAATATGAAGGTTTGATCTATAGACCTACATGGTATAAGTTTTAAAAAAATCGATATGTGAAGGGTTCTTCCCTTTCTTTTCGCCAGAACATTTGTTTTATTTAGTGTCCGGGATGAGAATGGGTCTGCTTTTTTTCAGGTAGCGAGCGGATCAGGTCACGCGGCGCGGGCCTGCCTCGCGACATCTCTTGAACAAATATTTGGTCTTTTTGTTATTTCCAATGACTCATACTAAATAGATCGCAGAAAAGTAAGTTTTGATGCGAAAGACTACTTGAAGACTGATCGCATTAAAGTATGTTTTGCTTATTTAAGTTTCAAGTCCAACTTTATATAAATGGTCGATCTCTTAACGATCTCTTAACTTCCACTGCTACTTAATGTACTTATTTGGCGTGGTTGTGGGGCATTGTGATTGCACCGCGGTCTGTTACCAACTGCCGCTGAATAAATTACCCGTAATTTGTAGAGACTACATGAATGTGCCGGCGACTGTCCAATAGCGTAGCTGACTGTACAGTATTTAAAGTGGAACATAAACTAGAGCGATGTTTAAATTTGTATGAATTGGGAAATATTTTTCAAATTTATTAATACATTATCATACTTGTAGAATTTGAGGAGAGTAAAGAAAAAAATAAGCTAAATCACGAAATTAAAAAAAATGTTTACAGTATTATTAAAAAGCGCCAGTTGAGAAATGTAATGTTCTTAATTTAAATTTACTAATTTCTAACGATGTCAATATATTGATCATTTATCAGCTATGTTATTTATTATCCCAGGAACTATTGATTTTTGGATAAAGTATACCGTACAATAAATGACTGCAAATGACAGCTCTTAAAGCATTTATACCCATTTCTCATCACTCTGTATAAAGTCATCTATGTAACAGATAGTACCAAACAAAAAAATATTTTTATGTATACATACTTATTCGAATTTTAAAGTGCTTTTTACTTTATAATTACGTTTTTTTTTTCATTCACCCCGTTCAAGCTTTTCCACCTGAGGACCAAACATTCTGTATTATGATGTGATCTGATTTAATATATACGTAATTTAATTTCTTTGCTGTAGTGTGTAGACACCCTTAAAGCGTAATAACGTTGCAAATTCTGTCTATATTACCATAAAGTTGCGATAGATGTTGTTCTAATGATCTTTGTATAATCATTAGTTTGCATTATAGTCTGATTGTTATGATAACAATTACTCACTTCATTATTTATGTTATTGATTTCATATAACTTAAACATTTGAATAATAAAGAACGATGATACCTGTATGTACCTATTATTTTTGAAATGCTAGTGTTAATATTGGTTGAGATTAAATATCCAAAACAAACCTGTAGATTTTTTTTATTATTTTAAGTCAAGAATAACAAGACAATTTTATAAAATTTTTATGTTTTTAGATTTGTTTTCGTCCGGATCGGAATAATGAGTTTCAAATAAAAATATTCACGAAAAAATAACATTAATAACATTAGACATAGCACATGCCTGCCTATTGTCACATATTGAGTATAACATTGAAAAAACTTTTTTTACAAAATGAACACGCGGCACACATAGTCGCTGAAGCCATACAGTTTGGTGTGAAGGCTACAGACCGGTAAGCACAGCATAGGACATCTTAAAGGCGTCTACACATACAGGGATACAGGCTGTTTCCACCCAGTCCTATTGTAAATCTATGGCGGAGGCCCTATGTACATCAGAGGACATCCTATGACTGAAATGATGATAATGGTGATGAAAACGTACGCCTTCATTACTAAAAATGAAAATAGAGTGAGAAGTGAAACAGTACCTATTTAGTAACTTAAGTGACGTAATATCTAATAAATAAATGAATGCTAAAATAATAAAAAATGTTAACAAAAAAAAGGCGAAATCGATAGAAGTTTTTATCTAATTATTTTTTTTAACATCTGTGTTTCAATTGAAATTTAAAAAGATAAGAAAATCGCATAGAATAGTACGTATTCGGCATAATTTTATTGAAATTGTCGCAGTCTTTCTTCCGCATTCCGTTCTATAAAGTTTACCTGTACATAATAAATCTATTTAATAGCATTATTAATATCAAAACGCTATTTTATCGATAGCTCATAGTCAAGCAAAACGTTTAACAATAAAGCTATTTGTTACATGCATTGTGTAGTGTACAAATGAAGAAGCATGCAAAAAAACGGTCGGAAAACGCGTAGAGAACTGTATTCGGCGTATCATCAGATAAGGCACAGGTAGCGAACGGGACCTCTGCCGTTTTTGCTCCTCCCTAAAGGTCCCCTCTTCTCCGAAGTTACGCAGACTCGGTGTTGCTGTGACAGGGCCATTATTTTATTTAATAACTGTTATATGTTATAACAGCATCACGGTAGCGCTACCCGCGAGCTGTGACTCGTATGGACATTATGTTAGACACGAGCAAACAAACTATCATATAATGTCGTCAATCAACTTAAAATTGTAAAAAAAATGAATTTATTTATTTTAATTAGGCATGCCAATAGTAAAACATGATACAGGATGATTGGCTTTAAATGTAAAGCTGTAAAAGGGTGAATATATAGCTCATTCACTGTCAAATAACGTATGGTACAACCTATCCTGTCCATAGTATTTTTTTTCATTTTTAAAGGTTATTCGATCGTCATGAATCGCATCACATATAATAACATGCTACTCTATTATCTGTTTTACTCAGGGAAATAGTAATGGAGATACTAGTAATTGATATGACTTGATCAGAACACGCGCTGCATAAGATTGAAAAAATGCATGTTTTGCCATTTTTAACATAGTGGAACGATAAACTTTAAAAATTTTAGGATTTTTGTATTTTTTTAACTAGGATAAAAATAATAGTAATTAGTTAATTAAGATAGTTAAATAATTATATTTATTTTAAAACCCGGTATTCATATATAGAACAACTCTTGAAAGTCTGCAGGGATAGATACTATAATTTTTATATGCAGTAATCTGAATTATGAGAACGTTTTTTACGGATTATGTTATTAATTATTTCTGAAACCATTAATTTTTGATTTGGGTGTACCAAACATTACTTGAGAGTAAAACAAAACACTGTGTGTATGTGTTTGTTGAATGTATATTATACATCAAACTAATTATTGCTCTAAACCATTTCGTTTTGTTAAACACATCAGGTGTTCGTCGATTTTCAGGTTATGATAAATAATTTATTTTGTATTTGATCTCGTTAGTTTCTGGATACATTATATCTTTGTTATTCTCAGACGTAAACAAAGTTCAATATTATTGTAATCTTTTGGCACGCTTTGAATTTTTCAAATTTGAAATTCACAATAATAACAGCTCCGTTGTCCATAATGTACGCGGTCCGCTTGAATACGATTGCATTTGAAAACAGGCGTGTTGTTTTCGGTGCGTGTTTTTGTATGTAAACGGAATTCTTCATCCGTCGACTTGATCTGAGGTCAATGTCACTCTCGCTGCACGCGCAAACAACTGCTTTATGGATTATAAATATACAACAAATACATGGTGTTCACTTGATGAAGCTATAGCCCTAAAACTGTGCTGGTAACCAAAAAGTTCGGAAATTTTTATTTTAGTCAGTTTTTTTTAAATTAACTCTTAACAGTTATTACATTTACTATTAATAACTTCTGATTTATTATTCTCTTATTATTAAGATTTCGTTTTTAAACGAATACTTTTTCAGGAATATAATAGCTTAAGTTTACAGGGTTTATCAATATTTTACAATTCAATTAATTAACTTCAAGATGAAAGATAAAGATAAAATTAATTTATTCAACAATGGAACTTTTAATAGAACTATTATTGATCGTCATTTTTTTAATCTATTTTATTTTCGACTCCACCCTGCTTCGCAAGGTTTCAAAGTTGCAGAGAAGAAGCAGTAAAAAATTCCACAACAACACACCTTTTAAAAAAGTTCGTCTAAACAGATTTTTATTTATATATTACATATATACACTTTATTAGATATAGCCTAAACGAAATCAAAGTAATCGTGCGACATCATTTTATGCATTACTACGTAAGTGTTAGCATATTGATGTGATTAATATTATATAATAATACAATTAATAGTACATACATTACATGTACATACATCATACATGCCTTACACTGTACGTCTAACGACTGTCATGTTGAAGAGGATGAGATCATCACATGTACTACTATCTTTTTACGTTCCATGCCTTTCAGCGGGTCTCTATCGGCTAAGATGATGATGAATTGTAATAAGGTTCTATATTCTTCTTTCAGTACATGTTTGAATACAATTGTTCTTACAGTATTTATATATACAAACTAAATGACAATAATTCTTTGGACACGTGATTTTTAAATTTAAGACATGCGTTCTTAAGGTTAGTTATTTAATATGCTGCAAAATTTTACATTTATTGCCGTTAAGTGTCAATTAATTTGTCAGTTTTAACTTTTAAGAAGCCGATTAAATATTTTACGTTATGTCTCTTTGAAAAAATACCCTATTATGTTATGTTTATGTTATACCTATAAGTGAGTAGTCGAGCAGGAGTAACTTCTCTGTTACTGGTAATCTTTGTTATTACCAAGGTCTAAATATTTGCTATGTTCGGGATTTCTCTGGGAGGTCAAATCAGAGATAGAGATGAGAAAATCCGTGCACGAAAGGAACTATTCCACAGCTACCGCCTTCCAGATTGGCAAGTTGGTAGCAATGGGTCAATCACTTAGCGTGAAGAAAGAATGGTCACTGGGGCATTAAGGTTCTGGAGTGAAGAACTCAGACTGCAATCGCAACCTGGAAAGTCCACCCACAAGTTGGACTGATGTAAAAAGGCTCTCAGGTCTTATTGGAGATATTTGTGAAAAGCGTATATTCAGCAGTGGATTTTCAATCGTTGAAATTATGTTGATAATGAATGGGACAAAATCCTTTTAGCTCTCGTGAAAGGATACTCTTCTACACTGGGCATAAAGCAACCAGGGCTAATATACAAACAGTAGAAACCGCATGGTTCTTTTTCGACGCCTTTTCTTGAAACTACAGAAAGGTTTTCACTGAAGTCTAAAAGAACGGGTTGACAAAACAATGAAAACATTTAATGATGATGACGAATCTATTCTACTTATCATTCTAGCAAGTAAGAAGCTCAATACAAAGATAGAGGTAGAGGTGTGGAGTGAACTTTTCAAGCGGTTTCAACTTTGGAATTTAATCCAGGTGGGAGCCAGTTGTTTACCAACCTCGGGTCAACTTGACGTCAGCGCCAGCGTATCTGAAACCCAAATTCGGAGATCGAATATTGATGAGTTCTCGAAATCTCCGTGCGATCGGTACGCGCATGTCATCTGCATACATCCGGCACCCCGTGCGTAATGAGATGCGCCTGACCGCTGCCGATGTCGACGTCGCCTGTCACCTCGTCGCTTTACATGATTGCTTGAATTATTCACATGTTTTCGCGCCCACTTTGTTTTACTCTCGAATGTTCTTTTTATAATACATTATCATTGTAAATCATCGTTATTCTTTAGATTTGTAATGCGATAGAGCCTTTTTTGAAGGTTCTGTAGGAGTGAATATAAACTCGGACTCATTCATTGATTTATACGTATCAATATCCACTTTGGATCATTTATACTGAAGATTACATGTGTACGTCATGAGAAGAAAGGCATAAAAGTACAGTTTAATATTTTATTCGTAATTAACATACAATTTAACAGGAGGATACGCGTATAGATACAATTCTTCTAACAAATGCTCGTTAAAAACCTCTGTAATTTCAAGGCGGAGTTTATTGCAAAGAAGGACTCTTAGGACTGGTAAAGAAGAATGAACGTTCCAGTTTTTGACTAGGACAACGTAATAAAAGGTTATTTAACAAATACAGATATCTGTCATGGTTGGAGTCATGTAATTGCAAGCATGGGGGGACGAAGTTAGACGTAAGTAAAAAATAATACGTGAATAGGCAGCATAAGGCGGGAAGCTCAAGACAGATGAAATTTCACTATGGTAGCCTATTGCCCCATTATAAATGACGTAGGATTATAACTCATAGTAAGTCAGATATTGCGACAGTAAAGGCAACTTTTTTATCAATCAAATACCGAGAACATTAAATTTAGTCACGGAGTCTTGACAAGGATTGATAAAGATGCGCTATTTTGTATCAGTTTTTGATAAATTCGAGGATTGTAAAGAAACAAATGTATAACAGATGGACTGTGTGATATATATCATATAAAATGACTGTGAACGGTGCAGAGCACGCAAGTAGTCCATGAATGGCCGACGGCGGGTGTGGAGAATCGCGCAAAGGGTTCCCTGACGTAACAACGTCAATTGATCAATTATTAATCATTTAAATTACTTTTTAATGATTTTTTTAGTATGTTTGTGACAAGCCTATTTTGACAGTATGTAAGTAAGAAAATATTATTAATAAAATACTTTTTTAGGTATAAAATTTCCTCATTTAGAAACTTATATTTTTGCGAAATTTTTTAATGAATAGTTATTTAGTATGATCAAGGTTTATACTACCTTTTTTTTTCGAACCTTATTGACAAGATGTTAGTCGCTCGACAAAGTGTAGAGAGGGCTATGCTTGGAATTTCTTTACGAGATCGAATCAGATGTAGTGGGATCCACAGAGACGAAAGTAACGGATATACTCAAGCGCGTTAGCAAACTGAAGTGGAAGGGGGCAGCTGACATTGCACACTGAATAAATGACTGATTGGTCCTTAAGGTTCTGGAGTTGAGACCACGGATCACCAACACTAGGTGACCTTATTGAGGTCGTCTAAAAACGCTGGATGCCTGCCACTTTTAACCGATCCTATTAGAAATCAATGACTGATGCTGAAATAATAATGATGTTGACTTCAATTTAAATCATCATTATGTTGTAATTATAAAAATAATGTTAGTAATGTAGTCGCTGATATCACGCTTTTTAATAATATTTTTTTGAAATATTAATAAAACGATTATCGTATATGGGACGATTGGTTATAGGTGCTGTAAAGTCGTGAATGTATAGCTCAGTTCTCAATAGAAATTTTAAAGCTTTTACACGTCTCTTTATTAACCTGTTTAAAATGTTTACTTTAAAAATGTTACGTTAGTTTTTTTTCTATTAGATTCTGTCAAGTTAGTAGCTTCTGACTGTAAAAAGTTTTTATATAACTGGCTGTCACTGCTTCTCCATTTGAGATGCCATTTGCATTTGCAGATTCTGCTGGTTTGATACAAATTCTGCAGGTATAGATAGTAAAAAAATAACTAATCGTAATATGTCGTAAGCCTAATTTTAAAAAAGGCCTTTTTCTAATATAATGTCATTACTTTTTAAAACATTTTTTTTGTGTACGTGTACAATGCCTTAAATTACATAAAATGAATTATAAGTTTACCTCGTAAGAGTTTTTACACCTATAATCAATGACCCTAAAGATCTTTTACACAGACAGGAATATCCTGAGTCATGCTGAAAATATGTATACCCGAGTTTGAATTTCAGAGAACAAAGATAAAATCGTAGCTTCTTCGATGTGTATTAACACGTCGCCTCCGCGGCCAGTGCGTTGATTTATTGCGTTCGGTTTCTCACGCCGCGGCCCGCGCTGGTAGACAGCCGTCGTCGGGTTCTCTCGGTAGCTCAAGGTTTCGTCTATATAATTATTTATTCCAGCTACTTATGATATATATTTACCTTTATCATTAAGATTATAATCATTTTATGCCTAATAGGTTTAGTTACAGTTACTTCGCGCAGTGGTAGCCCAGCGATAGAGAGCTGAGACTTGCAATAAAAGGTCACGGGTTCGATTCTCATCTTTTCCGCTTTTGATATTTTTCAGGAATAGCTTAATTCTCTTGATACTTCTTCGGTTTGAATCCATAAGGGATAATTGGCCAGAACTAGAAAATATAAAAGTTAATAAATGACATAAAAATTTGTTTCTAATATTAAGTTGTGTTAAGATAGAATGTCTCATAAAGTTATGAATTAATTTTGTTCTATAAAAATCGCTATGTAAATTTCTTTTTTTGGCCAGGCTTACATTGTTGCCGAAGTGGCATTTACAGATTCCACGGGTGCGAGGGGACAGGGCACTGAGGGCGCTAAGGTAGCGAAACTCCATGGTTCCCTGAGGATCCTCGGTTGGTGCTGCTGAATACTGCAATTAACTGGATCGAGCTGTGTCAATATTTATAAATAATGTCTTTTAATGATGTATTTTCTTAATCTAAAATATATTTTCATATTTACCAGTTAGCGAACTTATTTCATTTTATTTCTTGTCTTATCTAAATTTGTCGCACTATAATTAGCCTGTAAGATTTCCTAAATGTTAATCTACCTAAAAATAATAAATTTCTTGGCATAATTCTGTACATAAGTTGAATCTTATTAATTACATTGTTACTCTACCACAAATTACTCTAGCTGTGTAAACATACTTAATTATTTAACAGATCTATATAATATCCTCCATTGCGAACATACGTTGTTCTTTTGTTTAATGCGACATCATGAGTAAAAAACCAGCACGGATAACAAAGTTGGCGTTGGCTCTCCGCTCCCCCACTTAACGGTTACGGAAAAATTTTAATTTAAAATTCGAATTCCATAAGATATTTGTCTATGGATGCCTAGAAATGAGAGTTGTATTACAGTAAATTTGGTTTATAATAATATGACAAATTTCACGATGCAGTTTTTATTTATTTATTTACACATTTCTTATACCAATAAAATGGACATAGTGATGGAGGTATTCCCAAGTAGCTAATCATTTGAACGGTGCAGAAATGATTAATTCCATCCTTCATTTATGTATTATATGAAATAAGTAAACATATAACATATAGAACTAAAAGAATAAGTGAGATAAAAACACCCGACACTGATATGGTTAGTGTACTGACAACACTTGACTACAATATAAATAATATATGAAAATGTATAAACGTATATTCGTTAAAAAGGTTCTCACTAATTCATATTTTATTTTTAATTGAAATTTGTTAACAAATCTGAAGTAGAAATCTATGATACTATTACATAATTTACATCCATTGACTGCTGCTTGAGAATATGTGATATATTATTGACATATAAAGCATCAAAGGACTTAAAATTACACTAAAATTTGATTATTGTATTATTGGGTAGGATTGAGTTAATATATTTGCGAGATAGTTTAATTTTGCAGCGACACGCCGTGCGCTTGTCTCGGGCGGACAGCTTCTATTAGGGTCGCCCCATGGTTCCGTATCGTTCCGGGCAACTCCCGGTGGATGGCTGGGATTACTCCGGCGCAAATTAAAAACTAAGACGATTTAACGCTTCATTACGCCTGTCTCACACAAACCTTTCATTTGTGATTTTGTTAATTAACGTATTATTGGAGTTGCATAGGCAATTAAAGTCAATTTCTATGAAAATAAATAATAATAATATCATGATATATATATATATATATCATGATATACATACGTATATTATTTTACTATTATATGATGTCAGCTGTACGTCGCTTATTACTGGAAGTCGTCTCCCACAGATTTCCAATAGGACCAATGAGAAGCGGCCTTCATCCATCCATCCATTAAAATTTTTTTATGTCTACTTTGAAGGTGGACGTCATACCCTTCGCTTGCCTGTTCATGGTGTCAACTAGTATTATAGTCTGTAGTATTTTATTTAAGTCATAATAAATCTAAGGAATGAAAGGCTCTAACGTGTTAACGATATTGAAAAACTGATCACAAAAAACTCCGTTAGTTTCTTGTAGACTCTTCTTAGGCCAGGGCGCGTTTGGAACCTTGAAAAACTGATCGCAAAAAAACTTCATCAGAGTTTGCTATGGACTTTTCTTAAAGCAGGGCATTTAGCCTCCTAGCTTTAGGTTGAAGAATCAAAAGGATGTGCTTAATCTGATTCTAGATTCTATCAAATTGGGTTCTTATGGCATTAAACATTGTATTCACGAGTGATTAAATAAGCTTTTTTTATTTCTCCGTATCTAAATATTTTATTGTTGTAATGTCTATAACTGTAAACATTAGAATGTATGTATGTATTTGTATACACGTACAGCCTAGACTGCCCTGTCCTTCATGTCACTCGTTTCTATCCAAAGGTTGTCTGGTAGGGATCGCCTCTCGAGGCGTCTTATCACTCGTGATAAGACCACCTCTTGAACCATATGAATTCTTTTTTTTCCTCTATTTATTGTCTATAGTGTACAAACAGGTGTTAATAAAATTAATAATAATAAATAGAACAATACGTCCACGCTTCGTATTGTTGGCCACTACGGCTACAACACTTTTATGAAAAATAATTCTTGAGCGATAGAATTGAAATTCGAACGTCGATTTGAATTCGGACGCCATTAGTGATGTGGTCGCTGCCGTTGTGTTAGGATTGTAAATATTGTTTGTACATAAGTTAATACACTATTTTAATCAATCTTGGGTATCATTTTCTTTTCTAATGTGCTCAGGCGGTAAGTCACTTCCGCCCGATAATCGCGTATACAGTTATGTAAATGTATCTGTTAAGTTATGGATCCCTGTTGTTTTGAGCAAAGGCATCCTTATTCTTCTTGCATAATTGTCAATTCTTCCATAGAACCACCCAATCATGTGTTACTTTTGATATTACATCATCACCTTATCGTTTCGATAATTTTAAGTCGTTTATTTTTCTGTGTTCTTGTCCAAAGTGCTGTTTTTTTTTTTAATCGTCTTTTAACCTCTATATTGGAACGTACATTAATAATTGCGTAAACTGACCTTTTGTTTTAAAAATACATTTTATATAATAACAAAAAAAAAATAAACTTTATTTATTACATATTCTTTTTGAAGGTTATTAGTAAACCAGTTTCTATTTTTCTTAGCACAGTCATTATCTTGTTTCAGAATACCAACAATTCTATAACTTACACTATAAAATGTATTAAGATTCTGTATAAAAATATGTTTTGAAAGAAATAATTACTGAACCGAATTAATAATTACTTGTCTTACCTTTTAAAACCTTACAATATAATTAAAGCATTTTTGTTATGATTAGTCCACGTGTGTGTAAGAGTGTGTATGTTACACATTTAATTAAAATACTCTTTACAGATGTAGTTATTTTTATTATAAATATCCAGTTCCACTTTAAATTTATTACATACTTTTGCTGAAATAAGATTCATGTTATGTTGTGTTATATTATTTCACTAATAACGCAGTTAAAAGACAGTGAAACGGGGGTTGCGGTTCCCGCGTCGGGCTCCGACACTTCCCACAAACGACAAAGCACCTCATTGTTGTACAACGCACAATTAAAACCATATGATTTTGTGGTTTGTTTTGGGGGCACGGGCTCTCTGTTAGCTGTCGATAGGACCCCTGATGGGTTATTCGGAAACCGCGTTCTTGTTACCTCACAACACACAATACCAGGAATTATTTGCACTTATATTTTTTAAATTAAAATGTGAAGCTTCATCACGTCCACCGATAGACATCCACGATGCAATGAATAGGCCCACCAAATATCGCCACGCTGCCTTTATTATGTCGTTAGTTTACCTAGTACAGGTCATACCTAGCCCGTGTGTGAAGCTTAATAGTAAGAAATTAAATAAGCGCCTTGACAAGTAGCAAAAAAAAAAACAGAATCGATAAGGTTGGAATAAATAAAAGAATTAAGGATACAAAAATGGTATTATAAAAAGTATCGACAATATTAAAAGAAGCCTTTTTAGTATGCTATTGCAATACAGCTTAACCTTATCAACAGTGCACTATGAAGCTGTATCAATATGTATAGTACGCAGCTGTATCAGGAGATTTAATAGGGAATAATGTCGGTGGTGTGTCGATTATAATGTAACTATAATTTAATAAACTTATCAAGTACTTGTATCCTTAAAAGAATAACATGTTAATATAGCAGTCAGAGATTTTAATATCTATTATTTATTCTGATTATTATTATTAAAACTAATAACGAATCAATAACCCTTTGTTGGTACGTCTAAACTTGATTAAAACAAGCCTTCAAATGTATACAAAGGTGTTCGGCGGGAACATTAAAAATCAATTGAAATTCAATGCCAGCGCTTTTGTTGGAAATCGATAAGGGGTTAATCGATTTAACAAAGGCGATATTTGTGCGAATCTCAGCGACAGCTTCCCGGGTTCCCTGCAGAGAACGGCGATGGGATTGCGCGACTGTTTGTTTATTTGTTTGCTTGCGTGTCGCATCATTACGCCGACACGTGGCACCGCGCCCTACGTCGCCTCCTGTTTGTTTATTTACACCATTAGACCTCTAATATTAAAATAATAATCCCCGTAACCGCCTTCAATTATTGTTCAACGAGTAATTAAATAAGATTCAATCGTTGAACAAGTAATTTTACTTCAGTTGAGGGTAACGGTCCTGTTCGAAAATTATTGGAAAGCATTTTGTCCTACTGTGGACGTCACGTGAAGTGATGGTGAATATAAATGGAAGAATTCTTCTTAGACCTTTAGGGCAATCTTAATTTTTGACATCGCAACTCTGGAGGTCAAACTGATGGTCTTTCTATACTATTTGCTTAAGTTTTTCGGCAAGGATAGTTGTTTTCTACGAACAAAGCTTTCTATGCATCCTTCCTTTTACGATAAGTTGCAGGATTAAATACTAAATGGAAGAATAGATTCTCCTAAATAAGCCCAAGCATTTTGTTTACAAAGAGATATATTAAAAATACTTTCGTGGATACTTCACTGTACTTACAATATTAGCAAACATTTATTTAGATTACTGGTTGCTTAGAAAGAGGTAGATTTGGCGTTCTAACAGCTCGATAAATACTTTTTAACTTAAATCGTTTTTAAGAGAAAAAGAAGAAAAAAGATGCCACCAAGAAGTGTTACTAATTTGGGAATTTTGTATATTTTTTGTTACAAATTTAAGTTTATCATTTATATTTTATTGTCTGTATTTGTACTTTAATTAAATATACAAAGATGGTGTTTGTTTACAGATTTAAAAGCATTAAAGAGATGAATGTAAGGCTCATACGTCAGCAAAAGTCATCAAAGTTTTTACACCTATTTCCTATCCCCCTGTATAAAGTGTTAATTTTGAAAATCATTCAATATTATTGTTATTTCTATATTATTATTAATATATATGTAACTCTAGAAAATGTTATATGAATATATTTTTATATTGAAATTCGACAAGCTAATAACTTCTGGCAGTACAAGATCTGTAGGGACAGATAATATACAATAATTATTTTTAAAATGAAATAACGCGAATTTGGAAAATTCTTTTTCTTACTAGGTTATTATTACGTTATTTATTATTTCTGAAAACATTGTTTTTTTCGTAGAGCGTATCGTATGTTCATTGAAATCAAATTAGACATTCACCTCGTTAAAACTTTTACAACTTAAGAAGCTCTTCGTTTATTTATTAAAGAAGAGTTGAGAAACATTTTCCTATTAATTAAAAAATCAATGGTATTATCGTTCTTCTGAACAAGTTTGTGACTTTGTGCAATATATATTGTTCGCGGCCCCGGACGGTTTATTTGTCACCCACTTTATCCGAATGCAATAGCTGTGTATTACAGTCGTAATTTGTCAAAGTACAAATACTCGTCGCGGCGTCGGATGTTTGCGTATGCTAAAGTCGGCAAATAAAAATGAAAGCGAATCGGGTGTTTGCATTTAAATCGTCGCCCTTCGAGACAAAACAAACTTAATATCGACGCGGGGACGCTTGGGGTAACGCCTCAACCTGTAGAGCTATACAGAAGACAATGTAGCAAGACCCTTGTTAACAGTTACTGGAAAAGAGATGAAATCCCTTTTAAATTTTGCAGTGACTAGTCATTATCTTTCATAGATACAAGGTGATTTTGGTGATTGTGGTGATTATAGGTGTGAAAGTTTTAAAGGGGTGGATGAATAGCTCGTCTGCTCAAAAAATCACGGTAAATGTCGTAATGATAATAAAATCTGATAACTGCATATTAACTTTAATTAATGTTTAATCTCTGTCCCTATAGATGACTGCCAGAAGCAATTGTCCTATTATTAAACTGTTGTTTTACAAAAAGATATAAATAAAATTATAAACATATCATATTTAAGAGTGATCTTTTTATACAGGTTAATAGAACAAAGAAATACAAGATTAAACTTCTATCTAACTAAATTTAAAGCTTTTACATCTAATCAGTCAGTACACGTGTAAACTCGGAGAAGAAAGATCCGTATCAAATAGCGGCAACCCTCTCCCAACTGTCTGCGTTTAGTTTAAGCGAAAAATAAATATTGTAAAAAAAAAAACACTACCGATACAAATAAGAATTTATAAAAAAAACTATACAGATTTAATCTGATATCTCCAGGAGCACAAGGCTAAACATCTTGGTAGAAATATTTTTTTCTAGTTAAGGTTAGCTAAGAATAAAAATAATAATTGAATAAATTAATTTTTTTGATATTGCATCAACAAAAGACAGTGTAGTGTAGCCTACGCGAGGCATACGAGGGCAGCTGTTTTATTACAATTTTTTTATGTAATAGAGAAATAGTATTAGTTTTCTTTTCATAGGGTAATTGTCCTAGTTAGTAAACAGGCTTATTTTGTAATCAGGGCACGAGCCTAATATGTCAGCGGATTAGGAGACTACCAAACTCATGAGTTGTTTTGAAGGTTCGTTTCATGTACTACCAGACGCAAGTCTCTCAAAAAGAAGCCCTCGGCTTGGGTTGGTACTTGACTTGTTTGGTTTAAATTTGATGTTATACAATATTTTCTCCATATGGTGCCCGGATCTACCTTGACAAATAACACCACTCCCACTGGAATGTAAAAGATGACTAATACAACAATATCCTCCACAATGAAATCCAGGATGCAAAAAGACAGTAGTTAGTCAGGGAGAGACTAATCCCGGCAGTAAAACAGTTCAGTAATCCGATAATTTCGCTATTTAAAGTCCGAAGCGACTACAAGAAGCCAGAGGAAAAGTATGAGAGTGGAAGGACGCGGAAACTCACTACTTTTTTTCACACAATTTCAAAACTCTTTTAAAATTCTCTCCATGGAATCATTTGTGGACTGGGTCATTGACAATAAGGATTACGGGAGGAGTGGACAATATTTTATTGTGTTGAGGAGTGAAACATCTGCGTTGTTGCTCTGTGTCGCGCCGTGGCGGAGGGCCCTCACGCCGGTCGGTGTTTTGCAATTCTATGCCACTCAGCCGCGCCTAATTGTCGATTCTCCTTCGCGGGAGGCGCCCGCGTGGCGAAGACGCGACGCGATTCCTCTAATTGAGTTAAGTGCATCGCAAACTGCGGCTCAGACATGTCCTCTCATGTTTTATTTGTAATTACTTTTTACACGACGTTAATGAGACTGCTGTGGCTCTTTGATCGTTCGTTTTATTCATTTTTAGAATCATTTATCTTAATGCAGATTTCCAACTAGAGATTCTTTTAGAGTAAAATATTCATGGAAATAATACTATACTGTACATAGTCAATATAAATGGGCATTGCTTATAGATTTAAAAGACTTGTAGCGGTAAATCAAAAATTATATAGAAAATTTGTTTTCTGAAGCTTTTACATCTATTTCTTTTTATCTTCTATAAAAGTATAAATCTAAAATTAGAAAAAGGAATAGGGAGACTATAAACAATAAATTATTTTAATATGAAAAAATCCATCTTTTGAAAACTCACCCTCTCTTCTTCTCTTCAAAATATAATAAAAGGAAAAGAAAAATAACGAAATACCTGAGGCCAGCATTAGATATAAAGATAAGATTGTTATATTTTTCTTCTATCTTCATAAAATAAATCACTCGTCGGTGGCCAACTGTGTAAGGTGTACTATCAAGTAATGTCCTATTACATTGCAAAGGTGCTTTAAGTGATAATAAAGCTATAGAATGAGTTGCTCTATTACTTCATTAAGAACATTTTTGATACTGATTACTGAAAAAACGGGCTGAGTTTGTTCAGGTCTCTTCAGATCGAAACACGTTTTGAACACTCGCAGTTTTATTTAAATTTGAAGGCAGTTAATTTTATTATTATTATTAATTTTATATTTAATTGCATTTTAGTGTCTATAAACATAGGCTTCTCTGGCATCACACACAAGTAATCAAAATAATATTAGTAAAATCACATAAAATCAAAAGGATGAATATTTTGACTTTATCATTATCATTTCAGTTTTAAGACAGCTACTGGTGGACATAGGTCTCACTTATAGATTTCCAAAAGGTCAGTGACAAGAAATTATGTCGGCATTATGAGTGGACGTCTTACACTACGCTTGCCAATCTGTGGTCACTCTAGAAATTTAAGGCCCCAACAGCTACGTATTATGTGCCATATGGCCTGCCCGAGGCCACTGCAACTTGCCAATCCAATTTTATTTACGACAAATCAATGGCTGAAATTTACTCGAGGATGTACTGAAAATATATTTACAAAATTTATTCCAATTTCAAATCTTTTTTAAAACTAATTATAACAATCAATATATTTATTTTATATTATTATGTCAAGAATTATTTTAATTATGGTCAACCGCTCAAATGCCACTTTATAGCATCATAGAACACTGAAATTATTTTTAAAAGCAAATAAACACTTATTTAATTTTATCATCACACTGTGAGTTTTTCACAGATCAGAATGCGTTCGATACACTTTTTTAAATTAAACTATGTTACTATAGGGGAACTCAGTTTTATTCGACTTTATATCTAATTAGGCTATTGGCTTTTTTCATGTACACGATCACTGTAAATAGTCTTGAGTGAAAAATAACATGTATCAATTAAATTAATAGAAGATTATATTACAAGTAATGATTCAGCTAGTGAATGTTGGCATGATTTTGACATTACGATAAAGAAAATAAGTATTGCGAGTTACTATGTTCTTATAATATTGATTATACATATTTTATTATTTATTTAGTGAAGCAATATTTTATTTTTATTTTTTGGTCGGAATAGTGGAGGTCCTCTTTGTCATGTCAGCCAACAGAAGAAATGATGAATGACGCTAAATGACGATGAAATGATGAAGAGAATCGTCTCAGTGATGGGACGCCGTCAATTTACGTAGTGGGTGGTCTACCAACGACATGTCCAGTTCGTGATCGCCACGCATCTTGTTTGCATGTTGTTTGATCTTCTGTAATAAAAAAAATGAATCTTAGTGTGAATAGTAAAAATGTTTTTTTATTAATTTATGTATCATATAACACGCATCCGTGGTTGGAGAAATAAATAAATGAAATTACAAAAATAAATGAATATAATGTACAATGTTTCTTTAATTCGAATGAAAATGATTACGGCTATTGTTAATTATGTTCGTAGACGTATGAATGCGGGATCGTATTTTGTACTTTTCTTTTTGATTATTCTCGTTTCATAACTGCATTAGCGGGTGCGAAGCAGAGATTACGAGGGACGCAGTCGTGTTCAAGAGTCGGGAGGCGCGCGTTTGAGATGCAAAGCGATCTTCGCGCTGCGTCCGGAGCCCGCGCGGAGTGCCCCCTTCATTAGTCACGCTCTCGAGGGTGCTCGGTTTGCGCTCGCTAACACAAATGTTTTACTTTTTACTCTTTGTCTATCTACCTTCTAATGATACGCCTGTACAGTCTATTAACGAAATTTTATTTAACTTTTTTTTGTCTATATACACAATCATTAGTTATAGGTGTAGAAATTTTTAAGGAATGAATGTATATAGCTCATAAGGTGCTATATATGGGTTTTTACAACAAGGGCGTATAAATATGTATAAGAGTCAATTTATAATTTTAACCAATTTTATTTTCAGTGCAATGTCAACAATGATAAAGGCAAATGTTACGTGCATGTCAGTACAGTCAAACAAAAAAAAAAAAAACAACAGTCAATAGTAACCAATTGAAATCATTATTATAATTTACTTATTTAACTATAATGTAAGAAACTTTCTAATATTATAGAATACTTTATTAACAAGATTTATTTAGGTATTTTATTGAAAAGATTTATATTAGGCTCCTTAATTGAACACGATTTATGATTATATGTAATCGGCGCCATACAAAATACACTGTTGTACACTATTGTATTCTCGTGTTAGATTTCCGCAAATCTATGGTGGTCGCGTCAGCTACGAGTACTTATTTCTGATAACTTAGGAAATAAATTTGGATTTGTTTTAAAAAAAGAGACGATTTTGAAAAAAGAGAGATGTAGTTGTTATTATTTTAAACTTTATGAAATATGCCTTGCATGAATTTAAATTAATGCATGGTTTTAAAAACAAGATATCGGTGTATTGGTTATAAATAAGCTATACATTCACTTCTTTAAAGTTTTTACTATCACCTTCTATAACTCTGTTTTATTTACCACTGTCTCAAGAGTCTTCATACAGTCAAAAGTAATTGGTCCTTCGCTATTCAATAGAGAAAGTAAAGAAATAAGAAATGTCAATAATCATTTTAATCATTGATGATTATTTTGGACACTGCAAGACTAGTAATAGTATATTTTGATTGTTATGTTTTATAGTATATGATATTCTTTTGTTTTATCAAGTCTTAACTAATCTCTTTTGATTTTGACTAACATCTAACGACAGCGAGAGGTCATTTAAATCATCCCTTTATGTGAGTTAAGAAGAGTATTGGTTATACTATTTTTCAAACAATGTTTCCATTGTTTTCTCGTTCTGCCAATGTTAATAAAAATACCGAATTGGTCAAGTGGCTTTCGAGTTTTATATTCAGCAATTAAATTTGCTTGCGATTTATTTTTGTTATTAATAGGTCGAAAAAGTATTTTCGCAGATAGTTTGTTTATACTTGTAATATAATCTCTTTGGCTGTGCTATTTGTATATGGTTGGTTTTGATGACATTAAAACCGTTTTATTTTAAACTTATTATGAATTAAGCAACCGGGTTGCTCTGAAAATAAAGTGTTTTCAGCACTTACAAATTACTTTAAAAAATAATTACACTGTTAATCTAAAACACTCACTAACCGACATGAATTAAAGAAACGACGTTTAAAGTTTATTGCTTATCTTGTCAATTCCTTTTAAAAATAAGATAAACAACATTCTCAATTATAGTGAATTCTGCAATTTTTCCGATAACATCTGTTTTACCGGCTGGGTCAGCCGTCTTTATACTCATATATATGTATTCAATGTAGTCAACATTGAATATAAATTCGCTGTTTACAAAGTAAACTGTGTAAAAATTGTTAAAACTAGTTAAAGATATATAGTTCCTTTTTATTTATGTTCACCTGTGACATTTGAAAGTTCTGTATCCGTTCACAATATTTTTATTTACAATTGTTAACCGTTATAATTATCGGTCACAGATGTATTTTTAAACGAAATCTTCAATGCAAAACAAGTCATCTATGTCCAAACCTTTCACACGTTCGCAACCGTAGCTTATTGCATGATCTACTAATTCTGCATAAAATACTAAATCGCTAAACCTTTTAAAGTTTTTTGGGCTGTTTGTTCCATACCATGACACTGCGTTCCATGAAAGTCACGGCGCGGGTTCCGCTGATGGACACATGAGAGGACAGGATGAGAAAGGAGAGTGTAAACATACACTTGTATGTTTACACTCTCCTTTCTCATCCTAAACCACTTTTATATCTCATTTTATCTGTAACAGATTTCTAATTGAGTATTAAAAATTCATAACCTTGTACTTGAAAAAGATTGCGTGCAGGAGGAAACACTGACATTAAGAATACTAAGAGAGATGTGTGCTGTAAATTTCTTTAAAGTGCATACAGCGACGTTATAGCACATATATTTCGTTGTTTACGAGCTGTAATTATCATTTTAGACCATAGGCGTTTTTTTAAATATACGTTGGAATATATTTGTTACAAGTTTATTTAACTTGCTTAGGAAAGGTGTCTTTAAAGTTAATTATAACTAATGTCAGGTCGCTTCTGTAAGGAAAACGTTAAAGGCGTCGAAACCACGTTCAATGAGCGACAAATTTGATACAGCTAATTCTAGTTAAGTTCTTTGAAATTTAGGAAGATGTGAAGTAAGTGTTGTCACGGATTATACAGAAAACATTCTTTACTTGTTCTTATACATGGAGGTGTCTATATCAGTTTGAAGTTCTTATATTTAGGTTCCTAAACGTCACGAATTTTCGCAGCTTTCGTTGTATTTGGTTCTTTTTTAAAGTAATATTTTAAAAAGGTATCTTTTTAAATTTATTATTTTAAAAGTATTTCATTCGATTCAGAAATAATGATATACATAATAATTACAAGAAATAAAAATAAACAAGTAACGTTTAAATTTCGTTTTCAAAAAGTTAACAAAATCTTCAAGGGCTGCCAACTACCAATCTTATAATATTCTAGAGTCTTAGTTTATAGAAATATGTGCAACTTGGTTTGTTGAATCGTTTTGTTGATATTATAATGTATATACTGTTGAGTTTTTGGTCGTCTCTCCTCAGCAAATCGGCATTCCATACCGGTGATAACTTAATATTTATAATGTTTAAAAAATCGACGAAACTTGAATAAAGATATTTCTTTAACTTGAATAAAGATATTTTGAATTTGGCTTTAAATTTGAAAGATTGAAAAGGAATGAAAAATCGCTTGAAATAAAATTTGTATCATTTTTTAAAAACAAATTTGGGTTGTGTTCGTCAAGAGAAGAATGTCAAAAGAGGCCAAATAGATCGAAAATAGAATTAATTCAAACATGTTCATCAACATGAAAATGAATTTGTTCCTCATATCTTGTACATAAATCACTCTTTTATTGCAGTGGTTTTTTAGTATAATTGGTCACCATACAAGTTTAAAACAGAACAGATCCTATAAAAACTTATTTCCATTTTTTTTTCTTTCTTAATTTACTAGTTAACGAAAAAATGCCTTAACTCTTACTCTTATCACAGTTTTTAATAAATCTTACTGTTAATGTTATAATTATTAATCCGTGCCATCTATTAGTCTAATAGATAGAATTTACCATGATGGTATAGCTAATTGTTTCAGCTATCTTTATTTAACTAATTTATTTCTTATTTATTTAAATCTACTATTTTTTTAAATATAATGATTTAGTTGTAGTTAGTTTAGCTTAGTTTAGTAGTAACCATTTCTTCTCTATTTATGCAGTAATATTTCTTACTTTCCTATTTTCTTGCAGTGGTACAGTCAGCTTTCAGCGGTACAGTCAGCTATGTTAAATCACGTTGCGAGCGCGGAGATGCATTATCCCGGCGTCTCGATAAGGAGTTGGCGTGCGGGTCGCCGGGCCGGCGTTACGGTCGCGTCACGACGCCGCGTGTGAACCTGCCCTTATCTGTGGACCACACAGATTGTCGGAAATTCATAATAATATGACTGTTATTAACAATATTTGGATGATACTACAGGGTGATTGGTAATAGGTGTAAAACTTTTTAAAGGGAATATATAGCTCATTAATTGTCAATGAATTTATGACAGGCCAGATCCAAAAATCAATTGTTTCAGAAATAATATAATACGTGAAGGACATTAAAATTAATTATTGTTTACTATTTGCCCCCGTAGAATTTGTATTGCTAGAATTTATTAGCTTTTAACCAAACATACAGTATAACAGTGGAATACAACTTTTTTTATAAGCGCCACAAATACGTGTTATAAGTGCTACCTAAACCGGTGTACCGCGCCGTAGGTTTGCGCGTGGAGGTGGGGGCCGAGGATAAAAGAGCAGGAGCGCCGCCATGATGAATGTTCAACGGCGGACTGACAGAACGAAGTAACCGATAATCCCTCTGTTTCACTGAGCGCACACCGTGTTTTTATGTTTTCTATGGAGAAATATTCTGGAAAAATCCAAGTTTACTTGCTCTCTTGAAGAAGGACAGGATTATATGGTATTTCCACCTTCTGGAAGGTGGTTAACCTCTCTACCATTGGAGGAGTGCCGAGTATCCTAAAGAATTTGCAAGTGCCCCTACTGAGGGCATACCTATAGCAGTTTCAGTAGCACTAACGTCTTGTTAAAAAAAATTAAAAAAAAGAATTAGTTATGTTACCTAAAATTTTAGCGATGTTAATATTTAAAATAAGACACCAGTAGAAAAGTTTATTTATATATTAAAGATTTTTTGTTATGCGTTTCGCAATTAAACGTAACATTCGCAACCGTATATTATTCTAACATCGGAATACGTGTTAGAAGGTAATTAGTTAAGTAATTACAGTCAATAGCTGTGTGGTGCGCTGTATGCAGCTGTTTGCAGCGGTGTGCAGCTGTGTAGCGGCGTAGGAGGCCAGCCCTCCGGGACCTCCTGCCCGTTCCGACCGCCGCCAATGAACGCCGCGGTCGCCCGCTATTGGCTGCGCTGGAAAAAAAACTCAGAGAAAAACAATGGCACTCAACGCTGCGACCACTTCTCCGTTACTTCCCAACTTAACAAGACCTACCGTATCGCACCGTCACCTCCTTTCACGTCATAATTTATACGTTTACAGAAGGGAAGGGAAGCTCTATATATACTGGTCGGTTGTACGTGTGCGTATAGATAACAAAGCAATTGACATTACGATATCGTCCATTGTTATTTGAACTACCTGTCAAACGAAAATCGCACGTATGTCTTAGAGAAATTGTATCCAATGTGTAGCAGAGATGTCTAAGTACTTTTGGTGTTTAAAACACTTAAGCTTGTACAACAAAGCAATTGATATCACCGGGCGTCCATTCCTACTTGAAACGCCGTCGGGTCATATGAGTTGCTTGAAAACTTAGTCTGTTTCAGCCGAAAAGTGTCTTTCTAAACTGGTGGTTATTTCGTGTGTATTGTTATTTTTATTTAGTAGTTAAACTGTTTCTATTCTATTCTCTTTTATTTTAAAGTCCAAAATTTTTTATTTGTTCAAATAATAAATGAAATTATTTTGTAAAATAAATAGAAATGTTACATTTCTTTATAAAATATTTGAAACAAAAATGTGTTATTATTGTCCACTTTTATTTCTTGAGCGCTATCTTGAAGTAAAATAAATATAACCTGTAAACTGTCTGTTTGTTTCTAATCTATATATGAATAGTATGATGTGGTGTAAAAAATTAAAGAAATAATTTGGACAAGTATTCGAAAAGTTAAGATTTTTGTATGTATTTATTGCATTATAAACAACTTTTTATATTAAATAACCTAAAATGAATAATGTACATAGGCCAATGGTGATCGGTTAAATAGACTATCGGTTTAGCTGTTGTGATAACATACACGCTCAGTTTATTTCAGCTGTTTTCAAAGTATTATGTTTTAAGGTCTATTGATTTTTCACAGAGCCGCTGACGTAAAGTCGTTGCTTCACTACAATACACTCACAATATATTTATCTGTCTGTAATATTTGTACATAAAATTCTTGTATATTATCCTAGACAAATAGTGATCTCTATTAATGTAATATAAGGAATAAAAATAATCTGGCTGTACCCGCTATAAGGCTTCATGAAGTGTCTCACTCATCTGTAGGTTAGTGTATATGATTTAATAACAAACTATCAAGCTATGCGGTAAATTTATTTCCTAGTAAATTCAAGAAAATTATTGAGCATATGCTCTACTAAAAGCCATATTACTCTATTTCAGAATAAATTAAGGATAAATATTTTTTGAAACATATTGTTCCAATTTTAAGAAAAAAACTTTTTTTTTTAATATTTACCTCCAGAAATAAAATGAAAAACCCTACTGAGTTTCTTGTTAGTTCTTAGCATTTCAAACTAACGTAAATCTAATTTTAAGCTGCAGATAATAGGTAGATGATTTTAATTATCCTATATAATAAAGCTATTTTGACTTTGACTTTAATTATTCCAGGCATATTAAAAACGATACATAAATTTTTTAAAATAATATTTACTAAAAAAAGGACAAGAAAAGTGATTAAACATGCAGCAGTAACAAATAAATCACTTTTCTTTCTAACATATACAGAATGATTTTATTATTTAAATGTAGTAATTCGTATTTGAAAATGCTTTTAGTTTCTGTATTATCATAATGATACTTATTATTTCTGAAACCATTAATTTTTGGTTAGAGTGTACCATATTTTAATTGACAGTAAGTTAGCTATACATCCACCCATTTAAGGCTTTTACACATAAAACCAACCGTACTGTTTAGTCTAATCAGGGCTTTCCGTAATAAATTCTATTACTATATTGTTATACAATTACAAAAGCCATTAAAACAGAGAGTTTTATTTGATGTATGAGAAAAATTATTACGATTTCATGTAAAAACTATCCTTAGCTAAATGAACATTTTTTAAAAATTCACAAATGTTACACGTTATTATAATACTATTATGGGGCAGCTCAATTGAATTCGCAATTCTGGTATTCGTTTTATATTATACATAAGTGGTCTGTGTAAATGATCCTAAATAGATAACAAGAAGAAAAAATATTTCTATCAATAAATTTGTTTTATTAAGAATGTTATTTTTTAAATAAATAATGATTTTAAGTAGTATACATTAAGTTCAACAAGATATTTTTAATATATCTTCTGCTTCATAGACCTCCCACAAAGATAATGTTAACTTTAAATAGATTGATAATATAATTATAGTAGTTAAGTACATTATTTAATAAAAATCCATATTTAACATTAACAATTTTTTTGTAACATACAAATATTTCAGAAATAATGCATAAAGAAAAAAAATCATGATTTTTAATCTATGTATTTTTAAGTGTACATCGCATTATAGTCTGTGCAACGGCACAGGATTTTTTTCGTAATACCGGTGTGTGTACCGGATACAATTTCAGAATTCCTGCCCATTTTCGTAATTTAAAAGCTTCCTTACTTGTGAAAGCGACGTGCGTGCACGCTTCGTCCTTGCTCACTACCTTCCTCTTCTTTCATGCTATTACATTTATTTATTATTATGATAGCTGATCATGTACAGGGTGATTGTTTATATGTGTAAAAGTTTCGGGGTGAATTTATAACTCATTTGTTAGCTAAAAGCTTTAAATCGTTTACACCGGTTTCCAATTACGAAAATAAAGACATTCCTTTGAAATAAATTATGTAATAATAAGTAATATACAATAATATAGTTTTTTATTGGAATACGACAAGCAAAATAATTGTCGCAATGCAAAGTTGCAGTGACAGATAGTAATTAATATTATTTTTAAAATGGGGTAGTTCAAATTTTTAAAAAGCTTTTTCTAACTTTATTATCATTACGCTGTTTAATATTTCGGACACAATTAAGTTTTGTAACGAGTATACCATACATTAATTGAAAATGTCCATACATTCATGCCAATGAGCAATGCATTTACTTTTTAAAATCTGTAGATCTGAAATATACATTAATTGATAACAAATATCTGCATGTAATCGCATCTATAGATTTCCTTACAATTGATGACACCTTCTACAGAGCTCTACCTCTGGCTGGCGCATACACTAATCTTAAAATATTACCAACATATTACTAACATAGCTATTAAGTAAAAATAATTAATAACTCACTAATATTCTATAGTCACCGGCGTCTAAAATAAGATTTATTTATATCAATGTATAAATATTTAAAAAAATTATTATTAACAAATAAATGACTAGAACATAGAAATAAAATTAACCCGATATATTCTGCTTTAAAATCAGTTTAATCTCACGAGTAATAGAGTTAATTTTAAAAACCATAACTTTGCAAATATTGGCATAATAGATAACCGTCGGAACCTTACGTTTCTGGAATTGAAATTATAATAACGATGATAAATCTAAAACAGCCTCGTGTATGTTATGGAAGACGTTGTATTATATTGAACTATTTGCTTATATAGTAGATGAGTGATGTTGAGAATTATTTTGAGTTAAGATAAGGTGAGATAAGACCGGTCATTGTGGCGATCGATGGGGGAATCCCATGCCTAGCAACCGATGATTATAAGGGAGACAGCTTGGAAAAACTTTTAATCACTTAAAAAAAAGGTGGCCGACGTCGTAGTGCAAGCCCCAGTCGTTGAAACAAGCTAGTTGTCACAGAAGACGTAGCAATACACACTGTTGAAGATCGACACAGTGGGTGTAACATAGTGCACGTCAAACATTTTTACTCAATTTATTTCTAACAGGAACGCCAACAGCAATACATTAAATAAGTTTATATCACTTTAATTTAACAAAATACAAAATAAATATATTTGCGTTTTAAGGCGTGCTGGTCATAATTATACTAGCTGATATCTAAACGTATATAATTGAATAAAACTGAAAACAATATTAAACGTCTCTGTAATAAATAATAAAACTAAGACATGGGTAATGTATTTTAATTATAACCAAGATCTTCTTTCGTAACAGTAATATTATAGGAAAAAAGGAAACAAGATGAAAATTTACGAATAGTGTTTTAGCATTCTATCTCTAAAAGTACATCCAGAGTGCCTAAAAATATCCAACTGTGATTTAATTCATTAACCGATAGACGTTAACTGAACGAGGTAGGTCTCCCCCAAAGATCGATGATGACCGGTCTTGCGTCGTCCGCATCCTGCAAAACCCCATGACCTTGATTGTGTCGTTGGTTCACTTAGAGTGTGGCCTGCTTACTCAGAGTTTACCGGCTCGTGTTCGCCACTCGAGTATCGACAGCACGAGCGATGTTCTCCTCCCACTGCCACTTTAGACCAGCAAATCTTAGAGCTACGTCGGTGACTTTGACTCTTCTCCGGATCTCCTGATTTCTAATTCAATCTCGTAGCGAAACTCCAAGCATAGCTGTCTCTACTTCTGGCAATACTCCAAAGATATTCGACTTCAAACATTGCGGTATTTTGCACGAGAAGTTCTTTCTGGACCTCCCGAACGCTGCCCAACAGTTTGATTCAGCGAGTGAACCCTTTCTTTCCAAATCGAATATTTCCGCATAAAATTGGTGTTGAACGGGTGTAGTTTGAGGTAATAGTGAGAGATATGACGCAAGAAGGAAGATAACTACAGTAAGTGATTGTGGTTCGTGGACGGAGCCGCGTCCTTCGTCAGTGAACGCGCGTGTGACGCCGCCTGGATAACTACGGCTCAAAAAAATACGCCGAGTGACATCAATATTGTATAGACGAGCGCGGAATGCTTAATGAGGACGTGCACTTCTTGTCTCGTAGCCAGCGATGCTCAAACTTTACTCTACCGTGACGTATAGACAAGACTATTATCTTAAAACATTATGAATAACTTAATATTTATTTGAGCAATTACATCATTGTTATATTTTTTTCAGTTGTAGAACGTTTACTGGCCTTCCTCATAAATTTCTATTAGAGCCAATTGAAAGCCTTTACAAAGTCGCCGGACTTGAAGTTTTTGAAAAACGGCTGTAGTTAACTTAGCAATTAGTCGCTTGTAAATATTTAACGCGTTAATAATAAACTTTTGAGATTCAATAAAACCGAAAGCCTTTGGTTCGTTCCCTAATTCGTCTGAAACACCATTTCATTCGTCAAACCAAATTATCTGTTAGTCTCTCGCATATAAGCTTGGTAGAGCGGTCACTTCTCTACCAGGCTTCTGGTAGATAAATGTCTCATGTTCTTTTGATCAGTTAATAATTATTAAAAACAAAGGAAGAAAATCTTTTATCATTGGCACAGTCTAAATTTATATAGAAAAATTATTATAAAAATACGAATGAATGTAACGCTTATTTAAATATGTACTCTGGAACATCTAACCCTTTTCACAGCGCAGATTTTCAGCAAGGACAATTTTTTTTGGTATTTTTATGGCGGACCATCGCAGCTTGTAAATTGCAAAACAAAAATAAGTAATATAAAAATATAAACGCAAGACTGCTGTTCATGAACAGGTTTATTATTAGAGTACAGAGAAGAAGCTTTAAAGTGTTTAATGTATAGCTTATTTGTCAGCAAAAAGTTTTACAGATTTAAAAACTATTTGTCATCACCTTCTGTAATGTGATTACTCTTAAATATGTAACATTATATTAATTTTTCTATAGAAATTCGATAGGCGAATAAATTCTGGCAGTACAATATCTGCAGGGACAGATAGCAAATATTAATAAACTTTTATATCTATATTATCTAGATGTCTTATCCGAATTTGAAAACGCTTTTCTTACTACGCTATCATTACGTTATTTATTATATCTAAAACCATTGTTTTTTTAACAAGGTGTACCATACATTAATTGTCAGCAAACAAGCTTTATATTTATTCCTTTAAAGCTTTTACACCTTACAATTAGGATCATCCCATAAAAAGCTTGAATATAACTATAATATTAAAGTAGCCTATTTCAGTACGTTGAAGTTTGGGAGGCACTGTCGGCGCGCGCGCACGGACGCGACCGCTCGTTATAGCGCCGCGCTATTGTTGTCTACCCGCCCCCCGCCGCCGCGCCGACCTACCGCTACCCCGCTCACGTCCGAGCCACCACAGTACACACACGTATGTCCCTTCAGTGAACCGAGGCTATATAACTACTAGTATATAGAAGAGAGGACGCTTAATCAACAATAGAAGCAATGTATTGTAAAACCGGCCAAAAATTCAAAATTCAAATGACAAGATCTTATTGAAAAAAAAAAAGCGCTGTAGCACCGCTTAAGCTTCACTGCAGTACGTAGCTAAATAATGGTCCACCTATATAATAGTAAATAATAAAATAATAATATAATATCTTACATGTAATAATTTTAAGTTCAGATAGTAAATACTCTTTCTTTCTTGATTTTTTTCGTAAGCGTGTTAGTTGATCCCTTGAGTAATGCTTTTTTAAAATTTATTTTGGACCTGTCTAATTCTGTTGATCTAACCGGCAAGCGCAGTAAAGAACTTCCACCCACAAGGCGAACATATAACTTTGTAAGAGTGGTTGAAAGAAGTGGTCGCTTTTTTCGGTCTGATTGGAAACTAATGAGGGAGTTTTAGGTCCAGATGTGAACGTTCTACGGCTGACAAGATGATGATGATAGTGATATACTGTTGCATTTGCAAATTTCATGAATTCTAGGAGGTAGGAAGTTCCCTCAAGAGCCTTGGCTCGGGCAGCTTGGTCTCACCGGATTGTGAGGCCGTCGTGCTTTTATATCACTTAAGCAGAGGCCCCATGGCTCGGACTCTAAAGGAGGACCAACCTCTTCTTGATTTCTAGCCTAAGACGCATCAAAACAATTGCAGTAAGTCGCTCTACTATCTGAAAAAATAACTAACTTTTTCCGTGTACAGTAATAAGAAAATGTTCAAATTAAATTTGTCGTCATTTAATCGATGTCTGTAATATCCAAGGTATTTATTTAAAAACTTTTTTAACTTGTTACATAGAAAGATTTTTTTTTCTTATACTGTCAAAGTTAACACTGACGTCTAAACTAGCTCTAGTCTGTGTTTAAGACGCCTAGATGTAATTCAAGTTACCTAAACGAGGAGCAGTGATAACCCAGCTGTGGGGCACTGAGACTTGTGATCATAGCTCGCGAGTTCGATTCCCGGGATATAATCTTTGAGGATTGATTATATAAATTGCTACTGCTGACTAACAAGTTGTCAGAGTATTGTCAGTAGCGTAACACAATAACACACTGCCATCACCAACCCTCCTGTCAAGTGTGAGGTTTATGATATATCCTCACGTGGATATCTTTGGGGAGGTCTGTGCTTTGCAGGGGTCGTCCATGGGTCGAAACGATGATGACTTGACGAGGTTTAGATTAAGCGTCTTCTACACTTTGGCATCTGAAGTCCGCGGAATCAATAAATGTCAATAAGGCAACACTATAGAAAGAATGAATGTAAAAAAGTGTATTGGTACTTTAAGTAAAAATTCATACTGTTTTTATCATGTTACGATCTATCGAACAAAAAAAAAATTGAAAAATGTCGGTGGACAGGTATGAATTTTTTATTTTTATCCGTTATCTATTTAATGGCATCAACATCTGGCAAATACCAGGAATTTAAAAACAAAACTATTCTTTATATTTAGAATACAGTTATTATCACCATTAAAGGTGTAAGACTTCCACTCTAGAACACAGACTTCTGCCAAAAATTTCCAATAAGACCGACGTATTGCGACGACGTAAACAAAATCGTCTGAATACAATAAGTGTTTTAATATATGAAAAACATTACCATAAGTGTTAACGGGACAAACCATTCAACAACCTTGTTATTTAACTATACATTTATTACAAGAATATTATTGGAGCTATACACGTAATTATTAAATGTTCTTAAAGTAATTAAATAGTGTTCTTTATAGCCGTGGTATTGGACAAAACCAAGCAATAACTATCCTTATCTACGCAGATAAGCACAAAATTAAATTTCCAATTAATATTTGATTTCTTTTAAATCACATACCGAGCGGGAAAAAAAATTAGACAAATCATATTAATTTAATACATAAATAAAATTAGAATGACATAAAAAAGACAATGGGAGGTCTTATTACTACTGGCAATTAATTATAGCACACAATAGTAAAGAAACAAAATAGTTTGTAGCGGCCCAAGCTGAGGATTCGCTATTTTAATAAAGGTCACATCTAACCCGCGGAATCTGCAAATGCCATTTAGGCAATTAGTTTAATTAAAAAATAGCGTAAAGCCGAAACGTACAATGTACGACATTGTTGAGAACATCATAAATATTTTATGTACTAAAAAATAACAGATGCCTAGATATAAGATGCATTACCAACGTTCACGACGCTCTCACCCAGGCGATGGATCAGAGGGGATGGGCTGACCACGTCGAGCGCTTTAAAGGTAAAAGGCGGACACTGAGGTCAACGAAATGGAAAATTCCAATTGGCAAAAGGAAAGTTACTCGATCATATAAAAGATAAAGAGATATTTGGAAATCGTGGGGAGAGAATGGGTGAGCAAAAAGAACAGGAAGGAGGCCTACTTTAAAAGATGAGTGCAAATAACATAAAAAAATACTTACAATTAACATCAAGGAAATACTAAACAGTGCTAAAATTACTGTAACTTTTTTTAAGTTTTGGAAATAAATAACTTCAATCATTGATAATGTGCTCAAAACAGAAAAATAAATATGTATTTTCTTATAAACACATATCTATCTGATATACAATTTTTAAAACCTCCTTAGCCAGCACGAATTTTTAAAGCCTTTACGTCTGATTCGAATGTATAAAGTCATCATGATCTCATTGAAATAAGTTATAATATTATAATTTTTTTTCTATTACAATGCTACAAGTCTGTAACTTCTGGTAGTATAAAATCTATAGAGACAACTATTATACAATAGTTAATTTAATACTTAGTAATCCGAATCATGAAAACGCTTTTTCTTACTTTATTAACATTACGTTAGCTATGATAAGCATTAATAGTCAACAAGTGAGCTAGACATTGATCCTTTTAAAGCATTTTTATTTACATCTATAGTCAATCACCATGTATACTCCTATTTATTATTTATTTACTTTATAGGAGATAGACAGTAACAAAAGGCAGTAAGAAAGTACAAACTTAGAAGCTTAGAAATATAAAATTAATTACAGTTGTTACCTTATAACTATCTCACTGAGAACACATAATGATTTATAGTCAAACAATAAAAAAACAAATAAAAATAAAAACATTATTAGACAGGGATCAAAGACTACGGTTTATACATCTATATTATGTTTGTTTATATATTTATATTATGGTTTAAATTGCCTTGTATGTACTCAGTAATTTGGAACGAAATTGTTTTTTAAAAGATACGATACCTAATAATAAATACGTTAAAATATGTAATTAAAATCTAACTATAAATAAAAAACATCAGTCTTGGATGAAATTCGCAGTTGCGTTAGAGAGAGAAAAAAAATGTGCACCAAATACCACTAGTTAACAGTAAATTTGTTCCCGTTTGTTTTCATCTCCCACGGCATGCGGTGAGGTGCTCGCGCGACGCGTGTGGTCCCAAATTATGCTCCCCCGTCGCTCCCAAATTGGCTCCTAACTAATCGGACTTATTGTCTTTAATATTTTGCTGAAGTTCGCGAAGTCAGATGATTTTAGTGTTATGTTGAATTTAATACTTTTAATTTGACACTACGAAGCAAAGGTATTGTAGCATACTGCCACTTATTTTATTGAATTATGTATAACTTAATGCCCAAGGCCTTTTTTAACATTTAACCAATGGAGCGGTGGAGATATAAATTAATGAAGATAAGTGAAATATGTGTATATCTGAAAGAGAAATAAAAGTTTTATAAAAAATATACTTTCGTCTACTATTAACCATATAAATATATTTATATGTATATATACAACTTACATCTACATAAATCCAAAATTATTTAATAAAAACCTTGACAGATACAGTGTTAAATAAATAATTTATGGCATAAGGTATACATACGTATGTACAATGTAAAATTTCATAAACAAATTTAGATCTGCCACTGGTGAAATTTAAAACCATTATTAAAAATGTGTTATTGAAAAAAGAATATTATTCTAACGTAGAATAATATACGAATGTTAATGAATTGAATGTTGTCGATGCACTGAGGAAGCTAATTATTATCAAACACAAACTATATTTGTAAATAGCAACTGTTGAGTTCTCGCCGGCTCTTCTCAGCAGAACTGCCTTCCGAGCCGGTGACAGCTTCCTGTAGGGATGACAATGCTGGCAGTTTATGTTAATTGACGTTTCTAAAGTGCTTGATCATGAATTGAGCAGTAGAACGTTCACAGGTGGACAAAGACCTCTCTCGAAGATTTTCAAAAGGCCCCGTTAAAAGCGGGCTGAATCTAGCGTCTTCAAATGGCCTAGCAAGTTTGTGTATTCGCAACGTTCTACGCTAACCTTGCTGGTCTATGGTCTCCACTCAGAAACCAGAACCTAATGGCTCCAGCGGCCATCAGTTGCCAAGTGGCCTCCCTACTGACACTTCAAGTTGAAAAACCACAGAATTACGTTGGAGACTTAGATTCATGTTCGGATTTGCTCATTTCATATTCGAATTTATAGAGAAACTTAGACTAAAAGATTACTACTAAGATAGGAAGAAAGTAAGTTACTGCGGCTGCTATCATTACTCAACAGTGTAAATATGAAATTAAGTCGTTTTGCCGCCTAAACAAATGCAAGGTTATGTTAAAACAAAACAATGATAATTAAACAATTATAGTAAAACAACGCGCGTAACAATCAATGTTCTCACGCCGGCCGTCGTAACACCGGGCAAATCTCGACGCGACCGAATCGCACAGTCTTAAATTTTATCCTCTTAACGAATAATGACGGTGATGAAGAAATCATCGAAGAATGGACCTCGCGAATTCTCTGCTCCGGTAAACCAATGTCCCGAGTATTTTTAACTGTTCACACTTTGAGCGAAATTCAATTCTATGTGAATAAAATAAAGATTAATTTCGTATTAAAGCTGCCATCTGCTTGACTTAAGGGAACAAGTTTGAGTTTTTCTGGTTGCGAAGTTCGGCTCTCGGAAGCTCAGAATTAGCAATCATTTTATGATTACGCTACGTTGACGACTAGGTATAAAGTATAAGGCATTTGATTTGGCACATTGGAAATAAAGACTTTGTTTTAGATTATATTTTGTAAGTCAAAGTTGAACTCTTTGACTTACAAAATATACCAAACTTAATTAGTACTCTAGTTAACTGCCATACACTTACTTAAATGATAAATTATCGCCAGTCCGAATCGTAGAATATTAGAGAATAACTCAGCAATAAGTTGTGTAGGATTTTTCTGTGTGTACAACTTCTGATGCCATTTACAAATCTATCAAGAAATTTTGTGGTTAGAGCAACCCCGAACCCAAACGTTTAAGATTATTACAAGTTTTAGAAGTAATAAAATAACTAATATTAACTACGTTATGTATTTTACTGCAAGTAATTTCATTATGTAATGTACGTTGACACATGTAATAGAAGGTGTCCCGCAGTCGTGTCGAAGGCGTGTCGTAGGCGTACCGCAGGCACGTCGTGGCCGCGCAGCCCGGGCACGGAGCGCAGCCAGTAGCTCGTTGGCATTCCGCGCCCGCCGGCTCGCGCACAAAAAAGACAATGACTCGTATTTTATACAGCCCTAAACGTTCCATCAACGTATCGATGCGACTCGACTGTCCTGTCCTTAAATGATGAGCCGATTCTGTTTTTGAAGGATTTCGTCGCTCCGATGTCCCGCTATTTTTTATTCGACTGCCCTGCGATATTCGCCTACCGAGGTCCATGTAGCATGAGATATTGAGACGGACGCCAATTTACAGCACAGAGCTAAACGAAACTCTATGCACTTAGTGATAAGTGCACTTTTCGATTATTAAAACATTCGTTTCGTGTGAAATAATATCATTATCATACGAATTTCGCTTTCGATCATAACGTTTTATGTGTGACGCGTAGCTTATTGACGGTCCTCTTCACGCAGACGTTTTGTGTCTCCAGTATTTTAATGTCATTAGTTACATTGTCGAAACATCGCTTGTATTTTAATTTTTATAATTCAGGGTTATTTGTTTCGATGTCCGTCGTTGCAGGGGTTTGAATGTTTCGCTAATTTTATTAATTAATTTATGTTATTATTAATTTTGGATGATTTACATTACGACTTGTTAACGTTAGAAGAATATCTGAAGAGTCTAATTTTATAAAAACCAGTATCAGATTAATCTATTCTATATTCGCAACCTTTAACTTAAAGTTATAAGTGTTTCAAACGCGCCATTAACTTATAAGAACTAACAACAAACTCAGACGAGTTAATTAGTTTAATTGTTTGCTTTTACAATATCCTTAATACACTAAGAACAATAATTTCTCTTTGTTATCACTTAAAAATTTTCCGCTTTAAAACGGCTTCTTTTATAAGTTTTATTATAAATATAACTAGGAGAGTTTAATGTGATTGGCGACTAAATAACTATTCATTTCTTGGAGCCAAGAGAAAGGTACATTCTTATGTGCAAAAATCAAAGCTTATGTTAAGATAAAATTTTATTTAATAATATTATTGCATTAAAGGTTATATAAGAGATATACATGCCTGGGATTAGAATCATGCTCATCATCATGCTTCATGAAAAAATTGTAAAATTGGTTCTTTTCTGTTAAATCAAAAAGCCATAGTGAAAATTGAAACCTAGGGTGCTATGTTTAAATATATAACTAAAACTACAATATATCATTGACATGAGATTTTAAACGTGCTTAGCAAGGCTTATTTGAAGAGATGTGTATATATTCCCTTCTTTGTTTTACGGTTTAGATATATATTTTTCTATCGTCAATCAACATTATGTCAGTTGTATGTGATTGTTAAAAAGAAAGTAGTTCGTGAGGTGCGTTGTGGTCCCACGCTAGGTTTCCTGCTACGTGTCCTGTGCAGCGTGCGTACAATTTGAATTCTGTGAGAGCTGTCCACGCGTATGTTTTATTTAAACCACACGAACTAAGGATCTATGTTACTCATACCATACAACTCTTTTGCTTACCAGGAACTGTACTGGTATTGGTTCTTACATCTTAAGGTAGTTAATTGAAGGTAGGTCTAGCTCGATCGTTGGTGCCTTAGCAGTGTTTAATTCTTCCACTAGTAAAATAGAAATACTATTCAAATGGTGGAAAATACGTTTTTCAGAGGTAACTAATGCGGAAAAACGCCTGCAATTTATTTTAAATTTCACAATCATTGTCTAGTCATTTTCTATTAAAAAAACATTAAATGGTAATTGAAACGCACCCGGCAATTGATCTGGCACATCGGCAAAAGAGAAAGACGGCAAAGAATTGCTGTGTTCGGTTTTGTACTACGTTTTGTTTAACACAGGGTGAAATACATCATTTTAATAATTAGTGTAGAAAGATAATGTTTAAAGAATTCGAGCCTTGTTGAATACCACAGCGTAGATTCAGATGTGCCAAAACATATGCCCGGTGTTATATTGCGACCGCATGTGAATTTAGACTAAAAGTTTTACCGAATGAAAAAGCTTTTGTATTAAATTTATTAGGTATTAAATTCCCGTATGAGCTTATTAGAATGCGTCGCGACTTCTTTGTTTCGCAATTGATTGGAATGTCGACCGACAGTCTGAGCGTGTTGGGGACGTGTTGCTAACAAATACACCGATATATTTCGTTTACTTCGAACTACCAAGCTTGCCTGAAACGGGATTCGTTAGCATCTACATTTTTACATTTTTAATACAATGCAGTGTCTCTATGCCGTTACTATAACGAGTACCGTTCTAATTGTTCAATGGATTATGATATATCTATTTGAATCTTTTCAGTCCAGTGTATGTATATTATTTCTAATTTCAAATAATTTATAGTCAGTGCACGTAGGTTTTCTGAAGAGCCCAATCTGATAGAAACGAAATCGTGCTATATTAGAGATATGTCTTTACCAAAGATTTCTATTAGACTGGTTAAAAGTCGCTTCAATAATGATGATGGTAATGAATTATAATCGCCATTATTCAATAGGTAAGGTAGAAATATCAAATTATAGGAATTACATGTAATACAGTCCAAATTAAGGTCCCTCGGGCAATTTTTAGAGAAATGATAGAGAAGTATTTTTTCTCAAGAATTGATTATTTATCCATTAGTTTAGTAAAGATTTACGAACTGATTTAAGTTAGTTTCATGTGTTTAATTAATGTTGTATTTACAATTACGTATTCTAATGTATTGCGAGCAGTTGTAGCATAGCGGTAGAGGAATTAGACTTGCGATCGTACGTTGCGGTATATATACCTGGGATATAATCTTATATAACTCACATTTTATGCATTAATTATGTAGGAATACCACTGGATGGGCAGCAGCGTCCTCTGTGTAACATAATACCTTCTGCCAAGCGTTTAAAACATTTATCAAAATGTATAGGGGGACCGGGAAGTAATGTCGATTTCTTAAGTGAAATTCACACGACTATATTTATAACAAGTTTTCATTTCTAGTCAACAATATATTCGCCTTCGGTATCATCAATCTTTAGCCATTTAGTATACAAATTTTCAATGTCGGAGCTGTAAAAAATCAATCGGTTTTTGTGTAAAATATGTCGACAGAAACGATATTACTTACCGGTCACCCTAATATTTTTATTCTGTTACTTTTATTGTAGTAATAAAATTTCCGCAACGAGATTTATAAGATGCGATATCACTTTGTATGTTTTTGTGATGGGCCACCAAAGTATACCATATAGAGAGTACTGGACCGTCTCCGTTCGAACTAACAGTCAATAATTTATAATGTACACAGGTTGATTGGTAAAAGGTTTAAAAGCCTTAGAGGAATGAACTTAAAACTCATTTGTTATTAATTAATGTATGGCAAACCAAATGTCAATGGTTTAAGTAATAATAAAAAACGTAATGATAACATAGTAATAAAAAACGAATTGAAATTCATTATTGTTTACAAAAATTGGCAAACAAATTAATATAAATTGGTTTATTGTATTCCAATAGAAATACATATTTTAGGGTATTACTTTATATAGGTGAATAAAAATAGGAGTAAAATCTTTAAAATTTTTCGCTGACAAATAATCAATACATTTACTGTGTTAAAGCTTTTTCATGCTTATTGTCTGTTGATGTAGGTGCTGTTAGCCTGGAGGCTTTTACAGCTTCATCTGAGTTGAGTTCACGGAGCGGAAGGGTCCGTGAAACACAACCATTGACCCTATATAAAAATAATCATACAAAAATATCAACAAGTCTTTAAAACCCTTTAACCTAAAATCATATCACAGATAACAAATGAAAATAGGAATGTACCTCTATTTATATATAAATATAGTTATAGAGGATTTATGTCATATCATCGCCCTCACCGAAAAAACCCGTATTATGCTATTGCTGGCTTGTTCCGTTTCTGTCAAATTTGGCATTTACAGATAGTATTGCAACTTTTGATTTTTTTTTGGGATTGTTAATGTAAATGAAAGAAACGAAATTCTCGTAAGCAGAATCGTAAGAGCGAGTACGATATAATTCGCGGGAAAAATATTCAATAAGTTTCCATTAAAGGAAATTACTGGGTACTTTTGTACTTTTGATGAATATATTTACGGTAACGTCTTATGAACACAATCTATTTTAAATAATCCACCATAAACTAAGCCATTGCGATTAAAAAAAAACTGTTAAAAACTTTTGCGGTGAAATAGTTGGCAGAAATGTACACATGAATAATATCGTATTGCAACCTTACTGATGATCAGTCTTGTTTGTATTGGAAATGGCGCCAACTTAGATCAGCTTGGCCATACTGGATTTACCCCGGGACCTGGGACCCCATATTGAGAATTTCCCCCCTCCGTCTAGAAATTGTAAATGGATATTAAGGCTCTGATTGTTAGAGAAAATTTTGTAAAAATACTTAAAAAAAAACCTTACTGATGACGGTCAATATCAAATTTCGCTCAAATAACATCGCAGTAAAATCTATTTTCCGTAATAATAATGTTCATATAATTTCTAGAATATATAAACAAAAACCAAGAATATGGATGAGAAAAAAATCTTTGATTTGATACATAAATTATCCTTGAAGGTCGTATATATTGTAAGATATTAAATAAATTCGGTTTTTTGTTTCTCTTGTAAAATCTGTTTTTTCCTATTATGGGTTTATACAGTGGGAGCGACGATATACACTGTTTTAATTTGCTACTTGATTTGCTTGTGAATATTTCTTTATGCGTAATTATTTCAAAAATATATCACGGCTAAAATTTGTGCGATAAAATAATTTTTGGTAATATTTAATTTGAAAAAATTACTTTTTGAATACTGAATATATGGAATAACGACATAGCTTTTTTTTAATATTTTTTGTTATGTTGGTAAAACTGACAGAATGTCTACCGTGTTCAGAAAGTTCTTTACCTATATAAGCAAGTTGATAGATCTAGATTAAACATAAAACAGATATATAACGTGTAACTTTGTCGTCCTTGCAATTTTAACAATTAATTATTTAATAATTTGTCTACGTGCTGAATATTTATTATAATTTTACACATATAATTGAAAAAATAATTAATTACAAAATTGTACACACAGCTTGTTGGTAAAATAAGCGCTCTTCATAAAGTATATTAAAACTTGCCTACATCTATGTATTACGCAGCCTTACAACATCCAAAATATAAATAAAGTTTTTAATCATTTATAAAGGATAAATGCCAGTAATATTCACCCAAAAAGTGTATGATAAGTCAGTTTTTAAGAGTTCTATCGCTAAGGCTACATTTATTTAGATGTCTATTTTGTTAAATATTAATATAGTCAGATCTTTTCGTGTTATTAAACGGTTTTATTTAGTTCGACCCGTACGGAATTTATTTGTATCAAAATTAGAAATTGAAATTTAAGCACCTTCCCGTTGTCAGATTGATCTGAAATTTGGTACACACATTTAATTTAGATGACAATACAATGTAATAAAATCAATAACATTATAAATCTAAGATGGCCGCCGATTCAAAATGGCGGATTACGTATTTTTCCTAAACCCCCTCAATATGGGTATCAAATGAAAGGGCTACACTAGTAAAACACGATGATTATGTTAAAATTTAAAATTCATGATGGACACCGTTCCATATATGGCGGACTAGGTACATATTTTTCCACAACCACCACAATATGGGTATCAAAAAACTGTTTAACTTAAAAGTTTTTTAAATGTATTTATTTTAGCGTAATAGTTTCTTTTGGACGGATTCACATACTTCTGCGTGCGAATATTTGGGTGCCTGTCGTCCGTCACACGGGAGTCCGCGAGCCGCGTACCGTTAGCTGCGCCGTGGCCAACTGGTATTGTGGCGCCGTCAGCGGACTGCTAATAAAGAAGGTTTTCATGCGCAGTTCTTTGAGAACTCGAGTAAGCGAACGTATGAATTGTTTACGGCCAATTTGTATGTATTTTTGCAATGCGCTGTGCATTCATAAAATGAGTCGTGTGAATATAAACAGATAAGATTATGTATTAGATCTAACATGTGTTCATAATGTCGATTGCTCAATTAATTGCTGTTGGAACACAAACTTTATCGTAGTAAAATTGAAAGCTGTCGCAAACACGATGATAGGTGTAGGTGTAACACATTTAAAGGAGTATATATAACTCATTTATAAGAAAATAGCTTAAAAGCCTTTACACATATTTCAACTAATCCTGGCTAAAATGAAGACACTGAAATATGTTATATTAATATTTGTTTTATATTACAATGCGACAAGCCAATAACTTCTGGAAGTAGAAAAGTCTGCTGGTACAGATGCTGAGCAATAATTAATTTTATTATGTAGCAATCCGAAATTTGAAAACGCTGTTATATCTAAAGCAATTTGCACTTTTCTCTGAGTTATTTTTTAAATATACTAAATATTTATAGAAGATACTTATGGTTGTATTATTTTCAGTAAAATGTCACGACTTCCAAGCCTGATAATTGAAAATGCAATTAGAGGAGTAGCAAAAATTTCATTAAATAACTTAATCAATTCAAAAATGCAACAACCTGTTTCTTAATTGTTGTACTATAAGCGGAATATGCATTTAAACATGGAATGTCTTGTCTTTTTTGTAATAAATACTAAACATGTAGGGTATGTAGAGAATGTATAGCAAAACAATTATCCCCGTTTAGCTGACCGAGCAATTAGAACAGGCGACATTTACACAGAACTTCTTAGATATTTCACAAGACATTCCACAAAGTAATAAAATATAAGGTGATTGGTCTTAGATGTAAATTTGTAAATGTATTGATATTTTAAATTAATGAATAGTACATCTTATCAAAAAATAAATGGCCAAAGGCATAATAAATAATGTAATATTGATATCAGGTTGTTATTATTTTTTATAATAAAAGAAGAGCGTTTTCAAAGTTCCGATTATTGCATATTCAAATTAATAATTGGTTACTATCGTCCATTCAGCCTTTGTAACACCAGAAGTTATTAGCTATCTTATTACTAAAAAAATTAACTTATGTAACGTATTTTAGAGTGATTGCTTTATATAAAACTGTTATACTACCCAAACCAGTTAACAACTCAGTTAACACGAAAAATGTGGAAACTTGATATTAATTCGTGTGTATATGTAGAGTGACCAGGGGTTGAAAATTTGTAAGTCAAAACATCAACATATAAGGAAGTTTTATACATTTACCCAGTAAAAACTTTTATATATAATATATAACGAATTAAACTCTGCATCAAGAATCACAATTTAAAAAATAAAATATATACAGCGGTATCGCGTTAAGAAAATAGCGACTCATAGTTGTGGCTTAATAAATAAAATAGCTGTGTTCAAATTGACCAATTGATGTTAGTCTTATGAAAAGTACGTACGCATTTTTTGAAAATTTTGAGAGTTACGTTACTTTTTACTGAAAGAACGTAACTAGGCTAAGTGACAACTATCAGTCTCTGATTTCTTAACGCGAATACACTACCGTTAATATATATATATATATATATATATATATATATATATATATATATATATATATATATATATATATATATATATATATATATATATATATATATATATATATATATATATATATATATGTGTGTGTGTGTGTGTGTGTGTGTGTGTGTTTGTATATCTATATGTATTCATATATCACCTAATCCGATTGAAGACCATGTATAAAGCAAATTAACTAAAAATTCTTTTTACTATTATAATTATGATCGAAAGAAAAGAATAATAATCTAAAAAGATATAATAATAATACAGTATTAATAAGATAATAATGAAGAAAGATATAATAATAGAAAAATCGAAAAAGAAAAGATACGCGCTTGACGCTGGGACGAGTTATAATTGAAAGGAACCCGAGTGTGTGTGCAAATCATTTATTTTGTATATCATGTTTCTTATACACGAACGAAAGTAACTGATATGGCCAAACATTGGCAAGTTAAAGTGGCACTAGGTAGGCCATATTGCGCGTATAATAGACAGCCCGTGGGTTCTAAAGATTATGAAGAGTAAAACACGAACCGGCAAGTGAGACGTAGAACATCCATACGCGAGGTGGACCGATGTGCTAGTTATGGTCATCGGAAGACACTAGATGAAGGCCGCTTAAAACCGATCCTATGAAACCCTTATGCACGAGGACTGTATTTACCAGTGGACGTCCTGCGGCAGAAAGGACGATGAAGCAAATATATACACGTTTAAAGAACTAAATAGAAAGCGTCGTAGTCACTGATACGTATCTATTACAAGTATAACTAATTTATTCAGTTTAACTTTTGAAATTTGTGACTAAGAAATTTTTGATTTATTCATGATTGGTCTTTAATTTGGATCTCAGTAAAATATTAAATAGAACAATCAATACGACATTTATGTTGTCTGGTAGGGATCGCCACGAGACCGCTCGTTGTACTTCTACATAAATTGTTTTTTTTTTAATTACTATATATTTTATTTTATTACATTTCCTTTTTATGTATTTCTTATAGTTTTTTGTACAAAAAAGTGTAAATTAATAAATTAAGTGAATATCTAATAGTATAAACAATTTCCACATATGTATAGACTCATCACGATACCTCTAAAATTAAAGGTTTAAAGAATTAAAATTTTTTAGAAATATTTTTTTTATCAAGCTGCCCTCTGCTAAGAACGAATTTTATGAAATTATACCCCCAAAGGGAAAGAGGAAGCGGAAAATTGGGTAACTAAGTAAAAATATAATATAAGGCGAGCGATAGCTAGTATTCAATAGAAAGGTCGTCCCGATATTTTGATAAAAATAATTTATAATAGTAAGGCACAGCGCGGCCGTGAGTTTTGTACGCGCGTACGATGCCGGCGCGATAGCTGCGCGCGCGCATGGGAACAAAGGGGAAGCAGCCCCGACTCCCATACAACTTTCTGTGCCTTCACACGCTGGTAGTCAACGTATGCTAGCATTATAAGCCTTGTTTTTCATACCCTAGGTATTATGCGTGAAAAAATATTTTGTACTGACAGTTAAGTCATGTCATCACAAGAAAATTAACACATTAACCAATTAGAAACATTTGAGATTATAAGGATGCGTCTCTTTTTTATTATGATCGACAGACGGCACATAATAAGTCAACGAACTAGCTTTCAGACGTTCTTGTTCAGGTCGCCGGAAGATTCTGGATGCTGACAGCTTCTAATTAGTCTTCTTAGAAATATATAGCTAAAGTCTATATGTACGTCCTAGGGCTTAAGTAATGACGAAGATCTTCTAATCATTTAAAAAAAATCCTAAAAACTGCCAATAATGCTGTTCTAACTTCAGTCAAAGAGAATCATCTTTGCCTGTTATTTACAAATCATTTAAAAAAAAATCTAAACGGTCTTTTTGATTAAGAATAGGACCAATATTTAGCCACTTCCGCACATGAAGTGGTAGTTGTGCAACAAAGTGCACCGCTCGCTAGCCCGCTGATAAATGCGTATGCGGCAAACAATGCGAATTACACAACTGCCACCGTCAAATCACTCAACACGTGTTTCACCCCTCCACGGGGCATCTTCAGGAGTTATGTTACACCGATTAGTGCCAAACACAGAGGTTCTGTATTTGGCACTAATCTGGCGGTGCACTTTGTTGCATGACTACCACTGCACGTGCTGAAGTGGCTAAATATTGGTCCTTTTCTTACTTAGGATGGACTTCCGCAAGGCCTGATTCCATTAAATGTGTTTTTGATATTAAATGATATCCACCGATTTACAAAATAATTGGAAATACAAAACTCATAGCAATATCTCGCAGTCGTCGTCTTAGGATATAATGTGGTGCCTAACTAATTTTTTTCTTTATGTACCAAAAAGCTACTTCATTAAATTGTTTGAGAATATGTCAATCTGATGAAGAAGCTTATTGTAGTAATAATAGGAGGAAGAAAAAATTTATTCTTACAATTTTGTATGAGAAAATGTAACATATATTTTGATATTAAATTTAAATATGGTGACATTGTTTCAATAAGTCGGTAATATCATTACTTACTACTTTCCCTGTATTATATTTGCCGTGGTACCGTCAGCAGAAATAGACAAGTATTTTTTCGGTGTAAAAATTTTTTTTCACATTTCTGTGTGTTTGTTTTGTGTGTTTCATTAGTTATTGAAAAGCCTTAGTGGCACTAAGTGTCGTAAGTATGCGCCTGTCGTGACGGGGGAGAAGTATCGGTGACTCCGTTTCTACAGTCCGCTGCTAACGCTCGTGGCGTCGTCGTATAAGCTCTTTTATCCACGGCCCCCACTTCGTCGCGCTTTCCCAAGGCGCGGTACATCAGTTTCGGTAGCGCTGGGTTACTGTTTAACCAATAAATATATCATATTTTGTACTAGATCAGTAACAGTCTTAGGGAGTTGTCTTGGTACGGTATCTAGATATCGCGCACTTTGTGTGTATCATGTATCAAAGGAGTTAATTAAGAATGATAATGGAAATCGCTGGCTTATCGAACTGGAATCAAAATTGAGAAAGATGTGTTCACACAGATCCATCACCGTTAGTTTTATGTGTTCTGTATCATCTACCTAAGAGAATGATTACACCCCAACAGATACATATATACTTTAATATAAATGTAGACAAATATACGCGGTGATTGGCGGGCGAGCGGTGGATGACGAGAAGATAACGAGCAGGCGACGAGCGAAAGACGGGTGGGCGATAAACAGGTAGTGGATAGGTGATGAGGGGATGATAAGCGAGCGATAAACAGGTTGCGGTTAGGCGACGTGCGGATTATGAAGGGGTAGGCAACGAGCAGACGGTGAGCGGATTAAAGGGGGTGAGGGTGTGTGGCTTGCAGTCTCCAGGCCTACAAGTAGGTGGCCAGAGAATGTCAGACGGACGAGGGGCGGACGGTGGACGGGCGATAGGCGAGCAACGAGCGGGAGACGAGCGGACGACGGGCGCACCGTTAATCAATCGCAGAGCGTGGGACATGGCCGCGTGCGCCGACGTACGTGCCGAGCGCGCCACGCTGCGCATGCGCAACCGCCGCTGTGGGAAGACATCCATTTCGAACTACCAACTGGTATTTACTATCCGTGTATATCATTACTCGTAATTCGCAGGCGCGTTTATTATTATTTTTTCTTTAATTAATATTGTTATTAAGGAACTTCCACGCGGTTCTACAAAGTTTTTTATGATATCGTATAATAATTTGGGGAGGCTTACAGACATAAGATGACGCACTTGGCTTACGTAATTCCCTTTGTGCTAGCCCCGGATCCAGGGTATTGTTTGATGGACTGCACGAGCGCCGCGAGCGCAGGCATTCGGCGCGCAGGCGCGAAATACGAAACAATGGCGGTTTAAAATACAATGAGTGCGACCTAAAATACATAACATCAACGACATTCCCGTCACGAGCGCGCGCTTACCTTTTTCGACTATTTGTTCGCGTCGGCGCAGCTCGGAGCCGATAGCGTCCTCTCCTTATTAATAACGTGGTTTGAATTGGAAATACCGCCCGAAGATGAAGTTCCGCTGCATTTTTCTTTGCGCCCACGTATCATTAGATTTCTCCTAGTAGGGGAATCTCGTACGTTTGCATTCAGCGCGTTGTGGCGACGCATCTCGGGCATATTAGATGTGGTCGTGATCGCGCGGGCGAACGTTGGGCGCACTAATTGCGGGCCGCGGCGTGCCGGCGGACACGACGCCGGCCGTGGATCGCACATCGTAGCCTAATTGTCGCGGTCGCGCCGCCTTTGCATACATTACAATGGAAATCAACCATTCCGTCGATGTCTTACTTCGGCGGTGAGTCTTACATCACTGCGCCTGCAAAATGAACTCTATACTAACAGCGTACAGATTGTTTTATAGCGGCGCCGTTGTTGGTTGTTTGTACTTTAGTCAGTTGTATTTGCACAGGGAAGCGTCTGCAAGTGGATTAGCAAATTGTTTAATTAGTGTGTCGGTCAGTGCAGGCCGCGCGGCGAGTATTGAATGCAAATGCCAATTCCGGAGGCGCGTGATGTACGAATTTCTCACCTCGGAGGCGACGCCGGCCGTTATGTATGGCGATGCCGTCGTCCGATCGACGCTGATCCTCTTTATGGCCATTTAAAGGCTGCGGCGCACATATTTTATTAAGTTGCATTTCGCGGGTGTCATGTTTATTACGGCGACAACAACCTCGCTGCTACAGGCACTAAAACTACTAAGCAGTGAAGCTAAAAGATAACGAGCAATTTTTTTGACGTTAAATAATTGCATTGCATTATTATTTATTACCTGCCCCAATGACTGCTGTCAAAACTAAATAACCGTGAGTTTCTAATTACTCTGTCGTTTGAATGTAAGAATTAGTATTTTATTACTTTTTCATTGTTTCTTATCACTTACTTAAAAAAAATTTTCCACAATTTTTAAAAAAAAATCTTTAATTCATAACAACATGAATTATGAGCAAGGAAATTGGCAATTTATTTTTATTTATTTTACTTGAATTTAGGGGGTCAGTAATGTTTACAACATTTGAGCTATATTGTCAAGTGCTAGATGGCAATGGTTATGATGATACAAGAGACTTAAAAATCCATGCCCAGTAGTGGGTTTCGATGATGTCTTATCAAATAGTATGAATATAATTTCTCCATCAAATCTATCCATAAAATGTATTTGTTTATTTAACTGTTTATATATACAACAAGACAGAGGATAAAAATAATTTTTTTATTGACAAGAGAAGAAGCATATGCGGCGAACTTATTGCTAACTGTAATTTCTTTAAGACAAACATTAGGTGGACTAGTGTCATAGAACACAGAGCGAAAGCTCAGCAAATGATAGATTGCTTTGGGAATCCGATGCATATAAATATTTGTATATATGTTATAATGAATCATGAAAATTAAAATAAGTTTTAATAAATGATTTCATTCATCTTTTTGAAAGTTTCTTAGTCCATTGTAGAAGATGAGCAGGAATTTTAAAATGCGGCGATTGTAAAACACACCTAAACACTCATCTCTCGTAGAAGCCACGTACTACCTTCAAACGACCCTTCATTTAAAAATGTAAAAGTTTATCAAACAGAATCATTATACCACTTTTATCACAATGTAAAGAAATCTTGTCAATTAATTGCTCTGATAACATATTAATAATTTTAAATATCTGTTAAAATGAGTTTGTCACGGGCTTTCTCAAATCAAGACGCGTATGGAAACCTCGTATTTTTATTTTCAGGGACACAATTATAGTAGTAATCAATTAAATTATAGCGTAATGTAATTGTTTATCTTGTCGTTAATGCTGGCTTTAAATAAAAATCTGACAGCGTTAAAAAATTTTAAAAAAAATCACATTTTTTTTGTCTGTATTTAAATTTCAAAACGAAGTACACACATGTCTATGAATGAAAGGACAGGTTTTTTTTCGGTAGGGCAGTGTGGGAGCGCAAGAGTACGCGGTTAGCCCTTATCTAGGCCGGGACCGGAAATGTGATTTTTACGTCTTCTGGACGTGTCCTCGCGACGTGCGCCGACTCCAGATGTCGCCATTTTGTTTATTTTTTTTCCCTTTCCTACCTCCGTGTCGTGAGCAACGATTGTTCAATGAAAGTGAAAAAAGCAAGCTTACGTAAAAGAGTACTGTCGTTATGGCTAAGTACCCCACCTTATACGTGGCAGTGGCTATCTATCGGCTGATGACAATCACCTCACCTAAAGGTACGCGGTTGGCAGTGAGTCTATAAGAAAGTCTTTATTAAGACTAATTGAATCTATCTAGTTTTAAAATATAATGATAGCTAATATACGATTGATTAGAGAAAGAGAGATAGACAATATTTTCCGGCGTCTTTTGTGAACGTGTAGTAGATAATTTTAATGTCATTCACAAAGAGCGTGAGCAGTGGTAGCTCAGTGGCAGAATACTAGACTTGCGAGACAGCGATTTGTACGTATCAAATATTTAATGGAATCAGGCGTTACTTCGCGGAAGTCCATCCTAAGTAAGAAAAGGACCAATATTTAGCCACTTCCGCACATGCAGTGCAGTTATACTCTCTGTTTGGCTTGCTGGTATGTACTCTGTGTTTGGCACTAATCGGTGTAACATAACTCCTGAAGATGCCCCGTGGAGGGGTGAAACACGTGTTGAGTGATTTGGTGGTGGCGGTTGTGTGATTCGCATTGTTTGCCGCATACGCATTTATCAGCGGGCTGGTGGGCGGTGCATTTCATTGCACGACTACCACTGCATGTGCGGAAGTGGCTAAATATTGGTCCTTTTCTTACTTGTACGTATCAATCTTACGATCGCCAATCCACGTGCCATGGATGGCGATTATGATATATCAGGGGATATTGATAACTTTGGGAGAGGCCTATGCTTCATAGTGGGCGTATATGGGCTGAAACGACGACGACGATGATGATGAAAAAAAGTGTATCGTGTTCTTTATGAAAAAAAGTTAGTTGACCCAACTCCGTTGTTATGAGTTTGCCTGAGGCCAAGGTGATGACGATAGGTGATATATGATGATGACAACGAATCGACCCTGAGTGGAGGTGGCTCAGCGGCTATCACAGATTTTAAGGTGTTGAATTATTTTTAATATTTTGGTTTTCGATCATTGAAACCGAAATAAAGTATGATTATAATTGAAATATCCATCAATTGACATATGTTAGCATAGCATTGTTTTTGAATATTATTACATTTTTGTGCTAATAGGATAATTAGTATATTTTTGTGCTAAACAAGAGACCCGTTCATGCGATCTATATGAGAAATTTTCATTCTCTTAGAGTTGAGTTTCGTCGATATCGACATGATCATCTTATGTACGACAGTGAGAATAATCATAGGAAACAGCGATGTAGATAAGATTTTTGTACTTGCCGTTAAAAGTTTAATTTGCACAAATAGAAGCCGAATTGATTCCTAGGTAGAAAGTGTTCGTAAAAGACAGTGTTACTGTACTTTATTTAAATTACTTCGCAGACTCATTTTTATAAGTGGACAGGTTTCGTCGGATCGAAATCGACTAAAACCACCATGATATTTTTCGATCATTGCTATATAGCAGCTCCACCAGCAACTGCCTTCATATATAGCCCCAGTTTAGAAGTCGAAAAATCTACCTTCCTCTTCTCAACTAAAGGCGCGCTGCAACCGAGCGTACATTACTTCCATAAAAGCAACAGTATATTACAAAATCCACTAATGGACATAGACCTCCGCTGTAGATTTTCAAGAGGACTGGTTTATTTTCTTTTTTTTTCTCCTGTCATATGTGTGGGCAAGGACTTCGGATATAAATAATTTTTATGATTATTTTTATTCCTGCTCCTTTCTTTCCTCACAAATTTCTTTTACTTTGCATCAATCACAAAATCATTCATTTTTCACTGTCTGATTTTCTTGCACACATCGCCATAATTACCTCTTCCTGATTATCTTTGCTTCTTATATTAAAAAAAAATTGTTTATACTTTTTTTCTATTATTTTTTCTCTAATCATCGATGGCAGATCATACTTTTTTATTACATTTGACTTTTAGTTTCTTATCGGGTTTACTCGACACCTTGTTTAAATCCTTAGTCTTGTTCTTATTGATTGTCTGTTGTACCGCAGAACGCAGGGCGACATTCATAGTCGTCCACGAGGGATGCGATACTATCCACTTCTATACTCCTTGCTATATCCACCTCGAGATCAAGGCGGAATTTTAAAATACGTGACAGCCGGCGACAAGAGGATCGGTTGGAAGCGGTCTGCGTCCAGGTTCTGTCGATGATCTTCGAAGGCCGTCTGTTCCTTCCTTCCTGTGTAGCCTGCCCATTGTCACTTCAATGCTAATCCGCTGCGACTAGTCGGTTACTTTCCTTCGTGTACGGATCTCCTAATTTTTGATTCGATTTTGAAACAAGCATAATCAAAATGAAATTTAAAACTGTTAAAGTTGTAGGTAAAGAATAAGACGAATGCCGTCACGTAATAGCTTATGCATCCGGCGCTGTCTTCGCTGCGAGCGAACGTGCGTTTTGTATTTTTACTTTAACTACCATGACTGTAATGCACAATTGCAATGTCTAATTCGAAGTAATCACCGCCACCGACTATTACAAAAATATTAATTAATTTTTAGAAGTCTTATTTCGTAATGGTCATCTGAACAGACATACATAATGTTCTCTATGAAAAAAGATTACAGTTTTTCAATATTTAAGTAACATAAATATTGTACGGTGTTTCTGTTCTACTTTTCTCATTACTAATTCTATTATAAAAATTATAGTACTCCGTATGAATTACATGTCAAAATTATTTTCAAAAACATTGGAACGTTTAGAACTAATATTAATTATAACCAGTACAGAGCGAGCATTGGTAGGAGCATTTAAATTACCTAACAATAGGGAAAGATGACTTTTGACTTGCAATGCATTGATTCGTCATTTCAAGGAGGCTTTTCTAAGTCTGTCATTTTCCATACTACATGATCGATCCAGCACCTACACGGTAAATCCTTATAATTGTAAAAAAAATTACAATGTCGTGTCGTTACTGCATTGTAAAATCGGGTAAATATTGACAATAATAATAATAATATTTAAATATATTATTATTATTATTATTATTTATATATATAATTTTATACCCATTTGATACAAGATGGACAGAGGTTAATGATGGAAGCGTCTGAATGCAGGTCCCTTCCCACCTGTCTTATTCGAAAACTATTCGGGAGTCCTCATTCAATCCGAGTCATACATATATGGCAGCGGACGTCTTGTAGCTGAAATGATAGCAAAAATAAAATGCATGATTCCTAAAAATTAGTGGTAAGTAGTCATCGAGAATAATAGGTGGACCTATGACATAGTAAAGGTTGAGGGAAGTCAAGGGTTCTGAGCAGCACATGACTCGTTAATGTGGCTATCTTTGGGAGAAGCCTATATCTTGCAGTGGGCCTCTGTCGGCTGATGATGATTGTGATGATGATAAATCATTAAGATTTTTTATGATAAATAAATAAGGATGACAGGTTTTGTTTGGTTGAAATTGCTTGATGCGGGCAGTATAAGACATGTCATTGCGGCGGTCTTTGGGGAATGATGATACAGATAAAAAGTTAAATAAAAGATGATCTAACGAACCTGTGCTGTAATCACAGATGTTATGTTACTGATGTCAACAAAGCTGACATCGCATTTAAAATAAAAATAAAAAACTACTGAAGCCATTTCTAGCAGGATTATTATTTAATTATGTAAACATTATACCTCGCGATAGCCCGCTTGGAGTCGACATCAATTATAGACGTGATAGGAAACGATAAAAAAATATCGACAGCTATTCAGAGCGTGAATATTTAGCGAACTACATTTATAAGGTGTTATAAAAAAATTAGAAAAAAAAATCGTTTTAATATGTAAAGATCAGATCGATTTATAGTAGGTACCTTTTGCCCACAACAATCGTTTGATATTCATGGGATTCATGAGTGTCTTACGCCAGCATCCTATTATTCAGATGCGAACCAACGTCAATCATTGTTCACCTCGGACCCGAAATCTATCACCGCTCATGCCGGAGTACACACAAAAATCCGCCTAAACGCTTCACGCTTTAGGATCGATATCGAATGCATATATAACTCCGTAGAAACAATCTGAAGACAATATTTAATAGGTGCATAGTAATAAGACAGCGAATGACGAAGGAGACATCAACACATCTAAATGTATTTATTTAAATTTATTGTGCTCTCTACTAAATAAACAGGCGGGCGTACTTCATAACGCTGTAGATTTCGATTAAGTAGCCAATATGCGCGGGCGCTGAATAAAAACATGGTTTATTGCTTCGTATAAACCTGTATTATTATTGTATACATTTTATTACATAATGGAAGCTAATGGAGATAATTTGAGTGCATTATCAAAGATATATGATCCTTCATTTATGAAATTCCTGTCAAAAGTTTTCTTTTTGGGTTATCTGTTTATTATAACTCTCGATTTTTGTGAATTAAAGATTTAAGGAATGCTTTTATTATAATGTAACCTTTGGATGGAAATGTATTTGAAATTCAGAACATAATATTAGATTTAAATACTTTCGACGCTATATTATCACTAGTTAGATAAATTATCAGAAAGTTCTAGATCTATAGTTTACCATGTGGTTCATTTTTATAATAAGCATACATAGATTTTTAATATTTATTCACCATTTTTTTTTTGTTATAAAAATTCGTAACTATTATCTATAAATAAGTTACTACTTATAAATATGTAATGCTACTGCTACTTCTACATATATATGTATAATTATATATAGATATTATTTATATTTATATACGTATAATTACACACACACACACACATATAAAAGTTTAAAGCACCAAAGTAATTTTTAAGTTAAATTATTATATTTTGATAATTATATCTTAGAAAATATTAATTAATAATGTCTTAATAAATAAGCCTGTTAATTTTAATAGTGCTGTTTCAATAAAAAAAAAAAGTTTGCATAATAACCTAAACATAAGTAAAATGGAAAACTGTGTGTGATCTTTACTTGAATTTTTACATCAGTTTAAACATTAATTTGTTTTATTACAATTTTATTATGTATGCATCTATAAGAATGAAGAATGAATTTATCACAATTTCAATAATTAATTAAACATGACTTTTCATCTATTCTAAGAATTAATTGAATGATAATAAGAAATAATTATGATGTTACATTGACGTCACAATTGTTGCGTGCTCCATTTGGCAATAAGAATACATTAAAACGTACGGTAGCAAAGTTTATGTGACAATGTCGTGTTACACTACTATAATCCACATGGTGAGTGCAAGTGCAATAAATACCTTTTAAGTTTAATTTAGTATTGTTCGCATTCGTGTACATATTTGTAAAAAGTTTCATTGAGGGCGCGCCAATAAACTTTGCGTAAAAATGTCGTAACCCGATGTCTCGCATAGCTTCGCAAGATGGCGGCCAGCGGCGCGCGCGCATGCGCACCGTAAATAATTCATTAATTTGCCTTCTTTATCAATCGGATCGGTTTTTTGCGCGCTCCGAGCCCCTAACTGCCGGCCCGTGTCGCCTCGCATTTCCACATAATGCGATGGTAATGCGGTCCCCAGGTGGCCGGTAAAAACAGCCCAGCGTCAATGTTTGATACCATTCTCATGCGCGACATCTAACGGCCGTCTGGCGTACTAACGAACTTCTTGTTATGTAACTCTCGTTTTGATCGTAAAATGATATTTTTTTGTGGACGATAGCATCGCACTATGTTATTACATTAGTAGTAAACAGTAGTCTGTTTATTAACTATTACGAATCCGCCGGCACACCTCATTAGCGGCCCTAGTTTATATATCACCCATTTATTTCTTCTAAAATCTACGCAATACTAGCTTCTAAGACAGACCTCTCACAGTCAAAAGTTAAAAAAAGGTGAATCTAACAAGCCAGACATTGGCATCATTTATAAGATCACTTGTGTCGGAATGTCATGAGAACACAAAATGATAGAAACTAGAATGGGAATTGGCACCCACGTTTTGGCATCCTTCATCTAAATATAAACCTTCAAACACAACAAAATTCGTCTTTCTTTTCAGACTATTTTCATAAATATCTTTATTATTACACAAGAATTCTTTGTAAGTATGTTTCACAATGTGTTGTTTAGTAAATTCCTAAAATAGGATAATGCAGAGTACTGAAGTACACGGGAGTTTTTTTTTTAAATTACTTCAATATGCATTCAAAAGAGTTGCTAATTTTATGGAGCCTAGAGAAAGGGGGGCTATAAAAGGTACGTACAGACATGTTTATCATATATATATATATATATATATATATATTGCCACGATTTATCATTGTCATAATGGACTATGTATGAAACTTTTTCTTAGTGGGTTTTTAAGCTCGAATCTTGTGGATTGTATTTAAACATTACAATAATATTTGAATTCTTAAAAGAGTATTTGTTTTATTTCATCAATCTCTAAAAAGATCTCTAAAAAGTTTTTTTTTGTTTGGATTCTCGTCAAATTTTTCACAGTTAAGGACAGATTAATTTACTCTGTGGTTTGTAATGGAAAAATATAAAGTGCCGTCTTTTTAATTTATGTATATAATTGACGATTCAAAAGTGCGTTACTATTTGCCTATCGTGATTACTTGAATAAAGATATTTTTAATTTGAGCTTATACATTACATCAATATATTTATGACGGTTACAAGATATTCAGAAACAGCAGTAGAGGCGGCCTTCGCGATCAAGGCTTCTGTCGAAGCTGGGAGTCCACGAACTGCTTGTGAATTCCGCGTCGGCCGCGGCGCGAAGAGTTATTGCCGAGAGCGCCAATTGTGATTCCGTAAGCGGCGTGAGCTCGGCCAACGTCGGGCTGCGTGTGAACCGCTCACCGGTCAGCCCCTGCCCCCCGCCCAGATGCTATCTGAACAGAGTTCGCTGCGCACCGCGCCGCTAACTGTACCACGGGCACCGTACTAACACTGCTCGGTAGGCTGCATTTTTAATTTCTAGTTTACGTGAAAAAATTCGCATAAGGACATTGCATTTTTTACACGTCTATTTAATGTTTCAATGAAGGTGTTTCAAAACAAAGTTAATTTTTTTTTTCAACAAATCGTTGGTACGAGTAGAATTCGTCATAGGTAGTCGGGATCTTTTCTTACAAAAAGTTGGCGTGTATCAAATGTATGAAAAAATTCTTCCACAGAAGAATCATCAAAATTCTCCTTAAGTGAATGTAAAAAATTCTGCTCTTTGAGATTTTTTAGTCTCCAGTATGTCCTTAAAGAAAATGAATGAACTTCATCAAAAACAAGATGTAGGTAAATCTTCAAAATGCGTTTAATTGCTTGGTTTAGAACATTGAGGCTTGCTGGTATCTGAAAATATTTTAATGATCCAAATATTGCATACTACCAAAATCTTCTACATAAAATATTACGTAATGATCTGTGCACATTAAAAATATTTACATAGAAGTGTCGACCTTATTAAAAGACAACATATAATCAAAATTTATCATATAAAATGATAATCAGTTACAATAAATTATTTAAATACGCAATAAAGGAAATTATGAAAATAATAAACTTTTAATTAGTCTGCTTGCTTGCCTTTAGTCAATATATAACATCCTGTCCTTGTGTATAACAATAGAGATAAATTTAAGACAAAAACCTAAAAGTAAAAAGTTGTTAATCTTTTCTAAATTTAATAATAAAGTCGTTTGTGTCGGCCCTTGCTGACACTCTAGGGAATCCCCGAGATTTGTTAGCAAACGATGAGCGTTCCATTTGGCATCTACAGTTTTCGCTAGTTTCATGAGGAACTAGCGAAAACTGTAGATGCCTTTAGGGCAACAGTGACCATCTGCCAGTACACAAAGTAAATCTTTTATTAGCAACTTAATAGGTAAAGTAATAAAAATACATCATTAAAGAAAAATTAACATAAGAATCTTAGTATGTTGCTTAGGAATCCAAAAACAAAAGTTTGTTTTGGGCTCTTAGATCAAGAAGGGACCATGATTTGATTTTGGTTTTCATCAAATTGAAATCTGAATTCTTCTCTTGAAGTAGACAACAAGAGTTCGTTTAATATATCCATCCATATAATATAAGGATTATGAGGGAAATAAATGAATAAACATGACCTCTTTTTATGGATCGGCCCCCATGATGATTTATTTCACGCTTCATACGATCGTTGTGTATTTGCTTAGGCACGTAATAGGCATCCAATCTAATTAGTCCGGTAATTTTCTCCTTGCCCCGCATTGATTGGCAGGAAAATAATTATATGCTTAATATAACAGGCATGATACACATGTATATAATTGTTTTAAATCGGAGCCAACATCACTGACATTCAATTTTGACGACACAATTTATTATTTCAATTTAGTTTCGTCACCAATTTTTGGCTTTAAACTAAACAGCGAGAAAACTCTGGAAATCTATATTGTATTATGGCTGAAATTATGAAGATGTCTCTTGACAACAGTGGCTTGTAATCGAACGTCAGTTGGATACCGTTTTGTGACGCGATATTGTAGCTTTTCTGTTATAATGGTTAGTCTGTCATTGACAAGAGTACGGAAAATACAGTATCAATAATCAATAGCACCGAACTCACAAAAAGCCCGATAATTTTATAACTAAATCTTGAAAAATATTAAAACAAAAATCTCATTATATCCTGAAAGCATTTCCTGATTGAACACTTATGATAGATTCATGTATGAGCAGTGATAGTCTAGCGCACTAATTCCCAAAGTAGTCTATATCGACCCCTAGGGGTCTATGACAACCTGCAAGCGAAAAAAAGTTTGGGGGTCCATGAAATGAAAATGGGGGTCCACGATAGTGGATCTCAACACGTACACTGATAGTACCTATTTACTTACGTCATACTATGTTATAGTATCAAAACATTTACATTATTTATAAAAGTACCTATGAAGTAAAAAAAATATTATATATATGTTTATAAAATTGTGTAAGTTGTAGGATGTTGGTATTCGCTTTGTGGTCGCAATACATTTTGAACTCGTAAAAACCTGAGAGTCGCAGTCTCAGAACTTAGGTAAGTAGGGGGTCTACCCAACATGGAAAAACATGGCAAGAGGGCTACGACACAAAAAAGTTTGGGGAACTCTGGTCTGGCGGAACAGGGCGAAACTTACGATCGTAGGTCGCGTATTCGATATCCGGGAGACAATCTCATCTAATTCACACTTTTTGTTTTAATTATATTGGATTACCACTGCTCACAAACAAGGTTCCGAAGGTAGGCAGAAGAGTCCTCTGCGAACCATAACACTACACTGCGATCGCCAACCCACCTGCCAAGCATGGTGATTTTGGTATATATTCCCATAGATATTTTTAGAAGGCCTATGTCTTGTAGTGGGAGTCTATATGCTGAAACGACGATGTAAAAACGAGAAGAAAGACCTGCAGTTTTTTTTAGAATATTAAAACGTATAGAATTAGTGGAATTGGTACTAAAAGAACTTACTGACCCATTGGAAAAGAAATATATCAAAAGACATTAAAACTAAGGTGAACGAGTACTACGAATCTTGTCAATGAAATAACTAAAAATAATGTTAAAGTGAATTTGTATCGGTAGATGTAGGAACGAGAGTTATAATATATCTAGCTATAACCTACTAAAGAATTTCAGCTTGTCTCATCAAACACTTCATTTTTTGAATGAAATTTTAAAGTAACCCTGCTTTGATTATTTTGGTTCTTTATGGAGAAATACCACCGAGGACAGCACCCAGGCATTATCTACAATGAACTGCAACCGGCAATCGCTTGTTGAAGCAGTTTGTTAAGTAGTTAGGTGTCTTTAATGTTCTGTGGGATTTAAAATATATACGTAATTATCAAAAAAGTTTTAAATTCTGTTAATAAACTTTGGATTTACTCTCATGAATATATCACCGTTTACATTTTAATCAACTTGTATTCAGTGTGCAATCGTTCAGTCTACAATTCGTATGAAATTGTTGAGCATGCAACTTTATACAAATCGCGTGCTGGTCATATCACACTTGCCGATACATTGAGCTGCCAATCCGAGACGTCAAAGTATAAAGCGTCGACTAAACGGCTCCTTGGCATTCCGCACGGTGCCGGCCAGATGATATCTCACTGACAGGACCCAACCAACGGTACTGTCCAAGTGGACAAGTAAATCAATGATAACGACCATCGCTCACATAAACTCACCTTAATAAGTCCCCGCGCTCACTGGTCATGCGTGACATTTGCGTTGTCGCGTAATTTGACGTATAAATAACGCCGCACAGATTTGTTTCCTACAAAAAAGTTATATAGCAGACTATTTGTATTACGATCATGAAAAGTAGCAAATAACATTATTTTTGTAAACGGACGCTTAAAAGTTTGACTTATATACTATGTTCATTTAAATGCATTTAATGTAAAATTCATTATTTCTGGACATGTGGTTTTTTGTCTGTAATCATAATTTTATTTCCTAAACATCAGAATTAGAATAAAACTTACACTTTAACAAAACAATCGACACTAGACAGAGCCTATCTTGAATTCGTTTAAAGTAACTGGTGTGCAATGTTACAAAATATTGAAATAAGATAAAGATAATGATCTAGATAAACTTAAAATGAAAGTGGCAATAGGCCGGCCACGTGTCGTTACATTGACATCAAGTGGACCATACAGGCTGTTTGGAAGGGACCAGGAATGAGATAGATGTGAAGACCAAAAACACGGTGTGCTCATGATATAATCGACATAGTAGGGAAATTTTATACATATATATATAATAATAATAATTATTAATGTGAAAGTGACGCATGAATGAAGTTAGATGGGGTTTTCACTCAAAAAGTGGTCCAAATCCGGCAATAATAAACAAACCACTTACTAAGAATTAGTCATAAGAAAAGTATTAATATATTTCAAATAATTTTAAAATTTTAATTTTAAAACTGAACGTTTTTGGGCTTAGAGAAGCGGCAAGAAACTTTACTATAGTTCTAAACGTTCGCGCATATATTATGTACATATGTGTTTCCATTATAAAACACATTACGCCGTTGCGGGGACGCTAAACGCGGAAAAATGCGCATGCGCGTGCTTCCAGCGGCGACGTGATCCGCGCCGACCATAAAAATCCAATTTGCATGTCGTCTGCGCAGATGGCGCCAGCGTTGCGATGCGCGATACGGACGTGACCCCGCCCGTCGACTGGCGGCGCTTTCCGCTCGGCACTTGCCTATGTTTACTTAACATATCTAAATCGTTCAGTACAAAAAATCTAGGAGTAGATTCAGGGTAATCCGGTGAAGTTGAATCTTGTACCTCCGCAACTATGGTTCCTTAGGGAACCTTCGATCGAAATGAGATTTTGGACTAACATCCCCCGTGCCCAGACCGCTCTTACCTGGGTATTCTGTAAAATGCCACTTGGTCAGCATCGTATTTTTAACTGAGGCTTATGATTATAATATTACAGTTCGTTTGCAATGTTATATCGAAATACCTGTTGATTTAATATCTAACGAACTAAACGACTATTGTTGATAACCGCCAAGATGTTCCAAAAATAAAATTATTGATCAATAGGAACAGAGTACGAGATAATCTCGTTGAATATAATTACTACACTTGACTAACAAGAGAGGTAATAATTTTTATAATCGACAATATTAATAATAGACATATTAACAATAGACAATATTAATTGATCTGTGGGTATGCCTAAGCTAGGGTCAACTGTGTGTCGCTTTTAAACCAAAATTTAAGTTCTAAATTCATATAGTTTGGACACGTGAATTAGCGTTATGGAAACACCTATAGATCTACAGTTGAGTCATATTTATTACGGAACCGACATCTTAGACATTACAGAGACGGTGAGTCATAATTAAAGAACGTAATTATTCGGTACTGAACGCAAAGTTCAAAGTAAATTGTATGCCATCAAAACATTCGCTGTATACAACTGTTATATATAATAAATTAAAATGCGCCAAAGGTTCTCTTACGTCACCGGTCGCCGCTCGGGTTTATTTACTGTTACTCATCATACCTAAAAGGGTATATGTAAATGTCTTCAGAGCTTATCTTAATTCACTTTGGATATTAAAGTATCCGGGGAACGCCGGTAGCCAACTTTGATCATCAAAACACTCATTTACCGAGAGTTATTCGTACAAGTCACCAACATAACGATAACGTCTTGGCAAAAACATAGAATGTGGTAAATATTTTTTGTCTCTGTCAGTACGATAAGGTTAAATAGAGACGGTAACGTAGTATTAGATAATAAGACATTACACAGTTTGCAATGAATTGCGCTAAGAACTCGCTGCCAACCTAAGCGCAGATAAAGCTTTATGCTTAAATAATGAAAAGTAATGCTGCAGAGGAAATAAAAAAAAAACATCAGAGCTTCAAATCTGCAATTGTAGACCAGGATGTCGTAGACGGTTTTATTACGACCTTTGCTAATCTTCGAAAGAAGGCTTTAGCGGCGGGCTCGGAGAAATTCCCCGTATGTTTGATCTCGCGGTGGTGAGGGAGGCGACTCTACTCAAATCTTCGTGACAACATGTAGAGAGCACCAGCTTTTACCTATGGTATAGAGCATGGATGCACAGACCGCGGCCCGCGGGCCGCATGCGGTCCGCCGGTCGAATACTGGTGGCCCACCGACAGCAAAAATAATACTCCCGTAAATTCGAAAAATATTGAATTCTATTTCAGAATAAAACCAAAAATGTAATTACCTATACTTCTGGCAGCCGGCACGCTATCAGTTTATGATTTGCCCGAGTGGCCCCTAGTCTTAATAAGTCTGTGCAACCATGGTATAGAGGCACTTAGATTGAAACTACGGTAGCCGTAGAAGGTGTCAAAGCAGATTGTGAGGTTCTAGCCAGTAACAGTCTGGCAACGTCGGTCTGTTCGTTACCCACGCAAAGGAGGGTTATGCTTGGTATAAACGCGTGATCATCTATTGCTTTTTTGAAAGAGAAATTATCAGAAATTAGTGGGATTCGGTTTAACAAAAAAAAGTTTCAAATATACTTTATCTTTATAATATCGTAAATATTAACATAAAGTTCTGAATACTATGAAAAGTATTTTAGATATAGTAAAAACTACGGTGATAGATTATAGTAAAAAAATTATGTTGATAAATTTACAAATACATATAAAACTATAAATAAAAAAGCGTACAAGTAAGATTCGATTTATTTTTTTATCTAATTTCAGGTTATTGATGGTTAGGTACATGTACAAAATAATTACTAAGCATGTTCCGATTTTAAGTTCTAAAATGAAATTTTCATTTTTTTCCTAATAAAACAGTTGCAGCTTATTTGACTGGCTGAACATAAAAAAGTTTAAAAGAATTTTAAGAATTGATGTCAAGCGACAGGCTGCAAATTGACCTTAGACCGTAGATTGTGAAGAGATTTTGGCTCATGTTCATATTTAACAATGTGAAATGACGGAAAGTTAGCCACGAGTGCATCATTACAGTAATTTGATGGTAACCTTTGACGCGAACAAGCCGCGTCCGGATATCGAACCCCGAACCGTAGCCTATAAATAAACGGTTAAGACAGGCGCGACTGGCCACTAATTAAGACCATAAATAATGAACAAAAGCGGTAGCGTGAACAGTTGCAAATATAATTTTTTTAATAGTGCAATTACCAGGAGGTCGCCGCGGGCGCCGTCGAAGAAAGTCGAGAAGAGAATAAAAATATTAAAACCCATCGCCATCTTTAATTACAAGGCGGGCTCGTCCAAAACGGTCGCAAGTTTACGCAATGTTTTAAATTAGTTGAAGTAAAAATTAAAATTTCACTCATTAATAAATACTATCATTATTATTATTAATGTTTGAAGACGAATTATTTTGACCAGCGAATGTTGCCAGTGATGATATATGAGTCTGAAATGTGATAGTTTATGATGGGTCTTGTAAAAAAGGGGAGTCATCCGGAGAATAATGTAGAGGGTTATTCTCGGAGCTTCGCTGTGAGTTCGATAGAGAAATAAATAGCAGAAAAATCAAGGTCACTGACATAGCTGCAATAATTCCCCGTCTGAAATGGCAGTGAGTGAGATACATTGATCTTGCTACCGTTGGCTGTCGGGTCAAAAAGGTCTTCGTATGGTGTCTTTGAGCTGGTACACGTGGGTCGTTCATTAGGTAGACCGATGACAAAGTCAAGATTGTGGGAACTTGCTGAATGCTGGCAGGGTGAGACCCTGTGTTTGGCACTAATCGGTGTAACATAACTCCTGAAGATGCCCCGTGGAGGGGTGAAACACGTGTTGAGTGATTTGACGGTGGCGGTTGTGTAGAATTTTGGAGGAAGACTTGTAGTATGCATATATTGGCTGATATGATGATGATAATTATTTCTTCATATGGAAAATTAACTGCTGTATGTAATTATACAAATAATAGCTTAGTTAAATTAGAGCCAATTACATATCTTTACTTATTTTACTATCATATTAAGTCGCGGATATTTCCCATTGTCAATTTAAAATCATTTTCTATACGAATCAAAGGTGGCTAAAGAAGGACCGGTGTCATGTTGCTGACAGACACTATGTAGCACGCTCGCACAATGTAACTATTTTGTTTTTAGTTATTATATACCCATATGTGTGTATTCTTCTTCTTATTCATCAAGAATTAGGTATACACACATATCGAAGTGCCTTGCAAGGTATATAATGAAAAAACAGAATATCTGGGAAATCACAATCACGATCTTAATCACTATTAAAGATAATATAAAATCGTCTATATTTCTTTCATTTTCCAGACGCTGAATTTTTGGTATAAATTCAGATAATTGCTGATTTTGTAAACAGTATTACGAAATTTGTATTAAGTTGTGTTATAAATTATTACATATTACTTTTACTTTTTATGTTGGCGACGTTATATAAATATTAAATTAATTATGTTTATTTCATGTATATGATAAAATAATCGTCGTTTATATACAAATGTATATATAGTTCAGAAAAGGAAGATCTAACACTCGGATTTAATCCTCACATTTAAGAACAAGTCTAAACGACTAAGTGAAAGATGTAACAATTTAAAAGCTATTACGTTTTTGTTTTCTTTCTTTATTTTTTTCCGTGAAAAGAGGACACATTCCTCTTTTTGTTCTTTTTGGTTGACAAATATTTTTCACTTTTTATGAATTTTTATACTTGGCAAGTGACACAGCTATTCTAAAAAATATATTAAAGTTTTCTTGCACACACGTAACACTTTTTTAAAATGCATTTGATATGTCATATAGTCTATAGGAGCGGTTTATCCCCGACATAGACAACTTGTCTATGCTTCAGCCGGGTTTTGATAAACCTAATCTGTACCACAAATCTAGGTTTTTGTTGCCAAGTGTTTATTGACAAGATTATTCATTTAGAAATATATTCAAATAATGTGTTAAATTTTGATGCTTGATAAGCGGGATAACGTATGCACGACAATTAGCTTCATTTTGAGATAAAATTGACCGTAAAGAGGTTTACACTAATAGGTGAACTAAAAGTAATTAAAAGACGCTTCGTAACGTTTCCTTATATGGGAATATCGCTGAGGTGACGGAAGAGTAATAAGTGCGATCATTTAACAAAATAACTTTTTAATAATCATCCGAAAACAAAAAATTTTGTGACATCCCTTTGCATATGGCCTAATTATTTGTTTTTATTGTAACACTTCAGAATTTTTTTAATTACCGACTAAGATATGACCAGTGCGTCTTTTACAAGTTGCAAGTCTTAAGCCGTTTTTTAAAATACGCGACATGGTTCTAGCTGCTGTTTATCATCCGAGATAAAATCTTTTGCTTTCGGACAGGATTTCGTCTACTTCTTTCTCTTACTGCCTTTTTGCTTTTTTTGTGCGAACACTACGTGGACGGCTAGATCTTTTTCTGTCACAAACAGAGGTTTCATTAAACCTATCAATACCCCGGCACATAAACACTTGACTAATACCAAGTATGGAAGTTCTATTAAATTGCATTTCTTACTTACTTTATGTAATGAAATCATACTTCCAAAATATTTTAAGATATATTGACGCGACAATAAGAAAGAACAATAAATAATCATTAAAAAATAAAAGATTCCAAATTCAAAAGCAATTTTATTTTTAATTACAACAGTATTTATGGCCCGACTTCATATAAATGTTCGATAATGTGGTGTATGTACATTAATAAATGCAAGGAAAATAGCTACGTACATAAGATTAACACTAGAAATAAAAAAAGGCTTATTATGCTCTTCTCTACGCTCCACAAAGTTAGTAGCTTTTTGTTGACAGCTGTGTACGGTATTGCAATAAATTAATACTTAATGTCTATGAAATATTATATAATTAATTCATTATAAAGTTTTATATTTTTAACTTTTATTTTAATTAAACGAATTTTTAAAAAAAATATATTGTAATGGATTTTTTAGTGATGACTAACCTTGGAAATCAATAGCTCTACTACTATATCAAGAGTATTGTAGAAGTGACTGCAAAAATATTTACCTGATTTTGTTGTAACGTTTTAAGTTGGAGGATACCACATAAAGGGATCTTCAAGTTGCTAGTCCAATATGATTTAAGTTTCTATCGGATTGGGCTTTTCTAGTATTCTTCTTATTACTTATACAAGTGGTGACTGTAAATGATTGTATGTGAATAATAAAATACTCTGTTTTTGGGACCTCGCGTTCAACTTCTATCATTGGTGTACAAGGCCTTTATTTACTTTGTAATTTTTCACCTTTTAAAATCCATACTCATCTTTCTTCCTTCTCAATGTCAAATAAGTATACTAGCGATAATCGATTTTCGTCAATAATGTTTTCTTTTCATTATGTTTTTTTTTATTATTATAGACATATGAGAGATCATATGTGCGTGTGAAGTTGAGTCCAATTAAATTGGTTTTATATATTTATTACATTATAAAAATTAAGCGTTACATCGCTTAACACTCCTATGATACAACAAAATGTATGATGTCAAGCTGGCCTGGTTAGAATGCGATACTGTGACAGGCGCTGGTCTGACCGTAAAAGGATTGCGGCGGTATTGCCCATATACAATTATACAGAAATATCACCCGCCTAGCCGACGCCACTTCCTGCCGCCTGTTACTTACCGATCTACTGCAAAATGGTCACTTGCAATTTACATGGTAAACCACGATACATCTATCCTTTCGTACTGCATGGAACAGCTACACGATTCTTTGAAAGAGCTCAGAATGCTATCATAGATGTCAATCTAAGAAAGTAGAACACAAGCTTCAACACACCTCTTTTATTAAATTGTTTCACGTTTTTAAAATTAGAAGGCAATTAATTATTACAGTAACTCTAGAATGCCACAGTTACGTTCTTTCCATATCTGAATTCAAATATCTATTGAAGCGTAAATTTCCTTTACCAGTGCGTCTAGTCCAGACAATCTTCACTTGATGCTTCAGCTTATAAAACAAATTCAAAATAATTCATAAAACTTACAACCTAAACACTACTAGAAAATAATACAAACATAAAACAATTGATTACATCCGACTTAAACATAGAAAAATTTATTAAAAGCATTATAAAACTATAGTTATATTTATAAGAGGTAAAAACTTTACTTACTGCTTACATCGGTTTTTTCATTTGTACTTAGTGCTAAAACTACTTCTTTGGTTATAATTTCAATACATCACTACCATCTATAGTCTAAACAAAAACAACATACAGCAAAAACGAGATAAAAAACAAAAGTGCATGTGTGTGTTTGTTTGTTTTTATTTTTATTATATATTTAAGAATAGACTCAAGGAATACTTTGATAATTTCATCATTATCATATCTTTAGCGGTAGGACGTGAACGTCCAGCTATCTGTAGCTGATTAGCCTTCCCCATAATTTTAATGTGGACCAATTGAGTTCAGCGGATATTAGCGACATTACAAGATCATATGCTGAACTTGTAGACGGATATTTCACGATGCTCTTGCCGACCTGTGGTTTATTTTGTTCGCTATATAGCCTGCTCACTGCAACCTCAATTTGCTGGTCCATTTAAAAAAGAATTGATTAGATACACGCACTAGTTCCTTTTTAGAACTGCCAGCTCGATGATAAATGAAATAAATAATCTTTATTGTAGATTATTCTATATAATTGATCCGCATCATAATTTATTACATTCCGATTTACTGTAGATATAAACATAATTAAACTTAACATCACACGGTGTTTAAAATAACCACAGTGTACAAATTAGCGTGAACCCAGCACGCTGCAGGAGTTTATTTGGGACGATTAACTTGTATGCTTTATTGGGCGGTTGGTTAGCGATGTCGCGGCAGGTGTTCCCTCCGCCACAGAGTATTACAGATGTACCATTTACTAACAGTCATGTATTACTCGCGGCCGACGTTAAAATTATGATTGCGAGAAGTCGCTGGATCCGAACACATGAAGACCGGGCAAAGTAGTGATCTTCAGAGGGGGGGGGGGGCTACGACTGTCGGTTGTTACCTATTCAATGCGAAACTAAATATTTCATCAAAATTCTTATAGGCTATGGTCAAGGACATAAAGAGTTGAAGTCACTTATAAAGACGTTCATTACTTTATTACAAAGCAAAAATAATAGAAACACAAACTCATGTATTTGTTTAATAAAAAGATAAAGGTTGTCGCAGTTTGTCCATTTTCATTTAGAACTTTATTCGATCAAAGATGCGCGTAACCTTAACCTCTTTGTAGGAGGCCGAAGCGTCCACAGGATTGACCGGCCATCAAGCTACAATAAATAGTTAAATAGTCATAAATTTACATATAAAACGACTTTTTCACGCGGAGCATATGTCTTTAGGTAAAGAAAACCTCTGCGAAGTTTCTCCATCACTGCTATGCACCGAAAAGGTACACGGAGCGTAGACTCGGGATGAAAAAATTCTCTTCTTCAAGTAAAGCATGACGTACCTAAATTCACAGCCCTTCTACTTTATAGGCAACGGATTCCTACAAGTCTGTCTCTCAGAGATCTAGCAGAAAAAGATGTAATACAACAACACTACACAATCACTACAACAGGCCAATCTCAGATCCTTGAGGATCTGGTCTGGTTCCGCCGCGTATATAAAAAAATGTCTGTGTTAAGCCAACCTGTGGCTCACAGGGTCGAATGGCGGACGTTGTAATTTGCAAGCGTATTTCGGTAGGGCTGTGCTAATCGCAGGCATTTGCTCCATCTTTTTAATGCCTATCAATTTCCGTCGCAAATATCGTGAGCCATTAGCCGTTATCCCTGTCATAGTTTTTGAGCTTGATGTTTTAACTTTAACCTATGATAAGGCGATGTAAGTAGATTGTTATTGTTTTTTCGGTGGAATTGTTCATTAGTTCTTTCAATTGTTCAGAGTATTTTTCTTTATTTTTTATCACGTAGGAAATTGTACTTGCATTTGATTATGTATAAAGAGGATACACAGTGTCATTGGCAAAGATAATGATGGGTATATCTATTTTCGAAATGTCCTCCTTGTCATCATTACACGGATATTCCTTTTACTGTTAGCTATAAATGAAGATCATTGTCGCAAAATTTTAAAAATTTGCTGTTACATATATAAGGACGTGGGGTAACAGATATGTTGACAACTGTAACAGTAAGGAACTATCATCGTTTATATAATCGTTTCTGGAGTTTCTTTCGCCATTTCTGCTCACTAGGTTAGCGTTTTTTGAAACAGTAGTAAAGATTGTTAGGCAGTAGCAACCGATAAAGGTTTTTTCAATCGAAGTTAGGCTATTTCGAACACTTTTGAGTCACGTTGTAAATATGTAATGAACGATTACCTAAATCTTTTATTATTAATTATAATTTGTATCGCTAGTGTTCTTTATAATTTTTTTTTTCGCTTTTACTAAGCGCACACAGTTGGGAAATGGTTGCCGCTATTTGACGGATCTTTCTTCTCTCAGTTGCGAGTCATGGCAGCGTTTGATCGTTATCTACAAATTTCCTCATGGGTTAACACAGCTAAAATTTATACAAATAAACAATACAATTCATAAATATTACCCATTTATACATTAATTGGTACATTATTTTATTTCAAGTTGCTGCCCAAGCGTTACTGACCGTTAAATGCCTTGAGGTTTAGGACAATGTGCCCGGCCAACTTGTCAAAAGATTCTGCCGTAGATTTCTTCCTGAGGAGGTCCAGTAAATTAAACGGAGGTATTAAGGTATTAAGGATTTTGCATAAGGGGTAACCTAAGTCGGGATCCCATCTTAAGCGGCCTTGGGTAAGACACTACATTAAGTGCCGGCATAATGATCTAAGAACGATCAACGGCCTAATAATCTGGCAATATCGTGCCCCTGCTAAGCTTTTTAAGAAGTAAACCGGGTTTATGGTACGCCTCCTTTGCTAGATCTCCTCAAACTTGGATGTAAACCAGTAAATGTTAATAAGGCAATAGTGCATATCTGTACTGAAAAAAAAAACTGGAACTCTAATGTATTCATGTATATTAAATTTTATTAGTCATAAGACATGTTTTGTTATAGTATTTTGCTTAAATATTCAAGTAAAAGTGGTCAATAATAGATTCGATGTATAAGGCAGGTTTACATGATCGTAGTAAATGCTGTAGATAGTAGGTGTTTTTACGCCTCACGCCCGGCAGGCGGTCTCGGCGTTGACGCCTTCCGATGGCGGTGCATGTGCCGGAAATTGCATCGAGGCCCTTCACGACACAACTGGTTCTTTCTTAGGGCATTCCATAAATAATCGCCCTCCACCTCCCTTACAAGCCTGTATGGGACCGGGAAACGTGTTTTTCCATTCATAGACACTAATACTGCGATAAGAGAAAATTATATGACATTGTATTAAAGCTATGGGTTCAGAGGATCTTGAGGTAAGTACATCTACTCAATCTTATCTAAGTTGGTTACCAGTGACAACAATGAGAGAACGTAATGATAACACACATGGTCATTAATAAAAATTTGGCTTCTGGAAATGTTTGGCCAATATATATACTTTAAATTTGAAAATATTTTCACGAATATTTTTCGTACATACAAAGAATGAGAATACTGTCTGTAGATATGAAATGGAATTAAACCTTATCGATGTATCAGCCAACTGCTTTATAACCAACTATCTGTGATTATCATCGTATACAAATAAAATGCTTTTTAAAAATCTTCTAATGAATAGCCATATGTGTTGGTAAGAGTAACCCAAAAGATTGGCTCATGATGGTATTTTTATTTGCGACACGAGCAATATTATAGTGGAGAAGAAAATTGTCAGGAACATAGCCTAAATTATATTTAGTTTATGTACAAATCTACAGAGTAAATAAATACCTGTCAAAAACTGGACGCTTATCAAAACAAAATAAGGCATAATAGAAACGTCGCTGTCGTCGTTGTTACAGCCTATAGACCTATAGCGCTTATTGCATGGTATAGATTTCCCCAAATAATGTCTATGGGGAAATACATAATCGCCATATTTTCCTGGCGGGTTGGCGGTCACTATGTGGTATTATGGTATACAGAGGATGATGCTGCCCTCTGGAAACTTGAATAATGCACAAAATGTGACTTTTATACCATTGTATCAAGGGAATCGGATCTGCGACCTACAATCTCAAGTATCAGTCTTCCACCGCTGGACTACCATTACTCTTTCCCCTCTATTACTGTGTAGTCCACTATATTTTTGTATGATTGTCAAGCATTTAAATTTTAATAAAAAAAATTAAAACATTACAAAAAAAATTGCTTACATTTTTAAAATAGTCTTGGTCTTTTTATTTCCTGTAAAAGGAAATAAAAAGATATTGTAAATCTTCACCATTCCAGCCGTGGAACGTTCATTGCTCAACTTCATCATTCATTCATTCATTTAATCATTTAATCCTCATAGATTAAAAAAAACCGGTTGGTAGCAACCTCTGCCTGTATCCAGCACCTTCCGAATACCTAAACAAGGTCGCCTGTCCACTTTATGGGTGGAGGTCCTGGGTAGCGATTGCCGGTCCGCAGTCTCCTCTAAAAAATCTTAAGATCCTGACCATGAGTTCTGACCTCTATATACATAGGTCGTGCTGGGTTATGTCAGTAACATTCACTGGAATCTTTTGATATACCGAGTATATTATATAGTATAGTCCTCTCCAAGGCTCGTTGACGAACACTGTGAGAGACCACGCGTTTGTAAATAATCGTTAATTATTATTATCGCAATAAATAAATGAATACTTCTTTTTTTATTGAATTGCGACGGCCTAATAATTTTGTCTATCAAGCCATAGTATTCGATAAATTTAAAATTCAACCGATGTACCGTTTTAAAAATAAACGGCAGAAAATTCTCCTTTTTAATTCGCAACCTAATGCATCCTAAAAATCGTAAAAATAAAAATATAATTACAATAATAATCGATATCGACATCGATTTGGTCGAAAGCATCCTCTAAAATTATGACGTTGGACGTTTACTGTTATAATAAATTCAAGCAATAACCTCGCTTGTGGCGTACGCAATAGCAATTACAATAGCCTGCTTGCCGCCGGTAGTGGCAGATTTATGTTACAAGCCACCGGGTGCAGCAATTAGGCAGCGTGGATTGAGGCTTATTACTGCGCAGTTTTGGCCATTCCATACTGCGAGACTTAAAATGTACATCCTATATCAGATACAATCATCAGCTTCAACACTAAACTTGGAAAATATTTCAAAATATTATACACACATAAAGTCATAAGTATCATTTGATAAAACAAAAGTTGATAAATACACTGCATCAACTATTTGTGGACACGCTTACTTCATCGTCATCATCATTTCTACATCGTTCACTGCTAAACATTAACCATCTCCATAGATTTCCAATAGGACCAGTAGGAAGCGGCCTGTATCCAGCGTCTTCCGATGACCTGGACAAGGCAATCTGTTCTCCACGTGGGTGAACGTTAAAACCTTAGCCTCAAAGCCTCGAAATCATGTTAGTTATTTTCGTTTGTCTATGGATCTCCTCATTTCTGATTTGATGCATTTGAGAAATTCCGAGTATAGCCTTTTCCATTTAACCCAAATATTAACAAATTTTAAACGTACAGTTTCTATTTTATTACTACAAATAGACAATACGAATAGAGCGTTTACTCATGTGATAAGTAGTACATTAAAATGTGTTACAAATTCTCGTACAACATGAATGTCGTACGGGAATTTGAACACATTTGGAAAATAAAGACTCAACATGTAGTCGTTCTCTAATCATCAACAGATCCGCGTGCGTACTTTTTAAAAGACTTACTTCAGCTGATCTACGTGAAGACGGCTGCCTAATATACGATGTGGCCTAATTAGTAAAGTGACGAAGATGACCTATCAAACCACAAGCCAGTAATGTTTAAGTCTGGCTGCTTGACTCAGGTCGATCCCAACTGGATTAGAAATCTAATGGGAACGCCTATACCCGGCAATGGACTTCCTTTGGCTGAAATGTTAACGATATCTTGGCTTCCTCTGGGGCAAGGATACGGTCAAGTGGTAGCCCTGTACGCTGTGTGAAGGACTTTTGTTTACAGCAATGCTATTAGGAGTCTGCGATTATACAGTCTTAGATTACCTTGAGTTATAGGTTTTATATTTAAAGATGGCGGATAAACAAGGAGCTTTACATGTTTTCTTTATTTCATAATACATCTAGGAAATACTAGTGTCATGTATGACAGTCTATACAATATATGGTAAAAAAATAAATCTTAGTGTAACACTAAATTAATAGTAAAAATAAAATTATTTAACTTACATTATTTTCTCTCCTTATTACGAAGGAAGAGTGTCGTCCGCGAGTGCGATGCCATGGTTTTTTTGCGGAATAGATAAATAAATTTAATTCCGCTGAATCGTAATGGCGAAGAATTGATCGAGCGATTTATTGCTATAATTATATTTGTAGCGATTTATCGTTAAAAAAAAAACGTCGGCTGCTATATAGCTGATGATTTATGGATGCTTTTTTTAAATGTCAACCGCGCTCTCCGTCATCGGAGGACTGTCGCATTGACAACGGGCGTAATGTATTAAATAAAAAGTTTTGTTTAGACGTGTTTTTATGTCTTAACGCAAGGTTCGAAATTTAATTAACGAAGATTCTTTACCGGTCAACTATGCCTATTCGATTGTATTTTAATATAAATAATTACCGATATTGGCTTGAGAATCTGAAACCATGAACAACGGATGACTCTTTTTTCTCTTTTCCCTCTTTGGTGTGTGATAGGGACGTTATAATTTCGGGTAATAAGTTTTTCTGACATAGTTTTTTATTGACACCTGTCTTCTTTCTTCCTTCACAAAATTTTTCATTCCATAAGCATTATTGTCATTCAACCGTCGCGTTTCATCCTTCTTCACCATTCCCAAAGTATCATAGATTTTTAACACATTATTGTTTCCTAGTTTTGTATTATAACTTCTGTATCTTACATTTTATTATATTTTACAACTAATTAGTTATTATTTATCTTTAGTAGTTTTATTATTTATTTTTAAATATTTTTTTATTCCATTTGTCTTATCACTCTTTAGATGACTCATTTAGTAAAGTTATCTTTAGATTGCTTTCAACTGGTGCTATTAAAAATCTATATGTGAGGATGTGATGATGATAATGAAATTTTCAGTAGCTGTATTAATGAAATCACTTAATTAAATAGCTAAGTTTTCGCACTACAAGGCTGAACAGATTTTTAACTTTAAAAAAAAAACGGCCAGCGTCACATTGCTATGGACTCTTTCTCAATTTCGCCATTCTCTCCTCTTAATTTAAAAAGGAATCTGCGCAATAAAAAACAAATTATTTAATAACGATCGGAGTCGTATAGAAATCGTCAGGATGATTTCGATCCGTTTCGTTTAAGCGCCGCGTTCATAACCGGCGTTGGTGTTTTTGCGCGCGCGTGAAGTGATTATAAGTGATTGGCGGACCGTCCGCCGTTAATTATAAGGCTAATTAATCGACGCCATTATTAGTGACTTTTTTTAACCAACTATAGTACGGCGAGGAGAATAATATTGAAGCTACAGCGAAGAGAATCTCACCTCGCGTCTCCGCGCCACCTCCCCGCTGCAATTTATTTGGCTGCAGCCCGGGAGCCACGACAATAACTATTTGATGCAACTCCACCCACTAATTATATTCTTATGAAGTAAATTCTGCGTTTAAGTCGTTATCTCTCAAAGCCGAAATGTCACAACTGCACTCTCGCTTAACTAATGTATACCGTAACGTAGAGTCTTTAAGTCTAATGTTGTACGTCGCAACTCAGATAATTCTGTGCCTCGCTGGATAAAATGATACAGTAGTCCAATACCGAGCGCAGTCGACGCATACCGGCCCCGGTCGATCATTTATAGCTGAACATGTTTCATTAACGACGTCATGATGAACATTCAACCGATAGAGTTGCCAATTAAATTTGTGATAAAAATACATTAGCACATTGTTCGAAGGGTTGAAATAATTAAAAACGATGCATTTTATTGAATAACGGGACTAAATTAATTAACATTCACTTTTAGATATTATTAATGATTTCAGTTACGAAGTTGTAGGAGAATAACACCAGTTAAAGACAGGGACAAATGAACGAAGAATGCCTGCGTTAAAAACAATTATTTGTAATTTATTCATACGTCGATTTCAAATACTATAGCCGCTATAAAACTCGTCTGGGACATCCTCTATGTACAAACAATAAGATAAAACATAGTAGATAAGATAGATATTTAAACATAGCAATTTCAATAGATTGAAAAGATAGCAGAAGTTTAAAAATGAATGAAAAAGCTTATTCCATAAACATCATTCCGATCGAATTTATCGACGCGGACAGTGTGAAATGTGGTAACATTAATCCTTACAAAGCTGACATTGGAATTAATGCTCCAATATGTATTGAATTAGCACCTTCGCTTGTTAACAGATGAGCTCCAGGATCTGAAGAAGTGCTACCTCGCACGAATATCGAGTATCGCATCAAGATAAAAATTAAAATTTTAATTTACATACCTATTAATACTAGTGGAGAACTGTGTCAAGCGAGATATGTATCACTCTAAAACAGTTAAATGTTCTTGCTTAATATTATCACTGTAATTAAAGCAACACAATGTGAATAGATGACCCCGTTAGGATCCTCGGAAAATGCAGGAAACGTACCACTTCGATCTACACATTTCGATGGTCTTATTGAATTCTTTCATTGCTTTGTTGGAGAAACCTGTGCCCAGCAATGGACATCCTGGAGCTGAAATGATGATAACGATGATGAATGTAAGAATACAACGTTTTCTTGTCTTTTGTTATCTTGTTCAGGTTTTATTTGACCGTCATTGTTATTATTACTCTCCCGTAGATATTCTAGTCGTCTCCAAGTGTGCAATGAAAATAAAAAAAGAAAAGAAAGTTTATATCCAGTATAGATTACTGCATGTCCAAAATATGAAATGTTGACATTTGCTCTTAGTTCTCTATATTCAACTTTATCATCATTATTTTAACTGCTGTCGCATCTGAACGTGGGTTTCTTCCATAATTTCGACACCTTTTTGGGATTTGGACAGCTTCTTCCGTCGTTAAGAAGGTCGTTTGTCCATCTTTCTGATGTATGACCTGCATTACGCTTTCCACGCTGAAGCGTTTATCAGGTCTGCGCGTTTTTTGGTCTGTTATTAATTTATTATCAATTGTTGCTTAATTTTTATTTAGAGAGGTATTTTATCATTATTTTATTAATTTATCTATAGTTATTGATTATATAGTTTATGGTTTAGCTAGCATAGTTATGACAATGTTATATAAAATCAATCAAAATTAATGTCATTCATAAATTGACCCGGAGCGTGTTGAAATGAAAAATGCTTCCAGAAAGTCCTTTTGGAATTCTATGAGGAAGGCTTGTGACTAGTGGACGTTTTACAGCTGAAATTATGACGACGATGACCTTTGAATAGAATATCTGTCTATGATTTGGAGTAACTATGAAAAACATTGCTAATGCAATTCTTTCTACGTTCAATATCTACATTAGATATATTTTAGATTAATTTTTCCGGATTTTTCATGTCAAGTATTTCCGAATGATTTCTTCTTTAGCTGTATCGACAACGTATGATTTGTTCTTCTATATTACTGACAGTTTATTGATTGGATTGGTCTCTGCTATTTTATGTGTAGTTATCGAATTTATGTTTCATTGATAAAATGTATTCCCATAACCTGATGCAACACGAGTGTTCAATGTTTGATTTGTCATTCAACGCATTCGTTCATAAATCCTTCATCGGGAGTCAATAAAGGTTGTAACTTGTGTTTCTTACAGTCGAGCAAACCGTGTCAACCGGTACCGCCTCAAGCACGTGCTCTTTAAACTTATTACGATTGAAAGAATTGCATTGATATAAAAATTTTGTATTGATAGTTCAAGTCAACTTTGCGCGCGGCTTTATGTGTGTGTTAAGTTTGTACTCATACAGTGACTTAGTTTTTTTATTATCATCATTTAAGCTTTAGGGCATCCACGGCTGGACATGAGTCTCTCATATATTTCCAATTGGATCGGTATGAAGCGTGCGTCCAGCGGCTTCTGTCAACCTTATGTCTGAAAGTCCTACACTACACTAGTCTGCATAGGCGTGTATCATCATAATTATCATTTCAGCTATGTCCACTGTTGGACATAGGCCTTCTCCATAGATTTCTAATGGTGTTTACAAATGCTTTTTTTACTATTGAAATAAGCAACATTATATTATATTTGCTGCGTTCGCCGAAGTTAATTATAAATTATGATTCGAATTTAAAAATTCTTTACTCCACTTAATGTGAATTACCTTTTTTACTACCGTTAAAATGAATCTACCATCTGTTATGAAAAAAAAAAAATGCCAGAGACTTAAGAAAATCAGGCGAAAAAGACTAATCGGGGCCATATAAAAAGTGTATACAATTACATATTTAAATAATATTGAAATCGCCTGGAGGCGAAGACACCATTCCCAAGGTGTGCCATTTTCTATACAATTACTTATAATATATTAATCCTTAGGACATAAACGTTCTTTAATATGTTTATCATATATTGAGTAAGTAGCTTTCTGAACAATTTTAAAGTCCTATTGTAAAAACTGTTTTTAATGTTAATTAATAAATTACCAACTAGATAAACTGGAGTCTTAGATATACATAAATTGCCTTTAAGTTTTGACTTTGCCAGACGACTGTTGTGGTCGAAAGGTTCGTATATGAGAGTCACGAGTTAGTAGACGCTGCTCCCATTAGGTGGACAGGTGGCGAAGATCGTGGGATGTTGTTAGACCCATGTAACGCAAGATCGGTCATTGTGATGATCTTAGGGGACTAGGCAATGAATATCTATCTACTAAGGTGATGATAATTATTTATATTATGTATATCACACTTCTTGAAAATGTTTTTGAGGACTTATAATACATTTTCATTTACGTATTTAGAAGCAGATGTTAATATTTTAATATCATTTTTTTATAGATTTTACGGCTCAATTTATATAAATATTTTCTATATTAAAATATTAATATTAACTTTATACTTAATATATCTTCTTTTCAGCCGTTGGAAGGGCACTGCAAATCATATGCTTCTCTTGAAGGTCTCAAGCATCACCGGTCCTGCGCTACCTTCATCCAGCGACTTCCTGCGACTTCAACTATACTATTTAATGGAATCAGGCGTTACCTTGCGGAAGTCCACCCTAAGTAAGAAAAGGACCAATATTTGGCCACTTCCGCACATGCAGTGGTAGTCGTGCAACAAAGTGCACCGCTCGCCAGCCCGCTGATAACTCAACTATAGTGTCAGTCAACCTACTGGGGGGCCTCTCTACTCAATGAACAATAATATTTATTAAAAAGGCATTAAATATTAACGTTCGTTATTAAATTAGGTAAATAAAGCAAATATTGTAATACAGTTAAATAAATAATAAATATACTAAAAAATTGTTGTAAAATCATTTAACTGGATAAATGTAATTTGTTGGCAACATCGTTATTTTTCTCCCTTCTTGATCCTATGATTAGTTTGCACATATATACATTTTTATTACTAATGTAATAAATTAGTTAAATTTAAACAAACTGGTTACTTTAAAACCTTGTTTTATTTTAACACATAACAAATATTACATCACATATTTGTATCGGTTTGATTAAAAAGCCTTATATTTCCTTCGTGAAATAGTAATATTTAACACTAAATGTATTTGGACAACATGGCGAAGTGAATAAATGTTGCTCGGACGACGACTGCGGTGTTAATGCGATACAACTATAAGTGTGCGACTTGGTATACCAACACATAAAGACATGCGTCAAGATGAGTTGAGGTTTCTATAACTTTAATAAGAATGGAACGGTTTTAAAGCTATTCATCTGTTATTTATTGATATTATGGTCGAAAATAGGCTTAAATATAAAACTTTGTTTACATGGAAATCGAAAGTGTCGTTCATATTAGCTCAGTTGTATGTTAATTTGCATCCGTTTCATTTTCAATACGTCGTTAATGGAATCCATTTGCCATTGTCTTTCGTACAAGGTGAATAAACTGTGTCCACTATATTGGAGTCTAAATTAAATTCGCTTAACGGTTGGAACTGGTCGTTGAATTGACTTCGCGATTTCATAGCAATAGGATGTCAAATTTTACAAAGTGGCCAATTTTATGGAAATAAAAATAATACAGGGTTTCCTGTTGCTTATAGTGCAGGATTGTTATTTGTTAGGGATTGTAACTAATAGAGACTACGCAGTTTAGAAAAGGGACACAATACTTACGGAATCAAAAACTTTTGGGGTTGGTTAGGGAGTTGGATAGACTGGATATTGTTTTCCCAAAAAAAAAGTAACATTTTTATAACTTCATGTAAACATCACCTTAAACTGGAGTCTGAACATATAATGTCGATATCGGTTTCCTAGGTGGTAACATACATGAATAAGCAGTATTACGAGTACAAACTTGTAATAATTGGTAAGAATAACTAACACTTTAGAAGGAAGTCTTATTGTTGTCTTATTAAGAACTCAACAAGTCTATAAGCGTGTTCAAGTTCAAACATGATGAAATTAGAATGATTTAAATGAGAAATTCATCCAATGTTACCTAACATTGGATGAATTTCTCATAATAAAAGTTTTTAAATTGGAAACTTTATTTAGGTAGGGAGGGGGGAAGCGAAGTATTGGTTAATTTTATAAAATCGTCTCTTACTTCAAATAGTTTGAGCTGGTAGTATTGTAATCGGGTCTAGTTCACTCACCTTCAGAACTCTGTTATCTTACACCCACTGACGTTGTAAACACTTGTTTCATTAACCTGCAGTGGCTTCTGTAGTGGTCAGAGGGTGTCTACAGCAAATTTTCTAGTGGATTTATCTTAGAATTCGTGTTACAATAGGTTCGGTTACTTGTTCTATTTTAGGACTGAACTCTTGCTGCTGTCTAAGTGGCATTCGCAGATTCTGCCAGTTCTCGACGACAGGTCGCAAAGGGCCCCTAGTCTAAGACATCTTTTAAGATAGCCAAGCTCGAGTTATCCCGGGGATTATTATTTTAATGGATTGGGAGACCGCTAAGCTCACACGGGGACTTTACTATGGGTCGCATTCGTCGATTATACCAGTTGCAGAACCTCCACTTGGTCGATTGTATTACCTGGCGAATACTATCACCGTTGAAATGGCACTATGAGAAGAAACAGAGGAAGAAACTCAAAAAACGTTTCAGTCTGGTATCATAGGGCTGGTGTCCTCTGTGATGCACGATCTGGCCTCGTTTCCGACAAGACCGGTTGGTTATCGAATGGCAACAATGACGGTGTGCAGTGTACGTGGCTTCTCTTATTGTCGACGCGTCGTCCGGGAACTCGAGTACGTGTCTTGGACTCGGGAAGTGCGGCGTTTGAATGTAGCGAGTGTGATTATATTTTAGGTGCCGGCACCCGATTAGGAAATTTGTAACTAAATGTTTCCAGTTTCTTTAATTGTTTTATGAAGGCTTAAAAGGTGCATAGGTTGTGTCTTAGGTTGTCTGAATGTGAATATCATGACGAGTTATTGGTCTAATGTTAATCGAAAGTACGTTGGGAGATCTCGGGAGAGAGACAGCTATAACAAGAAACTCGATCTCCCTGCCTACTCGGACCACGACGAGTGTGATTTCAGCACATGCGATCGTCACCCCGCCACAGATTGCATCAACCTATCGGCAACTGCTGTTGAGTAACCGCCTCGTAGTACACGGGCTTACTCGGTTTTTAAATTGTTAATCTTATTCCCTGTGGTGCAATTTTAATCTGCTTTACAGCAGAGTTTTTGTTATAGAAACTACAGTACATGGTCCCAGGAAAGACAACGTGGACTCTGAAAGCTTGGACAGACTTGGTGTACCACTACTTATACTGCATCTGGTGCTATAGCGAAGGATATCTACCCACAATGTGAATAAATACCGGATGTATGACGCTTTTAACCGCTCCTATATGAAAGAAGGGTAGGCCTTATATAGTGGATATCAAAATGTAACCTCAACATTTTCCTTGAAGCTGCAAATACGAGCATATAAATAGAGTAAATCGGAGACAAAAAATAAGATTGTTTTTAATTATTGTATAACGTGCAGTCTGATGAAATCGATTCTCAATCTGTTGGTAGCGAAGCTTAATTGATTCCCGGCATCCGGCGGTGATCGGGCGGCGAGATATTCCGAGCGGCGACTTCATTTTTAATATAACTAATCGGCCGACAAGATTTATCGCGGCGTCGGTTGTGCTGTGACACAGTGCTGCACAGTAATTAGCCAAGTTCAAGATATTGCCGGAATGTAGGTGGAAGGCGCCAGGCCTGTGTGACTCCTTTGCCCATTTATGGTAAGTACAGGTCTGCGGGTTGAATTGTACGCTGTAAGTTATTATTGCTACACTTTCAAATAACAGACGATTTCAAGGATATGAAATTGTTATAACATTAATCTACGTTTCTGTGACATGTCACGTCGTTACATCTCTACGCGTGTTCCGGATACTATTGCAATTTTAGATTTATTTCAAAGTTACTTTATACATCGTTTATTTATTTAATTACGTTGGTCAACATTGAACAATTTTATACATTTAATCATGTTATTATCCTCTTTTTGGACCGGTTTCTAACTGCTGCCCAACTGGCATTAGCGGATTCCGCAGTTTCAAGGCGGCAGGGCGTAGAAACAACTAACGCAAATAGCTTGGCAAGCAGGTTGGCGATCATAATGTGGTATTATGGTACGCAGAAGCTGCTTTTGCTCATCCTCTGAGATTTCTTTGAGTGCAGAAGCAATTCCATATAATTAATACACAAAGTGTGAATTGCGTGATATTGTATCCTGAGAAACGAATCCGCAACTTACAATCGCAAGTCTCAGTCTTGTGCCGTTGGGTTAACTGCTCAGTAATAATAACATAGCTAAGAATATTTCTTTCATATATTTATGAAAGCTTTAAAATGACCTCCTTGCGTTTATGTTACAATTTATTATTCAATTTAACTATTGGTTTACCGAAAATAATATATAAACGAATATTACTAAAGTACGAAATAGAATAGTTAGGACATTAAATAAAAAAAAAGTGTGGACTTTGAAAAAGGATTTAATCTTTTATTTTTATTTTGTTATTGAGCTGCAAACGGCCGTTAACTTTTGACAGTACAGTCTGTCGGGGCATATAGTTATAAATAAAAATCAATTATAAAGAACGTGTGGGAGTGCAGGCGCGCATAGCCCGAGGCGGAAGACGTTCGCTCGGCGAATCGATTCCACGCGATGTGCCCTTGCAACCTTTCCTTGCTTCTGACATCGCACTTTCTAGAATAACATTTTTAAAGGTGACAACCGTTTTCCTCTTTTGCCATTATAGAATGACACACAAACTAATGTTCCGTAAGTTTTAAATCAGATCAAAAGTCGTGGTGGTATAGTTGTTACATAATAACAAAATTTCGCTGATTTATTGGTTCAACACAATGTTGAACAATGTTTTTTATTACACATTCTCTTCGTTAAAATCATAAAAGTTTTTTTTATTATTTATCAATGTCTAATTATAAAACATACAGAGCAGTAGTAGCAGCCCACCTGTAGAGGACTGAGACTTGTAGGTCGCGGGTTTGATTCCAGGAACACAATCTTATATAATTCACAATTTGTTTATTACGAGTATATAGGATTGCCGCTGCTCACAAAAACAAGTTTTTAGAGGTGATACCTGTTGTACGATACAACCACACTGTAATCGACAACCGGCCTATCATGCATGGAAGTTATGGTATATCCCCCATAGATATTCAGGAAGGCCTATGCCTGCAGTGGGCATCTATGGGCTTGTAAGTGACAACTACGAATTATTACACTGGTCGCATGCTTAATATCATCTATGGGTATAATTAGTATAACAAGCCAAGTCGAAAATGGTTGTTTAAAAATAAAACGTTGTAATAAAATATCTAAAAATGAATTGGAAAGTCACAAGGCGCGTAAATAGCCCCTGAAACCTTAAGGTTTTGGTGCGGAAACAGACAGGCAGGAGCGTAAAACGTCCACCCACAAAGTAGAGAGACGACCTTGTTAAGTTTCTCGGAAAATGTTAAACGCCGGTTACTTCTAACCGATCAACCAATCTTTTGCAAGACTATAGGAGGAAGTGGAAAATCGGAGGGGATATAAGATATTGTAAGTCCTCCGGCTGAAGTTAACAGGACGATGGATCGAATTTTACATCTTTCAGTGCCTTCTAATCGTGGTCGCGGGAAGTCGTTGAATTCGGGCAGCGTAAGACCGGTCATTGTGACGATCAGTGGGCGTCTATCAGTTGACATGATTATGGTAAATGCCTCCTATATTTTTCTTGGCACTGACAGCTGGCATATTGACAAAATGCCAGCTGTGACTCGCAAAATAGGTATAAAATATACCGAATTAACAGACAAACCTTCGGTAGAAATAGAGGCACTTGAAAAAAGGACAAGATGCGTATCTCCTATAAAATATTCAAATAATAATTCTTACGTAACTTTAATTCTCAAAAAAAACGATTCATGTTTGATTCCACAGTATATATTTAAATTTTAACAGCCGGCTTCAGACAGTCCAGTATATCATTGTAATGCCTCTGCGGATATTAATACTGTAACAGTTTTTTTGCTACGGTTATAAATAAATAATTTTAACATTATTCCGGAATCACTCTGCATGGATACATACAACAACAATCGTAGGTGATTTTTGTATATTTCATAGCAAACATGTTTTGTCTTAGATTACTGATTAGGGTTAGGCAATAGTAACCGACAAAGTTAATGTTCGACTATCTCGTGCTTCCTTGAGTCGGAATGCTTAACGTGTTTTAAGTGACATCCAGAGCCGAGACATGGAACAGAACTCATGGAAGCTCTTGCGCCAGGGTACTCCATTGAGCGTCGATCCCAAGCCGCTAATAAAGTGGTATGATTCCTGAGATATCCCATTAGCTCTAGGAAAACGAATAGGAGGAAAAGTAAATCACTAATGTGAAATAAATAACACAGAAAGTTATGTAAATGAGCATTAATTTTTAATTATAATAAAATGTGATATTAAACAAGTATATTAATTAAGGATATTGAATGGCAAAGCAAGAATACGTCATTAATGATAAAAGTAATAAATACCTGTATTTGTAATAGTTGAGGAATGAGGTAACGGAGGTGAGACGATGCATGAAACGAAAATTAATTTGTTATGAAATGCTAGAATAATTGTAGAACGTAAGACGAAGAAAGAAGATGATACGACGAGTGAAAAATTAAGAAGAGAAAAGAAATAAAAAATTATGTGAAAAAATTTATAAGATTTTTTTGACCCCGGCTATAAAATACCATTAGGTTTGCTGTCTAAAACGAGGTCAAGTCTATGTTATATCAGCGTTCTGCTACATCAAGCCCGAGGAATCTGTAAATCCCAACAGTGACCATATTTTATTAAAATAAAAAGACCCTGAAGCAGTAAACATATGGAGATTATAGGCAGACTCGTGATCAAAATTAGAGTGTTCTTTTTTTAAAACGTCGGCCTGAGTTCCGTTTTTTGCACCGATTTAAATCTAGTTCGAATGCCGCCGAAATAAATGACAGTCATATTTGTGTCAAAAATATTGATTCATTGTGTCAATCGACTTAGCCGTTATTGACATTACTAATAGTAACGGTGTTCGAAATCGCCACAAATTAATGATTTTAACTAAATTAAATTAATTATAAATAATTAGGTCATAAATTGGAAGGTCGCCAAGCTGTTAGTTTGCCTTGTCGTTGGACCTCAGCTTCGGCTGGCACTTTGGAAGAACTAAGCGTTAGTAATTCTCATTTACTTCTATAATGTTTTTATTAAAAGAAAAAACAAAGCGCAATAAATTCAAACAGGTATCGTTAATACAGAAAGAGCAATTCATTCCCAACTTCTATTGACACTTAAAAATCGTTAACAGTATTTATAGGATTTTTTAAAAGATTTTATTCGATGTACTTATTAAATTTATTGCAAGATAATATTATTTCGAAACAAATGCAAGAGATTTTCAATTTGCACGGTGTGGCGCTGCACCGCGACGAATCGATCCATTCCGTACGATACCATCGCAATGGTCAGATAACCATCGCCTGTGACTTAACCACGTGCTTAACCACATATAATTATTAAGTTATCTTAAGTTATTTCTTTCTTCTCCTTACCTGTGTACGCATTCCAGAATGTTTGGGACCTTCTCCAATCAGCTATCTTTGTCTCTCCTAGGTATTTCCAGTAATCATTTAAACATATCATTCTTCACCAAAAATTATTAACAATCAATTGTGTGTCATCAGGAGAATTCCTGAAGAATCTGATTTCTATCGAACAGCTCCCATATAATGACTGTAAAGTCAGATTTTTGTGATGATTTTCATAATCACACTCTTGTAGATTTTTAATATATCTGTGAAATATGGAGGACGAAAGCGCGAATGTTTAGCTTAATTGTTAGCAAATGTGCTATTAGCCTTTTAAAGCTTTTACATCTATTTCCAATTACCATGTATAAAGAGATCACTTTCAAATATGTAATTTGTTTCTTCTTTCTATATTGGCAATAGCTTTTGGACAAAGTATGCACGGATTGATAGTACATAATAATTCATTTTAATATGTACTTAGTAATCGTATTTTTGAACAGTGGTAGCACAGCGGTAAGGTACAAGACTTGCGATTTTAGGTCGCGAATTCGATTCCCGGGATACAATCTTATATAGTTCACACTTTGTTCATTTATTATACAGATTTGCCACTGCTTACAAACAAGCTTCCAGAGAATGGACAGGAGCGTCTTTTGCGTAAATTAATATCACACTGCGATTGCTAGCACACTTGCCAAAGCGTGGCGATTATGATATATTCCCTGCAGATATATTTGGAAGACCCCAATGCCTTGCGGACGCCTTTGGTTTGAAACGTCGAATCACTTTTAGAAACACTTTTTCTAACTTTATTATCATTTCGTAATTTATTATTTATAAAGTCATTGACTTTTGTATAGGATGTACCAAACGCTAAAAGATAATTAATGAGCTATAGATTCACTCCTATAAAGCTTTCACATATCTTCAAATACACTGTATATTGAATTATTATTTTATATTTTAAAATCAGCATCTTACTAAAAGAAAGAAAGAAACGTGTTTGTAAACTATTTTAGCATATAGAATGTTTTATAGAATGGATTGTAATATATACTATCAATTATACAAAACAAAATATATGACTTTTGTATTATACCACAAGCTTATTTGACCTAGAATTTCAGTTGTTTTACTAGAACATTGTTTAGCATTTATCAAAATTGTTTCACTTAGCAAATATCGAGTGGCTCTATAAGATTCTTAGGAAAATCGAATATTACAAAGGTTTAGAGCAGTATTTTCCCACTCAACCTATTTTGTGCATTGTCCTACCTTAGCCTTTCTAATATGTTTACGCCCATAATAACAACATGCATTATTTTTAAACAAAAGCGAAAGGATTAACCTCGTGTCGAGTCCACTTTAGAATTGCCCCACTTAACAAACAAATTGACCACCTGTGGGGTGTGGGTCCCACGTTGGGAAACACTACGTACTAAGCGTACCATAATATCACACTGCGTTTGCCAACCCACCCACCAAGCGTGGCGATTATGTTAAATCTTACCATGGATATTTTTTGGCGACTGTCGGCTGAAAAGAAATGAAAACAGAGAGATGGGTTACGGTTTATATTCTTTTTAATTATGAAAAATGTAAGCGGACTTAGTGAAATAGTGGACCAGATAGAAATAATTAAAAACAAATCATAATTTATACACACCTCCCGAATTCACACGTGCGACGGATCATCTGAAAATTCGCCGCAAAGGCCTGAGTAATGAGGCGCTATTTGCCCAAAAATTATTTATTTCTTTATATTACCAACCACTTAGGTTTATTTATGGTGACCACTTGCATGTTTTATGTGAAGAATGTGCGTAAAGGTTATTTCATAGAAACTCGAATCAAGTTAAGCTCCTTATTATAGCATCCTTCAACTTAAAGCTACATCCAAATAAAGCTTTATTAGACAAGACAGCACTGACGGAAGGCTTTTTTCGTATTCGGTTTCACACTATTTTTTAATAAAGTACACATTACCCAATTCATTTCCAAGTTTTATCATCATTTTAAAATCTTTCACACTATAATAGGACAAATTTCTTAAATTTATTACATGACAATTCAGAGACACCACACGGAAGTGTATTGTCAAACTATACATAGTCGCCCACAAAAGAATAACTAATTTTATAACGCCCATAGAAAACCTTTCATAGCTTTAAGCACCTTAAAAGTAATAAGCTCTAACACGATTAGCTTAGATCTCCTTGCAATAACAAAGCTGGCTTCCTAGAAAGTCCTGGTGCGGAATTATGTGTTTGTTCAATTACTTTTATAGCAAAGTAAAGGGCGTAAAGCGATGGATCACTACAGTGACTAAGCTATATTCCCCGGGAGCCTTTCCACTAGATTAGGAGGCGAAAGAGCAAAGGCGCTTGCCACCTAGTCTTAAGCTGTAACTTGACACGCGATATTCAAAGGTTACTCGGATTGGCTATACTTCGACCCAATCTGTTGCTATTATCGAAGTATAATAGCATATACTCTGTTTGCAAGTCCAGATCACAAGATGCGGCAGTGAAATTATGTTTTTCGTTCTCATTTGCGACGTATACCCAACTAAAAATACATCGTAGTGTTATAATTCATTAAGTAAAAATTTTAAGTTGTTATTAGAATTACTTATAATTGTAATTGGAAGGCTGTTTTATCAAGAGTACTTAAACCGATGTTCAACGGTGAGATATATCCTAGTTGAATATCTATCCAATGCCGAAACCTTACACAGGCTAGATAGGATATCTAGGGAAACGTTAAGTTTAGTTATTGAAAACCAAATTCAGCCCTACCATCTCTAATTCGAAAAAAAAAAAAAACTATAAATACCATTAAGATAAACAGCGACGTTTCATTAAAAAAGATGGGATTGAATTGATTCACAGATAATACGGTTATCCAACGAGAAATCAAATTCGCTTCGATGTGAAATATTGACCTTACGTATCTCATGGAATAAACATATATCATGAATTACATATTTGGAAATTGTAATATTCAATGACGGGCTATGAAAATGAAGCTCACGTGCGTCGGCCGGCTGGTGACGGCGGCGGTGACCATCGCATTCGAAGTGGAAAGTTTTAAAAAATTCATAAACGACGCGGTCCTTGTTCTGTATAATAGCGAGAAGGCGTTAGGGTGTCCAAAACCTTGAAATATCGAGGCTCCAGTTGGAAAATGTATACAATATGTTAACTACAATCCATAATCTTCAATCATTTGAATTAGAAATATAATTTCTACAAAAGCTACACACAATTTAATGTAGGTAATAAAATATCAACTTATTCTGTGTGTATGTATGTAGTTATAAAAGATGCAAAAAGCTGTCAATAAATTATGAAAAAACTTATACAAAAATCAATTGTTTCATATATAATAAATAACGTAATGATAATACGGTAAGATAAAGCGTATTCAAAATTCTAATTACTGTATATTAAAATTAATTATTGTTTAGTACCTATCAGACTTTGTACTGCCAGAAAACATTAAACTATAGCAATACAATAGAAAGAATAAATTAATATAACATATTTCATAGTGATCACTTTATACTCGTAATCTATATTTTAATTAGAAATAGTTGTAGAAACTTTAAACCTTTTTGCTCTCAAATGACCATCTTATCAGAAACAAAGTGGTACACATACAAGTTACGAATAAGAGTGCCTAAGGTAATTGATTAAAGGAGTATTGTACGCTTAATAATATTTTCACAAATTGCTTAAAATTTTAAGTTATTTATTGCTTTTCTCTACTCGTACGATCGTTGAAAAAAATATTGTATTTTACAGGCACAGTAACATTAGTATTACGTGTTTTGACATTATTAGAACATTTGTAATTCAATTTTTAAATTCATCATTTCGCAAAGCGAATGCCTGCTAGTAAAATTATTACAAGAATTATCTTGTTTTTTTTATGTCTACGCCCGATTGTTGTCCTAAATACAACATAGAATTATTAACTTTACCCGTCAGGTCTGAACCACGCTCGATACTATAATATCCGAAGCAATATACACCGCCGAAGACCGGCATAGATAATCATACATAGTGCGCCATAAATTTTCCAAAAAAAGATTACGATCCTAAGTAGAATCTATGCAGCATCAGGACTCCATAAGTCGTCAAATGATTTGGCCGCGGAGGTAGTCTTTTGAAGGCTTCATTTAACTTAACTACAAACTAAATTACTTGTTTGTATATATATATATGAATAAAGTATATGAGTAGATCCGTAATCAAACGTAAGTAATAAGACCGTATAGTCTAGCGGATTGGCAAATTGAAGTAGAATCTTAGATTTCTGAAGTGGATACCACAGATAATAAAGCGCAGCTTAATAAATCCATCTACACGGTGTCGAGACATTAGACTTTGGACGGGAGTCGTTTTTAAACATTCTTATGGGAAATCCTAGGGGGAGACTTATGTTCAGCAGTAGTTATCCTGCTCCTGAAATGATGGTGTACAAGTATTGTAATAATCATTAAGTATGCCAAGATTCGTGTTCTCATATTATATATATTATTAAAATTTGGAGATAAATAAACTTGAAAAGAATTTATTAGACGAATTAATGCATACTTGCCGTTACATTAATAAAATAACGCGTATCGAAATGTGAATATATTTTTTAGCACGAACACCTACCGAGTTTCCCTAGGACACAGAACAAATAATCAAATGCAATATTGAACAACATATCAAAAGTCGACAAATAATCGTTTGAAAACTCTCCAAATGTGTTCAAAACTATTTATATTTAGTAGATTTTAAAAATTATGCAGACAGGTTTACATGTTTAGCCCCGGACATAATAATGCTGGCTTATAACACAATTTAAGTTCTATCAATTTATGATAAGTTAATTATTGTTAAAGCTTTATATTCGTTACAGTGATATCATAGAAATAATAAAAGTATAAAATGCATATAAACCAACAGAAATAACTGTCTTGTATTCTCTCATCACTGTATTTACATTTAACTTAAGTCAGTATAGCAGTAGTTGTCCTAACGTTGAAATTTTGATGATTTGAAAAAATATAACATAAAAGAAATAGATAGTATTAACTTAATAGTCATGTAATGTTATCTCTATTGAAATTTAGTTTAATATTTTGTTTTTCACGTAAAGGAAAAAACTCCATTGGAAAAAACCGTAAGTAAATAATAACGTTAATAACTTAAATCTGTTTAAGGTTACAAGAGATTTTTAGATTAGATTGGTGTAAAGTCAAATTTAAATTTCTTATTAGATTTTTCCAGACTCTGTTTTATAATAGATATATGACAGTGTATTTTTTTTTCTTTAATAAAATAGGCCTAATTATAGAAGAACTGCAATACGTAATGCATAATTGAAATTTCTTTTTTAATATCATGCAAATACTTTTAGGATTATACCTTATTAGCGGAATACTTCGGGTACTAACTTGTTATTTAATTTTAGAATGTTATTGAAAATACATTATGCTACAAATCTTTCCACAAGGGTGAGATTGAGATCGTAGTTCTGCTACGTGACACTAGATAGCGTAATAACTAGAATAATAGTTTCAATTCAAATGTTCAAATTGTAATCTATTGTTATACATATGCAAAAATATATTATTTTATTAAAACTAGTTATTTAATTACATATTTGTAAATAATTGAGAATATTTCTGAAATATCCCAAGAAATTAAAAAAAATTCGAATTATTTTTTAAATATGTCTACTTTCGTAGACACACAATATATTTTTATTTTTAATACAATAAGATAGATATATCCCTATAAAATTATTTATTAAATTTAGAAATTGTGTTATGTAATATATTTGAAACATCTATGGTTATTTCCACCCGATAATAGATGGCGCTAAGTGTTACATTATGTTCAACGTGTTTAAACGACGATAAGTCGAAAAAATTTACATCGTAGAATTTAATTTTTGAAATTTTTTAAATCAAACCGCTTGGTGAATTATTTAATCATATATGTTCTGTAATATGACACATAAATGCAAAAATCGTTAGGAAACTATAGTTTCCCAAGTTGGTTTTTGTATTACAAGAATTATTTGGAGTAATACATAATTAAAAAAAAATCACTTTAATTTTTTTATAAAAATTCTTAAAGGAATATACTTTAGAAAGGATTTATATTTAAATAGTAGTAATAGATCGTATTATACATTATTTCAGGACGTGGATTTATTCTCAATTTTTCATAATGAATTCTCTATTACTTTGCATGTTTTATTTAAAAAAAAAAACTTTTTATATTTAACAATAGGCATATAATAACAGACAAGCAACAAATTTATTGTTGTTAAAGTTATTATTTAGAAAATAAATCAACATTGAATATTTATTATTAATTCCGGTGGTGTTAGTTAGGATTAAACCGTGTAATATTCGGTTCCAGTTTTATATATGGGAGCATAAAAATATTTGTTTTGAAAGTTTGGTTTAAAATAGTATAATATTCGGTTATATATAAGAATAAAAAAATGTCAAGCGAAACGAAAATTAAATTCTTGTGCCATTTTGATTATAGCATCTGAATATATTTCCATTAATTACTTCGGAGAGATACAGTTACATAAGTTAACCAAAAATAAATTTCACGCGATTTTTAGAAAAGACTTTTTATCCGTGTCCGGCTTCACACGACGCGAAATGGACTTCGAGACAGCGTTACATGCGATAAAGAGATCTTAAGCAATAAGTTGAGGTGTAAGCTTTGCAATCCAGTGACAAATAAGGTCAATGAAAATCAACAAGGAGACAGACTGCCTAACTCTACGTTACGTACGTGTTGAACACCCCTAAATATGTTGTCACATTTACGCCGTAAACTTGTGGAAACAGAGAAATGTGAAAAAGTCGCGGCGGAGGCCCGGCTGAATGTTAGCGAATTGGAAGAGTGGAGAAATGTAAAGCATAACCGGCCGGAATATCGATACGTATGCTCTCGGCTAGAATTTAAGAGATCATTGAGACAAGCGGTGAATATATTTAAAAAAAAAATATTTCAAAATGTTTGTAAATAATCAGGTGTTAATAATAGGAGTGGGACGGCGCGGGTGGGGGCGTGGGGGCACGCGGCAGGCGGCTGGGGGGCGCGCGGCGGGCGGCGCGGCCGTGGGCGGGGCCGCCCCTCTCCGGCGCCGGCGCGCGCCGCACCGCGCCGCGCCGTGGGCTCAGTCCGCTCCGTGCTGCCGTCGCGCACGCACGCGCATGTCGCTCGCTGTTCTGTTCGGTGATGTGAGGTGGCCCCCGCCGCTACCGCAGCGCCGCGCGATATCCGCGCTTGTTTCGCGACCGAGTGCGCCAGGTGAAGGCTCGAGAGCCTTCGAGCCGGCAAGACGCCGTCCACCGTGGATCTGAGGTACGGCGCCATGGCGGCGACCACGTACATGCCGGGTGAGCTGGACCTCGGCAACCTGGGCGGGTACCACGCCGCGTCGCCACGCAGCGCGGAGCCCGCCGATATGAAGTACCAGCACCACCTGCAGGCGGGCGGGTCGCCGTCGCCCGGCGCGCCCGTGCTCAACCCGTGGGCGTCGCTACCGCCTGCCGACCCGTGGGCCGTGCACGGGCACCACGCGCACGCGCATCAGCCCGACGTCAAGCCACCGCCCGCGCCACACGAACACCGGGCGCACCACCTGCAGCACGGCCACGGCTGGCACGCGCCCGTCGTCACAGCGCACTACGGCGCCGGCTCGCCCGTCGCGCTGCACGGTGGCTACGCGGTGCCCATGCACCAGCACCACATGCTGCGTGACGTGCAACCTTCGCCGCACCCGCTCCACCATCACCACGCGCTCGAACGCGACGCGCCCGAGGAGGACACGCCTACCAGCGACGATCTCGAGGCCTTCGCCAAGCAATTCAAGCAGCGACGCATCAAGCTCGGCTTTACGCAGGCCGACGTGGGGCTCGCGCTCGGCACGCTTTACGGGAACGTCTTCTCACAGACCACTATCTGCCGCTTCGAGGCACTACAGCTCAGCTTCAAGAACATGTGCAAACTCAAGCCGCTGCTGCAAAAATGGCTCGAGGAGGCTGACTCCACCACCGGTAGCCCCACCAGCATTGACAAAATCGCGGCGCAGGGTCGCAAACGGAAGAAGCGCACCTCTATAGAGGTGTCGGTGAAGGGCGCGCTCGAGCAGCACTTCCACAAGCAGCCCAAGCCCTCTGCGCAGGAAATCACAACGTTGGCCGACAGCCTGCAGCTCGAGAAGGAAGTGGTGCGCGTGTGGTTCTGCAATAGGCGACAGAAAGAGAAACGCATGACGCCGCCCAACACGCTCGGCGGCGAGATGCTTGATAGCATGGGCCACGGCCACTACGCCCACGACGTGCACGGCTCGCCGCCGCTGCATGCGCACTCGCCTGCGCTATCGCCGCCGCACGCCGCACACGCAGCGCACGCACACGGCGGACACGGGCACGGCGGACACGGCTCCCACGGCGCGCACGCGGGGCACGGCGGGCACGCGCAGCACGCGCTAGCGCCCAGCGCGCACACGCTGGCCGCGCACTAACAGTTCGCCCCGTGGGCGCCGCCGCGGCCGTACTACGCGGAGCCGCACTAGCCGCGCCGCAGCCCGCGGGACCCAGCCGCGCCGCGCGCCGCCGCCGCCCGCCGCCGCTCGCCGCCCGCCGCCGCCGCCGGTAAGTACGCGCCGCGGCGGGCCGCACCCGCGACGCGCCCGCAGCGCGACGGACGATCTCTCGAATTTATTTATAGCTATATGAATTAACGACGTGCATGCGCGCCTGCCTGTCGGCGGGCAGGCTCGCGGTGTGGATTAACATAAAACCGTTGCTACTGTAAATCTATGATAAGCGTCGAAGACGGGAGTGTTACGCGAATCGGGTTGAAGTTCGTTCAGTGAATGCGAGTGAGTCGATAGGTGCAATTATCGTTTTAAGTGTTCGTTCGGGAGTGGCCGCGCGACACGGCGCGACGCGACGCAGCGCAACGCGACGCGACGCGGCGAGCCGTGTCGCGCCGGTCCGAGCTGCCACATGTATTTATTAAAATTATAAGTAAAAGAACTCTGACTAGATGCCAAAATGGTGTTATTCCTGTTTTTAATTGTTTTGTTGTTTTTTTTTTCGTTTGTTTGTATTTGTGGCCAATCTCGGTACTTAATATTTGTAAAAATAGGTATTTTTTCTATATATAATGTACCTACGACGTATATGATATATTAAAAGAAATCTTTATAGAAATTGGAATATGAAAGAGTCTTTTATTGCCACTGTCCCGGGGCGACGCGCCCGATTCGAACCAAAATGCTGTTGTAAATGTAATTAATTCGTTATTTTCAACGAAGTTGACAAGTTGAAGTATGTATATAAATGTATAAACTATACTAAGTAACAGAAGGCAGTGGTAGTGCAAGCCTCTAGTAGGTAAATAATGAATAATTAGTCTTAAAATGTTTTATATTATTATCTAAGTATTTAAATAAACCAGAGTAAATATTTTATTACGGAGTCTTTATTGGTGCATCCCGGTCGGCGGGGCCCGCGCGGCCGAACGCGGTGTGTGTGTTATTTATTTTGTTTGTCGGCGGCAGGTAGCCTCGCCGTTTCGCGTGCTCTACCTCGTCTACCTCTCCATCCGCGTCCCGTGCGACACTAAAATACAAACCACAATATATATCGTTTCTCTATCTTCGTCACTCTTTATCCGTTTAGTTCTAATACCTCGTCAAATTTTGTGTTGATAGCAAGTACTATACATTCGCGTTTTAAAACTAACTTATTCGAATATAACTATGAGGATGGGTGACGCAACTCGAATCTGCCCAAGTACTGGTCGAGAGTCAGCAGTGCTGTCTCCGCGATTGATTGAAGCAATAATTCCATTAGTTTCACCTGCCAATACGCAATAAAAACTAGCAGGAGCCGAACCGTTGTGCACAGTCGCACGTTACGAATGCTTTGCCGCGGCGGCAAAAACTTCACGTGCGTCCGTCGCGGCCGCCCATGGACGAAATAACATTCCGCCAATTTAATGAAGCGTCAAACAATAATGACGATACTTCAAAATTATAACGTAATTCTTACTTCTCTTATTCTTCTATTTATTTTACATCACAATCTAGTATCTCTCTGGTAGATTTAAAACTATATTTTCTGTTGAACATGTATTTAATGTGTTTCGAACAATTATGTCGACATATTGATTTGCAAAACTCGTGTCAATTTATAACGACGTGCAATATAAAGTTCGGGTTCAACAAAAATCCCGACTTTAAATTTCATCGGTGTCGGTTCCGAGTGTTGTTTATCTATTAGTTTAGATCCGTTACATGTTTTTTTTAAACGCATACGAGGGTAAAAAAATGAACATCATAGAGCTCGGCGTGAAAACACAATGTTTAGGTCGATGTTGCGCAGAATTTTTCTAACGAAACTATTTGCATAACGGCGGCATGCAAATCACCGAACAATACCGAAGCATCGGCTCGCTTAGTTTTTCTACCGCTATCTGAATGGGAACTATCCATTATACATACATTTTGTATTCCGCAAGTGCGTACACCTGAGCTCCCACTTGTTTCTATGTGAACAGGATCCTTACGCTAGATTTTTTTAATTTATTCGCAAGGTGTACTACAAGGAGTTTTTTTTTCAAATATAGTTTTTATATTATATATATTTGCTACCATTTAAAATTTATTTGTGCGTGTCATATAAATTAAAATACGTTATTTTAGTTCTCCTGTTTCTTTACTGTTATCATACAAATAGCTTATCACTGATAATTAATTTCAAAGTAACGCTAACGAATAGCCTAAAGATAATTACTAGTTCTTTGTAAATCCAACTGTATCTTAAAAATATCCGTTTCATGTCTGTATTTCGAACGCCCTAAAATAAAAATGTGCAGTTCAGAAATCATAAGTTGTAAAATTCGTCTTGGTTTTTGAATTTATTCTGAATCTTCTTTGATTTTGATTTGAATATACTACAAATCTTTAGGTTATTCTTACTATTTATACGTGAAGCTACAATCGTAAATTAAAAGAAACAAAAATTTATACAGAAAAAAATTCAATACTTATAGTTTTTGAATCACATTTTTTACTTTAAAGCGTGCAATTTGTTGGCCTCCGTTTCTGCTAAATAAATTACTTCATGATTTAAGTAACAAAAGTATTATTTAGACATTTTCGAATTCGATAGTTTGACGCGGAAGATATAAATTTTAAAAGCGTAAAAACTTATCGAGCGGGTTTAGAAAAAACAGTCTTAATAGTTCTGATAACTTGCGTCTCGGTCGTAAGCTAAGTTATTCAAGGCCTAGCGCGTGTGTTTGGCGCAGTAGATAATGCGCGTGCAAGCGTCACGCGGCCTTCGTGTGGTACCACTGCCACCACCCGCTCAAGTTACACCACAAGCTTACTTATTATCTTAATGCCTTTACTCGATTTAACTTGTTCTAAATTTAAATTAATTTCTTTTACGTCTCTCACCCGCGGTCGTTTTGATTGCATTTCCATTTATCACAGTTAACAAGTAAATTTGAAATGTTCAAAATCGATCATTAGTTAACACGGCATTTCTTGTTTAACCTATTTCACCGGAAGGCGGATAACATTGTTTGTTTAACATACAGTTGGACTTCGGAACCTGTTTGTCTATTATTACAAAATATGCTTACATTTTTTTTTGTGCCCCGAGATCGACGGAGAACAAATATTGAATATAAACACATTCAAATACATTCCGATCTTCTGTTATGTTTTCCGTATTTTTGTGATAATTATTAACTACTGGATTACTGCTAATTTATTTCCGCTAATTCAGTTTTGATTTTTACATGAATGTTTGCGATTTTAACTATTTTTAAATTGGTAGAACTTAGACTAGACTTATTCATAGGTCTTCTTAAAGTCTGTTTACTTTGTGATTTCAAATTGAGTATAAATTATTTGTGATAATGTCCTTTGTTTGATTAGATTCTCGGTTGTGAGCGCCTGCTGAAGCCGTTAATTTTTTTTCAAATTTGGAAACCCAGAGTCATTTGATTTCTTATTTTTTATAATGAAATTTTTTGTACATTTTCGGGCAAGTCTTTAATTTCTTTACTGCTACTTTTACATCCTATATTTAGTACTGCTTCATTCTACTAAAAATATTAATTTTTTTCATTTGTTTTGTTTTTAAAGTGTTATTTTTTAATTTCGAATTTGTACGTATATATAATATTATGTTTTAATTGACGTTCAATATTTTGATTATTTGTATCTAAGATTGTTTTTCTAGCTTTGATTATACTCTCTATATTATGATAAAGGCGACTAGGTTCGCGCACCGTAGGTAGGTCGGTCGTCAGTTTTTCTGCGTTTCGCCGTAAAATATGTTTAAAAAAAAAAAACGGAGTCGGCAGGTGCAGGCGAGGCCACCTTTATCAGTCGTGTATAAAATTTATAGGCTCCACGGGTTTGGTCGCCGCGAGCGGTCTCTGCGATATCTGGCCTCGAGTTGGTGTGTTAGTGTTTTTCAATTCTACTGTGACGCTCTTATGAACTTCGCCCAAGTTCTGTGATTGATAAGTCGAGGGAGTATGAAGGTGTCGAGTCCACGGAGGAGCGCCGGGGCGCCGCAGCGTCACGTTGCCGCCGCCGTATCGCGCGGTCCCATCTCACGGGCGCAGTTGACGGAGTAATGAGAAAGGAAATAAATAATAACACACGATTACGATCAGCCCGCGACCGGGAGCTGGTGAACTAGATCTCTGTGCACGAGAGATTCGTTTCTGACCGAATCCATTCAAAGTAAATTGGTTTTTATGTATTGTAATTATGTATAGAATGTATAAATACCTGCCTATGTACTTATAATGCATCGGAGAACAAGACGAATTTCATGGTAAATTGAGTAAATCTTGATCAACCTTATTGTTTTCATAAAAACAATAAATTGTTTTTTGTAAAAAAAAATTGTTTTGTTTAATTTGGATCTCAGAGATGGGATTCTCACCATACCCACACATCTAAATCAAATTTCATTGCTTCAGATATGGAATTCTACAGAAAATAAGCATATTGTATTGACAACATCTTTCTTTATCAACAGTTCGAGTGTTTATAAATATAACTACAATATCTCTGGTATTACAGATTAAAATTTAATGTGATATCTGTTTCAATCACGAATATAGATAGTAAATATGTTTATAACAAGTACTTTGCGCGCATAATTTGTGATTGTTTCATTTTATCATCTTAATGTATGCCTCCTACTATGTTATTTGTATCTTAAATCATTATGTATATTATTTGCGGACAAGAATTAATGATCTACATGACGCAGTTAAGTAATAAATGAAAGTTTTATAACTCCTATGTTACGTTGAATAGTTTGAAAAGACTATATGCATGAATTACTTGCATTTTAGTCTCGTCTATATAATTTGGTAACGTTACGATATAGGCACTTTATTATAGCTCCTTAATAGATTGAAGACGTAATAAAGACGTAGAAAAAAAATGATTTGCTATATGTAAATATCGTAAACGTGTGAAAACACAGCTGTTTGCAGCGGCGGGTGTAATGTAAATATTGTAATTTATGATAAATTTTAGATTAGCATTCTCGATGCCGGCATCAAATCTACAACTGTTAGTTTCTACTTCTTCATTTACTTGTATTTGTAGTAAATTATTTTAAAAAAAAATCAACAACTATATATTCCATTCACGTTGAAGTTGTTAACATATATTTTTTTATTACATAATTATTTATGCGTTTAGCGTTAATTTTATCTCCTGTTTCATTATTATCATTATGTATTTTTATTACCTTCATTTTAAATGTTTAAAATTTAGCCGCTGATGTCTCAAGTCAATTCAAGCCTAGTTTTGTTTCAAACAACATAAATTGTTTTAGGATTTCTTTTAAAATCATTTCTAACTTATATAATGACACTATCTCTCGCTAGCTTCGTGTGTTCCGCGTTCCCTTTTTTGGGTGTAACTACATTTAATCTATTCGTAATAATAAAAATTTAGCACATATTTTTAGTGTGAAAATTAGATTTTTTTTAAATAACCACATTGATTCTTGCGGATGCTATTTTGTGAAAACCCGTTCTTAGCTGATCTCTACTAAATTTAAAGTTTCTTAGCCTTTTGATTTTAAAGATATCGTGATGAGTCTGTTTCTAGATGAAAACTCTTATGTACATAAAAGCTTTCAAGGGATGAATGTTTAGATCATTTGTTGGCAAAAACCTTCAAAGTTTTACACCTATTTTCCTATGTTATAATGATTTATTTTCTCTATTGCAGTTAGAGGACAATTACTTCTGGCAGTACAGTCTGTAAGGACTGATTGTAAACAATTATCAATTTGAATATCTAATAATCAGAGTTTTGTATACATTATATATACACACAGATTGATTTTTTTTGTCATTTGTTGACTGTAAACAAGCTTTACGATTTATCCATTTTAAACTTATACCTATAATATATTTGTATTTGATTTTAGCATGCATTAATATTAGAAACTATAGGTTGAAGCTATAAATGTTCAATAAACTGCCAATGCAGTCAATTGACATTTAACCTTAAAACGAGTAGGACGAAGCCCGGGTCACTAGGACTCGACCACGGCCAAATGGTCTTGTTATAATCACGTACGGATCTTGGCACCAAGAGCATTTAGTATGTTTGAACCTAGATAATAATGATCAGGAATCATATACGATGTTGATACGAAATCTATCTTTGGATTATAAAGCATTTGTATGTCTAAATGTCAATTGAGATTTTTTTTTCCATTTTTAGCACTAATACTTATTTACGTCTTAAATCCCTAATAGTAATTATTTTGAGTACATCTTGTGATTGGTTGTATAAATAATTTGAAAGAGTGAATTTAGAGCTTATTAGTTACCGAAAAGCTTAAAAGCATTCACTTCTATTTTTAATCACACTGTATAAAGTGATCACTTTGAAATATGATATATGTATATATAAATATATATATATATATATATATATATATATATATATATATTATTTTAAATTGCATCTTGCCAATAACTTCTGGCAGTACAATATGTAGAGGCAGATTATTTTTGAAACCATTGATTTTTGGTAAGGGTGTACAATATATTAATTGTAAATGAGCTGCACATTTACCCCTTTTTTAGCTTTTATACTCATAACTAATCATCCTGTTTATGCGAATATACCATTTTAGAGATTTGTAATTTTAAGTGTATCATTTTTAATGTATTTGATTAAGAAACTGAAATAATTTAGAAGCGTTGGGGTAAAATGATATCAGTAGCTATATGAAATGTGAGACATCTAGAAAGAGACAACAAGCGTGAGTTATGTGTTTCTGTAATCAAAAATATTACTCTGAGATAATGTTCTAAAAGTGATAAAATAAACACGTGTAAGGATTAAGTTTGTTAGGTTCAATTATATTATAAGTGAATTCGGAAATACTTTCGAATTTATGATACGGAAATACTACGCTTTTTATATTTGAAATTAAGGCGTACAGTTAGAAAATATATAAAAAAAGATTTTCTTCACAAAATCATACCGAATCAATAACGTAGGTACTGTTAATGATAAAGGGAATTTTAAGATATATCTCAACAGGCAACAGCTTGTTCTTACGTTCATAGTTTCTTTTTTAAATATATTTCCCCTTTCTTAGATCTATGACGGGGACTCTTGTTTCAAATAATTATCGACACGTCTTTTACTATCGTTTTATTCTGTCATACTTCACGGGCTTTTATACTATATGCGTTCTCAATTCTGATCTTTAATTCGCCTCTTTTCCTTCGCCGCATTCTTTTAGTATCACAATTTGTTAACAATTTTTTATAATTACATAGTTATAATTCGACAAAATTTGTCAGTGATTTAAAGGTTAGTTTAACTAGAACTTTAATTAAGTTACATTTGACCCGGGAATAGTTTTTGGTAAATTTATTTGGAGCTAAAATTAGGGGTACCAGAAAGTAATGTCGCTTTCTTAAATTCACACGACTACATTTGTAACAAGTTTTATTTTTAATCAGCAATATAGTCGCCTTCGTTATCAACAACCTTTTGCAGTCTAATATACAAATTTTCAATGTCGGAGCGGTAAAAATCAATCGGTTTTTCTGTAAACATGTCGACAGAAACGACATTACTTTCCGGTCCTCCTAATATTTAGTTGTTCCTCACTCAAGAAAACTAACTAAAACTTTAAAGAGACGACGTCCATAGCATTGATTTACCTTCGCAGACCTGACTCCTCTCCCTTTTTAACTAATGATGCTATGAATGCTGTTTTGAACGCTTGTTACAGAAATAAGCTGATGTCCGCTTTTGACAGTCTGGCTCAGATATGTTTAGTAATGATTTTTATACTATATTATACCTTTTAATTTCATTCTCTAAGTCTATATAAACACGTGTCGAACTTTAAAGGAAACGTACGTTTGTAAACAAAACAAAGTAATAAGTATTCATACTGTCTTCTATTAAAGCAGTAATTAAAACTAAGATAATACCGTTGATTAACTTGATCGCGATCGTAACGGACTGTTTTAATTGACAATTAACTTCTTTTTTCATTTTTGTTTGCGAGAAGAAAAAATACAAAGCCGTAACATATTATTTTATTTACGTAACATGTTACAATCTATTTTGCTACTAAACATATATAAAAACCTTTTCAACTTTGATAAATTAATAACTGTTACTGTTAAGTGGGTATAAATGTAACTTATCGGATATAGGGGAACTTTTTGCACTTGTTTGTCCCTCGAAAAATTCTTCCTTTTATTTAGTTTCTAATGTACAAGTGCATAGATTGATAGATAATTATAATGTTATGAATATGAAGTAATTTAAACTTACAACGCAATGTTTAATCTAAATAATATAAAAGAAAACATAAAAACTATAGAAAAAATAGTTTTCCAGTCAAAAATCGTCTTGTTCAACTTTATTACTAATGCGTTTGAATTAATAATTGTATTGTTTATTTCTTTACGTATTTATTATTACCGTAATGTATAATTATACTTACTATTCGTAATAATAGTGGTGAATGTCTTTTTAACTATAATTATTCAGTTTTGATTTTTAGATAGATGAATCTTTATGGTAGTTTTATTTTCGTTTGAGCACTAAATTGGGATTTATTTGTATACTCCATTATTACCCATATATTACTTAAATGCGACATGTACAGATGTGTATGATACTAAATTGAGGTATTGATTGAATTAATAGTACATCCAAAGGTTTTCTAGCCTGTTGTTGTCTAGTCTGGTTGTCTTACAAGATCTGGAGCTTTCATGGATTCGACCCTAATGAACTATATTAAGAAGACGCGAAATTGAAAAACGATAATTTTTTGACGATACTGTCTGATGATAGCTGAGTGATTTTCTCTGCAAGTCTCACACGAAGATCATCAAACAAGGATCTATTGCGGCTATTTATTCTATCATAAGATACGAGAGTAGAAAATATTTTGAAGTTACATATTTAATGTCTTGCGAATTAATCTGTATTTAAAAATGTCTAGCTTTGCGTTGTTATTGTTAACTTCAGTTTGTAATTAATAATTTATTTATAACTTATTTCTTGCTTTAATAGAATATCTAGTATCAAAGTCTTATTAATAAATATTTCATTAGAATCCGGCGTTAAGTTTATAGTTATTTCGCGTTAAAAACTGCGCCTCATCGTTATCGTTCATCTCAGCCACGCCGACAACTTATTAGTGGGATATTCATTTTTGATATTGCAATGTCACAATACAAATTGCATGGTGCAATAACTGTTTCAACAATGCTGATTTATTTTACGAGGAAATAAACTAGGTTTATATTTATATTAAAAATAAGGTTGACGTCAATAGAAAATTGTTAAGTTTAGGTTAAATGTATTTACTTGTCTTCAATTAAGTAATTTAATGCTACTGAATATCAAACAATAACTTAAAATATCTTAAAATCTGCTACTGTTCTTACGATGACTTATAAACATTTTTATTTAGATGTTTTTAGCTATGTACATATTTTTTGTCTACATCTGTATGTTTCCTGTCTCATTACAGTACGCGGCGATAATTATTGCATATCGGCCTTTGGAAAAAGACAACCTGCTAATCTCGGCTTCGTAGAGCACTATCTCTGTCCCACACTACCTATGTGACGTTTAGTCAGTCGTATTTCGTGCGACAGAGATAACGTTCTATGCATCCGAAATTAGCCGATTGTCTTTTTTCAGAAGTCGATGTGCAATATTTAACGCCGGTTACTGTAAAATGGCTTAAATTTGTCAGTGTGAACACAGTTTTCTAATTTTAAATAATATAAATTGGTGAAGATGCGTAGCTAATTGACAACGATGAATCATTATATGTAGTCGAATAGGTTAATGTTTCTCTCACCGGCAACATGACACCGCGAACGATTATGAATATAAATTAACAACTAATGTCTTATTAACTTGCCTCGTGGCTCACTACGGCTAACCACTTGTGTTACTTACTTAATTCACATAACAGAAATAATTTTGCATTGATTACAGCTTCATAATAATTCTTTTGTTGCGTAATACGATATAATACTTGATTATTTCTATAGAGACTTATTTAGTATTCATTTTCATAAAGTACGGTTTTATGAGACCGAAAACCACTTAAATATGAACAATATCGTATACAATTTGATTTTATGTATTTAAAGAAATCGTCTTGAGATTTTAAACATGCAGTAAAATCGATAATACTTTATATGTAATAAAGTTTACAACGTTTTATTTAGATATTTTAAATTAAACATTTGTGTAATCATTTAGTTAATATATGCTATTTTTCTTATCTTTGTAGAGTTTATTCCATCTATTATTTTAGCATTACGGTATCTATGCAAGTAAAGGTTTTTATTTGGCATAATGTTAAACAAAATCGACGCGAATTCGTCCCATGAGAATTTTAAAGATTCCTCTAGCATTGAAGGTTTTTTTCTTCAACTGGTCATTGTGAACATAGCTTTCTTAATTACTTAGTCAAAGTATACAAATTAATACTAAGCTGAGTGACAATTAATAGCCACTATTTAAATAAGACGAATAGATTATAATTCAAAGAAAGTAAACTAGTTATGTCAGACTTTATTTAATTCGTTCATTGCTTCGGTAAAATCTAAAAATGTTGTTTTTGTGAATCATTGAATTATTTGTATTTCATTTTGTAAACATATTTCTCAAAGCTAATGTCTATATGACGGTGTAACTGCGTAGTGAAGTAGCTTGATTATTTAAAATTAATTATTGCAGAGTATATCTCAATTATTGAGAATAAATTATTATTTGTAAGTTTTGGTGGATTAAAATGACGACTTACCGGCGGCACGGGGAATTCCCCGCCTTCGTCAACAGCGAGGGCGATCCGTGGTAGGATTCGTATCCTACCATAGATTGTCGAGTGGTCCTTGCTGTCATCACAAGCTGTAGAGTACATACACAACACTAATACGTGTAGAGCTGATGCCTCCAAGCGATCGTCATGCTACTAGAACGCGACAGTTCCTGAAATAATTTTTTATAAGTTTACGGGCTTTTTCGTTCAGTGAACTCATTTCCGATGAAGCTTTAAAAGCCAGGCTAACAGCGAAAACATTAACAGATTAAGAGAATTTTCACTTGAACCGCCAGAGAGTTTGATTACGCTATTAGTTGATTATAAGAATTTCTATAACGTTGTAATATTGAAATTTTGTTGCAATCACTAAAATTATATTAGTGATATCCGCAAAACTAATATCGCTGTTTAAAATACACTGCTATATAAACACAAATAATTATGATTAAATTCTAGGGTGTTGGTTCGTATTTATTTGTGATAAAGTTGTAGTAAAGAATTGATGCGTCTCTTTTTTAATTATAATTGATTTATATTGTCCATCGTTAGAACCGCAACCACCTATATAGAATTTTAAGAAGATTATAATTACTTTACTTTTAAATAATCATAAGTATTCTGTAATAAAACGAGAATTATGAAGTAAGCGTCTCGACAGATGAAGACGAAGTGGTAGAAATGAAGTTAAGATAGGTAGGTTCTATCGCAGTCGCCTCCGTTGAGATAACTAAGTTTTTATCGATTTAGAAGCCGTAGTTTGATCTGCATATCTATACTTGTAGTGTACGGTGTGGATCGGGCGGGCGGCGAGGGTGGCGATGCCAGGGATCCGGGTGGGGGTACGTCGGGATTGAAAGTAGTACGCGCGCATGTCATTGGTTAATTGTTTCAAATACCTACGCCGGCTTTCATTTTGATGGACGCCGATGTTATGAAATGCTCGTTACCAGTAGGTATCCCTTTGTCTCTGTTACAAGCGCTATACATCTGTTTATACATCTGTCTAATCGCGTTCATGTTTACACGGTGATTGGCTATAGGTGTAGAAGATTTAAAGGGGCGAATTTGTCTGCAAAAAGTTTTAAACCTATTTACAATTAGATATAATAAATTCTAACAACAACTTCTAGCACTAAAAAGTTTGAAAGGATAGATAATAAACAATAATTAATTTAAATTTGTTGACCGAATTTTGAAAATATCGCTTCTTACTATATTGTCATAAGTTATTGATTATTTCTAAAATCATTGATATTCAGCAGGATTTACCATGTACATTATGTAGCTACAAATGGTCTGTAGATTTACTCCTTTAAATCTTTTACACTTTTAATCACCCTGTATATATAGATACTATTGTATGTTTGTAATCAATAAATAGGTTTCGTCGTCATTGTTTTCGCCCATGGACGCCCACTGCATGGCGTAGCTCTTCTTCAAAGATATCTATTTGGGGAAATACTGTAATCGCCACGTTCAGCAGACTGGTTGGAAACCGCAGTGTTATTGTGGTAGGCAGTGGACGCTGCTGGTCGCTTACTGCCACTTGCTGAAACTTGTATTGTGAGCGGTGATAATTCTAGATATAAATGCGCAAAGTTCAATTTTGGAAATCGAAGCCCCGACCTGCGATCGCAAGTCTCAATCGTCTACTGCCGGCCCACCACTACTCATAAAAAGATAGGCTAATTAATATCTCATTTATTAAGAAAAAAAGAATTCAAGAAAACAAAGAAATAATACATTTAATATTAAATATCTGAACTTAGTAGACGTAATTTTTTTTAATGTAAACATTTGATATCTTTAATGTATTGACATATTTACTGTTTATTTTTTAAGAAAATAAGTAAAACTATTTATTGTATATATGTACGTGTGTTTATAAATACGAATAAAGAATTTAAAAAAGTGTTTCACTAAGGATCGGATTTATGTGACAATCAGCGATATCTACAGGTTTAAAAGTACAGTTAATGTACGCATTTTTATTGTTAAAATAATTTTGATGTTTGACAATAAGTTATCCGTTACTTTAATGTTTGTTTGCGAAGATTTTGCGCCTAGTGTATAACGGTATATATATATATATATATACCAGGTAGGTTGGCGATCACGGTATGTTGTGCTGCCTATCATCTAAAAACTTATTATGAAACTTGGCTGTCAAGTGGAGCGGTTGTTATAACACCCATAGATACCTTTGCGGAAGGCCTATACCTTGCAGTGGGCGTCTATGACCTAAAACGATGATATACTTAAGATAACTTAAGTTATTCGACATAAAGATTTGCGATGCCTGTTGGTTAGAGTTAGACGCTGAACGCTGACGTTTTCCAGCTTATTACACCGCTATCTGAAGCTGGAGAAAGTAGTCCAGCTGTGTCTGTCCTGCTATTGAAACGATGATGACGAGATCTTTGTTTTTTTCTTCTATCCGAGTGTTTGAGTACTTTGGACATTAAGTTGATCACAAAGTGATTGGTAGCTCAATTCGGTGTTGAACACACTTGACATCACTATAACGCCATGCAGGTAGAAACGGTTCATCGGAATTGAGGGGGAATAATGTTCCATGAGGTCACATAAAATGAAAGATTGAACCTCCAACCGAATTACTGGCAAATGTAACCAATAACGAATATCAGTGGATTGATTGCGCGCGTTTCAGGCTAATAGGCTGTCAGAGGTCTTGCTTAAGAGGTCTCACTTAAGTGACTCTCGTGTTCTTAATACAGCGCCGGACCGCAGATCGCGCCGCTATCGCAAAGGTTATTTGTCGTGTTCACGGCTAATTCACAACAATTGCGTAAGATTGTTAATACCGTAAGGTTTGTTATTGTCAATTGTAATACAAGTGTAATTTAGAAAAACAAAAAAAACTCATTTTGTTAATCGATATTCTTGGTACAGATAAAATAATGAATTGAAAAGCTCGATGAAATAATGCAGATTGATTAGTTAAAATAAGTGTACTTAGTAATTATTCTTTTACATTGCGTATGTTTCGTCGTGGTAACTTAAAATGCATTTTGTTTAATTGTAACTTCCTCTTCTTCTCAACTTTGTCCTCATTGTTGAATGTAGTACTTCGGTTTCGAGCAGCACGAGGACTAGTGTCAGGAGATGAACGGATTTACTTTGTCCTAAAGATTCATCATCATTACAAGCCGTAGGATGTTCATAAATGAGCTTAGATCTCGCTTTTAAATTTAGAATAAAAACAGTTGAAAGCAGACTACATCTAGCATCTTACGACAGCCTTAACGGCAAACTCATGTGAAAACTAACGCGACACCCTCAAGTTCTGTTACACTGGAATACATTTTTAACTTATACGTAACTTGAACTCCTGTATTAAGGATAGTGAAAATGATTACAAAAAAAATCCCATCTTTGTTGTGAGCTTTTCTTAGATAATGATGTGTTCGGAACCTTTGTAGCTTTTAGTTGAATGATGCCATTATAGATGAACATAATTTGATTCTTAAACAAAATTGGGCTCTTCTTCAATTATTGTCATGAGATACACGAGCAATAATTGATTATTCGAAGTGGTTAATAACATGAATAAGTACTTGACAAGAACAAACGAAATAAATCGCATTAGCGCGGCAGTATTTGTTTGTTTATTTATATATAATAGCTACAACAGCCACTATGAGTAAACTTTTTATTGTCTATCATTCCACAAGCGTAGAGGTAATTATGTTTTAAATGCTGTAAGTCATCCATTTATTTAAATAACTTTATTCATGAAAGCCGATAGACTTTCCCACTGCAAGATAGGCTTCTCGCAAAGATCGCCGCGATGATCACATCGTCGGTCCACTTAGTGGGCGGATTGCCCACGCATGGTCTACTGGCTCGTGATCGCCACTGGAGAACGTTACTGTTCCAATGGCTTAAATAATATAAATAATTGTAAATAAATATTCGAAAAAAGCTATATTATCACGCTGACTTGCTGCGGTGTTTTCCTTCACTATTTATTAGAAAGGAAAACGTGATTAATATGTATGGCGTCTACAAAAGTGCCACAAAATCGTGCTGTTGACGAAAATACGAAGCGTGACACCGGGCGTCACTTCCTTTTGTAAATTAGGTACAAATACGTTTGATAAGGCGCGATAACGGCGGGCTAAGGTTCCGGGGGAGAGGTGATGTGAGGAGAGGGAGGCAAGCATGACGGCCTCACTTCACAGTATAGTATTTAAAAATAATGTGCTTATTAAATATAAATACGTATTTAAAAATCACCAAACCTAATTATATCAAATATATTATAACTTTTAGTGATTTTTTTTAAATCGATTCCTTTTTAATCCTTTTGAAGTAGCATTGCATATACTAGGTAGTAATTCCTGTGACCATAGACAATAGTTGCGTTGGAAGACTAATCCGATATAACAGTCGAGTCCTCCCGCCGTAGTCCTTTCGAAAGGACCCTTGGACTTAGTCATTTCATGGAGAATCGGCCTAAGCGATCTAAGATCTTTGCGGTCTAACAATCCGGTGAAACCATAGTACGTAGTGATCATAGGTGGAGTTCCACAGGAAGCCTTCGAGCTTTGCTAAGGTAGTAGAGGTAGTCTCGTCCGCTTAAAAGCCAGATAAAAAATTGCTAATTTAAAAACTACGTTTATGATTCTAGAAGTACCAACCAAACTTCTAGAGACATAACCAACATTCAAGGGATTCATATTGAAAGTGCCGGCGTTGTAGGAAGAGGTACCATGGAAAACGCTCGATGCTGACGACCCGCGTTGCAGGTTTAATGAGACTTTATTACAAAGCATTGGCGTTCACTTTTATCTACTGAAAATTATTCCAGAATGAGCTTATGTTCGCTCTTAACAGGCCTTTCTGTTGCAGAATTAGAAGATTTCGCTGCAATACCTCTGGTCCCTATCTCTACCGGACTCTCTAGACTCTGTGTTTGTCACTAATCAGTGTAACATAACTCCTGAAGATGCCCCGTGGAGGGGTGTTGAGAAAAACGTGTTGAGTGATTTTACGGTGGCGGTTGTGTAATTCGCATTGTTTGCCGCATACGCATTTATCAACGGGCTGGCGGGCGGTTCACTTTGTTGCACGACTACCACTGCATGTGCGGATGTGGCTAAATATTGGTCCTTTTCTTACTTAGGATGGACTTCTGCAAGGTAACGTCTGATTCTATTAAATATCTACCTAATCGTTACCATATCGTGTTAGTCGATTGACGACTATTGCAAGGTATAAAGCCTCTATCAAAGATCGCAACGATGACTGGTCTTACCATGACTATGTCGTCCGCCTAGTGAAAGGCCTACCCACGCGACGTCTACCGGCACGTGATCGCTATTTAAGAATCTTTCACATACATATGTACTAAGTGATTGAGGTATATTTATGTGTATTTGTATTAATAATGGCTCTCATTTATAGTTAAGTCGCATTCAGATTTATACTAATTTATAGAATAATAAAATAAATATTAAAATATGAACGAGTTAATTCGCTTTGAATGAAATTAGCATGTTTTAATGTAGTAAAGAATATTAGCCAGTGAGCCCCCCGAGTAAAACTTAATTACGGTTATCTGGTCTCCGGTCGCGACTAGACTGAAAAGCACTGATACATATTAATATCAAACTTGTATTTGAAATACTGATAAACCGTTTTGAGAGTTACAAACACGCTAATGTCTAACTCGTATCGTCGAACTGTTAAACAATTACAATTTGTTAAAATTTGAATATATGTCGTAGGTTTATTTAAGCGCATGTATATGTTTAATAACACATATACACGACATAGAATAGTTCGGATATTGAACGTAACTCTCTGTATGTATAATTTTGTTTATGCCACAGTAATTGCATTGAATTGCAATCATATTTTAACATAGAATAATAGACTACTTTTGGATAAATTATATTTTATCCGTTATAAAATGATTCTTTATTTGAAGTAAAAGTTCGAGTTATATCATGGAGAATAACTGTTATGTTAACAATTATTTCTGCCGTAATAAGTCCACTGCTGGACATAAGACTCTTACAGATTATTTAAATGATAAATAATAATTATTACTCGAAAATAAAACACGGTATTCACTAAAAACAGAAGTGTAATTCACATATAATTCTTAACCTATAAAAGAAAGCGACGTTAGTTGTCGCAAAGTCCCGCTAGATGTCGTGAGGAGGCGTGCGAGAGTCCGGCCCATCGTTGCCTCTCCCTCACCCTTTCCCCCGCATCCCAACGCCCCCGCCGAGCTCGCTGTTAGGTATCACGTAGTATTCGCTATACACTGTCTGCAATACAGTCTGCAACGTACAACCGAACAATTTATACGCCATTCAAGGAGCGTTGTATGCTTAAATACCACCGATATAATTATTTTCGCATTTTTTCCAGTACTTAATAAGTGTGGTAGTAAAGGTTAATAGGTATATAACATAGTTTGACGTAAAAAAAGTTATAAAGATTCCCAGATCTATGTATTTCCAGAGTGAAGTCATAATATAGATATGCTTTGTTTCCGGTACTAGAAACGGCTGCTATCTTTTAACAAGTATATATACAGGTTGATTGGTTGTAAGTAAAAAAGCTTTAAAGGCATAAATGTATAATGTATATTGTTGTCAATTATTGTGTGGTAAACTCAACCCGGGAGAGGTTTCAGAAATAAAATGACATAATGATAATACAGTAAGAATAATTTAGACAGCTGCATATTAAAATGTTATTGTTTGCTTTATAAATCTAGAAGTTATGACCTATATATTTCAATAGGTAAAATAAATAAATGTAATCTATTTCAAAGTGATTTTTTATACGGATGATTGAAAATAGGTCTAAAACTTTTTGCTGAAAAATGACTTTATGCCATTTGATATTGTAACGGTGAAAAAAAAAACATTGTTAGTGATGAAATATATATATGACCTAACAATTCAAATGTGTCATTCGCTTAACCGTATTAAGTCTATATAGTAGAGAATAGTATTCCTTCTGAGGTGAGGCCCGTCTGCCACAAGAAACATTAAAACGCAAATGTAATGCAAATCAAAATTACGCATCAGATTTTTTTATTAAACGAATTAGCATCAGTCTCACCTTTCTACAAAAGTATCTTTATCAACATTTACCATTGCAGTGATTAGCAAAGGGAATAATGGAAATGCATACACGGGTTATTCTTTATCTTATTCAACGATGTCATTACAATCGTTTCAGTTAAAATCTTAATAAGATATAGTTTATTTTACGTACCTTACTTAATGTGTGGTTTATCGAATTTTAATTAAAATAAGTAAATTGTAAAGTGAAGAAACCAACTCGATGTTCAACTGATAATTATTGCAATCGCCTATAAACATGAGATGGTTTGTATATTTTTTTTTGGCTTAATTAAATGCTGGTTAAGAGATGTCATTTATAACTACAGGTTTGAGGTGAGGTATAATCGCTTTGCAGTAACTAAACTTGAAGATTTCTCGGGGGTCTTCGGCTTATCATCATCAGCTGTATGACCTTTATTACTGGCCTCTAGATAGACTTTAAATAAGACATGTAGGAAGTGGCTTGCATCCAGCGTCTCCCGAAGGCTTTACTGAAGTCTTCTGTCTACTTTACAGGAGAATATCTTACGCTTCGTTTGCCACTTCGAGGTATTTATTTCAGAAACATTAAGCCCAGCGGTGATCTATTCTGCGTGTTATTTGTCGAGCCCACTGATACCTCAACTTCCCAGTTTGCTGCGCAACGCTCGTTGTTTTCGTTCGTCTATTAGGAGTGAAATGATTTTCGTCAATTATATATTTATATTATGTCAATTGTATTGTTCTTCTTTTAAGCCTATGAAAACTTTTAGCAAGACTTAGGTCTCCACCAAAGATCGTCATGATGACCGTACTTGTGCAGTCCGCTTCCAGCGACCTTGACTATGCCGGCGGTCCACCCAGGGGGGGGGGGGGGCTACCTACGCCGCGTCTACCGGCTCGAGGTCGGCACTCAAGAACTTAATTATTAATTTAGCAATACACAACAATTAGTTGTTATAAATTATTAAACCATATATAGATGGGTTACAAAGTCATCGCATTTAAAAATGGAATTCCACCTAATGACTTTAGATACTGTTTGGGAGGAACGGTCGCACGTATGTTCCGTTTTTCGGGTAATAATCGATAATTGTATGTCGTGATTTCGAAACTAACGAGAACACTCCGACGGCTCCACTTTGCATAAGAGAAACACTTGCTGTCAAAATTTAACATCACTTAGTGATAAAAGATAACACATAACAGTCACTGCCCGTCTAATATATTAATTAAGATATCTAAATTACCTAGGCACCTGAGTGTCTTGGAATATTTAGATATTTGCTCCGAAACTTGCTCGATTAAGACCACTATGTCGATAACCCCTTGCAAGTTGTTCCCGCTTCGTTTCAAATCTATATTTAGTTTAAAATTAATTGATTTAAAATCATTTTCATTGAATTAAAACGGTTTAGTTATTTCATTTGAATTAGCATGAAAATTATATTTAAAGTGAGTAGATATGGCAAGCGGACAAATGTTTTTAAAACAACCCAATAGTTATGTAATCATCATTGCTTTGTGGAAGCAATTTTACGTTCTCAGATTTCTTTTTATGATTTTAGTTTGGATTGAACTCTAACTTAGTCTCACAAAATCAATCACCATCATCATTTTAGCCACCGACAGTTGGACATGTACCTCCCGTATAGATTTCCAATAGAACCGGTTGAAAGAGGTTTATATCTAGCGTCTTCCGACAACCTTATCTAGGCAAGGATGACAGCTGAGAATGAAAATAAAAAAAAACTGTAAAAAATTAGGAAAAATAGAAAATAACCCTGTCAAAAACCAGATAGGGGTGGAAGCAGAGGTCCCCAATAACGAAGGCCATTTGAGAAATAAAAAACCTTATCAGGGCGCTCTATATATCTTGTGACTAGACATCCGACAGAGATTTCCAGTCCGTGATCTCCACTTCAGAAAAGCCCAGCTGTCTGTTCTGCGTGCTATGTGACCTGAACACTGCCACTTTAATTCCTGTTTCGATCTCGTAGAGACATTTTGTTCATATTTTCTCTTCATAGCTTATTTATCATGTCCTTGTTGATATCATATCTCTAGGAAAAAAAGTTCTCGTTCAAAAATCAAATTGCTAAGTGGCATGTTACTGGCAATCATAGAATATAATCAGCCATTATTTTTTTTACGAAAAAAAAAAGACTACTACGTTTTCCCCTAAAACCGGTTGCGAGGCAATACAGCCGAATCGCGTGAGCACTGTCTCTCTGCAATACGGTTATCATTATGAATGATACGAAAATAAGTGGTCTTTGCTTAAAGTTCGCTTATCGAAATCTATGTAAATTGGAAATATCTGAATATTAATTATCGTACCAACTTTGTATCAACAACAATTTGCGGTAAAGCTTTCGAAATTCCTCAAATCTTTTGATGTTACATCGCTAGTTTAATTTTCATATTACATTTGTGACGTTTAAAAGGAAGTTGTGATTTTGTATTAAAAAAATTAATAAGGAATAAGCAAACACAAATTGTACTTCTATAGAAAAAAAAATAGCCAGGACCATAAATTTTATTACGTTAATTCTAAAGTTAAAATTTATGCTACAAAAAGATACATAGACGACAAGCGGTCAATGTCATTACACGCTGACTACAAATTGTTTTTTTTAATTACATATGATTTCTTATTATATAATATGTATTTGAAATTACAAGGGCGGACATCGACAGATAAAATACCGTAGTGGAATTTTGTTAATATTTTATTAACAATAATTTACTTGTTGAACATGAACATTACTTAATTAAATATGAGATATTATTATAAAAATTATAACAAACATTACCTTAACTATATAAACATTTTCATTGCAAAGGTGAATTCGACCTTTCGTCTGTCATCAAAATATTATTTCGTTGTGATATCTTTAGATAATAATAGGTGAATTAAGTTCAATTTCGGTGATTCATATTTATTTACTCTTTTATTCAATCATATTGTAACCCACGTTTTGTCTTGTTTCTCCGGTTTCCGGAACCAAGCGGTACTGCGCTCATTTTGCATCGGGGCTAGCTTTACTCAAGACAACCCAACTCTTCGAGAAATACCAGCAGAGCCTTCATGTCACCGGCGATCTCGGCACCTCAGTGATCCAAAAGGGCTAGCCTTGTAGGGTGCTACTCGCGTACACCGAATGTACGTGGGCAGCAGTTTCGTTTTCTTCCTGGAACCTTCACGCCTTGCACAGAGGATTTTCCGTAACACCTTATGTATACGGATGTTTGTAGAAAAGACCATGACAAGTTAACTCCCATCAGGTGCAGTCGGAGCCGTGACAACAGGAGAAGCGTGTTGGACAGCTGTCAGGCTATAACAGCCTCTTTTGCACGTCTGCTTGTCTCATAGTTCATCCACTGCTCACTGTGTTGACTCCTAGTACGCACCAATACGTGAGGTCTGGCCTTGCTGGTTGTTACCCGCGGAGCCCAATGATGACATTAACTTAAAGCTACGAAGGTTCTAAACGTGAACTGATTTGAGAAGAGCTCACAACAAGCAAATATATATGTATCTACGTAAAAAAAAACGATTTCAAAAGTAAAGTAATGATAAAAAGTAAATCTTATACGTATTGTGAGAAGTTACGCTCGACTTCTAACTGAACAAAACTTGTAGAGATAGTTTAAGTAAATATATCTTGAATGTCTAAAACACAGGCTAGGCCTAATTTAGATACTAGAGAAAACCCAATGCAATCCATAATACAAACTTGTTATAACCATCCATTGTGTAATTGCCACCAGTTTGGCAGGTGTTGTAACTGTAAATATTTTATGATAACTTTATGATAAAAACAATAAACTTAAATGTCATACGTGTTTTTTATATTAAGTCTGTCAAAAGGTTCACCGTTTTATTAGACAAACTGGTCTTAATGTTTTTGTTTGTATTTTGTTTTTGTATGTTGTATTTTGGTTCGATCGCTACGGCATAATATTGATATATTGTATATTTCCGTTAAAAAAATGTGATTAGTACTAGAATAATTCATTTCCAAGCACTACATTCACCTAGTTTTTTTTTCTTTTATAAAGTTTTCGAATTTATTACAAGATTATTCAGATATATAACGCGGCAGTAGAACCGTACACAAATTGAAAGCAAGAATTGATAATTTTATAAAGCACAGAGAAAGATAAAACATGCCTTTATATCTAATGCTAAACATATAAACATCGCATTATCGAAAGTAATATTAGGGGGACTGGAAAGTAATGTCGTTTCAGTCGACATATTTTACAGAAAGACCGATTGAGTTTTAACGCTCCGGCATTGAAAATTTGTATACTAGATGGCAAAAGGTTGTTGATAATGAAGGTGAATATATTGTTGATTAAAAATAAAAACTTGTTAAAAATACAGTTGTGTGAATTTAACTTAAGAAAGCGACATTACATTCCGGTCCTCCCAATATTTAGAAAATATAATAAAAAGCCAATCAAGATAAATATATTTCAGTTTAAATTTGGAGCTGTATATTTTAGATCATAAAATACATAGATAAGTTATGTTGTTCTCATCTAAGAGAGGCTTACACTATAATTGCTACAAAATTCTACACATTCGTAGGTAGGTTACAAGGACTTCTTTTTCGCCGTATCTCTAGCAGTCATATAAAACATAATTTTAAGTGAACGATTCCTGACGTCACTGCTGCCCAGCATAACGGGGTAAAATAAAAATAAAATAATAATAGGACAATAAGGTATTATACTATATCACGAACAAAATCGTACCTCAATGTATTTTTGTGAGTTTACCTGAGATTACGAAATTATTTTAACAGCTACTGTAATTATTGGCGCCATTATAGCGCTGCGAAGTATTTGAGACGTGCTTCTAATTTTAATTCTAATTTCATCTGCTTTAATCGACAGTTTAAAGCAAAAAATTTTAACTCACAAAATCTATAAGTTTATTTTGTCTAGCAAATGACTAAGCGTATAGTAGCCAATTTATGGTTTTCATTAGAAGGCTGTCACATGACTGTGGTAACCTAATAGCGGTTTCTTTTTGATGATCATTTGACGATGATTACTCGAGTGTGGTTACTTGAAAGTGGTCACGAGAAGGTCATCATCTAACGTTAGTCACTTGATTGTTGTCAATTTTTGAAGGTCTCTTGGCGAAATTTACTGCGAAAGTCAATTGATAGCGACGACATTTTGGTGGTCGAAGTGAAAGTTGTAATTAAATATGGTCAACTGATGCTAGTCACTTGTTGAAAGTCAACAGTCATCTAGATAATAGACACATGATAATGTTCACTAAATTGCTGTTACTGGATAGAGATTGTTTGATACTCGGTACTTCATGGTCGTCATATGGTTGTGGTCATTAGATATTGAATACTTGATGATGGTCACTTCATGGTTGACCATTGATCATCATTCAACGATTGCGCTTAGTTTTGACGGACATACAGACGTCTTGTTGACTTCTACAATGATGAAATAGGTCACTAACAATATAACTATTGGGAATCGAATCCGCGACCTACATACGTGGGACAGAGCCCTTAACCTCGAACGTGACGAGTATGTTTATATACGGATATGTTATGTATGACACTAATATTGTACCCAATACTCTATGAGTGAATATTTGATTTTAGTTATACCACCTATATATGTGATTGGTTTTAGGAGTAAAAGTTTTAAAAGGCTTGATATGTCGCTTATTTTCTATTAATAATTGTGTATCAATCCTATTAAAATCAACTGTATTTAAATAATAATAAATAACGTAATGATAGTTTAATCAGAAATAGCGTTTTCAAATTGTTAAGACTACATATTAATAATAATTATTGTTTACTATCTGTAGATATAATCGCGCGGACCGGTCGCGTTCGTATTGCATATTTTAATAATGCGCTGTGTTACTCGTCTCAAACAAATTGTTTTATTTTAATATGTTACTATTATTTTATTATTATTAATTTTATTACAATCTATTTATGAGAGAAAGTCGATAAAACAAATCTAATTTTCACAATTCTCGGCGGACTGCATAAATATATAGAAATATATAAAATATACTGAATGTATTTAAAATCCGCCATACTTCTGCCATTTCTGTTTTAACACGTTCACTGCGGCTTGAGGTCGATTCAGCCTCATGGTAAACTTTGCACTGGTGCGGCGCGTAAAACTCGTGTTTTCTCTCTAGTGCGGCGTGTTTACACTCAACCGTATGAGGTATGACAAAGACTCAATATTGTAAAAAAATATTGATGAACATGAGGCAGAAAAGGCCTCAACCGCACTACTAGGAAGTTCAGCTTGAGGCTGATTCGACCTCAGCCGCACCAGCTGAAAGTTCTTCAAAATTGGGCCCGCAGTGAACGTGTTAAAGATGAATGTTATATCATCAGTGGAACCAAATTTTAGATGTCCTTATTTATCAACGCAATAACGTTCTTGATTAAGAAGTTATTTCTGCTCAGAATGTCGCTTACCTAATAAATCCTTTACAGGTGTAACTAGCCTGAGGTGAATGCCTCGATGTTTTACGCTCTGGTTCCAGACTATTAGGCGACGTTTTAGGACTTGTTAAATTTAGTATTTACCTTCTTACTCAACTGTAATTGACCACAGCCGGACAGCTGCTAGCGTCTGAACTTACCGAACGTGGGCGTAATCTTAAGTCGTCTAATTGATGCTAATCCCGTTTTACCACTTAGTTAACTTAATCTACGTGCAATCATCGAAGACTTCTATTTATTATCTAACTACTAATTAGTGCTATGAGTTGAGCTACTGATTTCGTCTGTACTAGATAATAATAGTAATAAAAGACGCAGTGTCGAAAAGGTGAGAGGAGTTCAGTGAAATAACATCGTAATTTTTTATTAGCTTCTAATCTCTAAGTGCTTTTGAATCATTGCATGTATACAGGATGATTTGTTATAGGTGAAAAATCTTTACAGAGGAAAATATATTGTTTATTTGTTGTCAATTAATGTATTGTATAACATATCCAGAGCAGTGGTAGCCCAGCGAATGGGACTTGGTATGGTAGGTAGCGGGTTCGATTTAAGATATATAATTCACAATTTATACGTATTAGTTATATACATTTGCCACTGTCCACAAAGAAGTTTTCAGAGGAAAAGCAGCAGCGTTCTGCGCGTACCACATCACTACACTGCGATTGCCAACCCGCCTACCAAGCGAGGCGATTATGATATGTTACATCTCTAGAAGAGGCCTATACTCTATAGTGGGCGGCGTGGGCTGAAACGACGACGACGATACCCAAAATGCAAAATGCAAATTTGCCTAAAATGAAGGTGCGCCTGGATTTGCACATGGCTTGCCTTATTTTCAACCTAGTAAAGTATCGCACGCTCGTTAAAAAAAAAAAAACCAACAAGCTATACCATCTAGCTTAATGCCATCTATTAGTGTGTAGGTGGCCACGTTGCGTTAAAATTAAAATCGACATAAAACAATCAAAAGAGCTAGAGGTAAGTAATTTTATATTGTAAATAGGAAATTACGAAAGATAAAAAACTGTAAACGATGTAGTATCTGGTCTCCGCTGTTTTGTTCTATATATATATTATATATATATGTGTGTGTGTATTTAATGTGACAATGTGGTCCCATGATGGATAGGTTATATAACGTAACATGTATTTGACATACACGGATACCATTCCGTTCAGCATGATTAAAAAATGTTTTTATGTCTCTAACTTTATTAGCAAGTTTAATTAATGTAATTATTGTGTCCAATAATAATATATATTGTTATTAAATGGTAAACAACGCGATTATAATATATTAAGAAAAAGCGTTATAAAAATTCAAATCACTACATATTAAAATTAATCATTGTTTACTATTTGGATTTGCTGTCTTTGTACTGCCAGAAGTTATTGGACCCATCGCATTACTAAACAAAAAAAAATTAATGTAACATATTTCAGAGTGAATTTATACAAAATGATTTTAAGATTTTTGCTGACAAATTGGCTATGGCCTATTTTACTATAATCGGTCACCTTAAACATAGTTTCTGACAGTCTTTTTTACTGCTCAATCAAAATAATTCCTTGAGTTGTAATATCAAGAAATTAAACAAAATGAACAGCGAGCGTTGTTAAAACTTAAAAACACGACCTTTTATTGTAACTTAATACTCAATTTATTTTATCTATAATGAAATGTTTTTATTAGTGTTCTTTATTTAAATTTATTTTATTAAGTTTTTAATCGGAATTACGTTTTTATGTAATTGCATCTAAAAACATTTATTTCAAGGTTAGTTAGATTTTACCTCTATCTAATCAATTCTTTATATTTAATACTGGCATATATTAAAAGTTTCAAATTATAGATTAAATATGACATTAGGCTTATTTTATTTACAGCAACAATTGTTGATTTGACAGCGAAGTTATAATTTGTATTGACCACATGTTAGGTAAACAAGATTGATTTTATATATATATATACATATATATATATATATATATATATATTTCATCAGCAGGACAACATCCGGACTGCCTTCTTCAGCTTTCAATAGCGGTGCAATAAGCAGGAAGCCGCCGGCGTCGAGCGTCTAACTCTGACCAACATGCATCGAAAATATTTATGTCTAATGTTATATATATATATATATATATATATATATATATATATATATATATATATATATATATATATATATATATATATATATATATATATATATATATACTATAGTCATAGTGCTTGGCAGGCAAGTTTAAAAAAAAGTTTCCAGAGGATAGACAGCAGCGCCCTCTACATACCAAAATACCATACTGCGACCGCCAATATATATATATAAAATTGATTTTATTGCGTTTTGATTCTTTAAACTTTGTTAAAAAGTGTCGTTTTGTTAGCGTGGGCTGTTTGACTTTAGAATCTTTGTAGACATGGAGATTCATTCGAAGCGTAATTGGGTCGCAAGTGATAAGACAGTTTATTAAGATTGATATACTTCGAAGGGGTGCAGCGGCGGCAGCATCCTGCCATTACCGTCTAGACATAATGCTGTAATCGTGTCTGATGACCGTCTGTTTGCTATCAGACGGAAACGTACTGGATCGATATAATATGAAGCAACGCAGCACCATCGCTGCACACCGGCGATATGTTTTTATTTATTTATTTGAACATTTTACACACAACGTACGACGACGAACTTTATGCCGAAACATTTTCTACCTGTTAACCTATTTGGGCATTGCATCTAAATTACTAATATGTAATATATAATCAAACATTATACGTATATAATCATATTATAATTACAGCCATATGTTATGTGCACTTTATGGCATGACCAATGTTACGCTTTTATTTATTATGTGCATCTTTTATTTAATAAAGATACGTCTGATAGCTGAAATAATAATGATAACGATGATGACGTCTATCTGTTTGATAAAGAATCCAAAATTGTTTAATTCAATGATACCAGCGGCCGGTTGGTTGTAATAAAATTGACCGTCGCAACGGTAAATTCCAAGTGCCAACTGGCGACAACGACTGTTCCCAGAGCAGGAATAGTTTCTATCAAAAGACCATATCGACTTTCCTACAGTCGCAAATACGTTGTCAGCATTTAAAAATCCGTTAAAGGACTCACGTATTGGTGCACGGGGGACTGTAGCGGGGCGGGCGGGGAGGGGAGCGGCATTTTCCGTGTCCATTTTATTGCCACTGCATGACGCGACACGCGCGTTTCTATTGACTTTTGTTTAGATTTATTTTCATGTTCAAAGCGATAGTGAGAATAATTTATGGCTATTTATTAATATAGAGAGAGCAATGGACAAGCAAAAAAATAAATCCCCGCTAGGTGGATCAACAACATAGTGAAGGTCTCGGGAAATCGCTGAATGTAGGCAGCGCAAGATAGGTCATTGTGGCAATCTTTAAAGAGACCTAAGTATTTAAGTGGGCGTCTAGCGCCTGACATATGACGATGGTGATGAATGGAGAGCCCTTTGCTTACTGAGTACTTCCGCAGAAGAACCATGATCACCGACATAGCACAAAGAATTGCTCGTTTGAATTGGCAGTTGGGGATGCAATTTACTCTAGCAGTCGACAGGTAGATCCTGCGTAAGTAGCCCCCCCTACTAGTTGGATCGATGACAAAATGAAGGTCGCAAAGAGTCATTGGGAAGAAACAGCGCAAGTTCACTCATTGTGGCGATATTTAAAGAAAACCTTTGTCTTGCAGGGCCTCTAAGGACTGCCAAAGTAAATAAATGAATCGACGTTTATTATATAACAACAAGAAATAAAGTGATATTCAGAAAATTTTACGTTTTTATTTATTTATATTCTCTATTACACTGATTAAAACTAATACAAAAGTGGAGAACATGATCACATCTTTGTTAGCTTCTACTTAATCGTTTTCTTTATCACTGAAGGTGATTTCTGTCTTAAAGGCTTTGTTGGTATCGATGACATCCAGCTGTAACATGCTGTTTTATCCTTTTGCTTTCCCTTGGGGCGGTAGTAACAGGGAGTCCTGCGAGAGAGTCGCGTGGTCAAATATTTATATCAAGCATACAATTGATATTTAGTTATAAACGTAAATGTTGTAGATATTAATTCGATATGTTAAGTGCTATGTCCCACTCATATTGTGACGTTTGGGTTTAAAAATATTAAGTAAGAAAAGGACCAATAATTAGCCACTTTCGCACATGCAGTGGTAGTCGTGCAATGAAATGCACCGCCCGCCAGCCCGCTGATAAATGCGTATGCGGAAAACAATGCCAAACACAGAGTGGACCTAATCGGTGTAACATAACTCCTGAAGATGCCCCGTGGAAGGGTGAAACACGTGTTGAGTAATTTGGTGGTGGCGGTTGTGTGATTCGCATTGTTTGCCACATACACATTTATCAGCGGGCTGGCGGGCGGTGCATTTCATTGCACGACTACCACTGCATGTGCGGAAGTGGCTAAATATTGGTCCTTTTCTTACTTAGGATGGACTTCCGCGAGGTAACGCCTGATTCCATTAAAATATTAATCATAAATAAAGCTTCTTCAGTCAGCACCTTGGTGTTACAATATTGACTCAAACACGGTAATATCATAATTTATCACCAATATAATAATTATTCACAAGTTTATGTATAAAATGCACAAAAACTGTCAAAGAGTCGTATGCAGGTGTCGGGCGATATAAAAGCTCGTTAAGCCAAATGCTATATAAGGTAGCTCGAAATTCTTTCGAATGCATTCGTCACTTGTCAACGTTGAAATATGTAATATATTCTATTTAACTCCACTGTTCATCTATCACCATATCATCCTTTGCTAATAAGAAGTAATTATAAATAATCTTTCATTTGTATGAACCATCAAATTAACTTTATTTATTTTATACAACTATTCCTTTTTTTTTCATTTTGAATTCTATGAAAATAAATGAAAAAAATGGTTATTTTCAAACTATATTGTGGATATAAACAAATTCGAGGGAAGGTGTTGAATTCGAACAGCGCTAGACTGATCACTGTGGTGATGTAATCATTTATCAGCTGATATGAACGAATGAATATTGTAATATTAATAATAATAACTTTTGAACATATAATGTCGTTTAATTTTTGGTGCGTAAATAAATAAGGTTGATGTTTTTCCTCCTCAGAAACAGACGCCGTACAACTGACTAAGTGGCATACAGTCTTACAATATTTACGTCACAAGTACCCAACTATTGCCTATGCGATTTATATATCGAAATTGCAAATAAAATTCGCACTGGAAGTTGTAATTTTTTTCATAAGAACGTTCTATAAAGTGTTAGGTAACTTATAAAAAAGTATAAAATTGATGAAGCCTTTCTCAAGTTATGGTGTGATCAAGAGAAATTTGATTTCGTTCATTCAGACATATATTATTAAATAAAATGTAAACAAAATGAACAATGAAATATGTCACTTTTTTGGATTGAATGTCTAAGGTATTTCGCAACAATTTTAATGGATTTTTGAGACTTATTAAACACCTTCAGAAAAGGCGAAAATTGGCATATCATGACGACAATGAACATGTCTACATTGCATTCTACTCTTCATGTAAATATTTACACTGTTTAATGGCTCCACCATTTCTTAATTTTATTCAATTCAACGTATTTTTATTGCTTTGTGTATCATCATTGCAAGATGTAACATTTCTAGATGAATTCCTTAGTGACTCTATCGTAAATTATGCGGGGATATTTCGTTTACTGATCCTAGTTTGGATCTGTAACATGTCATTATATGAAAATATGTTGTGGGATCGAATAAAAAGCGTTTAATGGAATATACATTGCGTTGAGAGACTCTTTAATTGACTCTGAGCGGTCCTGTTGGTGCAATTATAGGAGAATTGTGCTCTGTGAAAATAATATCACGTGTCGAGATAAAAAACTATGAATGCATGCTAATTATGATTAAGTGTTTTTAACTTAATAAACACCTTTCTCGGGATACAATTATTAATGAAACTTATTGAAGCAAGAAAATTATAAGCGATGCTTTTGCTGATTAATGGGATACTTTGGGTTATATATAGGGTGATTTTAATGTGTAATAGGTGTAAAATCCGATACATGCGTACCGTGGGCATATACGTTGCCTTTATCCAACGACTAATTCTCGCGAATTTAACATTAATCAATGTCAATCAATAATGAATATCTATGGTTTCTCGCCATAGATATTTGAACAGGGTATATCTTTTAGTTTGCCAAAGAGAACTAGGTATGAGAGACCAAATTTCATTGCCGTAAGTTATCACGGATAACAAACATAGATTGTAGATCTTTAACTTAAAGCACCGAGGGAAATGAGGTTAGAAAATGTTTTGCGGATTTCCGATCATCGCCCAGAACAAGTTCGGCGATTGGCCTCTTTTTTAAAGATGAACTTATTTAATTTGACATCAACTGCTGGACATATTCTGCCTTAATAGATTTCCAAAAGGACCGATTGAAAGCACACTTATCTATTTTTATCAAGTTTGTAACTATTTTCTTAACACGGACTATTTACATATTATACGCATGCTATAATGTTTAACTTGAGCCTATGTGGTCGCTACAATTGAAATAATACTACCTATTGGTTCTGATATTGATCTTGGTTGAGGATAAGAGGAGTGGTAGTCCTGTGGCAAAGGACTGACTTGCGATCGCAGGGCGCTGGGTCGATTCTCGGAACTCAATCTTATATAATTCACACTTTTTGTACTCGTATTAATTATATTGGTTCACGCAGTTCTCGAACAAGTTTCCAGAGGATGGACAGCAGCCTCCATAGCGTATCATTATACTACACTGCGATCGCCTACTCGTCTACTACGCGTGGCGATTATGGTACACCACCTCATAGATATCTTTGAAGGAGGCCTATGCCGCGCAGTGGGCATCTGTGGGCTGACAAACGAAGGTAAACGAAAGACAACGAAGGTATTGCTAATTTATGCTGACTTATTTAACATCAACTTAATTATGTAAAAACGTGTTTCACCCCTCCACGGGGCGTCTTCAGAACTTATGTTACACTGTGTAACATAACTCCTGAAGATGCCTATGCATATGCATTTATCAGCGGGCTGGCGGGAGGTGCACTTTGTTGCACGACTACCATTGCATGTGCGCAAGTGGTTAAATATTGGTCTTTTTTTACTTAGGATGGACTTCCGCAAGGTAACGCCTGATTCCATTAAAAATCAACTTAATTATGCTTTCGCTTTTTAAGATGTACCCAATTATATATTTTTATTATTCTCATGGTGGTGATATTTGCGGGAGGCCTATACCTTGCAGTGGGCGTCTATCAACTGATATGATAAATGTCACCGGTTGATTGACGGATTGATCTTGTTAGTTGCATAAGACTGCAAGCCGCTTGTACACCGTATATCAATTTGCCATAAAAAGCGATGCTAATAAGTGATCGATTCTGATGGAAATCGATTACGAGGCTTCGCAATCGAGAGCGGAAGCCGTCGCGGCTCGTGGATCCACTCTCGATTTCGGCGACGTGTCATTAACATAACAACATTGTTAACAGATGCAAAATACGCGCCGCACTTTACTGGACCGGTATGAGAAACAGTTCTGCGTTTTGATATGGATGCCGATTCATTTTGGCTTCGCATGGAGATAGAAAACCTCCGTGGGTATTGGAAAGAAAATAAAAGAAATTGATTAATAAATTTTAGGTGACAGATAATCATTGTTTTAGCCAAAGGACGTTCATTGCTGAAAATAAGCCTTTTATTCATTTCCAATCCGGCTAGAAGCCTTCATCCAACGTTTTCCTTGTAAGCTCTGCGCTCTCAAGTAAATATACATATAAAGTAACCCTTACTTTATATGTCCCGAGTGTTTATTGTTAGAATTTTTTAACGAGGATCCGATTGGTTGGAGCTGGTATGCATTAGACGTCATACGATCTTTATAAGGTAACATAGCGCGCAGAACAAATGGCCACTGGGACACTAAAGTTCTAGAGAAGGGACTATAGCCTGGTCAGCGCAGCGTAGAACGTTCTCTTACAGGATGACAGATATTACTATCATTATAAGCACGGGTTGGCTGTCTATACCGAATATATCTTAAATAAATTAAAACGAATCGAAATTTTTAAAACGCTTTAGAAAGACTCTGCTATATTGATGAATGCGTATGAAGAAAATACAATTTTTTTCGTTTAGGTAGAGGAATTATATGTATGTATTTTTAAATAGTAAAGTAAATTAAAACACCTGTCCCATGCTGTCAAACATTAGACAAATAAAAAAGATGGCGTATTAGATCTTTTAATACGTACATTGAACTCACAAACGCTTATTTTTGTTGTCCAAGTTTATTTATTATAAAGACAATTAATTAACAATCAAAGAGATCTAAATGAAATACATCTTTTTTATTCGGTTGTAACAGCCAAACAACTTTTAATAATACAGACATAGTCTATCGGAGTAGGTACTCGTAGTAAATAATAAAATTCTTAAAATTGATAAAACAATTTAGTGTTCCGAAAAGCCAGGTAATTAAATAATTAAGAAAAGGTTATTGTAGTTTACTATTAAGAACGAGATATGTAATTAAAAAAAATATTGTTTTTTGACAATGTATCGGCAGAAGAATGTGTGTTAAATTTATTTTAATTAAGTTTGGTAGTTGCAAAAAATACTACGAAAGTTCAGTAAGACTTTCAAACAAATTCAAAGCTTAAGTACTAGGCGCACATAAACGCGCGGAGTTGCAACTCGTTATATAGCTAATAAGTTTTATATTTAAATAATCCGCGACGCTGTCATTCGCGCCGAATGTAGGCTGCCGTTGACTTGTCGAAAGACATGTCACAGACCAGAAATTGTAGAGGTGTCAAGTATTTATTTTAATTTAAATAATTTACGTCAATCATTGTCAATTAATTACTCGCTCATTTCCGTTTGTAATCATTTTCGAATAATTAAAAAATATTACTCTTTCTCCTGCAGCTGTTTCCTTAAATAAATTGATATTATTAGTTAAGTATTCTATAGTCGGTTAAAACGTTAAGCTTTATTTCGATCATATGTCAGTTGTGACTTTAAATATCAGTCTGCGAATTATTCGCTGATAAAGCTATAAATAGCATAATATGTAGCGTTTAATTTACTTTATGTGTACTATTAAATAGCAATTTTAATAACGTTAATGAAATGTTTTATAATCTTTTGGTATTGAATGAAGAGCTTGAATAGAGATATTTTTGTAGAAGTTGTGTTACTGTTTTGAGTTGTTCTGTGACCAGGTTTCGTGGGGGCCCACATAGTCGGCTTATCTAGCGCGTGTGTTGGTGCATATCAGATACTGGCTCACGTTAATTACGGACGCGGAAGGACCGAGGACCGGTTCCGTTAATTGACTCCTACGCACGCTGTTCTCCTTGCCCAAATAGTTTTTTTCCATCCTCTAAGTCTTATTTATTGAAGTCTATGCCACCTCTAATTATACGTACTTTGAAAAACAAAGTTATTTCTTTTCAAAATTATTGTAAAACGAACGTAAAAAGAGTACGTTTTTTGGTTACTCTAACTTGAAGATAAAGCAGAATATATGCCATAGCATGTTCATTGCTGGATATAATCATATATTTCCTATTGAACCGGTTGGAAGCGGCTTCCATCTTTAGACGACCTTACAAGGTTGTGTATACTATATTTCAATTTGATTTAATTATCTATGCTTAAACAAAAACGACGTAGTTGTTAATTTCTATTTACAGTTTGTTAATTATTAGTATTATGTCATAGTTGAGGTTACAGAAAATGCAGGTGTAACGGTTGCATTAAAGCATTACTTATGCTGCATGATACGCAGTTGCATGGCGTGGGGTAATAAAGAAGGAACTGCAAAAAAATACAGTTCAGGAACAGAACGCGAATGCAAATTTTGAATTGTATATGGCTATACGTAACGTTTATAGTAATTGCGTAAACGATTGAACATTACTACAAATAATTCCTTATATTGATTGATGTTTTCCTATTTATATATATCTGTAATCAAAAATGGCTATAGAATTCACCTTTTATATATTTATATCAGTGGCAAAACTTGGTCTCTCACTTCGGGCTTCAATATCCCCAATTAGCGATATGTAGAGCTGTGCGAAATCTAGATGAAAGAAAGAAATCGAAATAGCTCTGTAGATTGGCAAATGGCTATGGGCAGACCATTCAGTATGCAGAAAAAAGTGGGGATCTTGGATTAATTTCTATAAAAAGTGCGAATTTGTTTTTGTCGAAGAAAGCTGGATGAACATCGCTTTTTGCCACTCTTATTGCAAATATATAGTGAAGGGCTACGTATAGCAGAGGAGGTGTTCCGACTAAAATAATGATGTTGAGGTAGTAAATGATTAATAATGAACTCTCCCTAACTTCTAGTCTAATTAAGATGAGAGATACTGGAGCAGGAGATACTCGGTTTAGTGAGTATAACCTAATGAAAACTGTTGTAATTCAATAGAGATCTTCGAAAAAAGAAATCAATGGAGTATTACTATTATAAGCATTACAATAACTTCAAGGTATAAATTATCTTTTTTTATTTCTCGTTCGTCATTTGTATATAAAATTTAATTTTTACTTTCATTGGATTTTTAGAATAAGTATGATATTTACGTAAACATCATTAAATTTTGTTCCTGAATACTATTAAAATGGCTGTAATATAGTTAAGTCTGTCAGGTGGATTTACTATTTTAAATAGCTAATTAAAGGAAGAAAAAAACTTCATCACATTTTGGATATGTATATGCTCGCGAAAAATCTTTATTTTATAGCACATCGATAGAATTTTCCAGCATCCTGTTTTATGTTGCAAGTAGAACTGGAAAACCAGTTACTTGTATAGTAAGTGTAAAAGTTATAATTCACAAAGGTATAATTAAAATTTAGCAGCGCTTCTGGTTGATGTCAACTTGCCATGATCAACAGACAAAAAGAAATAAAAATAACCTGTATTAATCAATTAATCCTATTTACACAGAATATAAAATATTTATATTACACAGAATATAATTTATTTTGATGGAATAACGCAAAGAGGCCAGTAATTTTACCTCATTAGATGAAATTACTAGATATATATATATTGCTAGAATATATAATTAGTACCATTGTACTCCAGATTTCAAAATGGTTAACAGCTAGCTGGCGTTGACTGTATTGCAAACAGATATTTAAATGAAAGGATGCAGGCCGCTTCTAGTTAGTCCTATAACAAATTTATGAGGAAGGTGTATATCCAGAAGTGACCGTACTAGGGCAGAATGGATGATGGTGATAAAAGAGAACATAGCTTTTTCAAACCTGTTAGTCAGAGAGGTAATAATGGAGGTAAAGTAAAGAGTAATTGTCCTACTGGACATCTGATTGAAACCTATGGTAATTAATATAATTATGAAAATGTTACGCTGCTAATTGTTTTCGGCTTTGTGTAGCTTTATCGAAATTAAGCTCATGGATACAGGGACCCGTGGGTGAACTAAAAACTTTACTCTGGCAGATCGCATTCCAGTTACAAAGGTGATGCTCACGCGAAGAAGGACTACAGCTGTGTAGGTATATAGCGTTGTCAGGTGTGTGTGAAATGTGAGCGAAGCGAGGACTAGTCGGTGGTCGGGAGCGACATGGGCCTCTCCTGACCACACTCGTGGGCGAGGCGGACGCTGCCGCCGGTGTGATAAGTACAAGAGTGGTAAGTGTGTGGTGCATCGCGCCCGACATGTTTTAAATAGCCAGAAATAAACTATAAAGGATAACATAGTTGACTATAAAATTAGTTTATTTTATGGAGATTAGATCTCTTTTTCAATTGAATATCTGATGACCATTTTGACTTCTTGATATTTTGGACTGGTAGATGTCGCGAGTAATTACTAAATCCATCTTATCTCACTAACTTTTAAAAAGGTCATATAAGGTTGTGTGGACGAGACTTGTGAAGGTTTTACCACTAGGTCTAAGGGTAGCACGCGTGATTTATTGTTCTCGTTTTAGCCAAAGGTTGCGTGCTATGATTACATTCGACTCGAGGTTACTCCTTTTTTTTTGCAATGCACTGTAAAAAATGGCCTGCGACTCTCGTGATGGTGTGACTAATGCAGTTTTTTTTCAAACTCTATATGGGGCAAAGAAATTATGCCAGCGTTAATTTATAAATAAAAACTATTTGAAAAATAATTACAGAGAACATTCATATCATCATATCAAACATAGGATGTCAACTGTTGGACAAAGACCTCCCCCAGAAGTTTAATATTGCAACACTCATATAAATATATTTTTATCATAATTTCTGCTTGACGTATGTCGTTTCATTTTCGTGCCGCCAAAATCGATCAACGTTAGAGTGGTCATACAAGTTCTTTAAAACATTTTATAAATTTGTCAATTAAACTATTTAGTACTGTGCAAGGTAAATTGATTGACAAGGTCAGTCACCTTATCAAACGTATTAAGGCGTGGATCGATGCAACTGTGTTAGTTAGTAACAACATAATAGTGTCTTTAATTATATTTAGAAATAGGTACACTTACTGTGTATACGAAATAAAACTAGTTTTTTTTTTTTAAATAATTATCTTCACAAAGTTTTCACACTTCCGGTGCTTAATAGCTTTAAATTACAATGTTAAGCGCTAGCTGGTTAAGCTCTATAAATTTAAAAAGATACGGTTGATATCTTTCACTGAAGGTCATGTAGTATAAAGACATATTCTAATTTCAAAGACGCTGGTTTTTTTTTTTGACGGAAGGTCACTTCTGTCTTACTAACATTTATGGATTAGGAATTGAAGGCAAATTTGTTAAGGTCGGTTCGTCGGAAGTCGACGGATGTGGGCTGTATGTACAGCTGTGGATGTCGTACGGCTGAAATGATGATGAATAAGGAGCAGAGCGGTGAAGACCTGTGCTTTGTTTTTTTGGGATTAAATTTTAGATGTCCTTTTGGTCTCGACTCTGGATGCAAATACATGACTGAGACCCTGTGATTTGTGAAAATAGTTTATTTACATTTTATTTGTAATTTATGATAGTTTTGTCAAGAATTAGTGTCATTTTAACGTCGGCATTTATATCTGCAGTGAGTGATGAGCCATCTGATGATGGCATATTCTAGATTTCTTTACAGTAACTGAACTAAAGGTATTCTTTAAGAAACTCCGCACGGGTTGTTTTATTATCACACCTAGTGGAGAAGTTGCTTAGTCATATATTTCACATATGGTCTATCACAATGTGTATGGCATTGTATTCGATATTGACATAGCTCAGAAAATTGGCAAGCAGAATTGGAAGTGGACAAGCAACAAACCACGATCTTGAAGTACTGAAGTGGTGACAACGGATCGTCCAGGAAAGCTTAGGACGTCCATTCAAAATGTGGCGACTTTGTTAAGGTTCTCGGAAGAAGCTGAATGCAGGCTTCTATTAGAAATCTAAGAGAGATACCTGTATTTAGCAGTCTATATCCTACGAGTGAAATGATAATGATGGTGGATGTATATTCTTCCGGATTCCGATGATGATGGTAACGAACTGAGGCTTCTTGGCTAGGGCTCTTTTCGCATAATAGCAATAGAAAGTATTCTATTTGCAATCACTTAACGTGTATACGTAATAAGTTCCAGAAGCAGTAGCGGCTATCGAACAGGACAGCGTGATGTCTCGCAAGCAACGCGCCGCCAACCACTCGGCCACTCTACTCGGAACACTCTCCTCTTGCATACCGAATAATAACACATATTAAAATAAAACACACGTATCGGCCGCCGATACCGTCCAGTGTACGACGTGTAATTATTTTCGGGCGCTAGTGATGTGCTTGCATTGGTACGGGTATCGCGTACCGATATGACTGGTATACTAGGCTACAAGACATTTAATATTTAATTAAAATTTTACAACACGAAACATGTGGTACAACTAAACATTTGTTCAAGATATTAAAGTCATAATTATTTTATTTCACAGATATGCAGTCACGTCGATGTTTTCAAGCAGAATTTGTTTTTTATGACAATTTTAATAATTTTTTTTTATATATCTATTGTATTTAATTTCACTATTATAAAATTAAATAATTGTTGTATTATACCGGAATAAAAGTGATAAAATAAAATAAAATGATATGATTAAAGATTAAAACAAAAACCCTGTTTATTTATTTTACTTTTCATTAGAAGTAATATATTAACTCCTGCTAATAAGTATTGTTTAAATTTGAATATTAATAAAATCGTACCACTTCTGATATCAGATGACAGTCGCTATATATACATATAAAATGTAGTAAATACAAAAGCATGTATCACTAGGTTAGTCATTAATTTTATGAAAAAAAAAATCAAACTTCAAAATTATTCTGATTAATAAAAAGACCTTTAAAAACAAATATGGAACATTGTGTAACTGTCTTTCAATTTTTCCTCTAAAAAAAAAAAGAAATCATTCTTTATTATAATACAAAGGCTAGGAGAATAGAGTAGAATAATATAATAGAAAGAGTATATACAACAAATTCCCGTAAATAATCCAACGGGTGTAGATATAAAATTAGATAACCACATTGACAAAGTGAATTGAAACTTTCGTTCTAAAACTTTTCTACAGTAATATTTGCAAACAAATACTTGTCGAAAGTATTACGCTAGGATAATCATAATGATTATTTCAGCCATGGAATATCTATTGCTGGATATTGACCTCCCCAAAGATTTAGTGATCTCTCCTCGAAAACCTCAAGGTCACAGCGACAATTTACTGAACTATGTTGGTTACTGAGGTTTGCCCACGAATCTCCTCATTACTAAATTTCGTGCATGGCTTTTTACATGGTTTGTTAAGCGAATTTGTGGCTGACCACTGCATTTACAAGACCGTAACATATAGTTTTTTTTTATTAATATTATATTAAATAAAAATAAACGCGTTGTTTTACAAAGCCCCGTGGTACCAGAACACGAACGACAGCGCGGCGTAAAGGCAGGTGCAGACGTGCGGTGCGGGTGCGATCGTCGCGATAACGCTCCGTTTCCGCCACGCCTGTTAACTTACGTGTGTCCTTTTCACGGTAACAAATTATTTACTACCTGTCAGCGTGCTGGTTTAGATATAGACAGAAATTCTTTATTCAAAAACCACCGACCTCGCGACCGATTTGTGTCATTACACATTTGTTTTTAAATACTTTTTAATATAGCCAGCTTATTAAAATTGATAACACTGTAGAGCAGCTGTTATGATTGATTTTATGTAACGTTTTTACCCGTCGCCATTCACAGCAATCAGGATCTCGATGATCGAGCGTAGAAGGCGCTGAGCATAAATCTTTTTATAGTAACTAAGGTTGAGTAGCCGAGGCAATTTTTATCATGAATAACCGCTGTTTAACCTTTGGCTTCTACAGCTCCACGAGGTCTGAGGTGATTGAGTGCAGAAGGCACTAAGTCTAAATATCTAATAATTAAGCTTGAGTAGTCGAGGTTGACGTTTTTTCGTTATAAACAAGCGCTGTTTGCCCATTGGCATCTATAGCTCTTCCAGGTTTGAAATTATATTATACCAAAAGCGCATTGCCTCTGAAAAGTAACAAAGATTTAGCATTCGATGCTGGTTCTTTGTTATGTTATTCATAACAAACTGTTGCGCTGTTTACTCACTGGTAACTACAGCTCCACCAAGTTTCAGGTTTACGGTAATAATGCTCGTGAAATCCATCAGATACACTAAACTTAGTAAGACTATAAAAAGTAATAAAGTTTTTTTATTAGTCATTGACTGTTTTTTTTGTTTCTTTAATGAGGTATCAGAGCGCCTTCACGTTTATCCTAGATCTATTTACAATAACTAAGGTATGAACATCCTGGAGGGGTTCCATCCGTTACATTATCTAATTTAGCGGATTGAAGCGTGGATAAATTGAACAGTAGTACAGACATTATAAACGTTGATTGTCTGTAATTATAATGAGTCGTTCTGACTGATTCACTTTATTAATATCGATATAGTCTTATACTTCACTTAATAAAATGTATCAACGAATCATTTTTGTTGTTATATTAGAAAATAACAAAGCAATTAGTTTTACCTGAAAGTATGTACGGCAATGTATGTTACATATACATGTCGAAGTCAATTGTTACTTGTAAACGAGAATTAAGAAGTAAAACCCAACAAACCTTGTCTTCTTAAAAATGATACTTATTACCAGTAATATTGCAGTCGTCAAACTTTGGTCCTGGTAATAAAGTCAGTGTGTGATATGCTATACACCGTAAATAGGCACCCCACTAGGGGGAAAGGTATAGGAAAGATCGCGGGAGTTGTTCGATGTGTGCGGCGCAAGGTCTGTCACCATGGTGATTTCAGGAGGAGGTCTGTGCCTTGAAGATGATGTATATCGGCTGACATGATGATTATGGCTATGAAGTATACGTGCCGGAGTAATTGTCTTGTATGGAAATCAAATGCTCAATACGTCGCATTAGTTGCAGCCACTGCACTACTGCTTAAAAGCTGTAACATTGAGGTTCATCTATAATTAATCATACAATATTAAATATGTTATGACATTAATTATATATTAAGATTTGATAATTATTTGTAATAAGTAAATAAATAAATGTATAAATAAAAAGTGTATTATTTTATAATATGTCGACGTAACCACATGGTAAAAATCGCATAACAATTATAAATTGATTATTGTTTAGTAGAAACATAGTTCGTTAATGCCGGTTTTGTGAAAAGTAATTATTGAATAAAGAGAATCAGGTATAGCTTAGTGGTTGAAGGCTCATTTATGATCGAAAGCCGAGGGTTCGATCCCCGAATCATATAACGGTCGTAACGGCGAAGAAAACCTTCGTGAGGAAACCAGCATATCCCTTCATCGAAATCCTTTATTATAAATAAATGGCTGCTTTCACTGTCATCCGGAAAAAGCAGCTGCCAGCAAGGAGTTATGTGGAACTAAAATGTTTAAAAGGTTTGTATATCGAAACATTACTGGCAGGTAAAAATCGAAAATTCTACTCTCTCTGACTGAGACTGAATATTTTAGAACTATAATTACAATGTGTCAAAATTCCTCGAAACATCGATAAAAAATGATTAAAAAGTACGTAAAGATCTTTTAAAAACGAATGATAAGAGTTGTTTGTTTACATTAGCGCGGCTGCCACAACGATAATCGAAATGCAGATGAAGTCGATTAAATACATCGAGAGTTTTATTGACACAGTTCAATTCCCACGTAATCGATAAATAATTGATAACTTCTTTGTGGAAACGTTATTTGTGAGCCGAGCTAAGGCTGGTAACGTAGCAGGTAACGGGTGTCGCGCGTTTATCGTGCGTTTGTCGCGCGTCTGTCGCACGACTGTCGCGTTGCCAGCGGCTAGTCGTAAATTTACCGTGCGGTGTCGCCGCTGTCTATTGTCACTAGGTAATTTGTTGCCGCTGCCCTGAGTTATGGTTCCGGTGCGGCTTTCCTAGAGACCAGTTGGCGGACGCAAACTGGCCTCGGTCTTTCTATTTCCGACTTCAGGAGTAATGCCGACAGCAGATAATACCAGTAAGATTCTTATTGAACACATTTCTATTAAATATTACCTTTAATGCAAAATTTAATTGTTTAAACATCCATTTTAATACATACACGGTTCTCAAATATTTGTTATGGGCACAAAAACTATTGGTTATATGTGTCAAATCAAAACCTTTACCGAAAATCGTTTTTGAAATAATAAATAACGTAATGAGGATATAGTAATAAAATCGTTTTGAAAATTGTTGTACTGGCAGTAGTTATTAGCCTGATAAATTGCAATAGAAAAAATAAATTAATGTAAAAAATTTCAGAGTGATTATAAAGAGTGTTTGAAAATGAGCTATATATTCACTCCTTTAAATTTCTTACCTGTATAATCAGCCAACCTCTTTTAATTTTATTTTTAATTTTATATGTAATTATGCTTGTGACAGTCTTTAAGAACCGAATACGTATAGTACAGATATAAAAACGCCGTCAAAGTCAAAAGCATTTAGACGATAAGAATATATTAAGAAGTAATAATTTACATATGTCTTATCTAAAATATTACATGTTAGTTAAACTTAAAACAAAATACTAACTTTTCTTACGTAAATTCGATACACATGAATTGACCATAGTCAATCACCAAAAAAATTAAAAACTATTAAACTCGTGTACAAAATAATGTAAAATGCGAGTGAATAAATGTTATGGCTTTTTTTCTGTCACGGTGCATTCGAAAATTTGCCTGCACCGGTGGACGGGTAAGCTAATAAAGGCTATAAATCAGCCCGAGGCTGCGGACGATATTGATTGCACACTTTGGCACATAGATGGCGTTGGCCGCGGGCTTCCGAGCGCGTTTCAAATGCATGGCCGTGCCGAGTTTATTTTGTACAATGATTTAGAAGCGATCGCTGCAATTGGTTAGTGAAAATGATAAATAATCGGGCACGCGAATAGCGCAATCGACAAACGGAACTACAAATTGGAGTTTATTGATTATTTCTTTTATATATTAATGGTTTTGTCATGTCGTCCGTAGTACGGTCGTTACGAACGGGGTGGACTGACGAGTTTATTAAGGCCATAGGAAGACGCAGGATACACGTCGCTTCTAACCGGTCCTAGAGAAGGCCCATGTCCAGCGATGTGATTATGACATAAATATTACCAGATTAAATTTGAAGAGCCCAGCAGATTGTGATCGGATCAGAACAGAAAACGGTCCGGAGTGAGGACCAAAGAACCTGCAAACGCAACGCAGAAAGTCCATCAACAACGTGGATTATTAAGATTGTTCAAAGTCGCTGGATGCGGACCGCTACCAACTTGTGCTATAGAAAATTTCTAGGCCAATCCCCAGCAGTGAAGTTCAGCGGAGCAGTGGTAGTCTAGCTATAAAGGACTAAGCCTTGCGATTGTATTCGCGGGTTCGATTCCCGGAATATAGTCTTATAATTATTGAGATTTTGTGCTTTATTTATATAGGATTGCCACTGTTCATAAACAAGTTTCTAGAGGATGGGCAGCAGTGTCCTGTGTGTATTATTGTACAATACCATACCGCGATCGCCAATCTGCCAGCCAAGCTTGGCGATTATGATATAAATGATATGTGGAGATACGCATATATATATTCGGGGGACACCTATGCCTTGCGGTGGGCGTAAGTGATTTGGGTAGAACCGATGATAAAATTTAAATATTTTACATGTTAGGTTTTAATGTAAAATAAAATTTTAGGTTAGGTTTTCTTATTTTTATGCCTCTTATACTACTTATACTTATACTCCTCTTATACTTATACTTACTTCGTCTATATCCATTAATACATTTTTGTACTACCCATATGGTTTACTGGTAGATAACGCCTTAGATATCAAGTTTTTTAAATTACTTTGTATATTAAAAAGTTTATAAACAATTAAGTCAACTTTTATGTAAGGTATGGTAATCCAAGTGATTTACGGTCACTTAGTGTAACAAAATAAATAAATAGATGCGTGGAAAATAACCTGAGTACATTTGCACCGGCCTATTAAGACTAATGCCAGCCCCAGGGTTCATCTGACACGAGCGTTGCATGCGCTTACGTGAGCTTTTGGATCATTCACGAAGCACGAGTTATTTTTTTTAAATTACCTTACGAATGCTATCATCAACTTAACGTCAGTTTTCAACGAACATGTTACATTCACATTGGTTCTTACTTTTCTTTTCGTTTCTGTTCATACAACCTTTGTACAGGTTGGTTATAGGTGTAAAAGGTTTTTAATGGTGAATATGTAGCTCATTTGCAGTTAATTAATGTATAGTATATCTTATCTGAAAATCGGTGGTTTCATAAAAAATAAATAACATTATGATAATGAAGCGAGAAAAGCAATTTCAAAATTGGACTACTGCGTATTAAAATTCGTCTTCTTTCGTAATTAATGTAAAATATTTCAAAGTGTTTACTTTATACATTTTTACAAGTTTTTTGCTAACAAATGAGCTAACCATTCACCGCTTTAAAACTATTTGTACTTGGTTTCTATTTATTAAAAAAAAATTCGAGGTAAATGTCGCGGTTAGATATATTTATTTTGAGCCATGTTTGTGATACAAAACTAAAGGTCCCTAAATTTAATTTTAATAATTACAATTATACGATACAAATACAGATCATAATTTTTTTAATGTTCCCGATGTTTCCAGTATATTGTAGCACCTTCTTAAAATTAAGAATATACTATATTTATGAAATTCATTCTGAACCAGAGGTATGGCTGTTTATTAGTTGTCTAAAAAGTCTTGAATTTTTAAAATAAACCGACTATAGCTCCAGATATCTAAGACTAATATAAAACAAGAGATGCACAAAAATCGCATAAGAACATAAGTATATAAATCATTGTTTAAATCAAAATTATAAATCAATTAAAAATCACAACCAGATATCTAAATATTTAGCCAACAAATATCATAACTAACAGTGATATGCCTATTATCTAAAACCTGTAACTTACATTTCAACTATAAAAGGTATTGTAACATTTATGCACATACTAATAAAGTACATGGTAAAATAACATAGGAATTGTTTTAACATTACAACGTATATCCGTAAAGTGTATAATTTCATCTAATATTGTTTTATGCAATAAAAATCGTATTTTACTGGCGACGTAAAAAGCGCGTCTAAACAGAACGAATGTACAGTTAATGTAACAGCTCATAAAACAAACACTCGTAAACTTTTAAACGGATATTTATCGTTTTGAATTTAAACCTTTACATGATATGTCCACGTACGGATACGTAAACATTCTAAAAAATCCCTTCAACTACATCATTAGCTTCGAGACAAGGCATTACTGTCTAGTTAAGTTTAAATTACAGACCAGGAATACCTATATAGCCTAATAGAGCGAAGTATTCCCCCCCCCCGGGCCGCGGGAGGGGGCTGCGCGGGCGCACGCGCGAGGCCAGTCACGTCGTCGCACTATTTTTACCACCCAATGACATCTTGCTGACGAGGCGATCTAAATCGTTCAGTATGGCGTGGATCTTCCGAAACGAAACCACCTACAGTTCAAGGCGAATGAATCAACGCGATATATAATAAGCTACGTATTACAAGATTTGCGTTTAAATCACAAATGTTATAAATTCATTTTAATAAATAGTAGTAGTTAGTATTTTTGTCGCAGTTTCACTGACTATAGCAATAAAAATAATTACCATTGGTTAATTTATTAAGTATAATTATTAAAAAATTACTTTTGTAACTCTCTCGCATTTAAAATAAAATAAAATATGCATAAATTTAAATATGTTGGCGTGACCGCATTGGAAAATTGATTGATATAATTTAATTATTACGAGGTATATATAGCCTTGTTGGTACGTCACGCACGTCACAAGGGAGGGTTGTTGATTCGTTGATCTCTCGAAGTTGTTACGCTGTTAGAGGATTCACCAAAACTATTAAAAGTTTGTTGCAACCACTAAAATTATATTAGTTATGCTGGCAACATTAATGCGCTCTTAAAAACACTTAACGCTATTTCTCTGTGGTATACAATAATAAAGTATATCGTATTTCAAGGTACTTTAATACAAATTAATTGCTGTTGGTCTGCTCTACGTAGAGCTATTGCAGTGTTATGTATCGCTAAAAAAAGTTTATACAACATTATAACAATATTTATAATTGACAAAATTATTTGATCTAAACGTGATTGGTTAAAATCGGTATAGGTTTTCAATCATGAACAAGAAATTAAATGATACGTTAATAAAAATATTTGTGAAGAAATTCCATCGAGTTTAAAGCAAATAGAGAATTAGGGACGCAGCGAGCAATCCATAAGGCCGGGTCTCGGGGAATAGTATTAATTTGACAGATACCGCTCATCCGTACTAACAGCAGGTGTTCCCAAATTGTCCGTGATAAATACATACCATCAATATTGGAGCGAGACGGCCACCCTTTCACGGCCAACACGTAATTGTGGTCACGATATTTTTTTTTTTTTACGAAACTTTCGATTGTTTATTTATAGGAAGACAAACAGCTGTTTGTAATTAAATATAACAATGGTGTAGTTAAACTGAAAGCCAATACAGGTCTTCAATTATAGTATCAGGTTACAAATATTGAAATAAGGGACCGCAATCAAAATTTCTTTCTATAAGTTTTAACGCTAATAAAACTAAAACATTTAAAAGAATATAATAGAAATGCTTGCAACTTGACAGCAGCCAGATTATAATGAATAAAAATAAACGCATTAAGAGCTCAAAATAATAACTCTATATATAATTTAGAGATCTTTGAAAATGATCGTAATTTAAATAGTAGAGCAAATGGTGGTTGCGATTGCGGGAAGAATAAGACCATTTTAAGCCAATAAAGATCTTCTCCCTTAGATTTCGAAGTAGAAACTATTAATACAGAAGAGCTTAATGGAGTCGTTGAGCATTGTTTGTAAATTCTTCATCAAAATCTGATGATGCTATAAATAATTTCAAAGTGTTGCAGTATTTGTTAAAAAAAGAGACATAACTTCTAAGCATTCCACGGATTCATCTAGGAATGCGCTGGCGATGTAGTGAAAAACGCCGGGTACGGTGCGCGCTGCTGTAAACTCACACAGATTTAAGGAAGCCTCTTTTGTATTGGCATCTATCTTCTGCTAATGCTGATTAAGAAGTTCCAGAAGACAGCTTATGTCCGCTATTGGCAGACCTAAATCTCCCAATTATTTTTAGAGATGTTTCACTGTTACCTCTCGCTCGTACTTCCAACTCTTACAATTGTATTAATAATTTATTATCACTTGTTTCGTTAACTAGATAGAAATATTTGTTCACTTAAAAATGATGGCTTCAGTATGTTTGCTACCCGGGGATTTATATGTTTATTAATACAAGTTTCAAAGTACTTGACAATGAAAACAAATCCAGTGTAAAAGTCGTCATCGTTGTATTATTATTGTAAATTGTTTTTCACATGTGTTCAAATAAATGTGATAAAGTTCCTTTCAAATTTAATGTAACTTGGTAACTTATAATGTAGTGCTTTTAGCTCACTAATCATCATTGTCATTGTTATCCAACGCTCAGTTTCCTCTTACCAGAGAAATAGTGATCATCAAAATAAGACTAATGAATATCATTTGGTAGCAAAACTTTTGCAGCTTTTTAATATAAAAAATATTGTTCCACACGTGGAAGAAATATATATAAACGTGATTCTCTTAACAGTTACGCAGAACAAGTTTTCGTTTATACAAAATTAAGTTGTGTTTTGATTTCGTAGATATAAATATTAAAAATACAATCGTTCCCAGAATTTTCAAACCAGTTTAATTTTATAATATTAAAAATGTTGGGTTCAGCAATTGTAAACAATTTATGTTGTAATGTTTTGTTAAATTTACACGAATGTGTGATACTTATTTTTATCCTAAACATTATTTTAAATCATGATTAAATTCGCTAACAATAAATTAAAGGAAGTCGTTGGATGCTGGCCACTTGTAGTCGGTCCTTTTAGTAATCTATATGGGTTGCCTATAGTTAACAGTAGCCCTTCTATGGTCGAAATTATGTTTGTAATGATGTCACCAGATCATATTATTTTGCATTTCAACTAAGATGTCGTGCTCAAGAATGGGTTAGATAGAACAATAAAGTATATGAACCAATCCTCGGTTTGGGCTATCTGACCTTCAACAGGGCTACACAAGGTTCGTTAACTCGTGTATTCTGCAACGATCGACGAATTCGGACGGTGCCTATATTTCAGTAAGCGGCCACATTTCAAGCGCTATACACATAATAATTTATGTCAACGAGATTCTTAATCCGCGGCTATAAAGCGACAGTCTAAATAAATGTGCCCTCCGGGTCGAAAGGGTCGCAAGCGCCGGGCCGCCATCGCTGCCCGCGACGCGGAGAGCCATAGATCCCACGCGCCGAGCCCGCGCCAAACTGGTAAATCGGCTCTTGCGCAACTCGGAGACTACAGTTGGTTTCCAATTTTATGTTGACCGGTTTCGAACTTGTCTCAGCCTTCTAATTTCGGCTCGTTTAGATTGGAAAATACGCCGCGACCGAAGATATCGGAGCCGCGCCAGGTGAGATCTGAGCCGTCGGTTTCTCTACGCAGTGACATTCTCATAAACATATCTCACAGATACGTCCAGTCATTAATTAATAAGTTTAATCAAGCGATCGAGAGCTCGGCCGCGTTGGGGAACTCTCACCGCGTTATTTTAACGTTGAAATATCGCCACGGGCTGTTGGGTTGCCAGGCAGTATATCACTGTGCCAGTAAAACGCGTCAATATCTTTGAAGCTGAACCGTTAAGTGTGTTATACTTTGATAGTGACGGCTAAAGATCAATTTACGATGCCCATACTCAGACCATTCTTGAGGAATCCTCTATCAAATAAAGATTATTCCAGTTTTACTTAAAACCACTGATAGTTTATCACGGTTGTATGTATAAATATGTTCCGGAAAAACAGTATCCCTATTAATAACTGAATTAAAACTTGAGAATTTTTATTTACCCGTTCATGTGTTTACCATAATCTGTTATTCAACGTTTAATAGCAATCGAAATCAAGTTGCACCCGCATGTTAAACGCTTGTCAAGTGATAGGCTTAGACCAGGTCGTGAAGACCATACATCCGTCTAAGGTACTGCTTGACAACCACTTAGTCCGGTGGATCACCGAATTTCCGAGCTTTTAATGAAGCTCATTAAATTTATCACTGTTAAGAAGTTTCGTTTTCATAAACAGAATATATCAACGACTGAAGGTTCTTGAACGGAAATAGACACGACGTTGGTACATAAAGTAACCATTATATTGGTGAGATCGTTGGAAGTTGGTAGATGCAGGCTGCTCTCAACCATTCCTAATGATAATCTATGGGCCTATAGATGAAATGATGATGGTGAAAAGAAACATTCTTATCTAGAACGTTTTCCAAAATGTCGAATAACTGATGAGTACTGGAAATATCTTACTTGATACTAACTAACTAGCTTCACGTAGAACGCCAGAACCTGCAATAGGTAAAGCAACTTAATGATGAAGATTACTCTATATCCAGGAGAAGAAAGAGAAGGAAACCTGTGTTAAAGATGGAAATATTTATCCTTTTAAATTTTCCACTGCAATCTACATTAGAAATATTGGTTTAGTTTGATTTTCAACTCTACATACATTATATATTAGCGATATCCATCCACATACTGGCCTATCTTTATATCTCTTGAACCATAAGGCCATAACTTGAAAAATAGAATATTCCTTTAGTCAAATAGAGGTCAGATAAGAACGGATTCTACAAATTTCAAACCGCAGGGGCATGAAGAGGGCGTTTATTAAGTCCGCGAAGCAGGCGGTGAACAGCTTATTACGTAATAAATGCTATGGTAAGTTCTGTGTTCATTATTGAAAATCACATATAACGGATATTGACGATAAATATATAAGATTATTAGGATCTATTTGTTACCAGATTAATGTAGTGCAGTTATAGACAGATTGTTTACCGAGGAGTAGTGTGAACATGCTGCAGCGGTGCAGGGATCCTGAATGTGCAGGGTGTGGAGGGTGCAGGGCGCCGTCAGCGGCCCACGCAGTACAAACGCGGGCGGCGGGAGGCCGTGCACAAATCAACGCGCCAGTCGCGCTTTGAGGACCCCCGGAGCCTCGCGCGGTTCAGGGCTGCCAGTATCTCGTTTGTAATATATTTTCTAACGTTGCAACATTAAATACAAATGTTCCCAGACAAAAAAAATGTTTTCATATATTAAGCATTTATTTTTTGGCAATTAGATCAGTTATTATAGGTAAAAAATTGAAGCTAGAAAAATTGTTTACAATAGATATTAGTTTGACAACGATATGCTGCTATATAACGGATCTACTATGAGTAGACAGTGTTTATTTTCATGTAATTATATGCCTTAAAACAGTACATTGCTACCCAGGTTTTTTAATATACTTTTTTAAAGATATTTTCTTCTACCTAAAATTTTCTTAATGTACCAGCCATAAATAAATCAAAAATATATGTATATATATATGATACGAAAACTTGCCATATAGCCGAGAACAACCAGAAGAACCATTTGGTCGAACTACTACCACCCGTCATTTGACAGACTTCACTTCGATGATTCCTTATTGGAAATATTTTGGAAAGCCTGTGTTCATTGGTGAATTTATTACGGTATGCAATAATTTCAATCAAGAATATCTATATAAGGAAATAATATCTTGTAATACATTAATTTTATAATAAATACCAGCAGTGCTAGACCGGTCAGTGTTGCGAATTTGGAGGGAAACCTTTACCTTGTAGAGGGTGTCTGTAGGCTGACTTGATAAAATGAATGAATGAAAGTAGTGGATATATTATAATGCAGATATTAATATTTGATTAATTTTGATTTGCAGGTGTGTTGCGCGCGCGCAGCCCTGGCCCCCTGGCGCGGACTGCGCCGGCACTCTCACCCCGTAATGAACAATATAAATGTGCTATTTGCTGCGCTCGCCAGACGCCTGGAGATACCATCCCGATGCATCTCGATGCCTTTTAACACCGACACTTTACTTTTTACCAGCCCACGATCGACATGTGCGACTGACAGGTGTTCCGGTCAACTATTTTTATAATAAATCCAAATTCTCATTATACAAATTACTACCTTATTTATTCATTAACTAAATGTCCTCACAGATTTCGTATTATCAAAAGTTACTAGCACATCGCAGTCCAATAGTAAAAATAAAATGCATTTTAAAATATTCAATTTATTTTTTGATCTCATATAATATAATAATCATAAAAAGAATAATCCGTTAGGGTTCCGTTTAAATAATGTATTAATTTTTTAAATCGTTCTTTTTCTATTTTCATTTATTCACTTCAATTATTATAATCAAACATATTTAGTACAAATTAGATATTTAATTAATAGAATTTGAATAAAAAGTTTTATTTATACATATATTTTATCCTAATTTGGTTTCTACTGTGCGTATTTAATATATGTTAATAATATTATTAATTGTATGTTTATTTATATATTATTATAAAAAATAACGACCACAAAAGTAAGTTTTTTTTATTTCGTTCACTGCAAGACTATTAATAATGTGACTATCCATTTTTTTATTTTTGTACATACTAAAACACATTTTTTAGATTGACGTCAAATTTCCGACAGCTACGGACAAATGTTTTAATATACTCTGTGGTTTATATACGAAAACAAAAGTGCTGTTTTTACTGCTTTTCTCTAAATTACCTAGTTGTCGAGTATTACACTTAGCAACACATTCGGTGATTCACATGTGTGCATTAATAACAAACGTTGCACCTACAGTAACTATTTCTAGTAAGATTACAATACAATGTGTTAACAAGGTAATTTCTGTAGCGAATATATATTGTTTCTATTGTATGAGATCGATTTAAAAATTATGAATTCCATATATAATCGAAATTTGGATTGGCAAGTTGAAGAAGCAGTTGGCAGGCCATGAAACGCGCAGAACAAATGGCTGCTGGAACTTTAACGTTCTGGAGTACAACTATCTACCAGCAAGCGCAGCCAAAAAGTGAGCTAGTAAAGGTTGTCGGAAGATGATGGATGTAGATGTCCTAAGGCTGAAGTGATGTTGATGATGTATCCTTCTGATCATAATGATATGATGTTAAATATGCCGATTTTAAAATATTTTTCTCTCTTTCACTTAGCTTGTTATGGTCTCTTTCCCCCACAGAATGCAAGACATTTACATTTATATACTCTAACAGAATCATTAAATATATCTATAATCGATAAATGTAATAAGCAAGTGGTTTTAGTAAACAGAACAAATACGTCGGCCGTATTATAAAACGAAATGATTACTTCCGGCGTGCATCGATAATCAAATGCCTGTTTGAATATACAAACGACAAATTCGTTGCATCCTTTTAAAGTAATTTCCTAAACGACTGCCAAATTTCGACGTCCATTAACTCGCTTGAAAATTGTCCTTTTGGGAACTTTTTATCCCGAAGGGCTGTGACAGGACTATTATATTATTAGGATCGTTTTTAGTAATGATAGGGCCGGGCTGCGCGACCTCTGAGCGCCTGAAGGGACTAATCGTGCGTCGCCACAAAAAACTTCGGCCACTTCATTATAGAATATAACGCTTGCATCATTAAAACACCGCTCGGAGTGAAGACAGAGTTGATTTTGCATTCCTTTACGGTGAGTTGAGCTGGTCGCTGGAACAAATTAACCGCTTTTATTTATTTGCTCCGTTAATGCGAATAAAAGGGGAAAAGGGAACCGTACGGACCTCCGATCTGTTTATACAGACAATAGTCGCGGCAAAAAACGAAGTCGAGCGTCGGACCCCGAGGAATTTGGAAACGAAATTCGCGGATCGCATTTCGCGGATGCTCTCGCGTGTTAGTGCATTATTATTTAAGCTGGAACTTTTGGAAATGGTTGCGACGGCCCGGTGTTTTTCGGCGGCGCGTGCGAGCTGCATAATTGGCGCAGTTTTTGCACACGCTCGACTACGTTCCATTATATTAACGAAACTATTTTTTTTTTAATAAAAGTTTACCTGTTTATTTTTTTTACTAAATATTGACAGGTAAAGGTATATAGAGTATTTGAAAATGAGTTTTGACATATAAATCCTATAATTTAGAAGTGATAAAGTTGTGAATGCCTTAAAGGGATGAATATATAGCCAATTCTATTGCAAAAAGTTTTAAAGCTTTTTCACCTATTGTTAATCACCCCGTATCACTATCAAATATGTTACATTAATTTATAATTTCTTTTAGAATGTAACCGACAAATTACTTGACATTACAAAGTGTAGATTTTGGTGGATTAGATAGTAAACAATGATTAATTTTATCATGTAGTGATATGAAATTTTGATAACCTGTTTTCTTACTGTGTTAAGAGTACCTTATTCATTGTTTGTAAACCAATGACTTCTGTATAGGGTGTACCACACATTCATTAACGGTGAGCTATAAATTAACCTCTTTTTAAATTTTTACACATATTCACAATCACCCTGTAATTATTATGCCTTATTATGCCGATAGGATACATGGCAAACGAAGGATCGTAGTTTACTATATGTGTAAAATTATTATTTGTGTACATTTTTATCTAATTACTTAGAATTGTACTCTGTACAATTTATTATGTAATAATCATATGACATACATTCGTAACTTTACTTTAAGTTGAAGTATCTCATTAAAGGGGAGTTTAATTTGTTTTTAGTTTCTATCGAGCTTTTATGTCTTTTTTCTCATGACGGACTAAAATCTTCACTTATGATCAATGATCCAAAATTGAAAATTATATGAATAAATTTAAAAAGTTTGTAATGCAGACGTTCTTGGTAAAGGAAAAGGTTTAAGCCATCTGACTCGCGGATTCGGGGTCCGGAGCCCACGCATTAGATCAGACAAATCGATTATAGGATAATACAGCAACGTAAGTATATACATAGCGTTCAAGGGCAATAATAGCAAACAATCACGTTCCTGCTGCTTGGGTGTATTCTTAAATAAAACTATTAACATGGCAGTCGTTTTGTGAGAACGTAACAATAACACCGACTTATTTATAGAAGCGTCACCACGAAAGTGTTCGTGATAAGAATTTAGTTAATAATTGAAAAGAAATTTCGAAGCGGTGAATGGGACGGCACACACACGCGGAATAACAATAGCGATTTGTGAGGACATCGGGCAGGTAAGAAAGGGGTTCGGAGAGCCGGCAACAGTCGGGCAGGCGTCGCTCCGAGCGATGGTCGACCGCGGTCGGCACAAAAACCAATTTAGGCGACGCGACGGGATCGCGTATGATAACAGGAATCCCGTTGCCTCGGGTACGTGGCTTTGTGCCCAAATTTAATGCCCCTAACCTTGGGGAGACTTCGAAGTTCGCATTTCTGTACGCGACTCAACTTGGCCTGACCTCAGCGAGAGCAGTCCCGCCGGGGGCAGTCCATCATGTGTCATTCCGATCGCTAACAATGGAATAGACTTCGCGAAAATGGTACGCGTGTCGCAACCGACAATGGTTTGGAAAAAAAAAGCAAACAATCGAATAGAAATCGAAAACAGAGGTTCTTTCGTATGCGACCGAACGGGATTTTGGAAATCCGGTTTGAATTTTGTTCGATCCCGCGAGCCTCCTCCGCCGCTATTGTCCGCATGTCACGCGTCTCGGGGACAAAATCCCCAATTCATAAAAAAAACAAGCAACCTATAATTTTTTAAATACTATTGTATTAAGATCATATTGAAAGGGACATGAAATTAGTGAAAGCTGTGAAAAAAAACCATAGATTTCAACTGCCATTTGAACGGAAACGTATAGATAAAAAAATGTCTTTTAATCTATTCCAGTGTGCACATGCTATGTTAACCATAATATATAATAATTGAAGATTTATTGTCCTAATTATTGAATTAAGCTTTCTAATGCGTTGACAAGTATACTGTAAGGATTGCTTCGAAAATGAAAAAAGCGAGGAAGCTGTGCTATGATCAAAATCGTAAAATATTTTTGACATCTAGTAACTCGCTCCTGGACATGTGGTCCAGTATGCTATGTCTGAGATGATGCAGGTATTCAAAAAATGAAAACCTTATATAGCTAATGCCAAAATCATTCTATCCTTGCCTTGTATACGCTATAATTTCATGACATTTAAAGTTTCCTAATACTTTGTATTATGTAATAATTTTTCCAATAAATAGCACATTTTTTTAATAAAAACGATTTGATATTTTTTTTGTAACATATCATAGATATTGACATAAAAAGTAATTTATTAGCTTAAAAATTACGATGAAAAAGCAAATTCTTTTCAAATTTTTAAACTCTCAAAACTCACCCAAACAAAGATTCCACAAACACACACACACACATACACACATCAAGGTATAAATAAATATTAGTTGTGGTAACACAAATAATATTTATAAGAATTTTTTTATGTAGTACTTATATTTACCTGTACTTTTGTATTAAGGTACACATTAATAAAATAAAGTTTAGACAATTTGATTATATTTCGTAGCTAGAGAAACACGCTGATGGCTGTACCACAGTTTATAACGAGTATATTAATTTAGAATTACGTTGCTCGGACTGATATTAGCTGCTGCTTTAACTAGATATGTATGTATTCGTATACGATATGTTTTAAAGGAAAGAAAAACTACGATGTTTATTTGTGTCGAGGAAGCGACAAATCCCTTGATCGGAGCGAGTCGCGCCAGGGTCGGGGCCAAAGGTCTGTGTCACAATAGTGTGACGTCATCGGCTTTTTCCTATTGTTCTACTTCAAGATATCGTTTTTATTCACATCGACTCATGTTATTTTGTCTGTTATCGAAACGATAACGTCATTGAAATGTCTTTGTTTAACGCCACAGTTAAAACTTTAACCTGAATACAAATTAAAATTTGGAAGCTATAATACTTTGTAAATGTAATGAGAGAAATACTGTTATCGTTTAAAATATCAGGCTACCACTGCTTAACATAGGCATCTCCCATAGATTTATAAAATGATCCGTAGCAAGGGGTCTGCTTTCAGTGTGTTTCAACGACCTTAACATGTCGGTATGTTCACTATGTGTATGAACGTCCTATATCTCCACAAAGACCTCAGGCTCCAGACGCTATTTTACATCTAACAGTAACGCAAGGTAGTCCAAGGATAAATGGCTTGAAAGCTCCAGGACCTAGTTTTAGATGATCATCAGAATGCTGTTTAAGCAGGGTCGAGATAGCTTTACTGATAGCCTACCCTCAGAACGCAACACAAGAAGAAGAATTGATGCCTGCAAAGTACAAGATTCAACTTGTAATCATATTTATTTATTTATCCGTTTTATGACTTATGTAATGCCGGTTTTAATGCTTTTTAGGCATTCTCCTACCGTCAATCTAAGATAGTGTAGAAATAATTATAGATTTTAGTTCACAGGCGTGTAGGTGTCTTATATGTAACATATAAATATATTTGTTTATTGATAGATCTTTTTGGTAGAATCGGCAATACGTGTATCACAGGTTTATAACAGTCACCAAATAGTACAGACTATTATGGTACTGACTAGTATTGTGTTAAAAGTAAACTAATTAATTTAAAAATGAACCGACAATTGTGTATCTAGCCTCAGCAGTGGTTAGAGCTGCATCGTCAAGGATAAAGATAACTCTAATGGAAGTTGATCTCAAGCAAGATATGGTATTATAAAAAAAACCTTGTAGACTGCCAGTCTATCACTGTATCACACATGGATAAAATTTTTTCTAGTGTAAAATGCATTCTTAACTATTTTTCGAATTTTAGATTCTTAACCATTACAGCTTTCACAGCTTCGAAAATCTCAAAACTCGGATTCTTATTTTTTTTTTTAATTTTTCTGTTTTTCATGATCATTTTTAAATGAGTTAATTGATGAATATACACACTTTCATAGGTAAATTCAGTGATGTCAACCCCGTATCATAGACCCCTAAGGCCTACGGGATATATTTCTTGGCTTACTTATCAGTTAAGAAGCTCTTTGTTTTGTGTAAAAGACCTCTGGTCATTTGAAAATCCCTAATTTTTAGAAAAACGCCTTATCTTTTTTTCGAACTCTGCCATCAATGGGCTAATCCATGAACTCATTAATAAAAATATAAATCATAATATGCATGACAACTTGTTGGCAGTCAAATGCAACTTTTCGTCCTTTGATGGAGCAGAATCTAATACAGAGTATTTGACATCCAACTTTACATAGTGGACGCTTAACTCATCTTTAAAATATACAATGTCGTCGTAACAAACTAAAAAAGAACGCTTAGGGTTGCGAATATTAATTTTTTTACGATTTTTTAATTAACTAAACTTGTCAAATGTTAAGGCATGCACCTTTAATTTTGAAATTTTTTTGTCGAAAAATGCCTATTACCTCAAATTTAATAAGTTTTAAAGTATAAATGCGAAATTAATGCGAAATTTGCAATTTTTGAAAAATTTAAATGCGAAATTGGTGATTTTTTTTTGCGAAAATTCCGTACCTCTAATCATACCCTATGTAATTCATAAAATAGTAAGTGCTTAATTCAACAAATAGCTTAACGCTTACACCTACTCTGAATTACTCTGTTTAAAGTGATCGCTTTGTGAAATATGTTACATTAATTATTTTTTTATCGGAATGCGACAGACCAATAATTTATGGCAGTACAAACTCTGCAGGAGCATTTAGTAAACAGTAATTAATTTTAATATGTAGTGATAAAAACTCTTTTTCTTAATAAAGTTTTTTATTATTTCTGAACTACATCAATGGACAGAAAACGAGTTTTATATTCATCCTTTTAAAGCGAACTCACAGCTATAAACTTTGTAATATATCTTTTTAAATAGAGCAGGTATCCTAAGGGAATGCTAGACTTCTTCGGGCAGTTGACAAAATGGCCATTGTGATAAAGACAAGGTACAGACGTCGCGATAGTTCGATGCGACAATGGCTGGACGGAGAACAGTGGAGGGGGCACGACACGCCCCGCGACACACGCTCGAGGAAGCGCCCGTCAAGATTTCCGCCTAGATACCACATGTGAATGTCGTATCTAGTTCCTACTAAGTTTAACCCTCCTTAACCTTAATAAAATACGCTTATCAAATTTTGTTAAGGCCAAAAAATGTTACGGCAACACTAGTGCCAGTAATCCGACAAAAAAATGTCAAAAAAATTACCCCCCGCTTTAAACAGTGCTGCGGTAGCACAAAAAAGCAAACAAGGTGAGAAAATCCGCTAATTAGTACGTCGGTACGACGCCCTACCGGCACCAAAATTGCTTCGTCCATTGTCGTCGCAGCTTTTATGAAAGTATAATTAGCTTTTGTTCAGGTGTATTATTTTTTGAGTCGAACATATAGAGAATTCTATTCAGTTGCAAATCTCAAAACCCGAAGTTTATGTAACTATGAACAATAATTATAAACATACGCTAGAACGCCTCGTGTCGCGCGGTCATGCTTTTTAATTGATCGATATTCTTGTGAAACTTATTTACGATACGAAACAGATGTGGAATACGGTTAAAATGTAAATATCGGCGTTAAGTTGTGAAAAAAAAAAAAGTTTCGCAGAGATTGTGGTCCCTTTTGTGTGGCGCGTGCTACGGCGTTTAAAAGCTTGTATAATTAATTCGTGAGACTGACACCGAGCGGATACCTGCGCCCGCGTCTATTGCAAACAATCCGGCGCATGCGCTGCTCAGGTGTATAATCTTTTATTTATATTTTTTGCCTCCACTTCCCCTTTGCATAAATTAACATTTTTGCAATTGTTATACGTACGACTTCGAAATACGTCTCGTGTTTTTATTGTTTTCATCTAATAAAATAAACATACAGAAATACTTAATTTCATACCATAGCGGGATTCTCGACATTTCCTCTGTCTCAGCTTACAAGTTTAGTGTTTGGAATTTTTTGAAGCAGTCAAGACGCATTCTTGTAGGCCATTATTTTTATTTGTCGAACTAGTAACAGATCACTGAGCACTTTGTTATCTATTGCAATCATCTTAACGATGTACTTGTTGCACCGTAAAATACTCCATAAATGCTCAGTATTGAGTTCAATTTTATTGCTTTCAAAAAAATTCTTAACCACCCGACTTGATGTGTTATGTTAAGGGATTTTGAACTCTATTAGAAAATATTCAAAGCCATTATTGTATTTGTAGAGCAGAGATTTGCTCTCACCTGGCCGGGCGGGCCGGCAGCTGGGTCGCTTTGTCTCGACTCATCACTTGACTCGGCCGAAAGGGATGCTACACCCATGTGAACTTACTAACGGAATCCTGGGAATGGATGCTTCTGCGCAGATAATAGTGTACGTCTTTTAACTAGGACAATTGTAATATGATATTATAAAAAAAAATTAAAAACAAACTCTTTTTATATTCTTCCAGTTAGTATAAAACATAAATACATATATTAATAGATATTGAAATCATATTATTTAAAAATGTGAAATGGAGTTATGAATTAATTTTGATTAATACACATTTGTGAAAAATATCTCAATTATTTTGCCTTTTTTTCTATTTTAGTAGCACAAAAGTATTACAATAATGGCTTACAGTGGGTGACCATCGGCTAAGATGGTGATGATAATGATAATTATAATCAGGTTATGCTCTCAATTCTACTGGAGCAGAAGTTTTTTCTTAAAAATTACGGTAACTGATGCCTATTCCAATCATTTGAGCTTAATAAGCTCTTTTTTCTTTAAAAAAAAAGTGCTTCTTTAAAAATATTTCGATAATTTTAAGGCATTACAACAATTATAATTTGCCCTCTATCTTATAAAAATAGAAGCGCTTTCTTCACGAAAAAAAAAACTCAGTGCTTGAGTACGTTTGATGTTAGATTAAAACACATTTGGTTTAAAGAATTTTATTATAAACGTGCACGACTTGACATATTGATAGTTTCTATTAATTTGATATCTCATAGCATCCAGAAAAAATGCATTATGCAAAATTGTAATAACATTTAAATGTCGATGAACAGGTTACATTTAGTTTGAAATAAACTAAGTAGTTGTAAAAAAACAATTGGTGTACACTCCGATTGGGAAACGAGTAAAGGAAGACGGCGTTCAGAACAAACATCGAAAGCAAATATAAAAGTTTAATTCCCACTATGTTATGCAAATGGGCGGTGTGTCGTCCACGTTGTCAGAATGTTTCTCCGCGCGTTCGGGCTGATGGGAAAAGAAATTATAATAAAAAAAAGAGATACGATACGACACGACTATCCGTTTCGTATGTTTGGCGATTTTCTAATATATCACATGCATTAATATGCTTAGGACCGGTTCTCGTGAGATCCGTTAGTGGTTTTATGTAAATTATTTAGTTTATGGCAGCTCCTAGTTTACATTCGAATGCTTCGACTTAAAAAATTTCGACGGACGCGCGGAGTTAAACGCACTTTATGCGTTCGTGATAAGATAACGTATCAACTTCGATTCCGCGGTAGAAAGTCTCGTATATCATCCTATTGGGAAGTTCAAATATGTTATTTTTCACCTTCCGTCGATCGGATGCGTGTGTGCTACTGTACTATTATTTTTAATCATTTTCTCTTACGAAATGAACTGAGTTACTATGCACGATCTGTTGTTGTTAAAAAGTTAAATTAACACTGCTTTAACAGTGACTAATAGATTGAAGTTGATGTAGTGTGAAGAAAGCTGTTACGTAACATACGAAATCGATGGTATGGTCGAGTACAGGTGGACGAAAGGACGCAACCGTTACGCGTGAAAAATAACCGCCTCGATTGATAGTGTGAGAAGAATTCGATTAGTATGCTCTGTACCGGCGCTAGCGGCATTGTGGGCCGCGGGCTAGGGAAACGTCGTCCAAACTAGTTTGTGTCCGAGCGGCCGCATAGAGGCACATTGTCGGATTAATGCACAGAACCGGATGCTGCGCGGCCCGGCTATCGACGAAACGGTCGCGGGCGCTATACAACAAGCCCCGCGACGTCTTTTTGTAATCTCTAGCGCTGGCCGCCCTTCGCTCGCCGTTCATTCATCGGCCGCATGAAAGGGATCCGAATAATCAGCTGATAGCGGAGACGCGCCGGCTAACGGTCCATCTTTGATCAATTATCCATCGCGTAGCCCCCAGTTCTAACGAATTTTCGACTCGCTCTCATAGAAATGGAAAGCTGACCTGTTTTTATTAATAACGCATGACGAGATCGTCTTCAGAAAACCGTTGAGGTCACAATGGGTGCCGTGGAAGGAGGATGCGACAGAGGGCTGTGATGGTATCGCGTTTCGTGAACCGCGCCGATGTCTAATTTTCAATACAATGGGCGTAAAAAAACTCACGTAAAATATATGTGTCACAGTGCCACCCCCGGGCAGACAATGGACAAAGGAGCCTCGAGTGCGTTTGGCGGGTCACAATGCACCCACGCGCTTTTTGTTGCGCATTGTGCGCCGATCGCAGGAAGATCGATCTCTCGATCATCTAATACACGAGACACGTGTGTCCTAGAACATGTAAATCGAGGTGAAAGTTTAACTGGAAAGTAAAAGTCGCGGCGTCGCATCTGCCGCGGCGTCGGGTGCCGTGGCCGCGGGGGCGCGAGGGCTGCCGATTGTTCCCCGCAAGCCACACAAAAACATCATCACAAAGCGTCAACAGATAAAAAGGGAATCTCAGGTCGCATTCGGTTCCGTTTACACGATAATAATCAACTACAAATCGGCCAATCTTTTTACTTACGTCTTTGTTGTGTCGTTTGTTAGGAGGCTTCATTATACGCTTGACACTACTTTTGTTACACTTATGAATGTAAATGATTTATTATGTATAGTTCACGTATAGAATACGAAATGAATTCTTATAAAATTACTCTTTATTTATTATAAATAAACGCTTAGTTTATTACGGTGTAAAAAAGTCGATGTTAACTTTAAATAAAGAGTCATTGAATGACAATTCTTCATATTTACTATCGAAAATATTGCCCCATGTATGTGCGGAGAGCAATTAAAGTGGTTACCGCCACGGTGCAGTAGTAGGAGTCAAAATCCCCGCATTGTTGTGTTGGTGCGCGACATATGGCGCCGGTTGCGGCCCTCAGCCACCGACAAATTAGTGTTTAAGAGATTGCCATCAATACGAGTACAAACTATCCAATCCATTACGAACAAATGGCGTTATTTAAGAGCTCGCGCCGCTGCAATGCTTGCCACATTCTGCTATTTGCTATTGTTATTTATCGCTTCCCTTCTTAATAGTTTGTTTGGTGCGTTATATTAAACGCGCGCATTAAATTATTTCGATTAAAATTCTCTCATTTTACAGATTTTGTTTAAATTTTCCAGATACATGTTATATATAAAAATAATTGCATAACAACTTCTTGGTAAGAGTTAACTAAAGATACTTTAAATATATTAATGTAACATATTTTTTATTATCTACAATATATTATGTTTAATAAATAATAAAATAAAATAAAATTTAGCTTATTATTATGATTGTTAAAGTCGTCGAAAGACACTGAATGCGTGCGGCTTCCAACAGGTTTTAGGCTATGCCCAGGAGTGGACATAGTACAGCTGAAATGACGATGACAGTATTATCGCTGCTAAGACAGTCAATGGAAAAATAGGAAAAAAGTGATCATAAATATTTATACATGCATAGTAATGATTTTTGCGCGTGTTATGTAAATGAGCACAAAAATGTTTTTTTCCATTTTCTTTTTTTCCTCGTTTGGTGAATGATTCCTTTTTAATTCGTTAATGTTTACCTTTTTAGGTAAGGTTTGCTTCTTGCGCCTATTCTCTTTATTATAACTTAGCTTGAATACTACCTAGGTAATTAACCAGCTGCGTTCATTTAATCACATAACAAAATTGAAATTATTAGCGTGCTAGAGCCAGTAGAGTTTAGATGGATTCAAACATATAATGGTGCTATATATAGACAAGCGGATTGGAAAATTGCAGTGGTCGTGGGTACACCACATGGCGCGCAGAAAATGAGGCAGCGCCGGGCCTTCACCGTGGTCACAGGATCTTGTTAAGGTTATTAGAGGATACTGAATGGAGGTCGCTTCCAATCCGCCCTAATGGAAATATATAGGGAAGGTTGTTGGAGTTGTAAAGCAGTTGACGTTCTACGACTGAAACAAAGACCATGATATATATGATATGGTAGCTGTAAAAACCTGAAGGCTATATCAGGCGCGGTTGAGTAATTAACCAATAAACTAAAGAAACATCGTTGGCGGCACCGGCGGGCGTCTGCGAGCGGCTTAACTCGCGGTGGGCGCTAATCGAAGATCATTATCAGCGTCGATTCAATCAGGAGAGTGATTAAAAAGGATTTAGTGGCTATCTCGGAACGCAAAACGTATTTTTACGAACTCTCTGATTCAACTTTTGATTTCGCATTTATACATTATATGAAGTTCTGCGCATTCTTAAAAATATTCAGTGTGTTTAATAATAAATAAAGTTTAAGAATTGATAACGTTCGTTTAGTATTAATTTATTTATGTACTTAATAATATTCTTCGATCGTTGAATCACATATGAGTAGGTACATTTGTAATGTTAAAACAATTCACATGCATGTACAAAAATTACAGCTCGGACTGGTAAGTTTAATTAGCTGTGGCTGCTGGAGCCTGAAGGTTCTGGAGTAGAGACAACGAAACGACCGTAACGTCTGCTGACAACCTTAAGGACATCTTTTCTTGTAAGTTGACGTCCTGCGACGGCTTGCCGGTCCGTGGTCACTGGTCTCATTACATGTTTACAAGCTTGTTAATATCTTCTTGTAGGTTCTATAGAAATATCTTCGATAAAGAGTTTTTTTTTATAATAATACGATATTAGTGTGACATTAAAATCTGCAAAAAATATGTATGTGGTTTTTTTAAAAAAAACATAACACCAAAAAAAGGTTTCAAGTATCTTAATTAAAACAGTTACAAGTCGTATTGAGAACAGTTGTGGCGTTTATAATCTATCACTAATTGTTATTTTCAATAATAAAAATATAGATATAAATTGCAATAGCAATATAAAATAATAATAGTAATAAAATGGGAAGCTATAAATGAGAATATGCAAGCATAAGTAAAAAAAAAACTTTTAATTAAAACAATGTTAAGTAAAATAAGTCTTCGCAAATTTTTAACTTTTAAAATAATGCCCGTCGGAGTAAAGCAAAAGCGAAAGGTCATTTACTATTTTGTCCATAAAAAGCCGCGAGAGGGCGCTGCGTCCCCAATCCAGGGATAACCTTCCATTGTAAACTGTGTCCGATTCGCCGCGCCTATTGTGCCGCAGTTTGGAGCCAAAACGTAAATAAAGGCAGATGTTACCACACTCCAAAATATTACAACCCGACACCTTCTATCATATATGTACCGATTTACAGACGAAATAGAACTTTATATGTTTCCCATAAGATTAGTTTTTCAGTGAAAGGATTAGTTGTTTTGAACGTTTGGATTCGTGCACGCGTCACACGTCTAGCGCTCCAAGGTCCGCGCCGCGGCTGTGTGGGTAGTTTTACAAAACCGAAATTGTTGTAGCGAAGTTTAATAAAACTCATATTAAAGGCGAGGATGCTATTGACAGGCGCGGCGAGGCCCACCGTAATCACACGACTTACTGTCGCTTCGTACAGAAATGGAGTAGGATCGTCTAACTAAACGGCGTTTGCGTACTTCGTTCCTAATTAAAATCACCTACGAGATTAGTTCATACTAGTATTCACAGGTGCTAAAAATCGAAGTGAAATGAAATCAATCAATGGTACTATTATACGCACAATTTTTTTTTATTCCATACTTTTTCTATATTTAATCATATTTAATGTATAAATATATAAATAAACTGGAATCAAATTATGGCCAAATATTTTTCAACGCTTACGATGGTTCTTAAAGAAAGCTTAATGTCCGAAGAGCGATGAAGGGCTGTGTTCGGTGCTTCGCAGTGATATCGAATCAACAATAAGGAGATTCGCGAAAGAACCGAAGTCTCCAATGTAGCTAGATGAATTGCTCGTTTGAAATGGTAGTGGTGCCGAAAGGTTCTCGAGCGGTAGACGATGTGTGGGCAGGCCTTTCACAAGTGGACCGAAGGTAACTACGTCACGGGTAGTGCAAGACCGGTCATTGTGATGATCTTTGGGGGAAGTCTATGCTTTGCTGTAGGATTGGCTGTCAGATTCTTTCATTAAAAAAATGATTAATAGTATTTGTAGTGAAGAAGAATGTTTTGGAATTGTAATTGATGCTTTTTTGCATCAACGGTTAATCCAGTAACCACCGTTCGTAAACTAATTGCAATAGCGTTTCAATAATTATAAATTACGACAATTGATAAGAAACCTTTGATTCTCGTGTCCAATCCTAATAATCACGCACCATTGCGCAGCTAAGCAGTTTTTTTTATCGAGTTTATTAAACTTATAATTATGATTTGCTAGACTTGGTTCGTGTAAGCCTCGCTTCCGATCGCCCGGTTTTAGTTTATTTCTGTCCATGTGCCGGCAACGGAATCATTTACATATCCAATTGATTGCTAATAAGCCAGTTGCGATCGCCGCACACCTTGTGATTATACGTGGCCTAACATAGTTCAAGTTCTTGTATCGTTTGAATAACAGTGCTCCCAATGTAATAGACTTGCGTCAGAGGAACTGACGTTACTAACATTTATAATTACAGACAATTATTTTGTGCATTATTATCATTTTATATAAAACTTTAACATCTTAAAGTCGTCAAAAGCCACTGGATTCAGGCTGATTTTAAATAGTCCTATTGGAAAACTGTTAAGCAGGCCTGGGTTCAGCGGCGGACTTTTTACGGCTGATATGAGATCACGTCCTCTGTTGAATACATGCCTCCCGCGTACAATTTCAATAATATCGTCATTTGTCCACTTGCTTTCTGCAGATATGCAGCGCTGCAAATCTGTTGTTTTTACTCCAGAATCTTAAGACCATAGCGGCCGTCTGTTCTGCGCGCCTTGTGGCCCACCAACTACCACTTTGACCTTGCAATCCGCAAGGGCTATATTGGTACTTTTTATGTCAACAAATCTGCACGGAAATAACATTCATTTGAATATGAATGTATGTATATATAACAACTAATTAGCAATTAAAAATAAATACACTTTACTGATAAAATGTTTTCTTTTTTAGTCTGTCTTGTTCTCCGATCTCAATTGAAACTGCTGTAAAAACATAAGTTGATAAATACTGATAATTTTATAATAGTTGCAGTTTAATTTTAAGTTAATAGCTTGAAATCGATCTTATTGTATCGATACAACGGGTAATCGTTTGTTAATGGATGTAGCTGGAGATAAACCTAAAGATAATGATTTTACATAAGTGCCGTGTCTTCTGTAGCTCTTTAAGGATTTAAATAAAGATCCTCGGAAAGATCTAAATGTGCAACAATTGAGAACTGTTATTAAACATGTAAATACGATGATGGGTTTTATTAATATCACATTTTTTTTATGTATGTAGATAAATTTTGTATACCTTGTAGTTCAATGTTATAGATATAGATAATATTTATATCTATAACATTCGAACTACAATAAAATTTGCTATATGCCGTTTAACAAAATACCTTACTCTAGTTGATGCAGTTGACATTATATCATGTTGACGGCATACCAAGACAGCAGGGTTAGACAGTAGGTTCCGAAAGAAAAGATTAAAACACTTGTCAAAATTCGAAGAGAAGAAAAATCCAAACATTGACATGTAAATAAATTATATACGAGTATAATTTATTTACATGTCAATGTTTGGATTTGAGAGTTTAAAATTTTATTTCCTATTCTTTCTAGATATATATTATATTTAAATTAATATGAATTTTAAAAATTTTTGGTGTTCAGTCTGACTAGACCAAAATAAATATACACCCGACATTATATATATAAATATATATATATATATATATATATGTATGCGTGCCACCTATACTTAGGTGGCTTTGAGTCCACTAACTTTACTACTATGTTGGTAACTAGATGCTTTTTCTTTTACACTGGCGACTTAAGGTTCTTGAGGGACTAGGGCTTTCAGAACAGAGCAGCATAGAACTATGTCCTATTGGTAATTTTTGAAGGAGGCCTATTTATCAGAAATGCACGCTCATGTCTAAAATAATGTAGATAACTTTAACTTGTAATAAAAGGACAAAGGACTCTGTCTGTTTCCCGTTGTTGCAACTTTTTTTGCTTAAGCAATGGGAAATATTATTGATTAATATTTATTGCAACGTGTAGTCATGTGTACAGCTGTGTAGTCATGTGGAATCCCGCTGACATCCGCGACGATGGCCGCCTGTAGACGATGCGGCTTAACATGGAAAATCATTGACTTTTCGATTGAAACAAATGCAATATTAAATTAAATATATGTGATAAACTAGTTTTACACTGTTTTTCATGTACGTATCGATTTTTTAATCATAAATATTTACGTGATACAGTGTTTTTAAAGTTTAAATATTTCGTATTTGGAACATCAAAACGTAAATGTAAATCTGTTCCGAATCAAGGTGTGATACGTCATTACCATCATATCAGCTGTGAGACATCCACTGCTAGTTATAAGTCTCATATATTATAAAAATCGAAAATTAAAAATGTAAAATGTAAAATTACAGAAAGCCTGGTGGAGGATGAAAGACGAAGGAGAATAAGAATAAGCAATGTGAAAATAGGCCGCCAGAGTGAAAGCTAATGTGAAGAACTAAAAAGAAATAAAATTTAGAGAAAAATAAAAAAAAAGTAAATTAAAAATTTTTGATAAAATATATCCTCAAAGATGACCATAAAAATATCACTGTGTACGACTAGCGTCATGAATCTTTGGTTTACCTTTGTTCATCTCTTTGTTTGACGACCTGCGCTACGCTTGCCAGTCTGTGGTCATCACTCCAGATCTTTAACTCCTAAGCAGCTATCTGTTCTGCGCTCTATGTATCCCGACCACTGCTACTTCAACTTGCGTATATACTTGGTTAAGTTGATAACTTACGTTCGTCTACGAATCTCCGCTTTAATAATTCGACACATTTACGATAATTTCAGATAAATATGTACTCGTATCAAGTTTTCTAGTTATAACAAAGGAATATAAATAAGGTTAGTGATCTAATAATTTTAATTTATAATTAACCTATTGATAAATACGATTTAATCTGTTTAACCTTGTTACAAGGTTTATTTAATCCGTTCCATTGTAAAAAGGCGTGGTAGCTGTTTCGTGGTCAACACACCTGCTGCAGTCAACACCTGCTCCAAAGAACCGACTTGACGTCCACGCCTCATACTGATTTGGGAGAGATACGTACATACTTTAATAATATTTTTTTTATTACCATAACAACACAATTACAATAAATCTTAATGATAAAAAACCCTACGTAAGGAATTTTAATTCTCTTGCAGTGAATTACGCATAAGTTACATTTTAGATGGGTGTTCTACAAAATACCGAAATAAATGTTTCTAATACTTTAGGTACAAATTAAAAAAAAAAAAACTACCCAGACCGGTCTCTCAAACGGTGTCTATCAGCTGAAAAGAAGAAGAGAGAAGACAAATTTTAATGTTTGTTTTGTGATTATATTTTTAGCTTTTTAGTAGTTTAAGCTGGAAATTTTATGAATTCGTTATATGGTCAGCCAAAAGCTTTATAGTTTTTTTTACGTATTGAGAGTTAATACACGGTGTATTACGTGATCACTGAAATATGTTATATTATTTCTTTTTAATTTCGAGGGAAAATCTTCTCGATGTCCAAGATTCCATGCTATTGGGGGGGGGGGGGGGGGTGAGGAGAAGGTTATGTGGAATTCCTTCTCCTCAGTGGTGATCTTATTAGCTCGCGGGTCTTCGACAAGCGAGCCTTGAGTTCGACGAAGTTGTAAGAGCCCCACAAGGCTAACAACATGTACAACAACCGGAATACAGAGTCAGTGGTGATCCTCTGCGTTAGCGTGAGACTCCGGTGACTTCGTAACAAACTTTTTAGTCAAGTAAACCAGTGTACTCCTCGCCTCCGTGTGATGACAATTTAAAGTATGTCATCACCATTTCAGGTGGATATAGGACTATTACGTAAATTTCAAATAGGGTCGGTTTGAAGTGGGATGCATCTAGCGTTTTCCGACGATTTTAGATAAGGTCTGTTCGAATTGTGGGTGGACGTCATTCGCTGGCTTTGCCCGTTCAAAGTCTCCATTCCAGAACTAGAAGTCCGCAGCGGCCATCACGCGTTATAAAAAGTTTATAAATATTACCCATAAACAGATCTCTGTTATAATAAATTAAATGATTTAATATAATAAATTAAATACTTTCCAATGTTCAATTTATCACTTCAAAGACAGTACAAAAAACAGTACAAATTGTTTAAACGAATTCGCTGAAATATCGTACGTAAAGTTTCGTGTACAAAGTTGACTACGACATTTGTTTTGAAAGGCAAACAATAATCAAAAACTCCGTCGGTTTGTCGCGGTGCAACAGAAAACAGTAATTGAATCAATTAATTAGAACCCCGGCGCAAGTGGAGAGTGCTAAACGAATCCGCCGCAAAACCGCCGGGTGTGGGTGAAGACACAGGGCCGTTATTAATAGACTGTCCTGTCTGCGCGCGGCTGGGGGATCCTCAGCGCTGATCGTAAATTTAATTTGCGCTAAAAGTTAAATGAATCGTGTTCGCACTGATTTATCGAAACGATAACAATTTAGGTATGACCAAGTTACAAATGGAACAACAAATGGAATTTTATTATTAATTGAACTTATTAAATACTATATAAAAAAAGTAGAACCGGCAAGAGCAGCGTAGCAAGTCCACACAAGGTAGACAGATGACATTTTTAATTTCCCGCTATCTTAACTGTTCCGTCGGTCCAGCTAGTTGGGGGCTACCCACACCGCGTCTTTTAGCTCGTACTGGCCACTCGACAAATTTTCGGTCTTTACCACTGCCACTTCCAACAAGCAATTCTTCAAGCTACGTCTGCCGATTTCCTCATTTCAGATATGTTCTCGCAGCGAAACTCCAAGCATAGGCCTCTCCATTGCTCTATGGAAGACATTGATACTTCTCATAACGCCTATCGTAAGCGACCATGACCATGTTTCAAATCCTTATGTTATTACTAACAACACACATTGGTCAAACTTCAAACGTTGTGTTATTTTGGATGAGATGTTTCGGAGGTTACCAAATGCCATCAATAGTTATTAAAGTATTATTCAAACCAATAATTCATATAAATACTTAAAGACATGTAAATAACATATGTCGTATTTGTATAACCATTCATGAGTACAATAAATTAATATTGTTATATTCATATTGTGGCGTGTGTTTCGATTAAAACCACACCTTAACATGTAATGCAATAACAAGCCGATTTAGTCAACATTAAAAACGTTCTACACTTAGTACATTTACTATGCGAACAACGTGAAACATTGCGGTTTATTTGAGTTCGTAATTTTTTTTCTTATCTTACCCTTGTCTACATCTTTATTTTGGTTTAATCTTCTCACAATATTGTATAATACAGCACACCAGTTCAAAATAATACTAATTGACACTACGAGAGAGGCTGTTCTTAATGAAAAGTGTAGAGATACAAATTTTATTCAATTTAATCATTTTTGTAAGTTAAGGACCCTAGTTCGAATAAAGACCCTTTTCCTTTTCAATAACTATCAATCCTTACGCATTTCCAGTCCAGTCTTTTTTTTTGATATCATAGTCGTCGTTTTGATGATCGTTATTTAAAGAGAATAAATATAGTAGAATTACTTTTAAATTAGTATCATTAGCGAATAAACCTATACATAATTTTAATGAATTTCGATAGCGAACTGGAAACTACAGATAGGGAAGCTTTTTGATGAAAGATGAATTTCGTGTACATTAATATGTACATAATGTCATATAAATGTAAAATGAAGTTATACATACATAGTAAGTATTCTAATACTAGCGATTTAATATAAAATACATAAGTAATCAGCATTTTTTTTAATTTGGCGTAGTTTAAAAACCCAAACGAAAAAAAAATTCAAATGTTTACACGATGCGGAAGAGTTTTTTTATTTAGAACATTTCTGTTTGGTGAAACATGAATAAGCACAAACAAAACGTGTTCACCTCTTGTGTTCGAGACCGTAAAATTTTACTTTATTTCAATCTAACAGACAACAAAACAAGAAATGCAACAAAAAAGCGCCTCGCCCCGGCGTACAAGCACGCAAATCGAGTTACACATAATCATATTACGTCCCCCGAATCTGCGCTAAATCCGTCACTTGTAACCACTGATGAGCCATTCTTTAGAGAGGGGAGCAAAAAACTAAGCTCCCCCTACGAGTCCTTCGTCACGGGACTGCCTCTCGAGATTCTTAACTTCGTAGTCAATATTTGTATTAAATTACTTTCATGTTAAAACGTTACTATTTAACCAAAAAAGTTCTTTTTCTTTTTACATATTTAGAATTTTCAAATAACAACTTCGTTTTTAGATTTAATTACGACGAAATATCCAAACGTGTCCACCTCAAAATATATCTGGCCAGACGCTATGTTAATTTCAACTTATCCACTGCTGAATCTGAAACAGGCCTCGCCATAGATTTCCAATAGGACTGGTTGGAAGCGGATTGCATACAGCGTCTTCAGGCGACATTAACAGCGTCGGATCCATCTTGTGTTGTGATTTCTACTGCAGAACTTTTTTTGACCACTTCAACTTGTCGTTCCGTTGAGCTGTATCGGTAATTTTCATATGTATACGGATCCCCTCATTCCTAATTAGATATCGTAAAGAAATATTGAGCCTATTCCTCTTTTTGACTCGAACTTTTCATGTTTGTTCTCGACTCCTCTAAACGGGTACTAAAAACTCTTACTGCTATATGGATCCAGAAGCTAGAAGTCCCAATCGTCATTCGTTCGTTTGCTGTGTTGACTTCTTCCTGCTACTTACAGCAAGGCATTGCCCTTCCCCAAAGATCTTTCAGTGATATTGACTATACCGTTAATCCAACTTGTGGAGAGCCTACTCACTTTGCGTCTATCGGCTCATGATGGCTACTTCAGAACTTGTAAGCCTCAGTAGCCGTCGATTGCACGTGTGATGTGTCCTGAAAACTGCCATTTTAGACAAGCAATTCTTCAAGCTACGTTGGTGACCGTGGTTCTTCACCGGATCTTCTTACCTACTAATCTGCAATTGATATCATCTACCATCGTCTAGTGCACCTTCTCTCGGTTCTGCTCTCGTGGACCCCGACATCGCGTCACGGTCAATGACAACCAGCGAAAGTGGGCAATTGAAACGACCCGGTAATTAAGTCATGTAACTTAATTAAACGACCATAGAGTCGGATTTGAATTAGCCTTATTATAGTCTTCATCGAAATTACATGAACTATATGATGGTAGACGAGATTTTTTTGCTTATACTTTTGCAAAAAGCAGAAGTAATTTTAAAGTTTCCGTTACGTTTCCTCGAGAGTACTGTTACACGAGCATACGTTCGCATGTCTGTTTTTTACTTATTAAATGCTGGAATAATCTAGACGAAAATTTGCAAACCGAAATTATTATGGTGCCTTTTTGGTGATTTACAAAAGAATTAAACGTTGTAATTGAGTTTTAAATATTACTTTCTGGTCTTCCTAGCTCTGACAGCTTCTTTGGACTCAAGGCTCTCAAGGTATTGACTAATTGATATCTACTGGATTTTCGAAGAGAGATGTGATCCTTCTCTTTGAAGAAATTTTAGCTGAATTGCATATCGAAGTTTTATAACTTAAAAAAACCTCGTTATCTTTCGGAATTTAAATTTTAAAATAATCAATGCGTAATAAAAAGACGCTATTGTATTTTACTTGTCATTAACTTTTATTAATAAATATATTAATTGTGCGCACGTGAATAAATAAGTTAAAATTATTCAAAGAAAAGGTATGTTTATTACAACTACTTAAATGTTATATCTATTTACTGACAGTGATAATTACTACGAATGCTCGTAGGATCTATAGAAAATTGTGCTAGTCTGAATTATTATAATAGCATTAATTTTTTTTTAATGAAATATTTGATACACATGTCATTAAGCCTGATTTTGGATACAATGATATTATTTTCTTTTACATTATTATAAATTAAATAGTATTATATGAACGGCGTAGTTTAAGCGCAAACCATTAGTTCGTTGAAAAAAAAATTGTACTAAATAAAAAAAAAACATTTATTTATTTACATAACATGTTTTACACACATCGTCGAACGCCGGAGTTATTGGCTTATAGGTATTCTCTACCAGTCAATCCAGTGTGATGTATCGATGACCAGTAGGCAGGTGTGTAAATATCGTAATAGAAACAGTGTTTCTATAAAAAAAAACTTGTTACATACAAAATTGTATGAACTATAAAAGAAACTGTTATGGTATATATCATTTATTTATTGTATATTTTCTATATTCCAGTTGCCAATTAACACATACTAAAACAAAAGGATACAATACATACCTCTTCAACCACCTTACGGGTAAAAACTTACTTGACCTTTTTTTGGTGAAAGGATATTCATATAAAATTTCATGTAAGGGTTTCAGATATATCGTGATGAATTAGTAAAATGTACAAATCTTTTATATACATTTATTAACTTTCCCGCGCCTCCTTCGTGAACCTAATGAACGACCCCTCAACTCTTCCTTACGGAGAGAATTTCAAAAAAATCCGTTCTAGTCATAGGCAGGAATCTATTGTATATGTGTGTGGGTGTCTGTGTGTTTGTGTGTAAATGATGATAGTTAAGCCAATTCTTCCGCCAATAGGCCTCGAATCGGCCTTCTTTTTGTGCCTATAAACATGTAATGACTCTTATTGTGTTCATTTACTAAAATGTTGATTTTCTGACCATATAATAGCAGCTCTATAGCTACTCAACTATCATGCGTGCTAAAATGCTAATTAAATCAGCGGCAATTCACAAAAACACAACACGATAATCTCTAAACGAGCTATTATGTCATAACAAGCGTCAATAAAGTATAAACGCATGTTCAAATATAAACAGAGAGTCAGACAATAAAAACGTATATTATAAATTCAAATCTCAAGTGGTACGGTAGCGCCATCTATAAAAAGAGCGGTCAGCGACTCGGCAACAATGCGTTATAAAATTATGATGGCATTATTTGTTTATCAATAAGCGATTTGCATGTGTTAAGTGCAGGCGAGTGGAGTATTTAGTCTGTGGAGTGTTGTAACGCGGGATTTGCATTTGAATGCGCGTGCGCTGCGATCGTGGGCGGACAAGATGGCGGCGGCGGTGGCGGGAAGACGTGCCGGTTTGATTGACACTAATTATGGCTTTTTGGGGCAGCTCATTGTTCTTTTTTAATGTACTTATTAGAATACATAATCTATTGTTATATTGATGTATGTCGTTTAAATCTCTCAATTGATATTAATCTTTTGTTATTATTGTAAATCAATCTATACGAACTTTTTGTTCAAGAACGTGAAATTTCTTTGTAATGTTATTATCATGCAATAGATTAAAAAAATATCAAGCTACATATATTTAAAAATGTTGAACGTTGATGAGTTTTTAGTTATAATAAAACTCGAAAATTAATTGTTCTATATGCTACCGCAACCGCTGTACCGCGCCTTAGCTGTGCGCGGCTATACAGGGGGGAAGAATCGGTCACTCCGTCCCGTGAGTCCATCACTTATGATCTTTTCAGAGTAGATTAATTTAGTACTAGATTCTATCAAATTTGATTCTTCTAGAATTCTTCTTATGAAGTAATTCATAGTGGAAAATAACATTAATAAATTAATTTTATGTCCAACAGTGCATGTCCTTCGACCAAAACAGTACATAACTGTTCATAAACAAATAGGAAAAGGATCGGCAGGAATGCGGCATGTTTTAGTATCAAAAATCCTTCTCTCTGATTTAAAAGTTGTTTTTTTTTTTAAATATATCGATTAAAGTTACTGTTTTCAACGAATTCATGAATCATTAATTGAAAAATAAACATCAACGAACGAACGAAGATGAAATTGAGTTGTCTTTTACGGTCTAGTGGGTTCAGTAAAAGACAGTAAAATCAACAACATTTTTCAGAACTAACTGTATATTCTTTAAGTAAATAAAAATTACTTATTCAGAAGACTGTTTGAAATAAATTTTAACTACATAAATACAATTTTAATGTAAACTATTATACACTATGTATTAATAGCACACAGATTTAAAAACGGTAAATGTAGGAAAAACTTCTCTCTTTTTTTATATAACATATAAGAACAGAATAAGGAACTAGATTTGAATCTTGTCTAATTTTGAAAGAAACAATTCTCTAGTACATTGTGACGTCATTCCATATCCTCACAAAGTCGTAGCTACTTTTCTTGACGAGCATGTCTCATTAAACTACAATAAGTAAGGCAGTCATAGTGAACTAATTTTAGGAAAATATTATTAATTTGACTATGATTTTTAAGATATGTAATTAGACTTTTAACACGCGTTAATAATAATGTAAAATATCTAATTATCAATTTTTAAAATTTTGTACAGTTCTGCTGAATTGTTTTTACCGAGTCATAAGAGAGCTCAGAAAGTTGTTGGTGGAGAAAAAAAAGCGAATGGAGCGTCCGATACCCGTGCGTCTCGCCGCGCGCATTGTGTACATAATGTACTAAGGCGCGGTACAGCCGTTTCGGTAGCACTATATTAGATCACTCAACAATCACTTCAAGCAAGATTTTCGTTGAAGAACAGACGGTCGAACAGACCTTAAACAAGTAATTAAATCGCTTGATTACATAATTTAATTTCTTAAAATATAAACAATAGAGAATCATGTACTAAATAATAGTTTAAGATTACATACATTTAGTTACCGCAAGCTTCAAAACATTTTTATCTTGTCAGAAATCTATTTGACAGCGTTATGCATGCGATTGGCATAAAAAATAAATATTATATGTTGAATTGTCTAACATCTGGTTAAGTTTTCGATCGTCAAAAATTTACCGACGCTTTACCTGCCTTCCAGATGATCTGTTAAAAATAACACATTCAAAATAAATGGTTAAATTTGTAATTTATGTAGGTGATTATCTTATCTCTGTGAATAAAAATCTGGTTCCTTTTTACGTAGGCTTAAAGAAATTATATCTGAAATTAAATGTAATGAATATAGATAATAATTAAAAATTTAATTACCTGGTGGGTTGTTGTACAGTCGCATTCGTTTTAGATCCGTAATTATTTTAAATTTAAATTACTAAAAAGTTAAACTTTGTACTTATGTCGTGTTTAGTGTTTATCTTTTGTTAAATCATCTCCATTAATTCACCTGTGATAACCACTCTTTTACCTTAACTTTTTCACTGAAATGGAGTATGGTTTATAGGCCACTATTGAAAAAGTGAGACAAAATTTTACAAATAGAATGGCGTATTTTGGACGTGATCTGCGTAAGGTGCCAAATACGCCAGGTGATTCTTCAGGGTTAGCAGTGGAGTTCGTCTTATTTCCCATGATTTTAACCCAAACTTGCTGCAACAACAAATCGACGCATTATCTCGTAGCGTCCACACCTTGGAGATACAGAGACGTAGAAAAATCCTGCTCATTTACGGTGCTGACGAAGTGCAAAAGTTTCTCACTAGACCGCATGGCATCTTTGACTTCACTAAAACTTTGACGTCACCAAATGTTGGACAAACCTGGGCAGTGTGTTTGTGTTGAACTTTCATGGTCGTCATCGAGTTGCTACGTTGTCTGATCTCGGTCGAATCTCTATGGACGCTGTAATACCGGCTGTGATAAAGACTACGGCAGCACCCAAAACTCGACGCGGCAGCAAAAGATAAAGAAAAATGTAATTTAAAGCTTTTTGCAGACAAATGAGCTGTACATACCTGTAATGATTTTACATCCGTAACCAATCATTCTGTATATGACAAATATAATCAGGTCGATTTGCTCACCTGCTTCATTGTCACGTGTAGTTTTGCTGGTGGAGCACTTGTAATCGCTTCATACTGCGATTTCATTTTGGTGGACCCTACCACATAAACACCGCTCAAGCACCGGTTCGGTTTCCTGCACTCGTCGCGAATATATTTAAATGAATTACGCGTCACCAGCGTGTTGCGGGGCGCAAGGACAAATTTTGCATAACGTAGTGTTCACGGCTCCTTTGTTTTTGCTACCCATTAACATTTTTTTTGTTTGAAGACGCTATTTGAACGACTTACGGTGCTGTTATCGGATGTTTGTGTTTGTTAATCATACATCGATGCATTGTTGACTTTGCGTATCATTCATGTTGTTTATTTACTATACTAGCCGTCAATGTATAGCTACTTAATATCATTGTAACGCACAATAATATAGCTCACATTTTTTATTAAACTCGATTTATTTTTAAAATTCGAACGCTCTGCGGATTTTATTTAACTTTGAACGAACTCATCATTAATAGTTACGTGGAAGTGAAATGGATTCCAAAACTTCTGCATAATAAAATTATTGTCACGTAGAACAAATGTACAAAAAGATTTGGCATGGTTGACCACTTCGACGGATTAATAGAATAATTTATGTCTGTTAAACATACTTTAGTCTTTAACTGTTCCTAATAAATATTTATCCCATTAAACGGTAGTTTATTATTTATCTTTTCTAAGTTAAAATTTACTGATAACTTGGACCTCCACAAATTGGAGTCTGATTTTCAACATCAAATTCAAGCTATGTACAGGTACATATATTTTTGTTGCTTTTAATTCATAGTGCTCGACACCAAGAATTTATTACTAATTTGATAATAAATTTAAAAATCGCGACTACAACAGTGAGGCAACATTTATTTAAAAGTTTTTTTTTACTCGGCATAAGATTTAGGATAAAACACCACCTTCTAACTGCCAAACATTTAAAGTCATTCAAAATTAAAAAAAAAAAACTTGTTGTTATTTAATCGATCAAAAATTCTGTTTTAAATAATTACAATAAAATGTAAGTAATTTTTAATTCAAATCCTGCAAAGATATAAATTATAAAACGTAAATATTTCAGTTTATTATCAAGTCAATAAAAAAATCGATCGCTCTGAAACGTGGGCTATTTTTTATTCTCTTTGACTGTTACATGTCAATAACTTGACGATTGTAAATCTATCGGAAGAACTAGTTTTAAAAGAAATATCAATATTTTTTTTTTCTTAAACAATTGTAGAAAGGAACGATATATTGCTTTAACGTATGTTGTTACCTCTGACGTCTTGGTAAGGTGACGTCACGATTTGTTTCTTAACAAAGATATTTGAAAGACATACGTGACCGTTGGATTTCATAGATTTAAAAAAAAAAACGTTTGTCGTGAGCCATGTGTTAGACCCGCGGCGCTGGGATGCTGACCAGTTTGATCAAACGAAGGGGGCGCAATCAATCCACCCTAAAAATCAAAACAGGTTTTATGCAAGTACAGTAATTTGAATAAATTCTCACACGCGATAGACGGGACATTTAGCTGTTAAAATTTTTGCCGCTTACTGAATTTATAAATAGTAATGAGATAGAGTTAAGGGTTAAGAAAGGAATAGAGAAATAAAGCATTACGTTAAAACACGTCAAACAGGGATTTGTCTAACGGTCATCTTTAGAAAAACATCGGCATCAGATGCACGATTTATTCACCTCTTCGCTTTATGTTATAAAAACCTTTTTCTAAAATTTTTATAATCAATGTTAGAATTTGCCCTCCGTTTCTATTTCTTTTACTACAACGACCAGTTTCATAACTATATTTCTTATAGAAACATCGCGTTGTGACTAATTAAGTTGCAAATTGCGGTAGCTAAAAAGTCACCCTATGTATTTTTTTTAAATTATTATAATCGTTTTAGGATACGGCTACCGGAGCAGAGCGAAAATTTGTAGCAGCTTGCATATTGGATACAGCCTTCCGATTTTCGTTCGTGGTTTCAAATTTCGAACTTTATGGCCTCAGCGGTCATATGTTCTATGCAATATATGTAGCCTACTCACTACCACTGGACTATCTGGTTGCTTTTATTTGTTTAAGAATCTCCTTTTTTTAAATCAATAATTAGGAAAAAGGAAACTTGTAAAATGTAAATCATTTATTTGCACGATATTAAAATTCGACTTTTACCTAATTACCGTGCATCTGAATGTGTGGATCCGTATTAATTTTATAGAAATTGTCGTGCATAAATAATCACAGAGAATACACGCCGGCCGACTGCTTAGATATTCAAAATATATTAATTGGTAGAAAGTGATAATTTACAATGTAAAAGTTGATGAAAAATTTAAATATCGAATAGTAAAAACGTAATATTTTTATATATTAAATTCTCAATAAAGCCGTTAAGCTCTTGCATAAGTTTATTTTATTTCCGCAAAACTAATTTAAGTATTGTGGCGTTGACTGTACCAAAGCACCGCGTGTACAAGGGTAACAAAATACAAATTACAATAACCGGTACTATCTCTGAATTCAATAACCGAAGCTGAATTAAATAATATTTTAGTAAAATTGATTATTTTACATATCCCTATTATGGTACGTAATATATTATATATATGTAACACATAATATATAGTATTATGTTAAGAAATGTTACTCATATCATGGTAAGCAAGACGCAATAATATTTCTATCCCCGACTAGATTAAGGCCAGACTCTCCTCAAAATGCTACCTAATAGTCTTAAGTTATTTAAGCTATATTGCATGCAGATAAGTAACTTGTATACAGTACTTGTTATAAGGAAAGTAGAAGAGTTTGTCTGATGAAATCAAATGCATAACTTGACTTTTCGTTACTACTGAATATTTTGAAGATTGGATACTATAGGAAGAGCTTGTCATCGATTCCGTCAAGTCGTTTCAAGTTAGACCTGATATTTAGAGTTGAAGACACGACTGAAGAAGTAAGTAAGTAAGTAAAAGTAGCTTCAATATGTTTTTAGTACCTTGCTTCACGCATGTCATTTTAAAGTTTCGGATGTACACACCATTCAGCTTAAGATAAAGAAACATCTCTTTGAAATTATCCAATCTTAAATTTTAAGATATCTATACAATACAAAATAAACATATGGCTTTGGAAAGACAATGTTGTCTAGCGTGCGGAGAATGGAAAATCAAGAAGTCGTTCATTTTTGCGATGGACGGATCAAATGAGGTTTTTTACGCAACACGTTTTTGAGTACGAAGTGTTTTAGGAGAAAAAGAGAAGACTAGATTAGAAATAGCTTTATACGACATTTTACATAACAAAAAAAAACTGTAACTATCAAAACTAAAATATACAAACAAATACTCGTATTGCGTCCAACTTGACCGATAACATGTGTACTTTTTTTGGTGAATTTAATTTTATTTTGTTACCATACTGTTGTAGAATTACGATACGATTTTATTTAATATTATTATTGCATTATTAGAGGCCCTCTACTGATGGAGGCAGCGCAAGTCTGGTCAATGTGGCGATTTTTAAGGAAAGTCTATTTTGTATTGGGCGTCTATTGACTGAAATACTGATGATTACAAGTGTGAGCTTGTTAGTTCTTACTATGTGCTATAATAACAACAGCTTAGCTTATTTATTAAATATGTTATTTGTTGTACACGTTAGGTTAAGTTTATGTTTGTATAAATGGTGGGAGACGGTGAGAATGGTCGTCGAACAATCGTGTGGATCATGGCAGCCCTACCAAGAGTACCATATCGTATATAAGAAGATAAGGTTTTCTCAGTGATCGCGTGTGTCGGCTGGGCGGAGAGCAGTGGGCATCACGCGCTGGTCAAGGCCAGCCGCACGTCACGCCACCGGTTCATATCCGATGAGCCTTAGGACTAATTAAAACGTTGCTATTTTCACACGGCCCAGGTCGCCTTGACAGTTCGTTTCGCTGAATACAATTGCCCCGCCATTGTTTTAGTTGTTATCTGGCGGTCACGCCCTTATTATCACTGATTTATCGGCCATTATCGCACAATTAGCCGGTGTTTTTTATCGAAGAAAGTTTCAGCAGACGATCGTATCGACTTCCATAGATGCGGTATTGTTTATTTTTATACTTACTCTTTATTCTTTTTATTTACTATTTTTTTAAAGGTAAATGGAGTAAATATTGCCTTCTTGAGCAATACCGTTTTAATGTTCCACAAATGCAAGTCACCTCTTCAAATGAAGGGTAAATTATATATAACATGATAATTAAGCCATTACTTTAATTAAGATGGTTTGTTATAAATTTATTTATACATTTTAAGAAAACGTTCAGTGATAAAATCTTATTTATTTTTTTTATTTAATATTCTTTATTGTACACGATATGATTCATAATATACAGATACAATAATGTACAGAAAAGTACAATGGGCGGTCTTATCACACAAGGCAATCTCTTACAGACAACCACAGTAAGGAAAAGATAATAGTACTTGTAAAGGGTAGTTCGCGTGTACAAAAAGAAAAAAAAATACATATTCACAAACAAATGAAGATAAATATACATGAACATACATAGACATACATACTTAAACATACATACATGCGTATGTAACATATATACTTATAATTAAAAAAAAAAGGTTTAATACATATTATAAATATAATACAATAATAAATAAGAACATCAAACTGATTTGGATCGCACTTGCCTCTGATAAAATAAAGAAACAGAGGAAGAAAAAGTACTGAATGAAGGTATAAATAATCATAGATCTAGAAAATAATTTTTAACCATTTTCTTAAAAATAGTTAGTGACTTGGCACGTCTTATTGTCAGCGGTAAATCATTCCACAATCGAACAGCCTGCGCGGTGAAAGATTTGGCCATAAACGAGGAAGAGTGCGCCGGTATTTTTAATTCCAGATTATCTGATGATCTCAAAGACCTCTCATGTGTATCACGAAGAAATTGAAACCTTGATTTGAGATAAGAGGGAGTGAGTGGATTGAAAAGAATATTATAGAGTAAATAAAGTATGTGAGCATTCCGGCGAAGCCTTATTGGTAACCAATTGAGCTTAGCGCGAAATTCCGAAACATGATCATATTTTCGGAGGCCAAATATGAAGCGAATACAAAAGTTATGAAGGCGCTCAAGTTTATTTAGTTGGTTTTCAGTGAGGTCTAGATAGCTGACATCTGCGTAATCAAGGATGGGGAGAAGGAGTGACTGTGCAAGAGAAATTTTAGTAGTGGTAGGTAAAAAGTAGCTAAGACGTCGCAAAGACCTTGCCGATGCAAATAGTTTACGGCTCATTTCCCGAACCTGTGGACCCCATGAAAGCAGTTTATCGAAATGAATGCCAAGGTTTTTAACTGTCTCACTGAAAGGAATCACAGTGCCGTTACAAGCTACGGATGGCAATAACGCCCAGTTTAGTTTGGATAGCATTCTACTGCTGCCGATCACAATGGCTTGCGTTTTAGATGGATTGACGGCTAATCCATAGGCCTTGCTCCACTTGCAGATGCTGTCCATATCACAGTTTATGCAGGCAATAGCTTCCGCAATCTTATCCAATGGTGCTTGGGAATAAATTTGAAGATCATCTGCATAAAGATGGCAGGCAGAACATAATTGTTGGGAAATTGTATTAATAAATAGAGCAAATAGAAGAGGAGATAGAACGCCGCCCTGAGGGACACCGACAGTTGTAGCGCAATAAGAGGAAAAATTGTCATTAACGCAAACTCGCTGTCGGCGTCCACACAAGTAACTGCGAAACCACGTGATTGCCATTGGAGATATATTAAGAGAACTCAATATGCCGAGCAGAATATCAAAATCGACGGTATTGAAGGCATTACTGAAATCGAGGAGAGCAAGAACTGTTAACTTACCCTGCTCCATACCTTGTCTGATGTCATCTGTAATATTAACTAGAGTAGTGGTAGTGCTGTGACCTGCTCGAAAGCCGGATTGAATGGGATTAAGGAGATTATTTTTAGACAGGAATTTACAGAGCTGAGTATGGATTAAACGTTCTAAGACCTTGGATAGAAATGGCAGGATTGATATAGGTCGAAAATCCGACAGGGTAGACGGGTTAGACTTTTTAGGAATGGGAGTGATTTGTGCATTTTTCCAAACTATTGGGAAGGTCCCACTAGTGATAGAGAAGTTAAGGACATGGCAAATAATTGGTAAGATTATGTCGAGGATGGGGAGGATCATTTTGCGACCAACACAGTCACTTCCCACTGCATTTGAAGAAATTGACATAATGCTACTCTCAATATCACATGCAGCAAACCGTTTGAAAGTAAAGAACGAACAGCTGGGAGGGCTACGGTTAGACAAATGCCTAAGAGTATTTTCTTTGGATGCGTCACCAAGTATGGATGAAGCAGAGAAATGATTATTAAGAGAGTTTAAGTCAATATTTCTCGGAAAAGAGTTCTGTTTTGATTTACCTATTCCTAAAGTCTTTAGAAATTTCCAGACCCTAGCTGGGTCTTGATTTTCAAGTGATTTATGGAAATAACGGCGCTGTGCATACCTACATACCTTCCTGCAGTGATTCCTAATTGCGGTATACCTTTCCCAATTAGCATCAGTTGGGCGGCATTTGTATCTAGATTTTGCAGCGGCTTTTTTAGCTAATAAAACTTTGATGTCGCTAGTGAGCCAAGGCGAAGGAAGATGTTTCAGTTTGATCAACCGAAAAGGAGCGTGGACGTCATAAAGTTCGATCAACTTATTGTTGAAAAAATGTACTTTATGGTCGATACAGTTTGAGCCGAAGAGCGGATTCCAATCAATTTTCTTAGCATCACTGTGTAGTTTTTCTACATTCATACCATCAAAATTTCGTCTAAGAAGTGTTCTCTGAGTAGCTTTTGGAGGTCGAATACGATAGGATAGGAAAAGTAAATCGTGATATGAGAAATTATCAGCAGAGCATTGACCATATTTAGCCACATGATCACAGCAGGACACAAATATCAAATCAAGAAGAGAAGGAGAACAGTTTGGAAAGTGGTGAGTGGCAGCAAGTGGGAGGATAGAGAGCTCGCACGACTGAACGGTGTTATGAAGAGAGGAAGAACGGGAATCTTTCTTAAGGAGACAGGTGTTAAAGTCACCCATGATTATGCTGTGACTATACGAAGGTACGAATTTCTCTAGAAGAACCTCCAAAGATGAGAAATAGTCTATTCGAAGTGAGGGACAGTAGTAAACGCCAAGAAGAACTTTAGTGTGCGAAAGTTCCACCTCTAATAAGAGATGCTCACCAGCATTTGGGAGCGGTGGCTGTGGTGACGCACTAATCACAGTATATGGTATGTGAGAACGTATGTAAATGGCAACACCACCACCGCCACCCGTTACGCGATCATTTCGGATGAGATGGAATCCAGGAAGAGAATAGGAGGTAGAGGAAAGACAAGGTTTCAACCAAGATTCGGAGACGAGGATAGCATTTATATAATAACAGTCAAAGGTAGCCAACATATCCGGGAAATGAGCAGGAATGCTCTGAGCATTTATATGAACAACATTAAAGTTTCCGGGAACATCAGAGAACTGCGACGAGAGACATTGTGCTGGAGAAAGCAGACTTTTGAAGCTATCATCACTACAACAAGATGCGAAGTCATCACTATCATTATTAATTTCAATGTTAGGCAATGACATTGTCTATGACGAATATATCTATCAATAATATAATATTACGCTAAAATATAATATTTTACACTTGATACGTATACGTACTTAATACTATCTTGATATATATAATATTTAAAATAATAAAACAATACTTTATATATATACGAATATATGTGTATATATACATAAACAGGATCTATATGCCGGGTGTAATATAAGTACGAAAAATGATATTAATAATAATCAATTATTACAAAGTGGAAGAATTTCAGTGTCATTTGAGTTTTGATTTTTGTCCGGGCAAATTCAAAATATTTTGTGAGACGCGATTATGTGAGAGTCGAATAGAAGTTATATTTGCTTGTACAGTGCGAAAATAGTTTGACATTGTATTTTATATGAAAACGAAATGAATGACATTACAAAATGGAAACGAAATATAATATAATAGAATCTCTATTTACCCGGACAAAAGTTCAACATAAATTTAAATATTTCTCTCCATGAACAAAATCATCTTCTGGCAGCTCGTTTAGTTTTGGGCGCTGCTGTTGCTTTCGTGGCCGTCAACTTTTCTGCGTCTTCAGAAATCAGGTCAAGTTGCTTATGCGACGTAACGCGATGACGATTTCCGGAGCTTAGGACATAAATATTGCCGTCGCGGGTCCAACAGTTCGTAATGCCAAACTTTTGGCGTGCTGCCATAAACACCTCGTGCCTTCTCTTGGTCAGGAACTCTGACAGTGTAATGCCGGATCCCTTTAATTTGGTTTTATTGAACCAGATCTTGTCTCGAGAGCTGATGTCTCGCATCCTCAGCAGGATGGGCCTCGGCTGATTGGATGGTCGGCCCATGCGATAGCATCTCTGTATGTTTTCGACACCAAAATCTCTGAGCTGCAACCGCTGTTTAATAGTATCCGCGACCAGTTGTGCAGCATTTTCGCCTGGGGCCTCTGCAGCACCGTGCAGCAATAAAATTTTCCTTCGCCTCTGCATTTCTATGTTGTCTACTGCGTGGTCCAAAGTCTCTATTTGCTTTTGCAGTAGACATAGGGCTTGGGTAACAAAGGCACGGAACACGTGAAATTCAGCAGCCAAGTTAGGGTTGCTGGATGTTGCAGCTGCAGATTTTTGTAACTGAGCTTCAAATGCAGCCATTCTATTGTTGAATTCTTTTTTCAATTCATCCACAGAGGTTTTTATTGAAGAATCCATTGCGGGGTAGATGAGTTAAATATTAAGTGATATTACGAGAGACGAAAGCAAGGAATTTAGTGAATAACAGCAAAGAGAAAAACACTAATCCCGACAGATAGACACTTATGCTTTGTTTTTATACATGTAGTAGAACTCAAAGACTTTTACACAAATTTTAAAACAATAAATATTCACAGAGCACTTTTTTGTGTCTATCCTCTTAACTACCCTCGTAGTAACTCTAAAATCGTAAAAGTTAAAGGTAAAAATAAATAACAATACACTAATTACATTTCCCGCTTATAGTAATATTTTTCGCTTAAATTTAATAAGTATGTTTATGGCCATCTCGACCGAGTCGAGCAATCCTGTATTAGCTAACGCAACTTTGTGAGACTCTCGGGATAGTACTCTCTTAAATTGATTTGCAATCTTGCGTTGCGTTTTGTGTAAGGTTTCCCAGTGGTGACCACGAGCCTGCGTGGGTAGGCCTCCAATTAGGTAAACAGACGACTTAGTCAAGGTCGCGAACGTCGTGGCAATCTTTATGGTAGCCTTGCAATGGGTATATATCAACTGAAATGATGATCATGAGTAAGATGAATATGGTGTATGTACAATCAAAGTCAAGGCGGATGTAGAGTTAGTGAAAATTAAAGAGGGTCCCTATAACCCACCAGAGAGCGCAGCGGAACGAGAGATGAAAAATGATTACAAAGCGAAATCGCTCAAAATCGACAAAGACACGGCGCGTTACGCGGCTTTGTCCGCTTGTCGGACGTCGTGATTTATGAACGCCGCGGGAATCGAACAGCATGCAAAATGTTGCGTCACTACTCGTACGCACAACTATGACCGCACTCATAAAACGTGACGCAGACTAATCTATTTCCCTACCCGAGTCTTTATACACTGGTAAACGAGGATTAACTTTAGCTATATCTTTAGTAGCATGCGGCCGTTGGCGCGATCAAAGTGCACCTAGTCCGCAGTAGTAATAAATCGGACGAATGAGACGTCATTCCGATTCGATACGTATCGAACGCGGGGGATTCGGTGCTCGGCTTCGCCATTGATTAAGTACAGCTATTTAGCCCGGAGGGGATTACGTACTTTTACATTAGAAATGTACACGGATTAAATTAGAAACGTAAGGCATTAGTGAGCGGAGTTCGACGAAGCTCTTTTTTGTTATTAAGCGGTTTATGACCTTATTTTCTAAGTCCGAGACGCCAGCAAATAAAACAAAATCGCTTTGGTTTTGTTAAGTAACTTAAGTACAACTCCATGACTTAGGTTCCAGCTTAGCCTTAGCTCGTATGAGACATGTTTCCTAGAAAAATCACATGGAAGCTGGGTGACATTGAGCGGCGACCACAAAGTTCAGATAGCTTGCCCATAACGTTCGTCTTAATAGGAAGCCAAATAATCCAATATGACTGAGGGTTATAAGGGAAATATAACCTGTCTGTTTCTGCTCCGGCGTGATAATTACCACAGTCCCTGATCCAATCCTGGATAAGTGGTAAACGGTGTCGTAAAGCACGAAGAAGATATTGGGACAGCGTCTGGTGCGGCGCGGCTCGAAGAAGGACTTCCTCGAGCCAGTACCTTGGACCTTAAAGGGGATTTAGCACAGTCTCTAAAATTATTAATGACAGAAGCACTTATTATAGATTAATCGAGAATTAAAAAAGCACGCCCTCAAGATATAGAAACGAGGCGACTGTGCCCAAGGCGGCAGGGCAGTACAGGTGTCTTGCGGAAAGTTTTTATGTAAATATTTGTTTTGTATCTAGAGAATCTAAAGCGTAATTGTCCTATATATATATATATATATATATATATATATATATATATATATATCAAAATAATTTTAATAAAAACAATAAAAGTATACTGCTGAAAATAACTCGAGTAGCAACAACGACATTTACTAAATATGTACATACATTGCTTCATTTATGTCAACAGATATACTTTAAAATTATCTACAGAAACAATAAAATATTCTCTTATTACAAATATGAAAACAAAGTGTCTTAAAAGTGATAGTTAAAAGGAAATATTTCGTCAAAATTAATTGTCAGGATTTTTTTCTTTTTTTTTTAGTATAAAGATTAGATGTCATCTATCGCAGGTATAAAAAGAGAAACATCGGTATGATAATTATAACCGAAATTGATATTAAAATTAAGAAAAAGTATAGAAATCTGTTTTTTACATATATCGATAATTCACACATGTTATAGACAAAAGGTACATTAAATATGATAATTAAAAACAATATTTAACGTCTAAATTATTTGTTTGAAAAAATTTTTTTAATTAGATAGCAAATATGTTTATTGTTATCTATAACAGCCACGAAAAACAGAAGGTTGTAATCTAATATATAAAATTCTCGTGTCACGGTGTTCGAACTTGAACTCCTCTGAAACGGCTTGACTGATTTTTACCAAATTTAATATGCGTATTCAGTAGGTCTGAGAATCGGCTACTATCTATTTTCTATACCCCTAAGTGATAAAGGTTGTTCACACTTAAAAAAAAATATATTTTTTTTAACGAAATTTTTTATTTTTATTTTTTTATGATACAGCATACAAGAATACATGCAACCATAAATTTTCACCCCTCTACGATCAACCCTTATTTTTTATTAGTAAATTAAAATATCAATTTTTTTTGCAAAACAACGTTTGCGGTATCAGCTAGTAATTAATAAAAGTACTGTGTACTGGCAATTTAATTTTAAAAATGTAAATGATTGTTGTAGTCATTGTGTGGAGGTGGCGTAGTGAGCTCCGGTGGACTGACGCAGGGCACAAAGCGGTGGCTGGCGCGCCGGAGGTGTGTCTAATGTGGACTAATGTCTCCACGCACAATGCGACCCGCGGACAAAACTTCGCTGATGTTTGGTTGCATTGCACCAGTACACGTTTAAATTTAAAATAATTGTCAATATCTATACGTATCTCTACATACCTTGAATTATAAATTGAGGGTTAATGATTATCATCATTTCAGCTACAGGACCTCCATCCCTGGACGTCCTTTTTTGGAACATTAATGACGACCATTTTGGCTTTCTTAACTAAAAATGAAACTAAGATGTTTGTATTTGATCATTTTCACAAGTGTCTTTATGAATTAAATCTTCAGTAATTCATATTAAGGCTATTATATTGTCACTTTAAAAATCTTTTACGCACTATTTTTTTCATGATAATTCAATATCATTAGCCAGTCTTTTACCAACTTCAAGTATTGTTCTGAATGACAATTATGAGTCGTATCTTTAAAAGTTAAGATAAAGTTGGTACTATTAACATGATCCACGTAAAGTATAATTTTAAAAGTGTTTATCACGACATTGCCCGTATTGTACAGTACAAGGATACCGTCTCGGACGAAACAATGGATACATACGCAGCGTCCTCATCCATTGGGCTGACACGTACGCTGTTAGAACGGGCTGAGGATAATGAATACAGATACACGGCTATTTAACTTCCTTCGTAGCAAGATGAAGTGAATATTAATATACTTTTCGCTTCGGATGTTTTACTTTAAGGGTAAGAGCTTAATGTAAAGGGCAGTACACATTGACTCATATGGTGCTACTCAAGAGGCTAATAATTTTTCCTTTCATTTTTTAACAATAATTGGCGCTTAGCATACTGTTACAGTTTGCCAAACATATCCAAGTAAATTTAAAATGGCTGTGGTCTGGCCAGACCACTGCTCTTTCAACTTGCCAGTCAGTATGTGGTGACATAGTACGAAAAATTGATAGCTGAGCTGATTGATAGGTCTTAAGATTCTAGTGGAGACCATGCAAATCCTTATGTAGTGTGAAAAATTGTAAAGTTATTTTAATTTAAATTAATAATTAAAAAAGCATGCATATGTAATGTTAAAACGAAAACCGATGCTCTTATGCATAATAAAATAAAACTGTGTAGTTATTAATTATAATTAAAGACTATATGTTACATGTATATTTATATTACAGCAACACTAGATAAGATAAAAGATGAAATTAGTTTATTCAACATTGGTACTTTTAATAGAATTTTTATTGATCGTCAACTTATTTTTAATCTATTTTATTAAGAAACCTTAAATAGTACATTCAATATTAACGAATCATTTCTCACTGCAATAATTTGAACATTGTGTTTCTTTAGTTTGTTCTGTCCAATGAGAGTTAATTTTGTAAACAATAATAATAAATAATATAGTTTGGGCATGAATTACTCTACTAGTAAAAGTACGTTCGTAAAAGTGATCACAAGAAAGGTTTTTGGACTTTTTTGGGCTTTCAGGTCAGGTTTGAAACCAGCATAGCTTAATTTTTAGTCATTAGATGTCATTTTAGGTGAGCTTAATTTATTACTATCACCATAATCATCATCTTTTCAATAAGACAGCAGGATATAGGCCCCCATAGATTTTCATTACGACCGCCTAAAATCGACTTGCATCCAACACATTCTATTGACTTTTTAGTCTCTTTCCACGTTGTGGCCGGGCTTTCTATACCTGCTGGTCCGTGATTTCACCTTCAGCACTTTAAGGTCCCAGCGGCTAGCTGTTCTCTGCATTACGTGGCCTGCTTATTGCCACTTCCACTGGATATAGTGTATATATTTTGGATCTACGGATATGTTTTCTGATCTTTCTGTTTCGATCACGTAGATAAACCCCGAGTTCTTCTGTACACAAATGATCACTAGAAGTTTCAAAAGTAGAAATTGAAATAAATAACCTATATAGCTCCATAATACTAAGTAATGACGAGAGCAAAAAGTTCTCATAGGGGATATTGGTTTGACGAATATACTATGTGACATCCGCCTTTGTGTGTCAGAAGGAGCAAGAATTGTAGTGGCTCGACGACCGCACATGCGGCGGCGTGGCGGCGGCGTGGCGGCAACGGGGCGGCAGCGACGCGCGCGTGACGTGAATACTACGCATTGTTTGTTACTGTTTTAGTGACGCTCTTGAGAAAGACTGGACGATTCAACGCTCCGAAACTTTTGACTGCTCATTTTGTTACCCAACTACCCGACGTTTCATTGTATAGTTTACAATGTGGTCGCGTGAGATTTCTTACTTCAGAGCTAGCTAAATAGACGCTACTTTTAACGCTGGATGGTTTACACTCAACAGTTTTCATTCCGGTTTTTAGCAAACATCGATCGGTATACAACATACGATTTAACAAAGTTGGATTACTATTAGTAATATTAACCACAGCCTTATAATTCGATAAAGCCTTTTAATTATCTTTGTAATAAATTGTAGAAGATCATTGGACAAATACTTGTACTAAAAAGTTTTATTTATTGATTTTCTAGATAATAAAGCTTGAGAACGAATTGCTCTATTTATGTATCAAGGATATTGTAAAAGTGACCACAAAAAACCCGCCTGAGTTTGTTATGGGCTCTTCTCACATTATAGCGCGTTTGGAGCTTTAAATAGAAGGCTTTATAGGGGAGTTAAATCTGATTCTAGTTTCTATCAAACCGGCCTTTTCTGGCATTCTTTTAATGACGTTGACAAATATATAAATATATGAATAAGTGAAATAAAGCTAGCTTCCAGTAAATAAATAATTGTTGGTTCGTTATTTAAAGGTGCGGTATTAAACGCCAGATAATTACCGAATCAATCATATTGTTCTAGAAACAGCGCTTCATGACTTCTAGGAATGCCGTCTGTTAGGCGTGGTAGCTCTTAGTTAGGCTGCGCGCGTCCTAGTCTTCAGCACGCAAAAGCCCGATTCGGAGGAACCACAGTACAGTTAAAACCGTATGGCCATTGTCATTTATTAAAGTATTTTTATATTTAATTTGAACCTAAATAAATCATTATATATATGGGCTCGTGTATCATAAGGGGCCGCCAATCCTGGATCATTCCAGAAGGAAGCATTGCTGGAGTTACTCTATTTCGTCTTCCAGTGCTAACACATTCTAAAGTGGTAGTTACGTTTGCCAGAAAATAACTTACGACCAAATCGCAGTTCAGTCTCCTCGGTACCACTTGAATCAGAATTTTTAACGGGTATCATCGACAAATGACAGCCCTAAGGTCCCGTCGATGACGCCGCTGATTCTTCCGCCAGTTCACTCCATGTAACGTCCAATAATATGATTTAAGAGCTTGGCGGCCTTCCGATTCAGTGAAAAAAGAAGTTTACCGATATGATACTGAAGTATACAGAAGTTACTAAATTTATACATATCAGTGTAGTCGCTATTTCATTACACTATTCTCGTAGAAATGGACTAGGTTTTTAAGTACTATAACAACATTGTTATAATTATTGGCTTACGTTTGCTTATAACCTTCGTCGTGCCGTTAAAGTCACAGGACTAGCATTTGTGCATTTTAAGACAGAGTGGTGCAGCTGCTATTTGTGAGCTATGTACATATCGTGGTGGTTCAGCCTCTGATGAACACTGTTCGATAATTGTGCAATTAATAGATACAGCGATGATTATCGCCATTATCTGCCATGGACGATTTCTAATACAGACGCGGACCGTCCATTGCCTGGGCGTTGTCTTTTATCCTTAAATCAGGACCCTTCATTGGGTAGGAATACAGGTGACTTGATTTCATACTGTCAAACGTTATAGTTATGATGCTGTAGAAAAAAAATAACACCTTTTTTTAAGACTCGAAGAAATTTTTTTTCTATATCGTATAACCTATGATTTTAAAATTAAAATTTTTAGTTTTGATTGATTACAATGCTTTTTACAGTATATTTATTTTTTAACGATAATGTTTCGATTGATATTTTAATGGCCTCTCTGGTAAATTTGTTAAGAGAAAAGAGTTGTTTCTACTATTTTAATCGCAATTCAATATTTTTTTTCTTCATAAAAACTGTTCTTGTACATTCACGAAAATTTAAAAAAAATGTTTAAAGTATTCGAGCCGTTCTTGAGTTTAGTGCATAGCAACACACCTAGTAATTCATCTTATATATATTTATATATATTAAATATACTTATATAATATTAATATTTATATATAAAATATTAGATATGGTTACTGTTCACAGAAGAAGGAGAAAAACTTAGTGCGAAAACCGCCTTCTCATCCTCAAAAGTTGGACTTGCATTGTGACTTGGACACGCTAATACTGATCAGAGACTCCAGGGTCTCAAACTCACTACAGGATAAAATGCTATAAATGTAAATGTTTTAAAAAATTTGAATGTAGGAGTAAAACTCATTCGTTACCTTTAAACTTTTAATATCTATTCCCAATCATCCTTTATAAAGTGATCCCTCTTAAATAAGATACTTTTATTTATTTTTTACTTGAATTTGACAATTACTTCTGACGGTGCAGTCCGCGGGGTCAAATGGTAAATAATTTTAGATACATTGTAATACAAATTATGTTAACGCATTTTATTCCTATATTATCATTACGATATTTATTTTATTATCAAAATATTGGTATATATATGGGGTGTACCATACAATAATTGAAAGAGAATTGGTCCTAACTTCTCCATCTTGTATATTTTTTATTATTACATATGACATCACAAATTTTATTTAATCAAACGCGTCATCAGAAACACGTGTTATTATCGACGTAAATTATCAAAGCAGAAATGGATAATTAAATAATTTAATTATCAATAAATATAAACAAATATGTCGTGTTCACAACTGGCGCATATTTTCGCTAATTAGAAACGGATGCGTAAGTCATGGGTTAATAGAATTAATTAACAAGTTGTAACGAGTCGCTATCTGGTTATATCGAAGTTCATCTAAACCTGACTCTGTAACTGGAACTTGATGGAAGGCTGTATTCATCGTATCTGCTCGTTTATCGGTTGTCTATTACTTTTTGGGTGCATTGGTTAAGTCAAGAAAATTTTGTATTAAAAATGTTAACAATAAGACTCGACTAAAATTTCTAATGACAGGTTTTGCCTAAAACTCTCGTCAAAGCTAGAATTACAAAATATCTATAAATATATATATCAAGCATATAATTGCTTCGTATACTTTAGTACCTCTGTGACGTACTTACTACTAAAACAATTTGACCTATTTATTTGCATTTCATCATTATCACCTCATTTCCATTAAAAGTGGTGGAAAACCGCTTACATATAGCATTTTCTGATGACTTTAAAATGGTTGTCAATCAACTTTGTGAGCGGATGTCTTGCTCTGGTGGTCTGTCACACTTAAGACCCCAGTGATCATCTGTTCTGTGCTATGGGGGTTGCATGTTGCTCCATTTACTTCCGTCAATCCGTTGCATATGGATCTTCTTAGTCATGGTTTGATCTCATAGAGAAATTCCGAGCATAGCCCTTTTCATAGCGTGTTGAGCTATTGTAAATATAAGAATGAGGTTCGAAGTGAGAGATCAGGAAAGTATTAGTGTGGTAAGACATCATCGGTAACACATAAGAGTAATAGACTAGAAGATGATAATTAATTCAAATTTACATATCTATGATTGATATGAATTTTATTTATTGATATTGGCGTATTTAATAATGTACGTGTAACTGGATAGTGATTGTATATGCTGTTTGACCGTGAGTTACGGAGAAGCGCCGCTCGGAAGGCGTACGGTACATTTCTAATTTCGCAATTTAAATTCGGGATACCTGATAATAAGTCTCGAGCGACGTGTTGCCGGTAAATTAAATTCGAGATTAGCATCGGCAAGAAATCGGCGGTTGCATGGTGCGCGGCGGCGCTCGCCTCTAGCCGTCACACGTGCTTAATTTTTAAAGTGTCTCTTCTTATTAAGTTCTCGCCATTTGAATAGGCGCGCGTGTGTGCGTGCGCGATGCGGTCGTTACCCTAATTCGGGAGGCGCTCACAACAAAAACAACGGAGAGACAAAGAAAGTGCATTTTCCTCCGCTGTAATCGTATATTATTTGGAGCGCTATACATTATTCATGAGCGTATGATACGTGGAGCCAGGTCCGTACGGTCGGCAGCCGCGTCCGCCCGCCTTTCCGTGGAATTTTAACAAAGACGCACCGGCCGCCGTAACTGTGGCGTGCCGTGACGGACTTCAAATGATAATAGTTATTTGTGTTGCAATTATATAAGTATTTGTAATTAATACGGGCCGTGCGCGAATGAGGGTGCGTCGACAGTGATCGCGGGTGTTAGAAAAACAAAAATAAATGTTCTTCAATTATTCTCTAAATATCTGGGGCAACTATATCCAGGTGTGGACGTCTTATGGCTAAAGTAATGATGGTGCTGACTTCAATTATTGATTTATAAATTAAAATCAAATTTCAAAAAAGAGTATGTGCAAAAAAATGTACGCCGAGATAAATTGTTATTGGTTCAAAATAAAAAAAAAAAGTAGATGAAACCCAGAAGTCGCTGTTAGATCTCTAGTAAGTTATATTCTTCATATAAAGTAATGATTCAAAAGTGTTTCTTATAATTAATATAATTAATCTTCGAAACTTTTAAAATTGGCTTTAGACTGCAGATTTGAAAATAAAGATTTTTTAAATAAATGTTAGTTTTTTTTTAATATAAATAAAAAAATAGCTCAAGGCGCAGGTATCCCTGAGTGAACTGTGAAGTAATAAATATAGAATGTTATTATGCAATAATAATTTATGCTGAGGCCAACTGTGCAAGTCGCTGGTAGTTTAGCAACACCCTGCTTGCGTGGATCGCGGAAACCCGCATACAACAACGCGGGGCATTTCGAAAAATGGCAGAGAGCGCTCACAGCTCCAACATACTTCGGTATATCGTACAGATCTAAATGTTTTCCATTCTTGTACAATGAAGCTCATTGATAATGGATTATTAGATAAATACCATTTCTTTTGCTAGATTATGATAGCAAAAAAATAGCATAGCACTGGAAATACCGTTATAACATTGCTAAATGCTAAGTAGTCATGTAGGAAATACTGTAAAATACCGATTTAGCCCACTGCACAGCGCATGCCTTCCCTAAAGATATCTATGGGGGATATAACATAATCACCATGCTTGCTAGGAGGATTAGTGATCATAGTGTTGTATTATGATAAGCAGAGGACGCTGCCATCCTCTGAAAACTTGTTTGTGAGAAGTGGTTATCCTACATAATGAATGCACAAATGGGAATTATATAATATTGTATCTAGGATATCGAAACCACTGGGCTACCATTGCTCAATATAATATAGCACCATATTACTTATTATTAAACTTATTATACTTATTTGTAATATAAATAACTTTAAGAGAACACGTTTAATATTACATTGCCAGTAATTGGTTTCTTTATAAATAACAATAGACTGACTGTTTATCTTGATTTCAGTTGATCTAGAAATTAATTTTTAAAATAAAGAAATCGATTCTAAATTTGAATTTAAACTGAAAAGAAAATATTACGTGTCAAATTATTGGTAGCACGGGTTTAAAGTCTTTTATGTACAAAGATTTATTGATAGTGTTTAGGACAGTTTTATTTTAGATCAAAGACTAAAGTAAAGTCATAATTATCATCTATTCATCTGTATTCGTTTTGTCCTTCTTATAAAATCATTTGCTCAATAAGTAGAAAGAGAAATAACTTGTCTGTACATATGAAAGAAGATATTTATATATATGATATCGCTAAGTTAAAAAACCACAGTACCGATCATCTTAAAAATTTGCATATATATGTATTCTTTTACGGCAAAGGTTTATTTGTTATCTATATAGCCACCAGATGTCGTTATAATCTTTGACTTAACTTTCAACTAGTTGTAATGAAACTATTTTCACGTGTTCATTTTTTTTGCAGATATATACTTATTTTTTATATTTACGTTAAACTTACTGTTATAAAAAGCCACGAGATAGCGCTGAGGAATTATGTAACCTTATTACGTGGATATTATTGTAAATTAAATTTTTTAAATTTTTTATTTTTTAAATTAAAAAAAATTATTGTATCTTTTTAAAAAAGTATATTTCATTATTTTCAAGGTAAAATTACTTGAAATCTATGCATCCTATGATCGTCTATAGTTACTATGCTTGTCCTATTTGATTATAATTGTGTAAATTGTCCAATTGCTCATAATTATTCTCGTAGGATCATGTACCCATGCCCAAATTACAGAAACTAGAGTGAGATTGAGCTTGTCTATTATGAAATTCTACACTTTAAAGCAAATAAAGACTGTTTAAGAACTTCTCCTTTAATCAATTAATAAAATAATTGGCCAAAGCGAAAATTTCTTTAGCGTAAAAAATGTGACGAACAAAACTTGCGATTTTCTTGCTGACTGTACGCGGCGGTATCTAAACGCCGTGGTTTGCGGGAGCGGCACTTATCGCGGTTTATTGTTGCTAAGTGTTTATTTAAATATTGCCCTCGCCGTTGCATTTCCTCGTCTATCAGTTCATCTTCCCGTGATGTATTCTCGTATTTATGCGCTCCTGGTTTGAATATAGTTTTGGAGCAGACAATGTCTGTTGCAATTAATTCGGAGAGTTCGCGTCATCAGACAAGGGCTATTACCGGCTTCCTAAAGTTGGAATCGTTAGTGCGACAGTTGTTGCATCTCTAAAGTTACGGTCGGCGTTTATTTTCCGATATAAGGCTGCGTTTACACTAAAGTTGTGCAAGGATGTGTAGCGAAGTATATGATATGACAAATCTCATGCTACATAGCATCGCATATCTAGTGAAAATGAAGCTTAACGCATGAGTTATAATAATAACTTTCCTGACTTTACATTATTACCAGATTATTTGATATCGATTAGAGTTTCGGACCTCATTGGCAATGCTTGGGAAAATGAATAAGAGATGAGGACTTGTAGTAACAATGGGCTGGCCATATAGCGGGCGGAATAGATGGCTGCTGACCCCTCGAGGGTCTGGTGTACCTAGACTGGCAAACACAGCAACAACCCACAAGGAGAACGTATGGCCTTGGTAAGATGGTCGGGAGAAGTATGGAGACACAATGGTCAAATTTTTTTTTCAACCTATTTATCTTCAATGATCTGTAAGCCTATGCCAACTTATAAGATTATTTGACCACTTAGACCGGAAAACAAAGTATATTTGCCAAACTAAACATATGGAATTCTTTTAAAGACCAATTATTTAACGAATTATGCTAAAATAGTTTATTAAAAAACAAACACACAAATTAACAATTCGTATATATTAATGTATATAAATCGGCAGATGTTCTCCTAACATTTGCAATGACCTCAGCGTCGATATCTGTGACGGTGAATTAATTGGTTTGATTACAGCCTGATATTGTGTCGAGGTCTTTACATTTAAATTAACAATCGTGTCAAAAAATATTTTTAATGTGATCTTGACAATTGGCTCTTGTGTCTAAATCCACGGTGACATTTGGCACAGAGAAGTCAAGAGGGTAAGGATGCGTTGCGATATTTTCATTGATTTTTACGAAATTCTGTAACAATAAACAATTTATTGCTTTATGTTGCAATTATATACGATGTTTATTTTTCCTCAAGAGCTGGGAGTTAGTGTTTGACAAGAGGATAGATATGAACTCTGTTTACGACAGTTTTTGGATTATGACCTGATCGGAATCTCAGGTCCATATCATGGACGCCGGAAGCCGCTGGATGTAGGCAGCACACCTGTCATCGTGGCGACCTTTGTGGGAGGCATATACCTTACAATAGACGTCTATCGGCTGTATGATGATGATATTTAACTTTTATATTGTTATGAATAATTCTACGTCAGTGGAAATATAAGAAGCTAAACATTAATATATGGTTTAAAACTTATATGCAGTAATCTGTCTATAACGCGTTTTCATATTACGAGATTTCATGTACTTCGTGTTATAAGTATGTACCCCATATAACACTTGTATTTTTCACGTTTAGCGTTTACGTAAGAACGTATTGCTGGTCATAAGACCATAATTTTTTTTATTCGTTCGGACGCGTTCGAAATTAAATTTGAACCCGGATTTAAATTCAGACGCCATCAGTGATGTGACCGCAGTCATTGCGTTTGCTTTGATGAACAAATACATGTACGCATGGTTTAACTTCATTGCTAATCTATACTAACTATACTAGTTATATTTTTGTACAATGAAAAATTCTTTACCTTTTATATGTTAGATTATTCCGGTATTGAAAGAAACTGTTAAACATGGAGTGCATTCTGTAACGCAATAAGTAAGTGTCACCATTATTAAAAGTTATTGTAAGTGGCGGTGATTAGTTAATAGAAATCGAACAGCCGCTAATAGAGTGGGCGGCTAGTAAGGCCTGGCGAACTGGCAACGGATGTGCCCGCCCTTAGTTGATTAAATTTCCCCAAAAGAAAATTTAATTAAGAGAGTTTTTTTTTCTTTTTATTTTACACCCCAGATTTCATTATTGGCGCGCAACGCGCTAAAGGGTTTAATCTGTAGGCTTACAAAGGTACAGACATCTTTCTAAAAAAAATATTTGCTTTTTTTTGCAAATATCCTATTTTATTAATTAATTATTTTACCGCATTATACAGGGTGATTGGTTATAGTTGTAAGACTTTTAAAGGGTCAAGGGGTAGACATAGCACATTTGTCTACCAAAAAGATTTATAGCTTTTATTCCTACTTAAGTATTCTTATAAAATGATCAATCTGAAATAAGTTAATGTGACGTTAATGTAAATTTGTTTTTTCTTTTAAAATGCATCAGGACAATAAATATTAACAGTACAAAGTGTGCAGGAACAGACAGTCAATAACATTTAATTTTAAAACGTATTAATAAGAATCTTGAAACACTTTTTATGTTATTTTATTATGCTATTTATTATATCTGAAACCTTTGATTTTTAGATAGGGCCATCATACAATAGTTAACTACAAATGAGCAACACATTCACTCTTTTAAAGCTCACACTAATTACCAAATAATTTATATACGTTATTGTGATAAAATATAGTAAGACAATATTATAACAGACGTGATGAAAATAAATAAAAATTGATGATTTTATATTTTAGCATGAATAATTTATTTACATAAAATGTGTACACAATGTCTACACAAATATATAATACGGACATCAATAAAATAAAATTATATTTTAAGATAATATTTTGAAATCATTAATTTGAAGAGTTAATAAAAAAGTTAAATATGTCATAAATCATATTTAATACGTTCGCAGTTGGAATATGGGCGCTGAACACATCTTCAAGTAACATCAGTTTTTGCTCGGTCGTGATTTATCGCAGCTATCTTATCGAATAAGGCCTCTCCAATTACAGTCCGGACACTGAATAAAAACAATTTTATTCCAGAAATAGTTACTTAAAGTGATGATATAGCGTGTCGGATTCATAAAGCTCGCAGAAATCAGATTCATTTTTAAGCTGCATAGATATAAAAATGTGTAAAACTTCAGATAAAACCATGTATTAGAGTACCCGGCGATAAATATTGCACATCGACTTTTGGAAAGAGACAAGCGGCTAGTTTCAGCTTCGTAGAGCATTATTTCTGTCCCACGCTACCTATGTGACGTTTTGTCTATCGTGCGACATTTTGTCGATTGTCTCTTTCCAAAGGACGATATGCAATTTTTGTCGCCGGGAACTGTAGCTTTGTTTGATCTTTCCTAAGTTTTATTGAAGCCATTGATGTAGGTAATTCTATTTTTAAAACGGATTTGAAGCGGTCTGAATCCATCGTTTTCTGACAATCGTAACAAGATCAATTTTCAAACTTCTGGGCGGACCTTTTGCTGCATTCTAGAACCTCCAGGTTACTTAATATAAACAAAATTTAAATGTCCAACTTGCTATATTGTTAAAAATATTAATTGCCGGATACTACAAAATTTAAAGAAAATTAAATGGAGATTGTTATGCGACAAAATTAAGTAGCACTATTGTAAAGAGATGAATTGAAGACAGCAAATGGCGGCAAAATTTCGCCGATTATTTAGACGCCATGACGGATCACGAATAACAATTCGTTCAATTTGTTACGCATATGTTTTAATTTTCTTTTTATCAGACTTGTTTATTATGGTAGTGAGTAAAAGTGAATTGACATTTCGATAGCTTTAATTCGTAAATATGAATTATATGTGGTTACACGAGAAATGTTTTACGGTTTAGAAAATATTAAATTATGGACTTTTTCAATTGACACCGTTAGTAGATTTGTAACTCTGCGTCGGGCACAACGGAGAACGTGAAAAAAGTGGAAAGTGAAATATAAAAAAGTTATAACTGGTCCGGCAATTCGGAATCTGATGTTAAGAACAATTTACGACGGAGTCATTACGGGGCTGCAGTGCGAGCCTTAATGAATTCGCACTCGGCCGCCACATGAAATATAACAATTTGATAACTTCCAAAAAAAAAGCGTACTAATTTATTGAGCTCTAGGCAAGAAGCACGTAAACGAGTTGATTTTAATGGCGAAATAATATCTAATAATATCAGCGAATTGTAATTGTATAATTATGCAAAACAAGCAGAAGGTTAATGATAGTTCTCGTCAAAATTAGATGTATAATGAGTTAATGATCGATCCAGATCGATTCCGATCAAGGCTAGGCTTTTTAGTATAAATTAGTGTAATAAATTGTCTCAAAAACACATTGACACTATTTGGTAAATTTTCTTCTTGTATATATATATCTATTGCAATAAATGATATCCAAATGAGAAAAACGTGACAAAGTTTATTTCTTTTGAAATCCTCATGTCGCATAGAAATTAATTTATACCCTAAAAATATAGTTTACGATAATTATCCCGAATTTGAGTAAATGTCGAGAGACGAACCACGTTTATTTTTAGTTTTATAAAATTGAATTGAAAACCATTTTTAATCAATTTTAAACATTTGACATGGGACACATAAGCGATATGTTCAATGAGCCTTTAGAACCTCCAGAAAGACGTAACTTCACAGAACTCCAAGGTTTCACTGTGCAAGTATCGACTATAACGGGTTAAAGGGACCTGATGACATGTTTAAGACAATGGCGTTCATATGTGCTGATGAGCCTCCCATCCCTATTTAACAAAATTTTAAATGTTTCTTTCAATGCTGCTTTGGAAACCTATTTCATAAATAAGCTGAAATATGCTGTTATACTTATCTTCCCTAATCACCACCGCGATTAAATTCTCAATAGATTTATTTTATAGTTATAGTAAAATATATAGGTGCTGTATATCTGTGAATAGTTAATATATAATTGTATAATATATGAAAGTAATTCTTAATCCCTTTTTTGATTTACAATGTACCGTATATAGTCCAACACGGGAGCTAATCAACACGTTAATATACGAAATTTAATAGTATGTTATAAAATTACCATCCTAATTCACGTAATAATTATTGAGAGTGATGAAATCTGTAAAGCTAATTACACACGAGATCAAATTCTAACCTCAAATAACCATAAAGGTAAGGTACAACTAAATCTCTGCAGGTGTTAAATCAATCCCCGGTACCCGGGCGGGCGCGTGAGTAATTATAAGCCAAGAGATAGTTTTTTACTCATTAGCCATGCGTATCCCTCGAGCGCGGCGCGGTGAGAGATTCCTCATGAGGGCACCAATTTCGTAATATGGACACCGGTGATCTTTATTGCCTTATTTAACTAAACTAAAATTTCCCCACGTAACTGTCAGCACGCATACATGTCTCACATACATCACAATCATTATATCATAGTTTATTAATGAGATGGTAGTCGGGAAATATTAGTATAGGTAAATAAATTACAATCCTGGTCTGTATCTATTTACACTGCCTCCTTAACGTTAGCGGTCACCTTCATCGACCAGATTACATTTAGTTGCTTAGCAAAATGTTAAATATTAATTAGTATAAATAGGTTTAAGCCCAGGAAAAGTCTCTAGTGCATCCGTGTCCCCGCGGTGGACCAAACCAGAGCCAGAGCTGATTGTGAAACCGAATTAGGTAGGAAGATAGAGAGCGAGAGAGAATAATATAGGATTACCACAGTTCACAAACAAGTTTCCTCAGGATGGGCAGCAGCGGCCTGTGTATAGCATAATACCACACTGCGATTACCAACCCGTCCGCTGAGCGTGGTGATGGTATATCCTTCCATAGGTATCTTTGAGGGAGGCATATGTCCTACTGTGAGCGTCTTAGCGACGGCCCTTACTGCCTCAACGTTGCCCAAGTGTCGACTACTAGTTGGAATAACGACGTAGTGGTCACAGGAAGTATCTGAATACGGACAACGCAAGAGCGGTCACCTTAATGATATTTAGTTGACCTGATGGTAATGTATCACATTGTTTTACCCTCTTTAGTTTACTTTCAGATCCTATGATTATCTCGTCGCTTTTCTTTACATAATAATATCGTCGTAAAACTTTCACGTCGCAACGGCTCAATTTATTAGAGTTGTATAAGTTTTCTTTATCTCTAATTCAGAACATGTTTTGATATCAAAAAAGTCTACGCAATAAAATATTATCTTTAGTATATGCGATCGAACGAGTCGTAATTTAAAACTAAAACATCTCAGTTTAATAATGCGCATGAGGAAATTTTATTTTATAATTTAAGTTAAAAAATTTCACGATAAGCCAAAATATTATTGTTCCATTTTTTTGAGAATATCGTTCGTAATTACAAGATTGAATTAGAACATTATAATAAATTTTTGATTGAATAACCATAAGTTTATTTTACTATCCACATTTGCATATCAACCACGGAGTATGAATATACTGTTCTTTATATCAATATAAAATATATATTTAAGCTAAAAGTGATCATTAAAGAAGTATCACTTAAGTTTGAATGTTAATGCACATGGCGCGTAGGCTAAGATCTGTTGGGGAAGCTCCGGCCCGGACTTGTACATTCTACTTGCTTGCTATCATTGGATGCTGCCAAGTTCATAGATCCCTTGGATGAACGCTCCATGAGCGTATGACTAGACTGTGCTTAGATGTACTCAGTAACTGGGCGTAGGGCTCCCACGGGAGGGATCCAACTTGGGATGTTACACGTCAACGATACTCGTTTGGCATTTCGAAATAAGAACACTCGAGAGGACTAAACATCGACTTTTTTTGGTTTTATGGCTGGCTAATACAAGTACTACTATTTCGGAAATCGTTAACGTTGGGAGAAGTGGCAGAAGAAATTTCAGTAACGCCTATATCTAATATGATCGAGAATTGGTGTTCCTTTTGACAAATGCCTGCGCCTGAGATCATTAATCCCGGTACAAGCTTTATTACAACTAACATAAATTATTCTGCGCAGGATTTTGCACAGTGTTACATCGTTCGATATTAAATGTCATGATTATGTATTTCCTCTCAATTAAAGGAAATAGTAAGTTGTTATAAATGTCGATAATTAGCATTTGCAAATTAGTATTGTTTGTTTTTTGTAACTTACGTAACGTATGATATTGTAAATATGAATCGACCAACGACCCGAGACTCAAACGTGCATTAGCATTTTTCTTTTCAGTTAAATAGTGGGCGTGAGTCGCGTTCAATATGCATAGCGGCTGCCTTTTATAGAGTTCTCTGCAATTTACATGTTTTAATTAATGTTTCATTTAAATAACCAGTTCTTTGCTTCATTACATCGCTAGTAACAATTTTGCACCTTTCGTGTTAATGTCGGAGCCATATTGGACGGTGTGATTATTTTGGGATTGCATATAGTTCAATGTAGATTGTGATGTAATTGAATTCAATACAGTGTAATATAATCAGCAATGTCCAGCGAGCAGGTACTTTACTTCATATAGATATAGTTTGCACATTTGGTTCGATTTAAATAAACTGTAAATGATCTAAAAGTTGTCGAAGGCAAAAACTTTCTTTTCTAATGTAAATGTTTAATTTACACCATTTATTATAGTTTCAAAAACTAAAATACCGTATACGATTTTAATTCTTGTTAAAATAGAATCATAAATAGTGATACAAATTAATCCTTTAATAGTTTTTACCACTACATGTGGTCTTACGTAGGCAGTCACATCATCTATAGTTTATGATATTGATAAGTGTTATGGTTTTTTAAAAACAAAACCTGAAGAAAAGCTTAAACTAAAGCATCAGGGAACTTAAACATTTGGTCATGACAAAAACCGTTATATTTATAATACAAGACAAAAACTGATGCAAAAATAGTTTATTTTAAAAATTACACACCTTTAAACTAATTACATGTTTTGTAAATCAGAGTATAGCTATAGCATATTTAGATTTCTATCGATGTATATAGTTTGTATCAGATTTAATAATATAAAGAACAAAAAAAAAATACTATTAATGTAGCACTAGAAAAATCCATTAGAACGAAAGTCCGGATGCATTTTACAATTAAGCATTGAGAAAAAAATAAAAATTTGAAAGTTTCTATCGCACGAACGGGTTGAAGAATTTAACGATTGTGACCGAAAAACTGATAAGTTACGTTCCTAATTGCTTCCATATCGTTAATACGACTGATTTACGATCCGTCCACGCCGTTCTGCCGTAAATCTTACGTGAAACTTTACTTATGGTACCGTTAGATCCGGCGTTCACCAAAGCAGAAAGAGATAGACTTCATATTTTTAAGAATCCCACAAATTTCATTAATATTATCATTATTGCTGTAGAACGTTCCCTGTTGGACCTATTGTAGCTAGGCTTCCCCACAGATTTCCATTAAGACCTATTGGAAGTGCCTCCGTCCGTCGCTTTTTAACGACCTTTACGTACACGATGTTCGTGATGTCTACGCCAAGCCATCTGTCCTAATTCTGCGTCGCCTAGCCATTGCCATTTCTACTATTCATACATATCTATTACAATACACTACTTTAAATCGAGGTGTAGCTGTTACAGTGCGTAAGCTTTTCTTGGATTCTTTGAAAGTTTTTACAAAAGAAATAGTATAAAGCAATGCGTATTGCAAGAAACATTTTATTAATAGTGTGTTAAATGTTGAATTTACGATCTTGTGTCCTTCGTTTATCCTTTTGTGGTCTGTATAATATAAATGTAATTATCAAAATTAATAATAGATCAATAAAACACCACCTCGAAGCCCAGGGCCACCTGACAGTCTACACGAAGAAGGATCACATCGTACCCTCCTAAATAAAGATTATACTCTTGCATCGATTTGCAGTCGCATCAAATATTGAACCGCGGAGCTCCGCTTACGGGCCGCATGGGATGCATAACGCGAATATGTTTTACGACCGCCCTAGCCCTGCGCCCTCATAAACTATGAATTTACCCAATCGCAGTCAGGTGCGATTGCCTTATCGCGATTTATTATCCGATCACTAGATTTTCCTCCCGGGGTGTCTCAGCTTTACCGGAGATTATCTCTCTGAATTATTTATTTGTTGACCTAACTCCGTAGGCACGGCAGAGGCGTTATTTTTTCTAGGAACCATAAATTAATATATTAACAAACAATACAATATCAAATAGAATTAATTCACTGCATCTTCGTAATGGTTGCTGCATAATGTCGCCGCATTATATAATGATAATCAACACTTAGCTGTAATGAGACTTATTAACAACAAAGTAGATGTCATTGACGACTTATGCTCTTAAATTGTGGCATCATCATTATCATCATTTCAGATGCAGGACGTCTAGTGCTGGACATAGGCCTACCCCATATCTTCCGTCGACCTTAATAAGGTCGTATGTTTACCTTGTGGTTGGATCAGCATTCATCTGTGCTATATGATCTGCTGCCTGCCATTGTATCATATTTTCGTACATTTTCTTAGATTATCTAATTTACAATGACAAATTAAACTAATTAATAGAAAATATAACTATTAGAAAGTGGAAACAGATTGAGCACTTCTATAACGGTATTCTCCCCAATCTTCAATCACGGACCTAATCGCGGACCCAATCGCGTCGTGGTTTGAGAACAGACTACAACACACTTAGATCTTTTTTTTTATTTATTTAGATTAAGAAGGAGGACAGGGCGATGAGGGCGCTTAGACTAAAACTTTTTTTTTAAGATAGTGAAGCTCGGGAGCTCTCTGAGAAGCCTCCGCTCGGGCCATGACATATTATAATTTTACCGAATTGGGACGCCGAGTTCTTGGATTTCTTCAGCGGACGCTCCGTGGAGTGACCAGGCTCTGGGGTCTCCACGAGGACACTGCGGTTTAGATACACTTGTCAATAATGTCCGATTACCATTCTGACTCAAGAACGTCTGATTTACTTGAAAGTATTTTTTGTACACATTCGTGTATACGTATGTGAAAATGTTTGTTTTGTTAATGGTCAAAATCCTCCTTTCAGATTTGATGCTAATGTTCCGAGTGACACCTCAAGCCGAGGTTTTCCCTCTCTCTCTCCGTCTCTCTTTCGTCTCTCTATGGAGCGCTTAGGCGATCTTAGCCCGGCGGCCTCCTTATTTCAACACTTTTGAAGAAATCTCATATGTACCTTACTCCTTCAAACCTACGGAATCTGTGAATACTAGTATAGCAAAAGTGACAGACCGTCAAAATAATATCTAAACCATAACAAACTCTGGCGATATACAATTAAAAATATTGAGTATTAATAACGATAAGACGAAGTTAATAATCGAGTTTTATTGTAATTGTCTATACTTATCCTCAAGAACTTTAAACTACGTTTTTCTAGTTTCGACCTTTATTTATGACAACTAACTGGCTTATTAAAGAGGGAGGGGCTCATTACGTAATACAGTTCGTAATTGCGAGATCGCACTGCGAGTTGAGGCCGATAATAAGCGTGCGATAGGAAGCACATTTCGTGATGGACACAATTATAACCTTATTCATTGCTAATAGCTCTTGTGTACACGATAGTCTTTGGTGTTCAGTTAATAGCGACGATTAGATAACAATACTTTAACGATATTTATGTCGTTGACCGCGTTCCAAAACTTTGAATTTTTGGCGCGAATTAGATTTTTGATTATGAACATATTTTGCATTGTAATCAACTATTAATTTTTAATAACTATTATTCTAGTACCTTTTGAACATTAAAAAGAAAAAAAACAGTTAGGAATATTAATCATTATGAGTTTATATATCACATAGTGTACAAAAGGGATAGGGATTGAGGTCTTCACTCTAGAGGAGATTGACAAACATGCACAAACTCACATATTTTTAAGGTGATCATAGTTCATAAATTGTTTCTATGAGAATTTCACCCACGAGGTGAACAGACAACATTGTTTAGGTCGTCAGACAAACATTGAATCTAGGGCATTTCCAGCCGGTCTTTTCGGTGATCGATAGAGGAGGCTTTTGTAGGCTTTTGTCCATCATCAGCCGACCTACTGCTGAAATTATGATGATGATATATTCAATTTATTTATTGTTATTACATAACTAGTTTCTCTTAGATGCGGTAATAAGTATTTAATGAAATCAGGCGTTACCTCGCGGAAGTCCATCCTAAGTAAGAAAAGGACCAATATTTAGCCACTTTCGCACATGCAGTGGTAGTCGTGCAATGAATTGTACCGCCCGCCAGCCCGCTGATAAATGCGTATGCAGCAAACAATGCGAATCACACAACCGCCACCACCAAATTACTCAACACGTGTTTCACCCCTCCACGGGGCATCTTCAGAAGTTATGTTACACCGATTAGTGTCAAACACAGAGCAGTAATAAGTGATCACTGTCACATTACATTATTGAGATGTTTTGCACCACATCACAACAATTTGCTAAGTTGTCGTTTCAGCCCATAGACGGCCACTGCAAGTCATAGGCCTCCACTAAAGTTATCTTCTACGGCGATATTATACAGTCACCACGCTTGGCAGGCGGGTTGTCGAACGCAGTAGTGTTATTTTGATATGCAGAGAACGCTGCAGCTCATCCTCTGGTATCTTGTTTGTAAGTAGTAGCAATTCAATATAATTATTGCACAAAATATGAATCATATCTAAGATTGTATCTAGGAAATTGAACCCTCGACCTACGATCGCAAATCCCAATCCTAGGCTATCACTACTCATTGGTCTTATGGAGGTTTTAACAAGTTTACTTTTATCTATATTAGATGGTTCATTGATGTATGGCACATTTCTTATAGACATACTTCGAGCGAAATTATTGGTACATACCTTTTTTCCAATTATTGGTACATACCTGAAGCTAAAATTCAGGGTCGCAACGAGATATTTTCGATTATTGTCTCTTCATGTAACTTGGAGACACTCTTAACTGCGGCCTCTTTTAAATTAATTGTGAAATAACTCTGGTGGAAAGTTCCATAATTTCCGGGAAAGGAACTGGTTTTAGTTGAGGCAGTTAAAGATAACAATTATCTAGCGGCGGATGGCTTCAGTCGGTCGGCTTGTATCTTTGTGCCATTACTGTCTCTAAGACATCGTTTCATATCAATACTATCTCAATACTGCCATAGTTTTTATTATCTTAGATAGAACTAGCCTCTTAATAGGTACTATCGTTTGGAAAATAATGAAAGGCTTCGCTTTAACTTGACATATCGACTTCTTGAGTTGACCCGAGATTATATTACCAATGGGAGTTATAACCCTGTAAGTTATTTTATATCATTAATTTTCTTTTCCTGTATGATGTACACGAAAGTGTTATGTAAGTAGTATTTTTATTGAAAAAGTACTAAATTTCTAACAGCATATCTAATATTATATTTATGTTGATGTATTTATCACATAAGTATACATATGAATGTAAATATTATATAAATGGAAACTATTTGAATAGATTAATATTTAATTAGGTGTTTAATGTTCCATAAACCATTTTATAGTAAAGTTTTCGTGGTGGTTTTGAGTTTTAGGGTTTTTATTTGTATATGGGTATGTACCAATAATTTGGCTCGAAGTATGTCTAAAAGAAATGTGTCATACATCAATGAACCATCTAATATAGATAAAAGCCAACTCGTCAACTTTGTGTCAACTTTATTTTAAGCCTGGAATACATTTAGAAAAACGGTTTAATGTTACCTTAACCCGTAGTTTTTGGATTATAAGTAACTAGATGTACCAGTTCACGTGATGTGTTATGGATCTAATTAATTATAGATCTATTTAAGTCTTAACAACAAAGCAGTTTTGATACCTCAAAAATAAAGGTAAAAAAAACTTTTATTTTAAATCTTGCCGGGGATGTACCTGATAATCAACAAATTCAATTGTCACGGCGATTGGATGTCTGGATTTTTAATCAATCGTACAGACAGACAGTCTGACGCATTCATATATATATATATATATATATATATATATATATATATATATGTACAACACAACAATCTTATTTATTTAAACACTTCATATAAAAAGTACAACGACGAAGTTAAATGCATTTTATATAGAGCCAGTAATCGTTTGGTCGAATCTGGTTAAAAATATAATAATATGTATCTAAATCATTATTATAATTATTCATTTCTTTACTTCGAAGGTACGTAAATAACTGATTTATACGTAAATATCCTGTACAAATTAAACTATATTGCTCAAATTTACCTACTTAGATTTTAATTGACATTATGAAAGCTTAATAGATAAATAAGGAATTGCAAACATTATTTGGATTACGTCTATGTTATATCATCATAATTTCAACCACAGGATGTCTGTTCCTGCTTAACAAAAAGCTCCCTTATAGATTTATAATAGGACCGGTTGGAAGCAGCATCTGAGCTATGGTAGTCGCTGTGGTAACGTATCAATAGAAGATTGAGACTTCCTATCGTAGATCGAGGGTTCGATTCCTGGGATACAATATTATATAATACACACTTTGTGCATTAATTATACAGAATTGCATTACATAAACAAGTTTCCAAAAAATTGGCAGCAGCGTCCTCTGCCTACCATAATATCACAATTCTATCGCTAACTCGCATGCCAAGCGTGGTGATAATGATATAACCCTCCATAGTTTTAATGTCTTTGGGAGAGGTATCTGCTTTGCAGTGAGAATCTATGGGCTGAACAATGTATTAATCAACTAATTGAAGGAATAAATAATTCTATTACTTACGTAGGTAACATAGTCAATTTCAAATAAACACGTTTAAAATTTAATAAAAAAATTAAATCGTGTATCTGTATACGTTTTACTTTTATAATTTACAGGCGAGTAATTAAAACACATTTTTATTTAATCTGTAAAAAAAAAAAACTACAACAAGTGCTACATTAACGCTTTATCGCAAACCATTGAAGCGAGTAGTTCTAATCAGAAATGAACTAAACAATATTTTCTTCAACTTCCATTACCGGTTTACCGATCCCATTGAATTTGATGTTGCAGCTACGCGAATGACTTAACTTTTTTTATGATCACAGCTCGCGAACACCGCACGGCTCTGTAGCGGATGAACAGGTGATAAATTAATCACTGAAACAAAGAAATGTGTTTTATTCAGACTTACAGGTTGATTGGTTATAAGTGTAGAAGCTATAATCGGGTGAATATATAGCTCATTTTTTAGCAAATTGCTTTAAAGGTTTTACATCTATTTCTCATCAACCTGTATAAAGCGGTCACTCTGAAATACCTACATTAATTTCACAATAATTCATTTCGATGTGCTATAATTCCAATTTAGAAAATATTATTTGTAACTATATTACAACGTTAATAATTATTTCTAAAATCATTAATTTCTAGATAAGGTGTACAAGAGATTAGTTTTCAGTAATGAGATAACACCAATAATAAAACATCCTCTATACGAATATTACTGTATAATAGAATTTTATAGGTCGTGTGTTATTAGCGAGTCTTTTTGGCACATACTGTTTGGTCGTTGGTTCTTAAAACTAGACCAAGAATACCGCAAAACTACTCATTATAGACATCACATGGAGCGATTTTTCCAATACTGGCTGCATATAGTGTCTTCTGATGTTAACAAGGCCAACTTATCCCAGCTTAGGGATCGGTTAGGCGTGCGCTTCATGGAGTGACTTATCGCAAAGACACCGCGGTATCTGTTTTGGCTGACTCAAAACGTATATAGCTTTTCGACTCCAGGGCGCCAGAGAGGAATGAATATTGAACGCCGTTACCAAGCAAACAGAACCATTCCGGAAGGAGAAAAATTAGCGTAATAAATAAACGCAGAGCTGAAATAACCAATAAGTCGATTGGTCATCTAATATATTTTTAATCCCAAAAACAAATTGATCAAGTTAAACTCAGAGTTTGGTTTTATAAGTACGTATAAGATAACTACATAACTACGTATATGAAAAATACCATGTAATGTTTAAGTAACCTTCACTGTTATTGAGTTGTTTTAAAAGTATAGTGTATCTGTATTATATGAGCGTAGGACAAGCGAAGGGATTGAATTTAAAATTGATAAGGTCCTCTCTACCGCTTTATAATAATACATTGACAGGTGATTACTTAGAAATGGGTTCGATGAATCAAATTGACGTCGCCCCGTCCGCATACGGCACCCGTCGACACACCTACGCAGCGTGTTTCTTTAATTCCTCCGACATTTTCCACCATCTTATCTTTAATTTGGACTGGTTTTGGTTTTTTTTATTAGAATAGTTTCGCCTCGATACCGGTCCGGCTTCTAGCTGAAGGTTGTTTATAGATAACAGTAAAGCGTAAATTTATTGGTCGCCGCGTCGACTGCGCAACGCTAAGGCCGTTTGTCGTACGAACGGCAAGGCGACTTGAAATATCATAGTTTCGTGTTTCATAATGAGTGGAACACGTTTTTGTGGGTTGCGGAGTGGCATGGAGTCGGCAAAAACGCGAATGAAAACCGCTCGTTGGTTGGAAACGGTATTCAGGGAGCAGCGCGCCGCCCAAGACGGTGGCGTCAGCGGGGTGGAACGACGCGCTTCATTGTGCTCTAGCGAGCTTAGGTATTCGATATTCGTACATGAATTACATTTTGATTGCACGGAACGTGTAACTGTTTTATAAAGGAAACGGTTGGGTACCTGCACTAATAACCGACGTTAATTACTTCATTCCATGCTCGTATCTGGTTTAAACAATTTTAGACACAATTGTAGAATTCTTTTGCGCCAGGACAATTTGGTAGATAACACTATAAAGTAAAGTGAGAAGCTTGCTCATTTATTTAATTTATTTTATATTAATAAAGCACGTCTACAGCAAAACTTAAACCGCCCGCTTCACTTGACCCAGCACTACTTTTCATAAAATCCTAACCGTATTTTCATTATTTGACCTCTAATTTTTTTTGGATAATATTAATACCAAACCTTTGACTGTATTTACTAAACGCCTCCACAATCTGTCTTGCAGGTAAAATTACATAAATTCCTTTCTTACTTGACGCTTACTTGACAAAAGAAATATTTTGACCAAATTTTAAGTCCTTAAGTACAAAAGATTTCGTGATTAGACAGTACATATATAAGTAAAAATCCCTTATTACATACAGGTAAAGTATAATTTAATTTAAACTAGTGGATATCAGCAAAAATGTTCAAGCATCTTTGAAAGCATTATTAGAGTTAAAAAATGTCCACTTTGTAAGTGTTGCGAATTTTGGTAATCGTGTTTAGGCCGGGGTTGGTTTTGAGCCGAGGAGAATTTTTTCAATAAAATTTTGGTGAAAGAACATTAACTCAGAATTTATACGATTGTGGTTGTCATTTAAAAAAAATACAGCGTTGTTTCTAATAGTCATTATTATTTTAGCCGTACGACGTCCACCGGTGGACATCGTACGGCTAAAATAATCCTCATAGATTAGTAATGCGACTGGCTGTAAATAATACTGCCTTAAGTTTGTTAAAATTTTTTTTCTAACTTCAAGTTTCTAGACTTTACGTATAATCATAAATCAGAAAAAAAAGAAAAAGAATCAAGTTCGACTCCACCGCCGTCGCTGTGAATATTTTAAAGTTTTCATTGAATGCTGTGTCCGAAACGCGGATGAGCGGCGTGATATACTGATATTGCTTTCTTAGTGCGCTCGCTCGTTAGCCGAATGTAGCAAAAGTTCACAACACTATCAATATTCAAATTTATAGTGACAATATAGAACCGGTACTTCTCCGTTCTTGTATGTTTCCAGTAGAAATCCGACCGTGATTTATACCGAAGCACTAGCGGGCCGCGCCGTTTCGGTTTCGCAAAAATTAATGTTTCTTAACTTTGGCCTTAATGGGTCAACGGATAATTTAATTCGTAGATAAGCGGATTTTATTCCGAGAGCTATCCTCGTTTGATATCGACCATTTATATAAACTTTTGCTATATGTGTATTTATATATTTATACTACTTAAAACAAAATAGGGCCCACCAACAATTTGCCCCTTAATTTATGTGCATACATGATTATTAAATTTTTACAATTAGTTGATGTTGAATTAGGGTTTAATTTTCACATTATTATTTGCTTGTTTAGACTTCATCATCATTTCAGTCGTAGGAAGCTGTTAGACACTTTATAGATGTGTAACAGGACCGGTTAGAAACTCTGCACCCATCATCTTCCGACGAACTTACAAGGTCATTTGTCCACCTTATAGTTGGACATCCTGCGCTGAGCTTGCCCTCTCCTGAACTAAAACGCCTCAGGAGTCGTATGTTATGTGCGTTATGTAACTTGCTTTCTACAATTAGAACTTGCGTTATGCCTGTTACTATCGTTTGACTATAGATCTTATTCCTGTGTATATCTCAGCTTACTAATAAGGTTCAGAGGTAGTTGTTATAAATAAAAAATATATCATTATAATTCCGAGTTACTTTGACACGTCGAAGATAAGATGACAGACATTGAACGTTTTTTTATAACAACATAAAGTTAAGTCCTGTCTACTTAGTGGTCAACGACTGACGCTCTTACCTAGTAGGTTCTATTACTGTGTGGTATACAGGACTTATTTTAGTAGAGTTTAATTTTTCTTCCCCGTCTATTGCAAAACTATCAATATTTATTTCTAAATAAAATATATCTCACTCAAACGTTTTTTTAACTACTCTAAATAATTTAATTAAATACCTGTTGATGAGTGTACTTTATAATCTAGATAGACGTGTACTTGTTTGTACACTGTATCTATATTTACGTGTTGATACTTTAATAAAATATTGTAAACTCTAATATAAATTTCTAGCGACATAGTTAAGGAGATCGTCGGACTTTTTTATACATTTATTATACATTTTGAGCAGTGGTAACCCAGAGGTAGAGGACTGAGACTTGTGATTGCAGGTTGCGGGTTTGATTCCGGGTTAGCTTCCAGAGGATTGGCAGCAACGTCAATTGCGTACCATAATACCACACCACGATCTTTGGTGGAGTCGTCTCCCTTGCAGTCGGCATCTATGGGCTGAAGCGACGAAGACTCATTATTTATGTTTTTTGCTTAAAAAATAATTAAATTCTGACTAAAATGGAAAATATTCAAAGAAATCTTTAAATATATGATATCTGATTTGTATATTTCTATGATAAAAAAAACTTTATATGTAGCATATTTCCCCTGTATCCGATTAATAAAAGGAAGTGTGATTAAGAGACTAATAAATTATGTTCTGAATATTTAAAAACGAATTTTATACATATTTTAAAGTAATAAATAATACAAAACAAAGATAGATTTGATCATATGAAATTTACATATAAAAAATTTACACTAAAACTGCATTTAATTTTGTGAAAGAATCTTACGAATACGTCAATAAATTATTAAAACAAAACATAATAGAGCTTAATGTTTATTTTTAATCATAATTAAACAATTCATTTAAAACCTGCTTGAATTTGTTACGAGATTAAATTCTCGTTTTGCATTTCACATAAATCGAAAGTTGCGATTTCTATTTCCTTTCAGTTGACAGTATCGATCTTTTTTGTTACATTTAACTGCGTACACGATTATAATTAGTATTTGAAACATTTCCTGCACAGCCGAGTGTTGGGATTATCGTTGCAAGCTCAGTAAAGTCGAATTACTATGTACATAACGCGACATAACTTCAGACAATATATACTATAACTTATAAATTTTGTATGTTTGTTATTTTTGTTAAATAACCTAAAACTTTTCATCTTTAACTTTCTCATCTTCATATTTATCGATAGAGTTAGTCTCTATGTTGCTTGACCGATTTATTTATTATTTTTCATCAACAATAAATAATTGAAACTGGCAAAAATTAACTACAATTGGTGTTCTTATTTCAAATGGGGATTTTTTTGATACAATCAAAGGATCGATTTGGTTAATAAGAACAGAGCGGGTAAATAAATTATGGAAAGGATTAGAAATGGATGTACATGTCTATTGCAGATTGTTTTATTACACCAAATACTTAATATTGTAGAGGCCCGTAATAAGCAGAAATGTACTTCTCAAAATTATGACAGATTTTTTTCATGTTTATTTATGAGAGTTTTTTGACTCCGGTTAATAAACTTTTTTCGAATGTTACTTATATATTTAGTTTATTAAAAAAATCTTTGTGTAAAGTAAATGTTTAATTCAAACATTTTTAACATAAAATTTGTTCACTTTTCTGATTTCTGTGCTATGTGTAACATGGACCTGTGTTACAAAAATCCGTTATTTAAAGAAAAATTCCTTGAGTCTAGTCAATAATCGGAGCGTCCACCGAAGTGATCTAAGAGCTCGGTAGTGTCCGAATCCGGTAAAATAGTATCTGCCACCTCAAACTCGAGGAATTTTCAAATGCCATTTGGGCAGCAGTGACATTCCAGTCCCAAAAGAAAACAATAAAACGTATATGTTTATTGATTACATTTATTTTTCTATTTGGAATATTAATGTATATTAATAATTATTTGTTTTTGCTAACATTGCAACATTGAGTAAATGAAACTGTCGGAAAGAAAGATGGATGATGTTTTAATTTATTACGTAAAATTAAACCAGAACTCATTATAAATTATAACTTGTACAATTGCATATAAACAAGGTCACGGGTTTTAGGTGCTAAGCCTTAAAGAAGTTAATCTACTGCTCATTTCCTGTCAATTGATTTATGGTAAACCTTTTCCAGGAACAATTGATTCACGCAATGAATAACGTAATAGTAATATAGTAAGGAAAAGCATGTTCGAAATTCGGATTACTATAATTATTGTTATTTACTGTCAAAAGTTAATACTTACAAAGTGATCACTTTATAAAGGGTGATTGAAAATAGGCATAAGAGAATTCTTGATCTCTTTTCAAGATTTTCAACGGCTCGATATATTAAGAATAATTCTGTGTTTGTAGCACTTTAAGTCGTGGTGTGCGCAAGCGAAGCAGCGCTATTTGCTAGTATATAAAACAGGATGCGTAAGTATGCCGGGCGTGGGCGCGAAAGGCGATATAATAATCACCCGCATGTTCATTGGAAATGCTTTTCCGTCTGTCGCGTACAGGCCCGCCGCGGCTGCCGACAATTGACGTCATTTTATTCCAATCAGTTTATCATAGACTTCTAGACAAGTTTATTAAGTAACGACAAAAAAAAGGTTCGCTTGTACAATCTGATCGGTAAACTAGTTGCCAAAATAATTTATATTTTATCTTCATTATAATTGCAGCTGTAAGGCGTTCACAGCTGAATGGACAAGATCGTCTGTACTGCTTGTTGGTGAAGATTCAACGCCACGTTTCCCTGTTCGTGGTCTTCATTCCAGAACCTCAAAGCCTCAGCAGTCATCTAAACTATTATTTTTAATTTAATTCTTACATATTTTTTCTTATTTAATATTAACAAGTACATAAAATAAATATATTACATATACTATATCGTCTTAAACTAAAAAGAATAGCTTAATTTAGAATTAATTTGATATATAGTTTTTCATAATTAGATAAGCAATGTAAATGTAAACATTGTAATCACGTGAACTTCTATAAATTTTATTGTTTTGTCTATGGATGGTCCAAAAAACAAAACACGTATAGAAGTATTTACTTTTTTTATACTTCCAGTGGCCGATTCAAGGTCGTATAGGCAGGTGTGTAAATTTGTTAGAAAAAAAAACAAAACTTCGGTGAACGATGTATACTTACATATATACTCTTTATATATATATAAATATACATACATAATATAAATTTGGTGTGAAATTGCATCGATCTTTCCGATAAGTGTCGAATCTTCTTTTGAAATACATCTAGGTTTGCTGACTCTTCAATCCCAGGAGGAGAATATTCTAAAGAAGTACGTTTTGAAAGGGAAAAGAAGAATGATGTAAATCAAATATTAGGTATTAAATATATTTAAAATGTTATGAAATGTTTGAAAGTTGAGCAGTCAATTTTAAAATGTTGGAAGTTTTTTGTCAAATTGATTTTAAATTCGTCTAGACTGCTTGATCGATCCTTATCTTAGTAGTTAAATAAAGAAAGCATTTTAAAACTGCGAAGGAATATTTTTATGGCCGGATTATGGTTAAAAATCAATACTTTGCCCACTGGGTGATTCTAGTCACTGGATTCTGACCTATTTCATACAAATGTAAATACTCATCAATCAGTTTATGTGTATTATTAGTAGTTTTCTTTTATTTTAAATTTGAAATTTGATTTCTGCCATCAGACAACTGCAATTCATTATTTTGTAATGAGGTCTGGCAACCACGATTTGGTAGACGCAGTGTGAGCAGGCCGCCCAATAAGTGGACAAACGTCATAGGAAGAGGGGCATCCGTGGATACGAGCTGTGCAAGATCGGTCATCGTGACGATCTTGGTAGGAGATCTTTGCTTTTATTAAAGTCCACGGCTTTCATGATGATGATTTTACCATATTTTAAGACTGTTCTAAAATACTAAAGTAGTATATCTTTTGTTCTTTAGTTTTCGTTGTGTTTTGTTATTGATTGGTGGATATAATTGTGTGTTATTGTGTTAAAATAAATGTTTATATATCTATCTATATATCTATGTAACATTTAGTGTCAGTTTGTATACTCTCCCGGAAGGCAAGTCCCAACCTAATGGGAAGACTTACAACTTCCTCACATTTAATTACTCACATCTATAGTATAAAACCTTGTGATTTTTGCATGTAATTGTCACAGCATGAGATTGTAGTTTCTAATGATAATCGGTTTGTAGTCGACCTCCGCCACGCATTAGAGAAGTCGCACTTGAGACCCGGCGCCCGAGCTTACCAACATCACCGGGCTATAAATTAGATCAAACAAGTTTCTTATAATTTTCCAGCGGCGATGTCCTTCGGCGCTCTTTATCGATTCTTGTGGTACTAATAACGACACTAGAGTATACTTGTGTTAATAAATATTTTAAGATAAGATCAATTTAATTAGAAAGTCGTGTTCATATAAACCATTAGTTGTAAGCTCTTCAAAAAGTATGAATGGTTCCCTCAAGCTTAGAATGTTTTAATTAGTCAAACGACGTGTAGCTTTCTTCAACGCCCTTAAGTTGGGTGGCTGTAGGCATATTGAGTCGCAACTCATGCCTTAGTCTCTTCCAGGGTGTCACTCCCCGGAATGTCCGGATAGGTTCGCTTGGAAGAGGCCCGCATCGTCTTGCATTGATTTTACCAAAGTCGTCCGTCCTATGCTGCGCTTGACAGTACAAGGTCTCCAATCCAGAACCTCAAGGCTTCCACTACCTGCCACTTTGCACGCTTTATGGCCTACCCACTTCTAAATGGCCAATCCGCTGGGCTGCACCGTTACCGTTTTTTTATTTAAATTCAAAGTATACCTGTTATTGAATCACACTAAGTTTTTCTTTAACTGTCTTAAGATTCACTCAAAAAACTAAAAAAAGGTTATGAGATAAGCGGCAATTTATAAACTACTACATACATACATTTAGGTATTAATATATATATGTATGTATATATATATATATATATATATATATATATATATATATATATATATATATATATATATATATTGTACTTATGATCTAACGGTTATGTGATCTTATTAAAATCTCTACTGGCTTTTCAATAAGCATCCATTTTTTATTTGAATATAATTTATAAATAAAATCCATAAATGAGACTACATTTACACTTTTAAAAGAATACAAAGAGTTCTTACCTATAATCATGGGTAGTTTTAGTTGGAATTCGATATCCATCCCGTCAATTTATATATGAAAACATAGTCTAATATTTTTTCATGGCACGTATGAATAACTAAGACAACAAAATTAAGATTTAGAAGTTATGGTAAGAACTAGAGAAAAGGAAGTTTAAGAGAGTAACAAGGATAAGAAATTAAGTAAGAAAAAAAACTGTAAATAGAAATCTACTTAACTTATTACCCCGGAAGAAGAAGATCTAGAGCTTAAGCAAAGTTAAATAGTACTCCTTCTTTTCAGCCGATAGATGCTCCCTTCATATATATATATATATATATATATATATACACATAGGCCTATTGAAAGATCTCCACGATGGCTGGTCTTGCATTACCCGCATCCGGCGACTTCCCGTACAAAAAACGAAGCTAATCTACATTTTTTTTTAATTAAACTTTACTTTCATATTTTATGAGCATTTATCATCAATCAAAAAATAGTATTTTTTTCCTTGTAAACGAAGATCATTAATTTATTATTGTAAACAATTCGTCACGGATCATATTTCAAAGCGGTTGTTTAGAAACATATATTATATGTTTTGCGATTAATTGCTTTTAAATAATTAAATCATAAACATATTTTAAAATATTCATTTTTAGATCGATCGATTTAAAGTCTGTTCAAATCAAGTGTAACGCACTAGAGCTGATATTGGAAAGCGGTAGTGAACTAAATAGCAAACTATCACAGAAAATACAATTTATGACAGAAAATTAAGAAGAAGTTTGACTTTTAGAAGTAAGGTTTTCTTTAAATCATCATGTAGCACTTTACGGCTGTCTCGATTGATAAGTTTAATGTCAATTAAGTCATGTGAAGTCATTTAATGTATAATTATGACATGTAATGTCAATAAGGTTTCGGTGTTTTTTTTCAATAACGAATAATTTATTTTAAAGAAATAAAATAAAATAATTACATTTTTCTATTTATATATATAGACGATCCTGTCCATTCAGCTGCGGACACCTTACAGCTGAAAAGATAATGATGGCTACTAGTTTACCGATCAAATTGTACAAGCATTTAAATGAAACCTATTTACATATATAGTGTATATGTATAAATTTTACGATTATTTACAATTAATTACGTTCAGGAAGAGACGTAGATCTATCAAATTATTAGCATACATATGCATGGCCTTTCCACGATAAAAAACTAATATATTGCTGTGAAGAATTCATAAAATTACAATCAACGAGCAAACGTAAGATATTCATTTCTACATCGGTTCTTGCCTGTTTACACGTGGATCTCTTTTAATCCACAAATTAAAAACAGTAATAATCTTCTCTATATTGCCAGTGATTATTTACGGGATTAAATTGTGGTTTCTCAATTCGAGCTTCATTAGAAAGATCACAGTCGCTTAACGAGTGATGAAGAGGGTTATGATCGGCTCCCAGATTTCTCTACGAGATCGAATCAGTATCAAGTAGATTAACAAAAGTAAGCAACGAAGCCAATCGGAATGGCAAGTTAACCAGGCAATGAGCAGGCCTATAGATCGCACCACGGATGGCCGCTGGTGCCTGTAGGTTCTCGTAGAATGACCATTTACGAGGTGAACAGATGACATTGTTGGGGTCGTCGGAAGTCTAGATGTAGTCCGCTTCCTACCGGTATTTTTGAAAATCTCTAGAAATGTCTTAAAAAACAGAAGCATCACTTTTTCAAATTTTAGTGTAATAGCATTATGTATATGTAATGTAAATTTACTATGGCCTAAATTTTCAAGGAACCTGTCTACGCTGATTTTCTCAATGCGCATGTTTGATACGTTCTCAAGGCCCTGTCATAATATATCGATGGTGAATGAACTTCAAGAGTTCCAAGGGCTCGTAGTCAGACATTATCTGTCCGGTAAGCGAAAGTATTCTCCCATGTAAAACAGAAAAAAGGCAAACATTGCACACTTCTAAGGTTAGTTGTGAAACGATTCCGCCTAGAACTTTACAGTGCTGAGTGGCATTTAAAGCAAAGATTCAACGGTGGGAGCGTTTTCTTGCCTAGTATCTGTAAAAAGACCAGGCACCTTTATGGTACTTTAAACCCTGAAGCTGTAAATACCACAAAAGTAAACAGTGCCCTTGATTTATAGAAATGAGTCAATATTAAAATTTAAGCGAGGCTTCCCGCAGCTTCCTTTACATTTGTGCCTAGGCATGAATGACCGGCTCGCGTAATCTCCCATTGAATATTCTCCACGGCTACGTCCGTGCCACGTAATGGCGGTGTATTATGTTAATCGCAGGCGATGCGTACTGATAGGAGTTTTCATTTCACACGGGCATCTTCACACCTGGCCCATTTCATCGTATTCAATGCGACGCGTATCTTTGTTGGATATAAAGGTTATAACCTACGTATTGAGTTTTCGTATTACTGGTTAAAATCGTTCGTAAATTTTGTAAATAAAAATAAAAGAGGAAATTGACTAGACTTTTAGTTTATTACCTCTTTTTAGCATATTTCAGAGTGATCAATTTGTTTATCGATCAAATGTGAAATGAATTAATAACTCCACCAAATATCGACATGCAAAGGTTTTTGACCAGTATGTGTTATTGGTGATGAGTTACGGATTTGAGACACGGTTGCTTATCAGGTCACTTAGAGAATAATGGAAAGTGCGAAGCTCAGAGTTTTGTTGCCAGGTCGAATCAAAGATCACAAGGAAAGAAGGATGATTACCCTCGTAGCTAGAAGACTTTGTCTTCTCAAGTGGCAATGAAAGCTTTTCGACTGACGACGACAAGTCATTGTGGCAATCATTGGGGGTTGCCTATCTCTTGAAATGAACCTCTAATAGCTGAAAAGAAGAAAAAAAAATGATTTATCGTTCAATACTGATTGATACAGCTGTTAATGTATGACGTTTTTTTGAAAATATTAGTTTTTGCAAAGTTTCCTTAGTTTTTTTTTCATAAGAAAGTATTGCGAAACGTAAAAAAAAAATATGAATGCGACGAGTAAAGTAGCTTTCAAGTTAGGGCATCACTAAGAGAAATCTCCCTAGCATTATCAGCGTTAGCTTGTTTTATTAATCAAATAATAACTTTGTAGTATAACTATTCGTTTAGGTTCTACATATTTGACGTTATATTTATTAAAAAACACCCTTTAACACGAAAGAGAGACTCTTAAAGTTATCTGTTTAAAATGTAAAGCCTCCATATCGTCTTATTAAGGCTTTACCTCGATCTGATACTTACAGATCTTATTAACAATGATGTTAGTCAATATTTTGAAATAAAAAGGTTTAAATGTATATTTCGTAACACGACGTAAATAAAGACATATATCAACGTTTCATGATTAACGTAAAAGTCTACGTTCGTATACGTTAATGAAAAAAATGTCAGATTAATCAAAGCGTTTGGTAATATCCACGTGTACTTACGAATGTATTTGGAAAAATAACGTACTTGGGAAACACGAAGACGAGCCGTATCGAGTGGTGCGTGATAAATGACCGTGATGGATGGGTCGCCGTTGTCCTCGCAGTTGTTTTGTCACGTATACCATTAAGGCCGGCCGTATCAATCGAGTGCCTTTATTAACGAAGCCGTAGAGACTGGCCGGCCGCGGTTTTATTTATAGAAGCGATTTGTTCTACGATCTATATTACTGAGATTATGTCTGATATATCGTGGAGCATTTGCTTCAGCTATATATTTGGGACTCGGCCATAATATTTAGGTATTGGTGGTTCGACCCGTATTTGTTTTTGGAACAATAATAACGAGGATATTTTATGTTTTTACTTCTGTATGATTTTTTTCCAGCCTTTTCTTTCTTTTATAATTCGTCCTTTACTTTTCTGACTATTTTCGGTGCGATTATCTTCACTTTTATTAAAGATTACACTGATGGGTTTAGAAGATCCCGTCACACTACGAGTCGTATTGGATAAATATAACTGTAAAATTATTCAAAAGTGTGTTTTCGTAAGATTCAATTTGCTGTTCATACCTCCTATTTTACCTTTAAAAGAGGACATTAACTGTTGCGTAGAAAGTAAGTTATTAATGATTAAAAGAAGTATTTGAGAGGTGGTTATGAGGGGATATTTTCGCTGGTTGGCGGCCATTTTGGTTCTCCAGGGCCTCGACCGTGGCGGCCGTCGACCTTGCGCTCAAACCGTGTCAGGAAAATGCTTTCCTCCTGTTTGTAACTTGCCGAGACGAAGTATGCTCTACTTTGTTAATTTTAATTTAAACACAATATTTTTTTAGGACTCTTCACATACTGTGCAAGTAGGAATTTTAACTTAAGGATGCTTTCAGTTCATCTAATAAATAAAGAGATGACAAAAACTTCCGCGAGTTGAAGGTAGTAGGATGTAGAGGCTAGGCGCTCTCCTGCTACCTCAAACTCTTTTAAGGTAAACTCCTTTTAAGGTATCAAATACTCCAGGACTCCCAAGGAAGCCTCGGCTCAGGCTGCTACATACTTCTATTTCGTTGGATTGGAAGAACGTCGAGCATTAAGATCGCTTCGGCGGATACTCCATGTAGTGACTTCGCTCATGGCTCCTCTTGAAAAGACTCCGCTTGGGCTGCTTTTCAATTAAACAATAATAGCTCTTTAGTATTCCGACTTAAGAGCGAAACTCGACTCGGTGGGGTGCTGTTACCTGGCTAATAGCACCACAACCACTTCGGAAAGCATAAGCTTTTGGAGAAGTGACGAAAAAACTTCAGCAACACTTTTATCACGATCGAAGGCGAGTATCCCATGTAGAGTTTTCGGGTGTCTTAAGGAGCATGAGGATATTAAAGAAATGAATGTATAGCGGCGGGCATAGGGACGGGATGTGTCACGTGGCTGTCACGTCTCCGGCAGACGTCCGGCCGCTGTAAAAGGCTCGGCCAAATAGAGCCACTTGCGAAGCAGACCACCGGCCCGCGCCTCGCATACTAAGCAGCGCGCTACGAACAATCGATACCGAAAGAAATCCTCAAACCGCACACTGTTTTTGAGACTCGAAATATGAACGAAGCAATGCGTGATGCAATGTCTGCGCCTTTATGTGCACATGCTTTACTTCCCGATTTTTTTTTAATTTTTTGAATTTCGAAATATTATTTTCGACAGACAATACTTAATTATTATTTCTTCCTTTCAATTTTGTAGTTTTCATTTTTTGGATTTTCTTATCTCAGATATCTTTACTAACTTAGTTAACTTAGAGAAAAGTCTTCGATACTAATTACGCCGTTACGCTTCGTATAAGTTTTTAAAAAGAGAATAACATATTCATCAAAAAAATTATAACCTGGTTACAGTTATAAAGGATTACTAGTGTATCAAGGACATTTGTAGGAAAGCGGCTTAAAAAATCCTTTCGAAGATTGTTCTGGACTCTTTCTAACCCTTGCATCTTGATTTTAAATTATTTTTATATGACATCTACATCAATAATATTAGTAAAGTTGATCACAATAAATATCTACCGAGATTGTTTTGGACTGTTCTCAGGAAAGTAGTAGTGCTTGGAGCCCACGTACCTAACTTTAAGTTAAGTAATGACTTCGTTACCGCCGAAATGGTATTTACAGATTACATGGTTTTGAAGAGGCAGGGTATGGAGGCGTCTAGCCTAGAAACCCTTTTAAGGTAGTGAAGTACGAAGGCTCACAGAGAAGCCTCGACTTGGGCCGTTACATAAATATTATTTTACCGGATCGGTGGACCGCCGAGCTCTCAGATCGTTTCACGGACGCTCCATGGACAATTTTGGTTTTTCCGGCATTTTCCTAGTGATGTACAATAGTGTTCGTTGTAAATAAGCATAATTTAAGAATATGTGAATAAACAGAAATATGCAGACCGTTAATTGAGCAAATTCATTTACTAAATTTCAAATGAAAAACAATATGTATTTAATATAAATTTAGTACGTTTCATTCATAGGTGATAAAACAAGTGTTTACATTAAATGCCGTGTTGATGGAAGTAGTGTTTCGAATTTAATTTGTTAGACAAGTTTTATGGTAAAGTTTATATTTATCTATTCGTTTCTTAAAACAACAAGAGGGTTAATGAATTTGTTCTACTCTATAATTTATTTCAATACATAGTTATAATATTTTTGGACAAAGGGTTTGTTTGCTGTATTGTTATTACGTTATTTATTATTTTTCAAATCATAAATTTTAATATATACATTCACCTCTTTGAAGCTAACCAATCATGCTGTAAAGCAAGTAAAATACACGAAAAATATTTCTTGTTTCTGAACATACTGTATATATATATATATAGATAAGTATATGGTAACTTGGATCGGCGTTACTCATAAACAATGGAACGGTCGGTCAAGTTACGTGTGGCTACTTAGTATGTCGCGCCAGAATATAATAAATTAAACACGCGTAGTGGTAATAGGTTCAAGTTTGTATGCATACTGATATTACACTAAAGGATATAATACAATATTTAACTTCGAGTTTTTTTCCGTGTACTGGAAACAACATTAGATTTGTGTGATAAAAACAAAATAAAAACTACTTTTATTTTACAATTTGAAGTTCGAAAAACAAATGCCTACTAAGACTTTAAGGGTTTGGAGTGAAGACAAGGTGGATATAAGTCCTTATCAAAGTCATCGTAACATGATGGATCTTAACCGGTCTTATTTAAAGTCTCCGAAGAAGATCTATGTTTAGCATTGAACGTTGTGATTACGTCCAATACCTACTATGCGATTCACTTATGTTTTCCTTTATCATCATTTTCTGGTTGTTTTTTTATGATGTATATTAATTTCACTTACCGTCATTAATTTAATCTTCTCACTTTGTGTTGCCAAAATTCGATGCATACTTTAGTTCCATATCTTCTCAAGTTCTTTTACTTTACAAATCAAAGTCACATGAGTAAAAAATAAGAATTCAGTAGTAGTAAGTAGTAGTAATAGTACATTGTTTAAAATTTTAAAAGTTTCAGGTTCAGGGTTTCCTCCCATAATACAGGAGATAATCCATAACCTGGAAACGTAATTATTAATTAATCACATCGTTACAATCTCCGATCCTGAGGTTGAACGAAATATTAACGAAAAAAATAACAACAAAAAATTATTCTTTACTGTATGTAGTGGGAATCGAATCCCAGACCTGCGTAGCCCCGCGGACCTTAATTAACGTGACCATTCGATATAAACAAATAAATCTAATTCTATCAAATGTAACAATATACATTAACAAAGATGAATTTCCATTAAATTATAATAATTTAAAATAACTATGAAGTCATTTCAATTTGACGATAGGTACATCCAATTAATCTTCCGACTTTAATTTTGTCCAACCTCCTGATATCATAATATATATTATAATGTTACGTTGTCAAGTGATACATCGTTCGAATATTGTTAAAAGCCTACAGTAGGTAATCATTAGCGAATATCTATTAAGAGATTAGATTTTATCAACACGTGATATACGACAAATATAAACACGGTCGGAATTAATTTAGTTTTGAATTAAATCCATAAAAATGCCTACCAGCATTATATATGTATATGTAAATACATAATCTAACCGTATACAACAAACTACAGTATTTAATTTAAATAATGTAAGTGATATTAGCAATTAAATAAACATTAATGGATTCAAATAAATTTGATTTTATTACTGAATTCATATGAGTAGTGGTAGCCTAGTGGTAAAGAACTGAGTATGTAGCAGGTTTGATTCTCAGGAAACAATATTTTGACACAGACCCAGGAAACGTAATTTACACTTTTTGAAGTTATTAAATTGGATAGCCACTGTTTACCAACAAGTTTCCAGAGGGTAGGCAACAGTGTACCATCGGTACCACAATACCACACTGCAATCGCCAACTCATGTCAAGCCTGGCGATTATGATATATCCCCATAGATATCTTTGAGAGATGCCTGTTCTTCGCATTGGGCGTCTATGAGCTGAAACGGTGACTGAATTTATATACTCTAACTTGTGATAGATTAATTACCTAACTTCTACCATCTACTTCGAGAGCTTGACTATTTTAGATATATCGGTGTGAGAACAACGGATAACTTATGGAAACTGATGCTTGTCGATAAATGAGTTCAGTAATCGTTGGTTTAGCCGGCTATGGTGCTTCCATCAGGTCTGCAAGACATTTGATACCATTGTATACGACACCACATAGGTGTCCACTTATCAGTTTCGACAGAGTAATATAAGAAGAAAGACTTGAATAGGAGAAGATGTTGCGTAAAAGGAACAAACGAAATATATAATGTTAAATGTTAAAACATAAAAATATCAATTCATAATTGAAAAAAAAAATCACCAAATTTACATTAATGTACGTAGCGTTTCCGGAACGCAGATATGATGTTTTTGTGTTTCACAGGAAAAATTAGCACATTTTTTCCTAAAAAACGAATATTTTCTTTAGTAAATAGTGTCAAAATATTTAAATTCATATGTGTATGAAAAGAAAATAACATTAAAACTTGATAATGAATTGCTTACTGGTCATTTTTTACTAGCAAAAATAGATGACGGAGATAAATAACTACAGTAAAATTATTTAAGGAAAAATAAAGTTTGAACGAATCAAGTGGGTAGTATGTGTGTACGGTGTAACCAAAACTACCATGATCCTTACCGCATTTCAACACATAGTGTCGCCGAGGAGACGTCGATTAGTAAACGTCATTTCATTTATGTTAATTAAACGATCAATTAAGCATAGTCCGTATATTTGAACATCCGCGTCGATAAATTTCGTATCACATTTATTAGAAAACAAAATTTCTTTTTCGTGGTCGCATGTTAATTTTTAAAATGTCATCATGACATTTAGTTTAGGCCGAACACAAATCTTCCTGGGTTTTTTATGATCCTACGGTCCGTTAAGATAATGTAGGCAGAGTTACTGGTTTACATTTGTAAAATATTTATGTTTTTGTAAATATTTAAATTTTAAATTTCATTACATAGATTTACACGAATATTACTCATGAAACAAAACCAAAAAAAAAAATATAATGAATTAAGAAGCGATTTATTTATACAGGTTCATCGGCTATAAGTGTAAAATAAATATAAAAATTTATTTCGAAATAACTCTCAAAATTATTTTTATTTTTGTTAAGGATACATACGATTTTCTTTAAGTCTTCATTAGACATTATTTTTATATATTTTTAAAACTTACTTTGTTTTTGATTCCTAAGAATATTTCTGTGAAGCGATCCGTCCACGTAACGTCAACTCATTAGTAGTGCGATCACGTGGTCGCCGCGACCACAATCACAGCGCTACCGGACTTGTGCCCACCTTATGTACCTACACGTCGTTATTGCTGATCGGTTGTTGCTGAGTCATGGGCTTAGGTGACACAGACTGCTCCATACTTATTTTTATTAAAAAAATATTGAAAATTTAATCCGTATTTTGTGTGTATTAATATTTTTAGTTCTGTCAGTATTTTATTTTGTAATGATGATAAACAGTACATTTAAATAAATACGTACGTAATGTAGTGCGTTCGTGATTTATTACTTGGCAAGCAAAAAGTAAAACTAAACTTAGTTTTGAAGTACAGCTTAAGTACATATCTCGATTTTCTATATGCAAACTACAACAAATATTAGTTCGATAAAGTTATACGCTTAATATTCCGTCAACTTACTGATGAAAATCACTTGTTACATTCGTGAACAGAAAAAGTAAAATATAGATGTAATGTAGATTGCTTACTTTCTTTGTTTAATACATTTACTTATTACACATACTTTCGTTATTACACCAATGCAGTGCCTATATGGATAAATAGTTGAAAATTTCTTCGACACCATGTTTGAATTTATACTTTGCATAAATGTTTAAATAAATAAGTTTTATTTATCTTAATATGTGATTATTGTGTAAGATTGTTAATTATATAAGTTGACTATGTGTTTTTTATTAGCACAATTATGTATTCGCGAAATAAATCGTTTGGTTCGTTTAGCCTTTGACTTGAGGTCGCGTAAGACAATTTAAAAATGGCTAACTAGTTTCGCAGTGAAAATAGACGCATTCAAGCGTCGTGGCGGCAGTGAAAACAAACAGACATGCACATAAACAAGGGAGCGTGTCACCCGGATGTCGATGTCAGCGAGTAGTTGCGTATGTGCGACTCGTAGTGCGTAGAAAGTGTCGTGGGAGGTTGGTTTAGATGCGACGTGACGGACACGACATGGGTACATTTGGGTTTATGTATCCAACATTACAATTTAAAGCATCTTTGTGCGTTCATGACTTTTCCTGAAACCAAACTGAATTTGAATCCAGTAATGTTTAGATATTGTCTGGAAGGAAATTCCTTGTCAGTATCATAAACACTACTTAAATTATAAATTAGAGAATATTTTTTTCACAAAAACATAGTTGAACTTTGACGTAAAGGGTATAATTTTTCTAATAACTATTTGCTTTTTCTCCTGTTCGTACCCTTTGTACTATAATAAACATTGCCGTGTAGTGATTATAATCATGTATGAAAGCTTTAAAAGGGTATATATATAACTATATAGCTTAATCATCAGCATAAAGTTTTAAAAGATATACTAGCCTATTTACAATAATCTTGTCTAAAGCGATCATTGTGAAATATGTTACATTAATTTATTATTGGGATGTGATAGACCAATAACGTCTAGCTTTACAAAGTCTGCAGGGACAGATTGTAAACAATGATTAATTATAACAAGTACTAATTTGAATTTTTTAGCGCTTTTATTATTATGTTTTCATTAAGTAGTTTATTATTTCTGAAACCATTGATTTTTTAAAAAGTAAATGAACTATACATTCATTCCTTAAATGCTTTTACACCCTTCACAAATCATTCTATTTAAAAAAAAACTTGATGGATTTATCGGTATTATAAGTAGTACATTTGTAGTGTTCGTTTGTATTATATGTAGAGCAGTTGCACTGTAATTTCTCATCGCGTCAGTTATAAAAGACGACGCGGGTCTGCGTCGTGCGGACGCGGCGAACGCTATATATTACCATTGTGGGACGTGGCCAAAGCCATCGAATACCTAATTACGTTGCCTGTTTTCTAGAGTAGAGAAAATTTGTCTCCCAACGAGACTCTCTCTGGAACCAATTACACTTAGGGCACGTTCGGTTAGTAAAGACCTATTATTCTTTGCTTACGACATTAAGGCAGGAAAAAAGTAATTAGTGAGCTATGTTGTAGTCGCCGGCGAGAGGCAATTTATTTTCGGATTAGGGTAAGCAAGATTTTGTTAGCGATTTTTATTACGACACTAATAACGAATGCTCACTACGAACTGTTATGAAGTTGATCTAGTTCTAAACTTTAGTTACACTATCAATGTGAACTAGTTAAAAACCAGAGAAGTCGCATGCGGGCGGAGAAGGACTGGTCACCGCGGCGATCTCCGACGGAGGCTTAGATCTATCAGTTGGCGTCTATCAGCTGAAAAAAGAAAAAGAAAATAAAAATATCGAGACCATATTAAAAAAGATTGTATAAATTATTTCGTAATTGAAAGTTCAGTAACAAATTTACAGGCGTTCTTTTAATATTAAATACACATAATATCGATCTTCCTCACATCGTCGTCCTTACTGCTGGACATGAAGCAATCTTCACTTTCATTATGCAGTACTTCCTGTTCTCTTAGATTCGTGGAATGAAGTATGATTGATGTTTACTGATGAATCAGCAAGCGCACCGTAGCACGTTCATTCACAAGGCAGACGGACGACCTTATTACGATAAGAGCTGGATACAGGCACCTAGCAAGAGGTTCTATTGATTCTATTAATTGATGTAATAGATTCAGGTGCTACTTCGCAGAAGCATAACTAGACTGTCTAACGATCCTACCTAAAATCTCCTGAAGATGCCCTGTGGAGGAGTGAAACACGTGTAGAGTAGATTAACGGCGGTAGTTGTGTTTCGCATTGTTTACCGCACGCGTATTTATCAGCGGGCTGGCGGGCGGTGCACTTCATTGCACGACTACTGCTGCATAGCGGAAGTAGCTATATATTAGTCCTTTTCTTAGTTTCTATTAATTGATGTCAGCCGATAGACGCCCACAGCCAAGCATAGGTCTCCTCAAACCACAATTTTGAAAATAAAAACAAATTTTCAATCTGGAAATAACGCCTATATGTTTTTCACGAAGAATTTCTAATTACAAAATTGTGAATACTTTTTTTTAATATGGTCTTGATTTTTATTTATATATCTTTTTCTTTTAAGGCTATGGATGCCCACTGCAAGACATAAGTCTTCCCCAAAGTGGTCCTTCTAGAAAGAGACCTGCCAACACTGTGTCTGACCGCTAGTGATCGTCTTTTGTTTTATTCGATTTATATTGTCAGTCTTCTTTTCATTCTATCATTCTAGTTCGGGATGGTGTATAATTTAACTTATAGTAAAAATGTAACGTTAAATTAATCTAGGCTAATATATAGAGCTTGACTCTCTTGAATATATTTATCTATGGAAGATTATTGGAAGTCGGGAGAGACCTATGTACATTAGTAAAAGTCCTTACGCTGAAATGATGGTGACATTAACAGTCTACAGTTTATACAGAAAAGGCATCTGACTTTATCTAAGCGGTGAATTACGGTAATTGCTTATGGTTTTGTCACATTTAATTCCACTTTGTAACGAATGCCGTTTGCTATTTGAAAGCAATTAAATATCATAAAAACTGAACATTTCAACTCGTGATGTATCTATGACATTCTTACCTTTTCGGACGGGATTGCGGCGTCGGAATTGTCGGTTGGATGCCTATTTTGCAAAGACTGGTCGATAGATGGCAAAAGATCCTGAGACATGTCCGCGGATTTGCATACGTTAGGCTCACTCGGGTTCTCGCGTACAGGATGTCTAAGAATTGACGTCGCTTCGTATCCAAGCAAATTAATTTCCATAAAAATTCTTTACCTTACATTTTACTTAAAATATATATAAATACACACACACATATATATATACACATGTCCTTTTTTACTAATTTTACATAAAACTTCTGTGGTAAGCTGATATATATATATATATATATATATATATATATGTATATATATGTTGAATTTTACCGTGTAGTGTATGTATGATTACTTATTACTTATTACACCTATCACTTGATGACCGCTCGTTCTATGTTTCCTGAGTAACCAAGTTTATTCAGGTTGGTTGTCTTAAAGAAATCACCTGTTGTGTTTGGAATTTTTGGTCCTGTGTTGATGCACAATAAAGGGTAATATTTAATATATAAAAACAAATAAGAAGTTTCATAAGAAAGCTCGAGGTTGCCCATAGAGGAATAGAGAGAGCTTTACTCGAAATTTCGCTGCGAGGTCGAATCGGAAATAACTCAATGTCACTGGCGTAGTGCGAATAATTTTTCGTCTGAAGTTACAGCGTGCGGGGTACAGCCCTCATGGAACCGATAGCCGTTAGAGCCCAAAGGTTCTCGAGTGTCGATCACGAGCCTTAGACGTGGCGTGGGAAAGTCCCCCACTAGGTTGACCGATGACATAGTTCCTGGGAAGACGAGTGGGATGCGATCGGAACAAGACCGGACATCGAGGCAATCTTTAAGAGACGTTTATGCCCAGCAGATTGTATCTATTATTTCGTAATTAAAAATTCTGCGTAACAAATTTAGAGACGTTACTTTAACATTTACTTTATTCAGTATTTTTTACGACTAATTTAGTTGTTAGTATTAAAAATTATAGTAGATTTTTGCGTATGTTACGCACTTTTAAATATTAGATTTGTCCTAAAATGTTCCATGTCATTCATATAACATCTATGTAAGTTATAGATAACTGCAACTAGCTAACTGCAACCCCAATTGGTACACAGTAATGTTTCTGCACTATTGATTCCAGATATAAACAGTAATTTTTACTTATAAGGGTATAGATAGAAGTTTATTTCTCTCGTTTTATAGGTACAATATGTAATGGTGAACTGGACGTGGCGATCTTTGGGGGAGGCTTATGCTCAGCTATGGGCGACCATCGGCCGAAAAGAAGAAGAAGAATGGTGAAATTAATGACTCATAAGCTTTTTCAATCAGTCAAGCCAGAGTAGTGCAAGGATATTTGGTAGACAGGTTTGTAAACATTAAGATAAAAAAGGAGTAATACATTACTATACTTATGCTCCTTAGCGTTTGTCCAGTCTGATGACTCTCTTCTATTTCTTCTCCTCCACTTCTCTTTTTTCTAAATATTCCTATAACAAATCACAGATTTCAAATAAAGAAAGAAAATAATATTTTATTAATCGTTATTGTTAATCGCAATATAAGGTGTAATGTATAATACACATATAAATTAAAATAAACTAAAAAATAAGACACTTGGATATTTTTCATTAATGCGCAAAGATTAAAAATTCAGCAGCACTAAACCATTTCATAGAAAAAAGGAGGTAAATAAGAGTATACAAGTTTCATGCCGTATTTATAGTTTTTAAACTGTAACAAATAATGATTGTAGTGGTATTCAGAGCTAAGTTTATTTGAAATCACCTTAGGGACAGTAAAAGTTTTTCATTCAATGACGGAAATATTTTAACGCAGTATAGAGTTGTATTTATGTCGGTATTAATACATTTGTAAATTACTTCTGACCATTCTCGCTATATTTAGTAGAAAATTCTGCGCCATACTCGGAAATAAAAACCTGTACATATAAAACTGAGGCGAGCTGAGACTAGGAATGTCGCTACTCGGTAATTCGCACCGTTTCCCAGTAAGCAGCTGCGGTCGTTCTGTTAACGTAACGCGAGAGTGCGTGGTCGACCCTCGGCACGCCACCGCGGCTATCTACGGCGCACGCGGGACATGACGAGACGAGAGCGACAATTCCATTCATTGTATCGCAGCTGACGTCATTGTTTTACTGCCGCTGATAAATACAGGAGTCTAACGAGAGAAAGGCAAGAGGCAAAGTGAAGAAAAGGCATCGATCAGACGATCGGAAGGGAGCCGAGTGACATCGAGACGTCCCGGCAAAAACTCGCCTCGAGCGCAATAACTCAAAACGCGGCGAGCGCAGTGCGGCGCGCTCGGCCACTGGGTGAGTTACGCTGCCGTTTTTACTGACTCTTGTCACCCGTCAAACAGTCGTCGGGCTCATGATGGGCTGCTTTCGATGGACGCCTGCCAACCTCCCGCACGCCACCAGAACGTCGCATCTCCGTCGCAGACAGAACAAACCTAAATTCTATAGTCATCATAATAAAGCCCGTTTCAGATTGACGCTAATTTTGAAAAATGGCGTTCCGTCGCGCGACCGACAACAAGTGGCAGTGTTTTTTTGCCCTCAGCGACCTGGCGGGCTCGACGGAACTGACTGGCCCATTGTATGGTAATCCCCGGCCGGATTTTGTTGGAGCTCAATTATATTATGAAGTTTAACCACACGACGAAAGTCAAAAGTCAGGCGAGTGTCTTTGTTGCGGTACGGCGCGTGGCGACCGTCGTCGTACAAATCGCACTCTTTACACGCTTTAGTTAACATTGTCCTAAATCCAACTTACGTAAACATATTTCTTTTCAATAAATTCAAATAAATGCAGGCATTGATGATCATTCGAAAAAAGAAAAATAAATAAAGGATTTGAAATCTGATAAAACACTGTACGCTCAAACACTTTAGCGTTCGTTTTTTGAAATAAAAGTCACGAGGAATGCAACGTGATTATTTGTACTACCTGTCATTAATAACGTGATAAATTTCTTTACAAAATACCTAAGAAAATACCTGTTTTTATCTCTTTAAAATATCAAAAACTTCCTGTCAGCTTAAATTGAAACGCAGTGAATACTAGCTGACATAGTCCGCACTGGAATATATAGACGGCTTCTATCAAGATAGATCTACCCTTATATTCTACTTTGACAAAAGTATTAAAGTTTTGGGCAATGAGCATTTTTTTAGATATAAATTATTGTTGCATTGAACTTTGCCCGGGTACCGTTAGCAGAAACCAAGAGTAAGAAAAATTAAAACAAATTACATTTAAGGAAGACTAATATGCTACCACTATATACTACTTCTACGAGATATCTTATTTACATAATAAATTCCTTAAAATTAAATAAAAATACAAATTCCATAAAACCTTATCAGGTTACATTATCAACTAAATACAATATCAGTCGTTTATTTTTATGAATCTATCTTAATTATAAATTCACCTTCTTACAGCATTGTCTTACATTGTAGATCAATTTAAAGTGTTAATTGATTCATTTCACAAGATAGTGAGAGGCCATTTCAACTGATTTCAATGGAGTTACTTGGAAACGCAGCGACCTTTGACGAGTTAAACACAACCTTGTGTATCCACCTTGTACTTGCTGATCCGTGGTCTCCACTTCAGAAAGGTTCTGGTCAATAACATGCAGATACTAAATTCAAGGCTAACTTTAATTAATTAAAAAACCTTAAGGAGTTCCTTAAGGTTTGATCGTGAGGATTGTTGGAACTCGTAAATAATTTCACTTTAGAACCCCAGAGGCTATATCTGTTCAGCGCCTTGGCCTGGTCCTATTTAAACCGCCCAATTCGTTGTTCAATTCTGATATTATGGAAATTAAAAAAAACATTTTTGTTATTTAAATTGAAATCATAAAATCATTGTTAAATTACCCATTACTGTTTTGTTTATCGATCGAAGCCTATAAAGACATTAACACGTTACGAGGAGATATAAAATTAACATCGACCGAATCTAAAATCAAATCCTTGACATATATGTAGTTTCTAAATTGACAATTGACATTATATACGTCGTAAATTAATTATGTATACAGCCTAATTATTTATAATGAGGGCCGACGCATCATCTCGCACGCCACTCAGTGTTATTGATTTAATATTGAAATTTTTATCAACGCGCCGATTACGCACGAAAATCAGGCTCGCTTATCGGTATCGTACGGACGCCGTAAAAACTAATGTTGTGGTTTTGGAGTAGAGAGCGACTGATAATTAACCTTGCCTATGGCCATTAAGCAAAAATTACGACTTCGGTAGATATTCGATAAATTTCGCGAACTCGGGGACTTCGTAATTAATTGACTCGATGTTGATTGGAGAGAAAGCTCGTTATAATTTTTTTTTATTCTCAAATTTACTTCACCGATTAGTTTTTTTTTACCACAGATCATATACTTAAAATAAATTAAAATAATTAATATGTGGGTTAGCTGATTTCTAATGGCTGTTTAATGTTCTCCCGAGGTATAATGTCATATTTTTATGCCAAACGGTAAACGCTCGCGAATTTAATACAGAGGTTCTTTTTAAGTACACTACTGTTTCGAAGGGTATGACTTTTGTGTACATATTCAAAACATATTCCTAAAATTTATTAATAGTTATTTTTGACTGGGCTCTCCATTTAGTTTATCTCTCCTCTAAGTGCACAACACACTCAGCGTGCTTATTCATTTCGTGTTACCTCGAGAGCTAATTGATTTCCGTAGTTCCGCGTCGGTTTTGTAACATCATTGAGTGTAGTTTGTAGGGAGCTTGCGCCGGACCGGTCGGGAGGGACCCCCAAAATTTTTGTAGCGATCAGGTTAATACACTTCAAAGCTGACCGCGGCCATAAGGTCTGATGTTTATCGCCTCGCCTGTACGATGCTCCGTATAAAGGCAGCAGTGTGATTGAAAAACGTGTTCCCACACAAAGAATGAGCGAGCTCACCTCCCCGCTCACAGGGATCATCAAAACGTTGGTATTATTGAAAAGTCTCCGCGGATTCGACACGGATTAGTCAAAGTTATTTGGCTACTGTTACTGTTGATTCTAAGTTATTAGCCGTTCCCTTATGACAGGGCCGGACCGAGCTCCATTCACTCCGAGAGTCTCTACTTTGGAGAGTTTCAATCCAATTAAATAATCGTTTTATTATTTCTATAAATGAACGCTTACAATTTTATAACATGTGCTATAGCATTAAGAACTTTTTGTTCATTTTAAAATTGACCACTATTGCAATAATGTGAAGATTCACTTTGCTAATTAAGTTACCTATTTAACAGTTTCTTTGTTTTTATCCACACTTATTACACTTATTACACTTACTATCAAAGACCCTTCCCTTCCATGTTTTATTGGAAATATATGGGAGAGGTCTAAACCGCAGTTGACGTCCTATGTTTGAAATGACGATGAATTTTATACTATATAACCAAGAGTGGGCCTAATGGTTAGACACATTTTTTAACAGTCAATACAAAGCGTTGTTAAAAATTTAAAAAGATTTTCATAAATACCAATAAACGACTTGCTCGATCTCAGATACATAATGACTAATGTTTGATTAAAATTAAATTTAATGTTTGTTTAAAACACTTCGCCATGTCTAGTCACTTCCACAGTGTTGTATCTCGACCGCTGCGCTGCGTTCAACTTCCAAATTCGGATACCGGAGTCTATATTAAGCGATATAAATGTACATATTTGAATATGATTTGCGTAAAAATGTCACTTGTTGTTAATAATAACGGCGCGATGGCTCGTAGGTTTTGATAAATCTATCGTTTACCTTTTCTGTGCCTTGGAGTCGTGCGCCGTAGAACGCTGTTATGTTAAATTGATGATTTATTACGAGTATATAACAACCTATTACCATCAGTCGTATTTTCAATCAATGTTATTGGAATAGCTTAAAAGAGTCTGCTAGTGTACATTACATATCCTTCTGCCTATACTATGGTCCAGAAATAGCCTAGTGATTAGATCGATATGTTTTTTTTCTTACATATTCACTTTGAGCTTCATAGGCAAGCTTACATTCGCTCAAAAGCCCATGGAGAGGACTATGTTCAATAATCATAAATTAGGAGATCCGTAGATGAATGAAAGTAGACAAGGCCCAGCGCATAGATAAGTTGAAGTAGCAGTGATCACGCCACGTAGCGCGTAGAACAGATGGCTGTTAAAGCCTTAAGGATCTGAGTGGAGAATACTGGCTGACAAGCGCGGCGTTTGACGTTTGCGCTCAAGATGGACAGACGTTGGAAGACGCTGGTTGCAGGCCGCTTGAAAGCAGTCCTATAAGAAATCTATGGAGAAAGCCTTTGTCTAACAGTGGACGTTTTATGGTAGAAATACTCTTGGAAATATCGACATTAGAATGCCATGGATAGTTTTATTAGAATAACCAGAAAAGAAAATCTTCTTGGAGAATGTTTACCTAATTTTATATTGAAGTCGTAGGGTGTTCTGATACCTTCTAAATCTCCGGCGAATGTAAGTTATAAACACGGCACGGGGTCAATTAAGGTATAGGACAATAAATTGTAATGTAATTCGACATCACGCTGCGAGGTCAGGGCTCAGCTGGAATTTACGACTGAGCCGGTGCATTGCCGAAGCGAGACCGTTCCACTGCCAGCTTGTGACTGCGTCAAGTGTTCGACGGGATCTCTTTATTTGTCGAAATTGTTTTATTTCCAACCTGTTTGGATATTTTCGATAAATTAGAAAGGAACATATACAATTTTGACTTTCTCGACTTTTTTGACTCTCTCGAATTTTTATATAGTTTTTATTTTTTAGTTCTAACGTGAAATTGTAAAATCAAAGCTTATTATATTTTTAACAATTTTATATTGCAATTGTTGGAGTCAAGAATTGTTTAATAATAATTGTTTGCTTCCTTTTACTTGTGCTTCTTTTAATGTATTGTAATACGATTAATTATGTACATACGTGCAATTAGCTAGCTCATAACTGAAATCATTTTGCTTCAACTTGTTTGGCTTGGTTTTTTCTTAATAAATCATCATTATTTCCGCCGTAGAACGTCTATTGATAAACGCAGGCCTCCCAAAAGATTTCAAATAGTGTCGGTTAGAAGTGTCCTGCAAACAAAGGGTATGTACAAAGACGTATGTCTTCTTTGTAAGTGGAAGTTCTGCACTGGTCCGTGGTCTCTACTCCAGAACCTGAAGGCCTAGGGCCATCTGACCCTATGCAGACTGCCCACAGACACTTCAAAAATTGTTTAATAAATAAAATTTACCTATAATTAGGTTATATTAATATAATTAAAGAAATTATGTGTCTTAATAAACAGTTTATTACAGCTGGATAAGAAGCTTCATAAGGCGCAGTTAAACACTGATTTCGAAACGTTGCATTAAGCCTGTGATTTTATTACAAGAACACTTTATAAGTTCAATAAGATCACTAATTAGTCTACGAATCCTACGCCATTATCTATGCAGTTTACGCCTTTCCAACGGCGATTGTTGGTTCTCCTATAAATTCCTTTAGAGATCGAACAGGGTCAAACAAGCTTTTTAGGAATTTATGAAACGGCGTAGGCGTTTGATTTTATCAAATGGACCTCAAACGCGGACATGTGTAAAACGAGCGATATTAGTATCACCTTTATATAAAAATACAGTTGTATTCTTATTCTAATATACATTTTTGAGATAATTATGTAAATTTTAACAATTTCTAAAACTTTTGAATTACCAAAATTTCACTTTTTTCTCCGATTATGTAGATATATTTTTAAGGTGTTTTTTGTTTGCTGATTTTTATTTAAAAAGGTAATAAAACATGGGCAGCTCTAAAAATTTAAACTTAGATTAAAATAGATCTAGCTTGTTTGTTTAAAAATACCTTTAAGAATAGATTATGTATAAGTTTATCATCATTGTATACGATTACATATTTATTGATATTATGTTAGAAGTTATTTTTATTATAAATATGTTAGCATAGTATTTTAATGTTTTTTTATTTTCTTTTCACAGATCGTCACGATGACAAGTCTTGCATAGTACAATATTTTTATGTATTAACACAATAAAAAATTTAATGTATTATTTGTTCATGTAAAATTATATTTTTCTTGTGTAATTTACTAGTTGTCAATATTTATTTTAATTTATAAAAAATAATTATATTTTAGTGTTTTATTAATTTGTGTGTGAGATATATAAAGTGCTCTGTAACGGTAAATCTCTAGAAAGAATTACTTGTTTTTTTTTTTTTTTTATTTAAATAATCGCAAAATTTCCAACGTACATAGAAATCAAAGTCCGCACATAAGGACGTGTACACAATGCTAGACGCCCTTCGCAGTGACCTTTGTGTCCCCTACTTAATTCAAATATCGATTACAATTCAAATTAATTCATTTCACACGGACCACAATAACCGTTCGGAGTCTCTCTTACCTTTATCGTTTACCGCGTTACCGATTACATGCGTCCACTATCGTTATAAATTTCACATCGCCTTACAACGTTCCTGTAACCCGATAGGCGAGTGGATTTAGTAGCCAGTGGTCACTATTTCCACCTGCTTGATCTTATAAAGTCTGACAATACGTGGTCAGTTCACTTTGTCTCGCTTGTACATATTATTAAAGAAAAGAAAGGGCTATACGATGTAAAAGGAGCGAAAAATACAAAGTTTCATCATCAATGAAACGACGTAGGATTGAAACGTGATAGTCTATACAAGTTATGGGCTCGGCTTGACCGCTCAATTATGGGTGTTAAGCCATGACGAGGAAGTCGTAAATATTACGAAAGGAACGGACACCGGGCGAGAGGAAGAAAATTTTGTAACCAAGTCACGGGACTTATGTTTGGATATGTCATTGAATTAATTTACAATCGCCGCAATATAAACACGTATGGCTGAGTGAAATATGTATGGCTTCATTTATAATACTAAAATTGTATGATGCTTAAGAGTGCTGTCAATTTAAATATTTTGAGTTTTTTTTTAATATTGCTAGTTCGTATGTATGTTCTTTAAATCATTTGTATTGATACCTTGTGTACCCAACTAAAACAGATTTTATTATAAATAAATAACAGAATTTATAATCGTAAATGAGAAAAATTGATACAAAATTAAATCAAGCTGTGATTTCCGATGATGTCCTTCAAAAAAAAAGTTGTGCTTATGTAAGAAGAGCTCACAAATAACTCAAATCAGTCTGTTTGTGATCGCTTTCACAAATGTTGGTAACCTTAAAATCCTTTATATTATATATTATTTTTTTAGATAAATTATGATCAATGAACTTTCCAAATTTATTGCGAAAAAAAATCATTTATATTGAACGTTTATTAAAAAATAGTAAATAAATCTGTGATACAAAATGGTCAATGAGCTATTCTTATTCTTTGTTAACGGAATAACGATCATCATCAACAGCCGCAGGATATCTACTATAGGACTTAGACCTCCGCCATTGATTTCCAAAAGTACCGTTTGAAAGTGGCCCGTATCCAGTCTTCCATAATTAATCTAAAAAATAAAAAGTCCACCAGGCGGACGTCTTACGCTGCGCTGAGGTTGTGGTCTCCATTAGAGGAATGTTAGCCCGATATTTATTGATTATGAATTGCGAATTACTTTCGTGGATTTTATTTCTTGACAGGTCACAAACCATGAAAGAAATCTTCGCAATAAAAAGGATATTTTATATGGCTCGTGTGGTATATGACGTCTATTCTTTCGCTTGGACGATGTTTGTATTCCAACAGTGGCAACATTACAAGACAGGGAATTTCGTAGAATTGAATTCAGAAGACAGCTTTAACGTATTCATCGGGAGTGATCAGTAATGAAGCAAGCAACGAGAACCGATAAATCGTATGTGAAGAATGTAACACGTACAAAACTAATAGAACATGGGGGCTTACTGCAAGTGTTCTGAGAAATGTCGGCGCGCGCGGCGGCAGAGGCGGTAGGCGCAACACGCCTGTTGACTCAGAACTAATTAAACATTCTTTGTCTGCTCCCTTGCCTGTGAACTGTCAACTGAAACATTACCTGTCCAAAGATCAGGCATGATCAGAGTGATAATTACGTATTACCTATACCGGGGATTGGTTATAGGTGTAAAAGCCTGTGTGCTTTCGTGTTCAAAAATTAATTGTTACATAAATAATAAATAATTCCTTTTCAACATTCTGGTTACCACATATTAAAATTTATTATTGTTTGTATTTGTACATCTGTCTCAGCGGACTTCGAAGTGCCAAAAGCTATCATCAGCCTATGGCATTCCAATAGAAAATAAATTAATGTAACACATTTAATAGTGATTATACATGTTGAATGGAAAAAGGTGTAAAAACTTTATAGCTTTTGCTTGATAGTTGAGCTATGCATTCCTTTACAGTTTACAACTTTATCATCTATAACCAATTACCATTTATAAATTTAAATATGTTGCTTAGTTAATAGGTCGATAACGGCTCATCTAGATGAGCAATTTTTTGATCTTTGCAAAGTCCTTATGAGGAACAGAAAAAAATTAAGAGCGACTATAACATTATCACAATATCACTTGTCTTAAAGTGACGAAAAACAAAAAGTTACTAATGTAAGTAATTACTATTTATTATTAATTCAAGTTACTACAACTTAAAGCGGCGTAGGTAGGCCCGATATTAGATGGACAGACGAAATTGTCAAGGTTGAGTGAACTCGCCGTATACGTATAGCGCAAGACCAGCCATCGTTGCTATCTTTGGGTGAAGCCTATGCCTTGTATTGGGCGATGATGATGATGAAGAGAGACATCAAATCAATAGATACAATTATCACTTTAGTTTTAACTTAAATAAAAATTTTGAAAGCATAAAATCTGCCGGAACAATTTGGTAGTAAAGTTTGAAGATATATGTAAATATCATTGGAATTTAAACATCATTCTAATTGATCTTTGACGAAAGAACGGCAGCTCAAAGGCGAAGCTGTGTTTGGTGCGAAGCGGCGCGGGCGCAGCTGTTTGTTGGCGGTCACAATACGGTAATGTTTGCCGCGTCGGCCGCTAGCTCCGGCGACGACACCCGATGAATGATAACAGTGACATTGTTTATTTTTTTATTCTAAGCAAACAACTCTAATTCATTGACAGTTCTTTTTTTAATGGATATTTGTGCGTGTGTTCAATATTGATCTTTTTTTGTCGGAAGGTCGCTGTTGTACTGGCATTTAAAGATACCGCGGATTTGAGTGTTCGATGAATTCTAGGCTGTTAGCTTAAACCTTGTTTTTTAGTAACAAAGTCTTGGCGCTCCTTCCGGAGCCGTGACTCAGGCCGTTGCATAGTTAATACTAGATATGTTTGTTTGTTCAGTAAATAGAGTTTCAATGGAAAAAAAAAACTAGCAACTTTTCTCCGTCATCTGCCGATAGACATATTTTTCTTTTTTTGGAACCTTATTTCGTCTTCTAAGGTCCTTGTAGACCAATTTCTTTCACGGTGTCCTCATCGTCTTTTTTCCACTTAGCAATTAATTTTTTGCAGGCTGTCAAGTTGTCAATTACATTAATTTGATGTTTTATAAGTAAAATGTATTTGGAAATTTGATATCGTTTGTCTGAAGAAATATGTTGATGAAAATTAATATTTATATATTTATATTTTCAGACGTAACTCGGTAGCGTTCATGTTATGTCAATGATCGCGTTCAGATGGACACAAGATATCCGATAAAGGGTTCGTAATAAAAACGTAATGCTATAAAGGAATATTTATGTTTTGTTTATCGCAATTTTAACAGCGGGTCAGATGAGAACAAGTTTTATTGTTTGAGTCTTAATTTACCACGAGGGCACAGTGCGATTTGGACTTAAACTTGGCCTTTATAATTCTTGCTTCCAGGACTTCTTTATAACCTCCTGTCTCCTTATACGTTCAGACAAACGATCATGAATCTCCGTTTTAAATAGCTATTGTTTAATGGGATATGTTAAAATATAAAAAAATATAACAGTCATATGTTTTAGTATTTAAACTGACAACGATTCCATTTTAATCAACGATTAACCACGCGTTTAGTTTATTCCGATTGATCATTGATTACAAGTTCGAAAAGTTGAAGTTGTTTGATTTTAAAACATAAAACAAATACAAATGACTGTTGGCATATATTTACATTGATAGCATACGATTTGAGTTGAACTATTACTACTAGATTTTAATCAGAGATTAACTATCTTATTCTTCTATTGCTTATGAAATATAATTATAAATAATTATAAAATGTTATACATTATAAAATTATGAAGTAAAAACTTATTGCCTTTATGTGTTACGCCTGGATTTTTATCATGTGTTAATTGAATGTTTAGCTTATTTCTTTTGATTATCTTTTGAGACATAAGACGTCCGCTGATTCAGCGATTGTCCGCTATTAAAAGATTCTACGATGTTTATTTCAAGCCACAGTCTCTACTTTTTCTACATTTTATTCAATATTTTTTTATTTTTTAACTAAATTAAAGCGTTGTTTCGTGTGTTATGATTCAAAAAGTATTGTGGTTGGGTATTGATCATTGATTAACTAAACTTTTATGTTACCACAATAGAGAATCAAATATAAGTTCGTGAGCTCGCGTTGTAGTGATGTCGGCAAATATTGTCGCCGACGATTAGTGCGTGTTGTGGAAGCTGAATGGAATGCTAAAAGTGCTCGGTGAAGTCGCGTCTCGACAGCTATTTGCCCCCGACCTTGCCTGCCACTCCAACTCTGCCAATATTTGTTTACGCACATCCGCGATGCCCCCGCCTCGCGCCATTACACGCGGCCAACGCAGTGTAGCTACGTCCAGATGTAATACTTCAATTGAAAATAAAAACAAGTTTTTTCATGCATATTTCATTTAACTAAATTTACTCTGTATTAGTTTGATTTTTCATTAAATCGTGAACTTGGATACCTACAAAAACGGTGGAGGCAAATGTCGAGAAGAATAACAGTTTTAGGATCTAAAGTAGAAGATATTCTTCAAAATGTACTGAGTCTTTTGTCTTGGATTATGCCGACAATTTTAGAAAAATATTTTGTTCCAACAATGGTAGACATTTCAAAATAAAAATATGATAATTTAATTCATTACATCAAAATAGATTCTAAAATACTTTTGCTAAAAAAATATTTAATATCTGTCTGTATATTTTTAGTCTGTATTTTAGTTAATGTATGGAAGGTGTTCAGAGGAGCAACGAACTATTTGGCGTATTATGTTTACATATATTTAGCTTTACACTGCGTGTTGACACAAGCTGACTATTAGTACAGGCACAAACGACTTTACGATCATCCGGGAGTTGATCCTCGACCCGCTAGTTTATGACCCTACCTTATATTTATAGATATTAATATTCCAAATTTAAAAAACGCTTCGAAATTTCATATTTTAGTCATTTACTTGTACAGCAACTGTAAAGTTTTTGTATTTGCTATTACATTTCATTTAATATTTAATATTTATTCAGTATTAAAAATTACATACAGAAATTTTAGGGAGATAACTGTGATTTGATTAGTAGAGAAGGCCTAAAGACAAGTCCGCAATTACACAAATTGTAAAGAGAGTTAATAAATAAACAAAATTGACAGATTGAGACGTCGTATGATATTTTCAATTAAATTAATCTTTATTGCTTAAAAAAGTTGTTAAAATGATTCAAAAAAGATATTTCACTATTAATTTATATCAAGACATCTCGAATACATAATGTATCTATGTATGTATAAATTTTGAAGACCTTGAAAGAATATCGGGTTATTTGACATCACAGAGGAATTTCACATTCTTTCTTTTCTAAATAATATATTAAATATATTAAGAAAATAAAATGGTTAGTTCTTATCAGTTTAACTGAGAGATGCCATCAGAGACTGACACCTCTTGGCCCAGTGCCATCAGCCACTCGCAGAGCACTTTCGAGGGATTTGTTAAAATATCGACGAATGGTTTACCCTAAAAGACACGCAGTTTTTATTTATGAATTAGTTGAAAGATAGGCAAAATATGTAGAAGCTGGTGGTAAAAATGTAACATCTCTACAGTATCATATATTTCCGCATCTTCCGACGACCTTTACAAGATCTGGTCGAATGGGTACAAACGGTCCTATCTAATAGGGTCCTAATCTGATAGGGTGAGGCTCATGCCCAGTAATGGACGTTCTTGTACGTAATTGAAATGACGATGAAGATGATGATGCAGCATTTCATCCGCGATCACTATTTTTGACTGTTCGTACTACACTTAAATAAAATAGTGTTTTAATTCTACTACATTTTGTACAAGAAAATTGAAAAATAAACAAAATGTCTCTGTTTTAAAAAACTTGTGGCTACTTTATTTATCATAGTCCTAAAACAAAAAATAAATATAGAATAAAAGATGTGTTTTCACTCTTTATCCGCAATGTGGACATAAACTCTTTTTAAGAGTTCAGTGTACTTAAAAGTGCCTACGGAGTAGAACCATCGTCAGTAAACATCGCAACTTACCTCGCTTTTGGAAATCGATGGCTAGCCTCTTAACTCCTACACGTTTCCCTGTTCTGTGCACCTTTGTTTAGTTTTCGGCGGAGTCAAACAATCGACTTATTCGAGCATGAACTTGCTTGTTTTGGGACATGTCGTTTTTTTTTTCTACATTCTTGAGACATTTATAAGGGTGCGGCACAGTGCAAGCGATATAAGAAATAAAATTTTGTATTTTTAAAACATATAAATAGTAATCTCTTTGTTTTCTTGTTTTAAGAATAAAATTTTGACGATAGAGATATAAAAGGAGAGAGAGCTATGGGTTTTTTTACGAAACTGAACGAGGAATGAGAAGATCCATAGACAAACACATGAAACCGACATAACTCCACAGATCCGCAAGTTGAATTATCAGTGAGCGAGCATATCAATTGGCTTTTAAAGTTTTGGAGGGAGAATGCGGATCGGCGATGCGTAGGACCCTCTCGTTGGACAGACAGCTTTGTTAATTACGTCAGAAGACGCTGCATGCAGACAACTTCCAACTGATTCAAAAACTATAAAGGCCTAGATCAAAAATTGATCATCCACCTTGATAGAATGTGGCTTAAAAATAATATTGATAATTATAATTTTATTGAGGATTGAATCTGAATCATAATTCACACGTGCTCAATTAAAATAATTAAAAATAAAAAGTATTCTACTAATGTATCAGTCATGTGATTACTATAATTATTGTTCTTGTAAACGTATTGTTTATAATTTATAGTGACAATCATATGAAGCAAGAGTAATTATCTGAGAAATAACGTTCACTATAAAAAGAATAATTTTATTTAATATTTCAATTGACCTTTTGATTGTACGACTGTTGTTCTATCTATCGTTACATGACTAAGATCTTTGATCTTTTTTCAAATATTATAAACAGATTTAATTTTCCTCATACTAGATTAAAAACCTATGTACATGTTAGAATTATCTATGATTCTGCTTAATAATAACATAAGGTTTTATGATTGAACGTTAATTTGCGATAACTGGTTTATCTTTTTCAGCAGCTTCTTCGACATAGACCTCTACCATTGCTTTGCATTCAGACCTGTCCTTTGCAAGGCCGAGTCGTCACTGTAAATCAGCCGGTAGTATATTACTACATATAATCTTAAAATAGATGTGTATTCAAAGTCCTTGTTGTAAATAAAGTAAATACTTTCATTAATAAAGGTTTTTTTTTTTTAAATTGAACTTGATTTTGAATGCACTTCTGTTATTCTTCTGTTACCATTTTCAAGCCCAAGGTCTGGCTGGTTTATCTTTTCTTCTTTTACTATTCTGTGGTTAATCTCTTCTACTTCTCCAATGTTTCTTTTCATATTATTGGGATGATAACAAAGAAATGATATGGATAATAATTACTATTATTTACGCCGTCTTCAAAACTAATTTTTATAACTTACTCGCCGATACTAGGACCACATAACCATCGGTTGATACAATTTATACGCAGTCAAAATATTCTTGTTTAGCCAGATTTATATAATTGTTAGTCGATCGCTCTACTCACCGAACTAAAAACTTCTTCAAGTGACCTCATAAAGGTGTTTCCTTATTGTGATTTACGTCTCCAGTCTGTTCATTTAAGATATTAATGTCATCACGTTTAATTCAAGTTCATTATTTTTATTGCACATAAGATTTGCTATTCGATTTGTTTATTGATACTGGCATTTAATACACAGAAAATATCAATCTTAATCAAACACTGTTTAATAATAGAATTATTAATGTACATTTAAGCATGATTGAAACTTTACAAATTTTTAGTCACGTATTAATTATTTAGTAAGTATATTGACAGTGCTCAAGCAGTGGTAGTCCAGAGGACGGAGTAAAGTTATAAGTGTAGAAGCAAAATGCTTTAAATCTTGTACACTCTTTTCCAGTCTGTATAAAAAGGTAGCGGGAATATGTTACATTAATTATTTTTACTCTTGAAATGTGATGGACTTCTGATATATACTTATGATTACTTTTGATATTATAAAGACTGTAAGAACAGAGAGAGAAAAATAAGTAATTTGAATCTGATTTTTGATACAAATACATTAATTGATAGACTATGCTATACATTCACCCCTATTAAGTTTTAACACCTATATCTAATTATCACGTATATCATTGTATTTTATGAGCAATCATTTGCATTTTGTTATTTAATATTGGAATAGACAATGTTAAGTTTTGTTTTTATTTAATATTAAATAAGCAGAAAGAAGTCGTTATTTAAAAAGTTAGGTGAATGGCGAAAAAGTTTCGCGATGGCCATTCATGTGGCGATAACGTTAAACTTGTCATCGTTATTTAGAAATCATTGCGACCATTATAAAATTTAATGATTCGTTGAATATTAATTTAATAGATTAAAAAAGAGCAAAATCTATGATATTTATGTATCACGTTTTTATAGATTTGTTTGTTTTGTCTTATTATAATGAAATTTAGGTTTTTGTGAGTATATTTTTGAATGAAAATATGTGTAAACAATTGTTTATTTATTTTTTCATTGATAAATAATTTTATCACTGCTATTAACAGCTTCATCAGGTTTAAAGAGGTTTGGAGCTACAGGAACGAAGCTTGAGGACTTAAGTTACCTTATTAACTTAATCGAATTGAGTTAGTCGTAGACAGAGATAATAGTTAGATATTATTTAATACTACCTTTAAATAACTGTAAGCACGGGTTACCATTGTTAAGTTAAACTAGGGTTTTTAATGGTAGTTATGTAGCCGAAGGAAACTGAAGAGAAAAAGAGAGAAAGTACATCAGCTCTTCAATCATAACTGGAGGCCTGTATCTCGGACGCGAATTATTTACTAATTATTTGGATTTATTTATATACAAATAACATTTATATGTATAATAAAAAATGTGAGATTTGTGAAGTCTATTATTAATCACATGTTGTTATTATTAACAGCGATAATAATTGAATCAAGAAATAAACGAAGAATTAAAAAATTAAAATAATGATTTATATTAAAAACGAATTCAATTACCCTACAATAATCAATATTAAAATTACCATTAAGATTATAATGAATTTAATTACAAAAGTTAAGTCTTAGTTGCCAATGAGTTATCGTGGAATATGTTTCTTACTCCAGAGTTTTATCCCAAGCCTTAGCACGCAAAGTTGTATCACGTCCAACTCCAACATTTAACAAGGCCTTGGCATTCGTATTACCTACGCCCTGAGGTCACAGAAGCGCACTAGCTACTTCTCGCGTCTTTTGATAAAGGGTTGGGAGCTTCAGCTCTATCCTTAGGGTAGAGACACTAGGGCAACGCTTTTGAAACTACGGCAAACGCGGGTAGGAATCTATCATTACACTTCTTTAGGGATTTCACCACCAGACCAAAACAACTGTTATTAAGTTAATTATTTTAATTAAGTATTATATTCAAAATATCATATTTAAAACACAGCGTTTTAGAAATGTAAGTAAATATGTGTGGTATGTGAGGTGACATAAAATACAATACATGAAGAGACGACAATAAATAATAATTTTTATGACCAGCGTGTTGCTTTTAACGTACACTGTTAAAATTATTAAAAAAAATATATATATTTTTGTGGAAGGAAAACAAAAGCGTTTTTCAATCGTAAATGTTTAAAAAATTGTATCGTGAATTATTTTGTAGAGGATATGTTTTGTTGAACAAACCATCTGAGTTTGTTGTTTGTTTTTCTCAAATCATGGCGCATTTAGAGCTCTAGTAGCTTTAAGTAGAAGGATGCAATTACAGGTGTGTTTGAAACAAATTCTATATTACGAGTATATCTAATTGAGATCTCCTGATATTCTAATCAAGATGTATACAAATGGTTATTGTAAATATTCTTATGTGGTTAATAATGTAAATAATGGAGTGTATCCTGCGTAAGACTTTTCGATCCAAAAGAAATTTTCTATTTAAATATGATAACTTAAAAGTCATGTATTCTACACTAGAGTTAATTGCATTTGTTAACCTACGGGAACGTTATTACCAAGTCACTTTAAAATAATAATGATAAAAAAAAATTGTCTAACATATAAATGCTATTTATTTATTACTAGAGACGAAGAACTCTGGGGCCTAGAACCAGTCAGTTAAAGCGTTTAGAATGTAAATTTATTTATGTGATGCATTACCTTTAGTGGTTGTCAATCCACGTATTTGTCAGTCGATTTTAATAACAGAGTATACTCCGTAAGGAATATATTATACAAGGACATCGTGAGGTAGTTTGTACAAAGAAAGCACAGGGCGATATTGTGTAATTATTCCTGGTGCCAAAGTGAAATGTTATATGAACTGTAGTCGTTGGATCAACTCGTCTAGCTATATCTAGCCGGATGGACCGCATTGTACAGTAATGAAGGTGACATTGGTGATAATAATGTGCAATGCCAAACATTAGTTGCTTTACCATTAAGTTTAAAAAATAAACGACGTAGCTCGAAGAATAGCCCCAACTAGATGGATCCACGACATTGTAAAAGTCGCGGGAAGTCGCAGGAAGCGTGCAGCGCAAGTTGGCGGAGACCTTTGGGAGAGGTCTTGCAGAAAGAGTCCATCGGTTGAAAAGTAGAAGAATAAGGTAAATGAGATGAGCCATGTCATAACCAAGACCAATATTGGTACAGGAAATTTGCCTCAGGATCATGTAATAGTGTCATTTAGAAGCAAAGCAAGAAAGCATCTAGTTCACGGACCCATACCACCTATCGAAGCTATAAAAGCTTTAGGGCTAACAGCATTAACATCTTCAGAAACAAAAGATAGTAGGAAAGAATTATTAACATAATTAGTGTAACGACGTATCTCGCTGACTTCATATAAATATGCTCTACAAAAATACGAAAGAAATGTACTCGATTAGTATTACCAACGGACAACGGGCTATTTGAGCTAAAATTTTATACACGTTAATTACTTACGTACGTCGACTTTACGTTACCTTATAAGTTCGTAGTGTCGTTATTTCCTTTGAGATAATTACTGAATATTTTAACTATGTCAGAAATTATAATTCGCGATCTTTAATTCCTCTGGACAATAAAAACTAAATGGGACAAAAATCGTTAATGGTTTTGAGCCTTAAATCGTTTGGACGGAGTCATGCAACTGAAACTAGGTCGCGGGTTCAATTCTCATGATATATGGCTGCCACTACTCTCAAACAAGATTTGAGAGGATAGACAGCAGCGTCCTGTGCGTAACATAATACCACACTGTTGTCGCCAACCTCCCTGCTAAACGTGGCGATTATGGTATACATATATCTCGGGACAGGCTTACGGCTTGCAGAGGGCGTGTGTAGGCTGACGAAGGCGACGAAATCGTTATCATGTATATCATTTTAAAATTAATAGTGACCGTTTTGGTACGGCTCAGCTGTGACAACTTTGTAGTTAAAAAGTGAGACATACGATCGCAGATTTTGATTTCGATTACCGGCGTAACTTTTGTGTTATACCATAAACACTGTTTAATGAGAAAGGAAAACAACGATGTTTTCCTCATCATCAAGAGATGAAGCTGATATGTACAAATGGCAGTTCATGGTTTCGAGCATACCTCGGAAATTATTGTTGTAACAGAGATAATAACGAAATAATATCATATAGTTTTATGTATTATTCTATAGAAATGTTTTTCAAAAATAGAAATAATAATTATTAATTTAGTTATTGAGCATAAATAGTTCGCCAACATGGCTTAATTAAAACAAGAAATTAACATTATAATTTTAAATTATTTTAAAATAAACATTTTAATAGTCACTGGCAACCGCAGCATGTAGAAAAATAATAATAAAGGAATAATACATTGACTTGAAAATTACTAACAAAAGAAACAGTGTGTTGAATAAATTAAATATTAAACATACCACTTACTACTATTATCATGAGAATGAAAATTATTTATGAACAAATTTTAACAAAGTAATGAGTCATCTTCCAGTACGGAAATTTTTTTAACAAAAAAATAAAATTTATTTAATAATAAATAAATATTAATAACATGTTTTAAAATCATTATTCACTACAGCGGAATACCGTCCACCGCGAGGTTCGCCCACGGACCCATCTATTGCATGTGACGGGTGTATCGGACAACGTGCCGTCGTCGACCAGATCCGTGCCCATCAATAAGGAGAGACGTAAGTCCGGGTACAGCTACCTTCGGAAATCAAAGTAATTGACTCGTTTCATTATTTATTTTTAGCACGCAATTTTAAATAAATATTAACACAAAACTATAGAACTGTAATGATTTAACAGTGTAAGTAGCTTATCAGTACATTTCTCAGACCTGATAACTCCATACCTGAACTAAAACTTCAGTTTTAATTACAATATATCTATCGTACATCATGACTTAGAAATATACACAGTACCCAATGAAGTTCTGTTCTATAGACAGTTTCAGTACAAGTCCCGCAATATATAATTACAATTATTTTATTAACTTCATTTAAGAACCAGTGGCAAGATCACTGTTTGATCTTGTTTGGAATATATACGCAGGTTTTAATAATAAGGTAAATTTCTCCTACTAGATTAAGGTGTAACATTTTTACTCACACAAACATTTGACTGGATAATCGGAATTATTGTTCAATTATTACTACAAAACGTTTATAGGGGTGTACTTTTAAAGCCAAAGGTATTTAAAAATGTAGAGACGGCTTCAATGAGTTATAGATAAAGTAATAAAATCAACTATTTTACGTAAAAGTGTGGATTTCTGTCACAGACAGGTATTCGTCTTACTCGCCTATTCGTTTTTTGGGAAATTTTCAATACAAAAGGCCTTTCCATAATAAGCCAACACTTCAACTTTGAGTACATATGCATGCGAATATATCTTTAATCATAAACAAAGAGTTATATTCTCCTCTTAAAATATTTGCTATCGTCACCTATTACAAACATAAGATGTATATATCGTAAGCTAATTTGGATTCAAATTAGCAACATTAATTAATATTTTTGCATGTTGCTTAAGAAACTCTTGAGAAATTTGGAACGGTGATTCCGTTCTCTGTTGCTTATGCGAGAGCCAAATTCGATTTTACCTGTGATCTGTTTGAATGCTTTGATATTTCAGAAGCAATTAGACGTATCTGATAATTCGGAAGACAATTGTTTAGTCATTTTAGGCACTTTTTTTGAAGCAGACATAAATATCTCATATTTCTTGGTTTCGAGGCATCTTACAAAGTGGTTTAAGGTTTACATTTACAACTCCTAGAAGATTGAATTGCGAAAAGTGTTCGTTAATTTTTGTGACATGAGATAGTATCTCATTAAGGCTGCTGTTCTACTTAGTAACTTTACATATAGCTGGGTGACCTATATATAATAGTCACTAAGGATCCTAGAAAGCTAGGTATAAACGTCTCAATGAAAAATTACCCAGCAGTACTTAGATTTAACTTTTAATTAGATTAACATGTAAGAAGTTAACTAATAATTACCGGTAATAATTAGAAGTGAGCGTGCGTTACTTTAGAAACATCTTAACCCATTAACGCCCAAAATGAAACTGCAGTATATTTTTCTATTGTTTTTCTATTTATTAGTCCATAAGGGATAAAATATGATATATAAGAAGATAAAATGAAAAAAATATATTTACATATCAAGTTTTAGGGGTGTACTCAGCCGTGTACAATGGGCGCTTTAGGAGTGAAATTGTTTGAAACAAGGTCGTTCAACACATTGCGTTTTCAAACATATTTCGCAACGCCAGCGAATTCTTTGGTGACAGATAACACATCGCAATGGGTTTTCCATCCGTTCAGGATTATGACCATTATTGTTCCGACCCCCTAATGCCGCTGAGGATGACGGACGGCTCTTAGTTTCCGTTGGACGTAAATAAGTCCGTGCAATAATTCGTCTGAAAGATAACTGGTCCATGTAAGTTATCTCTTGTTTAGTTTTACTGAGCAAAACATGTAGTCGCCAAGCATTTGATATCGCCATATCTAACAAATAGGTAAATATAACCCACCACCACTTTTTTCCTTTTATTGAAATCCGATAAAGGCTGATAGACTGATCCATTTGGTCAACTCCACCCATTCCTTTATTATAGTTGACAAACATTTTAGGTATATTTACGTCAACTTTTTGCTTTCTGGTGTTACACCATCGTTTGACTTTGCCCAGAGGCTCTATGTCATCAAAATTAGTTCCCATTGTAACGACATTATTGTCCTTCCAACGTACCATAGTTATCTCATTCTTTGTATCAAAACTATAGTCATATTCCGCCCTAGGCTTCTTCTTCATATCATATCGGTAATTTCATAAGTAGAACTATAGGTTGGCTGAGTTTTCCTCCATACAGGTAAATGTACATCACATTTTTTGGCTCGTTTTGCAGGAATAGGTCTTAGCGGCTCATCATCACTGTCGCTCAATTCCGAAACATCGTAGTCAGGATGACGCCGACCTACCTCAATAGTCCCTGGAACGTCCATAGGGAATCTTGAAGCCGCCAAATTATCTTCATTACCTTCTTCCTCATCACTCACAACAGCCGGATCTGGTGGCACTAATACCATATCGTACTCTTCATCATTGCTTTCATCAGCCATAATTGATTCCAAGGCTTCCTCCAGTCTCTTATAACTGATAAATACGTTCCGATTTGCCATTTCAACTTATAAGTAATACTGTAAACAAAACGAAATTTTAGTACGAATCTGCCCGCTGTACCCGCTTGTGTACAACAAATGAAACAAACCCTACTTTACAAGTTTTGTAATAAACTTTAATTCTTATGTTATTATTACCAACACAAATAAATAGACTCCATAAAAATAAAAAAAGAAGTTGAAATATTTCACTATTTTTGATAAAAACCAACAAAATAATCTTACCTTGTATGTCGTGTCTGGACTCCGTATTTTATTACAAAATAAGTGACATTTGTTTTCGCGCCACCGCCTATTTTTATTTATTATATGGTAACTAGTGTCAACTAGATTTGTAATTACTAACTACTTTCAACACTTACCACAGATAAAATACATAATTTATCGATTAAGTAGTTGTACCTGTGCAGGTACAGAGGGCGGTAATGGGTTAAACGCCATTTTACGTCTGCTCAATTACATTAAAATAAATGAGTATATAACTTTTCGTTTACAGATAAAGAATTATCTTGTAACTTGCGCTAACTGAGTTGATTTAATTACTAACTTCATTTACATAATCATCTCACTTTAAGATTCTTAACGTTTACTTTTGGTATCACTTGCTATGTAGCGTCGTACCATTTCCGTTGTGCCATTCGTGTTTAGGCTTTACATTTTTTAATGTATTTAACTTATTAAGTTAACAGCATTGCTTAGTAGAGGCGTAATTAAAAGATCGGTACTGTTATAATTTTTGTCGTCACGGTGAGACGAGCGCAGTGTTCATCCTTACTCGCTCACGTCGAATTACTTTTTTACGGACTAACGAACCTTTACAAAATCTTTTGTGTTGCCACGTTTTAATTGTAGCCACACTTAATATATTTTTTTTTAAATATAATAAAAAACAAAGGGAGCGAAAGGTTAGGTTTATTAGTAAAAGTCCTAATTATTGTATACTATATATATATGCCCTTCAGACTTTGTACTTCTAGAAGTTAATAGCCTGATGAATTCAAATAGAAATAATATATCAATGTAACATATTTTAGAATGATAACTTTGTACAGGTTGATTAGAAATGTGTAAAAGATTTAAAGTTTTTTGCTCGTCCCTCTCCTTTGCTTATCTCTTTCAATTAACCTAATTTACTGTTAAATAACCAATTATCCTGGATATATGTTAACTATAGGACCAAAACTTAAAAGCTGTTCCAGCAAGGAGCACAGGATCCTATAGATGGAACATAGCCAATATATAATCTTGAAAAAGAAAGTTTATGTACGATATCTTTTATCCTGTTGTGTAATTTATCTATTGACTTCGTCAAGATAAGAAACTTCATCTAACGTGTCTGATAGAGTAGATATAGTTTCTGCCGCTTAACTTTGCAGATCTCGTGGACATTGACGACGAGTAAAATAAGTTATTTAACTTACTCTCACAGCAAATCAGCAAAGTTGAAACTCATTGTTGTGGATAAGATAATGGATTATGCATTTTGCACGTGATTTTGTTTGGTTTAGACGTCTTTTCAATCCTTTCTTGTGCAACGATATTAAGGGTTTTATTGTTTTTATTTGTTTACGGTACTGCCTGTTTGTTTTAATTTATTAAAACAAAAAAAAAATGAATGGATATAGCAAAAATATATGGAAATGTATTAAATAAAAATTATTCGGTAAAGTTATAAATATTTCTTATAAGGCTAACTCCTATTTATTTTTGTAATCGGAATTTTATATTAGTTTTATTATAGTTTTTATAACATTATTGTTGTATAGTATGAATTTACAATGTCGGTCCTAATAGTTCTAGGGTTTTAAGTTATATTTTTAGTTTGATTGTAATATAATAAAACAAATCGACAAAACATCAAGAAAAACGTTTGAAGATGAGAAACCTGGCTGTTACATTACGTTAGTATTAATTTAACGTGTAAATTTCAACAAATATAATGAATTAAATAAGAAACGGTTCGTCAAAGCTTTTAGTGTGATAAATAAAGTGTAATCTCAAATAAGCTGTAGAACCTTTATAGCTGGATATAGGCCTACCGTCTTATCTAAAATAACGCTGAGATTAAAAAACGGATCATACGAAAGAGTAGCATACAAGTATAGGTAAGCTCTATTAATAAAGTGGTATAATTTTAATACGCCGGAAGGCATCGGCCGTATAGATAAGACGGGCGTTAAGTATTTAAAGTACTGTAACAAGAATCGTAAAGGTTTTTATGATTCAATAAAAAAAAATCCGTCGGAATTCTGGGCACACAACTATTATGCTATGGCCAGCGATGTCAAACAAGTCGCCGAGGCGAGCTCAGTGGCCTTAAAATTATTTGCTGTTAGAGAAATTCGTTTTACGCATCAGCACATTCTGTGTCTTGTGCCTCGGTGTCCGAGGTCGCTGGCCGCTTTCCCAAGCGGGCCCGGTTGCCCAAACTAGTGGGCGCGTGTTAAGATCGAGATTTGAGACGTTAATTACAATTTCGCCGTTCACGCACACTGGCTTGCTTAATGTTCGGGTTTATTATAAATATATGAGACGCCACGGCCGTGGATCCGGTGTTGCGTTTTTTTTTTCGCTGAATTTATGGTGTATTTTTTTGTGAGTTTTGTTATGAGCTTTCGCGTTAATTGGTGGAAACTTTGCACCGTCGGAATCAACGATAAGGAAACTCTTATTGGCATACTAAAAAAAATTCTTAATCGTTAAGCTATATTTATTCATTCGACTCGTGTACATCGTTAGAACAATACAAGAGAAACGCAATTTGTTCTAATTTCTTAATTAGATGAAAATGAAGCGATTATAGCAAACGTCTACTTAAAATAAAGATGATGCTTTAAACGAGATCTCTCAACCGACATATGTAATACTCAAAGCAATTTTTCTCAAGTTGCACAAAACTTAAAAGAATCTTTACTTTTTGACTTTTGAATTTTTCAAATTTATTTAATAATAAATCAAATGCATTATACGAGAGTTTATGGTAAAAGTGTATAGTTGTCTAAAATATATACAATACCTTTTGAAGAAATCAAAAATATTTCTAATAATTTATGACTTCTTTTGCAAATAAATCTTTTACTTCTATTTACTCAGTAACTTAGTTTAAATTTAATTAGCTTTTAATATTGTTGAATTAAGATTAAGTTAAATAAGTTTTGTGATCAATGTTATTAGAGTCACAATAGTCCAGTTTATTTCCTTGGCAAATTTTTTAAGCTCTTTATAGAAGATGCCATTTGCGCATTTAAAAATTAACTTAGTAAACTTACGAGACATTTAGATTTCTTTATGTCTCACTTAAGTTAAAAGATTGGACGATTATCGGTAAGAAAAAAATGAGATTTATAAAGATGTTAATAGCTTCGGAGTGCAGTTAGGTTTAAAGTCCCATATCCGTGGTTTAAATACCTTATCAGTCAACAATGTAAGCGTCTTATGAGGTTGATTAAATTGCTATAAATATTCCCTACATGGAAGTAACGCTTGATGGGTCCGCAAAGAAAATTTCTTCAGCACACTTGACGGAAGGCATACCATATGTTTTTACCGCGAGTGATAATCAAGCAAAACAACTGGCTCCATAAATATCTCGTAATCCACTTGTTTAACCAGCACCGGCGAAGTGAGATCGTAACGATGTTTATGAATTACACAAACACCTGTACCCAAAGCACTGACTGACAATTTCGTTCGCGACTGAGTGTTTTATATTTAACGCAAACATCGTTTTAAGCTCGTCTGAGCTTTGACGATGCGCCGTTAATTGATGATAAACTTGAATGCCATACATTACGTCTGTATAAATCTATATTGAACTTAAAAGTTAGCCTAATTGGTCGAGCAGTTCTCGATCTATCTGGTGATACATTATTATTCATGTAAAACAGAAAACATAAGAAAAAGGCGTGAAAGCTTTAAAGGAGCGACTGTTTAAATTACTGTTAATAAATGTGTAGTGCACCCTATTAAAAAATCATTCGTTTTAGAAATAATAAATAAAGTAATGATAATATAGTTAAAAAAAACCGTTTTCGAAATTCTTTTTCGTAGTGTCTTGTATTTTCATATTTTGTACTGACAGAAGTTTGTAAAAAGTCACATATTTCTAGGTGATCACATATTTGTGGTGACACATATTTCTAGGTAACGTAAGGCTTTAAAAGCCTTACGTTACGCTACGTTATACGTTCACTTCTTTCAAGCATCTATAACCAATCATCCTGTAGATTAATGTTTTTATAATTATGGAGTGTTTATAGTAATGGGAGATAAATATTCCGTGGATGTTATGTTATTTTAGCCTGGCGCCGTTTCATCATTATATTTTCTACACTGCACTACACTCTCATACATCCACTGTTGAACATAGCAAACCCCTGTAGGTTGTCAATGGGAACGGTGGGATGAGACCTGCGACCTGCAACTCAGGTCTTCAGGTGACCTGACCAAGATTGATTGTCCACCTTGTTGGTGGCCTTTCTTTAGGATGCCTTCTGAACTATACAAGCACTTCAAGAACCAGGTATACCGAGTTAATACAGCATTACCGTTTAAATAATCCCGTCGTCTTATTCCGTCATCCTATAAATTTGGGTTATTTATCAATTTATTAATTTATTTATATAATTAAAGAAAAAAATGTATATTCTCAAAAACTTTAACAGTTATGTATTATCATCATCTTCGTCGTCTCAGCTCATAGATGCCCACTGCTAGGCATAGATCTTCTTCAAAGATATCTATGGGGGATATACAGTAATCATCACGCTTGGCATGCGAGTTGCCAATCGCAGTGTAGTACTATGGTACGCGGAGTATGCTGCCCAAAATATATAGAGTTCTACTCTACCTATGCTACCACCATTTAAGTATAAAATTATAAATTTCTATAATTATTTACGTTGTTATTATAAGGTCATATTATTAGATGACCTTTATATCTAACGTATTTTTTGTATATTTTGTTTGAAAATGTTTCGGGCACTTGATTTTTATGTTAATACATAAAGCACCATAAGGCGTTTACACATTAGAAGCAGTTATCCTGCACTAAACTTTAATATTCGCGATGTGAATGCTAAACGCATCAAATCTGGAATTAAGCTGCATCGCGACAAATTACAAGACTCTTACATTAAAAGCTTCGACAGAAAAAAAGCAAATCGGTCGAAATAATTTTCTCTGCATACTGGTTGTATCCCGCAATAACGTGATCGGTAAGGCTGTGAACACATTGGAGCGTAGGTGAACTAGATAAAAGGTTATAATTTGGCTTCAAATGAATCTTTTTTTTTTTAATTAAATTCTTAAGCTTTTATAGACCTTTAAAATCCTGATGCATATTACATTTAAAGCAGTTAAATTTTGTTATATGAAAACATGTTAATGTAATAGTTTGGCATACTTCATAGTGTATACATACCATGCTTTTGTAAATCCGTGATAGCAACCAACCAACTAACCAATACAAATTGAGGTTAAATATAACTTGAAATTCTTTCTAATGTTTAGTTGTTAGTGTTTCGTATTATGTTGGGCAGTTAAAACCATCTCCAAGTGGACCCCGCAACATAAAATACTCCGAGGAAGACACACGAAGAGATGGCTGAAATGTACAGAGAAAGATGTCGGGAGAATATGAAGAACAATTTGGCGATGTATAGAGCGAGATCGAAGAGGATCGTGGAGGAGGACTGGACTCGTAAAGGGTTGTTGCGCCACAGGAAGAAGAAGAAGTTATTGTACAGTTAATTGCAGTAGTTACAATAAAACAAAAAAAAACAAGCTTACAATTAAACATATTTTTACAAAACTGAAGATTACTGAAATATTTTTACTTTTATAATTATGTGATAATATGTTTAAATAAAGAACATCTTAATATTTTACCGCAATTTCTTCTAGACGTTTCTATAATATCGTGCATGGTGTGAAGCCTAAACGCCGAAGCCGCCTCGGGCGAAATTAATTAGAAATATCACGCATAGGACTAAGTTAAACTCATAACATAATTCACTGAGCGACAGTGTAAATGACCGCTGCTCTAGGATTGATGGCAAACGCGCAATGGATTTATACTTATATTGATAAACAACTTTAGAAGTGAATGTATGGTTTATTTGTCAGCAAAAAAGATTTAAACCTTTACACATATTTCCAATCACACTGTATTACACTAGTCGAAATATATACTAAAATCTGTGATAAATGCTGTGTGAAAATAGGAAAGAAAAAATAAATTATAAAGGAATGTAAGAATAAAACAAATAAAGAAATATAATTAAAGCAAAACAGAACAAAATGTAAACCTCTATTATCCTGATAAGAAGGCGACGAAAGTAGTTGATAAATGAAAGGATTAAGAAAAATTTATAGAAATATAGGATTTGTGAAGAATAAATGACGAGTAAATGACATTGAGAAGCAAAACAGATAATATGATGATATTAATTTTTTTTAAATAGTCCCTGTGTATACTAGACAGGGGAAGTACAAGAGGTCCCCGGAAGCGGGGGTCATAGAAAAGAAAAATAAATCGCATTGCATAAAATCATCACTTTGAAATATGTTACGTTAATTTAATTTTGATATTGGATTGAGACAAGCGTATAACTTCTGGTAGTACAAAGTCCGCAGGGTTAGATAATTAATTTTGATACGTAGTAATCAGTAATCATAAACGCTTTGTTTACCATATTATCATTACGTAATTTATTATTTCTGAAATCTCTGACTTTTGAGTGTACCATATGTTAATTGACTGCAAATGACCCTTTTATACCTATAAATAATCATACTTATACGCCTAATTTATATGATTTGGATATAATATTACTTAACCGTACGTAACTTCTAAAAACTCAATGATTTATTTATGAGATAAAAAAGAAATATTTTTTTTTGCCTTTACTCTTCGATGGCAAGCCGCAAACCGCAAATGGATATCACAAAAAATAAATTTTAATTCCATTTATTGCGACAAATGTATTGCAATTAACTTGATAAGTTATGATGTTTTGTTCCTGATCAGATGACAGCGCAGAGTACTATATCATAACGAACTAGTCTAACCAGAGTACCAGCGATAACGTTTAATGAATAATTAGCACACGTTAACACGGTCTGCTATAACTAATTGTAATGAGTTATAAGACTTATTAAGAATCCTACTGTGCACCGTTACATTGATGCGTTATTAAAATAGCAAATAGCTGGAGTTATATTTTAAACGTTAGTTATTAAAGATAGCAAACGCTATTTATAAATTTACTTTATTGGTAAAAAATATATTATCATTTTTAGATGATAAATTTTGTGATATAAAGTGTTTCATCTTCGTCTAATGATTGTATATCCATGTGCTTTTAATGCGAGATTAAAAATACTGGAATAAATAATATTGTACTTTACTTTGTGTTATGCTCTATTGTGGGTGAATTTTAATGCAATATGTATGGTATTGAAAGCAATCGTAGCTCAGCGATAGAGGAATGAGACTTAGGATCTTAAGTCGGAGGTTCGATTTTTTATAAACCTCACATCTTGTGCATTAAATATAGAGGATTGGCATTGCTAACCAACAAGTTTTCACAGGATGTACATTGCGTCCGCCAACAAGCCATTGTGGTATATCTCTCCATATCCCTAATATCTTTAAGGGAAACTTATGCCGCCCAGTGGATGTCTATGGGCTGAAACATATTGTAATCATCTTGATAACATTTTTTAATAGAATAACATGTAACTGTTTATAATATTTAAATAAAATTTAGTTCTTTATTCATATTTAATTTGGCGTTTCTTTTATCCATTCGTTAATCACGCTGCACATCGTATACATAGATAAAATCTAATTTATTTTATTTATATATTTATTTTAAAAGCCTACTTGATTGTTATATTTCTGATTTCTAAATTCCTGTTTTCGTGTACCTTATCTGTAAGTAATTTAATTATTTATATATATACATTTTATTTACAAAATGTAAATAAATAATGTAATAAATGATTTATTATTATTCACTAATTCAGTAAATTTTCACTTGCATAATTGTGACATTTGAAATGATTATTGTAGTGGTTAATTATTATTGCCTATAGGATAAATTATAATTCGCACATTTACAATTTACATTGTATCGTCTTCTTAGCGGGGCGTTGCATCTGATCTAAGTATGTAAACGGTATATGTCAGGATTATAATTTGAAATACAGTCGTTACGAAGTTTATTTTAAATACAATCGCTGTGTTTGAAATGTATATATGTGGATTGTATAACCGAATCATAATGCCATCATAGCATGAAAACGGTGTTGAAAATTTAGTTATCAATAATAGAAACCCAAAAATTAATTGCGAATAAGATTTTCACAAACGTATAGAATATATTAAAAAAGGTAAATAACTTTCGCAATTTTTTGAAAATGCAAGACATGCGTCTCCCTTTAAGATATCTATTAGAAGATATGCCATAATTGCCACTTTTAGCAGGTTGGTTGGCAGAAGTTGCTTCTGCCCATCTTCTGGAAACTTGTTTGTGAACATTGGCAATCCTATATAATTAATGTACAAAGTGTGAGTTACATAAGATTTTATTTCTGGAAACAAACCTGCTACCTACGATCGCAAGTATCAGCTTTCAACCAATAGGCTACTAGTGCTGATTTTGAAAATGTAGCCATATGTAAACGTATATTACTTTACAATAGTTGATTACTACTTCTATTATATATCTCTTTCATTTGTTTACAAAAGAGCGGTTGAAACAGTGCTATGAATTCACAGCATTTGTTGTAACTAAGTATTTAGTAACAATACATTTAATTGCTTTACAACTATGCTCGTCTGGTTATAATCTATTGTAGTTAATTTTTACAATTCGCTTTTGTTTCACGGGTAGTTGATGGGATTATTTATTTTTTTATGATTTTTTTTTTCATTACAACGTTGAGATGTAAGATTGTTACGTACAGAGCTTAGGACGCATAACTGTATGAGAATAATAAAAAAAAATGTTTAGAAGACGAGAGTGCGTTTTGTAGCGAACATATAAATTCCCATCTAGTTGGTCGGTCGAATTAATTGGCCATCACTTCACCGTAGTGGTCGTAAAGCCTCCAAACCGTAGCGAGTCTCCAAAAACCAGGCATTGTTTTCCAACTTCGGACTTCGTGCTCGAGTGCCCTTGTATATGATACACACGCTCAATGTTTAACTGCATCATATAAATATTACTTATCGCACGCTTATGATCGTGTGTAAAAATAAACTGGAATTATATACGTATAAAAACTAAATTACGTTTTGCTGTTATTTTTTACTTAACAACTTAAGGATGCCGTCACGTAAGGTGTTGTTTTTTTTTTTAAACTAAGGACGTTCGTTTGTGGCGTGACTTTGATTAAAAAAAATCGTATTAACAACAATTATGTGAATTTACGACGTCATATTCCACACCAATTTATAAAAATTTTTCGCGCATTACACCATCTTCGATACAGGGTAGTATAAGTATTAGTAATTCAATTGAAACCTGACTTATGATTATCAGAAAGAAATGGAAAGTTAAAAATGCGCTCTAAATACAGACCGCAAATCTGAAACTAGATTGTCCTCGTAATTCTAATTTTACAAGATAAACACACATATATTCAGAAGGCAATTCAAAATTAAATTAAAGAGTTCTTTGTCCAATATACGAGGGGTTACATCTTATATCATCTTAATGTCTTCGGATCATAAATGTCTTAGACCTGTAAAGAACAGATAAAAGAAACTCGGCGGCGCTATGTAAAGTTACATTTTTAATAATTATTTGAGTAGCCTGATGGCGAGCACATCATTCCCATGGTGTGCTATTTTATGCAAAGTAACTAACAGTGTAGTATTACTTAGCACACAAATGTACATTTACTTGTTTTTTTTTTTTAAAATAAGCACAGAAGCTTTCTAAATGTTATCTGTGATCCTGTTGTGAATGCGTATACATACAAACATTTGTAACTTTACAAAGTCGAGTAATTATCGTCATCATTATTATATAAGCTGATGAACACCCACTGCACTTAATACCATACCACGTTTACCATGTCCTAGATGAACAAAATCTATTTCTGCTTCTATACAAAAGCAAATCATAAGTCACTCGCAAGTGAATTCATTTCTCAAGGTATCCTATTGCCTTAACGCAGAAACGGATGCAAGTAGTTCATTACACGAACGCGTTATCAAAATTTTATTAGGAGCTGCACCGGTATCGTAACTCAAAAGATTAGATGCGTTATCTGAAACTGCCGAGCTCCTCCGGTGCGCGGACTATATAACGTGAAATTTTTCGTACGGACGGCTCAGCCAACGGAACAATGTGTGGCCAAAGACGGCAGGAAAGCACCGTGGCAAACTTTTGACTTTGAGAAATTAATTGCCGTGACGAACGAGGATTTTAATTACGCTCGAACCTAACGCGAGTGGAAACCAGTCGAGATCTTAGATAGAGCGTTTGGAGACATGACTAATTAAATTATAAAAATTTGAATACCACAAATATCTCTATTAAAGTAAACGAGGCCCCCGAAGTATCCGCGTGGGCTTGTAGAATGAAATGTATAAAATGCCAAGTGTGAATAGGTTTATTCGATTCACTCGTGTTATTTTGAAACTGGTCCCAGATAAACATCTGATTGCTTCACCCGCGGCTAGTTCGCTGCTATCTTCGCTTTTATTGGTACGTAATCTTACGGCCCTTGTTAAGTTGAAATGATATTTGGGCCATTACACCGCTATGCAGACAACAACATTAAGACAGTGAGTGTAGCGAAGAGTTACAATTAAAATGCTTTTATTTTTTACTGTGCTGCCTGGAGAGTTACTGCAAAGGGGTGATTGTTCTCATTACTTGGTAATTGCTTATGTGTTTAATGAGAATACAAAGTTTTCGATAGTTACTAGAAATGTTTAACTATGAAGTTGTAGTTTATTAATTTTTTTATATGATGTAATCACTCGTAGACTGGATTTTAATTTTAATGACAAATTAAGTACACGTATATTGAGATTTATGGTGGTAAGTTCTACATGATTCTTTTTCTTAAACCTGTAGTCTTGGAAGAGTTTTTTGAATTGTGATAGGATCTTTGTAGTGTCATTTTTGGAACTCTGGGAAGGGTTATAGGCTAGTTTTATATTTTTTTAGTACAATACAGTCTTTCTGTTAGTTATTGCTATATTAGTATTTTGAATGAAAATGGCATTTATTATCAAACAATTTGTTTAAAATAATTGCTACGTTCAAATTTAACCGAGCGGTTTCAACGCGGTTAAGAATTATTTAAATAATTTTCTGCGGTTAGCTACCACTTGATTCGATATCGGGTGGACTTTGAATTATGGGACAGATGTCATACGGCAGTTCAGTGACATCGACTCGTTGAGCTTTATTATGTTTCATTGAACGGTGTGCTCACTGGAATCAGTTTTAATTTTGAATGCATTGAAGCTAATGCGACCCAACACGTCCATGTCGCGACTGCCAAAAACAAACGGAAACTGGACCTGCCTTGATCAGAACAACTGTATGTTAATTAACAAATTAATTTCACTCGAGTTGCTTTTTGTCGCCTTCTCTCAGGTCGTGCTTGTTAAGTTTTGATTTATAAGTACTAGTGGAATGCAGTTTGTAGTCTAGAGAGTATAGTTGGTTCGATTATAAAAAGCGTCTATAATTACTTCTATATTAAGTAACAAAATGGACGCCTTCTTTGTGAGAAATATTCGCATCATATATGACTTACACTCGTGTAACATAGTGATAAATCATAATAAATTTATAGTGAATTTATATGAGAGCATACTAGCGAATACTTCTATAATCTGCTGAAGGATTTTCCATAGACGAAGACATAAGATTAGCTTTTTTCTGGAACGGTCTTCTAAAAAGCATTAGTTACGCAAAAAGAATAAGGTTTTTCTAAGTATGTATCCCTTAGACATTGCTATCCGTCCTTTTATTTATTACAATTACAATTATTATTTCCTTTTCCTGGCTCTTATTCTTGAGTTTTACGTATTTACTTATACTTAGTGCCAAAGTCTGTTACCCAAGATAAATAAAAACTAATATTTTTCTCAGATGTCAAACACGGTTCCTGCGCCCACTTCCTCATCCTTATTCCATATTTCTATCCTCGGTTTGTAAGCTATTATCTGTGCGATGGTTGACGATTCGATCAATCAGAGAGTATATTAACCGTTCCACTACTAAGTGATTCTTGAAAGAACGCACGAAAACAGCGAACATATTTTTGTATGAAATAAAACACTAATTTAGATAAACATCAATCATTTGTTGCTTACAAATTGTGTTTTTCTTTGAAAATCAAAATCATCGCTTTGTTCGATGAATTAAAATATTGCTATTATCACTACATTGCATCTACGGAACAACAAACACACTGAAATTTGCAGCGCAATAACGCTGCGCCGCAGTTTTCGAGACAAACGGTTAAAGGTGAACACAGCAGTGGTAGCCCGGCGGTATAGGACTAAGACTTACGATAAGTCGCGGGTTCGATTCCGGGAATACAATATCATATTATTCACTCTATGTATTAATTATATAGAATTGCCACAGCTTAAAAACAAGTTTCCAGAGGATGGGCTGCAGCATCCTCTGTGTACTATAATACCATACTGCAATTACCAGCCCGCTTGTCAAGCATGGCGATTATCTTATATGTCCTATAGATATTTCGGGCTTCTATGGGCGGAAAGGACGAACATTAATACGAGAGGCTTACATAAGCTTGTTACGCGAGTCATCAACCCTGAGCATGTATTCGGCTTTTCCCTACAACGCGATTTATTATTACGGAAAATCTACGGCAATCTAAGAAGTTACCGTACTATAACGGTCGCGGCGGTCTCATTTTGATAATCTTGAAGAATTTTCAATTATGTATACGGAATCCTAAAAAAACTTTTTAACGATCGTACCCGTTATTATGCGTAGATTATGAAAGCTAGCCGGCGAGAGCGTTTTCACTTTCACCCACACAAATTTGCATAACCTATAATTGTATACACGTGAACTATGTAAGAAACAACGGTTCTAATCATATGTTTTGAATGACAATAAAATTATTAATTATTTTAACCACATCTCACCATATGCGGGCCCATTAATTATTTTTTTTATAAGAATTGGATTGAAAGTCGTTAAATTTTAAGATTAATTTTATTTATGATTATATATTCAATTTAGATTATATCTTTCTAAAATCTGTTAAAAAAAGTTACTTTTTTATAAAGCTTTTACAACTTTTTTTTCTAAAAACATAATACTCAATTTTCAATATTCTACTTTTTTAATTTAGAAATATTGTAGTGATGATTTCAATTTGTATTCGATGATTCGACGACGAAATTAATCACTGACGTACTTGAGCTATTAAACGATCAAATGGGTCAGTCATCAGCCACAGCTGTTTTTCTTGGATCTGCATCAAACTGCTGCCAGAACAGCATTTGCAGATTTATCGGAATCGAGGGGGGACGGGGCTTACATGGCACTTAGTCTAATATTCTTACACAGGTAGCAAAGGTTGCTGCATTGAGAGCCTCGGATCGCGCCGCTATGGCATTAATATGTTTTGGAATAGAAAATACATTTACTTAAGGCATATAAGTAAATGCACAAAATATGTGTATTAATTGGGATTATTCTAGAACATTTGGTGATTAATTGGTTGCAGCATTTCTTATTAATTCTTTTAGATGCTGGGATGCTTTTTGAATAAGCTCTTACTACTGCCCAAATGGTATTTGCGGATTCGGCGCGTATGAGGCGGCAAGGCACAAATGCCGCCGAACCTAAGAGGTAGCAAAGTTTAAAAGCTCCTGGGGCAGCCTTGGCTCAGACCGCTACAATTTACTATTTCACCGAATTGGGGAATGCTGCTTATTATTACCTGTTAGATATTTTGATTTCGATAATTTTTAAATTGGGATAAATTAAAATTATTCGATTAATAATCGAAGCAAAAATTAAAAAGTCGCATGTGGCTCGTGCGGTGCAGGTTGCCCCCTCCACTACCGTCATAAAGTGTAATTAAACAAATGCATTATTTTGAACTACTTCGAGAATCGCGAGTGTAACACGAGGTCACGTATAACGTTATGATTAGTTACACAACTCCGACGTAAATACAAGGTATAAATATTAAAGTCGACGTGTAAATAATTTATGATCGTTGAATTTACAACACGACGCTGCATTGGCGCCACTCTATTGATATATTCGTTGCATTTAACCAGCAATGTATTAGCGTCTATACAATAAATAGTTTATTAACACTGTTTTTGATTACGTATTAGGCAAAAAATTGATCACCTTGTCCGAGGAATCTTTTTTTACTAGTCATAATCAAAGCGTTACAACATAATTGTATTTTGTAATAAATAATAAATGAATTCTACAGTGTGATTGATTATGTATAAGAACTTTAAAGAGGTGAAAGCATAGCTCACCTGCAACACCTATTTCCAAATGCCTTGTATAAAGTGGCCACTCTGAAATATGTTACATTAATTTATTTTTGCGACAGGGATATAACTTCTGACCATAAAAAATCAGGGATAAACAGTTAAATAATAATTCAATATTCTTCTACTTCTTCTTTTCAGCCGACAGACGCCCACTGCAAGGCAAAGTCCTCCCTCAAAGATCGCCACGATGTCTGGTCCTGCGCTGCCCGCAACCAGAGACTTACTGCGATCTTTACTATTTCGTTAGTCTACTCAGTAGGGGCCTACCCACGTCGCATCTACCAGCTTCAGCCGAATTTTAAAAAATTTACTTACTATGTAATTTTGCATTATTTTAACCATTGCTTTTTAAAAAGAATACATCATGTATTTATTCACCTTTAAAATATCTATACGTATTAACAATCATATAAAATCATTTAGCCTTAAAACGATTCGTTTGTGAATTTATCGAAAAACAATATTTCTACGAATTCTCATTAAAATCTTTACTACTTATTTGATAAAGGCGGACACAGTTGTACGGTTAGTTTTAACCTCTGATCGGATCCGGTAGGCCTGAGACAACTGGTCGGGTGATCAATGACGTGTCACAGAGCCATTAGCGTTGCTGACGATTCTTTATATGTCTGTTTAATGGTCATTATATCGAAACTGTGCATTAAGAAACCGGCTTGTTGTTTTACAATAACGCTACGATGTTCTCACGAAACCGTATTTTTTTAAAAGTCTACAATAAAAATCATAATCAAGATGCCCAGAGCATGTAGTTCCTCACTGTGTCATAATGATCATAACAGCTATAATACATATATTTCCAATATGACCAGTATAATAATGTCACACTGTGTATCCGAACACATTCGATACGTATATCCGAACATATACATCCAAAGATATTCTTTTTGCTTACAAATTTCTTGTAAATATAATATCATATTCACCGTGTTTTCGCGAATAATTATTTGACAGCTAATTGGCATAGATGTCAATTTAAAAATTGCCATGTATTAAAAAAAAAAAAAAACTCTTGTGTTGTGGACCTGGGAACCTACAGATTATATTTATAATTCTCTATATAGCATAGTATATAGCATAAGTATCGCATAAATATTTACAAGCTTAGAAATGAGTAGACACTATAAATTCGTATTTTATTCTTTTACTCATCCATTTTTTAATATGTGGTGCATATAGATGCAAATAAGTATAGAAACTATATACGGTGTGCATTTTTAATCTGTTGACGAATTCTGTCTGTTTGAAATTTATTTATATGATTAAAGGGGATGATATTTATTCATTTTAAAAAAAAACTTTTTTTTGAATCACACTTTGTGTTATTAGTACAATAAAAATACCAAATAAATCGAAAGTCAATTAAAATAAAATAAAAAAAACTCCGAAGTCATCAAACTATGATATTTTTTAAATCAATTATGATTAAACGTATTCAATAAAATATCTTATAATCAATTCATGTTTGATTTTAAATTATGGTAAAAAGGAAATTAGATGTTCCACGCTTATAACAAACAATCTATAATTTATTTATATATTTTCAATTAAGCAAATCATTAATCACGTTTTACGATGAATGAAAAAATAGGAATAATTCTTATAGAATTATTACCCTAGTCTATATGTGTTATCAGGTATTGACATACAGGATGATTTGTTATAGATGTAAAAGATTTATGGGGTATAGCTTATTTGCCGTCAATTAATATACGATACACGATATCCAAATGTCATTGGTTTAAGAAATAATAAATGACGTAATGATAATATAGTAAAAAAACGTTTTTAAAATTCGAATTACTACTTATTAAAATTAATAACTTTTTTTATCTGTCTCAGCAAACATTGTACTGTCGGAAGTAATTGGCCTGTCATAATCCAATAGAAAAAAAAATAATTTAACATATTTTAGATAGCTCACTTTATACATGTTAATAGGATATAGAAGTACAAGCTTTAGATTTTGTAACTAACAAATGATCTTTAAATTTAACAAGAACGTAAATTTTTTAAAAGTCAATATGCGGTATTTATTTAATAATTTTTAGCACAGTAATCCAAACGTGAAGCATTTCAATTTATTTAGGGTAGTTTAGAACATTGACATATGGCGGAACAGAAACATTTTCGCTTTCCTCATAACTATGTACATGTTTTAATTAGACTGCAAGATTCATGCAAGCGAGTGATACACGCCCTTGCTGTTATACTGAAATATCATGTGAATGAAATTATAATAAAATGCCTACACGTTACTGAAAGACGTAATATTTCTGAGATAAAGTACAAAAAATGCAAGATTTAAAGGGCTAGTAGATGGCAAAACTCACTGAAATTCCAAGACATTTTTAAATCATTTTAATTTTATCGCTACTGAATAAAAGATACTAAAAATACCGAGATAATTCAAATAAAAACAAATTAATAAAAGTATAAAATTAGTATATTTAATTTAAATGTTAAAGATATTTATTTTACAAAATAATTCTTTAAAATTTAGGTTAATAATTCCTGACAGCCCTTCTCAGAATTTCTTTTAGACACTTGTAGATATTTGAATATTACGAATTTTAAAATGGAATAATCGCATATGTACATTGTTCAAAATATTAAAATGATTCTAATAATCTAAGCCAAAAAATAAGCTTGCAAAAAGCCGCAGGTTGGCCTCTCTCTCGTAGATTTTTTTGTTACGTAATTGATTTACGAATCCGTTAAATTTAATTAAAACATTTACATGTAAACTGCTTATTTATATAATAATATTATGCTAATGTTCGCGTGTGTTATACACGTCGCCTAATAAGTAAAGCTAACATAAGCTAATGCGCAGAAAAAGACTTTCTTTTCTCTCGTCCCCTGACTCTCGGCATCGGCTAATTGCTTGCAGCATAATTCACTCAAGTACTATGAGTTATGGGTAAACGAATGTGCCGAGTTGAGACGACAGTGACGCGTATGGAAATGCGATTCTTAGTCAAATAAAAATTTGCATTTCCTCTCATCACTCACACACGCGTAGATCTGCGCACGCGCCGCTCAGCTTCCTTACTTTTTTACGTTGCCACCGAACGAATTTGTATTGTAATATATGCAAATTCCCACTAAAGATCCACTCGAGTTTTTTGCTCTCGAGTTAATTCTAGGGCAACAGAACTCGGCGCAATGCAATCGAATTATCATAATGGAGAAAAAGTTAAATAATATTCATGACATGTTAATTTGGCGGTTCATGAGTGCTAAAGGCGCATAATTGCACGTTGTCGGGACGGCCACGCCCATCCAGTTATTGCCATTTGCGGTTTTACTTTTTACGAGCCTGATATGTTTGCGGTCGGCGTTGCCGCCCGGGACTTTGCGGATGTTGTCTGCTGTGTTTGTACTGCCACTGCCACTGTCGCCATACCTACATTCTTTCATCTCGATTATTAATCATGTCAAAATGACTTGAGTGATATATTAATAAAATTTTAGTGTTCACCGAGTACTATTTGTTGTGGTTCAAAACTTCGTACATAAATAATTTAATAAATTAATTTTCATTCATGTAAGTAATTACACATCTTTACATGTTTTTAATTGATTTAATTATGAATATTTCACTGTAGTTAATTTTTTATACTTGAATTTAAAGAAACGAAAGGTGTTTAATGGTTTATTTTTAATGTATATATTTAATATCTGATTAGCACAGTCTCGAATAAGTCAAATTGTTAATCCAAACAGACAATGCAAATTATTGCCGAGGTGACACGGCCGAAGCCCCGTAACTTTAGAATTGTTTATTGCCTAGGTCGGGACAACGCCTCGAAGATAATAGAATTCCGCAGTACACACGTCACTGTCGGCGTTCCAATCACAGCAGAATTCCACAGCGACACTAGAAATCGTAGAGTCGTTCCAAATTCACATCGGATACGATCCGTGATTAACCCAATTCCTTACAAGTGATCATACGTATAGAGTCAATACGAGAGAGCCAATGGCAGGCAAAGTCTATGCAAAGGTGAGATTCTACGTTACGTACAACTTTAGACCTGGTTCTAATAATTTTCACTTTGATCCATAACACTGGTTTTACGTTACAAGTTTAACTGTCGTAGTAGTATTTGATTCTAAACAAAACTTTTAAAATCTGTCAGACTTATTGCGTCGATAAATATAATTTGTGAAAACGTTTTTGATATTTATACTTTGTTATGTTTCGTTATTGTTGTCTAAAGTTATAATTGGCACGATATTTAAATTTAATTTTGTAAATATAGAAAAATATATTTATTTAAATAAAGTATGCTACATTTTCATTATCATCATCATCTTAATATCAGCTGCACGATGTTTACTGTAGTAGGCCTCCCTCGTAGATCTCTTTAAGAAGGGGTCTTCTGATGATCCTGGTTAAATTCATCTGTTCACCTTCTGGACGTCTTTTGCTACGCTTACTAGTATGTGGTTTACTCTCCTGAACACCAATGACCTAGCAGCACTACGTTGTCTAAGTCAGTTAATTTCGTTCGTCTACGAATCTCCCCATTTCTGATTCGGCCTCGCAGGAAAAAACCGAGTAAAGTCCCATCCATGGCTCATTAAGCGACTGTGAGATTACCAATGAGATCTTGTGGGAGACTACACTTCATTGCTCTAAGCTATCAAGGCTGTAAACCTTCGTCTTTAAGCACTAAGAATATAAAACTGATGTTTTTTAGTCTCTTAAACACTGCCCAGGGGACTTTGATTCGACGGTTGATCTCTATATTTTGGACTAACCTAGTTCGGTCGTTAGCATCCAAATTTTACACAAATAAATTTGTTATAATAAACTTAACGTAATTACTATATTAAGTAATAGTTTTACGGAAACTAATTACGTTTAATATACGTTTTAATTACAATATCCACTACTGTTTCCTTGTCGATCACCTTCCAAGATTGCATTTGTTTCCACAGTACAGGCTGTGAGACCATCAATGAAGGGCAAAACGTTTTTCGGAAATTTGTTTTCGTAACATGTCGATTGTTAATAGAAGAAAATTAAAACACATATTTTAGAATCGCCATCTGAAACCTCTGCCTGGTGAAGTCCATTTATATTGATGTAGTAATTTTTCAGTTTTTGTTTCGTTCACCTTTAAAAAAAAACCTTATGCCTACCTTATTTACAATTTTTATTTAATTTGTCAAGCTGCTCTTATTGTTGCAATTTATTGTCAGTTGCTTCTCACTTATATGAAAGCGCTACTATTGCATATAATCCTTTTATATTTACTTTTATATATTTTGATAACATTTATTCTACTTAAACTATTTTATGGTTTCCTCTGTTTGCATTCAGTCTATTTTAGAATAGAAAGAACTGTGTACACTTGAAACTGATGCTTATTACAATCATTCTATTTTATTTGTAATTATAAATATAGCACTCAATTGCAAACAATGACCCGTTAACATGTAAAAAGTAAACTCTTAATAAAAATTGTAAGTTTATGTTCAAGCGTTGACCGCTTGATATAATATTTTGTTTATCGTAAAATTAAAAGTGAACGCCAAAGTTTTGATCGTTATTTAAAAATGGGTCATTTGAGAGTTATAATTTCGTACGGCCCGTTTTTAAATTTAATAATTAAGTTTGTTCACAGGTGTTAAGTATTTGATTCACGGCGTCGTTTTATGGCTTCCACCGCTCGCAGCAGCGGAGCTCGTAAAACCGAAATTTTGAACAGTTAAGATCTGAGGCGATAGGTCCACGCGATGCTCTTTGTTCATTTAAATTTTCCAAATATTCAGATTCGCTCGCAGATAGTGCTAAATTATATAGATAAGACGTATTAACCTCTCTAATTTCGTTTTAGCTTTTTTTATGTATTTGCAGTAAGGCACGCATCCGACGAATTAACTTAGTATTTTGAAATTAATTTTCTATTTTATTTTAATTTTGGTGGTTTTCATTTACTGCGACCGTTAATTATTAAAAGAACAATATCATTTATGGCGTTGTTCGAATTACGATACAGTTGGATGCATTAATGTATTGTATTGTATTAATTAGTTTTTTTTTTGTTAATATATTAACTTTTTTAATTACGTGTTTAATTTTTATTAGCATAGTTTTTTTTACTTTGATTAGTGTAATTGTTCGTTTTGATTTATTTTGACTTTTATTGTTTTCTTCCTTTGGCATATTTTTATTATGTATAATCAATGTAATTGGATGTATTTAATTTTTTATTATTAATTAAGTCTTATTAAGTATATTTATAGTGAATAAGTCAAGCGGTAGATTACTGAGACATGCAATAGTCGGACGCGGGTTCGATTCTCGTGTCTGCGTAGTGTAATACCGATCGCCAACCCGCCTGTTAAGTGTGGCGATATATCCCCCTCCCCCGGGGGGGGGGTAACTTCAAGGCAGATCTGTGCCTTGCAGTGAGCGTCTATGGGCAGAAACGATTACGTATGGTACTATAAACTACATTTTAATACTGACGTAACTTACTACACTTATCAGTATAAAATTTTAAAAGAGAAATGCTCTTTTTAAATACTTAATACATAACATTGAATATAACTTTTACTAAAAAGTTTTGGTAGATATCAGCTGCCCTGTCAAACCTTGTACTGTCAAAGTTACCTGTCGCGGAGCAATCACTTTTTAATTAATTAGAATCAAGATAATTAAGACCGATTACTTACGAGAACATGAAATCATTACCCAATTAATTCCTTTAGTTTAGCAATTTTAGTGTTTGATTGTGGTAAAATGATTGTCACGTCGACTAACTCTTGGACTGACTGCGTATGTTAACAACATATTTTTCAATATAAAAACAATAATTTAAAAAAATATTTATCTAGACAACCTGACCTTCATTTTCGTATTAAAATTGATGACAGACACATGATTAACGAAAGAAAAAAAACTAAAGATGAAATTTAGAATAGTACTAGAGTTTAAATTTCATCTTCAAAAATTGAACAAATCCTTCATGGGTCTGGATGTACGTACTCGTATATATAATAAAGTTTCACAAGATATCTTAGATATTTTGTTTTTTAGTTTTAAATCTAAAATTAAAAGTATATTGTTAAATAAATATTGGTATAACATTCTAAAGTTTTTAGTTGATAGAAATGTGTGGAACTTGGTTTATCGACTCATTTACATTATTAATATTATAATATACTACTACTCCGCTAGCTCAGTGACCCAAAGTGGGTCTTGGCCTCCGAAGCGAGAGACTTCCACTTTCCTCTATCTTGCGCCATCGTCTGCCATTGGCTGACATTCAATTCGCGCAAGTCTGCCTCAACGCGATCGATCCAGCGATACCTGGGTCTACCCGCTGGTCTTCGACCCCTCGGTTTTTCCAGGTACGCTACTTTCACGCTCCGATCCGATCCCATTCGCTCCAAGTGACCAAGCCAGCGGATTCGTTGAGCTTTATATTCGCCAATGATATTTGGCTGTGCTACTATAGTCTCAATTTCGGCATTCTTTCGGAGCCTCCAAGATCCGTCTTGTTGAAGATCTTCCTAATTTAAAAGAGCAACTATTGAGTTTCTGGCCTGCTCTTCTCAACAGATCATCAGTCCGAGTCAGTGATAGCTTACTACTTATAATGTTTAAATAATCGACGATTCAAATGCGCATGTAAATGCCTACTTGAAAAATTTTTATTTACTTTGAATTAATTTAAATATTTTTAATTTGAATACTGCAAGCAGTTTTTAACTATCAGGTTACAACTGCTGATCACTTTACTATAAACTATCAACTAGAAACCTATTCTTAAACTTCTGATGATGCCCAGGTAATGTTTTACATTTAAAAGCCTTTGAATAAGTAACAAGTCAACAAAACGGAATAGGTTACATAATTTATATAAGTGCAAAAAAACTAACAAAAACCTTCAACAACGCGTCTCAAATATTAAAAATATTCACAAGAATATGAATATCATTTGTTTTACATTAATTTTATACCGTGCGAATTCATACAAAAGATTCGTAAAATTTTATGAATTCAAATTCCCCATTGTTGTTAAATGTAATACTTAATTATAATTAATTTGAGTAAAAACTATTTTTTCGCGTAGTATTATCGCAATGTAAATAAAGGTGCGTTTTACGGCTCCTGACTCTGAGCTCTCTCCGAGGTAATGCCACTGGAGTCAATTAATTTAATGTTTCTGTCTGGTTAATAATATTTAGGGCAAGTAATCGATTTTATATTAATAAAATCCATTAATTTATTTTATTATTACCATTTATTACTTTTGTTGATTGCTATTAATTTAATTTTTCTCAGTCGCTAAAATATATATTATATATACATTTTAATTTTTTGATGACACAGACAAAATAATCACAAAATCTTTAAATTGACATTTTGTATATAAAAAATATTTTTTTGTATAACATAAATGGATCTGACAGTGTTATAATTTTATAGTTTTATTTATTTTATAATTACACTATAATTTATTAAGTTTAAGATTACATATAAATTATATACGTATGTTTTTCTACATAGACATTTTAAAAAGAAATATTAAGGTTTAAGTGGAAAGCGAGTTGAAAATCAGGTATGTGGTATCAAGGTGGATAAGTTATAGACGTAAATGCTTTTAAGAAGTGAATATACAGCTTATTTATCCGCAAAAAGCTTTAAAGCTTACCTCTAAGCATCCTATATAAAGTGGTCACTGTGAAGTATGATACATTTTTTTCCATCAGCGATGCGACAATGCGACAGGTCAGTATCTTCTGGCAGTATTTAGTCTGCAGAGACCAATAGTGAACAATAATCATCGTGGATAGGCCCCCACTCGGTACAGACTCCATAGGTAGGGGGAAGTGGATGGATACAGACAACACAGGACTGGTAATCATGGTGATCTTTGGAGGAGGCCTTGCAGTGGGCGTCCATCGTCTGAAATAAAGAAGGAGAAGAAAAATCAAGTTCAATATTCTGTACCCTGACATTTGTAAACGCTTTTCTTATTATATTATCATTACGTTTTTTTCATTTCTGTAACCATTGTTTCTTAGGTAAGATGTACCATACAATAATTGACAGCAAATTAGTTATAATTTCAATTTAAAACTTTTAAACCTATAACCAAGCATCCTATATAGTTAAATTAGTTTAATTATATTTATACCTCTTTATTGAGTATAGAGGCATATGAAGCTACTTATATTAAATTACATTTTGTACCTCAGAATTAACTTGTTTATTATAAGTATTATTATAGCTTTTTTGTTCTCAAGACAAAGCCACGGGTCGTCGCATGTATAGTTGGCCTCTTTTGACGTTCAGAGTTTTTTTTATGCGGCTAACGTTAACACAGCGGACGCGCTTGGTTGCGCCGACGCACCTCGGGCTAAATAATTTATTGCCCATTTGAAGGAAAATGGGAATTTTTGTGATAAAATATAATTGTCCAAGGCAACGTGGGGCTTCATTCGCGAGTCGAGGCGTTTTACCTCGATTCGCGCCGTTCCTCTGTATGACGTACCGCCGCCTATAAGATTTATAACATCTTTGTAGGGTCACTAAGATTTCTTATTACCTAAGGACGTACATAATACACGTGTAATTTTTTTTTAAATAATAATAACATTTAAGATTTTCTTAATATAAAACCTATACCATTATTAGAGTATTTACTTGACTAATCAGTTAAAATTACTTAGTGATCCTATTTCTTCAGTTCTTTTTGAACATTATAAAGGTACATTATTTATACCGAGAGATTGATTATGTTAAAGTAACCAATTATTAGCTACACGATTGCTTTTTAATAAAAAAAAACTTACGGAATATTGGAGAGAAAAGGGCACACTTGTGTCTCCAGTAGTCCACACTGGGCCCACTTGTGCGCTCTGTTTTAAACCGGTTTCTTATCGATGTTTCACTTCAAATATAATATATATTTGGATAACGTACGTATTTTCTCTCCTGCCACAAAACATACCGGGTATCGTAAAATCGGTTTATAGTTCGTATACATTAGGTTACCAATGCTTATATCAACTTTTGATTAGTGCCCTTTTTGTTTGCGATCATATTTTGATTTAACTCGTTTCACTATATTTCTCCACTTCTCGATACTTCATACCCTTATTCGTCATCGTCATCATCACAAGAGTAATACGTCGTTCATAGCTGGACATGCCTGCCAATAAGACTGGTGGAAAGCAACCTACATTTTTTTGTGTTTTACAACGATCTTAATGAAGTATGCACTGTGTGGGTAGATTTTCTTTGCTACATTTATCGTGGTCTCCGCTGTAGAACCTTAAAGTGCCAGCGACCATCTGTTCTGCGCGCGCGCAATGTGGCCTGTTCTCTGTCAGACTTTCGTATTTATGGTTATAACACTAATAATACTGTTTTTATGCAGAAGAATTCATGGTCACCGTAGTATGCACCAACTAACGCGTGAAATTATACGACGTCCACGCACAGGAGTTACTGGCAATTATAAGGTATCAGTGTCATGCGCCGCGAATAAGTGCAGTGTAGCGCCAGTGACGCACGCTCGCAGGGTACGGCGATATGTTATGTGGGCAGGTGTGCAATTTGCCCCCACATTGCGCGAGCTTTTTGCTTACTGTACATAAGTTAAGGTTGCTATAAATATGTTGATATTGCCTGCTGAACAAACGGAAATTGAAAGGTGTAGTAACTGTTTACAAATAGCTTAAGGTAATAAAAATACGTAAGTTTTTATTTAATAAAATATAATAGCTGGGGGTAAAGTCTTATAATATAATATCATATCACGGGTTCAATTCTTCGCGATAACGTATCCTAGGACTAAAATTTCGGAAAGCATGTGTCTTCTACAAACCTGAGTAACGCCAACTAGGTCATTATGGCCCGCAGACTCTCTCGGACTTTTTAAGATAGTTTACTGACACATAGTTGGTTAATTAAAACATCATATAAGTGACATCTTAGAACACCATGCCGAAGAGCACAGAAGAAGAAAAACATAGCTCCCACAAACAATTTTATGATTGGAAGCCGGTGTTCGCGCATTATGTAGAAAGCACTCGACCTACAGATATTTGATTGATTTTGAGTTAATTTAGGCTATATATGATTGTGTGTATTTATAAATCTGTATTAAAATTGCCTCTTCTTAATTACATATTTTTCGTGTTTCTTCTCCGCAACTGTAATCAACACAAAACACCTAGCCAAGCAGAGTAGAGTCAAAATAACAAAGATTAAAAAAATAAGTTAACGATCAAGAAGAGTTGTCGTGCTTTGTCATAAATAAATAGACTCTTTTATAGGTCGTCGGATATATTAAAATAATGATCCTTTTTCTCATTTATCTTCTATTATCATAATAAAAAAGTTTCTTTTACTGAACCCAATTATTTACCTTGCATGTAGAAAACACTTGATAGTGCATTCATGGTTAAGCTGACGGCACGCAGATTAACTTCCTTGTCATCGTCTATTTCTAAGGCTTCGTAACGCGTGGGCTCACTTCTGCTATGTACCTTTATGTGTGCCGGTTAGCCTTGGGAATAGTAATGCATGTTAATACCTATATATCCGATGACAAGTACTATCATTATTATTGTTTCAGCCGAAGGACGTTCAAAGCTATTCATAGATCACCAAAACGATTGATTGGATACGACCTGCATCAGGCATCTAATCGCCGGGCGTGGTCTCTACTCCGGAGCTTCATGGCCCCAGTGGCCATTTATTTTGCATGCTTTGAGTCCTGCCCACTAGCTCTTTAACTTGATAATTCGCTTAGCTGTATCGGTTACTTCTGACTATGATCTCTTTGTTAATTCGATCACATAGATTAATCTCACGCTTAGCTCTTTTCATGGCTCGCTGAGCGACCGAGAGCTTGTCAATGTAACCCACAGTGAATGACCTCGGGTATAGAAAATACAAATTGATTTCATAAAGGAGGTTAGTGTTTGGTAAATTGATTAGTTGATATATCAATCATCGGTCTGATGAATTCAAGAATGGTCTTACTCGAGTTGGCCCACCTAAGAAATAAGTGCGTGAATGAATTTTTTTGGTGCTTAGCGATAGAAATCGCACGGAATGTGGAGCAGAATAAATCATCGTGTCGATTCTCGTAGCATTAACTGCGCGTCGAGTTATCGTTTCGAAGTCCATCCAACGCAAACGGGCGTTGGCTTGCCGCGACCATACATGGCGTTGAAAAAACCGCCGATAGCCGGCAAAAACGTACAATTACAGATCTTCATTTGACCGTGATAAGGTGGTGGTTTTTGCCGGCACGGCCACGGCCCGGTGAACGCAGCCGCTGGGAAACTGTTGCGAAAACTTCGCCCGTAAATAACAACAACGTGCTCTTGGCGTTTTTGTTGTCTCAACGTGTTTTTGGTTAGCACAGCTATTATCCACGTATATGACTCCTTACGTTATAATTACTGCTTTCGATCCACGAACTTAATTATACATTGGAAAAAACTTAAGTCGTAAACGGGTTATTATTTCGTAACAAAACATTTCTTACTTTTTAGGTTAATGTGGAAAATGATACAAGTAAAAAGCTTGTTCGATTACTTTTTTGTTTATTTCCATAGTAAATTAAACGGTTTAATTCGTTGTGCAATTTCTTGATCTAGATTCTAACAGTAAATTTAGTTAATCATCATTGCCATTATTATAGTCACAAGACGTACACGTGGCCATCGATCTTTCTCTAAATTTCCTATAAGACCGGTTGGTAACAAGACGGCCTTCCGCCTTATGAGTAGACGTCGTACGCTGAGATTGCCTCGATCTTCACTCCAGAACCTCAAGACTCCAGCCAAGATTTGTTCTACACACTGAGACATACCCACTGTCACTTACTAATCCACTGGAATATGTGCTTGCTTACGTCTACGTATCTCTTTATTCCTGGTAGGATTTCGTAGAGAAAACCCAAGCATAACCCTTTCTATTTAGTTATTAAATATATCGATTTCTTTCAGTTTCAATGCTCGATATAATTTCTATGTAATACTTGTACTTTTTGCCTTATTCCGTGATCATTGAGGTAAGATCACGCGTCATTAATTTCATGATATATCGAACAACGTCAATACTCACGTTTCACATAACTCATTAGTCTTTGTATCGATTGTAATAAATCTATGAGTCGGTAAATAGTGGACTTATTTTAAGAACTGTTTAAAAATGTAATGCGAATGTAATGTTCTACGACAAAATGACGAGAGAAACTATTGTACCTATTGTCATGGGATGTATGTTTTATAATGCCTTCTTAGAATCGATAACTCTATTTATGTCATCCTATCCTTTGCTTATTTCATTGCAGCATAAGTATAAACTATTGTTAAAATCTATTGTATTAACTATTCAGACCAGCCGGTAGATGTTCGTCTAAAGCATCTTTCATTATTGACTTTTCCTCATTAGTAGTCTATCAAAGTTATCTAGTTCAGTGCAGGCGATGTAGCCAAAATAATAAGACTAATCAGAGACAAGACTAGAACTTTAGTTAGTCAAGGATAGGCTTGTTGGCGCGTCTTGCTGTCCACGGTATTCATTATATTTTCTTCCATTACCACATTTAAATGCTTTAATCCTATTCAAGTAAGCTGCTCGAATTAACCACGATAGCTCTAAAAAGATGTCGCAGACGCCAACATTTTCTCGAGTGTAACTTTGGTTGCGATGAAGATGTTTCTGTCTTGCCTGTTTTGTTAAAAGTATCCCTCGATCAAAAACTTATCTTTTCTTGTTAGTAATAAAATTGTAAACAGAATACTGTAGCGGTTATAAAACTTATTTTGTAGTTATTTAGTCAAAATGAATGATTGATAGAATATTTAACTATTTTCATAAACAATAAACAGTATGGAAGGACAGTAATGAAAAGAATGAGGGATTTTGTGAAGGAAATCAAAAGAAAGGAAGAAAGAAGGACGAATCATTACAAATTAAAAAAATATATATGAAAAAAGTTGTTATAGAAGTAAAGGTTTTATCCACTCATGGCAGGGAGAACGAGTGGCGCTAAAAGCGGAGACATAAAAAATCAATAACCAACATACGATAACTTTTAGCTTTTAACTAACAAACACTAAATCTAATTACTTACAATTGTAATGATGAAATATATATTCGATAGTTGTTTTTGTGTTAGTGCTTTATAAATGTATATTTAAAATAACTGGTAATCATGTATTCTTTTTTATTTGTTTATTTATAGTTCCATTTGCTACAATGTATTATATATTAAAACGATAAATTAATCTAAAAACTGGATTATTTATGCAATATGTATTAACATTCTAATAACAATAACAAAAACAGTATCTCTAGCTGCCACGTCAGACGGCACGCGATCCATGGTATAAATATTGAAATCATGAGAAGTTCTTTGCAATGCTAACTAATGTTTAGTTATTTAAATAATTGTTCATGACAGTATTCAGTAATTTATATGTAAGTTGGTATAAACTGTTTATAGTAACTTGGTCGAATCACAATTAAAACTGTCTTAATAAAAAAAAAAGCTAGAGAACGAAGCAGAAGGAGATTATATGTTAGCCAATGTGGATATTTATTGAATTTCATCTTTATAGAAGCTAGAGAACGAAGCAGAAGGAGATTATATTTCAGCCAATGTAGATATTTCTTGAACTCCATCTTAATAGAAGCTAGAGAACGAAGCAGAAGGAGATTATATGTTAGCCAATGTGGATATTTATTGAACTTCATCTTAATAGAAGCTAGAGAACGAAGCAGAAGGAGATTATATGTTAGCCAATGTGGATATTTCTTGAACTTCATATTCGGAAATAAATAGTTCAACTAGATGAAGACAGTTGTAGTACTACAAGGAGAAGGAGAAATTATTGGTAGTACTTATCTACTGAATATTATTGAAACAATTATACAACATTTTCGCTCCGGTTGAAAGCGCCCTGGACTTCGGTGAACGAAAACCTTAACCAGGTCATCTGATATATTTGAATAAAGATTGCTGAAGTTTTATTCACGAGTATAAATTAAAAAAAACAACCTTGTTATTTATGTATTCCAATATTTTTCTAATGAATTTACTATACGTAATGAAATATGTGTTTATAAAAGGTTCTGTGGCAAGTTACAACCTGCGCTCGCAGGTCCGTGGTCTTTATTCTAGAATATTAAGTCCAAGTTCTGTGCGCTAAGTGGCCTGTTCACTGCAATTTTAACGTACCAACTCGCTAGCCTTATATCGGCTATGTTCGTTCATCTTCTTTAAAAGCGTTCTTGAAACCCTCTTCTGGCATGTCTGTCTTATGCAGATGACAAGCACTAAGGTACTAAAATCACCAAAATTTTGTGCGAAAAAATCACTTGGATTTAATTAAATATATCTTTAAATACTTTTGATGTTATTAGTTTTGAATTGTTAAGATAGTTGGAATAAAATAACTTTTATACCGCTCAGTACTGGCTGTTTATTTTTTTTTTCTTTTAGATACTTTATTGTAGACCATAGATAATAAATAAAAAATTAAATATTTATGTAGAGGTACAAGAGGCGGTCTTATCGCTACAGGCGATTTCCACCAGACAACCTTTGGATGGAGATGAGAGACATGAAGGAGAGGGTAGTCTAGGGTGTACATACATTACTTTACACAAAAATACATACAAATACATGGCCGTTACACATCTTAGTGGATGTCCCTAACTTTTTCGAATTATTAGTACCAGAGTTTGTACGCAGTTACGTTGTGTTTAATTCAAAGTTAAAGTTTGCTTTACTCGTGGATAAAACTCACGATTTAAGGTTTAAAGTTGCAGCGTTAAACGCTAAGCTACCCGTGTTTTTGTATATACGTAGAAAAACATAATCTTTAGTTAATATCTATTGCGGAGGAACATAATACCTATAAGGATTTCCCATCGTAATAAACATCGGTGCAATATCCAATGCTTAGTTAATACTGCGCATGACTAACCGGCTATGTAACAAATATGTTTGTATCGGAGTGTAATTGTACTTGAGTTGGACGTCGTCAATAAATAAACCACCTGATGTTCCTACGCACTAGATACGAGATATCTAATACGTGCTCGTTGAACGAACGGATCGAACGCGACGTTTCAAACGCAGCGTTTCAAAAACGCCGTCTAATATCCTTTAAAAGAAACAAAGGAACTATGCAGAGAGAATAATAAGCAAGACAATGTGTTATTTTCAGAGATTTATTGGTAATAAGTATGTCACTTAGGAGAGAGAGAGGTGAGTCTAGTTATAAGACAGATTGAGAGATTTTAGAAAATTACAGCCAGTATTAGTCAAGTGTTGAAAATCCACTGATGATAATTAAAATAATAATAATGCTTTGTTGGATAAGCGGTAATGTAAACAACATGCTTTTGAAAGAATTTTCAATGTGATATTTATTAAAAAAATGTTTGAACATGTTCATTAAAATTTTTACTTTTTTAACACGTCTTCGGTTTAAAATTCTGAATCGTCTAAAAAATTAGGTGTAAAATTCCAATGAAAGGCATATAAATATATATACTGGCTTCAGCGAAGCAAACAATTCAACTTTTTGCCGAATAAAATAATTTTTAACGCCTCAGACGCCCTTTCGTGCAAATTACCCGAACACGTTAACATTATGAAGGAAGAACCCGCATCAAATGAATGTACCTACTCTATTACACAACTTCAAGCGAACAGAAATGAAAACGCATCTTTATGCTGCCGATGGAACTAAAACGTCTAAAGCTATACCACGCCGTTGCGATAAAAACCACGCGGACACAAAAAATCACTTTTCTTATTAAAGTTACATCTTTACAGATACAAGTCTTACTGTACACGACTTCGATAACTTCAACGGTTTTTAGTTCATTGATGGTTAAGTATTTGTTTTTATGATGATATTGTAACCCTTTTTAGTCTCAGCAAGCAATGGAAAGGATCTAGATTAAAAAATAACGACCACATTTAGCGGCTTGCTATGTTTGTTTAGATAAAGAATAGTATATGATTTGCGTATATTATTAATGACACCTTATAAAAATTAAGTAAAATACGAAATACGGTTATGTGGAATGGATTGAGCTCCTCAACCTGGCAATTATGTATTAAATTTGTTTTGTCTTAAAATGTAACTACTATCGAAGTAAGCATTATATTTTTTTAAGTATATAACATTATTAGTCTGTTGTAATTTAATTTTAATTACATTTTTTTGTACACCACAAATATTAACAAAAAAAAAAAATAAACAATTCATATAGAGGTACAAGAGGCGGTCTTATCGCTCGAGGCGATCTCTACCAGACAACCTTTGGATGGAGATGAGAGACGTGAAAGAGAGGGCAGTTTAGGGTGTACTTATATACAAACACTATATATATACATATATAAGTAAGTATAAGTAACAAATGCTACAAAGTATCCTAAATCCTATTTTAGAGGCCAGGGAATTTTTTTAAAATCCTTACAGCGATTTCGTGCATATAATCAATAATCTATGTATGACATATATAGTCTACTTGTATATATGAAATGTGATTTGTCTACCTGAATAAATGATATGTATTAACCGTCTCAATTATTTTCCTGTATAATTATACCACATATCAATTGCTTGAGACAGTGTATGAAATGTTCTTTTCAATATATAATGTTTTCATTTCCATTACCAGCCCATACGTATTCCAATATTCGTAATCGTATGATTCTTTCTACCTATATCCATTCCATGCATATATGAGGTACATTATACTTGTATGTATGTATAATGTAGCTATTTCCTGTTTGTATGATTTATATAAACGTGTATGGGACGTCTATGGCTTGTCTGAATGTTTGAAATGTCCCTTCCTACACAATGATAGACCGCAAAGTACATTGTCCGCGTCGTAAATATCTGGAAACGCGAGGTGCCGGCAATTGTCGTTTTTGTCGGGGTATTTATGTAACATTGGCAGCCGATAGTGGGGTTATGCGTTTTCCTTCAACTCGCTTGTTCTCCCACTTATTTTCCCACGCGCGTTGCTGACTTCTCGTGGATACTACGTGTTTCACAAGTTGGAGTTATGTTTAGTTGATCTATCATTGCACATACATATATATTGAAATTCATTAAGAAATAATTACGATAAATATTAAATTTAATTTTACAATGCCGGAATTATGAACGTGTTTCAAAATGTGTAGTTACTTCACATTAATATTATTGAATGCTAAAATAACATGAAAGTAAAATAATGACGTTTATTTTTTTTTAATCCAGTAACTCCCTGTAACATCGTGGTTTAATAATTAAAGTAACAATGAGTTTTGATAATTTTATTATTTTAATCCAGAATCATAGTGACATATCTATGTTAACATATTGTCTAATGGATTTAGGCGTTATTTTGCGGAAGTCCATCCTAAGTAAAAAATTGACTCTGTGTTTGGCACTAATCGGTGTAACATACTCCAGAGGATGCCCCGTGGAGGGGTGAAACACGAGTTGAGTGATTTGACGGTGGTAGTTGTGTAATTCGCATTGTTTACCGCATGCGCATTTATCAGCGGGCTGGCGGGCGGTACACTTTATTGCACGACTACTGCTGCATTGGCGGAAGAAGCTATATATTGGTCCTTTTCTTACTTAACATATCGTCTTACATCATTTTTCTTAAAACTATGCTTATACAGATTCATTATTTAAATTACTTGTTCAATATTTAAAATCTACTTATTATTTAATATATGAGTATATTGCGAAGCTATACTGTTTATTAGACATTGAGTTGAACAATCCAAGAACTATTGTACCGGGTTGTAGCGACATCGGCCCAGCGAGGTGTTTTTGCGCGGTGCGGCAGTCGCGGGACTCGTTTTAATTGGCTCAAGGAACTACGCTCCGACGGTTTCGACTGCCCTCTCACACAGCGTAGTTGCCGTGATGTCCCGAATAAAATGTTATTTATCGCTGGCTAGCTTTGATAATGAAAAAGTAATTGAAAGAACAAAGGAAGGGAAAACCTAAAAAGCTACAATATGTAAGAAGTAATGATAGAACAAAAAGCAACAGCAAAAGCACAGTTTTATACAAGGGAAGGTAGAGAGAAAAGTGATAGAAGAAAGTTTCTGTAGAAATTTAATCTATTTGAGGGATAATAAAGAGACCTATCGTATGTAACATCAAAAATGCAATTGTAATGACTTTTTAAAAAAAAAAACAAAAATATCTTTCAATTGCGAGAATGCAGTTTGGTAACACATAATCTATTAACAACATTAAAATATAAGACAGCTTTAGATAAAAACTAGACAAAAATTACGTAAACAACCAACATTATTCCTATTTTTTTTCTATTGATTTCAATATAATATTGTCGAAATAGTTCATTCGGTATTCAAAGACCTAGATTTTAGTGACATTATAATTAAACTTTAAATACGTTTGTGGAATAGGCATGTCTGCTTCTGACTTCAAGCAGCGAATATTAATTTTGATAGTAGTACTAGAACTGGTGAAATTATAGGGAATTGTAAAAAGAAGACTCTGATTCAAGTTAAATAAATCCGAACGCAATGTTGTGAAGGATTTTAAGTTTAAAAACCTCATGACGCAATGTTGAAATTGAATAATTAAAACAATGTACATCAACATGGTTTAGAAAAGAGCTAATCAGACTACGCTTTCAACTCTAGATGTTTAATTTATTTATTTAATATTGTTTGGCTTAACGCTAGGATGTATCTAAATACTTTTATAATAAACAAAAGAGTAAAATGGGCGTTCTTATCACACGAATATTTGCTTGCTTTTTATTAATTACTGCTAGATATGTCGAAATTGAATCTATCAGTTCCCTTTCCCTTGAAACTTGTACTTTCTTCTTTTGTTTCATAAATTATGTCAAGAGTTTGTAAAATGTTCTTAAAAAAACTATGTTTATTAGTGTCAGCGGTTTTTTTTTGATTCATAAAAGTATAGCTTCTTTAATATTAGGTAATATGGAAATGGATTCTGAGGCTGCAACGATGTAGATATACTAGAATATAAAGTGCCAACCGCAAGCGCCACTTGATATATTCATTACTTTGAATTAGTTCTCGGCACGTTCGCGAACGCATCACAACCTGTGCCCACTGTATGTAACAACGTTGCACTGCAATTAAGATCTTACGACGAATTAACAGAGGATAAAATTGAATGAGTGACATTGACGATGGTTTAATATAGCGCGTATCACAGTTTGTGGTAGCACGCGAGTTGGACACACTCATTAATAAATAATCAGTTAGCTGACAGCGCTAAATCGCGAGGATCCGTTCTTTCGATTTATGCACCTTGTACTTTTGTTATTATTTTACATCTACATACATAATCAAGGTGAAAGTGGCTCAAGCAATTTGTTGAATATGTTACCTTTGATCAATGGATACGTTCTTGTGCGCAGAACTGTGTTTAATGTTGATAATGTTCGTACAAAGTTGCCTTGTTTTTTTTAACATGGCGCCTAATAAAACAACTTTAACTCGTTAAGTCAAAGGCATTATAATTGTAGTTTTTGTTTTTTACTACGAACTGATATTGTTGAAACACTGTTTTGTGGGTTGATGACGTAACATACAAAATAACGAGATGATGAAACCGGTAATTTTGTGTCAAATCGCGCATGTACCAGTGTGGTTAGTGATTTTTTCCGCATAGTCCTTGCCCCGTGAAGCCCTTGTCACTTTAGGAATTTGGCAGCCTTCTAGTCCCACCAAACTATTATCATCACCAATGTGAAAAACCTTATTTTGTATTTCTATATACCTAGCAGCTACTAGGACTGCATTTTAGACTGCATTGTGACGGTAACCAAAAGAAAATAACTTAATATGCTAGGCACACTCTTCATGTTTATTATGGATTGGTTACCGTATGACCTTGTAACTTTAACTTTTATCAAATTTTTGTCTGTTTTGCTATAATCTCATTGACACGTATCTTTATTTCTGCTCTAGTTTCGTATTTTATTAAATATCAAATACATTTGTCAATAGGTCAGTAATAAAATTTAAATAAATGTTACGGATTTAAATTTTAAATTTTCTTTAAAATATCAATAAATTTGAAATAAGAATGTCTTGCGACACTGATTTATTTAATGTATGTTAAGACAAAATTTATTCGCAAAAATCTATGTGGCGCCATCTATCATTCTTTAATAGGTTTTTAGTGCGTGAAGAAGGTTTGTTAACATAGTTTGGTATTGGCTATATTTTAGTCATTTTGGAAATGATTATCGTCATGAGTCGTCCACTCCTGATCATAGGCCTTCCCCATGTTATTCTTATACGACCAGTTAAAAGCGGTTTCTTCCAATGTCTTCCGATGACATTAACAAGGTCGTAAATTTAAGTTCTTCTTACGCCAGATCACTAAATTGAACGCTTGCGTATGCTATCTCTCTTGTTGGCCACCCAATCCAGTAATTGTATATGTGATATAGTTCATACTGAAGTCATGCGGCTGATGAACTATTCATTGTGCTACTCACAAGAATTATGAATTTGGTGCAAAGATCCTGCTTGTAGATAATAATATAAAAAAGAATGAGACTTACCTATGTTATTCGCTACCTACTATTAGCGATTTTTTGTACTTGCACCGTGACAAGTATTAAATATAACTATTCCGATCGTCGATAATATGACGTAATGAAAACGTCGTGAGATTAAAATTTAGAAGCCGCACACGCTACGGCGGGCGTATCCGCGCGCTTTTGTTGTCAAACAACGCGGTCAGGCACATTAGCAACCCATAAATTACGGGGATATACGAAACCGCCCGAACCTACCGCAACCCATGGCCCCGATGAATATGCAAAGCGCAGAACCAGGTCCTTAACCCGGGGTGCCGAATCTTCGTGACTATTTTTCAATTGCCATACAAAAATGCATGCACCATTAGTTTTTATCCGACACTGTTCTTTTGTATGTACGTCACATTGAAAGGCATTTTTGATTAGCCTATTGATACAACTAAAATTATTTAATTTTGCACGTGTTGTATTATAATTTTTTTTTTAATTTAGTAGGTCTTGTGAAATGAATTTAAATATAGAAAACGCGTTCGTAATAATTTACTGATGTAAAATAAAAATATTTTAAATTAAAAATCAATAGAATACTTACTAGTGAATACAGTATTTATGTAGTAATAATTTATGAATAATTTAAAATATCATTGAAATAAAACATCGAATTTGCATAGTCAAATTGTACTCTAATCAACTTCCGGCCAATTTTTTCATAGGTCATACTTCAAAGAGATATAATTACATTTAGGCTGGAAATAATTAAGGCCATTACGGAGTCGGCGGTCGTTTTATTTGGGAGTTATGTTAATTAGTGTTAATCGTCCTTGTGTTGCGAAGAATTTGAATTAAACACATCATTGTCAAACCAATTTACTATTACACGTAAAGGTGATCATCCAAAGATTTCTACCAAAAATAAGATACGATTCCTGATTTTGTAAATAAAGTATTTTGCTTCTAATCCATTTTAAAGGCTTAAAAATATGCATTTGAAAATTATAATAGCAATTGGCAGGACACAGTGCTCTGAACAGACAGCTGCTGGATTTTGAAGGTTCTAGAGACCGCGGGCAATCACAGCATAGGACCCACAAGGAGAAAGATGACCTTAAGGTCATCGAAAAACGCTCGTCGCAGGCGATTTCTAGCAGCCTTTTTGAAAACTCTGGGAAGTCCTCGGGCTAAAATGATGATGATGATGAAATTTCAGCGTAAATGCGTTATGTAATCGCATAATTGTTGAAATTGACTATTGTACGTAACCTACTGTGCGACAGGACAGAGGATATAAACGAGCGTCTTTGTCTGTTCTTAAATATCTCATGTGCGTCTTGTCAATCGCGTCCACCCACTTCATTACATATCTCAGACGGTGACTAGTGTTTCAGCTCACCATTATCATGTCAACCAATAGATTCCCATAGCAATCATAACTTCTTCTAAAATCGCTAGGATGACCGGTCTTACGCTGTCTGCGTCCGGCGACTATGTCTTCAGATAAAATTATAGTTATGATGATATGATTTCGTAAATGTCACTAACGTCGGCGCTTGTCTGAGGTATAATTCCACGTCCGCTATTCATACAGGTAAAAAATCTCACACGCGTCAATTATGACGGAGCGATAATAACGCTAAGATTTTATTTGAATTACAAATTGAACGCACCCAGACAGTTTTAGCGCGCGGCGAATAAATAATTTGATATTATGCAAAGTGATGAGACTCGGCTTAACCGCCTCGAGCGACCTTGACATAGACCCATAAATAAGAATATCTTAACCACTCATACATATGGACGGCTCGCACACTCAAATATGGTAAGTGCCGGCTTATGAATAAATTTTATTATTTAAAACTCGGAATGTTCATTACTAAAACAAATACTCGTAAGACGTAGTAGTACAGGGTGTTTCGACCGGGTGGAAACGAAAATTGAATTTTAATTTTATAAATGATCAGTGTTTGTGTTAAATGGAGGCTTCTTAGGCGAGTGAACCAAACTCAAGGTGATCTGGACCGGCACGCCTACGCGGCCCGTCTGACGTCAACGCGCTATCTGGAATATTGTAGAACAATGCCTCCTATCCAATTGAATTCGCATTACGTAATCAGTGGCACCTAAAACGTCTCTATTGCGACCTGGATGTGTGAATATGGTTTTATACATCCTTTCACCTCATTCAACAGCCTCGACGATTTATATTGTGTTACTAAATAATATTATTAATATTTGTCTTAACATTTTTACACACTTTATTTATGCACACTTTGCCTGAATAATTTTTCATTGTCTGGTCACAAATACTTTATCGTCATCATTACAGTCTTAGGACATCCATTACTGGACAACACCACCAGATCCGCTGCACCGGATATGAACTGCGTCCATCTTATGAACTTAACAAGGTCACAAATAGGTACTTGTAAGTAGAAAGATATAAGTCATCCAAAAATTCGCAGCCAGAGGCTTGTTTCAATAATTTGGATATACGCCTAAAAACACTCACTTGTATGTTTGTCTCAATAATTTACAGAAAGAGGTTTCTAACGCTATACGATATCGACTTAATATTTTTAATTAAAATAATCAATATAAATAAATATATACATATATACATATGTATAAATATATAAATATATATAAAATATATACATATATACATACATATATATATGTATATATATATATATATATATATATATAAGTAACAGTTGTTAATATGTTAATAATTTATTTTTTAATCTTACCTATTTACACATCCTTTAAATTTTTTTCTCTTATGTGACATACTTATTTCACTTACATTCAATGATTTATCTCTAGACGGTTTAAATATGTAACCGGTAAAAAATACCTTCGTCACATTTTATAATAAGTAGATATAGTATAAAAAGTTTTTAAATAAATTTAAAAATAATTGTAGATAGAAGCACACCCTGTAACAATGAGTTCTCATGACCCGAGGCAAATCACAGCGAACATGCCTCCTGACAATAAAAACAAGACAACAATCGAGAGTTTCCATTAAACAAATTCGTGAATACGTAATGCAGTTCAATGCTTGATATTAATATTTATAGGATCGAGCGATTTGAATAGATCTGAGATATCGCTCGTTAGCGAGTGTGAACGCGCCGATCCTATCTCAATTTGTTTTGTCAAGATTTACTCGCAATTAGCTTATCAATCGTGAGCTTTTATACGCTCCAGTTGTTGCCCACTCCCAGCGGTGATTCATTTGAATACCACCAAGTAATTAATGGAGACTGTAAAGCGCGGTATTACACTGCGAAAAATGATTTAATCCGCAGAAAAACCAAGGTCACAAATGTAGTTATAAGAATTGTTTGTCTGAAATGGCAGCAGCGGGCATATTACTCATGCAACCATAGGTCGAAGTGACAGAAGGGTTCTTAAGTGGCGATGAGTCTGTAGACGTGGCGTGGGTAGTACTCCCACTCAGCGGACCAATGACTGAATGCAGACAGCAAAATGCCAGTAATCCTGGTGATCTCTGTGGGAGATCCAGGTCCTGCAGTGGGAGTCCATCTGCTGATATAACGCTGAAGTAGTTAGCGTGCATCGAACAATAGCGCTAATATAGCAATCGCATCGAGTCGTTGCGATTTTGTTGTCTACCCTGATGGCGGTGTATTTGCATAATTATTCTTCGCATAATTACATACTGTGGAATGTGTGGTCACCTCTGAATTATTTATTCGCGTGTTCATTGTTTTATTAACTTTTTTTATTATTATATAGCTTTATAACGAAGCTTATTTTAAAACATTATTAGCAGCTAATGTTATGTAGAATATATAACCTGTATTCAGCAAATAAATTGAGTTGGCAGCTATTTTCATAATTGATAAATTAAATTAAAAAAAATGTGTTTGATTCTGGGATGCTTTGATTTTAAGTTATCATATATAAAAAAGAAATAGTAACTATGTATAATTTAAAGAAAATAACTAATAAAGATTTTATTGATTATCATTTAGAAACAAATAGAAACGTATTAGAAAGTTTTGCGTCTTATGAAAATTTACATAATTTATTTAGCTTATTATTAAGCAGTGGTAGCCGGGCGGTAGTGAACAGAGACTTGCGAACTTAGGTCACGGGTTGGATTCCTTGTGTACAATATTACATAATTCACACTTTGTCGATCAATTATGTAGGTTTGCCACTCTACCATCACAAACAAGTTTCCAGAGGATGGGAGCATCCTCTGCGTACCATAATACCACACTGCGATCGCCAACCTGTCTATCAAGCTTGGGTTTTATGATATATCCCCCCATAAATATCTTTGAGGAATGCTTATGCCAAGGATGGTAAGCACGTTGAATCGAGACCTATTAGGTCTTTTTCAAAATTTTGAAACGTAAATATTTTCCAGCTGGTTTATAATGAAATAAAGTATTACATTAATAAATGTAACAAAAATAACAAAATTAATGATACAAAGTTAAAATAAAACGAAGTGTTGTTTAAGAACAACAAACTTTAAATATAACGCTTTAATGGCAACACTAAGTAGATGGTATGGACTGATATAAGACTTGAATGATCCCTGACTGAGACAAGACGGCCACACGAGAAAAAAACTGGCATTCATTGACAACTTGTGCGGTAACGTGATCTTAAATGTAATTTAATTTTAAATTATTACGTTAGGCAGGACATAATGAAAAAAAAATCAGTACAGACTTAATACCTAACAGGTTTGATTGAATAATGAAACAAGAAGTAAATAGCTGGTTTGAAAACTTTTATGAGGGGCTGTTTTGTAATATATATTTCTACTGCATTCTATAATACATTTATTTAAATATGTATATTATTTTCATCATCATCACCCATAGGACACCCACTGTTAGATTTAAACATCCACTGTACATTTCCAACAGGCTTTTCTAGCATCTTAGGACGACTTTAAAGACGTCTGTCCACCTTGGTGGTTTGTTCTACTCTGCACTTGTCAGTTTTCTTTCCAGCTGTTGGACACCTCTTGCAAGGCATAGGCCTCCCGAAAGATCGTCACAATAACGGATCCTGCGCAGCCTGTATGCAGCCACGTCTCGCGATACTATGTCGTGAGTCAGATAGCTTTGCCAATACATAGTCATAGTACTCCAGAACCTTTAGGAACCAGCGGCCATCTGCTTTACGCGCTATGTAGCCTGTCCACTACCACATGCCAATCCACTGAGCCATACCGGTCACTTGTGTTCATCTACGGATTTCCTCACATCTGTTTCGATTTTGAACAGAAATTCCTCGGAATCTTTCATTAACTGTTAGTTTACGTATGAGGATCGCTTGCTGATCGTAATCTTAGCTAATATACAAGTATGTAATAATTATTGGTAGGTTTACTTGATAGGTAGAGTATGATTTTTATATATATAATAAATAATTACAAAAAGTGTCTATTTTTAATTATGACAGCCAAATTTGTGACTAGATCATGTATTTGTTCTATGATAACCATGATTCTATGTTTATAAAAATGAACTCCTTCATTGTGAAATGTGCGTTATACTCGGTCCTAGTTTTAGAGCCGGTCATGAAACGGTAACCTAGATATATCTATTATAATTAATTGTGTTATTGAAAAAATGATGTGACCGAGAAATAAAAGTAAAGATAATGATTTCGATGATTGAAGGAATCATAAAAATTGATTGTCCCCTTAGTTCCCAGATAGTGTCCCGGCCGCCTCCGTCAGGCAGGGCGTAACGACAAAAGGAAGGATATGCGTACGTGCCTCACAAAGCCGCGGACGATATTATCCGATGGTTTTTACATCGGCCGTATTAGGAGCGACGCCGGGCCTCCGGACGTGTTCAGACTCTGTAGCGATGCGCTTGTTCATCCACTTTTGTTTATCGGACGCGACGATAACATCTGCCGAGATCTTGTTAAAGATGTCGTCTAGTTAGATCTTTATTTTTTTACAGCTTATCACTGTCGGCGCTCGTACGTAGATCGATCAGTTTCCAGTTTAATTTCAAGTTTCGCTTCTAACTCATTGACTTATCTCGTGTTTGCGGTCATAATATATTTGCTTGCATGTACAAGTTGCTCGGATTATTATGTACAGTAATCACTAGTTGCATTGCGAAAAATAAATTGAAAAGACGATCGTTGTAGAGTGACTAACACAATTCAAAATCTTAAATCGTAAACTTATATAACACAATCAGCATCTCGTTTATTTCTAAACGCTACAGACAAATCCTTCTGTCACACATGACAATGCAAGTTAATTTTCTGCGTTCAAACACGCTTTATGACTTTTAGGATAAAGTTCAAAATGGAATGATTGATGTGAAGTTCGGGACCTCCGGTTAGTGACAAGATCCGATTAGGAGAGATACGATAATGCTCGGAGCCGATCCGTCGACAATGGTAGGTGGTGTATCGGAGCAAGCATCTCGACCGACAATGTTCCGTAAATACAGAGGTTTATTGTGAACAGGGCGAGATGGAGCAAGACGAGATTAGACAAGGTGAGAGGCCCAGGGTTCGACACATTCCGTCATCTATTCGTTATGACGTTAAGAAACGATTGTCACAAAGTCAAATCTACAGTTCAAGTTATAAAAGAACCTTAGTGGTTTTAGAACGTTTAAGGATACAATATTTAAAATACACAGACAAATTTAAACTTCTCCTAACAAAGGAAAATTTTAAAATTATACGGATTGCCAACAAAATGTACATACAACATATTATACAAACACAAAATAGTGATAAAAACAATAAATTACTGACAATTTGAATTACCTCTACTAAAACAAAGAGCATGTATTAAAAATATAATTTAATGTTATACTTATATCTAAATGAAAACTGGGTAATAAATATATAATAATTACTAAATAAGTTACTAATTAACATTATTTATATTATTCGTCCTTTTAAATTCTATCTTCAATGAATTCAAAATGACTATTGAAATTAGTCATTGTAATATTATACGAAATACTAAATAAATAGAAGTTTACGGTAACAAACATACAAACATTATCACTTAATTCGTAACGAACAAGCATAAACGTTTTTAAATATGTATTAATTTAAATTTATTTTCTGCACTGTTTACTCGCTGTTGACATATAGATAATGAAAGTTTTGTAGAGAAATAAATGTATTTTTATGTAGAACATAGTTACAAAATCGCTTTGATTGTATTATTACTAGTAAAACGATGACAATTGAGAACAGAAACGAATATTAGAAACAGCTTCCTGCAATTTTTCTTCTGTTATTTGGTGCGCGATATCCATAACTGAGCGAGTTTAACCAAGACGTTGAATGCAGGTCGTTGGGTTCTATCAGGAGTCTATGGAGGAGATCTATGTCCAGCGGTGGACGTGCTGAAATTATGATAATGATCATTATCATATTATTTAATGGAATCAGGCGTTATCTTGCGGAAGTTCATCCAAAGTAAGAAAAGGACCAATATTTAGCCACTTTCGCACATGCAGTGGTAGTCTTGCAACAAAGTGACTGTCTTTGGCATTAATGGGTGTAACATAACTCCTGAAGATTCCCCGTGGAGAGGTGAAACACGTGTTGAGTGATTTGACGGTGGCAGTTGTGTAATTCGCATTGTTTGCCGCATTTATCAGCGGGCTGGCGGGCGGTGTACTTTGTTGCACGACTACCACTGCATGTGCGGAAGTGGCTAAATATTGGTTCTTTTCTTACATCATCATCTTAGCTAATAGACGCCCATTGCTTGGCATAGGCTTCTTATAAAGATCGTTACGATGACCGATCTTGCACAACCCACTACTTGCAATTATGATGATTTTGATAAATGAGAAATAAATCAAGTGAATACTTAAAAATTTACCATTGAAGTCAAAGGAATTCGATTGAAGCAAGAAGAATTATTGCTTGAAAGTCAATGTGAACAGGAAAGGTCACCAATTCCCCGCGGAAGGCCGTGACCCTACGCCGAAAATCTAGATAACGTCAAGCGAGATACGTGTCCTAAACCGTGGGAGTGGCGAGAGAGACAATGCCTATTGTAACAGCAACCATAAATTTCCTTACATAATTGTGGTAATTAAAACTTTTACGTCCGCACCTACGAGTATCTAAGCGCTTAGCTTCGATCATTGATAGCGTTACATATTGGCTCGTATCGAAGTGCCGTTGACTGTAACGGAGCTGTGCTATCGAGTCCGCTTTGTTTAGTTGCCTTATCGCCACAAAGAAGACAAATATCGCTGATACTTGATTTGATTTATGAATGGAGCAATAAGTTATATTTCGTAACTGTCTTAAATGAATAATGAATTTGAACGGGAAACATTTAAAACGATCGTTGTAAATTACGTAGCAAATATCACAGTTCGCGAATAAGGATAACGGATAACAGACTACGGGCAACAGAACGAGTTTTTTTTCCCTTAACTTGTTGCGATGACAATCGTATGAGTCACATCTTTGTATGCATACATGCTTAGTGGACATTTTAAGATACATTTACAATGCGGATAAATCGACGCATTAGAATCTTTCGTCCGGTGCATATTAATTAAGTACATATGTATACTGTGATGCAGATTTAATCCTTATATATAGCTAAGTACTCTTTATATATACATATATTAATGTAAATATATATGTCGAAAAAATTGTCTCTGTAGTGTGTCACAGTTTGAGATACAAACTATATACATAAATTTAAATGAAAACAATCGTAGGTAATCATGTCGCTTAATTTTGATTTATCTGATAAAGTGTATATGCTTAAATATTCGTTGTTAAACTATTAGAAGATATATTGTTGTGGCGTTTCTTCCTGCTTCTTCTCTATAACTCTAACACCTTGCGAAGCAGAGTAGAGTCAAAAATAAAATAGATTAAAAAGTGTTAACCATTAGAGTTTTGTTAAAAGTTCAAATGTTGAATAAATGTTGAAACTTTCTTATTTTTATCAACAGCGAAACAATTGAATCAAGCGACACCTTCCTCTCCTGTTTGCCGTCAGTTTGTCGTTATTTACATCCATCAACGAGACTAAGAAATTCCTTCACTCTAAATAATTAACTATCCCACAATAATCAATTTTCAAGAATTTTGCATTACAGAATTTTCTTTATTGTCCGGAAACTTACGGAAATAGAGACATAGATGTATATTTATCGTTAGCTTCGTTTTTAAGTGAAAATGACGATGAAATTCAAATAATATAAAACTTAAATTGTAATAATTTTAAAATAATGGATCGACAGAAACTTAAACTCTAGCAACAAATTTGTCTAAAGAAAGGTTTTCTGTACTAACAAGATTTATAACGGACGTTTTGATCCTTTTCAGAGGCGTAACGTTAATAGACATATAAAAATGATATTTTTATGTAGTTCCCATTTCAGAGAAGACCTTAATTCTAGTTTCTGAAGCTAGTTAATGTTTGTCCAAAAACTCCGATTTTTATTTACGCTTATAGTGGAAATACTACTGCATATCTGGGTCCAATCTTCAAATAGTACGGCATCACGGTCCGCGGGCCGCTATCGGCATCACATCGCATGTCCATTGTTTTGACTGTATAATTTCCCACGTGGCTTGTTCCGTAGTAATGACCTCGGTACGGGCGCGTAGTACCGCGGCCGACGCCATTCGGTCGTGTGGCTGTCTGTCAGATGACGATAAGGCGGTGTTAAACTCACGCATATTTTAATAATTAACGAAAGCATCTTTATTGAAGTAGTGCGCATGCGTCTTTAGAAACAACTGGTTCATCATTGTCATCCAGCTAAACGTGCTTTAGTTACAATAAATCACGAGTCTTGTGTTTACTGAATGAAACCATGTACAAGGATAAATATACATTTATTTCATAAGTTGATGTATAATCGAGGCGCTGATAAGTTTTAAAGAAATAAATTAAAATACAACATTAGATTTTGATGTTTATGCCAATATTAAACATTTAATTATCAATAATACAAATTCGCTCAGAAGAACGGAACAAAAACCATTGACCTATGTTATTTAATTTTATTCTCACTTTCCTGTAAGTTAAAATTTTAAAGAACAAAGAAAAATGAGTAAGTTATGGGGCTTATCAGTAACAAGGAAGTTATCCAGTGGCGCCACGTAGCATGTGACGGTGTAAGTGCTTTGAGGAAGGGCCTTGGTTATTGTAGAGACGCGGGGACACTACTCGTATTGCCGCGTCGCTACATTAATACATCAGTGCCATCGACTCGTTACATTCATAATGTGTCAACATTTTTACTTAATTGGTTTACCAATTGTCAAATCATGTACACGTACACATTAATATAAATTCAGTATCTCTGGTATGATATTTTTGCCAAACCAATTTTTGTACGATTTCGTATGACTGCTAGGACTTTAATAAGGTAGACATGCCTTGATCAGGTAACCAAGGTATTAGTTACCTTGGTTACCTGATCAAGACTAGATGTAGGTCCTTACATACTGTTCCTATTTTACATCTCTTTGAGCGACCTTTGCCCAGAAATATATCACTTCTAACAGCTGAAATATGGTGATAAGACTGTTATATGACTAAGCGACACAGTTACTGTTTAGTTAAACTCTTATTGACTGAACGCCTTTAGCATTGTCCACATCAAATTGAGCTGTGAATGGTCTAAAAATGAAAATGGTGTCTCAAAAATTTTCCATGACAATAAAGCATTTTACAGAAATAAATCATAATTTTCATACTGGCTATAAATTAATAAGACATTCATCATCGTCATTATCCTCATATCAGCCTATTGTCGCCCACCGATAGACTTATCTCCCAGAAGTTTTTTTTATATACCTTTATGGGGGATATCTCGTAAATTCTTGGGTAGACGAGAACATTATTATTCCTAAGAAATTTTTCACTTAATAATTTTATTTTCATACTGACCTTTTATCTTTTTCGTATCTTCCACATAGCATTGCTTTCTATACTTTATTTTACTTTCTTACACACCCTTCCTTAATTTGACTCTACCACCAGAATACTATTTTTAACATATCTCCAAAAATTAGCAACGGAGGCCGGTCACGCTCTGCTCGCATTTAGCTATTTCACGTAACCGCAAATATGTCATAGATCTATCTACTTGAGGGCCTACCGATGTAGTATAAAATACATTCAAACATATATAACTGAATTTAAAAAAAACCCTATTAACACACCATTGCTGTGAACACCATAGCGTATTATTCACTACGAGGGAAACATCCTGTTGTTGTAAGTTACGTTTGTAAAGTGATGGAGTATTAACAAATTTATAAATATAGATAGATTACAAAAAAAAAACAGTGGTGATCCTATTTTTCTTGTCTTGAGTCATTGAAAAGCATATAAAAATATTTTCCTTGCTCGACGACACGTTAGACCAGAGTGTAGCCACGGAACAGCTGATCCTTGCACCTGCCCGTCGATTCGGTGCCTCGCAAACTGCAACGAAACACGAAGTAACGGTTATTTGCCGTAATGCGATATTAATCATGCTATTACATATTAGTATTATAATTAATTATTACAAAATATACGAGCTTTTGATACTGTAATAAATTTTACAGTAATGAAGACATTATTTCTTCATACGATATAAACTACCACAATATTGTAATATAAATCTTGAAAAGTAAATAAAACTTAGAAAAAGGCATTGACTTCAAATCAAAACAAAATAGTTTAAGGTGCACTGTATACATATCAATCGTAAACATACAAATCGAAAATTAGTCAAAAAGATATACTTTCAATTTTATTAAAAATAATCTGATATCATATTTTATAACTACATTGTGCGAGCAGCGAATGAAAAACGTAAGTGTGTCTTTTATTTACGTCATTTTTATGAATAAATTTCATTTGTCATCTTATAAAACCTGTTAATTATAAAGAAGAAAACGTTATGTTAAAATATTTTTTTTCGAATCAATGCTTTTAATTTGAAAAAAAATGAATTATTGAACTGCTTCGAATACATTTACTGTTTAATCTATGGCACAAAGAACTTGGCCACTTTTTAAAGGGTATACATTATTTTTATTAAATGTCGTAAAATAAATAGTTAAATAGTACAACTATTTAAAAAAAATTAATTAAAATAGATTAAGTTAAGCAAATAAGTTTACCTTGCTAATAATCCATGAATGTTGTTAATAATTATAATTTTATTCCTGAATAAAATTCGATGGATAATTCGAAGTAAAACATATTGAGGACCTTATGTTGTAGTAATATATTAGTAAAATGATTGAACGTCTAGTGTTCCACTAGAGAACGAATGAATAACTAAAAATTAGAATCAACAAAGGAGTGTTATTGAAAAGGCCAAATCATTAATTTACCTTCCATGCTGCTTCTACAACTTTATTATACCCAGGGCTCTCTAAAATAAAGATGAAAAAAAAAACAATTATTTTACCGCTTTCGGAGAAGACACCATTACTTCCTGTACATCATTATTGATAAAGTAAAATACTTAGCTTAGTAGCTAAGTAATTAATGCCTATTTATGTCCTACTATATACTTATTTATAACTTACTAGTTATTGCACAAAAATATTGAAGTAGTCTGAAATAAAAATGACGACGGTAATCATAAAAAGATTAACGTCAATTTAAATATCGCAAAATAAAACAGGAATTTCCTTTCGGAAAATGATATATGACGCCTTATAAACGTTAATTTTTTATATTTTTTAAATAGCAATTAATGATGAAAGGGATCGGATACAGGACAGTCTGGTCATCTAGAGAAACGTGTGAGTAAATGGATAGACAAATAAATGAATAAATAGATTCCGTTGTACCTAGAGCACCAACAGTAAAACACTAAAGTAATTATGAAGTTTCCGGTCGTGCGATCAACGGTGCCGCGATGTGTTTTGTTTTTCGTTCGGGCGCGGCAACAAAGGACGCCTTATCAAGTAACCCTGACAATGACGTATGCCGACGCATTTCGAATTGATGGAATAATTTACAACGTTAAAAACGATTTGTAATATAACTTTATTTCTTGTAAGTAGCGAAAAACAAATTTGTTTGTTCATGGCTTACGCATATAAATATCATCATTTTTTTTAACTGGACTATATTCACTAGTGAATATCCTACTGCTTTTTAAATTTTATGTTTATTAAATTATTACATTACACGAGTAAAATTATATTAGTTTGCCATTTATAGCTATAGGCCCTACACTGCAGAGGTCCCTGTGTACATTACTTTAGTAAACATTAAGGTCTGAACTAAGCGCCTTTATGGCACTATAAACCCGGAGAAATCGTAAATGCCAACATGCAAACAGCATTAGTTCTTTACAAAATATATTAATTTAACTGTTTTAATATTTCGATAAATTATAATAAGTGTGAGGAGATTTCACTTCGGTCGTTCACTGATAAGTTACGTGAATTTAGATAATTAGCATATATAAGAAGCGATAGCACTTTCGCGTCTCTCCTTTAGCAGTTAACGTCGCGAAATGCCGTTCCGCAGCTAATTTTAAACGTAAAATACATTAATTCACTCGCATACTTAACCCGTGGTCACTGCTTAAGTAAGATAAACGCTAATGTTTATATTATGACGATTTTTTACACTTTATTTATTATAATACACAACGAATTAACTCTGCATAATAGGATTAATTTGTTATTTATAGTTCTAATGTTAGCCATTAAATTTACAAGAATTACGGCTATTTCTTTTTAAAAGTATACTTTAAATACGATAAATGAATAATAAATATGCCCAAAAGTTTTGGAATTTACAACCTTATGTAGCCTACAATATGCCAGTTGTAGACGACGTTTTTTCGTTACCGTTTCTTAAAATAAAGTTTTTTATTTGCGAGTGCTTTCTTTAAAGACCCATGGATAGAGCTATGCGCCGGATTTCTCTACGAGATCACATCAGTAATGAAAATAAATATAGAAGTACGAAAGTAAACGACATAACCAAGCAGTTTTGTAGGTCGTTTAGCGTGCAAAATGGCCGTTGGAGTCTTAAGATTCTGGACTTAAGACCGCGACGTGGTAAGCACATCTGAGAACGTCCACCCGCGAGGTAAATAGACAACCTTGTTAAGATCGTTCTATGATACCGGATCGTATCCAACCGACATTTATAGGAGAGGCCTTTGTCCCTTTATATACATTAATATCATAATATTCCTTATTTATTTTTTATTATTTATTAAATGTTTTAAGCATTTATATAACAGTTTTTAATTTAGGATTATGAAATGAATTTTGAGAATCTTGACTTTTGATCTGATACATTAAAACATACCATGAATTCGACCCCGGAGTATGCGTAACACAGGTAGGGAATAGCCGCAGATAACCGGTTGCTGTTATTCTACTAAGGCGTGATCATTACATTTAATATCCAAGATACGAATACAATTAAAGAGAGGAATGTACGAGTAATGTGACATATTTCACGCCCCGAGTCTCGTCCACCCTTTGAGCTTAAAGCTTCGAAATGCGATCAAAATTAAATAAGGCGTTATCGGTAATCCCGTGGGTCATCAATCGTGTGCTCCGCTGTCGGCGCACAATGCGGCCACCCTCCGCACCGCACAATGAACGCGGAGCTGGTGTTAGGTTATGGATGATGAAGTAGCTTTCATAACGGATATACTTTCAAATTGATTAGAGGCGACTACGTGTGCACAAACGGCATGGAGAGGATAAAGTATATTGGAGGTATAGTCTATTTGCTTTAAGAAATAACCGACTCAACATTAATACTGACTTAGTCAATTAAATTAGAGAACCATGTTCACATTGACCAGTTGAACAGTGTAAATTCGACACACGCTCATTAATTATGATGTAATTGGTCCATAGTAGTAGCAAAGTTACTATATTCTTAATCCGAAATTAGTACAATAAATAATTGCCTGTTTACTTTTAAATTTCATAGCATAAAAATTATATCTACAGTTTATCCATTTTATTATTAAGAGGAACTTATTAAGAGTCACATATGTTAAGATAATTAATATGGTGGGAATAATTATAATGATTTCATAGTTTTAGCCTATGATGGGAATTATAGTATCGATGTATATTTAAAAAAAATCAGAAATTTTGAAATGCATCGACTTAAAGGCCGTAGAAGCGACTTTTCATTAATATCGTATATGATCTAATCATTAAAGATATATATGATTTTAATCATAAAAGATTATTGGCTCAATTGGTCTGAATTTTATATTTTAGAATGAAAATAAAATTATTTACGCTACAATTCTTTGAAAGAATAAAATATTTAGAAAGTTATTACTCATGCCATTCTTGAGGTCAACTGTGCCTCTAGAATTCATCAAAAAATCTAGGTAATGACTGGTAATGAGTCGAAGCACGAGAAGAAGTTTTCATGCTAATTTAATAAAAAAACATTTTTGTATATATGTACATAATTGTAAGTATTTAAATTAAACCATTTTAAATTCAAAAGTATTAAAGAAATATTTGGTTGTCATTTATTTCTTTACTGGTTACAGCGTACAGTTGTAAAAAACTTTTTTGATATATGCAAATAAATTTTATCATAAGTGATAAAAAATATTTTAAAGAAAAAAACATTCAATTATACAAACGTCTTCTAAATTTTTCCTTAACATTTCAAATGAAATGCTCTATGGTTTTTGAGAATTTCTTGCCCTCCGTCGACATGTACCCTCAGAGCCATCTTTATTTATTAATTTTTAATACTTTTTTGTACACCATTGACAATAAATAGGGGAAAAAAAGAAACAATTTATATGATACAAGAGGCGGTTTTATTGCTCGACGCGATCTCTACCAGACACCTTTGGATGGGGATGAGAGACATGAAGGAGAAGGCAGTTTAGGGTTTACGTATATACAAATGCATACATATATCTAGACATCTTATGTCCATAATGAGTATATTAAAAACATTGTTGGCTCTAACTGTACCATTTGTTAAAAATGAGACTAAGTATTTGATTGTAAAATAGTTTTTTCTTATTACGTTTAACTACTTACTTGTACAAATATCTTTGGCTAATGACAGCTTAAACTTAAACACACTTGAAGTGGAAGCGACGATGAGTCAGAACGCCACGCGTGTCCGCTTATGATTCATAAACTTAAAGTAACTTAGCAATGCTTGCGGTTAGTAATTTATTCACTTGACTTTTTAAGTTATTGATCCTAATGGATATGTCATCACTCATTCAAATTTAGAAGTTGATTTGACATTACACTATTCAATGTAATACAGTGTTTAGTGTAAATTGTTTATTTTTAAATTTGTTTCAATTTGTATACAAATAAAATTTCTTATTTGCATTGTTTTTTATTATTTTCATAAATGTATATTAAATTATAAAAATGCATCATCATCACCATCATCACTATATCCGTATGATGTCCACTGCTGTACATAGCCCTCCTCCATAGATTTTTAATAGAAGACGTGGCCTGCTTGCAGCACGTTTCCGAAATCCTTACTTAAATGGCATACCGACATTAAGCTTAAGTATAAGTTGCAATACAAGATGTTCCAAAATTTTGTGTTAAAAAATATATGTTTGTATATTTTAGGCACCTAGTTGATTAAAGAGTTATGACTTTTATCACAGCCACCTGAAAGCCTTTGCCTCCAATTGACAGACACCTTTTACATTGGATTGCATATTTTTCCATTGCTGCTTTTGTTACATTTTCCTTACTGCTAATTCCTTATTTGTCGTTTTAATCCAGAGACGCCCACTCCAAGGCATGAGTCTCTCCCGAAGACATCAATGGAAGGTTGGTTTGCAATTTCAGTGTGGTATTATGGTACGCCGAAGACGCTGCCGACCATCCCCTGGAAACTTGTTTGTGAGTAATTCTAATCCTAAATAATTAATGCAAATAGTAACTATATATAAATTATATAAGATTGTGACCTACGATATTAGTCCTGTAACGCTAGGCTACTCCTGTTATGTCGAGTTTTAATTCACAAAAAGTTTATTGGAGTGTGTTAAAATTAGGCAGTGTAAAAAAGAAAGAGGATAGATTACACATAATCAAATGTAATAGATACATATAGTATGACATACAAATCTGAACACATAGGTAATATAGATAATGAACCTTTAGATCTTATAATGAGGATGAATAGTAAAATTAAAAAATTATAAATGAAAATTGTTAACTTCGGTCTAATCGCATTGTCGTCCAGCGCGTATTGCAACCCTAAACAACCCTTCATACGGATCTTTGTTTGGATGTTTCAGGGGTTCCATAACCCCCGGTGTCGGCAGCGATTCGGAGAGCCGCGGTCCTGTCACAACAGTGATCGATCAGCCAGATGATCCGCCCACACGTGCCAGCCGTTACAATTAACAATAGAGTATTATTCTTAATAACTTTTTTCTAAACAGAACAATGTATAAATAGTTCACTTGACCGATCAGTACGTAGGACGCTTGTAAATGATTAAAAAACCACACATGTCCTTGGAGTAATAAGAAAATCTTCAAGTCAAACAACAAATTGGTTGTTCCACACATAAAAACATATAGAGTCGCGGGAAGTCAATAGATGCTGCCAGCGCATCACCGATCATCGAGGAGTTCGTTAAGAGAGGCCTATGCCTTGCAGTAGGCGTTTACCAGCTGATACGATGATGACGTTGCTGATAAAGATTATTGAATATAACCTTAGGTTTGTTTTGTACATACCTATACAATACATTGATTTTTAAAAATATTTATTCAAACTATACCAAATGATTGAGAATACGTACTAAAAAGATGAATGTAAGTCTTATTTGTCTCAAAGCTTTGATTACTATTTACAATGACCGTGTTTAAAGTGATCACTCTGTAATATTTTACATTAATTTTTTTATTAGAGTGCGAAAGGCCAATTAATTCTGACTGAACAAAGTCTGCATGGACAAGTAGTAAACAATAATTAATAATAATATATAATAATTTGAATTTCGAAAGCGCTTCTTCTTGCTATATTATTATCACGCTACTTATGTTTTTTTTCTGAAACTATTGATATTTTGATGGTAGTTACCGTACATTAAGAGACTTTCACTCTTTTAAAGATTTTACACCTACTAGTCACCATATATCGACTAAGTATAGAAAACGTTTTTCTTGACAATCCACGCGTTTTAATTTTTGTGATACTCGAGTATCATAAGGTGTACGGAGTAAAGTTTATATGAGTGTCTATGGTAAATTTATAGCCGAATACTAGGGCTGAAGCTGCCAAATTTGGTAGCAATGACTACACGAGTGTTGCGCCGCACCTGTATCTGCCCGACAAGTAGGCCGAGGCGCAATCAGGCGATCTGTCTCCGACATTAATCTGCCCCCTCGATGATTGGCCAAGGTCGACGTTTGGAAAGGCGTGCGTTCTCTAACGATACCTGCCGATAGTGAAATAATGGTTATATTTAAACTCGTCGTGATAAAAACCTGCCCGCAAACGTGTTTGAGGCGACATTCCCCGCTTCGGTGCTCAAGCTTCATCTCTTACGTGATTAGTGTGGTTTGACATGTAAGCAAGGGACGCAGAACATCGGACAGATCACTTATCTAATCTTAACTAATCACTAACTAAGAACGGATGTAATTTGATTCATTAATTCTTCGTTGTCTATACTTCTTTGTGTTATATTTATGGCGATCCAAAACAGTTGGCAATGACACAAATATTGACTCAACTCACATTCACAACTTTTGTAAATAGATTTAATCATAACAATAAACACCATGCAATTACAGATAAGAGCAGTGATTATTGCAAAAGCTACGAAAAATATGTGTTTAAATAGAATTGAAGTGGCAATGAGTAGGTCACATAGACAGAACAGATGGCCGCCAGGGACTTAATTTTCGAGAGTACAAAACACGGATCGACGCGACGCAAAGGTGCTAGAAAGAACTGAATGCGGTCTTTTTGCAAACCTATGGTGGAAGCCTATATCTAGCAGTGGATGTCATGCGACCGGAATATATGATGGTGATGATAAAAGAGATTTTCCTCTTTTAATTGGTTACAAGTTAATGTATTAAATACTAATTACATAATTTTAGTATTTTAGGAGCTTTTACCACATATTCAAATTAAATTATATAAGAGATTATGTCGTACTTTCCGTTCTCAATTAAAATAAATTTACAATATGCTCATAATTATATCTGTTATTATAAATGTTTACTTTTACAAATTCTAAATAAATACATTTGCAAATCGTTTTCATTTAATAAATCTCAGGATCCAAAAAAGTGCAGTATTCCGTTTTGGATCGAACCCGAAACCTGCACAATTTTTGGAGGCCTAACCTCAGCGCTTGCTATGTAAATTAATATATCATATTCGATAAATGCGGTGTGAGTTCCGGAGTTGTTATTAGCGAGATAGTTTATCGTCTTGTTAGAAGGTCTCCTTGACTGCAAAGCTGAAGGAATGTCGTCGAGATACAGTAAACGAGTAGGTAGCTTTACAAAGTTGAGGATTAAAATATTTGTACACATTAATATACTACAATATTAAAATAGTATTTATACTTTCTCGAACGGTTATCCACATTAAATTTTAAACATATTTCCTCAGTCATTTCGCATATAAAGTGTGATTGGTTATAGGCGTGTAAAAACTTCAAGGAAATAGATACATAGCTGTTAGTAAAAAGCTTTAAAGGTTTCACAAAATTTCTATCATCTTATATAAATTGATTATTATGATAAATGATGCATTTATTATTTTTTCTATTGTAATGCGACTAGCCAATTATTTTTACTCGTATAAAGTCTACAACAATATATAGCGAAAAATTATTAATTTTAATATATAGTTATGAGAATTTTGAAAAATCTTTTTTCTTGTAATAATGTCATTCCAAAATTAATTATTTTACTTTTTTATTTACTTTCGTTATTTATAGAGTGTACCAAAAACTAAGTGACAGCAAATGAGCTATACATAGGGGTGACCCTTTAAAACTTTTTCACCTATAAACAACCCCTATGTAGATTATACTTATACCATTCCTATGACATGTATAACTCACAAATATTTTAAGCCAGTATTTATTAGTTACAGATTGTTCTTTTATTTTAGATCTATATTGTTACTTTATTAGTATTAACAAATATCGCGGGCTCAAGAGGGCCTAATGTGAAAGATATTTAGTTTAAATTTTGTTTTCGTAAACTGTCACCATTGCTTCAACATATACAGTTAGCGAATTCGGAAGTCGCCGATCTCTTAGATGGTGCAAAGGCCTCCGCCTGAGGACCTCGGCTTTAGCTGTCACTAAATACGTACTTAATGAATCAAGGGCGCCCTAGATCTCGTCTCGGTGCTAAAATTGCTACCACCTTCAGACACACTTAAACTGTTCTACTATTCGATCACAAAGTTTTACAAGTAGGCTAGACTGTTCTACACTTTTGGAACGTATAAATGGTCTCCAAGTAGGTTGCAATACTCATGTCTATAAACTGTTTAATTTATATTACCACTGAACCAACCTTGGTCTTAACACACCAGATATGTATAGAGTTCAAGACCTGTACCAATAATTTTATTTAGTTATAATCTATAAATTGTTAATTAATAAAATTTGTCAGTTTTATAGATTTAGAGAACTTTAATTCTTGTATTAGATAAATAGTATGTACATCATGCTGTCTGTATACATAATCTTGCTATGATTACCTATAACTGAGGGCTTCCCAAAATATGGAATTTATCATGTTATGTCAATATGCTTTATATTAAAATTATGTGATAGTTACTATTCGTTAACATAGTAAATATTGTTTAAGATCGATTATGTTTTGAAATATTTTAAATATGGAATTAATAAGTAAAAACTGATTAATGGCCTTTTTTCTGTGTTCATGAGTTTCATATTTAACAATTGATTATTTATGTATGTTAAGCGTTGATGTCTAATTAAGGTAAGATAAATTGTAATGTTAATTAAATTAAATATAAACATTTGCAAAAATTTTCTTAGTAATTTATGAATAATACATTAACACTTGATAATAATGAAATCGTTCCAATTACACGGTTTATAATCGACAGCGGTTTGACGAGACGCCAGTTCGAACTCAGTTCTGCGTCGTGAATAGAACAAGTGGCAATTAATCAGATTAAAAAAAAAATAAAGGCTGTGATTTCAAGAGGTGTAATTTATCGTTGGCCGTAATTTAATATAAAGTTGGAGTCTCAATCGCACCGAGGTATAGAATGGAGTAAGGCAATTTGTAGGCACACCGCACCGAATTCCTCCGCGCTCGGCGGTTAGCATTGAAGCTTCAGCCGCTAAGTTATTGCGCAGGCCCTGCGCTTAGCCGTTTCGCTGAGTTCATTTCTGTCGCTCTTTCCATTTACACGGCTCTATTAGTAGATCCATTGCTTCGATAATCAACTCTATTTCTAGTTTGCATAGCAATGTCCTTGTCTAACATAATGAATCTTTAGAGCCTTTTTTGCTTCACTTAGCCGCTAATATATACTTAGAAAATAGTCACATAGAATTACAAAGTGTCAAATAACTCAGATAATATTCTATGGTCGTATTTTAGTATTTTTTTGTTTAATTTTATCTTTTATTTTGGAAAGCTTGTAGATTTATTCAGAAAAAACTTCTTGTTGTACCTTTAAAATAAAAATGTCTTTTATAAACATCTAACATTTATGAAAGCCTAGTCTCATGATGATGCTTGCTCTCAAGATATAAAATAAAAAAATGTGATATTTCCGAAATACATATTTTTTCACGAAGTATAAAAAAATAAATCAAATATTAATATGTTAAAATGTTAATAGCAATTATCGCTTTTTTACGATTTCCGGTCCTATATTAATTGCATATCCTATCGTACTTGGCTTTCGGTTCACCGTAAAAGGTGTTAATATTAAATATGATTAATTTAAGACGAAGTGTAATATTTTAATTTCCGCGCCATTCAAATGTTAATAATAAACCTTTAGATGTAAACTCGCACCAGATTCCAATACTTTACAATGTTTGTTTTGCACCACGCGCCCATTAACTGCGCCATATAATTGAAGTTATTTATTATCGTGTTTTATTATCAATTGAAATGTTTGCGCTTATATCCAGTTTATTAAATCGGTTCATTGAATTGTATATACGCGACTGATGTAACAACTAATTATTCTTTTAAATTGGGCTATAATGAGAGCGTCAATAAAAAGGAAATCAATGTGTTTTTTTTAAGCCAACATGCGACTCTTACTTAAAATTATCATTTATATAAAATTTAAAAAAAAAGTCGTAAAACTGGTGTTAAATAAGTCATAAAGTTTAGATTTAGTATATTTCTATTTCTTCTTCTGAATCTTTTCTTTATTGTTTAAAGACATATCATCGACTTATCGTTTTGAAAATACTTTGGCAGAATCGATAATGATTTTTTCCACGACATTCTATCCTCTACTTTCCTCGCAGCAGTATCAATAACTACTCCCGTTATAAACCTCTTTCACCAAACTTCATGTGACCAACGGGTATGATCACATTGGTGATGGTCCACGTGGTTTTTAAACGTCTAATTTTTCTGCAAATCGTAGTTTATCGATGTCATGTGGGTGATGTGATCAAAATAGCTTAAAACTTGAGAAGGTTTGTGGTAGGTATACTTCCGTTAGATATCCTATGATGACAAAAATATTTTTTTTAACTATCGAAGTACTGTTTTTAACTTATCACATACAAGTAACGGATTGAACCAAGGCTGCTGAGGAAGCCTTTATTGCAAAAAGGTCTTAGTCAAGCGCTTTTCGGTCTTTGTCAACGGACAAATGGTATTCGTAATTTTTTAAAGAAACTCTGTTTGATATAATAGTATAATATAAACAATCACTAGGTAGAATTTAAAAGCTTGTCAAACAATTCAAAGATTCGATTCAATGTTTCATGGATTCACTTGATGGCCGCTGGACCTTAGGAGACCACGGACTGGCAAGCGAAGCGTTGACCGTTTCAGAAAGAGGACAGAATTGTAAATAAATGATTTTAAAGAAAGATAAAATGAGAATTGTAAAAGAATAGAGAAATATGTATTATTATAATATACACGACAAAGGATGAAGGCGATATATAGAAGGTAAGTAAATAAAAGCAATGAGTATGAAAGAAAACGTGAAAGAATAAAGAAGAAAGCATGCTAGATATTGTGTCAGACGAAAAAGGAAAATAAATAAAACTATACTGAAATACCTAATAAAATAAAATTCCCTGTCCCAAAAAATAAAAGGAAAAGGGAAGGTCACCAAAATAGAAGAAAAAAAAATTCCCACAAGGGGAAACAAGGCCTTGTCAGAGTAGGCCAATTCCAGACGGTTCGTTAAAAATCTATGGGTGGCCTATCTCCAGTAGTGGACATCTAATAAATGACATTATGACGCACTCTACAGTCCTGATAATAATTAATTTAATTTTCATAATTTTTGACACAACGTGTATCTAATTTTATACATAGTTGACCTGTAACATTTCATTGTTCCACACATAAAATCCTGCTGCGAGATTATTTCTTACTTTGAGACGTGATCCTGTAGATATATTACTCAACACGTGTTTCGGTGTAACATAACTCCTGAAGATGCCCCGTGGAGGGGTGAAACACGTGTTGAGTAATTTGGCGGTGGCGGTTGTGTGATTCGCATTGTTTGCCGCATACGCATTTATCAGCGGGCTGACGGGCGGTGCATTTTATTGCACGACTACCACTGCATGTGCGGAAGTGGCTAAATATTGGTCCTTTTCTTACTCAGGATGGACTTTCGCGAGGTAACGCCTGATTCCATTAAATATATTACTGACAAACGCCTACTTAACGTGAACACTTATTCCCATAGTTAATGCCAGTAGGTAACTGCATTAGTACTTACATCAAAGGGTTTTACAAAAAAGAGACTTACAATCAATTTGTTTACTATGGTGACATTTTCTGTATGTTTAAATATTTAAAAAAAATCTGAAGCGTTACCAAAAACCAGTAATTGTACAAGTCTTCTTTATAAACGATGATGATTTAACATTCGTAAAAAAATATATTATAATTAATTACACGTTGTTTTATTAATCAACTATGACGACGAGGAAACGTTAATCTAACAGCCCATTAACATACAAGTCCGTGACATTTTTTTTACTAAAACAATTTAATATGATGTATTGCAGAGTTTGAGGAGTTATAATCAGCTGTTATTATTCATAATTAAGTCTCATTAAACTTGACTATGAATCACTTTATGTGGATTATAAACTATAACGAAATTATAAACATATAAAATTAGTTATTCTCGATCTTATCCCATTATTATTTTGCAATTTTTTAATTTTATTTCTCTAATTTTTTTTTTTTAATTTAGTACAAGTGTCTTATGCCGTTTATACCTTCTTAATTTTTTTTTAAGTCATTAAAGTTGAATTTAAAAAATACTTCAAAATTATAATGAAAATATAAAATGTAAATACTAGCACACGTGTATCAAGTGCTGAATGATCAAGGATTAAATAAATTAACAATTTAATGTATTGTTTTTTTTAACTTAAAATGGCTGTTAAAATTTAAGTCAGCTACATATATGTATTTGAAATAGTAACATAATATCATCGCATAGTATCATTATTTGTTATTGTAGAATTTACAGCTTCAACAGATTTCAAAAGTCTAGGGGTTAAGTTGAAATTATGTAGTCAGTCAAATCGCTAACGTAAGTTTTTACTGTCTTTTCATCAATCTGAAATGTCCTTTTTCATCTTCCATACTTGAGGAAAGTTTTGAGAATTTTAACCAAAAAATTTACAGACCATATGCAGTCAAAAAGACGTTTCGAACGGCACGAGTTTATGCCAACTGCAAATTAGATCTTATCATAGTTCATTAGGACTCATATTCGCGTACATGATTTATGGGCTTAATCCTCCGCGGGTACAGTCGAGGGGCGTGTAAAAAGTCTCTCGATGTCATGCGCGAACGCAGCGGGGTCGGCGAAGCTGAACCGTCACCTGCTTATTTCAAGATATCTTATGGTACACAAAATTAAAAAAATGTATATGAATTGTTCAGTTCTAGTAGTAGTAGACAGTAGTAGTTTTAAAGTCATAAAATGTAATGGACTACAAATTAAAATGGAGCTTATAGCACTATAAGTTTTACAGTAAATAATAATGGTTTCACCGTGGATTCATTAGATATCAACATTGACTCACTAAGGGGTAAAATTATAGCTTTTTTATATTATCTGTTAATCGCTCTTGTTATAGCGATCTTCGTCAATATCTTTAAGATTTTGAAGATTTAAAACCATGAAATAATAATCTTATCGACGTGGGAAATACGTCTGCTCTATAGATTTCCGGTAGAACTGGATGGAAGCGCACTGCATCTAGTGTCTTCCGACAAGGTTGTTCGACCACCTTGTGTTCCACCATCCTAAACTTGCCAGTCCAGGGTCTCTATTCCAGAGCCTTAGAGCTCAAACGGCCATCTGTTCTTCCACTTCAACCTGCTAATTAGCTGGGCTAATTCGGCTATTTCTGTTTGTTTACGTATCTTCTCATTCCTGATTTGATCTCGTAGAAAATATCTGAGCATAGCTATTTTCATGGTTTCTTGAACGTCTCTGAGCAAACATCGTATATTTTATTAACTACAGAGTACTTAACACCAAATAATTTGCTTGCGTTCTATTGTTTAAAGTAATCCACGCAATTGTAAGTAAATATGGTTTAATTTTGGGCACATTCAGAGTAACACTAGGCTGTTTTCCCAGAGTAATAGACCAAGTTCCAGGCCGTTACGTCATTACCGGTAACACATCGGCTGATAATTACTCGACCTGTATATAAGAGGTGACAAAGATCACAATAGAGGCATATTAAAAATCAAAAGCATCACAGACGCAGCGCTCGGGCATCAGATGATTATAATTCAACACAATTAATTACGTGCACGCAACGCCACACGTGATCGCGACCGGTTCCAGTGCGACAAAGTAATGCGCAATCAGCGTGTATTCCGTGTATACCTACACCTGTATCCTGGTAATAAATTATTTATATGCGCTATAAATTACAACTATCGACGTGGTAAAATAGATAAACGGGGAATAGACGAGAGAACACCGGGCTGGGCCAGCAAAAAGATATTTAAAGGTTAATGTTGTTTGTGTTATTGCAATCGATTCGTAAGTAGTCCTGCCATTGATAAGCCATGTAGCGATCTGCTTTTTGTAACGAAATACCCTCACCCGCGGCTTAGACCGTTAGAAATGTTGATTCGCTTTTATAATCGCTTCATAGCCTTTTACATCGCCAACAAGCAGCTAGTCTAAATACTTGGTATCAACGGCTTATGGTGCATCATATATATTTACGTTTATAAATTCACATCAACTACCTATCCTTTCTGTTCATTTCGTTTGCAAATTAATTGTTGCTAGCTACAATATTAAGAACATTATTGAAAGTGATCACAAAATACGACAGATTTTATTATGGACTCTTCTTAGATCATTGCACATTTGGAACTCTACTTCAAGTTAAAGGACATTATGACATAGGAGCTCATTTTGGTTATAACTTCTTTCAAATTAGACTCTACCGGTATTTTTATATGATATAAGTTTACAAATGATAGCTCCAAAGTCGATAAAATTACTACTAATGGATAAACGATTATTCACATGTATATACGTTTGTCCGCATTTCTGTCCATCATGATATAAGATTCTCAATACTTCTTCCTCATGATATATCGTCTCTTTCTGCAGTCATCGATACCATAGTTTTAGCTATAACACTGCCTTACCTACATATATTTATATCTATATTTTTTGCCGATTTCCTTTGTTTCGCTCGCTTTGTTTTTTTTTAGCCGATGTAAAATATACATCTAAACTAGTTGAGAAAAATCTAATACAGTGTAAAGTGAAGATAATGCTTGTTGAATTGATCTAAATAATGACATTAATAGAAATGATTACAAAAACCCGACTGTTATAGGCCTTACTCAAATCAGTATGCGTTTGGAGCTTTCATCGTTTTGTAGATATTATTATAAGATTCAGTCACTTGATGGTTTGGATACAGTATGCTTCATACCAGATTTTTAAAAAAATCTGTGAGGAAGGCCTATTTACGGCAGTAGACGTCATACTGGAGAAATTAAGATAATGATATATTTTATCCTCTCTTACTTCCTTATCTGATTTTGAGACAGGGACATTTACATTTTTTAATAATTCTTTTTTACTTCTCTACTTTATTTTTATTCTATAAATTTCTAGCATTTCTCTACATACTAATTTTGTTACATACATCGCCCTCTTTCTTCACCTCGTTCCTCAAATATCTATTATATAAACCTATTTAGGTAATTATCACATTTTTTCGCTTTTATATTTATTTTAAACTAATTAATTATGTACACTTATAGCTTATATTTATTTAATACAGGTTATCACGTTTTATAGCAGGTATGATTTATATTTATTTAAATTATTTTTGTTTTATTTATATCTCCGTATATGGTATGGTAATTAAAATAAGCGAAATAAAATAGCGGATATTCTCATTGAGTTATCAACCTTAGTCGAATTAGGATAAAACTACCTATTATTTCTAGTGTGTTGCAAAAATTAGTTTTATGGTTATGTACCCAATAGCGCACAATCATCTGTCATTACGTTTTATGGTGGCCACGTGTCGATGATGTGTCGAGTCCACGTCCGCGCAATCAAGAGCCCGGCCGTTAGGAGCGATGATTGACCGGTTAATGGACGTTTAGCCTTCGATTAGAAACGAGCAAGATAATTGTTATCGGCGTTCACCATTATTGGCACTGAGGCCTGCTTTCTAACGTCCAGCATTTTGTAGGCAGACCTCACTAATTATCGATTTACTGCGAATTGACAAAACAGGAATTTATGCCTAGTTTCGTATTTTACTTTATCTGTCTTTTCCTCTTTTCAAATACTAAGAAGTTTTCATTTATTACATTATCGAAAATGTACGTTAACACATATTTTTTTTTTAATGAATCCAAAGATTGACAGAAGAGTTTCATAAATTGAAAGATATCGCAAGAAATAAACTAAAAGCATACTTCCCTTGAGAACGTATTCCGAATACAAATTATTTAAATTTACCAACGTACGCAGACAATCGCAACTTCGAAATTCAATTGGAAGGAGACGCCTTTGTCCTCCATACGTCCATCAAAGCGCTGGCCAACTTCGCCATATGCGGTGATGCCTTTTGAGAACAATCTGGTGGTGTGACGTCAGCGGCCCTGGCATTGTGGGCAGGCCGCAGGATAAGGCCTGGGGTCGTTCACTCGCCGTGATTGATGGCCGCGACGTGCCACGGTCCCTCCTCACACGGTTTCCTACTTGGCACTCGCCGAGGGCGTCACTCCGTCGCCGCTGCGTCCTCCTTTTTCGTCCTGCCTTATTGTCCGATTAGTGACGATCCACCGCGACTAAAATAGGACTCATCAATAGCATCATCATATAGCAATTACCTAATAGTTCCATTATATCCAATATAAATATTTACGGTTATTAGATATATGTGTATAAGTTTTAAAAGGCTAAATGTTTAGCTTTTTTGATATACAAATAATTAAATAATTCATTACCCCCTATTCAAAAATCAATAGTTTTTAGATTAAAAATAACATAACAATAACAAAGTAGTAAAAATCGTTTTCAAAATCCGATTACCACATATTATAATTCACTATTGAATACTTTATGTTCCTGCAGACTTTCTACTGCCAAAAAGTAAATTAGTGTGACATATTTCAGAGTGATCACTTTATACAGAAGGGATTGGATGTTGGTGTAAAAGCGTCACCCTTTTTTGCTAACAAACAAACTATACATTTACCCCATTGAATCTTTTATACCAATAGATTATAACATCGTATATAAATCTCATCGCATGGTCGCATATCTTGACTCGATCTTCCCTTTATAAAACTTTTAGACTATAATGGTGAATAATACAATAAGGAGCAAAGATACAAAGGCAATTTTCGGCAACAAAAAACATTACAGTAATTACCGATATTAATTACTTAACCCTGTAATCACATAACATTGACCGGGCACGTCTTAATTAAGCTAATTAACCCTCAAATGGACACGTTAAATAATTATCTACTGTAGACAATTAGCCCGCGCTTTCGAAGCAACGAATTGATTTTCGGCGCGATTATAAATTTGTCTTCAGTTTTTAATAATGTTTATAATTAATTAACGCAGCTTATAAAGCGACTGAAAGTATATTCGACAATATTATGAGCTATATCTGACGGTGGGACCATGTTTTAAAATAAAATAAATTTAAAAATATATACTTTGTAAACATCTGATAGTTAAAAAGTAATTACCGAAGGTGGAAGATTATAAATAGCTTGTTAGTGGACATTTATAACGATGCAACGACATCACAAAGATGATGAATTATCTCTTTGATCTGTAAATACGATCCGCTGTTAGTCGATAAGAAGATTCTCTTAAACAGTGTTGTATAACAAGATTGTTGTAATCTCCGAAATCATTTTAGTGATGTTGAGAAAGCTGACATCGTATACACTTTTTAAAAAACACTACTTTTGCTATTTCACTAATATTTCAAATGTTTATCTAATGTTATAGTTTATCATTACAGTCTTTCTAGATTCTTTTGAATAATGTCTAATATTTACAACAACTTCTCCTTTTGAATGTTGTGATAATGGATACAGAGTAATTTCTCTTAATGCTGCACCACTTGTTCTTATATTTAACGTTGTAGAGAGCAATATGAAGTTTAGTGTCATGTGTTGATCGGATAAAAACTTGTAGAATAGAGGGATTTTTCTATGGTGTGTTATTTAAGTTCTCCTAAAAAGATAACACATGTATTAAGAACTGATTAATATTTAAAATACTTTTGAAAATAATGTGTATAATAAGGAGACACGGAAAACGTTACATTCAAAAATAAAAAATATAAAAACAATAAAGAATGGAAAAAATGTTTAGACAATAAAAAGTAAGACCTCTTTTTTTTTCTTTATTTGGAACATATTTTAGCCACAGGAAGTTCACTCCTGGACATGGCACCCTGATCTGCGACAGGTTTCCGATAAGACAAATAGCTGGACCTGCAGCGTCTTCCGATGACCTTAACAAGGTTCTCTTTCCACCTTGAGGTTGGACTTCCTTCGCAGTGCTTGTCGCCTCGTAATTTCCACTCCTGGACCTAAGAGTCCTAGCAGCTATCTGGGTTTGTATCTGGATATCTCATGTCCAGACAAATCTTACTTTTGTTACGTTCGTGCTTAGGTCGGGCTGTAGCGAAGTTAATGTCGATTACTTAAAACTATATTTTACGATGTCTTTTGGTTATTATCAAAGAAATTTTTTTTATTAATAAATACCACCTACCATTTTGACTATAAAAATCCCTATAATCAATTTAGAACTGTTAATATGCTATTAATAACTATACGTATGGATTTTTCACATATTAAGGTCAATGACACACATATAAAGTAAGAAAATCTATTCCGTTCATACTTACCACAGCTCTGACATCAAAAATTATGTGTCATTAATGTAATTTATATAGAGGTTCATCTTACAGATTCTAATCTGACAAGTATGCAGTGTATCAAGTCTCGAAGATGATAAGAAAATGAATGTTATTAGTTATATTTCTATAAAACGTGTTTCGGTGGCGTTTAGCATACACTACCGTATTAGTTCTTTATTATTTATGGCCGGTATTTAGTTAGAAATTGGGCAAGCGAGCAGTGGATTGGTGTCGCAGAAAAATCGTCTCAACGGCGAATGTCAGAGGTCGAGCTCGTGGCGACATTTGTATAATAATTTTGCGAAAGTTACGCGCGGAGAGAGTCATCGAGCATCAATTACTTGAAGTGATTTATATACGTCTTCATAATTAACGGTTGTGTTACGTAGTATATGATATTTATTTTTGTGATATATTGGTGATGGGTTAAGGCGTATGCTCATTTGTTAGCAAGAAGCTTCGAAGCTTTTGCTACTATTTCCAATAATTCTGTATAAAGTGATCACTCTGAAATTTAAAATTATAGTAGCATAAAATCTGCAGCGGTAAACAATAATTATTTTTAATATGTGTAATTTTTAATAAGTGATTCGTTGTTTTTTAAACCATTGATTTTTGTATAGGGTATTGTATTGTTATTGATTTGTTTTTTGTTACCAAATGTGCATTACGTACCCTTTTAAAGCTTTTACACATTTAACCAATCATCCTGTATATCAGATTTTAGTTTTTTGAATTTTTAATGTTAGATCGGTTAATTATTGGGGTCTGGGCCTTAACTGATGTCTTATTGACATTTATTGATTCCGCAAGCATTAAGGAAGAAACGGCCTAAATATTAGTTACGTAACTGAGTTCGAAGGCTCCCTCGGGAACCTCAGCTAGGGCCGTTTCATCATATGTAACATTACTGTACTGTAAAAATTAATTTACATTTTTATTTTTTATTTGTCGCCATGATATTTTAATTGTAAATAGTTAGAAACTAAAGTAATAGCGGTGGTAGCCCAGCGATAGAAGACTAAGATTTGCGATCATAGGTTTAATTTCGAGATACAAATTTATGTGCACTTTGTGCATTAATTATGTAGGATTGCCACTCCTCACGAATTTTCAAGAACATGGACAGCAACCTCGTCTTATGGTATATCCTTCGATTGATATCTTGGAAGGAAGCCTGTGTTTCGCAACGGCCGTCTAACAGCTGAAAAGAGTAAGAGAGAGGGAAACTAAATTTAAGATAGACTTTTAAACAGGACAGAGTCAGAGAATTATTTAGAACGTGCTTTATATTTATATATATATATATTCTTATTTTTAAATCTGTCATCAAGTTTGTCACTGTAATTGTGTGTATAGTAAATGCTTATCTTATATTAACTTACTTACTTTAAGAAAAGGAATAAAGCTTATAATTAAATAAAGCGCTGTCGTCACTTGAACTGTAAACTGTGATTATCACTAAACGCACATTCTCGCGCGTTTCTCGCAGCTCAGCGCCAGGTCTTACTTGACATTTTATGAACGCTCTTTTGTCTCACGTAGCCAGTTTACGCTGACCTCCCGACTATGACCAAAGTTCAAGCTGTCAGGACGAGACTGGGGATCGTCGTTCATTGGCTAAGTCCAGGTGGGGTACAATACTGGAGACAATAAAGCCGTTGAATATGCATGGTGGCATCGTCGATGCAATTTGGCCGGAACCGTCTTGTAATGATAATGTGACAAAAATAACACGTCTGATGTTTCGCACTTGCGTACGGCACGCGACTTCATTGCTGCTATTTTTTGTTTAATCCATTTTTTTATTTCCTTTTTGACATTGCTGCCATTAAAAAAAGTCATTAGTTTCGCTTTGTGAAAATTACTCATAGAATAGAGTTCGTTTTCCGACATTTTGAAGCAATTTTAGACGTACTTTGAAATACCTAAATAGGCGTTCCCTATAGATTTTCAACATGATCTGTAGAATAGGACTTGCATCCTGACATTTCCTGACGAAACGTCGAGAACATAAAAATAAAGTAAATGGATATAAAATCATTTACAAATTCATTTTATTCTAGAAATTAAAGTTATCGGTAAACTATGGAATTTTGAATGTAAAATAATCGCATAAAAACTAAAAAAAGAGAATTTAAAAACTATAAAGTTGACATAAATATTTATATTAATAGTAAAGATTGCAATCGTAAACCAGGTTTGCAATAAATTTGGTATAATTTCACCCGAGACCTCGAAAATAAAGTCCGTGTATGCGAAGATAAGCTAGAGCTTATTAAATTATTCATTAGCCGTAAATTATCATTTAATCGTCCAAAAGTTTAATGATTCTACTTTCATTATCTAAGGAATCATTGTTGTATCTCATTATTAATGTGGAACAGAGTTTTTGGATACATATTCTAATGCCACCTCAAACGCTAAAATAATAATGTGTCGTTATCACAATTTTTCTTTTATTGTCATCTGCCAACTGTCTTGACAAATAGGGTACTGTGTGTAATTTGTTCGTCATCATTATCATCACCATTTCATCCATAAGATATCCACTACTGAACGTAGACCCCTCTTCACTGACTTCCAATGCAACCAGTACGAAGCGCCCTGCATTCAGCCTCCTCCGACGATCTTAACAAGGACGTCTGTCTATCTGATTGGTCGGATGTCTTATACTGTGGTCGCCGGTCCGAGGTTTCCTTTCCCTAACACTTATCTGTTTTATGCAATATGGCATGCACCCACTTTTATGTTTCAACTAGAAAAAATAAATGAATGTAACATAATTCTGAATAATCACAATATTTATGAATGAAATTAGTTAATTTTGTGTTAGATAACTTTTTTGTGTCAAGCGTTTAAGTTTGTGTACTATCGTAGACCTGGTCATCGCACAAAATCAAGCGAGACACAAATAAAATGCTTTGCCTACATTTGTTAAAAAATACTTACCGATAAAGCTATTTTCAATAAAATTTTGCAGCGTGTGAACTGTAAAAAGGACCAATATTAAGCCACTTCCGCACATGTAGTGGTAGTCGTGCAATGAAATGCACCGCCCGCCAGCCCGCTGATAAATGCGCATGCGGCAAACAATGCGAATCGCACAACCGCCACCGCCAAATTACTCAACACGTGTTTCACCCCTCCACGGGACATCTTCAGGAGTTATGTTACACCGATTAGTGCCAAACACAGAGTGAGTCATCATCACTCACTCTGTGTTGCGGTTGTGCGGGCGGTGCATTTCCTTGCACGACAACCACTGCATGTGCGGAAGTGGCTAAATATTGGTCCTTTTCTTACTTAGGATGGACTTCCGCGAGGTAACGCTTGATTCCATTAAATATGTAAAAAGGATTACAAAACTGGAGCAGTGGTAGTCTAGCGGTAGAGTATCTAGACTTGTGATCTTAGGTCACACTTGCTGTTCCTGGTATACTATCTTATATAATTCACAATTTGTGCATTAACTGTATAGGATTGTCGCTACTCACAACAAGTTTTCCAGAAGATGAACAACAGCGTCTTCTGCGTAATATATCACACTGCGATCGCCAGCACACTTGCCATGCGTGGCGATTATGACATATCCCTCCATAGATATCTTCCGGGCAGACCTTTGCCTTTAGTCAGCGTCTATTGGCTGTTCTCGCGAAGTTCACAACGAACTGTCTAATGCTCACTTTCAAATGACGTTGTATTTTATTTTTTTATTACTAGTTTCTGGGCGTTATATTTTTTATATAAGAATCTTCTGCGAAGTAAAAGGCAACTTAAAAAAAATGAATTAAATCTGTAATCATTAATAAATGATAACGTGACCAAAGTAAATATAGTTTCATGTTTGTACGTATAGACTAACTGTGAAATTAGTGACATATAATATTTTTTAACTTGCATTTTCATTTTATCACCTAACGGCATCTAACGGCTGTAATGAAAGTTCCAAAGCTAATAATTCCGCCGTGACCCCAAGACATCTGTCGTGTTACGCGGCGAATTTAACAAACAACAATGAAAAGAAAAATGTAACACAATCATCGATTGTCAATAGCGTTTCGGAAATAGCTTTGCAATGCAAATAAGTCGAGTTCCTCCATGTCACGCGTGAAGCAGTGAGCACCAACCCCGTCGGCGGGTTACGCGACATTAACATATAAATAACGAATGATTCTCAACTATTGACTTTTATTAAATGATTCTTATTTATGGCCAAATTTGCATACGGTGTAACCACCAGTCCGACGCTGTTATTCTTTCGATGCAGCTGCTGGAAGGCGTAAACACGACATATTTCGATACCAACCCGAACAAAATATTAAATTTAAATTAACAAACTATTGAATTGCTACTTAAAGACACCATCCCATTATTTTTTTTCCTTTGAATAATATTTATATTAAAACACTAAAAGTCAGATTCATGCAATAGAAAGATCTCCTTTTTCGTTTTAATTATTATTGTAGTGTGATGGTAGCGTGGCTTTAAAACTCGGACGAAACAAGACTCATTGACAACGACATTCACTATAACTTTTTAGCATTTTATGGATTTGTCGTGTGTCAGACCTATCGCGTTGTAGGAAGAGTAGAATACCGCGTTTTGGGCTGACCACCCGAGTAATAGGTTAAAAAAGACTTAATAGCAATGAATTAGGGTACATATATTATACTCCTCTATGTAACTGAATTTAAAATGACCCTACCAATGCTGTCTTAAAAGCCCGTTTCAGAAAAGGGATGGATGATTTTAACTCTTAATAGACCTAAATACTTCAGCAAGTTAAAAAGATGTTCTGCTGTTATACCTCCCGATTGTACCTTAATCGTATATAAATTCAATATGCATTTAAACCTTATTTTGTCGATCAAGTTGTAGAACTTGTTCATCCTAATTGTGGCATCTTTGGTTATTTTTCCCAGATACAGTAAGTTTTTTCAAAAATTTGTCTAAAAAGCTATAAAATCTTTTTCGCCGTCATAATCATTTCAGTCATAGGACGTCTATCGCCAACATTGGCCACCTTAATTGATATCCAATAACACCGACAAGAAGTGTGACCTGCAGCAAGCGTTTTCCGATTACTTTTAAGTTATCTATTATTATATGGGTGGAGGTACACTGGGCCTGCAAGTCTGTGGTCTCCACTCCCGAGCTTTAAAGCACCAGAATTAGTTTATATTGCATTGCATAGCCACCATCACCACCACCTTAATTTGCTAATTTACTAGACTACTTTGGTTATCTGAAACTATTTACGTAATTTATAATTTAGTCTAGATTTTATTAGATACTTTACGACTTCCTTACTTATAACCTGATAGATAAATCGACAGTGAATGAGGTGATTGAAAGCAAATAGCTTGTTCCAAATAGTGTATGAACGGCAGCTGCTCGCAACGACAAACCAACAATCTGTTATAAATCATCGTTCCCACACCTTCGGTATTGGCGTGCCGATGCAAATGCGACGAGTTTGGACAAAAACCCATCGATCGGAATCAATGAGTTTGGATTTGAATAATTCGCGAATAAATCAATGACGTCGTGATCATGCTAATTCAACCGCCCTGCATTCGCAAAGACAGACAAATGATTTTAGACGAGGGTACTGTGTTACGGGTGTCGCATTTATTATCCACACAATTTAACAACTTATTTTTTTTAAATTGTTTTTTAAAGAGATCTTCATTGACATAAATTGTTATTGTTTCTTTTTTACAAATATTGTAAACGTCTTAAATGTGGTTCAATAATGGAACAAATATGCATTTGTGATGCGTTTAAATTATTATAAAAAAATTACATGAAGCCGGTATTCGAAAAAAGTTCCTCCACTTTTTAGCTATAGACTATATATAATCCTCACCATAGATCATTAGGCATGACATTAATTACGTACACCAATAATTTATAATTACCAATACATGCATTAATTTATTCAAATTAAACGTACCTTCTTTATAGGTACATTTAGAGTGGTTATATGTGAACTTCATGAGAATAATACAAAAGACTCACTTTGATGAAAAAGACAATCTAATTGAGCTTCTTCACATAATCACCTATCAACTCAAAGCTGCAAGGGTCCAAACGTACCATGATCGAGGAAAAAGCCTAAAATAAACTCAACGGTCGAACTAAACGGTTTTTTATGGTAAATTTTACAATATCTTTAATACCTTAGTACATCAATTTATTCCCAAGATATATTGTAATGTAATAATTGTAAGGAATGAAACCAAATGAATATATAAAGTTTGTATAATTTTTATGATCGTTTTTGTTGACTAACGTACCATACCGAAGACAGGGATATTCATAATTTTATACGATTTTCACTTTTTGTTCTCTTATCACTATCCTCTTCTATTCTTCACATTTTATTTCAATCTCTTACCATTTATTTATATTCCATTCACACCTAGCCTCTCTTTCCTTGATAAATCCTTTCGGAATATCGCAGTACAGTTACAATCTTTTTTTTATTCATTTCTTTTATTATCACATTTTGACCTTAAACAATTTTGTTTTATTTTAAGAAATCTGTATGCTAGCTACTATTACTTATTTCATAATATTTGCTCATACAAAGCAAGTTTGTAATCCATCGCGCGGGACTAGTATAATGTCTTCAGGCTGTTTGGTCCTAGAAAATTATGGTTTCCTGTACTTACCTTTAGTTTGTGACTAAGGCAATGCTTAATCATTCATACACAAGTCTGTGAAAACTTGACCAAATTATCATCTCACAACTTAATTACAGTTATAGACCCTTTGCGTTAAGAAACAGTGACCCATAGTTGTTACTCTACTAAGCACGTGTCTATCTTGAGTGAAAGATTACGGTTATTCATTTTTTATGAACTATTGAGACTTTGCGGTAAAACCAGACATTTGTAACGTTACCTAAACCCTTGGAAAATTTGAATAATAATCAGATATAACTATTAAATCATGTTCACATAAAGCAGTTTAAGTAAATTAGTCGGAAAGTACGGATGCATCTTTTATTTATTTTAATAATGTAAATTCTAATTTTTAAATAATTAGCATAAGCAAGAATGTCTTCAAAAAAAAAAGAACAGAAATTAATAAATGGCATGTAGCATGTCGTAAGAATACAAGTATCATTAGACTATTAATACATCGATTTCCCACGACCGACGAAATTCCTTGGCATCATAGATAGCGGTGTTTCAATAACAAATACAAAAACATATGTATTGTTTGAACTATCGCATCAATGATCAAAGGTGAGACAACAAGATGTCAACGGATGTACCGTATAATTAGTCCGATATGGATACGGCATCCGCGTACGAATGACTACTTAGTCGATAATAATCACTCCAGCTACCGTTTCCACAGAAGACATCGATATAAAATCGAAAAATCAATAAATTCGCTAAATAATAGCCTATCGAAAAATAAGCAAAAACATTATTGTCATCCGGCAAGCATAATAGAATTTAAATTTGCCGAAACAATAGAGCGGAGACAATGGACAGGCGCAAAAGGGACCGAAAGTTTTTTTTTTTAATAAAATCATTTTTTTGCGAAAGCCCTCCGACAACAATCAGTGTACCGCCCTTTGGCTTGGTCTTGACTTTTTTTTTAATAACGGACCCTTGGCTTGTTTATTTTGTCGGCGGCGCGATGTTATTGGTTAATGGATTTTTTATATTAAAAAACAAATCCGTCCGTTTTCTATCCGTAGATATGGAGAAAAAACGTTTACGTAATATCACAACAAAACTAGATTTATTTTTACTATTTTTTTAACATTTGTTAAAGTTACATAAAAGTGGTATTTTTTTTTCATCTCAGTCATGGGTCTCCACCATAGATTTCCAAAAAGGCTGGTTCAATCTGGTAATAGTAACTCGAGACAGGACTACTCAGGGAGTCTTTCTCAAAAAAAGTTGAGGATATCCACCATCTATACTCTGCCTTTTCAAACCTGCAGAACAGTCGCAAAAAAAAATATAGTCTGCATTTTATTTATGATATGACAACAGAGCAAATTGTGGATCATAATCATCATTATTTCAACCGTAGGATGTTTTGTGCAGGATATAAGTCTCTCCAATAGATTACCAGGTATCAGGATCCAGGACCAGTTGGAAGTGGACTGCATCTAGCTTCTTCTGACGCCCTTAACGAAGTCATCTGTTCACCTTTTGGGTGTTTTACGCTGTGCTTGCCGGTCCGTGGTCTTCATTCTAGAACCTTAAGGCTGTTAAAGATAAGACTAAGTCGTTAAGGCTAACATTTATTACCAAAACATCAGTAAAAAGGATTTCATCGTTGGCGATGTGAACATAGTTTAAACCATGAGGCCTACGCCAATTTCGGACCTCGTAGCTTTACGACGGTTTTAATTATGTCCCATAATTTTTTAATCGTCGAATTATTTTTTGTCGATTTTTGTAATGACATTTATTCCATAATTACATAATTTTATTATATATGAATAAATAAAATTAATTTACAGAGTACATGTAATCATGTAACAGAAAACGAACAGGCAAGAAAATCTTTTATGAGTTTCGTAACAAAATGTGTCAAGCGAGGTCCGTTGTAACCCAAAGGTGGTGCCCGGGGCAACGGCTCCAAACTGTTTCCGAAAACCGTAAAGGAAGTAATTACATATTCTAATCCGACCCCGGTTCATATGTCACGCACAATAAAAAAGTTAACAGCGCTCAGACGACCTCGGCGCAACGGTACAAGCTTTCTTCGAACGCCCTGAGAAAAAAAAACTCCAAGAAACGAATTTGTATGGTGCCGCGATCGAAAAAAAAACCGCGAGCTTCCTATAATCCACGAAAACAATGTACGAATGCAATCAAAAACACTCCTTGCAACAACTGCAAAAGCAACATTTCCAAATAACAACCCCACCGTGTGTAGTTTCAAAATTTATGCACGCATTTGCATAATGTGCATAGCCCCTAAAATTTATTGAATAAAAAAAATAGGATGGGTAAAACTTTTTTGCATAAATTCTCACAAAGGAAACGGGTTAAACCATTCAGGAAGTAAATTGTCGTGGATCCGCTAACCTCGCGACTTGGGAATCGGCGTTCGTTTCCAATATTCATCCATTAAACGTTGTATGTCGTAGCAATAGGAGCTACAGTCGCGTAACACGGTAGCAACCTTTGAACAGTTCGTCGAATCGACCCCAACGATACACAATGAACCAAAATGTACCTGACTATAATTTATGCGAGAATATTAAGAGAATGTACCTGCCCTTTTTGAATATTAAGTGCAACCTAACCCCTGACATTACTGAATGGGGTTAAGATACTATTTGAAAAGGAATAATAAAAAAAAATGCAAATAAACTGTCCCCGCGTATGCGAAGGGTACAGGTAAAGAGAAAAAATCGCAGCCGTATTGAATGCGCAGAAAGTACAATGTTTATTTCCGTGCGGGGCATTGTAATGGAATGCGGTAATACATAGGAGCCGGGCACTTGTCGCTTGGCATATAATTTGGGTGTACGCGGTCCCTTTCTTATGCATATGCGGCGAGGGGTCGCGCATAGATAGCTCTTTTTTAATAGCGTTTTTTTATTAGGGAGTGTATGCAAAGATTTATTGTTAGACATCGGGATGTGCGTGAGAATAGTACGAGATAATCGAATTTGCCTACAGTCGCATCCACCCTAGGCAACCCTTTGCATCGATTGAATGGACTTCATGGGAAAGATGTGAATATTCAAACAAGGTGTCATCGTCTGAATATCGATTGGCCCCGCGTCCTTTATAAGGATCATGGGAATTCTTACGGTGAAAAGGAAGCGCTCCTAGGGTTTTTGCATAATCTATCGCTGTAGTCTCGATGCTTTGTTCGATATAACGGAATTTCTGTCGCTACTAAAAAAGGGTTGATCTTCGAAGAAATGTCGTTAAAAAATCGGACCGTTACAGTTTTTTAACCGACTACTGGGTCTTTTGTCCAACGCTGACCAACCTCGCCGCTAACTGTACCTTGCGTATTCGAGTCAGTTTTGTGACAAGTGTCAAACAAAAGAATGTATGAATTATAATGTTGAATTAATGCAAATGTAATCGTAAATCGCGCGAAGCGTGCCCACTGAACAGCGGTCGGTATTAATCGTTCGGTTTAAGACGTAACCGTCGAATGGACAGATCGAGTTGATAAACCGTTTTTGATTATTCAATTTTATTCGAACGTAATTACCCGATGATTGATTTAAATATATGTCTTTTCATACGTAAACCGTACATTTTAATTTAATGAATGTTTACATTCGTAATAATTTAAGTAAGTAATATTCAGTGACGATTGGTTAGGACTTTTATGTAAGTAAATAAAAAGTAACATATTTCTTCTTATAATTTATTAATGACATACTGTGTTCTGAATAATGTGATGCAAACTTGAGTTTAATGCAAAATTATGAGTTGTCAATAGTCTTACGATTTCGTTTTTATCGGATGATATGTAAAGCATGCAAGCAAATGTGTTTTAAATTCGAACAGGATCAAGAAACAACAGATCTAGGTCACAGCCGTGGCAGCTCCCGGCCAGCAGAGCTTCCGGTTACCAGGGTGGGGGCCCTAAACACCTACTGGCACAATGGTCTTGAACCAATTTTTTCAAACTTGAAGTATGAACAATGCATACCCTGGAACGAGCTGATATAGCGATGCACAGTTGCAAAGTTTAATCGGAGGTAACGGAATATGTCACGACCGCAGAAGTTTGCCACTGTGGGGGTTTTGTTAACAAGCCCCATAACCCTGTCCTCCTCTACAGGGAACTCTGACCAGTACATACTAAAGATTTAACAATCTAATCCAAAAAAAGGACAACCCAAGGCGAATTCAAATTGTCAGCATGTTTTATGTGTTCCAATTATTTCATTATTGGAAAAAAGTACATTCATCTGTCGGCTAAAAAAATTTTGGTAAATGAAAACATATTATAATATTAAAAACAATATTTATCGTTCATAATACTTTATTTTAGTACGTGATAATGAATTAAAATATTTATGTAAAATATTTATATAAAAAAGTAATTGTAACTAATTGTAAGATATGCTGTAATATATCGTGACTTTTTTAACAACCCTTATTATCTGCATCGAGAACAACAAATCGACTGCTATATTCTGATAAAGTAGATTGTTATAATTTCGTCTTCATAGTTCCGGCTCATAAATGCCCACAGCAAGACACAGGCTTCCCCAAAAATATCTAAGGATATATCATATTCACCACACTTGGCAAGTAGATTGGCGATCACAGTGATATTATGGTACGCAGAGGATGCTGCTGGCCATCTTCTGTAAACCTATTTGTGAGCAGTGGCAACCCTATATAATTAGCGTACAGTGTAAATCATATGTAAAAATTGAAAATTCATGTAGTCATAGAGCAGTGATAGAAGGTGTATAGTGTTCCGAGACTCGATTCCTAAGATTCATTTTTATATTATTAACACATAAATTGCTCATTTTACAATCCATACTTATCCTGGTGTTGTTGATGTTCATAGTAATGTTAAATAAATAAAAAAGAAAAACTACAACAGCGGTGATTCAAAGAGAATGTACAACACTGCTTTCTTTTAAAACAGACACTATTCAGTCGCCCAGTTCAAATATAATATGTAAATAAAAAATTATAACTGTACAAAATACATTACACCACTATATTGCGAACCCTACCGATCAGTTATGGTCTGTTTACTTAAAATTGTAACAATATTAACCCTTTTTTATTTACGCAACACAGACGGTATTTTGCTCTAGTTTTTGTCCGGTTCATTTGTTCGAAAACAAGTATTGAACCGAAGTGAGACAATGCTCATTTAAATGACGTAATGGTTGTCTATTCGAAAAAAATTAGTCGGTAGTCATAAAGTATAATTGCGTTCGTAGTCTAAGGGATGTCAAAATAAACCACAGATAAAATATTTCACATTACATAGATGTTTTATTTTGAGTCCGTTTTCCTTATGTTATTTCATACATTTTTCTTCTTTTGAGGATATTTGGTTTTTGCTTTGAGAGGTAAATTCTTATTCACACCCACTCGTTGGTCATCTTCCGCGTTGAGTAGATATTCCGGTAACTCTGTACGAAACATGAGCCAGTTCCTCTAATGTGCTATACCCTCCACAAAACTTAGGTCAAATAAACTTTGGGATATAATACGCGGCATTTGATTTGTCACTTTTGCTAGGTTTGAGTTCGTATCCATTATCTCAGTCTATCGTAAATACCAAGTTAGATAAAGTCAAAGTTCTACAAAATCGAACCTAGCCGATATTTGCCGAACGCTATACTATTCTTATTTAATGTACCAAATCCAATACCCAGTGCTATAATTTATTACTTCATAGTTTTTAAAACAAAAAGAGAACAAGTTTTATGGAAAAGATGACTGGATAATGTGTTCTAAGTTATTTATTTATCTATATATTTGTTCATCAAATGTACAGTTTTATCGGTGCTTTAATACAATACTGTCGCTATTAACTAAAGGAATTATTGTTTTTATTATAATATATCTCGATACTTAATACGAATTTTTTTTTATATATGATGAACACATCTTTATAATTTTGTATTCGTTTCGCATCACAATTCCAGCTGAAAAAAAAATTAAAACTATGTAGAACAATTATGTTGTGTTGATGATTAAGATATTGAATTACATATCTTTATGAAAATGTGTTAGTACCTATCCCGTATCTAATGACTTCTCGCGACGTTGACTATGATGTCGTGAGTGTTTAAGTTGCCAATGATGATCAAAAGCGGAAAAAAATTATCTGAGAAATGTATGAGGAATGTTCAATTTTAAACATCCCTTTATATAAAAAAAAAAACATTTTTCTTTCTTAAGACTATATGTTATTAAAGAGAGTATAAGGAATTACAACTGCTTTCCAAATGTTTTGAAAACATTCAATAGAACGATAGTGATCTTCAGTTTTTTGCACATAAGATTTCACGAAGCTGTAAAGAAATCGTCAGCAAACATTTAACGCGCTTCGAGCTTTTTGCTCCAATAAAAGCTCATTGTGCCCGCGTCACGGACCTACAAGCTAAGGGTTAAATTATGCAAATTGGTTCATAAACTTTTCACCCGTGGAGCGTCAATAACAATGACATTTCTTCGAGATCTTTCCAGAAGGCTCACATTGTGATTTTTTGGATATTTTACATCCGATCACAAAGGAGTAAGTGAGAATTGTGAGATCTTAGTAGCAACATGCTTGAATTATTCTTATGTTACCATCTTTTTAGTTGGCGATCATTGTGTTTATATCAACATATACTAAAAGCGCGTGGAACATATGACCGCTGGGGCCTGAAGGTATGATGTCCGCCCACAATGTGGACAAACGACTTTGTTGAGGTCGTCGGAAGACGCTTGGGGTAGGCTGCTTTCATATGATGCTTAACCTGAACATTATTCTATCTAGTTTGAATCTGACAGAAGTTTTTCAGCTATGAGATTACATCTATATTATTCTTCCTCAAATTTGACTCTGCCTAATTACAAAGTTACTTTTATATTTTTATCTGTGGGTGAAAGATGTATTATTTACATCTTTGAAATAAAGAAGTCAAAGCTAGTCAGGTTTTACCAATTATAATGTCATTTAACGTAAATAAAAATAAAAACTTACCGTCATACTTATTTATGTCTCGTTATTCATTACTTATAAGACACAGATTTAAATATAAGGACGATATTTTTTCGCCTTAAGTAACGTCTGTATTGTCTTTTGTCTGTTGTCATCTTATAGGCATCCTCCATAGATTTTCAATAAAACCAGAAAGCATCTGCATCCAGAGTCTTTTGGTAACTTTACAGGGTCTTCTATTCTTCGTGTGGACGACCTATTCCAAAAGTAAAGTCTTTAATATATTCTTGTTATTTTTAAGTACAATTTTACCTGATATTAATATACACCGCCGGAAATATCGTATCGTCACGCGTTTCTCATATTTTTAATAGATTACATTTATAATTAAATAATTGAACGACCTTTTCCATCGTCTAACCACATGTCATGGCTAAACGTCTTGCGCTGCGTTTGCAGGTCTGTAGTCTCCAATCAAGAAACTTAAAGCCCCAGCGACTATATCAAAGACCACTTAAACATGCTAATCTACTAGGCTTTTTCGTTCTTGTTTCAATCCCGTATAGATATAATCTTTAATATACCATTCTAATTGGAATTAATGAGAACTCTAATACACTTCGAAAGTTATTTAACTTTAGCAAAGAGAAATAAATACGTTTTTACTTTTTACCTCGCGCTTGTTGAACAGGATACAAGTCGCATTTACGACATTGAAGAAAAATTATTCTTTTTCTCAGCTCGGCCCGAGGCAGCGGCCGCGAGAGGTGGGGCCAAGTTTAATTTCGATAAATAAAAGAAGGAAAAATACGTTTTTAATTATACTGTTTAAACTGTTCATCCTGAAACCGAGCGCCGCAGGCAATAAACCCCGCGACATACTGCGAGTGGTCCCGCCGGAGTAATCCAACGACACGCCGCTGTCTCGTATACATGTCAAATTTTAATTGAATCTCCTGTTAAATATGTTTTTAACGAGACCGAGCTATCTGTTGTACGTTACGCGAATACAATCGCACGAACCTCGTAATTTCACTCACCGCAGTGTGTAGACACCCTTATTGCGGACGGCGCGAAGGAGGTGCTATTTCAATCGGAATGACCGAAGGAACGAATCAGCTAACAGTGTTGAATCAAATCCAATAGCCTAAAGGTATTAGCGTAATTGTGTTCGTAGCCGATATGTTCTAATTCATTCGAATGTTGCCGTGAAATTTTCTCGTGTAATAACAGGTGTGAAAAACATTATAGTAACGAATTATATGTTAGTAATTTCTTATTTCTATTACATTTGCTATAGATAAGAAAATAACAAAATAAAAATTCTTTCTGGTAGTATAATGATTACAAATCAATGTTGTTGTAAAAATTAAATTGGTTCAAAAAGTTACCATTGCTCAATAACATTAGATTTAACAAATATTTGAATTATTAATTCCTATACAAAAATGAGTTTATAAGACTGTTTACTATTAGATTATTAACTTGGTACGCGATACATTGTTAAGTTACATGGCTAAATTGTATTTTCAATACTCTTAATTACACATAAAAACATGGTTCTCTTCTAATTCTGTCAAAATTCATTTTGGAATTGTAAATCTTGACTTAAACTTAACTTGCTATATGTCTAAAGAAACAAAAAGTTGACCTATGGTATGTATTTACGTATGAGGAAAATATATACAGGTTGGTTATATGTGTAAAAGCTTTAAAGGTGTGTATGTTTGTCGGCAAAAAGCTGTAAAACATTTATACTTATGTTGAATCATCATGTTTAAAAGTTGTCACTTTGAAATACGTTGCATATTTTTTTTATATCAGAATGCGACAGGCAGCGTCTTCTGGTAGTACAAAATCTACAGGAATAGACAGTAAACAATATTTCATTTTAATATTAAGTAATCCGAATTTTGAAAATTATTTTACTTAGAATATTAAATATATAAAAAAATATTATTACAATATCTATTAATTATGAAACCATTAATTTTTAGACGGTGATAAACTGTCGCCTTTAAAGCTTTTGTACTTATAACCAACTAAACTGTATGTACAATAAAATATATGTATGATATTTACTTTTAACTTTTGATCATCTGTGCAATGGTAAGACGTCCATTGTTGGACATAGATTTCCAATACGACCGGTTCGAAGCAGGCTGCATCCAGCAATAAACATTAAACATTTACCCAATAACAATTATCGGAGTCAGTAAAAAAATATAATAATTAATTAAGCGTGTACCAATATCTCGAGGAATGCATTCGATTCGGCCCATCGACGAAATAGTAGCCGTCGAGCGAAAAAAACACGCCAAATGACCGTGAGCGCGTATCGAGAGATCGATACATATAATCGATACTTATAAATCGACTCTGTTATGAGACGATAAAATCGACCGGCGGTCGCCCCCGGCTACCGGGCGTCGGCCTAAGCGGCGATTACTCGCCACTCTTCTTATTGCCGCGCCGGCAACTCGATGCAAGATTATCGATAAAATAATTAAATGGTTACTCTCGAAATCGATTCTCGAGTGTTGTTATCGGGGACGTGTTATTTGTTCCCTTTTTCGGCTTCGCGAAATAGTTGTTGCCTCCCGAACCTGTTTTGAGGTTTTTCGTTGCGCTACCTTCGGCTAAATCTTGCGAAATAGCCATTACTAATAAAAATCTTACGTATGTATGACTTTTATCAGTTTAATGGGTGCTTAAATACATATATAAAAAAATATTACAAATTCAAATTATACTAAACATTCTTATAAGATATTATGGATGTAACAAAATATATATTTAGTAACGATATAAGTAAACTGGTTAACTTCCTTGGAAATGCTAGAAGCAAGTAGTTTCCGACCCGAAAAATTTAGAATATATTATTGGAATATAGATCTATACCTAGTAGTGGACCTCCTACCGTCAAAATAATAATGAAGGTGATGAAATCTTATTCAAACTTTTTACGTACACATATGAGTATGTTATCGGGGTATAAACATATACCGAAAGAATTTTTTAATTTATTTACCTAACATGGTTTGTCTTATTAGAAATTAATACGCAAGATTTAGACAACAAAATATTTCGAATATGATCTTATAAGTTTGTACTGAAATAATATTTTTTTTTATTATAATATCCTTATTTTCATATACGAATAGAATTTGAATTTCGAATTAAAACAGAAATTAGTTAAAAAAACCTATATACAATTACTCTTAGATCAAAATTGTCTCATTTCAAACTATAGGAAGCGTCAGTATTTCAAGGTCTTTGCTAATATGTTCTGTCTTTGCGCTAGATGTCGACGAGGAATATTTTAATGCGGTACCTTTTTGGTCTCGAGGATAAATTCTTCATGGCAACGAAAGGGTTATACCGATTTCCTAAAAGCTACGGTCTACTTAGATCCCTTATGTCAAAACTATGGGAACACTTTTGCATACTACTATAATTTCAACTTTGGTAGCCCAGACCTTCTACGTCTTAATGTACAGATGGAGTTCCATCCTTTATTATACAGATGGGAGCCAAATTAACTCCGAAAGGTCTGTAATTCGATGCTTAGACCTTGTGCTAGTATATATATCTCCTCTGAATTCCTGGTCATTACTTCCACAGCGGCATTTATATTTAATATCGAGTGAAATGTTATTCAAGCACTAATATACCATGATCAGAGAACTAATATTCTAATACCTTTATCTACATTTATTTTGGTTTAGAAATAACCTAATAGACCAATTAAAAAATACTAAAAAATTCTCTATTCGTCTCACTTATCCAGCCACAAACTGAAGACTTTTTGAATTTCGAATAAGTAGTTTCCATAGTAAGTCAACACTTGAATTTAAGTAAATAAATTTCTGAGCATCATAATAGAAAAGTTCCTTGTTAAATTCTACTTAACAAATGCGTATATGTCAGTCAAATTTTGTCCCACTGCCCGTGTGAATCAATTACGTGAGGTATTTTAATTTAAAAATAATACGTAATAAATGATCATTGATATTCTCAGAGCATTGAATCACTAATGGCGCCGGCTTCGATTTATGACCGCTGAATAACTTGAGCGGCGACTATGAACAGTGAGGCAGTGGATTGATGAATATAATTCTTGCATAATACATTACGCGCGGGCCGGTCGGTGAGAGTTTTAAATGAACTCCAGTTTTGGCAAACCACGTGTCTTGTGTTTACAAAGTAAAATCACGTATATCATTCCCTTTCAATTGGTATCTTTTTAGCGAACAATTAACAATGCACTATCATCTTTATTTGTGCTATATCACGTGCACTGGACATCGATTAGCAGCCTGTATCCAACATCTTCCGACGGTCTAACAAGATCTATCGCTTGTTCTTTGGGTGAGCGGAATACCTGCAGCGCTTGCCAGTCCCATGGTTTTCCAGAACCCAGAAGTCTCCAAAGGCTGTTCTACGTAGTATGAGCTTACTGTCACTTCAATTTGACAATCCGTTGAGCTATGTCGGAAACTTTTGTTAGTCCACGAATTAAAAAAACGACCGTTTTTAAATAAGGCCTATAAGAAAATAATCAGTTCAGGTATTCAATTTTTAAATTTAAATATCTAGACATATTCAAATAATTTTGAGCCAATATAAATAATAAAACCAAAAAATGTTAAAGACGGGTAAGGGTAGGCACGGTGACAGGTAATTTTATACATATTTTAACAATTTTTATATAATACTAGCTGATCTCGCAAACGTTGTTTTGCAAAAAAATTAAAGTTTTTAATTAACAAATGTGAGATAAGGGTTGATTGTAGAAGGGTGAAAATTTAAGTTTGTATGTATTTTTGTATGCTGTATCATAATAAAATAAAAACCAAAAAAATTGTCTAAAAAATTAAAAATAAAATTTAGGGGTGGACCACCCTTATCACTTAGGGGTATGGAAAATAGATAGTAGCCGAATCTCAGACATACTGAATACGCATGTAAAATTTGGTAAAAATCAGTCAAGCCGTTTCGGAGGAGTTCAAGTTCGAACACCGTGACACGAGAATTTTATATATTAGATTGTTCAAATTTATTTATGTTTACTGATTCTAGGCGAACACAGACCTGGCCATAACTATACGCGTTTCTTTAAAAACTTTAATAAATGAACGATATTATAATAACGGAATGGTTTAAAAAAAAACTTTTAATAAATAATAGATATTAAATTAGTTATCTAGTGTTATAAGTGTCCACTTTTCTGCGGATAGAATCGCGTAAAATTAGTAGTTACCAAATATTTCTACCATTTTTCCTCATAATGATGCACACATACAAAACAATTACACAAAGATTAAGCTGAAGATAGTACACATGTATTAAGTATTGACTAAATTGTCTGCACAACATTAATATGTAGAAAAGTGAAATGACTATACAACCCATGTGAATATTTAAGAATTTATATTTAGTTATTCTTTGCCGTAGACTAGAATCAAATGACTTCTCGTATGAATGCTTTCAAAAACGACATAAAAAGCCACTGTACTCTATTACGATATAGTGTTGTTTAAGCGCATAACTCATGCTCTCTAATCCCGATAGTAAAGAAAGCCTCCGGGCGTCCGGCGACTAAAAAAGTTTCGCCGATAATGGTAAGAAGGTGATAACTACCTTATATTAAGAATCCTTCAATAAAAACGGTGACACATTTCTTAATTTGGCCGAGGCGCGGGGCAGGCAGCGGCGGTGCCTGAGACATCTTAATTGTACCGTGATAACTCTACTCAGTGATTTATAATGCCTTCTAAACGTATTAGCTTTGTCGGCCCCTTACACTTATCGGCGGCTTCGAGCGGCTTCCGCTCGGCTCTGCCTTTTTATTTCTTTTCGAGCGCCCATGAGTCTGTGGCGTTTTGTTTATTTACAGGCGAACTGTCCTCGCGATGTTCGAGCACAACGCCAACCGAATTTTATAGCCGGCGAATAGCCAATAAAATCGCAACGACGATCGAATTATTTCTTTTACAAATGATACTGTTCATAATACCCTGTTACGAAAGAGAATTCCAACTTTATCAAGTCGTAACAACTCTCATATAACTTAATGACGAATTAACAAAATCATCGAATGCACACATTTTTATCTTAAGTATATATATTGTAAAAATATTTACGTAATCTAGATTAAACAAATTCGTCGATATTTTTTAGAGGAATTAAAACATTTTACAGTCTTTATATTTACATAAAAGTGATTCAAATATATCTCGCAACTTGTGCTTTGAATTGATACAGAGCTATTTTAAAAGCGATATAATAAATCGCGGACGCTATTCGGGCGTAAGGGGCTAATAAACAGAGCGAAGCCGAGAAAAGGATTATTTAGAAAAACAAGAGCATGTGAGACATGCAAGTGATGAATTGACATGTTCTCGGGGCCATTAGGAGCCTGAGATAAGGAGGCATTTAACTCAATCCACAGCATACGCACCGCCTGCCTTCTGACTATACAGGCTGTTACAATTTATTATATATACATTCATTATATTATTACATTCTCTTAATTTTATGATTTATTATTGGAATACTTGTGTATATTATGAGATGAATGACAGAATCGTCTATTTTTATAGAAAAAAGAAATAGATTGAGTAAAAACTTAATGGCAACTTTTCTGGAAGGGTTCCGAACGCAACCTGATTGGACGGAAGAGTCCACAAAAAACTCTATCATTATCTTTCAAAATTAATGTCATTAACATAGTAGAGCAACACTTTTCCAACTTTTACTCAAAAAAAATTATGTACATGATAATTTTTTTTTAATACAACTTTTCGGATAATAAAATTCTTGAGTTTATTTCATAACATTTCAGAAACAGTAGTGCGTAGATCAGTGGTAGCCGGGCGACAGATCTCAATTCCCGGGTTGTAATCTCATATCATTCACACTTTGTGCATTAATTATACAGGATTGCCACTTTGCTCACAAGTTTCCAGAAGATGTGTTGCAGCGTCATCTGCGTACCATAACACCTCACTGCAACTGCCAAACCGCTTGCCAACCGCGTACTGATTATGGTATATACCCTCATAGAAATCGTTGGGAGAGGTCTATACCTCGCTGAGGTTATCTATCGGCTCTATAAAGAGAGAGTGTGTATGGCAATACCCCAAAATTGCCTGCATATAAAGGTTTGTTAAGAATAAAATAGTATAAGTGGATAGAAAAAAGAGCGTCATTTGTACTAGCACAACTAACTGCTGTAGTATCTTAGATTTTATTATTTATATTGATATACGGAAAAAACATTTTGGCTAAGTTATTACCGTGAAGTATTTATATGGCCAAAATAGTATTTAGTCGATGGTATAAATATTTTTTTATTCTTGTAAATGATTAGAAAACATTATACAAAAAATATTACGAAAAACGCTAAATTTATCGTAAAAATAAGATTCAGCTCAAGGAAGTTATCACGAAAAGGTTTTTGTCTTAAGTCAATTATTAATAAATGTTTTGTAATTCATTTTAAGATTTGATATATATTTAACCGTCAAAAGCTTTATCGAATAAAATTCATATTTTTGATCCAAGCATTACAAGTATTACAAAAACATTATATAAACGGATACGCAGTAAAATAGTCTATTCGCGTTAAGAATATACTGACTCATCGAATGAAATTACTGGCTGAAATAGACTGCTTGATGAGGTAAATCTGATCTATTCCGTAGTCGCAGTATCGTTCATATATATATATATATATATATATATATATACATCTATATATATGAACGATACTGCATCGTTCATATATATGTATTAACTCATTAACATCGACAATAAGAGGCGAAAATTCGCCAAAAAAAAAATTACGAATGATTTTTTTTTTTTCAAAACTGAAACAGCCTGTAAATAGCGCGGCGAGAAGTCCGATAGGCGCAGTTTATGTGAGTGGCGCAGCTCGCCCGGTAGCCTCGTTAATGGGAATCGGCTTCCGTCAATAAAATAACTTCGGTCCGTGCCTAATGCCTTGCACCGTTCTACTGGCAGCGCGCCTCGATCGGCCAGGTCACTGCTTTGTTCATTAGAATTGAACATAGTATCTGTGTCTCCCCGTTTTTCAAGTCTAACGGTGTTGAATCGACTTAAAATACTTGCCTCACTTTTAATTAGATTTAAAACTAAAACTAACTGGAAATATTTACAACATGTGGCATGTTAAACCTGTCTGCTTTGATAATGAAAGGCCTAGAGTAAAAGAGTACAAAACTAAATAGCTATGACATTCACTCATGACATAGCGAAAGGTGTATTTTAATCTAACTCTACCATTATATTGCTTGCCTAGGTTTCGGCATAAGAAATTTAAGATCTTATAAAAAAGTAATAAGAAGATGTATGTCTAAACATGCAATACCGCAGTTGAAATGAATATGGAAAGACCAAAATAAAACTGGTCTATTAATTAGTGTTCCGTATAAAACAACGGGTTAAAAATGTGGACTTTCGAAAAGGCTATCCGATATACTTTAGATAGCTTTTAGGTGTACTGCAAGATACAGTTTGCGTGGACTGAGGTGCTTTTTAACATTTCCTTGTGCCGAGTTATTGAATTTTTCAGCTACTTACCCAAAGAGGTCAGATATAAGTCTGAGCTATTGATGTTGAATATTAAATTTTAAGCTAAACTTTCCCCTTGAGATGGTCGGACCAAAATCTACTCGATTCTTGAAACCTTATGTTTGATTGCTTTACTGCTATGTGTTAACTTAGTCAAAACGAAGATTTCTCCATTCGAATCATGACCTGCAGCAATGAGGAAAATGATGTGAAAAGGAGAAAAATAATTCTCTAGTCATTTATACTCCTATAGTGTATCAATTAACACTCTCTTAAATCTACCAAACACAATAACGTATTTTATATAAGTTTTTGCACAATCAGTTAAAAAATGAAAGTTCAATAGCTATCTTATCTGTTTGTTTAGTGATGTGGTAGCTAATATAGATGATACTTCTTACATCAATAATTAAATATAAGACTACATCTCATTACGTCTTATTAGTTTTTATTTCTACGTCTTCAACGAACATGTTCGAAAAAGGATTCGTTTTTTTATATTCTTATTGGCCAGTAATCCTTTACGTAATTTAAATAAAATTTCCATACTGAGAGACATATTGTGCGTAATATTGTATATTATAATTATTCTGTACTTTGTGTTATTGTGTTTTGTTATTTAAATAAATGTATACCAAAATCAATTATCAAACTTGATTAAAGGATACTAAACAGTTTTTCTTGTAATTAAATAATAATATATGTACCTTAAGATTATGGTTTTTCTATACATTTACATAAGATTAATAATAAAAGCTTGTTGGAGTTGCTAGAATAAGCTAGCTATAAACCATTTTAAAATAAAATTGTTCTGAAATCACTACTATTGATGATGAAATGAATCAAATAGATAAAAAAAACTTAAAAGGAATTAACATAAAAACGAAAGGAAATTCATGAAAACGACAATGTGCGCACAACACAAATATTCATAATCCATCACGACGTCTGCCTAGTCGGCGAAATTTAAAAACAGTTGCCGACCTAAATTCATCGCTTTTTAATTTTGTAACATAACTTCTCTGTTGATTGTTGTATGTTGTAGATATTTGATTGCAATTTAGATTGTTCATGTTGTATAAAGTTTGATATCTGACTTTTAAAGCCCGTAGGTAAAAAACGAAGTGTAGAATGTATTATTAAACAAATTATAAAATGGTTTAAAATTTTAAAGAAATTTTAAGCGTTTGTTAGGTAATCTTTCTCGAAGTAGATACAAAAACAATTCCAAATAGAAGACGAAGAGGCGGTCAGATTCACGGCTTGAAGTGGTGGGAGCGTTGGAAAAATCCTAATCGGTAACAAAGTGGCTCCGAAGTCCTGGCGGAGAGGCTGGGGCGATAGCGCTATCGGCCGATAAGGCACCCACGACCGGCTACGTATGCGCTCCGTCTAATTAACTTGTTCATTAAAGGCTACGAACAGTGCGTGCTACCTACCCGTGTGTCTATACCTTATTCTACACACAATAGCTATAACATATTGACTATCCATAGCTCTGAATGCAATGACTTCTATCAAGGCCGATTTCGAATGGACTCGACTTTTGTATATTAACTTTAAAAGGGTGAATGTATAGCATATTTGATATGAATGTATCCAATGTTTATTTAATTGTTTCAGTGATTTCAAGATATAAAAAAAACGATAATAATGACATGGTAAGAAAAATCGTTTTCAAAATTCGGATTACTAAATATTAAAATTAATTTTTGTTTACTATCTGTCTCTGAAGACTTTATACAGACAGAAGTTAGTAAGCATTGCAAGAGAAAAAAATTATTGTGTGAAGTAATCAGTAAAAACTTTTTACTGTTAAACTACTACATTCACCTGCTTAAAACTTTGGCAGTTAAAACTAGTAAACCTGTACAGCTTATTGTTCAAGCACGGAATCTTTGTATTAATGTGACTTTGTTATATATTTTCACTTATTTAAGGTTTTATATAGCATCAGAATTAAGTTATTCGTTGCGAGATTTTTAAGATGATCCGAAATATCACTTGTTAACGGTTGTTAATAAAAGAATTAAATAACTGAACATGACTTTAAATTTATTTTCCTTGCTTTTTCTTTTTTTTCAGTCTTGCTTAACTTACTAAGTTAAAGTATATTTTCTTTATTTCTTTCCACTTTTCGCTGTCATCTATGATATCATCTATCCTCTATTTATTTGTAGAAATCCGTGATTCCAGTTCCTTTTTATGTACACCTTGATTCACAGTTTTGTACACTATATTTCGATAACACGGTATAGTGTTATCGAATTTTTGTGTACTTAATGAAAAAAAAAACACTTATTGTCAATAAATCACCAGCATTTCAGCCGCTAGACGTTCAAGACTGGACATAAGCTTCCCTCAGAGATTTCCAATAAGATCGGCGATGCGGCTGTTGACCTTCGCTGCGGTTCCTGGACCGTGGTTACCACCCCAGAACCCTAAAGCCTTAGCAACTATCTCTTTTTCGCGCTACGTTCCCTGACTATTGCCACTTGAACTCGCCAGTACAATGAATATTTTGTTAGAATTTGATTTACGTAAAAGTACTATACAATGTAGCTTATAAATTGTGGTAACATTTAAAAAAGAAAAAAAAAATTAAAAGAAGTTTTCATTGCGAATAAATTGAAGGAGTCAAAATGAAAAAAATAGTTTTTTTAATCATTTCTTATTTTAAAACACAACAACGTGTAACGAGAATCTTCTCACAGAGTTTTCCTTATATAAGATGCCCATATAAAGTTAACAATTATAACCATTCGCGTTATAGTAATTTTCCATAACGCATTCTTATCGGAATGCAATAACTTATATTTATAGCACTGTTAATTATGGTGCTTGATGAAATCGCAACTGTTAAAAACGGTATTAAATTTATTCTTATATATTCTTTTGGCTGAATTTGGTACTGTTGTACGGGTAACAAACACACCTTATTAAAGCCTTAATAGAAAGCCTCAAAACACATAAAGTAAGTCGAAAAAGTCGTTAGGTGAATAGTAGTCAGTATAAGAAAAACAGGATACAGCGTTACCGAGCAAACTAAATATGTTTGTAGTCGCATCCTTAAGTTTATAACATTAAAAAGGAAAATTGTACACTTTTTTATAATAATGCTGACGAGCAAATACCTTAAAATGGCAAAAATTTTAACTAAGTTAATTTTAACTAATTTATATAATTCAAGCTTTACGTTTAAATATTTAATTAATACTTAATAATAGTCAATAACATTAATAAATTTATTTAAAAAAAATTAAGTAACATATATAAATGTAATTTTAAGAAATTGCAGTTGTAATGAGGTCAGGAGCGCGTCAATTAAAAAAAAGGCATTCTTTTATACTAGGTTCATACTAGAATATCTTATAGGTATGAAAATTGACTTATTTGGAACATGAAAAATTACTATGAATTGGTTTAACTAAATTAATTACATACATAAAAGGTAGTAAGGACCACGCGAAACAGACGGGGGATAGCAAGTATACATGTGTATATGTAATACGTTCATGCAAGTATAGGATGAAACACGGCGCGCAGGGCCATCTTTTAAAATCCCGCAAAACGTGCAGGCAATCTGAGCCGATAGTGGTGTAATGCAGTCACCTCGGTGCCACGAGATAAAAGTATTCATACATCCTTTCGATTTATTTCTGTTTTTTGTCGGCAGTCCGACGTTACAAGCGACACTGAATAAATTAAGCTACCGGACTTTGACGGGGCTGCGAGCGATAATGTAAGTGGTTGTTTTTATTTATTTGCCCAATGATAACGGACCATTTAATGCTTTTCAAACACTAAATTGGGATAAAAGGACAACCGCCGCTAACATACGGATTGATTCTCTGATTGAGATCTCGCTTAAATCTGATTTTAATTAATTTAGCCGCATTACACAGTCGATAGAGCGAAATAAATTTAGACAAGTTGACTTCCATTACTCTTGGTAATAGTTTTGTGTTTTTAAAGAAAGGAACAAGTTTGTATTTTTCATTTATTTGAAATTCTTAACATAGTCACATATGTATGTGATAGTCGGTGATACGAGAAAAACACTTAGGTTTATATTTATTTTATCATAGCTGATATATTAGTAGCTTGTTATGTGGTCAAAATAACCTAAGACTCGTTCGTAAATTTTATAAATTTATTACACGATGGCGTGGATGCTACCACTCAGTGGTGGAGGACTGACACATACGACCGTTAGTCGCGGGTCCTATTCCCGGGATTGAATTTTGTATAATTTACAATTTGTTCACCAATAGTATAGAATTACCAATGCTACAAGGTTACCGTAATACTATACCGCGATCGCCAACCCGCCTGCCAAGCGTGGCAATTATAGTATATCTCCCCGGAAATATATTTGAGGGAGGCCTATGCCTTGCAGAAGGCGTCTACTGGCTGAAACGATGACGTCATGATAATTCCTTATTGGGAAAGCATACACCATAGCCCATAGAACAAATAGTCACTGGGTCCTGAAGTAGAGACCACGAACCGGCAAGCGCTGTGCAGGACTTCCATTCACACGGATGGACAGATAACCTTGTTAAAGTTGTCGAACGCAAGTTACTACAAGTTAGAGATCTAAGTCTTGTTGTGGACGTCTCACAGTTGAAATTGTGTTGAATTCGTTATTTGTATTGAGTTTAATATATTATAGATGGAGGCATGAATGCACAGACCGCGGTCCCGCGGCGAATACTGATGGCCCGCCGTCAGCAAAAATAATACTCTCGTACATTCGAAAAATTTTGAATTCTTTTCCAGAATCAAACCAAAAAAATTTAATTACCTATACTTCTGGCGGCCGGCCCGCCATCAGTTCATGATTTGCCCGAGTGGCCCCTAGTCTTAATAAGCCTATGCAACCATGGATGGAGGCTTAACTGTAAAAAGAAAATAGTTTAATGAGGAATAAAATTATAGATATTCGTGAATTCACAAAACTAATAAACTTTTAAAGATCGGGAATCGAGTAGTGAGATATATAAAAGCTACATTAATTTTTACCGCTACTTCAATATCTGGACTTGGAGCGTAGTTGATTATAACATCGCGTTCCCGCCGATGTTAGTCCCTTTTTAAGTCTGATAATCCCCCGACGGGTGAGCCGTACACGCTTCAAGATTTATAGCGTCAATTACATGAGCCGAATTGTGGCACGCTCGACACAGCCCGCTCGAGAGCAACGCGTCACGGCTCGGATGGATTATATATATTTTTTTTTAATATATATTAGAACAAAAATTTTTAAAAATCAGACCATACTTTTTTGCTTTAACCTATTGTATCATTTCTGACACCTACGTCATTATTGAGAAAATATCTTCATCTTTTTCAGGCAGGTTTCGTGCAATGACCACGTTTTTGGTATATAAGACGTCTCTTCAAAGAGAAAATCAAATAAAACTTAATTTTCCAGAAGAAATAGAGGATCGGCAATGTCAAATCGCAATTTAAGCATTTTCCAACCTGTTCTTTTAGAAATACATGGACAAATTCTATTTCCAACAGTTGACGTCTTTTTTTTGTGCATCCTATACATAGAAATATACCACCACTTGTACAGAAGTATAAGTGGTGGTCTTATCGTATTCCGTGATTTCTTAGACACCTTTGTCTGGTTAGGTAAAGATTAGGATTTTAAGTGAGGTTTATGAACAGACACGATTTTTTTTAATAAATCCTTATATTTTTTTAAGTTTAGTGTGTGAGAAAATGTATGAAGTAAATTAATAGCTGTTCATTAGATTAAAAATTACTTATATGTTATAAATCTCTAATAAATAGTTGTAAGTTCTTCCAGAACTATCAAGGTAGATGTGAAAATAAATCTAGTTAGGCTACTGTATGTAGTATAAGGCGGGAGCACGATTTCGAAATCGGCGATGGATCAGGGCGAGGCGTCGGCGGGTCGATCTGTGATCGCGGTCACGAGGGTCCCGCGCAGGGTCCAACACGGGGCCCGATATGAAGACGTAGGGTCGGTCAGCTGGGCAATTAGCGAGCAGGCGCCGAGATGCCCGCGATATCAGGGTCAGAGTGAAGAAATTTTCTCTTAAAACTACCTCTACATACCGACGGTGTTATTTTAGTTTGCACAACTTTATAGAAAAGTTTTTTTTTTCTTAACTTCGACTGCAAGAATCCTTTTTGATAGAAGCTTGAATCAAAATATGCCTTCCTATAATAACATCTTTAAACATAAACTACAAGAATTCTACGCTCGTTCTTAACTGATAAAAGAATCAATTGTACGAAGTCAGGCAATTTTTTATGTTCACTTTATGAAAATTTAGTTAGAGACTTCATTTAATAACAAAACTAATTAATTACATAACCCTATAGCGTTGAAAAGTTTGAATATACTGAATAGTTGCTTTGATAAACCTAAATTTAATTTTAAATATAACACTTAAAGCTTACACAACACTTAACACTTTAAGATCATATGCGTGTTCATATCAGGCCAGGGTTAATAGAAGTATCTACCTCACTACTAGAATTGGTAGATACTTCTAACAACACTGCAATATAAAAATGTATTTTGTATATAACAGTCATTCATAATCATCATTGTTATTTTAATCTATAACGTCAACTTCAAATATATATTTTCCAATAGATCCGTTTGAAAACGGTATGCATCCTGCGTAGTACTAATTCAGTCAAGTTGACCATTCATCATAAATTTCATAAATGACTTATCACTTAGCACCGTGACTCAAATTAAATATTAAAAAAGATTCCATTCGTAATATTTCAAGAATCATGTAGTTTTAATATATTACAACATATTATATTGCTTTCAGATGTGGAATGTAATATAGAATCTTGCAATACAACAGGTGAGTCTATTTTTTTTTTTAAACAATCTCTCAAAATATGATAAGACTACGACGTTAGACCGAAAAATAATATATAATATATAATATCTCAACAATATTTTATCATAAGTTTAGGTGACCTAAACTTAAAACTAATTTAACTAATTTAAACCTAAAAATAAATTACTTATCTACGTGTAAAATCTTTAAAGGGATATATGTATCGCTCATGCGTCGACATAAATCTATGTAGCTTTCACACCTATTTCTATTCACCCTGTGTAAGAGCACCGAAATATGTAACATTAATTATGTTTCCTTTTGGAATCCGCTATATATTTTAATATGCAATAATTAGGATTTCAAACTCTTTTTCTTACTATCATTACGTAATTTATTATCTCTAAAAATTCTTAATATTTGGATAGGTTGTATCATTCACTAATTGACAGTAAATGAGCTATACATTTATCCTTTTATAGCTTTTACACCTGTTATCAATCATCCTGTAAATATAAAAAAGTTAGTCATTATTTCAACTTATTTCCGTAACCCCTTACTAATTAATTATAAATGCAATAACATAATTGCAATCCAATACAAGAAGAGGGACAGTAAATATTGTGTTTTGATTACCATTTTATAATTTGTTACAGACAAAATTAGAAATGCTGGCAATGTGTTCTTACAGCTGAACCCTTAAAAGACGTGTTGTGTAAATAAAAAAAACATTAAAGTATGCCAGATATTTACTTCTATCTGCTAATAAAGGTTACTTTCTAAATGATCCCAGCCATTCTTATTTATACGAACACTATCGAATTAAAGATAATAGTGCATTCCGATTACAAATCCCGTTTCCATCTCAGCCGTATCTCTCGACTTCAAGGTCAGTTAGATTCCGTGCCTCTTATTACGGGTAACAAGGGAAACGCATTTGAGTTGCCGGTAGCCGTGTGTTGCTGATAGCGAGTTCGACTCCGGTCTCGACTTTATCTAGAGCTCCTGCCTACACGCCGAGATATACGAGATTAACAGGTGTGCACGTGGGAGGCGAGGTTAGAAATACCTGTAAACAGGCCAAATAGACGATTTATTAGTCATTTCACTCTAAATTATTTACCAAAATTATATACATATATATATATATATAACTATAAAACCAATACCAAAATTCGAAAAAATAATCATGCATTATTTATATAGGGTATATGTGTATGTGTGTGTAGGAAATGGTTTCTTCTATATGGTACAAAACTATTCTCCTTATCTACGATCATAGTTAACTCCTAGACAAAACCGAAGTACCAGGGGATTATGAGTACATTGGAGATTCTTGTTTCGCTCAACTGTCAAGTGTCGATGGAAAAACGCAGCTGTAAGTACTAACTGCGCGATCTTAATGAGAGTGGACAAACTGGATGTCCAAGGGCCTAAGCTAAAGAATATTATGGATAAGATTTATCTTTAAATAATCCCAGTCACTGAAAAGTTTTTAACTAACGAATTCCATGCTTTAACAAAAAATGATTATATTCACAATATTATTTTAATATTTCATCTATAAAATAGTTTTGAAAACATATACGGCGTACATTCGGAGCGAGTAGTATCCACTTTATTCTCATCGGGCATCATAACAGGCGCCCTAAAAGGCACTGGTATCATTACGTCGACCGGTCGGCTACTGTGGCCACTTCCACGCGCCGCTGATCGCCTGGTAGCCGACGAGGCAGGCTCGAGTGTTGTTTTTATACACCTCTGTGTTTGTGTTGCCGTTGAGGTGATCTAGTAGTCTAGGTTACTCAGTGTAATCGATTTTGCGTTCTTTGGCCCAGGCATCTAAATCAAAAATCGAATGTAATGTTAAAAATGTGGTTGTTGAATGATAATACTGACTCTTCATTCACGTTGTCGCGGTTTATTGGTATTTGGAATATGATTCTATTGGCTACATGATGTACTTGTTCGCATGCACTGGCCTACGCTGTACTTGTGATGTAAACAGATTTATTAGATTTAATAAGTATCAATAATCAAAAACTAAATTTTTTGTCGATCTCAATAAGGATAATGCATAATTGGTTTGTGGCTATATAAGGAAATAACACTTTTAAAGTCTTTTCCTTAAATAAAATAATATCACATTTACGCATCTGACATTTACGTAATCTAAGATAAATTCTTGAATTACCGAATTTCACAGTTAAAACTAATTGCATTACAACATGCAATTTACTTCCTAATCCCGGTAGCAGGCCGGGAGTCGTACTGCCTAGCATTACACAGTAGCCGGGACTGGTGTAACCACGCCTCTAGAGCGCTGATAACAGGCTTGCTGCCAGCCACATTTATTACTGTTCATTATAACTGTCGGTGCACTGCGATTAATTCGCGAAGTAACTTTACTCTAACTTCACCTACCTACGTTCCAACATAATTAATATATAGGTTTTATTTTATTATTTGTAGATAATATTCACTTGTTCCACAAGAAACGCTGCCTTGTCTCACACTACTATGTTTTTGTTATTTTATTTATGTTATTAATAAATAAAAAATCAGAATTACTCTTGCGATTTTGTTGTCGTGATTAATTCAAATTTTAATTTATTTTCAAGTCGACATATGAAAGAGAAGAAGTGTAAGTATTAAAAAAACATTGTTCCAAATAATTTATTTCCGTTGCGGTTGTTTCTTGATAAAAACCAGTAATGTTCACATTACAAATTGGAACTTCGCCACGGGGCTACATTAAAACATTTGGGTATCGTGATCAAATGGGCTAATTTTTCTTAACGGCCCCGAAAAACAACGAAAGCCTTAACAATTACTTCGAATTATGCTAATTGGTGCTAGGTTTTTGTTTTAGACCAATTGCGCGCCAGGGACGACTCGAAGCGAGACATAAATTTAAATACAAGCTGAAATATGGCGGGAAAAACGTTGGACAATAATTGACGGCAGGCTTTGCACGGTTGAATAATTTATGTAACAGGCTATTAAGTTCTTTATTAGGTGAACAAGCAAGTAGAGTGAAATTTACTGGGATCCAAATTCGGCCGCGCAATGACCAGCATGCGGTGTTTCTTTCGGATATTAGTTTGAGAATGCTTATATGCAAATTTAGGAGACGACCATGTCCTTCTCTCATTTAATTTAGTATTGCAATGAATATACACTTAAAATGATAAGTCACTATATTTTTAAAGCGAATACACTATAGCGTTTCATTGCCTTTAAAAGAACATGAAGATTTAATGCCATTTTATGTCTAACGTTGTTTTTGCCTTTTTTTTAAAGCCAACAAGAAATCTTGGAGCGGAATCGGTAGTGTTTCTGATGATTTATATACACCTATACATATCACCAGTTGTGAAGCGTTTTCTCCAAGTTTTTCTTATTTAAACATCGGAGAGCATAGCTATCATGGTAATTCAGGATTCCACAAGTTTGATTCTCGAAAACGTTTCACATGTGTTAAATGTAATTTCTCAGCATTCCATAGAATCACCTTGTGGGTTAATCGCGTTGTAGGAAGAGAGCTACGACGCTCTGGGTTGAAGACCCGCGTAACGGATTTAAAAAGGCAAACTTGGAATGCATTTACATTCACCTTCATCGACCAGACTCCTCTTCCTGGCTTGCCAAATTTAAATGATCTTATCAGTGCTGATTTAGAAGCATGTTCTAAAAATGAATTTATATTCGCTTTTAACAAGCCTTCTTCAGAAAGTTATAGAGTAATTTCGACACACAACTTGAAAATTCATTCCTTGTTATTTCCTTGACCAGGTGATAGTACCTGTTCAACTTGTTTATACAGTCATTATTAACATGTCTAGCATAAATCCATAAATATATGAATATCTATAGCAACACATGTAGACTTAAAAAATTAATCAATTAGGCATACACGTGCCTAATTGATTTGCTTTGTAAATGCGTACAATAAATGTGCATATATATTAGAACATTACATGATGATCCAATACCACATGGTAGGATCAACTGTCGACTTCCCTTTTACGGCCGACTTTTTCCTCAGAGTATTTCAAATATCAAGCCTCGATATACAATTACAAAGAAGTAATTATCAAATACCACATCAGTCAAAGTCAAGGAATACCTTCTTTGATGAGTGATGTAACAAACCTCTTTTGGTTATATGGACGAATATTTATGTTTTTTTTTACGCGTTCGCCAATTTATCGAGTGGTTTATTGATAGTGAGGGCTGTTACGGAGTTTTTAAGATCATTCCAACAAGATGTTATTTAAATTGACATTTGAAGTATATGGAATATGATGTTACGGTTGTAAGCTGTTATCAGTTAGATACTAAGGTCCAATATCACGATAATAAATTAGACTAACAAAAATTGTAATGCTGAGATAGTATCCCAACCCTCCGATCAGTCATGATGGACAAAGTTGCTTTTTTATTAGGAAGGTTTAGAAGAATAATTAAGGTTTTAGAAGAATCATTGCTTCTGCAAACAATGTTAATAATCTTACTGTAGCTAGGTGTAAAAGTTTTAAAGCTATTTCACCTTTTTCTACTCTTTATAAAGTGATCATCTTCTGGCAATAAAAAGTCTACAGGAACAAATAGTAAACAAGAACTATTTTTTTAACATAATAATCAGAATTTAGACTATTGTTTTTCTTACCACATTATATTAATTTTGCCGAACTATTTGAAACTATTGAACGTGTACTATATTGATATCAAATGAGATGTACATTGACCTTTTTAAAGTTTTTACACATATAAACAATTTATGTGTATTCCCTATTTTGTGTAAAGAACGGTTTATATGTACTACAGCCGAAGAGCCCCCAAAGACAAGATCTTTGATATTCCTCTTAGACTGGCCTAAATATTTTGATTGCCACCAAAATGAACGCAAAACTCTATATTATAGGCTCTGATGAACATCTGCAACGTATCTTACAAAAGAAACGTTTACGAACAGACTAATCACCATAGAAATGCGTATGTCAGTAAACTTTAAAAATAGAATACGTCAATGTCGAGCTCTAGACGTTCGTCACGTTTTTTAACTTATTTATTCAATTCCCCGCCAACACGATACGCCCATCAGTTACGTTTCATTGCATATTCAGCAAATGGTATTTAACTGTAAGTTAAGTCGCAGTTAATGTTGAACCTGAATTAATATAATCACGGGGGATATTAGAAACGATTATTAGAGTCATTAACCTTCTCTAGTGGTCCAGTGCTTCTGAACGTGGAGTGGGCACGGCTTGATTTTCTAGCAGAGGTTCGTCTGTTACTTTATCACACGGATTGTCAAGTTTTTTGAAAATCCGGGACATTTTTTGAAATTTAATTTTTTCTTAATCACTATTTAATAAACTTATAATACGTACTGCATGCCAAGGGTATTAAAAATACCGGAATTATATTTAATGAAAACTTATAAAATATTTGTATTGAATTTAGATATATAACATTTTTATTTAATTTGTTTAGGTTCATTTAAGATTAATCTGTGACAGCATTTTTCAGTAATCCTTTCAGACACGGATTATTTTTTAATGGTCCTGTTTTTGGGTCTCTCGTTCAACACCGATTATGGGTGAACTGGGTCTTTGGTTACATTATGGTGGAGTGTAACAGGTTCGGTAGGCAATGTTAGAGATAACACCTAACGAGTTGGAGCACAAAAATTAAAACACTTGGATAAAAGACAGATACAGTTTATTTTAAAAGTTATTCGTCTACAACTTCAGACACATGAACGCCGTAATAAATTATTTGTCATTCGAATGAAATAATTTTTTGCATAAAATTTTCACCACTCATTTTTAAATATTAAACATTGATTCAAAATTGATATAAAATAGTCTTTAATTCCATCACAGCGCTAAAGATTTAAAACAAATTCACAAACAACAACACATATGTCACTTGACACCGTTCACCGTTTTTTTTATTCCATAATATTTTTGGCGTAAGACGCGGTTTTGACAACCGCCTACAAATCATACACCGCGCGTCTTTAATTTTTGCGCATGCGTAGACCGATGGATTGACAGATAAGCGAAATCATTTTGACAAATGTAAATATTTCGCTACAATATTTTAATTTTTTAAATAATTTTAATTGATTTCCATACGCATCTTTAGTTCTTCTCCAATTTCCTTCACAATATTCCTTTCTTCACTTTCTTTCCATGCATCGCCTCACTTCGTTTTCCCTCCAGAGCTCTATACTTTTTACGTTTATTATTTATATCATTTGATTAACAGTTTATTTGTTCTTAACTATTGTTTATGTTATTTCTGTGTACATCGCACTGAATGTAATTTGTAGTATCACGCCTATTTTATCGTTCTTGTTTTTTATTTTCGTTATTCTTGTTACTTTATTTATTGCTAGCTTTTATTTATTTTTTCTATTACCTATTTGCACAACTTTCAAAAGGTTCAGAAGCGGATTAGTTAATATTGGTTGGTGCTTAATTATCACTAATTTTTTTTTATTATCTAAAGGGAGCTCGATTACCTTTACCATGACTCATAAATAATCCCACAAAGATTCGCATCTGTCTCGAGTACCGCAGGTTGGCCACCCCTGTTGCACAACACGGTTCAACTATGTTTGTTCTTAACGCAATTTCTATAGCTCTATGAATGAATTCCAAGAAGCAGGATTATTGTACTAATGCCATTAACTGAAAAAAACTCAAGTCTTGTCCTGTTAAGGTCGTCGCATGACGTAGGATAAAGGCCGCTTCCATGTGAGAAGCTTATGTTCTAAATTGTATGACATCCAATTGAAGTGGCGATGATCATGATTAATGTAAGCAAACAAATTTTGTTTCCGAGTACTCTCTAAAATTTTCGGAAATTTATTTTCCGACAAGTGCTAAAATATTTAATCCTTTAATTAAGACTCTGTGTTTGGCACTAATCGGTGTAACATAACTCCTGAAGATGCCCGTGGAGGGGTGAAACACGTGTTGAGTGATTTGACGGTGGCAGTTGTGTAGTTCGCATTGTTTGCCGCATGCGCATTTGTCAGCAGGCTGGCGGGCGGTGCACTTTGTTACACGACTACCACTGCATATGCGGAAGTGGCTAAATATTGGTTCTTTTCTTACTTAAATGTTAGAATATTACTCGAATTTATAAGAGTGAATAATTAAATTTATAAATAAAATATAAAATTAAAAAATATTAAGGAGCAATGCTTTTCATTTTCTAGTGTGCACAATAGTATTGAATTAAAAAAATAATATGAACCGATCTAGCTGAGATTTGGTCATATATATTTTAAACCGTCGATTCGATCTGCTTATGTTTATATGTGAGATTAGCAGCTCTTAATCCGGTGAAATATAACGTCATTAGTCGAGATTTCCCACGAAGCTATCAATCTTTGTTACTTAGGTCAAAGGTAAACGTTTTAAACGTTCTGCTGTAACAAACCTGGTAGTGCTATAAATGCCAACGGAGATACACAGCCAATTCATAAAAAAAATAAGTGAACTTAACAAAACAAAACAAAACAACAAGGATACTGAATGATAAACTCTAAAGGAAAATTATTACACAATAAAATATTACAAGCAATTTAGCGCGATAATTCACAATGAAGTCGTAAATAAGAAACGATATTAATTCAATTTAATACAAAAATTTTGTGTTGTCGATATCTTTATTCCGGGATTATAGTTCATAAAACGAATCACAAAGATATTTATTACCACTAAATCAACGGACGGTCGAATTATAAATAAAAATTGCGCAATTAAATTTACATCACCCGTGAGAAGCGCCTGTGACATGACGCTTCTTCATTATTCTTTTGAATCACAATATGTCATTTAAAGGAAAAGATATCCAAGATTTGCTTAATGTGAAGTGAATACATAGAATGAAACAGAATGCTTATTTTGTTTTATATAAATGAATTTTATCATTTTAAATATACGGAGTGATTGTTTACAGGTGTAAGCGGCGAATTCAAAGCTCGTTTGCTGTTAATTAATGAATAGTACACCCTGTCTAAAAGTCAATGGTTTCAGAAATAATAAATAACGTAATGGTAATGTAATAAGAAAAAGCATTTATGCATTTTACATGTTAATTATTGTTTACTATGTGTTCATGCTGACTTTGTATTGCTAGTAGTTATTGGCCTGTACCTGTATAAACATAAAAGAGACGCTTCTATTATTCGATTGCATAAAAAGATTTGCAAAGAAGTAATTGCTTCCACATACGAAAGGATGTAAAATCTTATTATAATTATGTATATCAACCCTCCAACGGCTTTCAGCTCTTGCACCGTGATTGAAATCCTAGTCCGAGGGCCATCATCATTTACGTCGTTCATATCTGAATATAGGCCTCCCCTCATGAATTTCCAAGAGAACCGGTAGAACCTGTAAACGACCTAGGCGGTCCGGAGTCTCAACTCCTGAACCTTACAGTCTTAGCGGCTATTCCATGCTATATTTGGCTTGTATACTGCCACTTCAACTTGCCAACTAGCTGGGATATGTCAGATTTTTTGTTCGTGTAGGTATTCCATTTCTTAGTTAATCTAGTAGATAAATCCATACTAAAGCCCTCTCGTTAAGCGACCCGTAAGAGAGAGGCCCGTGAAAGGGTGCAGACATTATATTATATTACAGCAGTATCGAAGATCTATTTCTTTATTTCTTCCTCAAATTTGAAAAAAAAAATTTTTGAATTAAAATCATTATAATAATATACACCTTTAATTACATGTAAAGCGTGTTCCGGAGACAGTAAATGGTTCAAAAATACATTTCTAAATGACAATTTCAAAAATTAAAAAGAATCACCATCTACTTTATTGCTGACCGGTTTACCAATGAAGAATAAAATAATTTACATGTAGTTAGGTATTAATTAAATTATATTTTTTTATTATATATCACATTATAATTAAAGAATTCGAGTAGTTACATCTTATCTTTCATAAAAGATTAAGACAGTTTTATACCATATTTAAAAATATACTAATAAGCAATATATTCTCTTAAGAGGCAGAGAGATGGATTGAGACTTGCGATCGTAGGTAGCGGGTTCGATGATTCAACATTACATAATTTACACTATGTGTATTAATTACATAGGATTGTGACTACGTATGAACAAGTTTGCAGACGATAGGCAGCTGTGTGCTCTATGTACTATATCACGTATGCGTATTATATACACACCGCAATTGTCAAACCGCCTACCAAGCGTAGCGATTATGGTATTACCTCAAAGATATGTTTAGGGGAGGAGTATGCCTTGCTAGTGAGATTCTATGGACAGAAACGAAGATGAGGATGTAATCTTAGATGTAGCCCAGTAGTTAATATATCTGTAATTCACGGGTTTATTAGTGGGTGTTAATTTTATTGTTACCATTATTCATAAACAGTAGAATAATAAAAATAAGAGGCATATTATTTCGATATACAACTTTCCTTTTAGACCCTTAAACTGTTACAGCATAAGATCTGTAGAGAAGGGTGAACAGGCGAACCAAAGTGTAGTTTCTTTACACAAGTTATTATTAAACTTTTATAAGCAATTGTCCACAGCCGAAACATTCCACCGCATCACAAGAAACGCAATAACACGTCTCGAAATAAAACAAAGGCCTATACAATTTACATTAATACAATTCAAAGCCATCGAGGCTATAAAAGCGAAGTGACGATAAATCGAAAATAAAGTTCCATAAATAAAATAACATCAAGCATCGAATCCCAAACCCAGTAGCTAAAAGCTGTCTCTTCAACCATAGCGAGGGTACTTACCGGACAGGCGAATAAGAAAAAAATAAACTCGAAGATTTATTGTGTATCGATCTTGAAAAGAAATCGAATGGCGCAGTAATCTTATCTCCATCTCTTTCCGTCGCATTGTGCGTCTCGCTCTCCATTCAATGATCTCGATGTTAGTACACGATGGCTTTTGATCTTATTTTCGATTAAATTATGATGAATGAAAGATTTACGAGGTGCGCGGACGCAGAAAGGTATTAGTCCATTCTGTGTTTCATTTCTATATGCCCGGTCGACACTCGATGGGCTTAACCAGGGTCAAAAGGTTTATGCGCGTGACTTATGGCTCTTTTCTAGTCCAAGTCTAAATTAATATGGCAAGCAAGCCAAACAGGCAAGGGTGAGTTTAGAATATTATAATATATTAATTTGCCAGTAATTACGGTCTTATGCGCTGGATGACACTACACACTCGGATTATAGACAGAATTTACTGTATTCAGCACGCTTGGCGGGTCGATGATAGCAGTGTGATATTATGGTACGTAGAAAATACAGCTTCCTATCCAATATGAACTAGTTTGTTTGCGTTGGCAATCCTATATAATTAATGAACAAAGTTAGAATTATATAAGATTTTTCCGCGGATTCGAACCAGCGGAACTCAACCGCTGGGCTCGAACAGCTCGATTATACGAGTATTACACAATGAAATTGATTATTACTTATTTATGAATACATTTCATTGATACATCGAATCTTTGGGTCCGCGTGTATCGAGGTAAGTCAATCAGCAAAGTACCTAGCCATCTGGGCTATGTTCAATTGATGACGGGCATTGTTAGCTTTCTGAATTTTATAGTGATGAGAACAATGAAAGAATGCAATCATTAGTTACATAGTCATTTACAGTTAGAGCAAAATGAAATTAGGTTGAAGTTGAACATGGCGGTTGGGACCTCAAAGTTCTGGAGTGGTTATGCGGACCGGCAAGGACAACGTGAAGTGTCCACTGATAAGGTGATAAGCACTGCTTCCAACCACTCCTATTGGAAATCTATGGAAGAGTATCCAAATAGAAGTCCTAAGGTTGATAGAATCATGATGATGATGGATCAGTTAACTTAAGCGAGTCCATAGTCTGAAGTTGATCGCTAAGTTGAAATAATCAATTAGCTATTATAAAAACTATATATAAATAAGAACGAATCATTCAGTGTTGCTAAATGTAAACCTTAAGAGCATTGTCTTACTTCCATAGCGATTTGAAAAGGTACTAATAAAGAAAAAAATGGATGAAATTGCAAACGATATTTTAAATAATAACACGTCTTAAATTAAACAAAGGGTAAATAAAAACACTTGTGTAATAAACATTTGACGTCACTTGAAACCAAAAAAGGTGAGTTGAAATGTAAGTAAGTGAAAACGATCTTAGATTATGAGGCATGAATAAAAATATAACTGTTTTAGAAATAAATAACATAAGTAAGATTTTTTTTCTCTCTGCGAGAGGCTTGTAGCTTTTATATATATGAAGTCTTTGATAGCAGCTAATATTGTAATAAAAAATAACGTTAAACACTTTCAATTCCTGTTCACAGCTTTGGGACATATATAGGTTGTAGTATTGAGTGTTTTTTTTTTTGTATCGATCGTGACCCTCGTGACTGAGAAGCGTTCCGTGTTTGTGGAGCATGCATGCGAACATAAAAACATTTCTGGTTAGACGGCTTCGAGTCGTGTTGGTGCCTGAACTTGGTATCGAGTCGTGAGTTACTTCCCGGTTCGCAATTATTTGATTGGATTTATCTTGTTTGCATTGCATTATTGGCTCGAGGGCTCGTTGCTTGAGGCATCTGTTATACGTTCGATTATTAGAATTCTCGCACTTCGAAACACAATATTAAACCCACAGGAACACAGTTCGTGAACATTACTGCGTTTCGTTTAGCTCATGAAGCTACTGTAGTGTATTCGCGTTAAGTAAAATAGCGACACTGTCACTCGGCCACACCCATTGACCAATTCCCTAGGTCATGATGAGCTGTCTCCATCCAACAAATTTTCATGACCTTGACAATATTGTCGGTATACCCAGTGGTGGGCCTATTTAAGATATAATCGTGTAGTTATGTCTCCATTTATATTTAAAACAACATTAAATTAGTTGACGCTGAACGTGGGCGCTGGAAAGTCAAGGTCCTGGTGTGGAGACATGGATACGATCGACAGTTGAGTTAAGGCAGAAGACTCCGGATGTAAACCTTTACCAACCAGCCTATTTGATAATATATGGTGGAGGCCTATATCCAAGGCAGAAGTGATGTGTGTAGATATATATATATATATGTGTATATATATATATACATATATATATGTATATATATATATATATATATATAAATATATATATATCATTATATGTGTTTATAAGACACCTTTTCTAATCTTACAATAAAATAATAAAGCGTTGCTTCTGAAAACAAAGAAACGACACTAAAAGTTTATTGTAAAGTTATTTTATTTTCTTTTATAGTTTTATAACTCTTTGAAAGGAAAATGATATGATAAATGAATACAATGACATATGACAGTCCTGTCAAAAAACCACGGTAAAGAGATGTGGTTTCTCGATTTGAAATTATTTATTATAGAAGATGTTTATATATAAATAATACATATTGGTGTTGTATTTTTTTATCTATCTCAATATGTACGCACCTGCGCCAATTTGGAACGACTACCTATAACGCATCCAGTTCGCAATTGCACAATGTGTGTAAAAAAGTGTAAATAAATAAATATTTCGCTTATACATCGTTATAATTGCTTTAACTATGTTATAAAAGCGATATTAAGTTTCTTAAAAATGACGTTAAATACCATCACGCCTATTAGCCGTCATTTTGATAGCGTTTCAACGCCCGCAATGTATTGTTAGCTTTTAATTTTTTTAAAACACATCCATTGTTTGTGTTTATCGAGGCGTGAATTTAAAATGATGTTTGTTGTTTTGCGGCCGGCACAGCTATGTGAGTAAAATTGCCAATGATTAGAGAATAAAAAAGAAACTATAAAATAGCGTTTCATTTAAGTAGTTAACAATCGTAGCAATCGCTTCGTTCGGATTACTGTCTCCTTTTATATACAGTTATCAATTCTTGTACCATGAAACGCGATTGTAAACGACATTATCGAATGCATCCAATAGTTCTATCGCTCAAATTGCACTTATTGCTTTTGAATACAAAGCAAACCTTCCATCTCAATGTACCGCTTCGAAGAATTTTTATACTAGTTGATTTGAAGTGTTTTTAATTTTCAGTGAAATATTTAAATAAAGAACTCTTTAGAACTTTGTCTTATAATCGTTGGTTATGGATCAACTACCACCAAGAGATATACTTATAATCAATCGTATGGACTTATAAATGATATAGCTATATTGAACTCTTATGTAACAGGTTCATTAGTAATCCTCGATTTATCTGATAGATATATATTTAATATAATATAAAAATAGCAGTGCAGGCTATTTATATAATAGGAACACAATTTTTTTTGCGAGAAGTTTTTTTTAAAAAGCTAGTTTTTTTAAGCTCACAATGTATGTATAATAATGTTTAGCTTATACTCAAAAACGTCTAATTAAAAAAAAAAAACTATAATAGATACGGTCTTAAAACAAGGAATAAAAATAAGTTATATACTTGTAGTTTTTGTCTTCTAAAATTAAATAAATTATTTATGGCATAAGATATACTTAATAAAATTCCACAATCTATTTCAGATCTGCCACCGAAGAATAGAATAAAAAGAAATAAAAGCATTTATATATACTCGTCTTCATTCAATAAGTTTGTAATAGGATCATTTCTCCGATATCCAATCTTTCGAAGACCTCAATTAAGTCATGTCGTTCTTATGAGTGGACGTTTTACGTTACGATTGACTACGTGATCTCTACTCCAGTAATAGGCTCCAGAAATACGTGTAAGTAAGAAATAAAAAAGAATTACTATAAAATTCTTATTAAAGTATTTTTAAAACATCACAGGTCACTGCCCCAGTATACTAAAAGTGTTAATTAATTAAATAAACTGAAAGGGAGATTAAAATAATTGATAATGAAGCAATTAAGTTATTCTGGGCAGTTTACGCAAGTCGTTACATGTATGTAAAGATCGGAATGTATTGCGCATTATATTTTAACAATAAACTATGTATGTAGTTCCTAAAATTATATAAAATAATATTGAAGATTAGTTTTATTCTTTCAGAACTTGTCCCTATTATTTTAAATTGATTTTAATTATAGTGTAAATGTAAATATATTGTCTTCAATAAAGGTTGTGACAATTTTTATCAGATTAAGCTGTTGTTTTGTACTTGCGTCAATACATAATAATGAACCTTTGCAATAAACATGTAAAATTTAAAGATAATAACTAAGTCAATTTGTAATAATTTATTTATTATAATGAATGAAATGAAATGAATTGAAAATGAAACAATCGATTTTGCATGAGACAACTGTCTGAAACGGTGAATGGAGATGGAATAGCATAGTTAACATTAAGTAGCGAGGCGAAGACATCAAAATTCTGCTAGAAGTGGAAAATAACTATATCTTAAAAGTTCAAAAGTAAAGTAATATGCTTAAAATCAAACATCCTTAGCATTTATATATAACTAAAGGCTCATTATTAATATTACGATTATTTATTACTTTATACAACGGCGCGGCAAATGAGCAAGTCAAACTGATAATGCAGACCGCAAACTTAAAGTTCTGGAGCGGTCATAGAAGAGTTCTGAATACAGGCCGCTTCCAATCGATCTTATTAGAAATCTGTATGCCTTTGCCCAGCAGTGGACTTGGATGACAATTAAAGATAAATAACTTAAAAAATATCTTATAGCTAAAATGTACTAATTATATGGTCATTGAATTAATTCTAGGGTTCAAAATCAGATCAAGGTAGATTTATTTGCATGGTTATATAAAGATTATCAGCCGTGGTGGCTCAGTGGTAAGAACTTGCGATTGTAGGTCGCGGCTTCGATTCCCGGGAGACAATCTTAAATTAAATCACACTTTATGCATTCATTAGAAACCAATTTAGGATTGATATTGCTCACAAATAAGTTCCAGAGGTTGGGCAGCAGCGTCCTCTGCGTACCATTATACCCAACCCGCTTACCAGGCGTGGCAATTATGGTATATCTCCATAGATATATTTGGAGAGGTTTATATTTATTATTTATAGAGGTTTATGTCTTGCAGTGGGCGTCTGTGGATTGAAACGACGATATAGAGTCCAAGTGTCTCGAGGTAGGTCAAACTAGCCTGGGTTAAGTTGAATTTTATTTCAAATTAAGGTAGCTTTAAGACCATATATTTAAGTGAATCTTCAATGTCTAAAAGCACAAGCAATGTACGAAACCAGAAGACTGTGCCAAATCTTATAAACTTCTCTTCTCTTCGTGAACTCTTGTTGGAGTGATCTTGATTGCTCCGGTCGGTTCTGGTATCCTGCTGCTCTCGCTATGTGTCACCATGTAGCTCGATGTTTGACGGAGAATTAATTCATTTACTGACTTATTAGTGACAATTTTGATGGTGCCTCTCCATTTTGTCTTATGAACTCAATTGATTATATTTAATGTTGAAAATGTTACTAAAAACCATCCATTTGACTTGTTTTTGAATAAAGTCATTACTTTGCATCAGATTAATTTATTTCTAATAATTGTTATGACTACCTATGGCGGTTGTGATAGCTCTGAATCTTTGTAAGGAACAATTTTTGTTCTATATTTAATTGTGTTTACTGTAAGTCCACTTTAATATGTTACTATATTCTTATAGAGAATAATTTCATAGGGTGACCAAAACATGTGTATTTTTTAAATAAAGAATCCTAGTTTTATATTGACCGGCCACTACGAGGCCAAATACTAGCTCAGCGATATTTGAGCCGGCTCGGGTACCAGTTTGTGGGGACATTCCGCCGCCCGCTGTTGAAACCAACGGACCAGATTGTTTACGTTTGAGATAGAGATAGCTAAATGTTCACGCTTCGTACTGCGTTGATGTTAACGTGGACATACCTTATGTTACATTATACAAATACGTCTATTAATTCTATCCTAGAAATAGGGTTTAATTATTGAAATTTCACACAAAACTACACTAAGAATATTTAAAAAACCGACCGTGATTACAATCACCGTCTTCATCATCATCATTTAAGCTGTAGAACGTCCACTTTTAACTAATTATAAGGCTTCCTTTATAGATTTCCAGTAGCATCCTCCAATGACTTTAACGAACTCGTCTAAGTCGGGGGTGGACTCAGGGGACTTCCTAGTCTACGCTCGCCAATCCGTTCTCTCCGGTCATTATATAATATATTCAACACTTATTGATTAAAAATATTGAATATGTTATGTAATATAACTAGTATATATTATATGAGATATACATAAGTGCCTCAGAAAACATGGTATAGTCCGTCGTTTTCTCTATATTTCAAAGATTACACGATCTTTTCTAAGTTGATTTTTAATTTTCATTTTACAAGTTTAGTTACATCAACATTGTAAATACGATGATTAATGAAAATCATTATAGTAGGTGTTTAAATAATGGACATTTATTTATTTCACTTTAACCTAATGTTAAATAATGGACATTTTTACTTTTATTTATTTCACTTTAACCTAGTGGATTTATAGTAAAACAGTTTTTCTTATTAGAATCTATAAGCTAACTAAAAACTAACTACAGTAAATTAAAAAGGAAAACTTTACATAACTAGCATTTTTATTTCCAAATAGCTTATTTTCAATTATAGAGTCAACTAGTATTATATACGACTACTAATAAGCGATTGTTTTTCTTATGTATTTAATAATGTCACATTTAAAAAAAGAATGTAATAAAGAAATTAAATAAATCTTGTATTTATTTATTTAAAAAATTCTTATGCAATATAAAACGTCGAACTTAATGCCGACAGCATTTTCTACCAGTTACTCATTTGGTCGTCACTTACGTATATTAAGTTATATCTACTAGGAAGAGTAGTTGTAGCCCAGCGGTAGAGGATCGAGACCTGCGATCGTATGTCGCCCGTTCGATTCCCGGGATACAGTCTTGTATGTAATTCACACTTTGTGCAGTAATTACATAGAATTTATACTACTCACAAACAAGTTTCTAGAGGATAGGGAATAGCGTCCCCTGAATACCATAATACCACACTGTGATTGCCAACTCTCCTGCCAAGAGTAGTAATTTTGGTACATTCCCTATGTATATCTTTGTGGGTGGCAAATGCCTTGCAATAGGCGTCTATAGCCGAAAATGACGACTAATAAAAAGGAGTACAATTACATCTTAAAAGTTAAAAATCAATAGTTTCACTACATTGATATAATAATGTATGCGTAAATGAGCACACAAGGTGTATCCATATTATTCTAACGCGCACCAAGTTTCAATAAGTTGCCATACTGGTCGCAGGCATCAGCACCGGACGACCTTCCTTGGCGACAGGTCAGTCGAATGGCGACTAATAGACCGGCTGTTGCGAAACTGAACCTGCTGCCGAGGATTCTAGTGTACAAGAGATAATGTTCATCTTGATAAAACTATAATGATATTGCTAACCAACGACTCGATTGCACCACGTTGCTTTGCTCTTAAGGATGTACCTTTGTATCAGGCCGGCACATTAAAAGTAATGGTCTAGAAAATTGTAGATTTAATTGTGACAACAATTTTTATTTATTTATTTTGTTTATAAACAAGAAACCACTTAGGTTAAGATTACTTAGTCGAACTATTTGATACTGATTTTCAGAGATTCCCTATAAACATCGACAAATGTTAGCATACAGAATAGATGACCGCTAAGGTTCATATTGGAAACCATGGATAGGAAGCTAGCACAGAACAGCGTAGAACATCCACCATAGTGATGGATAGACGGTCGTAAGAATATATTGTATATTCAATCCTTATCCTAAATCTATGTTCAGCAGTAGAGGTTCAGTGGTTAAAATAATGATGATGATTTTACACATGTCTATACTAGGAACATACTAAAACTTTTGACATTTTTGTGAGCTAAGTTATATGTAAGTGCTATGCTCGTAACTAAGTTATTTTTTAAACGTGTAGTTTTATATCCTGGAGAGTAAAAGGTTGCCTCATTAAAACAGTATATTCAACAAAGATTGACTCATAAAGTAAGGCTTGTGGTGAAATGATCTGAAAAGATCAACCGGCCGAACTAGGGGCTCGGTTTTTTAAGGGTACATTCAAAACGAACGGTTGAATGAGTTTAGATTGATAGATAAAGTCAGTGATTTACCACGAAAGCTCAGCCACAGCAACTTTAGTGCTGGGCACGTCCAATATATTAAAATAAATAAAGTACTCGCCCGAACCCGGGCACCTATTAAAAAGATTTTTACATTAACTAATTTCAACTCTTGGTTTAGCGCTTTTATAACTCAACTATTATAAATCCGATAGAACAATAAATGCTAGAAATACTAGCGGAGCTCAACGCCAAAAGAACAATAGTGTAAATGCCGCTATAAAAACAGCATTAGTAACATGAAAAGAAAAATAGTTGTCGTCGATAATAGGTACTGGTTTTATTTTCGAAAGACTCATTATAGTGCTACCGAAACCGCTATACCGCGTCGGAGGTATGAGGGAAGTGAGATGAGGGGAGTATTGGTTGATCTGTTCCAACAGTCCGCCGACAACGTTGGCGGCGTCGGCGCTAAGCTTTTTTAACTTCAACCACCACCAAAAAGCGCCTTCCTGACGCATTAGAAGGTAACGTAACTAAAAGTAAACAAGTTGTAAAACCAAGAAAAGTTTTTATATAAATTTTGTTTTCATCGCAGTGTAGTTTTAAAAATCCGTTTGGTCACTGACTTTTATCATTTTATTACGGCATAAAATGACGCTCGCAGAAAATTAATTGCATTTTTTATTAATTTAAATCTGCAAAGAGGGTATTAATAAATTAATTTATACGCTTCGTTCATTTTATATTATTTCAAATTCTTATCTTCGCTTTACTGATTGATGGCGGCAATAAAAGTTTAGTGATAAGCTTCCAACGAAGTCATGGCTTAAGAAATTATCAATTTAAAGTCGATCTCTTCGAAATTCTTGGAACTAAAATATGTCTGCATCCAGAGACTTTCGACTACATTATCAAGGTGGACCCTTGTGTGTGGGATGTCCTACATTGCTTTCGCCGATTCGTGATCCTCTCCAGAAACTTACAGTTCCAGCAGCCATCTATCTTGAATGTTATGTGGCCTGTCACCTGCCACTTCAACCAACCAATCATGACATTAATCAGTGAACACAGAGCTTTCATGTTAGGTAAGGTCCTCCCGTCATTCTTTCTTCTAAGGATATATATGCATACATCTATATATATATATACATATGTGTGTGTGTGTGTGTGTGTATATATACATAAAAAGAAAATACATAAATATATTAATATATATATATGTCTATCAGTTAATCATAAAGGCTCGTAGTCCGTTCGGCTCGGAGTTGAACGAGCAGTTATATCAACCTATTAATATAACCCATTTATATATATTGTTAATAGTTGTAGCTATGTAGATCCTCAAAGAACTGTGAGCAAAGAGCATTAACGGTACATCAGAAAAAATATGGAGTTATGGTACGTGAACATACGAAGTTTTGGGTCTATACAATAAAGAAATTAAATCGTTAGGAATATATAAAAAAATAAAACACGACACAACCTTCAAAAATTGTTTTATTTTAGTAACGTAAATTTAAGAAATCTTTATGTGAAGCTTTCATACTTTCAATGTTACAGCGAAACGTCGAGTTTTGTTTCTTGTTGCCGGCGAAAGTTTCGAACGGTAAGTAAAGAAGTGCATGCAAGGTGATGGCTCGAGGTCTATTTGTATTGTAAATCAATGTAATTAGGGACGTTAAATTCCTGTTAACACCTCTCGACGATTACGTCGTGATCGTAAACGGGCTCCCACTTTGTACGTTTCTGCATATTTAAACATAAATTACTGGGCGGCCGCCGTGCGCACGCCGTAGGGCGCGTACAGATGCCGCGTTTCATATAAATGAAATACAGAACCCATTTCTAAAATAGGTTAAAAAATCTAAATATATTAAGTATTTAACAGATATATATTTATTAATTTAGAAAATAAATATGAAAAAGTAATTAATTTCCAAGAGTTCATCTAAGAGTTGACGATGAATAACATAACGCGAATAAACATTCGCGTTATGTTATTCATCGTCGTTAATAAACTTAGTCCACAATTAATTCTCTGTAGCCTCTGTCTATAAAAATAATTAATCTAGATATTAACAATGATCCCATATCTTCTTTTGAACACGCTGTTTTTGACACTATAATGTATCATTGTAATTATTTGATTTTCAACAGGACAGGTTGGAATCGAATGTCATATAATGCTCTTGCCGGTACGTGGTCTACACCTCAGAAAGTGAAGGCGTCAGGAACCATCTATTAGGTGCTTGGTGGCCTGCTCATTGCCATTTCAACTTGCCAATCCATTGGGCTGTGTCGAATATTTTCGTTCGTCGACGCTTATCCTCGTCTTAGATAAGATCTTGTAGGTATATCTCAAGTATTGTCATGTTCATTGCTCATTAAACGACTTTATTTCCCGAAGGCCTCACTTTAATAGTAATAAATGTATAAGTAATAATAATTAACGATTTATTATATTTAAATACGAAAGTATATGGACTCCTTGCCAGTGACATTTTTCGATTTAATAGTAACATTGATGTATTCGTCAGGAATCAAAAGAAAAATTATAAGAAATTAAAATTATAGAAATAGCTAATGGGATGCGTCTGTATTTCATTGACTTAATTCAGCTGGTCAATGTGACCTTGATTTTCTATTATACTATTATAATATATAATAATTATGATGTCAAAGACAGACAAATAAATGTAGGAGCACTGATAATGAAGTTCCAGCGAGACTGTTATTTTATTCTAAGTGTTATTTTTGTCACAAAGAGCGATGGAAGTAAAACTTATAAGAAATATGGAGATAAGAGTTAATGTATGTTTTCCTGAGTAATTTTTTTATATGTACATTAATTTTATATGTACCTCTTAAAGTTCAAATAATTTTAAAGATACATTTTTATGATATTATACCATATAATAGATATATAATATATTACTATATTATTATACCACAAAATTATACCATAAAAGTGTACATTATGTATAAAATTTATGATACAACTACCATTCGTATATCTCACCAATTGATTTTACAAATAAAGTGGTAGCACAATACATGGTTTTTCTACTATAATTTATTTTCAACTACAACGCGATATTACAATACAGTTTTGCCGACATGTAGAAAAAAGCGCTCGTGTGTTCTGCCCCTTAGCGGAGATTGATTTGTACAAGGAGCGTAGTTGCAGCGATTGTGAATACACTAACAGACCACTGGTTTATCGAATCATTTTGCATACTTTTGCGATTCACTAAACGCCTCAATGGCGATGGGATTACGTATTGAATACTTCAATGATCCGATGAGCTTGTAATAAATATGACTTATATATTGAATACCCTTTTGAATTAATATGAAACGTATTTTAACCTTCTCATATTAAATAATCACTATAAAATAAAGGTTAATGTCAAAACTACCTAATTTAGTTAATAAATAAAAAATATTTCAATTCGAAATATCTCATTCTTTTTTAAATTTGGGCCCCATGTCCAGTGGTGGACGTCCTGCGACTGAAATAATAATAACGACGATAAAATATTGTCATAATTTTAAGTTTACCAAGTTTTTTCCATAATTCTTTAAACTTTATAAATTTTAATCATACAACATGAGGTGTTCTCCAACATCAGTGAGCATCAGTGGCGACTGCCAGTTGAGAATCAAACCTGGGATTTGTAATTCAGTCACTAACCATTAAACTACGTGTATTTAAAAAAAAAATCTCTTATCTACCCACAATCACGAAACTTTTTACTTATTTCGTTCGACAGTATAAGTCAACTCACCATTACCTTATCATAGGAGTCGCCAGTCGAGCGTAACGCCGAGAAAAACTGGTAACACCATATTTAGTATCCCACGAACGTTAAGATACGTTTCCTAGGTTACAGTCTATTGCCTCTGTATTACCATAATCGTAAAATAACCCCACGTAATGATAACAATCGTCACAATATGGAAGTTAATTAGCGGGAGTACATCGACGAGGCAATAGATACGCGGATGCTCATAAAAAAATCTGTTTAATTGGTAACCTATGTAAATGCCTGGATAAAAGGTGGGTTGACTTAAATGTCTTATTTACTTTTACTGTCAATTTAGATTCTCTTAATGTTTTATGTGAACATATATTTCTTTCGATTGCGTCGACATCCGGAAATGCATTTCGAAAGCATTACCATATTAAATTAAAATCTTTGTTTTAATATAATACCATAAGGTCAGTCGTAAGCCACAAATCAATAGATTTGCATATAAAATAATCTTCAAGAATTTTTCAAACTATATAAATTTTTGATCAAAAGCTATGTTTTAAAATATAATTTTATAAATTTGAAGTACCGCGTTTGAGCAGCGTTCGGGAAATTCCGAAATATCTTCTAGTAAAAAATACCGATATGTCTAAAGAAGTCTAGAAGAAGTAAGTCTTTGTCCAATGTGTGTTGTCAGTCATTACATACGGCTCGAATACCTTCCTAGTCACCCAGACTCCCACACCCACACCAGAATAGTCACCCAGACAACAATGGAAACGGGCTATGCACATCTCTTATGCAACCAATGGCTGATGACTTTGATAGTTTCTCTAGTTGCGATCACGAGCTCGTAGATGAGTCTTGGGTAGATCCTATTCCAGCAAGACCGAAGACATTGAGGTTGCGGAAAGTCACTGGCTAAACCGGTTACCGTAGCAATCTTTGTGGAAATCCTAAGCTTTGTAGTGGGCGTCTATTTAATGAAAAGAACAAGGAAAAAATGTATTGTCTTTTCTTAAGTTTATATCATAATCAGCTTAAAACTGGTGCATATATTAATAATAGATATAAATAAAAGGAACCTTACATTGCCAAAAGTTTTTTTTAATAGCGCAGTCTGGTCATGGAAAATATCAAAGTCAAGTAGTCTGTCTTAACTGCTAAAGGTAGAAGTAGACTGAGACTGTGGAATCTTTCTTCTGAGATTAGGTGCTTCAAGTTCATTCTAAGCATAAATTGTATGATCTTTGGATTGATGAAGCAAGTGGTGAAAATGTGATTTGAATATATATACATACGTCACCTCAGGGAAGTTTGAATGGTAAGGAAGTAAATATAATCGTAAGTGAAGGCCAAAGACGAAGTTGCCCAGAGGCTATAAGAACCATCAAATAATAAGGTTCCTGTGCACACATAAATCAAAAATATGCTTTGAAATGTAGTGTTTTTATTACTAATTGAATGTTAGAAAAAGGTATTCTTATAATCACGTACCATACAACTAATAAAATGTCTCTAACATCAGCATTGTATAACAAGATCTGGTTTTTTGTCATAATACGTACTGTGAAAGTGGTTTCGAAGTTGCCGCAGCTATCATTAAGCTGTGACCCACACAGAAAAATGTGTTGATAGTGGTTTTCTAACTAACTGGATATGTCACGTTTTCGGCACAGATATTCAAAAAGTTTCTAAAGGTGGTTAGTGAATTTAATTATATACGCGAAGACACAATACGGCCTAAAGGCGCGGCGTTGACTGCGGATTATTAATGTAATTACAATGCTACGTTTATTTTAAATTTGATTTATAGACGCCATTTGCGATCTAAAATAGTAACTTGCGAAGGTTAATGGTCGAACACTAATCGTAAAACTTTCCTTGAGGCTCCGTAACAAAATTTTAATTAATGCTTTCTTTCTTATCTTAAAGTCGCCAGTCTTCCAGTTTACGTAAGATATAATTTCGAGAAATTTTCAAAAGAATATCTCATTTTTGCACAAGGTTAGGTTTGTTTACCTGGCGGTGAACGTTTCGTTACGAGTAACAAAGTTACGACATCCAAGATTTTAAAATACAAATGTTTTTTAAGACTAATACTTCATCGATTAATTTTATACAAGCACACACTTACATAGATACAGTTATTTTTCATATATAAGGATCCCTATGATAATTCCCCTTACGATTCTACAACCAGACCATTGAATTTACAGCATTCGTTCAACATTTATTCTTCTACAACATATTTCTATCGAAAAAAGAATTAAAGAGAGAAAAATAGAAAAATAGTAAAAGTAAATATTCATTTTCACGCACATCTGTCGTCAACGAAAACCAATATATTAAATAAAATAAGACATAAAAATGTTTTAAAAACATATGTACATTCTACAAAATATTTTTGATTGATGTCAAATGTAAACAACTTTTATTGGGTATTCTAACGGTTTATATAAAAGAAAAGTGCTGTTTTAACATAAGAACCTTCCTAGTGCATCGTGAACTTATCAAAGAATTTGATGATTGTTTATTTTTTGTTTATTTATTTATTTACACTTTTTTGTACACCATAGAAAATCAATAGAAGAAAAAAAATATATAGTACAAGAGGCGGTCTTTCTGCACTATTTTTTTAATTATGCAGAACATGAAACATTAGAGCTGACCAAAGTTTTAAAGAATTGCTATGTTCTTTCCAACATTTCCTTTCTAGATCTAAAGAACGAGTACCCTGGATAAACAAAGATTCAAGTCGATAGCAAAAAATTGAAAGTACATTGCCGGAAATAAATCTCTACTATAGATTTCTAGGTGGGAAGCGGTGTGTATTCAATGTTTTCGGATGAATATTTCGATAAAAATAGTACCAGATATTCATAATTTAAAAAAAATATATTATCTATACTACACTTGATTCATTATAGATTTATTTTACAAAGAAATTTATTTAATGGTTTTACTTACAAACAAGACTAACATAAATGCTTGTATACATGTTTATTTTACACTAAATAAAGTAAACTAAATTACTGCGTTTCTTTAATTTCACGGCATTTATCTGTTACCAACGTGTATTCACCATAAAGTATTTATTTATGGCGAAAGTTGGGGGCGTCGACTAGTATAGTCCGCAACTATGTATAGAATTAATTGCCAGCGGATTCGAGCTCAACGTTTACTAGCTCCTTTTGCCCGTTGCCTTAAAGAAGCGACCGAGTATTTGTGACTTTATACGGTGGGCGGTAAAGGTTACCTTTGTTTACGATCGCACGTTAACATTGAACAATTGTAATATTGCGCTCTTTGTTCATATCCAAATAGTACCATCAATTAAACAAATAGAAATATCAAATGATGTTAAATAAAACAAAGAGATTTAACTTCTCGACGTCAAAATTGAAGGGAGGGAACCACATACGCTCGAAGCTGACAAATAACGTAGCAGGTTAAAACAGATCTCTCTGCAACGTTTTGTTTTCAATGACCAATTTTCTTTCCGCATTACCAAGTATTAAATAATTCTAACAATGCTTCTTTACGAGCCCGTTCCAGAAATGAGCCGATGTTCGATTTTGAGAGCCCTCTAACCAACCACATATAAATTTACTATGAATATATTTCTAGTTATGTAGTTGACTAAGTCTTTAGGTCATATTTGTTTTTCAGAGAAAAGTAAAGTCTAATACTCGTAATACTTCAATTTTCTTGAAAATGCGAAGAGATCGGTCTAGAAGACGTAACCATCACATCCTGTGAGATTCTACATTGTTTCTCTTACGTAGTCATCGTCATTTTAGCCCATAGGCACCCACTGCAAGACATATGTCTTCTCGAAAGATATCTATGGGTGGAGGGAGGTTTTACCATAATGGCTACCCTTGACAGGTGGGTTGGCAACAACAGTACGGTCTTACGGTACGCAGAGTACAGTTCAACATTTATTTATGTATATTCTATATGAATGCATTTGCTTAGTTTTTTTTAATAAAGCGTAGAGGCAAAGGTAAAATAACAAACGCAATTTCTTACATTTTCTCGAGAATAAAAAACAAAGATATTGAAAAACAGAGATTTCTAAAATATTAAACTTACCTTTAAGAAAAGAATATCAAACAGGATTTAAGTTCATTGGTTATAGTTCCAATATATTCAAAAAATCAAAGGTTTCAATAGAAGAAGCTGCTGCCAACCCTCTGGAAACTTGTGAGCAGTAGTAATCCTATATAATTAATGCACAAAGTCTGTATTATATACACCTACGATCGCAAATCTCAGTCCTCTGCCCCTGGGCTACCGTTGCTCAATGATTCAATGATATATTTATTATTTATTTAAATATTTGTTATACAAAGTGTAACGGCAAACCAAATGCAATGTAATTAAATAATTTTCTACCTGTTTACCATTAGAGCCTAGCTAGGAGTAGGAGAGGATCCTTATTGTATTGCATTTATTGAGTCTTCTTTAACAAAACTGATGGGTCTTTTGTAAATAATCTACCCAAACCTTACAAATACTTACTTTTTCTACATATACTACTTACGTTGAACAATAACACTATTATTGCACGCATCAAATTTAATTATGGTAATACAAAATACCATTATTTCGTTTCTCTGTTAAAAGAACGTCTACCATCAAGTCTACCATCAATAAACTCGTAGTGTGTGTTAGGAATATATAACACGTTACACGAAATGTATTAAAATAATCCAACATCAAAACAAATTTAATAGACACATAAAGCCATCAACAAAAGAAACATTAAGAAACATTGGCAATTAAAAAAAAAAGCAATAGATATTCGTGCGCGAGTGTACGCGCTGTAGAGAGGCGAAAATTAGTAAGACGAATCGTAACGTCCGAATGTGTGAAATATAAAGTAATCGCAGAGTGAGTTATGGCACGTGATAAGGTTTTATCACCCACAAATGTTGTACAATCTCTCTGTAATAACGAAATAACCTTGAATTTATAGTCCTCTTTACGAAATACGTAAAGTACAGTTAGTAGAAAAAAGCATTTTTTTAATTAAGAATTTCGTTGCAAAAATTATCATATAGTTGTCATAGCAGATAACATGAAATATAAATATTGTGGGAACATCTTAGATGGTTATATATGTCGGATAATTAAATCGAAGTTATTGTTAGAGTTTGTTATGGGATGATGTTTCAGAACAGGTCGCCGTAAAAACACCCGTAGCATTAGCTTGAAGGATGCCACCACGGAGAAGGTCAGTCTGATTCTTGTTTCTATCAAATTGGATTTTCCTGTTATTCTTCTCAAGACAAATAGACACTGCAAGTGATTCTTAGTGCAAAATATAATGAACATATTAATAATCAACCGATGCCGGTTCCAACTTTGAATGGGAAAGGAGGGGCCATATCTACAGTAACAGACAAGCCTCGAGTCGCAGGCGGCGATAAATATCTTGACATCGTGGTCACCTAGCGCATAAGAAGTTAGTGAACGTTAGGATTAAACCGCCTTAAAAAAGTCATGAATATAGGGGTCCACTGGTATTATTACTATCCCTAGGAAACATCCCTTTAATATAGGGGTTAAATTCGTTTAATTGAATTTTTAAAAATTAGATTTAGTATGTCACATCTCGAAAAATTACTTTGTACATAGGTATTTCATGGATTTTTAAAGTTTCTATTCAAAGTTCTCGGATTTTTTTTTAAGTTGAAACTTTTTTGCTGTCGTTACAGTTTCGTCTAGCGGGCGCGATGTTCGCCACGGGGACACAGGCTCAAAGTTTTATTGGTCCATAAACTTGCCGAGCGGCCGGTATACCGGTATCCGGTATCTCGTACCGGTCCGTTACTTTAGATACCGAATTTATTTCGTCAAATGCTCATCTCCACTGGTTATGTCCGCTTGTAAGTTTTTATTGAATACGATAGGCAACGAGTCGATCGGTTGAGACGTGGTGTGAGTCGAATTTACAGTTCATATAATAGGAAATGTTTAATACGTACAAACGTATAAGAAAGAAACTTTTAGGCCAGTATGTAGTCTACCCACATCCGTTGACAAATTTATTATATATTTATTTTCAGTACAAAATAGGAAATAAAGTTAAACGCAGAATTATTATCTCTGTATATAATTGTTAATTGTTTTGGAAACTTCAAAAACAACAGTGCAAAAACTTTTTTTAAAAATTTAAAGGCTTTCAGGAAACCATAAAAATCTCGACGATTAAATTACAATTTTGTGCCAAAATTGCGTATGAAGTACAAACATTTTTACTATAATAATTATTGTCCATGTAATCTCTTTTTGGTGGAACTTAATCTATGATTCTTTTTTGGTTATACTCACACAAGAATACTCTTTTAATTTTTCAAATTGTTATTTTTTATATAATACATACATAGTCTATTTCAACTATCCAGCTTATAGTATTAAATGCTACAATTTAATCTAATTTAGACTTCTCATACTAGTGACATCGAGAATATTGTTTGTATAATAGTAGCTAGAATCCTTTTGATTAATGGGAGCATTGTTTTTTTTTCACAATCACACTGAATCAGGCTTCGAACCTGTTATGGGTAAGCAGTGAAGTCGAACGTTACGACGTGCGGACGTTTCGAAAGCGTTGTCGCAAATAATGCAACCTGACTAGTTTAAATGGTGTCGCCAGTGGCAAAAGTGGCATCACCACAACACACTCTTTCAAACGGGACCGTTTTAATTATATTACTCATACTAATATTTTAAGCGAAAGGCTAACAAAAAGGCTGAAGAGCTGGAATTAGTTCTAAAATTACCGGTTAAAATCATATTCCAATACTTGACAGAAAACATCTATACTACACTACTACAAGAAGCATAACAGTGCAATTTTTTTTTAAATTACAAAACAAACTAATGGCTGCTCGAGTCTTAAGGTTTTTCTTTTTTATTGCCCCTGTTACTAGGGACCTCTCGTTATCTCCTATCTTGGGAATGCCAAAGGCCTTTGACTTTCAATTTAACAATTTTTTAAGTAATTTTTATGTTTAATTCTCCTTTTCCTTGAACACATTTTCTTTCGTTCCTTTCGTCTATCTTCCAACGCAATTTCTTCAGTACTTTTTTCCAATCTTTTTCTCTATCCATATCTCACCCATCTTCTCTAAAATTTCCTTAGTATCGCAGTCACTATTTTTCTTTATTTATATTTCTTTGATCTACTTTGTGTATCACTTTTTTTTTGTAAAATTTTTAGACTTCAAGATGGATAGACGATGTTGGTAAGGTCGTCGCAATAGGGATACAGGCAGTTTCCAAATAGCCTTATTGGAAATTTTTTGGGGCAAGCCCATGTCAATAAGTATACTTCATGCGGCTAAAATATGAAGGTGCAGAAGTAAATTCAAATTGTACTTCGTGATTGTAAAATCACAGACTTGACATTATGAACAAGATACCGAATTTTTAATTTCCAAAATTCTCAGAAAACTATTCTCTAAAACAGAACTACATATCTTTTTTGAAATATAAGAGTGTTGGGGTGGACTTCCTCCTCGTGATTGTCACTGCGATAGTCAAAACACAGCTATTGCTTCCAATGCATATATAATACGCAGTAACAAAATAGTCTTTTAAATAGTTATAGGAGCTATTCTGGAAAATAGGTGACTCGGCCTAAATGTAAATATTTTACGTGAAAGTGATTTCAGAAAGAATTTGTTTTCAGATCCTATCGCTTTTGAATCCCTTGCAGCTTTAAGCTTAAGGATGCTATTATTAGAGCGCGCAATCTGTTTCCAGTTTCGAACCAAATTGTGTTCTTGTATTTTTCTTGTGGTTTTCATTATATGGCACACAAGCGGTTAATGACACTTTGTATACGATAATATGTATCAAGTGCGGCGTGTCCTATGAAATGCATTAAACCTTTCCGTTGTTATGAAAGATTAAAGTTACCTTTTTTAATCCTATTATTTTAAATACATAGAAGTAGTTTTGATTTGAATATTTAATATACAAGTCACTAAACAGAATGTTTTTCCTATCTCTGAAGACCTTCTGATTACCTTCACGATCTAAAACATGTACGCTTAGTCGCCGCACACTCCGCCAATTTTCGGCAAATCAACAAGGCTACATCGATTCGATACATTCAGCAATATCAATCGATTAAAAACATCAAAAAGTTCCGTTCGACAAACGATTTCCTTAGTTTTGGCAACGACCGGAACCAATCGCGTCCGTATGCGCCAAAATTGAGAAGCACGCGTCGTTAATGAAAATTACACTCACTCGAAATAACTATACGTCCACTTCGAGAGGAACGTTATGAGAAATAAAAATTAAAATAACAATTTTTTTTTTACTTTTTATTATATCGTACGGTACTCTTGAGGGCTATTTGTTATTTGTCAAACAGAATTTAAGTCAAGTTCGATGTTTTATATACTTTTTTTTTGTTGAATAATTTGTCATTGTCACTAATTTGTGTACATATGTACACTCGAGTGTTTTTTTTTTGGGTCTTGTAACTTTTACGATTTCTAATTTATTTGTACGTATTTCGTAAGATTATTAAGACACCGAAAGTAGCAATAAATCAATCGAATCGCAGAAATTTAGCTATAGTGCAATTATGACCTTTTAGTGGGTGTGTGTAATCAATTTGGCCCAGAAACACGGAAAGCGTCGGCGACCTTCGTCCGCGCATCCTCGGAGATATAATGACGCATGGTCCTGCGCCAGTTAGCGATTGGCAACGATGGCCTACTAATTGTTGTCTAGAAACTGCAGACAAATGCGAAATATAAAGGTCAACTCGGGATATTTAAACAAGGTTAAATAGATGTTTGTTTATCTAATCCTATTTAGAATCTTCCATTATTAAATACGATCCTATTCACATCTACTTCCTTAAGAAGATATATTATGATTCATAATATATTATAGATGACCCACTTATAGATGTACACATATAATTTTCCGTCAGTTCTTCCATATGTTTAGGTGGTATTTATGTTATCATCACTGGTGATCTTTCTTGAGTTTAAAGTCTTTTTATCACTAAGGATAGCATCATCATCATCATTTTAATCAAAGGGCATCTACTGATGGCCATAGATCACCCTTATAGATATCCAATAAGACCGGTTGCAAGTAACTTGCACCCAGCGCTTTCCGAAGACATGTGATTGGATGTGGTTATCAATGTGGTGTCTCCAATCCAGAACTTGAAAGCCCTAACGGACATCTGTCCTTCGCGGTTTGTATCGTGCTAGTATTTAGAAAAAGGATTTTTTATTCAGTATGTATTTGGCGGATGCACTAGAAATGTACTTTCTTTATATATCTATCTACTTATTAATTAAATAATTAAATAGATATATTATTTGTCACAGGCTTTAGTGTTCTTATTACTTTATAGTAACATTATTAAATGACACATTCTAATGTTCTAAATAAACAAAAAATTAAGATAAAATTAATTGCGCACATATACAACTAATATTTATTTATTGTTAATATGTTTGTGTGAAGATTGTTAGTAAGAATTTTAGTCCATAAGTTTCAAAATAATAAGTACAGCAATCAATAACGAATGTATTTATTGGTCTTTCCCTGTCTATATTTAACATCACAGATATAAAAGGTGAAGGCAATATTCTGTGAAAATCTATTATTTTTGTGGTTACGTACATAATCTGTTAATAAATTTTATTTATGGAACATGCTTCAATGAACCAAGGATAATGTGGGTTTTATGTAACCTCATTGATTGCCCTTAAATGTTTATTCGTAGAGCAAAATCTGTTATTTATAATCATTTATTAATGGATAGTGTAAGATAACGACAAAAGAAAAGTAAGCAGTATTCTTTCTATAAACTACAAGCTGTATCTCCGTCTCTCTAACGGTCTCTTAGAGTGTCATAGAAAAACTTAGTCGCTCGTAAAGCCGTGGCCTCTCCTTGTTTATGTTTCGGATTCTACTTCAAGAACCAATCTGGAATGAGGCGATCCGTTTATGAATGAAAGTAGCCGACTTTCTTAATGTGTATGCGTATATATATTTTCCATTTTTACCTTTATTTTTATCACTGTTTTGTCTCTTTAACTTTAAATAAATAGCCTATCGCATTGGTAATTTGTAGCAGCAGTGGGAATCCCACAAATTGCACGAAATAATAAACATAAACAAAATTGTATTTATTTTCTTTATGATAAGAACAACGCGTACGTTATTGGTCACCGTTTTAGTTGTCAAACTCGACAACTTTTTTTGTGTAAATTGATTCAGTTATGATATTGTATATTTCTGTTAGAACAATAAAGTTTAACTGATGATGCCTCAAGGTTCTGCAGTCGAGACCGCAGACCGACAAGCGCGACAAAGCATGTCATAGGACAAAGTTGACAGATTACCTTGAACCGAAGATGTCGGATATAGGCCGATTTTTATTGATCCTATTGAAAATCTATGGGAGAGGCTTCTCTGCGAGTACTTATCTAGAGCAGTACCATGTACTAGTCGACTTGTAGCCTACATTTACTAAACTGTAGCATAGTTCCGTGTATAAAATTTACGGCGAGGTATACAATTCATTTATCATCTTGCAACCTGTATCCTCGTAACATTTTTTTATAAAATATCTCAAATATAAGCAATATTTTTTTGGTGAATTCTCGTGAAATATCTTAACGTCGCAAATTTAACGATATTTTTATTCATATCGATTGGTTAGTGGACGAATCGTTTGGTTTATTAGATGACATTTGAAGATAAACATCTGAAGCTCTAACAATTTATACTATAATTATACTAATTAGTAAAACGACAGTGGTAGCCTGGCCTCGACCCGTGTGTCAATTTGACATTTATAAAATCTCATAATGTTCGCGCTGGCACCGCGAGACGCGTTCGTACGAGTGTATAATCTCATATAACGTTATTTCTCTCCGACCGTTGAGACCAATAAAATGTAGTTTCGTAATACTAATCACATTACACGAAGAAAAAATAACCGAATAGCTAACCGCATGAGGTCCGTTGATTTATCGAGCCGGTGTGAACCCGTGCTTACCGCGGCACAGCTCGTTTTTTTACAGCATGATGAATATTTTCGGTACCTCATATTGCTCGCTTGATGGCAATTATAAATGGCCCGTGTTAAATACATACTTCTAGTTCTTCTCTTTTGTAATGTCGCGGATGAGCAGCCGGTGAATCACGCTTCTGTGGTTAATAAACAAAGATGTACGCTACGACCGCTCTGCGTTTAAAATTACAATTTCTGATATGATACAGAGGTAATTGGTGGTGAATTCATAGCTCATTTTATATCAATCAATTTGTAGTACACTCTATCCAAAAAATAAATGTTTCAGAAATGATACATATTGTAATGATAACATAAAAAGAAACAGTTTTATAAGTTTAGAAAACTTCATATTAAAATTAATTATAGTGTACTATATGTCCCTGTACGCTTTGTACTGTGAGAATTTATTGACCTCGTATACTGCAATGGGAAAAAAAATAATGTAACATATTTCAGACTTCTCATTTTATGCAGGTAATATGTATAAAACCTTTGAAACTTTTTATACCTATAATCAACCATCCTGTATGTGTCAGAAGTTACTAAAATTACGTGTTAAAATGATCTGGACAAAAGAAAGACAAAGTCTAAAAGGTCTTCGACCTCTTGATGTATAAAAAATGAGAGTGAAGTGATATCTTTGGGATTCCTATGCTTTCCAGAAGGCGCCTATAGGCTGATAAGATGACGATGATTGTCAGTAATAGAGGAAACCAAAAATATAGGAAAGTATAGAGTTTTACATTTATCCCATTAAAGCTTTTACATCTGGAACCAATCACTCTGTATACTTATACAATCCAGCGTTGATAAATAGTTAAGATACATGTGTTTTTATGAACGAATTTACAATAATACATACAGATAATAAAATAGTTTTTTTTATTTAGATTAAATAATTTTTTTTATTACTTTATTGCAGATCATATAGATGTAATATACGAATATCAAATTAATAATACATAAGTACATTTGGTGGTCTTATAGTTTTAATTTCTTACACTTTGGATGGAATGGAAAAGGCTATATTATAATCTTAAAATAAACTTCCCGTGATTAACTAAATCTTAATAGCCCGTTTATATTTGAAATGGAACATCTGTAATAAAACAACTCTTTTCTACCAGTTTTTTGTATAAGATTCGTAGCGACATTTATATTAGCACATTTTAACTACTTCCATTAAATATACAATCGAAATGGCCGTTAAAATTCAATCTGAACTTTTTATTTCGGGGTTATCGAAAAATGAACTAATAAAAATTATGAACGTACGGCAAACTTTGACCCAACAAACCGGCAAAACGAAAAAATATTTTACATTCCATTGAAGATCCCTGGTTTCAACGAGAAGAATTACTAAGGAGTTTTTGGCTGCTATATTTCTACCAATAACTTCTTTTTTACCTAGAACTCTTTCAAAGATAAATACAGACGATTTAACATAAACAATAGTTTTAATGTATTTTAGCAATGTTTATGTTATGGAATGAAAACATTTCTCTCTGAATGTTTCAATATAATAAAAACCGTTTGCCTCAATTTCTGTTATAATCAAAATAAATATATAGTTTAAAAATATTTTTTCTTAAACACAAAACATTAATATATTAATACAACATAGCTTATATCATAATATACTTCTGATTTTCAATTCCTAGTACACATTATGCAATGTGTTAATAACATTAAAAACAGTATTTTTTTCATGAATATGAAGGTGGATATCTATTCAAAATTAAATAAATTCGATTGCATGTTTCGCAAATGAGCAATATCATATTAAACAAGCGCGTAAAGGCATTTAAATTCACGTTCCAGCTGCAACGGATATAAGTGTTTATCTTATAAATTACTTCACAATTAAAAAAAAAAAAACACTTTAAAATTCACTAACTTGTGAATGTTTTTTGTAGACATGTTCATTCATACAAAAATCTATAATTGTTGACACTGGCATTTGTGAATATTAAATACACGTGTTTATTAAAAAATACCACTATTAATCGTGATCTTTAAGAGGAAAAGATTATTTAGTAATTATATATAAATCCATCAATATTTATTTCCTGTTAAATACGACTAATTCGAATCGTAAATTTGAACATCGCAAATTCTTGATTGGCCGAAGGTTTTCCTATGCTATCTTTAAACCTTGAACAATTTATACTTTATGATTCATTTGATAGTGTTGACATTTAAACCTTAAAAAAAAACAAACACATTAATATTCCATCTACTAGACGATCGTAAAGTTAGTTTATTTTACCAAATTTATTTATTATCGTATAGAGTCCATCGTTCAGTTTATTTATTATATGCGTAATATGAGAAAAGAACTTTAAATTTTTTTATTCGAAATAAATTTTTAATTATTCATATAATTGGTTCGCGCAGTCGAATTTAGCACAAATAAAATTCTAGTTCATTTATTATAAATCATTTAAGTCATTATGAATTGCAAATGCACATTTAAATTGGATTATCGATTCTAAACTTTTTTTTAATATTCACGAAAAATTAGGTTAACAGATTGTAGGTATTTTTATATATTTATCCAATAATTTATATTGGTAATCACATACAATAATATACAGTGACTACTTGTGTATTATATGTACTTATTCTTCTTTCTTTGTTTTCAGCAGAAGGTCGCCCATTACGCCTCCCAAAAGGTCGCCACCAAGGTTCGACTACCCGAGCCCAGCAACTTCCGGGGACTTTGAGTATGTCATCGGTCTACATAGTGGTGGGCCACTGCAACTTCAGACCAGCAATTCTTCGTTCTTTTAAGGATTCCTCATTCATTATTCTAACTTGCAGCTAAACTTCGAGCATTTCCCTCATCATTGTTTTCTAGGTGACTTCTTATGAGAACCGTCGTAAATGATCACGTCTCAGATCCGTATTTCATCACCGTATTATGGACGAGAAGAGGTTTCTGAGCTAACCGAACGCTGCCTATCCGAGTTGGATTTGTATATATTTATATATATATATACATAGTGTGTGGGAGTGAATCACGCAGGCGAATAATAGATGTTTTTAGATATTTTTTAAACACTTTAATTTTTCACTTCTTACATAGTTGATACCAACCGGCCCATCGCCATCTTCCCAGAGAATGCCATAATTCATTCCTACTCTTCATTCATTCATCAATCAATCGCTCACTTCCTTCACTCTTACGTTCCGTTCCCACATATATACAGACATATATATATATATATATATATATATATATATATATATATATATATATATATATATATATGTTTATTATATATATAGATGTTTTTAGATATTTTTTAAACACTTTAATTTTTCACTTCTTACATAGTTGATACCAACCGGCCCATCGCCATCTTCCCAGAGAATGCCATAATTCATTCCTACTCTTCATTCATTCATCAATCAATCGCTCACTTCCTTCACTCTTACGTTCCGTTCCCACATATATACAGACACACATGTATGTGTACACACACACATATATATATATGTGTGTGTGTGTGTACATATGAAATATATTTATGAGGACCATCGTTTCTTTAATATAAGATAATTAAGAGGCATTAGTACAAGTATATTGTAACACCGTAAACGATTGCCCACAAAAGAGTTACCGTTATATTGGACACGAGCCTTCTAGAATATAATAGAAATAATTCTTAGAAATTCCAAAGGCGATTGTCATAACATATTTCGTTTAGAACGAGTTATTTCACATATTTCTCTGCTAATGCCTCAGGTTATTATTGTACATGAAGTACACGAAGACTTGAGTTGCCAGACGCGTACATCGTGTTGCGTGTTAGATCCAAATAAAATAGTCTTAACCTGCAAGCTTGTCTCCAGAGTTTTTTCACTTTAGTTATTTTTGTAAAAAGGTAGAGGATATATATACCACATATAATAAGGTGATTGGTTATTGATTTTAAAAAAAAAATCAATATATATATCATAGGAGCAAACGTGTAGCTCAAAATTCAAATCAGAAGTTTTAAGCGTTTCGTTTTTACAGCAAAAAAAAATGTAACATATTTCAGAAAGATCTCTTTATGCAGGAGATTTGAAAATTGGTGTAAAAGCTTTCATCGCTTCAAACCTTTTATTTCTTTAACGTTGTTTCGTTACCTTCCTTTATGTCCATCTATTAAATTAGACAACAGGCAACCCAAAGCACAAATATGAAATTTCAATGAACGAAAGATCATAGCGAGTTTTTTTTTGCCAACATTAAAGAATATAATATGATTATTAATCACACATATTCCATACATCATCACACATTGATATATTTATTTTAGTTTTGGTCTTCTAAAATTTTATTTGTATTAATCAGAATGTACTTCGTAATTGGCAAATTTCATCTATTAATATTTATATTTTGTTATCATAAAATATGGACGACAGATAAGTAAATAAATATACTGTACTAACTTTTAAAGACAAATCAATCGCAAGATCTAATTAAGTAGCGTATTTTTTTTAAATAAAATGCCCGATTATGCAATACAAGGACTAAATTTTTCATTATTTAATAGAACATACCTACGAATTGACTCATCACGATATCTATTAAACCATAAAGCTTAGAGAAGTAAATTTTTTTAAGAATATACCTTATATTGAGTATATATCAGCCAAGAACGAATTTAATTTTAACTAAACCACTCATGTTTTGTGCCGAGCGAAGCTTTATGGTGACAGCTAGTTATACATATATAAAAATTAAAAGTAGAACCAATGTCTGTCAACGGAGTGTGTGCATTCGATATTAACATAATTTATAACTGTATTTTTTAAGTTCTCCGTATTAGCATAGTGGGCACGAAAATATAAAAATCTTTTTAAAAAAGAAACATTAATTTTTATCGCCTTTTAATTTACGACCGTTGATAAATTTTCGGAAAACTAAAAAATTTTAAATATTTTATAAATACTATGGTATGACCACACCTTGTCAACATATTCGAGGTCAGCTACAACTGGTCCTGCATGTTGCACATTTATATATTGTCCACGAGAGCCGATCTGTCAGGTTCAATGCTAAGCGGCTAGTCTTTAGCAATAATTCGCGCGAGCCTGCAATTGTGGTCTAAACTCACTCCATTTAGATCGTGAAGATCTTAGAATGTACACTACCGGGAACTAAATAAGTTGCTTGTAATATTTTTTGCGAAAACAAAAAAAAAACTTGCTATGCTTACTACTTTTGCAAGCCTCTATTACACTCTAATATTTTTTTCAAAAACTTGTAATTATTCTACGAATGGCGTAATTAAGAAATATATAATAATACTGGAATCATAGATCACTTTGTAGATATATTAATCTATGTGTTTTATTTAAATAGTGTCTTAAATAAGTCAATGTAAACTCTAGTGAAATTAAACAAAGAATAAGATTCCCAAAAAAAATGCTTCTTCATTTTCAACACCGTACGTATTGGAATAAATACATTATTTAAATGTTTTTGAATTATCAATTATAATTATTTCTATTTTATTAACTCTGATATAAGTTCTTAGTATATCAATTACTTTATAACCTGCTTAAAGATTTAGGAATGACATCAGCTCATTTCTTCCATCAGAATTGGCAAGACTATTTAAAATATGATTAGATAAGGAGGAGTCTGGTCAGAGAAAGTGAACGGCAATGCTAGGAGACATATTTATACCTGCTACGACTTTCGTCAGCCCCGTACCCTGCCTCTCTCCTGCACCCTGTCTGACCTAGCACCCGTATGGTGAATCCATGGAATAATGAGAACTTTCGACTAGTATATGTACTTTGTCGAATTTTATACCATATACCTGATCACATACCTAATGATATTCTATATATACTTGGCAGGCCGGTTGGCAATACCAGTGTGGTATTATGCTTATTGCAAAAAGTATGAATTACTTACAATTGTGTCTTGAAAATCGAACTCCCAACCTATGATCGAAGATTGAAGTCTCAGTACTCTGCCGCTGGGCTACCACTGGAAAAGGGTATGAAACCCTAACCTTATTAAATCTTCTTACATCTATAACCAATCACCCTGTATATGCGAGATAATTGAGGAAACAAATAAAGTCTAAGTACTATAAATATACGATATGATATACATATTTTTAATTAATTAAATCACAGCATTCCTGCAGCTTACCACTTTATAGCTTTTACATCTATAACCAATCACACTGTACATTAGGCAAGTTAAAAAAAAAGTTAATTATAATTCGGCGCTGGATATTTCCTCGAGTCAATTAATGGCGCAGAGGACTGGTCGGCAGTAGGGCGGAGACACACGCGCCGGTAGCGAGGCAGCGGTCACGCGCGACGTGACCCGCCGTGATTGATAGCGGTTAGATAGCGATCTCTTCCGCGTCTCAAACGTCGCACGCGTTGTGTGATACGGCTCTTATTTAAAAAAAAACTGACGGTACTCTATTTCAATTTTAACTGTATCTATGTTCTTTTGTTTTTAAGTGGTTAAATCGATATAAAGCCAACTATAGGTAAATATTAACCATGCGATGGAGATGGTTATTCTAGATATTTTTCCGTCAAATCTAGTCAGAAACTAGGAGATATACGAATGAATGTAACCGGCATAGGTTAGCGAATAGAAAAGTTGAAGTGAAGTGGCATTGAGGAGACTATATAGCAAACAGAACAGATAGCCTCTGGTGTTAAGGTTCTGGAGTGGATGGCAGACCGATAAACAACAGTAAACAGTGGCCTGACGATCTTGGACAACAAGCAACCCAAAGACCTTACTGGTCTTGCTTGTTAATCTATGGGAGAGATCTTTGTCTACCAGCAAAAATTTGATGTGAATCATGTTATGCTGCTAGCCGATTAAGGCTTTGTGTTAAGATTCATTGAAATTAAACTGAAATAAACAGAATTCCGTGTGCGAAAAATTACTCGATTGTAATTCAGCTACAACGACGACGTTCGTACGAATAGGAACTATACCCGTTTAGCCGTATAGAGTAGTGAATGAAGTGTTAAGTAGGTTGACGAAACGTGGACTATTCGGTGGTCAGAAGCGACATCGGCCTCTCACTACCACCATCACCTGAATCTGAGCGATGTCCATCATTGGGCGTCCTATGAAAGAAATGATAATATAAAAAATCTAAATAGTATAATAAAATAAACGATATAGATAGATATTCACTAGTCTGTAAATAGATTTAAAAATATATTAACATTTTTAATTCGACAATATTAAATAAAAAAAAATAATCAAAAAGAAATCAACGATGCCTAGTTTTTTAAATAATTTATTCGTATTCGATTCATGAGTGATCAATGATTCAATCAGAATCATTGACAGCGATCACTTATGTATGTTATGATATTAAGAGCTCTTTTTGATGGAAACTAGAATCAGAATGAGCTCCCTTATAAAGGCAGTTTTTTAATTTAAAGCTTTGAGGGTTCCAAACTCGACCTGTCCTGAGAAGAGCCTTAAACCTTAAACTTAACTTAGGCTGGTTTTTTGTTACTGCTTTACATCCTTGACACAATATTAAGGCAATTCATTCTCAAGCTTTGTTATTACTAAAATTTTCGTACACACTATGACATGTTTTTAGCACATTTTACTTCTTAAATTGATAACATAATAATTCTGAGAAATTACATAGGAGTACATTATAATACAATATAAATATGCAGGTGCATAGTTGTCCACAATACTAATTTTACATAGCACTAGCTGCGCCCGCGACTTCGTCCGCGTGGAATTTAACAAAAATGAAATTGTTTATTTAGTTTTTGTCTTCGTTTATTTTTCTAAAAGCGTAAGACCGGTCGTAGTGCCGATCTTAGGGGGAAGGCATCCCTTGCAATGATGATCTAGGTAATTATATAATAGAGAACATACACACACTATTAGATATTAACATATATAGTTTTTCATTTTATTTCGAATACACATTTTATTTATCACACTATAGTTTTTTATTAAAACATTGTACATAATAAATCAACACACGAAAATGTTTTTAGTAAGTAATATATATGCGGAATGTTATATAAAAAAAACATTCATATACACGGAATGAAATAATTCGAAGTTTTACATCGCATACTTAATTAAAGTTAATTGTTATTTAAAACGAGAGTTGTGTACATTTTGGTACGAAGCAATAGATAATAACCGGACAGAAGTCGACCGACGGCGGCGTTTAAATCATTTCTGCTTCCGAATTGATAATGAATGAAAATTTATTCAAAATAATCCAGTAAAAATTACACGCCAAATTTATCAATGTTCGGACTCGGACTAATAATTGGGAGCGTGAAATTTTAAACAACGTTCGGTGTTAATTAAATAAATATGACCATATGAACGATATATTAAAATTGTTTTTTTATTACGCCTGATGCGTGGTCCAGCGGAAGAGGAACAGAAGCCTTTGCTTCGGTGCGAATTATATGATATAATATCTCAAGCAAACAGTCTAATTCGTGTCACAAAAAAGCATTGTGTCCAAGAAGTAACGCATCAATTGAATTTGTAGTAAAGAAGCATAGCAATTTATCTTGAAACGCCTGTGACGAGTTTTGAGCAGTGAAAAGTTCCTGGCCTATTTCAATTCACATAATAAATTAATCACAGCTCACTCGGTGTTTGGCACTGGTCGATCTAACATCTTCTGAAGATGCCCCGTAGAGGGATGAAACACGTGTAGAGTAGCATAACGGTGGTAGTTGTGTTTCGCATTGTTTACCGCACGCGCATTTATCAGCGGGCTGGCGGGCGGTGCATTTCAGTGCACGACTACTTCTGCATAGCGGAAGTAGCTATATATTAGTCCCTTTTCTTAGTTACTTAGACTTCCGCAAAGGTAACGCCTGATTCTATTAGAAATAATAAAATAATGTTATATATTTTAAAGCGATCACTTTATAAAGCGTTATTTGACATGGGTGTAAAATCTCTAAATCTCGCTTTTTGCTGTCAAATGAGCTTTACAATCGCCTTTTAAAACTTTTACTGTATATTTCCAATCAACATGTACTTATTTTGGATTAAAACTTGAATTTAAAAATAATATGAACTTTAATGTATACGTTCCCGTTGAGCAACAGACATTAACACATTATGTTCAGTCAAGTAAAATGAACGTGTGAGACATTTTGTCGTTAGTGACGTTGTTGTGTCATATTCGGTTTCAGGTAAAGATGTTACTCGCAGTCGAACGATATTTGCAATGACGTCAACGTTACTGTGATGTTTGTTCATCTTGTCATATTAAGACATGACTTTATAATTTATTTTTTTAATTTATCTATTTAGTTAAAAGTATATAAAAAGTTACTGTGTAAATAATGGTACTTTTAAGTGTTTGTTTAAAGGGGAAACAGCATGAAAATATTATTATTTACAGCATTTTTTATTTTAATTTCTTTTCCCTGCCATATGTGAGAGAGGGACGTTACATTTTGAGTATAAATAATTTTTCAGACTTTTTGCAATTTTGCTCCTTTCTCATAACAATTTCTTTCTCTACTTTTCACAACACTCACAAAATCTTTCATTATTAACTTTCTGATCTTCCTTGAAGATTCCTGAATATATTTGCTTCTAATATCCACGGTTGCAATAATGCTGCACGCATATATAGTAATCAATAATTAATTTTAATATGTAATTATTTTATTAATTATTTAAAAACCATTGATTGTTTTAAAACAATATTATGGTACACCCTGTCAGTGTACCATATAATTAAGTAACAGCAAAAGAGCTTTACACCTATTCACCATCACCTGTATATTCGTTTATTATTTTTTTCTTAATAGAAAATTTTGTGTCCTCTTTTGTATGTCATGAGATGAATGCCCGGAGGGCTCAATTTGATAAATATTACAAACAATTTTAATTTCCCATATAATGGCATCTTTTAATTTAAACCTACTTGGGCTTCAAACGCGCTCTGGTTTGAAAAGAGGTTACAATTTCGGATAAGTTTTTTTGTAGTCACTTCCTTAATACATTGTAGCATACCAATATGTTATCAGGCGTATTATTACTTAAAAATCCTTTACAATATAAAAGGATTTTTTGGAAATTTTGTTTAAAGAACTTCTTTTTTTTATTACTTGATGATTTACATAGAATTATATTAGAGGGACCGGAAAGTAATGTCGCTTTCTTAAGTTAAATTAACACGACTACATTTCTAATCAACAATTTATTCGCCTTCGTTATCAACAACCTTTTGCCATCTAGTATACAACGTTTTCCAAGTACGAAATAAACTACCAAATGACAATCAAATATCTATGTGCGCAGAAACGACATTACTTTCCGGTCACCCTAATATACTAAACAATAAGAAAAGTATCAGTAATTGTGTTGTATTATGTATTTAAAAAACACCATTTAGGCTTTTTCTCCACTATACAGATAAAATAAAACAACAATATTAAATTCGAAACCAAAGGATATATTTTAATAATATAATGATGAAGTTATTTTATTCGTTGTAATCCTATCACTATATGACAAGCCCCTTTGGAAAATACGTACCATCACGTTGTCTGTCTGTTATATATAGAAGTTTTTTGAATTATTAAATCAAAAAACATTAATTATATAATTAATGAAACAATAAAATATAGTAAATTAATTTTGATTGATTTTATTAAGTCAGGTTACGAATATGCTTTAAAAACCATAACATATATATTTAAATAAAACTCTTTTTTACTGAATAATTTATTCAAATCAAACTATATATAGAAATGAATTAACCACGCCCACAGATCACGGATGTTTATATAGACAGAGAACGGTCGTAGAGTCCGTGGATATATGAATCAAATTTAATTGGCAAGAAAAATAATTTCGGGAACCAATTCGCGGGCATCGTAAATTTGAGACAACATCAAACGTAAGGCTCGCAATATTTCTTGGCGATAGCGTCTGAGCCTGCAGCCTCAGCAACCTTTATTCTGTAACAATAAGAGCGATAGTAAGCTATTTTCAGATGGAAGAAAGTCGGCTGATTGGGCCGCTTCGATCTGACATCGATCCGCCTAATGTGCGAGGCCGGGAACATGTTATAAGATCAGGCGTTTATTTATAATTTCTTACACAGATCATACATATAACAATTACAGTTTCATTGCATTTTTTATGCTTTAAGATATTTCCACCCATTTTTGTTCTAAAAAAAATTCCAAGCACGCTTTAAATACAAAAGTAGTTAGTAAGTAAGTTTTTAGTTTTCTATAAAATATTTGTTCCGTTTCAGTATCAGAATATTTGACAAAAGGTTGTCATTTACTTCTATACATGGTATGTTCAAGGTTTATATTTCTTCTTTTTACCATTAATATGTTAACCCAAGCTTCTTGAGTACTACCAATCTGCAAGGGCAGCATAGGACTTATAAGGTAGATAGACATCACTGTTAAGGTTGTCCATATGGGCTAGATGCAGGTCTCTTTCAACTGGTCCCATCGAAAATTAATGAGGGCAAGCTTATTGCCCGCTGTAAAAATTTAAGGCTATAACAATTATCATGGCTATAATTGGTCCCTTAGTACCAACATAAAGTCAAAAGAGGTCTACCACCAGTGAATTGATTTTCAACATCTTGGTCTAAGGGCCACTAGCACTCAACTCGAGCATCTACCAGCTATAATGGTGATGATTGTAGTGGGGATTATTCCTTAGCCATAATACTTGCGATAACAAAACTTCTGTAGTTTATTTTTAAATATTAACGTTACATAGTGCAGTGAAACTAGTTTAACCGCTATCGCTAATGAATTAGGCCATAGTAGAAGTATCGCAGCGTAATGGGGTGAGCGATTGCGAGCGCTACGCATGCAGAGCACGTTCCTCGTGGAGAAATTACGCGCGTCGATCCCACAGGATCGGCCCCGGATTCGGTCAATCGATGCGTCTCCCAGGAGTACGTAGGTGCGGCGGTATTAGCGCAGAGCGCCCGATTCGAAAGTATCGATACTTAGGCAGGGTCTCTGAAGAACTTTTACGGTGCAACTCGGGGCTCGGGTGTCGTTTTTTTCTTTTAATTTTTATTACAACCATTTTAATTAATAAACTCTGTTGAAAAAAGAAACATTGGTAAATTATATCCCTCGCCATGGCTATGCCTCTGATTTCCTTACGTGATCGTATAACAGACGAACATACCTATTGTCGAACGAAAGTAACTGGTATAACCAAGTAGGCTTGCCTTAAAGTGGCATGGAAATGCCACATATCACGCAAAATAGATGAACATTGGAGCCTTAAAATTCTGCGTAAGGGAGCAAGGCGCTTTCGATCTGGCTTCAATAAAATCTATGTAGGGACCTATGTCTAAGAGACATTCTACGACTGAAGTTATGATAATGAAGTAATAGCTTGCTTAAAATTAAATAATATATAATCATCGCATAAGACTATAAAAAGGTTTATTTAAAGTGATCTTACATCTACGTCTTAAACGCTATTAAACGTCTTACAATGTATAACCGAACAGGTGTAGTATACATTTTGTTTTAGTTATTGACAAGTATTGTTCATTCAATGTGCATTTAAATCTACTGAGGGTTTGATGTCTTACATCAAAAGGCTCATAGTGTTAACTTGAGATGACATGTTATTTATTTTACCTAGAAACCACCGACGTCTTAGTTCACTCAGGCGGACGCTTTTCGAAATAAATAGCCTTTAAAAGCGAAGATTGGGAAGGGTGGTCTTATATATATATATATATATATATATATGTATATATATATATATAAAATGTAAAAATACGTAATCTTCTAATTATTATTTTTTTATTGTCGATTCTGCAATTTCGTCGGAAAAATCATCATGGTTTTCTGATTGCTTTACTACTACCTAAAGAGTATTAAGAGTATTGTGAAAATAAGCACAAAACAAACCCATCTAAATTAGGTTTGTATTCTTCGCAGGTCAAGGCGTTTTAGGTCAATTTGATTGTAGTTTCTTTGAAATTGCTGTAAATAATGCAACATAAATTATAAGGTGTGAGAGTACATTAAAAAGAAATACTTTTTACAAACAGCAGATATCGATAACGACAAAAGTAATAATATTTATAAAAGAGTCACCATGTGAGCAATAATACAGAGCTTTCGCATCTGAAGCCGACGTAAGTCGCAACACAAGTCTGAACCAAAACAACATAACGCAAAAAAATATTATTTTGAAAACCCCTCCGTGCGTTAAACACCACCCCGGGGGCCGCAGTGGTCCCCTCTCCCCCCCTCACCGCCCCGGTCCGTCTTGCCCCACGGCTCCGAGTAACGCCGCTTTATGCAATGTGTACGTGCGTGACAATCACACTTTATTGCCTGCGACGCGAAATTGAATGGATCCGGGTTACGCTCTTCGCTATGATACGAGATTCCGCCGATCCGCTGATACAAATCTCTATTTAAAAAGAGAAACTAGACTAAAAATTCTTTACACTTGACGACTTTATCAAGTTTTACTCGATCACCAAAACATAGCTGAATGTCAAGACTAATCATCGAAAATAGCGGACAACTTGGGGCCATAATTGAGGCAGTTTTGAATCATTTATTAGTTTATTTATTTGTATAATTAATCACATTGTATCATTTGCAGCGACCACTTGCACGCATTACGAGAAGAATACTAGAAGTACTCAATTTGATAGAAACTACAATCACTCGGTGTTTGGCACTGGTAGGTGTAACATTATTTCTGAGGATGCCCCGTGGAGGGGTGAAACACGTGTTGAATAAATTAACGGTGGTAGTTGTGTAATTCGCATTGTTTGCCGCATGCGCATTTATCAGCGGGCTGGCGGGCGATGCACTCCATAGCACGACTACTGCTGCATAGCGCTAGTAGCTTTATATTAATCCCTTTCTTACAATCAGATTGAACTGCTCTAAAATGGCATTCTTCATCTTATAGTCACATAGGTTCCAGTCGCACCCTTCACATAAGACGAGCCTACAAGAAAGTCAGGCGGGTTTTTTTGTGATCACTATTACAATATCCTTAAAAAATTAACATAGAAATTTATTCCCAAGCTTTAATTATCATATAAAAAATCCTATACGCTCTTATAGATTCACGTCTACCGGCTTGTGGTTGCCATTCGAAAACTCTTTGCCGACATTTGGCTCAAAAGAAGAAAATAATAAAATTTTTGATGGAGCATACTTCGTTTTTTTACACGATGCGAAGTTATGATTTAATATTCCCAATACCATGATTTAAAACTCATCAACTGATATTTAAATAATAATTTTTCTATTCGGATTGAAGATAAAATGGAAGAAAGAAATGACGCCGACTTTAAACATAATAAAGTTGGAATATTTAATGGCATCAGGCGTTACCTTGCGGAAGTCCATCCTAAGTAACTGTCCCCAAAACGACGGTAGCGGTTGTGTGATTCGCATTATTTGCCGCATACGCATTTATCGGCGGGCTGGCGGGCGGTGCACTTTGTTGCACGACTACCACTGCATGTGCGGAAATGGCTAAATTATTCCTTTTCTTACAAAGTTGGAATACATGTCAATTGGCAGCCAATAACATTTTCCCTTTCTGACCCAGATTATATAACGTTCGACGTTGTTAATTTAGTATAGATTCCTTTTAATTAAATAAAGAATTTAAATAGTTCTATATTATAAATATAAAAAAAAATAATCAACGCATTATGTTACATTAAAATGAAAATTAGCAAATAAAAACTAACGTACGAAATAACTAATATTTATAAATCTGTTTTACGTCACAAGAATTGTCCGCTACACCGCTGCCCCTCTAGAAGCACGTACAATTTTTATTCCAATAATTCTTTTTAAATATGAAACGTTATTTTTCTGACAAGCCAATGGTTTTGGATGCGTCGTTTCCGTCTCCCCAAACGACGTCATATCATTTTTCAACACGTAAATGCTGTTCGGATAATTTTAGAAAAATTACTTTCTTTAATAAACATGGACGGGATAAATTACACGTTATAATGAAAGTAATATAACTATTTTTCAGGATCTTAATAACTAACTAGACGTATTACTAGTATTAAAATAAAAAATACACAAAGGAGCCTAAATTATAATAAACACATTTTAAATAGATACAAAAATGAAAACTATTATATTCTGTAGCTGTAACTATATTAAAATTTAATATTTGTTGCATATAATGCTCAATTTTTTTACAATAAAACGAAAGAAAAATATAGTAACAAAAGCACAATCTAACTTGCTCGTCGAACAATGTTTGCAATGCTTTGTAAGTAATTGTTTTAGCAAATATATTTATAAAATTTTCGATAATCTGAGAAAACAAAATAATACAAAATTAAATATAATAATATAATTTTTTTAATAGCCTCTGAAACTTTTACAGGATAAAACTTAAGATTTTTTTTTTAGATCGAGAGGAGTTGGGTACTAGAATATTGTTTAAATTTCTAGCAATGGATTCAAAACTGTTCGGTAGAATAGAGCAGTGGTAGTCCTGCGGTATAGGACTGAGATTTGCGATCGTTGGTCGCGGGATCGATTCCCGGAATACAATCTTATATATAATTCACATATTGTGTATTAACTATTTAATATTGTGTGCTTAAAAATAAGTTTCCAGAGAACGGGCAGCAGAGTCCTCTGTGTAATATAATATCACACTACGGTCACCAACTCGCCTGCAAAGTGTGGCTTAAGTTATGGCTCCCATATAGATATCTTTGAGGAAGGTTTAAGGTTTACAGTAAGCATCTACGGGCTGGAACGACAAGAGTAGATTTAGAAACAAACAAACTTCGAGTTGAAATGAAATTTGTTCTTGATAATCTCTGGAGAGCAACATACATGGAAGGTTATGTTTTATTTTTTTTCCTTATTATTCTTAGTCGCTATCGTTAACTTTTGCCGACTACTGACAAAGTGTATTATTTCTGGGGTATAATTTTTGCAGACACATAACTTTTTTTACTTTTTATGGAAGACCTATGCCTTATTTAACATTATTACCTTTCTTAACATACGGCCTTTTAATATCAACCCAATTGTCATTTTATTTTATACTCTTCTATACTGGTATTTTATACCACTTGTTTATCTTATAATTTATAAAAAATTAACTCTCTAAATTATTTACATCTTCGGTGTACATGCACTCTATTTAAGAATAGAGTGCTCTGTGTACACATTTTTTTTATGTGGAACGCTGACTACAAGGTGAATGTTTTGCTGAATTAATGAGTTTATTAGACAAAACTTTCACTAGCGTAAAATATTCAAACAATACAGGAAAACACGATGCAATATTGTAAGGAAAGATAATGAACAGCGTGCTTGTACAAAAGCGAATTATTAATTCAGCTTTCGGCGATGAAATCCAAGATCCCGCTGCGATTCTCATACTAACGACGCTATTAACATCCAATCAATTGCGTTAATAAAAAAAACTATCGGATAGCTCGTTTCTAAAACTGAGAGAAATCTATAAAAGTGTCTGGTCATTAAATGTGATACGGCTCTAAAGACTTACGCTTACGATAATCTTGTGGTGTATCGTTCATACTAATTGTTCGTACTAGGGTTGAAGCTGAAAGAAAAAATATATACACGCTGCTTCATAAACCATTGTTAAGTCAAAACCTAGTTATAGGGTAGATAAAGGTGAACCACAGAAAAATAATTATAAAATCTGTAACGCATTTTCAAAATATTTATTTTTGGATTATTAGACCTTAATCGACGGTATAAAGAGGTAAAATATATGAGGTGGGAAAGCGCAGATTGCGCGTAGCTATAGGGCTCTATTAAAGTAGCGAAGCACCAGGGCTCCCGGAGAAGTCTCGCCTCAGGCCGCTACTTATTACTATTTTACCGGATTGGGAGAACGCTGAGTTCTTACACCGCTTTGGTTAACGCTCCGTGGAGTGACTAAGGCAGAGAGTCCCATCTAGAATGGAGCGAATACAAGGCCGCCTGAGAAATGGGTGAAATATATATATTTTAAAGAACTATGTAGGGTCAGCAACTAAAACCTAATTTGTATTATATATACTGTAACACTTTATCTTTAGACTAAATTATATACCATAATTTAGACAAAAATTGTTATCTCGTCTACTTCTCGGTAATTTCCTCCATAGGTAAAGGTTCTGGTACTTGAATATACTATTTAAATATTAGATAAATACCTGCGGCAGATAATTCATTAATTTCAATATGTCCTTCGTATCCAATTTATTCAAGCAACATCATCATTTCTGCTGTACAAGCTCCACAGCTGGACGAAGGCCTCCCCCATTAATAAGAATCAAATGATATAAAAGAAATTTATCATTATCATATTTAAGCACTTTATAATTAGTTTTTCATTGTACATCATCACTCATCATCTTTGAGAATCAACTGTCAATCTTCAATGTTTTTAAAAATCAGTACTAAGTACAGATTCTTAAAGAATACGTATGTTATTTTTCAGTGTGTAGGGGAATAAGTACTCCGTTCCAATATACGATCATTTCTAGTACGTCACAATATATCTTAGCATTTACTTAACTGTATCGACTCGGTACTTAAGACCTTCTAGGCAATGGACATAAATACTGTCATCAAAAATATATTGACATTCTATTACCACCCTTAACCAATACAGTTTAGATATGAAAATCACGTGACGTGCGAAGAAAATAAGTAAATATTGGAAATGAGGAATCGAGGAATCTATCCAACACTGCGGTAAGTAATCTTGAATTATTGATGCGGAACGCGTTACGTCTTGTACATCTATTTTTACGACATCGCTTCCTCCAATACCCGGAGCCTCTTTTTATGGCTATAATATATTTCATGCACTCACTCGAAGAAAAAAATCCAGAATCAATTCATTGGATTGAATGATATGACCCAAAGCCGCTGATTTCTGATGTGCGAACGCGGTCAGGCATAAACACGAGCTTAATATGAGAATTGGACATCAGTTTATATAAAATTCGAAAGGTTTTAAGCATTTATATTAACTGTAGTTGCTGGAGGATTTACATTCATAGACTCAGATTATGGAAAGGGCATCTTTGAGGGTGTACATAGTACAGAAATAACTGTATAAGAAAGCTATTTAAGAGGTAATACAATAAAAAGACTGTTTCATCGAATTCAGATCCCATAGATAAAAAATTAGTCAAGGAATAGTATTAAAATAAATTCTATCTCATGATATTAAATCGGATTCGGTACTGTGCAAGTGATGCTTTTATGTGTATTCCAATAAAAATAGTTTTATATTATGAGTTACTTGTAATTATATCATTTAATCTTATAATTAAAATATCAGTTAAGATTAAGTTAAGAAGTCTGCACATTTTCATAACTTTGCCAAGGAGTAAGAAACCTAAAGCAATTTTTTAATTTGGCTTTGATGTTAAATAAATTAGAAACGGATAACGTTCTTTATTACTATTTCAGCCGTGGATAGTGCACTTGTGGACATAGGTCTCACTTATAGTTTTACAAAAATACCGGTTGGAAGTGGTATCAATAGTTTTTCAATAGCCTTAACAAAGTCACCTGTCCAACTTGTCGACGTCACTTCATTTTAAGACCCCAGCGGCCATCTGTTCTGCATGCCATGTGTCCTGGTCACTGCCACATAATCTTAACGATCCGCGGGGCTATGTCTGATAAACTGTGACAATGATATTTGAAGAAATCGATACTGATAGTGCAATATAATTTTTTCTTATAGCTGTAATCGCTACAAGGGTGGACTGTATACCCGTGGCCCTTATTATCATAAATAATGTCTGCGTCGTACAGGCAGTAAACGTTATAAGCAACGACAAAACAAAAACATTGCACGTGACGCCATTGTTCATGGAGATAAAAAGGAAGATACGTTACATATCTTCTTTGTAAGAGCGGTAGCTATTTATAAGTTCGGAGCGTTGCGAATCAAATGTTTATTGTTAAGAGTATTGGGAACAGGTTCATTTCATTAACTAACAAGCAGAACGACATTCTCTAGGGCCGGTGTAGTGACGTCACGTGTAGCCGTTCTGGCTTGGATTTTGTTCAGTAAATATATTTTATTTTATGTATGACCTATGATAACGAATTGCAAATATATTTATTGAATTTAGTACATCAAGTGAACAGTTTCAATTCAAATATAAACATATACACCACATTAGTTTCTATAATTAGCGGAATTATGGAAATGACCTGTTTATTGGCTAATAGTTTATTAACTATAATGATGGTCGGGCTAAGACAACGCGAATTTGAAAAACAACGAAAGAAGTCCATACCTCTAACTTTATTATACTCGTAATCAAAATCATCATTTCTTACACAAAATGTCCATTGCTTTAAATGTCTTCCCCAAATAATTCTAACAGTGTCTTCCGATGTTCTTAACAAAGTCATTTATTCCCCTTGTGGGTAGTCATACTACATCGCTCTTGCCGGTCTTTGGTCGCTAGTCTAGAATCTTAAGAAAGTTATGATCTAACTTTAACTGGAAAATCTTTTTGGAGTTCACTGCTTTATCTGATTGGAATTTTAGTTCTAAACAGTTTTAATTTCTCAGAGATCTTTCATCAAACGAAATATTAAATCATCAAATAATGAGTCAAAACTTTTCTGTAGATTTAGGTGAGTGAAATTCACGACTTCATCATAAATTACCTTGTGTTTATTGCCCTAAAATAATTTAATTATTGGAATATAAATAAAATTGAAATTAATATATTTAATATGCGTTTCATTTGGTTAAATGAATTCTTAAAAACTCAAAAATTGTGTTAAAAACTCAATTGTGTTTGTGTTTTTCGAACAACTCGATAAGAATGTTGCGCATCACTAGCTGCGCTATGATCTCGGCACGTTCATACACTCTCTCAGTTTATGTTTCCCGATTCGACTCGAGAGCCGCTCGTCTGCGGTGCTGATTGCCTCATAGTCCTGCGCCGGCGCTGCCCGGGACGCGTAAACTGATCATTTTACTGCCATCAGTTAGTTTACTTGCGCTTGTTGATACCACTAATGGCGGGTGAAAAGAATTCTGACATTTTACGGCGTAATTTTATTTTATTTTAACGTTGACTCACAAAACTAATCTAGCCTTATTTTTCAATGCAAGTTAGTGCTTGTATATATTTCGTTGCTAGAAACGAACCTTTTATTAAATGAACTGAAGCAATCTCATTTTACAATGTTTAATCTTATGGTTTAGAGAATGTTTATTTTTTGATATCGACAAAACTTTTATAATATATTAAGATTTTTGCCTCAATGAAACCTGTAATGATAGTATATCAAATTTTGTTTTGTTTTGTAATATTAGATTGACTTTCAAATTCGTAGAGTAAACGATCATTCGCTGATGATATTATGTTAAGACACAAACAATTATACATCTTATAGAAGTCGTGGATATCAAAAAGCATCGTTAATTCGGAGCATAGTTATTAAATTGAAGGATTTTTCGGAGGTTTAGGTTCGGAATTGATACCCACGTTTCTTTTAATTTCAACTTGTCCAAGCTAGGCTCTTCAAAGAACCTCACTGTCCACGTAATATGTATTACAATACGTTTATGTGGATAAAATATTTCTATGGAACATACATTTATCTCCCTGAATATTAAACGAAGTAGTTTTTAATATATTATATATCGACATAAGAAATATTTTCAGCATTGTATTAATAATTCTTTTAATTCCTTATATTTATTTTTGCTTTGAAGCATAACACTTGTCTTAAGTTCCTAAAAAAATGACTTGATATTGATGATTTTGAGAAAAATGCGCCATTTATACAAAATCAGAAACAATAATCGCCATCAATGTCATAATACATGAATTATTAAACAAACCAGTTTTCTTTTTGATCACTCTGTTTTTTTTCAATTAAGTCAATAATTAAGTCTTGGTGCAGCTGGCAATGACATGCGTATATATCAATCATGTTGCCAGGATGTATGATTTTGATTAATTTTTCCCATTTTTGTATGGCAACATAATTTTTCAAAAGAATAAACGTAAAAGGAAACCTTTAATATTTAATCAAACGTATTAGACCTTAAATGTTGTATGAGTGTACTAAACACTGATGTGGACTGTACACATGTCGAAAGAAAAGCTGAGCAAGTGGAGCGCGCTGCAGGCGTGGCGAAGCACCTGCGCCAGCCGCCGGTCATCACGGACCTAATTAAATTACTTCAACCAACTTTTGGCCGCGATGCCCCAAGCTACCTTCGAGCAAAGATTATAAAACCGCAGAAACAACGCCCTCTTTTGATACTTAATAAACTATTTAGTCTGTTAAAAATATGCAAAGAAACCTAAATTAAATGCCATCTGAAATTACATCACGATCTTCATTATTCACTTATAGTGAAGACCATAGGCCGGCAACAAGCGTGGAACGTCCACCCACATGGTGGACATGACCGTCATAAAGTCGCTAAAAGACGCTAAATGCCCTTTTTCAACGGATACTATTCGATATCTATGGCGGAGACTCATGTACAGCTGTGGACGTCTTACGGCTGATGATGAAATGATGGTAATAATGATGCACTTGTACAAAATACAACGTCTAACTTAACGCTCGGAGCATTCTTTTTCAATTCAAAAAATAAATATAATAAAAGAGAAAAAATATAGGTAAGATTCAAAATCTAGTAATCTATCTAATATGTTAATCATACTTGCTTATATCTTTATTAAATCATTATTTTTTCATTGAAATAGTTTCTAAAAGTATATTCTTTTACTAGTAAAATTTTTTAACCAGTTATTTATTTACAATATTTAATTTTTTTCCTTTAGTCACAATTTATCTGTCTCATCTGTGTTCATTGTTCGTTACTCTATTCATAAAACTATAAACACGTGTAACAGACAATTTGGTAGACCGGCCGTTTCATACCGAGCTTACTAAATTAACGGTTCCTTACTAACCACTATTGACATTGCCCCATAAGACAACGTCGTACTCATAATTAGATATCTTTAGGAGTAGTGCAGTGCTTAATTTGGACATACGAAATGACTATTGATGTACAAAAATCATACCTGTAAAACGAATTGCTGATGACACGCAATGAGTCACAACAATTTACTTCAGGTTTTTTAAGATTATTCCTAAGATATATCCTGGTGATTTGATAATGTGTTAACTTTTATCGTCTAATAAAAGTAAAGAATAATAATATGACATCAAATTCGGCCTAATTTGAGAGAGCAAAACAAAAAAAGAAAGAAAATGAAGTGATCTTGGGTTAGAATAGCAAGGGTACCGTAGGAAAGTCCAGGCTCACTTTAGAAAGTGACTTGATACATGATGCCCGGTGCTTACTTTATCTGGTCTTGGGATCCCTCGGGAGTACCGAGGACAAATACTGAAAGAGTTTTTGGTAGGAAACCTTGCAAAACCCTTTCTTCTTCTAGAGGAGTAAGAATATCTTATACATAGAGTTTTATTTAAATTCTATATAAGTGCCATTTATATCATACTTTTATCCAAATCGTTTAGATTATTATATAGTTTAACATATAGAAGAAAAAAAATTATAAACAGTTACACAAAAATTATTTTTTATAAAATACCAACATTAAGAATGCTTACTCAATTTTTGTACCGCAGTGTAACCTAATCTGTGCTGCGAAGCGGATTTTCAATGAAGAACCCGAATATATAAAATCGATTGTGTGCCAATTAAAATAAAATAAAACATGTATAATAATAACATAAATTAAACAAAAAAAAATAAAAAATGCAAACTAAACAGAATAATTAAAAAGATTAAAAATATTTTTGCAATATATAAGATATAAATCAATATTAGTGCTAGTTTACCGATAGAGGACTGAGACTTGAAATAGTAGGTCGCGGGTTCAATTCCCGGGATACAATCTCATACAATACTCACTTGGAGCATTAATTGTATAGTGTTGTCACTAATCATAAATAAGTTTTCAGAAGATGGGCAGAGTCGTCCTCTGCCTACCATAATACCGCACTGCGATCGCCTACCCGCCTGCCAAGCGTGGCGATTATTGTATATCCCCCCATTGATAACTTCGGGAGAGGTGTGTACCTTGGGCGTCTATGGCTTGAAACGACAACTATGGTGACAAAGCTCTATATGCTATGTATTGTACGTAGATAAGCTAGAGAATACGATCCATTTCCCTCCTTTAATATGTCTTTACTAAGTAAAGGACCAATATTTAGCCACTTCCGCACATGCAGTGGCAGTCGTGCAACAAAGTGCACCGCCCGCCAGCCCACTGATAATGGCGTTAAACCACTCAACACGTGTTTCACCCCTCCATGGGGCATCTTCAGGAGTTATGTTACACCGATTAGTGCCAAACACAGAGTGTCATCATGTCTTTTCTGAAATAAGTTCACTTTAACAAAATGGTTCAAATGAAATTTTGTTGCCTTTTAGTGTACGTTTAAAGATTTAAAACGACGATGAGGATTAAAAGTAATTATAATCTGTACTTATTAACTTTGCACTGCCAAAACTTAGCCCGTCGCTTTCCAATAATGTAAACAATTTTAAACCAAAATAATGTAACATTATCTCAATGATCACTATGTACAATATGATTGAAAATAGGTTTAGAGGTCTTTGCCTTGCAGTGGGCGTCTTCGGGTTGAAACGACCATAAATTAAGATATCTAAAATAAATAACGGAACCTTTTATGCTACTGTATATAGCGTAGCTACTGTTATAATCTGCTAAATTGTTTTAGTCCTGTCCAAAGCGTTCACTGAGTACGTATATATGTATTTTTTATGTGCACAAACATAAATTATCATTTTATTTAAGTGTTGGTAGTACATTTCGTGTATGTACTATGGTTAATGTGTTTAGACAGGTTTTTTAAAGGGATTATTACGTATATTTTACTTACTTCTTCATTAATTGAACTCTGCACTGCCTACTTACCGGATTTATAGCCTCATAGCGATGTCTACGGTTTTAAATTCGCCGCTGTACTCTATTCATTTATTTATATTATAGTAAATAGATAAACAAATTATAAATAATAAATTACTTAGTTAATAAGAGATATCGAAATACATTCTTTCTTGCTCTTTTTCTCGTCTAATAAAGATATAATTCACATCAAAGAAGTTAATAACTCAGCGCTTTCCCCTAAATCGCTAATTTGACTTAAAATACTGCATTGAACGCGTGGGGTCTGCAACACCCCGTCTCAATCTTAACCCTTTCTTAATAAGCGAGGCTAAAGTCTTTAAAAAGGGTGCGCAGTATCTAAAACTTGGATTTAAAAGGATTCATTAAAGTATACTTAATAAACGTAAAATAATTAAAGGTTTTTAGAAATATGATGATGTTGATTTCTTGTTAAGGGGTTTATATATGAAGACCACAGCTGGGCCTAGGCTTCCCCATAGTTTGGAACTGGAAACTAATGGGATACATCGGTAGTGGCCTGCATCCAGTGATCTTCCGGCGGCCTTTACAAAGTCGTCTGTCTACCTTGTGGGGGGACGTAATATGCTGAGCTTACCAGTCCATGGTCTAAACTCCAGAATCTTAAATCTTCAGAAGCCATCTATTTTGTCACTGTGGCGTGACTACTATCACTTTAACTGCTCTTCCTTATCAATGTTAAATTTGTTTATTATTAACTAAAAATATTATTGTTTGCTATATATAATATTATAACATGTAATAAGAAGAAAATTTAACAAGCTTGTCCCATGGCGTGAAGTATTAAAATATGTAAGATAAACGTCAATTGATAAGCTATTAATGAGTTGAACCAAATAAAACGATGTAAATGTAAATTTTATAAACAACAAATTGTAAATCGATGTATCTTAAATCTAAACCAAATAGAGTAAATGGATATTACTTGTAAATAATGAAATTAGCAGAACCAGTTTGTAGGCAACGGTATCGGTCGCGCAGTAACATTGTAAACGAAAATAACAACGAATAAAACGAACGAGGTTTGATATTTTCAAATTGATAATAAATTGTCTATGTTTTATTCGATGGAGTTGAACATGATACAGAGTGTTGTGTTTAGGTGTAAAAGTTTTAAAGGAATTAATGTATATCCTATTTGTTGTCAATTGGTTTGTATATGGTTTCAATAATAGTACACATAAGTATAGTATAGTATTGTATAAGAGTTTTCAAAGTTCGTATTGGTACAATTTAATATTAATTTTTAATCACCTGTCATTACAGACTTTGTACTGCCAAAAGTTGTCGGTTGGTCATATTTTAATAGAAAATATACAAGGCTTTTGTATTAATTCTAATTTGTATTGCTTGTTTTTTTTACAATTTTTTTTGACGCTTTTACTAAACGCAGACAATTGGGAGAGGGTTACCGCTATGTATGTCTGCGTGATGACGCTCTTATATTTCTTGATAAATAAAATTTATTAATTTGGATTAAACAAATGAATTCATAAATATTTTTGATGATACCTGCATCACGATCACATGATAGCGCAGTCAGATCTCTTGATTGCTGAAATATTTTTGGAGGGAAAAACATATTTGTGTAAGACTTTTTAGTGTCTTAATGGGGATGTAAGTAACAGCTCCCGAATCGAGTCGATTTCTGAAGTTGTTACGCAGTAATAGATGATGATAAATCACCTTAATATTGATACTAATATCAGCACTCTTAGAGGCTTCGCTTCGACATTTATATGTTATAAAAATGGAACGCAAGGAACAGATGTTCGATAAAGTCTTATGGTTTTAGTGTGGAGACCTCAGAACAACACATGAATAGACTTTATAAAGGTCGTTCATCGCAAGGTACTGGATATTGGTCACTTCCAACTCTGAAGTGATGATAATGATGAATAAACGTTACGCACTAATGTTTTGGGAGGAAGATATTTTCTCCGAAGAGAGAAGAAAAGAGAAAGAGTAGAGAAAACAAAAGAAAGAAGAAAAGAGAGAGTAAATATTCATGAAAGTACTTGTATGAACTAAAAGGACTACGGTAAAACAATCTTTAAATAAAAAAAGTAAATTTAAAACATTTAAAGATGTAAAACATCGCTTAAACAGTTATTCTATTTAAATGATATATTGCCTTTTGAATTGCACAAGCAATAAATCTGCCAAAACAAAGTGCAGTGAATGTAGCAGCCGCTACACCTGGACGATGATGTCCTCCCACGTGCCCGCCGCACCTTTACTTGTCGTATCTCAGTTTTAACGCTACAAGTTTATAACATACACTAAACGTAAAGTTAGCCGAAAACAAAAAAAATCATATATTTATTTATAATTCCTAGTAAGAGTGAACGTAGCAATATTAATATACATAATATCAAAATATCGACCGCAAATTTATTCATAAATAACTCGAACGAATTACTAATATAATATTGTAATATTTTATTATTCACAGACTACAGACTTTTTAATTATGGACATATATAATCTATAAGTTCATCAAAAGACACATGATGAACGTCCGGCAAATACGTTATATACTTTCAAAAGAACTTACTGTAATTGGTCAATGTGTACACGACTTTCTAAATTACAATGATTTAATTAGTCACGAGACATGGCTAAGTTGATGCATGGTAAGTCACTATTTTACTCACGCAGATACTGAATTAGTAACTATAGGATTTAATAAGCATATTTATCTACTGACTACATGCAGATGATCTGTTTAACGTACGTCAAGATAGAATGTGACCTTCAGGGAACCTATTCTTTTTATAAAGAAACATAAGAGGGAGGCCAATGTCCAACAGTGGGTATCCTACGGCTAAATTGAATAAGATTACCATGATAAAGTATATGTATTTAATAAAAAAGTTTTTCAAAAACAAAATAAGCACGTAGTGTTCCTAGTAACAAGTGTTTTTATAAATATTTACTAAAGTAATAATACAGTGGTAAGATATTATCTCAAACATAATATGAAAGACATTTACATGCGTAGGGAAACGACCGCAAAGTTTAACTAAGACAACGCCGTTAACCACAACACATCTAATGGCCTCAGTTACAGACATGTGCTTGTTTAGTATGGTATATTGTGGTTTGCCTTACCTAATTAAGTTATTATTACTGTTATTCACATCTCCGCCCTTAACGCAACCTAAATTTGTTTTGAAGATGAGTTATCTTTTAATAATTAACCTGGATTTGTCATGAACGATACTGGATCCTGTGAAAAAGGAATACCTATTTTCCTTTTTTTTAGCGATAGTTGCCCCGCGATAGATGACTGATACTTGGGATCGAAGATCGCGAGTTCGATTCCCGGAATGCAATCATACATAATCCACACTTAATTAATGCGTTAGTAGTATTGGATTACCGCTGCTCACAATCAAGTTACCAAAGGATGGATAGCAGCATCTTCTGTGTACCATAGTACCGTACAGCGCCTGCCAAATGTAGCAATTATGGTATATCCTCCTATAGATATGTTTGGGAGTGGTGCATCTCTTGTAGTGGGCTTCTATGGGTTAAAACGACGACGACGATTTGCATTTCTATAATAACCACAAACCAACAAATACCAAAAAAAATTGTCAATTTCTTGGTCGTCTCCATATTTACAACGGGTTAGGAACGTAGGCCTTGAAAAAGGCTAATTAAGGTTATGTAGATGCTTTCACAATGTGATGCTGCAAACTCCGTGAACTTTATCCCTTATCAACGTGCACATTCAGGCTTTCTACCATCTGCCTGTGCCGAAGGACTACTGAAATCTCAAACAATTGATGGTAATTGGAAAAGTGGACAGAAACGATAAAAGGTTCTAGTTCTGTCAATTAAAATCCGATCGCTAATTGACACCACTTTTATACTGCGCTCTAATATACCCAACACAGGAAGAAGTAGCGCAGCACAACGTGCAAGTGATCATCAGTAATGATGACAACGAAACAAAAAAGAGAAGGAAATATAAATTTTATGGAATTTTAAAATATGTACAAATTAGAAGTATTTATCACCTGTAATCATTCACCCTGTATATAACATTAACTTAGCTGCATAGGACTAAGGAGAGGCGTTAGCACACAAAGGATGCAACCCTTGAGCCAGCACACCCGTGTCGATAAACAATAAAGTGCACATAACGAGACGTGTCATAATCTACACCCACGTCGGCCGGGGCCCGCTGTCTCACAAATCGCATTATGTTATTTGCAACCCGTCCAACTACGCTCAAATTGGTACCTGCGACTCGCTATCGGTATATTGACTTACGACGACAACCGTGTCAAGTTGCAAGGCGTTTCCAATAAAGGCTGATAAATGGAAAATCCAGCGAACGGTAATTAAAATTGTATCGCAAACCAACATTGACGGTTGGAACATTTTAAATGTCTTTATATTAAAATTTATTTCAAGCAGTAAAATATTAACAAAAATTTAGTTTTATTTTTAAATTAAAAACCTCTTTGGCCGTTTAATCTAGCCCATGAAAACTGTCACTTTAAAAAAATGTAAATATATTTTTTTTATCATTTGAGCGCAAATCAGTTTATTTTTCTTTTTTGTTATATGAAAGTGAAGTCTGTGATAAAAATAACCAAACTACTGTTATAACATTACACATAGTATGAGCCAAATGAAAATGTTGAAGCTCTCTGTATGCCGGATTTCAAACGATTTTTACCTGCACCAGGCTAATTATATTTTTGTAATGATAAAGTGTATCGCTTTCCACGTACGTATTTATAAGAAAAACGTGACCAAAGCAGCAAAATAAAAAAATCGAAGAAATTCTATCTGAAAGTAATATAACTATGTCAAACATTTTAAAAGATAATAAAAATAAAAACTGCAGCCTGTGAAAGAAGTCACTGGTCATTTTAACTGATCATATAAAAATTAAAAATGTATAAAATCAAAACAATTAAAAAAAATGTTCTGTCGAGAATTTTTACTACTGGTCAGTGTTTTTAAAATGCAAATTTACAGAACTTATGCTCAAAGCTCCATACAAGTTTTCTAATAAGTCATATGAGCACAATGTCGGCTTCGACTTCAGTGCTAGTTTAGAGGACTTTTAGCAATCAAGGAGTGACTGCAGCGTATTTTTCGGTAACATATCGGCATTGGTGTCTCCTGATACGATTCTTGAGTAGGTGGTTCCCTTCAATTAGAGAGATTATAGATCCGAGATTTTATATAGCTGCGTACGGATCTAAGAGATTTTTTCCTCCTAGATCTAGCTTTATTGGATGATAAGTAACTTCGACATATACATTAATGTATATCACAGTGGCCTTCTGTGTTTATTTTACATATTTTTTAATTTAATTTTGAACTTTAGATTCCAATTTTTTCTATCTTTATTTGTTTCATAACCAAAAATCTTCGTTTTAGCAGGAATCAGCGTTGATGTTAAATACACCCAAGCTTAGTTGGATACAAACCTTTTCGACTTCTTTAGAGCTGAATACTGATCCTCATCTAGTCTCAAGGTTGTTTCTCATGGTTATTCATTATTGTCAGTTTTAAAGAAAACATCAAATTCGAACCGCCGATATCTACTCTACTAATTATCAGGATAATTTGAAATGCCTGAAACTATTCATTACATCGTCTGTCAAAAGAAGTCTAGGCACTCTGTGCCCTACCACTTTATACCCGCGGAATCTGCAAATGCCATTTGGGCAGCAAGTAGATTATATTAAATAAAAACTTAATGCATAAACTATTACATAGAAATGTAATTTATATAACAGTTATTACTGTTTTTTTAAATAGAAAAAGTTATTTTTTGTTGTGCCAATACGTATGCCAATGCTAAGTATAATATACATATTATTGCATCATTTCGTATGTGGTTACAGATCTACCTCCTGGATTACTAGTAGTCTTCTTCTAAGATAAAATATAGTATACTATTAAGTAATAATGTACATGATCAAACGTTCAAATGCTTTAATATTCACTTCAAATTATCAAAGTTCCTTTTCTAATACAATGTTTTGGAATAGTCGTTGCATTTGGTTTCCGTCGTTTTGTATGTTCCGTGATATTCGTATAATCTGATTACTCCAGCGCAGATCTCTATCGGCAAAGTCGGTGCTATATAAATTTGGAACACAAACAATTCCACGGGTGTGCGGATACTGATGTCAAGCGGTGTTCGCCAAGCGCACGCCGGTACCAGTTGGCTCCGTTGCCCACTTCCTACACCACGTGTCGACCCACATTCCATTGTTTGCGGAATGCACACCAACTTCTCATCAATACATCGCAAATGGCAGATCTTTCTACAATCTACAGGATGATTGGTTATATATGTAAATGCTTTAAAAAGGAAATGTTTGCTGTCAATCAAAATACAGTTATTCCATCCAAAAATCAATATTTCAGAAATAATAAACAAAGTGATTGATGCTTTTTCAAAATTCGGATTACAACATATTAAAATTAATGAATGTTTTCAGTTGTGTCTATCTGATCCTACAAACTTTGAAGTTACCCGTCTGTCGTATTTAAATAAAAAATAATAAATATATCATATTACAGGTTGATCATTTTATACAAGATTACTGTAAATAGATATAACAGCTTCAAAAGTTTTCGCTGAAAAATGAGCCATACCTCTACCATTTTAAAGCTTTTACAACTGTCACTAATCTTTTTGTATAGGGTTAAAATGACAAATATTAGTTTGGACAAATTAATATTGATAAAAATAATCTATTTACTAAATATACAATCAGTGCAAAAAAAATTAATAATTTATTAAATATATAGATATATACATAATAGCGACAAGTCTTTTACCGGTTTATCGATCTGTATTACTGAATACCATTTTCATTAACCTATCTACAATACTAGGTCAGCGTAGTAACAATAATAAAGGCTTTTTAGACCTCTGTAATTATTAACTGTTTATTTTTTGACAAGATCATCGGGTGCAGGCCGCTTCCAACCTATCTTATATGAAATCTATGAAGAAATTATGTCCAGGATTAGATGTTCTATGGCTGAAATGATAATTTTGAATTAGCACACATGCTTTTTCTGGCATTAACACATCGTGTAGATTTGAAACGAAATGTCATAGATAGCCCAAACCTCGTTTTTGGTAGCACGTACACTAGTACTTTATCTTTTCTGATTTTGTGTGTGTATGTCTTTATTCTTATCTAATATGATTGATATGGTATTTCAACTGAAAATAGTTTTAAATACTGTACAAATGTGATAATTTTTTTTTAGTTTTTAAAACAAAGTTATGTTTACAGGATAACAAATTGATGCAGATCTCAGGGATAACAGGAATTATTGTTATGATAATATTAGATACTTTATAACAAATGAAAATGTTTCTCAAAACGCCCGTTTGTATGATCTTATACTAAACTGTTTGTCAAGTAATCTTGTTACATATTTAATCTGTTTGTAGATTTCATTATTAACAACTTTAAGGTATCTATCTGAATTGAATGTTTGCTTCTGTTCGACAATATACGGTATGATTGTGTATGTCCATCTATGTATACTCAATAAACAGTGTAACATACACTTAGGTGTAACAAACAATGATATAGGTTTAAAGGCTTTAAAGGGGTAAGTGCTCATTTGCAAGCATATAACTTTTTTATTGCACGACTACCATTGCATGTGCGGAAGTGAGTTAATATTGGTCCTTTTCTTACTTAGGATGGACTTCCGCAAGGTAACGCCTGATTCCATTAAATATAAAACTTTTTACCCATTTCCAATCAACCTGTATAAAGTTATAATTCTCAATTATGTTACAACATTTTTGTTATTTTTTTGAATACGACAGGCCAGTTACTTCTGGCAGTACAAAGTCTGCGGGAACAGATAGGAAACAATATTTAATTTAATAAGTATGAATTCGAATTACGAAAAAGCTTTTCCTTACTATATCGTAATTACGTTGTTTATAAATATTGAAACCATTGATTTTTAGATAGAATGTTGATTGTATGATTGATAGAAAAGGACCTGTATATACCCCTTTAAAACGTTTACGCTTATTTCCAATAGCCAAGTATAAATCACTTGCATAATAGTTTCAATAAAACGGACGATTTATATGTAAATCGTCATGTCCGCGAAATGATCAAGACTTATCACATCTGGGTTAAGGTTATCAGTTCTGTCGCGAGGAATGCAGTCGGTCCTTGTCGTTACTGGTTTATTTAAATCTAATATATTCAGGACAATAAATGTGATCGTTTGTTTGATGGCTGTTAATATCGATATTTACGCGTAGATTTCTTGTTTTGAGTCGTATATATTATACTTTGTACGTAACATGCAACGGATATCTAATAAACAAAAATTATACATTCAATTGACTGTATAAATAAGTGCGCGATGTGAATGAAAAGGAACCGTTTTCATTTGTTTTCACCTTTTTGAAGGTTCCATGGTCACGTCATTTTGGCCACAAGCACATATATTGTATGACAGACATTGTTAGATAAGATTGGGGATTTTTACAACATAAAGAAATATCAGCATCATTATAATTTCAACGGACGCCCATAGCTGAACAAAGGCCTTTCCCATAGATTTCCAATAAAAAATGTTTCCCCATCTATCTTAATCTATGATAGGGATTTGGCTTACGTAATTTTTTTTTCGTATTTTGTTCTTCATTTTTTTCTTCCATCCTTTACATATCGCATTCTCTCTTCTTCCTTCCTTTAAAATATCTTACACTCTTTAACTTTTATTTACATTCTGTTAATTCGTCGTTCCTGACAATATTAGATTTTTATTATTTTCTTTATCATTATTTACATTTTTTTTAAATTAGGACCCATTAGAAGCGGCCAGGTTATATTGTTCACCTTCTGTGTGAACAGCATAGACTGCACTTGCTGTCCATATTCTCCTCTCCAGAACTTTGAAGTCCCAGTTAACATATGTTGTGCGCACTGTGTGTCCTGACAACCGTTTCTTCAACTTGCCAAGCCACTATTTTGCGTCTCCGGATTTTTTCTTACCTGATTCGATCGCACGTGAAACTCTTTTCATGGTAATGATGCCTAAAGTGAGATGAGAAATGGAACTATGGAATTAAGAAATAAAAAACCCTGTTCCCTACAAAATAGGGGTGGACTTCTTTTTATGAGGCCTCCGCTATTGGGACCTCAATAGCGGAGGCCTCATAAAAAAAGTGAGATACCATATTTTAATGACGGAAGTCTTCTCTGACAGACTAACAGCAGGCCTTTGTCTTAAAGCAATGAGGGATATATTAGAAGAGATGTTTCGTTGTTTCTCAAACGCTGCACAGTCGAGTTCGGCAATTATTGTTTAATCGTCATTTCAGACTATAGATGGCCATTGCAAGGAATATGTCTTCCCCAAACATATCAAAGGGAAATTAGAGTATATTACCCATATATCCTAATTGCCATACTTAGCAAATTAGTTAGCGATCGCACAGTGTACTCTGGAAACTTGTTAGTGTGTAGTGGCAGTCTCATATAATTAACGAAATAAGCTTGAATTATGTAAGATATTATCCCGGGAATTGAAACAGCGACCTACAATCGCAAGTCTCAATCCCTAACCGCTAGGCTATTACTACTCGATTGTTGTGTATTTCGTAAAAATACAATTAAATTGCACTATGCAATGCGAATTTCTACTTTCTCTAGAATTTTTGATTATATTCGTATATTCATCGAACGGTGCAATCGTATACATCTATAAAGACGATAGTTTAATGATTACTAAGTCTGTTTGACCGATAAACTCCTGTCTTTATTGGTTTTGATTAATATTCAGATCCATTAGATTTTGTTTTTATCTCTCGCCAATAATCTGTAGAGTAATAAATCTCAGATCCGCATCCAAACGACATGGTGTTATTAAGTCCGCAGTATTTCTAGCTTGTGAAATGGTTGTTAATTAAGATTTTTATTGTACGCACGAAGACAATTTCGACAGTATAATAAAAAAACTCTAACTAAACGGGAAGTCGGATTAATAATATACTTTAGAACCGCTAATATAAAATTTCTTCGTAACCGATAGGTTATTTAATATTAAAATAGTATTATTGATTTATTTTAAAATTAAAAAAGATAGTTTATTAACCTGAATACATGGTTTTTAATTATCATAAATATTTTAAAGTATTATAAGCTAGGAATACTTTTCAAAAAGTTTTGTTTTTAATTAATTATAAGTTTTTCGATTACACAAACTACAATCCACACTATCCCTTCGGATGGTTCGCGAGTACTTCCCTTAATTGTTATCTTCATTATAGATAATAAGAGTGAAATGTATATTATATATCTTTGTGAGTGAATTTGGTTGTAATGTATAATTATTTTTTTTATCTATATAATAATATACCTTAGTATGTTTATTATTTATGAACATATTTGCCCATTTGTACTTTTATTATGTGTATTTCTATGTCATTGTCTTTTTTGCCCAAAGATATCTATGGAAGATATACCATTATCGCCACGCTTGGCTGGCGGGTTGGTATTATGGCACGCAGAGATCGCTGCTGCCTTCCTCTGGTAACTTCTTTGTGTCTTGCGACAAGCCTATGTAATTATTGCACAGTGTGAGTGATATACGATTGTCATGAGAATGGAACCCGCAACCTACGTGCGCAAGTCTTTTTTCTGGCACTGGACTACCATTACTTACTTCTATATACTATGTCAATTTATTAAGCTTATTTTGTCGCCACGAGATGTAGTTTAAACTTTTCTAAAAGTGACTGTAATAAAACGCCATATATTGTTATGCACTCTTAAATTAAAAATAATAAAAATGTAAACAAAGAAAGTGTTTATTGGAAACGAACATTCATTCGATAGTGTACGACTCTAGAAGTGAAAAATACATGCAATTTAAAGTAAAATGGAACCTATGTTATACAGGGATTATTTGACAATCAAACATTATAGAGAAGTAATTATTATTATTATTATTTTAGATATTTTATCACTGTATAAATTCAGATTTATATTATCTTTATTCCAGTAGATATTTACATGCGCTAATGAATAGTTGATAATTTTAACATTATAAATAGTAAGCAACCACTGGCTTGGAACGCTGATCTGCTGAGAAAAGCCAGCCAAAAACTCTATAGTTGCTCTTTTAAAAGTAATTTAACAACTTTTCATGCGTACATTATAATATAAATCATGTAAATGAGTCAAAAAACATAATTCAACTCATTATGATCAATTAAAAATCTTTTAATGATGTTATAAAATTTATTTAATGATAAACTTTTAATTTTAGATTCATAACCAAGAAAAGGAAGGTTTAAAATATCTTTTGAAACTTTATTGTAAATGCGTACACGTGAACCCATGGTTTTGTTAACTTCTTATGAAGGTTTGTTAACTTTTTTAAGACGAATTTTAGGCTTTTGTTCATGTTCATGTCACTATTTTCAAACAATATTTCAAATTATGGCGCTTAAATAATAAGTTAATAAAAATGTATTACGTTAAAATGCCAATTTAAAAAAAAAACGTCTTTCCCTAGCTACTTTAAGTTATAAATAGTCTGTACAGTTCTTTTTTGTAAAATAAATACAGAATTAATATCGGCGGCACTGCACAATAATAAAATACCGCAAGACATAACGTACATAACGTACGTAACGTATTGATGTCCATTGTGTTCCTTTTTTAATTGCAAAGATGTCCCAGCTGAGTTTAAACGATGTGGGGTATAAATTTATATATATATATATATAGTACTTCTATATATATGTATACATATATATGTATACATATATTCTATATATATGTATACTTCTTTTAAAATATTATTGTAGTATTTATGACCAGCAAAGTTTGATCACATTTATTGTTATAACGGGCGTTTAGCTCCGATATATATAAAAAGATCAACATTTTTATAATTGAGTTATTAAATTGTTTTTTTTTTACTTATCTTTACTAACACTACGTCGTTAGAACACGCAACATATCGCCTCTGAGATTCGTACCGGTCACGTAAATTATGTACCTTACTCGTTAGCGCCATAACGGGACTTTCCTAACATTAATTATGCAAATGTAATAGTATAATAATTTAATAGTCAATCGTAAAACTAAATAAATAAACCGAGGTGACACGGGGACTTATACCATAAAACTATGTTTACGATTTTATAACGCAACCATTTGCGGAGTGATGGAAAGTGCCCATATTCACCCACACAAGAAATGCAATGGATGTATACAAGTTTTATGTTTCTATAATTTAAAATTAAAGTTTCGACAATCATGACTAATGTATTTTGACCTACTATCGCATCACTATCGGATTGTTAGAAAACCAATAAACGCTGATTGCTACTTTTCCCAATTTAATTTATTTTTTTGATAATGTTATTTTTAATTAATGACGGGCATTAGTCATTCACTCAGCAGCAGAGGTAGAAGCTCTTTAACATTGTTATTAAATGAAGTAGCTAACAAATCTTCAATAATTATTCATATTCAAATTGACCATATTGTACGTTATGAGAATGCCAGAAGAACCAAATTTGTTAAAAAAAAACCATAACGCGCTGATAAAACCTACGCAGATATTTTTTTGTGGTCACTTTGGCAATACCAATAATAGAAGAGTAATCCATTCCCAAATTTTTATTATTTAAAAACCTGTAAATGCTTAAAAGAAAAAATCATTTCTTTCAGACAAAAATATATAAAATACGAACAAGCTCAAAAATAAGAATGTGTTTTACATTTACTATTATGTAAAAGATTAAAAAAAAACAGATTTAAAAAGGGTCATCTCGACAAAAATGCCTTTGAGTCTTGCAACATGGTATACAGTACGACGTACATTGCATTCCCGGTACCTCAACATTTCACATCGCTTCGCCTAATGCAACGCATCAAAGACTCAGTTCACAATTAGCTATTAAATTACGTGGACTTATTATAATCATCAATAAACTATCACCAAAAAATCAAGCTTATCATCTAAAGTTGTTACACCGTACTCAATTAGACATGAACCTCCTTCATAGACTTCCAATTGGACAACGGGTCCCATGTCTAGTGAACATCGTTTGGCTTGAATGATGGTGACGATAAAGTTTTGTTCGCTGATGTTATGGAAATAAAAATATATTTATTACTTCAATAACTAGATTGATTTACATTTATTTAATAGGATACAAGCTATAGAAAGATATTTCAATTTCAAGAAGTGATTACAACAAATATTAAATCTCACAAGCGGTGAGGTAGAAAAAAAAATTACGAACAATCAATATGATACGAGAGTTTCGCTTAAATTGGCTCTAAATCTAGCCGCCCTCGCGTCCGCCCCACCCTGTGCGGCTTATAACAGGGAACTTTAAAAAATAACCATTTCAGGGACGGTTAGTTCACCTCGTGACGGAGGGCTCGGTAGCACCAAAGATTAAGCACAGCCTATTTAAATTCGAAAGATTGGGCAATTACACGAAATAATTAGATTAGTTTCAATAGCCTCCGTGGGCTTAATAAATCGGAAATGTTTCATCTATATATTGTTTTATAATCCACAGACTTTAGCATCCTTACCTTTATGTTTACTATTATATTATATTTAATACTTCAAGTTAGTTTTGCTTACGTTTTTGCATGTCACAGTGCTTAATAAGTTCATTAACTATTTCCTTATTTAAATTTTAACTTTTTTAATCATTGGTGCCTTTGTTTTTTACGGCGCCCTAAAAATGTCAAATTTTTGATATAACGATTCTTGCGACCACTTCCTAATTTCTACTTCAAATTGCCATCCTCGAGTTGTACGCTACTATCGGTGCGCTAGTTGCTGCTTTTGCCACATAGATGAAATTATATTTGGAAGAAAAAAAATTCTCTCAGATGAGTTGTTAAGCAAAGCGATATATTTGAGTGATCATAATAATATCTTCATTATCGTCATTGGGTACACGTGAGCAACTGAGTACGGTATTAAAATAAAGGGTCATAGATATAAACTATCATATAATAAATTTAATAAGATCCTTAAATAAAATTTGTAAAAAAATCTATTATGGTTTGGAAGACTTTTTACCGGAAAATATAGATTAAAAATTATTTGATCTTATACTGTAACAAGGGTATTGTAAGAGCGACAACAAAAAACAGGTCTAGGTTTACGTGGCCTTCTAAAATCAGATCAGAACATCTTACAGGTGGACGTGCTACGCTGTACTGGTCACTTTGTCGTCTAAGGATCAGAGAATTGCGCAGTACACGAAAAAGTTATTTATTTCTTATACCTGTGTTCCAATCCACAACGTAGAATAATTTACAGTGACACTTGTATACAAGAGGACGTTTAAATAGCCTAATTTAATAAAAACTAGAATCAAATTGACCAACCATGTAATGGCATCGTTCAACTCAAAGCTTCGAAAGACAGCAAGAAAGTCAGACGGTTTTCTTTGTAGCCAATTCCATAGAATCATGTGTAAAATACAGTAGTATAAAAAGTCATTCCTAACATAAATATTCTAGAACATTCTTAGTATTTCGAAGATTACAACATTCGATCAAGAACACGTGACTATTTTTTTTAATTTTAATGAAAGATCTGAGTGATTGCCTGTATAAAACTGTCATGGTTCCGTATACAGATCAACAATGTAATATTTTCTTTTAATAGCAACATTAAGAATTCGGCCAGTACAATATATCATAAGCACTAAATTAATAAATCAGAAAGGTTAATCTTCAAGTGTGTTAAGTTATTTATGGTCATTGGACAGCAAACATATAAAAATATTCGATTGTATATAATAAATCACTCGGCACCATATTGTGGTTAACTCGAAATGACTTTGATGGCGAAAATTTTTATCGTTGCGTCATCGTTTTCCCACAGTTGAATTCGTAGTGATGTCTTGTTGAAGCGACAAATTGAATATTAACGGTTTTGGTAGAGACAACAATCGGGTTGACTTAACGGTGTTTTGTTTTACGATAACTTATCGATGTTAGTGTTGTGCCGCAAGTGAAAATATTGCCTTCGCCGGTTCTCGAATGAAGATTTATGCAGCTCGTAATTTGTACCCACGTGGTTGTCCACGCTTAACGCTGAAGAAACATTTACATAAGTATTTGATTTCATTATTTGAACTAAAAATTTATTTATGATGTTATTTTTAAATTCTTCTCGATAATAATATATGTATTTGTTTATAATATTAATCTTAAATAAATAAACTGATCGCTTACCTTAGTTATTAAACGGGCTACGGAAAGGGCTCTGCCTGAAATTGTTCATCGTGATCAAATGAGAAATGAGGAAAACCTTATGATGGAGGAGTGAAGTGGGCTGGCAAATGCGGACCAGGACTTCTGCCTACAAGGTAGGCAGACGACCTGTAAAGGTAATCAGAAGACGTTGGATGCAGATTCGAATCGGACTTATTCAAATCTATGAAGCAATCGTATTTTTAGTTGTGGACACCCTTTAGCTGCAATAACTGGAACAATTTGGATTTTTTAAAACTTTAGTGGAGGCAAGGGATATGTTCTTATTCAGAGAAAAAAAAAACTAGGGGTAAAGTAGTAAAAAAAAATCTCTTGCATCGTTACAAACCATAGGATATTTCACAGTGTAATATTTCGCGATGACGAGAACCAAGGATAAATGTGTTAGTATGTTAGTAGTTATAAAAAAATCGTGAAGCACTATTAGTCTGGTATTGTTGACTTAATATCAACATATTTATTGAAATAATAAATTCAAAGTCCTCTATAATTTATTTATTTCAATGTATATATATGAGGTGCATGGAAATCAATTTTCAGTTTAATTTAAAAAAAAATTCTGTTTAAGTAGAATGACGGTGACGGCTGTAACACAGTTTAAAACTAGGTCATCCGCTGACTACTTAATTGAATCAAAAATATGTGTTATTTATTGGATGGAGATAGACCAATAATTTTTAATAGAGAGAAGTCGGCTATAAGCGAGTTAGAATAAGAATCAAAAGAATTAGAATCGATATGGTTAACAAAACATTTTTTTTTCCTTTTACTTCCATCAAAGGAAGCTTGAGTGTAAAGAAAATTACTTAAATTTTATTTCGTACCATCACCAATTAATTTGCGGATAATTTTCCTTTATGGACGTTTCTATTCGCTTTTTTCCTTTAGGGCGGAATTTTGCATGGAATTGAGGGGTGTCATTTAGTTTTTTATCGGATGTATTTAAAGAACGTCCCCTTCGGCGCGGGGTTAACTTGTACGATTTTAATACTTCCTCCTTACACGCACCGAAGTTTAGGAACAAAGAAATACAGAGATACGCATTGTTTCTGTAATATTTATAGCAACTCAATTGATGTTATAACTAATAGACTTTTAACTTTTAGATAAATTTTAGTACTACTTTCTATTACATAGACTGTATCTTAATCAAAAATGCTATGTTACAATCCTTAACTATTATATAAACATATGTAATATGGCGTCGTAATATATGGGGACTAGAAACCACGGACCGGTATAAAGGCTTTGGATGTCCATTCACATGTTGGACAGACGGCTTTTTTAAGATCGTGGGCTCCGTGAGCGCTAAATCTGAAGAAGCTAGAATGGTTAACAGCTTCCAAGACCAATAAATAAAAAAAAAGGTTGAAAAGATGAGATATATGAACAGATATGACGATCTAAAACTAACTTTTGAAATAGTGACAACTTACTAAAACTAATGTATCACTTTTATTTTACATCTACATAATCTTGTAAATATAATATTGTACAAACATATTAATTTATCTACTCTTTACACGTTTTGTGCATAGGTGGACTCAAAGGATTGCAAGTCACAAACATATTCATGTGTTCCGACCAAATATAATTCAAAAAACAATGTCATGGTTCTATTCGATAAACATTTAAAAATTAAAATCAATCAAAACAGAATCCACTGGTCCATAACATTAAATGAAATAAAAAAAATTCACCTCTAACAAACCTCAAAAAACGCTACCCCTCAATGCTCTGACTCACGTAAAATGTAACGAGAAATTACTCTAAAATAAAAAAATCTCCCTCTAAAGTTAGGAACCCTTACTGTTACGGTAATTTGGATAAGGCTCCCCTGGCTCTGGCACTAAAAATTCCGCTTAGAAACAACTCACAATATGCCGCTCTGGTGTTCGCCTACCCTAATACTGCACGAGCCTCATAAAACTTGAACGCTTTTAATCGAAAAAAACAATCAAACCCTCATGCTCATCTTATGCTTCTCTTTACGTTCGTCTTACCTTATTTTAACAAGTGTTTTTTTTTTCTTTAATTATTAAATCGAAATTTCCGAGTTTCTTTAGTTTCGGGTAACATTAAATACATACAATTCTTACTTTGTGACGGATGGTCACTGTTGCCCTGTAGATATTAAAATTATAGGCGTTATATGCAGCATAACTCGAGGCTACCTCAGAAATATCGAAACAGATCAGCGTTTAGACAGAGAGCGTTCACGGTGTATTTTCATTTGGAATTGCCTTGGCTTCCATTCCACGATATGCATGTATATTATCAGAAACCTTTCACACCATTGTAATTTCATGAGAGTCACATTTTTTAATTAATTTCGTACCCGTGGAACCTTCACGTCGACGTTGGAGAACTACTCCGGGATTGCAAAGACTTGAATCTGTCTCTTGAGTTCCTTCCTTAGCTTTCAATATTCAAGCGTTCTATATAGCATAATTATATAGTGCAGAGGTGAATTTAAAATTCATTGGTCAGCAGAAGGCATTACAGATTTTACACCTACTCAATTTAGTCACTTTTAAAAAAAGGTACTACTACTACTACTTCGTTAGCTCAGTGACCCAAAGTGGGTCTTGGCCTCCGAAGCGAGAGACTTCCACTTTCCTCTATCTTGCGCTATCGTCTGCCATTGGCTGACATTCAATTCGCGCAAGTCTGCCTCAACGCGATCGATCCAGCGATACCTGGGTCTACCCACTGGTCTTCGACCCCTCGGTTTTTCCAGGTATGCTACCTTCACGCTCCGATCCGATCCCATTCGCTCCAAGTGACCAAGCCAGCGGATTCGTTGAGCTTTATATTCGCCAATGATATTTGGCTGTGCTACTAAAGTCTCAATTTCGGCATTCAAAAACTATAATCTCTGACAGTATAAAGTCTGTAGGAACAAGGGCCACAATTTTGCAGACACTTTTAATTACTCTTCATTTCCTCGTCAATTATTTTTAACATCATTTTTTTATAATGTGTATCAAACATTAAATAAAGCAAATCAGCTGTACGTTTATCTTTTTAAAGATTTTGTACTTATAATAAATCACACAATTGTCGTAATGTAAATTACATTATTTATTTTACGAAAAATATGTGCACCACAAAGAAAAAAATTGTAACAAAAAGAAAGCCATTCGACTTTACAATAACTCCGACTAAGTTATTATTAAAGCCATCCCGACCCCCGCCGTAGGTGATCTCGGTAAAGCGTTTGATAAAGTGGATCACAAAACGCAACGCGGAGAGACGTAACATAAATAAAAACGGGCCCATAAGAGGTCTTTGCGGTGAGCTGGCTTCACCGCTGCCCCTGAGAGTGGTTTCCATTTCTAACCGTGCGAAACGCCTTCTCAGTTGTTATTGTGGAGTATGAATTATGAAAATAATAAAAAATAAAGCGTCGCCGAGCGCCGGGGGTCTAACTCACGCCACGCGACGACACGTGCACCCCAATCCCGAACCAAAATATTGAAAATTTTAAACGGGCCCAATTGTAAACGACTTCAGATATCACTGGCTTCTAGCATTCGCTCTTAATGCGACACGTGACTATTATATCGTTTGTGTTGTGGTTACGGAAATCTCATTAAACAATTTGAAAAGAGAACTAGTCAACGCCTCTTGTTTCTATTATTTTATCATAAATTACGTACGTTTATATCAAAAGAATAGAAAATTCCAGTTAACATTACGTTACGTCATAGTAATAAAATTTCGGCAATCATTGATCACACAATAAAAAAAAACAAATACTTAAATTATACTATGGAGTGACGTTTTGGTAAGGTAATAAAAAATGAATGGCTTATGATTTAAAAGTCTGCTTTACGATGGATGGACTAGGAATCGCGTCGGATTACAAAAACACTTAATAATTCTCGGTCAAAAGCATATGGCTAAAACGACGTAATTATTATTAAGTTCAAATATATAAAAATCTCCTCCTTAGATTTTGATAATACTAGGAGGAAGCGGCCTGCATTCAGTGGTCGAAATGCCGACACACTTAAAAATATTTCTAGAATATTCCCACACTGTTAAAGAATACTTCGCTATATTAATGTCCAGGTAATCACGACCCTCAAGTATAACTATACGAGGAGAAGAAATATATAACTAATGGAAGACATCAATTTATTAAAACTACATGAACAAGTCAAATATTTTACAATACGTGGCATAAGAAAATTTCATTTCCCCGGCGTTCAGACACAAGGGTTCAGTGAGAGTGGTTTATAAGACTCCAGGGAGTAGCTGCACAGCGGCAGTAGTTGAGGAATCAACGTAAGAGCCCGCGAGTTTAATATACAGGTCGATTGGTTATGAGTGAGCTTTGAAAGCTCATTTCTCAGCAAAAAGGTTTTAATTTTTATAGTTTTCTCGCCTATATCCAACTTAAACACACCGAATCGCTCCGAAATATGTTACAACGGTGTTTTTTCTATTGGAATGTAACAGGCCAGCTACATCTCTGCAAAGTCTGCAAGTACATAAAATAAACAATAATTGTTTTTATTACGTTCCAATTTTGAAATCGCTTCTTCTTATTGTATTATAATTACGTTATTTTATTATTTCGAAAGCCATTGGTTTTTGGATATGATGTAAATGTAACCGATCATCCTGTTTTATTATATAATTAATGCATAAAGTATAAATTATATGAGATTTCATTCCGGGGACAGAACCCGCGACAGACGATCGCACGTTCCAGTCATCTACCGCTTGGCTACAAGTGCTTTGCTGTGTAGAGATATAAAAAACTTATTGCTTTAATCGTTTTGTAAGTAACTATTATTTATTATTAACTTATTGAACAATATCAATCATATATTCCAAAGATCTTTAACGAACGTATGATTTTTCTTGTTTTATTAGCAAAATTCTTTTCATATATTAGGTTTAACGACTGCTGTTCGAGAAGAAATTTCTTCGAGTGGTTACAACGAGGCGATAGACGCCCCTATTAGGGAGACCGACGACGGTCAAAGGTCCGGGAAGTGGCTGAATATAGGCAGCGCATGACTGACTGGTCATTGTGTTGATCTCTGATGGAGGCCTATGCCTCATTGTAGGCATCTGTCAGCTGACCTGATCATAATGATGAATATGTTACAGTTTCATTAGCGTTGCATCGTTTCTTAACTTGTTAATTTAAAATGTGTTAACATTTAATTTCAATTCATTATTAACTGACGACACAATTGTCTCTCCATGCATCCAATTCATCGTACGATCAGCTTAATAAGGATTATCTCTATACAGCTTCGATCCCATTCATTCAATATTTATTTCCCGCGAACGCTATTGTATTAATACTAGAAAAATTTAATACCGTTAGTATCGGCGCGGGCGTAGCGGCCGGATTATATGAAGGGTAGTTTTTTAAATAGGGTTAGTTTTTTTCCTCCCGCGCTTAAGCGTGGAGGGTCGTGATAAATGACACATGCACATTTTTCGAAATACCCAATTTCGGATTTAAGTTACCCCAAAGTGGCATGGTGTCCGTCGGACAATGGCTCCGGGAGCCGGGCGTAAGAGCGCCCTCTCGCGCAATTTACACCGGCTTTAAGAAAAGGGTAGTTCTGTTTGCTCACCTTCGTTAAGGCATACAATACAGTTATGGGACTAAATAATGCATTATTATATATGGAAAAATACACCTTTGTCTTCGTTAAACCTGATGGATCATAACCTAACATATTTATATGTACAAAGTGAATTGTTATAATCATTTGTTAGTAAAAAAAAAAACTACAGCTTTTGCATGTATTATACGTGGTGATCAGAAATAGGTGATGACTTTGAAATAAGTAACAAGTTTTAGAGTTGGAATGCAACAGGCCAATAATTTTTGGCTGTAATTGCAGACTTTAATAAATGATTTAATGCGTTATCAATTTTATTATTTAGTAAATCGATTATGAAAACGCATTTTCACGTTTTTTAATATTTCTGATAAGTACATTTTTTTATTAGGTGTACTATACATAATTTGAGAGCAAATTTACTGTATATACATTTACCTAATTTAAATCTCTTAAATGGATATATAATCATATTAGTATTAGTAGTAGTATTTTTAAGAGCGCGTTGTCTCTTTTAACGAAATCACCGAAACAATTTTGGTAATTACATCAAACTACCAAAAAAACACGTAAAGTACAACATCTTTCAAGGATTCTTCTTATAATCGACAAACAGTATGTCGTCGCTTATACCAGAGCAAGATTTACAAATACTCCCCCCTCTCCTCCGATAGTTCTTTAAGCTTGTTTCAGCGGGCACTTATAGTACATTACACTGTACTGCTAGTAACCTTTAAAGAATCAGTGTACTGTATCAATCGTGCATCGTGTTGTATTACTTCTTAATAGTTTATTAGAGTGTAAATATATAAAAGGTTACGTGGAGTCGCTGGATGTGGACAGTGCAAGATCGGTCATCACGATTTTCGAGGGTGGCGTATGCATTTCAGTGGAAATCGATCGGTTCGCAAGATGATAGGGAAATATATATGAGTGATGAAATTAGTTACACTTCTTTGTGACTTGGTGGCTCTGTGATTTTAGAATTAAGATCTAGAAGATAATGTTTTTTTTTTTAACTAAACCTCGAGCCGCCAGCGAAAGTCATTCAGAGAGTAAATATTGTAGCGAATTATCTGAATATTGTACCGAAAGTTCGGACGCCGCAAGTCAATGTCGGACAAAAACACCCCTTTAAAAATTTCTTTAAGGAATTCCTCTCGTTCCAACCCTTGCTAACCGTTAATAAATGTCACAGGCCAGGCATTGACATTTGTCGGTAGGGTGACCCCACTCGGACAGCTGCTCGGACCGTTTCCTATAGACTAAGACAGACCTCATTTTTGACTCTTGTTGTCACCCGTGTTACTGGAAACGCTATGTAGAATTTTTAATTTTTTTTGCTCATATTATTAAGAAACGAAAACGAAGACCTTCGGATTTGCAATACAGTACCCGGCGATAAATACAGTAAATCAACCTTTGGAAAGAGACAATCGGCTAATTTCGGCTTCGCAGAGCACTATCTCTGTCACACACTATCTATGTGACGTTTTGTCAGTCGTATTTCGCACGACAGAGATAACACTCTACAAAGTCGAAATTAGCTGATTGTCTCTTTCCAAAAGTCGATGTGCAATATTTATCGCCAGGTACTGTAATAGTATAGTTTTTGTATGAACCAAAGAAATTAAACATTATTTATTTACAGAAGATAAGAAGCGCCAAATATTGCTTTATAAAATGTTACAAAATATGAAAAAGTTTTATCTAAATAAAGGCAAATTGTTACATAATTAAAACAGGAAAATAATTCAAATTTCCATTTTAAGTTCGGAAATGTTAATATTCTTTACTTTTGGAAATTTCTCCTGGACAGTGTAATCTCTAAAACAAAGGTATGTTTCAATGTTTACCACAAAACATTCGATGTAAATCAATTTTGACATTTAATCGATTTTACAAAATTATATCGCTACGATGTTATCTACGACTAACAATAGACAAATAATTAAATGCCAGAATTGTAAATTACTTAATAGCCAACACGTTCGAGCTTACACGTTCAAAGTATTTTATTGTGAAACTTTCCATTCGCAATGACACCGACGAATCGAATGTTTATTATATTTAATTGTCATTTAACGCAGTCTCTGTTTTTACTTCATGGAACAACACCCACACTCTATATTATTATACCAACGTAAACATGGGAACATGGTAACAAATAAAATAATTCAGTACTTATAGCTAAAGTAACCCAACCTATTACTTAATTATTACAAGCTCTATATTATTTGTTACAAATCGTCAATTATAATTAGACCGAAGTAACCATAATAAAAGTAACTTCGGATATTCTATAACAATTATTTCTGCAATCTATTTTTGTCGTATTAAAAAAAGTAATCTTGATATATATTTTGTAAACTAAATATTTTTTTTCTCTAAAATCATATCTATGTTGTATGTGTGTATTGTTAATATTTCTTTATACTTATTACTTTGTAAATGCTATTTTGGAAACTGCAACGTCCAGCCGTGGGCGTCCTATAGCTAAGATTACGATGGTGATGTTTTTCATAATGTATAGCTTTTTCAAAACATTATATATCTTTTTTACCGTAACATAAAAGATCTAATATGATTCTGTTAATGAATAATAAATATGATTTCTTACATCTGTGATAATTCTGCGTCCTCTGCGTACCATAATACTAAACTGAGACCAACAACTCGCTTGCCAAGCGTGACGACTATAGTATATCCTCCCATTGATTTCTTAGGGGCAGCCTACGCCTTGTAATGGACGTCTAAGTACATTATCTACAACGACGATACCGTAGCGGAACCACTATTTTTGGACCGCCAGCTTGGCTCTATTACAGGCTAGTTAGGATCCTAGAAAAGATTTACTAAAAAAAAAAAAACAGAAATTAGTAAATACATTTTATTTGAGTTCTCGAGTCAAAAAAAATTAATTGAATATTACCGCGTATCTAACGCGGTAGTAAGTTTAAAACAATTCAGATAGAAAAATTATTCGTAACATTGCGGTTTATAAACTTTTATTTAATCACATAAATTATTGTTTCTTTATAAACATATATCTAGGTATTTATCTAATTAAAACGTAATTGCTCTTAAATTTTTGATGAAAATATAACATACATAAATAATACGCATATACGTGATTACAATTAATTTTTAACTCCAAAACTGTAGAACAGTGAACATTATTATTAAAATTGTCTTTGACATATGGATCCGTAAAATAGGTAATAAATATATGTTGCTACATTCTCCTTACTTACAGAATTTATTCAGAATAACGAAAACCACTCACTAACCAAAAAATAATTTATAACCTATTTTAAATGACTAGAAAAGATTTTAAATAAAATGTTACAGCTGGTGCGATCAAGGCAAATAAAACGACTTTATTTAAAGTCATCCTCGAAGCCGTGGAACCAATGGGGCATCATTCAATCATCATTAATACTAAATAGTAAAACCAACAGCGTGACAGATAAAAATAAACCCAATTTCCCAGTCACTGTCCGCGACTAACGAAACCATGGGGCTCATTATCGAATAAGATCTCAACGGACAAGAATTAGGCGAAACCGACGCGGCTAATTCCGTAAGACAACCGTGTCCGCGCCACGAGTAATAAAAAACGTGCTTTATACCGTATTACCTTAATCTACAGGTAGGGTGGTAATATCTTTCCGGTATCAAACATCCTTACAACCAACTTCCAACTCTATCACCGATGTATACCTTACATTTTAGTTTAATAAACTATCGTGAGTTAAGACGTTATGAGTTCTGATATGCCGGTATCTTGGTGTATCTGGACACAGGACGTTGCATCGCAAGGTGTGCTGCAAGGTGCGTGGCGACCGTTGGCGCCTGCCGTCCGGCCGTCAGCGAGCCATAATAATAGCTCCGCTAAAGCCGTGACAGAGCCGTGTAACAACTGATTAGTGGAACTAAAGGACCGCACCGAGACGCGGGGGTGTGCCGGTAGCTGTTTGTACGTAGCGCCTGACTTTTATTTCAAAATGACATTTCACTTACACCTTTTTTATGCTAGAAAGTAAAAGAAGTGTGTTACTAACGACAAGTTACATAAATAATGCAATTTTTTTACACGATTTCACTTTCGTTTACAGACACTAACAGAATAAACGTAGTCTTGTGTTCTCTTTGTCTAGGTATGAATAAAAATATATTTAAAAACGTTTTTATTTATTCATATTATTATCCATTGAAATCAATTACAGTGCCTACTTTTGTACTTGTTGAAAAGATTGTAAAAAACCCAATTTGATAGATACAAGAATCAGATTGAGCTTTCCTATAGTGGTATTCTTCAACTTAAAGCTTCGGGGATCCCAAATGCGTCATTAGCCGGTACTGGCAGCCAACTTAGATCAACTTGACTAAACTCACTTATCTCGAACACTCGGACCGCAATCTATGCATGCATGTGTTCATAATAAAAAAAACGTCTCTCCTTAAAGCACATAAACCTAACAGAAGGAATTATAACACTCATTTCAACCTCAATAAGGTCAAATAGAACATGTGTAGTTTTGATCTTCATAAACGTATACATCGATCTACGTCGAGATGGTTGCGTGCTACACCGATAAAGCAACTTAGACCATTCGGCACGATTAATTCAGATAGGAACAAATCAACTAACTTATCCAATTAATACCCGTAACGTATCGTGCTCGTGCCGTTAAGCATAACTTAATAACTTAGTAAACAACTTGTTTACATCCCGCGTGATGTAATCGGGTATGAATGTAACAATTGTAACGAACTAGCCTCAGATGTAACAAGACGTGTAACAAGGGGCCCAGTAGCTGACCATTATGTTAATTGCTTCAATCGAGCTGTATTAACATATTAAGAAGTTTCTGAGGGCCACTTATCGTGAGTTGATAAAATATGACTGTAATGATTGTATTTTAACTAATGCAAGTGTTAATTTTTATTTATATTTGTTTATTTTATTTGACACTTGTTTTTTTAAAGGCTCGGTAATTCTCAAATGTTGGCGTTCATAATGTTTTCTGCCTCCTGCAATAGTGTTTCAGAGAAAAACAAAATAAAAAATTACTTTGTTCAAAAACATCTCTTGAAGTTAAAAAATTTGGTCAAATTAAAAAAAAAGTGTGTGTGAAAATATTAAAAAATAATATTATTTTTAGCTTTTTAAGGCAGCTTTAATTTACTACTATCGAAACTTTTAGTGGAAATAAAAAATCCTTGAGTGTACGTTATAAAATTTATAATACCATAGCAAACTTTACCTATAACATTGTTATATATACAGCACATTGGCATATAGAAATTGGCTGGCCACATAGCACAAACAATGGAGGGCTGTTGGAGTCTTAAAGTTCTGCAGTAGATCTTGGACGAGCATGCGCAGGGAAGTATGTCCACCTATAGGTGTAAAGACGACTTTGATATCGTGATCAATGGGATATGATACTCGCCACTTTCAACAGGTTTTATTAAAAATGTTTTAGAAGAAACGTTTACGTTAAAATATATGGTCAAAGTAATATTTCTATTAAGAAACGGTTGATAATTTCCAATAAAGTTTTGGCACCAATAAATTATGTTTATAAACACATAAATCTAACAGTTGCTTATCTAAAATCTACTAAACAATGTAAACGGCTAATCGCGTTTAATTACATTTGGTGTGGAACCATTGCGTGTTTTGTAGGAAGCGACGCGTCGATCGCAGGTGCGAACGCTTCATAAATTCGCTAAACATATTGTAATGTCGCGGTCATTATAACTGGTTAATAACTTACTCATTAACTTTACTAAAATTAAACGCGATGTGATATCTACTAGTGAATTATTTAATTGGATTGCCTTTGTATAGATACGTCAACTGTAGCCTTTTTTGCGATAAAAATAAAAAAGTCAAACTAGATCTATTTTTATTTACATTTAATACAAAACGGACATATCACTCATTTGCAAACGCTCCATTGTATATCTGTTTGTTTGTTATATATTGATTTTAGATAAACTTTCCTGTGTTATTTATTTTATAGAATTTAGATCTTGAACGCACTTTTATTTCATTTTATTTCCATCAAATACTTTGACCTCAACTGTTGACATCTGTCTACCTAGTGCGTAGGGCTTACAATACCGAACTAAAATCTGAATACCGGTATTTGATCTTTGAAATATCGGGATACCGGTATTAAAGCCGGTATTATTAATAAAAAAATGTACTTGTTATGTTTTTATTTATCTCCATTGTTATATTGACTTTTTAGCAAATAACATATGAAATCCAATAAATGTTGTTCCGAAATGAGTAGATAGTAGGTGCAAAAAAATAAGTACTTACTAAATTGTATGTTACATTTTACATGTAACAGGCTCGTATGGCATTATATGATTAAAAAGAAACAAATATTTTTAAATTGAGAGTATTTATGAAATAATATTAATATCTTGCGTTTTGTTTATTAAAGTATGCTCTTAAAAAACTTAAACAATTATTCGTTTCATCATCAAGCGAGGACCGAATTTTCGTACAAATTAAATAAGATTTACTCGTATATTGTCCATAAATTCAATTTTTAACTACAAATGTAATAACCAAAATACCGGTATTTTTACATGAATACTTATTTTTAGTACCGGACAAAAATCGTCCGGGATTCCGATATCCCGGATCCCGGAATCCCGGTATTGTAAGCCCTACTAGTGGGGGACCTACCTACGACGCGTCTTTCATAACATAAACGGCAATTTAATATTAGATAAAATGTAAAACAACATAGAAGTTCAGAAAAGTCACAGAAAAAAAAACTATATTATTGAATATACCTAATAAATATCAAATAGCATTTACATTTTGACAGTTTTTTAATAATTATAAATAATTTAAACTTTAAAAAAGAATAAAAATGACTATTTTTTAATAAATTAAACGAAGCCAGACAATTAAAAATATTCAAAAAATGAATCGGTATGTTTATATATCACTTTTAACTTATTTACGATATATACTTCTTCTTCAATGCTTAGTGTATATAGTACACACTATGTAATATTTACTATGTACTGTATGGTATAAACTATGTAATATAATTATACTTAATTTATTAATCAAACACATACTAAACATACAACTTTCGCACACACTCATAGTCCCCATGCTCTGTTTCTTCTTTTTTCATTTGAGTCTACTATCGTAATTTAATACGAATTGATAATAAAGTGTATTTCGTAATTGGCGTAGCGTATCTCTTAATGTTTATATATTGTTATTTGTGATAAATAAATAGAAGATAAAAATAAAGGTGAAAAAGAACTAGAATGTCTCTTTTATAAAGTAGTCGTAACATAACAAACGTATTGACCCCTTGTAATATAAAAATAACAAATAACACTTCGAGATAGCTCCCGTTGAGACTTCTCGATGGGTACCAAAGTTTAAGGAGCGCATAAACACGTGAGTGCATGTGTCAAACGGTAAATTTGTTGATAAGGCCGACGCGAAGGGACCCGGTCATCTGATAGGAGAACCGGTCGGAGCCGTAAAAGACCCGGGGGTGTAATGTCAAGGCTTTGCACTCACTCGGGCGGCTATTCCACGCTGTCTCCCGTCTTAATATCACGCCATAAAATTGAAACAATTGGCTAAGATCAGACTGATATGAAATTTAGCTTCGAAAATAGTACACGGTATTTTTTATAACAAATAGAACGAGGGGAATGTTGAAATACGGACACAAACCCTGTCTTAGCGAAAACTTGCAAGCTTAAGTCCATCACGTAAGATCAGTGTTTAGTGGTAGATTTTTAATAACAGTACAGTATCAGACTATTTCCTCCTAAATAGAGTTGTAATATGACAATACCCAAATGTACTCTAATAAGAGTAAACTGTGAAACTGGTTTGTGAGCAGTAACAATTTTGTATAACTAGGAGGTTCTCTGGGTACCTTCATAGGTTTAAGCTCAAGGAGGATACCCCGTGCTTCTGTGAACCGGGCATGAACCAGACCGTGAATCACCTGATCGCCGACTGTTCCGCATTCGGCTTTGACTCGACACCGGATGCCGGCTGGGGAAAAGAATTCAGGAAGCGACTATCGCTTCCATCACGACAGACAAGGAAGGAAGAGCATGCTTCCTCTGATTTTGCATGAAGGTAATTAAAGACGTTATAAATAGAAACAAGTAAACAAAACAGTCTAACAATAAAATGTAAATTAGAATTAAAACATAGTAGGGAACAAACTAAATGTAAACAAGAATAATGTTGTAACTGTAATAAATAAAATAAACTGTGATACATATATATAAGAGGAAAATTAAATAAAAAATCTGTGATATTTAAAATTGTAAATAGATCTAACTGCAGTGGTTGAGGATGGATAAAAGGTAATTAAGTTGGAAGAGAAAAAGAGAACGAATTGTGGAATGGAAGAGTAGGAAGCTAGATATTATGAGAAATGGAAGAAGAGAAAGTAAATAATAAAAGGAAGTGAAAATATTGATAATAAATATAAAATCCCTGTTCCCACATAAATACAGGTAGAAAGAAAGGTCCCTAAAAAACGCAGGCATAAAAAAATCCTGTATAATTCTGTGTAAGTTTTACAAGATTGAATCCGCGATCGGCCCCGCGACGTACGATTGCAAGTGTTAGTCCTCCACCGCTTTGCTACGTTAACATATGGTGCTATACATCGACAAAAGCCTTACTTGTTTTACTAAGAAAGCAGCTTTTTTTCCTTTGCTATAACTATATTGTTCGTACGAATCCTTTGGATTATCCTTACGTGTTCATTATTATAGAATACTATTTAGAAAGACATCTCCAGCCCACAGCAAATTGACGGGGAAGTAAAGCTGACCCTTGCTTGTTGGCCTCCCGCAACGGACATCTCTCGTGTGTCCCAAAACAAAAGCGAAAGCAGTTTATCCTAAAAAAATATCTTGTACATATATAAAAATCCTTAAGGACACCTGAAATGTCATATTTTTATGTTACTAGCTGTCTTTGTGTCCTTCTATTATTAAATAATCCTATGCAAAATATTAAGACAATAAAAAAAATTAATTTGATAAATGCGCTCTCAAGAAGTGGCGTGGCAAAGGGAAACACAAATTATTTTATATATTATTGATTAATGATTTAGAAGGTTTAAATGGGTCTATTTTCTAATCACCCTATATAAAGCGAATACTCTGAAATACGCAGATGGACAAACACACACAGTTAAAATAATTATTAGTTAAAATAAAACAAAACTGAAGGTATAAGACAAATACAATACTTTCAACTTTTTGCCCCTTTCTAATCACTTGACGCACTTGAAAACCAAGTAGTGTTTTTTGTAGTATCAGGATGGCGATATAAAAAAATTACTCTTCTGCCGATATTCAAACGTTCAAGTCATCCAAAGAGAAGTTCCAATCAATTAATCCAAAGCGATAAATACTATGAAATAATTTTATTTCAAGCGAAAAGTATTCCTTTTGTTTTTTGAAGATAGACTTAAAATTTATGAGCAATAAAAACAAAATATAACATTTTAATGACAATCAATTTAAAAACAGATTAGAAACAAATTGATTTAGTATAAACAAATTAACGAAAAAAAGATGGAGCCTGGTTGTTTGCCAATATTTGATTTAAAAAAAGATATTCGCTACATAAGTCGTTCTCTTGTGCTACCGCTTGTAAACATAGCAGTGCCGTAAAGGGCGTCTCATCAATAATCCAGTGAGGATTAGACCACCGGTCAGCTTACGCAAATAGATACGATTGTCCCGGACTGTCCCGGACAATCCTAACTACCTCCGGCATCCTTGCCATCCTACAAGGAATGTTTATAAACCCGACGGACCGATTCGTTTGTTCTGATTACTTAGTCAATAAAGGGCTTTTCTATACATAAGTCCAAAATTTACATTCGTTGAAAATCCCGATTAAATTTTAATAAGTTTATTAATTACTTTGTATCGTCGCGAACTCAAAGTATTTCAACTACATACAGCCTATGACAAAATTTATTTTTTACTTTTCACTAGACAGAGTTGAATGTAAAGAAAGTTTAAAATGTATATTTTTCATTTATCTGAGCGTATATATGCAAATATATAATATATAATATAATAATGAATAAATAAATAATTTTGAGCCACAGAGTATATATCATATACAATCTGACCAACTTGAAAGATGAACTGAATGAATAAAAAGCTCTTTACGTTTTGGTATATGGCTTAAAATATTGGATATTTCACTAGAGTACGTTATGAAAAAACTTTCGGCAGTAAAATTATGTCTCTAACTTCACCCTCTCCATCTATCTTCATTTCTCTACGAAATCAAATCAGGAACTGGGCGATCCATAGATGAAAAGAAGTAACCGCTATAGCTTGGTGGGCACATACCTCGAAGGCCTGATCGCTGCTGGATAATGGTTCTAAGGTTTCTAAGTTTTTAAGTTTCTGTTCTAAGGTTCTGGAATGAAGGCCACAGACCAGGAAGATGAACTTGTTAAGATCTATGAAAGATGCTGGATGTAAGCCACTTTCATCCGATCCTAAAGGAAATATCTATGGGTGAAGCCTATGTGATGATAAAAAAACATTAATAAATTTTCCTTTTACGTAACATATGAAGTGACTTTTAATATAAATTGCGTAAGTGAACACTTCACAAAACCGCTTCAACCACCTACATCCATTACACCCCGACTCCACACTTCGCCGGTCTCATTTGCGGCTCATTTGTGCGGTCTGCGGTCGCGCCTTGCTTTGCGGTCGCTCGCTAACGCTCTAGACGTTTTTGCGTCGTTTGTTTTAAATAAACATCCACCCGAATCACCCTCCAGTAAACATAACTTTAAATTGACAGATAATAATATATACTTATTAAGTTTTATTGCGAATCATTTTTCTTATCGTTTTCATGAAAACTCTATGAACACTTGATTACTGAGTAGAATGAATAAACATCAAATAAATGTATAAAAGCGAACACTAGTTGAAAATTTATGTTAGAAACTCCACTGCCCAATGGCCAGAGAACCCGCGGACAAACTTTTCGCTGGCCTCATAAATACACGAGGTCATAAAGGGAAACTGGACCTGAAACTTTTGCGTGGAACTCGAATAAATCATCCTCCCCCTCCACTAAGACTCGAATTCCGAGTGTATGAAGGCCGCGTTCTCCCACGAGCCACCCATATGTCATCTCGGCCAAGCGGCTGCTATTTGTCTTGCAAAAATTCGGGGAAGCATCTTAAGAATGACGTGTCCCTACGCGGACTAGTAGACCAACTCGGATCGGAATGCATTACGTTAAGGGTACGCCGTGTTGTTTAGAAAACGCTCGAATACGTAAAAGAAATCGATTTTAACTAAAATTTAAATATAAAGGTGAAGTAAGCGCATATTGTATATATTGAATAAATTATATTTGCGTTCAAATTTATTGATTTATATAACAGTTTTATATTTCGTTCGCATCCTAGCCAAGTTGTGTTATCATTATTATAAACAAATTAAATTTCAATTTAAGTAAATATGCGAATGTTTATTGCTTGAGTTTATTTTGGACCTTGGTTTTTTGAGATCTAATACAACATATCTATTCTAATATGTATCGGTTTACACAATATAACACAGTTTTAGAGAATCTTCTTTTCGATTAACAGCGTAACGTCTTGATAGATCAGCGAAGGTTCTAACGACAACTCTTTTCTTTGTGTCATCTATGAGTTATAATAATAATTTCTTGTTTTCTAAAATAACTGTTTTCTTCCTCTTTTCTTTAGCAGGTAGATGACTGCTTCTAGGCAAAGGCTTCCGTCCAAGATCGCAACTATGCCGCGACTATATCAGTTCACCTAGAGAGAGGCCTGTTCACTCCGTAAAACATGTCTACGCTGCAATAATACACTTTTAAAATTTAAGCCGTTTTATGCGACCATCGCAGACCTTATTTTAAATTAGTCTATGGCATCTTACCCATCTAACCTTATCGAGTTCAACCGTCTAATTAAGTTGGACGATGCTGTCAATAGAAACTGGCAAATAGCATTTGTTCATAACAAAAAAATAGGTATACACAAAAAAGTCTATGTCTGAGGGACAAATACGCAAAGAGTGCAAAGTACACAAATCAGCATCTTTGGAAGACTATAGAATAAATTCTTAGACCCCTGCCAGCATCTGATTGCGCAACTTCGACAAATACCTCGGTCAAATAGTATTTCGATTCGGACCGGGAATATTGCTCGAATTCTACTCTATGAACCATTTACGTAATACTTATTTTGTTTATGAATTTTTAGGGACCTTACAACTAATTTTACATTAAGGCTTTCACATATGTGAAAATTAAATGATAGTATCTAAAGTAATTATTTTAAATTATTACCTAACTTTTAAATGTATTAAAAGTTGTATTTTTGTGTAGTAACTTAAACCATATGCGTAATAAAAGTATGGCTTAACATTAAAACTCTTGGTAAATAAGAAGAAGCTATTGTAGCAATAAACAATGACTGAATAGAACGTTGAGTAGAACACATTGTTCCAAAAAAATCAAATTTAAATCTGCGTATAAAGTTAAAAAAATGTTTATTAAATAGTTTTTTATTTAATATAAATAATTCAGTATGTAACATATATTAAGTCTTCGATCCATTTTCCTTTTTTAGCCGTTTTATTGTTTTCCTTATTCATTTCTGCATTAAAAATATTTTATTCTATCTCCCTTATAATTGTGTTTCTTCCTGCAAGGATCGAATAGGGTCTTATGTGAGGACTATCGAGTTTATTATTAAAATATTATTAATAATGGGTTAAACACAACCATCGATTTATACATATGTACGGATAGTTTACAATTAAGTATAAATAATTCTAATACTGGTGATCGCGAACAGCGTGGGCGAAACGAGGTTGGATCCAGATCCATCCTAGGCTCGCCTGTGGTCCACGAAGCCGTCCCTCTCACCAACACTACTTTACTCGGGTAGAGCGGTTTACTACGTGCGAACGTCATCATACAACTGGAATGCGTCTGTCCAGCTTCAATTTTATTTTTAAGTTAACGAACCCTTCCGCTCCGTGAACTCGTTCCGATGAAGCTGTAAAAGCTCCCAGGTTAACATCATCCACTTCAACCGAAACCAAGTAAACACCTTGCAAACTTTACACTGTGCATTTTATGTGTGAATTAAATAGTATAGTTTTAATTAAACCATAGTAGCTTCTGTTAACAGATCACTTACGAAGAAGTCTTAGGGGTTTTAAAAAAGTTCTAGTGTTCTTCAAAAACTTTTTTTAGTATAAATGAAGTACAGACGTTAGCATAAACGGTTTAAATTTTCAAATTAGTTAAAAGCATTTTTGTGCAGCACTGTACTCGCATTAGACTGTATTAGGCTAATTTATGTAACCGCAATCAAATCCTCGCAGCATCTGTTCGCGATGGCGCTCGGAGAGTTTTTTTCCGAAACCGCAAACCATAAACGCCGGCTTCGCGAATGGTTGGCAAATGAGCGACATTAGCAAGCGCTTTGTGTCGCGTTACGTCTACACGTCGGTTTTCGTTCAACCTTACTCATTTGACGTTTTTGTTCGCTTTTATGGTACTACTTAAAAGATACAGCTCCTTTATTGTTATGTTATGTTTACAAAAATGTATCTTTCGTCTATGCTAATATCATGAATCTATATTACATCCCGTCTAACTAAATGCTATCGCCGTGCCAATATATTTAAGAGCATCATAGCTGGTTTAATTAAAGAGCTAGTGATACAAAATATCTGAATAAAAAAATTATCCATTTTAATACGTAGTAATTCTTATTTTGAATTAAATTATTTTTTCTTATCTATTATCAATATGTCACTTATTATTTTAAAAACCATTGATTATAAGATAGGATATACAATACATTATTTAATGAATTACAAACCTTAAAAATAATATGAACTGTCGAAAAAAGATTTTCTCAGGTAGTAAAGTTGAGGTTCGTTATTACCGAGCCCGGGAGCCTAGGTACCCTTTTAAAGGCCATTGCGCCAGGGCTCCAAGAGCTCGGTAACCTACCATGACAATAAAGCAGTATATAGTAGGCCGGGACCTCATGGTAAATCCCCCAAGGACTCCCCAAAAAACTACCAAAAACGAGGTTAAGGTAATGCGCTATCTGCAGCTAGCCCTCTGAAACTTATGGAATCCAAGTCAAAAGGGTCGAGCATGATCCTAAGCTAGAAATAAGAATAAGATTTTATTAAATTATTCTTTGCAGATTGCAGACCCTTTTGACTTTTTTGGGGAGTCCTTGGGGGATTTACCATGAGGCCCCGGCCTACTATATACTGCTTTATTGTCATGGTAGGTTACCGAGCTCTTGGAGCCCTGGCGCAACCTATATTGCTTCAGCATAAATTATTTTTCAAAGAAATAAGAAATAATAAATAAATAAAGCAATATAGGTTTAGTTAACAAGAAAGATTAGTAATAGCTATAGGAAAAAAAGTCGAAAAATTCGTGCAAAACTGTTGTAATGTAGAAATCTGTGGTCTAGGAACGTATATGAAGGAACGGAGGTGACGAGAGAGATTGTGAAGGATGAAAAGAGAAAGTGAAATTAATGTTTGCAATGCAAAAAAATATTAAGAGTTCATTAAGAATACGTGAAATCTGTAAAGGCTAAAAAGTGACTATTCACCGCAAAAAAACAGCGTAACTATTGCAAAACTATGTATACATTGATATCAGATACGTTGCATTTTATAAATTTCTAGCTTAAAATACTTTTAATGTATCTTATTACTTATTAGTTCTTTTATTGTCTACTTCTTTCAATTGAGGCTTGATATATAAGTGATATGAAAGCTGATTAGCTGTGTAGATCTCACTCGGAAATTGTTAACTGAACACCAGAATCCACTTATTGAAAGGTGAAATTTTATTTAATAGAAAACTAAAAAACTAATACGAGCTTGTTTCACAAATAATAAGATACTTAAACGTAGCAATATAATAAAAGAACTTATGTTGAAGTAATGGTCAGTATCCCTCGAGGTAACCGATTCAATATGTCGTCGCAAAAAGCGTTGACAGAGCATTTGTCGCCGCCCATGAGATCTCAGTCAGCCAGCCCCCGGGGTCTGGAAAGATCGTTCCGAAATTTACTGCGACGTCTAACTTGTAAATCCGTTTAAAATAAAACACTTACCAAAATTATATTACATTCTTTTCAACTTATTTTAATATAAAAAGACACATGAACTGGCGTCTATGACAGACTTTATCATCATCATTATTAAGGCCGTAAGACTTCTCATAAGATTTCTAATAAGCCAACAGCATGTCCCTTGCTTCCAAATTTCGTTCCGTAAAAACTTACTACTCTCTCACAGTTCATAGCATATTTAGGAGTGGTCACTTCAACGGCCACGAAGACGGCTATGACTGGGATTTCGTTACAAAATCTATTCAGAAATAAAAGAATATGAAGCCAAACTTAATGACTGACATAGCCAAGCGGACTACTAAGTGGAATTGGCTGTGGACAAGTTGTAGGCAGTGGCAGTGGCAGGTAGCGCATATAAAAAATAGCAACTGGATCCATTAGGGGATTATTTCTGGCAAGCGCAACATATATTTTCCACCCACAAGGCTACATAGCGATGTTAAGGTCGTCTAATGTCGATGATGAGATCTTGAAAGTTTGTTCCTGATCTTATACCACCTCTTATTCCTTTTCTTTGACGTTAACTCTTTGGTTTGAATAGGAAAGTTGTCAGTGTTATGAGAAGAAGTGGCAGAAGAAACATCAGCCAAGCTTCTGTCATTAACAGGTAAAAACCTGCCGGCTAGATAGAAGCATCATTTACTTTACAATTTTTTGTATTACATATTTATAACATATAATAATAAGTTTGTTTTTGATATATATAAGATTGATATCCGTTGATTGATGTAACGATATAAAAGAATTACCCACGAATCCCGATCACAAAATAACGATTTAAGTAAAAGTTGACATGTTCGACAAACGCCCTGCGAGACCCATCTGTCTTGCGTTTCCCACAGACGGACCACTCGGCCGCCCAGTGCAGAGCGGTCTCCGCCCAACGTCGGGCCACGAAACTAACGGGTTATATCACCATAACTTTTCTAGTTAATTACTAATTTGATTGCGGATTTATTTCGACAAACCTGTACATAGTAAAACCTACGCAGCGTGATTTATATTAATTGTAAAACATTAAATGTATGTATGTTAAGTTAGTAGCATATAATATAGTGATATAACGGCAATGAAAAGGTTTTTTGTTAATAAAATTTAAATTTTTAAAGTTAATTGCTATTTACTGTTTATCTCTACAATTTTTAGCAGAAGTTGTTGGCCCATTGCGTTCCAATAGATACAGTAAGATATTCTATGTGAAATATACATTATCTTGTGATGAGTGATCACTTTATATGATACAAGGAAATAAATATAAAAACTATACAGTTTTTTAATAACCAATAACCAATCATACGTACATCAATTTCATGTATTATTATTATTTTTCTACTCCTTGTTATTTTAATTGCAAAATATAAGGGTGCTATAAATTTGATAAGCATAACATATTTTTAGTGTTATACACGAGTTTTAATTGTAATTTTTGATTTATTAGTCACCGCTCACTTCGTGGCCTTTATCTTGGGCAGCTCTGCGGCGAGGCCGGCCGGACATCGCCGTTTTATTTTACTCTTATCTGATTTATCCGTGATTTAGGTCTCAGCCGGGACCCCAGTGCGGGAAACAATTACGCAACCGATAAACGCATTCTATCATTTTGTAACAGCTTGTTGGTTTTGCGGCTTAAATGATGTTCATACTCGTCTTTTGGTTATAACATTCCTTTGGAGATATCTCGAATATTTTGTTTTATCTACACAAAAAGTCTTACTTTTTGTATATGCATTTAATTATTATAAAAACTTGAGTCAAATCAACACGGACTAATTAACCGATTTACTTCATCTGATCATCAGCAGCTGACCTTTGCTTCATGAGCCTTGGAGAACACTACGCTTAGGATTTTCCTTAAAGATCAAAATGAAGACATCCGTAGACGAAATTAAGTAATCGCTGTAGCTCAGCGGATTGGCAAATTGAACAGTGTAAGACATCCGCTAACTAGCAGAAAGATGATGAGGAAAGATGGCTTTAAAATATCATTGGAACTCGCTGAATAGTGGCTTCCAGGTGGGTGTAACTGAAAATTTTGAGAGAGGCCTATGTTCAATAATAGATGTCCTATAGCTGAAATTATTATAATGATATGTTTTTGTACTAACACGTCACAAACACTTTGTATTTCATCATAACGAGTGTATGAATTTTAAGTAAATTTCGTCTATAATAAATTCACATAAAACTATGATGAACAAATATTATTAAAATGCTACGTGTATAGTTTGTCACAGTATTCACATTGATTTTTGAATGTGTCATTCTTTCGAAGAATAATCAGAAGGTAGGGTATATAACAGTTAAATTAAATAAAGTAAATGTGATTATAAAATTTTGAAGAAAACATTTAAAATGGTACACAAAACATTACCACAAGTACTTCGTAGAAATTCATGTTTACAAACAGTAAACATTAACGAACTATATTATCATTACTTCAAGACTTCATATATTTGTATGGAAAACGAATCGACGTTTTTGTAAACGCTTCAAAATTAACTGTATCCGCCTCATGATCGATCCTTGTGATTGAAGTATTACTGAAGTTCCTTCCGCTATTTCTTCTTCCATCGCTAACAAGGTGGTAACAATATTAGTGGTACAATTGTTCTGGTGATCTAAAAACAGCTACCAATCGAGGTGAGGTGTGATGTTTTCTAGCAAACCTTTGACGAGTCTCTTTCGTAATGTTTAAGAGTGAACTATATTCTATTGTTAAAGTTTGCTAGCAACTACGCATCATGCCTTCTCTTTGTGTCGTATCTCTTACTGCTGTTGATTTCGACACTTTTTTTGATTTCGCATATTATATTACGCCATCTGCGCCGGTTTCGTGTGTTACTTCGGTTACTAAGGTGTTAAGTGTGGTTCGGACCTGACGCATAGGGCATCGCCTCATAGTGGGCGACCATCTACTTTTCTGGTGATCAAAACTTTTTCTAAATTGCCAATCATCTTTCTTGACTATGTCAACGAAGAACTGTGGATTTCGCTTTGTGCAAATAGGGGAAAGGCGAGAAGACATTCAAAGTTCTACTATTAAAGATTTGGGACATAGCGCCTTTAGCGTTCTACCACTGTAAGCCTAGTGAAGCTGTGAATGTCACTGTATATACAGCATTTGACAATGAAAAAAGTAATAAGATAAATCTTAATTTATTCTTTTGACGGACCGTAGAAAAAGACCTACTTTTACCAAAGTCCTCAGAAACTGGATGTATTATTACCGGTAACGAGAGAAACACATTAATTATCCAGACAGTTGAATAAAAAATGCGTGTTATCGCAGATTGATTTAAACAAAAAAATGAGAGTAAGTGCACTCGTCAACGAATTAAAGTTAATCACATCTAGCTTCCAAATAAATAACTGTTTGCTTTAAGAGTATCATTTACATCGGTAATTAACGGTATTTCTCGCTGCACGGCACAATGCCCCGACAGACAGTAGCGATGACCACAGTGTATCAAAGGAAGCGGTACAACTTACAGTAAATAAAGTGTATAAAATAATAAATATATAAAATCATTACATTACCTAGACGCAAATTTAAAACAGTAATATCAAATAAACATTCCAAATTTGAAACACAAATTATTACATGATCATAAAGATAAAATAGGTTTAATTAACAGAAATTATTGATCGTCAACGTATTATCTTTTTATTTTTATCTATTTTATTTTTGACTATACTCTGCATCGCAATCTATTATGGTTGTGGAAAAGAAAAAGGAAGAACCTACATAAAAAATAGTCAAAATGATAGCACACAGACGTTAAAAACATCACAAAAAACATCGAAGTGTAAATAAAAAAATTGTAACAGCATATGTGATTTTTAGGATAAGGTAGCTCATTTATTATTATCATCATTTTAGCCCTAAGTCGTCCAGAGAGGTCTCTGTATCCTCCTATAGATTTACAATAGTGCCGGGCAAAAGCGGCCTGTAACCATTGCTGTTGTAAATCTATGACCTAGGCCAATAATTAGCAGTAGATAGTCAATGACTGAAAAAATTAAATTGATTTTTTTTTCAATACATTTCAGGATGTGAATGGGCTAGCACGTTGGCGAACTACACCTACTCTTTCGCGGGTAAAATCTGCGAAAATTATATTCATGTGTTATTTTTAAATTAGAAGTAATTTAATTGTAATGAAGCTACTGAAGTAGTTACACTGCAATGTAATCCGGCGACGCCGGTAGCTCAATGGCCGGCTTGTGAATGGCTCACAAAAAGCAACTCGGTCGTGATTGACGGGTCTCGCGCGCATTGTTGCGACCGGAGCCTCGTTTACCGCCCATCGCTCATTGCCCATCGCCCATCGCCCACCGCCGTCGCTGGAACCCATCTAAATGTTCTCGTGTACTATCTTAATTACACCCGCTTGGATCATTAACACACATTTGAAATACTCCATGATTAACAACGTAATTTTCTATTTAAGATAATCATTTAATTGCATTTTTCTCATAACAAATATTTACATTTGTTATAATATTTTACACAAACATTTTTTAATCTTAGACATATTTATTCACTACAATTTATTTAAATTAATTTTAAGCCTCATCAATGAATCTTTTTCATACATATATATTTAAACGCTTTAGTAACAGATAAAAGGGAATACATACATACCCGACATCATAAATGAGAATTTTGATTTCTAAATTTTAGATTGATTTTATTTTCACTGTTTCCATATATGACAATGGAAAATAAATATTTATTTCCCAACAATATTTACATCCAAAAAGTCGGATATTGTCATATGAAAATAAAAAAAAAATAAGTTTAATAATCAACCGCCTGCCCATATTATTGAAAACAAGACCACACTATAGATAGATCATCGTAGAGATTTAATCATAGATAGAGTGGTCTCTTACATTGGTGGTGTTAAAATAATTGCCCGCCGAGTGCAAACAAGGTAACCGCTACCGGCCAATGACGTTCAATGGATGTATTTATTTTAGCACTTAGATATTTCGTGTCATATAATCTCCTGTGAAAGCCTTGCGTATGAATACTCTCCTTACAGTTATGTCTTATGGATATTTCTGATACGTGATAATGAAATTATTTGTCTAGTAAAACCACTTAATTTTATGGTAGCCATATATATTGTAATTTCAGTTGGAAGGTATAAATATCAAACACTGATAGCAACGGGAAGAATTTTTGCTTGATTCGCCGGTTCGTTCGCATTTCTCTAGGCGTTGTTAGGCTCTTAATCAATTATAAATAGATTCTCCGAAACTGAATTCTCCAAACAGTTTATAATCACCAAAATTATTTAGGTGATGTTGGTAGAGGTGACATTATTGTTTTAAAAACATTATTAAGACTATTGAGACTTGCGATCGCAGGCTCAAATTCCGAGATACAGTCTCACATATAATTCACATTTGTGCATGAATTATATAGTATTCCAATGCACACAAACAAGTTTTCAGAGGATAGGCCGCTTCTTCTGCGTACCATAGTACAACACTGCGATGTATCCCCCATAGGAACTGGTATTTTTTTTATTCGTTTTTTTTTATACATGAGATGATACCTTATTGCCGTACTATTATAATTTTACTAATTATACACAACGATAGAAACATCTACCTCAATTTCTTAACGGTCTATAGGGCTTGGGCAGCGACTTGAAATAAAATAATGTACTAATTTTATTTTTGATATGTATAAATTTTAGCTGTATTTACCCATAAGAGAAAATTGTGTAAGAAAAATTGTAAAAATTATAAAACACTGTCGTGCCTTGCAGCTGAGAGAAGAAAGATCCATATCAAATAGCGGCAACCCTCTCCCAACTGTCTGCGCTTAGTAAAAGCGTAAAAAAATATTGTAAAAAAAAACACTAGCGATGCAAGTTAGAATTAATAAAAAAAACACCTCAATTTCTTGCTATTTAACATAAATATAGTTAGATTGACTTTATCCTTTTGTTAAGATCTAGGGGAGTAGAGAAGGCATGGTGTATTCTGCTTCGTTATTAAGTCTCCAGCTACAGACGTGGCGTGATATTTCATTTCAATACGAAGACAGGTTTATTACTAAATTGACCATATTCTTCTTCTCATAGTCGCCTGCTGAGGGTTGACCATCGATAGAGCTATCTTTATCTTCGACGCTGCAGCTCTGAACCACTCTCTAGTACTTACATTAAACCACTTGAGTGTTGTAATGATACTAATAAATTTATTGCACACGATAAAAAAGAAGTAGAAATGGAACAAAAGGAACTAGAACCTGGATAACTGACTGACCTGATTTACTTTTACAGATGCGTAGTCTGCCTGTGTACATGAATTATATACAGCGTTATTAACTACATAATATATTAATTCTCGTTACAAGATATATATACTGTAGCTTTCAAATGGTTATTGTGTTCAAGATATCTGTTCACTTATAAAATCTATACAACACTACATATCCACCAAATTCAATTCTATTTAAACACTTAAATATGTGTCACCAAAAAAGCTTGTAAGCGTTTGCTCAAAGTTTCACTGGATGTCCATGACTCTTTAATATATGGGAAAACGTGTTATGCGGGTTGTAGTGAGACACCCATGCACTTATATCCTCCTTATTGATGGCGAAGAAAATAAAAAACCAGGTGTGATAAATGTGGTGTGTATTGAATATGTTCACAGACTATTTACAATTTTGATTCAAACACTTATGCAGCGACTATCTCACTATAGAGTCCGAACTAAAAGAAGCCTTCAAATTTGAATTTGAACGCGAAAACAATAACTTAATAGCCAGTAATAAGGGGCGTTCTGACGTGAATTCTACGAAATTGAAATACGTAACACGTTCAAGTTTGTAGCGTTCAGAGATAGATGTACGATCGATGAAGATACTAAAGAAAAGTTTTATCGTAAAGAATTCTTGACGCTCTGACTGATCCTCATCATTGTCTTTAATCTTTTGTCTATGAGATCCAGAAGTTGGCACGGGATGTCCCGTATTTCTACTAGAAGCAGTGAGAAAGCGCAACAAATCCACAAGGTTGTTTTTCCTCCTTATGGGTTCTCTGCACTTGCCACTCCAGAAACATAAAAACCCATAGAACTGACCCTCATGTCAATTTCATTGAGTCGAACCTGTAGAAGACATGACGCAATGGGTCGATACCAGCGTGACACCGGCGTGGGCTTAGAAACCACGCGTGACTGGTGACACAATAGTCATTGTGACGGACGAGTATTGTTTTACACACTTTCTATTAACCTTTACTACTGAATATACGAAGCGACTGTCAAAAAGATGTAGCGTCCTAACGCGTGGGCTTATGTTGGATGTACGAAGAAATACTTATATGTAATATAAAAGATCCGTAGACCAAGTCTTATTTTTTCTAGATGTGGTATCCTAGGATATATGGGATTTCTATCCATTAAAATTAATTTATAGAGGGCAGGTCACGTAGAGATTCTGGTACGACATCCACCCAAAAGGTAAACTGACGATCTTAATAAGGTGGACTCTGGATCCGGCTATATTTGACCGTTGTTATTAAAAACGTAGATGTGGGAATATATGTTCAACGGTAGAATTCCTACGGCTGAAATCATGATGATGATGATTTTTATTTTTAAAATATACCGAGTGCGAATGAGAGTTTGAAAAAATTTTCCCTTTGGATAATTTATCTATCAAATATGTTTTTCAATATCCGATATCTGATAAAGAAGCTGCTGAACCTTTCCCGTCAGTATTTTTGGAAATCTATGGGAGAGGCTTATATCTATCTATGGACGTCTGCATGATCATGACGATGTTGATCTATTAAAAGTGCTAAGTAAATATTTTAATTTAGATTTCATAGTTTTCTTATTTTACACTTCTTAATTTATACTAATTTTTCCACATTAATTGAAGCAAGTTGTAGTGCGAATATATTTAATTTTCGATTATGTTCAATTTTAAATCATGATATCTAACATAAGAGGTAATATGGTGAAAATTACCACATCCATAAGTTATTGACTTCATGTTTCGTAACAGTTTACGCAACGATGTGTTTTTACAAGCATGCGTCGCATGACCTCATTCGATTATTTAGGAGACAAAGTACAGAAGTGAGCTAGCGAGTCGAGGCTACCGATTCGGCTAACCTACATACCGGCTACAGCATCGTCACCCGCAGACTTGTTTTGCTTTAATACGACTGCCATTCAAGTCGCTTGTCTGGCCTAACAATGGGTATAATCAAGTTTATCACCCATTTAGTACGATCTATAACAAAAGGTAATAAACATAGGATATATTAATACACAAGAATATTTTAAAATTTACGTTGATCTAAAATAAAATTTTAGCGTAAATTTTTTATAAAATTTGCATTTTAATCTTTTAGTTATAACGTTTTGACGTATTTAAATACTCAAAAATTGTTTAAATTTAAAATTGAATAAAAAATATTTTGAAATTTTAACGGCCATCTATAAAATTTAAAAAAAAAATGAGAAACATATATTTATACATATTTGAAAATGAATGAAAAAATTATTAATAATATCACCGGCCTTAATAATGTCAGAAAATTTTATATTCTTTTTTGTGCTAGCTGTGTCGAAAGACTTCGCGCTGTCAAATGTTACTGGCCAGTAGTAGACAGAAACGAAAAAAAAATATTTTAAAAAATTAGACATGTTTTACATTTTTCACTAATCTCTGTATTTAATAATTTAATGACTTATGAACAAACAACAATTAACCTACAGAAAAAAAAATTACATTACAAGACAACAATACCATGATTATATTTTCATTGTCACTCTTTATTGTATACGATGTTTTTTTGTTTTACTACATCCCATGACTCCTAGTTTCATTCAAGACTGACATCACATGCTTTATAGCTGTTTATAGGTGTTTTAACTTACTATTTAGACTGTATGAAATCATTTTTCCTGCAACTTTCCATTTCTTCCAATTACAAGAACTTTTTAGGTCCCTCAACTAAAGTATGAAAGGAATGTGACAAATTGATTAAGTTGTTCTTTTTGCTCTGTTTTGCACTTAAAACGAATCTAAATGCTAAGATGAAATATATTAAATAAGAGCAGTAGTAGTTACGTGGTCAACTTAGAATCATTTACAGTGATTACTTTTAATTGAAACTGGAGACAAATTTAGCTTCCTGCTATTGGCATTCCTCTATTTAAAAGAAAACTAAGGAGTTCCAAAAGCGTCTTGATCTGATCCTGAGAAGAGTCTGGAAGAAACACAGTCGAATTGTTTTTAATCACTTTCCCTAACTTTACCTAACTTTCTTAACTTACTGAAAGGCATAGGCCTTTTTCAGTGATAGGGGAATAAACCATAATCACCAAGTTTGGCAAGCGAGTTGATGATCGCATTTTGGCATTATGGTATACAAAAGACGCTGCTTTCCATCCTCTAGAAACTTTTTTGTGAGGAGTGACAATCTTATATAATTAATGCACAAAGTCCCAGGAAGAGACATAAGGTATAAGATTGTATCACAATAATCGAAACTGCGACATAGGATAGCAAATCTTTGTTGTCTATCTATACTAGTAATGCTAGACTAATATTTAAGACAAATTGAGATAGTCAGGTCTTTTAATTATGAAAATTCAATCATCATACCTACTCGACTTAGTGCATGATTATAGTGCTCGGTTTTAGTTATATATCTTAAATCCGTTACATACAAAGATAAAAAATTATTTTAATAACTTAGTCCTTAAATAGAACCAGAATAAGGCTCTATCCAAAAGTAAATTATGATATAAATAAATATAGTTACAAAACTGTTTGTGTGTGAACATTATAACATAGTTAATGCTTAATTATAATCTGTACCTTAGATAATGCTCAAAGGGCAATGGAGAGAAATCTGCTCACCAGCTTGCTCACTCTAAGGATTCAAAGATAAATAAGAAGCTCAGAAATAAGAGCGAAATCACCAATACAGGCTTTCCACTAGAATGAGTCGGTCAAATTGCCAGAACATAAGATGCCTGATGCAAGCGCATACTAGAATGGAGACAATGGAATGAAAAGAGATCACAAGGAAGGTGATAAATACAATGAAGAAATATTATAGCTATGATCACGGGAAGCAACTAGATCATTACAAGCCAAAGTTAGAAAATATGGAAAGAAATAGAGCAAAATTTTATATTCAAAGAAGGGCCTAAAAGGGCCAAAAAAAGAAAACGTTTGGTTTGTTCCATAAACTAAATTGATTTTCGTTAAAATGTAATTGAGTTTGTTTATAGAATAAATTATGCGAACAAACCTAAGTGGCAAAACTAGTGTTTTAATAAAATTAAATCAAGATAAACGCTTTACCACATATGGTAAACTTATATTTAATGTTTGATAGGAATTCAGGAAGTCACCGCAAGGAATTATTAGGTCGTTTAACAAATTAATAATTCAATTAGCAAAAGGCGTAATGAAATCAAAGCAACATTAATGCGTTCGGACCGAAATGGTTATACTAGTCGCTGTGTTGCCATTATATTTGGTTACAGCCATCGGAATATTATTTATTGGCACGGACCAGGTTAACGCAATGCATAGTCATGATCCAGTATCGAGTACTTGCAACGTTTGAATATTTGCGGTGGATATTACTAAATGCTATTTATTGATATTTGATATGCCGAATGCCGGTGTTACGTTGGCATTCCTGTCCTTTGGCCATTTTAGAGTTTAATCAACGTTTTATAAACGGAAATCGATGTTTACATCTGGAAATTTTAATATTCTGAATGTGTGATATCGATATTAACAAACATTTTTTGCTAGTGTCTACGAAATGGAAATTAGACCGGAAAATTTACAATTTTGCAAATTCTCCAAGGGATCGAACTAAAATAAGAAAATTCGGTAGAGAAAAAATGTCACAGATGTTTTTTAAACTATAAAAATTAGTTATTATTAGATTAATGAAATTCATAAAGGCATTCACCAGCAATATGTTAGTTTACGATATATATGTTTTAAAAAAATTCCCTGCACAAATGCAACTCGTGTCGCGTCAGACGATCGTGACGGCCTTCGGTTCCCTGCGTCTTGCGAAGCTGTGCGCCTACGCAGATCGTTTGTTGCTCACACAATTAACGCCTGATTTGACATTTATTACAATACTAAATTGTGTGTTTCGTAATTATATTATGTCTATACTTCTGATGACGTCATTACTCAAAATAACTTCCCAAACGTTATATGTGAGAATTAATCCTTTTTTTATCATTTCATCATTTTCTTACCTGATTTCCAGCGACGACGAGGTCTACCATGGTAAATACTTGCCTAGAAGAAACCTATCAACTCTTGCCTTGAAGACTGATGCTTATTTTAGATAAAAGGTAGCGTTTATTTTAGTTGTATGTATTGTCAGCTAGTTCATTAATTTCAAGTGCATGCAATGCGTCGTTCTTTTCTTTTGGTATTACGTTGTGAATAATTTGATATTTTTTGTCAACATTATAGTATTTGTTTCATTGACAATAATAAAATAAATACATAAATAAATCAACCATCGTCATTATTAAAGCTATTGGAACTCCAAAATTGGACATATGTCTGCCTCATATATAACCAATAAACCGGTCAAGAGCAGCCTGTATCCAGGCCAGGCCAGGCGTAACCTTACTAAGTCATACCTCCCTAAGCTACGCTTGTTGGTCCACTGTTTCCACTCCAGATTCTTAAGCAGCCATCTATTCTGCATTGTAAGTGGCTGCCCACTGCCACTTCGACCGGCCAATCTGCGGGGATATTTCGGTTAAATTTAATAGAGATTGATAATTCGCATTGAAGTTATATTTTCACAGACAAATTTGGTTTTCGCCATGCTATTGCCATTAATTATCTTGGCTAACTTGCAAGCGTGTTTTGTGAAATTAAAATCTACTTACCATTCTTTACCTGTCGTTGCAGAGACTGACATTTTTTTTAAATGCTTCGTAAGTTTAAAGGATATAATACATGATAATCATGATTGCGAATAATCGCTCCAACGATAATACAGATTAGGCAAAATGTGCAATTAAAAAAAATTCGACATTGGCCCTTTTCAGTTATGAACGCGTCTGGATCTCTAGTAACTTTATTTGTTGCAAGATTTTATTTTAGTAAAGCTCCATATCAATCCAGTTTTTTTTTTAAATCTTGAGGTGCACCAGAGAAATCTAGTATAATTTTCCATTAGTTAAAACTAAAATGTGCAAAATACCATTTATTTCACACTGTAAAAAAATTATAAAAATAATCTATACATGTAAATAAAATTGGAGTGTCTGTTTGTAATATTAAAATAACCGCTTTTTACTACATTCATGTGAATATAATATATATATATACAAAAATTTTTTGTCTGTCTGTTTGTTTTAGGCTTATTCCTGAAACGGCTGGACCGATTTTGGCAGGGTTTATATTGGCAGGTACCTAATGTAATTAGAAGTAACTTAGGCTAGGTTTTTATGAGGAATAAATCTAAGTAACACAAAAAAAACTTAAAAATATTTTTAATAATTCCTCGCGGGCGAAGTCGCGGGCAAGTAGTAGTTTTATCAAATTAAACGGAAATAGAAGAAGCTAAAGATGCTGGATTTAGACGCCTTTTAATCGACGGAAATGTATGGGATAGGCCTGTGTCCATCAGTAGATGTCTAACGTCTGAAATAATGTTGATCATGAAACTGAAGATTGTGAAAAAGCGACAAAAATTTTACAAATCAATCTCTACGTCACTGAAGTAAACGTTAATATATGTGATTCAATCTAATGCAGTTTGGTCAATGCTAACTGCACAACACAATCCAGCACTTCGAACGGGTTTATCAAAATAGTATTGATAAATATTCATTAAAAACTCAATAATACGAGCGGTCCATTACCTCGTCACGGCCTCCGCCGAGTTGCGGATACCGAATTGTCCGCAAAAACAATCGCAAATCCGCAAACCGTGTTTACATTACCAATTCTGATGAACCTTTCTAAAATACATTCGATAATGGAACGGAAACATCCGCCAAATATTACCTAGGCGGCATTTGCGGAACTAACTATTGACATTCGAATTGACAGTGGAATCTGCGGTGTTCATTATATCACGGATTATAATTTGAAAACTGTTGACTCTGATATTATGTAAGCTATTTAAAATTTAAACAGAGATTTTCAATTTGTCTACCTTTTTTTTTCAGCTGATACACGCTGCAAGGCATAGGTCTCCCCCAAAGGATATCCAAATTCCCTTTTATTTTATTACCATAGGGAATCCCCTATGGTAAATCTACCATAATCGCAACGCTTGGCTGACGGATTTGCGATCACAGTGTGGTATTATGGTACGCAGAGGACGCTGCTGCCAATCCTCTGTAAACTTATTTAATTTGCAATCCTAATCAAAGCACAAAGTATGAATTATATAAGATTACATCCCGAAAATCGAACCCATGATTTAAGATCGCGTCTCTACCACTGGATTGTTAATATTCAATTTTGAAGCCTTGTGAAAAATATAACAAACTTATCTTTCTTTCAGACGCTAATCTAATACAATGTACAATATATCGGTATTTTTTAAAAATTGTTTGAGTGGAAAGTATTATAAATAAAAATATTAATGAATTTTTATATCTATATCTATTTTAATTGTATATTAGAGGATCGCTCTTTCTTAAAGTATATTTCTTATTTCTCTTAACAACAATCACAGGACTTTTTTATTATGGATAATTTTGTTGAATTATAGAAAACATGTAGATTCCATTTGCCGAATCAAGCTTTTTAAAATGCATCACCATAAAATAAAAATTACCAGCCTTGTCCATAACGGTTTGAACACTCAAAAATCAAGCGCATTGCGTTTCGAGTGGTTAGCCATTGGAGTGTTGAAGTCGCCAGGGGCATGAACAAGGGTTAAGTAACTTGCTAAATATGTTCACAGCAAATCTCACGCAATCCGGTTGTACACGAACAGTTCAAGTGTGTTTACTTATTAAAATTGTACCTATATTGCGTCGTACATAAAAAAGACCAAGGACTACATTTTTACCACAGATTTACACATAGCATAGAAGTCAGAAACTAAACTAATTTTATGTAAAACCATCCATTTAGCACTCCAAGAACTTTACGTCCAAAATACCGCAATGTCTGATAACGAGGTTTTGTGACAGATGAGTGTTGCCGGTGATGACTTATGAAGACTTAAGATCACTCAGAGATTTATAGCTATACTCGAAGCTGCACGGTCGTATCCCGGACGAGGAGATCTGCGGAAGAAGGTGACTGACGTAGCTTGAAACATTATTGGTTGGAAGTGATAGCGTGCGAGGCCGATCGCTCGTGCAATCGACTGCCGTTGGGGTCAAAAGAATTTAAAGTGATCACTTAGTGCACGGTGATTGAAAATCTGTGTAAAAAGTTTTCGCTGAAAAATGAGCAATACATTCAATCCACAGGCTACACACTTTTCAACACTTACTTGGACACTGTTCCCGATTCGAATCCAAAAAACGTAACAACGTGACCCTTTTTATGTTATCAACATTGATATACCTCCGTTCAACTTACTAGACCTCCTCCGGAGAAAAATCCACCGCAGAACCTTTTGATGAGTTAGCCTGGCATATTATGTTAAACCTCAAAACATGGCAAATAAAATTATGTAGAAATAAACGTATGCTTGATTTAAAGTCTTAAATTATGTTGTTTAAATATTTGTAAAGTTTAACTGTATGTCCCCAATAAGAAAAACTATATATAATAATAAAGCACTGTCGTGACTCGGAGCTGGAAAAACAAACATCCGTATTAAATAACGGTAAACCCTCCCCAAACTGTTTGCGCTCAGTAAACGTGAAAAAAACACATTTTAAACAAAACGCCTTATCGATGAAAAAGAAAATTAATAAAAAAAACTATATCGAATCACCATATATAGTAATGAAAGAGATATTTACTTGTCCCTGTATATGTTTATATTGCATTTAATCTGTGTATTTTATATATTATATTAGTAAATAGTTCTTTTTATTGTATATGTAATATTTATATTCATCTATTTCCAAGCGTATAAGCGTGATATATGTCGCCCGATATATTTTTTCTAATTAAGTCTATCAAAAGGTTGTCTAGAAGAAATTGCCGTTCGCAATTTGTACTTCATAATTAGCTAGTTCAACTTATTTACCTTATTTTTCCTATGTGATATAAACATGTAAGTAATCTATGTAAGGAAACAAGGTATTAAAGTAAATGTTAATGAAGTAATATTGAAACAATTTACGACAAAAATTATTCACGTATTTTTCCTTACAAAATGGACATTTATCTCGGCAGTAAAATTAATAATTATGGCAGTTAATAAAACGGCCGGTGTTATGTGCGAATGCCGGGCGAGCGACGCATAGGCGCGTCCTCCATACGGGTCATAAGTAATCCAAGTATATGCCGGTATTGCAAAACCATGTCCAATTAACAACTGCCTAAGTCATTAAGCCTTGCATACCGGCGTTGCATCTACTCAGAAGTATCTGCATCGTTGTTAATAGACCTCTATATCTTTATTAAGCGAGGAAGGGTTGAACGGGAATTGTGCGCAATAAACGAAATGGAATAGTTAACCCTGCAGCGGTCTTCACACTCACTTTAATTTAGTTAACTGTACCACTGCGCCCCGGGCGATGCAGCCCCGGCAAGGGAAGGGTTTAACGGCAGAGCTAATGAGTTGTCGACATAATCCCACGCTGGTATCAATGCCGACTTTAATTATTTATAAAATCATTAATACATTTAATTGGCTACCTTGACTTTACGATCTAAAGAGAAAACGTCAATAGAATTTCGTAACATGTTTTCAAAACATAATCAACAATTACTTCTTTTATATTCAAAAGAACAAATAACAAATTCATTTTGCAATAATTTGCTTTAACCCGTATACGTTCAGGTTAGTTTACGGAATAAAAATTAACAGAGAAAGATGCACAGAACTATTCATCGTTTGTTTTCAGGGTGATGCTTAAAAAGAATAAATTGGAATTCATAAAAATTTTACAACATCCGTTACAAAATTTTAAAATCGGAACCTGTCATATTGGTTGATGACAGAAGGATGGAGTTTTATGAAGGGCTTAATTGTGTTGAAGAGGTGTAGGGCACCTAATTATACCGAAATGGCCTTAAGACAGCGGCCATTAGTCGCTGAAAGAAGAACAGAAAACAGCAAAGGAACATGCGATGACAATTGTAAATCAAGAAAGTTTTCTTTCTATATTACGATTAGACCTAGTTAGGAATGAGGAGATTCGTAGACAAAGTAAAGTAGCCTTAATATCCCGGCGGAATGGCAAGTTCAAGTGGCAGTAGTCAGGTCACATAGTGCGCAGAACAGATGACCACTAGAACCTTCGCTTCCAATTTCCTGTTCGAAATTTATAAGGGAGGTTTATGTTTCGCAATAAACGTCCAACACTGGAATGATAGTGATGGTAATAAGTTAGAAATAGCACTAGGTGCATGACTTGCTAAGGTGAACATAACATACAAATAAACCTGTTTTAGCATTAGCAATCATTATGTCAGTTCATACATATCCACAGCAAGGTATATCCCATAAAGATCTTTACCGTAATCGGGGTTGTAATGCTCGCATTCAGCGATTTCCAGTGACCTTGACTATGTCGTTGGTTTACCCAATAAGGATCTACTAATTATCTCTAGGTTGATATTGTTGCTGTTAGCCCGAGGGCTTTTACAGCCTCGTCGAATCTGAGTACACGGAGGGGAAGGGTCCGTGAACTTAAAAACTTAAAAATAAACAAAGCTGGACAGGCGCGTACTAGTTACATGAAGTAGTTTGCACATAGTAAAGCGCTCTACCCGAGTAGAGCGGAGTAGTGGCTATGTTGAGAAAATGCCGCTTAGGACGACAGTGTGGATCACAGGCGAGTCAAGGAGAGTTTCACGGTTAGGGAGCGGGCAGATGCTCCTTAAAAACAAGTGTTAGTTGTTGTGAATAAGGGTTTACTAGCTCATAGATTCCACTAATATGAGGGCCATATAAGTCAAATTAAAGTAGAATAAAAAATCATACAAAATATCGATAAAGTATAAACAACACTAGGGCAGCATTTTCATCGCCAACTAATTTATATCGAGCCGAGTCCCGCGTTGCACCCTCGCTATTTAGAAGCTTTTAATCGCTCGATGAAGTGTTGCCCCGTTGATAAATAGACGTCAGACTCGCGGGTGCTACTGCCGCGCGAAATTATTGTGGCTCAAGGTATCACGGGTGAGATCCCGAAATTAAGAAGTGAACGATGAATTTGTTCTCTTTACGGGAAACGAAGGGCCAAGAAAATCATACAATATTTTAAAATCAAACATGTGTTATATTTTTATATAAAAAAGTAACAACTACTCAAATTGTCGCAGTAATACTGCCAATTATCTTTTTATAATATGGTAAACATATATATAATTGCAATATATTTTATTGTAAATACTTGCATGAGAATATAAATATATCGATTACCGTCAACAGAACTATCGGCTTAGTTTTAAAATTACTTCTATGAGTTACTAGACTTTATAAATGAATGCTAAGTAATATTGTAATCCTTATAGCGCCTCAAAATCAGATACAAAGTATTGTTTAAAGTATACAGTTTGACGCCAAATAATACAGGATTCATACCTTAATAAAGGACCTCTATAGGATCTCTCTAAGGATATCTATATGTATTAAACGAATACAAAGCAATCAAAGTAAAAAACAAAAATATGCGGTTTCGTACCCGGCAATGTTTTAATGGCGTTGTAATTAAATTACATAACAATAAGCCGGACTTCTGCACCTGCCTGTACTGGTTCGCAACGCTAACGATCTACGTGTACAGAACGATGGCTCGATATCCTTACACTGAGTGCTAATTGTTTTTGTCCCAATGTTTCGTTTGCGTGACTTGATATTACAAGTATATGAACTCATTTTTATGAACACTCAAAAAAACTGATGTTTCAAATAGAAAAATATATCATTGATTCCATAAATTTAACTTTTATCAAAATATTACTCTCGATTTTTATCTTCCACAGTAACCAAGTATTTCACAGTAGAATTAATAGGTGGAATTTTATTAAATAAATAGTAGCGAAATAATCAGAGATTTACATACTAGGTGGATCGACTACATAGTTATGGTTACGGGAAGTCAACGGATTTCGTCTTTCTTTAGGCGTCTATAGGCAAAAAAGAAGAAGACGTAAACTAGTGAGAAATTTATTAAATATTGTATCGGAGAGGCAAAAAAAAATTTAGATATGTATATATAATTGAAAGGGAAAATAAGCAAAACTTTGCTATATAAGTAAAACATAAATATAGATATTAGAAAATAAAAATAAAATTCAAATAGAATAGAAAACAGAACTAAATGTATAATGTAAAAGTAAAAGTAAGCAAGTTAAGTAATCGACATGGATGGATTGACAAGTTGAAGTAGTAGGGAGTAGACCACTTATCACTCAGTACAATAGCTGCTGGAGACTTAAGGTTCTGAAGTTGAGACCAAGTTCATTTAATGGAATCAGGCGTTACCTCGCGGAAGTCCATCCTAAGTAAGAAAAGGACCAATATTTATCCACTTCCGCACATGCAGTGGTAGTCGTGCAATGAAATGCACCGCCCGCCAGCCCGCTGATGAATGCGTATGCGGCAAACAATGCGAATCACACAACCGCCACCGCCAAATTACTCAACACATGTTTCACCCCTCCACGGGGCATCTTAAGGTTATGTTACACCGATTAGTGCCAAACACAGAGACCAAGGTTAGCGCAGCTTTGTGATATATAAACAACCTTATTAACGTCATCAGAAGACACTGAACGCGAGCCGTTTTCAACTAGTCCTGTGATATTTGGAAGAGGCATGTGCCTGAGAGTACGTTGCATGACTGAAATAACGGTGGTAAAAGAAGTTCAAAATGACAAAAAGTACGGTATAAGTCAAAAAATTGGTATCTAAAAATGTAGGAAATCAAAAGACACTAATTGTCCATGCCAATGAGAACGAAATAACATATTAATAACGTTTGCATGTGTTTGTACACAGTAATCGCGCGGGCAAAGGTAAAAACGATAACAGATATAATCGCTGCAACCGACACACAGGCACATCAGCTGGCTAACTAACGACCGCTGGTATCGGCCGCGATTTCATCAATCCCTTCGCGTTTATCGTCCATCGCTAATGACTCGTCTCTCCAAGCAACAGTTCTTTGACAAAGCTTATTTATTTGTTTTAACTTTGCTTATTGCGAATGGAGAATTCTCATAATTTATATTGTTATTTTGTCGAGTACTTTGTTATAATCAATTAAGCAAAAAAAAATATTGATATTATATCTAGAATCTAGAAGATTTACTGCATATTTCTTAAACTTTTCTCTGTCTATCATATATGATATAATGTATCTCCCCATAAATATCTTCGGAGGAGCCGATTAGGTGTTTTTTTTTTTAATTCTTATTATTATACGTTAAGTTAGATTATTAACAGTAACCACTATAGAACGTCATGAGAAAAATGTCAGAAGAGCCCTGTTCGATAAAACTGGAATCAGATTGAGGTCTTCATTAAAACGAGGGTTCTAAATTCTTCATGCCCACTGCAAGTCACAGGCCTCCCTAAAAAATTCTATGGGAGCATCTAACATAATCGCCACGCTTGGCAGGCGGGTTGGTGATCATAACACTTATGATGTTATGCCGAATACGCTGCTGCTCGTGATCTGGAAACTTGTTTGTGAGCAGTGGCAATAATATATAATGCACAAAGTGTGTGTTACACAAGTTATAGACCGAGACTCGAACCCGCGGCTACCACTGCTCATTAATGGTATAACAAGCATTAATTGCTAAAGTAATAATATAAGACTTATTACTGTTTAGATATAATCTCTATAATAACCTTTAGATAGCCTTTTCTGCGGGTATTTGATTACTTATACGACTACATCGTCATTCCTCCTTCACATAGATGTAGGTTTTATATTCAATGTTTGATTTTTTAATTGAATTGTTGATTTTTTTTTCATTACTTGATATCATAGAAGATTTTAAGGCGTCTAATAAAACTAAATGATCAAAAAATCAAAGCAAAGTTTTTGTCTATCAAATTATGATATTTATACATTTATTACAAGCTATACGTGGATAGGCTAATTCTAAGTTCCGACAAGCTGGCAGCTAATAACTGTACAAACTGTTTACATTGTGAGTGTAAGCTTACCATATTTATTTTGTATATACTTTTCTTGGTTTCATTACTGTTATTAGTTTTAACACCACTAGATGGGTTAATGATCACCTAGTTCATTAGCGGACAGCGTTGTGATTTGATTTACATCTCGTTACAAAATTATGCTGAGTTACCAATCATTCACTGCCTCTACAATTCTTTTGTTTTTATATCATTTTTTGTAATCTGTATATATTTACATCACAACTGTGAAGAATCATTTCCAACCGTAGGACATTCACTACTGAACATAAGCTTCCCGAAACTATTTCCAAATGATCAGTAGTGGCCTGAATTCAACGTCTTTCGACGACCTCAATAAGGTCGTCTATCCTTCTTTTTATTTTTGTATTTTTTATTAAAGAAGGTCATTACTTACTATTCTGTGTTATTTCGGCGCTCTTCTTTCGTCCTTCTTAAGATATTTAATTCATTCCTCTGTTATCCTTTTCATTCTCTTCCATTCCTTTCCATACCTTGTTACGTACCTTGCATTGCTTTTCTTCCTTCACCTTACCTCCAGAAGACTGTAACAATTCTAAATCTTTATTTTTAATTTCTATTTTACAATTTTTGTCTTCTTTCTATTGGCTTACGTCTTATTTATTTTTATTACTATTTCGATTATCCTTCTACAGCACTCCAGAAAGATCTGGCGTCCTCTCTCTCCTTACCCTGTTCTCCTTGTTACTGTGACGTATATTTTATATTATATTATTTCTTTTCTTTTTAAAACTACATTTTTTCTTAAATATTACACAAGGTGATTGTTTATAGGTATAAAGCTTTTAACGGAATAATGTATAGCTCATTTTCTGTCAATTGATATGTGATACACCCTTTCCGATAATAAATGTTTCCAGTCACATTCCAATAGAGGTGAAACTTTTTTTTTTTGCTGACAAATAAACTATACACAAACTCTTTTAAAATTTTAACACCTATAACCAAACAGCATACATGTATATACAGATATACAAAAATATTTTCTTTTAATATTCCACAAGTTTATTAATAAGAAAGTATTTCAAAATTTCAGATTTAAGATTTAGTTTTAATGCCTCTTTACAAATCAATCTGTTTATATACAAAGGATTAGAGGTGTTAACATTAAATTTAAAACCCTTATAATCAAACTCTGAAAGCGCTGAGTAATTAAACTTTGTCATTCATTTACATAATACATAATTACCGACATTAATTATCTTGGTGGCGTTATTTATTGAACAGTTTATACCGAGCTTCGTTGTAAATGCTTAAATTGTTTAATGGTCTTTTGAATAAAGTTTTGTCGAAAGTTATTGGCCAGTCCTAACCCAATAAAAAAGAAAATCGATATCATTGTTTGCCAATTTTGAATTCCGATTTGAAAATAGCAAAATTGCAAAATTTTACATAAATAAAATTTTAGTTATCTCGTTATTTATTTTCTTCATAATAAATTTTAATATAACCGAAATAGGCCAACCGATTGACAAGTTTAAGTGGCAGCGGAAAGTCCAGGTCTTAAAGTTATGTATTGGAGACTGTGGATCTAAGTGCAGTGATGTCCACTCAATGTGAAATGAGCTGCTTCTCTCTGTGTTGGTAGAATTCTACAGAGGAGAGAGAGAGAAGGAGAGAGAGGCCTATATCCAACAGTGTACATTCTATGGCTGATATCATAACAATTATGATAACACACAAAAAAATTTCTTCTATTCTGTACAATGCACCGACTTTAGTAATAGTGTGACTAATTTTCATTACAGTGTTTTATAGTACACTTTATTTAGTACTTAATTACATCCAAACAACTTCTCATGTTTTGATTGACTTTAAATTTTTGAAACTTAGGAACCAACACTTAGTCGCAAAAGTTTTTCTCGTTATATAACGAAAATATGAAAAATAACTTTCGAACATTTCGAAACACTTGATTTTACGTAGTATGATATTTGAAAAAATATTTTTATTTATACAGAATGATTGGTTATTTACCAACACAACCCTGTATATAGAGATCACGCTGAAATAAGTTTCATTATTTTTTTTCTATTTGCATGCGACGGGCTATAGCTTCAGGCACTACAAAGTCCGCAGTGTCAGATAGTAAACGATATTAAATATTAATTAATAGTAATTTAAAATATTCAAAACGTTTTATTTACCATATTACAATAACGTCTTTTACTATTTCTAATTAATTTTTTGAGAAGCGTGCACAATATTTTGACATCAAACTAGATATAAATTCACCTTTTTACAGGTTTTACATCTATACCTTTACAACGTTAGTTTTTGTTATTTCTTTATTAAAAACTCTCTGTATTTTTTAAACTATTTCCATTACTTGAATGGTTTTTTTTTACTATCGTAAATTTCGACTGGAAACATTTTGCTTTATTCATTTACATACTATATTATTATTGAGTTTCTTTCACAAAATTTATATAAAATTATAATGTTTATTTATATTTATTTCTATATACAGGATGTATTTTAGATTAAAGCGATATATTCAAGCCCTCCCCACAAAATTTTTTACACCTGTAACAAATCAGCCTGTAGATTAAAATACCGTTCACTATGTTCCAGAGTCATATAAGTAGTGGCAACGCTTATAGTCCATGTGTACACAGTATGAAAATTTCGTATTAAACACGGCAAACAATAGTGTTTCATTGCAAGTATCAAGACTAATATTTACAGGGGAGGTAAAAAGTTATCGTCTTCAGCAGAGCCAGCCGCTGTGCAGACAATATAAAATAGCTATTGTTTAGCGGCGGTTTCGCCACGTCCAAAAGTCAACAGGGTACCGCCGCAATACAAAGGCATTTATTGTACGAATTTCACGCTTGCACGTAGGGTTGACTATACTGTGAATCACCCGATTTGATACTTGACACTTTTATAAAATGCAAATGATCTGCGATTTTTCTATTGAACTATACAAACCTATTCAGAAATATCCAAAATCCCGTATATAGCTAAGTAAAAGCAAAATAACATGATGCAATAAACCCCTAATGCCTCGATTCTATAGTAGATCGAATAGGTCAATAAAATACGAAAAACAAATGTAAACAAACAATGTTAAGCAGTTTAATTAATAATTTAACATTTGATTTTCATTTATTTCTATTTGTTAGTTATGTCTCAGTAAAAAATAAATGAAAAAATGTCAAATAGGGTAAGTCATAGTATACTACATCCCCGTGCGGCCGCAGATCGCGGTGCGAGAATACGGAAGGGTTGCATCACTGAACTACCCCACACAATTTTCGTCACGGTTGTCCCTCCATGTGCACCGTACACATATTGCACCCCGCCGCCACAGGATAAATAAATTCTATACATTAAAACTGAAGTACTGCTATACGCATTGACTTTACGTTATGAAAAATAATTTTCATATATTTATAATGTAAAGAAGTAGTCGTACTGTGTACAGACACAGATTCACCCTTTGCTCGTCACGCCGCGACTAAAAATTCCTAATTTTTATTTCAACAATGGAGATGGATAACTAGTTTCTAGTGTAAACAAATTGCTCTATTCAGTCGATTCTTTTTTATGCAGCCAATTGTTTAAAAAGTAAAAATGTGTTTTGTTTTTTTCTTAAAAAGTCAACCATGCGTAAAATTAAAAATAAAACTTTGTAACCAAATATGTAATAATTAATTTTTATTTCATTGAAAGAAAAGACAATCGAAGGTAGATAATGCATCTTTAAAAAAACATCCCGAAAATACCCAGAATTTATTATCCTTTTTCATTATCACCCCGAGCCTGCAGGAATAATTCCAGTTATTATAAGTATTTCCTTCAAACAGAACTTCTGTCTATACTAGCGTTAGAAAAGTGTTTGACAAAATCACGCAGGACCTTTTTTTCTTTTTTTTTATAATTTCATTATCTTTTTTATTTTCTTTCTCTCCTTTTATCTTCGCCACTCTAGGTTGTCCCATATTTAACATTTATTTAGTGTAAATTATAATTTTAAATGTATTGAAATAACCAAAAAAAACAAGGGTGATATTTGAACCGCATTTCATAGAGGTGAAAAACTTGCGGCTTGCGGCTTTGTCAGCGAAACTTGATTCCCCTGTGATGTTTAAAGCTCGTAGAAAACACTTCATAACAACACAAAGGAATCCTTATAAAATGGATAGATTAAATATGAACTAAACAGCTTTTTGACCGCGAAGGCTGTGTAACAGTTTCTCCAACATCTTGTTCGTACAGGATGTTTTTTTAGGTTTCACAGTTAAAAACTTCTTATGAGCCATTTGTTGTCAAAAAATGCATGGCACACCATTTTCAAAAATCAATAGTGTAAGAAATAATAAATTACGTAACGATAAAATAGTAACAAAAGTTGTTAACCTTTTGCATTTTAATAAAAAAATAACGTTACATATTTCAGATTGATCACTTTATACATGGTGATTATAAAAAGGTGTAAGATCTATAAAGTTTTTTTGCTGGCAAATGAGCTATACATTCACCCCATTAAAGTTATTAGAACGATTTCCATACACCCTGTTTAATGCGTTTAGAATATACTACGCAATATTATAATTAGTAAAAGATATTTTCTTTAAATAACAGAACAATGTTTAACATATATACATATATGTAACATAGTAAAGTATTACTCTTAACAAATTATTACGTTACTGAAATATCTGGTAAGCCATAAGTAAGCCATTAAGTCAGCCAATACACACAATGTATGTATAAAGTGTGAAACAGTAATAAAATGGAACTGGTTTAGGCAAATCAACTTTATCCTGTTAAAACTAGTTCAAGGGTTCCATAGGCGTTTATAAATGTCATTTAATTAACAACGAGATATTTTGTTGACAAAGAATTGTAATTTCTCATTACATGGATACACCGTGCGCCGGATTCATCACGTTATAGGCAGAGTGATTACAGTTCTCGGGGCTGACGACTAATGTAGCAGCTTTAAGAAGACCTTGTAAATGGGTTCCTTTTAACTAACCAGAGTCCTCTTCCTATCTAATCAAAGTTAAATAAGATTCAATGCTGCTTTAAAAGCACATTCTAGAAATCCAGTGTTATTTGTGTCTATTGCAAACATTGTCTCGACATATTCTACAATTTGGTGAGACTTTACAAACGCAATACCTGTAACAGGTTACTTATAACCAAAAAATGTATTATAAGATTTTTTTTAACAGTGATCTTCATTTTGTACAATACTACACTACAATAAATGCGATATTCGAATTACGTGATGTAAAATGTCGATCTTTTTATTGTTACTACTGACAGTAACAAAAATAATATAGGATGAATGGTTATACATATAAAAGCTTTAAAGGGGTGAAAAGATAGCACATTTGTCAATGAAATCTTTAAAGATCACTTTTCTAGTTCCAATCACTATATATAAAGTGATCACTATAGCAGTACAGAGTCTGAGGGACACATATCAACAATAATTAAATTTCATCTGCTGCAATAAAAATTTTGAAAACACTTTTCTCTCTTACGTTATTTATTATTTATAAAACCATATCGTTTTGGATATGTACCTTCCTTTAATTGACAGCAAATGAGCTGTTTTAAATTCATTCTTCATTCATTAAATTCATTCACTCTTTTAAAGCTTTTACCTATAACCGATCAACCAGTATATTGGTTTTAAACATTACACGATGAATTCTAGTCTATAAAAAATATATGTTACGTCCAAAATTTTCTGTATAAAAAGTACGGAAATAAAAACATATTTACTATTTTGAACAGGTAATAAATATTGGAATACTTCACGTAACTGCAAAACCAATTTCGAAGATCGCGTCATCTAACAACAAGGATTTATTAGAAGCTGTAAAAATGAATTATTTAACTGCCAATAATTCTGCAGTTCCGCGACTCAGCAGCGCAAGGGTTGGGGCGATGTTACGCCATATGTGGTCAATTTCAACCCGCTTTACCCACGTCGCGGGGAATTACCCCTAATCCCGCCGTAATGTCAACACTTTTGTATATGTTTAACGAGATTGCCTATATACCTCTCTATTGTAATGTTATATTCTCATTTTAACTGCCTAACATACATGGTAAAAATACTATATCTAAAATGAATGAAATACATGAACTTTTATCATTAAAAGCAAAATTAATCTATTGACACAGGCTGATATTAATTGATATGATATTTATTAATTGCGATCGTAGGTTCGATTCCCGAGATACAATCTTATTTAACTCACACTTTGGGCATTTAAATGAAATATAACTGCTTACAATTTTCCAAAGAATGGGTAGCAGCGTCCACTACGTATTCCACTGCGATCGCCTAATCGCCAGTCAAGCGTGGCGATTATGATATATCCTCTCACGCATCTTTGGGGGAGGCCTATGTCTTGCAGAAGGCGTCTATGAGTAGAAACGACGACGATCTTCTCTTCAGACGACCGATGACGACGATAGAAATTTACGAAAAATATATGGAAGAAAGGCTGGATTCAATTTTATCATAAATGTAATATAGAAATATAAAAAAATAATCATTATAGCACGAGGCTCTAATACTCAACTATAGATTCTATTAACATTTTTCAACCATTTATATATGATTTAAAGTGTTTTGGTTGATATCTAAGTACACGTAGTAAGACTGTGGCATAAACGTTTTTGGGGTTTTAGTATATCTGGACAGGTCAGTTTCAAACAAAGTTAATCTAAATTGGCCAATATACTCTTAATGTGTATGTTCCGAATAATTACGCAAAAGATATCCCCGATAAATTTTAAAATTTAATTTTTTCGTTGTCATCAACTTAAAATTGACTGACTACACAATAAAAAAGACAAGAATGAGTTAGTTCTGTTTCATTAAAAAAAACTTGACAACAATTTTTTTTTATCTGTGGAAACTGACTTTTATCTTACCTCAATTCATGTTGAAGAAAAAAAAATTCGTATTCTTTATTAACCTCTTTCGGATGTAGGTGTGTGATATAAAATATATAGTGCCGCGCCATCTTTGATTTACGTGATTTTGTAATCTGTGTACTTTAATGTGTGTTAAACAAATTTCAAAAATGAGTTAGTATAAGTTGCATTACAAAAGTAAAGATCTTTATAACAGAAAATAATTCTCTTCAAAAATATTACCATTTAATAAGATGACACTAAATGATTGTATTAAACAGTGAAATATTACATTTTGATCAAATGTCATTTATATCATATGTCTATTAATATGTTGCTCTATATTAATAGACTACAAAGATATTCAGATTATTAATTTAACAAATATCATTCACTTCAAATTTGAAAAGCCAACTAGTTATGCTTTTAAATTCTAATAAAAAAGAAATAGAATAATTATATTGAAGAAACATGTACATGAATTAAATATAAAATCAATTACTCTCACCTAGACATTGTGTTACGACATAGTTGAGGTGATGTATGTCTTGCAGTTAGCGTCCATCAGCTGAACGGAAGAAGAAGAAGATACAGAGCATAGTATGAATACGTGGTTTCTTACTTCGGGCCTCCTTGACAAGCTCAGAGAGGGCTCGGATCGGTATTTTTCTATTAGTTTGAATTTAGAATCAGGAGACTACGCATCTCCTGATGACAAACGAACATCGTGGAAATTGATAGTCCGTATAAAGCGCAGAAAACATTGCCCCTGGACCAAAAAATTCTGAAGATTTAAGACCACAGATAGATATGTGCAGCGGAAGATACTAAAAAGATGTTCGAAAATCTATGGAGAAGACCACAGTCCACATGAGAACATCCTAAGGTTGAAATAATGTTAATACGTAGATGTACATTGGGTGTAATCGCAAGCCAGCTTAAATGTAAAGGGATGAAGTTATTGACACAAAAGTTGAGAGCCCTTCTGTTTGCTGTTATTGTTTCCTTAATTCGAACCCCAACTAATTAATTTACTCGGGGGGCCCACAATGTCACTGATTGCGGTTCTCGCTCGAATAATATTTGTTATTGCTTTCGTATTGAGACAACCTGTTGGCCGGGTTGAACGATCTAAGTATTAACTTCTTTTTTTCTTTCTACAGTATAGTGGCAAAATTCAATAATAATAATTTTATATACAATTAGGCTATAAAAACTCAAAAACATAGCACATAAATGAAATAAGAAATAAAATAATACAATTAGACAAATTCATTTTATAATCATTTTTCTGATAAAGCAGTACAAAGGAAGCTTGATTATACGTGTAAAAGGTTTAAAGTGTTGAATGTTTCTTCATTTGTTGTTATTTAATGTAGGATACAACACAGCCATAAATCAATAGTTTCATATATAGTAAAACAACGTAATGATAATATATACATACATACACGGTACAAATACCTTCAATCCACAACAAGCGTTATGACACTACTTTTATAGTGCTAGCCAAGATAGGGAACAACCTAACGTATGCCGTTGTTTTCGGTCCCCGTATTTGTGGACCTCCCGTTCACCAGATAGAGATAGAGACTTAGTTTACATGAGTAAATGATTTTTCAGTTTTTTTATTTATTTTCTTCTTTCGTGTGTCTTTCGTTCATCATCTTTCGTTCTTCACAAATATGACTTGGGAATCTTCAGGTTAAGAGTCAATAGGTTTTTTCTAGACAAGCATATATCACCTATAGTCGATAAAAATATATTAAATTAAAGCGTTTTAAAATTTAAATTATTTACATTAAAATAAATAATTGTTTTCTATCTGTCCGAGCATACTTTGTACAATCAGAAGTTATTGACCTGTCACATTTGAATTGAAAAAATATGTTGCATTTTTATCACAAGATCATCTGGGTATAGGTAACGCCAAGGTTCCCTTAAAATTAATTCTGGTTGGAAATATACATAAAAAAATAATAATCACTGTTTATATGCATCATAAATTAATAAACATTTTATAATTTTCTGTGAGCTTTTAAAAGCGACTCCCTGCGAAAGACTTCCTTTTATTTTTTTACATTTGATCATAAATGTTGCTAATTTCATAGATATTCTATGGAACACTACCTTTTTGCTAAATTTCAAAAATCTCACTAATTGGACATTTTGAAGCAATATTGATCAAAAGAGTCAAAAAAAAATAAAAAGCATTAACATGTTTAGCGACAGTTATTGAAATTTCATTTAAAGTGAAACTAATTCGTTTTTAATTTTGAATTTCTATTTTCCCCTATTTAATATCAGTATATTGTGACCGCAGTTGATGGCGGTTCCCCGATATCTCACCCTTACGGCTGTCAAGAGCAACTGACGCCACATTGACGACATCGCAACAGCGGATTGATTGCTCACTAACGTCTCTTTGACTACTAGACTCGTAAATGTATTGGATAGAGTGATAACTGAATTGTGCTTATATTAATGATACTCTGAATACGATCGCGTCGTTTTTCTTGTCAATTCTACTAGGAGTGTATTCATGTTGCTTTATTGTTATTATTTGCCCTCATTTTTCTATTACTGTGGCATGAACATACTTCGGTTAGAGAAGGCATGAACCGTACCTAACAGCGCATTGGTAGGTGTTACCTTTCCTTTTAATTATAACAGCAATAGTCATCATCATTCCAGCCCTAGAACGTCCACTGCTGCACATATGCCTTCCCTATGACGCCTTACGTGCCTTTGCTTCCATTGTCTTCACTTATGTTTCTTCTCCAGATTCCTGCTGTTTCTTTTTTTTTCTACTCCACCATTAGAGAAAGTTTTTTTATCCATTCCTTGTTCCCTTGACTGATTCTTAAAAAAAAATTGTATTCTTATCATAACTATTACTTACAGGGGGTTCATGAAGAACTAGGTTACAAATTTTAACTAAGCGGCTATATCTATTGCTTAAGAACCTTTTAATACTTTTTTTAATTATCTATGGCATGTAAATGCATTGTTACCCATTTGCTAACAATTGATGTAGATACACCGTATCCAAAAATAAATGGTTTCAAAATCAAAAATTATTAATAACGATAATATAATAAGAAAGAGCATAGAGTAATTATCAAAAACCTAATTTCGTTTCTATCTACCGACCTTTTCTTTCGTACTTTATAAAGGGTATTAAAGAAAGAGTAAGATGGAAATGCATAGGCCGTTAAGAATTTGGGGAGAAAATTACAACCGACCCGTTAGTGAACTTTTGTGAACCATCGACATTTTAAACTGTATACCGGTAAGAATGAGTTAAGAGAGCTATAAGGGCTCGTTCACAGTGAATGCACAGTTTTATAAAGGTAACTTAAATAAAGCCCGAAAAAGGAAAACAGCGCAGTTTAGTTAATTTAATCTACTTTAACTGCGTCTAACAAATGTCATAAATATTTTTACCCAAGTGTTATTGCTTGCATACATAGATAATTGCGAATGTATTAGGTACCAATTTAGTGTGCGTGCTTCATCTTCGACCACATTGTCGCTTCCCGTCAAACAAGTTGGTGATCAGACGCGGATATTTAAGCGTTAATAGAATAAGTATGTATTCAGTCATTTTATTTATAATTAAGAAAAGTTTCTACTGTCAAATTTTGAAAAGTATCAACTTTTTATAAATTAAAAAAAAAATGGTTTCTAAGGTCATGTAAAAATTAACAGTTGCGGAGTAATCATAAGATCGAATAATTTAAGCCATATATCAACTGTTCTCGGGATTGAACATACGCATGTTTTGTGAGTCTTGTTGAAACAAGATCATTGTTGTTCAAACCTCTGAAGCGTTTAAAGCGTTGTTATGACCTTAGTCTCTAATCAATAAAATTCTCTAAGACTGTGTTTTGTTGGAAGATGGATTATCACCGAAATAATGACGATGATACCAGAATTGCTGGCATCATTCCTTTTAAAAACGTTGCATTAACTGTTGAAATATACAAGAGCCATACTTTATGTGATAGCTATTTTGAAAAAGTCCAACAAGTAGCAAACATCAAGCGATGCAATTTCATCACCTAAAGATGTGTTTACGTCACTATTATCGTGACTTTTCTTTAACATATCAAGCGTTAACTGTGTAGTATTTATTCATCAGAATTTTTAATGTGTCTACTTGTAATATACAACGTTGTGTTAATTTAAACGTATCATTAATAATTATATTTACGCTCCTATTTTCTGGTTACTTTTTGGTTAGAAAAAATATTGTTGATGATAAAATTATTAATTTATAATCACAACCTTTCTCTCGAAAATGTTATTGGTAGAACGAAGGTGTAGCAGTGGACAGACCACGTAGTGTGCAGAACATATGGTCACTGGAGCTTTCAAGATCTAGAGTAGTGGCTAGGCAAAAGTAGGCGGCAATCGCAGCTTAAAATGTCCAATCATAAGGTAGACAAATGACGTTGTTAAGATCGTCGGAAAATTTAGGATGCAGACCACTTTCAACCTGTTTCATAAAAAATCAATGAGGTCGGCCCATTTCAAGCAATAGATAAAGATGAATCACACTGATAACACAATGTATAACGTTTCGTTTGCTTATTTTCTTTTGTAAAACTTTTTAATAACAATTTTGTTTTTATGACAGCGCCCTTAGTTAGACGTTGTCTCGGAAGACGACCGCAATCGGCACGATGCGGTTTTATCGAGTGTGACCGAGTTGATTGCTGCTTTCAAAAAAGCAAGCTTTAATTTTGGCCGTAGTGGAAGCGACGTGGACGCGGCCGTGCGTGAACACTGTTTGTTTTATTAACAATAAAATGTTTTACCTCTCTTAATTGTACCTATCTATGCTTTATCAAATGGTAACTTTGAAATGCATTACCTTATTACTTGCAAAAACAACTAATTATATAGTCTCCAAAAAATTTGATAGTCAAAATTCTAAATAGAACTAAATAACAATCCAACAGTAATAAAAATTATTAATGAATTTTTTTTCACATAAATATACCACTCTGTATTACATATATTAAATATGCAGTTGTTTCTGGTATATAATTTCATACTGACGAAATCGAAAATTCCTTAAACGTATATGTTGTAGTTAATAGAGAAATATAGGTTAAACTCTCTTAAGGTCGTTGAAAGACGCGGTGTGCTTCTATACGGTTCTATTAGAAATCTCTAGAGTAAGGCCTATTGTCAGCTGTGGACGCTCTAAGAAAATACATTCTTCTGTTTCTTTTTAGCCAATGGGCGCTTACTTCAAGGCATATGCCTCCCCAAGATTCGCCACGATGTCTAACCCTGCGCTATTCACATCCACCGACTTCCCATTAACTATGTCGTAGTTCCAAGTGGGAGACCTACCCGTGCTGGGTCTACCGGCTTGTGGTCGCTGCTCAAGAACCTTTCGGCTCCAACAGCTATCGATTGCACGAGCGATGTATATTTAGAGATATATGTGATGAAAATACATAACGTGTCTATAAATATATATATACATATACGTTATGATTTGTGATACGCAAAATTATTAGAAAATGTCAAAAAATGTCTACTTAAATTGAATACATTATACTGTTTTCCTTTATAAAATACTCTCAAATCTACTGGACTTGTTAATATCAAAAATAACTCCTTATTAAAATATTTGGTACATTGTTCGAAAAAACTGGGATCAATTAAATATTTTTGCGTCAAATTTTACTGTTTAATGCTAAGATATATAATGTTTATATGTTATCTGTCAATACAGGAAATTTTTGTTGTACTACAACATGTATTTCTTATTTATATATAGCTTATAAGTTAGTGCCAGGCGGTACTATGTGATCTATGTGAAAGTTAAGAGTTGCAACTGCACGCCGTCTCAATACTTAATCAAATTAGGAGACGGCTGTCTCCGCGGAGGCAGGAAATATTGCGGGAGAGGTCTCGGAACAGCGCCGGGCCCTGACTAATGGACAAGCAATCGATATTGAACTTTTTTGCGGGCCCTCGGCGACAGACAAATTGTCTTGCGCGTAGAAATTAATTTGACAAGTCTACGAAGCGTCCCCGGACGCCGGTATTCATTTGTTTAAAGAAGTACAAACGCGCTCCTGATCAGGGTTGTAGTTTGTTGCGCGTAATAAATATTTTAATAAAAATTTACAACCGCATAATAAAGTTATCGTTGTCAATTTTGTACACAATAAATAGGAAATTTTTAAAACACGTTTAATTCTTCTGTAGTCTTTTAATTCACCATTTGGCGTATAACTATTTTTCACCCCAGTTCGGCTTGGAGTGAAAAATTTGTGCCATTAATGAAAGCCACAAGTCGGACTCGTGGTTATAGGCTAAATGATTAATAAACAAAAAGAGTTTTTTTTCTCGATAATCATTTAGTTCATTTACAGGACACCGTGGACAACAAGACGCACCAATAAGTCCATTCTCAACCTCAAGATAAAGACTAAGTGGACCACAATATGATACCAACAAGCTCTTATTTATTTTAGCCAGGTTGCTTGAAAATAACCAGATAACTTCGACAATCTACTGATTGTAAGAAAAGTTGACGATCAAAAACAACATGCATGACCGCTGGTTCGATAAGGTCAAATCAATAACTATACTCACCATTACTACTGCCCTGATCGAAGCTGAGGATAGAATAATAAGTAAGGGGTTAATCATCAATTCCGTCATTTTAAGACAGACACGGTCTTAAAGAAATGACCAAGAATGATAATAACAGAAAAAAACGATTTAACTTGTAATTCTGACATCTAAATTTGTTACAAAAAATTACGTATTTTAATTGCAAACAACCACAAGCAATACGTTAAATTAAAAAAAAAATATGCGGTATGCCAGTATAATATTTAACCTCAGTTTATAGTCCCGTCTCATCACTGTCAGATATAAAAGAGTATTATTCTTATAGCAGTTATATTCGCAACACAAAATAAAAGGATCAACGAAACATTTCCTTAATACACAAACAAAGACCCCTGTATTCAGTTACCACCTATACATGGACATAATGACATCAGGAAAAACTCGATTCGGATCGAGAAAATATCGTCCGACATCGATACGGAGGGGGACTCGATTTATGATGATCTGATGATACAATCGAATCAAATAAAGCGTCTATAAATCAACGTCCGATTTCTGTGAGAGGTGCGAATGAAACTGCTTTACCGATCGACGTTTCCTCCTTTATTTATTTTCGTGGCATGAATTTCGTTGAAATGGAAAGACGTAGGTTTGAACACTAGTCTAGATTACGCGTTGGACGTTCAAATGAAAGATTCTGTAAATATATGTCAATAAAAAATTGGATTCTTAAAACGTTATTGAAAGGTTTATTGTTATACTTTATTTCGGAGCAGTACATTTGTCAGTGAAAACTTAAAATGATTTATCGGCCAACAGCTTTCACAATTAATTATTAATTTTGAATATTTAATTTTTTTTAAAAAATACCTAACGGAAATGTCGATCCCTTTTTGAATAAAACACTTCACTTTAAAATACTTATAACAAAATAGTGGAACAGTTTAGTATATTAATACAAATATAAAGTTAGTGTAGGAGAATAATAATGGAAATGAAATTAAAAAAATTAATAATAGTGATATCGGATAATAGAGATCAATATTCTTACTATGGCCTCCCGATATATTTATGGTAATATTTTAAACATTCACAATAATAATACTAAATACTGAATAATAGGAGAAGAAGTCCATTAGTGTATTTGCAAGGCACCGTGGAAAAACTAACTGTACTAAAGTTTCGACTGCAAAAAGTCTTCAATTCATTTGTAATAAACGGAATCAGATTTTTTTATAAAATGCCGCATAGCATTATTCGATTAAGATAATTCAAAACGCATATTAATAATAAATTGACGGAAACTTATATTCAATAAACGAATATTTATACGACAAGAATCATTGGCTGTGATGTCACCTGATTATTTTGATTACATTTATCTCCGATAAAGTGATCTGTAATAATCTGTGTAAACTTTATTCAAAGTGAGTTTCTTTGAAGTTTCTTTCTGCTTATTGTCCGCAACTATAACAACTTCCAAAGAGATAAATTGTCAAAAATAAAAAATTAAAAAATAAATATCTAATGAGTTGGCGATCAATAAGTGTTCTGTTGAAAGATCCAATGATGAATAAAAGAATTTATCTTTACCTTTAGAGATCTTTTAATGAAAACTGTTTTGCCTTTTATATCGATTATACTATATAATAAGCTTCTTCTATTTTCATTAAAAGAAAATTGTAAGTAGATGACAATTTGGTTTTTTTCACAATCTTGCTGACCACATAGACATTGTTCTGTCTTAGTTATGAGGAACAAAATCGATTTTTTAATATGACTATACTTTTTTACTATAAATAAACGATATCTATAACGATATAAATAAACGATATAATTAAGTATACGACGAACTCGGGTATAAACTAAAATTACTGTATTTGGGGCATTTGTGACACTTCTTAGATCAGGATGCGCTTAGAAATCTCGTAGCTTTATTATAAATCAAAATACGTCGTTATAGTGAAGTTTAATTAGACTCGAGTTTCTACTAAAATGGGTTACAACACATTAGAGGAAGAAAAGCCAGAACTGACGACCCGAGCACCAGGTAAAGGAGGCCTCCTTTCGCATTGGTTTCTTCTTCACCACCCTAACCTCTCCATATCTAACCAATTTTTAAATGACGCTAATAATGGCAATACATAGCTTTTGACAGGCATGAATACTTTTGCAGCTTATATACATGTGAACAGTGAAATTGTGTTCACATGTTCTTTAAGCGTCTTACTTTTTGAAAGAGTCTTTTGTATTAATAGCGAAAACAATACAACAGCTTAAACATTTAAAAATAACCGCACACGAAATCGAACATCTTATTCACATTCGCCCAAAAGAAAGATCGATGCGAGCACGTGCTAATGCATAGCGTGTAAACAAAAAGCTGGGGATTCAATTAACAATGATACGATAAGTCGGATAATGAGAGGTTGCGTGGATTTATCGTCGGATAACCGGCAATTAAACGTCTTTGTTCGAACGACGCGCGACGACGACACCGCAGCCCCGCCCGCGACCTCACAAAATGTATCCGCTCCGGAGCGACGAACCTGGGAAATCCAACCTCAAAATTTAATATAGGAATATACAACAAGAACTTTGTTATTCAACCTATCACGTTGCCTCCAAAGTGGTAAATATACATTGAACCAAATTTCACCATCAGTCTTCCCAATAGATTTGCTAGGGGATCCGTTGGATTGTCATAGGACTAACGTCCTCCGATCGCTTTAACGATCTCATCTATCCAATCTTGAGTATCAAAGATATAATAAACAAACAGAAGATGACTAAAATAACAAAGTAAAGTAATGGTGTTACTTTATTAAACCTAAAAAATGTGGCACAGACTTCAGCGCAAAGTCTACCTACAATACGCTTGCATATCCATGATCTTTAGTCAAGAAAATTTAACGTCAGAGGCAATCTGTTTTGTTGACTTTCATCATTATCATAGAATTCCGTTAATAGATCGCCCTGATCAAGCGATTTAACGTGGTGTTAATTATGATTTATTACTTATAAAACAATATAAAAAAAACTGTACAATTAGCATCCTGAAAACTGGAATCCTGATGAAAATTTTTATAACAAAATTAAACTATATGAGTGAATAATATGGTGTTATTTTTATTACGTATGATAAATGCCAAATCTTATTCTTTCTAACTCCTTAAAAATTTATTAAATTCATGTAAATTGTTAACTTTGCATTGAATATAAAACAAACTTATTGATAAAAAAGGTCTATTTTGATAAAATAATTTGTTTCATAACATATGACCAGTTATAATTATCTAGTATATCCCTCTTCAAAGTCATTTCTTCGCTCTTAAAAATTCCTCTTATAGTTTTAGATAAAGCAACTGATTTAAGTCAATTTTACCAACATCGGCTGATGCCCTATATTTTTTTTTCTATCATATCATACAGAATTATACATTTTACTCAGATGGTGAAGCCCCTGTTGCAATAATTGCCCTATAAATAAAAATAGGCATAAAAATACCATCTCTTGTTCAAATAACAAGAATCTGACACCACGATATTATTTAAAATTCACAAATATGTTAATATTTTCATGACCGAGTAATTTTTTTCTAGAGTGTTCTAGATCACTCGTCGACTTTGAGGTTTGAGAAATAAATTATATGAAAATATGTCTTATTTTTGTCAAAATGCCTTCTCCAATTCGCGTAATCTCTACATGCATTCATGACACTTTGATTCGTGCATCGCCGTTCGAAGGGCACCACATCGAGACAAAGGGCGAAGACAAAATACTCAGGCCCCACAAGACGATCCCAGCATTGCCGTGGACTCATTGTTTCCTGGCACAGCATCGCTCAGTATTAATTAAGATATTTATTTTGGTACAAGTTCGGAGAAAGCGATGAAAGCGTTCAAGAAAAATTTTATCTGAAATTTTATGTTATTTTCCAAATTATATCATGATTATCGTCGTCGTTATCATTTCAGCTGTAAAATGTCCATTGCTACACAAAGGCCTTCCTCGTCGATTTCCAACGGAAGCGGTTGGAAGAATCCTGCACCTAGCATCTTCTCAACATTATTCATTTTTTACATCCTGTATATCGACTTTTACTATCAAATCTCGAATTTTTTTTTTAAATAGAACCTTTGTGGGTCGTGTAGTTTAATATCAAACACCATCTACATCTCGTTACGTCTTCGTGACTAATCAGTTTTTGTATCATACAAAGATTATATTCATATGCACTAACCTTTATATTTATAACAATAAGAATGTTTTTTGGATGTTTTAAATGATTTATTTTACAATTCACATATTGTATTAATATCATTATTGACAACTTCATTTAAAATTTTAAGACTTTACTCATAAGGTTCATATTTGCATGAAAACATTAATCTAAATGTTAGGAACATATAGAGCCAGTCAATTGGGCTTTCATGTCGTCCATTCACGAGACACAGTCATTCATGTTTGATACTGATTCTTAATTTGAATAAAAGTTTGAGGTTTCATTCATTGGGTTATAGCTGGCGAGAATATATAACTAGTTTACTTTTTGACGAACACGTGTGCCTGAGGTCAATCTTTTTATAGAATTTTGTTTGAAATTTTGTTTGATTTAAATATTAAGAAGTATTACAATATAAAACAAGCCCCGAGCGAAAGTCAATATTAATATACATGAGCTTTTTGCATATTTATTCATTACAGTACATGTTTCGTCTATATTAGGATTATCCTTTATTACAAACTACTAAAAATTAGATACATTACGTGTCACTCTATCGTTAAATCCACACATTGGTTACAAGCCTTCTCCAACTCAGTCCAAGCGTCTCTATCTTTCGCCTTTCTTCTTCGTTTCATTTCCGTTGTTTTTACTATGTCATCGTTATCTACGACTTCTACTGCGACGACTTCTTCTCCGATTACCCATGGCGCTTTCTCATGCTGATTTGTCAAGAGTCTTTCTTTTGTCCTTGTTTCTTGCAAGATGTTAGTGAAGAAAGAGAACTGTACTAAGGTATTTCTGTATAAAACTACGTCAGCGACGATTTAGAGATAACTAGGTGTTCTCATACCACTTCCTGAATTTATTAGGTACGTGAACTTGATGATATTGATTTAGTTAATATCTTGTAACTGATATTTTTAGCCGCATTCTTTTATAGATAATGGCCACTTTTTATCACATTTGTAAGCTGCTTATCTTTTGTCACATACAGCATCACCGATCTTTATATAGCATTGTAGTGTAGACTTTAACTTCGGCACAGACCGTTATATTATTTATTTTATCTAATTTCACCTCGGTGCACTTTATAGTGCGCGTTACAGCGTTTTTGATAGCACTTATATCACTCGATCATCATTACGTTTCGAGAAAGCCGAGCTATTTTTTTATGTCCACTGTTGGGCACAGGCTCCGCCCATTTCTAAGCGACTTACATCCAGTACATTAAGGTTAATAAGTACAATTTACGATATTCATGGACGTTAATATGATTTTTTACTGGTGCTTTTGTCCGTCTATATCTACCACAAATCTACGAAAAGTGTCACTGCTACTGTTATGTTATATTACAACGCTAGGAAGATGTTTCATCTCGTAATGGTGGTCAACAGCAGATATATGTGTGTGAATGCTAAAGACGTAGTGAGTGACAGCCCAAGTCGAGATCCCTCTCGAAGGTCCTTGCAGCAGGTCACTTTAAAGCGCATCCACCTAAGTTATCTAAGACCTCAGTAGCCTTCTTGTCTAGTAGTTTTACATATGATGTAACGGCCCGAACCGAGGCTTTCTAGGAAGATTCGAGGTAAATTAAGTAAACGCGGTAAAGACTTTGCGCCCTGCTTGCCTTGCGCCATCTATCCTCTTAATTTGTGTGTGTTGTGATAAAACATCAGTATAGGTTTAGACCGAAAAAATAAAACTTCGAATTTAGTACAGAAAATTATTTATTCGTTATTTATAGATCTAATTTAGCTACTGCTATTTAGTTTCAACAAATAATTTTGCAGAATTTACATTAACTAATAGCCATGTTTCTGAAATATAAAGATTAATGTTTATTTTAAAATACCGGAAATGTTTTAATAATTATGTTCTAGAGTAAACAACATTGCAACAGCATTCTTTGAGGTATCAGAGGAAGTTGTAAACGATTTGTAACCACAAGTTGTCGCGTCATGCGCAGGCGCATGCGATGTGATTAATACGACGACCACACCCCACCGCACCCCTCGCTATGCTAATGCCAGGGCCTTTGTCTCCGGGCACGTAGGCCCACGCATCCTGTGAGTGGGCTCGAAAAAACCGTCAACGTCTCTCGCGAAGACAATCAGGCAGACAACGCAGCACGTCGTAACACCGATTTATGAGCAAGTAATGATTAAGCCGGAGAAGAAAATTGTGCGCCGATGAATAATTTATATGATAACTGTGATTAACGCTGAACTTAAAGAAAGTTTATTACACGCTGCATTACTCGTTATGACCCAAGAGCGGGCCACCGGTATTGAGCGATAAAAAATTGTTTTTGATCATATTAAAATTTTCATTTTATATTATAACTATTATTTTATTAGATAAATCAGCAAAATTACTTTAATACTAAGAACAATTTACAGGGAGATTTACAATGATTTTGAGTTACAACATTGTTAGGGAAGAGTTTTTATTGAGGAATATTTCCTGACATTTGTTTATTCATTTGGCTATCAATTTTTTTTATTATCTTTATAAATATAATTACACATTTATCTTTTTAAGTAGATGATGCGATTAACTTTTTTCTAAACTATCTCGAACAGAGTAAATGCCAATTATAGTCCTTTTTCATGTTTTTATAGCGAGCAATGAGTATAATTTTTATATTTTTCTTTTTTTTTTAAGAAAATGTCCCATTTATTTACAAATCAATCTTTTCAAAATATAATTAATATTTTCGTTCATGAGCAAAATATTATATATATCAATATTATAGCCATTTGTGGATTAGATCGACGAATACCAACTCGAAGCTTTGAACTCCATACAGAGACATGACTATAAGATTGTTGGTAACGATGCTTAGGTGAGTGCTAAGTTTCATAGCCTAGAGCATCGATGTGTTCTATAGATAGCCTTTGGAGAGTGTGCGGAAGAATTACATGAATTAATTTCCACATATACTTTCCATCGGACATCAAATCGCACGGATTCGCAACGTCAATACACACGAATCAGTAAATCAAGTGCTTTGCGTATAAATAACAATTTTTTTTAATTATTTGCACGATAAATAAACGTCACAAATGTAGATAATTTTAGTGGTGAGTAATATAATTTCAGAATAATGATTATATCACTGAATCAATTATTGAAAAAATATCTTTCATCCCACTATATGTCACTCGTGAATTATTTGAAAGTAAAAAAAATACTACGGTTGCATTTTAAATAATTGGACCAAATATAACATTTTGTGTTCTAGGCAACGTAAGACCTGTCACTTTGCGATCTTTGGGAGAACCCTGTGCCTTTGTAGCGAGCTATCGGCTGGGAAAAGCAGGTTTCTTGAGACTTAATTTTAAATAAATATCCGGTAAGATAGTTTAAACTTTATTCATGTTATGTTAACTTGGAATAAAATATAAAATACGCAAGAGCTGAATTTTCACAAACATTAAAAATTATGTATGTTAAGAGAAAGAGACTCGGTGTTTGGCACTAATCGGTGTAACATGACTCCTGAGGATGCCTCGTGGAGGGGTCAAACACGTGTTGAGTTATTTAACGGTGGTAGTTGGGTAGTTCGCATTGTTTGCCGTATGCGCATTTATCAGCGGGCTGGCGGGCAGTGCACTTTATTGCACGACTACTGCTACATAGCGGAAGTAGCTATATATTAGTCCTTTTCTTAATTATGTATGTTGTTTGCGTCAAAAGTTCATTTTTAATTTTTACCGTTTTTATTTTTTATTAGTTGTAATACTTACACAGAATTTTATTACCAACTATTTATTTTTGTTGTAATTCATGCTGTGATTCCTATCTTTAAGATACACTTAGTTTTGTACTTAATTTTAAATCATCATCATCATTAGAGACATAGCAAGTTCATTGTTGGACATCGGTCTCTCTAAAAGAATAAATTTTTGAACCGGATCTTACTGTTGCCCAAATTGTATTTGCATACATCGCAGATTTGTGACAGCAGGGCGAGGAAGGCACCTAAGACCTAAGACTCTTCATGGACTGACTACGTTAAAGGGCCCCCATAAGGGGACATGGGTTGACACTTATCAATAATATCTGCTTATCATTCGTACACAAGGGCGCCTAAAAGATCCAAACCTAAATTTGGTCAGTTTCTGTTGTCTGAACACTAATACCACCAACATCACCACCGTAAGAAATGACGTAAAAAACTTTAGCATCGCTTCTACCTATTATAATATGAACAAGGTTGGCATTCCTTGTAATATACGGCCCGGCCTCGTATCTAATGAGACTGGTTGGTTATCGAATGGGAGCTACAACGTGTGGGCTGAAGTCTTACGCTATGCTGTCCCGTGGTCTCCAATCCAGGCTTTAGCGGATATCTGTTCTAATATGTCGCCTTCCACTGTCACTTGCCAATCCGTTGGCCTATGTTGGTGACTTTCGTACTTATTTTTAATGCTTACCTGTTATTACTTCAAGCGTTATCTTTAATGCATAACTTATAATAAAATAAAACGAAAAAATTTTTAGTTTTGTAATTAGTATATAAAGTTAATTATTTTCATTTTAAGATAAGTTAATGGCTGTTAAAAGCTAGGCTGTATATTTCCAAATAGAGCTTATAGTAGAGTCGAAATAGAGATTTGGTAACAAGAGAATTTACGAGACGGCAACCGTTTCCATTGTCAACATAAATACGGCACATTTGCTATAATTACCCACGTCCCCAACAATCCGTTGTATTAGCGGCGTCAGCTTTGAACACTGGGCTCAGTAAGCTCCCCAAGACAACCCCCATGTTACGCTGAACTGCGTTTTAGCTATTGCTCGATACATTGCCGCTTCGAAGACACAGTCTATCAAAAAAGTTGAACATAGACAGCAATGTACGAAAATGTAGCAATAAAAACAGCAAGTTTGTCGTAGAGTAAAAGGCGACGGGGTGTCAAACCTATGATTATAGCATTATTAACAGAGGCGAACATTTGTGGTGAAAAACGGGGCAATGTATTTAAATAATCATTCCAATTTTTGTGATGGAAAATAAGTTGAATGAATTTTATTTCATGTCTACCATTTCAAACGTCATGTGTTGTATCCGTCTTCACTTTTAGCATTCTCCTTGTTCCAGGCGAGTAGAATGACATTTTGATTAATCCAAGTCAGAGGAGTCTAATTAAATTTAATTTCAACATGAACATGTTCTGCAAAGCGTTCTACAAAACGATTTAAAATAAGACTTTAAGAAAAAAACATTCGAAATTCTAAATTTTGATAATAAAAAAGTGATCCGATTTAAAACTTGAAAAATAGCGGATACTTCGTAGAATCGGGAGCAGATCGTATGACTAGATAGCCACGCATGCCATTGTCGAGCCAATAAAATCATTCCTGATTGATGAAGTGGATTTTTTGTCAAATCTCGTGCATCCATTTAATTTCGTAAAGAAAAAGTGTGGAGCTGTAACAATGGATGCTTTTTTCATCACAATGCCGGGCCGCTATGCGATCATCGATTACTTTTTTATCGAAGAAAATATCAATAATCTGTTTACGCCCACTGTTAATTCCGACCTTAGTAAAATTGAAACTTGACACGTGTTACGGAGCGAATATAATTTGGTGGGTGCGTGATGGTGCGCTTTTATCACTTTTGTTTGTTTCCTTTGGGCCGACGCCTCGCGCGCTCGCGTCGAGTGAGCATTTAGTGCGTGACTTGCGATTTCTTATTGCCTTTGTATTGAAAAAGTTGACGCAGCAAGCGAGAAGTGCATCGCTGCACCTGACGTCCTTATCGTGCCATCTCTCCCTACGCCGAAATTGATTTTTTACTAAAATAATTGCATCCAATTTCGCTAAGTAACTGTCTGTTCTTCGCACATGTTATAATGATAACGTACGCCGATAAGTAGTTTTTTCTAAACATTTTTTTTAAATCTATGATTACATGACAGCTAATACAAATATCATTTTTATTACGTATCTTCGTCTATTGGTTATACAAACGCAGTAAATCGAAATTGAATATCAATGCGGTACGGTTTAAGGTATTTACGACTATTTACAGTTATAAAAATCAGTGATTGTATCGATATGTTTTCAATTACTTAGATTTTCTATGAACATAACTTCTCGGCTCACTCGTTGCGTTGGGTTCACACGGCCAGCGGGTCCACGCTCCCAAAACATTCAATAACATAACTTACAAGTCGAAAACGGGCCTTCAAATTACACAAAACTGACAGGTTTAATATTTGCCCTAAGCCTTGGACCGTGGACGGGCAGAACACCTCATGCTGAGCTTTTAATTTGTTCCATACATCCTTTCTCGTGGTTTTTTCTGTGTTTTGTTTGAGGCCGGCGGTGATCGATCGTTTGCCCGCTTTTTTACCTTGTTTAATTTTGGAAGGAGCTCGTTGGTTTCGCTAAGTCATTAGTATGTTGTGCTGAGCGGCCGAGACGTGTTCCACGCTTATAGCGTGTATTGTTCCTGTTTGTTTGTTCCTAAACATTATTGTTTTAGTGGGATTCTTTACCCTTTATAAATTGATTGGTTATAGATATATAAACTTTAAAAAGATACATGTCGGCTGTGAGCAAACAGCTTAAAAGCTAGTTCACCTATTTTCAATCACCCTATATAAAGTGATCACTCTCAATTAAGTCACGTTAATTTTTTTGTTCTAATAGAAATCAACAGCCTACAACTTTTGGCAGTACAAATTTCGCAGGAAAAGATATTAAACATTAAATAAATCATTCATATAGTAATCCGAATTTTGTAAAAGCTTTTTTCACGAGGTGTATATGATCAATACGTCGTTTATTTCTAAACCCATAGTTTTTTGGATAGTATATACTCGTACACATTATTATTCCATTTCTTCTTTTTATACTTGAAAATGTCATTATAAACGTGATGGAAATTATGGAAAATGATTCGTTCAAATCCAAGATTGAACAAGCCTATTAATACAAAATTCTACACTTTACTCAGTACAGTAGTATTTTATTGGACAAAATTTTACGATTCATTTCTTTATGTTTCATACATAAATGTTTATTTAGCTGTTTTGCCGACACACAGTATTGTTTACATTTAATCAATAGCGGGTCGAGTGATACCGCGAGATATATAGATCTTGGTACACAAAAGTCGTTTTTTTGGATTGAGGATGATCAATTTTTTATTGTTGAAAGTACTCCTCCATCTAGGAACCTCCACTAAAAACTCCCTCACAAATATGAAAGACTCCAATAACTGTACAGAAAACTTTTTTGGTGCAGCCTTTCTACAGCGCGTATTCACGTTATCTCTAAAACCCACTTTATGCTACCACGATGGTTTGAGATCATATCATTCCGTCTTCCGCTTCAGACTTCTTAAAGTTACTGTGCTTTGCTATTTCACTATAAGCTATAATTTTAAAAGAAGCGTCACTCTCTCTTTCTAATCTTTCTCTCTTACGCTTTCTCTCTTTCTGTTCTCCAGCTTCCTAAAATATAAACCGATTCCAGCTTAAAAACGACCTGGCGTGAGAGTACAACCCCCTCTGCATCCCTTGCTGGACACAGACATGAAACGGGAGCTGAACGAACAATTGTTGAAGGTTTATTTCCCTTACTCTTCAGTTTTTTTTCTGACTCCATCATCGATTGCGTTCCATTGCTTAATATATTATAGAATAAATTGGAAAATATATGATATTTAAAAACATCTACGATGTCTTGTCTTCGATACAACAGTATCATCGAGAAAATATATACTTTTATACAAATGCAGGAAATACATTGTATTTACAAAGCCATGATCATCATATCAGCAGACAGACGCCCACAGATGATCGGTGTTGCGCAGTCGCGTCGGTCCACCAGAAAGGTTTGACGCCGCGTCTACCAGCCCGTGGTATGCAGCCCCCACTCTATTTTACAATTCAGCAGACACAATTTCGTTTAACTTCAATCCTTAATTATTTATTTTAAAATTTTAACCGCACAACCAATGTGTCGTTTTATCATCTCTATTACATTCCTAAATTGACTGTAACTACCTTTGCCTTATTTTTTCGTTCTCAGTCATCTAAATGTTAACAATCCATCTAAAAGATGAGTTTTGTAAAATAAAGAAGATACAATTACTAGGAAGGGAATATAATTAAAGTAATTAAAGGTACGTGAAAGATTGCTTCTTATAAATCAAAATTCGACATTTAAGTTCGCAGTGGAATTGCAGCTTAAATTGGGATCGATTATCGTCGATAACTCATTCACTTAACGTAACCTGCGGCAAATTTTTCACTTATTGCTTAAAGAGTTTCATTGTATGAGGAAATGTCACTGGTAAAAACAGCGTGATTGGTTATAGGTGCTTCGAAGAGCTAAATGTATATGCGTTTGTCAGCGAGAAACTTTAGAGATGTTACAACTTTTTCCAATCATCCTGTATAAAGTGATCAATCTAAAACGTGTTACATTATTTCAATTTTTTTCTATTGCAATGCGACACGACAATAAATTCTTGCAATACAAAGTCTGCAAATACAGATAGTAAATAATTATTATTTTTTATAGGCAGTTATCCAAATTTTTATTTATGTTATGTATGTTACTATTAGGGTTACACATTAATCTACAGCAAATGATTTCATTCAACCATTTAAAGTTTATACGTCAATAACCAATCATTCTGTACATAGTTTCAATAATTATAAAAACTATTTGGTCATTATATAAGTACTGGAACAAAAACATTCTTATACGAATTAGGTTAGAACCATATTTTGCGATTTCATATATTTAAATTTTTTCGTTATAAAATTCCATTTCCGTACTAACTTTTTTTTCACCGTTTGTAAGTAAAGACGTTTTATTAGTCCAAATTGATACGAGTATCAAACATTTTCCTACAGTCGTAAGTCGAAGAGTTTAAACTTTTTTTCTATATCATAGACTAGTTAATTTTATTATTGTCAACGGGTTTGTAAGGATATGTTACCAATTGTAAATCTTTATGTACCTTTGTAAAGTTTAATTTTTATCAAATTAAATTTAAAATGTAAAATTATGAATAAGAATTGTTACTTCTCAGCATTTTATATATTCATCGTGCGTGTGCCAGATCTATCGCGTTGTAGTTTTAAAGACCCGCGTAGTAAATTTAAAGAGGTCTCCTTATAGTTCATCACCTTCACCTATCAAACTCCTTTCCATACTTAATTAAAATTTAAATGATTTTATGAACGCTACCTTGGAAATCAATTTCAGGAATGATCAGATTTAGCAGGTTACAGTGATTTTGTTGTTACACTTATCGCTCCTACTATTTGTATATTTTTAGTATAAAACATATAGACAAAGATAAACATATACAGATAAAAATATCTATAATAAAATTTAAAATTCGAACTTCAAAATATGTCGTAAACTACCACCGGCTCGGAACGCTGATCTGTTGAAAAAAGCCTGCCTGAAACTTAACAGTTGCTCTTTTAAATATAATTTAACATTTTTGTATACACATTATAAGATCAATCATGTAAACAAACTAAGTTTACACATTTCGATCAACCAAACACTTTTGAAGCTATGATATTTTTTTAAAAAGAATACTTTTAATTTTAGATTTAAAACTAAGAATGGGAAGATCTGAAATATCTCGTGTAGCTTAATTATATACGCATACACCCAGACTAACAAAGTAATTGATAAGTTATTGATCTAAATTTAGGCGTTACGAGTTGATTTTTAAATCCTGTATTTATCATGTGTCTGTAACTATTTTTCATATAAAGTTTTACATTATAACTCATAAACAATATATTATTAAAAATATATTGCAATAATTATAATTATAAATGTTGTAGCTTCGCGATTTAATATTATACAATAAATAATAATTATTTTGACATCAGTAGCATTACCACATAAAAGATACCCGTAAGAACAAATACTGTGATAATACGAATACTATGTAAAAATAAATAACTAAAATAGAATGAACAAGTTTAGTAAAAATTCTTTAATGATAATTGACCGGTATCTGTGAAACATTACTTCAAATAAGAATTAATTTTAACATTGGCTCGTCAAATATGAATAAGTATTAATTTAAAAATAAAATTTCAGATCCCGAATACGTCGCTTATGGCTGCTCGAGGTGGCAACGTGTTGCAGCTAAACACAAGAGATACGCATCGCTCAGCATCGACACGCGAGCCATTTGCCGGCGCGGATAAAACATCGCGCTCCAAGCAGCTCGGGATATTGTTCGCACTCGATCATACGCGCTGCGAGCGCTCCGTCGACAGATATAGTGCCTAGTGATGTACCCCGATCGCACTACATATCGATAAATTGATTTATCGTATTTATTTTGCTTATTCAACTCAAATTTCAAAATTTTTTTATTCAACACGATGTATTACATATCTCGTTGACGTCAATATACCAACTGCTCGGATGAAATGCCTGAGTTATGTACATAAAAGAAACACAGCGTAACTACGAGTTTTTAAATGCAATAATTTAAAAAAAAAAACATATTTTAAAAACATCCAAATAATAGCCGGGGGACGTCAGTTGATTTTTTTTAATCTGGCTATGGAAGCTTTATAAAAGTTTTCTGGGTTTTTATTATAAGAGCGAATACATTTTCCATAGAAATATTTGCCAACAGGATGAAATCGAGTCTAATATACACAGAGTTTCTTTTTGCTTCTGGTTTCTATATAAATTTTGAATAAATTTTAATAAAATTGAAATTACATGAAAAAATAAAACAAAGTCTTTTGAGTAGGTGTGTTTTGGGGGCATTTTGTAATTATATAACATACACAATTATAAAAAATATATACACAAATAAACTAATTTTCTTCCCTTCTGCACTAATTAAAAGTACTATTAACTTGTGCTAATGATGCTTAGTTTAAAAAGACCTTTGCAAGGATTTAATTTAAAGTTAAAAAACTAAAAACGATTTTGTAAAGATAAATAAACGTTATTTTTGGCATTTAGAATTTTTTTAAATGCAGAAACATGAATTTTCACTTATTAGCAAAGAGTATCCTTTACCAGCAGCTTTATATACGATATTATAAAATAACAAAACGACTATAAATTTATTAATGTTTTATAATAATTTCGAGTACAGAAAAAATGAATTAGTTAAATAAAAAAAATCTTTTTTAATGCACAAATTTACATACTTTTACATAAATGAATATTATTTACAGAATAAGTGAAGTTAATAAAGTAATAGTGATGGGAAATAAAATTAAAACAAAGGTTCCGTGGAAACCCGTGCAGCACTAATGGCCTTCGCGTCGTACACGCGGATTCGCGGTGTCGACACAACAGCGCAGCACTAGGGGGCCTCACGCGTCGCGATACGTCGCTTGTAGCTCGTAATTTAAAATCCCTGATTTATAGTCCAACGGTAGCATTAAATTTGTAATCATATATTGATTTACAGAGGCGATAAGGGTGCGCCCGCGGCCTTCTGGGAACATGCGAGACAGTGGTCTATTGCGGACGCCGTTTCGTTTGCTGAAATTGCTTTCCGAAGCTGTAGGCAGTCGGTGTTGGATATACTCTACCGGGTCATGTACGACGATATCCTATTGTTGGCATACGGGATTTGTAAATCGAAATGACAAATGGCGACCCGTGTTTTACGAGATATCAAGATCGCTCGCTGGAACTACTGTGACTTTATGTCCAATAGCAAATTTGATAAGTTTTCGATTCGTGATTTATATCGAATCGATGTTTCGTAACGTTTTTTTTTTTAGACATATCAATTACTAATTGACCCAACAGACGTAAGTAAGCTGTGTAATGTTAACTGTATGTTTATATTTAATTAAAAAGTATTAATAATCATTATCATTTTGAATATTTCAATTTTTTATTTTTTTATTTTTTTTTATTCTAGAATCTTCTCCAATCTATTAGTTAGCGTATTATTACTTGATTGAGGGAAATGTATGTACAGATTTTTTTTCATTTTCGAAACTTTAAGCTATACGTTGTGTTACGCTTCATCAACTTTATACAACAAACGAGATTTGCAATTTCTAAATTTAAATTTGAATAATTATTAAAAAGATTTAGATGCCGTTTCGTTTAAATTCGATTTTTTTCGATAGATTATCACTAACATTTCCTTGAAAAAAAAATTAACATGACCTATGTGACATATAAATAAAAATCAGAAATATGTGACGTCATATAAAATTACAAATAGCGCTTAATTTATGAGAGCTTATAAAAACATTGACAACGATCCCGGGACACGCCACGGGTCCCTATCTGGAACACTAACTCATCGCGGGAACAAAACAGTCATCACCAAAACAATGGCGACCGCATTAAAATTTGTCGAAACGCGCCGTAATTCGATTTAGTCGACACTTCCTGTGCATTGTCGAGGCGTCTCCCACATCGCGGGCTGACTTGCACTCGCTGCATTGTAGATCATGCTTCTCAGACTGATAACATGGTAACATATGTATTTTTGTTTATTACCCTTTAGGCAATGATCGCTCAACGGGCCATGTGGAGGGCTATTATATAGGAGAAGAATCGTAGACAAACAAATTGGCAAGTTGCAGTGGTACTGGACAAATCACATAGCACGCAGAACAAATAGCCGCGAAGCTTTATGGTTCTGAAGTGGAGACCACAACGACAGACCTTGGAAGACTCTGGATGTAGACCGCTTCTAACCAGTCCTATTAAAAAAATTTGGAGGCGGCCTATGTTTTGATGCTCAAATAATTATAATAATTCTAATGGTTTGATTTTGCTAAACCTCCGAGAGACAGCACGTGTGTCATGCCTATTTGACCATCTGCAGATTAGTCGGATCGTAGAACGAGTCAGCGGGATGTAGGTGTCAATGTGACGCGCGCGGACTATGATTTGTTCCTCGCTCCGCTTGCTGCCGACAAATGATTGATGTGGCCTAATCTTTACAATCGAAAACTGCACGTAATGCTCGCGTTTTTGGTTTTAAATTTTATTCTTTTCAAACCATTATCGGAAATGTCAGGGAAATTGACAATTACGACGCATAATAATTTCCTACTATTTATTTTTCAATTACAAACATGCAATCGAATTTATAGTTAAAACATTTTGACCGACTAAAAGTTTAACGCACAATCAGAATATCTATTATGTACGCGAAGATGGCATTTATAAAACTTTCGTAAACACGATTTTATCATACGTTCATTATCATCAACTTAGCCGTACAGGACTCCCCTATAGATTTTAAATATGTCCATTTGAAATCTATCTATATCTTTTCCAGTTGTCACTGGTTCTGAATATATTGACCAATGATTTGACGGCAATGTGTGTTTTCGATATTATATTTGTACACAGCGGAATTTAAATTGTACTTTTAAGAATATTTTCTTCACTATTGTAATTAATATGGACCCTTTTCTTGAATACAGACTATAGACAAATACTATATATATATAAAAAGTAAAAATATTTTTCATACTTTTCTAGCTACAACAATATAAGTTCACAGCGCGTGAACGCGCGAAGTTCAGACCAAACCGTCTAACACACGAAGATCACAGAGAACTGTCAAATGCAATTGCAGTGTGTTGTTTCAATTTTTTTTTTAATTTTCTAACATTGTTCACGTTTTTGATCAGTTTTCTATTCTCTTCTAAAATAACCTCCTATAAGGTATTAAGATGCTGTTTTAATGAAATCAGTAAAATCTTTCATAAGTTGCGATGTGACCAAGAGAAATAAGAGTTAATTTCTATGAGATTTAAAATCATTCAAATCGATATAAAAAGCGGCTCATGAACAAGAGAGTTATGCAAAGCACAATGACGAAACCACTGAAACGTCGCGCCGAACAAAGCGTGTCGTAGCCGAGCGCGCGTACGAGCAGATAACCGCTTCTCGGAAGCGATGAAAGCATTATCAGTTGGACGTCGCCGCTAAAGCCGTGAAGTCGTAACCGCTAATAATAAAACATTATGTATTCGAGACCACGTGCCGTGTATAACGACCGGGCCGCGGAAAGGCCGCAAAAGTGGACCCTTTTTGTTTCGCTCGCCGCGACAGCGCATCGGCGCCGCTTTGGTTACGACTGGCAGACGTAAGGCGCTTCAATGGGACACAGAACGTATAAAACTTTACGAATGTAGGTCCGAAGAAACGCGCCGCGGCTTGAACGCTTTTACGACACCGGTGCGAACAAGTGCGTTCGCTAATGTTTGTGTGTTATAACCATCATATGATAGTAAAACTCTTTCATACACTACGTAGATTCGTACGGTTAAACAAGCTAATCTGCTGTAGCTATACTACATTATTAGAAATTTTTAGTATTTGAAACCTCTTACAGGCTATCTAAACAGATACCGTCTCATCAGTTTCTTGAGATGAGCCATCATAGTTATAATGGCTGCTCGCAGGATCTCTCGTTCTATTATTGTCGACCAAAGGGTCTTCGTACTTGTATAAAGAGGCGAGGCGCGAGTAGACATACAATGCAGAGGACGTCAGGCGGGCGAAAAAGCTGCGACCACAATTTAGTGTGATATTTATCAAAATAAGGTGTTATGTTCTCTACTTGGGAAGCACAACAAATAAACCATCATAGTCCCTCGACCCTCTCTTATTCATTAGATCAGAATGCTCCTCGTTCATTAGACCAGAATGCCTGACATTTGAAAAACACCGATAACTTTATTAATTGGCCCTTTTTGGCTTCGAGCTCATACCTCTACCGTCATAGTGGAGTCCTTAAATCTATGAGTCTTCGCCATCAGAATAAGCCTCCCAAAAACATATCTACGAAGGAAATACACGATAATGGCCACGCTTGGCATGCGATTTGGCGATCGCAGTACGATTTTATGACAGAACGCTGCTGCCCATTTTCTGGAATTTTTTTTGCGAGCAGCGGCAATCCTATAAAATGATTGCACATAGTGTGAATTACCTATGATTGTACTCGCGATGTACGATCGCAAATCTCAGTCTTCTACTGTTGGGCAACCACTGCTCTAAACAAATCTATTTGTAAATATTACATTTTTACTATCAACTATACTACTTTGGTTTCTTACTGTTTACTTATATGTATATTTAGTTAACACGTGCTTATTTTGCTATATGATATTGTATTATTTCATTATTTATCTACATAACTCACAACTTTTTATAGAAAATTTATGATTACTCATATTAATTATAAGCTCTTTTAATCTAATATTGTTTTTAATATACTTTCGAACATTCTTGTTGTAAGCGGTCAACATCCATTATCTTCCAAACACCTAACCAAGACCGTCTGGCTTCCTGGGTGGACTTATTACGCTGCACTAAGATCAGCAAGTGGTCAGTGGTAAAACCCCAGTGACCTTACATCCTCATAAAAAGAATATTACCAATCAAACTAATGATACGACATAAATCAAATGAATTGATATGATATGATTACATTAATGAACCGGCGTAGTTAAAATTGTTTTGAATGTAACATGGACAAGCAATAACACGCATCATTAAAACCATAGAACTGTGTCATTTTTTTTATTTGTAGCAGGTTGAATATAACAGGAGTGGCGTCAACGACTTCCTCCATACAGAATTAAATTCCTTCCACCATAAACTGGTAATTACGTCCCCCAATTTATGGGCGGCCAGGCGTGACCGCCGCTTACACTCGCTCATTGCCTTGATAATGTCGTTCTGTTTGCTCGTGGACGGTTCGGTTGGCACGAATTAACTAAACTGATAAATGTCGCGCTTTTTGAAAGCGTTAATTGCAACAAAACGGTACTGTGTCTTTGTTGACCGGACTGATGGATTTCACCTAGTTTAGTTAGGTAGCTATTGAAACCGCTAATAAAATCCCATGTATTTATAAACCAGCTGCTCTTTCACAAGAGCAATTTGTAAATTAGAGTCTATAGCATTTAATTAAATTTCTATCAATTCAGCTCTTCATGCACCATGACTAATAGAATTAGAAACGCGTCACCTAAATTTCATCATCATTATAATCTCAGCCATAACACCTTCTCTATAGATTTCCAATAATTCCAGTAGGAAGCGACTACCTTAATAAGGTTGCCTGTCCACATTTTGGTTCCAACGGTGCGCTTGCCTACCCGTGTTCTACTCTACAGAACTTTAAGGTTCAAATGATAATCTGCCCAATATGTGGCATGTCTACTATCACTTCAACTTACCAATCCTCTGGGCTATGCCGGTTTCTATTCGCTTACGAACCTCGTCATGTGATCTTTAAGAGAAATCAGGCCTCTAGAAACAGTGACAACTTTAAACATCATTAAAAATTTTATTTGTTACAACTCTAGAAGCAATAAACATGTTACCAGGTATGTTTTAATTATATGTATTCTGCCTAACCATCAAGTTTTTGATCCAATTGTTCAGTACTGTCAATTATTCAATTTTAGAGAATGATCGATGATTTTATCGACGCACCTACACTTTCAATGGTTTATTTTTATTTCTATTCATGTTTTTTGACTTAAAATCCAACCTTCCACTGCGATTTCCGAGCAGGATCGATCGATCTCATAAATATGCAAAAATTAAAAATAATTTGGTCGTATACTAAAAATCAGAGGGTAACACTGTACTGCAATATATAATATATACGATGTACAATAGAAGCCTTTATGTACGTAATGTTAAAGGTTTCTATTGTTGGTACGATTGTAATAACTATGCCGTATTAATTTTAAGCTAAGCCAACAATAACAAATAATTTATTTCTTTCTCTCTTGACAGAGTAGTGATATCGGAATAATCTTTTCGATATTAAGTTTCTCTTTGATTCCCCGAAGAAAATACATGGATAGTGAAATTAATACCTATGAAAATTTGAAATGGATCCAGCTCTGAAACAAAAGTTAAAGTGTGTTGCAGAAAGCAGAATCTCTCCTCCATAGTTCAGTCCCAATCTCAACTTAGAACATGATAAAACTGACAACAGAGCATAGGAAAATAGACGTTTCTAGTACCATGTAGAGCTTAAACCAAACAGTCAAACTCGCAAGTTCCTAATCCCAACACCATCCTATCGTTTTATCGGAAGTGCAAGAACCTCTTTCCGGTGTAGGAGATCGCTCATAAAACGCCCATCGCGTCATGTTGATGTTCGAAAACCTCTTACGACGAACTTTTTCAATGGGCCCCGAAAATCACAATTACACAATTTTAGTGTTGCACGCCGCAAGTTTATTTATAATATCGATTATTTACACAAGAATATCATAAAGCATTAATTATGTAATAATTTAAATATATATGATATATGCTTGAACCACAGTAATGTTCTAAAATTTTATTTTGTGCTTATAGCTACTAAATTTGATATAGTGCTACCGAAATCGTTGTACTCCGCCTTAGGTATGCATGCACGCGGCGAGACAGGAGGAGCCCATCGGCCGCAACATTTCAAATTTATTTTGCTTCGTCCCCACTTTTAATCGCTTTTCTTTATTTTCAATGTTGCCCTGGTACTTGATAAAGCAAAAATATTAAAAAATATTAAATAAAATTACATAAGAAAATTTAATTGAAATGAAAGTATAAATTAATAATTGAAGATACATAAGCAATACTAGATTGTAGTTATACAAGAAGTAAAATAATCGATACTTTTCTATTCGAAAAGCAACGGAACTAAATCGAAGTAACACTATCACATCACTATTTATGTCAAAGTCGGTCGAAAATAATCGAACGGAGCAAAGGTGATGGCTACTTAAGGGCAGTAAAAGGATAAGAAAGGCGCTAAGTAGGTTGAAGGGCGAGATGTGTCAACGGATACGGGAGTCGGCTCCTAAATGCACTAACTATTTGCCGACCATGACGCCCCTGGTTCGCTAAGTATGGAATGAAATTTTATTCCAAAAAATTATGCGTTAGTTTAATATAACCATCACATGAACAACCTTTTTGTGATGCTATGAGTCATAATTAATGCTACTGAGCCTAATTTTGAAAATTAAATTTAAAAAAAATTCTCGAAGTATTTATTATCTTAAAAATTAATGATCCGTGTATTATATTTGCTTGTTAAAGTCATGATAAGGCAGTGAACGGCCCACACAGCGCGCAGAACGTACAGCCGCTAGAGCCTTGAGGTTCTAGAGTGAAAGACCACAGACCGGCACGGAAAGACGACCTTGGTAAGATAGCCTGATAACGCTGGATGCAAGTTACTTCCAACCGGTTTAAAGCATGTGGGCGGCCTAGGTCCAGCTGTGGACTTCCTCCGGCTGAAAAGGTAGTGATATGTATTAGTTTTTTTATTTAAATTCAAGTTAGGCATATATAAATTTGCTGATGGTTTTTTTATTTTATTTCCTATGTATTTTACATGTAGATGTTTACAATCGTACTACTAATCAGGTTTTTATATGAAAACGGTATAAGAGAATTACAGAAGCGGATGCCACACTAACGTAGCATCTCCGAAGTAGTCCCACAAGAGAGGACATTACGAACATACGAGCTCGCGTCCCTCCCGGGGCAGCAAATAACCAAAGCTACTGCTGCGACGGACAAAATACGGATTAGTATTAAGTTCTGGCTACGCAAACATTTACTTCCCACTTGACTTACTCTCAGATTTTTAAAGACCAATTTGAATGTATTTATTCACAACATATGTAACATACATGTCTAAGTAGAATAAATACATTTAAAAAACTTTTAAGTTAAACGGTTTTATTTAATGTTAATACCCATATTGTGGTGGTTGTGGAAAAATATGTACCTAGTCCGCCATATTTGAACGGCGTCCATCTTGAATAATAATAATACCCATATTGAGGGGGTTAAGAAAAAATACGTAATCCGCCATTTTGTATCGGCGGCCATCATAGATTTATAATGTTATTGATTTTTTTTATATTGTAATGTCATCTAAATTAAATGTGTGTACCAAATTTCAGATCAATCTGACAACGGGGAGGTGCTTAAATTTCAATTTCTAATTTTGATCCAAATAAATTCCGTACGGGTCAAACTAAATAAAACCGTTTAAAAATGGATTTTCCAATAATTTTATACTCACTCTATTTTTAAAAATCATTGACAAATTTGTAAAATTACAGTAAAGTGTTAACTATATGATTGGTCCTAAGTGTAAAGGCTGTAAAGGGATGATAGCATAGCTCTATTGTCACCAATAAGCTTTGAAACTTTTACATCTATATTCAATCACCGTACACATAACTATCACTGAAACATATTTTTTTTCAGGCCAATATTTTATTGCAGTACTAAGTCTGCAAAGACATATGGTAATCAATATTTAATATTAATAATGTGTAGTAATCCGAATTTTGAAATCGCTTTTTCATACTATCTTATAATTGCGTTATTTATTATTTGACACGATTGATTATTGCATACGATGTACCATACATTAATTAATTCAGAAAATGTAATATACATTCTTCTCTTGAAAACTTTTACACCGATAACCAATCATCAACGAGAACTAAGGAATTAGAAACAATATGAATAGTGTTATGAATCCTGTATATTTATAAAAATAATTTTACATTCTTAATAGATCTGTAAACTTTGTCCAAATGAATGACGATCCAATAGAATGACGTTTATCCCTTGACGGAGCGAGTGTGAGCGTGTTAGTTAATTTAGATTGATAAGAATCATCTTGTACCGAGAAAGCGCTATTTTCGTCACACTGTCCACTGTTAAAAACACTTAAATAAATTAGTTCTTAAATGATGTACGTAAATGACGAAGATTAAACCTCTTTTCAAGAATAACGCCTATGTCTAGCAGATAGCTGAAATGATGATAAATGTGAAACAATTTTTAACTCGATTCGAATTTTAAATAAAAAAAAAACTAAAATGTAAATGAAACTAACTTATAATTATACGTTGCATTCTTCTTTATTTCTTCTTGTGAGCTGAGTTTATTACACTTTGTGATCATGATGTCTCGACGTAAGTCAGTCCAGCCAAGTCAGTCTATGTTGAACACTGGTAAGAAAAATGAGACTATTTAATCATAAATGACTTTGACATACTTCTCCTTCTTAACCTCTTTTGTTTTGAAAAGCTTTGACGGAATCGATAATAAGCTCTTTCCATACTATGCTATCCACTGCTTTCTCCAGGGCAGTAGAGTTCACTCATCGATGTACTGTGAAATTTATCTTGATTTGTAGAGTTCATAAACAATTTCGCGTACGACTGTACCTTGTGGAAATTGTGTTTTTAGTCAACATACAAAATATTCGTAAACGTTGACTTTGTTACTCAGCGTTAGACTATATACTGTAATCCTTTAAAAATATGATAAATAACGTTATGATATAATATACAAAGGATATATATGTATATCTTTTACAAAAAACAGTATATCGGTTGGACTATCACTGTATGCATTATTAAGTAAGGTTAAATTTAATGTGTAACTTAAACAAAGTATACGGTAACTATACAAAGACAGTGGAAAAGGGAGGTCTTCCATTTTAATCTTATAACATCGCAGTTACATACGATAATATGTCCAAGACGTCACAATCGGAGGGGAAGGATGGGCCGAGGTCCGGTGGACTTCCGGCGGACACATGTACAGTCCGCCCCGTTCCGTGTACAATGTGCTCAACCCACCCCCGGCTTTTACTTTTTCAGATGCTCCACGAGCTACGATTTACAGAATTTTGCTATTTAATAAAAAATCATAAAGAGAGTATTAACTATTAATTTAAAAACTAGTTGAGATTATTTACGTTTATTTAAATTAAAACTGTTAAAAAGTATCCTGAAATCTTTTTAAGGACATTGGATATATCGGTAAAAGCTTTAAAATAAGAATACACAACTTATTTGCTGTCAATTTATATGTGGTACATCCTGTTCAATTATTGAAATCAATAATTTCAGAAATAAGTAATGACAATATTTATATTTCGATGCAGTCATTGTCGTAGTCAATTCAGTTCAGCTCATATAGGCCACCCCCATAGATATCTATAGAGGATATACCATAATGCTAGGAGCAAAGCGTGGCGATTAGGGTATGTCCCTAAACAAACTATGCTGAATTGGCGAAAGCAGTGTTGTATTATGGTACGTACGAGACGCTGCTAGCCATCAACTGGAAACTTATTTCTGAGATAAATGCACAAAGTATGAATTATATGTAAGATTGTATCCCTGGGAGTAAACCTGCGACCTACGTTCAAATATATATATATATATATATATATATATATATATATATATATATATATATATATATATACACATGTATATATACAAATGTAACCGTTTTCAACACAACCTATGGCGAAGCTTAATAATTGGCACACACTACTTGAACCGGATAGTTTTCTTGACTGCACTACGTCATTCAAAAAAGAACACCTAGCTATTATATACTTTTTTATTGTTTATTTAATGTTTTGTCTTTATTACTGCCATTATATATTACAGTACCCAGTTGTGTTTTATTTATATTCGCTTATAGATACGTTAAAGGTAACTGTTTTGTTTGTAACTTATATGAAAAATTTTTCTGCACTCTTTCATTTATTTTTTACATTTGTTTAGATAGGAATATCTTTATGTTAATGTGCCCTAAAATAAAATAACAAAAAAGTTCTAAAATAAAAAATTTCGCCGAAACTTGACGACTAATGAATTTGACAGTTCGCTGCGAAATTCGTGCGGTTGACAGTTGACGCGTTGGAAATTAATATTTTTATCTAACAGTCTCATCGGTCAGTATTTAACAAATCTCAAAATAATTTACATCGCATTTCATCAAGTAATACTGCTAGTTCCATATAAAATAGTAGTAGTTTTTTTTAACCTTCATAGCAAACTCTGTTTTGTTTTTAATATTAATACAATCTTAAATAAAGTAAGTTTTCTGCTAAATTTTGATTACACGGCAGATGACTCGTTCTCGCTATGAATCTATATCGGAACTTCTAGACAATTGCATCGCATTTGTAAATCAATTTGTTTCATTTGCCGTGTGTCGGCTGATTCAACTGTCTGTCCCCGGTCTGTTCGTTTAATATCTACGCTGAACGGTCTACTACGAAATAAGAGAGCCGAGATTGTTCGAAACTTGACAACCGGTATATTTTTATTAAGATTAGCTTCATAAATGTGTATAGCTTAATAATTATATTGACCAAAATGAACATTACCTTATTCATACTTTAAGGTAATGTTGATTGTGATGACTGCCATTTGTAAATATATACAATTAACCGACTTTACACTGCCAGAAATAAAATGTTTAATGTAAAAATTTCAGAATGATCATATTATTGAACGTAACGTCATTGGTACGACCAGATACTGGTGTACCACCTGAAGATGTCAATATGGAGGGATAAAGAAGTGTTAGCGTGAACTGTCATGTTAAAAACCAGACATTGTTTTGTATAAAAAAAGCAAATAAAACACTGTGTCATGCAAGAACCAGAGCAAAAGAAAATATGAGGAAATATTAACTGTTATTTTAAAAACAAAGGCACGGACGCTAATGTTTGTTGTATATAGATTCAATAAATAATTTAAAAAAAAAACAACCCCCATTGGCAAGCTTGAAGTAGACTCAACGAGCAAGGGCATAACTCGCTTTCTCTACGAGATCGAATCACAAATGCGGAAATATTTAGATGAACAAAAGTAACCGATATAGCCCAGCGGATTGGTAAATTGAAATGTCAGTGAGCACACCACGTATCAAAGAATAGATAGCTGCTGCCTTAAGGTTCTGGAGTCGAGACCACAGACCGGCAAGCGTTACGTAAAAGTCCGCCCAGATTGTAGGCAGACGCTTCATTCTGGCCGTTTCTAATCTGTCCTATTCGAAATTCATGGGGTAGGTATTCAGCAGCAGATGTCCGATGGCTGAAATTATTGTGGTTTGAGGCTACAAATTAAAAAAAATTACATTTCGTGAACTGTCAAACGTGCAAATTTCACAGCGATCTGTCAAAACAAAATGTCAAAGTTTCAATAGATCTTTTTTTTCTATAACAATCTTAAATTGGCAATGTCATAACGAATAAAAAAATTAAGTCGATAAAATATAACATATTTCAAGTTTGTTATTAATATTTACAAGTTATCTATTGGTCATTTACTTTTTCTGTCTACGCAGAGGTAAACAGGAAAACGTTTAATTTTATAAATATCAACTTAATTTATATATGACATATAATACATTTTCTTTCGTATTTGTCACCTTATATAGTTAAAATATAAAAGCTGCAACAAAATTTATTCCCAAAGGCATACTTTCCTCGATCGAGACGTCGCATTGCTACATCTAGTCTTTAGATGAAGCAAGATTAATTTACAGATTATTTCTCAAACATTCTTTATTTAAATATATATTCCCGAAATAATCTTGAGGAAACCATAAAATCTGACCTAGCTTGAAGAATTGCTCGTCTGAATTACCAGAGATTAAGGTTTGCTTTATTTTCAATATGGCAATTAAATTTGCTTTAAACAAATATTGAGTAATATTTAGTAATCTGAATAACAAAAACGTTTTTTCGCACTATATTATCATTATTTTATTTTTTATTGCTGAAACAAATCCTTTTTGGGATAGGATGTATCAAACATTGATTGTACATTCCCTAATTTAAATTTTATACCTGTGACCAATCATTCAGTATAATCATAAAACATGTATATAGTTAATATCTCAAGTCATTTACTGTCAAAGTTTAAAGTATAACAACAGCAGTGCTACAAAACTATTGGAACCTACTATATTATATATGAGATGTTAGGAACGTATGATTTTAATTTACTAAATTCTGCTTAACATGGTAACAACGGTAATTAACACGGTGTTATGGGTTTACGTAAAATCAGGAAATACTCTGCCTGCCTTCAGGTTTTTGTGCGAAATAAAAATTTTATTTAAATATGTATTAGCTGGATTATATGCTCGAAGAATTGATTGCCTAAAACACTTATCTAGATCACTAGCCTAGATGCGTGCAGTAAAATGATAATGATGATATACATAGATAACATTTGAATGAAACAAATTTTTAGTTTTTTATACTGCAGTTTATCGAAAACATTTCTGTCGAAATCAAACTAATGCATTTTAAGGGATAATAAATAAACATTACCATATGTGTAGTAAATTTAGTTTTCTCAACTTTGACTATATTCTCGTATATACTCTATCAAAGTTTTAGCTACGTATAGTGCTCCCTCTGTAGCCGCCGCGGCGTAGTCCCCGAGACTAATTGAGTTTTCAGTTGTAAATTATTCCATTTGAAGAGCCGACAACTTTCGCTGCGTTTACAACCCGCGAATCATAACTCTGTTAATTAATTTGTGACGCTTGTATGCACGAGACGGTGGAAGGTTAGATGGAAGAGGCCGTGTTGGGAAAGTCAAAAGACTGAAGGTTTTTGTCAATGTTGTCGTAAACCCTAGTATAATATTGGCTCTGTTGAAACAATATCTATCTTCTGGACGACTATTAATTCACCACGTACACTTTCAGGGTTACCTAAAGCTGTACAGCGCTTAAAAAAATTTTGGCGGATTGATGTAACGGTGCCTCCGATACTCCCCCTGTCTTGCTGCTCGCATACATGATAATAAATACACGTACCCTTCAAATCTATGGTTTCCTTACAATCTTCAACATTGACGTTTTAAAAAATAAATCTCCCAAAAAATTTGCAAATTCAGCAACTTTTTCCATGTCTTTGTTAAGCCAGGAGAGTTTAAAAAAAATTAGGAAGAAACAATTAATAAAAATATTCTTTTTTCTCACAAAAATCACAGTGACATTTATAACACTAGTTCCATAACCAAAATCGACGTGTTAAGGTGGTTATTAAAGATAAACTATCGACGGATAACAATCAGTTTTATAAAAAAAATAAGTCATTAATAATACAGTTCTATTTTTATGATTGAAAAATAAAATCCTACCAGACAGCGAACAATTTCTTTTTTTTTACTTTATTTTTTCGAACAAAGCTGAATATTTTTATTAAACTCTGAAGTACGAGTGAATATTTAGGTCAATCAAAATATTTTGATGCTTTAAATTCAGAGAATATCTCGGAATAAAACGAAATTGAATTTCACGAAAATAAAGTTGCAAGCAAATGTTATTAAATCATGAATGGTCACCATCAAACACACTAGAGTAGCCATAAATTTTATAAAACATGTTTTGTTACAAAAATCATGCTCATAAAAGCAAATTGAGTTGATTATGATAGATGATAACGGTCATTCAAAATACTTCATCTTCATATCAGCTGATAGACGCCTATTGGAGTAAAAAAAATTACACGTGTAATGATAAAAATTTGCTTGTTACTTATCCTGTGACCCTAAACTCGCAACTCCGAAACTCCGTTTGTGGTGGAAGAAAACTAGTTTTCGGAAAGTTGTAATTAAATGTACTTATTCGCTGTTGTGTTGAAATTTTGTAGCTATTTGCAAAATTGAATTTGATTATATTTACAAATTTATTATAACGGTATCGGAGAATGACAATGAGAACGAGAATGGAAATGAAAATTATTAATGTTGTAACGCTGTTATATCAGACCGTGCCGATAGATGGCACTAGTAGTCGATTACCGCGCGCTATGGTTTGACTTGCGTAGCCGCATATAGGGGCAGAGCTCATTTCGTTCAATATCATCATCATCATTTCAGCCGAGTTATTTATAACTCAATTTTTGAAGTAACGGTCTCTGGAATAAGAGACCGTCTATTTTATAGATATATATATATTAATATATATACCTGTTACATACCTGTAGGCAGAGTATTCTCTGATTTTATGTAAAACCCATAACAATGCCATGTTAAGCAGTATTATGTAAAATAAAATAACACATACATTTTCCACGTTTCATGTATAGCAGAGTTCCCCAAACTTTTTGTGTCGTACAGACCCCTTGCCATGTTTTTCCGTGTTAGGTGGACCGACCCCCCTACTTACCTGATATTGATTTCTTGTAAATTTCTAACTGTAGTGAAGTTATGTTAAAATCTTAAATTAATGTATCGTACGCTTTTACTTAAAATCAATTGTGTGAACAATTAAAAATAACACAAAATGATCACATATATATATATTAATGTCAATACATATATATATATATATATATATAATAAAGTGAACCTTGACAATTTTTTTCATAAAAAGGCATTTGGTGTTGTCCATCACCAGTGTTATTTTAGAGGTATATCTGTCGAAATATCCTGTGTGTGTCTACAGGATATTTTTTTAACGTCTGTTAGTTATCGAAAAATTACCTATAGAGGTCACTGGAACGCTAAAAGCTTAGTGATGCGCGTGACGTTCCATCGACATCGATAACCCGCTTTGTCCGTGGCACGCCCGGTCAGACCGTCGATAAAAAGATTACACGTTTGCGTATACGAATCGTGCGTGATGTGAATATTAATGAGTCCTCCCCTTTCGCGGTGCCACTGATAGATTTTAATCGGTAGACGCCAGTGACGGAGTTTAGTGAGTACTTCGACTTTCGAATGACTATTTTTAAATAACATTTGAAATTCGAACACATTACGCATTCTGTATTAAATGGACATCACTAAACTAATATATGGGAACGACATAAATTTGCATAGATAAAAAAATTAAATACTTTTTCAATGCAAATTTCCCTTCAAGTCACACACCATCAATCATTGTTGCTGAAACATTTAGTATATGTTACTAAGTTTACAAAAGGATGCATAGGTATTTTAATTTATAAGAAAAAAAGCGATGTACTTAAGAAAAATCAGCCTGTTATACGTTTCTCTAGGCTCCAAAATAATAGAAATTCAAAAAAAATAATGTCATAACTTAAGTTATTTAAAAAGTTAGTTAGCGTTTTTCAATTTAAACTATTACGTAATTCTGAGTTTATACTATCTGTCGGTACAAAATTGAAAGCCACTTCTATGAGTTGAATTATTGGTTCAACACATTACTATTAATTTAAAATTCTTATACTGGCAATACGCAAATTTTTAAGACATAGTGACCTGTTTTGATGACATCGAACAGATTACAAATTAATTCACTTCAACTCAAAAATCACTCCTTTTATTGGCGATTAATTTCTTTATCAAAAGTCTATGAAACGGTTATTTTTTTAATTAGTATAAGTTTAGTGAATATTCAATGTCGCGGTGGTATCCTTTGGTATCTTACAGTTTACCCTTTATGTGTTACGGTCGACATAATACAGATTATAGTTCTGCATCGTAAACAACGGGATTATCGATATGAAAATAACAACGCTGTAATAGCAGCGAAATACTCCCGCAAATAAATTCCGCAGCGCGATAATGTTTATCTTTATTTATTTACGTGTTGCCGAATACATTGGCATAATGCGTGACGTTGATCCATCCGCATGCAAACCGTTCCCACTGTCCCTCGAACATGCAAATTCGCGAACGAAAACAAGGGTGGTAATGCTCTTAATGCCTGAAATGCCATTAATATTTGAGAATAAACTAGATAAAAATATTCAAATCTGCAGCACTTTCGCTAAGCTGTTTGAGGAGGTCGCGTTCGCGTTATCTGGTAGAGCGTGCGATTTCTTTAACTTCGCCTCTTTGTTCAACCCTTTTTAACGTATTTTTACTTATAAAAATACATTATGATTGTTATATTTAAAATTATTTACTTTAAATTTGTATAAAACATTTATTTTTCGTGTACTATTAATACAGGATAATTGATTATAAATGTATAAGCTTTATATGTTCATTTATCAGTAAAAAGTTTCAAAGACTATTTCCAATCATCATTTATAAATTGATCACTCTGAAATATGTTACATTAATTTCTTTTTTTCGAAACGCGACTGGCCAATAAATTCTGGCAGAACAAAGTCTGCAGGAACAGATAGAAAACAATCCTCATTTTATTATTATTAAACCATTGTTTATTATTTCTGAAACTATTGTATTACCATACATAATTTGTATGTACTATAAATAAATGTACTATACATTCATTCCTTTATTGCTTTTACTCCTTTAAATAATCAACTTGTATAATATGAGGGCAAAGTTAAGTTTGTTTTACCTTTCTCTAGCCTATAATCAATCTACTTGAGATTTTATAAACAGTTCTTAGCTGTAGAATAAATTGTATCGACAACATATAATTATTATAGGTCCTAAAAATTAAACTGTAACACGAAGTTGCGAATTAATTGTGTATTTAATTTTACCTTCTATTTACAATACGAATGACAGATTATGTCTTTAAACCTTAAGTAAGTTATCGAGACTTTACGTTTTCTCGAATTGGTTGCGACTGCCATGGAGTATAACAAAGGTGTTATTATGCTCCAAACTAAACATTTACATACTTATACACACAAATATACAATATTCCACAAAATACATGTATATATACAATACTTTTTTTCGCGCTTCCCAATTCAAATTCGAACACCAATTTGAATTATGGCGCCAATAGTGAGATAGTCACTGCCAAAAGTAACAGTCAAAATTGTAAATATGAAATATATACGACCTCTGTACTATTAACAAATTAGTAATTCATTTGTGTTTTAATTGGTAACAGAACCTACCTTGTTTAACCTGGCAACTCTGAGAGTGTTAGTGAGAGGTATGGTTAGCATATCTGTAAGTGATACAATAAAAAACAAATAAATTTGATTAGAAGTTTAAAAAAAAACATATACATGTATTTTATTGAATATTCGAAAATTTGATTTCATAGTCTACACGAATATTTTTTCTGTGATTTTATTTTTGATTTTTGGAGTAGGTTATTTATAAGATGGTGTATTACTAAGAAGTTCTTTTACCAGATTATATTTCGATATATGTATAACCAGATACATTTCTAATTGAATTGATCAAACGAATTAAATATTTAGTCAAACAACACGACCGAAGCAAAGTCTCTGTTAAGTCTGATGAGCAACAAAAAACATTGAATACACTGAGCAAATGAAAATCAAGGGAAGACGGCCCGCTTAAAAGATCAATAAAGAGCCGATATGAGGTCGTGCGGATATCTACGCGCTGCGATATATCTAGCGATAGTGGAGCGATGTCTGCCCATAATATTCTTTGGGGTGCATCTCATTTGGCTTAAGAACCTGCCTTTGTCAACAAAGTTGGGGGCGGACGGAAAAATCGATAGTGGCCGCAAACGACGGGCCTCCGATCAACGCCACTTTGTCTTCTGTAATTCGTGTTTCAATTTTAAACTGAATTCATTTTACATTCCATTGACGTCATGATCTCCATTTACATGGATTTCATCAAACTCTCAGCCCAGCAAAAACAATTATTCAAACAATTCATTAACATTAATTACATGATTGGCTAATATAATGTTGTATTATTTATTTCAAGAATTATATTTTTTATCTTAAATTATCAAAAGGAACTCTTGATACATTTTGTTCTTCTCTAACATTAGAACACTATTTTACGACGGTAGTGTATAAATTTACACAAAATTCAAGGAAACGATCTTCAAAATTCATTGATAGTTTCGGGATTTTACCAAGAAAATTAGGATGTAGGACAGACGTTTATAGAAGTTTACAGACGAGTTAACAAAACTCATTTGAATAAGAGAATGTTTTTTGTACATAACAAATAAATTCTAGATTTTGTTTAGTCACATTGCATAAAATATTAAAGAAATGCCTAATATAATGATATACACTAAAATATATTGTTTTATTTGGACCTAAGGTTCTCTAAAGGAGACCGCATACAGGTAAGCGTAGCGTCGGACGTCGTCTCATAAGTTGAACAGAGGACCTTGTTGAGGTCACCGGAAGACGTTGCATAAAAGCCACTTCCAACAGAGCCTTACATATCTATAGGGTCTTTGTCCAGCTATGGACATTCTATAGCTCAAATGATGACGATATTGCATTGACATAACACATTGTTCTTAGTGATAATGTTATCTGACGTCAAATATGTAAACATGATTGAAAAGTGCAAAATGATTATAAAAATTCAAATACATATCTGTTGTATTATTTCCAACGATTCCTTATTAAGAGATGACTAAAAACTTCTTTCTAATTAAGAAGGAATGGAAACGCAAGTAAACAATGCAATCGTTAATGCAACAACAGCCGCCTAATTGATACATTGATGCAGCAAATGAAGAGTGATGGAGCACGATTCGATCTCGGACGGTGGAAAGCGACACCCGATGTGCGTAACACAAAAACTTTGCGCCGAATAATTAGTAACTCTTGAACAGAGATACCATTTTAGAGATCAACAGCTAAAACCAAAATAACGATAATGCTCAAAATAATTTTTGTAACTGACATTACAAATATAAATATTAAGGGAACCGGAAAGTAATGTCGCTTTGTTAAGTTAAATTCATACGACTACACTTTTAACAAGTTTTTATTTCTAATCAATAATATATCCACCTTCGTTATCAACCACCTTTTGCCACCTAGTGTATAAATTTTCAATGCTGGAGCGGTATAAATCTATGGGTTTTTCTATAAAATATGTCAACAAACTACATTATTTTCTGGTCTCCCTAATATTTTGATTTCATTTTACACATTTATTTACAGGATATGCAAAACATACATAACTGATGGGTACAGCTAAAGTTAACATATAAAACAGCTATTTTTTTACATCACGTGACGAGTCTAGGATGCATCTTTTACTATAAATCGAAAAAACAAAGAAGCCTAAAGGAAAAACAGAATAATTTTTAGACTAAGGTTAAAGAATTAAAAGCTAATTTAATATGTTTCTTGTCATTGCATATTCCTCTTACTAGCATAAACCTTCCCTATTCAATTATTTACATGGTTTTTATTATTACATAATGATGACAAATAAATATACTAACCGCAAAGGTTGTAGATCCTAATCCAAAAGTAAACCCATCGGCGTTTCTTATACAACTACTAAACTTGAAAAAAGAACTTATTTGACTAGATCATTCAGATACAAGACTTTACCTGACTACTGAGATCATTTCGTACAAATTCTTGCTTACACCAATACTATACCAGCAATCAAGATGATTACATATAGTGCAATATAAGAAGGCGATCACACAAAGGCTTTTAGGACACCGGCATTAATGTTCTAACTACGGTTAACAACCTGTTGCATAAAAAGCTAATAATGTATATAAACCACCAAGCTGTCAATATAAAAACAGCTTTCATCTTTAACACCGTAGTAGAACAGATGCCTTAGCCAAGATCAATGCCAGCCTTACTCTTAACTAGTGCACTAGTACAGTGATGAAAAAACAAGCCAAATTTCTAGTAAACTGTGATTCAATTCTATCCATGTAAATACATTGTACATCATTTACCTATGTTAAACAATCACAAACTTTATACCCATCCACACGAATATAGGAAGCAAAGCTATTTGGCAGTGACCTTATATAATTATTTCTCAGTCGGTTAAACCTACGGAACCATTTTAAATACGGCACAACTTACGCATGCAGACTTGAGATATCAGACAATCGATATCCATAATAATCAGTAATCACAGGTAGATCTATACCGTCGTTTACATAAATGATTTATTTATAAACGATCAGTCAAGCGCTCCGTTACAATCAGACATATCATTTTGTGTTATAAGTATATAGAATTAATTGTATCTAAAGTTACAATTTTTTTGAATACATTATATTTATATAATATAAACATAATAATGATATAATTATAATCTAAACTATCTTGTACTTTTTACATAAACATCAGCTACTCGCTTCTTGCCATTCTTCTGTTTCCATGTTATCGCTGTCTGCATTGATTTCTGTACTCGAATAGTAATGTCGCCCATTTAATTTTTTCAGATCATATAACTTTGTGTTTGTCTGTCTGTTACAAGTAAAAAGTTTACAATATATATAATTCACATATATTGGGTTAAGAAAGAATTTTTACAACATTTTTACAACTTTATTGATATACTTATTGACAAACTTACGAAACATGCAAAACTATCCTAGATGAAAAGTGATCACCTTGCTCACAACATTCACTTATCACCTTATATAGATAATGAAACATTTCCTTAGTACTAATTGACCGTATCAATTTGAAAATGTGCGTATTTAGTCGAAGAAGTAAGCTTAGAAATGATCGATAAAAACCATGGGCTAAAAGATTATGCGCGAAATGCACTGAACGTAAGGTTTTGGATTGGTGCTCACGAATTAGAAAACGAAGTGTATAACATCCGATCACAAGACTGACAGGACTTTGTTAATGTCATCGGAAGACGCTGGGTGCTGACTGCTTTCAATCGTTGAAATTGGAAATCTATGGGAGAGGCCTATATCCAGCTGTGAAGGTTCTATAGCTTAAATAATGATAATGATGAAAGGGTTAAGAACGAAATTATAACAGGGACTTCGATTAGGTTTTCTTTCGATAATATATATATATATATATATATATATATATATATATATATATATGAGTGTGTGTGTGTGTGTGTGTGTATTTAGTGAGTATATAGATGTAATTCGTAATCAATTACCTACAACATCTGTATTATTTTGTGATATTGATATTAGGAAAAAAATGCCATCGTCGAGACCAAGGAAGATAAAAATTTAATTACGTATTTAATAATAACATTGGTCAGCACCAGTCTGTTTGCAAAGATAATTATTTTTTAAACGTCAAACGAAAACATCAAGAGAAAATCGGCACAAGTAATAAAAACTTATAATATATTATGTAATATCAATAACGTATTTCTACTGTCAACGATTGTTCTGTTTAAAGTAAAAGGTTGTTGGAAAACAGCCGGAATAAAACAATAGAAGAAGTGTGATCTTTCATAATGATAAAGTAAGACAATGTACAACTTTAGCCACTCTTCAAAAAAGAAGAGTGTGGCTGAGAGGTGATAATGCATTCTGCATAAAACCGTGACCTTTCATCATCAGATTATCTACAATATCAGGTTGATGTTAAGAGAGGACTGCCAAAACTTTTTGTAATAATTTTTAAGGTTCCAAAATTTCTACAGCAACGGCATCATATTACTACTTCTTCGTCTTTCTGTGGCGCTCCAAAACTTTATGAGTCTCCTTCGTGGTCTTCTTCCATCTCGCTCTATCCTCCGCCGTTGTTTGCCAAGACTGCCTTTCGATACTCCGGAAATCCTCCTCTGCACATTCCAGCTACCTCTTCCTTGGTCTTTCTGTGGGTCTTTTTGGTAGATTAGATTAGACTTCATGTGGCACAAATTGGCAAAAAGTTATCGAACAAAATGGCACCTTTATACTAAAGTTACATGTAGATAATTCTTGAATTTTAATAAAATGCGAAGGAACCATTTTCCTACGCTATTTATTACAAAAGTAAAGTAATTAATATAAGTAGTATTGTATTATTGCAAATCTAAAGAAAGGGAAAAAAACTGGATGATTAATCAGGAACGCAAAACTTACATTTATATTAAAAGCCACAGTAAAATTACAGCGTTCCACCTTTTAGAGCCTAATTGGGTATTAAGCGAAGAACGCACTGCATGAAAACTAATTCAATTTCTTCAGAAAGAGCTACATGTCGACGTATAGCGTTGCAAAATTAATATATGTAAACGAATTCTGCGTTTTTTTTTTGCTTTGCAATCGCTTCTCAGCTACCGGCGAGTGTGGAAACGTTGATTAAGATTAAATGACTGACGCGTGAGGCGTCAGACGACTCTATTCTTCACGTAAACGAACGCTCGTGTCTAATTATACATAAAAAATACATCGCTTAGTTTTATTAACTATTGATGAAACAATCTTCTTTTCTTTTTTGCTCATTTCTCATTGATGGTTTTATAATTTATTTAAACCTACATACATCTTTTTATAATTAGAATCTCCAATCAACATTGTATTGTTCCACTGTATGCTATTATATTCGTAAATTTTCTTTATTTTTGTTTAATAACAAACTTTAAACACGTAAACACATGTAAAACTTTTATATTGATGTAGTAAAGTTTTACTGTACTTTCGTTAAATTTTAAAAAATATGATTTTAAAGATCCTTAACAATTCCTTTTTTGAAAATTCTCCTGGTTCCAGTTTCAAATAAATTATATTAAATATTTAGTCGAATTCTACGGACAAGGAGTAATGTTCGTGTTTATTATGCTGCGTCGCCTGGTCTTTAGCATTACGGGGAGCAGAACGGAAGGCCGTTAGATTCTGGAGTGGAGACCATAGACCAGCAAGCTCAGCATTGGACGTTCACCTTGTAAATGGGCAGGCAACCTTGTCAAGGTCACCAGAAGAGGCTATATGCGGACCACTTTCTACAGGTCATATTGGAAATCTAAAGAGAGGCCTATGTCCAGTAGTGGAAGTGTTACAGCTGAACTAATGATAATGAATAAACAGGCTAGAAATTTTGTAATGACTTGTGACAAAATACTTTCATGAAACGTATCCATAAGTGCACAGAGCAGATAATACCAATTCAACAACGATGATTTTGTAAATATGCATGTAATAAAAACAATGAATAATGCATTAATGATAATCTATAGATCAATAGCTTAATATTGAAGTCAGAAATGACTTCGTGTACAAACATTTCACCGTAAGCATATAAAGCAGGCAATGAATTCAAGCTTGAAGCTGTTCATTATTGTCATTTTGTTTCATTCATTATAAAAATTCACCAGTATAGTAATACACAATGCGGCCGGAATCCAAAACAGACGCCCGGCTGGTTTATTGCGTGGATATGTAAATTTCGTTCGGCGACACTACCCTTATAAAGGCCCTGTTGAATTGAAAATTTAGTCGAACGAGCGAGAGTAAACCGGCATTCAGCCAGTGCGTCCACGTCTTTCAGCGATACCGCTGCTCCGGTGCTACCAGTGCCGGAATGAATCTATAAAATAATAAAAAGAATTCAAAGAAAAAATAAAACCGAGCACGTAAGAAGCAAGAACGTTAATCATGATTTATTGTGGCGTTTGATAGATCACGACAAGGTACAGTGAAACGAAAAGGGAATTTTCCACGACACGATTGTTATTGCGGGAAGCGATAAACAGTGACGTGTCACGTGGTGCTCGGATCTGTCAAAACGCGAGGAGCCAGGGGGGTCGGGGGGACGCGTGCGAGCGAGACGAAGCGATCGCGTGCCGATCTGCCGTGAGTAAGTGAGTAGCGTGCATTACAGATAAGATAAAATATAAGTTTACTTTTTAATACAACTCGATCTTATCAGACATGCGGCGTAAGGTGTTTTTACAGAGCTTTGTTTACCTGTACTGCCTTTCTATAAATTTATTTACATAACCACATGTCAGTTTCAATAATCTCTTTTGTTTTTATAACTATGGTTATATCGCGAACCGTGCGCACACACCATGGGTTTTATGTACCTTGTTTATTGAATTTATTTGAACATTAATCCATAAAATGGAAACTTGCTATTATGATAAAAAAGTAAATGGTTTTAGAATTGTTTACATAGATAATATCTGTATCTTGTAATACTATTTATTTATAATATATTCAAAGATACCCTAGTGGTAGATGAATTATTTTTTTAGAATCTGTTTACAATTGGAACTATTGTAGTGTTTTTATATTGCCATCATGGGTGACCGAATTTACATAAAGTTTATTAACTTAAATCTTATTAATTAAATTAATAAAAATATTACTAAAAGTACAATATAATTGATTTAATTTAGTAAAAAATATATATATGAATGAGTTAGACATGTTCTGGAGTTGTGTGCCAAGCGACATATTAATTTTTATATTAAAAAGATATGACAACTTTTAAATCAATTCCATTTATTCATGTTACTGACAATGTAGGATGATTTGAAATGACCACTTTTGTACGTCATGAGAAGAGAGAGGGAGAGAGAATAATGCCAGAGGAGTCCATTTTGACAGAGACTAGAATAAAATAGAACTCTCTTTTTATGGCATCCTTCAAGCTACGTGGGTTCAGAACGCGTGTTGATCTAAGAATTACAGAAATACTAGTTACAATGACGCTGCTACAGTTTTAGAAAACATTTTTCACACACAATTTGCTAAACTATCTAAACATTCTATAATGTAGAAACCCCAATATCTTTAGGCAACCAGTTATAACATAGATTTACAATATGATGGGTTATAGCTGCCAGCAAAAAAAACTTTAAAATTTTTACTTCTATTTCCAAACACCTGTATAAAGTTTACAATGAAAAAATGAAACTCTGTAAGAATACGGCAAGTCAATTATTTACAACAGTGCAATATCTACAGGGAAAGGTAAAAATTCCTATAACTAATTTTAATACGTAGTAATACGAATTTTAAAAACACTTTTTCTTCCTATGTAATTGATTTTTGTACAACATGTAACATATATTAATTGACTGCAAATAGCTATACATTCCCTTTAAAGTTTTTATATCTATAGTCAGTATATAAAGGCTATTATCAAACTTTTTACCTTTATCTAGTCTTTCAAAATGTGGTCATTTTTTTATAGGTTATACTGTACATTATAATCTATGGTACGAATACCGAATTGAATTTATTCACTCATAATTTTTATATACATAAATAAATATATATATATATATATATATATATATATATATATATATAAATATATAGTGTGAAGCTAGCATTGACGTTTGAACTTAGCATCTAAGAATTTAAAAATTACTTATATTATCTGTATAATAAAAACAATTTTCATACTTATATAACAACCAAAATTCTTTCACTAATGTATACATTATATTGTTAAGAATAACATATTTCCAAATAAAGCCTTTATACTAATAATATGTGTTATACGTTGTATGATAAAGTATTGAAGGTTTTTTATAGCGTAGATATTTCAATAAGCGAGGAATGCGTGTGTGCCTCCGCTGCGAGCTCAACCGGCGTCGGGTACGGTATTTAGGACGTCACTTCATACGTGACACATCACTCACAATATGTACGGGAATGCACAGACAGTTCTCCGGTGCGTTCTTTTGTTTTATAGGGTATATTTAAATATCGAACATGTTATTCATAAATTACATTTTTAATCGCAGTTTTTATGATTTTTCGTTGGCTAAATATTTACATTTACAACGGGTTTAACGCAGAACAGTGGAGTCTAATTTTAACCTCTTTTATCAAACGAAAGCTCGCGCTGCCACTAAATTTTTAACGCTAACAGACTATTGACGTCTTAAGTTTTCTCCGAGCATTTCCTGATCTAATTTTGATTGTCATGTTTCATATAAACAACATTCAGACCTTTCGATTGATTTATCCAAAATTTTCTTAGTTACTATTGTAGACATTCAAGCGTAAATTATACGGGTAATAATAACAAAAAAATTATCATAATCATCACCATTTCAGCGGTAGAACATTCACCGCTATGTCATTGATTTTCTACTGTCTTCTAACGACTGTAACAATGTCTGTCCATCTTGTGCGTCGAAGTCGTATGCTGTGCTTGACAGAAAAAAACAAATTCTAATATAAATATTTATATATAGAGTATAAATATTTGTTATTTAAATATTAAATTACCATTACCTGTATAAGTAATTAGTACACGGAAGTTGTCAACGTTCAATTATCATAAAAATAACAACGAAGAACCATAATCACCGACACAGGTCAAAGTATTGTTCGTATGAAGTAGCAATGAGCGGGTCACATCGCTCATGCAACTGACGACCCTTGGAGCCGAAAGGTTCTCAATTGGCGACCACGGGCTGGGAGACATGACGTAGGTAGACCGATGACATCATCTAACTAGGTAGACAAGGTCAAGAGAAAACATTGGATACTATCGGCTTCCATGATAATGATAATGAAGAAAAACTACCATTAATAATGATATTATTAAATGTAAGAAGACTCATTTTAGGCAAGCAGCCGCGGTTATAAAACAATAATGCAATGCATAGCAGTGATATAGACAGATTATAGTTTAAATAATGTAACAAGTTGTGTCCCAACCAGGAATATATTTTATGGAAATCATAAGCTGAACGATGCACGTAAAGATGGCGGAAACATTGAAAGAAAACTTTCATGTTTTAGTAATAAACATGTAGAAAATTGTGAACCCTTAATCAAAAGTTGGAGTTATCGTACCTCTTTGTTCAAAAAGACATGCGTGAATCTTTTGACAAACATAATTTAAAGAAAAATATTTCAAATTTTGTAACTAAGGCTACAGTTAATTCAATTTTACAAGAATCTCTAAAGAGAATATAATTAAATTTATAACATCAATTTATTGCATGAAATGCATTAAATAATGTTTAAAATGCCTCGGTTCAAAGATAAATAAGTTTGGACAGAGTTTTAAAATGTAACAAATGGCTACATAATGTTGTCAAAATATGGCGATAGATGGCGTTATAATAAATTCACGATACGGAACATGACATGTAAATTTTCTGGAGTAAATTAATGTCAATACATAATAACTTACATTGAAAGTATCTACTTTTATTAACATCATCATTTTAGCCGTAAAATTGAAAATAGACAGAGGTCTGGGAGAGCCCTGAGATTTCCAATGCCCAGTTGGAAGCAGTGCTGTCTATCTAACTTTTGTCGAAGAATTTAACAAAATCGCTGTCTACTTCGTAAGAGGATGTCCTGCGCTGTGCTTGCCGGTCTGTTGTCTCCAGAACTTTGAGCCTCCAGCGGCCAACTACAACTTTAACGTAACCTTGCCTACTATAACTTTAACTTGCCAATCCACTAGGCTACATCGGTTATTTTCGTCCGCTTTAAATCTCCTCGTTCGTGATTCGATCTCATAATGAAAACTCGAGCTAAGCCCACTCCATAGTCCGGTGTGCGATTGCAAGCTATTCAATTTGATGTTGTTATTATTGACGTCATAAATCGAAATATTATGCATTTTCTTGCCGTGGAATTATTTTTAGGTATACTCGTAATAGCATAAAAATGTGTAACTATTTATTATTATTGTACACAACATTTGTTTTGTAATTATTATTATTACATATTTATTTTCTAACAAAAATGACGTAATTTTTTAAATATTTTACATCGTTACTAAATACGTCGCTTTGATCAGGCTTGGACACGCTGTCAGTATTTAGACGCGGACAGTTCTTTTCCGAAAGTTGTGTCTAAAAACAACCGTCAAACACAAACAGGCGTTGGCCGTTTATTTTATCATGGGATATTGATAATTTGGCGCACGTGTCGTAGAATCGGCACCGATGTTTTTTTAACCGCCTCGTCCGCCCGAGGCCTTAGCTTTGCTGTTGTATTTTATTAACGCTTTTTTAACTACGTGTTATACGCTCTGTGGTCACATTTAAAGAATTTTCTTCTTTCGATGTATTTTCCTATTCTAAACATATTATACTTATGTAAAATCTTTAAAGAAGCAATGATAAATGTATAGCTGATTTGCTAACAATTAATGTTTAGTACACTTTAACTAAAAATAATTTGTTTCAGAAATAATAAACAACGTAAGAATAATATAGTAAACTAAAGAAAGCCTCTTCATGCACAGTCTGTACAGTCTAAAGTTATTGGCCTATCTCGTTGCAACAGAGTAAAAAAGAACTTTAAAGATTATGCTGTCAAATAAGCCCTTTCACTCTTTTAAAGTTTTTACACCTGTAGCCTATTACTCTATTTGTTTCCCCGGTAACAGAAGTTATTTTAGGGCTGCACGTTTCAATACGTTGTTTTATTCTTTGTTATATACTTGAAACAAGTATATGTCGCTACACACACTTGACGAACGTGACTAGCCGACAAGTTCTCGTCACCGACACGTCACCCGCTCACAACTCCATTACAGCACCCTCTCCGTCGCATTATTATGTAAATTCCAATTTAAAACCACTTGTTATCTAGTTAGCTACGAAAAATACCTACCGGGGAACCCCCAAATTAGCCGCGGGCTGCCAACTTCAGCGTGCATAATCGATGGCGATTGACAAACGATGCGTTCGCCTGTCAAATTTCTAGTTTTAACAGCAGCCAAGCGTTCTACATTTGGTTTTAACATTAACCGTTCAATTTTCAACCATAAGATTTTAAAAATAAGATCTATAGTAGTATAGGCAGCCGCAATAACTCTAGGAGTCTCTCCGACTTCGCTATAGGTGCGTAATGGGGCCCTTGTTATGGTAATCATAGCCTTAAGGCGCAACTCGCCGGGTGCTGATGCCCATGTGCAGTTAAGATGTACTCGGCGATGGAGTGGTCATCATTTGCTCTAAATTGTATTAAATTTATTTAGTAGCTTGGTCACAATTACTCTCCGTATTCTCTTTAATTTTGTGCTTAAATATAATTATTACACGAATTTATTAACTGTATCTACAGAGGGATTACTTATAAGTGTATAAACCATTTCCAAAAATGAAAATCGGATTACATTTTAAAATTAATTATTGTTTATTATCTGTCCATGCAGACTATACTTACAGAAGTTATTGGCTTCTCGCATTAGATTAGAAAAAAAATTTGATGCAACATATTTCAGAAAGATCGTTTTATATAGGGTGATTGGATAGCAGTAGAAGCCTTAAATCTTGACTGAGAAATCATTTGTATAGTATGACAGTAAGGACGCCATATAGCATGCTAAATAGAAGGCTATTGAGGTTTCAAGGTAGGCGCAGGGCAGGACGTTGACCCTTAAATTCTAGAATCGAGCTTAGACATCGTAGAATGTCAAAAGACGATGGATGCATAAATCTTTCAACAGAGTCTATAGGAAATATCTGTGAGAGGCATCGGAAGGATGGATGATATTATTGTATGAAAAAATAACAATAAGATAAGCTATGCATGTATTTGGTTATTTAGTCCTCTAAGCCAAGCGAATATTCACAATTTAAACTGTTTATTTTTACTTTTTACCTTTTTATTCTAATATTTTTGTTGTTACATAGCCAGTTATAAAATCAGTGTTGTGATGTGGTTAGCACCAAGTCACAACATTATGCTAACGCATACAATTCACGGCCGCAACTCGCCATTTTGTTTTTTTTTATCACCTCACGCTTCTTCACAAGTTTTTCTTACGACTGTAGTTCTTTTCATCATCAGAATATTGAAGTCACTTTTCCGCGTTTGACCACTAAACTCATATTGTTGAAGATGAACCACGCAGACTCGGTAGTAACTATTCATCCTGACCCTGAAAAGACTTAGGTTATAATTCTGAAGAAATAACGAAGCCGGATTTCCATACTCGGGCTGTGTTTATAAGACAGCGTATTTGTTAGCAACAAAGATCCACTGATATAAATTGGTTAATTAGGATCAAAAATGAATTAATAATACCTCGAAATTTGAAAAATGAATTACATCTGCAATTAAGTACTACGTATTTAACAAAGTTGCTATGAAGATGCGCAATAGGTGAATCATTTTCAATCATTGTTGCACTGTTTTATTGTGTAGCCTTCTGAAAATTACATAACAAATGTAAAAAAAAAATTTAATTGTACAATTAAAAAATTTAAAACATTTTGTCAAAAAATTAATACGAAAGTTAAATAATTTTAATTGTTTTTGTTTTTCACATTAAACTTAAAATGTGTTTCATGAGATAACAATAACGCACAAAAAGTATTTTAGCAGAGCGTGGTTTCGATCCACGGACCTCTGGGTTATGGGCCCAGCACGCTTCCACTGCGCCACTCTGCTTGTTGCTGAGTTTGTGAAATTATGATATCAATTCTATTTTTAAAATATTTACACTCAAATATTATTACTTCTTTTTAAATATTAATTTTTATAATTAAATTTAATTTCATAAAAATTTATTAAATACTTAAAAATAACAGGATTAAAAAAAATTCTCATAGAACCTCGTACACCACTTGAAACTGTATAAAAACATTTTAAAAGTCACTCAACGAATTCATTTTAACAAACTACTTCACCGAAGTGGTTTTGTACTCTGTAAATGGGGAGAAGGAGGGAGGTAGGAGCGCTTTTGTCCACTTAAAAACTTGCTCAGAACAGTTGCGATGACAACGGGCCAACAATGTTAGTCGCCTCGGGCTATCTTCACTCGTTTCCATACCGTTAAACCTGTAAACGAGTGCAGAAGTACCAAACTGCTAGGTTTACTATTATTAGTACTTCAAATTTTCGCGTACTCAATAATTTAGTAAAGTACAAAAAAGTTCGAGAACCCTATTGATTTATTATGGAATCCTGTGAACCATTTTCTAGAGAAGAGCATTTTATTAATATTAATACACAACTATTAATATATATTATACAGGTGATTGATAGGTGTAAAATCTTTCAGCTAAATGTATATATGTATATATATATAGTTCATGTACTATCAGGTGGCGGAAGATACTCTAGCAATTAGGTAGGATGATCAGAGGTTGTCTCTCCCTGTTCCTTCTTAACCGTCCTCGGCGAGAAAAGATTAATTTGCGGTAACACAGCGGTAGAGGACTGAGATTTGCGATCATCTATCCACGCTTTATGTACATTAGTTATATAGGATTTCCACTGGTAACAAAAAATACAAGTTTTCAGAGAATAGGCAGCAGCGTCCACTGCATACCGCAATACCACACTGCAATCACCAACACGTCTGCCAAACTTGGCAATTATAGTATATCCCCCATAGATATTGTATACGCTTTGTAGTGGGCGTCTATAAGCTGAAACGATGTCGACGACGAATTGTTTTGTGAGCTGTCTCATCGTCTCGTCGTACGGTCAATCAAGAGCGTGTCTTGGTTTCGGACCGGAGCAAAGTTTAAATGTGAACAAAATAATTGCAATTGTATGTAATGGTAAATATGTTTAACGAATTCGGATTGATAGCGGTAGAAATAAATATAAACAAATAAGGTAATAATAAATTGATGTCAATTGTCTGTGTTACAATCATCTTTAGAGAACTCTCTAGGTGTAGTTCACTATGCCCTTACTTATAGGCACCTATAAAGCATCTGTCTAGGATATCAAAGCTTTACAGGCTATTGAAATAAATAACAAATAATTACCCAATGCAAAACTTATGAATAAGTCTATGCTAAACGCCTTCAACGCTGTGAGGAATAATGAATATGTAAATAAAAAAAGAAACAAGAAAAAATGTCTAATGTCACCGCTCATAAATATTTATAACTAATAGATTTAGCGAATAAATATACAAAAATAAATAGAAACAGTCTTTGCCACACCAAAATATCTATACAATGATTGTTAATAAGTGTAAAAGTTTTAAAAAGTAGAATTTATAGCCGATTTTCTGTTAATTATAGCATGGGACCATCATTTCCATAAATTATGGTTTTAGAAATAATAGAAACCGCAATGGTAATACAGTAACAGAAAGCGTTTTCAAAAATCTAATTACTATGTATTATAAATAATTTTTGATTACTAACTTGTTCCTGCAGTACAAGGGTATACCCAGAAGTCAGTGCCCCGTCGCATTTCTATATTAAAATAATGTTATAGTTATAAGAATGATTAATAATACATGGTGATTGAAAATTAGCTATAAAATCTTCAAAGTTTTTCCCTCACAAATGCGCTATACATTCACCCCTTTAAAGCCTTTACACCTATAACCAATCATCCTGTGACATGTCATAACTTCAAACGTTTATCTGGAACATGTACAGTCTCCGAGAAAATATTAATAACAAATAATGGACCCCCGAGAAGAAATTAACAAATACGGCGTATCATTTCCTACGCTGGTGTTAGGGTAAAGGTCCCAATAATCGGACCCGGCGCTTGCAACAATAGCCGACACCTCGGGGAGTCCGCGGACGTCAATAAAAGGCTACAAAGGCGCCCCACGGAGAGCTCTGCAGTCCTGGTACACTATCGTTCTTTATGGTATTAGAACGGTTAATCTTGACTGGACTGGGGTGTTGGGTTTATTGCTTTCTACTAACACTCATTTGGGAACGCGTGGCTTCACTAAGCGTTGATGTTATGTCCAAATTAGAACTATACTCATCTACCCTCTCGCTAATAACTAAACTATGTCTGAGTGTATCAATTTGAATAATTCATATAAGAGTTATTTAAATTTAAACTCCTCCTAATTTTTTGTCTCTTTTGGCACAAATTAAAGACAGGCAGAGTACTGATGGTGCTAAGAATGTACTCCTTTATGGTATCTAAACCTTATTTACCCTTGAAGCCTAATTCATTGCCATCTATGGTAAAAAGATAAAGATTAAATTAATTGATTCAACATTAAAAACTTTTAACAGAACTCAGGTCGTCCACTTTTTTAATTATATAATTTTTGTTTCTAGTTTGCTTAGCATAGTCTTATAGTTATGGCGAAGAACCAAAAAGAAACTCCACAACAAAACACTTCTTAAAAATGTTTAACAATACCGAATCTGTTACTATCAATTATTTATTATCTATCTATAAGATATAGCCTAAATGAAAACAAAATAATCAAACGTTACGATTTCCATGGACCCTAGTCATTTAAATATTCATTACAGTATTATACGTTTTATTGTCAATGCCAACGTGTTTTTTTAATTTAATAAATGGTAGTTTATTTAGTTCAATTTATGGATATAGATTTCCAATGAGTCTAGTAAGAAGCTACCTTAACAAGTACGTCGATCTGTCGTGTGAGTGGAAGTAATACACTGCGCGTGCGCTTCAATCATTTAAGTCACTTTAATGGAAAAAAATTTACTAAAGGAGAATTAATAACGATAATGATCCTATAAATGTTTTAACTCATTATAAAATATAAGCATAAATGTAACGGCGTAGTATTTGTTATGTATTGTTTTCTAATTAGTTTTATTTTTATTACGCTTTGTTTAACACTCTTTGATTTACATGTACTTTAGAAAGAAAAACATAAAATTATAATTATATTAAAAAGTATAATGTGAGACGTAAACGAGGCAATCATAAAGCCAGACAGATCATCGTGGGGATCTTTGGTAAAGGCTTATGTGTCAGGGTCTATTGGCTACCAAAATAGTGATGATAAGCCATATTATGGAGGTAGATGAAAGAGAAATAATAAGCTCCATTGTTGCTGGAGTTTCTTCTGCCACTTCTCCTCGCAGCGCTAACGCTTTGCCAAATGGTAGTAGAGTTTTTAGCCAGACAATAGTATCAGCACAAGCCGAGATCAGCTCGCGGGAGAGCTGAACGTAGTCACTCTATGGAGGGTCCGCCGAAGCGATCTAAGAGCCACCCAATCAGGTGAAATAGTAAAGTGCAGCAGCGCGGGCCAAAGCTTCAGTAGCTTTTGACCTTTGCTATCTTAAAAGCTCCCCGCCGCCTCAAACCTTCGGATTGTGATAATAACATTTGGACAATAGTTACAGTCCAGCCCAAAAGAATAAAGAGAAATAACGTAACGTATATAGAAGCTATAACCTTACAACTTGAAAAAGTAAATGATTTTCTCATATATCTTATATATCAAAAGAAAAGCTGTAAAACTTTTCTTGTGCGCAGTAGGTCCATTTGGCAAATACTGACTTGTGTAAATAAATCATTCCACAAACACGACGTAGGGTGACTGTGCTAAAAGGGAGCATTACTCTCGACTCATAAACCGAAATTAAAACTTTTCGATACATTGCTCTCTCACAATAAAACCGTTCCGCTTCTGACTAAATACTTCGCATTAAGGTGTCGTTAGTCAAATGACATGGCATACGAACCGCGACCTTCTCATTTTTCATACGGAATAGAAAACTGTATTGTAATGCAATGCAGTAAGGTATATTTTTGATTATTAACAAGAAGACTTAGAGTCGGTCCGTTTTGTAGTGTTAATATAAAAAAAATCAGTACGAACGGGGTTGTCGTGAGACGGCGTTGGCCTACATTTATAAATTATTTCGGCGATTTAGCGAATTGTTTTACGACATTGTTTCATGTCCTCGTTATTTGCCGTAAAAAGCTGAAACATAAGTATGCGTTGATAAAGTTAACATTGCTTTAATATTTATAATTTCCATTTTACGCGCAGGCCCACGCTATTTTACAAGTTATATTTTACTGTTATATAAATAAGCTTTATAACTATAACGATAAGTTAAAAATTACTAAAGTTATGTAATGTTGCTACAACTATAGCTAGATAGCCTAGCTATACCTGTGGCTATCTAACCTAGATTGTGATAGCTAAATAACTTTTTGGATGTGAATTATATTTATAGTTTGATATGGTATCAAGTTGTATCTAATTAGTTAAAAATTCCAAAGGCTATATAGCCTGGATGTAGCTCTAGCAATATGGCTGTCCTCTTCTTCTTTCTTCTTCCTGTGGCACAACCCTTTTGTAAAACCTGGCCTCCATCACGATCCTCTTTACCCCGTATGCATAGTGAGAATCGAACCGATTACCAAAGGCAACATGACTACACTACAGTACCCGGCGATAAATATTGCACTTCGACCTTCGGAAAGAGACAATCGACTACGGCTTCTTAGAGCGTTATCTCTGTCCCACACTACCTATGACGTTTTGTCAGTCGTACGATAGAGATAATGCTCTACGAAGCCGAAACTAGCCGATTGTCTCTTTCCATTATATATCGCAGGAGATTGTACGGCTATGTGTACAATTTTACCATTCAAAAGTAATAATTTATCATACAACGTAAATCTGATTGTGACCTCGAGCACGAATCACAAAGCTTCGAATAGATCGTCGAACTGTGCCGTGGAAAAGCTCATCATGGTACCGACTACGACTGAAACCAAAAGAAGCATATTTATAGCGATGACGTAAACATTTAATATCTGGTTTACGTATTTAGGGAGTTCCCCACCCTCCGTCGGTCTTAGCGTCGTCAAAAGGGACGTTTAACAAATGATACGTCCATACTATTGTTCAACCTTTTGTTATTTCGCTGTCGCTTTTTACGTCCCTCCAAATCATAAACTCGCTGATATTGTTACTGTAACTTTATCTCTATTGTATTTACATTGATTTCATTTTCCTTTACGACTTTTAACGTACTTACGATGTTGTGTTATTGAACACGCGGCTTGTACGGCTAATAAGTCACATGTTTATAATTATTATTTTATTGCATGCTTTGTGAATGCACGGTGTGAGCATTTGCAATGGGTGGGTGCATTTGGATTTTAAATGCGATGTACAATGCATCGGTATAATGTTATTTTTGCTATATCATTATACTTGTTGGACTGTATCCATCAGATATTTTAGACAAATTTGTGACGTAACTCACCACGCACCGATGAGCGCTTCTCCAGTCATAGTAAGAATCGTTGTTGGAGTTTTTGTCCACCGTTTCATCTCCCAGAGCTTCGTAATGGTATCCTGACCACCTACGGAGTCCAGATATGACCCTCTCAGGAACTTTTGAATAGATAAGTGAAACGGGTACAGAGACCATCTAGTTACTCCATGGAGCGTTAGTCCTAGAGATCCAAGAAGTCGGCGGCCTCATCGTGTAGACCCATTTACGCCAATCGCAAAGTATAGGCTTCCCTCAAAGATATCTATGGTTAGATATACTACAATTGCCACGCTAGGCAAGCAGATTGGTGACATTGGTGTGGTAATATGGTACGTAGAGAATATTCCTGCCTTTCCTCTGGAAACTTGTTTGTTGTGAGCAGAGGCAATCCTATATATTTAATGCACAAAGTATGAATAATATATACGATAGTATCCCGGTAATCGTAACTTAAAAAATAGTTTATATATACATAAGTATATATATAGTGAGAGAGTGTGAAGACAAACACATTGACCTCATGAAGTTAGCCTACAGAAAGTACGTAAATCTTACTAATTCAGTATGATCTAATTAGTTCATAATGCGAAAACCTTACTGGAGCCTCCGTGATTTGTGATCAAGTAATAGACTTTAAGCAAATATTATTCTATTTCAATTTACTTTTCTACTGTTTCTTGAACCCATAGCAGAAATTATTTTTCTTTCTACTATATGCTTTATAATAAAATAAACAAATAATTTACTCAAGATTACGTATAAATACATACATTTTCTTAAATATGCATATACACACACATTACTTTAGATTTACAATAGCTTATTTTAAATTTATATAAATATGTAATTTAGTTCCGTTATGTCGATTCGAAATTAAAAATATAGTGGAAATGTGCCGATTATAATTATGATGATTCCAAATAATAAAAAATATGTTAAATGATCAGATTTTTTTAATATAAAACCAGATAATCCTTATATTCAAGGAGCTGATTAGAGCAGTTGGTGAACCTTCAAAGCTTGGAGCATCAGCGGAAAGTTGCCAGTTTATCGATATTCTAGACTATTCTGGAGACATGCATAATTACATCAAATAATTACCCTTTACCTTCTGTCTTCCATCAGACAACAAGGCGCACGGATTCACGACATCTGTACATGATTGAAATTCCTTTCATCCGCACTAAGAGTTTTTTCAACACTTTTGTAATGCGAACAGCCTAGAAATGAAACAACCTACCGGCGTCATTGTTTCCAGCTAATTATAACTAAAGAATCTTCAAGATAAAAGTGAATAGGTTTCTTCTAGGCGAGCATATTGCATCGTAAACCTCGTCATCGCTCAACATCAGTCGAGACAGAGATGTTTCGCCTATCAGCGATAAAAATATATACCCGTTTTTTTCACAGCACTTGTCTGCATAAGAATCCAACACCTTATTATAATATCCTCATTAACACTCTATAGAATCATTAATAGAGTTAGCAGTTAGTTTAATGTATTATTCATTATACGGTTCTGCTTTTTAACAGCTTCATTGGATAATAAATTACGTTAATGTAACAACTCTATGAAATAAGTTATTACATTTGATATAATCTTAACTGATTGTATCGTTCTTATATGTTTTAATTAACAGTGATACTAATCTTGAAACTATTATAATATTATTATCATACAGTTTAAAGATTTTAATTGAGAGAATGTTACTTGTGTAATTAATTACACTTTATTGTAATAATATACATAATATACTTTATTGCTACGTAATGGTTTTAGCACTTTGACCCACAGTACAGGCAATAGGCTTCCCCGATGTCTATAGGGGGATATTCCATGATCACTACGCTTATTTTTATATTTTCTAAAAACTGGTTTTGTGAGCAGTGGCAATCTTATATAATTAATACACATGCACAAAGTGTAAATTATATAAGATTGTAGCATAGGAATCGAACCCGCGACATATGATCACAAGTCTCAATCCTCTACTGCTCATTTATTTAAGTTACTTGTTTGTCATTGCTTTATTTATTTAATTTGTGCACAAAAACAAGGTATGCAGATTTTTTTGAAGAGAAACTCTATGCATTGAGTTATTAAAAAGTGCATTGGGCGATTTTATCACTGAAGGCAATATCTTACAAACCAGTATAGTACAGAAATAGAAAAAGAACGAGTATCAGTTGAAAATAAATACTACAAGCAAACAAAATACAGAACTCTTTTCCCAATAACCACACCGGGTACTGTATCTTGGACCAGTTTTATAGAATTTATTTTTAATGATGTCGCTAAGCTTATATGGTCACGTACACTTCATTTTAATAAGTTAAAAATGTGCTGCAGCGAAGCCTGTTAAACAAAATGATTTAACTCACTATGGTACTTATAAATCAATTATATGTCTTAAAAAATCGACTCGTTGAGTCACCTGATGAAGGAACTCCCCAAAAAAACTAAGTGAGAATCATCGAGCTTGGTTACGGCAAAGACGTTAAAAACTTTTAGTGCTATTTCATTTCAAATTATTTTTAAACCGCACTTTCTTTGCTGTCCAAGTGTTATTTGAAGGTGTCGGGGGCCTACGGCAGGACGCAGAGGGTGTCTAGTAAGGCTTCGTTCAAACATAATGAAACTCGTGATCTCCCCGAGTTTAGTCTGGGGCCGCTATTTACTTCGATTACACAGAACTAGGAGGACGCCAAACTCTTAGATCGACCGACACTCCATCGTGTGACTCTAGGGCCTTTAAGTGAACTTTAGCTTAGGCTGTCACTATTCGATAATATCCGCTTACGATTTCGTTACAAGGTAGACAGAAAGAGCAGAACTTTAACTTGATCGGTTGCTATTGCCAGTTATTTTTGCTACTGGGACTTTGGAAAGCGTTAGCGCGGGTAGACCAACCAATGAAGCTGTATATCAAGGAAAACAGCAGAACTTTTTAATTCGATTTACGCAAACAATTAATGTAATTACTGATCTGTTAAACTATACGTATTTTTCCGGCAACAGTGAGAAAACGGCATGAAATTCCACTAATATTATAGAGAGTATATTAAACAAGAAATCATATGTCAAAACTAAAATTTACGTGAGATAACAACCTAAAATTTCTCTCAAAACTTTGGTTCTGTATTAAAAGAGTATCATTAATATCAAATAGAGTATCGTTTCACAACTTCCTACGACCTTACTATGTCGAGGTTCCCCTAGTTAGGGATCTACCCACGCCGCGTCTCCTGGCTACTCGATCTCCTCTCAAGAATATTTTAGATCCAACGGCTGTCGATTTTAAGAGTGACGTACCCGACCTAGTGCCACTTTAGACATTCATTGTGGCCTTTTTTCTGTGAATCTCCTCATTTTCGATTTTGTCTCGCAGCGAAGCTTCGAGGGTAGCACTCTTCATTGCTCTGTTGGTGACTTTAAGCTTTCTCATAAGGTCCGTTGAATGTATCAAAATATTACTTGGTAGCAACTAAACAATAGCAATCACGATGTTGATTACGATTCAAATAACGAAGCTTCGACCCATTTCCCACATAAAATCAATTAGGCCAATATTTATTTTTTTCCACGATCGCGCGAGACAGTGGCACGAAGTTTTGTTTTTGGATTGCGTCCCCGATAGCTATCGCCGCGTGGCCGGTAGACCAAGCCGAGGGTCCTGCAGGCACGTGTACTTCATTATTCCCGCGCCAAAATGTCCCACCATCGCTTTGTTTGGAGATTAGGCGTGAGTGGGGTTGGAACGAGGTATTTAGACAAACTCCCTTTTTGTCGGCGTAATTTCTGTTTCGCCGCTTTCTTTTTATATAAGTCACGTTTTGTCGCACGAACGGACTTATATCAATACTGGAATTATTAAATTTTTAAACATATATTTTACGAGATTTAAAAGTGATTCCTTAAACCATTATTAAAAAGGAAGAATTCAGTTGTATTGAGTTAAATAGAGTATTTAAAGAATAAATTCTCTTCCACAAACTACAAATAATCAAGTTTTGATTATTTAAATTTTCTTTTTATCACAGTTTTTTTATTTATTTTGTATAATCTGTAAAAACCTTTATTAAGTTTCGTACAATATATCTCGAAATTGTTATGCGTATAAAAGACAGGGAAGCGCAGCGTATGACGTCACTAGGCAGATAGATGACCTTTTTAAGGTCGCCGGAAAGCGCTTTATGCAAGCCTCTTTGTACCGGTCCTTTTTCAAATATATGGTGAGGCCCATGACTACCTTTAGATGTCCTGCGGCTGAATGAACGCTGAACATGATAATATATAATATTCACTGTTAACACGAAATATTTCTTAGCTAAACTTTGTCTAGATTTATATAAATTTATACTTCGCGTAATGTTAGTCACGTAACGCCATTTCCAAAAACTGGTGTTGTACCATTAATCCTAAAAAAAGATCGATACGTACATCGCCACAATAGAAACGCACGCGAGATTAGCCGGCGTTATCCCCAATTTCATCTAAATACGAGCTATAAGCCGCGAGGACAATGGTGACAAAAATAATAAATATGGCCGTCGCCGCCCACCGGCACCACGCTCCTCTGTGTTTCAATATTTTTGTATTGGGGGCCTTTAATAAGGGAGCGAAAAAGCGGAATAAAACCAACTGGCTATTGATACCCGGTCACAATGGCCCCGGCACTAAATAGTGTTACTGTCACATCGCTCTTGTATTTTAACTGAAAACATTATCCCTAATCATCAAGCACAGTTTTGCCCAAAAATTCTCGTTTCAGTGTAGAAACTTATAAACATGTCAAATTATTCTCTATGGCTCGATTAATAATAAGTACAACAATTTTTTTTCTTGAAATAGAATCGTCGAATGCATTGTTAGGATCAATACTTGAGAATGGATCTAAGAATTCGACTTTATTATTTAATATTAAATCACGTGGGAAGTCATTATGTAGAGAAAGTAATAAAAATTGCATAGAATATACCCATACAAACTACAGAGTAAATTACGACATCTATCTCAATCTTTTAAACATTTTACATCAAAAAAATATGCGAAAGAGTCCAATCAAACAAATAACGTGTACGTCATAACTATCAGAAATAAATATCGCATTATTACTAAAATCCTGCAAAGTACGAAATAGAACACTTAGTTTTGTAAGTTATCTTTGTCTCTTAAATATGTTTATCTTATATATTATCAATGTACGAGGAAAGTTATTTACGCGAAAAATATTTAAAAAACTCAAATTTGTCCACATTATCAGAACAAATACGTTATGATATTGTTTTAAAAACTGTTCAGAGTGAAGTTGATAGGCTGCGTTAAGTGAATAACTTGTCAGAACAGTTCTGCAATTTAGAGAATGTTACCTTAAAATTACATTTATTGATTTTATATAAGTTCGAATTAGGTATTCATGTTTATGAAATAATTATAAATTGACAGTATCTGAAATTATGCCCTTGAGAAAGGTTTTTGAAACATAACAGAAGTTTTAGAATTAAAATTTGTGTCGTGGTGAAATGTACAACACAATTTGACAGTATTAGATAGTAAAGATATAAATTAAGAAGTGATGGAGTTTCCAATTTCAATATAAAAGTGAGATTCTATACACGAACACTTGACAAACCCGGAAAATCGAGAAGTTACATTAGCACTACACTATATGTGCAGGATAACCCTTGAACGTCGTGACGGGTCATTGCGACCCCTTGCTTAGTTTTATCTGATCTACGTATGTCTTCGTGAACGGCCCTCTATGCTGTTTCCATATACATCGGGATAATTTATCGTAAAGTTTCTTTAGGGGTTGTCAAGATATCATAGAACATAAAAGATTTTGATATAATTTCATACACCTATCACATAGTTTGTTTTACCTTACGCAGATTCTTCGCTATGTACAATTAGTTCACCTGCATTACAAAACAAGTTTACGTCTGGATTAATTATTAAAAATACACAACTTTGTTTTCAAAATAATTTTAATCTAAATGCCTTTATAAAACATATTTCTAATAATAACTTTATAGATAGATTATCACATAGCTGCGAATTCGGTGTAATGAATATTTTCTATGAAATGCGCGTGGGAGTTCGTCTTCGTGAAAACTAAAACTTGTTTAAATTTCATAAGAAAAAAATCGTAGTGAAATCAGGACCATCGAGTCCGAGAGAAAATTTCATGGTATAATGGCAAAAAACATAATGGACAATATCTTGCCGATGCTATGTTTTTCGGGCAATAAAAAAATGTCAAAAAAAAGTTAAATAGTCGTCCAAATGGTATTAAAAACAAGTTTTACTCTATTAAAGATTTAAAGTGTTCCGTGTGTCATTTGTATTTCATGCCAATGATGAAAGAAACATACGGCGACTTCCATCTTAGATTTTTCGATACGAGAAAGAGGTTACCATCTAATCTAGGAGCATTTGCAGGATAAATCAGTAAACAAGGCCCCAGGTCAGCTAATCAAATCATCCGATATCGTTGGTAGCTCCTCGGTTTGTTTTACCTCAATCGAGGTATGAATTTGTAATGCTATACCCGTATCCAAAATTATTATCGGGTTGGGTAGGTGGCAATCTTAGAAGACAATTTGCAAATCCTTGTAACCGTTATGTTTGTTTGTCCGAACTATAATTTTATGGTACATATTGCGATCTATAATAATTTTACTATTTACTTTTTTTTAAATTTACGACTTCCTTAAAATAAAAAAATATCGCGAGATTTTTTTAATGTCAGTTTTTTTAAAAAAAAAAGTTTTTTATTGAAGTTATTTCTGCAAGAGGTCATCTAAGTGGATGGAATTGCGATATTTTTGACATCAAAGACTAATTGCAACACAAATAAAAATAGAGCTATATTCATATTGGACTACGATGTAATCGCCTTTAGTTAACTTTAAAAATGCCGAAAGATAACAATGAATCAAGGCAAATTTACCATAGTCAAGTCAACGACATATTCCATGTCCCGTGATAGCACAAACTCGATACATATAGGTAGTTGCGTTTTGTCTTTCAAAAAAATCTTTTTGAAAAAACAAGAAACGTAAAACGAATTCAAACGGAATTGATATATTTGTATTTTTGAGTCTTTTTGGTCTTTTTGGTCGGTATTGATATATTGTATTATATATTTGTATTTTCGAGTCTTTCCATACTACATAAGTAAGATATTCTTTCATGTAATTAGACCGATAATTTTACTTTTATTAACATTATTAATCTGTGGTTTCTTTTATGATATAACGTGTACAATAAATAGAGTTAAATAAAAATATGACGCAAGAAGAAAAAGTAATTATTTTGACCTGCAATCAAATAGACGATGCATTACATGTGTATGTTTGTTTTTGTGTAATATACAGTGTGAGCCGCTTTCAAATATACGTATAATATATAGTACACACTCTCTAAAACTTATGGTTTCAAAAATAATAAACAACACGAGTATAATATAGTAAGGAAAAGTATTTTCAACATTCTGTTCACTACATATAAAATTATTTATTGTTTACTATTTGTCCTTGCTGGTTTTGGACTGCCAGAAGATATTGGTCTGCCGCATTCCAATAAAAAAAATTATGTAACATATTTTAGAGAAATCACTTTGCGAATGATTGGAAATAGGTGTAAAACTCCAAAGCACATTTAAATTCACTCCTTGAAAGGTTTACACCTATAATCAATCATGATGTAGCCAAAAAGCTAAATATATAAAAAACATTCAGGTGTACTTTACAGATAAGTAAATGTATTTACATCATAATCTTCATCATAGCAATGAATATCGTCTTTAAAATGCTGCGCCATAAGTTCCTGTTACGATTTACACCTAAATCCGATCACCCTGTATAATTAATTTATCACAACTTAGATCGTGCAAGAAATCAGGCGGCTATATCTCAAGAAGTTCACAACAAAAAATCATTACGCTTTGCGATTGTTTTGAAAAAGTCCGCTAGGGCGGGCAAGGCGGGCGGGCGGGCGCCGGCAATCAATACAGGGCCGCACTCGCCCGGAATACTAAACAGCCGAGGCCGGCACGGTGCGTCCCTGCTCTGTGCATCCACTGACGACTTCGCCAATATTTTTTTTACATTATTTTATAACGAAACATATCGTGAAGTCAACATATTTTATACATTTATTGTCACATCAAATTTGCTGCTTCTTCTTAGTATCAAACATTATTATAAACACTGTTGAACATAAAAAATAAATGAAACAGATTTTAGAGTAATCACATTTTTTATTAAATTAATATTTTAATTATAAACAGAATAATAAGTTTTCTATTTCGTATATCCCGAGCTTAAAATGATATGTTCATATTTCTTCTGTAATACTTAATGATACATATACTGTACAACCCATGACTTTGAAGGCATCTTTCAGTGCAACTATAAGCTGCGAAGAGATAAAGCCTATCTGTCTAACACTTTTTTGCAACTGCATTGGTTTCAAGCTCCTGTAGCTGGTCTGACACGCCTTTTTTGGTTCTATTTGACGTCAAACGTTGGACAGCTATAGACAGATTTTTTAATGTATTCTGTAGTTTTTATATGTAAAGCAAAAGTGTAGATTATCTTATTTGAGGATAATATTTTCTCTTTATAACAATATCCTAATGCTTTGAGAATAAAAAAAAATGCGTAGTTAATGAAACCCTTCGCAAGTTTTGATCTTAGTATAAGATTTCATTTTTTTATCTATACAAATAAACAAAAGTGGCGTGACTGTTTTTTATATTAAAATTACCGCTTCATATTACAGGCAACATACCAATTTTGAGACTTTTTAAATTTTGTCTGTCTGTCTATTTGTTCCAGCTAATTTCTAAAATGGCTGGACTAATTTTACGACACTGACTCTGGCTGGTAGCTGATGTAATAATAGTAGCTTAGGTACTTTAAATTTAGAAAAATTATTAAATGAAAAAAAAAAAACTAAATTGAATTTTTTTTTTGTTAAATTCCACGCGAACGAAGTCGTGGGCGCAACTAGTAAAATAATAAACATTGATATTATAATTAACTATGACAATCTTGTAAATGGGATACTGTCTTATGAAGCCATCATTAATATAGTGTTATGTTTTCATTGTCATTACAAAGCCATTTCTCACAGAGATACGAATTATTCAATGCTATTAATGTATCATGGAGCATTCGCTGGGTGGCCTCTCAATCCAGTGAAATTGTAGTATACTGCTTGAGCTTCGCTATTTTAAAAGAGTTCTTAGGCTAGGCGCCATCTGCACCCTGCCACCTCAAATCAATTGAATCAATATACAATACAAATGTTTTTTGGGCAGCAGCAACATTCCGGTCTCAAAACAAATATTAATGTGTGTCATATTACGTTTAGATTTTTAGTTTTAGAACTAAAAACATAAATATATTTATGTTTTTAATTACTTTATTTGTACTATTTTGGTAACGAGACGTAAATAATAGGACTAACACAGCTACAATTATTTTATTTTAACAGAAAAGAAAATTAATAAATTTTCCACAAACACCAAAGTTGCAAAATTGGAAGATCTATTTTTAAAAATTATAATTAATTATTTCGAAAGAGCTATAAAGCTATTAGCTGAATAGATAACCGTTATCGCAACCGATAACAAAGTAGAGCGGCGATTATATTCAATCTGCAAAGCACACAGACGTTCATGAGTTTAATCATACAGTTCCCACTTAATGTATTATGCCCGGGTCCCGGGAGAGGCGGCGTGAATTAAAACAGATGACGCGGCGCAACCGACACGGTTATAATTAAAAAGATAAGGAATATTTTCTTTTAGTCCGGTTATGAGGGAAAAACCCCTTTACGTCCGAGGCGGGCGCGTTTTGGGACCGGTTTACCGGTTAAGGGACCCCCGGGAGCGCGCCGATTCGGCATTGCAACGCTGATTAAGTAAACTAAGATAATATTGGCTATGTAGCGTCGAAAGTCAACAAGGGCGTTCGGGATGGAACGTTAAGTTGATTTGGTCGTATTCTCAAGGGTTGTTCGAGGATTGTTATCTTCGATAGTTACTGTTTGAGATGATTGGATTGGCTCTCCCGACGAGTGCGACGCTGTTCGGCATTTGTTTGCGCTAAAGCGCGGGCTATCGGGATCGCGATCCAGTAAAACGTTTCAATGACTATCACGCTCTTTGGAACTTTGAATTTTATCGATAAACTTTGTGAATTCATTCGTAATTCAAAATTTAAAAAATTCAAACCCCTTTATTTTTATACACGAATAAGTCCGGACCTGTGCGAATTAGTCGATATACACTTTTAAGATGTTAGGAGATTGTTTTGGTCTCCTATAAATGAAAAACTTATAAATAATTCGTTATAGTACTCATTGTATATTATAAATCCTTAGTAGATGTAAATTTCTAAATAAATAAATAAATAAACGCTATCACTTAATAAATAAACCTTATACATTTCTTGTAAAAATAGCTTCAAAGATTTAACGCCTATTTCCAAATACCTTGTATAAAGTAATCACTGAAATATGTTACATTCATTTTTTTTCCTTTAGAAATACCACAAGCGAATAGCTTTTGCAAGTAAAAAGTTTAAAATTAATTTTCAAAGTCCAAATTTTTCAAAAGCTTTCTATTACTATTTTATCTTTACTAAATATATATTTTTTTAAAACCCAATGATCTTTAGAAAGAATGAACTATATATTGATTGACATCGAAAGAGCTATACATGCATCTCTTAACATCTTTAACACCAATCACCCCGAACGAAGAAGCCTTTATGGAAATGTTAGCAATGCACTTCACGTCCCTTTAAAAATATTAAGTGTTTGAATGACTTCTATTGAACTGTTGACTGACATCAAGTCATTACTAGTTGACTTACCACTTGATGACATGTTGGTGGTTATGCGATTATGCAAAAAATGCAGTGATCGTGTAATACAAAAGTTCTTTTTAAACTTGAAACACAGAGGGGATGATCAAAAGAATAAAAACGAGATAGTTTTTGTAGCTGCGATGGGGTGACTTTCTTCTTGAACATTATATTCTTATTATCCTCAGATGATTATAGACTTTAAACGACGTTTTGTTTTTGATGCCGTCCATGGAGACTTTTAGATATCTTCTTTCTTATAACGTCCGGCGATGTTAGTAATTATGAAACAAGATATATCTTATTTTATTATAGCTATTAGATCAGAATATACCATGCAATTCTAGTTTAGATTTGTAGTCATATATTTTTGATTACAGGTTTTTATCATCATCATTTCAGTCGTTGAACATCCACTGCAGGCTGTTTTCCAATAGATTTACAATTACACTAGATGACAGCTTTAGCAAGGGCGTCTGGAGTTGGACGTTCCACTCTAGCACCCAAATAAGATTTTTGACTATAGTCTGCTAATCTAATATGTATTAGTCTGTAAGCTTTTCGAAAAATAAGAAGTAATATACAGGTTCTTATAGAAGTATGGACAATTTCAATTCAATTAAGCTGTTCCAAAATAAAGTACTCAGGACTATAGAAAACGCATTCAGGTACATTAGAAACTACGATATCCACCGGGAGTTTAAGGTGGAACCCATCAGTTATATTATTAAGAAGTACACAGAAGATCATGAACGAAAACTTCTTCATCATGTGAAGGTCTGGGCTGTCCAGCTCCTTGACAATATAGATATAGCAAAGACTAAAACGGGTAAAACCTTTTCAGTTAGTATAGTAAAGTGCTAGTGTCATAGTGAGTTTACTGTAAAAGAAGACAATAACAAAGTTACTTTCCTTTATAGAGACAATAAGAAAAGTGTTAATGGACCTATTAATAATATATTGTTTTGTAATAAATTAAGTTAAATACTTATTAGCCTTTAAGCTAGATAACATATCCAATGAAAAGTAGATATACCATATAGAATAAAAAAAGTTAGTATAAGTATAAAAGGTACGAATACAATAGCTTTACAAGTCAGATCTCTGGACTGGACAAATATTAATGATATGGTCAAAGAGATAAATAAAGTAGAAAAGCGATAAAGGAAGAGCAATAAATTGTAACAAAACGTTACATTTAAAATAATAATTCGATACAATGTATCCATTCATCTCGCAACTCGGCGCTCGCGGCCGAGTCGCGGCACCCTCAAATCTGGTGTCAAACTACAACCCATCTGTCACTGTGCGCTGCCATAAAAACTTAATAAGCGATCCGTCACCATAAAATAACCATTAAAAAGCCGTCGGACGCTTTTAAAAATACATCAAGAAATGAAATCGGTAGTTAATTACCAAGAGACTTCTCGGATCGAGTTCCACGAGGGCGTCGATTGGGGTGAGCGTCGAATATCTCGCCACGCACGCGAAAACCATCGACCCCGCTGAAGTGCTATCAAACGAATTCATTTGCTCATCTCATCAAAAACTCAAATCAAACACAGACGTCTTTAAAATCCGCACGTATTTGCCGCCGAACACTCCAGTTTGATATGTATGCAAATATTTACTATGACGGCACATAGCCACGTATAACCCGAACCCTGTTCACGAATGAACGCTCGAGTGACTCCTAACGAATAATTCGCTCCCCCTCCCCTCGCCCACCCACGCAGGTATAGACCAGCCACTATTTACCTACGACCTATGCAGGGTTCACAATTTGAAATTTGCACGGCGGGTCCGCAGAGGGCTTGCGCCGGGGCGCGAGCGAGGGTGCGGAATTTGATTGTTAATTGCCTTCTTGTCACCGCCGCGCGGACCTACCTTCCCGTTGATAGATTTGCGCTGATTGAATATTTAATTATGACAATTCTATTGCGGGTACTCGTGTAATTACTAACAAGTTCTAAATCATTCGGGAACTTATACTGATATCAATAAGTGAAAAGACAAGATAATAGCAATAACAAATTTTTATACACATAAAATGTCTATTAGTTTGTTATTAATAATAGAAACAAGCGAAGCTTCGACTATGATAAACCTACCAACGTTTTAAATCTAATAATATATTTTTTTTAAGATATTATGTTTACAGTCACAAATCTATAACTCTACAAATTGGTTGGCCGACGTGACAATGTGACTACATTGTCACGTAAATTTTAGTTTTATCCATATTGCTATCTACTTGTATATGTGTAAACATGAGAAGAATACCATGGGGGTCCATTGATAAGTTCTAGAATTAAGTGGGATATACCTTATAATCATCAACATCATTTAGATGTATGACCTCCATTGTTGGGCATAATCCCCACTCCCCACCCATGGATTTTCGATAAGACTGTCGCAGGCTACATCCCGTATAGAACATACCGAGTTCTTACTTAATTAGTTTCTTACTTAGTTTAACATGGTCGTATTTCAAAAAAGCTGGATACGAATGTTGCTATTTGAGAACTATGCTGCGCTTAACCGATCCGTGCTTTTCACTCGAGAATTTTAAGACTCCAACGTCCATCTGTTACGAGAATATGGCCAATTCGTGGGTTTATGTTGGTTACTGTCTTTCGTCTATTTCGAAGTTCTAAGATACAATATGGAGTTTTCACAAAAATATTACAGAATTATCTATTTGTAACATAATCGTGACAAACCTTTGTCTCCTTTAATATAAGAAACTGTAATAAACTATTCCAAACAATTGTTCAAATATCTGTATAACATAGGCAAAGGAGGCATTCCATTCCTTTGTAGTTGATATACCTTTATCTATCTCTCGGAAAACCCTTGCGATGTTCTTTCCGGTTGAAATTCTATGAACGCCTTCCAAGACCGCTGTCTTGCTTCTAGTCAATAGACATTCCTTATAATAATAAACAACTTCTAACGTTTTCCCTTTTGAAAAGTAGTAAGTAATAAACTGAATAACAAATAAATGTTTTACATATCATAACATCATCATACTATGTTGTTATTTATATAATCGGATATAAAGTCTCCAAAATTATAATATAAAAGTTTCAGAGGGGTGAATGATTTGCTTCTTCGCACTCAATTATTGTATGATACACTCTTTCGATAAATCTATGGCTTCGGAATTTTTAAATAACATAAAAATTCACATTACTGTATGAACATTATTTATTGTACTCGTATACTATCTGTCTTCGTAGACTTTATACTGCCAGAAGGTATTAGCCATATTTCAGAGTGGTTACTTTATACAGAATGATTGAAAATAGGTGAAAAAAACATTGAAGATATTCGCTGTCAAATGAGGTACATATGCAAGCGTCTAAAGTTTTTATACCTCAAAAAGTTTATACTCTTCAACTTATTGCGAGGAACTGCGCATATTTTTAAGTATGCAACTTGCATTGTAAGACAATGACGCGGCAGTCGCGACACGAGCAATATGTGTTCTCATCGCTTACTGCGGGTACAGTCAGTATTCGCTCAACAAAGTACAGTCAGTCTAAATCTGTTACATTTATTATTGTGATCATTCCAAAAATGATATAAATTTAAAAAATACGCACTAACGTTATCAAATCGTTGTGATATAGATTTAGTACGTTGACTGTACCTTCTGTCACTCAAACAAAGACACGATATCTGTGCAAGTTTCACGCATACATGCGCGTGCGCCGTTGAATTGAACAATCTGTAGCAGTTAAGAATTAGTTATTGTAAAGAACACGTTGTTATGACTTAAAAGCCGATTAGTTTATACTATTTAAGTATTTCAGATGCTCTTTAATTTTGTATTGCTTCTCGAACTGAAGCAAACTCCGCAAATATCTCTTCATTCTTAGCAAAATAAATCAAAATGCAGACATGAATCTTTGATAATAAAAGCCAACGACCCGCTCATTTCTTCCCAACGACTTTTAATATTATGATAGTTTTCAGGACTCCCTCTCTTCCAAACATGAGCCCACACATACCTCATATATATAACTTAGTGCTGATTAATGATCTGCAAGGTCTTTTACGTTTCTAGAAGAACCGAAAAAAAGCCATAATACGAGATTAAAAGTACTCTAAAATCTTTATGCTGATTATACAAATGAAAATTGTATAAGTCGGAACTCTGTAGTTTAGGCCGGCGGCGGCAGATGGCGATAGTTGTTCGTAAACGTATAAAAGCGGCATCGCGCGGTAAAATCGACATTAATAAAAATGACTCGACAACGACACGACATATGTTTTAAAAAGAAAACTGTTTAAGGATAAAGTCAATGCCTAGAGTTTATATCCAACCAGTCAATTCTGATAAATGGACAAATATAAATAAATGAAACAGAAAAAATTACATCATTAGCGAACTCACCTCTTTTGAAAGAAAAAGGGTATCTCTCTATAGTGCGACGTCACCTAAAAATAACTTAATATTAATTGGAATTATATTTAAATTTGGAACGACATTAGCTGAATACAGCGTTTACGTATCAATTCATTAATACTTCCAATTTTGTTTCTGTCCTTTTAATCATGCACGTATACTTTTCTTATTGTTTTAAATTGTTCGTATGGTTAAAACTATATTCAGTACAGGTGATAGGTGTTGTGAAAGCTTTATAGCGGTAAATGAGTACATAGTTCATTTGTTGACAAATAACTTAAAAACTTTACATGTATTTCGAAACACCTGTGATTACTCTGAATTATGTGACATTTAATTATTTTTTTTTAAATTAAAATTCAACAGGCTAATAACGAAAGTAAGTAAGTAAAAAAAAAGTAAAAATAATCCGGTGGGCCTTAAAAGAAGGTAGAGCCTTTATCTAGAGAGCTACGGAGAAGACTACAATTGTAGTATCGCTGCGAAATCGAATCATAAATGAGCAGATCTGTAGAAGAATCTAGATCATCGACGTGGCTCCAAAAATGCTCATTTTAAGTTGCAGTAGGCGAGGCACGAGAAATCTCTGATTCCGGGCGGCGCAGGACCGGTCATCATGAAGATCTTTGGAGGAAGCCCATACCTTGTAGTAGGCGTCTATTGCCTGAAAAGAAAAATAATTCTAATTTTGAAAACACTTTTTCTTGCTGTCATGATTATGTTATTTATTATTTCTGATTCTGTTGTTTCTGATAAAGAGTTGCTTAAATTAATTGACAGTACATGAGCTCTTTTATTTTTCTATATTTACACCTATAACCAATTACTCTGTATAGTATATTCGATATATCTTACAAATTATTAAAACAGACTAAGGTAAGAATAAGATCTGAATAATTAAATTAATGTTACCTGCTTTTAATTCTTAATTAATATATTGCTCTAAGTTATATGATGAAAACAGTATTCAAGTGCATACCTACTATTTTATAAAAGTATGACATTTAATAAGACTCTTCGTCTATTCTTCGCTAGCCAAACAAAAACCAAATGACATTCGCAACGAAAATAGGAAGATAATCAAATCATGCATCTCATTATAGGTCGTTTTAAATTAAGGGACGGAATTATATCCCTTTGCAATGGCAAATAACGCCCTGGCGACTTCCTTGTTAGAGAATCCATGTGTAGGGGACAATCGTTCTCATTTAGACATGGTTCTATCGACTCCCGTGTTTATTAAACTATTTTCAGTCTTATGCAGGAATAATAGAGTTGGATTTACATTGTAGCATGTAAAAATAAAGGTCGAATGTGAAATAGCGGAATGATATTGCGGTGAACCAAAATGGAGCTTGTTTTTAGCAAAAGGCGTCAGCTTGTGTGATAGGATTTGTGTATGGAAGTATGAACTAATCTCCCTCCGCGGTGCTTGATAACTCAATAACGTCGCATAATGAGAGGTCGGCCTTTGATGGAGAGCTCCCTCCTTCGCTCCCCTCCCCCCTCAACAGGGAGGTGTCGAAATCCTAATTGTAGATAAAAAGATAACTTTGACGAGCTTATGGGGGATGGTAATATTGATTGGCCTTGTCGCGTTTGTCCGCGAACGTGAAATCATAGAGTTAGTTGTTTTTTATCTCAATAAATAATCTTTGATGGATATATTACTTTATGTCTTTCATCATTCAAATTTAAAAGCTCAAATATTTGACCAATACATACCTTCCATTCTATCACAAGGCGCAGAAACTTCGGCTACCACTAAAGAAGTCATAAATAAACTGTTAGTGACTCAAGTCACAATAGATAATGGGCGTAGGGACCGAAAGACCAACAAGTAGTTCGTAAATCAAGGCAAAGCCACGAGAAAGGCTCGACCGTACTCCAGAAAACAAGATTCCTAGCATTAGGCAAACACTTGCTGGGAGGAACCAGAAAATGCCACCGAAAAGGACTCGAATTGCGATGGAGGGTTGAAGATGCCGGGCAGTAAACGTTCCAATGATAGAATAGATCTAGGTTCTCTTTAAATGACGAGTATGCTCTGTTACGCTGATTACATAGAGCTGTATTTATAATTATATATATATATATATATATATATATATATATATATATATATATATATATATGTAAAGGGTTGTGACATTACGCTGTTCCTGTAATTAAAAATCTAAGAAACACTACTACGGGACTACTTGTTACTTTTAATATAAAAATCGTAACTTACCAAATAACAACATTTTTAATTCCACCATACAATCGAATACGTGAAAAGTTATCTTTAAATATGAACAAAACACAAGTGTTAAAAAAGATAAAATGACTACATTGTACGTATCACCAAATCTCATCTCGCGGCGACTGCATCTGCCAGTCTGACGCATACATCTCTGTTAGGATGTGCGAGGGACAAATTGTTAAATTAAAATTCCCATGACAGAGCTCACAGGACTATCGCGCCTTTTGAATAGAAAGGGGTTAATACAGATTAGATTAGAGATTCAAATTAAAACGTTAACACGCGATAAATGTATAATGTTTCGTTCGTTGTTCAATAAATACTTTTCATTTTACATAGGTGACAAATGATCTGACATGTAAAGTTTATTAGTATCGACATAAGGTCATTACAGTGACCACTCGTGTGCATCGTGAGAAGAATGCCGGAAAAGCCTAATTTAATAGAAACTGCAATCAGATTGTACTCTTCTAAATTGACATCTTTTAACTAAGAACTATGAGGGTTCCAAACGCGCCCTGATTTCAAAAGAGCACACAACTAACTCTTACCGATTTTTTTGTGGTCACATATCTTTAAAACTGTTTGTATTTTTCTTTAATTTTTTTAAAGTTCTAAAACTTATAACAAGATAATTTGGAGACAAAACATGTGAGTGTATAGTAGTAGAGTGAAACAGAAATGTAGCAGGAAGTTCGTCGTTCGTCGACCTTCTTCAAGGTACCATTTTTAAATCTAGCACCACTATATCACAGAATAATATATATTATATTAAGCATAATAAAAATACTTGAGTATTATTTTGTCGTCGTCATTTCAGATCATAGACGCCCACTGCACGGCAATAATATTTATAAATGAATATACAATTTTCGTCACATTTGGCAGGCATGTTGGCGATCGCAGTATGGTATTATAGTACGCATAAGACGCTGCTGCCCAACCTCTGGAAACTTGTTTGTGAGCAGTGGCAATCTTATATAATTAACGCTCAAAGTGTGAATTATATAACATTGTATCCCGGGAATCAAACTCGTGACTTTCGATCGCAAATCATATTCCTCTACCACTGGGTTACCAGTTCTAAGTAGATGTATTATTAAAATATAATTTTTTCACCTTGTCGTTAAAACCTTTGAAACCGCTATATGGTTACGAGGACTTATTTAAAACATTGAAAGGAACCCCCAAGTCTTGGGCCAGAAATATTACGACGTGTTACATACACAGATCATAGAGTTACATCGACATAGAACTGTCGTAGACTTTCTCACATTAACAAAGGAGTGTTCTTGACGTTTCGCAACGCCTATAAAACGCAGAAAAAAATCCTCGCTCCCGAGCGTAACAGATGCGATCCGATCTGGTCGTCTACCGCAAACTGTCCTCAGAAATAAGTGCGTGGAGCGTTTTAATAATTGCTTAGGGCAACTTCCTTTACATCGGTGTAATTCACTTATAATTTGATGAGGCTATGTAAAATAATGTTCATATAGAATTTGTTACTATTTTATTAGTACACCTGTTACTGTGGTTAATAGTAATAAATACTAATATTCAATATTTCAAGCTTTTACCATTGTCAATTGTAATGTTGAAAGTAATATAGATTTGTCACTTTGTATCTAATTCATGTGTACTATTAAATAAAGAAAATATTTTTTTATTTTCACAATAACAGCATTGGGATATCGTCCACTGCTCCGCCTAGGCTCCTACTACGGATTTCCAATAAGACCCGTCTTTTGTTTCTATATATTTTTTATTTTTCGATCTCCTCTTTCATCCTATACATCTTCTTTCTTTTTTATTTCTCCCTCTAGACTTTTATTCACATACCATTTTTGCATCACCTCACATCCTTCGCCACATATCTCAAAATATTACATCACGTTCACATTTTTGTATTTTTTAATTTTTCTTTTCCTATTATAATTATTGTTTACATATTTCTTTTTTAAACCTTATTTGTAACTGACTCTTTATCACAGTTTCCTCCACATTTACTTCTAATCCAACCTTACCTTTTATTTATTAATATCACATGTTTTTTTTAAGTTTTTAACAACACACAAACACATCTCCCTCATTAGGGAGGCGATACTCCCTGGATTTTCCTACCTAATTCGGTTTTACGCTCATCTCTGGCTCTTCCGCGTACGAGAAACAAAGACCAGTTGGAAACAGTCTGCATGCAGCACCTTCCGACTATAACTAGGTCGTATACCTTGTGATTAGACGTTTTATGCTACGCTTGCCAGTCCGTGATTTTTTTTTGCCGGTCTGTCAGTGCTGTCCAAAGGGCATTTGCAGATTCGGCAGATTTAGGATGGCAAGGCGCAGAGGTTGATTAGCCTAAGACCTTTTTTAAAGTAGCAAAGCTCGTGAGCGACCGAGAAAGCCTCACCTCGGACCACTAATTACTAATACTTTACCAGATTGTAAGACCGCCCAGCTTTTTGATGCTCCATGAAACAATTAAACTAAAAGGCCCCACCGAGTAGACCTCCGCTTGGGATATTTACATACTTTGTTTTTATTTAATAATTTTTTCATGTAATATTTTCATTTTCGCGCTCTTCTATCGTTCTTCTACGATTTTTCATTCCTTTATTTTTTTCTTTCTACAATATGTCTTTCTTTCACTTTCTTATCCATTTTTCCTTTTATTCGAACAATTCTTTCTTCCCCACATACCTTAATAATTACAATTTCTTTGTTTTTATTCTATTAGACATTTTTGATGTATTCTAGGTATACATTTTTACATGTATTATTTTATTTACTTGCCTATTTTTACAATTTTAATGTTAACTAAACTGTTTCTTTTTATCACGATTTCCGCAATCGTTCTGCATATTTTTAGAAACGTTTGTCTAGCTTCCTTGTCGTTGATTAGCGAGGCCATAGAGTCTTCGCTAACCTTAATGCCTAACCGGCATTCGGAGTCGATCCTGAGTCCACCGAATCCAGGACAGTGGGCTACCAGATAGACCAAGTCTGGTCCACGCCCGGGTCACAGAAGCCAGCATTCAACCTTATGGACCCACCTGCCATCACTGTTTGTAGTATTACATTGGTTGCTGTATGCCTTAAGATACTAAGTATATTTAAGAAGACGATGTATAGTATTTTCGCAAATGTTGCCCAGTCGAGTTGGTTTCAATGATTGTCCACAACTAATTTTAGTACTAAGATAAATAAATATCTCTACGTATGCATGCATCATCAAGAATAGTGCTATTTATTATATCAATGACAATTTATTGTAAAATCTACTGGAGAACCATAAATAAAGAAATAAAAACAAAATACAACAGAAAGTTTACGTAATGTAAGTTTCCTTTTTTTATGAGCGCATTTCATTAAAGCACTAATAAATAAACTTGTAACAATTTATATACATAACGTAATTACGAACAGCGCGTGTTGCTCCGATTTTTATCGAAAAAGCTCTAAAATATTTAGCGGCTAATATACAACACTATTTATGGCGTGCTTAAAGTTAATAACAACACCGTTTGTTAAAACATTATTACATATTTGGATAATGTAATAGTTTATTTCAAGTGGTTTGAATAAATAAGTCATTTTGTATATTTAATAATTTAATTACAAACACTGAAATAGGTTTTATTTTCACGTAGATTTAATTTAAAATACGTAACGGGTTTCTTAAATTATTTGTTATATAACTTACTAAACATTCCAAACTTAGAAAATTAATTTAAAATAATCTAAGCCACACATTTTTAAAATTATTGTTATTCGGAAAAGTTAATCAATTTTGCCACTTTTATTTATTTCTTTACAATATTGTACACCATATATTATAAGTAAAAAAAAAACATATATATATATAGGTACAAGAGTCGGTCTTAACGCTCGAGGTGATATCTACCAGACAACCTTTAGATGGGGATGAGAGACATGAACGAAAGACAGTTTAGGTTGTACATATATACAAATACATATACATATATATATATATATGTATATATATATATGTATATATATATATATACATATACATATATATATATATATATGTATATATATATATATATATATATATATATATATGTGTATGTATTAGTGGTAATAGTATCACATAAATACAAATAAATGACAAATGCTACTTAATATCCTTTACTATGTCTACCAAAATTATCTTTTAATTTTAATTAATTTAATGTTACCGTGAATAAACATCTTCACCGTAAACGTTACGATAAATTCATCATCAATAACATTATTATTTCAGTCATATAGCCCACTATTGGACATTGGCTTTCCCGAAAGATTTCAGATAGAACTAATTGTAAGCGGCGTGTACCTAGCTTATTCCAAAGACCGTAACAATGTCGTCTGTCCACCATGTGGGCTGATGTTCTACTTTGCTCTTGCCGATCCGTGGTCTCCACTCCAACACAGAGGCTCCAGCCACCAACTGCTCTTGTCGCTATATCTTATATATCACATTCATATCATATCACATTCACTACAACTTGCCAATCTGCTGAGTTATGTCGATTGCTTTCGATCTTCGGATCTAATCATACCTGATACGATATTCTCAAAAAATCTCTTGGTAACGACTGTAAACTTACTAAGGGGACTCGAAGCGGGAGACCACGATACAGTGACGTAAGCCACGACCTTGTTAAGGTAGTGTTACAGTAATCGTGTGTTATGTTTTACAACTAGACAATACAATTATTTATAACCAATTATAATGTAAAAATAAGATTTTATAATAAGAACTATCCAATTCTAAACCCAAAATCAGATCCACATGCAGCACAAACCGCACCGCACGATACGAGCGTAATCATTAATACTAAAAACTCGAAGCGCAAAACCAACTCATAACTCAAAAAGCGAATCTGCGTTATAAAAAGCGAATTTGACCAGCGTGTTATCACACGTGTCCCGTCCGTGTACAAAAAGAGCGGGAAAACACGAATCGGGCTCATGTTAATATTTGAGGTATTTTTTTTTGAAATTTCCATTTACACGCCGCCCGCCCGCCCGCGTTCGGCGCCGCCCGCCCTGATACATATTCATGAGATGCACCCTCTTCGCTACATACTTTCTCCGAGCTCGCTGCGTTTGATGATTACGTGATCTAAACCACGTCTGGCCGGTGCAACTGGCAGTCGAGATGCTGCTATTATCAAATACAGTTATTACCGCAAACAATTACAAATTAAATTATCAAAATAGTTTAGGCCACATACAAGAATACCACTAAATGATTTACTTACAGATAAATATTTTATATTTTGTATGTTACATTACTTCGTGGGGTGCTCGGAATTTCTCCACGAGATCGAATCAGGAATGACATCCGTATACTAACGAGTATAACCAACATAGCCCAGTGGATTGGTAAGTTAAATTGGCAGTCGACAGTTCACATAAGGCTCTAAGGTTCCGAAGCTGAGACCAAAGACTGCAGGCGCAGCGCAAAACGATCGCCCATAAGTTGCACTGGAGGCTTTGTGAAGGTCGTCGAAAGACCCTAGGTACTGGCCGCTTCCAACCGGTCTTGAAAAATTATCGGAAAATTGTCGGAGGTTTATGCCTAGCGGTGTACATCCTATGAGTTTAATAATGATGATGATGTTGTTTCCAGGAATAAAAGGCATCCATCTTAAAAGGAGATCGACTATATCAACGAAGAGAGAAACTCGTCATCAAAAAATCTATTAAATATACACCGTAAACATATCTAATTGTGAATATTAAACAAATCTATATATAATATAACACTTGAAGAAACCTTTCTTAACGAAATTACAAATATTTAATTTTGAAACCATTTTAAGAACGGGGGTATCAAAAATGTTAACGATATTCTATATATACTTCCACATGCTATTATTATAAACCTTTAGTATATATTCACGCAAATAAAGGAGTACTATCTTTTAAAACGTTCTTTGTTAGATGTATAACATGCGCCAAATTTCCTTACTTAAAAGTATATAAGAATGATTCGCAATCATTGATTTATTGTCTAAGTAAATATATTTAATATAATACAGAGAGCTGAAACAAAGTCTTATTACAGGAAGTCACGACAAACAATGGCGGAAGTGCGTCGCACGCAGCGGTAATGACGTCAAAGCGGCCGAACAACGGAAGTAGGTAGTGGCTTCGCTTCGGAGTTGGACTTCACTGCATCGTGCGATATCATAAACCAAGGTCAATGACCGATATTATCGATTCACAGTATATATCACAACATCTAACCAAAACTATGTAATTTGTCGTAGTAGTCATTTAACGCGTGGTATTTTATAAATGTGGAATTCTAATATTTAAGGAAGAGATGTGAGTGTCGCCAGACGCGTTAGGAAAGGCAGTCCCGTTACTGATTACCCTCGACAGCCAGTCTTATTCGATCTCATGTACCGCGAAAAATTACCTAAGTTTAACTGTACTGTAGTCTCGCTTGTTTATTGTTGAAAAACGTAATTACAGCATACACAGAGTACCTTAGATTATTATTAAAGTAGTTTTATTGATTGCTATGTGAGCCCACAATGTCTATATATTTAAAAGAGGAGCATAATATACATAAATAAACAGACGTAGTATAGTAAAAGTGATATAAATTCGCGATTCAAACAAATTATAAAGATGACATCAAACAAAACGATGCTTAAATAATAAAAAATAAGAAGTATCACGGACTCCTCATAAATATCCACCTCAGAAATTCCCTTTGTCGAGCTTGTAATAAAAACCGATGCGCAGACAAGAAGAGGGAAATCTTCCACAATGGCACGAAATGAAAGCAAAACTTAGTGTAATTAATTTCGAGTGGGTACCTACTCAACGCTTTTGTAATAAATCGTTTCATCCCGGTATAAATTTTATCCGGGGACGCCTGAACCTTAACACGCGCCCCGTCTCCCTCTAGCGCGACGAATTTGCATAATATCAAATCACCTGTCCCTTTCGGAGATTCACAAATGATTTCCAGTTTCCAGGTTTTCGTTAATCACGTGTCTCAACTGCCTGTCGACGGGGCGATACAAATTTAACTTTGATGTTAGTGTGATAGAGTTTAATTTTGTGTGGTGTGTAGTATTGAGGGTGTTGCGTGGAGCAAAGTTTGCCGAAATAATTTCAGTTAGATGGCTATGTAACCGTGGCGAATAGCCGATGAGTTGTCGAGTAGGGCAGGAGATAAGACGCCATAATTCTTAATCTTGTCGGATGAGAGCATTATGGGAATGTACGCGGACTAGTACTTCGGCCTACATTGAACATTCATTTATAATACATGTTCTTTAACAATAACTATTGTTTCAAACAATAATTTTGTAACGAATTCGTGAATAATATTTCTAACCTATTCGATGTAAACACCTAAAAATACACCTAGAACTAAATAAGAAGATATACATTTCAATTCGGAATGACGTTGACTTTAACAGCGATATATTTACGTATCAATTTATTCTGGCCTACATTTATTACGGTCATTTTAATATTATACACTTGCAAAAATTTCGAATTTTGTCTTTCTTTTATTAATAGTATAGAGATCAGATGACTGGAGCATTATTAGTAGCATTAGATCAACATCATTTCAGACATAAGACATAGTACTCTCTAGAAATTTTCAAAAGCATCTACTACTTTATCAAGTACCTCTTTTGTTGTGTTCAGCTGTCCAAGATCTTCACACCAGAACATTAAAGCCCCAGCTACTATTAGCTCTGCATTTAATCGCATGCATCGTTATTTCCAATTGTTAAATTATTTTGTTTCATTCAACTATACTTCGTAAGTTAAGGTACTTTTTTAAATGTAAACAAGATTCAAATGTCACAAACTTTTACGAAAATACTCACCTTAAAGAGTAGTGCTGATAGAGACAGAGGAAGCAAGATCTGCCGTAAATAGGTGCCTGCGGTCGGGCAGGTATAATGTACCCATAGGTCTGACCCAACGGTTTGTAAAAGTATGTTCAAAAAATTACGAATAGGTTAGATAAGGTACGCTCACAGATAAGTTTTTAGAGGATGGGCAACAACATCCTCTGTGTATCATAATACCACGCTGCCTTTGCCAACTCACCAGCCAAGTGTAGCAATTATGGTATATCCTCATCATAGATATCTTTAGGGATGGCCAATGCCTTGCAGTGGGCGTATATGGGCTACAACGACGACGACCATGTCATTTGATATTAGAATCTTGTTTACAATAAGGTATTACAGTTTGTTATAGTTATTTACCTAAAGTTTTTAACTATACTCGGAGTTTAATTTTAGAAGAGACCTACCCACGTCTTCTCGGAGATAACACTATTACCATTATATCGGTGTTTACGTCATTGGAAAACTCTATTTTTAAACATATCTAGAAATACATTTAACTAACATCAATACTAGCTAACGGTTAGTTATATAAATATCGCCTACTCCTTGAAAAAAATTACGCGTTCCTTCATTGCACCAATATATCAAATTTTGGTATGAGATATTTATTACTCAAATTTATAAAGACTTCCAACACGACAGCTACATTACAGAGTTATAATGATATTTTAATTTATATAAAATTGTTAAATAATGGAAATAAAATAAATTAAAGAATAAATATTCCAAATCATACTATTACCATAAATAGTTAAAAATAAACTCAATAGTGATATAATATTTTTTTTAAAAAGAGAAAATACACGAGACAGTTACAGAAAGTAACGATAGATTTTTTTTTTTTTGGAAAATATAAAACCCCAAAAGGGACACCTCTTTGCTGTCAAATAATGTATGGTTCACTCTATCCGAAATTCGATGATTTCCAAAGTAATATGGTAACTTAATGACCACAAATCAATAACTTCTGGCAGTACAAAATGTGGAACAAATACAGATAATAAATAATAGTAAAATTTAAAACCTAGTGTTACGAATTTTGATATCGCTTTATAATAATATATAATTATTACGTTTTATTATTTTTGATACTATTGATTTTTGTACAGAGTGTACCATATATTAATTGAAATCAAAAAAGCTATGCATTCACCCGTATATAGCTTTTACACTTTTTACCAATCGTCATGTTTATGAAACAAATTTAATTACATTAACAACATTGTGTTTAAAGTCATACAAGTTCGTCATAAACAGTGAGAAAGATGTGATATGAATATGTATTAAAGAAGGCCGCGTATCCAATCTATGGGAGCAGTCCACGTGTATTCCGATACAGGGGCGATGTACATAGACGCACATAGAGCTCTGAAATCAGTTGGGGACGATCGCGAAACCGATAAGTAAATGAGAGGTCGCTCTCAGGGGACGCAGCCTCCGCGCCGTACCCCAGCGCTTTTATCTTCAATTCCCGACGAGAACGGAAAATGTTTCTTCTTTACTAACTTTAAATTTTAACATTTATAATACGTTATTACTTTTATTTCTACATCGAAGATATAAAACATACAATATTTTTCACTTTATGTCAACACTGATTTATATTTCAACCTTGAGACGTCCACTTCTGAACATAAGCGTCCTACCTCCAGCACCGTCCAACGACCAAAGTCGAGTCAAGCTTAAATATACAAGATGATGGTAAATAGATGTAAAAGCTGTTAATGAGTGAATGTATAGCTCATTTGGTATCAATCAATGTACGGTACACATATCGAAAAAGCAATAGTTTCATATATGTTACATAACGTAATGATAACGTCAAAAAACCGTTATCAAAATTATAATTATTATATACTATCTGCTCCTTCATACTTTGTACTGCCAGAAGTTATTGGCCTATCGTATTCCTCTGGAAAAATATATACCCATGTAAATAGTTATATTTCAGAGTGATTACTTTATACAAAGTGATCGATATCAAAATTTTAAAGATATGTTGTAATGTTTAACTCGTTTGTTAATATAAGTTATATGATGTTGCTTTAAAATAACATATCACCAACATATAAGACCTTCGTATTCTATCAAATACATATATGATATTTTGAAAATAATATCAATCAAATCACTATCTCTAGGTGCAAAAACAAACTGTTAAAAAAATCATTTGACCTGAAGATATATACAGGCGAATTCAAACGATATACCCTTAAAATATTCTATTTGACACCCTGATTTCGGCGCAGTCTTTGATCTCCAACCTACCCAAACGGCGAGCGATCACGGTACGCTTTAGATTGCTTAAGGGACAGTTAATTACTGGATGACCTTTCCTCAAAACATCAATTCGGGCTCTTAACACATCAATGAGTACGTATTTACTCAGGCTGTGGGGTAGGAGTTTACTGCGTATGGGAGGTACGTGAATCGGACCCTAATTCAGTACCCGTTTGTTGAGTAAACTAATAGAGGTCGAGGAACTTATAGTATGTATTCAGGCAGAAAGACTTCGATTAAAACCGTTTTTTATAAAAAAAATTACGTAATTTTATCATAATTGACGTAAAAGATTTGACCATTGCATTCCTTGCCAAAAGAGAAAAAATAAAATTATTAATGATCCAAAAGTGCGCGAAATTTGAAATTTGATTTGAAAGGTATATAATGATAGAGTAGCCCATTTGTGTAACTTTATGTATAACAAAATGAATTCGCAGAATCATAAATAAAACTAAAGATATTGTAAACTATTTTTAAGTTAATTTAGGAATGTCTTGCTTTATTTCACAACGTATATATGGTCACCCTATTTTTTGTGTATCTTCTAATTCCATATTGTACAGGTAACTAATAAAGTAAACAATTGAATGAGGCTGTTTTTACTGAAAACTAAACTCTTTTAAGTTAAGATAAATAAGGCAATGTATCGAGGATCAAACTAAGTTACTTCGGAGAGAACCTCGTGTAGTTACTGTAAAGAGATATAAACTAAATTACCTTCAGTGTAAACCTAGTGAAGCTAGCTGTAAATGCCAACGGACAAACAGCATTTATCCATAAATTCACTATCATATATTTCCCAATTCATAAGTTGGAAGTACCTGCATTCAGTGTCAACCGACTACCATACCAAGATCGCTTGTCTACCTTATAAGTGGATATCTTACTCTGCGCTTGCCAGGCAGCAGGTCTTCACTGCAGAACATTATGGCTACGGCAATCTTCACGCTTTGTGGCTTACTTACTGCCACTTATACTTCTACTTCAGTTTACCTATGTTGGTTACTTTAATTCGTCTAAGAACCTTTATCTATAAAATGAATAATAGTTTTGAACGATGTTATGCCGACCGTTTATTTGTGTTTATAGCTCCCAACTTGCATGTCTTGTCATTGTCATGTTTCTTCTTAATTATTTTTTTACTGTCCTAAAAAAAATGTATAAAATGATTCAACTAAGTAACTCGAATATTGCGGACTGTCAAGAAATCTTGGAGCTAATTATCAAAACATGGCTCATCAATTAAAAATACTCAACGTCGTCAGTGTCAGCTAGTTCGCGAAGTCTTTTCCCACGCGAGATCATTAGCGTTGTTAGTTAATCAGGCAATAAGTTGTTCGGAAGCGTCGACGCCCGTCCGTCCGACCGGCGGTACAAACGAGCGCTCGGGCCGCTGCCACTGTCCGCCGACGCGACAGGATGTGTTAGTTATACAGGGCGATACCATTAAGCCGAGACACTCGCGTGCCCGCACGGCTGTATACAGGCTGTTTGAAAAAATATCAACTTTAATTTTATACAATTTTTTCATATTCATAAGTTCACGTGGTAAAATTATATTTTATCCTAAGTTAAGCTTCTATTCTGCCCGTTTAGATTCACGTGTAATAAATAATAAAGAAATGTTATTATTAATTAAATTCAAATTAATTACAAAAATAAATATCTTATCGTTGATATCATAACTGTGATCAACTTCTAACGCCATCTATATTTAATTTTAAATCTAGAGGATAATATTTTACGAATCGAATACGGTTTGTCTATGAATATTGAGTTTATTTAAAAATATTACATAGTTAGATAACATAAATGACAATCTTCTCCCGATCGTTACAAAAAAAAATGTGCCTAAGATTATAAAAATCCATTGGAAGAAAGATCGTCGAATACGAAACATCCTGTAGTTGTCTCGCGACGCAGACGGACAGCTGATGTGCAAGATCAATCCGCGGACTACCTGCGGGACGGGTTCGTGTCTACATTCGCCACAGTAGCACTGCACCAGTGCACCCTACAGTCCGGCCACTGAGCCCGTTTAAAACCAATAGGGTTGTCACTTACAAATCTATTTAATTCATTTTTTTTATAAAAAAATTCTATAGCGAAATTTTCATCTAGTTATTCTAAAAGAAAATTAAAACATCCATTTAAAGCTCTTAAATACAATTATTTAGATTTACCTTTCAGTGTCACTGAACTCTATCACTAAGTATATAATTGAAATTGGACTCTTGAATAAGCTGGGAATAATTTTAAGAATATTTAACTTTAAAGGCACCTTTAAAAAGCTTTTACCTCCAAATATCTTCAAAAATTTAGTTGATAAGTGTACGACTTGTTTATCAACCATTCTGATAATTTTTTTATTAGAAACTTCTAGATCACTAACAAGCACATAAAGTATCTAATGAAGAATTTACTTTAAGGCTTTAACTATTTAATATTATATAGTACACAATACCCGAAGACGGAGGACTTTGACCGGTGTGTGTTGGTGACGATAAATTGCGCATCCGAGACGTGGTCATAATGCTGTGCTATACTATACTATGCTCGGGTTTTCACTGCGGGATCGAAGAACCGAGGTTACCGAAGTAGCTTGAAGAATTGTTCGTCTGAAGTGATAGTAGATGGGGACATTGCTCGTGTAACAGATAACGATTGGGGCCGAAATGTTATTGAGTGGCAGCCGCGGGCCGGTAGATGTCGCGTGGATAGACCCCCGACTAGATGGACGGAAAATATAGCTCGAGGAAAATCGCTGAATGCGGGCAACACAATATCGGTTATCGTTGCGATCTTTTGGGGAGGCCTATGACTTGTAGTGAGCATCTATCAGCTAAAAATAATTAGAAGAAGACTATTCACTTACATTTTATTTACTATAAACAAATGCTAAATTTTAAAAAGGAAGGGTTCAACGATTTTTTTTTTGATTAACGCATGAACAATTATGCAGCCAGGAGATATTTATGCCATTATCTAATAGATTCAGGCGTTACTTTGCGGAAGTCCATCCTAAGTAAGAAAATGGACTGATACTTCCGCTATGTAGCAGTAGTCGTGCAATATACTAAATAGTCACGGTGTCGAGACTCTGTGTTTGTCACTAATCGGTGTAACATTACTCCTGAGGATGCCCCGTGGAGGGGTGAAACACGTGTTGAATGAAATAACGGTGGTAGTTTGTCTACTTCGCATTGTTTGATACTACATAGCAGCTTCTACTGCTACATAGCGGAAGTTGCTATATATTAGTCCATTTTCTCACATATTTATGCCATTGTTACTAATGTTTTTTTTTTCGATATTGTACACTCGTTATTCAAAACATAGCAGAAAAATTAATGACCTAATAATAGTCCTACTATTATACCGCGTCTTAGGAAAGCACGGCGAGAAGGTAGCAGAGAAGAAACTTTAGGGCGCGGTATTGTAGTTACAATAACTATTTAAATTTAATTTCTTAAAATATAGTTTTCATTACTGTTAACATACTCGATCAAATGCTATGTTTAAAAAGAGCTCTATAACAAACTCGTCGCCAACCCTGATCACTTACGAGTCAATAAATTCCTAAGCCAGCCGCGATTGTGTGCATTAAAAAACCTCGCGCATTGTCTCGCGGATGGTCGCCTACGCCTTTTTTTGTATACGCTTTACCGTCTGTCATACAAAATCAGGTTGCGGGACGTCGCTACATGTCACAATCTTAAAATACGGCCCACGCGGAATTTCCACGCGGGGAAAAAAAACAATAATTTTCAACTTAACGAAAATACAACTGGTACGTTCTGACAAAAAGAATTTCTCAGCTGCCATTCCACGGCGTAAAAACGACAAATAAATATCGATCAGCTCATATCGCGAACTATATTTAGTTTGGAAACTTCGTCCGTATAATTTTAATTATGAGTCGGTAATAATAATTATTTAATAGATAATTTCTACTGCGAACACGATCGTAGTTCCGAGCTCGCATCCTACGAGGTATAATTTTTTGGAATTATTAAAGGGACCGGAAAGTGATGTCGTTTAAGTTAAATTCACACGACTACATGTCTAACAAGTTTTTATTTTTAATCAACAATATATTCACATTCGTTATCCAACACCTTTTGCCATCTAGAATACATTTTCCACGTACGTAATGAGCTATCAAATGACAATCAAACATCGATATGAACATAAACGATATTACTTTCCGGTCCCCCTAATAGATAATATTTTTACCTGTTTTTTACCAGTCACACTATTTACAAGGCAAGGCTTTAACATTACTGAGTTAATGAACATATTATGACATATCTCAATGTGATAAACGAATATACGATATTTGCAAAAAGTGTATTTTGTATCACCTGTGTAGTATAGCAGAATCATAAGAAAAGATTTATTTTCGTCTCGTTTAGTTTCATCTGCTTTTTACCTCGCCTAACTAGTCTCTCAGCTTTTTATTACATCTGCTCTTTTTTCATTTTACCCATTTATTACATCTCGTTTCTTTACATCTGTCTCTTCTGTTTTCTTTTTCGACACTTCTTCTTGCCAAGTTTGATCCCTTGGAGGATTTAAAATAAGATATCTTTAAAAATTAAAAAAAAACTGTTAAATCTTCCGGAATATCTTAGTTTTGACTCCGTAGTCCAACTTTGTAAGGTACTAATAATATCAGTGTAAACGTGTAAAACACAAACACCACATAATTTTAAGTCATTCGTTAAAAAACCGTGATATTGTTTATTGTTATACAGGTTGATTCGTTATACGTGTAAAAGGTTTAAAGGCGTGAATATAGCCCATTAGTTTTCAATTGATATATAGTACATCCTATGAAAATGATTAAAAAAACGTTATGACAATAAAATTAGTAAAAGCATTTTCATAATTTTATTACTACATATTAAAATAATTTTCGTTTTCTCCATCAGTCTTTGCAGACTTTGTACTGCCTGAGGTTATTGGGCTGCATTGCTATAAGAATAAATTTATTTCATTTATTTCACATTGATTTCTGTACACAGGTGGATTGGAAATAAGCGCAATAACTTTAAAACATTTTGCTGAGTAGTGAGCTATACATTAACTCATTTAAAGATTTTACAACTATAATAAAATATACTGCATTGTAACATACATTAATTTAAAAGGATTTAAACATCTCGGCAAAAAAAAGTATAATATTGCAAATAAACGTATCGCTCGGTGCTTCTAAAGCAAATGCAACACGAGCCAAACGCTATCCAAATGATCTCATTAACGAAATTATAATTGGAATTCCCGAGATTACCGTACACAGACGCTAAAAGCAACTCTGTGTTCTGGAGGGCGCCACTGCAGCCGTGATTACTCCTGCGCTTGCGCATGTCGCTGTTAATTAGCCCGGGGACACCGCTTTCGCACTCCCCCGCCCTAAAAAGGAGATATCTTGGTCTTAAATGTGTTTGTCACCTTCGTTTTGTTGTGCACCCCATGTGGCTCGCAGTTCCATAATGTTTTTATTTCGAATTAGTTAATTTCACTTTACTAAACCATGGACGGCGTTTATTTGTTTATTTTTAATGTATTTTACGTTGCTATTTATAATAACTATTCTTCTAGATGCTTCTTTAAGACGCACAGGCTATTTATTATCATCATTATTTCTGCCGAAAGACTGCTTTCGCTGATTATAAACCTTCTCCAGCAACGTTCAATACGACCGGTCGGTAGCGGCTTGCATCTTGCATCTTCCGACTATCTTTACAAAGTTTTCTTTCCACCTTGTAGATGGACTTCCTCTGCTGTACTTTCCAGGCCGTGGTCTCCAAATCAAAACTCCATTGTAAATCTTGTTCAAAGAAAAAGGCCTCTCCGCCAAATGCAGTTTAATCCCATAATTTTGAAAAATTTGTTGTAACTTTTGACGATCATAAACTCGCTCTTTTAAAAGTCAATTAACTTTCTTGATACAAATTTACATAGATATTTTTTTTATTATAAGATACATGCATTTAATTAAATTCAAGGACGAAAGCTTAATAAACATTATGGTAAACTATGTATGCAATTAAAACTAGCAACGCGGATAATGTACGACAATGTGTCGGTTGCTTTTTGACAAAAACAGATTCCACGGGTTTCTCCCTTTTCCTTGGCTCCTTTGAAAACATCTGCTCGGGCTATCACATATAATATTACCAGATAAGGAGGCTGCTAGGATCTTGGATTGCTTTGGCGGACCTTTCATGAAGTGACCAGACGGGAAAAAGAATTTTCTGAGTCTAGAAAAACCGCACCTCGACTTAGTCGGTTTGAAGTTCTTTTCTAACAGTAATACCACTTCGGAATGTTCTGACAAATGAAGTGCCAGAGAAACTACAACAACGCTTGGATGGTGACGTTACCTACGTACCTACCTACATACGAGAATGTAAAATGTCGTAATGGATGTTTCTTAAAAATAAAAATGCTGAAGATCACACCATCGTCATCATCACCATCATTTCAGTTACATGACGTCCACAAACACATTGTAATCATTTTCAAACAAAACTCCAACGTAACAGTAACATTTTACGATGTAGCATTTTATGTCTTGAATCAACAACTTCCCACGCAAGTAGACATCGAAATATTTTCCCACATTTAAAAAATATCGAGTCCCACTCTAAAGCGAAGGCTTGAACAAAGTATGACCAAAGTGTACGACATCGCTGCCTCACTATTGGTAGGACCAGCACACAAAAACCGGCACGAGGAACGCCACACACGATATTACATAAAACACATAGAGCCAAACTGCCGAAGAAAAAACTCGACATGGAGCCACGAAAAAAAAGAGGAGGCCCGCAAATACACAATACGCTGGAGTCCGCACTTGTATTACTTCATTCCGTTGCTTCTGTAAGGCGGTGGCAATGCGAGCAAAAACGAAGCGGGCGAGGCGCGGTGCGCGGTAGCGAAATAATAAGATCGCCCAACAAAATAAAGAAATGCCCTCGAAACAAAAGGAACGCTAGTGAAATAAGGCGAAAAGGTTTAAGCAGTGACGCCGTGTGGCCCGACTCTTATTGTCTTCGGTCAGCACGGAGCGCGAATCGCGGATGCGGCATTTTACAATCTAGTTATGTTTTATAATGTGATATCCCAAAATAAAGTCTATAAGCGCTTTAGGTATAGAAAATAATCATTATTACAAAATCCACACATGCATCAAATTAAACCAAAGAAAATTTTTCAAAATAGGATTTCAAAGTCGGATTCACCATTCCGAAATGGCAGTAGTCTATATTTAAATATATATGTAAATATCTTCTTTTCATTCGTCTTAGTGGTCGTGGTCATGTCCTGCTCAGTCCTGGTGCCCCGCTGCTCTCACTATGCGTCGTCATGTAGCTCGGTGTTTGTTTGTATTCATTTACAGACTTATTAGTGACAGTTTTTATTGTGTCTGTCCATCTTGTAGAGAACCTTCCACGAGATCGCTTGCCTTCCACTTTGCTTACACCACCTAATGTTCCATTGAGTCCTCATTACGGGTGATATATTCAATGAACTTGAGGATTCGTATTTGCACAGTCGATAATAGCCTCTCCTTAATGTTCTTTAAGGATCAAAACGTTGGTTCGGTGCCCCGTCTACGGGATTTTGAGCAACCATTTCATATATATATATACGTCTTCACTTTTCGAAAGTACTTAACAAACCTTATTCTAAAGAATAAATATTTATTTCATTGTTGTTAGTTTCATTGAATAATATCACGTTTTAATATTTATCTCATTTCCATCGGTATAAATACGTAAATAAATACCATAAGCGGTCCCGAATAAATAATTCCGAACCGTAGAAACGAACGAAACTTCAATGTAACTATAATAACGAATCTTCAATGCAACAAACTTGCCTAGTTTATCATATTTAAATACTAAATACTTCATATACTGATCTCTCGCCTCCTGAATTTTTTCTTACATGCAATAAGCATTAATTTTACTTTGAGACTTTGGTACAATATAAAATTCTTTGGTTATATTCATGGTTAAAATATTATTATACTATTTTTCTATAGTTATTATATTACTATACTATTGTCTGTTAGTTTTATACTATTAGCATTTACAACATAATAACACTATTTTACCGATAAACTAATTACTTTAATAAAATTACTTACGCGATCTTTATTGATGCAACCACAACGTTAATATCTGGCGCCAAACACACAGACTTAGGTTATACTAATTTAAGGTTCTAAAGAAAGCTGTAAATAAATTACTAGAAGAGAGCTAGGTTAGTCAGTTAATTAGTTTTTTATTGTACACGCTGGAAAATATATAGTTGCATAATAATAAAAAAGTACAACAGGTGGTCTTATCGCGGGGCAGTTTCTTTCCAACAACCATTACAGGTAGAAAGGTACCATTTTGTATCTCTGAAGCAATGAGTGACGTGGTCAAAAACGATTTTTAATTTTAAAAGCAAGTTTTATCATAGGCATATTAGTTACCATGAGCTCAACATTCTTACGTTTATTTAATTATTTGTTAAATTCTAAATTCTCTCTATCTTGTTCTTCTCTTTGATACTTCACACGAGTGAAGAAATATTATAATCATATTTCAGCTATGAGACAGATGGGCATAGGTCTCTCCCAGAAATTTCCAATAGTACCGTTTCGAAAGGCCTGAAACATGAGCCTTCTGACAACCTTAAGGGGTCGTCTGTTCCCCTTGTAGACATACAACGCATCGCTTGCCCACCCGTATCTCTACTCCAGAACTTTTCCATACTCTGAGGAGTTTTCTTGCAGTCGTATCAAACGTTACGGCTCAACTTTTCTGATCCTCACGACTTAAATATGGAACGATCTGCTGGCTTCCTCGTTTCTCCAGAATTTTAACGCTAGTCTAATCAGGGTCAGGGTAAGCCTTCTGAGTCTGCACGCATCATTTTGGGCCACATCATCACTTTCCATCAAAAGAATTGGTGGTCAAACGAGAACAAGAAAGCGTTAAAAAAAATTATTATATATGTCCGAAACAGCCGTCTGTTTTACTCGGATTTTTATGCAAACTCAAAAATATACGTTTTAAACTAATTACAAAATATTTAGGTTTTTTAACCAAAACAATACGATTTTGAAAGAACTATTTTATAAAAAAATATTAATGAAAATAAATATTATAAAAAATATATCAACTTCATCGATCGTCGAAGCTCCTTGTAATCAAAGATACTGTTTAAAAAAATACTCGCGAATGGAATGGTCCAAGTACATCATTGTTGCTTCCGATCAAACCGCCTCCGCGAGAAAGGAACTTAATGATCTTTATTACATGGTGATAAAGTTCAAAATCGTTTAACAATTGTATTAATTAAGTCGAACGGGATATATGAGACTGGCCGTGACAGTATGTGGCCATTGATAAATCAGAAATGGACTAACGAATGCTGTGCGGACTAGATCTATGAAATAATCGCATAAGTTAATATGGGAATAAAGATTTCAGAATAGAGTTTTTTTTTTATTAAAAGAGTTTGAACACAAGATGATTATGCCACTGACGAATATAAAAATATTAAAATTAATTAATATAAATATTTTTTTATTCAGACTTTTAAAACATCTTAAGACAATAAGATCATAGGTTAGAATTAGTCATAAATCATTAACAAACTTTTTACTACTTATTTCCAATTTAGCACAGATAAATAAAATCTTCTTACATTAATTTAATAACAGCATAGATTATATTAAGTCAGTCACAGCGTCTTCATAGATTAACGAGACAACTCTTCATTGTGCCGTTGGTGCGTTGGTATTTATACCTATCAACAAGCAATATTCGTTATTTTTACAATCAGCTTTTTACGAATAGTGTCTACCATTCGATAATCAATTTTCAACAATTAAATGCTATTACAAGCGGACATACATATCTTAATAATTTTTGAAATAAGAATTGCAATTAGAAATATTCCTGTCAAGAGTACGGTTACTCAATTGAGCAATACACAGAAATATGTCGACGAATAATTTCCTGACAGTCAGCTAAAATTCCTCGAAAGGTATACCGCATTGTTGGTACTGGTAACTCTCCTTTTGCGGCGATCTCTGTTCGAATATCACTTTGATTGCTATCTATATTTTTTCACATACCTGCTCACTAAAGTTATTTTCCTCTTAAATAAAAATAAAAGCAAACGCTAAATATCAATTCACAAAAAAAGAATAAAAATTGTGTATATTTCATTCAGTTATAAAACTAAATACAAAAAGAATGTTATTAAAATAAATAATATTTACTTAATAAATTCAACTTGCGTAGTGTAAATAACAGAAAAAATCTGTATTCCGAGCTAATAATAACTTTCTACTTATAATGGTCAAATAATTGCGAATTCAAAGGTGCGTATTGAATTTGAATTTGAACATGCACATCTTATCAATGATAATCAGGGAAATAAAGACAATAGGAGTTGCGTTTAATGTTCTTTTAAAGAATGTATAGATGAGCAGAGAATGATTTAAACAAAACAAACAAATATGTAACCTATTAGTTACATCTACATTATTTCAGAACCACAGAAGCTTTGAATAATTTTAATTAAATATTTTGTTAAGTTAATTATATTCTTTTGTATTTTACACAAGCTGACGCAATCAAATTACTTCTTTATTTTATAATTTAACATTGAACTTTGCGTTATGTTACAACTACACATATCTCAATGTAAATACTTCATTAATATATTCGTATATTTCACGTAAGTTTTATTACAGTAATAAGCTAGAACGGTTTCCAATTATGTAACAAGTACTGAATAACTTGGTGTAACTTAGCGCAAGAGCGTATCACGGAATCGAACGCGGAACGCCTCGCATCCGGAGCGACTGAGGCCGTCACAGGCTGCTCCTGCATTACAATCGTCGCGCCAACCTGTGCACTCGTATATCATAAATCAGTCGATGCAAGTACTGTCGCGCACAAAAGTAATAATACCAAATTATTTTAGTAGTCGTTGGATCCAGGCAGTGAAATGCCGATGCAGTGAGCCTCTATGGGCAGGCGTGATGATGATTTTAGTATTAAAGGCCTCCAACAGATTTTCTATCGATAAAAGTTACAAACCAGTCGCGGTCTAGTAGGAAAAATAAATAAAACACATTTCATTGTGATCGCTTTATCTATTAATTTAATTTATTTTTATGATCAACAACGATTAAATTAAATAATCTAATTCGCACACTGATAGACCAAACATTACCATCATCATTTCAGCTGTAGAACGTTCACTGCAGAATATAGGCCTCTTCAATAGATTTATAGCATTTTACGCAAATCCTAACAATTTCGTCTATACCTTATTATACATCAATTGTTAATACTATTTGTTTAGTTTTGATTGACTTTGAGCTTTGTATACGAATATAAAAGATTTTTTTACTGTTTCCGTCGTAATTTTTTTCTCCTCTCGTACCATAAGATCTTTAATAAATATTTTGTACAAATAACTAATGTGATTTTGTTTCATAAAAATTTTTAATTTCACCTAAAGAACGGTATGAATAAACTACTTATACAGGATAATTTTGTTTTTAAGTTTTAAAGGGGTGAATATAAAGCGCATTTGCGGTCAATTAATTTATGATGTACCATATCCAAAAATCGTTTCAGAAATAATAAAATAAAGTAAGAAAAAGCGCTTCCAAAAGAGGATTACTACACATTAAAATTAATTATTGTTTATTATAATATATACCTATAGACTGTACAGCTAGAAGTAATTGGCCTGTCTCAATTTAGTAAAAAAATAATGTAACATGTATGGAAATTGGTGTAAAAAATTTAAAGTTATTTGTTGAAAAATGAGCTATATCTATAAAGCTTGTAGACATATAAACAATCACCTGTATATAACATTATTTTAAATAATGGCTTGCGTTTAAAAATATTTGTATATATTCAAATTTAAAAAAAAAATTGTTACTACGTATGTTATATGTATAAACATAGTACCTTATGTACACGACTGTACGTCGTGATTTACACAGCACCGTACTGCGGCACTCATATCTCTCAGAATTCACTAACTCCGGAACCAGGAGCTATCTGTTAGGGCTCGGACGACATGTTACTATTTATACTCGTATGTTAGTTATTTGTGTTGGCATAATTGCGAAAAAAAATATTTTCGATAGCACAACTTTGGCTGAAAATATTTTCTTTCATAATTTTACTGCAAACACGGTATGCCTCTTTTTATCGTATACAGGGTGATTTGCTACATAAAATATAGCTCAGATGAGTATATCCATATGTCATTGGTTTCAGAAATAATAAATAACTTAATGATGATAAAGTAAGAAAAAGCGGTTTCAAAATTCGGATTATTACCTATTAAAATCAATTATTATTTACTGTCTGTCCCTGTAGATTTTAAACTGATAGAAGTTATTGGTCTGTCGCGTTCCAATAGAAAATTCAAATTTATGCAACAAATTTCAGAATGACAATTTTACTACTTCTGATAAATGAACCATTCACCTATTTAAAACCTTTACACCTATAACCAATCATCTTGTATACATAATGCTTAGAATTTTTCAATTTGAAGCAATTGGAATTACAAAATGTCTATCAAGTTTTTACCAATTGTTAATACAATCATTTGTTTTCGGGCTCTCATTTATTCCTTTTAAAGTACCAAGACTTATATCAAATATATCAAAACAATCGTATTTCCGAAATTGAAATTCCGGAATTCCGAACACGTTTTTGGCCATATATATGTAGAAGTTATGTATAACTTTAATTATAAGAATGCATATTGCACTATTCTTATATTTTTAATAACATCAATACGTCCCTGTGTTCACGTCGCAGTCGATCATATAAACAAGACAAACGAAGAAACGACGAGATAAGGGTAGGGACACACGCGCGCTACCCAATTAAAATCTTCATTAGGACTTCCGCGAAACGCAACTCCGTTTCGTCCCGCCATTATAACCTAACATAAAGATTAGAGCCTGAAGTTTGGGCAGCCATTTTAATCTTTATAAAACATTTATTATTTAGAATAGAAATTGAATAACAATGTTGATCGAGTGTAATGTAATTTTAGATTAACACTAAACATACCACTACAAGTCATATAACCTATTTTGAACTTTTGCATTGAAAATGTAAAAAATAAGAGGAACAGCGGATCAAAAATTCTTATTTAATTTAAAATCAACCAGGAAACGTAAATTCGGGTCATTTGACCGGCTATTGTATTAATAAGTACATAGTGTTAGTATGAAGTATTGAGGAAGCTTTACAAATAGAGGAATTTATAAATAAACAAAATTGTCTATCTTAATTGAAATAAAATTCTTTTAGGTGCAGTAAACCGCGTGTCTGTTCCATACGGAACACTATTTTATATTGCTTAGATTGATAAAGTTACTAAACCAAACAATAATGATTTCATAATCAAGTGACGCGTGACTTGCTTGTTGTGACGAAGTTTATCTTATTCAACATGTAACTCTTCTTTTTTTTCTATAATACCACTTTTAATACTCTTCCAACACTCGGAAGGGATTTTCAAAATCTTTTACAGTTGGTCGAATTTTGTATTGCATTATTTATTAAATATAATAATTCTTAAATTATATGTAAACCTAGAATTATCCCACAAAAAGTAAAATTACTATGACATTAACTTAAGATCTCTCGTCCAGATCTCTTGTTGCTCTTCAGGCGTTACTCGAAGTCCGTCTCCCGTCAACGAAAAAATTTTCCTCTTCTCTTAAAGTGCGTCGACGATACCGCATATATTTTTACCTATATAGATTCAAGTATAACACGTATAGAACCGAAGATTATTAGACATGCAGACTGCGTAATTGATTTTAAACTAAAAATAAAAATAAAAATGAGAAACATGTGAACACTCTACAATAATAATGTTTTTAACTGCCAAATTCCCAAAACAGAAAAGATACTCTAAATCTAAACGATTCCTAACTAAACAGTTTACTAAAAAATCAAACTAACAAAATATTACAATAACCGTGCATTAATTTAGTTAGAATTGAAAGGCTCTATGGCTGATGTGATCCATGAAGGTAAATAGCAGGCGATATCTGAAAAAAAAACCAACACACGCAAAACGCACATCATGGCGTACGACAATGATTCGATTCGAAACGTAAATGGAAGAAGCGACCGACGTGAAATCAATGAGAGCTTTAACACCGGCATCATGTAAATTATTGCTCATAAAAGTGTCATTTTCGACATACCCGTGACGTCACGACCGGGAATTAAATCTACGATCAGAACTGAACTCTAACCTTTTAAATTAGAACACACAATCGCACGAACACATCAAATATAGAACCTTTTCATTATTCGCTTATTATAATTGTCATCTCACTCGAAATTTACAGTAAACTTGCTACCGTTTATAATTCTAAGCCATAGACAATAGTGCGTCAAAGTACGCGTAGCTGATACATGTTTAAAATAGGACAAAAGCTGTCAGGGCAGTAAACCTCAAACGTCGCGTGCATCTGTGTGCGTTGGTACGAGGGCACGCACACAATCACACGGAGACGGTAATTTACATACGGGGCGCAGGCTCGGAGCAGGAGGGAAGATATGGAGGGTTGTCGGTTGAAACGCGAGAGAGAGAGATCACTATACCGTTATCCAGAGGTAAAAAATGGAAAAGTGGGCGGGGGATTACATTATAGTAGCGAAAGTAATCGATATTCAGTTTCGGTACGCGAGTGTCAGGACTGCACTGGTGCACCTTCGCACGCGAGGTGGTCAGGTGGTGCGTAGGTTTTATGAGCCCCCGAGAGGTTTCAGCCCCGACGGTTTTCCGTCACCACCTTTGATTACACTCGAAAACGTATCTACAAGATTTTTATATTATTCAACACATTTTCTATAAATTAGACTTTGGCACCTATATTTCTGTTTGTTTTACTTACAGGAACTTCGTGGCAAAGATATATACTAATATTATCTATTTTAATCTTTTTGTGCAATGTTCATACAGCAGTTTTTGTCTTCAAGCACATAAAGTAATTGATTCTTCGTTGTCGCTACAACAAATAGACGCACTCTACAAGACATAGGTCTCCCTCAAAGATATATATGGGTGGATATGCCATTATCGCCACGATTAGCAAGCGGGTGGATGATAGCAGTGTGGTATTACGGCACAAGAGAACGCTGCTACCCATCCTCTGAAAACTTATTTGTGAGCAGTTGCAATCCTATATAATTAATACACAAAGTTGAATTATATAAGATCGTATCTCAAGAATTGAACTCTCAACCTTAGTTATCTTTTCATAGTCTTCTACACAAGGGCTACTACTGCTTAAATAATTTATTTATTTATAACTCGAAACATGGTTGCATTTTTATTTTTAAACTTTTTTTAACGAGAAAAGTAACTGGCAATCCAATTTTTTGACCATTGTTACGTCATCAGGATATTCATCCTCGATCATCATATCACAAGGTCAGACAGAAGACTAAGTTAAGATCCTACTGGTTTTATAGAAAAACCTCTGGGGGAAAGATTATGGTGATGAGCCATCTATTGTGATATATATCGTCTATATAGGCCCTTCATTACCTTCCTGGCCTTTAAAGCCATTGTTGTGAGACCTACGGTAATTTTAGAATAGTGGCCTCTCGTTCCATATACGAAATTTAACTTAATCCTCTTTATAGCTAAATTATATAAATATACTTTCATTTAAATAAAATCGGTGGTTAATTTCGTTAGCTCAAAGTATGGTTAAAATTTGAACACTACTCATCGCAAGTTTTCAACATATGGTAGTCAAATCAACTTTATGTGGACTTACTTGCGATACTACGACGTGTGAATTGTGTTATATTATCACTACACGCAAATAATAAAACCAAAAGAAGAAACTTATTTTATATAGCATCTGAACAGCGTCGAAATATTATTCATTGAATCATACATTGTGTATATTATAGGAATATTGTTAACACCGCACATCTTCTGAGAAGTTATGTCTTCATAATTGCTGCAAGATTAATATAAACACTTCATATTATGTTTATTTTTTAACTGTATAGAATAACTATGTACAATGATACATAACGTGTGCAGATGCAAGAAAGTAGGCAATTCAAAATATGAAATCATCCATTTTTTTTTGACTTCCTAATCTAGTAAAATAATAGTATGTGGCGGCCCCAGCTGAAGTACCCCCAGAAGCCTGCAGGCTTCGCTACCTTATAGGAGGTCTTAAACTACGCTACTTCTGCGCCCTTAAACCTTACCTTAAACGCACAAAAACTGCAAATGCCATTTAGGCAACAGTAATAATCCGGTCCGAAAAAAAAAACTATATGAAGTGTGGTTTTCATGAACCTATAAAAAGAGTAGGTTAATAGTATATGATTTTTTATAAATAATGTCTATAGTAAACGTTCTAGAAGCTTCCAGTCTAACAAATCAAAAGAGCGTCCGTAGCGAAACCGGGCAAAGGGCCACCTCAATTCATTATTAATACGCGATAGCCAAGGGTCAATGGGGTATCAAAGATGCAGCGTTTAGAGCAAATGAGGCGTGGGACATTTTGCGCATAATTTCACCGGCCGGCCATCCCAACAGCGACCGGGGAATGATAAAACGTTTCCTTTACTCATTCCTTGGGCGACATTAATATTTAGAAAATACGTGCTACGTGCTATGCGAGTTGAATTTATATCTATCTGTTGAATCAGTAGTATATCGGTGTTTCACTTATGCCTCAAATTCTCTGTTACGTTTAAAAAAGTAATAAGTTCACTAAACATGAATCATCGCCATAGACTAATAATAGGGCCAGCAGGAAGCGGTCTTGTCAAATGAGACGTCAAGTTGAAAACTTACTATGACTTAGTCTTGTAATATTCCTTTAGTATAAATACTGGGCCTTATAGGGATTCTCAACCTGATTTTTGATTCAAGCAAATTAAGCATGGCATTCTTTTCAAGATGTACCAAAATGGTCACTGTGAACAATCCGATCCGAGTAATAATATAATGAATAGATATATATGTACTTCCATGTCAAATATCTTCTTTCGCTTCCGTAAATACATAACGATGCAATTAGCGGTGTCTACTAGTATACTAAATCTATCAATGAATTTAAAATACTATGACATATGTATATAATATCTGTCTTCGTACCATAACCGCTGATAAAGACAATAAAATTATTTAAAAACGTATTTATTTTTTTAATTTGGGATTTAGACTATCTCTACCTTTTCAATAAATATGTGGGGTCCACATTCCGTAATCAGGAGGACAGACAAAGTATACTAGATAATGATAAAAGACCACCACTATTTCTATAGATCGCCTGAACCAATAAGAAAAAAGTCCTGAAAATGAAGAAAAGAAGTATAAGAGAAAAGGAGCCAAGATAGAGGAAGAAGAAAGAGAAAATAAAAGGAATAAGTTACTCAGGCAGACCAGATCAGGACGCAGAGTTAAATTCACTAATTTTAATAATCCATGAAACGGTCTTTGAAGGAGAGTGATTTGGGCAACTCTACATATGTCATCTGGCACAAAACGTCAATGAGACATAAAAACATCCATAAGTATAAAAAAAATTATGAGAAACTATGCTATGCTATCTCTAATTTGCACTCGGAGATAATATTCATGTTAGCTGAAAATAGTATATGCAACCGCTTCACAAATAGTATATTATAACACAATCAATACACCACTCGGTACGTGAACGTAAAACCCGTACCACGTAAATCTAAATCAGTATTTACGTGACGTAACGGAGCGTCGAGACGCGAGAGCAGGGGAATATTTATATAGTGATAAAATCCATTTACGAGTGCGCTACAATGCGGGACGTACAAACTTTATTTCCATAGCTTTCATATCTAGCAGTGGTGCTCTAGACACGCTAGTGATGTCACGTCATGACAACATGTCGATGAAATGAAAATCGTTAAATCATAATCAGACATATACAACATGATTAGTTAAAGCTACAATAGCTTTAATGGTGTGAATGTTTAGTAAATTAATGTATACCATAAAAATAATGTAAAGATGATGTAGTAAGAATACGTTATATTATTACATGGTGTTTGGTTTGAACTATACTGATATATACTGATATTATAAAATATCTAATCTGTTCTAATCAGTTCTTTCCGAGATTATATATATATATATATATATATATATATATATATATATATATATACATATAAATGCTCATTAGTCCTTATTTAAAAACCAACTCACCTGATGGAAAGCGGTGATGAAATTCGGTGATGAAGGACGCAGTCTCAGTATGTACCTATTGGCTTTGACCCTGAATAGACAATAAAACGTTAATTTAAACAAATGATGACTAATTGTATTAAGTTTTAATTTTTTTTTACGATTTCTTTATCTTTGTACTTATTGTAAAGCCTTAATTACGTGAAACGATAATACACTTTCATATCTGCTTCATTAAATTGACATGATATGCACTTCACGTTATTCAAATCTTTCGAAAAACACCCCATACATTAATTAAAGACAATTAACGTAACATTTTTCTTTTTCGTAATAATGTTGAAATATTTATTAAGTAATTAATCAATTCATTTTATTAATCATTTTTTATACCAAAATACTGGCCGATCCGTGATCTTCACTCTAAAACCTTAAAGCCCCAGCTGTGATTTGATTTATCGGCTTCGGCCATACTTGATTCGATCTCGTAGAGAAATCATATTCGCCTGTTTTCGTTGTGACTAAGAAATTTTCAATTGTATTTAAACATCCATCGATTGCATAATATTTAAGTTTATTTCATTGAGTTACTATTTATAATGTTTTTAGTAGTAGAACAAAGTTTTTGTAAGTTCAAGGACCCTTCCGATCCTTGAACTCACCTCAGACGAAGCTGTAAAAGCCTTCGGGCAAAGTTTATTATACATTGCTGATAACATTGGGAAGATATTATTCTGTAGAAGCGCTATGTCGATCCTACCGTAAGGTATTATTTATAGGAAACCGTAACCTGCGGTGTTTACCAACGTGGAGGTAATTCGAAAGTCGTTCGCTTAAATATAAAAAGATATATATGTTATATAAGGAGGCGTAAGAATTTTAGATAGGCTAAGGTTAGAAAAATATCGCTATGTAGTACAGTGTTATTTTTATCGATACTCAAATTGCTTGTTACTCATCCCTAACGTCCGAAGCCACCCCCGGGTTTTCCTTCAATTTTCCTTTTTCTGCGATCTCCACTCACTTAATTGACGAAGAATTTTGATTGGTCCGGGTACATGGCGGGCCCGTGTTTCTATGCGCCCGCGACGTCGTACATTTCCGTTTTTTTTCCCTCCATCTCGGTCCGGTCTCGTTTATTATTCCTCTCTTATTTTAATGGTTAGGTTCGTTATTGTACGACCGCGGAGCTTCCCAATATTATTTTGCGACTTTAATTGCTGGCTCCGCTTCTGTTTTCGCTGGAGGATTGTTGACTGAAGAGCTCGCGGTTTGTGTATTTTTTATATGTATTTTCAGCGTTGAAAATATTTTCGGTTATTTTTGTAAGTACATCGTATACGTGGAGTTTTGAGCGAAACGTAATTACGGGAATTTTATTATATTGACCGGACCGGCTGGTTTGTGTGCGTAAACCGTGTATTAAGGTTGTCATAAACATTGTTATATTCAAGAAAATTCTATGATGTTTTACAGAATTTAACGTCCGCCTACAGTGTTTTTACTATATTACCTTTAACAGATTAGTAATTATCAAAGGGTTTTAGATTGTCGAAAGAAGCAAAATGCAGGTAGATTCTAATCGATTTATAATGTAATCTATGGAAAAGGCCTCTTTCCATTAGCGTATTTTCTTCTGCTGAAATGATGATAATGATAGAGCGTCATGTCCTTTAGTATTACTGCAGTATATACATTTTATTAAACTTCGTATTGACATTGAAAATAAATTTTCGTATTAAAATATCGAGAACCTCATCCGCGCAGACCAAAAAGATGTAATTGCGTATAGAGTAACATTTCAATCGATCAGCAATTATTCGTCAAAGGTGGTACATTTGAATGGGAGCTGATTAAACAGTACCGAAGCGGACAGCCCCGACAAAACGGCGCACGCAGCTCGGGGATGGCCCAACAAATTTTCCAGAATGGTCGCCCATTCAAACGTCAGACCGTGCCCATTGTGCCGCCGTCCTCGCTAACCAGCACACGGAGGTATTCTTTCACTTGGCTGTATCGATTGCTGAACAAAAAGCTGTCTCTGTCTCAATCGCTATGAGCTTCATCGATTATTACTCGATATAGTACTTTACTGTCTACATAAACACACTACAGACACATTACTCTTAAATTATTTTTGTAACGGTTTATTATTCACAATGCTCAAATTGGTTATAAGGCCTTTAACTTATAATACACATAACATGATTTTTTTTAAAAAAGCATAAGGTAGCTTGGATAAACTTCATTAAGGAGGTAGCATAGCAGTCACAAGAGAAGACTTGGCGACATGTGTAGTATATTGTCACCTGCGGTAGCGTAAACTAGCAGAAACGATGACCTAAGCAATAAACATATTGAAATAGTTTTAAAGTTCCTGCATTTACAGGATGCATTACATTTTGAAGTATGGCGTAATGTGACCAAATAGTGGAAGATGGCGAACTTAAGAGGTCCCTATCGGTGTATTTACACAGTGGGGTCAGCATAAACCAGCGTGGTTTGACATTTTTTGTCTGTTCCAGGCAAATCAATTCTGCTTAGCTATAGCTCAAGCTTTCGTGGAATCCCAAACTTTAACAAACAAACAAGACTTTCGTGTCGGATTACGGCGCCTATCGTCTCTTAACAGTAATACAAAGGACACTACCTAGTATCACTGGTTATATACAGGGTGATTGGATTTCCAATCAAGTTGTAGAAGATTTATACTATTCGATGTGAATGCGGCTAGCCGATTTAAGCTTCGTGCAGATTCATCGAAATTTAGTTCCCGGAAACGGAAGTCCGTGGGCAAGACATTTACAGCTGTAAAGTTTTTACATATGTTTTCAATCACTCTGTATAAAGTGATCACTTAGATATACATTACTTTAATCTGTTTTTTTCTTTTGGAATCCGACAGGCCAATAACTATACATGCACCCCTTTGCAAGCGTTTACACTCATTTACTAACACCCTGTAGCTATAGCACAGATATAGACAGTACGTATACGTCTGATGTTTTTTGTAATATAATATAATTAAAAAGAAAAACTAACTGAGCCCAACATCCATCCAAAGAGGATATGTACAGAATGGCAGAGTATGTTTCAAGAGAACACTGATAATAATAACAAAAATGCGTATTAATAATAATATAAAGTAGCATTAAAAAAGTATCAAGAAGCTAGCTGCACAAATCAAGTAAAAGTGAAGATAAAGGAGGAAGAAGAAGAGGAAAGAAGAAAGAAATATGAATAGTATATAGAAAGATGAATTTAGAAATGAATAATATTGAAATTATATAGTTACAATAACCGCACACATGTACCTATTCCCAAATTAACTGGTTTTCTGGTTTCAGAGGACTGAGGCTTGTAGGTCGCGGGTTCGATGCCCGGCATACAATCTTACATAATTCACACTTTGTGCATTAATTACATTAGATTGCTAGTGCTCACAAGTTTGCAAAGGATGTATAGCAGCGTCCTCTGAGTACCATAATAACACCGTGATCGACAACCCGCCTGCCCAGCACGGCGATTACGGTAAATCCCCCATAGGTATGTTCGGTGGAGTTCTACGCCTTGAAGTGGGCGTCAATGACTCAATCAACGATATATACAAATATTTGTATTTCGTGTCAATGAATTAAAAAAATTTTCTTTGTTTATTTAGGAATAACTTAGCAATAACTTATCTAAAGAAAACTTCTCAGTATAAGTAAAGTTAACTTTACACTTTGCAATTTTATAAAAAAAAATTTTGAACGACTTGTTATTCTCGGCTTAGTAACAACAAATTATCTTCAGTTGAGAGTGATTTATGAGACGTGAAGAAATACTTCAAACCATCTACTCGAGCGTGTTAGGCTGTCGATGATTTTGACCCAATTAATACCGCCCAGCAACAGAGCTAGACCGCCCAGTGTTACCAACATAGAACTATAATGCCTTAGTACAGCTTTAGACATTTACAAGGCTATGTTCTATATTTAAATATTAAACAAAATTATTTAACATTTTTACGTACTACAGGGGCAAGGCAAACATTGACCTGATTATGGGAGTTTCTTATCAATAATACCACCACAAGGAGTGCAGAATAGATGGCTGCTGGGATCCTAAGAATCAGGATTGGAGGTCACGGAGCAGCCAATGCAGTGTAAGGCGTCCATCCACAAAATAGACAAACGATCTTGTTAGGGGTAGAGATAAAGAAGAAGATATTTTTTTATTTAATTTTGGAAATTTTAACAGAGCTCTTATTGGGTGCCAATCTATTTATTTTTTTAATATAACTAATTTTTTTCTCTACTCTGCTACGCAAAGTGGAGAAAGAAAACGGAGAAGAAGCAGGAAGATACTCAACAACAACACATTTTTTAATCAATCAATCAGGAAACACTGTTTGCAAGCTGCTTCCAACTGGTATTATAGGAAATCAACAGTGGACCCTACATCCAGCTATAAAAAACCTGAAAAGATGATTAGTATAGATAAACTTATACTATTGTAGACAATTGCAGTACAGTATCAACATCATGTGGTCAGAACACGCGTGCACTAAATTATGATATTAGAGTCTTCAAGAGTGATTTCAACTATACACTATGCCGTTCTTCAAACATATCATCATCATCATCATTACAGCAGTAAAATTTTAAATTTCGAACACGAAGATCGGTTAGAAGCGACCTACAATCAGCGTATGACGACGTGAACGAGGTCGTCTGTCTTGATTGATTCGTCAGCCGATGGACGTCCACTATAAGACATAATCGTCCTTGAAAGATCGCCGCGATGAACGTATCCTGCGTTACCCACATCCAGCGATTTACTGCGACCTCAACTATGCCCTCGTTCCACCAAGTGATAGGTCTGCCCACGTCACCTCTACCTATGGTTGCCACTCCATAACCTTTCGGCCCCAACGACCATCGGCTGCACGAGCGATATGCACTGCCGATTCAGACGAGAAATTCCTTGAGTTAAATCGATCGCATTGTTTACTAATAGATAATTCACATGAAGCCCTGATATGATAATTAACGAAAATTCTCTGAAGACGAGCCTGTATCAAAATTATCAATTTTTAAATTAAAGAATAATCAAAGGCAATTGGTGACGTGATTAAATTTTATCTTCAAAAAGGACAGACAGATTCAAATAGAACATATTTGATACTAGAATAATCTATTTATTTATTCTAAATAGCACGCCAACAGCTAAACATAACAGTTTACGTTAGTTTCGTATAACATTGTACAAATTTAATTACGTTTGCTTATTTTAAGCGTTCAAAGCCCTGCCTATAATGATGACTTGTAGATATAAATCTAAACGTTAATAAATAAATAAAACTAAAAAATAAAATTGAAAAGGCTCTCTTAATAATAATAAAATAAGTCACGGACAGTCAATGTTAGATGATAGACATTTTAAGTTAAAAAAAATAATATTAATTTTGAGGAATAACAGATAGCGAATACAAAAGAATAAATACAACGCAAGCCCCTTCGTTAATGTGTACTCGGAATTTATTTTCAAAAAAGTCGGATAACAAACGAAATCCATTTTAAAGGATCGGCTTCAGGGACATCGTCAAATTCAAATTAATCTCCCTTTGGCCGTGCAATTAAAAATTTCGCTCCGACGCGTAACAGAGGTCGAGAACCCAAAACAAAAATATGCAAAACGAGAAGCCGCGAGCCCTTGACACCGCCCGCACTTCAAGACTTCATTACAGCCCGACAAAGCCAGCTAAAGTACCGGCGGACGCACACAGCGTCGCGGCCTGTTTACAAACAACTAATTAGTCTGTGTGTGTCGGCGTGGTGTCCCACCCTGTGTGGGTGCAAGGCTAGGGTAAGGGGCCTCATGGCTCAGCTCATGTAAAATGCATAAGATACGCTTTCATACTGAGTCGACTCCAGTCGTCTGTCTCAGCGAACAACAGATGTTTGGAGAAAGCGACTTTTTGCGTGACCGTGAAAACGTAGGAAGACATTTTTGATAGTCTCACTGTCTTATCCCAGTTTATCTTACATTTAGATAACGACCTACTTATATTAGATACTAGCTGATCCCGCAAACGTTGTTTTGCAAATAAAAATTAAAGTTTTTAATTAACAAATGTAAGATAAGGGTTGATCGTAGAGGGGTGAAAATTTAGGTTTGTATGTATTTTTGTATGCTGTATCATAATAAAATAAAAACCAAAAAAATTGTCTAAAAAATTAAAAATTAAATTTAGGGGTGGACCACCCTTATCACTTAGGGGTATGGAAAATAGATAGTAGCCGATTCTCAGACATACTGAACACGCATGTAAAATTTGGTAAAAATCGGTCAAGCCGTTTCGGAGGAGTTCAAGTTCGAACACCGTGACACGAGAATTTTATATATTAGATTGTTCGTTAAGTATTCGCTATTACTTTTGTTATAAAAAGCAACTGGCAGATGGCACGTAATAATTTTATTTTGTCTTAAAAGTGTAGGCTGTTTATGTATCTACACCAACGCTGTTATTGAGATTTAAAATGAGTTTGCCAGATTGATATAAATATAAAGTATCTAGAAGACGAACCCTACCTTTTATTTAGAAGTTCAATCTAGTTTTTACTTTCCTTGTAAAATTATTTTATTCAATTATTGACAGGTATGGTCAAATAAACCTTACGGAGTATTTCGTTGAAATTTTAAAACATTTAGGACAATTAAGATAATTTTACTCAACTCAAACGTGTGTGTACGTAATGTAATTAAATTAAAAATTCTTTTGATACGAAATACACAATTAATTGTACTTATCAAAATAACCTGACATTAATTGCAACGATTCGATTGTTTTTTTTTTTGAGAAAATTCCTTTAATATTATCGGAAGCAAGAAGCTCGTTTCAAAATATAGGATAAAACACTATATCGTATTAACTTTTATAATTGTAAATTTTCCACTATATATATGAGTGTGTACAAGTATAATATACGGGCGGAAATGACTGATAGTTTAGGTACAGGTTTTCCCTGTTTAGATACTGTAGTTCGCAAAGACTTATAAATTCCACTTTATCTAGTTCCATTTAGATATAATACTCATGACGTGTTTTTTTTTGTTTCATTTCTTTATTTTTCTTTTATTATTATCTGACGGGTTATTTAAATTTAAAATTAGTTTTTATTTAAATTTTTAATTATCATATTACTAAACAGTTATTTCATTTTTTGATACATGTAAATGTTAGTTTTTTTTAAAAAAAAAAACTCGATTGTTACCTGTTCTTGCATATTGTAATTAAAGAAAGAAAATGGAATAATGATTTAGAATTTGTTTTTTTAACAGTAATTGTCATTCATGGAAAAAATATGTCATTTCTAAATCTTAACGAAAACAAATTAACATATCATCTATTACAACTTACTCGATAAGTGTTGGTCTTTATGAGTTATGCCATTAAATATCATCAGGGTACCAATTTTAAACTATTTAATCACAACACAGTTTAGCACCGGCTGTCTGGTCTTTGTACTGATTAAATAAATTAGCTTGTTGCAGTCGAATAGATAAAATATTTGAATGAAATATATTTGGGAGTTATAACTTCATTTATTTAATGTCTTGATTAACAACCTTTTTAAAGTAATTGTACCCTTTACATATTACAAGACTATTAATAATGTGGACATATTTTCATTGTACACCATACAAGTTGTTTAAATTCTAACACGAAGTGCGTGTGCGGTACGATTGACGTAAAATGTTTGACACCTACCGATGTGTGTTTTAAATAACTCGGTGGTTTAAATGGTTGAATAAAAGCGTCATATTTTATTTAAAATAGACATTTTTTTTATTTACCTCTAGCCATAACGAAAATTTGGAAAAACATAAACGAATAAGTTGGAACAATTATCTAATTTTAATGAAATTTTTACATATGTTGATTTGTTATAAGTGAAAAGCTTTAAAGGGATGAATGTGTACCTCCAACGATATATTTAGATAAATTGTTGTCAAAATTCCTATTACTTTATACGAAAATTTATTATTATTTACTATCTGTCCTCGCAGACAGCATTATCAGAAGTTATATTCTTATAAAAAGATATATTGATGTAACATATATCAGAGTAATCACAATGCGGTGTGGATATAGGTATAAAAGCTAAAAAAAATTTTTGCTGACAAATAAGCTGTACATTCACCATATTCACAGAGTTTATATACCACAGACATTAGACAATCATTATTTTTATTTCATTGCTTGTTCTTGATTTGTGTCAGTGTTTACTTGTAAATAAGGCTTAACTCAACCAAATATCTTATTTAACTATTTAGTAACTTAAGTCTTTAACTGTTTTTTTAAACGGTTTTATTTAGTTCGACCCGTACGGAATTTATTTGGGTCAAAATTAGAAATTGAAATTTAAGCACCTTCCCGTTGTCAGATTGATCCGAAATTTGGTACACACATTTAATTTAGATGACAATACAATATAATAAAATCAAAAACATTATAAATCTAAGATGGCCGCCGATACAAAATGGCGGATAACATACTTTTCCTTAACCCCCTCAATATGGGTATCAAATGAAAGAGCTACACTAGTAAAATACAATGATTATGTCAAAATTTAAAATTCAAGATGGACGCAGTTTCAATATGGCGGACTAGGTACATATTTTTCCACAACCACCACAATATGGGTATCAAAAAACCGTTTAACTTAAAAGTTTTTTAAATGTATTTATTAAATAAACTAAAATAAAACCAGTACATTTTTTATGCTTTTTAATTTTTTTTTTATAATTTTATTAGTTGATCTTTATCAATTTCCATTCATCTATTTAAATCTTTTAAACCTGAAACTGATCACCTTGATTCATCATAAAGTACTTATGCATCAGTGATCGAAAATCTATTACTTCCTTAAATCAGTGCATTGTTTTCAGTTGTAATTTCAAGTTCTTGTCTTCTGTTGAATAAACAATATGGGATGCCGCTAACCTACATACTCGTGCGACAATAAGCGTGACCTTATTCTGGTTGCGACAAAAGTAGCGAGCGTGTCGTGCATCGTAATGGCAAGGTCGTCGCTCCCGGGTACTCTGTCGACGGCAACTCCCTCCACTCCATAATATCAGAAACTGGAGAATTTTTGATCAAACTCAACCGTATATAGTTTCAAATAACTCGCAGCTGTCAATGCTCAGTCAAAAGCCGAAAGTAATGCATTTGATGAATTAAAAAAACGCAATTATTTGCTAGTACGTAATTTTTTATTTGATTTCATTAATTAAAACTGCCAACAGAATAAGGAACAAATTAGTTTGAAATATATCAATGAACTTGGTAAGGATATTCGACCAAGGTGTATAGAATCCATTATATCTCTGTCAGTAAAATCGAGTAAGCAATATCCATTGACTTTCTTATACCAGTAAATATACTATCTACGAAATCTATCAAATCTATACTGTGATAATCGCAGATGTACAAAAGTGAGCTCAGCGATATACCTGATAAATCATCGCTAAGATTCGAGATATATGTCTGCTTAATTTTATTATGGTTAATTATAAGGCGACCTATTAAGGTCCTTCAAAAAAGACTGGATGTAGGCAACTTTCTACCGCTCTTATTGATATTATATGATGACATACTTAGAGTATTTAAAATTTAAAACTCTTTGGAGTACGTTTTTCAATTTTTATCAACATGTGTTCTTATGATTGTAATAAAGACATTATAATCACACACGAGCTCGGTTCCTATGAAGGAACACCATTTACTTTAATATATTTTCAATTTGGTTTGTAAATATAATATTTTATATAATGTAATTATTTTTTTTAATCCAACCAGCAATTATAGGATGATCAATCTCTTCTCAAAGTTTTTCTAATTGCCAATAAGTGACGACATCATGTAGAAAAGTCAAACATTATTAATATTAAAGGAATTTCTCTTACTCTCAGACCAGAACCTGAAGCACTTTATTCATTTTTTTAAATGTGGCCTCAGGGTTCTAAAGAGAAGACAAAGGATGATAAAGAGTAGAGTTGGAAGTCTGCCCACCGGTGGACGGATGACATGTTCAATTTGACGTTGTAATGATCATCGAAATATGCAAGCCACTTCCTATTAGAAATCTATGTAGAAGGCACATGTCTGGTAATGGATGTCCTACAGCCAAAATGACGATGATAATGGTTTGAAGAAATCTCAGGTCTTGTTTTTTGACGTACACGTGAACTTGCCTAAAGTTCAATAAATATAAATAAACAAAACAATTGACTGCGACTATAAGACAAGAGTGAGAAATTTAAGATACAAATGATGTACGGAGGCGTCGAAGAGACATCTGTCCGATGTGTGGCGACGAATAGTAAACGCAATTCAGTCTACAAACTTTCCACTTCTAGTTACATATTCGACGCACGGCCCCTGTCGCCCGGGGTAGCGCATTCCCCAGAAGTGACTTGCTTTGGGTTCGATGCGTATGGATCATTTGAATCTGTAAAACTTATATACTGAAAACAACCTTGAATAGTTCTGGTATAATCTTTTATTCTTTTTTAATTTCAATGTCCAAGTCAAAGTAGCTGGGTTCGGTATAGAAACAATTTTCTGATGGTTGATTAAGGAGGTACATAGAAAAAAAACGACGTTGCGACGATGTCGAGTTCAGAAGTTGCAGATGCAAGTCGCGTACATCTGGTTCCACTGAAAATCTGAAGGAGAGACCTATTTCTAGTAGTATATGTATCACGGCTAAAATAATAAAAATATTTAAAACTTTTGCTGATTTTCAATTATGAATAGAAATTTTGAAATTATGACAAGATGTCATCCTGAGACCCTAACTAGTTGAAACACAAAGGCCCATATATTAAACTTTACGTATTTTAATTTGTTATATTGATGTCGAGGCTGCGTGGGATTATGAAATAAAATTTGGGACTCTCTCGATTATTTCAGTATCATCACTTAAATATCACTTACCTTCTATCTGGTACCCAGCCGCACACTATCGAATCCTAAAAAGAACAGACTCTATGGAACCTATTTTCGCTACATTTTTTTAATTAAAAGCTTCAAGTTGCCCGCATTTTAAGACTAATATTATCAATTAATAATTCTTATAGAATAAAAGAGCAACCTTCTCTTTGTGTCACATCTCTCACTATTAAAATAGCATTGTCACTGCTCACAAGTTTTATAAAATACTCAAAATTGAGCAGTGATAGGAATACGACTTGCGAACGTAGGTCGCTGATTCGATTCCCGGTATACAATCTTATATATAATTTACATTTTATGCATAAATTATATAGGATTGCCACTGCTCACATACAAATTTCCAGAAGATGAGCAGCAGCGAACTCTGCGTGCCATACCAACATACCACTGTGATTGCCAACCCGCTTATCAAACGTGGCAATTAGGTTTATCACACTGTAGTAGGTATCTTTGGAGGAGGCATGCCTTGCAGTAAACGTCTATTGGCTGAAACGATGACAGCTCAAAATTAGGTTAAAAAAATAAATATAAACAGAACTAATATACTTATTAAACGACGAAACACTTAGTATGTACAATTATAATTATTAAACTAATTACAGCAAAATTAAAAAAAAAACCTTGGCAGACAATACACACACTGTTTATAAAAAGAAGTAAAGTATACATTTCTTAATTATGCCTAACGGAGTAATGTACCGGTTTGTATGTGCGTATTCCTCTCAACTAAGGACTTTCAGCCTTGTTGGAAAGTTACATCATGTATGTCGGTCTTCGGCGGTGTTCCTTGCTTCAGCTACTGAGGTACGGGCCTGATCAGATCAGAGCATGGGGCTGCGGCTTCGTGGTCGCGGTCTATTCACTTGTCTGATGAAAAGTTTTTTTTTTTTAATTCTCTCCGTCGTTCCTGGCTGTGTGATCTAAAACATAAATCCGCTCTACACATGTAGAGCAACGGACAGAAAATATGATTCTTAATACATTTGTTATTTTATTTATAAAACAACTACAAAAGGAGACACCCTATAAAGCTTCTTCGGATTTGATAATATACTTAGAGACAGTCGATTTATCAACTTTATGTTAGAGAAAATACAAGCAATTAAACATATCAGAAAAAAACATAAATAATCACTTTTTTCTTATTTCAGATGGCGTTCAACTCACTCGAAGATAACAAGATCGAAATCAAGAATTAAATCTTAATAAAATGTTTCGTTTATTTTACTTTCTTTTTTATTTATAACATACACACTGTTTAGTGTTTTACTTATATTACCAAACTAAATGTATTTCCGAATAAATTATTCTTAGCACGTTAATAACAATATCTGCTAATCTATACAAATAATAAAATTGGAGTGTCTATTTGTAATATTAATGTAACCGCTTTTTACTACATACATATAAATATATATAAATTAAAATTATATTTTTTTTTATTTATGTCTGTCTGTTTGTTCCGGCTTATCTCTGATATGGCTGCACCGATTTTGACGGCACTTATACTGGCAGATAGCTGATCTAATAAATAGTAACATAGACTACCTTTATATTAGTATTGATGTGAATATTGTAATATTCATATCAATAACGATAATAAAAGCGAAAAAAAGTATATACTCTTAATAATGTGTTTATTAAATCCTACGCGTTTAAAGTCACGGGCACAACTAGTTTACAATAAACTCATCATCGTTTAATTCCAAATTCAAACCATTGCAATAGTCCATTGATCTTACACTAAAAGTAACTATCATAGAGCAGCCGATTGATAATTTGCAAAAGTAGTGGGCAGCCTACAGCGCGCTGATTAGATCACCGCTGGGACATTGAGGAGTGGTGGCCACAGACCGGCAAGCGCAGCGACGCCTATTCACAAGTAGAGGGACGACCTTGTATAGGTCGCAGGAAGACACCGAATGCACACCGATTCAACCGACCATAAAGTAAATCTAAATAAGAGACCTATGTCCAGCTGTGGGCTTTCTATGAGTAAAATAATGATGACAATGGTCACACTGAAAGTAAAATAATTTTCTTTTATTGGTAAATGGTAATGTAAGGGGACCGTGTGTTCCAAAACACATTTTGTATACATGCTATGTGTTATTTTGGCAGGCATTACATACAGGATGTCTGGCTATATATGTAACATATAATGTACATCTATATGAAATCACCATGTATGATATATCGGTTGCTTTTGGTACAAGTCAGGCATAAAAAGAATATATTGTAACGTCTATAACAGATACTTTAGTTTATTTTAAAGTAATATATGAAGATATTAATTCTTACAATGTACTAGCAAAAAAAGTTTAAGTAAAATCACTTAAATGTGGACCTTTTACGTCAGTTAACTTTAGGTATTGTGGCCATTTTGACCGTGTGCCGTCTGAAAAGAAAAACTACAAAGAAAGAAAAAAAAAAGGTTTTATTATGCGAGAAGGCAACTTTAATAAAATCTATTAGCAGCATGACATTGATTCTTTTTTCAACCCCTTACCTTTAGTGAAGATATGTTTGAAATAACCGCCGCTGGTCGTCCAAAGCTAGGCATAGGCAACCCCCATAGATGTCCTATAGTACCAGCTCGAAGCCGTGTGCATCCAGCGTCCTTTAACGATTTTAACGTAGTCGTCTTTCTTATTTACTGTGATATAATTGACCACACTTACATGTGTCGAATATCAACATGACAACAGATACAATGGTCTACAAATTAGATTAAATTATTTTCCCAATACGAGTAATAGCTCTAAAGTATCATATAAAGAAATAAATTTCAAAGTTTAGACAAATCAAAACAAAATAAAATAAACTATAAGTGATAATACTGCTAGGGTAAAAATTTTATATATATATATATATATATATATATATTTGAGAAAGCGATTATAAAAAAATTTTCGTTTTTCCTAAATATACACACGCACACACATCTTTACAAAAATGTGAATATATTTATCAGCAACAAGCTTTATAGCGTTCACACCTATTTCCAATCACCCTGTAGAAAATTATCACTTTGAAAAAAAGTTTTGTTGGAAGCGACAGGCCAATAATTTATGACAGTACAAAGTTTGCAGGAATGAATTATAAAATTAATTTTAATGTATAGTAATATGTTTTTTTTAATTATTACTAAATTATCGTTACTTTATTTATTAGATTATAGAGTGTACCATATATTAATTAACAGAAACTAAGCTATACATTAACCAATTTCAATAATTTTATAACAATAACCACTCATATTATATAAATTCCAAAGTAAGAAATTTAATAATGTCAATAAATGTTTAAATACCCTCCGGGCTACCAAATCGGCAATGCAAATTAAAAGTTAACCTGTGATCAAAACTATTAATCGTATTTAAAGAAAAACATAAACAAAACAAATAATATAGGAGATGTAGTAAACAGGAATACAGGAACAGGCGGCGAAACAAAATGGCTAAAACTTAAGGGGGCGACGACACAGCCCAACCATGCCGCTTCAAATGTATTCAAATGTATGCACGATTAATTCAGCCTGCATAGCCAGCGGGACGGTGTTAGTGGCACCAGTCTCACTTTCTACGTCGGATCGATGAGGCCGTGACCTTCGTGCCTCTTATTTGGCTCCTGAATCGATACTTTTTTCGGCCTTTTTCCACTTTAAGGCAACCCAATCTAGAGCCAACAGAATCTAGTGCTACCGTACCGTTGTACACAAATTGATTGTTACATTTATAACACTTCATTATCATTTTAAATCAAAAATTAAGAAAGATGTACAGTCTGTTGGTTTTTCCCAAATTGAACAAAGATATATACGATATTAAAACGGACTTAACCCGATTCAACCCACAGAATAAAAGCCGGAACCGTCAATAAAAACACAAAACAGTAGTTTACGGCCGCATCGGTCCGATGCAAACTACAAAGGGCCAAGAGTTCCACGAGAGCCAGGGTTTTACAACCGAAGGTTTCGCCCTCGTGAAATTCCTTTTCAGGTCTCAGAGGAATAGACGTGCGTGACACATATAGGCTAGATACGTAGGTCGGAGCGCTGGGCGGCGGTGAGGCTTGCTAGTGTGAGTGAGCGCCGCTGTGTGCGTGAGCGAGCTTGTGTGCGTGGAATGCGGTGCACCGTGTACGCGCGCTGTACCGACGCTGTGACGTCACAGCGCACACAAACACATCGCCCAGTTGGACAATTCGCGATTTACATCGAAATTTCTTGGAACAGAGCAATACGTGATCATACATTACAAGTAGTATTCATTCAAGCTAGATGTACTATACATAAAAATTTTAAAACAAAGTAAAGTATCAAACAAATTTTATGACACGAACAATATCGAAATATATACTTAAGGCTTACTTAAAAGACTGTACGTATAAACTTAAATGAAATTTAACAAAGATTATGTATATATACAAAATGAAATATGTTCACAAATCTAGTTATACGCATTTAAATCAACCAAAATCTCTCGTACTCAGTTTTTGAAGAATCTTTAAATTTCAGACACATTGCGTGTAGGCGTTGTCTGTTATGTAGAATGTAAAAGGGCTAGAGCATGGTCACCTACTCGCTAGAATAAACAGTTGATTTTAATGTTAGATTTTCCTCTAAGAAAAGGAAGATCTCAGATATCATTTGGATATTGCATATTTATATATAATTTGGATGCTTTATACATGTTTATTTTGAAGCACAGAATCCTCCAGTACTTCGGCTACATTGGTATGAAGAGGTTATAATGAAATTTAACAATCTTGGAGCTATACCCGAGTTCCATAGTACACGGAATTGAACTGTAGTACTGGTCGGCACACAAGCGCTCAGTTTATTCAACCCCACGCACACAGGCAAGTGTAGCGAACGTCACACAGAGTGCCGCCTACGTGCCGTCTCCTTGGCAACCAGACGCCTGCGCGGAACGCCCACCGCCCTCTGCACTCGACGGCACTCTACCCAGTATTGGTCATACGTACCGATCATATCCCCAGCATTGGTCACCTGCAGACTCTTCGGAGACGACTTCAACTATTTTTTTCGTTCGATCCAATATATAATTGCGAATTATAATCACTCGCCTTAATTACGTATAAAAATGATTACAGTTTCATAGTGATAGTTTAGTGTTCCGATAATTTATTATTTTGGGCCTTTATTAATTTGGGGCCACGAAAAAAGCAGGCATTGTTATATTTTTTATTTCTTGCCATAAACTTCACCGGAACTCTTTAGATGATGACAGCAGTACATCGAAAGCAACAAGAGCCAAGGTCACTCGCGGATAACGTTTTCTTTAATTCCCAACACGCTACACAAACTTTTATAACTCAATTAAACAACAATTCCTTAAATTAACGTGACGTTTAAATATTCATTATACAACGCAAAGTTTGTATACGAATGTTTTAATATCGTCCAAACAAAACACTCGAACAGTACCAAAGCGGGGCGGCTCAATAACATCTCATTTTCGTAACGAACATCGTAACGGGGACATTTACAAAACGTCTCTAAGTACACAATAATGGTCTTTCGAAGCGACAAATATATCTATGTATATTTAGCGCATAGCAACGCGTGCGAGGAGGACAGAGACGGAGGGAAGAGGACGACACGTCCCTCCCCCTCCGGAGCCCGCTCACGCATACGGAGGGGGCACGCACACAGGCGCGCGTAATATGGGAAACGCAATGTAGGTATTTGTTAACACGAAGACAGTCTCTTGATAACGTCTGTAATGGAAGCGACATGATGCGAGCTACACTGCATTATATATTGGGCGGCAAGCGCGGCGCGGCGCGGCGCGGGCGGGAATAGAAAGGGTCGTGATTCCCATTTACTCTCGCAATCGGATAATGAAAAATATTAATTAAGAACGTCCGCACCGTGCGATAATTTGTCGAGCGGTACGAGCTCGGACGGTCTCTTTTTCGCTTTTCTAATTCGATATACCGGCCCGTGCGAAAATATGTTGCACGAAAATATTCCGTTCCGTTTTACTTTCAGCTTCTACCGTGTTGTGTTTTGCATACCATATTTACAAGTTGCTCGTGTGAAATTCCAAATTTTTTATTGTAAATTTTGAAATCGATTTGAAACTTTCGCTTGTAAAACCACGGTGTGCCAATAACAACTAATCTCTACAACAAAACGTATAAATTTAAATGTTCCTAGTCAACGACATGAACAGCAAAAACATGTCTACACGAAGAGTTAAAGCATAAAGTTCGAAGACTGCATCACAATTGCGTATAATGTCGGCCATTACCATTAATAAAATCGGCCGCGGCCCGCGGCAACTCGCAGACAAGCGGCGGCGTAAAATAAACATGAAAAAGACTTTTATTAAAATGTCTACTCTTCGCTTACGTGTACGGCGTGGAGACAGGCGCGGGACTTTCCCTTCGCAACTTTTGATACCGGTAGCGCCATCTGTCATCGAGTAGCAAAACTAATAACACACACGAGACTTCTTATAAACTTTATTATTTTATTTACAAACTAAAAATGCTATTGAATAAATTTTGTAAAAAGAAAATCAACGCAAACGTAGAAATTACCGTTTGTGACGTTAGATCAAATGAATTCCGGTGACCTTGCTCCATTAACGCGGCGCGATGTGAATTATACATGAGAGCCATTATTGTTTGAGGTTTTAACCGCTTTTTCACAGCGCATCGTACGCATCGACCGTTTGGATTCTCGTCTGACGTCGCCGCAGCTCGTAATTATTCATTAGCTTGCTGTTGCGTTCAATTCTCTTTGTATCTTTAGAATATCTTGTTAATTCAATAAGGTATCACAAACTGGCACTAAAATATCATTCATTATTTCTAAATAAGGTATTACTTTTATATTTAAAAATTAATATAACATTTCAAACAGAAATTCAAGCTGTAAAATATTTTATATTTCCGGGAGAAGAACTTAACAGCCTAGCCACCAATAAATATTTAAAAAAACATATTACTTATTTATACTATGTTCCGTTGATTATTAAGGTAGAAGATATACAACCTTATCAAGATCGTCTATCTACTTACTGCCTTATGGGTGGATGTTCTACGCTATAGTTGCCAGTATACTCCCGTTCCTCAAGGAACCAGCGGCCGCTGGTTTATATGCTACAATTTTAATCTAATTTAATTCAAAATTTTATAAAATTCATGTCAATGTTAATTTCTTTAATTAATTAATTTGAATTTTCAGATTATATTGCTTTAGAGAACATGTTCAACGTATAATTTAACAGACAAATCAGTGTTGTACCAAAATCTTGTACAATAATATTAAGTTCTCCGAAAACGACGCACCAAATATTATCTTGACGAAAACGATATTAAATATGTAGTATTAAGTATATTGAACACATTTTTTTAAATTATGAAGATATTTATTTTAATGTAATCCCAAAAAACGTAGATTGACAACTATCAAGTATTATTATATATATATTGCGCTATTTACACACTTATTTTTCTATCAGTGCACTGGAATTTGTAAGAATGAGAGGGCATTTTGCATTTTTATAAGTCAACAACTTCATTTATTTTTTATTGAAGTACTGACAGCAAATAAAATAATATTATAATATAACATATACAGTTTCGCAATAAATATATCCAGATTTTAATACAAGAATCTAGTAGAAGCGTTACATTAAAGTTATTTTTAACAATTTTCAACCTGAAATGTGACTAAGCGTGTCATAAATTATGTAAAAAAATTATAGGCTTAACAAACGAAATTCAAATTTTATCGGAGAACTCTTTTGTTCAGAATCTGAAAGTTATGCTTTTTATACGCAAAGCTATTGATTTGACAACTGTTTATGAAGTGCACCAACTCACCTGTTACCAATTCACCAAGATCCTGTAGAGACTTGAGTTACAATTATCAGGGAATAAGGAAGCCGGCAGATCATTCCATACTCAGGCTGTGTGGATCAGAAACGTTGATTTGTAACGCTTGGCATGTGTCCAAGGAAACTCCACAGTAGGGCTCACAAAACCGGGATTCCGGGATCCCGAATACCAGAATCCCGGAAGGTTTTTGTCCGGTATTAAAAACCGGTATTTCTATTAAAAATATTGGTATTTCGGTATTACATTAGTTGATGAAAATTGAATTTATGCACAGAATAAATTCAATTTAAAATAATATTAATTAATTACAAGAATTTTTCAAGATATACAAACAATTTCATTGTATTAAAATCTATACGGCGGTGTCGGCACTATAAAGCGATTGTTTATGTTTTTAAGAGCATACTTTAATAAACGAAACGCAAGTTATTAATATTATTTCATAAATACCTCAAATTTTATCATATTTTTTGCTTCTTTAATTATATCATACAATACGAACCTCATATGTAAAATGTAACATAGAATTTAATATTGGTTTTCATATATTATTTGTTAACAAGTCAATATAACAACTCAGGTAAGTAAAAATATAACAAGTATTTTTTTTATTAATAATACCGGTTTTAATATCGGTTTCCCGGTATTTCAAATTTCAAATATCAAATAGCGATTTTAATTCGGTATTCTAAGCCCTACTCCACAATGTAAAGGTGATATTGGGCAGACTTCCTACTCCTCTATAGAGAAACGGGGAGGGTGGGATATGGTCGTGAGGTTCCTCAGCGCATTCACTCGCTGGCGGAGATCAAGTTCATCAAGTTTCTTAGGATCTAACTTATTGTCACTTATAAGTCGAACAGCACGCCGTACTACCAAAACAGAAGCTTTCAGCTGATATTTAGTCGAGCCTTCCCAAAGTTGGCAGTTGCATTTCTATTAGCTTCGTATAACAGAACTCCATAAATAAGACATAAATTCTGAATATATCACTACTGTGTTCAAATAATACGTCATTACTTAAAATCAACCACGTTAACAAGGCACCAAATAATTTAATAGCAAAGTACATAGCGCATTGTCTAACTCAGTCACCGTTCCCCTTTACGTGGCCATTGTCCGGACATCGATTTGCGTGAGGAGCGAACCGTGAAATGAACAAAAATATCCACCTACCGCACACACACCTGGGCATACGCACGTTATATACATGCGTCACCCATTAGCCGACCGGTCGCCACTAAATGTACAAAGCACCACCAACCAGGTCAGTTAAAGAATACACGACGAAACTAAATTTTGTTGTTGTAAAAGGATATACTGTACAGCTATAAACATAGCTATAGCTTTAAAATGGTGTTTGTATAGCTCATTTACCGGCAAAAAGCTTCTAAGCCTTTTTTATTTTTAACACTTATTTTATTTTCATCACCTGTATAAAGTCAAAGATCACACTGAAATATGCTACATCAATTCATTTTTTTTCTAATGAAATACGACAGGCTACTGGCAATACAACACGTGTCCAAAAGAAAATTATTTTATTATGTGGTAATCCGAATTTTGAAAACGCTTTTTCATCATTTCTGACAAAAAATGCATAAGTAAAAGTAAAAAAATTTTTAAATAACTTTTTACAACCAAAGGCAAAACAAGAAGAAATATTATCGGTTGCAATAGCTTAAACTCGTGGGCGTGATTTTGAAAACCTTCAGTCTCCAAGACACAGAGGACCTTGACGATAAAATTTGCAAAAAATAAACCACAATTCTTGTTTTGTTTAATAATATACTTTTTATTTCCACGAACATATCCGAAAAATCCCAAAAACTAAAATCAGTAAACTACTATTTAACTAAAGCTTTCTTAAAAACTTTATTTATTAAATCAGCTTTAAGAAAATTTGTTGTAATCATAATAATAAACTATTAATACTTCCAATTTTATTGTATGATTTATTGTCTATGTTTATTAACGTACGCTAGGAAACAGACGCGCTTGATTTTTTTATTAAAATATTATAACTATACAGTATCTCTAGTGGAATAAAAGCTTTAATTTGAAATATGATACTTTATTTTATTAAAGACGCCTTTCCTTCTTATGTTATATATATATACATATATATTATTATACATACACACATACATATTTATTGGAAACAAGTACTTGACATTTTTGCTGACAAATAAACTATACATTGCATATAATATACAAATATATATTTATTTTCAAAACGTTGTTTATTATTTCATAAATTGATAATTTTGGATAGGATGTAACATACCTTAATAGATAGTAAGTGACCCATATAAAGCTATAACGCCGAAAGACCACGTATATAATTTATTATCAATACGTATTGATATATAAATCAATTCCTTTAAACTTTTTTATAAACATTAACAATGTAATATAGACAATGAATGGATATTTACTCAACAACAAAAAATACAATTATGTATCGATACAGCAAAAAATCAAGCAACATTTTAAACACAAAGTCGGAAATTACACAGAACAAAGGATTGTTATAAGATAACTTTTTATCGATCGATGTTGGCTAATTGTGAAAAAATGTTTCTTTTAACATCCACGGCGCTATCGACGTAATGCAAATGCACACCGTCTAATGTACAATAGAAAAATAAAAGTAGATTGAATGTAATAAAGAATGTATCTATCAATGTAATCTAATATTTTACAAAAAAGTTTACATGTATAGACAGGTAATGTAACTTTACATAAAAATCCAGTAGATACTCATCTCCAATTAATTATGTACATGAATAATCAAGACCACTAAGGCACAGTAAAGCAAGGCATTAGAAACACCTTCATACACGTAGCGATCTTAGGAATAATATAGTTTCTTTCGAGTGTAAGTAAAGAAAGAAATAAAATTATATTTTTGATCCCGATGCTTAAAAATAAAATAAAAGAAACGCTTTTAAACTACAAATTACAACCCAACCCGTACCGACGCATCACAGTACAGACTTTTCACCACTTACACAGACACTGCTCCCGATTCGAATCCAAAAGACGTAACCACGTGACCTTGTATAAAAACGTTAATATACCTCCGTTCAACTTACCGGACCTTCTGAGGAAAAAATTTACGGCAGAATCTTTTGATACGTTGGCCCGGCACATTGTCCTAAACCTCAAGGCATTTAACAGTCGGTAGCGCTTGCGACAACTGCGCTAGCGACTTAAAATAAAATAATATGTCACTTAATGTACAATTGAGTAAAACTTACAATTTGTATTGTTTATATGTATAAATTTAGCTGTATTTACGCATAAGAAAATTTTTAAATAAAGATAAGACGCTGTCGTGACTCGCAGCTGGGAGAAGAGAGATCCGTATCAAATAGAGGCAACCCTCTCCCAACTGTATACATTTAGAAAAAGAAAAAAAAAATATTGTGAAATAAAACACCATCTACACAAATTAGTATTAATAAATAAAACCCTTATCGATGCGCTGAATTTCAGTAGAGGACATACCGTAGGTGTCAAATATATAAAATGATCAAAACAGTATATCTAAATTAATAAAAATGCACATTACACAATATTCGCCAATTTACCGATATTCAACAATTGATTTTATTAATATCATATACAGACACTGGGTGCAAGCCACTAGCAACCGGTCCTGTTGGGAAACTTTGGGGAAACCTATCCCAGCTGTGGACGCCCTCCGACTGAAATGATGATGAAATACAATTGGCATTATTTAACTAAACAAGGTTGGTTACAATGTGAATACCTATTCGAAAAACAATGGCTTCAGAAATAATAAAACTTAACTTAGAAAAGGCGTTTACATAATTCAAAATACTACATATTAAAATTAATTATTGTTCACTATCTATACCTGCATACAATGTACGGTTAGAAGTTACTGAACTGTCGTTATAACAGATAAAAGGTATGAGCTATAGTTTCGTGCTATGTAGTTAAGAAAGAAACAATTAAAACAATTATATTATAGTATCATAGTAGTATATTATCTCTGGCAATCTCAAGTCACTCGTCTCCGATTGGCAGAACAGTCCAACAGTCTATTTACTTGGAAGCTGAAGCGTGAAATGATCTGAGATAACACGAAGTCTCGGGCGACAGCGTACAGGACCAGCCCAAATGAATTATGCCCACAATCATCCTATATCGGTTCAAGAAATTAAACAGTGATTGCGAACCTTTTATTCACATCGCGAGACAACGATAGATTTATATTATAAAATGTTATTAACCCTGAACTAATTAATACTGTTCTAATTTTAAATATATTATCATCATTATTTCAGCGATAAAACGTCCACTGCTGAACATAGACCTCCCCTAGAAACTTTCAATAAATCTGGCAAGAATCGGTCAGCATTCAGCGTCTTTGCTAAACTCGTCTAACGATTATTGCCAATGCTAAATAACACTGCAAGAGCTTCTTTTTTGCAGACAGTCACTGTTGCAGAGTTTTGAGAGGCCATCTTGCAAATGGACTTAAATTAAAACTCGTTTTAGAGCAAAGACTGTGGTCTCCTTCATAGACTTCGACTCGAGTCACTATGTACGAATTTATTACCGCATTAGGAGAAAGGCTAGTTCTATCGCTTGGGCGGACGCTTATTGGAATTACCTGGTGCAAAGACCCGCAAGACTTATTGTGAGGTTAGAAAAAGAGATTATAAAGAAACGATTTTATTATTTATTAAAAAATATAACATTATAAATAAATAATACAAAGTAGAAGCAGTAGAACTGCTGCAGAAACAGCTTTGAAGTTGACCGCTAACACATTGACCTTTTTTGGATTTACTCAATATTATTTAGTAATAATATTATTATAATTTAACTTAGTTGTTAGCTATATTACTATATTGTCTTATCTCTAGACTTAAACTATGACTGGTTTAGAGAAAATATCTTCGAAATAATTTTCCAGTGTAACAAGTCAGTTTCTACTATTACCTGCTGCAGTGAGAATACCATCGCCTGGTTGGTGGTCAGCCAAGATAGTCGCCGGAACTTCCTAGAATACTGTAAGAGGATTATATAAGTATAAGAGATATATATAGGCTGAATATAACAAAAATAACAAAAAATATATGGGAACGAATTGTGATACATTAGAATACATGTGATGGAACTGTGATATAGTGATAAAATAATAAAAATTTAGAAGTAAATAACCACAATTTATAATGTAGAATATTGTATAATTTGTACAATGGTATAATAAACAAAAGAAATAAAAATGAAGCAAATAAACAAAATGGTCCTATAGCTATTCGTTGATGGAAGGTGACGTAAGTGAGGCTGGGTATGAAAGAAATATAAAGAAGGAATCGGATGACATTAAGAAAGAAGGAAGGAGGAAGGAGAAGGAAGGAAGAAGAGTATAAAAATAATAAAATTGATTGAAGAAATTAATATTGTAACTGTGCACCCAGGACAGGGGAAAATACGAAAAGTCCCCAAAAGGGGGACATAATAAAAAAAATAGAAACAAAAATCTAGCTTCTTCCGCCGGCCGTAACAAGTTTAAGCCGTCCTATGCTGCGCTTACGCTTTCACGGTCTCCTCTCCAGAAACTTAAGGTCCCAGAGGTCATATACTGTGAACGCTGTGTAATTTGTACACTGCCACTTCGACTTGCCAATCCGCTAACTTTCATTCGTGAAGAGAAATCCTAAGCATCACCAACCATGGCTCATGGAGCCTCTCTAATGTAAGACCTGAAACACTAATAACACACATTGGTCATAGACCTTTGTCTCACTCTAGTTAGGGATTTTGAATGATGAATGAAGATATTCCGTGGTTCCACGAACGCTGTCCAGCCGTTTATAATTTGTGGCGATGAAATAAAATTCAACCAAATTGTGTGCCTACCCACACAAAACCAGACCGCTTAATTTACCATTGCATGCAAAATAGCAATGATATATTTTGATGAACAACATTCAGCGACATAATAAGGGCCTTAGGGAATTTCATGACATTTTAAATGCCATAATCAAAATTAAAGTCATTACCACTTTTAATGAACGGTGGTCCGTATATCAATTACTCAAGAAACGTTAAGGGGACCACTGGAAAGTAATTAGAAACAACAATTTAAGGTTCATAGATTGACTGCGTTATCACGGAACTTTGATCGTTAGTGCTGTAATTATAAAAAATGTAATTGCATGAAGGGAATTATTTCACATGAGTTATAACGCGAGTGTGTTTTGGAAATGTCGCAGTCAAATTTTCTATAGCTAATGTCGCTAACGACGCTGTTCCTAATTACCGAGGGAATGGTAACTTGTAAATGTGTCGTGGCGGGCGGCTCGATGGTGCAGATAGTCACGGCTGAAGGGCGCGCTGCCCTAGGGGGTACAGGGTTCGAAACTCCGTGTAATAAAGACAGATATAATCCATACACGGTCTTTTGTATTTCACTTTGTTCCGTGCTATAATTTTTGTTTTATTTACACACATTTCCGCTGGCATTTACAATTCCAACGGGCTTGAACACACCTCTAAACAGTTTCTTTCAGGGCCTTTACTTTGAATATTCAATCAGACGAGACCTCCAAGCCCTTACGTCAACAAACAGACGCTCCTTAGAGTGACTGGGCGGAAATATCCCAGGAGGAAATCACCCAGCTGGCTATCTCTTAATATACGACGTAGATTTGGGATTCGTTAGTTGTTGTTTTCAAATAATATTTTTATGATTAGCTATCTTGTGTTTGAGTACCGAATGGTAAAAGTAGATGGCGTTAATGAAGACAGTGGAGTTTTAGCCAAAAGACGTCATAAGCCTATCGTTGTCCCCGTAACAGAAAAGTATTTCGTGTATAATTTACCCATGATGTAAAAAAGACCAATTTTCATGAAATGTTCTTTATTGGTTTAAAGTCTTTATTGAAATTGAATCGCATTTGTATTGTTATGTAATCATTTATCTACTTACAATGTAGCCACCCGAGATTTTCAAATTTTAAGATGTAATAACTGAACATTTCCCTGTGGTCGTTTAGATATCTGTATTTTAGAATTGATTATACTGCGACATATAAAGTGATATAGGTCCACATTCTGTTTTAAATCCAATTGAAGCTAAATCAAATAGTCAAGTGATATTTATTCAAGTCCGACGTACCTATGGATAGGTAGATGGCTACAAATCCGTCTGTTTCGTGAATACAATTAATGGGATCCCGGCAATCCGGGGGCGGGCAGCGGCGCGAGTTATAAACTCCGTGGGAAGGCCGACAGGTGTCGCTGCCGCTACACAGCCAGCCGAATCAAACCAACCAACACTACTGTCAAGAATATGCGACCGAATAGAATGAAACCAATATATCTCGTGATTATTAACAAGAAATTCCATTTTCCAACCGACACGGATATCACTGACTTTTGAATTCATCAGAACGATGTAACATGTCATAAAACTTCCGAGACATAATTTATGTCCAACCGAATTTCTCGATACAAATGAAATTACTACAAAATTTAGTTGATAATTGATTACTCCGACAATAGTTATGGATCTCACGAGCATTTATTTCAAAGCAATATAACACCCACTAGATTTTCATTTCCTATTTTATGATAATAACAAAGTGTTTACAGGTACAATTATAACTATTACAGCATCAAACATTCTAAAATTTTATAATAAATAGATATGTCATTTTATCAAATGAATTTGAATTTTTATTTGAAGCATACACAACTATCCCAAATCACATTCTTGATAGACAAAATTCTTGATGCCGCCATCTCCATTACAAATCCTCCTGGAATATATAAACCGTTGAACGTTTCAACAAAGTCACTTACCTCATAGTAACAAGCATATTTTCTCCAAACAGAAGCAATGGTAGAGTATCTTTTGCCACATATTCTTTAAATCCACCTCCTCTCATTGTTGTTCTCATTGTTGAAGGTGGTGAGTAATCTCCATTATGCTGCACCACCTTCTATTCCTATGTTTGGATGAAAATGACGCCGAACCGATGGAATAACCTCTCGGATATTTGAACTTGACTATCCAAGAGCGATTGCTTGCAAGTTGTTATGTTAGCCTGATACAATATTCGATCAAGTCGAGGTTTGGTCCTCTCGCAAACTTTTGAATTGAAATAGTAAACACATGTGACAGTCCGAGCCCTGATCGCTTCTTGGGGGCCCTTGTCACTACCGAAAAACGCGGCATTTTTCCAATTCGTGTCTTGTTCTTTTCGGCCGATAGAATGTCACTGCCACGCCTTGTTTACCAGCTCGTAGTCGGTACTCCAGAACCTATCGACCCTGACGATTAAAATGGTCAAATTCGCCTGAGACGCATCACACAGTTGTAAGGTTAAAAAAGATGAATCTTTAACTGTTATGTGTACCTTATGAATTATTAATAATGATAATTTCGAAAGAAATCATTTTTACCGCTGCTTTATCGACTCGGAAATCAACTCGGAAACGAGGAAAAGAACTCGGAAAACAAGGTACGGCTTGATATATACGATAAACCAAATTGAAGATTAGTCATAAAAACAGTTCATTATTGAAAAATTTTTGGACAAAACTTTTAGAGACAGCAAACTGAGACGATTCTGCATGACATTTCTGAAAATTTTACGGAAGCAAGGCAAGAAGTATAAGATGTTAATGATACTAGCCCAGGGGCTTTTGCAACTTCATATGAACGAGAACAGAAGGATCTGCGAACTTAACAGATGAAAGAAGCCCGATTTCACCAGTTGAACGAAGACGTTTGCACGAAAGTAGACTTCATGCGTATAAGTGTGGAATGAGTGTAAGTATATGATGTGAGATGAAAGCGACGAGTTGGATCGAATCGGCGACCGAAGGTAGAATGCAGGTTCAATCTCGGATCGCGTTTGCTGTGCGTGGCGGTAGTGTGACATATGCGATTCAAAAGTTTATTGAAAAATTGTTAGTAACAATACGGAAAATCTATGTATCTAAACCTCAGCTTTAATATGCTTAACTTCTGCTCTCTTCCAAGTCACATTGTAAATACCGTTAAAGTTATCACTTATTAAAAATCATTTCTTATTTTCATAACAATAGTACTACTTTACTGATTTAACAAACATGATAACTATAACAATAAATGATGTAGTTTCGACTTAACCGTCGTGTTAAGAAATCTTAAAAGAATTAGCTAGAATTTCTTGCATACAAGCCATAATATAGATAATAGTAATGTCACATGATTGAGGAGACCCGTAGACGAACTAAAGCCAGCAGATTGGCGAGTTCAAAAGGTAGTGGACAGACCACATAGCCTGCAGAATAGATAGCTGCGAGGCCCTAAGGTTTCGGATTGAAAATCACGAGCTGGCAAGAGAAGCGTACATTTACTCATAAGCTGGATAAATGACCTTGATAAGGTTGTTGGGAAACCCTGGATGCATGTCACTTCTAACAGGTTGTATTGGAAGGCTATTGGAGGGGCATATGTTTGGCCGTGGAGGCGTATGGCTGAAATTTTGATGATAAAGGTCAACCAATTGAGACTATCATGTTATAATTATTAGGTATGACGAATTAAGCAATTTATTTATAATTATATTTTAAGTAAAGTTAAATAGGCATATCATGAAAACTGTCTGCTCTGCAACACGTATTCTATGTACAGGGTGTATAATTGCGAGTGCGGACCATCCGCGCTGGTCTACACCACGTGAAATAACATCGCACTGATATCGCTCCTCATATCGTACAGCAATTGTTTTTCTAGTTTGTACAGGAGTTCTGCTCGCCATTTATAGAATATTTCTTTAGGCACATTTCAAAGACGCGGTTAAGCTTCGGTGAAAATTCGTGAAATAACGGTGTATAATTTATTTGAATTTATTGCGGCATGTTTTACCGTCTTTATTTGAAAAGGAAACTTTAGCAGGTTTAGCAGTACGACAAACAGAAAAGTTAACGGAAATAGATCAGTGATCTGTGAACAAATTTTGTCTTAATAAAGTACTTACTACTATAGAATAAAGAGTAAAGAAAGCTGTTAACATTTGTTTTCAAGTAAGATAATGTGAAGTTATAATCATATATAAGATATATTAATTTTATTAGTTTCAACAAACACATGTAAAATAACAAGATACATAGTAAAGACGTTTGTTTATAAATTAATTAAACAATTGCTGACATAAGCCAATTCCTTGGATTCTTATATGGTATGGTAGCCGAGCAGTAAGGAATGAGCCATGCAATATACAAACTTATTTTGTATTATTTATAAAAAATTGCCACGGCTATTAAAATAATTTTCAGAAAATGGGCAGCAGCGTTCTCTGCATGCCATAATACCACATTGCGGTTGCCAACCCGATTGTTACATTGCACGTGTAACAGGTCTGTTACACTACAATTATATGCCATGTATCAGGTAGCTATGCGAAACTGGGTCACTGAAAGTTCTTTTTATTTTTTAAATTTTCACGTTCTACAGAAGTACCTCATACACCATTATCATCATTTCATCACCATCATTATCATCATTTGAGCCATCGGACGTCCACAGCTCGACAAAGGCTTCCCGGCAACAACTACCTAGACTACACACTGTATTACCATATACGAATATAAAATTATTAATCATGTTTGCATATCTATAGATATATGTATTTACCGTTTTACTAACTTCTACTTTTTTATCTATTTATTATATATTCTAGGAGTGCTCAAGCACCTTCATAGCTCTAATCATGTTTTATAATTTGAAATTTTTGTCAGATATAAATATATACTTACTTAAAATTGTAGCAAAAGATATAGATTGTTTTATAAATATTACAGTAATTTAGTAAGTTTTATAAAGGATACTGAACGATGTCATTTTTCACATTTATTGCGGGCAACAAATAATTGAAAAACACACATGATGAGATTTGATTGAGATAAGAAGGTTATTTTACACCGTCATTCTAAATTACAAGCTATTTATTCTTTTTCAAATCGCACAAAAGATACTACGACATTTTTTCAGCTCATACTGCACATGATATAAGTTCAATTAAACGAATATTATTATTAGCTTTAATAAGTAAAATTTTTGAGCTGATAAAACAACTAAAATTATGAATTACATTACAAATGTGTATTGATACATGAACGCTCAACTTGACAAGCTATTTCAGTAATTTCAAAACACAAGTAAAATTAGTAAATTAATATACATTCGTTGTCCATCTGCCCCCAGACACATAAAGCAGGGTGTGCGGTCAAGCGGTACTATACAATGATAGCACGCCCTCTGTCGGCCCGGAAGCAAAACGCTAGGGTTCGAATACCGCACTATTTAGAAATAATAGGGTACAATATTTACCGTAACAACTTCACATTAGATGTTAATATATAAGATTAAAAGGGGGTTCACCACATTTCTGGTGGTGAACTTGAAGATGATCAAATAACGTTAATGAGTCTTTATAAGTAGGTGAATATTACGTGAAATGCATTTACCACGGTCTAAAAAAATAGGTTTTATATATAATTATTAGCTCTGTTTATTTGTAAGGTTGTCGTTTGACGTCTACTGCAAGATATAGGCCTCTTGCAAAGATATCTATCGGAAGTATATAATCGACATGTTTGTCTGGGGAGTTGGGTTGTATATTAGACTATATCCTGAGAATCTAACTCACGACCTACAATCGCACCTCTGAGTCTTCCTCCGCTAGTCTGTTTATAAAGTATGTCAACAAAATTAACACTTATGAATATTCAAATACTTGATATTTGAACTTTTAACAAATATGTACGGTATTCCTGTAAGTTTTTAATCTAATGTAATCAGTTAAGACATGCACTGCTATACAAAGGCTTTCCCTAGAGTTTTCTAGAAGGAATTTAAGCGGCCTGCTTCAAACGTCTTATTCCGACCTCGAATAGGTCATGTGTACGTTATGCGGCTAGGTTTTTTTGCAATGTATCCTGTAAAGTATTAGAAATAATTATTACAAATGGGAAGCCAAAGATGTTATAACAAAAATAAAATTAAAAATTATAATACTTTAATTAAAAATATTAATAAAAGGGAAATGAAAAATGTAATATTGTGAGAAATGTAGAAGAAAGGCGATCTATTGGTGGTGTGTAAAGGAACGTCTACAATGTTCGTTTACATACAGTATCATGTTATTGAGGGTATATATCGCACATTTATCAGCAAAAGCTTCAAAGTTATACCACCTATTTCTAATCTCCTGTATAAAGTGGTTGCTCTGATTTTTCTATTGCAATGTGACAGTCTGCAAAGACAGACAGTAAATAAACAATAATAAAATTTAATACGTATAATTTTGTAAACTCTTTTTTCTGAACGAATGCATACATTCACTCCATTTAAAACTTTTGCATCAAAAACCAGTCACCTATATTTAATATTTTCTGTTTATTTCCAAAAGCAAATTAATGAATAGATAACTTAATATTCTACACTATACATTACTTCTAAAAAATTAGTAAACCAGATGTTAGGAAACGCAGAATTTTTTATTTTAACATTACAAAATTTCCGGTCAAGTCACTAAATAGACAATTTTTACTATACAGAGCTGTTGCTATCACCCATATACAGCGACTGGCACGCTTTTAGCTAACAAACCGCAAATCAGGCCCGGCTAATTTCTTCAACGGTTTTTTTGCCGCTAAATCCCGTCACCGACTATTACGGTACGTATACATATTCATATGGGTACACGATAAAGCGGTTTTTTCATGCTCCGTGCGCATGCTTCTTGCGTTTCGCACGCCACTAGTGAAGTATCGATAAACGTGATTGGACATTAATAATTCACTTTTTTTTTACAATTAATTGAAGACGATGCTTACAAAGTAGGTTAGTGACGTGCCGAATCGATATTTTCATTTACTTTTGATTTTAGAACAAAAATTTGTGGCGTACTCAAACGTTTTTTTTTTTAATTTCCATTATACAACTATAAATCAATATTCATTTATAGCTCTGCTATTGTTTACACGTAACTAAAAAAATAGCAATGATTGGAAAAAATGCTACTACTACTGTATAGTAATCATTATCATTTCAGCTGTTGGACTTCTACTGTTTGCATAGATTTCGGAGGCACGCATCAAACGTGTTCAGACAAACTTAGCCCATGTTCACCTTATGAGTGTCCCTACCATACGATCACAATGACATATTTTATATAATTCTACATGCTAATGTAAGAAGTATGAAAGTCCAAATTATTTTATTGTCTACTTAAAAGGTCCCTTCATTGAAAAAAATGCTTGTTGGTACCAGTAAAATATTGTCAATAAAAATTTGCCAAACTTTCAATTTTATTTATTAATTATTTTAATGAAATTATCCTCTATGACAGGTAACATAGAATCTAACGTTGAAACGTTACAATTATCAATTGAAAAACATTACAATAAAAAACTAATAACGTTTTCAAGTGTTACAACTGTTTGTTTGTTACTCGTTGTAATTACTTAGCAATGTTCACAGAGTAGGTTCAAACAGCGTCACAGGTTCAAATGTTTTCATTAAAAAAATAATTTAGCCCGAGGTGAGTCAAAGTGGCTTACTCGGCTAGATGTTAGACGCAAATCCGGTCATCGTGGCAATGTATAGGTTAGGGCTTTATCATTAGCATCTGTCGGCTGAAATGATGATCATGAATGGGGTATATTGGCAAGTTGAAGTACCAGTGATCTGGTCAGATCTGAACAGTTGACCACAGGGGCCGTAATTCTGGACTGGAGACCATGGAAGGACAAGCACAGCGTAAGACTTTCAACAACATGATGGGGATACAACCAGCTTAAGGTAGTTGAAAAACTTTGGATGAAGGATGCTTTCAAACCCTGCTATTGTAAATCTCTGTAGAAGGCCTTTTATATTGATCAATAGACGGCGAAGATGTTGAAGCCTCGTAACAAAGATTGTCATCTAAAGTACGACACTATATGGTGACAACCTGTAGTCATGTAAGTACGCTATAAAACGAACGATAGTTTTTAAAATAAATAAATACATATATACGTACGTAAATAAATTTCTTCGAAGAAGTTAAAAATAGCAGAAAACTTTTTTATTAATGAAAATTCTAAATATTATTTTTCCATGCCATCTTTATGCGATACTGTGTATTCACTTAACACCACAGTTTATCGGCAAACAGTCAGAACGTTTCGCATGAATAGGCAACCGTATATCATAAGAGAAACGCAGCAGTTCCTTTAGAAACGATGAAATCGCAGCTCATGGGGCTGGCCAAACGCAACTGTAATTCCGAACGATTACGCGAAACAATTAAAAAATTAACTTTGTTCGTAATCTTGTTCATGGTTCTGACTATTTGTTATAAACGAATCACCATAGACACCAAACATCATCTCAATTCTTTGTTATATATAAATATAATTATTAACAAATATAAATACGATTTAACAATTATTTTTTTTATTTCAGCAAGAATCGATACAACTTCTTTATATTACGGCAAATCCTTAAATATTATATGTAATTTATACAATTTATTTCTCGTCAGGTCAATACAGTAAATAATTTTACTAGTAACAAGTAACATAAACTGCAAACCAAGCTACACCGATTAGGAAGGAAGATCGACGAAACGACCATCGCCTCTATTATAAAAGATGAAGGATGCAGAACATCCTTCACCAATTACTGCAGGAGGGTGATCAAGATTGTAATTGTGAAGAATAAAATTGAAAACCAAAATAGGATAGGAAGAGGAAAATAGGAAATTTTTATTAAAAATATAATAGTCTTTCCTACAATAAATAAATAAAAAGACCCCAAAAACGGACGACATAAAGAAACCATGCTACACAGTCCTGTTACACCGTAATCCTGGCTACATTCCGATTCCACACCGAATGCCGGTTGGGCGTAAACATTAATGAGGGAAACATCGCCTCTATGTCAAAAGATAACAAAAGTAGGGAATTGTTTCACGATATTTGTAAAATAATAGTTAAACATGTTACAAAAATAAACAAGTAAAACAGTGTAATAGAGTAAACATGAAACTGTAAATAAAAATGTGAAATAAGGCAAACAAAATTTGTAAAATACAGAAACAAGAAGGCGATGTATGAACGAGAATTTGAATGAAAGAGAAGGATAAAATGAATTGTGGAAATAAAGAATAGAACGATAGATTATGTGAAGAATGACAGTAGAAAGTGAAAATAAAAAAGACAGTAAAAAAAAGAAAAAAGAAAAAAAAACTACCCTGTCCTTCCCAAAGATAGGGTACGAGATATATACTATAAAAAATCCATGCTACACAGGGCTGTTACGGTGTAATGCTCACTATACACAGCTGTCAAAGAGTAATTCGTGCTTCACAGTAGTGGTACATAAAAATGTTTGCTACGCAGTGCTGATTTCACAATAACATTTGCTGCTAAGTGCTGTTAAACAGTAATGCTTCCTACACAGAGCTTTTACGTAGTAATGCGTGCTACATAATGCTATTATATGGTCATACTTAGTATACAGTACTAATACATAGCAACGTTTGCTTTATGCACTGTATATTGATTCCGAATAATGCTTATAACACAATACTGTTACATGAAAATGCTATATATGCTAGTTGGAGATTAACATAATAATTTGATGCGTTGTGTATTATGTAAGGAAAATAATTTTTAAGCCACAAAATTTTAAAAACATTTTTGGCAGAAGTATAGTATATGTTGATGACATAGTTTTATATAACCTGTTAGGTAATTCCTACAACTCTAGTGGGCTCTCGTTGTCGTCTGTTCGTTCGAGACGATCTTATACCGTCAAATATCGAAAATACTTAAAAATTATACCACACAGTATATATATATATATATCCCTTGCTAAACAAAGTAGATGTTTTGCCACTCAGTTTCAAGTAGGGTACAGAAGGGTACAGAACAAGGGTACAACAAGGGTACAGAAACGTGGACTTTCATTTCTGGCCATCGACAAGCTCACATATGCTCAAGGAATCTTGGAGAGGATTGCAATCGGGATTTCGTTACGAGATCGAATTATGACGAATAAATGTAATCGAAATAAACCAGCGGATTAGCAAGTTGAAGTGACAATTAGCAGGTCACAGAGCACGCTGAACAAATGGCCACTGAGGTCTTAATGTTATAAAATGGAAACCACGGTAGGGCGGCCACCTACCGTTGGAAATCTGTGGAGTAGGCTTCTAGCAGTGGATGACCTAAGGCTGGTGTGATAATGATGAACTTTACGATCTACATTAACTCTAAAAATATAACCCAACAGTAAAAATAATTTAGAACACATCATCATATCACCGATAAAACAATCTACATATTTAAAGCGCTTTGCTAAATTGTAATGCGTTTCTCAATGCCCGTTTTTTCATTTTAAATCTGAAGGTACACAAAAATTCGAATTTGAAGCATAGAGAAAGAATGCTCGAGTCGCGCGTTGCATCGTGTTTATGCAAATGAATGCAAATGCATGTATCCTCGGATCGCTACGGGCCACGCTTCCTTCCGTCACTGATTATGCGTACGCCGAATGTGGGACGAACCGTGATTATAAGCCATGGTGACCTTTATTTTTTGTGGCTGCCTCAAATTGATCTCTCATTTTTTTTTACAAGACGACAGTTATACCAGCAAGGTTTTTACAACCAGTTTTACTTAAGAACCTCTCGAACTTAACTCTTATTTTAATGACGCGATTAAATTGTAACTTATGCCAGGCTTTAAATTTCAATTTCCTATAATTCAACGTTGATTGACAAGAAGTTAGCCACTTCCCAGATTTATTTAAAAAATTGTGCTACGTATTTATAGAACCATTAATAGTAATTCAATTTCTAGCACTCAATGATGTTATTTCTATTAATAAAATTCTGAATGTTTTTTCTAATTGCTATTGAACTTTTTTATTATTATTACACTTCTGAAAACAACAGTAAAATATTAACGCAATAACGTGATTATGGATCAAAATAAGCACGTTTAGTCACGTAATAAATTCAAAATAATTAAAAAATCTAACCGTGTATGCTAAAACACCGTACTATTTATTTTAAATAATTACTTTTCTTTGTTCTATCAAACAATTTCGGTCTCACGTCGATTTATGGGAATATTGTGGTTAAATATATAATAATAATTATGGTTTTTCCCAGAATTTCGAATTTAAAATGTACAAAACTTATGAGTTGATTTTTAGCTTGCTCTTGTTCCTTTATATAATAAAGGTACATCTTAATAACCTCTCATTTCATTATCACATATTTATAAGCAAACACTTTTACATTAGACTAACTTCGCACGCAACTTTGTCTTTTCTAATTTTCTAAAATAAATATAACCTGAGTTACTCATTACTTGATCTACCTACCAGTGTAAGTCTCATCAAAATGGTTCCAGCCATTTCAGTAATTATCTCGAATAATCAGACACACAGATAAAAATGTTAAAAAAGATTAATTTCGTATATATATCTTACGTACATTCATATTCATATGCATATTGTATAAATCGGTTATTTTAATAATACAAACAGTCACTCAAATTTTATTTACTTGTGTAAATATCAAAAACACATGGTAAAGTGTTCATCAAAAAACCTTTACGAAAAATTGCAATCACTACTATATCAAAGCTCTATAGGCAACATTGAAGACGTTTCTAAATATAAAAAACAAATACTGAAACTTATTAGGTATCTTATTTCCCTCGTGAACTAAATTTTTTTTTCTTTTTTTTTTTTGGTCGATGTATTTAAGTTCACATGATGTCTCTTATTGAGGAGTACATCACAATGTGAACTATAAAGATTTTGCTATTGTACCTAGTGTATACATATGTTATGTGTCCTTAGAAGATACTCAACAAATCAATAAACCTATGATGAGTTGAGTAGCCATATTACTTACTAGAATATCATGAAGAAACTTTCCTCCACTATAAAGAGAACTTTTCGAACATATTAGTTCTCGTTGAATAATACAAACTTAGAAACCCCATCTCGTCTAGACTATAACAACAAGATATAAATGTTCCATATATATCGTAAAGGGCCCTATTATGGAACACTTAATAAATAAGAGTTATATTATTCTATATTTTAAGTAATAAGTCAATTGTTTACCTAGATATATAGCCAATGATTTTAAGTGAGTTTTAACTGAAAATATTGATAATTCAATAAAAAAAAATACTTTAGGCCGTATTTATGTAATGTTTCATAAGGTATGACCCAAATTATAGAACACAAAATGGACGGATATTTTTATGGTTCTTTTAGCTATAACTTATACAAAATATTTCATACATGTATTAGCTTTAGAAGTGTGAGTGTGTAGGGCCTTTATGATCAAAAACATTTAAAATGTTCTGTCTAAAACTCTATTGAAATGCATAAAACTGGCCAATAACTTCCGGCAGTACAAATTATGCAGGGACAAATAAGTAATCATTTATTAATTTTAATACGTAATCCGAATTTTGAAAACTCTTTTTTCCAACTATAATCATTAATTTACTTATTATTTCTGACACTGTGTATTTTTGGATAGAATGTACCAAAAACCAAACCCTGTATTAGGCTACTCAATTTTCAACCAAATTAGGGCACAAGCTTATGTAGCAAATAAAAACTTAAATACTGTACTGAAGTTTAACAAACCAACGTTAATCAACTTTGACATCTCAGCTGTCAAACGAGCACACGTATACCATACAAGGTCACAACAACACTGGGCGTTATCCGCACATTATTTATAGTGTGGGTGTCGCCTACATCAACCGGGTGACTGGTACAGCAGCCAGTAGCCAGTAAGCGGCAGTAATGACGGCTATCATAGAACCAGTCGGCGTAGGCTGGAATGCTACAACACAAGAACTGGACCGGTGACTTATCCGAGATTGCATTTTTTTTAAATCGAAAGTTATCTGATCTTGTCTCAGCACACGTACACCATAGACATGGTCGTTAACTTCTTTATTGATTTTTTATCACATTTTTATAATCTATAACTATCTATCGGATTTAATAAAAGTTTTTCAAGAGTTTATTTACTTATACTTTATTGTATGACCTAACCAAAACATTAAATTAAGGATTTAGATAGAATATATATTTATGCCCCGATAGTAGAAAAGGTCGCCTTATTGCTCGAGGCCATCTCTGCAATTCACTCTTTGATGAAGATGATAGAAATAACTAAAAGTGTATCTTACAAGAAATTGTAGAGAAATAGAGATAAAAGAGTAAAAATAAGATAAAAAAGATTAAATGTTCGAATATTAAACTCGGTTCGGTTTTAAATATAGTTACATAAAACAGAGTCGACTTTTTTATTTAATTTAATATTCTTTACTATACACTCTAGGATAAATTTAGTTTCCTAATAATAATCAAAAGAGTACAAATGGCGGTCATACAAGGCAATCTCTTACAGACAACGATAGTATGGAAAAGGTAGAAGTATAAATAATGGGTAGATAACGTGTAAAAAACATACATATTACAAACATACGTACATATGTACATAACATATACTTATAATTAATAATTTATGATACATGTTATAAATAAAAACATCAAACTGATATGGATCGCACTTGCCTTAGAAAGAAACAGAGGAAGAAAAAGAAATGTATTAAAAGATATATAATCATAGGTCTAGTAAATAGTTCTTAACCATTTTCTTAAAAATAAGCAGTGACTTTAGCACGTCTTATGTGCAACAGTAAATCATTCCACAATCGAGCGGCCTATGCGGTAAAAGATTTGGCAATAAAACAAGAAGAATGATTTTTTTTTTCAATTTGAGAATCTAATTTTTAAATAATAAAACAATAGTTAAAAAATTTATATCCCATATTTCTCTTAACTATGATTATCACTAATATAACGAATTCCAACATTCAATTCATAGTTTACCTACCTCATTCCATCACCTTTTACAATAGAATAAAACGCTTTTATCATTCTAGATCGTCAGACCTAAAAACATATTCATTTGACAGAAATATGACTTTAAGGTACAATTAAAAAAGTAACACGAAGCTATCGCAGCAGGTGATGCCATTAGTATGCTAATTATGTTACTATGTCTCGATCAATTTAACGGTCGTAGTGTATTGACCTTGAGGTCTTGAACATTAAGAAAATCCTCTCTAAATCATTTAGAAATAATGTCAAGATTTCAAACTAAAAATTGAATATAAAATATTCTGGAACATGAATCGTCAAACTTGTCATACGGGAGCTAAAAATAAGAAACATTAAATGTAATTTATTCAAATAGCTAAACTATCATTTGTCAGCAAATATTTAGTATTTTTTTGCTAAGTATCTACCTTAGAATATTATGTCAACAATATAAATGAAAACTTTATTTAAAAATGTTTTAAAAGGCGTCTTTATAAAAACAAATTCTTCTTTAAAACGATGTCCTAAAAAGTTGGAGTAATTTCAAAACAATTTACATTTTTCTTTTCAGCTAAGTCTCTAGATGTCTAGAGAGCTTTAAAATTTTTGTGAAAAGACGAAGACATGTGCTTAACCTTCATGTGGTGCATTGCTGCTCCCTCTGCTACTTTTACTCGCCTTTTATACACGACAAGGAATACCTTCCCCTATTCTAATAAAGCCTGACACAATTGATATACCCTGCCAACTACCATTTCAGTTTTCTAATTATGAAAGCAAAATCGAAAATTTTGTGCGTCTAATTTCTTTGGTTCAATGAATATCATACATAAACCTACCCATAGACAATAAGTCCTACAAGTCCATCCTCAACCAACTTAGGATCTAGACTAGGCTCTTCGCAATATGTTACCAACAAGTTTCAAGTTATTAGTGAAATAACTTTGATACTATATAATGGTTATAGGGAAAGTAGATATGATCTATTCTTTCCTCGACACTAACTTTCCTGCTGGTTCATATCAAGTCAGTAAATAAACATTTTATTTCTACTGCTCTAAGAAAAGGACATGATAATTTGCTCTCTGAAAAGCTTTAATTGTACAGGAAAACGTTTTTATTTATTGAAACAGGCGAGAAGTATAACAGCGGAATCCATAACCTGCTCAATGATTTAGCCTAGACAAAAGCGACAATAGAAGGATCATTTAAAATTTAAACCAGACCAGAATGGGAGGAAGAAGATTCTTTATTATTGTTTTGGTTGGTGAAGGTTAAAGATGATACATTGCTAGGATGAAAGGAACTAATATATAGCTACTTCCGTTATAACATACCATATTGCATAGTGGAAGAAGCTATATATTAGTTCCTTTCTTACTTAGGATAGACTTCCGCAAGGTAATGCCTGAATCTATTAGATACATTGCTAGGAGGCAACCTTAAGAGTGCTACACTGATCGGATACCCGGCACCCGTACGGGGAATCAGTGGAATGCTAAGAAGTTTATTGTCATCATCATATCTGCCGATAGACTCCTACTAAAAGGCATAGGGCCTCCCCCAAAACCAACAACTTCCTGCGTCCTTGGCCTGGTCCTGCGTCTTCTGTCCACCTAGAGGAAAGTATACCACGCTTATGGGCGCCTTACTACGTTGTACTGACAAATTTGCTACCTAAAAGTGTGTAAAACTTATTTTAATTCTTGCCACATTAATCTTTCATCGTCATTATTGGATATTAATTCTTAACAACCGCGTACGGAAATCTCACGTTAGATTAATCAGTGATTTATATCAACGAAATGACTTTAAATTATAATCAAATCACATTAGTGAACGATTTGGCCGGCCATTAGTTTGGCCAAATGGTATTCTAATTAACGAAGTTTGTTTTTTGGTTAGTTATGAGTACGAATTTGAATATTGTATCCTCAAAATAGTTTGATTTTTGTACCTGTTATTTTCATTGGAACGCATGGACAACTTACATCATTCTTAACTCCTATACTTATTTATAAAACCAAATGTAGAATCTTAAAAAAAATTATTATCTATATATTTAATTAATAGTCCAAAGTTTCTTCGGAAACCTATGAATAAATATAAATTATTATTCCATAGTGCTGTATATTTTAAAAGCCCTGTAATACACGGTAATTGCCGACGATAATATAAAGCGTAGAATAATAGGAAGCTGATGGCAGTGATTGTTGTTGGTCACGTGACTCACGTCAAGCGAGGTCCGAGGAAAACATCGAGCTGCCTGCCAGTGATAAGGCGTAACACGTCGAAGGAGGTTTATTACCTATCTGATACATTCTATATTAGAAAATGTTTTCTTTGATAAACGTAAAATATTTTGTTTGATACAAAAAAGTTTTTTTAGTCGGTCAATTTAAATTTATAAAAAACACTTCGTAGATTTTTCTTTACCTATTCCACATTTATAAAGCATTTATGATAATCTATATAAGTGTCCCATTAAACAACGTCAAATCGAAACCTAATAAGAAGCGGTAGGTAGTTAACCAAACAAAATTAAAAGGAAAAAACAATGCAGTATCTTTTGATAATATTGCTAACATTGCAAAATACTTACTTTTTTACAACGTGGTTAAAGTTGAACGTATAATAGTTATCATTTTATATATATATATATATATATATGGTTTGATAAAAGTGATAGTTTATTTCTCAATCGGACTACTGCAGCATGAGTTTTTGTCTATCGATTTCACTTATTGTATAAACTTAACTAAAATAGTTAATAATTGTAGTTACATTAACAGAAAAACTGTTATGGTTTTCTTTAAATTCATATACAAAAAGTTATACTACACTACACTGGCAATTTAATAAATTTTCTAAGGTTGGCCACTATCAGCTCTGGCACCGTATTTAGACTTGGCATTTATTAATGTGATTTAAGGTAAACATAGTGAAAAACACCGACACATTCACAAGTTAAAATTTAAAAAGATATAAAATAACAATTTTCAATTTGTTTGTGAGTTCGATTAACGGTCGAAATCGATCTATAAGAGTATCTGAAAATGCACTAGATCCCCGTGAATAACAGGAATATATATCATCATGTTAGCTGATAGACGTTCACGACAAGGCTTTTGCCTCCCCCAAAGATCGAGCCGATGATCGGTCTGGCTCTGCCCATATCCAAAGACATCCCGACCTTAACTATCTCGTCGGTTCAGCCAGTGGGGGACATACTCACGTCGAGTTTACTGGCTCGTGGTCGCCACTTGAGATATGACATCCACTTTTACATATTGGGTCCATGTTATTTCAAGTAAGAACAATACATTATACAGGTAAGTTATTCTTTTAATAAGCACATAGTCACCCAATTGGAACAGAAGCTAAAAACTAACAGCGTGACGAAACGACCCAAAATATCCGTCGAAAGGCAACAACAGTGAAAATTATGTGGTGAAAATAGAGCCGGTAATGGAGTTATACTATAGGGAAAAGACACGCAACTATACTCCCCTGTAATACTACAAAAATACTGTAAAAATTATTTTAAAAATTCATCGAACAAGAACTAGTAGCCTCTGTAAAATTTTACACATTGTAAAGGACATTTTAGCGACAATAACTTGTGAATAAATAGGTTTTACATTTAGAAAATTAAAAAAAAAAACAATACCAAACAAAATTATTCCTCTGTAGTACTCGTATAGCCCGACTCAGTTTTTTGTGAGGTCTTCTCACATCAGAATGTGTTTGGAACTGGTGCTCCAAAGCGGAACTCTATTTAATTCCATTTTCAAATTAGTTTCTATTTATATTCTTCTCATAACGTACAGAAGTGACTTATAATTGTCACTTGTGTACGTCTCAGTACAAACGATCCAAAGTGAACATTATATTAATTAATAAATTCAACATTATTTTTCACTTCCATTGCTATCTAGAATTCTGTCCCAATATGATATTAATGAACTATGTTTTACGTACGGCTTTATATTTTTTAACGTTTTCTTTCACCGCGTTTGACCAATAACTTATCTGATGGAAAGCGACGACGTGTTCAGAGATGATTGACGCAACTTTGACCCTGAAGAGATATTTTATAATAAAGAATAAGGCCCTAGATCCTGAGAGTAAGGATATTGTCTCTCATTTTGAAAACAGCAATCAATAAATTACTTTACAGAAATATATTTATTTGCTAGCATGAAGGAATATATGTTACAAGGTAATCTACCGATATTATGTGTAGTACGGAATATTCATGGAGAGAAAGAATGAAATTGGTATTGCAAATATTTGCTTTTATTTTGGGAGTACGACTAATTTAAACCACCCTCAATTAATGTCAAAAGGACTTATCTTGGGGCAAAAAGATTCAACCATGTCACACTTCATGCGAGAAATAGGTGATATCGAAAGTATGAAAGCTGTAAAATTTAATTAGCGATTCTCTTTTTCCATGCGTTCATCAGAAATACTCTGTAGCAGAACATTAGTAATACAATCAAAGATTAATAACTAGTGAGAAAAATTGCACCTTACTGTTGAGGGTAACAACGCATTTAGAATCTTCCGGGATTGTCTACGAGATAAAAAGATTGTTCAAATATACACTTATATTTCATATGATAGATGTAATAAGCTTTAACTAGCTTAAAATTAGCTAGAGTTAAAAAAAAACTGTAAATGAAGTTAGATTACGGTATTCCAAAATACACTATTGGCGCGTAAATTTGACATTTGACTTACAAATGTCAGACGTCACAAGATGGCGACGATAGGGTAGGTCAATGATGAATCGTCTTCTTTTCTATTTATATTTTGTGTTATAATAGAATATAAAAGTCAATTTTATTTTGTTTGCATTAAAACAAAATCACGTATAATTTATATTTTTATTTGATTTAATTAAAAATTATCCCTAAATGATTTTTTAAAAATTGTTACTCATGTAAAACATTTATTATGAATATAGCGATTAGCATTAGCGTTTATATTTATAGCTGCTATATAGCGTTTAAACGTTATTACTAACAGTCCTTAACGATTGCGTAGCAGAACCGTTCCCACGTCAATGCAAGAAAAATGTTAGCACGGAGTCATGGCCCGCCCAGCATATGGACATTTCGTTTGCTCATGCATATTTATAGATTCTGCCGACCCCTCAGCGCAACAACGTCGCCGCGTACGCGTAACGAACGGACAAATGAACAAACGTTGACTTTTGCTAGTGATAGTGGTTCAACCGCCACGGGCCCTCGGCTGGGACGATGTCTACCAGCGCATTCAACTTGTGATTTATTTGATAATTGTTGATAGTACTGGCTATATAAAGTAATCTTCAGGAACCATCACCATATGAATGCAAGTTATTTGATAATTAATGAAGTATTAAATTATATTTTTTTAATTATAATTACAAAAAGGTAATCAAATTGTGTGATTGGTTATGCGTGTAAAAGCTTTCAAATAATATATAGTACAACTAATCTAAAATCAATAAAAATTAGAAATCTATCATAAGAAAGTGTTTAAAAAGTTCCGTAGTATGATAAAATTATATAATATTTACTGTTTTACCCGTCGCAATTACATACAAAAAATAAATTAATGAAACATATTCCAGAACGATCACTTTAGACAGAAAAACGGGAAATGGAAATGGGTGTAAAAAGTTTAAAGCTTTTTGCCGTCATCCATGCTAAACATTCTCCCTTTAAGGCTTTTACATCTATAATCAATCACAAGGTATAAATAAAAATATATCTCCAATTGAGATGCAAAGCTCGTGGTTAGTTTTACCAATTCAGGCTAATTTTGAGTTCATATTTTGTTAACGCACGAGGAAGGTTCTAATAAACAGAAAAATTGCATTGAAAATTGTAAAAAAACGTTTCCATACAAACCTTCGTCATAGGCCTCCCCCCAAAGATATCAATATGGGGATATACCAAAATCGCCACGCTTAGCAAGCGAATTGGCGATCGCAGTGTGGTATTATAGTAAGACAGAGGACGCTGCTGCCAAGACTTTGAAAATTTATTTGTGAACAATAGCAGACCTATATAATTTTTGCACAAAGTTTGAATAATAAATAAGATTGCATCCTGGGAATCAAACCCGCGACCTACGATCGCAAGTCTTCTACCGCTGGGTTGCCACTGCTCTCATATAAACAACAGCATGAATAAAAACATCGAGACTTGACTTTTAATCTTTTTATATTAATACTCTTTCAATTTAGGATATATATAACCTATTTTGATTTTTTCCTAGCAATTCTGTTAATATTAATAAAATAAATCAACAAATAAAGCGTTTATTCATAAATATATTTTGTTAATTTATTTTTTCTTTTGAAATGCAACGACATTCATACGTTACTAATCAATAATAACAGGTTTCAGTGATTGTTTATAAAATTGACCCAAAAAAAAAAATATTCAGTAACAGACGGTGCCGAGGTCGGTAAAAGGAAACCGCCAAAACGGTCTCTTAGCTAGTGATCCAATTCGAAGATTCTTCATCTATTCACGTAAATATGAGTGTAACAATTTTTTTTAAGATAAATGCCTCAGACTTGACAGGAGAGACTAGACAATTTTTAAAACTAGATTAAAAGTATGATTTACTTTGTATTTGAATATCCTGCAGGCAAACAAATCATTTTTAAGGTATTCTATCTTCTATAAAATTATTTACACCCTACTAACCTTCATTACACGAATGTTTTTTGATGATTCCATTTTTGAATCTACCGACAAGAGCCTTCTAGACATCTGAGATCCTATTATAAAATCGTATGTATTGCCAATAGAAAGATTTATATAAGTCGATTAAATCAACTCTTAAGTTATAATATCTAATAATCAGATAAAAAAAATTGGAAAAAACTTGCGACGAGGCTCAAAAAAATTTCATAAATTGTATGACATCTACAAATAGATTAGATTACCAATAAGAGCAGTAAGAAGCGGCGTGCTATATATTTAATGCAAAAATCGTTACTTCGTAACTTCAGGACTGTCCGCAAATATTATAGACACCCTATCAATAAACAGAAACTTGTCCACGGCGTCGAGTAATGTTTATACTCGCTTTGTTTAATCTAACAAGCGATAGTGATCAAGCGTGTTAGAGCAGAAATTGTTTTTATGGTAATCACGAATTAGATTAATGGGCGGAAGAAGCGTTGTTTTTAATTTCTAGCTGAATTATATTTCTTTAGCGAGTTCCGTTCGTTTACAGTTGGCTGCATACATATGTGTGTTTACTTTGTGACAGTAATTAATACTTATTCCGAACAGTAAACTATGGAAGCGTCTTTAATAAAGGTTATATTGATTTTATCTCCTGGAATGCATGCTTATGGCAAAGTAGCAGAAATTATATGAGTTGATGGGGTCCTTCTATTAACCTCCAGTATACGAAATTAGCGGACGGAGGTGTTAACACTGAAGATGATAGTCTAGAGTGATCGAAGAGGATGTATTTACATATATATACGGAGTATTTACAATTTACACGACGCTAATGCAACGGCAGCAATCACATCACTTATGGCGTCCGAATTCAAATTCGAACGCGCAAGAAAAATACCGTAAAGGTATTGTGGACTTAGTGGCTGGCAATACGGAGCGTGAGCGCTACATCAGTGATTCTCTTATATAGAATTCGAAGATATAAACACCTCGTTAGGAAATACATCTAATCCTAAATGTACCAAAGTAGTGGTAGTGTTTCCCGTGTGATATTTTCTGATTATGTTCTTTCTTCTTTTGTTTTATATGAAAATATTGTTTTTGATTATTTTTAATGGCATATTTGCCATCTATTTTCTTATTTACTTAATATATTCTTTGTCTATTTAAATTTAAGATACATATTGCTTGGTTTTTAAAATTAAATAAAAATCGACTGTTACGGTAAGTTCAGCATGAAATCATACCTCCAGTATTGAGTGTTACAAGTAACGTCGTTCGTTTGCAATTTTTTTTCTTTGCTGTTAAAAATCTAAGAAGATAACCTTCTGTTATATTCTCTTTTGTCCCTTTCTATTTTCTTCTCTTTGAGCCATGCGTCTGCTGAGAAAATTCCGGACTTACACCATTACTATTTGTATGCGAAAACTTTATTAAGTTAAATACGAACAAATATTTAGTTCAGTATGTATAAAGAGATTGGTTATAAAACTAACATTTTGAAAAGAGATAAATAAATAGATCGTTTGCTGTCAATTAATGTACCCTAGCCAAAAAGCCATACAAATGACTAAGTAAAGTAGAAAAAACGTTTTCAAAATACCGTTCGTTAGATATTAAAATTAATTAGAGTTCGACATCTGCCCCTACAAACTTTATATACATAAGTTATTGGCGTGTCGCATTCCATTAGGAAAAAAATAATTTATGTGATTTATTTCAGAGTTATCACTTGAAACATAGTGATTAAAAATAGCTTAAAAACCTATACAAATGTTGAACAAACGACCCATTCACTCTTTTAAGGCTAAACGCTTATGACCTCATATATTAATCGTATATCTAACTTTCAAGAAATCTAAAATTTAGAGAATCGAACTTGTTTCTTTTAAAAAAGTATCATTGTAGAAATTGTACCATTGTGCCTTTAGATCTTATTATGGCTTTGTTTGTAGGTAAACATATTATTTTAATTTAAAAAAAAGTATAACATAAATAATTTACGTAATACTTAAAAAAGTACCTTATCTATATATCTTATTTAACATAAATTTAAAATGTGAACAAATACGTTTTTGTAATTAATATTATTATAAATATAACATAACAAGTATTATTATTAAATGCAGCCTACCTAAAAACAATTATAAGTGTTGATTTATATACCGAACACAAAGTTTTTAAGGTAGAATATATTTCGCGAAAGTAATACAGCGCCATCTGCTGTCGGGTAGCGGTGAATAACACATCTATATTTTAAATCTAAATTGGTTATTTATAAAGCATGTACATTTTGAATACAAAAATTGTTTGAAACAAGTTTCATATTTTATTTGATATAGAATATTATATTTTAGGTTATGCCAAAAAAGTTACATATTTTTAGTGAGGGTTTCATCGTTTTATACGAAGACACCCGCTGTTTTTAGCCAACGGCCTGCGGCGCTGATGCGGCGTTAAGGGTACCAAGTGAAGCAAATTAAGGCACGACACTGAAAAAGCAAAACGCAAGGCATTAATGTTTTCTTGCGAACACCCTGGAGGCTGCGTCATGCTATAAGGAACATGGGATTTATTATTTTTAATTCTTAATAAACATTACAGTTCTACTCGACACTTTTCTAACATTTAATATAAGTTTAGAAGTACGAGTATCATTTTCATATACATAAAGATTGGTTATACGTATAAAAGCTTTAAAGAGACGAATGTATATATCATTTGGTGTCAATAAATATATGGACGTCTCTAGAAATAAAATCAATGCTTCCAAAAATAAATAAACATAAAAAGCGTTTTTAAAATTCGAATAACATATTAAAAACAAAAATTGTATACTACATATCCTTGCAAACTTTGTATTGCTACAAGCCATTATCCTGTCGCATTCTAATATAAAAAAAAATTAATGAGACATATTTCAGAGTGATCACTTCAAACAATCTGAATAATGAATAGGAAATAGTTGCAAAAGATTTTAAGCTTTACTGACAAAGAGCTATATATTTACCCTTTTAAAGTTTTTACACCTATATCAAATTACCTGTACATCAAAAAAAGCAAAAGTAGTGTTTTTTTAAATTGTGAGCTTTGCTGACATCATAGAGTTTCATAGAAACATTATTTTCAGGGTAACGTCTTCGGAGATCAAAGGGACAATATTTCCTTTTGCCGTCGATACGTCGTTATCTGTACCCACCATGAAGCAACATACATACATTCGTAAGGATACACTTATGATCAATATTGAATGTTTAAAACTATATTTCTATGAAATTTTATTGGCATATTTTTTTCCCCCACTTTTTCGAGTTTTCTGTCTCTACTTATTTTTTTCACATCAAGCTGTTCTGTTTCAAATGAAACTATATATAGGTCATTGTATCTATAAATATTTAAACAACTTTAAATAAAATTAAATTTAAAATTTAAATTAAAAAAATATTCACTTACAAATTTATACATTTTTTTATTACATCATAAGTAAACTCATGTAAATTATAATTCTATAAATAACTTGATGTATTCAGATGATTTGAAAACGAAAGTAATCAATAAATCTATTTCACTCCATAGTAAATTTATCCTTTTTAAAAAATAACAATAACATTACAAATAATAATAATAAATAAGTGTACGGAAAGAAATTTGTGACACCGATACTACTCTACAATAAAGGCATCTTTTTTTTTAAATAACATGGATAACGTAAAAAACATTTTAAATAATAATATATAAGTGTATGGAAACTTGCGACACCGATACTTCGATATTTTGTTTCTTAAGGTTACGTTACGTTACGTTTACGTTAAACTATTTAAGCCTAAACTACTATTTGTTATTATTACTATATTTTTTATTTAACTTACAATACTTACACCAGCGGCATTTGCAGATTGCACGGGTTCAACAGGATGCAGCGCAGACAGCACTTAGCCTACAACCTCTATTAACTCCTTAATCACACCAAGTTTTATATTTTAAGACTGCCGATGACTGAGCTCCTAATAAGGCAAGCAATTCTGGAACCCACGTGTCGCCGGCCGGATTCCCGCAAGACCGTTGCTCACCAAAATAGAGGGGAAAAAAAAAGTTCAAAACAACGGTTTTTAAAACCGAACCGTGTGCATATAATTTTATTCCCCCGTTCAGTGGTTATGAAATTCATGCAAATTTATGCGCTGCCGTCGATCCGTGAGTTCGCTTATCGGAAACAATCGTCGATGTGGGACGATAGCGATGACTTTTTTCTAACCGCCAGGTAACCGTTGCCGGTGGTGGAGAATTAAAACTGCGACGAACGTTGTGTGACATCTGTTAAGTGAATCGGTGAAAATCTCTTCAGATTTCTGTATAGAACTTACAATGGTAGATCGCTTTGGTTTCACCATTACGAACACTTCTATACGCAACGAGAAAAGTTCCACAATAGCCTAACAAACAATATGATTAGTAATAAATATTAAAGCTCTAAAGGGCTGGATGTATAGCTTATTTTTCATCAAAAATCTTAAAATATTTTACACGTATTTCTAATTATCCTAAATGAAATGATGACTCTGAAAGTCTATTGCAATGCAACAATCCAATAACTTCTGGCAAAATAAAGCCTGCAGAAGCAGATAGATAACAATCATTAATTTTAATACGTAATTCAAATTTTAAAAAGGATATTTAAATAATGTGTACAATGCATAACTTGCAGTAAAGGACCTAATACATTCGCCTCTTTAAAACTCTTACATTTGTAACCAATTACCTGCATCAGCTGTTTAGAATCAATAATTATTTATAGAAAAAAGTCCTCGTCGTCGTCGTTTCAGCCCACAGATGCCTACTAGGCATATGCCTCCCCTAAATATATCTTCGGGGGATAGAACATAATTTCCACGCTTGGCAGGCGGGTTGGCGATTGCAATGTGACATTATGATACACAGAAGACGCTGCTGTCCATCCTCTGGAAACTTATTTGTAAGCAATGGTAATCCTATATAAATAATACACAAAATCTGAATTATATAACATTGTATCCCGGGAATTGAACCCTCAAACTTCGGTCTAGCTACGGCTACACAGCTTCAAATGATTCTTAACAATGTATAATTTGTCGGCACTGTTGCAATTGTCTGACAGACATTCTTTTTAGCTATGAATTAATTAAAAATTGTTATTTATCTAAAGTGCTAATTTAAATAATTATTATTTTATTTATATTTCTGTATTTAACGGTCGAAGATTAGTATTTAAACTTTTATTGAATGTTAAATAAATGAAATACATTAATAAAATTTGGCTGCCTTGTATAACGGCATACTCGATGTCCCTCTGTCTTTTTGATTGAGTTATTTAAATGTTAATATTATCATTTATTTGTTTATATTAAACATATCTGTGAATGGTCACAAAATAATGCTGCGATTGTTCTGGGCTTATCTAAAATTGGAATACGTTCGTAGATCCCGTACGTAGGTAAGAACATCAGTGCAGTTCAGTTATATCCTATAAGAAGCTAGACTTATGTCGCCATTATTGTACAAAACCTTTTTATACTCTCATCAACGAGAAACAATCAATATGTTAATTTCTTTAAATCTTCTGTTAAAGAGACTTTGTGATTCTAATTATAAAAAGTGTCTTTGCTATGGCACGAAGTCTACATATTACTGTAGGTGTCAGCGTATGTTCGTAAATACAAAAAAAATAATAAAAAGTGAGAGAAAAAAATAAAAATAAATAATTAATAAAAACCTTGACGGTTCCGTGTTCCGAAATGAGTCCGGCGCGTCCTTTGATGGCCCCCTCTTATTTAAATCGAGCGCCTATTTAATCCCAACGTGGACACACTCCAAAACTTTTCAATTTGAACGTGGACACCGAATATATTATCACGGCGTCAAGATGAGAATTAATAAATGCGAAATTTTAAAAAAAATGATGAACACCTATTTCGTTTTTAATTGAAGTTCCGTACACAAGAAACAAGATTTCAGGAATTTAAAAACATTGAAAATGGATGAAGTATCTAATGACAGATTGTGACAAAGGCTTAATAACAGTAAGAAAATCTTGAACGTAATTAAAATTCGCTTAACGATGTTCTTTGTAACGAATAACAAGATATATCGCCATATATCACCAAATTAATAACACAAAGAAAAATAAGAAAATACAGAAAACCTGAAGGTAAATACCTCATGGTTGGAAAACCTCAAGACGTAGTTCAAGATGAGCACCAAACGCTGTATCTGCAGCGACGATAATAAAAACAATTCTTATTATTTTTATTTTAGTAATTATACAGGTCTCTGTATAACCAAAAGGCTATTGATTAGGCTTGAAAGAGTTATGTATATAGCTCTTTTGGTGTTGATTAAAATATGGGACACTCTATTCACAGATCAATGGTTTCAGAAATAATAAATAACGTAATGATAGTATGGTGAGAAAAAACGATTGCATGAATTCAGTTTACTACATATTCGTCGTTACATGCCATAGATGCCCACTGCAAGGCACAGGTCTTCCCAAAGATATCTATGGGAGGATATTCCATAATCGCCATCGTTAAGAAAACGAGTTAGCTATCGCTGTGTAGTGTAATGTTACGCAGAAGAAGCTGCTGCTTAGTTACTTAGTTTCAGCTATTTAGTTACTTTTCTCATTAAAGTTAACAGAATTAAAAATAGAAAAAACCTACGAATACGCACGGCCTTTGAAATCCACTCCCGGAACCCTGAAAATTACCAAACCGTCAGACGAAAGGACAAACAAAAACTTTTAAAAAATTACATTAATATATTCAAATTTAAAAATTTCTAAAAGGGGATGTCTGGCTGCCAATTTAAAGTTAGAACCGAGATAGGTTCTTAACTGGCTTCATATGTTTTCTCACAATGTAAATAATAAAGCTTAAAACGAAAAATATGAAATAAAAATATTACATGAATATTTATTTGTAAATTTACTTTAACTCCATTTTTATCCGTACAGTAACAGTTGACGTCGGTTTTTATTCCATTTTTATTTGGTCTCGGACTTATTAAATTTATAGCAATTATTAACCGCATATATATGTGTCTAGGTTTCTCCTCTCAACAATAGAGGGCGTGATTAATAACTTACTAAGAAGTGTACTCCTTTCAAATGGCTAAACAAAGTGAAAGCCATGTTTGTAATACTTTTCAATTTTTTCTTGTTATCTCATTGAAGGTATATTTGACCAATTTAATGAATGTCAACAATGTAAATTGTTTTTTTCCATTACATGACGAAATACATCGATAGTTACTTTTTAGTGTTAATTTAAAAAAAAATTAACACCGCATCAAACAAATTAATCATCTGATGATAAATGATATATTCTAACTATGCCAAATGGAACTAGAATAAAGCAAATATATCTTAGTATTGAGGGCATACGCGATTAGCGGGCGGATGTGAGTTACGTCTGATTTGATCTGATCTACCTTCAATGAAATATATGTGTTTAGCGAGTGAAAGTGATTTACCACCCTAGCACGACGGCGAGGAAGATGATAGCCATGAATGGTCAAAGAAGGTGTATTCACACGCGTACAAAGATTATTTACAATTCACTTGACCGTAACACAAAGGCAGCGACCACATCACTGATGGCGTTCGAATTCAAATGTACGATCGAATTTGAAAAGCGTGGCGATTATAGTATAGCTCTCCATAGATATATTTGGGGGAACCCTTTGCATTGCAGTAGGAGTCTCTGGATTGAAACCAAAAAAATGGAAGAGTAAAAAAATAATAGAACACGTAATATATACAGATAATTTGTAAACATATATATGTTTATGTATAAATATATATACGAGTATATATATATACGAGCTGTCAATTAATGTATTGTATGACGTATCCAAAAATCTAAATACCACGTAATAAAATGAATTATTGTTTACTACCTTTCCCCCGAAGACCCTTGACTCACAAATTGTTGCTCCACCGTATTCCAATAGAGTTTCAGAGTGATCACTTTATACAAGATCATTGGAAACGAATGATTTTTGTATTGAACCTGTAACGTTTTTGCTGTTAGCCTTAAGGCTTTTACAGCTTCATCGGAAATGAGTTCACGGAACGTGAGAGTCCGTAAGGAATCGAATAAGCAATAAATTCACTCCTTTAGAACTTTCGAGATATTCTTTGTATTATTCTTAAGTACATAATCACTTTCAACCGCAAAAAGCTTCGGCAAAGTCCTTTTTAAAATAATCTTTTTTGTAAAGAGAGAAAATCATGCAAATTCGAAGACATTAGCGGCAAAGATAAGAAGTGGGATTAAGAGTCTTACAGCGGTAGTGCGACCGGGGCCGTGGAGTCCGGGGTTCGGTTCCCGCGTGTGTTAATTTGCGTAAAGCAATTAAAAACCGCCTCCTTAGTGGTTACGTCAACTGACTTTTTTATCTTAAACTTTCCTTTCTCGAGTCCCTCCTGTAGATTCATTTTTAAACTAAAAGTATAATCTTTTATTATCGATTTGCTAGTAGTGTATATTCTTCCGTTAAAATAATGGTTTTCGTTTTACCGCTTAACGAGCTATGGAGAAGGCTTTGTTTGGGATTTTAAGGAGGTAGAATCAGAAATAAAAAGAATTGTAAACGAACATGAGTGACTGACATAGTCTGGCAGAGGGGTAACGTAGGGGCAAGGGTAACATAGGACTTGACCAAAATAAACAAAAACTTAAATAAGTATAGAAACAATTTATAACCAACTGTGGTGTCAAAGAATGTGGTGAAGAAAGAATTGCGACGTGTGTAAGGACTGTTATAGAAACAAAGAGAATGTAAGAAATTATAGTTTGAAAGAGGATGAAATGATGGAGCAGAACATTATGGAGGACGAGTGAAGATAATGTAAAAAAAAGAGTTATGAAAAAAATTATTTTAAAATGCTTCTCTATCCTAACAATAAGATTGAGAAAACGATGGGCCCCCAAAAAGGGTTAGTGTCCAGCCGTGGACATCCTGCGACTGAAATGATGATCATGATGAAAACTAGATACGAAGTTTAGACAATGTAAAACTATACTTCAATATAAGGTATTAACATTGTAATGCCAACTGTGTTGAAATGAAAATTTTTCGTTGAAGGAGTATTGATTATATCCATCATGAGTCAGTGCGAGTTTTTTTTAGTTTTTTTCGTGGGGTTTTAATGTTTAAAAGATGCTGATTCGCTTCCTTAGCTCTCCTTTGTCGTTTTTGAAGTAACCATATGTTTAATGATCCGTCTGTTTAGTTGTCAATTCACGAAAAAATCTGAGCATTTAAAGATTGTTTTTTTTTTTTAATTACATCTATTTTATATTAGACAATAGCTGTTCAGGCAGACTTTACGGTGTGAAAAAATTGAACAGTCATCGAAAAAATACCATCAGAATAATAAATTAATATTCCATAATTCCATGTGATTAAATTATATTGATTAAATATGAAAGAAATAAATATATTTTGTATTCGACAATCACTGGTAAACAACAATACAGAAGCAGCGCTTGAATTGTTGCTGAAATGTACAAAGCGAACTTTCAATACACAAGGTTCAAAGCGAAATGTCATCCGTGCTATGCGATTCAAATTTTAACACATTTGTTTTTTTGGAACCATTGAAACTTTTTACATCCTATTAGAAAACTTGTATTAAAACCGGAAAATCAGTCATTCTCAAATTACCAAGGAAAATGGGAATTGAACAACGTTTTGTTTTTAATTTTATATTTGCATTACAATTAACCCAGCACTCATATATTATTACTTGCTCATATATTAAAACTACTTCGTATTTGTGTACAATGTCATTATTTTTGTTTGCAATACCTAGTAAAATATAATTGAAACTAATCAACCTGTTAACACCTAAAATTAATATACGAAATATCCAGAGAGTATATATAGATACAGTAGAAATAGAAAAAAAAAAACAATGACACCCTTAACATAATCAATAAACAGTAGCGAACGGGCACAGATAAAATAAGCGCGACGCAATAACAATAAAACATAACGGACCTTTCCGAATCTATAAATTTTCCTTTATTTTCGTTACCCTGGTCAAAGTCCAGGGTGCATATAAAGAGCGTGGGGGGCTAGAGAGTGCTTCTGTCTAATTTGGAAACAAGATGGATTGGACCGCGGTCGAATGATTGTAATTTATCACGTATTGACTTCCCACAGATACCGAGAAGTTTTGTTTATTGAATGTAATGCTTGTAATGGATATATGGTGAGAAAAAGCTGACGCATCGTGCGATAAAATGATAGATATATCGTTGGATAACGATGAGATTCTATATAAATAGAAATTAATAATAAAATGTGTTGTCAATACCTAAAATACATTCAGTGAACATTCTAATTTCAAAAATCAAAGATAGATGATCTTGTTTGGTTCATCGAAAAAATCATCAAAAGTGGACTGAAAAGTTGAAATGACAGTATGCAGGCTACAGAGCACGCAGAATAGATGACCACCGGAGCCTTACAACTGAGGAGTAGAGACCGCGAATCGGCAACAGCGAAGGACTTTCACCAACAAAGGACTACATCTAAAACCTTAATGCACCAGCGGCCATCTATTCTGCTCGCTATGCGGTCCGCCTAAAAAATTATAATTCAACAAAAGCCCTATTGAATATGAAGCCGATTTATTAGTTTGTATTTTTTTGATTATTATTTATGTGCCTTTAGTTCATCTATACCGTAATACCCCGCTTTACGCGAGGGATACGTTCCAAAAAAATCGCGTTAACTGAAATTCGCGTATAACGAGGTTAATGATTAAACATAGTCAAAAATTATTACAAAAAAACACAAATCATTTTAATCAATCACTTTAATTCTAGGAACACTTTATGCAATACATACTCTTATTTTTTACGGAATAATACATCTATTGTCTTTTGGGTAACGTTTTGTTTACGATCTTGTAAAATACGTTCATAACACCCAACACTGTTGGGACCCAATCCCGCGACCATAGAGAAGTTGATGACTACATTATATTTATACGCACTCTTTCGCGTAATTCGAGGCATTTGAGCGCGAAATTTGCAATTCGCGTTATAGTGAAACCGCGTATAATGGAGTCGCGTAAAGCGGGGTATTACTGTATATGTAAAATGGATGTTTATTTGTATTTCTTCTATACAATGGTAAACTATGCATTTGATCATGTGATGATCTTTAGTAAAGTTGTTGTGCATGAGTTCACAAAGGTTTCTAAGTTATTACGACCAATTTTTGATAAATAGCGCCCCTTTCATTTCAATAAAATTCATATATTGTCGTGACTGTTCATGTTGATTTTAATTGAAACGAAAACAGTGAACAAATGATGACGTTTTGAGTTGTGAGTGACATAAGAATTCATGTAACTTGTGAAATTCAGATCCGGCTCTTATTATTAAAATAAAGACGATAAGAAAACTAAACAAAGTAAATATTTTTTTTTGGTACATAATTGAATTAGCAACCTATTGTATCGTATCATTTATTTGTTGCATATTCAATAAATTAAATTAAATAAACCTTTACAGCTGTTTGTAATTTAACACATATTAAATAATTTACAGTTGGTTTATCGTTCTTTTACTAAGTTATTCTTTGATAAAGGCATCCTCTAAGTCTCTCTGTATTCCTCTTTCTCTTGCTGTTCTTATCAGCTCTGAAGCAGCCACTTTTTTGTGGTCATCATTCCATAGTTTCAACTGTCTCTCTTTCTTTCTTTTTCTGTTCTTCTATTATCAATTAAGTCCACTTTTTATTAGTCTCTCTTAACATATGTCATGTTAACTATCAAAAATATAACAAATTATTTAAAAATTATTGCAATTCCTCACCAAAAGTTTTCCTGATGTATTATTAACTGTTCAATGTACGTCGATAGATCTAATTAAGCCGTTTTATTTCCTATTTTTTAAATCACCTTGTTAAATGAACAACCAGATGATTCGAGCGATATAAACTGATAAAAACATAACTTGAACCGAACAATAACGTAATTGCCTCAAACCTGGAACCATTAAAATTTATTAAAAGTAACAATAAGTTAAAAACATTGAAACTGTGTAAACAATGTGAATGTAAGATTGTTCACACGTGTTGTTCTGACTGGAGTTTACTAAGAAAATTCGCACGTACGTCCAATGAGAGTCAGTAAATCATCATTAAATAATGACAATATGTATGTGTATAGTACACCTGTGTGTGTGTGTGTGTGTGTGTGTGTACAGAGCCGCTTTGATCATCGAACCGATTTCCCTCGGGAGAATCACCTGAGTTTATTTAGGGTTCCTTTAACAAAATCCAAACCGAACAAAGTATCGGATGAATATAAGCTGTGAATTTTCAATCCGAAAATCTATATAAGATGATGATTGTATGAGGTTTTCCAAAAATATATTAAAAATTACCCATTACCGCGGTTACTATGGCTTTATTTATCGATATTAACTGTCAAAAGATATTGAATATATCCTATTTTCTTTATTTATATACTTGTACTTCCTGCTTTATTTGAGACAGGGCTTACAATGCTGGTATAAATACTCTCTTTCATTTTTTTCTATTACTCACTCCTCTTTTCCTCACATCCTCCACAGAATCTTTTATTCTTCACGTTCTGATCTCCCTTCACACGTCGTCTTTCATTTCTCGTCTACATTCCTAATTCAATTTGTTCTTATTTCGCAACATATATTTACTTGATTTGTTTAGAATCCTTGCTGATATTCCGAACAATTATTTTCAGCTGCTACCCGACCTTTTGGAAGTCGGTGTATGTTCAGCAGTGAAAGTCCTTCAGCTTTTTAAGTTTAATATAAATATGTTTTAATTATTACACTGTCGTTTTTCTCAACATGGCTGTAGAATAGATTAGGATGTACTGCAGTAAGAAGTTGGGTAAGTATTAAAGTTGTGACGAAACTAAAAGCTGTCAGTGTGGTCTTCAACAGAAACAGAGAGGGAGAGAAATTGGGTAAAGGTTTACATTAATGGTACTTCATGTAACATCTTTTTAGTATTATTTTATTTATTTTAAAGTATTTAAATAATAATTAACGTATATAACATCTTCCTATTCAAGTATGTATTTTTAGTCATTAAGGTCCTAATGTCTCGAGGTAAGTCAGTCCATCTAAGCTGATCTGAATTGGATACAGGAAGACAAATAGTGAAATCATTAGCAGTATCAACATTAAGTTAGTTTTTAATAGGTTAAGATGAATGAGCCATGTCTTAATCAAGAGAAATACCGAAACATATTTAGAGCCGTGATATTTTCATTTATAAGATAATAAATATAGTATATATAATGTGTATATAACATGTAGTATTAAATAATTATTTCATTTATAACATTTACAAACCTGCTCACTAGTAATCAACTACACAAGTTGTAAAGAGCAAATAAATATATAAATATGTTCTTTTAATTGACAATTTGCTTAATTTGAAATGATATCATTGAATACGGAACCCGAAGTATGAAAGATGAGCATCTGAGCTTTTTGCCACCGTCCGTCCGGGAACGTTTTTCCTTCGCAATATTTTCCGACGTCCGTCAAAGCTCGCCCGCCCGATCGGACCTGATGTATTTATTTACATTTTTATACGGAATAAACAAAGAGGACCGTTTTACGTTCCAAAAATACATTTCACCTCTGAATTCTTTGATCGTATTTGTCCATGTGAATGTTTGTGATCTGCCATAGCCATTTGCGGAATAAAAAATGAATTGGAAAATTTTTTTTTCTTGTTTATAAATAATTTTATTTAATATCATTGTATATGCAAAATAATTTTTTGTCATCATCATCACATTTAATGGAATCAGGCGTTACCTTGCGGAAGTCCATCCTAAGTAAGAAAAAGGACCAATATTTAGCCACTTCCACAAATGCAGTGGTAGTCGTGCAACAAAGTGCACCACCCGCCAGCCCGCTGATAAATGCAGAGTCTCTGTGTTTGGCACTAATCGATGTAATATAATTCCTGAAGATTCCCCGTGGAGGAATGAAACATGTATTGAGTGTTTTAACGGTGGCAGTTGTGTAATTCGCATTGTTTGGCGCATGCGCATTTATTTATGTTTTATTTATTTATTACCACTGCATGTGCGAAAGTGGCTAAATATTGGTCCGTAGTAGTAGTAGTAGCTGTTGCAAATTATTTCGCGAAAGTAAATAGCAAAAATTTATATAAAATTTGAAAGCTATGTTAAACTAAAGAAGTACAACGTAAAAATGCTAGCCAATTCACTCAATCAGTTGCAAATATTCATTTATTTAGAAGATAACAATACTTTCTATGTCAAAAAAGTAATAAAAAATTGTTTCGAATTCATGTACGATTAATATAGTAAGAAATGATTAATAATTGTTTTAACCATACCAACTTTTGCTATTCTGGACCTTCAGATATCACAGTCTTTTGTATATTTCTAGTGGTTTATTTTCCACCTTAGTGGTTTACAAAAACAATGAAATACTATCCCTATTTTTCTAATACGGTTCTGTATAAATAGGCAGATAAGGAAAGTGCGAAATGTGCCGACACAACGCCAAAAGCAATTCCGCAAGTCAGTCGCTTTATCAAGCCGTTCTCTTGCCTAATCTCGGCCGGCTGTTGCCAAAATTTCGTTAAGAAAACCTAGCGAAACGGGGCTGCCTCATTAGCGGAGGTCATCAGTATGCATAATAAATGAGATAAGCGCCATCTAGCGGCAGGCGGCGGAACTAAATGAATGCGTAGCAAACCGGAGATTGATGGCCTCGCAGGGCATGAAGAATGATCGGTGCAGTGGTCTGAAGATTCCGCTACATTTGTTTTATTCCTATTAACATTGCATTTCGCAACGCTTCGCTCATAACTTTTAATGCTAGACTATTATTTCAATTATTAATAGTTTCATATTCTACTGTTATATTTATTTAATTAAAAACTGAAAGTATTTTGAATTACTTGGCGTGTTAAGATTTTTTAAAACGTCATTATTAGAAAACTATATTAATATGAAAGGTATAAAATAACAAATTAAAGTTCATCCATAAAAGGTTAGTGAGTGCTACAACAGAAGTAATTAAATCACAAATTTATCATAAAGGCGACATAACCACAGCCATTACCGACTCTATCTCCCCTGAAGTTTCCTGAAGGTATAACCTACCACTTTCATTTCTACATTCCATAACAAACTTGTACGTCTTTATTTCCAAGGAGTTACAGTCGATATTCGAGTGGCTATTATTTATAAAGATGGATTACGTTGGCGGCTATGTACATAAGGGGACAATAAGTAACAGAAGCGAAGAACGTCGGGAGGCAGTCGATTTATCACCGAGTTACTTATGACAAGTGGCCCGTCCACGACAGACGCCGCGAAGATGCTTTTTAGTGTCCACCTACGCGGATACGAGGAACGATATGAACTCAAAATGGATGCGGCATTTCCTTAACCGTGTTGTTTCAAACCTACCTTTCGCCATTTATTTATTTATTATTTTAATGACTTACCTACAACTGTTTACACTTTATTGAAAGTCTATAACGAAGGTAGACGATGTATTACATATCATGTACATTTACGTGAGCTCTTTTTCGCTAATTCTACATCCACAGAATAAAAATAAAAACCAATAATAGATCGATGCTATTCAAAACATATCTAATACATACCATATAACAATATGTAAATAAATAAAATTGTAGTGCCCGTTTGTGTATTTAAAATAATCGCTTTTCACTAAATTCATATGGATATATACAGTATATATATCAAAATTACATTTATTAATTTCTGTCTGTATATATGTTTGTTTGTTCCAGCTAATATCTACAAAAGCGGGATCAATTTTGAAAGGACTAATACTGGCAGGTAGCTGGTGTAATAAAAAGTAACATAGGCTACTTTTATTTTAAAAAATCATATTTTACATTACTTAAAATTAAAAGGAAAAAAACTTGACTCCAATTTTTTTGTAAAAGTCGCAGCCGAAGCCACAGGCACAGATAGTAATTTAAATATAACATTAATACCTAAGTATCATCAGGACATCATCGTCATCATTACTTCAGCAGTAGATTAGCCACAGAGGGATTTTAAATTCCTTTATTAATTTTCAATCATAATAATAATTTGTTAGAATTTACTGTCCGCCTTATACATGTCTCGCGCTGCATCATCACCACCACTCCAAGACCTTAAAGACCCATGGGCCATCTGGTCTGCGCGCTATATAGTCTGCCACTGACACTTCATCTTTCCAATCCGCTGAGCTATATTTCGTAAACTGATATCCTCATTCCTTATTTGACCTTGCACTCCGTAAGCTAAATAAGATCTGGGATAGTAAACTGATTTTGACGAAATTTAAAAGTCGTTAAATTTGATATCACCGAATATGAGTGAAATCGCCACTAAAATTCTTTTATAATCTGTTAAAACTGTACTTATAAATAGGTTATAATTTCAAATAGTAGACGAAAAATATCGCATCCGAAAAGTATGTACTTTCTAACATGCGTGGACACCAAAATTCGCAACAGACTATGGTAATGAGGGGCGCGAGCTTTTTGCCACTTGTCCCTTATTCCGTTCCATTTAAATATCGCCGAGTGCTTCTGGTAACAGTTGCCGAATGCCGAGACGTAAAAATAGTTACGATTCAGCATAACGAAGTAACAGTTTCTCCGAATTTATTATAAGCATCTAACGCAATCTCTGCTCGGGTCTTAAATAATTGATCCACTTAAAAACACCGAAAGAGAGATATAACTTCCATGGAACTCAGTGAACTTATGGAATTCAGCAACCTTCGGATGAATGGTGCTGGTGCCAGGTCCACTGCGTTGTAGATAGAGGGGTCGTAGAAGGTTTAAGAAGGATTTCAATGCTAAATTCAATGCACTACATAACTATTTTTTTACAATCCCACTAACGTTCTTTAAATTGCTTATTCCAGAAATGAGCTGATACTCGCATTTGACATACTTTCAGCAGTTTTTAGATAGATTTTGCTTTTATATCTTTCGCTACAAAACAATCTAACTATGAATTTATTCCTATACTTATTCTCTTAACTTGGTCTTAGTATTTGTTCACCTTAGTTGTGCAGTCTTATATTTGTATAAAAAAATTTAAGTTATTTTTTTATTACGCGTTAAAAAGACAATTCGAAATTAAAGAATTATTTCAGATATTATTATTGATAAGGAACTATGAAAAAATATATTCAAACTGAATTACGATTACAATACCACTCTTCTAAAAAAAATTAACAACATATGGCGCTGTGTTAAACCAATAAGCATCCGGTTTGGTCGGAAGTAGAACTGGTTAGACATCAAGACCTTTGCGAACCGAATCTGTAATAATACGCCAACAAAGATTCAAGAACTATTAGGCAATGCTGAAATGTTTCTTCGTAGTATCACTGCTCTTGAATGGCGGCTGGTTTGAAAACGAAATTAAAGGACTCATAATTCATAAACAAGTACAATAGAATTCTATTTTATAATATAAAAAGATTGTTGAAAGACACTGGGGGCAGACCGCTTCCAACGTATTAATAGTATACATAGGGAAGGCCTGTGTTCGTCAGTGGATGTCCTATGGCTAAAATGATGAGGATAAAAGATAAAAAGATAAAATTCAATTGTTCAACATTAGAACTAATAACAGGACTGTTTTTGAGCGTCAACTCTTTTTAATTCTAACTTTTATTTCTGACACTACTGCTTCGCGAGTTGTAGTGAAGAAGCAGGACGAAACTCAACATCGACACATCATTTAAAAAAAAGTTTAACAATATGCTTTATATAGTGCGATTTATGCGTATACACTTTCAATCAGATGTAGCCAAAATGATTAATATTAGAGAGAGATCGTAACATTAGGAAAGCGACGAAGACTCGCCTTGTGTTTCCTGTATTGCTTTAAGGCGCAAAGTAGCCTAAAAAAAAGAAAGAACGAAATTGCATTGATGCTTCGGTCATTTTGGTACTAAGGAAGAATGCTGTAGATATCACAGAGTGTAACACTAATATATTTACTTTCTAAAAGCTCTAGATCAACAACGTCTTTTAGTAATCTTTTATGATAAAGATGAAGATGTTTAAAAATCTTCCTAAAGTCGTCGAAAGACGCTAGTACTGGGTGTTTCCTACCGTTCTTATTAGAAATCTTTTAGAGGTTCTATGTCCACCAGTGAACATCATACGCCTGAAATGATAATCATGATGATGATGCTAAAAAGTTAGACGAAGTTATGGAAATACTTGTAGTCCAGGGTATACTAGAGTGAATAATTCAAGATCCAGAGACCACTCAGCTTTTCGATTGACGAATCCAATGAAGGCATTCACAGATGGCTGTCAAAAAGAACCATGAATGTCTTAGAACATTCGTGATCATGAGAACTTAAACTAAGATGGAATAAAATCTTAATAGGAAAACTTCACGTACGAATATTAAAATTATTAAACAAACTATAAAATGTTTAAAAGCACATAATTTACTGTAAAGCTATTTAATACGAACTGAAAGACCTTAATTCCAGGTGGTGTGAGGCGGAGCACTTTAGGGTAGAGTAAAATAAACGAGAAAACTCGAGACGAGGAGAAAAGCGACGGGAGCACAAACAAAATGGTCGACCGCGACAAAGTAACCGCTCTAATGAAACTCCGTGGTTTTTCCATGATTATTCATGCCACTTAGATACCTCCAGCTTACGAACAGTCGACTGCGCTGCACAACTCGACTTCGCTGAAAACGTCACGGTCGTAACGCAAAACGTGGTAACTGCATTCTCGTACAGTATTATTAAATGTTGTCTAAGATTATTTTATTTATTTTTTTACTACGAACAATAGCTTCATAATATTAACATAGGTCAAAATATATTCAAAATGTCCTCCTATATTTATGACACATTTTTTTATTTAGCCATTTATCGATCGCTACACGCACTATATTTGTTTCTATTTCGCTCAATGTTTTTTTTTTTTCAAGGATGTTTTCAGGCGCTCTAGATTTTTTTGAGACTTAGCATACACTTTTACCTCAAAAACCTGACATATTAACTATATATATGATTAAAGTCTGGACTGGATTCTAATTTTAGCGCAAATTACAGTTTATTTTTAAATCACGTATATATTATGAAAGTGACAATATTTGAGGTCCGATTACGTAATAAAAATGTAAAAATAAAACAAATGTTCAATCGGGTGAAATAAATAATGCGATGGTACGTTTGAACACGAGATGCGGTACAAAATAAAATATATCGAAAATAAATTTAGTTACCACATCCTTCGCTATATCAGTAGAGAAACGGAGGGACGCGCTCATTGAGATGCGGTGACCTCACGAAATTCGTAGACTCCACCCACATTATCATTCCAGTTTTATATTGCCACCACACCATTAATGTAATTGCCGGACGCTACTTGCGGACACGCTGTCCCTTCATTAACTTTATCGCGACAAATCTACTGGAAACTGTACTTCTCCTGGTTTAATCAGACTAAGAAATAGTCAAGATAAACTTTCCGACTCACACATACAAAATAAACTATTCATTTATATATTTGCCAATAGCAATACGTAATATATAGTTTACATTGGAGTTATTTAACAAAATACAAAATTTAAAATGTTAGCCTATTGACGTATGCTAGCTTATACCTAAACATTAAGATACATAAGGGGGAATATTCCATAAACACCACGCTTGGTAGGCTGGTTGGCAATCGCAGTATGGTACGCAGAGGACACTACTGCCTATCCTCTAGAAACTTGTTTATGAGCAAAAGCAAACCCAATTGATGCACAGAACTTGAATTTCATGTGATTGTATCCTAGTAATCGAACCCACGACCCACGATTGCAAGTCTAAGTCCTCTACCGACGGGCTATGAATCTAAAAGATAATAATTGAATAAAAAAGCAAGGAATATTTAACGGCCCTCTGTATAATAATAACAAATACAATATATTATATACATTAAATTAATTATAGCCAAGATTACAGTGATATTACACGTAAAAATAATATGAATGATTTAAGAAAAGTGTTATGGCACTCTTTTTACAAAAGCACCTCTAGGGTCTCAAAAATGATCATTTTGGATTATAGGTATTGCATATTCTGAACATCGGATGGTGTAGTCCAAGGTTGGTACTGTGCCTATTGGGTATTTACTCCTATTGAACCAACAAGTCTATTGCCGAAACCGGGGCATCATAGGCATGTTTCAATACAAAAACAAGGCTTCAACTCGTCCTTATTGGAAGGCTCTTTGAGGGTGGAGCTCAGTTACTAATTATTTAAGTTAAAAAATACTTTAAAAGTTCTTATAAAGCCTCATCTCACTCAGATGCAGAAACAAAGGTAACAAAAATTAAAAAATGGAATTAAAGAAGATGTAATTGTAAAAACAAAGGCATGGACGCTTCTGTTTGGAATATAGAAAGAAGAGAAGTCAGTCCTCAATCTCGTGTAATTTAAATTACTCGAATCCTTGTCAGTGACATGCATGCATTGACATTTTTAGTAACATATATTCATTTCTCTGTACTTATTAACTTTAGCCACTTCCGCACATGCAGTGGTAGCCGTGCAACAAAGTGCACCGCCGATTAGTGTTTACATTGGAGGGGTGAAACACGTGTTGAGTGATTTGATGGCAGTTGTGTAATTCGCATTGTTTGCGCCATACGCATTTATCAGCGGGCTGGCGGGCGGTGCACTTTGTTGCACGACTACCACTGCATGTGCGGAAGTGGCCAAATATTGGTCCTTTTCTTACTTAGGATGGACTTCCGCAAGTTAACTCCTGATTCCATTGAATATGTTATTAACTTTATCTGGTTGATTTTATAAATTCATGTTTTCCTTTTTTATTAAATACCTAATTTCTCAGCAAAAACCTTTAGAGCTTTTATATTTATTTTAAATCGACTTATAATTACGGTATATGGCGTGAGAATAACAATTTAGTTTTCTATTAGAATGACACTGGCCTGTAAAATCGGACAGTACATTGCAAACTCTGCGGGGACAGATAGTAAATAATAATTAATTTAAATATATAATAATTCGAATTTTAAAATCGCTTTTTACGCAATAAGTTATTTATTGTTTTTTAAGTCTTTATTACGATGTACCATACATCACCATCAATTGACAGCAAATAAGTTATAAATTCACTCCTTTTAAACTATTTCTTAACAACCTATATATTTAAATTCTTAGACATATTTTACTATTCGTAGCGTTAATTAATTGATTTTATATTGCTATATATTCTATTATTTTATATTGATAATTATAGATTTAATTAATTTTATTTTTAATCTAAGTATATTTAACTTTTGGTTTCAGTTTATTTAGATATTGTATTTTTATCAAAATGAATAATACTTGCTTCGTATAAGTTGATATGATATTCTTATTTATCTTATAAAATTATATATCTTTTAATAATGTAATAATACACTTATTCATGATCCTTGATTTTCTTTCATATTCTATATTTAATCGTTGGATTTTAATACATAAATAAGTTTCTTAGTTAAATGCAAATTGTGACTGATTTTTTACACTTGCTACTAAATCACAAACGAGGAGATCCGCTGTAGAATCATGATCACAGACGTAGCTCTGACAAATTGTGAAGTGAAGTTACCGGATCTTACTTCCATTGACTTTTTTGGGAGTATCAGAGGGATTTTTAAAATAAAAGTATTAAAAACGAAGCCAGAGACCATCTCAAAGCTTGAAGATAATATCGTTCACGAGATAAGTGCTACTCTGCGGTCACTTCTGCAGCGAGTAGCACGAAAAACAGAGTTCTGATTCCAAGACGTGCCCGACGTAATGGTCAGCATTTATACCAGATAATTATTTAATTATAAAATCCGCATAGTTTTTATTTTTAATTTTTATCAAAATAAATACGTTTACGTAAAGATTTTTTTCTTAATTTTCATTAAAATTTCAAAATCTGCTACCGGACGTCCTATTTTGAGTAAAAAAGTTTACACTATTAAAAATATACATACATATATAAAATAGACATTATTTGTTTTATGAATAGTCAACAATGAATATCTTGTGTTACTACATTAATTACAGTTAACAATAACATAAATTACGTTCGTTTAAGAGATTCCTAAACGACCGTTATTATTAGATAAATACATCTATTATCTCAGCTTTGAAGAGTCCCATTTATTCTTATGTAGCAAAGTATACATAGGCCGCATGGGGCGGTGCCGGCTAGATCCTCCTATGTACTTGCTTCACTATATTGCTAACTAGGGCCGTCACGTAGTTCCAACTTGAATTTTTCAAATAAGATTTTATTTTATGTACTACAAAAATTATTTAAGACTATATACTCTATTAATAAGGCTTCTGAAATCACATAATATGTAAAATGATTAAGGAAAAACGAAATTAATGATATTTTCAACTAAAACTTGAATGTTATGTGATGCACAAGTAAAAGCTTAATGATTTTTAACGAATTAAAATTAAATTTCAAGTTAATAATGACTACTTCTTTTCAGTAGATAGACGTTCACTGAAAGGCACAGATCTTTACCAAAGATCGCAACTACCTTAACTATTTCGTCGATCTACCTAGATAAATACTACCAATAAATATTTAAAAAATACGTATTTAATTTGAAACAAATATGTTGAAGTAATTATTTTTTCCCACACACATGTATATGTTTATATGCATGCATGTGCACATATATACACATATATTTATGTATACCTTCTTCTTCTTCTTCTCTTCTTCTTCTTAATTTATCTCTGTATTTTTATCTCGTTCAAATGGTTAAATGTTACATAACGCCGTTATTAAGTTCACAGTTGTTTCTTTTAACTTAACACGGTGATATAGGTAAATTAAAAAGTATCAAACTAAACTTTACATGAAGCTTTATGTATTACATAGCATAACGCATTGTAACAAAAAAAATATTGAGCATTATTAACAATTGTTTACACTTATGTCAAACCTTTATCTCTAACAGATAGTGAATTAAAAATACAGAAAATTTTTTAAATACAATAAAATTATTATTATTTTAAATTTCAACGACTTCATTTTGCGATAAATTTAATCTGTCCAATCTAAATTGTTCTATAATTTTTTTGTAAGTTTTGTATCTGAAAATAATAATAATTTGTAACTTATCCCGTAAGCTGTCTCAATGACGTCTGATAGCGTTTGTGCAATCTGTTTGCTCATCAGCACATTGGTCTTGTCTGAAGTAACAGCCGAAGATAATCCTTCATACATATTCGGTAGCGCTTAACGCGGTAACCCTGGAACACTTCCCTCGAGCACAATGTTGTAAAAGAAAGAAAATACGACTCCCCCCTCCTGCTCCCCACTCACACCCCTATCCCCGACCCAAGAACTCTCCGCGGCACAATTGTTCATGTATGAATTCACCACATTAGAAGTCAAGTAGGATAAAAACAGGACGCGGGAGAAAGCTTTGAGAAATATCCCGAGCATTGAGTGATATTCTTACGCTAAAGCGATCCTTTTTATTTCTACCTTGAGAAAATAAAGGGCGGATGTAAAAATAGAAGTCCGTCCGGCGATCGCGATTTTTACGTCGGATTAATAAAAAAAAAACGCACGCACACATGCGCAGCGGCAGGTTCTACCGGGCTTCACGTTAGACGTCAATCAACCGCTGACAGTTGCGGACGTTCGTTGTGCGTCTTCTAAATCTAAATCAATAATGAGCCGTTCGTCTTTTGTTTCCTTATTTTAAACAATACTCGCAAACCGACGAGCACCTTTTTAAATATATACGTATCTTTATATCAGCAAAATTTTAGAGGAATTTATTTTCTAATCACTATGTATTTCCGTCATATATTTTACAAGTAATTAAAAATATATGCCGCTCTTTGCTGCAACTACATGTCGCTTTAAAAATAAATTCGTATTTAAATTTATTTTAAATATAGATATACATTTGTACATGTATTAGTTATAGAATAGCTAAGTCTCCAGCCAAACTTTTTTTGACAAAAACCTTATGAAAAAGTAAATAAATATTATTATTACTTCTGTTTGATAGTTGATGCACCACTGTAAAACTTTACTGTATGGCCTCTTGCAAGAGAATATCTATTAAATATATATATATATATATATATATATATATATATATATATATATATATATATATATTTTTAATAGATATTCTTTTTAATACGAAGATATATATATATATATATATATATATATATATATATATAACCTGATCGTTGCAGAAACTGGCTATATTTCTCGATAATAATATATGATAAGCTATATTCTATAAGATTTAAGAATATAGTGACACTTAGATCATAGTTAAACTAACCATAATTTATGAAAGGTTTGTTTCTACTGGTCGGTGTATACACGGCTTTCTAATGTATGTAAGTCAACAGATAGCCCAGGTCGCTGCCGCCTTTTATGCATGACGAGAGGTCATGGAGCATTGGTATAATCTACTGCGAAAAAGTATTATTGCAGAAGGTAGCATTATAAGAATATTTGAGCTATCCGCAGTCGGAGGCCTGGAAGTAGGAGGAGGTCTTACCACGCCCTCCTAAAAGAGTTGTGGTGACCCGTCACATGTGTGTCCTGACCCCGCGTTGATACAAGAGCTAATTTTGCTCGGATCTAATAATTTCTTCAGAGATCAACGAGACAAATCTTCTCTTGTGCGGTCGATATATAATTATTTGTACCCATTAAAACATATTGTATTTGTCAACTCTTGAAGTTGAAGCAGATATTGATAAATGTTTTTAAAAATTTCAAAGAATATTAGTAGAGTTTTACAATTAGTTCACAAAGCCCAGGATCGTTATTTATTTTATGTTTACCTTCAGCTAAGTACATAAATCAATGAAGTACAGTTTTATTGGTATACAGTATCAATATAAACCTGCAATTCGCTTTAATATTGTAATGTACAAAATAGATACCTCACCCTTGAAGTTGTATTAAATGAAAACCTTAACTAAATGTTTGATGTTTAAAATAGTATTTTGAAAAGAATAGCAATGATACTTCTTATTAAAATATTAGTCACTTCTATGTTGAGTAGGCACACGTAATACATCTTATACAATATCTTAAAAGTTTCATAAAAAAACTTGTGTTAACAGAAATTGATTAATATACTTCTTGTAAACTTAAGATCAATTATCGTTGAAGCCGACAACCGTGGCAATGCCTGATTTAAATTAATATTACAAAAAGTACTTTGTACAACTGTTAAGTTTAATGCTAGTTATTCAAATTAACCAAAACAGTTTAACATATAGTTTGGACAAATTTCTTTTTAAAATAATTGGTTAATATTTAATAGTAATATATAGTTTGAAAAGAAAAAAATTACAGATTAAACCAAGCTGACATCTACGCATACAAATCAATATGTAAATACAAATTCGTCCGCAATTTTATTCACTCTACCCACATAATATCCACAAAAGAGGATGAAGATATAAACGCCATATAGACCGCAATAAAGCCTTATTACACATCTTTTGTATCCAATTAAATGGGTGCCTTATATTCACGCCGTGTATTGCGTTATGGTAATTTGCTCGTTCTAAATGTATTCAAGCGGTTTGTTCGCCGGAATATCGTTTTATTCTTAGGTGCGAGTGAATTTGATTAAGTGTATACACACCTTTATCGATTTGTTTACGTAAGAAATTTTTGTTTAATTTTTCAAACATAAATCTAAAAAAAATCTTATGTAATAATTTACACGAACTTTTGTATCTATATTATAAGTGGTAAGTTACCATCTGCTCAAAATGCTGATCTGCTGAGAAGAGCCGAAAAGAAACTAAACAGTTTCCATTTTTATATGAAATTTAACAATTATTGATATATGTATTATAATATCAACCATATAAATGAGTAAACAAACCAAGTTCCACACGTTTCGAACTACAGAAACTGTTGGTTGTTATTATAAGATTTATTTAATAATGTTATTTAAAACGACGAAATAGAGGGTCTAAAATATGTTTCGGAATTTTATTACATAAGCATATACACAGACTTATGAAGAATTAGTTCGAATTTTAAAATATAATGTCCTATGCACTCACCCCTTTCAAACTTTTAACATCTATATTACTCTGTATAGTACATATGTCTGATTTCATTCCAGAGACTGTTCGAATTCGAATAATTCTTTGTTCATTAAAATTTGTATTAAAAAACAAAATTAATATACAAAAATAAACCGATTTCCCGACCGTAAAGAGGGCATATTTAAAACCTACAAAGACTGGCTGAAATATTTCTCAACTAAGTTAGCCGGCTACATGAATATGGAGTGTTCCGTTAATGAAAGAAAGGAGAGGTGTTAATCTTGCCGGAACTTGAGGGATTCCACTTTTAATTAATACAATCAAAACAAACAGCGGGGCCGCTCATCGGCTTATATAACAACAGGGCTGGAGTGTTTTAAAAAATATAAAAAACACAAAGTTAATTCCTACTTATTCCTTGCAAACGACAATTCGTTTAACTCTTTATTAGCAATATTTAATTATTAAATATGTTTTTTTATTATCACATAATTTCACATTATAAATTATAACTCTTTACAGAGGGTCTATTTGTTGTAATTGATGTTGTGTTGCTAGCCGGACTAGGCTTTGTACATATGGTACATATGGTTGTACATATGATACGTAAAATCGAAATTGAGCCCGTGGAAACAGCGGTCCACGGACTAAAAATTTACAGAGGGTGTTCGAATATCGGTGTAAGAGCTTTAAATGGGTAAATGTATATTTGCTGTCAATTATTCTATGATATATCCTACAGAAAATCAATGGTTCAATAATAATATAAACAAAATGATAATATAGTTCAAAATCGTTTTCTTAATTCAGATTTATATGTATTAAAATTAATTATTGTTCACTATCTACTCCTGTAGACTGCACTACCAGATGTTATTGCCGCATTCCATAAGAAATAACAGAACATATCTCACATTGATCACTTTATACGGATTGTTTGGAAATAAATATAGAAGCCTTAAAGCTTTTTGCTGACAAATAAGCTATACATTATTTTGACACCTGTACACCCTAAATATGTTTTAAAAATCTTGTAAAAAAAATAATTAAAATCGTTACCAATCCGTCTCTGTGTAATCTAAGGGTCGACCCTTGAGACTTTCATTAACCGCGGAGTTTTATCAAAAAACACATCTATTAATCCATTCCGTAAACTCATTTTCATATTTACCGGCTTCAGGTTTTATTAACTTTACATAAATATTATTTCTTATAATAATTTCAGTAAAGGGGTCGTACAGTTTAAATAAAATTTAGCTTTATTTTTGATAAATAGAAATAATCATCATAGAAGTGATTATTGCTGATAATTTACGTTCATTCACATTAAATACGTCTTCCTTGCTTCGTATTCCTCACGACTGAAGCTCGTGACAAATTTTGCAAAGTTTATCGTATATGCAACGCAATCTGTGCTGGTCTTCGGCCGTTGTTTTGCACCAACTATTGTGGTATCGAGCATGCTTTGGACTTCATCCGACCAGTGCAAGGCTCTGCGGTCTCGTGATCGCTGTTTATCAACTTTTTTTGTGATCAAAATTTTTCCTAAGTTATCATCGTCTTTCTTAACCATATCACCTACAAACAACGTTAACATTTGGGCTTTAATATACGGACTATGAAACATTATGATAACCTTATTACATAAAAATGAATCCTTAGAACGTTTTAATAAACTGAGTTTTCTAAATTAGAAAAACAAGTTAATGTGTAAATATTTCTTTAAAGAAACATAAGACAAATATTAACTATCACCGATGAAACAATATTCTATTAACATAACATACATAGTATATAAGATATGAATATAACGTTAATTTTGTATAAAATATGACTTAAACTAATTAGAAGTATTTAGATGTAGATAAATAAAACAAACAAGCTATACTATTAGAAAGGGAATCCCCGAGTTTTGAAGGCATGACGCAATTAGAAACAAAAGTGTTGCCATCTTTCAGATAAAATAGAAAATTGCGAAAAAAAATATAAGACTCTAACCCGAAACAACGCAACCTCTAAAATTTAACTACGCCCCGTGAAAATTAGTACTAATTATGCAGCGACGCAACTTCGAAAAAAATGCAAAACGAAACGACGCAAAGCGAGATATTGGTGTAGTTAAGATCTGGGGAAGTCACTGGATGCAGGCAGCGAAAGATCGGACATCGTAGCGATCTTTGTGGGAGACCTATGACTTGCTGTGGGCGTCCAACGGCTGAAAAGAAACAGAAAAAGACTGATGGAATGAAAAACTAGAGATGAAAAGAGATAGAGTCAAGTAATTTGATATAGTAAATTAACAAAAGAAAAAAGACTGTCAAGAAGGTATAAGGTCTTTGCTATTTTAACACGTTCACTGCGGCTTGAGGTCGATTCAGCCTCATGGTAAACTTTGCACTGGTGCGGCGCGTAAAACTCGTGTTTTCTCTCTAGTGCGGCGGCTGTTTACACTCAACCGTATGAGGTATGACAAAGAAAAATAAAGCTTTCTTTATGTCTGCGAAGCATTGACTCAATATTGTAAAAAAATATTGATGAACATGAGGCAGAAAAGGCCTCAACCGCACTACTAGGAAGTTCAACTTGAGGCTGATTCGACCTCAGCCGCACCAGCTAAAAGTTCTTCAAAATTGGGCCCGCAGTGAACGTGTTAAGGTAGAGGTGCATGGTTATTATAAATAAAAAGAAATCCTTTTTAACATCAATTTTTTATTAGCAATAAAATGACTCTATTACCTTTAATAAGACAGTGAAAAACTCTAAATACCAACACTTCGCATGCTCGAGACTTGACTGGCAAAACTATAGAAGCTTTATACGTAAATGAAATGAAATAAAAGAATGGAAACAAAAAAACATATAACCTTATTTCAGAGTTCCATCGCACAATCAATTTTAAGTTGTCGCTTTAAAAACAAAAATGAAAAAGTGACAACCGAGAGAGGCATCTTTAACCCTTATATTAAACTGCGAGCCGTCCATGAATACCAAATTCCGACAGACACAGTTCCTCCTGAAATATATCCCGCGAAATGGCTGAAATTTACATGAAACATTTTAATATCGGCCCGTCTAACCCTCACCTGGTCTTTTTTCTCACGCCATAAAAGTACCCGAAAAGTTAAATTTGATGTGTTCTTAAACCCGTTATTTACGATAGGGATGGGCACAGGCTGCATCTTCATATTATCGATATGTGTCGATTTTTATTACAAACTCTACTGTCAAACTTTATACTGTCAAAAGTCACTGGCCTGTTACAGTTTAATTATAACAATAAATGCTTCTACCCTCATTTAGGGTGATCACTTATTAATTTAATGTCGTATTAATTACTAACAATTACTTAGGAAAATATTTTTTAATTTTATACTCGAAATGCTAGTACCGCTGGCATGAAGTTTAATTCCAACAACTCGGAATGCCAGCGGTACTTGCACAAAGTTTTATTTCGGCAGTTCGAAATGCAGATATGCTGGCATGAAAACAATGAGACTGGGCGTAATAAAACATTAAAACAAGCGATAACATGAACTGAAAAAAATCCCTTTTTTTTCGGAAATATTTTGGTCATTACATTTAGAAACACTTCTAAGGTAAGTCACGAATATGACGACGACGACTAGAAGAATAAGCAGCTATCTAGAGTTTCTCAATAAACAATTTATGGAATTACATTACGTTCTAGAAAAAAAATTATTACCTGATTAATCTGTTGTGGGGTACAAAGATCGATTTTGTTTCCGTACCTATAATCGGCAAAAGCCAACCAAATTGGGGCTTGGAGTGATGGCCAATGCTCAAGTTACATATGCTCATCAACAATCATATAATTTATAGTTTTATTTTGTTAACTAAAAGTTATCTAACACTTTTCATGATGAAATATATATGTATTATCGCGTTGTTAGAAGGAAATGTGAAAATAATCTCCGAGTGCAAAAGGGTTAAAACTTTAGTAATAACGTGATTATATTTTAAACGCTACACTTTTATTGTGAACTTCCTGAAAGGACTTTATTTTATTTTCATTATCATAACAGGCCTCTCCTTAAGATTTCTAATACGTCCGATTAGTAGCTACCTGCAATCACCATTTCCTGGTGATTAATTATATTTTCATTGACGTCACATGTTTTACAGCTTGAAAGAGGTCTTTTAAAAAGTATTGTTTTTACTATTCCCTTTGTAATTTTCAACTTTTATATTATTCCAGTACATTGTGTATACGTGTATATATATATGTGTGTGTATCAGTTTTACACATACAATTTTACAGGTAGTATAGTTTTGATAGCAAACTAATATCGTCATGAATAATAAGGTTTTTAACAAATATTTATTAATGCTGTCACCAGATAACTTTTAATGTATAAAGAAGCCCCGCCTTTGAGACGTAGTTAAAATATATTTTTTTTATTTAATCACCGTCGAGAACATCACTAAAAGAATCGTAAAGTATTTACGTTTATTTGAAAAACTTTTACGTGTTTTTAAAGTACTTTTTATCTTCATTTTGAAATGTAATGCTATATTTTGTCAGAAGCCATCCTAAGCGGCGGTTTTACAGCTGCGGGAACATTAGTTTGAAGTTAATGTGAAATTGGTCTAATTATAGATGATACGGTGTCTCAAGGTCATGACTTCATCATGAGATTCTTTCTCACCACTTCTCTTTACAGTTATAAAAGTAAAAATCTTTATTCCAAGAATTTTCTTTATTCCACTTTCATAATTCTTTTGGAGGAATCACAATCTATTTTTTCCTCTTTATTTTCGCTAGTTCTCAACTTTTCTTTAATTTTGAGTACCTATATCTAGAATGTGAACTTTCCCTTTCTAGTTTTCTACTGCAGTGACGTACAATTAGTTTAATCTGGTCAATTAGTCCACTTAACATTTCTCCTTGTAATACATTGGCATTCACGTAAACCAACCAAACTCAACTGTTTACCTACCTAACCAAATCTTAAATGACCGTGACAATACTTCTTTAAAAGCCCGTTCCAGATTTGAAATGATTTTCGCTCTACTTCATTTTTAATTTGTTCCTAGTTATTAAGATATCTAGCTCGTAGTATTAGTTTACTGTAGTTATGAGGTATTTGTATTTTAAAATCATTGAGAAATAGCTATAATAATTAGCGATCATCAATCTTGACAGAAATCTCTATAGTATTTTAATTTGCATGTGCATTAATTAAAACCAGCGATCAGTTAATAAAAAAGCTATTTCTCCGTTGAACTAGCGACGAATTTTTTCATCTATCTAGATTGAGCCCGGGCTACAATCTCCACAAAGGGTTCTCCACCTCCCGCCAAAGCCGGCTGGCCCGCCATGTCACAACTCTTCACGAAATTTATGCACATAGTTTACGACACGAGGGCACTTCGTCACAGCCTGGCAACACAGTGTGCGACTCGCGTGAAAAATATGACAACACTCCATTGTGCTGCGAAATTTTTTTTTAGCTTGTTAACGATCTTTCAAATGTAAATTCTACGACACTGGAATAAGATTGATTATACTGTTGAATGCAATTTATAAATCAGCTCAGAGTATTATTGTAATGGTCCAAGAAGTTTTTAGTTGTATTGTAATAAAAATAAGGTTTAATTTTGATTGTTATTTTTGTATATGAGTGACTGTAATTACGAGGTACGAATAATAGTCGTTATTCCCTTAATGAGGTGTCGTTGTGGAAACGAGGTATATAGAAATAATAAGGCGTAGCTGATAGATAGCGGTTTCTCCCTATCATATGATGCTATTTATATAAAAAAAGGGAACTTCATGTAGTATAAATAAAAAAAATTGAAATCATAGTTTACATTAATTAATTTTAATACTATTAAATCGTCGCGTATTTTTGCATTAAGTAACTTTTGTAGTTAAAACGACAAAATAAAATCTGTCGATGTTAATGATATATCCAGCAGGATGATTATATTTGATTTTTATGAAATACAAATTTTTAACGATTTACAATATAAAGTTTTCATATACAATATTTGATATATTAATAAAAGATTCCTGAATTTTACAATAAATTTTGTACATTTATTTCATCATTATGTTTGTATGATAAGTGTCATTTGCGTGTATTTCAGTGTGAGGAAGGGTTTTTCGTAGAACTTATAAATGTAAGTTTTCCTCTGTTAAAATTTTTCTGCAAAGGGAACCAACCAGTGAATATGACTGATCGTTTGTAACTACATACTTTTTACTATCAGAAAATAACTGAAGATATTAACGAACAACGTTTGTAAAGGTTTTATTTTTCTTATTAGAATACCAACAAATAATAGTTAGAGGTACGGAATTTTCGCAAAAAAAAATCACCAATTTCGCATTTAAATTTTTCAAACATTGCAAATTTCGCATTAATTTCGCATTTATACTTTAAAACTTATTAAATTTGGGGTAATAGGCATTTTTAGATAAAAAATTTTCAAAATTAAAGGTGCATGCCTTAACATTTGACAAGTTTAGGTAATTAAAAAATCGTAAAAAATTTAATATTCGCAACCTTAAGCGTTCTTTTTTAGTTTGTTACGACGACATTGTATATTTTAAAGATGAGTTAAGCGTCCACTATGTAAAGTTGGATGTCAAATACTCTGTATTAGATTCTGCTCCATCAAAGGACGAAAAGTTGCATTTGACGGCCAACAAATTGTCATGCATATTATGATTTATATTTTTATTAATGAGTTCATGGATTAGCCCATTGATGGCAGAGTTCGAAAAAAAGGTAAGGCGTTTTTCTAAAAATTAGGGATTTTCAACTGACCAGAGGTCTTTTACACAAAACAAGGAGCTTCTTAACTGATAAGTAAGCCAAGAAATATATCCCGTAGGCCTTAGGGGTCTATGATACGGGGTTGACATCACTGATTTTACCTATGAAAGTGTGTATATTCATCAATTAACTCATTTAAAAATGATCTTGAAAAACAGAAAAATTGCATAAATTTCGCATTTATTCGCATTTATAAAAAAATTTCGCATTTATTCGCATCTATTTCGTAAATACGAAATTTCCGTACCCCTAATAATAGTTAATAAAATTGTAAATGACAGTCACAAATCTTGTAAAATTAGGCGTACTTTCAATTATTGATAACACAGACTTAAACCAAAAACGACTTTTTAATGAACATCTGTTTCCCATGGTCAGGCCATAACTTGAGACTGCTAATTTCATTTATATTTCTCATAGGAAAAAATAGGAAAATGCGCAGAAACTTAGAAAAAAAAAACAAAAATTTAACGACTATTGAAACTACGCATTTGAACTATAAAGAACTTTGTACGTTTGACAGTTCGCCTTGAAGTTCGCGCGGTTGACAGTTTACGGCAGTAAAAATTTACATTTTTGTTTAACGGCTACATCTGTATTTATTGAGAACATAATTTATTTATTTATTTCATAAATAAATTCATAACTTTCCAAAGTATGGTAGTAACGAAAATATAATCTCATTTTAACATTCATTCCCGTCTCACTTTACTATTATTTAGGGAGCCGTTTAGCATTGTTTTTCTGTCTTATTAATTTATCCCGAGAGGCGAGCATAATTACAGCCAGCTCTATTGTATACGTGTTAAATAGTCAAATATATTTAATTTTGTGTAATGTTCTACGAAAATATTGTAAATTTATGTTTAGCTATTACCTATTTAAAATAAATAAGTAAAATGTTAAACATTATTTTTTATTAGATAGTACAAAGCCTGTAAAAGAAATATGGAACTAAATGCTGCACATTAAAATAACATGTTTTTATTTTTAACGCCGTATATAAAAGATATTTCAGATAGGGGAGCAGGCATTGGAATGTATTACACGAGGCTCGGTTTGATCCGTAGCAACAATCTTTGATCCTATTGACAGATTATTGTCTTTTTATTGGCAGATTTCCAACCTATATTGCCTCTTATCGAAAAATTCTTTTTAAATAATGTGTATATTCTGTTTAGAAACTGGATGTTCTTTTATAAACTCTCTAAAAACATATAAGATAGGCTTCTTTAGAAAAAATATGATGATACTTAGAAAATTGAATGAAAACACTTAAAAAACACACATACGAAATTCACACACACATATAAACACGTTAACGTGCAAAAAACGTTTACTATGAGACAGTATGTCTTTATGATAACTCCATCCAAACATGTTAGTTTAACAGCCTCTCGGAATTATTTTAAGTACATATTTACAAGTGAAGATAATTTTGTTCAGTTGCAGAAATAAATCTAATAAAGCTCTATTTATTTATTTATTTTAAATAGGAACACCTAAAACAAAATATTAAATAACTTTGCATTAGATTCGTACAAAATAGTGTACAGTTGAATATGTTTGCGTATTAAAGATGTGGTGGACATGGACCTGGTTGTAATTATGGTAGTTTATGTCAAAACCTGAATGTAACAGTAAAATTAAAAGGCTTAATAACAACTAAATGAAAAAAATATATATAAGTCAAATTAATCAAGGACAACATTTTATACTTTAATTACAGTTATTTTATATAATTAAAACATATTCAAGGTTGAAATGAAAAATAAACATCACAAAATTACGTAAAAGATAAATCATTCTCTAAATTTAAAAAGAAAGAAAATGGAAGGCGCAGGTGGTTTAATAAATTGCCCTGTTCCGGTGTTTAATTTGCTTAAATCTCCAAAAAATGTTAACTTAATAATTATATTTTCACTTAATTATAAAAATAAAGGTTTCGAGTGTAACAGGAACTACGTAAGCATACACTTAAGCATCCCTTCTTAACTCTTCATCACCATCATAATTATTTCAAAATTTGAACGCTTTTAACGTTCATCATCATTTTAGCTATAAGACGTCCACGATTGTGGAACGATTGGAAGCTTCAAGTGTCTGCCTACAAAATAAACAAGGTTATCTGCCCCAAGCTGGGCGTCTTTCAGGGCCTTTGCCACTTCATGGTCTTCATTTCAACCTTAAGGCTCCAGTGGCCAATTGATCTGCGTGTTATGTGGCCTGCCCATTGCCACCACAATTCGCCAATTACCTAGACTATGTCGGTTATTTTTGTTCGCCTACAAATATTCTCATTCCTTATTCAATCTCGTTGAGAAATCGACCATAGCTTGTTACGCTGTTTATTTATAAAGTAAAAAATATTTTATATAAAGAAAAAAATTTTATGGTTTTTTATTACGTAAATTATGGCTAAAAACAAATTTCAATTCATACTAGATTAAAAAAGTATTTAGGTTTAAAAAAAAGGAATTTTAGGCAATTACTAAATATAAGACGTCAAAAGATTTACGGTAAATATACGTTATAATTTCGTAATTCATAGTTTGTAATACCTGAAGAGAATTTTTTAGGAAAGAATTCAATCTTTTTAGTTTTAAAATGTACATTGTTTTGCATCATATTTTTACTTGTTTTTATTTCTTAAGGAATTTGTTTAGGAGAACTTGCAGTATAATAAAATTAATATTAAAATTCCTTTATTTCACGAAATTTATTTTAATCTATTTAAAATATTATAGGGTTTATATAATAATAAACTGTCTGTTCTTATTATCTTGTTTATTTATCTACTTTATTCATTACAATTGAACGTAATAATAATAGAAAATTCCGATACATATTGACAGCAGGCAACAAAATAGAATACAAAAAAAATTAATATTATTTTTGTCTGAAAGTGTAAAATAATTGATTTAATAAAATCAATGTTAGGTACAATCCTAAGATTTACTTAAACAATCACAATTAGTCGGAAAGGAAAAGCTTCAGTCGAATAAACAAGAGGTCCTCCGCCAGCCGCGGCCAAATTGAAACAGTATCCCGGTTCGATCGCGCAGCCCGTCGACCGGGCACGAGTTTTTGCACTTTACTTATTCATAGACATTACTTATGCATGCAGCAGCGAAAATATTACAAGATTTTAATGAAAGAAATATTAATTTTGAGGTAAGTTTTCTTTGCGGTGTCGACGGAGGGCGAAATTAAGTTTGGTCTGACGCAAATACGCGACGGAGTCTGGAAACGAGGAATATTCCGATGCGCATTCTAATGCAGAAATGATAACAATTAAACTAAGATTTATATGTACTATTTTTCTATTTTAGCGCTCACTGTAACACGAGGTACACCGACGACATAGTCAAAGTGGCTGGAAGTTTCTAGATGCGTTAGCATAAGACTGGTCATTAAGGTGACTTTTATGAGCAAGCATATTCTTTGAAGTGAGCTCCTATCAACTGTTATCATGATGACGAGATTTTGTTTAACTTAACTTCACAAGTTGAGATATAGGAGAATAGAGGGTACGAGATACTAATCAATATCCACTATGAAAATCCAAGAATTTTTGGTCCAAGGATTTGCGGATTTTTTTGGACGATATTTATTTTCACCAGTCCAGGATCATCCACAATCTCGACTATTATCCCATCGCTCTGCTCTTTTTATTATTATAAGCGAAATCGTTTTTTAATTACGTAATAGGTCAGTGGGTTACGCTAGGAACTTCACTGCAAGCGAATCAAAAATGGGGAACTCTGCAGAAAAACCAAGGTCACCAATATAGTAGCTATGTTGGTGATCTTGGTTTTTCTACTTCGCTCATGCAATCGATGGCAGTACGGATCGATAGCTTCTCTATTGGCGAACACGAGCCGGTAAACGCGCTAGGTGAACCGAAGGCAAATAAAATCGCATAGATAATAATAAGATACGGGAAGCACAAAACCAGTCATTGTGACGATATTTGGAAGAGGTCGATGGATTTTAGTGGGTGTCTATCGTCTTATATGATGATTTGTTAATATCAGAGCATGTTAATGAATATATCAGAGTAATGTAGATAATGATCATAAAGGGAATGCGTTAGGTAATGAAAAGGGAAACAGTCGTAGCGTTTATTCAAATACGCGTCGAGAGCAGTTGAGGCGGAAAAAAATATGAATACGTTCAAGTCGCGGGCCGTGGAACTTTTCGCGTCAAATGAAGCATATTTCGGTCCATAACATCCGCATTATTCGGGAAATTTCTTAAAGCTGCCCATACACGGACGTCTACATTGTAAAAATAATGCATATTTTCTAAGAATATTCATTTATAAATTAAACACCGTTTTAATTATCTCTACATGATGATTGGTTATACTTGTTAAAGTTTTAAAGGTTAACACCTGTTTTCAAACATCCCGTTTAAAGTGATCATTCTGCAATATTATACAATCATGATTTTTTTTTGTAATGCGAAAGGCCAATATCTTCTGGCAATAAAGTCTGCACGGACTGGTAGTAAAGAGTAATTAATTTTAATACGTAGCTATCTGAATTTTGAACACCTTTTTTATTATTTATGAAACCATTGACATAACAAATACACCTGTATATTAACATCATAATCGAATACTTTATTATTTTTATTATTACTATATTAAAGTATCTCAATATATTATTACTATGACCTCGTTTGAATTATTTTATTATTAGAAACAGCACGTTTACAGAACAACTATTTCTTTAAACAACAGTATTTGCATGTTTCGTTTAAACAGTCAGTTACGTCATATGAACATATTCCTTGAATGGGAGGCTTTATTCAAATTTTTCTTAAAGAACCCAGAAGGGGAGGCTCCTTAACTTTTTATATACATTTTAGCGGCTAAATGAACTGAAACTGTCTCGCTGATGCTTTAAAGAGAGCGTTGTTTTGGTTCTTCGTTGTTCACAGTTCGTCATTATTCTTAAAATTTTAAAATAAAATGTTCGTTATATTTAAGAATACCCATATCATTTTATTTTTACTAAGTTTTTAATATTGTACATGATTATGTTATATACATGGTTAATATGAGAATTGTGTTAATTATTTATATAATTAACCTTTAATTTTAAAAACTATTTTTGAAAAGACTTAAATTTTTGTAATAAAGTTTTTTTAAACTATCACAGTCAAAAAGCAAATGCTTTCCAATAAAGATACAACTTACGTAAGACGTTAAGATCTTTGCTTACGTCATTTTATTAAAATTAACTTTAAATTTTAATTATTTCTATTTCGTATATCCATTCTGTGATTGAATACATTGATATATTCTGATTGATTTAGCTTGATTGACTCTACATTTAATTATATAATTAATGTTCTTGAGTAGAGATCATGGTATGGTCGGGTCATTAGGCATTGAGATTTGGATATATTCTCGCCAGCACCAGTCTCTCTTTTATACAGACCACTTTCTTTTCCTACTTAATGGTGCCAAAATAAATGCCGCCTCAATTTCAAAGGCCAGTTTTACGTCTAAAATGATGATCAAATTCTTACACTAATTCAGTTTCATGAGCTATTTATCAGTGCAATCGCTATTCAAAAGCGTGTTAAGTAATAAAATTATTTTAATAAAAATAATGTACAATATTTTGAGACCATGTTATGCACGATTTTGTATTTCAAATATTCTTAGCAATTTATCAACAACTCAACGACTTATGAAGAGAGTTACTACTGCTTTCACGCCACGTTTTCAGCGGATGGGTGATGGCGTCCTCTGCGTACCATAATACCACACTGCAATCACCAACCTGCCTGTCAATCGTGGCGATTATGGTATATCACTCATGGATATACTTCGGAGAAATCCAGGCAATGGTCGTCTTTATATGAAAGTTAAAGAGAAAAAATATAGCCTTCATTAACAATGTTGTGTTCAAGTAACATTTTTCCTTATTTATACCTATTAATACAACTTTATTAATGTTAAAATAATAATTTTCTTTAAACACCGATTTCTTGATTGCCTTCGACATAGGCTTCCCCGAGTGTTCTTTGTTAGAATCTGTCTGTAGCTATGCTTGGCCATGTTGTTCCAGCTACCTTGGTAATTTCATCTTCCCACCTACAATGCAAGAGGCGATGTCGATGACACATAACATATGTAACTTTTTTTAAAAGTAACAATGGATTATTTTTCGTAAGTATTACGTTAAAAAGTTTATTAAAATAGTGTATAAATAACTCCGATTAAGTAGGTTTTATATAATAACGTTTCCAATTTATAACAATCTCTTTTCCGCGAAGAATAAATATAGCGGACCCGCCGCCTCCGTCGCATCCATTTGAATATTTCGGAATATTTTCATCCGGAAATCCATCATTTGCGCGCCCTGCTTTATATTCTAATATACAAATACAACTTTAAATTATTGTAAATTTATGCGTCTCCCTTAAACACTGACGATTGTATGTATAAACAAAATGTTTTACCCAAAATAAACGTACATAATTACTACATTAAAACTGACAAGATGTATCGTCCTTTGACAAATGTAACAACGTGACGTGACGTCAATAGAAAGACTATACTATTTAATATAGTTCGATAATTGACTATTTCATTTACATAATCTTTTTTATATGAATTTTTATAAAAAAAAAACCTAAGCTCATTATAATTTTAATTAATATTTTTTTTACATATTTATGTAGATTTATTTATTTGTTATCTGTGATTTGGGCGTATGAAAAAAAAAAGTAATTTCATTTATTTTCTTCAACCTATATTAGTTATTAACTACACGTGCATATATCATTATAATGACACCATATATTATAATAATTAAAAGTACTACTACATTACGGTTTATATATATATATGTATATATATATATATATATATATATATATATATATATATATATATATATACATATATATGTAAACCAAACATAACATAGCCGACTGAAATCACCTCATATTGAAAATCCTAACACAAACAACTAAAATCGTCTGAATAGCCATCGTAAAGTATGATTAAAATAATTAAATTCATTTTACAAAATTAGATTATTATTTTTCCACACAAAAAATAGATACAATAACAATAATTTAAAACTAACGTTCTAGAACATTAAGTTAAGAACAGACACACCTTGAAGCCACAGATAAAAACAAATTATATATAGGTACTGGCCGAAGGTAAGCAAGGGAACTTTTTGGTTAATTTAGCGGCAACATTTTTCCTTCACTCATCAATCATGTGGAAACAGCGGTGAGAGGAGAGCCCTCGTCTGAGACGATGCTATCGGCTACCTACCTCCCCAACGTGTATTGATAAGCCGCAAGGGTTGATAAAGGTAGACCTTATTTATTTTCTTCCATCTTGCTATTATTTATTAACGTAGATTAAGTAAAAATAAACAGGTTCAAATACAACAGAGATGGAAATTGCTATTATTAATATTACAACATTTATATTCAGTTTTTTCTTAAGAATTTTATCTTGAAAATATAATTTCGTTTAAGTTGTGGTTGATGAATGGTGACTTAGTCGTCGATACTAAACTCGAAGGATCCTCTCGACTACATATGCACAAAGCGGATTTTTAGTTTATCGGGTATGTCCAGGTAAAGCGGTGATAATTTAAAAATATTTTTTGTCATCAGAAAAGTTAATGAACAGCGACCAAGAAGCTGGAGTCCTAGCTGGTCAGAACAGGTTCGAACCACAATTAATGTCTCTGTAGCCAAAACAATACAGACCGTCTAACACTTACACAGATGTTCTATCATAGAGTGAAGTTATTAAGTAAAATCATATCTAGTTAACAAATTTAAATAATTTATTAAAAAAATCTTTTGTATGTACAGCGTAATTTTGAATCAAAACACGTATTCGATTTGACAACTACCATCTTTTGGATTCCTTCGCGTAGTCAATTAAGCGACAAAATCAATTCCGGCGGCAATTCAATTTAGCGACTTTTATCTTCATCTACAGAAGTAAAAACGCGCACAAACAACGTCCCGTCTAATTCAACTCCCCTCTCGCATACATTACACGTTATTTGCTTTTGCAACATTAACATTTTTATGACTAAACTGAGAGAAATCACTTCTGACGGATATACAATACGTAGATATTACATCGAGGTTTCATTATGGGAAAGATGTCAATATGGCGCGCAATTGTATTGACTAATTTTGAATTTCGAATGAATATTTTTCGTTCATTTAAATTCTTTCTTATTTTTTCCCTACTTTTTTTTCATACAGTACTACTGACATATTTTTTTATATTATTTGGTTATAGGTGTAAAAGTTTAAGTTTATTTTAAAACTTCTTTTTAAAAAGGTCAGTGTCTATAGCTTATGTTGTCAGATAATAAATGATACACCCTACCCAAAAATTTATGATTTTAGAAAGAACAACGCAATGATAATATAGTACAAAATGTGTCTTCAAAATTCTAATAATATTAAAAAAATCACAGTTTATTATATGTCCATGCATACTTTTAACTATTAGAAGTTACTGACCAGTCGAATTCCAACGGAAAAAAACACTCAGGTAACTTTCACTCCATACGGGGTGATTGGAAGAAGGTGTAAAGGCTTTAAAGTTAGAAAAGGGCAAATGTTGTTATACATTCGGCGATTTCGAAGCACTGAAAAATGCTACCTACTTAAATAAAGGTATTTTGAAACCCCTCCAAAGCTTTTTCACATATAACCTATCATATATATTTGAACAGTATTTAATTTAAAAAGGTGTTGGAAAGATGGTATTACTTTTACTCACCATCCACGCGTCCACGAAATTAACTTCGAAACCATTTATCTCGGACCAAAAATCACATTAGGAACTTTGTGCCGCCTCAGCTATAATCTTCACGCATACATTAAGAGAGGTGTGAGCAGGGACTTAAACAAAATCATTATTCAAATCCACTGAATAATGTTTTCAGGAATCGGGAGAGTTCCATGAGTCGTTTTTGAATTTTAATACGAAGTCTAACAAGTTTTGAGTTGTCAAAGGAGATCGGTGCGTCTCGGCGGCGTTATGCTTACGCGCAAATCGGACACTACATTCAATACTTATATATTTTTAACCTATTTTACATAATTATATATGTTTAAAAGCTTTGAAAGGGCGAATATACAGATTATTTGTCAGTAAAAAGCTTGAAAGATTTTACAAATATTTTTTTAATCACCTTATATAAAGTGATCAATCTGTAATATGTTACATTAATTTATGTTTTGTATTGAATTGCGGCAGGCCAATAACTTCAAATCGACAAATAAAAAACAATAATTAATTTTAATATGTAATAATCATAATTGTATAGTCATTTTAATTATTATTTCTGTGCTCGATGATTTTTGCATAGGGTGTACTTTATACATAACTACAGTTATGGTTTACCACTTTAAACCCTTTTTAATCGACATTTCTGATAGACGCATTACCATAAAGTACTATATGTTAGAAGTTTAGTTGATAATTTAATTACGTCATTGGCACAATTTATTTTTAGTAGGGCATAGCGCGTTAATGTCCGTTTTATTCGATAGTTCAGTAGCAGACGATCAAAGCAACGTGATCAAAGGACATAGTGTCCAGCCGGAGAGACTTGGTAATTACCCACCTTCACCTCACGTCCGCAGGACCCGACGCTGACAATTTGAAATAAAAAATATTGTCAAAAGTAATAAACATATATAAAAAGAAAATTGTGTTGAGTAATAAATTACGTACGACAAATAGCGAATAAAATCTCTTAAAGATATTATCTAAGCAAAATGAAATTACTCGCCAAATGAGTTACTAATCACAAAAATAGAGTACATCACGATCAATTACATTTTTATTCAGTTTCGCTATAGCACGAGGTAGGTTCTTAGAGAGAGACAAAAAGATGGCGGAGAAAGTAGTAATAACAATTTTTTTCTATTTCCATAAACCACAAACATAAAATCACTCTGAATTATCACTTATTAAATTTAGGAAGTTCGTTAAAAAAAAAATTCTACAAATTTTTCAACGTTCATCACGTTCTCTCTACTACTTTATATGTATACCTATATAGTAAAAGTGACCACAAAAAACACGTCTGAATTTCTTTCGAGCTCTTCTCTGATCATGACGAATGTGGACCTCTTTAATTTTATGTTGAATGATGGCGTTGTAGAGGAGCTAGATTCAATTCTTGTTTCTATCAAACTGGTCTTTTTGAACATTCTTCTCGCGGCGTACACAAATGAAAGATCGTATGTGGATAATGACATCAATAAATGAATAAACTTACATAAACTCATTAATAATTTAAAGGTTAAAAGATCTGTAGCGTTTATCTGTACAATGTGATCTTAATTATACCAATTACGCAACTGTAAGTAAGCGAAAACAAATGGATACTTATAAAACGACTCCGACTTGTAATGGTGCGTTCTTGTGTACACGAGTTTCGCATTATCGAAAGGAATAAATTTAAAGCGTAATGTCTCGCGGATTTTGGAGATGATATTGACGAGTCGACCACCCGTCGCTCGGGCGATCGCCGGTCACTCGGTCATTACTGCCCTCCTCTATGAAATATTTATGACAACTTCCATAATAACGTCGGCGACGATATCATTATACTTTATGATTGGGGGTGCAAGGCGGGGCGGAATATCTGAACGCTCCTTACCATTGCAAAGTCGCAATCGCGCCCGTAAGGCCTCATCTCGACGCAATACAATCTTTTAAAGATTTTCCGCAGGTGAACGGGATTCGAAATTTCGTGTAAACCTTCCGCGCGCCTACGGTTCGAACGGAATTAGAATGAAAAGCGTCAGATGTCTATGCGCAGACGCGGTGGCCCCGGATCGCCCATATTAACTTGTTAATTAGGTCCATAATACGACTTGCAGATGAGCTACAGAGTTGTGAAGTTGAATACATAAAAAGCCCTTTTCAATCGCATGCATTGTGGACCCGAGCGGTTCGTCGAGGCAGCCGCCCGGGGAGGCGAGCCTATATCGTGTTTCGTACGTCCCACCAGCCACCAGAAGTTTGCCTGTTCATAAATAAACGCGAACGGTATTCAACAGCCCTTGGTGCTGTATGCATAACGAATTTGAAGGAGGCAAACTTGGAGGCTCTGCTAGCTGGGATGGAGTATAAAATTCAGTAACAACATGGACGAGCTTTTCATTCGTCGGACCGCTGCCGTTGAAGACATAGCTCCGTAATGCTAATTATAGACTAATTAGTGATGTGTGTGCGTACCTACGTTTGTTGTCTATGACGTTTATGGTTTGTTGTTATCTGTGAGTGTTTTTGTGAGTTATTGTCAGTGGTGCATTAACGTACATAGCGAATATAAACGGAGATATACAAATGAGTTTTTAATTTATGGAAATGAGTTATAAATGTTGTTGTAACTGCATTTTGTGTAATGAAGCAAATCCTCCGGCGGCGACGGCTTTGGCGGGAATCTCGGCGGCCATCTTGCGGTCTCTGTCAAATGTGTGAGTACTGTACAACCGCTAGGCGGCGTGCGTGTCGCATTAGAGTCGAAATAATATGGCGGCTTGAACCTTCCCTGCCTACTTTGAATATTTTTACATGAAGATTATTAATCTTTTTTCAGAGCGTTTACGTGCGTTTATTAATATACGTTACATTCGTTACTGTATTTGTGGACATTTTATGTGAACAAATCGTTTTTTTTTTAACCAAATTTCTTTGTTTATTGTTTCGTACATAGACGCTTGTTAATAATTGTTTATTTTTCTGACTTATGAACAATGATGTGAATTTCTGACTGACACTGGCCGTTATTTCACCAATACTGATTATGATAAATTAACTGTCAAACAACAATAACGTCATACGTGAAAGAGACAAATGCTATTTTCTCTCCTATATTTATTTAGAATTAAGTTGCCGCTGTTGCAACTAGATCGACTTCAGGTCTCGCGGGTTTGACACCTGAAGACTTTCTCCACTATTAGCAACTCGATTTGAAATCAGATGTGTTACTTTGAGCCCATATCTCAAAAGTATCACTCCGGAATAAATAGAATAATACTTCTGGTCATATTTATCGATCATTATGACACAATATCTTAAGTCCAGTTGTGGACAAGACCTATTGTGTTAATGATGATGATAATTTATGACACAACTAGGACTTTGTACAAAAACTTAAATAATTGGTTGATATTTAAATATAATTAATAAAAACTAATAGACTATTCAGAATAGTTTAATGTTTATTACAAACTTGTTTTTGTGATTACGAATTAATATTTGTTTTTGATATAAGTTTTTTTTTAACATTCATTGCATTTAAAAATACTTCTCTTTCTCTGTGGTTTTTTTTTTATTTATTTATTTAATTGCTATCATGTAGTCTACTCGTATCTACTAGCATTAACAATACCGGCTGCTTATAATATAACCTATACACAAATTATTTAGGCGGATAATATCTATTAATAAACTACAAAATTATGTTTCTAATACGGTTTAGTAACTATTTTGACAGACCAAACCTTCTGACAGTACAGAATCTGCTGGGACAGATGGTAAATAATCATTTATTTTAATATGCAGCGATTCGAATTTTAAAAACGCTTTTTATTTTTCATTTTTTTTAAAATTGGTATAAGGGTGTACAGGGTGATTGGTAATATATGTAAAATCAACAACAAACATTTTGAAACATTTTACATATATTTCTGGTGAAATAACTTCTTACAGTATAGTCTACAGGGACAGATAGAAAACTAAAATGAATTTTCAGCGTTTTTTCTTCTATGTTTACATTACGTTATTTATTATTTCTGTAATCATTATTTTTAATGGGTCTGCCATATATTAATTAATAGCGAAAGAGCAATACACTCATCCCTTTAAAGCCTTTACATCTATAATCCAAATCTGTATTTTACAATATCAGCACCGAACTCGCTGTCTTATCTGTAGAGAATTTATTTATAAACTAATCATGCAACACTGTGGTAACAGCCAGTTGTTAAAAAAATAGTCTCCCGCAGAATCCATCTGTTTTAAATTATCAATCATTGTCTTAAATAATATGATCTTTATAGTAATGGTGATACTGTTTTATTGGTTCAATTTTTGGTACACAACATATCTGAAACAATGAAATATTTTTTTTTTTGGAATAAATTTTACTAAGATCTTTCCACATCAAAACATAAATAATATATATTTAAATATACATTAATACATAGTATTATTGGTCACAATTTTCTCCATGTAGATGCAAAGTTAGGAATGTTGATTCTGTGAAATTTTATATGTTTTCATGTTACAAAACTTTTATTTTTCACGTGAAAAACACATTGATAGTAATCTCAGGATTTATGTTTTTTATATAATCTTAAATACTATAATATGGTTTATTGAACAAACTCTCCAAAACTCCTTACATTTTTAGAATATATGTATTTCTTAAGAGATTTTAAAAAATACATTAAATGTTACATGTTATATCTTTATTAGGATTATTCTTAATAAAAAAAATTGTTGTGTTACCATATAAAGAACGCACACATAAGCGTTCCCTTTCATTTTTTGTTATGGGCACGAGGAATTTCATTTTAATTTTTTTATATTTTCGGTCTAAGAAACCATGTGTTCTATATAAACCAAATGTTAATACTAAACCGTATATTTCTCAATGTAACACCTCTATGTAATCCAACACAATAAAATAAAAAATAAAATCAATTAAAATAAAACATTTCTATAGAAAAAACGGTATCATTCTTGGTATTCTTGTTTTTGATTCTTTTATGTTTGTTATGTTGTCATTCCTCCGACAATTTTCCTCACCATCAATGTCTAACTTAACGTGATGTCTAAATTCTTTTATTCGAGTACAACTTTGATTTATCGAGTAGAAGCTACATTATTACGTTTATGCGTGTTATCGATATAAAGAAATCATTAGTTGATGTTAATTGTACTTACTAATTCCACTTTATCATCATCACCATATCAGCTGATAGACGCCCACTGCAAGGCTTAGGTGTTCACCGTTCTTGCGTCAACATCCAGCGACTTTTAGCGACTGTGATATCATCAGTCCACATAGTAAAAATACTAATTCTATTTATAAATATCATAATATAGCTATGATATTATAATAGCATCGGAATAGTGAACCGTATCGTAAGTTAACGAGTTCGTATTAAAAAACTGTCGCGACCATCAGCGCACTCCAAGTCAAAAATTCCCATTTCGCCGCAACCCGCACGCTGTAGGTGCGAATTCGCTGTTGACATGTGATTTTCCGCTCTAGTGCATCGCCACCCTAAATTTGTATATGTCAGCTACCAATACAGCGCGACAAATTTGAATTCACACACAACTATCGCACGTCACCGGCCTTATCGCGACCGACGGAGAATTTAGTTTTAAAATACAATATATTTATATATCTAACTCTCTAATGCACATCAAGACAGAAAATAAATCACATAAAAAAGCGAAAGAAGAAATATAAACGCCAGTCTTATCGCCAATAGCATTTTCTTCAATTGGATGAACTGGTTTATGTTATTTTTTATAATAAAATACAACATAAAAAAGTCTAATTTTGTTATGAAATTTGGTCAAAACAGGGTCTGGAATACTCGTAACTGGATGCCATTATAGATATACTTATTCTGATAATAATTTCTATCAAATTGTGCTGAAATACACGAGTGATAGCTATAAATCGTCCTAAGGATACAAATAAATATAACATTAAGAGTTTGTGGCAGGATTCTTCTCTAATAGGCTAGAACGAACTGTTGATTTACATTTAAGTTCGTATAGTGATGGCGGTCTATTCCTTAAGTTAGGTTTGTACTCTTTGACCTAGATGCATAGCTACTAAAACCCTACTAGGTATATGGTATCGCGTTACAGTATTAATGTTTTTAGAGTTAAAATTATATTCGAAAGAGGCTGTAGTTAGGTCTTAGAACAAAGACATTTTTTACTACATTTAATTCTTATTATTATTATTCTATTGTGTATTAATAAAGGGGTATGTTGAAACAATATGATATTAGTATGTAGCTGATCTTACTTACCTTCGTATTACCAGAGGTTATTGGCTCATAGCATTTCATTATTAAAAATAAATTAGTTTAACATATTACAGAGTGAACAGTTTATTTATTGATTAATTCTGAAAAAAATAAACTATTTTGTGATCGATAAATACTGACCGATGCAGCTTAACATAATACATATAAATTAAAACATCAAATAGTTTTTTTTACGATAAGTGAAGAAACAAAAATTCATTCCGAACTGTGTATAAACATAATGAAATACCTGTATAAGGCTATTTTATAACGTTAAAGAATTTATATATTTTCTTTAAATCATTATAAAAAATACATGGCTTTAAAATATCTTGCTTAAAAGCAAATAACCAAAATAAAAGAAACATTTACGTGAGAATTACTTCGGTTAAACCTTAGAATATACTAGAAGTAATTTTTAAAATACATATAAAAGGAATGAAACTTAGTTAACAAGCAATAAATAAACTTTATCAACACATAGATCTCAACTAATTCAACACTACCGTCACTTATTAATGTTTAAAGGTTTCTTTGGCGCCATTTACACTAAGTAAACAAATTAAACTGTAATACAAAGGTTTAGAGAACATTTTTCGTCAAAGCTATTGTATAAGTCGATGCAATAAATCAAATACGATTTATGAACTACAGAACTGAGACAAAAATAACATTTTATTTGCGAGATTAAAGTAAACAATGAAGTGAATATTTGCATGACATTGTTAATGAACGTATATTAATTTTATAAGCTAACTAAGTAGTTTAAAATTGAATAAAAATGACTACAGTAGTTGTGAATAACTGGATAAAATAACTAGTTATTAATTATAGTCTCAAATCCCAAACCTTGTGGCCTGCTATGACACGCTGTGTTTTTACCAACTACCACTTGAACTTGCCAGGCCACTAGATGACGTGGATTTCTTTCATGCGTCTACGGATCTCCTCATTCCTGATTCGACCTCGAAGGTAAATCCCAATCATAGCCCTCATTGTGGCTCCTTCAGCTACAGTGACTTTCCCGATAACACCTGAAGTGAGAGGCCAGATTTTGAAAATAACCGCAATAAAAAAGGAATAGCTACTTACGATTTCTCTTATTCGACCTTATAGCTCGTTAGAAAGGAAGATGATAGCCAAGAGTGATCAAAAAAGTGTATACGCATAAATACAAATATTATTTAAAATTTACACAACCCTAACATCACGGCAGCAACCACATCACTAATGGCGTCCGAATTCAAATCGGCGCTCGAATTGAAATTCGAACGCTCAAGAATTATTTATCATAAAAGTATTGTAGCCGTAATGGTCAGCAATACTGAGCGTTAACGCTATATCCTATATCCTTATGGTCTTTTAAAAAGGTCTAATCTGACCCCCCACGGATTACCAGCATTTATAAAAAACGAGAAATGTTTTGTGATTATTTTTTCACTCATTGTCAACCGCTTATAATGACATTACGATTAAAATCTATTATATTTTCACAGCAAAAAAGTTATTACGTTAAGAATTCAGAACATTGCGTAAAATTGTTGATAACGTTACTTGTTAACATGTTTCATGTATTGATGTTACGATTTACGAAGAATTGCACCAGAATTTTCAACACCTTAAAGCATGGATGCACAGACCGCGGCCCGCCGGACGAATACTGGTGGCCCGCCGACAGCAAAAATAATACTCTCGTACATTCAAAAATTTTGAATTCGAATTATTATCAATTCTTTATTGTCTTTTATTACCTATACTTCTGGCGGCCGGCCCGCCATCAGTTCATGATTTGCCCGAGTGGCCCCTAGTGTTAATAAGTCTGTACAACCATGCCTTAAAGTGACCTATACATACATACAATGCAATTTAAACCATAATATAAATATATAAACAAATATAATATAAATATATAAACCATAGTCTTTGATCCCTGTTTAGTAATGTTTTTATTTTTATTTGTTTTTTTCATTGTTTGACTATAAGTAAACCATTATATGTTCTCAGTGAGATAGTTATAAAGTAACAACTGTAATTAATTTTATATTTCTAAGCTTCTAAGTTTGTACTTTCTTACTGTCTTTTGTTACTGTCTATCTCCAATAAAGTAAATAAATAAATAAATATACTCTTGTCTCTATTAATGTACCTATTAGTCTAAAAATTATGCGACAATAACCATATTAGGATTTATATATCCATAAATTCACGGACATTAGAAGAAACAAAATATGTATGAACAAATGAAACGTGAATAATTGAAGCAAATAAATAAAATAACGAATTATTTAAAAAAAAGAATAAATAATAAAGTAAACAATCCGGATATTAAAGAAAACTCGGCTGATTATTTAGCCGTCGGTAAAGCAAATATCGACTGTACTAAAGAAATATGATATATAACAAGGAATAATTTATTTATTTATTAAAGTAATTAGTTATATGCGATAATACATATATAAGATTATTTTATACATTACATTGTAATTAGGAACAAACAACAACATTAGGAAATTTACTGTAGTTTCTTAGACATTCTAGCGTTCAAATACTATTTTTTCAAAAAGTGCTTTCTTATTTTTCTATTTCTCTTCTCTTTTCTCTCTCTTTCTCTCCCTCTCTGTGCGTGTGTCACTCTCTTCAGCAGATAGACGCCCACTGCAAATCATAGGCCTAGTTTTTTTTTTTATTAATTTTAATTTGTATCGCTATTTTTTTTAACAATTTTTTTTTCGCTTTTACTAAACGCAGACAGTTGGGAGAGGATTGCCGCTATTTGATACGGATCTTTCTTCTCCCAGCTGCGAGGCACGACAGCGTTTTATAATTTTTACAATTTTTCTTACACAATTTTCTCTCATGGGTAAATACAGCTAAAATTTATACATATTAACAATAAAATTTGTAAGTAGAATAGGCCTAGTACAAAGATATCTATGGGGGATATAACATTATTGACACTCTTGGCATTCTCTTGACAGTTGATGATGGCAATGTGACATTATGGTACGCAAAGGACGCTGCTGCACATCCTATGGAAACTCATATACAATTGCAATCTTATGTAATTAATGTACAAGTGTTAATTATATGAGTTTGCATGCCGGGAATAGAACCCGTGACCTACGGCCGGGCTACCACTGCTCACTTTTCTATATATGAAAGTCGTTAATAAAAAGGCTTTTATTTATTAATGACTACGGTTTTTATGTTATTGTAAAATTAATGCGATTCTTTTTATACTGTACTGCTTAAAATACAGTTATATTCCCTATAATATGGTACTTTTATGTCGCGTTTACAAACTTGCTACATATAAGATGTTCAATTAATATTCAATTTAAACCTCCTTACAGAAAAAGTATATAATTGGCATTTAAAACAGTAACTATTGAGTTTTATTAAATCATTTCGTTTTTCAGTTGAAATCAATAATATATTTTTTTAATTATTTTTATTATTATTTCAAACATTCATCATATCTATGTTGATGTTTCGAAAGTGCTTAAAACCGATTTGATTAATATATACTCGTCATAATTTGATATGGTCCAAAAAAAACAAATTAAAATGATAGTTTAGCTATCAAAATTGAACAAAAAAAAATTTCAACTACATATATATGCTTTCCCAAACACATCTATGTTATCTGTTTAAAAATGCTATATTAAAACAATTGTATAAAGTTATTGTCGCGTCGGATGATTTACATGGTACGGGTAAGATCACGGGGTCCGGTGCCGGTGCGCGTAATACGGGGCTTGCTGCGCCCGTGGCGTTCGTGTTAAGCACGCCGCATCTCTCCCACGGTTCACCTTATACAGGGTGTTTAAAAACATCTTTCATAAATTCAATATCAAAACCTTATTCAAATTAGCATTTACACAAACATTTGAATTGTCAAATATTTTAACATTATAATTAATTACAACTGATGCTGCTATAAGACTGTTCTTCTGCAGGATACTCGTATAAAGAGATTTCGCAATTACACCTCCCTCTCTTTCGTAAGAAAAGGACCAGGAGTTATGTTACACCGTGTAACATAACTCCTGAAGATGCCCGTGGATGGGTGAAACACGTGTTGAGTGATTTGGCGGTGGCGGTTGTGTGATTCGCATTGTTTGCCGCATACGCATTTATCATCCGGCTGGCGGGCGGTGCACTTTATTGCACGACTACCACTGCATGTGCGGAAGTGGCTAAATATTGGTCCTTTTCTTACTTAGGATGGACTTCCGCGAGGTAACGCCTGATTCCATGAAATATCCCTCTCTTTCGTTCACTATTAATTTCTACTATTTGTGTTGTTTAAAGCATGTGGTTTTTAAATAATATATTAACCAGTCATAATTACCTAGGGACAATCTTCAAATATTTAGCTTATTAATTTTAAAAGAATTTTCACAGACATTACTTAGAAATACATAACAGAGAAAAAATTTACTTTAACAATGTATACTGTACACACTTGAAAATACATAGTTACATAATAGTAAAGAAAAAGTACAATTGGCGTTATAATCACACGAATCATTTTATTCCAGACGGTAAAAGTAAAACAGAAGTAACGGGTAGTTAACATGTACATATTGATATATGCAAACATACATACATAAACATATACATACATTTATTCAGGTCTACTTAATAAAAACATCAAGCTAACTTTGTACGTACTTGCGTGATAGAGAATAAGGAAATAGAAAAAAGGAAAAAAACTCAATTACTACATAAGTATCAATGGTCAAGTAAATATTTCTTAACCTTTTTCTTAAAAATAGGTAATAGCTTAAACTTAAACTTAGCTTGTCTTATACTAAGTATAAGACAGCAACGCATCGATCAGCATGTGCAGTAAAATAAAAATACAATCTCATGTTAATTTTATATTAATATTAGAACAATATTGTATTGTCACACATAAATGTAATAAATGGCTGCACTATAAATGTTATATTAATCAGCTATTTTATCATATTACCTAATTCACTTTATACTTGTAATTCAAGAAAAAAAATTGATGGTAGTAACATAAATAACAAGATTAATAAATGTCACCACAGACTAATAATGCATTAAATTAGAACATGGTTATTTATTAACCATTACTATTATATAATTTACAATTCCTTTTTTATTAATTGATAAATTATAATTTTAAATGTTACTATTAGTTTACTTGTATTGTTATTAAATATAAAATCATAGTTATTCTAATTCAAGTTAAAAACTTGAATAAAGACATATATTCTTCTATTTCAATTTGACACAACCGTACACGTGTCATAGTTTTCTGTCTTACAGTAAAAATAATAACTTAAATCATTTGATTAAGTTAGTTAACACTGGTACTTATATTTTATAACGACTAGATGTGAAGAAATATTTAATTATCTTTAACCAAAAAAATCTTTCCGCTTTTCAACAACTTTGCCGCAATATTTTTGAAAGGCGTCGACATATACTACCGTCGGTAAGATGTAATTATATATTTTATAACTTAATTACTCATCAATAAAGTTGTAATATTTTTACTAGTTGAATAATAATTGAACACAATAAAGGTTATAAGAATACGACATATGATTTTATATTTTTTATGTTATTACGTTGTAATATGATTAAAAAAAATATGAATTCTTTAACTTTATCACGTAACCATTCAAACTATTTTTTATTTGTAGAACTAACCTTGTATACATCGCTATTTATTATATTTATAATTTATTATTAATATATATTACTGGTCACTAGGGTCACAATATTTTTAAAAGTTAAATGATGCTTGCGCGTTCGAATTGAAATTCGAACACCGATTTGAATTCGGGGACACCATTAGTAATATTGTCATTGCCTTAGCTGTCGAGTCAAAATTGTAACGATTGTAAAAAGTCGTTGTATATAGTATTAGGGAAACCGGAAAGTAATATCGTTTCTGGTCATGTCGATATTTTATTGTCATTTGGTAACTCATTACGTACATGAAAGACGTTGTATACTAGATGTCAAAAGGTTGTTGATAACGAAGGTGAATATATTGTTGATAAGAAATAAAAACTTGTTAAAAATGTAGTCTTGTGAATTTAACTTAAGCAAGCGATATTACTTTCCGACCACCCTAATATGTAATATTTATCACATCGATCACACATGGCTTCCATAGTCCTTGTCGTAAAGAAAGAACAGTTATTTGTACGGTTGGTAACTTATTTCCACTAGATATATTTGTGACCCCGACATGATAGCAACACAAAGTCACGTGAGAATGCTGCATATTGTTACTATATATTTTTTTATCTATGAATATATATTTAATAACTCTATATTTTTTACTAATTCGAAAAAAAAAACCTTTTAACAATTCTGATCATACTGTATGCGGATCGATTGTTTGCAAAACTCGTGCGCATCGACAGCGCGAGTTTGTTTGCTCAGCGAAAGATTATCGGGAGCTTTTGACTATGGCACAAGACGCAAGCTATAACAGGGCAAACTTTTATTAATTCATTTAAATGATCACTCATTTTATTCTTCATTTTGAATCATTTATTGTGATCACTTGTGTTCTTCGTGAAAAGAACGTCAGAAGTTGCCAATTTAATAGAAAATAACCAAATTTGAGCTTCCTTATAACCCATCAGCATTGAGGAGATCTGAAGACGAACGAAAGTAACAGAGATAGTTCAGCTAATTGGCAAGTTGAAGTGGGTAGGCTACATAGTGCGTAGAATAGATAGTCACTAGTGCCTTAAGGTTTTAGTGGTACCTATAGAGACAACTGATCGGCAAGCGTAGGAACACAAGATAGACAGATCTTTGTTAAGGTGGTTGGGAAACACTGAATAAAGAACGCTTCTTCGGTCATATATAATATATAATAAGTAATGGTTATAAATGATCGGAAGTGTAGAAATAAAGTAAATGAATAAATATATGAATTATAAATCGACAATATCGAAAAAATCGCTTCCATCGCTTGCACCACACCGTGATAACAGATCGTGATCTCGCACAGCCGCCATTGGAAGCGGTAAGGCTCGGTAATAACACCGCGCCTCGACTCCTTGACCCCTTCGCGGGGCAGCAGACTCCAAAAATTACCGAGCCAGAAGTCCGCTACATAAATGGTGATGAATTAATGTACTGTTTATGAACAAACATTTACATTGAACAAGATACAAACCTATAAATCTCAATTTACGTTTTAAACCTTAGATAAATTCAATTGATTGCATTGTTTGATAAATTTAAAGCCACATTATCTTATAAGAGCTAAATTTATTGCTAAAATAGAAATGTTATTTAACTTAGATTCACGTATTGTGATTACTCGTGAATGTCATGATGATTGCTAGACGAGCTAATTTGACACAAACCAGAATCAATCCCTGTGACTATGGAATCCGTAAACGAACGGAAGTAACCGTCATAGCCCTGTAAACTGCCACTTCAACTGACAAGTTAAATAAGATTAACTTACCCTCCGAGGAATGGTGTTCCCCTACCATAAACGTTGCATATGGAGTCGCTGGTGTTTAGAATAGGGGCCCTGAACTCCCACAATCTTCAACGACTCTAAGTCGGAAGATGGATTGTGGTCTCAAGCCATCGTGATAGCACCAAGAGGGTTAAAAAGGTAGCGTAAACACCGAATACCCAGTGCGTGGGACTGCGGGTGGACTCCGGTTAAACTAGAGTCCGTGACATCGCCGGGGGATCTCCTTACAAAGAAAGTTTTAATTGGTAGGAGTTCATTTCCAACCTTGTCTATATAACCATTTTTTTGAAATTTTTTCAAAAAAAAAATGGTTATATAGTAGGGGACTTCCTCAACAAGGTAAACGGACGACCTTGTTAAAGGCGTTGGACGCAGGCCGCTTCAAGTCCGTTTTTAAAATCTATGATGAAGCCTACTTACAGCTAAAATAATGACGATAAACTCTATTGACAATATTACATATTAAGCAGTTTTGCAAATGTAATGTCGCTACAAGTCCGACGGGAAGACAGACTCCCGTCGGCCTCACCATAAATCTAATTTCACGAATCCTAAAGAGAAGTATATCAAACTTATCTTTACTTCAAGTACTTTCTATCCTAACTTATGGTATATGTATCGTATTAGTATTTTATTTATCTACATATTTATCAGTTTTATAGAATATCTAATGCGGAACGAATTATTAATTTACAATACGCTTTAAAATATTACATTTTGGTATTATGAAGACCGTACGTTGACGATGTTATACAAAATATTTGTAATTGAATATAACAATTATCAATTACGTTAAATATATTAAATTAAATATACCCTAATAAGCATAACAGTGTATAGTAGTGACGCTGTGTGAATACATACAGCGAACAGACAACCTACCTACTAACTTTTACGCGACGAGATCAGAATGAAAGAGAAGCATTGTTGGAATTTCTTCCGCCATTTCCAAGTTGTGGGTCGGCCCTCGAGGGCACCCTTTTGTCGGGATGCTAAACGGTATTATCGGCGAATCACTGATGAGATGATGTCACCTCGTGAAGGCCCTAGAACATAGTCACTCTATGAAGCTTCCGCCGAAGAGATCTTAGAACTCGGTGGCCTCCCAATCCAGTGCCATAGTGGTATGAATGCCGAGGCTACTCCGTAAGCCGTTGTTTATAACATTGCCATCAATACGCATTACCCGGCCAATTTAAATTGACATTCAATTTGACAGATGATATTTTAACATGAACAATGTTATTTTTGCTCGCGGTCTATTAATTAGTATCTACGGATAAAAGGGCGGGCAAAACGGTATCTTTTTTTTTAATTTTATCAATTATAGTTGAACATTTTTTTTTTCTGCAAGACGTGCTATTGTAACGAGGTTTGGTGAGGCCTACTGCAGTGCGCTTCTATCGGCCAACATGATGATGAATTTTCATGAGACGCTAGAGATATTAGTACGCAATAAATATTTCTTGTTCAACAATACCGAATAATTGTGACGTTATTTATAAGAAAACTATTTACATAGTCGGTATCTTCTGTTGCTATATACTGTTACAAATGTTTCATCACTCATAAGAATAAAAACTATTTTAATATTTTCAGAATGTTCTTTTTTGTGTAATTAATATTTTTTTCCTCTATCTATTCTCTTTAAATTTCAGTAAATTTGTATGTTCTTGTATGAAACGGCGTCAAATTCCGTTTTACCCGCGGCGCTCAAAACCCTGGAATGGCCCTGACAAGTCAGTGCATATTACAATACAATGCGTATCAGCAAAACAAGAGAATCGGGAACAATTTGTACAGAGCGCATACTGGAAAGGCAATAGCGCCGCGCTATCTGACAGATAAAGAGAATAAATCTAGAGGACGTTTGTGCTATTTTAGCGTTTTGTACTTTTTAACGGCCCGGGACGCGGGAAACAGCATTTTTATTCAAAGTAGTCACTTAGTAAATAAAATATGTCCGCGGAACGAAACAATGAACAGCGGTCGGGAGGGATCCTTTTTCCCCGGTTTCCTCCGAATTTCCTCTTTTTTTTATTCCCTCTCCCGTGTTTTGTTTTATTTTAAAGTTCTCGTAACACCAGATGCGAGGGGCCACAATCAGGACAAACGAATTACAATTGCTTACAAAAAAAACTGGGACGTAAAACATTTTTCTTTTCAGTACTTCAAACATATTAAAAAAAATTGTTTAGTTCTGATATTTACCATCCAAAGCACTAAACAAAATCATAGGTAGAATAATTTAATACCATTAAATAATGTTATTCTCTACGAGGATTTCATCATTACCAAATTACGTAAAGAAACGTCTCGAAATTTAACACTAATTTTAAAATTGTAATAGGAAAGATTTTTAATACACTCAAGTTTGAAAAAGTACTTACAGTAAATATTTAATTATATGTTCTAATAAATCAAATATTATATATACCATTGCCCATAGAAAGATTTAATATGGAAATCGAGTCTGGGTATACAAATTTATTTTTTAATTTACCTTTAAGCATCAAACTACCTACGAAAATCGGTAATTTTTGTAGTTACAATACGTTTTACCTAACCTATGTGATTTAATAGGCGTCTATCGGCAGACACGAATGAATGATTGAACAATGTATTTTCATAAACTTATTAAGTAGTAACTTTTATTAAAATGTTATATGACAGTCGCTAAAAGACCCACGGAGATATGCTCGAAATTTCTTTACATCGAATCAGAAATGAAATCTGTAGACTATAGTAAGAAACATGGCGTATAAAATTAGCAGGTTGAAGTAGAGATGGGCAGACCACATAGTGCACAGAGTTGCTAGGCAGGCTGTTGTGGTCTTAAGGTTCTGAAGTGGAGACTACGGAGCGGCATACGCGGCGTAGGGAATTTGTCTTTTCGTTATGAACAACGAAGTTTCGTACGCGTTATTTCTTTACTTTTTAGCTTTGTATGTAGCATGATGTAATTGCACATTACATATTTAATGGAATCAGGCGCTACCTTGCGAAAGTCCATCCTAAGTAAAAAAAAGACCAATATTTAGCCACTTCCGCACATGCAATGGTAGTCGTGCAACAAAGTACACCGCCCAAGTGCTCTGTGTTTGGCACTAATCGGTGTAACATAACTCCTGAAGATGCCTCGTGGAGGGGTCAAACACTTGTTGGGTGATTTGACGGTGGAAGTTGTGTAATTCGCATTTCTTGCTGCATAGGCATTTGTCAGCGGGCTGGCGGGCGGTGCACTTTGTTGCACGACTACCACTGCAACTTTTTCTTACACATTACATATGCCAAGGAATTTGTTGACTTGGATTATTGTTTAACAGTTCTTGCAAATTCTCCAGATATCTAGAAGTAATAGCTTAATTAAATCATTTTTAAAATAAAATACTTAATTTGAAGGTTATATATGGTGAACAGATTTTGTTAATGTAATCGGAATACGCTGGATAATGATGACACCGACCTGTCCTATTGAAAATCTATGTGGAAGTGGGAAGTGAGGAAGACCTATGTTCAGAAATGGACGTCCACGGCTGAAATTATGGTGAAGATTGAGAATCGATAATCAACTTTTTAATATGTTAAATTTTTCTTGAAGACTCATTATAAAGGAGATATATCTGTTTCACTAGCACATTCATACATTAATTTTCGTAATAAGCCAATAATTTAAATTTAACTGTCTTATTACTTCAACGTTGGATATTTTCAAATAATGTTTGCGTCTTTAATATTGCCCGCAAGTGTACTGCCTTTTATAGGTAATGGTACCGAAAAAATGTTTAGTTGTTAAAAGAATTAGCATTTGTTTGGGCCCCGATTCGCTTAGCGGCGAGTTGGTTGCCCGTTAGCTAATTCATTCTCTTCCTTTTCCAAAAGCAACGTTTATTTAAATAGCATTAATTAAAATAAGATGCCAACGAGACAAAATTTTTAACTTTTAATTTGTTCGGATTTACGGTAAAAATTCATATCAACTGTAAAAAGGCCATATATGTTCTCGATAGACGAAATGTTGCTTTGTTTACATATCATATATGTTGATCAAATGACTCACGATAAAAATTCAATCGAAATAATATACAGCGTGTTTGTTTATAGGTGTAAAAGCTTTAAAACGATAAACGTATATCTCATTTTCTATCAATTAAAAGTTTTATATAAATAATAAATAACTTTATGATAGTATATTAATAAAATCGTTTTTAAAATTCGAATTATTTCATTCGGAATTTATTTTTTATTTAGTACATTGTAGTATATTGTTTACTGTTATATATCTTTGCAGACTTATACTGCCATAAGTTTTTGACATGTCTAATTGTAATGGAAAAAAGTAAATTGATGTAACATATTTCTAAGTGATAAACTTGTACACCACATCCGTCTATTACTCATTCTTTGACAGGACACTGTCTTATTGACATCAACAGCAGCGGATTTGTAACTTTAACCTTGTTCTTAATAACTAAGTTCGAAGCCTCCCTCAATAGCTTCTTTACGGGCCGTTACACAGATTTATCACTGATTTGAACGCTTAGGTAAGCCAGACGGACGTTCCAGGTAGACATATCCCCAACAGGGGATCTTGGCTTAACGTGACACCTACGTATAATCATCTTTAAGGACCGAACCTCAAACTTGTTACACTGCTCCCCAAGTGCTCATGGACTTTCAGGTCTCTACATACTTCCATTTCACCAGGTTGGAAGGCCGCCGAGCTTTTAGATCTCTTTGCCAGACGTTCCTCCACAAGGACACCTCGGCCTGGGCTACACTCACACCTCGATTATACCCCCTTAGTACTTAGACAAAGCAACCGAAAGGGCCGAACTTTGAGTTGGTCACTATAACCTGAATAGACTGGCTACTTTTATTTATTTATTCATTCTTTTTACACATTATGCACGGTGCATTGTGCGGACATAAACAACCTCTACCAGTCTACTTGTTGTGCAGATAATACTATATATATAATTAATTTAACGTATATTGTTTTAATATTTAATAATTACAAAGCTGTTTAATATTATTTTTCTATTACAGTCATTTATTAAAGTTAAAATATTTGTGGTCAGGGATGTGTACTTCTACAATAAGCAAACATAATTCAAATTTGTATAATGTCATACGAACCTTATGTTTATATTTAGTTTTGCTATTGGCGTGCTTATTTAAAATAAATAAATATTTCAGTCGACGGACGACCGCTGGATATCCCTTCGCCATAAATTAGCAATATGACCATATGGAAGGGGCCTTTATGTAGCACTTATCCGTGCTGGTATCAGAGTTTAGAATAGTTCATATCCTATACTCCCGTGGCTGCCGTAAGAGCCGGCTAAAGGAATAATATTCACGAATGATGGGCAGCTATTGAACATATTGAAATAAAAAAACAACGCTCGCTAACCCGCATGCTAAACGTGCTGAGAGCTGTCACATAACCCACATTTGGATAAAGATATTTTGACATATTACCGGTTACTTACTCGAGTACTAGTCCATTCGTGGATAGAAACTTCGCTGGGGTTTCTTCCGATGCTTACCGATATAGTACTACAGGTTTAAATGGAAGTTATGGTAGTAAGAGAGTACTGGTGGCTCATCGGTAGAGGACTGAGATTGATCGTAGGTCACGGGTTTGATTTCTGATATAATTTTATATATTCCACATTTGTTGCAACAAATAGGTCGATGTGTAAAAGTTACCATTACTACCATTCGTCGTTGTTATTTCAGCCCATAGACTCCACTGCAAGGCATAGGCCTATCCCAAATTGTTTGGCGGTTGCTGTGTGGTGTTATGGTACGTATCCTCTAGAGACTTGTTGGTATGCAGTGGCAATCCTATAAAATTAATGCACAAATACTTCAAGAGTAAAATACGACCACATTCAAGCCAAAAATAGATATCAAGATTTCTTTAACCGTTTGCCCTAACTTAGTTCATTTCTCTACATTAAATAATGTTGGACGTCATGCAAATATACTAGAATATTAATATTGAAATTATCATATTAACTACGAAAATTTAAACAATTTTGATGCTTATTTTTTTGTGAATTAACTTAGATAAAATGTGCCAAAGTTTATATAATACCTGTGCTAATCATTGTCAAATATCACCATATAAAACACAGTACGTTTACTTCTCGCCATAGGCCTCCCCATATATTTCTAATAGGACCTGTACGAAACGGCCTAGATTTTCCGACGACGTTGATATTGTCTGTCAACCTTGAAGATGGAGATCCTATACTAATCTTATTCATGTCGCTACATGACCTGCCTTTGCCTACTTAGCAATCGTTTGGACTACGTACTTTGATTCTACCAATCTCCCAATTCTTAATTCAAATTTGAAAAATACCGGAACTATGCCTCCATAACTGACTATAGTAAAAGAACATTACATTATTGACGAAATCATGTGTAACATTTTTTTTTAATTTTCCAACCGTACTATTACTTTTATTCAAAGAGACATCATTGTTCCAAATTCAAATACACAAGTAGACATATTCTTTGATATTATATAGATTGACATAGTTCAGGTCGTAGCGTAAGGAAAAGTGAATGCGGAGTGATACCGGACATTTTGACAATTTTTGAAGAGGCTGATTTGAAACAATGATAAAAATATTTATTCTTTCGTTTTTGCGAAACACCTTCGTAAAGTAAAGACATTAATATAACAAACATTTAAATCTATATGTATACATTGATTATTAACAGCTTCGAAATATTGATTCTATCGTGAAAAACCGGGAAAGAAATCAACGCATAATTATTAATTACATTTTTCTGTCATAAATCATCATTTGTCACGTAAATTCGGCATACCTGTAATGACGCATTATTTTATGTGAATATTGATAAGTTTATTCATTATAAGTTAGGGATAGGCGATGTATTTTTGTACCTCAAATAATGTTGGAAACCCAAGTTTATATTGACAGTATAAAAAGAAGTTGTGTATAGACTGGTCCCTTCAAATGCCATTGCGAGATAAGCCACTTAATTGAAGTGGACGTCGTAAGGATTTACTTGCCGGTATAAACGTTCTAAGAAACAATTTATGCTCACATAAATCGAACTGGAAAACCGCTACCTCCCACTACAGAAGGCGTGTTACGTACACGCCCAACATTCCCGCCCAGTCGGCAATGTTACCCGAGTTATATAATATTTTTCTTTAGGGTGGCGGGTGGACATTTGGTAGTGGAAGGCTGCCAGGATTATAGAATTTATCGAGGTAGCCATGCCGGCAAGATGGCGTATTAAGACTATTCTTGGGTGGCTTCAGTGGAATGGGTTTTATCTACATTGGTTGAGTTTATTAGAGCCATTCCACACCGCATCGTTTTGTGTTGCCAGTTAATTCTACCACGTATGATAAAAAATACTAAATTGTTTAGAGATTTTTTAATTAATCATTTATTAGTTGATTTAAATAACCACGATTTGTGTTGCCAACAAAAAAAAAGTATATGTCCTTTTAATTGGCGGATGTATAGCACATTTGTCAGCAAAAAATATTACACATACTTCCAATCATAAGGTGATCAAATTTTAATTTTAAATATATTTATTCGTGTAGGCATTTACATGTACTTTTAAATTGTCAGTTATTACAATTGTAACTTAACAATTGCTCTTTTTAAATGAAAATAACAATATTTGTTAACATTCTAATATCGACTATTTAATTGGGACAACCAAATGTTCACAAATAATATATATATATATATACACATATTTCAGAGTATATTACATTAATTATTCAGTAAAAATAGATCATAAATGCGATAAAAGTGAATCAATTCAATATTAAATGAATCACTATTTAATAAATATTAAGTAATGGTTATTAACACTTGATCGTGCGCATAACAAAATATATTCTATAGAACTTGAAGGAGCGTCTATTTTTTATTTTATTTTATGCTTCCTTTTCTCTTTTGAGCTTCTTTGCGAGATCAAAGAAATTAAGTGATCCGAAGATAAGTAAGAACACAAACGTACGTACGATTACGGAAAACGTGTTAAAAAGAAACAAGAGTTGAGCTAAAATTAAAAAATATATTAATAATATTGTAAAAATAGGCAAGTAAATAAATAAGTCAATAAAATAATACATATAAAATGTATACGTAGAATAGATCAAAACTGTGATATAGAATAAAAACAAAGAAATTGTAATTATTAAGGTATAAGAAGAAGAAACAATGGTTCGAATAAAAGGGAAAATGGACAAAAAAGGGAAAGAAAGAAGAATTGCAGAAAGAAAGAAAATAAAGGTATGAAAGATCATAGGAGGAACAATAGAAGAGCGCGAATAAATATTAAAAAAAAACAAAGTCCCTGTCCCTCAATTAATAGGGGGGTACGAGGAGTCCCCATAGAAGGAGCCTTATAAAAAGGGGTAAAGGGACCCCTAAGGGAACTACGGCTTGGGCCGTCACTTGTCAATAATACCCGCTTAGCATTCTGACACAAAGGCGTCGGAGAATGTTAAGCCCCGGCTTTGCCTGTTGCTATTTCCTACCTGCCATTTCGGAAAGCGTTACCGCTGGGAGAAGTGGCGGAAGAAATTCCAGCAATGCTTCTATCTAGTATAATCTGTGGTAGGCTTCCCTTATGATATACTATTCGAACTCGTTTATAACGAAACCGATTCGTTATCGAATAGCTAGAACCTCCTGGTTTCATTTTTATTTATTTATAAGGTGCATAAAAAAGGATATAATCAAAATCAAATATTTTTTTACAATAAATTGTGATCAAAATAAATATGCATTCAGAACTATGTAAATTCAACATGATATGTAACGCAAAATATTATTTTACACATTACACTATTGAATACAGTTGAATAATAATTATTATTATTAAAATGCACCAGAATCCATTGGGGTTAAAATATAGTTTTTAATAATGTCACTGTCCTACAAGAAATAAATAAACAAGAAATTATAGGTTAGAACAGATTTTAATTTTATATATTAAGCACGAGATGTGTAATGAATACCGGGCCATATTAATGTTATTATTAATGTACACCTGTGTATAAACTTTGTTATTGTTTAAATATATATATTTGACGAAATATTTAGTGTATTATTGATTGTTACTATTGTCAAAGTTATTTAATAATTTTAATAGAGGGTACTGAAATATTTAATTAAAAAGTTAAAAGTTTTCTTAAGCATTATTAAAAACATCTAATGACCATTAGTTGTAACAAATCTAATCACAAATGTAACTGTTTATTTACCATTATTGTTAGAGAGATATTTTTAATATTACAAAGTAATATGACATAAAAATATTATTGATATTAAAAAATATTTAATTTGAATCTTACAAAGTAAATTATAGTTATTTAAACTGAAATCTGTCACATAATAGCTTTGATTTAATAAAATTAAGTTCCCAGACAAATTTTGGTGCAGCTGTGTGGTGTTTTATTATGTTACCCTGCTATTGATTTTAAAATGAATGTTTTGTCAATGATAATATATAAAACATGTTTTGTATACTCCTACAGTATAAATAGAGGAAAAGAGACAATTAATTTAAACAGATTAATATATGTCCATAACTATTAGGTTATGTATTATTCAATTGTTTATATTTATTGCTAAGTTTCTTGGCTTTATAGCAGATCAGAATTTTGCGCCAGTTGTTGCTTATATTGTTAATTAGTCTATACATCTTTGTAATATGATAGTAGAAATCTTTAACATAATGTTTGATTTGTCTACCTTATATCAATACCGATGATTAAAAGCGGAGACAGTAACATTTGCAAATCTAATGACAACAACAAAATTTAAAATTCTATCTTATAAAGGCAAGTAGTAATAAAAGTTTCATGTACCTCCAATGACACATTATGTACTCCAGGAAGACATATACCAATAGTTAGCATCATCTGTTATATCAAAATAATAACAATCATCTTATTTCCTAAGATTCATATGAACGAAACCATTTCGAAAATTGATCGACTTACTTCACTATGACGCAGCATATCAATATCCTCTGACTAACAAGCTATCTACAATTTTGCGAGATAGTTTAACGCCAAATAACATTAAACATAAAATTAAGAATTACTATTCAAATGCACTAACAAATGAACTTAAATACATATACTAATGCCACTGCAAACAGAAACATAACCTCTTATACTCATTTTTTATTCAATGGTATCTTTGATACCACATACATACACTCTGGTGGTTTCTAGTGTTATTTTTAATTTAAAACTGTAAGAGGTAAATAAGAATTACAATGTATGAAAATAAAAATATCATATGTACTTTTTTGTCGGTAAAATAAGAACAAATATAAATCGTTTTAACAATGTACCGACAAACATAAAGTTAAATGAAAAGAAAATACAGAACAAAAGAAAAGAATTAACTAAACAAAATAATTATAAAACTATTTAAAGCTCATGTGGTTTTGTAATATGATCAAATTCAAAATATCTTTATTCAAGAAGACATTTACTCACACTTGTATTATCGATTATTTTATTAATATAAACAATAAACAACAACTGGTTTAGAATGTTGATCTGCTAAAAGCCTGCTAGAAACTTAGCAATAAATATAAACAATTGAACAATACATAACCTAATAGGTATGGACATACATTAATCTGTGTAAATTAACTCTTTTAAAGTTATATTAAACTTATGTAAAAACTTATATTGAAACTGTGTAAATTCATTATTAATATACTAAATGTATTTTGTATATTCTTTATTACTATAATTATCATTAACATGTTATACATGTTAAAATCAATAATAGAGTAACAAAAAAAAACACCAAAATTTGTCTGGGAACTTAATTTTATTAAATCAAAGCTAATATATAACAAATATTAGTTTTCAAATATCTAATGAATTCAGGCGTTATTTTGCGGAATCCAGCCAAAGTCATATTGGTCCTTTTCTTACCTAGTTTTCAATTAACTTTAATTTAATTTATAAGATTCAAAATAATATTTTGATGTCATATTACTTTGTAAACCTAAAAATATCTTTCTAACAATACTGGTAAATAGTTACATTTGTAATAAGACATGTTACTGCTAATTGTCATAAAATATTTTAATAATTATTTAAAATGTGCCTGGGAAAATATTTAACCTTTTAATAAAATATCGCAGTACCCTCTATCAAAATTATTAAATACCTTTCACAATAGTAATAATAAAAAATGCATTAAGATTTTGTCAAATAAATATATTTAAACAATAACAAAATGTAAACAGATATGTACCTATTATATTAGTTATATTTTATTATTAATCTTGCTCTACTCATGAAGTATTTTTAATATTATTTAGAGTGAATATAATCTATAATAAATGTAAAACACATACAACAATAAAAAATATTTAATATCTAAACATTTTAGAGTTTGTATTTAAGTTTAAAAAATAAATAACCTTTAATATACAGGTTATGAATTGACCACGCGTCCATTTTGTAACCTTCTACCTTCATTATCGTAAATTATATATTAACAAACTATACGTTATGTATTATCGAATAACCAAGTAGGTTCGAATAAAATATTTCAAAGGATGAGGAAAACATGATAATGGAGTATGTACAGAATGAGGTTAACCGATTAACAAGCTTTTACGTAATGGGTAATTACTGTTTAAGACTTCTAAGACTACTACGATTACATTATCAATTTTATTCTTTTAAGATTGCTTCGAGAGCTCCCGAAAACTTTAGCACCCTTTCCATAATAATCCTAACTAGAATAGACTACGGAACTTAACAAATTTAAAAAATGTTATCCACATACCCGACAAATTACTAATTTAAATATCTTAATTCTCCCGTATTGTAGTTATGGTTTTTATAGCCAATAAGACATTGGTGAAAATAGAAAAAGATACCAGCAAATAATAAAGAAACATGATTATTTATTGAATTTTCATTGAAAATTCAATGATTTATTATGTGAAAAGTTAAGCCAAAGGGGGTATGCGTAAAAATCTAGATGCTTCTATGAACCAAAACAAACAAATTTGCTATTAACAATTCCCTTGTATAATGACATAACTGCAATTTTTAATTAACAGGTTAATTTCATTATTGACTTTTTATTTTCATTTCGTTTGGACATTTGTATATTTACGTTTATTTATTTCAAATAGTTAAAGACATATAATTAAATTTGTCACTATCGACAAATATTTACTTGAAACTAAAGCTAAATAGATTCATTAATTCAGACTATTGTTGTAAATTCTACATTAATAAATGTAAAAAATATTTACAAAATATATTTTATTGAAAATATGGTATATTTATAATAATTTAATAATATGTATAAATGTAAAATTTTATTAATTTAAAAAAAATTATTATTAGTGATATTTAATATATAACTTAAAAATATCATAACAAAAAATTTTTAAAACATTCTAATTTATGTATCACTAAATAAATTTACTAAGAAATATTCAATCAAATTTTTCAAAATGTATAGTTGCGTCCATTTAACAGCAATGCGTTTACTTCTGGTATAAAAGACGTGGCTGACCCTATGTTAAGCGCATTCTTCTCGAGAAGAGTCCCAAAGTGGTAAGTGTTTCCTTATTTTTTTATTGCACATTTGTTTTAACTTTTTTAAATAATGTATTCTTATATACTTATGCTTCTCAGCATTGATATTAATACTCTAAAATTAATTGACGGCTGTAATGTTTTCCTATGTGGTTTTTAATTTCGTTTTCCATGTATAAAAGCAGAATTTTAGCGTTACAACTCTTACTTCGCAATCTCTGCATTTATTAATTAAATGAACATTTTGTTTCAGTGGCAGCCGTGTCTGTCCCGAAGGCCTTCAGACACGGCTGCCAAACGCCCGTGTCTACCGTTGGGCGGTGAGTACTCTTATTATCTATCGTTTTACTTGCCGAAATATCTACTAATGTTAACGTGATTTTGTAGTTTTTTATATGCATGTAAACTCTGAACTCTTATGCTAGCATACGTTAATCGCTATTGTTACCTTATACGCGTTTTATAAATACGCTTTAAATGTTAATCGGGAGGTATGTTCTAAATTTGCGACTCGTTGTCTCCAATATGTCTAGCCGCCATATTGTTTCTTTATACAAAGTGAATTAGCCTTAAATTAACTTCTATGGAGTGTGGTTAAGTCTCTCAAAATGGTGAATTTCATTGCCCTTTATTTTCGGTTTAAAGGTTTATTTATTGTACATTGCAGATGCAGCGCCTGACGGTAGACACACCATAGAATAGTTCATTCCATTTTAACACTTGCTGCCGCCGCTCCAAGAGAGTAGTCTGCAGATATGTGATCCGACTCCTGAAGAGCTGCTAGTTTTGAGACTTGCATATGTTCAAGACTCTTGTAGACCTCAAATATCGATCTGAGATCGAAAGCGGACCTGATTTTTTACCAATTATGGTAAATATTTTCAAGTACCCTAACATTTTTATTTTTATATATTAAGATTTCAAATTGCATATGCTCACATTTCCTACGATAAAACTAAGTCTTGTGTTTACAGACTGTCAAAATCGCAATAAAGGTCGACAGATACGAGATAAGACAATATCCTCTCGTCTCTGTCGCACCTCTGTTCGAGCTATGATCCCGATGAGACAAAGTGGCCGATTCACAAAGTAAGTAGTCTAGTTTCGATATTTACTTTGTTAGATGTAACAACATTGGCGAGCTATCGATTTTTTAGTTTTGTTCTTTTAATAAGATCATTAAGAGTAAATGGAACTGATGTACAATTGTACTTCTCAAATTCTGATTAATTTCTGTGCTCGCCAGACGCATCGGTGTCCCTGGCGTGCTGTTCAGGTAATGCCCACAGTATCTTCTAGAATTTACTGTGACTCCAGCATATCTCTAAATGTTACGTTAATGTCTAAATGTTATGTTACGTTTTAAATTTGTATTCTGTCTTGTTTCAGGTGTTTGAAGTGCCTAGGTGTTGTAAACTCGTTCACTGTTCGATGTTTACAATATTACTTTACCGTTACTTACGAAGCGATAATATGTTAAGGTTCAAGCATGATAGTTATATAAGTATAATAAGTTTTTGTTTCAGTTTTTTAACTTTTCAATTTCTGTCAGTTAGTCCAGATGTCTAAATATGAGCGTAGCCAAAATATTGTATTACTTTAAGGATTTTGATTAATAATATTGTTAATGTCAATTACCTGACATTTACAAGCATACACAGTAAAAGTTTATGGGGTTTGAGTGGTATAAATAATAAAAGTCTAGATTATAAACGGTCGTTCGTATTTTAATTTCTCTTCCTATAACATTTTCCTTATCCTGATACGATAAAATAGTGCGTTGTACATAATTTAGTGAACGCTGCAATAGCCGTGCTTTGATCACCTATTCTTTTGACGTGGTTTGAAAGTATGCCACTGAAATATCGAACGTTTCTGAAAATACTTCACATAGCTGTGATTAACATACGCTCAAATATAAAAAGAACATTTAACTGGTATATTTCATACTTATTGAAAACGTGTACATTATATCGGACATCCGTTTCATTCTCAACCCTTAAATACATATTGTTGCTAATCCCATCTCTTTAAACATTTAAGGTTCAACCAAATTTATTTTAAATGTAAACGACATAAAATCTACACAATTAATATAATGACATTACTTTTCCTCCGTACAGTTTACTAATGAATTAATCTTAAAACACGTCGCCGACTATAACATGCAACTTTATCATTGAATTGTTCAGCCATTTAACACACTGCTATAAACTCTAGTGCTATAATAAGATTTATCTAATACCTTGCGATATTACATTGAGTAGAAACATACAAGTAATAAAATGAGTTTTCATTAAATAATCAATCGTTTAATCTCTCATTTTAAAAAAATCCTACAACGTGAAAAACTTAACGCCCCTAATGTCCCTTGCAGAATTTAAATTAGGATCATCTGTTACTTTGCGCTTTGTACCAGCGCCATCTTGCGACCGTACTTACGTAGCCGTTATTAGATAGAGTACTGCCGCCACCATCGCGTTGTAAATCTTTTGAAACTTTGCGATTCTTGTTGAAATATAGCGCATAAAACATTTAATATCTTCACTACATTTAATTTCACGACGCCGTTCATAATCAAATTTGCTAAATTATATCCTGTGTTATAAATTTATGAAATGTATTGCGATATATAGCGCAGATAATAAATATTTAACAAATAACTGATCGAAAAAAAAATCGTTATGTAACATCAGATTATATCTCTTATTGACGTCGTGAAAGGTGGCCCAGTAGTGGGAATCTCGCATCTCTTTACATTTACCCTCATGTAAGTTCAGTTATTGGTTTTGATGATTTTTTGACAATTTGTGATTAATTTTAAAAAATCAGATTCCTTCGACGCTCGTGTTTCTTAGTCACAAGTCTAGTTGAATATTATACCTTCTGTATCATGTACTGTTCAGTTGATACATGTATAGAATAAGTGATTTTTTTTAAATAAATGTTTATAATAAAATTTTGAGGGGCAGAGGCATAAAAAACATCACAACAAATTTTTATATCTTAACTATTAGAGTTCTTTTATGTGTTAATTTTTTTGACTAATTATACTCCAACATTCTTAATGTAACTGAGTGAAGGAGCGACGAAATTTATATATTAATATTTTCTATCAGTCAACTCAAGACTATATAAGATATATCACACTTGATACATGTTATATATAAATATAACATGTATCAAGTATATAGATATATTTAGTTTTGATTGACGTAAATGTTCGGCAATAAGAGGCAGGTGTATTAATTTAATCTTGATTATATAGGGAATTCATTCATGTTTATTTTCTACTTTAGTTTTCGATTTATTCTCTCTCAAGAACCGTTTTCGTGAAAACAATTAATAAATACACAAAATAATTATTTTAAACAGAGACTTCGATTTATTGTCTGTCTCCAAAATGTCACCTCGGTGATGTTACTGGAGAAATTTTCTTTCGATAATATTAACACGATCACGTACATCTGTTAGCAATTTTACTTCAATCAAGAGAACCTATTAGCATAGACAGTCGACAGGTACAAATGGCGTCGCAACCTCCCTTCCCTCACGTACCATAAATTGAAATGAGACGGTGAATTAAAAAATAAATCAAAAGAGGATTTTCGCGACACGTCGCCGCCGCGAAATTGGAAAAATCTAGAACGTCGGGCACGCGGATCTGTTTCCATAGCATTCGACGGCGTATTGTCTAAATATTTTAACCATCTTTAATTTGTATACAATATTTCGTCTTTAAATCAAAATATTCTTTATTCAAATAGGCTGTTACAAGCGCTTTTGAATCGTTAAACAAAATAAAACATCGGCATTGTTGTTAAAACATCGGCATTAGAAGCTACCGTCGGCTCGGAAGGCAGTTCAGCTGAAAAGAGATGGCGAGAAACTCGATATTGTTCTTTACAAATATAGTTTTATAGATAGTTCTTAAGAGTAATTAGCTTCCTGAGGGAACATTTAATTCCACGAATAAATATCAATGTAGTATTCTTAGATATAGTTTTTTCAATAATATTTGTTTTAAATCTCTCCAGTGGCAGACAATTAAAAATAACGCGTGAGAATGAAAACAGTGTCTGTACATAATAAGAATGTCTATACATGGCGTCTCCACTCATCTATCCCGCAACACAAACCTCATTTGAATAGACATGATGAAATTGAAAAAATTACGCTCACAGCTCTCTCCCCTGTTTGACAGAACAACGCGTATACGTTTCGTTCAGAAACCTACACAATTAGATTATTAATAAAATATCACTGTCTTTTTTTGAGTTTTGTTTTTTTTTATTGTCTGTTGCAATATTCTAATCATTATCAACTGAAACATTCATAGCAAAAGTCCATTTACATTTTAAGTAGTAGACCACTAATTAATAGTTATAGGGATATTATTTAACACATTTTTAATAGGCAAAACATTCGATCTTTGTCCCGCCTGATCTTAAGTGAACACGAAGTCTACTATGGTACATACTTGCCTTGTAGAAACCTATTCACTCTTGTCTTTAAGATGCCTAAGTTATAATTGTCTGGAAACAATGACCTCGTTCTTCCACTTCTTGGCTATTCGCACTATGGAAGTATTAGTAAAACGCTTTGTGCGGGTATAAGGAATTTTAACCATGTACGGAAAATAAATTGTGATGTGAGTGTATAAAAATGTACTGAAAATGAAATAAGCACCGTTAGAAGTAACAGTTGCGTAGCTTACTACATTGATAGAAGTCAAGTCGTCATTTTATCTCTCAGGTTTCACCTGGACCAAAGAATATGCTAAAAGAGTCTATATATTAATTAAATAGTATAATAAAATTTATGTCTGCTGTAATGATATCCCTCAATTTTAAATATACTACGAGGCTCCTTAAGCCTGACTTGTAAAGAGTTCTTATTTAAATTAGTCGAGTTTTATCTGATCATTAATACGTTAGTCACAGTACTTTGTTTATTTATTTATTAACCCTTTTACACGCCATAGACAATAAATAGGGGAAAAAGAAATAATTTACATAGTATAGGAGGCGATGTCTACCACACAGATTTTGGATGGAGATGAGAGACAAGGAGAGGGTAGTTTAGTTGCGAACACACAAATACATACATTACTTAACACACTTACATACATACACATATTTTTACCTGGAAAAGTTAAAACATAAATACGAATAATTAAGAGATGCTACACAATATTTTAGAAGCGAAGGAAGTGATTTTTATCATTTTTTTTAAATGCTGACAGTATTTCATTTCCAATTTATTATCATTTAAAAATCGTTTAATTATTCGGTTACACTCGTTGACCCCTTGAAGTTTTATGTAAGAAGTTATTTAAAAAATAACTTTGTTATGACTCTCTATGAATTACTTTTGTAATTTAGTTTAGCGTACACAGTTATTCATAAAGGAGGTCCTAACTTAGGGAGCCCGGAAAAATCTATGAGCAGTTGGTATATATTTCCAGTGTTTACCTAATGAACATCTATTTTTTCTTGTAATCAATACCACTGTTACACACAAATAAGGTTTTTAAACGTATATTAGGTGAGAAAAAGTCTTTTAGAAAATGGTATGGTATTTAAAATTCCGCAATCAATTTCAGATCTGCCAATGGAGAGATTTTAAATAAATGAAAAAAAAATAAAAAGCATATTGTTCTATCCAAAAATACTAAAATTTGAAAAACGGAACGCAGGCCGCCAAAAAATTGTGACATTTTCATTCCTCACTCTGGTCATCCAGTTGCAGATATAATGATCGCCATTTAAAAAAAAAAGTGGATCCAGATCCGCGTATCAGCACTTATCACGTGGCTGAAGATTTGAAAATTGATGACAAAACACTATTGATCCATTTAAAATAAAGGTGTACAAGTGAGGTCGAAAGTTTAGCTTTGTGAATGTTTCTGGATATTTATACGATTATTTGATAATGAAATCGAAGCATTTTGCAAGACATCGATAACTGTCGATGAAAAGTGTATCGTCGTACGAAAAATGTCGCGGTCCAAAAAGGGACAGACTTCACAGAAGTATTTTAACAACTAATGATCTATACATTTTACCCTTTAAACCTTCTACAACTATAATCAATCACCCTGTATATATGATCTTTATCAAAACCGAAAAATGTATAAACCTGAAAATATATATTTAATGAAACTAGGGAAAATAAAAGCAAAACCAATTCACAAAAGATAATATTTGTCCGCACTAAAGTGTCCCCGGCAATTCCATTAAGTTATCTTTAATTAAAACGGGGAATAAGTCGAAACGATAAGGACCCACTCGACCCAATTTCCGAAATCACCACGCCCACCCAAAGCTCCGCCCACCGAGGAAGCCACGCCCCTAAAGCTCCATGTTTGTGTCGCAGCTTTTATTGCTTCACAACTCTCACAAGTTTCAAAGTCCGAGAATTATTTCTCCATTTCCACTTCGCTAATGGACTTCCTTCGGTGGAAGCAGTAGGTAAAGAAAGCACTAAAGTAAAACGGCATTTAAATGTGGCATTTAAATACTGAAGTGACACGAACGAAGATACAAAATTTATGCAAAAGTATATATAGACGTCATTAATTCTTTGGTAAAAGTTTATTTGACAATATATAGTCTGTTGACTAACAATAAATGTAAAGAAAGATTAACGTAATGTTTTATTTGGTAATAAAAAATAGTTAATTTTGGTTTAAAACTTATTACTCAGTAATCTCCGAAGTCATAAAAACGCGTTATTTATTATATATCTTTAAAATTACGTGTTGCTAACATAAAAATGAGAGATCAGTTATAAACAAAAATACATATTTACATGAGGTAAGTTTAAAATAGTCCAAAAAACCTCAGGTAATGAGATTTTTGCGATATTGACATGTGATCTGTATGTCTATAGCTGAACTCTCAAAGTCTCTCAAACACAGGGACACAAGTCCTTACTGCAACTATTCCTCTGCTTTTATGTCTACATAAATGTCTTTTTTTTCAATACACAAATAAACAATGAAAAAAGATTGTTTGTGCAAAATATGTACTGACGTCGATAAGATGTCACCTCGCAAAATCTGTTTGCGAGCAATAAGTTTGCTTATAGCTTTTGTATTAGAAAACAAAGAATGCTTTGACATTTTGGTGGTTTTGATAGAGAAGTTCAAATGCTACCGAAAGTGCCTCAGCTCATGGCGCTACTATATACTATATATATAAGGATATATATCATTTCGGTGAACGCTTCATGGTGTGATTATGCCCAAGGAGACCTTGATGTTTGGACTGCCACTGGTCGATAATACCCGCATAGCATTTCGACAAAATTACGCATGAGAGGTCCAAAAGTCGACTTTGTCAGCTGCAATTGCCTGGCTAATGACTGCCATTTCGAGAAGCATTATCGCTGCTAATGGCAGAAGGAACTCCAGCAACGCTTCCATCAAGTATGATCTATAGTTGGAGTATGCCATATACGATCCAGCCACGTTTCTAACGAAACCGGTTAATTATCGAAGGTTTTATTAACCACTTTGTTTGCATACGTGGGCAAGAGAAGCGCCATATCACAAGTCAACAGCCGATACAGAATTTAGTTATAAAATAAAATGTATTTATCTATACAAAAAGAGCTAAAGAATTAAATATTTTTTTAAGGCAATCATTGGACGGAATTATTTATTTCATTTTATCTGTTTAAGATCATTTATTGTTATCAATGATCTACGACTAGAGATGAATGTCCAAAAAGTTTTACTTGACAGAAGCTGGTATCGAATTAAGTTCCCGTATACAAACATCCTTCAACATTAAATATAGCTCCTTACTTATACTTATAGATATAACTCTGTCTTTCTCTGTCTATTACTCTAGCTCTCCTCTTGGTCAATTTAACCAAAAACTGATGCCGCAAGAGTAAATATTTTTAGTATATTATATTGCGGGATTCTTCTTAGGGCCGGTAGCTCTTGAGGTAGTCACAACACGAAGTCTAGCTTCGCCCGTATTTATATCGATGTAAATGAACAATTTTGTTTCTGTGGAACTCCCCTTTTTTGATGCGCCGATGACGATGATGTTATGTTGCTCCTACAATATTAATTGGATAAAGGTAAACGAGCGGTAGAGGACAGAGATATGCGACCGTAAGACCAAGGGTTCAATTCCCGTGATATGATCCTATTTAATTCATAGTTTTTGCATTAATTACATAGTATTTCCATTGATCACAAAATAAGGTTCCAGCGAATGGACATCAGCGTCCTCTGCGTACCACATAGCGATTGCCAACCGGCCTGCCAAGCGTGTCGGTAATGATATATCCTCCCATAGATGCCTTTGGGGGAGGCTTTGCAGTGGGCGTCTGTGGGCTGAAATGACGAAAGGTCACTTACATTCACTTATATTTATGATACTATGACGGATTTTCCCCGATAGATATCTGTTGAAAAGGCCTATGGTTTTCAATAAGTGTCTAAGCTACGTGGGTTCTTAACAGCTGACCACACTATCGACATACTCAAAAAAATTTTCTTTGTGATCACTTTTACAAACTTTATTAATATAGTAGTTACGGCAACTCATTTCATAGCTTTATTATTAAAAGTACGTGTGTAATACACTTTTTAAATAGTTTTGTTGAAACTACACCTATCCCTCGATTTACACGGTACTTGTTTTACAAGGTTTTCCAAATAAGTTGTTTTTGTTTTAATAACCGATTTCATTACCATCTCTCATCTCAAATAACTTCGAGTGATGAAAATAAATTCGAACCTTCGATTCCGAAAAAAGGAATGAGAGTAATTTCTAGTAGTGATAAAGGATAATAAAACACTTTTGGTTTAATTTTTTGTCCTTCTGTTTAATGTATTGTAATGAAATAAAAAAAAGGTGTTTCCGTAATATATTAAATATTTTAACTTGCCAATGCATTTTATTTTTATTTCTGTGTACACCAAAAATATTGAAATAAAATCACAACTTTTAAATAGCAAAATTATGCACTTTCTGCAAGTTTTTCGATTTACACGGCTTTGACTTGAAAATTTTAAATTTTCGATTTACACGTTTTTCTCAGGAACGTATCTACCGTGTAAATTGGGGGATAGGTGTATTTGTGTGTTAGTTATTCTTTGATTATCTATTATAAAGCTAATCAGAACGCAACTGAAATGAATACAGTTTTATTTTAAGATAAACTATGTTCTTATAAAGGAGTTCTATTTGATTATGGTTTCTGTCTAAGTAGGCACTACTGTGTTCTTCTTTGGCGGTAAACAAATGATCAGTAATATTCCAAATTTGAAAACAACATGATTATATAAATATACATATAGGAGAGTAAAGAAACTTATCTCACAACAATATAAGTATTACAAGATTTAATTACATAAACAGCACAATTAAACAATATGTCCATGAGTAAACATAAGCTTGGCTCATAGATTTCCAAAAGGACTTGCTGAAAGCGGCATGTCTATAACTCCTTCCAAGGACCTTAGCAAAGTTGTCTGTCCAACTCTTAGTAGTCGTCTTAGGCTGCGCCATCTGCTATGTGCGCTATATTGCCTGTCCACTGCTATTTCAACTTGCCAACCAGCTGAACTATAACTTACGTTCATTCGTCTACGGATCTCCTCTATTGATTCTATCTCCTTATTTTGTAATATTTTTAAAGTGTAAATCCAATAGGAGAATTATAAATAATACTTTAAATTTCGCATAATACAAAGGCGTCTTAAACAAGCACATCACACGAACGTGAATGAAGTCAATATCGGCCGCAAATTGACCCTCAAACGGGCTCGGTAAATCGCAATAAGACACGATACAGCATAGAGGAGTGTTTCACAAGTTAAATCCCTAAAGAATACGGCTCTCTATTGCGAGCTTCATCCTCAAAGCGGGAGATATCAAAAAAATACATCCGACCGGCCTCTCGGCGCTTTATTAAGAATAAATTTACGGAGGCGGAGACGGTACAAGTCATAGGTGGGAGCGATTTGTAAATATTAATATTTTTAACATTGTTTTTTATTGTCTTCCTTCTTATTCTTGTTCTTTGAGACCTTGTTAAGGTAGGTATAGTGCGTAAGGTATGTCTATGCTTAGCAATAAACATCCTGCAGCTGATATGATGATGATAAAATATAACTTGTTATAATTACGTAAAACGTGATATAATTAAAGAATATAAGATGTTTAACTTTTTTAATTCTTCTCGACAAACAAATGCTATTGGCATGCTTAATTACAGCTTCATCGGGTTTTATATGAGAGAACGCTGGAGAAGTTTAGCTTAGATCTATTAAAAGGAACTAAACTTGTGAGTGATCAGTTAAAAAATATTATAATGTTTACCAAAGTAAGCCACAAGCATTCATTCTCCGGGCAAGGCGGGTAAGGAGGAGCGCTTAATGTGCCAAAATGATCCACGGGCGATGGAAGACAACGTTTAAATACTTTAAAATCGGTTACAGATATCCTATAATAGTTAAGAAACCTTTGAAAATTTGAAGCATAAAGAAATTTGTTTTTTATTTCTTATGTATATTATTCTTTTTTAAATTTTGTAATTGCCTACATATATCATTTTCGTAATGATTATCTGTTTTTATCATCGGAAGTCTAGCATTTCTGACATAATATTCCGTTGGTACGACACGAGAAGGGGAGAGGTAAAGTAATGTTAAATTTCAGGCAACGTAATATGTGAACGGCAACCTTGAATTATAACAATTAACTCTTTTTACAAGGGAACATAATAATGTTCCATGCTTTGAAGAATTTATTGAAAAAGCTAAAGAGTCGCACGGATACACGGTTTAGTTTATTAATCAAGGCACGTTGTGTAAAAGCGAAAAAAAAAATCCAGCACAAGTCTTTTAACTTGCACCGCACGAATAGTGAGCGGCGCCTACCTTCAGTCTAATGCATTTATGCATCAGACGCGAGCGATCGATGCGCGGCGTAATTTCAGCAAATATTCGGATACTTTTTATTTCTCGCAGCGATACATAAGTTTTTAGCAAAAACGAAATCGTTGCGCATTTCTCGAATGTTCATACGGCGACCGTTGGGCTAATGTCCAAAGAGTATGTGAAGTTCCTTTTTTTTTTCATTTCAAATAAGACGCCAGCCAGTAAATACTCGATGCCATATATTCTGATGACAATCAACAGAATTGCATTTGAAAGATTATATTATTCCTTTACGTTTTTTCTTAATTTTTGAATCGTACCACAGGTTTAATGTTTTAGGTGCTGTTTAATGTAAAGTTTTTACTGGCACAGAGTCTTACTAGATGCTAAATTAGCGGTATAGAAGTATACAGGATGATTGGTAATAGGTGTAAAATCTTTATATATAGCTCATCTGTCATCAAAAAACTTTATAACTCTTACACCTATTTCAAATTAACTTGCATAAACATTCTGAAATATGTTACATTTTTTTCTCGTGAAATAACTTCTTTCTTTTAAAACGAAGTAATCTAAAATTTAAAAACATTTGAACTTTTTCTGACACATTTAAGGTTTAGATAGAATGTACCTCATTGACATTAATTGACAGCAAACGATATATACATTCACCGCTTTTAAGTTCTTACACCTTTTACCAATTACCATATATTTTAAATACACACAAATTTGTTTATATGTACAAATCTGTGTGTATTTAAATTTCAGAAGATATTGCATGCATACGAGTAAAGCAACTTCCGACGACTTTAACAAGGTCTGTCCACTTTAGGTAAAAGCCTTACGTTACGCTTGCTGATCCTTAGTCTCCATTCTACAACTTTAAGGCTTTCGTGGCTTTCGATGCTCGGTATGTTGCCTGACCACTGCCAATCCGGCGCATTATGCGGATTACGTTCGGATCTGTATTCAACATATGTCAATATGACGTTGACAGAAGATAGTAAGTTCTCTCACTCGCAAAATTGGACTGTATTTATAATTCAATCTTTTAATAATTATCCGTTGTAACATCTCATGTAGCTAATATGAATAATAAATAATTAGTATAACATTTAATTATTTATTTATTCATATCATTTTCTACTTTTGTTCATGTACAATGGTCACTTGTGACGTCATAAGAAAAATGGGGGAAAAGTCCAACAAACTAGAATCAAATTGAGCTCACCCTATAATTACCTTATTCAACATAAAATACGAAATTATGACAGTTCCTAACGTGTCCTGATCAAAGAAAAGTCCACAGCAAACCTTGTCACGGTTTCTTGCCGTATTTTAAGAATCTTTAACACAGTAGTGGAAATGTTTTTTTTTACTATTACGTTTGATAAGACACTAAAATTTTAGTAACAACTGACTTAGATGAACATATTTATTGTTATTATATAAAAAGAGAAAATATTAAAGCACATTTGTGAAATTTTATTCCTACTAAGTTTAAAACTAAATAATATATAAAATATTTGAAAAGACTTTGGTAAATAATTCATATTTTGAAACTCACAGAAAATATCTTTTTTCGTACATCTGTAAGAAATACACAAAACTATTCCGAAGATATCAATTATATTAATACGTTATAAGAATCAAAAAGCAAACAATCCTAGAGTATTTGTTCACTGGCAACATTATTTTTCTTTCCCGCACTCGTTTAAATATAGAACGTCATCTGTTTGTATTGGTACTTCATTAACATTAGAAAACATCCAATTTTCCTTTGTCTTTCCTTTAAAAAAATTTCTTTCTTTTAAGTCGGAACTAAATAAATCGGCGGGGAGTTGGGATACGAAGTTAAACAAGATGCTTTTAACAAGTTCAGAGGCAAAGCCGATTTGGAGGCAGCATTTGAATAAGACGTCGAAATTTGAATAAGAGTTTTTTTACAGGCTCGCGATTGCAGACGGAAAGAATTTTGGCAAAATAATACTTGTTTACTTGAAACGATATATCAATGTTACTTGTGAATATATTCACAGAACAAATTAGGATAACGTAAAATATTTTCAAAGTTATAAATTATAAGCAAAAATTTGCCAAAACTGTTTATATAGATGTCCTTTGTCAAATATAAGCTTTTTTTCTCCCAAATTACCTATACATTCACTCCTTTAAAGCTTTTAATGCCCATAGTTTATCACTTTGTATATATAAATCACCGATCACTTTGAAATATGCTTAATTAATATATTTTGCTATTGAGATATGCTAATAACTTCTGGCAGTATAAAGTCTCTGAGGACAGATAATAAATAATAATTAATTATAATATGGAGTTATTCCAATTTTTAAATAGCATTTTCTTACTGAATAACCATTACGTTGTTTTTATTCTAAAACCATTAATTATTTGATAGAGTGTACTATACATTAATTGACAGCATTGATTCCTTTAAAACTTTTATATATGTAACCAATCACATGTATACGTACATCATATTTAGTGATTTTATTAGGAAAATAACAAGAACACTGTTTGATTCAGCTACAATCCATTATATAATAAATACAATACCACATTAATATATAAACTCTTTATTGTTTTGTTCTAAAACAGACTATTTTATCTCTCTCATCAATGTATCATGGCGCTCGACGCTTGGTCACACAATGAGGACTTGAGCTTTAATATTAATAGCACCCAACCAAAAAGTATTATCTGATTGAAAAAGATGATCAAGTTTTTTATAAATCTTAAAATAAATCGGATTGAAATTTTTATTTTCAACTTCAGTTCAAATTAAGTCAATAGTAAACTTAAAATTGATGTAGTAAAATAATTTCAATTAAGTATCAGTAGATACTTCATTTTAAATTCAATTTAAAATCAAAATATCTTTACTTATTTGAGTGCGTATTTACATGCACTTTTGAATCGTGAATGATTTTAACATTATAAGTAGTAATCTACCACCGGCTCGGAAAGCTTATCTACAAAGAGTTAGCCGGAAACTTAACAGTTGTTGTTTTTAAAGCAATTAAGTATATCAATATTTGATATAAACTTCATAATAACAAAAAGGTAAATGAGTCAACGAATCAACTTCAGGCATTTCGATCAACTAAAAACACTTTAATGCTATTAAAACATTTATTAAATGATTTACTTTAAATACTAAAATATACATACAGATAGAAAAATGTATTTTTTTATATGAAAATTAAAAAGCAATTTAAAAAAATATATTTATTAAAGAAAAGCATGTCTACTAAATTTATATTAAATATGTACATTATGAATTATTTATGAAACCAATTTTTAGAACTCCATTTTACAATTAATTATTTGCTGTAGGACGCGTCAGAAAAAAGTGACATTATAATTCAAAATGGCGGCGGAAGTGACATCGCGTACCTTCGTACCACCGGGGCCGAGCTTCCATTATTGTAATAAACCGCGTGATATGGAACAAGGATACTGCTGCCGGGACATTTAATTTAAATAAAAACCGCGCATTGTGATGTTGTGTAAACAACTAATTTTTATAATGGATGGTAGCAATAACATGTTAACTTGATGCAATGGGACCATCGTTATGCGGACGAACATCGAAACAAATATCTATTATAGGAGACAGTTTCGCGTCACAAAATAAAAGATGTTTATAATATACGGTTAAATATATGTAATAATATAATAATTAAACATGAATTCTAACAATAACATTTTTATTATATTTCTTAATATATCTTATAACTTATAATATAAATATTTTGATTGCATAGAACTTGGATTTACATTTTAGTATTTAGTACTGTAATAAATATTAGAATATTTGGTCTAGAATAAAATTTGTTTAAAGTAATCTCATTAAAAAAAAACATAAGCGCTTATTAAGAAATAACTTAGTTATATTTGCGAGTATATGTGTATCCACTCAAAAGACATCTATATTGAAATGTAATAATAGAAGCCAGTTTTAATTATTACTTTCATCATTATCACAGGACAACCACTGCTGTACTGTGATAATGATGAAAATTTAAATGTATGTTCTCCATTTAAAATGATTATTTATCCGATCAGAAAACAATAATATTTTATTTATTTGACAATTATTTCGTAATATTTTTCGACAAAAATAATATTAAATTAAAGTGGAGTAAATGAAAGCAAACAAATAATTAATATTGATTTGTAAATCTTAACCTATTCTATATTATAACATTAGCTTAAATATTGTAAATACTTAAAAAAAACTGCATCGGCCGGGAATCGAACCCGGGCCGCCCGCGTGGCAGGCGAGCATTCTACCACTGAACCACCGATGCTTGCGTTAGTAAATTGAAATAATATTTTTAAACATCATTATGATAAAAAGATAAGTAAATATGAAAGGAATGAAGTAAATATTCAAATAGCATCTGAATATTATGTGTCACAAAAATGAATGATACCTCAATATTTTCCAAATAATGGCGGCAATCGGAAATTTATTGCGTTTATTGTGGCACACATAATGGCGACGGTGTCCAACTGTGACGTAAGGTACCAGCGCACGCCGTAGCGCCGCGTCACCTCTATAAGCGATTACGTTTCCTTCAATACATTACGCGGATGACATAAAATTTGGATGAGCCAAAAATAACTTTTATTTAAGTTTACGACAGATTTCACATGGTTAACTATAAAAAAAATCGGAATATATTTTCATTCGACCGACTTAATGTAGCTATTCTAACTGTTGATACATGCAAGTGAAAAAGAAAAATGATTATCGTCGAAATTAGTAGGCATTAAAATCATGTAAAGAAATATGAAAATTCGTTTTTATTGCCATTTTTTTTATTATTTTACTAGTAACAATCTATATATTACGTACAATTATATTTATAAGGTGGAACATAAGAAGACATTATTTTGTTAATTTAAATAATTATTATCATCATCATTATTTCCAGCTGAGGACGTTCAGTGCCCGACATAGGCATCCTATAAATATTTGCAATAGGATTGGATGAAAGTGGTACGCATCTAGCATCTTTTGCCAACCTTAACAGCGTCGTCTGTCCAACTTTGTTGTCTCCTGGCTTTGCCAATCGGAGATCTCCACTTCAGAATTTTAAGTCTTCTGTTCTGCCCGCTATGTGACCTGTAGTATATATACTACGGGGCTATATAAGTTACCTTCGCTCGTCTTCAGATCTCATTCCTGATTCTATCTCGTTAATTCCATATATTTGTAAAGTGTAATAACTTTATGAATTACAATGCGATTTTTTTTTTCATATTGCCTTATTGCATTTATTTTTGTACAGTCATTTTTGCATAATAGACCAATACAGTAGAAGTGTTTTTCCGTTATAAGTTATATTACTTTGAAAATCACTCAGCCGCATATTAAGCGTCAAACGGGCATGCTAAATCGCAATAAGACGCAATACAACATAGAGAAGCGTTTCACAAGTTAAATCCGTAAAGAATACGGCTCTCTATTTCAAGCTTTATCCTCAAAGCGAGATATATCAAAAAAATACATTCGATCGGCCTCTCTGCGTTTTATTAAGAATAAATTTACGACAGCGGAGATGGTACAAGTTCATGATGATTCAATATCAATAGATAGAGGATCATTTTGGTCATAATGGAACCTCCGGCTGGTGAAGGTACCATAAGATTAAATAAATAATATTGTAAAACGTATACATATCTAATAACTGTTACATATGTACTCCGAAAGCGACAATACAACTTATAGTTAAACATAATGCATATGTAGCTATTATATGTAATTGAATAACATATCTGTAATATTTCCCTGCAACACACTCTTACTTAATGTCACGCCACCATGGGTTCATTAAGAATGTCTACGAGGTACAAGTACACCATTACACAATATGTAAAATTCGTGTATAAATAAAAGAATGAATTCGAAATTCGTGTATAAATAGAAGAAGAAGAAAAATAAAAATATAAGAAAAAAAAGGTATTGGGTTTCCTAATCCTTGTAACAGACGAAAAAATCGCCAAATCACGTCGATTAGTGGTCGATGCTCTATAAAGCTATTGTTGTCACCACAAAGCTTGCAAACGATCTCGACAACAACCGCCTCCCGACGTTGTCCGCTGCTGCCGTCTCAACCCTCTGCTATTTAAACGAAACCTTTTACAAATTATACTCAGTTAAATATGGAAATTCGAAATGGAATCATTCACTCCCTTGTACTTATAAATCACATTCGTTTTTTAAAATAAAATCAAAACAATAAAAATACGTGGCAGTGGTTTTTAAAAAATGACAATAACATTTTGAATTAAAAAAAATGGACACTCAGATCGAACCTCTAGATTTGTCAATGAAAACCGACAAAATTGACGTATTTGGTATAAAAAATGTGATTTTTTTATCCAGTTTTAATAACTATATATCAAAACTCTACGAGACTTCAAACATCGTATGTGAAAGTTCTAAATATACATCAAATAGAAACACGACCTTGAAGAATGTACTGCCTTGTCAGATTTGCATGAAGACATTCGACAGACCATCTTTGTTAAAACGACATATGCGGACGCATACAGGTAATTACTAAAATTACCTTACAGAACTTTACATTTAGATATAAGTTTTGCAAAAAAAATTGACCTGCAACCTTTAATCACGTCTAAATCATAGGTTAAAGATAAAAGATGTTATAAGAAGAGCTTAATTTTATTATCATTTCGATCAAATTGCGCCATTCTGCAATTCTTCTCATGATGTATACGTTACAAATAATTCAAAGTGAATAAAATGACGAAATTAATAAAAATCTGTAATAATTTGTTAATGCAAAACAACTGAATTATAGTTAACTTGTAATTTCGTAAAATTACCAATGTATTTATTAATTATTTAAATACATAGTAATATCTCCGATTGATGAAGGAATTGATCTTTCTACCAGTGAATTCTTACCGGGTCATATGAAATGTGAGCGAATTACTATTCATTATCATTATCGTCATAATTTTTTTTAAGCTAGACATAAATCTTTGCCATAGATTTTGAATAGGACCGGTTTTTTTATTTTTGTATTTGAGGACCTCTTGTTCCTCCCTGCCATATGTAGGGCACCGATGTTACATTTAGGATAAATGAGTTTTTTAAGTTTTATTTACTTCTATATTATTACTCCTTCCTTCTTGCACTATACTCGTATCTTTCATGCCTTTTTTTGTCCTTGACATGATCTGTACTTCCTCAGTTGCAAATCTTCTTCCATACATCCTCCTTTCCTCATCTACATTCTCTGATCACAATATAACAGAATTTTATTACTCATTTTTAAATAATCGGTTTTATTTCTGGTTCAACACTACAAACTACTACTTTTTTTTGCTCGTACTGCTTTAAATATGATTTTTACCAACAGTTTTTTTTATTTACTGCGGGTCTTACCGACCCCTAGTATCTAGTACTACTCTCGAAGTAAATAAAGTCTAGTCTAGTTGTAAAGTCAAGTCTTACGCCTATTTATTGTAATCTGCAACACTTTTTACAATACTCAAAGAATTTAGGCTGGTTGTCATCACCCATCAGAGAAGCGATGCTAGCTCTCTCTATCTTTCTCCCCATCTCAACTGATGCCTATGTCGAACCGGCAATGATTAGCACCTCCGGGTGACAAATGCACGATGATCTTTGACCTTGAAACTATATAGGTACTCAAAGAAACCCCCATGCCCCGTAAACATCTAAATACAATGGGGCTGCTTGTAAGCGGCCTCCCTCCAGCGTCTTCTGTGTAGCATCCTACGTAGCGGTTCACGATCTATAGTCTCCAGGTTTTTAACTAACTAACTCCAGAACTTAAACTACTTAAACTGAAATCCCAGCGGTAGTTTTACCTGCCCACTACTTCTTCAACTTGCTAATCTACTGGACTGTATTAGTTCCTTTCATTCTGGTGGAAAAACGTCTGTCCACCCTGTGTGTTGACTTTGACGAATAATTAAGCAGATAGGAATAAAAGCAAAGCGACTCTTTAAATGGTATACATAATACTTATTGTTCATATAATACCATTTTATTTATATAACAGTGTACATGATAGGAAGTTTTACGTTGCAGGTGAGAAGCCTCACGTGTGCGTGGTTTGCAGTAAAGGTTTCAGCACATCCAGCTCCTTGAATACCCACAGAAGAATTCATACTGGTGAGTCAGGAATTTCCTCTGATTATTTTTAGTCAGTCACAGTAAGAATCGTAACTGCAACTTTCGAATGACTGTCTTTTCTAAATGTTGACTTTATTTCTCACGGTCTCTTGATCTTAGAGAAACAAGAATTTGATCTACCCAGCACTTGAGTTTAAGTCGTTACCGTTTTTTTTTACCGATCAATTATCAAGTGCCACCAGTAGTAGTAGTAGCATCATTAACAAAATTTACAGTGGCCTTTGTTGAATTCAAAAATTTACCATGTAAAATTTTTTTCAAATTCATCTTTACATCCCTTTTTAAATTCGCAAGATACTGACTAACTGTATATGTTAATTTTAAATATTACGATATTCATATTACCTTATTTATATTTGAAGTCAATTTGTATGAACTTTTAAATCTTGTTTTAAATTATTACAAGAGTGTGATATCATGTACAGTCACAAATGATGATACGTCATAATTAGTAAAAAAATAGTCCTTTTTTTTCGAATTTATTGCCAGGCTTTTTAAATGCAAAATTTATAACGAAACTAGATATGGCATAGTATAAACATAAAGGATATTGAACATGGATCCTTCAGGATCCTCGGCTCAGTCTGCTACTAAATCAGTGGCTGTGCTCTCTGTTATAATGAAGCAATAATTACGATCATTATAATGTAAAGTTGAATATCTTAAGAATCCTGACCAATGATATTCGTTGAATACGACATTTAAACATATACATATATCGTATAATACAATGTTACCACACTCTTATTAATCTTTATTAGTTTTTTAACTTGAACATAATTGCCAAATGTGCAGGAGAGAAACCGCACAAATGTCCAGAATGCGGAAAATGCTTCACCGCCAGTTCAAACCTTTACTATCATCGGATGACTCACACAAAAGTAAGTTATATAATAAATAATCATTTATTTAATCAATATTTCCTGTTAATCTTCTTTTTCGTCATATTACTTATATACTAATCACGTTTTCGTTTCAAATTATCAATTTGAGACGGTGCATATACGGAGAACTGTATCATTACAAATATGCTCTTCTATGAATATATTAATTAAACCATATACTTGAAAACAACCCTTTTTTTCTCTATATATATATATATATATATATATATATATATATATATATATATATATATAAATATATATATATTTTTTTTTTTTTTCATTTGGTGCTGGTAACTTTAATCTTTATGACAATTGACAGATTCCCGCGCAAAATTTGTCAACGCCTATGTCAATTTAATTTTAATAAGCTCGCATATATAATACATATTTTTAGTTCCTGTTTACAGTTACGGCTGTGTGGTACGAAATGTATTTTTTTTAAAAAAAAGAACGCCGTAGCTGTTAGAGTTGCAAGCCGAAATAAATGAAAAAGGTTAAATATCGTCAATTCAACCGTGACAAATTCCTTTGCATGATTTTGTAAATAATAAATGTTGATCCTTCTCATACTTTTGAATGATTTTTTTGTCGATAATAAAAAAAAAATTCATCTACTTTTTATGTACTATATTTTTTACGTCTATTCAAAAAGCACTTTTTGATGTCCCTAATATTGTATGTACGTCAAACGATAAGAAGAACACCAAATATTCGATTATTAACTTTTCTTTTTATTAACTTCATCCCTGCTCTATAGTTTTCCTATAACCTTTATAACAAATCAAGCAACTCTCCCATACATTGTTTTCTACTGCCATCGATACTTTTTGCAGTAGAAATCAAAAAATATTCCTGTGACTGTTACTGCCAGAAAACACTAAATATATTTCCTCTGAAACGCAATGGCAGATAGAATGTTGCCGCTTATTGTTTTGAACTTTCCTTAGAGACAGTCTATAAACAAGTGAAAAAATAACATATATAAGTCAGAGATAAAGAAAAACTATTTTTATTGAATAATTATACCTACTTTTAAGAAGAAAAAGCAAAGTCATGATTTATGACGTCCAATGCAAATTATTGATACAGTAAAATAAATATTTATTTTTTCGAATATACTCTACTAAAAATCAAGATACATTTAAATACATATAAATCATAGTGCTATTGGTTCCAATTTTTTCATATGCTACTGTTAAGTTTAGAATGTTGATTCTATCGCGAAGAACGTTTTAAATATAAAAATAAAATTAGTTTATTAAACATTGGAACTTTTAACAGAACTCTTATTATGTTAAATTATTATTATTTTTTAAAATATATATTATTTTTGACCCTTCTCTTCTTCGCAAGGTGTTATAATTGTGGGAAAGAAGCAGAGAGAAACTCCACAACACAGCGTTTAATAAAGTTTAGTACATATTTATACATATACACTTTATCAGACAATGAATTTAATAAACTAAATAATGATCTTATTCCAGAACAAGCCACATAAATGTTCCTGGTGTCCTCGGTCGTTCCCTACGCCGGGTGAACTACGGGCCCACGTAGCTGCTCATGGCGGGAAACGCGTCGGCAGACCTGCTAACGAACAAAATGTCGGACAGATTTTCGGAAGGAACTGGCCATTCTGCGCTGCAATTCCAGAAAGGCATATTATCTCTCATTACTTGTGCGAACGTAGCTAAATGCATATAATAAACACTACTCGGATTTAGGTTTACAAAATAAACACCAAAGATTACTTTCATGCTTTTTTCAATTCCTATTTATACTGGGAATCTCTTTACAGTAACCCAGAGTCTTTACAGTAACCCAGAGTCTGTACAGTAACCCAGAGTCTTTACAGTAACCCAGAGTCTTTACAGTAACCCAGAGTCTTTACAATAACGCAGAGTCTTTACAGTAACCCAGAGTCTTTACAGTAACCCAGAGTCTTTACAGTAACCCAGTCTTTACAGTAACCCAGAGTCTTTACAGTAACCCAGTCTTTACAGTAACCCAGAGTCTTTACAGTAACCCAGAGTCTTTACAGTAACCCAGTCTTTACAGTAACCCAGAGTCTTTACAGTAACCCAGAGTCTTTACAGTAACCCAGTCTGTACAGTAACCCAGAGTCTCTACAGTAACCCAGAGTCTTTACAGTAACCCAGAGTCTTTACAGTAACCCAGAGTCTTTACAGTAACCCAGAGTCTTTACAGTAACCAGTAACAGATGTCCCCAATTATTACGTTTATGAATATATTACAGTTAATAAAACAGCAATGGCAAAATACTCATGTTTTTTTTTACAATTTTGCGACTCCTAGAAATATTACGTCACAAAGACATACCCTCCCCTTGAATATGATAAATAATAATAACACAAAATTTTGTTTTATAGTTTAATAAATATCTCAAATAAAAGGCTTATTTCTAATTTGTAAGATGTTCAAGGATTTCTTAAATATTCTGTAAAATCTAAATCTAAAGGATGATTGGTTACATTGGTGTAAATGTATAGCTCTATAGTTTGCTGTCAATTAATGCATGTCACACCCTTTACAATAATCAATAAAATCTTTTTTGGACCAAATATGCACTGCTGAACAAATGGCATTTGCAGATTTCGTAGGTAACTAACTTTAACTATTTAAGGGTAACGAAGCTCAAGGATTCCTTAAAAAGCCTCGGCTCAAAATGCCATATACTATTTCGCTGGATTGTGAGGCCGCCGTGATCTAAGATCTGGATTATAGACCAGGCACGAGGGCCTCCACGAGGCTATCTCAACGTGGGCATTCCCACTCAAGGGCGATCAAGACCAAATACACACACGGCAATAGCAGGTCCACCTTCGACTTGCTATTGGCTGCTAATAATACCATTACCACTTTTGAAAGCGTTAGCTTTGGGAGAAGCGGAGGATGATACTCTTAACAACGCTTGTATTTAAAAAAAAGGGAGGTTGGCAACCTATGTGACACACGAGTTGACCTTGATTCTGTCGACGCCGTTTTTGTTATCTATCTTCCTTATTGTATCTGTACTTCAGAAGTTGACATGTAACATTCTATTTAAAAATATATCACTTTGTACAGATAATTGAAAATTGCATAAAAACTTTTTGCTTACAAATGTTAATAAATAACCATGTGGGGTTAAAATTAATTTACAGAAAATAAAATATTGATATTATTGTTGAAATAACTAAACATTTCATTTTTATGCTCTTTATTACATTTGTAGAACATACGTTAAGTTTTTTGAATATTTTCTTTACATTACAGTAAAATAAATATTATTTTATTTCGATTATTATTATTGATTCCAGACATTACACGTATTTTTTTCTCTACTTTTTATGATAATAATCTTCAGATCATAATAATATATATTAATCTGGCTTATTCAATCCATGTAAAGATAAGAATACAACAAAAAAAAAAACAAAAATTAAAACAATATTTATTGTTCATTATTAATATTATCTGTACACTCTTCATTCTCCTCACGTTTCTTCTTCGCGTCAACCTCTGCTTCTGCTTCTCCCTCATCTTCTACCTTCCTTTTTACAGCTACATTGTCATTGTTCTCTCCCTTGTCGTTAACTGTATCTACATTACCATTCTTGTCATCGCTTTCCCCTTTTCTTTCACTTTCCAACTCATTATCTTGTGTACTCTTATCTTCTTCTGTCTCACTCTTACTATCCTGAGTTGTAGTTTTAAAGTAGTTGTTTTGTTGCGCTTGACTATCATTGGAGGTGTCCACTTTGAGTAATTCACGCAAAGCCATGGTCGCATAAGCGCTAGCCGGTAACGACATCGTCAGTATTAACGCCTTAAATTTACCTCCTGAAATTATAAATCATATTATTTTAATGATATAGCTTTATTCTATCTATACTATAAAATCTTATAAAGATACATGATGATCCTTGGAAGTTTTTTCTCTGATGACATTACAAATACATGCGTTTATTAACTGCAATTTTAACGCAAAAAGTGTTAATTGATGTTATTTTTAAATAGTTGTCAGATTGAAGATTATAACTAAAAAATAATGCAAAAAAAATGATCACTCTGTTAAGTGATCTTTATCTTATTTGATAGTATACTTAGGGACATACAAAGTATCATCGAGATCTTTTCAGCTGTAGAAAGTCCACTAGTGGACATAGGTCGCTTGCATCCAAGGTCTTCCGATAACCTTAACAAGGCAGTCATCATCAACAATATTTCAGCCCTTCAGCCCTTCACTGGATATAAGGTTCCTCTGTAGATTTCAAACAGGAACGATAACAATCCACTATAGAACCTCAAGGCAGTTGCGTTAGTTCTGGAGTGGTGAACACATCATCCGTAACATGAATAGACGGTCAAGTCGTCGGAAGATTCTGCAGTTTCCGGCTGCTCTTATAAAATGAGGGAAGTATGTGTCCAGTAGTGAATATTGTACAGCTTAGATAATGATGATGAAGTGTGATTGAAAGTCTTACCATCAACAATGCCAGTGGTAGTTATCCCATTCAGCTCCTGAAGGTCTGAAAGGATGAGATCACTGAAGGGTTCGTCGTAACGAACCGTGTGCCACTCTAGGTCTCCGGGTCGGACCACCACGTGCCGGTACGTGCCCGATAAGCTATACGACCTGTTACATAAATATGGTTTATAAACATAAAAATATATATAGTTAAAATTTTACTTTATATCATGAGATTAAGGTATCTAACTTTTAATTAAAAAAAAATTATTTGACGTTGTTTTTAATCAAACACCTTATCCAAAAATAAATTAAGCAAAAAAAAAAGGCGTCATGTGAAAGGATTGTCAATAAATGTAAGATAATGTGAAGGACGAAAGAAGATAGAGAAAGAGAAATTGTGAAGAACGAGAGAAGAATGTCAATGATGTATATATTTAAAAATTTGTTACAAAATAAAAGTCCATGTTATGTTAATATAGGTAAACGAAAGATCCCCATAAACGGGGGCCTTTAAGAAAAATATCTTAGTGCTTGTAGCCGTCTTCCTCTGTAACGGCAGTTTCACTCGTGAAACGACTTTACTACTAATTTGCCGCTTAACCAAATAATCGGCTTATATATTATTCAATAATAGTACTCTGACATTTCACCAACAAACATCTTACATTATTCAATTTAATATCGATATTATATCCTACCATGGTGATAAATACATACTTTGTCTTATGGATCATGTCCAGCTTAAGGTTGTCCTTCTCTACGAGCTGCTGGTAATGGTCCTTCATGTTGGGAGGGTATTCAATGTTGTGCCCGGGCACCGGCATCACCACATCGAACAACGTGTAACGTCCACTGGCCACATCTGCTTCCGTCAGCACCTTCACTGGAAGCCTCGGCTTTGGAATATTCTTTGTTTGAACATTTTCAGGTTTAACTTTTGTTTTCTCAGCGTCATCTTTGCTTGGTTCTTCTTTGTTAGGCTCCGGGGTCTTTTCAGCGTCATTTGCGATGTTCTGTTCTGCAGGTTTATCTTCTTTTTCATCGTCATCTGTTTCATCGTCTTCTTCTGTGAAATTATTTATTTTATATGAAATACACAATCACATATATCTTGGGAAAATAACCACCTATACCATTGTTATATACTGTATTCATTTACATAATAAAAAATAACAGATGTAATATCAAGTTAAGCGAAGCGTTAGGTCAAGCAAGCAAAAGTGCACGGTGCAAACACATTCTCTTGCTTTATGTGTATAGTTCCTGTTTATTCTACATTGTGTATTTTTGAACAAGTTTTTATTAAATTGTATAAAAGATCAATATCTTTATTAAATCTTAATCAATATCTTAATTATAGAGTATGCAGAACCAATAGTTGTCACGAACCATAATATGACAATGACTGAAAATTTGACAATAATTAGTATAATGTCGAATTCATTAATAAATTTAAAAAAAATAATATTTGGCTTTAACTTGTCTTTCACTTAATTATATTGAGGACCTTAATAATACCTTATCTTTGTAACAATTTTAATGGAATAATGACAATTTTACTTAAATTGTTACAAAGATGTGTTACAAAGTAAAAGTATAAGTAAAAACTTATAATATATTTAAACATTAGCCCTTAACTACCTGAGATAAGTATGATGACAATAAAATTAATGCAGTGCCGAATTATCCGGACAGTCCACGATCAAAAATTCGTTCCTATTTAACCGTTGCACAGAATTGCTTTCAACTGATCACTGTGAACTTACGTAAGGGGTCTATTCTTGTAATAATAATGTAAGGCGTGGTCAACTGACCTGTGTTGGCGGGGACCTCAGCCAGTGGCACGAGGTCACCGACAACGGGCTGCTTGCCGTAGAGACGCAGGCGTTCCGTAACGCACCGGTTCCACACCAGCGACTGGTACGCGTGCAGGTACAGGATGCGCTGGTTGCGCGGGAGCTGACACAAACACATGACAGTATTTGGAACAATCATAGCTATGTAAGAAAAGGGCCAATATTTAGCCACTTCCGCATATGCAGTGGTAGTCGTGCAATGAAATGCACCGCCCGCCAGCCCGCTGATAAATGCGCATGCGGCAAACAATGCGAATCACACGACCGCCACCACCAAATCACTCAACACGTGTTTCACCCCTCCACGGGGCATCTTCAGGAGCTATGTTACACCAATTAGTGCCAAACACAGAGTAGTTGTATTGGTCCTTTTCTTACTTAGGATGGACTTCCGCGAAGTAACGCCTGATTCCATTAAATACAATCATAGATAACATACAGTATTAAATGAAATTTGTATATGTGTGAGTACATTATACACAAATATTCAACCACGCACACATATGAACGTTCATATACACACCTGCACTTTCTCATATTCACACATAGCTATATAGTTTTGTAGCCATATAGTTACAAATGCACACACACAAGAACGCACACACACAATCACATACACACTCGTACCAAAACATACACATATACGCATGTTACAGAGATATGTATGAATTAATTATAGGAATATTACGATAATTGTATTTAATTATTATTACTCAAATGCTATCATCACGTTTTGGTAAGGCATCATAACCAAGACGTCTATTTGCTGAAAAAGAAAATAATATTTAAATTTCTGTTAAGGAGAACCAGGAACTGACCTGATGCAGTGCTCCCAGGAGATCCTTGGGATTGTTCTGAATGGCTCGCCGTAGTCGCGTCTCGCCAATGAAGCATCGGTTGAACTGACCACGCGATGTGTTGCGGTCTTTCAGAATGTAGTCTATCGCCTGGAAGTCACGAATCATATTTAAATATATATAGGCCGTTTATTCAACTTGTGGGTGGACGTCCACTACAAAACCATTAGACCACTACAGAAACACTAGCCCCAGTAGCTATATATACTGCCACTTCACCCTGTGAATCTGCTGGGCTATGCCGTTTACTTTCCTCTACAGCTCTCCTTCTTCATTCGACCTCATTAGGAAATCCCGAGTTTATGGAAGTGGCGCCGTGATGGCCACTGCGGACTTGAGGTTCCGGAATGAAGAATACGGATCAACACAGTGGGACGTCCACCCATTTCTTTGTCGCAAAGCACTAAAGATTAGTCCAGCCATCTTGAAGATGATCCCTCCACCACGCCATATTGGTTGCAAAGCACTAAAAAATCATTCCTGTCATCTAGAATATGATCCCTCCACCACGCCATATTTGTTGCAAAGCATTAAAAAAGTCATTCCTATCTTCTAGAAGATGATTCCTGCTCCTGGTTATATTAGTAGCATAGTACTATAAGATTAGTCCAGTCATCTTGAAGATGATCCCCCCATCACGCCATATTTGTTGCAAAGCACTAAAAAAGTCATTCCTGTCTTCTAGAAGATGATCCCTGCTCCAGGTTATATTAATAGCAAAGCACTATAAAATTAGTCCAGTCATCTTGAAGATGATCCCTTCATCACGCTATAATTGTTGCAAAGTACTAAAAAAATCATTCCTGTCTTCTAGAAGATGATCCCTGCTCCGGGTTATATTAGTAGCTAAGCACTATAAAATTAATCCAGTCATCTTAAAGATGATCCCTCAACCACGCCATATTTGTTGCAAAGCAATATAAAATCATTCCTGTCATTTAGATGATCCCTGCTCCAGGTTATATTAGTAGCTAAGCACTATAAAATTAATCCAGTCATCTTAAAGATGATCCCTCAACCACGCCATATTTGTTGCAAAGCAATATAAAATCATTCCTGTCATTTAGATGATCCCTGCTCCAGGTTATATTAGTAGCAAAGCACTATAAAATTAATCCAGTCATCTTAAAGATGATCCCTCAACCACGCCATATTTGTTGCAAAGCAATATAAAATCATTCCTGTCATTTAGATGATCCCTGCTCCAGGTTATATTAGTAGCTAAGCACTATAAAATTAATCCAGTCATCTTAAAGATGATCCCTCAACCACGCCATATTTGTTGCAAAGCAATATAAAATCATTCCTGTCATTTAGATGATCCCTGCTCCAGGTTATATTAGTAGCTAAGCACTATAAAATTAATCCAGTCATCTTAAAGATGATCCCTCAACCACGCCATATTTGTTGCAAAGCAATATAAAATCATTCCTGTCATTTAGATGATCCCTGCTCCAGGTTATATTAGTAGCAAAGCACTATAAAATTAATCCAGTCATCTTAAAGATGATCCCTCAACCACGCCATATTTGTTGCAAAGCAATATAAAATCATTCCTGTCATTTAGATGATCCCTGCTCCAGGTTATATTAGTAGCAAAGCACTATAAAATTAGTCCAGTCATTTCGAAGATGGTCTCTCCACCATGCCATATTTGTTGCAAAGCAATATTTCATTAGTCTCAAAGAGCACTTTATCATTAGTCCGTGCATCTTAAAAATGATCCTTTCACCACATTTTATTTTTCGCAAAGAGCGCTCTATCATTAGTCCATGCATCTTAAAAATGATCCTTTCACCACAATTGATTTTTCGCAAAGAGCACTCTACCATTAGTCCATGCATCTTGAAGATGATCCTTTCACCACAATTGATTTTTCGCAAAGAGCACTCTACCATTAGTCCATGCATCTTGAAGATGATCCTTTCACCACAATTGATTTTTCGCAAAGAGCACTCTACCATTAGTCCATGCATCTTGAAGATGATCCTTTCACCAAATTTTATTCTTTGTAAAGCACTTTATCATTAGTCCATGCATGTTTAACAAGATCCCTCCTTCACATAATGTTTGTTGCAAAGCACCCATAATGTTAGTCCAGTCATCTTCAAAATTATTCCACCACCACATTGTATTTTTTGCCAAGCACTATAAAATCATTAAAGTCATCTCATAGATGACTTTATAAATATTTTAAAAACCTCTATGCACCTCTCGGAAGTTACTCTGTAGCAATTTTAAGCCTACTTCGTAGGTTGGTATGTCGGCCCTGGTGCCGAAGCGCTGGAGGCCGTAGTAGTTGATGAAGCCGTTGGTCTGGAGCCGCTGACAGGCCTCTGCTATCACCTCGTCCGACGCCGTCACGTTGCGAAGCGCTATGCGGAACCTGTGATATCAATCCACAAAAAATTATTATTTTTTTACTTATTTAATGTTTAAGAAAAGACCAAAAAATGTAATTGAAAAAGTTTCCACAGATAAATTCCAAATGCAAAGATCAATCTGATTCTATTCTCTATCAATCTCCTGATGTTCATCAGGAATAAGAAAAGAATAATAATAAATGAATGTAAACACAATACGCAAAATTTTTAAATTGTCAGACAGTTAAAAATGGATCAATAATCAAAAATAAAAATAGATCATAAATTAAAGGTAGTATTAACTAAAAAAAAACTTTTATTTCATTGAAAAAATCGGTAATTTAGTTACCAACCTAAAACATTCATGATATATACACATAAATATAGTATATATAAATATAAATAAAAATAAAAAAGCTAATTTTTATCCTAACTATCAGATAGGTGTAACATAACACGAAAGAAACGATTGTAGTGACTACAAGTAATTGTAAATTATTTTAAAGATGTGTTTACACATGGTCAGTTTTTAAAAAAACGTTTAGGTAACAAAAAATATTAAGTTATATTCTTAATACCCATTCACAGTCAGTTTGCTTCACCATCATCGTGTCAGACGATAGACTGCCACTTCAAGGCATTAGTCCACTCTATAGATCGCTCAATGACCAGCCTTGCGTTACCCGCATCTAGCGGTTTCCCACGACTTCTACTTTTTTTGGTTCACCTAGTGGAAGTCTACCCACGCGTCGCCACTCAAGAACCTTTCGGCACCATTGATCATCAGTTGCAGTAGCGATATGCTCCGCCCACTGCCACTACAGATTTGGTTTCTTACGACATTGAAAAGATTTTAAATAAATAGGTTTGTTTTTTTTTGCTCATGTAGACGCATCTTTACGTCTTAATGATTGATAAATGAGACAAATTGTATATTTTATGTTATTAACTCTATCCGAGTAAATCATAATGTTATTTCACCTGTTTCCCTTCAGCATGCCAAGCTTCAGATTGATGGGTTGGAAGCTGAAGTTACCAATGTGGATATCCTTAACATCCGCTAGGGCAGCTGCTATCTTCCTGGGGTCTACTTTGCGTAAACTGAACCACTGGGTGGTCTTGGCGCGACGATCTTTTGTTCCCGCATATCCCACCATTGATGGCTTTATGCTGAGAATCAAAGTAAAATTCATTGAGATATATGTTATCTTTATTCATAAAATAAAACTAATTTTAAGGCTATATGACTGTGTTAATATCGGAGATGTTTTCATACTTTCCTTACCGCAGTCCGTTTTGCCGAATTGACGCTACTGAACATGTGGCATGTGGGCTGCGAAGGGTGCAGATTGCATGGCGGTAGGCTGATGTTCGAATTTTCTCATTTAAGTGTTATATGTTTAAAGTTTTTCTTTTCGACGCTGGTTACGAAATGGCTAAAAGTGTGATTGTAGCCATGTCGAATCTTCTAACAAACCTAACTTAAAGGTTAATAATAATTTACATTCCTATTTTTCAAAAGCAGGATAATAATGGTGTGTTGGCCTCAACATGAATCAACACAAGTTGACAAACAACATTGATAAGTATGTTGACTATCTATTAAGATTTAAAATCATCACTTTAAATACTCTAAAAATTATTTGCTGTCAATTAAGAGTTATTAATTAATCATAATTTGATTAATTAATTAGTCACTGCACTGAAAGTCAATTTACTTTCTGCACTCTTCAATTAGAGTCGATTTACTCTCCGTACAAGTGTTAACACAGATATATCCTACAGATAAGCCTGAGGTATTGAAATAAAGTCATATTTACTCAAAATTGTTAATGTTTTTTTTTAAATCTACATGACGACTTATATAAATAATTATTATCATTAAAAAAAATTTATAAAATTGAATTAAGAACATTGGTAAATTATGACGTCACACTCACTTCAATTGCAATTTTTCAGCCAACTTTGCCGCCGCATCCATAGTGTCACGGTTTTCTTTATGAAGGACAAAATACACATATTCACCTGGCCAAATCCACTTAACTCTGTTATCTGTGCGCACTGTAATAAACAAAGATAATTGATCATAGATCAATAGTCAGAAAAGAAATAAATAATTTATCATTAATCAAAATTGCTACTTGATATTATACTGATGTACATTTGCTCAACTGATAAATCAGTTTGATGTTTTTATTTATTATTCTATTATATTTATAATATGTATTATACCTTATTTATAATAAATATATATGTTATGTACATATGTATGTATGTTTGTGTATATGTATGATTTGTCCACATTGACTACCCATTATTTATACTCCTAATGTTTCCACATTATGGTTGTCTGCAAGAAATTGCCTCGTGTGATAAGACCGTCCATTGTACGCTTTTATTCTATGAAACTATTTAAATCTATCCTAGCATGTACAAAAACAATATTTGTGGACAGGGTGTACCATACATAATTTGACAACAATTAGTTATTCATTTACTCCTTTTAAAGCTTTAAATATATAAACAATCATCCTGTATAGTGAAAAGCGTTTATATTTTTTGTTATTGACTTATAGTGTTTGTCCATACTTTCAGAAAATTTGTGGCAACATTTTTGGAAATTTATCAATATGGAGACCAATGTACAACAGTAAATTAGACTGCAAAGAGCCTAAATGCTTATGTTTTACTTATAGATTTTATTGTACCTAACATAATTTAAATTAAAATGTTGCACACCTCTGTCATTAATATATTCTAGATTTAAGATTTGCTGTACACTTTTTTCCCATACGTTTAAAGCTTTTACACCTATTTCTAATCACTTGTATTTTTTTAGGAATTATATATTGACATAATAAACACAAACATGTATGTTATGAAGTTGTCCTTTGACATAAACATGACCATATTCTATATTTTACTATACAAACCTTGAAAAACTTATAAATATGTCAGTTGTAATTAAAAAAAATTACCTCCTTTTTGGTATTTCTCAAATTTGACAAACTTTTTATCATCTACTGTCACTGTACTGCCCACAATTCCATGTCCAAAAGCTTTTTTTACCGCATCATGGATTTTAGTTCTTTGTCCTTTTGTCAACCCAGTCACATCCACCTGAAATAAACAGAGGCCATTTGCTTTTATTGACAGAACTCAATACCGCCCAAATAATATTTGGAGATTACATGGTTTTGATACATCTAAGAACATGAAGCTCAACAGCCATCATTCCGATACAAACTACTATTTCATTGGATTAGACATATCATTATCACTGGACTTTCAAAATTTAAAAAGTGCGCAACACCACTGTGCACAGCTCCTTAAAATTTTCACAAAATGGAAAAGCTTGCAAGAAGTTGGTAGCAGAAACTGATGTGCTTGGCTACAACCCTCAGCCATAAGCAAGCGACGAAGAAGAAGCATAGTGGTGATTAACAATGATAGAAGGCTTAACACCTGAAAGACAACTAGTTTTGTTTGATTATCAAAATCGCTATGTTAAAGTACTTTCATATGAGACCTATAATACAACATGCACTACACTATGTTTGAATGTACACACTTTGTACATTCAAACACTACACCGTCCTAAAACCGAGACTCGAGTTTCCGGATGACACGACGTCTTTTGATAACCACACAGTCTCATTAGAAAGGTCAGATCGTATATCACAGGGTTTCAATCATTCTTGAAAGGAGCTGTAGTTTCTTTTAATGATTTATCCCAGTTCTTACATTTTCCTAAATGATAAGTAATATTGGCCAGGCAATAGTAACCAATCAAATTGAGGTTCCCCTGAGGGCACCCCCGTATCTGAATGCTAAGCGGGTATTATCGAGTGCTCATGCCCAAGCCAAGGACTCCTAGTGGGGACCTTGAGCCTAGTCACTCTATGGAGCATCCATCAAAGTGATCTAAGAGCTGAGAAGCCCCCCAAAATACTAGTACGTAGTTTGGACCGAGCAGAAGCTTTGGCGGAGCCATCGAGCCTGGCTTCTTTAAAAGAAGTCCCCATTTTAAACCTGTGTAATCTACAAATTCCATTTGGGAAGCAGTGTCAGTCCAATAATTATGTGTCACAACAATCAAAATGTTACATGCCTAAAACTTTTATTGTATAGTATTTGTAATTAAGTTCCAAAGTGAAAATTGAATATTTTACTTATTATTGTGAAAGATGAATTTCTAGAAGAGAAAAGTGGTTCAAACAAACAGACTGACCATATTGTGGCTACAAACAATCAATATTGCCATCAATAAATAAAAAAAAAAACTAATTAAAAAAATATAGTATTCATCATAACTCCCACAACATTATTAGTTCTATTTTTTGGTACACAAATAAATATTGCTCATGCTTTTCCAATACCTGAAAAGGTGATTCAAATTTAAGCTGTTATTTAAGCAAAGTGAATATGGAATTTCAAGATGCCAAAAACACTTAACTGTCCGTGCAATTTATTCATCAACATTATAAATGCAAGGTAAATTGGAAGTAAAAATTTTTCCACGCAATCACCAAACTTCCTACCAAGCATGACAATTATGCTATATCCCCCCATAGATTTCTTTGGGTGAAGCTTATGGGCTTGCCAGCTTCTGTGACTGCCCTCTCACTTATGCCATGCAGTGGGCCTTTATGGGCTGAAATGATGATGACAACATTTATGTGAAGAATATTATTATTATCGCTGGATGTCGGCAGTGCAAAGAATGGTCATCACAGTATTCTTTGGTATCATTGTTATGCCTTGCAGTGGTTGTCTATCAACTGACATTATAATCATAAAGTAAGATATTATAACTATATACACATCTATATATATACACATCTTATAAGTACCTAAAAAAATTTTTAATGAAATTGGTGAGGTAGAGGCCTATGTATGGAGATTAAAATATTCACCTCAACAGATTCACCCGTTGGTGGATTGACAGCTAAGCTATTAATACGGTCCCAGGTTTCTATAGGCAGAATCTCAAAGTTGTATTTAGAGATCACCAGGTCATCGTCTTCATCAACATCCTCTTCCCGAGGCGGAGATGGTACAGATATGTCTGTGAGTTTTGCAACCTCCCCTCTTTCATTGATCTCTGAGACTTGGAAATCTGAATATCTAGAAAGAAAAGTATTTATGACTTGTATTACTAAATAAACTGGTTAAAATTAGTAATGTATAGCTCACCATTCTTAAATAATAATTAAATAATTCATTTTGCAAAAGAAAAAAATATTTTATACAATTTCAATGACATTTCATGCTGAAGTATAACTTTTAGGCTATTGTCCTTTGTACATTGCCATTGCACTAAATATTTGTTATAAAATACACAAAATTTTATAACATAATGAAAGGAACAATTTATTTTTAATTAATTTTGTGTAACACCAACTACACGACTTTTGTAAAATGAGATTTTTGTTATAAAAATCAATCAATGAAGATGTGCAAGATTTAAATTAAAGTTCTCTAATTATAACTAAGAATATACATTAAATAACATATGTACATAATCAAACATAAATAATAACTATTTAAAGAAGTACTAATTTACTCTCACTATTAAATAAAAAATATTTGGTAATTACAACATAACAGAAATAAATTAGCTTATTTACATAGGAATATCATAAATTACATTCACAATTCAAAAATTTCTTTAAGACCAAAAAAAACTGCTTTAAATACAGATGAAAATTATACGGGCCTTACCTACATTTAATAATTCCATTGAACCCCTCATGATCACTCATGTACTCTGTTACACCAATCTCCTCTTCAGAGAGCCTCTTACCTGGAGAATCTCTGTTCGGCCTGGTCTGCCAATCTCTCGGTCGGTTGGTATTTCGGTCACCATAATCATTTCGGTTGCCCCCACGAAACCCGCGATCCTGGTTCCTATAAGATGAATGTTGATCGCGTGGAGTTGACCATTGGTCATTTCTGAACCATGAACCTCTATTACCTCTTCCACGACCACCTCTTCCTCTCTGTCCACCCCAGCCTCTACGATTATTTGCATTCCAATTGTTATTCATTTTGTCAGTAATACAGGTAACCTCAAAAACGACCGGTGTATACACGATATGTCGTTTAAAGGAACTTAAACTTAATTATATATACATATTTCAAACACTCATAAAGATAAACATACGAGTATTAGTCATAAAACACAATATTATGATAAAACAATAAGTTAAATTTTTATTATAATTAATTGTTCAATAAACTTCGCAGTTTAGATAAATGTTGCCAGCTAAGAAATTTTAACTTCCGTATTTCATTTTAAAATAATATTGGCGTTTTCTTTGTAGACGAGTGTTTGGACTGTTTAGCTATTGATGAGTATATTAATCGGACAACGAAGCAAATAACCCAGCAAAAGGTAAAGCTAGTGAGGGGTGTTCGTTAGTACGGGCCTCTCGTCCCGTAATAGATAATTCGATGTAAATAAAAACATTTGCCGGATGGTTAAACTTATATAATCGCACATAACAACAAATCTCAATCTAAGTTACATGTATTTCGCTTCAGAGAGAGGGCGAGATGTACCGAGTGTAAGAAGGGACATGCAAAAAACAGATGCGTTCACAGATAATAAATTTAGGTGCGTTCTAACAAACGCCACACTAGTAAAAAAACAAAAACATTGTGACGTTTTCGTAAACAAAGACTATGACAACAAACAAATCGTTATTTGAGCGTCTATCATCTTATTAAAAAAAAAATCTTTATCATTGTCGATATCTGTTAGTATCGTGTATTCCATTCACTTGCTAAATTACTCTGTCCTGATAATGAAGTACAGCTTGGTGGCTCGTTAGGTAAACATATTTTCAGAGAAACTTGGCATTCCTCATATGTGTATTTAATAAATTATATGACAAGAAATAAGTTGTATTCTGTCAGTAAAATCCGTTATGTGAAAAGAATTTTACAACGATTTCTACTTACGATGTTGATGCAACAGAGAACAAATAGCACTTAAAAAGAGTGCATAGATTATTTCAATTTGTAGGCTGTCATATCGTAACTGTAACACAACATTACCTTTTCATGATTTCTTATACAAATGGTTGAATGAAACAGTCACCTTTTTTAAACATTTTATTACAAAATATCTGTAAAACATTTCGGAAAAATCTTAAAACAAATATCATGTTTAATTGATTAACGAACATCATAAAGTATTTTGTAAAACAAATGTACATTTATTAAACATTTTTAATATTTTATTGAAACTTAACCATTCAGTTGAAGATATTTATTATGAGAATATTTTTAGCATCAAAATTTATTATATTCATGCATATTTTCCTAAAGTTGCAGGATTAGACTATTATGGAAAGAATTTTCGATTTTTTAAAAATCTATTAATAACTTACTGTTGTTATATTACCCAGCATTTGAATTAGCACTTTGGAAGATTAGTCTTATAAAAATGTTATAATCATCAATTTATTATTGATATAATTCAATTTGTTTTACAAAATAATATATTTAATTTGCATATGTTATAATATTACCATAATTATACAATAAATAAATGACATATTTTTGTATTAATATTCCTGTGATGAAACATTAGTGTTATTTACTTTAGTCTTTTTCTTAGGAAGCAAAAGTTGGTGAATGCAAGGCAGAACACCTCCTTGTGAAATTGTGATACCTTGAAGCATTTTGTCTATCTCTTCATCATTTTTTATTGCAAGCAAAATATGCCGTGGTGATATTCTACAAATGCAAAATAATTTGTAATGTTATGTATTATAAAAAATGTTAGTGGTTACACAGAGTATTTGGGCAATTAGACCAGGGAAGGTTTGACTTAGTTTCTACTTCAAAGGATTAACTTCTGCATTAGCTTCATCAGTTTACACACTTCATCTACTATCAGTTAGGAGCGAGACTGAATCCTTGCCAGTGCTGGCTTACAGAGTGGCAATGGACCACTGTTGTGATCGACTTGATATTTGAGAAGTGGGAACATGATGTTATTCAATTTCTGTCCTGTTCTTCACCCACCTCAGGCAGTGACAATCATTTCTATAAGACAATAGCCTGTATTTTGCACACGGAAAGTGTAATATGATGTAACAACAAGGGGAACAGATTTCAAGCGAGACATTTCATGTACAACACTCAAAGCTTTATAAGATTAAAAGTGACTTATAGATTTTCTAACAACGATTAACAATTTAAAGGGGGAGGCCTATGGCCAGTAATGGATTGGTAAAATTACCACTAGATAGGATTTAACTTCTAAATCCTACCTAGTTGTACCTGACACCTATATTGTATCTACCAAAGTATACCACAAAACTATTGTAATAATCTATTAAGAAATAAAACAATTATATACCTTATTAATTGTTTCATTATCATCATCATTTTAGCTCTCTGGGGGATTCCCAGAGATTTTATTATCATTTATTGTTAGATGTAGTATCTAGCAGGTACTTTTTGTAGGGTATCTATGTCTTTTACATTTGTTATTCAGTTCTAGTAGGGTGTTAAGTTTATTAGGATTTGTCAGTATTATGAGGTACCTGTTTTTGCCGTTGTCACTTGCGGCTTTACTTGCCAATTCTAAAATTTCCGCAGCCAAGAATTCAAGAGCTGCTGTCAGATAAACAGCACAACCACCACCTATCCTTTTGGCATAATTCCCTTTACGAAGAATACTGTGAACTCTTCCAACTGGAAATGTAAGGCCAGCGCGTTTCGATTTCGATTGGGACTTGACGCGCTTCACGAGGACTAGAACATCACATTAATGGTTGAGAAATCATACTTTCAACAAGTTACATCAATTTATTTAACCACTTACCTTTTTTTAAATTATTACTGGGCATGTTAGAGTATAGTAAATATTAATAAGATCACCATGAAATCTCAAAAGTTTCGTGAGATAGAAAGGACGAAGTATATATATAGAGTTTAAAACTGAAATTCAAATTTATTTTAACTGTGACATTTAAAAACGCGGGTAAAATTAGGCTTTATAACGTTCCATTATAAGACTTTTGCATCTAAAGGTTTTAATATAAACCTTCCGACAAATATTAATGATATTTTAATGATTCTTAACTTAATTACTAAAATTAAAATTTTTATCATATGGCCAGTTAAAAAATATGTAAAATACGTTGGATCTATATGGTAATGATCATTATTAGATTATCGTTATCACCTGTATTATTATAGATATCTTATTGATTATTTATATTATAGATATAACAGGTGATCATTTTATTACATAAATATATTTCGATTTTAATAAAATTACCGTTGAATAATGCTTTAAATGCGTAACAAGAATACTAACCAGAAATTATCGAAAAATTAAATCATTGAGTAAATTTTGTAATAAAATAATTTTCACCGACAACTAAATTATAAATATAATAACAAAGAGGTCTCTGAGATCATCAAAGAATCTGATTTTAAAAATGTCGGCGCATTCTTCTTCGTTTATGGCCAAAGTTTTACCTCACAGGCCATTCGATTTACCGCTGATTATGAGCCGTGATAAGTCACTACCTATTTGTAAGAAAATGGTTAAGAACTATTTACTAGACCTATGATTATTTATCCTTTTTATGTCTTTTTTTTTTATTCATTCTGAGACAAGTGCGATCCAATTGAATTTGATGTTTTTATTTATTATTGTATTATATTTATAATATGTATTATACCTTATATAAGTATGATTTGTATATACTTCTGCTGTTTCCATATTATGGTTGTCTATAATGCCTTCTGTGATAAGATCGTCTATTGTACTTTTCCTCATTATTATGAAACTATTTATATGTATTCTAATGTGTACAATGAAGAATATTAAATAAATTAAAAATAAATAAATAGTACGTGTACTTTTTTCTTACATTGGTAACACTGTAGTAGTAGAATGCGGTCTGTGCAAACCATATCATTGATCAATGGGTTTTGGAGAAAATGAAACAATATAAACCAGTCTTGTAAATGACATGTAATTTTAAATACTGTAAACAAGAGATCCGATATTTGTTTTTTTTATATATAGGTACAATGTATGAAATGTAACAGACTCTAATTTTTAAAACTAACAGTTATAAAAGATTCGGTCTAACATCAACTTGTTATGAACACTTGAAACGGAAATGTAGCAAAGACACTTGTACAAACTAGATCTATCTAAAAAGGCTAAACTCTCCATTGAACTAAAGTTATAAATATACAGGGCAAAGGAACATTACGTGTAGCGTTAAAGGCGTTTCTTGCAGCAAATACAAAATTCGTAAAATCTAAAACTTAAAAATTACAAATACTTCTCTTTATAAAACGTACCGTATAAGTTTAAAATATCGAATGCATATAACTTCGAAAATATACACTATTTATAAATATAAATGCAATGTTAATGGAATAATACAATTCTATAACGAATCGCTGTTGTAAATAAAATAAAAACTTTTAAAAAATAAAGAGATGTTGATTCAGAACTATTCACTTCTATTCGAGGTTACTACCGCATGCTATATTTGATCGTCTAACAATTAATCTATAAAAATCAGCACAAGTAAACTATTATATAAGAACAAAGATTGCACAAAGGATTACTTAAAAAAATACACAAGACTGGGTTTTGTATCTAAAACATTATAAAATTCATCTTACAATTGTATCACTTTATAAGTAATTACGTAATATTCCGAGGTAAAACATTTTACAAGTTTAGAGAATATACGTGTCCAGATATAATGTCGAAAGATATATGACCGACAGACATTTTGTGAACAGACAACAGGTCTAATAGCCTTTTTAAAAAATGTTTATACACAGAGTGGATCGGGCATGGGATGTTGGAAAAGCTTCAAAGAAGAGAAAACATAGCCCATTTAGTTATACATCTTTTACACCAATTTCCAAACATCCTGTATAAATTGATCACTCTGAAATAGTTTACAGTTATGTTTTCCTACTAAAAAGCGACAGGCGAATAAATTTTGACAGTACAATGTCTGTAGGCATAGATAGTAAAAAATAATTACTTTGAATATTTTGAAAATGGTTTTTTCTTACTAAATTATCATTATGTTATTTATTATTTCTGAAATGATTTATGTTTAGATTTTTATGATAAATTTGTCATAAGTTGCACAGAAAAAACTAATGATATATAATGGTTTTGAAACATTGTCTGTCGTCCAAATATCTATCAGCCAAATTGTAGTCGGAATAATGTTGGAGTATCTAGGATATAACATAGGTGCACTAAAAACATATTAAAGTGATAATAAGGTTTTAGCGTCTCATGGCAGTGTTAGACAATTGTCGAGGTGTGTTATTTTGATTTTAAAAACATATATTACATATACTAATACAATTATCATTAAACATTCGCTGGTAATAATCACAATGACTGCATTCCTTATGTAAATAAATACTGCAATAACAGTGTACACATTGGTCAACGGACTTATGTCCTTAAAAAAAATTAGCTCCCATTTTTTACAAAGATTTTTAGCAAGTTTTAAACATGAAAAAAACATTATTTTGAGCACAAGTATCATATAAAAATTTATATATCATTATTATACGAAGAAGATGAATGAATCCTTGACATATTGGTAAATAAAATGGTATATTCGATTATTAAGTTTTCTAGAAAGTTCTATGACAAAATTAATTTGACATATCAGGTCAATAAAAAAAAAACTTCTTTGCACATTTATGAATTCAAGATAAATTCGCTTAATTATTTAGGTCTTCTAATATGGTGAATATATATACCAATTTAAATATTTAACGAAGGCAACAGATAAAATCAATAGAAAATGTCCATTTAGAGTTGAAAATCGCTTCAAGAATAACCAATGCTATAAAATATGCATTTTAAATATATAGTTTTGGTTATTCTAAATGAAATATAAAATATGCAATATATTTAAAAAATTCATACCAAAATAAAAATATTTTATGTAAATTCTTAAAATAATTGTAAATTTTCACATTTGCAGTCATCACTTTGACACACAATGGTATAAACCATTAGTTTAGCAATTATACAGTTATATGTATAATTGGAATGTTAATCATATATATAATGACCATACAGAAAAATATTGAAAGAAATGTGAGTTTTTTGTAATCAACCTTATTTAAAAAGTCTGCCAAATTTTTTAAAACACTTGGCAGCACTGTAATTTGTGCCATTGTAGTAAAATGCAAGTATATAAATGGAATTTAACAGCATTGTTCTGAATAATTAACATGTATTTAGGATCAAGTAACATCTTTGTCATAATTTACTTTCTTTTTGATAAATTTTGTCCCTTGGTATATTAATCCAGTATACACATTCTTGAAATTTTAATGCAATTTGTGTTGGTTTGGCAAATCTTTGATATTACACTTTAATATAGGAAAGTTTAAACTCATTGTATGCCATTAATAAAATCAAGGAATGTTTTATATGGTAGTATAACGTCAGTTTGTCTGTAATTTAAAAATTTAGTTTATATAAAAAAAAGTTGTTACTTGCGAAGCTTTTAAAAATGTTGCCGTGTGTAAACACACATGGCAACATTTTCTTACAAACTAAAGCAATCTAAAGATGTGTTTGCGTCTTTAGATTGCTTTACTATTTTACATATTCAGAACTATTTCATATCATTTTCATCTGTTTTACCAAGTAAAGTTGAAAGAGAACTTTATTTACATGGTTTGACAAATTTAGTATAATTCTGGGAGCATAAATTATATACAACCATTTTGCATATTTCTTATTTTAAGAACGCAGCCATTCTGGTGGCATAACAAAGCACTTGAAACATTAAACATTTTAAAATTTAGAATATCCCATGAGCAATTGAACATCTCATTCGTTTATTTTTTTATATTTAATTTTACAATTGGCAACAATGAAAAATATAGCAATGTACAAATGTTACCAATGTTACAATTATTAACAAATGCAAAACGGGAGTCAACATTGCCTAATGGCACACACTCGCTATAAAACATTAGGAAAAAATACACAACCATATATTATGTACTCATTCACACTGCAAGTTTGTCATTAATGTAATTCATTTGAAATTGCTTCTATATCAGAAAACATTATCAATTAAACCTGCATATTTTCGTGAACTGTCACACTTTCCATATGATTGGTCAAAATTTTTTTCCCAATATCTCTGTATCCATTACTGATTAATATCAACTTTAAAAATAATTCTATTGTTATAACTATGTCCAAATGTTTTTGACTAGTAATAACATTATTCACTCTTCAACATATTACATATATACATCAAACACTAAACCTTTTAATATATATAGTCATGTTTTATCTAATTAAATATACATCTGTCCAGTGTTACTGTTAAAAATTTATAATTAATGTTTGAAAATATTAATAAGCCATATATATGTAATGAATGGTTCATATAAAATTTATAATTAATTTAATAATTAAGTAGCAAGTCTTGAGTATAATACTGTATCATTCAATAAAATACAAATAACTTTTGTCATCCATTACCAGTAATCAAATAAGGCTGTATATTTAACTGAAATTGATTCGTTGATATATTGTCTCTTGTTGATTTATTATATATTCACACAGATAGGAGAGTGAGATGGATAGCAACACAGAAATTCCCTCTATAGCATATATAAAACGGTAAATTTAAAATGAGTCTCTATGTCCCTTGCACAAAGGAGGGTAATGCGGGGATTTCCCACATTTTATTTCAGTACTGTGAAATTTATACTATATTTCTACAGTTCAAATTGGCGTATATTATGCCACTTGTTTTCTTATAATTAAACAAAACTGTTTTTAATTAAACTTGTGTTCTTAACTTTTTTATAATAAGAACATTGATTATATCCATAATATACAAAAATTAATAATCAATCTAAACTTATGGTATTTATGTTTTAAGTAAAAAAGATCTCTAACATTTCGAAAAACGAAACAAAACCTTAGTTGTGAGGGAAATTAACAAACTGTAATATATTCTTTATACAAAATTACGAAGTAGACGAAACTGAATGCACAGAAATTGTGAATAAAACAGTAACACTGAAACAATTAGAAATATTTGCATAACGCGTTATACGGGGTCATTTGAGTGTGTTGTACGAAAATGTATGTACGCGGAATTATTCTGCAATGTTATAGGGGGGATCACTGTGCCTGCTTCCGAGTAGGAATGGCCTCCGTAAACAGTTTCTTTTGTCTATTAATCTATCTCAAAAAATTTTCAGACTGTCACAGTTACAATTAAATATAATGACTTTATTAGTTTAATTGGCACTTCATGCTTTTTAAATCTTTATACACATGTCAATAAAAGTTTCTATAATATTTGATGAAGAAATAATGTCTTCTTCATGTAATTAAACTAATATGAATAGTCGATGTCAATTGTTATTAATGCGATAAGCTGTGGTAATAAATTAGTTACACAAAAGTAAGTCATTATAAATGTCATTAAATATCTAAGGTTTAGTATTTGACGTTTGAGTCCCATTATGAACATAAGCAATACATACCGTTCCAACAATGGGGATACAAAAATTCGTAAAAGCTTTAAAATTATGAGCTAAGTGAGCTGAGAGCACTCGTCTTGTTATCACATAATTTATTATCAGTCGAAAGCAGAACTAATTTCTGCATGGGGTCTATTATTATTTTAGAATTGTCTTCCTCCTCGTCAAGTTTTTTTCCTATGCTCTCTCCAGCACTGCTTTCTTCGTCCAATTCTAAGTTGCTTGCTTTATTGTCAAACACAGGAAAGAAGTCGTAATGTTTCCCATTACTTACTTGTTTGTTTGATTTATCTGTTTTTGAACACTTTTGTTTTTTACCGTCTTCGGAACTTTTAATAATGTTATGTTTCGAATCATTCCATCCTTCAGTCTTTCCGTGAACAGGGTTCCAATCTTTTTTAAACGAACTGGAAGGTTTTGTTGGTTCATTTGTAGCAAATTTTTGTTGTATTTCATTAATTTGATTGTGATTTTCTCTACTCGAAACAATTTGACCATAAACTGGGGTACAGTATGTAGTGTCCGAGTCCATGTTGCCACATCTGTTGTCTTTTTGAGATTGATTTTGGTTGATTTGGTAATTATTCATACCAGAATCAAATTCTGATTTTTGTCCTGCATTGAGCAAAATCTGTTTTGAGGATTTCACTGTGTTCTTTTTTTCACTATTATGGTGGTTTCTGTTTGGTGATCCATTGTCAAATTGCCTGCTGCTTCTAGAATTTGTTCTATCTTCTTCATTTGCTTCTTCTCCACCAATTCCATCAATATCATAAACCTAGAAAACAAGAGACGTCTTTATTTTAATGTTTGGAATCCTTGAAGATTAATACAGGAATATTAGATCACTGGATGTAGGCAATACAATATGAGTCATCATGGCACCATGGGGAGGTCTGTATATTGCAGTGAGCATCTATTGGCTGATAGGTTGACAATGATGAATACAAGCTTATAGCTTTTTTACATAGTTTATTTAATGTTTAAATATATTAGGCAATTTGATTTGAAACTATGCCTTGAACTCAGGGATGAGCAACACAGAGCAAGCGGGCCACTTGCAGCTGCTTGTTAAACATGTTTATGCAGTCCACCAAGGATTTCTAAAATTGAATTTATTTTATTGATTTTCTTTCCTTAGTGTATTTTTATAAAATTAATTATAATAAAATGGTGGTACATGCTAAACTGTAACAATAATTAATAATAACCACCTATCTAAACAAAGTGATGCATAAGAAAGCTGCGTGCATATTGTAGTTTTGGTAAGTAGATTATTAATATTTGTTATAATAAATTTTTTAGGGGGCAAATTGACCCATTAATTAAAAGGTTGCTTACCCCTGCTTTAACTAGTCACTGTGAAATACCTATTTTAATTAAGAAAATTTTGTTTGGCAGACAAACCAATCCAATACTCTGTGAATGCACCTATTGTCCATTTATTATATATTTAAATAAACTACATAAAAACATTGCCTGCAACTTTTTTATGCTTTTTATTGCGAAACTGTAGTGTCCAGATATAAGTACTTTGAACTAACTACACCTTAAAATAAAAAAAAAATATATTATTTACCTTATACATCACATCTTGATTCATGCCTTTCTCCCTTTCCCTTTTATTTTGCACTGCAAGCCATACATCTTTTAGCTCTCCAGCCAAGTCCCTGTCCTTTAATATAACAGGGTTTCTGGAAAGCGCAAGGCCTGGATTCATTGCTTCCACAAAATCGCAGAGAAGACTTACTAAAGCTTCCCGATCCTGAAATTATGGAAGAAAACATTCATAATAATGAGATTCTATAATCACTGAAAATGTTATTTCCGATGATTTAATATATACATTAATGTTAGTTTTAACAAAAATTATTAAAAAATGAATTACCATAAAGGTTACAATTTTTAAAGAGTTTTAAAATAAATACACTACATTTTGAAAAAGCAAATAGTACTAAAAGTTAATATGTTTTACCAAAATTTTATTTTTGTAACTTAACAGTGATGACTAACATACAGGGCCCTTCAAATTGGCAAGTTATTTTAGTTATTATATAAGTTAAAGTGGCAGTAGGTAGACTACACAGTATGCAGAAACAATGGTCACTTGTCTTGGTCTACACCGTATGGTCATAAGGTTCTGGAATGGAAATTACGAACCTGCAGCTCAGCAAAAGATTGTCTACTAAGTCGACAGACAACCTTGGTAAGATTGACCTTGGAAATGTACAGGAGAGGCCTATGCCCAGCAGTGGATATCATATAGAAATGATGATGATGATAAAGTAAAGTATTACTAGTTATACTTTTTAGTTATAAAAAAAATTCAATAAATCTAATAGCGACCAAATATTTAACATTATTTCAAATAATATACAGCGGTATATTTATTAAAATAAAGATTTCTATTCAAGCACTGTATAAGATTACTTTCAACTTGTAACAAGACACAGATATATCATAGCTATGAAATAGGTTTGATCAATCAAAAGCTAAAATAAATTATAGTATTTTCTTAATTTAAATTTTTATGTTTATCTGTAGAATCTTGTTATTAGCAAATTTGTAATTGGATTAGCAATTGGAAATTATTCAGTGAGCATTCCTTGAACATTAAATATATATTGTACTAGGGACATTGATGACAAAATTAAAGCATATTAAAAAAAATCTTTTCAACAATTAGTAATACAGAGAAATGAAAGCATCTTATTAAAACATATCACTATTATTACAGAGATCTTATCAATCTATTAGTAATTAAAGTGCCAAAGATTAGATATTATTATGATGTAAACTTTTTTATTATATATATATGAAAAAAAAACATACTGTAGGATTGGTAGCATTTTTTCCATTAGCTTTCAATATGTCGGGATTGACCATCACAGCAAACACTAGAAGTGGTGGCCTGTTACTGTTTGGACCACATCCTTGGTGTACCTAAGCAAAAAGAATTAACGTAACTAACGGTAAAACTATATTTGGTGAAATCATGATTATGTTAGATAGATATTTTTTCTTTTTTATTACGCTCAATATAATAAAAAATAAAATTGGAGACTCGAAAATAATAAATATTTCACATACCTGCATCCCTCCATATAACGGTATGGGATCAGAATACTGCTTAGGATTTGCTATTTTCTGCCAGCCCAAGACGTTTATATATAACTTCTCCGAAGTGTCTTTTATTGTGTCTTGAATACACATATGAGGTTGTGGGGGATTTTTAAATTGTCGAAAGGCACGTGAACCCCGTACATATTGTATAGGTGTTGTTCTTTCTTGTGGATTCTGATTTTCCATGTCAATATTTGCAACAATTGTGATAAAAAACCGAATTACTTAAGAAATAACACACTAAAATCTTCTCTAAAAATAATACCGATACGTATAGCCAAATGTCATTTCTAACTAACAGGCCTTCACAGACCTGACATTCCAAGTTTATTGAACTTTCAACAGCTTACCGATCAAGTAACAAATTACAGTACAAACGGAACGTAAGCGAGCTTTTTGTTTATTTAATTTCGAGTTCCTTCAGAAACATAAAACTGTTAATAAAAACTTCACAGTGAAGGAAGAAGTAAAAATAAATCTCCGTTCCAATAGAGGAAGGGAGAAGTGTCAGATGCGTGTGTTACTTTTTATTCGAGTAAACAGAAAGTTTGGGTGAAGTCAAAAGATCAAAAGCCTTTAGGATTGTTTTTTTTTTAATATACTTGAAATAATATGTCTACGTTTTATTTATATAATAATGTAAGGAGAAATGTGCGTATGGAAAAAAACAGTTCAAAAAGAAACTTTTCGTTAAATTTATGAATTTGTGTCGTTTATAATAAAGTTGTAACAATCATTAGACTTGTCAAGCTTTATAACCAAATATTTGATTAGTATTTGGTTAATACATATTTGCTAAAGTTATTATTATCGTATTATTTAGGAAAGGATTTCATTACATGAAATGAAATGTTAACAAAAATAATTTCGACGTCATAGACCAACAAATATCACTGTACTTCTTAGTTTTTTCAAGGCGAAGAGTAAAAAGTATAGATTAATTTTCAATAATATCTAACGTATTAAATGTACTTTTAAATTTTTGGGTATCGCTCCATATAAAAGTTGAAGTTTAATGTTGTTGGCGAATAATTCAGAAATACCGCCATTTTATGTCTTTATTCTGTTTAGTTAGTGCAAATACGCCTTACATACATGTAAACAGGTAAAAAAATCATTTTATAGTGCAAGAAATTGCGTTAACAATAAAACACAAGTATATTACGCTATTCATTTATTATTTAATTTAAAATAAAATCTATTTCCGCAATAGTGTGTAATAGCTGTAAGCCCCTTTTAAAATCTGTAAAAAAATTAAAAAAGTTGCGGTATTACTGTAACGGAAATAACGTGTAAGTAAAACAAAAATATTGATAGACGAAGTCAAATAGGTATAATCGATGATTGACAGCCAAATCCGACGTCCCCAGTGTCCCGGTACTGTACTACGGCACGATCTGATGCTTCTCAGGAAACCTCGAGCTTCGCAATCTTAATGAAGGTTTTATGCTAAGCGCCCTTAGTGCCTTGTAAAAATACCAACTGGAAAACAGTGGTTATCCATAAAAAAAAAATACCAACACGAAAAGAAATTACACAGTTTATAAATATGTGTTTTTTTTACAATTCGTCTGTTTTTATGTATCCTGATCACGTCCAATGATAAAATGATATGCTAAATACCGTTATAAATGTCGAAAGCGACAGATTTGTGAATGGACCAGCTGTGAAGATGTGGACGCGCCTCAGCTGTCCAGCGAGAAGTAATATATTTTTTCTTTGCCCCAGATTCGCGTTCCACCATGCACTCTCATAAGGGCCTAGCCTCACGTTGCCGCTCTGAAATGTTTTCGTTCTGTCTATTTTAAAATATTAGTAAATTTTAGTTCATCTTTCACGTTGTTTTCAAAGTCATCTTTAAACAGGATGATTCCTTATAGCAGGGATAGCAGTAAACGATAATTAATATGTAGTAAACAAAATTTTGAATTTGCTTTTTCTTACTTTATTATCATTACGTTGTTTATTATTTTTGGAACAATAGATTTTGGGAACGAATGTACTACCCCTCTTTAGATATGTAAGACTTATAATTAATCATCATGTATATGTAATATAAATGCCTGAAAACCCTCATGTCCAATAATATGTTCACAAAAAATGTTACTGTATTTAACTTGAGCGTATCAGGATTGAAAATACGGTAGTAAGTCCTGCTGTCCGTCATTTTTAAAAATGGAGACAAACTTGCTGTTACAAACAACGCCATATTATGTAATGTATAACAAAACATTTTTTTTACAATAATGTATAATAAATGCATAAAAAGTCATAACCTTGTCGTGTTATTTTTTAATTTAGATAAAGAGGTTATGTATAAAGTTTAGCTAATTAAATAATATTAATTATTTTTATTAACCAACGGTAGAAGACTGAGATTAGCGATTGTAGGTAATAGTGTAATTTACACTTTTTGCATTAATTATTTAAACCGACGGCATTAAGGATAGTAGATAGCGTTAAACACCGAAATAATGCATATTAAGACAGAGTTGCTAACATTACGCTGTATAAAAATATTACCAAGGCTATTATTCCGATACACATTTGATTTTTTTTAAATCGAACCAATTAATATAAAATCTCTACAACAATTTAGCCAGGTTTGTAGTGAGGTTAGCTGTCACGATTGCTTTATTTTTTTATTATAAATTATTTTAAGATAATAAATAGACTGTAAGTCCATTTAATAATATTTCTTAATTAAAAAAATATACATTACCTTTTCGATGACGTCGTTACTGTGCCAGCAGAATAAAAACAGTTGCATGATTCCGAAGACTAGATATTCGGCCATCAATAGCTTTTGCGTTGTATCCGTAGCCGACTGTTATTAAATAAAACTCATTAGTCAATATTGCAGCTTAATTATATATTGTGATTTTAAGTTTTCCGTGGGTTATGTACATTCGATTCTTTTTACAATTATATTGGTACTGATGTGCCTTTCTTATGCGGAAATATGCGGCTATTTTGAATGTTCGATTAATTTTTGACATGGTAGCGTATGATAAAGATAATATTTGTTATTTATAAAGTTATAATTAAGAAAAGGACCAATATATAGCTACCTCCGCACAAGCATTCGTAGTCGTGCAATAAAGTGCATCGCCTGCCAGCCCGCTGATAAATGCGCATGCGGCAAACAATGCGAGTGCCAAACACAGTACTAATCGGTGTAACATTACTCCTGAAGATGCCCCGTGGAGGCGTGAAACACGTGTTGAGTGATTTAGCGGTGGTAGTTAGGTAATTCGTCAGTGGGCTGGCGGGCGGTGCACTTTGTTGCACGACTACGACTGCATGTGCGGAAGTGGCTAATTATTGGTCATTTTCTTATTATAACTATATAAATAAAAAAAAAAATTAATTTAGTAGTTAATTTTTAAAATCAAAATAGTATTTGGAACAGTTAAATAAAAAAAAGATACACAAAAAAATAGTGGATGTAAAATAACATACGGTTAGTTGGTAGGCACTGAAACAAAGTACAGCCGAGCACATTATCACATAGAGAAACATAACCGGGGACTGCAAGGAGTTGAATAATTTTGCGTTCCTAAAACAAAATATAATATTATCTTATTTATCTTCTTCTTCTTGAAGTGCCTCTCCAACTAGTGGAGGTTGGCTATCAGCTTCCTGCTCTCTTCCTTATTTTTAGTTCTGCGTAATAGCTCAGCAGCGCTGGCGATTCCGGTCCACTCTCTAATGTTACGAAGCCACGACTTCTTTCTCCTACCAACCTTCCTTTTACCAGCGACCTTTCCCATCATGATAAGTTGAAGGAGATTGTATCGTTGGTGTCGAAGAACGTGTCCCAAGTAAGCGATTTTCCTTCGTTTTACTGTGAGCATTAGTGCGCGTATATGGCCGATTCGTTCGATCTTATTTATACAAACTTTTAAATGTTGGTATAATGCAATAAAATCCAAGAAGGTATTAAAATAAAAAATTTGAATAGTCCATGAACAACGAAGTATGTATTGAATCTATATAAATAAATAAAATTGGAGTGTCCGTTTATAATATTAATAAAAGTTTTTTACTACATGCTTATGAATATATATACGGTACAGATGCCAAAATTACGTTATTAAAATGCGTACATTTTTATAATTTTTGGTCGCCTGTCTGTCTGTTTGTTCCACCTAATTTCTAAAATAACTGAGCCGATTTTGACGGGACTTATACTAGCAAGTAGCTGATGTTATAAGGAGTAACTTAGGTTCAATACACGCGGACCAAAAATCGTGGGCACAACTACATTCATAAAAGTTTAGTAACAGTTTTAGTAGTAATTTTTGCAATAAGTATTGAAAGACTATTTGTGATAGGATTATCGAAAAAATATTGCTAAAAATTTAAAATAAAAGCCTTTCATTATAATGCTTATTTTCAACGATCTATCTTGTGTATTAATGTAAAAAAAATATACAACTAGGATAATTTATGAAAAGTTAACTAATCGTTACGTGTTTGAAAAGAAATTTCGTGACGCATTCAGCCGTAGTTATTATCATTATATTTTGTATTTTATATAGTATATATCATATGACATATATATTAAAGAGTTGGTCAACCTACGGCGCGCTGGCCGCATATGGCTTTGAAAAATATTTGTGGCACTTAATATACCAGTGGTATTTTCAATTTAAAAAAAATATTACTCTGAAATTTATACATCGAACACTATTGACTTTTTAATTATAACTTAATTATCAAGTGAATTAAAATTGTGTTTTATTTTTAATATTTATAACAATATATATATTTATAACTTCAACTAGTATGTTGCCAATTATTATCTCTTTGCATATCTTTTGAATATGTATTCAATTACGGCTCGCGAAGTATTTTAAAAAATGGCAAGTACTAACTAGGAGCTTGGCCATCCGTTATAAATGACTAAGGATGTATAGTAATATAAGTTTCGTATTTTTTTTCTATTACGACATTTGTACATCTGCCTATTTCTTATCTGCGCATCAATGTAGGTTGACTGTTAAAAATTGTCTATATGACATTAAATCCGATTTTGCATAAAGTGTATATATAAATAAATAAATTCCATTCTTACTTCATTAAAAGATCATGGACTTTGTAAAGATCTTTTATCCTTTCATCTGCTTGAACATTATTCACTTTCTGATCACCGGTATTTTTAAAAATATGTCTACATCTCTCCCTTAGTAAATCCATTTTACCACTAAAGAACACCATTATCACCATGGCGTTAGTGTCATATGCTGCCATGGTACAACCTCCGTAAAAGCAAACTACAGTGTGATATATAACCGTAATCCAAGATCCTGGTGACTTGTTCTTGTTGAAAGGTACCCATGAGCTAAAGATATGTGGAAAAGGCTCTGTGCCATTACGCAAGGCTTCTCTATAGTTTGACGACGACAAATATTGCAGTAGAGGTGTGATTACCACCGTAAGGAAGGTTAATCCAACTAAAATCCAATAAGAATATACAACTCTACGGCAATATTTAGTATATCTGACAATAACCTTCGCTTTAATTGGATCAAGGTCGTCTCTCTCCTCTTTATCAGCGACACACACGTACTCTATAAGTTTCTTCCAACTACTTTGCCAAAATACAAATGTATTTGCCTTCACAACGCATACAATGCTCAACATAGATATCTTCAAGTTGGTTAACATGAGTTCAAGATCGGATCTGATCATAAACAGTTCAATATATTCAGACACAACGTAAACGCACACGAATAAGTGCATGAAAATATACAAAATTTTGCCTATTTTGTTGTCGGGTAGGATAAAACCTATTTTTCTTAACATCCAATAGTTAGGACCAAGTAGGGGTCGTTGCGGATCCTCCAAACTCTCTAGAAATTTTGTTAACATTACGTTTAAGTTATAGAAACCAAAAGAAAATAATTAGGAAAAGTATATTATGGCTATATTCGATTGGTGTTGGGCACTGTTAATCTTTTTGGATTTTACAGCATCGAACTAACAAATCAAATAAAAATCAACGTTAGATGAGACGCCCTACGTAGTGTATCGACTAATTAAAAAAAAGACGCGTTGTATGGTATATATATTCTCCATTCAAACAAGCCCTGCATAAAAAAATAAGTATACGGTTGGAGTAGTAAGGGCGGTAGTTACGTTTTTAATATTTTAGTTTGATAAAATTTTTAATATTTTTGTAACATATACTTAGATTATTTAACACGACCAAATATTTATGTATTTAAAAAGTTATGTAATTATTTGTAAAGTATTTATATATTTAGAATTTTTAACCTTCATAAATAAATATTCATTATTACTACATATACGAACATTCAATTTTTTTTTACTTTACTTGTATAAAAAAGCACATAAATTAAAAAAAAAATGTTTGACAACTGACAATTTTTTTTGATAAATTCCTCTTACAACAAACTTGTCTAAAATAATTCTAATACCGATTCTATTGAATTAGGTCTTTAAAATTAATATGATAAATTAATTATAAAAGCAACAATATTTAAAAATGATCAAATGAAAAATAAATTAGTGATTAATGAAAATTATTAAAACATCACGTCACAAAAATGGCGCTATTTATGAATTAAAAAGTAATCTTTAGACATTATTCTCTTTTTTATGAACTTACAACAATTTATCGTTATTATATAATAAAGGAATAAAAAAAAGTATCGATGAACACGGGACATCACTAGCATCAGTTTCATACCGTGTTGCATGGTATTCTAAACCAATAATTTAAATGTCTCTATTGGGACGGCGAATAGGAGGCGTGGTGGTCACAGCGTGGGTGTTGCCAGAAATAAAAGAATAATGAGCCTATCAGACTGGTGTTGAAAATGTCTATTTATATGTTATTAACTGATAAGATATTAGCGATCGCTTACATTTAAGACGGGTTTAATTTCAGTTATATTTAATTTGCATAAATTCAAGTAAACAAATTCACGCTAATGAATACCAATTGGTAAATAGTTTTTTTTTGGTTTCAGTGGCGGAAATCTTCTGAATGGTTAAAATATGTGCGGAGGACAGAGTTATATGAGTTTCCTACCCACTAAATCCTTTCTAGGTGGTTGTGTGAGGAACTCAATCCATCGCCCTGTTTTATTATGGATGGTCCGTTCTAGGGTATGCGTTGTTCACGCTACCTTCAAAACCCTCGTGGTGTTATCACCATGGTGACCAGGTCGAACCCTCGTTCCGTTAACAGTAACTGTTATATACCTAATCTAATTATTAATTCCTTTTTGTAAGTTTGTTTGAAGACAAAAATAATGTACTACAGCATTGTTTATTTTATTTAATAGTTGCACAGTTTATTCATCTCTCCCCCTTTTGCCTTTGTCATGAGTCATGATCCCTTTTGGTCTTTAAACAATTCTTAAATTGATCCTTACTCTCGTTGCATGGTATAAAATAGTATCTAAGTCGATTCGTTCACAAAATAATATTTTTTTAACTTGGTTTACCAGCTACTTTTCATGCAAGCTTTCTCCTCTAAACTATACGGTATAATCTTCGAATATTATCATCAAGATGTTAAGCGACAGACGCTCGCTGCAAGGCATAGGCCTCTCATAAAAATAAATAAAATATATTGTATAAAATAAAGTAAAAATAAAGTCTTAGAGTTAAGTTTTTTTTAAGGTTCAGGATTTAATAAAAAAAACATAAGCTCGGCTATAATTTCGAGTGTAGGTGGTTTACTATTATCTCTAGAATAACCATTGAACCTTTTTATATTACTTTGTATACATTTTTTGTCTCATCTTTAGCGATTTATTACACTTGTGTTATTATTAAATTTATTATCATTTGTTATTTGTTGTTACCGCTACACTCTATGACTATAGGTTAGATTAATTTCATTTTATTAATATTTGTACCAAACCAAAGTTAAATTATGTCACCAAATTATTATTCAGAGAAGTAGAAAAATAGGACTGTTATAAAAAATAATAAATAGATTTACTATATTTTCAAAATAATAATCAGATATTTATTTGATTTACTATTCTTAAAAATAAATGTAGTGTTTATTGAGCAGTGCCAGCGGTAGAGGACTGAGATTTGCGATAGTAGATTGCGGGTTCGATATCCGGGACGCAGTCTTATAATTCACACTTTTTGTATTTATTATATAGGATTACCAATGCTGACAAACAAGTTGCTAGAGAATTAATAGCGGCGTCCTCTACGTACCATAACACCATACAGCGATTGCCAACCCGCAAGCCGAGCGTGGAAATAAATTATAGTAAAGAATCCCCACAGATATCTTAGGTGGTGGTCTTGCAGTGAGTGTTTGGGCTGAAATGACGAAGAATGAATGTAAGTTACTAGGGTTAACATATTTATTTTCACAATGAATCATAATCACAATATTTGAATCTGATTTAAAATAGATTTATTTTATTTATAACAAATTCACAAAGCAGATCTTTATGGCAAAGCTATGAGGAAACTGTTACTGTTAACTGTTATCGTTTCTAAACGAAGGTGATTTTTGTATGCTCTATTAAAACAAGCAGGGTAAGTATGACGCCTGCCTCAATCGAGAGACTAAATAGTTTTAAAATACGATATTCTTTGGAACATATTATCTGCGCTCATTATTAAAACATGGTGTGGTACAAAAGCCATTTGATATTGCACAACTTATTTTAATGGTTAGTAAGTGAGTTGTTAAGATGCGTTGACAAGAACGCAAAATGCCAAGCTACACCTGTTGATTACACAAAACGGACAGGTTCTCACGTATGTGTATTTTTTGGACAACAATGACAGTTACCCCGTAAAATTCAAGATAAGACCTGGATTTCATTTCAAATATGTTTGATTCAACAAAATAAGGTTATTCTCGTAGTTCACTATACACATTAAAAAAGAGAAGCCGTGCATAGTCATTTTTACATTTATTTACAACTGGTCAAGATTATTAATATTGAAAGGCATCATATTTCACTTGTTTACAAAAGTACGATTAAGTGAGTTCTATATATATTTAGTCTAGAGAATATAAGATATAGTGCTAAAATTGTAATGTATGTAGTATAATTGTAAATTTTTGTTTATTTTGCGGAATTAATAAACTAATTAATCATTGTAGCGGTTTCTTGATCCTCTTTGATGTTATATGTGTTGTTTTGTATTTAGCTTATGTAATATATCGAAGTGTCTGACTATGTAAGTTGGGTACCCCTTTGCTAAAAATGAAAAATATTTTGTCATTCCATTCACACAATTAGCTGAATCGCAGGCACTTTGGAAAATTAATTAATTTATTTATTGTTTGAAATAAAAAAAATTCCAATATTTTAACGGAATATAAACGTATGAAATGACGGTTAAACATTAGTTATTAAACATCTGGCCAAATCATAGGATGTCACAGCATAGATGTTGCAAATACTAAAAAAGAGATTTGAAAAATCAATACATCATTGCATTTACGATGTAATTAGGAAAAACAATTGTTTTGAAATAAATAAATTAAAGTCATAGTTGACGGTGAAAATTAAGTTATAAACGATACGAAACAAAAGTAGAAATGGTTAGCTGTGTAGTACCTAATTGTAAAAACAGTTCAGGAAAAGCGTCAAAGAATAAAGATGGGATAACATTTCATAGGTAGTGAAAACATTATTTTTACTAGTTTAAGAAATGTTTTTGAGTGAAAATTAATCGTAGATTTTATACAACCATTTACTAGATGATACATTCAACACAAACTATTTGTTCGCCATAGATTTCCCAGGGATAAACAAAGAAAGAAACTATGGGATGTAGCCGTGAATCGTGAGGAAGGATGGTCATCTACTCCATCTAGCACAGTGTGCTCAGAACATTTTGCGCCAAATGACTTTAACTTGACAGAAAGCGGATTGCGGAGACTTGCATCAAATGCCATACCTTCTATCAACATATCCGTATGATATTTTCTCTAGAATTAATATATTACTTAATGTCGTTTGCTGTTTTGTTCTTAAAAGCTTAACGACACACATGTAATTCTTTGCAAAATATACCTCATCATTTAATTAATATTACTAATCTAATAGATGCATTAAAGTATTTACATAATTAGTTCATCAATTATTATTAGTTATTAGTTAATTGTATTTTTAAATACAATTTATTGTTTATTAATTTTAATAATATTAGTTAAGATGTGCTCTGAAAATTGAAATTCAACAGCATTTTCTGTTCATATATTCATCAGAAAACGCTGGATGCTGGCTGCATCCAACCTTAGAAACCTATATGGGCCATTTTTTTACAGTGGACATCCTACGGCTGAAATGATGATGCTAGAAATATCTATCAAAAATTTGGGCCTTTCACTTATGGTAAAAGATTAAGGATAATGCTTTCTGTTTAGTGACATAGTGAAGGCATCATACTTAGAAACCTCAATTATGTTCTAAGATTTATTGAGGGTGGTTATAGATTTTAAAATGTTTTGAAGTATGAAGAAAACTGACCTTTTGTTGAATTACCCTCCCTATTCAAAACAAATAAATAATGGGGGTGGACAGTGACTTTCTGATAGATTATTTTACAAAAAATACTATTTCTGCTTATGCTCGATTGGTGTTGATGCTGTTAGCCCTGGAGCTTTTACAACTACATTGAAACTAAGTTCAGAGAGGAGCAGAAGGGTCGGGTTGTGAATTTAATAATAAAAGAAAAGCCGGACAGAAGAATTCAAGTTGCTCAATGTCACTTGCATGTAGTAAACCGCTTTACTCAAATAGAGCTATGAAGGACATGAGATGGTATTGTAGACCACAGGCAAACCAAGGAGGGATCTGGGTCCAACCTTGCCCACAATGTTTGCAGTTAGAGATCAAGACTATTTCTGGACTCTACTGGTGCATATGCAAGTGTTGTTTATGATATAACTCATACAATGATTTAGCTAAATTGATTTAGTTGAATTAGAAAGATGCATAGCTATGCATCTTTCAAAATTAAAAATTCAATCATACTCCAGGATATAATCAGTAATTTTTTATTTACAAAAGTGCATCCTTGTAAAAAGCTAACATGTTGCGTAATATGCATCCAAATAACAAATGTAATAAATAATTAAGTTTTGTTTTTTAGATATGCCAAGAGCCAGAACCCACGATTTGCAATTTAGATCCTGTAAAAATTGAGCCTAAAGATTCACAAGAAGTTATAGAATTAAGAAATAAAGTGAAAAGGTTAGAAGCCATTGCTGATAGGAGAAAGAGGAAACTAGAGCTGAAGTGGCAAGAGACAAGAAGAACTAATAGGAAATTAGAGTATATGAAGTATTTGGTTGAGCAATTAATAAGGAATGAACAATGTAAAACAATACAAATTCATTGTTCTTTTGAGATGTAAAATTCATTTGATAAAATGTAACATATATTTGTTGCCTAATTTTTTTATATAGTTTATCTGCTAAACTGAAAGTCACTTTAATATTTTTTTATTTGCATATGGATCATATGTAACATTTAATGTAACTATTTTATTATTATATAGTTAATAGCAACTATATTTGTATTAACCTTATTGTGATGAGCTCATGAAATTGAGGATAATTCAAAGTTATATGTTTATTTCTCTTGTAGACTTTATTTTTCGTATTTCTTGTCTGACTTTCAGATTTCATTGTATTAAAATTGGTTTTCAAAACCATGTACCTATTAAAGTTCTTGGCAGCCTGTTGTATTGTATCTTGAGTATTTAAGTATACAGCCTTTATCCATCGGCAGATGTGTCCTAAGCATTATAAGATTACAAATTTATAACCTTAATGTTAGTTGACTATTTGTATGCCGTATTTAACTTGTAGTATTAGAATTTTTGCCATTTCCTCTTACTAATGATTTTTTAATAAAAGAAAAACATTAGTTACTATAGAATTTTTTTTTTATATTCGAAACTAGTTTTCGTTAAATTTGTTTACGGATTTCATTTATATTTTGACTACAGAGTAGATAGGTATTAATAAAGTTTTATATGGGAGGAAGAAATTTAGAAAATCGTAATTATCTTTTTTTTTGTTAGATTTGGAGAAGAATCTTTTCAGAATGAAACAGCACTTTTTCTGTTGCCATTACTCATCATCTGATTTCTTAATATATTTTATTCTTATCTGTTTCATACAGGGAAATTTATGCCATAATTTCATTTTCAAAATTGGAATAGTTTTTTTTAATTTTTGTGTTAATTTTTTTTACAGCTAAGCAATATGTGATTTCTTGCCAACATTCTGTATTTTTCATGCATAAGTCAATAAAGATAAAATAAATAAATTGTGATTTATTATTTACAGTTTAACATTTTATTATTATATTTGCTATTATAAGACATATTGCATATATAGATTAATATTTAAACTAATAATATTGCATTAAAAAATGCCTTCTGAAGTGTTAGTAACATTGGCTATCTATCAAGCCTCTTGAGTGACCTTGAACTGGGATGCATAACAATGTGTTGATATTCAAAGCCGAGGTCCCATTTTGGTGGGCCAATGAATCTGGCCATGCCATATGTTATTGTCAGGGGAACTCCCCAAGATTAATCTTTACAAATAAATAAAATTGAAATGTCTGTAATATTAAAATAACCACTCTTTACCAGATGTAGAAATATGGTACATATATCTAAATTACATTTTTTTAAATTTTTGTCTATCTGTGGCTAATCTCTGAAACGGCTGGACCGAGTTTTACGGGACTTGTACTGGCAGGTAGCTAATATAATGCTGATTAAGTAACTTGGGCTGATTTTATTTTAGAAATATTCTTAAATGAAAAAAACAAAATATATTATTTTGTCAAATTCCACACAGACGAAGTTGCGAGCACAGCTAGTTTATTACAGAGCTTCAGCATTCTGCCATAAGAAACTCTGATAAGCTATCAATGGCAATGGGTACACAGCATTTGTCTAATTTAAAAAATAATACCTTCAAACAACGCCCCATTTTAAAAGTGTAATGCTGTACCTTTTCTGTCGAGTGGGATATACACATGAAAATGATACGAAATGATTGGTTACAGGTGTATTGGCTTTAAAGAGATGAATGTTTAGCTCATTAATTAGCATATATAAAGCATATACATCTATTTGAAATCAATCTGTATAAAGTGATCATTTTGAACTCGGCGATAAATATTGCACATCGACCTTTGGAAAGAGACAATCGGCTAATTTCGGCATTGTAGAGCGTTATCTCTTTCGCACGAAATACGATTGACAATACGTCATATAGAGAGTATGGGACAGAGATAATGCTCTATGAAGCCGAAATTAGCCGATTGTCTTTTTCCAAAAGTCGATGTGCAATATTTATCGCCGGGTACTATATGATATGTCAATTTATTTATTATATTGAAATGCGACTGGCCAAAGTTTTGTAATAGTACAGAATTTGGTAAAAAGGGTAGATAGTAAATAAATATTAATTTTAAATTTGGAAATGCCGATTATTGCATAATATTTTTGAAACCGTTCAATTTTTGATATAATGTACAAAACGATAATTGTTAGCAAATGCATAAAATATATTCACTGTTTTAAAGCTTATATATTTATATTAATCATCAATATAACTAATCATCTTGTATAAAAATACATGATAAGCTTTGAGTGATATATGTGTTTTGTTAAGCAAAGGTAGGAATAAATTTTATTTTTGGAAAATTATATCTATTAGATATTACGAAAGATGAAGCGGTGGTTGCAAAAGTTGTAAGATATTGTGATCCTAACTATATCTTTTTGAATGTTTGACATTAATTCAGAATGTGTTTTCGGGTAGTTACAGAAGATGGGCCTTGAAGTATCCCCATAAAAATTACAACAGAGACAAGTCTGGACTTCGTATTTATTCCAGATTTAGTTATTTTGGCCACATGGCCGGAAGACAACCAAATTACTTCGACAAACTGGCTGTAGGGTAAGTAAAATGTAAGGAAAGCAGAGGAAAATATGGCGTAGTAAGACTTTGTTATTGATTCCTAGTTGTTTCAAGATGGGCGACAAATGAATAAATGATTGAAAACAAATGAAGAATATTCAATAAATTTTATATTTTCTCTATCTTGGCAATTTTGAATCGGTACAAAAAATCAAAAGAATATTTCACAGTTAACTACGCAGTAAGCCAATGCATGTATACGGCATTTGATTTGGCACGTCGGATGTTCGTTTATTCACAAAATCAGTTTTAATTACTTTATATATCATCACGTCGGAACTTCTGTGCATAGAATTGTGTGTAGAAATTCTTAGGTGTGGCGTAAGTCGTCCGTATGTTATGAAAACATTTAACTGTGAGCCGTGGATAGGTTTATTGTAGGGGTTTTCTTACGAGATCGAATCATGAATGTAGAAATCTTTAGACTAAGGTAAGGAGCCGAATTACCTCAGGGGATTGGCAAGCTATAGTGACTAAGCGGGCCGCAATGCGCATGGAACAGATGGCTTCTTGGGCCTTAAAATTCTAGAGTAGTACAGCTATCGAGTTCAAATTAAAAATATCTTTATTCAAGTAGTCATTTACATACGCTTTTCGAATCGTCGATTATTTTAACATTATAAGCAGTAAGCTACAACCAGCTCCGGGAGCTGATATGTTGAGAAGAATCTAGCAGAAACACAACAGTTGCTCCTTTATATGAAATTTAACAAATTTTCAGGGGCATCATATAATATTAATCATGTGAACAACGAACCAAGTTTCACGATTTCGATCAATTTAATACTTTTGAATGCTATGTATAATGAGATTTATTTAAAAATACATTTTTCATTTTATATTTAAAATTATGAAACGAAAGATCTAAGATATCGTGTGGAACTTCATTATATATGCGTAAACCTTATTTTTATTTAATTTATTTATCATGTGTTTGTCATTATTTTTCATGCAAGATTTCAAAATAGATATTTATAAAAATATATATCGCAGCAACCGTTAAAAGACCATTTTATTTCAAAACATCTCTCAGGAAATCTCTGGCTTTTAAATAACTTTATTTTAAAGTTACCAAAAACCCGTAGGGCTCTTTTATGTTAAATAAATATAGAATTAATATCAGCAGCAGTATCGTATAATACAATACCTTAACAGAAAACGCTATGAAAATAACTAATATATATATATATATATATATATATATATATATATATATATATATATATATATATATAATTTCCATTCAGGATAGTTGCCAGGTGTTTTTAGGTGCCAATCATCATTATCGCACTACATAGGATGTCACATACTGGACCCTAGATCTTCCCCACAGATTTTCAACAGCTACGGCTGGAAAAGGCGTGCATCATCTTTCAATTTTCTTTACGAGATCATTTGTCTACCTTGTGGGTATCAGTTCTAAGCCGCAGCAGCCATTTGTTTTTTTTTACCTTGTATCTAGGTGATAGAGCACAGAGGACGCTTATTCTAAAATTTCTTTTGAAGTAGCGACGATCCATATCTACCTGTGGAGTCTCGGCTTGGACCGCTATTTAATACAATCTCATCGACTTATGAGTACCCAAGCTTTTTAAATTCCTTGGGCGGACGCTCAATAGAGCTTGGCCATCTGTTCTGCATGCTATGTGGCCTACACACTCCTAATAATAATATACAATTTAAACCTTTATTATTGGAGACTGCGCTGATAACTTATCTAACTTAATAACAGTTGTAGCAGCCGGTGAGTTTTGATATCTCGCGTCCATTGATTGGAAGCCTGCGTATGCGCATTGGAGGGGGTCGCTCCCACTAATCGTTCAGTACCTTCGCCGTCGTGGCAAACGAAGCACGTATCGACGTGAATTCTGTTTTGAAAGCGATCGAAAGCTATTACGCTCCCGTTCCTGTGAATTTATATCTAATTTGTAACGTCTATGCAATTATTGCAGTATGTTTAAATGTGAACGTGTTATTTCGTACAATGTTTATGTGGTTACATATTTGTGTTATTGAATAAACGTGATCAACAGTTGCAATAAGCGAAAATGTGACTGTTTGTTATTACAAGTTTATACCGTCGATCTCTGATCGAAAAATGGCTTTTAATGACACCTCATAAAATATTAATGTTTACTAAAATGCGGGAGTTTTTAAGGATCACTTTAATATGTGTTTGTGCTGTTCTATTGGTGGTGCACGATGGGAGATGCGATGACGATGTGATATCATCTGAAGTGAACGTGGAATCGGAAGCCATCAGCACCAGATCTGATGATGCTGAACAGAGGAAGGAAAGCAAAGGCAGTTTTATACCAGGTCAGACTCAAATCTTTTAATATTTATGCTTCGCATTATCGTCGACTCTATGGCTTAAATTCTTGATTACATATAGAAATTTATCCTGATTATTACTGCGCATTTTTAGTGTTTTTATCCCTCCTTGTCCCTTAATATTATTAATTATAATCATCATCATTGTCGTAGAACGTCTATTGACATGGACTTCCGCCTTAGTTTTAATAAGACCAGTTGGAAGCGGCATGCATCTAGCGTCTTCTTAACTAGGTCAGCCCACCTTATGGGTGGATGACATTCTACACTGCGTTTGCCTGTTCTTGGTCTCCACATCAGAAGTATAAGGCCATAAGGCGCTATATGGCGAACACATGATTTTTACATTTCTATATAGAATCTAGCTCAGCTGTTATATCTATTGAATAAGAGTTTTGAAACTTTATTACCTTAAGTTTGTAGCTTGTATATTATAAATTTATTACTATTTTAAATTAATTACTCAACTTGCTTCGAATTTACAATCTACATATAAGAGATTTCCACATACGTACTCACTTATTATGATATCCTGAACCATAAGATTTAGACATTTTAAATTTGGTAGAAATATTCATTTTGCTGAGTCGAAGTCATTTAAGAGTGAATTCTACTAAATTTCGCCCGCAGGAGGGATTTTGGGAGACAGGTTAAAAATAAATCTCTTTACTCCCTTTATTTTTAGGTAACATAATATGTATTTATGTCTTATTTTTATCTATTTTTGATTTTATTACTAAATTTTGTACGTGCACTTTTTAAGTAGAGTTTAAAGTTTGTGTAAATGTAAAATGTTAGTTTGAAAGATATTTTTATATGTCTCTACAAAGGATGGATGCAAAATTTGACAGATTGATTATTTCGTAGGAATAATTATTTAAAATTTTATTGATTTTTTCGATAAATTGTAGAACATCACTAAGGCACGTTGCATAATTTCCATTCTAGTATAATATCCGGTAATATTTATTACGTCGTGTATCTGAGAAATCGTAAAAGGAATCTATAAAATACCAACATATCGTTTTATTAAAGAAGCCACCTGCGTATAGTTTCTGGGCAATGGCGACCGGATATGTACGCGTAACCGGAAAAGAAAATCGTAATAAGTAATCCGGTGTTTATGTGGAAGTGTTTATTACATCGGCCAGTTATATTTAAGGAAGGTTGTCTGACAATAGATAACTTACCTAGTTAAAATTTAATACCAGTAAAATAAAGGACAAGTAGGGCTTTTGTATTAAGAAGCAGAGGTTTTTATTCTAATTTACTACTATACATTATCTGTTAAATCTTAGCAAGAAACGTAAATATTTTTTGCAATAAAATATAACTGCATTTAATAACGGTGTTTTTTATGTAACGTAGACTATAAAAAACGATGAATCGCTTTTATTGGACATACGGTGAAGTAGTCACAAAAATGTAGCACCGATTAAATTTCGAAAATATATTTAATCTGAATCATTATTTTATCCACCCACGTAACCACATTGCTTACAGAATAATATATTTAAATTCCGAATAATTAAATAATGATATTGATTGTTTTTATTGTTTTATTGCTGGCAATTACACTTTGAGTCATCATAATAATTATTGCTACGAAGTGCAAACTTATTGTTTAATTCTTTAGCGATGACATCTAACCTTACTTCTGTTGACCAATTTAGAATTTATTTATTTTTTATAGAATGAAGAAGAATTGAATAGAATATATATAATTTACTTAGCACAGTAATTAGGGTGTGTGGTTTTTGATCGAAGATCGATTTTGCACTTAAATGTTTATAAACGATGAAAATAATGATCGTGAGGTAACTTGAATATTCTAGAACAAAAAATGCAAAAGGTTACTGACCAAAATGTATTTTATTCGTTTAGGTATGGTGTTAATTTCTTTTCAATGTAAATTTTAAGTTTTAATCATTTATGTTCGATTTTCTGCGTTCAGAAATTTGAAGTATGTTGATTTTTTAATCTATTAATAAAACCATAAAGTTCTTTTAAGCAAATTTTAGCAATGTTTTGTCTAAGAGTTACGTTAAAAAGTCTAAATGAGGTTGAATAATTAATTAGTAATTCAACGAGCCCAACAAGACCGTTATTGGAATAGATTTCGTAACGTCTTGTGGACCTACATTCTATTTTAGCATAGTTGTATCGAATTGCGCATACACATTGCCATTCCTTAGCCAAACAAACCTGTAATTACAATACAAAAACCCTTGAAACGTTATGTACATTATGTAAATAACTTCGTTTCTTTTTTACGAGACAGACCGAATCTAGGTGTCGTCTGATTTTGTATTCATTTAATGTTCCATGTGTAAAACAAAACTATATAAATAAGTTGTTTTGTTGTTATATTGTGTGTAGTAACTTTTTAATTAATGCTATAAAGTTATCCATAAAATGTTTTATTTGAATTTCTTATCGATCGATAAGTTGAAAATTAATTTTATTTTGTAAATGGTGACTTCGACTGGCATCTTTATTTTTTATCATGCTATAAATCAAACGAAACTCCTAAATGTCTATGTCGCCATTTTTGTTTTATTAAACATATGTTTGTTAGCTTTCGACATTTAAATTCTGTAATGAATTTCGTCCACTTAAATGTATTATTTGTTTTGAATATTAATAAATGTAATAAATAAAAATTATATATCATAGGTTAATTAACAAATGAATAAAAATAATATAATGGTATTTAATGACTATTTTTTTAAATGTACTTTACGTAATAATATGCATTTATAACATTTTCTCTTTCTATATAAAAAAATTGTGATGTACTTATAATTATTACCAGAAATAAAAATAAGCTTATTTCACTTTTCTCTGGACCATATAAAATTATTAACATTTCTTTCACTACGGTACGGTTTTAAAATACATTTGCGTGTAATGTCTCTGGATTATCATGCGATCTATTTAAACATAATTAAAGAAAAACTCGTAAAAACTTTCTATTAAAGAGTAAAGCATTTTTTCGAAATTGCTGAAATATGTACAATGTTAAAATACGTATCAGTAATATTAAATTTATGGATGTAATCATAAAGATCTCTGAACTAATTTCTTGCGGGCTCTTTTCAGATCAGGACTCCTTTAGAGGCTTTGTGTTATAAAGTATAAAGTAAGCTATTTTTGGGAACTATACTTTAGTCTAGTTTTAGACAATAAAGTAACATAATACTCCTACGATTCTGCTCATGAAGTACAAGCGCCCGCCGCATTCTCGATTTAGACCGTGCAATATTGCTGGAGAAGTCCACCCGGTTCTTAAATCGCCTAGGTAGACTTCATGTTGTCCACCTCTAAAAGCTCCCTAGGGAGGACTTGATTTTTGCTGGCTATATTCTTTAAGCATTCCGACTCAAAGATATTAAAGAGGACAAAACTTTGCCAATTCTTAGAGATGATTGTAATTACAAATATTAACTACATCATGTAAAATTCTATATTTTTTTCAATTAAAATGTTGATGTTATATATGAAATATTCATATATATCGATACATCACGATATTTTTGGGATCATATGATTTAAAAACATAAAACTTGGTAATATTTTTGGTAAATGGAGTGTTCAGAGTGTGTTCATTATGGGTATAAACCATGATGTTTATTCTAAACAATGTATATTTTTATACTTTGGCTCTGTATAATATAACTTTGCCTTGCTAAGCGGTGGACTCTAGGTAAAATATATGTATGTATGTCATGTGTTCGATTTTAAACGATCTCGTGAATTTTATTCGTAGACAGTGACATAACCGAGCCAGTATTTAACGAATATGATTCGAGTGTTGTGTAAACGATCGTTGGCTCGGTGTACGGTTACCGCTTCACCTGCCTTGCGCAAGCCCGCGCGAAAACATTAGCATTACAAAGCCTGGTGGTTACCGGAGAGCGCTGCGGACAATGTGCCTCTTATACTGACGCCGCAACATTACTTATGTTGGTATGTTAATTACAAATAGGTCAGTGCACCGGTTCATTCATTATACACGACGTGAACTCATGATGCAAATATGACAAAGATTTTTTTAAAATTTTTAGAATTTACAAAAACAATTTGAAAAATCAGCCTTCTGATTTAGTATTCACGTGTAAAAAAAATGAATTACGTAAAAAACGATGGGAATTGATATTTGCGACTGTAGGTAATAATAAATAGGTAATTATGTAGTATTGTCACTGCTCTCAAACAATTTAGAGGATAAACAGCAGCGTCCTTTGCGTAAGAATTTAAATTTAACTTAAATTTGGCGAAATGTAGCCACTCTCTTACTTAATAGTTAACTACAGAAAATTAATTATTGCTATTCAAATAATTAACATTTTTTACCTCATTTTGTAAGGAAATGTTACTTTAATAGTTTACTTTTAGTATTTTTTGCTTATATTATTACTTCATACAAAGTTTAAAAATTACGTAACAATAGATACTTTCGATAAATTTCTATATATTTCAAAAATAAGTGATTAAAAATATAGTGGAAATGACGACCATTAATCTGCTCTTGGCTTTTGTAGAAGGTTGCTCCATAAACTATAAGATTGATATAAAAACCTTATGATATATACAAAGTACTCATAGTAATAAACCAACATCATAATTAAAATGTTTTTCTCTGACATTCCAGAAGAGTGAGATATAAAGCATCTTTATTAGTAACCTGATCATCTGTCTCTTTTGTTCACTACAATCAATAATTGCATATATTCAATAATATGCTGTTTACTGAGACATTATTTGAAGGTCTTTTCCCGGTCAAGACTTTATATAAAATCAGTTATGCTATTCAAGGATAGTATGGTCAAGTTTTATAAACCACCTTTGAACATGTACTGAAATCTGATCTCTGATATGACATATATACAACATGTATTACAAATCTGGATATAGATAGGATAGCTCATTTTTAGCCAATTAATGTAACGTACATTCTTTTCAAAAAATAATAACTTAATGGTAATATAGTATGAAAAGGCGTTTCCAAAATTTGAATCTTACGCATTAAAATTAATTATTTTATACTATCTGTGCGTGCAGACTTCATACTGCCATAAGTTAACATATTTAAGAGTGATCACTTTGTACAAGATAATTGTAAATGTATATAAAATCGTACAAATAAGTTAGGCTTTGAAACATTGTATATTCCTTTAAAGCCTCTACAATTATAAGCAATCTCCCTGTACATGTGTTATATAAATAAAAATGAATAGTCAAATATGTTGGTAAGCGTAAAACTCAAGAATTGGTCAACCAATTCGGCATTTATTTTCTATTTTCGTTAAGCTACGAAAAAGTTTTAATAGAAAGGAAAAATGTAAAAATTGCGCTGAAAATAGTAAAAATACCACTTTTTGTCAAGATAAACCACAGAGTGAATTATAATATATTATTAATATTTTTTTATTAGATTATATAAAATATAATCCTTTGCAGTCAAATAAATGAGCTCAATTAAAACCAGAAAAGGCGTGTTCGAAAGTAAACACAAAATAACGTGTACCATAAAGGTTGATAATGAAAATATAATTCTTCTTTGTTATTAGTAAAATAAATCTATAAATAAAGTCATCATTGGAACCGCAACACATTCTTTTTTTAATAACTTTTTGGCGGCATGTCAGCAATTTTTGACATAACGAAATCTTACAAAAACGATAGTTTTAAAAAGGTATGGTGAGATAATACATGGAATTTTTTCGAGTTTTTCAAGTTGATATAATACTATAAAAATGTAAAAGTAAATGTTACGCTACTATCATTAACTCATTTAATGAGAAATATCGTTAAGTCACGCGTAGATTGCGTGCAGTTATGTCTAAAGCCGTTATGGAGGAATTTATTGTCAATAATCAAGTAATATTTTTAAAAATAATATTTCGACGTAAAAATCATTTAATAATAATGTTACGTTGGATAGCGGTTTTAGATTAAAAAGCTTATTTAAACGGTATTATCAATGAAATTATAAATAAAGTAATTAAAAAAATATGTAGTAAAATAAATCGTTTTTATGAAAATTATTCAACTTCTTATATAACTGGTATACAGTACATATCCATGCAATCGTATGTCAATTTTATATTCAATATTTTAACGAATAAATTTTTAACGAATTGCGTATCCATTTTGTTACTTATTTTGAGACTTAAGACTGAAATCGATTCTTTTGTCTGTTAATAAGTTTACAAATAGTAGGGTCAAATTTTATTATTTTGACAGTTAACTATAATGCTACTGAAACCGCTATACCGCGCCTTAGTGAAGCGCGGCGAGGCGGGGGGCGAAGAACAGATTGCTTGAGCCGATACTCTACCCGTCTCGCCTCGCGCATACATATATATACATACACATATATATTTACACACATATATACATACATATATATTTATATATATATATATTTATATATATAAATACTATAATACTATCGTATATTTCGTGAAATCAATACAGAAATGAATTGATATACACCATTTATGTTCCATTGAAATCAAATGTCAACTATATCAATTGCAAGGTTCTAATTTATTAGATCTTCTCTTATGTTAGAGCATCATAAGCGCCTTTTCGGATACTAATCCATATCGATCTTCAGATTACGCCTTAGTATGACGACAACAAATATTACACAAGAATTAGCAATTCGTGCTTATTTTGTACGACTATGTCGAGATTAAATACTTATTATTAAACTGTCATTATTGACAGATCATTGTTCTTTTTTTTAAATATGTACATTGTCGTATCTTTACGTTACAAACGTTTCAATATTGTTTTTATTTGAGAAAATATATGTATAAATGCTTACTTATGACAATTCATGGCAATTATACATGCGATAGAAACGGTCATAATACAGTTTTGATTGCTATCAAACGATTTTACAATAAAATAAAGTTTACGCGGTTAGTTAATTATCAATTCTAATGGAGTTTTATGTTTTCATTTTAAAACTTTTTAAATGGTATTTTTATTATTGAAGTTATTGCCCTGATGACCTATATTTCAAAATGCTTTACGAAAAAAAAATAACGTCTGGATATGAATGGTTGTAGATTTATTACGTGTTACTTGCAACACTTCTACCGACATGAAGGCCGTACTATCAAATCTTAATCTCTCTTAATTTTTAATCTTCTAGTTTCATAACGTCCTATTCGTTTTGGTTTGTGGCTGTAATGCGGGGTTGCTATATAATTTAGGTTAATTTTTTATATTACTTTGATAATTAAATTGATCGTATTGCTGCGAATTATAATTCGCAGCAATACGATCAAATTATACTTATTGAAAAAACATATAAATGAAAGCAGAAAATAAGTGTATTGTATTTAAATATATTAAAACGTGAACATGTTTATTATTATTTTTTAATAATAGGTGTTTGGTTTTTTTAATAATTTGTTTATTAATAGGTGAAAGAATTTATTATAAATTCTTTCAAATTCTTGATAGTTAATATTGCTTGATGTTTGAATTTCATGTAAATATATTTTTTTAAATATAGTGTATATTTATTGAGAGCCACAAATAATCCTTTAAAGGACCGCATTTGGCTCGCGAGCCGTAGTATTGGGCATTTTTTTAATGTAACTCAATTGTAATAATGCAAAGTCATATGTTAATTAATTAGATCATTTATACGCATATTGTAATATGGGTTGTTAGTTTTATTAGCCCATTAATGCAATGACAATGACAGGTGCTATCAAATTAGAAAAGTTTCCTTAAGCACTATTGTTTGTCACCAAATATAGAAACTTCCGTAATGCTTATCTAGGTGACATCTGTCTAGATGCGCGTATAATGCACACAATCACTTTAAACAAGAGTGTATGTGTTTCATGCAGCATAAATATGCACTAATTGTATAAATAAAAGGTGAAGATCTAAAATTTTAGAGATATAGCACTACCAATACTGCTGTACCGCGCCTTAGGTGCGTACGCGGCGACAGGGGAGTGGGCGGATATCGGCCGCGCTTTAACAGCGGCGCTTATGACCTTTATTCCTAGATCCCCACCTCACTGTATTTCTGCAACAAATTCTAGCATACACGAGATTTGATATTTAAATGCATAGTGTTCTAAAGTTATTTTTATGATAAGTAATAGTGGAAGTAACTTCTATGAATTATTTCTAGATAAAATATCATAAGAAACTATTTATGTTGTCTTTGTTTATGTAGTTCAATCGAAAAAAAAAAATAGTTAAAAAATTTTATGTCAAATTTAGCTGTTTCTCTTTCAGAACTATATTTATTTCACAAATCAATTGCAGCGTCAGTTTTAAATGTTAAAACATTTTATCTCTTGTCAATCATTAGATGTTTTTGGCATTTGGCGGCCATGATTGGAAGACGCATGTTAGATTCATTCGCTACAATCAGTTTCCTATTGTTGTACGTTAAGGGATACCTTCACACGTCCGAATCGTATACCGATCGGTTCCAGTCCCGTGTGAAAGTTGCATCACACGCCTGCAATGGGTTTTCATGGCCTTGTATATCGGCGGTTTGCGCAATTCGTTTATCCGTTTTTATTCTTTCTTGTGTTTTGCTTTCGATGTTTTAACAAAAATGATTTTTAGGTTACTTTTATTTTTTATATTTTATATAGATATTAAAATGGTAACTTACACTGTTGTCTTATTAACCAAATCAGCGTTTTAGAAAGAATCTCGCTTAAGTAACTTAGTTTGAAGGTTCCTACAGAATACTTTGCGACAGAAACCTTCTCTCAAGCTGTCACTCAATCCAAAATTCCAACTTTAGGGTACAAAAAAAGGACGAACCTCGACTTGGTTAATTGCTATTCCCTGTCTAACATTACTGTCATTCCGAAAAGCGAGCAACGAGAAAAAAGCGGCGAAAGGAGCGGCACTAGAGTTAGTGACGTTAATATATAATATGAAGATATTGTGTTAGTATGTCATCCATAGCGTAATGAACGATAGTGTTCTAGAGCGACCATGAAATTAGTTACTGCAAAGAAGTCTATAACAAGTGAACAACCGTCTCACTTATCTATATAGATAACATTCTTCATTTAAAAATCAATTTAAAAGAGCCTAAAGCTTAAAGGTTTAAGGATTTTTTTTATTTCTAGTACCGTCTGATAGATAAGAATACATTTAATGATATGACAGTAGTGTACGAATAAATGCTTGTGCGTATTCGAAACGTCCGGTAGGTAAGCTCAGCGACAATAACCCAGCGCCGACGGCTCCATAGAGTCGGTGAAAACGCTCCCACACCCATTGTTCCGAGAGGAAATGCCATATCCATTGTGTATTTTGTACTCGCGTCCATACAAACACGAAAAATCAACTCGTGCGCATACTCCGTGTGCATTTGTTCACACACTAACGACCCCTGTATTAGTGCGTTGGCAGTTCATTCAATATTAACCTATGTAAGTATTTATTCCGAAGTTATATTATACGATCAACTTCGTTTCAGCATTTTTGTATATAGTCAATTTTTAAAGTACATAAATAAGTCCAAATCTCAAGTTAAATTCAAGTTGCTTACTTCTAATATCTGGCACACTAGGTCAACTGAAGACTGGCTGTGTAAGACCAATGATCATGGCGATTGAAAAAGGATCACGCGATATTTGAAACAATATGCACTTGGACTGACACTCGAAATACGTTAAATATTCCAACTGAAAGTGCTATAGAGAAAAGTTATTTATTTATGATTCATTTAAAATGTTTCAGAGTTATGTAACAATGGTTCTCGAAGGTGTCAAGGGTTTAGTCATATTTTTTTACACAGTCTAAATAAATCATATTCACGTGCACGAAAGCCATGACATAAATCAACAAGACAATGTGCAATTTACCAACGTGTCATATGATTCCACCGATAAATTACGTCGTTAAATAAAACATATATAAACTCATTGCACTTTATTTAACATACTCTTCTAAATACAACGCTATCCGTAAATATACATAATATTAACTTATTATTAACTTTAGAAGATATTTATTATTGGCCGTCTCACGCTCGCACTGTCTTTTGTGTGTGAAATTTCATAAAATCTATTATCATTAAATAAATTTCAAGTATCTAATAAAGTTTTGGAATGAATTGGTCTTGCTTGTAGATTAAAGATATAATTGTTCACGAAAGTTCGTCCGATTTTGTTGGGGTCTCTTTCCAAATCACGGTGCGGTTGGAACCCTCTTATAATATGTTTAAATATATGCTAGTGTATAGCATTCAATAATAATATGTAACCACTTCAGTACGTATTGACAAATATGCAAGAAGAGTTCAACTTGATAGAAACAAGAGTCAAATATAGCTTCCTATAAGAGCATTCTTCAAATTAAAATACATGGATACGATTGTTTCAAAATAGTATTCTGAAATGAACCCACGATAAAATCAATAACTTTTTGTGTTCACTTTCCAAGATATCATTAATCCATTATTTAGAGCAATTCATTACCAAGTTTAATAATTTGTTATAATAATTACTAATCGGAATATTTTATGACTTTTTGTTACTTTATAAATTTACAGCATTATAATATAATCAGGAGAGACAGAATTTAATTTAAAATCATACACAGTTCCCAACAAGAGTTAATAATTATACGACGCCTAGAGAAATACGTGAGCGGCTTTCGTTAGGTCCTATTGGAAATCTTCGGGGAAGGTTTATATCCACTAGTGGGCGGACGTCTTACAGTTGAAATGATGACGATATTCATTTATATACATAGCAAGGCGAAAGTGTAACAGTGAACAAATGAATACGACAAATTCCGTCCGAAAATATTTAGTTTTATATCGAAACAATTAATTATGTTACATCTAAGAAACATCCGCCATGTTTTACATTTGTATTACATCGCTAATATTATTGGACTTTACATCAAGGTGATAAGGTTAATTTTAGTTTGAAAATAAAAATAAAATAAATTACGTTCCGTTGGCCGACTCTTTAAAAATCAAGATACGTTGCGTAAATAATAAATATGTGCGAGTTGTTACGAAAATATTCACTATGCTGTATGTAATAAGAACTGTGTTGCAATCGTCGGTGTACGGGATTAGACTGCCTCTAATTAGTTCAGCGTGGTCTGCATCAATTACAATCAGATTTTGATATTTTGCAATATCCTTAAATACACAACCCTGACGCAAAGAGAGCGTTGTACAACCCTAATATATCATGCCACAATTTTGCAATAATTTTACGTTTTTCTGTATATTTTGCAAAACTGTTGAAAATATAAGCAATAAAATAAAATATATCTAAAGTTATTCGAGGTACTGTTAATATTTATAAATATAATGTAACTTTTTTTAAAAACAATAATAGCTTAATAGTTGAGTTGAGTTTCATTCCCGGAACAGAAATTAGGTTAAACGTATTCGTATAGTACCTTCATTTGCCGTCTCAATGCATCGCACATTCTATCCAAAAATCTACGGTTACAGAAATAATAAAAAATGTAATAATAGTAAATTCGGATTATTACTTATTAAAATGTGTTATTGTATACTACAGGTTTATACAGACTTTATATTGCCAGAAGTCACCTAGTCAATTTTCATGGAGAAAACAAATCGTTAAATTAATTTTTATGTTAAATATTTTAAAATGTCCTTTACTTCCAAATGAGCTATGTGTTTACTCCTTTAAAGCTTTAACACCTACTTTCAATTACCATGTATAATATATACGATTATTGCACAAATGTTCCTCAATTAAAGAAGACCTGCGTTCCAACAATATGGACATCACATGTTTATCAAAAACATATTTATCTTAAACTAATTAATCTCGTAAACATGTAATATACGTTATTGCTTTTTATTGGAAATCTCAATAAACAACATCAATCTATGTTTTATTTGCGCGTTTTGAATATACGAAGGTGACTTTGCACGAAGATGGATGATAAAAAAACAAAGATTTTATTTACATAAAACCGTTCATATTAACCAGGGTGATTACATAACTTAAGTATCCACATTATAATATAATTTATTACCTTGAAAAGCATCACTTGTAATTTTAATCTAACCGAGAATAATTAAAGTTCATGTTCGCGCCATAATCAGCAGTGACATATTCCGCATTACAGATAATAAATGTTCTGAATATAACACTTTTAGAAATTACATATTTCCCGCGTATACCTGTAATTTAAAATAATAACTAATATTTTCTGTTATTTCAACTTATTGTTTATACTTAGTTGCAAGAAATAAAAAAAAATCATAAGTCCTCTTTGGTCGTTATTCATTTGTTTAAATTGTAAAAACATGAACTGTTGTAAATATGACAAGTTTTTTTTCTTACTCTATTAAGTATTATATGAACAACCAAATTGAATATCTTTTTTGAATCCATCTATTATTAGAAATAAATAGATTAAAAATGAAACTTAAATAACTATATCTCCATTTAAAAAATTACAAGATATTGACAAAGCACGTTTTGCCAATAGTAATAAATGTTTAATTATTTAATAAAACGGGTAATATTTACTTCCTAACTTTTTGGATTAGATTATGGAATGTAGGGAAATAAACTTATTATTCATTGGATTTATGTTTTAAAAAAATGTGTTTTAGGTTAACTTGTTTTGGTTGTCTGTCATTTAAAATAAAATTAAGCTTATTTTTTTTTGATTAATTTGTATTTGTATGTAATAATGTTATCTTCATTTGCAATCCTTAATAAATACTCGTCACTTCTGCAAAACACTTCTTTAAAAGTCAACAAATGCTTCATGCGTCTCAGTTTATTATTATATTTTATTATAATTCTGCATATATAATCAAATTCCTCAAGATATCTTAGACGTTCTTTGTATTAGTTATAAATCTAGAATTAAATGTATATAATTATATAAATCTTATTATAGCATTTAAGAATGTTAAGTTGATCGAAATGTGTGGACCTTGGTTTTTTGACTCATTTAAATGGTTGAAATACTAAATTACTTAAAAAGAGCAAATGTTATGTTTCTTTCCAGCTCTTCTCAGCAAATCAGCATTCCAATGGTAGCTTAATATTTATAATAATAAAATAATTGAGGTTTGATGATGTGTACTTCAAAAGACATATTTTAAATTAAAAAAAAATGCAATTACACCTTTAAACTTCTACACAAATATATACCGACTTCTTATTTTCTTATGTTCCGAACGTAGCCTTTCGCTAACCTCGTTTTAAACTGGAGTACATGTGTGTATATTGTTTTTAACCCGGTTGACTTGAAACAACTCCGAGTTGTCACAAATTGTCAGTCAGAAAACGCCTTAGGCAAAAAAAAAACGAAATTCTTTTGCGTTATTTTTGGTTGAATTTACATAATTTTGTTTTGAACCTTCGACCGGTTCAGGGTAAACTACTGCGCATTATTGTGTTCGTCGTCAAAAATAATATAATACGTAATATCTCAAAGGAGTGAATGTGTAGGTTATTTGGCAACAAAAATCTTTAAAGATTTTACTTCTATTTCCAATCACCCTCTACAAAGTAATCACTGTGAAACATGTTACAATTACAATTCTACAGGACACTAACTTCTTACAGTGCGAATTTTGAAAAACCTTTCTCTTACTACTTATTGATTTTGAAATACGGTGTATCATACATTCATTTACAGAAAACAAACTGTACATTCCCCTCTTTAAATCTTTTACGCGTATCAACAATCATCTGTATAAAAATAAATTGCAAAGATGGTAGTAAAACCTTTACCGTAAAGAAACTGAGTACGATTCACAAAAGAATGTACAACGAATCGATTTATATATATATGATATTATTAAACAATATTTCCTTTAGTTTAATAAGTCAGTAAAATGAACGGATCGACGAGCGGGCAAAGATCAGCATAGTTAGTACGCGGCTTGCATACGTATGGAGACAAATTCATCAGTGTATAATTCAAGAGGTACAATTCAATGGAATTCCGAAACGCCTTGTCGTTAAATTCTTACAAAGGCTTCGTTAGCGCACGCGTAAAATCTGTCTTTAAATGCGAACTTAACATTTTCGTGGAAAATTCCAGTAGATTTAACAATATTTACGTAATTTCGTTAATATTTCGGTTAGTTATAGGACACACATATTTTTTTAATTTAATTTATTATGTATTGCCAACAGAATCAACAATGTTATATACAAATAGCAAAAAAAAGATAAAAACTGAATGTGATTTGAATGACAGGCAACCACAACACGCAAAGGATTAAAAAAAAAAACAAAAATCAGATCACAGAACATCAAAATTTTGAAATTTGTGTTTACAATGACATGTTCGTAACTAAATCCATATTTTAAAATTTTGGTAGGTTATTATTTTTATATTTCTAGTTACCTATTTATTCATATATATCAGAACGCTATGGATCGTCAGTGTTTTAAAACATTGTGTTTTTTGTATTGTATTGTATGTATTAGATTTAATTGTTATATTATAAAAAAACATTGTTTACTTTAGTCCAATATGTGATAGTTATTGCAAACATTCTTTTAACGTTTACTCTATTTACGTATTTAAAATTTTGATATAATTTTCCGAATTTATACGTAAAATTTTTGAGTTTATTAAACTTTTTAACGCTATTAAATATTATTGTATGTAAATATAATGTCAAAGGTCGATTTATGTATTTATATTAATTTATTTTTTAAAAAATATAAAAAACGTTATGTAATCTGTATTTTGGTTTTAGTAATAAATGAAATATTCGAAAATTATTAAATCGATACGTACTGATTGCATTTTCTTAATTTAAGTAATAAAGGATTTTAAGTGTTCACTTTTTTAAGTCTATTTTTTATCTGTCCCCGCAGACTGCACTATCACAAGTTATTAGTTTGCACTTCACTTTATACGAGGTCATTATTGGAAATAGGTGAAAAGCTGTAAAGTTTTTTGCCAATAAATGAGTTATACATAATACTCAATAATCAAACTGTATTTATTTGTAAATTTTATTTTCGATAACCCCGATAATCGTTTATTGTTAATTAAATATTAGGTACCATGTTCATATAACAAATAAGAATTTGAGAACGCTATGTGCCTCCTACATTCAAGTCGTCCTCGTCGGTTATTTTTTTTATTGTACTGCACTCGAGCGCCGTGGGCGATGAACTTGACAGGCATAATGGCGGGAAGGCGAAAACATTTGACGTCTTCACATGTTTTTCGTTTATTAGATTAAATATTTGGCCGTACGTTTTATATGACCAATGTTTATATATGCATTTGTAATTTATTTAAATACTTTATTACTCAGACATTTTAATTATTTTAATAAAAATATTATTGCGCAGTTAAAAAGTATTTTTTTTATATTGTTGTTATGGTTTCACAATACCCTGTGTATCTGCCAAGTTTGGAAACTTCTGAGAACTTTTATATCTGTTCATTCATGTCAGCTGTCAGATGCCCACTGCAGTGATTTCCCGTAACCTTGATCAAGTCGTAGGTACATCTTGTAGAGCGCCTGCGTCGCGTCTACCGTCGTCCCTCGAAAACCTTTCCTCCCAATGTCTGCACCAACAATATGCCTGCTCACTGCTGCCCACTTTAAACGTGCGATTCTTCGAATTACGTTCTTATGTTAATAGTATTCGTTAATTTCAATCAAAATGTATTTAAAAATACTTTAATTAATAACGATAGTATTGTTTTAATAGTAGTACATGTAAATATAAAGTAGGTTTTGAAATAAAAAAATCAATTTTTCCTCATTTTTAATCAATGCGTCATTCTTGTACAAATGTACCTATATATAGTTTTGTATAAAGGAACAACAAGTATTGTTGATTACAATGTTTATTGATAACTTATTTTGATTGAAGATTAAATAATTAATTTATTATAGTGATAAAATTTGTAATAAGGGACGTAGACTTCAAGATGGTTACCATGATGGCATAGGCAGAATTCTTAGAAACCTTTTATACCTCGGTAATGATGTAATCGCTTAGTTTAGTTGTGACGAATTGCAGACAAACTTTGTTGAGTTCAAATAAAATAATAAAAATATAGATATTACCTTCCAAGATTTCGCGCATGCGGATACAGCGGTGTAGATTCCTAGTATTATGAGCTTGGTTTACATTGTTTTTTACGGGATTAAGGAAAATTATTTTGATATAAAGTCAAAGAGGATGGAATTCTATGTATGAAGACTATAATATATTAATTATAATTAATTCTAGCTGGATTTTTAATCGTCTAAATGCTAATTCGACGAATGAAATATAATTGCAGTATCACCAGTATGTTATTTGTCTAGTTATGTTGGCGACTGACTGGATCATTTAAAACCTTTTTATATTTTCATTTGTTTTTTATAATTTTTATAGTGACATTTATTGTTACCTAGTTTTGTAAAATTATAATTGAATCACCACCAACATTTTTATTTATTTAATCTGTTTATACAGTCCACACGCTCGCCAATTAGTGTAACCTCGGGTATAACTATCTTTTTTATGACTATTAAATGAGGAGATAGTAACCGAGATAGTCTGGCCGATTGGCAAGTATTAGTATTAGTAAGCATTGTGAAGTAATATTTGGGAGGTTGCATTGTATAGAACAGATGGCAGCAAAGGCCTTAGGGTTTTGAAGTTGAAACCACAGACAGAAAAGCGGACAACGACAGTAGATGGTAGACATAAATCTTATTAATGGCGTCTGATGACCGGAGACTAGGTACTGGCCATTTCAGACTGGTCATATTGAAAATGTTTGGAGGGAAGCCTATGAAAAAAAGATAATGATGGAGTTAAAATATATTCGATGCTATTCTCTGTCACTATTTATGTATATTTAAAGAAATTACACATAATAAGTATTCTTGGAAATAACAATTATTTCGCAGAAATGTTTTCTCTTATATATATCATTCTAATGTCGATAAAATGGACAAATCAAAATCAATTCAGTTTATTAACCACAGTTACTAATTATACGCATTCTAGAAATTTCTCTTTGGAAAGCGCAAATGTGAAGGTGCGTATACTATTTCAACTGCAATCTTATATTCGATTCGTTACGCAAGATGAGTTTGATGTAAAAGGTAAATGAGAATCAAGTAACATTAGTTTTTGATTTGATCATACTGAAGTTTTGATTTTTGTGTGGTATTGCAACTATGGATTTATCTGGTAAGAGATCCATCGTGTTTTGACTTAGTAGAACTTAAAAAAATCATAGGTAGTGCATCTATACTTAAAATATTAATTCCTTAATTAGAGTAATTTGAACAAATAAAACTAGTAAAGTTTCTTCTACTGTTTAATAGCAAGACTAATTCAGTTAATTTGTGTGAATTACCGTCGTACATTCTTTTTGTTTTAAGAAATCGCAACACTTCGGTGTAAGAGGCTGCAAACGATAATCCTGACGAATCAGGCACAACACTTTTGACACGTGTTGCCAGAGATGCAATTATAAACGCACAGCAAATTTTTCAGCACAGATTTCGAACGGTTGTCATCATCATCCTTTTATACGGCAGATGTCCAATGCTGGACATACGTCTATAGATTTGAAAAAAGATCGGTTAGAAGCGGTTAAGAATACGGGAAGCCTTATTTTAAAAGTATAAACGAACTGTCTAAAAAAAAAGAAAGGGAAAGCAGTTTTTTCCTTTACATATGTGTTATCTTCTCTCAATAAATCAATGATCAACAAATTTGATATACGAAATTCGAGAAATAGGTAATAAAATTGACAAGGAATTAAACCACCCACCAGCTGAAGGTCTGAATATGGTCATTGTCTCTGATCAGGAATGAAGAGATCTGTAGAATAATGAAAATACTCGATATAATCAAGCCGATTTACATGTCAAGGTAGCAGTGGACACTACATGGTGCAAAGAAAAGATGTCCGATGGTTCTAGTCAAGCGCAGCTTTTGGCGTCCAACTACACGGTGGGTATGTGACCATGTTGAGGTCGTGACTCTAGATGCAGGCCGCTTTCTATCTCTGAGGTCTATGTCACTGGAGGTTCTATGATTGAATGATGATAAAAAAAACAGATCAACTTAATTCACAATGAATCAATTGCTGTAAATGTCTGCGTGTATATTTTGTTATTTAGTACGATGCATGTTTTTGTCTCTCTGCAGTTCCTCATAGACTAAACACTAAACCTAAGCCATTGTATTCATCTACCATATAGTTATATAACAAAACTTATTTTCATGGCGTGACGGTGATCTCAGATTACACAGACCGTAACATTTGGTTTTCCACGAGGCTTTAAATCAACTTCGTATATCGTTTTCTACGATTCGCATGTTTTTGTTTTAGTACAAACGGAATTAACAAATGCAATTTATCGAGTGAGTAATTAGTTTAAAATTTGAAACAAACATTCGATTTTGATTTTTATTGGTAGAAAAAAAAACTCCATAAGATTAATAAGTCTAAACGGAGATGGATAAAATAAATAACGATTCTGTCATCGCTGATTTCGTATATATTTATTAATAAGCTTAAATTCCGATGTAGGAAAATATCAAAGCTTGTTAATTATTTTTATTAAATCTCTGTCTTAATTATTATGCATTAATTTAGCTGACCCGACAGACGTTGATCTGTCTTAGCTATGAATAATAAATTCGAACATTAACGAATATACAAAAAAATATCAAATACAGAGTGTTATTTCCCAATTTTCTGGTGCGTACGTAATGTTGATGTTTTTTTCGAAAGTGATACGGATTGAAACCTCCCTTTTATTTTGACACCGATGTTTAATAAAAATAATTCAGTCACAAGCGTAAGTCGTCCCAACAAAAAAAAAAAACTCAGTGAAGTGTCAATGTCAGTGAATGACATATATATGAGAAATGTCAGAATGTCTGATGAGAGTGATGTGTTTTGTAGTGTAATTATGTCGCTACACTTTTATAATAATGACACAAGCAACTCACAAGTTGCTAAGTTATATGTAAAGTCGTACCCAGTTAATTACGTGAGCAAGGGAAATTAGGGTTTATTTAATATACCAACAGATCCAGTGCTGGTCGCTTTACACTAAACACACGAAGGCTCGGTTCACTACATATTAAAATTAATTATTGTTTACGATTCGTCCTTGCAGACTTAGTTGCAGAAGTGATTTTCCTTTTGCATTTCAATAAGAAAATATATAAAGTAACATATTTCAGTTTGATCACATTATAAAGGTGATTGGAAAAAGGAGTAAAAGCATTAAACCTTCTCAGGAAAAATATTTAATGCTTTTACATCTATAACCAATCACTCTGTATACGTATCAGACGTCTTTCACAACCATAAAACAATTCTAGAAACCCAAGAAGTATTTATAGACATATACCAAAGAATGAGTCAAAAAATCTGTGATAAGCAATGTATATATAAATAACCGTGATTCGGGAACGTAGTTGAGGGAAGAAAAGTGATCCAAGGAAAGAGGATTTACAAGTGATGAAAGGTAGATTATACAAAGCGTAAAAGAATGATATAAAAGACAATGTGTAGGAATAAATGCAGAACAAAAATTTAAACTCGAAAAAGTTATTTTACCAGATTTTATAATGTTTCTGGCCCTCACAAAGCAGATGAACCGAGTGGCTTCCAAAAACAGGAAAATATATAGAAAATAGACATGTACCTAACTCCTTAAAGAGGTAATAATAAACCAAGGTAGAATATAACTGTATAAGATCGACCGTATCAAGGTGACATTGACCATTCATATCGGTGGTCAACAATGTATCGTCTGATATGTGGATGTAACCGAGATGCGGTTTCACGGTGGAATAATTTCCTTGTTATTCAACACCTAACCACCACCTTAGCTAACATATTCATACGATTTCTCCTGTCTGTAATTAATTTTAAAATTATAATTCTTAGCATATTACATGCACTAATTATCACAGACAAAAATGGTAGAAAGAAAAACATATATATAACTTAAAAATTGAAATTGTCGCTGGATGCAAACAGCGCAGGATCGGTCATTGTGACAATTATAGAGAAGGCCTACTGATTGCAGCGGGCGTGTAAAGGCTGACCTGAAAGAATATACCAGTTGTAAAGGTTGCCAGAAGATGGCAGTGGCAGTCACACAACGAAGAACAAATGGACGCAAATGGAAAAGCAGAGTAGGATGTCCACCCACAAGTTGGACAAGGTATACCTCATACAGTTTGCCTGAAGACACTGGAAGCAGGCCACTTCACACCTGTCCTATTGGAAATGTATAGTTAAAGTCTATTCTCAACAGCTAGGGTCCGACATCTGAAACGATAATGTTGATAAAATGACCAGTCTATATCGAAGACGTGTGCGAACTTATCTTCCTGTGTTCGGAATTTTTACGTTTTATTTACGTTTAATTTTTTGACACATGAATAAATATTAATATAAATTATAATAGAATTCTAATAATAATGCGAGGAGATTGGTTACAGGTGCAACAGTTTTAATGAGGTAATTATATGTACTTACTATGAAACTATATGATACTCCGTATTAAAAAATTAAATGCTTATTAAATAATAACAAACGTATTACATATTAGAGTTAATTTTAGTTGACAATCTGTCCTTGCAGACCTTATACCGCCAGAAGTTGATGGCGACTCGCATTCCAATAGAAACACATATATAAATGGAATATATTAGGTTGACCGGAAAGTTATGTCGCTTTCTTAAGTTAAATTCACACGACTACACTTTTAATAAGTATTTATTTCTAATCAACAATATATCCACCTTCGTTATCAACAACCGTTTACTATCTATAGCATACAAATTTTCAATGCCGGAGTGGTAAAAGTCAATCGTTTTTTTTTGTAAAATATGTCAACAGGAACGACATTACTTTCTGAATCGCCTAATATTTCAGAGTCATCACCTTATATAGTATGACCGGAAATAGGTGCAGAAGCTTTTTGCTGATCAATACACATTTATATACCTCTAAGGCTTCTGTAGCTATAATAAATCAGCCTGTATATAGAAAAACTTACATATTTTTAAAGCATGTTGAACAAAATTAATTTATACACGAAATAAATTAACTGTAAACAGGCAATAATTTTGCATGACCGCTTCTTTATACGCGTGGCGAATGGCTCGATGCACTGAGCCACGAATAAATGCTTAATGAGTTTTACACGAAATCGTAAGTAATTGCGCGTTTGATTGATCGATTTTGACAGCGTACGGTATGCTAATTACGCACGAGAAATAACATTAAATTTTATAATGACCATACATCCGAATATAATCGGGAAAAGGATTGGGTTAGCTGGAGACAATAACAGAGATTCAACTCTGTGTCAATGTTTGATTAATGATCCACATTATCAATCATAGGAACGAACGTAAGGAGATAATTCAATGGTTGTTCATTATTTTTATCCAGGCATCAATTTATTAATGTTATAAATACTTTTAATGCAGAACTAATTACAAATGGTGCAAAAGTTTTGGGGAAAAATCATAGTGATATTGGGAAAAGTTTAAGACACGAATACCAAAGTGAGACCACTCGGCGACAGGCTAGGATTAACAGACGGAATAGAAGAAATAAAAGAGCAAAAAACGTGTAAATATAAGGGGATCGAATAATGTTGTTTCTTTCAACATATTTTATAGAAAAACCGATTGATTTTTACCGCTCCGGAATTGATTTTGTATACTAGATGGCAAAAGGTTGTTGATAACGACGGTGAATATATTGTTGATTAGAAATAAAAACTATTAAATATGTAGTCGGGTGAATTTAACTTAAGAAAGCGAAATTACTTTCCGGTACCCCTAATATATGTACAGCTACCATTGCCAATTTCACTTACAATATCATTTAGAAAATTTATTACAAAAATAGGTTAACATAAACATTGAAGTAAAAGAATTCGAAAAAGTTACGGTAAAAAGAGACAGTTATATCTCACTCTGATCCGCCAACCGTCACGAGCGAGTCGGTAGAAAGCTGCTTGAAGTGCACATTACTTGTAATTAATTCATACGAATAAAGATGTAGATTCTAACGTATGTTCACACGTTCGTTGTTAAAGTTTTATTTTAGGGCAACATTAATAGAACATTCTATTTTTTTTTCATAAATACAACTCCGTGTTTATGGTAATTGGCATAAAGCTGTAAAGGGGTGAATGTATAGCTCATTTTAATAATATTCAACTAATAGTATACCCATTCCAAAAATAAAAAAAACAAAAGTTTCAGAAATAATTAAAAACGTAATGATAATTTTATAAGATAGAGATGAGTATGATAATTATTATTGAATTTTTAATTGTTATTTACTATCTTTCACTGCAGACTGTACTGCCAGAAGCTCTAAGCCTGACGCATTTGAAAAGAAAAAATAAATCAATTTTACATATTTCATAGTAATTATACATGATTATTCGATATAGGCATAAACACTTCAAAGGTTTTACTGAGAAATGACTTATACATTAACTCTTTTAAATCTTTTACACCTGTAATTAACCACTCTGTATATTATCTGTAGAAATATAACCGTCAATCCCATAAACTATTCTTCTCTTAGCTTAAATATTAATAAAAATGTGAATGTATCACTATTATATGAAATATAAAAATATTTAATAACATATTTCCAAAAGAAATAACGGAATAAGCGAGCGATTATAAATGATACATTAAAATATTTATATATTTTCTATAATACATTTGAAGCTTTATTATTTTAAACTTTATTATTTATTATTTAAAAACTTATTAACGAAAAAAGCGAATTAGAGAAAGTTAAAAAGTGACAGCACGAACATGTTGATGTTATTATTGAAAGGCGCCATTTTGAAAAGAGCGTTGACATTTTCGTGTTCGATCCAAAACATGTTTATCATTAGTGTTATTATATTACAATTTACAATATTAATATGCATATCTTTCACTTTTAACTTTTTCTATCGAATACTTCAATATTCACAATAATTTAAACTGCCTTGGATTGGCGAAAATTATATAAATCCGTTTTTTATTTCTATTAAATTTATTTTTTGTTTTACCTTTAATAACGGTTTCGAGCAGTAACAACTAGCCATAAATTTAAAAAATCAAATAACTGGGTCCTTATTTTCTTATATCCTTACCATATATAATTCTTATATATGGTAGTCTTTGTAAGTAATATCTTGTTTGTAATAATTCTTGCTTAAAGAATCAATAAATATATTTATTATTTATTCCTTCTTCTATTAAACATTTCGATACTTAATTAATAAAGTAAATACATAACCAGGGAAAAGGCGTAAGATAAACAAGGCTGAACCAAGGTGCCGCCAATGTCGCGCATTGTGCACAAAATGGCGGTACATTGTCTATGGCACAATGGCGGACAATCGAGCTGCGGCGGATCTGTTGGAGATAGGATGGGAGTGTGAACAACAATGCTCGTTTGTTTGGGACTTTTTGTTACATATTGAAGAAAGAGAGAGGCGTTTTTATCTTAAAAATATATAAACAATCCCATTATCTGATGACATGTCATCGTTTCTGTTGCTATATTTAAAAAAATGGCAAAGAATGTTAGCGTTGTAAAGATTATTACACAGTAAATAACAGCTTAGAATTATTATTATAGTGACTTTTTTCGCATGTTATTCTCAGGTCTGAGACATTTCATCCGGTAAGGTTGTAGACACAACTTGACGTCAACAAGACAATTTTGAAATAATTTTGAATTTGAATTAATCACTCGTTTATGACGACGACTTTCAATGCAATCAAAACTTTTAAATGACCATCATGATTAGATGATCGGATGGATTGGAGGAATTATCGTGAACATAAGACTATATTACATTTTAATTAATACCATCTGTTAATTGTAAGTTTCGGGTACGTTCTCTTGCTCTTATATTGATTGTTTCTCTCAGTAGTAATAGCAACCAACCAAGTTGAGGTTTGGCTCACGTGGGCCCTCTGTCGGAATGCTAAGCGGGTAATTATCTTCGAGTGACAATCCAAGCCGAGGTCTCCTCGTGTGAATAATGAAGTCCGTGATTCACTCCATGGAGCGTCTAAGATCTCGTCGGCTTCCTAACAGTCATATTTTTGGGTTAAAAAAGGTATTAGGTTAAGCGCTTTCTACCCCTTGGCACTTGAATCTTCGAATAGCGCTAGGGCAGCAGTGTAAGTCTGGACAAAAAACTGTCACTGTATACAACTGGTTATTTTTGGACTTGATTATATTTATCCTATGATTTTGTGTATTTCTGCATAAATATGCTATGACCGGTCCTCTATTAACTAAGTCGGCAGTCCACCCAGAGGAAGTCCTATTCACGTTACGTCTACTACTATTCAATAATCTTACAATTAGAACAATTTCTTACCTGTTTATCATTACAATAACATTCGCGTTTTTATTACTTTTATCTTGCTGTTCTAATTTCAAATTTGACTACGCATCTTTTGTTCGAAAATCTGACATGATTAAAATTCTTGCTAAACAGACACTCCCGATGAATCGTCAAAATTCAACAAGTATGAATATTTTAAATATGTCAAATGAAATTAGATTTTATTAACTAGAAATAAGGATTATAATAGCCGTAGAACAAATTACTATCCAGATCGTATCACCGAGGTTAGCTTGCGGAAGGCTGCAGTAATGTTTTGATACTTTGTTACATCACAAGCTATTTTAACCTATATTTCATCAGCAATAGAGGTTAAGCTAAAAATATTAACAATGATCTGATAAAAAGCTATAAAATAACGCTAAACATATCTACTCAATGGTATTGATTTAAAAAGCTTAAAATTGATCTCGGAAGGCAAGTATTTTTACTGACAGTCAATTTATTTCTAGACCTATATCTGCTGTAGAAATTTTGAATATACAACATTTAACTGCGACTTGGCTAACATGTTTAATTTTTCCCTTTTTCAAACCTAAAAAGTTATTGTTTAAAGTTAAAAGTCATGTATCAAATACATTTTTTTATCTTTATATAGTTCAATTAATATATGGTACATTATCCAAAAAGCAGTAGTTTCAGAAATAATGAATAACGTAATAATAATATAGCAAGAAGAAGCGTTTTCAATATTTTGATTACTGTATACTAAAATTAATTATAGTTTACTAAATCTCTGAGTCTAAATAGAAAAAAATAAAATAAATGGATGTGAAATCTTACAGTTATTTCTTTTTACAAGATGATTGGAAATAGGTATAAAAGCTTTAAAGGCTTTTGTTGACAAATGTCCTTGCTACACATTCACAGTCTGAAGCTTACATCTGTTTTCAATTATCCTGTATATATAATTAATAGAAAATAATTTTAATGAAACATGTATATTTATGATCCTTTTGTTACAGGTAATCATTTTACCAGCACAACACCTATGTGTAGTTTGGAGGTTTGTTATTATTAAGAAAGATATGCAAAACTAATTTTAATTTAAATTATTCATCATAATAATTTGGAGAACAAGTTTTTTTGCATTTATCGAGCATTTTCCTTCTTTAATTTCTTTTCAGCCTTTAGACGTTCACTGCAAGGTATATATCTTCTCAAAGATAGCCACGATGAATGAACTTGCATTGTCCACAGTTATCGATGTTAAAAGAACAACTAATAAAATTTGTTAAAGAAAAATCACTAACCTATTTTTTATATAATGTAATTTTTAGTAATGTCATCAAAAGCAGTTACATATAAATATTATTATATCACTTGCGAAAAGACTTCCCTCCCGTATGTTAAATATTGCAAACGTCATAATATAAATCTTGACAGTATTACGTATTGTTCGATTGCGTTTGTTTGTTTTAAAATAGAAAATTTTAATAGAAACCTCATGAAGTGCGTTGGCATTCGTCGCGTGGCCGCGATCGTACCTCGCCTTGCATATTTAGTGCGTCGTTGTTCATGTTCGCAATGCGTCAAACCCAAGGCAAAGGTGTTCATTTGTCTTACCTAAATTAATTTAAGAATACCAAACTTATGTACTGTTTTTCTTTGATACGGACGCATAAGAATAATCATAAAAAACTATCGGCCTAGCTAGAAAAAAAGTTTTCGCAATACTTCTTTAGGGTGGTAAAAACCGCATAAAAAGTTTTATGTAGAAAATGACTTAAAACCTTACGAAACAATTAAGAATTGCTAAAATTATATAATCATTTTAATTCATTTATATCCGTAAACTGGTTCAAAATCACTTTCATCACTTGATGATACCACCTCACAGTTGTTTAAAGTTAACTTTTTTAAGTTACTATGTATTCATTAATCAATTTCTGTGACATCTGTTGGTTCACTTGAGGCTTGTATATATCGCGACAGGTATACAAGACGTTGCCGACTACTTTTTATGATAATTTCGTTCCAATTTCATTGAAATTTTAAAATATCTCACAAAATATGTTACACAAATGTCAGTGTATTGATTCGTTTTGAATATTATATGTAATTAGTCTAAAATATACCAGTCTTATATATGATTCACACTTTGTGCATTAAATATGTAGGGTTGCCACATCTTACAACCAATTTTACAGAGGATAGGCAGCAGCGTCCTCTGCATACCATAATACCATACTGCTATCGCCAGCCTACCTAATTAGTGTGGTGATTGTGGTATATCTCCCCATAGATATCTTAGGGGCTGTCTTATGCTTTGCAGTGCATCTATGGGCTATAACAACAAAGTAAATGTGATATATTGTTAGTTTTTATATAACGTATTCCAACGTCACTTTATTTAAATAAAAAATATTAATATAAAAACTGATAATTATTATAACGGTTAATATTGAATACGTAACAATAGATCTAAAGAACTTACTAAATTACAGCAGTGCTAGTTGGAAAATCGACTTATAATTACCTATATTATTTAAAGTAAGGTATTTTTAAAACTTTAATTTAAGTTCATGACTACAGAAAAAATATATAATGTTTATTTACGTTATCTGTAAACAGGTCTTCTTTACTCGAGGCGGTAAAAAAGAAAATAATTTTAATATATATTACTGATGAATCAGAAACGACTTTCAGTAAAATTTATTAATGCTAATAGTAATATACGATTGTTAATTTATTTACGCCTTTTTTTAAAGGACAATGAACGTGTTAATTTTTTGAAACGTATATTGTATTGTAATAAATGATAAATTAATTCTTACCGATAGCAAATCGCTGAGTAGCGGAATATACCAGGTTATTATAAGTCTCATTAATAAGCTAGTAGTCGCTAATCGGGCCATGGAAGGCCATGTCCAAGATTTCTTTGCGATATCGATTCTGGAATAATTCCGTAGAGTAAGGAAAGTGATCGACGTAACCCAGCGAATTGGCTAGTTAAAGTCGTAGAGGTCAGGTAACGTACGTGCATAGAGAAAATCAATCCTAGGGTGGAGGATTTGGAATAGAGACCACGGTCCAGAAAGATCAGCGTAAAACGTCCGCCCATAAGGTTGACAGACGATCATGTCAGAGTCGTTTGAAGCGTTTGTTGAGATGTTACACATATTTAACTTATTTATTTACACTAAAAATTTAAATTAAGAATACACGTATATTATCCCAAAAACAGTCAAAATGACTGCACTGTGAAATAACAACTACGTAAAGAAATTTGTAATTTTTTTTAATGACGTCAGATATGCTTAAATCACTATAAATTAAAAGTAGAACAAAAGATATTTCTATCATCTAACATGTAACTGAACTATCACTATCTAACTGAAGCAAATTACTGAAAATGCACAATATGAATTAGCAGGGGGAATTTCAAATCCAGTGTTTTTTACGCAAAGTGAATAGACGGCCTGGTAAAAGTTGTCGAAAGATGCCGGACGTTGGCCTGGCTGGTTGTCATCTGGCCTGTATAGAAAATCTATAGAGGAGTCCTATGGCTAGCAGAGGACGTCTTATTGCTGAAAGGATAATGATAGTGAACTTTTTCTGTTGATTTTTTTTTAATTCGATACCTGATTAAAAGAAATAAAATTCATTTGTTAATTAATAAAACATAATTACTGATTTTTATTTGAGGTTGCGTGCGGTAACACAGTCGTAAGTAAATTGTGAATGTTTTTTTCAATGCAAAAGAAAATTTACATACACTATTTTCCGCATGGAAGTTAGGAAAAAATAGCAAGAAAATATACACTGGGACGTCCGTGAGATGTATTTTGAGGAAGAAAAAATAGCGAAACAATTATTATCAGCAGGAAAGATCGAGATGTAGTCGCATTGGTGAACGTGTTAAGGCTGTTTTTTTTAATTTACGTTTGCCGAATAAATTAGATAGGTGCGGAGAAGACAGATGTTTTACCTAATTATGTATTCCTGATACAATTTTAACGAAAATTAAAACAAGTATTACAAATAAGAAAAAAAAAAACATTACAGACGTTCTTTTTACTGACTTTAATTTTATTTTTTATAGCATTTATGTTAATTAGTCGTGTTAGTTTGTTTGACCGACATAACCTAGGGATATTGGCAAGTTAACGTCAGTAGGCAAGCCAAAGAAGAATAGATAACCTTTAAGGTTCTGGAGCGAAGACCACTCTCTGTATTCAGGTTGATGCATTCGTTGTTAGCTTTGTGGGGCTTCACAACTTCGTCGGTTTCAGGGCTCTTAAAAAATTTTCAACGCAATACTATTCTTACTTGTTACTGCTTTTCTTCTTCGATGGTGATGCTTGAGTCGGCGTCAGTGTCTTGTTGTGTTGTTGTTCTTCTTGCTTCTCCTGGCAGTTGCTATTCGGTGCGCTCCCTTGTCACTGTCCCTTGTCTCCCTTGTCCCTTGTGTGTGACTTTCTTTATGGTGGCCCCCCGTGGCCTTTTTGGGGGGCGTCTTTTGATACCTTTCGGGGTCGGTGCGTCCTCGTCCGGCATTGCGTGGCGTGGCTTACGCTTTACTGTCGTTGAGATTTGTTGAGGGGGTGTCCTACATTGCACTGACCGGCAAGTGCAATGTAGGACACCCCCTCCCCCCGCTCCTAAGGTGGACGGAACCTGCTTAATGTCACCGTTCTTATTGAAAATATTTACGGGAAGTCTATCTTCCAGTGGATGTCTTACGCATGGAATAATGATAATGGTAATAGTTGATCTAACATCCTAACTAATAAATCCTTTGGTGCGTCAGCGGTAGAAGTGACGAGAGCGCGGTTGATAAAACGCACACAAGATATTTAAGAAAAGACGCCCTGACGTTTGTCTATCTCCCTCGTATCGATCTATTGTTAAAAGCGCAGCTCTATAATTAAAAGTATTTCTTATACAGGATGATTAGTTATAGACGTAACGGCTTCAAAAGGGTGAATTTATAGCTCATTTGCTGTCAATTAATATACGGTACACCCTGTCTACTACATCCTATGTAAAAATCTATGGTTTCACAAATAATAAATACCGTAATGAGAATATATTAAAAGACAGCGTTTTCAAAATTCGAATTACTATAAATTAAAATTAATTATTGTGTACTATCTGTATTCTGTACGGCTAGAAGATCAAAATTAAATTAGTATAACATATTTCAGAGTGAACACTATATACAGGATGATTGGAAATATGTGTAAGATCATTAATGCTGTTTGCTAACAAATCAGCTATACATTCACCCTATTAAAACTTTTTTACATATAACCAATCATAGCTAATATAATTTTTTGTGGTATTTATGATATTTAAATTACGTAAAAAAGTTTCAGTATTTTACATTCTTTAAAAAGTAAATACCTTTAAATCGGAGGTCAATTTTGCTCGGCTACAGTTGATTTTGTAGTTAATTTGTTTGAATATCGTAAGGTTGAAAGAAAAATGTAGTAGAATGCAGTCTCCTTTCGTATTTCTTGCGAAACGTATGCGGTGCGAACAGTTACATCACGGCTTCATAGTTTTCTGGGGCATCGGTATTTTGTATTTACATTTTATACGTATATAAATGACTATTCTATTATTTAATATTGTTTTTATTATTCAGTTAACCTCCATAAATCGATTCGTAAGGAAATAGGAATAGGTCAATCATAAATGTTACGTCTGTGTGACGGATACGACTTATTAGTGAATTATTTGTTTTAGGGATATGAACTTTTAATTATCTTTACACTAGGAGCAGTTATAGCCCAGCGGCAGAGGACTCAGACTTCCCATCGAAAGTCGCGGGTTTGATTCCTATATAATTCCAAATTTGTGCATTAATTGTAAATTACCTCTTGCGTTCTCTGCGTACTATTATACTACACTGCGATCGTCAACCAGTCTACCAAGCATAGAGAGAGATAAAGAGCCCATAATTATCTTTGAGGAAGTCCTTTGCCTTGCAGTTGGCGTCTATTGGCTAAAACGACGACGTCTTATGATTCCCTATAGTAAATATAATTCTTTTCTATCACATAATAACCGCCCGCTTTGTTTTTTTCGTAAATAAGTCCATTCAGTTTTTATGTACCGTCTGCTTTCATTTGTACTTCTTTATGTGCCTATTATATGTAATTTATTTTCTTTTCTTATATATAAATGTACAATAAAGAGTTAGGTAAATAAATAAGGAAGTAAAAGTCACTTAACTTATCTTTATATTATTTTTCATTATTCAATAATGCGCCTTTAAAAAATTAACATGAAAATAACGATAATACACGTGAATGTTTTGTATTGATATTAGTTAATTTACAAAACAATATTAAACTTGACGCTATATAATTCCGTGTATAAAATACATTTTGGTCATATTTAATTTTATGAAAGTGACTTCCCAATACTTTTGTTATTAAACATTAACATTTCCTTTAGATTGTTTTGTAAATAAAATAGTGAGTCATTGTTGTCATTCCGCATGTATAATTATTAAAAAATACTTTCGAAAAATTCATAAAAGACACATCCGTACTTTCCGAAGAGTCTTAACTGGTCAATGTGAACACGACTTTCTAATTGTACTTTGATTTAGTTGCTGTGATATTATCAATTCAATATTTTCTTTGTATATCTCGTGAACAGTAGTACAAAGTACCTTTAGTGCTTTGTTTACTACGTCAGCGTGGCGAACGTTCTGTTCAGATTCCTCACTTGTCCGGAGACTTGTTCGCATTGACTGCATTCAATCGACTCTTGCAGTGCCGGGTTTGTGTTGCGACCACAAATTTGCGTAATAATCGAGGACAGGTTCTTTATTAATGTTAGCATGATACCTACCTCTATTGCACTTCTTAAAATGTTTATCTGCATAAAATAAATGTCGTTGTCAACATTTTTAGATTGCCCAATCAATATGTGACAAGTTATCGGCTCTATACATTATTTCACTACGAATTTTTTACTAAATTGATAGAGAACTCTTGCATCGTGATATTGATCGATGTAGTTAGTGAATATATTTAATTTATTTATTAACGTAAAAAAACTGAAATTAAGAAACCAAGTTTATTAGCAGTGAAAATGACTGCACTATTAAAGAACAATAAAGTAAAGGAATCTGTTAAAAATTAATTCAATTTTTTTATTTTATTTTTTAATCTCATCAGATATGTTCAAATTACTGTAAATCAAAATTAGAACTAAAGTTTTTTATATTATTAAAAGAATCAAACACTGAAAATCTAAAAGATGAATTAGCAGTGGGATTTTCAAGTATAGTGTCCTTCAAAGTGGACAGACGATCTGACATGTAAAGATGCCTGATGCAAATCGCTTTCAGTAGGTTCTATTGGATAATGAGGGAGGTCTATTTCCAGCAATGAATGTTACGGATGTATAATAATGACGACTGTGATATCAAAACATGAGGGGTTTTAGAAATGACTGATGGGGAAAAAAGTCAAGTAGTCTAGAATGCGTATGTATTCATCAGACGCATTTGATTCCTAAAAGTCGTTTATCCAAATGAATTAAAGACCAGATAATAGCGACGGATGAGAGGATAAAAGCAGAAGATTGTATGTCGTGCAAAACATTGAAGTAATTAATAATGTAAAGGTGGTAAAATACACAAGAATAAAATGGGATTTATCCGAGAATATATTGAAATATATTAACTCTAACATATATTCTCGTTTCCCAACCATTGTAACTTCCTTTTCGAGTGCTTGTGGCTTTCTTAATATGCGTCGTTAGTCATAAATCATTTCTGGAGCGTCTTCATTGTTGGCACTTAAAAGACCACGATTGCGAATTTATTTTGGAAATGAATGTTAAAGAAAATTGCCGACACTACGTAATTTATTTTCATATTTGTTGAATGTTTTTTAATGTATTCTTAATATATTTTTATAACAGTAAGACGGGACGAGTTTGCAACCAGAAATCGTATATGTATTTGGTTAATAATTTACTCTTAAATAACTAATAAAATTGATCTTTTATCTGTGTGTTTACTGTCGCACAAGCATACTTTTCACTCGTTTATTCACAAAGATTTTTTCAATACAAAAATAAAAAAGTTTCGTGTGAATAGTGCGAATTACAATAAAAATAAATGAAATACATAACGTCTGTCTAGTATATATATCTTATTTATATTATATACTACTACTTCTTGTTTACTATGAGATATTATAAATATAATATTTAGTTTAACAGGACGACTATATGAATTTATCTGGAATACGGTCAACTGCAGTCTCTACAAATATTAGATTAAAAAGTTTTTATTCAGCAATATGATTTGACATCGACCATAACCTAAAATATTTATGACGTTTGATTATATTGAGGTTATATTTTTATATATTATCTGTATTACTAATGTAAATAAACATCTCAATTAAATTTATTAAAATGATTTTATGTTAATTTATTTTGCATGTTAAAGGGATATAATGCGTCATACATTTGGCGTACGACCACGTAATACCGGGCTAACTGTCCAATGGCGCCACTTTCTCCTTCGAAAGTAAAAGCGAATACAGACCGGTCGCCTTTCCTCCACTCTTGTTGCAGATAATGCCTTTTTGTGCAATCATGTATTTTGTTTTAACACTTTTTAAGACCTTTTGTTTTGTCATTTACTTATATTTACCAAATTTCACTTAATGTTATTTTGCGGTTTTCACTTTCGTTTTTAAATTTGTAACGATTTTACAAATTGCGATGTTTTATTTGACATTGATTTTATACGTGGCTGCATGTTAAGCGATCTTTGCCTTTCTATGACGGTAATAAGGTTAAGGTTTTACATTAAAACACTGTGGATAAATATTATTAATGCATTTGGTATTTAAAAAAAAAAACAAGTTTCCATTTGCGGAGTAAAATGCATTCTAGTTTAGTGTTGCCATATTTAGTTTGTTGTAGGGCTGCATTGCTTTATTTAGAAGGATTGCCGACGGCTAGTGGACGTCAAGCCAGTTGTTTGTCGGTGGCGATGTTGCAGATTAAATACTTTCAAGTCTTTAGTAGTTAATTAACTATATCCTCGTTGCAGAAAATGTTTTCTTAAAACTTTATTTGGTAGTGTTACGTGTTCTAATGGAGAGCCACGATGCCTTTAAAAGTAGAGTAATTAAAGCTGTATTTTAGTAGGTAAGATTTAAGGAGATTAGGTTTTCGATAGGTGAACACTTTGTGCGAATTATAAAGGGTGATTGGAAATTGATGTCAAATATTCAAGGTAGCATATATCTTAAAGCTTTTACATTTATTTCAAACCTTGATTTTTTTCTATTAAAATCCAATAGGCCAATAACTTCTGTCAGTACAAAATCTGCACGAACAGATTATTGCAGGTAATAGCGGTTATTTTTAATGTATGATAAATTTTGAACACGTCTTTTCTCACTATATAACCATTTCGATATTTATAATTTCTAAAACAGTGGTTTTTGGACATTGTGTGCCTTTCATCACTTGGTAATAAATGAGCTATAGATTCACACCTTTGAAGCTTTTATATCTTTAACCAATCGCCCTGACACCAACTGTTGTACTTCGAGATTTGGAACAATGCAAGTTGATGATGACAATAAAGTGTACGCAGTCATTAGCTGTTACCAGACATTTTTTTCTCATTGGTCCATTTCACAATTTTGCTGTTTTTTTATTTGTACTTCCCTTGTCCTGGGTACACAAGGATAACAGTTTAAATTGTAATTCAAAATAGTTTATTAAAATTTCTATTTACAAACGTCCATTCATTACTATTTTGTTCACAATTTCTTTCATTTCATTTCAATCTTTGTCTTCCTTTCATACCTCGCCTCATTTACGTCGCTTTCCCTCAACGAGTAAATACAGGTTCTACGATTCGTTCCTATATCCTTTTTTGTTTCTCAGCCTATTTATTTGGCTGTTAATCAAGCTGATTCTGGTGGACCACATGCAGCAACGTTCCTAAAATTCGACGAAAAAGAAGATTAGACCTAAGTTATATTTTCTATATTGGTGGATAATTAAAGAAGTTAATGCAAGATCGCGTAAACACCATATAGATAGGATTGGATATTGGATAGGGTTTACGATATATTAATTGACAGGAAATGAGCTATGCATTCATCCTTTTAAAAGTTTTTATACCTGTAACGATGTATGAAATGAGCAATGTTCCCAAAAGTTAAAAAACACTTTTCTCCCAAGATAACAAATCAGAAAGGTACGTGACATTATATTTCGCACTTTTTCCATTCAGGTGTTTATTCTAGCTGTAGAAAATTCTTAGGTAGAATAGTTGTATTCCTAGATGTTTTACTAAGGTCTTCTTCACGTCCTGCGTTAGATGTTTCCTTGATGTAGATGTGTGTGTGTCTACTCTGAGGCGGACGTTGGTTCGACGTGGTCTTGAACCATCGTGATAGCACCACGAGGGTTTCGGGGGTAGCGTATACACGCATACCCCGAGACGGGCTATCGATAATAGCACGGCGCGAGGGAAGACCGCGTGGCAATCCCTGTCTGGGAGATACCGCAGTCCCCCGTATAGCGTAGAGGGCGATCATCGGGGGGGGGGGATCCCGCATACCGCTGTCCTTCACCCAGAGGCGGGGCATCTTGAACGTCTGGAAGATCCCCCTCCCCAAACCAAAAAAAAAGATGTGTGTTTGTCTTGTTTAGTGTCTTGGAGTAGTTAGTGCGTATCTTAGTAGATATGTCTCGTATATTGCCACGGAGATATGTAGTGCCTTTGTATAGTCTCGGAGTGTACTGCCTTTATGCTTCAAAAATGAAATGCTTTTACATGTATCTTAATATAGGTGCAATTCTATAAGGGTCTTCACTCGATCCGTCTTTGATAGTAGAGCGACTTCTCATTCTTGAGCTTTTCTTTCTATTCTGAACAATAAGTCTACAGCGTCATCTTCTGTGTCACCCTAGCGTGATAGTAAATCTGTTCATTCATTTCTTATTTCTGTTGTACTAAGCAAGTACCAAGACGTGTATCCAATAATATATTTGATTTACATTTTACCAAGAATATCGACGAAATTTAGTAGATAATGGGAGTTAAAAAAAACAAATCGTATAAATTGAACGATTGTTACTGTCCGTTTAATAATTGAAAGTATTCGCAGTTTAATGAAGTTACGGTTGAATTTAATTAACCTATAATTCAATAATTACATAACTACGGCAACTTTCGACTGGTAACTGATTTGATTAATTAAAAACTTGTTACAGTCAGTTATTTTTGCAACTGCCACAGGGTCGTTTTAATACAGCTATGACAAATGAAAGTTGAAACACAATGGACTTGTTTCTTTTTATTTTCTATATTACATCTTCACAATCGCATTTCCACTACATTTCTGTATGTAATTTTGTTACAAAGCTAGGTTTATTTAGAATTCAAAAACAGTATTTCTATGAGACAATTATCAAAAAAATAAATATATAAATATTCTTATAAATTAATAGCAGGTAAGTGTACCAAGTCAGCTGTGAAAAGCGGTGAAAATTTGATAAAAAAAATTGATCACTAGTAAAGTGGATGGGTGGTAACCGCGAGGTCGCAGACCCATGTGCTGATCAGACAAGATCCGTACTACGCTCAATACCGCAGTAGCTGAAGACCGGTAGAGATGGTGTAAGGTGCAAAGTGCGCGACAAGCTTCCCGAAAAGAATCACGATCCACAGTAATGACGGATACGCCGCAAGGACGAGAAGGATTCTCAAAATAGAATCACAACATTCGAAGAACGACTCTATATGCAGATTCATTATTACGGAAATTGCAACGCAATTAAAGAGTAACAGGTGGATTTGCAATGCCATAATTTTGGCTAATTTTACTATTTTTTTGTAATTAGAGTTATTATCTGAAATACCGCATGAATTCAAAAATTTCAATAGTTACAATTTGCTGTCTATTTACAGTCACAGTTTAAAAATACATAATGCTATCCCTAGACTTGCGCTGAAAGGTATTTGAACTTGTATGAAGTGATTCATATATATATAATCACAAGTCAAAATACACATACAAAAAAAAAATAAAGTAACACGCATACACACACACGGATACTATTCTGTTTGGAACAATTACAATATGTTTTTATATGTGTCTATTTATATATTATTACTGGTATAGATTTTTTTCATTTTGTATGTTTCTGTTTTCATAAGTTATTTTTTATTAGTGTATTATTGTGTGCAATAAACATTTATTATTTTTATAATATTAAACAGATGTTCACCGACTTAATAGCAACTTAGATATCTCCCAAAAACTTCCAATAGGACAGTTGATTACAAAAGATAATAAAAAAACGGTAATTGTACAAAAATAATACTTGATATAAAAATTATAAGCAATAATAGTACTAAATCAATACTGTTATAATGTAGCAAACTGTGGTTTAGAAACGAAGTTGAGAGAAAGAAGGTGATGCATGGGAGTAGTTTTGAATGTGAAGAAAGACGTAGACTGTAAAAACAGAAGGAAATTGTAGCAGAAATTGTGAAGAATGAAAGGAGAAAGTGAAATAAAAGTATTAGAATAAAAAAAATTACCTGTGTTGTAACGTCTTTGCTTCCCCACACATGGCAGGGGGAACGAGAGATTCCCAAAAAGAGACGCCATTAAAAAGAACGACCGGTTGGAAGTGGCTTGTACTAGATACATCTTTCAACCACCTTAATAAAGTTATGTGTCTTCTTATAGTTGAAATAAATTTAATAGTTTCATCCATTAACTTGGTTTATCTTGAACAGTTATCGCTGGTGGTAATATTTGTCTGTCTGTTATATTTCAGGATAGTTAACATGTAGTTTAAAGTGAAATATGTACCGCATCTCTATGAGGTATTTGGTTAGTAAAATGAGATCGGTTACGAGAGAACGTTTTCTGGGTCGACCATACATGTGTGTAGGGTCGTCATTGATTTACTTTGCATCGACCGTTTGCAATTTTGTTCGCATACTTTATTAGTAGTTCGCTTGACACAAATTACTATATGAGTTACAAAAGATTCGAATTATTTATTAAAAGAAAGTAAAAGACATGTTTTTATACCTTCGAATCTTTAGGCTATATCCTTTACATTCGTTCGTCTAAAAATCTCCTCATTCCTGGTCAAAGTGGCAGTAAGTTATATAACGCGCAAAAGAGATGGTGTAAGTTGTCTTCCGAAAACACTGACGTGGGTAGCTTCTGGTCAATTGGAAATGTATACGCAAGGCCTATGTCCGCCAGTAGACGTGAACATCTGTTAATAATAACTTTCTCAAGGTTTAATAGAATTAGAAACTTTTTTGGATATCTGGACCTTTTACACTCCCATATAATGTATGTCTCTGAATTATCAGTTGATAAAATTAGTATTTTTTTTTAAACTTGGTTGTTCTATTACGGCGCTAAAGATTATATAGATTTTAATAATGCTTGAAAGAAATCCGATTGACTTTGTTATGGTCAGGATCAGGAGTTGTTTTAAACCTTCGTAGCCAAGTATTTATTTAATAATCTCCGTTTTTGGTCGCTTCTCGTTTCCTCTACCATTTTTTTATGATAAAGACTTAGATTACAAATACTTTTTACATATCTTTTTTTAGTACACACTCTCTATCTCTTGTTAATCACAATTTTTACCTTTCTTCCTTTTTCCATCCTTCACATTATCTATCATTCTCGCAGCTTTTGTTTACATTTAATTTACGTATCCCATCCTTAGCCATACTTCTTGCAATGTTACATTTTAGATTTAATTTTTTTATTTTCGCTATTTATATTCATTTATATTCCCTTTAACATTAAACTTAGTGATACTTTATAAAACACGATTCATTATTAAAACTTTTTTTTATAAAATGGTATCCTTATAATACATGGCGTTCTTAATGCATTCTTCATACGATATGATCGCTATAAATGATTTAGAGGATATTAATATCAATGAATAAATCAATAATTAATGTGTGATTTAAAAAAAATTATTCATAATTGAAATTATAAATAATAATCTCAAATATTTGTCACTCATTAAAGTTGATACGTAAATAATTCTTTTATTGAGTAAACTAAAAGATTTAATAAGGCTGCTGTGACAACCCTATTATATTTGTCACAGGCCGGTTCACTTAATACTTATTCATGGTAGCAAGCCGTACATTACTTGCGTTTGTTCCGATAGTGTACACTACACATTGATAAGAACAAGCTTTCATACTTAGCATTCCATTCTCAACGTTTTCCTATATTCGAGATTGCTATGTTAACGGTTTTCGACAGACTAATGGGGAAGTAAAGACAAGTATTCGTTAGATAAATACATACGTACATTGCGACCTCTTTACCTATATTAAGTAACGTTTTACTATGTAGTTCCAACAAAATAGTTTCCATTTGGTTTATTGCCGCCATCTTTGTTTATTAACGACGTGTCATTCTTTTATCTGTCAAAATGCATTTGTAATATTTCTTATTGCAAAAGTTTGTCAAATGTATGCTTTTTATTGATCACTATAAAAATAATCACACTATGATTATTTTTATAGTGATCAATAAAAATTATTTTTATAGTGTACAATAAAATATCCTTTTTTTTTCTTATCAGTTAGTAGAAAAAAATCTTTAGTTTTCTCTATCAAAAACTATTTTTTTATTTGATTTGTTATATATGTGCAACATTTTTTTACTTTTATTGATATTTGAGACGCCGAAGCAAAATAAACGCAGAACCTGGTTGGTTGCGGAAACGAGCCCGCAAAGATCAGACAAAACATACAAGATGTTAATTTCTATGTTATGCCCATATTCATTAATTGAAATAAATAGCTTATCAATATAAATAGGAAGCATACAGTAGGAAATACACGATTCAATTTTATACGCAAACTACCAAATTATTATTTTAGCTTATTTAGTCATGGTATAGGAGTAGCAAAGGCAAATACATGTTGTTCTTTAATAGAGTATTATAAAATAATTGTTATTATTAAACTAATAAATTCATCGTGCGTAAAATACGCTGTGTGTTTTCTTCCTTGTACCGTGTCTTTAAAGATCCTCAGGTCACGATGCTACTGTTTTTTGCCCATTATATATTCTTTGTAATCAATTACCTTTTAAAAGAGACGAAAAAAAAACATGTAAATCTAATTATTTAACAATTGGGTGTATTATTATAGCATTGATTAGTAGTAGGAACCTATAAGATTTTAAATTCTTATTTACGAGAGTGGAATGACGATGTTCAAATACGCGAGGTTGAACCTTGACCCGAGCTATGTCAGCACGAATTTGCCCATCGCCTTCATATTTGAAGTTAGATGGATTAATAATATTATCGTTGTTTCTGTCGATTTTATTTGTTTAATATCGGTAAATATATACGTTATACAATCACCATAATTTCAGATTTAAGGCCTCTGCTGGACATAGGCCTTCGCCATAGATTTCCAATAGGAACGACAGGAAGCGGCCTATATCATCTTCTCACGACGACCTTAAGTCGTCTATCCGTTTATAGGTCCGTCTTACTTTGCACTTGCTATCCTGCCTATTGCCAGTTCAGCTTGCCAATCCGCTGTTCTATATCGGTTACTTTTGTTCGTCTACGGATTTATTTATTTCTAATTCGACCTTCTTGAGAAATCCCTAATTTCTATCTATGGCACGTTCATCTCGTTCGTTCGTTTTATTCGTTCTCTATGGCAGCCACTAGGCCAATGAGGTTCAGAGTGAGAGACCACCTATCTGTGTTATTCAGTTCAATTAGCTCTCGGTAGGAATTAATTCAGAATTAATTACAATATAGTATATTACTCAATCTTTTCAAATGTTCATTGTCTTTAAAAAGACATGAAAAAAATACGATTGTTTATGGCTTTTTGCATTAATTTATTTTACTGAAGGTTATTTCTGTTTCAGTATTTATAATATACGTATATTTTATTATAGTTTCTATCAAATACGACATTTCTTGCATTTTTCTCCTGAAGTACACAAGATAAATTATATAAAATGGAAAATATAGAAGTCGTATTGCAAAGGTGTTATTTCAAGTAAACATTACAAACACTAACATTAAATTGTAATTTAGATCGAGATAAAGCGGAACATACATGATTTGAGGACACACGTCTCGTCCTCTGGTGCACGGTTCGACACAAATGCATAAAGCACGACCCCAAAACTTTCCGGTTCATGTTACAACTTACAGCGGTTCAAGTGTAACTTTCATTACACTTTGTTATTTTTTTGGCACCTCTTATTTAAAAGGACGTTTATTTTCGAAAGTTTTGCATTTATGTATAATTTTTTGTACCACTCCTTCGCAGCTCTGTATTATATTTAAAAGTTAACAATTTTTTTTATAGTTTTATATAACTAAATATTTTTGTAAAAAATATTAAAATTAATTTATTGTTTCTAGGAGCACGGCGTACCCCATATGATTATTTTCGATTTTGTTATATTGTTGACTAGCTTTCTCTTGCATGTTTTGCTTGATGTAAGATATAAGAGCGATGTAAGATTCTGGAGTGAAAACTGCCGACCGACAAGTACGAGTACAGCGTGGGAAATCTAACCACAAAGTGGACAGTCGACCTAGTTAAGGTCATTGAAAGACGCTAGATGCCGGACACTTCTATAGGCAAAGCCTTTGTCGTGCTGGATACCTAAAAGCCTATACCATTTGAGATAATTTTTGCAACATACCGCTACATCTTATCAATTGCGAACCTTCGTGCAGAGCTTAGTGATGATGAGGTCATAGAGTTCCTCTGGCGATTATCTTAGTCAACAGTCGGTACGTGCTAAACCGTTTAGTTGTTTTGTTTAGTTGTTTGTTAGAAGCTGTGTTTGTTGTGAATTAGGTCTGTCATAATTGACATATAAATTCAAACTTCATACCATCTATAAAAAAGAAGAAGGGATTCATTTGTAACCAATCCAATCCAAGTGGTAAAAATGAAGATGCTTCGGTGGAAGTGCGGAGTTACGAGACTCGAAAAAATTCGCAACGAATATATTCGCGGTAGTCTCGTGTACGTGACATCGATAAGCTTCAAGAAAGCAGACTACGTTGGTTTGAACACGTAAAGAGGAGACTCGGAGGCAACGTCGCATCCAAACTTAACATACCAGGTTCCAGATCCAAAGGACGACCGAAATCTAGATAGATGGATGTGGTCAAAAAAGATATGCGGAAAGTAGAAGTGGAAAACAAAGAAGGCAGACCCCACTATCAGATGGAAGAGAGAGGATTCATATGGTTCTATCGTTTCCACAGGCTAATTGGTTACACGTGTTAAAGCTATAAAAGAGGCAATTTATAGCTCATTTATATCAGCAAAAAGCTATAAAGTTTTTGCACCATATCTAAAGTAATCACTAAATATGAAATATCTCTATTTTAATAAGATATATTAATAACTTCTGGCAATACAAAGTCTGTATAAACAGATAGTAAATAATAATTAATTTTAATATTCTTATTAAATATGTTATCCGAATTTTGAAAATGATACTTCTTACTTTGTTATTATTGATTTTTGGGTAAGAACATACGTTTATTGATAAATGAGCTATGTTTTTACAACTTTAGAGCTTTTGTACCAACAAGCAATCAGTGGTATATTGTGGATATATGAATAAAAAAGGAATTTATGAATAGTTCGTGTCGAAGGGAATTTGGCAAAATCTAACCGGAGGTTGGTGGAATTATTGATTGGCTCGCGAGTCACGACTTGTTGATACTGCATGATGATCACAAATAATTTATTAACGAGTATGTAACTTTATTATTTGCGTATCGTGTATGAAACAATGGTATAACCATGTTTACTTTGAGAAACGAATAATAAAATAAATAATATTTGTTTTATATTAAATTAGCAATGCACACCGTGACATGACGTAATTAAATGTGTATATATATATATATATATGTATATATATATATATATTTATATGTATATATATATATATATATATATACACTAGCTGATCCCGCAAATGTTGTTTTGCAAAAAAAAATGATATTTTAATTTACAAATAAAAAATAAGGGTTGATCGTAGAGGGGTGAAAACTTATGGTTGTATGTATTCTTGTATGCTGTATCATAAAAAAATAAAAACAAAAAATTTCGTTAAAAAAATATTTTTTTTTAAGTGTGAACAACATTTATCACTTAGGGGTATAGAAAATAGATAGTAGCCGATTCTCAGACCTACTGAATACGCATATTAAATTTGGTAAAAATCAGTCAAGCCGTTTCAGAGGAGTTCAAGTTCGAACACCGTGAAACGAGAATTCTATATATTAGATTATAAATAATGCTGTTATAATTTATTATATTATAAATGACAACTTCACCGAGTGAGAGACTTCTAAGTTAAGTTATTTAGTCATTCTGGAGCCCTAGAGACGAGACTTTTCTAGGATATTCCTTAGATCATCAGCTTCATGGGTTACCTGAACGAATTATTAAAAAACTTTCGTCTGATGTTTATCAGTATGTTTTAAAAATATGTTCTTATGTTGGAATAGTAAAACGGTATCTTGGATAAATAAATATTATATATTTAGAAAAAAATATTTTTAACTATGCCAAAAATGTAACTTAACTGGTAAACATATATTTTATGCAAACTAATATAGGATGTTTGAGTACTTACTTATTTTAATTCATTATGTCATTATCGCACTGAAATGTTAATTTTTATATGTATATATGTATTTATGTATATTAGGGGGACCGGAAAGTAGTGTCACTTTCTTAAGTTAAATTAATACGTCTACATTTATAACAAGTTTTTATTTCTAATCAACAATGTATTCACTTTCGTTATCAACAACCTTTTGCCATTTAGTATAAAAATTTTCAATGCCGGAACGGTATAAATAAATAGGTTTTTCTGTAAAATATGTCGACAGAAAAGGCATTATCTTCCGGTCCCCCCAATATATATATATATATATATATATATATATATATATAGTTGTGAAGTCTGTTATAACTATGTCCTGAAAAAGGAAAATATTTTGTGGTCAACCTAATGTCTTGCGTAATCATAATTGAGTTGTAATGGTTTTACTGCTAGTCAGTTATTTGAATACGTGATTTTTTTGTCGCTTCTATTTGCATGATATCTATTTTTTTTTTGTTGACCGCTCAATACGTCGGACGGAGCGTCACGTAACATTATGTTACAGATGTGCATAATCATTATTGTGATTAAAGTTTCTTATTTAAATTTTTTATTTGCAATTAAACATTTTTTGTCTTCACGGCTATTAAGAAACTTTTAGTAATTAAGGAATAACCTTATTGATTGTTAAAACAAGAGTATTAATTGCCTCTTCTGAGTTTATTTTAATTAGAAGAGATCGGCAGCATTTTTATGAGCAGAATATGTAAGGTATTATTATTTATTTATAATGTATCGTGACATAACTAATGACGACTCCGTAGGACGTTAACTGCTGAAATGATGATAATGGTGATGACACGAGGCCAACTAATCATTAGCTAATCATTATTTCAACCGAGAGACATAGCAGCATAGATGGCATTCCCACATAAATTCAAATATAATATCCAAAAGGATCAGTTATAAGCTAAAAGACAGTCAGTTGAACTTCTGAGCACATATCCTACGCTTACATTGCTGGTTAGTGGTATCTAGCCATCTCTTCTGCGCAATATGTACTTATCCATTGCCTCTTCAATATGCCAATCTGTGTATGTCCGTTTTACAACTTAAATGACAGAAAATTAATTTATTAATCATTATTATATATCAGAGGTGACCAAGCTCTTTGATAGGGCGAGCCATTTTTCGAAATTTATAATTTTTTTAAATAACAATTGAATATACATTTAAAAACACTTTTTTTTTCACAAAAATACAAAATATGTGTATTGAAGTCAGATATGAAATAGCACGCATATATGAATAATAGTACTTCAGATGCCGGTTAGTTAATTATGATCGGTGTTTGGATTTCGTTAATTTTATGGTGGAATAATAATAATAATAATTCACACCAGTAATTTGTTTCAATCTTCCAGGAGCAGACATAGGTAATATATATTGAGTCGCGAGCCGCAGTTTGGCCACCTCTGTTATATATCATTAAGAACCACGTCTTTATGAATAGTAAAGACAGTCACCTATATGCACCATAAATTATTGCAAATAGAAATCTTTTTTCTTTGTTAGGTAATCATATACTATTGTATTATAAAGATACGTACAACCATAATATTATCGCTAATTGCTCTCTACAAGTTATGTTAGCAACTCAATTTTGTACAAAAGACAATGTTTATTTTAAGTGCTTCAACCATTGAAGCGTTTGTTTCTTTGGATCATTCGACTATACTAACTACAGTTAGATCTGGTAATCATTCTAGCACTTGTCCGACGCCAGCTCAAGCTTTATCTTGGCACATTACGGAGAAGCAACGGTGTATTTCGTAGGAGATTCTAGTCCCCTCAAATGTAAAGAGGATGATCACCAAAGAGGTTTTAGTGGGTCCTGAAGACATACCCTACAAAACAAAAAAATAAACCTGCACTGTTGACGTCTCCTTTAGGGATACAGTGACCTTCAAAATCCTTTGTAGAGTATATATTTTTTACATTACTTCTCAGAAAGAGATAGAATGGATCATCGATAAATTTTAATTGTACTCCGATGTTAGTTTTTTAAATATAATGTATGTACATAGAAATTTATATAGTATGATCGCCTCATACCATAATTACACACAATTCATAATTTCGTAATTGATTAAACACTATAAATACACCGCATTATAATCGGAGTACCCCAAGGGTCAATATTAAGTCCAGTCTTAAATATGCTCTATGAACCTAAAGTATCCAAGACGTCAAAATCGCAATAAAGCGGTAGGAATGTTTGTACATTGGTATTTATACATTAAAAAGGCACCAAGTCTGAACTTTTATAAACAGTGGAAATGTAAACAAGAAACTGTAATATGACCTTGTTTGTTTTTAAATCATCTAATGCCGAAAATGATGGAGCAACGATTGTTTTGGATCAAAGATAAAAAACTTCGTAATTTCATAGCAATCTGGCAACGTAGTGTGAAATTTCTTTACTTAAAAGCAGCGATAGTTAATTTGGGCAAATATTGTAATCGAGTATTTTTTGCATCCGAGGCGGCTTAGCGAATTGACTGTGCATGCGGAAATAGCGGTATTTCGTAAGACAGGCAAACGCCATGTCCGGGCATTGGTTCTTGGGTTGGGAAACATTGATTTTAACTATGATCAGTGTTTGTCAACCTTTTTGGAATAACCGTTTGGATTTCTAGTCGTATTAGATTATCTGGGTATTCATAATCTAACACTACAAGGCATATATAATAAAACGACAAAAGTCTGTCTTCATTGGTGTGGATAATACTGGAGAACAGTGATCATTAGTCACGTGAGATCTGTTTTATTTATCTTATCTTAAAACTAAATGTTAATCAAAAAATGTTTTTCCGTTAACAATACATGCATACATTCATATGTGAAATGTAGATTAATACGCATCATAATTAAGCCTCGTCCAATATCTTTCTTGCGTTTTTTATTGGCCACCGTTTTGAGACATTATTTACAATACATTTTTCTAAAGATTTTTCATTCATTCCTCTGTCGTCCTTATCATTTTCTACCATTCATTTCTAAACCTTGTTACCTATCATACATTGCCTACATTCCTTCCCTCCAGTATATTGTAACAATTTAAAAATTTTATTTTTGATATTTCTTTTACAATTTTTATAATTATTCAAGGTTTATTTTGTACCTATTATTATACTTTACTGTTATACATTTCTGTACCACAATTTTCATTTCGGTTTTTCACAGTTTGTTCACCATATTTACTTACATTTTTAATGTATAACTCAATATTTCCTCATACAAATCACTCGTACAATACATTGTCAAATAAATTTTTAAAAGTTTTAAAAGTTTGGAAACCGCTGCCATTGACACCCTATTATCGTATTAGCTACGGTTTAGTCACAGTTTGAGGACATCGCTAAACGTTGTCGTTCGACTCGGAATTACAATTTTGATTTTAAAAATAGAACGTGTTTTTTTTAATAATACAGTAACTAAAAGAACATCTACTTCCGTCGTCATTTTTCTAATTTGACGTTAACAAAATTCCTTTGTAAGAAAAGGACCTATATTTAGCCACTTCTGCACATGTAGTAGTAGTCGTGCAATAAAGTGCACAGCCCGCCAGCCCGCTGATTAATGTGTATGCGGCAAACAATGCGAATCACACAACTGCCACCGCCAAATCACTCAACACGTGTTTCACCCCTCTACAGGGCATCTTCAGGAGTTACGTTACACCGATTTAAATGGGATGCTTGCTTGGACAAGAATTATTTCCATGTGCTTTTAGGTTTGAGTAAACAAGATTTTGAAGTGAATAGTTTCACTAAATTAAAGATAGAAACAGACGATTCAAGGTGACCTAAATGAATATTTCTACAATGCCCAACGGTGAACTTAATGTCGAAGGTATTATCTACAGGCAGTTTGAAAAGCATTTTATTTTTATTATGGTTATCATTACGTCATTTATTAAATCATAATAAATCATCATAATCATCTATAACCAATCACCATGAATAATAAAAAAGTGAACTGTTTTATGAGTTTGACAAGATATCTCAACTGTCAAATTGGACGTTGACAAAAGCGTTCACGAGATACAGCCTCATAAATTATTTTATGCATATACATCATAGCATTTTACTTTCGCAGTAAGCTTATATTTTTTGTTCCGGATTTATTTATTTAACTTTTTTATATATATAACCTAAAATAACTTAACTAACGTTATTTATTACAGATTATAAATTACCGAGACGGATTCGCATGTCCTTGATCGGATCGTGCCTTCAATTCGAATTTTTTACTGGTCCCGACTAATTGTATTTAATGTTGTCATTAGTGAAACAATTTTTTTGTAAAATAGACATATTTCAATTCAATTAAGATATATGTAAATTTTCTCAAGTTTGTGTGGCCGTAGTTTTCGCGTTTAAATTACAATATGTTCAACCTTAAACTATTTACGTTAAAGATCGGGATATTATTTAATAATATTTAGTGAACGAATCATGCAGTGTGTTCATCTGTTTAATGATACTTTCTATTGATGATGATGTTGTGAAGTTCCTGGTGTTGGATATCAAACAATCTCCTTGAAATTGATACTGAAAAAATATTTATGGAGGATTAATTGTCTAGCTGTATGTATAGCTTGTTAGTCGGCTAAAATCTTTAGAGATTTTTTACCTATTTTTAATTACCCTGTATAAAGTGACCAAAAAGATCAAAAAGACCAATTACTCCTGGTAGTACATAGTCAGAGACAGATAGGAGAATATAATTAATTTTAATTTATAGTGTTCCGAGTTTTGAGAACGTTTATCTATATATTTATTATTTCTGAAACCATTGTTTTATCTCTAGATACGGTGTACAGTTCATTAATTGACAACAAATGACCCATGTATTCATCCCTTTAAAGCTTTTTACCTATATCGTATCACATCGTATATTAACTCTCTTAAAGAATGCTATACGCGTTTATATTACTGGCATATTCCAAATTCAAATCAGCAAGAATGATTTAAAACGAAAGAGTATTGTGGCTGTAGTGGCCAGTAATACGAAGAGTAAATGCTCCATCAACCCCTTACGGAGTGGTGACGTTCTTTAAAAGTAATGAAGAAGAAAATAAATCACAAGCAATACAGCAGGCTGATACGGTGCTGCGTCATTCTGTGATGTAGCAGGAGCTGCTGCAGCAGTGTCAGCAAGGTGATAGCGGAGATGTTGAGAGCGTTGATGTAAGTGATGACAAATTTACGTCTGGCTACAATGCCTTTATGAGGGAGTTCAATTTGATTTTAGTTTCTATCAAATTAGGCTTTTTTCGCATTCTTCTCAAGACCTTCACAAATGATTACTATAAATTGATAATAGTATTAATAAACAAATCTTTACTTTTTACTAAACAATGGTACTATTCTGAGGTCGCTATTTATATGTTTCAATGAAAACTCTTTGGTGTCGAATTATTTAGAGTTCTAGTTTTATCTTTTATCTGTGCACGGGTAACAGGTCGCGTATGTGCGACGTTGTTTGTTATTCAATTATGCATTCCAACAGCGCCACCCTTCACTCGGCAAGTATCTACTGAGCCAAATAGGTCTGCGCCACTGATCGCTTTATTGTGTATTTACGTTGATATAAGACGAAGTTTGCATTTAAAAACTACAGACTACCGGTGCGTGATTTATATGTTGCAGTTAGTCTTGGATATTGTAATATTGTGAGATACAATATGGTATGTGCTTTGCAACAATGACTTACGGTTGTGAAACATGATCTCTTATTTCGGCCCACATGTGAACTTGCTACCACAGTCATTCAAGTCATTTCTCTCAGAGAAGAACGAAACTAATCTGCGTTGTCATGTCAGCATATATACGTCAACTGCAAGGTATAGGCCTCCCCCAAATAACGGCACGATGTCAGTCTGTCTTGCGCAAAAGAAGCAGTGCCTTCAGGCTGTCACGACTCCCCCTGCCTTTGGTGGCAGGTACCATAACCGATCATGGTCTTTTTAACAAACATCTATTTAAATTAGACGTTACAAACAGTCCTTTGTGCAGAACGTGTCTGGAAAAGGACCACACTGCTGCTCACGTACTACTTCGGTGTACGGGTTTAGCACCCTACAGGGCTAGCCATTTTGGATCGCCGATATGCCTCTCCAAGATCGCCGGCAACGTTAAGGGTTTGCTGGGATTTCTCGAGAAGTTGGGTTAGCTTCATTAATTAACCAAGTCACAATATAAGCGCATTGTCGCTTGATTGCTAAAACCAGCCCGCTAAGACTAGAAGAAGACTGTTTCCAGCGAATTCCCCCGATCTATGTATACCGGCGTCTACCGGCTCGTTCAACCGAAAAAGCCTGTAGAATCGGCAACTTCTAGAGATAGTGGCTAGGATACATGGCTTTTGGAACTGATGACTGCTGAGTTCTTAAGGTTCTAGACTGATGGTTGCGGACCGGTAGGCAAGGCGTACAATATCCTTTCACATAATGAACAGGTGATCTTTTCAGGTCGTTAGATGTTCGATACAGGTTGTTTCCAGGCAGTTCTATTCGAAGTCTACGGGAGAGAAGTCTAGCAATGAACATTTAACGGCTGAAATAATGATGATGATGATAATACATATATTACATAACAGGGGTGGCCAAGCTCCTTGATATTTCGAGCCAACGTTTCGAAATTTGAAATTTTACTCAAGTCGCCATTTAATATGCAAACGAGTATTTTTTACAAAAATTATAATTATTGAAACTATGTGACAAAAGTACAAAATATGTGCACTGAAGTTAGATATAATAAACACCAGTAATTTGTTCCGATTTCCCAGGAGCTGACAGGTTGTATTAATTTAAATATTGGAATAAATAGACTATCAATCGAAGCCAAAAATAATCGTTCAAAGAGCCGCATGTGGGTCGTGAGCCGCTGTTTGGCCACACCTGTCATATAACATACAAGTCGATTGATGGTAATTACATCAAATCTTCCAATATATAGATGATGTATATGTTACCCGTTGAAGGAGTTTTTAAACTTATATCAAACTATTTATATATAAACATATACGATAATTTTAAGGGTCTTATCTTGTAAGCGTTATTTGAATGGACATTGTCTCGCAATTCGAATACCGGTCGGTAAACCCAATGACCTCAAATTAAACTTAAATAATCCGTCTGAATGGAACCGAGGTTCTCACATTAGTGCCCAACCTTTGGCGATAGCGTACGCGTGGCCTTGCGTGAGTTAGTCGTACTTATTAACGTTTACTTAGTTTAATTATAAAGACATATTGACTTAGATACGTCATACGATAAGAGATTATAGACAAAGGCTAGATAGAGAGAGAGAGAGAAAAGACGAGAGATGATATGGATGTAGGAAGATGCACCAACACTTTAATTCGTATAACATGGTGCTAGCCGTTTCGAAATGATGCTTGTATCTTGACGGCGCGTGGATTAATTCCGCTACAACTTTAACAAGTTCCAACCATACCTAAAAACTAAAGTTTAATTTAAAAGAAGTAGAATAGTGTAAAAGTAAAAAAACAAAAAATGTCATTTTAGCAGAAACTAAAGTTAAACAAACTATGAGTCTTCCAAATACAGGATTCATTTGGTGTCTTAGTATCAGAGAATCTAGTTGGAGCAAATAAAGCTAATATATAAATGACAGTATAAATTTGTGACGTATGAACTGTCAAACGCTGAAGTTTAAAGTGATCTGTCAAATACATGAATAACAAGTTTAACTGCTATTTGTATTTCGAATTTATTTTAGTCTCTGCACAATCTTTTTATTTACCTAAGAAAAGGTGAATGAAATCGACAGTCATTCTCAAGTTATGCTGTGACCAAAGAAAACAGGGATTAATTTTGTGTATTACTAAAATAGACGGAAATAATTTTTATGGCGACATTAACTCGAGTTGATGAATACATTTATTTGTTTGCTTAATTATATCATTTTATATACTTTTTAAAATATGAATGATTGGTAAATTTTTACAACTTTCAGTAAGTTCATGGAGACATTGCGTTCTCTTGAATCAGTTAAGATTCTATGGAATACCTGAGATAGATCGTGCTAGTGTCAGAAAGTTACAAAGATACTCAAATCTATGTACTGATATATATATATATATATATATATACGTATACCTTACATTTACATATTTTTGGTATATATTTATATATACAAAAATACCTATGTATTTCGTTAAATATTTAAGAAATATATTTTAAGTTGTATCGTGGGTAACTGATCGTCATATAATAGACTACTGTGCATCATTTGACCACATTGGATTTTTATTTACGAACCCATTTTCTGGAACTATTTTAAATATTATAATGGGACATCTTGTAACTGTTGGACGTAAACATATGTAATATATCTTGATAAGTCTTAACAGAATGTTCAACGTGATATAATAAAACTGGGCCTGATAATTATCAGCCGATTCCAGCTACCGCACACAGTGGAACGATAAACAGTGGATCAGGTTACTGCGTGGCTGGAAATGTCTTGAGTAATAAAGATATTTAATCTCACCTTGCCTTTTACATATGTAAAACATCGTACTAGAGATTTTATTTATAAAAGTTATAATTTCTGTGAGTGTTTCATATGTGTTTTATTTTAAAATAAATTTATTATTTTTTAAAAATCAACTTTAATATTGATTGCCTGGTGTTCATTGTAACCTTTTTAAGATATAACTTATATTTATTTGGAAATAACTATAAAGAGTTAAAACTTATAAAATACTACAACTTCAAATTTGAATGAAAACCTCCTTAAGTTGAATGAATGCATTACTTTCTTATTGACGTCGAGGTTAATCTACTACCTATACAGACAATAAATTCCACAGATCTGGAAAAGCAGGCCTCGAAAACTCAACGGGATTATATATTTTGTGAATTAATGTAATATTACTTATTTATAAACATTAAAATAGCCTGCAGACGAATACATCATTTGCAAGGTGCGCGCACTATCGCCTATGACGTCATTGACAATGTAACCCGTGATACAGAAACGCAGTTTTTTTTTTAAATCTATCAATAAAAACTTTAAGTACATTATCTATGATCCGTATAATGTATATACTCGTCCAAATATTTGCTAACTCGATAAAGTTATATATTTTTTTTATTCTAAATCATTCATTTACGTGATAGTAAGCTATTTAGATTTTTTTAATAAGTGAAAAAATACATAAATAATGTTCTGTACGTACAAAAAAGTAAAGGAGGGAAAATATTTTTTTTTATTTTAACTACTTTTTTCCATCGAATAAGATGTTTGCAAAATAATTCGCAGCATTAAAATTTAGGAAAACATCTATTTTAATGTAGCGGTTTGATTATCTGTGTTTTATGATCATGAAAAAAGACAAAATTACAGTTAACTATAATAATTTCTTTTACTTCCTTTGGTATATCTCTGAGAAGTTTGACATTTGGCTAATTTAACAGTTTCTTTATACAAAGTTAACGACCTGAATTAGGTTTTCTCTTTAAAAATTTTGAGACCTCTTGTTCAACGTAAAATAATTCTACATTTCAGGTCGCTAACTAATTGTTTGACAGATGGTGTTGTACACAGCGTGGGTTTTTTACACCACGCAATTGTTTTACCGACTAAGCTATATTTATGCTAAATAAAATTAATTATATATTTAATAAATATTAAATGTATATGAATAAAAAATAAAAAAGTTGTTTTTTTTTTAAACAAACACTCGTGAAATAGCTATGTATGTCAAAGATTATTCAAATAATAACGAATATTGGAAACTAATCGCTCTCCCCAACCACTAGATGAAGAATATTTGAGAAAGTGATCTTAAAAAACTCGACTAAGTTTCTTGTGGGCACTTCTCAAAATAAGTGACTCTGGAATTCTCTTAGCTTCCTTTCAAGTTGAAGACTACCATTATAGGGGAGTTCAACTTGATTCTAGCTCTTATCAATTTGGTCTCTTCTGGCATTCTGATTACATACACAAATAATCACCAAAAATGACGCTATGTGGACAATTGATGAACAAGTAAGTAACTAAGTTTCGAGTTTGCTTTTCTATGCTCGGACTGGTACATTAGTTTTTTATTGGATTGGCAGAACGCTAAGCCCCGGGAGATAACCTCAGATGGAGTTGTAATTAAAACGTGTTCAAAAATTCAATTCGGAGTGCCACATAAGGCCGATTGATTGTTAATTTTTCTAACAAATATAACCAAAAATTTGGTAAGTAATATTAAACGAAACAAAGTAACTGACTTTTATCTTCTACATTTAAATATTCTCACTAAATATAATATGCTACTCTCTTCCTAAATAAGATGCAATAGACAATAAATAATTCATATTTTTTTTGTGATGCAACCTTACGATTAACCTCGTGGTTTTTACTACGGAATTTGAAAAAAATGTTGCTCATTATTTGTTGCAATGGAAGTTAGGTATGTTTAACTAAATAATTATTTACTAAAATAAACCTTTGTGTTTTTTTCATATTTATGCAAAGACAAAAGGCGTTTCCGTGATAATAAAAAACATATTTTCATACAACTCATATTCGTTCCTATTAATTTATTTTACGAAAACTGTATGAATATTGCCTAATTTTATGATATTTTTTTTGTTGTTGTTAGGGTATGGTAACAGGAGTGGCCAAGCTCTTTGATAGTTCGCCATTTTCTCATTATTTGTAATTTCGCGATTTGAAATGAAATAGGTGTTTAAAATATTACAGAAATTTTTTTTGTGGCCAGATATAATTTTTTTAAAATACGTCCATTTAATTTAAACACTAAACGATTTTATTTTACTTCTCTTGATCATTATATACAATGTGATGAATAATTAGTGACAACAGTTTTTAGTGATTATTTCAGGTACTTATTAGTTAATACCCATCGGTGTTTGAATTTCACTATAGTAATTTGTAAAATATTGAAGGTGGTGTTCTTCCTGGAAAGCTTTGATCGAGGATTCGACGAGTTGCTTACACAGGTCTCTATGATCTGTTTTTCCAAGTGATTCCGTTATTGTGGGGCCTGCTACCACTCGTACAGAGTCCGTCAATCAGATTGGTGATCGCGCTCTTGCCCTGTTCCATGTCCCTATCCTGATGATCTTACGCAGTTGTTGTTGCGTCCTTTTCTGAGACAAGTTATCACCAGCAGCTGTCACTTCGCTCTAGTATTTAATGGAATCAGGCGTTACCTTGCGGAAGTCCATCCTAAGTAAGAAAAGGACTAATATTTAGCCACTTCCGCATATGCAGTGGTAGTCGTGCAACAAAGTTCACCGCACACAGAGACTCTTTGTTTAGCACTAATCGGTGTAACATAACTCCTGAAGATGCCCCGAGGGGTGAAACACGTGTTGAATAGATTACCGGTGGCAGTTGTGTAATTCGCATTGTTTGCCGCATACGCATTTTTCAGCGGGCTGGCGGGCGGCGAACTTTGTTGCACGACTAACACTGCATGTGCAGAGGTGGCTAAATATTGGTTCTTTTTTTACTTCGCTCTAGGCCTGGTGAGTTACTACAGCAGGACCAAAAGCATACTTCATACCATGACACCTGGGCTTCTCATGGTGTTGGATGGTAGCCGGACTGTATGCCGGTACATTTTTATTTTCCGGACTTTGCTCTCTAACGAACTCGGATGAAAAGGACGCATGAGGCTCTGGAGATGCAGGTTGTCTCCCTCTGATATAGAAACATCATTATCATATCTGCCGATAGAAGCTTACTGCAAGGCATAGCAATTCCTCAATGACACGGTGACCATGCTTGTGCGCATATAGCTACTTGCCAATGACTGACTATGTTTTCGGTCCCCCAAGAGGGGGCTTACCCACGTCACGTTTATCAGCTAGCAACATCTAACACGTATATAACCTCATACACTTATTTTGATTATACAATAATAGGACTTTATTGCCTTTATTTATAAAAAGACAGAAAAGTATAATAAATAAAACTACCATTATAAGAATTTTTGTTTAATTTTTTATTAATATTACTCTTCAAAAAAGACTTATTAAAGTAAAACGTATTGTTATAAACTATTTCAACGTTACAATAAATAACAACTTAATAACAGTTTTGTTTTATTTACGCTGCACAGTTGCTCGTGTCAACACTGATTAAATATTCGAAAATACATACACCTCCATGCTGACAACACTTTCGCTTTCTGACGTCATCATAACAAAGTATTTTAAGAACGGGTTCCGAGAAAAATATTCTATAATTTAGGAGCGGAATTCGGCTTGTTGTTTTGGGTCTTCTTCGCGGCAATTTTGGCGGCCATTTTGTTTACCTGACATACCTTTTAGATTCATATAAATATTTTATTAATTAACGTGTTAAAATGTTTTATACAATTTTTTACTCTGAAGCTCTCTTATATATCTTCATATTTAATTTTGTTTATAAATATTATTCATTTTAATATTGATTCAAATTTGATACAACCATGATTAACTGCGTTTATTTGCTACAGAATGCCCAGTGTTCACCCTGTTTGTGGCAAAAATTTACGAGCGTTGGCCTATCATATATACTGTATTATCAAATTCCCTGAAGGAATTGGATGTACACAAAAAAAAAGAATTCTCAAATTTATGAAGAATCATTGAAAATTGTTGAACATACAAGGGGACTAAACTGATAGGTACCCCCCACCAAACTCCGTAAAAACCCCCTCTATATATTTATAAGAGCGCAACTTTATTCATTAAATCCAAACCGTTTTACGGTTATTTTTATTTCATCTTCTTGTATAAATGGATTAAAAATTAATCTTAAATTACATTTTAAATTATATTTTACGATTCAAAATTGAACATGTTTTTATACGTTATCTCTGATCTTATTCGTTTATAGATAAAACTCGTTTCGTTCTCACAAATAATTTAAATCACGCTTGTGACAGCATTTTTACGTTATGTATGTTTTTACGATATCAAAGCAGGGGTAAGGTTTCAAAACAAATTTATTTGTCTCGATTTGTTTTGGTCAAAATAGATAAATTTAATATATATAACTTAACTTATTTTTTACATATGATTGGTACTATGTTTAAACTAGATTAACCATCAATTACATATACAGAGCTATAGGTTACAGGGAGAAATGATTTTAAGGAGTGTATGTATAGTTTATTTGATGTCAATCAATGTATGATTACGGAAATGATTAATATCGTAATTATAATATAGTAAAATATATTTCAAAATTATAAAAATTATAAATTTATTGGCCTGTCGTATTCTCATTGCAAAAATATCAATCGAAATATTTTTCTGTGTGATCGCTTAATTTTATTCAAAGTTTTGTTTTGACAAATGTACTATACATATCAATTTATATTTTTAAGCCCAACAATAACTAATCACCTTGTATTTTTATGAATTTATACGAGAAACAACTGTGATTTAATACAAATATTAAAAGCTAGAAAAAAAAGGTCAATTACAAAACATATGTTTCATTGATTAACATAAATATGTTATTTATTTCGGTTAAGAAAATTAATTAGTATAAACTTTGACGTAGGCGGTACAACTTTACAAATACATCAACAAAGACACTACGTTTTTAATAACAATTTAAATGAACTAATCGACCTTTCCGGTTCATATAGATGAGAAGATTCGATTTTTTGAACACCGGTTTCGATGTATCGATTAAAAACAATCAATATTTGAAACTCGTTTTGACAATAGTTCATAATTAGTTTTAGGTTTTTTAAATAATTGCATATTAAATATAGAAATTTCTAGATATTATTTTCTTCACATTTATTCATCATCATTTCAGCGGCAGGACGTCCACTATCATGTAAGCTCCATGTATTTCTATTAGGATTTATTAGAAGCGGCCTGTATCCAGATACCTCTTTCGATGAACGTTAAGAGGTCATGTGTCCACCTTCTGGGCGGAAGTCCTAAACAGCGCTTGCCCATCAGTGGTCACCACTCCAGAATCTTAACGCCTCGGCGGCTATTTGTCCTGTTCACTATGTGGTCTGCCTAAAGCCACTTCAACTTGCAAATCCATTGGACTATGTCGGCTACTGTCGTTTGTCTTGGATCTTTTTATTTTTTGATCTTTATTATGTGTTTACATATATGTCCACTTTTAATAATATACAATAATATGTACCATATGCACGTTTTAAATTTTTATACATTTAAACAAAAAATAGGTCGAAAGATTTAATCGATTAAAGAATGCGCTGTCAAAGTTTTGGCGGGCAATTAGCGTTGAGACGCCTCCGAGATTGATCACAGATTATATAGCACAGATGCCGTTTACCGACGACGTGTTGCCTACGGCCGGTCACGAGTTACCGTCACGACTCTTCCGCCTTCGCCATATCGCATTTTAACGGTACAAGCCCAGATGAAGCGCAGTCAATTTGAAAATTAGGTTGACTTAATGGTGTATAATGGATAAATACGGTATACTTTAATAATCGATTATTGCTTCTTTGGAAGGTATCGATTATTCATTTTTTATTACGCAATTTAATATATTTTTTATTAAACTTTTAATCTGTTCAGAGTCTCCAGAAATCTAATTTTTCTGAATCCCTTCTCCCCTTGTCATCACATCGCATACTTTCCGGGACTTTCCACGAAATAATTAATTCGCCAAAGATAGACTCCCTCTATGCCTAGTAAATAAATTGAAATATAAAATGTAGATTTTTTAGAATTACGAAAATTAAATAAATAAATTTTTCAAGTAAAGTACTAATAGATAATTTCTTTATCATACAAATGTTCTAGGGTTTCTCAAATATTTTGATAGTGAGTACAGTGAATATAATATCTATTATCGGTATTGACGGTGATTTTTACGTTTTTTTAGATCAGTCTGTATCTCCGCGTCTCGTCCTATCACCCTTATTGACTATCCCAGCGATCCAAGAGCTAACGAATTCAAGAATATAAACGATCTCTAATTCATATGTAAATATCTATACGAATACTTATAGATATGTTATTGTCTAAAAAGCTGTACTGTATAACAAAACGTTATTATAGTTTTGATATATATATCCCTTAAGTGCATAATGATGTAAAACTGCAACATACCACTTTGAATATAGTGTGCAGTAAATGCATAGTGTTGTATATCTGCTACATAAGGTTTTTTAATAAATAATTTTAAGAAATATTATATTTATATATATATATATATATATATATATATATATCTCTGTAGTGTAGTTATCTGCAAGATATATATTTTTCTAAAGTATAAATAAAAGTCATGAATTTAAGGGATATATAGATGTTAGAATAATTCATGTTTTATCATGACAATTTTTCGACATTTTATTCTTAGGTATTATAAATTTCACGTAATTAAAGCATGCCTAAGGCGTGAATTTTCTTATAAACAAAAAGTTATGCACTTTATTTCAGCAATTGAACGTTCACTACTGGATATAGGCTTTCCCCGTAGATTTGTCTATGTCCAGCTTCTTGCGATGACTTCAAGCTGCTCTACCTTGTGTGTGGAGGTTCTACGCTGATACAGCCTGTCTTTGGTAACTACTCATCTTAAGAATCCACTGACATCTGTCTTGCGTTGTACCAGTATATATTCTAGATATAGAATCTGATAAGGTCTGACATTATATAGGACCCAGATTTACACCGAAGGCCCATTTGACTGGACCTAGGCTTTGGCTATTAACACGTTAAGGTTTATTATTCCGTAAGAGGACGCTCTTTATAATTTAAAATTGTCAGAGTGTAAGTAATTCATGCAAATAATCAGTACAAATGATTCACGATAGTAGTATTAAAAATTGATACGATAAATACAGTTGTATTGTATAGTCAGCGCGATAAAATCCTTTTATAGCAGCTGACCTTTTGTGTTTTTTTAAGTAACATTATTCAGAGCTGCCGTGTTTGTTGGCAGTTAATATTCAGTGGCGTGTGAAAAGAGACCTAGTTACCGAAATACGATGATTACGTGACGGAGGTTCTATTGTGAATCGGAATTAATATTTGTATTCGGATAATCCATTACAGCATTATTAGATTAGGTTAGATAGGTAATGTAATTAAAAATATAATGAGGACGGCTGATTATATTACTCTTGAAGCTACTAATTGTTCATTGACTAAAAATTGCGTTATACTTAGGTTAATAGAACATTTTGATCGAGCTGTAGTAGTTCAGCGGTAAGGACTGTGACTTGCGATTGTAGATCACGGGTTCAATTCGCGGGTTACATAAAATTCACACTTATTAATTATATAAGATTACTTATAAACAATTTACCAGAGGATGGGCAGCAGTGTCGTCTGCGTACCATAATACCACACTGCGATCTCCAACCCACCTGCCAATCGTGGCGATTATGATATATCCCCTCTTAAATATTTTTGGGAGAGGCCCATACCTTGCAGTGAGTCTATGGGTGATAACACGGCGAATAGAAGAGTTTATAAAGTACTTATTGAGTTCATACATTTGTGAATTGTTGGCTCTAATATAAACCTCTGTGTCTGATAAAGATCATAATGTAACTCATTTATATTTAATTAAATAATAATAACTTCAATAACATTCATATTTTACTAGTAAATGAAAAAAAAGCTTTATAATGTATCTATAATATTATATGAATCTATACAGTTTGAAAAAATAATGCACATTGTTTGTACTTTATAATAATGTTTTTTGTTACTTTTAATTATCATAATCTTATGTTGTTTGACCATTTTTTTGTATATGTTTTGTATCTATAAGTAATTTCATTTATTTCTTTACATATATATTGTTTACATTATATGTGCACGAAAATGATGAAGCAAAAATAAATTGATAAAGTTTTTACCTTTAACATTTAATTATTCATAGAAAATTTCCTGTCCACATGTTTTGTTTCTAACTCTTTGTATCGAAATACACATAAGGTTATCTGTGTCAAAATCTAACATATATGCCGATATAGATTTATATATCCCTTCCTGTCCACATTGTACAGATTTCGTCAGTGTTGCGTGACTTTAAAAAGTTTTAAAGCGGAATTCGGAAACAAATGTTTTATGTGCTCGTGAAACAATTGTTCTCAAAAACTAAAAACAATAATAGCAAAATGGTGTACTAGTATCCGTTTGCTTGTTATTTTTTAAAGTTCGTGAACAATTAAATAGTCTTTCATCAGCACAACGCCTCAACACACATGGTAAAGTATGATTAAGACAGGTATAGAATTGTATGGTTATCTTTCTTACAATCCTTTATACGATGCGACCTTCATTTATATATAAAATTCATTACATACATTCATATATAAAAAGTTGGTCAATATAGTTTCCAGACGCCAAAGAATCGGTGCTTGCGGTCGAAAATTAAACCACCAAAGAGGAGTGAGGCCGTTTCTTCTCGCAATGGTTTTACAGGTTGAATCGATGCAATTGTCAAGGGGGTTATGCTATAAGAAAGTTATGCTCGTGATTTCTCTACGAGATCGAATTAATAATGATGAGTACCGTAAACGAACAAATATAAAGAACATAACCCTGCGGATATCTAACTTCAAGTGTTTGCGAACAAGTTTTGAGGGTTGAAACTTAGGACCGGTATTTACATAGTAGAACGTCCACCACAATGTGGGGAATAAGTATTGTTTAAGTTATCGAAAAGCTCTGAAAGCACACCGCTTTCCATTGTCCTCATTGGAAATAAATGGGAGAGAACTAAATATTTAATGGAATCAGGTGTTACTTTGCGGAAGTCCATCCTAAGTAAGAAAAGGACCAATATTTAGCCGCTTCCGCACATGCAGTGGTAGTCGTGCAACAAAGTGCACCGCCCGCCAGCCCGCTGATAAATGCGTATGCGGCAAACAATGCGAATTACACACCTGCCACCGTTAATTCATTCAACACGTGTTTTAGCCCTCCACGGGGCGTCTTTAGGAGTTATGTTACACCGATAAATGCCAAACACAGAGTCATAATCAGTGGGAGAGATCTAGGTCCAGAATTTGACGACCTGTGACTGAAATGATGATCAAGATGACAATTTTATTTTTGATATCTTAAAATATTTTCAAAAAAGTTATAGCAAAGAAAGGTCCACTTGGCAAAATAAAGAAATTAAGATCCTACGCAAGATTGGAAGACGATGTAACCAAAGTCGCCGGTGCAGGTTGGTTCCGCATAGCCAAATCTAGAAAATATTGGTCATCGCTGGAGGAGTCTTTTACCTGCAGAGGGGGTTTAGCAGAAGATTAAAAATCATACCATAGATTATAGACACTTTTTAATCTTTTCACATTTTATTTTTTTAAAGTTATTACTGTATTTAGTTGTACTAAGTAATGTTTACCTTCTGTCTAGAAATAAAAGGTTTTTCATTTAATTTTTATTATTAATTTTTTTGCTATGTTAGTTACCATAGACAAGAGAATCAGATTGTGTTTTTATTTTTGTACATTAACACTCACAATTAGCTAACTGGGTCTGCATTATGCACACGTAAAGCATTAATTGACCGGGTAAAGGCCTTATTCGCAATTACACAGTTTATCTGATCGATGAACTCAACGTATTGTACCAATTTATTATTAGAGAAGATTGACTGCTTAGAATATACTAGATTTACGAGATAAGATTCCAAGCAGAGAGTTCCATCTACATGAGTATTCATAGCTACTCCAATAGCGGGTACTGTAAAGGATTCTTCTAGCTCTTTGTCTATAGTGCGAGTACAAAAAGTGAATCAATTGAAGGAAAGTGCAGCGGGGGTCGTATACGCCCCACATGGCATAGAATGTGGTCAATAAATTAAAAAAATCCGTCACCTTGAATTACGAAATGCTTCATATGTACATTATTTATTAGAATAGAGAAACAAAATTGGTCGTTTTTAAATTAATCATACATGTATGTAACTTTTATATTTTTCTAATTGTGGCGGCTATAAATAAATAGTTATAGGAGTATATTTTCATTAAATGCTTAAAACTGAGTAATTAAAAAAATTATTGTTAAAACTTATTGTCTAGTCACAGTCCAAGAGAAGAAATAAAAAAAATATTTAGAGAGTATATCAGGGTAAACACATTATTTATTGATTTAATTTCTAAATATAAAATAAGAATTACCTACCAAAAATACTAAACACGCCTTTCTCTTGGTTTCAATCGGTGTCAAATTTGACAGCTGTTATGATTTACTCTGTGGTTTATATAGAAAAAATTATAGCGATATTTTTTTTGTTTTCTTAGCAATTTTACTTTATTTTCAAGATATCCTTTTTCGTGTCTTCACGAAAACAAAAAAAAATTAGCGGAATAAATGGAAACTGCATAAATTTGGCGATTCATTTTTATTTATGTCTATACAAATAAATAAAATTGAACTGTCTATTTGTAATATTAAAATAATTGCTTTACATAATGGAAACATAAACATATGAATATATAAACTGTACATTTACCAAAAATACAGTTTTTTTTTTAAATTTTTGTCTGTCTGTTTATTCCGACAAATCTCTAAAATGGCTGGACTGATTTCGACGGGACTCATACTGGCAGGTAGCTGATGTAATAAGGAGTAAGTTTGTCTACTTTTAATTTAGAAAAAAAAAATGAACAAATTAAATGAAATATGCTGAATATTTATTTAATTTTCACGTAAATGAAGTTGCGAGTAATACAGATCAATTTATCAACGCCCATTATTTATTTTATTTACTCTATATTGAAATAATTTAAATCAAAATGTATGCATTATACATATATATATATATATATATATATATATACATACATATAATTCGGCGAGGAGGTGTAAAGGTGTGTATTTTGGGCAACGTTCATAATTTGACAATAGGAATAATTGTAGCCCAATATAATACTATAAGTGAAGACTTGTAATCGGCTCTTTGTACACTGTGGTAACCACAGCGCCGATTCCGACTGCACATGTGCCGTATAATTATGTGAGGAATAATAGGTGTATAGTTAAGTAAAATATGAATATATATGTTAAGTAAATAATTAAGATTTGTTACACAGTGCGATAAACACTACCTATTTGTATAGTAGCTGGTACCCACGTTATCCAAGTGTAAAAATATACAGACGCAATTTAGAATATGTATCAGAATTGTTAAAAAATTTAATGAAGAAGCAGTGGTAATCCTCTCTGTAAAATGCATGTTTAATTCCCACTGTATGGCATAAGCCTACCTCAAGGATATCTATGGAAGGATAGAATCTGCAACCTAGCATTAAGAGTCTTACACTTTTACCGCTAAGCTATCAATGCAATATTTAATAATTCACAATGTTAAATGTATTTGGGTTAAGAGAAGGAACTAATTAATTGTACATAACAAAGCTACGAAAGCGTAGCTAAAGTGAAAAGTAAGTTAATGTCATCCAGAATCGGGGCCGGAAACTTTTTTTTTCTATTTATCTCTGATAAGATTAAATACTGATTTTAAAATCATAAAATATACTATAAAAAATACCTGTTTTGGTTATAATTTAACTTAAATATAAAAAAATATTATATGATCTACTTATAAGTAATTGCAAAAAGATATAGTCTTTTTACACCAATACTGTCACAATAATTATGTAACTAAACAAAAAAATATGACAAAAAACAAGGAAATAAATAATTATAATTTGCAGCTTTACAACAGTTTCTAATGTCGGTGTTAAAAAAGTCATTATGATGTAGAAAATTCAAATTTCGCCGTAGCTAATTTAAATCTTCAACTTGGCAATGAAAGTTATATATTCAAACTGTAACACTTTTTATTTTTTTTATAGCCTGTGAAAAGTAACATGCTATTAGCATTTGTTATTTCTACAAATAGCTTGAGCGTCAAAAAAAAGTAGATAATATTTAAAAATAGCTTATTTTAATATATAACAGTATTTGATGCTATTAGTCCAGTTATTTTAACTTAATCTGTTAGCATATATATGTTAGTATAAAAAAATACGAAACACGTATTAGGTTACGTACTGGTTTGTTTGGCTGTGTGTGTACAAGTTTATTTTATTGCGATACGCACTTTTAACATATTAAAAATAATTACATTATTATGATGAAATAAATGAAAAAAAATATAGTTATAAAAGTTTATTACGAAAGCTATAACTTTCTGCCTAATAACTATCAGGGTCACGTAACGAAATAATTAACTGTTATTTAATATTTACTTTTTTTATTATTGTTTCAGGTAAATTTCGTTTTTACAGCATGAGGAAATGTAAGTAAAGCAATAATTAGGCTAAACTTCCAAAGCAGCGTGACAATCGATTGTCAGTGGATGTTTTTTCAACAGCGGCGACGGTGTTGCCAGTAAAATCGTGCGCTTTAATATGAAATGATTTTGAAAGACGAAATTTTATATTTATTGTAGCAAAACTGTGTGCAGTACTTATTATAAATAAAAAAATAGTATTGAGTAGAAAATAATTCTCTTAATGGTAATACATATTTTTAATTTCATAAGTCAACGGTTTGTTTTATTTTGATTATTTATAACATGCATTATTAGAAAATATGCTCAAATAAAATTAAAACGTCAACATGTTTCTCCTTTACACATAAAATCACTTTTTTACTTATAGTGAAAAGATTTGACCGTTATTAATACAGTGATTATTTACGTATAAAAGCTATGAAGGGGAATGTATAGCTCATTAGTTAGGTTTTTACAACCACCTTGCATAAAGTGTTTATTGTGAAACATGTAAATTATTTATTTTTATGGGGATACTGCAGGCTAATGCCTTTCGATGGTACAAAGCCTGCGGGCACAGTTAATGAACAATAATTAATTTTAATATGTGTTATAGTAATCTGAATTTTGAAAACGCTACTTTTACTATATTATTACATCGTTGCTTATTATTTATGAAACCATTGATTTTTAGATAGGGTGTAACTTACATCGACTGCATATGAATTGTACACTTACACTTTTACATGGTTTTGTATCTGTAACCAATCTACCTGTATAATGCTAAAGTTTTTTAATATAAGTATTTCTGTTTTTTTTTTGCTTTTGTAATTTGAAGCGTGTCAACTTATGTCATATTTGTTCAAATATAATTTATAATTATGTCACGTGACATAACTTTATATACATACGTAGTATATGTTCACAACATACTGTACTCTACGATCTCACTGCGTTCGTTGTAAATATACAAATTAATAAACTTTTCTCACTGAAATAATTCAGATGTTTATAAATGATTTTTCGTTATCGTCCCAAAACGATTCGTTACTCTTGCGTCAAATCTTTTTCTCGTTACCATCCATACCAATTGCGATAGTTATTTCAAGTTTCAAAACCGTACCGCTATATTTTAATTGTGGCGCGGATCTAGTGATGTAAGAATCGATCTTTTTCGATTGGTGAGACTATCGATAGATATTTCACAACACTGCTCATCGACCTAGAACAGATGGCACTTATCTATTGACAGAGTTGATTAGTAATTATATTTTTATTGATCAGAAATCGAACTTATTGTAGTGTAATCGTTTCTGCTGTCGTAATTTATGATTATAGTTGAGGCCTTGCAGCTATTTAAGATTGTAACAGTTCTTTTATATTGATACGTGACGGGAAGAACAAGGCTTTAATTAAAGGGTGATTGGTTATATGTGTAAAGCTTTAAATGGAGAATGTACAGCTCATTTGTCAGCAAAATGCTTTAAAGCAGGGATGACCAACACGCGGCCCGTGGGTCATTTGGGGCTCTTTATACATACATATGCGGTCCGCGAATTATTTCTAAAATTGAATTTATTTTATAGGTTTTCTTTGATCAATATACACATAAGACAGCTGTTCATAAATTCTAAAAATTAGCTTGTATAGAAAAAACTGTGCTGAACGTGTCATTAAAAATTTCTAGTATTTTCGTGTTTCTGTTCTCTTTGTTTTTATTTATATATTTAAATTTAAAATTGTATATAAATTGCATTAAAAATTGTATGTAAAAACTCTACTTACTTATTTTAAATTATAAACTATGTTTCGGAAATTATAAATATGAGCTACTTTATGTGCGGGCTGTCCAAAAGAAATTTAAAACATGAATTGGCCCGTTGACTAAAAAGATTGCTCACCCCTGTTTTAAAATGTTACCTATTTTTAAACATCCAATATATAATAATAACTCTGAAAATATGTACATTGATTTTATTATTTGAATGTGACGTGCGTATAATTTCAGGCACTGAAAAGTCCGCAGTGACTTATGGTAAACAATATTTATTTTATATAAAATAATAAAAAAACGAATTTTGAAAAAGCTGTTTCTTACTATGTTATCGATCATATACACATTATACAAGAGTGTATTGTTTATTTTCATTATTCTAGTTCTTTTAATTTATTTATTGCTGTTTATTGTTTTTTCTATTACCTTTTTACAGAACTCCAAAAAGTTCTGGCGACACTCTACTTTGCCAATGAGGCGATATTCCCCTTCCCCATATATATTACAGAAATCGGAACAATTTACTTTATAGTAGTTAAATAATAAGCTGAGACCATTACACGAATGCGCACGTATCTAGTGAAAGTTCCCAGTGCGCTATTATTAATGTAGGAAAAGTATACATTCAACCTATCATGAGTCATGTACATCAGATAAATCAACAAGTGTACGTAATAAAACTTATTAGATTTCCTGTTCCCATACGGAATTGCTACGTTACGAAATGAACATAGATATATAGGATGATTGGTAATGGTGTTAAAGCTTTAAAGAGGTGAATGTATAGTTCATTTACAGTCAAACCGCTCCCTAACCGTGAACAGCGTGGGCATATCGTGGTTGGACCGGATCCCTCCTCGGCTCGCCTGTGGTGCACGCTGCCGTCCCAAGTGTCATAGTGTCATTTGATGCTGTAAAAGCCTTCGAGCAACAACAACAATAGAGAATAAGTAAGTCTGATCGGCGTTGTCTGTTTTACGACCGAAGCTAGCCTCTTTCTGACAAAATATCATCCTTTTGCATCCGGGTACAGGAGTGGAACGGTGAAAATGTTGTCGCATTAGTTACCTTTTACGACATCCCAGGAAGACCAGGAGTGGTGCTATTCTACAAGGTGTAACCGGACAACACACGGGGAATACCCGACTACAGATGACTGGTAACATAAATAAATGATATCTAAAATTTCTTGTTAATTATCTTAAAAAAAATTAGAAAACTTGACATTAGATTGGTCATGTAATAAGGCGAAAGTTGTTTTTATGATTGTCAGTTATAAAAGTATTACGACTGCATTGACAGTTCCGGAAAATAGGGGCTTTTCCAACTAAGTTATATTTTAGAAACCAGTCAACATTTAATAGCAATTAACATGTAATCTCGTGCGATGGTTATATAAGAATCATTTAAGACGATTTTTACATTCACCTATTATTTATTTGCATTTAAGTATATAAAAATATATTGAACGGATTTGTACAACATTTATTAATTTTCATTTTTATTCACATATGATTATTTACAATGACCTTTTGTATACGTCGTGAGAAAAAAGCCAGTAGAACCCAGAACTAACACAGATCGTGTTTTTGTGTACACTATCAAAATTATTGTTACGCACTTTGGGTTCTGACTCGAAATGAAACAACCACTAGTTCACAAGGAGTCCTTTAGTAAGAAATCAGATGGTCACCCTACTTTAACACAAAGTTTACTCCCGCTTAGTCCAAACTACTCTTCTAAATCGTTAAAAAAAACCACTGTCTAAATAACTTGCTAAATAGTAACTTTGCATCACTGATCTTTAAATCTTATAACTCGAAAAACAGGACTGAACTCTCGACATGGGGAGTAGAGTATTTATACTACGGATAAGGTTCTAGTAAGTTCGAGATAGTACTCGGTTAGATTTTCCGAGAACCGGACACAAAAAATTATAAATAACTTCAAGGTCACGAGTGTTCTTGATCCTAGGGATTAGTATTTATTGTTTATAGGGTCCTGTAACTCGTGCTTTGTAACATTATTAACAGAGTAGCAGAGCAATTTATTCCTAAAATTTGTTATTAATAAGAAATCATTCACACTCGTCTAGGATTTTTTCATGTGTCCATTTAACGAATCTTAAAAATTTAGACACATAACTTGGGATCGTATAGTGATATCGTACATAATTGCACATAAAAAAAGGGTTATTACTTTTCAAAAGTCTAGAGAAAGGTTTCATTGTACATCTCTATTTTTTAATTTATTAATGTCCCTATGCAAGTAGACCAGATATGTCATAAATATATATCTACTGTGTACTATCGTAAATTTTTCTCTAATAATGTTTTTACATCTCAATTTGCACAAATAGCTCTCTTGTAGTAAAACGTCGTATCGATATTCGTTGACATTACTTTATACATGTAATCCGAAGAGGAGCTGTAGCAGAAGTCCGATGTATGCCTTTTATTACATTTGAAAGTAATCCGATGTAGGTATTCCTACGTAAAAAAATTCTACCTGTGATATAAAACACAACATAACACGAACGCTTTAAAGAAATATGCTTGTCGATGTTTGAGTTGTGACAGGTGTAAAAGTTTTAAAAGGGTGAACGTATAGCTCATTTGTTAGCAAAAAGCAACAAAGCTATTAAAACTATTTCCAAACACCCTGTATAAACTGACCACTCTGAAATATCTTACGTTAATTTATTTTTTATATTGTAATACAACTGACCAGTAACTTCTGGCAGCATAGTGTACATGGACAGATAATAAATAATAATTAATTTTAATAATTGGTAATTCGAATATTGAAGACGCTTCTTATTATAGTTATCTTTTCATTACCGCATGTATTATTGTACATTAATGAAAAGCAAATGCCTCTAGCTCGTGTAGCGCCCGTGTGCAATGAAACCCTGGCGCCCCTTAGGCCTGACCGCCCCCCCCCCCGCGGCTATAACTATTAACTTTGCGATGCTATTAGCTGTCTCAAGGGGGGCCGTGGTACACCCTGCACTTTAGGGTAAGCCGCCCCTGCCAAATGCTTTTTATTCACTCTTTTATAGCTTTTACACCCATTATCATTTACATTGTATATATAAATATATAAATATATATATATATATATATATAAATATGAGCCGTGTCAGTGAAAGACGTAAATACGTTTGTAGGTATTTTAATAATCTTCATGTTCGAGTTCAGTGTATGAACGAAACAATATGATTGCGTCGCGAAAGTGCAGCGCGCTCGAGCATGACTTTAATTAAAAAAAAGTAATCGTTAAAGCAACACACGGTTGATTATACGCAGTTCCAAGTATTAACAGTTCTATATGAGTTATGAGCATTCGAAATATGAAATTTAAGTTAACGGTTATGTAGAAAATGAAAAATTTATTTCTCGTAAATTCAATTTCAAAACACATTTACACGCGTTTTTGAATCGACAATTATTTTCACACATTCCAATCAATTTAAACCTTTGGATTGCTATATTAAGTTTTATTTATTTATAAACTTTTAATTTTAGACTTAACTTAGAAAAGAAACGTCAAAGATATGACGTTGATCTTTATATGCGTGCACTCAGACCTCGTTTTTCGTCCTGTATTTGAGGCCTATCGTATTCCCGTACCACGTGTGAGCAGGTTTTTTTTATAATAATAGTATTTTACGTAATCTTTTATTATTATTCTCATCTTTAATCCTTCTCCTTCACTTACTTCGCATTATCTTTCATTCCTTTCCCTTATTTCCCATACATCGCCTCACTCTTATTGCTTTTTCTCTTGAATTATACATTTATATTTATTTATTTTATTACCTTATTTCTTTAACTTAAATTTATCTTAATTATTAATTCATATAAAGTTGAAATTAAGGCGTTACGAGTTTTATTTAATTTTGTTGTATTTATCATATACTTGTTATAATTTATAACATAATTATTTAAGTTTTGGCGAATTAATAGCAATGAATGTATAAAACAATTCTAAATGTAAAACAATAATTATTACATGAAAGTGGTGTTATAAATCTTACGTAAATAAAAATGAATCATCAAATGTACTGCTAATTGTAAACCTTAATAACGGCTCGACCAATTTAGTGCATTTTGTTACAAATTTAAAAAAAATTTGAAGCCCGAAAAATATTTTATATGGAAACAAAAAAAAAAGAAAACGGAAAGCATTAAAACAGCACTTTTTTTCCAAATCTTAGATTAAATTTAACAACTGTTTCTTAGAGTTATATAATAATTAAAATGTCATATTATTAAAGTCTAAATACTCATTTACGAAACGTATCTCGTGTACGAAATAAAAATAAATTGTAACTAGTCTTTATTGTTTATTCTTTAGATATTAAATTAATTAATAAAGTGATCACTCTGGAATACATTTTATTTATTTATATATCTTTTTGATAGCGTCAAGTCAATAACTTTCAACAGATTTTTATAATAATAACATTTTTCTCATAGGCTTTATATATTAGTATCAACTCGGAACACAGTTGTACGTATGAACTACTGTATTTGGATAATCTATTTGAGGTTCTCTTTCGAACAAAAACCTTCAAATGTTTATAATTAAAGCTAAACGTTCTGTAAACGTGAATATAATGCTACTTCACGGAAATGACGGTTATGGAGATACGTATTTGCGCATGCAATGATAACAAAACAGGCAATTGCGAACTCGTATTGTTTAGCGTGACGTACATACATATGTACGTTTTCATGAAAATATAGAATACGTAACGAGGAAATATTTGAAAGAAGTTTGATTTAATTATTAAAATTTAAATACAACTTTTGTTCAAAGTTCTCGCAACAACAAATAAATCAGCTGAGTTTACTGTGGAGTCTTGTTAGATTAGGACGAGAATGAAGCCTTCGTTTATTGTTATATGAAAATCAATTTTTTTTATATTCAGTAGCCTAGCTTATAGCGCTTATAAAACGTAAATTAAATATGTACTCGTATATATATTTACTCTACTATCGCGTTCCGAAGATATGCGTTGAGAAAAGCTGCAAGAAACTCGACACTGGCAATTTTAAAAAGCAAGAAATATTTCATTATTTTCACTACAAGACGTATTATATCTGGTGAGCAGATGGAATCGGAACTGTGTATCTATTATAATATAGTAATGTTTTTAAGATAATATTTTTGAAATTATTTAGTCTGGAATAAGTGTTGGAATCAATCTGTAAAAGCGTGAAACCAATCAACCCTATAAAGTAATTCTGAACTTTGCGCAAGCGCTGACGTTTTATATGTAATTTAGTTCTTCATTACTGATTAATCGGATGCTTATATCAACTCTTCGTCAATCAATTGGAATCTTCTAGAATTTTCTTTTCTTGCCGTACAAAAGTGTACAATAAATAAAGGATCAGACGGTAAATCAAATGTAACTGACGCAGAGACAGTAACGGGTCTTAACGGAACGAATGGCATACGACATCGCATGCCATTTACGTACCGTACGATCGATTTACCTGCAGGAATATAATCACTGGTGTTAGATTTATTTGTGATTTTATATCGAAATTATCGAGATATACAGTTTAACTGGTGGTAAGATATACGTCATAGATATAAAAGTTCAATGTTACGAAAATTTTGTAATACAAAATTTTGACTGCATATTTTACAAAAGTTTGACGACCGATGTAGATATCACGTAGGTAACTAATATTTTGAAGGTAAATTATGTTGACGTGGAAATAAGAAATCATATAGAAAATGTTTTGGTTTTAAGAACGCCATACCTAATTCGTATTGGCGTTAAAAGTAACAGTAGTCTAAAATAGTTATGTGCCAACTTCAGTCAGTGAAATGTATATTTTGACAGCGGTAAAAAAATAATGAATTTTGATCTATGTGGGAGGCATGTGTCGAATAATAGACGTCCTATGACTGAAGAGGCGATGAGGGTATATTTGTTCCAAAAATGCGTCATTGTATTCAGCAGGGTTTACTACAACTGGTCAATGTAAATATAGATTCATAATTATTATAATCTAATTTGTCATTCATTTTTAACGCGTATGGAAAGTGAACTTTTTCTTCTTCCTTGTGGTACAACCTTTTATGAATCTTAGCCTCCTTCACGATTCACATCTCGCTCTATTCCCTGTTCTTTGGCTAAATGTCTTGCTTCCGAAACTCCTGAGATCTTACTTTATACATAATAACCATCTCTGCCTGGATCTTCAGTTGCTGGTGTTGATTATTCTGCCTAACGATCGGAGCCTCTTGATTTGCAGATACTGATAATTGTTTCGTTTTGAATCGAAACGTTCAGTTCGTAATTCATCCTGACACGGTTATCTTCTGCATGTCCGATAATTCTATTCTAGATATTCCTCTCGAACATTAATAGTTTTATTTCGTCTTTCTGTTTCCAGGTTTGACATGCATAAGTCACAAATGAGCCGAACGGTTACAGTACAAACCATTAAGATAAAGATAAAATTCGTTAGGTCAACATTGGAAATTTTAACAGAACTATTATTGATCATTAACTTATTATCTATTTTTGTCTCTTCCTCTTTCAAACTTCAATGTAAGTCAACATATAACTAGAACTAATTATGATGTAATTAGTGAATGTAACTGTTGCTATTTAAAATAATATTATTGAAAATATACAATTTTTCATATGAAGTATGTAACTATTTGTTAGAATTTACAAGAGTTGTAAAGAAATAAATTTCTAATACATCTTTTCTATGGACTCTGATGATTAATTCAATGTGCGCAGCTAAGTTAGTCGAACGGTCGTAGGAAGAGAGTCGCGTGCGGCCGTTTCCTGTATACGCAGCCCATTAGAATGCCACGCGGCGATGCCTGCTCGATGCATGCCCACTTACGTAACTGTTACGTGGTACAACGACACCGTAATATAGACAAATTCGCCGCGCTGTCTCTGAAATTTTTTCATTCATAATTTTGTATTTACGTACATATTTTTGGGAGTCATAAACTATACTTCTATCTATATAGGAAAAATGGTTTCAATGCAAAAGTTTTAAAGCTCATCTGCTGTCAATTAATGTATGTTACACTCTATTAAAAATATTTTTTGTTGAAAATAACAAAAAAATAAATAATAACATATGTAGTAAAACATCTCAGCATTTTTAAAAGTTTAGTTTCTAAATATTTAAATTAGTTAATATTTACTATGACATTGCAGAGTTTTCACTGCCAGAAAAATATTAGCCTGCTGCATTAAATTAATGTATCACTCATGCAAGTTGATTGAAAATAGGGGTAAAAGCTTAAATCAACTTATAACTACAATAAAGTTAAAAAATAATCAAATATTTAATCATTTCTAGTATTGTTTTTTGTGATAGCAACAATGATAATATAACTAAAACATTACATTTCAACATTAAAAACGTATTTTAAGTTTCTTATTTTATATAATGTTAACATTAAAATATCACAATCAATCTTTTTTGGAAGATTTATTAGATATGTCAACAATCGGACTGTCAGCAAAAGGCCAAATAATAGCCAAGTACCACCGAGTTCCAAACACATTTATCAAGTTATCCTTCCAGTTGTTTTTCGCTGGTTCTCTATGTTCATGTGCTGTGAGTCCGTTCAATGTGTTGCTCATGTGGAACCACAGTAGAAAAGCGGACCAGGCGACTAGAGCTGCGTTCATAAGAAATATTAACACGTACAAGTCCTTGAAAGTCATCGGCTCTAGAATCACATATCTCAACAAAGGATTCAATGTACGAAAGGCGGCCAGCATAAAACCGTGATCTTTATACTTTGAAGATACGAAGTAATAGTTGTAGTAGGTGGAGTAAATCATGCTGATGTGGATATAGATGAGATACATGAGATAATAGCGTCGGTTGTACAATCCAATGCATCTAGAGAAGAAGAAGCAATGATGGTCTCTTTTAAGAATGCAGACATTGCATGCTTTGCAGTGCCAGGCTTGTGGCGGTCGATATATATTGCACAAGCTGCAGAAGTCACCGCTTCCTTTGTTGACTCCTTTTGTGATTCTGCAATCTGAGAAGATACTCATCATCATATTTCCAGCGACGTTGATAAAACAGAAAAAACTGAGACAGATGTGAAGAATTTGTTTTGCAATGCCAGGTTTGTAGATTTCAATTAAAGCAGGTCTGACCACAACCATCTCGAAGATGAGAAAACCAGGCGTTAATATAAGTACAGCGACGTAACAATGTACTTTTTCCAGTAGGTATAATGATATCTTTTTAAATTTTCGGTATGCCATTTTGAGGTGACAGTAGAATTTAAATTGACGTAACATGTCTAAAAGTCTATGAATGTATTCATTATTTTTACACAGATAAACGTATGAAAACATGTAAATGTATTTGAATTGATGGTTTTTTTAAATATTTTTTTGGGTATTTAATTGGCAAATGAATTTTGTTACGGTACTCCCGTTTTGTAATTATTTAAAAATATATCTATCGTCAAATATATTTATACAGTAACTACCTTTTTCTGTACATAGTTGCTGCAGAATAAAATTAGAAGTAATAATTTTTTTTAATAGCGTACAATCCAATATAGTGTACATTTTTGCTACATTGGAAACCCTATCTTAAAATTTATTAACATTTAAAAAGTTTCTATTTCAAACATTGCTATTTTCTTTACATCGATATCATTTAGGTCAGTTCATTATTTGTTTATAAGAAAACGAGGGCCGTAAGGACCTCGAGGTAAAGGACTTTTATTTGTGATCTTATTTAAGATCATGAATCGATTTGTAAAAGAGGAAAACTTTTTATGAAATGTCACTTTGACATTGTTCAACTGTGAAAAAAAGAAGATCGAGAAGAAAGAATATCTGTCGATATGACCACTCTGATGTACTATTTATTTATAAATAGTGAGCAGTGGTAGCCCAGTTGTAGAGAACTGCGGCATGCAATCGTAGGTCGCGGGTCCAACAAGCAAGTGTTTAGAGCAGTGTTTCCCAACCTTTTTTATATCATGCCCCACCTTAGCTTTTTGATTCCTATGCCCAGCATTTCAAATTTATTTTCTATACATTCATATTTATTTAAAAATTTGCTTTTAACTTTAAACTTGACATCTGTCATTGCATTTAAATGGCCCGGAGCGGAAGGCTCACTCATATTGATTCCATTTTCGAATTGCCAGCCTAAAAAATAAAATTACCCCTGCGTGGGCTCCACGTTAGGAAACACTGCTCTAGAGGATAGCAAGCTGCGTTCTCTGCATATCATAATACCACACTGCGATTGCCAACTCGCTTACGAGCGTGACGATTATGATACATCTCCTATGGGCTGAAACTATAGAAATATTGTGGACTGTTTTAAACAAGACGATTAATGCCTTACATATGTTTCACTGCTCCTTCTTCCTATCTTCGAAACTGATATGCTTCTTTCTGTTTTCTTTTTGGAATAACGATTTGGGGCAAATTCGCCTATATCATACTCTACCAAATCATAAGTAGTGTTAGCGATGTAGTGGACTCGGAATTAGATAGCATTGGAAAATTAGTAAAATGATTCTAGAACGGTTTTCCGTAGAATAATTTACTTTTAAATTTAGTTACTATTATTGACAAAGTGAATTATTCCATTCTACTATTTGGATGCGGAATTATAATATAAGAAATTGTTGCGCGGTGTATATGTACATCGTGTACCTACGTTATAGCCTCTTCAATAAGTGAAAACAGTTGTAGGTTAGTCTTTAGAATTTAAAAGAAAATTTTAGAACGAAAAATCCATAATCCTTAAGCTACCTATATGTATCACTATAGTTCGTAAAAGAAGGCGTTGCGTCTAAGAAGTATATTACAAGATTTTACTATTAAACAAGAATTCTAGTTGTATCATACGAATCAGCGGCATGGGCTGACAAAGGGCCCCATAAGAAGGTTCAAGATTACCCATAGAGTACGTAGCTTGAAAATTGCTTATCTAATATATTCAGGCGTTACTTTGCGGAGGTCCATTCTAAGTAAGAAAAAGACTAATATATAGCTACTTCCGATATGTAGCAGTAGTCGTGCAGTGAAGTGCATGCACTTATTGAAAATTGCTTGTCTAAAGTAGCAGTGGGCATGTGACTTGTACAACCGATGGTCGTTGAGGCCAAAAGGGTCCTGAGTGTCGACCACGCAGACTGGGCAGACTCTCCTCTAGGTGGACCGAAGACATAGGGTTGCGAAAGGTCGCTGCTCGGGTAGCGCAGGTCTGGCCAATGAAGACGATCTTTAGGGAAAGACCTTTGCCTTACAGGGGCCGTTAATCGCCTGAAAAAAAAGGTTTTATGTAAATTAGTTATTGTAAGTAGAACTGACATCGTATTATTAAGCAATAAAAGTTAATATTACATTTGCCCACCGATACGCGTGGCGCCTTTCACTAACACTTTGATGTACAAATGTGTACACATCTAAGTACTATTGCCACTACTGCGATGGGTGATAAAAATTTATTTACCTCGTTTAAGTTGATAGCGAGATGTTATTCGCTGGTATTCACGATGTTGACATTTAGAGGGATCTACTAATGGTTTGAGCCGGTAAATCTGCCATTTTGCATGTAAAAGATTTATAACGCTTTTTACTAATATTAATTTTTTTTTGAGCTTAAGTTATCTAGAAAGATAAGTATTTGATATAAAAAACTTTAGAAAATGAGTCATAGGTATCGATATTTTTATAAGAAACAAATGTCAATATATAAAATACGTTTCATTATTAATCAAATAAATTATTAATTAATAAAAATCATTATCGGAGCTTGTACTAATTAACCTATGCGAAATTAATTTATCTGTTTGATCGGTATCGACGTAATTTTTTTGGTAAATATATTATATCATAATTTTTTTTTCATAGAAACTAAGCAAGTCCGTACATAAAAAGTTTTTTTTTATATCACAAGTTTCTTGATAAACCTGTATGATTAAAACATTTACTTTCAAATAATCATCATTGACATTTAGAATTATAAATTATTTTAGATTATTTCATTTCGTGTTTTGATCATAGTCCGAAAGAACAAGGTTACGTGTAAAATACATTTCGATGCACAATTTACATAAATAAATAAAAATAAAACATTCATGAAAGTAATGCGCAAAAATTAACTAAACATTAGTTTCGAAATTATGACCAGAACAATTTCCTCCATTTTTGTGAAAGTCGAAATGTTACACCACGATTTGCATGGACGTTTTGTATATCATGAAATATATCAGTCGAGTCGAAATCGGAGATTTGCTGCCTGGATTTTTTCCATTGGGAATAGTAAATGTATTCATAATAGGATATTTAGGCAAAAGGGTATACATAGATATGTGGGCAACCCCACATCTGAATGTATCACTATTATGCATTTACACTAAAACATCAATGCGACATCATAAGATTCGTTCGAAATGGTTAATAGAGAACTCCACAGATATATTAAAAAAAGTTTAGAAATCAGCAGACGAAAAGTGACATAGTTCAGCGGATAGGTTGCCAACATGAAGTGCAGGCCAAATAGCTCACGGAGCAAATAACCGCTGATGTTTTATATTCTGGAGCGTAGTGTAGGTGGTAACTCATAAGACGGACCCTGACAGGGCGGTCGCAAGATGCTAGATGCAGCTTTCGAACAACTGCCCTATTGGAAATCTATGGGAGAGATCTATGTGCAGCATTGACGCTGAAATTGTGGTGATGAATAGAACCTTTTGTGTATAAGAAAATTCACAAGGAAATTTTTAAATAGTTGAATTATTACTTGTCCTATTTACACTATCAAATACAGCATTAAGTCGATGCGTCCTAGTTGTGGGCTGCAACAGTATTGCACGGTAGTTGGGAAACAGAAAGCCAATTACATTGCAATTGTGATCCGTGCGCAATAATGATGTATGGGACAGTCCCCTTCGACTGCAACAAACAGTATTGTTGTAATTTCTTTTAAGTACGATGAACTCATAAATTATATTTTGTTAGATATTAAAGTCGTTTTCATTACGTATTAAACAAGTCGTTTTACTATGTTTAATACGTGCGTAATTTTTCGATACAAAAGTGCTTTCCGTATTAACCTAACCCAACAACTTTAGGTAATAAGGTATCTAAAAATCTGCATCTGTTTATTAGGCTTGAAAATATATCAATTGTGGAAAACACGTCCCTGCCAAACTCTAGCTTATTCAGTCACTCAAGCAGGAGAAACTTCTCTAAGAAAAATATTCACAGTAATTTTTTTTAGTCGATGCAGTGACCTTGATATGAACGCCGGAGGAATCTATATCATGCTCTCCTCCAACCACTGTAACAATACCTTGGTGGTAGATTCAGGGTGATTTGTCGCATGGACTTCATGGCCCTGCGGTGGCGCGAGTTATTTCTGCTCGCGTCTTTATCATTATTGGTGGGTAGTTGCAACTCTATATTCTTATCTCTAACTAATTGAAACTATGCCACCGTCATTAAAGAGTATGGGTAATTTAGTACGCGAAAGCCTTGTAGTAATTTTGATAAAAGGCTTCAAACAAGATCGTGGTATTTTAGCCGCTACAGTCAGGGAAATCCTTTTGAGTTGTTCATGCAAATGAAGGTATCACTCCTTAATAGCGACGTCCCTATAATTGTTTTCTGGAAGAATTCGCGTTTTGCTATTAGATTGCCCCTTGTAAGTACTTCTTTTTTCACAAATTATTTCTTTTTATGCTTTTTCTTGTATAATAAATGCTAAATAAATATATATGACTCTACTCGGAATTTTCTTATCGTTAGGCATCAATGATGAACAAAGAAAACTGAATTTCTTATAATGGAACATTCGAGAAACCTTACGAATGCTGGTGGAATACTCAAGTTCATTTATAAATTATTAACTTCCGCATGAATATGGCGAAAAGTAATATATCTTTTTAATGTTCATTGACCAAATACCATTTATTATTTACACTCACCAGTACGCATTTATCTTACCTCATGTTTTACCTTCGAAGAAGCTAATTGAGTAAGGCATGGGTTGTTTTTGTGACTTTTAAAAAGTATTGGAAGAATCTTCGTTACGAGGAAAAGTGAGTTGAGTTTCTCTGTGTGATGTACCACAAAACCAGTTTAGCGTATAAATAACACTAAGAAGTCGCATAGTAATGTTTATAAAAGATACATAATTAAATATGGCGTAAAGTGTCGTGAATATTAAGAAAATTAAAAAGGAAACAAATCAAATAATATGAACAATTATTCAATTATTTATTCCCAACATTACAATAAAAATGTAATGTTGAAAAGTATAAAATACTTATCTTTATTATACAGTTCTATAGTAAATTTATTTTGATTAGAATAATTAGTTAAAAATATTAAAAAAAGAAAAGATATAACTAATGCATTTTTTATTTAGAATAATGAAATGTAAGATAAAATGTAAGTGCTTGTAAATAAATCAAAATAAAATTTCACCTATGCTTTGCTATGTTTGAGGAGATGAATAGATCTTAAGATGAACATAAGTTATCGACATTGCCCAGCGGAGGGGCAAGTTGGAGTGGGAGTAGGCAGCCACATAATACACAGAGCAGTTGGATGTTTGGGACCTGGAGGTTCTAGAGTTGAGACCACAGACGAAAAACCAGCAGGCGCAGCGCAGTTGGAAGGCGATTGATTCAGAGAACGTCTTATATCCTGTCTTCTTCTTCTTGAAGTGCCTCTCCAACTAGTGGAGGTTGGCTATCAGGTTCCTGCTCTCTTCCTTATTTTTAGTTCTGCGTAATAGCTCAGCAGCGCTGGCGATTCCGGTCCACTCTCTAATGTTACGAAGCCACGACTTCTTTCTCCTACCAACCTTCCTTTTACCAGCGACCTTTCCCATCATGATAAGTTGAAGGAGATTGTATCGTTGGTGTCGAAGAACGTGTCCCAAGTAAGCGACTTTCCTTCGTTTTACTGTGAGCATTAGTGCGTTATATCCTGTAATAAACAGTAAATATGTGTTTTTCGAGGGTGACATTTGAAATATCGACTAATGAAAAATTAAATCACAATAAATGTGTGGTTATTATTTTAATTAACAAATATATAGATACATCTATATCTACAATAGAATAATGGAAAGAGTCGTGTCCATGCAACGAGGAGCGATGTGTTCAGTGAAAGTGAGCCCCCGTCGAGCTTGGTCATTGGTGCGTTACAAATGGGGTCGGCAGTCGACTCTGTGACTGTCTACGTAACGATGGAACGTACGCGATTCGATATAGATCTTTAGCGACCTACTTGTTTAAATGATCCTTACCTATAAAATACTAGCTGATCCCGCAAACGTTGTTTTGCAAAAAAAATATTTTTAATTTTCAATTTAAAAATAAAGGTTGATTGTAGAGGGGTGAAAATTTAGGGTTGTATGTATTTTTGTATGTTGTATCAAAAAAAAAAAATAAAAACAAAAAATTTCATCAAAAAAATAAAAAAAAAATTTTAAGTTTGAACAACCCTTATCATTTAGGGGTATGAAAAATAGATAGTAGCCGATTCTCAGACCTACTAAATACGCATATAAAATTTGGTAAAAATCGGTCAAGTCGTTTCAGAGGAGTTCAAGTTCGAACACCGTGACACGAGAATTTTATATATTAGATATTTATCATACCTATTTTTTAAGTATTACACTCATCATTATTATGTAAGCTAAAAGACGCCTGCTGCAAGGCACTTGCACCAAAGATCGCCACGAAGAATCGTACTGCACTGGTCGCGGCTTTGACTTTGTTGTCGGTCCATCTATTCTTTTACTTACTACTAATAAAATAGCCTAGCTTATTGTGGGAAAGTGAATTTCACATTTTTAACTCACTCCTTCCAATCTTCACATAATCGTTCATTCACTCTTCTGAAGTATATTACATAATCTAACACTCTCATTCATTCTTAACTTCCTTCTTTGTATCGCCTTTCATTCTTCAAGTTATCACAGTCTAGTCTGATTTACTAATTTTAATTAGGGGGACCGGAAAGTAATGTCGTTGCTGTCGACATATTTTACAGACAATTTGATTGATTTTTAACTCTCTGGCTTTGAAAATTTGTATACTAGATGGCAAAAGTTTGTCTATAACGAAGGTTAATATATTCTTGTTCAGAAATAAAAACTTGCTATAAATGTAGTCGTGTGAATTTAACTTAAGAAAGCGACATTACTTTCCGGTCCCCCTAATAGTTGCACGGTAATGTTATTATTAAGTATATCTAAGTAACATAATATCACACACTATGAATTTTAACTAAGTTACAAAAGATAGAAAAGCTGTGGTAGAAGACTGAGACCTTCGATTCCCAGAATACTTTTCTTATATATAATTCAAACTTTATGCATTGATTATAAAGGATTGCCACTGCTCACAAATAAGTTTCCAGAGAATTAGCAGCGGCGTCCGCTGCGTACCATAATACCACACTGCGATAGTAAACCGCCTGTCAAGCGTGGGGAATATTGTATATCCCCCCATAAATGTTTTTGGGGGAGGCCTGAAACGAAGATAGCTACATAATCTACCTTCATACATTGAAGTTAATTTAGAATGTGTTGATTAAATGTCAGCAGTGTCCATCTATCTTGAGCGCTGTTACGTACCCATAACAACTTGAAAGAAGAATTACAGAAAGAAAGAAAGTAAAGGAATGAAAGATCATAAGAGGAACGATAGAAGATCGCAAAAATAATTTAATAAAAACAAAGTCCTTGTCCCACAATAGATAGGGGTAGGAAGGGTCACCATAGCGAAGGCCGTAAAAATGTCAATTAGCTGGGATATCTCGGTCATTTTTATTGGTCTACGGATCTTCTTTATACTGAACGGATCTCGTAGAGAAATCTAGCTTAGGTCATTAAGTTACTGTAAGCTCGCCTAAGGCACGTCCGAAGTATATTTAAATTTCACAATCGCTTAAAAATAAAGAGAATGAAATAAATTAACCATATAAAAATTTTGTAACATCTTATCAGATATTCAATTTGCGCGTATCGCACCCATCAGCGATTCGACTTTTGCCGGACCTCTTTATTCGTCGCAATCATACGTGACTCGAGTCCAAGGTTCGATGTCTCTAATAAACTTGTCTATATATGGGTTTCTCGAAATACAATAAGGTCGCGTTTAATGCTATATATCTTTATATATATTAAGATCAATGATGATCTCAAATTTTAACGCAATATCCTCGTTTGACATTTGAAAAGTTTGCGGTATATACGTAAGATTTATTAACAAAATTTTAAATAGTTTATACTATGTTAAAATATTTATTTAAAAAATGTTTATATGATGGACGACCACTGTATTGCACAAGCCTCTTCTTAACACGTTCTCTGCCAACGCGTTCAGAGCTTACCGACAGTGAAGTTTCCCTTAAGGCCTATTAAAAATCAGATTCTATTTAAAATTTACTAAGTTATTTTTTTGCTTTGATAGTTTACTTAAATGTTACTTAGTTATGACAAAAGTCAATTTGAACCATTATTTACAGAAATAATTAACATCAGGCACCTTTTGACACCATTGACAGGAAACTTCGTTTTTTTTTTCTCGGCATAGAAAGTGTTAAAGATCGCCACGATGATCGGTCTTGCGCGATACAGTGACTTTTCCGCTACCTTAGCTATGTCGTCAGTTCGTTGTTCCCACTGGAGAACCCACCGAACATCGGGTTCCACGAACGATGAAAAAAAAACTTATTAAAATACTATTATTGTACTCTATGGTTATATGAGAAAGGTATGTAAACAAGTTGAAAATTACACTATTGGTAAACGTCCGTTTACCTTGAACTATTGATGCTCGACGCTCAGTAGTAAGGGGCTCGGTGCTGCCTTGTTAAGTACTATGGAACCGGACCCACCGCTCTTAAAATAATAGTCGCATATTATAACGTTTAATTAAACAAATATTATATTAAAGAATATGTTCGATATTCAAAAGTACTACAATTTTGTAGTATTTATTTCTAATTCAAATTAGTATTTTCAAATTACAATTTTTAATATTGTAAAATTATCATTGTAGGCGGTGCGATGGTAAGCCAACATCTATTCGGAATGCTGATCATCTAAGAGCAGATCAGACGCTCTACATTTGCTCTTTCTAAAATATATTTAATAATGTTTGATGTATACATTACAATATCATAATGAGTGAAAAAATTTTCACACATTTCGACAAATCAAAATGTTTTAAATGCTATAATTAGATTTATTTAATATACTCGTAATTTTAGATTTAAAACTAAAAAAAGGAAAATCTAAGATATTTTGTGAAACTTTGTTATTTACGCGTACATTTGGAATCTTAAAGGATTTTCTAACACTATATTTAAGTACTTAAATTTTGGAGTATCAATAATATGTTATTAAATATATACTGAGATATGTATGGAATGCCATGTTTTTTTTAAAGTTTTTATAAGTAAATATGTTCTCTCACTGTTGTATGACATTAATCGTATAGATACTCTATATTGATTGCATATATTGACAAAGTTATATAGCTATCTGTATACCCACGGGAATATCATAAATGGCGTCTTGTATGGCACGCCGTTATAGCAACGTTTGTCAATGTGACATTCTTTTTTTTTAATGGCCATCGCGATTGGGGATTCCCGCTGTTCTATATCGTATCTATCAGCCAGGGCAACACAAATTTATTTAAAATATATAATATCCTTTATTAATATACATATTATATTTAATATGCGATATTCTGTTGCGGAGGCGTTCCTCGAATGTTTTGTTGAATAAGACGTTGTTTTTAAAAGGAGTTGTATTAGATCAACGTGTCCCGTTGGTCGTAGCATACGGGTTAATACTAGTGCCTTTATTACAATACTGACAATTTCAAACAGTAACTCAATGGACGGCATTTTTTAATATTATGTTTAATATATGAGACGTAACCTTTCTGATTTGCTATTTATTTATTTTGTATTGTATTTTGTAGTATTTTTTGTATAGTATTTAATATTGTATTTAGTAGCGTATACATATCGAGTCTATCGCTTATTTGGAAGAGAGACCGAGCAGGTTATACGATGCTTTCTTGATATGAATTAGCGTTCACCGACCACACTCATTTTCCTACTTAACCTAAAAGTAGGTAGGATTTAAAATTATCCTACCAAAGCTATTTCAGAAGGTAGTTCCAGAAATATGTTGATGTTCGCTGCTGACGCGCCTAAATCCTGAACCAGGTTACAGAGTCATACATGAAACATATGCGTAAATTATAACTTACTTTCAATAATAATAATAGTAGTAAATAAGCGATACATCAAAGTACATTAAAACAATTATAAGTATTGGTGAATGTTGAACTTCGACTAATGACTGATCTCGATATGCGTGTCAGTCGTTATTTGCGATCACTATGCGAAAAGGTTAGTGTCTGTCATGACAGACTAACGATATCTAAACGGAAAGTTCAGCGTCAGTCACCGGTGACTGACGTCTTACTCAACGCATAAGTAAGATTTAACGATTTTGATCAACGCATCATTTAATGTGGGAAACTCTTTAAATGTAATAGAAATACCTTCAAAGGCGCAATAATTAATAAAATATTAAAAATTACGAAATCTAGTCTATTGATTTAAGATTACGCAGAACAATGTGTTTCTAACACTCACCTACTTTTGTTATTTTCTGATATAAAAAATATTTTACTGTTAAAACTAAGGAATAAAGTTTGTTATAACAAATGAAAATAATTGGAACTATCAAAACAAATATATTTATTGATATCTCGAAACACTGCATCGTTTATGGGTACAAAAACATCTAACCTTTACAGAGAAGGGCTTGGTAAAATTAGATATTTACGAAAATACACCTTGTTTATTGTAAGATAAGTTTCACATTTGATTGTATCTTGTGTTGATATTATTCCAGTAAGAGAATACTAGGCCAAGTAGCAGCGATAGAAATATTAAATGTTATTTAATTATCTAAATAAAGTGTTCTGACTTGTAACTTAAGTTATAATTACGTAGTGTGAACTATAAGATATTGTCTGAGCTTTGGTGACCAATTTTACGTCGTTATTCTTATGACAAAAACGTCTTAGTAGCGTAAAAATAAATTAGGTTCAAGTTGTAATTAATTACACAATATTATCAAAGATAGTCATTAATGTTTACACTAATCAAACTGTAATTCGGAAATTAAAAGATTATGGATATATTAATTCTAACTAGTTCTAAGTGGCGTGAAATATTTTTTATTTACTAATATGTTTTCATGTACTCTGTGTAAATAGTAAAATTGAAATATTTTTTAGTGTATCTTCTTTACTTTGCTTTTACGTTTTTTCTTTTAAAGAACCTTTCTCTTCGTTGTCGTCAAGACAGCCGACAGGCATTATAGTACTACGGTACGCAGTTTGCTGCTGCCCATTCTTATGTAACTCGATTGTGAGCACTTGCATTCCTATATATAATAGTTAATGCACAGAGTGTTAATTATTTAAGACCGTATTCCGGGAATCGACGCGCGACTTACGATCAAGTGTCAGTTCTCTACCGCTGAGCTACTACTGATCATGAATACATCACCTCTCTGAAATGTCTTATAGACACCAAAAGAAGTTTCTATCTGTTGGAAAAATAAATAAAAAAAAACCCCAGACCAGCCAGAAGAACAGGCGAAAGAGTATTTATATTTCTCAGAAAAATATATATTAACATATTAACTTAAAATTAAAGTAGCCTGAAGGTAAATACATAAGAGTGATGTGATCGATTCAGTCTAAGTATGGGAAGAAAGCGATCGGAACCTTGACGTTCTGCAGTGGAAACTACGGTCCGATAAATGTAGCATAGGACATTGTTATGATAGTCGGAAGACGCTGATGCACGTCGCTTCCAAACCGGAACCTTTTGGATATACAGACTAGGTTAGTCGTCAAGCGGTGGACGTAATACGACTGAAATGATACTAGTAAAGTATTAGTCATTATAATATTTTGTAAATTTGAAGTAAATTTACGCAGTAAACCGTCTCTCACGGCGCCGCCCTTTATTGACCTGTACCATCCAAGTAGTTGATTTGCGTAATCTTTGCTCAAATCGCGTATCGATGGCTGCCGCGTTCTGAATACACATTCCAATTCGGCCTTCAACCGCGCACTGGATCGTGATAAACTCTACAATATAGTCCGCGAAGGTTGCTTCTTTAATAAGTGTTTACTTCGATTGAGATACTGGTTTATATGTCTCATTTAGTTACTCTATGTGCTAAACTCATATGACTTGTCGGTGAATCAAAAAAACTCTGCCGTTGAATAGCATGCGCTAGATTATTCCTCATTAGACAAAAACCTAACTAATCTAAAGCTGTCTTAGATGAATAGCGTTATTGTAATTGATAATTTTTACTCTGGCCTTTATTAGCAAGTTTACATTCGCTATACGAAACATGAAGCAGGATTTGTATATAATAAACGGAATCAGATTTTTAAATAAAACACCGCAAAAAAATAATGTACTAACATTTACAAAATTCAAATCGTATAAGTTTATTGACGGAAAAGGCTTATTATTAAATAAACGATTATTTAAATGACAAGAATCCTTGGCAGTGATGTCGCCTGATTGTTTTGATTTCATTTGGACTATATCCGATAAGCGTATATGTATGTATGTCTGTGTTTGTTAAACTATTAAAAGATGTGTTTCTGTGGAATTTCTTCTAGCTTCTTCTTCATAACTATAACACTTTGTTAAGCAGAGTAGAGTCAAAAATAAAATTAACGGATTGAAACGTTTCATAAGGTCACGATCAATAAGAGTTCTTTTAAAAGTTCTAATGTTGAATCTTATATTTTTATATATTCTTAACTTATCGGAATTTATCTTTATGGTAGTATCAGAAATGTGGGGATTCATAAACGCGATAAGGTAACCAGCTAAAATAACTTATTAGGCTAGAATTGGTAGTACATTGTGAAAAGCCTAGTGTTGATCTTGAGTTGTTCGGACATATTTTTCTATGTATGTGTGCGCACATTACGCAATATGTATAACAGTACCAAAAATTCGAAATTGTCCGTGGTGTTCCCCATGTTTTCTCACCCTGTGTTATCGAAACAGCTGGAACAATCACAAAAACATTTTAAATTATCTAATATCTAATATATAAAATTCTCGTGTTACGGTGTTCGAACTTGAACTCCTCCTAAACGGCTTGACCGACTTTTACCAAATTTTATATGCGTATTCAGTAGGTCTGAGAATCTACTATTTATTTTTCATACCCCTAAGTGATAAGGGTGGTCCACCCCTAAATTATTTTTTTTTATTTTTTAGACAATTTTTTTGGTTTTTATTTTATTATGATATAGCATACAAAAATACATACAACCTTAAATTTTCATCTTTCTACGATCAACCCTTATTTTTTTTGTTAATTAAAACCCTATTTTTTTTTGCAAAACAACGTTTGCGGGATCAGCTAGTAATACTATATTATAGATAGCGTGTAATATAATTGAGAAAGTTTGAAGTCTACGCGAAATACAATTGAAAAATTATCGCCGAGATCAAATCTATAAGCGAATGTTGGCTACGGTGAAATGTAACTGAACGTCGACGCTACTTACGTGCGGTTGTGTAACTCCATTAAAATCAACCGTCGAAAGTAAAAGCGTGGCGGAGGGTTAAAGTGCAGTTACGTAAACTGCATTCTCACCGCTGTTCGATACGGTGAAACTGTACTATACAGGTCGAGTCAATGTGCCTCGGGGACCTGTTAAGCTTCGCTTCATTAACACGTTCACTGCGGGCCCAATTTTGAAGAACTTTCAGCTGGTGCGGCTGAGGTCGAATCAGCCTCAAGCTGAACTTCCTAGTAGTACGGTTGAGGCCTTTTCTGCCTCATGTTCATCAATATTTTTTACAATATTGAGTCAATGCTTCACAGACATAAAGAAAGCTATATTTGTCTTTGTCATATCTCATACGGTTGAGTGTAAACAGCCGCCGCACTAGAGAGAAAACACGAGTTTTACGCGCCGCACCAGTGCAAAGTTTACCATGAGGCTGAATCGACCTCAAGCTGCAGTGAACGTGTTAACTAACGATTTAGCGAACTCGGGCCTGGAACTGCAACCTGCAAATGCCACTTCAAAAATAGATCACCGTCTAGTGACGGCTTTGTTAAGTTATACGCGCGGCACGAATTGTCTTCTAACTTAGTCTCATCATGGAGCGTCGGCTTGAGTGATCTGTAACCTTGTCTACCTTATAATCCTATGAATACTGTAATACATGCCCGAGCTGATGTCTTTGCGGTAGCTCTTGGACTTAAAGTAGAGGAGCTTCCAGTGCTATGCTACATAAAAGCCATATGTTTCTAGCCAGTCTTATTTTCAACCCATCATCATCAACCGTAGGATGTCCACAATTGCACTTTGGTCATCTCAAGACCAGTGGAAGCGGTTTAAATTTAGCAACTTTCAAATACCTTAACACGGTCGCATTTCCAACATTTATGTGGACTTAGGATGCGCTTTTCGAATTTTCTTCTCCAGAACTATAAGGCCCCATGAGCCATCTATTTTATGCGATATGTGACCAGTCACCTGCCATTTCCACTTGCCAAATGGGTAATGTCGATTACTCTCTTTCGTCTAAAGATTCATTCATTTTTGATTCGACCTCGTAGATATGCCTAGTATAGTAGATACTCCTTGGTTCGCGGCGTACCAAATATAAGCCAGTTTGAGATCATTCACTTTTCACACTTTTAGTATTCGTTGGGCAATTTTTAAAACTCAGTCGTAATTTGATTACGTTATAATCAAAAATCATCTGAGAGTTCAAGATGATTTTGCTTCCTTAGTCCGTCTTATTAAGAATATTTCGCCTTACGATTATTTTATTGTAATTATGACCTTAAAGCTTTGCGCGGAATAAATATTAATAAATTAAAAATGAGTTTCTTATATCTTTTTAATAATAATGCACGTGTATTTAGTTAAATCTTGTGTTTGTGTGTTTTGTTATTTTTTAGCTATAGATCATTGGGAGATAACACTTATCCCACGCCCACGGTTGATCTACAATGCGCCCATTGCAGGATCTAAAATATTTAGATATAAAAGAAATCTTTTAATCCAACTTTTTATTTATTGTTATATTATATTTATAATATGTATTATACTTTATTTATTTTAAGTGTATATGATATATACATATGTATGTTTTGTACATGTTAACTACCCATTATTTATACTTCTACCTTTTCCATAGTATAGTTGTCTATAAAGGATTGCCTTGTGTGATTAGACCGCCTATTTTACTCTTTTGTTTATTATTACGAAACTATTCAAATGTATCCAAATGTGTACAATAAAGAATATTAAATACGTTAATAAAATAAATATGCATATATTAAATGTATATTAAAAATTGTTTACCGTTAGTTTGTTTTCGATCGACTAATCTGTGTGAATTCATGTATTCTTCCGGGCAACATTTTAAAAATAAGCTAAGATCTAATGATAAATAAAAAAGAAATAGATGGAATTTTAAACAATTAGTTGAAAAAGCATAATAATTTTGTATTAATAACAATTTTATTAAAGTCATTAACATTTAAATTGTATTGTAACCAAAAGCAAGTATGTTTAAAAATTAAAAGACGAATAAACTTTCTTAATTCCATTGTTCATTGTTTAAGAGAGTAATAATGAAAGTAAACAGAAAACTGGTTATTGAATCACAGTTGCAAAAATAAGTATTAATGTAATAAGTTCTTTATATATATTATTACTCTCGTTGTTTACGAAAGCTGTACAGAAATAATGCTTTCGATAATATATAGTAGCAGTCCTTCTCCCCATAGACACCCACTGCAAGAAATATGCCTCCTCCATGGGATATCTATGGGGGATATACCATAATTGTCACACTCGGCAGGTAGGTTTGCAATTGCAGTGTGGTACTATCATAAGCAGAGGACACTGCTGCCTTTCCTTCTAGAACTTTCTTTTTAAAAGAAGTATTCACAAGATTGTATCTCAGTAATCGAACCCGCGACCCAGTCCTCTACTGTAGATTCCATATCCGCGAGCCCTGAGTCCAACGAAGCTCTAAAAGCCACAAAGCCTCAATATCACAACGTACAACCCAAAAAAAACTTAGTTCATATTGACCGCACAAACCGCAATTTTTTTTCTGTTGAACTTAATATAATTTCGTTAGATAATTTTTGTAAGCAAGTTAGCTAGGTGGTTGGCTGCTGCTGTGTTACAAAATACTAATAGGGTATGTTGGAATTTTATAACACTCATAAGAAGTGGGAGTGGGCAGGGAATATTGTTATTGCAACCGAATCCCGTAGACGAAAGGTTCTCGAGGTACGACCAGCTGGAAGACGCGACGTCGGTAGAGTCCTTACTAGGTATACCAACATAGTCAAGGTTGCTAGAAGTCGGTGGAAACGAACAGCACAAGACATTGCGCCTTGCAGTGGCCGCCTGTCGGCTGGTATGAGCATATTATAACATCGTATAATTTCTAGTACTTAAACTCTGCTTAGCTTGTGTATAAAAATATATATTCCACAATATTTATTGTAAATAAACTATGTATTCATCACATTGCATTAGGTTTCTGCGTTTAAAATAGATTTATGTACACTCCCTGTTCAAAATAACAATCTTATACCAAGATATTTCGCTGTAAACGTGTGTGTTCTCTGAACTGAAATATTTACAATTCCATTGCAAATATTATCCGCGCATTGTTATGTGGGTACGATGTTTGCGCCGCAATGTACGTGGTTTATGTGATGTTGTCGTTATCGTCAATAACCTGTATTCCGATGCCTTCGTTTTCGATTTGTTTGGTTATACCAACGTTTACTTATAGCCTTGCTTGTTCTCGGAACATGTGAATTGTTTGCGGCGTCTGTTGCAATATTGATCATGGGGACACATACAAATATTTATATATATATATATAGTCATAAAAAAACTTAACTCCGATGCTGTTATATTCCGTCCAAATTAAGAAATATCGAATAAAAGGTATTTACATTCTAGAACGAAAGACAAAAAAAAATAGTTTAAATATGACATTCACATCATATACAGGTTGATTAAATATAGATGTAAAAGCTTCAAAGGGGTGAAAATATGGTTCCTCTGTTGACAAAATTCTTTAAAAAACTTACACCACCTATTTACAATTATCCCTGTATAAAGTTATCACTCTGAAATATGTTAAATAATAATTTTTTTTGATATTGGAATATAACAGGCTAGTTACTTCTGGCAGTAAAAATTTCTGCGGAGACAGATAAAAAAACATAATTAATTGATTACTTTATTATTATTGCGTAATTATTATTTCTATAAACCATTTATTTTTTAATAAGATAATATACATTCCCTTCGTTTAGTTCTTAACAAAATTCATTAACTTTTTTAAATGATAATCAATTTGACTGATTTCAACTGTGTTTATTTTAGAAAAGTCTTTTGTATAGGGAACAGGAAATATTGTTACTAATCGAGTTATTAAACACAAAACAAAGGGTGCATGTTTATATACAATGCCATTACACATACTTGGATATGTATATATAATAATACGGAACACCTTTGATCATCTGTCCGTTGCGCTTCTTCCGTAATAACCATTGCGATGTACGCCATTGTGTATTTTTTATATCGTTGTGGGAAATAAATAGTTTTAATGCATGATTTTTTTGCTCAGAGTGATTTCTGACTTAATTAATGTAAATAGAGGTTAAAAATGTTATAAGGTAATTAAAATGCTTTATGGTATATATTATAGTTTTGATAATTTTTTTAATACTATTAATGTGGATGTACTTGTCGGTATTATGAAACCTTATGTTGATACTTCTAGTGTTAAAAATTTATATTTTCTACAAACAGTTGCATCAGTCACTATATTGATTACAAAATGATTAAATATATTAAATTTTTAATAAATTAAAAGTCACCATAACTACAATTTTAGAGTTTGGACGTTCTGTACTGGACATAAGAATGCCATCTTTAAAAAGACCGTTTCCCGCTTCAAGCCTCTCCGACTGGCAATATATGTTCCTTTAAGCTTCACTACAGGTGGCATACATTTATTGAAGATCATACTAAAATAAGATGGAAACCAGTCCGAGGTATCAGCTAGAACAGAGCTCCCCAAACTTTTTTGTGTCGTAGACCCCTTGCCATGTTTTTCCGAGTTGGGTAGACCCCCTACTTACCTGATATTGATTTCCTGTAAATTTCTAACTGTAGTGAAGTTTAGTGTTAAAAACTTAAAGTAAAAAACACATGTTAATTTATACATTTATTAATTGAATTTAAATTAAAACTACCCAAAATAAAATTTTGTATCTGTTATGTAAAATATAGGAAACATTAAATAAACATAAAATAATCTTTAAATAAAATAACATAAGCAATAAGTCAATATTTTTAGTGAGAAGGATGAACCTGATGCTTTAATAACAAATTACTTAAAAGTAAATAGCACTATCGTAGACCCCCATTTTCATTTCATGGACCCCCAAATTTTTTTTCGCTGTCGTAGACCCCTTGCAGGTTGTTATAGACCCCTAGGCGTCGATATAGACCACTTTGGGAGTCACTGAACTAGAAGGTAGAATAAATAAGTAAAATTTAAGCGACATTAAAACTATGGTTTTAAAACTGCTAACACTACGGAATTTATTTAAATCAAAGTAGTATAAGATATAATAATCTAAATTCCATCAAGTAAGAAACAGATATAAATTTTTTGAAAATTAGATGTTTTTTTTATGTCCGATTCACACGTACAATATATGAATGGAATGACGTTGGTGCGGCAAACATGTCGTGTGGGTGTGTCTTAATTAGGACAGTCTACCCACGCGCGAAATATTTATTAAAAACACGAAATTTTAATTTCAATTTACTAAGATGTTTAGTATCTAAAAATTAGCATTCGTTTGTTAACTGTATGTGTAAAATCGAGTATTGTTTTTTTAGCTATATTTCATTTACCCCTACATGTGAGATATGGAATTAGTTTACAATAAATAATTTTTTTACTTTTTACTTTTATTTCTGTTTCTTCATATTTTTTCTAATTCATCAAATTGCAATCTTCACAATATCTGTAACTTTTCACGTTTTGTTCAGACTTTTTTTTTATATCTCTCTAATGAATTACCACAGATATTCACAGATTTGTTTTAACTATATAAGATTACACTGCACAGATACAGTTACTAGTTTAAGACAGTTTAGACATTAGATAAAAAAAATTCTCAGTTTTAATTTATAAGCACAACATTGAGCGAGTAATTATTTAAAATCTTTGATTGTAAGGTGGAGAAAGATTTTATAAAAACCTGATTTAAATTCGAAGCAATACCCGCTGACGACAGAGACACAGATGGCTTAACATAATGCGCGACTAACTTTCCAAATAAGGTCACGATCCGTAGTGGTAATGAACACGACGCAAAGAGGAGGAGAATTGTTAAAAAGTAATTATTGTGTGTGAGCTAATTTTGAAAGTTCTTCCTGTTAGGACTAAATGACGTCGTACCGAAGGCACAAAAGAATAGCGTTCGGCTCTCTAAAGATGTGTTTACACTGTCCAATAAGAATATTTTCCTATAATGGTTCAACGAAAACGTAAATTTTCAGTGCATTTAGTGATATATTTATTACAAAATAGTGTATATCATTATTATAAAAGAAGCAAAATTAGAAGTATAAAATAAAATATTTCATGCACTTATTAAATATGTATATATGATAATAAATAAACTAATCAAAGTAAAGAAAAAACTAAGCCAATTATAACTACATACGATGTTAAAAGGATAAATAAAAGTAAATATTGTTTAGTAGTTTATTATAATGTAATATTCCGAACGGTACCACTATATGTGGACATATTCAGCACCTAAATTACATTCACATATTTCTCCGCTGGCTTGGTTATTGCAGCTTGTGCTCTCGAAGATGGGATTTATTCCAAACACTGAAAAGGATAGGCTAATCATCATCATTCCTGCTGTGTATCATGTCTAGGATATAAGCCTCCTCCATAGATTTCCAGTAGAACCGAACGGAACAGCCTGTATCCAGATATTGTTGACGACGAGCTTTATTGCCAGCATGTTATTACGTGACTTTGCGCAATGCCGGCGCTGTACTGGTTTATAAAAGTTAATCGGTAAGCATCTTGCGCCGGCGCGAGACCGGCTCCTCGCCGTACACCCCGCATCTCGCGCCGGGGCGAGCTAAGTTGTTAATAATATTGTTTGTCCACCTTGTCCTTATAGGCCTTAGTGGTCATCTTTTCTGCGTGTGTAACCTGTCCATAGCCAATATGCTGAGTTACGTTGGTTACCTTTATTCATCAACGTTTTCGTGAATAATTTCGTAACTGCGCCTAATATTATAGAATAAATATTATGATATATTGTTTACATAACGAAACTTACGAGTTTATTTTACTATTCACTATTTTTTATTTCAGCCACTACGTCGCCCACTGTAAGACATAAGCCTTCTCCAAAGGTACCTATGGAGGATATACCATAATGGTGTAGTATTATGGAATGCAGATGACGCTGCTGTCCATCCTCTGGAATTTTTTTTTGAGCAGTGACAATTCTTTATAATTAATGCACCTAGTGTGAATTATATTACAATAGCTGATTCCGCAAACGTTGTTTTGCCATGTATGTTATGTCTAGGAAACATTAGAAAACAAATAAAAAATAAGTGTCGATCGTAGAGGGATGAAAATTTAATGTTGTATGTATTTTTGCATGTTGTATCATAAAAAAATAAAAACCTAATATTTTGTCTAAATATAAAAAAAATTAGGGGTGGACCACCCTTAACATTTAGGAGGATGAAAAATAGATGTCCGATTCTCCACCCTGGTCGATATGCACGCTAAGATTCACGAAAATCGGTCGAACCGTTTCGGAGGACTTCAATCACGTACACAGTGACACGAGACTTTTATATATTAGATTGTAACCCGGGAGTCTAATCCTCGAACTATCAAGTTTCAGTCCTCCACCGCTGATCTATCACTGCTCGTACTTCCCTATTCTTAGTCTATTGATATTATAGCTATGAAAGGCAATCGACCGTTAAGTACGGAGAGGCGTGATAAGTCGAGCAGAAACTTTCCGATTACAGTTAACCATGCTGCGCCTGAATGTACACTAAGATCTTCCACAGGGTTACTGACCTCCATAACTCGTAACGAAAAGGAAGTAAACTTGTTATTATTTCTTCTTTATTACTTATATTTCTTCGCAAATGTTTCTTTATTACTGTCCACGCCACTCTATCCTCTTTCTTCAGGGCAGTAGTAATAGATTCCGGGTATTGTCTTGACTTAACCCTTTCCTTACCGGAGACCGTTCCGCTGTAGTAACGCTACTGAACCGGGCATGTATGCGGCGAAGTGTGCACATTGCATGGCGGTAAGGTGATATTCGAATTTTCTTATTTAAGTGTTACATAATTAAACGTTTTACGGTATGTTAATTAAAAATATAAGTTAGGATAATTATTAGTAATTTATTTGGCTGTGATAAATATTAAAACAGGGACAACATAAGCCAACATTATAAGGAGCATGCCGGCTAACTCCGGCTGGTAACGAAAGGGTTAAAGTAGAACTCTGATTTCGAGCGCTTATCTTATATGTCACAATAATCTTAATTTATAGCAGTGAAATATTTTAATTTATGTTACTTCTTTATTCGTATTGGCAAGTTAATTGATAAAGTCAATTAATTGTTGAAGGCAATGAAAAACCGGAATAATGCGCAGTATAGATTGTCTCAGAGGTCTCGTAGTTCTATTGGAGACGAGGCGTAAGACGTCCACTAAAAAAGTGGACAGATGACTTTGTTAAGGCCCTCGGAAATCTATAGGGAATACTGCGTACAGAGGACGTCTTTTGTTTGCAATGGTGATGATGATGAAATCTTTAATTCATAATTAGTTTATAGAGAAGCGAGAGTGCGTATAGACATCTTAGGTAACTATAGGAATTGGGTCGTTTTCTTGGATATTGTGATATATTGAATCGAAATATCTGTGTGAAATGTCTCGTGCCGGCTGTCTCATAGTTTTTATAATTACCCACTCACCGGTTGTCTATACCGCCGCCATTATGTTTACTAAATCTACGTTATTTTTCCCAGTGTCTCATCCTACATTTACCTGATTGTTTTGGTAAAATTTTTACAGTCGTTGACTATATTGTCTGTGGCCGATAGTATATTTTGGTGTTATTGTCGTATTTTTTAAATATACCAACGCTTATTTTTAAGTGTATTTATTAGATGGATTGTTAATTAGCTGGTACTGCACTCACGTGCAGCCAAATCGACTGCCTCATGAAAAATAGACAAAAAGTGTGTTTTTGTTTCAAAAATTTTAAAAAAGTATATAAAATTTATTTTATTATTAAATCCTATTCTTTTAACTTTTAAATACTAATTATTGATTTAATATATTTTTTATAACATTTTGTTTTCATTTAATTTTAAATATTCTTTGTTTTTATTTACTAATTCAATTTTAGTTACTTTGTAATTCGAATTCGATTAAATTCAAAAATATTGCGCGTATTTTTTAGAGTATAATATCATTTTAAAGCTTATGAAATAGGCTTTCTAAATATATATGTACATTTTATTTTTTTATTCTTAAATATATAACCCATTTATCCATTTTGTAGAGATGAGTCAATTCGGATGCACGCGAGTGTATATAATTGTTTATATGAATGACTACATAATTCGTTTATAACCTCTAAACATATTTCGTAGGAAGCTTGCTATACACAATACAAATAATAAAAGGAAAAAAAAATTGTGTATTTATGACCAGAGTTACAATATATATAAGCTTTTACAATAGTATCCTAAATAATGATCAGGTTTCTGGAGTAAAGTTTAAACAGTTTGTCAAATAACGGTAGTGTGCTAAGTGTTTACTAAACTGTAAATGATTTAATAAAAGATAGCACACTTTGGTAATAATGTGTTCGCCGTGCTATTTCAATGGTTACTAAACATATTTAATTTCTATTTATTTTGAAAAAAATATCGTCACGTTGAGTATTCAAATTGACATCAATAAGATATGTGACATATATTACGAATGACTCAATATAAATGAAGGCGTTACGAAAATAAAAATAACATGTACTGTGTAGGTATATACTTTCTCTGTAAGCTGTTCACTTTTACCTTCAAGGACATCCACTTTCTAATATTCGTTCACGAAGCTCACAAAACTCATACGTAGTCAAGTTTTTTATATACTAATTCATTAAACTTTTTTTATTCAATGAATTTATTTCACTGATTCATTTCCTATATTATTGCTGAACCTTTTTGTTATTATACTTTACATGCCTTCTAATAAATTTGGAACGGTCTTTCAAATTGAAAAATTCAGAAGTTATTTACACAATTAATGACGTGTGTCTTATTGATGTATATATATAAGAAGAAGATCGTAATTTAGTTCTATTTAATTTTAACACTCCTTTTGTTTACTTCTTTCTCCTTCTTCATCTAATTTATGCAGTAACACTTGGCATGTAAACGCTCCTCGATATTTTTTAAATCCGCTTTACGCCTGCCGCTTGATCCACACGCCGTTTGACCTTAAAAAGTAGATTATCACTTTCTCCTAAGCAAACATTACTCATGTTCGACTCTTATTGTTATATCGCGTGTATCAATATGGACTTTCTTAAATCAACAAATTGAAATATGTATTAAAAAATCTAGATCAAATCATTATTAACGTTGTTGATACTTATAACAATGGAAAAGTAGTTTTATTTAGACCGTACAACATCGGTGGACAATACGTTCAGTCTACCTGAACTTAATTTCAATTATTCGATTATTGAACATGCTCACTAAAGCATACTTCCTTTGTCCAATTGAAAAAGCGTTTCCGCTGAAAAGTTTTATGAGCGGATATCCGTTCGCGATGCGATGGCAGTTACACAACGATTCGATTTACAAAAATATAACTATATTTTTAAATATTACAATGAATGTCTCTGACGTTTATGGATGAAAAATTAAAAAAAAGGTATGTTATTTTTTGACATGTCAACATGTCAACAAGTCCATTGCAAATAGAGAAATAGGAGGGGTGTCTTTATTTATTGTTGTCAATTGTTAATATGTTAATGTCCTAATAATTATAAATGATTACTTATAAAAATAAGTTTCGTGTGAATCGTGATATTTTGGTTTGTTTATATCTTAATAAGTTTTCTTATGGTTTGTTTGACATCAAGCGTTTGACAGACATTTGCAACTTTTAACAAAAAAATAAACAAAAGGCAAAAAAAGTGTTTTTACTATCATATGTCTCATGCTATTATTATCTCTGTAAAAACCTTCTTTACATCTTATCAAAAATGTAGAAAAATAGAAGTACTGAATTTTTCAGACTAGTTTAATTTTAGTAGGTTTTACCTTAGCTGGGTTGTTTTTTTACCATTTGACATAATTTTTAAATACAGCGTAACATTGATCGATTTCAGCCGTGTTATCCGATAATATGAAGTAATAATTTATTTTCATAACAAGTATATATACATTTATTATGTTAGAATTGTAATCACTGTAATTTATATAAATATAGAGAATAAAAGAACATGTGTTCAAAAAACAAAACGTTTCATTATAATCGTTTATTTATTAAACTCATTACGTTTATATTCACTAGTCTTTCATCGCTATCATAATAAAAATATTGACAACTGTATAAATATTTATACGGAAACAGGTATCTTCAAGATGTTTGTGATATAAAAAAAACGTAGTAAAACGTACGTTTTAAAACAAAGGTCCAGCGTAAAAGATTGTATAAGTGTGAAAAGTAAACTTATTTTCTTGTTTTATATCATTCCGAGAATACGTAAAATGCCAGACGAGACGGTGGAACGAACTGGCACGCTTACCTTCCGAATATTTTGCATAGAATAAAAATATAATTTTTTTAAATCTATTATGGATAAAACATTGGACCAGTGCTAGTCCAGCGGTAAAGAACTGGAACTTGTGGTCGTGGGTTCGATTCCTGGGATACAATCTTATATAATTCACATTGTAAATATAAAAGTATATATATATGTTTTATATACATATACATATATATATATATATATATATATATATATATATGTATATAAAACATTGGCAGTAGCGTTCTCTTACTAACCTACCTGATCGCCAAACCGACTGCCAAGAGAATCGACAATGGTATATTCCCCTATAGTATTTTATATAATTCAAATAATATTTGTGCCTAAAATTCTTTAAAATTGTAAATAGGCAATTGTTTCACTAATTAATTGTCATAGTGCTTAATGTTGCAAGGTTTAATATCAAGAAGTGTTGCATTTCATAAATATTGCTATATAAATTATACTTATTTCTTTTTATTACGTGTTTTATTATTTTGGGTGTTCAAATTCATATCTTTAAATTCTTCAAAGGATTGGTAAGTTAAAATGACAGAAGCAAAGCAGTCATCGAGGTTCTGAAGTAGAGTCCACCAGCAGTGAACGTCTTACGGCTGAAAAAATGATTTAGTTTTAAAATAAAATGTAAAAGGTTAATGTTCTGTGACAAAAAATTTAGTATTTTTTAATTTATATTGTAGAGAGGATGAAAAAATAACTTCTATATACTAAGTTGAAAAAGTGTTGAACATGAGGTTGTAAAATGTAGTAGATTTTGAAATAAGCATGACTAGTTCATATTTTTCGTCGTAATAGAAATAAAATTATCATAAGCAAAGGCATTAGCGCCGCTCAAATGACCTCAGACGATTTGCAGTACAAATATTATCTTCACACATGACGCATTCAGAACGATCTTCATCGGAATACTTCCCGTCAAAAACCTACTTCTGCCATTTTTGGTAAAACATAATCTAGATCTCGATACCGCGCCCACTTCGGGAATTTATTATCATTATCGTTTTGTTATAATTTTTTATTACCTTGGCTCAATGAAGTTTGACCTTTTACTTATATCGAGTATTATTTAAAAAGTTCACAGAGCTGTCACGTCTGCTGTCATTGATAGAGTTTGTTTTTTAATTTTTTTATCATAAATGCATCATATGTAAAATTATTTTTGTTCGTACTCTCATTTACTTGGATTCATAATTCCATAACTTAAAGTATTAGTTACTTTAAGTTATGTTATTTAAGTTACTATATCTCTACTATTGTGGCAGTGACCTTGGATGTGTATGAAAATTGAAATTACATTTTAGCTATATTATTAACTACAGAATCCAGTTTTCTTTAAAAAAAAACAAACAAGAAAACAAGGTGACATTACAGTAATACCCCGCTTTACGCGACCCCGTTATACGCGGTTTTACTATAACGCGAATTGCAAATTTCGCGCTCAAATGCCTCAAATTACGCGAAAGAGTGCTTATAAATATAATGTAGTCATCAACTTCTCTATGGTGTCTTGACCATCTGTCAAACAATTAAAAACAGTGTTGGGTGTTATGAACGTATTTTATAAGAACGTAAACAAAACGTTACCTAAAAGACAATAGATGTGTTTTCCTGTAAAAAATAAGAGTATGTATTGCATAAAGTGTTCCTAGAATTAAAGTGATTGAATAAAATGATTTGTATTTTTTGTAATAATATTTGACTATGTTTAATCATAAACCTCGTTATACGCGAATTTCAGTAAACGCGTTTTTTTTTGAAACGTATCCCTCGCGTAAAGCGGGGTATTACTGTACTTGAATAATTGCTCAACAGAAGTGCCTGTGGGCGGGGCACATTGTCCGTGCAACTGATGGCCGTTGAGACCGAAAGGTTTTCGAGAGGCTTCCACGAGGCAGTAGATGTGCGCGGGTAGGCCTTCTGCTAGGTGCACCGATAACATAGTTATGGTTGCGGAAAGTCGCTGTAAAGTCGGTTATTGTGACGATCGTTGGGGGAGCCCTGTCTTATAGTGGACGTCTATCGACTGAAACGAAGAAATATATTTTCTAATTTCTTATATCTATACTAGCTGATCCCGCAAACGTTGTATTGCAAAAAAAAAATAAGTATTTAATTAACAAATAAAAAATTAGGGTTGATCGTAGAGGGGTGAAAATTTAGGGTTACATGTAAATTTGTATGCTGTATCATAGAAAAATAAAAACAAAAATTTTGTTTAAAAAATAAAAGAAAAAATAGGGGTGGACCACTCTTAACATTTAGGGGGATAAAAAATAGTTGTTGTTCGATTCTCCACCCTGGCCGATATGCACGCTAAGATTCACGAAAATCGGTCGAGCCGTTTCGGAGGAGTTCAATCACGCACACGACAATTTTATATATTATATATTTAGTTAACATTTAGTTCCTATTTTGCTACATTCCATCTCTTATCATGCACTTTACTTACATTTTTTTATACCAAATTTGTGATTATTTATGTAATTTTATGCTTTTAATATATACAATATTGTTTTTAACCCACTTTCTTACGTTATACATATTTATATCTTTTATTATAAGTCTATTATTACTTAAGTTCTATATTTAGTGCATGTGTTTATTAATAATGTAATAGAAATTATATATTATTGATCTTTTGTAACGTGGACATTATATTTCGTAATATAGAAAACATGTAATAGTATATCGGCAATAAATAGATGCATTAAATATTTCTTGTAACGGGAAATGGACGTGAATGAGTTAGGAAAGGTCGACGGCTTTCGATATGCTAGCGACGTTAGTTTATAACTGCATAGAAGTTAAAGTTGTTTTGTATCGCCTTTGTGATTACAATATGAACGTTAGAAAAATTTATATTACTTTGAGATAGCTCAAATATTTATTTATTTAACATCCTTCTATCTCTCTCTGGTCGTGCCAAAACAAATTTTGAATTGTATAATGTTTCACAAAAAAAAAAGGCGTAGTATTCAATAAACGAACATATAAATGACAAGAATCCATGGCAATAGTGTCGCTTAATTATTTTGTTTCCATTTAGGCTACATTCGAAGTGTATGTACATAAATCCAAATTTTTAAACTTTTTTTTAAAGATGTGCGTGTGGAATGTCTTCCTACTTTTCTTACTGTATTTTTAACTATTATAACGCCTTGCGAAGTAGAATCTAAAATAGTAATATTTTCAAAATAAGTTGAAGATCAATAAGAGTCCTGTTATAAGTTCCAATTTCAAATAGATTTATATTATATCTTGATCTTAAGATATTTATTACATGTATAGTTTAATTTACATCTAAAATTAAATTAATGCCGTTGTTGTGAAAAGCAATCGTAGAAGTCGATTCTGATTAACTTTAACGGGTTGTTATTATTTATTATTTGCTACACATAGAGAGGGAAGTAAACTATAAAACTTATTATAAATCATGTTAAAAGATCGTGATTGATGGCCAAGCGGGGCATAAGTTGCAGTGTGCCGGCTCGACCGGTTGTTAAACACTTGACGGTGTAACGAGGTCACATGAAGGTGTCCCATGGACTACAGGCGTCTTGTACTATATATATTACGTATGCATTTTTGTATATCAAATAAATACATGTTAATTACTTATAGATGTAAAAGTTTTTAAATTGTGAATGCTGTCAATTAATGTAATTGTTATATAAATAATAAATTACTTAACAGTAAAAAATAGTTTTCAAATTTCGAATAACTACATTCTAAAATCAATTATTGTTTACTATTTATCTCTGCAGGCATTACTACTAGAAGGCTTGAGAAAATAGGCATAAAACGTTCATGCATTTTGTTGGCAAAGAAATTATATATCCTGTGTATTTTAATTTAAAATCACGATGTTTTTTCGCGGTAAATTTCGATAAAAGTGAAATATAAGACAATATTTATTTTCAATTGTTAATTTTAAGTTTAATAAATTGAAGCGAGGCGAACGCAAAGTAAACTAATTGTTTTATACAAGACAATTTATTAATTAAAATAAACTATAAATGAAAATTTCTTGTTGATGTAATATATACAAAGTCTTCTGTTTTTCGATGTTTATTTTTTAATTCAAATTATATCCTGACTTAATAAAAAAAAAATTAAAAACTACATTGTCGATACCAAAAATGCACTATTATTTCATTGTTTAATGGAACAGGGTAAGGGTGCGTTTACAATCGAAAAAAGCATGTTAATTTATGCTGCAAAAACTTGTAATTAAGATGCGCGAGAGATCTTTAAACTTCCTGCTTAAAAGGGTTCTAAGTTAGTTTCTTCTTACGGAGTTGTGGGTGAGGCATTCCGTTTACGTATTGGCGCCTTACCTTTATTGCTAAGTCTGCAAACGTTGTTCATTAACTTCCGCGTAAGATTTTATTTTTTATTGGTTGTCTTGAAAATTCTGTCTAAGAGACTCAAATATAACCATAGGATATCCACGGCTGTACATAGGTCTTTATCATATATTTCAAATAGATACGGTTGTACAACGTACCAACGACTATAACTAGATCTTCAGTACATCGTTGGTTCTGTTATAAAAACGTCCAGTTTATTTTAAGACTTTGTAAATTGTTACTTCTAGTCAGATATACAAGTTGTTTCGATATATATTTAAAAACTTATTTACAAACAATTATTATATGGTATAATTATTAAAAAATCAATGGTTTAGGAAATATTAATAACGTTATTATAATTATTACAATATTTTAAAATTAATTATTGTTTATTATCTATCCGTGCAGACTTTGTTGTGCATAAGTTATTTGCCTTTCGCATTTCGACATAAAGTTGTAAAAGCTTTAATGTTTTGCTAATAAACGATCTATACATTAACTTCTTAAAAGTTTTTACGTCTATCCGTGTAAATAACTAATCTTGTATTAGATTTAAATAAAGATACATCTGAATAGATATAAAAAATGTCTATGAATTCTAACGATAACGGTAAATTGAAATAGTTATTCCATAGCACAAGTCATTCGTCATAACACTTAATACGTTTCACTTAAGCATAGAAAGTATGAAATGTAAATAATGATTTTAATCGTGTTACACGGTTTCGGGATATAAATATGGGATCAGTAGGTCTTTACATTTGTTACTCTAATGACCTTCAATTACTTTAGTCTAATACCCTACTTTGTATTTAGAATATATGGTCACTGTACTTAAGCCGTGTTCGTAACAAAGCAATCTATTATAATATTGACCTTAATGCATTTATATTTTAATATTTATTTTATATTGTACGATAGATACGCTAGTTAGATCTTTTTCTACGCTCCAATTTTACAGAGCGAATTATTTACACGAAACAATGCACGGTTTTTTCGACCGGAAAAGTGCCTGTATCACAGTAGCACAGTAGTACACACAAACGATTATCGACATAAATGATGTAATATATTTCGCTACAAATTTCTTTAAAAAGATAACGATCGTTAATATGAAGTACGCTACGAAAGGAGGACATTCTGCGCTTTTACAGTAAACTCTTTTATAATTTCTCAGGGTCACATTAAACTGTTTATCAATACAAAACTAGTGTAAATATTGTGCAATAATGTAAGTAAGTGTAGGTAAGTAGATTTAAGTTAATGTAGAGTTTTGAATTAATTGTTTCAATTAATCTATTGAGATCTCTTCTCAGATCAGGTTGTGTAAAGTATTATGATAACTTTATACTTAGTAATGATACCTATTTTAAATTATAGGATGTTATCTTAGAGGAACTTATCTTTATTACTTGTTGTCGTAACAGGCCTCCTGCAAAGATATCTATGGGGTGATATACCATAATCGCCATGCATGGTAGGCGGGTTGTCGATCGCAGTGTGATATTATAGTACGCAGAGGACGCTGGTACCCATCTTCTGGAAACTTCTTTGTGAACTGTTGCAATCCTATATAATTAAAGCATAAAGTGTGAATTTTTAAGATAATACCCGGTGAACATGCGACAACTAGCGTGATAGAAGTTTCTGTCCTCTACCGCTGGACTATTCGAAGTGATTATTTATTACGATTACAGATTTGAAAATAGTAATAAAGTAAAATAAAGTATATAAATGAACATAAATATGACAATAAATGTGACAAATTTCTCTCACAGTATGTTAGCCATTAAATCATTTATCTTTAGCTATATTGACTTACGACTTATTTTTACATAACTTTGTAGTTAGTAAGCTATTAAGTTATTGTCAAAATGAACAAATTGTTGTTATATTCATGCATATATTAACGGTATTTTTTAAAAATATAAAACCTCTGTGAATGTCTTTCCGTTATGTCTAATATTTTAAATGCTTGCCATAAATCAACATAAATTATTAAACACATTGGTATAAGTGTTGTCAGCATATTAATTTTGATTTTGGAACAAATCCTTATCTTAGAGAAGCATTTATAGATTTAAAATATTGAACTTCTTTGTTTTATGTCAAAATATTAAAATTGTTATCCAAATATGCCTGTTTATAATGATCACTTTTGTTTGTCGTGTGAAGATTGCTCTACTTGCAGTCTTATTTGATTGAAACGGGACTTAGAAAAAACTCCTCTATTATAGAATCTTTAAACTTAAAGTTAAGAAGGTATCAAGCACGTACTAATTTGAGAAAAGTGCACAACAAATTCATACTGTTTTTTTTGTAGTAATTTTTAAAATATTTTAACACAGAAATTTTTGGGGAAGCCTACGTCTTGCAATAGGCCTAGGTTATAATGATGAGTTTGATAAAACTATAAACAATGTATAACATTCATTGTTTATTCTATTATGTATTTTTCTTAGGAAAGTGAATTTAATTACATTTAAAATGATATAAATTTACCCTGTTATACCCTGTACTATTATTATATTTAAAGTTGTGTCGCAAACCCTTACGTGCAGGAAACAGTCCATTGCGCAACTGTTACGAGCGCGTCATAGATTCGCACACACTTAGCATGCAATGTAACCGCGCTTAGGTAATAATTAACACCTCGATCGCTACCAGTAGCTTAAAGGCTTTCATAGTGTTTATTTTATAGAGGCTTATTAGGTTTTTTAAAAAAATTGGATAGTTCCTTGGAATATACACATATCTCACTCTTACATATCGCTTAATAAACAAAAAAAAGAATGAAATATCAATTTGTTCACCAAAATTACAACCAAAAATATTCTCACGGGATTACCCTAGACCATAGATTAAGGACTAGTGTATGTAGGAATATGCCATGTAGATCTGAAAATAATTCCAAATGACATATCGCTTGAGTTTAAACATATGTTTGAGTAATTTTATAAATATGACCGTTCAAAGGTAATGAAAATCCTGACAAGTCGAAACCAGATTTTAAAATACAAAATCTACATTACTCGTAAAAGGTGATTGGTTAAATGTAAAAGCAATTATTCTTGCAACAATCTATTATTGTCTACTATCTGTCTTGCAGACTCCTCTGTCAGAAGTTATTAGCTTATCGCACTTTATACAGGGTGATTGGAAATAGATGTAAAATTTTAATCTTTTTCTATATTTTCCATTTACATAAGAAAGCACTTTTATTAGCTTGAATATTATAGTTCTGCTTGTAAAAATGGAAGTAATACCGCTAAATCAGTAAAGTTTTTATTATAAAAAATGTCATTTCACGCTATGGTTACGAATGTTTTTGCAAGACCATTTTGTCAAGGAAATCATCGTCTGCACACATTACACTGTTCAGTGACCGTGTGTTTTTGTAAAAGATTCCCAGTTATGATACTTCTTGCTGCGATAGCATCGCGAGCATTCGTGAGCACAGTTACGCCATCTATACGCATATAAATCAGTCTCAAGCTATATAATATTTGGACTGAATCAATTCGTTTTGAATATTATATAACTGATACTCTGTATTTAATAAATGATATTTTACTTTATTACATTGTTAGATATTTAGTTAAGAATAAATAATATTACAGTAAATTGAAATTTGACTTCAACTTACTTTAGGATTTAAGTTAGGGAAATAACTTAGGAGACATTGTAATAAGTAAAAATGTGAGCAAAAAAAATCGGAAATATTAAATCTAAATGTAAAAACATAGGCACATACAGATGATATTTTGCGCAAATGTATGAAAAAAAAACACAGATAACATATTACTTACACTAATTATATTACGCTATATGTATAATGAGTTATAATTAATAAAGTAAATATATAATTAAATATTATTCATTTATCGTTAAAAATTCGATAAATAAATTAAATTTTATTATAAAAAAAGTAATTTATTTATATATGAAGTAAAATATTTACAGATTATAAAATTATAACAATCAAACTGAGCATATATCGAAGGCAGATCATATCAATTATGTAAAGGTTATATGCATCAATACAATACGATGTTGACAATACCAATTTTTCAAATCTGTCCAACAGGTCATTCGTTATTTGGTCAAGTGTCAAAGGCTATGTTATAACAGATGTCAATTATTAAGTCCTTTGTCTTCAGCCTTGTCGGGTATTCAATTACGACGACTAAGTTAAATGGGGCTAACTTGTTATAGCATCGTGTATAACTTATATAATTCTTGACTTTTGCTCTTTACGTTTTGTTAAATGAAATAACACTAAGATTAGAACAGAGACATGTGTGGAGTAGTCTACGAAAATTTAAATATTTAGGTATACACGGTAAATGGCTGAATATACAGTTTATTTACTGTCAATGATTTTAGAAATAATAAATGGAGCATTGCGTACAAAGCTTCCAGATTTGTAGTGCCAGAAGTTATTAATTCTTCGAATTTATTAAAAAAATCGTAACATATTTCAGGAAATTAAACTTATTTCACAGTGATTATTTTAGACAAGGTGATTATTACAAATAGATGTAAAAGCTTAATAGCTTTTTACAAGCTTTGACCGCACACTATAGTCTCGTACTTGTTGAAAATTGATTATTTTATTGTAACATAGACACATATGAACAGAGAATTGAGCGGTGGTAGCGCAGCGATAGAGGACTGACACTTGCGATTGTAGTTCGCAGGTTCGATCCCTTGTTACAATTACATTCTGTGCGTTAATTATATAGAATTGCCTCTGCTTATAAAGAAGATTCCAGAGAATGTGCATCAGCATCCTCTGCGTACCATACTATCAGACTACGAACGCCAACCCAGCGTGGTGTGGTATATCCTCCCATAGATATCTTTGGGGAAATAACATCCGTTACACTGGGCGTCTATAAGATAAAACGACAACGACGACGACAAGACACATATCATATTTGTAAGTGGTTGCTTGTGAATACTGTCGCTCACTGCAAGGCTTGCCTCCTCCAAATATCGCCACACTGACCTATCTTGCGCTGCCGCATCCAGGGGCCATTTAACTGAATTTAATACTCTTCTTTGTACATCTTGTAGATCTTATTACTCAAGGCAATTTCTTCTAAACAGTCATTGTATGAAAATAGAAGAACAATTAAAGGCTATTGCCTTCCTAATGGCCGGGAGTTTTTTTTATGACAATTTCAGCTTACTTTTGGATCACACGGTACACAAATACACCAATACCTCGCTTTGCGTCGTTACGTTTTGTGTTTTTTTCGAATTTGCGTCGCTGTTTAATTAGTTCTAATTGTCACTGTGCGTCGTTAGATTTCCGAGGTTGCGTTGTTTTGGTTTCGAGACTTTATTTTTTTTTTAAATTTTCTTTTTTTTCTTAAAGATGGCAACACTTTTGTTTCTACTTGCGCCATGCCATCAAAACTCGGGGATTCCCTTTCTAACTAAAAATCAACGCCATTTGAATAAACTTTTATTTTCACTTTGTTTTGCTAAATTTAGAATTCAGTTTTAATTACGTAGTGTGTTGTAATGAAGTGTGCTGTGCTTTAAAAAAAAAGAATAATAAATTTATATAAATTTTTACGTGTTGTTTCTGGTTACAAAAAAGGTAACGGTAACTTTGTTAAATTTTCTTTTTAAAAAGTAGTATTTTCGTAACCCTGGAACCTATCTTCGATCTTTACATGGTTTCCTATGGAAAATCTTATTTCACTTTGCAGCGTTTCAATTTGCGTCGTGTTTTTTTGGAACGTAACCACGACGCAAGTGAGGTATTGGTGTATATACTTATAATAAATTCGTTATAGTATATAATCATAAATAATAAATTCAATTATACATAAGTAAAACCAAATTCTTTAGGAGTAAAATAAATTATTAAAGAACTTAATTAAAATGAAACGATGCCGTCTTAATTATAATAACATATTAATTTATTGATTCATTAATCTGTATCTCAGTTCAATTTAATTTTTGACCAATCCAATGCATACATTGTATATGTATCTCTATGTCGTAAATAACAACATAAACTTTATACAGTTGTAATAAGTTCTATTATATTGTGGAATTGATACAAGAAACATATTTAATACTCAGGCAAATTCTCTCGGCACGTTTGATGAAATTAATTGAAATATGTTACTCGATACAAAAAAATATTATGATTTAATACTTTAAAAATTTATTGTCTTTATTATCATACTTGTGTTATAAGAAAGATTTTGTATTGTATAAAGTAGTGAACACGAGTTTCCAGCGAGCAAAGTGTAGGGCAGGGCTTCTAAAACTTTTGTCATTCACGACCCCATTTATGATTGCTAGTTTCTTGACGACCCCATACAAATGTATAAAAAATAAATAATATTTTTCCATGATTTATGTATTAGGTAACAATATACATATACATATGAAAATATATAGTTAAAGAATTAGTTTTGAAACATACAAAATTCTAAAATTAAAAATTGCACAAAAAATTTTAAAATTGTATTTATGTTAGTTTAAAACCTTCAACAAATGCGCGTGTCCATTGTATTCCACCAACTCTAGTGATGTTATAAAATGATTAGGCCAATTGTACACTCTCTTAATAACTCACCAGTAATATGCCATCACCTTATATATCAAATATTTTAAAGATTATATAATAAATAGTTGTCGTCAGAATATTTAAGTAAGGTTTTTTACCTAGTTTATTTTGTTATTGTTATTATTATTTGTTTATGCCTTAGGCACTAAGCACGTTGGTTTGCTCTGTGTAAGAATTAATTAAAATAAATAAATAATAGATTTCCAAATACACGGTAGCGGTTTTGACTGGATGTGACGTCATTTTATGGGCCACTTTCGTTCAGTTTAACGACCATACATTTCCTCGTCTGAGGATCGAACTCGTGACCTACAATCGTTCCACCGGATCAATATCTCAATGCAAACTGGCAGCTAAAAGTCAACCGGTTCTGGTTTTTATTCAAATTAAGAACATTCAAGCTCTCGTATATCACATTGAAGTTCATTTACCGTATACTGGTATATTCCGTTGTAATAAAGACTCTAACGTTCTCACATTTAGAGCGATAATTGCATGTTTCGATCCGGGTAACACGTTACATCAGTAAGTTCGAATTATAAATTCGTATTATAGGCAGTAGTCGCATGCCTTCACACATGAGTTATTTAGGCTGTGGACACATTGATGTAACTCGTTTCGTAAACCGCAACGTATTAAAAAATATTAAAGTTAAAATAGAATTAATATCTAGGTAACTTACGCATATTTCTTGGTGCTGGTTTTAAAATGTCGAATATATTTGTGCTTTTCTATTTTTTGGTGTTTGCTTCCTTTTTTTAAATTTGATTTCGTGATATTGTTTATTAATTGTATAAGAAAGTGCTAGTAAGTAGTTTCATTAAATCGATTTTATGAGTGATCGATTTTTATAAAATTGATTGTAAATATTTAATGGAATCAGGCGTTATTTTGCGGAAGTCCATCCTAAGTAAGAAAAGGACCAATATTTAGCCACGTCCGCACATGCAGTGGTAGTAGTGCAACAAAGTGCACCGCCCGCCAGCCCGCTGATAAATGCGCATGCGGGAAACAATACGAATTACACAACTACCACCGTTAAATCACTCAACACGTGTTTCACCCCTCCATGGGTCATCTTCAGGAGTTATGTTACTAGGTCCATCGTGCTGTAGAGGGAGGAGCCAGGTAGTATACTTGGGAGTGGTGACTAATGTACCAGATTCATGGTAGTCTGGTCTAGATTTTTCTACCCACGTAACCAAATTTTAAATGATTCTACTAATACTTCTTCGGAAGCCCAGAAGCGACCTGACCTAACCTGACCTTGCTCTTGAGCTAGTCAATGTATTGTTAATTACTATATTAAGTACATTTATAATAATGATTACAAAAAAAACAATTTAGTTTGAACTGGGCTTATTTATAAGGGCAATTTAATAACAGGGATATCATTATAATGCAGCTCAATTCGATACTTATTTACATTAGATTGGGTTTTTAGTTTGACGTATTATGAATCAATTAATAAATAAATTTGTTATAATTTTAACTCGAGCTAACAGATCAGATTAAACACACAGACAACATAAAAACTAGTTCATGAAGTTAATATATGATTATCATAGTGTAAAAGTTGTTTTATAAGTATTCATATCTCATCATCATATTAGGTTATATACGCCAACTGCAAGGCATAAGCCTTCTCCAAAGATCGTCACGGTGATCGATGTTAGGCTGCCCGCATACAGCGAGTTCTCGTTTTTTCTTATTAGTTACTAGTCGGCCTTTGACTACTAAGTCGCTTGTTGGAAAGCGACGATGTAGACGAAGATAAAGCACGCTGACTCAGTAAATACCTGTTGACTCTGATCTTGGAGAGACCTGGGTTATATTTTTCAGGAAATAAAGAAGCCGGCTGATTGTTCCATACTCATGCTGTGTGGAAACGTAGAATAATATCTATTAGCTCCTATTGCTTTATTGTCAATGGTTGTGTTCACACCCTTAATAATTTCGTATGCGCTTGCGCAGGCTTGTGTCAAGCCGCATGTGACGACACCGCGGCACTCATTGTCTTGCTGGAATTAACATTCGATGCGCGTACTGGACGAATACATTTATATTTTTATATATACATTGTACTAAACGCCCCCAGTGATCGAGGAGGTCGTTGGTTATTTGCATAGTGTTGCGAAATTGACAAGGTAGATCAAACATATGCAATGGATTAGGAAATATAGTCATGTACCAGGCAGCATTTCTCCTATTAATCATAAAAACATTGCAGGAGTACTCACTCCTTTTAATTCCGAAGCGGTAGAAATGTTAAATATGAAAAGTTATATATTATCACATAACAAAATAAATTTAAGAATCTATCGAGAAAACAAATTAAAAAAGCATGGTGATAATATATTTACATCAAATGATAAGAAACTATAAAAAAACCTGATAACAATTTTAAAAATATTTCTTTGTTTTTCCAGGTAATCATCGAGGCAGGTTAACACAATACCAAAGGTGAAGTGATTATTAGGATTGTATATATTTAACTAGAAATAGATTTCTTTTATTATATAAAATACAACAGCGAACTTAATGTTGAAGGTTTTTTCTTCCTGTTAACCATTTGGATAGTGCAGATTAACAAAGGTAGACCACAAATAATTAACTCATGTCTTTAATTTCAGAAAAAAAGTACACTTTCTGTCTCGTGACAGATGAATATTTCTAACATGATTTATGATATCAATAATATGATGCAAAAATAAAAACTTGGGGTACACACGTGTTGAATTTATACATGTATATAAATCATTTTATTTGTAAAGCAATTCATAAAATTAATGTTTACCGCGTCCACCGAATTATTAAGTAGGAATTTCCACAATACAAGTAAATACAAGACAAAATAAGATCCATATAATTTTCCTTGTATGAAACTTATTGCGCAATTTTTATAAAAATAATTCCGTGTTTGTACCGACATGTTCTGGGGTATAAAAATTCGAAGTTACGTCGCATAAAGAATCACATTGTAGACGTGTATAGGTATGTTTGTGTTTCAGTGGTGGAAATTTAACAAGATAAAAATCGGTAATACAATGTGTACGTTGTAACACTGTAACTTCGATGTCGATAGATGGCGTTGACAGCCTTCGACTGTTGTTTGACACGGGTAGTCGAACAAGAGTAGTAATTATTATCATTACAGTCGTTGAACGGCTGTTTACAGTACTGTCTGTTTCACTAACAGGTATAAGTACAGAGGCGATTCCGTGAAAGCCTTCAGATTAACCCATTGCAAGCTAAGTGACCTTTATAGTTAGAATCCTTTATTGTACCTTTTGTACTGTATAACATGGCCAATGTACTTTTAAATTCAAATCTAAATAAAAACAGTTCTAAAATTTTGATCTAAACCAAAAGCAAACTTTTTGGTATAGATCTCAACTGTTATCTAATTGGCACATTGAGTTGAAGACCCCAGACCGGCAAGTGCGTCGTAGGAGATTCGACCACAAGGTGGATTGATGACTTTGTTGAGGGCGTCGGAAGGTATTGGATGCAGAGCGCTTCCAACCGGTGTTATTAGTAATCTAAAGGCCTTCCCCTTTTTGTCCAGTAGTGGGCGCACAATGGCTGAAATGGTGATGATTAACACTTACAGTTAAGATGGGCTTGAGGAATCAGAGCGTGGAAGGTTTAACCTAAACCTCTTTTCCTTAGCTCGACGGCTCGGCTTAGGTCGTTACATCAAATATAATATTACGGGATTGTACACTATTTAGTAAAAAATATTAACTCTTTGCATTGTGTTAAGCATTGTTTTATTTCCATGTGAAAACGTTCTCTCGTGTAATTAGATCTGTGGTACATTACGCTCCCATTGCTCGAGTTTCACTTCTACATAAATGTCGTATTTGTGTGTGATCGATTGTAAGACGGCACGCATTACAAGCGCATGCCTTCCAGTGCCGCATTACAATACATATAGTTTAATTTCCTATTACAAATACGAGGAACTCCGTTGATGTATATGTAGCAGCGAAAAAACTTAGGCTGAACACGCCTTTCGGATTGACGAGTGATTTTGTGGTAAGGAAAAATGAATTGTACAAACATTATAAATAGCATGGAATTTATATTTGTTTAGGCCATCCAGTTTTGTTATTCTTTTAAAATCACATCAACAGTCCAATGAGTAGGTGATCTTCCAAAATTTTACAATTCAATTAAAATAAATTAAGACAATTTAAAAAAAATACGGTTGTTTATACCTTTTGTTGAGATATAAGAAATAATTTAGACCTAAGATGAACAGGTTAAAGAAATTCAGCTAATGAATGTGCTTTTTTAATAATTTAATATTTCGTATTTACAAAAATAAACTAACCCGGAGAGACATAATGTGCTCACACCATCGATTTGCACTATTGCTATTTTGTATGAAAAGATTTATAGTGTAGTAACCCTTATCACTCTAATGTTCTTTGATAATTTCTTTTATTCTAGCATTGAAAGCATTCCAAACATTTACATTCTAAATTATGAGATTAAGCATAGAGTTTTTCTTGGTCTGGCATTATCCAGTAGTACTTTTAATATCACATCAACAGCCTACCGCGTATAAAGGCTTCTTTTATTTTACAAATTAATCATAATTAATTTATATTAATTTAGACAATAAATCAATAAGAAAAATTAAAAATGAACGCATGGTTAGCATTCATCGAACCAACTACAAAACATATATTATTGGAACGGCCATCACGAAGAACCAAGTGACATTAAGTTGGCAATAGATAACGTTGAATGATATATCAATACGACAAAGACAATGTTTTCCTCGTGCACTCGGTTGCTCCATATTCCGCGAATCACTTGGAATTCTGCCACGGATAGAATCTGTCAAAGATCATACATCGGCTTCTCGTCAGAACGACCTTTTGTTTTTCCGGGAAGCATATTTACCAAAATACAAGACATTTCTTTTATTTATTCTACCTAGTGGTATATGATATGTCCGTAATGAGATGGTATAAATTATTTTAATAATGGAACAATACATATACAAATAAAAAACAAAACACATTCAGTTTAAAAATTTTCTTGCCTATAGCAAGTTTAAAATAAGAACATTATTCTTCTCCTTCGCTTTCTCATGACTAAGGATCGTGGCCAAGCACATCAGAACAAAATAAAAACACCATACAATAACAATTTTACTTATCTTCTGTCCTATCACTGTCACTTCATGATGTTTAAATCTAACTTTCTCATCTTCTTCTATCACTTCATTGTAGTCGCTTAGTCTAGTAATTATTTCTTCTTCTGAACTTAATCCCGTAATGTGGTTTCGGATATATTACAAAACATTATTCTGCGTAGTTTCTAGGGCACTCTCTTTTAAATTCTTCTGATACATTTAATGTTGTGTAATTCACTGATGATCCAATTTTAAAATTAAAAGAATAAAGTAACAAAAAGTATATAGCTTTTATTAAAAGTCGATACAGCTTCATCGGAACTGAGTTCACGGAGCGGAAGGGTCTGTGAACTTAAAAATAAAAAAATAAGCTGGATAAACGTATTCCAGTTGTACGATGACGTTCGCACGTAATAAACCGCTCTACCCGAGTGGAGCTGTGTAGTGTTGATGTTGTGTATATCTATAGCAGCGTGGATCACAGGCGAGCTAAGGATGGATTCGGATCCAATCTCGGTTCGCCCACGCCATTCGCGATAAGGGAGCGGGCTGCCGTCCCCTAAGAACAGGTGTTGTAGGATGTCGAAAGGCAATCAGGATATTGAGTCGCAAATATTAATAATAAAAATGTCAGAAAATTACCAGCATAAAAAAATGAAAGAATTACTTTGATTCTTAAAGCTTTAACTTAGACTGGAACTTAAATCTAATAATAATGTTTTTATAAACTTATTGGCACGTAAATATTCGTCTATGGTTTGTATTGTAAACATTACACGGATAGCGTACTCTTTAGTTATAATATATTCACAGGCATAATGTTTACGAAGTGACGTAATATTTATCCTCTTAAATTTTGGTTTGTACGTTTTTGTTTCGTTAATTACCTTGTTTTTAATGACGGTTATGAAAAATCCCAGTGAAATATTTTAATTGTATGTAGTTATTTTTATGTCGAGGTCATTAGCCGTATGAATATGCTTATGACTTTTCTGACCTGATGGATAAACATAAGGTTCTTTGGTTTATTATATAATAATTAGCATGCCAATACTATAACAAAGTCAATGCATGCCAGTAACAGGATACGTAATAAAAGGAATTGTACCGAAGGCATATACCCTCAAATTTAATGACGGTAAAGAAGTCTAGGTCTTTAAGTCCTGAAATAGAGACCAGTATGTCTACCAAAGGGTTGACAGACGATCTTCTTAATGTCGTCAAAAGGCACTGGATGCGTACAGTTTCCAGATATTGGAAATCTATAAGGAGGCATACGCACATCTATAGATATTTTCCAACTGAAAAGATGATGTAAGAAAGAAGTCCAGGCAGATCTCTGCCACCTCAAAACAGGTGAAGTTATTAATGTAAAAGGTAAGCTAAAATTCGCGACTAAAATAAGTCAGTGAAATTACGACTCTTTTTATCGTTTCGGTCAAATTATTTAATATGTATACGAACTATGAAAATTGTAATTCATCGATCAATAGGTGAGATATTTATTTTTTAAATAGATAAGAACATATTTATATTTTTGAAGCGTCTACTTCAACTGATCAATTCAACACTATTATATAAAAGTAGAGCGGCTATATTGAATGCCAATAATGAGTCACTATTTTATTAACGCGAAGACACTGTTATATGTGTCATTAGTCCAGTGATTTCGTATAACCATTTTGTTTAATTATTCCTTATTCGTAGTTTCTGCTCCAATAAATATTTATAGGGACTTATACCATAATTTCCACGCTTGGGAGGCGAGTTGTCGATCGCAGGGTGTTGTTATGGCACGCAGAGGACGCTGCTGCCCATCTTCTGGAAGCTTGTAAACTGTGGCAGTCCTACATAATTAATGCAAGTGTGAATTATATAATATTGAATCCCGGGAATCGAACCTGTGGCCTGCGCTACCATTGTTCCTTATCAACTTTGAATCATTTACAGTAACTACTTGTTCATCAATTTGATGGGAACTAGGAACGGCCAATAAACGCTTACTTCAAGTTAAAACTACGAAGGTTTTTAACACGCCCTACTTTGAAAAAAACTTGGTGAAAAATTCTAAAATTTCTGAATAACCTAGAGAATTTTATTTCTAAATTTTATAATCACTAAAAATCTTTAACACTCTAACAGATTTTTTAAACTTTCACATAATAATTTAGGGGCGTTACATAGGAGAGTCAAAAGTTATTAGTTTATTGTTTATTTATTTAGACCTTTTTGTACACCATAGATAGTATCTAATAAAAGAAACAATTCATGTAGAGGTACAAGAGACGGTCTATCGCTCCAGGCGATCTCTACCAGACAAACTTTGGATGGAGATGAGAGACATAAATGAGAGGGCAGTTATAGGTGTACATACAAATACATACATTACTATTCAGTCATATATATATATAAATATATATATACGTACCAAAATACGTATAAGAACATATATATACAGTGTTGTAATATCGTATATAGTTCCATACAAAAAGTTACTAATTTTATGATGCTATTGTTTTTATGTGTTTGGCCTGTACGTGTGTCTACCTAGATGGTTCCCAGTTTTCCTCTGTTCATTCCACTCGTGTGTTATATGCCTATAACATCAGTATGTCTCCATGTGTAGCTTTCCTATATCGTTCGGTTTTTTATTCGTGATTTCTACGTTGTGTCAATGAACCCGTTCGATCTTTATGCATCGACTCGATGAAGCATCGATAAGCGATTGATTCTTGATAACTTTCCTTATTCATTCAATGATTCTATTCGTTCGTTCTTTGTCATGTCGAGTATATGGGCGCATAAGGTATTATTTTGGTATTAAGGTGGTATTTATTAAGGTATATATTTTTTACTGAGAAGTAGAGTAATAAAGTTGTTCACCTAAACGATAGTTTGCGTTATATACAGGGTGATTGATAATTGATACAGGTTTAAAAAAACAAAATGTCTTACGATATCTTTCTGTACGAAAAGAAAAATAAATGTTTATTTGAAATAAATATTAACAAATTTGATTTATTAAAGAATGTTTCGTTTCTTATGCGTGTATGAATTTTTTTTACTTAATTATTTTTATTCATGCATAAAAAATATTCTGAAATATACTTCAAAATTTTAACAATATACATCGGATCGGAAAGTAATGTCGGTTTCTTAAGTTAAATTCACACGGCTACTATTTTAACAAGTTTTTATTTCGAATCAACAATATATTCACTTTCGTTATCAACAACCTTTTGCCATCTAGTATTCAACGTTTTCCAAGAATATAATGAGCTATTAAATGAGAATTAAATATCGATATCCGTCGAAACGACACTACTTTCCTGTCCCACCAATGTATATATATATACATATATATATATATATATATATATATATATATATACGCATCTATCATATCATAAATATGTTATATACAGTTTGTTATTGTAAAATTTTAATAATAAAATACTTATAGTGCTACATTTTAAAGCTTTTTTTAGCTGTTGCGTTTAGATTAAAAGTAAATGTCAAATGAACGAACTGTATTTTACATTAATGCGCCATTTTATTCAAACAGCTCCGTTTCGAAACGACGGAGTTTCCCATAGCCGCCGGTAATTTCGAGACAACTTACGAAGTAAACAAATCACCAATTACTTGTATTCGAAACAGAATAATATAATTTGAATTCGTTTAATATAAGGTTCCCATCAAAATATTAATACATCTAACTTGACATTTGTTTGTATTTATAAATTACTGAACATTGAATAAATATAAATGGTCGTAGAGAGTGAAAGCTATGCATTAGCTGTAAAATTGTGGTACGCCCTGTTCATATCAAGGGTTTCAGAAATTATAACAAATGTAATGATTATACTCTCTCAGTACTTTACCGCTATTTTGTGCAATAAGTGTAAAATTAAAAATGTATTAAAGTGCGGAACATAATTTAAACAAAACGATGTTCTAAACCAGTGATTCCCAAAGTGGTCTATGTCGACTCCTAGTGGTCTATGACAACCTGCAAGGGGTCTGCGTCAGCGAAAAACAATTTGGGAATCCAGGAAATGAAAATGAGGGTCCACGATAGTGGATCTCAACACATACACTGATAGTACCTATTTACTTACATCATACTATCTTATAATATTTTTACATTACATTATTTATAAAAGTATCTATGAAGTAAAAAATTATTATATATGTTTATAAAATTGTGTAATATAATTTTATTTTGAGTAGTTTTAATTTAAATTCAATTAATAAATGTATAAATTAACATGTGTTTTTACTTTAAGTTTTTAACACTAAACTTCACTACAGTTAGAAATTTACAGGAAATCAATATCAGGTAAGTAAGGGGTCTACCGAACACGGAAAAACATGGTAAGGGGTCTACGACACATAAAAGTTTGGGGAACTCTGTTCTAACCAATATAAGCAGTTATAGCCCAGCGACAGAGGAATGAGATTCGATTCCCGGGATACAATGTAGTACTTCTCACTTTGGGCACTAGTTATGGACGATTGTCACTGCTTAACAAAAAGTTTCTCCTTTCCTCTTGTCCTCTGTGTACCTTAATACCACTCATCGATCAACAACAGGCTTGTCAGGCGTGGAAATTGTGGTATATCTCTCTATAGATATTTCTATGTATCTATAATTATCCGCCCATGCCTTGCAGTCGGCATCTTTGAGCTTAACTCTCAACGATAAAAGAGAGTATATGTAACCTCGTAAATATCTAATCGTAAATAATTCCACATTTATATAATTAAACGTTTTATATTTTCTTTTTTTTTTCTACATCATTAAGATCAGAGATAATCGTTGATATTCTTATTTTTAATCGTTTATAATTGATTTTTCTCAGTTGGGTACATCTCACGTTTTCCAATTAAATGTCTACCCCAATCATATAAAAATAATTAAATTTAAAATAACAAACAAGTTTCTGTATAAATCGCAAAAGTTCATGGACTTTTCGACGTGGAAAATTAACGGAAATTGAATCGTGGGTCGATGGTAATTTTAGTTCGTCGTTCAGCTTCATAATTTGTTCTTCGAGCTCACTAGCCCTTATAAAGGTTTTTAGGAAGCTGTCGATTATTTCGTTTCGTGTCAAGGCGTGCAAGTTGTGTTGATGGATATGTTTTTTTTTTTAAAGAATAAGGTAAACAAGCGGGAGAGTAATTTTTTGTCTATGTAATTGCATGTGCACGAAGAATGCGTACTAAAACAACTATACAATAATTACATTCATTTCAGTTCATAGCAAGCCTATTGCAAGGTATATTTGCGGCTTATGCCTTGCAATATTATTAAGGGGATATACCATAATCAGTTTGGCAAGTGGTTTGGCGATCGCAGTGTGGTATTATGTTACGCAGAGGACGTTGCTACTTATTCTCTGGAAACTTGTCTTTGTACAGTGGCAATCCTATATAATTAAAACACAAAGTGCGAGTTATATAAGAATGTACCCTGGGAATCGAATTCGCGACGTTCGATCGGAAGTCTGAGTCCTCTACCGCTTGGTTACCACTGCTCAATCCTCTAACATAAGGAATTTTATTAGCACTGAATATTTATAACAATATTTTGTTAAAAAACTCATGACGGAATTGATATTGGTGTATGTAATGTGTACAAAAGTATTTATTACACTTAAAATACATAAACTAATTTATTTTGTCCCAAAACGAAGTTACAGTTAACTAAGAACCAACCCCTAAGAAAAATAAGTCTTTCTTTTCTAATTAAAAGAAGACTTCGAGAAAGAGATCATTTGCCCAATACAACTCAAAAATTCAAGGCAGCGTTCTGGAAGCTTCGAAATATTTTCTCGTCCAAAATACAATAATGTCTGAAGATGTATTTGACCAATGTGTGTTGCTAATGATGGCACGTAGATTAAATAGTTGTGTTGTGGTTTATTGCGATAGACTTGAGCTTATTATCGAAGATATAGATATAACTAAAAGAATTAATAAATATTTAAAACATGTAGTACGGAGTGAACCTCCTTAAAAACCTATTTATATACGTTCAACCTAATTTTTGGTTTCATAATCATATCATCCGATAGTAAGACACTGCAGGGCAAAAAAACTTCTTTTAAAGATCGCCAATACTTTAGATGTTGCTTGTTTTAACCCTTAATGATGAAAAACTGCAATATACCACTTAAACATAATATGAGTACTACACTTAAAAGTAAATGCATAGTGTTGTACAGGCGTCCCTCGTATAACACGGTACTTGTAAAACACGGTTTCCATATTACACGGTACAAGAATTGAGATTAATATAACACGGTTTCGATATTACACGGTAAAACACGGTTCTGAAATACATAACACGATTTTGAAAAATATGCATTGGAAATTTGATTTTTTTTTCGGTTCAATAAGGGGAATATCCCAAATTTATTGCTACAAAAAAATATCTCATTTCGTTTTGAGAAGTGAAAGTACATATGCGTTTTGTCCTTTGTAAATGAAGTTGATAAAGTTTTAGCTTGCTTTGTTTTTAACATTTTAGAAAGTAAAGTAAAAAGTGATAAAAAGTGCATAGTAAAAAAGCCTTCTTTTGCAAGTTTATAAGTGCATAATAATTTTAATTTGAGGTATGTAAAAAATGAAGTTGTAACGTTTATTGTAAATCTTATTTTGGACCCTAAATTTAGATAATGTCTGACAAGATCAAGAAGCAAAAATTTAAACGAAAATTTATTTCACTCGAAGAAAAAATTGGAATTTTAGATCGTATAAAAAGCGGAGAAAAACCTACATCGATTGCAAAATCATTAAATTTAAACGAAGCTACTATTCGAACAATATTCAAAAATGAAAGCGAAATTAGAAAAAATGTTGCCTTTGGTTGCTCGCAAGGTGCAAAACGTGTGTCCCGCAAAAGAGATATAAATATCGTAAAAATGGAACATGCTCTTATAATATGGATAAAGATGTTTTATAATATGTAATTATAATTATTAGTCTTTGAATATATTTTTTGTTGTATTTTTTAATTTTTGTATTTCATCATAAAATTGAATTTCATTTATTTTTCTTAATAAAAACTTGAAGGTAACTTCCTTTTTCATTTATGTAGTATTTGGAACGAAATTTCAGCTATCATAAAATTTTACACCTTAAGATTTGGTTTCGATATAACACGGTACACATTGCCTTTATTTATATTATTTCAAGGTTTCGTATAACACGGTTTCGATATAACACAAGACAAGGTCTCGATACTACACGGTATACCTTGTTTCGAATAACACGGTTTCGATATAGCACGGTACGAATTAACCGTGTTATACGAGGGACGCCTGTATATCTGCAACATTAGGTTGATTTAATAAATAACAAAAAAAAATATTACATATAAATATATATTTCTATTTTTCCCTGCATTGTCGTGTACTTATCTGCAAGATATATATTTTTAAAGTATAAATAAAAGTCATGCATTTACGGGTTAAACTGTTTTTTTTTTAATTTACGAATATGGTTAATATTTTGAACATTAACACGTTGATTGCCACGCGGTTTTATTGCGACTACCCCGTCAAGCCGATTATATAAATGAGAATTTACTCGATGGAGTTGAAACCCAAAATTATAGTGGACTATAATAGAGGAAAGGCTGCTGTGGACTTATCTGATCAGATAAATGGTTATATTAGTCCACGAAGAAGGTCTCTGGAGTGGTATAAGAAACTGGCTACTAAACTTTAATTAAATACTGTAGCCCTAAATAGTTTTATTTTATTCAAAAATACAACGACGAAGAGAATCAGCATTACAGAATTCAGGAAGAAATTGGCGACTTACTTAACAAATTGCAAGGAAGCCGACGTTCCATCTAGGAGCATTTCAATCAGTGAAAAACCACATAATCTGCAGACAAAACTTGGCCGAGTTTCAGCAGTGCGAAAATATTGCAAATCGTGCTATGTAGAAAATGCTTAGAGTGTCAGAAAAATAGCACGAAATTTGACCAAACAGATTATAATTGTGACACTTGCGAAGGACATCCTTTATTATGTTTACCTTGTTTCAATAAAGTTCATTAAAGTTTTCTGTAAAAAGTTCAATTTTACCTCTATTATCATATTTTACACTGTCAGTCACCAATGACTGACGCGGCCTAAACGGAAATGTCAGTGTCAGTCACCGGTGACTGACGAAGCTTTCTACGTGTTAATTACCGGCTATAATTTCGTTAATAAAAATCATATCTCTGTATTCTTACATCGTGACGTCATCGGTGATAAGACACTCAAGCGTAACTACACACACGTGAAATATGGACTCACACAGGCATCTAAGTATGTGTGCGTAGTATAGACAATTAACTTTTTTGTTTGACCAGCGAAAATGTTACGCAACAATTCGACTGAATTACCTCTGTTTTAAAATATTATACAACACGGCTATTAATGTAATTAAAATTGAATTCTTTATTTTGTCTACATAAAGTTAATTTGTCTATTACATAGCGGTTGCGTAAGATATGAAAAATAGACGGAATAAAATTATTTAATTGATTATATTTTACCTTGTTTGCAAATTGTTGATATTGTTTGTGAAAAAGGTTAAAGTTTAAACACCAATACGCTCAGAGACAGCCGGTATATTTATCTTTAAAGATCTTAATATGTATCTAAGGGGTGTAGGTAATATTAAGCAGACTGGAATAACACCTTTTTTTATATGTGGTATACTAATTACAAGGACTTTATCTTTTACTAAGAGGCACACAATTACACACAACAAAAATTAAAATTATTTTTTTTTGTAACGATCATTTATATTGAATATAATCATAATAATTAGAAATATAAATAAAGTCAACTGGATAGTAAATTTGTCAATCCAAAACCTTCATTATAAAAGAGATATGTTCTGGTAACGGAAATATTATGGAGCATGAAATAGTGTTCAGATACGGGTCATGGACGTGAACTTTGAAGAAAACCGATCAACATCTTGTAGATGATTTTAAATGTAGTGCTGCAGGAAGATGTAGCAAGTTCTGTAGACACCATTCTGCACCAGTTTCTTTACCATCTGCCTGGACCAAGCACTAGTCTTTTGGTACTATATCCAAAAGAAGTCACATAACCTTTAGCTGATAGTGATAAGAAAAGTGTGATCATCACTGAAGGATCTCACGGATATTTTTATTCAAGAGGAGACTTTGAGTTCCATGAATAGGTCGAATCAAATCTGCTTGACACTTGTCACGGAACTATATGCTGCGCTCTACTATGCTGAAGTTTGGAACGGGTTGCGCAGCATAATACAGACAAAGTTAACGTTATGTTAAGAGGATTAGTAATATGGATTACCATACGAAGAAGACAGATTGAAGTATATATCATGCTTCTCTGAGCGACAACAATTAAAGTGATTGTCATAAAGTGTTTTGTTGATAATTCGTACCCAAAACAATCGTAAGTACATTGTGAAAAGTGTTATAATCCTTTGTTTGCCTTAAAGAGTAAATTACTGTTACTTTGATTCAAGCATTCCAAGCGCTGAAAGGGTTAATTCTTTTTAAAATAACTTAGCTTGATACTAGAATACCTAGAAAGACTTGAGTGACCATATTTGACTAATACTAGAAAATAGAAGTTTTTTTCAAATCAATTTAAGTCGTATTGTAGGAAATTTTATGAAGAAAAGGTAAGGAATGAAATAGAGGGAATACGGCTTGGTTTGACATATTGCAAAGTCACTTTTCAACTACGATCTCTTTAGACTTATTATCAAACAATACTTTCAAATTAAAATTCTTTTAGTGAACAATACAATTATAATTTTGAAACACATGTCAATGCTTTAACGAGAATTACAACATTTATCTCTATTTCGATCTACATTGTTTATTCTGAATTAACATATACGCTGTTCTCGAGTTGATAAGCAGCCTTGGAAGGCGTGTATTGGTATGATATAGTTAAATATTTGAATTAATTAGACGCATTGTTGCATTAAGATTTATTAATGTTGCATTTGATTCGGTGAATAGTTAAATACTGCTTTTGTTACCTTTGATTTTCAATCAATAATTTCACTATTCATATCCTGGTCTTTTATGGAAAATAAAAAACTTGCGGTAGATGGTATAAATTTTAGTTGCAATTGTTTGTTCTAATCATTATTCTAATGATGAAAAACTATATCATTCGCTGACTCTTTGAACATTTTTATCATTTACTGCAAGCTAAAGACCTTTTACGATGCTCTCATTCAAGGACTTCCTGCGACTTTATGTCGTCGCTCCATCTAGCAGGGGGCATACCCACGCCGCGTCTACAAGCTTGTGGTCTCCAATCGAAAACGTTTCGACCCCAATACCCATCGGTTGCATGTGCAATGTGCCACTACGACTGCCATTTCAGATGAGCAATTATTTAAGCTACATTGGTGATCATAGTTACTCTGTAGATATATTCATTTTTTATTTTATTTTGTAGTAATACAAGAGAGAAATTGAGAGGCATATTCTCTGGGTGACTTTGAACCTTCTAATGAGATACGTCGTAAGTGACCATGTGCCATTATCAATAGCTTTTTCTAATATAAAATATGTTTTAAGTTTTAAAATATTGCTATGAATAAACGTTAAAAAAGTTGATTTTCGCTTTGTTCATATGAGAGAAATATTGGAAGCAAATAGACATGTAACATATTTCTTTTTGTAAACCAACACTCTAGTGTAAATTGCCCTGTTTAGATCTCTTTTAGTGGAAAAAATAAACGCCGTTATTTTTATCCGTAGATAAAACTTCAAATATAAGCCCACTTATTTCGACCTCAGCATGCAAATATCACAGGCATGTTTAAATTAAATATGATCGCAGGCTTTTAGATCTTCTCAGCACAAGGTCATATTCCCTTTGTTCTTAGCGTGCCTTTTAAAGTGGTACGCATAAATAAATATTTACATTGAATTAATGTATTTTTTGCCATTACCCATGATTACAGTTGATTTTTAATTTTTAATTATATTCAAATTTTTTGTGCAATTATTTGTACGGCGTTGGTCATAGCATTAATGTTTTTGAGTTGAGAAAATAGTGACTTACATCTGTCATTCAGCTTAGCCACGCCCATTGAACATATAAACAATTTCATTCCGTAAATTCTAAAGCTGTGTTCACATTGACCTGTATATTTTAACATATGACAAGATTTGTAAACCACTTTCGGAGTCTATTCGGAAAAAAAAAATTATGATACTGAAATTTTAGTTTAGGAGAGTAAATCAAATGGATAGGTAAAATGAGCAGGATTCTGGGGGAAGGACGAAGGGTTTCTCATTCTTATTCAATTAAAACTTCTGAATCTCCTATGAAACGCGCAGCTGTTCACCATTACTATACCACGCAAATCCCGAGAGTAAGCTATATCTCTCCTAGAATCTTCGTTGTGCTGCTGCAATAGGAGACATCTTCTTTGGCAACGAAGGTCTTCTCCCTAAACGCTCATGAACTAGACTCTCCTTTAAGTCGCGTTTTACGACATCAGAGGATCATTGTCGTCAACATAAGTATTAGCCAATAAACGCCAACTATTTTCAGCATAGGCTTCCTCCATAGATCGTCATGAAGACCAGCTTTGCACTGCCTACATCCTATAACTTCACGCAATATTAATTATGTTACCAATCCATCTAGTGGAGGGCTTATTTATGCCGCGTCTACGGGTTAATGATCTCCTGGAACCCTTTGGTCTCCATGGCTGTTGTTTGCATGAGCGATGTAGTACGCCTACTACCAGTTCAGGCATGCAATTCTCATACCAATGTCGGTGGCTTAGATTCGTGTGCAGATTTCCTTATTTCTTAGCATCGCTATCTTGATTACTCTCTGGATGACCTTCTTATGAGACCCCTGTGAACAATCACGTCTCTGATCCATCAACATTTACTGTTCAAAGATTTATATCTTCAAACATTATGGTATTTTGATACTTTAGCCTAAACGTAATAAATCTGAGCTAAAGGGTTGACGGAACGATGGATGGAGTAGTCAGCGGCTGCGTTTTTACTACGCGGGCCCAGTTCGTAACTCCAGTTCCAGAACACTTGTTCTACAACAGTTATGCTAATGATGTCATATTTATTTTGATAAAACGTATCAGAATACTAGTCCACTTGTAATGACGTATGATAATGTTGTACGACAATTTATATTGACAGCTTAATGTTAGGTTCAAGTATTGGAACACCAATGAATCATACTTGAATGGTTGAATCACTAGTTATAAATAAAAATAGGTTTCACTGCCTTTAAACATTTATAAGTTTGTTTCACTAAATATCAGAATTCATCATTATCATTTCAGCTACAGTGACGATTATTGTTGTAAATGTTAGTTTCTTCCCATAGATTTTTAATAAGACCGGTTGGAATTGGTCTGAATCCACCCTTATTACACTTTAACGAGGTTGTCAGGTTTTCGAGATTATGAATATATATAAATTGATTCTGTTGAAGTCGTTGCTGCTAGCTCGGAGGACTTTTTCACCTTCATTGAAACTGAGTTCCAAGATGGACTATATTAATGAATATTAGTGTATGGTGTAGTGAGCAAAATGGTTTTGTGCACGCATATGTAGCCCGCTGTCACTTCTACTTACCAATTGCTCTGCTATGACAGTTAAGTAACTAATGAAAGTTGGTTCGTCTATGAATTTACTAGATCCTAATTCGTAATCACAAAAAATCTCCGACGTAGATTGAAGAATTGCTCATCTGAAGTGCAGAGTAGGCGGAGCAAATCGCTTGGGCAACTGACTGTCGTTGGGGCCGAAAGGTTTTTTTTTAAAATTGCTCCCGTTTTTTGGTACTTCTAATTCACACTTATCATGGGGGGCATGGGCTTATTTACAACTAAATAATTTTTTCACTTCTCTTTTTATTTTTTTACCCTCTTTTTTCCATCACAATCTCCGTCAAACATTCCTCTGTTTTTCTTTACAATATCTCACATTCCGCTGACTTACTAATCTTCGTCTATACATTACTTTTCTTGTTTCGCCTTCGCTCCTAAAATATCACAGTAGGCTACCTTTTACATCGCAGAACAATTTAATTCTTGTCTTCATTATATACCTTATATTTATCTATCTATGTAATTACATTCTTGTACAATTTTTGATTGAACCATTATTGACACAGCAAATTTTAATGTATTTATGTGTTCCTGGACGCGCGACACCACATTAGGATTTGCCATTGACAATTTATATAATAAATTTTTTTATCAAATACGAATAAAAAAGTAATCGTATGTAAGAGGAAACATCTAACTTACGATTTTAGACACCAAAAGACCTCTTAATGTGAAAATGGCGCTCAATCATTTACAAGGAAAGTGCTTATATTACTCAATTAAAAATGTTCATAAATAAGCATGTGATATTGTAATATGAGTTCTGTTGTTAAAGCAAATAACATATAATAAATCTGTTTCGATGCTTTAACACTAAAATCCCTTAGATATTATATATAAAGTACTGAACCCTCGGTCTTTACCCTTTTCCTGAGATTATTTAACAACATACATAAATTTACCTAATAAAACTGTACAATAAAAAGACTGGATTATAAATTTTTGCCCACAACCATATCTGTATAAATATTAACAATGTTGCTACATGAAACTAATGTAACACGAATGTTAATACCACTTATTTTACCTTGAAGAACCGAGAGGTAGTTTTCCCGGGCAATTATATAAACAATATGGCGGACAGTTTTGACAAGATTAATAACGACGTCGTACAACGTCAACGTGAAGGTGAAGTACAAAAAAATATGTATTGTCTTCATCGTCATTTGATTCTTAATTTAAAACAAAAAATGAAGTGAAGCGGATGTTTGTAATAATGTTTATTATAATTACATGGTAAAAATTTATTCATCAAAACACAAACTTTTATTGGGGTTTAACTTTGGGTTAGTCACCTACGACGAACAAACACCACATGGTCAGATCTAGATGTAGTGTTGCGTATGGTCTCAATAAATGAACTCCACCATAAAGGAACTCAAATTTAAATAATCGACTAATAATCAAAGAAAAATTAAACAAATGAAGTTGAAGTTCAGTTTTTTCAGTATTATAAAATAACAAAAGAAAATGAGTTTTAAAATTCGCATTCTTGCTTATTAATATTCATTATTGTTAACTGTATTGCTTAGCTTTTAACTGAGAAAGATGTTATACATACACCAAATCAGGCTGTATATTTGACATGTCTATGACCAGTTCATTTGTAGCATTAATACTTCTAATAGTTTCCCATTTAAACTAAGATTTAATATTAAAATCCGAAATAATAATAATTTATTATAATCTAAGTATAACACAAATATTTCCCACAGGCAGTACAACTTAAATCTATTTGACAATAGAGATAAGCGTTATTGTAAGCAAATATGCTATGATAAAGGAAACCGGTATTACATTAATAATGCAAAGGTTAGTCTAGAAACGTTGTGGGTTGAATTTGACAGCGCTTGCTAAGCTGTACACGGGTTTAGGCAATTGTGAGCGTGATTTAATTTCGTAGTAATTATAACAGTAACTTGTTATGTAGTGATAAATATTTTTATTGTCAATAACAGATTTCATTTAACACTAAAGTTATAAGATAAAGATTTAAATACTAGTAGTACCATTTAACGACATAGCTCGAGGCAATAAGAAAAAAGGTAATATAATGTAACTCAAATGTGATATAAAGTGTGATAAAAATGTAAATGAAAGAAAAAAGATAAAATGTAACAAGTAATGAGGGAGGAATGAAAGGACACAGAGCAAAAGTAAAAGAGAGCAGAATTGTGGCATAAAAGAATAGAATGAAAGATTACGTGAAGAATGAAAGTAGAGAATGAAAATAAAAAATTATGTGAAAAAAAAAATTAAATTGCCAATAAAGACCCTGTCCCACCTAAGACAGGGGTACGAGAGGGCCCCAATAGGGGGGGCCATCAAAAAAAAAAAAAAAACTACATAGCTGAAAGAACTACTTGTCTGAAGTGACAGTAAGCAGTATGCATCGCTCGTGTAACTGATGGCCGTTGGGGCCGAAAGGTACTCGAGTGGCAATCAAGAGCAGGTAGACACAGCGCGAATAGGTCTTCCACTAAGTGACCCGACGACATAGTAAATAAGAAAGGACCAATATTCAGCCATTTCCGCACATGCAGTGGTTGTCGTGCATGAAAGTGCACCGCCCGCCAGCCCGCTCGTAAATGCGCATGCGACAGACAATGCCAACTACACAACCGCCACCGTAAATTCACTCAACACGTGTTTCACCCCTCCACGGGGCATCTTCAGGAGTTGTTACACCGATTAGTGCTAAACACCGAGTGACAAACATAGTAAATATCGCGGACTCCTGAATGCGTGCAGCGCAGTACTGGTCATCGTAGTGTCCATCTTCTGAAAAGAAGAAGAAGTATTATTTATGACTTCTGCACTGAAACATGATCTCAATTTTTGGGTCATATTGGTAAACTCACAGTCGTTTAATGAGCCTATGGAGCGAGCTATGCTCAGGGTTAGTGTACAATATCGAATTAGGATTGAGAAGATACTTACATGAACTAAAGTAATTCACTTAGATATTGAATTAGTGTAGGCAGGCACACAGATGGACGTCCGCTAGAGTCGTAAGGTTCAGAAATAGAGACTAAAGACGCAAAGTAGATCCTTCAACCACAAGGAAAACGCTTGATACTGGCAGCTTTCTCACGGTCTTATTGGAAATCAATATCTAGCAGTCGACGTCTTACAGTTATATTCCAAAAGAGCCTAATTTGACAAATCTAGAATTAATACTGCGTGTGAGTAAGTTGAATTTACTTATAAAATGTTAAATTTTTATTTATTCTTTCAAACCAATATACCCTTCAAAGTAATTTCCGTTCGATAAAGGTCACTCTTGTAAACGCTTTTTAAAGTCAACGAAACAGTTGGACTAGTTTTCTGGTACAGTAAAGATCTTTTTCGTTTCGGTTTTTATCTCCCCAATCGCGTAAAAGCGGCGTCTTCGTATTGGCCTTTTAAGTTTGCTGAATAACCAGAAGTCGTACGGAGTTAAATCAGGCGATTATTTTGGTTGCGGAACGTAATGAGCTGAATTTTTGGTATATTTTTTTAAAAAAATTTAGCGCCTTTAGGACATAAAACATCGTTCAAAATAGTTTGGGATGAGCCAAATTATATTCCAATTTTTGACAAATAGACGTTTGGCAAATGTTACTGGTAGCTCTATCAACCTAGGAAAAAAATAGGAAATTAAGCTTTACTCAAATTCTATCTTTCAGCTTCAAATACATGGCGAAAGTACAAATCATGCCTTGATTTGAGAATAACCTGCAACATACTCTGTTGCGTTTATACAAGATTTTATTATTTTTTATTATGTTATTCAACCGAAAGTTGAATCAGCGTAGATTGTAAGCGTATTACGTCACACGATGCATGAAGACGAGTGTAGCGGGAAATGACTTAATTAAGTCAATTTCATAAATGTCCTTAATACAGTTGTAAGAGCAATGATGGCGTGAACAGCCGAACCTTTGCGTGGAGGTCACTTTTGAGAACGTCGCAAGTAGGAGGATGTGGTCCCAAACGTGGGTATTTATGTGAGAACTTGTCGTTGATTTATAGGTAGCGATTATCAAAGGGAAGTTGCGTTATTAAAATTTATAATTTTCCGCTCAATGAAGGAAATAATCAACTACAAATTAAGCCTCAAAGGTTATTAGGACTCTATTACATGTTTTTAAATCACTGCCTATTTTATTGATAAAATTTTTGTCAATTTCAATCTTGCGGTAAAGACTTTGAAACGTTTTTACAGTGATCGGATAGATCTGTGAACAGGATTATAATATGAACGGATTTAAATACCAGAAATGAGCTTCGGATGTAAATGTGGATTAAATAATATTTTTCTAAATATTTAAATGTTATTAATTCTTAAGTTAATTGTTATTAATTCTTAGTAAAACTGCCAAAAATTTGTTAAAAGATTTGACATAGTATTGGCAGTCGAAAAGGATTTCAATATTTATATTCCAATCTTATGTTCTTAAAATTTCAATTATAATCCCTTTATTTCCTTGGTATTGTCAAATCTTATACTTTACAATATAATACAAATTAAACAGTTTTAAATTAAAATAATATAATTTATTTTGACATGAAAAACTGGGCAAGTAAGTATAGTCATTACTTTAAAATAAACTTGTAGTCAACACTGGACAGAGTAATATATTTAATCTTGACGTACCTCAGTTCGTGCTGATAAGGCACGCAGAGATAAACTTTACGAGCGCTAGGCAAGTAAACGACCATTAAAGGGCAACTAGCTTAGGTCACCAACAAAGCGAAGTCGCTGGAATGCACGCAAATCACCTGCCCACCCGTTTGGATAACAACGCATTTACGTAATTGACTCTATTTTGATTCATTAGCTTACTTCAGCATTATTATTATCATGATAAACCGTAATAACTCATCAGGTAACCTTTTATGTAAATGTAAGACAATGTAAATGCACCTGTTCGTTTATAAGAAGAATATTTTGATCAGGTGTTTGTTCTTGTCATCTAAGACCATGGTAGTCCAGCGGTAGAGAACTGAGATCTGCGATAGGAGGTTGCGGATTCGGGTTACCACTGCTCACAGACAAGCTTCCAGAGAATGGACAGCAGCTTCCTCTGTGTACCATAATACCACACTGCAATCGCCAATCCTCTTGACAAGCATGGCGATTATGGCATTTCCTATAGAGGCTTGCAGAGGGCATCTATGAACTGAAACGACGACATTTTGTACACATAGTATAACCCAAGGGCGTAAACGGATTTGGTAACGTCAAGATGTAGGTAAAATCCGCGTAAAACTCAAATGGAAACACCCAAATACGGAAGACACATCGTTTATGCAGAAAGCATACTTTCTCCAGTTACAACATGTGGGCCCTAACGCGACAAGGCACTTAATTATGATCACATTCATGTATCACTTAAGGAAATAGAGATTGTATAAGATTCTATCTCTATTACATCGTGTTTATTTATCACATTAGAGTAAATATTAAAGTTATTTTTAAGTTACGAATTCCATAATTAAAGGTAAAACGTAAAAATTTCACTATATTTTTCTTAAACTAAAAAATTACTACTTTTTTAAAAATTATCGCATAAAAGTAACAACAAAAATTCGTTTAAGTTGGTTGTGGGCGCTTTTCAGATATGAAATCGTTGGAACTCCCGTAGTTTTAAATCGATGGATGCTTTTATAAGGGGTCTCAATCTGATTCTAGATTCTATCTAACTGGTCCCTTGTGGAATTTTTCTCATGTATTACACAAGTGGTAACTATAAACGATCTGCGATTGATGCAATCGAACTGAATTCTTACACTATTCCAATGACAACCTAAGCAGAGAGAGAGAGAGAGGGGAGGGGGGAGAGGGAAAAAGAGAGAGAGAGGGAGAGGGAGAGAGAGGGAGAGGAGAGAGAGAGAATGTACCGCCTAAGCGATCTAAGAGTTCCGTAGCTTGACGATACGGTGAAATAAAAATAAACATTAAATTAATAATATTTAATTTTAATTATGTAATAAAAAAGTAAAAAGCACACATTGATATGGGTATGTCGGATCATCACCACCATCATCATGTCAGCTGATAGGTGCCCATTACAAAGCATAGTCTCTTAGAGATCACCACAATAATTGGGCTTGCGCTGCTCGCATCTAGTGACTTCACGCGGTCTTAACATAATGCAATTACTGAGAAAATCTTATTTGAATATCTTTTATCGAACGGGCGTTGAGTAATTTGGTATTTTTGATACATCCGTAGTTAATATCAAATTTTATACCTCGGTAATAGGTGCGTTTAGTTCACATAGTTTCAGGTTATTATATTTGTCCTCTATACACGCATCCGGGAATGGTTTGCAGTCTACGGTCACCGGATAGCGTAGTGTGTCATTACGTTTTTGTTTGTACGTGTGCCGCTTTGTGAAGCAACGACCGTATCGTACGCCATTACAGAGCTTGCAGTTGTAACGTTAGGGTTGATTTATTTTATCGATAAACTATTATAAATCTATCGATGTTATAAAATATGCTTTTTTTTAAAATACGAACGCTAGTCTAATGGTCAAGGACTGTTATTCGAAATTGTGTTTAGCAGTTTGAATTATTGGAAGAATATAGAGATATTAGATTATGGAAGAGTCCAATTTGGTAGAAATTTGAATCAAATTGAGTTTCTTCGATGAATCCACTCAATCTGCCTTCGGTCAGACCTTGGTCTACCATGTTGGTTTTAGCTTCACAGTATATGACCAGGTCACATCTATTGAACCCACCACGACAAGGCGGGAACAAGTCTAAGGGGGAAGAAAGTACAACCTGGGTTATACTGACCACATTGTTGAACGAATTCTGTAGTATAGTTAGTCTGGTAGGATGCAGGATATCCTATGGATATTATTAAAAATTTATGGAGAAGGCTTGCGTTCTTCATGTGAAATGATGATAAATGACTTTTAGCGAATGTACACCATCTAGTTTTAAGACACTTTGGCCACAAATTTAGAAAAATGATCTTCAGAGGTTTGTTATTTAGAGTACATAGCGCAAGGTCAGCTTTACGAAGGATTTGTGCAATACTCTAATGTAATCTCTAAAGCATGTGTGAATAGCGGCTTGATGAGTAAAAAACGATGGTGGTAGAAAAGTTCCGTGCGATGATGCCATGATCACGACTGATCCAGATAACACTTGACTAGGGAATGAGCAAATATATATCTAAAGTATGTACAACCATTGATGCATATTTTTTTGCGGTCCCGAAGGGGTACTTGATGCTCTAAAAATTGAATAAAGTGGAGTAATTTGTGAAAAAAATAAAAAATCAATTTTGGTAAGCTTAACAAAAAACATTTTTTACTTAGTTAAAAATATAAAATTCTTTTTTCTTTCTAAAGACAATAGATATTTTCACAATAGACACATTAAACAATAAAAAATGTCTTCGATGATTTTCTCGAAATTCAGCGGTGAGGTGTTGGGAAAGTTTAAAAATTTTAATTTACAACTTTCAATGAAAATTAGTTCGGTAAAAAAATATAACATGGAAACTATAGTATATAACTATATAACTATATATATAATGCATTTAGGTGTTACTTTGGACTAATATATAGCTACTTCCGCTACACGACTACTGCTGCATAGCTGAAGTAGCTAGATATTAGTTCCTTACATATATTTATATATATATTGATGTGTGTGTGTGTTTATCGATAAAAATATCTATTGGGTCTATTCCCCTCTCTTACGTAACGGTCCAGTCGAGACACTGCCCGCAGCGAGTATTGAAAGTGCAGAGTTGCGTGATTTTCTAGCGCTTCGTACTATTACAAACCTACCATTCATTCCTGACTCATCACAGAGGGCTATGAGAAGGGAATGCTCTCGTACTCACTGTAAAACAATAGATGAATATACTATAACTTCTCTATTAATACTAACAATTTTAAGCAATTTTAGAATTTATTTTAAAAACAATATTGTTCAAAGTACTATTTGATCAAAAGTACCCGAAGAAGCTGTAGTAGGATTGTAAGAATTGGCATTAAGCTGGCACCAATGTCCAGCTATTCCTTTCGCTATGTGGCCTATTGATCTCTGATCTCTTTATTCCTGATTCGAAGTCATAAAGAAATCCCAGCATATCCCTCTCCACTCGTTGACTGTGAGCTTGTTAATCAGGCTCCGGGTGAGAGACTATCTTCATTCACTTAATACTATTGGACTATAAAACGTTTTGTAGTTTCCAAAATTCAACTCGGTCGTGTTCGATTCGGTTATTGACCTATCTCAAAGTTGAAGTTGCACGACTTGGATATTTGACAAAAATTTGACTTTGAAATTGACAAAATTTTTGTTTTATCCATGTTAATCTTAATGCTCATTTGTAACGAAACTTGATTGCTTTTTTTGGAATTGGACTTTCACTGCTGCCCAAGTGATATTTGCAGATACAACGGATTCGAGTCAGCAATGCGTAAAAGGCGCCTATCCTTATTTCTCTTGTATCATAGCAAAGCTATAGGGTACCAGGGAGAGCCTTTGGGGATTGGATCGGGATTGAGTCTTCTTTGGTCTTCAATCATTGTAATAACTTTTCCCATCGACTTTCCTGTAACCATAACGTCATCCAAAAACCACATTGTTATGTACGAGTATATGTTATAAAAATACAGGAAGAAATTCAGCCAAGTAAACATTAGATGCGTTTCACTCTAAACATTAACTGTTTATGTTATTTATTTATTCAATGATGTAGCATTATTTTTTATTTAGTTTTAACAACACATGTTTTTATTCTAATTATAATTATAATTCTGATAATAATTTAGATAATAATATGAATTATAATTGTATCACAAATATGAGAAGCTTGCTGAAATAAAAACAATTTAATTTAATGTTAATTTTTAATTTAATTAACATAAGAAGTGGGAAATATTCAAAGATTACAAATATCATCAGCGAATGACTCAGATACCAATATATAATTATACAAACGGAAACAACATCAATAATATGGCATACTGGCTTGCGCTCAGCCGAGATTCCGTATATTCCATTAAATTAAGTAGGATTTTAAGTGATAATATAATTTGCTCTTTTTAATTACTTTATCTAAAAATTTCAGTTTTAATCGTCATTACATTTCCTGAAATTTCTTAAGAATCTTTGCAATTTTTGATTTGTTTTCCATAAGAACCTTTTATAAAGTACCGAACCAGCTTTTCGATCCTTAAAGAACTCAATACGTATCATCAAGTTCTTTGGACATGTCACCTTTAATGAGGACTTAAGCGAAACTTTGATGATGTAGGGCATAGTGGAAGTCAAGTGAGCTCGTGGACACTCTCCAGCTAGGTGGACAGATCTGCCAATAAATAGTCAATAAATGAATATTCTCATTCCGCCAAATACCGAGCTTTACGTCAAGAGCAGCAAAAGTACTAGAACCAACCGATGCATGACCACGACCATTCTAACAAGTGCCTAACTAAAAAGAAAAATAAGAAGGAAACTTGTAAGAAACTTCAGTAAAATTGGTGAAGTCGTTCTCAAGCATTACCAAAGAAAATAGGGAATCATTTATATATTCCTATAGATAATAATTGTTTGAAAGATCACCACGACTTTTAATATTAGCGTCGTGTCAAGGTTTCTTTCGTTGGATATCCATTATTATGACATTTTTTATAATAATATTGTTTATGAATCTATGATTGCCGTAAAATTTATTCTATTGTATGCAGCTATTAGTACACTCGATGGATGAATTAAGAACAGGTGTGATTATAGCATGGAATGAATTTTAAATTTAAATTTAATCGTCAAAATGAAGTTTAATTATTATTATATTATAATTTGTTCACTAGAAGCGATAGTTATTTTTTAAACAATTTACCTTTAATTACAATTATAGAAACTGAATACATATGCTTGAAGTATATGTTTTCAGTTTGGATACCTTTTGAAAATAAAAATAATAACAATTTTTCTCTTTTTAAAAATAATTATTATAAATTACATACTGAAAGTGGAATTCGCTTTTAAAATGTCTATTTTTTACGAAGAAAGATTGAAGCGTATGCCATCTATTTGAATACCCGTAAAAATAAAAATAGAAAAAACTTTTTTTAAAAATCATTACTATTTATTACACACGGAAAGTGAATCATTTAAAAAAAATGTGTTTTATTGATTACGTAGACATATTCAAGCGTATGGATCCTGTTGGGCTAAAAAAAGAAAAAAAAATCACTATCTGAAAATTATTATCATGAATTACGTACAAAAATTGGAAGTAATTTTAAAAACAATGTATTATTAATTACGATAGAAGATTCAAGCGTATGCACTCTGGTTGGTAACCCCTTAAAAATGGAAAAGAAAAAAATATTTTTAAAAACAGAATACACGTGGATTATGAGGGGCCTTTCCCTTCATAATCCACGTGTATTAAACAACCGTTAGGTATTATGTGTTCTATTGTAAAACGCCCTCCTTCATTGTTCCAAAGTGCACTGTAATCTACGCTTCACTTTCGGAATTTCGAAAATGAAAGCCATGTTGAAGTACAAATATACATTTTTCATCATCAATATCAGGCTCTATTCACAGTTGTTTACTAGGGGATTCCTTATAGATGTAAAAGCTTTACAAGGTTGAATGTATAGCTCATTTGTCAGCAAAAATTTTTATGGCCGTTACACAGTTTTAAGGCTTTTACAAAGCTTTCCCTTTTCCCGATGTAAAATGGTCACTCTCAACTCAAGGTTACAGACCAATAACTTCTCGCAAAACAATAATTTATTTTAATATACAGTAGGACGTATTTTGAAAACATTTTTTCTAACTATGTTATCAATATTATTTATTCCATAGTCTACCATAAATTGACTGCAAGCAAAATAACCCTTTTAAAACCTCAATACTTTTTGTGAGATTTCGAGCAGGCTGCGATCTGTTCTCTGGCTTGTTTATGGGGATACAGTGTTATCCTCTGCGTACCATACTACATACATTACCACACTGCGGTCGCCAACCCGCTTGCCAAGCATGGCAATGATTATGATATATCCCCCCATAGATATTTTTGGACGACATTTATTCAATGGTTTTTTGATTGAAAAAAGAAACCACTGTCATATTAGATGTAATAATATTTTGATGGGAACCTTATATTTAATGACTTAGAATTATATTATTTTGCTTCTAATGGAGGTAATTACATATTTGTTTACTTTGTAAATTGTCTCGAAATTACCGGTGGCCATGGGAAACGCCATCATTACGAAACGGAGCCTTTTGAATAAAATGCTGCTTTGATCAATAATTCAGTTCGTTCATGTGACATTTATTTTTAATCTACACGTAACAGTTATATGTTTAGCATTTAACATTAGATAAACTTTCTATGCTTATAATCTAGTTTTGAAGTATTTTTTAGAACAATTATGCTTATATAATCCCTAATTTAGAAATAATTTTTACATGTAAAAGAACTGATACATTTTTAATAAATTCGATTTGTTAGCTATTATTCAACTTTATTTTCTTGACTTAATCTAGAACGACATATTTTAAGAAAATATATAAAAAATCTTTTTATTATTTATTTATTTGTTCTTCTATCAATTTTTTACTATACAAATATAAATATTAGGATAAAGATGTAAGTAAAATAGCACCACAATTATAACAAGCTTTATAACTACGAACAATTGTACTAAAAAAATAAGTGCTTTTAAAATATTTAAAAAAAATAAATAAAGAAAGTTATAAACAGAACGGAGTACAAATTATCCTTCGTGGAATTATTTTATAGCAGCCAGCGATCATAGTGTTTACGTACAAGTCAACATTCCCACAGTATTACACAGTGTTACCGTCAAAGTATTCCGCTGTTCAGCAAAAACTGCGACACAATTACGGCATTACTGAAACTGTGCATTGTTTGAATGCGACACCAGACGAAGCGTACGGATTGTGTAAATGTTTTTGCAATTAAATTAATTACAATTTCAAATTGTTTCTCTTTTAACACGTCGCCATTTTGAATCGTATGTCAATTCATTCGAGATAAAATTCAAAATGGCGACGTGTCTATGATCGTTATTTAATTTCTTTTTAATATTTATTTTTAGTTTTTGACGTGTGTTTTATATAAATTAGAGTAATTAAGTAAGTTTTTCATAATCTGTGGTAATTTAAGGGTTAGCATCCCGCAGGCATATATTTAGTGTGAATTATATAACATAAACTCTGATCTAATGTGAAAGGTTAGGTGTACACGCTTGGTTAAAACCCATTCTTACATAATCCTTTAGTTGTCCTTTCGGGTAACAAAATAAATCTTTCAGTTTTCATATAATTAGTTACGTTAGTTCATTTCATATAATTAGTAATAATTAGATATGATGTATATATTTCCTTTTTATTTGTAATCGAAGATAGGTTTGTCCTGTAAAACTCTAAAAGTGACCACGACATGGTCAGATTAACGTGCAAAACCGTTAAGGTTTAATGTGTGTTTGAGATGAATAAGCAGATTTTCTTGCAAGTATTTTTTAAACTGTAAAATGACGGAGCAAACAGAGTTTACGCGTCAAGGCAAGCTTTTTTAATAAATAATTTTAGACAATGAAAAATGGAAAATTGATATTTGACATATTAAGACGCAATTATGTAACAGTTGAGTTGTTTGTGTTTGTGTTGAGACCGTGTGCATTGGATCACTGTTTTATAGAAGCTATACAGCTAGTTTGTAAGTTAAAGTGGCAATAGGCAAGCCACTGAACAAATGACCTCTAAAGCCTTGAGATTTTGGTGTGGAGACCACGACCGCCAAGCGCAGTGCAAGACGTCTACTTACAAGGTGGACAGATGACTTTATTAACGTCGTCAGAAAACGTTAGCTACTGGCCTTCTGGTCCTCTTAGAAATCTATGGTGGGGTCCTATTTTCAGCAGTAGACGTCTTATGGCTAAAATCATGATCATGAGAAGCTATACACGTAATGCACCCGGGAATGTAGAGAACATTGCCAAAATTAGATCGAAAGCAATTTTGTTGGTAATTGTTATACAACCTTTAATAACACGATGTTTACGAATAATTCAATGAAGAGAGGAATTTACGTGCGTTCAAAGTGAGCGTGGGACTAATGGGTCAATGAACTCGACTATTACTCCAATCTCCGAATGTATTAGAACGGTGTAGACAACAAACGCTCAGTTTAGGTTAGATTTAGGACAAATCAATTTTGTTATTACATGTCATAAAATTCATGTTATTTTATAATTTTTTTTATTAAACCACTTTTGATATCTTTTAATTACTCAGAAATTTGGTTGACTGATGACATAGTGAAGGTTGGCTGGATGAAGGCAGTGAAAGACTGATCATCGTGGTGATCTTTGTGGGAGACTTATGTGGGAACTTTACCTCCTCTAAAGTTATAACTAAAGGCAGGAAAAAATATTGCTTCTGTAGCCTAAAGATTCTGGACTAGAAACCACATACTAGTAGGCACAGCGAGGGACGTTCACGCACAAGGTGGACAGATGATCTTGATAATGTTGTCGAAAGAAGTAGAATCCAGTTCCTTTTCTATTAAATTATTGTAAAAACTTTTTATAATTACATTTCGGATTCAGTATTACAGTATTTACTTAATTTAATATTTAAAACTTAATTTAATATTACTTGAATTATTTTGAAGCCTAGAATTATGGCAAAACTTTTTATGTAAGATTTATTATAATCATATCAGCCGATAGTCGTCCACTACAGCACAATGATCTCGTCGATGACCGATCTTGTTGCATCCATTCACTTCCCGCTACCTAAGATTTAAATGTCATTTACCTAAGATTACTTACCTAAATCTGGTGCCATTTATCCCTATGAATACAATCATGATTGTAACATCGTTAATCGTATTAGGTTATCGATTAAAATAAATCTTTACTTAATCGTTAATCTAAACTTAACTTTAACTTATTCTAAAACACAGATTTACTTTGACTAGTACATACTTTGGCGTATATATAAATATATGCAAGTAAGATGTCTATCAGTATATATATATATATATACGCATCTGAGAAGTCTATACTTAATAATATTATTAAGTTACATATTTTTTGGTTATAATGGTGTCAAAAGTTATTTGATCTATTAAGTTTACTGTGTGAGCATTTTTATAAATGCTGTGAATTCCTTTAAGTGGGTTGCGCATCAAAATATGACTTTGCTACAGCAAATATGTCATCAGTGATCGTTTTACGACTGAAATATAGATAAGAATATCTTGTAATGAGAGATGAGAAAATTTGCAAGAAATACACGCAATTAGCTTGGTTCATTTGTTTTAAAACGTGTATTCGGTTGGGTAAATTTATATGAAATATTATATACGCAATCTTTTCATCTTTATTTTTATGAAGATGACATAAGATACTCACTTATTTCTCGGCTTATAAAAATACAAAACAAAGTTACCGTGATAGAATTCGTAGTGTCAAATTCTTAGCCCGATTCTTAATTCAAAAGTATAGCAAAGAGTGTTTTTGCAGATTAGCTCTATTGATACCATCATCATAATATCAGAGGTAGTTCATTGTAGAAAAAAAGCCTCCTCCATAGAATTCTTATAAAACTAGTTGAAAGCGGACAGTCTTCCAACGACATTAACATTGTTGTCTGTCCACATTGTAGGTCCACGCTGTCCTGGCGTACATTAATTTTCTTTATTTATAATATGTTATTGCTTTTTCATATTATCTCTATCTTCTCCTGCACATAGTAAATAAAGTAACATTTATCCATTTACTATAAATACTTTATGATTTCGATCTCTGTTGTTGTAGCCGGGTTTTAAGAGTTTAGTACAAATCTATATTTTTTACATAAATAGTATTTCGGCCAAGGAGAGTTAAAAGAAAAATTAAACTACTTTTTAAAGGCTAAGTAGATTTTACTTAGCGATATTCATTTTAACCAGTTGGATATCGGCACCTTGAATATATGTCTAGATCATTAGTTCGCATAAAGGTTTAAACCTTTATTCCTAATTTCAATCACTTTTTTTTAAAATTATCACTAAGAAATAGGTCAATAATTTCTGGCAATACAAAATCTACATGTCCCTTGCGATAACAAAGATCGATTTTAATATGTTTAAGCTGAATTTTGAGAACGTATTTTGTACACTACGTAGTTTATTTTCTGAAAACATAGATTTTGGAAAGGATATACCATACATTAATTGTTAGCAAATAAGCTGTATATTTACTCCTTTAAAACTTTTACGCTTATAGCCAATTATCTCGTATAAGTTGTATGTAATGAAAGAGAAATTAGTCGAATGAAACGTACTTAAAGAAATACAAAAAAAATATGAACGCATCTAACTTTCACAAGACGGCGTGTCAAGGCTGGCCACCGCCATAGAAATGATATCGTGCCACAAATCTATTGTCTGCTCGGTAGCGCTGTTTGTGGGTGAAGGATGAAGGATGGCCGGCCGTATCTTGATTATATACAATTATTTCCATTGTCATGCAATCTGTCAGTAATCGACTGGACTTTGGTACCACGGTTTAATAGTAACGCACGGTCATTGAATAAGCATCACTGCAATAAGCTAATATCTTGAATAAATAACACTGAACCCATAATACGATTAAATAATAAAACTATAGTATTCATTTTGTAAGTAACAATACATCATTACCATATATTTGGCCATTGAATTTCCATTACTACATACAGACTATAAATTTTTGATAAAATAGATTCAAAACGCCCACATTCAGCATCATTCGATGCCCTTAATACGATCGTCTCCATCTGGGTGGACGTATTATTGATAAAATAATTGTATCCTAAACTTAAAATCAATTTTAATGATCAATTATATACATCAAGAGAAAAATTACAGATATGCTCAATTTCATAGAAACTAGATGACCGACCTTTGGCATTGGTTAAAAAAAAAGAAGAATAGGAAGATCTAAATTTAATTCATCTACAATTACACCGCACTCGTCGTGTCATCCCATAGGTGTCTATAAAGCATAGACCTCCCCCAAAGATATCTATGGGGGAATATGGTCTCCACTTTAAAACCAATGATAATACAATTGGGAGTTCATTATAGTTTCCGCCTTTTTTTTTAAAACTGTGCGATCGATAAAAAATCGCTTACTACCGTCGTTCCAGTGGATAACTGAGAACCACAACATTTTAGTAAAACTGCAGCACCCGGTCATCATAAAGACATAAGAAGAATTAGTTTACTCGCTAATTCGCTTAACGCGTGGGCCTGTATATACATGCGGCGGAATAGCTCAAATCCGTCTTCAAGGTCTTGTTATGAAGATTGAGAGTGCGAGGACTACAGATGAATAGCTATGATGATTATAACCTAACCTAACACTGTTTTATAGATGAAGAAAAAATAATAACATGTTAAGCTTCTGAACAGATAGTTCCTGAAATTCATATGCAAAAATCAAATTTTCATTTTCAAAGATATGTATCCTAACTTTGAATAATTATTAATGTTCTGTAATTGTTTCAGGGAGTTTAAGAAAAGCAACAACGCAAAGTAGTGCGAATACAACGAGACACTCGCAATTATTGTCATTGCTTGCGGCGAGACGGAGACAGTTGCTCAGTGGAAGGTTGACAACCCATATTAATACTTTAGCTTCGATAGCTAACAAACCTCATAAGTAAGTATACTTTGAAATTTTAATAAATTGTTATTAATGAAATATAGACAATCACTGTTATAAATTAAATAAAGAAAGAATATATATGTATATATATTTATATATATATATATATATATATATATATAGTAGTAGTTAAAAGTTTTTATGAATATCAAAGCATATAAGATTTTATACAAAAGTATGTCTAATTATTTTCTTTGAATATAATTGTAATGATATTATTTACGAGGATATGAGATAATTGGATACATATATTTATTTTTGATTTTCAGAGGCAACACAACTTTTGCTCAACTGGAGATTCGCGAGGCAAACAGTTCGATCGTAAAGAGGATTACGTTCGACAACTCAAGCAATGACATTTCTCCGTCGTTGAGATTAGTAGCTACTGACGGCGCTAGGGAAATACGTCAAGATGTAAAACCACACGAGATTAGACATTTATTCATTCCGAGAATATATCAAGACAACAAAAACAGGGCCGGTTTTATAAATAATAGAAGAAAAGACTTATTCAACTTATTTAATAAAACGGTTCTAATTTCCATTTCTACAACACAAAGTAGTATAGTTTACGTCCCACCTGATAAGTTAGAAGGTTCAGAAAAAGAAATCGATTTAGATCCAGACGAAGAATTCCAAGTTGATGAATCAAATCATGGACTATATTTACTTAACTATTCCGATACAGAGAATGTTACACAGAGTCCAATAGGTATCACTGAAGTAAACACATCAAATGATATCAAAGATAAGGAGACTACTATTCCCATAACAGAATCGACAACTTTAGTCACAGAGGCAGAAAAGAATAATGTGACACGAAAATCACTTCAAAAAATTAAAGATGAAAAACCAGAAACAAATAGTATTGCAAATAGTACAGATATTCAAAACAATGTAAATAGCAGCAATGAAAAAGGAAAAGAGAGCATTAATCAAACTTTATTTATGTCACCAGAGATTTTTAATCATTTTCGTCAATTTGAATCGGATCTTCCTGACGAGGACATGGCACCGTTTATATATTTCGGGCAAAAATTGGGTGGTCCAATAATTAGCGATAACCTAACAAACTCGCCATCGTTATCAGCATCAACTAAATCAGTTAATTTTATACTTGCACCTTCAGAAAAACGTAAATTTAATTCAAGATACTCTGCTACAGAAAAGTATAAAACTACTAATGCCGGTGAAGATGAAATTAATGAAGATATGGATGTATCAGTAGTTAAAAATGTCATAGAGAAAAACAAAATAAGAAATACCGTGAAAGGTCCGGCTCCAGCAAGGCCAGTTGGTTTAGTTAATGCTTACAGAAAATACTCCAGTACTACGCAAACGACACCCAAATCGGCAAATATTGCAGAATTAAATATCACTGAAACGGTTTTGGTAAACGTTACTCCTATCTCTATAGATACAGATAATAAAACAAATATCAACAGTAATAGTTCTATCAAAGATGTTGTAAGTGGTAATGTGAGTGCAACAACAGATGCCCTTTTAACAAAAACTTCTACCGTTCCAACTCCTAGGAACTATACAAGAAACTATTTTAATCTAAGACGGCGTCCACCAAAAGTAACTTCTACAAGCACTGAGACCACGACTGTAGCAAATATTACAACAGAGAAATCATCTACGTCCGTCTACACAGCCGTTGTTACATCAGTTTCTATAACATCATCAATGAAGGGGCAAAATAAAACGGATGGGTCAATTGAAGCTAAAAATGAAACGAATATTGCCGACACGGTTGAAAATAGTAATTTTACAATTATCTTAACGAACGATAATGATACTTCTATTATTTCATCTACAACAAATAGACCTATCAAACGTAGAATTAGAATAAGAACCACTACAACAGAGAGTTCTTTGAATGGATCTCTTCAAGCAGTAACTTTAAAACCAAATCCATTTGTAACAGCTACTAATTTTACAGATTACAAAGAGGAGATTCCACCAATTTTGCCAGAAATTAATTTAAATCCTCCAAATATTAATTACAATTCGAGTAATGTTAGTACTGTAAAACCAAAAAATATTTTAAGGAGACGAAGACCTACTACAACAACGACTACAGCGACTCCATCTACTGTGATAACTGAAAAAGTTACAGCCATACCTATCACAACAACTTTACCTCCAATTACATCCGCCGCGCTTGATGTTGAGAAGATTATTAAACCCATACCTGTGAAGACTATTGTATTACCTGAGGTAAATGCTGTACCATCAATCGCCACACCGAATAACGTTACTACATCTAAAACCAATTATACTAAACCAATTATAACTATGAATAATGAAAGCGATAACGAGACTCGAAACGAAGAAGTTGTAATAGAAGCCGAGAAAGCTTACACGGCATCGTATATTTTAGCCGGTCTTGGATTTCTTCCTGTGGCAGCCGTAATAGCTTTCTTCCTGAGAAACTTTTTAAATAAAAAGACGAAGGAAATCGACACGGAGTATGAAGGATACTTCGATGATGGCGAAATTAAGAAAGAATCACCTATAACACCGGTTGCACGCGCCCCTCTTCCTGCTCCAAGTAAACCTGATCAGAAGTGGGAATTTCCGAGAAATAAACTTCGCTTGCAAACTTTGTTAGGCGAAGGTAATTTTGGACAGGTGAGTTGAACATTTCATTTTTCTGAATTTTTTTATAAAGATGGGATAGAGGATTCTAGAGACAACGTATGTATTTTACGTAACCAATATTTAGTCACTTCCGCACATGCAGTGGTAGTCGTGCAACAAAGTGCACCGCCCACCAGCCCGCTGATAAATGTGCATGCGTTATTGGCAAAATATAAGTAAAGATTTCATTTGAACGTGTTTTTTTAATTATACGTTATATCTTTTGAGTGTAACCCTAAAAAATAACATTTCAACATATTATTGGAACATACACAATTGATAATACTTAAAACATTAGGTTCTCTTTTCAAATTATGCAATAAGTTCGAAATGTATTTTTTTTTTGTCTTATACTAAAACAATTAAATGTTTCGAAGGTTTGGAAAGCTGAAGCCGATGATCTGAACGGCCACGATGGATTAACGCGCTTGGTAGCTGTAAAGACAATCAAGGAATCCGCGTCACAGAAGGAAAAGCAGGAACTACTTCACGAAATATACATTATGCAGAAAATTGGAACACATCCAAATGTGGTCACACTGCTCGCTTGTTGTACAGAACAAGGTTAGTTGCTTGTAAATAATAAGACTCAATATGTACCCACAAGGAATATATATTACCTTGTAAAGGTCGCTGGAATTTGCAGGATGTAAGCCGCTTTCGACCGGTCCCATTGAGAATCTCTGGGAAAGCCTTCGTTCAGCAATATATGTTCTACCGCTGAAATGATGATGATGGTGATTGTGATGAGGATTCAATAAATTGACGTTTAACTTCTTTATTAAATTCGAGATGTTATAAATTTCCAAATTTAATTAACAAATTTTTTCAGTGCTTCAGTAAGAATAACATTGCCTCCACTAGTCATCTATTGAATTGAAACATTACCAATTGCCACTGTTTTTATATCAAAAGAAGTTTGTGTTTCTAAAAAGGCACATCAAGGCATGAAATCTTTATTAAGTTAACATTTTGACAATCCAATATTATATAAATAGAATTTTTGAATTATTAACCTTGATTTTCCATCGTTTTTATTACCGAAGTGATACGTATATATACGTAGCGTGTTATAAATTGACGCTAAATATTTAGGTAATAATAAAACGATTCCTAACAGTATAAGATCATAAAGATGTGCTATACCGAGAACTTTTGGAATATTTCTGTAACGTTTAACTGAATTTATTCGTAATCTAAAAGAAGGAAAAGTATGTATCAATGAAAATAATGAAGTGGCTATTTGCATTCCACATTTGAAATATTACCATACAGCATAAAAAACTAATACATAATTCTGAAATATGATTGTATTAATTCAAAACTATTTAATACTTACATTAAAAAAAACCTCGCCAATGACTTTTTCATACTTCCTTATGTTGTAAAAATGTGTTAAAACTGCATTGCTCAGGTATAATTATATAAGAAAACTATAAGATGCATAAATTCAATCAAAAGCAATTGTTTCAGAGCCTTATCTCTTAATAATGGAATACGTGATGTGTGGCAAGTTACTTACTTATCTCCGCGCCCGGCGTTCTCGTCCTGACCGATTTGGTGGCAGCGGGACCCTTGCGTCGCGCGATCTTACTGTTTTTGCGTACTGCGTCGCCCGGGGAATGGACTACATCGCATCCAAAGGGGTTTGTAGACATTTATGTTCTAATTAAAAAAAAAAATCTCTAATATCATCGGAAATTATTATTATTTATTTTACATCAACAACCTTAATAACATATTTAATGGATTCAGGCGTTACATTGCGGAAGTCCATCCTAAATAAGAAAGGACCAATATCTAGCCACCTCCGCACATGCAGTGGTTGTCGTGCATGAAAGTGCACCGCCCGCCAGCCCGCTCGTAAATGCACATGCGACAGACAATGCCAACTACACAACCGCCACCGTAAATTCACTCAACACGTGTTTCACCCCTCCACGGGGCATCTTCAGGAGTTGTTACACAGATTAGTGCTCGGTAAATAATGTCACTCGGTGTTTAGGCTGGCGGGCGGTGCACTTTCATGCACGACAACCACTGCATGTGTGGAGGTGGCTAGATATTGGTCCTTTCTTATTTAACCTTAACATATTTAAAAAACATAACAGAAAACCTCAAAATAAGTGAATAAATGCTATAGCATAATATTTTTATTAGGTATTGGTTTGATAACGTTATGTGTAGCTGTGTTGACAATGGTGTCGTTATTAAAATCTACAACTATTGTTTAGTTGCCAAATTAAATTTCTTTGGTATTAATAGTATCAATAAAAGTCATATTTCTGTATGTATTGACACAAATTTATATTAATGTTGTACCTTTCAGATTGTCCATCGCGACCTTGCCGCTCGTAACGTGCTTGTGGATCACAACAAGCTATGTAAGATTGCAGACTTCGGCATGTCTCGGTGCGCGGGCGGAGGAGCAAGGGCTGCTAGGGGAGCGCTGCCTGTACGCTGGATGGCGCCCGAGGCACTTCTATACAATGTATATAATCATCAAACAGACGTCTGGGCCTTCGGTATACTTCTTTGGGAGATCGTCACTTTAGGTAAGTCAATGACGAAGGTTTTACTTTCATATATTTTTTATTATGATTGAATCGATATTCCATAGACATTAGCGTTCGTGCCTTTGTTTTACATTTAACTTTATTATTTACATTGTTCTGGTTTAGTTTTTGCATGTTACAGTTTTTAAGTAAAAAGTAAGTCTTTTAATCTATATACCACTTCCTCATACCCACTCTGTATTGCCATCACATTTGGTATAATTATACTGAGTGATCCATGGTCCTGTGGGTTTTACTGAAATTCTTTGTTAAATATCTCCTTTATATCTCTTATTAATATAAAAATTATCAATTTTTTTTACACACTCTAGTATCTCTGATAGAATAAAAGTTTTTATTTTGTTTTAAATGCAACTTAAATGTTATTATGTTATTTTTTATATGATAAGGTAAAATCTAGCAGTAAGTAAACAAACTGTTAAAAATGAATGTGAATATTTTAAGGATTTCAGTCTATTTCAGGAGTGAGATATGACATATTTCATGGTGTGACCCAAATACAAAATAAGCCTGAATTGCAAAAATTAAATTTACAATTTTATTAAATATCTCTTTTTTTTTCACAATTCCAGGGTCAACGCCCTACGCAGCCATGTCGGGACGTGAAGTTCTAGCTGCTGTTACTGAGGGCTATCGTTTGGAACGACCACCGCATTGCAAGCCGCAGTTGTACCGAGCCATGCACTCCTGTTGGCATGCTGACCCCTCCCAGAGACCAACTTTTGCATCGCTCAAGGCCCAACTGGCGGAACTGCTGGATAATGAGCCTTCTGAAGGAAATTACGTAGACCTGGATTCTTTCTACCAAGAGTCATCGGTTTACAGTGATCCCTCAGCAATTATCAATGACGAGGATGGTCTTTCAGCGGAGTATGACAGAGAAAGGCGAAGTTTTAGAGAGTAAGTGTTGATTTTAAATAAATATAGAAATTGTATTACTGGTAGTCATATTATCAAATTCAAAAGTATGTAAGGTATATGGAATGAAATACTTAACTTTGAAATTTATGTTAACATAAACGAAACATTGAAACATAGGTTTTATGTTTCGAATAGTCTTAATTATATACAATAAATAATAAATTTAATAATATGCTTTATTGATCAATTTTAGTTATACGTAACTTTTGAAATATTTCGCGGATAAATGTAAAATTGATGTTAAAGACTCAACTAAAGTTAGAATCAAAACTAACTAGTCAACTGATCGTTAGAAAACACTGTCATAATTTTTAAAACATATTTATCAAATTTATCTAAAGTAAATATGTGAAATGTACATTTCAGACTGGCAAACGGACCTTCCAAGTTTGACAACAGAGCGTTTAATCTCCGCGATGAGGAGCTAAGAAACAAATTCGGCATTGGCACCCCGAGAATGGGCGGTTTCGGCATCCGAGACGTTACGTTCAACGATCGAAATTTCACCGAGGGAGAATTCAACGACAGGAAATTCCCCGACAAGAATTTCCCGGAAAGAAATTTCACCGATCAAAATTTCAACGATCCGAATTTCACTGAACGCAAAGATGGAAAACTATCGACGTCCAGTTTCCACAGGGAGAGAGAAAGAGAGAATCCATTGGTCAGTAGAAACAGTTTCAACGGTTTCCCTCGAGTTGGTACAAGAGAGAATCACTTTCAAACTAACCCTGACGGTCGTAATAAAAGAGTATCAGAATTTGAATGCGACATATGAAAAAGGGGTAACGTAAATGAGTTTACATCAATAAGGTTTTGTACATATCTCTAAAAGGGGCTTAGCTTTGGGATTTAAGTTCTAGTACTTCATCTCAAATTTCAAAGAATGTTTGTGTTTAGAATGAGGAATCTTCTGTTCGATAAGTGATATAAAGAACTTTCTTATATCAATTTGGCTTAAGAGTGGGATCATGACAATTTGCTTTAAGTTTCAATTTGAGTCGATTGAAATTTTAATAACCTAAGACTTCTATCGATATATTGTAAATAATTGTTAATTTATAACAGTATTCATTTACAATAAGTGTCACGGGATGTTCAATGTATTTAGGAGAGTTATTGTACATAGTAAGTGTAAATGTTGCGTACTTGTGACACGAAATGTAACAAGTGATAGGTATATGATTTTGTAAAAGTGTATTAACATACTTTTGTACAGGTTTAGCGCTATTTTGCAGTTTATTTTTAATTTTCTTTTCAATCAAGTTATAAACAAAATGTTATTAAATCACTAACTAATAGTAAAGATTACGTATATAGAGTTTTATTTTTGTTAATGAAATATCATGTATGTTGAAACGATATTGTTGATTGAAATCATATATATAGTAACTGTTGGATTGCTATGGTGCTAAAGCAATGACTGGGATATCTTGATATCGTAAGAGTATATTGAACGATATTTTACGAATGCGCTATGTATCAACTTGTATAACTTCTAAAATCTCAGTTCAACATTAATTTCTAGTCTCTAAAATTTTACGATACTTATTGGATAACTACAAAATCTGATTTATTGGTTAAGATTGAATGATTTATTATACTATAAATATAAGAAATTTGTGAACATATCCTTTTGTTTTATTTTATTTCACCATAATACATTTCACATTCCCATAATTGTGGTAATAAACATACATGACTTGGAATTATTATAGTGTGCGCGCAAGTAAAAGTAGTGATGGGTATTTATATTATTTATTAACACTGTTTTGTACACCATACACAATAAATAGAGGAAAAAATAGAAACAATTCATATGGTACAAGAGGCGGTCTTATTGCTTGAGGCGATCTCTACCAGACAACTGATGGAGATGAGAGACATGAAGGAGAGGGCAGTTTAGGGTGTACGTACATACAAATATATTTATATTTACAAACATACATACATACGTACAAGAATACTCATATATATTTATATATATGCACCACTTTTTATAGGTATAATAATGAAAATAAAGGTGACACAAAAATAAAAACATCGAAACTATTTATTAATATTTTTTTTCACATATAAAATCTTTTTAAAAAATCCACGCTTTACGGAAACTCCCTGTATGTTGTTTATGCTGTAAGTTATTCATCCAAAGGCTTACTATGAGCGTAGAAACACGGCTATCTGTTGTCGTTACTGTACAATATTAGTAAAAAGATGCGTTTAATTTGATCTCTCTGATAAAAATTATGTATTTAAAAAAGAAAACTTTTATGTGCGTATATTGTTGAATATGTTGTTTCTTATAGTTGCTACTAATATCTATAATTAGTCAATTAACGTTCCATCGCTAGTTATTAATACGACTTGTTCGTAACGATGTCATATTTAGTGTTATATAGAATAATACAAGATGTAAATAAAGAAAATGAGGAATAATTTGAAACATTTCAATATACAATTATTAAATACCTGTTTATCCACACAGAGGCGAATATATTACAGAATGAATGTATGTATATTGTTTGTATGTGTGTGCGGACGAGTACTCGTGGTTGTGCGTTTATGAATATAAATGTGTTTTGGTATAGATCACACTAGTTGCTTACTAAAGTCATTGAGTATTAAAAGGATGTTTACTTTTTAGCTACAATATTCAAACGTTGACAACATAAATGATTTTAATTTATTTAATGGAATCAGGCGTTACCTTGCCATCCTAAGTAAGAAAAGGACCAATATTTAGCCACTTCCGCACATGCAGTGGTAGTCGTGCAACAAAGTGCACCGCCCGCCTGCCCGCTGATAAATGCGTATGCGGCAAACAATGCGAATTACACAACTGCCACCGTTAAATCACGCAACACGCGTTTCACCCCTCCACGGGGCATCTTCAGGATATATGTTACACCGATTAGTGCCAAACACAGCTAGCAATCGCTATTAGCGATAAAGAGAATTGTTATTGATTTAAATATTCTATATTACGCTAATCTTTTTCATTCGTAAGTTCACTTCTATTTTTACTATACTAGCATCTATATCTATATGTATCAATAAATTTAAATTGAAAAAAGGAGATGGGTTCCTTTTTTCCAACGGACAACAACATACAAGGGCAAAAGACAAAACGGTAATAAATGCAGACAAAAGTAAGAGAAACCATTATTTATCGACAGGTTTCATCTAAGCTGGAATATATATTTTATTTGGAGCTAAGGCTCCGTGTACCTTCTTAAGTTTTATCCTTCGATTCAATAATAAAAGCTGTATTATATACAATGGTAATTTTTCCCCGAATTGACGGCTATAGCATCTTCAGAATAACTTGGTAGTTTACGACCAGAGTTGTAGCGTGGTCTTATGTGGGCGATGACGCATCTGGGATGCCATGTGTTTTAAATCTGTCCTCCTAAAAATGTTTCGTCGCAACTTGTCTCCACATGATAGTGAAAAAAAAACGTACAGTTGTGGACTGTTGAAAAGTGTTCTTCTTCTCAGTCGTTACCTAATAAATGAGGATCGTCTAAATTCAAAAAAATATCAATAAAAATAATGTAATAAGCTTATAAAGAAATAAAATAAAAATATAAAATAAAGAAAATGTAAAATAGTAACGAGGGACGAATGAAAGGCGTTACAGAGCGAAAGGGAATGACACAAGAATTGTGGAAAGACAGAAACGAAACGAACGATAGATCATATGATGCAAGAAAGAAGAGTGAATAAATAAAAATGTTCGTGAAAAATTAAATAATGTAAAATTGTCCCTGTCCCATACAAGATAGGGGGTACGAGAGGTCCCCAATAGCGAGGACCACAAAAAAATGAGGATCGTGGCCTGTGAGTAATGTTGATTTCTGCTATCAGTATTCCTCCCAGACTTTTCAGTGCCGAGCACAGTGGTCTTGGATGTTTCTGTAACTACATCAGTCCAGCGAATAGGTGACCGTCCTCTAGGCCCTTTACCTTTTACATTGCCGAAAACTATTAGCTTTTCTTGATTTTCTTAGCTCCTTAGTATAATGTGGCCATAGTACTGAAGGATTCGACGTAAGCGAACTATGGGTAATCGGGTCCTTATTTTGAGCTATTGTAGGACATCGAAGTCTCAGTTAGATCATTTTGAGGACACAGGGTACTGAAGATGCTTATTCTTCTCTTTTTGAAACCTCGGTTTGGGCTATTAAACTAGTTATTAGCGGATTAGGGCCGTTACAAACTAGGCCTCAAACAAACACACTTCTAAATTTACTGCGTTCTCGAAGATAAAATTGATGAAATTAATTATATAAATAAAAAATATATATTAGCCGTCTATTATAAAACCTTACGGATTTGCTAGGCTCTCTTTTGACGTGATTGTGGGCCGTGGTCCACTTCGCCCACGCCTAACTACGCCACTGTACTGTGAGTGAGCGTGTGGAAATCACCTTCATTGTTCAATATAAATTTTCTGAATGAGAACTTTTTGCACTGTTACTTTGACAGGCGTTTTAAATGAAACTTAATTTTACATGTATGTTAAGTGTTCTAAGTTGTTGTTAATGTTGATATTAAATTATTGAATTTTAAATTTTTATCCGATTTCCATTAATGCTTTCCGTACTAGATTCTTCATTGAGATTAAAGAAAAAAAAATAGTTGTTTTATCGTTCGAGTTTTCGTAATTGGCGTTTTATTTTATTTTTACGTTTTCGGTAGGTTCAAGGCTAAATTCAGAAAATAAATATAACGATATTTATTACCTTCCTCTCTGACATATATTAATATGACCTAAAATAATGATTTTCGGTTTAATATTATGATACAAAATTTTTACAATAGTGATAAGTTTGACCAGTGTATAAATAGTTTCTTTTTTAATTTTATTGCACTAATGCTGAATAAATCAATGTTAAAGCTATGACTGAAAACTATTTTATTATGCAGAATTTTCACTAAATAGCTATTGAAGTGAAAAACATATCGGGAGACTGAAACGCGAAGACCTAAAAAAATGCTGAATTTCGGAGACTTGTTTATATTAATCAAATTCTAAATGACATTTATTTCCATTCAATTCATTCAATGACATTGATCATAGACGAGGCGAGGGTAGGTCCTCTTTGGTGAACTAACGACATAGTTTTCATTCGTTTATAGATCATTCGGAGAGGCTTATACCTTTTAATGGGCGTCTATCGGCTGATCGAAAACAAAAGAAAAGCTAAATTAGTAACGACTGTACAGAAATTTCTTAAAAATAAAATATTTACAAAAGGATCCTTTAAATGACTATTATTTTAAGGTCTTAAAAATTTTCATAAAGATCTTTTTTAAGATTCCTTTACACCGTCTTTATTAGATATTATCTTTACTAGACATTTCCTATTTCGCCTGCATAAGATGACTTGTGAGGTATACAAACGTCATTATGCAACTTAGTTCTTTGTAAAGAAACCGATAAACACATAACATTACAATGAAGTGTGGTACATTGAACGACAATGGAAATTCATTTCTATTTTTTTTTAATAAGTTATGTATGAGATATAAAAACGTTTATTAACAGTGACTTTACAATATTCAGCGTTAAAAGGGACTTAATTGTGTGAAAAAAGTCATACGTTATAGATTTTTATTTTTAGTGAGAGAAGGTACATTTTTGTGTGCACCCAACTGATTCATTGTCAGACACTTGCTTTGTTAAAATTTGTTGTGTAATTGTTATAGGATTGACATTATGATGACTACCAAAAATGCCTATCAATGGGGCTGGACATTTTTGACCCTACGCGAGTGAAAGTTGCGAGTTCCGGCATAATCTGACACCTGCAGATACGGGAGAGTGTATGCGTATAAACAGCGTACATATGTTCATTCGGCGTTGAGACATAAACCGGCGCGCGCGCATCTCAATACAAAAGACTTCAACGCGTGCAATTAAGTTTTCAATTCACTGTTATTAATTTTACTTTAAAATGATATGTGAATTATAAGTGGTGTTATTAAATAATATTATTATTTAATAATGTACAAGTTAAATTAGAATATATAACGTAAAAAATGGCATATATATCAAGAATAGTTTTAATATTAGCGGCGGCATCAGCTGTTAGAGTTCAAGATGAAGATTTCGAGTTTTCAGACCCGCATGAAGTAATGATAGCACAGGAGTCCAGGAGTTATCACACATTCGCCGCACCACCGGTTAGAATCATAAAGCCGAATGGTGTGATTAATTCGCATAGACCTCAGTATAATTTGGATTCATTAGAAGAAGATCTGGCTAATATTGATGTTCAGAATGTTTATGAAGCAACAACCAGAAAGAGTTTATATCAAACGTATAATCATCACAATTTAAGGAATAAAGAAGTATTAATCAGGGATGCTGTGCTCCGGGCGTTGGAGAGGAAAGATCACGTGGGGAAGTTTGCACAAGTGTTGCCAATCGTTAGAGCAATGACAGGTAGCCAGAGGGTTGCACTGGCTTCGCTGGTGGCAAGTCAAGTTAGCACTCCGCCAGGACGATCACCACTCAATCTTTCACAGGTTAGTTCTGCTAATTTCTTTTTCAATACCCTCCACAAATTGTTTTCAATTGAAAACAGTTCATGTTACTTAACGTTGTTGATCTTAACTTGTTCAATTTGTTCACTTGTTGATAGGTATTTTTCAGATTTTTTAAATTTCGAATTCGTTACCCTTCTGTGAATTTATATTGGTTAGGACACATAACTATCATTTTCAAAGGGTCTATATCAACTCTTTGTCTACGTAGAAAGTTTTAGTTACTATGTTAACTTCAATATAAAGTTAATTATAAACCTATGTTTGAAGCCATCGATAAATCTTTACGATTAGAATTATAATTCAGGTTATAGCCTGCAAGTAGTGGTTATGTATTACGATGGTATTTTTATGTTGACGTTGGTTTTATACTGCAGAATATTATTTATGTGTCGAGCGTTTCGGAGTATTCCGTCTCAATTGATGTTTGTTTTTAGCCTCTAAATAATGCCTTTAGAAATGTTCTGTGATAAGTTAGGTAGATTAAATTAATTTCAGAACACAAGACTCTTTTGATTTAGTTGAATGAATTAACTCATCATAATATCTCTGAAATTATAAGACTTAAAGGTTTGTAACTTGGTAAAAATATTTGTAATCCCAAGTAGAAGTCAGAATTGTAAGATATAGAACAGAGGGACGGGGAAATAGCTCGAGATTCAGTTACGACTCTTTGAAGGATTGTTTTTGGCGCGCTATATATACAACCGAGTACGCTTTTCATTTTTGTCTCATTATATTAAAAAAAAAATGATATCGTTCTGTATTATGTATATGTGTTTCAAAACTTCTTTTAAAATAGTGTACTATTTAATTTCAATAGGTATTTTGTGTTTTTGTAAATAATATCCTTTTGCATACCTTTCAAACACGGATTTATTTGCGGCTCGCAATTGGTATCAAATTTTGAATAACGGTTTGGAATATTAAGGCGATTAGCTATCATTAGTCATTATACTAATACTTAAGACACCAGCTACGTTCAAGCGAGGGCAGTTAGGAGAGACCCGTGTCGATCTCGATCGTCTAGTAGTCCTCGCTTTTCTATACCTGCACTAAAGTTACAATACTATACACCTCCACGGGTATATTCTTCGTGCAAACGTCAATGCTATAACTGGAATATTATCGGTCAGCGTATAATTTTTATCTCGCGGACTTCCTGCTTCCATGGGCTCAATATCGATGAAGAAAACCTAAGCCGGCAGCATAACATTCATCACGTAAAACCTGATGAGGAATTCTTCGAGATTTCACCTGTAAAGAGGTAGGTCGGAGAATAGGCCTTATATATTTAAAACTAAGCCAGAGTTTTTTTTGACTTTCTAAAAAGAACCATGAAAAGATTTTTTGAAATTACACCTATAAAAGACAGTGCGGTGTTATGAATCGGGCAGATGACAGCCAGTTGTTACTTGTTTAAATGTTTTATTAGCGCTGTTAATGGAATAACGCGGATTTAAAAATTTTTTAATAAAGATGTTTTCGTTATGTCCATTTAATGATAGAAATTTTATATAACGATAGAAATAAAATTATAGTTTACTATTAATTTTATACACCTTAAAAATAGCGATAGTTTCTTAATACATATTAAAATCACACATTTGAATATGTCAACGGTTATAATCAATAAGAGCTTATATAATATATTTTGAAATTAAGAAAAAAACTTGTTAAAACTATACATGGGTTATTTTTGTATATCAAAAACTTTTGGTAATTTATTCGACTTATATTTCACTGATATGCTGCAAAAAACAAATGCAATTATATAAGATAGGTAGGATGCTTACATACTAAATGTAAATAAAGACTAATAGTTTTCTATAGACTGTCTTTTAAGTGCACGTGTACTTAGTTTCTTAATTTGAAATTTAATCAATCATATTGTACAGACGAATGAGCTTACATTAATAAATATTAACTTTATTTATTCTGGCTATTAAAATGTATGTTTATTATTACTATTACTCAAAACGTGCGAATAGTAAATATTCCATCTTTCATATCCAGCGTCTGGTAAATAAACTAAGTATAAGTTAGTAATACAGTTTAGTAAAGTAACATCTATATATCTATAGACACCAATTTATATATTACAACTTAAGAATCTCACCAACGACAAACTTAAATGCATATACTTACATTCCCGGCGCGACTAAAAATTGAGATTTATCCTTTTTTACTCATTGCTTTAATTTAATATTTAAAATTTTATTTAATAATTTTTTTCAAATATATCTAACGATATATATATATATATATATATATATATATATATATTAATAAATATAACAAAAAATAGAAGAAATATTGTTCGACAAAATGTCATCTAAATGAGGGATATAAAGTTTATACATTCTATTTATAAACCCTGATTCTCTGATCTTCCTTTTTTAATAAAGGGAGGAAATAAAACATTTATTTTTTTAATTTGATATCGTCAAGTTGTCGTCTAGATCTTTGGCAACATTTTGTCATACAACATAGAAGGTCTGAAATCACGCTTGAAAGTTTAACCCATTGGCCGCCGCAATTTATTCTAAAATATTGTGCTTAGTTGCAATTAAAGCAATTGATATTCAAATTTTACAAAAGACTATTTTTGTAATGGTCAAAAAGATGGCAAATTTGGATTTCGTAGTGGCCATCCACACCCCTCTTTAATGTGATTTTCTATGTAACTGAACTGAAATCAAAGAGTTCTGCCCAATGAATGAATGAAGCTCTGGTTCATTCCCATTGCAAGGCATAGGCCTCTATTAAAGATGTCTTTGGGTGGTCATAACATATTCGTCACGCTTGGTATGTTCTGGAAACTTGTTTATGTAGTGGCAATTCTGTACAATTAATGCACAAAATGTGAATCATATAATATTGCATACCAGGAATCGAAACCGCGACCATCTATCTCATGTCTCAGTTCTCTACCACAGAGCTAACACTGATAACAAGCTTAGGCTGCAAGTGCAACTTAAAAAACAAAAGTGAACTATGACCTCATTATATGTAGCGTAATATTTTCTATTGCAACATTTGCTTGGAAAATATTTTTCGTAAAAGAACTTAAATAACTTATAATAACAATGAACGTAATCATTCGTCTTTAAGTCCGCCGCGATACAGATCGTTTCGTTACCACGGTAACAGCCTTCGTTTAAAACAATCATCAATTGTTATAACCGCAGCTAGATCTTGTCTTGATTTACGGTTTATTATTTAACGGTACTTATAATTTCCATTCTAGAGTATTGTTATTATCTTAATATCTAAACGACTACAAAAGTTTTAGGTTTACAGCGACAATTTTTATATTTAGTATGAACATATTATTTAACTCACGAGCTGCGATAATTTCAAACTGTAACAAGATAATGTTTTTTATATTCTCCTGTTTGTCCCATGTTTGGGGCAGGGACTTTGCATTTCGGGTATCAATATTTTTTACGGAATTGTTATTCTACTTTTTTCTTTCTTCACAAATAATCTCTCTCTCTCTCCTCATATCCTTCACAAAATCTTTCATTCTTCATGTTAATAATATTTAAGCACCACCATTTAGGGGTTGACAGGAGTGTGGCGTGGAAAGTCCACACACAAGGTGGAAAGACCTCATAAGGTCATCAGAAAACACTGCAATAATTAAACGCTGTCAACCGTTGAAATTGTAAAAGTATGGAGAAGCTCTGTGTCAAGCACTAGACGTTTTACGACTGAAATGATATTGATAGGTATTGCTGTATACCGGCATATGTATATGTATACTTCTTACCCTCCCTATTTAAAATATTTGAGATGTCGGTGGGAAATTAGTTCTAAAGCTGTAAAGAACAGAAATAAATATGATAGGAGTTTATATTGCAACACAATTGAGACGAACTGTCAATAAGATATCCATGGGGATATATGTATACCATAATCGCAGTTTGGTGTTATGGTATGTAGAGAACGCTGCTGTCAATTTTCGTGAAACATGTTAGTGGCAATCCTATATCCTTAATGCACGATGTAAATTACATAAGATAGTCTCTTGGGAATCGAATCCGTGACCTACGATTATTTTAGTCCTAGATCGTTGGGCTACCAAATTTATATTAATTGCCGACAACTATTGAAATTTAGATTTATTTTTCTAATATAATTTTAAATAAAATGAAATGGCGCGTTATGAAAACATTCAGTGTCAACAAAGTACTAAAAAAATATAAATACTTTTAGAGTAATATGCAAATATCAGAAAAGTAAATCTCGGTGATGTATTATAAATACGTAAGACCATTCATCTGCGTAGTTGTCCAATTTTACCGGTTATAATCTGAATAACATCGATAATAGCCCGATAATAGCATTCCGTGGCCTTACGCAACATAGCTTTCAAATCGAATAAGACACACGAAAGAAAGCGGCGATCAGGTTTGCTGCGGGCGCCGGCCCAACTGCTTGGTTAAGTGTCGACTTTTAATTTATATAATAAGTAACATTTATTTTTATATAAATTCCTTTTATTCATATTAAATATGGACCTTGACACTTTATTAATTACATAAGTGTGCATGCCTCTTTCATGATTTTCAAAAGGATCAATTCGATGCGGCCAGTATTCAATGTTCTCCAACAACCTTAACAAGGTCGTGTGTCCTCCTTATGAGTGAACTTCTTTCACTGTGTATACCGGTCTGTGCGCTTTAACCAATAAAGATGTAACTTACACAAACATTCACTAACTATTGTAATTTGTAGCCAACATAGATCAGCTTTGCAGGAACCTAGAGACAATTGGACTCCAAAGCAGGACTAAGTTCGAAAGAGCGGCCAATACTGGTATAACTTTAATATTATAGAATTTTCCTTTAATCATAAAAGATGATGGAAATCGTCGCATCTTCTTTAGATATTGTGAAAAGGTAATAAAAAATGTAATTAAATAAGATAAAACTTGGTCGGGTAAAGAGAAAATACAGACACAATAAATAAACTGTGGTTATAAAATGAGGTGATATTTTGATTGAAAATTAAAACCTGTATTGAATAAAATATTAAATAACAGGGAAAAGTTTAAATGAAAATTAGAAATAAAGTTATGATAAAATGTTGCATGAGTAAAGAGAGAATAGAAGAAATTGAAATGGATGAAAAATAGAGAATGCTATATAACATATTATGAAAAAGAAATTGTTTGAAAGAAAAATCACTGGATCATCATGGACTAAGTGAGGGGGTACGAGAGGTCATCTAACCGGGCTATAAAAACACTATAGAATTACAATTAAAGAAATTGAATTGAAACAACAAAAAATACAATAAGAGTAAAAAATATAGTATTACAAATAATAGATATGACACTAACATAATAAAAAAATAAAAAAGACATTATATAAACTGTCAGGCAGTAGATTTAGGACTAAAAGATAGTAGAATTAGTAATATGTCTTAAATACTAATTAAAACATGTATTAAATCCCTGTCTCTCTAAAGACTGCTGAAATAAATAAAAAATCGGATGTACTTCACTTAGCCACATCATTCTTCTTGTTCTTTTAACCCGATGGACGCTAACTGTAAGGCCTCCTAAAAGATCACCACGATGACCGATCTTGCGCATTCCACATCCAACGACTTCTACGGATCAACTCATCTCTGATTCGAGCTCGCAGCGAAACTCCGAGTGCGGTCCTTTTTCTATTTTATTGTAATAAAAAAAAATTATCTTTGGCAGATAACAAAAAAGTACCTAAAGAATATTGTTTACTCTTAACAGTAAGTGTTATATTCTGATAAAAGTAATACAATACTGTCAAATATTTAGTAATATAAAATACATTGTTGTACTGACATGTGGGGCAAATAAATTCATTGCCTATCTTGTCAGATCATTAACGACTGCCTTTTTACATTTTTAGTATGTTTTATCTAAATAGTCGGATCGTTACTTGTGACGTTATATGGTATTCCATATGCTAATTATTATATATTAAATCGCGTCTCTACTTTTGCAACAGGCAGTATATAATTATAAAAGTTTCCGAAGTAGTAGTGAGCGTTTAAAAAATGTTTATATAGAATTTCGCGTCACATTTACACCGAGGGAAAGATTTCCCAGTGCAACGTTTTACTTTCCAACTTATAGGACAATAGAACAGCAATTACGGTGTGAATTGAAAACGTAAACCATTATTTTGTAGACGCAACTTAACTTTAATAGGATTGTCGAGTAAACAACGAACGCTTTTTGTTTTCGCATGTACAAATTGTTTTTCATAATACCTCATTCATTAAAAATTCTGCGAATGTAGGAAAGTTATATTTTTTTAATAATAGTGACAAAACAAACGCAATTACTTGTGAAATTGAACATATAATAGAAATACAATATTCTGCACAAATTTATACATTACTCAAGCTACAACTTCATTAATCCAATGTAATGAAAAGTGATAAAACACATTTGGGCTTCCTTCCCGTATATGTCATCGGCCTCTATTAAAGATCTCTATAGAGTCATATACCATAATCGCCACGCTTGGAAGGCGGGTTGGCAATCGCAGTGTGGCGTTATGGTATGCAGAGAACGCTGCTGCTCATCCTCTGAAAACTTGTAAGCAGTGGCAATTCTATATCGTTATCTATAAAGTGTGCATTATATAAGATTGCACTTAGAGAATCGAACTCGTGACCGATATCAATTCTCAGTCCTGTACAACTGCGCTACCACTGTTCCCACATACATATAATTCAAAGTGGCGAATGTATAGCTCATTGGTCAAAAAACTTTAAAGCTGTTACACCTATTTCTAATAATTCTTAAAAATGTAATCACTCTGAAATAACTATTTTTTATTTTGAAATACAACAGGCTTGTAACATTTGACAGAAGGTACTCAATAATTAATTTTTATGTGTAATATTCCGAATTATAAAAACATTTTCTTACTATATCATGTATGTAATTAATTATTTCTGAAACCATTAATTTTAAGATAGGATGTACCGTACATTAATTGATAGCATATGGATTTTATGTTAACCCCTTAAAAGCTTTGTTATATATATACATATATTCGTTCTGTATAATATATATATATACACATATATATATATTATATTCGTTCGAAAAAAGGTCTTAGACGATCCATTATATGTAATGAAAATGATGCATTATATTGTAATCCTTATTCACATATATACATATTTTATTTATACATATATATGTATATACTTGTATGCATTTTATCAGTTATAATGATCTGTCTCTCTCTGTCATAGTTATAATGTGTGCCTACTAACATTTCCACTTGCGATTCGCTTGGAAATGTCAGTCATTTTCATTTGTCTACGGATCGCCTTATTTCTCTCGTAGGGAAATCCTCGCACAGCCCTGTTCATGGAACGTTGTGCTGTTTTTTTTATTTTCTTGAAAGCTACAATCATCTATCCGTTAATCAAAAATGATATTGTTTAACTCTAGCTCGAAAAAAATAATTATAAATGTGAAAAACAAATGCACAATGGTAAACGTAAAGAAACAAACCCAATCTTGCAACGATTGATCGATGGGAAGAAAAAATTCGAATCAGATTAATTTTAACTCAAACAAAGGTTCACTGTGTGACTCGAGAATAGACGGCCATTGTGTTCAGCGAAAACCATATTCAATTAGATCGAATTATCGGCTTTCAATAGAGCGGTTTCTTTCTTTCGAGAGTCGCGAGTGGAATGGGGCCAGATTTTTTTGCAACGAGTGTACAACTCCACGCCTCACCGTGCCGAGCGCGGCGGCAATCAGACCGCGTAACTTCAGATCGTCTACTCTGTCGCCTTTGTCTTTGAAACTACTTACTTAAAGTAAATAATTTTCAAATTAGACTTAGAGATAACTAATATGCACTTTTTTGAATTTGTTATTCATTAATACGAAAATTATTGTTTTTTATGTAAATTTAATTCTTTGTGTTATACTATTAGATCGCTAGACGAATGGAAGTAATCGATACAGCCCAGCGTCTAGTAGAAGTGATTGTGAACAGGCTAAATATCACGCAGAATAGAATAGGAGAAAATTACAAGGAAAATAGTAAACGCAACAATAGTAGACGCAGTTATTTTTCCTCATAAAATAAACAGTAAATATAACGACATGTAGTTTAGCCATGCTGTCAAACATTTGACATTAATCAAAACCAAAAAAGATATATTAGAATGTAATTAAATAAAAACATCGTTTAAAAAACAATGACAACATAATGGTATTTGTTTTATTGATTTATGTGCTTCATCTAATGAATAATTACTGAAGTCTTGTAGAGTAAATATTAGAAAAAAAATTAAGTCGTCGATTCAACTCATAGAAGCCCATTCCAAGGAAACATCTAAAGTCCATGTAAATATATTTATGAGGGATATACCATAATCGCTTGGCAGACAGTTTGGCGATCGCAGTGTAGTTTATTGTACGAAGAGGACGCTGCTGTAAACCCTTTAGAAACATGTTTACTAGGTGTAGCCATTATATATTATATAATTAATGCACAAAGTGTGAGTTATATAAGATTGTGTCTCGAGAATCAAACTTGTGACCAACGATAAGTTCCAGTCCCCTATCGCTTGGCTTCCACTGCTCAATATCGTAATAATAAACGAATTGATAATATTCCTTTTCTCAGTTATGATAATCATTCTTAATTACAAGATATCATTTAAAATATTCCGATAACACACCAAAAAGGTTACATTGTTTTTTAATAGACAATTATGATGTATATCATATCATTATGGTTTTGCTGACTAAGAAGAGTATGTACCAATATAAATTGACCTATATTATTAATAATTGTCGAGTTTATTAGTACTTGTATATAATATAAAATATTTAAACATAATTTATTTTGTTCGATATGATGTTATTTCTAAATCTATAGAGCATGAAAAAGCGACCGCTCTGTTGGATCTACCGCAACCAATTGCGTTTTTAATTAAGACATTCCTTTTCCATTTAAAAATACTAGTTCGTAGTTTATAAGCCATTTTTATTTATCATCGCAATGTTACAATTATAATTAAACATTATCAATATATCACTCCTATTTGCAACGGATGTAAAAAAAATACATTCCAGAGATATCAGCCATACTTGAGTGGCGACCAACGATTTCTTTTACCTATTAATATTCATCTGAACAAAGTATGTAGATGGAGGAAGACAATAAAATGTTACTATATCCGTCCATCATATATCAGTTCCAACTTCCTCGAGAAATATAAAAACAGTACATAATTACACTGATATCATAAATAATAATGTATGAATTAATAATAATAGGGTAAAGATATAAATACAATTAAAAAACTTTTAAGTTAAACGGTTTTTTGATACCCATATTGTGGTGGTTGTGGAAAAATATGTACCTAGTCCGCCATATTGGAACGGCGTCCATCTTGAATTGTAAATTTTGACATAATCATCGTGTTTTACTAGTGTAGCCCTTTTATTTGATACCCATATTGAGGGGGTTAAGGAAAAATACGTAATCCGCCATTTTGTATCGGCGGCCATATTATATTTATAATGTTATTGATTTTATTATATTGTATTGTCATCTAAATTAAATGTATGTACCAAATTTTAGTTTAATCTGATAACGGGAAGGTGTTTAAATTTAAATTTCTAATTTTGACCCAAATAAATAAACAAATTCCGTAGGGGTCGAACTAAATAAAACCGTTTAAAAACAGAACGAACTAAAGTACTAAATAAATTATAACTAATGCACAGATTACTAAAAAATGGCGGAGTACACATCTCTTTTCAGTCGATTGACGTCGGTTGCAAGGCATAGTACCCTTTAGAAACTTGTAAGCAGTGGCATTCCTGAATAATTTCACAAAGTGTGAATTATATAAAAATGTGTGTCAAGAATCGAACCCGCGACTATCACTGCTCTAATATGAATACACACATCAATGCATTGACTCGTTAATATTACTTTTTAGTTATCATATCATATATTTATAATTTATATTATCTATTATAATCACGGTGTTATTCTTTATTACGTTTCTTTTTAACACTCGAGTTATATTTATTTCTGTACTTCATTTATAAATATAGAAATTCAAGTTATTATTAATGATTTTTTTATATATTTAAACTGTCACAGTTACTCATAATTCTTTTTTGATAAACGTCGCTAAAAGGACTCACTGATGCGATACCTTTATTGGTGCATTTATTCTGATGTATCAATTACTTGATTTTAAAGAAAATTGTTCCGTGTGGAAGAACCACACGGTTAACTTTATACAATCGTGTTTCATTCAAATTAGGTTAGAAAACTTCCCTGCTCTTAGAGGTTTATTATACTTAAAACGAAAACTAAAATTTGTAAGCACTTTTTATCGGGGATTAAAAAAATACGTGGTTTATTAATCAATTTCGTTACATTGTAGTACCAGGGCAGCATAATTTTGCAGTAGAATGGTAACAACTCTAAAGAGTTGGTAAACAACTAGATTAAGCATTTACATACCTGTCATCTTCTTCTTCCGGTGACGCTATACCCCTTTATGATTCTTGGCCTCATTCATGGTCTTCTTTAATCTCGCTCTATCCTCTGCCAATATGTCTTACCGTCAATACTCTTGAGGTCTGTCTGTAGACATTTCAGCTAACTCTTCCTGGATCTTCCTCGGGCCCCTTACGTACAATATCATCTATTGAATCATATTATCTTAAATAAAGTTTAATAATATATATATCAATTACCTTATCAGGCTACAAATTGTTGAGGAGTTAATCAATTTTAGTATATAGTAGTACCAGGATAGCATAGCTTTGCAGTAGGATGGTAATGGGTAGGTATATAATAAACAGTTACAATTGAAAAAAAGTGTAGCCAATACTAAATAATAAAACAATTAATATTATTAAATAAATGTTTATTTAACAGCTTCAATTATACTCGTACTTACGAGGTTACAAATTATTTATGAAACAATCAATTTCAGTATATAGCAGTACTAGAACAGCATAGCATTGCGGTATGATTGTAACTCTTAAGAATTGGTAAATAAAGGCTAAATTAAGATAGTAAAGAAAAAACATAGCTTAACCAACATAGGAAAAAAATACAATAGATTGATTAATTAGTATTAAACATTTTTGTTATTTTTCATTTAAGCATTCTCAGTACATAGCAGTACCAGGATAGCATAGGATGGTAAGGGTTAAATTTAGGAAATAAGAAAACTGACTAAGCATTTATCAATCAAATTATTTGAAAAGGTGTTTAACAACTTCAATTATATCTACGAGCTTCCTTTAAGATGCATGTACATGCGTGACGAGAGCGTATGCGTGTGTACTCAATTATGAGAATCTTACACGTGAGAAATTTTTAGTTATTTCTTTAATTAATACACTTCGAAGCATTCTCAACATCTGTGTCGAAGGAGGTAGAAATGACAATTTGATTCTCTCTTTCATTTATTTCTTTGGTTACATTTTTACTTATTAGTTTTCCTAAAATTTATGTCTATCTAAATTTGCACAAATCTTAGTTAAGTATATATTGTAAAACGGTATACAAAAGTATTAAAATCTTTTCACCTGCTGCCAAACTATTCATATATATAAACTTTTTTATTTTAAAATTATTTGATCGAGAAAAATATTTTTACAAATAGTATTTATAAACTAGTAATAAAATCTTTTCTGACTATTTATTTCTGGCTGGTTTAGGTGTCATAAAAAAGTTTACATACATAACATTCAATTTAAAAACAAAATGATTGTGTCAATTAGATTTAAAATATTTTTAACATGTATTTTTAATACTGTTAGGACAAAATTACTGATCTATTAATACGATAAATTAAGTAAATAATATATATAATATTCAATTCATAACATATAATACTTATAACATTCAATTTAAAAACAAAATGATTATGTCAATTAGATTAAAATAATTTTTACCATCTATTTTTAATACTGTTTGGACAAAATTACTGATCTATTAATACGATAATTTATATAAATAATATATGTAATATTCAATTCATAACATATAATATTCATAACATTCAATTTAAAAACAAAATGATTGTGTCAATTAGATTTAAAATATTTTTAACATGTATTTTTAATACTGTTAGGACAAAATTACTGATCTATTGATGAGATAATTTATATAAATAATGGTTATAATGTATATAATACAATTTATAATGTAATCAATGATATACATAAAAGAATTGCTCATCTAAAGTGGCAGTCTGAGGTGGTTGTTGGGGCTGAAAAGTTCTCAAGTGGCGACCACGAGGCGGTACACACGGAGGATCGCAGGACTGGTCCGATCGGCGTTCTTTGGGGGAGGCTTAGACCTTGCAGTGGGCGTCAATGGACTAAAAAGAAATATAATACTAAGGTTTTGTATTATAAAAACTAGGACAATACTTATTTTCCGTATTATTTACAATCAGCTGATAGGTTAAAAACCCTCGTCCATCCTCTTTCAAAACTGCGTTTTTTTTTTAAAAAATATGTTGGTTTCCTTTGTTACGAATTGATATCTCTTTATAACACGCCGCTATCAACTTCATGTAAATATTTAGCACAGTTTATCACACGGGGAGAGTTGGTGTAGACTTTCTAAATAAATATACGTAATTTTGTTGCGTAATATCTTGCATTTTTATATGAGAATTGAGACAACATTTGTATAGCAAAACCATTCGCATCCTGTGGTATATGTTATTCCGTAACATATCCGTAATAGTAATTTATGTAAACCTGTATGTTTAAAATCTTTACAATGTCGATCTGTCCCATATATCTATAAAAGACATAATCTATAAATTTGAGAGCTCAACAAAATTCACATGAATCGAATTATATGTTGTATGTATATATATATATATATATATATATATAATCTGTATTATTAGATGATTAATAGTCACTCCTGGCTATTGCCTTCCTTTCGAACGCGCTCGGTCGGTAAATCACCTGCGGCCGCTTAGCACGTATCTATATGTATATATACAGGGTGATTAGTTAAAAATGTAGAGCTATATGGTACAACTTAAAAATCTAAGATTTAGGAATAGTAAATAACGTAATGATAATACAATAAGAAAATATGTTTCAAAAATCTGGTTAAATAAATAATAAAATTATTAAGTATCTCTGCAGAGTTCGAAAATCCTATTCAGAAATATACATTTTCCGAAATAATAAAAACGTAATCATAATATAGTAAGAAAAAGCGTTTGCAAACATATCGAAGTAATTTATTGATTATTTGTCCCTGCAGATTTTGTACAGCTAAAAGTTATTGGCTTGTCATTTTCCAATATTAAAAATATATTAATGTAACATATTTCAAAGTGATCACATTGCAGAATTTGATTATAAATAAGTGTAAAAACTTTTAAAGCGTTTTTACCTGTAACCAACCAACCTGTACTTATATCGACTATATAATAGTCTTTCGACAATAAATTAGCCTCGTCAGAAACAAGGCCGAATCGTAGAAGGAGAGAAGCGTTGCTGGAGTTAATTCCGCTACTTCTAGCGCTAATGCTTTCTGAAATAATAGTAGCGATATTAGTCAGGAAATAGTAATTGATAAAGCCAAGGTTCGGTCTTTTGTCGGAGCACTAAGCAGGTATTAACAGCGAGTGACAATCGAAGCCGAGGTCCTCTCGTGGAGGCTTTTAAATCTAGTTACTCCAGTGTTTATTTAAAACTACTTAAGTGCCCGGCCTCTAGTCTGGTAAAATAGTAGTATGAAGCGGTCCGAGCCTATATTCCTTCGGGAATCTTCTAACTTGCTGTCATAAAAGAGGTCGTAGGTATAGTGCTCTCTGCACCTTACCACTCTAAACTCGCGGATTGTACAAATGCCATTTGGTAAGCAGCGATAGTCCAAACAGAAAAATGTAATAGAGTCGATGTTTATATGACACATGTTTAGCTTTAAAATACATACATTTCATCGTTTATGGATATATAGGTCGATAAACTTAAAATAGATTTAAAATAATCAAAAATAAGTTTTGGTATACCTCTAGGCAATTCTACATATGTTATCTGAGTATATCACCACTACGCAGTGACACAAAACATTAATGCGATATAAAATTGATGATTATATCATAATAATAATAAATGTGTCTGTACATTACTCTACATCAGTATTGCCCGCAATAGAATACTTTACATACAAAAACAAATTTAAATTCACAAGTTCAATAATATCATTATATAACAATGATCTATTATTTAATGCAAAAACATTCTATAGCATTTATGATACCTAACCCGCTCTCCGTTGCTAAAGTGATACACGAATGCACGCTTAATAAAATGAACCAGTAACAACTAGTTACGGCTTCAATTCAGAATGCCAAAGCGAAAGTAACTCGAATCGGCATCGGAAGTGATATCATCAACATCCTGACTCTATTTATTATTCGAAAAAAATTACATAAATTCTTTCTAGAATTAATTAAAGCCACTCATTTTATAATAAACTCTTTACATAAGCGTTTATGATTATACATACCACAAAAATACATACATAAGAGTCACAATGAAAATAATAAATCATTAAATCAGTCAGTAGTTACTCGTACTGGAAGGGACGTACTTTTCGTAAAGATTTGATCCGATGACTGGGCTAGCACTATTCGGTTCCAGCCACATCCCGAAACCTTCACAAAATCATACATCCACTTAGCAGGGTGCAAAAAAGATATACACAAATGTATCTTTCAACTTAGAACTTTTTAAACTTGGAAATAATTTACGTATTACAATACCTTACTATGTACGGAACTTCTAGTCACGAATGTCTTGTGTGAGGGCTGAAAACGGTGAGACGAGTGAAGGCGCGATTGACACGACGCACATGAGACAAATATCTCAAATACAGTGCAGACGGCTTGAGGTTAATCTCTTCTACCGCTCATGTACTTCTGTAATTGACTGATGCTTACGTGGGTACAGAATTTACAAATGGGCGCAATTCTTTCACTTAGTTGCAGTAAAATTATAAGGATGTGTTTACATTGTCAAACAATTGAAGTACAGTAAAATTAATGACCAAAATAAAAATAATCAATATATTAAATATTTTAAACGTTTAAGATCGATTTCTAGTTTGCAAACACGTTCTAAATAAATTTATTAACATAACACGTTGACTGTTATATAAAAAAACTTGTAATGATAACTTGTATGTTATTATAACATTTGCGTGTTGTATAATATAGTAATTTTCTTACAACTACAAATATCAGGATAAATGGATATTTAAACGGTGAAGCATTTTGGCTGCAAGTCTATTGAAATGAGTGAATCATTTTAGTAAAAACTTCTATAGCAATAAAAAATCTAAAACATTTTACTTAAAAGAATCTGATTAATGAATAAAGGTCGTTGAGTTTATTATATCTATAATATTCATAATAATGTATGGGAAAGTAAATATGAGTATTTATTTCTTTCAGGGCAATTTTGCCACCTGATCTAAAAAAAAATCGTTTTTTAAATTAATTCATTTTTATTTTTAAACTAAGAAAAGTTATACAAGTTAGGATTGTAAATATGGTATAAAATGTTTACATTAGACACGGCAAACATTACGTAAAAAATAATCTTTAAGCTGAAGCATAATAAAGTGGTTTAAGACGAAAATAATCATAAAATTTAACACGAAGCAAAACAAAATCAGAAAATTACACTTGATAAACATTACCCTGCAACAAATCACATAAATCTGCAAATTTGTATAAAGAATATATTATATAGAATAAAAAAAATAATTTCTGGCCTGACGTCTGTGAGTTGGTTGTATTCGTGCAGTACTCTGAGTTTGAGTCTGAGTACTCTTACCGGTGAATGTTTTCCTAGGCTGGTTAAAGTTCGACGTGCTTTCAATGATCAACAAGAGAAACATGGGATCCTTTTAAGAACGTTGATATAGATCTGTTTCAGTCAGAAATAAGTGTAAAAATATAAAACTTCATTTATTCAACATTGAAACTTTTAACAGAACTCTTGTTTATCGTCAACTTAGTAATAATATGTTTTGAATGATTTTTAATTTTATTTTTGACTGTATTCAGCTTCACAAGATGTTATAGTTGTGGAGAAGTAGCAGGAAGAAACTGAACAATATGACACCTTTTCATAAAGTTTCACAATACTTATATAAAATATACACTATCAGATATAGGCGAAATGAAATCAAAATAATAAATCCACATCACAGACAAGGACTCTAGTCATTTAAATATTCATTTATTGAATAATAAGCCTTTCCGTCAGTTATATAACATATAGACTATTGTAAAAGATAGAAAATATAACATAAACAATATGTTGATAAAACTAAATAAAAATGAATTGTACAATTTAATGTACCATGTTAAAAAACTTGATTTGCATTATAGTAATGTGCATTTATAATCTTTCCCAGCGTAATAAAATCTTTATGTCTACTTGACCTCACTTTCCTTGACTTGACCCGCGTCACTGCGAACCGTATCGGGGTTATAATTCACACTTGACTTGAGCCAAAACCTATTCTCAACAACTCCTGACCTTAGAAAACCAGAACAATGGACATAACAAGAGTCCATCTTATCTAATCAAAGAGTATATTCTCTCATGACCGTGAAACGCGTACACTTTCGTTGTCCCAGATTTTTGTTAATGGCATCTTTATAATAGTGCCTATTGTGTTCATAAGCTTTTTTGTTATGCCGGATTAGATAATCACTTTATATTTGGATTCCATGAACCTGAAATCAGTTTACTCAATGAACAATTTTTAACTTTCAATTGTTTTTTTAAGTTGTAGGAGATAGGTCGACGAGTGAAAGTTCGTTACACTGTATTCAATAAAGCGATTGTTGCTAATCCTGCGCATAAATGTACCTGCGCATCTTTGTTCTTTGAATCTCTTACTCCCTTCGGCTTCTGTGCTGGACTGTTTCGATGATGTTAATGCCGTTAGCCCTAAGGCAGCTTACAGCTTACAGCTTCATCTGACATGAGATCACGGAGCGAAAGGTTTAATGAACTATAATCCTCTGGCTTGGCTATATTAAATTGGTTCTTTACGCTGTTACCCGTTTTAGATTTAAAAGCTTCTTCGAACTCGGAGCTTGCGGATCCGAAAACCGCGAGGTAATAAATTAAAAATCTACGACTAATTGTTACCTACTTGGTTTTCGGAGGAAAGTGTGATCCTTTCCTCCAAAGACATTTTAGCTGAATAGATATCGTAGCTGGGAGACGGTCGGTTGAAGTAGCCGGTGCGTGCGGCACTGCGTCGAGCACGGACGAGGATACGGTTGTCGTTTACGCGCTGTGAGATGAAATCCTTTGGTTTCTCTATTTTGCCACAATATGTATACATTTTGTGTAGTACATGTGGATAGGTGAACTCACACAGGTCTGCGTGTGGTCAATACTGTGCGAGTGAGACAGCACTGGCAATTAATATTTAACGTACTATTAGTTGATTGGTCGATCCCCATAAAGTTATTGCTATTTTTTTATTTCATAATCGATATGTCCTTAGTGAATAAACAAACAAATTTAACACATAATTTTTGTCATGTTGCTACACATAACCTTATATATACGTTAAAAAGTAATCATATCTATTCAGTGCATACTGCATGTTTATGCTGGACCTAAATTATACTCGACATCAGTAACTACAAAGAATACATTTACGCAGAAATATCAACTAAATATAAATAGTGTACTATGATTAAATATGTATTTCTGTAGCGAAAATCTCACCATACCAGTACACAGTTCTATCTAGCGCGTGAGGAAGACTCTATTTTATGTTTACTGCCAAAAAAAATGTACACTGTATTTAAAGTGATTATTGCAATACTAACTGTTGGATAAAGGTATTTTAAAAATAGTCTAAAATTCGTAAAAAATTAATGATATTTTATTTATCTTTCCAGGTGAGATCGATGTTTGGTAATGAGAATAATTCAACATCAGATTTGATGCTGCCAATTCTATTAGATATGGCGAATCTTATTCGACGCGCAGTGAGACCCGGAAAGGAACCAAGAGAAGTAAAAATGCCGCCAACACTTCCACAGAACCAGTTTTCCAAACGTTCATTCATCGAAGACTCATCGCACAGTGGCGAATTCGATCCGGGCGTTGAAGAATTCAAACCGGTTAAAACCACAACCACAAAGTCACCATTCATTCTAAAAAATCGCAACACAAGAATCAGACCTCAAAGAACTTTACCAACAGACAAAACTAATAAAGACAACACCGCAGATATCGATAGAAAAACTGCACAAGTCAATACAACAGTTACAGACAAAGTACAACAAAGAAACATTCCAATTACTACAAATGTTACAGAAGTGAACAAATCCACTGAACATAGCGTAAGTAATATACCTACATAGACATTAGGAGATTATGACGAGGAAAAAACATCATAATTTACATGTAAATTCCACTAAACATTTACTAATCCTTTAAGATTTAAATTAAGAACATTGAGTAAAGATGCGTTAACTTTTAAAATACAGATAATTCTACTTAATTTTTATTATAATACTTACAGTACCTATTCATGAAATTTGTTTGTTGCAGGATAAACGTTATCTGATTCTGATTGATTTTAATTTTAAATTAATTTTTTTTGCACTAACTTAAATTTGTTACTACAATAAGTATTGACAGGTTTCATATTCATTGAAGTAATTGATAATCTCATTTATTTATAGTTAAATCATTGAAAGTAAATCAGATTATAGAAACATTAAAAATCGCTTCTATCTTGAAACTATGTTCATCAAACTTAAATGTTATACTTACATTTCGTTTAGCATATGCTTACTGTTTATAACTGTCTATTTAATAAAATTAAAAATATATGCTATGATCTAGGTACTAACTTAAAGTCATTTACAGTGACTACTTTGATAGAAATTGATAAAAATTAGAATCAAAATGAACTTCCCTATTGTAATGGTATCCTTCAACTAAAACTAACTAGGATGAGTTTTTTGTGTTCACCTTTACAATATTCTTAATAGAACAGTAGAGCAATTAATACCCAAGCTAAGACTTAATTTGCAACTCAATTTAAATAATCATTACTAACTTAATTTTCTCTTCTCAATACCGTGACTGGAATCGTTTAAATTGTCAACACTCTTATATTTATCCTTGGCACTGGTTAAGGAGATTAAAGTCGAGCAAAGTAAAGCCAGCTGCGTACAAAACTTTTACCTCGTTTCACTTTCCACCTCATTCTGTACACGGTGCGTATCTTGACAAAGATGTGAGAAGAAATTCATTAACAAAGACAAGAATCTTAAGATCATGTTGATCTAATATTACAAATACAGTGGCGCGTTACTGCGATCTCATTTTAAAATACTTTCTCTATTAATTTTCATCGCACATTAAGTATCATAGCATTGATTTAGTTGAATTAATCTATCTTTATTTACTTATTGTTCTAACCAGTTCATTTTTCCAATATAAGGACAGAAGCGTCATTTCATTGCGGATTAGTGGAAGTCACTTTTGAATTTCTCATAAAACAACGTCATACATATACATATGAAATGTAAAATATATTTATCTTTTTGAATGGAAATAAGTTTAGAAATAGTTGACATGGATTTTTTTGTTAATTCTCTGGTATTAGACACAACACTATTGACCAATTTTGGCTTTAGGTTAACAAAATCACGTACCGAAAAACACAATCTATCTCAGGTCTTTGGTCCAATGACACGTTGGTTTCAGTGTAATTTTTACAGTTATTTCATAATCCAAGTAACTCCAATCTTGCAAAATAAGTTGTAATCCTAAACTACTCGGCTACTTTAGCTTTCTTAAAGTTTTTGACAGTGGTCAAATTATCATCAATAATAATATTCGTGTGTTAATGATATATAATCTCTTGATTCTAGATACCTACTCTATATACCTAGATTACCTACAGTAAATATAAAGTATAATTTTTTTAAATAAAATAACTCAATATTTATTAATATAAAAGAAATCGTTTCCAGTATTTCATTCATCTGTATCATAATCGTATTATATATATTGTCTGAGTACATCTGGGTGTAATGTATCTGTTCAGCACTGATATGACATACACCAAAATAGTGACATTTACTAGCTATGCTCGCGACTTGGTTCGCATGGAATTTAACAAAAAAATTATTTACTTATATTTTCGTACATGATTTTTTCAAATAAAAATAGCCTAAGTTATTCCCTGTTACATCAGCTACCTGCTAGTATAAGTCCCGTCAAAATCGGTCCAGCCATTTCAGAGACTAGCCGGAGCAAATAGACAGACCGACAAAAATAAAAATAATAATTTTGTTATTTTGTACTGCAATGCTGTAACGTTTATATTACTTCTTCAAATGCATGTAGAAAAAGCGGTTATTTTAATGTTACAAACGGACACTTCAATTTTATTTATTCGCATAGATTTCTCACGTAGATGGTATTTGAAGGCTGGGCTAATCATCATCATACCAGCCTTAAAACGTTCTCTAGCCTCCACTAGTGGACGTAAACCTTCCATGTAGATTTCCAAAAGGACTGATTAGAAGCATCCTGCTTTCAGCGTCTTCTGGTTATAAAAAGGTTCACATGGGTGAAATACCTACGCTTTGTTTACCGGTCTATGATTGTCACTGCAGAATTTTATATACGTTTATACTTCTATGAATGCACTGACAGACAATTAACGGAATAAAATCAAATTTCGAATTCAAATTTTAATTTTTTTTTCAAGTAGGCATTTTCACGCGTTTTTAAATTGTCAATTATTTTATCATTATAGGAAGTAAGCCAGAATCGGCTCGGAGTGCTGAGCTTCTGAAAAGAGCCGGTCAGAAAGTCCTTCGTTCTTTTTAAATTAAATTTAACAATGTTTGAGGTACACATAATATCAGCCATGTAAAAGAGTCAACAAATCAAGTTTAATTTATTTCGAACGAAACCTGTTCAAAAATATATCGTTATCCAACATTCCCGCTAGTATAAGTGTTATTCAAGAAATACCTGTAGAATCTGGGTCTAGAATACACGGTGAAATCCTGTTAGGGTTAAATTTAATGGTAGATCTTGGACACTCGATTACAGGTTATGAATAATTCTTTATCAAGTGTAAGGGGCATCTCACATTGACTGAGTTCGTTAGTTGGTAAAATTTAAGTTGATTTAACCATATTAAAGATGGCAGTGTATAAAACGATGTCTCTAATCCTGGTGACTTGAAGAAACAAATTTCACAAGATGTTAATTCTTAAATATCCTCATTTTTTAACTTTTTTAAAATAATATGTAACTTTTTTCCCGTGTGACAACGTTTATATATTTAGGATGCATTTTAAATTAATCATTGATTTATTAAAATAGTTTCAATATTAAAAATTTTTCAAATTGAACATTGGCTGCAAACAGTAATATGCCCCCTTTATGTAAATAGAAAAAAATATTTGATGTTATCTCATTGAATTTTCAGATCACGGCTAAACCGACGCCTACAACAACAGAACAGCCTCAAAAAGCTAGAAGCAGATCCATGACCCTCACTGATAATTCAACCATGGACCTCACTGCCGATTCTACCAACCAATCGCTGCACGAACTACCAATTCCTGAAAGACTTCGATCGTTCAACAGATTTATTGATCGTAAAGGTAACAGCTATATTTTTAGTAAAAAACATTATTTAATAAAAGTATATAATAAAATTTAACATTTTATGATGTTAAAAAGATTTAGATTTGGTCATTCATACATACATATATAAAACTTTAACACATATAGATTAATAACAGCCACTAGTAGAGTTACAACAGCATTAATCAATTCAGTAACAAACTGGACCACCATCTCTAATTAAGACTTCTAAGAGAGCACTTGACCTTTATTACAAAGCATCAGCCAGCCGTCAAGAAAACAAATACGATATGTCTCAAGAAAAAGTAAACAGGTTCATATTAAATGCTTGGTTAAGATAATAGGTAATACTTTGCCTTTGGTAAGTAGTTCAAAGCTTAATATGGAACAGCAATAAGTGGTTCAGCTTCATCATTCATCGGCATCCTAACGATAGCTTCGCAATACATTTTTAATACCATATCATTTATGCGCTATAGTTTAAAATAAAAAAATAAATTGTGACGATAAATGAATAGTGATGATAAATACAAAAATTATAAATGTACAATAAATAGTGACGACAAATGAATAGTGATGATAAATACAAAAATTATAAATGTACAATAAATAGTAACGATAAATGAATGGTGATGATAAATACAAAAATCTTAAATATATAATAAATAGTGACGACAAATGAATAGTGAAGATAAATACAAAAACAATAAAAATACAATAAATAGTGACCACAAATGAATAGTGATGATAAATACAAAAATTATAAATATACAATAAATAGTGACGATAAATGAATAGTGCAGATAAATGCAAAAATTATAAATGTACAATAAATAGTGACGACAAATGAATAGTGATGGTAAATACAAAAACTAAACTCGTGACGTCCAAATTTCGTCTTAAAAACGTTAACAAATACTATCCATGGGGTCTACATCAGGTGGTACGTAATAAAGTTTTACAAGATATTTCAAATCTTCCTTTTCTTAATAGTAAATCTATTATTAAAAGTATACTTTTAAATAAATCTTATCATAGCATTTAAGACTTTTTAGGCGACCGAAATATATGTGGAACTTGATTTGTTGGCTAATTTACATGGTCTTAAATATAATGTACACATCAGGAATTGTTAAATTTCATTTAAAATGGTAACAGTTCAGTGCTTCGAGCCGGTTTACAATAAACGACAATGACTATGCTGCAGCCGTAGGGGATTGAGTCTTGCGATTGTAGATCGAGATTTCGAAGAGCAGGATGCAATCTCATATAATTCACACTATGTGCAATAAGGCTTGCCACTGCTCACAAACAAGTTTCCAGAGGATGGGTAGCAGCTTCTTATAATACCACACTGCGTGGCCAACTCGCCTACAAAGCGTGGCAATCACAATGCACCCCGTTATAGACAGATAACTTTGTGGGAGGCTCACGCAATTGCAGTGCAGTAATACACTCAGTCTCTTTAAGTTTTGTGGTACATGAAAATATAAAATAAATGGAGAGATATTTATTAATTTATAAATTAAAGAAATAAATTACAAAACGTTATTTTCTTTCTGTCAAGACATACCAAATGAAACAAATACTTTTATTTGTTAGATTATTAGTTTCTTCTTTGTGTGTCAGATGGGAGTGTAATCTAAATAAAGGAGCTAAAAACTCTCTAAGAATAAATTCGTAGGAAAAAAAAAATGACAAAACTTATTAGATCCTGATTTAAAAACCAATAGACAACAACAACTCTGTCATGATTTAAGAAAATAAATCTTTTACTTCTATTTAACTTTTCGTGCGCAACTTTGTACGGTATAACAATACACTCCCGTGAATATCTATGAATAATCATTTAATAAATTTAACAAGTTTATTAAACAAGGTTTCGGCGTCTGCGTCGATGTCCCTCAAAGATTTTCAATTTAAAACGTCAAAGATCGTCTCAAATCAATCGATAAAAGGTGAGCTTTGTGGTACAACGTCCTATGCTGCGCCTTTCAATCCGTGGTCTCCACTTCAGAACCTTTTAGACCACAGCAGCCATATATTTCGCACGCTATGTGATCCGCCAACAGCCACTTTAATTTACCAATTCACTGGGCTATCTCAGTTTTCGTACGTCCACATAGATATGTGAAAAGGAATGAGGGAATCCTCATTCTTGATTCGATCTCATAGAAACATCCTGAGTAAACCCGAGTCTTTATACTCTGATATAAACAAAACACCACAAATATGGCAGGGCTATGTGGTGTTTATATAACACTGTGTTGGTTAGTTCAATTATATATATTTGAAATACAGTGTAACCAGAACGACATTATTTATTTTTAAAAATGTTACTTTATATATGTTTTATATGTTACAGGTAACGTAATAAGGCGAGGATCATACAACCCGAAACCTTTAGTGCCTCGTCGCACCACAGCTGAGACTCCACCTTCGAACATAATCAGCAGGAGAAGACCGTTCCCTTCCCGAAAGCCACCACCACCGAGCGAGCAGGCCAACTGTGAACTGTTCACTAACACCGTCTGTCTCCACACTGAAGATTATCCAACGTTAGTTTATAATTACTTATATATATACGTGTTGATAGACGCGACGTGACTTGGCCTTCCATTAGATCAGTGATTCCCAAAGTGGTCTATATCGACCCCTAGGGGTCTATGACAACCTGCAAGGGGTCTACGTCAACGAAAAAAAAATTGGGGGCCCATGAAATTAAAATGGGGGTCCACAATTGTGGATCTCACACTGATAGTACCTATTTACTTACTTCATACTATCCTATAATATCAAAACATTTACATTATTTATAAAAGTACCTATGAAGTAAAAAATTTATTATATATGTTTATAAAATTGTGTAAGTTGTAGGATGTTGGTATTCGCTTTGTGATCGCAATACATTTTGAACTTGTAAAAACCTGAGAGTCGCAATATCAGAGCTTAGGTAAGTAGGGGGTCTACCCAACACGGAAAAACACAGCAAGGGGTCTACGACACAAAAAAGTTTGGGGAACTCTACATTAGATGGATCGACTACATGGTCAAGATCGATGGGAGTCGCTTGATGCGGATAGCGCAAGTTCGATCATTGTAGTGATCTTTATGGGAGGCCTATTCCGAAACGCCAACGATGTAAACAGACCGTTCATTCATTCCATTATAAAGGTGTGATTATGTGAAAATTGTGTTAATTGGTAAAAGTCATTTTTCTTTCTGGTTTTTATATTTTTAATCAGACCGAAATCATTTACCCTTACTGTTTTAATACGGCGAGTCGTGATAGACGAACGGCATACAAAAAAATATTACAAAAATAATAATTATTTTTCTTTGTTCTCTACTGCATGAACACCTCACCCTGTTCGGTGTTTATAAAACTGTTAATCAAATAGAACCATTGAAGTAATGTAAAGTAGTGGGATTTTATATAAAACACAAAAGTCCGTTAAAAAATTCGAATAACCAAACGCACAAAAAATAATGATGTTAACATAACAAAAAATAACAAGGCTCTTCCTCGACTGGGACATAGCAATGAAAGCAAGAGTAAATAGCCGTCGCAAACTTGACGAAAAACCGGTAAAAGTGAGAGTGTATGACGGCAGAAAATAAAGAGTTAATTGACCTGCAGTTTGTGACCCACTTAAATGAATACAGATGATAAAATTTCCTTTCTTACAGTTTACGTTGTAAATTTAATAAACGGTTAGTAATAGTAAAAGCCTTAAAGGAATGAATGTTTAACATGTTTGCCAGTAAAAAGCTTTCACACCTATTTCCAATCAACCTCTATAAATTGTTATATTTTTTATTACAATGTGACTGGCCAATATATTTAAACAGTACAAAATCTGCAATGGCAAATAGGTAATAAAAAAAATAATATAACTGAGAAATGTTTGTAAACTATTTTTATTACTATATTATTATTACTTTACTCATTACTTCGGAAAATATTTATTTTAGATAGGATGTACTATACGTTAATTTACATAAGGTGTACAATAAGATCTTCAAAGCTTTTACATCTATAAACAATCACCCCGTATATACGTGTACACATACTTTTTTGTTTGAATTAAACATGAATCATGTATATTTTAATGCACTTTTACAATAAACACATACGCGATCTAAGGCCGGGCTGACAGTTGACAATATATATGTATTTTTGATTAGTGTCAAAATTAAATTGCAAATCCATTACATCACTAATAACAGTCTTTGTATTTGATCAATTCCTTCGTACTTTATTTTTGGGAAAGCATGAAGCCTTATGCCTTATTTTAGCCAGTCCTTGTCGTTGTCGTCGTCCTTATTTCAGATCATGGTTGTAAACTGCAAGGCTTGCCTCAAAGATATCAATGGGTGGATTTATCATAATTGCACTATTCTTGCTGGTTGGCGATGCTTTATGGTAATCGGAAATGTTTCTAATTTTTTATTAATATTATTTTCAGTGAAGCTATTATACAAACCATAAGGCGGAATAAAGCAGCAGCCGGAGCTTTATTGGCGGACTTCAAAGACCCCGGCGAAGGTGCGGTAGATGGCATTACAGCGGCTCAAGAAGCTAAATACACTGCAGATCATTATCTAGTATCTAACAGGTATCTATAGTACTATATCACTCGCCGATTCAAATTTGATTAGGAAGCGTTGTGAGATTGAATCAGCAATGAGGAGATTCACAAAGGAACCAAAGTCTCGGACTTAGCTCGCAGCATTGCTAGTCTGTAGTAGCAGCGAGCGGTGCGTATTGATCGTGCAGCTGTCGGTCGTTGTGGTCCAAAGGTGGGCCTACCCGCTATGTACACAGATGTCATTGTTAATGTCGCAGAAAGTCGCTAAATGCGGGCAGCGCAAGACTTGTAATCGAGGTGTATTTTGGGGTAGGCCTATGCCCAGCAGTGGGCACATATGTGCTGAAAATAAAAAGAACAAAAATAACTTTAAACATAGACAACAAATCATTTGAGTACCTATTGTTGGGAAAATAACTTTATTAACATAGACAACAAAACTCATGTAAGTACAATAGGTACTGGGAAACTTAAATTTGATTTAATAATTGTGTTTTTATATTTCTGTAATCCTGTACTTTACGACGTATTTCTATTTGGAACGTGACCCTTTCCACATGTGTGTATATTTACCAATACGAATTCTGGTTGAAGAAGAGCTACGAAAATCCGCAACTCACTTTGAATATTTTCCGATATTTAAATTCTTCAATAAAACAGATATGAAATTAACAATTTAAAAAAATTATAATCCGATCTTAGTAATCTGTGGTTATAAAACGCTCACCGCAATAAATCTATGTTAGCTGTTTTATAGCATAATAAATTTTTTATCACAATCAAAACCGCAATATTTCGTTATTGTCGCTCCAATTGTTTTCAATCTTTGCAAATTGTCGGCTATGATAGATAATTACTTCCTCAGACGCGGCGACACAGCCAATAGAGACTTTGCAAGTGCAGGCGAAGCAGGCTTTATGTGTCCGAGCACTGTGAAATACGCTAGACCTCAACGAGCACGAGCGACATCAGGTCAATGGAAATATATCGTCAACACCGGAGAACACACACAGACACTCCGTCTTGAAAAATGTTTGTGAGTATTACCGAATTTACTACAACAATACTTTTTTGCAGAGAAAAATCTACACTAAATTCGGCAGTATCCCATAATTCAAAAGTTACACTTAAAATTTGTTTTTACACAAAGTCTCCACACATTTCTAGGTGTAAAAGCTTTAAGGGGGATAAGTGTAAAGTTCTTTGGTTTGAAAAAACTTTACACCTCTTTTCAACCGCTCCGTATAAAAGGATTAGTTAGACATTTAGTCATTATTCTGAAATGAAATTAATTGATCATCATTTAATTGATTACATATTTATTTAATTATGATTTTAAATCTTGCGAATATTTTATTTTTATGACCATATTAATAATTTATTATAACATTAATAGATTATTTCTATTGGAAATCGACGTGCCAACTCTTTTGTCGAAGTCTGCAAGGACACACAGTAAACAAAAATTAATTTTAATAAGAAGTAATTTATATTTTGTAAATTGTTCTATTTCTTGCTACATCATCATAACGCTGTTTATAATTTCTATGAACCATTGATTTTTAGAAAGGTTACATATACCTCACAATAACTGATAGCAAAAGATACATTTACTCCTTTAAAGCCTTTACATCAATAACCAACAACTGTTAATATTTGGCCGACCGATGAACTAACACAGTACCGAGGCTAGAGTTAAACATTATTGTTATTACGCGTTATATTAACAATAATAGGTGATCCGAAAGTGATATTAAATTTTTTTATTAATTAAATCATATAAATATAAAATGTATCTTTAAATACATAGCATAAGGTATATTCATGTATTACGCCATAGTTTTACTTTATTTTTTATAATTACCTTCAACAATAAAAAAACGTGAACAGTTAATACGTTTGCAAGAAAAATATTTAAAAGAGTTAATTCAATTATATAACTGTTCAATAATTTTACCTTTTTGAAATTCTATTGCCATTATTCGAGTACCTCTGTTGTTAAAGTAAAAAATAAAAATCATATTTGCGTTTTAACCATGTCAAACTTTTACTCGCTAGATTATCAAAGGTAACTTTCGGATAGAATAAAGTTTCTAAACATCTACTTCAAATTATACAACCAAATATTTTCGTTTTTCAGAAAACCAAAAGAATCCTGCACATATCTAACGGATAACTTTAAATCTAAATGCGTACAAGTGTATAATTATCACAGACTGTTAACTTGGGATCAGCAAAATGGTTTACATATGGATATATTTAAGGTAATCATTGCTTTTAACTAATCAAAATTTTGCCCTTCCTAATCTGTACTCACCTTCCGTATATCCTCAACTTCCTGCTGATGTTAAGTGATTTCCCTTAAAGTTACATTTTTTTTTAAATTTTGCAGGTACCTACATGCTGTTCCTGTCATATTGAAGGATACAGTGTCTCATTTCCGCCGCTAGGTCAAAGAGTACACGAATCCTCATCAGAACATTTCCCTGGTGAAGATCTGTCTTCAGATCAAGGCAATCAGGCATTTGAAGATATTCAATCTACTGTCCATAAACCATCGCTTAATAAACTACCAAATTTTTCATACAAGAGACCACTCGATACATTATCGTCATTTAGTGATAATCATAATACTATACCAGGACCATTATTCTCTGAAGCAGTGAGTGATGACGATGACTTCAATAATACTCCACCGCCTAATTTGAAGGATTCTTATGGAAACTCTTATTATCCGGATTCGATAAATCTTCCAAATACTATAAAAAGTGTAAGAAAACCTTCAATAGCACGCAATCCCCTCGTTACAAGTTTTAATACAGCAACACTACCAAGTTATTTGGAGCCACCGACGCCATCAGGCTCATCTTACTCTTACTCTAAAGAGACGTCAACCAAATATAAGAATTCAGATAATATATTCAAAAGGGGCATATCAAGACAACATCGTAGGCCAATAAGAAAAAAAACATCGGGTACGACAGATGATTTATTATCATCCGGTACATCTGCAGTTGGTGCTTTTTCTGATGATAGTATAGAAACAGAAGAAGATCCCACTACAGATGTTCACAGTGGTGACACAATGAAAACAAATTCTAACATGAATGGTAGAGTTACTATTGCACCAAAGCTGTACGCTTTGAGCACAGGAAGACCATTTAATAGAAATCAAGAACAAATTATAAAAGAAGAAATGAATTCAAACAGTAAACGTATTAATTACAATTATCATCCTATAATTGACTTCTTTGGAGAAGATGAAAGAGAAGGCAATGAATCGATTGATAGAGGAGATAGTGTCAGAGAGTTGACACAATCAGCAGAGTCGGAATGGAAACCAATTAATCATCCAGATTCTAGAAAATAATGAGCTTAATCATAACCAGTTCTACTTACATATATTACAGGCGTTTATGAAATAAATATTTTTTCATACTTCTTAAAGGGACATTTCTGAATAAATGCCCACACTATAGTATTGATTATGTAATATATTAGACTTATTTAACTGTTAACGAAACCAAATTAAGAAAGCAATTTAAATTATTATATTTATATAGTTTGTTATTTATTGTTAGTAACTATTTTAAGTTATATTCGTATATTGTTAAGAATTAAATATAGTGAATATTGTCTTTTTTATTTTAAATTATTTTTTCATGGTTATTCTATTCAATTTGAATTCATACATAGCATAATAAAAGCAGTTCACTACGGCACTGCCAATTAATGGATTGTTTAAAATTTCATTGCGGCGAGGATAGAACGTTTATGCTATTCACAAACATAAATGAAATGTGATTGAGAGTGGATTGATTCTTTTTAAATTAAATCTCATGGATTTTTTTTAGTTTGCTATTCTTTTTCTGCCTTTTAATACCTGTGGCCTGTTGAGCATCTCTTGAATCTTGAGTTTGACACTTGAATGCTAATTACAAAAATAAAAATCATTACTATCAAATATTTTTTAATAAGCTATAGTCACTTAATTATTTTTTAATTTATAAAGCGATGTAACTTAAAATCATTCATCAATAGTTCAAACTGTGTTATATTACCAAAAATTAGTGTACATATACCAAAAAATGAATTGTCGACCGTTGGAGGCTGTTTATTTTTAACAGCTAGCACGACTTCTTTCAGGAAATAGTATTATGTGGGTTGCAGTTTGTTAAAAAAAAAGGTTTTTACGCGTGTATATAATTCAAATAAAGTTATATACCTTTTACATACTAATGAATGAATTTCAAATACTACAAAGTTTTTTTCTATTTTAGTGCGAGTACAAGCGGTTAAAAATAAGTAAAATGTCCGCTGCTTGGTAATGCATTCCGAGCTATCAATGAAAGTGAAAGTATGGTAGTAGTATAGTGAACTAAAGAGTGCTAATATTTAAAAGTGGATCATTTTAATAAAATCGTTTTGAGCCAATTACAAATTTTGTTAAAATTTTAATTGTTTAATTAACATGAAATTTATCTGGACTAGAAAATATATAAAATAACCACTAATGTATAAACCTTATTTTATTGTTATAATATTAATGAAATAAATAAAATAATAACATTTTAAATTAATCATTTATTAGGTTAAATTAACATTTAAATAACATTCCATTCAATAGCCATCGATATAAAAGTAAATAATATAACAATTTTGTATTTATCACAGATAACTTATCTCATAGTGATCTTAAAAGTAAAATTTATTTCACAAAATATAATTCGATGCCATGAAATTATAACAGAATTCTCCACACTTTCACACTTCTGAGAATTAGAAAATTATCAGTGGCACTACCGTTTTGGATTCAATCACTTAATTTAGGACGAATCGTAAACGATTATTTATTAAGAATCGACGTAGTAATACATTCTTTTGCTTGGATCTAAAATATAAGCAGGCGTTGTTGTTAGTATAGGAACAGCACGAGCAAAGCTGTTTAATAAGGCTGCTGAATTTCTTCTCATATTTTTAGAGGTGTCAGTTTTTCTTTGAGTCGTTCCTCTCTGAGAAACCTCTCTATTCGTTTGTTCTTTAGGTTGAGTAATTCTAGCGCTTCTGTAGTTACCGCCATGCATAGAGTTTTCTTCATTTCTCGATCCACCGTAAGCTTTAAAATTGCCGCCATGCATGTTTTCTATTTCGCTTCCGTTATCGTTGTCTTCATTGTCGTTGTCTTCGCTTAGTTCTATTAATTTTGAACTCTTTTTTTCTTGGACTTCCCTGCTTCGGCCTTCAGTTAATTCCAAATGACCTCCATGCATTGCTTGTACTGGAGTAGCTTTTAACGGAGAATTATTTTCTTGTAATTTTGTTTTTTGACCACGGCTTCTTCTCGATCGCTGTGTTGTACTTCTTGTTTTTATATTATCCTCGTTTCTTCTTCTTAGAGAGTTTTGCGTTGTAACCTGTGTACTTTCATTTTCTGGCACAACAGATTGTTTGTTGTGCATTGCCGTTATCATTTGGTCAAGATTTTCCTCTACTTCGATACTTTTATAATTACCTCCATGTCTAGGACCTCGTTCAAGATCAATGTCGTCTTTAAATACTTCTACATCAAAAATTTTATTAACTTCTTTTGCTAAATTTTCGTCTTTATATAATTGTAAGACTTCTGCGCTTTCAGGGTTTTTTCTTGGAATTTCTTTTATTACTTCAATTTCTTTAATATCTTGTTTAAATTGCGTCAAATTGTTTTTAGCAGGCAATTCTCGATGGATTTCTATTTTTTTCTTTACTATGATGGGTTTTACGTCTAACTTTCGTTTATGTGCTTCTGTTGTAGTTTCCGGAGCATCTGTTGTTTTCGGAAGTGTTCGTTTAGTTGGCTCTGATGTAGTTATTTCAATTATATCTTCATTACTTTTATTGTTTTTTTCTGCACTAATATCATCATCGTCATCATCATCGTCATCGTCGTCGTCATCGTCATCATTATAATGATCGTCGTCTTCGTCGTCGTCATTGCTGTCGTCGTCGTTGCTGTCGTCGTCGTTGTCATGGTGCTCATCAGCGTTATGTGCATTGTCGTGTTCGTCATCATCTTCATCTTCGTCGCTATCCTCATTATTGATATTGCCGTTATGTTGCTCTTTTTCTTTCTTCTTTTTAAACTTATTCAGATCTTTAGAATTTTCTACTAATTTTTCTTTTCTTTCCTCTTCCTTTTCATAATTAGGGATATATTCATCCATGTCATGCTTTATGCCCATTAATTTATCGATGTCATCTTTTTTCAAGTCCTCATCGCCTTCTTCGTAACTTTTTGTATCAGTAACAACAGTGCTTTTTGAGCTTTTTTTCTTCTTCTCTCTGTATTTTGGAATGGTTATGTCATCTTCATCATTTAATTTTTTATCTCTTGATATCAGGATTTCATCCATTTCTTTTGATTTTTTTGGTGGAACTGTAGGGTTACGAAACCGTGTTACTAGTTGCAGTTTAGGTGTTATGTTTTCGCTATTATCTTCACTTTCGGGTTTCTTAGTGGTTGTGATTAGCCTTATCCTTTTTCTGCGAACTGGTCTTAATGTAGTAGTTGTTGTAGATGTTGTTGTAACTACTTCTTCTTCCTCTTCGTCTTCATACTCTTCATAATCTTCGTCATTTTCGACGCTCTCCTGAGATTCGGATGGTTTGGTATGTGTTTTTTTTATTTCTGAATTTTGATCTATGATTTTTTTAACTCTGTTCGATGATTCCGGTTTTTGTAATTCTAAAGATTCAGGTAAATATTTAGAAACGTCAAAAAATTGTCTGTCGGCAGATAGTTTCTGTACATTTTTAAATGCTTGATTTAAAGAATTTTTATTATCCATAGCATGTGTTGTACGATTTCGGTTATTTTCTAAAGTCGGTCCTTTTTTATTTTCTACAACCATCTTAATAGGGTTGTGGTTAATTGGCCTCCGTTCAAACCTGGGTTCACTTTGGCGTGATCCTTCGTTCACGTCAATAAAAGTTGAGTTTAAGGTTTCATTTTCATGTATTGGAAGGGGTTTTTCGCGATCTTTTTTTCCAATGTTTCTGTAGGTTAAATTACCTGTATTTCTTTTAACCGGATGATCTTTATTAAAATTTGTTGCTACTCTCTCTACAACTCTACTTGACTGTAGTTGCTTGATCAATGGGCTTACATTACTTGTTGTAGTTGTTTTTTTTGTGTCCTTAATTTGACTGTCCCTTATAATTTTGTATGGTTCATATATGAAAGGCGTTGCTCTTTTTTTTCTCAATGAAACTGGCTCCTGATTTCTTATTTCGGTCAAACCTTGTTTATCATTTATTTTGATTATTGCGTTATTTAGTGTTGGGTCATATATGATAGTACTGACTTGAGATTCTAAACCTAAATTGTTGTCTCGATTATCAAATAATTTAAATGTCGCGGAAAATGGAGCAGTAATTGGTTCGGGATTAGCAATGAGATCTTCGGCAAAAAATGGACTGTCTAATGGATTAGTGCCAAAATATTTTGCTTTGAAGCAATCAATTTTATCACCAAGGCCTTTTAACCGTGGTTGTTCACCAGTATCACCAGATTTATTTTTTTGTTCTGAATTAGGATCATTATCTTGGTTTTCATCAGGGTGTCCTCCTTTCTTTATTTTTTCTGGTACAGGATCAATATCATCTTCTACTTCCGGACATTCATATTGCATTCGTGAATCATAAAACTCTGTTCCACCTTTTGTTTTTCTTGGAATGTTTTTTAGATCTTCGGCATATCGTAAGGGTGAATCTTTGTTAAGGATATTTTGGCTTTTTTGATAGTATGGATACTTCATTGATAAATCTGCCAGTTTGCGTGGCTCTAATTTTGAGGCTGAAATGTTAAGTATTTCTTTTTCGTTTAAATACGTTGAACTGTAATCAATTTCAGGAACTTTAAAATTTGCCTCTCTTTTGTTTAAATCATGTTGACTATCCGATTCCGGGACCTCATGATTTTTAGTTGTATAATCTACTTCTATATTTTCAGCCGTTCCTTCTGCATTGGCATCATTGCGTATGTCACTTTCGATTAAATATTCACCTCCAGCTTCAGAATAATCATCCGTATCTTTGTGTTCTTCTTCCTCTTTATCTTTGTTTTTCCACTTTTCACCGTGTTCTTCTTTGTCCCTGTAAGATGATCCCTTTGAATCATCGTAACTTCCGCTAAAGGTAGGTATCTTATATTTTCCTTTGCTGGATTCTTTTTCTTTTAAGTAGCCACCGTGGCCTTCATGATCAGATGCGTGCTTTTGCTCTCCTGCATGATCATAGGCAGTGTCTTCGTAGCCTTCTTCAGAATAAACTGTTTGTGCTTTAGAACTTTTTATTGCTTCTCTTAAACGAGGCGCGTTTCTTAGGTCATCATACGTCTCCGCGTCTTGAAAAGCTGCATCGCGTGGTAAATGTTTAACTGTTTCAAATTTTCTTACTTGGGCATAATTCTTCACAGGTGCGAAATCTTCTTCATCATAATCGTCCTCAATGTTTTCATTTTCATTTTTATTATTTTGTATATCTAAATTTTGTGTACTGGGGTGATTTTCTTTAACTGCATTGTTTATCGATTCATCAACATTATTCCTTAATTGCGAAAACTTTTCTTTACCCTTCTCGTAAATATCGTAACCATCTGGTTTTTCTTCATATGCCTGTACAGGAGTGATTTGAGGATATTCGTTGTGTTCATCATCATATTTCATAGCGTGTTGTTGTCTTAATTTTTGCAAGTGACCTTTTATTGGGCGATAATGAAAAGGAGTAATTTTGGCATAGTTTTGATTCCATGGATGTCTTATTTTCTTATTCAATATATGATCTCGATTATATGTTACTGGTGGTGAATAGTACACGGGTCGCCTTTGAGGTCTATGCATTTCAAATTGAGTAGGTACATTTTTATGAGGAATTTTCTTGCGATCGATTTCAGCTGGTTTTTCTAAGTATTCGTTGTTTTCTATATTAGGTTCACCAGCATCGTTTTCATACTTTTGTAATCGAGTTTTACTGTTCTGTAAATCGCTTCTGATTTTGTCTAAAACGGGATCCTGATATATTGCTTTTAACGCAGGTTCCTCTGCTTTATAAGGGTGATAAATATTATAATTATTTGTAACCGGGTTCACGTAACCTAGATGCTCTTTGTTTTTAACGAATTGACGATAAGGTGCAAACATATGATTCTTATTGTCGAATATTTTATGTTTTCCGAGCTCTGGTCTTTTTGCATCAGTGTAGGGTCTTACAGGGTAGGCTTTATAATGATTTTCCGGGGACTTAACGCCGTGAAAAGCTGCAATGTCGACAGCAAATTGCGGTTTCTTTGCTGTGTATTCAAAGTATTCCTTCGGAATCGGGTTCTGTTGCACCTTAGGCACTTCTTGAATCGTAGACGTCTCAACGGCATCGTTTTGGTCTTTTAACTCTTGTTTCACTTCACTGTTATTGTTCCACTCAACCGGTACTCGGATCGTTGAGCACAAAGTACATTGGAGCACGAAAAACGCTAGAACTGGGATCATGTTTGTCACATCACGAATGGTCGCGATAACTGCGGTCAACTGAGTCAGTAGACGGGCCCGGTGTTGCTTTTATCTCCTCGGTTGTTCGTTTCGGGCCGATTGCTGGTGACTGCTCGCTTTGTCGGTAACGATTGGTCCAACCTCATAAGCGAAGCGGAAATACTGAGCGAAATATTTAAATGTTATAAACTATTTAAAATAAAAGAAATGATACACGATAAGTTTTGTTATAAATCTTTCGTATTTCACTTACTTATATTTATTTTGAATTTATATTAATTTGACAACTACACATACATATTTATGTAAAAGTGTTTGCAATTTTTCTAGAAATACTCGTGTTAATGTATTTACTACGAAAAATGTATAAAAAAATGTATAATACATACTGGCATACCACCCTTTATTTGTAATGTCATAAAATTTATTTTTTAACATGCCAAATTAAAAAAAAATCTGGCAAAACTTACCTATAATTGCAAAAGTTTGAAAATATTCATTTCATTTATGAACGCCGCCTCACAGGGCGATTGAGATGACACCTAATGGACTTTTGTGAGTTCCGTTCTTAGCTGATCTCAAATAAATCTATTAGGTTTATATTATAATGGACGATATTTTCTAAACCTAAACATGATAATACAAGTTACGTTTTGTTATTCCTTCAACAAGGTTTCTTTATTGTAACTGCCAAACTAGCTTTCACTGCCCCAGTTTCACACGTATGTAACTGAGATACGTCATTGCGACTAAAGTCCATAGACTACGCCGTAAGAAAGCATTTAAGAGAAAAGCTTAGTTAAAGATTCAACCGATGACCTGTGGCATATGAAACAAAGGAAGATAAGGCAATGTCATTGCGATGTGAAAATGAGAAATTAGATGACGATTGAATATGTTTAAAGAATATACCTATTTCTTCTTTGATAATGATGTTTGATTTACTCTTAAAAATAATGATTCGTCATTATAATTCATATATTATTATAATTTAAAAGCATAAGCGTATTTAAATTGACGTGAAAGTTTTTTTTTAATTCGTTTTGCATAACTATTACTATTTTTTTATTTATCATTAAAAAGTTTTTGGGTTTATTGAGATTTTGAAAATCATTTTTCATAGTTTTAGAAATGTAAACTATACCAGTAAACGATAATTCTATTATAATTATTTTAAGTCTGGAATTATGTTGGGAGTGGTCAGTTTGAGTGCAATACGCTTGCGACATCTTTGCGAATCCCACGGTGGGTGCAGACCAGTTGGCTCATTTGCAAACGACAGCTTTTAATATCGACCGCCTATCGTTACGTTTCTGCTAATGCAGCTAAGTAGGTTACTTGTGTGCAGTTAACATAGATATTGAACTATGCGCGGTGGTTAAATTGAGCCTTACTTTGTTGTACATTGCGTGTTATATATATAGTTCTACACAGAAGTTATCATTTTCACTCTGTGTTATTTGTCGGGAAATGAGGCCTTACGTAAATATTTGTAAACTGGTTTAAAAAAATAAACAAACTGATGAAATTTATTTTATGACGAATTTATGAAACATGCAATTAAAGCATAAATTGTTAATTATATAAGATTGTCTCGGGGATCGAACTCGCGACTTGGGATCGCCAGTCTGTCTTCTACCGCTTGCCTACAAGTGCTCTACGCCTATAATGGGCAAATTATTTAAACTTCAACAACGTTGTTTGAAAGCAATATAAAATGAAATTATATTCCACTGTTCGAGTGCCTTTTATAACAAATAAATTAATAAAATAAAACAGGAAAAGCAATTAAAACTATTTAACTGTTACAAACTGAAACATATTCACAAGATTTAATAATTTATTATCTTTTTATTGCTTATATAAATCCTGAACGAAGCATTTATAAATACGAATAAAATCTGCTTTCAATGTATTTCGAGCCTACGTAACTTTGTTATGCCCTTTAACACAACGGAGAACCAGATCGTTTATGCAACGAAAGCTTTTGAAATGCGGGTCAAGCCACGAGCAAAGCATATTGAAACAATAGATTAAATTCTATAGAATATTCTAGAATAAATTGTAGAATATATAAACTTATCTATTTTATTACTTGACTTCCTTTTTTATAAATTATATACACACCAATACCTCGCTTTGCGTCGTTTCGTTTTGCGTTTTTTCCGAAGTTGCGTCGCTGTTTAATTAGTACTAATTTTCATTGTGCGTCGTTAGATTTTTGAGGTTACGTTGTTTTGGGTTCGAATCTTTATTTTTTTTAAATTTTCTTTTTTTCTTCTAAAAGATGGTAACACTTTTGTTTCTAATTGCGCCATGCTATCAAAACTCGGGGATTCCCTTTCTAACTAAAAATCAACGCAATATGAATACAGTTTTATTTTCAAAGTTTAGTTTCAATTACGTAGTGTGTTGTAATGTAGTGTGCTGTGCTTTTTTTAAAAGAGAATAATAAATTTACATAAATTTTTACGTGTTGTTTCTGGTTAAATATTATTCCAATTTATTTATTGGCAGTTATATTATTTTTGTTTTTAAATGTTTACTTTGTTCAATTTTCTTTTTAAAAAGTAGTATTTCCGTGACCTTGGAACCTACCTTCGATCTTTATATGGTTTGCTATAGAAAATCTTAATTCACTTTGCGACGTTTCAATTTACTCCGTCTGTTTTTGGAACGTAACCACGACGCAAAGTGATGTATTGGTATATGTGTAATTCCACTGTATCGGTAGCAACTATCGTGGTTACTGCCCATAAACGCTAACTGCAAAATATCAGCCTCTCCCAAAGATATATCTATGGGGAATATACCATAATCGCCACGCTAGGACGCAGCTGAATATACTCTGGAAACTTGCTTGTAAGCAGTGACAAACCAATATAATCAATGCAAAAAGTGTGAATTATACAAAATGGTATTTCGGGAATCAAACCCACAACCTACGATCACACCGCCCATACCGCTGGGGAATTATAAGCTAAATAATTAAATGATACATTTAAAAGTACTGCATAGATATGAAGCAAAAATTAATCTTTTTAAATTGTGCAATTAATATTTATTTATTAGTGATTTTTTTTATATATATGTGTAAAGTTTGTTCGTGTACGTTTAGGTGTATCAATATATGCACAGTTATAAAACATTACAATAAAAATATCTTATGTAAGGTCCGTTCTTAGAAAACAATGATAAAGTTTTAAGTGCATATCGAATACGTAATAGAAGATTAAAAGATATTTAAATCATGTTCGGTAATAAAACACGGTGTTAAAAATAAATGTTTGTAAAGACCTTTCTCTTAACGGTGCAAAGCATTATCAATCTATCTACTAGATATAATGACGGTTGGAAGTAGGCTTCGTCTAGCTTTTTATGACAACCTCAACAGGGTCTTCTGTCAGCCTTGTGTTGTGCATGGACGTCTTACGTTACCCTTGCCGGTATGTGGTCTCCTCACCAGAACCTCTAGACTCCATCGGTCTTTTACACTTCAACTTGCTAAATCGGAATATGTATATCGGTTTCTTATATCTACGAATCTACTTATTCCTGATTCAAGCACACCCAGAGTTAGAGACTGTTTTACCCCGTAAATCATCACCGATAACACATGTTATAGACTTTCATCATAAAATAATGCTAGTAATGCCACTTAATAAAATTTTGCGTTTAGTACTAACACAAATATTATTTTTAAAATTCTATGGATGGATGCCTTCATTAGAGATCCACATCTCTAATGAAGGCATCCTCTAGATCTGTGTTTCTTAAAGTGGGGACCCACAAGGAGGCAATTCGAAAATTAAATCGAAATGAGTTTACATGACACTAGGCACTGTGATCGGAAAACTTGAAGCCATCGACGAAGAAATAGATGAGAATGGTGCAATAAACAACTAAGATAACAATGCAAAAATTTATATTAAATTATATTTTATTAACTTCTGAATACATTACAATCGTTGACTTAGTATAAGTTGAGTGAGGTACCCTATAAAGCAATGTTTCCCAACGTGGGGCCCACGCCCCAGAGTGTGGCAATTTCATTGTTAAGAGGGGCAATTCGAAAGTGGACTCGACACGAGTTTAACCCTTTCGCTTCAATTTAATATTATTTATGTTACATAATACTTTTAATGTAGTGCATCACTGGTCTAGATTCTTGTAGACTTTTCTATCCCTGCCGAGCTTCATTTATTTTGTGCCAGCAATTGTGACAATATCATGCACCCAATGCTACATAGGTTTGCTTCGCCTCTTACCAATTGGACCTTTTCAGTTTGTGGTTGATATCGATCTTTTACCTGTCATTTAATGTCGTCTGCCTGTTGCCAATTAAGTTTTAGTACTTTGGTTAGAACATTTGACTGTTTTGATTTGTTTAAGAAAACCGTTACGAATCTTGAGAATAAAGATTTCTTCATACACCACTGCTCTTACAATTTCGTAAAGCATAATGAAACAATAGATAAAGCTATATATCTCTCACCATTACAATATTTATATAGCACACGTATGAGTAATTTATGTATATATTATATCCTCCTATTTAAGTATCTGTTTATAAATAATTACATTTTAAGTATGACATTTATAAAGTATATTCATTTACAATTAATTAACTTTATATTAAACATATGTACCTTCCTAATAATCGTCTTTGCACCACTTTATGTTGACTGTTACAGAATGTTTATAAGGCATTAAGTCCGCCATTAATCAATTTATAAAAAGAGGTAAAAAAAATATATATAGATATACCAATAAGCATCTATAGCAATGGAGGGGGATATACAAGGAGCTTTGCTGTGAGATCGAATCCTAAATGAGAAGATCCGAAAAATAACCAAACTCATTTACGTTGCTCAAAGATTTGCTTGTCTAAACTAGATGTATAGTAGGTGAAGCACAATGCTAGTGCAGCTGATAGCAGTTGGGGCAGCAATGTTCTCGGGAGATGTCCCCACGCAAGGTAGACCGACGGCTTGGTAACGAGCAGCGCAAGGCAGGTCATTATGGCGATATAAGGGGCTGGCCTATGCCATGTAATAGGCGTCTATCTGCTGAAACGAATAAAGAAATTAACAACACACGTAAACATATAACTAGAAAAAATATATTAAAAGCTATATATAATATATTATGTGAGGTTATAAAATAAATGTATAAAAATTATTTCGTTGTAAAGAGAATGCAATTATGTTTAACGAAATAGGGTGCAAAAAGATGCAGTTTCAATTTTTATTCAATTTACGAAATTGAGGCACGACGACGGCCTCTTGCGATATTGTAAGAAAACTATGTCATCACGCAAAACTTAATTTACGGTCCGACGGATAGTACTCTGATCAATACTTCGGATTCGATTAAATATTTTTTAATTACTTTTAAGCAATTGAAAATAAAAATCACATTGCATATCAAATTTGACTTATTTTTTTATTTTACTACAACACAATATTATTGTATAATTTTTATTAAAACACATTTACATGTTCCTTTTGTTATTAGTAATATTAATTTCATGTATAATCTAGAATAATTAAGATCGCAGGAAGTTATTGAATGCGGACAACGCATCACCGGTCACCGTGGCTAGATCTGGAAGAAGCCTGTTCCTTGCAGGAGTCATCATCTATCATCTGATATGTTGATGATGATGACACTCTTAGATCATAAACCCCATTAAAATCACCGTTCATATCACTTATATCTGAGCTTGACTATAAAACGTTTGAAAATTCAGATATTTTTTAAATAATAGCCTTCATGAGCAAGTTCACAATCCGAAGACGAACGAATGTAACCGATATAGATCAGCGAATTAGTTAAATTGGTAAAAGACATACCACAGAGCGAACAGAACAGATGATGGCTGGGATTATAATATTCTGGAGCAGATATCAAGAACCGGCAATTACAGCGTAGTATATTCACGTATATGATGTACAGAACATCTTGTTAAGATCACGCAAAGCGCTAAGTGTAAGCCGCTTCCATTCAGTCCAGTTGTTAATCTGTAGGGTGATAATCTAGGTGCATCAGTGGAGGTCCCATGGTTGAATTAATTATGTAGGTGATAAATATCCTATAATTATTATATTACTCCATAGATCGAGGTCAAATTTTGGGTATTTTTTGTTATAAAATTATATTACTTTTAGAGTTGGTAAAATTTGAAATTCGAATTAACACCGATAGTGATGTGGTCGGTTATATTTTCGATTTTTGACGCAACATCGATAATAGCGAGTTTGTAATGATATTTGTGCAACTGTACGAGGGGACATTTCTTTATGTAATTTGTATTGCGAGCATTGGTAATTGAAGCATTGTCGGCACTGACGTAACGCGTCGGTGCAAGTGGCCGCCGGGTATTTGAAAGTGAAGGAAGTTTGAAGTGTGTTGCGTTCGCTGTGCCGCTACTGTCACACCCACCGCTCTTATGGGGTATATATTTAATAATTCCTTGTTTAAAAACAAATATTCTATATTGAGATTCCGTGATAATAATGTTTGCTATCCTTATTTATATCAAACAAATTCTTTCTTGAAGGTTGAATCTAAATTTAAATAGCTGATTTGTCAAAAGCTTTAAACCTTTTACTTCTGGTCTTAATCACCCTGTATAATGTGGTCGCTCTGAAATATGGTTACTTCTGACAATACAAAGTTTGCAGGAATGGTTAAAAATAATTTATTTTAATATGTAGTTATCCAAATTTTGGAAACGCTTTTTCTTGCTTTATCACTGTTACGTTATATATCATTTTTTAATAATCAGTCTGTATATATCTTTGGTGTACATTAAATATAATTATAAAAAACGCTTTTATGAAAAACCCAGATATTTATTTCTCGATATTTTGCGCTCTGCAATATCTTACTGGTACCCAAATAGTGACAGTGTTTATGTTTTTTAATTAAAACGACATCTATATTATAAAAAATTTAAAATTCTATTATTAATCACTAACAGATTGTACCTAAACTTTACATACATATGTAATAATACAAATCAAAAATATATTACTACAATTTAAAATTAAATCACTGAGAGCATTGATAACCTAGTGATAAAAGACTGAGGTTTGCGATAGTAGATCGTAGATTCAATTCCTGGGACTTACTTATATATAAGTCACTTTTAGTACATTAATTATATAGGATTACCACTGGTCATAAAAAGTGTTCACAGGATGGGCAACAGCTTCCTTTGCGTATCATAATACCACACCGCGATCGACAACCGACCTGCCAAGGGCAGCGATTATGGTATGTCCCCTAAAGTTTTGTCTTCGGAGAAAGCGTATGCCTTGCACTGGGCGTCATCTCCATCTCTTAGTAAAAGGAACACTTTCTTCACTTAATTTACTATATTTAAAAATAATTGTACATATTTTAGTATAAGTCTATTCGGGAATTCAAGGATTGTAATTCTCTAACGTAAACATAGACGAAGGAAGGTGATTAATTTAGTTAGGTGGATTGGCAAGTTGAAGTGAAGGTGGCCAGCCCACAGAGCGTAGGGTGACCACCCAATAGACCTTAGCAAGGACGTGTGTCCACCTCACAAGGCATACACGACCTTACTAAGTCGCCGACTCGAAAGCCAACGTTGAAGACACTAGATGTAGGTGACTTCCGGTGCCATTGTAAATTTATGGGCAAGCCCAATGCCCAGCTGTGGTCGTTCTTCGTATCAAATATTCTATACACACGTGTTTAAAATCGCTTCATACTAAATCGACTTTATAAATATAGTAACAAGGAAAAAAAAAATTATTATGTCAATCATAGGTCGCAAAACTTTTTCTATTAAATATTAATACTATATCCAATGTAAAGTAATTTATATTTCTAGATTTCAATACAATGTAACAATGCTGATAATAAATAATTAAAATATATTTCAAACAAGATTTCGTCAATACAACGTGCAACGTTTTACATTGTAATAATGAAAATCGACAAAAAACAAAGATGGCGATTGTTAAACTGTCAGATTTTTGTAATATTGTTATCTTTTGAAAAAGGTTTGTAGGTAAAGGTTTTTAATTGTATATATAATTGCAAGTTTTATATTTACACAAAAATGCATCAGAGTGTTATGTCAACTCTCCAACTATAAAGATACGATATGATGTCAGTATGAGCAGAGAAAGGTGATAAAGATACATTGTTTGGTTATATCGAAAATATAGATATATATGTCATCATCGTCATCACCATGGCTGACGATAGACTTCCTTCGTAAGGCATAGGCCTCCCCTATAGGTTACGAAGACGGGTTTTACTATGTCATCGATCCAGTTAGAAAAGGGCCCACCATGACACGTCTACCAAACAAAACTAATTTCGCCCATCATTTCTATCGTTTGCTCGCGGGGTGGTGAGTGATACTGTTGTAGTGTGTAGGTACAAAATAAACTGCAAAAATAACTAGTCAATTAATAATAGGAATAAGAAAAAAGTAGTATTGTATTAAAAAAAGTCAAACCCAAAAAAAGAAAACTGTGATATAAAAAATAGGATAAGTAATAAAATAAAGAATAAAAGAGATGTACCTAGCCACTTAAGAGTAATAAGATGATGGAAGGAAGGCGATGAAAGCAAGAAGGAATGAAAGAACAAAATGAAAGATATTGTGAAGCAAAAAAGGTAAGAACAAAAGAAATTGAGAAAAATGAAAGTGAGTGAAGAATAAAGATAAAAATTTAAAAAACTTATTTGTAAACAAATACCCTGATCCCAAAAAATTAGGGGTACGATTTAATAAAAAAAAAAACAAAACTAAATTAATGAATGTCCCGTTTAATGAATGCTACATCATTAAACGGGACAGCTTTTAATATTAAGTCATTCCCAAATTGAAGAATAGACTTTTGTTCGTTAAAATTCTAATAAAATTAAAAATAAAAGTTTGAGAACTTCTGACTGCCTCCTTTACCAGTCGAAGTGGTTAATGCAATTTAAAGTTTTAATTAAAGGGTTTTAAAGTAACACTGCGACGATTTTCCACGGCTCTGCACGACCGCTTGCAGGCGACTGCAATCGGATCACGTCCCTCAATATACGTGAGCGCTAGTTACACATTACGATGTTGTCCGGAGAAATTTTTCCATCATTGTCATTGTTGTAATTAGAATCTCTAAAGAAGTTAATGCGGTGACCATAAATTTTGATGATTTTGGAGGACAATACTTTTTACACGCATTGTTTTGTTGTCATGTAAAAATGTATGCAAATAAATGTTTGTCAAAATAATTTTTTTTCATCATCTTCATCATTCCATCGATAAAGCTTCCACAGAACATAGACATCAACCCTCGACTGTTTAAAAGACGCATGTCTACTTTGTGTGTCTATCCGTGATCTCTGTATCCTTAAGGTTCCAGCGTACAGCTGTTCTGTGCACCATATGACCTATTCACTAACAATTGAACTTGCCGATTTGCTAAGTTATGTCGGTTAGTTTCCTTTTTCTAAGAATTTTCTAATTCATTACTAATACATTATTTAGAGCCATATAACAATCTTTTTATATACTAACTGTATCATACGCGCGTTGCTACGCCACCAACAAAATTCATTGATGTAACAGTGTCGCCATCTGTCGAAAATTGTTCACATCAACTTAGAATCCTTTGTGGGCTCGTGCACAACAACTTTGCTAAAGATTATCACATGATCAAATGTATATTTACGATTCTGTGAAGAAAAAGCATTCACACACACACATATATATACACAATGTTTTCTAGAAAATGCATACAACAAAGACAATCTTCTTGATGTACATAATCGTTTGGCTATAATTAAATCAGTTAACCTTATATTTGCCAGTGTACTATAACATATAACCTTCTATGATATTTTAGTTTAATTTTATTGAGTGTAATTGCATAAGTACAAGGCTACCTAGATATGGCATTTGCAATTAATTCACATTAACCATGTTAGTTTTACGCGCCCACATTCGCACGGTAACATATTAATAATATTTTAATATGTTTGTTAATTTAATCACAAAAACTAAATGTGCCTATTTTAAATAGACTATGCCTATTTGACATATATTATGGAACAAATTCCTATACTTGATATACTATGTATAACATATCTTCTTGATTTCAGTTTAAGTTCGTCAATCTTTGATCCCTGTTTGGTAATGTTTTTCTTTGTTTTGTTATTGTTTGACTTCGATTCATTAAATGTTCTTAGTGAGATAGTTATAAGGTAACAATTGTAACTAATTTTATATTTCTAAGTTTGTACTTTCTTACAGCCTTTTGTTACTGTTTATCTCCAATGAAGTAAATAAATAAACTGTTGGAACTCGGCCTGCCCATTGACTTTTAACAGGTGCTATTAAAAATCTGGTTAGAAGCGGCTTGCATTCGGAATATTTCGACAACCTTCTGGATGGACATCTTTCAATGCTTCAATAAAATGTGATGATCACCGTTAGTTTAAAAATCTATTTGATAAATGAACAATATTTTTTTTTACTTATGTTGAAATTTCCTGATATTATTTATAATAACATCGAAAATATCTGAGAGGTAATTTTTAGTAAAAATATATGGTAAAATTATTTACCGTATTTTTTAACAATCTAGTATATATTGTAAAGTAAGTAAGTAAGTAATAATCTAATATATATAGTAGTAATAAATCTAGTATATATATAGTTATTTGATTATCTATTAATTACAGGAAGAGATGATATAGCCTTTGTGACGTCATTTTCCTAGGGATTCGCAGACAATGTAACATACTATGATAATGGGAGAGTGGTGTACATATGGAATTTCAGGTGACGTATTTTATAAACAGACCCTTATCTATTTTTCTATACTTAAGTGATGCAATTTTTTTGCAATGTTTAGTGTGCAAATGTTATATATTTTATATCACTAACTTTAACCATTAAGTAAATCTATAATCACATCGTTATTCTATAAGGAATAATCCATACGCGGAATGGATTTATTTTAATTACATTTGTGTCCAATCTAACATTTAAAAGCCGTTCATATAAAGTCAAATAAAATATTTGTGCAACTAATATATATTGAAATTGCAACAAGAATTCGATCTTATTTTAGATGAATATTTATGTAAAATTTTTTCAATGTTTTATTAATCCAACCGCTTTTATATCATAACCTTCTAGGAATATATCACAACAAACGAGCAAATCTTGGAGTTACATGGTTGACGTTGGTTCTTCTGCGGAGCTCTTTATTTCTGATTCCATCTCGCAGCGATCAACTCTGATCATAGTCCTCTTCATTTCTCTCTGGATGACTTTAAGAATTACCTTCTTATCAAGCCCGTCGTGAGTGACCACGGCTCGGATCCGTATGTCATCGAGTATGATATTATACTTAGTATCATTATTTTAAACTACACTATCATATGATTTTTATATGTTTCATATATCAAATACTATCAACTACTATTGACGTCATATGTATACGAGTATTACCGACTACATCGAAACAATATCACGTTCATATCAAGAGAAGAACGAGTTAAAGAACAGAAAAATTGTGTTCATCTTGCCACTGATACAAAAATAATTCTTTACATCCAACAATCAACGTAACTTCTGTCCACTAAGCATGACGGGATGGCGACGAAAGTGTTTTTTACAAATAGATCAATTACAAAACATTAGATTCACAAGACGGTTTCCAAACCACAGGAGCTGTTGACAATGGCTGTGTACGGGTAACGGGCTTGACTCAAGTTCTGTTATTTCATCTCGCGAATTCGCTGCTCGTGTTGCAATGCTGCGACACTGGTCCGGTAATCGATCTGCCAAACCCGACTTTACAGATAACTAAGGTGGCGTACCTTCGATACCGCCGCAATACAGAAGCTAAAGCGGATTCTAGAAGTTTCCAATTGGTATGTATTATAGGTTTCTCTTAGAATCCATTTATTCAGTTATATAATTTTCAATACCGTTACCCATTTTATACCATTTATATTAATCACTTGAGTACGTCGTAAAAAGAAACCCAGAAGAGCCGAATCAGACAGAAACTAAAATAAAATTGAGCGTCGCTTTTTATGACATTCTTCAATCTAAAATACATTGCTATGGTCGGAATCTTAGCGATGTACAAAAATCTCAAAACCTACCCTATCAAGTTTTTTTGTGTGTCACGTCCAAAAATTTTCGTAAAACTATAATGGAGTGGTTCAATCGTACTCTTTAGTAACATTTGAATTGATAGGACTTCGGTTCGGTTTCCGGGATCCAATTAATTATATAGAATTGTCGCTGCTCATACTCGTAAATAAGTTTCCAGTGGATGGACAACAGCGTTCTCTGCGTACATACCATACTGCGATCACCAACCCGTCTGCCATGCCTGGCGAAAATGTTATATCCCTCCATAGATATCTTTAGGGGAGTCCAAAGCCTTGCAGTGAGCGTCTATAAGCTGAAAAGACGATTATCAATTTGTACAATGCAAGATATTTGTGTGTTTTATCATAATTGATATAAACATGTTTCACATATTAACTACATACGTTGAGAATTCTTTTGTCTTTAAATATAAATTGACAGCCAAATAGGAAAATCATTTCTAATTTTAAAATCACGTTAAACGTAATTGTTTGACGAAAGTATTTAAAAAAAGAATGGCAGGTTTACTGATCAGAATAATGAATCGTTACAAAACAACCCAGGGGGGATTCGTTATAGTTCAAACGACAAAACTGTCCGTGAACCACCGCAGCGCAATCTAAACCAGTTGGCTATTACTACTGAAAACATTCGACGCGCTCTCGCAATTTAGAGTTCCGTAACGTAAAAGAAATTATTATTAAATTTATTAATTTAATTATATATTAATCGCCGCCTACTCCCTTCCCCTCTCACATTGTATTAGCCTTTAGCCTTTGCTATTTAAAAAAAAATTGACAAAAAAAATTTAAGAGTGATCACCACTTTACTTATTGATTAAATGTAGAATAAATATGATACATAATAAATCAACTTCGTTTTCTTTAATTATTGAAACACATCAGTTAACTGGCTGCTTAAATTTGCATCGCGAAATTTGTATATACTTGCATTCGCGAATGCTATAGTCGAATAATTTTGGACGTACAATAAATACATTTAAAAAACTTTTAAGTTAAACGGTTTTTTTGATACCCATATTGTGGTGGTTGTGGAAAAATATGTACCTAGTCTGCCATATTGGAACAGCGTCCATCTTGAATTTTAAATTTTGACATAATCATCGTGTTTTACTAGTGAAGCCCTTTCATTTGATACCCATATTGAGGGGGTTAAGGAAAAATATGAAATCCGCCATTTTGTATCAGCGGCCATCTTAGGTTTATAATGTTATTGATTGTTTCATTATATTGTATTGTCATCTAAATTAAATGTGTGTACCAAATTTCAGATCAATCTGATAACAGGAAGGTGTTTAAATTTCAATTTCTTATTTTGACCCAAATAAATTCCGTACGGGTCGTACTAAATAAAACTGCTTGTAACTGAAGTTTATGCAATCATTACTGACGTTTTCATCTAAAACAATACCTTCAGCGACTGTGTGAATAAAATATTGTAATGTTACTCACAAAAATAAATACTATGGTAATTAATATTTTAAATAAATACTGTGAAACTAAGTACTGCAGTGATCTAAATGTAGAGTTGACAACTTCTTGAACACGAATCGATTTCAATGATAATCTAAATTTTTAATAGAGTTTAAGTCAGAAATATTTTTGAATTAAAAACTCGTTTTATAAAAACATTTTTAAATTATGAATCTTTATTAGCAGGTCTTTCATTTCTATTACAAATGTTATAATAATGTCAAATATGGCCACCAAAATAATAACAGCTACATTTAACACATATTTGTTCTTTAAAAAAATGTACGGAACTTGTTTAAAAAACTTCTTCTTTCTCTCGTAGTACGATTCTAAAATAAAAGGTTTACTTCACACAATGTCGCCTTCACAGTTATGGTTCAATAAAATGGCAATTTATAATGGAATTGCGTATTTGAGAACATTTTCCGTGTACTACTTCTTGCTACTCTTTACTATGACCGTACTATTTCAGCCATTTTTTTAACTTTCACAACAACTTTTTACAAAATTCCACAATGGTTACGGTAAGTGTCTTTTATAAGCTGACTATATATAAATATTCAACCAAAACGTATACCATTTTCAAAAAAAACCTTTCTAGCTCCATTTTATACACATTATTATCATTATTTCAGCAGTAGGATGCCCACAGTTGGACATAGGTCTCTCCCAATAATTTCCAATAGCACCGGAATTTACGACTAATTTAACAAAGTCATATGTCTACCTTATGAGCGTATTTCGCTGCGCTTGCCGATCTTTTACCTTCACTCTTGAAGTTTTAGTGAACATCTGTTCTTGCCGGCAATGGTCTTTTAATATGTAATCTGTGATTAAATGTAAAATATCCAAATTATAAAATGTAAAATAAAAGATAAGATATAGTAAAGATAATGTGTTAACTAAAAGCTGTAATAGTAAGGAACGAGACGAAGGAAGTGAGGCGATGAATGAACCATAGAAAGTAAGTAAAAGAAAGATAGAAATTGTATAATGTAAGTAGGAGAAAGATAGATCATGTGAAGTATGATAGAATAGCATGGAAATAAACAAGAAGAGAAAGTGAATCATTAAAAGATTAAAACGTCCCTGTCCCATAAATAAGATAGGGGAACGAAAGACCCGCGATAGCGGACGCCATTAAAAAAAAATAGCCTTTTGAAAACATACACTAAATGAATAAATAATTTTCTAAAACAACCACAACTCATTCATCACTACCGAACATTAGATGGAATAATAATCAATTGCAAACATATTCATCGACTTTCTGTAAATACAGATCTATGTATATTTATATACTTGGTAATATCCGTACTACACTTAACAACGCTATATATGTCGCAAGTGCCAGCAGTCGAGATCGACTGCGCGCCTTCAAACGGAAGTTTGTAAAGTCGCCTTCATAACTTAAAAGAAACTTTGAGTTGCTGAGCTAAAAAGTTTATTTATTTGTTGTAAATCACGCAAATATTTCTTCTACAAATCCCTTGGAAGGACTTCTTATTCAAGGAAAAATAGAACAAGCTGTCACAAGTCATAGAAGGGTGTTGAAATTTGATGTATTTAAATATTTAAATAAGTGGTTCTTATAATATATATATCAAATAACTACATGCTATAATACACGAAAATATAGGGTTAATATACAACATACACATATATCCCTTGATAAAATAGAGGTTTAATCTGTCTTGCGGACACAGGTAACTAATTCCAGAAGCTTATAGCCTAAATAGTAAATGATTGCTTTAATCTTAACAAAGACGCGAGTATATGTTTTGGAATAATATCTGCTACGTGTGGGTGTTTATTATTGATACAATTTAATTAATAAATATAAATAATATAACTATAATAGTTAACTTGTTATATAAATAAGGATATAATTTGTTCCGTTTATATGTTTGGAGGATAAAGAACGAGGGTATTGCATGTATATTAACGCTTCAATTATAATATAACAACATACTATATATTGTTATATATCGATAACGAAGACCTTGTTAAGGGCGTCGGAATACATTGGACGATGTTAGTTTTACTGCAAATATTTTAATGAGACCTTTTCCGGCAATGGACGCCTTTCATCTGAAATGGTGATTAATATAATAAATATTAACAACAAATTTGAATTTGGAATATCACAACAACTATTTTTTTTCTAAAACCAAGTTCGCCTTTTTGAAAAATTAAAAACAACGTGAATCCATATATATGTATTCGTTTCAGCACATAGACGCCATAGGGGATATACCGTAATCGCCACACTTGGCTGTTATTTGGCGATCGCAATGTGGTATTACGGTACACAGAGAACGCTGTCGGATATTCTCTGGAAACTTTTATAAAAAGTGACAATCCCATATAATTAATTAACAAAATGTGGATTATATATGAGACTGTATCTAGGGAGTTGAACCCATAATTACACTACTCGCCGATGTTAAACATTTCATTTTTTTTGAAATTAGAAGAAGCATCTAGAATGTTACTGGCACCATTATTACTATCATTTTTTTAAAAATAAAATACATAAAATGAAAAAATAGTTCTTTAGCTGACGTCACAATAGAATAACGCTGGTACCACACTAGCCGGATTCGTTTTACTTTGTCATTACTTTTCGCAATGATAAATAAATCATACCGGACCAAAAGAGAAATAATAATTAACCAATCACCCAGTTTTTTCTCATCATAATCATTCGCAAACACTGCGCCAGAGCTGCATGTTGTAACTGACGCCGCGGACCTATTGCAGTTATGCTGATTAGAAACCGCCTCTCAAGGAAATGTTTTTAATCAAACTTTTTTTGATTTTCAATCTTTACTGTAGACCGTTGGTGTGGGAAGTGAAGAAATGTTTTCCTTTTACTGGTGGTTAATTAAAAATTAGTTTCTAAACTAATACTTTGAATTATTTCTTTGTTTTAGTCATATTAACCAACAAACATTAATATGTACTACTTATATTAAAAATAGGACTTTTGTCATAACAGATTTTTTTTCGGAATACGAAAGATCCGCGAGTCAATTACGGGAATGAAGCGAAACCACTGGGATATTGGGATGAAAATAATATTTAACATTTGATAATAAATGGCTACCCAAAATTTACATATTTATTAAAAAAATAATTAAGAAAGTTTTGAATATTACTGATAAAAAATTAAGTCGGTAATAAAAAAACATAATTTAACAATATTTTTTTCGAAATGTAACTGAAGTAGTTACTACAATGTGGGATATATCATAGCCAAAATGTTGAGTAAGTTTACTGTACCGTGATCTACGTTTAGAATTATTATCTTTGTCAATTGCAATGCGAGCACTGTGCGATAGAGACAATGCTATACAAGTAAGAAAAGGACCAATATTTAGTCACTTCCGCACATGCAGTGGTAGTCGTGCAATAAAGTGCACCGCCCGCCAGCCCGCTGATAAATGCGTATGCGGCAAACAATGCGAATCACATAACTGCCACCGCCACTCACACGTATTTCACCCCTCCACGGGGCATCTTCAGGAGTTATGTCACACCGATTAGTGCCAAACACAGAGTTTATTGCACGACTACCACTGCATGTGCGGTAGTGGCTAAATATTGGTCCTTTTCTTACTTAAGATGGAATTCCGCGAGATAACGCCTGATTCCATTAAAAATGCTATACAAAACTGAAATTTGCCCAAATTTAAATGCCGGATACTGCAGTTCAACCTTAAGGCTTTAACCTCTACGCTAGAATATACTTTTCGAGGTACGTATATAAGTATAACAAATTAAAGAGATTAATTGCACTGGACAAGGCAAACCAGTATCGGTCGCGGAACTAAATTTTGCGAAGTTTAATTTTATATTTATATGAGTTAGTCAGATATATTATTACTCTTGAAAATACCAGTGATTGTCTGCTCTATTCTGTATTAAAAGACATGGATTTTCACGTAAACTACCTTCAACCAGTTCAATGTTTTCGGCAGTTCTAGAAGATCGATTGGACCATGTCCGTGGGGTGTTCATAGCCGAAACAGTCACGAGGAATCTCTGCACTTAAATTTACACTCAGTTCATTACTTATCCGTTGAATACCAAAGTGAACGAAATTGTAGACGAGCAGTATTATAAAAATTATTATTAATAAAAGTGTCTAAACGGTGGACGCACAATACTAACTTGGCCACTGCAATATCATGATGGATTAATGCGCACGCTCAGTGATTCCAACGGAATTGCCATTGTTCTGCATCTTTTATTTTCGAAGTATTTGTCTTTAAAAGCATAAACCTGCCACCAGGCACCCCGTACAATAAATGCGATGATGATGACTACAGTTGATATCATGTAGGTAGCGAATAAACACCGGACCATGACTTACCAACACAAGACGAAATGATCACAGAAGAAGAAGAAGAAAGAATAAAGAAGGTAAATGAAATATATGATCGAACACAAAACAGTCACAATAATTGCCTTGACCATCCCGAACGCTGCGCAAGCCTACCGCGTGCTTCGCAGTGTCGAGATGGATACGGTCTTGGCCCAGCTCTTCACGGGTCACGGGAGCTTCTCTGAGTACCTTTACAAGTTCAAGCTCAAGGAAGACCCCTCGTGCTTCTGTGAACCGGGCGTGGGCCAGACCGATTGAGGACCGACCAGATAAAGGTCCCCAATAGCGGGGATCATAAAAAAATTGCTTTGGCCATCATTTCTCTCATTCTGCTTTAATTTTTTATAAATGTTTATATAAAAATAGAATTCTGTAGCGGCGTTGATATTAACTACAGATTGATAAGCCAAGCTTAACCTGTATATCGACTGTGAGTTTTATCTCTCAGGGTCTGAAATCATATCAACATGTAGAGTATTTAGTTGTCAAGGCTTAGCTTTACTTTGTGGCAGCTTAAAGCACTGACATAAAGAGTTATTCTGCATTAAGTAGCAATAAAATAAAATATTTTTTTGTTAACTGGCACACTTAATTTTTTTATTGTTTTCGGCTCCATAAATCAATCTATTATATATGAGTTTATGCAGAGTTTTTTTTTAATTTGATATGAACAACTCTGATATCTCTAAAATAATTTAGACGATAGTGATAAAGTTTGAGATCTAACGTGATACCACTTCTGATGATGAAGATCTCAAGTAGTGTTTATAAAAATGGTAATGTCAGCTAACTTTACGATCACTGACATAATTTCAATTATTTTTGCTGCAATAAGACAAAGTTTCTGAAAATAAGTTTGTGTTATGGATAAAATTCTTTTTAAAATTAAAATTCTTCCAAACAGAAGACTCACGCTTTTACTTTGTTAAATGTTTTTACAAAGAAGAGCACGCCGATATACACCACATAAAAATGAATCTATTTTTAAAGAGTTTTACTTAAAATAATGATTAACATTGTATAACGAGATAATTTTCTGATGTTTGGTAAAGATTGTCTTTATTTGAAATAAAAACTAAATAAGACCACGAGTATGACTCTAGCAGCGGAGAGAACGATGTATTGCTTCTCTGACTATTAGTTTTAGTAAAGCTTCTTGAAAAGCAGAATACCCCTGTTTCATAAAGACAACTTAAAATGATACTGGAACTGTACAATATATCATTGTTTCACCCTATAGTCGCCCACTGCAAGAGGTAGGCCTCCCCCAAAGATATTTATGGGAGGGATAAACGATGATTACCACGCCTCACAGGTTAGACATAGGTTGCCGCTTGCAATGTGGTATTATGGTACGTAGAGGACGCTGCTGTTCATCCTCTGGAAAATTGTGTACAAGCAGTGACAGTTCTACATAATAATATACAAAGTTTGAATTACATAATATTGTACTCCGATAATCGTTGGGCACAAATTACATAATATTGTATTCCGGTAATCGTATAGTTAAATATAGCTATCATATAGCAATAGTGGTGCCAATTCTTTATATGATTACTTGTCTGTTAAACTGTCAGAACACAATATAAGCAATTTTGTTTCTTATGGTGTCCTATCTCGCTCGGAATTCCAAATTCTGTTACTCGGTCAGTTTAAAATGCCGTACCCTATGGTTTTTTAGCTAATATAATTATAAAGTTTTTAATTAATAATTGCAGAAGATATTATTTTTAAATATAGATATCATATGGCATTAATGGTGCCCATTCTTTATATAATTATTTGTCTGTTATATTGTCAGAACACAATATTAGCAATTTTTTTCTTATGGTGTCCTATCTCGCTCGAATTTCCAAATTCTGGTACTCGGTCAGTTTAAAATGCCGTATGGTTTTTTAGCTTATATAATTATAAAGTTTTAATTAATAATTACAGAAGATATTATTTTAGCCAATAGTAGTACTAAACTTTATTAAAGATGTACAGCATGAAATTAATATAATTAAATTTAAATAGATTCTATTGCAGAATGACCCGACATTTTGACGGCCGCATCACTCGATATAAATAGTGAACGGTATTGCGCGCGACTCACTGCAGTGTCTACAATAAGCCGCCATGATTTCTCTGAGACAGGTTAGTTTTTTTTTTTTAATTCTCAACACTGACGAATGTTTATATTTTAAAGCCTAATGTTTATCGCGTACAGGGTCATTGGTTATAGATCTAAAAGTTTTAAATCCCTATATATATCTATACCTATTTTCAATCACCATGTATAAATGCATGAGTCTGAAATATGCTAACTTATTTCTAAAGTAATGCGACTGGCTAATATCTTATAGCTGTACAAAGTCTGCTAGGACATATAGTAGACAATAGCTTAGTAGTAATCCGAATTTTTTAAATGCATTCTCTTATAATATTACTAATACGTTATTTATTATTTCTGAAACCAATAATTTTTTAATAGGACGTAACAAACAAATAAAACAGGCGTAATCGCTGAAAAATAGTCTTAGAAATAAGATATATAAATATCACTATACACAAAACTTCTCTAAATAGTTCAATTCAGTTCTGTTTTTATGCAACTGTATTGGAGTCGCTATTTCCATATGTTATCCTCCCATCACTTACTCTGGTATCTACAAGAAAACAGTTGGGTGTATCATACATAAATTGACACCAAATGCCAACCCAACCATTGACTTCTTTAGCTATTCCATCTATTTCGAATCATTCTGTATATCATTCAATTAGTTTTGTTCAAATAATTCTAGCTACGTAAGTAAAATAGCTTCTAGTACGTAATAAGTTGTCATTTAGCCCATAGTTCATTGATGTTTATGATCCGTGTGATTTGGATCTTTTTCATACAGAACTCTTTACAAACTGTTAGTGTTGTATCTGTCTGCTTTATATACTATTATTATACATACTATTACTTTTAGTAAATCCCGAACTCCTTAGTACATACTATTGCTTTTAGTAAATACCGAATGTTTAGTACATACTATTACTTTTAGTAAATACTGAACTCTTTAGTATGTACTATTACTATTACTTTAAGAAAATGTCTAACTCTTTGGTATAAAACTCATATTACATACAAACCGTACAAGTTTTTCTATGGATTATGAATGTAAATTCTATGTTTGAAAATAGCTTCGTGTATATACATTAAAACTATTGTTAAATGTCACCCAATCACAGTGTATATTAAAAACCGAGAATATATCGAGGCCAAAAACTGCGCATCACCGCCAACAGAGCACATATTCATATGATTGTGTTAGATAATTATAAATTTAAATTTTAATAACAAAAACTTTCTATGTATATCACCTAATCTAAAGTAATTAAAACTAATTACGAATTTACTTTTAGTTATTCACGTAACTCTTTGTTTTTGTTCATCGTAATCTTTTAAATACAATGCTATTCATTAAAAATTTGGTATTATTAATTATCTGTGGCATATAGATACGTGTATAGCATTAAGAGCTGTCGTCGTCTCAGCTTATAGTATACAAGATGTATATTTAGTTGCGTGAAATTTCTTCGTGATCTGTTCTACGTGTTAGGTAGTCCGCTCCTTGTCGTTTGAACTAGCTGATCTACTGGAACATGTTTGTCTATGGATCTCCTAAATTCGCGCTATATCTCGAAGAGAAATTCCGATCATATCTCAATGACTCTTTGAGCGACTTTGGATTATTTTGAGATAATAGGCTCCACAAAATAAGTAACTAATGTAGCATGAGAACCTTAATAAGCTATTGTATGAATGCTTTACCTTGATTTTAGCATTCAAGTACTTCTAGTCGTCTATTAATACACGTAGAGCGTAGATGAAGGCTCATCCAGTAACTGGTTTTATATCTAGACGAGGCCACCACTAAAATCTATTTTCGATAGTAATACAAGCGAAAAATGTTACATAGATATTATGTATGTATATATATAATATATATATATATATATATATTATATATATTATATATATACATACATAATATATTATTTTTCTGTATAGTATTATTAATAGGAAGTTAGTAGTATTTTTTCCTGGAAATATGAAATAAAAGAAGTGATTCAAATCGTCTCCCGTACATCACCTTCCTTCACATATCTTCCTTAATGTGACTACAGTTTGCTCCATTATCACAGTTTGTTTAAATATCACAGTTCTGACACAATTTTTCAATGTTATTTACTAATTTTATTACCTATGCTGTAATTTTTATTTCTAGTTTTATTTTTTTACTATTATAGCTACATTTTTTATTATTTGTTAAACGTATATTGCTTTATTTATGCCTATCTTAATCATTTTTGACTTACTTCTGGATCATATTCTTCTCTATTGTATATTGCATTATGTTTTTGAAAAATTCTATTGTGACATTTGTCGTCGCCCATGAGGGAGGCGATGCCGCCTTCTTCGATTCTCTTTCTCATCTCAACCTCGGAATCAGAGAGGATCGAAGGTGCTTAGCAAAACCTATTCTTAAAGAAAAATGATTCAATTATTCATTAAACTCGTAAACAGATATACGAGTATGACACTCGTATTAATCATTTTCGGTATTCATATATAAGTTCACATGTGATGTTCCATACGGAACGCTTGATACGATTTTATAGCTTTTTATACAACTACGAATATAATATAATGAAGAGCTATCATGTATGTTTGGCTTATTGTGGGGTGTTCTGTCATTTTAGGAATAGAATAACGGGCCAGGGGTGTCAAACCCAAAAGCTAACTTTAATCAAATAAACATTTCTTAATTTTAGATTGCCCGAAAAATATCAATATTGATAGAAACAAATATTTTTATTTTTACTTGTACATTATAATAAACGTGTATATAGTTAAATTATTGCTTACGTTCTAGTACTTTACAATTATTTTCTGAATTTCAAAATTTATCATCTGCGAAAATGTTCACCTCGGGCCTCGTATTTGACACCCCTACTTTAGGCGTTACTCTAAGTACGTCACCAATAAGACTATCGTTTTCTCTTCGCTTTGAGTGAAGCGTGTGAAATCGCGGGTTAATAATTAACCGTCAGTACATATCATCAAGTGTGACTGCTACAAGGTCGTGAAAACTATGTCAAATGTAGAATTTCTAACAGCCTTGTTGCCTTTTGCATATCAATTAATTTTGGTTAAAGACGCCTCCGTATTTACCTTGAATAAATGTAACATTTGCGCTAATATATATTGCAATGCTACTGCAAATTTTGTAATTATGGTAAATGATGCCAATAATTTTGAAGTAATCCGATGGTGGGATTATTAATCTTTAGACAGCGGCCATGTCACGTGCTACGAAGAATGACATATATTAATTTATTCATTTTATCATCTACATTGAATTATTAACACTTTTGTTTATTATTAAAAGCAACATGTTGAGACACTCAAAATACAAGCTATCGCAACTTATTGTACAGGTTGAGATTCACGTAAAGAGAAGTGTCGGTAGGAGACGAATGCTTTGGCTGAAAAACTTACACTATGAGCTTAGAAAAAGTATTCGTTCGCTTTTCAAAGCTGTGTCAAAACTAAGGTTGTTTTAATGGTCGCTGAACTTTAGGATGTTACTTTAAGAAAAATAAAACTTAATTTACCTTTATGTTTTAACTAATAACGACGTGAAGAAGAAAATATTAATGAGAAAAAAAAATTATAATCATTTGTTTAATACTCCTTAATAATTTTCTTAAAAAATTAGTAGTGATATTGCGCATCTTATAATTACTGGTAATACACACAACTAAACAGCATATATTAAAAAATATTTTGCCGTGTACGATATAAAATGCACAGACACTTTAGCAATAAACATACCATAACGGATCGAATAAACCATTTTAAACTTTTGCATTGAAAATGCACGTATCATCTTATTGTTTGTACACCTTTGACTTTATGACTTATTATTACTAATTAATCCACAGTTATTACACTATATTTTTTGGCTATTTATTATTAAATTTAATTATTTTTAATAACATATTCAACAGGAAACATAAATTCGGGTCATTTAACCCGTTATGGTGGAAATATATACTTAGTAAGTATAGGTATGACATGTTTTAATCTCAGATCAAATTTAGTTACGTATTACTCTCATTAGTTAAAAAACAAGTCCTGAACTTTTTTATAATTGGCTCCTTCAAAGTGTTCACGACACCGCAAGGCTGGCCTCGCTGCTTGACAGCTTCCGCTTTCGCACATTCGCTTGTTTCACCTTGTACTTACAAGCAGATAAGTAATCGGTTAAGTAATATATTTAACCGTTTTGTTTCATATTACATGCATAACTGTGCGTTGTATGAAGACAATTTATATTTCGAAAGTAAAAAAAGAAAATAATAAACACTAAAAATAAATATATGCTCGCTATACATTATTCTGGGCTTCATAATAAAAAAAAGTTAATAGTAATTATTCAAGTATGTTTTGGATCGTCGATTATTTCAACATTGTAATCAGTAAGCTACCGCCGGCTCGGAACGTTAATCTACTAGGAGATCTGGCGGGAAATTCGACAGTTGCTTTTTAAAATAAATTTTAACAATTTTGGAAGTGTACATTATAATATCAACCACGTAAATGAGTCAATAAACAAGGTTGCTCACATTTCGTAGAATAGGTTTTAGATTTTAAACTAAGAAAAGAGAAAGTGTAAGTGTAAGAAGAGAAGTGTAAGATGTGACGTGTGTACACACACACACACACAGAGAGAAAGAGAGTGAGAGAGACGGAGACACAAAGAGAGATAGAGAGAAAGACACACACAAACACGCGCGCGCGTACATACACACACGCATACACACGCACACACAGGCACGCGTACGCACACGCTCACGCACAAGCAAATGCACACAAATATAAAAGTAATATCATTAAATTATCATGTAAGAAGTTTCATAACCGAATACTTGTGCTCGTTACAGTTTGAAATTTTATGTGATAATTTTTTTTAAATTATTCTCCATCCTTTGTTTGGGGCTTAACGTTATAATGGTGTAAATATTTTTACCACTTTTTTATTTTGCTCTTTCTCAATTCTTAAAATTTTAATTTCTTTTTAACTCACATCCTTCACAAAATCTTTCATTCTTCACGTTCTGGTTTTCTTTCAACGTAAAGTGATAATTAGGCATAGAAATGATTTGCTTCACTAATGTAAAACAACAAAAAAACCCGTCTGAGTGTGTTGTTGGCTTTATTAAAATCAATGCACATGTGAAACCTTTATGGCTTTAGGTTGAAAGATGCCATTATAGGTTAGTTAAACTTTATTATAGTTTCTATCATATTAGAATTGTTATGGTATTCTTCTCACAACATACACTAGGTCAGTGTTAATATTCTAATGCGGATGATAATATGAAAAAAATAAATAATATTCTTTGAATCACGTGACTTAGCTGCTGTCAAAAGTGCAATGACCCCACCACCGGATAACGTCAATGACAGATAGTCATTATTTGCCTTATAGTAAAAATGTTACCTTTTTTAAAAATGTAAACACTGAGTAATCTTTAATCAAAATTAATCGATATGTCAAAGGCGACAAGATTGTTGGAATTTCTACATTTGACATAGTTTTTATAAGGCAATTCGATCTGATTCTAGTTACTATTAAATTTGGTCTCCTCTCGTGTTCTCCTCGTGACGTACAAAAGTGGACAATGTAAATGATATGTCAATGTGAATCCTATTTATCTCTTCTTCTTTTTAGTCGATGGGCGCCCATTGGAAGGATACGCTTTACCCAAAGATCTTCCTAGTGAGGGCTTACCCACTATTAATTGCCCTTATTTACTTACATTATTAATAACTAGTAAAAGTTAATTGGATTTGACATTAACATTATCATTATATTTAATCAATGATTCGCATCCTTTTCTTTCTCTATAGTATTCTGTTTAACCTGCTTACTCCCTCTTATCTAAGATTTAGATTTTTTTTCTCACGTAACTCACATGATAAGTTGCTTAGATCATCGGAGAACTTGAAATTGGCTAGCCCTTCTCATTCTACTATATTTATGGAGAAATCTTCTTCTATTGTCGCTGTCAGGTTATGGATTAGATTACCAGAACCAATAAGATGCGCTAAAACTGTGACAGCATTTAAAAAGATGGTAAAAGTGCGCTTCCTTAGAATCTAAAATAGAATACTTTGTAACATTTGTGATTTTTCGAATTTGTATAATATAATACCCTTTTACATAAATATAAACCAATAGTAATGTTTATCTGTATACATGTATATAAAGTATATTTTTGTAAATATGTATGGGTGTATAATAATGCATGCATTAGTATGTATGTACACCCTAAACTGCTCTCTCCTTCATTGCTATCGTCTCCATCCTAAGGTTGTCTGGTAGAGATCGCCTCGAGCGATAAGACCGCCTCTTGTACCTCTATATAAGTTGTTTTTTTTTTTTTAATTATTATCTATGGTGTACAATAAAGTGTAAATAAATAAATTAAAAATAAATTAACCTTACCGATAGTTCATACATCAATTTTCTTACCGACTCCATAAGCATTAAAATATTATATATTTTCTATATAAGTGAAAATTTAAATAAACCATATCTCTAATCGATTTTTAATTGTGAAATGATTATTGTACTAAAACGAAAATAATTGAAATGATTTAGAATAATTAACTTTTACGTGTAATAAAACTTCAAAAAGAAATCAGCGTGTTTTACTAGTGTAGCCCTTTCATTTGATACCCATATTGAGAGGGTTAAGGAAAAATATGTAATACGCCATTTTGTATCGGCGGCCATCTTAGATTTATAATGTTATTGATTTTATTATATTGTATTGTCATCTAAATTAAATATGTGTACCAAATTTCAGATCAATCTGACAACGGGAAGATACTTAAATTTCAATTTATAATTTTGACCCAAATAAACAAATTCCGTACGGGTCGAACTAAATAAAACCGTTTTATAATAACTGTACCTACAAGGGTAATATGTAAGTTAAATCTAACGAAATGTTTAATAATAATTTATGACAAGATTAAACGTATTGTTAGAGCTAATATAACAACCTACATTACTTAAGTTGACGTAACAATGTTACATTAATACATGTCATTGTAAGCTGTCACTCGTATGATAATGCGTCAACTGTCAAATGTGACCATGAACAAAGTTGACCGGCCACGGCTGAAATAAGTAGTTCAATGTGATATATTTATATATGTAACTTATTCAATGAGTACTGTTTAAAATGCTTGAGACAAAACATTTTTAAATTCTTGATTATTGTTTGCATTTTATACACACAAACACTGCACTAACGAATTAGATGTATATGTGTTAATATAATATTAAAATTAAAGTTTAAATTTTATGTTATTTATATTGTAAATTTAAATTTAAGGAGAAAGAAGCTGCCAATCGAAAACTAGTTATACATATCTTAATTTTATAAATAAGTAAATTTTTCTTCTATGCTTGTCCGGGATTTAAAATGTAATCTACAATTAACGTTTGATGCGAATGACTTTATGATAGCTGATTTAGACTTTGTGCAGCTTCATCGAAGTTGTATCCGGAACACGATTCGCGGACTTAAAATTTACCTTGGGCCATTGTATCCTTGTTAGCGCAGATTTAGGCACAAAGAAATACTTTACCCGTATAGATGTATAGTGTAATGAATGAGGTGTAGTGTAAGTTTTGCGAAGCAAGGACTACTCGGAGGTTGGGAATGACATCGGTCTTTCTGAACTAACCTCGTATTAATGTAGGATAGCTCTACAAACATGTTACATACATGTTTATCACCAAGATATCCCTTTTTCTATTATCCATACTCATTGTTAAGGGTAGTGATCTCCTAGATACAAAGCAACCATCATCTATATATTGCTGTGACATTTGTTCCAAATATTGGTAATACGGCATGAATACAGTTGTCATGCGAAAACTGGATTTGGTCTAACCTACTTATAGTACAACCTTTCGAATATTTGCTCTAGATTTTTTCAGTCAACTTCAGTTTTTTGAGATTTCGGCCGTTCTTTCTGGCAATGTGTCCTACGGAAATTCGAGCACTTGCCTCAAAATAGGCTTATTTGATAGGAATGCAGTCTATGAAATATACAAAAGCCACCAAGAACCTAGAGATAAGGACTAAATAAATAAGCAGGTCTTTCGTGGCACGCCTTACAAGACAAGAGAGATAAATCGAAAACAAAATAGCTAATGTTTAATATAACCAAACTGTAACCACTGAGTTCTATTTAAGGTAACTATTTATTTATTGTATCTCAGCTTTGATTCAATTATCATTATTCATTGCACGGTTGTTTGTTGAATTAAACATTATGACCATTTGGTATCTTTATATAGGGTGATTGGTTATAGGTGTAAAGGCTTTAAAGAGGTTAATGTATATTTATTTGTTTATTGTCTGTAGACATCAATACAGGTCGATTCAATCTGGTACTGTTGGAAATACATTGGGAGGTCTAAGTCCAGTAGTGGACGTTTTGCGACTGACATGGTGATGATGAAAATAACATCTTATTAAAAATCAAACGTTTCAGAAGCTATAAATAACGTAATGATAATATGTAAGAAAAAAACCAATATTTAGCCACTTCCGCACATGCAGTGGTAGTCGTGCAACAAAATGCACCGCACGCCAGCCCGCTGATAAATGCGTGTGCGGCAAACAATGCGAATTACACAACTGCCACCGTTAAATCACTTAACACGTGTTTCCCTCCTCCACGGGGCATCTTCAGAAGTTATGTTACACCGATTAGTTCCGAACACAGACTCTGACACAGACACTTTGTTGCACGACTACCACTGCATGTGCGAAAGTGGCTAAATATTGGTCCTTTTCTTACTTAGGATGGACTTCCGCAAAGTAACGCCTGATTCCATTAAATAACGATAATATAGTAAGAATGAGCGGTTTCGAAATTCGGTTTTATACAAAAAAAATTGTTTACTGTATTTTCATGCAGACTATATATTGCAAAAAGTTACTGTCATGTTGCATTCCAATAGAAAAAAAATAATTTATGTAACATATTTAACAGTAACAATTTGATACAGGTTGATTAAAAATTGGTATAAAACTTTTGTAGCTATTTGCTAACAAAAACTATTCATTCACCGCTCTAAAATCTATCAACCTGTATATTCGTTATATACTCGTCACGAAAGAGAAAGTGATTTACTTTATTATTGATTTGCAAAATGTAATGTTTATAATGGGTTTATTTTTGTATTACAGATTACCATTTTACTATGCACCCTGTGCTCTTTATTCGTCTTTACTTCTGCCAGACCTGACAGCGCTGGACAACCACCATTACCTGGTCCCGGGCTTTCATATGGTAAGATGAGTTGAATTTGACGCTATTATGTATGTTAGAAGGTAACGAAGCGTGTACATATAAGCTCGCAGGTTAATTAATTAAAGGTTTTACTCCTTAATCGTCAATTACTTGAAGTGGTCGAAAGAAGTTGTTTTAGCTGCTTCGAGTCGCTTGTACTAGAAATTTTTAAGAAAAGCCCATATCCAACAGTAAGCTTCCTAAGACTTATTAACAATAAACAACCAAAATAAAACATAAAAACAATATTATGAGCTTATTGAACAATCAGTGAACTATAAAGTGCATTATCCTAGTAGAGACTAAAGTAATACACGAATTTTTATACGACAGCGCTACCGGAATCGCTGTACCGCGCCTTAAGTACGTTCGGGGTAATGTAGACTCGCGTTGGCGTTTTTACTCTTATTGGTCGGCTTTAATTGCGACGTGGTTTCCTATGGTAAAGCGGTCTCGGTAGCACTATACCTATTTGACAGTGATACGAGAGCTATCAGCGAGCGATAGTGATGATAAACTAATTTTTTAATCTATCTGCTATTTTTGGTTTCCTTGAGCACAATTGTAATATACTGAAGCGGTTGTGCATATATATGTATATATAAATATATATGTATGTGTATATATATGTATGTATATATATATATATATATATATACAGATCGAGGCAGACCTGATGCCAGATTGGTTGACGAGGTCGTTTCTATATTATATGTATATGTATATATATATATATACATATAATACTTTTTGTGCTTTACAGAATAAAACTGACATTTTCTATATGTGTTTCAGGCGGTATTCCCTATGGCAGTGTAAGCGGTAACGTTGCGGAATATTTTAAGCAAAAAGCGTCACCTCTTGGCAGAAGTCAGAACTACGGTGCCACAGCGCAGGGTGTTGATTTTGTACCTATTGAACAGTGGCTATAAAGCGGAGTACGTGAAAATAGTGCTAGTCTGTTTTAATAGATGGCACTGTAATTAATTAAAATTTAAAAATTGTTACTTTGTTAAGATTGTTATTAAGTACAAATTAGAAAATTAGTGCATTTTGTAATTATATTTTTTTAAGTTTTTTTTGATTTTAATTGTAAATATAACAAATAATTGACATTTGGAAATATCTCTTACGAAAAATCTTTGTTTTAGCGTGTATTTATTTCCTTGTATATATAGATAGTAATTTATAATATTTATTAAAGTATTACAATTTTTATATTTAACATAAATAGTCACATCGTTTTTGATGATGCAAATTTATTGAATTTTATATAATATTAGCTACTCATCAAATTGCAATTCAAGAAGCTATTGTCGAATGCCAATAGACAAAAAACATAAGGTAACATATTACAGTGTTCACTTTATTTATTGAATGAATGTGTAATAAATAAATTAAACTTCATTTATTTATATATTAATGTCAGCGGATAAAAATAGCACACACTCAAAAATTTATTTTTTTATGGACACAAATAACGATCGTTAACACTAAAATTAGCTAAAATAATGGAAGCGTGTAACTCGGAAAAGCGAGCGGTTGGACGTAATAGAAGTCGAATTAATCCACTTGTGATTGTCAAAGCGTTACCTAGCAATCTATGCTGCTGAAAAATCAATTTTAGCAGTATTAGAGAATTTTAAAAGATAAAAGTTTTCTATCATAACTGAATGGAAACACTATTGTGCATAGTAAACCGCATGGCTATGTAGTTTCCATAATGAATGCTTGTATTGGCGATATTCGATTGGTACTGGATGCTGCTAGTCGTTCTGGCTATTACAGCTTCTTCGGATTCAGCTAATTTTAAAAAGATCTACGTCTGAAGCATCGCCTGATGTATTGTATTGACTAATTGTTATCTACTCGGTTCAGCTAAAACATCATCGGAGAAAAGGATCACACCTTTCTCCGAAAACCGTATTTATATTGACAAATTTACATGGCTATTTATAAATCTGCTGGTATAATATCATAAAGGATTTAGACAGTCGTGCGACGTATGAATGGCACATTGTGGCATTACTTAAAATGTGTCGTCTGTTGCGGCGGCGTTCTTGAAGGCGAGTCGCATTTCTAACAAGATCTTTCTTCGCACAAAGCGTGTCGTCGATTGTGCGATTGTATATAGTTTCTAGTGAGGCAGCTACAAGATAAAATAATTCCTGTCTTATGATCCTAAATCTTAAGGACATAACAACGGTTCTCAGCGCAATTTCGGCAGCTAAGGAAAGCGTTAACGCATGTAAAAGTGGCGGAAAAAACTATGAAACGATTCTTTCGAAGATTGGAAATTTATAATTAACATTAAAAAAAGGATATTCATAAAAATAACTGATATCAATGCGTATAATTAAATGTTATGGATGCAAACTCAGAAAGCTAATTATCGTTAAGCATTCTTTATAAAACTATATTTGTAAAGAGCAACTGTTGAGTTTCTCGCCGGCTGTTCTTAGCAGAACTGCCATTCCATAGCCTATTTATTATTAGCCATGTAATAGCCTATTTGAATAAAGAATATTTTGTTTTTTGAGAAAACCTGCCCGGCACACGATATGTAATTTTAGTTTTTTTTTTACTTCTCTTATACTACTGCGCAAGTACCATTTGTAGATTCCGCGGGTTTGAAAGAGCAGGACGCCAAGGAGGCTTAACCTAACACTTTTTTAAGGTAGTGAAGCTGGAAAGTCCCCGCTTCGGCCGCTACATCCTACATTTCACCGGATTGGGCATGCCGCCGTGCTTTTAGATGTTTTAGACTGACTCATTGGACTGATTTATTTGACCTTGGCTAGCGTAATATATAATTCGTGGATAATACCCATTTTATCTATGTCTTAAAGGCGCTCGGGAGGACCGACCTCGCTTTGGTCGGTTGGTAATGCTTGGCCAACATTACAACAACTTTGGACCTTAGGAGCTTGGAGCATAAGTTGCGAAAGTAACTTCAGCATTGTTTTTACCTAGAGTTAGTTGTGATTGGCGACTCCTAGGATACACGAACAGACTTGCCAACGATGTTGGTTGGTTTATGAACGGCTGTGTCGAAGGACGACGTCGTTTTGTCTGGCTGTAACTTAAGTTAAAATGCCTTCACTGTAAACTAGAAAATAATTGTTAAAAAATGGTAATTGTCAGTATGTGTGACACTGTTTGCATAACCTTCATTTGCTTCATATACAATCGAGTGTTAGACGTGAATGTGCGGCAAAAACATGTTCACTTACGAACTGTGGGTATTCGCAAATAATTCAACAACGACAATAGTGGGTTCTGTCGTGGGAACACAACACAATACAACAGTTCTCTCAACTGTTGTAATTACTAGTAAGGCGTGGTTGTTTTTTGTTAACAGGTAGATATAAATACCTTACGAATGGCGTAATATACATGACTATACTTGAGTAATCGATATAAGAAATTTTTTTTTTTTCACCATTCAAGGATAAAAATCGTATATACGAAGAATACCTATATCATCTCGTCAAAATCCCTCCAGAGCTTTAATATGAAGTTCAAAGACCAATTTGCGTCATCAGTGATGATCTGCGTCACTGAAACAGGGTCTCTTACAAGCCTCATTGGTAACCTTACAGTTTGCTACAGAGAAATGGAAAGGAAATTTTTAGGGATATTTCTTTGAGACAGAATCTATAGTAAAGTGATTCGTTAATGTATGAAAGTAACTGTTATTGGCCAGCGGATTGGCATGTTTATTTGACGCATATTTTAATGTAAATTCTCTTTTATATTTTGTTTCCTGAACAGGGATATACAGCCTCCTATTTTTACCTTCCCTATCTCATCCTTCTCAATTTCTCTCTTTATTCCCTATTTCATCCTTCATATTTTCTATCATTCAGTATACATTTAACATATAGCATTCACTCACATTACATTTACGCTTCGCCTCCCATCCCTCGCCACTCTTCTTGTTTCACGGTTTTGTTTTGCCTAATTACGTCACCCACCACCTTCCAACAAAACTACAAGAAATTAGCTCTCCTCCTCTTCCAAAAGGGAAGTGATGTTGAATTAGCATGTTGAAATGTTACTGGGTAGAAGGCAACATAGCGCACAGAACGATTTTTCTTCATCTTTTTAATGCCGAAGTCTTATCGAAAAAAGAGTCTTTTTTTTTAAAGGTCTGTTGTCGTTTTTACAACGCTGGTCATGTGCATCGACGAATCTGGTTGCGTTATAGGTTATCACATTTAAATTCTGTTATTTATAAAGGGGGTAAAGTATCTTCTTTCAACGTCCAGGTCTTTTACGACAAGGCGTATTTGTGATCACTTTTAAAAAATGATTTTAAGGTTAAGCAACTAATTTCCAAGCTGTTTTATTAATTAATCCTGTACGTTAAATATTTTGATTAGATGAACCTATTAAATTATTAAGATTTCATTTGTGAGATATTACTACGCAGTTTATTGTAAAGGGGAACACAGTTATCACCATACCCTACACCGATAAGGTGAAACGAAAACGCTTGATACATGCCGCTCTCAATTGGATTTCTTGGAAATATTTGGAGTAGGTTTATGTCTAGGAGTTGACAATAATAGAATAATGATAACAATATAAGTCAAAGTCAACAATAAAAAGTCTTTATTTGTAAGAAGTAATTATTGAATGAATAAAAAAATATAAAGTTGTTTTTTAAATAAACATAACCACGACGTAATAGTAACATAACAGTATGTTCTCTTCAAGTTACTGTTGATAAACGAAAGTTTAACCATAATAACCCATTGAAGATAATCGTCTCTTGAATAAAATCCATTGATGTCCGAGACGCGGTTTCTGTGACGCAAGTATAACATTACTCACTCATTCTTAGGATGCGTTTACATTACCTAGTGGAAGCGATTTAAATAGAAAAGTTTTCTAAACATTTAAGTTTTAATTAAGTCTAGATTTTACACTTTATATTTATTACTTTATTATACATATTATAAACATAATACGATATAGTACAATAGGTACTTTTATCAATCCACGATTTTTTTAAATATATTTTAATTTTTATTTATTTCTTATGGTGTATCAACACCATGTCATAGTCAAGGAGATAATTGAATAAAAATCAGACCGCACTTTTTATTTTTAATGTTACCACAAATATTAAATTAAGTAATATTATAGATTGTACAAAACTTTTACTTATCGTAATCCTTCTCGTACAATGTACCCGTCAACTGCCTGTTTTCTATCTTCTTTCTACGTCATGCTGTGGCTATTTGTAAGAAATTTTCGTAAGGGTTGAAACCGCCCGAGTATAGTAATGCTATATATTATAATTATATGTTTTTTTTTAAACTCCTGTTTTACGTAAAATAAAAAAAAATCTACCATAAAATTACATTATAAATTTTAATACTTAGGTTTGTGTTAGTATGCAGTAAATAAATTTATACGATTATTGAAACGCTCTCTTCCGCACTATGTTCTTTACTTTAAGCTACACCTGTACATTTATAATGCTATCGACGAATATTCGATCCACGTTTCAATTTCGGTATTTTCAAGCTCATACCGTGACGTATTTGGCAACGGAATGACAATTTCATACAACGACAGAATTCGCCGAAGGGTAACGGTACATTCGCAATTGGTTGTAAATTAATTATTAGGCTCACCCTAGTGTATGTACACCCTTATGTTAAAACGCGATATGTTTGTTTATGTCCTTCATTTTTATCTTTATCAGGAATAATAGTCGTAGTAATATAAGACTTGGTGCAGCAAAATGTCCTGGCAGTTGGATGAAGTCGTGCCAGTACGGCCGAATGCATGAAGGACGTTGTTGACAGGCCGGGTATAGGAAATTACCTCGACTTGTCCAAGCGAGAGACATTTCCGGACGTGTTTCTACGCCTTTGCTAGCCCCGTATTTACCTGATGTTTGTTAACCACCACAGTATATATTTGTTCCTCAAAGTGAGTCCACATGCAATGATGACGATAGCATTGCAGACGGCTTCCAAATTCAAATCCTCGTTAGAATTTAAATTCGAACGCGCAAGAATTACTTAAAACAAAATCTTGTAGCCATAGTGGCCAACAATACAAACCGTTCTTACGTGAATACTACATATGTCACGTAGTTTAATATTCATGTAATGCCTAAATATGTTATCGTGTCTTATCTATGAATAGCATATTTGAACCTTCGCCAATAAGAAAATATTATTCTTAAAAAAATTCTGTTTAAAGTAATTCTTTTTAATAAAAATCATTGTTAGTTTTATTTTGTGGTATTTAAATTAAGAAATTCAATGCCTTTGCGACACGGAAACAGACGATGCATATTTATCCATGTGAAAAACGTTTCACAGTCAATTTTTTAAGCCTCCATTTTTGGGACCTTTCGTTCCCCTGTCATTTTTTGGGACAGAAGTTTTGATTTTACTAAGTTTTTCAATGTTTGACATTCTATCTTCTTCTTTCTTCTACACTTTCTTTCATTCTTGTTGCTTTTTTTACTTATCTTCTATGTATCGCCTTCCATCTTATAACAGAATTTTTTTTTGAAATATAATATTTTTAACATATTTTAATTTATTTCCTAATATATATTTTCTTTTAAAATTCTCGTTTGATTTTACCTTAATAGCTATTTATTCATACTTCTACTTTTTTAATGTTCTCTTTCTATATTAGTTCTTTTAAATGCCTGTTTATTCTTTGTAATTAATTTACAAAACATTCAACGACTGACCATTGTTATTTATTTATTTACATTGAAAATTTAACTTATAAAAAGATGAATGAAATTATGAAGGTAAACAGTGATTTATTTTTATATACACGAACTGCGGTCCACCGTTCGCTCCGCGAACTTAATGGATGAGCCATCGAACCCTTGCAGGTGTAGATGGTGTGGTAGCAGGTGTGCAATCTTAACTTGGCTAAAGAATATTTCTACCAAATTTCAAGTCTCTAAATCTTATAGTTCCGGAGATATCGTGATGAGTCAATACAAAGGGGAAACGTATTTTATAAACTATATAATGTGGAACTAATATTTCAAAATATTAGAAAAATTAAATTTTTTCATTTTGTTTGATTACGCATTTTAGTAAATTAGCTTGGTTACGCGTTTCGAATATTTTATCTAAGTTATCACGCTTATATTATATTAGGATTTTAATTTAAATGCTTTTAATAAATAAACAGATTTAGTTTTGGATTGAAGCAAAAAATTAAAAACAACCAATAAAGTGCACAGAGGAAGTAAGGTAACACAAAACCAATTCTTTATTCTCCGAACTTTATTTTTTCGACGACAGATCATTATTCATAAAACGTAATCGTCATAACAGTATGTCAGAGACATTCATAATACGGTTTTTGATGTTTCTATTGACGACTAATTTTGACAGCCAGTTATGTTAAGAAAATTAAAACAATTTTTATTTTCACTTCCAATTTCAAAAATAAATATCTACATTAATTTTTTTCATCGCGTCTTAACTGAAAATAAAAATATACAATTGAATTGGTTGAGTCGTTTTTGCGCTTTGCGCAGATACGATTAGAAATCATCGATGGGTCTATATACGCCTTCAATTTTATTATCTGTAGTGTTTTTAAATTTGGCGTCTTAGATAGTGGGTCCAAAAGATAAGTTAAAGGATAAGGCTTAGCAGGTTCTTAGCTACTGTCCCTAATGTGAAGTTTCCAAGGGATTTTTATCAAATTTTTTTTGAAAAACCCTCCCATGCCATTTTAACTGATCATTGCGCTACATCGATTTCTTTAGTCTGTCTACAAATCTCCTTATCTTGATTCGAATCAGTATAAAAATCTATTTACTGACCAGCATTCGCTAACGACATTTAATAAAAATATACCGCGTGGTCTAAAATTCCCGCTACTATCACATGATATGAAAATAATTAAATAAAAATTAATTAAATATTTTATTATTAGGTAGTAATTACGAAAATATAAATACAGTAATGAGATCTCAATGACATTTTAAACAACGCGCACACATTATTTCCCGCGTTTAAAAGACCTTGTATACTTTAATCAATGCAATTATCTACCAGTCTGTCAAAAAATCGTCACCGATGGGTGCTTCTGTGGTCTTGGTTTCACTACAATGGTAAGACTATATACATTAATAAAAACTTTTGTAGGAAGGATATGTTTTGTAAAAATAATATGGTGGTTCCCTTTCCTTATTGGGTAACTCTTTCGGAAGTCGTGTTCAGTACATTCTCTGGTACCGTACACACCTAACCCAAAACTATTCCGTGTCATGCAGAGGACCAAGAAACTAAGAGAGTACGTACAGATGTAGTACATCTAGTGTTTGGCTCGTTGAAAATGATTATTCGGTTTGTGTTTAAAAACAGCGTCTTTTTGTTTTACTAGCACCTATTTTTATTTTTCAATATGATTTTAACAACTGAATTGTATACAGTTTATAATAATTCCTATTTTTGTCATACCTCCTATCCTAAGTTTTGTTCGTGTTTATAATGTGCTGCATCTTTTTGCAGTATTCAAAAAATATGGGGCGACTCTCAGTGTCGCCCACCAGGCAAGCAGGTAAGTTTTCTTTCTCTTTTCGCTTTCCCAGCTCTATCTCGCTTAGAGATAGACAGTAGTCCTTCAAACACGATACAGTCAGTTACCAGGTGCTATGTAGTTTCATTTTAATTTCACCATGGGTAAATAAGACACAGTTACAGGGGATTTTTATTAAAAAAAAGTTACAGGGGCGCAATTGCAGGATGCTTATGTATATTGGATATTCTTCCGTTGCAGGAGAAACGTAATGGTTATGGCGGAATCCAACTGGTTAAAACTATGGTTTGCTTCGATTTTTTTTATTAAAACTACGGTAAAGCCTTAGATTCTGCCTTGGTTTCGACGACAGTGTCCTCAATGGATTAGGGTAGAGTGGCAGCTGTCTGGCAGTTATTATAAAACAATTAACGCGCGTGGTTTTGTGATAAACACTAGGGTGCCGAATCTATAATCATTTCGGATCTTGAGAAAATAACAATTAATATTATTCTTTCACTAGGTTACCATCGTAAAATGAATCGTATTTTCGACATTGAGAAAGCTGACGAAAGAAGTCTTGAAGAGTTAGAATCTGGATTTGAAAATTGTATATTTTTTTTACATTCAATTGACTTCGCCGTTCTATTCAAATACATTGTAGTTAAATAAACATTAATTTCACAGTTAATTGTTTAACCTTTGCAGTAATTGCTAACTGTAGGTACTCAGCGAAACGAATTCTAGTGAATAGAAAATCAATGGAAGAGGGAACTGCACTTCCTTAACTATTTTATGCGGGTTTGAAAATCGAATTACTTTTTTTATTCGTAAGAGCCACCCAAATAAAAAGAGGTTTTATATGTCACTGGCAGTAATAGCCCATTTTAATTAAAAAAAGAGAAATGCGATCACTAGAATAATGAATAGCCGATTTAATAAAATGAATAAAATATATTTCACACTATTATGTTATAAACAAAGTAACAGTTTAAAATACGGTAAGATATGCAACAAAACAAAAACAAAACATAAACTAATTAGATAATGTATAAAATCATTTATAATTAAATAATATAATTGTATATAAAATTAACATTTCTGAATACGAAATCTGTTGACAAAAAAAATATTATTAACCAGGAAATAAGAAATATGATCAATATGATAATGTATTATTTTTATTAAAATTTTACAGATGTTTCAAATTTAATGTTGTTATGTAAATTTTCGACATGGTCGGTTGCTATTACCTGAACAACATTACCACCGCTTCGAAAAACGTTAGCGAACATCTATAATCTAGAATGATTTCCTCAGTAAGAAAATTTAACAAATGCTTTAGTGTTATGAATACCCATAAACCTCACAAATGATTTGTCGAACTGCCATCTTTAATTAGACTACTACTTTGTTACTAACAATGTAAAAGTTACAATGTAAATTTTAGTTACTTGTATTATTTTTTTGCTTGTACTTCAGTTTTACTTATGGTCAAGTTACGTTTTGTTAAATTAGATTAATAATAGATGAGCCGGTAGTAGGTACGACCCTACTAGGTAGATTTTACCTATAAGAGAAAATAGTGTAAGAAAAATTGTAAAAAAATTATGAAACGCTGTTGTGCCTCGCAGCTGGGAGAAGAAAGATCCGTATCAAATAGCGGCAACCCTCTCCCAACTGTCTGCGTTTAGTTAAAGCGAAAAATAAATATTGTAAAAAAAAACGCTACCATTTTTTAGAATGAATAAAAAAAAACTAGGTAGATCGAGGACATAGTCAAAGTCGTGGCAAATCACTAGATGCGCGTAAATAAGTTCGGTCATAGTGGCGATCTTTGACGAGGCCTGTACCTTGCAGTAAGCGTCTATCTACTATCACAATGATGATGACGATGATGAGACTAATAGTACTACTATTTGTACGTTAAAAGACTTCGTATAGTTCGTAAAGTTTATAGTCTGTGGCAGTCTAAAACAAAAGTAAATAAATAAAACATATTTCAAAGGAAACACTATTCGTGCATTGATTTTAATACAAAAGTTTACGTACAAAAAAATTACTTTAAATTTCGAAATTTAATAATGTAATTATAATTTTATTGTAACGCTTTAAGGTATTTTTTGTTCATTACTTTTTGACGCAAAAAAAAGTAAAATTATACTTTTTCATTTAAAAAAAATTAAGCGATAATACAGTTTGGATATGATTACTATGAATACTATAATAAATATACTTTTTAAAGTGATCACAAAAATGCGTAAATTTGATATTCGATCATCTCAAACCAAAGCGCACTTGGTATCCTCGAAACATTAAGTTCTAGGATGATATTATGCAACAGCGCCACGCATAATGATTTTAGTTGGTACCAAATCGGACTCTTTTGTCATTCTTCTCATGAAGTACGCAATAAATGACCGTAAATACATATACAACGAAACTGAAAAAAAAATATACAATAAACATTAGTAAAGCTATATATTATAAAATTTTATTTATATCCGAGTTTATTTATAGTGATAATTCATATTTAAAAAAACACACAAACATTACGCTAATTGAAAAGAACACGTCAATTCAAAATATTTTACTGCAATAGATTATAAAAAAAGAAAAAAGAGGATAAAGTATATGAGTATGTAAGTGTGTTGAAAGTATATATGTTGAGTGTTTATGGAGTACATATTCGTTTAATATGTTTATTATATCTCATATGTTGTATGTATATATCATTTGCTGTCAATTAATGTATGGTAAATGCTATCCAAAACTTAAAGGTTTCGTAAATAATAAATAACATACTGATAATGCAGTAACAAATAGCGTTTTCAATATTCTTAAAATATATATTTTAAAATATGTAGACTGTAGACTTTGTATTAGTATGTTGCATTCAAATCGAAAAATAAATAAATGTAATTTATTACATAGCGATCAATAATTTATTGGAAATAGGTATAACATATTTAAAACTTTTTCCTTAAAATGAGCTTTACATTTTGAACAAAGTGTACCAAAAAATATTATCAGCAAATGAGATCACCCTGATTTGACTTTATGGATACATATATAGATATAATTTTTATTTAAATGATATGAAACTTTTAAAAGAACTCTAATTGACCGTCATCTCATTATTGATTTCATTTTTAATTTATTTTATTTTCGACTCTACACTATTCGCAATGTATTATATTTATGGAGAAGAAGCAGCAAGAAACTCCACAACAACACGTTTTTTAACAAAACAGATTGACAAGTATACACTTTAACAGATATAGCCTGAATTAAATCAAAATAATAAAGCAACGTAATTGCCAAGGATTATTGTCATTTAAATATTCGTTTATTAAATAATAAACCTTTTTAATTTACTTTTAATAAGTACTTTGAATTTCATAAATGGTAGTCCAATAATGTGTTGCGGAATATTATTAAAAAACTGATTTAGTTTATTACAAATAAATTAGACTTTTTGCAGTCAAAACTCTGGTACAGCAAATTGCATTATTATTATAACCAAAAGCTTTAAATGTTTTACACTTTTGACAACAAGTACATATGCAATAAAGGAGAAGTTACGACGATTCTCCGTCAATAGGTCTAACTTGATTTGCTACATTTTACTAATTATGTCATTGAGGCACTGACGGACTTCGACTATGAGTTAAACTTGAAAAAGGTCAAAATATTAATTTCAGGAACAACTCTTGAATTATCAGAGACACGCGTGACATACCATGGATTAACACCATAGAGGTCATTGGCACCACTTTTGCCATGGAAGCCGCTCAGCCGTATTACTCTAGGACGCCGCAGGCATATAAAACGTACGACAATATCATGCGCTGTCAGTCTGCAAATATTCGCGGCATCAAGATGGCCCTCAAAGTGAGTATATTATTAATTATTCTCCCACGCGTAATTTTCGCACTTGTCATAAAATTAAATATTTTTTAATTAAAAATTTAAAAAGCTATCTAAATATATCGGTGCATATTGAAATGTACATTTATAATTTATTGGGCATTAAAAACATACATATATAGATTAATTCAATTTAATTTGTAAAAATCAATGAGGAATACACGGGAAGTATATTATCTGTGGTACTTAAAAAAACCTGTGTTAGTGTTTTTAATCTATGGCTTTAAGTTTTAATGTATTTAACAAATTTAAATGTCAAAATTCAGAAATTCTTTTTTCAAAATACGACCGATTACATCCGCCATTGACGCCAAGTTGATTCTACCAACAGTTCGATTGATAAATACCTAAATCTTAAAAGAACAGACGAAATAATCTTACCAGTATATCGTATTTCAAAGAATATAAGATGATTTATTTAAATTACATTGTAATGGCAACCTTTATCAATGATTAATAATTTTAGCTTACGATAATAATAATTATTACTTTTATGTTTATTTGTCAAATTGGAACAATAAAAACTTCAAGAAGGAAGTTTATTAGATAGATCCTTATTTAATATTTCGGTGTGGATGTGGCTCGATGTGTTTTTGATCCATCGAAAAATCATAGTAGGGTTAGCAAAGATGATATTTATATCGCGAAATAATTTTGTAGAAGTATAAAAATGTCGTTTGCATACGTAATAGAGATTTTTATGCGCAAAGATTCCTGATCATTCTTATATCAAAAGGGAGACAAAAAATAGATACAATTCTTAAAAATTGAATAAAAGTAATCTCTATAACAATATTAACGTAGTAATACTAAATGATGAATCTACTTAAAAGAAACAAGAATGGACTAAAACCTTCTTGGAAATCGTCTTAGCTTTAAGTTTAGAAAGAGATATATCTAACGAAATAGACCCCCGTAACATTTACTTTAACTAATTAAATAGTTATTCTTATATAATTGGTATAGTAAAGAACGTTGTACTGAACCATTGATTATTTATCATTTAATTGATTTTATTTTTCTATCTCTGTTGCTTTATTCTTTCCGACACAAATGCGATCTAAGGCAGTTGATGTTTTTATTTATAATTATGTATTATATCGTATTTATTATAAGTAAATATACTATATACATATGTATGTGTTTGTATATACGTATGTTTTGTTTATATATACGCGTTATCTACCTGTTATTTATCTTTCTACTGTTTCCATACTATGGTTGTCTGGAAGAAATTTCTTCGTGTGATGAATCCGCCCATTGTACTTTTTTTTACTATTATGCAACTATATACATTTCAACGTATACAATAAAAACTAATAAATTAAAATTTAGTACGTCTTTTTTAAACAAGTGTATATGCTTTTACAATAAAGACCCTTTTAACTTCTTGACATTATTGTTAAATCAAGTTAAAGCTTTCATTAAATATAAATTCATTAAATTGATATTTTAGTGTAAAAGATTGTATAGTGATTATACAGCTTGAGAATTGACTTCTCTAACTACTGCATTAAAAATATTTGTGAAAGAGATATGTAATATAAAACGCAACAGACTTTTTTACGGGCTCTTATTATATCAGGACGTATTTGTAGCTACTTATTTTAATTTTAAATATGCTTAGTGCGCTGAATTAAATTTATTAAATTCAATCATAACGGAATTTTATGGTAATATTTTTAATCTGTACACAGGTGAAAGATAACTTTACATTTGATTTGTGACGATTTAGTGTACTGAGGTTATATGTAGTCGCTTTTTTTCCTGCTAATATTTTAGCTAAGGGCTTCATAACAACCCGTTTATATTTCATCTATTTGCTCTACGATATTTAAAATTTAATACAAAATAAGTTTGATGTGTCTCTATTTTACGATAGTAGAATATAATAATAAATATTGAGGTCAATCTATGTGATGTATTTCACGCGTGTGAATTAAAGAAGAACGTATGTGTACATTCTAAAGTACATTGTTTCATTGCATATACTGAAATTACACAGTAGACATAATGTCAGACTTACTATGTAGTGGTTATAAGTTACTAGCTGGTAATCCCCAAACCTTCTGGTTTAAACAGGTAATTTAGTTCGATAAGGTGCTATTAATGTACAAATGGTTGTTAAACATTTGTGCGTCGAAACATAATACTTTAATATTCCATTATATATAGTTTTTTCTTGTTTTTGGTCCCTGTTTTGGGGACCTTTCGTTCCACCCATATTTATGTGGAAACAGGGATTTTATTTTCTATATTAAAGTTTTCACTTTCTTTTATTATATTTATTCTCTCATTGCCCACAATATTTATCTTTCTGTCTGTTTTATTCCATAATTCATTCTATTTTCTCTTTCGCTCTTTATACCTTTTATCTAGTATTTAGATTTTAGAAGGGATTATTACTAGCCCGCTGATAAATGCGCATGCGGCAAATAATGCTAATTACACAACTGCCACCGTTACATCACTCAACACGTGTTTCACCCCTCCACGGGGCATCTTCAGGAGTTATGTTACACCGATTAGTGCCAAACACTCTGTGATGTAACAAGCAACGCGCTGGCGGGCGGTGCACTTTGTTGCACGACTACCACTGCATGTGCGAAAATGGCTAAATATTGCTTCTTTTCTTACTTAGGATGGACTTCCGCAAAATAACGCCTGATTCCATTAAATATTCATTAAATATAAATTTAATACTCTCATTTAGAAAAGGTTTCAGGTCCAATATTAAGTAAAAACAAGAAAAAACACAACAAAAGCAATTACAAAGGCTTGATTAGAACGATAATTTACTTGGGATTAATATGGAATCCAGTCAATTACAATTTATAACATTGCAACGAAAGCAATGTACATAATCAGTAAATATATTAATATTACTACTGCATTCGAAATATGTCTATAAATTATTGTTGCTCTCTTGCACGGTGGATTCGGATCGCATAAGAGAAAAAGGTGTAAAAAAATTGCAAAATCACTTAATTAGTTTTAAAACACATACATTTTTATGCGGTGTTTAGAAACCAAAATGGATTTTTAACTAATATACCACAAAAAAGTGGGAGTCAGACATAGTAATTACGTAAGGTTTTAAATTATCTACGTGATAAATTGTTTTTATGCAGTCTAAATAATCTCAGATAGATAATACTCGCATTTTCTTGTGGTAAACTGATTTCAAGTCGCTTTCGTCACTCGATAATGTTGACCTTGCATTCGTTTACAGTTGACTCTTTTCAGTAACTAGGTAGTCGGTGAGCAGTTCTTAAGACGTCTCTCTTTTCACTAAACGCTTGTATATCTGCTAGCGTAGAATACTCTATTACTTCGGTAAATTTCACAAAGGCGCTTGTATAATCTGGAGAAACTAATAGTTGTCAGCAAAGAGAGTAAATAGGCCAGAGAACGGTCATCTACTTGCTGGACTGACTCAATTTCAAATCCGTGCAACACCACCGTGAACGGTTCCTTACAATTTTCAGAAAATAGAAAAGTCTAGAAAAAGATAGCAGCTTAAACTGACTCGTATGCGAACTCAAGAGACCAAGAAAACAAAATATACAAGATCCTTCATAATATTTTTTTAGCGATAACTTCGTCAACTATGTTCTAAGTTAACGGAATTTTCGCACCAAAAAGACCCTATAAAGGCATTTTGCGTAAATTGTCTTAGTTGTTAAACGGTTTTATTTAGTTCGACCCATACCGAATTTGTTTATTTATTTGGGTCAAAATTAGAAATTAAAATTTAAGCACCTTCCCGTTGTCAGATTGATCTGAAATTTGGTACACACATTTAATTTAGATGACAATACAATATAATAAAATCAATCTAATATATAAAAATCTCGTGTCACGGTGTTCGAACTTGAACTCCTCTGAAACGGCTTGACTAATTTTTACCAAATTTAATATGCGTATTCAGTAGGTCTGAGAATCGGCTACTATCTATTTTCTATACCCCTAAGTGATAAAAGTTGTTCACACTTAATTTTTTTTTTTAACGAAATTTTTTGTTTTTATTTTTTTATAATACAGCATACAAGAATACATACAACCATAAATTTTCACCCCTCTACGATCAACCCTTATTTTTTATTTGTAAATTAAAATATCAATTTTTTTTTGCAAAACAACGTTTGCGGGATCAGCTAATAACGTTATAAATCTAAGATGGCCGCCGATATAAAATGGCGGATTACATATTTTTCCTTAACCCTCTCAATATGGGTATGAAATGAAATGGCTACAATAGTAAAACACGATGATTATGTCAAAATTTAAAATTCAAGATGGACGCCGTTCACCACAATATGGGTATCAAAAAACCGTTTAACTTAAAAGTTTTTTAAATGTATTTATTTTTAATACATATTATGTACAATCATAATTTCCAGATCACACTGTTGGTTTGCTGTGCGCTCGTTTTAGCAGTTTCTGCAGCACCTGCTGACGTGGAGCAGTTGAGCGAAGGAGGTGCTGCGAAGGAGGATTTGCAGACTGCAGCATCACATTGGGGAGGCCATTGGGGTGGTTACGGAGGTTATGGCGGCCATTGGGGCGGCTGGGGCGGGTACTACCCTATCTACGGCGGATATTTATCATATCCACTCTACGGAAACGGATACGGATGGCCATACGGATATTACGGACACCACGGATACTGGTGGAAGTGAAACGTATTATTAAATATATGAGAGCACATGCCAGTATTAGTTTTAAAAACCACAGAGTATATATGGATGTATGATGGATTTTCTAGTACAATATAAATACAGGGTGATTGGTTATAGATGTAAAAGCAAGTATAATACAGCCTATGGCATAACCAATAGTTTCAGAAATAATAATGAAGAATTAATGATAACGTAGTACGAAAAATCGTCTTCAAAGTTCGTATTACTATAAATTAAAATTATTTATTGCTTACTATCTGACTCTGTAGACTTTATAGTGCCATTGCGCTTTCCATTAAGAGAAATAAATTATTGTAAAATATTTCAGAGTGATCGGTTTATACAGGTTGTTTGGAATTAGGTTTAAAAACTCTAAAGCTTTTTGCTTACTAACCAAAACGGTACATTCACCCATTTAACGATTTATTACCTATAACCAGTCACCCTGTATAAGTAAAAATGACTCAGGGCCCAGTGATGAATAGTTATTTATTAAAAAATAAAAAAACGTTTGTTAATAACTCAGAAAACAGATAAAAAACATTAAAAATACAGTTGATCGTTTTTGATAATTATTAATTGAAATACTATGGCGTAAGTTATCAAAATATTATGGTTTGTTAATTGTAATCTAAATTTGAGACAATTCAATTATATAACATCACACTTGCCGTCGTAATTATCATTAGCTTAAGTAAATATTAAGTTAGACAATACTAAATAATTTAGTTTCATGTTATTTTTTGTAGTGGTAGAATAAATCCTTATGAATATTAAATAAATGTAATTTATTAAATTAAAATATTTACTTACTTAGCTGCTTCATTTAAAGAACGAGTTCTACAAACGTTATCATTCGATTACGTCGTCCTCTGGTGGACATGGACTTCCTCAAAGATTTTCAATAGGATCCTTCTGTGTCCTTCGACTATCATAATAGGGTCGTCTGTCTACCTTGGATGTAATCCTATCCTGAGCTTGTTGAACACTGTCTTCACTTCAGAACCTTAAGGCTCCATCAGCCATCTCTTCTAAGTGCATATCGCCTGCCCACTGCCTTCGACTTGCCAATCCGCTTGGCCACGCCTGTAATATTAATGGTTATTTATTTTTATTATACAAAAATGATTACTTGTTCACATAGTTAAGATATTGCCTCAATTTTTTTATTCGTGGGGATATCCAGCCTAGGATACCCTTTCGCTGCGGGGGCAACGAAAAAGTTATACCGGACTCCTAAAACCTCCGGTTAAAACCCCACGGTCTCCTTGAACGCCTTTTGTTGAGACTACGGGAAAGGTTTCGCATACTACCGCAGTTTCAACGGCACAATGCCTCGACTCCTTACTTGCTGCGGATCACCCCAACTCCTTCGCCAAGGCCATGCTAAGGGGATTGGAGATAGGCGCGGTATAACACCCTCTAACGTCCAGTTCTCCGACTACGGATGGGGAGCTCAAATGTTCACGGTATTGTCTCTTAAGGCAAGAAACATAAGTATATTGTAATAGTACCTATTTAAACTATTTATAATCTTATGTGACCAATGTTAGAGGAATATAAAACAGAACATACCTATGTTTAGTAACAGAAAGAAATCAAAGAACAATCGGGAGGATTAAAGTATACTACATACGATACATTCATCTGTTTGTGTGTGTGCGTGTGTTTATGTGTGAAAGAGATTATGCTTACACTCAGCCCTATATGTGTATAATTACGAGTGTTTCAAACTAAAGAATTCCGATGAATAATAGATTCTACGTGGGTTTTATAAATACTCTGTGATCAAGAAGTAAGGTGAAATTGTGATTTGAAACTCCCGGGTATTAAAAAGGCAGGTAAATTTTATTTCCTCGGTTGGTAAACCGTTTTGAATGATTTTTTGCATCCAAAACGCGCCAAGTTTTTTGTTTGTAGATATTAAATATAAATTACATAGTAAAATGAAAAACTAGTGATGCTTCCCACAAATTTTAACAATTCATATTTTCTATGTTACATTTTTATGTTACAAAAGTTAATTATACTAAATAAAATAAGCAAGCACAGTTTGTGGTCAATTTTATCGTGCAATTAAAGTTAGAAAAAATAACTGTTTATTTATCACAGTCTTAACATAAACATATATAGGTTATATGTTGTGACGAAAAATAAAAATTTTGAACTTGAATTTTAAATTTTGACATAATCATCGTATTTTACTAGTGTAGCCCTTTCATTTGATACCCATATTGAGGAGGTTAAGGAAAAATATGTAATCCGCCATTTTGTATCGGCGGCCATCTTAGATTTATAATGTTATTGATTTTATTATATTGTATTGTCATCTAAATTAAATGTGTGTACCAAATTTCGGATCAATCTGACAACGGGAAGGTGCTTAAATTTCAATTTATAATTTTGACCCAAATAAACAAATTCCGTACGGGTCGAACTAAATAAAACCGTTTAAAACCAGTCCCGGCTTGGCTAGACCCTCCACTAGGTGGATCAGTGACATAGCTAAGATCCTAGATATGTACAGCACATGATTGGCGATTGCGATATTCTTTACTAGGAGTCTAGACCTCGTGGACGTCTATTGACTGACACAATGACGACGATAAAGAAACTTATGAAGAATTCTTATGTAACACCATTCTAAGTAACATTATCAGCACCATTACGTAATTATAGTATGCATGACGTACTCGACTATATATAACATTAAATAAAACATAAAGTTTTGTAGACATTTCACATAAAGTAAAAAGATATCCCGGTATACAAAGCACTACCAATCAATTGTATACATTTTTGCGGTAGTCTTTACTCTAAACATGATAAACCTACCAAATTTTAACGAAATAAGGAAAGCGTCATTTACATTCTGTGTCTTATACGGAAAACTAAATAATTAGATCGATTAAGAAGTTACCAACCATGCAGATTCTGTGCAATTTATTTTGTGATGTTCAGAATTTTGAAACCATTTGAAATGCCAGTCATAAATAACAAAAAGCAATTATTCATTTTTATATTTTCTTATTTGGTATTCATTAATGTATACTTTTTATTTATTGTATGTATATGTGTATCAGAGATCGGATCCCGAAATATAATACTTGGCTACCTATGTTCGTTTCCTTTAAGTAGGAATTGACACTGAAAGTCTTTAAAATAACACCAATTAAACTATGTATCGAGTGATAAATGATTTATTGTTTTTCAAAATAGTCTCCCGGACAATCCATACATCGTAGCATACTGTAAAAATATTGTTAAATTGTTGATGTATTCCTCTGTATCCAGCCTTATTTTGTATATATAAACCGTATTCCACAATTATTTTAGGGAATATATAAAAGTCGAATAATGCAAGGTCGGGACTATAATGAGTATGTGCAAACAGTTTCCCATCTGCTATAGTCACATACCCACTACCACACACTATCCACATACAACATAGTTACATACCCGGTTCTTGCTTTGTTTGAATGCGCTGATGCGATGTTTCTAGACACAAAAAATCTGTTGAGTGGACTTTGATTTAAACTTTTTCTAAAACAATAGGCAAACAAATGTTAATGTTAACTTTTGTGTTTTCTTGTTTCTGATAATAAATATTGGATAATTCCTTGTCCGACGAAAGAATGAGGCCAACCACACGCTTTTTATTCATTCCAATTTTAGACGATTCTTTAAATTTTTTTTAGGTTTTAAGTATTCATAATATAACACCATAGGGTAACCGCAGATTATTGTGACTTTGTTGCGGACTAAGACCGCAAAGACTCGTAAAAATTCTAGAATAAAAATTTTCACGCATTAAATTCAAATGGCCGCTTCCAGCCGTCAACTTATGAAAATAAATCAGCATCAACTCGTGTCTTAGACTCATAGCACAAATGCTTATCCTGCAAATAATTACGCTCATGGATAATTTTGACTGGCGTTTACAAGCCACGGTAATTGTTCTTACTTCACTCTCAATAGAAATGTCAAATGACTTAATTGGTCAATATTACTTCATTCTAAATTTAATGTATTAAAGAAAAGCATTACGTAGTTAGTTTAAAAAACAACTAACATAAAAATATTTTTAAACATAATCCTGGTCCTATAAAACATATATTAACTTACATATAATATTAATTATTTATCCTTTTAAAAAAGTAGAATATATAAAATATCAATTTTGTGTTTTTCCACGACCATACTGTAAATATTTAGTAACGGATTCATTTATAATTCATTGTTTAAAAAATAATTAATTTTTTATTTAGTAAATACTTTTTTATTGTAGATTTATCGCACTATGTGTATCCTATATATAAATAAACCATCACTTTGTATTAAGTCTGAGCAATCTTTAGCTAAAATTAGTTTGCTAAGAATTTTCCACAGGCGTTTATAATTTTTTATGTAACCTTGATAGTAAATTTAGGGTTTACTTTTTTTTTCAAAATAAATATTTTCGTTAAAAACCTTTTTAAGAATTCATATTATTCCATTTAATCAACTTGCCTTTGCAAATAGATCTTCACGGAGAGTTTATTTTGAATATCTTAGGCTAAAAATTTTATAGGTTTTTCGTAATTTTTACTTTATCGTCAATGCTCGCTTTGTTTATATTTCATTAATAATGTATATACTAAATACTATGCTCTGTATGCTATATACTTTATAACCTATACAAACACATGCTGCATACACTCCGAAGATATTTTCGTAAAATACTATTCCGTTTCGTTTTTTTTTCTTAAACTTTCTATCGTAAATTATTTTAATGTGATAAAAATCAAATAAGTCGTGTTATATTTTCAACAAGCGAGTTGGTAGTCAAAGGCGGACTAGTAAGCGATAAAAAAATCTGTTAACATAATCGCATCCTTATTCTGTAATGTTTGTTGTTGTTTGGTCAGAATATATATAAAAAAATATTACCTGTGTATCCGTTTAGCTAATGGAGGTGAATTTCCACCCGAACAAGAGCAGCTCACACGATTCGTGAGAGTAAGTGAACCACCTGTGCTAGTATTAGTTCCTTGAAATCAACTTAAATACCGAACTGAATTTGAATTTACACGATAATTACTTTTAAAAAAATATTGTATTCGTAGTGGCCAGCTGTATAAAACGTTCTTGTGTGAACGCTGCACCAGTAAATTAGCAGAACATGTATATCAAGGCTAAAAAACTATAATAGAAATGTGTTCTATATTTTTTAATTTGAATACAATGAATAATGCAGTCAAAGACATTAAACCAAAAACCTATGTAAAACGTTTTAAAGATTTATTAACATTATTAGAATAAAAACATTTAAGCTTGTTCCGATTTACATAAATTATTCATAGTTCTTTAGATTATTATGGTTTCGTTCATTTTTGTAGAAATGTTTTTATTTAAAACTCAATTAATCAAAACGAAATTCAATTCTCATAAAGATTCCTCTAATTATGATTTGTGCACTCGTATATTAGGCTACATAATTATGATAATATATGTAATATATTAAATTCTAATAATCTACACAGATCTATTATTTATTTCTTTTTTTTCGGAAAAATGGGAAAAAATAAGTCTTATATCTAATAAATGTTTCGGGAGTTTGTGGTTTTCCGTAATTATGTTTTTATTTCCTTTAAACAAACTTGATTTCTCTTTCTCTATCACCTCTCAATCTCTTAGAATATATTCTCGCAAATTCACACATACATATATATTTGTTTACATTAATTTTAATTTTGTAACTTTTACGCCCTTAAATATTTAAGAAGAAATGACAGTCCTGATATAGGTTCTGGTGTTATCTTTCTATCGAATTATTGTTATTAAATAGAAAACTTAGTGTCTCTATCATTATGATGATTTAGTCGTAAAACGTCTGTCCAATGTTGAACACAGGCCTTCTCTATAGATCTCCAATAGTACCTGTTGAAAGCGGCCTGCATTCGGAGTCTTCCGACGACATAGACCCCGTCAAAAAAACGTGATCTTAAAATATTTATGAAACTCTTGGAAAACCAAAGAACGATAAATTTTAAGTTTTTCATTTCTGATATGATTATTTATAATTAACTTTCGCATTTTTTTTTTATTTTGTTACAGCAGCTTGAATCCAGTGACTCCCGATGACCCTTAAAAGGTCATCTTTCCACCTTGTGGACGGATATTCCGTGCGTGGTTTTTGCTCCAGTATCTTCAGACCTCAGCAGCTATTGTTGCGCGCTGTGAAATATATTTAAATGATATTAGACAAACTGCTTCTATTAAAAATAAAAGGGGAAGGCCTATGTCCAATAGTAAAGTTCTACGTTGTACTTGCCTCGATCGATTGTGCAGAGTGCTTTGTGGCTTGACTACTTAGAAGTAAAAATTGTTAATGACTTACCGATCTTTGTGGAAATGTATGGGAGAGGACTATGTGTAGTAGTGGACGTCGTACGTTGCACTTGCTAGTTCATTAATCTTTAGTAAATTCCATAAGAACCTAGCGATCGGTTATGCAGCGTGCTTTGTGGTTTGACTACTTAATACAAAAAATTGTTAATGACCTGCCGCTCTTTTTGGAAATGTATGGGAGAGGACTATGTCCAGTACTAGATGTCTTACATTGCACTTGCCTGTCCACTAGTCTCCAAAAATTCTTTAAGAACCTGGCGGTCGGTTGTGCAGCGTGCTTTGTGGCTTGACTACTTAGAAGTAAAAATTGTTAATGACCTACTGATCTTTTTGGAAATGTATGGGAGAGGACTATGTCCAGTACTAGATGTCTTACGTTGCACTTGCCTGTCCACTAGTTTCCAGAAATTCTTTAAGAATCTAGCGGTCGATTGTGCAGCGTGCTTTGTGGCTTGACTACTTAGAACAGAAAATTGATTATGACTCTCCGATCTTTTTGGAAATGTATGGGAGAGGACTATGTCCAGTACTAGATGTCTTACGTTGCACTTGCCTGTCCACTAGTCTCCAGAAATTCTTTAAGAACCTAGCGGTCGGTTGTGCAGCGTGCTTTGTGGCTTGACTACTTAGAACAGAAAATTGTTTATGACTCTCCGATCTTTTTGGAAATGTATGGGAGAGGACATTGTCTAGTACTGGACGTCCTACGTTGCACTTGCCTGTCCACTAGTCTCTAGAAATTCTTTAAGAACCTAGCAGTCGGTTGTGCAGCGTGCTTTGTGGCTTGACTACTTAGAACTAAAAATTGTTTATGACCTACCGATCTTATCGGAAATGTATCGGAGAGGACTATATCCAGTAGTATAAGTCGTACGTTGTACTTGTCTGTCCACGATTCTCCAGAAATTCCTTAATAACCTAGCGGTCGGATATGCAGCTTGCTTTATGGTTTGACCACTTAGAACAAAAAATTGTTAATGACCTACCGATCTATTGAAATAAATGATTCTATTGAAAATCTTCAGGATTATGTCCAGTGGTCTGTTGAAATAATAATGGAGATTTAGGAATGTATAGTTTAGTTTCTGTGAATAATCATTCGGTCTTTACCAATAACAAACCACAATTCCTATATTCGTGTAATTATCTAAATGAATCTATTGGAATCGCGACGACAGTCGGTGTGCGCGTCGGATTCATTAGATTCGGGGTCGGCAGCGACCTCGCTTCCGAAGAGGTCACGCGCATGACCTTTTGAACCATCTGGCGTCTTATTCTGGTTACGTATTTGTCATCTTCAATTCCGATGACATCTATCTGACGCTATCGATTCTGTAAGCATTCGATATTTAAAAATATCAATTTAAAATGTTTTATAGGAGCTGTCCCAAAAAGACTTCTTTTGTTTGTTACGCACCTATGTTATACATACAAGCTTTTAGTAAAGTCAACATTGACAGATTTTTTTTTAAATTCGATTTATTTTACTAAAAGAAAAAAGTTCTATATGGCTTCTAGTTATTTTTTACCAGGCACATTTTTGCGGTCCCTTTACACCGTATTAAAATTAATTTCTAATTATCTTGTGAACACTAACTTTTACATTAACCTGTATCTCAAACAAATTATAGTGTACACGTAAACAAATAACAATCGAATATTTATTTATACATACATTTACTTATAATTCGCAATTTACATTTATATATGTAACCTTGATAATGTATATTCAAAACGATCAAATCATTAAACTATGAGTGGTTAATAAAATTTATTTGTTGACGATACTCAGAAACGTCCATGACGCGATACATAATAATAAAAAATCTTTTTTTTTTCGTACGTCACACATATATAATATTAGATAAAAATAATATACAAAATAGCTTTTACATAATACGTTAAGTTACTTATGAAGTTATAATAACGGTTGTGTTTATTATTACCATTTACGCTTAATGATGTAAAATAAAGTGAATTTGTTTGTGAAATGTAGATTATTTTATTTATTTATTTAAAATTTTTGTACACTATAGACAATAACTAAAAAAAGAAACAAATTATAAAGAGGTACAAGAGGTGGTCTTATCACTCGAAGCGATACCATACAACTTTTGGGTGAAGATTGAAGATTTGAAGAAGAGGGAAGATTCCTAAGAGATCTTCCAAATCAATTTCGTCCCCTTTAATCCCCATCTAATAAAATGCACTTTTGCCAACGCTTTTTCCAGTCCTCAAAACAGTCTGAAAAGTCTTTTTCCGGTAAAGCCTTCAAGATCCTCTTCGATTCGGTTTTTATATCCTCAATAATGTATAAACGGCGTCCACGCATTGGCTTTTTGAGTTCGCTAAATAGCCAGAAGTCGAATACGGTAGTGGCGGACCGATATGTGACGAGTTTTGGCGCTTTTTTTTCCAAAAAATACGCGATTCCGGCATCCACCAAGATTTGATGCATTTGAAACACAGAACATACACAATATGGTTTTGGCTGAACTAAATGATATTCAAGCTTTAGACAAAAAGACGCTTGGTAAATGCTATAGTCAGACTTACCATACAAAGAAAATAAACCTTCCAACGGACGTTATTGGAACTCAGGCTGAAGAGACTGGACTTCTGTTGGTTCGCAACTGGAACAATGGATCCGGTTGTCTAGACTACTACAGGTACGAGTAGCTCGCCTACTCCGTGAGCAGTTAATACTAGTCATTGTGTTGGATTCTTTGTAGCTATGTCGTTAACTCTTTACGTCAGCTATGTTCGTTTTCCTGGTTTGGTCTGTGGGAGAGGGAGTTACGCGGAATGAGTTGTGGCCTTCACATTTTTTCGCGAACGGACCACAGAGTCGTTAAACGCGCGACCAGAACCGAATATAACCAACAGCTTGCTGGTTGGCAACCTAAGCTACCGCAACTCGAGTACTTACCTGCTGAGTGAGGTGTCTATTCTAGATAACACCTACCGCAGCCGGGTGTAGTTACGGCTAGATTCCATGAGAGCAGGGAAGAGGATGTGCTCACAATTTCTATACCATACCAAGGTTTTAATCGATAGTGCGTTCTTGGTGACATACGGGAAGTGAATGTCTTACAACTCCAACACCAGCATTGAGAGTCAAGTAGTGCGTTCGCGCACGGGGCATTTATCTTAAAGACCACTGCTATCAGAGACGGTGGAGGCAAGATCTACCGTAAATAGGTTCCTACTGTTAACCAGGCGTGCAGTTCCTCTCGAAATAATCAAACGGTTGTAAACTTGGGGACAGTATAATCAGGAAAGTAGGAGAAGGATAGAGAGGGTGATAGTGTTATTGAAAATCATGGTGAGGAGGCTATGTCCAGTAGAGCACTTTCTATGGTTGAAATAATTATGGAAGACATTCATCACTTTGTGGAGATTTGCAATATAAATGCATGTATAAATATTTTTATTCCGTAACTCCATAGTTTTCTAATGTTTATCATAAGTAATAATTAATTTAATTATCTATTAAAATAATTGAATATTAATTACACCGTTTTATGTTACGTTTAACGTTAGTTCACGTTTTATGAAAACGTGTAAAATACAGGCATATCGCTTGTTATAAAAAAATATTTTATATAAAATTGATGGAGTGATTGCTATCTACTTCTTTAAATTTCAAAAACCTTCTGACATTGGATGATAGATCAATTTAGCACTGAAGAATTAACAACAAAACATGTATAAATTGTATCACGTGAAAAGGCACCGTTAAAAACAAACAAAAAGGAACATATTGATTTGCTATGTATAAATAATATGCATTGGTAATTTTTCAAAATCAAAGTAACTTCTCGAAGTGGCTTTTAAATATTTATTAGTAATACGTAAAATAAATTAAATGTAATAATTTTATCATATTTTTTATAAACGTACAAAAAAATTATATCGCGCGGTTTAAGAATAGTCCCCCAAAAGCGCGACCTATTTCGCAATCTATCCCACTAATATGAATAATTTGACTTTTAATGTTAAACGTTGTTCCAAGGCCCACCGGCGCCGACTGTTGACACTTGGTCGCATCACTTAGTTACGCCTTGTTATGAAATAAGTTTTAGTCAGATTCGCTTATAGATATAATACTTATAGCTAGCTGTCCCGGTAGACTTTTTACTGCATGAAGCCATTGGCCTGGCGCATTCTTATTGTAAAAATAAATTATTTTAACATATAATATTTAATCTATTCTCAAAGAGTTTAGAATAAGGACCCGGCTATCCACTATACTCTTGCGTAGAATCATATAGTACATAGTCTACTAGTAGATGGAAGTACATGTGTACACAGATGTTTAAAAATTTCCGAATATAGAGCAGCTTGGAGATGGATCGTTTTGGAGACTGATATGTTTGGCTACGATCCTCATTCATGAAGAAGCGACTGCGACCACACCCATGCCCACATAACATTCCACGTTCCCAAACGCAAAACTAAAAGTCCTTGACGTCACTCCTTTACGCGCAGTTGTAGCCACACGACCCGCATTGGATTTATCGGCTGTTCGTTTTTATTTTGATTTATTTATATTTAATTACATTGCACCAAAGTAGAATACGATATCCTATACGACTACGAAAAAGAAAATCAGGGTGATGATGTTGCTTATTCTTTAACACAGACAAACTTGACATAAAAGCATTAATGTTAATTAAGTTATATAATTACTAATACAAATTTTAATTAGAGTTTAATTTTTATTTATGTATTATATTTGAATGAATCTAATATGTATTAATATAATTATTTTGTTATTTGTTATGTCTAGAGCAATGGTAGCTGTCAATGACCTTCTTTTCAGCAGATAGATGCCAGTAACTGCAAAACATAGGTCTCCTATACACGGCACATGTACAGTCGCGGCGGCAAATCAAGAACCTTTCTGCCCAACAGTTAACGCCATTCCAGATGAGTAACTCTTCGAGCTATGTCGGTGATCTTGGTTCTCCTGCGGAGGTCTTCATTTATGATTCGATCTCGCAGCGAAGCTCCGAGTGTATCTCTCTCCATTTCTTATTTACCATGCCAATGACATCCTAGAATTAAGTATCCTCTTATATTAAAAAAAATAAAAAAAAAATTAAATCACACCGAAACAGTAGATAAATGACTATCAATACTTTTAAAGTGCGATCACTGACAAACGCCCGAAGTTCAAAGTAAACTGTCAAAAGTTTCAATTTTAATTATGTTATATGTTTTTTTTTTAATTAAAATATTAGTTAGTTTCTCAAAATTTTCTACAGGAACCTTTTGCAAAGTATTAAGACACATAAAAATACAAATGAAATCGGAAAAGTTGAAAGTCGATTGCAAAGTTATGGCATGAGGCGAGGAAAATAATACAAGTAAGATTACCTTTAAGCATCCATCTTCTTAATCTTCCTTTCAGCCTAATCTTCCTTTGGCCTGTGCTTCACACACGCTTCCTTCAAAGGTCACCATTATTACAGGTCCTGTGCTGCTCACATCCAGTGCCTTCCTGCGACCTTAACTATGTCGTTAGTCTATCAAGTAAAAGCCTACCGACGCCGCGTTTTTTGTTTCGTGGTCACCACTCGATATAGATCATCGTAAGACGTTACGATGACTACAGGTCCTCAAAAATCTTTGAAGAAGGTCCATGTGCACCAACTTTTAACTATATTATCTGTGAAGGCCGTTAGGTCATTAAAAATTTTTTAAAGTTTTTACAACACTTAGTCCAATAGATTTTTTGAAGTTACACCATTTACACATTGGAACAAAGTTCTTATAATTTTTTTTAAAAATCACATTTATTGCATGTATATATTTCGTCACATCGGCACGCGGAGTCAGTGTAATAATAGATACAACAACTTTGACTGTCTGTCAGTCTTATGAAATGTTTGCAGGATTGAATTTTTTATGAGAAGATTAACATATATGCAATATGTTCACACCTTTGCAACAAATTGATATATAGTTCTGCGTGAGAGTTTTGTTTTGGAACTGTCACATGGAGTGGAAATTATAATAATAAATATTATATAAATATTTTAACGAACCTTTTACTTTAGACTAATAAAAGGTAACGTCAGTTTTTGATCTAGCTTATATTGCTACAGAAGTAGCACTTGCCTAGATTCTTGATAGGACCGATTGGAATCAACCTTCATCAAATGTTTTCCGACCTTAAAAAAAGGTCTTTTTTTCACCTTTTGGTCACGTCAAGGCTATCTGTTCTGCAGCATTGGTAGGATAATGTAAAATTTTGTTAGGTATAGTATTTGTTAGGTAGAGGTGTCTGGCTGGTGAAGGTACTGTGAGTCGCGGGAGTTTAGGGTGGGGGCCCTAAACTCCCACTAGCTTCGGCGACTCTGAGGCGGACGATGGTTCGACGTGGTCTCGAACCATCGTGATAGCACCATGAGGGTTTCAGGGGTTGCGTATCCACGCATACCCCGGGACGGGCTATCGAAAAATAGCACGGCGCGAGGGAAGACCGCGTGGATCCCTGACCGGGAGATACCGCGGTCCCCTGTTTAGCGCAGAGGGCGACCACCGGGGGGGTTTTTTGGAATCCCACATACCCCTGTCCTCCCCCCAGAGGCAGGGCATCTTGAATACCGGAAGATTTCCCCCACCGAAACAAAAAAAAAGGTACTGTACTAATGTAATGCAAAGTAGCCACATTAAAACTGTGGCACTGGTTGCTGTCCACGAACACCCGACGCCAACAACGCTTCGGATCCGGCACCCGCACGTTCAGCATTACGTGTATTCTGGTATCTTTATGTTTCCGCCCCAGTATATTACAACAATGTACATATAAACATTGTAAATATCAAAAGCATAATCTTTGTATTGACAATGTTTTTACAAAATAGTTTACAATGTTCGCACACCCATTGCTAGATTTAAAAAAAAATTGTCAAAGAAAATTTTTGTACTCGGGTTTACTACACTTTGGGAATAACGTGTTTTTACTTCTAGAATATTTCAGTGTTTGCTATTTAAATTTTAAAGAAATGTTAAACACAGTTTTGTATTATTTTAATTGCACACTATTTTACTTTAGCTTGTTCTTCTCAGATCTAGAGGAAGAAACGAATTTATTATCCGAACAGATAGTGCAGTCAATAAGAGAGTATAATATTTTTATTATATATTCACGTATCTCGTACGTAATCAATATCTACATGGTTGGCCTTTCATATCTTACTTTTACACCTGTTTCTAATCAACCTGAATAAAGTGATCACTTCGAAATATGAAACTGTAATTAATTTTAAAGATGGATATTCGATAGGCTAACATTTATTTGTCCGGATATAGATTACAGGGATAATAAACTATACTTAATTTTAATATACAGGAATCTAGTTTTAAAGCGCATTTTATAACTTTACTAGCTGATCCCGCAAACGTTGTTTTGCAAAAAAAAATTAAAGTTTTTAATTAACAAATGTAAGATAAGGGTAGATCGTAGAGGGGTGAAAATTTAGGTTTGTATGTATTTTTGTATGCTGTATCATAATAAAATAAAACCCAAAAAAATTGTTTAAAAAATTAAAAATAAAATTTAGGGGTGGACCACCCTTATCACTTAGGGGTATGAAAAATAGATAGAAGCCGATTCTCAGACATACTGAATATGCCTGTAAAATTTGGTAAAATCGATCAAGCCGTTTTGGAGGAGTTCAAGTTCGAACACCGTGACACGAGAATTTTATATATTAGATTTATTATTTCCAAAACCATTAATTTTTAAATAGTGTATACCATGCATTAACAATTAATAAACTATACGTTTACCGCTTTAAAATATATATACCTGTAACTACTTAGCCTATATAGAACATGGTCAGACCTCCCCACTTCTTTTTTAAAAGGTACACGTGGCTACATCTTGCGCCAACATGATTCTCGTGATAATCAAATTATATATAGATAATATTTAACATTGACATACCAACGATAACTGAGCCAAAAATGTTTATATTTCAATACCTTTGAGGTTACAATGCCCTTGACCCTTTATGTTGATAAAAGTATTTAAAGTTTGAACAATGTCATCCGTATACTCGTTCTATGGTACGCTTGCACACGACTGATTAATATTCAATAATGTTTTACACAAATAACTATATTTGGATTGATGTACAATTATTTGAACAGTTATCAACAAATCTTTAATAATGAATATTATACCAAGTGTGTTTAGAATTCATCTCTGAGCTAAATTTATTAAATAAAAAATTAACTTAAACATCAGTTATAAGAAATTTTAGATAGTAATGATAACAAAGAATGTGGTGAAAGAAGACAGGCGATGCGTGTAACGATTGTGAATGAAAGGAAGAGAACAATAGAAAATGTAATAAATGAAAGAGGATGTAGCAATAGAAATTGTAAAGTGATCACTGTGAAATCTGTTATATTTTTTTTTCCAATAGTTGTGTGTTAGGAATAGATAGTCTTCTTCTTCTTCCTTCCCTTTTCTCTTTATTTGGGGTCGGGTCTCCTTAACAATTTGCGCCAGGCCACTCTATCCTGGGTTGTCTCTGCATCAAGTTGAAGGGTTTCCAGTTCCTTTCTGATATTAGACCACTACATAGCTTTTGGACGCCCTCTCCCTCTTGGGAATTCTGGGAGGCTTAAGGCAGTTTTTACCACGTGGTCATCTGATTTTCGTATGCAGGAATAGATAGTAAACAATAATTAGTATGGCAATCTAAATTTAGAAAACGCATTTTCGAAACCTGTGATATTTAGATAGGGCGAGCCATGTATTACCTGTCAATTGTTTTAAAATTGGAACACATGAAACGACGTTTATTTTTATTTTCAAATATGGAACGTATTAGATTTGCAACCAGTGTGATGATAATGCTTGAATAACAGCGATACTTCAGATAATCCAAGGTCGTGTTGCAGATGTAATTATTAATTGTAAGTAACACTCGACATCTTTAGTGCGCCCATTAATATGTATGTTTACGCACATCCTGTGTTTAGTGGAGTATGTAATTAACTGAGGAATGTGCTTTGCGTTTATTATTTTTAATACATTATTATAGAGCATTGTTTAAGCTTTATCGAGTTGTAAAATCTAATATATAAAATTCTCGTGTCACGGTGTTCGAACTTGAACTCCTCTGAAACGGCTTGACTGATTTTTACCAAATTTAATATGCGTATTCAGTAGGTCTGAGAATCGGCTACTATCTGTTTTCTATACCCCTAAGTGATAAAGGTTGTTCACACTTAAAAAAAATTTTTGTTATTTTTTTAACGAAATTTTTTGTTTTTATTTTTTTTATGATACAGCATACAAGAATACATACAACCATAAATTTTCACCCCTCTACGATCAACCCTTATTTTTTATTTGTAAATTAAAATATCAATTTTTTTTTGCAAAACAACGTTTGCGGGATCAGCTAGTTTTTTATATATTACTCACGGTTTTACTACCTACTTGTATATAATTGTCGTTTCAGCCTCTAGACGCCCACTGCCAAAGAGGCCTCCCCTAAAAAAATCTAGGGGGGGGTTATACTATAATCACCACACTTGGCAGGTGAGTTGGTGATCGCAATGTGGTATTATGGTACGCAGAGAATGCGACTGCCCATCCTTTTGAAACTTGAAAAGTAAGTTTGTATTATACAAAATCATATTCCAGAAATCGAACCCGCGAATTATGTTCGCAAGTGTCCTCTAGCCTTGGGCTACCACTGCACATATTTTTTTATATGAACGTTTTTTTTATTTTTATTACTTGATCTTTGAATCTTTAATGTTTTATAACAATGTTACATTCATCGCATTATCTGCCATTTAGTGTTTATTATTAAATGATTGCTCTGTATTAATTTATTTAAATTAATATAATTTTTTATGTAACGTTATACAGACCACTTTTGTATGCTACATTAAAAATGTCAAAAGGGCGCAATTAGATAAAAACTAGAATCAAGTAGAGCTTGTATACAATTACTCAATTATAACTCTTTAATTATTTATAAAGATAAAAGGGTTTCAAACTTATTCTTATTTGAGTAAGTTTAGGGTTTTTGGACAAAGTAAGACTTTAGTCTTGAGTTATATGAAGTTGTAATGGCTTTGCACAGATAATAATATATCCAACTATTCTGAATAAAGACTACTCCTGCTAAGTTATAATCTAAGTTCTGTCTAGTCTGCTAAGTTCTATCGCGTGCTCTGCAAAGTGTAACCGGATACTTGTCTAGGCTTAGTACTGGCTTAGTAGTAGTATTTATGGGACACGACGAATTCTCGGAGTACCTACCTAGGTTAAAACTCAGGGAGAGTACCTTATGCATCTATGACCAAGCTGTAGACCTGACCGTGTTACACGTGATCACTTGCTGCCCCGTGTTCGAGACAGAGCCGGCTGTGAGCCGGAGGTAGGGAAGAAAATATGAGAGATGAGGAAAACCGCCACATTTTCTTACCATAATGTGGAAGAATAGCAAAGGAGGTAACTCCAAAAAGCAAAACATAAAAATTGTGATATAGTATTACAAAAATAGAATTTTACATTTAAAATTTTAATAAAAAAAATATTTATATATATATATATATATATATATATATATATATATATATATATATATAATGCTAAGAAAAGATATATAAAAAAGCTACAGAATGTCAGAAAATGTGAAGGATGAAAGAGGAGTATGGAAATAAAAAACAAGTGTAAAAATATGAAAAAGCATTTAGTGATGACCACGATAATGCAATATTGCTATAAATGTAACAGAGCTATTAAATTTTATTACTATGTATTCGTTAATGTTCATTTCATAATCGACCCTCGTATTTGTTGATTGTTAATATAAAAAATAACGTAACGTAATATATTCAATACGCACATTTGTGTAGATGAAACAAATATGCGGCGCAATTTACGTGTGCTTCTCAAAACCACAGATGATCCTTGGTCCTTGTACCGTTTCGTGTTAATTACATGTTCATACATATACATGTTATTTGAAACAATTCAGCGGTTTGTGACAGTCAAGTTATAGAAATACGAAATGTAGAAGGTTAGAGTGTTATTATAACTCTTCTTCTCTGCAAGTCCCAAACTTAACCCAAAGATCGCTGCAATGACAGATCTTACACTGCTCACATCCTATTGCTATTTGATGTAATTGATGTTGTGCTGCTAGGCGGTCTAGACTTTATACAGCTTCATTGAAATTGAGCCCGTGGAAACAGAGGTCCACGGACTAAAAATTTTACGCTGGGGATCGTACGTACGACGAAGACGTCCACACGCGGAGAACTATAACCGTGTAGATGTATAGTGTAATGAGTGGGGTGTTGAGTATATAGCATAAAGCGAGAACTACTCGGCGGTTGGGAGAGACACGGGCATCTCCGGACCGCCCTCGCTTGAACGCGGGTTAGGCGGACGCGGCCGCCGTGTCATGTGTAGGTGTGTAGTGCATGACATGTGCTTTTAATGGAATCAGGCGTTACTTCGCGGAAGTCCATCCTAAGTAAGAAAAGGACCAATATTTAGCCACTTCCGCACATGCAGTGGTAGTCATGCAACAAAGTGCACCGCCCGCCAGCCCGCTGATAAATGCGCCGATCAGTGCCAAACACAGAGTGTGACTCTTATGTCTTCTGTGGATATTACGTCTTACATCTTATGTGACTCTTTCTTACTCATGACATGTGCATCGAGACCGCCGGGGCTCGATGTGAGGCGTGTGTCATGGCGTTGATACGGGGGAAGGGATATTATTTAAATTCCGCTTTAAGGGCGGCGAGAAGGGCCGAGTGCTCCGCAATACAGAGAAAGCACTCCGAGGGATGAGGTTGCCTACATCCAGCGACCGTTCGCTATATATGTCATAGGTCAACTTAGTGGGGGTCTTACCCACGTCTCGACTACCATAGAGAGCTGAGAACCTTTGACCCTAACAGCCATAGGTTGTTCAATTGATGTGCCACGCCCACTGCCACTTTAAACGGGCAATTCATCGATGATCTAGATTGTTCTCCATATCTCTTCAATTCATATTAAAATAATTTATATATCTTTTGCTATCAATTATTTTATGGTACACTCTATAAAAAATCAGTGGTATCAGTAATTATAAATAATGTAATTACAGTAAGAAAAAACGAGATATATATTGATCGCCATACGAGAACTTGGGAGGCAGGTTGCCAATTGCAGTGAGGTGTTATGGTACCCAGAAGACGCTGAATTTCCTCTGGATACTAACCTTTTGTCGCCTTGTATGATACCCGGAGGAAATCCTTTTCTACACCAGGTTATACAATCCATTTTTTATTAATAATTATGACTGTTTGAAACTAAATCACGTCACAAAAATCTAATATATAAAATTCTCGTGTCACGGTGTTCGAACTTGAACTCCCCTGAAACGGCTTGACCGATTTTTACCAAATTTTATATGAGTATTTAGTAGGTCTGAGAATCGGCTGCTATCTATTTTTCATACCCCTAAGTGATTAGGGTTGTTCACCCTTAAAATTTATTTTTTATTGTTTTGACGAAATTTTTTGTTTTTATTTTTTTATGATATAACATACAAAAATACATACAAACCTAAATTTTCACACCTCTACGATCAACCCTTATTTTTAAATTGAAAATTAAAAATTTTTTTTTTGCAAAACAACGTTTGCGGGATCAGCTAGTATATTCATATATATTTGACACTTTACAGACAGTTGTAAAAAGGTGACAACCCTACATATAATTAAAGCTGCTAACTTAGTTTCGTTGCACCTTTATTGATAAAGTTACAATGTCAAATTAAATCTCTTAACAACACGGACCTTGCGGGTATGTTGTTCGACAAATAAATCTAATAGTCGTGAAGGCTCTGGTACGAAACTTTGACAACACTATTTCTTAACGCACACGAGATGTATTTATCGATGGATAGGCGTTTTAATGGTACCAAACATCACAGGTAGCTATAAAATCGATCAATGTTATATCATATCAGGTAGTATCGTAAATATTTATAGCATTATTTGAAAACTACGGAATTAAAAATGCAATTATTTAATAACGTTTTATATATGACGTAATACATTAAATTGTAATGTCATAAGACATACGTGACAGTAGATTGCGTCTTTAATTCCTAAAATTCTCCCAAAAACTGGCTGTACCAGAGCTTTCACAGGAATAACATAGTCAGATTTATTAATAAAATAGCGCGACACACTATTGTACTACCATTAATAAAATACAAAACGCACATTAAAAGTAAATTGACGGATTATTTCTTTATAAACGAATATTAAAACAACAACAATACTTGCCAATGATGGCGCTTGATTATTTTGATTTCATTTAGGCTATATCTGTCTGTATCGTTGAACTTTATTAAAAGATGTGTTATTGCAGAGTTTTCCTGCTTCTTCAACACAACCATAACACTTTGCAAAGCAGAGTAGAGTATAAAATAAAATCGATTAAAAAAATAAATAGATAATAAGTTCACGATCAATAAGCGTTCTGTTAAAAGTTGGTATGTTTATATATATATATATATATATATATATATATTTATATACATAAACATATATATATATATATATTTATGTATGTGTGTGTGTGTGCGTGCGCTTGCGTGTGTGTGCTGTGTATATATATATTTAAAATTCTTACACATTATGTAATGTGTAAGAATGTTATGTAAACCTAGGGTGGTGCTGAGATAAACAGAAGCCTGGTATCTTAACGTCAAGATAATAATATATGTAATAAATTCTGTACATACGTATAGAATTTATAACGTGTATCATTATAGTAATTATGTAATAATACATAATTACTATAATAATATAGTTTACTAAAATAGTACATAATTACATTAAGTAAAAAATTTAAAGTTCAATCATAATTTATACATAATAATTGTTTACAGGTGTACAACCTTTAGAGGGATGAATTTATAGCTCATTTGTCAACAAAAAGCTTAAAAGCTTTCACATCTATTTTCAATCACTCTGTATAAAGTGACGTCTCTGAAATATGTTACCTTTATTTTTTTTTTACTGGAATGCAACAGGCCAATATTTTATAGAAGTACAAAGTCTGAAGGGACATGTAAGCACGTTGTATATGTAGCTGAAGGACTATTATTTTATTTTGTGAATATTTATTATGACACACACATATTTTATACTGACTTCACACCTCATGCGATCATAAAAAATTGCGAAGTAATGTTAATTTAAAGTATTTTTTAAATTGAAATATACAACTCATAAACAATAGTAACAGAATCATTAATAATCATTCTACTCGAAGTTGGTAAGTGTGGAACAATAAAATATATCTTTAACGATTTTCGTATGATAATACTGATCTTTGCATTTGTAGTTTTGTTGTGTAAGAATTTTAGAATAACGGTGTGGGTAGGAATTGGAAATGTGGCGGAATATTAAATTAAATCAGATCTAAATTTTAAGTCCAAATAAAGGTCTATTGTCTATTGCATTTTATTGTTTTCAGCATTATAAATAAAATGTTGATATACATAAGATATTTATAAGTGAAACGCAGAAGTTAAATGGCTTTGGGATGGGTACGTAGCACGAAGATAAGACAGCTAGGACTTTAAAATTCTGAAGTCCAAACCACAGAATACTGCATAAGAAGCTCATCCATATGGTGAACATAGACGACCTTGATCGTCGTAAGGAACTGAATCTAGACTTTTCTAAAAGGTCCTATTGGAAATCTTCAGAAGACTTGTAACCAGCAATGAACATCTTCCTCTTCTACTTCTCATTTCGTGGACTATGTACTTTCGTTAGTTACTACTGACTTACTTATTTCTGATTTAATCTCATGGAGAAACCCCGAGTATAACCCTCTTTAAGATCCCTTTAGCGATAGTGTACTCGCCAATGAGAAACAAAGTAGGAGACCACGTTCCTGTACAGTAAGTTAGCATTGGTAACACATTGGCCGTAGTCTTTCGCTACTAAAGGTATTGGACCAAAAGATATGTCGTAGTTTGAGGAATAAACTAGATTCGACAATTAACCTCTTATTCTACTTTACGTTACGTTACGTTTTATTTATGGCTCCCGTATTGAAGACGTCTCTTTACCCCTGCCATTTGTGGGGCAGAGAAGTTACAATTTGGGTTAAAATAACTTTTTCTGTCTTTCTTTCTTCATAACTTCTATTTTCTTTCTTTACATTCTTCGCAAAATCTTTCATTACTTACGTTCGAATCTTCTTCCATACATAGATTTACTTCCCTCTTCTACATTCCTGATGACCTTTGGTTCTTATATCATGTAATTTTTTAGTTTATTTCGCTTTATTAACAAATTTTCTGATTTTTATCTGTTTATTTAATAATATCGACTTTAAAATTACATATTTTGTTACATTAAGTTTTGCTTTTAGTTTTACTTGACCTTTACTATTAGTACTTCATGTTCTACGTTTGAGTTATCTAGTTTAACTAATTTCTCCAGGTATATGTGCAAGTCTACAGCTTTAAGAATGAAGCCTGCTACTGATATTTGGGTTGGCGGTAGCAGTTCGTTGAGTTCGTCAAATGGTCAAAATAGGAAAAGTTTATATTTTTGGAGTAATATTATCAAATTTTTTATCAGTGTTCGACTGTACCAATAATTTACTATTAATAACAAACCAACCGGATGAAACTAACACTTCAAGTTTATAAAGTTAAATAAAGTTTTTCTTTTTATAGTTAAATAACGTTTTTTATACATAATTAACATTGTACTAATAATTTCTGACCGCTATCTAACCATATTAAATTGAAAATAATAGCGGATTTCAAGAGCGAACTGTTTGGACGATCACGGAAAATATTATTTGAATAATTAATACAATTTGTTTCGAAGAACTGTTTAAGCTCCGGGAAAAAGTTTCTTGTAAATCCGTGTTACATTTAAAGTAAAGAAGATTTTTATTAACCAAAATAAAACTCATTTCTACCATAGTTTAGAAAATATACATAAAAAATATTTACGCAATTTTGTTTGAATTTTTGAAGCAATAATATGAAAAAAATGTTACTTTACTTATCTTTGTACATATAAGTTATATATGAAAATGCATCTCTGTGTATGTATATGACAATGATTTCAGACATTTCGATGCCTGGGGTGTGGTGATGAGGTTGTACCCACTATTAACCAAGCTGGTACATTTATTTATTTTGCTATTTATTTTTTGTAGAATCCACCAATAAACAATATTTAAGCATTGTACTGTTATTTACATAATATATCAGATAAAACCTCAAAAATTAATTTATATTAAAAAAGTTTTTTTTTTAATGAGATGTTTTTTTAAATAACACAGCAGATTTTTAAATAAACCCTTATAGAATATTATATTACATATTAATTACAATCTTGGTAGGTTTTTAGTTCCAGGGATATCGAAACACTAGTTGTTACGAAATCAATAAATACGAAGTACACGTGCAATACGGCTTTTAGACTTTTTCGGAAATGTCCGAGAATGTTAACGAAGATATCAATGGATTTAAATAATCGTCTTCATTATCGTTACAGGTATAAGATGTCCAATTCTGGACATAGGCTTCCCCCATACATTTAAAATAAGACTGGTGAGAAGCGACGTCATCTGACGACTTTAAAAAAGACATCTGTTCACCTAGTTTTAACATCATCTGTTGAGATAAAAATTATAAATGAATAACCGACAATAAACGCATTGACAAACAGAAAAAAATCGCTAACAAAATGTATTTTTTAAACGATTTTATTTAATTCGACCCGTACGGAATTTATTTGGATCAAAAGTAAAAATTGAAATTTAAGCACCTTCCCGTTGTCAGATTGATCTGAAACTTGGTACACACATTTATTTTAGATGACAATACAATATAATAAAATCAATAACATTATAAATCTAAGATGGTCGCCGATACAAAATGGCGGATTACGTATTTTTCCTTAACCCCCTCAATATATGTATCAAATGAAAGGGCTACACTAGTAAAACACGATGATTATGTCAAAATTTAAAATTCAAGATGGACGCCGTTCCAATATGGCGGACTAGGTACATATTTTTCCACGACCACCACAATATAAGTATCAAAAAACCGTATAACTTAAAAGTTTTTTAAATGTATTTATTCATGCGGTGAATAGGGATCTTATAAAAAGTATCACATAAGAATTAACTAAAATCCTTATAAAATGACTAACGAATAATAATTGTTAAAAAGATTAATCAAGTAGTCTGATAATACGTAATACTTTCATAGGGTAAACAAGTTCAAAATAGCGAAGTGACAGAGCGGCGAGAGTAGCACAGCTTGAAGGCTCTCTAGGCTATGGCCGTTACATACATACAGTTTCACCGGATTGGAAGGCCGCAGAGCTTGTCGGTGGAAGCTCCATGGAGTAATTAAGCACAAGGGTCCACGCTAGAGGACCTGGGCTTGGACTGAATGAGAAGGACAACAGAGGAATAAATGATAGATCTTAACAAAATAGGAGCGTGCAAATAAAGAAAAATAAAGAATTTGTAGTAAATAATATCTCAGCTTACGAATATCAGGAGATTATGTAAAAAAAAATTATAAATTAATTAATTTATTTGTTTGTTTCATGTAAAGACGAATGTGTTTTTGTACCAGTAACGTGGCGTACCATAACGCAACAAGCTCATCTCGATCATTACAATAATCAAGGCCCGGTGAGTGAACGTGGAGACTTGTGATAATTCAAGAATCGGCGCCCGCCGTCCTACTCAGACTCGGTGACCCACAACCTCGCAGCATCCAATATAAGCAGACCCTTGTATCTTCACCGGTCACGCATAGAAACCGTATATTTCACTCGTATTCATGTTTCAAGTGAACTGGACGTGAAATTATGTCAATTTTGTAACGAATGAATTAAGCTGTGTTCATATTTCGAATGTTATTTTGTTTTAAATTTTTCTATCAAATTAATTGTAAAAAGTAATTTAATACTACATATATATATATATATATATATATATATATGTATATGTATGTATATATATATATATATATATATATATATATATATATATATACATATATATATATATATCCTGTCTGCATGGAGGTCTTACTGATTTATAAATGGTGAACATTAAACCATTGTATATAAATAATATACTTTAATTTTTTTTCTTTGTAATTAATATACTTAAAAACACATTTTTCCAAGATTATTTTTTTTAACTTTATAGTATTTTTGCATTATTATTATAAAAACTACAACATATTACTACGTACTTGTAACAATGTTTTTTTTTTTAATAATTGTATTAATGAATTAATAAATCAATGAGTAAAATTTAAATAGTTGTATTAACCTTGTATTTTGGCTCATAGACCATTTTAAGACAGAATAAACCAGCATGTGGGCCAAATGCAGAAATTTTAATATATACTGAATTTAGGCAATTGGTTTAAACCTTTAATTAGATGAATGTAAACGTCAGTAACTGTCAATTAATGTGCAGTATTCCCTCAAATATTGACAGCTATTCTATGTACAATACACTATGAGTTGTAATGACTATTAGCATCTGATATTGAACAAAATTTTGGCGTAGAATTATGTTATTTCCACAAATGCTGATAATTGTGAACAGCCTTATTTTTTTGTATTAAGTATATGATATATTAAATATGGCGTATATGTACACTGGACCACACCGATAAGACCACCACGGTAGGCAACGGCGCGGAGCACGCGATACCCGAGCTCCTGTTTGTGTGAACTGTTCATTGTTGCATTCCATTCTCGGTACCAACGCTTCGTGTGCGAGCTTTTAAATCAACAACGTAATAAGAGATATGATTATTATTTGTGTCCAATGTGATATAAGATTACATTGATGATGACACTATATAGAAGGGCCATTATAAAGATCACTTTTATTTTTTAAATAACTTCTCGCAACCAAAGCTCCAAGAGCTTATTGAGAACAACTGGTTTCAGTAGGGCTTGGTCACTATGACACCATGGTCGTACGAGAAATGTTACCAAGAACAGCCATTTCGAAGAGAGGTGACATTATGTGACCACCACAAATTCTAGATTTTTATATAGCCATCCCAGTCTTCTGAATTAAAGCAAAACATTCGAAAAGAAATGGCGGCGGTTACAATGACTTGCTAGAATGTTCCAGAAGGTTTTTTTATCAATTCATATTTGTGTCGTTAGGGTGTTTTGATGAGAATATGTGAACTTTAGGGGTTCTTTATAACGTCATCTGGGGTAGAAATGAACGGCGACACGGTCTGCTGTTTGAAGTGTTTTGTTTATTTTTTACACACATAATTTTTCTATATACACAGTTATAGTTTTTGGTGCTTGAAAAAAGTGTATATATTTTTTAAATGCTTTTTTTAAAATATAATAATAATTTAATTTAATAATTTTCGCCACTAGGCTTAGTCAAGTCGCTGGGCCCGGGTAGCCCAAGTCCGGTCATCGTGGCGATCTTTTGGTGAAGCCTAACCTGATGATGATGATGAAATACCTTTGCTAATAGCATCAACTCAAGTGTATTATACTTATTTTAAGTAATTAAAGTCATCCATCTGTATGTTTGATACACCCAAATATACACTCTCTATATAAAGTTGCATGGCAAAAGTACACATACACATTATACATATATACACATGTATATATGTATAATGTGTATGTGTACAGGTTAATATTTCGGGATTTGTATCCGTATTATCCGTGGACTCCAAAAGATTGCATTATCGATGTCACCCGGCCGTTCGCCACTTGTCTTAAAACCGTCAAAGTAGTTGACATGTAACTATTACAAAAAATTTTATTATTTATAAATATTAAAATGTATACATATATACATAATAAAGACCTCATTATTAAGTAATATAAAGATATTACAATTTCAAAGTCAATAAGATATTTCAGCTACAAGTTATTTTAATTTAACAATTGTTGTATTTATTTTTTTATTTTAAATCTAACACATCCTTGCCTACTTATGTAGTTTGTACCATTTAAGTTTTTTCTCAAAACTAAAACCAAATCTAAAAACAATGGTTTCTGAAATAATAAATTAAGTTATGAAAATAGAGTAACAAATAGCGTTTTCAAAATTCAGATTACTGCATATTAAAATTAATTACTTTTTACTATCTTTACCTGTACACTTTGTACTGCCAGCTGGTTTGATTTGTCGCATTCCAATTTTAAAAAGGAAACATATTTCACAGTGATTACTTTATAAATGATGAATGAAAGTTTATTAGTGTCAAATTAGCAACACATAACATTACATATTTTAATTTTAACTCCATATATGTATTTAATTTACATTGTTATTTAGCTGTAATTATGTTATATGCTTAGAATTTGCAATAACTAATTTTATTTCATCACTAATTCGTTAAAATTTATATCTTTATTGGATTTTAAGTAAGCAAGTAATCTGTTACAACACCGAATACATATTGCCAAGGCTCCCGTGCCTGATTAGATGCAAACCATATTTAATTATTGTAATTTAAAGCAAACATTGATGTAATGTTTTTATTCATTTAACATAGATTTTTTATTTGCTTAGAATAAAACGTGTTACGAAAAATCAGTGTTCGGTCCGCCGATTGTGTAGTATGATTATGAAAGATCCTAAAGAGGAAACTTTACTAAAGTCAAAAAAAATTATTGCACCCATCAAGAAAATATTCTTCTTAATCTTATTATTTGGGAAGAGCAGTCGAGTCGAGCATCTTGTTAGGTTAAATAAGGAGGGAATGAGAGCAATTGTAACATTGTTATATTTAAAAATTTATTCCAATCACTACATAACTACCTTCAAATTACAGTTCACATTTAACATACATTTTACACGTCAAGTTGGTTATATAACCCGTTCGGAAGAAGAATGCGTTAGATCTGAGAAAGTATGAAACTCAGAAGAACTAAATATTTATTATATGAATATAAAACTACATATTTAATAAACACTCAAATAGCCTGAAGGCGTATACATCGTTCCCAGGTGTGTTATATTCTCTGAAATCATTTACAATGCAATAACCCGTAACACGCAAACGTCGTTTAAGAATATTTTGAATTTTATGTAACGTACTGTAATATTTTTGTGAAATAACATCATATTTCAATAAACATATTGAGACGCAACAGTTGATATATTTTTATCTAAATATTTTTTATAGACTCTACGACTCAACAAAATAACATATATTTACTACTAAAAACATTATAAAGTTAATTATCTGAGATCGCTATCGCCTAAAAAAGAAGGAAATAAAGTAAAAATATTTAACATAATCCTATCCATAATTTTATGTACTTTTATGTGAAATAAACGTTAAGAAAGTTAAGTAATAAGTAAAGTTTGTTATCACGGAGTAGTTACAGTTAATACCATGAAATGTAGGGGTAATTCGTACAGTTTGATTTTTTTATTGTAAGGTAATTATCATTTCTGTGGCGTTGGTGGGCCTCCCACTAGTTGTTCCAACGATATAGTTAAGATTGCGAGAAGTCGCTGTATGCTGCAGCGCAGGAGCAGACATCGTGGCGATCTTTGTGGGCGGCCTATGCCTTGCAGAGGACGTCCATCAGATTAAAAAAGAAGAAGTTGTATTGTTATTTAAAAAAATAATCACTAGTAATTTATTATTTATTGAAAGATACTTTCAAGCTCATAGAATAACAAGGATATGGCATCAACTCCACTCACCTTCGGTTTGCCGACGATATTGTAGTCATACCAAAATCAATGGTTCCACCATGACTCAACGACTCTCGAAGACCTCAACCGAGTTTTAAAATAGGGAGGGTTTATTATGAACACGGATATGACGAAAACTATGTCAACCGCACAAGTCGTGCCTTCCTTAATATCAGTTGCAAGCTCAATATTTGAGTTGTTAACTCGCACGTGTATTTTGACACACTAAACAAGCTCAACTTCTGGAGTCAGTCGTCGAAACCAGGAATATAGGGATCCGTAGACAAGTGGATAACAATAAAGTAGAAATGAGCAGGTACCATGGCGTGCAAAGCAACTTAACACCTTCACTGCGGCTTGAGGTCGATTCAGCCTCATGGTAGACTTTGCACTGGTGCGGCGCGTAAAACTCGTGTTTTCTCTCTAGTGCGGCGGCTATTTACACTTAACCGTATGAGGTATGACAAAGACAAATATAGCTTTCTTTATGTCTGCGAAGCATTGACTCAATATTGTAAAAAAATATTGATGAACATGAGGCAGAAAAGGCCTCAACCGCACTACTAGGAAGTTCAGCTTGAGGCTGATTCGACCTCAGCCGCACCAGCTGAAAGTTCTTCAAAATTGGGCCCGCAGTGAACGTGTTAAAACGCTTGGTTGAACAGCTCAATGTGGACGCCTGTAACCTGGTGCAAGAACCCACGACATAAGACCTCAGCTAGAGCTGTTGTTCAATCAAGTTTGAGATGTCTTGTCGAGTATTAGAAATAAAATATTTTTTAAGTTTCTAATCATCTTTTATATCACATATATATTCTTACGACTTGTTTGCCAACAAAGAGATGCTACATCGGTCATCGACCTAAGAAAAAGCGAAGCTAAAACAATATTAAACAAGATATCAATAATATTAATAGCTGGCTATATATTTTACTGTTTGTTTAAAATCTGCTCGCCCACGGGCTAAGCGTAATGTTAAACTAAACGTCATATAATTCAAATTAATTTCGTTTACCTAATTAGTTTGCGAATATTCGATAAGCGCAGCTTAGAACCTCCTCAGAGATTATATGTACACATCGTTCTTTTAGTATCTTTACTCTCATTGCTGAGGATAGTGATCTCCTGGACATGAACTTTCTTCTTCTTTACGCTGCGTCATAGGTTCCTGTCTTAGCATCGTGCAGCGCAGCTTGAAGATTGGAGTCAAGGGTCAAACGATTTTGATCTTGGTCGGTTGGCTTATACCAACAATCACCATAAATTATTCTACATGTTGATCGTCATTCCTGATTATGTGACTGAAAAATTCTAACACAGAATGGACTCATTGGTTCGGAATGTACTTCACGGAGTAATAATATAGTAATCACAGAACTACACATAACACAAACAAAAACAGTATATACTATAAAGGTAAGAATAACTCGATATATAAGTACAGGGTGTCTGATAGTGGAGTTATTTAAAATTCGATTATTTGGAAAAGTGATAATTGATATGGAGGGAATGTGATGCCGTTGGAATCAATGAACATGCTGATTTTTCAGTCAAGGTGTTTCATTGACCAAATGAAAATCACGCGTTCGCTATTGAAGAGATTTTTGAGAGTAATGATTCTTACAAAGCTCCTTGTCAGCAGTTCACGCTTCGGTATTCGTCGGATAAGTGATAGTCCGAGTGGTAATTTACTTCAATACCCCGCAACTGTTTGGTTATGAACAACCTACAACAAGGCCTAGTCGATCTTCAAGGACCTCCGAAAACATTAGACTGCTTGAAAGCAGTATACGTGAAGATTCACGGTTTTCAATATGAAATACAACAACATGATAACATAACGATAACAACTGAAACTTCTAGAAGAAGTTCTACTCTTTTAAAAATAAAATTGTTCAACGACTGATATGAAGTGACTTAGTTTAACGCAAAAATTTTTGACGGTGATAGCGTTTTTGCACTGTAAGTCCTTTTGGTCAACAAGAGAAACTATCGTTACTAGTGTCTAGCCATCAACTATAAACATTACATTGTCCCAGAGTAACTGTTTAGTATGTCTCATCAACGAATGGGGTAATTCGACCATTTTGTTTTTCGGAAATGTTCGGCACCGGACTTGAATACGGATTTATTTTTACTGGAACTTCGGGCTCTTCCATCATTCTTATCAACCATGTGACTCCAACAGGAATTGCATACAGACAGAGTTTCGATAAATTTTCTTCGAGAAGCTTTTCTTCAAAAACTAACTAACTTTTGGGATATCCCGTGTCCACCGAGGTACTTCCATTTAACTCCAATATATTTTTTATGGCACTACCTTACAGAGTAACTTAACAATTCCCGATTCTTATGAATTTATAAGAAAATGTTTACAGTCTGTCTAGTTTAATCTACAGCATTAGACTTCTACGGTAGAAATGAAAGTGATGACGATGAAACCTAATGAAGCTGCGAATTCCAACAGTTCAATAGCATTTGTCTAAACAAAGAAAAATATTTTTAATTATTCACAAATTAATCTTATCACAAAATTACCTGGGTAAATACACGTTGCATGAAACCTTGAGTATTGGGTTGTTAAGCTAGCGTTAATTATAGTTATATACCATGCGCCTTCACCCTCGACCCGGAAATGTTAAATCTATTTATTTCGCAAACTAACGCATTAGTAGTGTACATTGCGGTTTCACATATCACTCAGACTTTTTAATTACAATCAAATATTTCGACGCATCCAAGGGCATATGTTGTAATATATCATCCATAATGATATCTTAGAGCAATAGTTTTTGTTTGATCTATTAAAGGAGTTTTTTTTATATTTTAAGTATAAAAACCTTGTGAATTATACTTAATCCTGCCATATATCATTTCAGAAGTAATTTGATTCGACAGCGAATAAACTAAAAAAAGGGAAAAAAAATCTTCGCAAATACAGCCTCCGCCTACAATTCTCGACTAAAACTACTTCATATCCGATAGCGCCGTTCCTTGTGTGCAACAACTACACTTTTTTCTCTACTCCTCTTTACTCTTAATATTAAGATATTCACCTCATGGTAATGACTTTACTCTCCCAATTCACAAAACGATCTATTTTTCCCTGGAACTTGCTCCCCTCGATACGCATCGTTGCGCATTCAATCATCGGATCGAATGCTATTGCTGTTCCAAGCTGACAGAATCAACACGATAATTAAATATTTAATGGAATCAGGCGTTATTTTGCGGAAGTCCATCCTTAGTAAGAAAAGGACCAATGTTTAGCCACTTCCGCACATGCAGTGGTAGTTGTGCAACAAAGTGCACTGCCCGCCAGCCCGCTGATAAATGCGCATGCGGCAAACAATGCGAATCACACAACTACCACCGTTAAATCACTCAACTAGTGTTTCACCCCTCCACGTGGCATCGTTAGGAGTTATGTTACACCGATTAAAGCCAAACACAGAGTCTCTGTATGACTGTGCGGAAGTGGCTAAATATTAGTCCTTTTCTTACTGATAATTAAATTATATTATTTTTAATATTTATACAATAAAGTCAAGCTACAAAATTCTTATATATTATTAATCAATATTCTAGACCTAAAGGCTAAAAAATCTAACATTTCTTATTATCTATGACAGTAATTGCAATTTGTAATAAAGTAGTAGGTAGTGTCCTAAGACAAAGCTTCCCGAGGGAGTCCTCGAGCTTGCTATCTATAGGTTCTCTAGGTAGGTATCTGGTTTAGGCTAAGCGCTACCCACTGGCATACACAGAAATATATACATATAATTTAATTCACGTTCCAACACACTTTTAAATTGACAATTATCTTAACATTACAAGTTGTAATATACCACCGGTTCGGGTCTGTTATAAAGAGCCGGTTAAGCACTCAACAGATTCTATTTTTAAATGAAATGTAACAATGTTTGATGTTCAATGATGTTCATTATAATATCAAACATACTAATGGGTCAAGAGACAAAATTTCACGCGGTTCGATCAATTAAAACTCTTTGCTATAATGAACCTTCATTCAAGTATATATTTTTATTTATTATATTTACACTTTATTGTACATCAAAACTCCATATAAAAATATTTACACGGACATGTATCAAAATAACATAGATAACAACTAAATATACTTAATAAAATATAAAATACACTTTTAATTTGAATTTAAAAGTATGAAAAGAAAGGTCTACCTTGGCGGCCTGTTTCTCGGTGCTATGGCAAAGGAGGCATTCCGGAATTGGAAGCCTATTGGAAACGATGACACTATCAAGTTTGCAAAGAAACAGACATTCCTTTGCAATTAATATACCGGAGATAATTAAGGTTTAGTTTCAATAATTATAAAGTGAACGTCAGATCTCCGTTAAAAGCTTTTATATTCAAAACATGTAAATATAATTAACTAAATACGTCGAATGTTATTTTACGGAAATAAATTTAAAATATTTTAAAATAATTAAAATTCCGTACTAATACGTTTTTACAATTATTATTATTATTACTGGCGTAATACAATTTGTTTAACCGTTTAATATGAACTTTTACTACTAATTTAGATCTTTATTGCCAACTACTGAAGACATGAACACAAATTAAAAAAAATTACCCAAGTAGGCATTTACATGCACTTTTGAATCTTCGGCTCGGAAGCCTGATTTGTTAAAAATAGACGGGAAAGTTTAATGGTTCACATTTTTCTAAATCAATAAATTACTGAAAGCTACATTATGATTTAATTAATAATATATAGTTTTAAGTAAGAAACGGACCAATATATAGCTACTTCCGCCAATGCAGTAGTAGTTGTGCAATAAAGTGCCCCGCCCGCCAGCCCGCTGATAAATACGCATACGGCAAACAATGCGAATCACCCAACTACCACCGTTAAATCACTCAACACGTGTTTCGTCCTTCCACGGGGTATCCTCAGGAGTAATGTTACACCGATTAGTGCCAAATACAGAGTCCATTCTGGGTAATTCGCATTATTTGTCCTTTTCTTACTTATGATGGACCAGTCCTTTTCTTACTTAGGATGGACTTTTGCAAAATAACGCCTGAATCCATTAAATATATACTTTTAATTTTCGATTTAATATTAAGAAAAGGAAAATCTGAGGTATGTTTTTTTGAAACGTTGAAGCATTAAGTTGCAAAAGCGGCCGGAAAGTATCAATAAAAAAGATAAGACCACCCATTTTTAGCCACTCAGTAAAAATTAATGTCTGTCAGGCTAGCTGACAATGCATTTAAAATATAGACCTAATCATAATTCTTTACTCAGTGTCTGATTAACATTAAGAGAGGACTGCCAAAGGTTCGTCGCTTTTCTTATTAGAACATCGACAACATCATCAATACTTAAACAATGGCGATAAGATATCGAATAAAAATGCACCTTTATAATAAAATTAAAATTTTTGTACAACTTTCTGATTTTTAGCTGTATCGTTTTACCAGTGTCGAATTAATATCAAAGGACTCTAATAGTATTTTGTTCAACAAAATTTTGCGTGCAAATGAATGCGGCAGAAAAAATATTGACGTCAAATTCTGTCACTAGATGTCGTTAACAATCAAATATAGTAGTAGAAGCAAAGTTTGCTATTATAAAGAAAACACTAGAACAACGCAGTTCGCCGGCCTTGCCCCACTTACATTCAAAACTAAAATCAATTATCTCAAAATCCGTCCAAATCATTCTCATTGGCTTTTGCTATTAAAAATTAATTCCGTTAAACGTTTTGATTTGACAATTGACTTTATTACATTCATCGTTACGTATATACTAAAAAAAAAAATATTTATTATATGTAATGAATTGTTTTGTCAGTGGTTTTGAAAAGGTTTAAAATTTTACCTCTACGCAAGTTTTCATTTGAAACTTTCAGAATATTGTATAAGATGTGTTTTCTATATAAAATTGATTTAAAATGACTAATACTTTAATAATAAGTATATATTTTTAATTTAAATTTTGGAATTTTAAAGGTTTTTACAAAAAATAATAGATAATCATTTTTACGTAATTTGTATGTTTCTTCTTCTTTTCAGTCGATGGACGACCGCTGGATGGCATAGGGGGAGGCTCAAAGATCGTCACGATGACCAGCCCATCCCTGCCCACATACAGCGACTTTAACTATATCATGTGTCTACCTAGTGGGAGTGGTAGACTTACCCACGTCGCGTCTACCGGCTCGTGGTCGCCACTCGAGAATTGTTCCTCCCCACTGCCACTTGACGACCAATTCTTTGAGCTACATCTGTGATCTTTGTTCTTCACCGGATCTCCTCATTCTGATTCGATCTCGCAGCAAAACTCAGAGCATAACCTCTCCATTGCTTTTTGACTTTGAGCCTTCTTATCATGCCCGTCGAAAACGACTACGTCTCGGATTCACATACGTCACTGACAACAAACATTGGTCAAAGATCTTCGTCTTCAGAGATTACGGTATTTTTGATGTGAAAAGGTTTCGGAGCTTTCCGAACACTGCCCATCTGAGTTTAATTCCGTAAATTACCTCTTTCTCGTTAGTTGGATTTACGGAGTTGCAAGTTTTGTCCTAGGTATTTTTTTTTAATTTTTCTTTTTTTTTTTTCAAATAGACGGCAACACTTTTGTTTCTAATTTCGCCATGCTATCAAAACTCGGGGATTTCCTTTCTACCTAAAAATCATCGTAATTTTGATACAGTTTTATTTTCACTTTGTTTTGCTAATTTTGGAGAGTGTTGTGTTTTTTTTTTAAAGAATAATAAATTTATATAAATTTAACGTATTGTTTCTGTTTACAAAAAAAAGATATATATTTTTCCAATTTATTTATTGGCAGAGTTATATTATTTTTGTTTCTTTAATGTTTACTTTCTTCAATTGTCTTTTTAAAAAGTTGCATTTTCGTAACCCTGGAACCTATCCTCGATCTTTACATGGTTTGCTATAGAAAATCTTAATTCACTTTTCGGCGTTTCAATTTGAGTCGTGTTTTTTTGGAACGTAACCACAACGCAAAGTGAGGTATTGGTGTATATAGTCCTTTAATTTGTATCGATAATGGATAATTACGCAAATGAATCTATCTATCTTATTGATTTGTTAAACATTATATAGATAAGAAATTCAACCGTCACATTTTTAAATTATTAAGTATTTTCATCAATAAAAAATGTTGACGCGTGATTTTCAACGTACTTTCGCAACTAAATTGGTTAATTACAAAATATTTTGCAAATCCTTTCTCTTGTGAATACCAAAGCCATTGCTAGTAAAATATATTTTATATACTAACAATACGTTCATTAGTAAGACAACTAATTAAGTTCTTACTTGATTTATTAATGATTTGCATATCGACTTGAATGATAAATTTTAATTTTAATATTTTAAGTTGAACAAGTTCTTAAATAATATAATAACTATCTTTTATTTAAGGTACACAATAGCGTACGGAAAGACATGACGATAATGAGAATCTATTTATCTTTTATAGTGTCAGATGGTCACTATCTTAATTAATTATCTGTGTAAATAAAATAAATTATTTAATATTTTATAGTCTATAGTATCACTGGCCAACTACAGGAATAACCATTGAATGTATAAGTAAAAAAAAAAAAAACAATCGAAATTCAAATCCGGCATAAAACGGTTCGAATAGATTTGATACATAAGACACAGATCTCGAGTTGAGGTCTCTATTAACATTCAAATGTCAATCAAATAAAGAACGCAATCCCCGCGTGAACGTCACACTCGACCTCGCTGGTTGAACTCTTTGCAGGTAACTAGCGAAATATTTTAAGAATCAATCATTGTTTCTGGCATTTATTTCTTCATTTGTCTAACGTATTATTCAAACTTTATTATAGAGGTAAAAATAATATTATATATCATTTAATAAACTATTTATAATCACGTTCGAGCATGGTAGTCCAGCGGTGAACGAGTTAGACTTGGGATCGTAGGTAGCGGGTTTGATTTGTGAATACAATATAGTATTCATACTTTATGAATAAATAATTTACCATTGCCTATACTTACAAACAATTAACGGTGGTGATGTATTGTCACGAAGGCAGGAAACGTCAATATATCTGTCACCCACAAGATGTTTAGAAAAGTTTCAAGTTGATATAACTAAATTTGCAAGAATATTGACAAATTTTCAAATATCAAAATTATTACATACTAGAATACCCGATTCAATATTGTTGACGACTATAAAAGCCTATACTGGGGGAATTCTACATCAGGCTGCATCCTAAAAAGAAGTAAGAAACAAGAAGGCCCATAATAATGAGAACAGTAGTTAAAGAACTGCTGTAGGCAGAATCGCTGCCAGTTTCGTTGCCTGAACTCTAGAACATTAAAAGGCGTATTTTTAGAGAATGCATTTCCCTATCCCTAAATCACTATATTAACAGTATTTATTAAATATCTCATTGGAAGACGAGAACGAACGAACGAGAAATTCTAATAAAAAAAATTACTAAGAAATACAAAACCCTGTTCCCAATAAAATAGGGGGTGGAAGGAGAGGTCCCCAATAGCGGGGGCCATAAAAAAATAAATCTCATTTAAAACGATCAAAAGTAACTTAGATTTAAAGTAATTTTTATATAGTTATTAATCAATCAAAATCCGTATAAAAGTTTTTATAGAGAAATAGTAATGTGACATGAGAACCTAAAAACATGGTGATACATATGTATAAACACCAAGCAGCGTTACTTCTATTTATGCTAGTATAAAAATCACGCATAAATGGAAAACAAATATTTAAATTTTGGCACATATATACAACTGCCAAGAGTGTTAAATAAAACAAAATGTAATTGCCTCGCGTTGTCCATCTCCAGTGTTTATCGTTGTGAATGGAACAATAGACAACTTGATGCATAAAGCGCATGAATTTACTGCAGCGCTGGCCCTGGCATATGATGTCAAGACCCGAAACTGCGGACACTACACTTGGACATCCAAACATTTACTTTCACCTGAAAATATCAAATACTACTCTTTGACGTGTTAAATATTTGTACAATAAATGTAATGTTGCAAAATAAAATAGTAAGGAAACCTAGAATGTAGTGGTTGAGGATGGATGTACGGCTAAAGGAATGAAAGATAAAGACTGGGAAAATTGTAGAATGAAAGAAACAGTACGACAGATAAGATGACAGATGAAAGAGAAGATGATAATAATAAAAAATATGAATAAATTACTAAAAATAAAAAGTCCCTGTCCCACACGAGATAAGGGAACGAGAGGTTCCCAACAGCGGGGACTATTAAAATAAAAAAATTAAAAAAAATACTACTCTTCGATGATAGAAATTAACGATGCATCTGAAGGTGATTTTTTTTCTATCAATAAAACCTTAATAATACACGCTCTAACATGGTGCATCAAAGGTATATCTATTCAACAGAAACTAGTGTCATTAAAATTTTAAATAAAAGTTTTTAACGACAGCAAACACAGCGCAGTACATCGACCCATAAGGCAGACAGATCATCGTTTCAGACTAAAAACGCCCACTGCGAGGCGCAAGACTTTGTCAAAGATATCTATGAGGGGATATACCATAATCGCCACACTTTGCAAAAGGGATGAGCGATTGAAATGTCGTATTAAGATACGCAAAGTACTCTGCTGTCCATTTCCTGGAAACTTTATTATGAACAATGGCAATTCTTTATAATTAACACACAAAGTGTGATTAAAAAGTTATTGTATCCGGAAAATCGAACCCGGGACCTACGATCAGAAGTATTTAGAACTGAACACCGCTGAGCTACAACTGTTCACGCAAAGTAAATAGATGATATGATAGAATTCAAATCATTTTCAACAGTTCCTATTGGATATATGCAGGAGATGTATTACCAGTTGCGTATGACATACAACTGAAAGAAAAAGTGGAGTTCTGGAAGCAACATGGCTTATCTTCTTCCATCTAAATGGTTTATCTGCAGGGCAATATCGGATACTTCGTCTTCTTACTTTACAAATTTAAAAGGATTGTTTTTCGACATGTCTTATTTATAAATCTGAAAGATATTTAGGAAATTAATATAATATATAGGAAACATTCTAGCATTTCATGTTTAAAGAATTCTAAGTACTTGGCTTGTTTTAATTTTTTAATAATAAAAACGTTTTTTCAGCTTATAGACGCCTTTTGAACGCCACGCTTAGCAAACGGATTGACTATCGCAGTGTCGTATTATGGTACGTAGTGGACGCTGCTATCCATCCTCTGAAAACTTATTTGTAAGCAGTAATGATCCTATTTATAAGCAGTGATCACGCTCGTAATAAAAATATAGCCCCGGAATTTTTTTTCGGTACACATTAACCCCGTACCGGATTCGTGATGACACATCATCTGTGATGATCAAATCAATCATAACTAATCATTTGTTATTTATTCAGTGGCATAATGCGTTGACATATCAAATCCGTATTAATAAAAATCCTTGAATACTTTTTCACAGATCATTTTTATTCGGTTTTTGTGTATCTAAAAAAGACTTGCTATTTTCGGACGGATGTATGTTTTATATGTTAGAGTTCACCGAAGTTTATTATCGTATGTAAAATTATTTTATTACACTAAATCAGTTGTTGGATTTCTTAATAAAATTAATATTTAATGGAATCAGGCGTTACCTAGATAGAGTCTTAGACTCTGTGTTTGGCACTAATCGGTGTAACATAACTCCTGAAGATGCCCTGTGAAGGGGTGAAAGACGTGTTGAGTAATTTGGTGGTGGCGGTTGTGTGATTCGCATTATTTGCCGCATACGCATTTATCAGCGGGCTGGCGAGCGGTGCATTTCATTGCACGACTACCACTGCATGTGCGGAAGTGGCTAAATATTGGTCCTTTTCTTACTTAAGATGGACTTCCGCAAGGTAACGCCTGATTCCATTAAAGATTGTTTTATGTTGTTAAACTGCAAATTCAAATCTTAAATAAAATTAATGTAATAAATTTTCCCATAGATTTCCATGAGAACTGGCTAAAAGCGGTCTGCATCCAGTTTATTCTTGCGAATTTAACAATATCCACTATCCACCTTGCATGAGCAGTGGTATTCCAGCCAGATGTCAATCCTTTAAACTTGTGATCGCCGATCGCGCATTTGATTCTCAAAATATAATAACTTTTTAATCACAATTATCACACTTTATGTATCAATTATATATATTACTATAGCATATAAAAAGTTTCCAAAGAATCGACACCGGCATCCCCTGCGTATCTCAATGCCTCAATGCGGGCACTAGCCCACGTAGTCCAAAGTATTCCGACGGCTTTAATGAAGACATCTGTCTACGTGGGTGTACGATATACTGCGAACTTTTAAGCCGCAATGACCATTTGTTCTGCGCGATAAACTACCTATTTCAAGTTGCTAATTCACTATATTTTATTACTATATATTTTTATTATATATATATATAACACATAGATATATATTTATATGTTATTCACTGTCTCCTTTATTTTAATTACGTAAATACGGGATCACTTATGAAAAACTCACTGAACTGTAACTATTATTAAATCCCTCATATACACATTCTCTCACATATACACAAGATATATAAAAGAAACAATTTATTTCCTGTTTAGTAACCTGTGTATTATTTTTTTCGAGCTATTAATACATATTATCAACTGTGCTCATAACATATGTTAATTTTTACCAACGGCACAGGTGGTTACTGATTATTTTACACTTCCACGGTAATGTAAATGCAAAATATAATAAAATATTTGTAATACCTTTTATGTGGAAATAATTTTAATTACTGTGCTAGTTCATAGGCAAAATGGAATGTGAATTTGTGAGATTTCAGTGAGTGTTTGTTATTCTTCTTTGTCTAACAAAACAAATGTTACATACATACTAGGAATTTCTGAACATTGTTGCAATTTATGAAGCTATAAAAGTAGAAATTTTATAGCTCGTCAGGCGGCTAGAAAGTGAAAGAGGTGTACTTCTAAGAGTTGTGTTACAAAGAAAAAGGCTAGATGCTTTGGAATTGTTACCTTCTATATATAAATGACAAAGTGCTAATTATTTATATATTTGTTATAAAAACAAATACATAGATATAATGTAAAGAAAGCACTTAGACACTGAGTTTTGTTGTGTATTATAATGTTTTACAAAAAATATTATAGTACTGTTTAGTTAATTTTAGATATAGACTATGTTTATCATCATCGGCTGATGGACGCCCATTTCAAGGCATACACTGTAACGTTGCAAGTTAACGCCCCATAAATCTTAGTTAAAATTTTAACCAAAAAAAATATTATCACGAGAAACGTCTCATAAATCGCAATACAGCAAAAAATTGTTCAACCCTTAGCGGGTAACGGTACGTCTCAAGTGGCGTGGGGTCGTGGGAGCATGCTATTGGTTTAACGGATCTTTGTTTTTATAACAAAAATTCCAATGCGCCCGCGCACCAGCACACAGAGTTTACACAGTGCTTGGGAGAAGGATCCAGGCCTCGGTCGCGTTCACTAGCTAGGTGTCGTCTCACGCACCGACGCACACTCTTTGTGTCGGTTGCGTTCACCAGCTATGTGTCTTCATACGCGCCGGGGCCAATTAGAATTTACGTTATAAATTCACGCCTTGGTCCTATTCATTCTCCGGGCATCATTTCGTTCACGCCACAACCTTTACATCGTCTCGCACCCCAAGGAGTAAGTGTTGAACAAATATTATGAAGACATCATTATTAAGTAGCGTTTATCTATAAGTTAGAGCTCAACATTTTGTCTGTGTCCATAGTTCCATCATTATGTATTCATTATTACTTTTCAATTTGTTTAATTGTTTATCTCTCCTATTATTGTTTTACATGCTTTACATTTTGTAACTCCGTTCTGACAGTAAACAATCACATCAACTGCTTTCGGTTTCTGCCCTTCCTTCATCGCAAGCCATCTCCGGGTTTACTGTCAGCGGAGCAAATTGTACATATACTTATATATGTATATCATAACTGTGACATTTATTCACAGGTGCGAGTTTTAGATTGCAAGGTTTACACACGCTTCGAGTTTTACGCTGCGAGTCTTATACTGCAAGGTTTATACTGCAAGGTTTATACTGCAAGGTTTATACTGCAAGGTTTACACTGCGAGTCTTATACTGCAAGTTTTACGCTTCGAGTTTTACATTGCAAGTTTTACGCTTCGAGTTTTACACTGTTGAAATTCATATCAACTTTCACCGGAACCATCACATTCTGCTACCTACCGGCGCTCCCTGCTCTCGACTTGCAGCCGCCTGATCAGTCCTGGGAGATCGTGCGGCTGACCACCACCGCCATCAGGGGAGTACCGAGCTGCGGTGTAAAATTAGACTAGGCCTTCTGCCCACTACCCTTAGTTAAATAATTAAATACACATACATTATTCTTTTTTTTGCCTTTTGCTGCCACTACCCTTTTAATAATCATAAGGAAATTATTTTCCCTCAACCGGCACAACACTTACCCAAAGATAGTCATGATGAAGATGACGACCGGTCGTCTTGCGCTGTAATTCCAGCGGCTTGAATGGTTAGATCTTTGAAATTTTTCTACAACATTGAATGTTCTCTTATCACCATAATAATTTCCACATCCAGTTACTTCCCGCGATGTACACTACGTCGTAGTTTCTTCTACACACGCAGCGTCTTGATCGCCGCTCAAGAACTTTTTGGCTCTAACAGCAGTTGTTTTTACGAGAGGTATGCTCTGAGCACTGCCTTGCCCCTTCAGACGGGTAAATATTCGAGTTGCATTGGTTACTTTGATTGCCCTTCTGCAGACCTCCAGAATTATGATAACAGGTTGTCAAATATCTCCCTTCCGCTTTTTTGCTCTTTATTCAATGCTTTATAAAAAGTGTTACAGTGATCGGATTTAGTTCAAATATGCGCCGTTTTGTTCGATAATCTGTTTCCATCTAGACGGCAACTACATAATACCTCCCTCGTAGAAGCCCCCCTCCTTATTTGCGAAGAACTCGGACAGCCACTTTTCACAAACCTCTTTTAAGTTCAACTTTACACCACCAAGGGCGTTCGCCATGGACAGGAACAGGTGGTAATTACTTGGCGCTATGTCCGGGCTATATGGTGGATGTGATAAAACCTCCCATTCGAGCTCCCGTAGCTTCTGACGAGTCATCAACGAAGTGTGTGGTCTGGCGTTGTCCTGGTGGAACACTACACCCTTCCTGTTGGCCAATTCTGGACGCTTCTGGTCGATCGCCTGCTTCAAGCGGTCCAGTTGTTCGCAGTAGATGGTAGAATTAAGCGTCTGGCCATATGGGAGCAGCTCATAGTGGATGATTCCCTTCCAATCCCACCAAACACACAGGAAAACCTTCCTGGCCGTCAATCCCGGCTTGGCCACTGTTTGGGACGATTCACCGGCCTTCGACCACGACCGTTTTCGCTTGATATTGTCGTATGTGATCCATTTTTCGTCGCCAGTCACCATCCGCTTCAAGAATGGGTCGAGTTCGTTCCGTTTCAGCAGCATATCGCAGGCGTTGATTCGGTCCAGAAGGTTTTTTTGCGTCAAATCATGCGGCACCCAAATATCAAGCTTTTTTTTGTATCCAGCCTTCTGCAGATGGTTTAAAATGGTTTGGTGACTAACTCCCATCTCCTGGGCGATGTCACGAGATGCCACATGCCGGTCTAACTCGATGTAGTCCATGATTTGATCGGTATTTGTCGTCACAGGTCTTCCGCCGGCTGGCTTATCCATGGTGTCGTTTTCGCCGGCTCTGAATCGTCGAAACCATTCCTCTGCGGTTCGAAGTGATAGAGTACCATCCCCCAAAACACCATTAATCTCACGGAACGTTTCTCTAGCGGATTTGCCTTTAACGAAGGAAAACTTTAAAATAGCGCGAATTTCGGCGTTAGTGAACTCCATGTTTACACGTCTATAACTATTGAACGCAATATCCAAACTAATCATGCATAGCGTCGTTTTGTAGGTTATGTCAAGACCTTTCAAATTATGTATAGTATTGCCAGATACGAGCTCTGTAGCGCTTTGTACATAGCCGCGAAATTCAAAAGACAAAAAGGCGGAAGGGAGATATTTGACAACCTATTATTAGTATCACCAGTATAATCCTGTCTAGGTATTACCAGGTTACATCGCGGGGTGTATGTAACAAAACCGGATTGTTACATTGTTATTAATGCAGATTATTCGTAAAGCTTTTTTTTAAAGACCTTGTATTAATGTTTCATTATTGATTTGATTTGTAATTTTATTATTTATGTATGTAGTCAATTAATTTCATATTTTTAATTTAGTTATGAATTTTCAATTTTTTTTAATCGACTATAGTCGAAGCATTTGATATCAGTCTCGTCTGATGTTAAGTTAGAAGAGATCTACGATGCCACATGCTTGTGTTAAAGAAACCTTTTCATATTTGACTTGAAGACTTTCAAGTTATAGTTAGGTGGAAACAACGACGCCGATAAGTTCTTCCATACCCTGGATATTCACACTTTAAGATAGTATCAAAATACTCAGTGCAGGTTGAAGGACATTTCAACCGCTTATGCCGTGAACTGCGCATCTTATTGTCTGATGGAAGAAAGGAGATGGAGAAATTAATCGATGTAACTCCAACGCAAACTCTCCAAAATACAGCAATGTTGATAGCTGACTGGGTCATTAAGAACCTCTTTTTATTTTTATTTCGTTTTTAAACTTTTTATTTAGAGTGTTTATGTCGCTAAGAAATTTTGCTTGTTCGATTGTTCTGTAACTCTATTGTTACGTATTATATTACTGTAACCTAGTTTTGTTAAATTATATTTAAATTACCAACTTCATTTTTATTTATTAAATCTTAAACCAATATATATATATATATATATATATATATATATATATATATATATATATATATATATATATATATATATATATATATATATATATATGGAGACCAATGCTTAAAGACGGTACTCGCCGATTGAATTCAAATATACCACTTTAAAAGATATCAAAAGTGTTACTTTATTTATACATTGTATAATTATTTTATAACTGTACGAAACACGCTAGTATCTTAAGTACTATGTGTAAATAAAAGTTTTATCAATAAAAACTAAAAATTGTGTATAACAATTATAATTTAATTTAAATTATCAACACATCTACGGAACCCCATCTTAATATTCTGCATAAACACGCTTAGTGTATAGATGTTTCTAGATTTTTTCACTTCATTAGCTAAAGACGCTACCAAGGTCCAGTTATTTCGCAATCAAACTACACTAATTGGAAAAAAATGGTTTGTTGTGATTTATAATTAAATAATGATTATTCCGAAATAAAGTTTATGTAGATAATAAATACGTTTTGATTTTTGTATTCATTTATGAGTTATACATCCGCGTTATTTTTTCGGTAAATTTATACTGAACTTTATGTACATGTTTTTTCAATAACTATTTTTGAGATAATATTTGACTTTAAACATTTTTTTTTAAATATGATGATAGTAAGATCAGTCACCGAGGTCCAAGGTCACCGATAAAGCTCGAAGAATTGATCAACTGAAGTGATGGTAGGCGTGGCACATCGCTTTTGTTAGCGATGGCTTTAGGGGGCGAAAGTTTATAGTGTGGCGACCACAAGCCAGGAGTAGGGGGTGGCCTATACCTTGCAGTAGGCATCTATCGACTGACATGAAGTTGATGAAAAACAATGACAGTGTAATAGTTAGAAGGTTGCATTTGAATGTACATCGCAGATTCGATTTTCGATAGCCGCTTACTATGTTTGAATTGTATAACATTGTCATTATCTTCAAAGAGCAGTGATCGCCCAACCATAGAGAACTGAAATTTGCGATCATAGGTCACGAAATTGTTTCTTGGGATACAAAGTTATATAATTCATACTTTGTATATTAATTATATAGGCGACTGCTCACAAACAACTCACTATAGGATGGGTAGAAGTATCCTCTGCGTACTATAATACCACACTGCAATCACCTTTCATAGATACCTTTAGGAAAGGGCACATGGGCACATGGTAATGGTATGGGCGTTGCAATGGGCGTCTATGGGCTGTAGCTACGACGAACATGGTCAATATCAATTTTTTTTTGTTACAGTGTTCCTTATTCAATGTTTATTATTTTTTACTCGCGTTCATAGACGTATCTAGTTTTTCTTTGTTTGTTTTACCAAACATAATGATTATACTGAGCTACTCAGACCGGACATCTTATATCTAATTGATAAACGGTATGTCTTCCACCGCCATAATAATGATCGAGCACGAAGTACATTTATTTATCCCATTACCTAAATGTAATAAAATTGTTTTAATAAAAACAATTGGTATTATTTTTTATACACTGGAGGTCACGTGAATATTAAAATATTTTATATAATATCCCACGCTGTTTCTATTATGACTCAAATAAACGGTTCCATATAAAACTGTTTTTAATATTATATTACAAAACCTTATGTGTTTGTATTTAAATGAGGTTAAAACGGATTTAATAGTTATTGAACATTCTTCGGATTGAATTATAATATTTCAGGGACATTTTCTTAACGACCAGCAACAAATTAGTCTTAATATGCGATAAAAAATTCGACTAAGTTACTTTAATACATATTTATAATCTATGTGGATTTATAAGTTTTTTATTAAAACCTTGCCATGTACAAAAAATATGTAAAACTATATCGTTGAAAAGTTTAAGTAATTACAAATTAATATATCCTTTACCACTAAGCCTCCACTGCAACTTTTTTCACAAGTTTTTTTTTTTAAAAAAAAGAGCTGTTTTATTACAGATATAAATATAAGTGACATTTGGTTTTAAATTGATAGTGTCGAACACCAAAACAATGCATTAGCAAACGAAATTCTCTGATAGAAAAATTTCCCAAAATTCGACTGTTAACTTGCCTGATCATGCAGTTTGACTTGACAGATTAATTAAATTAACATATTTTTAATTAACTAAATGCAAATATTTTTATTTGTTCATAAATAATAATAACTTATGTCATATCATATCTGAATCAAAACCTTGTGAAATTCGTAACTATTAATTATTTTTGACATTTCACTATAATTATAAAAAATTTTAAAAAAAATTTTACGTTTAATATTTGTAAATTTTAAATGCGCAAATTTTACATATTGTTGTATATTTATTCATTTGTAGCTTCAAAACGGTCATGTTGTAAATCTGGGGGCCTCGTAACCCCATATATATCATATTGAGTACACTATTTTTACATATTTTATTTCTTTATTCCTTTTATTTTAATACTCTTCTTTAATTTTTCTTTTGAACTCACTTTATTTTGTTTATTTCTGGAATCTATAATAAACAGACAATATTTCTGTAATTTTTTTCTGCTCCCGTTTCTACATATCACAATATACACCAATCTAAGTTACTCTAATATGTTAAACTATTTTCTTTCTTAATTTTTTTAATACAGTTCGTACTTGACATTTTCTGACATTCCCTTTCATTTTTCCATACATTAGTCTCCGTTGCTCGTCATGTTTCCTAAACTATTGTACAGACATTGTTTTTCCTTTAATCTATTACATTGTTTAATCAATAATCAAATGAATCTCGATTTTATCATAGCCTGTGTTTTTAATGCATTTTTTAACACATTTAAGGAGTCTATGTTCTGCGGTGGAGATCCAACCGTTGATATTATGATATATATGTATATGTGTGTATATATATATATATACACATATATAATGTATGATCATTACTATCCACTACTTACATACGCGTCAGAATTCATTGTGTCAGTCCACAGAAGCCTACTATATACATAGGACTACCCCAAAAATATCTTTGAGAGGATATACCATTATCGCCATGCCTATTACAGGAAGCTGCTTCCTATTCTCTGGAAACTTGTTTGTAAGGAGTGGCAATATTATGTAACTAATGCAGAAAGTGTGAACTATATAAGTTTGTACCCCGGGAATCGAACTCGCTTTCTACGACCGCAAGTCCACCGCCTGGCTACTACTGCTCAAGTCTGTATTACGGTGTACCAATAATGTGAAAATAAATATCAAATTTAACTCTACACGAAATTGAGAAACACGCCGACACTCTAACCCCACCCGACGATCGTTTGTTTAAGGAAGTAAATAATTGCATAATAATGAAATAATCAAAGCCTTTAGAGATTCCAACATAAATTTCAAGGATGAGTGGACGATTTGTGGCTTGATTAAATATTATCACACATAACAGATGTACAAATGTAAGATATTAATTGAAATAAAAAAAACCTTTATTTTTATTTGTGATGTTTTAATTTGTCGATACTTCATTTTTTATTCAAGTTATCTTAATATCTTATATACTATTCAAAGATATTTTTAATCATAAATATAAAAGAATGAAATTTGAAATCTTTAACTTTTATAATTGAATTGAACAATTATTTTTTTTAACTCGTAACAAAAGGTAAATAAATGATGCAAGATAGCTTGCGAAGGATCTAACTTTAGTACTTGTGGATTTAAGAATAGTATGGAAAGCATTTAGTCTAATTATCTTTTTATTTGATAACCTCGAGGTCTTTCTCAAGAACCTTCACTAAAGCCGAAGCTTACTTCCACTGACCGCTAAGTTCGTTTCAAGGGACGCTTCATGGAAATAGAAGAAATGCATTTATAAGCAACAAATACTACATAGAAAGGCAGGTATCAACATAGCCCATCACATTAGCTTGTTGTAGTGGTAGTAGGCAGGCACAAGAAGCGGAAAAAAGAAGGCGATTGAAGCGATAGGTTTTGGAATGAAAACCTTAGACCGGCAAGTCTAGGACGACTATCCACAAGGTGAACAGATGAACTATTCTCAGGTGATGATATACTCTCGTATAAGAAATTCATTGGCTTATTTATAACGAATATAATACACTGTTATGAACGTTAAGAAAGACATTTTTATTAATATATTTATATGTTTAGAACAGGTATTTTACTGTTTGGTATTATAAAATTGGTAATAAATAGAAAAATTAATTCGTAAATGTAATTAAAAAATATTACATACGTATAATAAGCATCTTTTTATATTTTATCAACGACTAAGAGATCGTCGTCGATGTTTCGGCACATATACACCCGCTGCATGGTACAGGCTTTGCTCATAGATATCTATGGGGATATGTGCTATAATCGCCATGCTTGGCAGGCGGGTTAGCGATTGCAGTGTATTATAGTACGTCGAGGAGATTCGTTACATAATAAAGAACAGGTGATATATCTTTTTTATTTGACATTTAGTGAAACTTTCATTATAAATTTTTTCTCTCTTTTCAAATAAATTATTTCAGGAACTTTGCACACGGAACGGGTCACCAAGAAGTCTGTAGTCAGAACTAAAAACTATTAAGAGAGTAAATACTTATAAGTTACTTCTGCGACCGATCTGGTTTTTGTTCAGTGGCAATAGACAGTATGAAGCAAACTTTTTTATCGAGTATTTTTAACACTATCATTTGTAGGATAAAGACGTCTATTGGTAGACCTCTCCTATATATTTTCAAACCGATCAGCTGGAACCGGCCAGTATCCAGTATTATTCAACGACCATAACAAAGTCACACAGACCATCCACTGGAAATTTGTTTGCGAACAGTGGCAGTCTTATAATTAATTCACACTTTGTGAATTATTTAATATTGTATCCCGGGAATCGAACTCATAAGCTAGGATCGGAAGTATTAGTACTCTATCGCCAGGCTGCCATTGCTCAAGAGTTGGTTAAGTGGTACAAATTAAATATATAAAACAAACACAATTATTCACACTATTTACATATCGATTTTAATAAGATTTAAAATAAAAATTTCTGTCGCATTTCCCCAGCTGGACATAGGCCTCCGCCATAGGTTTCTAATAGAACCAGTTGGAATAGGCCTGCGCATTTTATATTATTACGATTTTACTTTAATAAAGCATTCAATATCTCTGTATCTAACTTTAACATAAGGTTAAGTTATATCTTAAGATATAAGGACATCGTGCTACTATAACGTTGTAATATAACCTTGATTTGTACAAAAATATTTCTTTTAACTTTATTAAGAATTTTTTTAAGGAAAATTAAAAGTTTGCTTTAAAATAATATAAATAATTATACAATTTGTTATTAGAAGCTCTTGGTGATATAATTCTTAGATAATAAATGTCCGAAATTTCTAACTTTATAATATGTGCGTTGCACTTGGAATGTTATTGCCATTAGCAAGCAAATTTCAGGCATACGCAAAGGATCGACAGCGTGCGAAGCTATATATGATAGCGGGGAGCCACAAGCGCATCAAAACGTGTTCGTCCCGCGACGACGTGCGTAGTGTTGTGTTGAATATGCAGTGTGTTTGCTAGTTGAACGACGGAAAATATGGTGAGCTTTTGTTAATTATTGCAACGATATATAGTGCTCTAAAGTAAAATTTACAACAAATATAAATAAAAAATATATATTTTATTAACTAATTTGTTTAAAATTATCTATTTATATAGTATTTATAGTGAAGTAAGAAAAGAAATTAATGTCAAGTTTTAGTCAAACATTATTTTTACGATCTTTGATTCTGAAAATTTTAAATATTATCACAGGTTTAATAACAGAATGTATATATATTTTATATATTAATCAATATTTGATTGCTGAACTGTTCGCTAAAAATATATAAAACAATCATTTTACCGAACATCTTTAGAATTTTTCTTTATTATAACTATCTCTCACCAGCTTCGAGATATTGTTCAACATTAGCTCATCCCCCTTAAAGCGTTTACCTGGCAAAACGAATATTTTAACAATATTTCAAATCTCCAAGCCTTTTGTTTACAGAGATATCCCCATGAGTCAGTACTTAGGTGAAAATTTTGTATATATATATATAAAATAGTTTTGGCATTAAACTTTTAGCATATAACATAATTTTATTTAACAATAATGATTTACCCTATTGGTTTTATATATGAATAACTTAGAGTGACCTCTATAATATAAATGCGTCATAAAAATTTAATTGAAATGTGATGAGTTACAAATAGCCTTCGTAAATATAATGGAGGCGTGCTAAAAATTACTGCTTATTGATCATAGAGCTTAAACAATGGTTTAAATGAACGATGGCACGTTAGATAAGCTACGCGGTGACTTTCGACCCTGCGGAGACGGCGATAGAGTCGCGGAAAACGAAGTCTATTTCGTGAAAGTGTTCGCGGACGATCTATGCGCATACGCAACGTCCACGTTGATAAAGACAACAATTTGCAATCGTTTGATTTATTGCGTTATTTCTTCTAAGTGCAGAGGATTTCATCTTTAAACATTACATATACATACTTATTTTCTAATTTATACATAAAAACAATATATAAATCGCTCAACTAGCTATGAAGGCCTCCCTGATAGGCGGCGATGACAAACAGGCGTTCATATCCCTTTGTAAAGAGATCGCCAAAAGGGCGATAGAAAGAAATAAAACAAACAGAGTATAAAAAGATAAATAGATTAAAAACGTAAATAGAAACAAAACTGTGATAGAAATAATTATAGAATAAGTAATAATGTGTAAAAAAAATGTAAAATAAAAATCTAAATCAAAAATGTAAAAAGAAAAAAGGAAGAATGAGAGACGAACAGAGCAAAAGGGTAAGAAAAAAGAAATGTGGTATAAAAGAATGGAATGAAAGATCATGTGAAGAATGGAAGCAGAGAACGGAAATAAAAAAAAAAACCATGTGAAAAAAAAAAATTGCCCAAAAAAGACCCTGTCCCACCACAAGATAGGGGTACGAGAGGCCTCCAATAGCGGGGGTCATCAAAAAAAAAAACTAGCTATGGGCTACATTTTGAAATAGATCGAATTGAAATGAGGAGATCTGTTGAAGTACAAAAGTAACCGATGGGCAGGTTATAGTGGCAGTGGATGGGCCAATTAGTATGCACAACACAGCCGCTGGGGCTTTAAGATTTTGATGAACCACGGATCGGGAAGCACAGCGAAGGTCGACAGATGACCTTGTTAAAGTTGATGAAAAGCGTTGGATGAAGGTTGTTCCTTACCGGTCTTATTGGAAATCTATGGGGAGGCTTGCGTTGTGCAGTGGATATCCTGCGGTTGAAATGATCATTAGAAATGTATTTTAATATAGACGACAAATCATCTGTGAATATTAATAAATATAAATGTAATAGTCTATTCCACATCTAACGACTGCACTGTCCATTGTTTTTGCAGTTTTTAAAAAAAACAATATTATTTAAATTAAAAGACATCGTTAATATTATACAATGCATTAACGAAAAAAATCTTTCAACGTATTATTTTTATTAAAATTGAATAATAAACTAACGTATAAATAAACCTTGAAAAATGTAAAAATATTAACAATTATTTCCACGAGTATATATATGGAAAGAGAGGGCTAGGCTAGAGAACGACTTAACCTATTTTATTCTTCATTTTTTAAATTAATATTAAAAAATATTGAATTTATAACTTAAAATAAATAAGAAGAAGTGATTATTGAAGCTTTGACGCGTTTGAAAATACGCTGTGAAATTCTACCGTTTGACATTTCGATTTGAAGTTCGAATTGATTATTCGTTGCTAAGAAAGGACGTATGTCGGGTCAACTATAATATTATGAACTAGCTATCAACCACCCACTTTGCGTGGCGTAAAATATAGAGATATATCCGTATATGACAAAAGAAACACATTCTGGCCAAGTTCTTAAAATTCGCTCTTAACTGTTTTCTAGTTAGGAATAGAAATATTCGTACAAAATATATGTATATATATATATATATACATATATTTATAGTTTTTTCTTTTGCACTCATATCAGTTGTTACACGCCCACTGCAACACTTAGGCCTCCTCCAAAGATTACAACAAAGCCTGTCTCATTTAACGACTTTCCGCGACCTTGATTTAGTCGTCGGCCATTCGGCCCTAAAGACCGTTAGCTGCATGGATGATGTGCTCCACCCGCTGCCACACAACTGTGACAACACTTTTATGTGAGAAACTAAGTTTTTTAATGCATATAGATACTACGAACACGTAAATAGTAACATTAAAATTGCTACTTATTCTAAACACAAAAATTATGTATTTAGCGCATTCAACCAATACGTTTCATTATTAAATTTATCTAATTCACATAAAATGTATAACAATATAAAACCTTGTTAACTTCTAATAAATTTTACATAGTACATTAATGAAACCAATTTCAAAATAGGCCAGGTCATTAAACGAACGACTAAATTGATTCGGATAGAGTCGTAAATTTTATTCGGAACTTATTAATATTTATATCAGTAGCATCAATGTAAACGTGAAACGGTTTTAATATGGTATGCATGTTAAGGTCAGTTCGCCAAATAAATAATAAAACTTTAAAAATATGTAAAAATACCATAGCATTTTACAAATACGACTTATATACCATGAAGGTAAAATACGTTGTCTGTCAAATAATTCATCAATAAGATGATTCATAAATATTTCAAATTTTCATTGAAATATTTTGCATACAATTTTTTACCAACGTATTTTAGTAATATACTATCATGTCACAAATATATAGAAAAAAGAGTTACATTTATAGTATGTAAGTAACAAAGTTTCCACATTCATCTGGAATATTAAGGCTTGTAGAATTTTAATATGAATATTCCTTTCATCAATAAAGGTCAACTACCGATCCTGACGCAAGGGGAGTCAAAAGGAGCGTTCATTAATTATACATACTTGTACAACAAAGCCTTAATATGTATAAAACATGACCAGATTTTTCAAATATTTATTTTGCGTCTTAAATATGATTCAGAATGGAATTTTTTCGATTTTTTTTAAATTTACATCTTTATTTTATCAACGTAATAATTTAGTCTTATCACAATGGTATTTATATATGTAAGAGTAATATATAAAACAAATAGATATCGAACTTTTACAATTGGCAACACTGTATCGACCAAAAATGCACTGCGCCATCGCTGTTCTTTCATCAAAACTATTTTTAAGAACCTTTGTGGTCTTATTTTTTGGAATTTATTCCATGAAAGGTAAATATAGTCGTGTGAAGGTAGGAAATATGCTATAAAATGCCATAAAATAAATGACTATTAGTGCCATTATTATAAATGGATACATTCAAACAACAAATTTGTCACAAAAATAATATACTTCGGTTTATAAAAATAATATTAATAATACGTAATTATATTGACAGGAGCCGAAACTTATGATTGTAATTGGCGAGTCATAACATATAAATGAATACTGATGGGTCAGTGAGTTTAAATAGATATATGTAGATATTTATCATGACCATGTTCGACTGTAAAGGGCACGATACCTGTCTATAACGCGAATGTACCAACTCTTAAACACAATTATTTTTAATACAACATAATATTATCTCCATTATATGGATGCTCTATTTGTCCACACTTAATTTTAGGTTTTATATCCTAAATTATAAGGATTTTCTACAAGAATCGGCAAACAGTATTTAGATTTTACACGTATTAATTTTGTAATACCAAAGCGTAATGTTTTATTATATTACGTAGATCAATATTAGCTCTAATGTAATTGTATGTTATTGAACTTTAAAATAAATGTAATCTTGTTAAAGAGATTCAAATAAATATATTATGTAATGGACCACGATGTGACAAATTATATAAAGAAAATTTAATAAGTTAATATTACTCTTAAAATCATATAATGAAAAAGTTATGACGCTCTAGGATAAAAGTTTATGCGTGCAATTCATTAATATTTTCCTCCCTCATCAATCACATAGGTCTGTGGAGATGGTTAAACTATGGCGCAATGCGAAGGCTGTGTTCGAAAGGTCGTGAAACTAAGATGGACTTAACCAATTTAATTAAAATAATTTTATGCCTGTTATCTTGAATTGAGTATAAACTTTAACTGTCGTTAATAATGTGTGTATTCGATATAGAGCTGGGCAATGGGTTACTTGATATAGAAAATATTTTGGGAAGGACACTATGTAAGAATCCTTGCCAATGACGTCGCTTGAATATTTCGTTTTCTTTAAGGCTATATATACGTAAATCTCATTGTATAAAACTTATTGTAAAGCTTTTTTTCAATATGCGTTTTTGTGATTTCTGTCTGCTTATTTTCAACAATAATTATACCTTGTGAGGTAGAGAGGAGTCAAAAATAAATACATTTAAGAAAAAGCTGACGATCAACCAAAGGCATGTATAAAGTTCCTAAGTTGAATTAAAGAACCTTAATTATTACCTTATCTTATCTTTATCTGAAATAACCAGTTAATTTCCTAATTAAGAATAACATTGGTTAAGCCAAAGTAAATGCGCTTTAAAAAATATAATAAAATAAAATAAAACATTTTGTGTATAGACGAAACGTATAGACGATGATATATTTTTATTAATCAAACAAAAAAGTATTTTTTAAATTGCATGTTCAAGTTGACCTTCAGGTTTTTGTAAATTTTCTTTGTTTTTTCGCGCTAAAAACGTTTCTAAAAGATTTCAATAACACAGTCGCAAGGTTATCTATTGGAATCGCCGTCATATCATCTCGAGTGTTTTGATTTCATTTAAAAAGTGTCATCGAAAAGTTACAGAGACTCCACTCTACAGATGTCCCCATAAAAATCCCAAGACGAGTAATATGGTCTTCTTAGTGGTTACTCAATGTGTTCCTCTTCAATATAACGTTTCTTCGTCTATTACTCACACAGCCTTCATGCTGGTATTAGATGTTTGACTAATGACCTCGTTCTGCTGAAACCATATAATAAAGTAGCACTGATTACGTTCTTGAAGCTGCAAGAAGGTATTTAAATTCCTACAGTAAAATATAATATAACTCAACATTTACTTACGAGTTTTTAGTAGTAAATTAGCAAAAATATATACATACAAATATATACATACAATGCAGTTTGCTTTTATATAATAACCGGAACTATCAAGTTCCGCAAAGTGTTTCTTTATCAAATAATATAAATGTTGATTGATTATATTCAATTTAAGGCTTTTATTATTAATGCTTTGTATTGTGGCGCATGGCGTGTTCGACCAAACATTTATCACTAACATGCTGACTTCTAAGTAAAAGACATCAACGAGTTACTGAAAATTATTATTTTACATATCATGCATTATTTGTTTCTTTTTTTTAAACAACTGTTTAATTCTTATTTACTTTGTTTATAAATTGTAAATTGAAATATTTTAAGAACGGTTCTAAAATTCGCCAATATCAAGACTACGGAATCATGATCAGTGGTAGCATTGTGAACTTGCACATTGACAACATTGGCAGATTGCGTAAACGGTTTTCGTGAGATTAACTTACTTTTAAATATTGTTAATATTTACTTTTTAACTTCGTCGTTCTGTTTTTGTATATGTAAATGAACATATATTTACATAAGTTGAAGCTTTAAAATAATAAATAGATAACTAAATATAAACTGTGTAATAAAAGTTTTTAGAGTCGTAACGTTGTAAAATAACGTTAACGATAACATTTAAATATTCTGACTTCATATATACATATACAGATGTATCAGATGTTTTACATTCAATAAGAAGCATTAAAATCGCTTTAGTGTGCAGGAATATTTTAGCTGATAGATATTGACATGCGTTTTATCATCATCATCATCATCATATTAGTGAACAGAAGCCTACTACAAGGCATAAGTCTCCGCCAAAGATCACCACGATAACAGATCTTACGTTGCCTGCGTTCAGCTACTTGCGTTTTCGGTGTACAAAGTGTAAATAACTTATTTTATGCCAGACATTATTAGTACGTACTAAATATGATTTTAATTTAATGTATTTCATTATTTTATTTATAGAATTTAAGTAATATTTCTAAATTAACCAAATTATCCTTAGCTATTATGTCTTTAATCTTCATAGAAATGTTTATTTTTTTACAATTTAAAGTTGTTCTTGACCACGAACATTATAAATGTATGAGACTATTTATAATATTGTTGCTATTATTAAATATATAAAAGATCATTTTTAATATATTTTAAAATAAGTTACTAGCGCTATCAACATATTTGAATATATTTAGTTTTTCTATAGTCTTCACTTATTATAAACTTAAAACTATGATCGCTTGTTAATAGTGCAAAATTTCGCTTGGTGGGCCACCGAAGGCATTCAGACCTCGTTTTAGGTATCGAACCTTGAAGGCTTCCGCGATAGCCTCAGCTAGTGCAAATACTTATTATTTTCATAACCAAATTTAACGGTAAAAGAAGATAAACGTGTTTTTTTGAAAAATAGCTTACTTTCAAGAGAGCACAAAATAAAACCAATATGGCATATCTAAAACTTGTATAGAATAAGTAATTTTAAAAAGAAGCCGTCGATAAGTAAAAGGGAAAAAAGCTACATTCTTATTGTGTTATCTCCACATTAGATATTCGTCTAGTTATCAAGGACAGTATATAATATGCCAAAAACAATTCTATGTAAACCGCAAAAAGTTTAAAATTTAACAAACCTGCAACATGATATTAAAAAACTAATCTATTGTTTTTTATTGAAAACAGTGAGGATTTTTATTAAATAATTCCGTCAAAGGTCAAAAGTTAATAAAATATATTGAATTTGACCAAAGGCAATATCAAACGATTATCTTTACAATTCCGCGTTCTTTTGGTTTTACATTGTAGGAATTTTTTATAATACTGTACCATAAATATTTTTGTAAATATGACCGTTGTTCTATGAAAAGGAATATTTATATTTAAACAATACGGGACCGCATAAAAATTATTTTAGTTATCATAAATAAACTAAAAGGTTACTTATAATAGCACAAAATTAATTTAAATTTAAAATAACTCGAAGTAAAACTCTTTATTATATACTCTAGAAAATATATACATAGTTGTATAATAGTGTACAAAAATGCACAATAGGCGGTCTTATCACACAAGGCAATTTCTTCCAGACAACCATAGCATAGAAATAGTCGAGAAATAGAATCAGGTAGTTAATGTGTACTTATGTACAAATATACATACATTTGTACGTAGCATATGTACTTATAATAAAGAAAGTATAATACTTAATTATAAATACAATAATAAATAAAAACATCAAACTGACATGGATCTCATAGGCCTCAGAAAGAATGAAATAACAGAGAAAGAAAAAAATGAATTAAAGGATAAATAATCAATGGTGGCGTAAATATTTCTTAACCATTTTCTAAAAAATAAAATTTCGTGTTTGATCCATTTTTATGGCGATTTTTGAGTTGTCTATGCCTTGCAGTGGGCGTCTATAGGCTGGCGAGATGACGATAGTACGTACCTTTCATAGATAAGAATTAAAGAGAATAAATCTTCACTATTCTTTAGGAACTTTTAACGAAAAAATTATTTTGGTACAATTAAAGATTTTTTTGTTAATTACGCACGCTAATACTAAAAGATTGTATACTTTAATTTAAGTTTCAAATAATATAGATTTTAACTATTTTCAGTTTATATAAATTTAGATTCTTTGAATTAGAATTACAAGACATATTTAATTACAGATTAAAAATAATTATAAAAATAAATAAAAATACTATTAAATGGAATTGATATCATATTGATGTAAATAACATTTGCTTTCATCGCATGGCTGAGAAACCAGTGTTTAAAATATAAATATGGTTTAGTCATAGCGTTTTCCGTGTGAAATATAAATTGTTAAAAAGTGTATTTTACACAAAATGATGGGAATCGGACCCCGGCTCTTGATCCTAAATCCTTAAACACTTTATTACCACTGTGATATACAGGTAAAGGAAACTAGACGTACCAAACCGGTTACCTGGCTTTTGACATTCATATGTCTTTAGTTTGCTAAATAATCGTCTGAATTTCTCAATATTTAACACATAATGAAATAACTAGTACTTCCAACTGGATTTTTGATTTTTGGGTTAGGTGTTTTTATACAATAGTTTATGTGGTCACTGACCATGGGATTATAAATCTATGTATATATTTTTCAGCTTGTACAATAAAGAGTATTAAATTTAAAAAAAATACTGACCATAACCAAACGATAGCATTCTTAAGAGCAATCAACAACCAACAAGTCTCGAATAAATTGCACAACAGTGTATACCTTGACGTTGGCAGTTGATTGATATGTAAATAATATTTAAATAAGTGCTGATGAAGACGTGGGATTCATATATTTGTGTCCATTTAATTATACTATAACCATGGTCACAGTCGTACTACAATTTGTTCACATATAACCTAAAACTCCTCGCTTCGTCTCTTCGGAATTTCAATATGCAATTTATTCAAATTATTATTAGATTAGCTGCTGGCTTCATACCGTCAAAAGTATTCTATCTCATTCAGACATTAAAATTAAATAAAAACAAGTATATTAAAGTAAACACTTTATTGATATATTTAACGTCTATACTTCGTACATGGGAAGACTTTAATAATAATGTTTGATTATTTTTTCACACCTAACGAATACGCTGAATGCAGGCCGCTCCCAATAGGACCTATTGGAAATGTAAAAAGGATCTATGTATATTAATAGATCTCCTATGTCTGAAATAATGATGAGATTCAAATTAATCGAGCTAAAAAACCTTTTTGTGAACAATACAAAAGGCTTTAATAGTAAGATCACAGAAAATATTCAGAGGGCTTCGAATGTAAAATTTTACAATTATCTCAAAGAACGCCTAGAGACAAATATGTTCGCTCAAGGGTATTTCAATGTTAATTAAATATATAATTTTATATCCGATCTTTTCGGGCATTAATAAATAATGTGGTCATCCTGAAATACGTTTAACTTATTTACTTCTTCTTCTTTCTTCTACGTTTTTTCATCTTCTGCTTTTTGGACCCTGTGGAATCCTATACGCCTATCCTCCTATACGCCTGCTCCATATGTCGCCTTTCCGCGACATTTACTATGTCGTCAGTTCAACTAGTGTGAAGCCTATCTATAACCCCTCTGCTTATCTATGACCCGTCTGCCGGCTCAAGGTTACCAGTCGAGAACCTTCCGCCCTTTTGCTTGTAATGAAATGCAATAGATCAATAATCTTTTTTTTTTAAACCGGACTGTCATTGCTTCCGAAATGGAATTCGCAGATTCCGCGATAAAACCTCTTTTAAAGTAGCAAGATCTAAAGTTTCCGGGGGAGGCTGTACTCGGGTCACTACATACTACCTATTTAACTGGATTGGAAGGCCGCCGAGCTCTTAGAACGCTTCAGTGAACGCTTCATGAAGTGACCAGGGTCAAGGCTGTCACTTTTCGATAATACCTGCGTTCTAAAACCCTTAATTTTATTTCATTATATATTGGCATTGGCATGTAATATAATCAATACATTTATTCATCATAAATTTACAATATTTAGTTAGATTTATTATTAAAATATAATAAATAGTTAGATTAATGTAGATTTAATTCGTAATTTTAATTTAATTTTGTTCATGAATAAATAATAATCATAAATCAAAGGCTTCGAAATCATGATGCCTAGTCCATGAATATTTTGGTTTGGTAAGGTCGAGTGTCCACCTTGTAGGAGATAATCTTACCCTGCGCTTGTTGGTCTGAGGTCTTCACTACAGAACCTTCAGGACCCATCTTCCATCTTTCTCCGTCCTATCTTTGCTCGTGGCCTGCCTACTTCCAATATAACTTGCCTTGCCAATTCGCTGGGCTATATTTGTCACTTTCGTAAGAAACAAATATTTTATATATGTATATACACTATATATATATATATATATATATATATAGTGTTTCACTAATCCAGTAAATTTATTAAACGTAGATAACAAACTAAACTGATCTATCTTCTGAAAAATCAATGCAAAGCACTCTAAAGACTGGTTGAGAAAAAAAAAAGTTTACCTGTTGCAACACGCAAGTGCAATTTCGACACGACAGAAAAAATCATTAGTGCTCGACCCCGACACCTCGCTGTCGATGATGACATCGTCTGACAACTAATACAAAATAACTATCAGCGGGTGACCTGCCGCAATAATACATTCGTTCAAATATTCAAAATTGCAAGTTACGTTGATAAATACGTCTCCGACACAAAACAAACATTTTCCTCCCCGTGTCTGTACAATAGGACTGTTGAATGCAACGTAACAGAAGATTCTGTCAATAGTACCGCCCAAGCGATAAGCTTACAGCGGATCTTCTTGTAGTATTTCAAGGTATTTTTGCTACTCGATAATCATCTAATTAATTACACTAAAGATCTCATCAAAAAAACATATTTTTATAAATTAATACTTATATCATAATAAAGCAGAATTAGGCACCAATCCTCCCACTTTATTGCAGTTGCAGTTCCTTCTTATGGCCGTCTCGAAGAAATAGCTATCAGCGAGATATTAACACAATTACGATAACACTTTTTTTATTTTTTTCTGTATGTTAGTAATAGAGTTATTCATCTACATAATTCATCTAATAACTTTTAAAATTATTTCTGCATTTAAAATAAAGAATTTAAAAAATTAAGGTATTATACGTCAAAAGAACAATGTTAAAAATGTTTTAAAGAAACTCGTATAAGCTATAAGGTTTCCGGATATCCTTGATTTAAGGAAAGTCTACAAGAAACTCGATAAATTTCTTCAATACAGTCACTAAAAACAATTTATTTTGGGCTACATAATTATTCAAAAAATTCTTTAGACTTAAACTTGAAGACTAACTTGCCTGTAATTTGTATTTTAATTTCCACGTTAAATATTAAATTTCTTGACTTAGCAACTTATCAATTAGACCCGCCATATTTTAGTTTGCCGAGGCATCCACAATGCGAGATATACCTAACGATAGTTTTGTTTTTAGTGTGTTTTGTTCAAGTGTACAGTCGTGCATATAACCGTTACCTTTAATAAATTTAATAAATTGAAAGATGAAATAAATAATTTTTGACATTTTCAAATATTTTTTAAAATTTACTTCTGGAATTATATTTAAGTCCAATTGTAGATATTTTTTTTAATTCAAGTACACACCATAAACACATACAGATAAACATAAAGCACATTGAATATAGGTAGTTACATAGTCACTCTAATCAAATCATTATAAATAAAAAAAAACATTACAATTGTATTAACTAAATTCATATACAGTAATAGTGAAACCTATAAGAAATAGTTTTCCATGGCGTTTCTTACGAATTGTTAATTTAATTAAAAAATATGTACATTACATTTAATAATTTCTATCACGACTGTACATAGCGGTAAATGTGTACGTGATACAAGACGGTAGCTTACTTATTGCGACACGTGTGTTGGTGGTCGGCCAATTTCACTTGGCAACGATAAGTTTTAACAATTTCATATGTCCTTTTTGATTTTACTGATTGAAAAACTCTGGATTTACTTGATTAGACTTAAATATATTTTATGATTAGGTCATTGACATTAATTCTTAGAGATATAGCTTTTATCTTTGTATAACTTATATATGATGGTTGAAGACCTTCCATTTGGTAGACCGACGACATTGTTAAAGTCACGAGAAGCCGTTGGATGCGGACTGTACTAGACCAATCATCTTGACGATTTTCGGGGGTGGCCTATACCTTGTATGCGTCTATCGGCTGGTGAAGATGATGATAATGAACCTGTGTATTGTAAGAAACGTAGATTAGCCATTCACCTAATTCAATATTAAGAGGTAAGCTACAAAAAATTGTTATATATATTTGTTGACCTAACTTTTCAGTTTGAATTATTAATTCTAAACTTCTGTGTATGACAAAAGAAAACAATTTCATTGAAACTATTATCAAATTCAGCTATCCTAAATATAACATACTTCAACCTAAAATAAGAAGATACAAAAATTTATATGATGACTTAGACAATCTTTTTACACACAGTTAAACTTTTTTAATTTATTATCGGACACCGACCAAGGAGTTTTAAATAAAAGAGTACACATAATTATTTATAGCATCACATGTTTATCGACTTTTTGAGAAAAATTATAAGTTTTTATGAATTATTATCACTATCTTATATCACAACATGCGTCATACGTGCGGTCATTTGGGCTGCATTGATCATCCAAAAGGATTCACCTTGAATTAATAAAATATATCCTTTGCGCAATATTTAAATATGATATAATAATATAGTAAAGATTTTAATTACTCTTAATTATTAATTAATCACAGTAAAGTTAATTAACATTATCTATTTACTGCATGCATATAATAATCACATAATATGTGCATTGGAATAAAAATAAATTATTAACAAAATAAATGTTACAAAATTATTAAACGTTAATAATTAGAAAATTTTTATCCAATTCAAAAGACTTGTAGGTTTTTCATTTGTTAAATACAAGTAGTTGACCATTTCCATAATACTTTGACCAATAAGAAGCGAATCACAATTATCATTTTAGCCGTGAGACGTCCACTAGTGGACATAAATCTTGCCCATAGTTTTCCATTAAGACCGGTTTCCTACGTTGCCAATCCATGGTCTCCACTATAGAACCTTAATCCCCCAGCGGTCTTCTGTTCTGCGGACTATATAGCCTGCAGATGCCACTATAATTCCTTTACGGGTCTCCTAATTCCACAAAACCTCGTAAAGAAACCCCATGCAAAATCCTTTCAAAGTCTATCTGGCCCAGAACGACAAACCATTTTTAGTTTCCATATGTAACAGAATAAGTAATAATCGCATTATTAAATTAATTATATTCGACCAGAGAACAACTAAAAATTTTAAAATTACATTTAAAAACCATTCGCAGATAATTCCTCGTACCGGCTTGCGTAAAAACCGGCATAAACCCGTACCCATCTTCTGTACCGGCTAAATACATAAATTATCGATGTCCGGCCGTAAAGGTCGCGCTTCGCAAAAACCCTTAAAAGTTGCAAGTTATACGTCATGCTGGTGTCTTGCAACAACATAGGCAGACCCATGCCGAATGCCTATACATCGCATCATCTACATGTAATTTACATTAAAACAGAATACATTAACTGGTATATATATTAATAAAAACGATCAATTAATACTGTAGCGGTGATGTACATAAAAATAATATCAAATCAGTTTGGATTATTATTGTGTGAATTTGATTAATTAAAAATTTAATCATTACGCATTTAGATATTACATTTGATATTATGATACTGTATTTATAATTTTACCAATTATATTAAAGAAAAGATAAAATTGAGAGATTTGACACAGAGTTATTTTTCTGAAATAGTGAAAGTATATAGGTTCCTCCAAAAATATCTCTCGTAAATAATACATTGTTAACATACTTTTATACTATATTTAAACATTAAGGTAATGATTCATTTGCTTGTGTAACTTATTATTAAATACGAATTACGTAGGAAGACGGTCGCAGCGAAAGCGATTCGTCGCGACGACCTTGTAAGAAAAAGTTCAGAATCCTCATCACAATCTTACAAAGGTATATAGTAGATATGTATAGTTATTTTCGATTGTTAAAAAAATAATTATAAAATGTTATGCTCAAAAGACGCAATTATATAAGATAAAATCAACAATTATTACACTATTATAAATAAATATTACATATTTAATAAGCATATTTTAGTCGGTGTAATTAACATCGCTGTAGTATAAAATGGGTTATTAAAATGAGTGAAACACAAACTTTCAATCATGACCCTGCAGGCCTGTTATCATAGTACATATACTTTATGTAAATGTGACCTATATACCTTTATGCTATACTCTCTATATATATAAGATCACAGACCGGTAAGCAAAGCGTAGAATGTCAGCACTAAAATGGACAGACGACCTTGTTAAGGTCGTTTGAAGAAGCTATATGCAGGCTTTATCCAACCGGTCCTGTTAAAGACTATGCGGAAACCAGTACTGGGTCAGCCCCATCGCTAAAACGATGAAATAATATATATATATAAATATATATATATATATATATATATATACATATGTATATATATTTATGTATATATATATATGTGTATATATATATATATATATATATATATATATATATATATATATATATATATATATATATATATACCAAACATAGTAAACTCACTCTGTGTTCGGCACTAATCGGTGTAATATTACACCTGAGGATGCCCCGTGGAGGGGTGTAACACGTGTTGAGTGATATGCCCATTGTTATTTCTAGAAATATAAAATCTAGAAATCACATATATATATATATACATATATGTATATAACTTTGTTATATAAACCAACTGACGTCTTTTGCATGCATATTCTTTGTATTTTTGACTTCCGTTAACTATATCGTCGGTTGACCTATATGTTTATATATAATTATTTGAAAGTATTTATTATATATACAATTTATTTTAAAAAAGTTGTTTATTATTTTTCTATTTACACACCCATTTGTTATATCTACATCGCTTTAAGTTGACTGTCAGAAAATACTTATAAGGCTTTAAGTCCGCTATTATATACAGAGTGTAAAAAAGTATAAATGAATAGGGAAATAACCTAGATACGTTTTTCTAGACAATAATGAAGGCAAAGATCACAGGGCACAACACAAAGATACTATTTATTTTCATTTAATATTCTTTATTTTACACACTAGAAAATATATATATAGTTACATTATATTAAAAAAGTACGATGGGCGGTCTAATCACAAAGGCTATTTCTTCAAGATAATCACATTATCAGGAAAAAGTCGAAGTATAAATAATAGGCAATTAACGTGTACATGTAGACAAAATATACATATATAGAAACATAAACACATACACAGGCATACGTACATATACCATACATACTTATAATAAATACTATAAACACAATAAAATTATCAAACTGACTTGGATTGCACTTGCCTTGGAAAGAATGAAAAGAAAGAAATGAAAATAAATAATTATTGGTATAATAAATATTTCTAAACCATTTTCTTACGCAAACAAATCGTAAATAACATTATAGATAGAATAAGCAAATAGGTTTATTATAAAAAAATAGGAGAGAAAATACCAAAAATAAAATGTAAATAACAAAAAGATATGTAAGAACAGGTAGTAATATATAAATAGTAATTTATAATATACACTCTAGGAAAAATTTAAATAAAGCAGGGATTAATGTACAATTTATCTTATATAAAAGGTACATAAAAAATACTATAAGAAGGTCATAAAATCATATAAAACTAACAAATAATTCATACTAAAATTTTCCGTTATTTATTATTCTCTGCGGGATTCTTGATATTTGTATAATTTACATACGAATGCACCACCTTGAAAAATATTTCATATATTAATAGCTTAAATGGCTGTAGCAATTATATTCAAAGGCGAAAACGCAAAGGCAACATATTTCTATTAATGAATTCTCTTAAACCTCTTAAAGTATTTAGAAATCGTTTTATAATGAACCACAATGGTGAAAACCTTCGGAACTAAGGAGGAGAAGCCAATTCACCGATGCTTTGCAACACTCCCTACATCTCAAATGGAAATTGGCAGGTCATGTTACAAGGTTCAGCAAAAAAAATTGTATACTCCAAACTATTTAATGGTCGGGGCCCCTAGACAACTGAAGTAGAGATAGACAACAAAAAAGGTGAGCAGACGATGTGTCTGCACTGGCTGGTGCTGATTGGATGACACAAAAGGCCCAGGACACAAAGACTTGGCACAGGTTGGAAGAGGATTCTATCTAAATAGGATTCATACAAGTAAATCAGGACCAAAAATAATTAAATGTAATTAGATTTAATTCCAATTTAATTGTGTTCAAATATGTAAACTATGGCAAATTTATTTGGTATGAAATAAAGAAGCTATATTGTTATTGAATTCGATAATGATAGAACTAGATAATGAACTAGGTTAAAAACATAGCCTAGCCATGAAGAATTGAAAGGTTATTTTAAACCGTAAATATTTTCTGTCTTACATTACAACAATTAATATTATACATATACCTTTTTTGCAATTGCATTATAGTGTAAAATATATAAATTGAGGCTATTGGTTATAAATATACCCTTTTAATAGTTTTATTATTTATTTCCAATCAACCTGTATGCATGTAAAGTATGCATATAGTAGTTTCAGCCCATATACGCCCGCTATATAGCATAGGCTTTCTCTAAAGATATATAAGTGGATATATCCTAATAGCTTTCCTTGGCAGACGGGTTGGCGATGGCAGTGTAGTATTATATGCATAATATGCAGAGGACACAGTTCCCCATCTTCTGGATACTTGTTTTGTGAGCAGTTGCAATCTTAAAAAAAATAATGCACAAAGTGTGAATTATATAACATTGTAAATGCATGTATGTATATATAATTACACAATAGGATGGTTAGTATACTACATATATATAATTATGTCAAGTTTTTTTTAATGCTCTTGTATAATATTGGTTCTGCACCGAACAAATGGTAAACCGTCATAAAGTGCCATCGGCATTTAGGTAACTGTTATACTATCTTATATAATAATATATACATATATAATTATATTTCGATTGAAAGAAAATAGTGAAATTAACGTAAGGATATTACAAAACCATTCCATTAAAGCTTTTTAATTGCAATGATAAATTATTAAAAATCCGTCACTTCATAATTCACAGACAAGTTTTCCAGAGAATGAGTAGCATCGTTCTCTCTTGATCATAATACTACAATCGCTAGCCCGCCTGCCAAGTGTGGCTTTCATGGTATATCCCCCATAGATATCTTTGGGAAGGCTTATACCTTGCAAAAGACGTTTATGTGCTGAAACAACAAAACAACAGATATTACTTAAGCTAAAATAAATCTGAATAATTTTATTTACAATTCGGCAGTACCTAGTGTAAATCAGTTGAATTTTTAATTCAGTTTACAATACACTAACCGTGAACATATAAAAATGTTCCATGGAATTTAGGTTAAAGGTTAAACAATCATGTTCCTCAATAGAGGTGCGAACAGATTATTAATTTTAAACTTTAAGCTCGCATCTTTGAAAGGTGACGTAAGTATTTGAAAACGGAAGCGACTGTACGACTTGTATGTACTTAATAAAGATATTTTTTGTACGACAAGGATGTTAGAGGTCCGTATTTATTTTTCCGCGTTCGAATATTCGACTAATCTCACCTCACATTATGATTAAAATTATCGTGATGGTGTTATGTCGCTTTGTTTATACGTGAGGGGTCACAAACCTTTTATGCATATATATTGAAAAGTTTATGTAAGCAAATATTACGAATATAATTAATTTATTAAAAAGTTTAATAAAAAAATCGTTGTAAAACATATCCCTGTCCCAAAAATAACATAGTGAACTAGAGGCCCACAATAACTGGGACCAAAAAAAACCTTTTTCTTATAAATACACTAATAATATAATTTCTTATTATTGTAAGAAGAGCGCGCAAATAAAATTACTGTGAAAAAATTATTAAATGAAATAAAACAACCCTGTCCTTCTCAAAGATATACAAGAGATACAAGAGACCCCTATTAGCGGGGGCCATAAAAAACATTTCTTTTTAATATTAACTCGTGTATAATTTATTATTATTTTATATATTTATAAAGTAATTTAATTTTACATGTAATCATTTATACTGATCACTTTCGTAAGTCATGAGAAATAAGCCAGATAAGTCCTAGTTGGTAGCCATTAAAATTGAGTTGATATGCTTTATAATGACATTCAACTTAATGCTTTAAATGTTCTAAATTTAAAAATCCAATTGTTTCTTTTATAAAATATTTTTAAAATTCTCCTTAATACAATAGTTACAGGAATTCAATTACAAGCCAAAAATTCTTTATGCTATAATAGCATTTCGTACATATAACATGAAACAGTTACACTGCTATACACATGATATACTAGCAAAATAAATGTAAATTTTTTGGATTAGTCTTTACTAGAGGAAGCAGGGTGCAGAGGACGTCTAGCCTATAGCCTTTGTTTAGGGTAACGAAGCTCGATCGTCCTCTCGCCACTTCCCGAAGAATCCACCTGATTTAGAATGCCGTCAAATCCATAAATTGCTATGGCAGACGCTCCTTGAAGTGACTGGACTCATAGGTCTATAAATTGCTATGGCGGACACTCCATGATGTGTCTAGGGTCAGAGATCCCTAAGAGACTTGGGTTGACACTTGTCAATAATAACCGTTTGGCATCGCGACACCATGTAGCCTGAGAGGGCTGAACCTCGACTTAGCAGGTTGCTATTGGATAATAATTGTGGTGGAAGGAACTCCAGCGTCATGTGCCATTACATAAAGCACGAGGAGTGTACGAAATCAAAAAAAAAATCAATTAATATTGCTATCGTCGCTCACGCGTTTGCTAGATTGTGTAAACGGTACCCAAAACTATACAATAAGTTCCATAATATAGAGGGGGCCACTAAATATTTTATCTGTTCCACAATTATATCAAAAAAATTCCTTAATAATGGATTACATCAATTATATTGTAATTAATAATAAAAAAATGATTTTTACATTCAACCAAAGGTTTGCAACACTGACTTAAATACCAGCACCAAAGGCGATATGACATTGATGCGAAGTCTGGGTCATATGTTTTCGCAAATGACTCCATTCAATTTCAATTGTTCTATTGTGTTCTTAAATTATAATTTAGATTGTATGACGTTAACTGTGTTTAATAAGAACGTAACATATAACTATATACAGCTTGATTGGTTATATGAGAAAAAGATTTAAAGTGGGGTGAATGTATAGCTCGAAACACCTTAAACCTGTTACACCTGTTTCCATTTACTCTATTTAAAATAAACGAAAAACTCTGTAATGAGTTACGTCAGTTTATTTTTTCTATTGATGTGCGACTAAGCCTCAAATTCAGGCAGTACTGTCTTCAGACACAGATAGTAAAAACACTTAATTTCATTACACATTAAACCCAATTTCGATACAGGTTTTTCTTACTATGATATTATAATGTTATTTATTATTTCTGTAATTATAGAATTTTGAATAGGGTATATACATACATACATACATAATTCTCAAATTTAAAGCTTTTAGATCTAAAACTAAACATCCTGTTTTATTAATAAATACATATACAATTAACTTTCATTTTAATAAGTCTATAGGTACATTTATATTTTTAGATTTAATTAATTTTGTTCGGAATAATTGATTTTGGTAATTTCTTTTATTTACTTTAATTACAGGTGAATAAAAATTCTTTTAAATCTTATGAACTAACTAAGACAGTTTAAAATTCATACGTCAATTTTTCCACTGGCAAAGTAAACATTAAATAACTTTAATTAAATTTGTGAAGCAATAATCTTTGTATATTCTATAGATCGGACCACAAAGGTCTAGTCATAGATAACAAAGAATAAATGATCCAGATTAATATTAATCAATATTATAATTATTATTAAATTCTCTAAAAAGAGAATTTGCGATAATCTTTAGTAAAATTATATGTGGTTAGAAAAATCTTTAATCACACAAAAATATGTTTTATAACCATCATCGGTCATAGGACGTCCACGGCTGGGCATAAACGTCTCCCATAGATTTCAAATAGCACCTGTATCTTGTACGAGTAGCATATCTGATCTTCATCCGACGAAGTACGCGATACGCGAGAAGGTGGAAGTAATTAACCATACGAGCAGGTTGGGAACGAAAATGACAGCCAAGATTTGATCGAGATTCTGTATTAAGATATATGACTCAAAGACAGCGACAACGTCACTGATGACGTCCGAATTTAAATCTGCATTCGAATTCCAATTCGAATTTGGAACGTGAAATACACATCCATGACGAAAATATTTTGATACTTTTAATGTCTTTAACCACACGCTTCAAAAGATTGTATTCCATCATAGCTTCCAAACGATTTGTATCAAGACATGTCATATATATTTTTCATTGTAATTTACATAAAAAACTAAGGTCATTAGATATAAGACCCGTGAGGGTTATATAGATACAGAGTTTCCTCAAACTAAAAGGATTTTCCGGTTAAAAAGCATTGAAAATAGTGTCTTACTCAAGTTAAAACTAATATCGTTCCATAAATAGTACGGCATTACGAATAGTTTTATGACAATGTAACTTTAAAACCATAGATAAAAAGGCAAAGGATATCCTGGTTCATTCTATGTATATACCGGTTGGCATTAGTGCTAATTCATTTAAATATTAAATATCTAAGCAAAAACATTGAAATGTATAAGACTATTTACCTTTTAACACGAGCGAAGTGTAAATACTACAGAAAAAAAAGTCAACATTAAGTTTTTTTTTTTATTACATACGATGTCACTTGAAATGTTCGGTACTTTGATGACAAGGTTAATATTAATATAGTATTAGTAGTGGAAATCTAAAAATAATTTTGATATTACGTAATACACAAGGTAATCGGTCATAGATGATAAGGCTTTTGAGGGGTGAATGTATAGTTTATTTGTCCGCGAGAGGCTTTAAAGTATATATACCTATTACCAATTAGCTTGTACCTATAAAATCAGACATCTAACAGTAGCAAAGTCTGCACGGACAGATAGCAAACAATATATATAAATAATTTAATAGAAAGTAAGTTTAAAAAGTTAATGACATAGCCAACGGCTTAGCAAGTTCAACTTGACGTTGACTTTTAGGTCTCCTAGACCTAGTCAACGCTTAATATTAGGCAAAATGGAAGTCAAATGCTACTATAAACGATAAAACAGTAGCAGAGGGCAGGTCACATGGCACGCAGAACCGATAGCAGCTGAAACCTTAAGGTTCTAGAGTAGGAACCGTGAACTGGTAAGCGAAGCGTAGTAGACCTTTTTAAGATTGTCTGAAAACGCTGGAGGCCGCATCTAACCGGTCTTAAAAGTATGAAAAACTATAGGGAAGGCTTATGTCCAGATGTGGACATATTACGGTAGAAATGTAGACCATGGTTCCCCTTTTTAAAGGTCAAAGTGTCATCAAAATGGTCAAGTACTCATATTTCATATATAAAAACCAACATCTCTTTTGAATAGGATAAAAAATTTCGTAATATTAACGTCTAGATCTCGTCATATCTTAACATCAGACAAGACAGAAGTAAAATGCTTGCCTATAAACGATAAAATAGTGACAGTAGACAGGCCATTCAGCGCGCAGAGCCGATAGCAGCTAGAGCCTTAAGTTTCAGGAGAAGTAACCTTGTGAAAGTCATCGGAAGTTTTAGGATTGAAGCCGCGTGTAAATTTTTCTGTTGATAACCTTTGTGTCAAAGTCTAATAATGGACTTCCATTGGTTGAATTGACGAGAATTAGCTAGCTTTATATTATCGTCTTTAAAGTTTTTACACATATATAACATCAAACTTTATACACAGGATATTAAAAGTAAATGTCCAACGAAATTTGTACAGTACAGCATTGTACAGTATATATTAATGTCGCGAAAATTCCAATGTTTCGTACTCATTGCGGATAAGTAATAAGATAAATTTATTCGTTCCCTTATCGAGCTCTCGTCACGGATTCTGCAATCGTGGCCGTCTCGTTCTCATAAACGTGCGACGTGTAATGACAATAAAAAAAAAACCCGCTCCAATCCGACATACGAATAATATTTGAAAAAAAAAAAGAAAAACCTTCAGACATTTTTATGTTAAATACAATAAAAATCTTACTACAAAACAAACTAGTCAAGGTCGAATGTTAAAATGTATAAATAACGAAAATGCTAGAGTTCAAAGGTTAAGAAGTCTAACATTTCTCGTCTTCATATTGATATAAAAGAGAAAAAAATATTTTTAATAGTTATTGCCGTCTCTGTCTACTCGAAGCGGTATAAAACAGTATTATCTATTCAAGCTTTATACATCACATAAAAATTCGTAAAAATATCTCAATATTCTTAGAATTCTCCATTCAAGTGTTTGGTAGATAGCGATGTAATGATAGGGGCCGGGTATAATACTCGAAGCTATCCGCTTAGGAGATTTAGGGAATCCTATTTGTAATACGTTGACTTTCATCTTGAACAACCAGACTTATCCCTACGTAATCAAATGTACAATATCCTAACATTGGTTTCTAAGTCCGTCTTATATATGACATTCGATATTGACAGACAATTACTTTAACAAGTTATAGAGATTTCGTTATTAAACCTCTCACGCTACCTCCGCTACATACAAATTCACAATAAATTTATTCCTAGTTGTTTCGTTAAATCAGTCGTACGTTTTTCTTTCCTAGAGAAATGTTCTACTAGTGCTCGCACTATACATATGTACTTTTGGATTCTAATTGCATTAACAAAAATCTTCATTATTAAATCTCTCACGCTACCTCCACTATATATAAATTTACAATGAATTTATACCTAGTTACTTCATTGACTCCGTCGTACGTGTATCGATTTTCTTTCCTAGAGAAATGTTCTACTAGTGCTCGCACTATACATATGTACTTTCGGATTCTTATTGCATACTTTAACAAAAGTCGATAGATAAGATGCTACATACGTTTAACAATAAAAATAACTAAGCAAAACAGTCAATTTTAATGTCATACAATAATAAAATTGTAAGCAGTGATTTCGCCTAATTATTTTGTTCTAGGCTGTATCTGATAAAAAGTATATATTCATTAAACTGTATTGTTAAACTTTTAAAAGATGTATTGATGTGGAGTTTCTTCTTGCTTTTTCTCCATATTTATAACACCTTACGAAGCAGAATAGAGTCGAAAATAAAATAGGTTTATAACAAAGTTGACGATCAATAAAAGGCATGTTAAAAGTTCCAAAGTTGAATACATTGATTTTATCTTTTATCTTCATATTTTTATAAACAAGTAAATTAATTGAAAACAAAGCAAGGCCACTCGTCACCAAAAACGATCTGGAAATTAATAAGATATGAATTAATAAAGAACAGTGATGAAAATTTTATATTTTAATTTTTACAATACACCATAAAAAGGAGCGGTTATGCAAAGTCGTTAAGATATATATATAAGAATAACGTATGCTGCGCTAGCCGTTCCGGGGTCTCAACTCATAAACCATGGGTGTTTTGTATCTTTATATGAAACTTTCAGCCATTTTGTTATTAAATTTCTACATTTACGTAACTATAAATTTAAAACTATATTCGCTTATGAAGGGAATAAGAGAGGGTAAAAAAGAAAGTTTGAGATTTATTTAATCATTTGATTTATTGTACCATCTCGTGCCTATGAGATAAAATTGTTGACTTGATAAACTCATTCTACAGTATTTTGATTTAACTATTACCACACGTAAAATGCAACCAATGAAAACCACAAATAAAAAACAAATCGATTGTAAGGCATCGATATTAACATTACTGTAATACAGTACACAAAAATGTGAGGTTACGTAAGGCTGTCTTGGCCCGTCGGTGGTCGAGATGCAAACTTGACCCCGTGGCCCCTTGTTCTGACAGGGAATGTACTCTGGTACAGTCGCGTACATTTTTTATTCTATAATTTTTATTTTTACTACACCATGTAATTTTACTAAAAATATTTTTTAGCATAAAACAATAGAGCCTATCTACCTTTCTAATTCTTCGCATAGGTTGTATTAATTAAATGGGTCATAAAATATTAAATTAAAAATATATGTCGACATAGCAACGCGTTCGTATTAAATATATATAAAAGTAATTGAATATATTTGATTCTAAAGAAATAGATGAAAAATGTCACTGGTGATGTTCTAAAACTAAATTTTGGCAGCAGACATAAACGCAGAATATGTTTCTAGGACACCTAGACTAACATAAATACCTCTAGGATATTACAAACAATTAAATCAATTCAAATTAAATGTTAATCTATTTTGTAGGTTAGCTTGTTGTTTTACATAACAATAAAAAGCGCACGTCTGTTTGTTGTTACGACATGTTTTTATTTTAATACCAGTGAGAATTAATTAATGTTATTTTCATTGATAATCATAATATCAACCATAGGACATCTACTATTGGACATAGGCTTCACTCAAAAACTTTTAATAAGAAACATCCGGTGTCGTCCGATGACCTTTAACAAGGTCAACAACGACAGAACCTTAAGGCTTCTACGGTTCTGTTCTGCGCGCTAGTGACCTAACCATTTACCACTTCGACTTAGAAATCCGCTGTGGTATTTTCTATCGGCTATTAATCTTGTTCTGATTGGATCTCATATATTAATCATGTATTTACTTAAGCAGTGTGTTTTGCAATACACCCTTTGACTATTTAAACAAAAAAACATGACCCGGATACAGAACTCTTGCATTCTTCGGTACATGCAAACATCCGGTACCGCTGCAATCGAACAATCAAATAAAACAAACGCAATTACGTCAAGTTGATTGACATTGACAGCCGTTGAGATAGGCGTAGGCACGGCGGCGACTTATATGGTCATAGCAGCCGAGATGCGATGCGTTCGGAATCGTAAACACTTGCCGATAGACGAGTGTTTCATCTCCGCAACTAGATATCAAGAGATGTTCATTGATTCATATAAATATACAACGTATCTTAATATAAATATACAGGATGATTGGTTATAGGTGTAAAAACTATAAAAGGATGAATGTACAGCTCATTTTGTGTCAATTATTGTAAAAAAATTAATTACACAATGATAAAAAGTTTTAAAATGTCTGTTTCTGCAGGGTTTGTACTGCAGGCTTTGTACTACCAGAAGTTATTGGCCAGTCGTATTTCAATAGAAAAAAACACTTACTGTAATAAATTCCTGAATAATCACTTGGTCATTAGAAATAGGTGTGAAAGATTTAAAGCTTTTTGATTTAATGCCTTAAGGTGTCTTTTACTGTAATATACCGATAAAATATTATTCCCGGTTGAGATGAATAGTAATTATTAATTTTTTAACGATAAAGAAAAAATATTCCGGCGCGAGACGCGGGGTTTACAATGAGGGGCCGGGCTCGCGCCGGCGCAATATACCTGCCATCCAACTTTAATGAGTCCATACTAACTTCTATGGCGAACTGTTACTCTTTAGCTGTTTTTCATATTTTTTATTGAACCTGCAATATTATTACGAAATAAGGTCTGCCACGTGCCAAAAAACGCAAGACCCGGCACTGATATGCAAATGGTATTAAACAAATGAACAACAAAAAATAAAGTTTGGTTCTGACTGACTCGCATGTTTAAGAGCTATTAACTTTAATAATAATATGTAAAAAACCTCAATTATCATTTATTATTTATTACAAATTAATATTACAATATTAAATAAATAATTTAAGCATAAATAACGTACCGAGAAAATAGAATTTATTAAATAAAAATAAATATGCAAGTATTTCTTGAACACATCTTAATTTATAGTGACATTTAATCGCATAAAAATGCCAGATCTCATAACGTGGGAAAAAATATTACAAATTTATTACGTTGACCTTTTGTATTTAGTTAGGGCTGATATAAACATGAATAATTTATTTTATTTACATACTAATTTGTAAATTAAGAACGTAGATAACTAAAAAGCATCTCACAATACACACTTTATACTGTTCAACAATTTATTAAAGGCTATATCAAAATATCGAGATGAAACAGGTATATTTCAGGAAAGAAAATTTTAAATAGGTGACTTATGTCTAAATAGAAAGAGATTACAAAACTAAAACAACTACGTTTACAAATGCTTGAGGCCCTGCAATATAAAATTACAATCCATTAACTTTCTTTGACGAAGGTCAATACAGAGTATTAATCAAACAGATAACTTATTATCTTGCCAACGGTGTTATGTAAAGAAGCCTTTTCAAATTCCTTCCAACCTATGAATCACTAAGATCTTTATTACTTACTTCTAGCCACTTTTCTTGGATTATCTCTCTTTGTGGAAGGACAAATCTCTTTTATTAAGTTTGTAAGGTTTAAAGAAAAAAAAGATCTTTTGATTTACAAATTAAACATGTCAAGTTCGTACCATATTTTCTTTTTCAGTCTTAAAAAAATCAGGGCTTTTTATCATGATTTCAGACTTAGGACGTCTTGCTAGACATAGGCCTTTCACATACATTTCTAGTAGAAGCGGTCTGAACTCAGATCTTCCGACGACCGTTACAAAGATGCCGCTCCACTTAGTGGATTGACGTCTAACATTGCGGGTCAGTGTTCTTCCCTAGAATTTAAAAGGTACAGCTGCCATAGGTTTTATATTCTATTTGGCCCGCCCGCTGCCTTGTTACTTTCGTTCATCTACGGAAGTTCTCATACCTGATTGGACCTCTTGGAGAAATACTAAATATAGCCATCACCATGGCTCATTAGGGGGACGAGTCTGCCCATTGGCATCATGAGGTTCGATGTGAAAGACCACATTTCATTGTCATGTTTAGAAAAGATTACAAAATGTGGATAAAAGAAAAAAGAAAGAGAGAAATTAAGATTGAGAGAGAGGGTGAAATAGGAAAGTTTGTGATAGGATAAGGAAACGAGAGGAAAACATACATGTCTGTGGAAGACTTTCGTGTAAATTTCTTTATTAAGCAACAAAATGTACTGCTGTGTAGGAAAACGTTCAAACCATTTCGAAAGTACTTACGAAATGTTAAGTGAAACCAGATCTTAGTTAATTGCTTGGGTTATGTAAAACCGATTCATTCCGTCAGTTCGGGAGTATTGTTCCGCGTGGACCAGACAGCATAGTTTCTAAATGCCGCGTTTGTTTGTCCGTCTGTCGCAATATTGGGGTCAGGTTCATTTGTTTTGTTACACTTTAAGTAAATAGCTAAACTTTAGCAAATGTTTACGTATGATATTACATACTCAAGGGTAATTACGTCAATGAATTTCGAGTAAAATATTTTTTGAATTACTAGATAGATCATGTAATAGTTTTTTTTCGTTTTGTAACAGGATTCAATGTATTAGGGTGACCGGAAGGTAATGTCGCTTCCATAAGTTAAAATTACACGACGAAATTTTGAACAAGTTTAGGTTTTATTCTATACAATATGTTCACCTTCATTATCAACAATCTTTTGCTATCTAGTATACAACTTTTCAGTGCCGGAGCGGTAACAAATCAATCGGTTTTTCTGTAAAATATGTTGGCAGAAACGACTACTTTCCGATCCCCCTAATGTTTTATCCACCAAATTAAGCACATGTTTACAAATATCTATAAATGTAATTACAATAAGTGTAGTATTTATATAAATACCGTCTTAGCACCATCTTAGCTTGACTGGTAGAGAATGCCTAAAGGCATTAAGTCCGCTTTTACAAATTTGTACAAAGAATAAATGAAAAGATAGATATTTATATAGCTGCTTCACCAGGCCGCTTCCAGTCGATCCAAATGGAAATCTAAGGCTCATGTCCAGCTGTGGACGATCTATGACTTATATGATTACGATGAATAGGCTTTGATAGTACAGTTAGTGGGACTAGCAATTAAATAAATAAATAAAAAATTGCATTAATAGATTTTAATTTTAGAATTCGTATAATTAACAAATGAAAACAGACAATCACAGGGTTGTATAAGTTTGAATAAGCAAACAACATTCTATTATAGATCGCTTGAATACCTTGGGCTTCTTTACATGCGTTTAGTTTTTCACGATCGATTCAACAGAAACATCTTAATTTTAAATTACTTAATTCACATTTACACTGCCAATGCTAATACAAGGTGAAATGTATTTTTAAGCAAGTTAAATTATAAATCGGATTTAAATCGCGTGGACTAAAATTGAAATATCACTGGCTATTTAAAAAAGGTTTTAACTGTTTTTTCTGCATTTATTGTCTACTTGTTACCACAAACTCTGACAAAACCTACTAGTCTGTCGCAATCCAAGAGACAAAATAAATAATTATAATTAATAATTATCTGTAAAATAACTATAATATCTTAATTATTATAATATTGGTCCTTTTCTTACTGAGGATGGACTTCCGTAAGGTAACGCCTGATTCCATTAAATAATGTCTTAACAATAAATAATTTATGCAAAAATAATTATAATTTATTTAAAGATTTACTTGCTAAAATACTACAGATAATGTTTTTTCATTGTTTTCGTTCGTTTCGCTATTTTTTCATTGTTTTCGTACAATTTTGTACAGTTCTTAATTAGCAGTACATTCGTTTAAAAAGATTTATATTACCTATTTAAATAACAAAACATAAACGCCTGTGATTTTACAATAGCAAATTTGCTCTCTAGTTTATTATTGTTAAAGATTTTTTAAACATTTTATATTGATTAGAAAGTAGGTAATAAATAATTATTGACAAATATTATATTATGGGGGGCATGGGTTCGATTCTTGGCGATCTAAATTCTTTCCGAAATGTATACACTACATTAACTATAAACGGTGCATAAACCAACTTCATTCATTCAAAATAAAAACGCCAGAAGAGGTAAATTTTACAGAAACTATAATTAAACTGAGCTCGCCTTACGGTAAAAAGAAGTTGGAGGATGCCTTAATAATGGGATGCCATTCAAATTAAAATACGTGTGCTAGAAGGTTTCCAATCATGTCCAGATCTGAGAAAAGCCGACAACAAATTTTCTTCTTATCATTTACAAATCCTTAATGAGCAAATCATTCCCAAGTTTTATCAATGCTTATAAAATCCATTACACTGTTTCTTAATATTTAAACAACTTATGTTTAAATTTTTTTTTAAATTTATAGTATGATGGTTCAACCATTATGGTGCAGATAATTAATACAAAAGTAAAAATCTAGTACGAATATTAAATTAAACAAATGAACATAGAGAACCTCCTTTACAATTCGGTATGTTATTCGTTATTGGGCAATTATTTTTAAACTTTTCATAATTTATAGTAACATCTTCGAAGTTCTTAAAATTTTTGATAAATGTTTTGACATTTATTCATATGAAACACGATTCTGGGGTTATCTGTGGATCTGTGTAAACAAATTTGTAAGTACTTTGACCTTTAAGTCATCATTTTTAACACACGCATCAAATAATCAATCATTCTGTGGACATATATTTTATGTTTACTGAACAAGTAAATGTTTCCGCTTGGTCAAAGTTCAATGTGTATGTATAAATTTTAAATGTTTTTCGCACTTGATTTTTTTAAACAACGATACAAATGGACTTCATATTTTGAAAATAATGATATTAACATCATTAAAAATAAAAAATTCATTTAAATTAAAATATGTTTTCTTAATTATTATTTAACATTTTTTTTACAAGTTAAGGTTATATTATAACAAGGTTAAGATAAACATACAAAACACATTTTCTTAATATTCATTCCACCATCCTGTTTCCGGGATAGAGATATACATCCTTCTACTTTCACCTTCCAGGATGAGATAGGTCTCATCCTTCACACACCCTCAATACTCTATCAATACTTGGAATTTTTCAAGAAAAAATCCAGATGCTATTTTACCTAAAAAAGCGCTGTAGTAACTATAATTATAACAAGGATGTTTAACAAAACATCTTAAAATGATCGCAATGTTTTTATAGAAAATAACTTTGTTGGCTTTTAATTCATTTTCTAATAAAAATTTCTTTCACAGAGGCTGTCACTGCACGCAGCCGTGGTGCTGCTCTCAGTGTACCATACCTGCAAGGCGGAGCGTCAGGCGAGAGATGTATCGAGTCTCTTCAACCAAAACTACGCAGTATTGGGTGGGCCCATCGATGCTAATCTGAATGAAGATGGTTACTTCTACCCAACGCCGAAGATACCTTTCCCGCCGCCGCCAACGCGGCCGTCATCGACAAGGCCTCCGCCACCTCCCCCACCGCCAACACCACGACAAACTAGGCCACCACCACCTCCGCCTACACCACGACCCACCAGGCCGTCACTGTCACCAACCGTATATGTCTACTCAACCCCGCGTGTTACATTCCAGCCGACTAGAACGCCTCCTACCTACAGTACACAGTTAGACGCCAAAAGAACAACCGGATATGACTACCCAACTCCTAAAGTAGTCTTCACTCTTCCACCCCCTACTACAAGGCGTCCACCACCACCTCCACCTCCTACAACCAGGCCACCTTCTACCTACTTACCTCCTACTACTACTACAAGAAGGCCAACACCACCCCCAACTACTAGACCGCCACCGCCCCCAACTACACGTCCACCACCACCGCCGACTACAAGGCCTCCTCCTCCTCCAACAACCAGGCAACCTTCCACCTACTTACCTCCTCCTACTACTACTACTAGAAGGCCCCCACCACCCCCAACTACCAGACCGCCACCGCCCCCAACTACACGTCCACCACCACCGCCGACTACAAGGCCTCCTCCTCCTCCAACAACCAGACAACCTTCTACCTACTTACCTCCTCCTACTACTACTACCACTAGAAGACCCACACCTCCCCCGACAACCAGGCCGCCGCCACCGCCTCCAACCACAAGACAACCACCGCCACCTCCACCAACAACAACAAGAAGACCTTCCACCTACTTACCACCTACACCATCAACAACAAGAAGACCGCCACCTCCACCTACAACAACAAGAAGACCGCCACCTCCCCCTACAACAACAAGAAGACCACCTACTTTCTCAACGCAATTACCCACATTCAGAACAACCGGTTACGATTACCCCACACCGAAGCAAATTTTCACTTTACCTACAACCACCAGGCGACCAACAAGGCCTTCCACAAAGCCAATACCAACCACCAGGCCAACAACGCGTCTGACAACCACACCGTCTACTCCTGGATACACTTATCCAAGACCCTCTCCCACATTTTCGACTCCCTCCACAACTAGGAGACCAATAATCACTACACCTGCAACCACCAGAGTTCCGTCAACCACACGAGCGACTTTTGTACCTGATCAAGGTTATTTCTACGACCGCCCTAAGGTGCCTTTTGTTTTCTAATTCAAAATCGACTGCTTCTTTGATGCCATATTAGATGAGTTACCAAACCTAGTTTCATTTCTCTACTTCATTATTGTTGTTAATATCGATTAATTTTCTTTAATTTCCCTTTGGTTTCAAATGTATAATATATATCTGTAAATAAAAGCTATCATTATATAACTAACAAGTTAGCCAAAACTATGAATGTGAAAAATTTACGAAAATAGTGGTGATACGTATATTTTCTTACTGGTAATACTCAAATAAAAAAAAAACAAAACGAGCTATCGACACTGCCTTAATTACTAATTTAATTTTAAGTTTGTAAAGATATATTTTTAAATAAATAAAAATACAAAAACTTTAAAACTTACTAACGAGTTTTTACTATCCTTTCATTCCCTATATTGTTCGTAATTATTTAATAAATCATATCAGTTAACGTTCTATGAGTCAGTTATCGCAAACCTTTTTTAAAAAAGAGCGAAAAAGTAAATAGACCTTCACTCCTAAAGTAAAAGGTTTTAAAGTCACCTCATAAGACATTTGAAACGCTCATTGCAATGAATTAACTGGAAGTATTAAAACATTCAATTTTAAACTAATATTAAATCATTAATTAATGTTTTTAGAGCAGTAGTAACGACTGGAGAAATCCAGAAATACAGTCTTACATATAAATCACACTTGTGTATTAATTATAAAGAAATGCTACTACTCACAAACAAGTTTCTAGAAGAAGGGCAGCAGTATCCTCTGCGTCCCATAGCACACATACTGCAATCATCAACACGCTTGCTAAGCGTGATGATTATGGTATATAACTCCATAGCTATCTTTGTAAGAAGCATAAGACTTGCAGTGGGCGTCTGTGTTTAGACGACGACGAGGACCAAATAGTATTCCTTAAAGAAAAAAGATTGTTTATCTCTATTTTTAATTATAAACAAATGAACATCGCGAAAAAGACACTAACGTGAGACACGTGATGTAAATAATTTGTAATAAAATTTTAAAAAGTTGAAATTCATAAAAGAAAGTGAATATAAATTTATTTTAATAGTCAATTTGTACAATTTTTTTATGAGCTATAATTAGAAATTATAAAATGTTTAATTTTTAATAGTTTATTATTTGGCAAATTAAAATCAAGTTGATGATATTTTATTACAAGCAATCAAATGCATTGAGACGAAAGTTTGCGACCAATGTTTGCTACCAGTAATAACCTAATACAGTCTCTCTCTCTCTCTGTGAGACTTTCTGAGATTTTACTAAGAGATTGAATCAGAAATGGAGAAATCCGTATACAAGTTGAAGTTGCATTAGCCAGGCCACATAGCGCGCAGAACAGAAGGCTGTGACGGAAGGTTCTGGGATAAAGACCAAGGACCAGCAAGCATACAGTAGGATGTCAACCCATCGTTAGAAGACGCTGTATATAGACCGCTTCTAAAATGTCTTATAAGAAATCTATAGGGAAATTCCTATATCCAACAGTGTACATCCTGTAACTGAAATGATGAAGATGGTCTTTAAAAGTTTGTATTTTGTTTTTTTTTTATTTTGCTAATGACGTCACAACCATAACAGAACTATTTTTCCGGTCTTACATTGGAATGCTCAATTCAGTATTGTCAACTAAAACTACATAGGAACTTGATGATCTGATGCCAACCTTGTTATTTTACGTCCAATATACTAATGCTGATTAAAAAGGTCAGTAGCCAAGGATACGTTATATATATTTATTACTTATCTAGAGTAGGTAAGAATCTTGTGAAGTATGTCACTGCTACCCTAGAAGCTACCTATCACTGACTGCAGCGCCACGGGCCATCGACGGCACGCTTTTACAATCGTCTTGTATGTTAGGCGACTCGTCTTCAATTACGCCACCGAAACAGACACCGTCGTTACAATAGACGATGTACCATAAGATTCACCGTCCGACTGTCTAATCCGAAAACTAGTAAGCCAGAGGAATGTGAGATATTGTGAAGAAAAATAGAGGATTATATGACTAAAATTATGACGAAAAAAGTGGGGAGTAAAAAAAATAAAATAGAAGCGATAAAAAAATTGAATTGTAAAAAACCCTGTCCCTCTCAAAATAGGAGTGAATGTGAGGTCCCCAACAACGGAAGCAAGGAACAAAAGGCTATCAAAACCATTTACAGTGTTATTCCCACGTATTATATAAATAGCCATGAAATTTTCGAAACACAATTATGAGGCTTGTTTCACATTGTTACATTTCAGTTAGTGTAGAAAACATTCTCTACTCCTTTTTTTTAATAAAAGACTTCGTAACTACAAGTACAGGTCGATTGGTTATAGGTGTAAAAGCTTAAAAGTTCTACACAAGTTTTCCAAGCACTTTATGTAAATTTATCACCTGAAATACATTACATTAATTTATCTTTTTTATTGGAATGTGACAGGCAAACTTATTGGAGTACAAAGTCTATAGAAACAGATGGTAAACAATAAGTAATTTTAGTAGTAATCAGAATTTTTAAAATGCTTTTTCTTACTATAACATGATTACGTTATGTATTATTTTTAAAATCATTATGTTTTGAATTGTGTGTACCATATGTTAATGATAGAAAATGAGCTACACATTCACTTCACAGCTTTTATAATAATAAACGAGAAATAAGTATTTTCTTGTAATTAAAATTAAGATGGTTAGATATAATTTTATATTCGTATTAAAAAGTAAAAAACATAAAAGTTAATAATTACATTCTATACATAAATCAAATTAAATTCATGTTTTATGACTACGATTTGCATACTTAGTTGTTCTAGAGAGACATCCTTCGAACTTGTTATAGAATAACTTAACATTCGAAAGTTAAAGTCTAATTGAATAAAATAAACGTTGATTTAATGGAAATTAATGATTTCGTCATTTATTATACTATTATGCAAATCGTCCGAATTTTATATTCGATTATACATAGACAATATAACTAACGAAATATTACTCTTACGTAAGAATCTATCCGCAAACACTTTCGCGGGCAATGATGGTGTGAAGCACGCAAATTCGCTATTAATATATAGATGCTTGTTAATTTTACGTGACACAATATTATTCATATTTCGATATTTTGCAAGTAGAATGTTTACCTCTTATCACTAACTTCCTGAATTTTATTTATTGCTATTCACTGTTTTAATTCCATCTTCATAAACAGCTTTATTTTTAAACGGTTTTATTTAGTTCGACCCGTACGGAATTTATTTGAATCAAAATTAGAAATTGAAATTTAAGCACCTTCCCGTTGTCAGATTGATCTGAAATTTGGTACACACATTTAATTTAGATTACAATACAATATAATAAAATCAATAACATTATAAATCTAAGATGGCCGCCGATTAAAATGGCGGATTACGTATTTTTCCTTAACCCCCTCAATATGGATATCAAATGAAAGGGCTACACTAGTAAAACACGATGATAATGTCAAAATTTAAAATTCAAGATGGACGCCGTTCGAATATGGCAGACTAGGTACATATTTTTCCAAAACCATCACAATATGGGTATCAAAAAACCGTTTAACTTAAAAGTTTTTAAATGTATTTATTACTAACTAGATTTTAAATTATTTCCTTATTTTTACTGTGAGTTATTTTTAACACATTGTTTTCAGAACATGAAACGTGCACTCAAAATACGGTTTTTAGTTCGCTGACCATTTAGTTTCCGCGAATACAATTTGTATGAAACAAAGTTTAACGACTAGCATCGTTGACAATAGATATCTAGAAATTTCTTTATGACATGAAATCAGAAATCTTAGAGGTAAGAGTGAATAGGTTTTTTATAGGCAAGCATGTATAATCGTAGACCTCGCTTTTACTTTACATAAGGCGAGACAGGGGTCAAATACTTCGCTCTATAAGCTATAAAAAAAGTTTGTTTGTATATGTGTATATACAAGCTTCTGCGTGTTCTGTTTATGAAATAACGCTAACCGACTAACACATTAAATTTTCATTACAACGTAAATTGTAAATAATTCTTGATTCGTGGTAACCCAGCGGACTGTGACTTACATTCGTAAGTCGCGGATTCGATTATGGGAATACGGTCTTAAAAAATTCACACTGTGAATTACTTATATTTGTATATAATGGTATTATGGTACACAGAGATTTCCACTGTTCTCTGTGTACCATAATACCATTCTACGATCGCCAACCTGCCTGCTAAGCGAGGCAATTAAGATGGGATATGATATGATATATATATATATATATATATATATATATATATATATATATATACATACATATAAGTTTTCGTATAGAGCAGTTCTATTGTTTAGTTTTAAACATAAAATTTATTTGAGAGTAATTATTAAAAAAAAGTTTTAATGTTTTATTAATGCATTTAAACACCAATAGTGTCGTTCTGCAAATGAAGTATTAAAAGCAGTAATTGTATTAAACATAAATTAATTTTTTGCGTAAATATTCGGATCATACCTTGTATAGTTTTAATTGTGTGTAATACATGTATAGTTTGTTTACTGCTAGTTGCCTTGTGTTTAGTTTAAGACACTCATTGAAAATGTAAGTCAAAAATGTCGTAATAATTGTCGGAATCACTTTCCCATAAAACGTAGCTCACGAGGCGATTTTCAACTTCTCAGATTTGAGATAAAAGCGTTTTGTATGTGATTAGTGGCCGCTAGTAAACTGTTTGGAGAGATCATTACGAACGACTAGTGTTTACCTTCGGCATTGCTCGCTTCCAAATAAAATATCTACGGCACTACGGAAAAAATATAAATTTTTGTTATATTTAATGAAGGAAATAAAATATATTTTTAGGTAACGTGTTCATTGTAAGCTCTCTTTATTTAATTCGAATTTCGAATTATCTAAATTTCTGTGTCTTCTATGAAGGATATCTTAACAGTGTTTTTCATCATCTTTAAAATTATGAACAATACAAAGGATTTGAGGTTGATAATTAAATTGCTGTGAGATGTTTATAATTACAAAAAAAAAAATGCAGAAACCTTATTCAACGGGTCACCTTGTAAAGAAGTCTTTTTCAGATGTATTTAGACCAAACGGTAGTATAGTAGACTGACCCAACATTAATTTTAAAAAGGAATTTATGACTTATGTTATTATTCATTTATATATCTTATATTAAACAGACAATAGATGATATTACAATTATAAATACAATTACAACTAATATAAAACAACTTCAAAGAGTCTTCTTGCGTAGTAGGCAATTTTAAATTCAGTGGTGTACTTAATAACAGTTATTTTAAAATTTAAAAAAAAATATGAAAGATTAGCATTAAATACATACAAAGTAAATTCTAAAATACAGTCTATATTAAGGAGGCATATTCCAGGTAATAACGTAAAAAAAGTTAAAGAAGAAGCAAAAGGCACGGAATAAGGGAAGGCTTGAATTCAAAATTAAAATAAGAATCCTGGCTTCTATGGCCTCTTCTAATCGGTTCTACTGTAAATTTATGACGGAAGCATCATTTTGCATGATGAATGTTTGGAAATGGATGTCCTTTAACTGTAACGATGATAATGAGTACATGCAGATTATAATATTAAAACCTCGGAAAACCATTGCTATTAAAAAAAAATACCCCAAAAATATTAGGGACACCGGAAAGTAATGTCGTTTTTGTCGACATATTTTGTATATTAGACGGCAAAAGGTTATTAATAACGAAAGTGAATATATTGTTGATTAGAAATAAATACTTGTTAAAAATGTAGTAGTATGAATTTAACTTAAGAAAGCGACTTTACTTTCTCTCCTCCTGATATAACACAATAATTAACAGAAACGAAGTGTACATTTGAAGGTTTACACATACATGTAACGTAATAAGTGAATACATTTAATAATTTAACAGCTGTGTACGTTATATGTTTGAAATAATGTTGAAGTAATGTGTTTTGAAAGTCATTACTTCAAAATGAAAGACTAGATACCGTCTGGTTGAAAATAAACGTTAGACTTTAGACAAACCCAGACATTAGAAATTTTCTTTAAACCTTCATATTTCATGTAAGCAAAGCAACTCTGTCTATGCTGGTAGCAAACACAGATGCAAAAGGACGATTGGGAAAGGTACCTATTGTAAAACATCAACGTTGAACTTTAGGAGAATGGAAATTACCTTACATTATAACAACCCAGCGCACTTATACAAGTACAATTCAAGTCAAGGCTTTAAAAAAAAATATTCAAAATTTTCCCAAGAAAACCCACCTCTATATGACTATTTAGAAAAGGTTCCGATTCTTAGTGTTAAGAATAACGAAGCAATGAGAAGGACTCAGATTACAATATTCCTTGTCTATGTAATATAACAATTGTTATAATTAAATACGTGTTGGTGTTTATTTCGCAATACTTAACAACGGTTTGAAATTTGTGACAGTTTTAAAGTGATATTCAAATATCGAATAGCTTGCTTTACTGTGGTTTATTATTTAGCTCTACTTTTGAGGAGAAAAGTTGTTTCTCTAAGTCTATTACTAGCAAGAATAACTTCATATGGACTATCCTCGTCGTCGTTTTAGCCCATAGACACCTACTGAGAGGCATAGGGCTCCCTCAATATATAGAATATTCTATAATCACCTCGCTCGGCAAGCGAGTTGGCAATCCCAATGTAATATTATAGTACACGGAAGACGCTGCCGCCCATACTTTCTGGAAACTTGTTTCAAGAAATGGAAAAAATCTGGAAAAAATTTCTTACTGTCAGGTTATACCAATGGATACAGTATACCAGCCTGAGAACACAGTCTCTGACAGCAGTACTCTTTAAGATAAATGTCCCGTGCGCGTACGCACTCCCTGACTTTTCAAGCAGGTGATGGAGTTGTACGACACACCTCTCCTGTATATTACCAAGAAAGCACTGACTCCAACCCGCGTTTGGTACCCCATGTAAGATGGCTCCCATATTATCTGGATAAGATAAGATTCCCATCACAGGATCTAGCCTAAACTACACCTGGCTGCGGAGGGTATTATATGGTATATACTTGTTCATAAGTGTTGTTATTACATATATATATATACATTACTTGTTCGTAAGTTGTACATAAGCAGTGTTAAACTCATATAATTAATGCAAACAGTGGGAATTATATATAAGATCAGGAATCGAAACCATGACCTACGAATAAGCCTCAGTCTTCAACCACTAGGCTACATTGCTTATATGCACTATATCTGCTAGCAATTTCAAGTACGTATATACATATAGGTATTTACCTTTTACGTGTTAATTTCTTGTATATATTTTCATATTCAGATAAAAAAGTGAAACGTTAGATTTTTAAAGCGATTTCAAAGATCTAAAATATTTTAAATATTATGGCATATATAATTAAAATACTAAAAGATGTTCATCTTCCACTGGTCTGTAAATGGTTCCGTAAAAAAATATGTAAACCTATAAAATAATTAAATTTAGTGTTATAAAAGCTATCCTAAATTCTTATAATACAGACAAGCAGACAAATAAACGCGATTAGTGAATTAATAATAGATATAATAAAAAATTTCTCTCGACGAGTGCGAACGCTCACCACTGAGCAACGATACACGCTCTGATGCTTTTAGTGATGTTCGTGTTGTAATAAATCATATATCGATATTATAGCGAAATTGACTTAACACTTATCGATTAAAAATATATGTACATAGATATATTATTGCATATAATAATTTATTTATTGCATACAACACAAATATTTAAAATAAGTGGAAAACAAACTGCAATAATAATAAATACATACACTCGTTTGAATAAAGGAAGGAATTACGGTAAGTATTGCTTAGTTGTCTCGAACAAAATAGTATCTGTGAACGTATTTGCGTGTGTTAGTACATTCAAAAAAGCACATCCTTTTATTTAAATGGAACCAGTAGTTCCTGATGAGTTGATCCTTTGAGGGTAGAGTGAACTGGTTTCTCTTGGATGTCGTGTACCACCTTCGTCCTCATCTACACTTTCCATCAGGTGAGATAGAAGGCAATCGCCTATTCCTTTATAATTATATTAAAAATATCCAAAAAATACTTACGTACCATGCGAATACCTTAATATAATAAATACATGACCTCCGACATACAGAATACATAACCTCCGTACAACTTACTAGACCTCCTCTGAAAAAAAATGAAAATCTTTTGATAATTTGACCCAGTAGCGAATTGAAATAAAATAATTCAACAATTAATATATAATTGAGTAAAAGTTTTAAATTTCATTGTTTATATGTGTATTTTTTAGCTGTATTTACTAATAATGAAAATTGTAAATCATAATAAAACGGTGTCGTGTCACGCAGCTGGGAGAAGAAAGACCCGTATCAAATAGCAGCAATCACTCTCCTAAATGTCTGCGCTCAATAAACGGAAAAAAAAATTGTTAACCAAACGGCATAGTGTTACAAATTAAAATTAATAATAAAAAAAAAACAGTTTCCAAGTATATCGATATGAAAATAATTTCTCCAACTCTATTTTGAACGAAGAAACAATCTCGAATGAAAACATTATGGTTAGCGCATAAGAATCCGGCGCATTTTTCTGTTCGGACGCATACGACGCGCGTGTTTACCTACCTAACAAACAAACAAACAAACAAAGAGGGCCATCTTTTCGTTTCTAGTTATGTGATTAGCAAAATGACAAGTGACCAGTCCGTAACTAGCGCCTGCTCTAGGGTCAGGCAGTTTGGTTTGTATAGAACCATAGACGCGCGGACCGAGGAGTTTCTCAGGCTGTCCAGGAAACGGCAGATAAGACAAGGATGCGCATGTGCAGCTGTATCAACAGCCATCACCGTCACCGTTATCGTTGTAAGTGTTAATGCTATATTTAGTTCTTCAAAAAGTGTCATATGTAGCTTGATTATTTCGCACGTGCTATATTGTTTTAGCTTTTTTGTTATAATATAACATAGCATGTTATAATCGTGTTAAATTTATTTATAACGTTTTTATGTTTACTAATCTAACTTAATCAGGAACTATTGTAATACTTTTAGATCATTATTTCCTATCATATCATATTAGTTTAAATATAACAAGATTATTAAAAATTACGCCATATTTTATTTATATAATCGAAACAATATAAAATACTCTTGTCTCTATTTATTTTAGCATTTTAATCAATATAAAATTTAACACAATATTAAAAAAAACACTTTTGTTCTTTATTTTAAAATAACGTTGTTACACGATATATATATATATATATATAAACCAGAGAACATTAGTCTTCACCAGTCTTTTAATACCATATCAATGGAGATATATACAATAAACCAGCATCAGTTATTCTGTTGGAAAGTTTTAATCACTCAAAACTTTCGAGAATTTCGTGCTCCTGAAAAAAAAAAGAAAGCGTGGCGTCTTTTCCTAGATTACATAATATAAAGAGACCGCTGTATTACAGTAAAAACTAAAAACAAATCGGTCAATCATTTTGTTACTTACGTTGTTGCTTACGAGATATAGGCTGGAAAAAAATTTACATTTACCTATGCCATTTAATGCAGTTGTACCCGAAGAAAAGCTTAAAAAACTGATTACAACTGGAAAAGTCGACGACGAAAGTCCAAGAGATCGTACTTCCATCAGATGGTCGGCCGAATTAGCTCGACTCTTGTTACCAAACTTCATGCTGCGCAGAGTATTGCCAAAGAACAGGTGGTGCGGTATGAAGATGAACTCCATGTCCATGAGATCACAACCCTCAGCATCGAGGATAACGATGTGAGAAAGAGATGCAGTATGTCTTTGTGCACATTCATTTAAAAATATTTTACTGAATGTACACGACGATTATATTGCCATAACTGCTGGCCAGCGGACCCGCAGATTTGAAGCAAAGACTGCTTTATTCAACAATCTCGAACCTCAGTAATAGAAAAAGTGATGCGAAGAAACAATATTAATAAATCCATTATTTTTAATTTAAATTAATGGAGAAGTTTAAACAAAATGATTATATTACATTTTGTATAATGTTTAATAATGAAGGCCGTTATCACCGACGACCATATAACTAATAGATTGTGGTTAAATTAGTCTAAGATATGATTTTTTTACTCAGAATAGAGAAGATTTATGAACTAGGGAAAGTAACTAACTTTGCCCAATGGAATGGCAATTTAAAATACACATAATGCAGAATAGACGACCACTGTGGCGTAAGGATTTAAAGAAGGATATGATAGACTGGCAAGCGTAGTGTAAGATCTCTGTGACCCACAATGTGGGCAGACGACCTTGTGAAGGTCAATGTAAAACGCTGGGTACAAACTGCTTCTAACATCTCTAATTTCTGGTAGCTGTCAGCTTTGATAACCTTGTAGAGTCGTTACAACTTCACCGATCAGGTCTCGCAGATCTCCGATCTGCAGTTCCAATCAGATAAAATTTGATATTCTCCTACTACTAGTTCTGCTCGTTCTCATGCTCCACTCGAATGTTATGTGGCGCGTCTATGTGATTCGGGTATTCTACTTCTTCCTCTCTCTGGTGGAGTTGGGGAGGACAGACTTCATTCCGTAACTGTTGCTATCGATGTTGAAGATTCCTTCTTTTTTAGGTTTCTTCTTTCTGGCAGCATTTTTACATGGTCGTGTTCGCTTCCAACCATATTCAAAATCTATGATGGAGCCTATGTCTAATAGTGGACGTTCTTATGCTGAAATTATGACGATTATGATGATGGTGCTTGCCTAAATGCTATGCTAAAGAATATTAAATTAACCACATCCTTCATAATCAATGTGTGTTCAAGAGTTCAACGAAATAAATTTAAAACATAAATACAATTTATGTTTTTTATTAAATAGTAATCTCTCGGTTTCTATTTAAATTTTAAAAGTAAAATAAATTATATAACATGTTGATTAGTTAGCTTTTAAATAATTTAAGAAATCATTAAGACAATGAAAGGAGACGATGTAGCTTCGCTTTACGACCAATATTTTTAATGATTTTCATCAAAAATCTAACAGAAAATAGGTAAACATAAGATTAAATGTGTAATCAAACTGTTACTATATAAAAAATTATATTACTATTTAATACAACAATCCCAAATCGATATTATAAACGCGTTCGTTTTCAATTTAAGCATATTTTTTTATATTTCTCATATGTATTCATCGCAATTATTGGCTACGTGAAATAACAAGGAAACAATCGATTACCAAAGAAACGCGAATGAAATAAAAACATCGAATTGTCATGTAATTACTGCGTTTAGACAAAATTTCACGTAAAAACTTGTTCTTGCATGTTTGCTGGCATGTTAACATCACTCCTGATTATATTATTTTTTAAATGTGTAATTCTGAAATGTTGTCAACGTGACGTTTCTTTTGGCGGGAAATAAAAAAGACATTTATTAAAGTAATCGCTCTTAAAGTTTTTAGTTAATTGTATTATTATGAACTGTATTATATTTTTATTCCAGATAATTTCTAATGTAATTATTATTCAAAAGCGAATTTTCATTTAAATAAAAAGGATTTAATTTGACACCTGTGTCGTAATTATGATAAATTTAATACATTGTCAAAATGATAATATGAATGGTTTGTGTTCCGATTTATTTGCGATAATAATTCTCTCACTGCTTCTAAGGCATACTATGACTTCCGTATCTATTTTCTGTAACTTTGTTCAGGGCTTGAAGTTATTTTTTTCTTTAGTAAACTTAACAAAGTAATTAGGTCAAACAAACAGATAATTTGAAGTAAGGTGTAACATATCTATTATACTTATATACATGCTACCTATTTAGGATATTTAAGAAGGTTTTACTATTAAACATCAGATATAACACTTCGATCTAGTTTTTTTAACCTAGTCCTGCAAAAATAGTCCAATAACAGTCTGCGTGTATAACAATGTTCCTGGTCACCCACATCTACGGAAGAAATATAGAAAAAATACAGCAAAATCGCTTTCGCAATTTAACTCGCCGTCCTATATTTTGGACCAAATACAATTTGGTACAAGTGATAAACTTTACTTCCTTTTGGTTTAAATATACCTGTGTTCAGAAAGTAAGATGAAATTGTCATTTAAAACTCCCGGACATTAGGAACGCAGGTAATTTTTTTTCCTAGGTTGGTAGAACTGTCTACAACATTTGATAAGCGTCTGGTTGTCAAAAGTTGTAATACCATTTGTGTCAGCAAAAACTATATTGAAGGATGTTTTGTGTTAAAAAAACGCGTCTAATAGTGCCGAAATCGCACAATTTAGAAAAAAAAGGTAAAAAACTTGACTCATGTCGTTCGTAAACTTAGAAAAGGTAACGCCTTTTTGACATGATTCAGGCGATAATAACTGAATCGAATAAGATCTTGAAGGCTAAACTGTAAAAAGACTAAATCGACTGTTTCGAGGACTGGAAAAAGTTGTGGCAAAAGTGCGTTTTGTTGGATGCGTATTACTTTGTAGAAAGATGAATTTATTGATTTAGAAGAATAAATAATTTACACTTTATAAACAAGTTCATCTTACTTTTTAACGATAGTGTTATCCATTCTGGACGATATGATAAAGGAAGCTCAATAACAAAGTTATTTTAATAAAAATAGTAACATATTTGTAAATCACGATTAAATCACGGGGTAAAGTTATGATAACAATAAAGTTTATACTTAATGACATTCAAAGATAAGATATTTTAAAATAATTACCTTAAAATCAGTGAAGCATAAACATATTTGCGTTAGAATCGAGAATCTATAAAAACGATTAAACTTTAATTCAAAAAAATGTTTCGGTACAGTGGTTACGGAGATATATTCATGTACTAAATGATTTTATAGTATGAAATATCGGTTAAGGATCGAAAAATTACGGTATCAATATCCAAACAATTTTCAAGAGGAAAGTCGATAAATTATTCTATACATTACTCTCTTTTACATTAGCATTACTTAAAAAATATTCGTCGTCCTGGAAGGTAGAAGTTTCCCCTAAGGACTCCTAGGTTGATATATCGTCTCCACGTTTGGAAGGCAGGTTGGCGTTAGCAATGTGGTGTTATGGTACGTCGAGGACGCTGATGCCCATCCTCTGGAAGCTTGTTTATTATCGGTGGAAATCCTGTACAATCAATGCACAAATTTTGAATTAAATATTTAGGATTATAACTCAAATCAAAGCCACAATTACCTTCTGCTAGGCTGCCACTCTCAAAAAATTATTGCCATAATAAAGATAATATTATTCTAGAAAGCAATACGTTGCTATGTTTCTAATTCTCTTAATATTATCTAAAATAATATATTTGAGTTGCTACTGACCGATAGTTAGTGCTTCGTTTAAATGACTAAATGACTTGAAACGTCAATCACTGTTGTAATGATAAACCTCACCTTCCTCTCACTGACCAACACGCTACATTGGAATATTTCTGCAGAATACCAGCGCTGGTCACTGTCTCGGAGTGACCACCATTTTTCTGAACCACTGGTCTAGTCGGCAAAAACTTTTTTTATCTGTTTATATAAAAAGTACCTGTTTTTTTATCTAACTAATATCTCATATTTTGGTCGTAGATATGCTAGATACACTTTAAATTAATAAATTTTACTTTAGAAAAGCTTTTAATTAAATTTAAATATTATAATTCTTTAGCCGCGTAGGATCAACATTACAATGTTTTATTTTATTTAATATTTTTTACTGTACACGTTAGGATACTTTTAAATAGTTTCATAATAATAAGCGCAAAAGTACAATAGGTGGTCGTTTCACACGAGGCAATCTCTTACAGAGAACGGTATGGAAAAGGTAGTAGTATAAATAATGGGTAGTTAAAGGGTAGAAAACATGCATACATAAACACACATACATATGTATATTACTTATATGTATAAATGTTGTTTATTTGTAAAATTGAAGTTTGTTAATTCACATAATATAAAAATATATTAAACTGTTTAATAATGACTTTCGTGTTAATGTTTCTAACGTCACTTCTTTTTTTAATATCACACGTTTATTTAACAGTATTAGTATCAATCGTGTTGTTTTGTAACTAATCCATAACTTTAATGTGGTAAGTAACTTTGTTATTTTAACATGCAATTTAATTTTACTAAATAAATTTATTTGTAAGATATGGTCCATAAATGATGATTAAACATGAAATGTTTATCTCATTTCAGAGCATACTTCTGGTATTTGAATTAAATCTCAATTCACGCGATGAGCAAAAATCAAGGCATAATTGGGGCAACCTTATTAACAGCACATCCGAAGAAACACTATACGATAAAGTAAATTTGAATATCGACAAAATAACACTCAAAATGTTGCCAATAATAATAAAAGCGCTTAATAAGAATAAGCTAATCGATAAATTTCTAGATGACTACACAACCTCACGATCGGTAAACGAAAGACGGCACACAACGGAATTTACTTACAAGAAAAACGTCTTCTCCGAGCGTAACAACTGGGTCAGATTTCCAACTTCTAGACTTCTTGCGATCGAATACAAAACATCACCTATAGTCTATTTTAAGACGCAGAAAAACGATTACTTTACAAAAATAAGAAAAATCAGAGATTATCAACGTATCATGAATTATGTTGACAAAATGATAAGCGACCGAGTATCCTTTGGATCTACCCAACCAATGAAACGTAACGACGATTATATGTTTGATAATATTCAAACGCAAAGGACTACTCCACTTACCAGAACATATACAAACAAAGCTGAAACAATTACACCTCATAAATCAAGTACTACTACGGAGAAAATAATACCGATAAATCAAAAACCAAACAATTGTAAGTGTCCTAAGAAAATTGGCGAGATATTAAACAATTTAATATCAAACATCAAACTTTTGATGCCACAATACGGAACAACAGAATCTACATTTAAAGAAGCAAATAACTCGCCTTGCGATAAAGATAGTACTAAAATACACGCAAGTGCTTCCAATTTAAATACAGATCAGAAAAATCACCGCTTAAATCAAACGACCGAATCTTCGCACAGTATTTCTGATTTGAAAGTTGATATGCCCGACCAGTACATACCGCCGAAATTGAATGAGATAAAAAGAGACCAGACTTTAAAGACTATAGTAAGTTTGCTTCAGCCGAATGTTCTCGGGCAGAAAACCTACTCGTTCAAAGGTCATCCTAAATATATTATCACTACACCAGCAATGTTCATTGAGAAAACTGAAACAAATGAGGAAAAAGTCACAGCACCAATACCTAAACAAGGTTTTGCTAGACACGATCCGTTTCATTTGATCACATCCGCTACAGAGTTTGGATTTCAAAAAAAAGTTAACTACAATAAAAGAATACCTTCAGATATTGATTATAATGGAAGTAGTAGCGCAGATGAAGATAAGAGTACTACAAATAATGCTGATAATTTCTTAAATCTAGATGTACATAGTTTAGAGCTTGTAAAAAGAAAATTGGTTTCTTCATACAAAAAGACCAAAGAAATTATAATAAAGAAACCTTATGGGAGAGTTGATGAAAATGACAAAAATAAAATACAAGATACAAAATGGTATAACGTTAGGAACGATTCTATGGTGAATATTGCTAAAAAATTTTACCCAATCGCAACGGTACACTATTTGTATCATCGTCACAATACAACGGAAAAAGCTACTTCACCAAAAACAACCACAACTACTGAAACATCATCAACAACTACAAGTACCAGGAAACCATTTATATTTATCACGAACCCCAGTACTACATCTACTACTACTTCCACAACAGAAAAAACTACCACGTCTCCTCCCATAAAAACTACCAAATTTGATAAAGACAATGACGTTACATTCTTTGTAAAAAATAAAATACCAATTAGGTACCAAATTTTGGATCAAAAAATTAAGGAGGAACCTAATTTTCGATCAGAGGAAATAAATCTAGATGATGACTTTGAGAAAATCATGATCGAAGAGAACTACCAAGAAAATGACTATAAAGACAGACATATAGACGAGACGACAAGTATTCCCACTAATACCTTAGCTGAAGTACCTGAAAATAAAGTAAACGTACTCACGAAACCAGAGTCCAAGGACAAGGAAGATTTCTTTTTCACTTCCATGGCACTTTATAATAAGCCCCGATCGTATCTTGAAATACAAAGAAGTAATTTAAAACCTGATGAAAACTACGACATGAATTTAAATAATTTATTTGATTAACCTTGATGTGTATGATACAAGTGTGCACTTTCATTACTTATTACTAAAGTGACTATGACAAATTAAACATTGCTATCCGTTACACATATCTTTTATTTCACTACCTTTATTCCAAAACTTTTTGTATGCATAAGAAATAATGAAACATTTCAAATTTCAACCATTTTGTTTCAGGTAGTTTTACTTATCTACGAGTACGCGATTGCAGTAGAAACAAGTTTAGTACCAACTAAGAGAAGCCACGGCAAATCCGTAAAAGACAAATCTGTGAACCTCCTCAAACCAATAGCTGACAGGTTAGATCGGAACTACTTCGGATTTGATCAAGAGTATTACGAGAGAATGCCACTACTTGTCAATGCTTTAGCTGAAAATATCAACACCGTACCAAACACAGACACAATAACACAGTTTGAAAATCGACTAGATTCATTTTATAGAACTCAAAAGCATTTCAATATTAATCAATTTATCCAAAAAACAAGTCCGAGTCCTTTTAAGTTTGAACAGAAAAGTTCCACTACGAAATCTTTCGAAAATACATATGGATCGAAATCTTGGGTTGAAAGTTATCGGAATGCTCAAAGAATGAAAAACCTTCAGCAAATATTGATATATCTAGGAAAAACGTTTAACGCTAAGCTTGGTGATATATACACGATGCCATCACGAACGCACATCGCTTTTTCTGGAGTTTACATAGAACCGGTGAATACCAAATATAACACAGATATACAGAACTCAAACAATCCAGGTTCACGGCACCGTTTTGACCCACTCTTCACGTTTAAACCAGATAACCCAAGCGATGTCAACTTATTAGCCGAAGATTTTTTAACATTCCTACCAAGTATCACGAATAACCAACAAGAAAAACATCTTACCACGCATTCACAATACAGAACAACATCAGAAGTTCAAGAACATTCTGATAAATCAAACGGAAAATCTAATATGAAAATAAATTCATTGAATAGTTCTGAAAACATCCGTGCATCTGATTTTGGAAATGAAACTTTTTTTACTAGAACTTACATAGATACGACAAAATTTCGAACGGAAAATCAGTATCCTTCTACACAAACATCAAGAAAAAACTACATTACTACCGCAATTCCCATTATTCAATTTAAATCTAAATTAGCAGTTCCTATCAGACGTTCTCAAGTAAGAAACAAAATACCTCTTTCACTTCCAGAGACAAATTCTAAAGATTATAAAACTCCATTAAATACACAAACAACCACTGATGCTAAAAAGATAGTTAACGTAAATGTCTATCCTACAAGAAATATAAAACCTTATTTAAACGTGAACACCACACCCAGTACAAAAATAACCAGCACTATGAATGTAGAAGATTATCACGCTGGAAGTTCTGGTGTAATTCCTGTGACAACACAAGCAACAATACCTGATGTTACATCTAAAATACCCTTTCTTAGTACCCCTGTCACTGTACCACCACCAACATGGCCTACGGATTCTCCAGATGTTATTAAATTTAGTAGAGAAGATGCCAAAATACCTACACAATATTTAGCAACAACAACTTTCGAACGAACCACTCCTGCTTCTACCACTGAGAGCATAAGAAGAGAGTGCAATGAAAGCTTAGAATATGATGAAAACAAAAACATTGAAACGAGAACACTTGTTATAAAACTATTAAATAATCACGAAACAACAACTCGAAATAGTAAACAAGATTATGACGACACAACTGCAAATACTTACGTGCCTCATGTAAACGGACACTACAGAAATATAGAACAGAACTCTCGAAAATTATTAGATCTGTTGAAAGAGAATTCGGAAAAGTATAGAAGAAACAGGTTGAAGTCGTTGACTACGGTTCGTGTGCCCATTTATGTGCCCATGTATGTTGAAATCAAAAGAAATCGTACAAGACAACTAAACGAAAGTAGTGATCAATAAGTTTAAAATTTATTATTAGTTCTTAAATAAATTTAATTCTATGTTTACTTCCCACCGACTATTTCTTATTTGATTTACGAATAGTAATGTAATTAATTCTTAGGATGTGTATGATTATTCGCACAAGCTTTTTATAACATTACATTTTACTATTACTTTCTTTAAGTAGTTAATAACAGTTATTAGTCTAGATATTACTATACTAATTATTAATAAATGTTTAAAAAGTTTAACAGGTGTTTTATTATATTTTGTTAATCATATGTTGTAAACGCAAAATGAAGTGTTTAATAATTTATGTTTCTTTCATCATATCTCAAAACCTGCAAGAAACATTTTCAAACACATTACCAAAAACGCAAAGAGTATTTATGACTGAAAAACTTCTATCTGTTTCAGCAGAAAGTATTGTATAAACTGTAATTCTGTCTCCTGTTTCTGTTCTAAAATTAAACTTTTTCTTCTAATTATTTGTCTTTTTTATTGCCCCCGCTATTGGGGACTTCGCGTACAACCCATCTTGTGTTCACAGGGACAGTTTACTTCATTTGTTCACATTCTTTTTTTTATTGTCTCATTCTTCTTTAATCCATCTTAGTATCTCTCGTTCATTCTTCTTTTATCTATCAAATATTTTCAATTCTAATATATACCTTTTATTCCTTATCTTTTATCGTCTATTTCGTTTTCAATTTATGTATTTATTTTTTTGGGCATTTTGTTACATTCTAATTTCTATTGTTTTAACTTATGTCTATATCACAGTAATATCATTGATTTCTTTATGGTATTTTACCTTTTTGTTTTTTAATTTTTACTTCTCTCATTCTTCTTTACTGCTTTACTTACCTTCTGGCAGTAATTCAAAAAGGTCAGCGGCTTTCTTCTTAACATACCAATATATTATTTGTCTTTAAAATGGCATTCAATATAAGATATTGTAATGAACAATTCAGTCAAAATGTTTATATTATGAAAGAGAAATGTTATAAAAAATAGCAATATTTCAGAAACGAAGTATTGCGGAGATTGTTTATAAAATATAGCTGTTTGAACAAAAATTATAGTTTATAAGAGCTTAAATATCTGATCACTTACTTTTAATATAAACTTAATGAAATAAAATACGATATTATAATTTATTACAAATTAAAATAGAATAGATTAACAGGTGATAGACGTGTTCAGTGGGATGAATACGCGAACAGAATAGAGGAGAGAGCATACTCTTCAACTCTCAAAAACTGTTATAGCAATCACGAATACGATAATAATGCACCATTGATATAAACAAGGTTAAAATTCATTATAATTTTGTTAACTTTGCAACTACGTACGTGAAGACGCACCAAACGTTTCGATTCAACGTTTTTGATCAGTACATTCCGAGCATTGAACGATTTGCCGGCTTCCTTATTTCCCGAGACTAATAACCCAGGTCTCTTCAGGTCAGAGTGAATATCTACCGAGTCTGCGTGCATCATCTTTGACCTCGTCCCTTTCCATCAGGCAAGTTGGTGATCAAACGCGAACAAGTTAAGGTTAAATATATAGTTTTTTAATCAGAGAATTTAGGAGAAAAGTTAGGTTCTCTATCCTAAATTAAAGACATAGTAAAGTGTGTGTGAAGTGTGAAGTAGTTTTTATGAAAGGCGTCAAAGAAGATCGTGTGGTTTTAGCAGGTAAGCGACCGGCATCACCTTATGGCAACATAATCACCGCTATAAAACACATCACTTCCATAGACATTCTGACATTTTTCGTTCATTTTGTTAGTTAGTTAGAAAGTTTTTAAATTAAGCGACTTTTTTTAAAATTAGTCTTATAGTTAAATTGTATGACATACCAATCCATAACTAATATAGCCTTTAAGTAAATTTTGTTACTAATTTACGTATATTTTATGGACTCACTAGATTCTGAAATTAAATTTCATTACTATTATTATTATTATTACAAGTACAATCATTTCAAATCTTTTCTATCAGTCTATGACTAATAGATGGCGCGCATGAATAATTATGACATTAAAATAAATATTTGTTTAAATTATATTTAATGGATTCAGGCGTTACATTGCGGAAGTCCATCCTAAATAAGAAAGGACCAATATCTAGCCACCTCCGCACATGCATGCATGTGCGGAGGTGGCTAGATATTGGTCCTTTCTTGTTTAAATTATGTTCAAAAAAATATTCTTAATAAGGTACTATATATTCTTTGTCGTTTAATGTTAGTGGTGTATGGCGACCAAAAATAAAAAAAAAACAATGACAGCGGCCTTTATTGTTTTTATTAACTAAGTTTATTGAATCGATGTCTTTTTTAATAAAACCGCTCTTTTTACTTCATCTTTTACATATTTGATCTATTTTATTTATCGATTTGGTGTACAATAAATATTAAATAAGTAAATACCAAAAATGCCAAAAAATATAATTCCGGATTTCCTTTCGAGATATCAAAAAAAAAACTCGGTTTAAAAAGTATTTCTTGCATTATTATTTTTGTATTCATATATTTTAGTTGTATGATATTGTAGAGTCGTAGCCTAGCGGTGGAAGACTGATATTTGCGATCGTAGGTCGTGGATTCGATTAGGAATACATCTTGTATGATTCAAACTGCGCGTTAATTATATATGGTACCTACTGCTTATATACAAGATTTATAGAGGATGGGCAGCAGCGTCCTCTGTGTACCATAATACCACACTACGAACGCCAACCCGACTATCAAGCGATTATGGTATAGTATATACAGCGAATGTTCAGATGTGCAATTTTCAAAGAAACCAGATAAATTATTAAAGAGGTCTGGTATAGAACCCTACATTAAATAAATAATAATATGATATCATTTCTATTATTTCAACGGCAGTACGCCCAGTTATATATATACCATATACATATATATACCATAGATGTCTATGCCTTGCAGTGCGAATTTTGAGTTTAGGAGAAATGGTGTTATACGCATTAACAGTTAAAGGAGAATTAAGAGTTAATGCAATAGTTAGAGCAATTCATTCTTAAGGTCCATTTAAGTTTTGTCGCTTAAAGACCCGCAATTGTTGTTAATTTATGGTTTTATTTCAATTGTTGATCTTCAAAAGTAATTATTCTTTAATTCAATACGTTTACGTTTGCATGTAAAACTATTTGTTGCACACTTATTAAAATAAAAATAACCATCACTAGGCCTGCTAATAAAACAATCCTACGGGAATGCCTTTGAAGTGTTCGTCTTTGGCATTGTTGTTAATGTGGCATTATATACAATATGTTTACACTTTTTGGTATATTGTCAAAATTATACATCCTAACACAAAACTTTTGCAAAGATCGCTGGTAACAGATAAAAAAAAGTTTAAAATAAAAAAATAACGCAATATAATTTTCGTAATAATAATACGTATACAAAAATATGGTAACATGTTTAATTTCTTATTTTGAGAGACATTTTGTTAATTACACAAAAAAGGCAGCCGTGTGAAGTAATAAAATTAATATATTTAATATCCTCAGACACGTTCCAGTGACCTTAATGCAACTATTCCGTACGCCCTTTAAAACTGCGACCCAACGCTATCATCTCACTCTAACACTAGTGACCTACATATTGCCATCTCATCTCACGCATCTCAAGAAAAACCCCGTTACTTTTACCAGTGCAAAAAGGCGCTATCTGCGAAGATTTAAACGCGTAACTCATGATATAATACTATCTTTTTCACACTCATTCATTTCACGTTAGATTTGTGAGCGAGAGAAATGCAATACAAATCCAGTCTCAAAGACCGGTGGTGCAAGTTTTTGACAGTATAATTTGAACTTAGCGAAGTGTGTTTGTGGAATCAAAAGATGTGTGTAAAAATTAAATAATTTAACCTCTTTATTTATATGTTATTATAATTATGTGTATATTGTGATAAGAACATAAGTGAAAAAAGGATTGTCTTTTTTTGTATTAAGGTAAATATACTTATTTAGGTTTAACTGTATCTGACAGAGGCATATTTACATGCGGAACTTTCTTTGCATAACGTATTTGTTAGTCACCAAGGTCTGTTATATTTTCGTATCGAAATTCACAGTTTGACATGGTTTTAAAAAAAATATTTGCCAACATTACATTAATTTGTTTAATTCTTAATACATGCATCGATGTTTATATAAATTTTATTATGAGAAAATTCTGTTTAAAATCTCGAAAGTTTTGCAACCATGTTGTATAAAACAATTACTGTTATAAAATAATTCGACATATGCTAGGTTGTAATTATTAAATTTACGTAATAAATTTTAATTCATTGTTTTGGTTTATAAATTATTTTTAACTATACTGCTTGATGGTAATTCAGAGATTTAAGAAACTTTGATTTAAGAATAAATAAATAAATTTAAATATTCTTTGGCCCCACTTCATTCTGTTCCAAGCAATAAACTGTCTTAGACCAAAAAAAATATTCAGAGATTACTTGTTTTTTTCAGTTTCCTATTTCGTATTTTTGAAAGTGTTTAGTAATAATGAGGCTATCTTTTCAATGTAATGCTTTGTGATATAACAACAAAAAGTAAAATTGTGTAATATTTTTTTATTCCATCCAAACACGACTTTTTCTAGTTTCGTTGATTTGCGTCGACTTTTTCCTAATTAGGGTACACATTTTTTTAATTACTCTGTGGTTTGCATGATAGAGGAAAATTGTTGAATATATTGCGTTGTGAAAATAACTATTTTTTTTCCTTCCTTAAGAACTCCTTGTGTTTTAGTTTTGATTTTGCGTTTTCGAGTTAAGCGCTTTGATGGGTAATTTTGATATATATTATAAGAGAAACCGGAAAGTAATGTCGTTTTTGTCGACATATTTTACAGAAAAATCGATTGATTTTTACCGCTCCAGTAATCAAAATTTTTATTTTTATAGATGGCAAAAGGTTGTTGATAACGACGGTGAAATAAAAAGAAAATGGAAAATTTTTAAAAATGCAGTCGTGTGAATTTAACTTAAGAAAGCGACATTAATTTCCGGTTTCCATAATATATATAATATAAAAAAATAAATACTCTCTCGAAGAGGGATATTATAGACACGATAATAATAATAAAAATATATTTCTATTAATATTTTTGAATAGACAAGTATGATACATCCTGTAACAATGCTTATATTTAAAATCATAATTAATTCTATAACAAATGACAACCATTCATGCGTCAGTTATTTAAAAACATTGATGTATCTATGTTGCCATTTTATGGAACTATTTTATCTCACGATTTCATAATAGGATCCCATAATAAAATGTTATTTCCTCTTAATATTCTTTGGTATCTATCTTTGTCTGTATTCAGTTATATCGTTTCCCACGCACCATTGTACGAGGTTCACTGACATGTGCAAGGAAGCTATATCAAACACTAACACACACCTCCGTGAGTTACGGCAGTACAGTGTAGTAATTGCTTCGAATTTAAACATATATTTGAATTACTGATTTATAAGCTATAAAAATAATTAAAAAAATTACGAAGTTTGCTTGTATTTTTTGAGTGTTATCTGTGATATAACTTACAAGAATCGTGCATCAAATTGAATATTCATTTGACAGGTGCGTTCTACATTTTTGACAGGTAAAGGTGTGTACCCCAAGATTAAAGACTATTAGTTCAAATTCAAGTTAAAAATTATTTATTCGTCATACTCATATCAAAGACAAAGCTCGCTCTGACCGACCAGTCATATATTAAGTAAAAATATTTTTTTTATTTAAAATTGTAGTCAGATGTATGTATATTATCTCAATCTTCAATTGTATATACAAATATAAAAATTCTTTATTCAAAATACTATAAATTACATGTATTACTGACGTCAACTTGATGTCTCCGTTTGGTTGAAAAATGCTGTCAGACCTAAGAACAGACTAAACAAAATCGGCGGGACGCCATTTTTTTTTTTTTCGAAATTTATATATTATAATTACAATTATATATTCAATAATTATACATATAGCTGGGTGATTTTTCGCGAGCGATGTTATTAAATGAATTAGTTTAATTATTAGTACTGTAAAATTTAGTAAAATTTTTTCGCAAACGAATTTTTCTAGTGAACTACGCGTTGGTCAAAAATAATGTTCCTGATCCTCCTACCTCTAAGCTTGATTTAGTTAGGATATTGATGGGAGAAAGTCGATTAAAAAATTAATTTTAGAAATGCTTCGCGAGTCGCATTAAAATGTTTTAGGGGCCGCATATGGCTAGCGGGCCGCGTGTTGTTCATCCCTGATTTAGTTTAGTAATACCATTAACATTGTGTGTTAATACTCTGACATTTTTTATAAAACTAACATTAGGTGAGGAAATTATCAGAGATCTTGACATAAAACGTGCATTGCCCATAGAGTGATTTGCTAATTCTATGATGTCAAATCTTAGGTATACAAAATTTGTATTTTCTTCAGGTATTTCTCTATATATATAAAAGTGATTTCAAAATGTCTGTCAGTATGTCCTTATAAAATCGTAGACATTTGATCGTGTCATGATTTTTATCAAAGTTGTTATGCATGAACCCGCGAAGGCTTATAAGTTTTTTTTTTATAATTTCTAAAAAGACGCAAATATTATTGAATATTTACGTAATATCTTTCCAGCAAATTTATTTTAGTTAGTAGCATAGCAATTTATGCGGGAAACAGCTAGTATTGTACACATTACCCTTGCTGGGAAGAAATTGTTTTAAAGGTTGTCTGGTAGAGATCTCTTCCAGCGATAAAACCACCTTTTACACCTCTGTATGATTTTTTTTTAAATTATTATCAATAGTTTAAAAAAAAGTTTAAACCGTCAATCTTAATATATTATAAATCTTAATAGATCTTCTTGGATTATTACTTCGTCCACTAGACACACCCTGGAGATTTCAGATTCCTATATTCTCCATGTATTTACTTAGTCTACTAACTTAACTTCTAGTTGTAGTAGATAACATTCCTATGAATTTACTGCAAATCTATAGTTCTCCTTCTTTTATAGTTATATTTTTTAATAAAAAAAATTACCCCCATTTCCTAGAAGGAACTAAGAGTATATGGTTTCATATCAAATTCAAAGTTGTTCTGTCTATAGAATAATATTTTTAAGGCTTTTAAGGGAAATCCTACATGGTAAAAACTTCCGCCACGGTTCGATGTAAGGGTTATTATAACAAGCTATTCGGTTTAAACTCTGATGACCTTTAAGTAAGTTGTAAAAGTTACGTTAAATGTTTTTATTTGCATTACTTATGTCCCGATTGAAAGTAAAATTTCAGTTGAGCCTTCAACTAACACTTCTTAAAGTGATCCGTGAAGAAGATCTTTGTGAATTTATTTTGAATCTAGTTATTTTCTATATATTTATTGACTACAATATAATTACAGTTAATAAACATATGCACACATTTAATGAAATAAAAAAATTAAGGTATACATTTCTTATTTGTCATTTCATAGATAGTTAAACTCGTCTAATTGTTTTTTTATTGGAATTTCACTGCTGCCCAAATGGCATTTGTAGATTCCGGTTTGTAGTGGCAGTGCGCTAGTGCCTAAAGCTCCCCCGGGAGCCTCGGTACAGGTTATACTACTATTTTACTGAATTGGGAAGTCGTAGAGCTGTTAGATCTCTTCGGTGAAAGCTTCATGGAGTGAAAAAGCTCAAAGACCTCATAAGGAGATTTCGACTTAGGCAGTCTTCAATAATACCCGCTCAGTATTCCGACACGAGGGTGCCCAAGTGCCGAACTTGGTTGCTATTGCCTGGTTAATATCACTACTACCACTTCGGAAAGCATTAGCGCTGGTTGAAGTGGCGGAAGAAACTCCACCAACGCTTGTTTCTAGAATGATCGGGAGTTGGCGTCCCTTGTGATATAAGATCTGATCTCGTTGCCGACGAGTGTGTGTGGGTGTGTATTTACATATGTTACTTAGCATGATGCGGCTCGGATGACTACTACCGCGTCAATATAATGTAATAAACACACGCACATATATAGAGTAACACTAAGATGATTTAAGGTATACGGATGTAAAGATGTTATTGTATTTACCTCACATCACACCAAACACGCATAACACTAATAGTTAGGACACCGAAGGGCGTGTGCCTGCCCACACGCAAGCGCTGGTGGTCAAGAGAGGCCCATGACACTCCAGACCGCTGAGCAGTCCTCCCTTCGCACAATCTACACTAATCTACAGTCACAACACATTACAACTGGATTTGATGTAAGAAAAGGACCAATATTTAGCCACTTCCGCACATGCAGTGGTAGTCGTGCAATAAAATGCACCGCCCGCCAGCCCGCTGATAAATGCGTATGCGGCAAACAATGGGAATCACACAACTGCCACCGCCAAATCACTCAACACGTGTTTCACCCCTCCACGGGCCATCTTCAGGAGTTATGATTAGTGCCAAACACAGAGAGAGATTTGATGTGTTTTAAGTCATCAGAATTCAGTTACGCACCAAAAATTTAGGCTAGTCAATCGTACCCCAGTTATAATGAAGACGCACACACGTAGAGGGATTATGACCGTGTAGGTGAATAGTATAGTGAATGATCATAATACCTACACGGGTATAATCCCTCTTCGTGAAAACGTAATCTCTGTAACTGAAATACTATCTGCCAGAGAAAAATATTTACCTCGTGGACCTCCTGTTACGCTAGGTCAATTTAAATGAAGCTGCACACAGACAAAATATATTTGTTTGTTTAGTAAGAAAAGGACCAATATTTAGCCACTTCCGCACATGCAGTGGTAATCGTGCAATGAAATGCACCGTCCGCCAGCCCGCTGATAAATGCGTATGCGGCAAGCAATGCGAATGTTTCACCACTCCGCGGGGCATCTTCAGGAGTTCAGATGCCCCGTGGAGGGGTGAAACACGTGTTGAGTAATTTGGCGGTGGCGGTTGAGTGATTCGCATTGTTTTCGCATTCCATTAAATATTGTTTGTTTATGTTCGTCCTTCATGATTTTGTGAACAAAAATTTCAATACTCAGTGCAAACAGATGGGAAAACTTGGTTTTGATTTTGAGACCGTGTATAATGTAATCATTGGTTTACATCGTCTAGCAGCACCATTTTTCGAAAAAAATGCTGCAACTAAATTTGTTTTACAAAATCTTGTTTAAAAACACGTATACAGATATATTTTGTACTCATTTTCAGATTAATTTTTCTACGATCTTTGTTATGTAACTTCCTCACTGAAATATTTTCATTAAATGATTTTCTGCACACACTACTGCAATACTTATGCAAATATATTTTAACAGAGACATTAGGGTATACGAGAAATAAAGACAAACTCGTAACCCGCCTTCATACAATTAAAGATCCTTCATGTGTCTATTTATACGTATATATAATAAAATTCCACAGTATATCGTAGCCCCTTATTTTTTTAGTTTATAATCTAAAATTAAAAGTACTATTAATTTAATTTTATTACAGCATTCAATAATTTTTAGTTGAAAGTAATGCGCGGAACTTGGTTCTTTGACTCATTTGCATTACATTATAACGTACGTATCAAAAATTTTTAAATTCCTTATCTGTTCCGAGCCAGTGGCTTATTGCTTATAATGTTAGAATAATTGACGTTTATATAAATGCCTACTTGAACAAAGGTAATTTGAATTTTATTTATATTTTTTTAATTCTTGTCTACGCAAATCATCTTCTCACCATATACACAGAAACCTTTTATTATTTTATTAATAGAACTATTTTTAGAATTTACATTCCTCAGACATTAGCACGGACTCTTTAATTTTACATTCGCAGTTAATATTTTCGTCTTGTTTGTTTTTGGTCAGCTTTTTACATGTCACACATGTCACAATGTTATTAAGCTAGATTACTCTAGTTTCCTAAACTATTCGCTGACGGCTTAAAAAATTAAAAGAAGACTGGAATACGAGGAATTCTCCATATCGAGGTATGTGGGAGGCGAGATGACTTCAACAACGATGAAATTCTTCCCGGACTCAGTGGAGGTGGACACGTGTCTGGCCCAAAAGTTCATGAGGCACGAGAGATTCTCAGGGTAACTGTATAGGTTTAAGCTCAAAGGGAGTACCTCATGCATCTATGACCTAACGGTCGACCAGACTGTGGTACACGCAGTTTTTTGCTATCACGTATATGGAGGGCTTAGAGTGATTTGCGAAGTGGAAACGGGTCGGAGCATTGCTTGCGGCAACATCGCTTCCCTTTTTGGTAAAGGAGAGCCGCTACAACTATCTTGTGGGTTTGTTGCAGGGTGATGGATGACGAAATTAAACAAAAAACCGTGTAACAAGACGATGCGTAAATGTAATGTGAGTGAATGCTTATGTTGAATGTATGCTGAATGATTAAAAATATGAAGAATGAAAGAGTAAATAAAGAGAGAAATTGTAAAGGATGAAATAGGGAAGGTAGAAGAAGGAGTGTGTATATCCCCCTGGCCAGAATACTATCTAGGGAAAGAGTATTTTAAAAATAAAAATAAAATCTATTTCGTTACTTGAATCTTAAACCATTTTAAGCTAAATTGAAATTAACTAATTAATTTTTTTTTACCATTGGTGTCACGATTATTCTTTAAAAAGCCCTTGTAATGTCCAGTTTTAAATATTACCGATCGTGTGACCACTTTCTCATCCTTACTACATATTGCCATCTTCAGGTGCGCCAGTATCTGTGCGTTGCTAAACATTTTATTAGCAATACAGTGTTATAAATATTTACGAAATAAATTATTAAATGTGAACGTTTTTGGTCTCTAAAAAAAAAAAAGGTGATGACAGCTACGTGACATATATTCCAAACAAAGGTGTAGTTTGTATTCAAAACTATAGAAAATAATTTCAAAATTTATTTGTTGATAATACTGTAATTGTTGGCGAGCGTGTGGACTGTATAAACAGATTAAATAAATTCAAATGAGGGTGTTAATTTAAAAATAATTATACAAAACTAGGTAAGAGTCAATTGACGCGTAACAATAAACTGAATGAAACAAAAGCACATGTAAGACGCTTTTTTTTTTTTTTTTTTTTTTTTTATTAATTCTAATTTGTATCGCTGGTGTTTTTTTTTTACAGTATTTATCTTTCGCTTTAACTAAACGCAGACAGTTGGGAGAGGGTTGCCGCTATTTGATACGGATCTTTCTTCTCCCAGCTGCGAGGCACGACAGCGTTTTATATTATTATTACAATTATTTTTTTTTTTACACAATTTTCACTTATAAATATAGGTAAATACAGCTAAAATTTATACATATTAACAATATAATTTGGAATACACAATTATATATTAGTTGCTACATTATTTTATTTAAGTCGCTGCCCAAGCGCTACAGACCGTTAAATGCCTTGAGATTTAGGACAATGTGCCGGGCCAACTCATCAAAAGATTCTGCTGTAGATTTTTTCTTGAGAAGGTCCGGTAAGCTGAACGGAGATATATTAAGGTTTTCACATAAGGTCACGTGGATATGTCTTTTGGATGCGAATCGGGAGCAGTGTCTGAGTAAGTGATCAAAAGTCTGTACTGTGGAGTCGTCACATGGGCAAGTCTCATTATCGATTATTTTAAAGCGGTGCAGGTACTGCTTGCAGTACCCGTGCCCGCTTAGTAGTTGTGTCAGATGGAAGGATGTCTTGATGAGTTTTCGCAGTTTGTTTATGTCGGTGAGTTTCGAAAGGAGTCCTATGGTATGTCGACCCTGTGCCGAGCTCTCGTATCTAGCCTGCCAAATGCGGTTGTGTTCCGCGCGGATTGCGCTCTTCACGAAACTCATTGGGAAGTAGACATAAGCCGGTGGAGAGTGCATTGCGGCAGCACTCTTTGCTGCCAAGTCGGCTTCCTCGTTACCGACGACGCCTGTGTGGCTTTTGACCCATGTAAAGTGTAATGTAGCTGGCGCGCGTGCGTGTATCTGATTGTGAATTTGTGTGACGATGGGGTGGGTGTTGCTTCTATTCTGCAGCGCGGCGATGGAAGATTGTGAGTCCGTGTGAATAATTGTGTATGTGTTCGGGTATGTTGAACAGGCCCACGAGCAGGCTTTCGAAATGGCGAGAAGCTCAGCTTGAAAGACCGAGCAAAACGAGTGAAGTTTGTATTTTTTGGAAGCAGTCTGGCGGCCTTCCATGAAAGCAACGAATGCCGCTCCTACGGAGGAGTCCTCCAGCTTGCTCCCATCAGTGTAAATATTCAAAGCATGGGGATAGGGTGCTGTGTAATTACGACCTCTAGAGGGAGAAAGGACAGAAATGGATACTCTGGTAGCGGGGTGCAATAATTTGTGTGGTGGTGTAGGGCGTTCTAGAGCTGTATCAGAAGGTAAAAGATGAGAGGCGCCGGTGAGTTTTGTGAGTTCCAGTGCCTGTACCTCCCGAACTTTGAGGTCGAGTGGGGTGAGTTCTGCAAGTGCTAGAGCGGCTGTGGTGGATATGGTCTTGAACGCCCGTGTGATCCTGATGGCAAAGCCTCGTTGCATACTTAACAACCGCCTTATTATCCCTTTTTTTAGAGCCGCTTGCCCCCATATACCAGCAGCATATGTCATAATTGGCTCAATGATACTGATGTAGATTGTCCGGATGTTCTCGGGATGTGCCCCCCATGTTGGTCTACAGAAAAGACTAAGTCTATTAAATATGCGCGAGGCTTTTTTGATAGTGTGCTGAACATGTTTATTAAAGAGTAATTTCTCGTCAATGATGACTCCCAGAAGTTTGAACTCGTGTATAAACGGAAGGCAGTATTGGCCCATTCTTATTGAGCATTTTTTGGCTGTGGGTGTGAATGCAATAACTTGTGTTTTTTCGGGGCCGAAGGTCAGTTTAACACTTTCACCCCACTCAATAATTTTACCAAGCGCGGAGTTGGTTAAATCTTGGAGATCTTCAGCGCGAATGTGGTGTGTAATGAGCAAGACGTCGTCGGCAAACGCTTGTAAATGGCACCCATCAGGCAGGTCTATTTCGAGAAGCTCGTCTAGGATAATGTTCCACATAATTGGGCCACATGCCGAACCCTGAACGCAGCCCTTAGTTAGCTTCTTAGTGACTCGTTCTCCGGCGTAATCTAAAACCACTTCTCTGTCTTGAACATAGTTTTCAAAAATTGAAAAAATGTTTCGAGGGCAACCGATCCGCCTGAGGCCCTCGAATAGAGCTGGCCACCAGGCGTTGTTAAATGCTGCCTTGATGTCAAGGGAGACGGCAATGACGGCCTCTCTAGCTCGTTTGGCCGAGCGAACGACATCGAGAGCCGAGGAGATCGCCATGGTTGTGTTGGTTTGCTCCTTGAAACCAAATTGGTAACCGTTGAGCTTGCCTGCGACCGTGGCTACAAAAGTCACCCTTTTGATCAGGAGCTTTTCTAACAGCTTCCCGAAAACAGGGATGAGGCCGATTGGTCTGTGAGAATCGAGGGTACTGTAATCAGATTTACCAGGCTTCGGTATGATCTTGACATATGCCTGCTTCCACTGTCGGGGAAAGTGATGCAATTTTAAACATCTATTTAATAAATCTGTTATTAGCTGTGGGTAAGCCTGTGTAAATTGTGTGCATATGTCTGAAGTGAGGCCATCCATACCTGGTGCCTTTTTTGCATTCATAAGTTTTAGTAGCTCCAGTACCTCTTCCACTGCGAAAGGAGGTTCGTCAGGGGCCTCAGAGGTATCCTGTCTGTGACGACGAAGATGCCTGTGTCGGGCTGAAAAGTCTGGAGAATCGTCGGGATAGAAATGATTTAAGAGAGCTGTAGCGCTTTGTTGGGCGTCATGTGTGTGCCCTGTGTCTATCTTTAAAGTGGTAGGAGGTTGTCGCCGAGTCGAGTGTTTGAGGAGGCGATTAGTCACTGACCATACATTCTCCTTATCTTGTCGGTTGCAGAATGTGCGGAAATCGGCCGTCGAAGTCTCTCTAAGCTTTCGAGCGTATTCAGTGCGCTTAAAGATTAGATCCTCGCATAATCGGTCGAATATCGTGTCTGAAGGCGCGTGGTGTCGTTTAGCGGCATGTAATCGGCGGTGTAGATGAACTACTTCAGATTTAAGTCGTTCCAGGTCTGTTGTCCACCAAGGAGGTTTGGAGCGCGTCCCAGCACCCCTGGATGGCATAGAAACTTTACACGCCGCGTGTATGGTGTCAGTGATTTGGTCTATAAAGACGTCTAAGTCGCCCGCGTTCAAATCGGCTATTTTTGTGTCTAGTAAGTTAGAGTTCGTCATGATAGTGTGGAGTTCAGTCTTGAAACTTGCCCAGTTAGCTTTTTCGCTTTTATATTTGAATGTGGACGTGATGTTTCCCGTTTGGGAGGTTATGTCGTGGCGTGTACTAATCGAGAAGTCTATAGCGTTATGTTGTGAGATTGGGCATGCTTCTAGATTGACTCTCCAGTCACTAATATCGTCTATGGTCGATGCCGAAGCCAATGTTAAGTCGATTATAGAGGACCGCGGCCGTCCGTGAGCGGTGCTTTCAAACGTTGGGATATCGTTTACGTTGCAAAAGAAGAAGTCGTGTCCGTGTGCAATGTCAGTAATCATGTGTCCGCGAGCGTTCGCTCTCGCGCTGCCCCATATGGGATGCCATCCATTAAAGTCGCCCCCAATGACGCAACGAGATTCTCCGATACTGCCGAGAAAGAAGTCTAAGCGGTCCAGTGTCCCTAAGTCGTCTTGGCCTGGTTCGACGTAAGCTGACGCGACGTAGAGTTTTGTTGGTCCGCAATCGAGTCTCACGACCGCTAAGTTGCCTGTCGAGTACTGTGTCAGTCCTAAAGGATTAGGACACCGCGTTCCGTCCTTTATGAATATGCATGCTTTGACTCTGCCTGTAGGAGTAGGGAATTGGAAGATTTTTATGCCTGGAATGTTATTAACAAAGTTAGCTGAGCCTACATATGGCTCGGACACTAAAGCAATGGAATACTCGCCGGCCACAAAGTAGCGAGTGAATTCCAGGAGCGCTACTTTACAGCGGTCTAAGTTGCATTGGATTACTTTGATAGAGGTGCGTTTATCCATAATCGATCCTGGAAGTCACTCGTCTCTTCACGATAGTAACTATTGGACAGGATGGGGAAGTGGCCTTATGTGCAATGCAGTCCGCGGTGTTAAACTTAATTTTACGAGCGGCACAGTTGTAACACTTGGGTGCGCTTTCCTTATGCGGACACTCTGTCTCAATATGCGAGCAGTCCGAGCAATGCGCACAGCGCTTTGCTCCACCTGTACATTGAGCCTTAAGGTGCCCGAACTGTAAGCACGCGTGGCACTGGATAAATGGAGAGAAGTCGTCGCAGTGGACCCTCTGGTGATCCACTCGGACTCTCCCCATTGCCTTAAAAATTCGCCACAGCCCGGGACTGAGAACGAATACTGCGTTATACAGTTTACAGTTACGGTTGTTGCGCTTAAATTTAAAACTAATGTCGGCATCCGTATAAGCCTTCATTTCTGGGTTTTGATGCAACAATATGGACGTTAATTCACCACTTGGAGTGTCTATAGATATGCCTTTAAGGATGCACATGGGTCTGAGTTTCTGTGCCTTCTCCGCTGTCACTTGCGACGCGCCAGATTTTGTAAGACGCTGTAAGGCGTCTTCGCAGTCTCGGGCAGTGTCGAACTCTACACGCAGTTTGTTGTTCGATAGTGGAACAACCTTAGTAGGAGCATAGTTCGATTGTCGAAAAGAAATACTTTTTCGGAAAGCCTCGACTGCCGCCTGCTTGGTGCTGGCTGGCGTCTTCGAAGCCACGATGATGGCTGGGCGCGGTGTCGGTGGAGGTGCGGTTTTGTTGGATGCGGGCGTCATACCTGTATTCGCCGGAAGCCTGGCCATTGCCGCGTAGGATGGCGCGGTAGAAACCGGGGCAATGACCGCGGCTGAGGTCGAGGTTGTGTGCACGGCGCGAGTAAGGTCTTTTTTTATTTTCGCCATTTCTTCCCGCACGCAGGCGAGAAGCTCCTGGCGCAAACTATCGCCTCAGTTGCCTGAGTGCATATCAGCAGAGGCGGCGCGGCTCCCGGACGCCTCAGCCACGCGGCCGTAGGCGGCCATAGCTCGGCGACTCTCCTCAGCGGCGCGAACAATGAGCCTTTTGTTCGCTGCCGTTAAATGTTTTCCCTCGCTGACGGCTACTACGATAGTTGTAGACAGCGTGTTTATTACCGCGGTCAGGGAAGCTAGGTCGGAGACTTGATCCGCTGTAGCCTGCAGCACGTGCGCCGTTGGAGGCGCACACGCAGTGGTTGGCGTCTCCGGAGCGGTGCGCTCTGCGGGCGATGCCGCTGGCGCACCGGCGGCCGGGCTTGCCTGGCTCATGTCGCACTATATAAATGGCCTGGTGAATTTTTAATATCCACCGGGGTTTCGGCTATAGTAGCTACCTTACGTTTTCATATTGAACAGATGAGGCAATTACAGAAAAGGAAAAAAAAAATAATAAAAAAAAAATTTTGGGTCGCGACGCAAACCACTTGACAAATACAATCCACACTGTCGCCAAGCGGGCGCCGTCGTCCGCAGAGTCCCGACGAAATATATAACAAAACACTTGTAACTTCAGTTTAAATGAACAATGTCCGTGTTAGGCAGTTTTTCGACTATAACAGGTTCAATTATGCACTGATTTTACTAGTTAGTTCACAATGGCACTGCTAATATTTTTGCGCGTCTTTTGATGTATAATGCATCGGGATCGGAGCACTTTTTTTCGCAACTACGATTTTTCGTACGCGGAGACGCTCGAAAGCGTGACGTTCGGTTCGGATGTTGTCACGCGACTCTCCATGTAAGACGCTTAGCGACACAAACTGTCAAATATAAAAAAAAAAAAACAAAAATATAAAAAGGTTTCACGCGGCCCTGCCAATCGCTAATAATAATTTTTAAAATAACTCACAGTAATATCGATGATGTCAAATCGTCTATCAAGGTCAGTCAGACCAACAAAATTGCATAATTAGTTCTAGATATTTAGCTGTCGTAATTAATTTCTCAATTACATTAAACTGCATAACAGATTTGTCTCCATTTTACCTGATATTTACGACGTGGTGCTTTCAATGTACTTCATAGATGGCTCAAACTTATCCAGAAAGCAATTGGTTCGCGAGAGAGAGCAGGATTTTCCCAGAAAACTAAGTTTCCCGACGTAGGGATTACTTGTCTGAAGGCAGTGGGTGAGATACATAACTCATGCAACTGATGACCGTTGGAGCCGAAAGGCTGGAACGTGTTGAATGCGGGCAGCTCAAGATCGTTCATGGCCTAAGCATTGCAGTGAGTCTAAAAAAAAGAAAAGAATTTATGTCCATACAAAGTGAATCGATGACCGTCATGTCGTTGAACATCGCTGAATGCAGACTGATTCCAAATGGTCTTATTAGAAATCTCTGGGGGAAGCCTATATCCAGGAATGGACGTCTTACAGCTGAAATGGTGGTGACGATGACTATAGCAGTCATTTACAGTTAAATTAGAACAATTTTATAAAACTTTCGGTACTGATACGTATAGTTTGTATTGTATCAGGTGGCGCAAAAGTAATGTCATAATGTCAAAGTGACTTAATTATTACTTATGGAGCCAAATCTTAAGTAATGTCATTGCTCTTATATATTTAAATAACTGAGTTTTTTTTTTAAATTATGTCAAAATGGCTGCCGGTTCAAATTATGATCTCACTTTTGCACCCGTTACATAGTCTAAGTAAGTTGTCGATATAGATTCCTTGGTATCAGTAAATTTTCAAGGGATTGACATAAAAATATTTTGTCGTTCGATGAGTACTAAAAATCAAAATTTTATAAGCACAAGTTCTTATATGACACTTTTAAAATACTGTATAAGTTGTTTTAAGTAGAAACTTTGTTAAAACTTGTTTTAATAACGTCTAATATTTTCATTACAAATTACCGCTATTGTATTAAAAAAAAAAAGACTAAACAAGGTAGTAGTCAAGCGTCCACAAGAAGTCGTTTGAAAATCAACGAATGCGGAAATTTAAGGCAGTTCGCGAATATTGAACCGGATTTAATCAGATTGAATGAAGGCTTTATAATCATTATAATGAAGATATTATAATATTTCTAGTATATACACAACATTTTGTACGAATGCTTAGTTTATTGTCGACTATTTTTTGTATCAGGTCACTTTTAAAACTCGTTTCGAAAATACGAACATTCATTGTGAATATATGTATATTATACCTTCATCATCAACGTCATTAATCATTTTAACATTACAATTAAACATTATAATTTATACTGTATGAATAGATAAAATTAAAAAAAAAAAAACTTTTACATTTATTTCCAATCAACCTGTATAATAATCGCTCTGAAATGTTTGACAATGAATTATTGTTTCTATTAAAATACGATAGTTTGATAAATTAGTATATAATAGATTTTAAAATTTGCAGTGGCATAAGTAAACTATAAGAAATTTTAATATATAGTTAAGTATCATTTTATATACACGTAAATTTTAGGATAGCGTTTACCAAACATTTATTGCCAGTAAATATACTAAAAATTAATCCCTTTAGCAAATACACCTGTATATCAAAAAACTAATATAAATTTTGATTTTTAAAACAAAGTTCTTATCTTAAACCTTTTACAGTACTAACATAAAGTCAACAAGTACAATGAAATAAACATTACACTTAATGTATTTGTAATATTCACATTACGTCTTTTTCTCGGTGAGAATCGAACCTAGGAAATGACCGACATAAAATCGCTTGCAACTGCAATAAGAAACAGTTATGCGGAAGTTAATAAACGTGGTACGCTTATTCAAATTTGACCTTAGACGAACTGAATGTAAAACATAATAAATGTATTTATTTGCAAGTAAAACATAAACATTTTTTATTTTTACGTGATGAGAAATTTCTGCAGTATTGCAGTAAATAAATGTAAAAATAAATGATCAGTAACTGAATTATTTTATTTCGTGTCAAAACATTCCATATTGATTTGACGTAAATTTATGCGGAGTTTCGGAATTTTTTGTAATTCAAAATTACGCACATCTTTACAAAAAATTAAAAATGTTTTCAATGATAAAATCACTTATATTTAACATTTGATGGATTACCATTAATACTGTAATGTATCAGGTAATTGCATATTACAGTACTCGGCGATAAATATTGCACAAACTGACAAATCGTCTCATAAGTAGTGTGCGACAGAGATAACGCTCTACGAAGCCGAAATTAGCCGATTGTCTCTTTCCAAAAGTCGATTGGTTATATTGTTGTTGATTGTTTATAGGTGTAAAATCTTTTATACTTATTTTTAATCATCATGTATAAAGTGTAAGTATATTGGTTTATTTATCCTGCTTTCGACAGGCCAATAATTAAATTAATTAAATTAAATTAATTAATTAATTGATAGTGCCAAAAAAATTCTTTTACATACTTTATTATCCTTAGGTTAATTATTATTTTTTAAATCATTGACTGATCATTTCAATTACATATTAACCTCTTCAAAACTTGTAAGACTTGCGATCTTAAGCCGCGGTTTCGATTCCTAGGATATCAATTCCTGTTACATCTATATTAATCTAAGCTATGAGATACATTTTTTATAAATAATAAAAGTTTTTTTTTAGATACCAAAACAGATTCCAATTACGTAATAGTTCAATGACCTTCTCACAATACGAAAATAAACGCATAGTTGTAATTTAGTACTAATTGCTTGACCCCATTACGCATAGTGAGGAAAATCAACCGCCGCATTCGATGCGGTTTGGTTTGCGACACGCATCTCGTAGTCGGAAATCGATTGCAACGAATAATTTACTTTAGACTGCATTACGTGACGATAGGGTTGTCACCTTGAACATTTTAAACGTATACCTATAGAATTTAAAATAGTCAGCAGTAGAGGCTTCTCTCCAGGGATTTCCAATAGAACCTACATTGCAACCTCTTCCAAGGTGGATAGAAGACTTTAATAAGATCATAATTGATTTTTTAATGATGACTCTTTAAGAACCTATCGTTCCATTTGCGATGTGTGAGACAGGGACGTAACATTTCGTATAAATAAGTATTTTACTTTTTTAGTTTTTCATTTCCATACTCCTTCCTTCCTTTATAACATCTTTTGTCTTTCTTTTGTTCATCACGACGTTCAATCTTTTATTATTTTCAATTCTTTTATACATCGCCTTTCTTCTCTAATCAGAAATTTATATTACATGACTATTTTTTATAATACACTTTATTTCTTTAGTTTTACATTTTATACAACAAAAATTTTCATTATTTCGCCTGTAATGCTTTGTAAAATATATGATATTTAATAACAATTTTGTTTATTTGTTGCAAGTCTTATTGACCTTTAGTGTTTAGGGTTAAGTCTTATTGTTGTCTTATCTGGAAGGCGATGCTTACTCCCTCTATGTTTCTCCCTATCCAGACCTTAATCAGGTCGGACGTCAAATTTTTTTTTAATAAATAATTAATCTTGGGAATTAATTGCTCTACTACTGTATTGAAGATATTACAAAAGTGACAACAAAACATACCCGTTCGAGTTCTCAGATCTAGGAGGCTTGATTTGATTCTAGTTTTTATGAAATTCGGCTCGTAAAGGTTTCTTATGATGACATATACAGGTGGTCACCAAAAATATTGTTAAGTGAATAATAACATAAATAAATGAATGAATAATGATTCCGTTTAGGCTTAGTTTGCGTCTAATTTAAAAACCGGATATCCACATCACGCTTACTTTATAGTAGTGGTTCACAATCTTTCCTAAAGTTCTTATGCCCTTTTGGTACATTATTAATTATTATATTAAAAAATTGTATTGTTCGCTATGTAAGTAAATATTTTAAAAAAATAAATAAAAACTGAAACTGTAACTCGAAATAATTTTAGTGAAGATTTTTTTTATATTGATTTATTTAATTATAAAATTCTTTTACTTCTTTATCGTGCACTCTTGTCCGAGTGGTCATCATATACCGATCAGTTCTGGTGTCCTCATTGCTCTCGCTATGATGAAAATAATTATTTAAGAATATGCCTCTGGAAAAAGATTAAACCGCGATGCGAAGAAGTTTAATTCTTGCCGACTCTAAACACTGTTTTAGAACAACTGATGAATTTTATTAAATAAGCGCGTGAGGGGACTCGCCGTATGCTATTATACAACATAATCAATGTAAATAAACCTAACCGATCAATATCGATAGAGAGGTTACTAAAATAGTTGTAAAGCAAACCTAGGTTACCCATTCTCTATTCATGTAACAATAGATTACACAGAAATATTCTCAAATTACGTGGAGGTCAGGCTTGAGCCGGTTCACGCGGGCCTGTCGCAACGCCACGATACGACCGTTTACAGTGCGACTCGCTTCGTTTCGTTACACCGGATTGTGTAATTATGCTAATTGATACAGTTACAAAAAAGTTAAGAAAAAGAGTTCGTGTATTGATAAAGCTTCATTCATCTGTTAACAACATTTCGATTAAAAGAGCTTTTTAAATAGAGAATTTAATGTATATATAGAGAGAGAGATTAGATATCCTAAATGAAAACTTTGTACTTTCTTTGTTCAAAGTTGTAAATATATTTATGCTTTTTATGGCCACCGTTGTTTTGGTATATCTCGTACATCTATATTATTATTGGTAAAGGAACATTTTTTACCTTTTATAAATCTTTTTCACATTGTTTTTATTTTTATACTCTTCTATTACAATATTTCGTCTAGCGTTCTTTTTCATAATTAATATCTTTAATGCATCCATTTTCCCGATTTTTTTCCTTCACCTAGTTCCTTAAATAACACAGTTACAGATAATTTAACACAGTTTTATCATTTTTAACTTATGCTTTTTATTCTCAGTTGATGTTGTTTTTGTTAGCCCGAGGGTTTTTACAGCTTGTTCTATTCTATTACTATGCTATATTATATTTCTGTAACTCATCATCATATCACATTTAATAAGTTTCTTTATTTCAACATATTTAAACTGTATTTCATTTTAAATGTAACTAAATAAAATGAAAATATTATTTTATTATTTTCGGTTCATTACATCCTAATTTTATTTATTTACTCGACCCGAGCAATTTTAAATTTTGTTCCTCTATGTTAATATATGTATGTATGTTTTTTTTTTTAATTATACAATACAAAAGTACCTGTAACATGGTCAGAGCCTTTTTAATTCTAGTTAACAATTTCTAGACGGGGGGGGGGGGGATATCCTCATCGGACGCCTGGGAATGGAGGGCCCAGGCAGTGTCAGACTTTTACTGACTAAAACCCCCCACGGCACTGTTACAATTAGTTTCTAATTATTTTGCTTATTTCCTAATATTCTTATAGTATTAATTCCTATTTATATTACACTTATTATTTAAGCTAACTTAGCTATTTACATGTTTTATTAGTCTATTCTTATATATGAATTCTACGCTTAATACTATTTCTTATCTGTCTATCCTTATACAATGCAAAACTTTGTGCTTATACTTATTCTTAACTTCTCTTATATCTATACATCCAATAATAAGTTATCCTACTTGACTGCTTTGAGCCCGCTTGTTTTTATTGAGTCTTATTTCTACTGATTGAATTTTTAATTACTGTTGATGCTAATCGTAAAAATATGGGACGGCGCTGGTTGTCGTTTATTATAGAGGAGATGTTGTCCCTCTTTATGTCGACCCCCAGCTCCATCTCGCATTCAAACCTCGCTCTTCCATACATGGGGCAGCAGGTGATCAGATGCAACACAGTTTGGTCCACCGCGGGATCACAAAGGCAGGAGGGACTCTCTTTGAGTTTGAACCTGTGCAGGTACTCGGAGAATCCCCCGTACCCCGTGAACATTTGGACCAAGATTGTGCCCATCTGAATCTCTCGTAGAACGCGATACGCTACATTTACGTCCGGGAAGAATATCCGCGTTGTCGAAGCCGTACATCCTTGCGCATACCTCCTATCCCATTCGCCAAGCGTGTCCAGCCTAAGCTGTTATGTATGTATGTTAGGAAATAGTATATCATAAATATCTCTGTGTTTGGCACTAATCGGTGTAACATAATTCCTGAAGATGCCCCGTGGTGGGGTGAAACACGTGTTGAGTAATTTGGCGGTGGCGGTTGTGTGATTCGCATTGTTTGCCACATACGCATTTATCAGCGGGCTGGCGGGCGGTGCACTTTGTTGCACGACTGCCACTGCATGTGCGGAAGTGGCTAAGTATTGGTCCTTTTCTTACTTAGGTTGGCTTCCGCAAGGTAACGCCTGATTCCATTAAATATCATAAATATCTGTATGACAATTCCAAACCACTTAATTTTATTCTTTTCATTTTCATATCCATGGCTCGTGGAGCAACTGCAATCTTTCCAATACGGTCCTATGTGAAAGGCCTCGTTTTATTAATTAAATATTAATAATGTAAAATAAATGACTGGATTGCATCAGTCAAGTCTTTTATACTAACATATAATTAAATTTAATTTCAGATGGCAGAGATAGTGTTCCAGAGGCGAAAGGTTCCAACAGTGCTCAGCGATACGAACCCTCTTATAATACTACTGATAGTATGTCTGCTGCAAATATCCTTGGCGCAAGTCATCAACAGGGCGCCCCATTTCGTACCCCAAACCGGGGATATGTCCCAGTTCAGTCTGCCAGAAGACACACCAGTTGGAACGCCAGTATACCATTTAAAAGGTAACATGGTACTCAAGCTTATAGTCTATCGATAGGTCCGTTTCATGAATGGATTAACCTGTCAACTGCCTATGGACATATCTGTTCGAACTCCCCTGGTGCTTACGGGTCAGATCTGCTCGAAATAAAGTAGGCTACATTATATCAAATCACCTGAATAATACAGTTTAAAATCGCTTGCTCTGGATGTACCACAGACCACAGGATGAACAATAATATTTCATTTAACTGGCAGGCGTTATGTTGCGGCAAACGAAGGGTTAATGACGAAATAAAGGACCCCCTGCCCTACACGTCTCTTGCGGGTTAAATTCCGTAGTATTCATCCATAGCTGACATCATCTACTTGGCGAAAATTATAGTCATTTTAGCAAATAGACGCCATCTGCAAGTTCTAGGACTTCCCCAAAGATATCTACAGAGGGATATAACACAATAGCCACACTTGGCAGGCTAGTTGGCGATGACACTTAACCTTGAAATATCGGCGAAAGGAATGTTCTTACCAAATTTCACGTTTCAACATATTGCGATGGGTCAGTACATAGGTGGAAATCTCTCATATATACTGGCTGACCCGGGCCGCTTCGTGAATATAATGAACACCTATTCTATCACCTCTATTTGCTTGTAGTTCGTTAGATTATTTCATAAAATCTTAGCTGTACTATACTCGACAAAAGAAATATTCCTACCCAATTACAAGTCTTATGGTTGCAGATATATCGCGATGAATCAATATACAAGTAAAAATTACTATGTGTATTAGTATTTACTTTTTGAAAGTTCCTTGTGCATTCAATTTCATTGTTGCGAATGATCGTAATATTTATTATAGGCGTTGATCCTGAAAATGGTCAGTTGAGATACTCCATATCCGGCCAGTACTTCAGCGTGGATTCGCTGACCGGGGTGGTGACTTTAGCGAAGACTTTGGATCGAGAGGAGCAGCCGACGCTGGAAGTCATCATAAGCTTAACCGGTAACTATATTATAATTCTGTAGTATTCATTTTAAAAAAAAAAAAGATGTAATATTGTCATCAAAAAGCGAAGTGAATTTATTTATAAAATGTAAACTATTTATTCTTCCAAATAAATTTCATCCCTTGCAAAGTAATCGTCATCTGTTAAAATGTACTTTTGTCAACGCTTTTTCCAGTCTCTCGAAACAGTCAGATTAGTCTTCTTCCGGTACAGCCTTCAAAACCTTTTGTGTTAGCTGTACGGTCAGAAATCACACGGAGACAAATCAGATGACCACGGTGGTTGCGGAACAATTAGAAACATATTTGGCAACTTTTTTTCTCGAAAAAATAGAACGATTTTGACACCAATCGAGACTTGACTCGTTCGGGACAAAAACTTTCTTCAAAATAGTTTGAGTTGAGCCTAATGTTAATCCAACTTTTGACAAACAGACGCTTAACAAATAGGCAGCCCAGAAAAAAATTACCTGCATTTACGAGAGCTTTAATATAAAGATAAAGTAACTCTTTATGATCGTCAATTTATGATACATTTATTTTTTTATGCATTTTATTCTTGATTTTACTTTGCTTAACAAAGTTTCATAGTTGTGAAGAAGCAGGAAAAAACTTCACAACAACACATCTTTTAAAGTCTAACAATACAGATGTATACATGTACACTTTATTAGATATAGCCTAAATGAAATCAAAATAATCAGGCGACGTCGCTGCCAAGTATTCTTATCATTTAAATATTCTTTTATTTAATAATAATCTTCCGTCAATTTATTTTTAATATGCGTTTTGAATTTTGTTATTGGCAGTCCAATAATGTTTTGCTGTATTTTATATAAAAATCTAATTCGGTTTATTACAAATGAATTAGAAACATTTTGCAGTCGAAACTGTTTTCCAATGACCATAACAAGCTTATATGTCCAACTTGTGTGTGGTCTTGCGCATGCACCAGAACACTAAGAACCCAGCGGCCATCTGGTCTATATTAATAAAAGTTTTTTTTTTTTTAATTTTTAGACGAAGGAATTGCGAACACAGAGCCAAATACAGTTTCACTCAGAAGGGTGATTCCAGTCAAAGACGTCAATGACAATGCCCCAGTATTTCACAATCGGCCTTATATAGTCAATATCAGTGAAGCAACCCCAGTTGGTACGGAAATCGAGGTAAATATTATTCGTAATATTAGTCAATAGAAGAGCCTAAAAAAATATCCAATACTATCACACTGCAAGAATTTTTAATTTCTGGTTCATTTCACTTAGTTTATTTATATATACCCTAATTACGACTTTAATTAATGGCCTTGTATTTGCGACCTGAGTCAGTGTAACTGTGACCTTATATGACCATTATTATTATAATATAAATGTCATCGATAGCAGTTTAGTGCTGATGCACCAAATATGAATGTAGTATTATAACTTATTTACTTTTAATTATGGGCTGGGTTATTATTTTTTTTTCTTTGCTTTATAATAGATTAAGACTAAAGATATACTACATAGAAATATTTTACGGGGTTTTGTTGCTCTTTTACGCAAAGATAGTTAGCATTTAAAAAATAAATTTTATGAAACCACGTTCCTATTTTATTGAAGCGTTGAATTTGAATATCCTATATTAATAAAAGGCATAGATCAACATTTTCTACCCCCTTATTGCGCATAAAAAAATTCGTTTTTACAATATGCATGTGTAAAATACATGAACATAGAACGACATAATTATGTAGATACTAGCTGATCCCGCAAACGTCGTTTTACCATGTATATTATTTCTAGGAAACATTAAAAATCAAGTAAAAAATAAGGGTTGATCGTAGAGGGATGAAAATTTAGGGTTGTATGTATTTTTATATGCTGTTCACAAAGGAAAAAACAAAAAAAATTGTATAAAAAATAAAAATTTAGGGGTGGACCACCCTTAACATTTAGGGGGATAAAAAATAGATGTTGTCCGATTCTCCACCCTGGCCGATATGCACGCTAAGATTCACGAAAATCGGTCGAGCCGTTTCGGAAAAGTTCAATCACGCACACCGTGACACGAGAATTCTAAATATTAGTTAAAAAACGCGGAAACTTCATATGAATTATCCTCAATTCAGTCATAGAATGTCGCTTGACACAGCGCTCCCCAAAAGATTTCCAAAAGAACTAGTTGAAAACTGCCTGCATGGAAGTCTTTGGTCAGTCCATCTACAAGGTGCGCTGACGCTATAAGATCATCAATTTAACTTTATTAAAATAGTAACTCCGTGTAACCTAGAATACTGTTTCAAATGCCTTATTATTAGAAAATAAAAAATTGTAATAAGTCGTACAATATTTTAAAAGATTTTTTTTAAATAATTGCCCGTTTATAAATTAAGTACTAATAGCTAATTATTTTAAATAAACTCAGGTGTTTCCTGTAATCCTGGTATCGGATCGTGATGAAGGTGACAACGCGAAGATCGAAGTCACTTGTTCCACCGAAGAGAAAGGAAGTGACGCTGAAGCCTGTTCCACTTTTAAAATTGTAACGGAAATGGTATGTTTACTTATTCAGTAACCCTTTTTCTTTTTTAGATACCTAAAACAATTGGATAGTTCATTTTATTCAAAAAGCTTTGTCCATTCTTCTTTCTCCCTCTCTCTCTCTTGAAATTATGATTTTTCTTATTTCATCGCTTTCCTAATAGGTTTTGACATAAAAATAGTACAGCTGAGCATTATTTAACATGACTAGATATTTTTATAATATTGGAGGGGTGATCATCTGAACTAATGACACTGCATCTTCTAGAAGGGTAAAGAGGGTAATGTCATGTTTACATAAAGCTTGATTCGATTAATTATTTTAAGATTTATAACTTATTTAATTTCCACGTATAACATTTTCTAAAAATATATATGCTTACACATTCGCCAAACTGTGCACAAAGTATCGGCGAAATGATGAGTAATATATAATTGAGTAGCAACGATAATAGTAGTCAAAAAAAATTAAGGCATAAGTTCCACTAGTGTTCATCCTGTTTCATATATAATCTGCGTATAAATATCAATGTTTTTTATGGTCCCATTGGAGGCATCTCGTACCCCTAATTTGTTGGGATCAGGGTCTTTGTTTATAAATAAGTTTTTCAAATTTTTATCTTTATTCTTCACTCACTTTCATTCTTCTCAATTTCTTTTGTTCTTACCTTTTTTCCATAAATATCCAGTTATAACAAGTCATTTTAAAATACTCTTCCAACGGTACTACGGGTTCAAATCTCACGTGTAAAACCACTACCATCGGTTTCAGGTGAATCCAAACGAGTATGCTGTGAGAGTTTTTCTATCCCGGGCGCTGGACTTTGAAAGCCGTTCGGCGTACGTTGTGAGTTTGGCAGCTAGGGACTCTGGTACGCCGTCTCGAAGAGCTCTCGCCCGTCTAGCTGTCGCCGTTCGCGATGTGCAAGATCAGCCGCCCGAGTTCCTGAATGCCCCCTACTCTGCTACAGTACCGGAGAATACACCACCTGTGAGTATATTCATTTAAACCAACTGCCTCGATAAACGTCTTGCCTTTAAAATGGCTGCCTGGTCTGTCGCAGTAGAAAAGAAAAGCCGATAGCCGCAGCATGGGTAAGTCTCCCACTAGATGTATCGAAGACATAATTAAGGCCGCCAGATGTCGCTGTTTGCAGTCACTGCAGTGATCTTTACGGGGAGGCTTTAGGCTTCTATTGGTTGATATAATGTCATTGTTACTCTACCGTCAACGCTCCGTATCGCTGGTCACTACTGCCATGATATTTAAAAAAAAAAGATGTTTTTAAAATTCGAACGCCGATTTGAATTCGGCCGCTGCGATTATGAACAAACACCGTTTATTTACAGAAACTATTTGTCTATTTCGTACGCTTGTAGATGAGAAATTATAAGATATATATTAATTGTAATGTATATATGGTATACGATATTTTTTTATCTATAAGGCCTTAAGGTTCTGAAGTAGAGACCACGGATTGGCAAGCGCAGCGTGGGACGTTCGCCAAGAAGATAGACAGTCCATCTTCTTAAGTAAGAAAAGGATTAATAAATAGCTACTTATGCTATGTAGCAGCAGTCGTGCAATGAAGTGCACCGCCCGCCAGCCTGCCGATAAATACGCGTGCGGCAAACAATGCGAATTACACAACTACCACCGTTAATTCACTCAACACGTGTTTCACCCCTCCACGAGGCATCCCCAGGAGTAATGTTACACCGATTAGTGTTAAACGCCAAGATATTCGGTTTCGCATTTATCAGCGGGCTGGCGGACGGTGCTCTTCATTGCACGACTACTGCTACATAGCGGAAGTAACTATATATTTGTCCTTTTCTTACTTAGGATGGACTTCCGCAAAGTAACGCCTGAATCTATTAGATAGTCGATCTTGTTAAGGTGGTTGGAAGACGCTGGCTTTAGGTATTCCATTAGAAATGTAAAGAGAAGGCCTATGTCCAGTCGTGGACATTCTGTAGCTGCATTGATGATGTTGATAATATTCTAACACTACTTTTGATTGACGCAAAAAGTTGTTCAAAGCGTGTTTCAATCAAAGCTATAAATCGTATGGAAAAAGTAACTTTGTTTTTACTATTTTCCAATTTCACCCTCCATAAGAATTCAATTATTATTCCTTAAAAAATAATGAAAAATAGCCGAATTGATTGGGAAGTTCTTGAAGTGCTTAGCATATTTGGTGATTTATTATAAGACAAATAGTACCTTCTGTATTCTTATGAATATCATTGCAATGGTCATATTGATTATTTTCCCACTGTTTGAGACTGTAATGTTAATAATAAGATATTCACAGGCCCACCTGATATATATCTCATTTATAAATTGGTGCAGATTCGAGAATTTCTCTATAGATAGATTCCAAAAATAAAAAAATATTTTTTCATCCAATAATATTTTAACGTTGTATGTCACTGATGTGATCGACCTACTAACCTCAACTTTAACTATGTATGTAAGGAATTGTTTATATTAGTTGTGGCCTATATACAATGGTCGTGCGAGCAATATGATCACAACTGCATTACTAAGAACACAGAACTATGGTGGCGACATCTATAGTAGATAATATAATGTCTTTGCAAAAATATTCATGTCGATTATATATTTAAATAATTGATTTCAGAATACAAGTATAATGGAAATAGTAGCTAAAGACGGCGACACGGCAAACCCGAGACCGGTGTTGTTGACCCTCGAAGGCGACTCCCAGCAGTACTTCAAGCTGTTACCAGAGAGGCCTATAGGCCGCGCTACACTGGTCGCTACAGATATACCAATTGATAGAGAGAGCGAAGCTGTTATGCAGAACGGAGGAGTGTACAGTTTTTATGTGAAAGTAAGGAAGTATATAATAACTCGTATATTTAAGAGCTACAGATAGGCCACACAAACACACACGCACCCAGTGACACACGCAAACACACGCACACACGGGCGCGTTTGCTCTAAAGTGGAAACCAGCAAGCATGGCATTGGACGTTTGCTATAGGACCTTGTGATTTGACATACGTCGACGAAATACCCAAAGTTCAAGTCACTTTCAAAAGGTATCGGATATTTATGAGCGAACTTTATATCCGACAGTTGTCGCCCGTTAGAGATTTCAATCGCATGTTATACTATCGTTCAATTAGGTATTGAATTGAAAATTTTTTTTACACGATTTTGATCTAATAAGTTGAAGAACTGTAAGAATTTTCTTCAATGTTATACCAAGTTTTTCATATAGATTTAGATGAAATATACAGACAGATATCGTAATGACAAAGGTTAAGATCAAAATGCCTGTACAACAGGCAGCCTAATTGAAAAAAATAACCAAGAAATATAGTGTCTGTTTGTGTATTCATTGCATATATTAATAATTAACTACAATTACCTACAAGAGTGATATTTGTTAAAGTAAATTAACCAATGATAAGCTTGGAGTATGGATAATGAAGTAGTTCTAAGAACTGTAAGTTTATCAACTGGACATTGTTAGGGCGTCGTTAAAAACAAACAAGACACCAATGATATAAAAAAGGTGGCTCCAACTTAGTTTTAATTTAAATAGTTTACGACAGGGATGAGCAACCCGCGGGCCGCATGCGTCCCTCGAGGAATGTAAGAATTTAATTTTTTTTTAAATGAAAGCCTAGAAACAAGGCTAAAAGGATAATAAAATTATCTAATTGGATGTAAACTTCTATAATGCAAACATAAATCACGTTTATAAAAGGTTCGAACCTTATCTATATACATTATTTTCTGCATGACCCTCTGTTTTTGAAACTGCGGCCCTCGAAGCAAAAAAGGTTGCTCACCCCTGGTTTACGATATATGATAGGAAGTAGTTAAACCACTTCAATACGAGTGTCGACTATAGTTGAATTTGCACAGCCGGTTCTTACCTGCCGGGACACTAAACCCTTCTTGCTCTTATAATGGTAGTGTTCCACATTACAATCAGGTACAGATACGCATTACGTTACCTAATGTTATTATAATAAATTGTAATTGCAGAGATAGGTTAAAATTTCTTGGTTGACGAGTAAAGTCGACGCTTGGCTATATGTATGATTTTGTGTTCTGCAAGCACCGAACCGAAGTGGTTAAGAGACTTAGTAACACTGTAACGTACAAAAACGCGAGCAAAAAAGAATATACACTTTAAAAAAAACACAGTCCTTATACGTCTTTCAGGTTTTATATGATCTTTAATGTTGGATAGCCTGAAGTATATAAATATTTGAAACGTCTGTTCTCATCTATTTTATCAATTTTTTTGTTTATCTGGATCTTGTCTCGTACCTTAATGAAAATATGACTAAACTAATCAGCTGATATGTTCTAGTTATTCTCTAATTTTGCGCTTACCTTCACTATTCCGGAATCATTTTTATTTTATGAATTATATTATAATGAAACTTGTTAATTTTCAGGCGACAGAATTAATAAACAACGAGGTACCGTCAGATTACACAGTTACATCGATCACAATAATAGTAACTGACATAGACGATCACGTGCCTAAATTTAATCGAGACGTCTACGATGTATCGATTCCTGAAAATATCGAGAACGGTAGCCCTATACCAGGACTATCGATTTACGTTGAAGATATCGATATCGGTCAAAACAGTAAATACGATTTAAAATTACACGATGTATATAATTCAGAAGGCGTATTTTCAATCAGCACTGAACATGGAGAAGGAAGAACTCCAGTCAGCATAAAAGTTAAAGATTCATCCCGATTAGATTATGACGTTGATGATGAAAATCAAAGATTATTCAGTTTCGACATCGTAGCATCATCAGACGATGTTGAACTGTCATCTGCTAGAGTCAACGTGAAACTTCTAGATGTAAATGATAACGCACCGGTGTTCGAACAAACTGATTATAAATTTGAAGTCATGGAAGATGCTTTAATAGGAACCAAAATTGGTGACGTAGCAGCTACTGATAGGGATTATGGAATATTTGGTGAAATAGAATACTCTCTAACAGGATTCGGGTCAAATTTATTTAAGACGGATAGGAGTAAAGGAGGTATATACCTTGCTAATAACTTGGATTATGAAACACAGAAGAGCTACAGTCTTACTATGGTGGCTAAGGATGGTGGGGGTAAGGTATCGAGTGCTAGTGTGTTTATAGATGTCCTAGATGCCAACGATAACGCACCTGTTTTCGAAGCTTCCGAATACAGTCGGACTATACGAGACGGCGCTACGAGTTTTGAACCTCAATTTGTTGTACGGGTAAGTTTTACCGAAACATTATATTATGATTACTTATCGATATCATCTATACATAAGTTTAATGTTAATACACTGGTGCAACCGTCACTAACTTACTTACTCCGCTGGCTCAGTGACCCAAAGTGAGTCTTGGCTTCCGAAGCGAGAGACTTCCACTTTCCTATATCTTGCGCCATCGTCTGCCATTGGTTGACATTCAATTCGCGCAAGTCTGCCTCAACGCGATTGATCCAGCGATACCTGGGTCTACCCACTGGTCTTCGACCCCTCGGTTTTTCCAGGTACGCTACCTTCACACTCCGATCCGATCCCATTCGCTCCAAGTGACCAAGCCAGCGGATTCGTTGAGCTTTATATTCGCCAATGATATTTGGCTGTGCTGCTAAAGTCTCAATTTCGGCATTCTTTCGAAGCCTCCAAAATCCGTCTTGATTTCTAGCTGGTCCCAAGATCTTCCGCCATAATAACCGTCACTAACATAATTTATTATTATTTCAGCCATATGACGTCCACTGTTGGACAAAGGCCTCCTCCAAAGATTTTCAAAAGAACTGGTTGGCATTTGCTTTCACCCTTAGACTTTAACAAGGTTATCTGCACACCTTGTTGATGGATGTACTATGCTACAATTGCCAGTCCGTGGTCTCTATTCTAAAACTTTAAGTTTAACCTCGATAAGGTCTTATTGGAATTCTACGGGGAAAGGCAACGTCACGCAGTGGACGTCTTAGGACTGTATTATTATAAAGCACTAATACTACTTTAGGAAGTAATCCCTGGTATTTTGGCCTCTTTGAAGATACTTTCTCTTATGCCTTAAAAGCCACGTGTTTTCTGTTTCGGCCACCAGTGTGCATCCTTTGGCTGAAATGTCGACGACGAAGATTTCACTTTGATTTAGGAGACTGTCTATTAGAGCTCAAAGTAAAACTCGAGTAAAGAGAATAGATTTTATTTGCTGAGACCATTGGTTTATACCAAACCTTAAACCTGAGTTAACCAGCCCTAGAAATAACTTTGTTTATACAAACATTCGCAATATCAACTTTAAAACTAATCACACGTGTCGTTTGTGTGAGAGCGACGGAAGATGTGTGTGATAGGGAAAGGTATATATAAATACGGACGCTCCAAGTTTTGCAGCGCACAGTAATCAATGCAATCAGCTGTTTTGGCTACAGATTAATAGTTTTTGATAATAAATACTACCGAAACATCTTTCAGAAATTTTGAATGCCTTTATTGTTTTATTATTGATAAATTTTTAGGTAATTTCTAAAGGAAATAATTTTTTGAAATGATTATATTTTTTAATTTAATTTTTCATTTTTTATAGGCTACAGATGCCGACGGGCCCACACAAGGAGGCGGTCGAGTGAAATATTCTTTAGTTTCCGACAATAGTATAGCCCACAAGGGACAAGTGTTCGCCGTGGACGAGAACACAGGAGAGATTACCATACTGGATAAAGTCCAGACTATGGATACGCCTCGTGGACAATACGAACTGATTGTGAGAGCAACTGATTTTGGTAAGAACTTGCTTTTATAAATTATCAGGTTGTTTAGTTTAACACTATTTTAGCAACAGACAATATACTGCATTTTATTGTCGAAACTCTGTATTCATACCAAACCTTATAACTACATTAATCTATCCTAGAACTAACTTTATTTATATAACCAATCAAAATCGCTATCTTACAACCAATCAGAAGCGTCGTTTGTATGAGAGCGACGGAAGATGTGTGCGACAGAGAAAGGTATATATGTGAATACGAACGCTCATATATTTTCAAAGATAAAAATTTATAAGACATTACATACTTTCGCTAGTAAGGAATTGTAATGAACAAGGCTATGAAACGTCTTCTTGTTTAATATCCTTCAATGATTTAGGACAAATGTATATAACCCATATGTGTCGATTATTGCAATGAAGCGAAATCTTTCGTACTAAGCCTCACTGGCAACCTCACAGTCACTCAATAAACCATGGAAATATCTATGTTTATTCGAATAAGGAATGAAGGGATTCGTACATGTAATATAATAACCGACATGGGTCGGCGGGCTGGCAAGTTGGAGTACCAGTGAGCAGTTCATTGCGCTCAGAACTGTATGCCACTTTAATCCTTAAAGGCGTGATTATGTAGTAAATAAAGTTTATTTTGAACATGGTCAAAGTTACGTAAGAAATGTATTAAAAAGTTATGGACTCTACTTACAATTTTATATCTATATCTATCAACGTGCGGTTAGTTACAGAATTTTTTTGATAATATTTTTTAAAAAAAAGTTAAACTAAATTTTGGCAACAACATGGATTTAAGGGTAAAAAGTTCTGGAGACCATGGATTGGCAAGCGCAGCGTAGGGAGACCTAAATTTCCTCAGAAAATTCTAAATGCAGGCTACCTCCTACCGGTCATTTGAACGTCTAGTTCTGATACTAAAAAATATCGATGACCATAGTGGCTATTATTTCTGTAATACCGAGTTAGGCTTGCAAGACATTAGGTAATTAGGAAGAATCTAGAAACTTCTAGTAACATTTCTTATTATAAATCACAGGTATTCCACAACTACACAACATTACCCGGGTGTATATACGAGTTGGCGTTCCCGGTAATCAACGGCCGACATTCAAAGGAAACTACCATCACTATCATTACACGGTTGGTCATCATCCTATTTCCAACGAGGAATTGTCTTTGGAACTCAATCCAATGAACTATCAGGCCTCTGTTAAGGAAACCTCACCGCCAGGATATAAAGTGACAACAGTCTTGGCAAATGACCCTGACGGCTTGGATGATTTGTTGACCTATCATATTGTGTCCGGTTCTAAGGATAATTTTGCTATCGATGAGAAGTAAGTAAAAACTTTCGTTAATACAAAACATTTATTTGAGTTAAATAATTCATTTCAGATATTTATAAGTAAGAAATTTATATAAGATTTCTGGCCAACTAGTCAAAACCCTGGGTGGGTTTTGACTAGTTGGCCAGAAATCCGTACATGAACGAAAGTAGAGGACGGTGCCCACCGTTGGAAAGTTCGAATGGCCATGAGCAGATCATGTAGCATACAGATTACATGTAGCATATAGACCACAGATCGTTACTGAGTTTTTAAGGTTCTAGAGTAGTGATCACAAACCGACCAGTGCAGAAAGTAAGCCAAAGTAAAGTGCTAAAGTCGTTTAATGCAGGCAGTGCAATACCAGTTTTCGTTCCAATTTTCCAAGGTAGCATATACCTTAGAGTCGTCTATAGACTATAATGACGTTTCATGTAAATTCATATGCTATTTCTATATAAACCGAACAATTTCTCTTTAATATATTTAAATCATTTTGTAACACTGAAATCTTTTGTACTATAGCATAATTAAACTGTAGCGACAATAACAGGTTGCATAAATAACTGCGTGCTATAAAACTAAGAGCGTTCGAATTTATATACACCTTTCTCTGTCGCACACATCTTCCGTCACCTTACATAGACAATACGTGTGATTGGTTGTGTAAATAAAGTAAGTTCTAGGAGTTTTATCCTATTCTCTACACTCGAATTTTATTTTAAGCTCCAAGTGACAGTCTCCTGAAAACTATTGAGAAAATTATAACATTTACATTAGTTATTTGACCTAACAAAAATAATTAAAATTTTAGAACAGGCGTAATAACAATATCAAGTGACGCAAATCTAGACCGAGATGTGAATCCTGAGCGCTACGAAATAATAGTCTCGGCCGTAGACAGCGGCGTACCGATACCGGAGACCGCTACCACAACCGTATTCGTCACAGTCCAAGACGTCAACGACAAACCGCCTGTATTCAATACAACACAATCCACAACCTACATCTCCGAAAGAACCAAAATTGGCGAAACTGTTACAAAAATCAACGCATACGACACTGATTTGAACGCAAAGTTGAAATACAACATTGTTGAACCTATCAAAGCTCTATCTAAAGCCGGTATTCAATTGAAACCAAATTCACCATACAACTATAGAAATATCTTTCGAATAGATGAAGACACAGGTGAAATATTCGTCAACGGAACACTAGATTATAGTCAAGCATCGATAGTAATATTAACAATTATGGTCACTGATATAAACGCTGAGATAAATAATGATACACAGTTCGCCACAACTGAACACACAATATACATACAACCTTACAACGATAAGAATCCACAATTCACAAATCCAGGCTGGACCAATACCAACCCAGTGATATATCAAAGAGTAAAAGAAGACCAGCCAATAGGAAGCACTGTGTTAGTTCTTATGGCTGAAGATCCTATATCAGGACACTTAATATCAAATATCAAAGTGATAAATTCTGAAACTGGTTTACTTCAAGTGGATCCGTTGAGTGGGCAAGTGGTTTTAACAAGGCATCTGGATTACGAGGAATTGACTTCTCCAAACTTGACGATTACAGTACAAGCGACAAGTAACGATGGAAGTAAACACAGCACCGCTAAAATTATCATTGAAGTTGTTAATATTAATGACAACCCGCCTATATTCGAAAAAGAGGTATGTCTACCTTTTTATTGCTTTGTTTCTTTTTTTTGATCTAGTTCTACCGACACAGATAACTAGTTTCTTCTCATTTCTTTTATTTCTCTCCTATAAATTTTGTCAAAATTTTCTGCCCTATACTTTCTTACTTCTACTTTATCGTCTTTTATTTTAGTATTATCAATTATTATTTCTTCTCTTATCTAATCACGGTTAGATCTTCCTTATTCCACCTTCTTCTGTAGTTCTTTTTTCCTTTTAAATTTTCTTAAACGAATAGTTGTAATTTATATTACTAATCATGACCAAAGGGTTTTAACTTTTTTCTTATTTTTCAATCCTATGTCTACTGCAAAATGACAATAATCTAAACTGTAACTTGATATTATTATTCGTAGTTTACATTTGAGTATCTAATGCCACTGTTCCATAATAAACTAACCACCGTTGATACCCCTGTATGTATTCTATCTGGAATAGCTTTATTTTCATTTTGGATTCATAAAGTATATTTAAAAATTCTTATTTCAAAGATAAATAAACCTTTTCTATTATGCCATTTAATAAGTATTGTATATTTTTGAGATACACGAATGAACAGCGCTTTCGTTAAAATATTGTTTGAATATCACTAAAAAATACCATAGCAATACAATTGTTATTATATATTTGGTTTCAATCTACGTGATCCAAAAGCTAATTATATCAATACATAATACTATTTCAGCTCTACAAAATGAGCGTTCTAGAGTCAGTGACCTACCCGGAACACTTGCTGACAGTTAAAGCGACTGACGCAGACCTGGTCCTCACGGACGAAGACCGAAGAAAGGGCTATTCTGAAGTTCGATATCTATTGAAGGGGGAGAATTCTGATCTGTTCGTAATTGACAACGTTACTGGTGTAATTCAGGTGAGAATTTTTCGCTGGATTTTAAACATGGATGATGATCTTTAAAGTTTTTACGTCTATTTTCCACTTTTGTAATTCGACTGGCCAATAACTTCTGGCTAAAATCTACACAGATATATAATAAATCATAATTAATTTATATATGTATTAATTAGAGTTTAAAAACTCTTTTTCTTATTACATTGTTTATTATTTCTGACGTCATTGATGGTTTTTTTATTATAAATTCCAAGAGCTTGGCAAATAGAGAAAGTCCTCATAGACACCTGGGGATGTTGCCCAGGTAGAGTCGGACTTTAATCAACTTAAAACCCCATTTGCCACTTCTCTTACCTTCCAAGTTGATCCATCGACATGGAAGTCAATGCCTTTTGTTAAGATCATTGATGTTTGTAAAGGGTATATCACTTATTAACTACTTCGGTACGAGTGTCGACTATACTCGACGGCCACAGGTGAATACCCTTTGCCGGTTCTTACTTGCCACGACGCTAAACGGGTCTTGCTCTTTGATACTCTTGTGATTTACATTACAAGCTGGTACAGATACGCATTACGTTCACCTAATGTTATTACAATAAACTGTAATTGCAAAGATAGTTAAAATTTCTTGGTTGACGAGTAAAGTCAACGCTCTGCCGTACGCATTCATATTACGTCCGTCGAATATAGTCGACATAGTCGGCTTTGTGTATGTTTTTGTGGCTGAGAAGTGCTTAATTGACAGCATATATTATCATGTTGCATATATATAATATATAATTAAGACGTTGATAATACACCGTCTAACCTCAACCAATCTGATTATTGAAAATTGCTGCCCGAGGATTTTGTTTGCGCAGGCGCAGCTCACGAAGTTTCCTGCCAGAGCCTTTTCTCAATGCACCTGTGCTGCTCTTGTTGTCTTGGGTTCAGTCGCCACGTTTATATAACTTAAAGGCGTGCTTCGTTACTTCTCGATTATTTATTTATAAGTGTTGGTGTCGTTAACATTTTTAGTGAGTTCTAATACCTAATTGAGATTCAAAGAACAGGCACGAACATGTATTTTTTCGTGCCTGTCTCGATCTGACGATTTCCTGCACGATCCTCAGTTGCTTTCACTCACGAATAAATAATATATTTCATGACTTCATCGCTCGTTAACACGTTTAACGTCACAATACATACACCCTTTTAAAGTTTTTATGCCATTCATCCTTTTCAGTTCGGTGTGAACCTCATAAGGCACAACTTGTACTAGATGAGATCATAGATTGTCAGCTAATATATCAGATAGTAATATAACTAAGAAGATAGTAGATAGTAATATGTTTGCTAAAATTTCAGGTAGCACCAAACAAGACTCTAGATCGTGAACGCCAGTCGGTTCTACGTCTGGAACTTGAAGCCTTCGACACGCCGCAAGGTGGCGCTGACCGCTTGAGGAGTTCCGCTGCGGTGTTGGTAGACGTTCTCGACGTCGATGACAACTCGCCAACCTTCGATAAGAACGTCTATACTGGTAGGATATTTATATTTCATCATCATCACCGCCACGATGACTCGCTGCCCACTTTCAATGTCTTCCCGTGACCTCGACTTTATGGTAGTGCACTTAGTGGGAAGACTAATTCATATATAGATACTTATCATTGCTATATATGTTTTAAAAGATATAAACATTCTTAGATATACAAACGAAAGGTATATCATATAAATATACTATAAATGTAATTTATAAATTTTTAAATGCTCTTCAAACTCGAACGATGTTTTGGCGTTTCCGTGAAACGTAGGGTAGTTTAAAAATATAAAATTTTAATTTTAACATACGTTTTTAAATAATATAGCTGACCGCAGCTCGGGGAATCTGCGGCTTGCGATTTGTAAATAATTCCAAAACTATTATTGTCAATTTTAAAGACCTTACAGTGTGAACCAACCAGCATCTGAAAGTATATTGTTTACTTCACTGAAGAATTCAGTCTATTATAAAAAGAGATTTTTTTGCATACCTATTAATTGCATATTTCTTTTTGACTTTTACATAAGAACTGTCAAGGATTTTTAATTAAAGATTCAAAACTGACAGATAAGTATATGTTTCTTATACCCAGCCGTGGTGCCAGAGAACGTGCCTGCAGGTTTCAGTGTGATCAACGTGACAGCCTCCGACCCTGATGAAGGCTTGGGTGGAGAAATACACTACGAATTCTTAGATGAAGGTGAAGCTCATGGTAAGTGTTTAATAGATGATTAAGTTATTTCGGTTTTGTGGGCTATTAATAGTATACCAACGACGGCTTGCTAACCATCCAAAACAGCTAACTGCTCAAATTCTTACACCGGCAAATTATGTCAAACGTTTGAATAGACATGACATCCTGAAGCTGTATGAAGGAATGTAGCTCAGTATAAAGGGTGTGGCTTTGCTCATCTGTAAGGCTTCCATCAACTTAAAGCTACAAGGGTTTCCTGATCTGAGAAAAGCCCACGACAAACTCGAAGATTTTTGTGATCACTTACAATATTCTAAATATATTAGAGCAGTTGTTTTTCTAGCTCTATTACCCTTCAAGCTATAACGTAATTTTTTTACATAGAAAATTTACTGTAATACCGTAAACAGTTGTTACACATATTTACAATAATTCTATTTATACAATAAATAATAATTAGTGATAATTGAAATCTAATATAAAAAATTCTCGTGTCACGGTGTTCGAACTTGAACTCCTCCGAAACGGCTTGACCGATTTTTACCAAATTTTACATGCGTATTCAGTATGTCTGAGAATCGGCTACTATCTATTTTCCATACCCCTAAGTGATAAGGGTGGTCCGCCCCTATATTTTATTTTTAATTTTTTAGACAATTTTTTTGGTTTTTATTTTATTATGATACAGCATACAAAAATACATACAAACCTAAATTTTCACCCCTCTACGATCAACCCTTATCTTACAATTGGTAATTAAAAACTTTAATTTTTTTTGCAAAACAACGTTTGCGGGATCAGATAGTAAATATGTAATAATGTAATTGTTACAGGACTTTTCGTAATTGAAGCGACTACAGGAGAAATTCGCAGCCGTGGCGCCCTCACAGGACGTGGTCGAACACAACCGTACACGATTTCCGTACGAGCGTCCGACCGCGGCGGGCACACGGCCGATACTGAGCTAACGCTGTACATCGGCGACGTGAGCGCCAATGACGGTGTTCCGCGATTCTTGCGCCCCGCAGACACAGACCGACTTCATCAGGCTGAGGTAACGCGCAATGTATATTATTAAACGGTTTTATTTAGTTCGACCCGTACGGAATTTGTTTATTTATTTGGGTCAAAAGTAGAAATTGAAATTTAAGCACCTTCCCGTTGTCAGAATGATCTGAAATTTGGTACACACATTTAATTTAGATGACAATACAATATAATAAAATCAATAACATTATAAATCTAAGATGGCCGCCGATACGAAATGGCGGATTATATATTTTTCCTTAACCCCCTCAATATGGGTATCAAATGAAAGGGCTACACTAGTAAAACACGATGATTATGTCAAAATTTTAAATTCAAGGTGGACGCCGTTCCAATATGGCGGACTCGGTACATATTTTTCCACAACCACAATATGGGTATCAAATAAAACCGATTAAAATACCGTTCAACTTAAAACTTTTTTTACCGATTTTATTTTTTCGAACTACTCACATTTGAATGCGATAATACTACATACTTAGTAGCGGTCTGGCTATGTGAGCTGTTAAAAAGAATATTAGAAGATTATGTACATACATCGATGGCATTATACCTATGGTCAATATGACGACAGACAAAAGACCGTTGGGATATTTTGGACATTTTTAAATTATAACTTACTTTTAAAACAATGCATTTTATAAATTCAAAAAGAATTAATTAAATGTGTTATAATGAAAAAACCTAAACTTAGACTAAATTGACCTTCTGAACTCTTGGCGTGTTATATCTAGATGGTATTGTAACCCCCCTATCAAAGACGAAGCCTTGAAGTCATGGACGATGAAGTTTAGAACCTAATTTACTACGTATCAACTCCAAGCCAGATATTAGGTTGATTTGGGTTTAAACTATTTTTATAAAGAAAGTATAATTTTATAGCATATCATCGTTGACGGCCATTAAGGCTGTAGAAATCTAGATCATTCTGTCGTCCATAATGACCTAGGTTTTTTCAAGAGAATTTCTCTCTGAAACTAAAAAATAAATTTACTAAATAGACATAAAAATCACATAAGTCTATAATTACACAGTTATATTTATTTATTTGTGTGTTTAAATTCAAAATTTCGTATTGAAATGACTTAACGGAATCTTTAAAAAGCCTTTTCCATCCTGGATAGGCTTATACTGTGATTTTCACAGACCAATAGTAATGGAGAGTCCAGAAATTATTTCACTTCACTATCAGACCAGTGGGTAGATAATCTCCCTCATGGTCTTTTAATATCTACTTACCCTACAGCTAACAGTTTATCGAAGTTATCTGTTATCTAGCTAACAGTTTATCGAAATTATCTAATACCTGTGGAAGATATGGTCAAAATGCCTTAATACTCGGTATTGTGAAGAGTGTGGTCTTAATATTGATGTATAAATATTGGTGATGTAAAAATGTATATTTTGAAACAGAACGCGTCGATAGGATCGGTTGTGTTCCAAGTCGTGGCCACCGATCCGGACGACCCCACGCAACCGTCGGGACAATTGGTGTACTCAATACAACAGAATAATGCAGATGCTAAGGCCTTTGATATTGGTACGTACTCAAATATACATGTTGAGATGTGTGACTGGCAATCAATGTGCGACGCAGTGGACAGTGTCAGTCACCCGTGACTGACAGTGTTTAGTGTCAGTTAGGGTGACCGACGGTGTCTACGAATAATGCATGTTAGTTATAGAAATCTTCAATAAAGGACGATGTTTTTTATTGTTATTTACTAACTCGTGGATTTTCGATACGCGAGCCCTTATGTCAGTTTCCTAACGTTGAGCCAATATCCCAATGCTGGGCAATTTTATTGTAAATGTAGGTAATTGGTAAGTAGAATCTACACAAGTTTAACCCTTTCGCTTTAATACAAAAATTATATGTTACATACAAAAATATAAGTTCAAGGTGGGGCATGGTACATAAAAGGTTATACACTGCCTTCGATAAATGCTGTAAATATCAGAAAGGCTAACAGCATACATTACCATCCAATATAGTGTCCAGAAGAAATTAAATAATAATGACCAGTGACATGACATGTTTAAATTTGTTTCAGATCCCGATACAGGCATAATAACTACGCGACAGCCATTAGATAGAGAGAGACAGGCATCATATACGCTGGTGCTCGTGGTGAGCGATCGAGGAACACCACCGCAGCAAGCCAGCCGTATCGTCACCGTCACTGTCGATGACGTTGATGACCACAAACCTCACTTCGCCAGGACACTGGTCAGTATACTTATACTATCCACCATTTTGGTTTATATTTAGTCTACGTCAAAGTAAAATAACATCAACACACACACAAACAAAATGTGCACATAGGTCGCATAAAGGATTATATGTATATCGGAACTCTGTAGTATCGGCCGGCGCCAACAGATGGCGCTAGTTGTTCGTAAGCATATAAAAACGGCACCGCGCGGTAGATTTCGCATTAATAAAGAAGATTCGACAACGGCATGACATATAGAATACACTTCACAATTTTTTCACTTTAAATAAATTAAAATAATTCAATGTATATTTGTTCAGTAGATGTTGAGTCCAGTCCGAAAGAACGCCTTCAAGTGGTCATTTTGAACTTAATTTTCTAATTAGGATTTATTTGTTTCGTTACACAAAGTGACTAAACCGGCGGACAGTTATGATTCAATGAAATCTTATATCAAATGGCTGTACTTTGCTTTAACTATTTCTTTACCAAAAGAACATCAAAATGTTACAGGATGACCCACCAACAATAATGGCGGTAAAAGAAGAAGTTCCAATTGGCACTGTGATCGGAAAACTTGAAGCCATCGATGAAGATATAGACGATAATGCTGCCATTGACTACCAAGTTACAGGTAATTCATAACTTTCTACTAAATTATAACAAATTTAATTCTGAACACCTATCGGAGACGTAGTTACTCAAGAAAGGGTCTCATAAGGATGCTGAAGGTCACCCAGGGTGCAATGGAAAGCCACCCCCACAAATCTTTTAAACCTGTAACCATTCGCCTTGTATAGTTTAATAAAGGTGGCGCAAAAGTAATGTCATAATCTGAACCTGCCTCAATTCTTACAAATGCCGCCAAATATATGTATATCTATGTATGTATATATTTTTTCCAATGTTTGTTACTAATATTACACTTTCAAATAAACAGTTTTCAATAAGAGTTCGTCTAATTTATTACCAAATGGCTGCCGGTTCAATTTATGATATTACTTTTGCGCCACTCGTTATATTTAATAGATCTTAAATGTTTACTGTGACATCGTTTCGTATTTCTATATCTCGAAATATTTAGCAACGCACGTGCTACTGCTTATTTATATGATAAGACCGCCAAATGTACTTTATGTTATAATAATACAATGTTTTTTATTTCTGATTTACATTCACAATAGCGGGAAATGAGCTTGCTTTGGTGAAGCTGGAACGGACCAACGATAGTAAGGCGCTCATAAGAACTGCAGCGCGTCTGGATAGGGAAGCCATATCCAGACTGCTGCTCACCATTAAGTGCTTCAAATATGGCACTACGCCCATATTGAATAAGAGCTATAATCGCCTGGTAAGACAATCTGTTTAATCTCTCACTAATCTATAGTATAGGCTCGCCTCTGGGTGGACCGACAGCGCAGGATTGGTCATCATGGCGATCTTTGGGGAAGGCGTAAGTGGCTTAAAAGAAGAAAGATCGTAATTGAGGTTGAAAAGTTCTCGAGTGGCACCCAAAAGCCGGTCAACGCAACGTGGGTAGACCCCACTAGATATAGCGATGATATAATGAAGTCACTAGAGGCTGGCAGCGCTAGACCAGTCATCGTGGCGATATTTGAGGGAGGCTTAAGCCTTACAGTGGACTACCATCGGCTAAAAAAAATAAGAATAATCATAGTTGGGGCAGTAAGGTAAAAGTAGCGTCCACGATCCGGAAGATGAAGCGTGGGTAGACCCCCCCCTCACAAGGTAGACAAACGTCATATCCAAGGTCGCAAAAAGTCGCTGGAGGTGGGAAGCTAGACTTACATTGAGCATCTGTCGGCTGATATTATTGTATGAATTAATTAATCATAGTATTCGAGTGGTAGACTTTTTGGTTATATTAGTAAAGATGGTCTATGATATTTCTTACCATTTATATATAATATCAGTTTACCTAATGGTCGTTCTACATTCTTCCAAATATAAATAAACATTTAAAATTGAAAAATGACTATAAAAGTGTTAACTAAATAATAATAAAATATTCTAAATAATCTATATCATTGTTATATTTATAGACAATAATTTATACTTTTATTACATACAATAATTAGTATGAAAAATGATTTCAGGATCCATCAGAGATACAAGTTCTGGTAAAGATATTAGATATAGACGACCACCTCCCAGAATTTGGAAGTCAGAACCTGACGATCGGCGTGCGGCTCAACGTGCCCGTGGACACCGACATCGCGACAGTAAAGGCCACAGACAAGGATCCGGATGCTTTGCCCATAGACTACAGAATAGTCAACATGAGCTTCGAGTCACCGATAAAGTCAAAATCGCTGAATAACTTGACGGACGTCATGGTACTCAACAACGTGACAGGCGAGCTGAAGATAATGAAGAACCTCCTCCACTATGCGGATGGTATCTTCAGGTAAACTCATGAATCTCTTTCTGCCATTTTAGTAACCTCAACTTCTTCATGTTGTAAAGATAAAAGATAAAATTCATTTATTCAACATTGGAACTATTAAATTAATTCTTCTTGATCGTCAATTTTTTAAATCTTTTTAACTTTGAACTCTGCTTCGCAAGGTGTTATAGTTGTGGAGAAGAAGCAGGAAGAAACTTCACAATACATCTATTAATAGTTTAACAATACAGATTTATATACATATACACTTATATATAGCATAAATGAAATCATAATAATCAGGCGATATCATTGCCAGGGATTCTTGTCATTTAAGTATTCGTTTATTGAATAATGAGCCCTTTTCTTCAATTTACTTTTAATACGTGCTTTGAAATTTTTAAATGGTAGTTTAATAATGTTTATCGGAATATATTATGAGAATTTTTGCAGTGGAAACTTTGGTACAACTAGTTATTCACGGTGTCTTGTATTTACAAGTATACAATCAGCTAATTACCACACTACCTACGTGACATTTTGCCAGACTTTGTATTTTGTACGACAGAGATAACGCTCTACGAAGCCGAAGTTAGCCGATTGTCTCTTTCTAAAGGCCGATGTGCAATTTATCACCGGGTACTGTATCTGCAAGATATACATTTCTTTAAATAAAATTCATGCATTTAAGGGTTAAGTCATAATTCGTATCGAAGTTTAAATTTTAATATATCTATTACTTTCAACAGGTTGGTGATTCGAGCCAATAATTCAGTAGATGTTGACCGGTATAGCGATTTATTAGTGGAGGTATGCATTTAAATCATTAATGATTTAGTTTTCTATAATAAAACACAGTAATGTCTATTTATGTTTAATTGGGTACTAATTTTTTATTTAAAATAATACGTGACCATTGAAGAAACCTAAATTATTTGCTTTGTAACGCTATCTTTATTATTACGAAGTGGATAACAAAGTTCTTAAAATCACCATATTTTCAGCTAATCACGCTAAGGCATCCGCTGCTGAACAGAAGCTTTCATCAACGATTTCCAATAGTACCGGCTGAAAGCGCCCTGTATACAGCGCCTTATAACAACCTTACTAGGTCCTTTGTCCATCTTTCATATGAAAAAACTTCGCTGCGATTGCTGGTCTTATCTTCACTTCAAATCCTTGAAACCACAGAGAGACAGTGGTCTACTTATTGCCATTGGAACTTGCCAATTTGTTTGGATATACAGGTTAATTTCATTCGTCTACGTATGTTCTCATTCCTGTCTTAGAAATATACCGAACATAGCCTTTCGTAGCCCATTGAGCAACCGTGAATTTTTAAAAAAAGGAGGTGGAGGTTATGTTTAAGGTAAAAGAGTTGAATTAAAAAAAATCATTTTTAAAATTGACGAAGCGATGATATGTATCCAGGTGGTGGTGGTCAGGGAGAGAGATCTACTTCGCCTGGTGGTGGCCAGTCGGTCCAAGCTGCCGGAACTTCGGCGTCGGATCGCCGAGGTGCTGGAGACAAAACATCTGCGCTTACAAATGCATGATGCACCTCATTCTACTTTTTACGATAACGCCGGGTAAGTTTTAGAGATAGATAAAATTTATCCCTGACAAGTTAAGAGTCATTATATCTTGTGATATATATCACTCTACTATATCTTTAACTTATTTAGCTCAGTACGGCACAGAGAGAATAAGGCAGCTGACTAAAAATACATCTTTTATATCTTCGGCTCTTTTAGCTCAGACTTAGAACTCCGCAAGGTTGAATAAAACGTGTGAAATTGAAATCCATTAGAACCAATGATTTTCCTTCATATTTGACAGCATTAAGACTATCAACTTAAATACATAAGTTTAAACTTGCTTCTTTTAGGTTCAAAAAAGCTAAACGCCCGTGCAAGTCATGTTGTCGTTCCGAACATCCGTAGTTTATATTTTTAATACAAGCATGTAATAGCTATCCGTCTCTCTCTCTCTTTTACGTGTAAATTGCTATATAAGCCCATCTCTTTTTCTCTAATTCTGAACGAGCCGTAACTCATCACAAAAATTTACATTTAAATATAAATATATAGAATTATAATTGGAACACATGCGAGCTAGAGAGTGATTATATATTTTGCAAAGATATCTATCTTTCTTGTCTTTATCTCGCGAGCTACTCATCTCTAGTAAGCTTACAATTATAAATCAAAAGCAAATGCTATATATATTTTCTCTAAAAATCTGTTATAGCTATTACCAAACACTCTGTATAAAATGTCTTATCGTTGTGATAAACAGGCCGTGCTTCCAATTCCGTAAAATGGAGACGGGAGAGGCACTCACTCCTAAGGCCATGAAGGCGGCCATCAGACAGCTCGGAACAGAGCTGCAACAGATCCTGGAGGCATACAGCGTGCGGAACATCACAAGCTGCGGCACCTCACGCACCAAGCACACAGTTGCACAACGCGCGCTGCTCGGACTGGCTGGCGCGCTGCCTCTCGCCGCGTTCATTGCCACGCTTACCCTCTGCTGTCTGCATTCCCGAGGTATTCACACACATAATACAAATACACAAATACTATATTATATACGTACGTATGTACAATGCGATTAAAATAAGAATAGGACGGGCTCTCGGCTAACTTCACTCATATAAGTACGGTCAGCATTAAATATATAAAATAAAAAAAATAAAAATCTCCCGATTTTTAGATGGCAAATTTAACGAATTAAATTTTTCAATTTTGCAACACTGGTGAGACGCCATCTTGATTTGATGACACATGTCGATCGCATCAATCACGAAAGATGACTGGAAGAAAGAAGAAAACCATGTAAAAAGGATTAAGAAAGACTACTTCGAAAGGGAATTACTTGAAGACGATGACCATGGCCCATTCAGTTTCATTATAAACATAGGTGACAGTGGTAGCAGCAGCAGTGATGATGACGACGATTACGAGGAGTCTGATTCAGTTGGGCATCAGGACATGAGTGGAATTGAAGAGCTGAGCGATTAAAATTAAAATACGTACATTCACTAAATAAAGATAGTCCAATGTGTTTCTGTGTTTACTTTAGTTTACCTACCTATGATTCGTTTTTAGACCTATCAGATAAAAAAGTACGTGCTATTACAATATAAAACAAGCCAATATTTTTTAACATTGCTTTTTTTGCACACTATACCAAGTTCCCGTTGTGACGTCACAACATGGCGCTAGGCCGGTCCTATTCTTATTTTAATCGCATTGTACATATGTTTGTATATATGTATGTCTTGTACTCGTTAACTACCCATTATTTATACTTCTTTATCCTTACTATGTTTGTCTGTAAGATATTGTCTAGTGTGATAAGACCGCCCATTGTATACTTTTTCGCTTATTATTATGAAACTATTTAAATGTATCCTAGCGCGTACAATTAATATTAACCCTTTCCACTCCAAGGCTGTTATGCAGCATAGATAAAATTTAATAGAATTATAGTATCTTGCGATTCTAGAATATGTTTTATTTATTCGTGATTCAAATATTTTAGTAACAAAAATCTTTCCTGTTTTAAAATTTTACGCAAAAAGAAGTAATACACCATGTCGAGTGACACTCGACATTGGAGTGGAAAAGGTTAAATAAATAAATATACAGGTACTCATATAGGTAAAACATATACACATATTGACAGACACATTCATGTCATTCAACAGACGTCCATAGTAAATATTTGGCCTCACCAAAAGATCATATCGATTACTGTTCTTGCTCTGCCCGAATCTAGCAACTTCTTGTAGTCTATGTCGTCGAACCACCTGGTGTGGACTTACCCTTGCTGCATCCAGCTCGTGATCGCCTCTAGGAAACCTTTCGATCCCTAAAAGCCTTTATTTGCACCAGCGATATGTCGTACCGACAAGCTACATCAGTGACCTTAGTTCTTTTGCGGTTTTCATCATTTATGATTCGATCTCCCAGCGATGCTCTGAGCGTAGACCTCGCCATTGTAACCTAAAGCCTTATTATAAGGCCCTTCATAAATGACCAAATCTGAGAAGGTCCATAAATCATCACTACCACACAAACTGATGACAAAGGTCTTCAGACATTACGGTATTTTTAACGATAAGGCGTTTTCTCGAACGATGCCTACGCGAGTTGGATTAGTCGAGTGATTTCTAACACGAATTTGGAGACATATATAAAGATAGAAACACACAAAAAGACATAAATTACACACACATGGACATAAAACTATTAATGGTATTATCATTAGTTTGGGTGTATAAATATCACTTTCTGAAGCGGTAGTAATGTAAGTCAGATGGTAGCAATCGACCAAGTCGACTTTCAAAAGCTCATCATCATCAAGCACTTTCAAAAGAGTAGGAATGCTCAACGGGTATTATAGAGGAGTGACGGCCCAAGCTGAGATATCCTCTTGGAGGCTGTTGAGCCATAAAGCTGCCTCCGAAGCGATTTAAGAGCATTAGTACAAAAATTCACACATCTCGGCTTATAAAGATCTTTAGTCCAAAGAAATATTGTACTTTACAGGATGATCCAAAATTGTGATTTTAAATCTTACTATACTACCGCTATGTTAGATTTTTTTTTTGAATTTATTGGTGTTGTTATTTTTCATACAGCGAAAAGTCGAGCCAAGGCCGGACTGCTGAGTGCCAGAGAAGCAGCGAGCCACGTGTCTGCGCCTTCGAGACTCTACGCTGAGCCTCTTTACTCAACGTGACGCATTGCTGTGACGCACACTTAGCGGGAAAATCTATTCCATAATTATAAAACATCACATTGAATTTTAAGACGTAGTCTCTCACATTATTACATCACATGTAAAATATCATCATCATTCCAGCCATAACACATGTGAACATATGCCTCCACCATAGATTTCCAATATAGACATTTAGAAGCAAACCACACAAATAATTTTTTCTGTTACTTCATCTATTATTAAAGCCGCCTCCATATATTCTTAATAGTACTTATTTTAGCTATTCATTAATATTATATATCATTCCTTTACATCATCATCATAATTCCAGCCATAGGATGTCCACTTTCAGACGTGAACCCATAAATACTGGTTTCGAATATATCCACTGACCAGATATATGTGATCGAACAGTACATTTCAGTACTGAATTGTTTATCTTGGAAATTTTTATCGTTATATTTTATTATTGAAATATTGTACAAATTTATAAATCGTGACCATAAAAACCTTAGTGTGATAATTAGTCGTAATTAACTCTAAGTCAGATTAAAATGATCAAATTATTATAAAGATTTTGTATTTATTATGTATTGTTAAAAACGCTTATTCGAAACGGGGCGTCCGCTTATATAGATCATCCGCGTTATACCCGGGTGGGCCATAAAGTTTTTTGAGCATATTTTAAAACATCATAGAAAAAAAAGACTATAAACCTTTGGAAATAAAGTTTATGTTTTTTTATGATATAGTGTTTACAGGGTAATTTATTAGTACAAAATTAACGTCACTGAGGTTTGTGTCAATAATCAAATCTAGATCTCAAACTTGTGTGAACTCATTGGTACATAGCTTGTCGAATAGCGGACATTTTTTCGCAAATATAGTTTTTAACCAAGCGTGCTGTCATCAGTTTATTGGTATAAACGCGATTCTTGTAGTACCTCTTAAAAATATCCAGTGGCGTGAAATCTGGTCTCCAGGGATGCCACAGAATATTCTGTAATTGCAATATTAGTTTCCCAATAAACTATTAGATGTATGGAATGTCTCGCCATATGAAACCAGGTTACACTGTTGTGTAAGTTTCAAAATTATGCCAAAGGAAAGATAAAGTAACGTAGCATCGTTGTGTACTGATGAGAATTTTAACTAGAACTTTCTGGGACACCCTGTATATAGTGCATAATCATGGTAGGCTGAACTAGTTTTGATTTGCAACCATTGCGTTCTAAAATTAAGAATAAAGTGATGAAAAATGATAATTAACTGCATTTATTTTTTTTAACGCGGATGAACTATGGTAAATTTGAGTCTCTTAGGGTCTCTTGAGTTTATAGAGAATTTCTATGTGCTCACCGTCAAACAATGTTTCAAAAGCATTATTTTAGTTCTTATGGATGCGACTAATAAAGTTTCCGACCTATAGAATACTTGCGTTAAAAAAATAATGACTCGTCTTTTTACTCTTTACCACGAACCTATTTGTCTATTTTGACTTATCAGAATCATCTATTTATGGTGGATTTCTTCCTAGAACCGGTAGGTTTTAAGGTAGTAACAACATGAAGTCCGAATTAGAAATGTGTATATTCATTCGATCTCCGCCTTAATATTCCGATGTAAATGAACAATTTTATTTCTATGGAATTCCCCTTTTCGATGCACAGCTGACGATGACGTAATATGTAGGAGCATGTTAATGTATACTTTTTACAAAATTAACAAAAGACATTGTACTTCAATAGGCCAACATAAAACGGCTTTCTAATTTACTGTGATCTTATTGGTCAAGGGGCGTGGCTAAGATGAATGACGACAATGATTTATTATTTTCTTAACGCGTACAAGGATCGGTTGATTGTGTATTGCTGATATTTGATATATTAATGTTACTATCCACTTAGTTGTTACTGCAACATTAGTACGTCATGAGAAAAATACTAAAATAGCCTGATTTGATTGAAACTAGAATCAGATTGAGCTCCCCTATATTGACATTCTTCAATTTGAAGCTACGATGAATTATAAAACCACGTGTACATTTGAGGACTATTCAGACTGGGAAGGAATGTTAGAAGATTTAAATTTAACAAGAGATCAAGATTTATGTAGTAGCGATGGTATGAGCCACCTACTTCTAGTGTCTTCCGACGATGTTAAGAAGACCGTATATCCATTTTGGACATTCTACACCGTAACTCCAGAAACTACTCCAGAACATTTAGGCTTCAGCAGTCTCTTCCGCACGCTATATAGTCTACCCATTGCCACTTCAATTTGCCATTCCGCTAGATCATGTCAATTATAATTATTCCAGTTTTTTTATTGCCCCCGTTTTTGGGACCTTTCGTTCAATTACTAACATAGGTTATGGGTGGTCTTCATTTACATTATAATTTATTCAAATACGTTTTTTATTTATTTCCTCACTTATCTTTCGTACTTTTAAAGTCTTTCATTCTTTCCTGTAATTTCTTTCAAAATATCTTTCATTCCTTTCCATACATCGCCTCACTTCCTTCGCTTTCCCTCCGGAAATCTACAACTTTTTGTTTCCTACATAGGTTTAACACTTCTGTTTGTAAGCCAGTGGCTAAATCCTCTGCCATTCCGTCCTAGTGTATGTAAGTCTTTAGGAGCGGGTCATATAAATTAGGATTTACGCAATTAGTCATTCTGATATTTTGCGATAATATAGTCATGTATTTTTTTGTAAGTCACGATTTGGATGTAACATTTTAATGACTCTCAAAACTCAATGTAAATTTTTGTATACATAAACAAATCTAATTTATTCTTAAATGTTAAAATAAATTCTCTAATATCATCCTATGAATGTAATGGTTATTGGTTGTCGTAAGCAGGATGACGTCATCAATCCAGTTTTCAAGATGGCGGATCTTCCGTTCAGAATATACGTATTTGACATTTATTTATAGTTTTGTACATAAAATAATAAACTATTGGTGTTTTAACGTTTATTTCATTTAAACTTCTATATATATATATATATATACATATATATATATATATATATATATTTATATATATATATATATGTATATATATATATAAATTAACGTTTTTCCAAAAATAATTTGCAGGTTTAGTATTAAATCTTCTTCCTTTCAGCCAATGAACGTCCATTGTAAGGTATATGCCTCCCCCAAAGAACGCTACGATTATTGCTCACGGCCGCCACTCGAGAACCTAACGGCTCAACGGCCATGTGTGTTCCACGAGCAATGTGCCCCGCAAGCTGCCAGACGAGCAATTCTTCGAGATACATCGGTGATCTAGGTTCTTTAACGAATCTCCTCATACCTGATTCGATTTCGCAGGATTATTATTATCTAGTGTTATTAACATCATATGAAAATCGATTTAATTACATTTAAACCTTACCAAAAAAAATATATATATATAAACCGTTAAAGCCATTATCCTTCGTAGTTTGGCAATATGCGAACTTTCTCGTGGTTGATTGATTCAAAATCGTTATCGTCACTCCTAAATACTACCTTACGTGTAGCCAGCGATCAGTTACTGCGGCGATAGATTTCAAAAAACATGTTTCAATATATCGTCAGTAATATTCTACACGCTATTTATACTGTCAACATGTTTTCGGCGGATTTTGTATGGTCGTGAATTAAAAATTAGGGAAATCGATTTGATAAAGTTGTATTTTCAATAATCAGAATGGTATTATATACGAGCAGTGGTAGGGCAGCAGTTGAGAATTGACTTGCAACGAGGTCGCGGGATCGATTCCTAGATTACAAGCTTGGTGGCCCAGTGTCCCGCATTCGGGGGACACCGCCTCGAATTCGAGTGCCGGTCTGGCGTAAAAATCAGGGAGGAGTCAAGCCTGATAAGCGAAAAAGACACCAAACAGTCATTCATCACCCTCTGCAGAAAATCGTAAAAAATGCTATAGAAAGAAATAAAACGTAAATATTGCAAATAAATAGATAATGAAGACAAAATAATAGCAAAATAATATACAGTACTGTGATATAAAATAATTATAGAATTTAAGTAATAAAAATGTGATATAAAATAACAATGTAATTATGAAAATGTAAAAAGAAAAGAGGAATGAATGAAAGGTGATACAGAGCAAAAGGGAAAGACAGCAGAATTGTGGCATGAAAGAATAGACCGAAAGACAATGTGAAGTATGAAAGAAGAGAAAGTAAATAATTAAAAAATTATGTGAATAATTAAATTTGCCCGTAAAGTCCCTGTCCCACAAAAGATAGGGGATACGAGAGGCCACCAATAGCGGGGGCCATAAAAAAAATTACAAGCTTGTATAATTCACACTTGGTGCATTATTTATATATAATCGTTTATAAATAATGCACCATTCATCACCACTGCCAACAATCAAGTTTTCGAAACATGGGCTGCAGTGTCCTCTGCGTACCAGAATACCAAACTGCAATCGCCAACCCGCTTGGCATGCATGGCGATTGCAGTGTGTTATTAGCTTGATCGACAATGACCATATAAAAGAATCTTCTGTCTAAACAGAAAACCGCTAGAATAGATTGTTCATTCATTGCAATATGTATTAGGAAGATCGGAAAGTAATGTCGTTTCTATCGACATATTTTACAGAAAAATCGATTGATTTTTACCGCTCAGGCATTGAAATTTGTATACTAAATGTCAAAAGGTTGTTGATAAAGAAGGTGAATATATTGTTGTTTAGAAATAAAAACTTGTTAAAAATGTAGTCGTGTGAATTTAACTTAAGAAAGAGATTTAGATTGAATGTTTGTTAATGCTTCTCGCTATATTTAATGGACTCTGTGTTTGGCACTAATCGGTGTAACATAACTCCTGAAGATGCCCCGTGGAGGAGTGAAACACGTGTTGAGTGATTTGATGGTGGCAGTTGCGTAGTTCGCATTGTTTGCCGCATGCGCATTTGTCAGCGGGCTGGCGGGCGGTGCACTTTGTTACACGACTACCACTCCATGTGCGGAAGTGGCTAAATATTGGTCCTTTTCTTACTTAATGCTTCTCACTCTAAAGGATCTGTCCAACATCTTATTGTTTACGAGCAGAAGTAAAATTATATGTTTTTGTTATGGTCAAATTTATTACAAATTTTTATTAATATGTGCTATCTATTGGAACATTCCATACCATGAGTGTAATAGCAAAATATTAGGTAAAAACGTATATATTCCTTGTTCATTGTAAAATTACCTCAACATATAAATTTTCCGATATTTTGCTCGTCTTTTTTTACTAAATTCCACCTTAAAAAAACTTCACATTCTTAACCCATTGTCTCTATGCCACGAGTGTGAGAAATAATGAAGGCCAAATTAATTTGTATATTTTTCAAATAATCATAAAGAATTTAAATCATTAATTGAATTTTTATTTAAAATATTTATTAATTAATTTTTACAATTACGCTTATAAGTTTTGGTACAATGGAAACAAGTTTTCCTTCTCACATCGTAATCTACATAGGGATACTAATTAGAGGTACTTAAATCATTACATCCAAATGGATCTAAGTTGACTATCGGTGACAATACAGTGAGAGAATATAAGCATTAGTTATAACTTCATTAGTTGGATTACTATTATTTATTTAAGTCAGCACATAGACGTCCACTTCAAGACATAGGCTGCAAACATTTCTTCGAGCTACGTCAGTGACTTTAGTAAAAGCACCATTAATTACTAGCCACTACGACCAACAACACTTTTTGTTTTAAATTTACATTTCTTCTCTCGCGTTAATATTTTTAAACGGTTTTATTTAGTTCGACCCGTACGGAATTTATTTGGATCAAAATTAGAAATTGAAATTTAAGCACCTTCCCGTTGTCAGATTGATCTGAAATTTGGTACACACATTTAATTTAGATGACAATACAATATAATAAAATCAATAACATTATAAATATAAGATGACAAAATGGCGGATTACGTATTTTTTCTTAACCCCCTCAATATGGGTATCAAATGAAAGGGCTAAGTACATTAGTAAAACACGATGATTATGTCAAAATTTAAAATTCAAGATGGACGCCGTTCCAATATGGCGGACTAGGTACATATTTTTCCACAACCACCACAATATGAGTATAAAAAACCGTTTAACTTAAAAGTTTTTAAGAGTATTTATTTGAATTTAAATTCGGACGCCGTCAGAGATGTGACCGCTGTTATTGCATTTGGGTAGCTTTTGAGAAACAAATACATGCCCGGCTGTTAGTTCAGCTGGACCTGGTAATCATATAAACTGGTAAAATCGCCCATAAAAAGGTATAAATACATGTTCGGGTAATAATTCAAGTTTCTCGCTAAATTTGTGACTTCGAAGAAATATTAATAAAGCCTTTTATCTTTTTTTATAATACAGGCACCCAAACGTACTTAGCATATTCAATCACGATAACGGTTACAATTGTTTAGGAAACTCTAATATTAAAACACATTAATTATTTACATACTCCCACGTTTTTATGGCAGATAATGATAATGTATATTGTCATGTGTTGTTAATATATATACTGACGCCTTACTAGTGCTATGTCGCTTGGAAATTTAGTTCGGCGTAAAACATCCACTCACAAGGTGGACAGTGTTCTGATCACTGATGAGGAAAGGAACTTCATCATTCCAGCAATCTATCATACGATTAAAATGATGATGAAGTATTTCGTATGAAACACATTATTTCCTTTGAATAGAAGAACTTTTTCTTTTAAATTTGAAAGCATCAAAAGTCTTTCTCGTAGTATTAAATAGGCGTTGGAAATTTTGCAATAAATTACAATACCGGTAATTTATTTTTAGTCGTCGAAGTAGCCGCCAAGGATATCTATGGGGGAATAATATACTATCACCCCCCATTGTAGATCGGTTTATGATCGTAGTATGGTATTATGGTATGCAGAGGACGCTGCTATCCATCCACTGTAAAACTCATTTGAGAGCAGTGGCATTTCTACATGAAAGTTAATTATATAAGATTATATTTCGGCCATGAACTGGCAAGCTACGATCGAGTCTCAGTCCTTTACCGCTAAGCTGTCACTACTACTTAATTTTTGCAATTTTATAATAAACACAACAATGTAGGTAAAAGTAGATATCGATACAAAGGTTTTAAAAATAACATAAACTATACTTCGCCGTTAAAATAATGTAATCGCAGCACTCAGGGCTAAATCTAACTGGTAACCGAATGCAGTTACGGGGCTACCTTTCTTTATCTCAGAAAAGTCCCACTTCATATATTTAAAAAACACCACTCTGATCGATTTTTGATCCACTGGAATTTTTCACGCAACTGAATATAATCAAAATTTAATATAAAATATAAATTTCAAATAATGTATATTGCAAGAGTCGAGATCCATCTTCATTAAACGCATAAATTATGAAATAAGATTTACCTGTTCAAAGGAGTGTTTCAAGTTTTTTGTAAGTTTCAAGGTAATTATCCCAGATGCCAATAAACTTTTTGACAATAGTTGAACTTATCTTGAATACTCTTGTTATACCATAGTGTTTATATCAATTCGCAGGTTTTTGTTTATCGTTTTTTCGCACATGCATATAACAAGTAGCAACGTTATATATAAAACGGAGCACAAGTCATTTATATTACACAGTGTTGGGTGTGTGTGTAGAATTGACACGTAATATGTTTCATCGCAGTTATAAATCCGCTTGCGAACTAACAAGTTGTATTGTCAGATTAATTTCGACGAACACGGTAATATTTTTACGACTCTCTTTATTATCTAATTGTAATCTTAATTACCTTGTTTCTAGAATTAAATCGTATGACCTAAAAATAATAAACGAGTCATTCAATGTTGATTAGATATATTGTGTATTGTGCATTTTAAAATCACTTGACAAGGATAAATCGGGCACAAAACTCTCCCATTATCAAGGTATTTCTTTTAATTAAAAGTACTAAAGTCAACATTTTTTTGGCAAATGCTATCTAATTTGTGTGGTTAAAATTTGCTACCGCTAGGGAGCACCTTGATGATTGCAGACTTTATAAAAAAAATCAGAAGCGTTTCTAACAAATACTAATAGTTCACCATAATAAATATTTTCATAAGTTTTATACTTTGTACAAAATTAAAAATGTTTATCTTATAATGGCTCACAAATTTCCTGGCCATATTTATTCTTACCTTAAACTTAAACATTTATTTTAAATAAAATAATAATACAACGGCTTTCTGCATACTTATAATACTAGATATAAATGAATAGCCGGTGTTAAATTAATACTTTACAAGATAAGAGTAACTAATGTAATGGTGATATTATCGATAAATAAGAATATGTAATTAAATTTAGGATGATTTATTTTATCTTTTGGTTTAGTTAAATGATTATATATATATAAAAGATCGATGAATATTTACGACTAATACATCACAATATTAGATATATTAAACTGCTAATAATATATTTTTTAATATTTATATGTTACTTCTAACGTCCTATTATTAATAACAAATATGTAATTAATAAATATATATAATAAATAAAATGTATTGTTTTCCTACATGGAGTGACAATAGTTAATTAAACAGGATAAAAATGTTTTAAGTACGCGAATCGTGGAAACGTAGAAGTCATTCACCTAATGTTTTTAAGTTTATGTTACAAAGGAAGGTGTAATGTATATATATAAAAAAACAATCATTACTTCTATGAGAGGTCTTTACCCTAGATATTATTACGATATTGGTAACCTTTTATACATGCTGATTAATATATAGAAGTAAAAGCTTAAAACGTTTAAAAATATACAGAAATAATAAATAACATTGTAAGAAAAAGCGTTCCTAAAATTAGAACTACTAAATATTAAAATTAACTATTGTTTATTATCTATCGACTTTGTATTGCCAACAGTTATTGGCCATTCATTCAATAAAAAATATAATTTCATATAACTTATTTAAAAGACCTTAAAGCCTTTTTGCTTACAAATAGTTATATATATCCACTACTCTAAATTAATAAAATAATCCTAAATTGGCTTCTAAAGAAAAAATATTATAACAAAGCAACTTCAATATAACATTTTGCACATATAAACACACACAAATACACACTTTGAAATATATTAACTTGGAACTTAACTTGTCATTTCTAAATAGTTAATGCAAAAATTGTGAATTATCTTCTTATATTATATCCCGGGAATCAAACCCATGTTCGCAAGTCTCAGTCCTATACCGGTAGGCTACAACAAATAAATATATAATTTAATTTTACGCTTTATGTGTCCTGATAATTGTAACACGGTAGCAGGGTAGGAAAAACGCAAGATCGTCTCCCTCATGGGCGACGACAAATGCCTCTCTATGTTACTAGAATTCTCTTTAAAAAGTAACACAATATGCAATAGGAAAGGTTAAGATTCAGAATTAAATAAAAAAAGGGTCAAGCAAGATCCCAAGTTGGTCATGAAAAAATCAATAAAGGTAAAGTAAATAAGAAAATACAATAAAAATTTAAAATATAAATAAAATCGAAAAATTGAGTCAAAACTAGATCTAGGAACGAACATGACGGAAGGAAGGTGATGCATGGGAGAGGATTTAAATGTGAAGGAAAATAGATTGAAAAATTACAGAAGGAATTTGAAAAATAAGAGAGTGAAGTATGAAAGGAAAATGTTATATAAAAATATAAAAAGGAAAAAAAAACATTCCGAATTGTAACGTCCCTGTCCCACACACGGCAGAAGGAATAGAAAGTTCCCAAAGAGGGAGGCCATATAAAAAAGCCCAGCCGTGATATGTTCTGCAGACTATGTAGTCTGCCCACTCCCTATATATCTTGTAGATCCGCTGGGATATATTAATTACTTACGTTCGTGTACGGATCTTCTCATATCTAAATGGATTCCGTAGAGAAATCCCTTTCCACGAATCGATGATCGTTTGTGTTGGCGATGATGCCCGAAGTGAGAGACCACGTTTCTCTCCCGAAATCATCACTGAATCACACGCTAACGACTTAATTGACATAAATAAATGAATAATTAAGAAAAACTTAAATGTAATTAAAATTAAAATCAGTGGTTAATAAATATAATCGTTTCTCCGACCAGAAAGCCTTGTCCCATTCCAAGTAAACTGTTATCATCGACATTTAAATCGAACATAAACTATTGAACTTAAACCTACAAGTGATTTCGCAACGCGTGAATTTAAGCGACTTTTTTTGAAGATCTCTGCTTTATATGGCAGATAAAGAAATCAAAGACGCTGATATTTCGACCCTTGATCCTCTTAAGGAAGTTTACGAATAAAAATTATGACACTACAAAATTGTAATTACCTTAGAAGGTTGAATGCGCTCATTAAATAATTCTCAGAAAATAAATCACAAGGGATTCCCAAACATGAGTAAAACATAACGGGTAAAATACTTCGAAGAATTCATGACTGTATTGTGTGAGAAAAAATTAAATTAAGACAAATTATAATATTATACTATATTATATTATCAATTAATTATTCCATTTCATTTCTTTGATTGTCGATAAGCATGAAATATACTGTATGTCCCGTAAATCAACGCCGAGTCATGTTCAGATCGAACAGATTGCTTTCTTTTTACATATGTCAAACTCAATTTTATGCATTTTTAAGTGCTACATCTAGTATTTGAACATTAAATAGAAAAATAAGTAACTCAGATTATATATTTTCAAAATTATAGTCATTGAAAAAAGTATATTGATTTTATGCACACTTTCTTTTTGTACTACTAGTAATTTGACTACAGATATTGACGCTCTCTTTAACCTTGTGTAATCTTTCTATAAGCAGTAGCCATATAGTACTCTGTATGTAGGCGTGGGGTGGGTAGGCTTTCGAGGTCGTCCGACGAAATAATTACGGTCGCGGGAAGTCGCTGGGTGGAGGCAGCGCAGGTCCAGACATCGTGGCGATGTTTGGGAAAGGCATAAGCCTTGCAGTTGGCGTCCATCGACTGAAAAGAAGAAAATGAAGAACCCAAGACTGATCTCGGGCCGCAAGATGCAAGATGGGCCTTTGTCAGTTGATATGATGATGATTGTATTTTATTGTACAGCTCTTCAAAATACGTTTTAACAAAAAAATCAACTTTAATTTTATTTGAAATATACAGCAATTATTAACTGCGGTTACATGATATAGAGAGCCCAGTATTAGGCTAGTTTGAGACAAAAAAAAGCATGAACCCTTCAGTTACATTGTATTGTTAAATAAATCTAAATTAATCGGACATTTTAAAAATAATCATAAATTCTTAAACATCAGCTGAATAATTGAAAATTGCTGGATGTGTTGTATGAAGATCTCCACCACCACCTTCTCCACCCCTGGACATAGTTCGATTCTCCGAAAATTCTCCTGAATACTTTTAATTATTACTACGGCATGTCAGTAAAAATACATTCAACAAAATATTTGTTTTTACTTGAAGATACATATGTACAAGTATTTTCTTTCATAAATGTTCTTATTTTTTCAGGGTTACGTAACAGTTGGTTTACGTCACGGCAAATTGAGAGGATCGAACAGAGTATCCGGCTTCGGTTTTACTTATACCAGCTTCAAAGGGATTCCATACGCCCAACCTCCTGTTGGGAAACTCCGTTTTAAGGTGATGACAGCCTGTGTTTTAGTTATAAAATGATCATTGAATCTATGTGAAACGAACAAATATTCATAATTGAAAAAGTGTTAGTAAATAAATAAACAAACCGTCTAACGTAGATTTATATTTCTTGTATAAGCTCACAATTTTCTATGGTTTTTTGCATTAATAACAGTCAAAAATTATTCAAACCTACACTCAATCACCGAGTAACAAATAAAATTTGGATTACAAAATATAGTTATTTCACCAACCAATAAGAGCCAGATCTAATGTACACAAAGTATGGTGTGATGAATGTACAAAGTTAATCTTTTTTTAAACGATCAGGCGCGTCAGTAATACAGAAATGTTTTTCCATAACTAGAGATATTGAAAATAAATATATGCATTTATTTAAACTTGTCAGAATCTACAAAATATATCTACGTCTTCCTCTGTATATTCAGGTTTTTTTTTAGTTAGCTTAGTTATGACGAGAGATTAGAACTTGCATAGGCATATATAATTCAAATATTACAATCACAATATTGCAAAGTTTTGATGTGAGGACTATTTGTTTTTTCTTGCTGAGACATTTTTAAAATTCCCGTGGAAAACTTCCAAATGTAATTATCAGAAATAACTCTAAGAATAATGAAATTATTTATTCTCTCCCTCGCAGTGCAAATTTTAATAACATTTATTCTTTATCAAATCTTGATTTGCAGGCACCTGTCCAACTGGAACCTTGGGAGGGAATTCGAGACGCAATCGAACACGGCCCAGTGTGTCCACAGAAGGAAACAAACGGAGAAAAATGTTACATGGGCAGCGAAGATTGCCTATACCTAAATGTGTATACGAGATCATTAGATCGAAATGCCAAACTCCCGGTGATGGTATTTATACACGGTGGAGCTTTTGTGGCAGGATCGGGAAACACAGATATTTTCGGAGCAGAATTTCTTTTGCAACACGACGTCGTATTAGTTACACTTAATTATAGGTTAGAAGCATTAGGTTTTTTATGCCTAGACACACCTGAAGTTCCCGGAAACGCTGGAATGAAAGATCAGGTAGCCGCAATGCGATGGGTTCAGAATAACATAGAACAATTTGGAGGAAATCCTGACAATGTTACTTTGTTCGGAGAAAGCGCTGGAGCGACCTCGGTCACGTACCATTTACTTTCACCAATGTCAAAAGGTTTGTTTCATAAAGCAATAGCACAAAGTGGAGTATGTATAGCTGATTGGGCACAAGGCAAACATGGAAGAGAAAGAGCTATAAGAGCAGTCAAATATTTAGGAAGAGAAACAGAAGATACTGACGACTTACTTGATTTCCTTCAAAGTGTATCTGTTGATAAATTAGTAAAAATAACTTATAAATCTATGGCCCCAGAGGAGAAACATATGTTTCCGACTCACTTCGCTCCAGTCGTTGAAAAGGAATTCAGAAATACTGAAGCATTTTTAACAAAAGAACCTATGGCATCACTTTTATCGGGTGAAATAAATCAAGTACCTTTAATAACAGGTTACAATTCCGCTGAAGGATTGACGATGACAAAGTATCAACAAAAAAAAGTTAACTACATGAACAATAATCTACATTATTATTTACCAAGAGAAATATCGAGTAAGGTTTCAAAAGAAACACTAGTAGATTTTGGATATAGAATCGAGAAATTTTATTCGGGAGATAGAAAAATGTCGGAACATGGTGTTGAAACGATCGTAAATTTACTTTCAGATATTCATTTCATATATAACTGCTATAGATTCTGTCAGTTGTATTCTAGATTATGTGAGACTATATATACGTACAGGTTTGACTGCGTGACTGATTTAAATGTCCATAAGAAACTTTTAGGTTTCAATGACTTCAACGGAGCGAGCCATGCTGACGAGTTGTATTATTTATTCAATAATGAAATGAATGAAAATGCTTATAAGCAAGAGAGATTACAAAAACTCGTATTTATGATGACGAAGTTGTGGACTGATTTCGCTAAAACTGGGTAAGTTCAGTGTGTTTAGAAAAATTCAAGAGTAATATCCCTTCAAACACGCATTTTTATATTTATTAAATACGAGTACATTACATTTTCTATTGCTGTAACGTTAAATACGTGGTTATGTTTTTGTCAATTTGGCCATTTCAAAATATTTTAAATAATAGAACATTGGATTCAGTGGCAGATTTTGTCAAAGACTGAAAGACTGAAGCTGAAAGACGCTGGATGCAAGCCGTTTCCAACCGGTCCTTTTAGTTGTCTTTAAGTGAGGTCTATATCCAACAGTGGACATCTTCTAGCTGAAATGATGACAATAAATATGAATTATGAAAGAAAAACGCTGAGTCTATAATATTAATTGTTTTACATCAAATATTTAAACCAGAAAATATTTTTTCCAGAAATCCAACTCCCAATACTGCTCAAAAATTTAAATGGCTACCATACACACCTCGCGGTAAAGAATATCTCAACATTAACGAAAACCCTTCTATGGAAGCATTCGCAGATAAGCAACGAGTAATGTTTTGGAACAGCTTGTATAAAGAAGCTGATCTTCCCCATATCCCTGACTGTTGAATGTTAGACATACGAGTACTAATCACAGACTATTTTTGACTGATAAAAATAAATTTAAGTACTAAAGTATTTTACTTTTTGACAATTAATATTTTTGTTTCTGTGTAACCAATTCTCCGGCTGTTCAATCGGATATAATGTAATGATGAATCTTGTATTAAGAAGGCACAAGCCTACCATAGCTTATTAAATGTAAATATCCCAAAATTACCTAGCTATGGTTAAGTACGAACATATATTAAGAAGATTTGACATTCTAACTTCTGCTTTTCTCAGAGCAGTGATATAGAGTGTGCTATTGTTGATTTAAAATTACCAAACCAGCGGTGATCATCCACTTATGTACAAACATTTATGTATTTTAACTACGACCAGTCATTTGCCGGAGGTACCTGAATGTCTGCGAGTAATGTGTATCACTTTTATCATATTTATTATCAATGTCTTCATTGCGAATGCGACTAATGAAAGAGATATGATTATCTGGTATTAATGTGGTGATCGGCTGTGGCAATTAATCTGAACTCGATGCAAATAATTCCTCTATAATCGCTACAGGAGCGACCTGTACCATCTTTTTAGATATCAAATAAAGTTTTGCCCAAAAGCGGTCTGATCGTAGAGCTATACCCCCAAGTAGATCACTCAGTTTAAGTGCCCATGTAAGCTTGCGTCCTTTTTCTTCTTGCTTTAGGTATCAGTGTTGCCTTTAACCTAAGTGTAATGGGCGGTATTTCGAAGAGGCATATTGTCAATAAATGTAAGACCAATTTATTAAGGTTTTTTTGTGGCAGCCGCTAGTTGGTAGATGCAGCGTGGGTGGGCCGTCGTGTAGATCTTAGAGGGACGACTAGGTCTTTCAGTGGGCGTTCATCGGCTGAAAAGAAGAAGAAAACTCGTACCGCAGCAACGTTTAGCTTTACGAAATATGTCACACTACAAGCTAAGACAGAATAATTGTTTTATTAACTGAAAATGGACTTCAAGAAACTGCTTAAGTACAAGAACTTTAAATTATACATCGCCCAACTGCATGCGAAACCTTTATATTATTTTCACAGATGTATAACATAGTAACTTTCACAATGCAAGCATTCAGTAAAAGTATTTAAAATAATCATGCAGTTTATTTACAACTGTATTTTATTTTATTTCTGTAGAGAACTTGTATTTACTTTAAACTTACTAATCCCCTGTAAAAATATGAGATGGCGAACTCTTGCGTTTGTCTAAACATTTACTTACAGGCACATTTCACCTTAAAAGATGATTGTTAATTGGTTCGATTTTTGTTGAAACCTATTTTATTAGTACCCATATGTATCTTTACTGCAATGAACCAATATTGTGTTAATAAATAAATCCGTAGAAATCATCCGTGTTAATAAATCCGTAGAAATAATAACACGAACGGTTGACAGTCACGCGGAGTATCAGATGGCACGCCGTTTGTTGTGGCGACCTTTATCAAAGAGCAGTGTCTTGTTATACTTTAGGAGTATAACAGTTTAGGTTAAATTTACTTGGATAATTAAAAAATGCTTCGAATATCAATATAATGATATTGATTATTTGACGAACGGATTTTAGGCAAAGATTATGTGTAAAACTTGTGGAAAAAAAATGTAACAAAAGTGTTAATGGAGTAATTATCAAAGAAAATATATTCATGCAATAGGAGCTACAATCTGACCCATTTAGAGTTAGTATATACCAGTTATTATGGCAAAAAGGTATTTGTATGTAACAATACATAAAGATTGGCCACGCGGCGTTTCCGACCTTATTCCTTTGAATTACAAAATATGGCAGATTTGCGATGGTCAATTGTGTGCTAGACCTCAAAAAAATCCGATGACTCCAAGGTCAGCCTGAAGCAAAACAGTGACAGAAATAAACACGAATATAGTGCATGCGATTATTGGTTGACCCCATAACCTAAAGGAATATGTCAAAAATAGGTGCCAACCTTTTGACTAAATTTCCTTTTAAATTAATCTTTTTTCGTTGTAATTAAAAATAAAAACAATCCTTTATTTTAATTTTATATGACATTTATTACAGTATTAATTTTTACTGTATATTAAAGTAGTAATATGTGGCCAATACGATCATTAATAAATTATATTTTCACGACATAACATTTTGTTAACGTATTTTATTATTATTTTAATTAATATAGTCATTAAACACTGTCAAGATTATTTCGTAAATTATAAAATGTCAGTTGAAAATTATCACGTATTTTCCCGCTATTTTTATTTCACAGATAAAAAACACGCGTTCTACATTGTCTATGCGATAATTAAAAAAAAGTAATAATATTTTTTTAACTTTTAATTAAATTTGTTTATATTATTTTTTACAATATTTTTTTATTAAATATATTTATTTAAAATGAATAATAAATAAGTTAATTTAGAAGACTGACTGATCAAAGGATAATATAGCTATTAATAGCGTTCATATTGCTATATTTTTTCTTCGATTCACACCCGCACCGTCTTTCAACGGGTGAACATCTCTGTGGAGTTCTCAAATTATTATTATTAATATATATTTTTCTAAATAAAATAATGTGTAGTGTTATAACTGCAAAGTTTTTATTTATTCTTTTTATGTTACAACTATATGAGTGTCGTTTAGGAAACAAAACAGATAATACAGTAAGTTATTTTTGTATTTTTCTGGTTTATCATAACAAATATTTAGATTTAATATGCCATGTTTTTATAGATCCATAAACACGATAAAGGCGACGTGAACTTGACCTATATAGTTCCAGCGAAAGTATTGATTATTAAATGCACAATATTATACATGTTATGGAACTTATCTAACATTTTATGTTATGTTGTTTAGTTTTTCGTTATCATTGTTTTTAAAATGTTAATAAAGATTATTTTTTAAGAATAATAAAATAGACGGTGATTTTTAAAGATAGTATATTTAATTTTTATTGAATAGAATAGATAGAGTTAGAATAAAAAGACTCCCACGACTAAGATATGGTACAAAATAAACATAATTTGTAGTATTAATGTTCAAATTTTAATGTCAATATTTTATTATGAGAAAAATCGGTTTTAACTATGCTTTAATAGAAAATTATTTATACTGGTAATGTCATGTAAGTAATTGTTAAAAAATACATATGCTTATTATTCGTTTTATACCCGCGTGGTTATTTTTTCTATTTTTTTTATGACACTGGATACAGGCCGCTTCCCTTTCTGTCCTATTGGAAATCTATGGTGAAGATTTATGTTCAACACTGGACATTCTATGGCTGATATTATGATGATAATTTTTTAATAATAAATAAGACGAACAATTTCAAGTTTAATAACGCAAACATGGTGATAGTGATACGCTGAGTTTTGTATCACAAAATCTTGTCTTAGAACATAATATTATTTTATGGTTCAATATGTATTACCATAAAGTGATAGAAATACGCCTTTATTGTGAAAAAAAAATGTAATGCCTAATTCAAAATCCTACCTTTTTTGTTGAAATTGATAGCAAGCCAAAAAGGTAGATGACAAAATTTCCTATGCTGTTTTTAGTAAAAAGGTAAGAAAACATTAAACAGCTAATCAGAATTTTCTACAAATGTAAGTAATGAAATGACCAGAGTTTATTCTATACCGTCGCGCTGTTTATAATTAATATATACTGCGTTTATAAAGAACGCTGGTTTACGAAAATGACGTACTAACCTACGTGTATTTTCCACGAAGGATAGTACGTCATTTTCCTTAAACAAGCCACAATAAATACTGAAAACCCGGTTAGTAACACACAATAACTAGTGATAAATTCTAAATGTTTAAAATAGTTATCTATTCATAAAAAAATCGAATGTATTTTAAAATCTCTTGCGTGTAATGGCGGACTTAATGCCTTGTTGGCTTTCCCTACCACTCAATCCAAAGTTGTGTAGAAATAACATATAGACAAAAGTTGTAAATGTTATAGAAAATTTTGTCACAAAATACTGTACGGTAAAAATGTATAGTGTAGTGGTAGCCAAGTGGCAGAGAACTGAGACTTGCGATTGTAGGTCGCGGGTTCCATTCACGAAATACAATCTTATATAGTTCACACTTTGTGCATTCATTATATTTGCCACCGCTCATAAACAAGTATCCAGAGGATAGGCAGCAGCGTCCTCTGCGTACCATAATATTACGCTGCGATCGCCAACCCGCCTACCAAAATAGGCGATTAAGGTATATAATTATATATATCTTTATAGTAGGCCTTGCAATAGATGTCTATGGCTAGAAATGCATAATTAGTAATAGTAAGAATTAAAATGATTTATTTTGCTAATAGGTCTCGAACTTTCTTTTTAAAACACATAATGAAGGTATGGAATAAAGTTAAACAATTCTAAAGTTATTATTTATTTTGTGAAAAATCTAAAGGCGTTAAATATATAATAGGAAGCTATGGAAGCGATGATTCAGACGCCGTCGTCGACGATCGTCGTACACTTAGACCCGGAAACGATCCATTCGTATCTTGGACAAATAATTGGATTTAGATTTGAATCCATTATCCGCTCCATCACGGCCAGTTATCATCCGAGCACGTGGGTCAACAATGTTGCATTACAAAGCGAATTTGCGAACAAAATTATTTAGCAACAATGGCTATCTGTGATGGATGATATTTGCGCATAAGAAACCAGCGGTGGTTTGTTTTGATAGTATTGCTATCATCAGTTTTTGAGTTTTATATCTTATATAAAACCTCTTTACAATATTAGTCGTCATTTTACACAAAGTAATTGGAAACAGGCGTCAAAAATTTAGAGCTGGTTGCTAAGACTAATGACTTACTAATGTGATCAACTCTACGATCAAATAGTAAAAGGAATTATCGTTTAAACTTTGGGACATTAAAAGGTCGGTAGGACTGTCTATATCATTTGCCAAGCGTATGTCAAAAGGTTTAATTATCTTCAAGTTAGACGTGTTTTTGTAAAATGATTCGATTGTTGCCAAAATATCTCGAATTTTTAAAAAAAAAAAAGATTCGAAAACTCGACTTGTCGTTCCGAAACCATATCCGTCCGATTTAGTTCTCTGTGACTTCTGGCTATTCAGAAATTCAGTGCTTTGACACGATTGAGGAAATAAAAACCAAAACAAAGGTCTTAAAGGCTGTACAAGGAAAAGAATATTCCGACAGTTTCAAGGACTGAAAAAAGAGTTGTCAAAAGTGCGTTTTTTCAGATGTGGATTACTTTGAAGGAAATATTAAATGGTATCAGGGGTTATTTCGCGGAAGTCCGTCTTAAGTAAGAAAAGGCCCAATATTTAGCCACTTCCGCACATGCAGTCGTAGTCATGCAACAAAGTGCACCGCCCGCCAGCCCGCCGATAAATGCGCATGCGGCAAACAATGCGAATTACACAACTACCACCACTAAATCACTCAACACGTGTTTCACTCCTCTACGGGGCATCTTCAGGAGTTATGTTACACCGACTAGTGTCAAACACAGAGTGTTGAGAGTTGTCACTTTTAAACTTACATTTTATCAACAAATTCACCTTACTTTTTGGTCACAACATTACATGTTTGCTTTTTTGAAGTGTTGACACCTATAACTAATCTACCTGTATATTGCTAATAAGAATTGTTGACCTTATGCCATGAAACACCCCAGAGACAACATTTACATGAACTATGAAAATTAAACAATCTTTTATTTTTAAATATTTTAGCAAAACCCTATAGTCGCTGTAAGGGAAGGAAAATTAAGAGGATCAGTGCTGACTCTCCTCGATGGCTCGTCATACTATAGTTTCAAAGGCATACCGTATGCTCATCCCCCCATTGGGGAGCTAAGATTCAAGGTAAGCTGCAGTAACAATAAGATTCCAAGTAAAAGCCAAGTGCAAATAGAATATAAACTATTATTTAAATTAAGTAAGAAAAGGACCAATATATAGCTACTTCTGCCAATGTAGTAGTAGTCGTGCAATAAAGTGCACCGCCCGCCAGCCCGCTGATAAATGCGCATGCGGCAAACAATGCGAATGACCCAACTACCACCGTTAAAACACTCAACACGTGCATAGTTAAGGCGGACGCGGGCGATTTTGCTGGACGCGGGCAGCACAAGAACGGTCATCGTGTAAATCTTTGAGTCACTTGCAGTCAGCGTCCTTCGGCTAAAAAAAAGAAAAAGAAATCTATTTCTAAAATATACAGACGGCAAACTTCTCGTAGATACGTGTAGTTGTAAAACTAAATTAATGAACTACGCTTTTTTACAGGCTCCTCTTCCACCTCTTCCATGGAAAGGCGTTCGTGACGCGACTGACCATGGTCCAGTTTGCCCACAATACGACACATCTGCACTTGTTGAAGGCAGCGAAAACTGCTTGTTTCTCAATGTATACACCAAATCTCTCAACCCCGAAGCCAAAATTCCTGTTATGGTGTACATACACGGCGGCAGCTACAGCTATGGTTCAGGCAATAATGATACTTACGGTCCACATTTTCTATTGCAACATGATGTAATTCTTGTAACAATTAATTATCGGCTGGAAGTACTTGGATTTTTATGTCTAGATACACCAGAGGTTCCAGGTAATGCTGGTATGAAAGATCAAGTAGCTGCGTTACGGTGGGTGAAAAATAACATAGCTCATTTTGGAGGTGATCCTAACAGTATTACGATTTTCGGCGAAAGTTCCGGCGCATGTTCAGTCACGCATCACATGCTATCGCCGATGTCCAGAGGTTTGTTCCATAAAGTGATCGCACAGAGCGGTACCAGTGTACATGACTGGGCTATCGGTGGGGATTCGATACAGAGAGCGTTCAGAGCCGGCAGAGTTTTAGGCAAACATACAACTGATACAAAAGAGTTATTAAACTTTTTGCGAAGCGTAAAACCAATTCAGTTAGCGAATCTTACAGAAAGAACATTAAGTTTTGATGAGAGATACAGAGGATTACCGGAGACTTTCGTTCCAGTGATTGAAACGAAATTTGACGGAGTCCAGGCATTTCTTGATGAGGATCCCGTTGAAATGTTCGCAAACGGTGATGTGTACAAGGTACCGGTAATGGTTGGTTATAATTCAGCTGAAGGACTTTTGATTGTAAGTGATCAAGTGACCAAATTGGATTTCTACAATCAACACCCTTCATACTACGTTCCGAGGGAAATCGCTGAAAGAGTTTCGGAGGAGAAATTAAAAGAATACGGAAATAGAATAAAGAATTTCTATGTAGGACATAGTAACATAACAAAAGAAGAACCGCAGTTGATAGAAAAGATGCAGAGCGATATCAATTTCGTTTACAACACCCACAGGTTCGCGCACCTGTACAGCTCGACTGGAGGATCATTATATATGTATAGATTTAATTACGACACAGCCTTAAATGTAATAAAAATATATTCCGAGTACTCTTTCCTAAAAGGAGCCAGTCACGCTGATGATCTTTTCTATATATTCTTTAACCTTTACAACGAAAAACTTTATAAGGAACGAGAGGATTTAAAAAAGATAATAGATGACGTGACAAAATTGTGGACCAACTTTGCAAAGACAGGGTAAGTTATTTTTAGTTATTAAATATTACTAATTTAAGTTTTCTTAAGTTACAAGACGAAGAAGTTTTCTTAAGACACAGTAATATTTAAAAGAACTTAATATTTATAAAGGACGAAATCCTCAATTTAAAATTCGAATTCCTCCATTAAAATATTGTCATTACTTTATATATACTGACAATTGATAAATTACTTATTTACTTCGTTACTATTCGCAGAAATTTTACTATATTATCTTGTTCACCTTGAACTCTTTAGTTTGAGATGAATGTCCGACTTTTAAGTATTTATGACAAAAGATTGTCCTGTCTGTGTTGATAAGGAAAGACTTATCCATCCTTATAAACCTGTTCAAGTGTCGCCTTTATTGAGAAATTAAACATAAAAATAACAGGCGTTCATAAAATAAATCAATAGAACATATAAAAATGTTTAATCTGCAATTAAAACAAAGAAATTTTGTTTCTTATGCACATGTTGTTTTATTTCCATAAATCAAAGTTAAGCAGGTAAGATAGTAAATAATATAAATAATAATAGCTAATCAAATAAAATTTAAATAAAAATAAATTAAAACAAAGGACCTTTCAACATCACTTGTAACGCCATTACACTGTACAAGATTATTTCAATCATGACGGAAAATTTGGATGTGAAATGAATGATGTGGATCAGTGTTTCCTAACGTGGGGTCCACGCCCCACAGGTGGACACTTTGATTGTTAAGGGAGGCAATTCGAAAATAGACAACACAAGCTTAACCGTTTTGCTTTAATATAAAAATAATGTATGTTACATGGGGGGGGGGGGCTTAAGCAGCGACTTGATTAAATAATTTAGCAACTAATATATAATTGAGTATTCCAAATTGTATTGTTAATGTATATAAATTTTAGCTGTATTTAGAAGAGAAAATTGTGTAAGAAAAATTGTAAAAAATTATAAAACGCTGTCGTGCCTCGCAGCTGGGAGAAGAAAGATCCGTATCAAATAGCGGCAACCTTCTCCAAACTGTCTGCGTTTAGTTTAAGCCAATAATAAATATTGTAAAAAAAACACTAGCGATTCAAATTAGAATTAATAAAAAAAACATAGGGGGGCGTAAAAATTTTAGAAAGGCTCTGGTGGGGCATGGCACAAATAGGAAACACTGATGTAGATGATATCAATGTGAAGTTATCTTAATCGTCACTTCAGCTGTATGATGCCCACTGCTGGGCATAAGCCTCCTCTATAGATTTTCTAAATTCCCAAAGACCAGTTGAAAGCGTCCTGCGTTCAATTTCCTAAGACCTTAGCAAAGTTATTTTCTTACTACTTTAGTCTGCGGTTTGACAAAAACATATTTTTTAAAAGTCAAACCAATGCGGTGCGAAAAGAAAAGCAAAGATTTTTTATGAGCCCAATAGAAAGAATCTCGGAGTGTATAAAAAAAGTTTATTGTTTTTCAGTGATATCTAAATTTAAAAACATGTGTAGATATATTTTTTTTTAATTATAACGAAATATACTTCGATTTAAAAAATAATAATATTAGATTTTTTTAATTTACAACGATCTTCGCATCAAAAATCTGTTTGATAACATTATATAAAATTTAAAAATAAGACGCAGACATGTCTGTCCATATTCAACAAGTAAATAATATACCCATTGGATTTTTCTCAACGTTTTCCAACTGACTTAATGAGATATAACAAAGGATACTTTCACAAAGGCAATTACAATAGTCACAAACACTGTTTGACGCACCGATTCATAAAATTTCAGACTGAGATCATCTTAAGGAAAACATATTACAGTACCCGGCGATTAATATTACACATCGAACATTGGAAAGAGACAATCGGCTAATTTCGGCTTTGTAGAGCATTATCTCTGCCCCACACTACCTGTGTGACGTTTTGTCAGTCGTGCGACAGAGATAACGCTCTACGAAGTTGAAATTAGCCGACTGTCTCTTTCCAAAGGTCGATGTGCAATATTTATCGCCGGGTATTGTACTGTAGATATATATATATATATATATATATATATATATATATATATATATATATATATATATGCATAATTATATATATGCATAATTATATAAGGCAGTAGCCATTATTATATTTATAGAAGGTGTTTTAATCGTGATTATTTTCCTTTTCGATTTGATTTTACTTTTTTATTTTATTTCTTTTATAATATCAACTTATACCACCTATTAATTTACCTCTGCACTGACCAAACCAAACGGTTAACTGGCAGAGAATGCATTTAGTTCGCCGTTATAAATAAATTGTATAAAAATTTGTTTTAAATTTAATTAAAATAAAATATGATTTTGGAAGACTCTAAAAGAAATAATGTGTCCGCATTAGATGAATATTTGTCAATGATAAAAAACTAATGTTGACTATTGTTACAGAAATCCGACTCCGGATAACAGTATGGGTGTGAAATGGGAACTCTTTACTCCAAGCGGAAAGAAATATTTGAAGTTAGAAGACAACATGGCAGTGGACAGATACGCGGAGAGGGATCGTGTGAAATTCTGGAATCGAATATACAAAGAGGCTGATGTCCCTTACATTGTCAACAACAATTAATTCGTTTAATGTTAAATAATAACACTCATTTCATTAATGTAGATTTTTATTTATTTCCCACATAACCGTTCCTCGCATATAATTTCATTCGTGTACTATCAAAACTTCTAGTTTTAAGTAAGTCTTCACAAGTATACGGGTCTACCGATTTTACTAGCACATATGGTTATTGTTTTAAATCAGTTTTGGATCCTTCGTGCTTTGATTTATCAACTTCGATCTATCTATTATCTCTGTCGATAGTGTTGATGTTAGCTCGAAGAGCTTTTACAACTTCATTAGAACATAAGGGTCCTTGAACTTACAAAAAATTATAACTGGAAAGACTTATTCCATTTGCACGATGACATTCGCATGAAGGCAGCAGCTCTTATAAGTGTAAGTGTGTAGAGTCATGAATGTGTGTGTGCAGTTTGGAATGGCAGTATGAACCACTCGACAATCTAGGGTAGGATACAGATTCTTACTCGGATTGCCCTCGCTGTTTAGGGGGTCGCCCCAGGAAAGGAATCAGATTGTACAGTACTTGACGTCTTTTGCATCGCACGCATTTGTGTGCGTTGTATCGCAGATACTTCAACTTGGAAGGTTTTTAATCTGAAACAATAATAATAAATTAATACACTTTTTTGCACAAGTACATTTCAGATAGATTTATAGTAACATAAAGTATAGTTGTCGGTCTGATGACTAGAGGCAATTTGTAATAGACGTATAGTATTATGGCAATTGAAAAGGAATATTAATATTCAATTGCTATTATTATCTATTGAGTATATTATATATAATACATATATTAATATATTAAATATGTAAAAATACGACTCTCATACTGGTCCTTTTTAACAACCTCACAGCTGCTCAACGAGCCATGGAGAAGGTAATGTTTTCTCTAAGAGATAGACTCATGAATAAAGAGATCATAGCACAGTAGATCGGCAATATGAAGGTATAAGGTCACTTAGAGCAGATGGTCGCTCGGGGTCGTAAGATTCTGGAGTATAGACAACGTGACAAAAATATCCCAAAGCAGAGAAACACACTTTGACAATTGACACACACCCAAGTCGGTAGACAAGATCTTACTGAGTTAGGTTCACGATAGCTCACCGTCTACGAGGCTCAGGGACTAAAGAGCGAGGCGGTCATCGTTGTTCCTCGAACAACAGGATATCTTTCTCGGGCTGTATAACAGTGTCCATCATACGGAGGTAGCAATATCAAGTCACAGGAACTCATGCGTGTGTTACACGGACGAGACTCAAGATGCGATCGCAAGGTTGATCATTAAAGACCGCATGGATACTAGCGTACAACCGGAGGATGGTAATATGGAGTAGGGATGAGGAAGTGGTCGCACGAACCGTAATGTTAAAAACGACATTGTTAGGGCGACATAAAAACAAACAAACAAGACGCTACCTTATAGATAAAAAAAATTAAAAACAATAGCAATTACTTTAGGATCAAATATTTTAAGGCTTAAGTTAGAAAATAGATCAAGAGGAGACTAGAATAACTTAGTAAAGATTGTGACATGCAGAAACGTGAGAAAAAAAATCGGTAATATTAACTGTTACTGTAAAAACAAGGGCACGGACACGAATGTCAGTGGTATAAAGGTTCAATAAATAAATAAAGATATTTCTACTAAATAACTAAAAAACTTTGTAAGAAAAAAAAATTGTTAAATTTTATTTAATTTAAAAACAGTTTAAGTTTTAATTTATGAAATAATATAAGAAGAGATTAGATTAGTTAAACTTTGTAAACACTGGCAAGCAAAAATGCGAGCAAAAAAAATACGGAAATATTAAATGCAATTGCAAGAATATAAAAACAGATTCCACTATTTGTGGTATAAGATTAATTAAAAAACACAATTAATAAGAGTTCTGTTAAAAGTTCCAATGTTGAATAAATTAATTTTAACTTTTATATAACAAATTAAATTTAAAAAACCATCTAATATCGATAGTTTTAATTGTTATTAATATTATCGACGCTTAAACTAATTTCTGGTAGCCCTAGACCGTTGCCACATGTGATTCATGTTACACACGTAAGTATATTCAGGAGGAAACTTTAGAATTCTGTCATTGCGGCATCAGCCGCAGACCTGTATCGTGTAATTCATTCAATATGGAATCTATAACTATTTTTACCTTATTATTCACATGTTTATCAGTGTATTGTTGTGGACAGCAAGTAGATATAGACGCAGTAAGTATAGATTTATTTATTAGTGTGAATAAATAGTTTCTTTCAGCGTTAAGTACGTATATAATTAAAATATCCATTGTCTGATTAAAAAGTATATCTGGCACATACACGAAAACATATTTTTTAAAATTTTTGCCTATTTGTCTGTTTGTTCCGGCTTATCTCTGAAATGGCTGTACCGATTTTGACGGGACTTATACTGGCAAGTAACAGATGTGATAAGATGTAACTAAGGCTATTATTTATTTAAGAAAAATTATTTAACGAAAATAAAGAAACTGTATAAACTCAATATTTTTTCCATAAATTCCTCGAAGAAGAAGCCACGGGCACAGCTAGTCATAAATAAATAATCCACTTAGTCTGCTTCTGTTGTAAATCACATCATAGAGCTTCTTAAGTCAGACCGTATTTGGTTATCACAACCCAATAACTACAACAAATTTTTTTTCTAAATATTTTGGTGAGGGTATTGTGTGTTTGAGATGAATTAGATGATAGTTTATTTTATCGTTTTTAGAACAATCCTATTGTAACTGTTAGAGAGGGAAAATTGAGAGGAACAGTCGCGACTTTATTGGACGGTTCTTCTTACTACAGTTTCAAAGGAGTTCCTTATGCTCTTCCGCCATTCGGAGAATTGAGATTTCAGGTAATTAATATTTTGACTAGCACTTTCCGTTTTTAGATCTGTTAAATAAAGGCTCTAAACCCTTCTATAACGACGATATATTCCTGTTATAACTTCGACATTGTTTATTTCCACTTTTTATTATTACTTTACTCATAATATAGCTTTATTTCAAGTCTACTATCTATAAAATAAAGAGAAGAAACAAATCCTTTTATTAAATCTTTTAATAAAATGAATGGAATCATGAAAATGATTTAACCATATGTAAACATAATTTAAATATTTTCACAAGACTAAACTTTTTTTGTTTTTTAAAATGTTCATGTTTTGTTTTTCAAAAATCGAATCATGTTATAAATCAAAGGTCTTTTAAAAATCTATGTTTATCTATCAAGTAACATCAAAATTTAATTTTTTTCTTTAAAGGCACCATTACCGCCAAAGCCGTGGAAAGGTATAAGGAATGCCACCGAGCATGGTCCCGTTTGCACCCAATACGATTTATCGATATCACAAATCGTTGAAGGAAGTGAAGATTGCTTATTCGTAAACATATACACGAAGTCATTGGATATCAATGCAAAAATTCCAGTCATGGTCTTCATACACGGAGGTAGTTATAGTTTCAACTCCGGAAACTCGCAAACATTCAGTCCGGACTTGTTTTTAAGGCACGACGTTATATTGGTAACAATGAATTATCGACTTGAACTCCTGGGATACCTATCTCTAGATATACCCGAGGTTCCTGGTAACGCAGGTATGAAGGATCAAGTCGCTGCATTAAAATGGGTTAAAGAAAACATTGCACAGTTTGGAGGCGACCTTAATAGTATCACCCTTTTCGGAGAGAGCTCCGGGGGAAGTTCAGTAACCTCCCACCTCCTCTCTCCGATGTCCAAAGGTCTATTCCACAAAGCAATTGTTGAAAGTGGAACATGTATTCAGGACTGGGCAAACGACAGGAACGCTAAAGAAAGAGCTTTTAGAGCGGGAAAACTTTTAGGCAAAGAAACCAATGATACAGAGGAACTACTGCAATATTTAAGAAGTCTCAAGCCAACTTTACTTACAAACCTCGCGCAGAAAACAATGACAACTGAAGAAATGTACAGAGGATTACCTGATTATTTCGTTCCGGTTGTAGAGAAAAAGTTCAAAGGTGTAAAGGCTTTCATAGATAAGGAACCAGTAGAAATACTAGCTAAAGGCAGAACTAACAAAGTTCCTCTTATGATCGGTTACAATTCGGCAGAGGGTATAACTTTACTTACGTTTTTACAACCAAAACTGGACTTCTATAACCAAAACCCATCCTATCATGTACAAAGAGAAGTAGCTGAGAAGGTTACGAAAGAAAAATTGAAGGAATTTGGAGATAGAGTGAAACGTGTTTACTTGGATAATAAAAACTTGACGATGGACGATCCACAAACAATTGAACGTCTAGGCAGTGACATACATTTCTTCTACAATACTCATCGATTCGCTCACCTATACAGCAAGTCGGGAAATCCAGTTTACATGTACAGATTCAATTATGACACAGATTTAAATATTTTAAAGAAATATTCAGGCTTTGCGCATTTGAAGGGCGCGAGTCATGGCGACGAACTATTTGTATTTTTTTCTATTTGTTTTACAACTTTTTGAATAAGAAACCTTACGATGAGCAGGAAAAACTAAGAGAATTGGCGCTTAAGATGACAACATTGTGGACTAATTTTGCTAAAACTGGGTAAGTTATGTCTTTCATAATGTAACAGACTTTTTTTTTCTATTCGAAAATATAACTCTTTATATCTATTACTGTCATAACAAACACAGCACAGCAGTTATTATAGATAGGCTCATAGAACTCACTAGAAAAGACTAGCTCACAAAACAATCCGTCTATACAAGGTGATTGGCTATGGTTGTAAAAGTTTTATGTGGTAAAAATATTATTTATTTAAACACTTTTATACATTTTATATATAACGCCAAACTTAATGCCGAAGGCAGTTAATATCATAAAATGAAAAAGTAAAATCAAGTTGAGATGGAAAATAATCACATAATAACACCTTATATAAATATATTAATCGCTACTACATTATATAATTGTGTATAAATATATTTAAATATTTATTACTCATTTGCTAGGCTACACATTGACTCCTATAAAGATTTTATCACTATTTTCAATCACCTTTATGATTACTCTGAAAAATGTAACATTTTTTTTTCATTTAAATGTAACTTCATTTTGGATCACGATTTGTATCATACAATAATAGCAAATGTTATACATTCACCCCTTTAAAGCTGTTACACATATAACCAAGCAACTTGTCAGTCGTTTGTATAAAATTCGTCTGGTTAAATATATTCGCTTATCACTTACGTGATTGCTGTCTTATCAATAAAGTTTAATTAGGGTCATACGTCCATCGGTAATTCCTAATTACATATTAATGAGTTACCTCAATACATTTACATGAATCTAAGAGAAATATAAGGAAAATAGCAAGTTTTTTTTAATACAAATATTTTTATAATTTTAAACATCATTTAAATATCGTATTTTTAATCTCTATTTCTCTTGGCCAGACCATAACTTCGGTACGACTTTATCAGTATCTTTTTTTAGTTATCTCATACTTTGTAGACACCGTTTTAAAATAATCGACAACGATATTTGCCCATATGACGGCTCCACAGTACAGACTTTTCATCACTTACCTAGACACTGCTCCCGATTCGAATCCGAAAGACGTAATCACGTGACCTTGTGAAAACCATACATCCGTTCAACTTAACGGACCTCCTCAAGAAAAGATCTACGGCGGAATCATTTGATGAGTTCGCCCGACACATTGTCCTAAACCTCAAGGCATTTAACGGTCTGTAGCGCTTGGGCAGCGACTTAAAATAAAATAATGTGCAAAAATAATGTATAATTGAGTAAAACTTCCAAAATTGTAATGTTTATATGTATAAATTTTAACCGTATTTACCCATAACAAAAATTGTATATAACGATTAAAAGCTGTCGTGACTTGCAGCTGGGAGAAAAAAGATCCGTATCAAATAGCGGCAACCCTCTTCCAACTGTCTGTGCTTAGTGAAAGCGGAAAAAATATTGTAAAAAAACACTAACGAGAAAAATTTGTATTAAATACTTTGTAGATATATGACTATATGTACATGTAGTATATGTAGAGATATGACTAAAATAATAATCAAGTTACTTAACAATTATCAAAAACTAGTATAGCTTTTAATAATGGTAGTTTGTCAGTGCACGCACTACTGGCCCGTTGGTATATTTTGAACTCAAACTATTTTCTTATCTCACATTTAATCAATTAAGTGTCATTTTGAAATATGTTACTCGATTTTTTTTAGTGCGACAAGCCTATACCTTCCAGCTGTAGTCTGTTGAGACATCTAGTTAATAATCAATACATACAGACAGTCAAACAGTACATCACACATTTTTTTATTGTTCAGAATTGAACCTGAATATCTGGAGCAATATTTCCAATATAACCTTGAAAACATTATAAAAACAAATGACAATATAAAAATTACTGTAGTTTTCCTCATAGTAGTATGACACGTACAAGGAAAACGCGTGAAAACCGTCTATGAGATTATACCGTTTGGTAATTTTTTGAGTCACAGATATTAGTAAACAAGACTATATGAGCAATTAATAAATGATGATACGTCAGTTGAATATACCCAGACATTACAAGAATAATAAATTCCTTGCACAATTAAAATTAACGAAATATATTTCTGAACGCAATACATAACCTACAAATGATATATTGAACCTTGCCATAAATATTTTTATATTAAAAAAAACATGTTTTTATTGCACGTAACATTTATTACTACTACACTGTGTTAGTTTAATACATTAACATAAAACCATTAAAACACATATATTCGAATTGGTCTACTTTGGTTACAATACAGTCTTTCATACGTTGAGGCCAGTTAATAATAGCAGCACGCAGTGTTTTATGGGAAAATTCTTCACCGCCAATCGTAAGGATTATTGTAGTCTCCAAATTTTCATAGCCAGTCTTCAGCTCTGATGAAGTCCGGAAAGTTCGTTACCAATTAGGATTGGGTGGATGGAGCCTTATAAACCGAAGCCGTGTCTAGCTGAAAAGAACATTATTGATAATTGAACATGGTATTGTTAAGGAGCGTAACTCCTCAAGAATAGTGTCTACACTTCAACCAATGTTTTGCCCTCTGATAAATTCTGACTAATGCAGCTATTAAACAATAATATTAATTTGCAGCGCATGAATCAAACGCTCGAAATTCAAACCGAACTGTCAAATTTGTAGTTTCAGTTGTGGCGTGACCAATGCAACTAGGGCTGTGATATGTGTACATATTACTTTACATATTATTTATAATGTTGCCATTGTAAAGTCAATTCTGTTTATTTTGCATATATTTCTTATTCATCATCATCATCATTTTAGGCGTAAGACGTACACTGATGGTGTTCCTGTGGGCGAATCTCCAACGCTGTACTATCCAATCCGTTATTTTCATCCAGAACATTGATCTTTTTTCATTAATAATATCGTTACAGGAATCCAACACCAGATATAAGCTTGGGTGCAAAATGGCTGCCTTACACTCGATCAGGTAAAGAATTCTTCAAGATTGAAGACAATATGGCGATGGGAAAATACGCAAATAGAGAAAGAATGCAGTTCTGGAATGAGATATACAAAGAAGCAGGCGTTCCATACATCGATGACCACTGTTAATTGTTGATGCTATTAAATAAATCGATCAAAAATTGATTTTCATTGATTAAAATGTTAAATTTTATTTTTTTTTTGTATGTAGATTTTATTTATAAACTTAATAAACCGCATATTACCTTTACGCCTTTTTCAAAAGTGCAACCAATTAAAACGTATCAATAAAGTTTTTATCAACTTATTATATGCTGTATTTAATTTTTTTTACACCAATCTGTAGCTGTCACACTGGAAGCTTTACATGTTACCTTCAAAATTAGTGTTTTCCAACGAGGATCTCACGTCCTACAGGGAGTCAATTTTACTGTAAGTTTGGCAATTCGAAATTGTATACCTTCCATAGGGGGGGGGGGGGGGAGGACAGAAGAATTTAATCATTATAGCACTGTGGAACAAAGACTTAAGATATTGCTGTCTTACTCAACCAACCAATATTTTTATATTATATAATAATGTGCCTTCCTAATTCCCGGGAGTTTCAAATAATTTCGCCTTACGTTTTGATCACAGATAACATTTATTCGAATTAGTTGACACCCGTGCCTTTGTCTCTGTTGTAATAAAAAGTGCATATGATTTAAATTAACCAGCTTTACTATTTTATTTTACTGAATTTTGGACTTCAATTAAAATATATTAACTATTTCGTATTTTCTAGTCATATGAAAATTTATTTCAATATTAATTTCAACATTGTGTCCAAGACAAAATTACATTTTTATTTATAGGCTCGATTATGAGATTTCCGCAACAACAAAGAAGAAAACTGGTAAAAATTGAGTACTTACTTGATTTGTTTAGATTATGCAAATAAAATGGGATCTAGGTATAAATACACAATTATTGCAAAATATTGCGCTAGCTATCAGATAACTTGTATTTCTTAGACTCCTGATTGACGTGTAAGCTGTCTGGAAGATGGTGTAAACATTCAACGTCCTGTCCTGGAAAAACAATATCGCGAGTGAAATCCGAAAAACGGGATCGGAAAGTAATGTCGTTTCTGTCGACATATTTTACAGAAAAACATTGATTTTTACCACTATGGCATTGATTTTGTATATTAGATGGCAGAAAGTTGTTAATAATGAAGGTGAATATATTGTTGATTAGAAATAAAAACTTGTTAAAAATGTAGTCGTGTGAATTTAATTTAATAATGATCATAGAGTCAGGTCTTATTTAGGCTTTAGGGGAATCGCTGCTCACCATAGTTAGAAATATAATCCCAAAATCGGCTTTAATTATGTTTAACACATGTATTGAAATACAACAATATTATTTTAAACTTTAAAGAAGTCTTCGAGAATTGAAACTTCGATACCGTCCGTTACTCGTGTATTATAATATCAAAACATTACACTATTATTGTATAATACTATTTGACAACCCTACGACTACAGCACTGCGCATAAAAGCGTACACGACGCAGCGAAGAATTCAGAGCAGAGAGTTCGCTCGCCTGAACAAGTTGAAAATAACATGAACAAGATGGTGAGTTGTATACTCCCTGTATTAGGTGTTTTTCTCATATGTTTAGTAACAGGATGCATGTCTAGCGGAAAATTTAGGAGAAACACTGTAAGTTGCTTACTGATTATTCCTTTAGTTATTTAATGCGTCTATCATTGCGATGACATAACTTGTTTTAAAGAAACGGTTTTCCTATCTTTATTGACCTAAAATAATTTCAAACAGAGTAAGTATATAACATTTTTAATTTTAATAACTTTAAGAAAGGTTTTTTTTTTATTAAATCTATTTCTCTATTTAATAATTCAGATTCTGTGATTTTATTGATAATTATAAATACGCTTTATTGTTTATATTCATGTTTAAAGTTGGGATTATCTATGAAATAAATTTTGTTTTTTTTTTTTTGGAATTCGAAATATGAAATATTTTAATTTGTGACATTCACGTCGAAGTAACAAGTTCATAGCTTTTTGATCATCAATCTCTTCTCCTCTCGTTGTCACATTACGTTACACAAAAAAATAAGATTTTTTTGGTAACAAAGAAATGTAAATAAAATTCCTATATCCATGAGATTCTTTAAAATTCTGAAAGCGAGAAGATTGGAACCTTGTTCATTTCCCTTTGGCACACTAGGCTCTCCATCACCCGGTTCAAAATGAATATTTTTTTAAACCTCTAATCTAAAATTTCAATAAATATTTCACATTTCAGGTCGATCCAATTGTGACCATAAAAGATGGCAAGCTGAAAGGTGTTGTAGCAACACTTCTAGATGGATCTCCTTATTACAGTTTCAAGGGAATTCCGTATGCGCAGGCGCCGACAGGGAATGCTAGATTTAAGGTAAATTCTCAAATATTTTCAAATTTTCTTATCAGAAGTGTTTTGGATACATTTATTTTAACCTTCAACACATCCTGGCTCTTTGCCGATTACAAGACATGTATATATATATATATATATATATATACATGTCATTATCTACTATATATATATATATATATATATATATATATATATATAGTAGATAATGACATAATGTAAATGAATTTATTATCGTTAGTTATATATTTGCAAGTATGTTCGAAAGTATGTTTTGTTATTTTACATTAGTAAACATTAAGGTACTTACTCCTAAATAAAAGAACCTTGAGAGTAGTGCTGTTTCCTATTATAATTGAAATAAAAGGCTATTGTAAATAAACATATTTTTAATAGTTTATATCAACTATCTTTAGTAAGCAATTAATGTATAAAAAGACCACCTTTACAAGGAGAACATGTTCGACATCCCGTATTTTTACCTCGTATCTGATATAGCATCAAAATTTTTCCTCATATCTTACAACATGATTTAATATAGCAGTAACATTTTGCCAGTTTCCTTATGCATTTATTGCTGTTATATTTTGAAAAGAAGGGAGTTTTTGCATGTGGGTTGTCTTGTTACCATACGAGTAAATAAACCAATTTTTTTACAGATTTAATTCAAATTATTCGTTCTAAATTCTGATAGCAACTACGATCAATGCTCTAAACAAATTCATAAATATTAAAAATTATTATTATAATATTTAGTAAAATAAAAATTGTGTGATACTCAAAACAATCTATATTGCCAGACCACCATTACCTAAAAAGCCTGTTTCCCATTTTACTCACAATTACTCAAGGTTTGAAATAGATTGTTTAAGGCAACGAATAAATCTATAGCGTTTAAATAAATACTGGAACAATAGAGTAGTTAAAATTGGATAATGATACTTTTAAAACCTTAGGACTCGATGTAGGTCCCGTATCCTGATTGAAATAAGACATGTCAAGTTGCACAATGTCGTCATAAAGTCAACTTTAGTACTTAAATAGCATGAAATGCTATAACAGAATGCTTGTATTGGCAAAGTTACTATTTGTACACCTGTTGGCAGTTAGTAATTTTGAGATAACACCTTTTATTTTCTACTGTTTTAATTTTTTGTTATTTTTTGGATCGTATTATCTATAAGGCATTCGAATCCGGCAGCTTCACACCCAAAATAATAATTTATATTTCCAGTCATCTATTTAATGTGTCTCCATTTTTGATCGGAATTACACTACATTCAGGTAAATTGTTTGATAAATCCACTAAAATAAGCAAAAGGTTTGAAAAATATATTAAAATATTAATGAAGTCGATGAAATTAAACGATAACAGGCCATAATTTACATTTCCTTTTTGGATTCTTGTTCGGAAGCAATGCGATCGGTAAAAACTAAAAATGTTTCACACACATTGAAACACAATAGAATAACATACTTCCATGCATCATTACTTTCAAAACTTGTCTCCATTTTTAATCAGAGTGATTCTAGTTTGCAATAAGTTTTTAAATTAATCCATCGAACGAAAAATGGTTTAAAAATAAACATTGAAATATTAATGAAGTAGATGATATTACATGTCAACACTCAAAATACACCTTACATTTTCACACGCTATTACCTAAAAAACTTATTTCCGTTTTTTTTTTATTGTAATCACCAAATTTTAATGGGTTTTTTAATGAACTCACCAAGCAAATTGAAAGTGTAAAAATATATACGTACGCAAATATGTATAAATTTGATAAAAGTAGGCAATAAAAGTTGAAAAAATAACTTACTTTCGTAGGCACAATTGGCTACAAAACTTGTTTCCGTTTTAATTGAAATAACTATATTTTAATGGGTTTTTTTGATGAATTCACCTAACAAATAAAGTGTTAAAATATATACGTACGCAAATATATATAAATTGGATAAAAGTAGACGATAAAACTTGAAAGAATAACTTACCTTTGTAGGCACCATTACCCATAATACTTGTTTCATTCAAACATTTTTGTTCGCGAAGATTTTTCATTTTATAATGTTTTTGATGAATTCCAGGCACCATTGCCAACAAAACCTTGGAACGGAGTCCGCGATGCAACCCAACATGGTCCTATCTGCACCCAGTACGATTTGTCTATATCAAAGTTGATTGAAGGCAGTGAGGAATGTCTCTTCGTAAATGTCTACACCAAATCCTTGAACGCTGAATCAAAAATGCCCGTAATGGTATTCATACATGGCGGCAGTTACAGTTATAATTCCGGCAATTCGGAGACTTTCAGTCCAGACTTGCTTCTCCGTCACGATGTGATTTTAGTCACGATGAATTATCGATTAGAACTGCTTGGATATCTCTGCCTTGATACTCCGGAGGTACCTGGTAATGCAGGTATGAAAGACCAATCGGCCGCTTTGCTATGGGTAAAAAAGAACATTGCCAAATTCGGCGGAGACCCTGATAACATCACAATCTTCGGAGAAAGCTCAGGTGCCAGCTCTGTTACATCGCATATGCTCTCACCAATGTCTAGAGGTTTATTCAACAAAGTCATCGCACAAAGCGGAACAACTATCCACGATTGGGCAATCGACAGGAATGCGAAAAAGAGAGCTTTCCGCGCGGGAAAGCTCCTTGGTATCGAAACAAACGACACCGATGAGCTTTTGGCGTATTTACGCAGTCTAAATGCAACACTTCTGACAAATCTTGCCCAAAAGACGATGACTTTCGACGAAACGTACCGAGGGCTTCCTGATTATTTTATACCAGTTGTGGAAAAGAAGTTTGAGGGAGTCGAAGCGTTTTTGGACGAAGAACCGCTCGATTTACTAGTCAAAGGCAAAGTTGCACCAGTACCACTAATGATCGGATATAATTCTGCTGAAGATTTAGTATTGATCGATTATTTAATCGAAAAACTGGACGTATATAACAGAGAACCTTCTTATTTCATTACAAAAGAGCTAGCAGAGACTGTTGACAATGAAACATTAAAGAAATTTGGGGAAAGATTACGACAGTTTTACGTAGGAGGAAGAAATCTAACTAAAGACGACCCAGAAATAATCGAACGAATCGGTAGCGATATTCACTTCTTCTATAACAGTCACCGTTTCGCCAACTTCCACAGCGCATGGTGCCATCCTGTATACATGTACAGGTTCAACTACGACACGGAGCTTAATATCATAAAGAACTTTACCGCGTACGCCCATCTGAAAGGCGCGAGCCACGCTGACGAACTTTTCTACATGTTTTACAACTTTTTAAACAAGAAACCTTACGACGAACACGCGCGGCTGAGAGAATTAGCGCTAAAAGTGACTACACTTTGGACGAACTTCGCTAAAACAGGGTAAGTGAATATTTATACAGGATGATTGGTTTCATGTGTTATTGCTTCATAGGTGAATGAGTAGCTCATACTGTACATGGTACAACTTATTCAAAAATCATTGATTTCATGAATAAATAACGTAATGATGCCGTAATAAGAAAAAGCGTATTCAGAATTCGATTTATTGCTAGGCAAGTTACATAAAACCAAGACTTCTTTTTAAAAAAAGTATACAAGAACATAACTTATTCTATTGTTTAACTTATCTAGGAGTCGAATTGGGGACTCTGAGAGTCTGAGCTAGTGCTCTGGTGAGCAGCTATTCCCCCGGAGCCTTACCTAGAACTGACGCTCTGACCATCCGATGTCCCTCACGTTTTTGAGTTCCTAAGAAGAGACGACGGATGTTTACGTGTTTCTTGCCTAGTATTCGCATTATTCTATAATAAGCCCGTTTCACTCGGTTTCTATATTCAAATTATAATCCGGAGCTATTCATTTTTAGTTCACGCCACAGATGTTTATCACTGAACTAGAAAAATACAGATTTCAGGGGGCTAAATTATTTTCCTTACAAAAAAATTTAATGCCAATATACATGGTATTACAAGTACCATGTATGTATTATATTTGAGATTGGTTGAATTCCAAGTAATTCTCATTGTAGTGCAGTTTATGTAACCAGTTATTTTTCCACAGGAACCCTACGCCTGATTGCAGCCTAGGAGTTGATTGGTTACCATACACTTTAATCGGCAAAGAATATTTGAAAATAGAAGATGACATGAAAATGGGAAATTACGCTGACATAAAACGCATGATGTTCTGGAACGAGTTGTACAAAGAAGCTGGAGTTCCACATATAGCCTAATATAGAATACAATCTACACATGTACCGAGAACAAATAGTATATAGGACTTAAATAATCATTACTGCAATAAAAACTTATATGTATAGCTACAATTTTTTATTTTTATTTAAATTGTTTAATTTCAATAAAAACAGTCAATTATCAATAAAAAAGTATAATGCATGTTTTTCTTTTTAATTATCAACATTTGTGCCCAAAAATAATTTCTAAAGAATTTTTAATGTATATAGAAAAAGTCCTAAATAGAATAAAGCGTAGCAACTACTGCAATGATTCAATAAGGTATAAAAAAATTTACTAGATTTTAAAATTAAAATCAACTCCATGTCAATGATTGTAGCAAATGTCAATGGTTTTTAAATTATTAGGAAAATAGTGTTTTATATGTTATCTCCCTTTCCCCTTATATTTCTTAAACCAATACACAATGTTAATATAATCTGTACCCAATATTATTAATCTAGTCAAGTTTCATAAATCCGAGACTTCTTTTTTTCAAAGTTATAAAGAATTTATTTTATTCTATCGTTTAAATTATTGTCGATTTGGGAACTCTGTGAGGCTAACCTATCTCTCACGTACTTTAGTTGAGTTTCTTGAAAGGATCGTCAGATGTTTACAATGTCTTACAGACAGCTTATTTCACAAAGTAAAGTCTAAGAAATTAATATAACTTCTTACCTAGTTTGCACATTATTCTGTAATAAGCCGTCTGCTCAGATCAGGGCTGCGATCTGTCAAGTGAACACGTTATTTTCGAGTCTCTGTTATATTTGCAAGAAAGCGGTGAATAAAAGAACGTCCACAAGACCGCGTCCCAATCCAACAGCATCTGAGTGGACTCGGTCTCGGTCCAGCTTTTCACAGGCCACGGTCAGTTCTCCGAGTAACTTCACCAGTTCGAGCTCAGTAAAAACCCTCCAGTAAATAATAAAGAACTGACACAAAAATTACAATACATTGGAACATTCAATGCACGATCTATAGCATCCTCAAGATACATAGTACTCATCAATTCAATATAAAAAATAAACGACATTCTTGGTTTAACCGAAGTCAGATGAATGGCTTGTAGCATCGAAGAACTTAAAGATTTTATATATGTTTTAAAAGAGGGACTTTTCTGAAAGAGTTGCAATACTCCTATTGCAATTTGAAGAGGTAATTTTAATTATCCAAGTATAGGCCACCAACTGAAAAAGACTCAAACAAATAAATTCTACAACACTCTAGAACAGTGATTCCCAAAGTGGTCTATATCGACCCCTAGGGGTCTATGACAACCTGCAAGGGGTCTACGTCAGCGAAAAAAGTTTAAGGGTCCATGAAATGAAAATGGGGGTCCACGAAAGTGGATCTCGACACATACACTGATAGTACCTATTTACTTACATCATACTATCTTATAATATCATATAACATTTACATTATTTACAAAAGTACCAATGAAGTAAAAAAATTAGGACTGGACATCATTAGCAGAGGAGATTTAAGATTAACCCTTACAAAATTGACGCCAAATGTTGATAATTAATTATTAAAGCATCAGGTTCATCCTCCTCACTAAAAATATTGATTTATTGCTTATGTTATTTTATTTATAGTTTAATTTATATTAATTAAATGTTACGTATATATTTACATAATAGATACAAATTTTATTTTGAGTAGTTTTAATTTAAATTCAATTAATAAATGTATAAATTAACATGTGTTTTTACTTTAAGTTTTTAACACTAAACTTCACAACAGTTAGAAATTTAAAGGAAATCAATATCAGGTAAGTAGGCGGTCTACCCAACACGGAAAAACATGGCAAGGGGTCTACGACACAAAAAAGTTTCGGGAACTCAGCTCTAGATGCACAGTCCCTGATTGGTGAAAACCTACTAGTAATTGGAGACTTTAATGCGAAAGTGGGTCTGGCAAAACCAAACGAAGATATGATTTTAGGAAAATTCGGCTACGGAACACGAAATGAACGAACAGATAAACTTATAGACACAAACTATCTGTAATGAACACCCATTTCAAAATAAGACAAAATCGCAAATAGACGTGGATCTCACCAAACGGTAAAACAAAGAATAAAGTTGAAAACGTCCTAGCAAGCCAACCAAATAATATAAGGAATCTTGAAGTTCTAAATGGTTTAGATCACAGCGCTGATCATAGACTACTCAGAGTAACTTTTATCTTATACAACAGTAAAAAATGAAAAACATCTTTAAGCCACCTTCATCAACATTTAAAATAGAATGGGAGTCTGAACTCGGAGGTGATCAGAACGATGTTTCTGGCGGTGCTCGAGCCGAATATTTTGCAGCGAGTGTATGGGCGCCGGCGACTAGGAAGCTGCTGGTACGCAGGCAGTTGGACGCGACTTCACTCAGAAGATCGCGAGGATCCATAGGACCGCGTTCTTGAACTCGGCCCTTATTCTTGCCGGGCTGCTTCCTCTGGACCTTCGGTAGCTGGTAATTCTGTTCTGACAGTCAACAAACACATTAATTGCTTTTGGTTTCTTTCATTCCTTCATCGCATGCTAATTCGGGGTTTACTGTCAGTGGAGCAAATTGTACATATGTACATGTATATTATAACTGTGACATTTTTCCACAGGTACGAGTTTTATACTAAAAATAACCTACGGTCATTGAGGTTGAATTGTCTACTATCCACACTCCCTGCATCAACCTGCTGTCCACCAGTCCTGAGAAATCCTGCAGCTGCTAACAACTACCATCAGGGGAACACTGAGCTACAGTGTAAAATCAGACCGGGCCTTCTGCCCACTACCCTTTTGATATACATATATTTTTCTTCTGTTGCTAAGTTTGCTGTTTTCTGTTCACCTTCCAGAACCTACAGCTTAATATGGTACAATATATATTAAAAGTAAATGTGTAATGTTATTAAACTATACCTTTGTGAACCACCATAGTAAAAGCTTGAATATTGACCTCCCCCTAGGTTTTTAGTAAGTCTTATTGGAAGCGGCATTCAAAGCCTTCTGGTGACTTTAAGGTTGTCTGTTCATCTTGCAGGTGAACGTCCTGTGCTGAACATGGGTTATGGTCTCCACTCCAGAACCCCAAGGCACCGGCAGCCAATGTAAATTCACACCAAGTTAAAGTTCTATTTGAAGCTTTATTTAAAAATTGCCAATTACCTTCAAAGGTACTTCAGAATAAATTTTAAAATGTTTTCTTGCATCATGAATTGTATATTACATTCCAGATTTTGGCAAGTTTGACATCCTCTTTTTTAAGCAATCCTCTTCTCTTTTTGATTTGTTAAGATTGTAGTTGTTTAAATAGTGTTCCCACACTTTAACCATTTCTAACTCTTTCCTTATACTCCATTTCCAAATTCATTTGTTCTGTCCTGAAAAAGTAGTTTTTTGATATTAAGATATCATTTGTTACAAAAAGAATAATAAATATTGAAATTGCTATTGGAGTGAGAACAAAATCTTATCCAGCGATTCTGTTAGAAGGATTTGGTATGTCTATACTCAATGATGGTTTATTTCAAGCCATATCAAAACCCTACATTGAGACCGCTAAGCTGGTCAAAGACATTGTGACGGTCTCCCAGCAGTGAATCTCAAAATTTCTGAGTAGAGACATTTATGTTTCTATTGGGTTGGCATGCCTATTAAAGATAAACAATATGATATTGTAATACTCAGTTTAAAATAATATTGATATACAAGATTTCAAAATAATAACTATTCTCTAAAAACATATTAGGAGGACCAGAAGTAATGTCCTTTCTGCACATGTCAATATTTGTCGTAAAAATGTAGTAGTGTGAATTTAACTTAAGAAATCAACATTACTTTCCAGTACTCCTAATACTAACATCACCTGAGGATGCCCCGTGGAGAGGTGAAACACACATAGAATAGATTACCGGTGGTAGTTGTGTTTCCCATTGTTTACCGCACGCACATTAATCAGCCAGCTGGCGGGCGTTGCACTTCATTGCACAACTACTGCTTCATAGCAGAAGCTAGCTAGCTAGCTAGCTATATATTAGTCCCTTTCTTAGCTACAATCAGAAATTTCAGTCCTCTACTATCAGACTACTGCTGGTACAACCATATGTGTTTATAACAGAAATAGCTTATGTTGACGTATGTCAAAAGTAAACACATTTGTAGAAGAGAAGAGTTTGTTCCATAATTATGCATATGGTGTTATAAAATTGATTTTTAAAATAAACACTTACACAAACAAATAACAATCTTAATATAAATATTATTACCTTTCTATTTGTACCACAACATGTCCATTATACCTGCAGAGAGCATATGTGTTGACAGTTACGTTATAGAGCTGCATCTGAAAAAGTTAAAAACAATTTTTATTTTCTTAATCATTTAATTTTCAAAATTTTAAACTTGACCAGTAAGAATAAAATTAATTCATACAAAGAATACTTAAATTGACAATTGTATAACATAAACAATTCTAAAAATTTTTGGTCATACAGTTAGATGCTTTTTAAAATCAAATGCAACTGGCATTTAGGTTCTTTATTAGGCCCATTATTTTCCTATCCCTCTTTGAAAAAAAAATGTCTCACCAACACTTTATTTTAAGTAGCTTTTAGCTTGCCAACTTATACATTATAGTGTTTGTCTCGTAAAAATAAAATAATCTGATTGTAATTCACTAGGCTGGGGTGTATATTTAATATCAAATGTATGTCAAACATTATTCAGTTATGTTTCCTATCCTATCCTAAACAAAATACCATGAAAAAGCCATTTAGATATCCAGTTCTATAGTGATATTTATTTTAATTATAATATCTTAAAGCTTTTATATCTATAACAAATCATTTTCTTTGATATATAGAGCTTGTATATTCAGATACATATTTACTTACAGTGTGAGTTACACAAATTTACTTATAGTTGAGTCTGAGGGTAGATCTTTTGGTTAATTTATCTATCAGAGACCGAATAAAGATACTTAAAAATTTTTAAGCCAATATACTACCATAGTAGTGCAATTATATTCATTACACTTTATAAATTATTTTTTACTCATTTTGAAATAAGAAAATATACCTGTATATAAGAAATAACATTATTGTTAGGAATTGTACATATTGTACGCGAAAACATCGTACTGCAGGACTATGCCCAGAGTGGGCATTTTTCGCGAAATTTGATTTTCAGTTTTACTTAATATTTTAATATTTTATTCATGATAGTTCTATTGACATACAATTCACAAATTGTATGCTACTCTCTAGTACTAGTGGACCAATAGCGATTTAATATGCTATCCTACTATAATATAGAAAATTGAATATACGAACGATTATCACATTTTAAAAGCCTAATGTGTTGCAACCTATTAAATAATAACAATAAACAATACATGTATATACTGACCTTTCTTGATAGGTCGATGTCTTTTTATTTCCGTAAAAGTTTATTGATTCTGTGCTTGTTAACAAAAAAAAAAATAATTGATAAAAATATAAAAATAAAAAAGAATTTTATTTTTAACGTATATTAAACCGTCAGGTCAAACACTGTGACATTGACGTTTATGGTGATGTAGTGTTCTTGCTCCATAATGCTGGTCAATAGAGCCACAATACTTTTGGTCAAATTTATTGAATTCAAGCTATTTTAATTCGATTGCTGATATGTGGCCTCGGGTGTGTGTATAAAGTGGCCGCTGCCGTTGAGTTAGGGTCGTGTAAATTATAAAAAATCTTTGTGTATATGTGAACATACATTCCTCAATCACTTCTACTCACCAAACGTATCGTATATTTCATCAAAGGAAGATCAGATTCGTTATCGGGCGGTAACTCGCCTCCGATTGCTAATCGCGTATAGACATTAGGTTTAGACCAGTTTTATTAAATTTAAAGACACAATTTTGTCTTATTAATTATGCTTATAACTTAATTTTCTTTAAGTAATACTTTATACCAAATACTTTTTAATTAGACTAAATGAATGTTATGTTGTTCATAATTCTTTTTCATATTCATCAACTAGGTTCAAAAACCTTTGTTATAGTGCTGTGAAAAGCTAGAAGATGGCGCTTAATCCGTTTTACGTTCTCAAAAATTAAACTAGTAATTGTATAGTTTTCAATCGGTATATAATGACTACATTTTATGTCAATGTACAGAAAAAATACAATTCCTTATTCATTAATATACATTTTATCTTGTAAAATAATATAGCGGGTTAATATTATTTTTTGCGGTATAAGTGGACTGTATTTGCGGGGCGGTTGTGCAAATTACGCGGTATCAAATATTATGCAGGGTCAGTTTTATAGGAAGCCCAGGATCCAGGAACTCATCATATGAGTATTAATTCTGGTCTTCAGAGTCCTGAGAGCGGCACGGTTCTTGGTCCTCGTTGTAGCAGTGATTGTTGCACAGTAAAATCATACACGGCGCGGATGTGGTAAGTAACAAGATCGAAACTAATGGGAAGGGGAAGAAAGTTTTTTACAGTTTTTAACTTAAGCGTCAGTGTTGCCACTTCACAGCACAGCTTTTTCAATCGGCGTTTTCTGGCGTGAGTAGGAAAAGGATAGGAATATGTGGAATGGACAAACTGACAGCTACATAGATATTTAATAAATTTAGAGTGTGAAATATGACTGCGAAAAAGAAGATGAATGGACAATTTGAAAAATTATAAATATATTATATATAACGGCGTAAAGATTTAGTGTATTTAAATTTAGGTATGTGAAAGTGTAAAGAATCATTTTGAAATGAAATAACTTTTTTGTATTATGCAGAAATAATCTGTTATAAATTTATTATTGAACATTAACGTGGATGTTTTGAATATATAAGAAATAATAACAGTATATTTATTGTACATAATACAAACAAAATACACATAAAGATAAAATACAAATAAATAAAAACAAAAACAACTTACGAACTAATTAAATAATTAAACTAGACTGACAATGCGTATACACAATAATAAAAAAAAAAAACAATAGTTAAGGTTATTATTTCTTAGTTGACCCATTCGATCATTATGCTTTGAGTCTAGAAGCGATAGTTGCGTAGATTGACACACGTTTTAATATAATATGTTTGAACTTTGATCTAAAAAGTGTGATTAAAGATGAAATCTCTTAAAGTCTGAGAAGTAATCGTTTTGTGCATAAAAAGTACTCGTTAATCAAAGCGATACTTAGTAGATAATCTGGAATAAGCGCCGCTGGTAAAAAAAAGTTGTCTGGTGCAATATCGAAAGAGTAAACATTTGCAGACCGCGATGCAGCGGGAATTGACGAAGAGTTTTTCTAAGCTTAGAGAGATTCAAATGCAAGGGAATGTACATTTAGACGCAATATTAAAAAATTCAAGACATAATGTTGTTCTTTTTCTTAAAATATTTATTTTACATACTTTTTTGAGATAAATTAGAGTTAAGATAACATTGCTTTAATAAACCGAGCATCATCTGTATAACAAATTGTTATTGGAGCCTCTTAACGTATTACACCTATTAATGTAAAACAAACAACATATTATCATAACTTAATGTAATATTTTATTAGGTATATGAACCTAATAGAATAGTACAATGTGGACTTTGCCATTGACTTTTATAAACATAGTTCGACTCTATAAATATTTCCATCTATCTTAAAGGTTACAATAAATAAAATTTAATTTTATTAAAAAAAAAGAAAACATAAAATATTAAAGACCTTAGTAGATGGAATTAATTCGCATTTTCATATGAAATTCTTCTATCGAGCATATATATGTAGATAATGCATAGTAACACAGATAAATATTTTATCGTGGGCTAAATTGGATATAATTTTATACCAAGGATGAGCAATGCTCTCGTAAAAATTCAACGCAAAGAGCGTAATTAATAACGAAGACTTTGTTTAATAATCTTCAACTGTATAAAACTGTTACAAATTAGTATCATAAATTAGTGTAGCGTTCATAATATAAGCGCAGTGAATTTGTTTCAGCAATTCGTCAAATGGCGTTGCAAATCAAATTGTGCCCGTTCATTTTGCTAATTCCGCTGTTTGAAATCCTTTATATGTTATGTTTGTACATTTGCCGATCGTTTATTAACAAACATCTATTTTAGTTTCGAGAATAAATGGAATTAATTTTATTGTAGAACATTTAAGAGTTGTATGTAAGTGGTATACATTTGAAATTTTTTATTTATTTGTTATTTTATTTCATAGAATTTACGATATTGTGATTTTTAAAAAGAGCTTTTTACGTATAATGATGACGCTAGTGACAACTTTCACGTCCACGTAACATTGAACGTTCCCAAACGGAAACTGAATGCACCCTTACGTAACTTGTACGCGCATTACTTGAAAACACACGACTTACCTTGAAAATATCGATCTATTTGATTTTCTTGTAGATCTATGTAACCAACGTTACGCATAATATTATACAGGTCAACATTAACCGTCCTAGTTTTATTTCAAAACAGAAAACAGTATCCCAGAACGCTCATAGTTCATGATTTTATGTTTGGTTTCCAAAAAAAAATTTAATAAGATACATAACGATATTTATAAAAAGATGTAGCAATATAAAAACTGTAATTCGAATAATTTCCATCATATTAACTATTCCATATGATTAATCTTTATTATCATGTTTAATCTGTGGTGTTTGTCTATATGAAATTTTAGAATTAAAAAAGTAGAATACATGTCATTATAAATTACGAGCTTAATAAGCTTACGTCATAATGTTGATGTGTAATATTAAAAATAAAAAAAAAAAAACGTTTGCCTACAGAGTTCTTGATTATGAAAAATTACTTTTTATATATTATAATTCATATTATTTCTATCTATAAATTTTGTGAATAAAGGGAATTACAGCCATAACACAAAAATTCTTTTATAAAAACTTTTCAGTATATGTTTTAAAATATAAACTAAATCAAAGTAAAAAATCACGTCACGTGTGTTACAAATTATATTGTACAGAGCATAATAGCGAAAAGTTAATCCATAGACAGTATTTAAACTAGTCAATTGTTTATTCTGTCCAATACAACACCACAAAATGCCGTTGGGCATAAATAAACTATTGTTGTGGATTAGTGTTGCCATCCTGTTTGGATATAAATGGGTTATGTTAACACGGAGCGCACAATGTTTTATTGGTTTAAATATTTAATGAAAACAACGGTTTATTAATTAACATCTATAGTAGTAAAATGCCTTTGTAGATATTACAAGTTGAAGTTAATTAATTTCTGTGGTCGCATACGTAGTAATTCAGAACAAAGATAGATTGGTTATAGGTGCAAAGCTGTGAATATAGAAATATAGCACATTTGTTAGCAAAAACCTTTAAAGATTTTGCACCAATATCCAAGTAATCTGTGGGATTCTTCCTAGTAAAAGTGTTTATAATGATTATGTGATTTGTATGATGCAGCTAGCCAATTTGGCTTATTGCAGCTTCGTCAAAACCGAGTTAACGGAAAATGCGTACATTGATTAGCTAGGATATAGCTATAACAGAGACTTTTGTGCAATAATTTTTCCATTTAATTTTTATAAGAATTCTTTCCTCACGTCCGTCCCAATTTCTTTCATTCACAGTTCTTAAAATTGTAAGATATTGTAAAATTAAATATTTAAGTTTTCATTTTTATTTATGATGTCTTTTATTATTTTATGGAGACATTTTAAAAATATGTAGCAGTGTGTTTTGTCTTCTATTAGAGAGGCGATGGTTCCGCTTTCTATCTTTTCCTCAACCTCTATTACACATATCCACCTTTCTCTTTCGAATACAGGACAGCTCAGCGTATTTCGATTAACAATAACCCATATTTATAGCAAGTCTTAACCCATTCAATAATTTAACATAAAAATAATCTTACAAGTTAGTAAAAATAAACGTTGATGTTGGTTTCAATTTAGCCACTAAAATGAGTAACCAAAAGCCAGGATCATCAGAATTACAGAAAATGAGCTGCGATAGTGAAAGTGATGATTTGATGCCTACGGACAATAGAAAAAAGACCCGACATGTTATAATATGTAGTGACATTGATCCGGAACATGAAGAAGATATGAATATAGAACAGTTAGTATAGTATAAGTATAGTATAGTATAATAATATAGTATTAGTATATCATATACTTGATGAAATTGTTGAGACTGTTTTTGGAACAAATTTTATTCAATTTATTGTTTTTATTTTATTTTACATTGCACACTTGGTGTGCAATTCGTTCCTCGTAAAAAAATATTCAGAGAATCGACTAGACTACTTGCACACATGGTGTGCTCACATCTTATTTGTGCAAAGGGAAAAGCGACTGATTTCTATTGCCAACATTTGTATTATAAAATGGTCACTATGAAGCTAAAAAAGTTTTGGATTCTGGGGATGATTTTCAAAAATATGCGCGGTCTGGAATATTCACCAGTACAATATTCAAAAAATAAAATTGCTCAGCTAATCACAAGGCGAGAATTATAGCAGTGCGCTCTCTCGTTCAACGTAAATATAGAGCTCTCTGGCGTGGGAATCCCCTGTTCGATGCGCCGCTGACGATGACATATTGTAGCTCTAACAAACCTCAATAAATGATCACACTGAAATACGTTGTATTAATTATTATTTTATATTAAAACTCAACAGGCGAATAACTTCTGGCAGTCCAATATCTGCAAGATTTTTATTGATACGTGTTCGCAGTAATTTGAATTTTGTAAACTTTTTTTTATTATATTTAAAATCATTGATTATTGAATAGGGTGTATTGTGCTATACGTTCATCCCTTTAAAGCTTTTAACACCAACAAATAACCACTACTGTATAATGAATTCACCTGTTTTTGGCGATACTTTTTTAAAATTTTCTTTTGTTAGCAACCAGAAGTATCAAGGTTAGAAAATGTTTGTTTTATTGGCAATAAAAAAAATATTTTCTTAGACTTATTATTTGAATATTGTTAAAAGCAGTTGCCTTATGGCAACAAAAAATACAGATTATTAATAAAACGTTCAATATATTAAAATGTTGTATCGAGGACCGTGGCGGTCTGCCTAGGGGCACTACCCAGATCGCCTCGGGAATTTATATCAACTGTAAATACAAGCTCTCTTGAAAAACGGTCCAACGGATTATAAGGGTTAAGCCCGGGATATGAATTTAAATTGCTTTCAGCTTATTATATGCAAGCATTAAATGTTTTATAATAGACGACATATTTGTTTTTTTTTAATTTACCTTATTTCAAGTTTGAAGTTTCATAAATAATTATAATTTTGCTTCGCGCGTTCTACAACTTTTGTTTATTTGTTATTGTTCATCTACTTTCCTTATTTTTGTTAGTGTAGTAAAATTAAAAGTATATTATTAAATAAATGTTATTATAGCATTCAATAGTTTTTAGTTCATCGTAATACGTGGAACTCTGATCATTGAATATGATTGATATTATAAAATATACATGATTGTTACATTTCATTTAAAAAGAACAACTGTTGAGTTTCTGGCCGGCTCTTCTCAGCTGAAATTTTAATAATGTTAAGAATAATTGTCGTCTCAAAAGTGTATGTAAATGCCTACTTGAATAAAGATGTTTTGAATTTCAAGTTTAATATAATGTTTTCGCTACTGAGAAACAAGTTTTTAAAAAACGGTACGGGCTGTGATGTATGGTCTAGGTGAAATTTTTTGATTTTAGAATATGTTGATTGCGTCAGAACGTTTTCCTTTGCTTTATGAATATGAAAGCAGATTCTTTGTCAGATCGTATCGAACATCAAGTTTATTACCAAATATATTATAATATTAGAGAAATCTCACCTTCAGTAATAGGATTTGGACGAATTTTTGCCACCTCACGCTTGAAAATTTTTCGAAATTTAAAACTCGTTATTTTTGTATAAAATAACTTACAGTTTTTTATTTGTTTATTTTCTTGGCAGCCGTGAGTATGAAATATATAAATGCGTATGCGGCAAACAATGCGAATTATACAACTGCCACCGTTAAATTACTCAACACCTGTTTCACCCCTCCACGGGGCATCTTCAGGAGTTATGTTACACCGATTAGTGTTACACCGATTAGTGCCAAACACAGAGTGCACTTTTGGCACTTTTTATCGCACGCATTTATCAGCGGGCTGGCAGGCGGTGCACTTTGTTGCACGACTACCACTGCATGTGCGGAAGTGGCTAAATATTGGTCCTTTTCTTACTTAGGATGGACTTCCGCAAGGTAACGCCTGATTCTATTAAATAGTGAGGTCTCTGACGTCATCGAGGATTTTTGCGATGAGGGTATGTCCACACTAGGTGAAACGATGACGTAATGAAGGTCGCGGATAATCGTTGGATGCAAGCAACGCAAGACCGGTCATCATAACGATCTTTTTACGGTGAAACAATTGTACCAGTTGCTATTGTCACAAGAATCGTCCTTTCAGTACAGATGCTCACTGCAAGGTATAGGCCTTCCCTGGAGGATATTAGAGGATATACCATAATCGCCACGATACGCAGAGGACGCCGTTACTCATCCCCTGAAAATTTGTAAGCAAGCTGTGGCGATCCCATAAAACTAATGCAAATGTGTGAATTATACAAAATGATTAGCTGATCCCGCAAACGTTGTTTTGAAAAAAAATGTTTTTAAGTAACAAATTAAAAATAAGGATTGATCGTAGAGGGAAAGGAAGTGAAAATTTAGGGTTGTATGTATTTTTGTATGCTGTATCATAAAAAAATAAAAAAAAAAAATTGTCTAAAAAAAAATTAGGGGTGGACCACCCTTAACATTTAGTGGGATGGAAAATAGAAGTTGTCCGATTATCAACCCTGGCCGATATGCACGCTAATATTCACGAAAATCGATCGAGCCGTTTCGGAGGAGTTCAATCACGCACACCGTGACACGAGAATTTTATATATTAGATAACTCAGGAATTGAACACGTGACCTACAATCACAAGTTTTAGTTAGAATAAAGAAACCTTAATTAAACGCAAATATAACTGCATAAATTACTTCTAAATATCTTTGCGATAGTCAAAAACCCTACTGCTTCATTACGAGTACGAAAATCTGGCATAAATAAAATGCAGGCAGAGAAAAACAATCTCGTACAGTCGCGCACATAAAGGCCAAGCGACAACCTCGTTTACGGTGCTAACGGCGTATTCATTATGAATCTTCTGCAAAAGCTTGAAGGATAAGCTTCGTACTCTACTTAATACAGCGTTTATCGTTAACTGTACATGAATTTTTGCTGCATGAGTTCAGTTTCGAAACATCGCAACGTTTTCTTTTGAAAAGATTGCTTATAAACGATCGAGGTAATTTGCGTTTGGTGTATTTAGAATGTTTTTAGTGAATGTAATTAAAGGGAAAATCTAGAAGTTTTATATCGCTTTGAAAACTTTCATCATCGTTCAGATAAGCAATATTTTCTTGATTACTAGGATATTATAACCAAAACTATTGGATGGTATATTTCTTTAATATTTTTTATATAAATAAAAATAATTTTCTGTTGGAATTGGTATTTCATTACACCTTGAAATAATTTTTAAACTAAGACATTTAATAATATAATATTAAAGTACGATTTACAAAATACTTTTATTATGATAATATATAGGATGATGGGTAATAATGTAAACATTTTAAAAGGATTAATTTATTGCTAGAAATTTTATTTGTCAGCAAAAAGCTTTGAGGCTTTAATATCAAATTTTAATCACTCTGTATAAAAAGATCACTTTAAAACTCTATTGGAATGTGGCAGGCTGATAACTTCTGGCAGTATAGTCTGTGTGTATATATAGTAAGTAATAATTAATTTTAATGTGTAGCACTCCGAATCTTAAAAACGCTATTTCTTACTATATTATCATTACGTTATTAATTATTTCGGAAACTATCGATTTCTTTTTTCCATTATTTTTTTATCGACAGCAAATGGTATTAATATTCCGACCTTAAAGTTTTTATATCTATAACCAATCACCTTGTACACGAAAATAAATCTAAATTACCTGTCGTAACTTGTACATGACTTTACGGATTACATTCATTTATATATATATATATATTAGTTCTCTCAAGAGTTATGTAAATAAATAATTTGGAAATTGCGCAGTAAGCTTAAAAAATTTCAAATGTGACAGTTCTCTACAAATTTCTAGCTCACGTACACACACAGCTGCATCCGACAATAATTATCAAACACAAAATCTATGTATTTGCTATAAAATCAATGAATAAAATAATTACGGTAAAATAAGTAAAATTAATTACTTTTTGTCTATTCGAATGGGACAGGTAAATAGCTTCTAGCAACACAAAATTTGTCGGGAGAGTTACATCTGCAATATAAAAAAATTATATATTAAAGAATTAAGGTCTCAAGTTTTACATAAAACCTTGTATAAAAATGAAAGAAGTCTTCATATACTTTTTTAAATGCATCGTAAGAGTTGAAAAAATATTTAACTATTTTAACCGATAGCATTTATTAATTTATACCATAAAATATTATAAAAGATTTCTTTGTATCACAATGACATTAAAAATAAAAAAAAAGATTACATTCATTTTTTAAAAATACACAAACAAATATTGCATAAACAAACACTAGAAAAAATTCAATAGCGCAAAATGACAGTGACGTAAACTTGTTGGCGGGAAACGCTCTGAGCAAAGACTTCTGTGCCTCGACCGTGCGACCCAGCAATATGGCGTCAAGCAAACATTTGTTAAAGTCAGATTGTATACAAAGGAATGAGTTTTCACCAGGCGTTGTTTTATGAAAATAAACCTGACAAATATGGACATTTATATAACATATTATAACAGAATAAATACAATATTTCATTTTTTAAGAGATTTTTGTATTTAATATAAATCAGTTAAGACATTATTAATTTATTTTTATTCCTTTTAATCATCGTTTTACATCCTATCCTCAGTCCTGCAGTTTATGTTTATTTTATTGTTTACATTGTATTACATTTTTACTTAGATTATTTGTTATATATATTTCTATTTTCAGTTATATTATTTAGTATTTTATTTACATTTGTTTTGTATTCTTATTTTAAGATTTATTCGCATTTACATTATTATTGATTGTTATTATTTATTATTAGCCAACCGTTTTAACCTAAATTTTATTCCTTAGTTAAAGATGCTTATAGCATTGTCTATTTAAAAAAAGTTTATCCATTATTGTTTTTTAATCTGTATTTTTTAACGTTCAACTTTATATGCGTGAGTAATTTCTTCGGATGCCATATTAATTAAATAAATTTATTTCACGAATAAAATTAAAAATTTAGTACTTTTCGAAATTCGGAAGTTAAATAAAGCATTTAGGTTACCTTTGCGTTATTACGTAATAATTTCCATTAACTCGCTGCCGGAAAGCGACGAAGGTAAATAACGTTTGGACAAAGACAAACAGTAATGTAGCAACACTGGATAAAATTACGTGGAAGCGTTCCCTCGCAATTGTCGCGTGGAATTGATTGGTGGTTGATTTTATTAAATTTTGTTTGCAGGGCGAACGGATTTTGGGTGTGGTTTAAATTTAAAAGCGTATTTAAATATTTACGCACAGACTAAAAATTACTTCTGACATAAAGGTGACGATGCAGGCCGCTACCAATCGGCCCCATTGAAAATCTTAGAGGATAGGTTGTTGTTCAGCATTGAAAGTCCTATAGCCGAAACGATGGTTAATCAACTTTCAAGTTTTTAAATTGATGACTATATATTTTAATCAATGAAAAAACCCCTGTTTTTTTTCATTGATTAAAATATATTTAAAACATATTTATCGCAGGGAATCTGTTAATTTCCGAAAAGGTCACTCTTGTCCAAAATAGTTTTGGGATCTCTGATTTAATGAGTCCAATACTTTCACGAGTTAAGGTTTATCGTTTATCTAAATGGAGTCCTAAAGGTTTATAGAAGGAGGAGTTATAGAAAATGAGAATAAGAAATAAATATCAAATCTAACTTTCTATCATTTGGGAACAGCGAGGGTGATTTGAGGTATGACCCGTATCTCAACTTCGATAGCTGCGTATTCCTCGCCCTTAATTTATATTGGTACAATCACACTCATTCCACGGTACACTCACACGTATAAGTGTATAATAGAAAGAGTGTAAGAGTCACCTGCCTTCGTCCAATTGGCGAATTCGGGCTTCTGTTTAGTCTGGGAACCCTTTGGTTGCACGAACTCAGTTCAGATGTCAGCCTCTGAGTTAGCAGTCTTAACATTCAAGGTACAACAAACATAAACTTTGTTTGTAATAGTTTGGAGAATAGCGAATTCACACACATTTATAGTATTTAAGTGCCATTTTGTTTGATGACTTTTTTCCAGTTCCAGTTTTGGTTCTTCTGATAAAAATTTTCTACTACTAGTAGATTTAGCAATCCTCTTTTTAAATCAATATATTTTTAATGTATCAAAATTCTTTATAAGATTCACTCATTTTGTTAGAAAGGAAAACAAAACGAAATTATAGTAAAATGTTTCTTTTTTTTAAATTTAACTTTTTTACACGTACAAATGATACACCTTAATAGTTTATTTTGTAGTTTTATTTAATACTTTTTCTTTGACCTAATATATTTTTTAAACGCTTCTTTATCCATGTTTGTTCTCCTTCTCTCTTGATGACCAGCCGAAGTCGAAGATGAAGCACGCAGACACACATACAATGTTTATAATTCTCGGGATACAAGGAAGCCGGCGAATCGTTCCATATTCGAACTGTGTGGATCAAATCCGTTGAATCGAAATATTTTTTATTACATCTTATACTTCTATCAACCACAGTTAGTAATATAGCCATGTACCTAATTTACTAAAAATATATGGTTATTGACATGAATTATGTTATGTCTCTAGGTGGATTATCAGTCCATTGCTGCATAGAATTTTGAAAAACAAAATTGCGTGTACAGTACCCGGCGATATGTGCATCGACCTTTAGAAAGAGACAATCGGCTAATTTCAGCTTCGTAGAGCGTTATCTCTGTCGCGCGAAATACAACGACTGACAAAACGTCACATAGGTAGTGTGGAACAGATATAGTGCTCTACGAAGCCGAAATTAGTCGATTGTCTCTTTCCAAAGGTCGATGTGCAACATTTATCGCCGGGTATTGTACTATATACGGTGTAATTCAAGTCAAAAGATGAACATTATACGTAAAGCTGAGATAACGTAAAAATAATCTTCATTTAGATGGCATTAAAGACTTGAAAATTATATTTTTATGCGTAAAGGAAATATATATCGATTCTGTGTTTATCTGATAATATTGTCTCCGCCGGCGAAGGGGCTTTGAGATGTCGCGCGAGATGATTTATTTGAAGCTAAATTGGTTGTGCGGCGCTTACGTATAAAGGGATCGCTTTTGTTATCGTCACGTCAAATATTGAATGGATGCTGTATCATTTTTAAATTGAAATAACAATGTTGATCTTTTTTTGAATAGATATACACGTATACCGGCTTTTGATTAGGCACATCGGGCAGGAGATTAACACTTATGGTAAAATCGGCTGTGTTGGGTTTTATATAGCGATGCTTTTATTGCACTACGTTCACAACTTTGTGTATATAAATTGAGAAGTCTTTCTTTTGATATTACAACATTTTATTACGTAACTAATTGACTCGTCAGACGTTGACATATTTTAGTTTTTGACATATTTCAATCATATTGAATACAGATAAGTTATTTAAAAAAGTATTTATTGTGACGTTTTTGATATAAAACATATAATGTTCAAGATGCAGGAATACGTCTGATTGTTAATGTGAAAATACGGATTTTTAAGATTCTTACCATAAACATCGATTACCATTGTTTATCGATTTATAAATCGCTCTTGCAAAAGCCATACCGATAATTGTATTATTTTTATATATGACCCTTCTACTATTTGCAAACATGTAAAAATCTATTAATTAAACTTGTAAAGTTGTTCTCAAGTTAAATTATGACCAAGAGAAAAAGAGACATATTTAAATATTTTATTATATGAACACATCGATATATGTTCATATAAAAGTGTTTTTAAAACAGTTTTCTGTATTTGGCTTCCGGTTTTGAGCATTTCTCCTACACCCCTACAAGTGAAATGTAAAAGTGACTTGATTTACACAGGATTAATAATTTTTTCAGATTAAATTTTTTATTTTATGTTTTCCTTCCACTCTTAGTATTTCTTCTTCTATTCTTCCTCTTTCTTGCTTCACAAATTCAAACATTCTTTATATATCTTTCAGACATCCATTCATCTCCCGGCATGATACCGAAGGTATCACAGTTTTTTATTTCTAAAAATCACAACACTTTATATTATTCCTTCAGTTACTATTTACTCGTGTCTTGACTTTTAATTTTAAACAATATTATAACAGTACGTGTTCCTCCTAGATTGTGAGGTCTTACCCGACCCTGTCTATGAAATTATTTCTTATTTCTACGTATTGCACTTTGAATAATTATTGCCTTGAAAACCTCAAGATCACAAGGCGACTCTCTTTATCGTCCAATAGGGAGGCAATGTTATTAAAATTCTATTAATAACGGTTATTTTTTGTGTAAAAATTAATCTGAAAAATTGACTTATGTCTTACGTCTAAAAACTAGGTCTACATAGAGAGGGCCCACCACGAACTCACACCGCGTCTTCCGTCCCATGATCGCCACACGAATATGTTTAAGTTAACTATAGTTTATTAATTTATTCGTATTATTATCGCTTAAAGTTCATTTATAATGATTACTCGTGTACATCATGTGAAGAAAGGAAGAGGAGCTCAATTGGATTATAAATAAAATGAAATTTTGGTCATAATTTCCTCCAAATAAAATTAAAAAGCTGAGAAGTGTCTATAAAAAATCAGAAAGATTATATTTGAAATCTCTTTGACAATTGTTAATATAGTAGTTAGTTAATTCAGGAGGTTTAATGTCATTTAAATTTTATTTTAATTTATTAATTACTTTTAATTACAAATAGATTATTTAATATCCCTTAAGCCCAGAAATATAAACATGACAAAGTAATGAAAACGTTTTGCTGAATAACTTAGTTTTCCATTTAGCAATTTTGAAGCACTCCGTAAATCTCTCGCAGAATTTAATTAGAATTTGTTATTATAATGTTGTTATATCCCGAGGATTAGAAAGATCGGTAAACGGAGAACTAAGTTATTAAATATACAATAATGTAAACGTGTTAAAATTTAACAATCTAATGTAGTGATTGAAATAAAAAAAAAATATTTGAAAAGAAAAAAAAAAACGTGGTTATAAAAGATAGGACTTAAAGTTTATAACTTCAAGTAATTTGCAATAGACTAGTTGAGAGTAATCGTGTACATTGTACGAAATAGTTTAAAGTATTAAATGTACACGTTAATTTCAAATAGTTGGTTAATTAAGGCAAATGTATAGCTTTATTACCTGTCAATTAATTTATGATACACCCTAATTAAAAATCAATTGCTTCAGATATAAAAAATTACGCAATGATAATAAAAATAAATACATTTAAAAACTTTTAAGTTAAACGGTTTTTTGATACCCATATTGTGGTGGTTGTGGAAAAATATGTACCTAGTCAGCCATATTGGAACGGCGTCCATCTTGAATTTTAAATTTTGACATAATCATCGTGTTTTACTAGTGTAGCCTTTTCATCTGATAACCATATTGAGGGGGTTAAGGAAAAATACGTAATCCGCCATTTTGTATCGGCGGCCATCTTAGATTTATAATGTTATTGGTTTTATTATATTGTATTGTCATCTAAATTAAATGTGTGTACCAAATTTCAGATCAATCTGACAACGGGAAGGTGCTTAAATTTCAATTTCTAATTTTGATTCAAATAAATTCCGTACGGGTTGAACTAAATAAAACCGTTTAAAAAATTTTTTTCCAAATTCGAACTATTACATATTCAAATTAATTATTGTTCACTATCAGATTGCTAATTTTGTATTGCCAGAAGTTATTGGACCGTTGCATTCGTATATAAAATAAATAATGTAGCATATTTACGAGGGATCGCTGAAAATATAATAGAACAGTAGTAGCCTAGCGGCAGAAGATCGGGCCTGGGATCGTAAGTTGCAGGTTCGATTTTCGCGATACAACCTTAATTGACACTTTGTGCTTTAACTACATGAGACAGTCACAACTCGTTAACAAGTTTCCAGAGTATTTAATGGAATCAGGCGTTACCTTGTGGAAGTCCATCCTAAGTAAGAAAAGGACCAATATTTAGCCACTTCCGCACATGCAGTGGCAGTCGTGCAACAAAGTGCACCGCCCGCCAGCCCGCTGACAAATGCGCATGCGGCAAACAATGCGAACTACACAACTGCCACCGTCAAATCACTCAACACGTGTTTCACCCCTCCACGGGGCATCGTCAGTTATGTTACACCGATTAGTGCCAAACACAGAGACTCCGTGCGGAAGTGGCTAAATATTGGTCCTTTTCTTACTTAAGTTTCCAGAGGATGGGCAGCAGCGTCCTCTGCGTACCATAATACCATACTGCTAACGCGCTTGCCAAGCGTAGAGGTAATAGTATATCCATCCACAGATATCTCTTTCTCTCTCTTCTCTACGAGTCGAAATGATGGCGAAAATTGAAGCATTTTGATTTTGACAAATAGGCACAGATTCACCTTTTAAAATCTTTGTATATTTCCAAACAGTTATGTACATAGTGTTATGGAACCTTATTTATAACAATCACATTTAATCCTTTTCTTTACGCCCTAAAAACCTAAATATGTGCGTCATAAATTATAGGCTTCGTGAATCTGATAACGGCTTTTTAATGATCTTTTTATCATTTCCCTCCTTACGACGATGCTTTTGAACATAAACGCCCTTCTTGGTATGATTTATTTGCACCTGAAATGGCTAAAGGGTTGTTTTTCGTACTAAAACAGAGAAAATAAAATTAAAATGGCAAAAATCCTCCCTTTTCATTACTATATACGTATTTCTTTAATAATATTTATAACTAAATAGCATTCTTACAACTTGCTATTTACAAAGAAATAAAGATGCGTTTACATGCGTCTATTTTTGTTAATTTCTACTGTTAAGATTACTACGAAATAAATTGCTTATTTTGTAAATAAGTAATCAATTGTTGACTTAAACTGACAAACGTCGTCTATCTCTTTCACTTAAGTGAAGTTGAAAGAGCTCTAAAATAACTCAGACTGAGAGGCCGTTTATTGGCTGAAAAGAAGAAGTTTTCTGGTTATCTATCACTTTGATTATCTTCTATCATACTTTCTATTGTATATAAATAAATCTGGCAATGTTTACAAATAAAGTTTTCCTGTTGATTTTTGGATTTTAGTAATAAACGTTTTACAAAAATAATTACATACATTTTCAGTATCACCTGTTTGAATTAGAACGGTGTCGATTCTATTTCATTCATTCTGGAAGATTCTAGCAACGTAATCTGCAGTAAATTCTCCCGGACCACGTATCAGACGAAGCACGTAGAGTCCGACAGTTGGAACTTTTAAAGAACTCGCTCGACCTTTTCATAGCTACACTTGTATTTTACAAAGACAGGTCCGGAGACTTTATTTCTTACCGTGTAGTGTTAGACGTTGAATTGAAATACTATTTCTTCTAGACATATTTTATTGCTGACAAAAAAAGATTTTTACTTTAAGTCTTTCAATTGAATCCTTTTACAATAAAAACTTATTGTTATTAACATTATTATATTCATTCATCATCGTTCTACTATCCATCGCCGTTATATTTGAAAGAATGCCTTCGAGTGGTCACTGTGAACATGTCTTTCTAATTAGGAACAGTTACCGCATGCCATGCTCGAGTAATTTTTTTATTATTGTATTTAATGTATCCACCAATCTTGTTTAAAGCTAACAGCTAGGATATTCGCACAACCACAAGTTCTTTTTCATTAATGTCACGCTTTTTCACCTCTTTCATTGGTCGACAGCGACATTTTAACTCGCATGTAGTTTGATAGGCCTACATACTTTTCATTTATTTATTATATTTACATATTCACTTATAATTTACTACCTTATCTATTGCGCTTGTGCCTATTCTGACTTTTATCTACAAATTATACGGTTTAAAATCACTTTTGTTTTATCTATCTTAACTTAATTTGGTTTAAGTTTGACTTTACGTTACTTAAATCATCTTAAGTCCAGATATAAATGGAAAATACTATATTTATATTCCTCATTCGGCTATTACAATTTAGTACTTATTACAATTTTTTGACTAGTCTTGTTGCCTATTTTCAATTCATTTTTAAAGTGTCCGGTGGCAGGATTCTGATGTTAAATTTAAATTTAAAAAACTGTCCTTCAGAAACTTTTATTTAAATAAAAATTTGATAGGAAAAAAAATTGCGATATACTGTCGTATTAAATGCTGTATGTACTTTTAAGTGTTTAGGTAATAGTAAACGCCATCTATCGGTAAAATTAGAAAAACTATTTAAAAATTATTAACGTTACAATATTTTGCCACGAAGTTAGTGTACATAGATTTATTAAAGGAGACTGTATATCAGTGTACTATCAAAGTTTTAATGTCCACTATTTAAATGGACGCCCTGTCGTGCTTTCAAGATATGAATAGTGATGTTTGAAAAAGATATAAAACGCTGCTACGCATTATGTCTGCTCTTTGTTATAATTTCTATAAGGAACAGTGTTTTTAAATAAGTAAAAATAGCGCTTATATTTAAGTTCTGTGTACAGAATAAGCTTGTTATATTTTAGTCCGTAACATGTAATACATATTTTTCTTGCTTTTGTCGAGAGTGTAGTCGACTGTCGCATAACTACCAAAGTCTATCTCATTAAAACTTGTGTACAGCGGGAATATTAAAAGTTAACATTAAAGAAACTTTATCATATAATATCGACATGAACCTTGTACATTATACGGTGATATTTGCTTACAGAAGGTATCTAAAAATTCTTGGAATTCGAATAAAAAATTAACTTAAATCTAAATTACTGTAGAAATCTCTTTATTCTAACGTCTGCTTGTTTAATCCTTGATTCAAATTTTCATAAGTGCTTTCAAAGTACCGAGTCCCGAGCTAAGAGTGGTTCCCTCATTAACGAGTCTACGAAAATGTCAATAGAGATGCGTGGAGGTAGATTTAATTTAGCTATCGTCCACTTTTGAATGCCTGGACAGGTATTCCGAAAAACCGTTATAGAAAATTAAAATAAATTGTTATTGACTGGGATCTTAACACTACTATCAATCTAAGAGATTAATGACCTTTTAGTGATGTGAAATTGTAAATTATAGTGAGCCGATCTGTGGCAACTTTTTTTTTATTAATTCCAATTTGTATCGCTATTGTTATTTTTTTTACAATATTTTTTTTTTCGCTTTTACTAAGCGCAGACAGTTGGGAGAGGGTTGTCGCTATTTGATACGGATCTTTCTTCTCCCAGCTGCGAGGCACGACAGCGTTTTATAACTTTTTACATTTTTTCTTATGGGTAAATACAGCTAAAATTTATACATATTAACATTAAATTTTGTAAGTTTTACTCAATTATATATTAGTTGGTACATTATTTTTTCACATAAGGTCACGTGGTTACGTCTTTTGGATTCGAGACGGGAGCAGTGTCTGAGTAAGTGATGAAAAGTCTGTATTGTGGAGTCGTCACATGGGCAAGTCTCATTATCGATTATTTTAAAACGGTGCAAGTACTGCTTGCAGTACCCGTGCCCGCTTAGTAGTTGTGTGAGATGGAAAGATGGCTCGATGAGTTTTCGCAGTTTGTTTATGTCTGTGAGTTTCGAAAGGATCTGTGGCAACTTAGGCCGCGTTCAAGTATCGCTGGCAGCAAACCATTAGTTTCTACTATGTCATCACATAGTCAAGATCGTGGTAAGTCACTGGATGCTGAAAGAGCAGCACCAGACATTGTGGAGACATTTAGAAAAGGTTTATGCCCCCATGTACCCCCCCATCGTATTTATGGGACAGAGCATTACAATCTTATTAATTTTTTCCACATAACCTTTTATTTATTTTATCTTTTCATACGTAGTATGATTTTTCTTTCTTCGTCTCACGATCTACAATTTTTCTAGCATTCCATATTATACTAATTTTCCTTTAATACATCGATTCACTTTCATCACCTCGTTCCTCAACTATTATAAATAAGGCATATGCCTTGCAATGGGCAGCTATTGCCTGATATGATGATAATGATGATATTTACCGGTATCGCATTTCACAGACAAACATCATGTTTGGTGAAAGATTAAAAATAACTACTACAGTCTTTAACATTTAAGAGCCAATTGTCTGGACGCCACGAAAGAGCGTTCAGAAAACTTCAACCGTCCGCTCCGATTTCGTGGATAAATATTTAAGCACACACATATTGGAGTGCGGTTTTATTTTCTTTGAAAACTCAACATTCCGAATCTTTTCTGTTTTTTACTCGGAAAATATCGCGTCTGTTAAATAGACAAGTCAAATATTTAGTTTGCTTTTGAAGTGTAAAATCCTGAATTTTATCTATATTTATTTAGAGAATCGGTTTCTAATGACAGCACTGTTTTCTGATGTGCACAGGAGAAACAATTTTATTTAGCGACCTAAATTACTAGCTTTATGAATATGTGATTAATAAATATAAAATGATAAATAATAACATTAGGCGTGTCGATGCAAGGACTCATTACGACATATAGAATACGGATAGTCAATTGACTTTCAGCACAGCAACTTATTATATAATCACATAACGAAATAAATTACACAATACACTATTAATTTAGAATTAATTTATTTCTCGACACTTGACATCTCTAATCTAATACTATCTTTCCTATTTCGAAAGAAATTTTATTGATCGATGCTTTCGAACGGATATATTAAATAGGCCGCAAAAATGTTCTTCTCGGGTCGTATATGTCCGCGGGCCGGGAATATAATACCCTTGCTTTGGGATATAAACATAGTCTAAGAGATTACGACATAATGCTGTAGCAGCGAGCTTACATAGATATAACATTTCTTTTCTCATAATTGACTAAATGTACTATTTAAAAAAAATCACAAAATAAATCGCACTTTGTGCAATAACTAAAAAGGAATGTCACATGCTTACAAATATGTTTCCAAGGGATGGACATGGATGGGCAGCATTCTCTGCGTACCATTATACCAAAATACGATATCTAACTCGCCTGTATAGCACTGCGATTATGGTTTATTCCCCCATAGACATCTTTGGCGGAGGCCTATGTGAGTGTTTATGACCTGAAACAACGACGATGATGGAACTATCACGCATCTTCTCCCAACAGTCATTCTTATAAATAGGATAGAAAATATCTCTCTCTCTACTTGTAATGCTCTCTGTTTCTAATGTTTTATTTTTATTTTTGGAACAAACTTATCTCAAAAAAGTCAAAGTTATGGTCAAAGTTAAAATAGCTTAAACGAGATCATTACAATCCATTATTATATATAATAAAATACCATTGCATAAGGAAACTACCAGGAAAGCTATTTTTATACAATTTAAGGATATGGTTAGTAGATAAATGCTACTATACTGTTTAGGATTTTTTAGATGATATTGAGTAGAATAAATACGTTATGTAAGTTGTTAGTTATAAGTAGAATTGTTTTAAAACATGTATAATACCTAGTTACTTTTGCATGCCGTATTTATGCATAAAACTGTAAAAACCTTTTAACCATGTTAACGCAAATATTAATATTTCATTTAATTTATTCAAATTATTTCTAAAATAGTTTCTAAAGCACCATTTACTGGAAAAAACTAATGAGAAACTTAGTGACTTATGTAATTTTTTGATGATCATATTAAACTATTTTTTAAAATTAAAAGAATTAATTTTCAAACATCTTTATAGTGAACATATTTTAAAATAGAGTAATGTGTTTTTGGCACTGCCTTTGCTTAAATGTACATAGAGTATGTAAATCATTACATTCATTAAATCAGCCCATAGATGGTCACTGCAAGGTATACGACTCTATCAAAGATATCTCTGGAGGTTCATACCATAATCTTCATGCTTAGAGGACAGGTTGGTGATCGCAGTTTGGTTTTATGGTATCCAGAGGACGCAGCTTTCCATTCTCTGGAAACTTGTTTGTCAGCAGTGTAAATTATTTAATGGAATTAGGCGTTACCTTGCGAAAGTCCAACCTAATTTAAAAAAGGTCCAATATTTAGCCACTTCCGCACATGCAGTGGTAGTCGTGCAACAAAGTGCGCCGCCCGCCAGCCTGCTAAAAAATGCGTATGCGGCAAACAATGCGAATCACACAATTGCCACCGCTAAATTACTCAACACATTCCACACGAATAACAAAGTTAATTCCCTCGCTAGCCCGCTTAACGGTTACGGTTAAATTTAGAATTTGAAATCTGAATTCACACAGGACACTAATAAAGAGTAAAATTAACATAATAAATTATAAGGATAAGATGTAAAAATTAAAATTAACGCAACAGAAAATATGTTCGTGTTTTACTATTAGGGGGACCAGAAAGTAATGTCATTTCTGTCGAACATATTTTACAGAAAAACCGACTGATTTTTACCGCTTCGATATTGAAAATTTGTATACTTGTTAGCAAAAGGTTATTGATAATGAAGGTGAATATATTGTTGATTAGAAATAAAAACTTGTTAAAATTGTAATCGTGTTAATTTAACTTAAGAAAGCGACATAACTTTTCGGTCCTCCTAATATATGTGAGCGTGTTTGTTTATGTTCATATTCTTACATATGCACGTCACATATTTAATTTAATATTTATGATTTCCGGAAAAGGTTCGAAATAACTTATTAAAACTGTCCCTTTTTCCCACGTGAGGTGTCGCTTAAATAAGTTTTATCACCTAGTAGAGACCGAGGGTGAAAACTGTAAACTTTTGACTTTTTCCCTTGAGGAAATATGAAAACTACACTTAATAGTAATTTGAGCAAGTTAACGTTTATAATTGAAAGTTATATTATTTCTGTTGCATTTAAATTTATGCCTTTTTAAGAAAAAAAAATACAACCCTAGAGTTATTGTATCATAAATCCTTGATCATGACCGAACGGATTTTTCTAACAAATTGTCGGAAACAGAATTTTATTCTTCTTATTTTCTTTTTGTCTTCGGAGTTGAGCTGGGTAGGTAACGTGGCGAGGTTCGATGATAATAGGTGGACACAAAGGGTTATAAAATCGACGGGATCACGAGGTACCAGAGCGAGAGGCAGATCTAATGCCAGATGGGCTGACGAGATCGTGGCTACGGTAGATCACGGGTGTCTCTAAGTTGCTAAAGATAGAGAAAAATGGAAAGCTTTGGATGAAGCTTTTACCCCGATGCGGTCCATACAAACTTAGTATAAAATTATCAAAACTATTATTTAAAATTACTAATTTTAAGTCATTTATATGGAATCAAATAAAGCTTTATTATTATTATTATCATTTTCTTTTACACATCTAGTGAACTAGAAAGTAAAGGAAGGGCTGTCAATGGGAAGAACGACGTTAGTGTGTATAGCAGAGGTACATCTTCAATCTTCAAATTCTGATACCAGCTTACTGCAAATGAAAATACTAAATTTACAAGTGGTTTCATTTATTTATTTTAAAACTTATTAAACAAAATATGACTCAAGTGTTTATCTAAATCAAACCCTTAAACATAATCGAACCGATTTTTCTAATAAATTGTCGGAAACAGAATTTTATTCTTCTTAATTTCCTTTACACATTTAGTGAACTAGAAAGTAAAGGAAAGCCTATCCATTAAAAAAATGTGTTAGTGAGTACAGTGGAAGATACAACATCTTCAATCTTCAAATTCTGATTCTAGTTTTCTGCAAGTGAACTTGCTGAATTTACTAGTAGTTCATTTATTTAAAAACCTCTTTTACAATGTATATAAAACCGAAGGCATTTTATACCAGTTAACGGTTTAGGCAGGTGCAGAGATAAATAATGAAGGAAGGTAAAATAAGTAAATATCATAAAAGGTACAAAATAAAAATCAAATTAAGACGGAATATAATAACAAAGATATAATTTAACTACTTTTTTTAGCAAACTTGCTATCATCATGGCAATGCTTATTTTGAAAGCTTATATTAAGACGCAACCATTTCCAAAATCTCTTTTTTTATTTCTTTAATACTTCTTCAAACCACGACTATTCTTTTACTCAACTAATCATTTTAAATTATGTCAGACAAAATTCTCGTGGACATGTTAAAGTTGAGGCTTCGAAACATGATATGTCGGTACGCGACATGTTTATAAATGAAGTCCAATTACCAACAGTGTTCAGCTGCGTTGCGGAAGTGAGATGCGGACTCACTCGTGCGAGTGTAATCCGGTTTGTTAGAAACAACAGTGAAGTCGGCATATCAGTACTTCGCACTTATTTATCACATGAAAAGGGAAGACAGGATATTAAATAAATGTTAAGAACATATATCTACACATATAAATATAATTGGAGTGTCTGTTTGTACAATTAAAATTAACCGCTTTTTATTACATGAATACGAATATATATACGGTACAATGAAATAACATTTAGTTTAATTTTTTCTGTCTGTTCCGGCTAATCTCTGAAATGGTTCAACGGATTTTGACATGCTTATATTAGCAGATAGCTAATGTAATAAGGAGTAAATTAAGCTACTTAGGTTTATGAAATATTCTAATACAAACAAAATATATTTATTTGTTAAATTCCACGCGGACGAAGTCGCGGTCACAGCTAGTAATAAATGAATAATACACACTCTGCTTCTATAGTAAATCGCATCTTAAAGATTCTTAAGTCAGTCTTTATTAGTTTTTACTATCCAAACACTATTTACATATTATATATTTACATAAATATGAAGAAATATTTATTATTCTTTTATAAATAGTATATATTACTATGTAATATTCTAATAATAGATTAAAGTGTAAAATGGACTATTTTATTTTTTGCGTAATGTGGATTTATCCGTAGACGTGCCAAGATAACCGATACAGCACAGCTGATTGGTTCATTGGAGTGGTAGTGGTCGGTGTGATGGGGTATACGTGGGTCAAACTGGTCGTAGTTTTAACATTCGTTACAAGGAACATATTTCCGCGTATAGGGATGATCGTCCTGGAAGATCTCATTTCTCTAAATATTTATTAGACTCGGTGTTTGGCACTAATCGGTGTAACATAACTCCTGAAGATGCCCGGTGGAGGGGTGAAACACGTGTTGAGTGAATTAACGGTGGTATTTGTGTAATTCGTATTGTTTGCCGCACGCGCATTTATCAGCGGGCTGGCGGACGGTGCACTTCATTGCACGACTACTGCTACATAGCGGAAGTAGCTATATATTAATCCTTTTCTTAATTAGGAAAGACTTCCGCAAAGTAACGCCTGAATCTATTAGATATGGTAGTGGACAGGCTGTTGGGGCCTTAAGGTTCTGAAGAGGAGATCGTGGACCGGCAAGCGAAGGATGTTCACCGCCAGCACGGGAAGATCTGGTTTAGTTTATAATAATATATTTAAAAAAACTTTCGGGGCAGGTCCATGTTTTACAGCGGACCTCTTACTGTTCAAGTGATCATGATGTTATCGAAAAAGAAGGGTCAATATTTTTAATGTACATTTATAAATTACTTTGATAAAGCAAGACGTAATGTCCATATTGTTTTAACGTTGAAGCCTTTACTGTACTAGATGTCTTATATTCGACATATATAAGGCGTCATCAGGCTGTATTGTCATAGGAATCGTCGTCTCAATACAACTCTGATTATGCCTTTATCGTTTAAGCAACGCAAGCAGAGTTTCACAATTACATACATATATGTATAACGGAACCTTTATAATATCTTGTTTCGTATAATATACATTACACTTGTAATATGACTATATATTTATGTATATATTCACGTATGATACTGTGTTCAAAAAGAAAGATGAATTTCTTTATAAAATGTAAATTATTTATTTATTCTTCCAAATCAATTTAATTCCGTTTAAAGTTATTCCCGTCCGAAAATAACGAACTTTTGCCAACGCTTTTTTCCAATCGAAGCAGTTGGAATAGTCTTTTTCGATATAGCCTTCTTAAACTTCTTCGGATCAGTTTTTATCTCCTCAATTCTATTACAACTGCGTTCCCGCATTGGCCTTTTAAGTTGTTGAATAGCCAGAAGCCACACGTGGCAAAATACGAGTACAGTGGTTGGAGAACGATATGAGTCGAATTTAAGCCGCTTTTTTTTCCAAAAAAAAATAAAATAAACGATCTTTACACTAATTAAGACTTAACGTTTTTGAAAACTGAAACATTTGACAACCCGTGTAACACGTGTACACTCGGATAAAATTAAACATTTTATCAAACAGACGCTTTGCAAATGTTATAGACAGTCCTATCAACTTTTGAAAAAAATAACAGCCTAATGCCCGGGAGTTTTGAATGACACTTTCATCTAACTTTTCATGATAAAAAATAGTTTAGACTTAGAGTTTAAAAGCTTGTCCATTATTTTATTTACCTTCTATTTATTTATGCAATTCATAGTTTAGTTAATAGTAGTTTTTATAGATAATTTTTTTGTTAATGATTATGGTGACGAAAAACCATACGGTAGAACGAAGACGCAATGGAACGATTTATTGAAGACAGACATGAGCCTTTTTAAAATACTTCAAAACATATAGTCGAATAGAATGAAGTAGAAGTGGAATATATGGAAAGGAGACTCTACTACTATGAGAAAGAAAGACAAAGGGGTAGGAAGAAAGAGAGAGAGGATGTCTATGCGCAGTAAAATATTTAAAACAAATGCTACATTGACAAAACGAATAGAATGAGTACCTAATATAATAAAATATTCAAAAGGGCGACACGTTAATCTCGAACTGTGTATATAAAAAAAAATTCGAATAAAACTTCCAATCCAGTTGATTTATATCACAATTAAATTCGCGTAAAAGTGATGGCCCCCTACTTTTGTTCCAATTGTAAACGCTGGAACAATTTCCATATTTTATTACCTTCGGAGCACTCGCAGTGGAACGCTTTTCATGCGAATACATGACCGTACGAAATAATCCATTGTGGTAACCGCGATTTAAATGGGTTTTGAGTGAGGAATGTTATAATACAAAAAAAAATAACGTTTTGTGACACCGTTTAGTTTTGTGTACTTTTACAATTTGTTATTTTTCAGCACGAATTTAGAACTAAACGAAAATGAAAAAAATATTAGTTTTTATGCTTATTGCGACTTATAAAAATCGTTTTATCTTCACATTGGCTGTGGTTTTCATTTGCAAATTCGTAAAAGCTCTAGATGCAGGCCGGTTTCAACAGGTCTTATTGAGAGTAGGTATGTCCAGCTGTGAACGTGCTTTGACCGAAATTTATTTATTTATAGCAATGATTCCCAAAATGGTCTATATCGACTCCTAGCGGTCTATGCCACCTGCAGAGGGTCTACGTCTGCGAAAAAAAATTTAGGGGTCCATGAAATGAAAATGGGGGTCCACGATTGTGGATCTCAACACATACACTGATAGTACCGATTTACTTACATCATACTATCATATAATATCAAAACATTTACATTATTTATAAAAGTACCTATGAAGTAAAAAAAAATATTATATATTTTTATAAAATTGTGTAAGTTGTAGGATGTTGGTATTCGCTTTGTGGTCGCAATACATTTTGAACTTGTAAAAACCTGAGAGTCGCAGTCTCAGAGCTTCGCTACCTTGCACTGACTTGTTCGATTCGTCACTCATCATCGTCGTCGTGGATTTAAGATTAACCCTTACAAAATTGACGACAAATGTTGATAATTTATTATTAATGCATCAGGTTCATCCTTCTCACTAAAAATATTGACTTATTGCTTATATTATTTTATTTATAGTTTATTTTATGTTTATTTAATGTTACGTATATTTTACATAACAGTTTTAATTTAAATTCAATTAATAAATGTACAAACTAACATGTGTTTTTACTTTAAGTTTTTAACACTAAACTTCATTATAGTTAGAAATTTACAGGAAATCAATATCAGGTAAGTAGGGAGTCTACCCAACACGGAAAAACATGGCAAGAGGTCTACGACACAAAAAAGTTTAGGGAACTCTGATTTATAGTATTAAATAACAGCATATTTACAACTATAAAACTTTCACATTTATAACTAATCACGCTTTATTTTACAAGCAAACAGTAATAAGCGTTTTTACTCTAAAGGTTAAACCGTTAAAAGGCCAGTGTCAAAATTAGTAAAAGTCATTACAAAAAGTTTGCTTCACAAAAGTTCGTCTAAATATTGTGAAATTAGAAGGGAGCTTTCTGCCAAAACAGATTTGAAACATGTGTTGTGCTTGCACTATTGAATTTATACAAATATCTAAAACGGCTTACGTTCTTTTCTCAAAATATAAAGTAATTGGTTAATAGTGAAACAGTTTTAAAGGGGTGAATATATAGCTCTTTAGTTAGTAAAAAGCTTTATTATATATCTAATCACCTTCTATAAACTGATCATTCTGAAACTCAATTTAGATCTCGTTATAATTATTGATTATTTCTAAAGCAATTTTTTTATGTAGTTGTAATGGAGTAGGTGTTTGTCTTCCATCTCACTTGATGGAAAGTGTAAATGGAGATGTAGGTGGTATACGCTCATCCAAAAGAAACCTCTTCACTCAACTCTTAAAGGCTCCAGAGTTTATCTTATCAGGAAAAACAGACCCAGACAGGTCGTTCCAAATCTTGGCGACTCTCACGAAAAACGAGCTATCAAATCGTTTAGTTCGACTTTTGGGTATGTCAACAACGTATGGATGAAACTCTTGTCTGCGCCTGGTTGTCTGATAAACGAATGGAGATGGCTCGATCGTTTCGAAAAGAGCCTTCGAGCACTCTTCAAAGTGCATCCTATAAAAACCGATAAGCTGGCAACTCGATGCCATTGATTTTTACGTATGGATGAAACTTTTGTCTGCGCCTGGTAGTCTGATAAAGGAATGGAGATTGCTCAATCGTTTCGAAAAGAGCCTTCGAGCACTCTTCTAAGTGCATCCCATCCCAAAAAACCGAGAAGCTGGCAATTCGACGACGATGCCATTGATTTTTGGATAGTGTACGAAGTCCAAGGTATAGGTATCCCCAAGATATTGCCTCTAAGACCGGTCTTGCACTATGCGCATCTATTGACTTTCCATGATCTTAACTATGTCGTCGGTTGACTTGGTGGGGAGCCTACTTATTCTGCGTCTACCTGCCTGTCTACCTGTCACCTGGACGTCATCGGTTGCACGAACGATGTGCTCCGCCTTTTGCCACCTTAGTCTATCAATTCTTTGAGATACTTCAGTGATCTTGTTTATTCTACGGCTACTTCTTCTAGCGAAGCTCCGCTAAGCTTTTCTATTGCTCTCTAGATAACCTTGTGTCTTCTTATTAGGCCCAATGTAAGTAACTTTACATTATTATTGACAGCTAATGTGCTATACATTCACATTATACTTACAACGTCAACCAATATTAAACCTTTATGTATTCGTCCAAGGAGCTGGTGCTCTTCCTGAGTAGGCGTCCTTGCTCTGGGGAGAATATCTCGAAACAAAGAAGCTCTGTACTTGATTTACATCCAAGCCAATTAATAAGTTCTCATTAGTTAAGACTACGGTACAGAGGCAGGTTCTAGGATGCTCACCATCCACGAGTCGTTGTTAGTCGAACAACAGAAGCCTTCAGGCTGTATAACAGTGTTCATCGTGCGGTGGTAGCGATATCACGTCACATGATCTCGTGCGTGTATTGCACGGAAGAGACTTAATGCGATCGCAAGATTCATCGATGTGGTGAATATGGCAACCACCGCACGGATTCCGGCGTACAATGAAGATGGCAATTTGGAGCAGGGATGAGGAAGTGTTCACAAGAAACGTAACGTTAAAAACTCGACATTGTTAGAGCGTCGTGAATAACAAAGAAAACACCAATGATTTGTAAAATAAGAAATAGTATAAGAGACTTAGTAAACAATGTAACATGTAGAAACGCGAGAAAAAAATGGACGTTAATATCTGAGGTATATAGAAAAAAAAAGTGTACACTAGGCGAGCTCTGTTTCACTCTATACATAAACAGAAGTTCAGGTACATTTATATATCAATAAAAACGAAACATTTCTCGCCTAAGGAATAAACAACATAAATTAATAAAAAGTAAAGACTGAATTTTCTTCGGGAGTTTCAGGGATCTCGTGAAATTGTTAACAGCCCGCTAATGGACTTTTCATAGCAGTTTTTCTTTTTCAGTCTTAACTAAATGGGCTACCTAATATGATTTATCTGTTATAATGAACAGGTTTATTTATTAACAATAAAATGGCCGTCTGTTACATTTTTTATATAGCCTATAGCACAGTAGTTATCGTCTCGTGATAATAGGACGTGGGTTTGGATGTCCACTCGTGGGAGAATCGAGAATTTTTGCAATAAAATTGTTTAAGTATAATATTTATTTTAAAAAAGTCTCATACGATGTATGTATGATGGCGGATTTAATGACGAAGGATTTTTCTACCAGTTGACCGTTTGGGCGAAGCAGAGATAAATATTATCAAAGAAAAAAAATCAAAATGTGAAGAAAATTAACTAGTATTTACTAAAAATAGTCGTAGTCAAGAGACAGTAGATACTGCTCTCCATGCTCTGAAAACTTGTTATCATTGGAAATCCTATATAATAAATATATAATATCTGAATTATATAAGTTTGCATTACGAGAATTGAACCCGCGACCTACGATCGCATATCCCAGTCTTCTACCACTGGGATATTACTACTTATATTTGTTCTAAATCGCTTTAAATCTTGATACATAGAACAAAGCTTTCTTGATCTTTGCCGTGAAGTTATAATTTGTCGTAGTAAATCGTGCTAAATGTGGTGTAGTAACATACTACTCACTTCTCCCAAAAGTGGAACTCTACCTGAAGAATCCGAAGAAACGAATCTATGGGGTGTCATTATCGCATAATGTTCTTTGTAGTAGAATTAAAGATTAAGTACTGTAAATATCAGTATGCGCTTGAGCGATCACTTGCGCAGTACGCGCGAGCTTGCAGTCCAGTTTGCGCATCGATGTGAGAAATTGCGCAACTCCGACCGTCGGTGCGTGAGGAGAATTTACTGTTTGCTTTACCAGTTGTAGTACTGTCTGAAACAATGCATTTCTTGCTTGAAAAAGATCAAAGATTGTCTACGAATCAAAACGGTTTCGTACATTATTGTGTAATTCAAATTTACACTTAAGATCATGTGTCGCGGATTTGATTCCAGAAGAGCATATAGGTTTTGTAAATCATGTAATATATGATAATTATTCACTTGTTGTTTCATAATGCAATAGTTTATAAACTTGTTAATAAAGGTGGTAATAATAAAATGTAATGAATGAAAATTTTATGACAGTCTTGCTGTTTCATAGCCAAAGTAATTCTAAATTCAAAATGTTTTTTTTTTATTTTTGTTTTCTTAATTTTTAAACGACTCTGCCCCGAAGAGATTAACAATTTCTTCGAGTAGATTGCTAAGTAACTCATTAATATAACCTCTTTGGTTGTTTATTCAAATTCTTTATTTGAATAGGCTGCTACAAGCACTTTTGAATCGACAATCTTTATAAAATGGCGGCATTGTTGTCCCTACAGGAAGCTACCACCTGTTATGAAGGTAGTTATGCTGAGAAAAGCCGCGAGAAACTTAACAGAAGCTCTTTACAAATATATAGTTTTATTAAGAATGCTTGACAATAATTAGCTTCCTGAGTGAGCATCAAAACATTTAATTTCACACGTTAACATCAGTATAGTATTCCTGGGTAGACTAATATACATTTTTCAATAATATTTTTAAATAAAGTTTGTAAATCTTTTCGGTGACAGATCTAAAATTGATTGTGGAATTTTATTGTACATATTTATACCTTGTGCCATATATGATTTATTTATTTTTTAAGACAAAAATTATCGATCATACAGCTTATTTTTATATCTTGTATTAATATCATAATGGATGTTTTTGCGGAAAAACAAAACAATATATATATTTATATATATATACACACACATATATATATATATATATATATATATAAATATATATAACATAAATAAAAATATAACACTTAAAGAGCGTATATGGTTCTTAAAGCGACATCATTGTCACCCCTTAGACCAATAATATCAAAGTAAATTACAAAGCTGTGGTCACAGTGCCCAGTCAAAGAAAGCGGTTCAGGAAATACGCACACGTATTATTGACTTAGTTATCAGATTCTGTGACCACTAGTGTAGGTTACAAAATGAATGAATAAAAATCCAAATTTAAATATGTACACCTGCTCTATTAGTGTAATCGAATAGTTAACAATTGTGACACATGATTGTGGCATACGGATTAGATTATCTAAATTGTCTTCTTCTTCTTTCCTTTTAGCCGATGGACGTCCAAGGCATATGCTTCTCCTAAATATCGCCACCATGACCGTCTCGCGCTGCTCACGTCACTTCCCGCGATCTTACATGTTGTCTCAGAACAACCCGTGTTTGGAACCACAGTAGCTTTAACTTGAAAGATATAGGAGACACTAAAATTATTCTATTTTTAAATTGTGCTATTCGTTCTTTATATGGCGTAGATAAGTATTCTTCTTTTCAGTTGACGAACGCCGATTGGAAGGTATACCTTCCCCACATATCGCCACGATTATCGTACTTGTTCTACCCGCGTCTATCGACTCCGCGCGATGTTTACTATTTAGTCGGTCCCCCTCTTGGGGGCCTTCTCACGCCACGTCTACCTTTCGGCTGACAGCCATCGGTTGCACGAGTGACGATGTATACTACGTATTACATAAAAATGATATAATTCTTAACCGGTCAATGTGAATACGGCTTTCTAATTGACATAGATAAAGTGTTCAGTTATACAGTAATACAGCTAAATGGTTGAAGATGACGATTCTCTTTAATAACTGTTTTAACGATACATATTTTAAAATATAAAAGAACAATGGGAGGATGATATTAAATAAATCAAAAATAAATTCAATTTCGCTTTATATCCCTTTACATATTTTTTAATATCCCATTTGACAATTTTAATAATTATAAATTAACATTATCGTCATTGTCGTCGTTGTGTCCATTCGTTTACGAGTGTGAATTATTGCGCCAATTAAAATATATTTTGACGGCGAATAAAATTGAAAATGCTTTTCATTGTGAAATATCACGAACAATTTGATTTTGACCTCGAGAATTAACTATTAATTTTTGTATAAATAAACATGTTCTTTTAATAAAGGATTGATTTTTTTACAAGTCATAAATTGACCAATTTTTTTATTAGTCTTTGGGATACTAAATTTTAAATTTATTTCAGGAACGAATTAATAGTAACACATTAATAATTGTGATAAGTGATAAATGTGGGATTCACTATGTGATCCACAGTCTAAATTTGTACTCGAGGTGAAGGCTACGTAAAGAAAAATATAACAAAAGTAAATCTAATAAGTTTACAAAATTTGTTACACTTCTACTATTTCCATACTATAGTTATCTGGAAGAAATTGCCACGTGTGATAAGAGCGCCCATTGCACTTTTTTCTTTACTATTATGCAACTATGTATATATTTTCTAGCGTGTACAATAAAGAGTATTAAGTTAAATAAAAAAATACGTACGTACAAATGTTTATACTTTAATTATTCAGTATTATAGTTGTAAGTTCGACATATGAAATTATAAGCAAATAAATATCACTGGTTAATATGGATAATAGGTATGTGCAGGTTTGAATGGAATCCTGTGGAGGCGAGTACGCTCGTGGAATACCGGGTATAGCAGTCAGAGCGGCAACTCTTGGCAAAAGAGATCGGAAATGCCATCATTTGCAGTTATGTGGAAAAGTCGCTTGAAGGTTTAAGGCCTCTTTATGTCAGACTGTCAAGGTCAAAACAGAGATAGCCGAACTTGATATAAATAGGTCGTACCGCTTGGTCAAGACGCTGTCAGCGCAAAGGTGCACATCTCGACCGCCTTCTGAAGAATGGTATTCACCTACCCACAGAGCTTTCAAAGTGGGGGGTGTATTAGGTGGGGGTTTTAAACTACACTAGTTTCAGTGACTCTGGGATGGAAATTAAAAAAGGTGCCCGGGAAAAGGAATGATGGATTGTTTTGAAAAATTTATTCCGAAAATCTATTTTTATAATCTTATTCATTTCTTTTTTTTTAAATGTCACAGTTAAAATTTTAACCATGTGCATGTTGAGCTTTTTTATGTCAATTTAATTCGCGATTAAAGTGTAGAAACAGTATACGTAGGTCAGTAAATGTTCTCACACAAACGACTGTCCATCAAGTGGACGGACCTCTGCTCATAAAGTATATTTACGACCTCGCAAACTATTCCCTTTATGGTCGTCCCATTAATTCTTCTCATCCCTGTCTCACTTGATAGCAGCCATAATCGCCCGGACAAGACTGTACGCAAGCTGACTTAATTTGTAATTTCACCAACCGCGCGCCGGCTTTGATCCTCGTCGCGGAGTTAATGACGTAAAGAACAAAAAGTACACGAGAATAAATAATTCATAATTTATTTGTAATAACGGCTAGATGCAAAAAAAAAATCTGACCTCGTAACCTTTCATTTACAGTGCTACCGAAACCGGTATACCGCGCGTTAGGAAGGTGTGCTGCGAGACGGGGGAACATCGACCATTCTGTACCACTAGTCCGCCATAACGCTTATTTCGCTTACGCTATTTATCCACCCGCCGCCGTGCTCTCCTAAGGCGTGGTACAGCGATTTCGGTAACACTATCATGCTAAAACTACTTTAATTAAATTTAATATTTATATACACAATGACACTATCAATTATATGAATTAAAAATACATAGCCTATATAAATAGATAACAATCTTGTTTATTTTGAAAAGAGTACAATAAATATATTAACAAAGCGAAGTACATAACCTTTCTCTAGGCTTGTGTATTGGCACTCTTATGTAATGTCTTTGTATTAAAGCGTAATAAATGTATAAATTTTATGAAATCAAAAAATGTAAATAAAATCTATTGCAATGTGAAAGATTTTTAAACAATACTCTTTGGTATAAACTTCTTTAATACCGTATTAAGGATAATGTAAAATTATCACGGAAGTAACAAAACCCGGTCTAAATTTATTGTGATTTATTTTGCTTCACAGAACAATTCGTGTTTGGAACTCTTGTAGCTGTGATTTGGAAGATACAGTCACAGTGTCAGTCTGATTCTATTTTTAAATTGGACTATTCGTTCTTCTCATGACTCAAGTAATCTTCTTTTCAACTGATGGACGCCCACTGGAAGGAATACGCTTACCCCAAAGATCACTACGATGACTTGTCTTTACTACCAGCTTCCAGCGATATCCCGTAACCTTAACAGTGTCGATGGTCACCTATGGCGGGCCTATCCAAGCCACGTCTACCGGCTGAGAGTCACAACTTTAGAACCCTTCAGCCCCAACGGCCTTTGGTAGCACGGTAGCGATTACACAAATAATCACTAAATAAGATAAGATAAGAGAGTAAAGATATAAATAATAAAAATTGATAATGTGGTTTTTTATCATCAACATTTCAGCATGTGAGACGTCCAAAGCTGGACAGAGATCCCACAGCCTCCATCTTCTTGAAAGCAGCCTGCATCTTGCGTCTTTCAACAACCTTAACAGGGTCTTTTCTCCATCTTGTTTGTGGACATCTGTTAGTATTTCTGGTCCGTGGTCTACACATCAGAACCTTAAAGTAACGTGGCTTGCCTACTATCACTTCAAACTGTCAATTTGCTGGCCACGTCATCGTGATCTGTGAATTAAATTACCAACGACGCGGCGTCACAAACAAGCGGTTAAACAAACGCTAGTATTCAATAGACTGTTTAAATGATACGAACAAATAGTCGCAAAGTGACCGTTAGAACAACGTTTAGCGGAGTTACAGTCAATTAGTGTGCCGCAGCTGCGAAATGATGGCGTCGTTAACATATTTAAACGTGACATTTGGTAATCGTAAACATAGAGTTTTGTAATTTGATATTTATTTATTTATTTACGAATTGTACTGATATCTTTGTACTGCTAGAAGTTATTAGCCCATCGCATTTGAATAGAAATATTAAATTAATATAATATTGATAGTGCGTAAAACAGATGGCTGTCAGAGCCTTGGTTCTGGACTGGAGATTACGAACCGATATATAGATAGTGCAGTGTATGACGTCATCCGACAAGGTAGATACATATTGTTAAGATCGTCGAAAGAGACTCGAAGCCACTTCACACAGATCCTATTAGAAATCTATGTGTGAAATCTATTAGAGGTAGTGGACGTCATATATCGTCCTACGGCTGAAATAATGTTGTTGATGATTTAAAATAGATCACTTTATTTATTTGATTAAATGTAAAATAAAAAAAATAATGCTATGATAGGCAAATTTGACTGATGCCTTTTAAAACGACAATATAAAGCCGTGAAATGACAAACGCGCGAAGTTCATAGCGAACTGTCAAATATCTGTCAAAAAATTTTCAATTTTTTTTTAAAGTTTTTCCATAACAACCATTCAAAATGTATCATCGAAATTATAAAAAATGTATTAAACCGGTAGAATCGTTTTAAAGTTACGTCGTGATAAAGGTAAATAGGTAATAGAGAGAAAATAGAAATATGGTTGTACTTTCAAAAGCCTACCGTTTTCTATTAAACATTCTATAACTGCGAATAAAAATCTGTTTATATTAATAAATTTACTGTTTTTTACTACATGCATAACAATTATGTATTCAAATTTTCATTCTTGATAAGAACTTATAATTGTATATTACTCTAAGATATACTTTTGTATTCATTATGAGCGACGATGAGTTTGATTCTTATCAGATCAATATAATATCAATGCATTGGCGTCTGTAAATTATTCCACTGCAATGCGCTGAAACAAACGCTTCGACCGTATGCGGAGAAGCTTGTACTACGGTAACATACGCTCATGAGACTATCATAGCACGAGAGTAAAGGAGGAAAAAGCCGAAAGAAAATGTGGAAATAACCTAAAGTGAAAGAGTTAAAGTGATGATATTGAAAAAAAAGTGAAAAACAAAGAAGAAAAGTGAAAATCGAAGGAGGTGATGGTGAAAAAGTAAAAAAGCGGGGAGAGAGAAGGTGTAAAGTTATCGAGAAAAAGTGAAATATGTACGACGCATAAAAGAAATAGAAAGCGGGAAAAATAGCGGATTTGAAAGTAATTGATTCTAGTTCCTTTCAAATAAGGTTCTATTTGCATTCACGGCGTACACAAATCATGACTACAAAATTGAAAGTAATATTAATAAATAAATAAATTCGTTCGGGTATTCTATTTTATATTTTTTTTATTATGGATTTCACTACAAAATTAACAATTTTACATGCAAATAAAAAGCAACCAGAATAAATACAAGTCAAGTTAACTTTTCCATGACTGGCAACTACAAGTACGCCTAAAAAAGAAGAAATAAAAAAAAATTATATCAACTTACATAAACATTAATCTACTTATATTACCTTAATATAATTTAAAAAAATTGAGGTAATTATTGCTCTATAATAAACTATTTATTTATTTTGCAGGGTTGTTTATTTGATTTAAGCATGTTTGAAAATATTTTTTTTTGTATATAGAGACTAGCTCTTTTTTATATGTTTTTTGATGGTTTTAGCCCATAGACATCCTTTGCAAAGTATAGATATCTATGGAAGGATACCAAAATCGCTATGCTTGGCATGCGAGTTGGCGATCGCAGTGCGACATTATGGTACACAGAATTCGCTGTTGTTCTGGCTTTGGAAACATATTTGTAAGCGGTGACAATCCTATATAATTCATTCACAAAGTGTTAATTATAAAATATTTTATCCCGGGAATCGAACTCGTGGTCTGCGATCGCTAAACATATACCGCCAGGCTACTATTGCTCATTTATTAACAAAATACAATTGGCAAAGTGTTTAACATTAGATGTATTATTTAATAATAAATTAAGTTTTTCTCGACATCTACATCGTTTGTCGTCAAATATCTGTTTCTCATGTATGCATCTCAGGTTTCATCAGTTCTTTGTAGATAGAATGTCAACGTAACTGGTAGACCACCACTGCAGCCAGTGCATGCAGGCCGCGCATGCAAGCAGCGCATGCAGACAGCGCATGCAGGTTATAGAGGCGATTGGAGAAAGGCCTATGCCTTACAGTGTGCGTTTATCGACTGTGAAGAAGAAAGGTGTCAACTCGTGTGTCAATAAGTATATTTAAAAAAAGAATATAAAGCATATTTAATTATTCAACGCCTTTACCACAGTTAAAGATTTTTTAAAATGTTATTTTTATATTCTTCGAATTCAAACAGCCTAGGTCCTATATCCCAGTTGTAAATACATAACTAAAGCTACAAGTGAACCACGAAGTTTTTTATTGCCTCCCAAAGCAAACGTTTTGGTTAGTTACAGGCGGAAGTCTAGAAAGTGGTCTCCCTTAGGTCATATCTTCTAATTCCTACTTACGCTGAAACTACTGAAATGCTCGTATGGGAATAACTTTCATACGATAAATTTATTTAACATAGTGTCTATCTAATGCAATTTTAAGGCGGAATGCGTTAAAAATAGAGTGAAATACTTGCACTACAGTCAGTGTTACAAAATTACATACAATTCAACCATCAATGATCGAATATTACAATAAATTAAAAAATAAAATACAAGACATTAATAGTCAAAATACCACAAAAAGGTTTTACTTGATGTTAAATTTGTTTACTTCTCCAATAAGTACCATTCAGCAACAGTTTAGTTTCCATTTTTTCAGAATAGAGCTGTGGTAAAACCTCGCCTTTCCTCTACATATCGGAGTTTTGAGTTTTTCGTTCAAATAGAAAAGACGGTGATTGTTTTAATCACCGAAAAAGTGAATAAACGGCGACCATAAGGCTGCAGTCGCTGGTCCGAACAGATCGGAAACACGCTTGATACCATAGTAGATAAAGCAATAGACACTGTCGAAGACCGGCAAACATAACGTATGATAAAATGACAAGCTTTCCAACAATAATCACAATCCTCACTAGTAAGGGATACGAAGTAAGAATGAACAGGTGTCAGGTTCAAGGGCTTTAATGTTATGGGTCTTTATCAACTATGTAAGAAAAGGACCAATATTTAGCCATTTCCGCACATGCAGTGGTAGTCGTGCAACAAAGTGTACCACCCGCAGGCCGCTGATAAATGCGCATGCGGCAAACAAATACGAATTACACAACTGTCACCGTTAAATCACTCAACACGTGTTTCACCTCTCCAGGGGCCATCCTCAGGAGTTATGTTAGACCAATTAGTGTCAAACACAGACCGATTAGGCTGGCGGGCGGTGCGCTTTGTTGCACGACTACCACTACATATGCGGAAGTGGCTAAATATTGGTCCTCTTCTTACTTAGGATGGACTTACGCAAAATAACGCCTGATTCCATTAAATATTCATCAACTATATAAAGCATACTCGGGAAGGCAACTACACAGCAAGTTCACGGACCCTTCCGCTTTGTAAATTCATCTCAAATGAACCTGTAAAAGCCTCCGGGAAGCAATTCTATACAACAATACGCGACTACACGAAGTGGTTACGTATAACTAAGACAAAACGACGGTGACGAGTGCTTCCCGTAGATATTTTTTGGGGAAAGTCTTCGCTCTGAAGTGACAGTCTTAAATCAATTGGATAATAATTTATCGACAATGGTAAAAGCGAGTTGTTGAGTTTTAATTTGAGTATTAAGATTCCGAAGTGTAGATAGTACACATAAACAGACAGACAAAATATAACGCCTTACTGATACAATAGTTAAAAAAAAAACAAAAAAAAAATTAACCCAGTTATTTCCGGCGTGCGTTGTACGTGTTAATTACGTAAAGTGTTAATTGCCGAGCCTTCACGGAACATGTGTGTGGATGACCGTGTATCTGATGTTTTGCGGTTTTCTTTTTAATATTACACTACAGGTTTTACATCGTTTTTATTTAACTGTATTTCTCATCTGTACACTTTACTGTGTTAAGTTTTGTAGTCATATGTAAATTTTAGTGTATTTTTTTTAATTTCAATTGACAAAAATTTATGTTGGGTTTTAAATAAATAACTGACATAAAAATTACGCTAACTTACTTAAAATGAGAATTTTAAATTATCATCTTTAAAATCGAAAAGTGTCAACCTCGTGCGTGGACGTCTTTCAACACGAACGTGAAAAGGATTCGCGGCAATAGATTCTAAGCAGCCACTTCGCTAACTGTGCCGTTACCATAGCTGGTCTACGCCAGCTAAGCTGCCGGAGGCTGAGAGCCTGGTTTTTTTGTTTATCACCTGGAGTACATATACATATATGTTCTAGTTTTCGTCTATCTCTTTCATTGCGAATATGTTGGAAAGACACTTTTGCTCATCTACTATGAAAATTTGTAGTCGTCACGTATGGTAGCTAGAAAAGGAGAGAGAAGAATTATTTTTTAACAGTACCAGCATAGCTAACAGATACATAATAGTCTTTTTATATGAAAACTAGCTGATCCCGCAAACGTTGTTTTGCAAAAAAATAAAGTTTTTAATTAACAAATATAAGATAAGGGTTGATTGTAGAGGAATGAAAATTTAGGTTTGTATGTATTTTTGTATGCTGTATCATAATAAAATAAAAACCAAAAAAATTGTCTAAAAAATTAAAAATAAAATTTAGGGGTGGACCACCCTTATCACTTAGGGGTATGAAAAATAGATAGTAGCCGATTATCAGACATACTAAATACGCATGAAAAATTTGGTAAAAATCGGTCAAGCCGTTTCGGAGGAGTTCAAGTTCGAACACCGTGACACGAGAATTTTATATATTAGATTTGTTTCGTAAAACAATCAATAATCAAAATGTGATCTCCAATAAGTGTAAATAGATTACATTAGTTTCACCATAATGATGTTCTGTTTGTATGAATGTTGAAAGCCTTTTTATAATATCAATAATTCGGTGGCAGTGTCCGAAAGACTCTGTAAACATTTGCGTAAATTGAACCGTGTTACACGTAATTACTTTGTTTACGACGGCCTGCCAATCAATCGAGCGGTCGTAAAACATGTTTATAGTTCGGCAAATTAAAGGACTCGCCCATAACTTAATGTCGGTTCGACTCGTAAAACTCACTTTATGAAGCTGTCATTTAAAGTTGTAACCCGAAATAAAAACTTAAAAAAGGCTATAACCAATTTTGAAGGTGTTACAATTATTTATTTGCCAGGTAATTCCTAATTATATACCAGATTACACAGAGCTGTATTAAAGTAATTTTTATGAAAGTAATCACCAAAAAATACTGTCTATGTTTGTTGAGGGCTCGCTATATATTCAAGATTCCCCTAAACAGAAGTCTAATTTAATTCTCTTTTCAATATAGATTGTACACAAGTGACAACTGTAAAAGATTCTAAATGGTTACTGTACATATGAATGGATTCACGAATAAATAAATAACAACAGGTAAACTGCAATCGTCTAACAGAACAACAAATAAATAATAAAAAATTAAATCCACTACTGTAACATTAATTATAAGTGTTGCATCTTAAGACCAATTATCAGTTAAGATAACATATTTCTTGACACTGGACACCAAACTAAACGATGCGGTCTACAATGCCAAACAAAAACATGTAACGCAGGCTAATGAAAAAGAGATTACTGCATATCCAGGAGATCACAATCTTCAGTTATAAGAGAACAAAAGAAGTAAATTAGTAATTATTTAATGGAATCAGGCGTTATTTTGCGGAAGTCCATCCTGAATAAGAAAAGGACCAATATTTAGCCACTTCCGCACATGCAGCGGTAGTTGTGCAACAAAGTGCACCGCCCGCCAGCCCGCTGATAAATGCGCATGCGGTAGACAATGCGAATTACACAACTGACACCATTAAATCACTCAATACGTGTTTTACCCCTCCACGGGGCATCCTCAGGAGTTATGTTACACCGATTAGTGCCAAACACAGAGTTTGCATGCGCATTTATCAGCGGGCTGGCGGGCGGTGCACTTTGTCGCACGACTACCACTGCATGTGCAGAAGTGGCTAAACATTGGTCCTTTTCTTACTTAAATTAGTAATTATTAAAGTTGTTGAATCATCAAAAGGAGCTTAAAGTATTGTAGCCAGCGTTAATCTTGTTAACTAATCTTTTCAATTTAATTTAGTTAAGTCCTCGATTTCTTTTGGACTAGCTTATACTGATGTTCAAGTGGCAATTGCAGATTTCTAGGGTCGAAATGGACAAGGGACTTTGCCTAAAACCTCTGTTAAGGTACCGAAGTTCAAAGGCTTTCTCAGGAGTTTCAGATGGACGCTCTGGTGTGACTTGGTTCAAGAGTCTCCTCCTTGGGACTTCAGCTTTGGCTGTCGCTTGTCCTTGACAGTTCTCTTATATCCTGTGTCAATGTCAGAGGCACTCTTTTCAAGTTAATGACATCTCATCGCCTATTAATACAGCCACTTTATCTTAACGCAAGATAAAAATAATATAATAAAATAAAGGAATTTTAACGTAAATACAGTGACAATTATCAACGGTCCTCAGACAGTGAGATCTAGGGAAGCCATTAGGAATTTCCGTTATTTCGCCCTCTCAAAGCTCGTCTATATTTCTCTTTATTCTTCATTAAATAATATTGGAGAATTTCGTAAATCAAACCTGTTATTCTTTATATATTAGTATATTAAAATGTTGATTATCTGAATTTAAAACATGTATTAATAATGCTCACAATAAAAGAGGACGAAAAACACTTTATTTAAGTTAAGTTAATTTAAGATTATGTTTAAGTGGAAAAGACTAATATTGAATTAATCGAAATTATGATAAAACTTCTGGAGGTGATATAAAGATCGGGATGTTAGGAATCCCCGTAATTTTATTTTAAAGAGTGCCATTATAGAGTAACTTAAATTTATTTTATTGTGGGCGCCTGGCCTCTTTCGTTTTTGACATGACTTTTGCTAAGTCAGTTCGTTTTACGTGTTAATGCTAATTTATGTTTTATGTCTATCATTTTTCTCATGATGTACACAAGTTGTATAAATGATCTGATATTAATAGAATATACAAACAAATTAAAGACACGTAAAAACTTTAACAGATATCTTTGAACTGAATTAAGTGATTTTAAAACGAACAGTAATAACATTTTAAATTTGAAATCATTATGTTTAAATTTAATGCAACTAGTAGAGAGCGCCTGTGAAAAGTCGTAATGCAAAATATTAAGAAAACGAATCTTGTTTGTTGCCGCACAAAAGTTTGCAGGCGCTTAGCGAACACCGTCCCAGTTAACGAGATAAACCCGACGTAAATAGGCTTACCGACCGCGTCTCTTTTTCAACCTATTTAAGGAAAACATCTTTTGATAACTTATCCTTTAAGTACGATGCATAAAGGGAGGTAATAAGTAAAAAAAACAAGTGATCTCTGAAGGAACAGCCTTTGTTGAACAAGATAATTACATATGTCAAAATTTGTTTTTTTTTTTTACATTTAAGCGTAGTAAAAGAAAACAAACAGTGTAATATACACAATAAATACAAAGAAAAATGAGATTTTCATGCAATCTATAAAATGTGATCTAGAGACTAAGAAATTTATGAGGAAAATAGTATGACGGAGAATATTTATTCATTTAGGAAAAATAATAGGTGAGGACTAGAAATAAAGAAAGGTTTCTTATACGTTTCTTTAGGCTTCATATTTTTTATAAGCAACTGTGTACGACTTACAATACACTCGTGTGTAATATTTCTAGTTCAATTTGTAATAAATGTAAAAAGTTCATGAAACAAAAATTTGTAAAAAATTCATGATCAAGCGTGAATGATTTTTCAAGTTATGATAAAGCTTCGTAACCAAATCGTCTCTTCCACTAGACTATCGAGATTTCCGATTGTAGGTCTCGCATTAGATTCCCGAGATACCATCTATTAAAGTTCATACAGTGTGCATTAACCCTTAAATGCATAATGATGAAAATGTGCAACATACCATTTAAACGGTATAAGTAGCAGTAAATGCATAGTGTTGTATATCTGCAACATAAGGTTTATCATTTAATTAAGTATAGAAATATTATACATGTATAAATATATTTTCCTCGGAATTGTAGTTTACCTATCTGCAAAATATGTAATTTTAAAATTTTTAAATAAAAATCATGCATTTGAAGGTTAATTATGTGAGATTACCACTGCTCACCAACAAGTTACCAGAGGATGGGCAGCAGCGTCCTTTGCGTAACATAACACCACTTATATTTCACTGGAGGAGGCCTATCCCCGCTGCAGGAAATGAATTGTTCTAACTAGTGTAATGTTAATATTGTAACAGTAAACAAAAAAAAATGCCTAGATACGTTGTGGGCTCTTCTCAGATCAAGGTGCCTTTGGAAACCATGTAATTTGAAGTTGAAGAATGTCATATAGAGGAATTCAATATGATTTTAGTTTAAATTGGGCTCTTATAGCATTCTTCTCATGATATATACAAGTGTTGGTTTAAATGATCCTATAATGCAATATAATACTGAGATCAAAAAGTAAAATGAATTTGTTTATAAAATGTAAATTCTTAATTTATTCTTCCCGATCAATTTCGTTTCTTACAAAGTCAAGCCCTCTAAGCATTCTGTACAGCCTTCAAGATCTTAGATAAGGTTTTTATCTTCTTAATTTGCTGAATAGCTAGAAGTCGCACGGAGTCAAATTAAACGAATACAGTGGTTGCGGATCGATATCAGTCAAGTTATTTTCAAATATTTTTCGATTTTGGCCCATTATTCCAAATTTATTTGATTATTCCAAAATTTTTACAAAAAGACGCTTGGCAAATTTTATAGGCAGTCCTACTAACCTAGTAAAAAAAATGTTTAACTGCCTTCCTAATGCACGGGTGTTTTAAATGTCAATTTTACTTTACTTTTGATTTCAGTAGTGATATGATTATATAAGAATTAAAAAATAAAATAAACTTTTCATTAATCTGACACAGATAAAGTTTCTAACGTTAAATCAGAAGGCAGAGTAACAGTAGTCTTGTATATGAACATGTATATACAAGACAGATGGATCACTCTTTTTTTTAATATACAGTAGTTTTAAATTACTAGGATATATATTCTTAGAAATTATTACTAAAACTTCACACATATCTGCTCATCTTAAATTTATTCATAATTAAAACATGAAGGTGTTGTACTGATAATATTGTCTGACCATTTGCGCAAAACCACTACCTTTTACATGCGCTATCAATAAAATTTAAAGTTATACAATTACACAAGGACTGTGAGAAAAAAATGACACTTTTAAATAAAAATAATATTCAAATACACGAAAGTACTTATTTTTATTGATAGTAAAACGAGAATAAATTTTAAAGTATTTTTAAAAACAGTTTTATAAATGTATTTCCCGAGTATACCGACGTAGTTAAGTCCATCCTTTTTGCGCGCATTTTTATTTTCAACTTACTGCATTTAGTAGTATACACTTGGATTCTGTTTCACATCCCGCGCGTCCGCCGTACGTTGTTGAGTTCTTTATTTTCATTTTTCTCCGGGATAAAGTTTTCTTTAAAATAAAATTTACCTGCTCCACTTTGTGTAAACGTGGGTCACTGGTAGCTTGTACGTGAAAGCTACCGTTGAGTATAGGTTTAAAGTTAAACTCGTGTTACATAAATGTATTAAGTATATGTTTATATATAATAATAATACTAATAATAAGTATCCTTCATATTATAGATTTTCAATAAGATCTATTTGAAAGCGGACACTGTCTTATCAAGGTTTTTTGTCCACCATATGGACCCACTACCGCCGTGTTCTCCACTCATCTTAAGGTCCTAGCAGCCATCCTTTCTGACTGCTATATGACTAGACCACTATTATTAATTTAATTAACTGAATCCGCTACGATCGCATGTCTCAATTCTCTACCACATAGCTATCCTGTACAATTAAGACTAAAAATTTCTTACACTAAAAAAACACTATCACATATATTGTATAAAAGTAGCACGATATTTTTAAAACAATAATGAAGCAATTTATTATTCCTCTCCATACACATCAATTACGTTCCCGTGTTACAAGCCTTTAACTTGGGAAGGCGGCAACGGATAAGCCGTGCTATTTAAGTGCACGATGGGAACTGGCCGCGGATATAATTCTGGCTGGAAATGGATTCGATTATTCGGAATTTGAATTAAAAAAAATAAAAAAACTTTCCACTAACCGCTGTTTTAAAAAATACCCCGACAATGCTATGATGATTATGTTTTTAAATTCCGAAGCAACTCTTTTTAGTTTTATAGCTTCACCTCATAATAACAATTTTTAACTTAAAATAAGACTAAGAAAGAGCCCACAACAAAATACGGTAATTAGAGAAATGAATTCCAAAGCCTTATTCATCATCATCACCATATCAGTGCACAGACACCCACTGCAAGGCATAGACATCAAGAACAATCGTCACGATCACCGATCCTGCGCTGCCTATATCCAGCGACCTTCCGCAACCCTGACTTCGTCAGTTCAACTAGTGGGGGGCCTATCCACGTTGCGTTTACCGGCTCTTTACCACCACTGCCACTACATACTTACGGTTTAATTATTAACTAAGAAAGGGACTAATATATAGCTACTTCCGCTATGTAGCAGTAGTCGTGCAATGAAGTGCACCGCCCGTCAGCCCGCTGACAAATGCGCGTGCGGCAAACAACGAGTCAAAGACTCGGTTTTTGGCACTGGTTGGTGTAACGTTTCCTGAGGATGCCCCGTGAACACGTGTAGAGTGAACTAAAGGTGGTAGTTGTGTTTCGCATTGTTTGCCGCACGCGTATTTATCAGTGGGCTCGCGGGCGGTGCACTTCATTGCACGGCTACTGCTGCATAGCGGAAGTAGCTATGTATTAGTCCCTTTCTTAGTTAGGATGGACTTCCGCAAGGTAACACGTGAATCTAATAGAGGTTTAATTATTATAATGTTATTAAACCTAACCCAACGTCAAGTGGCTAGGTTCACGTGTACAGGCTTTTGGTTGTCGCTCGAGAACCTTTCAAAAACTTATCACTAAATGAATATTTAGTCTGTATTTGAAATATATTTTACGAATATATGTTTAATAAACTACACACATTTATTATGCAGATTGATTAGATTTATCACTATTGCCATTAATATGAATCCAACACTTGTTAATAAATCTCGTAAGATGTAAAAAATTGTGATATAAGTATGTGAATGGTCATAGCTATGTGTTGACTTAAAACATAGTTTAGTTAAATTTAATACGTATGCCACTTCCTTAAGGTTTATTTCCAAAAAATCGATACAGGTACAACTCGTTAAAATGTCTCTTTACAATATTTAATGTGTTTGTCCCGTTGCGTACAAATTAAGGGTATCCCTTTATGAATATAAATAATATTCCACGCGTGACCGGTGTCGTGAATCGATTCACAGACTTTATTAATTAAATAACTTATCTTCGTCACATATTTAAGTAACTATCCCCCACTTGTTTCATATGATTTAAATTTTTAATGGAATCAGGCGTTACCTTGCGGAAGTCCATCCTAAGTAAGAAAAAGACCAATATTTATCCACTTCCGCACATACAGTGGTAGTCGTGCAACAAAGTGCACCGCCCGCCAGCCCGCTGATAAATGCGCATGTGGCAAACAACGCGATCACACAACCGCCACCGTCAAATCACTCAACACGTGTTTCACCCCTCCACAGGGCATCTTCAGGAGTTATGTTACACCGATTAGTGCCAAACACAGAGTCAATATATGATTTACGTAACATTGAACATGCTGAGGAAGATAGGTAAATTTTATATCTTTAAGTGATTTTAAGAGTAATATCGGGACTGGTGATCATAGGTTCGATTCCCGAAACGCAATCTTGTATAATACACACTTTTTGATTACATAGGATTGCTATTTATAAGTTTCCAGAGAACTGGCAGCAGCGTCCTCTGCGTACCATAATACCACACTCCGATCACTAATCTGCTTACCAAGCGTAGCAATTATGATATATCCTCTATATATATTTTTAGGGGAGCCGTATGAGTTGCAATGGTATCTATCGACTGAAGCGACGGATAGTAATAGTCTTAAAATGTGCAATAATGGTATCTTTCTGCTTAAAATCAATAACTCACAGAGCATCGGGCTCTAACATAAGGTAAGTGAGAGTGCGTCCCCAAATTCCTTAGGAAAGTTGCACAATACGCATAGGTGGATAAAACATTGTAAAGTTATTAAAATAGATTCATTGATATTTAAAAAAAATGAAAAATAAATCCGTGATAAAATCGATGCACACGAGAAAATAAGTAAACTAATTAAAACTGTGATACTGTAATAGAAATGGATAACTGTAGTGTTTGAGGATGTATGAATGGAATGGAATGATTGAGAAAGGAAGATGGATTTGTAGAATGATAGAAGGAGGAAAAAAGATATTGTGTACTATGGAAGACGAGAACGAAAATAAAAATTCTAGTGAAAAAAAAATATTAAGAAATACAAAACCCTGTTCCCAATTAAATAGGGGGTGGAAGGAGAGGTCGTCAATAGCGGGGCCCATAAAAAAACCTGAAGTCCACTACAAACCCAGAGAGGGTTTTAGTGTGATTACTTTCATAAATATTCATGTTAGAAAGCAAATGTCAATTGCAAATAACATGAAATTAAAAATAAAATAGGTTAATATACAGATACGTCTAACTGTTTTGTAAAATCGTATCAATCAGTAATCTTTGGGAGAGGCATATGTCTTGTAGTGGGCGTCCATCGACTGAAAAAAAAGAAAGAAAGAAAGAATGATACACATTTTGTCATGATTGTTAAATATTATTTTTGAAGGTGGAAATATTTCTCGGCCTTATTGAAAGGTAAATAACGATGCACCGGTGTTATAGCGAGAGTGGAGGCTCGAACCGCAGAAGTTGAATATAATAAGAATTTTAGAGACTTTGTGAAATAGTCAAAATTACGTTAATAATGTCGTCCGAAGTTATCGGCGCACTTTTAAAGAAAAAAACTACTAAGATTATTACTTCGTCATATATTATTATTTTTTTATTTTTAGCCAAAGGACGTCCACTGGGTGGCGAGTGATACGGTTGAAAGAAATAAAACTGTATAGAATAAGGTACTTAATAAACTCTGCACAAAATAAATTGTTAACTAATAATAAGAAATAGAAAAAGAAATGTGTAATAAAGAATTAAGAAAGTAAAATAAATGTGTAAATAAAGATAAAATAAATGTGAGATAAAATTAGAGAATAAAAATAAATAAAATGTAACTAGCCACCTTAGAGTAAGGAGATGATGGAAGAAAGGCGAGGAAAGAAAGAAGGTATAAAAGAGCAAAACGAAAGATATTGTGAAGGACAAAAGTAAAGAATGAAAGATATTGTGACGCTTGAATGAGAGTGATAAATAAAGTAAAGACTGAAAAAAATTATTGAACAATAAAGTTCCTGATCCCAAAAAGTTAGAGGTACGAGAAAAAAAAAGATAAAAGGAAAAGGGAAAAAAGGGTGCCCACTGCAAGATGTAGGCCGCTCACAAAAAGCGCCACCTCCTGCGAATTTCCGCGACCATAGCTATGTCAACAGTTTACCTACCGCGTCTCCCTGCTTGTGGTCGCCACTCAAGAACCCCTCGGTCCGAACGATCATTGGTCACATAAGCTATGTGCCTCGCCTATTACAACTTTAAACGAGCAATTCTTCGACCTACGTCCGTGGTCTTGTTTTTCCATCTCACAGCGAAAATTCTAGCATAGTCCTCTCCATTACTCTCTAAGTGAACTTTAGAATATAAATTGCACAATGTGTTGTTAAGCTCAAAAATCTGGAACGGCGTTATTAATTTCGCTAATTTTTTTTTACATAAATAACTTCGTTATGACACGAAGTAAGTTATAATGGAGTAAAATGTACAAACAATTGCAATGAAAATAAAAATAACCTAGTTTTTCTAGCCATTTCTTAGATGAATATAAATTTAATTTGAATTGCTATATAATGTAAAGTGGCATTTCAAGGCGGGTTACATAGGTACAAGCAATTAAAGTAAATACTTGTCTGCATACAAATGAGAGACCGCAGACTAAAGACAGAAACGTAGAATGTTTCTACACTGTAAAGGATCGTAAGATAAATTAGTTTGTTCTTAAGCCAGCTAGAGTAAAAAGTGGATGTTGGAAATTTAATTTAATCAGAAACAAGATGCAGAACAATTAAGGGTTGACTTATATATTAATGCCACATCAGTTGCTATCTATATTGGCTATATTTTTCCTACCGTTATCTATTTCAAAGAGAAAGTCAGGGTATGCTTTTTGCGAGAATCGCTGGTAAAATTACCGCTTAATAAAAAGATACCATCTGCTGTATTCGTGCTGTATCGTTTGAATCATTTATACTGAACACTGGTGTACGTCAAGACAATAAATCCAGAGTCTAATTGAGCTCCCCTATCTATGAATCGAATTGTCTGAACAGTATTATGGAAACTATGAAATATCTTCAATATCCATCAGTACTTTATTTAATAGAATAAGACGTTACCTTGCGGAAGTCATGCAGTGGTAGTCGTGCAACAAAGTGTACCAGCCCGCTGAAGAATGCGTATGCGGCAAACAATGCGAATTACACAACTGTGGAATTCACTCAATACGTGTTTCACCCCTCCACGGGGCATCTTCAGGAGTTATGTTACACCGATTAGTGCCTTAAGACGATGGTAGTATGTTATTAATGATGTCTTACGACAGTGAAACGAAGTTTCTTCCTTTGGACTTCGTTGACAAACTCATCGATATTATTTTACGAGATTGAATAAGGAATGAGAAGCTCCGTTGATGAAAAAGTGTTCGAAATGGCTTTGTGGATAGGCGAGTTGAAGTTGCATTGGATACACGGTAACCATAATACAGAACTTCCATCCAAACGGTAAACAGACAAACTTGTTCAAATCGGACAACACTAGACGCACGCCTCTTTCTACTGATTCTAGTAACATCTATGGTAAGGCCCATGCCCGGGAGTGGATATCTTATGATGGAAATTATAATTGTGATGATTCGCCACGTTACAAGTTTCTAGACAAAGCTGAAGACATATAACTTAGATCTATTTACGGTAATAAAGCTCGAGCTCTTTCAGAAGGCTTAGATAAGCGAAGAAACAAGGGTGAGTCATTATTTTCTTTACGCGATGTTACTAGAGAGAGAATGTCCCCATAAATAGACTATGATAGTGATCATCCGCTTAACATCTTCGAGTATTTGGGATTCTATTTAACATTCTTTAGTCTCAAAAGCAAAGGTAATTAGGACGATAAAAAAATTATCATTAGGAATTAAAATTAAAATGAAAGTTATATACGAGTCAAATATACTGTGATAATGTAATAATATGTGATCGAGGAAAGAGAACGAGGGAAGGAAGGCGATGTGTTAAAGAAGATATGAAAGAGAAGGAAAGAAAGAGATTGTGAAGGATAAAAGTAGAGTATATAAGAAATGGGGAGGATGAAAGGAGAAATACGAATAAAATTGAAACGTTTTAAACAAAATAAAGGATACAATGTAAAGCCGCTGACCCAAATATGGTAGGGAGAACATATATAAAAAAATGGAAAAAAGGCATGACGTCATTTTCCGCAAATCGCTCCAACTATTCCTTTCCTTTATCCTTCATTAAACAGGTTGTATCGGAGAAAAACATATAGCGCACAATGTTCAAGGGACCAGAGCACAAATTAGATCACGTAGCTGCAAGTATTCCGACGGCACGGGAAGCGGTCCGCAAATTAACTGAAACCAATTTCCACAGTTTAAACTCGTCTACGTGAGTTGCGGAATTAAAAGTTCTGTTTGCGTTGCTACTTGTTGAGTCGTAAGCTTATTTTTTAAATCGCCTCCGCAGCTTGAAAACTGTGTCGATGGATATTAAAGAATCTCAATATTAAAAGCTTTTAACAGTGACGAAACGTTTTCGGAATTTATATGATGTTGACTGTACGAAATAAAAATATATCCGATTTACCTAACGCAGAAATATCCGAGTGGAATATTTTTGGAAACTATGAAAGTGCCATCAAAGATATGATGCCTTAACACTTGATGCTAGCGGTTTTCAGGTTCTGGAGTAGAATCTATACTGGAAAGCACAGCATAGAACGTATATCGACCAAGTGGACATGTAACCATAGGAGAATTCGAATGCAGGCCGTTTTCTGTTCTATCAGAAATCTATCAAAGACGCGAATATCTATTAGACGTCCTTTGGTTTAGATTATGATGGAGATTTGATATTTCATAGAGTTTGAGGCGACAAACCTGAAGATGTTTAACCTAGGCTTCATTACAGAAATTAAATTGGAGCTCCCTTAAAAGCCTCTCACCGGCCATAATTTCTATTATTTCACTAGATTGTAAGGCTACCGAGGTATTAGGTTATATGTAATAAAATATGATTTAACTGCATATATCATATATATCGAATATATCAGAAGTTCGTTTAAGGTAGCTCCGATACCCAGTAAATTACAGGAAAATAAATTGCGATGGTATGGCCACATTCAACGAAAACCAGATGACCACGTGGTAAAAATTGCCTTAAGCCTCTCAGAATTCCCAAGAGGGAGAGGGCGTCTAAAAGCTACGTGGTGGTCTAATATCAGAAAGGAACTGGAAACCTTTTAACTTGGTGCACAGACAACCCAGGATAGAGTGGCCTGGCGCTAATTGATAAGGAGACCCGACCCCAAATAAAGGGAAAAGGGAAGGAAGAAGAAGAGATTTAACTGCATCCACACCAGTGTCAATGTTTTGTATTTACAGATTAATTTTCCTCAACTTCGTGTCGCGTTTATTATTACTAAGCGTGTTAAATATTTATCTTTTTCTAGATGTTGAATAATAGTTAACGGTTCTCGACAACGTGTACAATGTCATTAACTTTGCTATCTATGTAAATACAAAAATGAGATTTTTAAATAAAGTCAAATAAACATTTACTCACCTATATAAATAAAAAAAACAATGTTTTGAGATTTCAATTTTTTTTTAATTCTTAATAGATCGATTATTTACTACACATGTATTTTTATGTTTAAATATCAGTACGATTATGTTAATCCACTTGTAAATAGTTGCAAAGTATTAAGTTTCATCTCTTAAAGCTAATAGAAATCTATTATGAATTTGTTGCTGACGGAAAACACTACGAAAGTCGTATAAATAATATATTCAGGTTTTAAATTATTAACGACGCAAAAACGTAATTTTTAAATTGCTGCCAATTTCTGAAAATAAATGTCGGAGTGATGTAACATTTGTGAAAAGATGAGAAAAGATTTTTAATTTCGAATTTTAAAATTATTTTTTTATTAATATTTTTAAACATGCCAATGAATTGTTTCGGTATGTACTTGTATAATTTTTATATTTAATTCAAGTGCTGAAATGATATATATTATACTTAATAAATAGTTTAATGACATTTACAATTTTAGAAATTTGTGATATATTCTGATTTATTTTCTTATGGTTTAATTTTATTAAGAATTTAAATTTCTTTATCTACACTTGGCATGCGAATACGATTCGCCGCCGATATACGCATGCAGCTGGCGCTTTTCATTGAATCGCATCGTTTGGTTATTCATAAAAAATGCAGTAAATTGAAAAAAAAATCTTTTATACGAACGAAATTTTCTTCGCGTTTTACTTAAATGTATGATTATATGAAAAATCGCGCGCCAGCGAGATTGCAAAGCATGTAAAAATACATTGCCCTCATATCATGTGTTAACAGTATGAGTGCGAAACGGTATAGCGCTTCCTTTTTTGTATACCAAGAATGCGGTAAAGCGCGATAGCGCTCCTCCTGTTTTTAAAATATTGAGAAGACATTACAGGTTATTAGTATAATTCTTGCATAAACCGAGAGTAGTTGTGTTCATTTCAATTGCAATCTTTATTAATTTCAAATTTTTGATCAAAAACCATTGCACTTGACACCACACAGGATACCGCGTTCTACACAATAGCCAAAACATTACTCACTACACAACACGATCCGTATTGGGGGCGGCCTCCTGGCTTCTAACAGCGAACAGCGTGGACGATTCGGGGAAGGATTTGAATCCCTTGGTTCGCCAAGCATGGGCAACATTGTCCCAAGCCGTAAACACATCAAAACACTGTATACCTCTGCTCAGGTAGAGCTGTCTGCTGCGTTCAAACGTCATCGTGAGTAGGGAGCACGACTGCCCTGGCAAAATTTTTAATAAGTTCATGTGACCTCAATAACGATGAAGCCATTCAAGCCCCCGAGCTAACAGCATCAATTTCAACAGTAATCTATCACACCTGTGGATTGTGGTATGATAGAAAGAATAAGACAATGTAAAAAGTTAGCTTGTCGATTTTATTTTCTTAAGTCATCATCAGGTATTTAAAAATAATTTATATAAAAATTGTTTATATACGTGAAAAGGTTATATAAAAATAATTTAAATATTTTTCCTACCGTACGAAAAACTACGGCTATAGTACGTTATCCATAACTATATTTATTTCCAAATAAAAATACTACGCATTCAATTCCGCACTTTAGACAATGGCTAATAAATACGACGAGAGATAAATTAAATAATTTTAATAATATAAATATTAAATATGCCATGATTGATTTCATTTCATAAGTTTATAAAAGGAGATTAATTCTTACCTTAAATATTTAATGGAATCAGGCGTTACCTCGCGGAAGTCTATCCTAAGTAAGAAAAGGACGAATATTTAGCTACTTCCGCACATGCAGTGGTAATCGTGCAATAAAGTGCATCGCCAGCCAGCCCGCTGACAAATGCGTATGCGGCAAACAATGCGAATCACACAACCGCCACCACCAAATTACTCAACACGTGTTTCACCCCTCCACGGGGCATCTTCAGGAGTTATGTTACACCGAATAGTGCCAAACACAGAGTGTCACTTTGTGTTTATTACGTAAATATTTATATTATTTATTTGTTTTTTAACCAATATAAATAGGCAAGTATTAATTCAAATACATGGTTGGTGGTCCGGCATTGGCTATTTTATAGAACCGAACCATTATAGCCGCTTTAAATATTCAGCGTATGCAATAGGTTTCATGCAAATGCGATTTGAAAACGGGTGAACATAGCAAAGTATCCGCCCGCCATATCCATTTCGATATTGAAAACAAATTTCCAATAAAAATGCAGTTAGAATATTATTCAATATTCAATGCTTAAATTCCTCGTTTTTAATCGAGAATTGTGATATTTCGACTCACATTTCATGCTACCATCCGACTGATTGTTTTATACAGCATAAACTTTAGAAATTTATGTATATTTCATAGATTATACAAAAAATAAAGTATTATAGTTTTTTTTTTAATAATTCCGTTTTTATTTACTATCTAATATTTAGAGCAGGGATGAGCAACCCGCGGCCCGCAAGCAGCATGCGGCCTTCGAGGCAGGTAAATTTTAATTTATTTTTGTATTTAAAAAAAATGCTAGAATCTAGCCTTTAAAGATAATAAAAGTGTCTAATTAGTTGTAAATCGGTTGATTACGAACATAAATTACGTTTAGAACATGGTTTGAACCTTGGATATATACTTTTTTTTTATTGGCCCACTGTTTTTGAAACTGCAGCCCTCCGACCAAAAAAGGTTGCTCACCCCTGATTTAGAGTGTTCTTTCGTCGCTTCATCCTATAGACGCCCACTGCAAGGCGTAAGCATTCCTCGAAGATATATATCATAATAGCCACGCTTGGCAGGCGGGTTGTCGATCGTAGTATAGTATTGTACTCCGAAGACGCTGGTAAACTATTTCGTCAATTAATTGTAAAAAAATGTATACTCAGATGAGATATAAAATATTATTAAAATTGGAAGACCTAAAGATATCTGTGTGTATTTTCAAATTTATAGATATCTGTTTTCAAAAGGAGCGAGTTAAAGTAAAAATGAAAAATATAAGCGTCTTAAAATCTAAAAGTCTAAGTATTAGTTAGTAAATAAACGGTCGACAAAAACAGAGTAATTTAAATGAAAAATCATATTAGATTATTATTACGTCTAATCTATAAAATACGCATGATTTCGCAGCTTTTGCTGTGTAAAACGATCAGTCGAATCGAACTATAAAATTTGAGTCTGAAAAACAATTCTCAAGCAGTGGTAGTGAGTACGATTCTCGGGATACTATGTTATATAAATTCACACTTTGTGAATGAATGTGCAGTTATTATATAGGATTGCCACTATTCACTAATAAATTTCTACAGCAGAGTTCCCCAAACTTTTTTGTGTCGTACACCCCTTGCCATATTTTTCTGTGCTGGGTAGACAGGGGCTTACTTGATATTAATTTCCTGTAAATTTCTAACTGTAGTGAAGTTTAGTATTAAAAACTTAAAGTGAAAACACATGTTAATTTATATATTTATTAATTGAATTTAAAATAAAACTACCCAAAATAAAATTTTGTATCTGTTATGTAAAATATACGTAACATTAAATAAACACGAGACTACGTCTCTCAGGTTTTTATAAGTTCAAAATGTATTGCGACCACAAAGCGAATACCAACATCCTACAACTTACACAATTTTATAAACATATATAATAATTTTTTTACTTCATAGGTACTTTTATAAATAATATAAATGTTTTGATATTATAAGATAGTATGATGTAAGTAAATAGGTACTATCATTGTATGTGTTGAGATCGTGGACCCCCATTTTCATTTCATGGATCCCTAAATTTTTTTCGCTGACGTAGACCCCTTGCAGGTTGTCATAGACCCCTAGGGGTCGATATAGACCACTTTGGGAATCACAGTTCTAGAGGATGGGTAGCAGCGTCCTCTGCTTACCATAATACAATACTGCGATCTACAACCCGCCTGACTAGTTGCGATTATGGTACATTCCCCCATAGATATCTTTGGAGGAGTGGGCGTGAGAATCACAGTGGACGTTTATGGGCTGAAACGACAACTGATATATGACAGTATAAGTCAAGCCTTATAAGTAATATCTATCATCAATTAAAGAAATGTTTTTGCAGCGAAAAAGAGAGCTTAGAACAAATCCTATCTCGAAAATTGTTAAGGCGTGGATACGGATACCGGGGGTGTGTTTTGTACGGCTTTATTAACATAAACTGTTAATTGCAGAGCTTACATTAAAGAGTAACAGGTGTGAGAATTTCGTTTCGTATATTTCCTGTATTATATTTGCATTACTACGAAATATTCCACTTTGTTTTCGGAAATAAAATTGTACGTTATTACAATGGCGCCTGTTAGTATTACATATTTTAATGACACAATAATATCATTTTAAATTGAGTTATGTATGTGAATAAATAAAAATCGTGTTGCTATATGGATGCGAGACGTGGTAGGTCACCAAAGATATCTCGCATCGGTTCCAACTCTTCGTTAATAACTGTCTTCGACGTATTCTTGGTATATACTCGCCTGAGAAAGTCTCTAACGTAGATCTCTGGAAACGCTGCAGCGAGATGGCGATCGACCAGCAGATCAATCATCGCAAGTGGAACTGTGTAGGCCACACGCTCCGAAGGGACCCTGATCAAATACTGATTCAAGCCCTGGAATGGAATCCTCAAGGAAAGCAAAGACGTGGCTGCCCAAAACAAACCTGGCGGCGGACGATCACTGCATAAGTGAAGGCAGTTGGAATGACGTGGAGCGAAGTAAAAGAAAGCTCAAGACCGCTCGGGATGGCGACGTACTTTGGATGCCATCTGCCCCATCTTGGGGACATAGGAATAAATGATGATGAATGATGTGAATAATAGTAAATGAGAACTTGCACATTATTTTTGGTTTATTAGTTTTTAAAGAAGAAATCTTCCCAAAATGAAACTTGACTATGTTATTAATATAAAATTGAAATTATACAAGGTCATTATAGAGATAATTGGTGATCATGTCGTTTTTATTAAAGACAATCTTTGCGTAGATCGTAAAAGATTATATATGATTGTTGATTGATAAACGAAATAAAAATTATATACTGTGCTTGGTTACACCTGTTACAGCTTTATAGGAATAAATGTATAGCTCTTTTGTTGACAATAAATATATGAGTTTTGTTATTATTATTCGAATATATCTAGGGCGATTCCAGTTGAGTCGATTTTGGGACTGTGTGACACTAAGCCAAAACTCTGGTGAGCATCCATCATCATCATCCGATCTCCTTCGAGTTGTTGCTTTATTTTTCTCGGACATAACGTCGGATGTTTACACCATATTCCAGACAGCATACTTGTCAAAGAGAAGTCAAACGAATACAGGTTATTTTATTCTTAGATTTGCAATAACGTATGTAATTATTATACGAAAGTAATGACTCTGCAAGCGAAAATACACTTACAGCCATAGCCACTCCACTGCTCATCGTACAAAAAAATGTGTGCGATTTACAAACGTCATGCACAACACTCTCCACCGTTCGATATGCGATGGGCGTCGCCCGCCCGTTCCCGTTGTCGCGAACAGCGTGGACGATCCGAGGTAGGATCAGTATCCTTCCTTAGATTACCGAGTTGTCCACGCTGCCCCCTGATCCTCATTCTACAAGCACTATACCAACATCAACACTGACACGATCACGCCTCGTCATAGCTGCCTCAAATTCCATCTGAGTGTCAAAAGTAAAACACGAATGGTTTAGTTTTTTGTGCATTTCACGGACCCTTTCGCTCCATGGGCTTATATCCGACGAAGCTGTAAAAGCCTTAGGGCTAGCAGCAATAACTTCATCGAAACAAAAGGGGAAAGAAAGTAACATTACTGGTCAGGCTACACAACGCGCAATAAATGGCGGCTCAGGTTTTAAAGTTCCAGAATTGTGATCAGATCGAAAAACCCAATGTAAAACATCTATCCAGCAATGCTAATGTAAAATTATATCTGTACATTACATTCAACAGCGCACAAAGACGTAATAATGAAACAATAAAATAAAAACAAACACGAAATTTGGCGAATGTTTTTTTTTTTTTGTTTTCGTATTACAGCGCCCGCAGTTCATTTGCTGCGTCCATTTCAATATTGAAAACAAATGTGAAATAAAATTGCGTTTAAGTAATGGAATTGCATTTACATTTTGATGGTTTGGTAGAGCGCGATTTTAAATTTATTAAATTTTTATTTTACTGCAGAATAGATGCCTTTAATAAATTCTATTTTGCTACTAGCTATCAAAACAAATCAATACTTTTGTTTAAACGGTTGTATGACAGTATACAAGACGATAGGTTATCAGTGTAAAAGCTATAAGGGGTGAATGTCTAAGTCATTTGGAGTCAAGTGATATATGGTATACCCTATCCAAAAACCCATAGTTTCAATAATAATATATGACGTAACGATAAAAAAAGTATAGGGTGGGCCCAAAATTTTTGCAAATCGGAGAAAATCGAATCGGAAAAAAGACGGAGCACATCTCGACGATGTAATTTTTAAGAAATAAATTTTAATAAATGATTATTACGGTAAATAAATCATAAACAAAATAGCATTTGTACTTTTATTTCTACACATGTTTCAAAAGTGCAAAAATTTATGGCCCACCCTATAGAATATAGTTCAGTAGGTTTTCCCCAAAGATATCTAAGAAGGTCATACTATAATCACCACGTGTGATAGGCGGATTGGTGATCCAGTGTGGTATTATGGTACGTAGAGTATGCTCTGCCCATCCTCTGAGAACTTGTTCGTGGCAATACTATATTATTAATGCACAAAGTGATAATTATATAAGATTATATTCCGATAATCGAATCCGTGACCTACGACTGAAAATTTCATAGATAAATAGTATTGTAAGCCTTAATTACTAATTAAGAAAGGTACTAATATATAGCTACTTCCGCTATGCAGCAGTAGTCGTGCAATGAAGTGCACCGCCCGCCAGGCCGCTGATAAATGCGCATGCGGTAAACAATGAGAAACACAACTAACACTTAACACATGTTTCACCCCTCCACGGGGCATCCTCAGGATATGTTACAAGGACCAGTGCCAAACACCGAGTGCACTTCATTGCACGACTACTGCTGCATAGCGGAAGTAGCTATAAATTAGTCCCTTTCTTAGTTAGGATGTACTTCCTCAAGGTAACGCCTGAATCTATTAGATATTTAATTACTATTTTTTTTTACTGTTACTTTTATTTTAATAGTAGTAGTCAGTCGGTATTGATGGAATTTTTTAAAATATAAATTGTAGATAGATTTGTATAAGGAAACGAGTTAAATATTTATTATACCAACTACCGTAATGTTTATACTTTTTTTATTGATGTGAAATCTTTTAAATGCTTTTGTTATATTTTGAGCTACAGTAGCCGGCAGACGATTGTGACTATCGTTGTACATCGTGAGTTCGTTTTCAAGAAGGCTTAAATAAATAAATAAAAAATATTTATAACTTGATATCTCCCGTTCATTCCTCATGCTTACTTTACTTTATATATTACATAGGTTTTTACTTTATATTCATTTGAAATTTTCTCTAGATGTAACTATTAAAAAATACTAAATAAAACTAAATCACACGAGTTAAATAAAAATACTAAAAAATATATAAATCAAATGAGTTAAATTACTAATTTTGGTCAATGCGAGGAATTAGCAATCTGCGGTTAGGGAGCCACATCTTTAGATGTATAGCTGCGACTCTTACTTACATTAATATGATTAAAAGTAAAGTAAGAAGCAAACTAACGAATGAAAATTTAGAGTCGTGTTTCAAATTTATAAGCTGGGAGCTGAATTTATCCAAAGTTTATGAAACTAGTGTTGTATGTCAATGTTCGACCAGTGAGTAGAGGAATGAGACTTGCGATTGTATGTCACGGGTTCGATTACAAAGATACAATCATAAATAAGTCACATATAGTACATTAATTATATCACATTGTCACTGCTCATACATAAGTTTCCAGAGAATGTGCAGCAGCATTCCCTGCGTACTATGATACCACATTATAATCGCCAACCCTGCCATGCGTGGCGATTATGGTAGTTACCGCTTAGATATCTTTGGGGGAGACCTATCCCTTGCATTGCGTCTATGGGTTGAGGTGACTATATAAGTTTTAATTTTGGATATCACAGCTACATTATCTAATTTGTTGTGAAAAAACACTACTTATATATAAATAATTGTATAAATTTTTTAGGAAAAATATTATTTAGGAATGTACTATTTATAGCTGTCACTGGAGCCTTAAGGTTGTAGAAAGGAGACCACGGACCTGTAAGCGTAGCGTAGAACGTCCACCCGCATGGCGGAAAGATGACCTGATGACCAGTTAAAGATTTCTAAAAGGTTTTATTGAAAATTTATGGGAGGCTACAGCTGAAATGGTGATGATGAAAAGGGAATTGATACTATTTTTACTTGAAAGCAGTATTTTTCAGCCTTTTATTTGCCATGTATTACCTTATCCTTCCTAAAATTCTTACGCCTCCCTTTGTAACATATGTATGTTAAAGAGAAAGAGTTAAACTTTCAGATTATCTATCTAGTTCACAGACCCTTCCGCTCCGTGAACTCAGTAACGATTAAGCTGTAAAAGCCTCAGGGCTAACAGCATTAACACCTTTAATGGAATCAGGCGTTACTTTGCGAAAGTCCATTCTAAGTAGGAAAAGGACCAATATTTAGCCACTTCCGCACATGCAGTGGTAGTCGTGCAACAAAGTGCACCGCCCGCCAGCCTGCTGATAAATGTGGTAAACAATGCAATTACATAACTGCAACCTTCAAATAACTTAACGCGTGTTTCACACTAATCGGTGTAACAAAACTCCTGAAGATGCCCTGTAGAGGGGTACTACCACTGCATGTGCGGAAGTGGCTAAATATTGGACCTTTTCTTACTAAGCATTAACATCTTCAGAAACAATAGATCCTATTGCCTTCCTATTGGGCGTAGGTCCCACGTTGAGAAACACTGCTCTAAAGGGGTAAATTGATCAAAAATGTTGCAAAAAAAAACTAGTTTAAACTGAAATTTGAATCCGAAGTCATCTCTCGTTCCCGGTGTGGAAATTAAAACACCTTGGGCCTCGTAAATCAGCCGAGCCAATGCTCGCTTATTTCAGTTCAGGAGATTTATTATACAGGTGCAGAATGCCCAGATTAACGGTATCGCTGCGAAAGTGCACGAGAACAGATAAAATGCGAGACGAGATATTAATATCATAGATTGATTTTTTTTGTATCTTGTTATTATGTTAATAACCAGGTGACACCCGCCCGTTTCGAAACTTAGTTCTCGCACCTTTCAGTTTCCCTTGTAGGTATAATTTTGTAAAATACGTTCTTAGCTGACTTGTACCCATTAATTTGCATACGGATAATAAATTTCCATTTATTAAGCCTTGAGGTTCCAGAGATATCGTGATGAGTCAGTACATAGGTGTGAACTTATCATATATGGTTTCAAAAGCAATAAATACAAAATTCTGATTACTACGTATTAAAATTAGTTTGTGCTTACTATGCGGGAGGTTGGCCCTGCAGTGGACACTATTTTTGAAATGATGACAATAAATATTATTATTGTAAATAATAATTTCAAATATAATTATAAATACACATGTTATTAGGTGTTAAAATATTACAAATTAATAATAAAAAGGTTTAGCTAAATAACTATATAAAATACACAAGAGGTCTTTGATCATCAGAGAATTTCAAGTTTAAAGAGTCGCCGCATTCTTCTTCGTTTAAGGCCAAATCTTTAACCACACAGGCTGTTCGATTGTAGAACGATTTATCGCTTAACATAAGGCGTGTTAGCCACTACCTATTTTTAAGAAAATTATTTAAAAATATTTACAAAACCAATGATTATTTACCATTTAATTATTTTTGTTCTTTCAGAGGCATTTGCGTTCCAAATCTTTTCGCTATTTTTAATCATTACTATATTAATAAAAAATATTATACCGTAATATATTTTATAACGTATTTATTATAATATTTATGCTATGTACATATGTATGTTTTGTACACGTTAACTACCCATTATTTATATTTCTACTGTTTCAATACTATGTTTGTCTGGTAGTGGTTGCCTTGTGTGATAAGACCGCCTTTGTACTTTTTTATTATTATCAAACAGTACATATATATATATATATATATATATATATATATATATATATATATATATTACGTGTAATGTTTATCGTTAATTCAAGTTGAAAATACATAAGTGAGCTCATTTATAATTAATGCGTTCATTTTTATTCCTCCGAGAAAACATCAATTAATAACATATGTGTAGAACCTTAAATTCAACAAGGTGCGAGGGATAAGGTACGCTAATATAAATGCACGCTTTGGGACCATACACGGATACAGTTTCGCTGGAATAGATTTATATTTCGTGTTTTTTTCCTGTTCAATCAGACTTATCTTAAACAACTATCAAAGTCATCTATGTGATCGCTTAATAATGTCATATTGATAGATAAAAAATGATTGTTGGGCGCTAAAGTATTTTTATATTATTGATTTGTTTAGTTGTCTTAAGATCTTCCTAAAATTAAAAAAAAAATCTTATGCAGACAAATCACTACAATGTGAACATAGAACAACAGATACACATATGTTTTTAAGTTATATTGGAAATATAGTTAATGTATGTTTGTTCACTTATTTATTACTTATTAGTTCGATGGGTTGCAAATAAGTTGATAAAAAGAAGCGTGCGTTTAGCGCCTGTGCATTGCTAAAACTGAACGCTTGCATATGTAGCCGAGCATAGTTCATAATGAACGCTCCCATAAGATAGGTACAATGTTTTTTATACAACAGGTCATCACAGATGTATAAATGTGGTAATCGGGATTTATTTTTAAAGTCTTTCTTGGGGCACAAATATTTACTTTTTTTATATGAAATTCTAATCCAAATTACGCATACTCCTTCGTCACTCAACTCTTGCTCTCTCTCTCTCTCTCTTCCTCTTACACATCTTTCGTTCGCACCATCTAACGTTCCTATTCACGCATGCTCTTATGTTCCATACCAAAAATAGTATACATACTAAGGCATCAGCGTTAACAGAGAGCTCAATCCGTACAAAGGTGCGATGTGATACTCCTTCCATGAATGCGCTGTTTCCGCAATTGTCAACCTCATGAACTGTCTTATTCTATGACAATTATTAAAATATAGCTTTCTCTCACATCATCACCATATTCATCATAATTTTAGCCGTACGACGTGTACTGCTGGATATTCCACCTCCATAGATATCCAATGGAACTGGTTTTCTTAAATGCCTTTCTTGTGTAGAGATCTCCTGTTCCCTTATCTTAATCTATGATTTACTGAATAATTTTTTCAGTACTTCGTTCTTTACTTTTCTTCCTCCATCCTTCACATAGCCTCACATTTTCTCTTCTTCTTTATTTCTTTACACTATCATTCACTCCATAACTTTTTTTTACATTTTGTTCATAGATCGCTATCTTGGTCATTTTTATTTAAATTTTCTTTATTTTTATTTTTGTTATTAAATTTGTTTTAGCTGTTAAAATATATTTTCCTATTACTATTTCACGGCTATTTATCATTGTTACACGACCTTAGGTGTTGTACATATTTACGATTTTATTTTTGGACCGCCTCGCAGTATTGTAAGAATCTGTGGCGTCTGGTGTCTTCCGATGACCTTAAAAAGGTCATCTATGGACCTTATAGGTGGACTTTCGAGGCTGTGATGGTGTTCTCCACTTCAGAACCTTGGGGCTCTAGCGGCCAGTGGTTTTGCGTGCTATATTGCCTGCGCACTGCTGGTTCAACTTACCTATTTGCTGGTCTATTTCAGATACATTCGTTCTTCTATGAATCTCCTCATTCCTCGTAATATCTCGTAGAGAAATTCCCAGTGGAGCCCTCTCCGTGGCATGTACATACCCACATCGGCTTGATATAAGATCGATGTATAACTTAAACACATAAACTAAGTAATTACTTAGGCCTGTGTTAGCGTAGGAAATATAAACACACCGGCCGCTGTTGGCGGGCCACTGTTATTGTATTACTAAACTTCGGCGTGTATTCTGTTGCGCACATCATAACATCAACTGTACCGTAAACACGTGCGTTTACGTTACACCGGGCTGTTAATTAATATACGATAACAAATATATTCGATATTTAAAATTAATTTTTTCTAAATTTAAATAACTGATTTTAATTTTTATCGTGCAACCGACTGCCGTTTCAACAGTAAGCTATTCGATTGGTGACCACGATCCAGTGGACGCGACGAGAGTAAGCTCCTCTTTATGCGGAAGGGTCACATAGTTAAGATCTGTATCGGTCATCGGCGATCTTTGATGAGGTCTATACCTTGTAAGCGTGCATCGGTTGAAATTGGGCAAAAACTGGACGGAGAAAAATACATAATGTGACTTTTTTTACTGTACAGATTCAAAATTAATATTAATAAATAGTTTTGTATAAAAAGTGTTTAATCAAAATGATATTTTAAATTTTATAAAGTAAAGAATGCTATATATATAACATAGGTGCAGAATTCAGCTAGTTTGTGGAAAAAAATCAAGAGCGTGCGTCTAATAGTTATAATTTATTTCTCAGGAATGGAATATTTTTAAAGAAATCACAAATTCTCGCATATCAGCCAATAGGAAATTGTTAAACATACATAGCAATGCAATGGGGAATTCAGTATCTAAAATACCAAAGTCTCCAAGCCCTGGGCTACGTCTGATTCACCGGTCATGTAACACCCTGTATAATGCGGCAAGTAATGTGTTGTGGTCATAATCTTTACTTCTAAATCATCTCATGTATAACGAAGTTATATTTGCTCTTTCATATAAGTACTATCAACATCATATTTTTTTCGTAGGAGGTCGTCAACTGAATATATTTCTCTTTAATATACTTTAAATAAAACAGGTTGGGAGCAGCCTGTATCCAGTTTAGTTAGTTACCTTCTCTGTTTACTATCATCATTTCAGAGATAGAACATATAAAGCTGAACATAGGCCTTCTCCACAGATTTCAAATATGACAGGTTGGAAGCGATTTGCGTCTAACGTATTCCAACTTTAACAGCGTCGTTTTTCCAAATTGCGGTTGATCGTCCTATGAATTAATTTTATCATCATTATCAACATCATTACAGTCATAGGACTTCCCCTGCCCCATAGATATCCAATAAGATAGGTTTGAAGGCCTGCATTCAGCTTCTACCAACTAGTTTCGACCAGTCATAAGTCCAACTTGTGAATGAACATTCTTTGAATGTATTACATCCACAGGAAGTCTTCTAGATATATGCTATCCTCATAGATTTACAACAATTGAAAGTTGTCTGCATTTCGGTTTATGCATCAATGTCGTTTTTAGGTATTATAGATGGAAGATTTACATGTGTATTTATTAATGCTGAATTAAGATCGATCCTAGAATTTTCGCTTATACGAGGTCATGGAGTTCGAAGGTCTGAAATATTATTTTAACGACGCCACCTCGGAGGCGCGGGTGCGGACAACGGTTATGACACTTTACTGCAACTCTATATTCATGCCGAACGTAAAATTTAATCATACCGTTCGCAGATTCCATTTTGCGAGTACATTTTTTATTAATATCACTAACCCCGAGGTGTAAAAATCTCGTCGATTGCATCATTATAAACCTCTCGAATAAGATGCCACTTAATTACGTGGTAACTTAATATAGTTGAGTTCATTTGAAAAATCTACCAATAAAATTTCATTTAAATATTCCCTGATATATCATGAGTCGATAATAAAGTTTAATAAATCAAAACGTTATAATAAATACTATTAAAATGTACCTTTATCTAGGCTTTATAAAATTAGTTAATCTTTTGTGGGAAACTGTGTAAGGTATTAAAATACATATTCATCACACATCCTAAGTAAGAAAAGGACCAATATTTAGCCACTTCCGCACATGCATTGGTAGTCGCGCAACAAAGTGCACCGCCCGCCAGCATGCTGATAAATGCGCATGCGGCAAACAATGCGAACTACACAACTGCCACCGTCAAATCTCTCAACACGTTTTCACCCCTCCACGAGGCATCTTCAGGAGTTATGTTACACCGATTAGTGCCAAACACACTCCGTCGCCGCTTGTTATTTATATGCCACCTCCTCCCCCACTATTACTCAAAGTCACGTGACCGATCACATGGGCTATTTTTATTATACCCTCTATTACGCGTGAGTTATATTTGTGATTTCACGTAACAGACGAGTACCCCTACCGAGTCCCCCCGGCAAACTTGCAATAAATTAAATATAGTTCCAATACCCGCGTGTCTTATTATTTCTAACCGTTCCAACACGTTCATCCACAATCCTTTGCTACAGGTATGCAGCACGTCATAGGAATGACCGTGCGGCAAACTATGTCCTGACTCTAATAAATGTTTAGAGAAATGAGATCTTTATGAAGAGCCATATTTATTGCTTCGCTGCGCGATCAAATCAGATGTCAGGAGATCCAAGGCAGAACCATGGTCACCGAGCTCGAATAATTGCCTGTTTGAAGTGGCAGTAAGTGTGGGCGCATAGCTTGTTTAACCAATGGTTATTGGAGCGGATAGTTTCTTGAGTGACCACGTGCCAATAGACGTGGCATGGGCAGGCTCCGGACTAGGTGGACCGAAGACATAGTTAAAGTCACAGAAGTTTTTGGACGAAGGCAGAGCTGGACTAATCATCGTGACGATCTTTGGCCTATGCAGTGTGCGTTCATTGACAGAAAAGAAAAAGAATGAAGCTTGGGTATTTTTCTACATATGTAGTATATATTGCGAAAAGGAACACAAATGTAATCCTTATAACTATGTCGTGAGCTATTCTTAGATATGATCGCCTTTGGAACTCTCTTAGCAAAGTTTTATGTAGAGGGAAGTTATCAAAACGGTAGCTCAATTTCGCAGTTATTTCTATCACGTTGATTCTTCTGGTTTTCTTCTTTTGATATACACGAGTGTCCACTATTAATAATTTAAAGAAAGAAATAATAATAAAAAATGCAATGAAAACTGGTAATAAATTCCACGGGGGATTATTGCACTAGTAAAATAGTTACATGATTTTTTTTTACACAGAATTTCTAAGCATGCAATGGATTCACCTAAGATACTACAGGATGCCTTGGAAGTGAATTGGTCGCCTACAGGTTATTTTTATTTTTGTTAAATATGTTCTTTGATATCATCGTTTATTGAATTTGAATCTAAATATATGATTTTTTAGGGTTCTGTATATGAATTGATTCTATTTCTAGAAAAGAAAATATTTTCTCTGTCTAGCCAATATAAATCTGCGGTAAATTTTAGACACGATCCTCTAGGGCGTCTTTGTAACATTATCGACGAGTGACAACCCAAGACAAGGTCCCCTTGAAGGGGCCCTTGCGCCTAGCGGAAGTGATTTAATAGCTCCTATATTGTACTTATTGTATAAAATCAGCCAACCCTATAAAGCTTATTATTTTTAAATCATAACGAACTACAGGAGAATAAATCTGTAGAAAAAATACTCAAAGGACTATTATTCAATTTGTGTTGTTGTTACGCCTAGAAACGCCATCGAAAGAATAATAAAGTTGAATGAAATAAAAAAAATAATAGTGGCGCCAGCACGTAGCGGCAATTTCTTCTGGCAGGAATCGCGCCACTAACTAACCGAATTCAATTTTTGACTCGAACGCATTTTCGTTACGTGACTTGCGCCTGCCAAAAAAATGTTAGCAATGAAATCCTTTAATGAAATATTGCTGTTACCAACTAAAATATTGCGAGATTTACAGAATGATTTATTTTTTGATTTTATTTTTTATAAATCGCAGAATCAAATATATATTTTTTCAAAAGTGTAGAATTTTTATAAACTATAAATTAAATTGTGAGGGAGTTATGGATTGCATGCTGAAAGATTGTCGAGTAGCGCTTATGAGTCGGTAGACCCTACACAAGGTGGATAGAGGAAGTAATAAAACTCGCGGTAGCGTAAAGCTGGTAACCGTGGTTGACTTTGAAAGCTCTTATGCCTTTTTGAACCCATTTTTGGGACTTCACATACTTCCTCAGTAGCAATGTTTTCACGAAATATTTTATTTCCATTCTCATCTTAAATCCTTTTAAATGTCTTCCATTCGGTCTTCTCTCTTCACTTCACATTTTTTATTCCTTTCCATTCTTTGGCATACATACATATATCGCCTTACTTTCATTGCCTTGAAGTACGCCAGATATGATTATATTTGGTTGCTTATGCGAATGGATCTGATGAGTTTAGAGCTTTGGGAGCAGAGATTCTAATAGTAAAGAAAAATTCTTTATCCTAATTGAAATGAAACACTATTGTGTGAAGTAAATCGAATAACTGTTCCAGACGGATTACTTCAGGTACTCCATCTGGAATAGTTATTGCGTAAATAATACGGATATTTTTGCGAATGTAATATCGAATTTCAAAATTCGTGCGGCTTGTGAGTGGCTCATGGAGGTGAAGTAAGCCAATGCGTTGTTCTGCTAACGCGTTCTAGAATTTCATCGTCAAAAGGACTCTTTTTGCTTAAAGTATGTCCTCGGTCAAAACTCGCGGGTTACGAAAAGGGAGATTGTACACACCTAGCTTTAAGTGTAGCAGCTATATGTATGTCAGACCTTGCTAAAAATACATCATCCTAATCGATTTTGCACCGGCAGAAATATATACATAGAAAATCCTTTATCTTTACTATTACAGCAGAAAAAAATTTCAAGCTATTGTTTCTATTTTGGGAATGATATCATCGAACCAAGTACTTCCTTTGTAATGTTGACTCATGATGCATAGCAACTTTCATTCGAGTATACTACAGTTTGCAAGACTTGATGCCTTTATATGACGACCTCTCAGTGACAGACATTATTAAGGAGTTGGTTCAAGAAAAAATATCATGTAGTGCTGGTGTAATCTTTTGTAGAGAGACTGTGGAATAAAATATGAAAAGAATGTCAGAACTCGACATCCCTAGTTGGAGATCAAGAGATAGACTGGTGGCTCTCGTGATGGAAGGGTATTTCATAAAGGAATTAATGATATAAAAATAAATATATATTTGTACAAATTGAAATTAGTATGAGTTTTCATAACGTATGTATTATTTAAGGTTTTGTAGTAGAAACCCCGTGGTTAGGCCGGCAAGTATAAAGGATACAAACGCACACGGTCGACTTTTAATAATCGGAAAACGGAAAATGTAGGCTGTATCTATACGTTCTTATTGGGATTTTTGGGAGAAGGAATACATCCAGCAGTGCACGTTACATGACTGAAATGATGATGGTAATGAATTACTATTGCTTTATACTTAGATGTTTTTAGGTGATAAATTCATGTTTCGTCAATTTTTCTTCGGTTCTAGGAAATACTCCTCCTTTGCGTAGTATGACATATAAACTATTTATAGCACTATGATTGGTTCTATTTACAGTGACCCAGTAAGCCTTTACCAAGTGAAAAGGTTTCATAGCATAAATATTACTTTAGACGAAACTTATGTAAATTATTTTACAACATCGCAAGTCAAAACATAAACGGGCGTACGGTCTCGTATCCTTCAATTTGTGCGTCCATAAACACATTTTACGAGTTCGGGTCATCGACTTTAAAACTATTGGATAGTTGGAACAGAAAATGGTCACACCAAATGTACGAATTTTACATGTCTTATAAATTTTATTAGTAGTTGACGTTCAATTTGTAAACTTTGACGTTTATCGCACGTTGAAAATATTTTTAAATCGTCATATAAAATCAATTTTCATTTATGTAAATATTATCAGGAAAGCAAAAAGCGTCGATTTAGCTGTCACACACAAAATAATTGAAATGATTCAAGAAGTAGTTATGACTAAAATCCATTAGAACGAGCATCCAAATTATAGTTTTGTAACGAGTGCAGAGGTTTTATACAGCAGTTGGCTTGCATAAATATTGAGAATGTCATTTTTTAAAGGTTTAAATATTAAAATTATTACATACTAAAATGCTGTTGATGACTATAAAAGCCAATACAGGGGCATTCTAGGTCACTAAATCCTTAAATATTTAATAGAATCAGGCGTTATTTTACGGAAGTCCATCCTAAGTAAGAAAAGGACCAATATTTAGCCAGATAAATGCGCATTTATCAGCGGGCTGGCGGGCGGTGCACTTTGTTGCACGACTACCACTGCATGTGCGGAAGTGGCGAACTATTGGTCCTTTACTTTACTTAGTCTACATCCTGAAGGGAAGTGAAAAACAAGAAGACTCATAATAGGGAGAACTGTAGGGAAAGCTGCTGTTGGCAGAATCGCTGCCAGTTTCATTGCCCGAACTCTATTGAATTAAATGGCGTATTTTATTGAGTTTGCGTTTCCCTATCCTCAACCGACGATTGTGACAATATTTAAATTGTACAAAATATTAAACCATTTTAGATAGAAGTGTTGCTAGAGTATCTTTATCCAACTGTCCCAGCGCTAACGCTTTTCGAAGTAGTAGCAATATTAGCCATGTAATAGGAATCGATCAAGTCGAGGTTCAGTGCTCTCGGGTGTCCACGAGTGGGAATGGCAAACTGGTATTATCGACGAGTGACAACCGAAGCCGTGGTCTCCTTTGTGGAAGTCTTATCCTAGTCACTCCTTGGAGCCTGTGCCGAAGCGATTTAAAGCGTTGCTATTTCCCAGTCCGGTTAAACTGTAGTATGAAACGGACTGTTCCGAGGCTCACCAGGGAGCGCTGGAGACCATTACAGAGGTTTTTTTTTCTTATGTGGCCACCGTCTTTGGGGACAATTTTTCAAACAATTTATTTAAATTCAAATATTATTTCCACGCTATTCTTTCGTCTTTCTCAATTACTTTCACTAGCTCTCTTTTTTCTCTACTACTACCTTGTCGTCGTCGTTTCATCCCATAAACACCCATTTGAAGTTATATGTCTCTCCCGTAGATATCTAGTAGGGGAAATACCATAATCGCTACGCTTGGCAGGCGGTGATCGCAGTGTGGTATTATGGTACGCAAAGGTTGCTGCAGTCTGCTATGCTATATAATTAATGCACAAAGTGTAAAGAATATAATATTGTACTCTGGGAATTGAACCCGTGATCTACCATAGCAAATTCCAATACTCTACCACTGAGCTGTAATTGCTCACAATATATATACGTTACCATTAGTTAAAACTATGAAAATTATTATTATTTTCCTCTACACTCTGTATGTAACCCTCAAGTATATTAAATTTTAGTAGCTATTACCTATGAATAAACTATATAACTAGCATATTTTATTTTACAATAAGTTTTTATTAAAAATCTTTATCTTAGACGCTATTTAATAATTTGTATAAGACATACCTCAAGAGAATTAGAATTCCATCTTATCTTCAACTTCACTTATCTTAAAAGGCAACATTTCTTCAGTTTATCCCAGAGCGACCGCTGAAGACAGCTAACACTGTACGTTTTCATTGTAAACTCTTTGAAACGGGGTCTAATTTCATAAAAATACGTTCTTTATTCTAACGGAGTTCTTTTGTTTTATTTTTAATCTCCACAGACGAGAATGTTTGGAGATAAGATATTTTGTATGTAATCACTCCTGGCTTTCGGAAAATACTCGCTAGCTACCTTCAAATACTTTTCGTGTGTACTATAAGGGAATACTTAAAAAAAGAATGACATAGGATCAGTATTTTTTCTTAGTGGTCAACGCTGCCTTCTAATTCGCACTCTACACTCACTACACTTAACATTAACACTGATATGATCAGGTATGCCTCGCCTTCACCACTTCCACCTCCGTCGGAGTGTCACTGGAGGCTCTAAAATACGATGCTTTAGTTTTTTAGTATACTTCACGGACCCTTCCTCTCCGTGAACTCTTATTCGATGAAGCTGTAAAAGCCTTAGTGCTATCAGCACTAACTTCTCATGAAACGATACAATACAAGAATAATAATCTTATGTGATACGACGTCATTCCAACACGAACGCCTACGGATTTAATAAGTCAGTCACTTTATAATGGTTACCTAATGTGATCACCCAGTCACTTTAACAACGTTTATCCGACATGATGGTTAATCGATGTAAACAGTCACTAACTTCTACAATGGTTACCGGAAGGTCGTTGGAAGAAGAGGTCTAGTTCTATTTGATGCCTGGGGAGGCCTGTTGGACATAGAGGTGGTTACCTACAAGTGATGGTGATGAAAAATTAGTTTTTTTTTTTTTAAATATCTAACTTAATTTATGCAAACTGGATTCAAATATTTAAAAATAATATCCAGTTAATCTCACAGTTAGCCATTATGAATCCGGCGAAGGTTCAAAGTAAGTTATTAAAACGGTCGACTTAAAATATTCCATGTTAGATGACGTTGGTGAATAAATTTCATCCCCTGGTCGAAATCGGGGATGAGATAAATTTGAATTATAAGTGTGAAAGTGTAGAGAAATTAATAATTAATAAAATATATTCTTCTACGTATGTGCCCTTTGAAAGATGCCACCTAGATGATAGATAGGGTTTTTATTTATACATTTAATAATTCACCCAGTATCACTTACAGTGACCGTGTGCATCATGAGAATGCTGGTATGGCCCAATTTGATAGAATCTACAATCAGATTGAATTCCCTTCTGATGTAATCGTTCAACTTAACTGAAACATAGTTTAATATGTTTTGTCTGTAAAATAAGTGTTGTCCCAAAATAGAAAGAACTTCCCAAACCTGCTTTCGTTTTTTTTAATGAAATACCTTTCTCGTGTCTTAGAGAAGATATAATAAAGTTAGTTGAATTAGTCAAACCATTCTCGAAATTTCGCTCTTAAAATAGACTAAGTTGGGTATCACTGTAGCTATAAAATAGTAGAAAGCTGTAAAAGCATTTTTTGCTTTTTTAAAATGACAGGCGTTTTGATTATGTAACAAATGTGAATTTCTAAATCTTTATTGACCGTCGTTCACTGGTAAGCACACTACTATAAACAGAAGCATTTTATTATACATCATCTATTAGAAAGATGATTGGACCCATTTTAAGTGGGTGAATATATAGCACATTTGTCAGCAAAAGGGTTTAAAACTTTAAACTCAATTTTCCAATCATTATGTATAAAGTGAATACTCTTAAGTATGTTATATTATTTTATCCATGCGCGTTGGCAATATATGGCAGAATAAAGTCTTCAGGGACATATGATAGATAAATCATATAAAGGTGTAGTAAATTGAATTTGGAAAACTCTTTTTTTACTACATTATAATGATAATAATAATAATTGATAGTGATAATAAATAATGATAATAACGTATAGCGTAATGATGTTATTAATTATTTCTGAAACCATCTATCTGAATTTGGAAGGGATTTACAATACAAGACAAACGACTTTAATGTTTAAAACTTTAAAGCTTTCACACCTATTTCCAATCACACTGTTTATGGGTTAAATGAGTAAGCGATGTGAAACAATCCGAACTTGTATCATGTATTTCTTTTTTTTCTTTACAATTTGTGTATATCAAATATATAAAAATATATGATATGAAAAAGAAATGGTAGCGTTGGAATTTTAGCCGGATGTGACCGGTGTATAAAAATGTATGTTTCTGGAGTTGATCCCAGACTGGCACAAACGGCTTTGGACCTCACCCCAGTCCCTTAGGAAATAACTATAGGGAGCTTATGTCCAGCTATGGACGTCACAGAGTTGAATTAATGAAAATCTGAATACGTTCAAGTACAAGACTCGTAAAAAAATACGTGTACAATGCATAAAACTAATTAAATTTTTAAAAGCGTTCAACGGATTTAATTTAAAAGTATCCATTCTCGAATGACGTTAATTGTACACAAAAGTGGGATGAAGAACGCTACGGAGATTCTGTAAAAGATTAATCTGAATGTTTATATTGTAGCCGGTTCTTTGAAGCGAACTCTGAACATTTCCGCTGCTGTCAAGTTTTAATGAGATAGACTTTGTGAAAAAGTAGTTGTGACTGTCGACCTAGTCGTGAGCGACAAAAGCAGGGCCGTGGTTATTACAAACTGGGCTGTAATGCAACAATATGAATACGTATTTAAAACTAAATTAATTATACTTTAATATATAATCTTTTTATTTCTATATTCCACAGACATTAGCTTTCTTTCTTCTGTTTACAATTATATATGTCGCTTTCTTAAGTTAAATTCACACGAGTACATTTTTAAAAAGTTTTTATTTCTAATCAAAAATATATTTACCATCGTCATCAACAATCTTTTGCCATCTAGTATACAAATTATCAATGCCGGAGCGGTAAAAGTCTTAGTACACAAGGACCTGCTGCGTACTTACATGTGTATAGTAGTTTGATGAAGCTGCCAAAGCTTTCCAACTGTAGAATGTTGTATAAAAGCACAGGTTTTCACTCGCTCAGAATAGTAAGAGTATTTAAACAGAAAGTTTTTTTTATGTCACTACAGATAATGCAAAAAGCGGTGCCAACTTTTATAAGAAAACTTAGTTCATGTAAGAAAGTAATTAAAAGTGCGATTCATTTTAATTGAACTAAAAACAATGGCGTATAATACGTAGATACGTTGTGCATGCACAATGATAATATCGAAACTTACGCATAGATTATTAACTACTCGTATTATTACGAATATTTTAATTTTTTATTTAAATTAATTTAATATTCTTTATTGTACACGTTAAGATACATTTAATAAGTTTTACAATAATATACAAAAAAGTACAATTTGCGGTCTTATCACACAAGGCAATCTCTTATACACAACCATGGTATGGAAAAGGTAAAAATACTAATAATGGGTACTTTACGTGTACAAAAAATACATATTTACAAACAAACGAACATAAACATACATAGACACACATACTTAAACATACATATGTATATAACATACATTCTTATAATAAATAAGGTTTAATACATATTATAAATATAATACAATAATAAATAAAAAAATCTCACTGACTTCGATCAGTATTAGTTTGATCGCACTTGCCTCAGAAAGAAACAAGAAGAAAAAGAAATAAATTAACAGATAGATAATTCTAGGTCTAGTAAATGGTTCTTAATCATTTTCTTGACAATAGGTAATAAGTTAGCACGTCTTATATTCAGCGGTAAATCATTCCACAATCGAACGGCCTGTGTGGTAAAAGATTTGGCCATAAATGAGGAAGAATGCACTGGTATTTTTAGTTACAGATTCTCTGATGATCTCAAAGACCTCTCATGTGTATCCTGAAGAAATTGAAACCTTGATTTGAGATAATACTTTACTGTCAAAGAAAATAAATGTTATAGGTAACATAATAAAATTACATTTTTCACTTCACTCGCTCAAATGCCTCCAGAACTTTTTACCTCTGAAAACCAAGATCTCCCTCGTACAGACTCTCCTTTTCCCCATTCTTGACTACGCTGACGCGTGCTACCTGGATGCCACTGAGAAGCTTCTAAACAAACTAGAGCGTCTCCAAAATGTATGCATTAGATTTATTTTCGGTTTACGTAAGTACGATCATATTTCCCAGTTCCGATCGCAACTCAAGTGGCTTCCAATTCGTCACCGCAGGAACGCTCATGTTCTTTCTACTCTCTATAACATCCTATACAATCCCTCTGCTCCTTCTTATCTCCGTAACCTCTTCCACTTCTCCCGGGCCCAGGACAAACCTTGTCGTACGAACGTAAGGACGTCACTGGCCATCCCCACCCATCACTCTGATTTCTTTTCCTATTCCTTCACTGTCCATGCCGCAAGATTATGGAACGCTCTCCCCTACGAAGTACGTGATTGTCCATCATTACCTGTATTTAAAAAGCGAGTCAAAGAGCACTATTTATCGCTAGTTATCTAGTATATATAATATTTTTAGTTATATATGTTATATATGTATTTATGCTTATATTATGTATATATATTATTTATTATGCTTATTTATGTAAGTATATAATATGTAAGTATACATTTATGTTCATGTTAAGTATGTAATTATGGTCAAAAGTCGTATCTATTGTAAATATTTCAATTTAATTATTGTGCACGTTGTGTCTGCCTTACTTTTTATGAATCTCCTTCCGTAGGCCTACTGGAAGAAATTTCTGGTTAGAAATAAGTAGTGCCTGTTGTGTCAGTTATATTTGTATTGTTAATTTAGTGTTTTTATTGTGTACAATAAACTGTTAAATAAATAAAATAAATAATAAAAAAACAATATACATATATATGTATATAATCGTATATGTATTTGGGTAAACACTTGTTTAATTATTTTCAGGTAGTTCGTAGTCTTTTTCAGCCGATGGACGCCTACTGCAAGGTATAGGCCTCTCCCCAAGATCGCAATGACGACCGGTCCTGCGCTGCCTGCATCAAGCGATTCTGCGCAACCTTAAATATGTCGTCGCTTCACCTAGTGAACGCACTCACGCCACATCTACCAACTCGTGGCCGTCACTCGAAAACCGTTCGGCTCTAACAGACATCGGTTGCACGAGCGTAGGTCCCCTGCTCATTCACTGCCACTTCAGACTCAACTGCCACTTAGGATTAAGATTCGTATATAGCCATACATATAGTCGTACATGACAAGAACGGGAAATGGAGCAAGGCCATAACAGAATGGTACCCGAGAGATGGAAATAGAAATCGAGGAAGACAAAAAATAAGATGGGAAGATGATTTAAAACTGACTGCGGGTGTAAAATGGATAAGGGTTGCAAACGACAGAAGTCAATGGAAGTTTTTGGAGGAGGCCTATGCCAACAGGCACACTGAAATTAGAGACATACTATAAAATTAAATTTAGTTTTAAAATGTGTAGCAATAGATTATTTTGTAAATACTAATTTCGGAATAAAGGACTTTATTATAGTCGTACATTGCTCTCTGTATTGCTCTCTTGGTGACCTTGCGCCTTCTTCATCTCGGATCCGTATGTCATCACCGGCAACACACATTGGTCAATAACCTTTATCTTTAAGCCTTCTGCACGATTTGCTAATTTTTATTTACGTCTTGTTAATAATATATATATCATGAAATTTCAATCTTCAATAAACTTATTCCTTTATTTTTTATCTCCATTACTTGTTACTTAATCTCCTATTTATTGAAATCAGGCATTACCTTACGGAAGACTATCCTAAGTAAGAAAAGGACCAATATTTATCCTCTTCCGCAACCGCAGTGGTAGTCGTGCAACAAAGTGTACCGCCCGCCAGCCCGCTGATAAATGCGTATGCGGCAAACAATGCGAATCACACAACTGCCACCGTCAAATTACTCAACACGTATTTCACCACTCCACGGGGCATTTTCAGGAGTTTTTTTATGTTACACCGATTAGTGTGTCATTCACTCTGTGTTTGGCATGACTAAAACACAACTAAATTTTGTTGCACGACTACTACTGCATGTGCGGAAGTGGCTAAATATTGGTCCTTTTCTTATTTCACCTCCTGTAAGTATACTTTTGTAAGTGTTTTGTTAGTTTTAGCACCATCATATATTCTATTTATTATAATAATATAGTTCACCATCAACACTTTGTGCTATTTTGAAACTTACTATTATCATACACGTAATCATCATCATTACAGCCGTAGAAAGTTCACTGCTGACTCGAGCCTACGTTATAGATTTCCAATAGGACAAGGTTGTGCCTTGTACGTTGATGTCTTAACTCAGAAGGTCTATGTTACAAACAATAGTTTTGTTATTAACAACAGTATTAAAACAATAATCTCCATTATTATTAATTCAACTCTATTTTACCCTAGTTATTCCCACACAAACATATAACAAACTGTTCCCTAGTGTAAGTAATGACCTTTAACATAGAGGAAACCGCGGAGAGAACTTAATTGTTTAATTGCAAAACACAAACAATCTTACATACAGATAAAGATAAAATTCATTTCACAAACTTTCAAGAGATCTTCGTTTAACATCTTATTATGTATTTATCTATATTAATCTATTTTATTATTGGCTTTACTCTGCTTCGCAAGGTGTTACAGTTGTGGAGAAAAAGCAGAAGAAAACTGCAATTACACATCTTTTAATAAAGTTCAACAATACAGATTTATATATACATACTTTAACACATTTAGCCTAAATGAAGTGAAAATGATCAGGTGACAATTTACTTTTTTTTTGCGGTATTTTATTAAATATCTGATTCCGTTTATTACAAATGAATTACAAATTTTTTGCTGTTGAAACTTTGGTACAGCCAGATTTTCTTGGTACCGCGGGTGATTAGGGTGGGGGCCCTAAACTCCCATTAGCTTCAGCGACTCTGATGCGAACGATAGATCGATGTGGTCTCGAGCCATCGTGATAACACCACAAGGGTTTCGGGGGGAGAGTGAACTATACACGCATACCCGGGACGGGTTACCTGAAATAGCACAGCACGAGGGAAGAATACACGGTGATCCCTGGCCGGTAGATGCCGCGGTACTCCGCATAGAGCAGAGGGCGATCAGCGAGGAGTGTTTTAGTGGGTAGAAATCCCACCCAACCTTGACCTCCCCCCAGAGGCAGGGTAACCTAAACATCCGAAGGATTTCTTCCGAAACCAAAGAAGAGGTGTTAGGCTAGGCGTTTCCCTCTCCTGACCTCTCGAATTCGCAGAATCTGCAAATACCATTTCGGTAACCAGGCCAAAAAATAACACAAAAACACACACACAAACACGGATACCATTCTATTTATTATTCGTAAGGTTCTTTTCGTTTTTGTGCGTCTGTTGTATGCAATAAATATGTTATTACTATTATTAAAAGAGATTTATAGATGGATTCTATTTGTAATACAGCGTTAGAGAACATTCTCGAAATGAATTCCGTAATTTCGGAAATCGTGGTTATTGGGTTGACTTTAATAAAACTCAGAGAGACAACAATCACGTACAGTCGCGCACATAAAAACGTTGCGACTCCACCGCGCTAACAGCGAATTCATTATGAATCCTCCGGGAAAGCGCGAAGGATAAGCATTCCTCTTCAGTTAATAAAGTGTTGGCATTAACTGTACCCAGTTTTCGACGTATCTGTACCGTCAGTGTATTTCTCTTGCGCTTATTCGTTTAGAATTTCGTATACTTTGTTTAGAAATTAGATTTTCGCTAATGGCCTCGCTACTTTAATCACCGTCATCGTCAATTCTGCTATTGAACATTCGTTGCTATAAATAGGTCTCTCCAAAAGTTTTCAAAAAGGACTTCAACTAAGTCGTATACTCACTTTGTGAAGAAACTCCACCCAGAACTTTTATGTTCAGCGACCACCGGTTCAGCGCTTTGACTTTAGGCGAACAGAAAAATAATAAAATAGGGGGGAAACTTTTTTACTTTTTCATTTATTAAATGGCTGTATAACCAGCCAGAAAAATACGGTCTAAGCAATTTGTCTATATTTAACAGAAAAAAATTAAAATTTTATTAAAATTGTTTTATGAAAAATTTCGATAAAAATACTTTTTTTCGGTCTTTACATAGGCTGTATTTATAGGGTCGTTGTATTGACTTGAAAAAAAAAAATAACTGAAATGTGTAGTGACGTAGAACAATCGGTCGGAAACGGTTCGAGCAGAGCTCAGCGGCATGCAATATGGCGCGGTGCAAACATTTACGAAAGTCAGTTTATGTACAAACGCGAGATGAGTTTTTGCCAGTGGATGGCGAAAAGTATACTGTCCTATATCAATATTATATTAGACACGTGTTACAACTAAATTAGAAGCTCTAGTTTATATTGATACATTATAATATTTTATAAATACTTATGACGCTCCTAAAGAATAGTTTAGTGAAGAAAATCGACGTGTATGACTTTGTAGAGTCATTAAAACATTTCTAAAATCACAGGTGAATTGTATGGATGCATATCTTCGCTTCCTTTAGCATCCTCGATATGAACGTGAAGATTTGGATATCTAAGAGTTATACCCAACCACGAGGGAATGAAAATGTTGGGTATTTACATCACTATTTACTTTCGTTTTTATTCTTATGGAAATTTATTCTTTGGGAAAAAATAGTGATAAATATTGACGCGTTCAGCCAGTGGTTTTTTTTATGGCTCCCGCTATGAGGAGTCTCTTGTACCCCCTATCTTGTGTGTGACAGGGACTATTCAACATTTTTAATTTTTTCACATATTTTTTTATTTTCATTGTCGTCTTTCATACATCGTATGATCTTTTCCTTGTTTTCATTCTTGCTACAATTCTTCTGTCTTTCCCTTTCGCTCTTTAACGCCTTTCATACATCCCTCATGACTCTTTTACATTTTTATTATTTTATTTCTATACAGGATTATTACAATATTACTTCGTTTTACATTATTTTTTTTTTTGATTTTTGTTGTTTACATTTTTATTAGCTTTAATTTCTATCTATTACTTTACTTATTATAATATTTTTTCTACAGAGTAGGACGAACTCTTCTTTGGTTTTTTCTTCTTTTATCAACGAGGCTATTGATTCTTCCTTGATTTTCACACCAGACCGGCACTCGAAGTCGAACTGGAGTCCCCCGAATGCGGGACACTGGGCCACAGGGTGGATCACGGTCTGGTCCACGCCCGGTTCACAGAAGCACGAGGAGTCCTTCTTGAGCTTGACCCTGCGGAGGTACCCAGAGAACCCCCGGAACAGCCGGTGGTTGGAAATAACTATTATTGCATGTATTTGAAACTCAAAAATTAGCTCAAATACAAAGACAACGTTAGTTTTATTAGCGGAGTTCTAATTCCAACCATCATTCGAATTTGAATTCGAACGCGCCAGAAAGCTTTCTTAAGTGAACGATCCATCACCTCTTCAAGGCGTGGTAAAATCTGCATAAATAAGTAATGAGGGAGAAATTAAAATCACACGTCATATGAAGTGGTGAATTTAAATTTACAGGCTGAACAGGTGCAGTGTAAGAATTTAAATTTACAGGCTGAACAGGTGCAGTGTAAGAATTTAAATTTACAGGCTGAACAGGTCCAGTTTCATTGTGTAATGTAGCAAGTGCAACTGCAGTAGTCGGTAATGGCGTTGTTGTAGAGAGCATTGATATAGCTGGCGACAACTTTGCGTCTGTCCGTCAGTCCTGAGGTGACATGATCTCTGACGGTAAAAGCTGGTTTTGTCCAGACCTAAGTTTGCTATAACTTTGCAATTGCCGACGGCTATACTAATTGTCTTCACTTTTCTGGATTATTTTAAACAAAGTATTGTGTCTTTAATGGATAGAAAGTATTTTTAAACGAACGCATATCTACATAAGAATAAAATTAGAAGTAAACATAAGCTTTTTATACCTTTTTCTAGGTTTTTCACGAAACATATCCAACGTTAAACCCCGCACTTAGGTTTCCAATAAGACCAGAGGAAATTCTGTATGCTCGTGTAATCGACTGCTGTTGGAGCCAAAATGGAAATTCTTGCCTTGCTCTTGACTGCCGTTGGAATCGAAAGATTCTTAGGTGGTGATCACGAGCCGGTACTACCGTACGACCTTATACCACACGTGGGTAGACCTCTTCTCTAGGTAAACCCAAGACATGATCAAAGTCATCGTGGTGATCTTTGGGGCAGGCTTATGTTTCACAGTGCGTCTATCAAATGACATGTTGATGATGATGAAAATGATGGAAGTATGCATTCAGTGTCTTCATACGACTTTATCAAAATGGTCTCTCCACCTGATGAATGGGCTCTTCACTTGCCTTAGCGACTATCTGGTCTGCAATAATCTTTTTAACTTTATTTTATTTACTTTTATATTAAATAAAAAATCTTTATTGTAAACGTTAAGATATATTTAATAAGTTTTACAATAATATACAAAAAAGTACAATGGTCGGTCTTATCACACAAGGCAATCTCTTACAGACAACCATAGTATGGAAAAAGTAAAAATACTAATAATGGGTAGTTTACGTGTACAAAAAATACATATTTACACATGCATATATATGTACATACATATTTATATATACATACATACTTAAACATACATACATACGCGTGTATTCTCATTAGTGTATTCCCGGGAATTTTTTTATTTTTAAAATCACATAATGTCTAAATATTAATCTCAATTAAAAGTATTTCAAATACATAAATAAAGCTACAAAGTAACCTTACAATTAAATGTTTATTTTATTAACGAAATAAAACGTATTCGGTTCACGGTAAGTTACGTACAGAAGCAATTTCCATTCGCAATTATGGATTTAAGTCGGAACCTATTGAATAAATTCTTAACTTAAAAGCATCGGAAGGCTAAATAACGCGGCACCGCTTCGATAAGTTATTTCTCTGCTAAATTTACCGCTTTGGAAGTTTTTTCATTTAAACTTGTGTTCAAGCAACCCGCAAGTCGCTGCCGAAGATTGTATGACACAATCCGTACCCGGCCCAACTTTGATAATATTGACTGTTGTTAATTCGCAAAATTAAAAAGAAAAACTCCACCTGACAGCTGTAGCGATGTTAACGTAAAAAGGAACGCAACATTACTTAGAGGTCGTTTGCGGGGGAAATTTAACTTCATTCACGACAGACAAAGCTTTTATAGCCTTTGTGTTGTAAAATTAAGTTTAAATAAAGACAAAGAGTTTTTATATATATTACACTAGCAGGAAACTGGCCAATAAATTTTTTCGCAGCACGTTAAGAAGAAATTAAATAATAAGTCGTGCATATGTCATCTGTATGGGAGTAATCATGTAGGCTTGCTAACATTCCTTTTCACCACAATACTATATATATATATATATATATACACATACGTATATATATACGTGTGAATATATATACACATATAAGAGATGTCCACCTACGTACTGAATCACCAAGTCATTTTTTAAAACATAAGGCCTTGACACTAAGTACGAATATTCCTGTGTTCGCCACTTGAATCTGCATATTTTATCTGTCGCTTGCTAACCTGCGGACTAAGCGCAACTGCCAAATAGCAAAAGGACTTTAACTTGTGGGTTTCGTGACTGTGAAAAGAGTTCCCAAGATTTTATTCCCGCAGGTTTAAATAGCCTTGTAGTTTTGTACAAGCATTTCATAACGGCGTTCCGTACGGAATATCTGTACGATTTACTTCCTACAACAGTCTTTTATTTCATTTAGGATGAGAGAAGGTTCTCCACCTTTTTACACTCCTCCAGTTCTCTACTCCTCAGGTAAAAATTTTATGAAATTCTATTCGCAAAGGCGGTTGAGAGTGGGTTAATTAAGTTCACGAAGCGAGCGGGGGACAGCTAATTGATTATATATCTTATCTATCATACAGCTATTCTACTGGATTGAGAGAACGCCGTGCTCTTACATCGCTGAGATGAACGCTCTATTGAGTGACTAGACCCATGGGCCCCCAAAAGGAGACTTCGGCCAGGACCTTCACTCGTCGATCTTTTTGGTACTTTATTCTAAAGTTTTGATTTGTTATCAATGAAATACTATATAATTAATGTACTGGATACATATTCTCATTTTTTTTGGACCCCGCTATTGGGAGCCTCTCGTACCCCCTATCTGGTGTGGGACAGGGACTATTTATTTACATTGATTTAATTTTTTCACAGACATTTTTTTTATATTCTTACTCTTCATTTATGCATCTTGCGATCTTTCATTCTCTTTCGCTCGTTCTTCTCATGGGTGTTGAACGTGAGCCTATCGTCAACTGTGAGGTTTAGTATCCGGACTTCCCCAGTCCGGCCAAGCGGCTCACCCCCCATGTTCAGTAATGGGTAGTCGTACTTCAGCTTATTGGTTAGCACCATCACCTTTGTTTTGTGTATATATTCTCATATTAATAAATATGTAAAATACATATTATTTATGTTATAAAAAATGTTAGATGTATGTATGGAAAACATTAAGAAAGAGTGACGGGAAAAAACGAGTTAAAAAACCTAACATACATAAAACCTTTCTGAGTTATTCTAGATGTTTCAAGCAACGTGATCCGATCCAATAAATTCCTTGGATGCTCGCTGTAAACAGAGCACGTAGAGAGCTCGGCATTTGATAGTTTAAAAGGGCTTCAACCCCTCATGGCTGCGCTTCGATTTTCTACAGACTGTCGGTACAGAAACGACTTCAAGATTTCTTATTTACCTGAAGGAATTTTATATTTATATACAGGTTGGTCGGCTATAAGGATAAAAAATATTGACTACTACTTTTTTCTCACTCTTTCTCATTTATAAGAGGTACAGTTGTTATAATATAGGGTCAATAATTTATCGGTATTTCGAGTGGCGAACACGAGCCGGTAAACGTGGCGTAGGTAGACGCACCACTAGGTAGACCAACGATATAGTTACGGTAGCGGTCTTTGGAAGAAGCCTATGCCTTACAGTAGCGGTCTATCGGCTGAAAAGACGAAGAATAGGAAGAATTTTTCGGGTTGATTTTTGTTTACCAGATCGGTTCTTGGCTCTGCTCTAATTCCTACAAATTATTGTCTTAGTATATTCAAATCTAATTTCTCATTATTAAGTTTTTATGTAAACCTGTCTTTATTTTTACTCGTACATCGTTATCCTCTTGCCTGATTTCCACACTATTGTAGAAAGCCTTACGACTTTTATGTCTACTTTACCTTACACTACTTAATCTATCTTTATATAATACTATATATATATTTATATATATATATATATATATATATATATATATATATATATATATATATATATATATATATATATACACATATAGTAGTACATTTTTATAAGAGAGATGTAAGCTTTCTTGAACATTATAACTCTCTTTTGTAGTATATAACCAACCCGCGAGAAATTAATGATTTTGACCACACGAAGCACGATTAGAGAAAGGAGAGTGAGGGAGAAAACTATTACTTTCTCTCTTTCTGCAAGACAAAGGCCTCCTCCAGGGTTTGCCTCGATAACTGCTCTTGTGACCGCATTCAGCGGCTTCCTGCAATCTGAACTATATCATTGGTCCATCTAGTGGGGCTCCTACCCTCGCCTCGTCAGAACCTTTCGGTCCCAATGGCCATCAGCTGCTCGAGCGACCCCGCTCTTTGCCACTTCAGAAGAGCGATTCTTCGAGCTACATCGACGATCCTGGTTCTTTTACGGATTTTTCTCATTTATGATTCCATCTCGCAGCGAAACCTACATAGCTCCCTCTATTGCTCTCTGGATGATCTTGAGTCTTAATATGTGGTCCGTCGTAAGACTACGTCTTGGATCCGTATGTTATCAAAGGCAACAAACATGTCAAAGACTTTCGTCTTCAGCTATTGCGTTATTCATACTTTTCTTTTATATACCTGTAATTAATATGTCATATACTGACAGAATACTAATTTAAATCTACTCCTCAGGATTTCTGTTTTAAAACGGTGCATTGGATTATAAGGATTAATCTAGGGATAATAATTTAAATTGCTTCCATGTTAATGTACTAATATTAATCATAGAAAATAGATTAATTTTATTTAATATAAAATAAAAAAAATATTATAAATTTTCGATGTGTCTAATCCTACTATAATTCAATCAATTTTGAAGGATATTCCTTGAAGTTTAACTGTTACGCTCATTAGTTTTTACCAATTCTTTTAATTACTTTTTATTCCGCAGAGGATTTTTTTTTTTTTCTGCTATTGGGAGCCTCTCGTACCCCCTATCTTGTGTGGGACAGGGACTATTCAACATTATACAATTTTTTTCACATATATTTTTTTATTTTCATTATCGTCTTTCATACATCGTATGATCTTTCGTTCTTTTCATTCTTGCCACAATTCTTCTGTCTTTCCCGCAGAGGCAGTGTTAAGCCAGCGGTAGAGGAATGAGAAATGTGATTGTAACGTGTGTTCAATTTTCAGGACACAATTATATATAATCATCGAATGAACGTCCACCGTAATTTTCAAACATATGTATAATAATAATTTTCGTATATTTTGACAATAATTTTTTGCTCGTTCTTTGTATTTAAGTTAACAATAATTTATGACCAAAATGTTAATTAACAACGAATTGATACTTTCGGATTGATTCAAACAATAAATATTTGTTATCAATGACGAAAACGGTAGCGCAAACAGGCTGTTTAATTTGCGAAAGATAAATAATTAATCATTCGTCTACGGGTAATTAATTAATTAATAAAAATTAAATCGGTTATTTATTTAATATTAATAATTGTTTATTTACAACCTTGATTGCTTTTTATTATTTGTATTACGTGAATATAGCATTGACAGGTTTATTTTTTGAGGTCTTCGCTATTCGGGACCTCTCATGTGCCTATCTTGTTTGGGACAAGAATACTCTTCTATCATTCTTCACACGATCTATATTTCTTCTTCTATTATTCTACAATTTTATCTTTCTTTCTTTTTCATGCTAATTACCTATCACTTATCGCCTCACTTCCTTCGCCTCGTTCCTCAAATACCACAGGTCTGGTTTATCACGTTTATTTATTTAGCTTGTACTTATTTTGCTATTTTACATTATTATAATTTGGTAAATATTACGATTTATCACAGATTACAGTAACACCTTATTTTTCTAATTTTAATTTAGATTTTTATTTTAATATTATTTTTCATTTTCTTTACCGACCTGTATCTTTCTTTCTCCTCTATCCTTCTGCAGCAGATGAGGAAGGTTGGCCTGTCACAATTGCAGGTTGCAGTGTTGATCTTCTCTCGAAGGCACGTTTTATGTTTTATGTGCAGCACATTTACTGTCAATTAATATTATTTAGTGTATCATATCAAATAGTTTTACAGATAACAAGCAACGTAATAATAATATAGTTAATAATTTGGAATACCACATTTTAAAATTAATTATTGTTTATTGTCTGTCCTTGCAGACTTCGTACTACCAAAGGTGTTTGATCTGTCGGATTATAATAAACAGAAGTAATGATTGAAACTTATTACAGATTGATCACCGGTGATTGAAAATAGATGTAAAAGCTTTAAAGCTTATTGCTGAAAAATTGATGAAGTGAAGTATATATTAACCCTTTAAAGCTATTTGGAGAACTCCAAGGCCTGTTCGAGCTCCTTATAGGAAAGGTGATAGCAGAGGACAGCATTGCCTTACTAATAAACAGTGACGAAGACAGGCCTGCGTTCCTCAAATGTTGCATTGACATAATTGACGACGTAATTAAAAGGAATAAAAGTAAAAATAGCATAGGTCGGATAAGAAATTAAAGGAAAAGGAGGAAGAGTAAAACACTAATGTGAAATAAATAAAGCAAAAATTGTTTAATTATGATAAAATATGTAATTAAATATGTACATTAATTAAGGATATCATATATTAAGTAAGAAAAGGACCAATATTTAGCCACTTCCGCACATGCAGTGGTAGTCGTGCAAGAAAGTACACCGCCCGCCAGCCCGCTGATAAATGCGTATGCGGCAAAAATGCGAATTACACAACTGCTATCGTAATTCACTTAACACGTGTTTCACTCCTCCACGGGGTGTCTTAAGGAGTTGTTACACCGATTAGTGCCAAAAACAGAGTGTTTGGCTAAATATTGGTCCTTTTCTTAGTTAGGATGGACTTCCGCAAGGTAACGCCTGATTCCTTTAAATCAAATGTTATAATATAAATGTTGTTATACATTTTGTAATGCTATGTCCCATAAATACGATAAAGGAGAGAGAGGCCTCCAATAGCGGGACCCATTGAAAACAAAAAAAAAACCTTTTAAACCTTTTACATCTATAACCAAAAACCAGGTATATATGTGCGCAGAAATGTATGGTTTAATTACTGGTTAGTAATAAAATACAAGCTTTATGTTTATTTCTCTGTCCTTGCAGACTATACCGCTAGAAATTATTGACCTGTTGCATTCAATAAAAAAATAAATATTTCAGATAGATCATTTTAATATACAGAATTATTATACAGGGTGATTACAAATAAGTGCAAAGGATTATTAACGCTTTTTGCTTAAAATGTGTAAAATTGATACTGCCCAAAAGTTAACAAATGTAACATCATTATTAGATATAGAATTTAACAATAACGAAAGTTACAAATGCCATAGAAAATGATTTATTTAATTTTATCGAATGTGTAAATTATTCGAGCTAGTAACAGCCTTCATAATTATTTTATTCGTCTGTAACAATTTAGTTTGACACACGGGTGGCCAAAAACAGTAAAAAAAATTTTTTGTGTTTAAAAATAAATTTCTGATAAGCGCTCCTCTTACATCAGTTCACGTTTGTAACCGTCGTTATTTGTTTTGAACGGAACGAAGTCATTATATGCGCGAAAAATTAGATTCATGAAACTTTCAAATTAGTCTCTTTCTTATAATTTTCTTGATGTTCTTATAAACCGGGGAACCCCCAAATTAGAAGCTGGAAGCTGTATATGTCAAAATGTAAACAGCATTGATACGTGACGACAAAATAAAAGTCATAAATTTATAAAAATAGTCTTACATTTCAGTATGTTATCTATTCTAAATAACACCACAAAATGGACAATCCAAAATTATTAAAAAAATAGTTTTTTAGTTTCAATACATTTTGACGACGCGGTGATTTTCGAAAGACGCGTTCGTACTTTCCAAATCGATACTTTCAACTGGTCATTATGAACGCGGTATTCTAATTTAATATGATCTAATTGTTAGACATTGATACTGCTTTTATACTTTGCTTACACTTTACTTAAACTATTTTATTTAAGCTATGAAAATAGTATATATAGGCGAACATCGACTTCAACTTTCGGAATGTTTTCCATTCGTTATCACACGTCCAGCAATTTACAAACATAAATTACTATGTGGTGTTTTTACTTTGAACTATTGAAACAATGAACTCTCCGTAATTGGATAATATATGTTTTATTTCTGAACGTGGTGTTCAACGGCAATAACTTTTATTCATCACGACCTGGAATGAAACAAATTTCAATTTAATATAACTAAGTTATAAAGAGAAATTTCACAACGATTATTTTTTTGTTTTCTCGAATTCGGCGTGGTGTTTTTATTGTTTGCGGATAAAATTGAATTTGCCAAAGGAAAGATGATTTAAATTAGGAACACCACTGTTGCCGAATTGACATTTACGGATTTGACGGTTTAACATTAGCAAGACGAATTAACCAGTCCAAGAGAAATGGTGAAGAATGAGAGGCGATATATAAAAGATAAAAAGGTATGAAAACGAATGTAAGAGAATGAGATGAAAAAAGAGAACTAGTGACAGTTATTGAAAGGGATAAAAGAAAGTAAACTAAATTATTATATTAATAATTTATTAATAAAATATTGTCCTCGTCCACTTATGACATGGGAGGTACGAGAGGCCATAAAATGGGGCAAAAAAAGCGTCCGCTATTGGACATAAGCTTCCCTAAAACTTTTCCAAAAAGTCTTTACAAGGTCGTTCGTCCTCATATGATGTCCTTTTCAAGTCGGTCTGCTGATCTTTACCTGCTACTTTCGTTTCCATACGAATCCTCTTACTCCTCATTCTATTTCATAGAGAAATTTGTAAGCTCTGTCAATGAGGTACAGTGAGAGATCACGGTGTATTCGGGGAGAGCATTAAAAATAATATTACTTGTTATATTTTTGACTTAACTTTAAGTTCACGGACCCTTCCACTCTATGAACTCAACTCAGATGAAGCTGTAAAAGCCTTCGGACAAACAGCATGCACTTCAACAGAGAATAAGTAAGTATATTTTTAACTCACCATTCACTTTAGTTTCCTTAACAATGATTGTTTCATCTCTCTCCTCGGTTTCATATTTTATAAGTGTATCAGTTTTGTCCCTTTTGACTATTTGACAATGACCATAGTAAAACCAACTGAAAATAATTAGGTGTTATAAATGTATAAAGGTATGTCTAGGTAAAGTTTATTGACAGGAATGACGTTCCATTAACTAGTCTTCAAAAACAAGCGGCAAATCAAATCATTGACAGTAAAGACGAGTTGAGTTTTTTATTAATATTAGATTCTATATTCTACGGATATTAGCGTTCGTGCCTTTGTTATGTTACGTTTAATATTTCCGAATTTTTTCGGCTCATATTTTTGCATGCCAACGTCGCCTTAACAATATCGAGTTTATAAAATTACGTTGCGTACGACCACACCCTCAATCCTAATCCACATTGACATCCTCAGGTTGTGCGTCAGTGTGTGTGCGACGGTTGCCGTATTCGCCACATTGATGAATCTTGCGATCGCATCTTGAGTTTCGACCGTGTAATACACGCTCGATGGCGGCTTAACTTAAAACCAAGACCACCAAATAGTTTATTATATGTTTTTATATATATTTTTTGTTTTCAGCTTGCTTGCTGTTCAATTAATCCAGTTTTTTGATTACTATCTTCTATTTATATGTAATTTAGTTATAGATAATTTATTATTTCATTCATAAATAGTCCTACGGCTAAAATTATGATAATGATATTTATTAATAATGATATTTTGATAAAATTATAATTATGGTATTGTAAATTTTATTATAAACTCTTAATAATTAAGACAATTAAAATATTTTTTCATGTGTTTCATTTAGATTTCTGTTGAAAATCTATTTAAAGGGATTAACGTTCCTTCACTTATATAGTTTAATAACACATAGTAAATGACTAACATCATTATAAGCGGCTATGACAATGATCACTACAATGATAAGTCTTTATCATCATAGAAGCGACTTGGATCCAGCGCCTTCCGACGCACTTAGCAATTCGTTTGTCGATCGTGTGGGTATTCTACGTTTTCAAGTTCATGATCTTCACTTTAGAAATTTAAGGTTCTATAGACTCTTAGTTTTGCGTACAATCAGCTGACCCAGGTCGTTTATTTTCGTCCGTCGATAGATCTTATCATCCTTAATTGGATCTCGTAGAACAATCCCAAGCATGAGATAGCTACGCTACATTCCTCACTGAGCGATTATGTGTTTGTTAACACGTTCACAGCGGATTGAGGCCGATTCGGCCTCATGGTAGACTTTGCACTGGTGCGGCGCGTAAAACTGGTGTTTTCTCTCTAGTGCGGCGGCTGTTTACACTCAACCGTATGAAATATGACAAAAACAAATATAGCTTTCTTTATGTCTGCGAAGCATTGACTCAATATTGTAAAAAAAATGATTGAAACATGGGGCAGAAAAGGCCTCAACTGCACTACTAGGAAGTTCAGCTTGAGGCTGATTCGACTTCAGCCGCACCAGCTGAAAGTTCTTCAAAATTGGGCCCGCAGTGAACGTGTTAGTGAAGCCCAGAGTGAAAGACCACGATGCATAAGGTGAGGAAATAAATAAATATATTACTAAAATATCGCCAATACTGGTATTTTAGATGCAACGCTAAGCAAAAACACAGTACCAGGTAATACATGAAGTGTCACTACATATACTTTAGTGTACAATGATGCATACAGTAATAGCATTATAGTTTCAAACACTCCGAACAGCGAATACAATTTACCTGCAAACAACACTTCATTGAAGTAATTAGAACACGTAATGCATTCAATTAATAGCTACTGTTAATAATTGTCATTGATTCTAGTTAACATAGTGTGGTACAATTGTATTTATTTATTTAATCGTATTAGGCACTTGGATCATATCGTCTGTGCAACTGACGAAGTTTTTCTTTTCTCAAACTAGTAGACGTAGCTTTTGCAGGACCTCGGCCAGATGGATCAACGAAATAGTCAAGGTCACATGTAGTGGTATACTGACAACACAAAACTGGACAAAATCGCAATTTTTGGTGGAGGTTTCCACATTAGTGGGTAAGAAAAGGACCGATATTTAGCCACTTCCGCACATGCAGTAGTAGTCGTGCAACAAAGTGCACCGCCCGTCAGCCCGCTGATAAATGCGTATGCGGCAAACAATGCGAATCACACAACTGCCACCGCCAAATCACTCAACACGTGTTTCACCCCTCCACAGGGTATCTACAGGAGTTATGTTACACCGATTAGTGTCAAACACAGAGTCATTAAAGTAGGTGTCTATCAGCTAAAATGGTGATTATGATGTTTGTATTTACCTGTAATGTGCAATGAGCAAACAAAAATACATACAACCCTAAATTTTTACCCCTCTACGATAAACCCTTATTTTTTATTTGTTAATTAAATTTTTTTTGCAAGACAACGTTTGCGGTATCAGCTAGTGTTATATAATAATTTATGTATTTATAATTTAAATATTATAATGATGGTACGTTCTGAGTCGGTAGCTTTTTTAAATATAAATATATTTTTTTAACATTTTTCTTTACGACTATAAAATTTTACATGAAAATTATAAAGGTGACATCACACATCGAACGCATTTATGGAGTCTAGAGAAACGTATTAATTTCACTATTTTGGTTATAGATATTATTTTTTTATGCGCAAAGACATCACATAGAGCGTAGAACAGATGGTCGCTGGTGATTTTTGGTTATAAAATAGTCTCACAAGGTGAGCAGACAACTGTGGCCACTTCCAAAGCAACTCTTTGGGAGATGCCTTTTATGAAGATGTTAATACATAGTTGCACAGTTCCTCTTAACTTTATATACGTCTAATCAAATTCTTGTGTACAGTAGAATAATGTATTTACTACCTTAAGCTCGCTATTAAATTGTTTTAAACATTTAAGGCTCGTTTAGCAACCAGAATTAAGTGTAACACTCGACCGTTAAGGCTTTTAATCTTTTAATTAATGCACTTTACTTGACAAGGTTATCAATTAAAACTAATTTGGACAACATCCAAGTTTTTGTTAGTTGTTGTTGTGTGAATTGTTCTTTATATTTTGAAACGTTTATTAGAGCTTTATTTGAATTTATAACTATCATTAACAACATGGCTAATTCAAATTTAGAAAACTTTTATTTAACACACGACAGACAAAATCTCTTTTTGACATAAAAATGGTTCTACCACAGTTTGGATTCTAAATGTCTCAGAACTGAAAAGAAAAAACAATAGAAACTCGTCGTTGTTGTTTTAGCCCACAGAGATATCTATGGAGAGATAAACCATAATCGCCATGCAAGGTAGGCGGGTTAGCAATCGCAGTGTGATATTAAGAATCACAGAGAACGCTGTTCTCTATCTTCTGGAAACTTGTTTGTTGTTAGTGGTAATCCTATATAATGAATGCAAAAAGTTTGAATTATATCATAAAAGATCAGAGTTCCCCAAACTTTTTTGTGTCGTAGACCCATTGCCATGTTTTTCTGTGTTGGGTAGACCTTCTACATACCTGATATTGATTCTCATTGATCTAATATTGAATACCAACATTCTACAACTTACACAATTTTATAAACATATGTAATAATTTTTTACTTCATAGGTACTTTTATAAATAATGTAAATATTTTGATATTATAAGATAGTGTGATGTAAGTAAATAGGTACTATCAGTGTATGTGTTGAGATCCACTATCGTGGACCCCCATTTTCATTACATGGACCCCTAAATTTATATTTGCCGATTTTTATCCGCCCCTTGCAGGTTGTCATGGACCCCTAGGGGTCGATATAGACCACTTTGGGAATCACTGTAATAGATCATTCTAAAATAGCTCCGGAATCGAACCCGCGACCGATGATCGCAAGTCTCAGTTGTCTATCTCTCGGCTACCACTGCTGAATATAAAATCAGCAGGACGATATTTTTATAAATTATGTTGAGTTACATATTTTTATATAAAACGGTGAAATGCCTGGAGGTAGTCATGTTATTAACTTTTATATATATATATATATATATATATATATATCTTTCGAATTTCCCACTTTAACAACATTTGGAAACATTGGCCTAGTGGACAATACTCAACTAGAAATCAAGCTAAAGGTTTTCCTCTGGTACTTGGTTATGTAACGGAAAATATTTTTGATTTTAATTTTTACTAATTAAGGACAACATTTTTCAAAAGGTTTAGTTGAAACTGTAACGGAATGAGATTGTGGTGGAGTTTAACAGGTTAGGTATACAATGTTAGAGACAGCACCTAACAAGCTGGTGCACAAAAATTAAAACGCTTGGATGAAAGATAGACACAGTTTATTTTAAAGGAATCATCCGTCTATAATTACAGATACACCAACGCCGTAATAAATTATTTGACATACGAATTAAATAATTTTTATAAAACTTTCACAATTCATTTATAAATATTAAACATTGATTCAAAATTGATATAAGATAGTCTTTAATTTCATATTCCATCACAGCACTAAAGATTTAATACAAATTCACAAACAACACATGCGTCACTTGACGCCGTTCGCCATTATTATATTTCATAATATTTTTCGGCGCGAGACGCGGTTTTGACAACCGCCTACGAATCATACGCCGCGCGTCCTTAGTTTTTGCGCATGCGTAGACCGATGGATCGACAGATAAGCGAAAGCATTTTGACAACTGTGATAATTTCGCTCCAAGATTAAAATTTGATGATTTCTCTGACATATGTTAGGTTTTTATCAACATCGTCATTTTAACCTTGGTTCGTAGCGGTCTCCATCCAGTGTCTTCTGACTTAAACAAGGACCATCTGTCCACTTTGTTGACGTCTGCAGCATTAAGGACCCAGCTGCTCTCTGTTCTACGTGCTATGTGTCTTTACAATGGGTTACTTTTGCTTGTTTACCGATCTGTTCATTCCTGATCCAATTTTGTAAAGTTATACTGGTATTCATTTTAAAAATCACACACAAGTTTATTGTTGTTACGAAGGAGATAATAAAAAAAATTAATCTTTTTGCTATCTCTCCATATTTTCATTGTGCATGCACTATGTATCTTCCACTTTTCCGCCATTGTTTTTAGTTCAATTAAAATGAATCGCACTTTTAATTACTTTCTTACATGAACTAAGTTTTCTTATTAAAGTTGGCGCCGCCTTTTGCATTATCTGCAGTGACGTAAAAAAAAACTTTCTGTTCAAACGCCCTTAAAGTACTGCGCGACTTAAGACTATGCTTCTGTTTATAATTTAAAACTACATAGCGGTGTTTGTTTCGTTTAACAGATACATACATTTATTTGAAAACAATATATAGATAAAAATAGAGACAATGTGGTTGAAGACATTATTAATGTCTTCGAAAAACGCATGAAAGCTGCCGCTAATTGGTCCATCGGTGAAAGTATGATGATTATGATTACTAGAAAACATTTTGGCAACGTACTTTTCATATTGTAATAAAATAGAGGATCTATTTCTATACTCATGGATTTTTTAATTTTAAGGCTTCAATCGATTCACGGGAAGTCGTATGCTGGCAGCGCGAGATCTGTTACCGTGGCGTTATTTGGAAAAGGCCAATGCCTTGCAACGGGCGTCTATCTACCAGTATGAAATGTCTATTTACTAGTACGATTTGCTATGAGTGAACTACATAATATAATATAATTAAATAAAAATTAATCCTGTAGAGTTAAATTTCAAAATTTGATTGGTATATTAACAGCTGAATTTCGTGAAGCGATGAAATAATGAAAAAGCTTACTTAGTCTAGACTGTTTGATTACTTTCATTAATTGATGTTGTTTGTAACTAACTTAAGTGAAAAAAAAAACGTGTTTGAAATACGGCGAAAACCAGGCTTTCGGCCGACTAACTTAAACGTTTTCTAACTTTAAGCTCTTAAAGCTTTCGCTCTGCGGTTAGTAGAGCGCTTTAATTAGTAAAGATAGACTGATACGTACATGTTTAGATCTTTATATGAAGAGCTTAAATATCGTTTTTAAAACCTATATATATATATATAGTCACATATAGTTACCTGAAGTTTGCTAAGTTTTTTTTTATTAAGTCATTTTTTTATTATTTCTGATGCCTTCGATTTGTCGGGGCGTACCCCCGTGTACATACAGACACATACTTATATATATTTATACATACATATATATATATATATATATATAAGCATGTGTGTGTATAGTTATGTAAAAATAATTTTGTATGTTATAACCTTTATTTATAATTAAAAACCTTTTCAAACTTCAGGTTACTGTATGTTAAAATTATTGTTGACCTTCTGCCCTTGCAAACTTTGTATTGCCAAGTTTTTGGCCTTTTCCATTCCAATAGAAAAATTTAATCAATGTAACATCTTTTAGATTGATCACTTTATACAGGCCTATTGGAAATAGGCTTAAAAGCTTTAAAACTTCTTGCTGATAAATGAGCTATACATTTACCTTTTTAAAGTCTTTATAATTGTTAACAATCACCTGTATAATAAAGTTAAATAGAAATAGATTACATACCTAGTACGTCCAAAAGCACATGACAATAAATGTAGGGACATTAGGAAATTTCACATGTATAGTGTAACTGCGATAAAAAAGCTGTCTAGTTCGATGCAAGCATCATTTGTAAATTTGAATTTCAATAAATCCTATGAGGTTTGCATATCACTTATTAACTTATTACAAGTAAACTACTCGTGTTGGCCTTTGAGTACTGCAAAAACCTTTCATGTTATTTATTCAGATGGAACGGAATCTAAATGATTTTCTAAATTCGGGCAACCAGGTTTTCAATATTCAAATGGATGTTGGTAGAGGATGTTTTAAAAGCTCATTCATTTGGCGTTTCAAAAGTATGTTCATAGTTTACGTTATGTTTTGGAAAATTGAACAAAACTGGGTCGTTTCGACAACTACGGTTTTAGATGGTTCTCATTATACCTCTTATTGTGCACCAGCTTGCCAAAGCATTGCGAGTAATGTTGATTTTAAAAAAAGAATAATATAACATTAAAAATATTTCCATTAAAACTCACGTTTTGTCAATTAATTAAAAAAAAAAATTTGTTTCTTTATATTCAAAGAATCAGAAACAGTTTTCTCTTTCCGATTTTAAGGTTACATTGCGTCTCCAGCCGTATTCCACAGAGACGTTTTTTACATAGATACTAGCTGATCCCGCAAACGTTGTTTTGCAAAAAAAAAATGATATTTTAATTTACAAATAAAAAATAAGGGTTGATCGTAGAGAGGTGAAAATTTATGGTTGTATGTATTCTTGTATGCTGTATCATAAAAAAATAAAAACAAAAAATTTCGTTAAAAAAATAAAAATTTTTTTTTAACTGTGAACAACCTTTATCACTTAGGGGTATAGAAAATAGATAGTAGCCGATTCTCAGACCTACTGAATACGCATATTAAATTTGGTAAAAATCAGTCAAGCCGTTTCAGAGGAGTTCAAGTTCGAACATCGTGACACGAGAATTTTATATATTAGATTAAGTATTTTTTTTTTCGGTTGGGGAAATCTTCTAGTATTCAAGATGCCCTGCCTCTGGGGGGAGGACAGGGGTAAAGATTAAGTATACTACGGCGTGACATGTGGGATTAGCTACGTAAAGAAACACGCAGGATGATGCAGTAAACAAACACGTTTATTTACTTTAAATACAGGAAAAAAATGCAATAACTAAGTATGCATATAAACTACAACGAATTATTACAAATTAACTACTCTATGTTACGAGTCCAAAGGTGCGCTTGGTTACGGTATTACGGCTCCTTTGATTTACTGATTGGTGGTGGTGGGAGAGATCTCGTGGTACGGGGCGTGGTGGGGTATAACTTATGGCCACTTTGCATAATGCCAGCCGGTCCGTAACACATTTCTTATAAAAAAATATAAGTCTTTTGTCAGAATCTGTATTCCACAGAAGTTAGCGCCAGTGCCCTTATTTTTACAATTGCATCTAATACTTCTGAATTTTTACTGCTCAAGTTTCTACTCTTAAGTTCTAATTTTTAAATTATTTTCTAACTCACTCTTTTAAATTAAATTATCATAAACTAATTATGTAATACTTATGATATTTTTAAAAATCATTACTGCTGTTAGTTTTTAGAACGCACTGAGTATGTTCAGTTTTTTATATTACATTATGACATTACTTTTACGCCACCTGTTTTTAACAGTATTGTAAATAGAAATTGTGATGGTTGTACACGAGCAACCGAAACCCACCGAACCCTTAACCGGGTCCCCTTTATCTGCCGAGGAACTCAAAGCCCTTGCGCTAATGTAGACCTCGATGAGGTCTGCATCCTCGGCGCAAAACTCCGCAAAGCCGCCGGTCTTTCGGAGCATTTTCTCGGTATTGCAGAGCACTCGGCCCTTTTTGCCGCCCTTAAAGCGGAATTTAAATAATATTCGCTACCCTGATTAAACGTCAGGATACACGCCTCAAATCGAGCCCGAGCCGTCTCGATGCACATGTCATGCACTACACACCTACACATGACACGGCAGCCGCGTCCGCCTTACCCACGTTCAAGCGAGGGCGGTCCGGAGAGGCCCGTATCTCTCCCGACCGCCGAGTAGTCCTCGCTTTGTCCTTCATACACTTTACCCCTCTTACTACACTATACACCTACACGGGTATAGTTCTCCGGGTGTTGACGTCTTCGTCATAACAGGGGCACGATCCCCAGCGTAAAATTTTTTAGTCCGTGGACCTCTGTTTCCACAGGCTCAATTTCGATGAAGCTGCACAAAGCCTAGATCGGCTAGCAGCGTAACTTTTAGTACGTCAAATAACAAAATGATGGTTGTAATGGGTCACTACAGCTAGGTCTAGGATATTTAGACCACAAGGTTAACTAGAAGCACAAAATTATGTATCAAAGTCTCATTTCCTTTTATGTGCTATAATGCACAAAATGTAATCTTATGCTAATAAAAGAGAAATGAAGGAGATAAATAGAGAAACATCTAGTTTTGTAATAAAATAAACATATAAATAGATGCAATCGGCAATCGTTAACGTTTATGCAGTTATTGAGAATAATTAAAAAGAAGAGAAATAAAAAAGTGCCTATTTTGACAGAAATTATTGTAAAATCCAAAAGAACTCTCCTAATGGTAATCTTCAACTTAATACATAGCTATAAAAGTTCCAAATGCGTTTCCAACTGTGAAGAGCCTGTAACATACATAGTCGTATTTAAAAAAAAAATTGTGCGCTATTATAATGAAATTTTTAATTTATTTGTACATCGAAATGACACTAAAATATATATATATATATATATAAAAGGACATGTAACAATAAAATAGATAATAACTGAAAATCAAACAACTTATGCACAGATAGAATAACAAGCCGTTTATTTGCTTCAGGCGATGGCTAGGACGGAGATAAGATACATGAAAGAAATGTCAGTGTAGGGTGTACATAAAACATACTACACATTACATATTATAATAATACGATATTTTTTTATAAAATAATGATATAATTTATCAGTTCGTTATTATATAAAGTGATACAGACGAATGAAATATGATAAAGTTATTGTGAAACATTGTGCGAATTCATATTGTGAGGTGAATATTGGATTTTGCGGGATGGTGTCGAATTAGTTTTTGGGACAGACCTTAGATCCGAACTATAGATTAAATACGACAATTTCTAGAAATTTAATGTTTGTTCTCGAATTTGGGTTCCCTTATAATTATCGACGTACAATATGAATGTTGTAAACATAATTTGTAATTTATTCCTTTTTACATACATAAGCCAATACGTAAGGACGGGTGTAAATCTTTACTTTGATTAGTAATATCATATCATACAAAGAGTAGATGAAATAAAGTAACGACATAGTTGACAGGATTGACAAGTAGAAGTGGCAACAGAAGCCTTAAGGTTTTGAAGGAGACCATTGACCAGAAAGGGCAGCGAAGGACTGCCCTAGTGGTTGCCCTAGTTGTTGGCAAACGTTGGATGCAATCCACTTCTAAGCAGTTCTGATCTAAGATGTCCTTTAGCTGGAATGATGGTAATGATGATTCTAAATGGTATGTACAATCAGTAGATATAAATGATTGATATATTGTAATGTTCTCATACATCTGTACCTAAATGATTGTTATCTCTTGTTCAAAAGGTATACATTGGAAGTGATTGTTTTTTTTATTTATTTTCAATAACACTCATTATTTAGGGCCTCTCGCTCTCCCCTATCGTTATTTATGAGACAGTGCAAGACAAAGCAAGACAAGACAAGAGCAAATAAGATTGTAAGAATCTTATTTATAATAATATATATAACATCCTTAATTAAAATACATATTTACTTTCACTACTACATTAAACAGTTTTTATTTATATTTCTCTTTGTTCCTTCAGATATTTAATGGAATCAGGCGTTACTTTGCGGAAGTCCATCCTAAGTAAGAAATACAAAATCAAAATGCAAAAAAAATGCATTTATCTGTGGTTTGGCGGGCGGTGCATTTTGTTGCACGACTACCACTGCATGTGCGGAAGTGGCTAAATGTTGGTCCTTTTCTTACTTGTTTATTTAGCTTTATTTATTTTATTTAAGTCTTTTTTTCCCTATTCCCTTAATTTTTACCCGATCTGTACTATTTTCAACTTTATTTCTATCAATTACGTCTACAGTTATCACTTTATTACATTTGAGAAACACATGCCTGTCTTCATCATTGTCTATCAGTGAGACGATGCTGTTTTTACTAACCTTTTTTCTTTTGAAGTACACCGAAGTCCTCCGAATGCGGAGCAGTTGGTCAGTTGATTGGAAGTGACGGAATAAAGTCAACGGGTTACTATAAACAGCTCTCCGCCCTTTAGTGAAGGCAGTGCTTTCGTAACAGCAATATAGCTAAGTCATAGTACAATCTCTGATCAGTCATATTTAAGATTTTACGCCTAAGTGTTAGTTCTTTACAGTAAGTATTATATTTATTGTGATTCTGTGCAGTTTCCATTCTCAAGACTCCTTTCTGACCTGGCTATTTCATTCGGAATGCTTGTATTGATAAAATGTCTAAGATCTGCGGTTATAATATAGTTCGAGACGCGGCGTATCAAATGGCACGCTGTTTGCTGTGGTTACGTTTATCAAAGTGATATCTTGTTGCGGTATTCCTCGAAGTGTTGTGTCCATAGTGGCGGCGTTGTTTGAATTACCTCGTCTATTGCGGCGGCGTTCTGGAAGGCGAATCACATGTCAAAGATGGTAATTTGAAGAGATCGGCTTTGTTTAAAGCTTGCTGTCAGTTGGAGGCCGCTAGTTTTTTTATTGAGCTCCATCTGGCACGGACGTTACATTTCGAGTATTACCTAGTTTTTTAGATATTATTTTTTTTTATTCTTGCTCCTTTCTTTCTTCATTTCCTTTATAAATCTTTCATTCTTCACGTTCTGAACTTCTTTCATATATCGCCTTACTTCCCTCGTCTACATTCCAGATCACATTTGGTTCTTATATCACAGCATATATTTGTTCCTTTTCTTTTAGTTTTAGTTTACAATTTCCATTAATACTTAATTCCATAATGATTGATTGACTTTACTTTTTATTACATTTAACTTTTGATTTCTAGTTGTCGAGCTTCCCCAGCCCCTTATTTTTATCCTTAGTTTTGTTTGTGTCAATTGTCTGCTGTTCCACTACCTTGCAGAAACTCAGGAACACAGAGCGAGATGTATCGTCGTCGATGAGGGAGGCGATGATATTCTTTTATTCTCCTTATTATCTCCATCTCAAGATTAAGACGGAGCCCTCCAAATATAAGACGGCCGATGATAAGAGAGGTGCAGTTATGTGATAGACGTGTAGCTTTTATAATGGCAGCCACAATAAGGAATATATTTAGATAATTTGATATCCTTACACTTGACTCATAAAGCCATGTTATCTAGGCATTTACCGCCATGTTTTTATTCATTTCATATAATTTTAGGGATGTTAGAGGTATTTTCAAGAATATCACTTTTCTATAAACATTTACTTGATTTTTTTTTCTTAAAAAATCGCTGTAATGAATGTTACAAAATCTTTGTTACATTTTATTCAATAAGTAGATTTATTACGTTTCGTTTTTTTATTTTATTTAGAGATGCGTTTGTTATTGCTGTTTTATTTTATTAATTTACCAACGCCTGCAATATGCAAACATGTTTGTGATTTTATACCATATTATAAGAATAGAATAAAAACTTATGTTTTACTGTTAACGTGCCTTTTTAGGATAAATAAATAAACTAAAATTAAAAGATAAATTTATTACTGTAATAAAAATCTCTGAAATCTTTAGCTTTTGTTTAATTATAATAGTTAAAGTTAACAAGACCAATCAAACATTATAAGCAGACTGAAATTAAAATTTACTCATCTTAAAAAATAAAACCTTTTTTATCGAAAGCGAAGCGAAATTTTAATGGATATTGAATTTTAATTGGTCCATGCCTCGGGTTTATGAATAAATGATCATCATATCTTACGGTTTTTAATAATAATTAATAGTCTGGATTAATGCAGGTTTGAATATAGAATGAATTAAATTCTTCGATTTAAAATGCTGTCTTCTTGGTCTCAAGAGGAAAGAGTTTCTATTTCTTCTTTTCAGCATAGATGCCCAATGTAAGGTACTAGCCTCTCCCCAAAATCATCTTAAATGATGTTACACTGCAAGCTATTTTAGGCTTTATGCAGCTTTATCGAATTTGACTTCATAGAAACAGAAGTTCGTGAATTAAAAACTTAACTCTGGTAGATCGCATAACATTCACAACGGTGATGATGTGATGACACAAACAAGTTTCTTCCCAACAACTGTGTAAATCATTACGCTTTATGTGGATACTATTTAATCTAATTTTAATATTGTGATCTTTCATATTTTCGAAGAAAAGTTTAATTTCTAGCACATTAGCAACCTTTATTTGTTTCAAAAAGAAGATCAGGAACAGAGCACATTAATATTAAAAGAAATTATATTTTAATCGCTTATCGCTTTATCTTAATAATATAAAATTTTATTCGTGACCTGGAGCTGTGAAAAATCAGCGCCTGCGAAATTAAGTATAGCAACCAAAGTTATTTCTTAATATCACAAACTCGTAATGTACAGGCGCTAAAATCATGGCGCAATTAGCTAAGTAAAGTTTCTGTCTATATCAAGCTTGCAATATATACTGAGACATTTTGTCCACATCACTCGCAAAGAGGAATGACTTTAGAAATCAAAATCAAAACATTCTTTATTCGGAAAGACTGTTGCAAGCATTTTCGAGTCGTCAATTAATATAAAACGTCGGTATTGTCTGTCAGCCCTATAGAAAGCTACCGCCGGCTCAAAAGGCAGTTCTGCTAAGAAAAGTCGGCAAGAAACAACAGTTGCTCTTTGAAATATAGTTTTATAAGGAGTCCACGAAAATAATTAGCTTCCTGAATGAGCATCAACATTCTATTCCATACATTAACATTAGTATAGTATTCTTGGATTGAATAATATAATTTATTCAATAATATTTATTTTTTTAATTATTAGATTTAAATCTCTCCAATGGCAGATCTCAAAATTGTTTGTGGATTTTTATTGTATATATGTATATCTTCTGCTATAAGTGATTTATTTAATTTTTGAAGACAATAGCCTGATAGTGATTGTAGGACGGAATTAGATCGGGAGGCTCGATTCTGATCACTAATTACAGCTGATACTTGATAAAGACGGGCTTCAGCAATGAAAGTGGCTAAAGACATATCATGAGAAATATATGAGTAGAATTTCTATGAAAATTGTCATTAAGTAAAATTAATATATATTATATTTAGATTTTTATTTATTAATTAATTTCGAACTCTACTGTGCGATATCCTTTCATGCCACTATTCGTGCCTATTTAAAACGGTTATCGTCTACTAGCGCCATCTATGGTACGTATGAAAAATATTTTTTTAAAAATAAATAGTAATTTTTTAAGTTCGATTTTTAATTATAATTATATATTATATATTGTATTTTTAAAAAATCTTTAATTAGTTAACAATGCAATGTGGTAAATAATCGTTAGAATATATATACTATCATTTATGATATATGTAAATTCGAAACCAGTTCAGATGAAGTCGCGGCGAGAAGTGCGCACTCGAGCTGAATACTGTAAGCAAGCTTCTGGGTGAGCACTTAAGCTTTTTAAGAAGATTGAAAACGTATAATAGAGGTTTTAAGAGCGGAACTGGCGGTTTCGTGAAAAGGAAAGAAAAACTCTCACCGGCTCGTTTTGTACTGCACCTGAGTTTTAATTGAGAAATTTACTTTTGTGTCTCGTACTTTTTGTACAATTCTATACAGGTCTTCTAGGTGGACACCGTTTGGGAAAATATATATACCGTCAAATAGTCCTCGTAAGAAATAGTTTAAAAACATGAATAAATTATAACGACTGTTGTATCTTTTCTTCTTTGACTGACTCTTAAGTCTAGAAGATTGGCAGCTAATTCCCAATTCTTTTCTTGATAACCAGCTGTAAACAGATAATTATGGGAATTGTTTGTTGAATTACACTTGTAGAAAATTTTCATCTGCAATATTTTATGCGTTCAGAACCCCTCTTTTGCTTTTCATAAAAATAATGAAATTTGTACCTAAAGTGCCGATTTATTTAGTTTATATTTTCAAGATCTGCATTAGTTTTCTTGAACAGCCTACGCCACTAGTGCTAAGGACTGCCTAGTATGTAAAACTTCTGAAATTTTAAATTAAATAATTATAAGTTATGAGTGTCTTTCATCAACTGAATTAGAAAGTTGTGTTCACGTTGACCACTTTAAGTAATCTCCTCGAAAAGTAAAGACGCGTCCTTCTAATATACTATGATGTAATTGAACAAGAAGCTTGGCTAAGCTGGATGTTAACTCTAATGAACTATTATCTTAATGCAACTATAATTAAAAATAATAAATAACTTTATTCATAACGTGTTGTAAAATGTTCAGCATCTATTATTTTTGATGGTTAATGCTTTATCGCCACCATTTAGGCATCACGTTTGCAGTTGGATATTAGCCTTCCTCTAAGGTATATATATATATATATATATATATATATGTATGTATATAAATATATATATATATATATATATATATATATATATCATACCAAGGACCTGAACAAGGTCTCTTCACCTAGTAGGTTGACGTTCATCTTGCCCATCCGTGGTACGTACTTATATAAGAATATGTGGTTGGTTGTTATCAAATTTGAAACGTGCATATATTTAAAAATTAATTAATAATAATGTGTATTCCCTTTTATCTTTAAACTTTTCTACAATTGTAAATTAAATAAATCAATGTATTTATTAGGGTAATCAGACGTATTATATCGTATCTCAAGGAGACATCTATAAAGGTCGTTACTTTGAAATCGTCTCAATTTTATGCAATAAGAATAAAAAGGTTCATTTAAATATAAGATAATGATATTCCTTGTGATTTCATAGTTCATAAAACGTTATTGGTTTAATTTTTAGTTCTTTGATTAAAGGTTTAATAAAACTGCGTTAAAATCTTTAGTTTTAACAACCGAGTACTGGCCAGTTAGTAAATAATTAGTGTTAATATCCATTTTTAATTTAAGTACACGAGCACTAAGAAGATTGTAATGTGTTTTTATTTGGTTTGCCTAATCTCTGGAACGAATTACGTCCGCCATTAAATAAACTGTTACAGGAGTAAAGAAATTATCCATGTATATAAACTATACATTAACCCACGAAGGTTTCTACAGATGTCGCAACTGTCATTCCAAGGAATTTTATACATTGCCATGACATTTCATGCTGATTTAAATTCATAGAAAAACAGCTAACGAATGATGATATTTCGAGCTGTAGGTGACATAAGAATTTATGTAAATTGTGAAATTCATACAAAACAATGTACTAAATATTTCTTTTATAAAATTTTACGCGGTTGAACTCGGTGGAACAGCTAGTAAATAAATATATATAAATATCAATTTACACAACAATCTATCAACAAAAATAATATAGAATTTGACGTTATACGAATTAGTTTTAAATGACAACCCTACCAAGATTTTTTTGAATGAGACTTTGATGACATCAAAATATTCCATCGTTGACGGCGTACGATTGTTTCAAAGTTCGGAAATGAAAACTTCAGAGTTGATTTATCCAACCATTAACCGTGTTTACTGACTTCTGAATTTATGCAAATAGCTTATTTATTGCCTCGGAGGACTCCATACGCCACTTTATCATCGTTTAAACATGAAATTATTCAGTATTGTAAGAGGAAATTATCGCTACAGTGCTGCTACTGTTTTAAATGCATCCCTCGCTTGCTTTGTTCTGCGCATTTGCTTGTTTTAATTATTAAATACAAACAAACTGAATGGCTTATGATCGATAATGGAATAAATGTGGGTACACACACAATCGACAATTTATTTTTAATTTACAGATTAACTATATCAGCATAGCGAAACATTGTGATAGATAGTTTTGTAATACAAAAACTTGCACATCAAAACACCCTGCAAGAACGAGATTATAATATTTAAAACTTTATTAAAAAAAAAAAACTTTCAAGATATGAATGTATAGTTCACATTTAAACAAAAATTTTTAAAGCTTTTATACCTATTTAGAGACAACCTTTACAAATTGAATTTAAAAAAATGTTACACTATTTGTTCTATTGCAATGCGATTGGATAATAAATTCTGGCTTTAGAAAGTCCGGAAGGACAGATAGTTAACAATAATTGATTTTAATATGTTTTAATCCAAATTTTGGAAAAGCCTTTTTCTTACTACGTTATGGCTGTATTATTTATTATTTTTTAAACCATTGATTTTTGGGTAGTATGTCGTCGTCGTTTCAGCCCGTAGATGCCCACTGCTAGACATAGGCTAAAGATGTCTATATATACCATAATAGCCACGCTTGGTAGGCGAGTTAGCGATTGCAGTATGATATTATGGTACGCAGGGGACGCTGCTGCCTATCCTCTGAAAATTAGTTTGTTAGCAGTGACAATTCTGTACAAAAATGCACAAAATGTGAATAACATAAGATTGTATCCAGGGAATCAACACGCCACCTAAGATTGCAAGTTTCAGTTCTTACCGCTGAGGTACCACCGCTCGATCTACAATGCATTAATTGATAGGAAATGCTACATAATGATCACTTTTTCAACCTATATCACCCCTGTATATTTCTTTGAATGTTATTCTATATTGCGATTCGTTTAAAGTGATCACTCATCTGCATCAAGAGAATAAAACCTGAAAAGTCCAATTTGTCAGATACTTGAATAAAATTAAGCTTCCCTATAACAACATCCTGCAACTTAAAGCTAAGAAGAGCCTACAATAAACTGAGACATAAAAAATATAATTGTGACAATATATTTTAAAGTTGTGATTAGGTTTTATATGTTTTATATATTAAATGATAGTTCTGAAGCACAACGCAGGAGTTTATAATACAAGCGTATACAGTTGCCTCTGAGCTATAAATCTTATGGTGCCTCGTGAAAGGTATAACAAATTTGCCATTATATCTAATTTTATCCTTGCAGGTGATAACTTTCGGATCCAAGACCTGGCTGTGGATCTTATAAAAAGGCTCACTCAAAGAGCAAGGAAAAGATGCTGTAGAGCGATACTTGGTGTTTAGCTGCATAATTAACTCAGAAATGAGGATATCCGCAAAATAACCAAGGTCGCCGAAATAGGTGTGAGAAATACACGTCTAAAGTGGCAGTAAGCGATGGCTGCTGGGCCGAAAGGTTCTCGATTGCGGGTTTCCAGTCTGTAGGCGCGGCGTAGGTAGACCAACTACATAGTTGAGATATCTAATGGATTCAGGCGTTATTTTGCGGAAGTCCATCCTAAGTAAGAAAAGGATCAATACATAGCTACTTCCGCCAATGCACAGAGAATCTGTGTTTGGCACTAATCGGTGTAACATTACTCCTGAGGATGCCCCGAGGAGGGATGAAACATGTGTTGAGTGATTAAGCGGTGGCAGTTGTGTAATTCGCATTATTTGCCGCATGCGCATTTATCAGCGGGCTGGCGGGCGGTGCACTTTATTGCACGACTACTGATACATAGCGGAAGTAGCTATACATTGGTCCTTTTTATACATAGTTTAGGTCGCAAGAAGTCAACAATGTTAGTAGCGCAAGATCGGTTATCGTGGTGAGCTTTAGAGGAGTTATAGCCTTGCATTGGGAGTCTATCGGCTGAACAGAAGAAGAAAGAGAAGCTTATTTTCGTCTAACCTCAATTATTACTTTTTAAGCAGGTGTTTATAAAATATATGTCTATACTACAATAAGTGTAATATGTGTATATATTATGGTATATTTATACGTAATTATAATATGTTGTAGCTATTTGTATATTTATATGAGGTGTTTTTATGTGATTATTTTCCTTCTAAATTTGATTCTACTAGTAACTAGTTTCACCCGCCTTTAAATAAATAAGTGGAGTTCCTGTTCCTTCTCCACAACTATAACATAAACTCTGTCCAAAAGTTCCACTGTTGAATATTTGAATTATATGTAAAAAGACCGAATGCTTTCAATTGTCAATTTTCAAGTTTCGAAATTTTTTTAAGCACACACACATACACACACATATATATATATATATTTAAAACATGAATCAATCTATATATATATATACACACATATGGTTTGTTCTTTTATATATTTAACAATGTTTATACTTAAAAATCGGGTATAACTATTAAAAGATTATATTTAATAAATTAATATTTATTAATACATAAACATTAACATACTGAAGTAATAAAATGGCAATAATTTCCGGCACTGGCAACTTTCAATTGACAGATTAACGCGTTCCATTTTCTGCCGGCGAGCTGTACGCGCAAAAATTACTTTTATCCGGTTTTAAGGGCACAACACATTCGATTGTTGGCGGCCATTATTTGTCAAGTTGACAGGCACGTGGTGTCTTGCGCAGGATTCGAATTTCGAACAGTCACAAGCGACGCTTCCTTCTTTCGTTCGAATTATTCACATAACGTAAACTGTCAATAATAATAATTTTATTAACGGATTATAATAATTATAATTGTTTGTTTTTAGACAAAAAAAACAGTGACTATTTTTTTAAACTGGATATATTCATTCCATTTAAATATTTAACGAAGGTATCAAATATTTTGATGACAGATTGGTATATTTAAGCAAAAATCCATCGATACATGCCTCTCTCTATTACTCCGTGTCGCGTGCTCTCTATTAAAATAATATTTTGTCAAAATCATGTCAAATTAGTACAATTCGCTTTACTCTACAAAACAAAAAGAAATATATTAGAGCATTAGTTCTTTGAATATTATTCGTTTGTATAAAAACAGGTTTCATATTAGTTTTTTTTTTTACTTCAATATGGCATATTTATAATTATTTAATCCTGTACTAACTTAAATATTTTCTTCCTTAATTTATAAATTTTTTCCGGCGTTAATTATAAATCTATTAATCGTAGCTTCTAGATTTATTTAGACGTTGTATTTGTTTTTTTTTGTTACTGTTCAGTAAATTGTACAAATATATGATTTTGTTACAGAATTTAATCATTTTTTTACGCTACTCTAGTTACTTATCGCAATGATAAGACCTATGCTTAATATGTTAGTTATAAGTGAATCTAGCTAGCAAGCTATTTTATAATATGTTTACATTAATTGATTACTTTTTACTATATACGTCAAAAATATATAGATGCATGATTACTAAAAAACTACAATGGGCGGCATTACCACTAAAGGTAATTTCTTACAGATAAACATAGCAGAAAAATAAAAGAAGGACAAGTAGTTGACGTTTACTTATAATTATACATATATTTACATGTAATCATTCATATATACATACATTTAATTACATATAGTTATAATAAATATGTTCACTATCATTAAAAAGTAAGGTTAAATATGTTAATGTTATATTATATTTTTTATGAAAGAATTGGCCGGTTGCGAAAGTCGAACTAAAAAAAAAAAAACTAGCGCTTACTTCAGTTCGAAATTTAAACTTTCAGTTTGGCATTGAACGTAGCATCGATGCGTGACATCAATAATGCGTGAGGTCTTTTCATAAGCGATAGCACCCTACGTTACTACATTATTGCTCTAATCGTTTCCGTTCTGAATTCGTTTTCAAGATCGAAGCTATCGGTCGTGTTCCAAAATATTTTTTTTTTTTATAATGGCCCCCGCTGTTGGGGACCTCTCGTTCCCTTATCTCGTGTGGGACAGGGACTTTTTATTTCTAGTAATTTATTCATATTTTTTATTATTATCATTCTTCTCTTCCATGTATCATATTATCTGTCGTACTGTTTTTTTAATTCTACAATTTTCCCAAGTCTTTCTCTTTCATTCCATTAGCCATACATCCATCCTCAACCACTACATTCTAGGTTTCCTTACTATTTTATTTTGCAACATTACATTTATTGTTCAAACATTTAACATATATTTTCCTTATAAATATCATATTATATTATATTATATATTTTACTGTTTGCTTTACTTTTTTATTCATGTTCAAGTCTATTTGAATCTATTACTGTGTTTTATTTTTACCTATGGCATTTATCACTACCTTCCTGCAGTAGCTGAGGAAGCATTCTCTCTCCCCTTCGTCTTGCATGATGGCCGAGATACTCCTTTCCCCTATCTTTTTGCCCATCCGGCATTCAGAATCTGCGTGCAGTCTTCCGAACGCCGGACAGTGGGCCACAGTCTGGCCCACGCCCGGTTCACAGAAGCACGAGGGGTCCTCCTTGAGCTTGAACCTGTGAAGGTACTCAGAGAACCCCCGTGACCCGTGAAGAGCTGGGCCAAGACCGTAACTATGTCGATACTGCGGAGCACGCAGTAGGCTGAAACCAAAATAAAGTCTGTCTATGAGTTTTAGGATGCGAATGAAAGAATGAACCTATGTTCGGAGTTTCTTTACGAGATCGAATCAGAAATAACAAGATCCGTAGAAAAACCAATATTACTGATGAAGATCTAAGGATTAATCGTCCGAAGTGGCACAGGGTGGAGCATATTGTCCGTCCAACCGATTGCTATTGGGACTGAAAGGTTTTCAAGTGGCATATATGAACCAGTAAACACAGAATGGGCAGATCCCACAGTAGGACTGACGTAGCCAAGGTCACAGGAAGTCATATCAGGTTGAATGTAATTAAGAAAGTTCAATAGAATACATGTTTATTACATTATTTTACCATTTATAGTTTCAAAAATACACAGATAATAAATACCATTAAGATGAAGCAGACGGTATTGTTCAGTAAAAACGCGTTAGAAATTTGTATATATCAAAAATTTTCTTGTGATATCTCGTGTCGTGTAAAACTTGAAAAAAAAATGACTACTTATCAATATCACATATCCTTTGAGATATATTTTATTTTTATTACGCACGATAAAGAAATAATTATAAAATGTAAAAGTGTTCAAGAAAAGTATATCTTACCTAGGCACAGTTAATTTAAATTTAGTTTACTTTAATTTGACTCAAACCAGGTAGGTTTTTAGCTCTCTATCTTTCAGAGTAAGTCATTGAACGTGACGACTTCATGCACTTAATAATCACGTGACATCAAATATTGTGCCTATAATGAGATTTTGATAGTTTAAATATTATATCAAATTATGGACGAAATATTATATCAAATGATGAAATATTGTATCAAAATATGCACAAATTATGGTTCATTTTGTAAACAGATAGATTAATTACCCTCACAAACCCGAGTAAATTAAGATAATTTTCAACAACAACTTTGCTATTTATATCAAATTAATATAGAGTTTATACGGTTATAACGAAAACCACTTTCTTTTTTATTGTATAGATAAGGGTATAATATTTCAATAATGAAAATAAAAGTTGAATTTCAAATATTGATGTATAATTGACTTTGATTCAAAATTTTCAAAGTTTAGAAAAAAACATCGCATGCATCCACAGGATGTTTGATTTTAGATGCCATAAATGGATCAATATATATCATATCCAAAATTTGACAGAGCGGTTTCAAAAATAATAATTAACGCAATGATAATAAACTAAGAGAAATCAGTTTAAATCAGATTACAATATATAAATAATAATTCTTGTACTGCATGTCCCTGCAATTTGTATTATTGAAAATAAAAGCCATGAATGAATGGAAATTGGTATAAAAGCTTTAAATGTTTTTTTTTTGATAAATGAGCTATATATTCGCCTTTAAATGCTGTTGCAGCTATAAACAATCACCCTGTTAATATTGTTTATCAAATAAGATGTTAAGTAAACTTTACTCTTTATGTATAACATGGCTACTTATAAAAGGATCCCGTTTCGTTAAAATCATGATTGTGGTCAATTAACAGTTGAATTTCGTGAAATTATGCGATTCGGGAATTTAGTTTATAATAAATGGATTGTTTTGTTAGCTGTATTACAGTTGGAATCTCTTATATTCTTACTAGCTGATCCCGCAAACGTTGTTTTGCAAAAAAAAAATTTTTAATTTTCAATTTAAAAATAAGAGTTGATCGTAGAAGGGTGAAAATTTAGGGTTGTATGTATTTTTGTATGTTGTATCATAAAAAAATAAAAACAAAAAATTTCGTCAAAAAAAAAATTAAGGGTGAACAACCCTTATCACTTAGGGGTATGAAAAATAGATAGTAGCCGATTCTCAGACCTACTAAACACGCATATAAAATTTGGTAAAAATCGGTCAAGCCGTTTTAGAGGAGTTCAAGTTCGAACACCGTGACACGAGAATTTTATATATTAGATTTGTTGGAATATATGAAAAGGTATCGTGATTATACACTAATCACCAAGAGTGCTTCATGATGTAATGACATTGTTGTAATAGGATAAACGCCTGCTTATTACAAGGTTGCAATATCAAGCGCTGCCCTGCCTTGTGTGGCACAAGCGTCGCGGGCCGCACTACGGCGGTTCAATTGTCGGTAATGGTTCCACTCCAACGCGTATCCGCCTAATCATCTCTTAAGACAAGAACACTCAGTACGACCCGCGATCTGCCAGCCAGTGGTACTCCTGTGTCAAGTTTTACATATACCTCATGTGATTGTGAAATTTCTGATAAAAATGGTGTACATTATACAAGAAAATGTTGCAAACTCTTATTGAAAACTGAAATTTACAAAGTGTTAGAGAAAAGAAGGAGTTAAGATGATGCACGCATTTATATACACTCTACAGTTCACAACATAGATTGCATTTAATAAATGTATAGATGTAAATATTAACAATAATGAACGGAATCAGTGTAAATGCAGACAAAGTTGGAGTCGAAGTGGAAGCTAAAGAAAAATCCAAACCAAAGAGGTCCAGTGTGAAAGAGAAACTTTTACAGATAAAGTCAAACATAACAGTGGAACCGATAATAGCATGTTATATCATGTCAAATGTATTTTCGGGACTCGCAGTTCAAAATTTGAATTTAGAAAAAGCATGTCGTGTCAATCTGGGTTACAGTGACGACGTATGCTCAGCGCTGAACAGGAGACAAACGGAAAATTACACAGCGGAAGAGGCGGAAGTGCAAAAGTTAACAGCCTCGGTTCAAGCGTGGAAAAATATCGTTCAAACGGCGTTCCCTTGTATTTTGGTTCTATTCGTTGGTTCGTGGAGCGACAAAACAGGAAGGCGAAAAGCGTGCATTCTTTTACCAATTGTCGGCGAAGTCCTCTGTTGTACTAGCTTCATTCTCAACACGTATTTCTTCTATGAATTGCCGTTGGAGGTCACGGCCCTCTCTGACTTGTTTCCGTCACTAACCGGCGGTTGGATCACCGTTTGCGTCGGCGTGTTTAGCTACATCGGCGATGTGACCACGAAAGAAATGAGGACATTTAGAGTGGGCGTGGCCAATTTGTGCATGTCACTTGGCATACCAATAGGAATGTCTTTAAGTGGCATTTTGTTGCAGCAGATCGGCTATTACGGCATTTTTCTCATATCAAATTGCCTGTATTTCACGAGTTTAATATACGGATATATACGTTTAAAGGACCCTGTTATATCTGAAGAACGACAGAGAGTAAGTTTTTGTTGAAATAACTATCCCATCGATCTAATCATTACATAAAATACGCAAATGTCTTATGAAACATTTTAACTTTCTTTCGTTAGATGGAATTTCCAGTATTGAAATTTTAATATTAGAACATCGTTGGAGTCGATAGCGATTTGTTTCGATAATACATGCGGGCGTTTGAGTGCACAATTTGTATCGCCGGTGCCCGGTTAGTCCTACGGCTAAGTGATAAATTGCCACCGGCCCACAGCGCAGATTCGAATGAAGGGGAACTTTATAACGCGTTGATTTTACGCGAGGCTCAGCTAGGTGACGGGCATTTGTCATTTACTAGGACTCCTGTCCTGATTTTTTTTCGTGAAGACTGGTCACTGTTTGCCTTGTGACATTTATCGATTCCGGATTGCAGGAACCAGGGTGCTGAGGGGAATTAGGATAAATCTTGTTTTTGATAACCCTGGAGCTCCCACAGGAACTTCCACTCTGGTCGTTATAATTATTTTTTCCACTTGAGCGATTAAGGTGGTACTATCACTCAACACTACTTATTATTCTTCAGTTTTCCGATTTAAAACGATAAGAAAGGTCTGTTCGGACTCCATTTCTGTAACAAACTCACAAACAGACAAACTAATTTAAATTACTTTAGTTTTATATTAATTGAAAAACAGTATTTCTCGAGTATTTATTTGTTATTACATTAGTCCACGCATACGTCATTTTGGCTTTTGAAACTTATTGGAGTTACGGTGTTGAATTCGTAAATATACAAATTTATAGGTAACATAAATTCAAGTTTCCTTTCAAAGTAGTTATTGAATATTCTAAGCATTGTGTTATTCGACTATGTAACTTTTATTTCTTTTTTTAATATTCAAAATAAAGGCGTATGAAATTTAAGGAGAAATTCTAACACAGATTTCATCTCACCTCACTTGTATTTAATAAGAGAATAGAAATCAATATACATAACTGTTGTGAACCATTTTTGTTTGACTTATCATTTATGATGTTTATATCAAGCTTTCATTACAAATCTAATTTTCCATTTACAACTTGGCTCTTTGCAAAATTTACTGCTGCTAATACCGTAATATAAAAAAATACTTCTTATATATTTAAAACTTTACTATAATGTTTTTCATTTGTTTTATCATAAAACAAAGTCGTGTTCGGCTATAATAAAAATATGAAAATGATTATTCATTTGAATGGAACGAATGGTATAAAATGAAATAAGGTACGCAACGAAAATTGTGCCAATTTATGTTTACACTCAAAAGCTGTTTCACCTCTGGCGACGATTTTACTCATTACGCGGAAAATGTAACTTATCGTATCGTTTCGAACTGGATTATTCGCTTGCTGTGTTAAAGCTTGTTATTATTAAGTTGAAAGTAGCTTCTGAGCATGCAATCGAATGATATTTTTGTGAGCTTAATTAAAAATCGTTTAAAATGCTCTTTCCAAATTTTCATGCTTGTTAATCCTTTTACTAGTAATGAACAATCCAATGTAATCTGGTAATAAAAACCAAACGAGATGTTATCTCTCACTTTGATCCTTAATGGAAAACTCAAAGACACTCAACGAACCATAGAGTGGGTTATCGTAGAGATTTTCTATGAGATAGAATCAGGGATTAGGGGATCCATAGAAGATAAATAGCCCAGCTGAGTAGCAAGTTGAAGCTGCAGTGGGGAGTCCACATAACGCTTACAATAACCGATAGACCTTAAGGTCCTGGAATGGACATCACAGACCTACAAATGCAGTGTAAGACGTCCGGCCAAAATGTGATTAGACAATCTTCTTAAGATCATCAGAAGACGCTGGATATATACCGTTTTCAATTGTTCCAATTGGAAATAAACGGGGTAGGTTTATGTTCTCCAGTGGACGACAGTAGAAATTGAAATGGTGATGAAGATATGAACCGATACAAATGAGGTTAGATCGAAACATGAATAAGAATTCAAGGGTGCTCAAGAGGAAGTTAAATGGATGCTAAAAGCACTTCGAGTGCGATCCTGGGCAGGTTTGTTGAAAATCTTTCACCTGCTCGTCGTGAGGCATTCACCCAAGTTAACCAAGAGCTATTTAGCTGATGCATCGTTACAATTCTCCAGAACATGAATATAGATCAGACGTTGTACAAGATTATACATTTAAAAATTTTGTATTGGAATACAGTGTTATGTATCAGCCTTACTAAAAGGCAAATTCCCTGCTCGTCTTGTCACTTTATAGTTTTTATAGTTAGGTTAAAGTGACAGTTAAAACGGACGAGGGCCTCGTCCAAAAAATCAAAGAATTGGTGTTCAAACACCAAATCGTCGTCTGACAATAAGGGACCTTACTGGTAGTGTTGGAATATCATTTGGCTCAGCCCAATCCATTTCGATGGATTTTTTGAGTCTGAAACAAGTTAAGTCTCTATTAGACGTAACTGCATTGGTTGCTCTCGATTTTTTTTTGCCTGAAACTCGACTTACTTTCTGCAACCACCTTATTCGCCTGATTTAGTTCCGTGCAACTTTTGGCTATTCAAAGACCAGTGCAGGAACGCCGGTTCGACACGAACGAGTAGATAAAATCCGAATCGAAGAAGGCCTTGAAGGCTATATTTGAAAAAGACAATTCCGACTATTTCAGGACTATTTGCGCTTTATCAGACGTAGATAACTTTGAAGGGGAGTGAAATTGATTTGGAAGAATAAATAAAGAATTTATATTACTACTCCTCTAATTCACCTTACTATATAGTCACAGTATTAAGTAAATATTACGTGTTTTTTTCTAATCGAATAAGTAAGAGGAACAATTACAACCTCGTGGAGTGGATAGTCGTCTGTCAGATGATTAGATTTGTGTTTTTATTAGAGCATTTGACAATTCTGTTGTTTCTAAAAAAGTTTTTTTCAATTATTAACACTATTATTGGTTAAATGAATATGTATATAAATATTCAATTAAATGAGCAATTAAAAGAGCTTTTACATCTGGAAGTATTTCTTGTGTATAAACGCTTTATTAGCACTAGAAAACAAGTTATATTTCGTTTTAGTTACGTAAAATAAGAACTTCCTTTGTAGGCAATTGTGTACGCGTTAATTTATAACAACAACCTTTATAGTGCCTTTTAATTATCATACGATAAATTAAAAAACTTTATCTGACAAAAAAATCTTTTGCAGTGTTAGGAAATATACCTTTTGTAAGTGAATACATTGTTCTAGATAGTATATTGAGGACTTCTGTGAAAGAACACATAGAAAACAAAATCTAACTGATATTCTTGTGGATGTTTCTCATAACAAGTCGCGTTTATATTTTAAGTGAGAGATGTTATTATCTACGATCTTTATTTGATACTTTGAGATCGTTGGGTCTGAGCCAAAAATATCTATTGAGAGGATATACCAAAATCCCGTTTCGATCATAATGTGGTATGCCCATCGTTGGGAAACTTGTTTTTAAATAGTGGCAATCCTATATAATTAATGCACAAAGTGTGAATTATCTAAGATTGTATTCCGAGAGAAGAACCCGCGACATCTTTATAGAACTATATTTGTAAAGAGCAACTGTTGAGTTACTCGCCGGCTCTTCTCAGCAGAACTGCCATACGAGCCGTTGGCAGCTTCTTGTAGGCTTGTTCTTGCATAACTGTGCCGACATTTTATGTCGATTGTCGATTCAAAAGTGCTTGTAATAGCCTATTAGAATAAAGAATATTTTGATATTGATTATAATCGCAAGTCCTATCGGGCTACCATTGCTCGGTATCGTTGCTATATACATAAATGATTACCATGGAATATGGAAAATGAAGCGATCTAATGAAATATGTGTTATGTTACTATATATACTATTAATATACTATATTACATATCTGCTGCCAAGTAGTAATGGATCAGTGTTAATGTATGCATTATATTCTATGTACTTGATATGTTATTTAGTATCGTATAGATGTCGTTAATAATTAGGGGGTCATCACTGGACATTCTTAACTCAAATAATGCCGGTAAAATATGCCAGGGGAGCCTAATTAGATAGAAACAGATTGAGGTTCTTTATAATGGCTTCCTTCAACTCATGTATATGATGATTCTAAAGGTGCCATTACCTGAGAAGAATCCACAACAAGCTTAGTTTTTTTCATCAATTTTTCAATATCATTAATGCAGTCATCATCTGACTTATTTGAGTATATGTCATAGAACAGGCTTCTTTAAATTTCCTTCTGGTGAAAATACGGTTTATTTATCGACGGAAATACTACTTCGATGTATTATCGAAAGAAAAAAAGAATACAGATTATGATTTTGAAAAGAAAACGCAAAGGGTATATGTACATTTTATACATGCTTTATGAAAAGAAAGGATACACTGTCAAATTTAATTATCAATATATATGCAGTGCGTTGAACAGAGATGCAAGCTGTAAAATCACAAAAGCCTCTATCAACATGTCAAAGCTCTACCTAGAGTGGGTGATTGAAAAATTTCATAATCATTCGTGAATAAATTAATATAATGAAATTATAATCATTATCACAGTTATTTCAGCCGGAGGATGTCCACGGCTGGACATAGACCTTCTTTATGTATAACTAAAGACCTATTAGAGGCCGTTATGTTTGACTACGTTGTCGATCTTAGCTGCGTTTGCTGGTACGTGGTCTACTGGTCTACCTAATTCGCTTTAGGCTTTTGGAGTAGAAAGCCTCCACTCAAAGTTCAATGTGTTCTCCCTACTGCCGCTTCAACTAGCCAATTCACTGGGCTATATCAGATACATTCGTCGTCAGATCCTCTTATTCTCGATACGATCTCACAGAGTAAACTCAAGCACAGCAATATGCAAATGTAAATAATAAACAAAAGTGATAAAATAGCTGATATTAGAAATGTAGACCAATGCGACATAGATAGTAAGAAATATGAATACGAATTAGGAATAAATATATTGTAAAAGAAATTTATGAAAGCTAAAGAATAAAGAAAAAAAAGAAGAATGTAAAATTGAAGAACCCTGAAGGGAGAGCGAAGGAAGTGAGTGAGGCAAATAATGTAAAGAGTGAAAGACATTGAGAAGGACAAAAGTTGAAATAAAAAAATGTTAATGCAGACCCTGTCCGCCCATGATAGGAGTTGAACAAGAGGTCCCTAAAGCAGGTTCAGTTATAAAAAAAGAGAGACCACGTTTCAATGCTGCCAGTTACCACTGCTTACATTGCATCATAAATGTTCCGTAAAGTAATATATAAATAAATTGAAATAAAGGGAATGCTTTTAAAATTAGAGTCACATCTAACCCTGAACTTACTTTCAACTCATGGACAATAAACAGTAGCACCTTCCGAACACATTTAAGATAAAAAAATTCGTTTATCAAGCCAAGCGTAGTAAGAATTTAAATATACCTTACCTGAGATATTAATATAACTTTCTTTACAGGAACAGCCTGTAGGATGCCGTGGTTGGGTGTGTTCGTTTTTCGACGCCCGCCATGTTAGAGAGACACTGACGGTTGCCTTCCGAACAGGTCCTCGACGAAGGAGACTCAGAGTATCTCTATTGATCGTGGTAGTGTGCGTTATCTTTGGACCGCTCCATGGTTAGTACAAAATTTTATTATTTAAATTAAGCACCGATACAAGTTTTACTATAAAATTATTAATTATCTATAATTAACTAGCAACAGTAGACTTTTTAATGCCAGAAGTTATAAAAGATGATTCAAATTATGACAATTAAAGTATGTTGCACTTTATTATTTATTTATTAATCAAAGATTTAAGAAATGATAAATTACACAATTATAAGTTTAATATGTGAAAACTTTAAAAAGCATTGCTATATTTTTGTTTTAATAAAACGGATTACTACTTAATAAAATTAATTTTTGTTAATCAGCCCCGGCAGACTTAATACTGAAATAAATTATTGCCCGGCTTTAGAAAAAATAAGGTATTTAACATATCACAACGCGATCACTTTAAAGAGTATTACTTGAAATATATATATATATATATATATATATATATATATATGATTGTGCTAAAGTTTATTGCTGTCAAATGAGCTATATATTCACCCCTTCAAAGCTTTTATACTAACCAATCACCTTGTATATCTCTGGCATTCCAATGTTATGTTAAGGATATCGCTATATTAATATAAATTTGCAGCGCGTGATCTGTCAAACCAGCGAAGTTAAGAGCTAAATGTTAAATGCTATATTAGCTATTCACAGAACTCTACTGTTAAAACTTTTTCTGATAAAAAAATTATAGAAGACATATTTCATGGCGTCTATTCTATTTATCTTTATTATAATCAATAATAATTTAAAAATAAGTTATATATTTGTAACAGAGTGTAGCGTTTACTTTTCATATTGTTGGCCACTACAGTCAAAATATTTGTACATAAAATCATTTTTGCGTCCGAATTCGAATTAGAACGCCGATTTGGATTTGGACGCCATTAGTGATGTGGTTGCTGCCCTTGTTTTAGGGTTATGTAAATTGTTCTCTTTGTATGTATGTGAATACACCTTCTTCGATCACTCTTGGCTGTCGTCTTCCTCGTCAGTGTGCTTGGGCGGGAACTGCCCACCGCCCACTAATCGCGTAAAGATGTAAGACTTCAGTAATAATGTAATTACAATTTAACTATATCGATACGCGATATTTTTTGTTCTAATAAACCTTCAAACTGAATTTGGTTTTGATTGAACGTTAAGTAACGTAGAGTTTGTTTGAGAAAATAAAATTCTACTTTTCACTACTACTTTTTCCGTAAATTTTTCATTTAGTTCTCCGTAAGTACCTTCATAGACTTAATGAAAATGTCACAAAAAATATTCGAATTGCTCTAGCCGTTCTTGAGTTTTGCGCTTAGCGACATGTTTAGCATTCAAAACATTCTTTATAAAAATGTAAAAAAAAATATCTGAAGCAGTTCTCGCGTTACGGTAGGACATAGGAATCTAAACTTTACACTTTGATATTACAGAAATCACATATTTACAATTTTCATAGCTAATTAATTAAATATAAATTTATTCTGTCTTAGGTGAGATGAATGTGCTGTATCTCTTCATGCGGTACAGGTTCAACTGGGACGAAGTACAATTCAGTATGTTCTGCACGTACAGTATCATCACAAACTTAGTTGGTACGTATTTTGATTAAACTTTCACTATACTATCATTAAAATATAATGATTAACACACAATAAAACTATAATAGTGATCCGTTAACAAAAAAATTGATTCACTTATTCCTGATGATGTGACATGAACTAAGCCAATGTGTTCGGTGGTCGGACAATGTTTATCTATTTATTTAATATTTATTATTGTACACACTAGAATACATTTAAACAGTTTCATAATATATATAAAAAATGGCGATAACAAAGGGCGGTCTTATCACACGAGGCAATCTTTTACAGACAATCATAATATGGAAAAGGTAGAAGTACAAATAAGATAAATAAAAATAGTTAACATGTACAAAACATACATATATAAACATACATACTTATATATACATATATTTATATATACGATATTAAATAAAAACATCAAACTGATTTGGATCACAATTGTCTCGCAGCACGTTTTATATTCAGCGATGAATCATTCTACAATCGAACGGCCTGAGTTTTGACAGATTTGGTAATAAACGAAGAAGAATGTGTCGTCATTTTTAATTCTAGTTTCTATGATGATGTCAAAGATCTCTCATGTGTATCATGAAGCAATTGGAACTTTGATTTGAGATAAGAGGGAGTGAGTGGATCTAAATGAATATTATAAAGTTGATGAAGGATGTGAGCATTCCGGCGAAGCCTTACGGGTAACCAATTGAGCTTAGCACGAATTTCCGAAAAATGATCATATTTTCGAAGTTTATTATGATTATTTAAATCTTCAGGATGATTGTTTATAGGTGTAATAACTTTAAAGGGGGTGAATGTACAGATCATTTTCTTTCGATTAATTAGGTTAATTTATTTTGTTCACTGGTTATCACACACGTAGGTTTAAACGATATATTCTTAACCCTTTCCTTACCGCAGTCCGTTCCGCCGAAGTGACGCTACTGAATCGGGTAAGTGCGCCGCGAAATGTTTGGTTGCAATTTGCATGGTTGTAAGCTGATGTTCGATTTTCTCATTTGCGTTACATATTTAAAGATTTTACTTATATATTAATTAAAAATATATATTGGGATTATTATTAGTCATTTATTTGGCTGTGAAAAATCTTAAAGCAGAGATCTATGTTCATAATATACTTTAAGCTCACATTACAAGGTGGATGCCGGCTATCACCAGCGCTGGTACACACGGGTCGTCCAGTGGACGCCGGCTAACTTCGGCGCTGGTAACGAAAGGATAAATTCACAAGATGGAACTGTCTACTCTTAGATATTGATGTAAATTATTCATAGTAAATTGTTATCTTTATAAGTTAAAAAAAGTACAATCACATTTAGGTTCTGAATTGAAAACCACAGACCTGCAAGCGCAGTGTAATATGGATAAACGACTTTGACCGTCGTTGGTAGACAACTACGGGAAAGTCTTAGCTTAGAAAGTCTAGCAGTGAACATCTTAAGAATAAAATGAATGTTGGTCAAAAATAACTAGTGAATTGTTATTAGCATATAGCTTCAATACTGATATCCACTTACAACGAACGAATCGCTGCCTACCAGTTCTATTGGAAATGAAAAGGCGAGATTTATGTTTAGCTGTGAACATCTGATGACCGAAAGATGTGTGGTAGAGTTTAACAGGTTGGACAGACAATGTTAGAGAGAACACCTAACGAGCTGGAGCACAAAAATTAAAACGCTTGGATGAAAGATAGACAGTTTATTTTAAAAGTCATCCACCTACAACTTCAGATACACCAATGCCGCAATAAATTATATGTCATGCGAATGATTACATAAATGATTACATATTAAAAAATGTATTAAAAATTGGTATAACATACTCTTTAATCCCATATTCCATCACAGCACTAAAGATTTAATACAAATTTACAAACAATAACACATATGTCACTTGACGCCGTTCGCCATTATTATATTTCATAATATTTTTCGGCGCGAGACGCGGTTTTGACAACTGCCTACGAATCATACGCCGCGCGTCTTAGTTTTTGCGCATGCGTAGACCGATGGGTTGACAGATAAGCGAAAGCATTTTGACAACTGTGAATATTTCGCTACAGATGATTACGCTCATAATAATATCTTCTTAGTTTTGACAGTGAAAACTATTTTTAAAATCGTTTTGTAGTGCATTTAATTTCATTCACACTCCTGAGATATAATCTTATATAATGACACTTGCATTAATTATTAGGGGGACCTGAGAGTAATGTCTTTCGACAAATTTTACAGAAAAGCCGATTGATTTTTACCGCTCCGGCATTGAAAATTGGTATACTAGATGGCAAAAGGATGTTGAAATTAAGAAAGCGACATTACTTTCCGGTGCCAATAATATATAGGACTGCTACTGCTAACAAACAAGTTTTCAGAGGATGGGACAACAGCATCCTCTGCGTACCATTACACCACACTGCGATCGCCAACCCGCCTGCTAGGTGTGGCGATTATAGTATTCTCCCATATCATCTTTCAGGGAGGCCTGTGCCTTGTAGGCGTCGGTGAGTTGAAACGAAGATGACAGTAAAAACTAGTTAAGAACTTATCTATCTAACTGTATAAAGTGTTCGAACAATTTGAAGTATCATTTATTACAATAATTGTTAAAGAGTGCTTTATTAATAAAAGTATTGACTGTCCTCTGATCACTAGACTTAATGAAATACGGTACCATATTTCATAATTCCCTTTTACAAGATGGCAATAAATTTGTTTTAATTAATATTTATTCGTTAATAAGCAAGAGACACTTCGTAATAATTTAAAACGAGCGAGCTCAATAAGTGAAATAAAATACAGTAAGTTTACATTTCAAATGGCTATGAAATTATTATCTCTTGTATACGAATTTATTGATTTTAGTTGAAACTTTATATAATATATATAATAGACAATAACTCTCGACTATGCAGATATATGCTTCAAATAAAAAAATAATGCTTTATTAAAAAAACAAAGGTAATAATAATCATTTAACTATCTCAGATTTAGTTTTTATAGAACAAATATCTTATCCCATTTAGTCGTATTGTATATTGTAAGATCCCAAATAGAAATTAGAAAAACTATTTTTAATTTTATTACAACTAAACTACTAAAAACTATTTTTATTTTTTTAGTTATTTTTTTTAAACGCTTTGTAGTTCGCTTTTGACCGTCAACTGTCCTGAGAAAGCGACGAGGCGGTCGAAGGTGATGCACGCAGACTTTGTAGGTATTCACTCTGTAGAGACATGGGTTATATTCTCGAGAAAGTTAAATTAAGTTAATAGAAGATATCTTTCAAAAGTCTGCACCGTCATTTAATTAAGCAATCTTCAGGATCACGCTTTTTGACCGCCCCATCATAGAGGAAACAGTACTGGACATAGACCTCCTATTATTAAGAGGACCCATTGAAAGTAACCTGTATCCAGAGTTTACCAATGACTTAGCCAAGGTTATTTTTTCACCTCATAGTAGTTCTATGCTGCGATTCCCAGTCCATGGCATCCACTTTAACCCTTTTACACTCCAATGTCGAGTGTCACTCGACACTGATTTTGTTCCACAAGCTCTACTGTCGAGTGATACTCGACACGGTGTAATACTTCTTTTTGCGGAAAATTTTAAAACAGCAAAGATTTTTGTTACTAAAATGTTTGAATCACAAATGAATGAAACATATTCTAGAATCGCAAGATACTATAATTCAATTAAATTTTATCGATGCTACATAACAGCCTTGGAGTGGAAAGGGTTAAGGATTCAAAGGCCATCAGATGTTCACGTTTTGTAACTATAATCAGCCAGTTGTACTCGGAAGATATATAACGTTATAAATAACAACAAATCACAAAGTTCTAAATTTTAATAATAGTATTTTCTCATTTCGCAATAACCGAACCTGCGTACATACTAAGTTAAGATTTACTAGCTAATTTAGATTTATTAGTAACACACTCACAGGAGCTGAACTGGGCGTATGTTGTTCACTAATGAAATTCAACCGCCTCTATGTCGCAGAATTTGCCATTAATCATGACTATTCCTTCCACCTCTACTCGCGGTAAATTCTACCTGAAATGTTATTACTGTGACATACAATATCTTGTTAGGTTTCCTCGTATTTCACGAGGCTTTAGTTTTGTTCGGATGATGTCATTTTTGTAGAAATACAATTGTATAAAATTCTTTCATTATTTTATATAAAAATTCAAACTTTTTAGTACTTATTAATATATTTTTATTACTTCATATTATTCTCTACATAGATTCATTTATACTGACCACGTGTGTACGTGATAAAAGGAATATTAAAATCAGATTGAACTCCTTTGTTCAATTTAATGCTATGCTGGCTCCAAACGAGAAAACTCTAACAAAATCACACGATTTTTTTGCAATTAATTTTTCAATCACAGTGCCACTCTGTATTTGGCACTGATCGGTGTAACATTACACCTGAGGATGCCCCGTGGAGGGGTGAAACACGTGTTGAGTGATTTAACGGTGGTAGTTGTGTAATTCGCATTGTTTGCCGCATGCGCATTTATCAGCAGGCTGGCGGGCGGTGCACTTTATTGCACGACTACTAATGCATTGGCGGAAGTAGCTATATATTGGTCCTTTTCTTACTTAATTTTTCAATATCATACACAGTAGTAGAACAATTAATACACAAGTTATATTACTATTGCATTTGAAGTTGTGACTGTTAGTCCGGGGTCTTTTAGAGTTTCGGTGGACCTGGGTTCACGGAACGGAAGTATCTGTGAACTATTCAAAAATAAATTATACTAGACACTCACATTACAGTAGCATGATGATGTTCGTATAGGAAACAGCTCTATCCATGTAGACCTTGTGAAGTGTGATACTTGTGTCTTGGGACGTCGGCATAGACCACTCGGCAATCAGAGGGAGAGCCCAGATCCTTCCTTTGATCGCCCATGCTGTTTGCAATTAAGGGGCGGGAGACTGCTCCCAAACATAGTTCATGCGGTGTGATGTGTAATTTTGATTCTATTGTATAAACCGCGGTGCATAGTACGAAATGTCGCAGGTAGTTGGATTGGTTGGAGCATCTTTTGCAGTGTTGTAAGTGTGGAAAGCCTGTGTTTAGAAGCAACGAGGATATCTTTGGGACGCTTCTTTATGATCTGGAGGAAGATGTAGGGGGTGTAGCAAGAAGCACTCGCTGTTAGGGGATTTGGGTGAGAGGAGACTGTCTCTGAACAAGCCTTGAATAATTCCTTTTTCACTCGAAACACTTTACGATAGACAGTTGCCTACCAAAAGATTATTAATTTTGTATAGAAATAATAATAAGTCGTATCATATATAAAGAACAGTGTAGACAGTGTACAAAGAACAATGTGGACAATATTTATAATTAATTAGCAGAAGAAACTTTGTACAGCTACAAGCTATTATTCTATCCCGTGTCCTTGTTCTTCCTATTCTTCTTTTAAGCTGATAGACGCACACTGCAAGGCGTTGAATCCAAAGATTGTTGAGATGAGCGTTCTCGCGTTGCACACATCCAGAGTTTCCGGAGACTAAAAGTATATCATCGGTCTACCTAGTACATGTGATTGTTAAAAAAACGATCAAAAGTTGAAGTTTATAGAGTATTTTCAAATGTGGAATTTCAGTGCAATTTTATGCATTTTATTTTCATACCTGTAATTAGAAAAGTATTAAATTAAAAGGTGAATGAAATCGATGATCTTTATTATATCTGAACAATGGAATAAGGGATTAATTTTTCTTTTATCTGTTCTACATAGATATGAAATGCGTTGAACTTATTTAGATTAATTAATATGCATAAAGATATAATACTTAAGATTGTAAAACTCTAGTAAACATATTTATGTCAAGGTTTTCAAAACAAAGCTATAAAATAACCAAGAGATATATTTTAATTTGCAATAAAACAATAGGTATTTGCAAAATGACACAGTGGTGAAGATGAATAAATCGTTTTAGTATTTATAGTAAAGGCTTTAGCAAATGAGCAAATAAATTATCTGTAGCTAAGTGAAGGCCATATGAATCCATATGTGGATCGAAGACATAGTCGAGGACGCGAGAAGGCACTACATACAGGCAGCGCAAGTTCAGTTTTGACGATCTTTGGGAGAGACCTATACGTTGAAATGGGAGTGTATCGACTAGCATGTTTTTAATGATGAAGCGATTATTCTAGACAATATAAATGGTGGACACATTTCTGCAAACGTGGCGTAGATTATTCATCCACATGGTGAACAGTCGATGTTCTTGACGTTGTAAAAACAAGCTGATTGATTATATTAAAGATTTATGAGGAAGAGCTATATACAGTAATGACATTATACGTATGAAATAAAAATGATGAAAATAAAAGATTGTTTAAAATTACTAGTCAACTGTTTATAGCAATACAATTACGATAGCTAAATACAAAATACAAACTTAAACTACGAAACAAAATTACGTCGTTAAAATTGAATTAACTCCAAAGTATTAGTGAATTGAATCCTCTTTTCACGGAACTAATCTCTTGTCCTGTTTCTGCTGAAGCTAATTATGATATAAATGGGATACGACAAAGACTATTTATTATAAGGTTAATTCATTTGTATAAAATTTAATAACGGTTTCTTTACTAACAAATACTATATTAAATAATCATTACGTTGCAAGCTCTTTAAATACAGCAATAACACGTTTCGTGCCATGGCAATTTTTTAAGATTTTCCATTCAGGCTGCGCGATATACAGCCTGTACTTTAAAGATTAAAAAAATAATTTAAGATGTATGTTTTACCTTTTTTCAATGCTATAATTAGCGGGAAAAAGTTATAAATTGTTATACGCATTATGTACGCATATGTGATGAGAAGTTATCTAAATTCGACCCTACAGTTAGGTTTTTAAGCATTTTGTTTTTCAATGAGAACTGCAAAAGGCCTGAACGGAAAATGCAGCGGAATTTGTATACGCCCCACATGACATGGAATGTGTAAAAAGGCTAACAAAAATGTTAATATTTTTATTTGGATAAACCACTTTATATAATTTAGTACGACCACCATCATTAATACCAATTTTATCATAGAACATTCACGGCTGTACATAGACTTTACCTATAGATTTGAAATGGAACTCAGGAAATGATCTCTTTTTATCAAAGAGATCATTCCAACTTTGTTTTTACGTAATTTAGTTTCACAAAAATACAATGTTTTTATATATTGCACCATATAAAGTGTTTTCTCATTTTGATACGCACAATTAATATAATTTTATTGGAGGCTAAAATTACTTTTACAATTTACATTATTTTACTATCAAAAAAAAAAATAGTTATATATATTTATCAAAGAAATTTTTTGCATTTCACTTTGTAGTTATTATTATTTATCCAGGCTAGTATAGTTCACCTTCCGTAATAGTTTTTTACTCTTTTAATTGTAGTTTTCCACGGGCCATGTTCCTTGTGCCTATTTTGTGGGTAATTGGCTTTAATACGTCATCATTATTGTGTTGTTCTATTATTAATGACACGCAAACTTTTGTGGATGGGTAAAATGTTGCAGAATCTAAAATTTTCTGGGATGTTATTGTTGCCTTATGGTTAGGCTTCCTTCAGTATGCTTGCTTTAGTCTCCACTTTATAACTGTAAGGCTCCGATAGGCAGTTGGACGCGGTCCAGCGGGGCTTCGCGCAGAAGATCGCGAGGACCCACAGGACCGCGTCCCTGCACTCGGCCCTTATACTTGCCGGGTTGCTTCCCCTGGACCTTCGGGTCCAAGAAGCAGCCCGCTTATTTGAAATAAGAAAGGGTCATTCCCGGCAGGTGGTAAAGGACCGAGACCTGGAGGTACCGGTCAGCTACCTGAGACTACCACACCCGTCTGGTCAAGTTGGTGTGGAGTTCTCCTGTCTGGGGGAAAGTGCGGAGGAAGTCCGACTTGCCACCGCGGCTGCCGATCTGGTAATTTATACCGACGGCAGCCGCATAGAGGATAAGGTGGGTGCGGCGTTCTGCGTCAAGCGGGGCGCCGTAGAGTCATACACAAAGAAACTCAAGTTGGGCAACTTCTGCACCGTATACCAGGCAGAGCTGCTGGCTCTAGCTGAGGCAACAGGGTACGCGGCCGGCGAGTCGGCGCAAGTCTGCGCCGTACTGAGCGACTCGCGGTCCGCTCTCGAAACTGTCGCAAGATCGGACACCCTCCATCCCTTAGCGTTAAGAGTGAAGGAGAATGTAATGAAAGCGAGAGAAAAAGGGAAGGATGTAAGGTTGTTCTGGGTGAAAGCGCACGCGGGGATGGAGGGGAACGAGAGGGCGGACCAGCTGGCCAAGGAAGCGGCCCTGAAGAGTAAAAGACGACCAGAGTACGAGAGATGCCCTGTTTCATTCGTCAAGCGGCAACTGAGACTGGAGTCGCTCGACGAATGGAACAGGAGGTATGTGGAAGGAACGACGGCTTCGGTAACGAGGATGTTTTTCCCGGACGCCGTCTCAGCCTACCGCGTGCTCCGCAGCATCGAGGTGGACGCGGTCTCGGCCCAGCTCTTCACGGGGCACGGGGGGTTCTCTGAGTACCTTCATAGGTTTAAGCTCAAGGAGGACCCCTCGTGCTTCTGTGAACCGGGCGTGGACCAGACCGTGATCCACCTTGTGGCCCGGTGTCCCGCATTCGGGGGACTCCGGTTCGGCTTCGAGTGCCGGTCTGGAATTCAAGTCAGGGAGGAGACAATACCCTCCCTGATCAGTGGCGAAAATAAAAAGACATTTTTATCCCTATGTCGAGAAATCGCAAAAAAAGCCATCGACAGAAACAAAACAAACATTGTATAAACAATATAAAACAAAATAAAAGCTAGAAGAACAAAAATGTAAAATAATAGTATAAGATCAATGTTAAACAATGTTAAATGAAATTAAAATTATAAATGTAAAAAGGAGAAAAAAGGGAAGAATGTCAGAAGAATAGAGCGAATGAGAAAGAAAGACGAAATGTAACATGAAAGATAGACAAGACTGAAAGATTATGTGAAGAACGATAGAAGAGGAAGACAATAAAAATTCTGTAAAAAAATTATAAAATTATAAAATAAAAGATTAAGTCCCTGTCCCACTCAAGATAGGGGAACGAGAGGCCCCCAATAGCGGGGGTCAAAAAAAAAAAAAAAAAACTGTAAGGCTCCAGCTCCATCGTTCTTACCTACTATGTAGCCTACTTATTATCAATTGAACTTACCAATACACTGGGCAATGCCTGTTAATCTAGGGATCTTGTCATTTCTTATACGGTTTCATAAACAAGTCCCCCAGCATAGCTCTCTCCTTGACTTTTGTGGAACAGTGATCTTGCCAATGCGGTTTGATCTGAGAGACTAAATACTGTACCGTAGATTCTATATTAATAAAATATGTAAAATGGAAATAAGCGTTATTTTGCCATCAGTCCATCCTAAGTAAGAAAAGGACCAATATTTAGTCACTTCCAAACATGCAGTCGTAGTCGGGCAATACTGTGTTTGGCATTAATCGATGTAACATAACTCCTGAAGATACCCCATGGAAGGGTGAAACACGTGTTGAGTCATTTAGCGGTGGTAGTTGTTTAATTCGCATTGTTTGCCGTATGCGCATTTATCAGCGGGCTGGCAGGCGGATCACTTTGTTGCACGACTACCACTGCATGTGAGGAAGTGGCTAAATATTGGTCCTTTTCTTAAATATGTAATCTCTCATTTGTCGAATAATGAATTTTAAACATTCTAATTTTGAAATGTTTTTATAAATTCAACCTACTGGTCCTTCGGTCTTCTTAGGACTTAGGTTAAATCGTTACGCTGACCGCGCTTCGTGTGTATGCCCAATGAGTTATTTTCTCTCGGAGGACTCTTTGTTTAGTCACTCTATAAAGTTTCTAAGTAACTTAGAAACTTAAACACCTCTCCTCTAAATAAAACGTAAAAGACGGTTTCCTTTTTCTTACCAGTTCAACGACAAAATACTTCCTTTTGAGATAATTTGTTTCCGCTTTTTTACAGGTACACTATTCTCTATCAGCATATTCAGTGACTTCATGAAGCTTGACGACACCGTTGTTGGTATCATCTCTTGCACCAGCAAGATCCTCGCTTCTTTTATATTCGCCTTTGCAACTACTACTACCGAAATTTACATTGGTATGTGATCCTTTTTTAAAATTTGAATAATTTAAAATCTAGGAAACCAGAAAAGATGTTCCACGGATGAACCAACTAAAGTTGAAGTGACCAAGTGGAGAACTCCGAATATCACACTATGGCACTATTACATAAAGGACAAGAATCTTGCGGAACGCCATCATGAAGGCTCTTTAAAATGGGAACAACATTCTCCAGTTCCGAAAAAAACAAATTTTATTACTGTGATCTATTTAAAAAATAACAAATTATGCATTATTCGACGGTGTTTATGATTTAGAATATAAAAGGAATATTTAACGATATCAGAAGATTGTTTGATCTTTTATTATATCTTCAAATGTTAGGCGATTGAGACATAGATTTTAGACAATAGAACTCCTTTAGTGTTGTGATTCAATAAGAAAAATTCAAAGCACTGAATGGTTTTTAATACCGAATTAGAACTAGTTGAAGATTATTAATTAGATCGATTAAAATCAGATAATGTCTATTATAATTTGTGACATTCATAGTGATCTGTCTAATATATTTTGCAGCGCCGCTTGTGGAAATATTCAACGGTACTTCCTTTATTGCAATGCGATCAATAGCATCTAAACTAGTTACAAGCGAAGAATTGGGTAAGTAGTTCCATTTCATAATTTCAAACACTGATATTACCCTATGGTAATTCCAATGTAAAGATGGACTAATTACATTTATAAACATTTTTAAATTTAGAACAACATAAATAATTGACGTGGGTGAATATATTCAATGGTATTGTTCCGGGAATTATTTGGATTCTGGAGAATACTGTTTAATCAAAACTGTGAAATCTTTATGGATATATAAGTAGGAATCCCTGTAGTAAAAGTTCTATGGCCTTATGTATTAAATGCTATGTCTCCTAAAACTTAAGATACATACTGTACTGTATTGTCAATGTTGGCAAGCGGCAAAACGGCTTGCATTTAGTCTTCCTGACCTACACAAAATCGTCTGTTTACTTTTTTTTGTCGAACAACCAGCGCTGCTCTGTTGTCTTAACTCCAGAACCTCAATGCCGCTTGTCTACTTGTCTACAGCTGCTTCAACTTGCGTATCTGTTAAGCTATGTAAGCTATTTTTGTTAGCTCTAAAGGCCTGTTAGCTGTTAGGTTATCTAGTAATTCTGTGGGTAATTTAATCAGTGTTCTTGTGTTTGTGTATAAAAAAATCGCAATATTGCGTTTGCTGTTATCATCTGAAAACGATGATACAAATCAGCATTGCTTTGTCAAGGTAAAGCATCATACAAACTGGAGAACAATAACGATTGCATCGCTCGGATGCAGAAATGAAAGCCGCATTTGTGTCCTGTGAGAGTCTTGTCGACCGATCGTGCCCACCTAATGAACGTACATGCGCAACTCAACCAATATTAGTCGCACTGTATCTATAAATTGTAACATTTATTGATAACGCGTACTCTGTGTTTCATTGTGTTACTGCGAGTCTTTTGTTTATATTGTTATCTTTAACAATGGACTTGCGTTCATGACTATAAAATCTATTAGTTATATGTTTCTTTTTGTTTTTAATTCCTTTGTTTTTGGGACCTCATAACTTATTTACGTTCTTCTTTATTTTTATTCTCATCTTACATCTTTCCTGAAGTCTACCATTCTTTCTTTTTAACACGTTCACATTATCATTCATTCTTTCCCATTCTTTACCATTCGTATATCGCCACACTTTCATCGCCTTTTTACTGGATTCTACCTTTATATCAATTCATTATATTACTTTATTTCCTTGCGTTTACCGTTGATCTTTATTTTTTTTTAATTTTAGGTTATTGCTTCTTATTCTTTTTCTTATTGACCCTATCACAGATTAAGTTTTTCACGATTTTAATTTTTTTTTACATATTGAACTTTATAATAGTAAGGGTATATATATATTCAATATAAGGCACATAGATAGAGGCAGTGGGCGGGGCAGAACCGAAAGTCGTTGAGGAAGAAAGGTTCTCGAGTGGTAACCTCCAGCTGAAAGATGTGGTAAGCCTTCCACTAGGTGGACTAACGACATAGTTAAAATCTAGAATCTAGATATGGGTAGCGTAAATCTGGTCATCGTGGCAATATTGTTAGAAGTGGCTAGATATGGGCAGCGTAAATCTGGTCATCGTGGCAATATTGTTAGAAGTGGGTAGATATGGGCAGCGTAAATCTGGTCATCGTGGCAATATTGTTAGAAGTGGCTAGATATGGGCAGCGTAAATCTGGTCATCGTGGCAATATTGTTAGAAGTGGCTAGATATGGGCAGCGTAAATCTGGTCATCGTGGCAATATTGTTAGAAGTGGCTAGATATGGGCAGCGTAAATCTGGTCATCGTGGCAATATTGTTAGAAGTGGCTAGATATGGGCAGCGTAAATCTGGTCATCGTGGCAATATTGTTAGAAGTGGCTAGATATGGGCAGCGTAAATCTGGTCATCGTGGCAATATTGTTAGAAGTGGCTAGATATGGGCAGCGTAAGTCTGGTCATCGTTGCAATATTTATGAGAAGCTTATGCCATGCAGTTACACAGTGAGAGATTTTATTAAGAAATTTCATTTTCTTCCCTTAACTAACTTTTCAATTGCTTCTTAGACTCGTGTAGCGCCTATTAACAAGTAATATCACTATAATGTTTTTGAATTATTGCATAAAGTTTTCAAAAGGCTTTGCGATAAATCTCATACAGATAGAATTTTTTTTCTTTTATTAATTTGACACTTCAAGTTTTATTTAAATCGTTGACCTAAAAAAAACTTGTAAAATTTTTATTAAAAAGTATTGTAATTAAAAAGTTCATATATTTGCGATTATTTTTATGAGTAATATAATTAGGTATCTTAATTTAATTTTTTGAACAAATTAACAAAGGGCATTCGATGAACGTGTTATAGAAATAATTAGTAATACGTTGCCACACAATGCAAGTGATAATTATTACAAATTCTTTATATTAAATATAGAAATTTCGTAACATTTACATATTCATTATGTAAATGTGTAAATGTTATGTAAGACAAAGCTGTAAACAATGTCTTTTGTGTGATAGTTTCTGAGAGGTGATATAGTTTTGACTTTACACCTTCAGAATTCCACCCCTTTCAGTCACTTCAGAATGCTTCATGAAGTCACAGGTTAACATCAATGACTGCCAGAATCACTAGTCGATTTTTTTTTAATCAGAGGTTCTAGATTTTTTGTAGCAATGCCAACATGTCACCTTCAAAATGGCAAAAAGTCATCCATCAAAAAAAAATGTAGTCAAATTTCCATTCAATATACAGAGTAACTTTTTTCCCGACGATTATATATATGTGTAGATATAAGCAAGAGTTATATATGTATCAAAGAATATTAAAATACGTCAACATAGGTTGTATACAAAAGAATCAGTTGCATGTATTTGTTTTATTTTTTTTTACTACACGCAACTCACTTGCGTAGACGTCAATTTACTTGCGGATTTAAAATGCATCCAAACATACGTTGATCAGCACATATACTACGAATATACTTCTATAGGTAGTTATATCTCTTTTGCATAAAAAATATTTATGTATTCACATTCCCTCTGTATACGTTGCCTATTTATTCGGAGGTCTGTGGGCAGTGTAACCTTGAATTCTAATCACCGCGTTCAGATTAAGACTGAAAAGGATGTCCTTTGTTTATAGCCGCGGCCTTCTCCAAAACTCTAGTTGTTTAAACCTCGTGTACGTCATTCAAGCAACTTTCATAAACAATTCACATTTAAAATAACGTAATAATAATGTAACCATTGTAAACCGGTGGGAGATTTATATGTACTTGTTACAGGAAGAAAAATTACGTATTACATTGATAGTTGAAATTTCAAATCTACATATAACAAATAACATTTTTGGTTTAATTAAGTTTAATTATCTTCTACTAATAATATATTATTCCTAATTTATTTCTTTATAAAATTTTACTTCTACTCTTGTGGTAGGCCTATAGTTGTGAAGTCCATTAGGTGATTTCAATGATTTTCGTCTCAAAAATATTCTGATTGAGTGCCTAAGTTATATAGAATTATTTAAAACTGATAAGACGCAGTCAATGGCATTCTCGCTAATCCACTTTAAGTGTTATCAATACAATTAATCTAAGATAATTATTATTAAATAAATTTAAAATAAATTTTATCGGTCATTGTACATTTACGTTCGACGTGGAAAATTTTATTATTCTATCTTTAGTACTACTATTCTTTATCCAGCGTTTCTCAAAGTGGTTTTTATAATTTTGGGAAAGTTTTTTATAATTTGAATACCACCATTTAATATTTAAACTAGTACTATAAGTCATTATCATCTTCATCGTCCTTCAAATATCGCTACGATGACTTGTTTTGCGCTATCACAATCTTACTTGTTAACGAGAAGGTTGAGAATCACTGTCTTTAACAATTAAAAGTTTAGCTATTGTTATCTATTTACTTTGTCAATATTGATTGAAACATTGACTCTTTGATGACTGTGTTAGTACATAGTTAAACATATTTGAATTGTTTTCTAGAATGTTATCGTATTGTCTATATGTTTCTTAGCTCATAGACAATAAAAGAATTCAAAAGCATTAATTTCTTTCTTCTTTTGCATTCTATAAAGAAGGTTGTGTCCTTCTTGAAATGTCGTGACGTTATCTAAGACGATATATACTATTTTCTATACCATTTAACTCTTTGATTTTTCAGAGTAGTGTGCCATTATATTTTACTTTATAGACTTAACTACATAAGATTAGATAAGCAGGTAGGTGATCGACTTTATTCTATTTCATCATCTACTTATCTAGGTATATCAGGTAGTTCATCAAATTTATTAGGTAGTCTCAGGCCTTTTTCCTGTCTGTTTATGTTGCGAAAAACAATAAGCATTTCTCTAACAAAACAGTCATTAGTATTAATTCTTATTTGTAATTATGTACCTCATTTGTAATAATATTTGCTATATCGATAGTATGAAACAGCAAACAATTGATAAGTAAGTATTAAAATAAGGGATCGAGTAAGCTCGACAACAAGGAACCAAAAGTGAAATATAATAAAATTGTAAGGTGAACTGAATATGATTATTGAAATAATTAAAAAGATACAGAGTATAAATATAATTTGTAAAATAAACTGTAAATAATGAAATAAAATAAATACATGCTGTGATATAAGAACCTAATGTCATTAGGAATGTAGATGAGAGAATTATGGCGGTGTTTGGAAGAAGATCAGAAGCTGAATGAAAGAGTTTATGAAGGATGTGAGGAAAGAGCAATCCTATATAATTAATGCACAAAGTGTAAATTATATAAGACTGTTTCGGTTTTCTAACACAGGGCTATCATTGGTCATGATATGTACTAACTTACATATATACATAATTTTATATGAATACTTGCTTACTAAAATTATCCCATAGTTACTACTATTGAATTTTTATCACAATTTATAATTCGTTGCGTATTAAAAATAATTAATATTTCACATTATGTGCGTCTAAGATTAGTAATGACGTGTGTAAATGAATAACTTCCGCATTATTTTAAAAGGCATTCTGTTTACTGACGACAGTAGCAACCTTAAACATACAATTTTATTTGTTATTTATTTAACTGTATATTTACGCTTTTATTATGAACAGATAGTTGACATTGCAGCAAAATTGGTGCAACGTGTCAGGGTTTTTTTTTATTTAACAGATTTTTTATTATGTTGTCGGGTCGTAATTTATTAAGAAATGTTTGACCTTCAATTTTTACGCTGTTTTAATGATTTTTAATTGTTTTTAATTTAGAGCAAAAATATGATATTCGTAATGATGCCAGAGCACACATGTATTGATATATTTTATTGTTGTACACTTGTTTAAAAATTGACGCTGCTTGCTATTTAAGCTTTGTGCATCTTCTTCGAAATTAGGTGACGAAAACAGAGGTCGATGAGCTGAGAAAGGCCCAATACTGTTCTAAAAGATCTTATTAATCTTATAGCTTGGAAATAAATATATAGTATATACTGCTATGTTAAAGATTTTGTAAAAGAAAAAGCGTGTTCGTTCTGTGCTTTTCTCAGATTAGTTCGCCTTTGGAACTATCATAATTTTAAGTTGAATGATGACATAATAGGAGAGTTCAATTTGATTCTAGTTTCTCTTACGTAGTCACGACGTAACTTGACATCCAGTGAAACTTTAGTACGTATCGGCATGAGACAAAGCTATCCAGAGGTTGCCCATGCTTCGCTACAGAAGAGGTTTTAGACTCGGCGATTTCTACTCTCTCCTGGAACTTAGAACCCGCAGAATCTTCAAATGCTGCAGTAGTATAAGCCAGGTCAAAAAAACATCGACTTTCATGAAGTTTATCAAACACTTGAAACTTTGCGCATTTGGTATTTCGCTAAGAACTGCGATCGTTGGACAATTTACGCCATGCAAGTTTATATAGTACAAATTGGACCTGGATCAGATGTATTTATATGTATTAATCAATAACCAAATAATATTTTTTTATTTCAAATTCAGTCAATATGTAAAGTGATCATTCCGAAAAATGTGACATTCATTTACTTTTTATTTGGAATACGACGATAATTTCTAGCAGGACAGCTATTTTACAAGTTACTTCTAGTTTCCTTCGATGGTTTTTAGTAGTGGCCATGATATATCATTTATTTAAATGTTCCAATCAATAATCGTACTTGCGAACAACAATAATAAATCACATTAATTAATTTATATATCCAAACATTTCAAAAATGTGCATGTGAATACCTACGTGAATAATGTTGTATAGATTTTTAAATTATTCTAATAACGTGATAATAGTTGTATTCAAATTCGAACTATCATCACCATTCTGAGGAATACGTTTAACGTGTATTGAATGACAAGCCCAGCCGAGGTTTTCTGTCGGATTTTCTTGTATCAAATCTCTCCGTGAAGTATTCGACTTGAGAAGTAGTGTGCGGATCGAGATCGAATCCTTCGAAATAAATCTGCGCGAGTTAAAGTTCCCAAGAGAGCTCCGTTACTAAGCTAGTTACTAAATTAGAGTTTCAGTCTAAACACCCCCATCTATCCATACCTCGAAAACTTTAAATGAAAATATATCGAACCAAAATGTCGATTCATCGATACATTTATAGTAGCAAATATTACCTCATTTCCGGAACTGGCTTATGAAGCAGCATTGGTAAGATTATTTATAATTTGGTTGGGTAGGAATAGGAGTCTACTTATTGGAAGTAGAAGATGTAAACGATAATGTATTTCAAAGAATAATCTTTTTAAACCTGCTATAGCCGCTACAATTATATAATCTATCGTTCAATTCTTTCTTTCCACAACCCATTCTTTCTCTTTCGTTCTAATTCTTATTCATACATCGCCTTCTTATTTCTCTATTTTACAATTTTGTTTATATTATTTCACATTTTTATTAAAGGTTTATGCTTACTCTATTACACTGGTTTACTTGTTTATTTTTGTATCATGTTTAACTATTACTTTACAAAAACTGAGGTAAACATACGGTTCCGGTCTATGTACTGGCTGTTGGCTCGTAACTCCAAGCTATCGGTGGACAACAAGCTCCTTATCTACAAACTGATACTCAAACCTGTGTGGATGTACGGGATCCAACTCTGGGGAAGCGCATGTAACTCCAACATAACCATCATACAAAGGCTGCAAAATGGCATACTGCGTACCATAACAAATGCTCCATGGTTCCTCACGAACTCTGAAATCCACGAAGCTCTGGAGATCAAAACAGTAAAGAAGGAGATCCAGCAGTCATCGACTAATTATAAAAATCGGCTAGACAAACACCCAAATAACTTGGCTTCAGAATTGACTTGCATCCAGTACAGGAAACGTCTTAAACGCCATGACATCCAGAGACTAGACGCTCGATGGTGAACAAGGAGTGTCTCCCGCCGGGGAGACCCCTTTCAAAGCTATAACAACTCAAAAAATTCGCTTATAATCCTGGGACTGATCGCAGATGAAATAAGGAAAACAAAAAAAAAAAAAACTTTACAAAAACTGAGAAACGATTCCCTACTTTTCGCATCTCCTAACATAGAGGCGATGTTTCTCTCATTTATTTTTACGCCCAACCGGCATTCGGAGTCGACCCGGAGTCCTTCGAATGCGGGACAGTGGGCGACCAGGTGGACCACGGTCTGGTCCACGCCCGGTTCACAGAAGCAATCTTTGTACCTATACCTTTGTAACTTAAAAATAATGAAAATAAATAAATTAACAACAAATGATATATGCAATCTTTTAGACGTAAATAATCAAACGAAAAACAGGGTCTCGCATCATGACATTATTAAATAATCATTAAATATATTAAGTTTGCCTCACACAGCATCCATAAGCGATATGTAAGCGAAGCTATGAAATTCAAATTAGAAAATTCTTATTCATTGTACAATGAATTACTTCTCATAGAACAGGTGGCACAAAAGTTATGTCATAATTTGAACGTGGCTTCATTTTTACAAATGATGCCAAATATGACTCTACTTCAACTATTTCTTCTTCTTATTTTAAGCCGATGGTTTTCTCACTGCAAAGCATAGGCCTCCCTCAAAAATCGCCGCGATATCCGGTCTAGCGATATCCAGCTACCTTAATAGATCGTCGGTTTATCTATAGGGAGGCCTATACACGCCAGCCATCTACCGCCACTTAAGAACCCTTTTAGCCTTAATATTGATTAATGACATAAATTTTACATTTTAAAATAAACTTTTCTTTCAAAACTTTCGGTTCAAATTATGGCATTACTTTTACATCGTCTGTTATTATTATCGGTTTACTGGCATCAGCAATGTCTTTAGCCTGTTTGGGTAATAAATGCCTTAGATCTGAAAAGAACAGGTGAAAGCTTTACATTATTTTAAATGTTATAAAATTTAATTTAATAAACATTGAATGTGTCCGCAAGCGGAGACTTCATACCCAAGGTGTCCTGTCCTATCTTCTATCACGACATTTACTTCTATTTACTGTTACTACCTCGCCTGTTTAAGTTTTTCTTTTTTATATACTCAATATATTTATTATTAAATTACTCTTAGCACACAAGAATTCTTTGACATATTTTTTAAAATTAAGTTACAGAAACTTTGTGCGCATTATCCCTTTGTTAAAGCGTATACTGAATTCCTGGTAAAATTTGTTCATTCGATGTCATATCTTAAGTTTTGTTTCGGTATTTATTTTGCGTATATAATAATTTTTGGGTTCGGTAGTTTATCGTGGAAATACAATATATTTTAAAACTATAATTAGTGGGAATAGCACTTTTCTGCAATTTTTATAACTGCAATATTTTTTAAGTAAGAAAAGGACCAATACACCGTGCAGAACACAGAGTCAGCACTAATCGGTGTAACATAACTCCTGAAGATGCCCCGTGGAGGGGTGAAACACGTGTTGAGTAATTTGGCGGTGGCGGTTGTGTGATTCGCATTTTTTGCCGCATACGCATTTATCAGCGGGCTGGCGGGCGGTGCACTTTGTTGCACGACTACCACTGCATGTGCGGAAGTGGCTAAATATTGGTCCTTTTCTTACTTAGGATGGTACCGCAAGGTAACGCCTGATTCCATTAAATATGCAATATTTTTGTTTCCAGGTAAAGTAAACTCACTGTTTGGTCTAGCAGAGGCGATGATGCCATTAGTCTATGGTCCTTTATACTCCAGGGTGTACATGGCGACACTCAATGCGCTTCCTGGTGCGGTGTTCCTGTTGGGGGCGGCGATGACAGTACCGGCAGTTGCTATTTTCGGGTAGGTAATTTAAATTTAGATCAAAAACAAAATTAAAATTAGAACAAAATTTCATCTATTTTTTGAATCTTCAATATGACTAGGTCTGAAAAAGAAAGGACACTTGATTAATGTGACAAACCTACAGGATATATTTATTTATTACTATAAAGTTTTCATTGTTAACCTATACTTATACCTTTTAAATAATTTTTTCAATAAATATAACTATAATAATTTTATGTTATTATAGTAAAGGTTTATTTATGCTAGGCCTATTTAACTTTTTAAAAGTGTCCTTTTAGTCACTATTTCAGTCTTAGGAAGTCCAAAGCATATACATTATAGTCCTAGCAATATATTTCCAATGCAGCTCGCTTTTTGGATGAAGAAAAAAGCCTCCATACTTTCTTGCGGTTTTGTTGCAAAGTAACAAAACCATGTCAGGATATTGTAATGTATTAAGTTATCTATAATATTGATAAGAAATTGTATATAGAAATAGTGAAAGTTATAATAGTATTGTATAAAATAGCACAAAATAATTAATAAGAAAATTAAATATATTCAATTGGAAATGTAAATATAAATAATTAAAATTTCAATGCATGTGGCAAAGGATAGATGTCCATGCGTGAATGTAATGTAAATAAATCTTGTGATAATGATAGAAAATATGAAGAATGAAAGAAGAAAGAAAGGGAGAAATTATGAAGGACGGGAGAGAGAGAAAGGGTAAAAATTGGAAATTTTGTGAAAAAATAATCAAAAACGTCCCTGTCCCAAAAATAAGCCCAATAAATAAAGGGGGCACTAAAAAAAGGTTTCCAAAAAGAACGGTTGGAAACAGCATTCACCCAGTTTTAGGATGAACTTAACAAGGACCTTGTGGGTGAAGAACCAATGATGCGCTTGCTGGTTCGTGGTCTCCCAGAACCTAGAAGTCCCAGCGGCCATTATTTACGAATACATTTGTTTATAAAGAAATTTAGCAAAAAGTATATTAAGATTTAACACGGAAAATTCATTGCAAACTTGGTAATAAAATTAAAATTTGGTTTGGTTTTCAAGGTAAATTATAATAAGGCCTTTCTAAAATCAGGGCCGACTTTTGAAATTCCGTTTTTGAATTGTATATTTTGTTTTATTTTAATTATATATAACGATCAATTAATATCTTATAATTGTCACTTTTAACGCGAAATAATTAAAATTAAAAGGTGAAATCCGTTTTGGTACTTTTTAAAAAATTACTGAAATATCACCATTGCTATTTAAGACGTAAGACGGTAACTGGTGAACATGGAACTCCCCCATAAACTTCCCATAACATTGGTTGGAAGCGGCATTACCTCGGCATTTATTGACGACATCAAAAAATGAAATATATGTATATTGTATATACACATATCTATTAATTATGTCATTTAATTTTCGAAGACATTATATTTAAAAAAATATTAACTTATGATGCAATAATATTAATAATTACGAGGGCCAAACTGAAAGTTTTTAGAACTGGCAACTTAAAAGCATTATATTAAAAAAATAAGTTTAAATTTTGAAAATAGAACTCTTTACCAATAATATTGAGTATACATTTCATTCATTTGTCATTTGTTTTACGATTTGGCGGCAAATTGAAAATTGTCTGTGCACGTCAGAATGAATTTAAGCCGAGAAAATTTTCGTGCAATGATTTTTTATGACTTTCGATGTCATATAAGTCAACAAGAAAGTTATGATAGACTTCGATTGGCTTTTCACGATGAAGCCCCATCTCGTGCCACAGTTTACAACTAGTTTAATGAATTCAAACGTGGTCGAACTAATCTCACCGATGATTTGCGTGAGGGACGGCCTTCTACAGCGACGACTGAAGACAATATCAGTGTTGTGCGGCGTATGATAGAGACTGACAAAAGAGTGACCTATCAGCAGATTCGGACAAGTCTAGGCATAGGTATGAGTCAAGTGCACAAAATCCTCCATGAACATTTAGCGGTCAGGAAGCTTTGTGCCCGCTGGATACCGCATAATTTGACCGAGGCTCAAAAACTCCGCCGTGTTGATTGGTGCCGAGAAATGATCCAAAAATTTAACGGAGGTGACTCAAATGCTGTGTTCGACATACTAACGGGTGACGAAAGCTGGATTTACTGTTATGATCCGGAAACCAAAAGACAGTCTGCTCAGTGGGTGTTTCCTTCCGAAGAGTTGCCAACTAAAGTGAAGAGAGGTCGAAGTGTTGGAAAAAAGATGGAGGCCTCGTTCTTCGGAAAGACAGGTCATTACGCGACAGTTGTCTTAGAGGATCAGAAAACGGTTAATGCAGAGTGGTACACTAACAACTGTTTGCCACTTGTCTTGGAAAAAGTTCGAGAGAAACGACCTCGCAGCAGGATCCTCCTTCATCACGACAATGCCTCGTCGCACACCGCCAGGCAAACGATCGACTATTTGGCGACCTCAGACGTGGAATTACTGGGTCTCCCGCCGTATAGCCCCGACCTCGCACCCTGCGATTTTTATTTATTCCCGAAAATAAAAGAAAAACTTCGAGGAAAACATTTTATGGACGCCGAAGAAGCAGTGGCTGCGTTTCAAAACGCCGTCGAAGAGACCCCTAAGGCCGAGTGGGCAAGGTGCTTTTCTCAATGGTTCCATCGAATGCAGCGATGTATTGATGTAAATGGACGCTATTTTGAAAAGTTATAATAAAACTAATAACTTGCTAGAATGCTTAGTTTTTGATTTTCTAAGAACTTTCAGTTTGACCCTCGTATTAATGAAATCAAAAGTGAAAGTAATATTACAGCCGCGTTTTGCAAAAAAAAAACAGCAAAATAAGGTTTTTAAAAATATTTGTTTTATCAAGGTGATCGACCTACAGATCAAGTTACCTGAGACTGCAATTCGGTGCATATTTTGAACATATTTAAGAATACACTGTTTTAAAATAGACTTCCTTTTTTATAATTAATATTTAAAAAAAATTATTATTTGTGCCGAGGTTCAATAGTTCTGTTCATTAAATTCAAAATATTGCCAGCGCTTTACGAATTGATCGCAAATTTCTTCGACACAGTATTGTTAAATCTGTTTAAATTAATCAAAACATTCATTATAAGACCAGTTAACATTTAACTCTCGGTACAGCACAGTGTTTCAGCATCCACTGATAAAAAAAAAATATTTTTTTCAGATGGATGTATTTCGAACAAAGGGAAGACGTCAAACAGGTTGAGGAAGTGGGCAATTTAAATAAAGAAGTTTAGTGAAGTACTTTTACTAGTGTGATTTAAATGTGTAATAGCATGTGTTGTGTGCATCGATAATAAAAATAAAGTAATAAAAAAGTTTATTATTAAATTTTCATTAATCTCAACGATTCAGTGTCCCTTTAAATGTCAAATCAACGCATTCGTTAATGACCAATCAGGCGTGCCGTTGTGTTCTGTATAGGTTTAAACAAAAGAGATCACACTCACATAAAGTTACACAATACTCAGTTAATTTTGATTTGTCGTCGACCGCTATCCGACACATCGACACACCGTTTGCTCGAACTAAATATTATTGTACGATATTCCGGAAAATTAAATTACAAGATAAGAAAATTTAACTTTGTGTTTAAGAATTGTGATAAATAAGTGACAATTTTTAAGAAGATATAAGTGAAAATGGAAACAGATAAGTCAAACGCTGAAGATGAAGTCAACGATACGTTGTTTAAACCAGCTGATAATATAGATCTAAGTGTTATGACTCGTAAAGAGAAAATGAATTATTTAAGATCTAATATCACCGTGGAGCCTATAGTTACGTTATTTATGGTGCCAAGTGTCCTATCTCTTCTGGCCGCGCAAAATCTTTACATAGACAAGGCATGCAGGGTAAATCTACAGTTTGGTGATAAAGTTTGCACGGATTTGAGGCTGAGGAAAACAGCTAATCATACGTTAGAAGAATTAGATGTTCAGAAATTAGTAGCATCAGTTCATTCTTGGAAGAACGTTGTGAACACGATTGTACCGACGCTTTTGATGCTCTTCGTTGGAGCGTGGAGTGATAAGACTGGCAGAAGGAAAATATGCATGCTGATGCCGATATTTGCGGAACTAATGACATGCGTGCTCAACATTGTGAACACGTATTACTTCTATCAAATCCCTCTGGAATGGACTGTTATAATGGACATTGTTTTTCCATCACTCACAGGCGGTTGGTACACAATGTTCCTGGGTACGTTCAGTTATTTATGCGACATAACATCTAAAGAGACAAGAACGTTCCGCTTGGGAATTCTTAGTTTATGTTTAACAATAGGCTTTCCTATTGGAATGGGTTTCAGTGGGGTATTGTTAAAATATCTCGGGTTTTATGGTGTGTTTTGTATAGCTGGTGCGATGCATTTAATTAATTTCTGTTATCTATATTTCGGTTTAGAAGATCACACTTGGTTAGAGGACAAAGGAAAAGTGAGTACATGTCAATGAAATAACATTAATTTGTAATGAATTGTTTTTAGAGGAATGTTTACTATTTTTTTTTAGAAACGTAGGACTGGCCCTGTCGGATTTCTTTTAGAGTTCTTCGACTTAAATAGTCTGAGAGAGACAGTTGGAATTGTGTTTAAGAAGGGAAGGAATAACCGCAGACTCCAGCTTTGTCTCATCCTTACATGCGTCTGTTTACATTTCGGTCCGCTTATGGGTAAGTTATTTTTTTTAATTTACCAATAGTTGAATTTTTTTGACAAAAATTATACCAACGAGTGTAGGCTGCTTGGATTTATAGCAATAATGACGCGTTTTACGTTTATTTTACGTTCTTAATTCTGGTACTGTGGTAGTTTTGTACGTAATATGAAATTTCAGTGTGAATTGATTAATGTCATGTATCTCCTAAATATTTAATCATCTCGTTTGACGGTGATTGACAATGTTATAACCATGATACGAGGATACGAAGATCGATACTTCGACTTGTGTTAAAAAAATAATTTTCTTAACCACCCCAAAAGTTTTAACTGATAAAGATAACAATACTTTTATTATACATAACGAGCGATGTTAGTTTGTGAAACTCGCCTAGCAAAACGAAAATTGAATTTATCTTATCTCTATATAATTATATTTTTTTTTATAATAAAGTGATATATAATAAATCAAAACAATCTTTTTTTGACGAGTTACTAGCACAACGACTTTTTTTATACATGCAATATCAACGCGACGCGTTTGCGCGAATTTTTGTATTTATTTTAGTTAAAAATTTACTATTTTGTTAGTTTTCATATTTAATTCTAATGTTAGTTTAAATATAGTTTTGTAGATTATTAATAAATGTTACTGTATGAGCAACCCGCTAAACAATTTTAAAACTTAAATTGGCACCTTGATAAAAAGGTTGCTCATCCCTGGGCTAGTGGGTAGTGGGTTCAATTCCTGTAATGCACATACTTAGTATATTTTTTGACGCATATAGATGGTTACGGATTTTTCTCTGCTCTAACAGTGGAAATATTTAACTCTTACTGAAATTTGATATAAAAAAGTAAACAATTCATTATTTTCACATCTTTTATTGAAAAAAATAGTTAATTTATCCGCAGAATTGGTATATAAAACTTGCAAATAACACATAAGCTGGTTCATCTGATGCAATATAACATTTTTATTTCGAAGTATTTTTTGTTAATTTGAAATATAAATTTAAGAAAAATTATATTTAAGATTTCGTAAGTAAAGTTTAACAAAATCATGTCTTGAATATTAATTCGCCGAGAAAACTATTTTTAAAGTTCATCAATCAAAATTTATTAAAAACATTTTTACCACAATGTAAAGGATTTGCAATTAGTAATACAACAAGTAGATGTAGCGTAGCGGTAGAGAAATGAGACTTGCGATCGTAAGTTGGGTTCGATTTTCGGGATATAGTTATACATATAATTCACATTTTGTACATTAATTATATAGGATTGCTACTGCACGCAATCTAGTTTCCAAAGGATAAGCTGCAGCATCCTCTGCGTACCATAATAACACTGCAATCCCCAACCAGCCTGCCTTGCATGGTATTTTCCCCCTATAGATATCTTTAGGGGTTGTTTAGGTGAGTTTCAGAAATAATAAATATCGTAATAATAATATAGAGAAACTGTATTATCATTACTACATGTTAAAATCAATTATTGTTACTATCTTTTTCTCTGGACTTTCCACTGCCAGAATTTATTGGCCAGTCGTATTTTAATAAAAAAAATTAATGTAACATACATAAAGTAAGAAAAGGACCAATATTTAGCCACTTCCGCACATTCAGTGGTAGTCGTGCAACAAAGTGCACCGCCCGCCAGCTCGCTAACAAATGCGTATGCGGCAAACAATGCGAATCACACAACCGCCACCGCCAAATCACTCAACACGTGTTTCACCACTCCACGGGGCATCTTCAGGAGTTATGTTACACCGATTAGTGCCAAACACAGAGTCCTTGTGTTTTTGTGAACACTGAATGTGCGGAAGTGGCTAAATATTGGTCCTTTTCTTACTTAGGATGGACTTCCGCAAGGTAACGCCTGATTCCATTAAATACATACATAAAGATTTGTTAGGGGAAGCCTATTCCTTGCAGTAAGTATCTATAGTCTAAAACGACAAACAGCGTGTTAAGGATACTTTTAAAATTTACTTTAGAACATGTTTGAAAATCACGTAGGTTTTATTTTATGTCTTTTTTAATTTATTAGTTCGCGGTTCGGATCCGCGAGCCCAAAGTCCGAAGAAGCTGTAAAAGCCAGAACGCTCAACGGCGTCTAGCACCAATCTAATATATATAGCCATATAGTAGATTTGACTATAAAGTATATCGTTATGGGACAAGTTAATATGATTATATTTTTAATAATATTGACTCCTCCGACATTTTATTATGTACATACTGCGTATAGATGATCCAAAGTGAGAAAAACATATTAAAAACAATTTTGTTCTACACAGTACAATGCATACATTAAGAACAAATCATATCATTATAACTTCATGTCTTCTTCAAGAAGTGCATTGTGTTTTTTATTATAATTTTTTACTTTACTATTTTATTATCAGACTTCTGCATCGATATAAGAACTTGTTGAACTTACCACTTGAAACTTATAATAACCTGCTTGAATTCTAAACTATGCCCTTTTAGAATAAATATCGTCATTTTAGCCGACATGTAGTATATTTTTGTGTACATTAAAAATCCTTCTTTAACTGTTAGTTTGTGGATATTATTTTTAAGATCTCTTGCATTTTTTCCACTTACTCTTTCTAAATATATTGCTAACAAATAGATTTAATAGATTTATGAATGAATTGGCTAACACGAAAGAGCCTATATCTATATATAAAGGAAAATTTTTAGTTTTGTTTTATACACTATACATAACTCATGTTTAGACTATTCGATTATTTGTATAGATAGGTTATAAAATTCTTCACTTTCTAAATCAAACAACGAAGGGAATGTTTTGAAATTCAAGATGTAACAATTATATAAAGGAAGGGTTGGCGCCGTGTTGCAATAACACATAACAAACGACTGAAAGAATGTACAATTGCACTTGGTCTTGTCTTTTATATACACAATGTATTAGGGGACCGGAAAGTAATGTCGTTTCTGTCGACATGTTTTATAAAAAAACCGATTGATTTTACCGCTCTGGCATTGAAAATTTGTATACTAAATGCCGAAAGGTTGTTGATAACGAAGGTGAATGTATTGTTGACTATAAATAAAAACTTGTTAAAAATGTAGTCGTGTGAATTAAACTTAAAAAAGCGACATTATTTACCGATCCCTCCATTATCTTTTGTACATTTAAATCTTACAATTCTGATAGTGTTTCAAGTTCCAACAACTAAAATATTTGGAAAATTATTGTTATAACGATTGTAATTGTTGATATTTTACATCTTCCTTAATCTAATTCACACATTCACACTTACGTAATTGATTTTTTTCTTAGTGTCTTTACACAAACCATATGCTATCAGTATGGATCTTTATTCAAAAATATATATTTTTTTGTGGCTGACCATAACCATGTCTTCCACGTCGTTTCTGCTTCGTTATTATTTTTCTTTCTCTCGTTGTTAAAATAAAAATTAATAATTTCAAAATTACCACGAGCATGTTTCTTTATTCAAAATTGTTATTTATTTTAAGTGGCTTATCTTAATCATAATTCCGGTTTCTTTTCCCCTATGTTAGTATTTTTAATAGATAAAATAAAAACCAATCATTTCAAAATGATGTAAGATTTTAATTATTATTTATTACATTAGACAACATTTTAATGCGACAATCTATTGACATAAATTCACGGAGAATAATATTGTTTTTTGTCATAAGATGTTGTCATTAATGTATTTATTTGTTATTATATTCGTGTTTACTTATTTGAAAGTCAAGTCCGTACATAGATATAGATTAAAACATTCAATTTTCCAAAAAATGCTTTCGCCGTTGGGTAGAAACGTCTAACGAAACAAAGTAATTTCTACAATTTCTTTTAAGTTAAATTTCTAAGTAAAAAAAAGGACCGATATTTAGCCACTTTCGCACATGCAGTCGTGGAGGCATCTTCAGGAGTTATGTTACACCGATTAGTGCCAAACAGAGAGTCTAGAAGATGCCCCGTGGAGGGATGAAACATATGTTGAGCGATTTAGCGGTGGTAGTTGTGTAATTCGCATTGTTTGCCGCATGCGCATTTATCAGCGGGCTGGCGAGCGGTGCACTTTGTTGCACGACTACCACTGCATGTGCGGAAGTGGCTAAATATTGGTTCCTTTCTTATTTAGGATGGACTTCCGCAAAATAACGCCTGATTCCATTAAACAATTTCTAAGTACTCCTAATGTAATGTACGTATATCAGAAATCGTTGCTTTACGAAAGCTGTTGCTCGACATGCTAACGACAGTATATATACATACATTGATACATATATATATATATATATATATATATATATATATATATGTATGTATGTATGTATGATATATACTTCCTATTTCATAATAAAAGGAACGGAATTACGTGTATATTAGGATGCTCTTTGCAGATGGTCATGATATATACATATATATATACATATATATATATACATATATATATATACATATATGTATATATATGCATATATATGTAATATGTCAAGTTTGCATAATAGGTTAATTGTATAAAAGGTGTTAAATAAATAAATAATTATTTATTTTCAGGTGAACTAAGCATTATGTACATATTTGTACGCTATCGTTTTAACTGGGACGAGATGAAATATAGTATTTACTCTACGTATAGTCTCATTATGCACTTAGTTGGTAAGTCATCTTTAGCGCAAGTACTTAGTATAATCAACAGTTTCTGAAGTAATAAATAACCTAATAATAAAACAGTAAAAAAAAAATATTTTGAAAAATCCCATTCTTACATATTCAAAATGTGATGTGGAAAATCGTTTATTTAATTATTAAAACAATTTGTGCGCGGAAAATGAATAATTCGCCTACGCGCGGTTGCGCATCGAACCATGGCTCAAATCCGACTCTCTAGAACTCCAACGGCCGCGGGCGCACGTGCTGCGTCTTGGCTACCTGCCAAGAGCAAGCAAGAGCGCGTATCGTGCACGCCGTGCGAGTGAGCGAGACGAGTGGGCGAAACAAACAAAAGATTAAGCGTTGTGACGACGTCCGCGGGAACTTTCACATATGGCGGCTTTTTATATAGCAATATTATTACAAAAATAATTATTGTTTTCTATATATCCTAAAACACTTTATACTGCCAAAACTTTTGTGTCCTGGGCCTGTCATAATTGAAAAAAAATGTAAATGAATTTAAATTTATACAGGATGATTCGAAATAGTAGTTAATACTTTGTTGTCATATTAACTATATATAGAAAGCTTTTATACCTCCAAACAATGGCTCTGTATATAAAGTTGAAATTATAAATGTAAACTTTTGCATGCTTATGATATTTTCAGGGACAGTGTTCTCCATCAGCGTTTTCAGTAAGAAAATGAAGGCTCATGACTCAGTGCTCGGAATCATTTCAGCTGCCAGCAAGATCGCCGGCGCTTTGGTGTTGACCTTTGCTGTTAGAGATTATCAGGCTTATCTTTGTAAGTATTAAAACATATTTACTATTTTGTCTAGTCTAACTCTGTACGGCAGTGCAAAGAATAATTTTATATGTAATTCACACAAGGGGACAGGCTTTACCAAGTATAAAATGTTGTGTAAATCGTTGTTAGGTAGGAAGAGGAAAATGAACGCCTGATATGCGGGCTGTCTTCCCTGAACCTGGTGTATTTTGACTGACAATAATAATGAGAGGTGACATGCCTCTCTATATTTAATTGTATGAAATGGCGGACGGCACCAAGTGACGTATGTCGTGTTTGTCAATTTTTATAAAATAAATTTTTAGTGCTGTGACTATCTTAAATCAATTTTGTATCAATGTTGAATATGTGTACATTTGAGTGGTGAGTATTTTATATAAAATTATTTCATTCGCATGACTTATAATTTATTACGCCGTTGGGATATCTAAAGTTGTAGACGGATGGTTTTTAAAATAAACTTTGTCTACATTTTTATTCAAGCGTTTTAATTTTTTGTGCTTCATCTCGTTAAGTATAAAGTCTATAAAATTGCCCAGTAAACCTATTACTATACCCGGCGACAAATATTGTACATCGACCTTTGGAAAGAGACAATCGGCTAATTTTGGCTTCGTAGAGCACTATCTCTGTCCCACATTACCTATGTGACGTTGTGTCAGTCGTTGTACTTCGTGCGACAGAGATAACGCTCTACGAAGCCGAAATTAGCCGATTGTCTTTTTCCAAAGGACGATGTGCAATATTCATCGCCGGGTACTGTAAATGTAATATATTTTATCTGAAACGTATCTTTTGTATTTTATGTCGTTAAACAGCTTATTTACCTTTCTCTAAACTTCATTAGTAACTTTTTAATGGGTAGTTTAAACATATTACAACAAATAATACAATATCATCCATGAATATGTAATACATCAAGTTTATTATACCAATATATTTAAAAAGATCTAATTACAAGTTAAAGGATTTTTTTAATATTGATGAAGTTTGAGAAAGGTTTTCTCTACAACTCTAATAAGGATATTGTGAAAGAGACCTCAAAAAATCCGTCAGACTTAGATGTGAGAGTTGTAGTTCTTCACATACCACGACGATCCTGGAACCCATGTAATGTGGGCTGCCTCAAATCCGATTAAAATTAAATCAAAATCAAAATATTCTTTATTCGAATTGGCTGTTAACAACACATTTGAATCGCCAATAAACATAAAATGTCGGCTTTGTCAGCCCTATAGGAAGATACCGTTGGCACGGAAGAAAGAGAAATCGAACCGTTTCTATCTACAAATATAGTTTTATAATGAGTGCTTGACAATAATTAGCTTCCCGAGTGAGCATCTACAACATTTAATTCCACACGTTAACATCAGTATAGTATTCTTGTATAGAATAATATACGTTTTTCAACAATTTTCTTTCAATATTGTTTTATAAATTTATTTAGTAGCAGATTTGAAATTGAATTGGGTAATTTTATTATACTTACGTATACCTTGTGATATAAATAATTAATTTAATATTTGAAGATGAAAACTAAGGGTATACAGATTTTTATTCCTTGTATTAACACCGTGTTTATCTATCACCGTGTATGTCTATTTTAAATAATTCTGGATGATTTGCGAAAAAACAAATTCTTAGATATGCGACACAACTGTAATAATATTAGGTTTATTAAAAAATTATCGTTTTTTTTTTTCAGTAATATGTCATATTCTGCTCTCCTAGAATTCTTCTTATAGTGTACATAAGTGGTTATTGTAAATTGAGAAAAATACTAAGAAACAAATGAACCTATGAATATATTAACATTTCAGGTCCTCTCGTAGAAGTTCTAAATGGAACAGCGGCTATCGCTCTAAGATCACTATCTTCAAAACTTGTTTCTTATCAAGAACTAGGTTCGTAATTTTGAAATATACTTACTTGTCTTAAATGTCATAAATATGGTTCGAGCACTATTTAGTCTAGTTTGATTGTAAATGTCATTTCAATTATTTTGTATGTTTATATTAAATTAGTGTCAATCGTACAATACAAATGCTTTTGTATTTATTCTCTTCTCTAAACATAAATGTGTTAATTAAATGCAGAATTGAAAATTTTCTAATTGTTTGCATTATTAATTGAAATAATAAAAGCAATTATTTATGACCAATCAATTCGTTTGTTATTATGCGGTATGGTTGTGTAGATTTAGATTCTCGTGTTATTTATTTGATGATTAATTTTCAGGAAAACTTAATTCTATTTTTGGCATGTTTGAAACGATTATGCCTTTGATATACGCACCTATATATACGAAAGTATACGTGGCAACGATTCACATTCTACCCGGAACTGTATTTCTGTTAAGTATTGCATCTACGATACCAGTTTTAGCTATTTTCAGGTAAGATTTATAAGCTGTATATAACAATAAAGCCTTCATCGAATCCACTTTCAGTAAAAATCCTTTGGTCATTTTGTAAGTTTATTTAATAATTGTATAACAGGTTTAATGACTATTTAGTTGTTTTTTGAGATGTTGATGATATTTTTATATCTATATGTCAGGTCTTTATTGATTCATATTAGTTAAATAATGCAGATTTAACTGTATATCAAACTACTAAACCACAAAATTCTAAACGCCTATTAAAAATAAATTTACAGATAAATCTTATTATTCAATAAACGAATATGTTAATGATAAGAATCCTTGGTAGTGATGTCGCCTATTTTGATTTCATTTAGTCTATATCTAATAAAATGTATGTGTATAAATCTTTATGAAACTTTATTGATTTTGTGAAATATCTTCTTGCTTCTTCTTCATTACTATAGCATCTTGCTATGCTGATGTCTAAGTCTTCAAGGTGAAAATATTACAGTTCGGTTAAGAAATTAAAGGAATAGGAAGAAAAACACAAATGTATTAGTAAATGAATATCTTAATAAAGGGTGTTATATATTATAAGAAAGATTGTAATGGTCTATTCTCTAAATATGATAAGGCAGAGCGAAAGAACCTCAATAGCGGGAGCCATTTAAAAAAGAAGAAAATAATAACACCTTGCGAAGAAATAATGGGCAACAGAACCGTTATTGATTTGCAAATAACGGTTCTGTTAGTTCCAATGTTGAATAAACGAATTTTATCTTTATTTTTAAGCTATATTGCTAGGCAATCGTCTACGGGCGCCATCTATCGGCACAGCTTCAAGATATATTTCAAAGATAAATCACATAAATTAGATACTTTAAGGGAGATGGGTGACAGTGAGAGGAGATAAGAAAATAACAGTCCAAGATTTTTGGAGAGTTATTTATTAGGTACTATAAGTGTATAAAAAAATTAAAGCGATCCCTCTTCGTGTGATGTTTCAAATAATACAACTTCGTAGTTGTGTAGGTATTATGACAGGTTCCAAAAGTGTTACGAGTATTAAATTAGGTGTTCATAGAGAAAGTCAGAGAAGACAAACCGGGAAGATGTTCATACAAATTAATCTCTCATTCTTTCTGTTGAAACCGACGCTGATAGCCTTGTGGAATATCACAACTTCGTAGAAATGCGTTCGCGGAAATAGACTGGCCTGTGAATTATAAAAACAACCAATAGTTGTTCAAGTTACATATGCAATCGATAGCATATAAATGATAGTGAGTTGTAAAATATAACCTGCGTAATATATAACACAATAAAGGAACTGTGAAATTCCTTTTTGTATACATTCTTTCTTATAATACTAATTCTAAAACTAGATTACACCTTTTTTTAAATAATAGTACACGTATTACCTATTTAGTTAATAGTTTTGTTTTTTTTTTCTGACTATAGGCAAATCAACGTCATTATTTTTAATAAAAATGTAAATTAAAATTATCTGCATTTATGATACTCCTATTTTATTTATGTATTGTTTCTTTTTGTGGAAATATTTTAGGTGTCTTCTTTTTTAGAATAAGTTAATAGTTTTAGTTCCGTTAGCATTATTTAATCTAGATGTGAGATTAATTACTTTAAAATACAAAAATTTTCTGAAATGATTTTGACATGAATAAAGACAGAAGCTGATATCCGTTTAGTAAATTATAATTAAAATATGTTATTTATTTTAAGGATTTGGAATTTTTTTTTAAAGAATACGACAATAGTATTTTAGATCTAATTTCGTCTCTTTAAAAAATTTAAATCCCTATAAACTCTATCTGTTTTGATCAGTAATATTCATTTATTTATATTTTAACGCGGAAGATACTCTTTATTAAAATTTTGAATATTAGGCAAATATTTGTAACTTAAGATTATTTGCAATAATGTGTAGTTACTTACAGATTTATATTTTCAAGGTTAGATTGAAGTTTTAAATAATTAGTCGTTTAAGCCCACGCCCACTGTAAGGCATGGGCTTCCCTAAGCAGGTTGTCGGTCGCAGTGTGGTATTATAGTACGCTGGGGGCGCTGTTGGCCATCGATTGGAAACTATTTTTTTAGCAGTGACAATTCTATATATTTAGTAAATGCAGATAGTGTGAATTATATAAGATTGTATTTCGGCAATTGAACCCGTGACCCACGATCGCAAGTCATAGTCCACAAACCATTGGGTTACCAACTCCTTTAAATTTATGGCAACGTATTTCGCTTGTTATTATAATATTTATGTATTTGTTATTATACAAACTTGAATTCTTTTCTAGTTGGTTTTACCATGTACATCGAAAAGAAGTAAAAAAGAATCAAATGTTAAAAATATCGCAACCATACGACGCTGATCATACCGAACAGGAGAAAATCGTTTTTAAGGAATCTCCAGTCGATTGTAAGTATGCACTAATACACAAACAAGGCTGTATTTACGATTAAATCATAAATGAATTTAAATAATAATTAAAAATATTGAGTTGATTCTTTTATTTAATTAAACATGTATTTTTTAAAGGAAGTTTTTGTTTAAAGGATGTAACAGCTAACCTGTTTTAATCAATTTAAAAATAACTTTTACGGTAATTTTACGGAAGACATTTATTTTCGCGGCCAATAGTTCAAAAATGAGAATCATATAGGTTAGAAATAAACTGTAAAATTCGTTTGTGACTAGACCGCACTATTGTTAACGTTTTCGGGAAAGGTTGGATATAGCCCGGGAAATTTATAGCGGCGGTCAAGTCCAGCAGGTGACAGCCTGCAGCTGAAATTGTGACAATGATCTCATATAGAAAGAGTGGTAGTATCACTGGCAACAGCCCAGTAATGATCCCACTCTTGGGATAAATCCTAAGGAAACCACCATTTTATAGAATATATAAATAATAATGATATTGAATTCGAGTACAAAAACTAAGAGATCACATTGCTATTTTTTTTTGGTCCGTGCTGTTGGAGACCTCTCGTTCCCTATCTCGTGTGGGACAGGGACTTTTTATTTATAGTAATTTATTCATATTTTTTATTATTATCATTCTTCTCTTTCTTCTGTATCATCTTATCTGTCGTACTGTTTCTTTCATTCTACAACATTGCCATATTATGTTATCACTACTCCTGCAGTATTAATTAAAATTGAACTAATTAAAGGTATAAATCGTCATTGATCTTTCAGCCCGTAAACGCCCACTGCAAGGCATACGCCCAAAGATATTTATGGTAGATATACCATAATAATCATATCAGTGGCAATCCTTTATAATTAATGTACAAAGTGTGAACTAAACAAGATTGTATTCTAGGAATCTAACCCGTGACCAAGAAATCAAATCTCATCCCTCTACCGCTGGTTCAAATGGTTTTATATTTATAATTTTTTTTTTAGGTTTGCTTCATGAAGATAAATCAAATATAATTGAACGAGAAACGCAACAAAAAAAATCAATATCATCCAATTCCAAATAATTAAAATTATTGTCAAGCCATGAATAATATAACCAATTAGAAGTAGAAAAATGAAATGTAAACATTTTTATACCTTTATAAATATTACGTAATATCTTTAAGATATAACATATACTCGTGTTAATAATGTAATATACTTTATTTTAGACAAGATTGTAATGCTTGTTATGTTTTGATTAAAGAATGTTTCAAAAACATTAGATTTGTGGTTAGTGTTCCTATAATAATGTGATTAAATTTAATAAACAAAATTACTAATAGTCATACAATGTTGCTTATATTTTATGTTACTAATATATCGAGTCAAATTATTAGAAATGTTTGTGACAATTTATTCATACTCATAAAAATTTGCTGAATTTTTAAAACAATACAAAAAAGCATAAAGAACGCGTTAGAAATGTAAGTCATGCTATTCCAATTACAATACACGTATGCCATACGAGATATGTTGTAAAGTTTTAAAAGTTCATATAAATTTATTTTAATTTATATTGGCGCTTATTAAAATTTGGGGCCTAAATAATCTGATTTGATCGCCACCTTATCAGACGGTATTCCTACCAGTGTAATAAGTTATACAAGAACTTTTTGTTGATTGATTGATGTATAAGGAATTCACTAAACATAATATGGTTAACTTTAGAATGTCATAAATATTAGGTAAGGTTTTTTACGCAAAAAATTTAAAATTCCGTAAAAATTTTGTGAAATAATGTGTTTAAAAATGAGTTGTAACAATGTACGTAATTAAAATGGAACGATATGTAAATTAAAATGTATCAAAATTACTTAAGTATTTTTATTTACTTCATATAATAGAATATAAATAATGAGAAAGATATGAATATATATTTATTTATATGTACAGATAAATTTAAATTCAAACAAACATCATCCAAGTAAGCACAAGCATTTTTGAATGGCTTAAATTGTCTATTGCAGGGGTGGCCAAGTACTTTGAAAGTCGGAGTAATTTTTAGAAATTTTAAATTATATATGCATACAAATTAAATACGCACTTAAAACATGCAAAAGATTATATATTTTTTTACAGAAATTATATTTATTAAAAATATGATATAAAAAGGTTGATTATTCCAAATTTTATGAATAGTGACGACAGCACTTCTTAGTCAATATATCTAATGCCGGTTAGTTAATTATGAGTCATATTTGGATTTACCTAATTTTATGGTAGAATATAATTATTTAGAGGACTACTTTGTTTTGATTTCTCATAATGATAAACGCAAATCAAAAAATCAATTAAACAAAAATCGTTCAAAGAGCAACAGGTTGGCCACCCCTGGTTTGATGTTTTAAAATCATAAGTAGAAAGCTACCATAGGCTCGGTGTACATATTAGGGGGACCGGAAAGTAATCGCTTTCTAACGTTAAATTCACACGACTACATTTTTAACAAGATTTTATTTTTAATCAACAATATATTCACCTTCGTTATCAACAACCTTTTTACATCTAGTTTCAATACCGGAGTAGTAAAAATTAATCGGTATTTCTGTAAAATATGTCAGACAGAAACGACATTACTTTCCGGTTCCTCTAATATTTAAAAAAGCCCGGTATAAACTCTTTGATGCTATGTTTCAATGCAACGTAGCATTGTAATGCCGTGAATCAAAATAAAAAATATATTAATCTGCTTTAATAATAACTTCAAAATTGAGATATAATTTTTTTTATTACTCATTTGTTAATTTGTAAAAATTGCCTAAAAAACCGATTTAAGGTAGTTTAGACACTTGTCTTGTTAATGATACTATGTGTAACGAATGCAACCAATACTAAAGCGGACAAAATATAGACTGCGATACAGTTTGATTGGGGGAGTGATGTTTGAACAATTTTGATTGCGGTATCTTCGTCAGTCAAACATATTTCGGATGCCAGCATTAATAATAGGAACTGCTTTAACTTACATGAATTATACAAAGTGTGGTTTATCATGTTTTTCATCAATGATTTAATAGAGGAAATTAAGATAAATGTAACTAGTGATTGGTACTTATTAAACTACAATCTATGGTTACTGTAAGGTAACTGTTTTAGTTGTATCTTTACATATATATGTATATGTATATATATATATATATATATATATATAAGTATATATATGTATATATATATAGTCCCGACCTTATTATGTCGTCTTACTCGAGCCGGTTTGTCATATAAATATTATTTGTTTATAAGGGGTTAATACTACTATTTTGTTAATTTCAAAGACTTACAATTGTTAAGTTTAGAAAATAAACACGTTTACTCTCCAAAAATTTCTACTTATTTCATTTATGATTATTAAAACTGTAATTTTGTTAAGTTTCATAATACAACTAACGGAATTACGTGTATATTAGGATGTTCTTTGCAGATGGACGCCTAATGCAAGGCCCTGCCGAAGATCATCGTGATATATATATATATATATATATATATATATATATATATGCAACAAGCATTTTCATACGTAGTAATCTGAAGGCTTATTCTTAGCATATAATATTTAATCATTATTTCTAAAACCAGTGATCTTTGAATAAGGTACATATATACACATTAATACGCATAACATATATTAATAGCATACAGCAAATAAGCTATTTAATCACCCCCTTTAAAGATTTTATATCTATAACCGATCACTCTGTATAATTGTTAAAAAATGTTATTTCATTGTATAACGTAAACGAAACTTTCTAGTAAGATTTTATTTCCGACCGTATCAAAAGAATTTCGGCAACTCAAAACCCGCACCGTATATTAAGGCATTTGTAAATTTTAATGCGGCTTTTGAAGTTTTTCTAAACAAGCGCCGACAGCGCTTTGTTTACGGCAAACGTGCCAGCGTTCCAGCGATTCAAAGCCGTATTGCGATGAATGGAATGCATTTATTTAAGAAAAAGTATGACATGGCAGTATAAAGAAACGGGAAGTGGATTTACAGCGCTTTGTCGCGACAGCGTGACAAAACATCCTTAGCCTTTGCTTTCTATTCCTTTTACAATTCTATTTTTAAAATAATTCATTATTTGTTAGAATATCAAGGATTACAATCCTTTTGATTTCTCTATTTGTAATCGATAAGAAAAGCAAATTTTTTAATCAAAACCAATTTAATATTTGCTCTTTTGCGGCTATAAAACTATGCAAAAAGACAATGTAACGGAATAGTGTATGTTGAAGTTATTGATTAATCACCGGCGTAAAAGTTTTAATAAAGTGAATGTACGCCTTATTTTCAGTCAATTAATGTATTGTACACGTTATCTAAAAATCAATGGCTTCATAAATAATAAATGATATAATAAAAATAAAGAAAAAAAAGTTTTACTTACTACATGAAAAAATAATTACTATTTACTATCAGTCTCTGGCTGGTATATCGCATTCCAATTAAAAAAAAATCAAAGTTATCCCATTGTATTATAAAACCTTTTTTGCTAAAACGAGTTATACCTCTAATCCTTTAAAAGTTTAACTCTTATAATCAATCTCACATAATTTGAAATTAGAATACGTGACTTTCCGGTATGCGGGCCGAGCCGAACAAACGGTTGGATGACTGCAGCGAGAAGTCCATTCAGCATGATAGTTGTTCTCCATAGATTCCGTTCAGCCGTCCCCTTTTGAGCCGCTAATGCGACTTTATAACATTTTTTTCTTTATACTCTATTTAAAACTCAAGCTTAAAGTCCCTTGAAGGATAATTTAAACTTCAACGTAACAGAGAATGTCATTTGATATTAAACCACCTGTCAATCAGTGAAGTTATATACGAAAATTGTTAAAGCTCATTAAGACGAGCGCCGGGCGTCCCACAAAGGGTTCGGAAATCAAACAAAAGGTAATTAACGCTTATTCATTAAACATTGATAATTAAAAGAGGACCCCGTAATTAAATGTACGCCGCGACGTAATCCGACGGCCAGGAGTTAGCGCATTACGTCACTCGCTTTATAATTTTCGAGATTAAACTGATAAAATATAATGAACTTGCCCTTTATTAAACTGTATCCGTTTATTTCACTTTAGTTAATTTTTAATCTTCGATATAACCGATTTTAGTCGCTCCGTGCAAAAAGAGATTTTGAACTAATTTATTATTTATTCATACTTAGATTTATAATTATAATAAATACATTTAAAAAACTTTTAAGTTAAACGGTTTTTGATACCCATATTGTGGTGGTTGTAGAAAAATATGTACCTAGTCCGCCATATTGGAACGGCGTCCATCTTGAATTTTAAATTTTGACACAATCATCGTGTTTTACTAGTGTAGCCCTTTCATTTGATACACATATTGAGGGGGTTAAGGAAAAATATGTAATCCGCCATTTTGTATCGGCGGCCATCTTAGATTTATAAAGTTATTGATTTAATTATATTGTATTGTCATTTAAATTAAATGTGTGCACCTAATTTCAGATCTATCTGACAGCGGGAAGGTGCTTAAATTTCAATTTCTAATTTTGACCCAAATAAACAAATTCCGTACGGGTCGAACTAAATAAAACCGTTTAAAAATATATAATAGATTTACTTGGACATATTTTTAGATATTGTTTATCCGTCAACCCATAAACGTCTACTGTAAGACCTAGGACTTCTCAAAGATCCCCATACACCGTAATCGCCATGCTAGGCAGGCGGGTTGGCGATTGAAGTGTGGTATTGTAGAGACGCTGCTGCCCATCCAGAGAATGAGGATTTGTTGTTGAACGGTATGAATGAGTAATAGTAACACTGGAATAAAATAAATATGTTTTTTAATATGTATGTTTGATCTAAACGTAACTACCCGTTACTTACCCTTCTACTGTTTCCATACTGTGATTATATGTATATCGGTTGATAAGACCGCTCATTATTTTTTTAATTACTATTATACAACTATTTATATATTTTTTAGCGTGTACAGTAAAAGCTATTAAGCCGATGGGGTAATAAGTCCATTATAAAGAGTTTCACTCTGTGCTTGGCACTAATCAGTGTAACATAATTCCTGAAGATGACCCGTGGAGGGGTGAAACACGTGTTGAGTGATTTGACGGTGGCAGTTGTGTAGTTCGCATTGTTTGCCGCATGCGCATTTATCAGCGGGCTGGCGGGCGGTGCACTTTGTTGTACGACTACCACTGCATGTGCGGAAGTGGCTAAATATTGGTCCTTTTCTTACTTAGGATGGCCTTCCGCAAGGTAACGCTTGATTCCATTAAATATAAAGAGTTTGTTTATTGTTTTATTAGCTTAAATAACACCAATTGAATAAAACAGTAAACAAATTTATTTAATCGAAAACCAACATATACGCATTTAAATGCGTGTAACATAGGAAAACGTAGGGTCACTTCGAACAGTCTTATTGGAAATCGATAGAGGAAATAATCCTACGTTTTACATTAACTGTTATAAAAATAACTACCAATTATTTGCAAAAGGTCGTCATTTGGAAATCACTCTCATACTACAACTATGTAGTCGGTCCACCCAGTGGGAAGCTTGCCCACGCCGCGTTTTCCGGCTTATGGTCGCCACTCCACTAACCTTTCGGCCACTGCCACTTCAGACGGACAATTATTTAAATTATCTCATTAATGTAGGTTGTACGGATGTCATGAATCCCTGCGTCTTGTTGTTCGATGCTTCTATCCGAGATGAGAGAACTAACTGATTTAACTCCGACGCATACAAATAAACTAAATATTCACGGATATGTAGCATCTTCGAGACATATTTAAAAATAAAATTAATAATTATTCAACAATAAGCTCAAGTTCATAGGTAATACAGTCTAAAATATAAATGTTTATTCACGTCAAGCTTTTCGAGTCGGTCTTAAAAAGTGGCTTTTAAAATTTCCTGTGCAATTTAGGTGGTTATTATTACGCAATAAGGTACATATGCTTTTAAGGCTTTAGCAACAGTGGATATAAATAAACCTCATTAAAAATTATGTGAAAGTAATATTGCCGGTTTTTTAATTTTAGAACGCTACAAGTTTTACATACATGATTGGTTGTAGGTATAACAGTTTTAAAGATGTCAATGTATAGCTCATTTGAAATCAAAAAGGTTTAACGCTTTTACACCTGTTTTTAATTACGCTACATAAAGTGGTCACTATGAAATATTTGTAACAATAATTATTTTTTATACAGGAATGCGACAGGCAAATAACTTGGGGCAGTGTAAAGTATGCAAGATGAAAATAAATAATTTAACTCCATATTTAAATAAATTCTACTAATGTATATATATATATATGTCGGAACTCTGTAGTTTCGATCAGAGTCGATAGATGGCGCAAGTTACTCGTTAACAAACAAAAGAGGCACCCCGCGGTAGAATCGACATTAATAAAGAAAACGACACAACGTATATACATACACACACACATATATATATACATATATATATATATATATATATATATATATATATACATCCGCTCTGAAGGTTTTTTATTAGTTTATATCTAACCATATTATTTCTCGTAATTTTTTTATAGATTATCATTGGATTCATATTTCTTTTAATAGATCTAATACATATAAATGTAACCAAAATATTAATGAACGACAACTAATTGTATTTTAAAGTGTGTAATACAGAATTGATAAAAATTACAATTTTACTGGCGTTTTAATTGTAGATTTTGTACAGTTGGTTTCAGACCTTTCACTTCTATTTACTTCCTAGTAATCATAATTTTAATACACTTTTTTACTATATTATTATTACGGTATTTATTATTTTGAAACCATATATTTTTGGATAGTAAGGAACATACATTAATTGACATCGAATGAGCTAGAAATTCACACAATCACTTTGTATTAAAATTTAATCACATTTTTCTTATTTTCAAAGACTGTTAATAATAAGAATGTAAAAAAATAACCTTTAAAAAGGCTCGGCCTTGTCCAGCCTTCCGTATTACAATATAAGTGAATATTTTAATCAAATATTTGTTTACTGCACACGAAATCAACTCAAACAATAATCGGAATTTTTATTACTCCTGCCCTTATGATGCTTAAAGGGTTAGATGGTATGGAAAAGAGCTTGTCATCGATTTGTTAAATGCGTTTCAAGACGGACACTACTTTTAGAAATAAAAAAAATGATCCAGAAGAAGTTAATATAAGTTTAATAGAATAAATTATCGTATTAAACAATTTCGAACAGATATTTATATATAAGCGCCTGTAAGAGAGGTATCCGCAAATATTATTATAAAACTAGCATTATATTTGTAGTAGGCGTTCACTTTTTACTGTAGTTTTGTTATATAATTTTATACTGAAAAGAAACAAGAAGTTTCGAAGTTTAAATATACAGTGGTGCTAACATGCAGAAAGTCGAGTCTTGACGATTCATAGTGGACTATACTTTAGATCTAAAGTCTAACAAAAGTAACTGAAATAGTCCAATTTCAAAATCAGTAATTGTATCTTATTTCGGTACAAAGACAAATCACAATACAGAAACATCTTAGAAATTAGTCCAGTGGTTCTTTAAATATGGTGTAAATAACACGGTTTTTTGTACTTATATGTAGATATTTAAGTTCATTTTATGGTTAAGTAAATATATGTTATAATTGGTCAACGCTCTACAGACGCTCCAAAACCGCTTCACCCGGATAGCGACTGGGGTGGATGGGTTCCAGCGCAACGTATGCCTCCATGGCGACCTCAAACTCCTCACGGTTCAAGAGTTCTTTCTGGCTTGCTCAAAAACTTACTTTGAGTCGGCCTCCGCACATCCCAATCCCCTAATAGCTAGCACCTCACGCAACTCCCCCCGCACCTCAGTAAAGACCAAGAGACGTCCTAAAGACGTTCTCTTCATGCCCATCAGAGGGTTCCCACAGAACACTCGCCACACCGCACCCCCTTCAGACACTTGCAACACTGCAAGCGCAAACCACTCAGCATCATCAGCACTGCACCTGCAACACTTTACACAGGTCGTCGCGTTCTACACAACAGAACAAAACATCACCCACCACGCCACAACACTCGTTTTTAGTGAGCGGCCGCCCGCTCCCTAACCGCGAACAGCGTGGGCGGACCATGGTTGGATCCGAATTCCTCTTCGGCTTGCCTGTGGTCCACGCTACCGTCCTAACCTGTAAGTACACTCCAGCAACACACCCCGTCAAAGCTCTACCCGAAAACCCGATTTAAGGGGGGCGATCGCCGGATCTCTAACCGCGAATAGCATTGCCAAACCAAAATTGAATCCGGAACTCTTCTAGGCTCGCCTGTGGTCCACGCTGTGTTCACCTCTACTCGGTTAGAGCGGGTTACTACATGCGAATGACTTCGAGCACCTGGAACGTGTCCGCCCAGCTTTTCTTTTGTTTTTAAGTTCACGAACACTTCCGCTCCGTGAACTTTCGATGAAGCTGTAAAAGCTTCCGTGGTAATAGAATCGACTTCAACCGAGAATAAGTCCTAGAAACAAATGTAATTTAATACTTTAAATGAAATTTAAGCTTAACGGTAAATCAATATACGTAACTGATATTTGACGTACGATTAGATTTCAAATCTGTGTACGTTACTCGATAATTTTATAATTAACTTCAATATTAATGAATTTATTATATTCTACAAGCAATGCTTAATGGTTTCCGTTGTATTCAGCAATATTCAAATGTGAAGTCATTGTTTGTTATATGTAGTTTATAAAATATATATTAAAACAAATAAATATATCGTGAACTAATGCCTCAATTTATGTATATATATATATATACATACATACATATATATATACTGTGGTGAAAGAAATCAAAATATCTGTGATCAAATTGTCATTTAAAACTCCAGGCCATTAACGAGGCAAGTAATTTCCTATGTTGATTAAAATGCCTATAACATTTGCGTCTGTTTATCAAATCAATTATCTCTTAGTTACTCATGTTTTTTTTTTCAAAATTCTATTTTGTCAAAGGCGTCAAGTCTCGTGTGGTGCCAAAATCACTTAATTGTTTGAAAAACAAAGCGTCAAAAACTCGTTGCAATTCGTTCCGCAATCATCGTATTGGCCTGATTTGGCTTCTGGATATCCAGCAAACTCAAAAAGGCCGAAATTGGGACGCAAGTTTTGACACGATTGAGAATATAAACCGAATCGAAGAAGGTCTTGAACGCTATACCGGAACAAGACTATTTTGACTGTTTCGAGGTATAGAAAAAGAGATGGCAAAAGTGCGTTTTATCGGGACGGAAATTACTTTAAAAGGGATGAAATTTAGAAGAATAAATAAAGAATTTTCATTTCATAAACAAATTCACCTTACTTTTTGGTTACAGTATTATACAAAAACAAATGCATCTCTATCTGTTTGTACTCAACAGATTCAAAAATAACACATCTAATCGTCGTGAAAAGTTGGTAAATTATTAGTTATATCCCAGAGAAGATATTTGAAAAATAGTTTGTATCATCAGTTTATATTTGAGATATCAAAACTGCCCTTTTGTTCAGATTTTAATTAGACGTATAACACAGCAACGCGTGAACAGGTACATCTAGTTAACTGACTTTTGATTGTTGTGGTAATATCAGATGACATACGAGTATGTTACACAAAATATTAAATAATTTATTATTAGAAATATGAAATATTACATATATTTCACATTTCTAATAATGAGGATCCAAAATGAATAAGCTAAAGAAACATTTGTTATTTAAAATGACAGTATTATATACAACCGATGAAAAATTTTTATGAAAAAAAGTCAAACAAAAGGAGCCCTGTTTATTTAAAAAAATATTTTAAATAGGCAAGCGTACAGAAAAATATTAATTCATACACGTATAACACAGTACAAAACTAAATTATTTACCAAATCTAGATACTGGCCATAATAATATTAGCTTATCTCTTAAATTTAACAAAATAATAATAAAAAAAAAATTTTAGGCGGCACTGTAAGTAATATTAAATAGAAGGTACGAACCTCTTATATTAAATAAATATTGTGATGTGGAAAAACGTTTATTGAATAATTAACATAATTTGTGCCCGGGAAATGAATAATGCGCCTACGAGTGGTTGCGCATCGAATCCTGGTTCAAATCCGACTCCCCGAGAAATCCAACGGCCGCGGGCGCACGTGCTGCGCCTTAGCTACCTGCCAAGGTGCAAGCAAGAGCGCGTATAATGCACGCCGTACGAGTGAGCGAGACGAGTGGGCGAGACGAGCAAACGGTTGAGCGTTGTGACGACGTCCGCGGGAACTTTCACATATGGCGGCTTTTTATGTAGCTATATTATTACAATATTTATTTATGTCATAGTCGTTGCTTCAGACATCTATGGGGGATATACCATAATCGCCATGCCTGGCAAGTGAATTGGCGATCGCAGTCGTATAATGGCACACAGAGAACACTGCTGCTCTTTCGTAGAAAACTTGTTTGCCAGCATTGGTAATCCTATGTCATTATTGCAAAAAGTGTGAGTTACATTTTCTACTACTGGACTTCTTCTCCTCTGAAGGTCGCCCTGATGACCAGGCCTGTGCTACCCGTATCGAGCGTCTTCCTGGGAACTTCATCAGTCCACCTAGTGGGGAGAAAAACCCACGCTGCGTTTACCTGCCTACCTACTGCGTCGTGTAGTGAAGATTTTGTACTTTCGTAACACTTATATTGTTGAATAAAATAAATGTTATCCGGGGTAATTTGAATGGATGCAACTTCAGAGGTAAACTCGATTTGCAATAGCCGGTAAGATCCGTCACAGAAATGCCTTTGAATCGATCATGCGAAATCCCTATTTGAGATGAAGATGGAAGATTACAATAGAAGGTATAGTATCTATGATCGCAACGGCTCTAATATAAGCTACTAAGAACATGACCTTCCATCTTAATTTAGCTTGTGGTACGTGAACACATAACAAGACTGATACATTTCCACAATCCTCGACTTTAACCACAGATGAAACCGCAGATGATGCTAATATAAATAATGTTATCACTACACCAACAGTATTGTCATGGGTAAATCGCGAGCAGATAGAGTATTAAATTAACAAGCCAAAATGACCTTTCCCTCAACGTTATAAGGTGCACTAAAGATTAACTCACGCCCGAAGGACTTAACGGGACTACTGAGGCCATAAATAAGACTTAAAATTATCCGCAAGTTATTTTAGTGGTACTTGAGGTTTTAACTCAGCGTTACGTTGTCCATAAAGTTTAGCGGAATTTTATTTACGTGTTACAGCAACTAGGGTGTATTATTGTTGGTTTTTTTTCTTCCAAGACATGAGTGCTTGTACTCTGAAATATTTTTGTGGATATTGGTTACCGTAGTGTTGTTATTCGTACAGAGACTTTGTATTGTCATGATCGACAATTATGCTGCATGGCATCCTCGTAGACTTACACTAAGACTTGGCGATCGAATTTTTAGAGCGTTTTAAATTTTTAAAGCGTGTTTAATTACAAATATAGATGATGTGTACTATTTTATGCGGTACATCCACGTCGAGTGGAGGCCGAGGAAAAAAATGATGGAGAACTGACGGAATGGAGCGGCCTAAATCGTCTACCCCTCTCGACGCGCTGATACCTAAGGCACGGTACAGCGGTTTCGGTAGCATGTTAGCGTCTCCTGTCTTTAATAAAATTTTAACTAAAGAAAGAAATTTTTTTTTCTGTTGCCGAGTTCGCTGTTTTCTTTTTACATTCCTAACCTTAGGCAACCAGAAGACATTACCGGTACTAGGATAAAACTTAGATTAACTTTTTCAAGTCTTTGAACAATGCCGTTTCTTAGACATATGGTAGAGAGGCCACCAAGGTTTATGGTTATTTCGGCTGAAACTCGATGGAGTGACCCGGCACGAGGGATTACGAATAGAGTAGATCTCAGTACTTAAACGTTTATAAGTTTCACTAGTCCCTTATTCTATAATATCTACTACACTGGTCACGAAAGTAGACGCAAGCGAGCGGAGAACGGGGTGCGGCACGATTGTCAAGACGCACAAGATATATTTGAGAACAGATAAATCTCCGGATAACGATGTAAGAAACATAATATAATAGTTGTAGTCTTATGATGTATATATTTTTAATTCAATACAAAATAACATTTCACAATAAGTAATTTGAAATTATATTTTCACTATATTTTTTTATATTTTTCGTTGTTGTAATTAACTGCAACTAGTTAATACCATTAAAAGGCCTTTTTGTCACGAATAGTTAAACCTAATATTGTTTTATCTGAAAATACATCAAGTATTTTATTTTGACAACTATTTATAACAATAGGGTCAAGGGTAACTACTTTTGTGTCGTCGTTTCAGCCCATACATGCCCACTGCAAGGCATATGTATGCCTCTTCAACGCCACGCTTAGCAGGAAGCTTGGCGAATGCAGTGTGGTATTATGGTACGCACACAAATACATGGTACGAGTCAACGGACCGGTGCGCAGTGTAAGATGTCCAGGAGTAAGATAGACATATGATCTTGGTAATGTCGTCCAATCGTAGATTCAAGTTGAAAATATATGGCGGAGTCTCATTCCCAATAGTGGTGGTCTTACTGATGAAATTATATATATATACACACACATGAGCACACACACACACACGCACACACACACACACACACTTACATATATATATATATATATATATATATATATATATATATACAAATAATCACAGATATTTATGATGTTAGAACAATGTAATTATTTATTAAATAATCTATAATAAATATTAAAAAGAAAACTTTAATTATATACTATTACACCAATACCTCAATTTGCGTCGTGGTTACGTTCCAAAAAAACACGACGCAAATTTAAACGCCGCAAAGTGAATTGAGATTTTCTATAGCAAACCATGTAAAGATCGAAGATAGGTTCCAGGGTTACGAAAATACTACTTTTTAAAAAGAAAATTGTAAACATTTAATAAACAAAAATAATGTAACTCTGCCAATAAATAAATTGAGATAATATTTACTTTTTTGTAACCAGAAAAAACACGTAAAAATTTATATAAATTTATTATTCTCATTTTAAAAAAGCACAACACACTACATTACAACACACTACTTAATTGAAACTGAACTCTTAAAATTAGCAAAAGAAAGTGAAAATAAAACTTTTTTAAAATTTCGTTGATTTTTAGTTAGAAAGGGAAAACCCGAGTTTTGGTAGCACGGCGCAATTAGGAACAAGTGTTGCCATCTTTTAGAAAAATAGAAAATTTCGAAAAAATAAATTAAAGACTCGAACCCAAAACAACGCAACTTCGAAAATCTAATGACGCACAGTGAAAATTAGTACTAATTAAGCAGCGACGCAACTTCGAAAAAAACGCTAAACGAAACGACGCAAAGCGAGGTATTGGTGTATATTAATTATAAGCATTTATAGTTGTAAATGACCTTTCCCCAGCCGAGGTTAATTTTAGAGACGGTCCTTTTAATCACGCTAAATGAATAAGCAGAAATTATCTTTTGTTACATCCTAAAACCTTTTAAACGTCATCTGAGCGTATCTTAATGAGGTTTTCATATTTTAAACACTGTTTTGAAAATAATTAATGACCACACTGTGAAAGGAGGCTGGCATCAAAAGATTTTTGATATTCATTTAGGGATATACATATACTTACTTGCAGTTTTATTAAAATAAGCAGTGACATACTTATATCATTAATAATTTGGCATTAATTATAGCAAACACTTGAATATAATACGAATGCTAGCAGAACTCAATTTGACATAGATTACAATCAAACTGCGCTTCCGTTTAATGGCATCTATCGATTATAATCTAGGAGGGCTCCAAATTAAAACATAAGACAACCATGGTTAACCAAGACATACATTAAAATTGCAAAATAAGAGTGACAAAAATTTAAAACTTTGGTCAAAAATTCAGGATTCTTTTTCCTTATTGATTAATAATTTTATACATTTTGTATTAAGCACAATGATCACTTAAAAATGTCTTTTTATTTGGTATAACCCAGATAGTGCAGCGCCAAGGGCATGTTTGCCGACGCCAGGGTTTACGATTACTGCGCAATCTTAAGATGTCGAGCATCTAGCGCGTGGGACAGGCTATGCAATAGTAGGAATGAAATTTTAACTGCGAGATGTGTACGACAGTGGTTTATATCACCACTGGATACACGTACACAAGAGTGTGAATGGCAAAATAAACACTACTATTAAAAAAATTATCTTAAGTAAGTTTTCATACTAAAAAACTTTTTTTTAAATAAGTTTTTTTAAAGGAATCAGGCGTTATTTTGCGGAACTCCATCTTAAGTAAGAAAATGAGCAATATTTAGCCACCTCCGCACATGCAAACACAGGTAACATAATTCCTGAAGATGCCCCGTGGAGGGGTGAAACTCGTGTTGAGTGATTTTACGGTGGCAGTTGTGTAATTCTCATTATTTGTCGCATGTGCATTTATCAGAGGGCTGGCGGTCGGTGCACTTTGTTGCACGACTACCACTGCATGTGCTGAAGTGGCTAAATATTGGTCCTTTTCTTACTTCTTTAAAATTAGTGTTATGGTTAAATTGTATGACATATCAATCCATAACTAATATAGCCTTTAAGTAAATTTTGTTACTAACTTACTTATATACTAAAAAGACTCACAAAATACTGAAATAACATTAATTATTATTATTATTATTAGGTACACCAGCAGTTCATATAAGTTACAACTACATTAAAAGTTACGCTATAAGTAATGGTTCTGTTATATGTTTAATAGGTGATACAACTTTAAAAAATTAGTTTATACAAAATTGTAGAAAGATAGATCACATCAAATCAAAAATGAAAGATAGAAGAGAAAAGTGATAGCATGGGACAAGAAACATTTGGCTTGAATAATGTCATTATAAGAATGCCAAAAGATTTGATTGCAAGAAGATTGCAATTACAATCAAATTGAATTATATTACAATGGTACAGCGTAAGCCATCCATGGTGAAAGATATACATTAAAATTGCAAAACAAGAGCGATGAAAACTTAAATGTTAGTACGAAAATTCTGTACTTTTTTCCTTATTGATTAATTTTATATATTTTGGATTAAAAACGGTGATTACTTAAGAATATCACTGTTACAATGTCAGAAGAGCTTAATTTGACTACATTGAGAATCAAATTGAACTTTCCTGTAACGATATATTTCGATCTAATGCTTGTACCAAACGCGCCCTGATCTAACAAGAGCCCACAACAACCTCAGACGGTTTTATTTCTTAATCAAATTCAAAATCTCTTTAAAACAGTAGCTTTAAAATGACTATTAATATAGCGTACTGTAAAATGAGTTCTAAAAAGTATCTCTTCAATATTTTTTTTAAATATAGTTTGTATTGTTAAAAAACTATTAATTAGATGGAACATTTTTGTGATCAACCTTTTGGGGGCCTCTCTCTCCCTAGCTTGGGTACACAGGGACTATTTTTACAGTATATTTTTTTTCATAAATTTTGTTCTCAATGTTATTTATTCATTAATTTTGTTTTCTAATAATCACCTCACTTTCGTCGCCTTCCCACCAGAATACTACAGGTTTTACATTTTGTACTGTTTTGATTTATATTTATTTATTTTACTTTATTCTGACATTTACAGTCTTATTTCTATTTTCTTCACATTTATGTTACTTTTTTCATTTTATCGGTCTCTCTTATAGTTCTCTACCTCTCTCCTGTAGTACTCTTCCAACGTCCCGCGACTCTCCTTGTTGTCCAAAATTGATGCAATGTTCCTTTATTCGACCCCTTGCTGCAACGAAAACTTGCTGCAGCGTCACGATTTGGTCCACCGCAGGGTCACAGGTGCATAAGGAACTTATACAGGTACTTAGCGATCCTCCATGCCCCGTGAGCAGTGAAGCCGAAAGCTTAGAGTTATCATAGAGTCATGTTACATTAAACTAACCATTTAGCTATTATTTCAATTTTACCATCTCGTTCTGACCGATTAGGTAACCTAATAAAAATACCTTTGTTAGCATATATGTATTACGTACTCTTAAAATTCAATTTTAAATTCAATACATCAATATGTAAATAAGCAAGTCATTGTCCGGTCATGTATAAAGATAAGATTGTCCATAGAAACAACTGCACCATATTAAAGCTGTATTATAATGATAATAATCAAATTAGTGAACGCATTTGTTAAGCCATGATATCTATTTATAAAATTTAACAATGTATATATCTAATAAGGACAATATGTGCAACTATCTCGTATATAGCTTTAATATTTATGCATCGAGAATAAGCGAACGTTTATACAATAACTTTTTGAAGGTCTGTAAACCAGAATAATTATGTTATACGTTGTCCTTGTAATATAGACTGGCTTGTGTTCGCCACACGAGAAACTTTTGTCCTCAACGGCCATCCGTTGCACCAGGGACGTGCCTCGTCATATGTACATATATATATATATATATATATATATATATATATATATATATATATATATATATATATATATATATATGTACATGTATATATATTGTGTATAACCAATGTTAAATTAACTGATAATATATATTATCACTTAATTTTATTGGTGGGTACGGGAATGTTTACAGGAGTACACAAGATATAAATTATTTCTCAAAAGAGAACTTTTCCTATTAGCTAAAATAAAATCTAATAAAAAGGCTAGACGAAAGCTTTAATTTTACTTCACTAATATTAATTGTATTTATTATACCTTTTTTAATTTTTATATTATACCTACGTTACTGTACATTATTTTACACGTTTTAGTAATATATTTTTAATTTAAATTATTTTTAAACAAATTGTAATTTTTTTCTTTGTCGGTTTGTTCTAGCTAATCTCTGAAATCGCTGAATCGATCGATTTTAACAGGACTTATACTACCAAATGGCTGATGTAATGTGTAACTTAAGCTACTTTTATTTTAGGAAGTTTCTTATGAGATAATAATTAAAATAAAAAGGAAAAAAAAACTATGTAAACTTAATTTATTGTCAAATTCTTTGCGGGTGAAGTCATGGGCATAGATAGTCTACAATATAGTGTTTTAATAACGTCATCACCTTTATCATCATCTACATTGTTAATCATTGTCGTCATTCTCATCATCATCGGCATATCACCGTCATTTTCAGGGTTTGATGGTAACTTTACTAAAGCCGAATCCCTGCAGGATTACACTTTATTTGAATTATATGGTCATGAGTAGTAATGTCCTTGGATTTTAAATAGGTATCTTAATATCGTCTTGCGTAGCGCGGCGCCATCTATGGAAATGTTTTGAGACTAACATTTAACTTTAGTTAAGTCACTAATAACTACATATCTATAGGAAGCCAGTGGATCTTAAGGTTTTGGAGTGGAGGCCGTGGACAGATGAGCGAGTATGATGACCACCCTCAGTATAGTGAGACAGCCTTGTTGAGGCTGTAGAAGACGTTGGCTGCAGGCAGTTTCAAACTCTTCCTATTAGAAACCTATGGCATATATTGATTAAGAAAGTATGATTTAGCTAAGGTCTGTTCTCTCGTACACCAAAAGTATTTCATTAATTACTTCCCTCATTATTAAAAACGAATTTATATTTAATTACACACGATCTTTGTAATTTCTCAAATCTTTGAAATTCATTAAAACGTAAAAGTTTAACGAATGCAGTATTTTAATTACTATACCGATGATACGTTAAATTTGTTTAGCGCAGAGCGAACTGAAGGCGTCACAAGTTCAACGAAATCGGATGACAAATGTTTAGGAGTGGAAGTGAGAAGCGATGTTTTGCACTGTGTGATTTACCTCTGTCCTTAATTACGGTCCGCGTTGCGTAAAATTATAAATTCAGCTCGTTTTGCATACGTAATTAATACAGGCAACTTCCGAAATGTTGAACTTTGTCCCGACACGCGAAACAGTAATTAGGAAGTGCGAATTAAGCGAACGAACGGATGATTTAAGACATTCTACTCTGGCTGTGTTCATGACTACGCTATTCATCTATTTTATTTAATAAAAAACCCATTGCGTATATTAAATATCTACTTTCACCACACTACATCAACGCTATGGTGGACATCTACACAAGAGAGAGGTGTAAAAAATCCAACGTAGGATACAATGTCATTATTTATTCCTATGTCCTCATGATGAGACAGAAGGCTTCCACAGTACGTCGCCATCCAGAGCGGTCGCCGCAGTTTGATCAGTCCGGTTATGTACTGTTTAAGTTTTTTTAATCGCTTAGTTTCAGGTAAGCGAGTGATAAGCCCACTACAACCTAGCGTGCTGGTGGGGCTGCCTCCTTAGATCCTGCGGGCGTGCTCGGTATTATATTAAGTTGGCTCCCTAGTAGGTTATTTCTGTTTTAAAGCGCAGAAGATTCGCCTTTCACCCTGTACTCGTAGCTACTACAACTCAGCTACAACTACTTTCCAAACATTTCCCTTAACATCTATTATATTTTATGATTTAAAATTTGGTAATTTTGGTAACTTTATACGCTAACAAATTTCATCATAAAGTTAACGGAATTACGTCTATATTAACGATCTAAAGATCACCATGATATATATATATACATATTTACATGCATACATGTTTAAACAATAAATAAGGTAATTATAATGAGTCGATATGCAAAGTGTTTTTTTTTTAATTCAAATTAATATATAATAAAATTAGTTTCTGATTAAATGTCTCTACAAATTTTCCAAGAAGTAATTAGCTTGTCACATTTCAATAGAAAAAATAAATCTATGTACAACAAAACAACAGAGAGATCACTTTATACAGAATGATTCTGAATATGCGTAATATCTTTGAAGATTTTTATTGACAACTTGGCTCTACTTTTATATTTAAAAGCACCTTTAATTGATCATCCTGTATAATAATTAGATGAGTTTTATAGGGTATGTTGCTTAGTATAATGCTAGTTCTACCGTTTTTCATTCGTAAGCAAAGACTTGAATAACCATAAAGCCTCTTATTTATTTGTGTTATTCATAAAAAATATTTTTGTAACTGGGATTTGTTTCTTTTCCTTTTTTAAGTTATTTTTACGTATAACGGTAATTTTGACTGCATTTTATGATTTAATTACGTAAAAATTTTTAGTTAAAATACTTTTATATGTTTGACAAGTATAAACTAATAACTTGAACAATTTCATAACACTGAAATTAACATAATAAAATAATTTTAAACAAATTTCTTTATACAAATTATCCTTTCACAATGTTCGACTGCTTTTGTGCTATACTATGTTTTATTTTATTTTAATAAAAAAAAAATCAGGGCACCAAAAACTACCGAGTTATTTTATCTATCTATTAAATACAAAAGCAAGCAGTTTAACACGTTCACTGCGGGCCCAATTTTGAAGAACTTTCAGCTGGTGCGGCTGAGGTCGAATCAGCCTCAAGCTGAACTTCCTAGTAGTGCGGTTGAGGCCTTTTCTGCCTCATGTTCATCAATATTTTTTTACAATATTGAGTCAATGCTTCGCAGACATAAAGAAAGCTATATTTGTCTTTGTCATACATACCTCATACGGTTGAGTGTAAACAGCCGCCGCACTAGAGAGAAAACACGAGTTTTACGTGCCGCACCAGTGTCTACCATGAGGCTGAATCGACCTCAAGCCACAGTGAACGTGTTAAGATGTCCACTCACAGTGTCATTCATCCATAAACAGGACATACATACGTTAAGGTCGCCGGAAGATACTGGCTGCTTTTAACCTGTTCTATTGCAAATCTATACAGGAGGTCTGTGTTTAGCAGCAGATAAATCTATTAATATTAATTTATTAAATCTTTACAAAGAGCAATACGAAAATAAAGTAAGTTTATTTACAATTTTTTTTTCTCTGACTTATACGCGTTTCAACACTAATTCGCCCGATGGAAAGCAGCGACGTTGTCGAAGATGAAGCATATAAAATCAATAGGTACGTAAATTTGAAACGAAGATGCAAATGAAATCGGAAATCTCACGGATCGATTCCCGGGTGCTGATTGTCCGGTTTTCTTGTTTCCGGTTGGTGCGTTCATATTTTATTTTTCAAACTTCAGCCTAATTGGATTGCTTAAAGTGGATTTGAGCTCTTGTGAAAAACGAACGTTTCCGATATTTCTTTTTCAGTGTCATTGGAGATGAAGCGAGCGGGCGTTTTCTGTTTGCGACACGGAAAATGGTCGATTTTTATTTTTAAATAAAAATCTATTAAACGATTGGATTCAATTTAAAATTTATTACCTTACGTGTACCTCAGCGATCGTAAAATAGCAGCGTTTTCTTATTTTCCGCCGCCAAATTGTTCCAGTTGCTCCTTTAGGTTTTTTTTGTTTCTTATTCGTCTAGTATTTAACCCAACAGATATTTATTATTACAGATTGTGTTTTAATGATTGTCATCATCACATCTGCTGATAGACGCTCACCTCAGGGTATAGGCCTCTTTCAAATATCGCCACTTTGACCGGATTTTCGCTGCCACCATACGGCGACTTTCCACAACCTTGACTATGTCGTCCACTTAAATACTACTGCCACTTTAAACAAACTATTTTTCCAGCTCGTCTGCGGATCTTATTTTTGATTCGATCTCGTATCGAACTCCGATCATAGCACTCTTAATAAAAGCCATATTAGAATGTAATAGATATTCTTCGTCAATTTTCATTATACATAAGTACTTGGCGAGCTTCATTCCAGTTTAATTATGCTGTATACGGTAATTAATAACATTGAAGATAACATAACGAAGGGCAGACAATTCCACTTATATCAACTAGTCATATACACAAGTAGATATCGAAGGTTTTCTTTTTTATCGAGGAAGATTGATATCTTAAATCAGATATCAAAATATGTTTTGATAATCATTAAGCGCATTTTAAGCTTGTTCCAAAACAACAAGCTATGTGTTTTACGTTTAGTAATAATAATAAAATGTACAATTTTCGCGTAAGTTTATTACTGGAATTTATTTTTAACATCATGTTTCAATGAAAAGTCTATTTAAATAACTGGAAATTGGTGGTTGACATGGTTGAAAGTGGTCTGCATCCAGTATCTTCTGATCTCTCTGAAAGCCTTATACTGCACTTGCCGGTTCGAGGTCCCAACACTGGAATTGAAAGGCTTCAGTGGCCATTATTTCTACGCGCCACGTAGCTTGCCTACTGCCATTTCAACTTGTGCGGGCCACTTCGATAACTTTGTCTACCTATCTTCTCATTTCTAAGTGTATCAAGTTGATATATCCCGAGTAAAGCTCTCTTCATGGTTCTTTGAATTGTGAGGCGTCACACTAGTAATAAACATTACTTCTAAACTTTCGTCTTAAAGCACGGGACAGCTTATTGTTGCGTGCAACACGATCTATGTGGTCTGTCCAGTTGCCCCTGTACTAGGATCAGAATGATGATGTGACTATACAAGCAGTTCATCACTTCGATGCACAGATAGTTAAATTCGTATCGCTGAAGGAATTCAAGCACCACTTATATTACGACTTCTGTGTAATGTGCAGAAGCTAGTGGATGTGGTTTATGATACTATATCCTCTTCCGAAACCAACTTATTCGGGTAATTTTAGCATTGGTATATATTTACGTAATGATTAAAAATACTTTTACAGTTGATAAAATTAATCTACAAAAAGAAAAAATAAACACTAACCACTGTACCATAGCGCTCGAACATAAAGTCTAATTTGATTTTCCTTTATATAGATGTATTGAATGCTTTCGTCTCCCCAGGCTCGGGATGGATCGCATTTTATCACCCGGGAACTGTTAGAGGGTGAATATTTCGGAACTGTCTTAATATAAAAATGAGACGGTATTTAGTCACGTACAGAAAAAAAAAGAAGTAACTGTTTCTTTTTTAAAAAAAAATGATGTCTGTATATAAAATGAAGGCCTCCCACTAAGTGATCTGACGACACGGTGAAAGTCGCTGGAAGTCGTTGAATCCGGGTTTGTTAATAAATTGCTTTAGTACTCCTATAAAGGTATTATAAAAGTGATCACAAAAACTCGTCTAAGTTTTATGTGGATTCTTCTCTGACCAGAACTCGCTTGGAACCCTCGTAGCTGTAATTTGATCGGTGACTTATATAAATATATCCAATCCCACCAAAAATCTAGTTGATACCGAGTAGAAATTTTAATGAATTAGTAAATGAAAAAAACGGTTTTGTAAGCGTCGATTCATAAGTACATTTTTAGTTAGTATTTTATATGTGTTACATACAATCTCAGTCGATGCAAGATCAGATAAGAAATAAGGAGATCTGCAGAGAAACCCAGATCTTCCCTGAAAAAATTTCTCGTCTTAAGTGGCAGTGACATTAAGACTGAAACATTCATAAGTGGTGACCAAGAACCGGCAAATGCCGCTTGAGTAGATCCTCATTTAGTTGGATGATATATTCAAGGCATTGGAAGTCAGGTCATTATATATTTGGGGGAAGCCCGTGCCTTAAAGTGGGCATCTATCAGCTAATATAATGATGATATACAGTCAATAGATATTTATAAAAGTTTTTTTTGTAAAAAAAGGTTTTCAACCCCTGCCGCGTGCCAGGCTTTTCAATCGTATTATACAACGCCAGTGTTGTGATATTCATAATGAGGGTATGTATCGAAATAAGGTTATTACGATGTACTTTCATTATTACTTAAACTTCGCGAGCTCCATCTTTATCGCTTCGTAATTTAATAACGATTAATGAGTAAGCGAAAGTTGGCCATTATCTCACAGTGGAATCCTTTTCGTTGAGAGGGTACGTGTATCTTTACGAGCTTTTAATATTAAAGATGTTTATGAAATTCATATAAACGTTGATGGGCAGATGTTTTGTATAAAATCGTTTATGTAATGGCCTTTTGTTGCATGGTAGATAAGCTAAATAATTATCTCTCTTTGAACACAACTATTATATAATAAGTCTTGGGATTACTTATAGAAAATACACATATGACATTACAATGTAATTAGATAATAAAAAATAATATCGACTCGGCAGGGCAGCCCTGGGTTACTTCGAAATATCTTCTCTTCTAATATTCCCAGTGCTTAAGACGAAAGTCTAGGAATAATATGTGTAGCCAGTGATTACTTACGTATATACAGTCACGCATTGAAAAATTCACAGTCATAGAGCGAGCCTAGTGGATAAGCATGCCGGTCTCGCGCCGGCGCGAGAAGCCGACCAACCAAATCTTAGGAACTTGTACGGCGCCGGCAGGACGCGAAGTAATGTGCTAACATGTCTGCACTGCGCTTGCAGATTCTAGTTCTAGTTCTAGAATCAAGTTTTCAGCTATCTTTTAGATTTCTTTTTATTGCGCTTGTAATATGAGTACGAAAAAGGGACCGCCATTCGCCAAAAAACACGAGACCCGGCAATGATAGAGAGAATTTTGAATGCCATTTGTTTGCGGCACAAAACATATTAAATATGTAGAATCAAGTTATTTTGCGTCATGGGCACAATCATTCCGGGAAATTTAGAAGCATAAATCGGGACTGGACGCCAAGCACAAATGAAAATAGTACTAATCTTATAGTAGTACATTATATCTTATATTTTATACACGAAGAAGATTCGGTTACATTCATTAATTTTACATGCAACAGTTCTCAAGTGAACGATAAAGTACGATATTCTCTGCGTCGGTCTCCGTTCGTTCCCTAAAGGCCGAAATGAATGATCGTTGAGTACGCCACTAAGCTGCAGACTGGGGTAAAATTATTTCATTCACTCATCTAATTTAATAGAAGTAATAAACATGTTTGTATTATAAGCTTATTCGAATTTATGTCATCTGTTTTAGACAGTATTTCTAATTAGTACGAGTATTAAAGTGATCTTTATTAAGGAAATCACGTCGTGTAATTGAATTTTAAATGAAACAATTTTGTTACTACATATTTACTTATAATTATTAAGTCTATTGGTAAGAGTGAATACCAATGTATTATAAGGTCTCTTTAAACCTGATACTCGGTTCTTCGGCCTCAGTTACAGTAACTTTGTTCCTACAAAGCGAGGAAGCCTGCATGGTGAATCCAAATGCTGAGAAATTACGTTTACACTTTACATCGTTTTATTCTTAAGCAGGCTTATTATAATTGTTTTGACTTGCTATTATATTTATCAATTGCATAAATATTTTTTGTATTGGCCTCCTTATTGAGAACCCTTCGTTCCCCCTATATCGGGGACAGGATTTTTTACAGTTTTAATTCAATTATTCATCAATTTTTTTCAATTATCAAATTAATCAATTTTTTTCAGAAATATTAAATTTTATTTAGTTTACGTCTTCCATAAATGGAATTATTTTCACTTTCTTTCGTCTATCTTCTATCACAGTTTCTTTCGTACTTTTACTATTGTATTTTTTTTCCATTCATTACCTCTTTCTATTAATATTTATTTGTTACACGAGCACAAATTCAATAAGGTAAGAAAATAAAAAAATGTAATTATAAATATTGAGATAAAGAAAAACTAAGAACTATAAACTGTAATAAATATACATCTGTGATACAAATAAATAACTTAAGCTTTAAAAAAATGAGAATAGACTGTGATACATTGTTACGGACAGACCTAGACTGTAACAATAGAGGAGAGGACGAAAAGCGATGCAACGAAGGAAATTAAGAATATGACAACGTTAGATTATGTGATAAATATCAGAAGAGTGAATAAACAATTATAACTGAAAATAAACCACACGTGAAAAATTAATTAAAAATGTAAAAGGGCGCCAAAACGAAGGCCTTACATAAACATAAAAATCAGCGAGGGAACCCGTCGTGCGATATACGTATCTATGCCACGGTCATCGGCGCGCGCGCACGTCTGTCTGGATTTCTGCACGTCACGCTGTACTTGCACATCTATTCGCCCCTTCGTCTTTGTTTTTACGTGTGACATAATTACGACTTTATTCCAGTGCATGTTAATATACTTTTAACTGTTTGTGGAGTTTTATTCTAAGTAGTAAACATCTACAAATATAATTAGTATTTAACTGTTAAAAATATTCAATACGACTTAAACTTTTTTAAATCCTATTAGTTTCTGAATTAACTTCTAAAAAATTAAATTATTTTATTAAGAATCAAATACACGTGTTATGTTTGGTATTTATAATTAACACAGGATTGGTACGAAAAAAGCATTATCTTACATCCAAAAAACTTAAAATGTAAAGTTAAGATAAAATGAAAATTCTCCCATAGACTTTTATTATATTTACTCTATACAATAAATAGTTGGTAAAAATTAATTCAGAGTAAATAGCTTAAAACATAATATGTATCTTCTTGCTGTCATTTTGTATCTTACGCAATTCAAAATGTATTGCCATAAGTTATTTAGTCTTTATTTATTGATTTAAAATGAAAAAAAAAAAATGTTGCAGTCGATATTTAACGGCCGTCGCAGTTGTTAAGCTAAAATATATATATGCAACGTGTGAAGTGTGAGACTTGTGAAGTTCTAAACGAACTGCCAGATGATGAGTTTCAATTGTTAACATCTTCGGGAATGTATCAAATTTTTACTTAATATCCTATTTTAATTTTATGAGAATCTTCCAAAAAGAATAAATTTAAAAATAATGTTAACTTTTTTGGACCGGACTGTCACTGCTGCCCAAATGGCATTTGCAGATTCCACGGGTACGAGTTGGCAGGGCGGAAAGTACGCCTAGCCTAAGACCTCATTTAAAATAGCCAAGTTCGAGGTCCCCCGAGGAAGACTGAGAGGCCGCGAAACACTCCATGGAGTGATTAAACTCAAGATCCACGACAAGTGAAACTCGGCTTGAACTGTCACTCTTCAATAATACCCGCTTAACATTCCGACACAAGAGCTTCCGAGTGGCCAACCTTGGCTTGGCCGGTTGCTATTGCTTTGCTAATATCACTCCTACCACTTCGGAAAGAAAAAAAAATAGGTAAAGTCGTTCTATAGGCAAGACGTGAACAAGAGAAATAGAAATTAATATTTATTTATGTGTATGATTAAATATTATCGTATCCACATACATTTAACATCAAGTGAAGTCTGGTTTAACAAAACGGGAGAGAATTATTTTATTATATTTCACAATTAGATATTAATAATTATTACTTATCTAAAAGCGATATCTATTGGGGCAATGACATATTATCTCTAACCTAAAAAGCAAACATTGATCGCATGAACTGATATTCGATTAAATTTTGTCAGATCTTTATTATTATTCAGTATTGAATAAAGTAAATATTAGGGGGACCGGAAAGTAATGTCATTTCTGACGACATATTTTACAGAAAAACCGATTGAATTTTACAGCTTCAGCATTGAAAATTTGTATACTTTATGGCAAAAGTTTCTGAATAACAAAAGTAAATATATTGTTGATTAGGAATAAAAACTTTTTTTAAATGAAGTCGTGTGAGTTTAACTTAAGATAGTGACACTATTTTCCGGTTCCCGTAATATAATAAAATTTCGTTTTAAACACAGTGAGACCGTGGAATATATCATCTTAGCTAAGGGTGTATAGCTCTCTTCTAGGCAAGCACGTACCATTTTAGATCTCGTCATCGCTTTGCTAAGAAAGAAACCTGAGTTCATTATCAGCTCTTTTCAGTTTAATGTGAGTTTGGACCTCCGTAGTTTTGAGTTGAAGGAATCTACTACAGAAGGGCTTTTTATGATTCTAGTTTGTAACCAATTGGTCTCTTCTGGCATTCTTCACAGGATGTACATAAGTGGTCGCTAAATGATACAATGTGTATAATAAAATGAACATAAGTAATAATTTACTCAAAGGCTATGTTTATTTATTAATCAATCAATTAATTCATTTATATATTTCGGTACACCAGCAGTAAACATAAAATAAAATCACATTAAAAGTTACCGTATAGATAATGGTTGTGTTCTATAACGTTTTCTTTTATAGGTGACAAAACATAAAAAATACTTTATACAACATTGCTAAAGGATCAGAGCACATCAATTCAAAATAAATTGATTATAACAAAGATTGAATAGAAAAGTGATCGCACGTAAGAGGATACATCTGCCTAACGACTTTAGACACTAAAAAAGTTCTTAATTTATAAGTGTTTTCTCTGGTGCGCATGTTAACACGTAAAACACACACACATACACGCACTCACGCACGCATGCACACACGCACGCACGCACGAACACACACACACACACACACATATACATATAAATATATATTTATATGTGTATATATATATTATATAGCATTATACAAATAAATAAAAATATAACTGCTTAGTTTTATTTGAGTAAATATTATATTTTGTTTTATAAAAATCTAAATTTATGTTTTAAATTTCGGTAATTTTTGGAGCTCTTAACCTTCCCGGCTTTCAGCTTAATGAGGCTGACTGCTGAATGCAAGTAATTAAAATAGTTCGCAGTGTTAAACTGAATATATAAAAGTGTGACTATAAATTTTGAGAAAGAATTGAATTCTCAATACAAAAATGTACATGTGAGAATATACACCCAAAAATAATTCTGACGAATCTATTTAAAAAGGAAATTTTGCCTGAAAGTACCCTATTATTTCGTAGCATGTCATGTTTATATTTATTACTATATTACGTAAAATTGTATTCCTCTGAAATAGAAGGATTTATATCGTAACGAAAGTTGTACTTTATTTCGAACATAGAGTTATTATAAACATAGACAGGCGATCCTGATAAAGTCATTGAAAGATGGTGTATGTACACCGTTTACAACCTGCATTAATAATTTATGGCGGAGGCCTATAACCAGAGGACTTACTATAGCTAAAATGTTGATGATGACGATGATAGATTTTTGTCGAATAATTTATCAGCAACTTTGTTTGCAGACGGTTTAAATTTGACATAGGCATTAGTGATTTTTTTTCCTATTTTCTTTAATTATTACTCAATAAAATAAATGTTATTTATTATACATGTACTTATGACGATGGCGCAAGATAGAGGAAAGTGGAAGTCTCTCGCTTCGGAGGACAAGCCAAGACCCATTTTGGGTCACTGAGCCAGCGGAGTAAGTAAGTAAGTATACATATACTTAAATATACTTATATGTATATATATATATATATATATATATATATATATATAAGTTTAAATAGACTGGATGATTGGTTACAAGTGTATGCTACGAATGTTATTCTAGAAGCGACCAAAAGCCTGTAGACGCGGCGTGGGTTGACTGCCCACTAGATGGACCAACGACATAGTTTCGGTCGCCGGAAATCGCTAGATGTGGGCAACATAGGAATTGTCATCGTGACGTTCTTTGGGCCTATTCCTTGCAGGAGGCCTATACCTTGCAGTAGGCGTCTATGGAGTTAAAATGAAAAGAAGAAATACGCTTTAAAGGCATAAATGTGAAGCTAATTTGTTAGCAAAAAGTTTTAAGGTGATCACTCTAAAGAATTATATCAACTTATTTTTTATTGTATTGCGACATGCAAAAACTTGTAAAAGTCTGCAGTGCTAGATTATCATATAATTAGCATAACGACATTTATTATTTCTGAAACCACTGATTTTTAATACGTTGTATCATATATTAAGTGAACGCAAATGAGATATACATTCACATCTACAAAAACGTTACTTTTATTAATAATCACCTGTATATTTTCGTCAGATACGTAATCCTTACATACCTCAAACTTTATGTGATTTTAACTACCACTTATAACAGGACAGTTTTTGTGTGAAACCGTCTGTTTAACACACACGTATATATTACATCGTCGTTCTCATGGTTTATTTAATAAATTCACCTGTGTGTACAACGATTTTTTGGGAAGAATAAGTCTTTTTGTGGAAAAACACATGCATTATTTGACAGTAAGTGAGGTATAAATTTACACATTTAAATATTTTACACTCATTAGTAATCAACCTGTATATTTCCGCCACACACATAATCTTTCCTAGCAACAGTAAGCGATCATCGTATCTCAACATCCGCATTGCAACTTCTATTTTTCTTTGTTCTTGATACATTACTCGCGAGTATCAGTTACACTTGAAAATACAATACTTCAACAACATTTCATAACATATTATCAAGGCGGTCATATATCAGGAGTCCATTTGATACGCCTGTAATAACAAATTTATCGCTCACGTATTTCAGAGTGAATTCGAAATGATAATATTTTTATTTATGACTTTTTAACATTATTTTTTGAAGAATTGTGTTCTAGTTTAAAGAGTAGGCCGGAATTATCCTTGTAAAAAACCTTTATCGATTCCGCCAAAGGACATCCACAGCTGGACAAAAGAGTTTGATCAGGAATATTCAACGAGATCCAATTAGAAATCAGAAGATCCGAGGTCGAAATTATGGATAATAACGGGCAGCGCACTGAGAAGTTGAAGTTGGCAGTGGTCAGGACTTTGGCATACAGAATTAAAAAAAAATATTTACACCCGCATTCTAACGTCCTTACCATAAACAAATTACGGGGATCGAGAATAAAAAATAATGAGAATCACGCTATTGAAGATAAGGTAGCATACGGAAACGTTACTACAGTTTTGACAACAATTGACGAGTAATTTACAATCTTTAAAATTATTGCGCTTAATATTCATACTTAATCGACTTATTGTTTTGATAATATTTCAATTATTAATTTATATGATTTAACTACTTTTGATACTACGTTTTGTCTCTGATATCAATGGCTTTTTTACTTATTAATTTCTTTATTTATTCTTTATTTAAATCAACGCTCTTATACAGTTTAAGCTGTACAGAAGGAGGTAGCTAATAAAGTGTACTAGTTGTGCTTTTTTTGATATATTATTAGTGTTTTTTTTATTTTATTAAGATTTTTTTAATTTTTTGGACAACTTAGAACAGTTAAAACATATTTCACTTCGAACGGTCTCATGTTCAATCCAGTAAAAGACAAAGTAAAAATGAAACTTATATTTAACATTATATCAATAATTTAACATAAAAGTTGTGTATAAGTAATGTTTATTTACTCAAACACCTGGAGAAATAGTGTCAAACACTATTTTCGATACCATTATTTCTTAAGACTTTTTGTTTATCCTTTTGATGTTCAAAGTAAAGCCACCTGAAAAATAAAATTCACGGTGAACACGAGAAAGATAATATGTTAAATTTATTATAATAATTTATTACATACGATTACCAGCGATCTAATAAAATATGTGATAATAGGGTCGATTTATTATTAAAAAACAGCTGAGGAACGTACCAATTTTGTAATAAATATATTGTTATTGAACGACAGTTATGATGTTGTGTTTTAAAGGAATGACTGTATTAACAAGATTTTGTATTTTTTAAAAAAAACCTTGGGCACATTCGCTTGTTTATGAAATTGTACATGCGCAAGTTTTTATGAAATTGGACATTCTACTTTTGAAATGAAAATAAAATATAGCTTGTACAATAATCACTGTACTAATATAAAAAAATGCTGACAAAAGAACATTACCACAATGATTTAGATTTCGATCTTTATTGAATAAACACTAAATGTTTTAATATGTTATTTTACCCTAAAATAGCAATAGCTGGTGGTACAGTCAGTCAAAAACTACTTTAACGTAAACTTATCCACATTTTTGAACTAGTCTTCGCTATTCATCGAATAAAATTTTCTAAATATTTTTATTACATTATCTTACTAGAATCCAGTAACAGCTGGTACAGTCAGTCAAAAACAACATCGACCAAATGTTGAATACATTTTAAAATTGGTCTTCGCTCTTCATTGAATAATATATACTAAATGTTTTATTATATTCCTCGTATCCAGTAATAGCTGGTACAGTCAGTCAAAAAGAAAGCTAACAAAAAGTTCCACACACATTTAAATAATAATACATTATATCTTCGCTCTCTTCTGGTTAATCATCATTGTCATGTGACAGTGGCCTTCTCCAAAGATCACCACTGAGTTTTTGCGGTGTTGACTATATCTTTGGTTCAAATAGAGGGGGATTTACTTAATTTGCTAGTACTAAATATTTTCTGTAATGTTGTCTTACCCAAATATAATAATAGCTGGTACAGTCAGCAAGGCACCCAAAAGAAACACTGCACCGGGCAAAATGTTCAAGGTCGCGATGTAAGTTCGTGAATACAGTGGACCGTATACAATAGGAGTCATTGCCTCAGCCAGACCGAACAATGAATTGACTTTACCTGAAAAAATTATTAACACTAATGTTACTTCACCGCTATGGTGAACTGGTTAACGTCGAACGTCGACTATAGTCGACGGCCGTAACATGAACACGCTCGACCCAGCGTCGACTTTACTCGTCAACCAAGAAATTTTAACCTATCTCTGCAGTTATAGTTTATTATAATAAGATTAGGTGAATGTAATGTATATCTGTATCAACTTGTTATGTCAAACACTCTCATCGCAAGTGTATTAAAGAGAAGGACGCGCTCAGTGTCGAGAGCAAGAGGCAGTTGTGCGCATTCACCTGTAGCCGTCGAGTATATTCGACGCTCGTACCTTGGTAGTTTGAAATGTTTAATTTGAATGTTCCATTAGTCCGGATATTTCGGCTTGTGCAATATTATATTTGTTTTACATTGCAGTGTGCCAAATCTACCCACACAAAAATTTGTTTTTAATATATATGCCAAAATAATTGTAGAGAACAGTAATTATTTTCTGTTTTCATGTTAATTAGTCGTAGTAAAACTACTAACCGAATTCTTTTCCGTCGACTAGTTTTGTGGCAATTGATCTCATTGCAATGAATGATGTACCGTTCAATATTTCTAGTAGTGGTGCTGAAAATAAAACATTAAAATTAAGTAAATTAAAATTAATAAGTACGGTTGCTAAGAAAGGCAGCCCCGTATCAGGCTGCATTATTACTGTAACTGAAAATTTTAAAAGAGTTAATTGTAACGCTCATTTGTCAGCAAAAACTTTCAAGTAGTCACTCTGGAAAAAATTATAGTAAATTATATTAGATTTTTATTATTTACTATTGCTATGCAACAAGCCAATAACTGCTAAGAGTGGCGAGCCTGTAGGGTCAAAAATGAAATAATATTTTTTCCTATATTAGCATTATGTCATTTTTATTTCGGAAACTATTGATTTTTTAATATAGTGTACCATATATTAATTGGCAGAAAAAGAGATATATATTTACTAAAACTAATTTTAGAGTAGTTTTACGTGGAACAAAAATAATAAAAAATAAAATCAATGGTTTTAGAGCGTAGATATATGTAAAGTAGGCAATACCTATGGCCAAAACATTTTTTTAATTAATATATTTATACTAGCTTTGTTATTCATAAGGGTTTTTAATCACAATGTCACTTAGAAAAGAATAACAACAGAGAAGCGCATTTTAAGTTCAATATCCTCCCGCGTGCAATTGTCGTCGACAAGTTTGTTCTTGATACAATATACGACGGTTTCGTGATCATCTAAGTAAAGATTTCGTGGTTGCGGAAGTTCCGAGCAATAGGTTTAACAATATACAAGTCGCGATATGAGCCTAGCCGGATGTGAAGGACTAATGAATACATGGAGCCGTCGCACAGCTTAAAAGATAATCCGTTTCAGTAAGTGCGTAAGAAAGAGTCTGCTCTATGGCTCTACAAAACAAAAGAAAGAAATAATGAAAAAGAATCTTAAATTTCCCCTTTAAAATTCTGAGAGATACTATCGACGCTATTAAAACTGTTTATTTTCTAATGGAATGGTTCTATAAGGCCTATTTGATAAATGCTAATCTACTATATCTAAACGCATAGAGTTATATCTATACTACGATCATTTCATAATTAATCCTTTGTGTAAATTTATCTGTTTACATCGATTTTTATAATATAACCACAAATGTCATCAAGTCAAATATTTCTATGATACAGTTTATTGCTAATTTAGTCTTTAATTCATTTGTAATAAACAAACATTTTTTTTTAATAGAATGCATAGACTACTATTAGAAAAATTAAAAACGCATATTAAAAATATAAGTATGAAATTTATTATTCAACAAACGAATATTGAAATGATAAGAATTTTTGGCGATCATGTCGCCTGACTATTTTGATTTAGGCTTTATCTGATAAAGTGTACACGTATCAATCTGTGTTAGACTTTATTAAAAGATGTGTTGTTGAGGTGTTTTTTTTTCGCTTCTTCACCATAATTATACCAACTTGTGGAGCAGAGAAGAGTCAATAATAAAATAGATTAAAAAAAAAAATAAGTTATCGATTAATAAAAGCTCTGAGAAAAATCCCACTGTTGAATAAACGTGTTTTATCTTTATGCATTATTATTAAGAATCTTAAAATACTCGTGTTATAGTAGGGCAAGTATTACAGCAGTGAACATCTTGCGATAAAAATAATGACAGTCATAATATGTTACCATATTCAATAAAGTTATATATTTATTTATATATTATATCCACATTAGTAGTCTCTTATATATGTTATGCAAGAAAATGAACAGAAATGTTGAAAAGAATCAAATTGAGTTTCTCTACAATAACATCTTCCAAATTAAAATACGATTAATGCAAGCCGCTTCAACGATAATAATGATATGAAAGTATACCTTATAACATTAAGCAAAAATCAATGAAGCATAAAAACATACAAAATTGGATCTGTTTCACGTTAGCCTGAGACAGAAAAAAAAAAACATTTAACGGACAATTGTCAAGAAAATACTCCTCTTTAATATTAACGAAGAACTAACTTTTTGTTTTAGACAAGGCACATAGTACCATAATGTAATCATAGTTAGATAGTAGCTGTGCATCTATTAAAAAGAAGATTAACTTATTAGGATATACAAGGAGACATAAGGTAAAAAAACTTCTAAGACCCGCAATCATTGAGAGTGTTCAATAACTATTGGTTTTTATGTAAAACTTGTCCAGATTTTTTTGTCCATTATAAAATGTTTTTTTTTTGGTTTTCTCAACATGGCCATCTGTGATACACAATAAACCTTTCTTCTGGGTTAATGACAATTCCATTACATTAGTTCAATTCTTGCCATTTGCTGTCGAATCGCATTTATTACCGACAATTATTTTATGAAACTACACTAAAAAGGGTAATGCAGAGCAAAAGCTGACGAAGGAAAGTAATGAATATAACGTACAGGGTGATTGATAATAGATGTAAAAAAACTTTAAAAGAGAGCAACTTTATGATGAGAGTGTACAGTCATTTGCGGTCAATTAATGCATGATGCGCCCTGTTTTAAAACAATAACTTATGAAATAATAAATAGCATAATGGTATTTGAGTAATAAAAAGCGTTTTTAAATTTAAATTACTACAGATTAAAATAAATAAAGAATAAGGCCGGTGAAATGTTGTACGCACATTATAGGTCAACTAAAAATGATTTTACGATATTCAATCAGCAAAAGCGGTTAAAATAGCGTTAAAAATGTCACACGGAGCACGCTATATATTAGGAATCTCTATAAGGAATTAAGTCCACTGTTGCCTAATGTGTGTAAAAGAGTGAATAATTAAATTATTCGTTAAATTTTTTAATGAATGGTAATAATTTTAGATTCTTACCATCAAAATAAAATCATAATTTATAGTAACACAAATAAAAAAATTGCCAATTTCGCTACCTTCGATTTTTGAATGGTTTATGTAAATTTAATAACCTAAATGCAAATCTTTTAAATATTAAGATATAAAGGGTTTATCAAAACCACATTTCATAATTTTTTCATAAATCGAACATGTTTCGACTTGTTACGATAACGTATTATTTACACATCGTATTAAAAATTAGACTCTATTTGTATAGTTATAATTATGGTAATTCTATGCTATCTTAATATCTTCTATATCGACTATATTTTCGTTGGTGATTATGGTGTGGTATTACTTATTGTTAATAATACTTTTATTTAGATTTATTGTAGTTCTTCCTGCTGTCCAAAGTATGTTTACTTAAACATACGGTGTTAGCGGTACGCTTAAGAAAAATTGCAATTGCACTTGTACATGGTAGCCGCAGCGCCTCTCTCATGGGCGACGACTAATTTTTCCCTACATTTCTAGAATATTCCAAACAAGTAGCACAATATAGAAAACAATAAAATGCAGAAGTAAGTCAAAAAGAAAGCTACATAGACTTAATAAATAAGTAAAGGTATTAAAAAATATATAATTGTAAAAAATATTAAACTAGAATTAAAAATACAACAAACAAATAAAACTTTGACTCTGTGTTTGGCACTAATCGGTGTAACATAACTCCTGAAGATGCCCCGTGAAGGGGTGAAACACGTGTTGAGTGATTTAACGGTGGCAGTTGTGTAAATTCGCATTGTTTGCCGCATACGCATTTATCAGCGGGCTGTCGGTCGGTGCACTTTGTTGCACGTCTACCACTGCATATGCGGAAGTGGCTAAATATTGGTCCTTTTATTACTTAAGTAAAACTTTGATAATGTAACAAACTGTAATCTAGGAACGAAGATGAGGGAAGGAAGGCGATGCACGGGTCATAATTTGAATGTGAATAGAAATAGAAATAGAAAATATAGAAGATATAGAGTGAATAGAAAATGCGACGGACAGAAGTAAATTGTAATAAAAGTGATTTTAAAGAAAAAAAAATTTCTAGAAAAAATAATTTACCCGAACATTCCTGCTTCATACATGGTAGGGGAACTAGTGGTTCCTAAAAAGAGAACTAAGCTTAGCCACGCGCTGTGATTAATTAGGTAATGGTAAATTAGAAAGATGTGTTCACCCTGACCAATTGAAGTTACTCTTCAGAATGTACGTTGAGTCACAACACACTTTGTTTGATAGTACGGAAGTGTGTTATACCTTACAGATTGTTACAAAAGTAGTAACTATTTTTTTTTTAATAAAAATGGTTAGTGTTTTGTACACAAATATATTTCTAAATTTAATTAAACACAGTTGAACGTATCCAATTAATTAGTTGGCAAATATCGATTCTAACGTACGCATCATTGCAAATTGAATTACGCTCCATCTATTTAATGTTTGGAAACAAACGTATTCATTATTTGTGATTGTAGTTTTAATTGGGTATGTTTCGTGAAACGAACGTGATAGATCGTGATCTATTTTCAACCTAATTTTTAGTGTTCTATATTTAAAATTATGTTTATGATTTGTCAATTATCGTATTTATTAATTGAATATTTCTTTTTTTAAATCAAAAGTCAACTAAGTACATATGAAACCTCCTCGTTTCCACCTCGTAGGCCACTACCGCTACAATACTGTTATGTAAAATCATTCTTGAATGTTCGAAATTAGAACGCCGATTTGAATTCGGATGCCATCATTTATGTGGTCGCTATCATTGCGTTAGGTCGTGTAAATTATAAATACTCTAAGTGCATATCTGAACACAGTATTTTGATTACTCTTGGCTATCAGTATTTTTACCAGGCTTTTCGGGAGGCAAATCGCGTATACATAAAGCATATGATAAGACGTTAACAAAGTTAACGTTAACAAGTTTTAAATTACTTTTGTAATGATAATTTCATTATAATTTGACTAGTGCACGCGGAAGGTAGACAACGACAAACATCAAGCTGTTTATTCTCAAATATCTCGTGTGCGTCTGCACATATTTGATTATAAAGACAAGACTGTCAACCACACTCTTTAAGTCTCTCCGTCGTTTCACATAATATGGCCACATATAACGAAAACCAGATGACCACGTGGTAAAAACTGCCTTAAGCCTCCTAGAATTCCCAAGAGGGAGAGGGCGTCCAAAAGCTACGTGGTGGTCTAATATCAGAAAGGAACTGGAAACCTTTTAACTTGATGCAGGGACAACCCAGAATAGAGTGGCTTGGTGCAAATTGATAAGGAGACCCGACTCCAAATAAAGGGAAAAGGGAAGGAAGAAGAAGAAGAAGAAGTCGTTTCACATAATACAGACTACGACTTCCACACACACTATAATAATCTTAATCGATATTAAAATTAAAAATAAATATGATTATAACAATTTTGTGTTATTACTAATGTAAAATATAAAAGTATGTAAAGCATCATTGCCATTGATAACTTGCATTAAAAAAACTATTGTAGAGTGAGAGATTAAAAAGTGCGCGTGCTTTTCTGTACATATATTTTGAAATTTAATTATGAGTTTATTCACTAACAGTATGCGTAATACGATATGAATGTAATTGAATATTTTTCCCCAGTATAAATTATAAATTATATATAAATAAATCGTAAATTATTTACACGCATTAATTATTTTCAAATAGGAATACAAAACATTACGTGCGCTGATATCATTACCAGTTAATCTTACGTCAAGTCTTATCAAGAAAGAGTTTGTTCTTCCTGCATTTGAAATTGAATTAATGTTCGAAATCTTTCCATGATTACAAAATGTTACGAAATTGCCTTAGATCTTTTTAGATTCGCTTACAAAAATACAAATCTAATATAGCTCTAAATTTTATTAGCTTTGCACACAATTATTTACATATATACAAAGAAAAAATATATATGAATAAGAATCTAGTGCCGCAAATAAAGTCGAGATAATTCAGTGCAGTGAAATTTTAGTTTATTTTATATGCTTATATATTCCATACAAATTAATCAGAAAAAGATATTCTTCTGTTAGTTAAGGGATTTTTATTACTTTGCTCTAGGAGTCACATTGATAGAATTACCTAGTTCTTCTGTCAAGAAGTACACGAGATTCTTACACTAGTAAATTTTCTCGAAGAAGATTACCCTAAAAAAAAATTTCCTGTTATATAGCTAAGATAAATATTTATTTTTATGTGTAATTAAATAAATAGTCAAGTTTCGTAAATAAGAGACTTCTTTTTTATAAAAGTAAATACGAATACATATATATGACTTATTTTATTGTTTAACTTATCTAAGAACCGATTTGAGGACTCTGTTAGTCTGAGATAGTACTCTGAGCAGCGACCCCTCGAAGCCTTACTCAGAAATGACGCCTTGGCCATCCGATGTCACTCACGTACATAACTTGAATTTCTTGGAAAGGACGACAGATGTTTACATTGTTTTGCTGATTATTTCGTAAAGTAAATTCTAGGAAATACATATAATTTATGGCCTATTTTGCACGTTATTCTGTATTAAGCCGTCTGCTGTTTTTATATATATTTATATTGATGTTACATTAATATTACAGTAGTTGGCAATAAATATTGCACATCGTTCTTTGGAAAGAGACAAATGGCTAATTTTGGCTTCGTAGAGCACTATCTCTGTCTCATACTACCTATGTGACGTTTTATCAGTCGTTGTATTTCGTGCGAAAGAGAAAACGCTATACGAAGCCAAAATTATCCGATTGTCTCTTTCCATAGGTCGATGTGCAATATTTACCACCGAGTAGTAGTGTAGATAAGGTAAGGTATACCCATTCTTAATATGCTTATTTAAATGAATGTAAGACATTTCATTTTAGATTTAAACTTAGGTAAATGATATGTTATACTTACCTAGGTATATCTCCAGATCGTTCCTGGCGAACGCATACGCGAAAGAGGCAACTATTTTGCTAGTACACGATATAATCCCCAGCATCGTATCGTCCAACTTCATGTAGTTGCTAAATAAGCTTATTGAAAACATTGTTCCTGTTAAAAAATAAACATTACATATTTTTTATTGTTACCCATGTTGCTATTGTTTTTTTTTTTTTTGTTTAAAAAATTTCTCTGTTAGTTTTAATATAGTTATCAATATATTTATATATATGTACATATTTATTAATTTCTAAGATTTTCGAGTATTTCAATTATAAAAGTAATTTTATATACAACGATAAACATGTCTATGATATCATGTTGATTTTCATTTGATAAATAGCCAATCTATAATTGAAAAATTTGAGTTTTAAGAGCAACTCTCTAGTTTCTTGGCAGAATTTTCTCCATAGAATCAACACAAAGAACTTTGCGATTGTCTATTGTGTACATTCTTGTATCTACGTTGTTAGAAAAGAGAAGAAATTAATATTTATTTTATTTTTCGATCCTTTTTATCTTTTTTTTTTTTCGAAAAAAAAGCAAAGCTATAAATAAACTTACCAAATAAATTTGTAACTATACTATAAGTCATCCACATACTGTATTGAAGTTCGTCCCAATTGAATCTGTATCTAGTGAATAAATACAGTATGCTGAATTCACCTGAAATGTCATAGAAAGTATATAAGTTCGTAAATCTATACAAGTGAATAAAATTTGCGTGTCTATAATATTTAAATAACCGATTTATAATACATTCATATTGATATATGTGGGATTGTCAAACAGTAAAGGCGGTGATTCTGAACACAAGTCTTTATTTTATTTTCGGCAACGTAACCATCTTTTCACTCTATAATTCGACTTGACGGTTACACGTCAAGAAAACAAAAGTAGCAAATAAGTTATATTTATGAAGTTATAAGTAAATAAAAACTACAAAACTATGATATATATATGTATATATATAAGTATATATATATATATACATATATATATATATATATATATATATATATATATAATTTTATCTTTCTGCCTGTTTGTTCCGGCTAACCTCTGAAATGGCTGAACCAATTTTGACGAGACTTACATTATAGTTGATTTAACAAGGAGTAACTTAGGCTAGTTTAATTTTCTAAATAACCTTATAAAATAAGTTAGAATAGTTGTTGAGAAATTCCTAAATATAATTGCAGAAAAGAATAATTTAAAAAATAAACCTTATATTGATTTTTAAATAATGATTTTGATTCACATAAAATTTACAATATGTATATAGTGTATTTTGATTTTATGTGTAAAATCTTTAAATGGGTGAAAGTTTATCTTATTTCTCAGCAAAGATATTTCTATCATTTACACCTATTTTCAATCAAGTGGTCACTTTGAAAATGTAACTGGACAATAACTTCTGGCAGTACAAATTCTACAGACATAGATTGTAAACAAATATTTAGTTTAATTATAGAATATATAATATGAATTGCGAAATCTCTTTTTGTACTTTTTTATTATTTCCGAAATCAGTTTAATTTTGTAAAGCGTACACTATATATTAATTAACAAAATGTTAGCAAGAAAGATAAGGTTTTGGTTTTCGTTTGTTTTTTCTCATCTAATTCAATTTAAACATTATCCTGTCTTAGACGTACTTACTCGTATATGTATTTCACGGATGTGGAATATTTATAAGTATTGACACCTTCAGTTTTAAGTTTTGCATTAAATTTTCGTCAGTGATGTATTAAACATTGGAGTAATGGTAAGTACTAATGTTAACTATGTTGTAATGCCTATGTTTTTGTGGCAAAAACTTGTTAGTTAGTCGGTCAGTTTGAGATATTAATTGGTATTTCAAAGTAACTTCTTATAATAGTTTTAATAGTTACGATTTTCATGTCATAAATACTGTAATTCCACTGAAATACATTCTGGTTACACCCTGTCTAATGGTTGAGTGTAAAAGACAAAGAATTATTTTTTATAGGCTGCCTTCAAACGATCTTATTGAAAGTCTATTAAGAAGGATAACTAAGTTATTAATTAAGCTAAAAATAAAAAAATAGTATAAGCAAACATACCCTGCGACGGTCCAAACACCACACAAACCACAATAAGAAGAAGGCACACTCTCAGTCTTCTATTATTAGAACCTTTGCGAAATGCGACTTTGAAAGTTTCTAGTACTAATTTCACATCAAAAAATTCAAATATAAAACCGGCGCAGCCTTTTCGTTTCTGTAATATTTTCATTTATTTCTATTATTAACTCCAAAATATTTTTTCGCTAAACATCTAGTAGCAGAAATGAAAAAGCTGATAAATTAAAAATCAACACTATTTTATCATAAGATAATATAGAAATACATATTTAAAATATACACAAACTTACGCAAGCACGCGTTTAAATACAAGTTGATTGGTTATACATAGTTTTACAACATTCAAAGAGGTGAGTGTATTGCTCTTGCAGAAAGCAAAATGAGTTAAATATTTTACACACATTTCCAAACCTTATGTTATGTTATCACTCTGAAATATGTAACAACAATTTATATTTACTATTCCAATTCAATCGGCCTTCTGGTAGTAAAAATACTACAGAAACAGATGGCGAACAATATTTAATTTTAATTTTTGGTAATTCGAATTTTAAAAAGGCTTTTTCTTCAGATATTACCATTACGCTATTTATTATTTTTGAAAAATATTTTTTCGGAAATGTTGTACCATACCTATGACCAAACATCCTGTATAATATTAATATTACTGGATTACTTACCGCCACAAAAGTATCTTTCTTTACATCTTCTAAATAAAAGTATCCATAAACGAAACAAAATAAATACAGCGTCGCGGAAAAACAAAAGATTCCATAGTAACCGATTAAATTTAATAAAACACCGCTCAAAGCACTTCCGATTGGATAACCTAAAGATATGCACAGATTAACCATTCCGACTCTATGCGTTCTCTCTTCCGGTGTTGTAATATCACCAATGTAACTAAAAACACCAATAAAGTTTGTGAACCAACCACCGGTTATTGCAGGGAAAATTGCTTCAGTCAATGCAGTAAATTCAACAGGTAATTCATAAAAGAAGTAGTAGTTGATCATCAAACCAATGCATGTCATAAATTCTCCTACAATAGGCATGAGAATACATGCTTTCCTTTTTCCAGTTTTATCACTCCATGCTCCTACAAAGAGTATTATAAACACAGGTATTGCTGTCTGAACAACATTTTTCCAAGCTTGAATACCTGCTGTAAATGTCTGTACTTCTTCTTCGTAATCAGTGTAGTTTTCTGTTTCTCTCAATTTAAGTGCCTCGCAAATTTCTTCACTAAAGTTCAGATTCACTCGACAAGTTTTTTCGAGGTTCAAATTTTGTGTAGCTATTGATGCTAAAACACTTGGTATTATATAACATATCATGATAGGTTCTACGGTTACATTGTCTTTAATATGTTTTAATCTTTGTCTAATTGTTAGCTTTTGGTTGCCTAGTTTTACTTTTCCATCTGTATCACCGTGTTTCAATGGTATCCTCTCTTCTTGTATATTTTCTTCATCATTGCTATATTTTTTCCTATCGTCACAAACTTTGTTTTCTTCTTTTAAAACCATTTCCTGGATTACAATTTAAAATTCTTATATCTATGTAAGATCTCAATGTTATTCGTATTTCGATTTTGTTGTTCGACTAGATGTATTAGCGACTATTGTGTAAGTCTGTGCAATTAATATAAGTATTTGTATTTTGATTATTTATATCATAATTGTTAATAAATATTTGTCAAGTACCGTTGCGTATTAGCTTTGATAAGAAAACGTCAAGGTAACTTTGTATAAGTTATAACCTGGAAGTAATTGAACTAAAATCATCTCATTTTAATTTTTCCATTTCGTAAGCATTGTATTACTATATTATTATAAAAATATGAGATGAGATATAACTGTCAACAAACAATAACAGGAATAACTAATCTTGAATGACAGTATCATATTAGCATTGTATCTATTAATATCACTTAATAATACTCATAAGAAACTCTTAAGCTTTTTAACGCGATTTACAAATATACTTCAAGCTTATGGCATAAATTAGTTTAACAGTCGGTAGTCGGTGTAACATTGCTCCTGAAGATGCCCCGTGGAGGGGTGAAACACGTGTTGAGTGATTTAATGGTGGCAGTTGTATAAATTCGCGTTGTTTGCCGCATACGCATTTATCAGCGGGCTTGCGGGCGGTGCACTTTGTTGCACGACTACCACTGCATGTGCGGAAGTAGCTAAATATTGATCCTTTTCTTACTTAGGATGGACTTCTCCAAGGTAACGCCTGATTCCAGTAAAAATGGACTAGAAACTTGAGTCGTAGGAATACACTATAGTTTAAATATATGTGTATATAGTATTAAAGGTCTTTAAAGAAATTATCGTAAGTTGAGACTCAAGGAAATATTTTTTTTATGTTATCTTAGCCATGGGTTTTCCCACGATTATTCCGCAGTATCATATTTAAATAAAAATAGATAATTTTATGTGATTGAATTACTACGGTACCATAAATTATGGCTGATAACCGAAGACTCATACAGTTTTTAATTTTCAAATAATGAAGAGTGTAATATTATTTAATGCATTACTTTCTCTGTCTGTCTGAATTGATATTATGTTTCTTCAGCCTTATCATATTGCGATGCAGGATTTCAATAGCCGATTAAACTATCAACAACAAAATCATCGTTATTTAAGCTTCCTATAAATTTCCGAGTAGAGTGGTTTGAAGAGATATTATTTTCAGCATTGTACTGTACTGTACTGAGCTTGTCATTTCATGGTCCTTATTTATTTGTTTATTAAGTCCCCTATTTAAACCTTTTAATTTATTTGTGATCCCTGTTTTGGTTACCTTCCGTGCTTACCTGCTATGTAAAAACAGGGACATTAATAACAATAACTTCATTATTACTTTTTTGTTATTTTCTCGCTCCTCTTTTGCCTTTAAAGATCTTTCGTTCATTCTTCTTTTGCTTTCTCATTATTTTCCATTCTATTCCATACCTTGTTACCTTTCATATATTTTCTATCTTTCATCGCCTTTCCTCCAGAATACTGTCCAGATAATAATTCTAAGTATTGTTTTTGATCTATAATTTACATCTGTTACATTTATTTAAGTTTTATTTGATATTCATTATTTTATTATCTTCTACGATTACACACTTCTTTATCTCAATTTTCATTTTGGATTTTTACAGCTTGTACTTTTCATTACTGTTTCGATTATCTTCCTTCTGTACTCCAGAAAGATCTGGAATCCTCCCTCTTGACTAAGTAGTGAGGCAATGTTACTTTACTCCATCCTTTCCTGCAAAGGAGACTGGCAATCTGTTTGTTCCGTGCCTGTTTTTGAAAGCAAAATCGCTGTTTCAACTAGTCAATCCACTGGATTATGTCAGTCTTTGGTTTTATCTACGGATTTCTTTACTTTTAATTCGATCTCGCAGACATGGCAACATTGCATTCAGATATAAATTTAACGTTTCCCAACGCTCTTATTATAAATGTTCAAGAATTTAGAGTCCGATTAGTAATAAAGTCTATATTTATTCTTAAACTTATAAACAAATCTTAACAAAAAGCTTATTATTATTTAACAGTTACTGTAGGGATCACCGATAATTTGTTTTTCTTGTTTTTCTCAAATTTCTTCTCTGTTCATAAAATAACCAACTGAAAAAGAAAAACATATTTCATAAATGTGTTCGAATAATTCGGACTTAATAATTTTTAAAATGTTTTAATTTATCATTTAACATAAAAATCTATCATTCTTTCGTTAAAAAATATCTTGCCTCTTATTTAGTGGAATAACTTGATATTTGCTCAGATGCAGAAACGAAAGAAAATTCAGGCGTAAACATTTGTTAGCTTCAATTTGTTTATTATAAATTAAAATAATATTAGTAGGATTAAACGAAACTTGTTCTTATTATATAATTTTCGTTGATGTTTTTTTTATTTTTACAATTTTTTTGATTTAATTTACAAATAAATTATTATATACGACGCGCTATATACGCGGACTATAATATTTTTTTTGTTTCAAAAATGACGAAGAACTTTATGTACTGTATTTTCATAGTGTTTTATGTAATTATATTTTTTTAATAATACTGACCAGAATACAATAACAGCTGGAAAAGTCATGGCGGCTCCCATCAAAAACACAGCCCCGGGAAGCACTTCCATCGTGGCGGAGTATGTTTTCGTATACAGCGGTACATATAGAAGGGGCATGAGGTTCTCGGTCAAGGAGAACATGGAGTTGATTTTACCTGAGAGAAGATTCTGAATTACTACAACAGTTGAACAGATTTGTATCATATTCTTCAACGTTTCAGCTGTAAGATGTCCACTAGTGTCCTAGGTACACATAGGCTTCACCCATAGATTAAAATAATCCCAGATGGAAGCGGCTTCTATCTATCGTCTTTTGACCACTAGAACGAGGTCGTCTGACCACTTTGCAGGTGGATATTCTACGCAGCGCTCACGCGTATTGGTTTCTACTTCATAAAATAAGGCCCAAGCAGTGATTTGTTCTCTATGGTATTTTAATACAGATCTCAAAAATCTACATCAAATAATCAAAACGTTCCGGGAACACTCAAGTGAAATGCCTCATAATATCTCAGAGCTAAGAATACAAACATTAAATGTTATATTTAAACATCGGATTGCATTCAATATTTTTTATTACACTATCATAAATAAATAGAATATTGATAGGATATGATTATAAAACTCGAGATACCGGCGGTGTACAAAAAAGTATAACTTTGCTGAGGTGTAATAAAAAGCTAAAACAACTTATAATTTTAAAACTGGTTGGTTTTAATGTACTTATCTTAAAAATTAAAAAGCTAATTTTAAATTCAGAAAGAATAAATAGTTTTATATGAAAAAAAAAAAAACAAAAAGCAACGAAATGATTGGGGCGTTCATTATAGAGAAAGCGATAAGGTTTTTTAGCCATCTATAAATGTGCGAGCAATGGTAGGTAGCTTAGCGGTAGAGGACTATGACTTGCGATCATAGGTTGCAGGTTCGATCCGAGTACACAATCTTATAGAATTTCCGCTTTGTGCATTAATTATATGCGATTGCCACAACTCAAGAACAAGTTCCAGAGGATCGAGAGCGGTGACCTCTGCATACCATAATACCATACTACGATAGCCAGCACGCATACCAAGCGTGACGGTTATCGTATATTCCCCATAAATATCTTTGAGGATGATACGACAACGACAAAGATAAAAATGCTAAACTTTGGCGAATTACTTAACACAACTGTGTTTACGAAATTTCGTACACAACCTTTACCTTCATTATCTTGCACGATTGCTTATGGAAAAGTACATTTGGAAAATCCAGTAATTACAGATAATAACTCCTTCCAAACTAATATCAGTAATGTTTACGCAATACTATTGTGCGGTTATGTAATATATCTGCACCAATAATAAACAGTATATATAATAGTACAAAATATTATCATTTTAATAAGTCGCCTTAAAATTGGATATAAAAATGACTACACACTACTGTTAGGTGGCTATATGGATTATTTGAAGCCGTAAAAATGGTTTAGCTTCAGCAATGTAATTTCAATAGTTATGACGTCATTCAGTTGGAGCATAGTAATGACTAAGCACTGCTGTTACGCAACAGCTATGGCACCCTTAAGTTCTAACCTATAATGACTACGTGTTACTGTATATAACATAACATAATAACGGTCCCGTTATTTAGGTTATCACGAGTCATAATAACATGGATGGTATATATTCATTTATGTGAGTTATTTGCTGTCATAACACATCTATTTTAACACAGTAATTTTAATGACTATGGAATCCTGAAATGACTACGCTCTACCGTTTAATGACGTATATTGATGGTGGAATACCTAGTCGGTCTGAAAGTAAAGAGAAATATCACTACATGCAATAATTTCTTTATATAAAAACAATTTCAACTTACCAAATTCATCTTCATTCACTAATTTTGACAGTATGGACCTCAAAGCTAAAAACGATGTACCATTCAAAATTTCGACCAAAGGAGCTAAAAATAAAACACATTATTAAGTTATGCATTATTAAAGGTTGTAAATATTTTCATGTAACAAAAATTAAAACAGAGTCTTGTCGATTATTTCCTCGGCTTTATTTTTAATACAATCCAACGTAATGATAAAATAAATGATGTTAGCTTATAGGACTATAATGACTTCAGCGGGTATCAATCTTGTGCTCATTGTTACATGCATTCAATGATACAATGAAATAATATAGTTAGAAACCCAGTTAAAACAAAACTCTTTCATCGATTTTTTTCATTAGTTTTATTTTTAATACAATCCAACGTAATAATACAATAAAAGATGTTAGCTTATAGGACTATAATGACGTCAGCGGGTATTAATCTTGTGTTGTTTGCTACATGTATACAATGATAACATGAAAATATACAATTTGAAACGTAGTTACATTTCATACTGGAATGAACTATACATTTTTATCTACGATAATATTTTTATACGTTTTATGTGTAAATAATGATAACCTAATTCTAAATAGAATTTTGTGATAATGTTAATGTTTTGACGCATTTTTATTTTCCCATTGTATGTTGCATTGTGAGTGGTATATGTCTCTAATTTTACGTAATTTTTTTTTCGTATTGAAACTAAAATTAAAAGACTAAGTATATTATGTACACGCTCAAATGGCTATTTTGTTGAATTATAAAACATATTTTATGCTTCAAGCGCTATATAGATATATAAAATGATAATATTAATAAATAAAAAAATTGTCTTTTCGGTCAGCGGTCTTACTTTTCAAATATTCGTATTTGTATTATTTATTTTAATTAAAAATGATATAAGTAAGATTTCAAATTAAATCAGGTCTTATCAAAGAAGTATAGAAAGAAGCTTTCTGAATGTCAAACTACGAGACATAATTTGAAATCAGATGAACAAAAATAACTGCATAATAGAAAGTAACAATATCAGGCAAGTGGAATTTTTAAAAGCCACATAAATGAAATAGTCTAAACTGCAGAGAAAGATTAGATTAACATTAATAAATGTGGAAGCAATAAGAGAAGGTCTTTACTCTGACTGATGTCATATGACGAAACTTAATATATATATATATTTATATATATATATGTATATATATATATATATATGTGTATATATATATATATATATATAGTTAAAGTCACCGGAAATCGCTGGATGCGTGCGCAAGACCGGTCATCGAGGCAATGTTTAGTAAATGCCTATGCCTTGCTTTGGGTTCTATTGGTTGATATAATGATTAAGAAAAGGACCAATATTTAGCCACTTCCACGCTAGCAGTGGTAGTCGTGCAACAAAGTGCACCGTCCGCCAGCCCGCTGATAAATGCGTATGCGGCAAACAATGCGAATTACACAACTGCCACCGTTACATCACTCAACACGTGTTTCACCCCTCCACGGGGCATCTTCAGGAGTTATGTTACACCGATTAGTGCCAAACACAGAGTATACACAGATATACACAGAGTATATATATGATATAATGATGACTTGTTCACATTACTTATGTGGTATTTAGATATATGTACTTTAAAGGTAAAATGTAATTTTTTAATTGTAGTATTAAAACGTCTCAGTGTTCTTATAAATAGGACTATGTCCGGTATAGAAGGCTACACCGCTATGTCTTTAGGGTTTATATACTCTTTTAATACTAGGCTATCATATTTGTCCAGTTAGGAGTAACTTCCGGGATAGAATAAGTGCTTTGTTGGATTTTTATTTTTGACCTTTCATTCACATATTTGATTATCTGTTGTTCGTTTATATGCTTTCCTAAATTATATATCTTAAACACCGTTAAAATTACTTACCAATGAAGAATATTTTCTCGGAGGTGGCGAAACAATATACAAAAGAACCAGCGATTTTGCTAACAGTTGAAATTATTCCGAGAGTAGCATCATGCCATTTCAGATGTTTGCTGAACACGATCAAAGAAAACATGGTCCCTGTAAAGAAAAGACTGAGTGAAGAAATAAAAATGATAAGATATATAGGTAAAAGGATTAAAAGTACGAAAAGGACCAATATTTATCCACTTCCGCACATGCAGTGGTAGTCGTGCAACAAAGTGCACCGCCCGCCAGCCCGCTGATAAATGTTTATGCGGCAAACAATGCGAATCACACATGCTACCGTTAAATCACTCAACGCGTGTTTCACCCCTCCACGGGTCATCTTCAGGAGTTATGTTACACCGATTAGTGCCAAACACAGAGTGAGTTGTGAGTTTCTTAATTAGGGTGGACTTCCGCAAGGTAACGCGTGATTCCATTAAATACAGTTTGTACATCGACTTGACCAAATTACATCGGGTGCCAGTTCAAAACGTTTGGTTTAACCAACAATGCAATCGGTTAAATGTAGTTTCTTACTTAGGATGAATTTCCGCAAGGTAATGCCTGATTCCATTAAATAAAAGGATTAAAACTTATATGGCTGTTAATACGAATCTCTTATTCTGGATTTATAGCAAAGTTGTTATGTTTTTCGAAAGTAAGTTAGTTCATTTACATATTTTACTCTTTATTATATGTAAAGATACCGTAATCGAAATTAATATAAAATTGGCAAAAGAAGTAAAAGCGACGGTCTTATCGCGAATAACGAATTCTTCCAGACCATCCCTCGGTTGACCTTTTAACATAGAATAATAGAAAAAGCGCTGTTTAAATACTTTTGCTATCGTTAAAAGGGTTTCGGTTTATAGGACACCCCCAAAAATTCTGTCTGGATGACATTGAGCCTTGTTTTGAGTAAATATAATTATGGGTGTATATTACTTAGACCAAAATTTATAATCCTTCGAGATATACATATGTATATATATATAGATATATATATATATACATATAAATTTATATATATATATATATATATATATATATATATATACACATTTATATATATGTGTGTGTATTATATATATATGTGGAATCGAACGTAATATTATACGTGAATAGGAACGTCAGATAGTGCAAGCGAGAGGCGTGTAAGAGGAAGGGAGACAGACGACGGTTGAACGACGAAGGAGCGTGCGCAGTTTTAGGTTAGGAGTTCTTTTTAAAATAAATATTTCATCATTCAATCCCTGCATCTCGATTATATATATATATATATAAAGATATTTTACAAATTAATAGTCGTAGGTTGCCCATAAATGGACACAGGACATGGGTCTGCTGGACATGGGACTCCATAGATTTCAAAAGTACCGATTTGAATTGACCTGCATCCAACGTATTCCAACAACATGGTTTTTATTGTGAAGCTACCTGATTCTCATCATCATCATCATCTGCCCTTATTCACTATTCTCTTATTTATGTTTATATACTCGACCATCGCGAGAATGTACGTTTATTCCTGTGTTATGTTTTTTCCTAGACAGTTTATTTTCAATTACTATTAATACATCGCACACGGTGGTGAATGGACATTCCTTAAGATTCCAGCGGCCACATATTCTACGCGCTACTGCAACTAACTTGCTAATCCGCTGGACTATATCGAGTATTTGTGGTCGTTTATACATATCCTTATTACTAATTCGACCTCGTATAGAAGTCCCAGACATGGCCGTGTTCATGGTTCGCTTGCCACTGTTAAGTTTCTCGTGACGTCCGAAGCAAGAGACCACGTTTCTAAGCATGATGTTATATCCGTTAAAACAAGTCGTATGCATACATCTTAAGACACTGTGAAATATTGGACGAGATCTTTTATAGAAGAATAGAGATCCTCTCGGTTCTCCTGCTTTGTGTGGGGTAGGGGCGTTATAGTGTATGATAATTTATTACTCCTCTCTAGCACACACACTCATACAATGTCGTATCAGCAAATGTTGGATTTTGCGACGCTTTACCCCGAACTGTGGACCGCTCACCTAGCCCGCCCAACATTCCCAGCTCTGTTCATAACCGACTCCCCAGCATCCCCAGACGCCTCACTAAACGACCGTCCCCCAGCTCTACCGTCGTTCCCAGCGACGCCAGCTCAAGTTCCGACTCAGACATGGAGGTAGACACCGCCTCCAAAACAACCCTAAAGGACGACGAAAGCTTCATCCTCGTCCAAAGTAGGCGCAAAAGGACTAGGACGGCTTGCGCCTCCGACGGGGCCTAATCGGGGGAAGATTACCCTAGCCAAAAAAGCCACGAAGGGCCTCAAGTCCCCCGCACCAATATCCGCCCCCTCGCAAAAGGGCCCCGCGGCGCCTAAGCCACCACCGCCGATCATCCTCCAGGACAAGAATGCCTGCTGGCACTGGTACATTGATGGTAACCTTTGGTTTTTTACAGTTTCTCATTGTTACAGCCGCGTTTAATTCATTTATTATATTACAATGTAACCATAATATGTTTTAAAGATTAACATATGTAATTGTTATTTGCCTTCTAATCTACCTATTGTGTTTTGTAAGCTCCCTTGTAGATAATGAGTACTGTTTATAATCAATCACGCTTACTCGATGCGGATAGCAATCATTGGAATGATACATATTTGTTACTTTTGTTCCGTTATTGCGTCGGTTTCTTTTTACTATGTATGACACACGCACACACACGCACACACGCACACACGAACATGCACACGCACACGCACACACGCATACACACATACACGCATGCACACACACACACATCCACACACACACACACACACACACATATTACAGAATAATGACCGCGCATCGACAACTGTGTCGTAAGTACAGACGACCTGGCTAAGGACGTCGGAAGACATTGTATGCAGGTCGCTTTCTACTGGTCCTGGCTATCTATGAGGGGAGACCTATATCTAGCAGTGGACGCCCTGTGGCTGAAGTTATGATGGTGAAGAAAAGATGATGAAAGACACTGAATCTTGGCCGTTTCCAACCGGAACTATTGGAAATCTTTTGGATCCGTCTATACTTAACCGTGGACGTCCTAGCGTGAAATAATAGAGAATAATTAAATTTACTCTTCTTTCTAACTCGCTCATAATTGAAAAATAGATTTAATTTCATTGTATATCATGTAATCTTAATAAATAAATAATTTAAAAATCTTACCGACAGTATGTACAATGAAATTGTAGGTTTGAAAAATACTAAACTTCACTTCGTCCCAATTGAATCGATATCTCGTAGATATGTACAAAATCGATATCTCACCTGAAATAAAACATAAATTACATTATTATTAACGACACATTCTCAACGTATACTATCGGTTATATAGAGATACGTTCGGGATTTCTTCATCAGATCGAATGACGGAATCCGTAGAATGTCACATAGTCCAGCGATATGGCAAGTTGAATTGGTCACATAGTGCGTAGAACTGACGTTAGTTGGTGGTTAAGATTTTAAACAAGCACAGCGTTCCAAGTCCACCTGAGGTCGATGGACAACCTTTTTAAGAACCTCAGGATTTCCGTTCCAAAATGAGCACAGTGCTGATGATCAAATCAAGGTTGTCGGAAGACGATGGGTACACCCAGCCTTATTGGAAACTTATGGGGAAGCCAATAGACATCAGTGAACAGTTTACGGTGAAAATTATGATGATAGTACTTCGTTAAAAAGTTTAAAGTTATTCTGTGTTATATATTTATATACAATTATATATATATATATATATATATATATATATATATATATATATAACATATATAATTGTAAATGAATAAAGAGAAAAAGTATGGCTATACTCCGTAAATTAAAAACCATACATTCAATGATTAGGTATATACTCTGCTAGGTTTAAATTTTTTTTTGCTTTCAGTTTACACGTGAGATATCATAATTGATTTATTGTTTAGATTTTTAATAAGATGTATAACACGGCAGAGAAAATTAAGATTTTATATGAAATTTATTATTATATAATTAAGAATTTTGTATGAAATTTACTTACCATACATCGGTCCAAATAATACAGCGACGACCATTAAAAGTATGATAAGTCGCATTCGACGATTGTCCGAAGTTTTCTTGCAAATTGTCCCTAAAGTTATTTTTAAGTTGGTAAGGTCGAAGAATGTTCGGCAAAAGTAAAGAAAACCTTTTCCATCCTCCTGGTAAAAAAAAAACACTTAAAATTAACAACCACGCTTAAAATATATAAATACTCGAAGAAATATATGTCTGTTACACCGATATATATTGTTTTACAGGTAACCGTGTACAGTGATACAATATTACTGTAATCAAAGACTAACGTGTAATTGTTTTTAAAAACTTCGGGGCATTAGGAAGGCTGTTTTTTTTCCTAGATTGGTAGGACTGATATTTGCGATGCCTCTGTTTGTCAAAAGTTGAAATATCATTTGAATCGGTCCAAACTATTTTGAAAGATGTTTATATCTCAAACGCGACAATTCTCTATTGGTGTTAAAAACGCTTAACTTTTTGAAAAAAGGCGTCAAAACCCACAATACTCATTCCGCAAACGTTTTGCAAGCATCTTTTCGCTTGGTGCGACTTTTGGCTGTTCAGCAAACTCCAAGGCCAATGCAGTGCGCCTTTTTGACATGTTCAAAGAGATCAATACCGAATCGAAGATCTTGGAGGATATACCGGAAGCTATGGAAGAATCGATAAATTTTTTGCAAAAAATCATCAAAAGCTCGACTGATATCATTCCTCCACCACCGTATTCTCCTGATTTAGCTCCGTGCGACTTCTGGCTATTCAGAAAACTCAAAAGGCTAATGTGGGAACATCATTTTGACACGTTTAAGGAGATATCCGAAAGCTACGCTAAAATCGCTCATTTAATTGAAAATTAAGTACGGGGATTACTTTGGAGATGAAATTATTTGGAAGAATAAATAAAGAATTTACATTTTATAAACTAATTGACCTTACATCTTGTTCAGAGTATTATACTTTAGATATCTCTAAATAGCCGTATATAAAAGTATTTAAAAACAAAAACTAAAAATTGTATTATACAGAAAACATTTGTAAAGGATAAAAAGGTCTTGATCTACGATTGTTTTAAGGATATAATGAAAGTGACCAAAAAAGTGAATTTGTTGGGGGACCGTCTCTGTTCAGGAAAAGTTTACGTTATGTTTTTTATTCCATATCTTCGAAAACTGGACAATAAAAGATGATAAGTGTGATTAAGTACATTTTGTGTCTTTAATTAAATAAAGCTCTAATTCTTAAATAAGTTACATGTATTATTTATTTTTGTGTAATACTGCGACAGTACTTTTGACTGTAGCAAGTCAAGATTAGTTGATGATAAATAAATTACAGGACATTTGTTTAGTCCGTGAAAGAAAGCCCACAATAGATTGAATGACGACTTTACTATCTACGTTCAAACATGTTTAATGTATTTAAGTGGAATTGGAACGCACGATAACAGTACAAGCACAGGAATTAGATTATATTAGTGGATTAGCCTATCTCAAGGATTTAAATTTTATTGAAATTCTTTATTATATATGTTTTTAAGTTCTGCCAACAGACTTAATACTATGATCAAAAGGTAAGGCGAATTTGTTTATAAAATGTAAATTATTTATTTTTTATTAAAAATCAATTTCATCACCTTCAACACTTTATCCAGCCTTTGAAACAGTCGGAATAGTCTTTTTCGGATATAGCCTTCAAGTCCTCTTTGCTTTTTTTTAATATCCTGTCGTGTTAAAAACGGCTGAGGAGATTGTTATGCTAAATAGCCAAAAGTCGCACGGAGCCAAATCAGGCGAATACGGTTGTGAAACGATATATATCAAGTCTTTGACGAGTTTTTTTTCGAGTTTGCCGAAATTGAAACATTTGAAAAAACCAATGTAACTCGAAGATAATAAAACCTTTTAACAAACAGGTGCTTCGCAAATGGTATAGTAAGTCTTATCTACCCAAGAGAAAAAAAAACTTGCCTTCTTTTCAAATAATTTTACCTTAGTTTTTGTACTATGTTTGTGTCCAAAGCCTTCTGGTTGCCTATTTACTAAATAATCTTTAACTTACAGTAGACTCGCCAAACCATTTAACAGTACATGTAAATTATGCGAATACGTAACATTTTAAACAATTATAAAAAGGAATGTGCACGGGTTTATAACAGTCGATATAAATTATAACAAAAAAAAACATAATGTTTTATATTTCATGTTAAATAGACACTGATCGAAAAACTTTTATTATGGGCTTTTCTCGAATCAAGGCGCACTGCAGACATTCGTATTTTAAATTGAATGATTCCATTAAAGTGTAGAACAATATTTAAAAGAATTAATCAAAAGTAAATTAATATGTCTATAAAGGTTACAGAAATATCTCTGAAATAATAAAATTCTTATATTTTTTGCGATAGCACTTTGAAACGAAATGTTAAATAAATACGAGTAAAAGGGTAAAAGGTTATTTAAGAAAGAAATATTTTTTGTTTTTATTAATAATGTTATTTTGGAAATGCTGTATTAAGAAGTGTATTTAAAAAAGGAATATTAATGTAACATAAAATAAAAAATTTAAAATATTTGCTAGTATTGTTAAAACTGATTTATTTACCTTCGTCGAGTCCTTGATTCTGACGGTGTCTTTTAAAAAGAAAACGTTGTAAATTAAATTAGACACTTGCATAGTGCACGCCAATCCATAACACCCGTAAAATCCGTATGTCTTTAATAATATTCCGCTTATACTCATCCCCGTTGGGAGTCCGACTGTCATGCTGAAATTTATCATTCCCATACGAAATGTTCTGTTTTCGTTTGTTGTAATAGCGCTGATGTATGTAAATGTCATCAGAAATAAGAGGCACCAGCTACCGCTAAAGCCTTCTAGGATTCCTTCGGACAAAACAAAATGCTCCATTCGCAATTCATAGAAGAAGTATGTATTAATCATACCATTTATACATAAAAGGATTTGTCCTACGATTGAAATGATTATAAATATTTTCCTACGACCCGTTCTATCTGACCATGAGCCAACGAAAAGGGCTATTATACAAGGTATAGTTGCAGTGAGATAAGTTTTCCACGCCATAGCGGATGTAATCAATTTCTGTGTGTCTCTTTCGTATTCATTTTGAGTATCAACATTTTGTGAACGTAGAGAATCACAAATTTCACTTGATAGGTTTAAATTTACTCGACACGCTTTTTCAAGATTCAAATTCTGTGATGTAAGTATATTTAATATAGATGCAAGCACAAAAAAGAACATAGTAGGTTCAACTGTTATGTTACTCAATACATGAATAACGCTTTCTTTTGCTGTCCTTTTTTCTACTGGTGCTACTGCGATAATTTCTTTCACTTCCTCCCTAAGAGGATCTTTTTCACTAAACTCCACATCGTTTTTATTATTTTTAATATCTTCTTCAGTCATGTTTGTATATCAATTTTAATAAACGGACACAACAGTATATCTACGAGGATTATTTGAGACTGTTACTCGCAACGGCATAGACAAACGATTACTTTTATCAATATTTGATAAACCTAGCTTATTAATCACCCATATTTAATTGTTAATCATTGTATACTTATGTTTAAGAGTGTTAATTTTATTTATTTATTTGATAGTGGTGTTTAAAGATTTTTAACCGTGGTCGTGCACTATAAAACGCTCACTACACGGGTCAATTGTATCTGTATTTGTTCAGAAAAAACGTTTGCGTCATATTAATAAATTTTCTTCAGTATTGTATGTATTTCATATCTTTAGATTATTATTTTGTAAGATTAAGTAGCGGCCTATTGTCAAGTGCGTTTTGCAGTGGTTGCTAAGGCTTGTATACATTATATACTTATATAGCACGGTATATATACCGTAATATAGCACGCGTCTAATGCATAAGAGACTTAGAGACCAAAGAGGAGTTATATTACTGATAATGTAAAAATATTACCTTAAATATATTTGTGCACTGTTAGAAAGCCTCATATTTAGAGAATTACAGTGTTAGTATAATATATTTAGATTGAATATTGTCGCATAAGTGAACAGGGTCTTTTATATTCTTTTGTTCTTCTCCGTATCATTCATTCTTTCTTATAATTTAATACAGAATATCTTTCATTCTTTTCCATGCAGAATTTTACAATTTTATATTTATCATTTGTTTAACTATTTATTTATTCTTAATTACTTTTTGCTTGCTATATATATATACCACTTAGAATACATTTTTATTATCACAGTTATATTATTAATTTTTATTATTCTTGTTCCATATATAGTGTCGAGCTAACATTAATATTACAAAAAGATTAGTCCAAACATTTTAATGGTAACATAGATCAGAGCATCCAAGGGAACTTCGCTTCAGCTCTTAAATTCAATTATATTGACGGTTCGGAAGGTTGTGACCTAACTAAGGTAAAAGTAACTTTATGGATTTTCTGAAATAAGAGTGCCTAAGTGTATTTATCTCCTATTACATATATAGTTACTATCATTTTTGATATCATTAACACTAGAAGATATGATGATAGAAACTTCAGTACTATTTTTGTCATTGAAGAAAAACCTGACTGGTATCCTGTACTGCCTGTTGCAAGTAAGAAAATCCTGTTTATTATTTTATGGCTTAGCTATATTGATTCTCCTTTGAGATTATATTTAGCAAGTGTAGTCGCTACTCTATTAAAAAAATGTTTTACGTTATTTCATCTCGTTTGTTCAGTTTTGTATTTTATTTTTAATAAACAACGGCTGCTTGTTCATCTAAACTTTTTAAAGACTATTTTGGAATAACTATGTGTCTTAATGATAACACGATGCTAGAACTATTAAATATTTTTATAGATGTATTTTTTTATCTGTAAGCACGCACAATTTGCGTACAAATACTACAATTACATTGTACAAGTTTCAACAGTTAATTATTGTTCAGCTATCAAAAGGAACAATTAAAAGAAATTTAAATTTATGTTAAAGATTTTAGTTATTTCAACAAGTGAAAAAGATAGAAATACTACACTAGAAAAATTTTATTAGATAATCATAAGTGGTATTGTAGAGTATTTCGTTCGAGGTATTATATTTCAGATTTATATTTCTGTGGAATCCCAATTTTCGATGCGCCGCTGACAATGACTTCGCTCTTACGGTTCCAAGAATTTTGTTAAATTTCCTGCACCAAAGAAAACGTGAATAATAACTAACTTTAAGGTAAACACGAGATACAGATCTTGTAGATATTAGAATGTAGTTATTAGTATATATAAAAAATATCCACGTCATTATGATCTTAATTAAAAGTGATTATCATATTTTTATTCCTCATAAAAAGAATAGAAAAATTCTTAGCCAATGATCAATGCTTCAAAAAAACCTATGGTTGTTAGAAGCATTTATTACTGAGTAGTTGGTTCCGGGGTAAAATGATTCCCTTCTCCGGAAAATGTCTCAATCCAATAGAGAATATCACCGGAGCTTTCCGTAGAAAATGTATCGTCCCTCTACATATAATCCGTGTAGAGTTCAGAGTTTCTTATAATACAATATTTTCTGTTTCAAATCAAAACCATTGGTTGTGAATCCTAGACCTTTTCCTAGATTTTTTATATCAAAGGTTCTTAGCTGATATATCGGCATAACTTTTTTATTACACGGGTTTTATCTGCTCTATAAATGTAACGAAATCATCACTATCATTCTAGCCGTAGGGATTTCCACTTCGGGAATTTTCGCCTAGCGTATTTTTCTAATAAAACCGTTTTGAAGCGGCTTAGATTCAGCGTCTTCAGACTGCCTTATTTCATTCATCCACTTTACGGGTGGAGGTTCTACGTAGTTTTTACCGGAACGTGGTCACCATTTAAGAACTTTAACGCATTATTTAAAGAAATACGATGAAGAATTATTTTAATATAGAAAAGAAAAGGAATTAAAAATGAAAAATGTAAGAGAAGTGTTCTCGAGGTGAAGGTGAAGTAAGGAAGGTGATGTAAGAAAGAAAAATTAAGCATGGAAAGTAATAGAAGAGAATTTGACGAATAGAAGAAAGTGTGTAGAAGATAATTTGAAGAATAAAAAATAAGAAAGAAAATGAAACAGTCAGTGAAGAAATGTTTGAGAAAATATCGTCCCCGCGAACCTGAGAGAGGGGAATGAACAAGAAATCCTTGGGTTGTACGGACTTTATATTGAGTAATTTTTTACAATAAAAGGTACTTATTCTTTGATACAGTTTAACGAAATCATAGTATGATATAATGTTATTAATAAATAATATTTCTAATATTTTCACTTTTTTCTATTTTAAATATATAATGTTGCTTAGCTGTACAATAAAGTCTATTGCTGTAATAAAATTTAGTTTTAAAATTCAAATTATTGTTCAGTTTTAGAAAGTCTTTTAAGACTTTTGACATTGTTGAAGTACGCAATTACAGAGGTGCTTAATCTGATTCTCGTTTTACCTAGAATTTTTTAACGACTGTACAAGATTAATATAAATGATTCTAAGTCAACATTAATTAAATCAAGCATATTGCAAGAATCGATTAAAATAAAAAGACTTTTTTATCTATTTATTTATAAATATCTAAAGTTTTTAAATACTAGTATCGCTTAAAACTTAATTATAAATAATATTGTTTATTTAAAATACATTTACATTTCTATATGTTATTTTATTTTGATAAATCTCTTTCAATCTAACTTTCCTTTGCTGACAGCTAGTAAAAGAATTCTTTCAGGAAAAAATATCATAAAATATCATTGAAGACTTGAAACTGTATAATTGTTAAAATTTATAGATTATTTATTTGTCAAGTTTGTCTTTAGTGTTATCTCTGTCGCACGAAATACAACGACTCACAAAACGTCACATGGTAGTGTGGGACAAAGATAGTGCTCTACGACGCCGATATTAGCCGATTGTCTCTTTCCAAAGGTCGATGTGCAATAATCATCGCCGGGTGCTGTATGTAAATAAGTAATATATTTTTTAAATATAAATTTAAACGTCAATGGTCTTTTTCAAAAAAAGTTTCTTTGCAATTTTATCCGAACTTTTTTATAAATTTTTATTTGTTTTATAAAATTATTTATACAATACGAAATAATTTAACGTAAGTGCAATCTGTTTTACACTTTTATATTTAAAAAATAGTAAAGAATATCACGACAGATTGTACATTCTTATTTTCAGCATATGGTAGCCCACTGCAAGGTATAGGCCTCCCCTAAAATCGCTACAATGACTGCCTGCGACTTTCATTATGTCCTCGGTCAATCTAGTAAGGGGCCTGCCTAGATTAAACACGATATAAAGATTTTATCACTTGTAATAAGTTTACCTAACAATAGTTGATGTGATGAAAATTAGTTCAATTGCTGTTTTATAACATGTTTTATTAAATTTTCATAAATATATTTCAATTTAATTACTTATATCCAACAGTAACAGTAACAATGACTACAATCAATACATAAAATTATGGACTGTAAGCATTCCTGGATTGATCCAGATGATGACTTGCACAGATCTAAAGGAAAATCGAACGGATTGTTATTTCCAAGTAGATCGACTATCTTCGAGTGTCGTGCGTGAAAGAGTTACGTCCAATATTGAACGTTCTATATCAGAGGTGCTCAAACTGCGGCTCGCGGGCCAAAAATGGCTCAGTAAAAAACTATTTGTGGCTCTTATTATATTTACCCGAGTTCACTTTCCATTTTTGTATTATTACGAATAATTTTGAGGACATATCATGTTAAATGAAATACATGACTTATATTTCTCTGATTTTTTTTTACCTTTACTTCTGTCTTTATAATACTTTGTTAATTGCAGCTAGCGTAAATTTACAAATTTTCGAAAATGGCTCCTACTATAAAGGAGCTTGGCCTCTCCTGTTCTGTAGTAAGCGGGCGAGAAAGTCACCGCACTTATTATCGTAATTATAAGCAATATACATAAACGCTTCCGTAAAATTTACACTTGAAATTGATTAAATTATTCGATAAATCTTATGATTGTTTACTTATTGAATTATCATTTATTATCGAGTACTTAACAAAACAATGATCCCACTTAAATAAAATATCTATCAAGAAGTTCTACAACTAACTTAGTGTTAAAATATTTGAGAAAATATACGAGTTTATAATTTCCCTATCTCATTCTCTATTTCTATTCCCTTCAATGTTTCCGGTAAATAGTTTTTGTGTACTTTAGAATTTTCTTCATCTTTCTTCTCTTCGGCTTCCAGTGCAGTTTTTCTCGCATTCTTTAATTCTTTTCTATGTTCAATGAAGAAGAACCTGAAAAATAATTGTATATTTATATATTTCATATCTCTTTTCTTAAAACATATGGTTCATACAAAGTAAAATGTAGTATTGGCATAGATGGTTTTAACAATAAAACATAGCAAGATGATGGATTTTGTGTACAAGTAGTTTCATTACTATCGCAGTAGATGTTCCAAGGAATATTAAAAACCACTGAGTAGTGAGTATCACATTCAGTATAGATTGTGTGAAACGGTGTGGTTCTCCCGTAATGTGCGACCATTTGCGAGTGTTTTCTGTTTTATAACGCACCTTCTGACATACACAATAATCAAAATAAATTAAAAAAATAAAAATAGAGCATCTCCGTAGTGTATTTAGAAGACGCTGTGAAAAATTGGCTGTATCAAAGTTTCGACTGTAAAAAGTTTGTAATTTATTTGTAATAAACGGAATCCGATTTTTAATAAAGTTTCGCAAAAGTAAATTGACGGAAAAGGCTTAATATACCATAAACGAATATTTAAAAGACAATAACTCTTGGCAGTGATGTCGCTTCATTATTTTGATTTCATTTAGGCTATATCTGATAAAATGTATCTGTGTTTTTGAACTATTAAAATATGTGCTGTTGTGGAGTTTCTTCCTGCTTCTTCTACACAACTATAACACCTTGCGAAACAAAGTAGAGACAAAAATAAATAGATAAAAAAATAAGTTGCAGATCAATAAGTTCTGTTAAAAATTCAAATGTTAAATAAATGAGTTTTATCTTTATTTTTATCTGTTTTAATCAAAATCAAACTTCATTGGTATATGAGGTCCACATTTAATCATAGTATCCATACTCATAGTGACTTAGCGATCTTATTTTTTGTGTTTCAACTACCCCAGGCATCTAAAGTTTTGTATTCGTAATTATATTGTTTTAAAAAAATATAAAGTTTTAAGTAAATATTTAAAAATAATTAAGGATATATATGTTCTTTTGTTTATCACGTTACAGAGAGATCGTTAAGTTTTGCGGTATATTAATGCACTTACGTGAGTATAAAGGCGGCGGGAACAATGAGAGATGCACTAATGAGGAACACCGCCCCAGGAAATACGTGGAGCGTCTTCATGTATACCCAAGAGTAGAATGGATGGAATACGAGAGATGCAAGTGTCTCCGTCAGAGAAAATAATGAGTTCATTTTGGCTGCAACAAAGGTGAAATTTAATGATTTTGAAAATGGAACAATTATTTTTTTATATTTGGAAATAACATTCGGGGTTAAATAAAACGGGTCGACGACAGGTGATTCTCGTAAAATGCACCAATCAATACAGACTTGAAACTATTCTTTACGTGACATAGTATTTTAATGTCCTATTCACTATATAGTATTTTTTTTCTATTTTTTCAATATCATCCATATTTTTAAACGGTTTTATTTAGTTCGACTCGTACGGAATTTGTTTATTTGGGTCAAAATTAGAAATTGAAATTTAAGCACCTTCCCGTTGTCAGATTGATCTGAAATTTGGTACACACATTTAATTTAGATAATAATACAATATAATAAAATCAATAACATTATATACCTAAGATGGCCGACGATACAAAATGACGGATTACATATTTTTTCTTAACCCCCTCAATATGGGTATCAAATGAAAGGGCTACACTAGTAAAACACGATGATTATGTCAAAATTAAAATTCAAGATGGACGCCGTTCTAATATGGCGGACTAGGTACATATTTTTTCACAACCACCACAATATGGGTATCAAAAAACCGTTTAACCTAAAAGTTTTTAAATGTGTTTATAAGTATAATTATTGACATATTGCTTTATTACATAATTTCAATATATAGTTATAGACATTAGTATTGTTTTAAGCTTGTCGTAATTTTTATTAGACTAATTTTTGTTTCTCGTACTGACACAATTTTTATTTCTGATAATATATTTGTATTATAACATTACCTGCCAGTAGTCTCAAGTCGTATCGTAAACTTTTGACATAAAACTTTTTTACAATTAAAAAAAATAAGATTGTTGTCTTCTATTAGTTCTATTACTTTTATTGTTACCTCATTTTTATCACTTTTTGTGTTAGTGGATAGTTTTTCTTTAACTATATATTTATCTATATTCAAATTGTAACTCAGATTAGTAAACAACATTTTATTTTGCCTGTACTATGTGATGTGATAGTAAAAACGTTATCTGGTATTAAGTGTTTATCCTTAATATGATAATATGTAGTATAATCACAAAGGCACTAAATCCACAGTGCCTTTCGGCTTTAATTATGATGATTCATAGAAAGTCTGAAATAATTAATCTAGTTCGTTTTGCTTAGTATTAATGACTGTGCATGTAAATAAAAAAATGATAACAATTATAGTCTGTGATGATCGTATTACGATGTTAAAAAGCAACTGTAAAAAAGATTCTTATGTACTCAACCAAAACTGACTCAACCAAAACTTGGCCGGCAAGAATTTAAAAAAAAAAGAAAAAATAATTAATAAATTTTATCTATCTTGAAATGAAATTACCCATGTGGTTCAAGAGTGGAAACCCAAGTAGACAGATGGTCTATTTTTTATTGAATCTATACACCATAGAAATTAACTTCGTACCTTTGTTTTTAAAATAATCTAAAATAAATCCCAAAAATTTTTTTACACACGATTCTGTATGGCATCGTGTTTACTAACCTAATTTACTTTAGCGTCTAAAATTATTTCGTAACTTATTTTTTTTAATTACTAATGTCTTGTTTATTTTTCACAACGCCATAACAGTGTTCAGTTTTTAACACTATGGTTCGTCCTATCAAAGATGACCCTGTTTAGGATATCGGAAAACGCTAGATTCAGGCGGCTTTCAATCAGTTTTATTAAAAACCTATGAAGAAGACATATCCAGCAGTTCTTTTTTACAACGAAGTTACTTTTATACCTATAGCCAATCATCTATATAGTACATAAATTTAAAATTATTCCTAAACATGTATGTGTATTTTATTTACATATTTATGTATTATTGTTTAAATCAGTGTCTTTTATGTACTTATCATTTTGATCTGATATCATTTTTTTCATTCCTAGGTTCCAAATCTTTTAAAGTGAAGATACTTTCCGTTAATTACCGCTAAAATAGAATGAATAACTCTGCACAAAATAAATTGTTAACTAATAATAAGAAATAGATAAAGAAATGTGTAATAAAGAATTAAGAAAGTAAAATAAATGTGTAAATAAAGATAAAATAAATCTAAGATAAAATTAAAGAATAAAAATAAATAAAATGTAGCTAGCCACCTTAAAGTAAGAAGATGACGGAAGAAAGAAGGTATAAAAGAGCAAAACGAAAGATATTGTGAAGGAGAAAAGTAAAGAATAAAAAATATTGTGACGCGTGAAAGAGAGTGATAAATAAAGAAAATACTGAAAAAAAAATTATTGAATAATAAAGTCGCTGATCCCAAAAAGTTAGGGGTACGAGAGGCCCCCAATAGCCGGGGCCATAAAAAAAATACAATAAATATAAATTAAAAAACCAAACCAATTATCATTTACGATTATACTGCTTCAATATTATGTTATGTCCGATATATAACGAACAGCTATTTATTCATTTATTTAAAACTCTTTATTGTAAATGGAAATATATACTATATAGTTGCATAATAATAAAGAGAGAAGTACAATGGGCGGTCTTATCACACGAAACAATTTCTTTCAGGCAACCGTAATATGTATCATGTATATTTACGCAAAACATACGTATATACAAACACATATATATGGCATACATGTATTCATATATATTTATAATAAATACAGTATATACATAATTATAAACACAAAACTGTGGTAAAACTTACCGATTTCTTGTTTATCGACGATTTTAGATATTATTGAACGTAGAGATGTTATTGTTGTACCGTTTAGTATCTCAGCAATAGGTACTGAAAAAGAATGTAAATAAATATTTTTGTATTATATTATAACGATATAATATAAAGTTGAAATTTTCAATTTGAAGTGGCGGTTCACTGCCACTTAGTACGCAAAATTAATACCCGCTGGAGCCTTAATGTTTTGCAGTGGAGATCACGAAGCAAGCAAAAGACATTCACCCAGGAGTAAAAATTGTTATGGTTGTCATAACTCTGAATGCAGTATACTTCTAATCGATCTTCATGGAAATCTGTAGAGGAGATCTATTTCTAGTAGTGGTCATTCTATGACTTAACTGATGTCGTTGATTATAATAAATGGTTAATTGTGATTATTTTGTTTTGTTTTATTCACTAGGTTGAGTCAACAAAATATGCATTGAATTATTTATTCTGTTGAATATGTTTATATGTAATTTTAGTGTTTATTTTATGGAGCAGTGAAGTCAGGATAGTCATTGTACTTGAAGTAATTGTTATTATTTAAAATGTTTTTTAACAAACAGTGACATTTAAAAGTAAAAAATATTTAATTTCAAATATTCCCAATCGATGCTCCTATTTCGATGTTAATGCCTAGAGGCTATAAGATTGAATTATTACAAAAACGAGGCAAAATTCTATATGTCTTTAAGACAGTTATATGTTTAGATGATGCAGCTGTTAAAACCAAAATATCAATATACAGCGCATGCTGAAGTCCAAATCAAACTCTCATAAAATAGTCATTATATATTATGATTGTAATTGTATTTAATGAATTGGTTAAATTGGCAGTGTGCAGTTTATATAGTGCGCAAAACAGTGGGCATCTGGGGACTTAGGTTATTGAGTAGAGACCACAAAGCACTGTAGCACTTCCATCTACAAGGAGGACAAATAACCTCCTTAAGTTCCTCTGAAAACGTGGAATGCTGTCCGATGTATGAATATGAATGAAGTAATAAAATTAATATAAAAGGTAAATTTAAAATTCAGAAGATATGGCGATAGTGTATGTATGGAAAAGAATGGGAAGGAATGAAAGTCAATGTGAAGTAGAAAAATGAAAACAATTGGTAGACATTAAAAAGGATGTAAGATAAAAGAATATGTGAATAAATTATCAATATAAAAAGATCCCTGCTGGCACATGGTAGTGGAGTAGAGATGCCTTAAAAACTGGGTCATTAAATACACTCTTATTAGATATTTATGAGGCAGATCTTTCTTGAATCTTGAATTTTCAATTATTTTTTCACTTGAAAATTTTTACAATATCTTAAAATATATACAAAAAAAAGTTGAATGCAGTTATTAAAGTTCACAAATTTTTGCGTGATGAAGGTAGAAATTCATTTTATTAAACGGTTTTATTTAGTTCGACCCGTACGGAATTTATTTGGATCAAAATTAGAAATTGAAATTTAAACACCTTCCCGTTGTCAGATTGATCAGAAATTTGGTACACACATTGAATTTAGATGACAATACAATATAATATAATCAATAATATTATAAATCTAAGATGGCCGCCGATACAAAATGGCCGATTACGTATTTTTCCTTAACCCCCTAAATATGGGTATCAAATGAAAGGGCTACACTAGTAAAACACGATGATTATGTCAAAATTTAAAATTCAAGATGGACGCCGTTCCAATATAGCGGACTAGGTACATATTTTTCTATAACCTATATGGGTATCAAAAAACCGTTTAACTTAAAAGTTTTTTAAATGTATTTATATGTAAATAGACTCACTTAAATACAACTCTGTGTTTGTTTGAACGAACGAAGTCCATACAGAACCAACCAGCTTACTGCCCATCGATACAAGGCACAGAAATGAATCGTCAACCTGCAATCGCTTGCTAAGAATAGTTATGGTAAACATTGTACCTGAAAAAAAAAACACCGGATATTTCTCATGTACATACATCATACTATGGTTTCATATGTATCTGTAATTTAATTAATTAAATAACTTTTTGAGCAGACAACAAATGAGCTTCTGGAAACCAATAAAGGCAGATTTGGACGGTACTCGTGTTAACAAATCACCGTTTTAAAGTCTTCGGAAAACCATCGAAGCTGGTATCTTGCAAAAGTTCTTATTGGAAATCTAGGGAGGCTTATATTCAACAGTATCTTACGGTTGAAATGATTATGAAGATGATGAATTATATATACTTATATACCTCGCATTTATATTTATATCAAAACAACATTTGAACTTTGTATAATCGGAAATAAAAATTATAATGTAACAAAATAAAAAGACAAAATGGAAATGATCCCGTCTAAACTTCTTAAGGAAAAAATCGAGCAGTGGTAGCTCAGCGGTAGAGGATTGAGACTTCCGATCGTAGGTCCCTGGTTCGATACAACGTCATATAATTCACACTTTGTACATTAATTATACAGGATTGCCGCTGCTTACATAGAAGTTTCCAGAGGATTCAGCATCCAATGCGTATCCAATGTGTATATGCGCCAAGTCACTTGCCAAGCGTGGTGTATTTTATATCACCTATAGATATCTTAATGGGAGGCTTGTAACAGTAGGCATTTATAAGTTGAAACGACAAACATTGTAATGCCAGATATAAATCCACGTTCCAAATCAGTTGTCTATGTTGTTCTTTTAGAATATCGTGAATTCGCAAATTAGCGAAAATTATGACAGGTCTTGTTGGAAATCTACAGAGGTAGCTTATGTTAAGAAGTAGATGTTCTAAGGCTGGTGTGGTGACATGTTAAATATATAAAAATTAAAATAAATTCAAAATGAAATGTTTGTACATAAGATTCTAAGAAGAAAAACAGATTGTAGTGCAATTATTATATATCACGGTAATTTGTTTTACCCTCCTCGTAGAATATCCGTGTTTCACCCCCACTTTCTAACATTGTACTCAAATTTGCTAATTAGCGGTCTAATACTGTCAGTATGTTCACCGACTCTGTTCATCGCTTTCTTTACAATGTTCTAAATTATGAATCTGAGTGAATACTTAATATATTTTTTGATAGATCTCACTGCTGATCAAATGGAATTTGCAGATTGAGACATGGGTGTAAGGCGGCGGAGCGCAGAGAACGCCTAGCCTAACACCAGCTACGAGATATCTTCTGCTTTAGTGCTATGAAACTAGAATAACAGATGTTGACATGTATATTACATAAATCAAGAATAAAATCAAATTGCTCGATATATCCAATGCGAGTCGTATCAACAAGTAGCGTGAAGTACGTCAAGAACGTTTAGTTTTATAAATGTTCAAAGTGGGTGAGAGAGTCGCCACACCTGTTTTAAGGCTGTGAAAGTCGATCACTCCCGGGAGAGCCTTGGCTTGGGCAATATAAACTACTGTTTCATCGGTGAAGGCCTAATCCCTAGAATCCCTTTAAATTACGGTCATATCATTCTGCCATGGATTTTATATGGAACATTTTTTTTAATTATTTTTTGCCTTGTTTTCGTACTCATAACGTATACAAAATTTAAAAATCACATTTTTCAGTTAACTACAGTATTTTTTAAACATTGATTGTTCGCCATAGAAACAAGACATCTAAACTATTCAACACAAAAAATTAGTAAATTTCAAGTTATCTTTATTAAGTGTATTTAATCTAATTGTTATGTTATGTAAGGAAACACTTACCAATTGCGTGCAGTATAAAAGAATAACATGTGTAGACACTGAATTGGACCATATCCCAATTAAGACGATTTCTAACAAACAGATAGAAGACCGAATGTTCCGCTGAAATAATTGAAAATATTTAGAATCACAGAAAGGTGAAAAAATATTGAGATGGTAACATAGATAATTGTAAGTGATGTTTTGCCTTAAAGATATCTGTTTTACAAAAAAAGGAAAATAAATTTTACATGTATTTATATATGCTTAATTTTTTATCGTGTGGAAATCCTGCATGGGTGACCCCTCCACCGTCTTTTTCAACGCATTTTGTTAAAACTAAGTGAACGCCTTCGCTAATTTAAATTTATATCTGTCTTGTATTGCTTGACTCGATTGGCTTATTTGTTATTAATGCCTTATTATTGCATTCCAATAGCAAAAAGTTAAAAAATGTAAATTGATTTAAAAATGTTTGAATGTTGTAAATTATATTTGAAATAAATTATTTATTTTGTGATCGATATGTATTAACAGACACAGCTGTTGAACTTAATTATAAATTAGCTGTCAAATGCGCGAAGTTGATACTCGTAGAGAACTGTCAAATGCGCAGCTTCGATTATCAATCTATATATATATAAATGAATGATTGTCTGTATGTCCTTTATACAATCGTAAACTATGCATTTGATCATCTGACAACATTTAGTTAAGTTGTTGTGTATAAGCTCACAAAGGTTTCTAAGTTAGTGTGACCAATTTTGACAGATGGCGACACTGTCATTCCAACGAATTTCATATATTGCCGTGACAGTTGACGCTGATTTGAATTGAAACGAAAACAGCAAATCAATTATGACGTTTCGAATTATAGGTGACATAGAAATTTAAGTAAATTGTGAAATTTCACACAGACAAAGTCGCGGGTATAGCTAGTACCTGTTAAAATTTTTAAATTTCTGCGCCATTAATTTTTTTTTATTAAAACTTTATACGGAGTATTACGAAAATATTTAAAAAACATATGCTCAAGTTAGGGCCCGTCTAATAGTAATAAAGATAAATTTTAATGTATATACGAGACAGCTACTTACCCATTGAAGGTCCAAACAGTATGAAGACACTGAATAGCGTCAGCAGCACTTTAACCCGTCTGTTGAACGGTCGCCGACGAGTTGCTACCCCAACAGTGTCGATTAGGTGTGAGAAATTTAAGAAAGATACTCGAGGAGTTCCAGAACGGTCTACCTGTAATAGAAAACAACGTTACTTAGTAGTGTTACATGATTTTTGAATTGATTCTATTTTCCTGATGTGTCTCATTTCTATTATAGCAAAAGGGAAAGTATTTGCAAATATATATAAATAGGCAAATACAAAAAAAACTTTCACCTCAATCCTATAGGATAACCTAAAGTTTATTGTACCTATAGATGTTTATTGTCATCCAGATATTTTAGTGAAGAAAACCTCATGACAAAGTAATTCATATTTAGTATATAGTAAATATATAGTAATCTAGTACTTAAAAATAGCGATTTATTCAAGTTTAAATAAATTGGTAGTTCATCTGTAGGCTACAACAAGTTTGTATGTAGTTTTGTACAATGTTTATTTTTAAACCAAATAATTTCTATAACATTTCATAGCTTTAACAACGAAATACAAGGAAACACCAACAATATTGCTGCCAAAAAATATCCGATTAATCAGTTTTTCTATTTTCAAAGTAATAATAAATATAATAAAAGTAATAAGTAGTTTTTAGAATTGATTTACTGTTGTACGACTGCACTTTGGGTAAAAAAAAATTCATATCATTGCTATTATGTTTCGCTCAAATAACAAACATTCGAAATACAAATCAATTGATTATAGTTCTCGCTATATAAAAACAAAAACCATAAACTAAAATAGTTGATATATTAAAGACGGTAAAAAATATTTTTCATTGTTATTACAAATGTTATCCTAACTGCATTAAAAAAAAAAACTTATAAACTAGTAGTATAAGTAGGCGTAACTTACAACTGCTTATGAATTATGAATCCTTCATTTTATTCGAAAAGAAACTGCAAGCGTACTTCAAACGAAGTGACAAGAAACTTGACATTTGCTATTTTCAAAAAAAAAGTTGTAGTCCTATAGACGCCCACTGTAACGTCAAGAACTCCTCCAAAGATATCTAAGGGGATATCCCATAATCGCCACCCTTGGCGGGTTGGCGATCGCAGTATGGTATAATGATGTGGAATGGTCGCTGCTGCCCGTCCTCTAGAATTTTCTAGCAAAAATCCAACATCTTCCGATGACTTTAACAAGGTAGTATGTTTATCTAGTGCCGTGATTCCCAAAGTGGTCTATAACAACCCTTAGGGGTTTATGACAACCTGCAAGGGGTCTACGTCAGCGAAAAAAAATTTGGGGGTCCATGAAATGAAAATGGGGGTCCACGATAGTGGATCTCAACACACATACTGATAGTACCTTACCTACTTACATCATACTATCTTATAATATCAAAACATTTACATTATTTATAAAAGTACCTATGAAGAAAAAAAATTAATTCTTATGTTATTTTATTTATAGTTTATTTTATGTTACGTATATTTTACATAACAGATACAAAATTTTATTTTGAATAGTTTCAATTTAAATTCAGTTAATAAATGTATAAATTAACATGTGTTTTTACTTTAAGTTTTTAATACTAAACTTCACTACAGTTAGAAATTTACAGGAAATCAATATCAGGTAAGTAGGGGGTCTACCCAACACGGAAAAACATGGCAAGGGGTCTACGACACAAAAAAGTTTGGGGAACTCTGATCTAGTGAGTGGTTGTACGCTACGCCTGCCGTCCTATGGAGTATTCATTATATTTAAACTCAATTCTTTGCTTACATTGTACGTGTTCATGCCACAGGAAGTGAAAAATTACGATACAGACTATTAAATTTCCATCAACTTTTAATACTATACAATACGTACTTCCGGAACGAGGTTTATAGAACCATCACTTATGTGACGTGTTGATTTCATGCTAAATTTTTTAAAAACATTTCTGTACGTAATTTACGTTTTCGAAAATTAAAAATAAAATCGGTTTAGTTCTATTCAAAGATCACATGTCATGCCTAATAGAAACAAAAGATTTTAAACTGATTTAGACTGAGCGATCTTTAAATATACTTAATTATTAGAGGTTCCCTGTTCAGAATTTCTGCATCGTTATTGGTATACATAAAAAAAAAACAAATAAATGATTGTAATTATTTAATGATTGTATAATAAAATTTTATTTTAAAAAAGCCGATGTGAGAGACCTCACCAAAACTGGAAACTATATTAAAATATATTTTCATTTTTTAGATTCGATTTTGATTTTTCTTTAACTGTATGCCACGTATGTTTTAACATGTATGTATGATATGGGATGTAGTTTTCTAGAAGATTCTATAAATAAATAACAAACATGCTATTCAACCACGAAATTGACAATAAATAGTACGATAGTTGCAAAGCAAAATTCGGAAACAATATAACGAACATATAAACGAAAAACAAATAAATGCTTAAATCAAATGCATATACGAAAACACAGGCAAAGTACGTAAAATTACATTTGGCCAATTGTTAATGGATATCATAACTTCATTGCTCAATATTATGCACAACAACGTTCGCTTCGTATTATAATATCGATTTTATGCATAAATACATATTAACATACAATATTCCGTTATGTTAAATAACAATTCAGATAAATTGTAATATTGATTTAATATTCCGAGTGCCTTAAATAAGACATAAGGAATATTATTAGTTTACACACAACTCTTCTCTAACGATAACACAAATTTTCATTTTGGTTTTTTTAAGTTTAGTTTTAGTTTAATTTCAAGAGAGTAAGTTATAATATTCTTATTTTTTCTCAAGTTAAACTAGCGTTCAACCTAGTCCAGCTTATACAACGAGATCTGGCAGATATGTTAAACTTAAATTGTATAACATGTTGTCGATATTAAGTTCATACTAGATATCAGGTTTATACTAGAAAATAAATTTTGTTAAACTTCAGAAATAGTAGATTAAGATTTAGCACTGGTGACAACATTCTAAACTTCTGCTTGTGATTCGGCACGTATAATTAAAGTTGAATGAAATTGCTTAAGTTTGTTTCAAGTTACAGCGCGACCTTTTCACTTAAGTATATAACATACGTATAATGTTTAATAGATACTAAATGTAACAAAGGATATTTATAGAGAAACCTATTAGCACGATTCTAGTATTTATTGTAATAAATATAATAAATTGTTAGTTAGTAATTTTTTATTGAAGATAAAATATCATTTCACGCAGTGAGTATAAATATCATATATTATAATTGTAATATTATCTGATTACTATATCGCAAGCTAATCCACGATAACCTTTATATTAATAAAATTAATTGATATTAAGATTATTTGACGGTCCGCACAATGAACAATGATTTCATTTTCACAATGTTAGAATAAAATGTTAAACAATTTCTTAGTAACTTCTTTTAGTTTTAATATAGACAATTGTTATAAATTTCCTATATTCATAACTTCTCATATGCATTGTTACAAAATGCTGTGGACAATGTAATTCAATATTACATTTTTAATTTATGATTTTATTTTTATATACAGATATCGACTTCAATCACATATTTAAAACATTCACTATTTATTATTTTTGACAAGTTAGTTATGCGAATAACGTTTGAAATTAAAAAAAAGAATAGATCAAAATTTTCCACTTACCACGGGACAGCCTTTGTCTCGCAGCCAATCGTCGGGTTCTTTCAAACAGATGCATCCATATATTAGAACAGTAGTGAACATTACAGCGGTCATAGAGAAAATTCCATAATAACCCATTTTTTGTAAAAGTATCCCACTTAACCCAATCCCAATTGGTAGACCAGCGGTCATGGAGACACTCACTAAACCAACTCTAAATGTCCGAGATTCTTCAGATGTAATATCACTGATGTAACTGAAAACTCCGAGGAACATGGTCACCCAACCTCCAGCGATGGAAGGAAAGATCGTTTCCATAAACACAGTTGCTTGGACAGGAATTTCGTAGAAAAAGTAAACGTTGATCAAATTACTAATAGAAGTTACGAATTCACCGAAAATTGGTAGCAATATGCAAATTTTTCTTTTGCCCGTTCTATCGCTCCATGCACCCAAAAACATTATAATTATACACGGTAATGCTGTGTGAATAAAGCTTCTCCATATATCTATAGAAGAAATCAATTTCTGTACCTCTCTTTCATATGCTGAATAGTTACCTGGCGTTCTTTTAATCAGGGCTTCACAAATTTCGTCTCCAAAATCAAAATTCACTCTACATGCTTTGTCCAAATTGAAATTGCTCATTGCAAACCTTGATATTACACTTGGTATAATTAAACCTGCCAATAAAGGTTCAACTGTGATATTGTCTTTGATATGACATATTTTCTGTTTGAAAGTTTTCTTTACGTTTTTATCTTTATCATCATCTTTCAAAGGTTTTTCTTCTTTGTTCTTCTTTAATTTTTCATTTTTGTCAGCCATTTTAACTATTTTTTTCAATTTACATCAATGTTATTTCCATTTCTTCTAATACACGAACGATGACTGCTATGATAATAACACAAAGCACGTCTGTAGCTAACACAGTAATTGCTTGTATTATTTGTTTACCCGATATGTTTGTATGATATCAATTAGCCGTAGATAATGATAAAACATAGAATGTTGATTATTGGCTTTTGTGATATATCGGCTGGATCATTGTGCACTTATTTATATATACTATTAGTGTTTTCAAGGAGTTTTTATTATTTAGATAACAATTGTGATATTGACACTACATTTGCTACTTGTAAATGTTATCGTAGTACAATAATGTACATGTTTAGCTATCACAACATTTTTATGTACAATTTAATACAAATAAAGAAAATATATTATAATAAAAACATGAAAATCTACGAACACTTTAATTAACACGTTAGATCCAAGTGAGAGTCAGGTAAAATAATCAATTTCGAAGTAAATGTAGCAAAAATAAGCTAATTTTACACCGATATTTTGATATTAATTTTTAGTCGAGCTTATGGACTTAAAAATATATAGGTAGATGGTACATGTTGGTTCTAAAAACTTGTTTCGGATAAATTCAATCACCTCAATAACTATTTCATCTAAAATATAATTTGCACTTATCACATCTAAAAATGGGATAAACAATAATTCTATATGTATTTCTAAAAGTTAAACATATCTTTGCACGGTTCACTTGTTAGACGGGATTTTTTAAATTTTATAACTTTTCACACGAAGCTATTCACACTGACGCCTCCAAAGTGCAACGATGCTTAACACGTACTGGTCTTCAATAAACATTCTAATGACCATTTTATAATGAGCCATAATGACAAAAACGTTTGACATTTAATTGATACGTCAATAAGACTTGTTATATTTGGCACAAGACCTATCTTCATCTGAGTATGATATTTAACATAAATTGTATTTACTCGTATTGTAGACCTGTTTTCACACGATGTGTTGTTTAAATCGCATCGAATTATAAAAATATCGAAAAGTTGGTATTTAATATAGATAGAATGGTTATTACTAGGATAGTTCTAACAATACAATTTGCAGCTAATCTATCAATGTCACATACGACAAATTACGATAAAATTTTATACTGATTATAAAATGTTTTCGTCTCGGATTGGATTATGCTTATCTAAACTTTTAATCACGACTACTGAAGCAACTGAATAGGCATAGTAAAATTATAAATCCTAATACACAGCATTATGGAACTCTGGTCAAATATAAATACAAAATATCTTTACTCAAGTAGGCATTTACACACACTTTTGAATTCTCAATTATTTTAACATTATAAGTAGTAAGCTACCAACGTCTTGAAATGCTGATGTGCTCAGAACAGGTAACCAGTAGTTAAATAGTTAATTATTTTAATTGTTTTATTTTTAATCCTGTAATTGATTCGACAAATCAAATTCCACACATTCGATCTATCATATACCTTTAAATATGGATTTAATGCTAAGAAAAGGAAGGTCTGTGATACGTTGTGGAACTTTATATGTGCGTACAGTCAGAATGTAGTGACAATTTTTTTACATATTTTTTTAAACAAAATCTAGGCGTTACAAATTTATTTGTATTTGACGTATCTATTACATGTCTGTTAACATAGATTGTCACATTCTGGGCAGAAGATTAATGACAAAACTAAACACAATATCAGACATGCAAAGGTAGTTCGCCACGTAATGGCGACACAGTCGTATCTCCAATTACCTACTTTAGCAATTGCCCTCAACCGGAACGTCCTTTATAAGTGCATAATAGAAATAGACGGCAGTAATAAAGATGGTTTCGGATGGTCATTTAGTTTGATCTAATTTGGCTGTCGAGTATATAGATGGCAATGTGGTCACGTAGTAAAATTTACAAATCAAAATCCTAAATAGCTTCAATTGATCAACTGTTAATCAAAAGATCTTTGTTCTTACTGCAGTTACTGCGGTATTCACGCGTAGTTAAAATTGCAAAATGTTTTTTCGTGTGATGAAAAGTGGTCTATTGACAATAACGAATTGTTTATAAGTTGATTTGTTTAGATATCTAGTATTTCCATTGGTGATATGTTTATCTATATTATTTCGGTACAAGAGTTCGTCACTTAAATCGACAGTTATTATTATTATAATGGCTTGTTTTTATTCCACATTAACATAATCATAAGTGTAATTTTTTTAATGGTTCCCGTTATTTGAGACCTCTCTCATATCTTATCTTATTTTTGGGAATAGGACTATTTTATCTTTAATAATTTTTTTACATTTTTTTATTACCATTAACTTCTATCAATCTTCATATTATCATTCATTCATTTTCTATCATACATTACAAAATCTTACATTGTCATTTATTCTTATTTTCTTGCTTGCATCACCTCTCATCCTCTCCTTAATTATCACAGTATAGGGTTTTTATCACAGAAATCTTCTTGATTTTGAATATACTTTTCTCCATGGATGATCTCTGTGTTGGCTTAATTTTTTCTTTTACCCGATGTGTAACTCCATGTCTGGTATCTATATAACGAGCTAGGTAGAAGACACGTATCAAAAACAGTGAATCGACAGTAACAAAGAGTACATATTTATAGCCAGATCCGTAAGGCAAAAATAATAATAAAGAAACTACATGTACCAAAGTACAAAAATTAAATGGTTGTTTATGTTTAAAATAAATAACATTTTAATTAAACGTTATTACTTTGACGGCATTTAAAATTTTGTTGACATAAAACATCAATAATTTCATTCTCAAACTAGACTCGGATTTGAGAATAGCTAGAATATTAAATATGTGCATATAATCTTAGTTTGATGAGAAAAAATATTATCAACCGAATAAATCGCACAGAATTTTTAATCCAATTTAGTTAAATCAAAGATATTGTTATTCTCTCTATTCTTCTATCATTCTCTTCTGTTATTTTCTCCTTTTTATACTATATACTATCAGATTTTAGATGGTAACGCACTCTTAATTTTCCGCATTGACGACAATTATCTATTTCAAAATCTTTTTTACTACCGAGAAACAGCGACAACATGCTTTTCAGTATTGTATAACGATGTTAATAAGATACATCTATATGTTAATATTTTCGATCTTGAACGCTAGGGGAAACTTGTTTACCAAAGGTTAACTAAGTCTATCATGTTTAATAGGACTATAAGGAAAATTTTGAAAGACCTAATCACTACTATACATATACTTTTATTTCTATCATCAATTTTACAGACGTGGGAGAAGGTATTTAAATCAAGTTATCTAGTAAACGAAAGCTCTTTGGTTTCTATGGTCGACATCATAGATTTCGATCGGAAGAACTGTATATACTTGACAAGTAAAAACATGTTGTTTTATTATCACTTCAAAAATCATTGATGTTTCTATAAGTTTTTTTTTTTTATCAAGCTTTTGAAATTTATAATTTATATGCTTTTTACTTTCATTGCGTATTATAAAACTGTATACAGTCGGCCAAAAAAAGGTTTTAATCGAATAGTATTAAAAAACTTAAATACTTGTTACGGATACAGATTCAATAAATTCAATTGATATTTTATATATTTTTTTTTAACATTGTCTTTTTCATTTATCTGCGATGTAAGTTGCGTGTAATTTAATTTGTCAATTCGATTATTTTTAAGTAGTTATAAATCTGTTCTAAATTTAAATATATCTTAAAAATTTTAAACATAATTATGAAATGTTTGTAGCGTTTACTAGGCAACACAACGCTTTACGTTTCATGCCACTAAAGTCGCCATTTCTTTTAATGTTAAATTTTAATTGGTACACGATTGTAAATAGTCTCCGTGTATATGTATGATACACCTCCTCAAATTTTACTTGCGATCAAAGAATGAACAAATTTGTGCACTACTATTCTTTTACCAGCTGTACAACGCGGATATTACGTTTAAAATTAACTGAACCCATTTAATTTCCTGTTTAATATTTTGTTGACCATCGTCGTCGTTTCAGCCCATAGACGCCCCCTGTAAGGCGCAGGCTTCCACAAAGATATCTCTGGGAGAGAAATATCTTAACCGCCACGCTAGACAGGCGGGCTAGCGATCGCAGTGTGGTATTATGGTATGGTTCTCTGCTGCCAATCCTTAGCAAACTTGTTTGTGAACAGTGGCAATTCTATAATAGATGGTGCAAAAGTAGGGTCATTATATATAAATATATAGATATAACATATCGCTTATTGAAAACTATTTTTTTATATATCTATATCATAGATGTAAAAACACAATGATATTCGACTTCATTTGTAAAATTTGAGGGACTTTTACGTTATGACATTACTTTTGCCCCACCTTTTATTATTAATGCACAAATTGAAATTTACCTAAGTTTGTATCCCGGGAATCGAACGCGTAACCTTACGATTGCAAGTCAGTCCTTTACTCTAGTTGACACACATGTCTTCATAAATCTAACTCACACATTTCGCTAGCAATAATAACCATTAAATATAGGGCATTAATTATTGTCACGTTGCATTCATATCTTTATTACATGAGATGAACATTCTATTTACTTATCTATCTTACAGACCAATACAACTGTAAGTTGTACTAAATACTGTATTAAATATGATACTTTGTATTTAGAGAAACGTTGAATTAAATAGGTTTGTATTGTTTTAAATTAAATATATACTGCGTCTAATTTCACTGTGACGTCACGTTAGAAACTGCTATATAGCAAGAGCTAATATAAATATAGCAGAGCTAATACAGCGCTATTTCAATATCACATAGCGACTTGTAGCTATTTAACAAAAACGTTCCAAAAAATCATCATTCTGTGGGCGCTGGCCTCTTTCCTTTTTGATATGACTTTGCCTAAGTCAGTTCGTTTTATGTGTCAATGCCAATTTATGTTTAATGTATAATTTGTTTTTCCTTAAAATAAAGTAGATTCCTAATATCTGAGTTTTAATAAGGAATTTACATTGATGACTCCGACGTGATTTGAACATGCAAACTTCTGATATCCTAATATCTGAGTTTTAATAAGGAATCTACAATTCTTTCTACATTAATTAATAAAAATTCTGTCCTTATTTCTGATATTTATGATTAGAATTAAAAAGTGACTGCATTTATTGTGGGCTCTTTTAAGATCGGAGCGTATTTGGAATTCTCGTAGTAATGTCATAAGTTGAATAGTTTTATAAGCGGTTATCGTGTCTGTTAAATTGGACTCAAATGTCCTATATTAATATACACTAAAAGTGATCCTAAAAACAACAATTGTTAACTAAGTATCGATTTTTCAGTTTGACCTCTACAAAGTGTTAAATATAAATCAGTTTACCAACTTATTAATATTATCATTAAGTTTATATATAACGGAATTCTTCTAATCAAAGTTCAAAGTCATGTTTCCCATAGCAGGAAAATTTGATTGTTAAGGGGAGAAATTTAGAGTGGATTTGACGCATGTTCAGCTCTTTCGCTTTATTATAAGAATGATGTATGTTACATAGGAGGACGTAAGAGTTTTAGAAAGGCTATGGTGAGACATGAACATAAAAATGTTTGGTTTAGATGGTTCTATAGGCGTTTTGATCTAAGAAGATTCCACAATAAATTCAAAAAGTTTTTGTGAACAGTTTTTGCAATGTTATCAACACACAGTGCGAAAATCTTTTAACAGTATAAAAGATTTTTAAATAGTACAGTTCAAAACTTTTTACTTTCATTGTGTTATCTAAAATAGAACATAGCTTCCCACAAAGAAGTAACTAGTAGCCTAGGGAAAGGTCTAATAAAATCATGTTTTACTCTATTTCTCACTTTATGTACTTCGCAATTTTTTTTAATATTTATTCGTACTCTTATGTACAAATATAAAATTTTATAATGTAATAGTATTAAAAAAATTTAATTCTCTATACTGCTGCAAATTCATTAAATTCGATCGAAGTTTTGCGTTTTAAAACATATTAAAGATATATGACTCCTACAGTACTTTCTATCCAGTTCTTAGCTTTCTTCAATAGAATTATCGTCACTATTAAATTGATGTGTCTATTTAAAAAGAGGAATGTATGTACATTTTAGGTTCACTTGCGAGACTTAGTTTAAGAGTTTCCTTCTCAATCTGTCATCACAAAAAAGACTTATGAATGGCCTCCCATAAAACTCTGCTTCAGATGCTCTATCATAGCGTCTGTTATCTTTTGTTTTACTAGATCTATGTGTTAGATTGTTATAATGAAGCTTTCACACATTTCTATATACGAAAAAAAATACCCACAACGTCTTGCAGACAAGTTTATGTTCCCAACGTAAACTGTTGTAACTTAGACTTTATGAATTTACACAACACCAACCGTTTGAAGACCTTTGTTTAACGTTTTGCGTTCTTGTTTAACAAACATCGACTATTCCATATTATTCACACGCCTATGTTTATGGGTTATCTGTGAGGACATACATTTCTTAACGAATTCTTGAGGAATTATATATATATACATATATATATATATATATATATATATATATATATTTATATATATATAGATGTACATAGTAAGTAAATTCAAAGACAACTGATCGGAACACTGGGATAAAAAATATGCGTATAAACCGTACGATCATAGGTCATAGGTTATTTCCCAGTAAATTCCCATTTTGTGTGAATATGCTCTAGAGGAAACCATCATAGGCTTTTGTAACGGGTCCTTCGAGTTGTAATTTTTGTATAATACCATGATGATTTAAAATTAGAATACTTCATCTTGCTAATGATAGAAGTAATCCTCTAATATATTATTAATAAACTTGAATATATTAACCAATAACTAATTACAGAATTTATATTCGAATATATTTAAATTATTTTCAATTACTCCATATGTATTATATAAAAATGTCATTTAATTAATTTTTTTTGACTGTTAAATATTTAAAGTGAAAAGACTGCTCTTGACCATGATCCCTGTAAATCCTTTCATGAAAAAAACGGTTCAAGACTTCTGCTATTGTGGTGTTATGAACACCACAATAGCAGAAGTCTTTTGTTTCCAACAGTGGTAATAAACCAGGATAAATAAATATAGAATTCTCAAATCGTTTATATATTTACCAATATATTTTATTTCATTTTACGGGTGTAGCGATAATGCGATTATACTTATAATTTCATAAAGAGAATTCAAATTAAATAAATATATGAATCATAATCAATATTTCAGTTAAAGCACATCCGCTGCTGAACATGGGCCTCGTCAGTAAATTTCATGAGATTGAGGTTGGATGCGGCGTGCAACAAGCGTCGTTGCATGACCTTCAAAAAGTCGTCTGTACACTGTAAATTTTGGCATTATTTTAAATCGTATAAATGTGTTTACAACGTAAGATTATTGTTAAGTTGTTCAATTATTTATTTCTTATGACAAATTATTTGAAGAAAACAATACAATAGCCTCCGTTTCTCACGGTTTCGAAAATACGTCAAAAAACTACAATAATGTGTATTATGCAAACTTAAAACGATAATAATGATTACTCTTTTGCTATTGAAAGATTCTATGACAGTCATTTCCTTGTAAACATTTATATTTAAAAAGATTTACCTGCCAACTTGTGTTGGTAAAAAAATACCATTATTACAATCATCTAATATCTATTTCAAGTTGGCTTAGGTTTATTGCTTTTTTTTGCTTTTTTATGGCACAGGTTTTTTTGAACTTCCCGTTTCCCTATCAATTAAGACAGGGAGTTTGATTCCACTAAGTTGTTCAGTATAGTTTTATTTATATTTTATCTTTCGTCTGTCACTATATCTGGTACTTACTATATCTTATTTCTGATTCAAGTAGTTTTTTTTTTTATTTATTGCTTTCATATACATACCTTCAATGCATTCCATTTCATTCTTCGTCACATTTTTTTACAATATTCAATTTTATTAAATATCCTTCTTCACGACCCCTCTCATAAATATCATTTAATTTTTTTCTAAAAAATAGAATTTTTGAATATGTCTTTTTTATTTCTACACCAACATTATTTTTGTACACGTATTTATGTTTTTAACCAACCTCAATTTTTATTTATTTGTATTACCTCCTTTATTATCCGTTCCATTGATTTTTTAGGCCTCTCGTTCGTACTTCATGTGGAGCAAGTACGAGCAATTTCGAGTTAAATAATTTGTCAGTTTTTTATTTACTTATCTTTCTCCTTTCATTCTTCACAATTTATTTATTACTTTCCTTACATCCTTCACATTTTATTCATTCACCTTTTATCCTTATCTAGTTTCCCGGTAACATTTAGTTTTTTTATTAAAGCATCTTTTAATTTCAATTTCTGTATTAACAATTTTTCCATTTGATTGGTTGGATACCATAAACTTGTACCTAAACTTGGCATAGAAATGAATGTTTATTTATTTTTCAATCCAATTAGGTCTTGCTTATGAGTAACAGCATCCTCCCTCTTCTATTTTCTATTTCTTCATTTAACCAGTACTCCAGAAAAATTTAGAATTTATCCCACCATCTTCGTCATAGTTTACAGCAACAATTATTTATTATAGAGATATTTCAATTCTGTTTCCTACCACAAAATGTGTATAACCGTCGGACAAAGCTAGTCTTTCATCGTTGCTACTATGTATCATTGAGGTTCCATCATATTAAGACCTAAGCTCGAAGTCTGATTACAAAGGCATACTAAGGGTTCAGTCTTTAATACGTTAATTTACTATTTAAAAAAATATCTTCCAATTTTGATCATTTATAGCGATCAGATGAAGTTTGAGAGCGGCGACCACGGCCCGGCTACCACGGCGTATGATTTCCACTTACAAGACGACTTTGTCAAGGACTTCGGTAAACGCTTGCCAGCCAAAACAGGCAGTGGACGTCAAACGGCTGAAATGATCCTGATGACATGTATCAGCAGAAAAATGTTAGTAAATCTCAACTGAATTGTAACAAAAATTAGATTGATTTGCCTTCAAGGATTCTTCAATTTAAAATTAGAATACGAAGGTTTATAACATATCGTAATCTGCATCTGAGAGGAGCACATCAAAGTCATTTGACTTTCTATGAAGACATTTACAATAATCTACTGAAAATAAGCGTAAGATACGCTTCTTAAATAGAAACGATGAAATAAATAATATAATGACTCGAACTAATTTTCTTTAAGCTTAGTTACTGTAAACAAGTGTAGTCAAAGCACCTTTACCGCTACAACTCGGATATGATTTTAATGATTTCCATAATTTTCATAATTAATTGTTTACCTAAATAAAGGTTTGTAAAATGTATTTATAATGACCACAAAGTGATAATGAAGCCTAGGTGTGATAATTAATTTATTCATTACATTATATAGAATGTTGTAAAAGTAACCACAAAAACAACAGAAGCCGTCTGATTTTGTTGTATTCACTTCTTAGATTAGGAAGCCTTTTTTAACTTCATTCCATTACAAGGGAGCTCAATCTGATTCTACTTTAAATCAAATTAAGCTCTCTCTAGTATTATTATAATAATATGAATAAATAAATAAACTATAAATAAATATCTCTCATAATAATATTGGTTGCAGAAATAGAAGCTACCATACCGATTTGTCCAATAACTTGAAACAGCTGTTATACCAATAACTTGTCACAAGCGTTCGTAGTTTCAATTGCTTGGTAACTTTATCACTACAAGGTGAAGGCGTCCTTTGCGGCTTTGAAACTGTTATAGACGGAAGTAATGGCATCTTATTAACATCACTTGATTTACAATCCTTGAAAATATAGACGTAATTGTGGGTTTTCTTATAATAAATATGACGTATATTTCATTTTGTTATAGCTTTGCGTTTGTTGGATACTTTTGTTTAGTTAGCATAACTGTATGACATTCATTGAGGTCTAGGCTGCAGGGTCTAAATTAATACCAAAGTCTAAAATTCAAGGATTTTATTCGTAAAATAAAATTGGAAATTTTCTTGAAATAATGCCTTTACATTTTATTTATGTGCCATAAAAATTATCAATATTGTCGTTTTTTTTAAAAAAAAAAAAAACTTCCGTATTGGAATGAAAATCAATTAAGAAGCAAAAAGAGTTTTTAAAAATGAAGAAGTTAAAGTGGATTAAGGTGTAAAAGAGCAGAACAGAGAGAGAGGTAGATTAAAGAAAATATCGTAAAATAAACTTTTATTTAGTAAGATGGAATGGAAAAGGTTTATTTATTGAAAATTAATTAAAACTGTAGTGATTCTCAAACACACCCGCAACCAAGTTGAACGTGGTCCATTTAAATAAACACCGGTCGGGCAGTAAAAAATAAGAAAAGTGTAAAAGTGGAATACGATGAATAAGAGTATAATAGAGAGAGTGAGAGAGAGACAGGTAGAGTAAAGAAAAATAATGTAGAATAAATTTGAATAAAGTAAAATACAACGAAAAAGGTTTCGAAAAATAATCAAAATTTTAATGATTGTGACTAGCTTGAAACCAAATTAAACTCGGTCCATTAAAATGAACACTGATTATGCATTAAATAAAAAAGCCGCGTGTTAAAGCGGAAGTGAACATGAGTAAAAGAGAAAATAAAGAATTAGAATAGAGAATTACAGCGTGGAATATATTACACAAATAGACTGGAAAAGATAATACAAAGAAACATTAATAGAATGCTAGAAATTAATGTTACTTACGCTCGCCACAGTATATAAGGAATATGTATATGAAAAATTGTAAGTAATACGGTGCTCGATAATAAATTGTAAGTAATACAGTTAACAACATTTTTTTCTGGATGACTTCTAGATAAAAATAAGTTTTAGCATGTGATATCTCAGCGACACTCCGACCATTTCCTCCATTGTTAACACGACTTTTGTACCTTTTGACCGTCAACGCCTACTGGTCAAAAACCGTCTTCAGGCGATATTTCGGACGATAAGATGTTTCGGAGCTTCCCGAACGCTATACGGAGTTGGATTCGGCGAGTGATCTCTTTGTCGAAGCCAAGCTGTACTGTTTATTCCAGGTATATATAACCTACAGCTTGGAACAATTTATTTAAAAATAACAAAGTGTTTTTATTCAATTCTTTATTATGAAACACATCTTAGAATTAATAACTAAAATACTTATATCTAACATGATCTTATAAATAGGATGATTAAGTATAATTACGTAAAATTCTAAAAATAAAAACAATACCTACGTTAAGTATAAAAAGTTTTATTTTTAACAGGCTTGCGTAATAAAACCTCTCTTCTGGCATTATTGTCAGATAGTAAATCAATAAAAAAATTCAAAGTACGAATTCTGTATGATATATTGACATAAATTATATCAGTTCGTTAGAGAACCTGATTTAGATCTACAATTGATAAAAGAATACCATTATGAAGACCAAAAACTGATCGGAAATCGTTCCCACTGTAATAGGATTTTTAAACAAGATTATATAATAATCATTTTTACTTTATATGACGACATATAAATTTATGATAATATCAAAGACAGGCCTACATATCATTATTATTTCCTAAACTAATACAAGAAATAATGGCAGACAAATCTGATGTTCTACGAAGCATTGAAATTTAGTTACTATAAAAAGGTCGATGTTAAGCAAAACTAGCGCCCTCATCTCATAGCGAAGTCATACATGGAAAAGCAAAAACAGCATTTTTCTATGACAACAGTATAATGTATCATTTATCTAAAAGCGTGTCTTATATGGTAATGCTTGTGCACCACTGTTGGCAGTATAAATGTAGCTGTAGTATTAGTATGCTAATATATAGAAGAACAAAGAGTAATACAGAAGAAGACGAAGAAGTATAAAACGAAGAAGTAAAAGCAGCGTATCGTAAAGTAACCGATGATATCCGGGATTCAATTAAATATCTAATCTATATCAAGCGACACTTATGACAGATTTACACGATACGGAATACTTTAAATATCATTGAAGTTCTAAACAAATTTCCTAAGAAATGTGATATACAGAAAATAAATAACAGATGAAATAACAAATTTTTGCACCCAAGATTTGATTCCTTACTTAATAAATATGCTTTTATAGAATCCCGAATAATGTTAGCTTTGTTTCTGTAACAATTTTTTTTAAAAATTGTCAGACTCTTTCCATATAATATTGGTTCATCATATCAACCGAGAGATAAACACTGCAAGGCATAGATCTTCCTCAAGATCGCCACGGTCTTGCAGTGTTGCATCCATCGAACTCCTGCCACCTTAACTTCGTAGTCAACCAAGTTTATTTTGGTTTAGATTTATTAAGTATGTACAAATATACTCTCATTTCATTCACCTGTTCCCTTTAATTCTGTGACGTTTATCTTTCGAACTGGCAATAGACTCATCTTGAGGTCGATAAGCGATGTAGTCCATCGTACATTGAATAAATAATTATTGAATTTTACCAGAGATACAAAAAAGTACATGAGATTAATTATGTCTATTAAAAATGTAAATATACTGTGATCAAAAATAAGATGAAATAGTCATTCAAAACTCCTTGATATTAGGAAGACAGGTATTTTTTTTTCAGGTCAGTAGAACTGTTTATACCAACTGTCATTTACCAAGCGTCTATTTGTGAAAAGCTGTAACATCATTTGGCTCAGCTCAAACCACTTTGAAGATTGTTTAATTGTCAAACGCGTACAATTGAGTGGTACAAAAATCGTGCAATGAATTAAAAACGCATCAAAATATTGACTCATATTTTGATGATTTCTTTGTGGAAATCCACCCTAAGTAAGAAAAGGACTAATATATAGCTACTTCCGCTATGTAGCAGTAGTCGTGCAATAAAGTGCACCGCCCGCCAGCCCGCTGATAAATGCCAACAATTGGACTCGGTGTTTGCAACTAATCGGTGTAACATTACTCCTGAGGATGCCCCGTGGAGGGGTGAAACACGTGTTGAGGTTTAACGGTAGGTGGTAGTTGTGGAATTCGCATTGTTTGCCGCATACGCATTTATCAGCGGGGTGGTGGGCGATGCACTTTATTGCACGACTACTGCTACATAGCGGAAGTAGCTATATATTAGGCCTTTTCTAGACTATTTCGACTAGGACCCCAAGGACTGGAAAAAGCGTTGTCCAAAGTACTTTTTATTGAACGGTGATTACTTGGAAAGATATTAAATTGATTGAGAACAATAAAAAGAGAATTTACTTTTTATAAACAAATACACCTTAATTTTTGATCACAGTATAACATCTTAATATGTATTACATTGTAATCAATTCACAAGTGCATATATCTTGTAATGATCTACCAATAGTTCTTATTGTAATATAATTGTTAATTTTCCGCTTCCTTTACATTTAAATTGTCTTGTTGCATTATATCGCAAGATGTGGCCTTGAGTCTATTTTGTCTTCTTTCCCTACGATGTTGTGTGAATAGCCATCTGCGGATACAAATATAGTTATTAATTTCTTTTAAATGATTACAGTTTGGTGATATGTATTCAACTATGGTTTAAATATATTAATATGGCTAATTAGGAGAGTTAGTTTTGAAGAATATTTTGTTGAAATTTGTATTGTTAGTTCTTAGGTGTAACTCAATAATATTTTTTTCTTTAGTATGTGATTTTAATATATTTTTGTTAACGGCTCTAAATATTTAATAGTTTACTTAAATAAAACTTACATTAACATCATTATCGGAGGTATTGTCATGGTTGCACTAAATAAATAAATAGTTCCAGTGAATATCGATATCGTTTTTGAATACATCGTGGAGTATGTTGGATCAAATACCAGAGCAGCCAGGGTTTCCACTAAACTGAACAGCGAGTTCATTTTACCTGAAAAGAAAAGCATTCCTTTCTCTGACATCCAAAAACTAAATGCATAAATCTGTTTTCAACTCACGAAACCTCAAGGTACAGTAAAATTTTTTGAAGTGATATTTATATAAATTACTACACAAATAAATAATACCTAAAAACTTTAAATAATAAACGTAAGGCTTTATAATCATAAATTTATCATTTGATTACAATAATCACTTACTTAGAAATATGTTAAAAATATTTTTGAATTTATAAATAAGTAGTTATTTTGATTTCGACTAGCATATATATAACGTCAAGTTGTTAAAGGGGCTAGATGCAGTTCAATTCCATGATCTGAATCCTAATTGTAATCTGTAGTAGAATGTTCACCGCCGGATATAGACATCCAGATAAACTTCCAAGACGAAGCTTTTGGATGCTACCTTCCTTCAACCTTTTCTGGTAATAAGTTGTCTATCTGGTCTACCTCGTCGGCCTCTAGTCTCCACTATAGAACCTTAAGACTCCAGCGGCCGTCTGTTCTACTTGCAATGTGGCCCCTTCTCCGCTTGTGTATCAACAGGACTATGTAGGCTATTTTCGTTCGTGTACATACACATTATTATTTTTTTTAGTCCTTCATAGGCGAAGCATTTGATCTCTGTCTCGTCTGATATTACGCGATGCTGATATCTACGACGGTTCGATTTCGAAGAGGCAATATAAAAAAGGAGATTTTATATGATGCTATATCTCAAATCGTCAATGATCGAACTCATAGAGTAAAAACTCAAAATCATGTAATTGTTTAATGTAAAAATAAGAAACTGAAAATGATTCTTCTTTATAATATGGAAAAGGTTTAGATGCTAAATCCTAAGCTATAGTTAAGTCATAAATAATATCGTTGATGGGTAAAATTTTAAAAGATTTGTATCATTAAGAAACTTACCCATTTCTTCGCTTAAAACCAATTTGGATGCCATTGACCTGAGCGATGTAAATGTTGTAGCATTCAATATCTCCACCATCGGCACTGAAACGAATAAAACGAAGTCATAATACCCACAGACACATAAATAACTACTTTAGAATATCTCTGATTACTAAAGTGAAAACATTTAAAGATAATACGAAATTTTATTTGAACAAGTTATAAAATTATTCTTTTGTATACAGCAATCAGATTTTAGATTCTTTTAGAAATATCTGGGCACTATGTTTATTACAAGCCATATGTGTAAAATAATGTGAGTGAGGATTATAATAAAACGATGTTAATAACATATTAGGGGGACCGGAAAGTAATGTTGTTTCTGTCGACATATTTTACAGAAAAACCGATTGATTTCATTTCATTTCAATAACGTTCCGGTATTGAAAATTTGTAAACTAGATGGTAAAAGGTTATTGATAATGAAGGTGAATATATTGTTGATTAGAAATAAAAACTTGTTAAAAATGTAGGCGTGTGAATTTAACTAAAGAAAGCGACTAAGATTTCCGGTCCTCCTAATATGTATGTCTTTAACATCAATTAACTGAATAAGTAGAGTGAATACTTGAAAATAACGCTAGAAGTACATAGACATGCTTTTTCGATTCGAAAATTTTATACTATGAGCTCTAATAAAATTATGAAGATTCATCTTAAGAACGATAAAAAAGATAAAAATTATTTATTCATGATTACAACTTTTAATAGAAGTTTTATTGACAGTCAATTTTATAGTTGTGGCAAGGTGTTATAGTTGTGGAGAAGAAGCAGGAAGAGACTCCACAAAAACACATCTTTTAATAGTTAGTGTCACCTCAGTGAAATCAAATTAATCAAGCGATATCATTGCCAGCGATTCTTGTCATTTAAATATTCTTTCATTGAATAATAAGACTATTCCGTCAATTGACTTTTAATACGCGCTTTCAAACTCGCAAATGGTAATCCGAAAATGCTTTGAGGAATTTTATTAAATAATCTGATTTTGTTTATTACAAATGAATTGGAGACATTTTGCAGTTGAAACTTTGCTTGAGGAAGCCTATGTTTGAAATTATGATGACGATAATGTCCGTGTTATGACTTTATTGTCCGATGTCCAAAAGTTTTTAATTATTCTCTTTAAAATTATTTATTTTACATTTTTTGTACACCAAAAAAAAACTATAAAATACAACTAAAATGAAATGTACCAAAAAGTAAAAATAAGCAATTTATGAGAAGTACAACAGGCGGTCTTATCGCCAGAGGCGATCTCTACCGGACAACCTTCGGACGGAGATGAGAGACATGAAAGAAAGGACAGAGATTAAAAGTGTACAAAATAAAACATAAAAATATACTTTACATTTAGGAGTATAATATATTTGAACATGTTTTTATACATAAATATATTGATATAAATGAAAAAGAAATTTTACGTAAATACAAATAAAAACAAACGCTCTTTCACCATCTTTTTTACAGCTGACAACGATTTAGTGCATCTTATTGCTTTTGGCAATTCATTCCATAACCTGACAGCGACAGCATTGAAAAATTTCTGCATAAATATGGTAAAATGAACAGGCATAGTCAATTTTACGTTCGCTTATGATTTAAGCAACTTTTATATGAGTCACGGAAAAAATGTAACTTGGAGGGGATTTTATGATCGCTTCTTAAACTGCGAAGCGGAGTAGAGTCAAAAAAAATTGATTAAAAAATAAATAGATTCTAAGTTGATAATCAATAAGAGTTTTGTTAAAAGTTCCAATGTTGAATAAATGAATTTTATAATTATCTATTGTACTCAATTACTACTAAAAGGGAAAATCATTCCAAACCTTTATTATCACTAAATAAATCATTTACACTGTTATATAACTTATTTAAAAGATTATATACAATTAAATATTAAAATTTTTTACGTCCTAATTAGAGGCCAACAATAGTAACAAATATAATAAAGCGCAGAGAAAGATATAACAAGCTTATGTTGAATATTATTGCTAACCATCTATACATGGACATTTTTCTTTAGCTTATTAATATTCTTCTCCACGGACACTAGGTTATCATATATATCTTGATAATATTTTGTTAACCTTTAACTATGGACGCGCGGTCTCACAGACCGCTTGCAGTTTGTAATTTTTGTGTTTACCCCTTTCCCCTTGCTCCCTGCGTTTAATACTCTCAGTAGCTTTAGTTTTAGCGCCGAAACGTATGCTGAGATGAGAGGTTGTGACGGAGGCCACAAATTAGCTGAGTTATTTTACTTTATACTTTAACCGCGGTCTGTCAGACCGCACGTCCACGTTTTCTGCGTAAATAATATAAACGGTGATTTTGTTTAATTTGATTGTTTTATGTTATTTTCATTCAAAATGTCAATGAATATTGAACGTGAAGATGGCCTATGCTCATTTTATATCGCATTCTTGACTTTTATGGTATAAATGCTCATGTACTACACAATGAGCACCAGAGCCAAAAAATAGAAAGTGGAGTATTCCTAAAAAAATAGCACGATCTTTAGTCGTTTCGCATATGCAAAGACGAGCAACAAACCCAAATATTTCAAACAAATTGAAAATGACAATGAGGCGATTTTTATTAGGGGCAGATATGCTCCTCGATAAACCCCCCCTAGCCAGGAGAGTGATTCATTAAAGCGAAAAACATGTCGTCTTTGTCCACCAAAACTAAAGAGAAAGTCCAATTACACTTGTATAAGTTGTAGGCAGGTCATATGTTTACAGTGTTCCAAGCCCTTGTGCAAGGACTGCCAATAATTTTAAACCAAATTGGACCAATGTCAAAAATTTTGTATTTTAATTTGAGTAGACTTTTATTCGTTTTTATATTAGGTTAAACCTTAGATTTATAGTTTTGATTATTATTTTTTCGAATAAGTTTAATTCATTCGAGTTTTTCGTCCTAAAATTGATCTCTAGTAAATGTATGCCAAAAAGTGCCTTTAATTGTTAGTATGCTTTATTTTATTTACAAATAAAGAAAGATTGATTAAAAGCCTTGAAATTATTTAATTTTAATATACCTAAAAAACAACAAATACAAAAGTATACAATAAAATTAATATTTACGTAATATTTGGACTTCAGAACATAGCGGTCCGAGAGACCGCGCGTCCATGGTAGTGTGACAAAAAAATGACGTCCATAGTTAAAGGTTAACAAAGCTTATATATGTCAAAAAAACATTGACGTAATAATTAAGTTTTCTAGTTTTGCGCATTAAAATTACTTAAGCGATGTATTTTAATTTTTTAATAATTTGTAAAATGGCAGACGATGAGTTAATTTTCTTATTTCAAATATATATATATATATATATATATATTTATTTAATTTCAGCTATATATCTTTTTAAAAATAACATAAATGTACACGAGCAAAATATTTCCGCAGTTATTTAAGGTGATGTTAAATCGATGTGAAAACAACCATTTTAAGGTACAGTCAATAAAGTTGATATAAAAAATGGACTTGTTTTTCTTGAACAAGACAGATTAATAAGAGGAAAGCATGAACCGTTTATAGTTATGTTTTTATTTTCATGGTAGACCGTAATTCGGTATATCCAGTCTGCTTTTACGAGTGCGCTAAATTCACTGGTCGCTGTGAGTTGTATTGCTCGGAGATATTCTCTCGGGCGGTAAACGTTTTTGGTTCGTATCCTTATATGTTTACCTCAAAATGAGAAAATGGAGATAGTATTTTCTCGAACAATAAATATAAAGCTCGGATGAAAGACATGATGACATTAACTTGATTATATTCTCGAATCAAATATCGAACATTTATATAAGGGTTGACCCATTCGAAGTTTGTAAAAGTGATCAAAATAAAAAGTCTCAAAAGTAATTTGCTGGCTCATATTTAAACGTATTATGAATCCTCATATCATTATTTTTAAATTAAGAATCTTGTTATAGCGGAACGCAGGTACATTTGTAGGGGCAACATAAAGCCATCGTCAGCGACGCATCGAAAAAGGGGAATTCCCACAGAAATATAATTATATATTTATGTCGATATAAATACGGGAGAATCTCGAATGAAAACACACTTCTACTTCGAACTTCTTGTTGGTATTATCTAAAGTCCCAGCCCCAACTAAGAATCCCACATATTTGCTACTATGTAAATAAAGAATTACACTTCTGGGGGATTCCCCTTTTTAATGCAGCACTGACGATGACGTAATGTTACCCTCTATACATTCTAACTACTATCAAATCTGATCCTATTAATCTTCTCTTAGCGTACACACATAATCACAGAAAACTAATAAAAAGTAAACAGGAATGATAAATCACAAACATTTATTAAAGAACGTCTATTCCTACAAACATTTGGTTGACATACTAATTAAATTAGAAAACACTTAGATATATAGAGATAGATATACAGGCTTAATGCTTCCATCTACTTGATAATCCACAATTAATAACATTTTGTTTTAAATCAAGTAAACCTTTGACAGACGTCAAAATAAATCAACATAGTGAGCTCATTTTGCGTACATTGGACCAAAAAAAAAATCAGGTTTAAAGGTAACTTGTTATAACTATAATTTATAGAACTCTACCAAGTCAGTCTTAAAACTGACTTTGATTGTTGTTAAATTATCAAAACGTCGGAAAGAGACAAAAATATTAATTTTACTCTCACTAACATCATGTTAGTAGATAGATAAAAGGCAAAAGAAAGGCAAAAGTCTCCTACAAAAATCGCTACGACGACGTCTTGAGCTGCCCGTATCTAGATATCCGTGACCTTGATTATGTCATCGGAAACGTCTACCGACTCGATAACTTTGTACTCCAATACTTACTGAAGTTAAGCAGTGGCAGTCTAGTGGAGAACTGACACTTGCGAACGTGGGTCGCGGGTTTAATTCCGGGCAGATATTCTTATATATAATTTACACTTTGTGCATTAATTGTGCAGGATTGCAACTGCTCACAAACAAGTTTCCAGAGGATGAGCAGCAGCGTTCTCTACGCATCATAATATCACACTGCGATCGTAAACCCACTTGCATATTATAGCGATTATGGTAAATCCATAAATATGTTTGGGTGAAGCCAATGCCTCGCAGTAAGTATCTAATTTAAATTGAATATGATGTAACAATAAATGTATTATTATTAAATTCAAACACACTTACCCATAAACATTTCAATGTCGGTCTTGACGAAGGCAATGAACACGGAGCCGATCAATTTGCTGACCACGGATATGAGACATAACATCGAATCATGGAAGCCCCAGTGTTTACTGAACAAGCTTATTGAAATTAATGCACCTGTAGAAGGAAAATCATAGATGTGACACAATCTCATATAATGTCGAATTCACTGCCAACATATATTCATATATTTATTTTTACATATTACAATATTATCCACTTAGGGTCATTTTAAGTTACCACTAGTAAACGTTACTTGGAGAACGCCAGAAGAGACATATTTCTAAAAAACTAAAATTAAATTGACTTCCCCTATAATGCTATCCGTAATAATATTGTTACGCACTGTGGGTTCTGACTCGAAATGAAATACCACTGGTTCACAAGGAGTCCTTTATTCACAAATCAGATGGTCACCCTACCTATTCTACCTACCTATTCACCTAGTCCAAAATACGCTTCTGAATCGCTTAAGAAATCATTGTCCAAATACCTTGCCAAATAGTCACTTTGTGACACTCGAAACACAACACTGAATTGTTGACATGGGGAATACATCTATTTATACTACGAAGAAGGTTCTAGTAAGTTCGAGATATTACTCGGTTAGAATTTCCAAGAACCGTACACAAAAATCTATAAATAACTTCAAGGTCATGCGTTTTTATGACACTTCTTGATCCCAAGGTTTCGTGTTTATTGTTTAGATTAACTCGTACAATGTAACAATATGTACATATATTGACAATGTGTCGTTATAATTTTTATTCAAGAAACTTTCTCTTTATTTCTCTTAAAAAATTTTTATAGTAAGAGACGTCAACAAATATATTTTGTTTACGTTGTCGCTCTTTGCTATTCCGGCTTTTTATAGGTACGACTCTAATGGAAATTTCCGTAATTAGATTTATTTGTTTTAATAAAAAAAAAACACTTACCTATAGAATGAGTGATAATGCTATAAGTCGAGTAAATGCTGTATTTCACAGCATCCCATTTCAAACGATATCTGACAAACATATAGGTTATTATTCTTTCACCTGAAATATGTATTTTACATATAAATTCATTTTCTAAATTATGTATATCTTATATATATTTAATATTTTATACAATGGACTTAAAGTCTCTATTGTCGACTACATAACCTAGAATGGTGCAAATAATAAGTATATAGCAAGGGTGAACAAAAAATGAACAAAACAAGTGAACAAAAAAAAATTTTTTTCGAAAATATTAAACTTTAATGTATTGGGGGACCGGAAAATAATGTAGCTTTATTAAGTTAAATTCACACGACTACATTATTAACAAGTTTTTTTTTATAATCAACAATACATTCGCCTTCGTTATCAACAACCTTTTGCCATTTAATATACTAAATTAATGACGGAGTGGTAAAAATCAATTTTTCTGTAAAATATGTCGACAAAAACGACGTTACTTTCCGGTCCCCCTAATAAAAATAAAACCACGGACACTAATGTATGTGGAATATAGATTCTAATAATAATATTAAAAAAAACTATCTTTAATGAATAATAAAAACTTAGTTAAATAGGATCATATGCACTTACAGTACGAGTATATATACACATAAACAAATACTACAGAATATACAATTACATTAAAGTTGTGCCAACGATTTCCTTTCTGAAGTCTAAATATCCACAAATAAAAAGCAGTTAATAGTCGAAGAAATCGCGTTCAAGTCGTTATCTGACTTTTTACAGGCTTGACAAGGAACGGAGTCATGTTAGTGTGATTTTTTATCTTTCAATTTTCCCGGTATAAGGACAGTCGTTATATGTATCGACCGCAATCGTAAAATCGATTATTTTTCACGACTACCACTGCATGTGGAAAAATGGCTAAATATTGGTCCTTTTCTTACTTGTGTTTTTAAAGTCAAATTTGTTAGTGATGTAATGCTATATCTCTAACATATACTACAATACAATAGTAATTACTTCACTCACCATGATTAGGTCCATATATGATAGCTACAGTCAATAAAGTTATTAAAATTTTCTTTCTGAAAATTCCATCTCTCTTCTTGAAAGCAACCATCACTGTCTCTTTAATTAAGCTTGCAAGTTCTGTTATCGTCAGTGGTTTTCTCTAAAAAAGATTAATACCAGATATAAAATACATGCTAAAGAATGCAACAAGGATTCGATTTGTCGTGATTTGTGTAAATTATGTAACTTCTCCTATTACTCACAAACGGTAAAAGAAAACTTCAAACATACTTTGGTTGACAAAATTATTGAAAGAAACAGTCACAAAATATACATATTACAACAATATGTTTATTGTACATAATATACACAAAAAAAGCAAAATTCGAACAAGGCAAAATAAATCCAAGTAAAATTTGAATAAATAAAACGGACTATGTACTTAAAATTATAATAATAAAACTAAACAAATACTCTATTAATAAATACAAGCCCCTATTTAAATAATGGATGAATAAAGGTAAACATATATTCGTATTTTATAATAGTGTTTTTTGTTTCTTTTATTTTTATTTCGCGTGATTACCTTGGGTCAAGTCACAAGCTCACATTCTATCATTGAGTCATGGATAAGGCTTTGCTCAGGGTTTTTCTGCCAGATCAAATCGACAATGAGGAAATCTTAAATGAAGGAGCCGTCATAGACCAACGGAATGAGTAATAAGCAACATACGAAGCAGTAACCTCACAAAGTCTTTTAGATTCTACAATGGAGACCAAGGTCTGGTAAACGCAGTGTAGGTTGTAGAACAAATTAGACAGAGGATATCTTTATAGTCGTCAAAAAAGGAAAGCCCCTCTAAACCAATGTCATTGGAAGACGGGGAAGTCTATGTCCAGCCGTGAACGTCCCACGTCAGAAATAATGACGATGACGCTTTGTTTCAAAATCTTGTCCGTGTGTATATGTGTGTGTAAAGGGATCTATTCAGCATGGGACTGCGGACAAGCCTTAGTGTGCCTGTATTCTACAGTCCCTTGAAATTGAGTGAGCACAAATGTGAATCAAATAAACAAATGACGTGTAATTGACATTGAGTTGGTTAGCACTTGTATTATACATGTGGACTTGTGTGACGATATATATTGTCTTTATGAGCGGAGTCTGTTTTTAAACCTTAGTAGCCTGATTTACGAAAGTGATTTTTTTTAATATTACTGTGTTTGCTCGAGGGTCTAGATGAAGGGAAAAATAGTTTTTTTTTTTTTAATTTCGTTGGAAAGAATATTATACAACAGTAAAATACGTACAGCCAACGTATAAAAAAACTAATAGTAATGTGAACATTCGGTTTAAAAGATTGGTATCAAAATTGAAACTCTAGGTTATTAAGGGTTAACAGTAACAAAACTGTGGGTTTTGTACGCGAACCTGCAAGCTATAAGGTAAACGAAGCTATAGAGGTCAGAAAGACTGACCACAATGAACAATTTATTTTTGAATGAACAGTAGTAATGTTAAACGTGTAATAACATAACTCAAGTTTGACTATAAATATGAATGTTGAGATACTTACAAGCATTATATATGAATAATAAACGATAAATACAAGAAAATATGGCCGTCACTAACTTTAATAATGATGATTACCCCTGTGCTAGACTTATACAGTATTAAAAACATATTAAAAACGAAACATTGTTTTCTAAGAATTTTTAATAAACTTTCAAAACCTACACTTTTTACTGTAAAATTCACAAAGCGCCGAACATAAAAAATAGTTCATTTGTGTATCCATACGAACCAAAATTCATATTGTACAGGACTTTCTGTTTAATAGAGGTGAACAAGAATTTTATTAAAAAGTAAAATCTTTTATCGATACTTCCTGTTTGCCAAAGCGGTTTAAACCATATTAAATCTTTTCCTTAATAAATTTAAAAGCAACAGCTTCATTAGAATTTAAATTTTTGGACATTAGGACATTTTGATAGCAAAATATGCAGCATTCTAGTTTTAATAAGGTCACCTGAAAGGAAGATCCTTCAAAAGTATCTATGATCATCATTTTAGCTACAGGACGTCCACTGTTGGTCAAAGACATGCCCCATTTGATTAATAACAGGATCGGTTAAAAGGAGTCCAGCGTATTCTAAACATTTTAACACGATTTGTACACTGAATTTACAATTTACTTAACATGTGTTTATAAATATAGGTCCTTCATAGGGAATGATTTTTTTTTTTAATAAAAGTGGGCAATAAATTTAATTATTGATCTACACTTACCTTTTCAGTTTTGCTGACACCAGGTTTAGTGTTACTTTCCAAAAAGAAATATCCATATGTACATGTTAACAAATATATAGAACCGGAAATTGCAAATACACCGTAATATCCTAATAATTTCAGAAGGATTCCACTCAGCGCTGTTCCGATTGGAATACCGGCTGTCATACATAAATTGACAAGACCCACTCTAAACGTCCTGGACTCCTCACTTGTGATGTCACTGATGTAACTGAAAACGCCTAGATACACCATAACCCAGCCGCCGGTTATTGCCGGAAAGAAAGCTTCGAGAAACATTGTTACTTCAACAGACACTTGATCAAAGAAGAACGTACTAAGGATATTACTAACACATACAAGAAATTCGCCAAAGATAGGTAGCAAAATACACAATTTACGATTACCGGTTCTATCACTCCATGCACCCATGAATATAACTAATAATGTAGGTATAGCTGTCTGTATGATACTCTTCCACGCTTCAATAGAAGCTATGACTCTCTGTGCTTCACCTTCATAGTAAGTAAGGTTACCTTTCCGATGGATAAGAGATTCACATATTTCATCACCAAAATCTAGTTTCACCCGACACGTCTTATCCAAATTCAAATTCTGAACCGCAAGCCTCGAAAGTGTTGACGGTACGATAAGTCCGGCCAGCATCGGTTCGACAGATATATTCGATTTGAGGTAACATAATTTTTCAAAAAAACTTTTACTCTCGAAACCATCTTTATGTTCTTTTTTATCTAAAGGCTGTTCTTCAGGACTTTTATCAGGTTTCTCTTTAGATTCTGTCATTGTCGAATTCCAAACGAGCAATGAAAGTTTCGAACGAACTAATGCTATTTTGTATTTATCAGTTTCCCTGATAATAATTTATCTTATTAAATAAGAAGCGTGATAGAAAAACCAAACGAAACCATAATTTTTTACAGAGGATGTTTTAATTTTTGAACAATTTTTTTAACGAAATAGGTTAATTACTTTCGAAGTTATATTTTTAAATAGCAAAATACAATCTACAAACTTATTTAACAAAAGACATAAACAAAATTAGATTTTTCATAAACTTTAAATCAATTTTAAAAAAGTCTATCCATTGCACCGTAACACATTATTACCGTATTAGGAATGTGTAATCCAAAAATTTATTCTTTGTATGGAAATGTATGATACATTGCCTATGAAACCGCACTATCACCAATGTCTTCACGTAGCATGCAACGAATACAAAATGTCGGTAAGAATATTTTGCTTGATCTTGATATGTTTCGTGCATGAAACGCATGAGTTATTTGATGATGAAATGGTTTATTTAACAAAGTCTAATTCGTTCCAACATACGAAATACATACGTAACATACGAAAACAGGCAGCTTTCGTGGCCGATGCCTTTTTATCACGGCATATTGATTTTACCAACTGCAAGTTAAACATTAATACATTAAAGATTGGTGATGTGAGTATAATTGATTATAATTGAAATATGAGGAAAACTACAACATTTATTAATGATGGAAAAAAAATCGTTTCAAAATGGACCACACTCTAATGATAAATTTATCATTGTTATAACATAAAGTGAACTAATAACTGTTTGCACAATGTGTTGACGTTGCTTCCATATCGACTGGGACGAGATAATAGTTGAACAAAAGATCGTTATAAATTATTACACCACTTAAAGGCACTACAGAAATGTTTGTTTTTCGATAACAACTTCTGTATTTGCAACAGGCTTCGTTTGATACATATGAACACATTTTTATATAAAAACTGTTATCGTTGTAAATCTTCGACAATAAATATATTTTTAAGTTTTCACTCGAGCCACTTTTATTTTTAATGAAGCATAGAACCATAAAAATCTTTATCGTATCTTAAAGTTTAAATTGATAAAATATTAACACTTTATTGTTTATACAAGGAATATTCAATGTTATAATTAGTTGTTACATAGGTCGTTAAACAAAACCATACAAATAATAAAACAGTTTTGTTTACAATAGCAAAGTTTGACTAATTTAATCCTCGTTCATACATTTTCAATAGGGTGAAGGCGGTCTACATTCAGCGTTTTCCGAAGACAAAGTCTTCTGTCCAGCTCTTGGGTTGATGTTCTATGCTGCGAGCATACATCGATGGTCTCTACTCCGGAACCTAAAGATCTCAGCGGCCATTTTGTTCTCTATGAGGCATATCCACTGCCATTTCAAATTGCCAATCCACTGAGCCATGTCAGTTTCTTTCGTTCGTCATTTTACAATGTTTATTTTGGAATAAGATTATTCGTCGAATTATTCGAACATGCGAAACAACGTATTTAGGTAAATAATTTTATTCCATTTTCAAATTCATGAAATTCAAAAATCGAACAGTGTTAACTAACCGGTATCTGAAGAAATAATGAGAAGTGCTTCCACCAAATATTTACCAATTTAAAAAATTAAGAGTTGTGAAATAAATGTGTTTAATATTTAATATTTAACTCAAAACAAATATTATGTACATATAATTTGTTTATAAAACCATTTTATTTTATTTAGCATATTCTCTTAATCCAGAACTCTTCTAAGAAATATGTTATTTGAGCGTTAATAAACCACAAATTGCTTAGTTTCTAAGTTTCAGATTTCTTCGTGGAAGGAATTTTGTAAAGATCGCTACAAAATAATTAATATTTACAGTAATTATTGAATATTAAAAACATTCTAGATTGTAAGAAGAACAATCGTTCAAGGTTTTCATCTTGTACTATCGTTTATTACTCATTAACAAGATTTCATTAGACATATCAACCTGATATCAAATATTAGCATTATTATGTACACGGGTGGCATTTGAATGAATGAGACGACTTACTTTTAGTGCAGTATATAAATTTTCGGTCATTAATTAAATTTTTAGTATTAATACTCGTAGAAATATCGATCTGCAACCTATAGACATAGGAAGCTTCGAATTGATTACTTTTAATTAACCATATTTGATACTAGTATGACGTCGATTCTTCTAGAGGACTACCTAAATCAAGTAAAAAGTGAAGATGAAAAAAGAGTTGTGTGGGCTTCTCCAGTCAATGGAAGATAAGTTTAAAACCATTATAATTCTCCTTTTTCTTTTTTCAGCCGATATACTCCCACTGGAAGGCAAATGCCTCTCTCAAAGATCGCCACGTTGATTATAATTACATAAGAGAAATCTTTTTTGTTAAACCCCCGTGTAATTTCTCCGAATTATGATTTTGTAAATTGGAAAAGTTTACTGAACAAATTTCCAAAACTTTTTTTTTATAATATGGAGAATTAATACTAAAAAATAAATCATATATATAACTATATAACTTTTTAATTTACACTTTAAGGATATTAAAAATGGTCACAAATAAAAACTCGTTTATTATGGATTCTTTTCAGATAAAGGTGCATTTGGAATCCTCGTATCTTAACTGGAAGTGCGCTATTTAAGAGGACCTCAGTCTGATTCAAGATTGTATCTATTTGGGGTCTTTTTTCTTATTTTCATATACGTCATGTGACCACTGTTAATTATCTTAGATGATATAAATATTAATAAATAAAAGGAATTTAAAAAAACCCATTAAAAGAATTTTTATTTAAATCTTTATTTATGAATAATAAAACATTTATTATTCCATAGAAAGCTTTTAAAGGAATATTGAATATCACTCAATAAAAATCTTGTTATCCGTCAAATCGATACTGTTTAGTAAATCCTCTTTCGTAGACAGTTGTGATTGTTTCTCATTGCTTTCGTGTTTATCTGATTCTTCATTGTCCTTTACGGTGTTTTTTATTTTTCTGTGCTGCATGTAAAACCATCTGTAATTAATTATTAAATTATTTCAAATACACTTTACTATTACTTTTAAATATATACAAGTCGTACTAGCCCAGCGGTAAGGACCAAGACTATAATTTACTCTATGTGCATTAATTATATGGTATTTAATAGAATCGGGCGTTATTTTGCGGAAGTTCATCCTAAGTAAGAAAAGGACCAATATTTAGCCACTTCCGCACATGCCAACATCACACCGTTTATTGCCAAACACAGAGTCCTCTGTGTTTCTACTAATCGGTGTAATATAACTCCTGAAGATGCCCCATGGAGGGGTGTAACACGTGTTAAGTGATTTAACGGTGGTAGTTGTGTAATTCGCATTGTTTGCCGCATGCGCATTTATCAGCGGGCTGGCGGGCGATGCACTTTGTTGCACGACTACCACTGCATGTGGGGAAGTGGCTAAATATTGTTCCTTTTCTTACTTAATTATATGAGATTACTGCTACTCATAAATAAGCTTATAGAGGATGGACTGCAGCGTCCCCTGCGTACCATAATACCGCGATCTTTAACCCGCTTGCCAAGCTTGGTGATTTTGAAATATCCCCATAAATACCTTTGGGGGTGGCATATGCATTGCAGTGGGCGTCTAGAATCTGAAACGACGACAATATGCTGTCTCCCATCCGATACGAATGGTCCGCCCTGACTTTTAAAGGTATAATGTCATACGATTTATTATTGATAATTATTATTATTTCAACACGAACCACACAAAGGACCCTTTAGTAAAGGTGTACACAATGTCCATAGAAAGATTTATTAACTTACTATTGAGATAAGTGTAGGTGTAAGTATGCAATTATTATTTTAAATTCGCTATAAGGCACTAATCATTCTCATCTCACTTTTATGAGGTCGTAACCTATTTCGAGAAGGTGTTCCATAATAAAATGTTTGGTAATATCATCATCGTTTCAGCTTATAGATGACCACTGTCAGGCATAGCCTATAAAGATATCTATGGGGATATACCCCCATAGAGTGGTATGGTGGAGGTATACCCCCATTATGGTATACCATAATCGCCATCCTTGAAGATAGTTTGACGATCGCAGTGAGGCATTGTACAGAGGACGCTGCTATCCAGTCTCTAGGAACTTGTTTATGAGCAGTTCCAATCTTATGTAGCTAAAGCGCAAAGTGTGAATTATTTAACATTGTATCTCGAAATCCAATCCGCAACCTACGTTTGGAAGTCTCAATCCTCTACCGCGGGGCTACAACTCATCCATATCTATAATATATCGTCTATGAAACATCTACATCAGGAAACCCTATATTATTTTCGTCAAATACATTGCAAACTAATAATTTTGCGCCTTGGAATGTCCACTGATGTACATAGACCGCGATAGATTTCATATACGACAATTTGAAAACTGTCTATATATATTATGGCGAATACAATAATGTTATCTATATATCTTACGAGCAGACAGATTGTTAATATAATTTAAAAATCTTATTTCCTGAATTTTATCGAATTTATAAAATATTTAACAATCAAAAAACTTTCTAGTTGGTGAAATAAGTATATTTGACAGTATGGTCTCATCATTATTTACCAAAATAAATAGTCATATTAACGTCGCACTCTTATCACTTTCTTTAAGTATAACGCTCTACTTTTCTTGTGTTTATTATAATAGTATTATAAAAATTATGTTATATTTAGATCGCATACATCAAGTTTTTTTTATTAAAAACCATTGTTTTCAACCGGTATAAATTTAGATATATTTTGACGGAATGATGTCAAACAGCACTTGTAATAATGATTTTTTTTAAAACACATACAAGGTGTTCGGTAGATTGTTGTAGTCTTAAAAAAATAACATCGGCGAAATCGTTCTCAAGTTATGGCGTGACTTAGTTAAATAGAAATTGTAATTGTACAAGGTGATTTTTATCGGTATAAAAGCCTTAAAGTTATGAAAGTGTAGCTCACTTGTTAGCAGAAAGCTTTAAAACTATTACATTTATATCAGACCAGCCTGTTTAAAGTAATCACTCTAAAACTCTATCAGAATGCGACAGATCAGTAACGTCTGGTAGTAAAAAGCCTGCAGGGAGAGATAGAGAACAATAATCAATTTAATATATAACAATTAGTATTTTTAAAAAGCTTTTCCTTACTATATTACCGTAACATTAATCATTTGGAAACAAATGATTTGTGTACAGGGTGTACTTAATATATAACTGATAGCAAATGCGTTCGTTCTTGGGTCGTTTAAAGCTTGTACGTCTATTTCAAATCAGCCTGTATATTCATTTAAAAAATTTCTGATCATTATTAACACCTTTGCGTAAAAAATTATTTGCATAGTTAAAATTACAAAGATTATATTTACTATCTCATCACGCGTTTGATAAATAAGTACAAATGTTATATCAAGACGTATTTCGTCATATTTTTTCCTTGTTGATATATAACATATGCAATTCTTGCATAACATGTATAATATGTTTGTTTCTACCGGCGATATGTAAACATTACAATACACATTTCACTTCTTATCATATTTTGATGTGATTAATTAATTTTGCAGCAATTTTGTGGCTAAAGATTGTGTTTTGTGATTCGTACAGATTTCTTTTTTGACTGGCATATATTTTATATAAAATATATCTGCCTTCTTGATATATATGTTTGTAAGCCGGGCCAATAAAACATCAAGAGCTGAAAATTAGTAAAATATGTGACTTTTCCTTGGTTTATTTAGTTCGTACTTAAAATTGGAACATCTCAAGTTTAACCTCCAATTAGGTTAAAAATCCGTCTTAGAAATCAATTAAGTCTCAGGTATAAAGACTTAAAACAGGCGAATGTAAAGCTTAATTGCAGTCAAATAATATAAGGTACCATATTTCCAAAAACCAATATGCTTGGAAATAATAAACAAAGTAATAATTATATATAACACATATTCCGTCATTACAAACATTGTAAAAAGGTTGTATAAATAAAAAAAAATGTTTACTATCTGTTAGTGCAGAATTTGTTCAGCAATAAATTATTGACTTTTCGAATTCCAATAAAAATCAGAGCGATCTCTTTATGTAGACGGATTGGATATAGGTAAGAAAAAGACCAATATTTACCCAATTTCGCACATGCAGTTGTAGTCGTGCAACAAAGTGCACCGCCCGCCAGCCCGCTGATAAATGCGCATGCGGCAAACAATGCGAATTACACAATTACCACCGTTAAATCACTCAACACGTGTTCCATTCCTCGTGGGGCATCTTCAGGAGTTATGTTACACCGATTAGTGCCAAACACAGACTCTGTGTTGCGGGCGGTGTACTTTATTGCACGACTACTACTGCATTGGTGGAAGTAGCTATATATTGGTCCTTTTCTTACTTAGGATGGACTTCCGCAAAATAACGCCTGATTTCATTAAATATTTAAGATGAGCATGAATATTGGTGTAAATATTTTAAAGGTTTTTATTTACAAATGAGCTGTTCTTTCACCAATTTAAATCTTTTACATCGATAACCAATCAACTTGCATATTTAAAATTCCTCTTTATTTTAGCCACGTCATAACTTGAGAACGATTTCACCGAATTCGTTCTTTTTTAAGACTATTCGAAACTTAACTAAAATAATATAAATGTTATTTGGGATAGAAGTTACAATTTACAACGTGTTTTGTAAGTATCCTGTTCCCGTATAATAATATCAACTATATGTTTAAATACAAGGAGTACTACAAACTATAGTTAATATTTATCAACAGCAAATGGGTTTCTTTGTTAAATGTAAATATTATAAATGATAAATATTTAGAAATAGATCTAGGCTAATATGGCGCCAATTCTGTCTGTGTACATAACGCATTCATTATTATAGTTATTGTTGAAAGTGACGATAAGTTATTTTCCAGAAATTTTCCGTAGAATATATAGATTGATAAATATAAAACTTTTAAGGGATGAACAATAAAGAACTACAATAAAGGGGTCACTTATACGATGTGAATTAATGAATGGTACACTTTATCCAAAAATAAATGGCTTCAGAAATAATAAATAACGAAATTATAGCAAAATACGAAATTCGTTTTAAAAATACTCACATTACTACTTTCTATCTATCCCTTAAGATTTTATTCTGTAAGAATTTTTTAGACTGTCCCATTCCAATATATAATAAATAAATCAATGTAACATATTTCTAAGTTATCACTTCATAGAGATTATATGTGATATAGGTGTAATCCATCTCTTTCAACCTTTTACACCTATATACAAATATAAAAATTAATCAAATACAAACATAAGTAAGAAAAGGACTAATATCCTACAAAACACCGAGTGCTTTTGGCACTAACCGATGTAACATTACTCCTGAGAATGCCCCGTGAAGGGGTGAAACACGTTTTGAGTGGTTTAGCGGTTAGTTGTGTAATTCGCATTGTTTGTCGCATGCGCATTTATCAGCGGGTTGGTGGGCGGTGCATTTTATTGCACGACTCCTGCTATATAGCGGAAGTAGCTATACGTTAGTCCTATTCTTACTTAGGATGGACTTCCGCAAAGTAACGCCTGAATCCATTAGATATAACCAAACACTCTGTATATTGAAAATAATATATCATTAATTTTATGTTCCACAATTTTCACTCTTTTCTTTTTCTTTTCAGCTGACTGACGCCCACTACAAGGCATAAGCTTCCTCAAAAAATGCCTGCGCTGCCTGCATCTGGCGACTTTCCACAACCTTAACTATATTGTCGGTCCACCCAATGGAGGCTTTCCCACCCCTTTTACCGACTCGTGGTCGCTATTTAAGAACCTTTCGGCCCCAACGGCTATCCGTTACACAAGCGATGTGCTCTACCAACTGTCAGTTCAGACGAGCAATTCTTGGAGCCACAATGATCTTGGTTCTTTTGCGGATACCCTCATTTCTAATTCGATCATACCAAAATTTCGAGCATAGCCCTCTCCATTGCTCTCTGGGTGACCTCAAATCTCCTTATATGACCGACTTTTCATTATCTTCACATTATTCAAAGCATTTTGAAAAAAGAATTAGCGTTGGAATACGATTAATCCGAGTGCCGCGCCGACATCGTACTCCTTATAATATTATTGATTTTTTTTTCGAAAATATGTCACGAATTAAAAGACTTATTGTTATAAATAGATATTAAAGTACAAACTGTTGAGTGTTGCTATTATAAAAATCCTTGAAGCCAAATATTCGAATTAATTATATAGTTTGCAACTATAAGATATTATATACTAATCCTTATATGACATGTACGATACGATACGATATCTGGTGAAGTTATTGCTGCTAACCGGTTATGGTTTTTACAGCTTCATCTAAATGGAACCCGTAGAACAGGGGTCTACGGGCCGAAATTTTATGGGCTGCGGAACGTACCACAGTAGCGGCGATGACGACCAAACGTGAGAGACTATAACCGTATAGGTGTATAGTGTAGTGTATGAATGTGTTTGTTATGTAACGCGAAGCGAGGACTACACGGCGGTCGGGAGTGACACGGGCCTCTCCGGACCGCCCTCGCTTTAAACGAATAAGGCGGACGCGGCCGCCGTAATATGAGTAAGTGAGTAGTGCATGTAAGTGCATCGAAATCGACGAGAATCGATGTGAGAGTTACGTCATAATGTGAGAGAGGGGAAGCAAAGTTTATTTAAACTCTGCTTTAAGAGCGGCGAGTAGGGCCGAGTGCTCTGCGATACACATAAAGCGCTCCGAGGGACCGGAGGCTTTACGTAGTTTCGCAGCGAGAATGGAGACCTCGTCAAGATCTATATTGGCGAGGTATTGTGCCAAGGATTTGAGGTCCTCGGCTGGTGAAGGGGACCCGGTGGCGGGTTTGGCGGGTTTCGGTTGCTCACGGGCAACCGGCGGAGCGGTGGGGAGTGAGGCGGGCTTGCTTCTCGGGTAGAGAGGCTTCGCCCAAGCTGAAGTGGCCGGCGGGGGTGGCGGGGGAGTAAGTTTCAAAGTGGGCTTCGAAACTATTGCCGCGGGGGCTGAGGTGGGGGGTCGGACTGCGTTTTTTGAGGGGCGCGGGGGGCGGCGGCCTGTGCGGCGTTTTTTAGGCGCCTTAAGACAGCCCTTATAGTTGGCTGGGTGGCCTTCGGATTTGCAGAGCACGCACGCGGGCGGCGTCTCTGTAACAGCGGGACGAGGGCAATCTGTTGTCCCGTGGTCCCCTAGGCACTTGACGCACCGAGGGCGGGAGAAACAGTTGCGGGCGGAGTGCCCGTAGAGTTGACATCTGTGGCATTGCCCGACGATGCCTCTACGGTGGGGTGCCTCGAATGAGACACCTGACAGGGAGCAGATATCTTTGAGGGCAAAGATACGCTTCCCTTCGGCGGAGAGTTCTAAGGTAGCCATGATGAGTGGCATGGGGAGTTTGGTGCGAAGCGACGACATGCGCTTCGCATCAATTATTGGGAGACCCGCCTGTTTGAGGTCGTCGATGGCCTTTGAAGACTTAGGGGGAGATTTTAGATCGAATGGAGGACCCGTGTAGTGACGCCATGATTGCGCCATTGTAAAGGTGTATAAGGAACACGCGACACCTCCCTGCCTTACGACAGAGAGGGAGGGCGGGGGTTATCGTACGCGCGGAACGATATAGAGCGTGGGAACGCGAAATCTAATTGAAGTGACCTCTGAGGTCACACTGGGTTCCCCTGTGCCGGGCAGCGGTGACCGGCGAGAGGTAAACCCGCGTCACTGAGCGTCACAACGCGTCAGTGAATCGAACTACGCTCGGCGAAGACAGAACCCTAAACGGTCGTACGGACGCGGCGTCACCCGGCGTCCGTAGTAACGCGCCTAACGGTCCTAGCCTTACCTACCTAATTACCCTAAGCGACCCGCGCGGGGGTGCCGTTGGAGGGGGGGAAGTGCCAAGTCGACGCGGATCGCGACCCCACCCCGGGGTGGGGGAGGACGGAGACGACGCGCGACGTGTATCGATGCGCGGGGCGCGGGGAGCGGGCAAGCCGACGGGTGTTGACCGAACGCGTAGTTCGGTTTGCGGCTTGCTTCTTGACTGCCACGACGGAGGAGCCGTCCGGACCGAAGGGACAGGAGCAACGCAATCCGCGACCGTTCGCAGACTGGACGTGCGATCACTGCCGGCTTCTCGGGGACGACTTCAGACGTTCTTTACAGTTCGAAACAGTAATCTGTGACAGCTGCTAAGGGAGGCGGGGAAGTCCGAAGACACGTCCGACACTCCAAATGCTATACACAGGTCTTTCTTGCACTGAAAAGTGCAAGAAGCGGACACTACGTCGGCAACTACGGGATGCGGGGAAGTCCGAAGACACGTCCGACACTCCAAACGCCGATCGTAGCGAATCCGTGCACAGGGGCGCGGATTTGGCGGGCTGCTACAGTCGAGAGGTCGGCGGATAAGTCACGAGGACAGATCCGCACTTCCAAACGACGTGCGCCGATATATCTTGCACTGGGGTGCAAGACAGCGAACCTAATTGCAAGTCAGCTCTAAGGGAGGCGGCAAAGTCGTGAGACACGTCCGAACACTCCAAGCGCTGAGCTCGCAATGCGTTGATATGACATGTTTGATTGCATTTAATTTAAGCTTAACGACATTGTCAAGGTCTCAGAGAGAAGATCGGTCATGGTGGTGACCTTGGGAGAGGTTTATACCTTGCAATAGACGTCTATCAGCTGACATGAACCTAAGTTTCTGTAATATTTCAGTACAAAGAAATTTTTGATATTTCATACCCGAATATCAGAATAGGTGGCACGGTGAGCGCAGTACTTATGTAGTACACGATGCCGGCATCTATTTTCAATGTCATCATATATATCCATGAATAGCAAGGCCCGAATACCATTGATGTCATTACTTCCATCAAGTTGAAAAATGACGTCATTTTCCCTGAAAAAAAAAATGTTTGAAATTTTTTTGCATCAATAAAAAATACCATTTGCCAGTTGGCATTCACATTTTTACTGTTTTTTTGGTTGGATTTTTATGTGGCCTCTCGTTGAACCCCTATATATAATGTTATTTAATTTCCATACATTTTTTTGTCCTTATCAATGTCTTTCATTCTTTCTTCTAATTTCATTCACAATATCTTTCATTCCTTTCCATACTCTCATTCAATACTTCGACTAACTTCCTCCGCCTTACGTCCAGATTTATACAATTTTACGTTTAATATTTTTTTGGTTCGTTTTAAAAAAATATTTATTCTTAGTTGCTCTTTTTTATTATTTATATAGCACTTAATTTACATTTCTAATGCCACAGCTATTTTATCACTCTTGTTTATTACTTCTATTATACTTGTTCTTTTTATTGATTTATTGCTTTGCCGTTGATAGAACGCTGAAATCGCTTAGTTTCGACCTTACAATGACGAATTTCAAGGGCTATCGTAAAAATCTTAGCTCAGATATTTGATATCTTCATAAGATACGCACAGAAAACAATGCTAGAAGAGACCAATTTGAAATAAACTACAATCAAATCGAGTCTAATATTATGAAGTCAGTAAAATAAATAATACTGGATTACCAAATACGTCCTAATCTGAAAAAATAAACTTAGTCGGGTTTCATTTTTTTTTTATTTAAGCTTTCTTGTCCGGGTTTGACCGCCATCTCGCATGTTAGAGAGCGACCACGTGTTCTCAAATAATGCACAGAAATTTTATAGCTACCTATTTACTTTGACACTGAAGAGATCTGGGTTATAATTCTACGGAAATAACGAAGCTGGCAGAGCGTTCCATACTCCGGTTATGCCGATCTGAACCGTTGAGTCGAAACGCTTGATACGCCTTCAAGGAAACTCCACAGTGTAAAGTAGGTAGTGGGCCAACTAACAGTGCTTTAGAAAAACGTAGAGGGCGCGATAAGATCGTCAACTTTTACAAAAGTCCATAACATACGGAAATACTGGACTTATACATAAAGTAAACAAAAATAAAACATACCTAACTCATCACTAGAGACCAGCTTGGATGAAATAGATCTCAAAGCTGTGAAAGATGTAGCGTTGAACATTTCAACAGCGACGGCTGTAAAGAATTATAAAATAGATTAATAATTACATTAATTTATCAAGTAATCTTTTATATCAATACACTATTTATTATCATTTCAAGAGCTTAACGTCCATTGTTGGACTTGTGGTGGTGGTAATTTATATATATATATATATATATATATATGTGAGTGTGTGTGTAGTATGTAATAAATAAATGTTTATAAGTATTAAACCGTGATCAATAATTAAGGCGATTTTTTTTAAATGCATATTCTTTATTTATTCTTCCAAACTAATTTTATCGCGTTCAAAGTAATAATCGTTCAATAAAACGCACTTTTGCTAACGCTTTTTTTAGTCGGAATAGCCTTTTTCTGGTATGGCCTTCAATATCTTCTTTGATTAGGTTTATCTCCTCAAGCCAGAAAACTCACTGCCTCAAATTAGGTAAATATGGCGGTTGCAGAACGATGTCAGTTGACTTTTTTTTTCCAATAATATAGTCCTATCGACTTAGAAAAAAGATTACCTGCCTTCCTAATCCCCGATTACATCGCTTATTGACCTCAAGATGAGTATTTCGCCAGTTCGGAAGATAAATGTCTCAGAAAACAAAACATAACTTCACCTTACTTATTGATCACAGTATAGCTGTAGTTATATATATGCGATAAATAATTAAAAAGGAAGAAAGTATACCCAAGTACATTTCCAAACTGTTTCTCGATAATCCTGTTGCCAATCCGCCTATGATCTTACTTATGTTGGAAATAAGACCCAATATTGAATCGTCCCACTTAAATTTTCTGCTAAATAGACTTATTGAAATGAGTGCTCCTGAAAAAAAAAATTATTTTAATTTGCCAGTAATAAATTGTAAAAACATACAACCAACATGTAGAATGCTTTAACTGTTCTTTAAATATGTAGCCTTTACACAGTTTTTTAAGTATTCATAGTTAAAACTGATTGTGTTTATAAAAGATTAAAATAACCGATAAATATGTTCCTTATTTGTCTAATCAAATGCCGGGTAATATTCATAATTCGTAAATACGAAAGGTGACATACACATTTTTTTAGAATAATAAAAACTAATCTCTTAAAAATATATTCAATTTTAACATCGCTATAATTATTTCAGCCATAAGACGTTCACTGTTGGATATTTACGCCTTTACAATTGCAAAAATTTAAAAGGTAAACTTCTTGTTCTGTGCTATAATTCTCTGGTGATGAATAACTATATTTCTCACGAAAGTCATAACTGAAATTAGTATGATCATCTTAAATCTGTTAAACTATGTTGTAAGTACGATAAGTTCACACACTATAGAAATCTATCGTGACATTGTTGACTAGAACCTATCCAGAATGGTTAGTTTAACTTGAAGGAAGCAATATCTAACTCGGCAACCTCCTAAAAGTTTTCTCGTCCAAAATACCGCAATGTCTGAAGATGGAGATCTTTGACCTATGTGTGTTGCTAGTGATGAAATACGGATCTGAGATATGATAGCTTACGATATACCTCATTAGATGGCTCAATGTTAAAATAGTCCTAAAATCGGCTAACAAGTACAATGCAGTAATGTTTAATTTAGTTTTTAAAAAATAAATCTCCGATTGATAAAATTTGACTAGGTTAAAGAGATATTTATTAAGACATTAAAACAATAAAGTGATCAATCCAAAACACATTCTTTTCGATCTTACTGCGACATGCATGCCTTTCACAATACGAATTTCATCAAAGCAGTAAGAATAGTAGTAAAAAAGTTTTAAAACACACGTACCGAGTGTATGTATACAGATGTAAAAGGTGTTGTAAAAACTGTATTTAACAGCGTCCCAGTTGAAACGGTATCTTGTAAATAGATACCGTATCGTGAATTCACCTGAAAATTACAAAAATATTTTAAAGAAAATAAGGAAATACACATCTAAATTTCTGACCCGTTACTAACATAGCCTTTTAGAAAATATATTATTAACTTACTAGTTTCTTATAGACTCAATAAATTCTCAAATTTATTAATACTTACCATTATTTTGTTATTAAGTAATACTACTTAGATCAATACTTTCCAACCTTTTTCGTGCCAAGTCTTACCTCAGCATTTTTTAAATTCTTACGCTCCCCTAGGTAACGTCCATAATTTTTATATTAAAGCGTAACGAATAAACTTGTATCGAGTCCACTTTTGAATTTCCCTCCTTAGAAATCAAATTGTCCTCCTCTGGGGCGTGGATCCCATGGTGGGAAACACTGGCTTAGATCATAATGTAATAGATATGTACAACTAAATCTTTTATAAACGATCTTTTTTATGCACGCTTTTCTAAGGAACGTATTTACATTGTAAAAAATTGTGTGACTGTATCATATTTTTTATTTATTGACAGTTTTTAAGATTTGAAACCAGCTTATTAAATTTATTTGGGACAAGGAAAAAAATGCTCTCTCTCTCTGACTACACTAATCAAACTACACAAATAGACAACTTAACAGAATAATGTATATATTGTTAAATAATTTTTATAACAGTTGCAAATAAGATAGGGCTGTGATGCGTGGCTGTACGAATAAGTGACGTGATCTTAACGGACGTGATCCAAATCGGACTGACTATCGACCGAATATAGCGAGATACAATACTCTCTTTTCGCACCATCGTAGAAGTAATTATTCTTCAATAGTGATTTTATTTGAATAAATTTAACTGACCAGCCCTGATCACAAAAATCTGTTTTTAATGGAATCAGGCGTTACCTCGCGGAAGTCCATCCTAAGTAAGAAAAGGACCAATATTTAGCCACTTCCGCACATGCAGTGGTAGTCGTGCAATAAAATGCACCGCCCCGCTGATAAATGCGTATGCGGCAAACAATGCGAATCACACAACCGCCACCGCCAAATTACTCAACACGTGTTTCACCTCTCCACGGGGCATCTTCAGGAGTTATGTTACACCGATTAGTGCATAACACAGAGACAAAAATCTGATCTTTTTATTTTCGGACATACAGTGGAAAAATTTAGCAGTTAAATATCACCTATATGTTTATACTTAAGATAGAAGATTGAAAAGATATCCTATTTGAATATTTTTTAATAGTATAATTAATATGAATTCACAGAAAATAGTTATCAATTCAGATTATGCTAAACTTAGTATAGAAAGATCACGGAACCTTAAATTAAATGATAATAAATATTTTCAAAACAAACCGTATGCGGGTCCGTATATAAAAGCAATAGACGCAAGCACTAGAATTGATTTGAGTCTTCGATTATTCGGGCCTTTCTTGAACGCAACAGTTAATGTGTCCTTTACATGTTTAATATCGAAAAATGACTTCAGGAAATTTCGCAGACCAGTTTGTTGCTCCTGGAAAAAAATTCTCCATTCTATATTAAATTGTATCATTGAAAATCAATATATTAATATTATTGTGATATTAATAATATTTTATTAACGTGATTATGGAAATACTTTCATTAATATTCGTTTATCATTATAATAAAAATAATTTTATATTTAGAGTCAATTTACGAAACTTAATTTTTCAATTATAGATTTATAATACGTTCCTGATCACAACATGTATTCAGCTTAAACCTCCTTCGATGTCGATCTCTTTATGAGAGATTAAAATAATAAAAAGATAATGAAAAGTGTGGAATAGAAGATTAAACGATGGTTATATCGAATAATAAATTTTTACCTCTTTCTTTTCCAACGTAGGTCTTTCAGGTTCCTTTATGTAAAATACACCATGACATATGCTGCATACGTATAAAAACGAGCTCAGCGAAAATACCCCGTAATATCCGATGTACTTCAACAATATCCCACTAAGTGCCGTACCGATGGGTCCTCCAGCTGTCAAACACAGATTTGCTATACCGACTCTAAATGTTCTAGTTTCTTCTGAAGATATATCACTTATGTAACTGAAAGCTCCCATGTACGTGGTAATCCAACCGCCAGTAACAGCCGGAAAGAATGCCTCAAGGAACATAGTTACTTCCACAGGCAGTTCGTAGAAAAAATATGCGTTTAAGATATTGCTTATACAAGCCAGCAAATCTCCGACGATTGGAAGTAAAATGCATATTTTTCGTCTTCCTGTCCTATCACTCCACGCTCCTATGAACAGTATTAAGAAACTCGGAAGTGCTGTCAGTATGATATTTTTCCAAGTCTCCATAGAAGCAATTAGCTGTTGAACAGCCAACTCTTCTTTTTGATACGCTATGCCTTCTTTCGCTATAAGTGCATCGCATACTGCATCGCTGTATTTCAGATTGACCCGACATGCTTTATCTAGATTTAGATTTTGTGTTGCAAGTCTAGAAAGCACACCAGGTATAACATATCCAGCTAAAACTGGCTCTAAAGTTATGTTCTCTTTTATGTAAGCTATTTTCTCTCTCAAGCTCTTCTTTTTTATTTTACTTTCTTCTTTAAGAGGCTCCTCCTCGCGTGTACCCATTTTGATGTTGTCACTTGAACTGAATTTAATCTTACGTATAAATTTATTTGTGCGATCTAATATTGGTTCAAGATATGGAATATTTAAATAAAGAAAATTATCAACTACATTATTTATAGGAATTGACAAATATTGGTCCTATGCTACTTTGCAGTATAATTTATGTGTACTATGATATTTATGTATTTAATAATTTTCCTTATGCTTCCAGATCACACTGTTAAAGCTATTATATAAATCATACCAACATAATTTCATCCGTACACCGTTCATTGTTAGACATGACTTGCTCTGGAGATTCTCGAAAGGCCGGGTTGAAAGCGTCCAGCCTGTTTGTACGACGATCGTAACTAGGTCGTCTGTTTACCTCGTAGACGGACGTCTCTGTCCTATTGTTTCTTCGTATTAATAATTAACGAACAATTTGAGAGAAAAATTTAAAAATAAATTTACAAAAATCACTTTAGATGAACAGTCTAAAAAGGTTGTCTTTTCAAAATTACATGTACGTATGTGTGTATGACGTATTGTGTTATACACCTGTATAAAATGATAAATGGATTCCATTGAACTCTTCTCACAAGTCAAATAAGATCTTCCACGATGTGTTAGCTTTTTTTGGTTGCCATCTTGCCGAACAAATCTAAGGATCTCTATCTGATTCGATCTCATAGAAAAATGAGACATATTTCGTTGAACAACTGTCGTTTTAAGGCACTGTGAACATTGTCTTTCGTCGTTTGATTCAGCGATTGATTTTTTCGAATATATTAGTTTTTATTTAATATTGTTTCACAAACACAAAGACTTGTTACTATAAAACTTATTGCTCTGTATAAGACATGAATAAATTTCTGCTGTTTTCAGAGATATTTGCTAGTCATGTGTAAATTTATGTTTAAAATTAAAAATTCATAATAAGAGGACCCTGTATAAATTTTGTCATGTGGAAATAATTGTTAATAGATTTCATAAAAATGTTTCTCTAAAATCCGATAACTCTCAAGACCTCATTATTTCAAGCGCCTATTTTGTTTTTAACAAGAAAAAAGTTTTTAAAATTAGAACGAGAAAAATACTAAGCATTCCTTGTAAACATTTGACATTTTTTTTCTTATTATCCTGTTCTGAGATAATTGGGAATGAAAGACCTTTTTTTAATTTTATAAAATACTCTGTTATACCTGTGGAAACATTTCTTAACCTTAAAGTTGTATGTTTATTTTTGGTTATATTATATTATTAAACGGTTTTATTTAGTTCGATTCGTACGGAATTTATTTGTTTATTTATTTGGGTCAAAATTAGAAAATGAAATTTACGCACCTTCTCGTTGTCAGATTGATCTGAAATTTGGTAAACACATTTAATTTAGATGACAATACAATATAATAAAATCAATAACATTATAAATCTAAGATGGCCGCCGATACAAAATGGCGGATTACATATTTTTCCTTAAACGCCTCAATATGGGAATCAAATGAAAGGGCTACACTAGTAAAACACGATGATTGTGTCAAAATTTAAAATTCAAGATGGACGCCGTTCCAATATGGCGGACTAGGTACATATTTTTCCACAACCACCACAATATGGGTATCAAATAAAACCGTTTAAAAACCGTTTACCTTAAAAGTTTTTTTTACCGATTTTTATATATTATCACATTGTCATCATAACCTTCAAGATATTTCGTCGTTTTGTCGTCAGACGCTTACTGCAAAGCATATGTTTCCCCCAAAGATATCTAAATGAGGATATAACATAATCGATATTATGTTACACAGAGGACGCTACTACTCGTCCTCTGAAAACTTTATCTGTGAGCAGTGGCTATCTCACGTAATTAATGCACAAATTATGAATCATATATCACAGCCTACTATACCACTGTTCAAGTAATTGTGTAATACATATTAAATTTATCTCATGTTGCTAGTGCAATTATTAAAGAAAAGTGAATATTTGTAACTCGTTTAACTTGGCAAAAGACTTTTATAAAAGTGAACGTAATTAAGCCATATAAATACTACTGTTTGCCAAAAAATGACAGGTCATATATCATCATCATTTCAACCACAGGACTTGCACTGACTCTGAGGTCATTGAGTCAAGCACTGATAGCTCAGCGGTAGAGAACTCTTGCTTGCGGTCGTAAGTCACACGTTCAATGCCCAGGATACAATTTCATATAATTCACAATATGTGCATCAAATATAACGTTGCCACTGTTCAGAAACAAGTTTCCAGAGTACGCGCAACATAGCCTCTGCGTACCATAACCAGTGTGGTACACTGCCACCCCGTCTGCCTAGCCTGAGGACTATGGTACATCCTTCCATAGATATATCTATGTGTTTAAATAGACAATAAGAAAAAATGTGATAAAATGTAACTCAAAATGTGATATAAAATGTGATAAAAATGTACACGAAAAGAAATAAAGTTAAAATGTAACATGTAATGAGGGAGGAATAAAAGGTCACAGAGTAAAAGGGAAAGATATCAGAAATGTGGCATGAAAGAATAGATTGAAAGAATATGTGAAGAACGAAAGGAGAGAATGGAAATAATAAATAACTATGTGAAAAAATAAGTTGCCTGTAAAGTCCCTGTCCCACCAAAGATAGGGGTACGAGAAAAATAATAATATGTATATCTATGTGAGAGGCCTTTGCTTTTCAGTGGACGACTGCGTGTACTGCTTGACACAGAACTCTCCCATAGATTTCCAATAGGACCCGAAAGCGGCCTGAAACTAGCGACTTTCAACGTTACAAAAGTTGTGTGTCAATCTTACGGGAGAACATCGTACGCTGATTTGATATGGTTGTTGAATTACTAAGGAAATTTTTATATGAACTTGCACCAAAAAAAATTATCTTATGTCGTTGCACGTAACATGGTGGTATAAATTTAAACTACAAAATTATAGCAAATATCACTATGTGAAGTATAACGAAATAAATATTAATAAGGGTAACTTAAAATATTTTTTATACTTTCTATCGTAAATAATTAAATTTAAATTCTGAGTTATTCTTTGTTGTGTTAGAGAAAATGAGACAAAGAATTTAGGTAACATACGTAAATAGTTACAAATCCCTAGGACGTTAATATATGAAATAAATGGCAGAGATTCCGAAATGTCTGTCAGTGGAGACTTACAGATATCGCTCTCTAGTGACAAGCGGCGGTAATAAAAGTGTGCCTCCCTAAACATTGCGACATAAGAAAAATTAAGGTTTATGTAGGTGTGACATAAATACAGTTTTACCTTTAACTTTTCCTTCTTTAAATTCTTTAATATTTTTAACTCTTAATAGCCTAGAGTTTCAATTTTGATATCAATCTTTTAACACGTTCACTGCGGGCCCAATTTTGAAGAACTTTCAGCCGGTGCGGCTGAGGTCGAATAAGCCTCAAGCTGAACTTCCTAGTAGTGCGGTTGAGGCCTTTTCTGCCTCATGTTTCAATCATTTTTTTTACAATATTGAGTCAATGCTTCGCAGACATAAAGAAAGCTATATTTGTCTTTGTCATACCTCATACGGTTGAGTGTAAACAGCCACCGCACTAGTGCAAAGTCTACCATGAGGCTGAATCGACCTCAAGCCGCAGTGAACGTGTTAAATTGAATTTTCACATTACTGTTAGTTTTTTTATAGGTTGGCTATACGTATTTCACTGTTGTATAATATTCTTTCCAACAAAATTAAAAAAAAAAAAATTATTTTCTCTTCATCTAGACCCTCAAGAAAACACAGTAATATTAAAAAAAAATCACTTTCGTAAATCAGGCTATTAAGGGTTAATAATTAATACACTAATCACTTTTTTAGTTTCTATTTTAATATATAGAATGACACAATATGAAGATTTTAACTTATATCTAATGGTTTAAATATCAAACTAATAGTGTTTCGATATACGTTGAAGGAAATTTTTGTGAATGCCGCAAATAGAACCTTCCAAAAAGAACGGAGGGTCTGAATAGTAAAATAATATACAAGTAAAAGTAATTCTACTTAAAACGATGTGGTTTTAGACGTTAGACGCAGGCGTCGACTTGTCGGTCCTATTGGAAATCTATGCGTTTAAATGGTAACGTTGATGTCTATTTAGTAAATTATTTTTGCTAATTATATCGTTACATATAAATAGTTACATTTATATTCCAGATAACAAACTGGAACTGAAAAGTAGATGGCAAAGTACGACTTGGACGATCATATACCAGTCGGTCTTTGTTTATTTATTTTTTTTATTATCAGAACCTATCTTTTACAGATATTAGCGTCTGTGCCTTTGTTTTTATTAATTGAAACGACTTGTTCACATTCATAGAACAGACTAAAAAGATATTTATTATTGTTGCAGTCACACATAAGTTTACATAGCTTATACTAGATGTCGCTAACAGTACTTTATATGAGCTACGTATTATTTTGATATACAATTGATAGTACAACTACCTTTATGATTTTTTTGGACACATTTTTGCATATTACACTGTTTATATAAAAAAGTAAATCTCTTAATCTATTTTAACGACGCCCTAATGTACAGTTTAAAAGATTACTTCTCTTGCAATCATTTCCTGATCCCTGTTCCATATTGTCATCCTCATGTTGTACGCTGGTATTTTTGCGGCGGTTGTCGTATTCGCCACGTCGATGAATATTGCGATCGCATCTTTAGTCTCGTCCGTGTGATACACGCGCGAGTTCGTGTGACGTGATGTTGTTACCACCGCATGACGGACAATGTTATACAGCCCTAGGGTGTCTTTAGTTGTTAGACAACGATGACTGACTCGCTCTTTAGCCCCTGAACCTCGTGGAGGGTGAGCGTCCTTAAACCTTCCTCTGTACCGTAGCGTCTACTGATACAAGATCAAGTTAAAAACGGGCCTACCTACTACTGATCAAAGAAAAACAGAGAATATAATGGAAACGTTTCTTCGTATTACCTTCAGTAATGAATGATCTATTAAAAAGAAGGATATACATTGACTAGTGATTTCAGCAAGTAATACACACAGAAAAACTAATAATATTATGTCAAACTTTTTTTTGTCTATGGAACAACAGGCGATTGGACTAACCAAAATTGAAATTTCATGACATGTCTAACGAGATTTCCTTAAAATGATGAATCATCGCACAACTGTACTATTTTTAACGCGATAATGAATTATTAGTAATAAAATTAATTGTTTATTTCTGATTTAAATAAAAAAGTAGTTTTAGATCGAAAAATCTTTTTGTCACGTATATTAAGTAGTAATATATTAATTTTATTTATTTAATTATTATTATTTATGTATATATAAATCTACATATACTATTTATACGAATATAATAAAAAATAAAATTCAGCTATCGTGATGATTCCGTAAGTTTATCAAGAAATAGCTCTCGAACCTTCGCTTTAAATGCGGAATGATTCCTGATCATCCTAATATCAAGCGGGAGCGCGTTCCAGAGAAGAATAGGTTATATTGCGAAGTAGGGGTAAGTGAAGTCGGTACAATGACATCTAAGTTCACAATTGCTCGAGGGGTGAAGTGTTTTTTCGCATGTATTAGCTACGAACTAGAATTGTGATATTAAGTAGGCAGTTGAATTGGGAGAAAAGAGAAAAGTGTAGTTAGCACGCAAAGAACGGTGCTATCGGATAGGCAGCCATTTTAGCTGAGAACGGTAGGAAGTTATGTGGTCGAATTTGCTGAGATTGAATATGAATCGAATGCTATTGAAGAAAGCAGACTAGATTGTTGGGAAGGTTTTAATTCAGATCAAGATAGGACACATCACCATAGTCAATAATAGAGAGAATAAATGACTGCAAACAATGCCTTAAATTTGGATAGTAGAAAGTTTTTCCGAGTGTATAAAAATATAAGGACAATTTAAATATATATCCTTGACTAAAAATAAAATTTCGAAACTACAATGAGTTGTTTTGATAAAACTAAACAGTGTGAACGGGGTTTTATATTATAATACATTCGCAGCGTATCTGTCAACGCACTGCTTGTCATTCGGATATCCGGCACCGTAATGCCCCGTAATTCCGGCGTAATACCTGTAATTCTACTCCTGTAATACTCGTAATCCGGCGTGTGAACGGCGAAGATTTCATACACCCCGCTATCTGTGTAACTGTTATTTTAATTGTGGCAGATAATCTTGTTGTCTTCTAGCTTCGAGCGCCTTTGGAACGTTCGAAGTTTGTGTAATATTACTTTGTTGTAATATTTACGACTTTGTCATGATATTTATTACTTTGTTGTAACATTTATTTTATAAGATTTTTTATTTTTATACGAATGTGTATTACGAAAATGTACACAAAAATCAATATTAATTTTTATAAGAAAATGATTTGTTGATAATGATGAATGATAGTTTTTTTAATTTTTCTGACGCCAATGTAATACAATTCAGTTCGGTGCTTTTATTATTGTATTATATTATTAATATGTATTACACCTTAAACATTAAAAGTACATATACTATATATATGCACGTATATATAAATTTTATTTTATTTTATTCGGAAAACAAAAAGTGTCTTATAACTACAAATTATTGCTACATTATTGCCTTTAAGTTGAGCGAATACACTAAAGTTAATATGCATGTTAATATATATATATATATATATATATATATATATATATATGTATATATATATATATATATATATATATATATGTATATATATATACGCTCGTGTGTGTATGTATATATATAAATATAAATATTTGTACACGTTGACCGCCCATTGTACTATTTATTATTAACCATTTCCTTACCGTAGTACGTTTCGCCGAAGTGACGCTACTGAACCGGGCATGTACGCTATGGCGGTAAGCTGATTTTTGAATTTTCTCATTTTTGTTACATATTCAAAGATTTTACTGGTATATTAATTAAAAAGAGAAATTAGGATAATTATAAGTAATTTATTTGGCTTATGCAAAATTTAAATTTTTTCAATTATAAATAAAGGTCATGTATTTAAGGGTTAAAATGAATAAATAAAAAAAAATCTAAATGTAATGACCAAAACAATAATGAATCGGTGGAAGGAATATTCGAAAGAAAACAAATTGTATTATAATAATTTATTTACTTTAACATATTACTTCAAAAGAAACAAATGAGCAAGTAACACAGATTCAGATCTCGTATAAAAATTACACATAGAACAAAAGTGAACACTAAGCCTGTATTCATTAGTCAATTTATTTCAGTACTATTGACAGTTAGCACAAACATTTTGAGATTAAAATATCACTTATAACAATATTATTACATTGTTGATTAACATTTCACATTTGCACCGTAAATTAAAAAAAAATTATGAAAGTGTAATTTAATTTTTAATTTTCTTTTTCGTATTTTATATAAATATTGTCTACGTATTTATTACATAATTTTATGAATTACAGTTGTATTTGAGAGAGGTTGTAAACCTTTTATACAATTTTATTTGTGACTTTTTGGCAATTAATTTTAAAAGCCGTTACTTTTGAGTGTTTTAGTATGCATTCCCTCTGTATAAATGTGATATTTACGTCTAATTTATAAACTCTTGTTTATTCTACAACGCCCCCGTCGAATCTTTTTTTTAAATATACGTATATATTTAATATTTGTGTATTTTAATCGGACACGTAAACACTGTAAAGCAAACATATTCATTTACACTTTGATTTCGTAATTTATGTTAGAAATATTTCTATTAACCAAATTCGAGTTGTAATGTTTTGTTTGATATCAAATAATTATATACTGTCACATATTCGAAAGCTAAATTTTTTATTTTCCTTTTTTTCTCATTTAAAGCATATTGTCAAGAAATTTAACTGTTTTATTACTGTTGTGGCATAGTTTTGTTATACATAATTCATTATAGCATTAAGGTATAAACAATAATATTGTAGCAACCCAATAACATCATGTCCAACATACATCATCATTATTTTAGCTGTAGAAGACCCACTGGTCTTCTACAGCTAAAATAATGATCCACCACCTCCATAGACTTCTTAAAAGAAAGATTTAAAGTGACCTGGATCCAACAACTTCTGACAATGTTCAGGTTCCAGATATTCCTACACTGCGCTTGCCGGTCAGTGGTTTTGTCTACAGAATCTTAGAACCTCAGCGGTCATATATACTAGGCGTTATAAGGCCTGTCCACTACCACGAGAACTCGAATAAAACTCTCCACGGCTTCGAGTGGCTGTAAGCTATATTAAAAGTACAATTTTTTTTTTAAATTTTACTCCGTTTAAATCGAGTTATATTCCTGTTTCCAATAAATAAATAATAATTCAAGAATTTACTAAAAGAAATACCCAAGTTGCTTCCTCTTTGCTGCGTAGAGAGCTCCAATCTTAACTGTCTTTACCATCTTCGTCATACGACTGCTTAATTTTTTAGACATGTTGACAACACAGACCAACACAGTGTCTCAAATGACGCCATACATAAACCTATAGGATCAATATATTAAACATTAATATATCAATTCCATTTCAATTCATGTTTTTTATTTAAACACTGCAAATTTTATTAGATTTTTTAATTGCAGAAAAGTAATTGGAATCGCTTATTTATATATCTATATAAATCGTTATATATGCATTATGATTTCACCATAATATATATTACGTCAAAGTATATATAGCACTATACAAGAATATCTAGTTATGTTTCTATTTCACAGGTACATATTAGCACTTATGTAAAACAAAACTAAACATACATTTTGATGTTTTGATTTAATATTAAATGGATAAATGATTAGCACATAAATTTTAATTTTTACTTATAGTTTAACACTTCAAGTTTACTAACAGATTTTGCAAATTATAATTGAACAATTTTACTAAGTACCTCTTGGAGCATAGACAATGAAAAGTAAATATTGTAAAAGATAAGTTACAAGAGTAATAATGATCATTTTACTGTATTAAGCTAAACTTTCACTAAGTCATCTACACATCACACATTATGACAAAGACATTGAATATTTTACATTTACATATCATAATTTACTTAAATATTTATTATATACAATTCCTATTAATGCAGAAATTACTTAGTTTTTTCTTTTGTTTATTAAGACATATAACGATAATAAATATATGCATATATTCACTAAGTATATTTTAAAATAATAACACGTTTAAAATCAACGGAAAATCGTTTATAACCTATGTATAAATTTTCATGTATAACCAAAAAAATTTTTTTGTTTATTCGTTAATATTATTTGATATATATAATATAAATTATATATTTAGTTACTGTTAATATTCAAACATTAAAATGTAATGGAACCAGAATTTGTATATAAGAATTGTTAAAATTGAAAAAAAAAGTAATTCCAATATAAATAATGTCAATATTAAAAACTTCAGAGTATCATGTTGATTCGATGTTTCAACTACAAACAATTATTTAAAAATATAATAGCTAGTGGCTAGTTGAAAATAACTTAAATAAGCTCTCCTATATAACAAGTCCTTCTTTCTGTAAAATTAAGAATAAACTTGACTACCTCAAGTAAAGGTAATTTCATTCATTTATAATTACGCCTAATTCATTGTTTTATTCAGTACAGTTTAAGATTGAAACAACACCTCTATATTCTTACCATACTAAATTAATAAGTGTGTATCAGAATCTCTGAAATTTGAGAATGTTTCAAAATGACAACTTATACGTATAATGCTGTAAGAACAAATTATTCCTTCGAAGTAAGTTCATAAGACCAGATCTGTTCAGTATGGAATAAATAAATATCATAGAGTCATAAAAAAATAAATTGATTTTAAAAACTGAAACGATTATTCAAATTTTTATAACATTTATTCGATTTGATTCAATTAATAGTATACGAAATTGTATAAAAAGTTGCGTGGAATATTGTCACAGACACAAATTACATTTAAAAGCTTTTCAATTTTATCAATTTTTTTTTCATACAAACCTTAAATTATTTTAGTTAGGGAAGCCATATTAAACCAAATTACATTTAACTCGCTTTGAAAATTTAATGATACATTCTATAAAACTACGCCATTTGGCCAATAAGATTATAGTTTAAAATAAATATTGCTAGTGCTTCTTAATAAGTGTATGAAAATGAATTGTATGTACCAAGTCTTAACTTCACAGAGTTAACAAATCTTCCTATCGGTAATGTATATGTCAAATAAAAATCATTTGTACCAAAAAAATCGCCAAAGCACCTTCGAATTGCTAAAGTTTACCGTACCGTAAATAACTTCGTAGAATATAACACACATTCGGAATAATACTCACCTCTGAGCTATTTCAATGTTTATCGAATATGTCATTTGACAATAAAACAAAAATATAGTTCCATTGAGATTCTTTCGCTTGTTATTATCAGATCTGTAACATTTACCATCAAAACAGGTGATAGATTCAATTTGACATTTATTTTTCAATTAAAATTTAAAAGAACTAAATCAAAGATACTTTCTTTAAATGGTTAGTGTAAACACAGCTTTCATTAGTAACTATTTTCTTAACACGAAAATAATACACATCAAAAATCTAGATTGCGGTGGATCTAAACCACCAAACTATGTATTTTGCTTACGTAAAATTAATCCACAACTTAAGAGATAAAATGTGAACAATATTTATGGGGTGATGCAAAAGAGTAAATAAATTTTAATCAAAGATTCTAATACACACTCATAGGCAGAGACTAGACTCCTTACGCCATAATCATTGTAGGTCACAACTCTATTTTAAAATAACTGTTATTTACAATTGATACGATGTAATACGAATGCTCATTCGCCCGTGGCCAGCCATCATCGCAGGATTTGTCTGTAATAAAATAAATAATTCAATTAATTAAGTCAATTTTTTTTGCATCAGTATCTATCTATCTATAGGTAACATTATTTTACACATTAGATTTTAGTTCGCGTGTTCCTAACCTGCGTGTCTTATGTCCGACGAAGCTATGACAGCCATGCAAAAGGCTGGTGGTGGGGATTAATCCGAAACTGTGTATGTGTTTTTGGTTTATCTAACTGTTTATTACACTGTGTAAGCATATAAAGTTATAAAAGAGAGAACGAAAGCATGATGAATTCTAGCAAATTTACTAGTATTGGAGAGGAGTCCTAGTATGACGGGGTAAGTCCAGTCTGGCCAAACTAATCTAAATTGGCCTTCTGAAATACTCATGTGAAACTGGACAAGACTGGTGTTGGAAAACAAAAAAAATATTTATTGTAGTGAGTTTTTTTTATCCCAACCTCTTTAAAGTAAACCATCGGTGAGATGCCATTGTTCCCTTTAACATTTTAAAATATCTGGACCACGTGTTAATCCTGAAGCCATTGAGAGGGCAATGCACGGAATTACTCTACAAGATCGAGCCAGCAATTATAAGATCCCTAGAAGAATAAAAGTAAGCAATATTCATCAGCGGATTGGCAATTTGATCTGATAGTGAGCAGACCACATAGCGTGGAGAACAGATGTTGGGCTTTTGAGGTTTTGGAACGGAGACAAAGGACTTGCAAGCGTGAAGATGTGGACAAACAATCCTTTTGAGTTATTTGAAGACACTGGATGTAGACTACTTCCATTTGGACCCTTTGGATGTCCAGCTATGGGCCTCTTACGACTAAAATAATACTGATGACTGAATAATATGATGAAGAAACTACAGTGTTATGGAGACTTGTTGTCCAGAGTAGATTAAATTGATTAACGAACGTCATTGCCATCTGTTTTGATAATAGCACACGTCCAAAAAAGAATTCATTGTGTTCTTCAAATTCAGATTGATGAATTTCATAAATATTTCAGGTACATGATACGTTACGATGCTATATAACATCGAGAATAGAATCCTCAACGTATTATAACAAGTCTCATCAGTCACGGTGTTCGAACTTGAACTCCTCCGAAACGGCTTGACGATTTTTACCAAATTTTATATGCGTATTCAGTAGGTCTGAGAATCGGCTACTATCTATTTTTCATACCCCTAAGTGATAAGGGTAATCCACCCATAAATTTTTAATTCTATTTTTTTTACAAATTTTTTTGTTTTTATTTTTTTATGATACAGCATACAAACATACATACAACCCTAAATTTTCACCCCTCTACGATCAAACCCTTATTTTTTATTTGTTAATAAAAACTTAATTATTTTGCAAAGCAACGTTTGCGGGATCAGCTAGTTATTTATAAAAAGACTCTTATTACTAACTTACTGTTTCCTCCTTTATCCGTCTATCATGACACTAGAACTCTAATTATCATTATAAACCAAGAAATATTTTGATCGTTGTAATATTTTTATGAACATAATATTAGACCCAAATGTATCTGTTAAGCGCTTGTAATATTCGAACTGGAATTCTTGCGGCTATGATTATTCCGGTGTAATATTTCTCCAACGTCTACGCTCACTGCATAAGTCAATATATTTCATCTGGCAAATAGCCTTTTGCGTTTATCTCGTGTGTAACCTACTACTGTATAATACATTTTTCAAACAAATCGCGCTTGTTTTCTTACGATTTAACATCAAAATAATATTAAATATGAACTTTACTCCAGTTACGTCTCGGCTAATGTATTGCTTGGATTTGCAATTTTATTGTTTTGTTTTTAAGCAAGTTTAAAATATTTTTCATACGTATTGTATTGATATACGTGTATTTATACATATATGAAGATATATTGATCGTAGTTTGTCGTATTCCTGGAAAAGGGCCTCCTAAATATATTTCCAATAAATCCAGTTGGAATCGAATTGCATTCAGTATCCCTCTACGAGCGTTATGTGACCTCCCTACTGTCACTTGTACTTACTAATCCATTTGGCCAAGTCAGTACTTTCGCTATTTTCTTTATTACTAAATTGATAGTAGAAAATGGAAATAACACAATGTTCCCTGTTTTTGGCTCATCTAGCAACTATAAGTTTACCAACGAAGCCAAGAGTTTTTATTCGAAATAAAACTTGGTAATTCCTGGAAGCTACTAAGGAACTGATGCTTGGAGATACCGGTTAGCTACTTGAGACTGTCATACACATCTGATCATTTTGGTGTAGAGTTCTCCTGTCCAGAGAAAGGTGCGGAGACGGTCCGACATGCTACCACGGTGATTGAATCGGCTATTTATACTGACGGCTGCTACATTGAGGATAAGATGGATGCAGCATTCTGTTCAGTTCCAGTGTAAAAAGCTCAACAGCTTCTGCGCTGTATTGGTATACAGCGCAGAAGCTGCTAGTAGAGCTGCTGCCCTTAGCAGAAGGATTAGGGTACGCGGCCAGCAGGTAGGTGCTATCATGGGCCATACTGGGCGACTCGAAACTGATGCAAGATGAGACACCCTTCAACCCGTAGCGTTAAGAGTAAAACAGAACCTATCGTATTGAATGAACACGTACGCGGGGACGATGGCTAATATGAGATGTGGCCCTGAAGAGAAGTACCAGAACCAGAGTGCGAGAGATGCCGGTTTCGTTTGTCAAGCTACAATTTCGGCAAGAGTCGCTCGACGTATGGAACTGGGGGTAGGTACGATGAAATTCATTGAAACACTCCGCAAAGTACAGCTGTATATGACTACCTCCACAGGCTTAAACTCTAAAAGTGGTGCTAAGTTCATGTTATTCGCAACATGTTTCTGTATTTCGTTCGTTCCGTATAAAATATTAAACATTTGAAAACACTGGCAATTTATTATTATTGTTATTGCAGACTTATTTTTTAAATCGTTAATATTGCTTACGTTTTTGGGCCGGTTTTCATTTGCTTTACTTTATTAATAAATGTTAATATTTTTAATAAGGAATCAATAGTTTCTATCATAGTACAGGCTCTTATCAAACACATTATTATTAATTTAAAACAGTTAATCGCCTCGAACTAGAGTAAGTATTCTAATATAAATAATAGTTTATTGGTAAAAATGAAACTTACCTTAATGTTTCAGAAAACGTGATTGTCGAACACACCACAGTCAGATAAATAGATGCTGCAACTGATCCTGTTGACAATGTACATGAAATTAATAAAACCTATGATTTTATCGTTTAATGGGTTAAAAAATTTCAAGATTCAAAATATCTTTATTAAATTAGGTATATACATACGCTTTTGTATCGTCGATTATTTTAACATTATAAGAAGTAACCTACCACCGGTTCGGAACGAAGGTCTGTTGCCAAGAAATGGCCAAAAATTCAACAGCTATCTTAATCAAATATGACAATTTTAAACGTGTATATTATAATATAAATTATGTACATGAGTAAACAAAGGTTCATTATTTAATAATAAAGTTTTAATTTAGATTTAATTCTCAAACGTAAGGTCTGAGATATGTTGTAGAACTTTATTATATATGCGCACACCCAAACTCATGAATGCAGACATTGTATACATAGATTTTCTAAGAGGAATTGATTTTTATTATCCAATACATTAACCATTATTACATATACATTCTAATCTATCTAAAATGTTGTTTTGTATGTATGAATCAATAAACTTTGAAAGTATTTTACAGATCACAAGTGAAAATATAAACATGTATGTAATTTTGCACAAATAAAGTTTATATGCTATACACATTATTGTAACCGACCACTAGATGGCGCTGTTACATATTTACTTTACCATTTAATGGATCTACATAAAAATTAGTTACTGAATTGTTGCAGTCTTTTATGTTATTATTTATATTGTATAGACGTGTTTGCATATCTTAAATAAACGTATGCGTTATTATTTCGTTAATTTTTAAGCATTAATGGATCTATTGAAGCAATATATCTACACAGTTCTAAATTTGTTATTTTTTGTGTATTAGGGTTTATAAAGTAAATTTTAAATAAAGCAACCGATAATATTGTGATCAAAAAGTTAGGTGAAGTAGTTTATAAAATGTAGTCTTTATTTATTCTTCCAAAATTAATTTCATCTCCTGCAAGGTAATCCCCGTCTGTTAAAACGCCCCTTTATCGCTTTTTGAAGTCCTCGAAGCAGTAGGAATAGTCCTTTTTCGCTTTGATTTTTATCTCCTCGATCGAGTCAAAACGGCTTTCATTCATTCATTCATTTCATTCGTTCATTGGCATTTTGAGTTTCCTGAATAGCTATAGTCGCACGGAGCTAAATAAGTCAAATGCAGTGGATATGGAAATATATGAGACGACTTATTGACGATTTATTTCCAAAAAAATTAACATTTTTGACATCTAGCGAGACTTGACGCGTGTTACAAAATTCAAACATTTTACAAAAACACGTCTAATTTGGAGACGATTCAATCTTTTGACAAATCATGGCGAAAGTTATAGACAGTTCTACCAACGTAAGAAAAAAAAATATCGGCCCATAAGGTACGTATTTTTTTAGAGGCCTGGGAGTTTTTAATGACAATTTCACCTTACTTTTTTAATCGCAGTACATATATAAAAAAGATATGTAAGATAATTTTATGTAAACGATAAAATTTATTTTTCACTATTTCTATTGTTACATATCAAGCTACTAATAACGTAATGTTATCGTTTAGCTAGAGCTGTCCTATGATAAATAAACTAAAAAAAATCGTGTTATGGGGCCTTTAACTGAAAATCAGCACTACAACAACAACATTCTGTAGGTTACTGAGAAAAGCATTATATATACATACATTATAGATACTCTAATGTATATAATATCTTGCGTTTAATAATTTTAATATTATATGGTATAATTTTATTGTAATAATTGTAAGTAAGGGCAACTAAAACCTTTTTATTCCTATAAATAAACAGGTACATCGACGTTTCAAGGCAAGGCCAAGGCATAAGTCTTCCCAAAAGATGTCTATGGGGATATATCATAATCGCCACGCTTGGTAGGCGGGTTGGCAATCGCAGTATGATATTGTGTACAGTGGCAAACATATGTAATGATGCACAAAATGGATATTATATTACAGCTCATTGTTTACATAACTATTTATTCGTATTTAAATAATACTCGTGCTATTTTTAATAAACAAAACAAATACGTTAAAACTACATAAAAGAACAGGTGTTACTGTTAATAAAGGAACCCAATAAAATGAACGTAATTTAGTATCGATGTTAGAAGAATATTACGGAAATAAAATAAATTGGAATTCTGTAATTGTGTTACAGAATCTAAATGAACTGGATTGTAGTTACATTTTTAGAAAGTTTGATTTTTGTTAAATTGCTTTTACAATTTTAAACGAAGAGTAAATTTATTAATTCTTTATATTATATTGAGTAGTGGTAGCCAAGCCTAACCAGGACGGGATATAATTATATAATTCACAATTTGTGCATTAGTTATATAGGATTACCACTAATCAAAAATAAATTTCCAGAGGATGGGCAGCAGCTTCTTCTGCGTACCATAATACCACACTGCGACGATGTTAAATAGTTTTGGTAGGTTCTTAGTCGCTTACACTCACGCGTGTAAGAACACACAACACACACACACACAAGTTTAAATATAAAATTCATTTCCTACATTATTTTCTATTCTAACTTCAATATTACAATAAAGTTATAGGTATATTATATATAAGTCAAGGGACGTAACAAATTTTATAACAGAAAATATTTAATGAAACTACGAAAATTATTATGAAAATGAAATATTACTAAAATTGTTTTTATTTTTTATTTTTGGGTCGTCTTATTCCTCTCTACCGAGTTGTAACGTCCCTGCCTGGACAGGAGGCTGTTAGTACACAGCTGGCAGTTAGTAGAGGTTCAAGTTTTTTTTCATTTTATTCTTTTATTTCACTTTCTCCTTTCATCCTTTACACTCACTGATATTACAATTTTTTTCTTCACAATCATTGTTTTTTCTCATAGAAATTGTCTGTCGAACATAACCTTTCTTCTCTCATCTTCGTTCCTAAACCAGTTTGCTACATTATCTCAGTTTGTTGCACTATCACAATTTCGACTCAATTTTTCGATTTTGTACATTTAACTATCTGCTGAAATTTTTTATTCAAGCTTTATTTTTATGCGTTTATAGGTGTTTTATTAATCTTCTCTTATTTGATTAACCTATATTGCTTTATTCATGACCAGCTCGGATCTTACTCAACCTTTTTGACTTACATCTCAGTCTTTATTTTCTATGGTATTTTGTACCACTTTTTTGGAGAATTTTAGGAATATACGGTAATATTTATCGTCGCCCATGAGAAGGCAGCATGCTTTCTTCGATGTTGTTTCTCATTTCTGTCTTGGTATCATAGCGAATCTATAATAGTTTAGTTTCTAATTTTTAATTATAGTTTTAAGATTTTTACAAGCTGTATATAGTGAATAAATCATAAAAGATGTTTGTAATAAAAATACAAATCAATATGATTTAAGCATATAGAATTACGATCAATTCAAATTTCGAACAACAATAATTTTACAAATTTTATAATCCAATAAAAGGCGTCGCTATAAGTCAGGAAAGTTTGAACGCTGTTATTCTTATCGGCCAGGTATAACATCAAAGTTACACTTCTGTTCATAGAGACATAAATTTGATAACGCTACTTTGTAACTCAAATTTGAATAGTCAAGTAAAATCGTCCGATGTATTTTTACGACTTAAAAATAATTTATACATTCAACAATAATTACTTTGATTCCTCTGCAATATAATTTATTTATTTATAACAATATACATAGTAATTAGGTGTCATAGGTGTAAAAACTTTGAATGACTGAATGTATGTCATTAAAAAGTAAAAATAATTTGTTCACATAAAGTAAATTTAAAATTTATTTTTCCAGAACAGTTTCATTACCTGCTTGTAAATACACAGAACTGTTTTATCATATTTCCTCAAAAAACCTACTAGATGGCGCTAATCCGTAAGCCTCATAGAAGTGCTGATTTACCGACGTTTCTTTTTCTCTTTAAAACTTCTCTGAAAGTGTGTAATATGTGATCTAAAAAAAATTATAAATCAATAAAAGATGTATTTCTGTCTTCCGGGACTTTGAAAAGCATCCTACCATCGTTTTCACCTTTAAAACATTATTTCAGCAAGTAAGACGTGCACTGCTAGATATTATATTAGACCACACCCACAGAGTTCTAATAGGACCCGTTGGAAACGCCTGATTGCAACGCCTTTCGACAACTTTAACTAGCTCATGTCATAATTTACCTAAATTGTACATAGTTAATATTATGTATTAACTATGTAAATTATTACCCAATTATTACGATTTCTTACTAAATACTATCATTGTAAGAAAAGGACTATTACATAGCTACTTCTGCTATGCAGCAGTAGTCGTGCAATAAAGTATACCGAGTCACGGTGTTTGGCACTAATTGGTGTAACATGACTCCTGAGGATGCTTCGCGGAGGGGTGAAAGACGCGTATATATATATATAAATATTTATATATATATATATATATATATATATATATATATATATATAAATATTTATATATATATATATATATATATATATATATATATATATATATATATATATATATAATACAATAATAATAAGCAGTGAAGCGGTTGATATATTTTTCTTCGATTCTTCCACGGTCTGTATCTATGAAGCGATAATAACTTTCCTTGACTACTTCAACAAATAGCGAATGTTGTTTTATGATAAAGTCAAATACAAGAATGGAAATACGTAATAAATACTGTTTTATCTCTTCTTATCCGTTGAACAAGCGGTCTGTGCAAACAAGCGGAGTCGGTTGGCGGCTACACTTGATGCGAATGGATAATATAAACTTTGTATACCTTCTGTGCACCGTCTGGATTCAATTTCGTCTACCAATCCACTAAACTCACAGCTATTGACAGATTGCTTGAATTTATGTAGCAAATAAATTTTGTACAAATCTTTGCAAACAAAAACTTGGACTGTCACAGGAATCGAATTAACAGAGAGTCTCTGTAGAGGATATTGGAATTTAGTCTGTCCGATGTTGGTAGCAAGCTATTTTGTCGGTACCAAACTCAAAAGAGGATAGATTATTTTGCAAATTGGCATCTCGTGTCGTCTGGTGATCACGTGGTAACAAGGGTTTTTTTTCCGGTATAACCTTAAATCCTTCTTCGATTCGATTTATATGTCCTCAATCGTGTTAATAAGGCATCCCCGCATGGGTTTTTGGGTTTGCTGAATAACAAAAAGTAGCACGAAGTCAAATCAGGCTGGTACGGTGGTTGCGGTAAGGAATGAGCCTAGCATACGCTTTTTTCCAAAAAATTTAGCAATTGTTGAAATTGAGCACCAATCGAAACTTGACGGATTTGAGACGCAAAATGTTCTTCAAAATCATTTGGGCCGAGTCAAATGATATTCCATCTTTTGGCAAATGCGTAGCTAATGTTATAGACATTCCGGGAGTTTAACAATTTCAGTTTACTTTTTGATCACAGCAGTACATCATATTCTTTATGTGATCTAATGCGATAAATAGTTTGACAATTATATTTAAACGAACACGTACGTGTTTCAAGTAAATTCATTTAATAAGTAAATGTTTATTAAAATCCAGTGTCAATTTGTAAAGAAACTTTTGTCTTCTAATTTTCTAACTGGAAATACTAATATACGTTGATTGTTTCTTTTGTTTCCTCTATTAAGGCTATATTTAGAGGGTGGGTCAGCAGTCAATACATCAAGCCTCGACACGTAACATGGGTAATATTTCACTGTTATCAACTCTGAATATACTCCATAGAAACTGTTCACACAAACGCGGAGACTGTAATTTGTCTGTACGGTCACAGACTGATCGATACACCGGAGGAAAATTCGGATACAATATCACAGTACGCCTTTGACTAAACGTTTTCAATACATTCTGGTGTCCGGCATGATTTGTATTTCACAAAGACAAATGCCTATTCGAAATTTTGCCAGACTTTTTTTAGTGTGACGCCATCTACTCACACACCGGTTCATTGCGTTCTCATACGAGCTATAACTTTAAAAAATTCTAATTTTAAAAATTACCTTGCAACAAAACATTTTTTTATAGTAAATATTGGTGAAAAAGGCATAGATTTATTCTGTTGCAAGGGATGCCTGGTTAAAGTTAAATAGTAATGTTTCGTGGTTATCATAATTAGCCCTGCAGCTGTAGTACGACTACTATAGATAAAGGCCTCTCCCGTAGATTCCCAAAAGGACCAACTGGAAGCCGCTTGCATCCAGATTTCTTTAACCTTGTTAGGGTTTTTTATGACCCCTGTTTTTGGAGACCTCTGGTTCTCCCTACATGAGGAATAGGGACTTTGATTTCTTAAATATTTTTTTAAATCTTCTTTCATACTTCTTTAGCTCTTTTATTATTCTTCTGTGTTTCCCCATAATATCTTTCATTCTTAGCATTCCTTCCAAACTCTGTATTCAGAATTGTTGAAACCTATTATTAACCTTGCAAAGCTGCAATTTCACTGAACTCAGGGCTCGAGCTAGTAAATTTGTTCCCTAACCTTATATTACTACCTAAAACTATTTTAGCATTCTGGCGCGTCGGCTACATAGACCTCAGTGCGTTGCCGTTGTCGCCACCTATGGCTACCATTGCTTCTCCTGATGTTCTTCTTCTTCTATGTGTATGATTTTCGGTTGCTAGGGAGTCGCGAGTCACTTTTCAGGTGACATCTTTCCTTCCAAACATTGCCTTTATCCCTCACTTCCATTCCCAGGGAGCGATAGTTTGTGATGACTCTTTATATGTTTGATTCTTATCTATTTTACGATCCTTATTTTATAAACTCTCTTATTTTCTTACCCAACCTATTTTAATTTAAATTCTATTTCTTTTGTTGTATACTAAATCATCTAGATCCATCAACAATCTGGGGTCACTCTCATCGGCGCCCTCTAGGAAGGCGATAGCTTCCATATATTTATGTTTCCCCAGCTCTGTTTCGCAGACGGACCGAAGTTCTCCAAATAAGGGCCAGTCGGTTACAAGGTGCACCACGGTCAGGTTCACCGCAGGGCCACTGGAACTTGAGTGACTTGTGTGAACTCGGCGAATCCCGCACCGTGACATCGGGCTCGAACCTTAACAAGGATATAAATCTTCTTTGTGAAAGAAGGCTTTACCTCGCGCTTGCCGGTTCGTGGTCTCTATTCGACAATTTTAAGGTACTAGTGGCCATCAGCGCTTTATAGCCTGCCCACTTCTAATTCAACTTACAAATCCGCTAGGCTTTGTTAGTTACTTTCATTCCTTTATAGATCTACTCATGCTTGATTGGATGTCGTAGAGATATACCCTAACATAACTCTTTTTTGGCATTTTGAGTGGTTACATCTGTAACCAAATTAAAGATATATCTGTTTTTCGACACTCTATAGGTTCAGATTATCATAGACGCAGTAGCCAGGTAATATCAAACAAATTAAAGTTTCTATGACTCGATAGAACTAGAAGCTGCTTCAAGAAGGCTTTAAGTTTATTTCGGAGGTAGGTTCGTACACTGGCATTGGAAGCTTTTGTTCTTGGTTTGATTGAAAAGATCAATATGTAGGTTTTGAAATGTACTGACTCCGTTCCTGCTTCAAATATAGTAGGATAGGTCCATAGGTAAGTCTGTGGTTTAGTTGCTGATTTATGAAAAATATTTCCCGTTCTTCTATCTAATAGCGATGAAGGAATAATTCAGTAAAGGTTCTAGTCATAAAGATATACAGTTCTAGCAACTATACGAGTGCACGTGAAAAGTTGTTATGAACAAATAGATTTTTTATGTCTAAAAGCTGAATAACACATAGAGTTTGAATTTTGAATTTTAACAGTGTCTTTTTAAAGTATTTTGTAAAATATATCCTTTTTATTGAGCTAGTATTTTATAACTAAGCCAATATTAGCGCTGCCTATGTAAATCATGAAAATTCTATGACTCACCTATGTAGATTCAGTTTTTTATGGTAGAAAAAGGTAATGACCGAATAGTCTAGGTATACCGCTTTTGTCTTCAAATTAAATCTCTTTCAACGTGAAAGTTTTAATTCAAAGAAAAATCCCACTGGGCGCGCAAAACGTTCCCCGAACGAATGTTAAGTGCGCTTATTAAAAGGTATGAAAAAGTGGACCGGGAAAAAGGACGCAGAGAGAGAGACGCGAAAATGATTTGTGTCTGACCGCAGTCGCCGTTTCTTTCACTTTATTTCGGCTATTCGCCGTACTTTTTTTTTTTTGAATATGAGAAAATAATTTTGTCCGCACCGGTTTCGAGCGTCGCTATAAATTAAGCTGGGACAATACACGCGGGATAAATCGTTGTCACGTAAGAATGTCGCATTAGGGCGGTGTAGGTTCCTGTCGGTATGTGGATGGTACGACTAGGTTGCGAAATACGGTTGGAAGCAGTCACACTGAAACAACGCTGTTCTACCATTCTCTATAATATTCATATGGACATATATTTAGACATCTTTCACGAAACTGTGATCTACACTTATTATATTTTTCTGTATTTATCCTTTTTTAAGGTTTCCGGTTTGGGACCTCTCATTCTTCTCTGCTATGTGTAAGCAGGGACATTATTGACTACAAATTTTTCACAATTTTTGTTGTAACTTCCACCCTTCTCTTTTATCATCCTTAAGATCTTTCATTCATTCCTCTATTGTCCATCTCATTTTCTTCCATTCCATCGCTTTTATTCCTTCTCCTTCCCTCCAGAATACTGTGACAATTTTAAATTTTTGATGGTTGTTTTACTATTTCTGTATTTGTTTAAGTTTTATTTTGTATTTAACTATTTAATAATCTTTTCTCACAATTTTGGTTACTGTTTTTAACAGTTTCTTCGCAATATTTATATCTCTATATTGACGTACGTCTTATTCCTTTTTAGTACTGTTCCGATTATACTCTTACAGTACTACACAAAGATTTGGCGACCTCCCTCTTGGCTGACCAGTAAGGCGATGTTACTTTCCTCAATCCTTTTCTGCAGCTGAAACTGGTAAACCCTTCGTTCCGCCGTAAATATGGGACTGTCAAGTGCGAAAAGGATTCTCATTGAGCTAAAACCAATGTAGGTACTTCGTGTCCCGTAAACATCTGGTCCAGACACGTGTCCAGCCGAATTTTCCAGAGGACGTGGTATGCTGATACGGCGTTAGAGAAGAATTTCCTCGCCAAGCGTATCCAGCCTGAGCTGTCGCTTGATGAAGGGGATAGGGCATCTCTCATATTCCGATCTGAACCGTGTTTCTGAACTGTGTTCAGGTTTCTGTCCTCGGGCAGGTATACTGTTCCCATTGGCATAACCTACACGTATAATTAATAAATTAGGTATAAGAAAAGAGTGTCTCGATATGTGTAATAAACCGCACTGCTTTTCCTCAAATAATGCCTCTATTGTCAAAATTACGTATCTGTTTATGCACCAGCTAGAATAACAACATAAATGGTTCCCACATTCACGCGGAATGCAAGTGGCTAGTTGTGGCAACGTTTGTGAAGCGGCGTTCTGTTGCATTTTAGACGTTACTAGTAAGTACGTAGTCTGTCAAGAAGATTGCTCTCACTTGTCTTAAAGTGAGTCGTCGGTCGGGACTTGCGAGATAATTTGTGAGAGATAGGTACGTAACTTCAAATCTGGTAACAACAATATCATTATGATTAATTTACTAAGTAAATTTTGGCAAAACCGAACAGTCTGATTATTTGTCTTAATTTTTTTTTGGTTTGACAATGTCCGAGTTCAGTGAAGTTGTTCTAAATTGTCCGATTTCCAATTATATATATATATATATATATATATATATATATATATACATATATATATATATATATATATATATATATACATATATACCAAAACACCATTTTGTTTCAGCTAATCTCTGAAATAGTTGTATTGATTTTTAAGGAACTTATACTGGCAGGTAACTGATGTAATAAGAAGTAACTGAGGTTTCTATTATTTTAGAAAATTCTTTAAAAAAAAAAAACTAAATGAAATAATTTATATTTTGTTGAATTCCACGCGGATGAAATCGCGGGCGCGCATAATGAGATATCAAAATACGAAACCCTGTTATTTTTATTTCGTTATTGTATTACTGAACTGTATGTAAAAATATACACAGTTCAATAAAACGTAAACGTTAAAAAATACCTAAAGTTGAAATATTTTTATCAACGTGAAATTAGTTTTCTTTTTCCAAATTTTCTTGTTACATTATATATACATTACAAAATAACAAGACATATTTCTTGTTAACTTTTATCCATATAATTATTATAACTATTATTTTTTCCCCGAACTTGTTATTTCTATAACAAATTTCTTACCCAGTCGTATTTTCTACTATGACTTGTAAATCTATTAAGAGTGATAAAGGTTTAGTCCAAAAATATATTATAATAATTTTAAAATGAATTAATATATATCTACTTGAAATAAAATTCTTAATTTGAATTTAATTAATATTTACTATATTTTTTAATTTTAGGTATATTAATTTAAATACAAACTTGAAATATTTTTACTAGTAGGCAATTTTAAATCGACAAATAAATTTTAACTATATTACAATTATTATAACAAGGCGCCGTGAAAAACTGACTGTACCAAAGTTTCAAAAAACTCTAATTTCTTTGTAATAAATGAAATCAGATTTCTTAACAAAATTCCGCAAAACATTATTTGACTGCCATTGACAAAATTCATAATACATATTAAAATTAAATTTAAATTGAAAAATCTTTGGCAGTGATGTCGTAAAGTGTATATGTATAAATCTGAGTTAAACTTTATTACAAGATGTGTTGTGGAGTTTCTTCCTGCTTCTTCTTCACAGCTATAACATATTGGAAAACAAATTAGAGTCAAAAATAAAATAGATAAAATACGTATTAAGTTGATGATCAATAAGAGTTCTGTTGAAAGTTCCAATGTTGAATAAACCTTTTTATTAAGAGGTTCTTGTAGTCAGTTTGAGAATAAGCTACTGCCTGTTAAGAAGAGTCGGCCACAAACTTAGTAGTTGCTCTAATGTTATTTAACAATATTATATGTATGATATTATCAACCATGAGAATGCGTCAAATAATTAAATTTCCTACATTTCGATCAATAAATAACTCTGGTTTGCTTTAATATAATTTTAATTATTTTTTATAAAAATAAAAAGGTAGATCTAACATACGTTGTGAAACTTTATTATATATACGTTCAATCAGAGCCATGAACGTTTGGCTAATTTTTTTTTAACACGAAATTTTATCTTTTTTAATTTATTTATTTCTTGATTTACCAAGTGCCTGTTAATGCTGTTCTTTATGTATTTGTAATAAGTAATTTAATATATTTTAGGAATCTCTATTCTAATTAATATACCTCCGGGAATTATATGTATTATTTAATACTACAATTTCGTTTGCATCTGTGAAGGTGTATGTAGTATTTAAATAAGAAAATTTTCCAAGACTATGTTTATTTTAAGTTCTTTGTAATGTTACACAGATGATGCAAATTTAAAACGAATGAATAAATAGCATGTAGAATGTAAATGTTTTGATGCGACGTGTGTGAGCGGTTCGGGTAGGAATAAGGTGGAGCAATAACACTATACCACCGCAACTCTCACACCGTTGTTATTGCATTGTATTATTTATGGGTGTCTACAGCGACAATTGCTGGTCGCCCGAAACGCTTCCCTGATTTAGATTTACTGCTATTTACTTCGCTAAGCTTTGTCACAATAATTGTGAGGTGTATTGTTGTTTATTGCAAAACTTTGTTTTGTTATAAACTTTAAATAAATCTCTGATCATTCCAAACTCATTATTACTACTAACTTCTCTTCTATTCCTCATAGATATTTAATCAGTTATTCAGTCTCAGATTAGCTTAAAAATGTGTAAGAAAGATCACCATTGTTTCAGCCGCATAACGTCCACATCTGGACATAGGACTCTCTTTCGATATTTAAAAAGACCGGTAGGCTGCGATTCGTAGCCACGAGAATCTTTCGACGAACTGAACAATATAGTCTATCCACCTTATGGGTAAATGTCATACACTGCGTTTCCTGTTCACGGTATTTACTCCAGAAACGTAAGGCTTCAGTGGTAAAGTAATCAAAGGAAAAGCGATAATAATATGATATTGATATAAGAAATAAATAATAAAAGAAAAAATAAGAAAATTGGAAAATGTTAAATAAATATAGGAAACATAATAAATAGCGTAAAATAGCAGTCTGAAGAAAGGAAGGCGATGTATGAAAGGTAAAGAAATGAACAGTAATGTCATATAAAAAGAGATAGCAAATAAAAAAGAGACATAAATTACTAAGATATAATTGTCCATGTCTACCCAAGAAGGGGGAATGTACGAGAAATCCAAAAATGGGGCCCCATAAAAAAGTCCCAGTGACAATTTTAGTTTAGACCAAGTCACGAGAAAATGCAAGTTATTAAGTGAATAGCATAATACTTATATTAACGATAACAAGTTACATTTGTTAATTGTAATACTCTTTGACTTGTTGCATAACTAAACCCTTTGTTTAATATCTGATACGACCGTCTGAGTTGCTGTTTGAATGAAGATAAAATAGCTATTTATAAATAACATTTAATGTACAACCTTCGTCTTTTAGCCCAAAGATGCTCGCTGCTAGGCATAGGTCTCCTCAAATATATTAAGAGTATTTACCTTAATCGCTAAAGGCTTGTTAGTAAGTTGGCATTCGCAGCGTAGCACATAGAGGGCGTTACTGTATTTTAAACTTTATGAGAATTAATTTCATTACATTTTTCTTTCTTCTTTAATTTACTTTAACACTTCTTTTTATTAAAAATCATCAGCGCATTTATTCATCACTAATAAAATATGCAGACAATATAATCATCATTTCAATGTCTTTTCCTGGGCATAGGCCTCAAACATAGACTGACGACAGGTCCAGTTGAAAACGGATTGCATCAATTGTCTTTATGACAAATTTTTAATTTAAATCGATAAAAATTTAAACCTGTTTTAAAATAAAGAAATGAGTTTTAATTTAAAAATATTAACATTGGAACAACGAAAGTATCTTTATCTTTTATAGTTTTAATCTGTATAAATTGTTTACCGTTTTTTTACCATTTCTGTTTTAGTAAGCGAAAAGAGGACATATTGGTTTAACCGTTTCATAGAAAACAAATGTCTAAAAGTACAGAGAGTTTTATGTAGTATTGCTTGCTTTTAGATTATATTTTTATTGCTTATTTTAATACTTAAAAACCCGCTTTTGCTATTAAAAATTAAAGTTATAAAAAAGTTAAATTTTGGAACTGCGTTTAAGTTAAATTTTATTATAATTGATTTTTTATGATTAACAAAAGTGTTTAAATCAAAATATATACCCAAACCAAAAACAATTTATGAGTACAGTTCTTGTGACAATATGCAAAGATAATAAATAAATCAAATTATAAACAAATAGAAATTTATATGCGACGAACCTCATGAAAAGAAAATGGAGTCCAATTTGATAGAAGCTAATATCAAATCGAGTTTTTCTACTGGTACCCTTAAAAATAAAAATACGAGGGTTTCAAATGCATTCTTATTTGAGAGGGAGCCGCAAAGAAAGAGAGAAAACTTTTTCCTGAGCTTTATAATAACTTAAAAAATCTTATATTATGATACGATTTCTTTGCGATTATTTTTAACTTCTTAAATTTATTACGTAATAATTAGGTGGCAACGTTTGCACTTTGTTGCACGACTACCACTGCATGTGCAGAAGTGGCTAAATATTGATCCTTTTCTTACGCACCGTTAATTCTAAAGCTAACCTTTTTGTACATCGCTATCTTTGGTAACGCTAGTAATATATTTTATGCATAAAGATATTGACATTATTTTTTAATTAACGAAACTTGTTTCAAAGTTTTTCATGCACTTATGAGTTTTGATATCTTTTCTGGCAAAATAAGCGTGTGCGATTATGTACTGGATTATTTAAAAGGTTCTATGTGCATCACAGAATTTGGAAATTCTATTTTTAAAATATGGATCGTTATTTTACATTTTTACATTTTAGCTTTGATATAAAAACGGGCACGGACTGTAATTGTAAATAATTTACTTTCCTTTACTTTTATTCGATCTATTTCAGAGTATGTTCTCAATAAATTTGGAAATTATTATTCTATTTTTAAGGAAAAAAATATTTGTACAATCATTGAAGTAAATTACAAATCCCATTGAGTTTCTTCTTAGTTCTCTTCAGTACTTTAGGTACTGATATAAACTTAATTTTAATCTCATGAATATAAATTATTTTGATAATGTCATGTAATAATGCTATTTAGACTTTGACTTTGATTTTATGATAAAAAGTTACGGCAAAATCAAGCAAACATTTTCATTTTCAAAGAGGTGCAAAAACCGAACATATTTATAACGTCAAAGCCAAGTTATTTAATCATAATTTACTGTTAAGCAATACAGCTTACAAAACACGCTTTATCAAATTTTAAACGCGAATCTTACTTGGGTACTTACGTATAATTATAACCCCTGTGGGCCGTTCATAATTCTGTCGGATTTACACCCTCGTTTCGTAACTTCCACTTCTGAAATTTGTCTAAGCGTTATTTTTGTGTTAATTGCTATAACATAGTCGTTCGTTATTACTCATTTAATTTTTTTAACAGCAATAAATTCCGTTACAGCTTCCTGTGTTCCAATGTTATTTAGATAAGTACATAATTTTAAAAATAGAGCTATTCGTGTTATCTTTGTTTTGTCAACAAAAATTATTACTATAAGTATCCAATATAGATACGATAATCTTGTCTACGTGTGATCCTGTCATAATTTAGAAAATTTGTAGCCGTAGAACCTCCTATGTTAATAGGGAATACGTTTTAAATAAGACCGTCGTCGATGACCTTTGTTAAGGACGTCTAAAAGGTCAGTCACCGATCCCATTTGTGGGTTCGCTTCCTGTTCCAGAACCCTCAAGCAGTTGCAGCTGTGGGATTTTTTAAAGAGCCGGTAGATCTAGAGGTAGTAACAACACGAAATCCTGAGTAAAAGTGAGCATATTACTTCGAGTATCGTTCGTATGCATACCGACGTAAATGAATAATTACATTTCTGTGGGATTTCCCTTTTTCAATGCGTCGCTGATGATGACGTAATTTTGCACCTACAAAGTGTAGCCTGCCCACTGGCACTGGCTACATAGGTTACTTTGGTGTATTCCAGATCTCCTCATTTCCAATTCGATCTCTTACAAAACCATAGTGCTATCTCCATGCACTATATGTGCCAATGAGGATACAATTGAAAGACAAAATTGTCATCTCATATCACAAGTTTTTGTAGACTATCGTCTTCAGGTATTTTTTTAATGGCTCTCGTTTTTGAGGACCTGTCGATATGTGGAATAGGGACTTGGTATGCAGAGGTTTTATGTTCTCCTACCATTCTTACATTTTCTTCTTCTATTGTTCATCTTTTTCTTTACATGTATATTATAAAGGTCGCAGTACAAACCTAAGTAATATTTTAACGTGATATCAGCATTATCTACTTTATTTTGGTGATTACTCTTCGTTCAATAACACACAGATTCGAAAAATCTTCTTGTAATCAACTAATGAAAAACTTTCTAAACCGATCAGAAAGCTTCAGCGAATTGTGCTATAATTCTTCGACTGTCGGAGCGTTGCCATTTATAAGAATCTCTTTTGCATGTTTATGTTTACTAAGCTACTCTAGTATGTCTGCAGTTATTGCTTGACTTATATCTTAAGCTATTTTAAAGTATATAAAAGTTAACTGAATATTTTTGTGATTTAAAATTTTGTTTTAGTTTTTTTAATGAGTTATATAGTATAGTAGTTTTTAATGAGTCTTGTTCGTTCGTGTGTGTTTGACAGCAGACTAACAAAGTCTAGTTTTTAACATAACGGTTCGTGCAACCATTTTCTCGTCTCTACTTCATATTGCCATCCTCAGGTTTTACACCAGACTCTGTGCGGTTGTTGCCGATTTCGTCATTGATAATCTTGCAAATACACGCACGAGTTCTAGTGTCCTCAATAATTCATCTTAAATAATTTGATAACCTCATCGTGCTATTACAAAATTATATGATCATCATTATTTCAGCAGTAGAATGTCCACCGCTGGACATAGGTTTTCTGCATTGATTTCCAATAGGAACGGTTTTTGGCCTGCCAGTTATTATATTTCTGTGTGAGTACAGTGTCTACTCTTATATAACTACTTCTATACATACAAGCCGTAGTGCGAAAAAGTTTTGCTGCCTATGTCAGTGTATCTTAATGTAGTGGTTCCAATAATTACCAATGCTTACACACATATACACTTGATACATATATATATATATATATATATATATATATATATAAATATATATGTTTTTACTTAAACATGCACACAATATACATATATATATTTATATAAATTTGTGTGTCTGTGTATGTTAAATACACTCTTTTGCTAGACCTTGCTTCAAAATGGCTGGCTGAGAGTTGTTACTGACCAGTCAACGCTGAACTTCTTACGCATAACGGTCATGTTAGTACGCAAAGATATAACTGGACTGAGAAGACTTCAGTAGTTGAATGCAGACATAAAAGTAAATAATCCACGTTAAGTAACAAGTGATGTATAATTCATTGAGCAAGCAGCGCACAGTACAAGCTTTCAGTGATAAGGCTGTATACAAAAGTGATTCAGCTAATGCAACTCCATAAATTTGTTACAAACAGCTAACTGCACATTGCTGTTCCAAGAAATCCATTAGTATAATTTATACCAGATCTCAAACCTCCCGGCGAATGGCATAAGACTCGAAATATATTAAAATTAATTAGGTGAATTATTTTCGAAAATTTTATAACAAATTTGAATTTCAAAACGTAATTTAACTTATCTAATTAAAGCAACTTAAAACTTTATCTTTACATGTGTTTCTATCACCTAATAGATTTTAATTACAACCTACTTCGACTGACTTTATATTTTAAGATATTGATTTTTCGAAGTCCAATGAACAAAAACGAAAAAATTGAAATTTAGATTATATATAAAAATAAGTTTCCCATTTATAACGTCTTACTGTGCTGTGATGTAGTACGAAATGTTACAGAATATCTATTATTTGATTACATCTCAATACGCCTTTTTTGGTTTTGATTGACGTCAAGTATTTGACACTTAAGGAGAGGTGTGATATACTCTGTGGTTTGTTTGGGAAAATAAGTATTGTATTACCGTTTGTTGTTTATACTTCAACTGTTTTCATAATATGATTGTCTGTGAGAAACTTCCTCGTGTGATAAAAACGCCCATTGTACTTATTTCTTTACTATTATGCAATTATGTATATATTTTCTAGCATGTGCAATAAATAATATTAACCTAACTTAGTTTAACATGTTTCTTGTAAAATTTCCGTTTTATTTCTTCATAAGAACCTTTCACGTGACTTAACAAAAAATAAAAATAATTGTCCAAATGGTCGAGCCGATTTAGTGTTGTTTGACGCGAAACAAACGATTGATGATTAGTTTTCATTTATTTTTTTTTTATTTATATACTTAAAATAACGCTATTAGTTAAGTATTGCAGCATTGAAGATCGCTAATTTTGTTTATGATATTCGCAATAATTAGTATGAATTAAAAACGAAAACTTCAACATATTTGTAAAAACGTAAGATATATCTCATTTATCTTGTGCGTATTACAATTTTAACATATCAATGAATTTCAAATGCGACATGGCAGACACTGGTCTGCGAAAAAAATAATTTACGAGTACATGTATGTTTAAATATTCTTTATTGGCAATAATTAATCAAGGGTTAAAAATACTCCTTAACCATATTATTAAAAATTTATAACCATCCTGCACTTTTTATAGATACAGGTAATTTATTTGTTAATCGAATAGTCTAAAAAATATTTATTTACAATCTATCTGCAATGACCTTAGTGGTTGCTTGATAAACTTAACAAAAATAACAATAAAAATAGATGAACAAGTTTTGTTTTCAACAGTGAAGCTAATTACGAAGTTGACATAAGTATATTTTCCGTAACTGTAATAAATTAAACGCTTTTATGTAATTGCATAAGAAAGAAACACTTATCTTACAAACAGGGGAGAAAGAAAAAAAAAATGTATGACAGAAAGAAAGAGGGACAAAAAGGAAAACGTTTCGTCTAATAGAGCAAAGTTCAGGAAACAATTTGGCTAAACATTCGCTAATGGAAGGGAGCAAGCATAGTGATGGAGTGTAGCGTGTTCAATTGTTTTTGTACACACTCGACATCTCTTGCCAAATTGTAATTTCGTCATATTTTTTTTTATTTTAAGCTACAGTCTAAAGGCTTTAGACTTAACTATTGTTAAGTTTATACAGAAAGATTGGTTATATATGTAAAAGCTCTTTTTTCGCTTTCAATTAATGTATGGTATATACTAGGAGTGGTCAACCTTCGGCTCGCGAGCAATATGCGGAATATTTGTGGACGTTGGTACATTTTATAATTTTTGTGGTATATTTAAAATAATTATAATCGTAAAATTGAAGCATAGTTTAAATGACCCGTACCTGACAAAAATATTGAGAAGCTATCAACAATTATTCACCAAATTTGAAAGAATTATCAACATTTGTGTGCTATTAAATGTGATTTAAATTTAGAATTTTTTTTAAACACATGTTTGAACTTTTTTTTAATTATGTGTTATAAAAGTTTGTTTTCAATATAAATAATTTCTATATAAAAATAATATCTCCATGTTTACCATTTAAATTAGTATACTTTTTTATGCGGCTCGCACAAAAATACATAATTTGAAAAATGGTTAAGACTCAAAAAGTTTGACCACCCCTTAAATATCCTGTGCGGAGACAATTCTTTCAGAGATAATAAATAATGTAATAATGAGATAGTACGAAAATAAAATTTTCGTGAAAGGCGTCGTACTACCGACCCTCCTCTCCTTCCGAGTATCATGACCTCTAACTCTAGGACTCATCAAGCTCACATTACCTCAACAAGTCATGGAGTGGACTATTTCTCTATGAGATTGAGGTAATAGGAGGCATAGGGAGATCCATAGACGAATGAAATCAATCAGCATAGTCCACCACCATTTTGTTTCATTTCTTAAACTTTTTTCTTTTACCTTCGTACCAATTTAAAAATGGGGCGTTGAGTGCCGCTTTACGTTTTCAAAAACTACGACACTATTTATTATTTCATAGCTATTTATTACTACTGTTAAAAGATTTTGTTTATCTGCATCTTAGTTGTCCAGACGTCCGGTTTTTTAATATCAAATAAAAAAACAATGCTTTCAGTATAAATAAACAACGCAATTATCACATATAAATAAATATAATTTTCAAAATTCTGACTACTATGTATTAAAATTCATTATTGTTTATTATCTGTACTTGCAGAATTTTTATTGAAGCCAAAAGTTATAAAAGTTGAAAATAGGTGTAAAATATTTAAAACTTTTTGTTGACAAACGAGTTATACATTCAAGGCTTTCATTTAAGGCTTTTATACTTAGTGTATAAGAGAAAAAGGAAAAAAAAATCGGTGCAACAAATAAGAGGATTAGTGTGAAAAAAATATTTCATGCTTTTTCATTCAAAAGAAACATGTTTCAATAACAACCAACGGACTGCAAAATCAGTCGCAGTGAAATTACGTAAGTTATGATTTAGATGAAGCGGTTCGAAGTCCAGATGCCGATCAGGTGCTTTGAGCGCTCGTACCTTTATTATTTTTAGATTATTACGATTTTATTGTTTTAAATATATTTATTGGCTTTAGTGATTAAGTTGCACGTAAATATACATTAGGGGTAGAATGGAGATATATATACAAGTTTTATTGTTTAAGTATAATAATAATGTGAGTGTATATTTTTTTTTAGCTGTTCGAAACTGACTGCAAGGCATAGACCTCCCTATAGATCGCCATGACGATCGCTCAGGAGCTGCTCTCATTCTGCAACTTTTCGGGATCTTAGGCAATGTCGTCAATCCACTTAGTGGAAGGCCTTCACACACCTGTCTACCAACTCATGATCGCCATTAGAGAATCTTTCTAGCCCGACAGACATCGGAGCGATATGCCCCGCTCACTGCTTATTCAAACGAGCAATTCTTCGAGCTATGTCAGTAATCTTGGTTTTTTTTTTTTCGCTTTTACTCCACGCTGACATTTGGTAGAGTCTTGCTATTTGATACGGATTTTTCTTCTACCAACTGCAAAGGTAATTTTCTTCTGCCAATGTTTTTAATTCTGTTTCGATATTACAGCAAAAGTCTGAGCAAAGCCCTCTCCGTTGTTCTCTGGGTGATCTTGAGCCATCATAAAGGGCCCGTTGTAAGTGACCGCATCGGTCAAAGACCTTCGTCTTCAAACAAATGAAAATATTACATTATTATAAAACGTTGTTCGTCTTTGGTTTATATTGACGAACATGACTTCATAATTTGTAAAATAAATTGGAACACAAATATATATATATATATATATATATATAAATATATATATATATATATATATATATATATAAATATATAAATATATATATATATTTTACAGGATATGTAAAGAATCGTTACGCATTCAAACGAATCATATTAAGGAAGTAAAATAACAATTGAAAATACAAAATATAAAAAGTGAGAAAAGAAATTAAAATTCATAAATAAGAAATAGCGGATGGATAGCAATGTAAACGAGACGATATAGAAGAAAAAGTAGGTTTGGAAAGAAAGGCAAGAAATTGTGATAGACAATAAAGCAACGAATGGAAGGCACCGAGACTAACATATTTAATTTTGTACTTCATTAAATAAAGCTTATGTAAACTTATATTATTTATTCCCATTGGCGTGTCTGTTTTAAATAAATAAATTCATTAATTTCCGTATGCATAGTCGTGGTTAACATCTGTTCAATACTGTTTTATACTAACGATTGCAAAACGTTACTCTTTCTGTTATAGTAAACAAAGAATTATTTACACAAATTATTTAGTTATCTCAAAAACTCTTCCTAGAACTGTCAAGTAGTATTTACTACCGTGTATATCCTACGAAGCCAGGAAATAATATTTTTATAAGTCCACATCTCTGGTCCAAATCCTCCGTTCTTCTCTCGAACAAAAGTGCCTCTAAACCATGGTTGCACACACTTATTAAGACTAGGGGCCACTCGGGAAAATCATGAACTGATGTCGGGCCGGCCGCCAGAAGTATATGTTATTATTTTTTTTTGGTTTTATTCTGGAATAGAATTCAATATTTTTCGAATGTACGAGAGTAGTTTTGCTGTCGGCTGGCCACCAGTATTCGACCAGCGGGCCGCGGTCTGTGCATCCATACTCTAAACCCACTGCAACTTACTTCGAGAGACTTCCCCAAGTCTATTACCTAGAAGCCAAGGGGACTAAAAGGGGCAAGAACTCACTAAATTGGTCTTTACCTCTGCCGACAACCATGATTCGGTCGTGAAGGATGATTATTCCGAACAGCCCCACCATGGTTAATCACAGAGAGTGAAAAAAACCTTTCCTTTCGAGTATCTTGGTTTCTCACTCTGGGACTCAATATCAAGAACACAGTAGCTCAACAAGTCATAGAAGGAACTATTTCTGTATGAGATTGAATCAGGAATAAGAAGAAATATATACGAACTAAATCAACCATCATAGCACCATTTAGTTTTTTTTTTTCTTTTTGTTTTACCTTTGTATCTATAATGGGACGCTGGGTATCGTATCACGTTTTCAAAAATGACAATACTATTTTGTACATCTATTTATTACTGCTGTTTAAAGATTTATATTTATTTACATCTTAGCTGTCATGATGTCGGGTGTTTTTTATTTTATTTTAAATAAAAACAATCACACTAGATTGATAAATTCAAGTAGCTATGGGCAGACTACACTTTGTAGAATGGATGACCTCTGGATCCTTAAGGTTCTAGAGTGGAAGCTTAAATTTTAATATCTATTTATACAACAATAATTATAGTAACTAAAGTAAAATTAAGAATGGGATGTCGGCTTCCTTCTATGAAAGTGATAATTTAGTAGTGAATAGACACGGTTGTGCTTATAAGACTAATTGAAGAAACATCATACAGACAATCTCAACATGCCGTACAATATCTAGGCATGTATAATCATCTCCTTTATCCGCTGTTATAACTTCATCCTGCCTGAAGGGTACAAAATAAATAGTTTCTTGAACACGCTACAGTATATTAGATTGTAGTCTGAAAACTTATCAACTATCTACTCATGTTGGTTTATTAGACGTTTTCTTTAATATCTTTTAAATAAATTTTGCTTAATTTAATTTAAACTGCTTTATTGTTTATTATATATAAGGTCATGTGTAGTCTCGATATGTTATAATAATTCGATGGTCACTTGAAAGCAAATTCGTATGAATTTTGATTATGCATATTAAAAGAGATAGTGTTTTTGTTTTTGTTCCACTTAAACTTTATATAATAATGTATTACTTGGCTATATAAACTAATTAACGTAAAAGTAGAGTCATCAGATGGTAGGTATTCAAAAAAGGAATATAGTTCCGTTGAATTTTTTCGCTTGTTCTTTTCATGTCTAACACAATAAGATTTGAAAACCATATAATGGCTAATATCATTTATTTTAATTTTAAGAAATTGTCTTTGTTTTTAAAACAGACACATTATGATGACATCGATATATCGATAATTAATGCGTTATAGTATTAACTACTAAGCTTAGCCTAATTAGCTATTAACGCTATATTTTCATAACATATAATGCGATTAACACGTTCACTGCGGGCCCAATTTTGAAGAACTTTCAGCTGGTGCGGCTGAGGTCGAATCAGCCTCAAGCTGAACTTCCTAGTAGTGCGATTGAGGCCTTTTCTGCCTCATGTTTCGGTTGAATGTAAACAGCCGCCGCACTAGAGAGAAAACACGAGTTTTACGCGCCGCACCAGTGCAAAGTCTACCATGAGGCTGAATCGGCCTCAAGCCGCAGTGAACGTGTTAAAATCGGCATTAATAGCAGAGGCTAAAATCAATGATTACCTTGAATCAGAGTTCGAGCATGAGCAAGCGGAAAGAGCGAGTAAAAAGCTTATATTAAGTTATTAAAATGTAAAACAGGCAAAGTTCTTTGAAGCCACACGAGGATTATATTATAGGATTATATTATAGATTATAGGATTATATAAACGATGTTAATATTTGGTTTTAATATAATCAACGGGCAGCGCTGATATGTAAATAAAAGCAATTTACAAAGAAAATATACACAGTGAACTATATCTTCAAAAATAGCGCTAATAATTATGGAATAGTTGTAAGGTTTTAGTCTGGTTGTTTAATAGTAGGAATATATTTTTATTTCTTTCAGTCGATGTCTCTTCCGAAGGTCATCACCATGACCGATCTAGGGCTTCCAGCGACTTCCTGCAACCATAACTATATCGTCGATTCACCAAGTCACCCATCAGGAACTTTTCGGCCCCATTGCCACTTGGTGATCTTGGATCTTTTGCGGAAGTCCTCATATTACAAGATTATATAGCTACCATAAAATGTAATATGATTATTGGTGATTGATAAATAGCTGTCAATAAATGTACGGTAAACTTTATCTAAAAATCAATGTATACATAAATAATAAATAACTTAATACTTAAAAAGCATTTCTAAATTCGAATAACTATATAATAAAATGTATATATTTTTACAATCTATCCGAGCAAAATTTTTAATGCCAAAAATGATTGGCCAGTCGCATTTAAATAAAATAAAATGTTACGTACATCGGTGTAATCAGTATATTGTTAATATGTGTAGCAGTTTTAAATCTTTTACACCCATTATCAATCACCTATATTTTGTACAGTTATACTCTCTAAAATATTATAAATTCTTTACTTTGTGGGATCCCCAATACCGGTTGGACTCTGTGTTTGGCACTAATCGGTGTAACATAACTCCTGAGGATGCCCGTGGAGGGGTGAAGCACGTGTTGAGTAGTTTGGCGGTGGTGGTTGTGTGATTCGCATTGTTTGCCGCATACGCATTTATCAGCGGGCTGGCGGGCGGTGCATTTTATTGCACGACTACCACTGATATGGCGGAAGTGGCTAAATATTGGTCATTTTCTTACTTGAAGTATTAACAACGTGAAGTCAGAAATAGAAGTGTGTATATTCATTAAAAGCTTCGCCCGTATTTATACCGATGTAAATGAACAATTTTATTTCTGTAGAATTCCCTTTTTTGATACGCCGTTAACGATATCGTAATGTTGCCCCTATAACCTTTTCATGTGCAACTTTTCTATTATATACATATGTAAATGAATAGATGCGTGCTTCGTGTTATGCCAATGTATTGTTATCGTGTACAAATAGTGCAGATCTATTGACTGTTTTATTTAATTTCGAATTAAATATCTAACGTTTAAAACACTGGTGTTTTGTGTACCGCTCCTTCCATTAGTGGGGGCTTAAATAAAGTGCTTCTTCAACGTGTTCCATTACGTGAATCCGTTTTCTTTTTGTCCTCCGCCCTAAGCGACTTTTTTTTTTGTTCTTGCCGCCTGTTATCTGAGTGTTTTCATAGCGCGTAAACACTCCTCTGTCTTGTACTGTTCTTTCCAATAGAATTGAATATATACATCTATGTGTGTGTTCTAATGTTTGTATTGATTACATATATAGATAACTTTTATTTACTACACCTTACTAGAATTAGTAAATGATGTACCTTACGTATTTCGCTACAAGGGTAAAACGTAAAACGCAATAAGAATGGTTAGAAGTGCGTTGTATCCCGTGTTTTATGATCACCGTAACAACTTTGTCTGTCCATCTAGTGGACGTCCGGCACGGTGTAGGCCGAACCGTGGTAGCTCATAAAGTAATAAAATTTACATTTATAAAGAAGTCCTTCTAAACCGAACGCTGTATAACTTGTTCACACTTTTCATTGAGGCGAGGTTTAGACCAAAAGTTATTTTTGTGTGTTTTCGTGCTTGAACAATAATCGTGTTATGGTTACATAAGTTATTCTGTCTAAAAAATTTATACCTGATACATCAAACATAACCAATATGGTACAGATGATGTTTAATTAAATAAAAAATTCTGTTTGTCTTACCAATTCTGTGCCATTATCATCAAATCTGCGGATAGATGCCCTTTGCAAGGGAAAGGTTTCCCCTAAAGAAACTACCTTTGGACTCCCAAGATGCGTCTAACGTCTCTCGGTCACTAGTCAAGAAACTTTAGTAAGAAAAGGACCAATATTTAGCTACTTCCGCACATGCAGTGGTAGTCGTGCAATAAAATCCACCGCCCGCAAGCCCGCTGATAAATGCGTATGCTGCAAACAATGCGAATCACACAACTGCCACCGTCAAATCACTCAACACGTGTTTCACCCCTTCACGGGGCATCTTCAGGAGTTATGTTACACCTATTAGTGCCAAACACAGAGTCATGACTCATTTCAGTGATTCTGTGTTTCAGCGGGCTAGCGGAGAGTCTGTGTTGTGTGCTGTGCTGGCGGGCGGTGCACTTTGTTGCACGACTACCACTGCATGTGCGGAAGTGGCTAAATATTGGTCCTTTTCTTACTTAGGATGGACTTCCGCGAGGTAACGCCTGATTCCATTAAATATTTAAGAAACTTTAGTACTCAACAGCTGGTGGTTCCACGAGCAATGTGTTCCACTAACTGCCACATCAGACGAATAATTATTATAATCTACCTAATATAACGTTGTTGAGTTATTGTTCATTATATAAATATAAATTGGATTCCGAAATTCCAGTTAGATTTTAAATTCTATATACGGAGCACCGAATTAATGAAGTTGCGCCAAAGTTTGTTCATACCAATTGCTTTTCTATTGGAATAAGTCACGTAGTTTATATAATTTTGCAACTATTTACACTTGTTAAATAGTTAGTTTCTTACGTGATAAGATTATAAGTTATTTTATATGTTTCATTTGTGTAAGTTATATATAAGATATTGATGATAAATGTTAGTCTCTTTCGTTTGTATATTTATGTTTTTTTTTTCACATCATTTTTTATTTTAATTTTATGGTGAAATATTTATTGGTATTATCAACTAAATTGACTCTGTTGAAAGCTCTACTTCTTGTCATGTAATTACTGACGTCATCATTATCAAGTCACCTATAATTATTTTTTGGCAACCTTTATTATGCTGTCGGTCTACATAGGGTGTGGTCTACCTCCACCGCGTCGACCGATTCGTTATCGTTGCTCTAGAACCTTTCACCCCATAGATCGATGGTTACAAACCCATGTAGTCTACCTTTTTATTAAACGGTTTTATTTAGTTCAACCCGTACGGAATTTATTTGTTTATTTATTTGGGTCAAAATTAGAAATTGAAATTTAAGCACCTTCCCGTCGTCAGATTGATCTGGAATTTGGTACACACATTTAATATAGATGACAATATATAATAAAATCAATAACATTATAAATCTAAGATGGCCGCCGATACAAAATGGCGGATTACATATTTTTCCTTAACCCCCTCAATAGGGGTATCAAATGAAAGGGCTACACTAGTAAAACACGATGATTATGTCAAAATTTAAAATTCAAGATGGACGCCGTTCCAATATGGCGGACTAGGTACATATTTTTCCACAACCACCACAATATGGGTATCAAATAAAACCGTTTAAAAAGCCGTTTAACTTAAAAGTTTTTTTACCGATTTTTATTTATTAATCATTGACCTCTGAGAAACAAGTAGTATTCGCGGGCGTTTATTAAATTAGCGGACTGTATGATGAATAAGATGAAAAATCCCTGCTAGCAAAGAGAAAAGACTCCACTAACCATTCGACTACAGTCACCCTGGAAAGGTGGAAGATCAGGTTCGGAGGCAGCTGTAAGGTACATCGTGATGTGGTGGGCGTGGCTTATTTTTTCAGCGGAAAACCTAGCACAGCTTCTCTCGAATGATTAGTCAAAATAATTAACAATATTAGCACGTAATTAAAACTTTTCTACGAAACGCTTATAGCGATGCTATACTAGGGAACCGCACGGCAACTGCCTCCAATCCAAAACCATGAATATAGTAATTAGTGAAGCTATTTTGATATTCCTACCTATCAAACATTGAGCAAAATATCGAAGAAATTCATACCTTCTTCCTGTTTTCAGCAGATTCCTACCGCAAGGATCGCTACTATGATCTGTCTTGCGCTGCATGCACCCAGTGTCATCCCACGATCCCTGATTAAGTCGTCGGTACAAGTTGTGGGGGGTAGGGGGGGTCAAGGCTAGATAACCCTTCGTTTTTTCCTACCAACGGATGAAAACTCTTTTCCCCGTCACGTAATGAATGAATAAATCCCGCTTATACATTATAATCAAAGTTAAAGGTAAACAAAAACTATTCTCTATTAATATGCGTAATCAAAATTCATATGAATTTGCGTTCAAACAACCATAGGATAGTAATTATTATAATGTACATTTAGCGGCTCGCTGCTTAATTCGACAAACAGAGTAAAAGTCACGATCGCGCAGTATTAATGTTTGATTTTAATTAACTTAACTTGCTACCGTGTTAATTAGGTAAAATTTCAATGAAATCCAATGCATCTGCTATTATAATGCGACTTTATATTTTTATTGTTTCTTATGCCATAGATATATACACACACACACACACAAACATACACACATTTATATGTGTTATATATACACACACACACACATATATATATATATATATATATATATATATATATAAAGGTTGTCAAATATCTCCCCTCCGCCTTTTTGTCTTTTGAATTTCGCGGCTATGTACAAAGCGCTACAAAGCTCGTATCTGGCAATACTATACATAATTTGAAAGGTCTTGACATAACCTACAAAACGACGCTATGCATGATTAGTTTGGATATTGCGTTCAACAGTTATAGACGTGTAAACATGGAGTTCACTAACGCCGAAATTCGCGCTATTTTAAAGTTTTCCTTCGTTAAAGGCAAATCCGCTAGAGAAACGTTCCGTGAGATTAATGGTGTTTTGGGGGATGGTACTCTATCACTTCGAACCGCGGGGGAATGGTTTCGGCGATTCAGAGCCGGCGAAAACGACACCATGGATAAGCCAGCCGGCGGAAGACCTGTGACGACAAATACCGATCAAATCATGGACTACATCGAGTTAGACCGGCATGTGGCATCTCGTGACATCGCCCAGGAGATGGGAGTTAGTCACCAAACCATTTTAAACCATCTGCAGAAGGCTGGATACAAAAAAAGCTTGATGTTTGGGTGCCGCATGATTTGACGCAAAAAAACCTTCTGGACCGAATCAACGCCTGCGATATGCTGCTGAAACGGAACGAACTCGACCCATTCTTGAAGCGGATGGTGACTGGCGACGAAAAATGGATCACATACGACAATATCAAGCGAAAACGGTCGTGGTCGAAGGCCGGTAAATCGTTCCAAACAGTGTCCAAGCCGGGATTGACGGCCAGGAAGGTTTTGCTGTGTGTTTGGTGGGATTGGAAGGGAATCATCCACTATGAGCTGCTCCCATATGGCCAGACGCTTAGTTCTACCATCTACTGCGAACAACTGGACCGCTTGAAGCAGGTGATCGACCAGAAGCGTCTAGAATTGGCCAACAGGAAGGGTGTAGTGTTCCACCAGGACAACGCCAGACCACACACTTCGTTGATGACTCGTCAGAAGCTACGGGAGCATTCGAGGGAGGTTTTATCACATCCACTATATAGCCCGGACATAGCGCCAAGTGATTACCACCTGTTCCTGTCCATGGCGAACGCCCTTGGTGGTGTAAAGTTGAACTCAAAAGAGGTTTGTGAAAAGTGGCTGTCCGAGTTCTTCGCAAATAAGGAGGGGGGCTTCTACGAGAGAGGTATTATAAAGTTGCCGTCTAGATGGAAACAGATTATCGAACAAAACGGCGCATATTTGAACTAAATCCGATCACTGTAACACTTTTTATAAAGCATTGAATAAAGAGCAAAAAAGCGGAAGGGAGATATTTGACAACCTGTTTTTTTTCGAAGAGGTTTAAAAATACGTTTACGTATCAAAGGGCCTGATGGTGGTGCCCCGTATATCGGACTCGATCTAGGCGTCAATACCGACTAAAAACAATCCTCTCTCTTCGATATCCCTGGTCCCCACGGCATGGCCGCAAGGCATTACTTCGCGGGGGGATTTAGCCGCAGCTTTCTCTGATAAGCTGGCTGTTCAGGCCAGCTTCCTCCGCTCCTGCTCTATTTTTCGCAGGTCCTTCAGCATGGTCGTACAGTACGCGCTCGTAAGTTCTCAGGCCGTAAGTGAAGATAGCATTGTAACTATCAGATATGATTTATATATATATATGTGTGTGTGTGTGTGTGTGTGTGCGTGTACCTTCACAAACGTACCTTATTTGTCACTTGTTATCTTGACGTTTAACCGTCAAGTCAATGTAATGTGAGGACAAGTATAGAGTGAAATGATTGTAGCGCTGCTAAGAATAACATATAAATCGGTGTTTGGGACCGCTGCTTTATGATTAACAATCTCATATATGTACATATATATATATATTAGAGGGACCTGAAATGTCGCTATCTTAAGTTCACACAAAAATTCACACGTCTACATGTTTAACAAGTTTTTATTTGTAATCAACAATATTTTCACCTTCGTTATCAACAACCTTTTGTCATCTAGTATACAAATTTTCAATGCCGGAGCGGTAAAAATCAATCGGTTTTTCTGTAAAATGTAAATGTAAAACGAAGCCAATATAGAAATTGGTTCGAAAAGGTAAAAGCCTTAAAGGGGATTGATGTACAGTTTATTTACTGTCAATTAATGTATGGTACACGCTATACAGAAATCAATGATTTCAGATACAATAAATAACATAATGAGAACATAGAAAGAGCATTCCTAAAAATCCCAAATTCAAACGTCGGATTAATATATATAAAAAATAATATTCAATAGTAATAGTCCTTGTCTACTTTGTACTGATTAGCTTGTCGCATACCTATGAAATAAATAAATTAATGTAATATTTTTCAAAGTGTTCATATGTATACAGGTTGACTATGAAAAAAAAAAATTAAATTAATATATATTCAAAGGAATCACATGTATACAGGTTGATTGAAAATAGGTTGAAGCTTTTCGCTGATAAACGAGAAACATTTTATACCTGTAAAAAATCACCCTGCGCACTGCACGGCTTTTGTAACTTTTTGACTTTGTAAGTATGCGACTTAGTCTTGTATAGCAGCGAGCCAGTTGTCTAATATACATAGATATCTGTGATTCGTGTTGTATTAGTTAAAAAAAGAGCATCTATGGCCTAGACTACATTCTTTAAACAAAGCAACAATACAACGTTTTCTTAATAAAAGAAATTGAATTTCTTTTCCGTTTAGATTACATAACCGAACGGCAGTTGCGGACTGTTCCGGGAGTGTTTGCGGGAACACATTAATTTCATTTGTTACAACAGTTTGTACATTTGTTCGGCGAAGTTGTCCGACTGAAATGTACAAAAGTGGAATGCGCGCTCCGACAGAACGGGGCAAGTTTCATTTTTCAACGTTTAATTGGCGAACGGAGGTTTAAGCGCTCGTTAAAACATAAACAACTCGAACCAACAATACGGCCGTCAACCGCTCTATACAACGGGCGTTGTTAATCGTGAACTTTTGTTGAAGCAATCGTTGAAGTTACATCGTCTAGAGCTTTCCGAGGATACATTGATTTATGTCAATAATGACGTCGGAGAGATATATCGTTGAATTTAAAATATTGCCTCTCAAATTGCTGATTACTTTTTACTTATTCGAATATACTTTTTAACACAGACCTCCTCCTGTACCCGTACCCGTGGAACGAAGCCTACACTGTTTAACTTATACGCGAAGGTTTATTTAAGCTTGCTGATCCGTGGTATCCACTCTAGAGCTTTAAGGTCCTAGGGGTCATTTATTCTGCGCGAAATTTTCTGATTATTTCAACTTACTTGTGAGGCTATATCAATTACTTTCGTTCCACTACGGATCTCATTGTTTTTTAAGTCTATTTAATATTAGTTGCTTTACCTAAGTATAATTTTAATAAAATATCCTGCAATACGCTTTGACTTCAACATACCTTATAGGTTTAATAATAATTAATTAATAAGATGTATGAACAAATAAATAACAAAAAGTCAAACGCTCGACACAAATGAATACTTTTGAAAACCGAACGCCTAAACAATTTTACGTGATAAGTGTATTTAAAATATATTTATTCTATAACAGTGCTTTTAGGATTCATACATTAAGTATACAACCTTAAAAAATATTTTTATCTGTAGCCCTTTTTATTGTTTAATTAATAAATAAAGACAATTTAAAATATTTTCAGGCATTTACGTCATATATCTTTTGGCAGAAAAAATGAAAACATTTAATGCTAATTAAAAAAAAAAAAAAAACAAAGATATACGTAACTGAGGGTATTCCCCGAAACAGAAATATAGGGGGCTAGTAAATCTTAGCAATAACTCTTATTAGGACTATAAGATACGATCATAATCCGGGGCAAGGGACCGATTCTTTATAATTACGTCCGACCGGTCCCTCCGTTTCCGCTTTGGAACTTCCGCCGCAGTATATACACCTAATTCTAACATTAACGACGCTTTGGATCATCGCTTTATATCATTATCATTAGATACGACTGTTTCTGCAACAGAACATTACTCATTTATATTTAACACGTGTTTTTTTTTACTTTTCATCAATGTATATCTGTAATGAAAGTATAAAATCGTATCTATGTATAATTTACCATTAATTTTTCTCATTTTATTATTGTCAGGACACCCATTATTTTACTGTTTTATTTATATATTATTAAAGCTTTGGTACGAATAGCTCTGGTACAAATATTGTGAAAGCGACACAAAAAAACGTGTGTTTTTTATCTGGGATTTTCCATTATCTTAGCTTTAGTAAGGATGCAATTATAAATTGATTCAATATGATTTTAGTTTCTATCAAATTCGACTTTTCGTGTGTTCTTCTTAGAAAGAATAAAAGTGATCACTGTGAATGAACATTTGAGGATAATAAAAAAAGGTTAATTTACTTATAAAATGTAAATTATTTGTTTATTCTTCCAGATTAATTTCATTTCCTTCAAAGTAATCCCCGTATGATAAAATGCACTTATGTCAACGCTTTTTTAGACCTCTAAACAGTCGGAATAATCTTTTTCCGGCCTTCAAGACCTTATTCGATTTGTGTTTTATCTCCTCAATCGTGTCAAAACGGGGTCCTCGCATTGGACTTCTTAGTTTGATGAATAACTAGAAATCGCACGGAGCCAAATCAGGGAAATACTGTATTTAAGGAACGATGTGAGTCAAGGTTTTAACCTTATTCTCAGAAAAAATGACCCATTTTGGCACCAATTAAGACTTGATGCATTTGATACAAAACTTCCTTAAAAATGGCAGGCTGGATCAAATAATATTCCAACTTTTGACAAATAGATGCTTGGCAAATGCTATAGACAGCCCTAGTAAAACAGAAAAAAAAATACCTAGCTTCTTAATGACTGGAAGTTTTAAATGACAATTTCACTTTACTTTTTAATCATAGCGTATTTATTAATAAAACTGTTAGGGTGAACCTTGAAACTGTCCGGTATATCTCTCCAATTTGTTGCTTCAGCCTATAAATATCCACTGCAAGCTATACTTCTTCTCCAAGAATATTTATGGGTGAATATACAATAATTGCCATACTTGGTAGGCAGGTTGACGATTGCAGTGTGGTATGCAAGGACGCTGCTCTCTATTTTAAACTTGTTTATGGATAGTTGAAATCTTATATAATGAATGCACAAAGTGTGAACTGAATCCGCGACCTACAATAGCAAGTCGCAGTTCTCTACTACTGAGCTGCCAGTGCTCATATATCTCTTAAGTTATATAAAGTAATAACTTAAGAAGATCACTGTAGTTATTTTAGTTATAATAAAAAGTAAATTTCAAAGAATGAAAAGATAATAACGAAGCACTTTTTTCACCAATTGGCTAATTCTATTTACTTTTCCCGAAACGCTTATATTTTCATGCCATTTCTCTCGCTTTATTACATTTTAAACGACAAATGATGGAAATTTGTGTTCGTAGCGTACAGGTAATGCTACGAAATTTGCTACGAAAATATATCCAAATGTAAACAGTTGTATTTTAAATGAGCATTTTATTGTGCAGGCATATATGTGTAGCATTGAAAACTGACCGCAACTTTTATATACGAAGCATACATATTGGTTGAACGAAGGAAAACGAAGGCTATATTAGTATTCATTTTCAGTAATATTTATTTATTTTTATTAATCACGTAAACTATAAAACATATTTTACGTTTAAAGAAGTATCGTATAACATGCGTACACATCTTTGGCTATGTTATTATTATTTTATTATTATTTTAACAAAAGGTTTATGACCACTTAAATACTATGTATTAACACTTTGTATTATTTTATCACTCATTTTGTATTACTTTTAGTTAATAATAGCTTCAGCAGAATATTCAATCTAAATCTCATTTGCAGTTAATAAATGTATGGTGCACCCGTTCCATAAATCAATAGTTTCAGAAATAATAAATAATGCTATGATAATATACTTAGAAATAATATGTAGAATTTTGATTAATTGCATTTTAAAATCAATTATTAATCATTATCTGATCTCGCAAATTTGTACTGCAGTCATTTGCCGGTCGCATTTCCAAAGAAAAAAATGAATTAATGTAACATATTTCAGAGTGATCACTTTATATAGGTGTTTCGAAAGAATATATGTATGTAGTATTTTAAAAATTTTAACATATCAGGTATACATTTATAATTTTAAATATGTATACTATTTCCAATCACCTTGTAGGACATGATTTTTCGTACTACTAGCGCCATCCGTTATTGGACATGTTAAACTATGTCGGTCTAGGTTTTAGGTTCTAAAGAACTTTGATAAGTGTATCATCATTTACGAGGGAATGTAAATAACTCTACTGTTCGAAAAGGACAGGTATATTAGTTAACGAGATAGAATCTGCAATGCGAAGGTCTGAAGAACGAAGGTTGCCGACGTAGCTCGAAGAATTTTGTTGTTGACGACCGTTGGGGCGGAAAAGTAAGCGCAGCAGTGACGACATAGTCAAAGTAACTCGCTATATGTGAGCTGAGCAAGACACGATCGATCTTTGAGGGAGGCTTTTTCCTTGTAGTGATGATGATGAACCGGCTGAGATGATGACATAAGCAAATGATAGATCAAATTGAATACTTATAAAGTATAAAATAGCATAACGGATTACGTAAGGGAAACTTTTCGAAAAAGTTTTCGGCGTCGGGGAAAAAAGCGCGAAAAGCAATAAATAATTCGGGAGGTCGTGGCCGCGATCAGGTGTTCGTAACTGCGTCGCTGATTTACTCGGCAACTTGTTAACGGTCGAATTTGTTTTTGGAACATCGTTGTTACGAACCATGTTCCCGATATATTGCTTTTGTTTTACTTTTCTTTAAACCTGAAAGAAAAACACGAATTGTTTATTTACTAATTGTCGCTGCGAATTTGAAGCCTGCTTCGAACACAGCCTTTACAATTTTTCTCTTAGAGTAATAATGTTAATTTAGCTTTAAGTATTTAATTTTAATCGTTTCATATTCACAATGGCCGACTTCAATGTCAAATTCAAAATACCTTTTTTATACAAGATAATTAAAATTATCCATGTGCTTTAGATTAAAATTCAATTTACGTTAATTCGTAGAGCGCCACCTATCGAGAAAAACTTACAAGATACTCAGCGGAGTTTGTAATATTTTGACGATTGTAAAACAATTTTATTGTCTTTTGAATTAGCAACAATGAATTTCTAAATATCTTTATCTTGTACATACTCAGGTTCAGTTTCAGTTCAGAATAAAAACAAATAAAAGTAATAAGCCTTTTGTTAGAGCCTATGCTTTATAAATTTCTTGAATTAAATAAGGGATAAATATACCGCGTCGTTGTGTAGTTTTAATATAAAATCAACGCTTAAAGTGGTACAGAATATTAAGTTGACAGATGTTTAAATCTATCTATATATATGTATATTGTACACATACCAGCAATTGAGACAGATAACTTTGCTAAGGATATCTATATATCTATAGGATAGATTCGGGTTATTGGCCGCTTTCTACTTGTCCTGTTGGAAATAAATAAGGAAGGCCTATGCCATAGTGGTCATTTCAGCCCATAGACATCTACTGCACAGACCTCCACAATATATATCTATGGGAGGGTATACCGCATAATTATCACGCTTGGCAGTCGCGTTAACTATTGCAGTGGTATTATGGTAAGTAGAGGGCGCTGCTGCTCATACAATGGAAACGTGTTTTCGAGTCATGGCAAACTTATATAATTAATACAGATAGTATGAATTACATAAGATTATATTCCGAAGATCGAAAGTCTCTCCTATACTGCTGGTCTACCATCGCTCAACAAGAGTATAAACTTGCTTATTATTAGGGGGACCGGAAAGTAATGTCGTTTCCTCGCATGTCGATATTTGATTGTCATTTTTAGATGGCAAAAGGTAGGTAATAACGAAGGTGAATATATTGTTGATTAGAAATAACAACTTGTTAAAAATATAGTCGTGTGATTTTAACTTAGTTTTAACTAAGAAAGTGGAATTACTTTCCGGTCCCCCTTATATTTATTTATTCATAATAATATGGGCTTACGATAATTTATAGCGAATAAGGAGTCACAGACTAAAACAAAAATGAAATTTAGTTCCTCTAACTCAAAGCGAAAAGGATTTCAAACGCGCACTGACATGAAAAGAACCCACTACTAACTCAGAAATGTCTTTGTTTCACTAAAAAATTCCTTATATTGTCATAGGATTTTTGAAAGTTTTTGTGAAATGTATTTTGCCTTTATTCAGAGCCATTACAATTTTCTAATAAATAAATAAGATTCCTCTATAATATCTTCTAAAGTTTTATTTTCGCTTGTAGAAATTTTATCACGAAATTCAAAACTATTTGTAATTGTCGCCTCTTTCGTAAACAACTTATTTGGATGGGGCAGCACTTTAGGAGTTTGAAAACGTAGCGCTCTAGAAACTTTAAAGTAGTGTATTGTAAAATAAATCTTAAGTTGAACAGTTTAAATCGATATTGGCTTGAGCTTTGCGCTGAAGTTATCGGAATAACCGAAGCACCGAAAGTGGAACGATGAATTTGGGTAGCAACAATTATGGATCAAACTACTCGAACGAAATCAGAAATTGCAATCTGCGAATAAAATTTACGAATGAACTGCACAAAAATTTCGAATTGAAGTTGCATTAAAAAAAATTTGTGTGTATTCAATTTTTTTTTTCGCCATTATAAGGTTTAATTTTAAAATTAACTTCTTATTCCAAAACTAGCATGAAGGTTTCGTTTGTTGAATTATAGCCTGCAGTCGGTCACGCATTTCCGCCTACGCGACTTATTGGCGACGGATAAAGCCTCTTTAAACTTCAACCCCATTTAACTAATTCAACATTTGTATTCTCTAGTTGAACAGCCCTTTAAGGCTCGATCCATTAAAGTTCTTGTATGTATAATATACCAACTACTTGGCATTGTAGCGGCACGCGGGAAGTATCTATGCCAGTACAATTCGCAAGCTCCAAACAAAGGAAATAAAAATAAAATAAATAAAAAGGTCTGATGCAAAAAATACTAATATATTTAGGCATGAAAAAAAAATCTCTGTAAACGTCAATTGATTTCAAGGCGCTATTGACACAGAAAATATAAAATTAAAGAAAGAAAGTAAAATAAGTAAAGAATATAACTGTTCAGTCTTATTATTGTTCGTATTTAAATAATTCGCCACATCGAAAGTTTGCGGAATTGATCAACAGATGGCGCTACCAGTAGCCGGTACCATTTTGCATTTTGAATTAGCATATTGTGACAATTGTACTTTCAAATGCAAGTTTCATTGGTAACAACGATCGTTATTTCATTCCGTCTTATATAAATTCATCTTCACGTTGTTCAACACAAAGAACTTTCACACTGAACACTCGAGTGAATTTTCTTATCTCATCAATCAAACTCAAATAAGAATCGACCTTAGCGCCTTTCTTGAGACTGATCTGAAATCGATTAATTCGAGCCCCTGAGAATATAGATATTTCGAAAGGATTGTAATTGACAAGCATTTTACAATATACACATATTTAAAGTATAAATAATAATAATAATAATTTATTTATTTATTTCAAATAGGCAAGTCATCAGCAAAACTTGTATAAATAAATAAATTGCGTAAATTTATATTTAAAAATGAATTGTTCTAATTTTGAGATTTTTTTTGTTAACAACCATAAAACATAAAACCCCACTGAGTTATTTCTTCCTAGTAGATGGCGTTTTACGAACATAAACTTAATTTTAAGCCTACGAATATAAAAGGTTGTTATGATCTTACATAATTAAGCAATTTTGACTCAGACTTCAACATTATATAAGTTTACGTTAGTTTCATGTATAATACCGAAATATGGCCTTGTTACGTAACTGTGCTAGCTACCTAAATGTTAACAAGAGAATAAACCATCAAAACAATATTAAACGGCTCGTAGGTTTTTTTTTATTCACGCTATAAAGCAGGGTTATTTGGTGCATGGATGTTACAATGCAGTTGTAAACATTTTTTCATTTTTTATTTCTATAGGTCTTTCTTCTTTCTTTCATCACAAACTCTTTCTCTCTTTTCCTCTCATCCTTCATAAAATCTTTCATTCTGTATATTCTCATCTTCTTTCACTGTTCGTAAGATGTTCACAGGTATAGACCACTCATATAAATCACCAAAAGAAATAGTCGGAAGATAGCTTGTCCACCTTGCAAGTGAAATTCCTACGCTTTATGGTTTGTCCTCCTTTCATGAAATCCCAGCAGACACCTCTGAGATTATTTCGTTACTTTTGTTCGTCTACGGATCTCCTCATTTCTAATATGTTTTCATAGTGATATCCAAGATTCGTTGAGCGACTTGCGCTTGCTATGTGGCTCAAAGTGGAACCACGTTTTACTGCGAGATCATAAATAGTGATTATCATGTCTTTCGTAAAACAGGATTTATAAATACATTTGTAAACAAGCCATACCCGCGACTTCGTCTGCGTGGAATTTAAGAAAGCAAATATCTGGTGTATTAAAATTTTCTGCAATAAAATTTGCCTAAGCTACTCCTTATTATATCAGCTGCCTGCTAATATAGGTTTCGACAAAATCAGTTCAGCCATTTTAGAGATTAGCCGGAACAAACAAACAGATAGAGAGACAGAAAATTGAAAAAAATGTGTATGTATGTAATGTATATATGCGCCGTATACAATCATGTGCATGAAGTAAGAAACGGTTATTTTAATATTACAAACACACATTCCATTTTTTTTTATTTGTATAGATATAGTTTATACTTAACAATGCACACAAATATACGATCTTCTGTATCAGTTCTCTAAGTTAACAAACAGTCGAATCGAAAATGTAGACACATTAAAAAATCTTAAAAATTTTGTACACGTGCCTAAATATAAGAAAGCCTGCAAGAAGACGAATGCGGGTTTTATTTGGTTTCTTTTAAGATATCTTTAAGATAGCAGTAGAGCTATTCGTTACTAAGTGTTATTGTAAATAGGTTTTTGTTAAATAAAGTTTTTAAATTCAAAACACAATTATTAATAGTCATTACAAGATAGCATATCGCAGAAATAAATCAAACTTCCTTGTAAAGAAGAGACAACTCTAAACTTAAACTAAATCTACAAGAGTTCCAAATCCGTCAATGATTTCTTTTTGTGATTACGTATTTTTTTTCTCCTCATCCTACTTGTAAAACTTAAGTTGTTATTCTAAATAAGTTCGCGTTAATTTCACTAATTTTCCGTTACTCCAACGAAAATGGTTCCAAGTTGCAAATAAGCAAAAGTTCTTTCTCACTTGCTTCCTAATAGATTGTCAGAGTTGGTGGCAGCCGAATTGTTTTTGCAATCGTTTATTCATCAATTGGCCCTTTAAGTGATTCGCTTTGAGTAAACATCTTAATTTAGAAGCATTGGAAGTCGTTTCACGAAAGTCCATTACAATTTGGAAAGAAAATTTAGTTAATTGATCAACTATGCCGACGCTGAATAACATTAAAAAGAATGAATTTATTTTATTTAATTTTTATTTTTATCATATTAATACAGAATAAATTATTCATAATCATGATACAAATGTCATCTGTCAAAAAAAAACATTTTTATTATACAAATGATTGGTTATAAGTGTAAAAAAATTTAAAAAGGTTGAATGTATGAATTGTGGCGCAAAAGTAATTTCATAATATGAAAGTGACATTATTATTATAATACAAACGACGTCAAAAGTCATTGTGCTTTGACGTAAACTTGGGAAATATAAAATTGAAACCTAAATAAACTTTTTCAACAACAAAGCACTTTATTTCAGAGTCAGAAAAAAGATGTAAAGGTTAACACTTTTTACCAATCACGATGTAGAAAGTGATCACTTTGAAATATGTTACATTAATTGATATTTTTCAATTGTAATGCGATAGGCCAATAACATCAATACAAAGTCTGCAGGAACAGATAGTAAACAATTAGTAATAAAACAGTTATTATAATATGTAGTAATACGAATTTTGGAAACGTTTGATTTGATTCTTCTTTTCAGCCGATGGAAGCTCTTTGCAACGGTCTGTATCAAATATCGCAACGATGATCGACCCTGTGCTTCCTGAATTCAACGATTTACTGAATTCGACAATTCAGACGAGCTATACTTCGAGCCACATCGGTAATCTTGTTTCTTCTGTGGATTTCCTCATCTTTGATTCAATTTCGTAGCAAAACTCTGTTGCACTGGGTGACCTTGATCCTGAGAATCTGATTGGTTCTGATAAATATATGCATAAAAAAGTTGAGTAAATTTTAATTCCTCGTTAAATATTCGTTGTTTTCGATCTTCATTTTGCCATCAAAATGAGTAAGGTACAAAAAATTTATATTTAGTAAAAAAACAAAATATAAACGTAAAAATGTAGTACCGGACGTGACAAAAAATTGTGACGTTTAACAAAGAGTCGCAAAGTTCAAATGTTTCCAGTCTGTAAATAACCTGTATATTTACATTATGTTTTACGTATTAGTTTATATATATGCATTTGGCAATAAAAAAACTAAGGAAAAATTCATACGAGTCACGGGAGAGTTTTCCAAATAAATATAGAAATTGTTACATATTCACAGAGACAACTTTTGATATCGAATAAAAATTTTCTGCTAAAATAGCATCCATCAGCAGTTTCGTAGGCACTCCTCGAGGCGCCTAATTTAACGCATTCCGATGCTGTGACAAATGTGAGGTTTTTCGTTTTCGGCTCGGGTGTAATGTGTGTTGTGGCCATGAAACGAGCAAGTTATATCTAGGAATAATTTTGATATGATATGACATATATACCTATAGAGCAGTGTAGAGGGCTAAGCTTGAAGTTTCGCTGATCGAATTAGAATTGCTGTGGTCACAGGCCACTTCACAACGCTTAGTGCGGGTAGAAGGAATTTCAACCGTGTACGAATGTCGTAAATCCGTACGTCTAGTTGTCTAATAGAAGAAAGGAGATGGAGGAATTCTTTGTTGTAATTCCGCTAAACATTCTTCAAAATGCAGTCTGTACAATACCGATAAACTGGCAACTTTTGGCCGATGCTCCAAGATTTAAAGCTTAGTGTTCTCTAAAGTATCTTTAACAATCAGCGTCTTGGTTCATCTCAGTATGGAGCCCAAAACCTCGTACTGGTACTTGACCAATAGATCCTAGTTTAAGTTTTCTTTATTATGTATGCTGAATGTCTATCAAATTATTACAATTCCGAAAAGAATCTTTTTAAAAAAAAAAAGATTGCTTTCTTTTCCGCCAGTTTCGTGGCCACTACGTTCAGTGCTCACAAAAACCGATACTAAAACGAAAATTCAAATTGAATGACAAAAAGATTGACGGTCCGCCAGCAGATAGGGCCGATTTCGTTTCGCCGAGGTTTTATGTATAGCTTAAGAAACGTATTACATTCCGGGAGGAGCATCGCGGCACGTAAAGGCAAATACTGTATCCAGTTTGTCTCGTACATGCTTTAGAACTTGTTAAACAAAGAACGTGAATACGCCGCTGTACTTAATTTTGTTTGAACGTAAAGTGTGTTTATAGGATTTTGATGTGGCGTATGAAGGTTTATTCTACGTACTGACTGAGATATTACGTTTGTGATGATATAGCCGTGTTTATATGTAAATTTACTTCGCAGATTCGTAGATTTGTGTAGCTTCGTAGTTAAAAAGGGTTTGTAGGTTTGATATGATCCTAAATTTAGGTATATTATCGTGCGACATATAGCTTCGGTTTCGGAATTAGGCTATGTTATTGTTTCCTTATCGTAGAAATAGATCGTAAGGGAAGACATCAATAATCATTCGGTGAAGATAAACGTCATGTCCCTATTTATAGCGAGTTTGCGAGTTGCTGTTAAAAATCTAATTTCTATGTGAAATCGTAAAATCTAATGTGAGTGTCCTTTGGCTGAAAGAAGAAACTTGTTTGAGGTAACTTTTTAATATATAAGATTTCTATTGATTATTCATAGCTAAGACGTGGCAATGTCTACTGCATCAGCTTACACGGTTATGAAATTATACTTACGTCATGATATCAGTAGACACAAAAATAGATAGATTTTACGATTGTGTACAATAAATAATTAATTCTTAATTAAATTGTTTTTGATTCGGAAAACTACCGATATTTGTGATACAATTGTAATCCATATTATTATCAGAATTATTATTATAATTGGAATTAAAATAGGTGTAGTTAAAATTAATACAAAATAATGCTACATCATTGAATAAATAAATAACATAAATAGTCGTGTGCGGAAGTGGCTAAATATTGGTCCTTTTCTTACTTAGGATGGACTTCCGCAAGGTAACGCCTTGATTCCATTAAATATAAATAGTCGTGTTTGCTATTCACACTTTTGTGTAGGTGTATCCAATGGTTGTAGAAAGTACTTTCGTACACATTTTTACGTAACTTGTTCCACGCACTAGCTGATCGACATCGTAAGATTTATTTATTTATTTACTTTATTGGAGATAAACAGTAACAAAAAGTAGTAAGAAAGTACAAACTAGAAGCATAGATATATAAAATTAGTTACAAATGCTACCTTATAACTATCTCACGGAAAACATTTAATGATTTATGGTCAAACAATGACAGAACAAGTAAAAACATTAATAAACAGGGGTCAAAGATTATGGTTTATAAACTTATATTATGTTTGTTTATATATCTATATCATATATTTATATTATGGTTTAAATTGTATTGTGTGTACCCAATAATTTCAAACGAAATTGTCTTTTAAAAGATACAAGAGAGCACGAGAATATATCAATATCACTAATATATGAATCAGCAGTATTCGTCAACCCTGGCGTCCCCAAACATGCCAATGGTTCTGCAGTATCCGGGTTTTTTCATAATTATACGTAAAGCATAAATACACAAAGTTAAATGTTTTCATAACTTTAATATACCACCATAACTTAGACATTTACGACACATTTTAATTTAAACTCACCCGGACGATAAACACTTGAACGAAATTCCGATACACTGGATAACGGCCAAGATCATGCAAGCTATGCGAAGATAAACTAAATAACTCTGTGTTATTTTGTTCTTGAAGAAAATGAGTCCACATATTTCAACGGTTCAAAACAATATGCTTTGATAGTAACGCTATAAATTTTACAACTTGTGTAATGTTTTATTTTTTGTTATTGAAATTGTATAACGGTTAATATCTGTTCTTAAATCTGGAGACAGACAAAAAAACGATGTGATGGAATAGGTTATTAAAATAAGACACGGGAACTTACAAAGTTTCATAATGATACGTCAAATAGGAATAAATATAAGGGGGGCAAGAAAGCAATGTCGCTTTCTTTAGTTAAATTCACACGACTACATTTTTAACAATTTTTTTTTAAATGAACAATGTATTCAACTTCTTTATCAACAACTTTTTGTCACCTAATATACAAATTTTCAATTCCGGAACGATAAAAGTCAATTGGTTTTTCTGTATATGTCGACAGAAACGACATTACTTTCCGGTCACCCAAATAAAAACGAAATACCAGAAAAGATAACCCCAACAAGGGATTGATAGAAAAGAGAGATGCTATAAAGTAGAACTGAAGCCATTTAACGTTTCCTTTTATATTTGTTTATATATTAATAAAATACAAAACTATTAGAATTCCAGATTCCCTAAAACAAGCGACAATATGCATAGATATTGAACGCTATATCGAAGATAAAATAAATATATATGTAGTTACATATTGACGGACAGTATTACAATTTGGACAGTTATCTAGCTTTTATTGATTGTAGTATTACAAACTATGGTATAATTTAAAGTTAGGAACATAAAGGTACTTATTTTTAAATAACTAATCTCAATCTTTGAGTTGTGAGTATATCCTCTTATTAAATGGCAACTTATGACCAAGTTGGTTAAGCTGACCTACCCGGTGAAACATAAAGTAATCGATGTTATTTCTTAAATAAACTATCGTAGAACTCACATACATGAATATAAAACATATCGTAGAATTCACATCTCTATTGCCACTTCAAACACGCTATTCACTCATCCCCTTATTTAACTTCAGTATAAATTGTATTCTATTTGATGTTTATTAATTCAAAGTCAACTCTTATAGCACAAATATAAATCATGGTGTTTTCTTTAATATCTACTATCAAATTATTACCCTCCTTTGTATTCTTCTTCTCCTTTATTTTTGAAGGTCACACTCTTGCTGGAAAGCCTTGGTCGAAGAATCGACGAGTTGCCTCTGCAGGTTTCTGTGATCTGTTCTTCTGAGTGCTTCCTTTAACTTCTTCCACACGCACAGAGTCCATAGTATTGTTTAAAAAGTAACAAAAAAACTTACATCTGCATTGGAACATTTTTTTTGGAAAAGATATAATATTTTCGTATACTAAATCACATCATTTTAAGATTATTGGTATTAAAAATATATGAGACTTCGTCATAATTTTAGCACCAGTAGAATGCCCACAGCTGGACAAAGTCCAAGTTACCTTCCAATAGGACTGGTTGGAAGCAGCCTGTATCCAGCCTATTACCATACGGACGGACGTCGTACTCTGTGGACCGTGGAATTCATTTCCAAACCTTAAGGTCGCACAGGTTGTGTGTTGCCAACTAACAGCCAAACAACTTGCCTAAGTCTTCGTTCGTTCGGATGATTATGATGAATATATATCGAAGGAAAAAAAAAGTTTGTTAAATATAGTACAAAAGCAAATTAGCAATAAGACGTTACGGATTGACTTCAATAACCTTTATGCCTCGCGCAAAAGGAGTAATTTACTGTTACCTCCAACCGGTTTTTACGGTTCACGTAAAATTGGGACTCGACCTGTATCTCATTGAGGATCAAATTAGAAATAAATATACATTTTATTTCATCCGATCACGTGCGAAACGGGACAACGTCGAGAAATGTCAGGCGCGGTGAAAGAAAATACGCTATTTCCCTAGCCCGGTGAGAGATTTAGCCCAAATCGAATTCCGCTCCCCATCCGGGCGGCCTTAATTTAACGGACGAATTTGTCTAATTCCAATTCTTATGCTGTGACAAATTTACTGATTTTTATTCAGGTTACGTTTTTTTTTTTTACGGAGTTTACTCGTCTCGGTTTCCTTTTGTTCTGCTTCTCGAGGTGAACGTTTCTTTTATATAATATAAATTCTTAATTTGAAATTATAAGTTTTACATTTTCTAATTCTAATCGTGGGATTATTTTTTTTCGGTCAATTTAACCTCCGTGGAGGTTAAATAATAGACTTTGCCTTTAAGATTGTATAACACCAGTACACTAAGTATAATATGATTTTATTATTTCAAATAGTCATTTGTATAAGAAATTGACATTGTTATAAATTGATAAAACTATTATATTAACCTTAATATGCAGAGTACACGGACACAAATCAACTTTAATATCACAATACACGGGATGAGTTCTGACTGGTGAATATCGATATCATCACTGTGTTTTCGTTCATTATATATGGCATTGAAGATTTCATATAACTGATGAATAGTAAGTAATCTACTCGTATGTCATAATTGAAATAGAAATCTTCAATCTTTCTTCTCACAGCTAGCCAATGACGCGAGCCTAGAGAGTAAAATAAAACTAAAATATGAAATTCACCATGTTTCATTCATCAAGCGACAACTAAGACTGGATACGCTTTGTAAACGGAATAGGAGATATGTGGAAGTCGGGACGATTTTGACAACGAACGCGAACTGCGTATAGCAAAGATGGACGCGGTTCTGTCCAAATGTTTACATGGCACGAGGGATTCGCTGAGTACCTAAAAAGTTTTAAACTCAGGGAGAGTCCCTCGTGAGTCTGCCACCCAGAGGACCAGAACGTGGTGCACGCAATAACGAGCTGTCCCGTATTCGCAAAATAAAGATATTTCACACTGTGTGGTTATGAAAGAACGGGTATAAAGTTGTACTTATAGCAGATAATAAACACTGCCACAAATCTCTGAATCAAAATAATCGTTAAGAATGAAAGATATCGTGAGGAAAGAAAGAAGAATAATAAAATAGCTTAAGAAGTGTGAAAGTAAAAAATAATCTCACATGCAAAGGAACCGAGAAGTCAACAAAAACGGAGGTCATTTAAAAATCGTAAGTCACAGCCTTTAACCTCTGATTTGCCATGTTAATAATACAAAAAGTCCATTAAAAATTTTGTTATAGTACAAAGGATTTTTAAAAGATAAGAAAGAAATTTTGAATAAATTATACTAATCTATAATGATAAGTAAGTAATATTGTGTCTAAGTGACGGAAAATTATGAGGTTTTTAGACCAAGTCACCTTCAAAAGCCCCACAGCTAATTTAAAGATAAGGGAACTCAATTTGATTCTAGTTTCTTCTTCAAATGTAACATTTCTAGGAATGTCCTATCCTAATTCTACTAAACTTTACAACACACAAACTATAAAACTATTCTTGAAGTCCACTAGCGATCCCGAACAAATAATTGCAGGTGTATAATGACGAATTATATGGTTAAAAAACATTAATAGGCTATCACGTAAGTATAGTAACAACCTTTCTACCTGTGAAGAAACAGTAACTTTCGTTACGCTTTTCCGCAGTTTATGTAACTAATAATTTAGTCTAAACGAAAACAAATGTATTAAAACAAATAACTTCACCGGGCCTAATTTCAAGTTTATTACCTATACGTTTAAATCGTTTTCCGTTCCAGCTGCGAAAGCTCGTAAAAAGTTCAACTTAAAGCCGCGCCAGCAGGTGGGCGGCCGGTGTAAATAAGTAAATTTTTAATAAATTGAAATGTGACTTCACGTGTCTGAAATGCGGTGAAACTTTCGCTCCGGTAATGCGATTTTACGTAAATTCACTCCAAATTCAGTGTTCGCAAATAGCGGAGCGGTATTTTCACTGAGGATAGGTGCGGTTCGTTGGTGCAAGTTAAGAGAGGAATTTATCACCGCTTTGTTTATGAATTTCGTGCCTCTGCATTATAAACTGCGTTTGTTTGTTATGAAATTCATATATAATTTTATTTGACAACTTGATAGTTTTATGTGTTCATCAAAACATATAATTGATTTAGTCTTGTAAAATATACATATATAGATGATGTCTTTTTTATTTTAACGCCCTCGCACTGTATTTTGTGTGTTAAATTTAATTTATCCTTGATAATTTGATAAAATCCCAAAAAAATTTCAGGCAAAAACATATTTTTTTAATAAACGCACTCTTGATCCTCTTTACAGATGGAACATTCGAAACCGTTTTTAAACCCATACTTTACAAAAATATTATTTGTTCCAAATTTAAAGTCTATAACCCTCATGTTTTCAATATATACAACGCGATGAGTCAGCACATAATTGTAAATATATTTACCAGCCAGTAAAATATTTCTTTTGTTAAATTTCAACTTTTTTTTAATAATAATTTATATTACCATGGATGGGAAATATTATATTACGGCTTTACCTTCAATTCTTTTCGTATGGATCTATGGCGACCGTTATTTATCACATAAATACTTCAATTTATTTACTGGGCCCCCAATGAGTCGTTAATCTTACAGTCGTTTATTCCTATTTCATCTTCACTGCTACGTATCTCATATTAGTGTAAAATTTTGTACGACATCTTAGTTAAGTTTATATGGTAAAGATTTACACGCAGGTGTGACTTGCACGAAACAGGTATTTTCTCTTGCCATTACGTCAAAATTTCCGATTAATTATACGAATATAAATGTTTTGGGCTGATTTCTACCTAAAGTGCGATATAGCTGATTACAAAATTTATTTATATTTAATCTGTGATAAATACACCTGTAAATACAGAATAAAAGATTTTGAGATTGCATATACTGTCAATAGAGATGACGGCTATAAATAAATACATATATAAATTGTAACCGGTACACTTTTCTTTGAAAGTAGTCTCATGTAAACGCATGTTTGTATGTCCGAAAATAAAGTATAGTAATGATAATTCTATAAGAAACTTATTATTGAATTACTGACTAATAATATTTGATTATACCGCCTTATATTAAAAGGTTTAGTTTAAAAAACATGTACGAAATAATCCCTGTTTTGTACCAACGCCCGATGGGTAGATAAAATATATTTGCGTATACATGTAAAAGAGAATTAGTAATCTCTGGAGCTATGGTCGAATCGTTGGAATTTAAATTTTATTAAAAGCTTACTTAGTTTTTAATTGCAATCTGAATTAATTGTTCAGTGTTTTATATACATTCACTGCGGAGGTAATTTTTAGTGAACTTTTTATGTATGTATGTATGTTTGTACACATATATGTTTTGTCTTTTATTTATCCCTTTAATGTTTCCATACAATGGTTATCTAGAACATATTGTCGTCCTCGTGTGATAAGACCGCCCATGTTACTTTCTTTACAATGCAACTATGTACGAGTATATACTATCTAACGTGGCCAATAAAGAGTATTAAATTATATTCATTAATTTCCGTTCATTGAGAAAAAGAGCCGAAAGAGGCCAATCAGATGGAAACCTAAGTTAATCACACGTCTTCACACGTGTGTGTGAGTGTGTGTGTGTGGTTTTGGTTAACTAAATTTTATGCAGAATTATTATAACTAAAACAATGTATCGAACAGTCAGGACTTTCAACGGGTTGGCATTGAGGCCCCCGCGTTCAAAAGAAAAAGAAAGAGTTTTCGACGCAAAACTTTTCTCGCTTTTTTTCCTTTTGCTGGAAATTGACGTTTCAAAACAAGTTGATTTATTCTCACCCCTTCTGATTCAGCGAAAAACAAGGCAATCCCGAGAGGTGGGGTAGTTGAAAGAGGTTTTATTTTTCCTTGTTATAATTGATATATCTTTTTTGACCTATCTTATTTCTTCTTATTTTTTTCACATTAAATGCATTAATGTTCACATGCTAGATATAAATATGCAGATCGACAAGCTCAGTATATTTAGTCGAAGGTTGAAACGACTTTGGAACGACATCGTGCAAATGGAATCTGTCTGTACAGCTTTGGTTTTTTTTTTAAGTTCACAAACCCTTTTGCTCCGTGAACTTAGTTCCTGAAGTTATAAAAGACCCCGTACTAACAGCATCAACTTCAACCTAAAGCAAGCAAGAGCTAGATGACCATTTTAAGGTAGTCGGAAGACTATGAATACAGGCCAATCCTTTAGGAAATAAATGCGGGAGGTCTGCTGGCCAGCAATGGGTATATTTGGGTTAAAATGGTGATGAGTTGTCATCATTATCATATCATCATAAAAAATGTTTATAGTATGATATATATTTATATAGGGTTTCCTTCTGTCGGTGAAATCGTGCCTCAGGGTCTTAGTACAGAGCTGGATTTCTTTACCTTAATTATTATTATTAACTGATGTTAAAGAAGGGGGAGGAGACAAGCAAATGCCTGGTCAGAATATGCGTGTGGCGTTTATATAATATCTATTGAAGGAAGACTTGATATGACCTCCTTCAATGTCCAGGTCTTCCGCTGCAGATGAGAATTCTACTGTTTTTTATCTCCCTTTTTTCGTAATCTTCTGTTACATTACTACCAGATTGTCATCTTAGGGCACAAGAGAGTTGAAATATTGCTTGAACATAGCAATTATAACTTTGGATAGTGTTATGCAAAATTAAGTAATTTTTTTTCAAAAACATCTTCATCAGCCGTTTGACGCTCTTTTCAAAGTATATATCTCCTCCGAAGATCGCCACAATGACTTGTTTTGCACTGCCCGCAACCAGCGACTTCCTATCCACCACAATTGTCGTCGATCCATCTAGGGGCCAACATACTTACCCTGCGTCTTTCGGCTTGTTATATTTTTATTAAATAACAATCAAGTAGTATTAACTGATCAAAATTGACACAGCCTAGGCAACCTGGAATCAGAAAAGTAACTGCGTTTCGACTGAATACTCAAGCTATCTCTTACGTTGTCACATCTAACGATATGAACGCACGATGGCCTTTCAATAAAGAAAAAATAGATCATGTGTCCCAATATGAACCTCCTAGTAGAACCGACAAGCTTATCACGTTCACTGCGGCTTGAGGTCGATTCAGCCTCATGGTAGACTTTGCACTGGTGCGGCGCGTAAAACTCGTGTTTTCTCTCTAGTGCGGCGGCTGTTTACACTCAACCGTATGAGGTATGACAAAGACAAATATAGCTTTCTTTATGTCTGCAATACTGTAAAAAAATATTGATGAACATGAGGCAGAAAAGGCCTGAACCGCACTACTAGGAAGTTCAGCTTGAGGCTGATTCGACCTCAGCCGCATCAGCTGAAAGTTCTTCAAAATTGGGCCCGCAGTGAACGTGTTAATAATCGTACTGAGCTTAAAGATAGCCTTTAGTGCTTTGGCACTTTTCAGTTTATATCTAAATACAAAATGACAAATAAGATTTGTCGTTAAAAAAAAGTTGAAAGTTGGAGATAAATAATAAATTTAATTCAATGCTAGGTAGGTGGAATAAAAAAATAATGCATAGATATTCGTTAACGCTTGTCAGGTTAAGTGTACGTTAAAATTGAGTGCGAAGCATCAGTTGACATTAACAAATGTCAATAATTTTAATAGATTCAACACCTACTATGTCATTTCACGAGGCTCTTTTCTTTTACTGATTATTATTATATTTATAATGCAACCTGTGATGAAAATATTTATTTAATTTTTATTTTTAGTACACTATAGACAATAAATAGATAAAAAAGGAACAATTCATATGGTACAGGACGCAGCCTTATTGCTCAAGGCGATCTCTACAGCAGAATCTTCGGATGGAGATGAGAGACATGAAGGAGATGGCAGTTTAGGGTGTACATACATACAACTATATACATACATACAGGCATAAAATAGTATCGTGGATGGAAATATTAGCTATTTAATGGAATATTTAATGGAATCAGGCGTTACCTTGCAGAATTCCATCCTAAGTAAGAAAAGGACCAATATTTAGCAGTGGTAGTCGTGCACACAGAGTCTCTGTGTTTGGCACTAATCGTTGTAACATAACTCCTGAAGATGCCCCGTGGAGGGGTGAAACACGTGTCGAGTAATTTGTCGGTGGCGGTTGTGTGATTCGCATTGTTTGCCGCATACGCATTTATCAGCCGACTACCACTGCATGTGCGGAAGTGGCTAAATATTGGAAATATTAGCATTCTCTTTATAGAGACCATCAAGATTCTTCTACATACCATCGTCTCTCTGACAAATGATGTTTAGATATCATTATTTCAGCTGTAGCATGTCCACTAGACCTAGGGCTCTTCCATCCCATCTATCGATTTCCAGTAGACCTGGTTGGAATCTGCCTGCATCTAGTCATCGTCGAACTTGTAGTGATCTCACTACCACTAGTCACTTTATTTAAATTGTTATTTGTCAAAATTTTTATTTACATTTATTTTAATACAAAAGATTTTATTTACATAAACCTAAACACCTAAATTAATTTCAAATATATCTACTTATAATTATATATATGTATTCAATAAATAAATATTCGAGGGTCAAACTGACAAATCGACATTGTACGCAACGTTTATTTTAGCAGTTTAGCTGCGACATTTGCTTGCGGGCCGGCTACGTAGGTCACGGCCCGCCGTCGCCCGCGCAACCCCCGCTCACTCAGTGCAGCGGCTGCGCCGGCGCGGAATCCAGTCTCGGTATGATTTTGACGCGGAGCGCATGTCAGTTTGCCCCTCAACTTTCTCGCACAAATACGTTGGTTTTAGTATAAGTTTTCCCATTCTGCCCTCGCACCTTCTATTCTTTCGAAAAAGCTTGCTAAGTACCCACGCACGCATGCTTTAAACTTAACAAAGTGTCTATCATCTGTCTACCATGTAAATGGACCGTCTTCTCTGTATTTTCAGGTCTATGGTCATACGTTCATCTATTTTGAGGCACGTGGCCTACTTATTGCCACTTAAACTTGCTAACTATATTGATTACTCTTATCACTTCCTAAAATACAATTTATTCATATTTGACCATTTATTCACATTTGACCTATAACTACCAATCTTGCGCTACCCGAATTTAGGGACTACCTTTGATCATGGTTATGTCCAATAGAAAAAATCACTTTTAATGAAATATGGCAAAAAAGTTAAAAAAGTTATTTAAATATTTAAGAGATCTTACAGGGAATCGCCTTATAAACCGACACAAGTAGAAATTTGATAATTTTTCATTCTACAATCTAATATACTGTAGCGTGTTCAAGAAACTATTAATTTTTTACCCTTCAGATAGTGGTTAGGTTGGAAGAAGTTTTAACGTCTTCACGACTTTCCGTATGATCATTGCTTATTAATTATAGAAATCATACAAAAGCATATTACTAACATACAATATAATTTTAGGCTTATTGAGAGTCTCATACGCTATGACAGCGCTTCTAAAATATGGAAGCTGAAAACCATTACAGAAAAACTATTGATTGAAAGCATATTGCGACTTTAATATCAAGTTTTCACATGTAAGGGCCATTGTTATAAGACTGGACAACAACGTATCACTGGGTAAAGAAAGACACGTCACAGATTTGTTTTGTCTTAAACAATTTTATGTTTTATCTAATATATAAAATTCTCGTGTCACGGTGTTCGAACTTGAACTCCTCCGAAACGGCTTGACCGATTTTTACCAAATTTTACATGCGTATTCAGTATGTCTGAGAATCGGCTATTGTCTATTTTCCATACCCCTAAGTGATAAGGGTGGTCCACCCCTAAATTTTATTTTTAATTTTTTAGACAATTTTTTTGGTTTTTATTTTATTATGTTACAGCATACAAAAATACATACATACCTAAATTTTCACCCCTCTACGATCAACCCTTGTCTTACATTTGTTAATTAAAAACTTTATTTTTTTTTGCAAAACAACGTTTGCGGAATCAGCTAGTATTATATAAATCTAAATTGATCTAATTTTAAATGGAAGAGGAAGTCATTTGAGTATCTTGTTAGTATTTTAACAATATTCTACTAATTAAATCGTGACAGATTGTGACGGAATTGGCAATAAGGACTTTTCATGGGAGGATTCCCATATGTTAATAATATATCTAAACAACTGTAATAAATTGGAAATTAATAGTGTGTAACAATCGGTATAGTGCAATTAGGCCCTTATTAATTAACCAACTATGCAACGTGAATGTGTACGGACGTACTAGTGTGTCACTAACCTAATCACTGGCAAACGTAGCTTTGTAGCCTCTATTAATAATGGACGAAAATTGTACGGTCCACATGCTGGAGTCAAATTTGCTCAGAGCAATGATTCCGCTACACAACGACGGAATATCGACACAAATGACCCGGAACCCAGTTCATTATCGTCTACATCGGAAATTAATTCTCGAGGGTGGGGGTTTAGTAGGGTGTCCACGCGCAACTTATAAATTTATTGGATATTTTTTTAATTTGAGAAGTTCATTAGTGATGTCATAAGTGTAGATTGAAGTAAATCACTCTCTAAATCAATTTAATATCTTTTTAATTAAAACATGCTTTAAGAAGGAGAGTAAATTTTATTATGTGTTATCCAAAATTTTTGAGATGACTTTTTGACAACTCTTCACGAATATTTTACCTCTAACTGAATGACATGTAACTTTCCAATTTTATTTCTAGACTGTGCCAGCTATGACACAATTAAATTTGAGTTGTGGTTATGTTGAAGTTATAAAGTGCACGAAAGACGCAAATTATTTATACGAATCTTGTGTCAAACATAATTCCTCTATACTACCACTTTTGTTTACCTCACATTCTCTTTTTGGGGATCGTCTTAATAAGTTATATAGGATGGGCCAAAAATTTTTGCAAATAGCAACACGACACACAAACAATAGTCGATTACAGGAGTGCCAACGGCGAGACGGAGCACATCTCGACAATATAATTTTTAAAAAATAAATTTTAATAAATGATAATTACGGTAAATAAATCATAAACAAAATAGCATTTATACTTTTATTTCTACACAAAAATTTATGGCCCACCCTATATGTTGTTTGGGTTGATAACAAACATGATTACGGAAAGCATTATTCTGTTACAGTTGGACGTGTTGCAAGTGAAATAAACCAGTGAATCTTACTTCTAATAAAACTTCAACGATTTTACTAATGGAACCTTCCCGTCAAATTACATGCAAGGTAAAGTACCTTCGTGGTAATGGTTCGAGGTCGAGTCAGTCTTAAGTCTCACTAAACAGTCGCGATTCCGAAAGTTCCATATTTGATGAGGGCGCACTACTTCACGGAAGGTCAACAATGAGAGGAGGATGATGAGAGAGATAATGAAGGTGCGGGTGAGAAAGGAGGAAAGAATGATAGTGAGGATAAGAAAGATGATAATGATGATGACGAGAATGAAGATGAGGATAAACATGAGGGTAGGTATGAGGATGAATATGAGAATGAGAATGAGCGTGAAGATGAGAGTGATAGTAAAATTGATAATGATAGTAACGAGGACGATAATGAAAACCCAAATAAAAAATAAGTGTATATAACTTTGATTTAGTGTAGTTTTTTGATTTAGACTAGGTATAGCCGAAAAAAACGATTCTTGAAGATTGGATGAATAATCGTTAACAATTATTTTTGAATCTGTGGTCTTATTCCGAAATTCGTCCCACGTGTGGCCACCGTTGGGTTTGTTAGTGCAACTGTTTCGCATCCCGCGGTTTGATTGCGCGCGTCACGTGTCAGATGGGAGCCTTTATGGACGCGGCTGCATTGTTAATGGGCAATGTTTTGCATTAAAAACCGCTTACGTCACTGGAGATTTTAATTTCGCTCCGGCTTTAATAAATATTATACGGAGGCTTTGAATTATTGGCGTAATATTCTTCGGCTTCTTTCGGTGAGTATATATTTTTGGCTGAAACTTCAAGCTTTTTTATTGATTTTTTCTGAAGTGTACTGTACTGTAATCCTAAAAGAATACACTACTAATTAATTTATCACAACTAGTTTTTTTTCTTTAAGTCATTTATTAATTTTAGTCTACAGTTTGATTTATCTTTAAGAAAAGGACCAATATTTAGCCACTTCCGCACATGTAGTGGTAGTTGTGCAACAACCGCCACCAACAAAGACAACAATAACCTTTCAGCTGCACTTAATTTCTTAGAAACTAACAAACTAACTTTAAAGAATGAATGAAAAAATACTTAAGTTATGAACTAAGCGAGAAAGAAATGAACACACAAAACGTCTCCGCAAGAAGGAATTGTCAATTACAGTGTTGGTGCTGAAGTAGAAATAAATTTAACACGAGTTTTCTGTTGCCGCTTGCGATGCGAGCTTTATTGCCTTTTTATATGAAAAGCTCGCCTCGGACGCGTCCGGCCTGGTGGCTTATTGCTTCCGTTTCGCGCGGCAAGTGTCTGGTGGGCGTGCGGAATCGCAAACGGTGTAGACCTTTAAATATTAATAACTCGAAATGCTATTTACATACGTTGCGGGTCAGATTATAAGGGTCCCAAAATGTTAAACATTTGCATCTGTCAAACATTATTGTTATATTATCATTCAAATTGTAATTTTGTTCAAGATTTGACTTATTCTCGTAACAAAAAGTTGGATATAATTAATAATATAGTGCAGGATTTTTATAAGATAAAAATCCTGGAAATAAATTACTCTACATGTATTAAGTAGTTATAAAAGTTGTAAAAGTGACCATAACAAAAAGCATGCCCGAGTTTGTGACATACATATGGGTGCGTTAGAAATCTTCGTAGTTTTTGAAATAAAGGATGCCATATAAGGGAACACAATCTCATTCTAGTTTCTACCAAATTGTGCTATTCTAGCATTCGGAGGTACATACGGCTTGGGGCCGAAAATATCGTTGAGAAATCGGTTTAAAATGGTAAATATTCTTGCAGTAGCCTTATAATAATTTCAAATAAATAAGACGTCCGTGGTGTATTTATATGGCATCTTGAAAAAACTGGATGAACGTGAAACTGAATAAATTTTTAAATATAAATACCGCAAAACATTATTGGACTACCGTTTACAAAATTCAAAAAGCAGGTTAAAAGCATATTGTTCAATAAAGAGTATATTTAATTGACAGGAATCCAATTTCATAGTGATATAGCCTGATTAATTTGATTTCATTTAGGTTATAGCTGATAAAGTATACATGTGTGAATGTGTGTTGTTAAAAATGTATTAAAAGATGTGTTATTGTGGAATTTCATCCTGCTTCTTCTATACAAGTAAAACACACTGCGAAGATGATAGAAGTCAAAAATAGATTTAGAAAGTAAACAAATATTGAGTAGGTAATCAATAAGAATTCTTTTAAAGGTTCCAATGTTGAATAAAAGAATTTTATCTTTTATCTTCCTAAAGCGTACAAACATGGTCCCAACGATCCCATCTACGTTTTCAGACGATGGACATCCACTGCAAGGAAAAGGCCTCATCTGAAGGTTACCACGCTGACCAGTTCTGCGCTGCCTGCATCCAGCGACTCCTCGCGACCTTAACTATGTCGTCGGTGTGAGTCTACCTAGTGAGGGTTTTACCCACGCCGCGTCTACCGACTATTGGTCGCCACTAGAGAACCTATCTAATTATATTGTAAATTTTGATAACTAATATAAGTAATCATCGTTTATTCTTATGTCCCCAAGATGGGGCAGAGGACGTTCACAGTATGTCGCCATCCCGAACGGTCTTGTACCTCGTGCTTTACTTCACTCCACGTCATTCCAACTGCCTTCACATCAGTGATCGTTCACCGCTAGGTTTGCTTTGGGCGGCCACGTCTTCGCTTTCCTTGAGGATTCCATTCTAGGGCTTGCCTCGGTATGTTATCAGGGTCCGTTCGGAGCGAGTGTCCTATCCAGTTCCACTTACAGCGTTTAATCTGCTGATGGATCGGCATATCACTGCAGCGTTTCCAGAGGTCTACATTGGAGATTTTCCTAGGCCAGTATATACCGTGAATACGTCGAAGACAGTTGTTAACGAAGACTTTGGTAAAGGTGATTTCTTTGGTAACCTTCCACGTCTCGCATCCATATAGCAACAAGGTTTTCACATTGGACCGGAATATTTTGAGCTTAACTCTTCTAGTCAGCTTCCGTGATTGCCATACAGAACGGAGCCGTGCGAAGGTTGCCTTTCCCTTGGAGATTCTCAAAGCAGTGTCCTCTTCGTTATATTAGTAATAAAATGATAAAATTTTAAAAACGGGAAAATATTATTTGGGAGCTGTGTTAAGTTAAATGCGTACTGAAATATACCAGGGGTGGCCAAGCGCCTTGATAATATGAGACAATTTTCGAAATATAAAATTTTTCATGAGCCGCAAATAAAAAAGTAATAAATTAAAAAAAAAATACAAAATATGTGCATTGAAATTAAATATGGCAATAATTTAAAAAAAAATAAACTTACGAAACGATATTATTTTTTTTAATATAAAATTACATAATAATAAAAAGTGAATTCGGTTACATTTATCGCGAGCTACAAATAATCCTTCTAAGAGCCGTATGTGGCTCGCGAACCGCAGGTTGGCCACCCCTGATATATACAATCTCCTATAATTTGCACTTGAATTAGACTGTTGTTTAGATTTCGGAAGAGAGTCAAGCGTCAATTCATATTAGAGAATAGCTTCCTTGAAGTTTATTTATATTTATAAAATATAGTTAACTGATTGAATTATATATATTATAAAATATAGCTAACTGAGAACATTTTAAAAAATATGCTATTAATAACATAAAGTAAATCATCCAAAAAGAAACCACAAGCAGACGGTGCCGCGCGAAAAAACTAGAATAAAAATAAAAACGAGCGTCACGTTTTATACAAAAGTTATATTTTCACTTAAACCTCACCGAATAGAAACATTTAAATAACAAATGAGACCAAGGATACAGAAAACTACGGGGTCGGAAAGAAATAAAAGGAAACAATTGCCACGGCCCCCGAAAACACAATAAAACGAATGTTCGGGCGTAATTTATGTCACACATTAACAATAACACACCGACCTCCCGTACTTCACAATTACAAAACGAACAACACCACACAATTTTAACATTTTCATAACACATTTATGTCAGTGTCATAACACAATAATGTCAGTATATTATATAAATAAGACTATTGTACAATATGGCCATTGGATGGGAAATTTTTACATATGGTGGACCACGAGCAGGTAGACGCGGCATGAGTTAACCCCCCGACTAGGTAGACTGAACATATAATCAAGGTTGCAGTAAGGTGCAGGAGTTAGGCAGCGTAAGACGGGTAATCAAGGCGATCTTTGGTTAATCTTAGGCCGCGATGTGAGTTTCTATCAGCTAACATGAATAAATGAAAGAATGTCATATAACACTGTGATCAAAAAGTAAGGTAAATTTGTTTATAAAATATGAATTCTTTATAAATCTCATCCACTTAAAAGTAATCCCTTCGAAACTGTCAGAATATTCTTTTTTCGGTGCCTTCAACACCTTCTTCGATTCGGTTTTTATCTCCTCAATCTTGTCAAATCGGCGTCTGCGCATTGTTTTTTTTTTTTTTTGCTGAAGAAGTCACACGAAGCCAAATTAGGTGAATACGGTAGATGCGGAACAATATAATGTTGAATCAATGTGAAATCAAATGTGAAATCAATGTTTTTGACCATTTTTCACAAAAAATTGAGCGATTTGAGCGACCAAAAGACGACGCATTTGAGACAAAATATCTTTCAAAATGTTTTGGGTTAAGCCAAATTTTGACAAACAGACGCTTGGCATATATAGATAGTTCTACTAATCTAGGAAAAAAATAAATGTCTTCCTAATGCTCCTTATTTTTAAACTATAATTACTGATTCGGACAATTAGAGCAATGATTTATAATTTACTTTGTATAATGTCTGTATATCATTATCATTTTCGCCATAAGACTTCCATTGATGGAGATATACTTTCCCTTTGGTTTTACAACAAGACCTGATGGAAACAGCCTGCATCTAGCATCTTCCGACCATCTTAACATGACGATTTCTTCTCCTTGTAGATCGACGCCACGTTGAACTTGTTGATTTGTGATCATCACTCCAGATCTTAAGACTCCAGCAGGTATCAATTCTACTCGCTATGTAGCGTATGCTATTTAAACTTACCAATCCGCTGAGATTTGTAGATCATTTTCGTCCATTTGCGGATTTCTTAATTACTGATTTAATCTCTTAGATAAATTCCTAGCAAAGTCTTCTCCGTGTTGCACGACTACCACTGCATGTGCGGAAGTGGCTAAACATTAGTCTTTTTCTTACTTAGGATGGACTTCCGCAAAATAACGCCTAATTCCATTAAATATTTAAATAAGTATAACATAAATAAAACGTGTTCACACACTAAAATCAGGCTTTTAATTGTTGAAAAAATTGTTAAAGATTTTATTTATTCTTTCTCCCGATCAGTTTAAATTTTTTTTAAGGTCCGTTTAAAAATGAATATATTAAGTCGGACCTTTGAGTGAAAAAGGCGTAGTATCTAAAAATATCTTTATTAAAAGCTTTGTTTTGTAATTTCGTGGGTGTTGCGGTCGGGAAAATCATTAGCTTAATAGCGTTAATCGACGCCGTCGGACTCTAGTGATGTACACCATCATTGTATCCTTTTATCGATATTTTGTAACATTGTTATACAAGATTAATGGTAATAGATGTAAAAACTTTAAACGGGTGAATGTATAACCCATTTGCTGTCAATTAATATATGGTACACCCCCATTCAAAAATCGAATAGAATAAATAAGGTAATGACAATAATATAAGCGAAAGCGTTTTACAAAATTTGGTTTACTATAGTATACTCACAGAAATTCTTGTAGTAAAATTTTGTAGTATAGTTTTTCTTGTAGTTATATCAGTAACACTTAAAAAATTGTCAAAGAACAATTGCGTGCTAGAAGAGTTGCTGTATTATTAATGATTTATAAAAGAAAGCACATATTGGATACGATGCGTTTGCCTTAGGAATACTTTAATGTTAATTGAAAACACAATTTGACGTATTTAAAAAAAAACTGACAATGCCTGGGTCTCTCTCTCTCTATATATATATATATTGGACTTTATGTCTCTCATCTCTATCTAAAGGTTGTCTAGTAGAGATAGCCTCTTGTATTTCTTTATAAATTCTTTCTTTTTTTTAGTTATTACAATAAAGTGTAAATAAATAAATAAAAATAAAAATGCATTATAGTCACTTCAATGTCGACAGTGTATATAACTTCAACATCACTATACGAAATCTCACGAAAACAACACTGAGATTTAGACCGGAGGGAAGAATGGGGCGATAATACGTCGTAATGAATATTTAATTATTGTTTTCTTTTCGTCGTTTTGAATGTAAATCGACAATTCGGACTTTTGTTTCGGGTAAATTGTTTAACATTGTCTAATCCCGAAAACAATTTTCATTAAGGAAAAATCAGAAAAAAAAATTTCCACGGAGTAAAGGATTTGTAAATGACAATCATGATTATCATTATATTAACAGAGAGCTAAAGAGTGAGGCGGTCATCATTGTCCATCGAACAATATGACACCCTCGGGCTGTATAACAGTGTCCGTGTGGTGGTAGTGATATTACGTCACACGAACTCTTGCATATATTGCACAGACGAGACTCAAGATGCGTTCGTAAGATTCAATATTTAATGGAATCAGGCGTTACCTTGCTGAAGTCCATCCTAAGTAAGAAAAGGATCATTATTTAGCCACTTCCGCACATGCAGTGGTAGTCGTGCAACAAAGTGCACCGCCCGCCAGCCCGCTGACAAATGCGCATGCGGCAAACAATGCGAACTACACAACTGTCACTGTCAAATGAGTGATTTGACGGTGGCAGTTGCGGGCGGCGCACTTTGTTTCACGACAACCACTGCATGTGCGGAAGTGGCTAAATATTGCTCCTTTTCTTACGTCGTTAGATTCATCAATGTGGCGAATACGGCAACCACAGCGCAAATAATGGCGTACATCCAGAAGATAGCAATGTGAAGTAGGGATCAGGAAGTGGTTGCACGAAACGTAATCTTAAAACCTGGACATGTTGTCATTAATATACATTAAGCGACTTACTTATTTACTTAATCACTACAACATACAAAAATGTGAGAAACAAAATCGTATATAATAAACATGAATGAAAAACAAAGGCAAGAACAGTAATGTCTGTGGAACATAGAACCTAATAATAACAATTCAGACGGGCGACGTCCATGGCTTCACGTTAGCCCTAGATTCCCGACAAGATGGTTAAAAGCGATCTGCGTATAGCCATTTCCAACAACCTTAATTCATTTCGATTTGTGGATGTCCGTGGCTAATATATATGTCATATAATAATCTAAGGCTAATATATCTTGATGATATATACTTATATATATCATCAAGAATCCACGTAGAATTGAGTTGAAGAATATCATTGCGATGGAGCTCAATTTGATTCAAGTTTCAATCAAAATGAGCTCGTTGAGAATTCTTCTCATATGTGGTCACTGTGACTGATCTGAAGTAGATAGTAGTATGAATATATTTCTGACTGTAAGTTATTCTTCGATTGAGTTGCTTTTAATTTGTATCTAGTAGTTTAATTTGTGTATCTTTGATCACGCACATTTGATTTAATTTATTAAAAATTATGATCCATAAAGATAAATTTCTAGAGTTAAATAATTAAATTTAATTAAAGTCAAGAGACAGTATAGACTGTTCTTACGTATATTCGTGTAAGTAATTACTCACCTTTTCAAGCTAAGTTTATTTAACCTCAAAAATAACCGAACTCAGACTTTCGTTTCAATTTAGTTACTGAATGCCGTTCTAATTTTCTAACAAATTACTTCGTACTTGAATAAATATTTGATGTTTCATTTGAAATATACAAGTGAAGTATGAGTTGATTAATAAAGAATATAACACTGATTTAATATTTTCGGAGTGCATAGGTTTTTTAACCTAAAATAAAACATTGATGTGTGAAAACTGCATGGTTTTTTCATACTGAATGCTTGTATTATTAAGGGTTCCGACAATACAGCTGCGTATGGAATGGCACGCCGTTTGTGGCAGCGACGTTTTAGTATATCAACTATTTATTCATTGTATTATCAACATAGAATCATTTACAGTTACCACATATGTGTCATAAGAAGAATGCCAGACGAGTTCAATTTGATTGAAGCCAGTATCAGATTGAACTCTTCTATAAGACGAGGTTCGAGCCTTTATCTGTTAAAAGTTACAATAAACTCAGACTTTTTTTTTTGCGTAAGAGCATTTAATAACTAAGTTTTATTAAATAATGTTGAATTTAATTAAAAATTTTGTTTAATGAACTTCTCAAATTTAATAAATTACAGTTAAGAAATATTACTAATTCTATGATGCCTAGTTATAGATATTTTCTTAGTTGATTTTGATTTCGAAAAAGACAGCAGTTCAAAGGATGTCGATTTGGATCAAAGATGTACAGCTTATAGTGATGGCGGCTACAATAAAAAAATTATTTAAAATTCCTGTATAGCTTCTACCGTGGATTATCTCAGTATTGAGCAAGAAAGGTTCTGTACAAGATCCTGAAACGCCTCCACGGTTCCAAACCCGATCAGCTGTTACAGGTAGCAATCACAGATAACTTTGTTTCATCCTCAAGGTACACGTGTCTTTTGTCGACTAAATCAGCACTTCCTGAACTATTATTAAATATTTGCATTATTACATGTCGGAATTCTGTAACTTCTGACGGCGTCGATAGATGGCGCTAGTAGTCAATTGCCTCGCGCTAGCATTTAACGTCTAGTATACGCCCTCTTGTCCACAAGCACCAGTGACTCCTACCGATCCTCTTAGAAACTCCGATATCTTTTCTGCTAAAATGTCCTCGGAGGAAATGATCACACCTTTCTCCGAAAACCGAATAGATAACAACTAGCCAATACAATAGGTTAGACAACGCATATGACGTAGATATTTTTTTTTGTTTCTTAGCTCGCGGATTTCGCGTGCCCTGAGTTCGAAGAAGCTGTAAAAGCCAAAACAGCTAATAGCGTTCAGCAGCATTTGAATATAGCCATAGATAAATTAACAAATATTAAGTTTACAGACCCTTCCGCTCTGTGAACTCGGCTCGATGTAGCTGTAAAAGCCTCGGGGCTAATAGGAACCACTTCAACCGAGAATAAGTAAAAGTAAGTAATTAACAAATAAGAGGTGTTTGTGCTTAACGTTGACACCGCTATGTTATATGTTTCTCATGCTATCATAGTTCGACTCCAGGTCGATCTAACCTTAACCTTAAAACATTTCAAACTAGAGCGTTTTAAAACTATGTAAACATTGCAAAATTAAATATCTACTTAATAAAATAAAAATTTGTTAACATCGCAACGAGATCAAAAACTTTTCAAATACGATGCGTTAAGTTGGATAGTGAGAAAAATATGAAAAACTTTCACGAATTCAGCCCGAAGCTCCGCCGCGGGACGTATTGTGATGTTCTCGTAAAGCTCATTACACTGTTGGAAGTTATGCAGCGCGTCAAGTTTGTTGCAAGTTGCGGCCAAGCGAGTTAGACGGGTAATTAAATTGTTTTTAACACTTTGCTAAAGTTCGCACACACTGGAGCTCTTCACTTAGTCGATGCTATGCGCATATTTAGTTCGTTCACGTATATTTACCATGCGTTTAAATTTCGTTACGTTGCTTCGCGTTGTTTAATTTCTGTTATTATTATTGTCCTGTGAGAAATCAGTAACATAAGATTTTATATATAATATGTATATATTTGTTTACATAATATGATTTATTTATAAATATCACTCGACACATGTACTACAAACTTGGTCACCGAAAAAGGAGATAGATAGCGACCACGAGATTGTATCCACATACGCTGGTACCATCAGGTATATACCACGATACCACAGTAGATAAAGCAATAAACATTGCCGAAGACTATTTGGTACAAGGAGGAAGAAGTCTTAAGAGAAGAATGATCAGTGTAGCCTATAATGACATTTGTTAGGTTAGTTGGGATCCAAAAGCATCCAGACCTGGGAAAACTATACAACAAAGTCAATAGTTTTGGTGGACATATTCACAAACGTTTTGAATTTAGTGGCTAAAGCAATTTTTCCCTTAAACTGAAAAACTGTTTTAATTAACTTTTTAATGCAATTTTTAATTAGATAGTTTCTTTTTATTTTTCATGTCTTGGCGGAAACGTTTACTAACTCAAACTAGTACGATCTGAGAAATGAAATAAACACGAACGAACTTTGAAATGGACTAATTCAAAAGGAATGATGGTTACATAAAAACAAATATGAATGAACTCTTAAATAGACTAATTCGAAGGGAACAATGGCCGAAAAAGGAGTTAATGACGTGCTGATTCTGTAATTATACTATTAAAAATTTAATTTATTGCTTATTCGCACATAAAAACTGTTTTACCTATAGTGCTGACTTGTTTTGGAGTTTGTTCTTGCTTCTCCACAGCTATAATAAAAAGCAAAGTCAAAAATTAAATAATAAGTTGACAATCAATAAGAGTTCTGTTAAAAGTTCCAATATTAAATGTATGAATTTGATCTTAATAATTATTTAGTTAGACCGTGTATCATGTACACATACGAGTAGAATATATTTATGGTCCTTGCAAGGTATGTCAATGTTAATATTTGATACGAGATCGTGAAAGTTAATCTCTTAAGTAATTACTTAATTAATAATACTTAATTAATAAATTAATTAATTTTAACAATAAAGCAATCATTATGGACCCCCCTACTAATAAAGGCCTCCTCCATTTTGCTCCACATCTGTCCCTTTTTCGCTTCGGTGATCCAGTTTTTCTTTTTATTTCATCAATCAATTTTTCCTTTGATCTACCTTTTAATCTTTTATTTGTTGATCCTTGCAATATAGTTACCCTTAGTTTCAAATTTTTCTTGTCCATGCATGCAATATGTACAGCTCAATTCCATATTTTTGTTGATTTTCCTATTTGTGTTTTTTTTTTCAATGTTGGCTTTGTATGTTTTGTAGATTCCTTTTCATCGTTCTCTGGCACACTTGTATATTAGTTTTGGTGTAGCTATTGTAAATCCATGTCTGGAAGCCATATGTAAGACAAGGTAGTAAACATGAGGCCATTTTTTTCTTAAGTTTTTACGGTAATTCTGATTTAATGGTTTCTTTGTTGCTCCAGAATTTATTTCAGGTTATGTTGACTCGTTTTTCATACCTTATCTTGATATGATTTACTTCATAATCATATGCTATATTTGTTTTATATATTATTCAATTTGGAAATAAAGAGGCTAAAATAATAAATAATCAATAATAAAACAATATCAGATATATTTATTAAGACAAGGGCTAGTACATGAAATTTTTGGTATAATTTTATACAGCGTTTTATCTCATATATATATATATCTATGTATATATATAAACTCAACTTAGAGTTCCATCTTGCAGTTCCATAAGAATTGTCTGTGTGATATTCAGCACGGGTTGTTTCGCTTTTCATACGCCGATTGGTTTATCGGAATAGAACTTTACATATGAAATTCGCGTCACTGACGCTGATTTATCTATGACAATATTCATTGGTGCTTTTGTATCCAAGATTTTCTGGATACACGCTATGTTAGGCATTGGTTCGTTTGCATAGAAATGTTGACGTGTTTGTATGACATATATTGAGTTATGTACCACAAACATGCTATCATTTGAACTTTAACTGTCTATTTAAATAGTGAAAAAATATTCGTCATAACGTATTGTTTTCATTACCTCAATTTTTAAAATAGCTGATACTAGATATAGATACTAGAAAAATGCGTCTTGTTCAATATATATATATATTGAACAAGCCAAGCTAACAAATTCTTCTTTCTCTCTTTTACTCGATAATTATGTTGGCTTACCAATATTTACTACACGTTAACTCTAGGTTTCTAGGTCTGATTAATGAACTTAGTGAACCAATGAGCCATAGAGAACGCCATGATCCAGATTTCTTTACGCGATCGAAAAAGGAAAGGAAGAGATCTGAAGGTGAAAAAAAGTAACGGACATAAACGTAGACTGGCTGCAAGGGCTTTAAGGTTTTTGAGACCACAGACCAGCGCAACGCAAGCCTTCCATCATTCACAATGCGGACAGACGTTCTTGTTCAGGTCGACAGAAATTCCTGGACGCAGATTGGTCTTATTGGAAATCTAGAAGTGAGTTTTAAGTCTAGCAAACGATATCCTACAGTTGAAATGATAATGATGATGATAAATATTTATTTATAATTAAACAAGATTTTGTGACAATTAACATATTGCACGTAAATTTTCTGTTGAAAACAAAATCTTGATAACGCCGCTTATAGGCGCCCCGGCCGTATTTGCTTTCGGCAATGTATAAACATAGCAAACGCAGCATCACACTGTCAACATACATTAACATCACCTTTGCTTATTCGTCCGGAATATTCAGACTCGACAAACATCAAGGAAGCCGTAGAATCCAGTCACTGCAAATATTTGAGTGATTGCCTATCTATGCGAGGGATTGGTGGATTTCGCTTCTCGTTTATTCGAATTGTGCCGAAATTCATGTAATATTGTACGATGGGGAACTTTGAATTGATGTTTTGACTGTACGTTATCATATACAGCTGTTGAAAAGCGTTTGGTTTCGTTAGTGATTTTTGATAATTGATCTAAATTAGCTGAATGTATTTTATATATATTTTTATAAGATGTTAGAGGCATCATTTTTGAGCGTCTTTCGTTCTCCATATCTCAGCTATAAAAGAGAATTTTGTGCATTTTTACATTTAATATCTATTAGCATTCTTTCCTAACGTCCTTCACATTTTTTTCCATTCTATCCTTTTTCGAACTTTACATTTTGTTACATTCTCTTTTTTTTTCATTCACAATTCTTACACATATCGACACTCTTTCATCATCACTATCTTTAGTTCTACAACGTTTTACAATTTCATATTTTTAATTTTACTTTTTTGTTCTTATCTCTATTACTATTTTAACTATTTTAACTCTATTTTAGTTTAACTTTATAGCTTTACTTTACTTTTATGTTTAGTACCCTTTCCTATTTTTATTTTTATATTCGTTTTTTTTTTTTGTATTATCTTGTAGCAAATTAAAAAATATGTGGCGGCGTGTTTTGTCTCCTATTAAGAAGATGTAACAGCGTCGTAAAATTGTATAATTGTTGGATTAAATAAGAAGATATTATATACACGTAAAATATATAATATTCTAGTAAATTGAAGATAACTACATGAAATCTCCCGGCAATAGATCTAGAACGTTCTTGATTATTTAAAATTTCTCGATGAAATGCCAAAAAATATTAAAAAATGAGTTTTTTCATTTTATTTAATTTGTCCGCTGTTTTTATGGCTCCGTTATTCATTACGATCCGTAAACATAATATTTTTTCACATTAATATTATTTTCAGATTCTTATTTTATCCATCTCAACGTATTTTATTAATTCCTCTATTATTCGTCACATTCTCTAATTTACCTTTTTTGCATTTGTTACAATTCACTAGAATATAAAGTTTACACGTGGACAATTCACATGAGTGACTAAATGATATTACAATAATTTATTCCAGTGGAATATTAGGAATTAGGAAGGAATTCAGGCCGGTAGATAATTTAGAGTATTTCAACGTGAACTATGTATAGAACCAGTGCACAGTGTTACTACTGCATATGTTAGTTTGAACATTCGTAGTATTGGAGAGTGAATTCTACAAAATTAGCTTGATATATCGTAATTTCTCCGCGTGTTTTCATGCCATTCGATTTAAATATTCCTTCAGTTCTGAGTGTAATTATATTGACATGGTAACTGAAATGGATTTTTTCATTTTAACATATTTATTCACTCGGCTTGAAGCACTCCCGTTTGGAAAGTTCTCTTCAGGCGAATTGCAAGTCAGTTGCAGCAAATATTTGAATTGTAGAGTGGGATTGGTTTGCTTTCTAGGTATTCAAAGGAGTGTTTACATGGAAATATAAAAATTCCTAACGATCTGCAATGCAATTTTCCCGTTACGCTTTGTGACGCTGATATTTGAACTTAATATGGGGCAAGTGACAAGAGTATATTTGGCGCTCTTTCTTTTTAAATTAATGATATTCTACGTTTAATTTTTTGATTTTAGAACCGGTCAGTATATCATCAATATGTCAGCCGATAGCCGTCCACAGGAAGGCATAGATCTGCATCAAAGAATTTGCACTGAACTCAACCCGCGTGCCTAACTATGTTGTCATTCCATTTAACGGGAGACCTTGTTACACTGCAAAAGTTAATATATAAATGAATTTAAATGACTAATCGATGTATTTCAGATGTAGAAACAAACTTCACATGTGACATGTGTTCACATGTGACAGAAACTGCTACAAATATAACTCTGCGAGTACTTGTTTATTAGTCTAACTTCGATTCTCATTCGAAATTTATAATAATATAAAAAATAATAAAAACAAATTATAAAAGCACCAAGTAATAATTATTTTATTTAATAAAGAATAAACTGATTTCATTTCGTGAAGAAATAATTTCCAAAGAATAAATATTTAACTTCACCCCAAGCTACATTCTTCGAAGCGATGAACTAACTCAATATTCTATTTTAATAACAAATTAATTATATTTACTATAAGCGAATATTTTAAAATTAATATAGTTTTCTAGACATGATTATAATATGATAACAAGTAAATTTAACTGTAAAATATTTTTGAAAATTAGTTTAAATAATTCTTAATTAAGAGTCTTCCAATGCTAACAACATTTGGTACTACGTGAGATATTTAATTAAGGTATCGGTGTATCGAAAATTTCAATGAATTTTCTTTGACCCTTTTTTTAATAATAAATACATTTTTGATTTGATTATATACTTAGTGTTATGATCATAGATAACGTATTTATATATATATATACATAGATATATACACACTATACATATCTGTATATATATATATATATATATATATATATATATATATAATTGTCATGCTCAGCAGGCTTGGTTTGCATAATGGTTCGCAGAGGATGCTGCTGCCCATCATCTGGAAAACTGTTTGTGTGTGTGTGGCAATTATGCACCATTAATACAAAAAAAAATAGTTATTAAAAAATGTATCCCGGGAATCGAATCCGCGACCCGTCGCAAGACACGACCCTTTACCGCCAGGCTACCACTGCTAGATTCAATTGTTTTATTGTTTAATATTAATTGGTCATTCTTAATTTCAGATTGTATCACTTTTATATAAAATGGTGGTGTAGTAGTGTGAAAGTAATTTTTAATAAATTCCTAACACTATTCATTAGTATATATCATTATTGGCAACTCTAACGTAATTTTTAATAACAGTATCTTTGTAGTTAGATATCATCGATATGGCGAATACGGAAACCGTCGTACAAATATTGGCGTACAACCCGCGGATGGCAATATACTCGTAGAGAAAGTGGTCGCACGAAACGTAATCTTAAAAACTGGACTTTATTACGGCGTCGTTAAAATAGATTAAGAGACTTAATTTTTAACTTAAATACTGTAACATGCAAAAATGAGAGCGAAATAAGTGGAAATAAAAAACGTGAATGTAAAACAAAGGCACCGACGATAATGTCTGTGGAACGTATATCCTAATAATAAAAAGAGTGTCTTTGAAGTGTCCTGTCCAAAATAAAAACATGAGCGTTTATTTAAGGTATGCTACGACGCAAGTACGTATTTATATCTTCTTACAGGCAATATCACCTGTATGCTCTATTAACCCTTTCCACTCCAATGTCGAGTGTCACTCGACACTGATTTTGTTCCACAAGCTCCACTGTCGAGTGATACTCGACATGGTGTAATACTTCTTTTTGCGGAAAATTTTAAAACAGGTAAGATTTTTGTTACTAAAATGTTTGAATCACGAATGAATGAAACATATTCTAGAATCGCAAGATACTATAATTCAATTAAATTTTATCGATGCTACATAACAGCCTTGGAGTGGAAAGGGTTAATAATGTGTACTGCCACCGGTGAATTTATTTATCTCTTAAAATCAACCCAAACGCAAAGACAGAGGTTATATTACTGACGGCGTCCGAATTGAAATCTGTATTCGAATTTGAATTTAAATGCGCAAGTAAAAAAAAAGTTTTGTGGTGATAATGGCCAGCAATGCGAGGCAATTTTTCTTAACCGAGTAATATATTAGAGGGATCGGAAAGTAATGTCGCTTTATTAAGTTATATTCACACGACTACATTTTTAAAAAGTAAGTAATCAACAATATATTCACCTACGTTTTCAACAACCATTTGCGATCTAGTACACAAATTTTTAATGCCGGAGCATTAAAAATCAATCGGTTTTTCTGTAAAACATGTCGACTGAAATGCTATTACTTTCCGATTCCCTAATAGGTGCAGTTGTTTGCTTTATAATCTTCATATTACATGCCTACAAAGTACACCTATCACCCGATTTACACGGTATATACGTTCCTTAAAAAAAAGTGAAAATCGAAAATTAAAAATATTCAAGTCAAAACCGTGTAAATCGAAAAACTCGCAGAAAATGCATGATTTTGCTATTTAACAGTTGCGGATTTTTTTCAATAATTTTAGACGTACACAGATATAAAAATAAAATGCATTGACAAGTTAAAATATTTAATATATTACGGAAAAACTGTTTTTTTTATTTAATTACGATACATTAAATGGAAGAACAAAAAAGAAATTATTCTCATTCTTTTTTTCGGAATCGAAGGTTCGAATTCAGTTTCATCACTCAAAGTTATTTGTGCCGATTCGAAGCATTCGGTTATTAAAACAAAAAAAAAACTTTTTTGGAAAACCGTGTAAAACGTAGCGTGTAAATCGGGGGATAGGTGTATAGTTAGAAACTATAAGAATATGTATGGTAATATACAAAAAATGATTACCTGACGCCCGGTCTCTTGTGCCGAGAACGGAGGCGATTTGAGGCCGTTCCTCGTTGATAACAAGCTCGGCTTGCTCGCTGTACACGGAATGTACCGACGATATACACGTGAGACGCAACTGTCCTCGCTCGAAGCTATCGGGTCGCACCATAAACGACAGCTGGCTAATTGACGCCACCTGAGAATAATGACAACATGAATAATTAAAATGGATATATACATATTGAACTAGTAACTAAGAAACACGTATAAAACGTAATAGTACTACGTTAGTAATACGATTATAGTAAAGTATACCTAAAAGAAAGTCTTTAGTCTACCTAAGTGTTTTTTTTATTTTTTTTTCATGACCGCTATTGGGGGCCTCTCGCACCCCTATCTTGTGGTGGGACAGGGTCTTTTTTGGACAATTTTTTTTCACTTAGTTTTTTTTTATTTCCGTTCTCTGCTTCCATTCTTCACATGATCTTTCATTCCATTCTTTTATGCCACATTTCTTCTTTCTTACCCTTTTGCTCTGTTCGTCTATCATTCTTCCCTTTTTATTTTTACATTTTTTTTTATTTATATTCTACCTAAGTGTTTACTAGTGAGGACCTGATACCCCACAAGTGGGCAATTTGATTGTTAATAGCACTTCAAAAATGACTATATATTACATAGGGGGGGTGTTAGATTTTTGGAAAGGCTATAGTGAGACATTACATATAAAAATTTAGTGTGTATATAAATTTTGTTTTCCTTTCATTAGGTTTTCAGTAAATAATAAAATAAACAAATTTGTTACTTTTCACATCTAAAACCGTAGTTACAAATGTGTTTATTAAATAAAATGTATTAAACAAATCAAAGTTCCACATTAAAATGTTAAAATACGTAAGAGAATAGTTTGAGAAACAACTATTTACAAATATTAAATTGTAATTGATATATCGTACCTTTTTCGATGTCACTGCTGTTGGCATTGGATCCGTGACTTCTTCATCTATCGCGCCATCGTTATTCCGTGGCTTTGGAAATAGAACGGTGTCTTGACTAGGTATCAGTTCACCATCCTAAATCAAACAAAACAGATTAAAAAAATTAATATTACCGCTACTTATATTATAATAATACATACTGTATCTAAAGTAACATATGCTAAAACTTAAAAGGGACTTATATATTATGCATTTTTACTCAAAGCTGTCAACGTGTTGGTGTTCACTTTCAAACATTACACTCTTCTTCTTACCTAGCCAAGTTATTAATGATCCTCCCAATTCTTCTTAGGAAGTCCAGAAGTAAGCTAATTTCATTTTTTAACAGGTATAACATCTAACATACTATAGAAAGATGTCACTGTTATACCTCTCTCTTCCACCTCCGTTGTATGTGAATTCACTATGCTTTGATTCACAGATATTTCACTAACCAGGGCTTGGTATCTATTTACCTTAGTTGGGTAGGTTTGAGGTATATTTGGATTCTAAGGAATAGCAAGTATATCATTATAGTTAGACCGTTAACACAGTCAAAGTAATAGGAAGTTAATGGATGTTGACAGTTCGAGAGCATTGATTGTGACGATCTTTTGAGAGAAACTAATGCCTTGCAGTGAGAATCTATTGACCGACATGAAGATATATATATTAAAGTACTTAAATGTCGAAATTGAAATTGTAGAAGTGTTCATAAAACAGGTGTTAGCTGATAACCAATCTATTTCCTGATGAATAGGACTCCATCTAAGTAATGGATACGTTCCAAAACCAAAATGATTAAAGGATAGGAACATTGGCCGGGTGGAATACCATTAATCAACGTCAGGAAGCAATTAGTGTATTATAATTGTTTGAAGAAAATCTCAATTTCTCTAGAGGATTCATTGTTTTGTTGAATTTGTTACATCATTCTCTATTATGTCAGATTAGCTGTTCTTAGTATAAAAGACCATAGTTTATTATCCTTCTTCGTTGTTTTAGATCATTTTTTAATTTCTAACATTTTATTGTACACTCTAAGCACAGATTTATTCTCTTTTACTCATTGCCTTAGTTCAAATTCATTTTCAATTATTTAAAGTTTCTTAATCGAAATCAATTCTCTTAGAACAAAAATAAACACGGGATAGTTTCTCGTGCAAACATTATCAACATTTAAGACCTTTGACTTTAATTTCTGGACAAAATCTACTCGAGAGATTATTAATAGGACTGGTTTGAAGTGGTCTATTCGTCTTTAAACGACCTTACCAGGGTCGCTTGTCAGCCTTGTGATCATTATTTCTAAACCTATGTTAACACCTATCGATAATTGTAACTCTTCTTTGTAATGTTAAATAAACGGTAAAAAAAAACTTTCTTAATAACATTAAAATAACGTCCTATAGAAATACATAAATAGCATTATCGAATAAACAAAATAATATAATGTTTACCTGTATAGTGTCAACAAATGGTCCAAAAGTTTTCCAAGGTCTAAAAATGATGTTGCTATTCTCATCACCAGGTGGTGAAGTACTGTGATCTTGTATATGTGGGACGTCTATGGCAACAGCTGGACTGGGAAGGATCCTCTGCTGAATGATGGGTTTGCCTTGTATCTGGAAAGAAAATTTTTGTTAAATAATGTATTTCGCAATAAATACTATCAAATTTGAAGAGGAGAAATTGTCCAACCTTTTCCAGACTCTTTGCCGTAATTATTTGGCATTGGAACTTTGATGAATCAAGGTTTTTATATACGTATTTCTTAATGTTAGTTCTGTATACTATATATTATGATAATGTTAACAAGACAAGACAAGACAAGACAAGCACCAAGTCCAGGTAAGAAAACTCCCTACGAAATGATTTTTGGGTGAGAAATCCGAACATTGCTCACGACTCTCAATGACTCCAAATGAGGCAGAGTTTTAGAACGTAAATATTATATTGAAAAGCTACAAATTAATATAAAATAACTAAAAATGGAAAGTATGTAAATAGAAAAACAAGATAGATAAAAAGGATGATAAAATAAAATTCATAAATCTGTACTGTGATATAAAGAAGTAATTTACTGTAAAATTTTAAGAGTCGAAGAGATGTAAGGAACGTGGTGTGTATAAGAAGACAAGTAAGTCGAGAGATAGTAAGATCTTGTAACGAAAAGTTGATGACGAATAAAAAACATGGAGTAGAATTTAAGAATAGATAAAAAAATAAAATAAGAACGCGAAAAATATTTAATATAGAAACACCCTGTCTCTCTCTAGATAGGGGTGTACGAAAGGTCCCCAATAGAGGGGGCGATATAAAAGGGGCAATTCAAAAAGTGGGACCAGATGCAAGCGAGGAGCTGCTCTTCCTAACGGAGTTGGGAGTTCGGTACTATCTTAGATAGGATTGTCCGTCTAAATTACAGCCTTGTTGTCGTATAGTGAAGGCACATCCGCCAGCTACCGCTGGCTGCTTTGGTAACTTAGTCAGGATTTGTTGCAGTGATCTGCTGTATACTTTTTGGTGTTTCATTTTATTTATTTTGAAATTGGAACTTCAGATAAGTTTTTCATATCAAATAAAAATGCCCAAAATTTTATTTTAACAAGTAAATATCACAACAGTTATCCTTTATTTATATTTAAACTGTTTCGTGTACTATTTAAATGAATGTACAACTCTTTTGTAACTTGCATAGTATAGAAACCTTAACCAGAAATTTGAAAATCAAGCTCTTCTGTTACTCCCCCACAATTACTCTTCCCCCCAATTATCAGTCTCATTGGGACTTTCTTCCCTGTAATGTTTTACTATTATCTTTTGTAATGGAATGCGTGATATCAGAGTTGTCGAGGTGTTGTTTTCATGCTTCATAAAAATACTACTCACTGTATATATATTTATTACATTTATAGTTACATATTTTTTTCCTTAGCATTGGAAAATGTAATTAATAATATTTCAAGTCTATATGAACCTATAAATAATATTAAAATACGTACAATTTATAAAGAAAATAAAAAAAAGAAAATGTATGAGATTACATCATAAGCTTGGTACAAATCCCCTTGGAACCGTTTCTGAGTAGGCATTACTGTAATTCGAGAAGACATTTTCGTTAAGATACGCTTGCCTTAGTTTATATAGACAATCACAATTTTTTTATACAATGTTTAATTTATACTGTAATAATAAATGTCTTATTTAAATTTACATGATTAAGTAAAGAAATTAATGTAAAATTAAATGTTATGTTATTCATATTTAATTTAGAAAGTTGCTGTAGTAGTGGGCAGCTTTCATAGCGCATAAAACAGATCCACTACGGTCCCACGTTTCTGGTGTGGTACCATTGCCGTCCACCCATGGTTTTATGTAGAGATCTTATGTGGGCCGATGTTCTTACGGAGCGTACCGTTGTTCTTCTCAGACTTCCTCAAAGGGCCATGTCTATTGGTGCTATAATTGGTTACCACACCATCTCTTGTGAAGCAGCATGTGCATTGGCAGGATCTCTACTAAGGGATCTTGAGGCCAGGCTTTTAGCCTATATATATCAGAGGCGCCTGGAAGTACGGGCTTGCGATCAAACCTCGCCGGGAGAATTGGTACCGCAGACGTTCTTCACTCGACAGTTCCTACTAAAATAGTGGAAGGAACGATTGAGCAGTTCAAGAGTATTCACCCGGTTTTAGAGGACTAAACGAACAGGCGGTACGGTACTTTAACATTCCGGATACTGCAGGTACTTTCAGGGCATGGTTGCTTTGGAAAGTACCTGTGTCGCATAGGCGGGAAACTGTTGACGATATGCCATCATTGTGGTAGTGAAGAGGATGTACCCTCAGCTCAGCACACACTTTAGGAATGTACAGCTTGGGAACAGCTGCGCCGTGAACTCGATGGTACAGAACGAACATTCATGAAGCGCTGGTTTAACCTAGCGAAAAAGTGATTTCGCAGAAGGAGGAAAGAGAGAGAAATAACATCTGAGCTCCTCATCCGCAGTCGAATACTTGAACTTCGGAGGGTGTTATAGCACGCCTGTCTCGAAGTCGGGGTGACTCGCCGCAAATAAGGAGTAGAGGCACTGGAACACCACTTTTAAACTGCGGTAGTATGTGAAAACGTTCACGTAGTTTCAACAAAAGGCGTTGAAGAAGATCGTGGAGTTTGAGTCGGTAAGAGTCCGGCATAACCCTTTCGTTTCTTCCGCAGCGGAGAGGTATCCCATGCAGGATTTCCCCTCGAGTAAAAAAAAGGACTCTGTGTTTGGCACTAATCGGTGTAACATAACCCCTGAAGATGCCCTGTGGAGGGGTGAAACACGTGTTGAGTGATTTGACGATGGCGGTTGTGTGATTCGCGTTGTTTGCCGCATATGCATTTATCAGCGGGCTCTGACTCTGCACTTTATTGCACGACTACCACTGCATGTGCGGGAGTGGCTAAATATTGGTCCTTTTCTTACTCAAAAAAAAAGACGTCCAGCCAAGGCAAGGCAGACAGATGAGGCTGTAGTACTCATCGAAAGATTCTGAATATAGGTCGATTTCCATGTGTCTTTCGATGTCTTCTGTCCTGTTAAAAATATTCGGTGGAGGTTTATTTCCAAGATAACTAGTAATTCAAAACTGTATATATAATATGAATTATTGCTTAATTGATATATACAAAATAATTTGGTTGAGTAAAATATTATTCGTAAATATCGTAACTAACTAATAATTTGTTTATTTTGGAAAAAAAATGAGTGTAAAATTTTGACTAAACGCCATAAAAACTTTGGCAACAGATGGTGAATAAGGTATTTTCAACATTGGAGCGCCCCAAACGTAATAAAGAAAAAGGAACAAATCTTATGGCCTAAAATTGATTGCATATATATAAAAAAATTCTACCTGTAAATTTTATTAAGAAGTCAATGTATTAATTTTTTCATTTCCTCTATTGCCTTTTAATTATTTTTATATTGTTACGTATGATAATATTTAGAGTATGTATGTTCCTGAAATCAAAAACTAAGGTAAAACCTTTGAAACCATTGATTTATGATCCAATTAATGATCTGACAGCAAATATGCTTTAATATTGTGATCAAAAGTTAGGTGAAATTGTTATTTAAAAGTTCAGGGCATTAGGAAGACAGGTTTTTTTCCTAGATTACTTTAACTGTCTTTAACTTTTGCGTAGCCTCTATTTGTCAAAACCTTGAATATTATTTGGTGCAGCCCAAATCATTTTGAAGGATATTTTGTGCCCCAAACGCGTCAAATCGCAATTTGTGACAAAAACACACATTTTTTTCTGAAAAAAGCGTCATAAACTCGACAAATATTGTTCCGCAACCACTGTATTAGCCTGATTTAGCTCCGTGCGACTTCTAGCTAAATAACTTATAAGGCCAATGCGTAACGCCGTTTCGACACGATTGAGAAGATAAAAATCGAATCTAAGAAGATCTTGAAGGCTATTCTAGAAGAAGACTATTCCGACTGTTGGGAGGACTGGAAAAAGCGTTGCCAAAAGTGCGTTTTATCGGAAGGAGATTATTTAGAAGGGGATGAAATCTATTTGAAACAATAAATGAAGAATTTATATTTTATAAACATATTAACTTTACTTTTTGATCACAGTATTCAATTGTTATATGTTTTTTATACTTTACACACAAATTTTGCACACTAATAGCTGTATGTTTTATTTTGTTGTATCATTATTCTAACAGTCGATAGCCATATATTAAAAATCTTTTTCTATCTATCTAAGTCTTGTCTATACGAAACAGCTTAATACAATAAGAGCTTCAATTGCATTTCTGTATTATTATTATTTCTGTGTTTTATTATTATTACGAGATCCAATCAGAAATGAGGATATCCTCGCGATGGCTTAGAGGATTGATAAGATGAAAAGGCAGTGTGCAGGTCACATAGCGTGAAGAACAGATATTCGCTGGTGTCGTAAGGTAGGTAGATATTGATTAGATAGGTAGGATAGTATTGATAAGAGAGGGTAGATATTGATTAGATAGGTAGGATAGTATTGATAAGAGAGGGTAGATAGGATTGATAAGATAGGTAGGTATTGCAACGTAAATTACGACCTGCCGGCGCAGAATAGGACGTTTGCCCATAAGGTGGAGAGATAACTTGGTTAAGGTCCACGAAAGCCTTTGGATGCAGGCAGCTTCCAACCGGTTGTTTTTAAAACTTATGGGGCAGCTTTGTGCCCAACAATGGGCATTCTATGGCTGCTATGATGTAATGATCTTTGTCTAAAATTGACACAGAAAGTTTTAATAGTCAAACTTTAGATGAAAGGCAATTTACAAATTATAATTTTGGACCGCAATGGATAACATCAACACAATTATTAACAGCGCCATCTATGAAGTGTCAAAGTTAAACAGTCACTGCTTTACCGACATTAAATAAGAGCGGCCCAATACAAAATATAGTTATTAATGAAACTATTTTCTTTACATATGTATTGCCTAATGTTAGTGGTGTACACTATATATAATATCAATTTTAACAAGGCGAAGACGTACAACAGGTCCATCTAAAAAAGTCCCTACGAAATGATGTTACGATAAAAAATTCATAAGTTCAACTTTAAATGAAATCAGCTTACAAATTATAATATTAATGTAACTGCGTGAATTATAAATATGATACGAATATAATTTTTAAATGGAGATAAGATGACTTCTCTTGTTAGAGGATATACACTTATAATGGCATTTTAGGAGGTTAATGACAATAGAACAGAAAAGAATAAAATGGAATTAGCAACACAAAGAGGTAGCTGCGGACGCGACTTGAATAAATTTCTCATACATGACTTTTATCTCGGCTCCACGAGCCACTGTTTTAATGCCGAACGCTATTTTACATTGGCCGAGATAAAAATTCTCACCGAACACTATGTAACAAAAGAATTGCCTGTCTACGCTCATATTTGAAAATCTATCACGAATATATGAAACTATTTATTAATCTTTCAACAGTGTAGTAACACATATCTTATCAGCATTGATGGAACTAAAAATTAAAAATTTAATACCGAACGAATATTATTCCATCCTAGAATACTATACTGATATTAATGTGTGCAATTAAATATTGTTGATGCTCGCTCAGAAAGCTAATTATTGTCATGGACTCCACGTAAAGCTATATTTGTAAGAGTAAATATTCAGTTTCTCTGCTCTTGACAGCAGAACCTTCCGAACCGGTGGAGGATTCCTGTAAAGCTAGCAATTTAATGTTAATTGACGATTCGACTAACCATGCTCATTCTATTATGTTTATGTAGAAATCTTTTACTTTTGTCACTGTCAGGTTGTGGAATGAGTTACCAGGATCAATAAGATGCGCTAAATCGCTGTCAGCGTTTAAAAAAATAGCAAAATAACACTTCCTTGATCTCTTAAATAAGAAATTGTGTAGCGTCTGTTATTTATTTGTGTTTATGTTTTAGATTTTCCATATATATGTAAATAATCACTAAATAAATGATACTGTTATGTGTTTTTGTTAAATCAACTTCTTAGTTTTATTACATAATATTTTAGAGACACATAAGAGTGTATTGTCATATCGTATGTAGTTGTATGTTAAACTCATATAAATGAAGCGTAGAGTAAGGTATAACAAGTTTAACAATCTTTATTTCTAATATTAACAATACGTAGACCGCCATTTTTCTTCAATAATCAAACGTGCTACGACTTGGAGGTACAAAATCTGTATTAATACTGATTTATGAATGTTCTCTGAAAGTACATTATTATTAACTCGGGATCAATTATTTCTGGATGTAGCCCATAATCCTTATTATTTACTTATGTGAAGATTTATTTATTAAACGGTATGGAATTTTCCAGAAATGTTGTCACTTAGTTCCACGTAACATTTATTATGAATTGGCAGTTTTAAATATTTTTACTAAAAAAATACTACTCACGAATATTTCACTACTTGAAATATTTTCACAAGTTTATCAACTGACGAACTAAAAAAAAATCGGACGGGCAACCCTACCGTACAGTAAACCAGTAAGGTGGAAAATGCAGTATGAAAGCTTTTTATATTTCGTTTATATATCACAACAAAGAACATTCACAAAAGATAGCGCGTTGTTCGTATTTTTACAGCGTTAGTTCTGATACCATTATGACATTGTCTGGTTTTATGTTGCAGATCTTCGCTTCTTTATATACGTTGACCTTACTTTATTCTAGTAAACACATCAGTGACTTTAATCTTAATTCTATAATGTTATCTAACTTATTACATTATATATGTATATTTTACTATGTTTCCTTTATATATATACTACCATGTAATACATGAATTAATAAATTTATTTTTCCTTTTCTTCTTGTCAGTCAAAAGTTTGACGTTAATCAAAAGTCAAAAGGAAGTTTTTGGATGTAATCAAACAAAACACACCGTGTACGGTACTATGAATAAAAAACGAAATCATTACAATAAAAGTATAACAACAACATTACTTAAGGTTTACATTATCCGATAAAACTAATTTTTGTAAGAATAAATGATTGCTGAATTGAATGAATGAATATAGTGATTTTTGACAAAAAAAAGGTTTTTCTATTTAAATACGTCAAGGTAGCTAATTACTTCAGTCAATGGGAAGTTTTTCGGAGCAGCTAATATATATATTTAAGATATACATTTAAGATTTTAATTATATATATAGATATATATGTATATATATTAGTTACACAGTAGTTACTATTTACCAGGGAATAACATAACTACTGCAACTTGTCAAAAATGAATACATAGCTTCATGTGTAGGCAAATGTTAAAGACAGGCCTACTAGCGTAAGAAAAAAAGGAACCTTCCTTCCTAATGTCCAGGAGTTTTAAATGAATATATGTTACAACATCGTTTAAATTGCTTACTTGTTTGACTTAATTACACTATTAGCTAAGTGTTTACAGAATTTTATAAGCCCATGTTTACTCTCTTTATCAAAATATAATATATATAAAATGTATTGTTCTTTTTCTAGACACCTTTATTACTGTACAGGGGACATTATGTTACATAATGTTATGTTTGATATCGGGTTACTGGAGATGGATATGTAACGATGGTTGGCGCGGTATAAAACTAAACCTGAACACGGAATGAACCCTACAGAGAATATAAGGAATAGTCCAGAAACTTCCTTATCATCAAGTAGCACCCTTTCAAAAACTTTGTAAGACAAATAAAAGTTTCCGGTACGAAATGGTTCACTTCTCTCTTTGTTCTGTTGCGGCAGTAGAGGGGGAGAATTCTTTAATTATGGAAGGGGTGTTTAGTGAACTTGTTAGCTAAGTTTAAGCCACTTGTATTATAATTTGTCAAATTGAGTACAGTTTCATAAAACTTTGGCACTTATTTATTTATTAAACTCTAATGTACTTCGAGAAACATCGAGAAAAATTAACGACAGTTATCATAAATAAATATCCCGTACGGATTGACTTATTAGCCAAGAAAATTTAGAGTTGTAGCTATAGAAATGAAAGCTATAAATGTATAGCTCAATAAGAGATCGATAAATATTGGTGTAAAACGCCAGTATTAAATTGCAGCATGCTTAACTGTGAAATGCGCCGAAGTTCAAAGAGAATTATTAAATACGTAAAGTTTTAATAGTCATTATGTTTCCTGAAAATTTTAAAGTTTACTCTCATTTTTTTCTTTCTGTAACCTTTTACAAAGTATTATAAAAAAAGATGAATGAAATCGGTAAACTAGTTATCAAATTACGGTGTAAATAGAGACACATAGATGTATTTTTGAAATGATTAAATATATTTATTATTTAAAACAAGCAATAGTAATTCAACGATAGTCTAAGAGATGCGATTGTAGATTTCGGGTTCGTTACTCGGAATAAAATCTGATATAATTCACGTTTTGGCATTTACATAGAATTGCCACTCCTTACATATATCCAGAGGATTAGCTGTACCATACTCTGCGTACCATAATACCAGTCACTACCTATTTTTAAGACAATGGTTAAAAATTATTTACTAGATCTATGATTATTTATACCTTCATTCATTACTTTTTCTTCCTCTGTTTCTTTATTTTATCCGAGGCAAGTGCGATCCAAATCAGTTTGATGTTCTTATTTATTATTGTATTATATTTATAATATGTATTAAACCTTTTTTATTATAAGTATATATGTTATATACGTATGGATGTATGTTTATGTATATTTATGTTCGTTTGTGAATATGTATTTTTTTTGTACACGTGAACTAACCTTTATAAGTACTATTATCTTTTCCTTACTATGGTTGTCTGTAAGAGATTGCCTTGAGTGATAAGACCGCCCATTGTACTTTTCTGTATATTATTTTATCTGTATATTATGTATCTTATCGTGTACAATAAAGAATATTAAATAAATAAAAATAAATAAATAAATACCAGACTCCCATCGCCAATTCGCCTCCCAAGCGCTGCGATTATGTTATATCCTTCTATAGATGTTTTTGGGAGAGGCTTATGCCTTGTAGTGGGCGCTTACAGGTTGAAAGACTACTTAGCTAATTACAAAATGTATTTGTGTACATACAAGTATTATGTTTCAACAGAAATAGTATACACAGTGATTATTATTTTAGACTATATTTTTTATCCAATGTACATGTGTTTGAATTTAATTTTGATTTTAAAAGACGAGATAAGTAAGTAAAAAATATAATATTATAAATATATATAGCATAGGTCGATTCCACGTAAAGTTATGTAAGACACAACAAATACATTTAAGTTGAAGACATTCTCAACTAGTTAAGTAAATAGATCCATATGTTAGGGTTGCGGAATGAATGCAGAAATCTACGTAATCCCCACTTTAAACATTGATCCTACTTGCCTCGTCCTAAATAATTCATGGCTATTTCTCTAAACGATGAAATCAGACGTAGCTTTGCCTTCGATAGTTTCTAACTGCTCCATTATGTTTCATTTTGGTGATGTAATAAATATCTACTATTAATATATACTTTTAACTTATCAACTTCATTATTAATATCGACATATTAGCCTTAGGACAAATACTATTGGACCTATGCTACAGATCTTTTTAATAAACTTCTCATATTTGAACACAGTAGGTAAGAAGCGAGTCGGTCAATATTTTACTAGAATTAATTTTGGGGAATGCGTTTTAGAAGTTTATGATCTTTTTCCACCATCTACGTTTCTCTACAGAACGAACGACAAAGGTCTTTGGCCATTGTGACATACGTATCCGAAACTTGATCACTTACGACGGGCTTTATAAGAAGGCTCAAAATCACCCAGAAAGCATTTGTCACCAAAAGGGCTATACTCGGAGAAATAAAGAGATCAGCAGAAGAAGCAAGATCACTGATGTAAGTCGAAAAATTGCTAGTGCAAGCGATAGCAGTTGGGTTCGAAAGGTTTTCGCGCGACTACCATAAGCCGGTAAAGCTGCGTGGGTAGGCTTTCATCTAGGTGGACTACCGACACAGTTAAGGTCTCTGGATGCGAGCAGAGTAAGACTGGTAATCTTGGCGGTTTTTGAGGGAGGTTTTTGCCTTTCAGTGGGCGTCCATCGCCTGAAAAGAAGAATAAGATAATGACATTCTTTACTTATAGACAAGGGTTACCACACGCTCTTATCTAGGCTACCCACTCAAAACTCACTCGGGATTTTTTTTTTCACTTGCACAGATCGTACTAAGCAGTTAATTTCTAAGCAATAGTATAACTTAGAAAGTTATTTACACTATATTAAATTTTATCTCTATACGCATTGATAAATTTTAAAATATATTATGTGATTATTGATAGGCATTGCAAGGGAATTTATTTTGAAAGCGTCCTCGAAATATGAAAATATGACATCGAAAATATAATTTATTATTTTAAATATCGTTTGAATAACACAAATACAGGAACAGTTTAAGTGAGTATATAGTTATTCAGTAGACATTGAATGAATGAATGGCAATAAAAATAGATGACGTTGGTAAAGTGCGGGTAAGAGTTTAACTTGACAGTAGGGCAAGTGCTTCCTACCAGTATCATTTCATATTTTATTTGCTTTTTTTTACAAATATTTTTTTCCAGAACTTTACTTTAAATACGATTGCAAGCAATAACGATAGGCTATAAAAGTTCAAATATCAAATATCAACTGAATATCATCGCCGTAGTATAGGTTAAATAGTACTGTACGTAGTTAAGTTGGAATTCCTATTTTTAGTACTTTTACTAACGTAATATCCTGCCTGTAATAGTTTTCATAATTTTAAGTACTATTTTATCATTAAATTTTAATCTTAGGCAACAATAAGCCCTTATTTGTGCCCTTTTTTCGCCACCGTCAGAGCAACCATTATTCAAAAATCGATTCATTATTTGAAAATTCAGATTTTAGTATTAAACGATTTCTCTGCAATATCTTAAAACCTTCTAAACTTATTTCTAAACAGCCTAACTAAAATGAACACTCTGAAACATGTATAATTTATTTTTCATTTCGTAAGTGACAGTACAAGGTCTGCAATCACAGACAATAAACAATAATTAATTAAATAAGTAGAAATTTGAATTTCGATAATGTTTTTCTTTACTATACTAGCATTATGTTTATAATTACTGAAGCCATTGTTTTTAAAATAGAGTGTACATATACACCATTTAATCTTTTAAATTTTATGTACATATACATGCATTCATTTACGAAAGTAAATAATACATTTTTAGTAAACTTTATAAAATATTTTTTTACACTATATAATAATAAGTTATGTTTTTATTTATGTATTTATAAAATTTTAAATGAAATGATTAAAACTTTTACAGTGAAACATTGGAATTGTTTTGACTGCGAAACATGAAAGAATTATTTGAATAACGCTTTTTTAAATTCAACAAAACGATGTTCACTGCGAGGACCTGCGGTGGAACAGAAAATAATAAAACGAAATTAGGAGCACAGAGATTATGAAATGAACGCAACTTGAATAAATTTTTCGTTCCTGACTTTAAACCATTACGACTTGTCTGCAATAGTGTGCGTGGAATTTAGAGTAAAATACAGTACATTAGTTTAATAAATGTAAAGATTATGATTATGATAATGATTGTTTGTCAGCTAATTCACGCTTTAAAACCAATCAAATTATTTATAATTAGACATTGCAATTGGAAGTATCTGAAAATCTTGTCATTATGGACTAAGCTCTTTATGAGTTTATGTCTCAACAGTGAAATCCCTTTACAACCTGGTAAAAAAAGAAAATATTTACGCTTGTCAAGAGTACACATAATTTGATTTCTAAAATTGGCATCTAAAACAGTATTGGTAAGATCATTTAACACTTGTTTAGGAATAAATTTTTAAAAGGATAAGCGCAGCACAAGATGTCTATCAATAATGAAAACAGAAGACCTTATTAGAGTCGTCGAAAGAACCTTGACGCAGGTTGCTTCTAATCTGTTCTATTGTCTTCCAAAGAAGATTTAGAGTAGAGTGTGAGATGGAGATTAGGAAAAAAAGAGGGTGAAACTACCGCCTTTCTCCTTCTTTTCTCTTTCTAAAATATAGCAGAGCAATTGTAAAGAAGGTAATTGAAAGGAACTAAAACTAGAAAAAGGGTGTAAGACAGTAGTAATTTAATGATAAAACTAAATTTAAGGTAAACCTTAAACTAGTGTTGTTAAATAATAAAATTGAGAGACGAAAAAGGAGATAAGTGAATGTGATGAGGGGGAATAGAGTGATGAAAGGCTATAGATAAAAGGGTGATAAGAATAGCAAACATACTGTGAAGGAAGAAAGGGGTAAAATAAATAAATAAATGAAAAAAATATTATACCTGAAAATGTAAAGTTCTTATCCTAATAATATGGTAGAGGGAATTAGAGGCCGTCCAAAGCGGTGGCCATTCAAAAAAATCGTTCCTGTTATAAATTTATAGGTGACGCCTTTGTTCAGCTGACGGCAGAAATAATACAGATGACGATAGGACTCATAGCGAATTTGTATCCGGTATAATCTAATGTAGGAGTTAGGTTTCAAATGCGAACATCAGCTATTTCAGAACGTACTTCCAAAGTAGCTTTGATAGGAGTATTATAGTTTATTTAGGTAGGAAGAGGAATCGAGTCGGTAAACTAGTATTGGAAATCGATCGCAAAGGCCTGGAATCTGATGATGACCCTTGTCTAGGATTGATCATGCTATAAACTTAAATACTACCTCTTACTTATGTGAGCATAAATGTGTTTCACAACATTTTCGCTCAACACTTAAGTTAGTCTCGGTTATCGAAAAAAATATTTACAATCCGAAGTGGCGGCGTCAAGTTGGATGGAGGTTTATTTGCTTTTATCCGCGCATTTCACAGAGGCTACAATTCCTCCGCCAAATATCCAGTTAGAATTTCAGTTCGCTACTTCGCTGCCAACAATTTAAAGTGTTCTAGAGAGTCGCAGATTTTATTAAATTGAAAGATATGTCTGATTGAGATGTACGACACTAGATGTAAATAAAAAAAACTGTGAAACAAGTCCTTTTACATTTTGTTCTTTTTATGCTAAGTGTACAATATAGGCAGCATTCTTCTCTTGTACCACATCTGCAACTATTTACATAAATCATATAAAGATAAAACTAAATTATTCAACATTGGAAAATTTGACAGAACTCTTATTGGCCAACTTATTTTTTTAAACATTTATTCTGCTTCGCAAAGTGTTAAAGTCGTGTAGAAGAAGCTGGAAGAAACTCTATAACGACATCTTTTTATAGTTCAAATCCACAAACATACATATATTTTTATCAGATATAGACTAAATGAAATCAAAATAACCAAGCGACATTATTGCTAAAGATTCTCGTCTTTCAAATATTCGTTTATTGAGTAACAACCCTTTTTCATCAATGTACTTTAAAAATGTTTCTTTTTATTTTTTAAATGATAGTCAATGTTTTGCAAAATTATATTAAAAATCCTAATTTGAAGGTATTTAAAAAGTTAAAAATAATCATGACATTTCATTACTGTGAGTTCGTTTTCTACTAAGAAGATAGAAAAATATAAATTATATCTTACATGCTATTGTACTATTTCGATATGTTCAGAATTTAATTTATCTTTAGTGCCTGTAACAGCAAATACCTTTTCGTTAAGAAAACGTGACGCGCTTCGCTACCACGACTTAGACGTTGTAGACGGAGACAACAAAGTAATTGATACGGCTGTAGCGGTGCGAAGTAATTGCTTCGAAAGAATACATTTAATTAGATATATTGGAATGTGAAAGACTTAATATACGTTACAATTCTAATGTAATTTAGACCTTAGCCAAATAGAATTAGAAATGTATTTTCAATAAACAAGGAGTAACTTCTTTCTTTTTTCTTCTCTGCGTTGGCGTACATGTTTATCGACCAGACTTTTTTTGTCTACCTAACCTAGTTTTGAATGATTCCATCAAGTCTACTTTAAAGTTTAATAATAATTTGGGCCTATACAGGCCTTGTTTATAGAGGACCTAAAATCATTGATACTTTTTTATCCAAACATTTCCACGTTCCATATTAAAATCGATCATCGTCTGTACACGTTTGAAATTCCTTAAATCTGCACTAAGCGTATTGCTATTACATTACATTGTGCGAATAGTCGAGTGGAAAATTCTACCGGGGTCATTGTTTCCAGATAATTATAACTTAGGAGTTTTGAAGTCAAGAGTGAATAGGTTTCATCTAGGCAAGCATGTGCTATCGTGGACCTCGTCATAGCTTACCATCAGGCGAGACAGAGATCAAATATTTCGCCTATGAATGCCTAAAAAATTTGAGTCTATATCAGAAATGTCATATCACAAATGTTTGGTGCTATATTTACTTATTCGCTAAGAAACTCGACACTTGCTGCCCTAAAAAAGCCAAGAACTTTACATTTATTTTTAATCAGACATGTTTTGTATGTCATTTAGCATACAGATCTGATTGTCCCCAAGAATCTACGTCATTTAAATATTTCTTTAAGATCACGACAAGACAAAAGAACAAAAAGCTGTCACTTGATAGATTGATATTCATTTACTATATAGTAGTGCTATTGCGTGGTCCGAATCGAGTTTCTGATCACGTTCTTAATCCTATCACTAAGCATCGTCAGTATTCCGTCTCCTCTATCTAATTTCATATTCAATAAGGTACCTTGGTATTGTAATATCATTATATAAACATCACTGAAGATAAGGTAGTTTTACGGTGCAGTAAGGCTTGACTTTGCAGTGCAGAAATTTAGACAGAAGAGAAAACGGAAGGACTTCAATCAACACTTACTCTAAAATCTTATTTCTCGCGAAAACCTCGTCTATTGACTTTCATTTGTAAATAAATAAAAAATCAGAATCCGATTACAGATTTAATGACACGTATTTGTGATACCTATAATTTAATAAATATTCTTTCAATAAAAAATACTTAAACAGAGAAGAAATATAATTACAGGTAGCAGCGTACGTTTTGTATATTACTAGTAATTACAATATAAATCAAAATCTAATCGAGGAATCACAGACAAAGAGAACCATGAATAATTTAACAATAATTCTATACGTTGAACTAGTAAAAATACTAAATCAGCGATACCTTAAAATTTAGTTTGACAGTGACTGATTTAGCTCATGAAAATAAATAAATCAACTTGTATCGGAGGGTAGGAAATATAGTTCTGGAGAAGAATATTGTGGATCCATCGCACTAATACGTCGTCTATTCTTCAGAATTTCACAATTATCTCATCAATCATTTCTACCTAAGTTTTTAAATACTTGATTCATGAATTAACTCCTTGTTCAACGTAAAGTGAATGATTTAAAATCAAGTAAAGGTCTTTACCGTATCGCTCCTAAATCTGTGATTGAAGTGATTCGGTGACAGGAGTACGGTATGAAGTGAGAGAAAAGCCGTGTAGCCTTCAGCGACAATTTATAAAACCATCATCATTAAATCATCCTATAAACATTTCATGCATGACAAAAGCCTCTACCCAATATTACCACGTTATCTGGTATTGCGCAAATATTAAGAAATACCGAAAATATGACAGAGGTAATAAGTAAAAATGCTACTTCAAGATCGGGTACGAGTAAGGCCAAAAAAAATCATTTACTAAAATTAACCAAGTATAGAAATAATGTAACAAAAGTATAAGAGTCCCGAAATAAAAATCAAAATTGAAACTGTACTATGCTTTAAAAGAATGTGGCGAAAGAAGAAAGGCGAGGTGTTCATGAAATGTTAATGAAAGTAAAAGAGAATGAAATAAAACGCGAGGATTGGAAGAAGAAGAGTATTAGAGATTGTGAAGAACGGAAGAGGAGTGTAATAATAAACCGCAAATTATAGTTTCTATAAGTTAACGTTGTTAGCCTTAAGACTTTTACAGCTTTGTTGGACAAGAGTTGACTGAGCGAAAGGGTCCGTGAACTATACTAAAAACTAAGGCATCGCGTTTCAGAGCCTGCCAACAACACTCCAACGAAGGTGAAACGAGGCTTACCTGATCATGTCAATGTAAAGTATAATGAATGTAGTGTATAGATCGGAGGGCGGCGTTGACCGTTTGGCAATCTAAGGAAGTATACTGATCCTATGTCGGATCGCCCACGCTGAAAATACGAACTAAAATATTATTATAAAAAGTCACTGTCTTCCATATGATAGGTGGTACAAGAGTCCCCAAAAAAAATTTATAAGTGATGAAAATATTGAATGTAAATAAATGAATATATTTAATGGAATCAGGCGTTTCCTCGCGGTCCATCCTAAGTAAGAAAAGGACTAATATTTAGATACTTCCGCACATGCAGTGCTAGTCGTGCAATGAAATGTACCGCCCGCCAGCCCGCTGATAATTGCGTATGCGGCAAACAATGCGAATGACACAACCGCCACCACCAAACTACTCAACACGTGACTCAACCGATTAGTGCCAAACACAGAGACTCTGTGTTTGGCACTAATCGGTCTAACTTAACTCCCGAAGATGCCCCGTGGAGGGGTGAAACACGTGTGGTGCATGTCATTGAACGACTACCACTGCATGTGCGGAAGTGGCTAAATATTGGTCCTTTTCTTACTTAAATGAATATAAAATAAACAAGACGAAAATAGATTTCAATTGCGCCAAAACAAAATCTTCGTGAAATGACGTGAAATTTGTCAAATAATCTCGAGGCGGAGCCGTGTTGGCGTGTCGGCACGACGCGACCTGACGCTTGACAGCCACTCCCCCGTGGAAGCGTTCGCTGTCGCTACATCGCGTTATTCTCTTTATTCGACTAAGGTTCGAGCTCACAATTTCAATTTTCGTTAATACGCCAATACGGCCCATGTTGCTGAGTGTTTCAGACTGTACTATACACTCGTATTTACTTTTCTCCTTCTTTTTTTTTGTTCTTTTATTAACACAGAAACGTTTCAGAAAATGCGGAACGAAGAATATTTTTTGTAATTGTTAATTCGTCTCCATAAGTATATTTCGTTTTATTCGTTCATCGTTTTATTTTCGTGCATATATTAAAGTTTGTCAATACGTATTTAAAATATGTTAAATTACTTATACGAGACATTTTGAATAAAAGACTAAATAAAGTGTCATAAATTTATTTCGTTTTTACATACAGGGTGATTGGCTATAGATGTAACAGCTATTAAAAGGTTAATGTACAGTTAACTTACTGTTAAATAATGTACAGTACGATCTATACATAAATCAATGGTGTCAGAAATCATTTAATAACGGAGTAAAAAAAAGTGAGAAAGTGTTTTTAAAATTCGAATAAGTACATATCAAAATTTAGCCATTGTTACTATACACTTTGTACAAACGAAAATTATTGACTTGTCGCATTCAAACTCAAAAAAATCATAGTGATCATTTATACAGTGTGATTAGAAATAGGGGTAAACGCATTAACGACATTTGCTGATAAATAAGCTGTACATTCACATCTTTAAAGCTTTTACAACTAAAACCAATGACCTTGTATGTAGTATTACATGTAATACAATACGTAATAAGTAATAAGTTAATACGTATTTATGTATTACAACAAAATAATGTTCGAAAATTTCAATGAATCCTACTTAATACCCTCAATCTGTTTCATTCTGATCCAGGATTATTTTTAAATCCCTCAGGTGTTTTAATCTTCTTTTAATTATGTTAAATAGCAGGTAAATATAGCTTTAATTAAAAAATAGCTTTAATATAATATAAGAACAAAACTGTCACTCTGAATTTATTTACTAGGTCGAATCACGAACGAAGTAGTGGAACAGGGCAGTTGACATAGCGCTTAGAACATATAGCCGCTGGAGCCTTAAGATTTTGAGTAGAACTATGAACCAACAAGCGCAAGGTAGGATTTTCATAGCCTCTCTTTCAACTCCGCAAACCGGAGGCTTCGGAGCGCTTTCTCTGTATTGCGGAGCACTCGGCCCTTCTCGCCGCCCTTAAAGCGGAATTTAAATAACATCCGCTCCCCCGTATCAACGCCTCACAACGAGCCGCGGCGATCTCGATGCACATGTCATGCACTACACACCTACACATGACACGGCGGCCGCGTCCGCCTAACCCGCGTTCAAGCGAGAGCTGTCCGGAGAGGCCTGTATCACTCCCGACCGCCGAGTAGTCCTCGCTTCATGCTACATACTCAACACCCCACTCATTACACTGTACACCTACACAGTTATAGTTCTCCGCGTGTATACGTCTTCGTCGTAACTGAGGTACGATCCCCAGCGTAAATTTTTTTTAAGTCCGTGGACCTCTGTTCCCACGGGCTCAATTTCGATGAAGCTGTACAAAGCCTGGACCGGCTAGCAGCACAACATAAAATACATCAAATAGTAGCCTCTCGTTCACCCCATGTCATGGTTCACAGAGACATATTTGACAAAATAATTTTTAACATTTTTTAAATAATCTTTTATCCTTTTCAATGTCACACAGTTATTCCTCATTTATCCATCACAAATACTTCTTTTTCTTCTTTATTTATTACTCTACTTCCATACATCCGTATTTTATCAATAATCATTCCTATTAAATTACAATATCCGTTACTTTCTATCATCGGAAGATGCTGGATGCATTATGCTACCCAATAGGGCCTTTTAGAAATATCCGGGGCTCAGATCTTTGTCCAGCTGTGGACATATTACGGCTGAAATGATGTCAGTCACTATTCGTTCTGACTGCACACTTTATTTAGCATTAAGCGTGTATTTATTATTGATTCCTGACTCATATATCAAGATAGTCTCTATTATAAGAATGTAAATATCAAACTAGATTGTTTCTTCCACATGCAAATCTTCTTCTTTCAATGTATTACTTTTTCTTATAGATTTTATAGTTGGCATAAATATATTTTTAAAAGGTACCTCATGGACTGATAAGTGATCAACGAAGATTTACACCATCAGAAGAGATGAAGCTGTCTAACCATTAAGGTAGATATAGCCCCATCGACAGTTTTGATAAAGTCGTCTCATCACCTTAAAGGTGAACGATTTAAGCTACTTTACTATATGATGTGTTGGATGCTATACTGCTAGTCATTTATGGCTGGCTTTGTGGAGCTTCACCGGAATTCAAAATTGGAAACTAAGGTCCGTTAGGTAAAAACTTTACTATGGCGGATTGTATTCCAGATAAATCGATAACGTTAGCACAAAGAGGGACTATAGAAGTGTAGGTGTATAGTGTTGTAACTGAAGTGTAGTTTAGATTAGCGGTAAGACTACTCGGTAGTCGGAAGCGACACGGGTCTCTCCTGATCATCGCATCGCGCTAGACGAGGGCCTGATGTGGGATAAGTATCTTAGCTCAAAAAGGAATAGGGTAAAACTTGCTTTAAATCGTCCTGCGCTGCGCTTCCGGGATTCCATTCTCCACTCTAGAACCTGAAGGTTTCAACGGTCATCTGTTCTGCGAGTTATGTGGCCTGTTCACTACCACAGATAGCTTGCTATAATAATCTTCGGATAAGTCTAAAAATATCTCTAACAATAGGAAATTGTTTGAAAAAGTTGCAATGTACTTTTACAATAAATAATATTGGGGTGTTCTTTCCTTTCTGTTTATTCCAAATGTTTTAATCCAACCTTGTTTATATTCGAGATCTCTGCATTTCGAGAGCCAAAATTAAATAAACCACGTGTACAAAGATAATATGAGTGAAACACAAAATTGTGTAATGAAATTAGAAGCTCAAAGACGATACACCAGGAACGGAACGGCGCGGTGTGAATAGATTAACTGTACACGAAGTACACTTTGTTTACTTTGTTTTTTAATACATTAACTTTTTTTGTATCGTTAGAATTTAGATAAAAAATCTTTGAAAGCTTACTAGAAATTTAACTGCATTTTTTCGATGAATAATATCAATGTTAAACTAAGTAAAAGTAGTTTATGACGAATATCTAACTGCTTATATAAGCTATCAACGTGTTAGTCACTAGACATCCACTGTAAGGAATAGGCCTTTCCCAAAGGTAGATACGATAAATCGTCTTGCGCTGCTTTCATCCAACGACATTAACTAAATGTACGTAATGTATTGCTCCTTAACAATTCACACAAAAATTAAAAATAAGTAATGTTTTACCTTTAAATTAAATTGGGATTTAGTCCCTTTTTATTTGAGCTAATACACTTACATCATGCCTGAAAATTTACTGGGTTCTGCTTCATAATTGATGGTATATTTCTCTTAAAGACACTATTCGCACTTTTTATTCAGAATTTTAATGTATTTTTTATAAAAATCAATTTTATTTGATCTTAAAAGTCTTCGGTAGCATAACAGGTAGTGCAAAAGTAATGTCATAATATAAACGTGACTTAAATATTACAAATGATACTAAAAATCACTGTGCTTTAATATTTATGATGTAAATATATAGATATAATTGATTGTTTACTAATTACTTAAAATTAGGGCACTTTCACATAATTACATTACTTTTGCGCCACTTGTCTCTGTATTCGTCAGGGAAAAACAAGGAATATCACTAACTCAGTAGCTTACCTTATTTTTTATCTGTATAAAAAGGTGAATACATAGTAAAATCTGTTTATTTTGACTAAAAACAGAGTGCTTTCAAAGTTTATTGTTCGCATAGCAAATCGTTTGATTTGTTTCTTAAGAAAAAACATCGTCTTTGAAATCTGTACTCATGAAATCTTTCATTTATACTCTTAAATACTTTACACACAATTCTTTTATACTTAGGTAACAATTTGTTAAAACAGACAAAGAACTAACTTGGTCGAAACCAATACTTGAAGATAAGTTTGATTTTTACTTGTTGTAGCTATTTTTTGTTGTATATTCACTTTGTTGGTTTTTATTTTGTTGTTTATTTGTTTTACCTTGTTCAATTATACATTTAAATGATTACCATTTATGTTTTTGTGCTACATTAATCAATATATGTGCTTTTTATCTGTATACAAGTATTTATTTTACTATTTCCTTGTGTTGGGTTGAATATTAAAAAGAAATTCGTATTAAACAAACGACACAGGACTCGAGAAGACTGCGGTCAGTCCGGTGTGAAGTGATAACATCTATATAAAATAAAGTAGTCGACCTGAATGATAATAAATAAATGTGTGCCAAATATAACCTTTTTATAAAATAGATGGTACATACACAAATTAAGTAGTAATAAATTAAGTTAGTGTAACGTTGTTTAAGGATTTCCATTTGAATTATGTAAAGCAAATACAAGGTAAAATGAGAAATATAGAGAAAAAAAATAAACGTGCAGTCTTCTCACTATTGATTCATGTAAATATATAACCAAGACAAACATTTTAATAAACTTATATATGCATCAAACTATTTTGTAAATAACACTGCTATGCTATGCGCGGCCGTCAATATATATATAATTTTTGCGGTACTGGTCCGACATCGGACTGGAAATCGGGTGGAGTTACGGGTTTGATTTTCTCTTTACACTTGTAACGATACCCACATTTGTACCTAAAATAATACAGTCTTACGTCTGTTAAGTTATTTTTATTACAGAGCTCATTCCGCCCGCCCAAGTGTCACGGCGCGACGTAGTGCACAGGCTACTTCAACCAATCCTCTCTCAGCTTCGATATCTATTAAGCTAAAATGTCTTCGGAAGGAAAGATCACACCTTCCTCCGAAAACTGAGTAAATAACATTTAGCCAATATAATACGTCAAACGACGCATCTGACACAGATTTTATTAAAATTTATTAGCTCGCGGATTTTGGGTCCGCAAGCCCTGAGTTCAAAAAAGCTGTAAAAGCCAAAACAGGCTAATAGCGTCTAGCATCAATCGAATATAGCTAACACCAAGCATCTTGCAAATAAAAAATGAGTGTAGAACCTAATAAAATGTATAGTAGTCCACGAAACGGTCGCTCAGATATTAAAATATGAAGGCGACGACAACCTTCGCCCATCATTCAATCAATGTGTAAATAAAGAGAAAATAAATGTAAGATAAAATTAAAGAATAAAAATAAATAAAATGTACCTAGCCACCTTACAGTAAGAAGATGACGGAAGAAAGGCGAGGAAAGAAAGAATGTATAAAAGAGCAAAACGAAAGATATTGTGAAGGACAAAAGTCAAGAATGAAAGATATTGTGACGCGTGAAAGAGAGTGATAAATAAAGAAAAGACTGAAAAAAAAATTATTATATAGTCCCTGATCGCAAAAAGTTAGGGGTACGAGAGGCCCCCAATAGCGGATGCTATTAAAAAAAAGTATGAAGTAAACTAAATATTGTAATAAAACAAAAATCTTAAGATCTTACAAAAAAAAAACGTAACACACATGACACTATACCGCTTTCAATCGGTCCTATTGGAAATTGGAACGTTCCATTCTTAAAATAATTATGAATAATTAATCGTATGATGTTTTTAAACAAATAAAACAATGTTCTAAATTTAAAAAAAAATAGTAAAACCTTTTACATATTTCTTTTTAGTGAGAATTAAAAAAGTTTTAATGAAGCTCTGAATTGAATTACTCTAAATTTATTAACTGTATTATGTCCTACGACTAAAATGATTTATAAACTTCTGTTTGCGTTGTATTTCGTTAATGTCATGTCTAGTAAATTTCCCGGATCCGTTCCAATTTCAAATTAATCCAGAATCCAATGTCGGCGTCTAGATGGCGCCAGTCTGTATGTCCCATGATATGCGGACCAAGTGACATTTTCATTAACATACCTACAGTGAACGCGTTTGGTGTTTGGTGAAAAACAGTTTGAACTTTGTGTTACTTTGTGAATCAAGATTTTGAGAATCAATCTCTAGTGATTAGGTGAACGCTCCTTCTAGCAGTACAGTTGCTCTAAGGCAAAGCAGATTCTAATGTTTAAAAAACGTTTCCTAGCAACAACCCTATGATTCTGTATTTTGTTTTACTATCGTAGAAAGTGATTTCGATATTTATGATTCGTCACAATTTGATTTAATTTGTAAAGTAGATACAATTCCTCAGAAGCATCCGTAAAAAATCCACCAATTTGTCGTAGGCTCACATGTTTGATAACGGTCAGTTTTTTCATTTGAAGTAGAGATTTGGATTCTAACAAAATGAACAAAAGTAAATCTCTTTCCTATTCCTCACTCTTCTTTTTCCGAAGTAGAGCATAATGAACTCGCTGATATTATCTTCTCTTTCATCTCAGGAGAGATAATGACTCCCACTGTCTGACGTCTTTTGTTTTACCAGATCACCGATACAAAAAAGCATGTTTATAGTATGTAATTAAAACATTAATATTTTGTTTTTTAAATTCAATATTTCAGTGAGTAAAATTATTATTATTTACATACTATATTAATTTTAAATAGCACAATTATTTAAAGAAATGCTATCTAAATAATCCTGTGATATTAATTGTATTAACTTGAATAATAAGTTACTCCAAGAAGGTCCTGTACTCCGCGTTGAAATGCAGACAAATTAAATAAAAAGTAAAAAGAAGGGACATCTTAATAGCATTAACTTCGCCCCTTTGACCTAATTTACAAAGTCACGATGAAGTTTAATAAAGTAATTAATTTCATTTAAATTGAATAACATAAATAGATTACTTGTTTTAAACAGAAATTGGATAGTATAAAGTTGTAAACAACATAATAATTTTTATGTGGACGACTCATATCGAATGTGTAATTCCTTGAGAGTAGTCGAGGAACACTGGCATCGGGTAATGGCGGAATAAAGTGCGCGAACTGAATACAAATGAGCGGAACATTGGCGAGTTTCGATGTAAACGCACTCGAGAAAAAAAAGTCGGCGTTGAATTCAAACAATAACAAAGTAAGTAGGTGGTCTGGTAATGTAATAAATATGGGAAAATTATGTTCGCCTTTGTTACAGCTCTATTGTGTGGCCGATCGAGCGATACGTGAACAGTACCACGTTTAGAAGTTCATTCTGATTTCGAGGAAAATCGACAAAACATTTTAATCTTATTTTGAAGTTCGTAAGATGTGAACAATTAAATATATCTACATCGTTTTTCAGACAGATATTTACAAATCATTTCGTCTTCTAAATACCGGTTGTCTTCTCTTCTCTTTTTAAAGAGTTCATCACAGTTGATAGCTCTGTCTCCTATTGTATAATGTGGTATCTTTTATTCGTTAGCTCCATGTATCTTTGCTCCCTTTGTCTTCTGGTAACTTGAACAAGTAACGTTTAAAACAGCATTTATAATATGTATTTGCACGTCGCCATTGATTACCAATATAAACAGATGGAAGCGTTCTATATTCAATTTCTTACCATGATCTTAACAAGGTCGTCTGTGTATCGTATTGATTCACGTCCTATGCCTGGATTACAGGTCCATGGTCTCCACGTGTTCATGGTCATAGAAAACTATGACGGAGGCCTACCTCCAGCAGTAATTGTCCTAAAATTCAAATATTGATCACGATAAATTATGGTCACCCTAGCGGTAAGACACGTGCTAAAACTGTGATATATAATTAAGAAATGTATTTAACTATTTCAACATATAAATGAATACTTATTTATTATTTATTGTAACTGTTTTATTATTTAATTAACAGTAATAGCTATTATTCGCATTTACGTAACAATTTGTTATGTTTTTGTCTATTCTATTTAAATGCATAGTAATTATTATATATTTATTTAATATTCATTATTATACATGTTATGATATATTTAAATAGTTTCACAATAATAATACAAAGGGCGGTCTTATCCCAAAAAGCAATATCATAGAGAGAATCATAATATGGAAAAGGTAGAAGTACAAATAATGGGTAGTTAATGTCTACAAAACATACATATGTACAAACATACATACATTTTTATATAAATATATTGTTAATAAAATTTAAACTGTCTAGAACATTTTAACTGAATGATTATAAGTAAACCATTGAATAATTAAAAGAGTCGTAAAACAAATGTCGAGGTTTAGCTTCTAATCTCACTCCTAAGCCCTGATCCAACTTGACTGGGTCTAAATTATTCGCGGAGAGTTTGGTGAGCAATGACTTTGACCTCGCTTTTGAGATTAATGAGAGCTTAATTATACTTGATTTCTCTTAAACAAATCAAATTAACTTGTTAGTAATACAACGGGTTTTAACGAATAAATTTTTAAGTTAAATTTTAATAATGAATATCATCATACTTCAATCGACACGACTCATCATCTGTACCTTAATAGCTGAAATTTAAGGCACTAGAGGTAATCTATACTGGCCTGAGAAAGTCTCTAACGTAGACCTCTGGAAATGCTGCAGTGAGATGCCGATCGACCAGATCAAACGCCGCAAGTGGAATTGGATAGGCCACACTCTCAGAAGGGACAAGCCCTAGAATGGAATCCTCAAGGAAAGCAAATACGTGGCCGCCCAAAGCAAACCTGGCAGCGGACGATTACTGCAGAAGTAAAGGCAGTTGGAATGACGTGGAGCGAAGTAAAGCACGAGGCTCAAGACCGTTCGGGATGGCGACGTACTGTGGACGCCCTCTGCCCCATCTAGGGGATATAGGAGTAAATGATGAGAGGTAATCTATCCTGCACGCTATGTGACCACCTATCACTTCAACTAGGCCATCCGCTGGACTTCTAGAAACATTAAATACAAGAGTAATCATCCATAACAGCCCTAGTAGTGAATGTCAATGAGAAAATAAAATAGATTAGTGTAGGATGCTATTCAAAATTGACGAAAAAATGTTTGATAAACGAAAGGATTTTCAAAGGTTTATTTCTTATTTGGGTAAAGTAAGCAGAGGATATATATACAGACGTCAATGTTTAAACAATAGAGTTGGATTAAAAAAGCTAAGGATGGATACTCAAAGGCCAATGTATAAAATTTTAAGTCACATTAAAGAGGCAGCAAATGAAGACTCAGAAGTCAATGTCTACAGTAAATCTTTTGTTCATAGTGTTTTGTTTACTATGTCATTAGTATTATGGACATTTCTATTTAGCAATTTTACCTGCCCTGGTAGCATCTGGAACGTTGTTTAATGTGATGCGAATTTGTTCTGAGTTTAATAAAATCTTTTCAGTAGATGTAAATAAAGATCGAAGAAAAGGAATATAAACTGGTCATAAGAATTTGAAGAAATACATTTAAAATAAAACTGTATCACAAACGTAGAATGCAACAAAGGCAAGGTGTGAAAATTCAAGCGAAACATCTCACGTATTCTTGAACAATGTTCGATTCGTGTTTGAGCAAATTCAATAGCAAATATGAAGCGCTCCTCGACTGGCCGCGAGTATGACACCGTATTGTGCAACTTTAGCGATATCAATTTCAGAAAGTGCTGGAATGTGAACAGCATTCGCCGCTACATTTATTGCTTTTCTCCGGCACTATCGAATTACACTTCACTTGTCTGTATTAGAATCGTTTTCATAATAATTTTTTAGTAGTACACTTGCCTTGAAATTAGCTTATCCTTGGGACACAAGGCTTTTATGCTCATAACTAAATGCGTATAGCGTATAGTACGGTGTCAGCAACTCTGATAATTTCCTTGACTAACTAATATGTATTAAAATATGTTAAATTGCCACTCAATAATCTCAGCGGTGTTATTAAAGAAAAGCATCATAACGGTCTCTTCCCTTTAAAATACAATTTAGTAGAATCTTTTTTCCTCCTTATATTTAATTATCATTCCAATATCTTGAACAATATTCTTGAAATCTAAGGGTATTATGATCGCTCACCTATTAATAAAGAGAACTAACTTCATGATTTTTCTACAAGATCGAATTAGCAATGAGGAGATTCCTACATGAATGAAAGTAATGGATGTAGCCTAGTGGATGAGCAAGTCTGAGGTCTGTACTGTTCTTGTTGTTGAGTGCACGAATCTGTGTTACTAGGCTATATTCGATTGGCGCTGCACGATGTTAGCCTTTCTTACTTTCACAGCTTCTTCGAACTCAAGGTTAGCGGATACGAAATGCACGAGCTAATTAAAAAAAAAACACTAGGATGCGTCACCTGCCGTATTGTATTGACTAATTGATATCTTTTCGGCTTTTGGAAGTTCAACGTAGCACGACCATAAGGTAGATACACGACACTAAATGCTTTCTCCAGGTTCTATTAGAAATCTATAAAGAAAACCTGTGTCCAATATTGGACGTTCTGCGACTGAAATAATGATGAAATAAGGTTGTTTATTTAAAACTATGAAAATTAAAATAATAAAAACAAAATGTATTTATTCATTATTGGAACTTTTAACCAAATTCTTATTGATCGTCAACTTTGTTTAATCTATTTTATTCTTGACATTACTATGCTTGGCAAGGTGTTGTCGTTGCGGAGAAGAAACAGGTTCAAACTCCACTCTTTTTATCTAGTATATACATACCTTATTTATAGCAAATTAAAAAGGTTGCAATTAAGATATTAAATTATATTTGTTCCATTGTTGGAATACTAACCTCATGTAGCGATAGTGCTTTTATTCGCTGTGTGAGAACAATGTAAATTAATAACTTTTTTATAGTTCTATTATTATTATCTCTATGTGCTAAAGAGTTTAGGCCTGTCAAGTGCGATCGATTTTTTTTTCTAGAACGGGCTTTTAAAGCAGCATTGATATGATCATTTATAATTTGGTTTGGTAGCAAGCGGATTCTCATAAGTGAAAGTGAACGCCATTGCATTGTAAGGAAGGCTTCTTTAACGTGCGATACTACTCGTAGCTTAAAGCACCGTATCTGGTCCACCTTCCTCTTGTGAACAAGCACGGTGAACCAACGAAATACTGAGAAAATTTTGTCTCATACAAATAAAATGTTTATTTGATGTCAACATAAATATTAAGTATGACATATATTTTAAGAATTTCGCGAAATATTTTTACTACATCCACAAGTTACGGGAGCTCTTCAGACGAAATGCAACAAAAACAAACAAGCACTCTAAAAGAAATGAGTCCCTCGTTAACAAGTAAAAAAGTTGTTTTAAAATTTCTCATATTTCATATTACATCGTTTATTTAAGTCGCATTCGAATATTTATATATTTTGTAAATTTTACACGTGATCTACAACATAAATAACTAAATACATTAATCGTTTATCATAGAGTATAGCTGCATCCAAAATCTTAAAATTTCTAAAAATACTGTGTCTAAAAAACGACTTAATAATTAGTTTTAATAGAAGTAATAGTTTACTAACTTTTATCTTGCCTCGAAGTAAATAATTTAATGTAGATAAAAATACGTTTTTTTTTATTTCAAAGGCCTACAGTGAAAACAAAGGCAGATACGTTCCGTTCCGGCGAAGGATATACTATTTTTTCCCACAACCCCCACCTCACCGCGCTTACCTTAGACACGGCACAGCGATTTCGGTAGCAGTATTATAAATAATGATGCCATTGGAAAGGTTTTAAATTCATAGACGTATTATGGTAATATTATCTAACGCAAAAAGATAATTTCCCTATTTTAATTTTTTTTTAATAAACTCTATGTTTGTTTTAATACAATGGAGTCATTTTCCAATTCAATTCCTGGATAAATGCTCATGTTTTAATTATTTTAAAGCTACAAACAAAGAAATGTTTATCTTATTTTAAATAACAGTGAGTTTGATCGTAAACAATGTTGTATGTAGCACTGTACAGTAGGATACCTTTTATCCGAAAGAAAGTTAAAAAGAAAAAGCTTGTAATTTTTAAACTATGCACTAAAATACATCCTATATACTTATTAGTGTTTTGAAGTAAAATTTTTTGTACTAATATGTGATAGGAAATAGTAAAAACAGTTAAAAATTGAAATAACAAAAAAAATACGATCTTTAAGGGGGATTCCCGTTAATCTGAACAGTTGAGCTATTTCAAATATTTAGAGGCGGACCAAATAAATAATTTAACACGGTAATGCTCTTAAGGTCTGAATAAATTTGCTTGGTGCGGATTTAAATGTAAAATTAGCTAAAACGCGGCAATACTAATCGGGTAAAGACGTTACAAAAATCAATTAAAATCACAAATCGAGACAGTTTTGCTTAACGGAATGGAACTTAGCTACTTTTAGGATTTAGTCTGTAATTACAGTTTTTACAAACATTTATTTATTAAATCTTCTCTCATGTTCAAGTTAACATTATATTAAGTTTAAGTACGATATATTTAATATACAATGTGTTTAGCTTAAAAATTTTTAGCACGTATTTCCTATCACCCTGTATTAAGTAAGCACTATATAATATGTTACATTAATTGGATTGGAATGCGACTGATCCAATGAGAATTTAGATTTAATATTTAGTAAATAATTTTATATGTTCTTTTATATTTTCTTATACCAAATCATTGAAGACAATAAGAGTATTCACCATTCAAAATCCAAATAAAGTATTAAATGTAATTATATTTAAGTCTGGTTTAACTCTGACTTCGAACGAATCACTATTTTTTCTCCATCGTGTTTAACGATCGGTCCAAGGCTTTAATAGTCTTTTTACACTTTTAGAAATACGTGCGTTCCAAGCTGAAATGAATTAAATTGTAATTTCTTTTAGAGCTTATAAAAGTTTTATACCCCTGAAAGCTCAGGAAAAATTAAGGGTAAGTGATCTATTACTTTCAAAGTGCTGCGCTTCGGTGTAAATGAATAAATCAGTGATAGTAAATTTTGTTAATACTGTCGCTTTAATCAAAATTGAATATAAGATATAGAGAGTTGAATAAATAGAGATAAAAGAGATAATAGAAACTACGCAGTATTGTTTTTCTATACATTATACACTTAAAATCTTAAACAATACTAAAGTATAATTAAATTTCAATTAGTCTTTTGGAGATTTAATTTATAAAATTATTATAACAAGTAAACTATTTATTACATAGAATTATAAAATAAATGTATTGTAAACTATGAACGTAAAATATAATACGTCATTTATTTAACCTTTCCAGCTTTTACAGCTTCTTCAGAATCAAGGATCGCGGTTCCGAAATCCGAGAGCTTTAGAATAAAAAAATCTACGTCAAATGTGACGCTCGACTTGTTTATATGTTAGTAAATGTAAAAAAGTAGATCAAAATTATAAAGCAATGTTTTGATTGAATAATTGTCAATCTGTCAAAACATCTTATTCACGTTTAGTATTTATGTTTCTCTAAAGGCATTACTTACGTCTCGTCCATTTAGCAACCACGTGAGATTAGCTGGCGGATCCGCTGGTGGAGAAGAACATTGCGCTCGAAGAGAATCGCCTGATGCGTACCAGCCTTTCTCCGCTTTGATCGATGGCTTCTCTGGTGGTAGTTCTGTAAACAAAAGAAGAAATTTCATCTTTATTACCATCATTTCAACCACGATGAAGTCTGCTGGTCTTAGGCCTCCCTCATATATTTACAACAGGACTATTTGAAAGCCTCTATCCAGGGTATTCCGATGACCTGAATAAGTATATCCACCTTGTGAGCAGAATCACTACCAGCTCGTGGTCTACACATGTGGACTTTCAGGTCCCAGCTGCCATCTATTCTGCGCGCAATATGGCCACTAGTACTTGTAAATAATTATAACAAGAAACCTATGTCCGATATGGGGTTGATATCGGAAAAAAACGTAAAATGAAAGATAAATTAAATAATTAAACAAGAATGAATTTTTTAATGTTTTATAGCATTTTTACATAGGTTTCTTGTTATAAAGGTATTGCAGTTACAAAGATTAAACTGTATATATAATTATAAATATATTTTTGAGTTAAAAACAAAATATATTAGAATATAAATTGTCGTATTCACTATATAAATTATATTATAAGGAAGAAACTTTCGCATATATTATGACCCAGTGGAGTTTGTATTGAAATATATCAACAATCAGTTTTCATTATAAAGGCGTATGGTAAACTTTCTGTATGTCTAATACATATTATTATTGTTAATAATCGATTCAAATAAGTTTTTTTTGTATTCTCTTTTCTATTGTGTTTCTTTATTCGTTGAAATTATTATTATTAGTTGTAATTAAAATCATTGTATTGTATATAAATGTCGAGCTCTGATACTATTTATGAAGCCAATTTATCAATTACAACAATCTTGGAGTGATCGTATATACGTATACATAAAATGTTAACAGGAAAAGACAACCAAGAAAACCTATGAACTTTTGAATTAGTATATAATTTAGGATTGAAGGTTAATTTCTAAGAACCTATTTGATAAAGAAGGTATTTTATTAAATAATACATTTTTTTTCTGTCTTACTTATCCTTACTTAGTTTCTGAGAAAGAAGACAACGCGTTGTTTGTATAGCTCATTCTTTCCCAAAGTGGGGCCCACGCCATATAAATGTTCAATTTGATTGTTAAAGAGGGCAAAAAGTAAATTCGATACAAGTTTAACTTTTTCGCTTTAATATTTATATATATTTGCGCTGATCTATGTATGACAATGATTTTAAAACAGAGGACATCATGTTTAATTACGAAACATGTTTTTTTCCTGTAAGACCTAAGAGATATTGGTCAAGATGCTCAGAGGCAAAAATAAATAAATTACATCTAAGCCAGGGTTTCTTAAACTATGAATTTTGCCCAAATGGGGGTCGCGTAGCAAAATTCTGGGGTCGAGATATTTTAATGTCAAATATTTATTTATACCATTTTATAACATTACTAGAGTTGGCGGAATACAGTGTACTTGCAGCGTCTAGACACGCGAATTTGTTAAATGTTTTAAACTAATATAAATACAATTTCTGTACTTTCTTGTGCAATTTTTAATTTTAGATTTTTGTGTGTTTCAAAACGAATTCCAAAACTATATTTTTTCATATGTATATGTATATTGTTAGCAAATAAATAAAATATCAAAAAATGTTAATTTATTTTTATTTTATATTTGTATGGGGTCGTCAAGAAACTCGCGATCATAAATGGGGTCGTGAATGAGAAAAGTTTAAGAAGCCCTGATCTAAGCGAACTGCATCCGTATATTTCCTGTTTACACTCTAGCGAATGTGAAATGTACGTGGAACAACAAAACGTAAGGATTAAACATAAACTACACATGTAAACAAACGTGCTCCTTGAAAAGGTCAAAGTATTAGCTTTCCCCGCCCCGGGTGTATAAAGATTTGTTATAATCCCTTCAGGGGCTTCCACGAGCGAACTGGTTAGGTGAACGCAATTATGAATTAAGACTAACATTAAACAACTTAAGTAAATTTCCAAGAACTCCCTCCGCATGTATAATAAACCACACTCGTGTTGATTTATTGTATTATAAGTAAGTAAGATAATTATATTGATACGAAAGTTTTATATCACGTTTTAAGTAGGTTTATTTTCTGAGATAGATAGACTAGAATAATATGTATATATATACATATACATACATATTTGTTTACAATGTTTTCTTTCACCACTTTAGAGCAGCTTTTATACAGAGTTATTAATTAAAGGTGTGAATGATAGTGAACATGTTTGAAAAATATAAACTCTTTATTTATTCTTTTAAATCATATTCATCCCTTTTAAAGTAAACCCTGTCCAATAAAATGCTTGCCAAGGCTTCTTGCAGTTCTTGAAACAGTCAGAATAGTCTTTCCGGTAGAGCCTTCAAGATCTTCTTCGATTCAGTTTTTATCTTCTCAATTGTGTAAATGACATGTCCGCATTGGTTTTTTAAGTTGCCTGAATATTCAGAAAGAATCACACGGAACCTAATCAGACGAATATAGTTATTTAATAACAATATCATTGAAGATTTGTGACGCTTTTTTTTCCAAAATTTAAGTCACTTTGACAACAATCTAGGCTTAACGCGTTTAAAAAAATTGAAATATTTGACAAAAACACGTGTAATTTGGTAATAATTAAACCTGTTGACAATCAGAGGTTAAGAAAATCTTATTGACTATTGACAGTCCTACCAACTTAGAAAATAAAATGCCCGGAAGCTTTTAATGACAATTTCAAATTACTTTTTGATCACAGTAGTAAAACGTATTTGCTGTCAAATAATGAATGTTATAATCTAGTCATAAATCAATGGTTTCAGAAATATTAAACCATGTAATGATATTTTAATGATAAAATGCGTTTTAAAAATAAATGGCTTTGTATTATTCGAAGCTATTATTCTAAGCTAATGTATTATATTTCAGAGTAATTATTTTACACAGGGTGATTTAAAATATTGGTATCGTAGGCCTTAAAGTTCTGGGGCGGAGACCACGGTATGTGCTGTGTTTAAGTCTTTAGAATCTATGGTCTGTTGAAAATTAATGGAAGAAGGCTATATTCAACAATAGACGTTTTGCGACTTAAATTATGATAATATAATTTTTTAATGGAATCAGGCGTTACCTTGCGGAAGTCCACCATAAGTAAGAAAAGGACCAATATTTAGCCACTTCCGCACATGCAGTGATAGTCATACAACAAAGTGCACCGCCCGCCGACCCGCTGATAAATGCGTATGCGGCAAACAGTGCGAATTACACAACTGCCACCGCCAAATCACTCAACATGTGTTTCACCCCTCCACGGGGCATCTTCAGGAGTTATGTTACACCAATTAGTGCCAATGAATTTGACTCTGTGTTTGGCACTAATCGGTGTAACATAACTCCTGAAGATGCCCCGTGCCTCGGCTAAATATTGGTCCTTTTCTTACTTAATATAAATTTTGTTTCATATGTGAATTTTTGTATAATGAAAATACAAAATATATTACCTTAGTATATGTTTATGTTTTACTTCGTTAAAATAAGTCCTGAAAATCCTATCTGAAACTCTGCTGAAATATAGTTCATTGTGAGCAAGGAGCGCGGTCCTCGTGAATTTCCATATGAGAGCCTTTTGAGACAAATTTGGCCGGATGAGGGGACTTAAGATGAATGTATGGCAGAACATTTCGCTTCAGAATCCTCACGAAAGGAATTATTTATAAAACTGTTAAGCAATGGAAAAATTATATTACATTATATGAATTTTATTACTGACATATATTTTTACTTCTTCGTCTTTATTTGTAATGCATTGTATATTCGAGTATCTGTGGCTGCGACTTTGTCCGCTTGGAATTCAACAAAAAAACATTGTCTTTTTTTTTCGTTCCAGTTTTTTTTTTAATAAAAATAAGTAACCTAATTTACTCTTTATTATATTACCTATCTGCCAGTATAAATCCCGTAAAAATCAGTCCAGTCATTTTGGAGATTAGCCGGAATAAACAAACATATAGAGAGACAAAAATTTAAAAATTATAATTTTGGTATATGTTCCGTATATATATTTTCACAAGTCTGTAGTAAAATGCGTATATTTTAATATTACAAACAGAAACCACAATTATATTTATTTATATGTATAGAATTAGTGTGCCCGCGATTTCGTCCGCGAAAATTTTATCAAACAAAATATTTTGATTATTTAGTTTCTTTTCGTATAAAGATTTTTTTCTAAAATAAAAGCCTAGCCTTTGTTACTCCTTATTACATCAGCTACTTGGTAATATAAGCCCCAGAAGATTAGCTGGTATAAACAGACAGACAAAATAATTTTAAAGAATGTAATTTTTGTATATTTACCGTATATATTTTATCATGTGGTAAAATGCATTCATTTGCATGAAGTAAAATGCGGTTATTTTAATATTATATACAGATTATTCAATTTTATTTATTTGAATAAATAGAGTTAATAATTTGAGACGAGACATCATTACCATCATACCTTCAGTCAGAGGTCCAGTGGTGGACAAGGGCTTGAAATAAGACCGTCATTTATACATAACGATATATAAACAATCTGTTGCATCCATTAGACATGCAATTACTGTACAAGTTTTTTGTTATTTTTACTAAAGTGTCATTAATCTAGTATCGACAAAAAAAAACATTTACTTGTCACGTAACCTTCATCTTGAGTCTCTCTGGTAATATTGACTTTAATCACTACTTCATTGCAATACAATTCAATTGTTCTTAGATTGCGCTCCCCGTCATATGAGGATGATCAAAAATCGTTCCGAATTCAAAATTATGGCTTCAATGTTTTATTTCACAAGCCTACGGAATCGTCACAATAATTGCGATTTATTACATACTATGATAATGAATTTATTAAATATATGTTTAGTATAACATTGTATATAGTTAAATAAGAAAGGACCAATATCTAGCCACCTTCGCACATGCAGTGGTTGTCGTGCATGAAAGTGCACCGCCCGCCAGCCCCCTCGTAAATGCGCATGCGACAGACAATGTTGTTACACAGATTAGTGCTAAACACCGAGTCTAGCACTAATCTGTGTAACAACTCCTGAAGATGCCCCGTGGAGGGGTGAAACACGTGTCGAGTGAATTTACGGTGGCGGTTGTGTAGTTGGCATTGTCTGTCGCATGCGCATTTACGAGCGGGCTGGCGGGCGGTGCACTTTCATGCACGACAACCACTGCATGTGCGGAGGTGGCTAGATATTGGTCCTTTCTTATTTAGGATGGACTTCCGCAATGTAACGCCTGAATCCATTAAATATTGTATATAGTTATATTATAGTCAAGTATAATAAATAAAATTTATCAGTTTACTTATACCAGATTCATAGACATAACTCTACACGACGTCTGTGGTGGTGGTAACTATTGTACCACCACCACAAACGTCAACTCTAAGGCATGGGTCTGTCCTAGAAATATATATGTAGGGAGATCAAGATTCGATCGATAAGATCGCATTGTGGTATTATGTTACGCAGAGGGCGTTACTGTCCATCCTATAGAAACTTGTTTCTGAATAGTGTAAAAAATGTGAATTGTATAAGTTTGTATTGAATTGAACCTGTGTCCTACGAGCGCAGGTCTTAATTCTCTACCACTGGGCCAACACTGCACAGTGCCTTAAAATTTGATTTTTTACTTTCATTAAGATGCACATGTGAAATCAATATTATTTTATTGAACTGTAAACTATACCTTGTATTGATAAAAATACATTCGGTATTAAGTTAGCCGTTATGTATTTTATAGTGTAAAAATAAAAAAATATTCGAACTTTAAAAAAGAAAAAAAAATACAGATAGAAATAATTTCGTACATACTCTGTATTTATAAGCTCGTTTTTCAGTTTAATTGACTCATACAAGCATTATGCGTCCGATCGTTTTGCTTATTTGAAAGACTTTTTTTTTTCATTTCAATGAAATTTTTCAAATTAAATTCTACCCACGTCTTTTGAGATATTAAAGTTATACCCGTTTGCAGCAAACCTCATATTTAGTTTTTTTTCTCTCGGAATATAGAATAGTAATATGAAATCACAGGTGGTGCCGTAAAAAGGCACGGGTCGACTTTGTAATTCAAATACGGACCTGTTAAGTTTACCGAGAAAGTTATGTTGCTAAACTAAAATGTATAATATGAACCAACGCAAACACCGTTTTCCATCGTACAATTTCAAAAGTGGTCAATATATAGCTTAACATATATATATATATATATATATATATATATATGAGTGTGCATTAATTATATACGATAGCTTCTTCTCACAATCGCCAAACCGCTTGCTAAGCGTGGCGATTTAAATTTATCCCCCCATAGATATCTTTGAGGGTGGCCTGTACCTTGCAGTGGATATCTTTGAGCTAAAAGAATGACGAATATAGAGCACATTAATCGAAAACCTATAAAGCTTTTATGTCTATTTCTAATCAATCAAACATTAACACAAAAATGTACAAAGTCTGCAGTATATCTATACTACCATTTGGTTAACAGTAATCTATATTAATATGTATCAATTCGAATTTTGAAAACGCTTTTGTTTACTGTATCATCATTACGTTGTGTATTATTTGTGAAACTACTGATATTTGGACTTTTTTAATTTTTATTTATATACTTACAAGAAATTGAAAATGAAGGTTTAGACGGAGCGGAAAGGTCCGTGAACTCTACTCAGATGAAGCTGTAAAAGCCTTAAGGCTAGCAGCATCAACATCAACAGAGAAAAAGGACAAAAAAATAATAATCGCGTAAAAGTAGATATTATTAAAGCATATATTATCCCTTCAGTCTCAGTCACAACAAATATTTGTATAAAATATAGTATAAAATACCACTTATGCATGCATTTCTTCCATAGAATTAGCCCAAAATCAAAGACGAAGGTAGCATAACTTTGTAGTAAAGTCTTTCTGAAATCAGCAACTCTTCTCTCTCCTCTAGCAACTCTCGTCACGTTGGTCTAATTCTTGGCTTTATTATTATTTAAGTTTAAGTAAATCTTAACACTGTTAAGTGCCTAAACTGTTTCATTCTAATGTACATTGCGATCTTATTTCTATTTACCGTCTGACTGCTCACAATTTACATGACTGTCGTGTCCAACGAACCGTTTGTAAGAGCAAATATTGCCGACTCAACGCCGACGAAAATCCGAAATTACAGCAAGAACAATATTTAACGTTTATAAACTTGATTTGTGTACTCTCTTTGATTTTATTGCGTATAGTTTATTTATAAGAAAAATAACATACATCGAAATAACTTCAGTAAAGTTTTCGTGATTCACTGTTTATGTTTACCGAAGTAAAACATGAATAATCATACATTGAATAACTTTAACAATATGATAAGCGTACTATCGAGTTTCGTGGTTTAGCTATGGCACCCTTGCGGTTAAGCAATGTAAATTAAAATGATATATACAAAATTCAAATACCAGAAACCAGCAAAATACCGGTCTAGGATAGCTGAGAGAATAGAGAAGGAGAACTGCCTCACTGATGAATAAAAAGGAGTGTCGCCAGACTTTTATGGAGTTCTGGGAAAAGTTAATAAGAAAAACAAAAAAAAAGTAGAAAAGAATAATGAAAATAATAAACTATAGTGATGAAGTAGCTGGTAAAAGGAAGGTTGGTAGGAGAAAGAAGTCGTGGCTTCGTAACATTAGAGAGTGGACCGGAATCGCCAGCGCTGCTGAGCTATTACGCAGAACCAAAAATAAGGAAGAGAGCAGGAAGCTGATAGCCAACCTCCACTAGTTGGAGAGGCACTTCAAGAAGAAGAAGATGAAATAGCCGATTATAGAAATCTAAATTAAGTGCAAAAAGATAGCAATAAAGTAAATAATAATATCATAAGTTAATAATAATTAAGTATTTTTAATATGTACATTTAACACGAATATAAAGAACGCGTTTATTATCTATAATAAGACAAGTCGTATTTATATTATCCCATTTCCTATCCCATCGCTACCGAGCAAGAGAAATGGAAAGAATAACAAACGTGAATAAATATTATTGGCTTCTACAAGCACTTATTAAGAAAATGAAAATATAATTGGTGACAGTGATATTAGGCATAAACAATCTTATAATTGCATTATTATATTAGACCACCTCGTTTATTTTAGTGCCTTTTGATGTTTTATTCCAGGGTTCCTATATTCTTGATGTTTAGGACACCATTACCTCTTGAGGGAAGGACAGAGTCATGTGAGATTTCTTTCCCATAAAACACCTTTCCTCATCATCCTTTGCGTTAGTTAGGGACTCCGGTATATCAACACGCTTCAGACCTTCGGTCTACGTTAATTGAGATAGCCTATACCATTGTACGCGTACTTCACTACACTTCAATTCAGTACAGATACTAGCTGAACATTATCATAGACTTTTTCCGGCAATTTTTTATTGTAAATTGTAATAATCAATCGAAAATTTTGTAAAATTGGTACGTAAAGGTAACATTTATTTTTAACTATGTTTCATGAAAGTCATTATTAACAGACAATAATTATAATTTAATATGTTGCAGCGCCATTTGTTAATGAGTTACAACATTTTTTTTGGGGGATATCTCATTCGCCCCTGTCATATATCGAGCAGGGACGTTGCAACTCGGGTAAAGTATTTTTTTATTTTATTCTTTTATTTCACTTTCTCCTTTCATTCTTCACAATCTCTTTTGTACCAATTTTCTTCTGTCCTTCACAATCTCTTTCTTTCTTCATATTTAAATCTTTTCTCGTGCATCACCTTCCTCCCCGAGAATTCATTACTAGACCACAGTTGGTTGCATTATCACAGTTTTGACTCAATTTTTCTGGATCTTATAATCCGTTCTTGTTTACTAAACCTATATTGACTTTATTTGTGACTAACTTGGGGTCCCGCTTGACCCTATTTGACTTACTTTTGAGTCTTATTCTCTTCCATTATTAATTGTAGTAATTTTTTGTAGAACTCTATAGAGTTACTCTATCGGGGATAGCCTATGGATTTTCTTCGGTTAGAAATATAAATAAATGTCAATTTTCGCAGTGATCAGAAAAATGCTAAGATAGAAGGTTGTATATACAAATCATTTATCTACGTGTTTATGTATTTTTATAAGTAAACGTATGTATATATGACAAACATATAAAAAATACACACGAAAAACATGTCGCTTCTCACGCAATCCCCTACTCAGATGTCCCCCTATTGTAACTACTTTACTCACTCCTCCTTCGCAATACGATCTATCCTTCACAGGAACGCGCTCCCCCTCGATATTAGGATGATCAGGAATCGTTGCGCATTTAAAGCGAAAGTTCGAAGGTTGTTACTTGATGGGCTGAAGGAATCGTCACGATAGTTGGATTTTATTATTTATTATATTTATGTAAATAGTATATGTAGATATTTAAATATATATAAATAAATATCATTGTATATTTATATATAATTATATTAACGAGTACCCATAAATATATTTAAATTAGTTGTTTTTATTCTTCTTAATTTGATTTTATTTTACCTACCTTTATTTATTAGAGAGAGATTATTTATATAGGTAGAGAATGTCTTCGGAATTGAGGTCGCCGTTATACATAAAATGTATATAAAGTATTTAAATAAATATATGTACATATATTATTATAGTGTTTGTATGTAGATACTGTAGTTCAGATAAGGTATTTATAAGCAATATTCATGTGCACATACGTATGTGTACATACATATATACATATGTGTATATATGTGTATAAATATATATATATATATATATATATATATATATACACATATAAATACCTGTTTTAACTCTGTCTCACGCTCACGAGCTACAGAGAGCTATGCTCGGGATATCAGTACTAGATTGAATTAGGAATGAAAAGATCTATAGGCCATAAATAGTAATAGACACAAACTTGTGAATTGGGCCTGAGAATAGACGGCTCGTGAAGTTTAAAGTTTAAGGTCTTCGAAAAACAGTAGATGCAGGTCATTTCCAACCTTGTCAAGCAAGTTGTGGAAGTCCAACGAACGAAATGATGAGTGTAGTGATATATTTTATAATAATAAAATTTTACTGTTTCATTTACAAAATCGCAATAGGCGTGAATGTTGTATTAGATATACATGCGAATAAGTTAACAACTAAGCAGTGAGAATAAAAGAGTGTTTATGATAACAATATGTCGTAACTTGGCGCCTCGCAAACCTGATTTTGTTGTGTAGAACATTATTAGATTGCATGACAAAGGACGTAAAACTCCCATCCGTTACGGCTAAAACGTCAAACAAAATACTCTATCACGTTTTTACGTAATATTATCCGTCTCGAGTTTTAATGGTTCTATGAAAAACATTTACTATTTGAAATTAACTTCAATTTATTTAATTATTTGCTGTTAATATTACTGTAAAATTATTGCATAGAGAATAACAAATAAATAAAATTTCAGTATCTTTTATCTATTGCATATGAACATATGTATAGTTTTTTGTCAATCATTCTGTCCGTTTCGGCTAATATCTCGACTTATATAAGACTTCTTTTATTTAAAAAAAAAAATTAACGCAAAAAAAGAAAACTGATGAACTATTTTTTTTGTTAAATTCAACGTGGACGTGGTCGCGGGCATATATAGTAGTAAATAAAAATATTTCGGGATTAAGTAAGAAAAGGATTAATATATAGCTACTTCCGCTATGTAGCAGTAGTCGTGCAATAAAGTGCACCGTCCGTCAACCCGCTGATAAAAGCTAAAAGTAACACCTGAATCTATTAGATATTTAAGATCTGCTTGAGTAGCTTAACAGGCGCGTTTGTACATCGAAAAAAGCATTTATCAGCGGACTGGCGGGCGGTGCGCTTTATTGCACGACTACTGCTACATAGCGGAAGTAGCTATTTATTAGTCGTTTTCGTACTTAGGATGGACTTTCGCAAAGTAACGCCTAAATCTATTAGATATTTGTTTCGAGATTGATTAAATTATTAATTAATTTAATTACGCTATAATTAACAACAATAAATAAGCTTTCTATTTTGTACAAAAGACTTTGGTAATAATTTTATAGGTCTAAATACTTTATTGACATGGATACATTTCACAGTTTATTTTACTTAACACGTGACAACATACATAACACGAGACGTTCATTACAAGGCATATGCCTACCCAAAGGATATCTATAGGGGATATATCATAATCGCCACGCTTGGCAGACGAATTAGCGATCTCAGTGTGGTATTATAGTACGCAGACGACGCTGATTTCACCTCTGGAAACTTCTGTGTGATCGGCAATAGTACATAATTATTGAACAAAGTATGCGTAAATAATACTGTATCTCGGGAATAGAACCCGCGATCTGCGACCGCAAGTGTTTTACCGTTTTGCTACTAACTTACTTTACAACTTTTTATTTAACTTACTTTTACCGTTGTGCTACTAATACTAGATTTATACGAGTGCTAAAAACATAATAATAAATTTTAACATAAAATCATAGTACGCATGTGTTCAGGCTCAACACAGATGAGTTGTTACGACTAATAATTGGTTTCTATCGTTGATGATGACGTGAACATGTCTTCAGGGTCAAAGTGACGATCTACTGAATCTGCGTGCTCATAGTGCATATGCTCTTGGTGCCGTATAGCAGTCAAACGGTTAATATTGTTTTAAATATATGCATTTTAGTGTTACATTTTATTCCCTTTTTAATTCACCTTAAATTTTTATTTTAAATTTAAAAAAAATCTTGTCTTTTATTAAACAGGACTTTTATTGGTGCCTTGTATTTTTAACATTTTCTCTCCCTATGATAACTATATGTTGAGCATGTGTACATATATTTAAAACTAAAGCATAATTTCTAAGATAAGTTAATATAAACGAAAAACTTAAAACACTATTGTTATTTTCATATAATATTTAAAAATGTATACTATATTTACTATAGTTAATAATATAACAATAATTTTAATAAGAAAACCGAAAAAGCTAAACACAAACTATAAGTAAATCGCGCATAAATATTTTCATAAAAACACAAAAGGGTTCATGTTTTGTTCTTATAGGTAGTCGTCTCAAAGGGGATGTTGTAAAATGAGCGGAGAGTAGAGGAAACGCAAAAATATGCAAATATTGTACACGAGGGGCTTTCCAAACAAATTCGGGCGGATAAGGGGCCTCGAGGAAGAATGTATGCCTCAACGTTTTGCTTGCAAACCCACATGTTCTCATCATTTTGACACACATCGTCATATTTATTGCGAAATAGAACCTTTTTAGAACGTTTTAAAGGACTTCATATCAATTTAATTGGCATTCTTTAAATGTATTTCATCTTAATATTATAACAAATAAGTACTTTACCTACTTTAAAAACTTTTTAAGACATTAATAGTAAAATATGTAAATTTTTAATCACCTGCTAATTGACTGTAGTTATGTAACAAAGAAGCAGTAAACAGATGAGCAGTATCTCATAAAGGAGGTTGTCGCTGGGGTCTTAAAGTTTTGAAGTACAGATCACAGGCATATAAGCGTCGCGTGCCCCCAACCACAAGCTGGATGAGACCTTGTGTGTAGAGCCTGTCCAGACGTGGACATTCTACAACTATGATGATTATTATGACTACGTTGTTAGGATTATATTTTTCCTCCGTGTGTTATTTTAAACTTTACAATATGATTGTTTATAAATGTAAAAGGATAAATAATATATGCGTGAACGTATAACTCTTTTGTCCCTTTGAAATGTTACATTAATTTATTTTTTCTATTATATTGCGATGTGTCTATAAGTTCTGATAGTAAAAAGAATTTAAACTATGATAGATAGTAAACCATAATTAATTTTAATAATCCGAACTTTGAAAAGGCTTTTTCGTACTCTGCTCTCATTACGTTGTTTATCATTCTGAAACCATTAACATCTAGATAGGGTGTACCATACATAAATTGACAATAAATGAACTATACAATTACCCATTCAAAGCTTTTTCATCTATAACCGATCATCCTGTATAATATAATAAAATACAGAATGAAAGACGCTCGCGGACGACATTTTTTCAAGTACCGACACGCGTGTCAATCGAACAAATAAACTGTCAAACCTTACATCCTGTCATCTATTGTCACATCGTTTAGTTATTGCAATGAAAGTGTGAAAACATTGGAATTGGGTAAACATTACTTAAGATATCTCTAATATTGACGATTGCTTCCAAATCTCGTTAAACTGTATTTTACCAATGTGAACTTCTAACGAAGTATAAACTATTCTTTAAAGTTAATAGTTATATTTTAATATTTACTAAGTCATTAATTTAGGTTTGTACATGTTGTATTTTTAATACAAAACGCATATCTGTTACGACATATTCCTAATTTAAAATAAAACTGTCAGTCGGAAAGTCAGTGCATTCGGTACATTCGGTGCATTCAGTGCAAGTGACATCGAACTCGGTGAGAATAATTGAATTTTCAAGTTGGCATCTATTGCGTTCGACTAGGGATTGCCTGAATTCTACGTTTTGACTGTACTGTAAATAATGTTGGATTAAAAATTATATTCTATTACTGACTTTATAGCTTTGACGAGTTTATTATATTTTTTTGCAATTATTAATACTGAGTCATCTCATCCCATCGTTCGTGCAAACGATGACCATTGGGACCGAGAGGTTCCCGAGTGGCGACCACGAGCCGATAGACGAGGCGCCCACTAAGTCGACCAACTACATGGTTAAGTTTTCGAGAACCAGCTGGATATGGGCATCGTAGTACCGGTATTCATGGCGATCTTTAACCTTTAACTGTGGACGCGCGGTCTCACAGACCGCTTGCAGTTTGTAATTTTTGTGTTTACCCCTTTCCCCTTGCTCCCTGCGTTTAATGCTCTCAGTAGCTTTAGTTTTGGCGCCGAAACGTATGATGAGTTGAGAGGTTGTGTCGGAGGCCACAAATTAGCTGAGTTATTTTACTTTATACTTAAACCGCGGTCTGTCGGACCGCACGTCCTCGTTTCCTGCGTAAATAATATAAAAGGTGACTTTGTTTAATTTGATTGTTTTATGTTATTTTCATTCAAAATGTCAATGAATATTGAACGAGAAGATGGCCTATGCTCATTTTATATCGCATTCTTGATTTGTGTGGTATAAATGCTCATATACTATACAATGAGCATCAGAGCAAAAAATAGAAAGAGGAGTGTTCCTAAAAAATAGCACGATCTTTAGTCGTTCCGCATATGCAAAGACGAGTATACAATAAAATCAAATGAATTGAAAATGCCAATAGTTAATATAATAATATAATATAATAATAGACAATACAAAAGTTTTAGGAGCAGATATGCTCCTAAATGAACCCCCCAGCCAGGAGAGTGATTCATTAAAGGGAAAAACATGTCGTCTTCGTCCACCAAAACTAAAGAGAAAGTCAAATTACATTTGTATAAGTTGTATGCAAGTCATATGTTTACAGTGTTCCAAACCCTTGTGCAAGGACTGCCAATAATTTTATACAAATTGGAACAATGTCAAAAATTTTGTATTTTAATTTGAGAAGACTTTTATTCCTTTTTATATTAGATTATACCCTAGATTTATAGATTTGATTGTTATTTTTTCTAAAAAGTTTAAATCATTCAAGTTTTTCGTCCTAAACTTGATCTCTAGTAAATGTACGCCAAAAAGTACCTTTAATTGTTAGTATGTTTTATTTTATTTACAAATAAAGAAAGATTGATTAAAGGACTCGAAATTATTAAATTTTAATATATCTAAAATACAGTAAATACAAAACTGTACAAATAAAGTTAAAATTTACGTAATATTTGGACTTCAGAACATAGCGGTCCGAGAGACCGCGCGTCCAAGGTAGTGTGACAAAAAAATGACGTCCATAGTTAAAGGTTAAGGGCACGTCTATGACTTACAGCAGGAACCCATCGGCTGAAAAGAAAAAGATATTTAATGGAATCAGGCGTTACCTTGCGGAAGTCCATCCTAAGTAAGAAAAGGACCAATATTTAGCCACTTCTGCATATGCAGTGGTAGTCGTGCAACAAAGTGCACCGCCCGCCAGCCCGCTGATAAATGCGTATGCGGCAAACAATGCGAATTACACAACCGCCACCGTTAATTCACTCAACACGTGTCACCCCTCCACGGGGCATCTTCAGGAGTTATGTTACTATATTATTACTACTGCGTGTGCGGAAGAGGCTAAATATTGGTCCTTTTCTTACTTAAGAAGAAGATAGGTTGCCCCAATAGATATCTAAAAGGATCGATTGAAAGCAACCGGCATCCAGAGCATTCCGACAATTTAAATGTGGTATTCTATCCACCTTGAGACGAACGTCACTTTTGATAAAGCCTCTTTTGATGAACTTCATTAGAATAGTAATACAATATTAAGCATCCGCACTGCACTAAGACGTCAATCCGTTTCATTTTGCTATAAGCGTAAAAAAATTGAAAGGCTTTGTTTGTTCACGAAAAATGTTCACAACAATGGATCGCACATCATCTCAACGTTTCATTGTTAAAGTGCATGATGGAACTAAATTCTGTATCCTTTGTAGACAATTTCCAAAATGCACCGTGTAAACCACCTTGATACTTGTATACCATTGTTACACTCGTTGGAAAATCACTCTTAAGGCGTACCATATATTAATTGACATTAGATTTAAATTGTCCACTTTAAAACTTTTACACTTCTTACCAATCACCCTGTATGTCACCATCCTAGTGTCTGAATGCTGAGAGATTTTCTCAGTCCATCCTTGACCCCTATTTTAATAAGTTTTTTATTTACTTTTTTTATTTCCACCCATAACATACATTTGATATTTTAGTCGCGTAAATACAGTTAACTAATTAGTCTAATGTTAGTATGGTTAGTTTTTACTTTGATGAGGATTCCTTTTGGGTGAAAGCCTCCGTTTTTAAGTTCCAGAATTCTCTGTTTTCAGCAAGTGTCGTCCAAATGTGTCCTGCTGTTGTTTAATATGTTATTAAAGTTTTATGGCTAATGTAATATAAGGTAGTTTATAAATATATTTCCCGTGTGCATATTTCCTAGTTGTTTAAGTTTAAAGAAAAGTAAACAAATTTACATCGTCGCCAGTGCTTTCAATTACCTGAATTTCAGCTCGGTGCATTATTAAACGGCGCGCTAGACTCACAAAGCACGGCGGGAGGCAACCACACCGCTTCAGTAATCCTCGTATTTAGTATTTCGCAGTGGCCGCGGAATAATACGGGCACAGGTGGCGCCGTAGAAAGACGAAAGTTGACTTTGTAATTCAAATCCGACCCTGCGACGGGTATCCAGTTAAAACGTATGCTAAAATTTAATTGGCAAAACTAGTTCAACAAATTAATTTCTGTAATATTGCATGCGTCGGTTAAACTTTGCATTCAGAATTTAATCTTTGGTTTTTCCTATACAATACTAAATTTCTCTGGGTTCTCGATTAATTATTATTCATATTCTTCACTATTTAAACCAGTATCTCTTTTTTATCTATTTCATTTATTTATTTACTATACCAAGCAATCTGTAATACATATAATTATAATAATAACAATTATTTCAAGTGTAATCGTGCCACGACCGACCACACATGCAACGATAGCGATTCGAAAAAAAGTCACATTATAAAGCAATCAAAAAATCAAGGCAGTAAACAGTTAACAATTAAGAACTTTATATATATATATATGTATATATATATATATATATATATATATATATATATATATATATATATATATTTCTTAGAAAAAATAAAAAATATCTGTGTGTAAGATATTCGTTCAAAGCAATATACGAGTAAGTCCAAAGAACCAGCAAAAAGTTTATGCTCGCGCACACTACGTCTCAACTGTTTAACCCTTAAATGCACATTGCATTCAATAATGCCTAATCAAAAAGATCTTGTAAAAAATGTTTATTTTCAACCAATAGACTGTAATTATAAGGTTAAATAATTAATTTTCTTTACATTATTATACTTATATTATATGTTATTACAGACATTTATTACGTAAGGATCTTCAGTGAAAGGTATCATATCCAAGTTATAATTAAGAGTTTTAATACATTGGAGTAAAGATGGAACAGAACCAGAGTGGAGCCGTGTAGCCTTGTGATTAAATAGCGACGAAGTTGTCCGGTCATTTGATCACCACCTGATGATCGGCGTAAACTATTTTACAGCGAGTTTGGTTTCTCTTTCACCATTCATCTTCTTTTTGCAGAAAAAGCACGACATCCCAGAATAAGAGGGGGTGGTACTATTCTTCAAGGTGGACCCGAACGCCATTATTTAAATAACACTACTTTCATTTTACAATATTTACGAGTATAAATATAATATTACTCCCAAGTTGCATCGTACGTGTTATATTCTCTAAATACATTATACTTTAAGTCCGCTTTTAGTATATTTTCTTACGTCTGCGTAATTCGTGTGAAATATTTAATGTTAGTTATTTTTGAGTACATACGGAAACGTAAACCCAACGGCCCCCGGGTAGTAGGAGTACGTGACGTAGATTCAGTATTAGGTTCTTTGAAATGTCACATATAAGCGTTTAAAGAGACGGAAATATTTCGAATAAAATCTCAGAGTAGTAGAGTTTGACTATATACCTATACGTACAGCAACGAAACAAATATACAATACGGTAGGAACGGTTCTTCAAAACAATGACCAGGTTCTTTATAAAAGAAAATAAATATCAAATGCTCAACAAGTTATATTACAGATATGTACCTATTTGTTGCTCAATTGTTTCACACTACACCTGGAAGACTACGGTCTGTAGCGCTTGGGCAGCGAATTGAAATAAAATAATGTAGCAACTAATATATAATTGAGTATTCCAAATTGTATTGTTAATGTGTATAAATTTTAGCTGTATTTACCCATAAGAGAAAATTGTGTAAGAAAAATTGTAAAAAATTATAAAACGCTGTCGTGCCTCGCAGCTGGGAGAAGAAAGATATACAAATAGCGGCAACCCTCTCCCAACTGTCTGCGTTTAGTTTAAGCGAAAAAAAAATACTAAAAAAACACCAGCGATACAAATTAGAATTATTAAAAAAAAAACCTGGAAGACTTGGGCCATAAAACCTCTTTTCAAAAGATGAACAGACGACCTTATTAAGGAGACGACGATAACGTTACAATGACGACTTTTTGCCACCATGTTTCTTTCAATTATACAGGGTGATTTGTTATACGTGTAAAAGCTAAAAGCTTAAAGAGTTGACTGTTTATCTCATTTCAGCAAAAGTTTGTGCAAAAAGTGCACCGTCCGCCAGCCCGGTGATAACGTGAATCACTCGATGTTAGGCACTGATCGGTGTAACATTACTCCTGAGGATGCCCCGTGGAGGGGTGAAACACGTGTTGAGTGAATTAACGGTGGTAGTTGTGTAATTCACATTGCTTACCGCATGCGCGTTTATTAGCGGGCTGGCGGGCGGTGCACTTCATTGCACGACTACTGCTACATAGCGAAAGTAGCTAAATATTAGTCCTTTTCTTACATTGGCGTAGTACTTTTGGTTTTATTATAACATTTAACATTCGAGTTCTGTAGGAGATCAGGAGTCAAAAGTACAGAAGACGACCACTGAGGGTGTTTTAGTGGGTAGAAATCTTACCTAACCCTATTCTTTACTCAAAGGGCAGGTATTCTTCTAGAAGAATTCTACACATGCCTACAAGTGCAATGCACACTATACGCACTACTATAACGTTGTTAAGGAAAACTAAGAAAGCACGATGCCTCTATGAATTTTTATATGAAGGTCAGACGTTTTACGCTACATTCTACTCCAGGACCTATTAATCTGCGTCTGGTTTTCCTACTACCACTACAACTTATACGATAGGCTGTTTTGGTTACTTTCGTTAGTCTACGAAAGTTATTCTTGATGGTGGATCGAAATATATGTGAATACATTTTTTTTTCTCGCGACGTATTTTCAGTAAGCGAATCATCGCGCGATCATTTGCTAGCGAGCATATTCGATTCTACTCGAGTGATTTATGGAAGCGATTGCAGCGATCGTTTCGCTCAAGCGGTTGCGATAATCGATATCGCGAGCACAGTTTTATAGCGCCTTCGCTGAACCGTTACGAGTGGCATTCAACAAAATGATATACGTTTTCTATCATTTTTTATTTATAAACTCTTAGACGAACCTTGATGTTATTACTTATTTACTAGATATAACATATTTTACATGCGAAACCGTTAGAGATGTTATGAAGCATAGAGAAATAAAATAATTTGTTTAATCACAATAAAATTTGTACTAAAAGTAAAAACATCGTGAACTTGAAAATTATGTCCTTTCGTGATCATTTTTAACAAACTGGAATTAAAAAGATTGCGAAAAATCCGACAAATGCTTGAACAATATATAATATAAATATAATAACAATTTTAAACATATTTGATTTCTACTAATTTCTATTTTGCTTACATCGTATGATACTGTACAGAATCCGTCCTACTGTTTACATATCTCAGGAGGACTAGCACTTTATCATCATCAACACCATTATTATTATTATCGTCATCATCATTATCTTCTTCTTCATCATCATCTTCATCGTAGTCATCATTATCATCATCACTGCCATCATCATCATCATTAAATGAGTCGATAAATGTCCGGTGAAATGCATAGGCCTCCCGCAAAAAACACTACAATGATCAATCTTTCGCGGCTTGCATATAGCGACTTGTTATGGTATTAAAGGTGTAGTCGGTTTAAATAATAAAGATGTTAGCATGTGGAACTAACACACGATAAGATAATTAACCAAGTGTATTTCGTGCGGTTTATTATATACATTATAAACCTATATAAACGAGCAAAGCAAAAAGCCACATCTATCGTAAAGAGAGAGTCCGGGCTAAAATGATCCCAGTGGTGTGCAGCATTTAACGTAAATTGCGAAGACTGCTACCGCCGAGGTAGTTATTTAGTGGAACGTTAAGGATAAACTTTACGTGTTTACTGCGTTCTTAATTCATGTCTTCTCTTCGTAGATGTTTCGTTAGATGAAGATGTTGCGGCTTTACGTGTGAACTGTTATTTTAATATGGTCTGCTATTCACGGAACATAAAACTCAGATCTGACTTTATATTTCATATTCACTAGTTTGTTTGTAGTTTCTTACTTTGGACCTCATTGTAAAGCTTTCAATTATTCATCGAGCTGTAAAAGAACACTAATATATTTACGAGATCAAATCAGAAAGATTGAGTTTCGTAGAACGAACTTAAGACACCGATTTAGCCTAACTGATTGGCATGTTCAAGTAGAATTAGGCAGGCTAAATAATAAACATAAGCCCACTGCACCTTAAGACTTTTAATAGGAAAACATGGAACAAGAGAAGCTTAAGACGTCGACAAATAAAGGATGCATACCGCTTCAATAGGTTCTAATGAAGATCTATGGAATAGACTCATGTTGAGCAATGCAGTCTTATGGCTTAAACTAAGATAAGAATGACTTTATATAAAATGATAAACAAGTTTATTTGAGCTTAGTTCCTTCGTTAAGACACAAACTTTCATCTGATAATAAGGTGTTCACAAATAATAAGTAAAGAAAAAACACGAGTAAATAGTGCCTGAAGATGTGATATACTGTAATGTGATTTTCAAAAATAAAAAGCTGTGATACCGTGATGTTTGATGCGTAAATCGAGAAAGATGAAGAATAGAAGAACAAATAGAGTATAAGATAAAATGTAAGAATGAAACAATGCTAAGTAGGAGTGAACATGAGATCCCCGAAAATGGTGGCCATAAAAGAGAGTTTATCTGATTGTTGCAAACTTGCTGTAATGCTACTTAAAATTATATAATACTAATCTGTAATGTAGTATCAATAAGTCACCTAAAGTGACTACCACGTGTAATTACGTTATGTAATAAAACTATTTTTATAATAGATTCAGGCGTTACTTTGCGGAAGTCGATTTTAAGTAAGAAAGGGACAAATATATAGCTACTTCCGCTATGTAGCAGTAGTCGTGCAATAAAGTGCACCGCCCGCCAGCCCGCTGATAAATGCGCATGCGGCAAACAATGCGAATTATACAACTACCATTGTTAATTCACTCCACTTTGAATGAACTAACAGTGACGGTGACTGGCGGGCGGTGCACTTTATTGCACGACTACTGCTACATAGCGGAAGTAGCTATATATTAGTCCCTTTCTTACTTAAAACTAATTATCAAGAAATATAATAAATAGTTAGTTTTATTTTTATGTTCCATGTTTCTTGGTTCAGAATCTCCAGAGTTACGGGTAGGTTTGAGGTGTTGGATTTCAGAATTCGCTCATAAAAAATCAACTGCACAAATAGAACCTCCGGACACCTGCGTCCTCAGAATACTAACAAGGTCGTTCAGGAAGTCCTCCTTTTGTGTAGACATCTCTATTTTAGAGCCTTAAGGTTCCCGTGGCCATCTGTATGTTATGTAGCCTGCCTAGTCTTGCGAATCCGCTGGGTGACGTCGGCTTCATTCGTCTTCGGATCTCCTATGACCCGATTCGATCCTAAACTATTTCCAGAAGAGAAGATTAGAGAAGATAAATAAAGAACAAGAAAGCGTTGTGCCATAAATAATAGATATTACACATGCCATTTGAAATGTTTTCTCACATTGATATATATTTTTTCATTTCGAAAATAAACGAAACGTTCGTTCAGAAATATGAAAACAATATGTCGTGTTTTCATTAAAATTCTAAAAGGAGCATTATTAAATCCAGCGTTCGTCGCACAAAGCGAAGTGTGGCGCAACCACTTCGGGGTAGGAAACCTCATATTTAGTATTTATCACAACAGCTATGGCTGTCGTAGTACGAAGCGAAATCACAGGTGACGTGAATAGACGTTGACTTTCTAATTGAAATTCATCTGCTCGGCTATCTTGTTAAAGTCGGCGCCATTTTATAACGTCGTATGTTTTTACAATCTCAAATTGAAAAGACACGCGCTATTTCGTATGATTCCGAAATGGTTATCGTACAACAAAACGCTATACTATTTCTAATACAATGAAAATCATGTCTTCGACAATTTTTACGTACTCGATCGCTATATTTAAAGACAAGAATTTTTTAAAATATATATGTGTATATAGTTTATAACAACCACCATGAATCTAACAAATTACCGAGAATAATGAGGAATAAGACGTTAGTCAATAAAAGGGAGATAAATACTGTGAACAAACTGTGAAAAACCAAAATAAAAATTGTGACATGGACATTTATAATAGTAAACAATAATAAAATATTGAACAAAGGATAATGCTTTAATAAATACAAAAATTTAGAAATAAAATAAAAAATTAGAATTGTTACAGTATTCTAGATTAAAGGCGAAGGAATGGAGACAATGTATGAAACAACAGAGGAATGAACGAAAGATCTTTCGAAATGGTAACGTGGAAGTAACAAGAAAAATTGTAAAGAATTTATTGTAAATGGTGTTCCAGCTTATACATGGCGGGGCAGCACGCGAGGTACCAAAAAACAGGGGAAAATGTGTTTTCGTGTAATAATAAGTCTACGTTTTTCTTTTTAACAAATAAATATTTCCGTTGGAATATATTTATTTCGTGTGCCAAATCAAATGCCGGGTACTATAACTTACTTTGGCTTTTCTATCTGATAATAATTTTATTGATTTGAAATAAAAGTTATTCTGATTATTCCGTTTTGCTCTATTTTTTATGTTACTAGTACAATTGTCGTTTAAGCCTATAGATGCCCACTGCAAGGTATTGACCTCTTCCAAAGACATGTATCTATGGGGAGATACATTCTAATCGCCATGCTTGGCAGGCGGGTTGGCGATTGTAGTTTGGAATTTTGGTACAAAGAGATCGCTACTGCTGATCGTCTGTAAATATGTTTGTGAGCAGTGACAATCCTGTATAATTATAGCATAGTATCGCTGGAATCGAACTCGAGGACTACTTTTGCAGATCTCATTCCTATTATGTTGGGCTATCACTGCTAGACTATTAGAAAAAATATATTAGATGCATTACATAAAAACAAATTAATAGAAGAGAAAAAATAATTATCATCTGCAAATCAAATGCTGTATTCAATAGCTTACTTTGGCTATTATTGTTATTCAATATTTATTTTATTGTTTTGCATTGAAAATTATTATTTATATTCTCTTCTGTTCCGTTCTATTATTTTAAACAACTCTTTAATAAAAACACAAGTTCTCCGGCGCCGCAACATTAAAATACATTGCAAATTTATATCGCGTAGGTAAATTGAAAAATCAGAGAGCATAAACGTAGCGCACTCGGCAAACCTTTGAAGTTTGACTTCGTTATTCAACATTTCTTAATTAAGTTTATCTTTAAGAAGCCTCCAACCCGAGTAAAACAGGCAGAGTTTGTTCATGTTTCAAAATATAACGGTTCCTGATAAAAACACCGATTTGTTATTTTAAAACATTCGTTCATAGATAATCAAAGGGGTAAACTAAACCACGGTCATTGTATTAAAAAGCGTTATTGGAGTTTTTTCTACCACATCTACCAGTCAGGTAGCAACCCACCAAGGTAAGGTCCTGTCAGACACTCTTGAGTATGAAGGCTTTATGAAATTAAATATATATTAAAATTAGCTCTAAGGTTTGAGTGATTTAGATATATATATATATATATATACTAGAAATAGTATTAAAAATTCATATCGACGAGTAATAGCCCAAGCTGACATGCTCTTGTAGAAGACATTGAGCCAAGTTACTTCTCCAAGTCCTGCGTTGAATATGTATGTATTGGCCCGAGCCAAGGCCTTCGAGTGAGCTTTCAAGCTTCGCTACCCTTAAAGAGTCTCTTTCCACCTTCTGAACCCGCGCAAAACAGTAATCCGTACTATTACCGTTTTGAACCTTCACTGATCACGAAGACGAGTCATGTGTCCAATCCACTTCTATTTAAGTGTATACATTAACCAGGCCTTCGTATGTCTTGAGGACACTTACTTTTGTGTCTTATTTTTGTACTAGACTATTTTCAAATGATAGCGCGAGGCAATATGCAACTAGCGCCATCTATCGATGACGTCTGAGATTACAACGATAAAGTTCTCTAAAGTTCATCATTTTGTGCTCTTTTTGTATGAAGTACTTAATGAAATACTTGATGAAAATTATTAACAAGCTTGAGCGTTTTCACCTTTAAATTATTCAATGTTAAATTATTATAAATCTTCAACATCAATGTTCTTAGAAGCGTACCTTTTGAGATAGTTTTATTATGAAGTAAGCGAGTGAATGTTTCAACGTTCCCCGACTGTAATAAGCCAACTGTATCAACTCGCCTAACTGCAATCTAGAGAAGCCCATTACTCGCCTCAGGGCACATGGCAAATATTAATTCGTCCAAGATGCCCGTAAATTGAAAAACGACTAACCATGAAATTAGGCCAATGTGTAAATACCCCGAAGTTAAATATCGTAAATTTGATCAGGATTTTATAATTAACTTTAATATTAAATTAATTTATTTACTATACAGCCTGATTGGAAGGAGTTATAAAATCTTTAAAGAGGAGATTGTTCTTTAGTTTAAAAAATTAAAAAATAAATAGTCTAAGAAATTAAAAAAATAACGTAGTAATAATTTAGTAAGAAAAAAACGTATTCCAATAAAAAATCGCATATTTAAAATATCGAGATACTATATTATCTACTAGATTTATTTCAGTCTCAATTCCTAATATCTCACAATATTTAACAATGTGATAACATTGACGTTGATTTATGGGACACATATGTATATTAACCTTATAGTGATCAGATAGCAGATGTATTATTTTATCTAGTTTTCTAAGACATCATCATCATCATAATTTCATAAGATGTCCAGTGCTGGACACAGTTGAAATCTCTTCAACCTGCGCTTAACATTTTAATACTACTATTATATAGCGAAAAGCCAAGGAATGTCTACTTCGAAGTTCCAAAAATGAACTAATGTTGGCTTAAAAAGGCTTTGTTCATAGAGGACCTGGAATATTTGATACTCGTTATACTGAAACAACCACACGTTTCATATAAAAATCGTAGAAATATCTTTTTATAAGACGTACGGATTCACGACATCTGTATAAGGATGAAATTCATTCGCACAAAGCGATATGTTAATACTTTTATAAAGAGAACAGCCAAGGAATGGAACAACCTTCCGGTGCCATTGTTTCCAGCTAACTTTAACTTAGATCTTCAAGTCAAGAGTGAATTGATTTCTTCTAGACAAACATGTAGCATCACAGATCTCGTCATCGGTTAACATCAGGCGAGACAGAAGTCAAATGCTTCGCCTACAAACAAACATGGATGTCATAATTATATCAGTCAGTAGACAATTACTGCAAGGCGTAGACCTCCTCCAAGGGTCACCACGATGACTTGTCTTACGGTGCTCACATCCTGTAAATTTCAGTAACCTTTACTGTACAGGCTCGTGATTGCCCCCTGAGTACTTACTCAGGGGGCAATCAAACTTAACATAAACTCCACGCTTAACGATCTCTTGAGCCATCTTCCTTGCCCACAGTAACTTCAGATCGACGCTATATATATATATATACAAATATATATATTATATATATATATCTATTATATAAAATTCTCGTGTCACAGTGTTCGAACTTGAACTCCTCTGAAACGGCTTGACTGATTTTTACCAAATTTAATATGCGTATTCAGTAGGTCTGAGAATCGGCTACTATCTATTTTCTATACCCCTAAGTGATATCACCCCTCTACGATCAACCAAAACAACGTTTGCGGGTTCAGCTAGTATATATATTTGTATATATATATATATATATATATATATATATATATATATATATATATATATATATATATATATATATATATATATATATATATTATGTATATTTGTGAAAAACAGTTCGGAAATAACACAGAGTAAATAGCTCTGCAGGAAAACTAAGAAGATTATTGGGCTCCACGTCTAAACCTGATGTTCAGGAGTAATAACAAACAATGAAAGCGCTCGCAAATTGTATTTCACGCCGGAAAACAAAGTTACGCTGTGCTCTGCGGATTAAAATGCGCAGATATTTTTGACTTTAAGCCGACTAGTGGCGTTTCATAATATTTTCCAACGCTAGTTTTTTTACGTAAAATTACTTATGAAGACAGAATAATGATTAGTTGAACGTAAAATAAATTGCTTCTCAATACATATTCAATATCATAGTGATAAATTCAAGAAATGAAAGTATACTCGTAACACGTTAATTGCATCTTAATTTATTCTTCTGGGGTCCGGAAGTAGGCATATATAATAAAGTTCTACGGGATATTTAAGTACTTCCAATTCACAGTTTTTAATCTTAAAATAAAACAATATCTATGTAAAAATTAAAATAATGTATGTCTGTATGTCCAATATCGTAAATTATACATTTGATTATGTGCATGCACACACAAAGGTTTCTTAGTTGGTGTGACCAATTTTCGACAGATGGCGCCGCTATCATTCTAATAAATTCCGTATAACGCCGGGACAGGTCAAGCTGATTGAATTGAATAGAAAACAGCAAACATGGATAAAATAAGTTTATTTAAACCGTTGTGGTATGAAATTCATGTTCAGCTTACATAATTAAAATAATAGTTTTGATATATTTTTGATAAATTCCACGCGGATGAAGTTGCAGAGCATAGCTAGTTATTAGATAAATGTTATTGTAGCGTTCAAGGGGTTTATTTCATAGAAATAAGTGGAATCTGGTTAGTTGACTCATTTACATAGTTCAAATCATAAAGTAATTATTAAAAATTGTTAAATTTTATTTTAAGAAAGTAAACATCGGGTTTCTCTTTTTCTTAGCAGATCAGAAAGCCTTTTTGAATTTGAACTAAGATATAGATTAAGTGTAATGCAAATATATATATATATATATATACATATATATTATGCTTACATAACCTTTTATATTGTTATTTATTATTTTACTTTATATATGGTTACTTTTTACTATAGGAGATTATTGGAAATAAGTGTAAAAGCGCTACGTGTGTATGTATAGTTCATGGGCCAAATGGGCTATACTTTTACTATTTACAATCATCCCTGTATATCACCATTATCATCATATCAGCTGGTAGACGCAATGTATGGCATAGGCTCTCCTAAATACCGTTATGATTAGGTTTTCTGAATTAATCATTTTTGTTCGTTTTCCTTTTATCTAGTAGATAATACACAAACACAAATGTATAAGTGTACAGTACATACAGTGTAGTCGTAACTCAGTATGAAATAATATTTGCCTTCAGCCCGGAGGCGTGTGGATGGCTCGTTTCCGCCGCCCGCACGTGTTTTGATCTACTGACGTTGATACTCTATTGAATCAGGACATTTTATTAATATTTGGTATGAGTTACTAAAATTACATTTACAACGAATGGAATGTTCTCGAACATCTTTAAGTCGAAATTATTTCGGTGACATCTTTATCTATACGAATTAATAAATTGTACTGTCTGTTTGTAATATTAAAGTAACCGGTTTTTACTAAATACATAAATATATATACGGTATATATATATAACAAAATTACATTTTTTATTGTTTTGTCTTTTTGTCTGTTTGTTCCGGTTACCCTCTGAAATGGCTGTACCGATTTTGACGGAACTTACACTGGCAGGTAATAGCTGTATTAAGAAGTATATATATATATAAATATTTACTTCTTATTAACTTTAATGGTATATTATTCAAATTAATGCAAAGATAATGAATTATAAAATCTAGTTATAGAGAAGATCCCGTCAGCTGCTAAAACAACAGCATTAGAACGTTCATATTTAATGCGCAACAATACTTTCTCATCTTAATATCCAAGGGAAGAAGTTTCTGAGAAGAATAGAGTGTACTTTGTACATGTGAGTGTCGATTTCATCGTTAGAAATTTAATATCACCATTAATATCACCAATTAGTTTTGTAAGTTTTCATTATTACCATGTTTTCAATTATTTTTAAATATTAAACTTTTGCCGAGATATATGGGCAAACATAATCAAGTTGATTGTTGAGGTACTTCACCTCATTTTAGATAAAATAATTTGAATTAAAATAAAAAATAAAAACAGATTAAAATTATTTAACACGCTATAAAGTATTCAGCAGTTATGTAGTAGTAGGTAGTGGAAGGGAAGACATCGATCATCGACCAACGGTCGCTGGAGCAGAAAGTTTCTCAAGTGGCGATTACGTATCGATACGCAACGTGGGTAGATTTTCCACTAGACGGATCGACGACCTAGTTAGGTAGCGGAAAATCTCTGGATACGTGCAGTGCAAGACTGGTTTTCATAGCGACCTTTGAGACCTTTGATCTGATATTATGGCGATCATTTAATTTCGGCAATAGGAAATTCATTAGATATAGGCTTCTGAATTTCCAATAACACAGATTGGAAGCTGCCTTCATTCTACTTTTTAAAACCTCAAAAAGGTCATATATTCCTGTATCACCTATACAGTATTGCTTAAGTCCAACAGTGGAGGTTGCATTGAAATTTCTTATACGAGAATTTTTAAATCACTTTGCAAAACTCACTGACTTCTTTCCATTGACGTTTTTGTTATGAACTTTAAAATTAATCTCAAAAGAAGCTGTTTATTCCGGTCTTAAAGACATTTAGGATGAATTGTTAAAATATAAGTGATATTAATACGCCTCGTCCAACTATATATTACCTCCACGCTGAAATTTCAAAGTTACCAAATGTGTTTTTCTTGTCAGCCCGAAAGTTTGATATTTCACCTAGTTCGCATTCGTAAATGGCCGTCATAAAACGCGAAGCGAATGCCAAGTTGAGGCGATATTAGAAAAATTGGCTCTTGTTAGTGTGAAAATTTAAGAGTGTGGTTTTTTAAGCTGAAATTTTAGTGGAAATTCGGTATTACACGGAATGGTATTTGATCCCACTTTCCTAATTGTTTCGAATTATCTACTGTTTGCTTAGTTTGATAGGCGTAGGGTTAACAAATTGAATTGAATTTGTTTTCGTGATGATTTTGTTTGCGAACGCTTTCAAACGTTTTTACAGCTTTGAATCGTTTAACTTTTTTTTCATTACTTTTTCCGCTGTAATTTAAAATTGCGATTGAAATAACATGTTTAAGTGTAGCTTTCACATCTTCAGTGTTTTGATTTTATTATTATTTTGTGCATATAATTGTGTAATATTCAAATATTTATATAAAATATTTATAGTATAGTTTATATTTCTATAAACATCTACTTTTTCCCGGCATCCATAACAAAAATTTATTTTTCAGTTAAATAACAACAAAACAGTTAAATCACTCGCTTTAACTTGTTTTCGTTTAAAGTTACGGGTGTCCATAACATTCAAGTGGGAAATGAGCGCGGTGGTGCAAAGAATTTATCGTAAGGTATTCCTTGCCTTATTTATGTTACGAAGGTTGGGTAAAGTTATAAAGATTCTCCGTGCATCTGTAGCTATTTTAAAATACTTCTTGGTTTCGTGGTATAATCATTTATTATAAAAAAATCCTTGTATTGCCCGCGTCTAACGACTTCACGCGACTTCGATTATATCATCGAACCTTGGTCTACCACCTCGTGGTCGCCATTCAAGAAGGCACCAAGGGAACTACAGACGAACAAGTCTTCGAGCTACGTCGGTGACCTTGGTTCTTTTGCGAATCACCTCATTTATTATTCAACCTATACACACACACACACACACACACGCATATATATTTATACAAATATTTACGTGATAAAGGTACTACATAAATAATCACCAACACATGACAAAAAATTATCACCCAGTCAGCCATATAACTTCAATTATTGAACATAGGCCCTATTATTATATCACCAATAAGATCAGTAGGAAGCGCATTCAGTGTCTATCGAAGACCTTTACTCGTACATTGTCGGTTTTTGGTCTCCACTGCAGAACCTTAAGGTTACAGCTGATCTGTTCTGCGTGCTTTGCGGCTTACCACCATTTATCTTTCTAACTTACCATAGATTGAATTTTCTTCTACAAAATCTAACATAACAGATTATTGAAAAATTAAAACATGCAAATAAATACTGATAATTTATTTTTAATATTTATTTATAATACACTGTTAAAAAAAGCGTTTTAACTGTCATCGATGTTCCACAGACATTAGCGTAAGTGCATTTGTTTTACGTTCACGTTTGTTATTTTCGATTTTATCGCTCACGTTGCATGTTACAGTGTAAGTAAAAAAAAGTCTCTTAATTTATCTTAACAACGCCATATCAAATTTTATTTTTAACCTTATAGCTTGTGAGACCATTTCCTCATCCCTAATTCATATTGCCATCCATAGATTGTGTGCCAGTATCTGTGCGGCGGTTGCCGTATTCACCACATGATTCTAGACATTGACACATGAATGATTCTTGACACATGAATCTTGCGATCCTATTAAGTCTCATCCGTGTAATACACGCACGAGTTCGTGTGACGTGATATCGCTATCATCGCATGATGAAGACTGGTTGGTGTACTGCCCAAGGGTGCCTGTTTTTTAGAACCTAAACCTCATTGCTGGTGAGCGTCCTTGGACCCATCTCTGTATCGTGTGCCAAATTATGTTACAATTTTTCAAACACGGTCTTAATAAAATGCCTGCATAATTGATTCGAATCACAAAAAACTACCTAACACCTTTTTGCGACTAAAATTATTCCAATGCTATAAAAATGAAAATTGCGACGAGTAAGAATTTTAACGATATGAAACGTGAATTTAACGACAGGCGCTGAAATAGCGTTTATGACAATTTGCGATTTTTTTTAAAAAATTACCACCACATATAACAACGTGCATTTTGAAACAATAACGAGAAAAATTAATATAAAATATATTGAGTTATATATATTAGTGAGTATGTAAAATGTATTTAACTGTTTGATTATTGTTAAAGTAAATAATAAAGATTTTTCCATTTATAAATTTACATTAATATAATATATAACAGGTACAATAGTTTATATATTGGTTTAGTAAATATATTTTAACGTTGTTTTACCCAATTGTGATAAAAAACAGTGGATTTTAATTCTATGATTCAACGGTGTCCTCTGCGTATTGTACCATACTGTTATCGCTGCTTTACTGAATCGCCTGCCATTCACGGCCATTGTGGTATATCTCCCAATAGATATATATGGGAGATGTGTATGTCTTGCAGTGAGCATCTATGGGCAGAAACGGCGATACCAAGGTATGTATGTTTCTTCTCGATGTTACTTTTTCATCATCTTCATCATGATATAAATATACACATATATATATATATATATATATATATATATATATATATATATATATATATATATCGAATTTAAAAGCTTTGAGGGAGTGAATGTAAAGATCCCTTGCTGTCAATTATATATAAATGTAACACTTTATCTAAAAATCAATGGTTTCAAAAATATTGAATACCGTGATGATAATATAGTATGTAAAAGCGTTTTTAAAATTCAGTTTAACTCATTAAAATTGATTATTTACTATCTATCTCTGGAAATAGTGAAGTAACTAGTCGGTCGTATTCCTATTGAAAGAATAACTTAAAGTAAAATATTTCAAAGTAATCATTTTATGATTGAAAATATATGTAAAAGTTTTGAAACGCATTCTGACAAATTACCTATACTATTTTAAAGCTTTTAGGCCTGTAACAAATCATCCTGATTTTATTGTATTGTAAATAACTCAAAGTTTATTAGTGCGTCGAATTTACTACTTATTGATATATATAGCCTTAACTTTAACTTTTACTTTAATACAAAGTGGTCTATATCGACCCCTAGGGGTCTATGACGATCTGCAAGGGATCTACGTCAACGAAAAAAAATTTGGGGGTCCATGAAATGAAAATGGGGGTCCACAGACTGGACATCATTAGCCGAGGAGATTTAAGATTAACCCTTACAAAATTGACGTCTAATGTTGATAATTTATTATTAAAGCATCAGGTTCATCCTTCTCACTAAAAATATTAACTAATTGCTTATGTTATTTTATGTTTATTTAATGTTACGTATATTTTACATAACAAATACAAAATTTTATTTTGAGTAGTTATAATTTAAATTCAATTAATAAATGTATAAATTAACATGTGTTTTTACTTTAAGTTTTTAACACTAAACTTCACTACAGTTAGAAATTTACAGGAAATCAATATCAGGTAAGTAGGGGGTCTACCCAACATGGAAAAACATGGCAAGGGGTCTAAGACACAAAAAAGTTTGGGAAACTCTGGTCTATACGGTAAGTAGATTTTTTTTTTAATTTATTACAATATTTTTTAACTATTACATTAATATTATTATTCTATACGATCAACGAAAGATGAGTTTATATAATAAATAATTCATAAGATCGAAAACGATTTAGGTTCATTCCTTAGAATAAATTATAAACTGTTACACTTAACCGAATTGGCTATGTAAGTTTGCTCCGAGACATTGCTAACGAATGTACAAGCTGCCTCCGCTCTTATAGTAAATATTATCTCGCCCCGAAGCGGGTGAACTTCATTTGAAAAACGCTGGGACTTTGTACTCTCCAAGGATCCGTTAAGCTTTTTCAAGTTTACATAAGTTCGTAAAATTAACTTCTTAACGAAATTACTGTCCGAATCACTGTCACTATGACGTACTAACTTATTTAGTACAATTCGATGCTAAGTTAGGAGTATTGAATGAAATACTAAATAGTTTACGGATTTTAAATATCTAATAGGTTCAGGCTAATATGTAGTAATAATGGGACTAATATACAGCCACTTCCGCTATGTAGCAGTAGTAGTGGAATGAAGTGCACCGCCCGCCAGCCCGTTGATAAATGCGCATGCGCTAAACAATGCGAAACACAACTACCACAATTAATCTACTCTACACGTGTTTCACCCCTCCATGGGGCATTCTTAGATGTTAGACCGACCAGTGCCAAACACCGAGTGAGCTGTCGTCACTGCTCTGCCCTTCTTCACATCATTGCACGACTACTGCTGCATAGCGGAAGTAGCTATATATTATTTCCTTTCTTAGTTAGTTTACGGATTAAAAGCTTGATAGATAACGATGCATTATAAAGAAGTGAACACGTTCAATGTAAAAATTACGCATTTCGACACGGACTATTCGAGAAAAATTATAATCATTTATAATTAAGGTTTTTAAATTGTTTGATTTTAATAGGAATTCCTCTCCAATATCACTCAATTATTAGATAATAACTTTGAAAATTTTATGAAACCTTAAGGTGATGAGTAAAATAGGGAATGTGATGACAAAAGAAAAGAGTTCAAATTTTGTTTTGGTCTCTTAGATTTGGACCCTTATGGAACTCTTGTAACATTAAGTTGAAAGTTATCATTATCATAGTAATTAACACAGCACATTCCCGAATAACATTAATATGTCATTATCATCATCAGATATATTACTTCCACTGCTAAGCATAGGCCTTCTCATTAGATATCCAATAGCACCTCTGCCTGTACCCAGCGCCTACCGATGAACTTTATAAGCTCTAACTTCAGAACACTTTATAGATGGACACCCTACACTGTACGTTGTCCTCACACCAAATCCCCGCTGAAGCCTGAAATCCTTAAGGTTTTGGATTGAAGATCACGATTCGAAAGACGCTTGGTGAAGGTCTTATCCAACAGATGTTAATATAAGTCGTCAACCGAAGCCTATACCTATAATGGACGTTTTATAACTGATGAAGATAAACTGATGAAGAAGAAGACGTTATATAAATGAAGATGATGAAATATGCTTAGACTAAGCACTTTTAGCATTTGATACATTTAATAATATAAAGCTAAAGAAGCCAACGAACAAATAATATTAAATCAACTCAAACAGAGTAATATAAGATCAACGAAATAAATGAAGAAGAAATAAAATTAATTTATTTATTATATGTTGTTAACAAACACGGTTAGGATGTTAATAATAAAGCATAACTGTGAGTGCGAATAATAAATAGCACGTATACTGTTACCATATTTGAACAAAGTTCGATCACCGCACTATATTAACATTGATTCTGCCTACGCTTGTGTTTCAAGTTTGAATAGAATAATTGTTTGTACTAAATCTGGCAAGTATGTGGGTATTAAGTTTTCTTTGTATATAGTTTCTAATAATATTCAAAAGATATTTTTAAAGTAATCAAGTTTTACACTCAAAATTACAAGTCAATGCCATTGCGGTTGTTTCTGTTTGATTTTTCGCACTACGATATCATTTTTAATCACACGTTCATCCTTTAGTGTTTCATTATAACTGATACACTTATATCTATTAGGGGGACCAGAAAGAAATGTTGTTTCAGTCGACATGTTTTAAAGAAAAACCGATTGATTGTTACTGCTCCGGCATTGAAAATTTATATACTAGATGGCAAATGGTTGTTGATAACGAAGGTGAGTACAATGTTGATTAGAAATAAAACTTGTTAATAGTGTAGTCGTGTGAATTTAACTTAAGAAAGCGACATGACTTTCTAGTACCCCTAATATTATTCTTTTTTTGGAAAAAAAAAGTTTCTGAGTGTTCTAGTAAAAATCGAACATAGGTAACCCAACGGAAAAAGATTAAGAATTTCGGTTGTAGATTTCGGTTTCAATTTCTGTCATATAAATGTATAATTCACACTATGCACAACAATTAAATAGACATACAGTTAGGAGGAAAAAAGTTTTCAGAGAATCAACAGCAGCGTCCTCTACGTATGTTACAACACCGTAATCTCTAACCCACTTCACGAGCATGGCGATTATATCCCCCATAGATATTTTCAGGGGAGGCCTATACCTTTCAGTAGGCGTCTATATCCTGAAACGACTACAGCGATGAGTAAAGCTACAAAATATCACTGCTTATTGACATAGTAAAATAAAATTAAAAGAAGTCGAAGTTATTCACATTGTATTGGGATATTAGCGCATGAAAACTAAACAATATCATGTTGTAATTATGTGTACGTTTTTTGCATGTAGACGCGACCTTTTTGTGAAGAGCATTGAAACCTCTCTCTCTTTCCTTGACATTTATTATTCCCATCTGACGGAGGATTCTGCTTTCTTCGTTTTCCGCTTCCACTTTGCTCCGCATGTCTTTTTTAACCACATCCATCTAGTTTTCGGTCGCCATCTGGGTCTGGAATCACGTATGCTGAGATTGGATGCGATGTTACCTACATACTCTATGGGCCACCTCTTTACAAGTCAAAGTCAACGTAGTCTACTTTCTTGAAACTTGTCGGCGATGTCACGTACTACAAACTACCGTAAACGTATTCGTTGTAAATTTTGTCGATTTTCGTCACTCCACACATCCACCGAAGCATCTTTTCAGCCACTTGGATAGTGTGAACTTGGCGCTTTGAACATTGAAAGATCATTGAAACCTGATTTTTTAAAAATTGTTGATGTTGGGAACAGACAAATGTTTGAAGTTTTGTAGGTGGATAAAAAAGATGCATCGACATGCAGATCGCTCGCTCGAACTGCCGTAGCATTCGAATTTAATAGAACATACGCTGTTATTCCAATATAAGAATGAATAAAAGAATGTGCGAAGCTATATGGTATTGGTACTTCTGTAAAAAGCTAAAATCACTCTTAAAGAAATATTTTTAATTGTTTTATAATCTTTGGTTTCTACGAAGTAGTATCAACGAAATAACATAAAACATTTACACTTTAATGAAATAGTATCGTGCGATGTTTTTCTCCTATTCAAACAGCAAAATCTAAACGCAGAAAATCTATTCCGATCTAATAAATCGTAATCCCGATTCAGTAGAAGCGATTTACCGCAAATTAGTTTTAGTGAAATTCAGGTTCGATTTCTCGTTTCAATGAAATTTTCATTCATTTCATTATATAATAATCGATAAGTTGCTAAAAGCTTGACTTTCATTACATTATTTCTTATAATAAAACTTTAAAATATGCCGGAGATATAGCCTTTTCTCTTGTTTATCGTCATCTCGGTCGTTTTCCGTTTCTATATCTTTGTTGTTTATTGGTTTTCCAAAATACTTGGTATTATTGTTCGAGAAATACACCTTGTCACAGATTAAACACCAATTAATGATGGAATAAGAGAAAAGCCATCAACAAACGACGACATATAAACGCATCTTTATCTTATTAGTACTAATCAATCAGTGGAGTTGTTTCTTAGCGAATATGAAACACGAATTATCATAATTTCATCCAAAGAACGTCCACTAATGAAGATATGCCTCCTCCATAGACCAGTTTGAAGTGACATCCAGGGTTTTCCGATAACCTTAATTAAATTTTTTGTCCACTTTGTAGGTTGACGCTGCAATTGCTAGTACGTGATCTTTACTACATAATATTTATAAACTGGCAACTGCCATTTCAACTTCTCAATACCGGTACGTCTACGGATCTCCTCATTTCTCGAAATACTCGATCTCGCAGAGTAATTCTTAGCGTAATTTCTTCAAATTCAATTTTTATGACCCGTTGAGGATCTGCGAGCTTGCAAATGAAACACAGTGAGTCACCATATTTCTGTTCGTCATAAATAATAAAAACAAATACGTTGTAGTTATTTTTATTATTTATTTATTTGATGTATATTTTGAAATACGAAGTGAATGGAAAAATAGATATACGGCTGTTCAAATACTGAACAGGTAACCCGTAAATAGCAATTACGGGTGTTACTCGTAAACCAAGTTTTCGAGCGGCCGCCTATAACGTTCGCGTGGGAAATGAGCGTCTTGAGGTAGCTTTAATGTTATATCCCGAAGCTGTAACCTTTCGCTTACGTTTTCATGAGAAATGCAGTGCCTGAAAACTATTTTACGGTATATTACTGCTGCACGGGGAGTCGGAATGCAATTTTTAAAATTGATCTTAAAACAGAAATCTTTTACTTCACTAGATGAATTTTTTATGATGAAGAAATATTAATATGAAACTTTTTTTATAAATGCATCGTTGAATAAGATAGTATTTATTGTATAGTTAAATATTAGTAATACATAAATATATTAAAATACTGTTTAGGCATATCACATAATGTTATATAAGGCAGATAGCTACAAAATGCCCAGTACTTTTTATCACACAATCGTATGTATATTTTTTTAATTGCGAAGCCATGTTTGGACTTTTAAATTTCCGTCACTAGTTCAAACCCGGCTGAAAATACACTGAAAAGAAACGAAGGTGTTTTTCCTCAAGAATTAGTGTAGTTAAAGGCAGCCTACTTTTCCCAAATATAGTCGGAAGAGACATAGTTTAACAATTATAATTGACACATTAACAGCAATTTGTATATTGCTAACATATATCTACTTAGATAGATATTTAATTTTCATAATGAAAAAAATTTTGTTATTTTGTAAAATGTATTAAAACATTATCTATCTGTCATTTATCGCCTATTATTTAAATTACAAGTACTGTAATTTTAACTTCGTATTTTTATATAATAAATTTTATTTATGTTGATAACCCTCCATAAATAAAATAATAACAAATATCATACACGAGTAACAAAATTGAAACAGTCATTTTTTTAGTTTTATCGAAATTCAACTTCGGGTCAATCGTGAACTTTGTACAATCAATCGAAGTTTTGTATTTACTTTCGAAATATAATGCCGAAGGAAGATGCCGAAAATTCCGTGGACTGTATACCGAATGGACGGGTCTCTAAAAGTTTACGTGGTCGCAAATCAAAATTCGGTTTTCTACCATCAGCCTACATTAAGTATTGGTATTATTTGATTACATAGCCAGGACAGATATAAGTTAGAACAACTGTCTATTACTGGTAAAGTTAAGAGAGGTTGTAGTCTCATCATATAGTCGGATTAAATCAACTTGATACTTGACACTAAACTTCGTGGTGCTGACAAAGGTAAAGATGGCGAAGATTGATAAAGTCGAAGGTGACTGTGTTTCCGTAGTATCAACACCTTCGGCAATAAGGATAACGATGAGAGAAGTAAGATCATAATAATGTCACGAAGGCAGGAAACGTCAATATAGCTGTCACCCATAAAATGTTAAGTAAAGGTACAAGCAGTTGGTATGACTAAAATCCATTAGAACGAGTATCCAAATTATAGTTTTGTAACGACTGCAAGGGTTTTATACTTCAGCTTTCTTGCAATAAAATTGACAATGTCATTAATTTCAAACTTTCAAATATCAAAATTATTACATACTAGAATGCCCGATTCAATATTGTTGACGACTATAAAAGCCTATACTGGGGGCATTCTAAGTCAGTCTACATCCAAAACAGAAGTGAGAAACATGAAGACTCATAATAGTGAGAACAGTAGGGAAAGTGCTGTTGTGAGCAGAATCGCAGCCAGTTTCATTGTCCAAACTCTAGAACATTCTCTGTGTTAGGCACTAATCAGTGTAACATAACTCCTGAAGATGCTCCGTGGAGGGGTGAAACACGTGTTGAGTGAATTAACGGTGGCAGTTGTGTAATTCGCATTGTTTGCCGCATACGCATTTATCAGAGGGCTGGCAGGCGGTGCACTTTGTGGCTCGACTACCGCTGCATGTGCCGAAGTGGCTAAATATTGGTCCTTTTCTTACTTAAGATGGACTTCTGCAAGGTAACGCCTGATTCAATTAAATATCTAGAACATTTAAAGGCGTATTTTTAGAGAGTGTGCGCTTTCCTATCCTCAACCCAAAGTTGTAACATTAATTAAAAGAAATTACAACAGAGATTACAGTTGTATTTGTAAAATAACAATGGTGTCTTCTATTGTTAGTCGAAGCAATAAGTCCACCGCACTTACATAATAGTAACATTAAACGTTATCAATTGAATCAAATCGAGTCCGTACATTAATCACGAATATTTCAACACTAAGCCTTCCGCAAAGGCCGGGATTTCATCCTATCAGCGCTTGTCAATCAGAATCACAAAGAAGGATCACCGACTTGGCGTCGGACAGACGTGCGACGGATGGAGTGACAGATTACTCTTAACCCAGACAAATGTTTGTTTTCGGGTTCTAACAGATTCCACGAAAGCGCGCTTGCTGTAGTAGAGTTGGTTCTACGTTTTTTAAACTTAAATTTTTTGTACTATCGAAAAATAAAATAAAGCAATCTAAAATACTAATTAAATATCTAAACTATCCATTTTTTTCTCAAAATGTTAGTTTTGTTTACCTTGAGAGCTTTTAAAGCTTCAACGAAACTAAGTACGGCAGAACCGCAGAAAGGTAGGTTCCGTGGACTTGCATATAATGTAAGAACTCCGAACAAGGAAGCCTGCTCAGCCTAGGTAATTCGAAACGCATTCAGGATTATAATTCCTGGATGTCTGAAAGCACCAAAATCGAAAAATTAAAAAAAAGATATTTATTGAGCAGCTTCTTTTAGATTTTTTACCCTATAAAAGACAATGTTAGCAACTAATCAATATGCGAATTATATTAAAATAAGATCGGGTCTGTGATAAGAAGATTCGTAGATGAACAAAAGTAAAAGGCATAGTTCAGTAGATAGGCAAGTTGCTAATTTCCCAAAGGTGGGCAGCAATGTATTTTGCGTACCACAATACTACATTGAGATTGCCTGCCAAACGTGGCGAATATGGTATATACCTTATAAATGTCTTTGGGGGACTAAAACAAGACGACATTGGAGTGAGATATAATATGACATATATAATAGACATTTTCAGTAGATTACTATCGTAGTATATTATACGCATTATACGAATATGTACATAAGAAAGCTATAAGATAATTAAAAAAAGAATATATATTTTTTTAACTGTATTTATTTTATAAATTTGCAACCATGCTTCATATATTTAGATATTTAACTGAATTGCAATAAATGTAATCTTTTTTTACAAAGTTTTTTATTTAAAAATAGAATCAAGAATCCAATGAACTCTCTCAATAAATACACGAATGAATTCTTAGATATCGGTTCCGAAACTATGTTTGCATTTTAAATCTGCCCATTAGCATTATTTAACTTTTAAATTTTAGATATATGTCTGTGGAATTAACATTTATAAATAATGCCTTTGTAATACTTGCATTTAGTGTTTTAAATGTGTCTTTATATTTTTAAATGACATTTCTTTCAATTCTTTCAAAAATGTATAATTTTGAATTACTTAATGCATATTGCAGAAGGAACTTGAGAAGGAGAAAGAAATATCACATAAACAAGGAATTTATTTTGCTTGCATTTTATTATTACGAGCGTGGGGTTCCAAATCTAATTACGGTTGTGATATATTGCTACGTATCAAAAGAAATTATCTTGAAGAGGAAGATACTAGAATTTCCCGGACTATATTCCGCACCAACCATCGTCTCCTGCCTACGTTGACTATGGAAGTTTTACAATTATATAGTCATACGAGATATTGTACTATCATCAGATGGTTGGCTCAAATCAGCTTGACAATTGACATCAATGCTGCGCTTCACATAGCCCAAAAATAGGAGCAGCGGAATGAAGATGAAGATTTTTTAGCAGTATTAAAAACTTAAATACTGCTGGCACAGGAAAAAAAAACTCGTAACATAATAAAATATTAGTTAACTCGAAACAAAAACACTTACATCTTGCGCTTCGGCCAACAAAATTTTCCCCGCCATAAAAAGCGGCGTCGTAATGTACGGAGAAGAAATTATTATAAATCTTTATGGCATTACCATAGAGCAACTTACGGAACTTTGCTCTTTCCAGAATCACTTGCTAAGTGGGCTGTAAATCAAAAGAACGTATAGAGTGATACTTGTTTCAACACATTTTTTCTTGCGTTATCTGTTGTTTATGGTTTATGATTTTTATTATTTTGTTTTAAATGTTTTCATCTATTTCATCACTCATACACACATATATATATATATATATATATATATATATATATATATATATATATATATATATATATCAAGATCAATTAGACATTTTTTATTAAAATTAGTTTTACTTTTTAAATTAGTAACAAAATATAATTTGCTATTTAATAATAATAAAAATAATAACTCAAAAAATTACACTTTTATAAATGAGGCTCTTCAGCAAAAACTTTGAATTTCGAATCAAGATAAACTAGACATTTTTATAAAATTTGTTTAGTAATTCATTGTAGTGGAAATACGGTAATATATAACAACTCTGAATCATTTTATTGTTGTTACAGTTGTTAAAAAAACAAACCGTCAAGTGTAGTAATAAACTATACATAACAAATCAAACATAGTTTATATAGAGGACTATAGGAATAGTTACTACTTGGTGTTATAAGTGTAGAAAGAGACTCCGGAGCTATAGGTAGAAAAATCATCGTCACTTGTCTCTAATTGCGTTTTAAATAATAAAATTATTATTTTTCCTATCACGATTACTTTTTATAAAGTCCACCATTATACTGTGTATCAATTAATATATAAATATAACGAACCAATTTATTTCCCAAGCTAGTTAAAACAGACAAAGAGGTGTTACTTTATAGTAATAACACATTTACTATGTACGTAATAAACACATTTTTAATGGATTTATTAGTTAAACTTATATAAGAAGAATACCTGAAGTTACCTACGAAATGCATCATATATCATTTTGAAATAAACTACAATAATGGTTAGTTGGTTGTTCAGATGATAAATATATATTTTACTTGTAACAGCGAACGCTAGTCGTTGATGTTGAAAACATTCGTATGTTAACAGACTACAATGTTTTATGAAACTCGACATTATTTAATTTTCTCGTCCACATAAACTTATACAAGGCGCTTCGCTGGGCGCAAAGTGGCCTGCATAATAGTCCCATTACAGTTTAAAGTGCGGATAACTGAGTAAAATCTGTTACAGCAAATAGCGTTGCTCCATTAGCGGCGAAGTCGATAAATGTCCACTACAATGCGTGTGGTTGACAACGGTAGTTAGTGGTTTATTTTAATGCGAGAACCTCTGGCTGAGATATTATGAAATACAGCTATAGATTCACACATAGATATTCCTTTATCGATATATCATAATTATCATCTCAAAGATAGAACATTCATAGCAGGATATTGGCCTTCCGGACTAGTTGAAAAGATATAGACAAAAATACCGAGAAAGGTACACAAAGTTTTAATTTTTTCTTTGTCTCTATCTGATACTTTACCATACATTACACTTTAGGTCTGTAGTGGTATTATCATCTGAAAGTAGTTCATTTATGGCAGAACATGGGCCTTCCGGAATGGTTGGAAAGATATAGATAAAAAGACCGAAGAAGGTCCACAAGGTTTTAATTTTATCTTGGTGTAAAGTTTTGACATCGTTCGCTGAGACTACCATACATTACACTGTACATCTTTAGTGGCATTATCATCTGAAAGTAGTACATTTATGGCAAGACATGGGGCTTACGGACTGTTTGGAAAGATATAAACAAAAATACCGAGAAACGTTCACAAGGTTTTAATTTTATCTTTGTGTGAAGATTGGATATCGTACGCTGAGACTACCATACATAACACTGTACATCTGTAGTGGCATTATGATCTGAAAATAGTACATTTATGGCAGAACATGTGCCTTCCGTACTGGTTAGAAAGATATAGACAAAAATACCGAGAAAGGTTCTCAAGGTTTTAACTCTATCTTTGTCTCAAGGGTGGACATCATACGCTAAGACTACCATACATTACACTGTACGTCTGTAGTGGAATTATCATCTGAAAGTAGTTCATTTATGGCAAAACATAGACTTCTCGGACTGTTTGGAAAGATATAGACAAAAATACCGAGAAAGGTCTTCAAGGTTTTAACTCTATCTTTGTCTCAAGGGTGGACATCATACGCTGAGACTTTACCATACATTACACTGTACATCTGTAGTGGCATTATCATCTAAAAGTAGTACATTTATGGCTGAACATGGGCCTTCCGGACTGGTTGGAAAGATATAGACAAAAAGACCGAGGAAAGTTCTCAAGGTTAACTTTATCTTTGTCTCAAGGGTGGACATCATACGCTGAGACTTTACCATACATTACACTGTACATCTGTAGTGACATTATTGGGGGTTCATTGCTAGTAAAACCGACAGGTATTGGGGATCGAGTGACGACCATGAACCGATTAGACGAGGTGTGGGTAAGCCTTCCATTAGGTGGTTTGACGACGTAGTTAAAATTTAGAGATCGCTAAATACGGGCAGTGTAATACTAGTCATTGTGGCGGTCTTTCTCTATACTATGCAGTGGGAGTATATATAATGAAAAGAACAATAAAAAAAGTTACATGTAATCACTTTATTATCTTTATATAAGAGAAGACATTGAAATAATATATACTTTACAGTGATAATAATCTAACGAATGTTCCAGAATATATTACTTAACTTAAGAAAAACAAGTAAGTAAGCAACTCTGTTATTGAAGGCACTAGCAATAAAGAGAATAGGTTTAACCGCATGCCCCAATATACCACCCGAGCGTCGACGTGGATTGAACTATCTCATTAAGCTCCGGAGGTTATCTGAAGTAACACCCTCCTCTATAAATAACACGTGTGGTAGATAAACTTTTAATAAGTTGAGACACCTGGGATGCTATATATGGTTCGCAGTTTAAAAATGTACTTTTAAATTTTGATACGTTTTGACGTCACTTGATGTTACTATGATTTCAAAATGATTTACATTCTGTATTTATTTCTGTATTTAGCGTAACTTTTTGTGTTTGAAGACTTAAATATTTTAACTTTTATTTATTATTATTTATTTATACTTTATTGTACACTATAGATGATAAAATATCAACACTATAAAAGTAACAATTTATATAAAGGCACAAGAGCCGTTCTTACCGCCCGAGGCGATCTTTACAAGATAACCTTAGGATGGAGATGAGGAACATGAAGGAGAGGGCATTTTAGAGTGTTCTTATAAGCCCTCATTTAGAAAAAGTTCACATATACAATTTTACAACATTAAATTTACTATAAATAAATACACCATCGCCTGTTGTTGACAAACACCTCCTGCATCCACTTCTATTCCATTGTTTTGTGCCAATCTTGACTATAAAATTCCTGCTGTCATTTTTATTCCGTCCTCCCATCGTCTATATTACCGACCTCTGTTTTTCTTCCCATTCCTGGAGTACCAAGATATTATTGTTCTACTCCAGCTTTAGAGTGTACATACATACTAATATATACAAAAATTCTTTTACATACATATATAAATAAATGCTATACAATATCCTTCATGAAAGGCAAAGGAAGTACTCTTTTACCATCTTATATTACAGATTATTGAGCAAATGATTTTTTATGAATATATTAATTTGTGTAATTAAATGAATATATTACACCTTATACTATGCAATGTATGGCCAACTTTATGGAAAAGATATACCTTTTAGTCGACTATTTGGTTAGCACAGAGACGAATGAATGTATGTGAAAAATTAATGACACCGCTGTTGTTCAGCGACCCCGTAGCGCTATCGAAACAAAGCTACGTAATACATCTAATATATAATAATAAAACTCAATAACGTTCTTTTTTATTGTGTTATATATTTTTGATATATTTTTAATGGCAGAACAATAATGTTTTGCGGCATTTTATTAAAAATGTGATTCCGTTTATTACAAATGAATTATAGAATTTTCGCAGTCGAAACTTTGGTACAGCCCGTTTTTCACGGTGCCTTGTAAATACACTATGGACGTAACCTTTTCTTAGAATTTATAATAATTACTGTAAATGAACAAAATATTATAATATGTATAGAGAGGCCACTGTAAGAATATTGACCTCTTTAAACTGAATTTACTTTTGTTAGTTCAATCAATGTTTTTAAAATGTAATTTTTAATATATTTCTCGTAGGTAGATTTGTAAAACCTTATGATTTAATTTTAATACAGCCTTCTGTATGCGAGTATTTTGTTTTTTGGTGTGTCGATATATCAAACAAATGAGGTAGCTCTGAAATTGCGGATCGAGAATAATTTAGGTACGGCGAGGAGTTAATGGATGGACCTTCTGAACGGTAAACCTCTCAAAATCTTCAAAATGAAACCATCGATGTTTTAAAGCTTTTAGCTTTTGAACGTTTTTCGATTTGACTTCGTACAAAGGGGTATAATTATATACCACGAGTATTTATAATCAGCTTTTACCAAAAATTATATTCGAAACATGACTTATTATAGCTGTCACAGATAAAAAAAAAATCGCAATATGACTCATAGTAACTGTCACAGATAAATAAAAACGAAATTCGAAATATGACTTATTGTAGCTGTCACAAATAAATAAAAATAAAATTCGAAAAACTTAAAGTAGTTTAGGTGAAAGTTTATACGCCTTGTTAATTTTATATCTGTATAGATTGTCTAGAAAATTGTTAGTCGTACTGACCAGACTTATTATTTTATTAAAAGCTGTATTTTTTTAAAAAAGTCCGACTATTGTACCTTTATACGTATGTCGATAAATATATCCCAAGTAAATGCCACATATGATGTTCAGATATCGTAACGAGAACAAAAAACCTCCGACCCTTTGTCAGAAGTTCGAATCAATTTCGGTTTAATCATAGTTTCTCATATTAGATCTAAATTTACGGATACAGTCACGCGAAGTTCGGTTTTAACGTTTCTTTATATATTTTATAAAGAAACCAATTTAGAAAACGAAAAAAATTATAAACTTCGAGAAATTTTGTGCAAATTTGTTTTTTAATTCTAATAATAACTTCTAATGAAGAAACAATACGTAATTTCAGCGCATAGAGAACTATATTTAAAAAAACAAAAAAAAATTATAAACTTCGAGAAATTTTCTGCAATTTTTTTTTAATTCTAATAATAACTTTTTATTATAAAACAATACGTAATTTTAGCCTATAGACGCCCACTGCAAGTCATAAATCTCCCGCAATGATATCTATGTGGTGAAATACCATAATTGCCACGCTTGACAGGCAGGTTGGCTATTGCGATATGGTATATTGGTACAGAGAGGACGCTGCTGCCGTGAAAACTTGTTCGTGCGCAGAGGCAATCCCATATAATTAATGCACAAATTGTGAATCAAACCCGCGACCAACGATGGTTGTCTCAGTCCTCTATCGCAGAGAAAATAAAATACGCTAAAGTTTATTTTTCGCAAGGAAATGCCTTCATAAATAATACATAGACAAAATTCTACTTTCGGCCACTTGCAAAACTTTGACTTCGAAAAAGAAAAATAATTAAAACGCAAATAGTTTGTTAAAAAAAATTGCAAAAATATTCCCAATGTACCCATAACAAAGGACTTACGAGAGATCCCCAAAATCGGGATCCATATAAAAATCAACCTGTATATAGTGATCACTCTAAAATATATTATATTAATACATATTTTTTATTAATAAGTCAATTACTTCTGGTAGCAAAAATTCTACATTCTCAGATAGTAAACAAAAGTTAATATTAATATATACTAATTTTATTTATTGTATTATATTTATAACATGTCTTATACCATATTAATGATAACAGTATATACTATATACATATGTATGTATGTATGAATATTATATTTTTATATGTATGTACTATCTGTTTCCATACTATGGTTGTTGTAAGAGATTACCTTCTGTGATAAGACCGCACAATCAACTTGTTTGTTTATTATTATGAAACTATTTAAAATATCCCACCATGAAAAAGAAAGAATATTAAATTAAAAACTAAATGAAAAAAATAATTCGAATTTTGGAAACGATTTTTCTTATTACATTGTTTACTATCTCTCAAAGCATTGTTGTTAGCATTGGTTGTATTATAAATTTATTGAAAATAATTTATAATTTAATTAATTAAAACATTCCCATTAATTAATATCAAATTATAAATAATACATTCATCTACTTGAACTTTTACATTTATAACCAATCACCCTGTATAGGGCATATTACGCGTAATATCATACAACCACATTGCGGTCTTGTCATTTCAGTTCAGATGGCAGTCGATGTTGCATGCATTGCGGCTGTAGCGGAAACGTTCATTACAGATTCGGCCAGCCACGTGATCATGGAACATCTAAGCAGTTTCCGGACTCGTATATTTGGTACCGTACCAAATAACTTGTACCAATGGCCTATATATCTGGTAAGAGCTGAGCTGGTAAATGCTGAGAGTGAGCTCACTCTGTGTTTGGTACTAATCGGTGTAACATAGCTCCTGAAGATGCCCCGTGGAGGGGTGAAACACGTGTTGAGTAATTTGGTGGTGGCGGTTGTGTGATTCGCATTATTTGCCGCATACGCATTTATCAGCGGGCTGGCGGGCGGTGCATTTCGTTGCGCGACTACCACTGCATGTGCGGAAGTGGCTAAATATTGGTCCTTTTCTTACTTAGGATGGACATCCGCGAGGTAACGCCTGATTCCATTAAGCTATATATCTGGTTGCAAAACCTATCACTATGAACCGATATGAATCTGATACTTCACCTAATATTTTTCTTCTTCGTTTCAGCCCATAGAAATCCACTATATGGTATATGTCTCTTCCAAAGATATCTATGGCCAATATACCATAATTGTCTTGGCAAGTGGATTAACTATCGCAGTGTGGTACTATAATACGCAGAACACGCTGCAACCAACCCTCTGGAAACTATTACTTGAGCAGTGGCAATTATAATAAATGCACAAGGTTTGAATTATATAGAATAATATCCCAGGAATTGAACCAGTGATCTACGACCGCAGGACTACCGCAGCTAATAAATATTTTTCTCTGCTAATGTTTTTGAAGTTTAAGAATATAAACAAGAGAGAGTACTCTTCGATGCTTAATACAAACTTAATTAAGTTAAATAAGATATTCTAAGTGAAGATTCTATTGCTGTTGTTTGACAAGTTGCCGGAATCGTCAAAACAATAAAGATCATATTATTCATTAGTTTGTATTAATATTATATTTAAGCAGTGGTAGCAAATCAGTAAAAGACTGAGTTTGATCTGACTTGTGATCGCAGACCGTGGGTTCGATACCCGGGCAGAAATTAATTAAATCCACATTTTATTCATTAATTATGTAGGTTTGCTATTGTTCAACAAACAAGTTAACAGAAGATGGTCAGTATTGTGCTCTGCGTGTCATAATACCATATTACGATCACCAACCCGTCTGCCAAGCGTAGCGACAATAGTATATCCTCCCTAGATATCTTAGAATGAGCGTCTATGGGATAAAATGACAACGTAGATGATAATTATATATTTCTCATCATCATACCAGCAAGATATTCACAACTGGACATTGACCTCCCCCGGAGACTTCGATAAGGAAACTTCAGAAGTGGCCTGCATCCTTCACTGATCCCATCTCAGGATTTCCACAATCCAATCGTCAAACCAAACACACTGCAGATAAACAACACTGCAAGAACTGAACCCACTTCAACCTCTACCACCAGCTGCTATCTTTACGAACAGCAAAGGCTATTTAATGAAATCAGGCGTTACCTTGCGGAAGTCCATCCTAAGTAAGAAAAGGACCAATATTTAGCTACTTCCGCACATGCAGTGGTAGTCGCGCAACAAATGCACTGCCCGCCAACCCGCTGATAAATGCGCATGCGGCAAACAATGCGAATCTCACAACCGCCACCGCCAAATTACTCAACACGTGTTTCACCACTCCACGGGGCATCTTCAGGTGTTATGTTACACTGACCAGTGCCAAACACAGAGTCAAAGAGCAAAGGCTATCTGAGGTAGGATCTGTATACTACCGTCAATTGCCGAATGGTCTTCACCACCAATCCCAGCCGCACACATATATATATATCAATACATACTTACAGGTGTAGTGATGCCGCCTTTGTGCAACCGTAATACGTTTTTTCAGTAAAATTATTGTAAGTTCATGGATCCTGCCGTTCCATGAATTCAATTCCGATGCTCTCCGGACTAACAGCGACAACTTCAAAAATATTAAATATATGTCAGCTGATAGACTTCCTCTGCAATTTATAGACCTTCCCATAAGAGCGCCAGAATGAGCGGTTTTGCGGTGCCCGCGACTCCCGCAACCTTGATTATGTTTTCGGTTAGTATTTTGCGGCAAATTGTTATCTGTATACTCATCATTATTTTAATTTATATCTAAATCTTCCAAAACATTAACTGGCAGAGAATTACGTCGGTGTTAAATTCGCCCTTATTATCAATATAAGAATTATTTAAACACAATAGATAAATTATAACTATAAAAGATAAATTTTGAATTTCGAAGCCTGTTTAAAAATCGAGAACGTTTATTACGTAAATATCAAAGTCCGTTAATAATTTATAGGTCAGTATTACGTTATTAAATTTCGTACATTCAAGAAGGGCCTAGATTCAACAAAGTTAATAACATGCGGTGAATTTCAGCGAATTTGTGTGCACAGTTCAGTGGGCAAACATCAAATAACGCCGCGTTCACAGCGCCCGCTACGCCAACTAATTATGGTGTGACTTGACTTACCTTTCCAGTTTCAAGTGTTACATTAAGTTTGGATTTTATTGCCTAAGTTATATAAGCCGTGTGAAATGATTGTGTGACGTAATCCGACGTTGGTTCGCGGTCTCGTTCCAGTTCGGATTACGGTATGATTTGTGGCTAAATGATTTCGTAACTAGAGTCAACATTACCTCACTACAAAGCAATTGTATTTTCCTTGTTATGCTATTCTTTTATATCTATATCTTTTAACTACTATATATTATTAAGATCTATGCTAGTATCATTAAAAGTTGTTAGCCGTGGCTTTTGTAAAGTAATATTGTTGTTGTGTTGGATACGGTTATGGTTCAGATATGTCTGTCACGGGGCACGGTGGATTCGCCGAGTTTTAAATTCAAAGAGAGATTCTCGTGGTCCTGTAACCATGCAGTTGAACAAACCATAGTGCATCTGTTGACGTGAGATAGAGCTAGGAGAAGGAATTAAAGCAAGTTACATCAGTTATCTAACGGGCGACGAAGAACATCGCCCCATATTCCTAAGTTTGTGTAGAATAATAGAACAGAGTTCAATACGTAATAATAAGACTAAAATACGTAAGGTAAGGCTGGGTAAGATCTCAATAATGAAATTCATAAATAAAAACAGAAATAATATTTTCAATGAATATAGTCGTGTAGTGTTTACTGAAAAGAACAAAATAAAAACAAGATATGTACGCCTTGTAAACCAGGAACTTAATCTATGAAAGTAAAGTATTGTGATAGTTATAATAAATCTGTGATATTTTAGGAATGCAATAGAGGGATGTAAGAGGAATTCAGAACGAAATGCAAAGAACATAAAGATTGACAAATACAGTGAAGAACGAAAGATGATGAACAAAAGATGACATGAAGGACGGAAGAAGAAAATTAAATAAAAATTAACAATAAACAAATCGTTTATACTTGTAAATAAAGTCTCTAACTCCAATGTAGGGATGACTCCAATGTCATAAGAATATAAAGAAAATAATTTAAAATTGGAAAACAGAATTTGCATACATCCATTATTCCGTCATTTATTTTCACAAATTGGCGGCAACTAAAAAATCACGTATAATATTATTATTGGTTTTAACGTGAATATGTTTTGTTCCATGTTTGTCGCAGTCACCATTAAAGTCATGACTTCGTTTAGCTATTGATTCTCAAGCTCCATCTGGTGTCACTATTACGTTTTGTGGAAAAATAAATAATGCTATTGTTAAGAATATTAAATTTTAGCCTAATAATTGTTTAAACGATAGTGTAAATAACAAGTTCTGATAGTCTGAAGTTATTATTCTGAGCACAAATATCGTATAGTAATCGTGCGGAAAATAAGTAAAGCTCAGCTTGCACGCTGCAAGTGTTATAACGTATATAACTAAAAAATAGCATAATAAATATATACTGTGTTGCCCTAGGGATAGTGATAAGGGATAAAAGACATTAAAGGTAATTAAGCGTGAACAAGAGAGTCAGATGATGTGAAGGAAGGAAGATAACGATAGAAACATATTGTGATAAATAAAAGAGGAATAAAAAAAGAAATAAAAGAGGAGAAAGAAAATAAAAAAGAAACGGTTCCACTCACAATACTCTTATTCTATTCTACTCTTAGAATGAGAGGTTTTAGCAATGGAGCCAAAAAAACGCAAACGTTATATAAAGAAATGACAACGCATCAAAAATTCATCGACGTAAATTTTGTACATTGAAAGTGCATCAAAATATGCATCTAAACATTAATTACTGATAATTTATGTTCAATTAAAACCAATTGATCGTAATACGGACATACGGCCAAGGATATTTTGGACTTTGTCAAAGTGAGCCGCGAACGAAATTGCTGTCTTTTGAAATTGCGAAAAGAATAGAATTTTCCTTTAGCGAGAATTACGTCAAATTGTGATGCGGCGAAGCGGTGGCCTTTAATCCTGCCAGATTTGATTTCATTACAGCTACGCTTTCACAACCTAAGCCTCTTTGTCAATACCGATAAGTGTAGATAATTACGTCTTTTACCGATTTTAATACTAATGAGAATTTTTTTGGTATCATAAGAAAAATATCGTTGCATTTAACCCCAGCAATAAGCTATACACAGTCTCCAATGTAATTTATTTTGATGATTTTATAATTACCTATTTAAAATCAGTTTATTAGATAATTTTGCCATATATTTAAAAACATAACATCCTTACATTCTTTCTATGAATGAATAATACATGAGTAATGATCTGGTTTAATTTGAACGGAATTTATTTCGCTGAAATCACACGGATAGGGTGCAAAGCTATACTGGTTACACGTTAGCTGGAAGTAGTATACCAACGCGTAATTCTTAAGTATTGCAGCTGCCGTATGGATTACCTAACTCTACCGATATTCAAGTTTTTCACCACTTTATCGATACTTCTTTATTCTTTCTGGATTGATTAGACTTCACGGAGTGTTATCTCTTCTAGTTGTTCGACAAACTCAATTATCATTAAAAAAATCAGTTTTTTTATCAGAATTTGGTAGTGCTCTTAAATATTTTGTTCCATTTTAACTCTTGCGTTTTGGTCTAGATCGTTCTAGAAATTTCTATAACAATTTGAAACATGAAAACTCGACTTCTATAGCCGGGACACGAGCCACGAAGTAATATATTAGTACATAAATTTTATCAGTAATGACAAGAATTCTAGTTGAAAAAAAAAGTAAATAGATACCCTTGTCAAATAAAACCATTATTATAGTAACAACATATAGTAACCGGGCAGGTTGGAAAGAAGTAAATTTCTGTTATATTCTTACAGTTCTAAATAATTGCTATTCCTTGCCAATAATGGCATATGATTGTGATATATTCGTACAGTTCTAAATGATAACTATCCCTTGCGATACTAGCATATGTCTGATTCATATGCAAAATTATTTATACGAGTATATTATGTTACAAATTTAAACTGTGATATTAATAGTGAGTGACTCTTTAGACTCTTATCCATCTCTTTCTCTCTTACTCTTTCTCGCTTAAACGCTCCTTATTGGCCTTATTGGCTAGTATGAGTTTCGTTTTACCACATTATTTTCTACCTTTAGTCAATTTCTTTATTTAAGAATCTTTCTATGGATCTGACCATCAGGTTTTGCTAGTAAATTTTCATTTGCTCTTTCTAGGTCTAACTTGCATAATAACTAATCTATTTTTTGATTCGTTCAATTTTGAGTCCACGCTTAAGGAAAACCAATAATTATCAGCTCGGTTGACTTATCTTGAGATACTTGTATAACTCTTTTATCCAAGATAACAATTGTTTTTCACTTTCTATATATACCGTAGGACAGAAAGTCGAGTTTAAATATCGAGTTGTGAGATAGAAATTCCGCAGATCTTGGCAAACTGTTTTATACAGTGTATATACAGTTATATTTCTAGTATCAAATTAAGAATCTGTTTTTTTATTATATTATTAACAACTCGTATTATTTGTTCAGTTTCGATCAAGTACATACAAATTAGAATGAGTCATATCCATTTAATGTGAACTAGAACGTGATGCATCTGATGACCTGTCTCGTATGGCGTGGAAAAAATTAATTGCCTAAAGAAGGCTTCATAGGGCCGGTCATTATGGCGACATCTAGAGGAGGCCTAATAGTAAGTATTCATCAGCTGACTTAAGGATGATGATGATGGTACTAGATTTTATTATAAGAACATATATAAATTACCTACAAACGTATTATTAATTTTTGAAGCTAAGAGAAAGATTAGTTAATAAATGTATTAATAATAATCAACGTAACTTGTTCATTAATTTTATATTAAAACTGAGAGGGGCAGCAAAACACTCAACCACTTTACCACCTTCGGTGTCGAATATGTAAATAAATCGAGTACACGGGACGTTGCTACTCAACAAAAGCTATACCTAACCTCCGGCGTCAGCCATACGTCCTCTCAGTACCGAACATTTATCGACTTCACCTCTAATGGAGCAAAGCTATTTGCTGTAATAGATTTTACTTTGTTACCCACACTGTAAACTGCACAGGGGGTATTATTCGAGCTACTTTTACCGATAGTAGCTTGAAACACTAAATTAATGTTAAACATATGTAGTAAAAAGCAAAATATATTGTTACAAATTTATAAATAATTGCAATTTTTATGTTACTTAACTACTTAAATAGTAAATTCGTAGGTATACCTGGAGTAGGTAAATCTACGTCTACCATAGATAAATCCAACATCGATAACAAATCAGTTAAGAAGCGTTTGGGAAACTAAGAAACAACTTCTCGTCGAATATCCCTATGACTTAAGACAAAAGTTCGGACAATGCTTTACTGGTGATGGATTAAGGCACGTTAACGTGGTCTCTTCACTCATAAATGAACTGGCAGTAGCTCATCGAGTTACGATGAGAACTGTACAAAAGCAACCGTACACAGTGGATAGGCAAGTTGCAGGGGCAGTAAGCAGGCCACACAGCATTGAACAGATCACCGTTGAAGCTTTAAGGAGTGGAGACAACGGATGGGCAACCGCAGCGTCTACCCGAAAAGTGGACAAATGAGCTAGGTCGTCGAAACATAGGCCGAAGCAAGTACTTACCAGACACGAGTGCTTCGATAAGTACCTAAACAGAATCGAACACAAACCCACAACGCAATTCCACCATTGAGTCGGAGACCAGGATTGTGCTCAGCACACACTCACTGAATATCCTGCTTGGGAATCCAAGCAGAGGATCCGGGTTCAAGAGATTGGGCAGGACTTTTCTCTGCCTATAGCAACAGCGGCTGTACCGGCAAAGGAAAGTACATGAGCAGATCTAGTTGCATTCAGAGGCTACCGAGTGACATCAGGAGAGGACCGATACAGCTAGTAAATGGTCGTGACGATACCGTAGTATCAGACGCCTCGTCGCTCCAATCTCTTCACTATAATAGGGCTAAAGTAAAAAATAAAGGTCGTCCAAAAATGTTGATTGCAGGCTTTCCAACAGTGGACGTCATACAGCTAAACTGAGCATAATGACGATGAAATCCAAAAAGAGATTTAATATGAACAAGAGTTCGAAACATAAAAATCGTAATTATTAAAAACTCATACGAAATTTGTTCAAGTAAACATTTTCGCTTTTGTTTTAATCCGAGGTCTAATTACGTGTAAGTGATATGGGTAGATACCCTTTACGGAATAACGACATGTGGTTATGTAATATAAAATAATTATAATGTTTATGTATTTAAGCTTCTTGATACTTATTTTAAAAATTCTTTTTGTGTCACTGAACAAACAGTGGTGGTTTATAGGTTGACGTTATTTTACGTTTATGAGATCATATCTGGAATAAATTGATGCGTAGACTAAATAAATTAAGTGATATATTCAAGCGTATCGGTAAGTTGTAATAAGTAAAGGAAAGAGATCATTCATGTCTCTTATTTCCATCCAAAGGTTGTCTGGTAGAGATCGCGTCGAGCGATAAGACAGATTGTTAAAGTCGACGATGAATAGATGCGGGCAGATTGCAACCTGTCCTATTGAAAATACAAAAAAGGGATCGAGAAGGTCTAAGTCTAGAAATGAACACATTATTGCTGGATTAACGATGACAAAACACCATTTGTAAGTGAGACGATAGTATTTAGGAGAACCTTGATGATCTCTATAAGGATATATCTATCTATATTTATATATATTCCATCAACGATATTATTTTTGTATGTATATATGTATGTATTTGTACGTACACCGTAAACTGCTCACTCCTTCATGTCTCTCATCTCTATCCAAAGATTGTGTGGTAGAGATCGTCTCTAGCGATAAGACGGCTTCTTCTATCATATGAATTGTTTCTTTTTTTTTTTTCCTCTATTTATCGTCTATGGTGTACAAAAAGTGCAAATAAATAAGTTATAGAGGTAATATAGGCCACATATGACAGAAGAAGGTAGCTGGGTGCTTAATATTCCGGTGTAGAGAGAACAAGTAAACAGACCACCCTCATAAATTTCGAATAAGACCTGTTGGAAGCGGACTGGATCCTGCGTTATCTAAATACCTTAACAAGTCGTCTGTCCAGCTTGCAGATGTATGTTTCAGAAAATTTACTTCTTCTAATTGTAAATTTTATCAATATCATCGTTCATTTAAGCCATAGTATAATTCTTGGCGTTGGCTTCTCACATAGATTTTGAGTAGGAGCAGTTGGAAAGAAACAAAAATAAAATAGAAAGTTTATCTTATAAAAAAAACTCTTTTACGTGGATTCGAGGTAAATTTTTAATGGAGGAAGAGACGCAGCTGCGGTAAAGTTCGGTTCATATCGGTGTTACGTTTAATTATGTTTCTCCCGTGCTGTTCATATTGAGAAATTTATATCTCAAAGTAAATTTCTTATCGTTCCGATATTAACGCAGCAAGTTTTGCACAATTAATTGACAGTTCCTTTAATTTACGCTTATTTTTATGTTATTAAAATATTTTGGTGTAAAAACTTTTTCAATACTATCACTTAACAAGGAAATCGTAAATACTTAAATGTTTGAAAACAGGGATGGACAACCCGCCATGCATATCTAAACTTGATTTAATATTATCGTCTTTTTCTCGTATTTGTTATAAAATTTATAATAATAAAATGGTGGTATATGCTAAACCAATACATTTTATTAATAATAATTATCTATCAAAACTGAGTGATGCACAATTAGAAAGCTGCGTAGGTATTATATATAAGCTTATATTTGACAAAAGGTGCCAAATTTCTCATTAATTTTTCAAGTTTTTTCATTCTTATCTTGTTTATTTTTATTTTACGTTTAAAATCGGTATATTTACATTCGTTTACTCAAAATAAAGATTTTAAATGTTTTAAAACAGGGATGGACAATCCGTCATACATATCTAAGCTTTGTTTAATGTTATCAACTTTCTCTTGTATTTGTTACAAAATTAATAATAATAAAATAGTCGTATATGCTAAACCGAAACATTTAATTAATAGTAATTAGAGGAAAGCTGATTGGATAGCTGAGATTAGAAAGCTGCATACGAACAAACACTTGTATCGAAAAAAGGTGCCATTTGTTATCACATTTTAAAGTTTTTTCGTTTTGATTTGATTTACTTTTATTTTCATTTTGCATTTGAAATTTGAATATTTACTTATTCTATTATTTTTTAATGTGCTACCCATCAATTTTTTTTAAAATTAAATTGGTTTGTTGATTAGAAAAAGTTGAGCACCCTTGTTTATTACACGATGTATAATAGAGAAAGAGATATAAGCTATATACGTATAAATTTAATCTAGGTCTCACTAAATTATCCAGCAATATCCGCCAGGGTTATGCTTAAAAACATTTCGACAAGTCAACGAACCCCGTTCCTTATGAATATTAATGTCAGAGGATTTTTCCATTACCGACCGCGTCATGGCACGATTGGGCTGAATACATTTGTAGAAGTTTTCATTCAGCGCTAAGTGATTCAGAAACCAATTATTAGCATACCCCCGCCATATTTATATAAAAGGTCACCGAAAGTAATTTTCTTATTTTATATTAAAAATAATCTTAGTAAACTCTCTTTGGGTATACCGTTTGCATCTGGCTTTCGATATCATTAACCGTATACTTTTCTAACAAAGAATAAAGAAGAATAACTGTTTTTTTTTAAAAAAAAAAAGTCGTCTCAAAAATTTAAAACGCAATAAAAATTGCGAAAATGTTTTGACGTATTAAAACAAATTGTGAAGCTTTTTCAGTCCGATAATGTTAAAAATAAAGCTCGCTTTAATCGATTTACGGATAAAGGTCGATGTCATTTATAAAAAAAAATGAATCATCGATGCTTTTGAAAGTAGTTTTAATTCGTTTAAAAATTTGTTTGTCCAGTTTTCATGTGTTTAAATAGCGCGACATTTTTATCACACAGAAGCTCATTTAAAGGAACCCAGTTATATGTCAGTAAGATAAAATTGTAAATTGTAGTAAGATATGCATATATATATATTGCACGGTGTATATATATTTCGGCGTGTTGCCGCGAAAGAATAACCCCGTTAATAGTACGTTATACTATATTTCTTTGAAATAAAAATAAAATCCCTAAAGAAAGTCTGTTAATACAAAAAAGGACCTTTCCAGTCATGTAAACTATACATGTTTTATTTTATTCACTTATATCCTATAGAGAATATTAATCTAGAACACAGTGCCTAAAGGCATTACCTGTCTGTCTAGATAAGCTATATATAAAGGATAGGGATGGTAAAAAATATTATTAGTATGAAATATGTCTTGGATAAATATCCAATCGTACATATAATACTACATGTACCCCGCCGGCTTCGAGTAACCCGCACTGCCTTTGTGGATATATTTATAAAATACAGTCTTGGTATTGACATGCCAAATAAAATCTGATCAAATTTTATATATAAAACAAAACTATAGTTCGAAAAATATTATTGATTAAACTAGCGGCATTAGCTATGGTTTGAAAATATTCATTTTTAATAATGTGTCCTCGGAGTAGCACTCCTAAGTGGTGGTATTTGATAAAATCGATTCTTAGCCGACATTTTCTTTGATAAAAGAAATATTCTTATCAAGTTTCAAGTCTCTAATTCTAATGGTTTCATAGATATCATGATGAGTGTATATGTAGGTAGATATCTGTTGTACATACAAATACAAGATGATTGGCTAAAGGTATAAACGCTTTAAAAGTGTGAAAGTATAGCTCATTAACGTATTTCGAATTTCAAATTTCTACATTTTTTATATCTGCCCCTGCAGATTTCGTACTGGCAGAAGAGATTCCTATCGGCATGTCGTATTAAAATTGAAAACAAAATATTATTGTATCTTCGTCGTTTTGGCCCTTAGACGCCTTCTGCAAGATATAGATCGCCTTCAAAATATCTATCTCTCTCTAATATGGTTGTTTCCTCCACACCAAAATCATCACTTAGCGTGGATTGGTATTATGGTACACAGAGAACGTTGCTGTTTATCTTCAGAAAAGTACTTTGTGAATGGAAGTAATCCTATGTAATTAATGCAAGTGCGAATTATGTAACATTGTATCCCGGGAAACGAACTTTCGACCTACGATCGAAGTCCCAGTCCTTTACCACTGAGCTACGATGACATGTAACATAATTAAGAATTATCATTTTACGCAGGGTGATGAAAATAAGATATACTTTCACCGCTTTATAACTTATACATCTGTTACCAATCGCCCTGTATACGTACGAACTTTTAAAAGACGGAGAGGTTTTTTATTCTTGTTTCACATATATTTAAATGAACATATAAAAATAAACGAAAGTACAATTATTTTTAGAGACATGTTTCTGTTTTCAGAAGATGTTTCTTTTCTTTGTCTAGTCTATTTTTTGTTATGCGTTGTAGTTATTATACGTGTTTAAACTTGTCTACAACGTCTAAACCGAGTCAAGATTCTTTCGTATATATTATAGCAAGAGATGTATTACAATGAAATGTTTCTATGCGAGTATTTGCCTAGGTGTGCTTCGCGTATAATTGTGAGCGTTCCTTGTGTAATTTAAGCAAGAAACAATGATTCTCTCTTGTGCTCAGTGCTCTGGAAGACATTCAGCAAATTGTACGAAATGAAATTAGGGAGCAAAAGGGACGTCTCTACAATTATTGCATAGACAGCTAATGTTCAAATAATGAAACTCTCTAAGCTACAAAATGTAATTGCATTTTTAATAAATTCTAGTATTTTAGTAATATTATTTAACTTAACTATATTTTAAAACATTTTTTTTTGTTTTATTCTCAGTCACTTAACTAACCACGGAGATGATTGTTAAAATTAGGAATAGGAGTTCACTGGACGATAAAAAGAACCGACATGGTCCAGCAGATTGGCACATAATAGAACAGATGTCCACTGGAGATTCGAGGTTCTGAAGTGAAGACCACAGACTAGCAAGGCTTGTTAAAGCTCTCGGAAGACGCGGCATGCTTCCAATCAGTCTTATACCTACTTAGTCTGTGATTAGAACGTAAAAGTATTTAAATAGAACAAATAAGATCGATACGGAAATAATGAAGAGAGAGATAGAGAAACGAAAATAAGAATGTAAAAAAAGTTATTTAATAGAGATTAAAAAGACCCCGTCTCCCATGATAGAGGTTGACGAGAGGTCCCCAATAACGATGGCCAAAAAAACCTGCGTACAGACATCCCATAGGAGAGAATGGTAATGGTGGATTGAAATGATAGTAAATTAGGCACATAGTGCATAGGACAGATATCAGGGACCTTAAAGTTTTAGAGTGGAGATCACAGATCGAAAAACTCAGGGCAGAATGTCACTCCATCTAGTGAATAGATGTCCATAAGGTTGCTTTAGGTATTATTAGAAATCTATATGAGAGACCTAAGTGTACATTCTATGGATGAAATAATAAAGTTGGAGGTTCCATAAGACGTTGGAATTATAAGGAACCTTTATACCTTAAGTGAGTTTTATGGAATACTTGACGTCGTGTTTTATTTAGTACTTTACAGTAACACAGATATAGAAGGAACTCTTTCTCTTATGGGTATATACACTCTTATCAGAATGCTCGTGGTCATGCTGCGGTCAATTCTGGTGACTCCGTTGCTCGCCACGTAGTTCGGTGTTTAACGGAGTGAGATCAATTGTTTATTTATTGAATCAATATAACACAGACTTTAATGTTACACATGAACAATAACTCTTAATATTTTCGTATTTTTCTTTGCTCACATTTCTGCATATTGCAGTCTTTACTAAACTATCTATGTATATATCTAGTCTTTTCTTTAACTATTTTCTATCTTAAACCTTGAACTATTTTCAACTGAACCATTTTTAGGACTTATAAATTTTGTTTTAATTTTTATTTTTTGTTAGTGTCTCGTTAGTTCAAAACGAGTTTACAATATCTAGTTTTTAACTACACATTCGCGTGAATACTTGACCCTGCCCTATTGTCATCCTCAGGTTGTATCCTAGTATCTGCATGTTTATAACCGACATGTCTTGTGTGAGTATTCATATATAAATACGTATGTATACTTGATGAAATACTTTTGAAATTATTTTAATTTGTGGTATCCACAACGATATCAAATTATAAATTAAATCATCCCACTCACGACTGGCAGTAATACGGTTGTAAAGAGCTAAAAGATTTCATTAACGAATATTAAACACAGATCTATTCAAAGATACAAATTTAATTGAAGCAAGGTTCTTCGACGAGTTGAAACACCTTTTGCTACTTGCGTAAATTTGAATTAGAGCCATTAGAACGAAAACTGGTATTTCATTTGACTTATTTAGATTGTACCTGCTAGGCTTTTGAATCGTTGACATATTATATATTTTAGTAATATTAGTATTTAAAGTTTTTGGTAATGCTAAGTTATTTTTGGTTTAGAAAGTTTTATGGTGATCTAAACTACTCCAATAATAAAAAAAATTATAGAATCTGTAAAAGATAAAAATATAGTTAAATTGTAAACAAAATATTAGAATAAATAAAATTAAATGTGAGACCAACTGTGAAAATAAGAAATGGTTAGAGCACTAAATAAATTGTGACAAAAAAGTTAAGGAACCTTATACCTGTGACATTTGAGAAGAAAGATTAAGGATGAAAGGTGACAAAAAGGAGGAAACCAAAGATGGATGAGTATGTACTCGTAAGATCATGTGAAATAATCTTAAGATTGAAACAGGAGTAAGGAAATAAAAAGAAAGATGTGAGGTAATTAATTAAAAATTGTAAGTGTTGTTCCTAAAACAGCTAGGGGCGAACGACCTCATGGCCTCAAATTTCAAAACGCGGGCCATCATTTTCAAAAATTCTCCTCCAATTTAACAATCTATTATCATCATCATCATCCAACGTCCATTACAAGTCATAACCCTCTTCTATCAACAAAAAGAACGGTCGTGCGCTGTCCGCTTCCACCAACTTTTTTCGACTTCGACCACGTTATGGTTCCTCTTAATAAGATGTCTACCTACGTGGCGACTACCAGCTCATGTCTCACTCACTCTCACTTCAGAAGAGAAACTTGGTTCTTCTACGGATCTTCTTATTTTTGAATCAACCTCACAATAAAACTTCGGGCATAGCCATCTCCAATACTCTTTTGTTGACCCTGAGACTCCTTTTAATGCTCATCTTAAACCTCTAGTCATAGCAATGTACAACAAGTTTCTTACTGTAATTATAAATAAAGTAATTAATTGATAATGAAAAGGTTGTTGTTGCTAATCAATATTTGCTGTTTAGACACAAGGTATGGCGTGAGAGTAGCTATAATTCAAGCGGTATTAATTAAGTTTTTGTGAATGCTACAAGTCCCGGAATATATAATCATATTATAATTATGAACTGTTACTTACGATAGTAAATTGCAGTTTTAATTCTAAGCATATGATTAGCTGTGTATAGTAATAGGTTGTCTCATTACAAAGATATCCGCAAAAAAATCAAGGACATTGATAGTCAAAAAAATTGTTGATCAGAAGTAGCAGTCAGGTGACTACATTGGTGCCAATGGTTATCGAGTGATGACCACGAGGTGGTAGATGCGACGCGGAAAGATCCCCATTATATGGTGGATTGACGATGAAGTCAAGGTCGCGACAAGTCATTGGATATAGGCAGCGCAACACCGGTCATATTTGAGATTTCTAGCAGATCTATCTCTTGCAGTGGGCATCTATCAGTTTTGACGTGATGATGTGAATATGATGATGATCATCGTTTAAAATTAATCTGTTTTCAGGTTTTTTTTAATAAAAAGCATTTATTTATTTATGAATATGTATTGTCATAAAATTCACATCGAAGTATAATTCTGAGTTCTGATGATGATAAGGATTGGAATTAAAGTTGATGAAGTGTGATGAAGATGGGAAAACGGAAACATTGATTAATATCTATATAGAGGATATGATATACATAATCGTTTTGCACGCGGGATGTGGATTGCAGTGTAGTACGTAGATGCTGCTGTTGAAAAGATCGCCACGATGATTGGTCTTGCGCGACAACAGCGACACACAACAGACAACAGTCAAGCGACTTTAACTATTCCTTGAACCATCTAGTGGGAGGCCTAAGGAGTCCTAGTGTCTAACTTTCCTTCACAAACAGATATTCATGAGACCATGTCTACTTTTAGAACAATTTAAGGTTGACTTTCTAGATTTATTTATATACTTCATCATCGAGAACGGAGGAACCACCCATTTTTATCCTCATTATACATAAATACCTAATAGTTAAAATTAAAAATATTTCCTTCTTTTAGTTCATTTTCGATGATCCTTGATAAGACGAACCAGTCCTTTTGATTTCATTCCAAGGGACACTTGGAAGGTTTAAGCCCCTTTGTCGATTCTGATAAGTTAAGATAATGCCTTTGGGTCTATATAAAATCATTCAGTAAAACCATTACAGTATCCGAAGGAAACCCCAAAAAAGTTCATTTTGCCGAATAATTTTCGTATACCTCAGGATAATCCGATGTTAACAAAAGTATAATGATATTTAAGGCACGGTCTATATAAAGTTAGACATGAATATTTTACCTAAGTAGTATTATAAGCAGATAAGGAAGCTTTTTGGGTAATTAAGATACACTTTTTTTTATGAACTATTACGTAAGCATTTGATATATCCCTGCAGATTTGCAAGTTGAAGTACTATGTTATATGTTTAAAGTTATGCTCTTAAGTTATATTATAAGGTAAAAAAGGTTTCTGGAAAATTAAGATAAACTTTTTTGTCGTGAACTATTACGTAAATATCTGATATATCTCTGCAGATTTGCAAGTTGAAGTACCATGTAATATGTTTGAAGTTATGCTGCTAGCTATTTTGGCTGTGCAGCTAAACATTAACTTTGGCAGATCGTATTTATGGTTCCGAGCTAGTTGGACAAATTCAGCTTGCTTCTTTATTGGCACGGAGTAGCCGATCGGGCCGAAAATATAGGAGCAATGTTGGTTGCAACTGTGGTCACGTACCAAACGTGCAATCACTGCCGAATCTCAAGGACGACTTTGACGTTCTCTTATAATGAAACAAAGGCTTCTTCAGTTTCTACGCGAGGCGGGAAGTCCGAAGATATTAGCGATACTCCAAACGCTGAAAACACACGGGCTTCTTACACCGAGTCGTGAGACAGGTCTAAACGCTCCAAGCACTGAGTTCGCAATTGGCAAGATGAAATAAAAATAGGTGATCTAATAGATTCAGGCGTTACTTTGCGAAAGTCCATCCTAAGTAAGAAATGGACTTATATATAGCTACTTCCGCTATGCAGTAGCAGTCGTGCAATGAAGTGTACCGCCCGCCAGCCAGCTGATAAATGCGCATGCGGCAAACAATGCGAATTAAACAACTATTTAGTTGTAGTTAATTCACTCAACACGCGTTTCACCCCTCCACGGGGCATTCTCAGGAGTAATGTTACACCGGTGTTTAATCGGTGTAACATTACTCCTGTTCGCATTGTTTGCTGCATGGCCATTTATCTGCGGGCTTGCAGGCGGTGCACTTCAATGCACGACTGCTGCTGCATAGCGGAAGTAGCTATATATTAGACACTTTCTTACTTAGAAAATAGGTGACTTGATAACGCTCTGAACAAATTGTCCGGGCCTTAAAAGATAGACATCAAAGACCACAGACTAGCAAGTGGCTCCACTATGAACAATTCTCTTTTGCGGCGTCTCCGTAAGCCAGAGCTGATATGCCTGATAATATAAAGTTATGATAAAGAATATTATATTTGCTGTTCTCATAAAATATCAAAATTCTCACTTTAATTTTATTGATACGTCCATATTATTTGGTGAATGACACGTCACAAAACAGAGAGTATAAATCTAAATGATTACATTGATACTAATTATCTTAAGCTTTGATACAGCGAAGGGCGTTCAATCGCAAAATTAGTACGCAGCCTTGTTGAAGTCCTCGGAAGATGATAGATGAAAAGTGCTTCCGACAGATCCTTTATCTATCTAACCTGGAAATATACTCTAAATGACTTTCAACAGGACCAGTTCGAAGCTTCGTCTAGTGTTTTATGAGGATTTTAATGTCATTCTTCCTTTATTTGAGTCGACAACCGCTGCGCTTATTGACCCGAAATGTCTTCAGAATCTTAGAGTTATAACGGTAATCTGTTCTTCGCGCTGTTTCTTCAACTTGCTGCCTCTTCGATCCTCTAGGCCAGAGTTCCCCAAACTTTTTTGTGTCGTAGACCCCTTGCCATGTTTTTCCGTGTTCGATAGACCCCTACTTACCTGATATTGATTTCCTGTAAATTTATTTGTTTGTCCCATATTTGTATTTATAGAATGACGAATTGAAAAAGTCAGTGCAAGGTAGCGAAGTTCTGGGACTGCGACTCTCAGGTTTTTACAAGTTCAAAATTTATTGCGACCACAAAGCGAATACCAACATCCTACAACTTACACAATTTTATAAACATATATAATATTTTTTTTACTTCATAGGTACTTTTATAAATAATGTAAATGTTTTGATATTATAAGATAGTATGATGTAAGTAAATAGGTACTATCAGTATATGTCCACTATCGTGGACCCCCATTTTCATTTCATAGATCCCCGATTTTCATAGACCCCTAGGGATCGATATAGACCACTTTGTGAATCCCTGCTCTAGGCTATGTTATATAGTTGTATATTTAAATCCCTTTCTAAATAAGTAAAATAAACAAAGGTATACGAAAAAAGATGCTTTACGTCAATGTTTAGTAACTTATCAGATATTATTACTAGAGTAGCATTAAAAGTATTATAAATTGTAATGTAATAGACTGCGATGAATTTATTTGACTCTTTTTATCGCCATTAAACAACCACAACGATTTCCATGCGCCAACTGCCAAGTTTTTGCTTCAAAACATTTTAACAAGTCAAAGAGCCATTGTTATTGCTTCTGAATATTAATGATCTGTGTTCTTTTTGCCGCGATGAGGGATTACATTATTTCTTTTAACGGAGAAAACCGAAACAGACTAGTAATTCTTTTGATGCTGCTATCACTTCGTGTTCATTTATTCACTAGCTATGAAAACCAAGTGTGATCGAATAAAGTGTATTTACATATGTACAAAGAGTATTTAAAATTTACTCGACTTAACTCAACGGCAGCGACTACATCACTGATAGCGTCAAAATTCAAATTTGAGTTTTTGCATGAAAGTATTGTGGCCGTAGTAGCGAGCAATACAATGCGTGGACGCTTCATCAACCTCTAATAGTATATAGATTAGAATTCCCTGTAAAGGCACCTTTTAACTTCAGGCTACCAGTTCTGAGATCACACAATAATCACGTATTATTTTTCTTTTTGGTCACTCTTACACCTTAAATATTTAAAGGAATCAGGCGTTACCTTGCGGAAGTCCATCCTAAGTAAGAAAAGGACCAATATTTAGCCACTTCCGCACATGCAGTGGTAGTCGTGCAACAAAGTGCACCGCCCGCCAGCCCGCTGATAAATGCGCATGTGGCAAACAATGCGAATTACACAATTGCCACCATCAAATAACTCAACACGTGTTTCACCCCTCCAAACACAGAGTGATGAGATGACACTCTGTGCACTTTGTTGCACGGACACCACTGCATGTGCGGAAGTGGCTAAATATTGGTCCTTTTCTTACTTCTCACTTTTATATCATCATATATTAATAGAGCTACCTTTTACCACATTTTTTTAGCCACGGCTTACTTTTATCAACACTGTTGTCAAATAAAATTGAGTACAGATTCTTTAATATTAACATGTCAAAAAGGATTTATATCTTCTTCCGTCTCTATTTTTTTAATTCTTATCACTAATAATCTATTATGACAGCTGTATTCTGTGGTGTATGACAGTATTGAGATTGTACAAACACATATTTTAAAAGCTTTATAAATTTGGTATTGCATTTTTGTTTATACGGAATAATTAAAATAAAAATAATTCTAATATTTGAATTATCGAAAATTCGGTTCATCTATTTTCGGAAAACCCAAATTCATTAGTTCGTAACAAATTCGGTTGATGAAGATTCAGTGTTTGAATATACAACTTCGCAGCTAACGAACGAGGTCCCTGATAAATCGAATCAAATGAATGTAGACCCACTGACCTTCACCCAAATTCAAAAGTTGAACTACAGTCGATATTAAGTCTTAGGCGATTACGTTCGGTGATTGATTCAATTCACGTCCTTGCAAAACTCATTCCGTTCGATCGATCTTACATGTCTCCGGGTATTTTCTATGCGTATCTATTTTTTTAGTCCAAAAATAACTTCACTACTCTATATCTAATATATTTTTTCAGTGTTCGATATTTATTACATATATATATATATAACGAGTTAGAAGAATCACTCGTCTGAACTGTAGGCAGCGTACCCACTAAATGAACCAACGCCATACTTAAGCTCATGGTAAGTTACTTGACTTACCATGAACTTAAGTACAGTACTTAGGGAACACCCATGTCTAGTAGTGGGTATTTATCGGCTGCTATGATGATGATATATACTAAATATTTAATATTCACTCTGTTTTATTTTTCAACTTTTTTTCATTCACCTTGACCAATTTTCAGAACGTCAGAAACTGTAGCTGCCAGTTACGTACCTACAATATAATTGTTTTAAAATGGCGGCGTACTTTGATCGGCACGCTTTGAACAGCCTTCGATGCGTGCTATGTGCGATATCGGCTCGCTTTGATAGACTCGGTAACCATTGTGATATTATTACCGCTTGTATATATAGCTCTGCATTGCAAAATGCTTGGGTACACCACTGCATCCTGTTACGAATATTCCATCTAAAGTCAAGCATCATTTACTATACGATTGTATTAACTTCTCCAGTCACTGGCATGTAATCTGGAAGTTGTTTTTTGATAAGAGATTGATCAGCGAACTGACTATCGACAAAGCTGTATTAGTCGCATATTCTTACAACATTTACTTAGGAAAAAAGAGTAATGACAACATAGCCTAACTGATAAACAGTGACGAAGACAGGCCTGCGTTCATCATATGTTGCAGAACCATAATTGAAGAGTAAAGGTGAAAATAGTACAGATCGGGTAAGAAAGTAAAGGTATACAATAAAAACCACTTATGTGAAATAAATAAAGCTATAATAAACAAAATAGAAATATATAATTATGCAAAAATTGTTTAATTGTGAAAGTAAATAAGTAATTTAATTAAGAATGTAATACATTATAAAAAAGATTGTAATAACCTGTTCCATAAATAGGGAAGAGCATGATGACCCCAACAGTCAGGCCATTTAAAAAAAGCTGCAAAGTTTAGTTGTAATTCAAGCAAGCTATCACCTCTTTGTCTTAATCACAAAATGTGCGGGTGAGATGAAATGAAAGGCATCCAGTACAATACCATTCTTATGCAAAGGAGTTCGTGTACAATATAACAAACACTTCCTGAACTTATCTTCTCGTATATAATTCTGTGTAAGATGCGCTAGTCAAAAGTTTTTCAAGTGTCTAGGAAGTTCCACATCTCAATATGAGTGATAATCTAAGCCGAGAGAATAGTCAAAATAAATTATAGCTCGTGAATGTTCTATAAAAATCAAAATTGGAATTGCTAATAATTTTTTTAGGGTCACTGAAAGACGTTGAATACTACTTCTAACTGGTCTTATTGTAAATCTATAGAGGATACTGCAGATGTTGAAGCGGAAGTTCTATGACTAAAATGAAAAACCTTTTTAAAAAAAAAATCTAGGACAGTTAGCGTGTTAACCTAGATTTCTTCCAACACTATATAAGTAATATTAGTATAGTAGTAAATAAAAAATACGAACACTCATTCGAATGTTTTCCGCATGAGACTTTATTCCGGCATGCCGTGACGTAGAACAGTTTTCAGGGCCTTTTTATTACGTACTATCGACGTTAAGTATTGTATTTTGTAGTTCGCTATATCGTCAGCTCAGAAAAACAACTATAAACTACTTGCCTGATGTGGATTCACTTTAATAAAAACACTTGAATACCATTCTCGAGATCTGCATTCAGCTTTATTGTTACAAATAATTTTAACATCAATCGTTTCGTAGAAAAGTGTTAATTAGGTTTAATTTTGACTAATCATTCAAGAGAAGTGCTTTCCGAGTGCTGTTTCCTTACCGCTGAAAAAATGAGCCATGCCCACCACGTCACGTTTTACGTTGCTTACTAATAAACCTTACGATCATAGTCACGCTTTTCAGGGTGACTGTGGTCATAAGGTTACTGGAGTCTTTTCTTTCATCAAACTACACAATGATTTTCATATTATTTATCACACAGTCCGTTCATTTATTTAAACGCCAGCGAATATATGTTTTTATTTGTCATAAAATGAATAAACCGTAGTAAGGTTTTTATTGTAAAGAAATTAGTAAATAAATGTAATTTTTATCATATTTTCTCTAAACACCCACTAGATGGCGTTAGGCAACAACCCTTTTAAACGTAGTACTGCTTTACCGACGTTTTGTTCTCTAGAAAACATTTCTGTATGCGCGTAATACGTGCTCTACAAAATAAATTATTATGTATAACAAAAGTTGTGTTTCTGTCGTCCTGGACCTTGAAGATCAGCCTGCCTAGTCTGCAGAAATATATTTTCTATATTACCTAGGTGTGGTCATCGACCGAAGACCGATCATCGCGGCGATCTTTATGAAGGCTCTATAGGCCATTTACTTGGGCATCTAATGGCTTACATGATGATAATGAAACTAGCAATGATTACTTCATTGAAAATAAATACATTAAAAACTTTTTTTGAAACACATTTATGTTCCCTTTTTAATATTCCGCATGTTTAATTATTGACCTATTTCTTTACCGCATAAATGATACAAAATAAATAATATTTAAAATATTAAAAATCTTCTCAAAAGTCGAGTTGTTAATTTTTATATAAATATAATAGTATAAAAATTTCCGAGTAAATTTTGTTTTAATTATTATTCATTTCATAGAACCGCTTCTCTGTTTTAAAGGAGAAATTAAACATAATTCGAAAGTAGTTTCTACCTGCAAAATGGGACATGTTTTTGAACAACATTTTTACGAAAAAAAAATATATATTTTGGTACACTGTGTTTATTCTAGAACACTAATTAAAAACTTTTATAATGACAAAAATATTTTTAAGCTCTAACTTTTTAAAAGTCCGGATAGTAAAATATGAGTGTTGGATGAATAAATACTTTTTACAACGGCTTCACTTCGTCTTTTATTTTCGAATCGATAAAATTAAAATTCTGAATAATTCTTTTTTCAAATCTTTGTACTGAATTACTGTTGAATGTCAATGCAATATGACAAATGTCAATAATTATGCAATATGCGAAATGAAAATGTCAATGTGAGTGCGTAAATTAGCCGCGCCCAGGGAACGGCAAATAAAACCAAGCGATCCGATGAAAGTCTAATTGAGCACTAATTTATTTTATAAAAAAATAATACATTAGCGGTCAAAAGTCAATGAACTTAATATTTAGGTCGCGATGACACGCGAAGCAAATATTAATTCAAAATGCATGTACTTAGTACAATTACTGAGATCTCTTTCAAATTACATTTATTTATGTAGAAAGGTCTGAAAAAAATCAAGCTGCCATCTCGGGGAGTATCTATAAACAATGTATATAAAATAATATTTTATTCTTCTGGTCGTGCCAATTTATAGATTGTTTCTATAAATAATTAATTTTAGAAAGAATTTTTGAAGATGAATTAAAAAAATTTCACAATTTTAGAAAGCATTATGACTATTAAAACTTTTCGTTTTTGATAGTTAAATATGAACTTCGCGTGTTTTACAATTCTCTTTGTAATTTCACTTTTGACAGTTCATGAAAATTTATTGCATCGTCTCAGTATTTATTAAAACATTCAACATTCAATTAATATGTATAGTTATCACTTGTAAAAACGTAACATTATATTTTTCTATTGTAATGCGACAGTTCAATTTCTTTAGCCAGTACAAAATTCTGACAGTCAACTAGTAACAAACTTTCTATTTCTAAATTCAAATTAATGTTTTTTTTTTTATTTATGTTGAATATAAACCAATTTAAGATTTAAATGAAAGAGTTGAATTTCTAGAAAACTCTAAAAATTTTTACGTACAAAGTTGTTATGTAACTTGTTACTGTAATCATCGACAGCCCGGCAAACTCGACTGATATATTTTTCCATGGGAAATACGATTTTCCTCACGCATTTTCGGCTATAAATAAACCCTGTCAACATCTATTTCTTTCGCAGTCAAAATCTACGAAGCGTCTATGGAAATGCGATGATTTATACCTCGTCTGAATTTAAGATTCTATCTACTTTATAGGAAAACTTTTGGCGTGGGAGAAACAATGAATCGGCCGTTTTGGCTTCTATATCATTCTCACCATTACCCGGAGGGGAAAAGTTGGCGATTTAAACATGATTGCGTCATTTTTTTATGTATTGCGAATCGGAAAAACTTTTTTTAACGCTATTTTTATCTATGTAACATAAAAGAATTATGATTTCAAGTGATTTCAATCGCTTATGAGCTTCTTACTGTGTGCAATTTGTGCTTATTTCTTGTTTTTGTTTCACAGTTTTATATGCTCGACATTGTTTCATGACCATCTGTCATTTCTTCTTCGTTTCTGTTGCCACACCCGATTCCTAACTTAACTAAATGTTGCCACTATAAATATTAAATAATATTTACTTAATTGTTTGGCTATCCGCCACACCACCCCCCTACGGAGTAAAATAAAGTAAAGAAAAAAAAATACACTACATTATATAAGACAAAAAACAACAACATAAAGAGAAAAGGAATAAATGGGTGTGGCAACCAACTTAAATGTAAACTTAATATAATAATAATTTCAATAATAATATGAATGCACTTTTATAAACATGCTGTATATAAAACAAAATAAATAATTAGACATTTAAGAAGAAGTAATGAGATACAGATGGATATTTAAACCAACAATAGAGAATTAAACAAAAACGTATATATAACGCCACACACTCTTCTAGACAGGTGTTCTAAAGAAGGAATGGAAGAAATGGATATATATAAAATTTGTGTTGGCGAGCGTGTGGACTGTGATGGTAATTAAATTATAATTTTACTTATACTACTACTAACATTTTCATTTCATATATGATTAACACATTATTATCCACTTTGGATTATTCATTATCATTTGAAACCACAGAGTATATAGAATCACATTGATTTTCCAGAATGCCAACCCTTCGACTTAAAATGCAATGGCTGTATTTACAATCACCCTCAGTGTATCTAAAGCAATTGATTTCTAATCTTTATTATAACTTTAACGATTCTTTGAATTGATTATTAGTAAATCAATAATAAGAAAAGCTCATTTTATCTATAAGACAAGTACTTGACAAACGCCGATTTAATTTAAGCAAAGGTTCTGTCAGTTGATATTTAAACTGAATTTAAGGACAAGCATAATTGAAATATTGCCTCAATTTACGTCTCCTTAATGAATTCTATTTAGCTAAAATATTTACCGATAAAATTGATAAATGTCAGAAAATGTCGTTTTAATTTAGAATACGATAATTAACAATGTTCGTTATATCACCCTATATTTGTGACATTTATTAATCATTAAATATTTAATGGAATCAGACGTTATTTAGCGGAAGTCCAACCTAAGTAAGAAAAGGACCAATATTTAACCACTTCCGCACATGCAGTGGTAGTCGTGCAACAAAGTGCACCGCCCGCCAGCCCGCTGATAAATGTGCATGCGGCAAACCATGCGTATTACACAACTACCACCGTTAATTCACTCAAAACGTGTTTCACCCCTCCACGGGGCATCTTCAAGAGTTATGTTACACCGATTAGTGCCAAACAGATAGTCATGACTCATGTCAGTGACTTTGTATTTCAGCGGCCTGGCTGCATGTGCGGAAGTGACTAAATATTGGTCCTATTCTTATTAATTGATCATTTTTGAGCAGTGGTAGCTCAGCGGTAGAGCAATGTGACATGCGATGGTAGGTCGGGGGTTGATTCCAGGAATACAATGTTATATAATTCAAAATTTACACTTTGTGCACACAGAAATGCTACTGCTCACAAACAAGTTTCCAGAGGATGGGCAGCAGCGTTCTCTGGGCACTACCCCAAGCCACTTGTATTTAAGATGATTCAAACAACTGTTTGTTTGTATTCGTAACGAGTTTTATTATCAAAATTATTTGACTATCTGTATTGCATTTCCATCTGTCAGTTCCCGAAGACGGACAGCCATTACCCGGAAGACAGTTATTCTTATGTTTCTTAGTTTCTGGTCTATGAACTGTGTTTTTACCAACATATGAAACATCTTACAAACTATGGCTTTAGCTGGTTGAGTTCAATTATATGATTGTGTGTGTCAAGACAGTGTTTGTTGGTTACATGCTCAAGATTATCATCATTTTAGCAGTAGGGTATCCACAGTTGAACATATAGGCTTTATTCAATGTTACGTTAGTGTTTAAGACAATTAGTATCAATGTAATCATTTTTTTTACTTTCTAAAGTCTTTGTGTGTTTTGTTGTTATGTGAACAGAAAATGAAGAAATCTCAATCACATCTATCCACCATCTACAGGCACACCAGCTCTTTTTCAAGAAGAATCTGGTACAGAGATTTGTTGTTCCAAAAATAGTGTATAGTTCAAGATACTCCAGTCACTAAATCTTACGATTGACGGATCAACTATAAGCCGTTATGAAAACTCCAGTAAAATTGTGCGAGTGAAATTCTTATGTAATATTAAATGATGATGTAAACATTATTATTCAACTACTTCTGATATCATGACTGCTCAGACAAGAGTAGATGATAAAAAAGAGGAACTTCATCTTTGTAGATTTCCAATAGAACCATTTAAAAGGGGCCTGCTTCTAGCATCTTCTGGATCAAGGAGAAGATCATTTTTCCACCTTGTAGTTATAGGTGTAGTACCTGTACTGTCTGTTCCGAGGTGTCAACAAAAGAATCTTAAGGCTCCACCGGCTGTTCTTTGCGCTTGACCCTCTCAGTGAGACAGTCAACTACCCAATAAGTATATACGGTACCAATAATCCTATATTAATTTCCAATTCGTCATAATCCACGTACAATATCAACATCTCATTCATAAAAACCGTCCCATAAAATAAACGCTGAAAGGATTCTCATTTAAAATTTATTCAGACTTCTTAATAGAAAAATATCGGGGCCGTCGCGCCTGTCATCAGTATGACAAGTATTATTTTCAACGAACGCTGAACGTCGCGTCTTGATTTGATTTATGCAAATGAACTTTCAAAGGAACAATGACCCTTGAAATCGAAACGAGACGCAATTCCGCCGCGACACGTGAATTATTGTCATTTAATTTGATTAACACTGTGTTAATTTGAGTAATTTGCGAGTACTTTTCACTTATTTAGCACTACAAGTTTATTAAAATAGAAGATTCTTGAACTTAAAGACTAGATAAGATTGAGATTGATTTTCCAGAACGTTCCTTGAACTCTTAGCTCACTATGTGGACTCCTACCCATATCTACTGCTCTGAAATAAGTCTATATCCCCAACAGTAGATACAGTAAATTCTACAAGTCCAACTTCTTTATTGAACTTCAAAATGAATCTTTTCATACATATGGTAACAAGTGCACAAGGCTATTGGAAGTAATTGTAAAAGTTGTAAAGGGTTGAATATATAGCTCTTTTATCGTCAATTAATGTACTGTACATCCTGTATAATATTTCACAATTTTAGAAATAATAAATAACGGAATCATAATATACGTAATTATAAAAAGCGTTACATATTAAAATTAGTTATTGCATGTACGGTCAGAAGTTATTATTATTTTTTATGGCCACTGTTTTTGTAGAGATCACGTTTACTCCTACATGTGGTATACGGATTTTGTCTAGGTTAAATTATATTTTCTTCTTTTATGCAATCCTACTGGACAGTCTGTCACCAGGTTCACCGCAGTCTGGTCCATCGCAGGGTCACAGGTTCACGAGATACTCTTCTTGATTTTAAACCCGGGGAGTTATACCACGAATCCCTCGTCTCCGTGAAAATCTGAACGTGAACTGTACCCGGTTCATTTTGCGCAGTGCTCGGTAAGCCAACGTGGCGCATTGGAAAAATATCTGCGTTGAGTATGCCATACTCAAAGTTATTGGCCTATCGCATTCCAATGGACAAAATAAATTAATGTAAAAGTACTCTATTCCGTCCGACGGGTAGATTACGAGCGCTGCTAGTGGTGATGACTTCATCAGCAGAAGTAACACTTCTCGTAGTAGCTTTCATTTCATAATGATCACTTTTTATGATGATTAGAGATAGGTATAAAAGCATCCAATCTTTTTGTAGAAAATGTCCTATACATTCAACTTTTAGAAACTTTTACACTATAACAAATTACTCTATATACCACATCCACAGAACGGATGGTCGCTGGGACTTTGAGGTTCTGGAGTGAAGAACGTGGTAAAGTGGCCAGACTACTTTGTTAAGATCAACCGAATGGTCGATTCAAGCCGCTTCTAATCATTTCTAATAGAAATCTATGGAAAACACCTTTGGTTGAACTTTTAGACCACATTATTAACATAAAATTGACCAAAATTTTCCTTTCTAAATTTAAAATAAATATTACATTCTATTTTCTATCCTACTCTGTTTTTCTTTTTTGATAGTTTATGCAACTCTTTATTGATCTTTATCTGTACAATTTTCTTACGGTAGTCGCGAATTTTTCTCGCCTTCTGTTGATGTAGTATACCTTTGTCTTCGTCTTAGGACATACCATAATGATATAGATATATTTTTAGTCGACCTTTCTGTTTGTTATATATGTAAAAGTGAATAATAAACAGACAAACGAATGTTTAGTGCAGTGCTAATTATGTTAATGTAGCTCTTGACAAGTGGAGCAGCTGTTAGAGCTGCAGGCGTCAATATTTGCACTAATTAATGCTCTACGACACAGACGCCTGGGAACTTACTTTGAAATCGTCGTTTAGCTACATTGAGCTCGATCGCTACGTGCTGCTACTTGTCGAGTCCCAGAGCGCACGATATGAGAGCAAATTGCTAGTGTGGACCGCAGGACATTGTCAGCTCTGTCGTGCGGGCTAGATTGCAATGTATATAATGATTGAGTTGCCTTCGCTATCATAAATAATTAATACAGCTTATACATACAGCCTTTATTGAAAATATCCTGAAACGTTTGATTTAATACTTATATTTTTAATTCTACATACCTAACAGCTCTAGTAGAGATTATATAAACATTTTGAACTGTATAAGAAGTACATCATTCGGTAATAAAACGATAAATACGTAATTATAGCAGGTGGCGCAAAAGTAATATCATAATGTGAATATACTTTAATTTTAACAAAAAGAGCTAAATGTCACTGTATTTTGACATTTATGAAATAGATATATAGACAATTAGTTTTCAATAAACAATGTCGTCGAATAATTTGCCATTTTGCTGGTATAAACTGGCTTTCCGGGTCCACACCACAACAAACCATGCACCTTACAAGCCTAGAAAGCTAACATCGAAGAAGATATCGTCAATATGGAGCCAGATGTTTTGCAAGGAACAATGCAAAATGCCGTTAAACGAATGCTATTGCATGGATTCGGAAGGTGGCAGCTTGAGCGATATCATTTTTTACAATTGATATCATCAATTTCACAGTAACGTTTTTCACATCAAATCTTTTTTTTTTAATTTATAACTAAAATGGCAGCCAATTCAAGTTATTACATTACTTTTGCAACACCTTTTATACTTTTTTTTTTAAAATTTAACTTTAGAAATTTATCAACTAGATCTATTAAGCATGGTTTTAATAAGCAGCCTTCATATATTTGGAAATCAGATTAAAATCACCACTTCGAAACTATCAGGTAATAATAAATGATAAATCATTTATTTCGGAAGTTTGTCCATATGGTACATTATGATAAATGTATTATAAGTTACGAATACGCAGGAATACTTAATCAATTTACATAAAAAAATATTCATAATAAAGTAGCTGTCGCGTAGGTCACACATCTACACGAAGCTATGAAGCCTGTCGTACTTTTTGAAGTAAGTTTTTTAATAAGTTATACATGCGCTACGATGCGACGGTTGTTAAGCCTCTAGTTCTTTACAAAGTAGCTTAATTCAATAATTACTTGGTATATTAGAAAACAAACTAAGTAAAGAAAACGATGAAGAATACTTCGACAGACTCAACTTCTATATAACTATAAATCAAAGAAAAAACCTTCACGTCAGTATTTCTCCTACTTTGATACGTAAAGTGTTTTTATTTATTTTATTAAGAAACCAACAACGTTTACATTTTATAACTTATACAACAATAAACCAACACGTCAAATTCCCGTCGGGAATGATGGACCGAACACGAAATACACTAATACCCCCAATGGCAATGACAATGGCAGCCGCGTCTGGAAAACCCGCGTTCGAGTGAGGGCGGTCAGGAGAGGCCCGTGTCACTGCCAACCGCCTAGTATTTCTCGCATTTCACAACTTGCACTACACTATACAACTACACAGTATAGTCCCTCCTTGTTCAAACGTCATCGTTTTAACTGGAATACTATCGGATACGGTATAATTTTTAACACGCGTATCTCCTGTTTGCAAACCGTACAAAGCCTAAGCCGGCCAATAGCACAAAATCCATCACCGAAATGCAATGCACGATAAATACATAAACATATAGTAATGTTGATAAAAGATTCCGGATATTTAATGGAATCGGGCGTTACCTGGCGGAAATCCATCCTAAGTAAGAAAAGGACCAATATTTAACCACTTCCGCACATGCAGTAGTAGTCGTGCAATAAAGTGCACCGCCCGCCCATTGCATATGCGGAAGTAGCTAAATATTGGTCCTTTTCTTACTTGGTTCCGGATATATATTGGCAGTTAATTGTTATGAATTGACAAGAGTAAAAATTCATAATAAAAAAATTATTTATGATAAAACAAATGTTCCAAAAGTGAATGCGGAGAATGCATTTGACGTAATGTAGTTTAGAGATGTATGATGAAAATTTTAAAAGAATTGGAAGGTAATTGATTCGTATATATTACTTGATTTGAAGTTAAAACTGAAGACATTGATTAGCTTGATTTTAGTATAATTATGTACATTCGTCTTATTTATTTAAATGGTATGTCGATAACGTTTTTAATTGCTTTGTTATTTTTCTTTACTTTTCTTGATAGACGCAATTGTTAGACCACCAACGAACCAATGACGAGTTGTAACACAGACAGATCAGCTGCTATTCGTTTACCTGCTATCTTGTTAGCTACCAGTTTGACGTATGATTACAATCAAAAACATACTTAAAGGTTTCGATAAGCATCAAAAGCCACATTTTACTTTGCATCATGTTAAATTCTCCGATTCAAAAGTCAAGTGGAATTCGGTTCAGCCGATACGCTCAAGCCGTTACACTTCGACTTATTTCAACGTACACGATTACGTAATAATTTTTTTTAATGCGACTTTTTATACGCTACATCTCTTTAAAGCGACCTAATTAAAAAAAATTTTACCATGAAAAATTGTTTTCCAGGGCACTACAAACAAAGTTATTTGTTTGAAGAATGCAGTTCGTTTGGTACATTTTTCAGCAAATTATTTTAGTAATTTTTTTTAATTATGTCGTGAATTATAATGATGAATAATATGGTCCATATTTACATAACTTATATTATACATTACCATGAATTTCTGAAACTCTTTTCGTAACACATTTGAATTATAATAAAAGTACATGTGAACCAATCAATTCTGTAAACCTAAAATTTCTCATTGTAAAGAATCGATTAGAATCTTTCTATCAGTAAACATTGATGTGAAATAATCACACTAGTTTATTCTTTTTAAAACTATAACTTGGTAATGCATATATTATACAGTTTATCATACTCTAGCAAAATTAACCTACACTAGAATGTAACAAACTTAATTGGTTATGGCGTAAACGACAAATGTATAGGTTATTTTTAAGTAAATTCAAGCTTTATGACTTTTTAAAAAAAAAGAAACAAACTCAAATATGATACGATATGACAATAACTTCTGACTGTAAAAATTCCACCGGAACAAATGACAATAATTAATTTTAATATGCAGCAATTCGAATTTCAATAACACTTTTTATTACTATGTTATCATTATGCTATTTATTATTTCTGAAACCATTGATATTTATATAAAGTGTATCTTACATTAATTGACAACAAACGATTTGTAAACTTCTTCCACTACTTTTCTCAGCCCTAACGCCTTTCAAAGTGGTAGTGGTGATATTAGTCAGGCAACCGTTCAAGTCTAGGTTTTTTTTTAATTATTTTATGACCCCCGCTATTAGGGGCCTCTCATACACCTATTTATGGTGGGACAGGGACTTTATTTGCAATTTATTATTTCACATAGTTTTTTTATTTTCTTTCTCTTCTTTCGTACTTTTTTGTCTCTTTCGGTCTATTATCTATCTTTCATGCTACAGTTCTTCTATCTTTCTCTTTTGCTCTGTTCAATCTTTCATTCTTTCCTCTTTTGTTATTACATTTTTCATTTCACTTTTTTTTATTGTACATTTTTATTTTACATTATTATTACTTATCCTATAATTGTTGTCTATCAAAGTTTTATGTATCACTTTGTTTCTATTTTATCTTTTTTTATCTATTTTCTATTTATTTATTGTGTTTGCGTTTTGTTCCTTTCGATGGCACATTTTGCAATTGTTTTGCAGAGGGCTATGAATGAGTTTTTATCTATTGCCATGACTTTGCTTGCGTCTCAAGCATAGGTTCGATCCTCTTAGGCTTATATCAGAATACTCGGCGGGTATTATTGAAGAGTGACAGTAGCCGAGATCCCTTGGTGGTGCCCTTGACCTAATCACATGGAACATTCACCTTAGCGATCTAAGAGTTCAACGACCCACCAATCCGGTAAAATAGTTATATGTTGCGTACAAGTTTTGCTACTTCAAAAGAGGTCACTCTGCGCCCTACCAGCTCGTACCCGCAGAATCAGCAAATGCCATTTTGGCAGCAGATAGAGTCTTGTTATAAAATAAGCTGTAAATTCGTCTCCTTACAACTATTATATAGCGCTTTCATATACCAGAAAGTATCTTTCTTGAGTTATATTCACACGACTACATTTTCAACAATTTTTTATTTATATTCAACAATATATTCATTCAGCTTTGTCATCATCAACCTTTTGCCATCTAGTATTCAAGTTTTCAATACCGGAGCGGTAAAAATCAATCGGCTTTTCTGTAAAATATGGATACTGACTGCATATTGTAATAATTTTGAGTTAACCACACGGACATTAGCATTCAGTAGAGTTCAACTATAGGCTGCTACTGCGTGAGCTGAAGTATCAAAGTGCGCGGAATAGGCTTTAATCCAGACGATGAGGCAGCTTAGCGCTCATTATTCCATTTGCCCAACCGTCCACTGATACGCTTCGCATATATCCGTTGATTTCATTTGGAATGAATAGGATACACAAGTCCCTTTTAGAGCGCATTGCACGGTAAATCCCCCGAGTGAAATTGACTTCAATTGCTTATTGAAGTTTGAAATTCGAAGGAATAAAATGAAGCTTAAAATAAATGTTACTACGTTACATCATCTCTGAATTGATATAGTTATTGGAGTCTTAAAAACATTTTGAATATACTTCTCTTAAGTTCACAATACGTTTCGTTTAAAGATACGTAAAGTACAATGAAAATTTCACAAAAAAATTTTTGTAGTAAGTAAAACAAGATCATTTGTAATATCCTATGCTTTGCAGCAAGCATCTATCGACTGACATAATTATAATAATAATTGGCTAATACAAACCGGCTCATGGTCGCCACTCGCCAATAAATAATATATATATATATATATATACACATACAGGTCATCTGGCTATACAACTAAATACATTATAAGGTCTGGGAAAAATTAAGATACTTTTACAAACAGATTTTTGTCTTCTTTTGGAGAGTACGCCGGAGGTAAATCAATTATTTCTTCCCTCTCCTATCTTCATCTACATCCAACAACAAGACGCACGGATTCACGACATCCATACACGGTTGAAATCCCTTCAACTTACACTAAGCCTTTTAATAATAATTTTACAGTATGAACAGCCAAGATATGCTTCATTGTTTCCAGCTAACTTTAAAATTGGAGTGTTCAAGTCAAGAGTGAATATGTTTGTTCTAAGTAAGCTGTCGGCATCGTAGACTTATTTTAGCGTCATATTTTAGCATCAGGCGAGACAGAGGTCAAATACTTTGCTTAAAGACCATGAAAAAATGTACTTTCAGGCTTCTGCCTGTTTAGGTCTCTTAATAATTCTTTAGGCAGTGTTATGTTAACATCAAAAGAGAACTACGAAAATACTTGACGCGGTGTTTTATCACATGTTCCCCAATTTCTGCAGCAACGATATCGCGTCAATACCTATATGTAGCAAAAAGTCTTTTACCAAAATGAGACCTATATACCATTGCGAAACTTAAAAAAACATTAAAAGAATTTCAAAAAGATCAAACTTGAAAAACAATAGAGTAAATAATCACGTAATTTAGTAGAAATTCTTTTTAAAATTTGAAGGAATTTTCCATCAACATATTTTAGTATATTAGACAATTTTATATCATTAAAAACGTGATAAAAATAAATTAATTGATTATAATATTAATTTTAACTGTTAGATATTTCGATACTATTTCATTGCGTATTGAGTGAATATTGAAAGAAGTAGTAAAAAAAGGATCAAACCAGAAAAACAATGGACAAAATAACCACGTATTTAGACCAGAAATATTTTCGTGTTTGTTTACTTTAGCGCCCTAGTTACGAACTTTTGTCGTGAAAAAAAAATCTCTAGTGCACTAAAAACAAAGACCCTTATTTTGTCTGTAGTGCTTAACGTGTTCCACGAGTCGGATTTTTGTTGTAAATAATAAAGAATTTAAAACAGAATTCAATTACGCATAGATAATAAAGATGTACTTTATAAAATATATCTTAAAATAGCATTCAAGAATTTTTAGTCAAAATATTAAAAACTTGGTTATTTTATAGGGCTGTTATACATCAAACATTGTTAAACTTAATTTTATAAGAACAATCGTTTAACTTTTATTTTAAGATTAGATTCTGAGCCGGTTGTAGATTACAAATTGACTGACTACACAGTTATCTAAATATATTTAAAAATAATTGACAAGTTTAAAGTGTGTGTATAAGCATGCAGTTTTTATCTTTTGTGTCTTTTTTGTTTCATTATACTGTTTCAATTATGCCTTTTATTTTTTGCCTTGGTTCTACGACCTTACTATAAAAGTCTAAGAAGGTTTGACGACTTTACTTATTGTTCACTAGTGAGGCAATGGTTCCTTCCTATATATGTACACTTTTCTTGCAACTGATGTAGTGGTATTTAGACCCCAAGAGATCAGCTCTTTTCTGGAAAGAAGTTCCAAAATAGCATTGATAGAATTAATAAATATTTGGTTAGAAAGGAAGAGGAAACAGACCGATAAAGGAGTCTGGTAATGCTTCTTTGAACCTTCTGGGGTCGAGACATATCCGGAGTATTTCTCGGGGCTGACGACTTTCTTCTTATAAAGCGACGGACGGTGCAATCGCAGAATCCTTGAAATACTCAAAGTTAAGCCTGTTAATGTCGTTTTTCTTTATTTACTTAATACGTTTCCTAATAAATTTCTTAAGAAAATTTCTAGAAGTAAACTAGTTAGAAATGGTTTTAAAAATCAAAGTTAAAATGAATAGTATACAAATATTTTTTTGTTATCTACAGATAGGTTCTTTGTTCACCTTATAGGTTTACATCCATTGCTGCGTTTGAGGATCCGTGGTCTAAAGCCCTCTCCGTGATTTATTGAATGACAGAGTGACTCGTTTCACACACACATTGGTCGATGTTACATGATTGTTTTTAAAATCGTACATGATGTTTGAAAATATGTTGGAAAATCATAGACTAAAGCGTTTTAAAGAGAAATAAAAACACAGGTACAAAGCTGGGGCGAATCGCTAGTTCTAAAATAAAACCAGCTCAAAGCACAATGGAACTGGAACAGCGGAGTGTTTCTTTTCAAATTGGAATGCGTAACATTTTATAGTCTTAAATATGTAACACCAACGCTTACTTACTTCTTACTGAGTTTTCTATACGAAAATATTAACAAAGCATAAGTTTAATTTCTATTTTCAAACTAGACTTTGAATAGCAGCATATTTATGTAACCTAACGTTATGGCGATAGAAATAGATTTATCTATTTATTTATTTAGATACCATAGAAGTACACATAAATTAAAATTACATTGAAAGTAACCGTATTAATAATGGTTCCGTTATCTGTTCTTTTATAGGTGACACAACATTAAAATTTTAATTTATATAACATTGTAGAAAGATCCCATTGCGTCAAATTAAAAGAGATTAAAGAGAAAAGTGATCGAATGTAAGAGAACAGTTGACGACTTTGGACACCAAAAGAGTACTTAATTTAAAAAACATTTCTTCTTCAAGGATGTGTTTAAAAAACTCAATTAAAATTAAAAAAAAAGTAGTAGCAGTAGTGATCTACGACACAGATATAGGTATATTTTTGTTAAAATTACAGGTTTTTTGTTTGTTTTCATAGCTGCACAAGGTTTTTAACAAGTTATTACCATCTATAAATACTTAATACTATAAATTATTTCGGACATTTTATACAGGGTGTTTAGTTATAGGTGTAAAAGTTTTGAAGGGGTGAATGTATAGCTTATTTACTGTCAATTAATTTATGGTACACTCTGTCTAAAAAAAAAATATTTCAAATATAATAAATAAGGTTATGATAAAATTATAATACAAAGCGTTATAAAAACTCATATTACTGCGTATTAATATAAATTATTGTTTACAATCTTTCCCTGCAGAATCTGCATTGCTATGAGTTATAGGTATGCATATCGTTTTCTCATAAAAAATTGAAGAAAAGTAGTTCAGAGTGTTCATTTTACATAGGCTGATTGATTATTTTTTCTCACAAATAAGGTCAAATTTAACCATCTAATGCTTCTTCACCTATAACCGATCACCCTGTATGTTTTAAATCTAAGAGCAGACCTTTGTCCATCGTACGGTAGAAACGACGATGGCGAAACATTCAGTTTAAATCTCGTGGCTTTTTCTGGTTCCATGATCACAATTCTAACAGGCGCTTCCTTTAGGAGTTTTTTTTTTGGCTACATGGCCCAGCAGTTTCCATTTGAGACTTGGCGCTCTAAAGTCGATAGCTATATGTTTATTTACTTTGACTCCTGAGCCATTGGTTTGTCTTCCAGTCCCCTAGAAAGTAACCATCAGTTTCTTCTCAATTACCCTATGAGCTTTCATTAGTTTATTTAGGATTTCTCTAGTTGCAACCCGAATATCTAGTTCATATGATATAACATAACGTGCAGGATAGATGACTAATGGTGCCTTGAGGTTCTGGTGTGGAGCAACAAGCGTAGCTTAGAACGTCGATTTACAATACAGACCAGTTTTTCCCAACTTCGGGCTCACATCCCACAGTGGGAAAATGTTATTGTGAATGATAATCTCCTTGTGTTTTAATATAAAAATTTACTGAGTAAAGGGGGGCATAAGAACACTAATATAGACGGAGGACCTGACAAGGTCATTGATAGATGCTATATATAATCCGCTTCCCCTATCCCCTTGGAAATGTATGGTGAAGACTCCATCAGTGGACGTTCTTTAGTTAAAGTTTCGATGATGATCGATGGCTATTTATAAAAACTAAAAATCTGTTTTTATATACCATAAATTCCTTCTTAAAAACAATTTTAAAGATGCACTACAAAAAGTATATATATCCTAAGTTAAGTCTAAGTGAGATCCCATTACTTACAACGTACTTAAACGCGGAGGGTAGGATGTGTTCGTAAATTGTTATCGTAACTTAGACAGCTTAGTTCCCGTGAGTATGTGATAATACTTAAGTAAGAATATGCGGCGTAGATTATGGACTAGCTAAGAATGCAAAAATCTGTAAGAGAGTTTGTGAAATAAGATTCACGAGTTTGATTTTAAAGATTTTTTATAAATGCACCGGTTTCTTTTAGTCACATTTTTTCACGTAATAATTAATTTTAATATATAGATAATTCACAGTGATTGCTTGTGTAAATTGGACAGATGACTTTGTTAAGTCGGAATTCAAGAAAGAGATTATTAGCCGAATCCAACTCGAACAAGCACCGTTCTCGAAATTTCGACACCGCAAAATACCGCGATGTTTGAAGACAAGTCTTGGAAAAACATGTGTTGCCGGTGATTACGCCTACAACAAGATATAGGCCTTCCTCAAAGATCGCCATGACCACTCCTGCATTTTCCACGTTCAGCGACTTTCTGCGACCGTAACTATGTCGTCGATCCATTTAGTAGTAGGCTTACCCACGCCGCGTCGTTAAAATCGGTGATCTGGGTTCTCATTCGATCTCAAAGTGAAACTCCTTGCATAACCCAGTCTATTGCTCTCTGGGTGACCTAAAGCCTTATTCTGAGGCTCGTAAGTGACCACATCTCGAATCCGTATGTTACCACCGGCAACACATATTGGTCAATGACCACGAGAAGTATAGTCGGATTTATTTTTCGTCCAGTTAGTGTTCACAATTTTCAACACAGTAGAGTAATTCACTACCGAACTGTTATATCATTTAAAAATTACACTATAATAGTTAAAATAAATATTCTTTGATTTGATAAACTTTATAAATTTCATGTTTCCAATTCCATGATAATATATAGAGAAAAAAGAGTTTGTTTAAACTTAAACAGTTACCGACAAATATGTTGGCATGAAAGATTTATTATTAGAATATATTTATATTAATATAGGTATGATAGTACAAGATTATCGACGTATATATCTTTAAGACCGATTAGTTTCTATCTTTTAGTTATTTGTCACATCATCATCACCATCATATCATCCAATAGACGCCCACTGCAAAGCAAAAGCGCCGCTCCAAAATCCACAACGATGGCTGGTCATACGCTCTCCACATCTAGTTACTTCTCCCAACCTCAACCATGTAGTCCATACGCCTAGAGATGGAACTACCCACGCTGCGTCTAGCGGCTCGAGGTCGCCACTCAAAAACTCTTGGCGCCAACATACATCCGTTGCAAGAGCGATATTCCTCACCCACAGCTTCATAAGAGCAATTCTTCATTATCCCATCACCGATATTCAATTGCAGAAATGTTCTTTCCTGCAGTAAACATAAATATAGTGAGCGATTATTTGCCCATAAATACATCAGATTGACACGTCCGTATTTGTGATAGCGACCTATATCAAAATAATGGCTATGCTGCAAGATATATTTCGTTCTTTACGACATTTTTCTTTTTCACATATATTCTTATTTAGTCTGTGAACACTTGAGATATAAATATACTACATTTCTTAATATTACGATCTAATCTATGATTTGTGTCTTGTTAATTAATTTCTTTAAATACAATTCAGGATATTTCTGGAAATTATTACAAAAAAAAACCAAGTCTGATTTTGTTACTAGGTTAGATCATAATGTGTTTGAAACCACCGTAGATTCATTTTAAGTTGCAAGATGCGTACATGGTAACTTAATTTAAGTCGCGTTTCTATTAACACATATGTTGCTAAAAAATTAAAAAAATTACGTAAGTGAATTTTGATTAAATACATAGGAATGTCTGAAAATATGTATGAATGTAAATTGTTATTATTTTAATCTTTATAAATATAACACGAATCCGAGTGCAAAATAATAAATAAATAAAAAGGGACAAGTATAACGAAAATAATAAATAAGAGTGATAAAATAACTGTGATGTTAGAAATGAAAATTTAGTGCAATTTAGAAAGAAAATAAATAAGAATTAAGGATAAATAAATAAAAATTATGTAATATTAAAGAACCTTTTAGAGAAGGCGAATGAATTGAGACGATGTATGGAAGGAAAGTGAGGAAAGGAATGGGAGTTATGAAGTAAATTAAATAAATGAATTAAAGACATGGAGAAGGAAAATATATATAAAAAATTATTACGTAAATATTGGCACTAAACACGGATACTTAAAAAAAAACTACCACTGTTATATCAAGGTTTTCGTTTTATGACATCTTAGATAACTTATTTATAGTTTTATTCAAGATATTGTCTTTAAATAAATCCACACATTATTTTTATAATACACCTTTTCGTAGTTTTGCAAGTATATTCGCGCGTATCCTTTGTTAAAAAATTCCCTTTGTTGTTAGCTTACCGCTACTTATTTCAGATTTTGCATTTTGAAAACACTCTAAAGCTTTCGTGTGCTTACAGCGGTTCGATGTATCGTTAAACCTTCAATATCGCATGTGCGGCCCGCTGAATAAATTTATTGGAGGGTCGTTTGCCAAGAAAGGAGTTGTTAGTTCAATAATGCCAACGTATCTACGGAGTACAAACTCTTGTCTTAGAGACTCTTTATATATTACTCGTAACCAAAAGATACGCGATACTAAAATATTATCTGAATCTATTAAGTTATAAAGTTACTTTTTAGGAGAATATATATTTATAAAAATAAATAAAATTCGTGTCTGTTTGTTACATGCATATGCATACTAAAAGTTACATTTTATTTTTACGCTGTCTGTTGTTTCCGGTTAATATATGAAATGGTTTGTAGATATTGGGAGTTAGATGATATAGTAAGAAGTAACTAAGACTACTTTTATTTTGTAAATATTCTTATAATTAAAATCTAAACGAAAAAACTAAATAAACCGCGTTTTTTGTTAAAAAACACACGGACAAAGTTGCAACTTGTTATAACTAAAAAATAAAAACAAACATATATCGACTAAAAATCACTAAGCTGCCCTCTCCTTTATGTCTTTCATCTCTATCCAAAGGTTGTCTGGTAGAGATCACCTCAAGCGATAAGACTGCCTCTTGTATCTCTACATAAATCGCTTTTTTTCCTATTTATTGTCAATGGTGTATAAAAAAATGTAAATAAATAAATACAAATAAATGATTGTCGTCACTCGCCAAACACCGGGCTACATGACGATCGAAGCAACAGCAGCGGGAGTATCAAAACCGACAGGGGCATTATCACGACCGCTCTGACAAGAGTGTGAGAGTGAGAAGAAGAATTATAACTAACTTGAGATAAATTCCGTTCTTAATATTATTACACGTCACCGATTGTGTGCGCCTTGAAACGCCTTGACAGGACCTCTTCTCAGAAGCTCTTTCCATGCAATCCTATCCCCTTCCTTTTTCAGTGCAGATGTAATAAAAGGTACGAATAAGTTTTAAGCTTAATTTGATTGCGTGGTCTTTCACCGTTTACCGTTCAACAACTATTAGTTGGTCGAAGTTTTACTTTTAATGCGCTCCATATTAGTTAGGACTCGGAGTTTTTACCTTAAATTGGACTTGGTTATGGAATTAATGATGAATTTTTTAAAAGCAATTGTTCTTAAATATCAGTGTATAGTTTTACAATAAACTTTCTCTTAACAAAATATAAGTCGGATCTTCGTAGTTTCGGCGGGCGTCGACAGATGGCGCTAGTAGTTTTCTGCATAAACTTATATAAAGGCACCGCGTGGTAAAATTGGCATTAACAAAGACTACAACCATACAACGTATAATACAATAAATTTAGTAGTAAGTTACTAACAATACAACTTGGGAATACATTAAGGACATTTGGCGAGGTGATCGCAAGAAATAGAATCCTGATATAGTTTACCGTGGACTTCGATGATGATACCGCGCTTTATTTTTCGGGAGCTTAATTTTATCGTAATTCCTTTCAAATTTGGGAATATTTAATCTTATTCTTTGAATCTGATGGATGCCCAAAGACTTAGACCTCCTGCAAAGATAGCCACCTTGACCGTTCCTGCGTTACTTACATCCAGCGACTATTCCCGTGACCTCAAATATGTCGTCGGTCCACGCAGTGGAGTGGCCTGCCCACGCCGCGTCTACCGGCTCATGGTAGCCAGTCGAGAAGCTTTCGACCCCAACAACCACCTACAAGCACGAGCACGAGCAATGAGCCCCGCCTACTGCCACTTCAAATGAGCAATTCTTCGAAATACACCAGTAATCTTGATTCTTCTGCGGATCTCTTTATTTCTGATTCGATCTCGCAGCGAATCTCCGAACCGTCTCCATTGCTTTCTGGGTGATCTTGAGTCTTATGTGTCCCGTCGTAAGTGACCACGTCTCATATCCGTATATCATTACAACAAGGCATACAAAGGTCTGTAACTAAATGTATATATTTATAAATGGTATTGTAAATATTTAATGGAATCAGGCGTTACCTTGCGGAAGTCCATCCTAAGTAAGAAAAGGACCAATATTTAGCCACTTCCGCACATACAGTGGTAGTCGTTCAACAAAGTGAGAGTGAACCAGCCCGCTGTTAAATGCATATGCGGCAAATAATGCGAATTACACAACTGCCAAACACACTATGCTGATAAATATCAGCGGGCTGGCAGGCGGTGCACTTTGTTGCACAACTACCACTGCATGTGCGGAAGTGGCTAAATATTGGGCATTGTAAAATTTTAAAAAACGGTAGAGCTTAAAATAAACACGTTATAACAATTAGCGGTCGTAAGCGTATAACTGTAATAGTTTCCATTGGATTCGTAGCACAGACGGAACAACGATCATTCTTTTGTATATACGTCTCGGATTCGTATATCAGTAAATAACTACAATTATTTAAAAAAAAACTCCTAGATAAATTTTATACATCTTGTATATTTACTGATCCTTTTAAAGGATAGTATGATCAATAGATAGTTTTATATTATAAACGACTACAAAACATATAGTTAATTCCTATGGTAGAACAGTACAGTAACATAGTATAATGGATCACCTCTGACAATGCGATTACACAACACTAAATTGGATGCGAAGCAATTGTTTCATTCAACGATTCACTCAATATCTCTTAGGCTATACCGAAGCAAACATAACTAATTAATTGTGTGGAATACGTATTGGAATGAAGATTTAAGACTGCCACTGTGTAAACTATATATAATTATAATATATTAAAATATTTACCCATTTCACTTTCGATTTTTTATAAATAAACTTGCTTTCTATAAATGCACTTTGTGCCTCAATTCCATTCATACTCCATACTTTTCTATTTCATACAAGATGTATAATTTTTTATCTTAAAAGTAGTCTTTCGCGTTATCATTTCTTTTATTTTCAATGTCAAAAAAAGAACAAAATAACAAGAAATATAGACCATCTGATACTAATGATAGCATAAAACTAGTTGCTGTACCAAAGTATCACCGGTTCCAAATAAAACCACTTTACCAAAATGGATGAACGCGAATGAATAAAAGTTTTTAAATTGTTTACTCCTTTTAGTTGCTGTACGAAAGTGATTTTCATGAATTTTCGATTCTCTTCCTCTTGGATTTCTAAAAGTTTACCCTTATTCAGTTTACCCAATTGCCGGCGAAGTGCAGCTTTCAATGTATGCGCTTAAATGCAACGAAGCTTTTTAAACTTGATACGAAGTTACAGTCTGGTGTAGACAGTGTTCCGGTTTTCATTATGAAAACATTACATAATAATATATATTTTTAATTACTTCTGTTTATAGTTGTCACAATTTACAACGACATCATGTAGCTTATATATAAACATAAATAGTACAAACACGAAATAAAAAGTAAGTTAAAAAACGGACAATACAAATGCGAGTATAAGTATATTTTTAGCAGAAAGATTTCACTGTTATATAACAGTCGAATACTAGGGTTTAGGATGATATCGAATCAAGTAAATAATTTTGAATGTTGCATCGAAAGATATACACAGAATTAGCGAATACGCTAGTAATGCTGCATTCGTTAGTTAATTTATACGACGTATTGCAGAGAGAGACAGCTAAACACGGAAATACTGCGAGGAGAGAAAATTTAATTGATTGGGGTTAGTCGATAGATATCTCATACTCTAGCATAAACCTTTTGCCATAAACAATCTTTTTAACTCCTGTGAAGCATAAAGCTTGGTCATTTAAATGGGTAAAAGTTTAATTTATTTATAGCTTCTTCAAAATGATAATTGAAACTCTATATAAATGCGATAGATATATAACTTCAGCCCCATAAAGCCTACAAGGACGTGTAGTAGTCAATAAATATTTTTTGACTATCTAGTAATCTTAAAGCCTATCGCATCTACTCTCCAAAAAAACAATGGAGAGCACCCAAAAACGACATGTCCAAGTAAGGGAACCCACCGTAAAGAAGCCACCAGGAGGAAGAACAGCAACGAAGAGGGGTGGCTAAAATAACGGCAACGCACCGAGTACTACGCATCACCGACGCGCCAGGAGACATAAATAGTTTTTTTAAGTAGTTTTTTTAGTAGAGTAGGCAGTATGATTGCTAATAATAATAGGATTCAACGTTCGGAAATGCATTTCGGTCCCAACGGACGAGCAATTATTAGAGTAACGACGATCATCTTAGTTCTTTTGTAGATCTCATTTCTAGTTCGATTACATAAATTCGACAGATATATAACTTCTTCCAGTATAAAGTCTACAAGGACATGTAGATAAATATTTTTTTATATCTAGTAATCTTCTCTTTGTAAACATTTTTTCTTTATTATATTATCATTAGATTATTTATGATTTCTGAAATTATATATTTTTGCACAATACATTATTTGACGGTATATGATCTATATATTTATTCTTTCATAACTTTTATACTAGATTTTAAAAACGTATTTTCTAACTCTATTATCATTACATTATTTATTATATCTGAAACAATTATTTATGAATAAGTTGAAATATATTATTTGGTAGCAAATGAGCTATACATTCACCTCTTTGGAGCTTTTCTACCTATAACCAACGAATGTATATTACATCTAAAACCGCTTGGCGTTGAGTCAATTTTGACGTATAAAATATGCATTTATATTAAATTAAAAGTATCAGTATCACATTGAATTATTAAAAAACGGTATTCTTTTTACTATAATATAAACACTTCTTTAGTAAATTGATCCCGCATAAAAATGATTTTAAATACATTATACTGCCAAATAGAGGCAGTTACATAAATAGAAAGATTTGTCTGGATGAAGTGGCGGTAAAAGTATTAGAAAAAAAAAAAATATATATATATATATATATATATATATGGCCCCTGCTATTGGGGGCTCTCATACCTCTACTTCATTTATGGTATAAGGACTTTTATTATCTTTCAGTAAGTTTTTCAATTAATAATTTTATTTTTGCACTATACTGTCGTTTCTTCTATGATCTTTAATTCTTTTATTTTCTTTCTCTACAATTCTTCTACTTTTTCCTTACATCTATTTTCCTTTCGTTCGACTTCTTTCTTCTCCTCTTATATGATATATATTAGGAAGACCGGAAAGTAGTGTCCTTACTTTTGACATATTTTACAGAAAAAATAATTGATTTTTACCGCTTCGGCATTGAATATTTGTATAGTAGATGGCAATAGGTTGTTGATAACGAAAGTGAATATATAGGTATTGTTAATTACAAATAAAAACTTGTTAAAATTGTAGTCGTATGAATTTAATTTAAGAAAGCGACATTACTTTCCTCTCTCCCTAATAGATTTCCAAAAATCAGACTGCAATGTACGTAGAGATTTGTCTTATTTGAACTCTATATTTAAATTCGTGGAGTGAACTTTGCAATCAATTCTATCATTCTCAATCTTTATTACAAAGATCTGCTCGGCTGTCGACCCCATCTTCGTCGAGCTTTATTGAAATTACTTATATCGTCGTCTGGTAATGGGCAATTGGTGCCAGAAGTATACGCTAGAAGGCATGCGAGGGTGGTAAATTGTGCGTTACGGGTTAAGGGAAGAGATTCGACGACAATTGTTTTCTGATTTGCTTTCGATCTTTACGACTAATCGATGCTTCGACGGTATAAACATTTATTGAATCGAATTGCGCGGAATTCACGAACTTTAAAAAAAAAACTTCTATTGTAAATCCAATATCGATATATTATGCTAAAACTGGTTCACATTCTTATATATGTTGGTTAATTTATCGATGCTTCACTTTTTATACCCTCCATGACCAAGTGGATGGAAAATCCTACATGGCTAAATTGTGGTTGATGGCGGAGCTAGCAACCAGATCTGCTGCAAGGTCAGGCAAAGGCCTGTACATATGATTATTCACACTCATAGTTATCTGGTCTTCTTGACTTCTGCGGGCAGGATGCAGAGAGACCCGTTGTCTGCTTTACGAGGAGAGTAAGAAATGGTTGTTCTTTCATAACTGGAAAGTGCGCTAGGATATAAAGGAACATCATGAGAGTTTTAGTTAGTGTACCACATAAGCCATCTTTGCTTCTGCCAGAGTGATAGTTGCCTCCACGTAAAGAAACAGAAAGGTGGGGGCTTGCAAGCTGGATATATAGAACAGATAGCCTCTAAGGCGTCAAAGTTCTCATGTGACAATCACAGTCACACAACGTCACACAAACGCCGCTTTAAATGTCCGTTCAGAAAGTAAATTTAGTTAAGGTTGTTGGGAGGTGCTGTATGCAAGTCTTATCTTGTTAGTTTTATAGAAAATCTATGGAAAAGGCTAACTTTCAGCAATGAACAACCTAAGTTTATATATATGAGAATGTAGCAGTAAAACATTAAATTTATAATAAGAATTTTAATTAAACAAATACACTCATACATTCGTCGTTCATCGCAAATTGTAAATGTCAACCCTCACACCTTCTATCCTAATATATAATAAATAATAACTATTTTTCTCCATCATATACTTAAACAGATTTCGCAAAAGTGATAAGAATCTTTTATAAATAAAATCGTAAGTTGTACATATATATTCACTTTGTACGGAACTGTATTTGAGTAAGCTAGCGAAGTAGCCATAGAATGTGAACAACTCGAGCGATCTTTCCAATATTAGCCACATTAAATCTTCTCAAGCACGGACAGTGTGTGGAAATTTGCTTTGAAAACGCCCTCTCAACCAAATTAAGCTCGCTTTCGCAAGGTGAACCCTTAGAGGATGTTGGGAAATTGCTAGCATACCTAGCTTTGGCTTAGTTTATAAGCGATGCCTATGCTTCATGCACCAGTTCTCGTGGCTTACACGTTACGCTTTTAAGAAAATACTCCGGTTTGCGAAAGAATGTCGTGTTCTAATTCATGTTGCGTACGAAAGAGGTCTTTCTTTAGTTATTTATTTCTTTTTTAATTATTTAACACTGGTAGTTTAGTTATATATTGTCTTTTTATCGCAGATTCGATAATCTAATATATACTCGTAAAATTCTCGTGTCACGGTGTTCGAACTTGAACTCCTCCGAAACGTGTTGACCGATTTTTACCAAATTTTACATGCGTATTCAGTATGTCTGAGAATCGGCTACTATCTATTTTCCATACCCCTAAGTGATAAGGGTGGTCCACCCCTAAATTTTATTTTTAATTTTTTAGACAATTTTTTTGGTTTTTATTTTATTATGATACAGCATACAAAAATACATACAAATCTAAATTTTCACCCCTCTACGATCAACCCTTATCTTACATTTGTCAATTAAAAACTTTAATTTTTTTTGCAAAACAACGTTAGCGGGATCAGCTGGTAATGTTTATAAATAGTGAACAAAACTTCGTGACTAAATCGGCATATTATAAAAAATAAACTCATAGATCCACAGCAAATATTAAGCCATATCCCAACTGTGGGAACATAGAACACACAATGTTATTAATGTTAACATTAAAATCTAGAACTATTTTTACATTAAATAGCCATTACTATTTACGTAATTGTCAGTTTCGGTTGCAGGAAAAGAATATAGTAGAGCAACATTGCCGAAGAAAGACGCCATATCTTCTAAGAGTACTGCAAAAAGGTTATAAGAGGTGTTATTAAAAGAAATAAGTCTTAAAGTAGAATGAGATACAAATTGTAAGAAAATGGAATATATAACTAAATATAATAAAACAGCAAAAATTAAAGTTCAAAATTCTAATGCAAAAATAAACGAAAGTTAATAATAATAAATAAAAATAAAAATGTAATAAGTAGTATTCTGGAGGTGAAGGCGAAGTAAAAAGGGCGAAATAAGGGCGAAATAAGAATAGAAAATGAAGTATGATAAGTATAGATAATTTATGTGACGAATAAAAAAAAGATGTGTGGACGATATTGAGAGAAACAAAAGATGAGAATGAAAATAAAATTATTAAGTCAAAAACTTATTAAGAATATATGTCCTTGGGTACTCATGACATTCGTCCAATAACGGAGGCTATAAAAAGAAATAATATTAAAGTAATTCAGAATAAGCTAATACTTTCTATTTATAGTAACACTTTTGTGGAAATCTGTATACTGTTTTACAATATATTCCCATGAAATATCTCTAAATTAAGAAATATTAACCATAAAATATTAGATAAACAAAAGCTTTTTTAAAATTTAAGCGATGTAACTTGAAAATGATTTTCTCTAAGTACAGTTTAAAGTATATTTGTTAGAGATCAGAAAACTAAATCATCACTATGTTGTGGCTCTCCTCATATAAAGGCGCCTAACTTTATATTTGTTAAAAGATGCCTATATTAAATTTCATTTTGATTGTAGTTTCAATCAAAATAGGCTCCAGTGATATTTTTCTTATGAAATACACAGGTCGTACTCAGTTCAGCCCATAGATGCCTACTGCAAAGCACAGGCATTCTCAAAAGATATCTATGCGTAGTTTTACTATAATCGCCACGCTTGGCAGGCGGGTTGGCGATCGTAGTATGGTATTATGGTACGTAGGGAACGCTGCTGTCTATCCTGTTGAAACTTTTTTATGAGCAGTGGCATATTTATATAATCAATAGGATCTTTTAACAGAACTCTTATTGATTGTCAACTTATTATCTGTGTATCTCTTAATCTATTTTAGTTTTTAACACGTTCACTGCGGCTTGAGGTCGATTCAGCCTCATGGTAAACTTTGCACTGGTGCGGCGCGTAAAACTCGTGTTTTCTCTCTAGTGCGGCGGCTGTTTACACTCAACCGTATGAGGTATGACAAAGACAAATATAGCTTTCTTTATGTCTGCGAAGCATTGACTCAATATTGTAAAAAAAATGATTGAAACATGAGGCTGATTCGACCTCAGCCGCACCAGCTGAAAGTTCTTCAAAATTGGGCCCGCAGTGAACGTGTTAACAAGAAAAGAAGCAGGAAGAAACTCCACAAAAACACATATTTTGACTAATTTGAACACATATTTATACATATACACTTTATTTGATACAGACTAAATGAGATCAAAATAATTAGGAGACATTACTGCCAAGGATTCTTATCATTTAAATATTCGTTTATTGAATAATAAGCTTTTTTCAACAATATATTTGTAATATATGAATAAAAAATTAAAAATATAAGTCAGTTACAATAACATAATTGTGTTCAGCGCTGTAAACAATTACTGTGTTTAGCTTCATTGAATTTATTTATATGAGCAAACATTTGGTAGTGACGAAGACATGTTTGCCACATCTGAAATATAAATGCAGTAAGTATAAGATGTTAAAAACATTACTCGTACAACAAAGGCAACACGAGCAGTGTTATTGCGAAGATATTGACATCAGGAAAAATACTGTAAAAATTTCACAACACACGAGTGAAGTTGTGTGGACGCCATAAAAATACGCAAGCGAAACTACTCAGCAAACTTCGTGTGGGAGAACATCGGAAGTTTTCCGATGAAAACTTTTAAGGGTGCGCTGAAGAATTCGAGTGGGAAAGCAGTTTTCTCGGGGGTTGAGATTTTTTAAAGTTTTCATTCTTTTTCGTGTTGTACCAACTCGATCGGGATAGCACCTGAAAACACTCTTAACGCCCCATTTCGGTGTAGAACTTAATATAAAAATAAATAAACTGTGTTTCTGCCACATTAAAAAAGAATCATGGTTCTATTGTTTACCTACAACACTCACATATGGTATATAAAGATTAAATAAAGTCCTGGAACTAATGTTACGTTCTTAAGAACAGTTTTAATGGTTTTAAGGTATGTTCTTTATTTAAAATCAATCACTTTTACCAAGCCCAGCAGTAGAAGACTCTGATTAGCGGTGATAGGTCGTAGTTTGTACTTTGTACATTAATTATATAGGATTGCCACTGCTCACAAACAAGTTACCATACGATGGGCAGTAGCATCCTCTATATAATAGCAAACTGCATTCGCCAACCGGCGATATATATCCCCAAGTAGATCTCCTTGGGGGAGGTCCATGTCTTGCAGCGGGCGTCAATATTCTGGAACGACGATATCTAAGTCAATTTTTAATTGTGTTTTCAATATCATTTTTAAGTGATAAAGTAAGATTTGTAAACTCAATATTTATGTTTATATACCTATAAATGTTAATGTGTGTGTATATATATATATATATATATAAATATATATGTGTGTGTGTGTGTGTGTGTGTATGGGATGCTCAATGAAAAAACACTCGAATTTAATTCTAAAACTTTAATTGACAACTACTTAAAATTCGTCCTTCCATATTTCTATCCTAATGTTGCCATTTTTCTCCTATTTATAATTTCCTCCATATATAACAATCGTTGACAATGTACATACATATTGTCAACGATTGTTATTCTAATTGATTTCATATTAGTTGATTGTGTAAGCGTCTAGCAAGTATGTCAAATGGTCTGGTTACCTTCTGGACTATTTAGAAAACTAATTTTTATATTGACGATATATTCTTATATACGAACGAACACTTTTACATTGTATCAGTGGATCGCTTTTGGCGTTATTAAGTATATTCGTTTCCGACATATCGCCGCAGACGCAAATAGGGTATAATTATAGCCTCGCTACCCATGTCATAACCATAAAGAAAAGCAAATTAGCATATCATAAAAAATATATACGTTACATTATATAATAAAAATAAAAAACAGCAAATACGAGAAAAGTCGCACGTGTTGTTGTAATATTGAAAATTTAAACACGCAAACGACCTGCCTAGGGTATCCATTAAGTCATAAACTTATATTATCACTTGCGTAGAGCAATAACTTGAGAGGTGTAGGCGAAGGTGTAGGTTCATTCAATAACATCGCCCAAAGTTTGAAACGACGTCGATATTTCAAACGGTTCACTGATAACCGTCGAACAGCTGCTCCGGTGCGAATAGGTCCCCAATTGGATTCTCCATCATGTTTATCGGCACTTTCTCTAATATCAATAAATTGAATGAATTAGTAAATAGTCTACTTGTGGGCTTTATTCCAACTTCTCTGTTTAATATCTAAGTATCTACTTGTCGAGTAGTGTATCTCTTTTTATTGCCTTTATATTATAATGCAATAAATTTAGAGTTTACTCAACAAATTTTTAGTAAAAACACTACTTAAGAATGAACTGTAATCGACTAGAAAGGAAATTAGAATCGAAATCGAAGAACTTTATTCACGAACGAAAGCTACCGACTTCGCTCTTTGGCAACTTGGTTTAGCAACTTGAAGTAGTATCATTTAAGTAGACGGGCAAAACCTCAAGGAGAGACAACATTGCCAAAGTCGTCTATGTACCATTTAGCTGAACGTTTGTGGTAGTTGCCGGCCTGTTGTCGACATTTCAAAACCCTTTCCATCTCTTTTGCTCCTTTTGTAGCTTGCCCACTGTTACTTATACTTTGCCCATTCACTGGGCAATGTCGGTTAATTTCGTAGCTTTATAAATCTTCTCTATCTTAGACCAATGGTAACTCAGAGGACTGAGACTTGCAATCGTAGATCATAGGTTCGATTTCTGGGATACAATCTAATGTAATTTATATTTTGTCTTATTTAAATAGGATTACCACTGCTCAGAAACACGTTTCCAGGGGATATGCAGCAGCGTCCTATGTGTATGTGTGTGTGTTGTGGTTATGGTATATACTCCATTAGATATTCCTGGGGGAGGCGTATAACCAGCAATGTGGGTCTATGGGCTGGAATGACGACGACAGATTTAAACTATTCTTAATCAGATTTTAAGAGGAACTTCCTAAGCATTACGGGAGCTCGTTGAGCAACTGTGAACTAAATAATAAGGGCTAAGAGCAGTAGATAAAAATAAACTAAAAACACAAACCAATATCAGTCAATCTCAATTAAATTCAATAGAAGAGAATTTTTAATTTGTAATATCAACTCCCGTTTCTTTAAACAGACTAATAATACATTGTTATAATACAGATAGAACTTTCTAGGCTTATTGCTATTCAATATTTAAGAGACAGAGAAAGATGGCCTCATTATACCAGCACAATTTTCCCATACTGTTAAAAGTAGTTCGAAATCATACCGAGGGGTCGGTCGTCCGCGAACAAACTTTGGGGCAACACGTTTCAAGTGATGTCGAGTTCAAATAAGACATTTCACGAGTAAATTCGCCAAGTGTACTATGATCATATCTGTGCACTTGAGAGATGGTTCTTAATTACATGTGTTATTTTAGTACGATTTACTATTAGCTTTATATTTTAGTAGCACTAGCAATATGAGCTATCTCAAAACCAGAGAGTCATAAATCAACCTTTTTGAACTTTAAATATGCCAGTTTGCTAATAGTGTTCGTTTGTAATTAGTGGCAAGTGTGATTTGAATAAAATTAGTTGTCATGTGTCAAATCAAAAACACTCCTATCTAAAGTCTTTGAAATGTCATTATTGAATTTAAGAAAGTTTTCGTTCAAAAACATGTGAAAACACTATTCGATTTTAAGTGATTTTTAAATGATAATAAAACAGTCTATTTTTGTGGAAACTCTTAAAATATCTTTAAAACAGTAGTTCTACTAGACGCACTTAAAAGGTCACTGTGAATGATTCTCGGTGCCTAATTATCTGAATAAAATTATTAATATATTGTGAATATCTATGTGAATAAAAATATAATTATTTAATGCGTTCCTGAGGTCAAAATTCTGAAGAAACCCTCCCAATTTGAGATATTTTAATATGTTACTTACAGAACTAAAAGATGCCTATAGAGAGAAACAAAATAACAAATTGAGAAAGCCATAGAAGCACTTAAAACAATAAATACGTTTTTTATTTTCTTACAAAAACCACAGAGTAAATTAAAACATGTCTCTAGCTGTCAAATATTTGATGTAAATTAAAACATATAAAAGCGTATTAGGATTTATATATAAACAAATCCATTGCTACCATAAGCCATTACAATTAATCTAAAATCACATTATCAGAAATTTCCAATGTAAGGACTGATTTCTGAAGTAAGGAATAACGTTAAATCCAGTAATCTTAAGAAAGTTGGAAAACTCAATCTAAACTGAAGCATAGACTTTTATTTTTAGAGACTTATTAGCATTCTTTGGATTTACCGTACCGATTTATCGTACCATGGACAAAGGGGTCCCTACCCCTACTACGGTAATCAAGAGTGATCACATACATAGCAGGTTTAAGCAGGGTTTCTTACAACACAACAATGATCACCTTCAGCAACCAACCTTGTCACCATAATCAAATTTAAAATGATACCAATGCTGCTTTAGATGCTCTTTCTTGATTTAACCTTATGTTTGCTCTCAAAGGTCTTTCATCAGGTTTAAGATAGATTGTTGTACTTCACGCTTCCATCTCAGTCACATATAAAATCACTGTGAATTTATTTCTAGTTATTTCGTACATTGCAATAACTTTAGATAAAATTTCTAGACAAGGTTTTTATTTTAGTCCTGCAAACATTCGTCCGCTTCCTTGCATCACTCTAAGTTCATGAACCTTCTTGTAAAGTTCATTACTTACTGTTATGGTATATGTACCAATGTTTAGTTATGTATGGCTATAGATACTGTAGGTTTGATTTGGATTTGGCTGAACCAGCGAATGTGAATACGAGCTCCTGGTCACCATCCATCCATTTTTCCGATGATCAAGAGCATTTCTAAGTTGTAACCGTCTTTCCTGGCTATGCGATTAAATAAAACTGGAAAATCAGATTAGTTCATTTAACGGAAAGGCAAGTAGAAAATACGAGTTCCATAAGTATTGATGCGTTAGTTCTATGAACAGACTTCATGATTCTTTTAGTTAAATGTCTCAAATTTCTTTACGAATAACCCGTCTGTTTTTATTTAGAGCCAAATATATGTTGATTATGTCTTGCTTATTATATTTTCTGTTGTGTCAAAACAAACGATGAAAGACGAACTAAACTAGATAGTAAATAGTAAAATAACTAAATAGTCTCGCACGCGACTTAAGTTCCAATTTGTTCTTACCGTCTAGGCGCTAATGGCGTACGCTTCGAACAAAAACACGTTTGATTAAAATCGTTTGTCGTAATAAAAGCAGCACTAAAAAGTTATAACCGTACCGAACTGTAGAACGTTATGGGCCAGTTAAATCGATCACCAGCCGATACTGATCGCGGGGGCAAAAATTTTAACACCGAATTCGAGATTACGGAGCGGTACAAACTTAATTTACTGTCTTTTATTACAGGTAAGACGTAAAAAATGTTCATTCGAAATTTAAGCGGAAATGATGGCATTGAAGACATTATTATTTGGGGGATATATTTAAAACATTCTATTTTCAAAAAGTAAGTAAGAAATGTAAAGTAGATACACATAAATTATTATAGGTACAGAAGACCTTTTTAATTTTGCCGGAATTATTGAAACTTTATATATAGGGGTCCAATTCCAAGCATTAGAACTCCTACTGCTGAAATGATGAAGCCAGCCATCACACGAAATTATTCCAATTTTTTTATGATTTACTAATCTGCCTTTGACCACATACTCGTCTGTTGGAAAGCGACTATATGATCAAAGATGAAACATGCAGACTCAATAAGTTGTTCACTTTGACCTTGTAGAGACTGAGGTTATATTTTTCAAGGAAGCCGACAAATAGTTCTACACTCGAGCTGTGCGGATAAGAAACGAAGACAACGGGTTCGGGTGGTAGTGACGATCTCCTACTCTTCGTTAAGAGAAAAAGGGATGATGGAATAAGGTCATGGAGTTTCGCAGCCTATTCCTCAAAACAAATTATGTAAAAAATTGGTATATGTTTGTTCCAGGGATTTTTACCTTTGTATTTTTAGTTTAATTTTAGTTTTTTATACAAATAATGGTGATTTATATGTTGCATTTCTTGAGATTATGGAGCAGTAAAAGCTTAAAATGTAGCGTTTGTTGACTTATAAAATTGCGTCGTTAAAGAAGACATTGTTATTTAGAAGAATTAGGAATGATGATTTTCCTGCAAAAAATATCTCTGTTTATATGATATTTATTTTTTCATATTAAAAGAAATTTTTTAATAACGAAGACGTTCCTATTCAGTCGTTCTATACTCGCAAGCGAGGCAACGGAGTGTAAAATTTTATTTCATCGACAATCCGATATGAGATTAGCTGTAAATTGAGTTTATGATAAAATCAAATATGCATGTCTCCTCTCTCCAGCGCCGCGCCATATTCACGCTTCATAGAATTCATAAATTCACTGCTCGCTCTTTTATTCTCGCGACTACACGTTTCAATATTTCTACGGATCGATGCTCCATTGAAATATAATAATTCATCGATCACTACCGATTTTTATGTATCTTTGATGATCCTGAAGGAAAATAGTCAATTTTATATTTCTATTCTATCATATTCACGATTCTTATATTGTTAGGAGGTTCATATTAGTATTTATTATGCTAATATTACTAATAAACTAAATACGATTCAAATAATTCAAATTCAATCAAAAAATTTCGTGTTCATGATACATTTATTTATACATTTTATATTTTTTAGACAATATTTTTATAAATAAATACTATTAAATTAGATATAAAGTAAGCAATGAATATTGAAAAAACCAAGAGGCGAATACCTTATTCCGAAAGTTACATTAAGCACACAAATGTTATTTTTTTTAAAATCTATCTATGTAAGCTTCCTGAACATTATCTGGAATTGCTAAATCTTATTGTTATAACCTATTCAATGCTCATAGAAAGATTTGTTAACAAGTCGTTATAAATTCGACTATCCTTATAAAGCAGCAATGGTCATTAAATTTTTTATATGGTAGGAAAAGCAGAAGAATCAAGATCACCGACGTAGCTCAAAGAATTGCTCGTCTGATGCATAGTGGGCGGAACACATCGCTCGTTCAACTGATGGCCGTTGTGGCTGAAAGGTTGTCAAGTGGCGACAAGCCGGTAGACGGGCATAAGTTGGATCTACAGCAGGTAGACAAAGACATAGTTAAGGTAACGGTCACATCCAGCCACGGATATGGGCAGCGTAGGGATGATAAGAAGAAGAAGAGAAAGGAGTTCGGTTAGTGAAGATCTTCTATTCAGGTTGTCAGTCCAAATTACCGTCACTCTACAACGCGAAGAACCCGGCACACGTGTGGCGAAAGCTATGTCTTAGCTTAAAATAAAATTTATCCTATGATATGTTTGTTTTCAATTACTTTCCCAGATTCCTTTGCAATATTTTCCTTAGAATAAAAGAACGTGATGTATTAACGAAACCAAAAATAAAAGCCTTATTTAAATAACATCGGAATATATTGGTGATTTATAGGAAAATGTCAAATGTATACACATATTTAATGGAATCAGGCGTTACCTTACGAAAGTCCATCCTAAGTAAAAAAAGGACCAATATTCAGCCACTTCCGCACATGCAGTGGTAGTCGTGCAACAAAGTGCACCGCCCGCCAGCCCGCTGATAAATGCGTATGCGGCAAACAATGCGAATTACACAACTGCCACCGTTAAACCACTCAACACATGTTTCACCCCTACACGGGGCATCATCAGGAGTTATGTTATACCGATTAGTGCTCAACACAGAGACAAACACAGAGTATACATATATGTACATATTTTATTACCAAGTTGAAGTGAAAATAAAAAGTTTGCATAGCGCTGAATAGATATCTGGAGCGAGCAGCTAAGGACATAAACCCATAAAATGGACAACTGACCAGGATAAACTACCTGAGTAAGGTTGCCGAAAGATTCTGGAGGTATACTGTTTCCCAAGGGTCATATAGAAAATCTATGGAGAAGGCTTATGTCATTAGCTAGACAGTCTACTAGTAAACATGTTATACTTTACTCTAGGTTACATAATTTTAGTGCATCTTTGATAGGCAACTGTTTACGAGACCATACATAAGGCTCTCGTCAAACGCATCACACTAAAACTCGAGACATTGGCGCCAGCGTTCAAGCAATGGCGTTTAGGGTTGGCCCACGTCGCTACTGACAATTTACACTTCATTATAGATCTACACGAATATAGGCTCTCTTTGTGCTAACTTCATCGTTGTAACCGGAATACGATAGGCCAGCATATGATCAGCTCGTGGACACAAAGCCAAGCTGGCTAATAGGTTAATAAAGGGAAAGACTGAAGAATTGTGGTAAGAATGAAACGAAAGAAAGATAATATGATGTTCAAACGAAGAGAGATAAAATAAAAATGTCCGTGAAAAAATAAATAAATGTAAGCTAGTCCATGTCCCACACCAGATAGGGGGTACGAGAGGCTCCCAATAGTGGGGGCCATAAAAAATAGTGGATTAATTACTGTTCACAATCCGTCCCTGCGTTTTTTAATAGAAATAATAATTATATGTCATATTCCAGAGTAATCATTTTACATAGGCTCATTGGAAAAAGGTACAGAATCTTAAAATCGTTTTGCTGACAAATAACCAACTCATATTTTAAATCTAAAAGTAGACCTTTGTCCACCAGTGGATATTCTATAGTTGAACCGATGATGATAAAACATAAATTTTAAATCATTTTGAGATACCCTTTTCTGGTTCTGTGGTATCTATACCAGCAGTCACTTGAGTCTTGATTTTATGGCAAAGTGGCCGGATGATTTTCATTTTAGTGTCAGTGCTAATGTTAATACATTAATTTCTGGTGTTTCTCTCTGACTTCTGAGTCATTGGTTTGTTTTCAGTCTCCAAGAGAGAAACCATCAGTTTCTTTTCAATTACTCTGTGAACTGCCTTCAGTTTATCTAGACTTTTTTGTTGATAAACTAGTTATATATTCACCCCTCTCTTCAGGTTCTATACTTATAACTGCTCCATATTTGTACTCCTGAAAAAATTATTTACCTAATAACATTGTAATGCCTTTAAATAAGGTGGAGGAAAAAAAACCGCTCTGTAGAGGAAGAAATACCTGCTAAGCTGTTAACGTTGTATTTCTTCAGTTTATACCGATAATAGTCTCAGTTTGTTTTTAATTACGCCTTGAGGTGTAACTTTTGCACGCAATACACTCGCTGTCAGTAGCACCCCATACGATATCGACGTGTGAGTAATTGCGCGATGACGTCATCAATTTTGTCCCACCGTCTCGTTAAAATCAGTCATGCATGTGTCAAAACATTATGGCATAGTATTAACGATGTGAGTGAATCGGACACCGTGTTTATATTTTATTATGTCAAACCTTATTGCAAATTTAAAAAAAAAATTATGTAGAGCGGAATTAATGCTCTTTAGACAACCTAAAAGATGGTAAAAATTTAGATACTTACATATATATTATTTACCAATACAGTTTAATGTATTTACATATTTAGTAAATAGTGACACATGGTAAATTCAAGTACTAAAAATAAACTCATAAGACCTAAATTTCGTCTTGAAAAAGATAACAAATCCTTCATAGATAAAGGTGTACGCATATAATAAAGTTTCAACAGATATCTTAGACCGAAGAAGAAAAGTATATTATTAAATAAATCTTTTTATAGCATTCAAGAGTTTTTAGTTGAACTAAATGTGTAGAATTTGGTTTGTTGTCTCATTTACTTGTTTGATATTATAATGTACACATGAAATGTTTTAAAAAAAAAAAGAGCCACTGCTGAATTTTTGGCCTCAGCCAGAACAGCCTTCCGAACCTACCATCAGTTACTACTTATAAATTTAAAATAGTTGATGCTTTATACGCGCATGAAAATGCCTACTTGAATAAAGATATTTTAAATTAAGAATTAGTTTCAATATAGTAAATTAATATACAGTAAAAATTATCTGTAATACGAGTATGTTTGTAAAGCTAGTACAAACGTAGACATAGATTTTTTCAATAGGGCTCACTTGTTTTTATTTTATTAAACCAGGTCAACGCTTTCTTTAATAACACGTATAGCAAATTAATAAATTATATAAGTTTTGAAACTTAAATACAAATGTAAAATGATTACTTAATACAATCAGTGTGTTGATTTACGCTTCAAGAAAACTTATTTTGCATACACGATATACATATATATAAATTTTAATTTATTTATCTATTCTTTCAGTAATAAAAAAAAATTAGTACTTTTTTAAAATCTATTAAAAGGGTACTCATAAAAGATTTTTTTTAGGAAACTACCACTTAAGTAAGAAAAGGACCAATATTTAGCCACTTCCGCACATGCAGTTTGCCGCATACGCATTTATCAGCGGGCTGGCGGGCGGTGCATTTTATTGCATGACTACCACTGCATGTGCGGAAGTGGCTAAATATTGGTCCTTTTCTTACTTAGGATGGACTTCCGCGAGGTAACGCCTGATTCTATTAAATATCTACCACTTAATATGAAGGAAGCAGATACAACAGTTATCATCATTATCATTATTATCGTAAGATGTCCCAGCAGTGGACGTCTTCTTTCAAAGATTTCTAATAGAACCGGTTGAAAACGATCTGCATCTAGACATTGATTTTCTGATGTCTTTGACTAGATCGTCTATCGACCGTGATTCAGAACCTTACTGTTCCAGCTGCCATCTGTTACTTTCACTCGCCAATCCTCTGGGCTATGTGGTTTATGACTGTTTATGTCTCTATCATGGCCGTCTGTGCACTTATAGATAAGGTCTACAGTTATTAGAGTTACATATATTACTACTACTACTCCGCTAGCTCATCGACCCAAAGTGGGTCTTGGCCTCCGAAGCGAGAGACTTCCACTTTTCTCTATCTTGCGCCATCGTCTGCCATTGGTTGACATTCAATTCGCGCAAGTCTGCCTAAACGCGATCGATCCAGCGATACCTGGATCTACCCACTGTTACATAGTTACATATATTTCAGAGATTAAATCAAAACAATAAATAATACGGTACGTTAAACCAAATTCAATTCTAAAACGTTTAAATTTAAATTCTAGAGCCATCGGAGCGATTAGCAGTCGCAGACAGAATTATGCATTCGGTGGCCGCAAGTCAGGCGCAAAGCCCGTTATGTGTTATTAATGCCGGGTTTAGACTCGATAATTGTCTGCTCTGACCACCCACGAATAATGCGGTCAGGGTTCGTGACGTTTAGTATAAATACGTACTTGCACACTATGTACTATGCAGCCACTCTCACAAGTTACTCGGCCACACACAGACAGTAACTGTGAAAAATGTGTTTTTATATTTATATTACTTACAACAGTGTCTCTCAACATGGGGCCCACACCCGGGGAAAATTTGATAGTTAAAGGAGACAATTCGAAAATTGGACTTCATTCGTTTTGATAGAAAAATCATATATATATATATATATATATACACCTAAGTTTATATATATATATATATATATATATATATATATATATATATATATATATATATATATATAAACTTAGGTGGTGAATGGCAGAAAAAAGGTTGTTAAAAACTGAATTACAGTGATTAACGAACTGTTGTATATCATTAAAATATCGCCCCGAAGAGTATCATTTTTATGTTAATTTTATATTTATTAGCGGGGCCTGAAATTAATGTCATTTCTGTCGACATATTTTACAAAAAAACCGATTAATTTTTACCGCTCCGGCATTAAAAATTTGTATACTAGATGGCAAAAGGTTGTTGAAAATGAAGGTGAATATATAGTTGATCTGAAATAAAAAAAAAATAAAAATGTAGTTGTGTGAATTTAACTTCAGAAAGCGACATTACTTTCCGGTCCTCCTATTTGCTTCCATACGCGCCTTTATATGAGAAAAATTGGTATCAAATTTATTACCCATTTAGTATCAAGTACCTGAATTGCTACTTGAACAAACCTAATGGAGGAACAAACTAATACAACTTTAAGTGTCCACTCGCCTTTTCACTATATGCACAAAATGGATTCTTTCGTGATATAGCCACATGCGACAGTGATAACCAGTAAAACTTATGATCACTTGATAAGTGATGATAAGTGATAACAGCCTGATGCACTGGTTCAATTACGTCAGAACCACGCTCGATACGACAATATCTAACTACACAACGCTGAAGACTGGAGCATAAAACGTTCTATAGTGCGAGAAATTTTTCACTTTATACTTACTACTTATATGATGCAGGAAAAGAAAGGCAATGGTAAGTAGAAATGACAGTAGACAAAGAAAATGCGCAGAACAAATATCTGGGTTCTTATAATTTTAAAAAGCCTTAACCACAACCATGACATGACCACGGTTAATGCATCCTCAAGCTAGTCAACCTTAGTAGGGATGTCATAGAACACTGGACATAAAAAGATTTCAATCTATTGAAAATTAAAATAATTAAAATTAAAAAAAAAAATACTATTGGAAAGGTATGGTGGAAATTTATTTCAAGTATCGAACGTTGTATGGCTGGAATATTGATAAATTTATTAAAATAAAACAAAAGAAACACGATGAAAAGATCTGCACATTATCATAAGTTGAACACGTTATCTACTTGTTGGATTTCGACTAACTTTCATTACAAAGGCTATCATACAAGGGCGGTACAAAGTATTTTCCTTTGTACGAAATATATACATTTTTTTATATCTCTGCTAAATTTTAAAGTTAGACGAAAACAAGTTGCAACGTAAATATTTTCTAAAAATATTTTCACCGAACATTTAGAGCACGGTTCCGTGATTTACAAAAACTGCAAGCTTTGATATTTTGCGAACCGCAAACTTTTACGGTTTCGTTAAATGTCTTATTATTTCTTTCTAATGTGCCTCGACTGTACATGAAGATTTTAAATATCCTGTGCGATTTTCTATTAATCTTTTAAATACATTCACGTATTTTTTTACAGAATATCTACTGTATGTAGTAAACAATTTTTTTGTATATACAACGTAAATTATAAACAATTTATTAACTCATTACCGCAATGTATATATAAAATAGCCCGGACATAGCGCCAAGTGATTACTACCTGTTCCTGTCCATGGCGAACGCCCTTGGTGGTGTAAAGTTGAACTCAAAAGAAGTTTGTGAAAAGTAGCTGTCCGAGTTCTTCGCAAATAAGGAGGGGGGCTTCTACGAGGGAGGTATTATGAAGTTGCCGTCTAGATGGAAACAGATTATCGAACAAAACGGCGCATATTTGAACTAAATCCGATCACTGTAACACTTTTTATAAAGCATTGAATAAAGAGCAAAAAAGCGGAAGGGAGATATTTGACAACCTATATATAACTCGCTTTCAAAACGGAATGCTTTCTATAATAACTAACTCATGGAAATTAGTAGTAAAAATAAACCATAAGGAGTTAAACAAAAGGATAAAGGCTTTGAGGAAGATCCGGTGCTCAGAGAAATGCCTTTATGTTTTTACGGACCCACCAGAATATCGTGAGGTAATACGAGAAGACAAGTCACGGAAATATAGTTACTTATAATAAAACTTGCTCCAACTCTATTGTTTTCTCTATATCAACACCGGAGGATATTAATTCCCTTGGAAATTATAAAAATATCTTTGAGAGTGTTCTCAAGTTAGGATGCGTTTAGATCTATAATAGTGAGAAAGTCTACTAAGGAGTTGGGTAGAAATTACACATAATTACGTCTTTTTTTTGTATATGTGTTGCTAGTGTTTGTTACACGAAGATTTGCTGCCGAAATAACAATTTTAGTATTTGAAGGGTTATAATTTCAATACAAATATCATCCTGGATCTGAGGTTACTATAATAGTAATTTTAAATATATTATAATAATAACAATGTATATAATAAAAGTGGACACTTCGAGTTGCATTAATTTGTTTCTCCATCGCGCTTATTCCAGGAGCAATTCAGGAACTTGATACTAAATAGGTAATAAATTTGATACCAAATTTTCTCACATAAAGGTACGTATGGAAGCAAATAGGAGGACCGGAAAGTAATGTCGCTTTCTGAAGTCAAACTACAAGTTTTTTATAGTTAAAATTTCAATACTATTATCATCCTGGATCTGAAGTAACTTTAATAATAATTTTAGATATATTATAATAATAACGATATATACATATAGACATACAAATACATTAAATCATAAATTATGTGAAAAATATATCGATAAAGTATAATGCGATAACGTTAAAAAGGACAGTGAAAGAGCGACCTCAATTCAAAGAGCCAATTTTAACTTTAAGATATTCAAAAATGAATTATAATAAAACTTTAGAATTAACTGGATATCCATTCTGAAAGTGGAAATCTATGTATTTGACCCAGATCAGTGCAACACTTTATGCGCTACCAAATTGCCAGGTCTAGTCGAGTGAGTGGCACCATGCCAGACTCTGGCATTTCGAGCTTCACTTACAGTCGCTTAGTTACGTTCATTACATCCGCTACGAAAATATCCAAAAATTTTAAGGTTTGCTCGTAAAATGAGATGTTTTTCGTAGCTCGCTTAGAATTTATTCTAGTGTCCATTTGAGATTTACGGTCGCGGCATTCGTTATTTGTTAAACTTGTACGGGTGGAACGAGAGCCCCGTTTATATTTGTTTCACGGCTGTTACAAACTTTACTAATAATGAAATACAGTACAGCTAGAAAAAAAACTACAATTACAACTTACACACATCATATTACATTGCATTCTTCTCATCATGATCCTCATTGTAAAGCCCTGATCACCAGGACAGGAAACATCATCGTTATTATGTTACGCCCCTCATTTTTCTCTTTGCCATACGGAAGCGCAAAATGAAGTTTCATATCTAGAGTCCAACTGATCTTGTCCGACTGTCTGAAGGGTTTACTTTCAACTTTTCTTGACTTCGACCATATCTGACTGTTCTTCCTAGCATCATATCTCTCACTGTTGAGGTACATTTTTTGGATACATTTTCGTATACTATATAATGCTTGATGCATCGGTCTTCAACTGTATGAATGGGATTTCGATCTCGTGGTCGTCGCCGTTCCATTTTTCTGGTGATCAAAAGTTATTATGTCTAAAAAACTTCAGTACTAGAAGTAAGCAGATGGTAAAAAATCAGAATTTTTGATCGCGTCGAATGGAATCGGAATACACTATAGTAACCTCATTTAAGCCAACGCTAGTAAGATTTTGAAATTCAAAACTTTGTACGGCAATTTTTGATCTTGACTTTGTGAAAAAGTATATTTAAGAAAGAAAAGGACCAATATTTAGCCACTCGCACAAAGTGCACCGCCCGCTGATAAATGCGCATGCGACAAACAATGCGAATTACACAAATACCACCGTTAAATCCCGCAACACGTATTTCACCCCTCCACGGGGCATCTTCAGGAGTTATGTTATACCGATTAGTGCCAAACACAGAGTCAAAAGGTATATCTGTTTGGCTCATTAATTTCACTAGATATAATCGAAACCAGTGCTACTGCAAATAAAGAGAAGTTGTTATTCTTCTTTTTAGCAGATGTAAGCCCACTGCATGGAACAGGCTTCCCCCAAAGATCGCCACAAAAACCAGCCTTGCGTAAGCGACTTCTCGCAATCTTATCTATGTCGTCGGTTCAACTAATGGAGGTCCTATTCACGCCACGTCTACGGACTCGTGGTCTTCCCTCAAGAACCTTTCATCATAACCTTTCGTCATAACGGCCTTCGGCTGCACGAGCGATGTGCTCCGCCCGTGATTTTCGTTCTTCTCTGGATTTCTTCTTTTCTCATTCTACCTCGCAGCGAAACTCCCAGCATAACCCTCTAGTTTGATCACAGGATGATCTGGAACCTTATGAAGCGCTTCGTAAGTGACTTCTCGAATCCGTATATCATCACCGGCAACACACATTGGTGAAGGACTTTCATCTTCCAACATTATTACTCCCTTTATAACGATCAATAGCTTTTAAAAAAACAAATATAATGTGTATCGTAAATTATTTTCAAAATTTATAATAATAAAAATAATTTACATTTAATATTTGTGTAAATAGCCTTTTGATTGAAAATAATTTTAATTTAAATCTAAACATATAAATTTTAATAATAAATTACAATGAAATTTGTATCACTAAATTTACGTCATCAAAATATAACATTAACGGTATTTCCTGTTATCAGCTATAGCAATTAGCAATGTCATCTAACACGAATAGTAGCTATAACGTTATATATTAACGTTATAGCTGTACATAATGCTATTAAATATATGACAATACAGTCGTTACCTTTATTGTATTTACCTAATTTATAGTAATAAATGTTTCATATTCCTAGAAATAAAGAATATAAATTAGTATAATAAATGATCTAATTAAAATGTATTATCTATTTTATTTAAAAAGTTGGATATAGCGTTCAAGCTAAAACGTTTCGTATAGCTGGCCACTAACGGCAATTTTTTTTTTAATTATAATGCCGATTTGAATTCGAACGCCGTCACTGATATGACAGCTGTCATTCACTAAACGCGTATAAAGTTGTCTGTAGTATTCTTAACAGAGAAGATTCGTTTTGGTCCCAAATTTATTGAAATATTTTTTAACAATAGATCACTAAGCGTGCAGAACAGATTACTGTTGTCACCTTATGTTTCTGAAGTGGACACCACGCGCAGGCAAGCGCAGCGAAGGATGTACGCCCACAAGGGATGGAGGCCTATACCTTGCAGTAGACGTTTGATGTTTGAAATGAACCTAATCCTTATTCCAATTTTAAAATCATTCTTTTTTTAATTATCGTATAAGACCAATGTTGTCTTTTTAATATTTAAATTTGTATCTTTTTATGGTTTTACTTGTTAGTATAAATATTTTAAATTGATATTTAAAAAACTTTAAAAATGTTTAAAATATTAACAATTTGATAACTAAAAAACTTTTAAAGGGACTACTCCGCTCCTTTGTTTTCATAATTAATAAACCTTTCAGAAAGTTTACTAAAGTAGGCACTTGTTTCACATAAAGTATAAGCGAAACTGGCTCAAGTGAACAACGTCATTTGGCCAATATCTTTTAAGAATATATTAATATAAAATATATATTTAAACAACAGGTGAAATAAAATTCTTCAAATATTTTACTATTCATGATAAACACTGGGTGAAAGTTTACCTTATTTATCAGCAAAAAGCCTTAGAACTTTAATATATATTAACAAGCATCCTGTACATAACGTTAATTAAAACTGTGTTGTAATGCGATATGTCAATAACATATGGTAGAACAAAGTCTACACAAACAGATAGTGAAGAATAATTAAATTTGATATATAGTAATCTTGAACATTTTTTTTATACATACACATATTGTATAATAATACATATGTAAATGGTGTCCATATTAATTATCCAACATTTCGTCAAGATTACAAGAGTACAAGATTTCGTCTTGACCTGTCAACGAATGGTATCAAATACAGTGTATTAAGTAATATATAAATTTAAGTATATCAATCGTCTCATTTGGGTGCCAATCCTTTAAGATAAATAAGAACACTGAAGGATTACCAAATATTGATTTGGGCACATATATTTTCTGAGAAATATTACTTAAATTATATCCCTTTCACAGTGTTGTATAATTAATAAATACGATCAGTAACAATCTTAAAAAAATTCCATGCATGTGTAAATAAATTAACAATCAGTTTTACAATTAACAAGACGTAATCTGATACCGGCATTACATCGAACAGGGCAGACGTCGTAGAATCCCATTTCGTAAACAACGAAGCAGGTGCTTGCAGCAGGCAATCTCGTTTGTCCCAACTCCGCCACTGTGCCGACCCACCGAAACACTAATTGAGCCATTTACCCTGTTAATCTAAGTCGCCAATTTAATTTGTGTCGGCCTTATTCTCCATACGACCAAACTATCCGCCTTCTGGCCTCGCACTGCTAAATACGAGTTGTTTCATGTAATCAACATGGTTTCATTAAATGTCCCAATTAGTTCAAATTGTTCGCTCGGCTGTAGAATTTATTAATAATTTAGATATAATTTCTGATTTGGTACTCGATACGTAATATTGTCGCCTTAGTGTTATTACAAGTTATTTAACCAAAGTTAAAAATAAAAATATAGACGAATAAAAACATATAAATAAAGGTGGTATAGATACACAAACATTTGTAAACAATTACAGATATATTCTTTTTTCAAACTTTCCTTTCATAAATTGCCTCATTTTCTTCTATGAACCTCTTTAAGTGGACGTAGATTTTTAGAAGAACAATACATCAGTGCATTACTGTCTAATCAAGTCACATGGTTTCTCTTTAGTCTATTAATCGTATCGGCGTCATTAAAATACAAAATGTGTACGATATTAATTAATGCACAGTTTCTCGTGATTGCTATGTACAAAATACACTATTGTTAATAATATGAAATCTATAGAAACAACAGAAAAAACTATTTTAATTTTACTTCTAACATCCACACCTGATGTCAGTAATAAGCGTTTATGTAATTACTAAAGGCGTCTGCTAGAAACGGGGCATTGAGAACACGTTTGAGCAAAGCTTGGAATATGGAACGAGGATTAGTGTTAGGGGAGAAGGTCCGTTTGAACTGGGTCACAGTACTATGCTAACGCATTCTATAATCATCTTGCACTCTTTGAATTACCTACGTATAATAACAACGCTCTTTATTTATTTTACATAATTCTTTTTTCTTTTTTGATTTCCGAACGTTAAATAGTAAGACGTCAAATAATGTAATTTTTGACGTATCCGATGTCAATAAAATATTTTGACAGATGTCAACGCTTTTGACATCTGTCGTTGTTGTGAAATATTTATTCTGTTTATTTATCGCAATTAATCGTGCATGGTATTTACTTTAATAGGTTATAGAAAACCTTCAGAATCCTGTTGAACCGTTAACCAGAAAGACGTATGCTGCTAGATATATACCTTCCCTTTAGGTTTCCAATATAAACGGTTGGTAGCGACCCACATTCGACCTTATAGCCATCTAACACATGTTATAAATAAATTTATAAAGAGTCATATTATACAAGAAATTAATATTAATATGACAATAATCCTTATCAATAATGCACGTTAAATATTTTGTTATAATTTAAGTAATATTTCTCAGATAATACATATGCTTAAATCAATATTTGAGAATCCTTTGATGTTCTTATTTATCTTAAAGGATTGGCACCCAAATGAAACGATTGACATACTTAAATTTATATATTAATGTACTGTAATTAATACCATACGTTGACAGGTCAAGACGAAATCCGATAGCCCTGTCAAGGTTGCTTGTTCATTACAATAGTTGCGTACAGAAGAAAAACGCCTCAAATATAGTAAAACTTTTATTTTACAACGTCTTGTTGAGAAGTTTCTTCCTGCTTCTTCTTCACAACTATAACACAAAAATTGAGTCAAAAATAAAAAAAGTGCAAAAAAGTTAGCGATCAATAAAGGTTCCGTTAAAATTTCTATTATTGAATGAATAAATTGTACTCAAACAATGTCGTGTCGTTAAAAAAATTACAATAAAATAAACTACGCATTAGGACTAAAGTCAGGAGTGTACGAAATATAAAACTAATTATTATAGCCACTGTAATGTGAAACATTGAATTAATATATCAACCTTCAAAACTATTAAGTCTATAAGAGTTATTCGTATGATTATATAACACTAGCTGTTTTGACAGAATTGTTTGATATTTCTGTTAACTTCTTTTGCAATCCACAGTTATATTTTTTCTTCTTTTCAGTTAATAGAGGTCCACTGTAAGGCATAGGGAACCTTTCAGCTGAAGCCACTGCTTGCAGTAATTCTTCGAGTTACAATCTTACATTTTAGAGTTACAACCTTCTCCGTGGCTCTCTGGGTAACATCGGGCTTTCTTATGTAGTAATCGGGGTAAACCACGACTACTCTCATATATATAAATATATAATAACAGAGCATTTTGTTCAATAACAAAAAAAAACATCACATAGTAGTTGTGTTTTACTATAGTTTTGACATCAGATTTCCATTAAAAAAGAAATATCAGCCAGTACGTTTCATTAAAAAAAAATACGTAACAATGAAATTAATAAAAAAGGTTTCATAAAATAAATTGTGTCAGAGAGAAAAAACATTTTATTTATCATGTCCGTAGAAACGGAAAACAACGGAAGCTAAAAATATTAAAAAAATATGTATATTGTTTACAATGGATTCTTAGATATGTGAGTGGGCGTTTCGCGTATTGTTTAGGGCAAATTTCCGACATTCTTTTGACGACAATTTTTTTTTTATATTCCTACCTTTTCAATATATACACAATGGAAGTAAAATTAAATATGTAAAAGTTACAAAGTATTGTTTGCCGTTTGCCTGTCTTTTTTACGAGAGCAGTCTACAAATGTGTATGTACCACTGCTATTATATTAAAAACAATACTTTATTCTCCGAATAGGATCAAATAAGGTAAATACTAGTATAGGTTAGTAAAGGATATAGTTCTTTTTCAACCACACTTATATGTTACATTCTTGTTTGTGAAAAGAAAAGACGATTACCAAAGACATCAACAATTTTAAAGTAATATAAAGATGAGTTTACAGGGATATACTTTTTTAAAAAGTTTGCATGTTTATCGTTTTCTTCTCCATGAAGAAGCGACATCAAGCTCTTTTTTTAAGTTTTCTTATAATTTTATTGCCACCGTTAATAGGGGCCTTTCGTTCTCCCCTATCTCGTTAAGGGACAAGGAACTTACAATTTTTTATTAATTATTTCACATTCTTCTTTTTATTTCTTTACTCTTCTTTCAGTCTTCTTGAGATCATTCATTCGGTCTTCTGACATTCTTCACATGATCTTACATACTATTCCATTTGTAGTTTCCTCCTTTCCATCGCCGTTCATCCTTTACCTCACTTTTAGAATATCACAGGTATTGAGTTTCTCATCTTTTTTATCACGATTTATTTAGTGCTTAAACCATTTTTACTAATTAAATTTGTACATATTATACACAGTTAGTACCAAATTTAATTTTAATTATTATAATTTTTTATTTTCAATTTTACTTTCCATCTATCATAAATTTTCTGATTTACTAGCCATGGGTGCTCAAGAAACACACCAGTATTACATTAGCCGAAAAATACGCTGGGAATGAACATAAGAGTCTGAGGAAATATTCTACCACGAGAACGAAATGTAAATTCACATTATGCCCCATAACAACCCACACTTACTTCGTTATAGCCAACTAGATAAGTTGTACATCTTATGGTACTAACCTCTTCTATACTTGCCTATTGAGAAGTATCAATCAATATTTTTGGTCGTTACGAGATCTATTATTTATAAAAAAACATAGTTGTATTCTCATCTAAATTGTGATACTATATACAAACACACATAATATATTAAGGACATATTTATTAATTTGTATTATCTTTTGGAGCTATAAAACTAACAACTTGCAGTCAAAATTTTTCGTCGTTTTATAAAATCAATACACCGCCATTTTTCTTAGGGTGGCCAGAGATCGCGCTATCTAGAAGGTGTGTAAATCTAGAAAGACTTTTAATAAAATGATGGTAAAAGGGCATTTCCTTGTTATTTGTATTTGTGTATTATTCTTTCCGCGTATTAATTTATATATATTTATTTATAAGTTTATGTGTATTTATGGATAAATATATATACTTTTGTATGTGTGTGTATGAACGCCCTAACTTACTTTCATCTCCATCCAAAGGTTGTCAGGTAGATATCGCTTCGAGAAATAAGACCGCCTCTTATGCGTCTATATGAATCATTTCTTTATTTAATTATTATTTATGACGTAAAATAAAGTACGTAAATAATAAGATATCAAATCATAAAAAAACGTTCTTAATTATCGTCAATATCTTATTATCATTAACGCTATCACACGTGGTAATTAAGAAACATACAAAATTAGGAAATCGCAAATATCACTTCGCGGAATATTACATTTCTTACGCAAGGAACAAATTTTTTTTCCGCCCGAGCGCTCGAAAGGGACGGAATAGAGCAATTTACGTTAATATCCTTCGCCGAGAATGTATCGTCTAATTACTGAAAACGGTCTGCTTTTTGTCATCTCTCACTCGCTTATGGGCCTTATTTTTCTCAGGACGTGTTCGTTCTAACGACGTGGTACGTGTAGGGTATGACAATTATATTGTACGGTTAATTCCCTCGTAAATCGCCCTTTTTGTTCTCATAGTGCTTTTTCCTGCGATTTTAAATGAGCTTTTAACTTCCCTTGATGCTTCACTAATGGTAGGACTCTTGAGCTGGAGGCGTTGTATTATAGTTAAGATTCTTATATTTACAATTACATTTCTACATGCACATACACGCTACAGGCTGTCTAGGTAGATACTGAATAGAGAACATCTAAGCATGTTTTTGATAAATGCTGTCCCGGTGGAAATCTGCTGGGAAAAATATAAATAGGTAGTGAGCAAAGGCCGTCTAGGTAGGAATTTCTTACAGGAAGTCCAGATAAGTAATTTTAAACGCCGTCCAGGTAGATAAGTGAAAAAACCGTCTAAGAAGAAGATAGCTAGAGACTATCTAAATTGGTACTAGCTAAAGACCGTCCGGGTTGACATTTCTAAAAGCTGTCTAAACTGACACTTGCTAAAAACAGTCTCTTCACCTAAAGGCCGTCCAGGTAGATAATTCTAAAAGCCATGTAGAAAGACACCTAAAGACTATTTATGTACATCGCAGAGGCCGCCTAGGTAAATAGCGGCGCATTATAATAGAACATATTATTTTTTACACAATTAGATGGTGTTATATGTAGATACAGAGATTGTACTTACATACACAGCTACATGTCATGTCTACTTTCATAGACTATTATGTGTCTACTTAGGTGACTTTGTATTTAGTGTATCTAATAGTCGAAGTTACTAACTTGTACGCTTAATATGTAAACTTAAAGCAGGTCTAGTACGCAAGAATTTGCTAGAACTGATGTTTTTCTGCACTAGGTTTTATGGGTTACTGTAAGACTATGAAACATATTCATTTAGTATAATTTCAAATTGTCTTATCGCTAATTACAAAATGCTGATTTTGTTAAGTTAAATTGTTCATATAGTTAAATATTATTAAAAATCGAAAATACAAACAAAAATTTATTCAGGGAAATTTAATGAGATGAGTTATACTGCATACAGTAACTAAAGGTTGCCATTGTAACTTTTATAAAAAAGAAAAATTCATTTATTCTACATTGAAACTTTAAACAGAACTCTTATTAATTGTCAATTTATTATACACACACACACTATCTATTTTATTCTTGGCTCTACTCTGTTTCGCGAGATGTTACGGATATCTAGAAGAAACAAGAAGAAACTCCACAACAATACATATTTTAATAAACTTTAACAACATAGATCCATACGTATAGTCTTAATCAGATATAGCCTAAATGAAATCAAAATAATCAGGCGACATCATTTCCAAGAATTCTTGTCATTTAAATATTTGATTATTGAATAATTTTATTAAAGCCCCGTGGAGGAGTGAAACACGTGTTGAGTGATTTGGCAGTGGCAGTTGTGTGATTCGCATTGATTGCCGCATACGCATTTATCAGCGGGCTGGCGGGCGATGCACTTTGTTGCACGACTACTACTGTATGTGCGGAAGTGGCTAAATATTGGTTCTTTTCTTACTTAGGATGGACTTCCGCAAGGTAACGCCTGATTCCATTAAATATTTTATTAAAAGATATGACTCCGTTTATTACAAACTTATTAGAGACATTTTGCAGTCGAAACTTTGGTACAGCCAGTTTTTAACGGTGCTTTGTAATTGCATTATGGACGGCCCATATTTCTTAGAATTTAATATAATTATTTTAAACCTCTAAAATATTATCAATTATATATTTTGAGGCCGCTGTAAGAATATTGATTTATTATAACATATTTCTTTCAGTTGTATCCACTTTGATAAAAATATTCAAATCTATTATCACGTTATACTAATTTATTGCGAAACAGGGAATATGTACACGCAAACCGGAGATATTAGGTAATTTACGCGATGCCACGATGTAATTACAAATGTAATTATCTTGTTTGAGGTACTCAATTATTTTTTCTTATATATAAAAGAGAAAAAGAAATTCCATTAACACTTGCATATTTCGTAATTATTTTTTTACGACCCTTATCGGTTTATGTCACGAATTTTTACATTTTTTTACCGCATTTAGTGGCGATGTGGTTGAAAATGAAGTGCCTACACACTTTGGTCCTGAAGAGAGCTGAGTTATAATTCTCTGTAAACAAGAAAACCGAAAGATCGTTCCATATTTAAAGTATGGAGAGAAAAGTATGGAGTATGAATGGAATTGACGCACAAAGTCTTTGTCTATTTATAGAAAATCGAAACTGAAATGGGTGACCTAAATAAAGAACTATAAGTTATATTGCAAGTAAATCTGCTATCTAATAGATTCAGACGTAACTTTGCGGAAGTCCATCCTAAGTAGGAAAAGGACTAATATTTAGCAACTTCCACACATGCAGTGGCAGTCGTGCAACAAAGTGCACCGCCCGCCAGCCCGCCGACAAATGCGGACGCGGCGAACAATGCGAATGACACAACTGCCACCGTTAATTCACTCGACACATGGTTCAACCCACCATGGAGCATCTTCAGGAGTTATGTTACACCGATTAGTGCCAAACACAGAGTGCACTTTGTTGCACGACTGCCACTGCATGTGCGGAAGTGGCTAAATATTGGTCCTTTTCTTACTTAGGATGGACTGCCGTAAGGTAACGCTTAATTCTATTAAATATTATAATAAATCATTCTGTATATATGACAATTTGTAAAGTGATCAACAAGGTGCATGGATAACGTCTGGAAATATGTACGATATAAAAAATTATTTTTTTTGGTAGTTTGAAAAACGGTTATTTTGTGATTTAATGTCACAGCTAGTTTGTCATTATAATGGTTGACTTTCCATGTCGGAATGGAAATAGAGATTGACTTTGATATAATGATAATGATTATTTTTTACTCCTGGTACGTCAAGAAAACTATAGTGTAAACTTGGTAGTGGGCCGACGCCGTCGTGACTTTCTTTAGCGCTTTCGCCAAAATAAAGACCTTAATGTAGTGAAAAAAAAAGCAAAGAAAGATCTGGTCACAAGAAAAAAAAGATATATTATTTAACTTTCTCTTCAGTCAATATAGATCAACATAATAGTTTAAATTGATTTTTTGTAGAAGCGATATCATCATCACGGTTACGTCCTAAGCCCCCAGAAGCCATCGTTTCATTTTTCTATTTGATCAGACCGTTGCCACATATACTTGCCGAACCGTTAGTCTGCTTCCTTCCGTTTATCTATGAATCTAATTTTAAAAATAAGTTAATATGAAATTAGTTGTAAAGTAAACGTTTCAGAACCCGTACATGAGATAGAAAAACAACTTTCACTAACCCGGATACTACACTATGATATATTAAGCAGAGCGGAGAGTAATGTCGCTTTCTTAAGTTAAATTCACACGACTACATTTTAATTTTTTTTATTTCTAACCAAGAATATATTCGCCTTTATTATCAACAACCTTTTGCCATCTAGTATACTATATCAATGCCGGAGCCGTAAATATCTATCGGTTTTTCTGTAAAATATGCAGACAGAAAAGACATTACTTTCCGGTATCCCTAATATAAAAAATAGCTATGTATAAAAAGATTAAAAATTAATATTTGTACGCAACAATTTAATAAAACTATGTATGTATAAACGTCGCTTTCTTAAGTTAAATTCACACGACTACATTTTAATTTTTTTTTATTTCTAACCAAGAATATATTCGCCTTTATTATCAACAACCTTTTGTCATCTAGTATACCATATCAATGCCGGAGCGGTAAATAATAGAATATTTGTACGCAACAATTTAATAAAACTATGCCTTATAATAGAACTCACTTTAAACTTGTGAGCAGCGATTCCAGAAATTTCGTTTAAAATAATTAGCGGCACATATTATGATAACAAAGCATGTATTCGCGGGTCGGAGATTTCGTAACGTATTTCAAAGGGAACTGGAGGATTTGATATTGCGAAGATAAATCATTAACGCGTATCCGACTCGGCGCAGTTTGTCAACGATGGCGCAGTCAGATGTCCCGGCCAAGATTTAGGCCGACTTCTGACCCCGAGAACGTTCTATTATATTCAAATTACACATCCAGAGCTCTGGCCAGGCCGTATGACGTTCACTGGAAGTGATTTGTAGTAAAGACGTGGAAATACGATGTCAGAACTATATTTTGTATTATGGAATATCCGAGTGAAACTGGGTCAATTGTGAGCATAGGTCGGTAATGCGGGGAACTCCCCTACTTGGCCGCTATAACTTTTTGTACATTACATAATACACTGTAATATTAATTTAACATTAATAATTACATTTATATATCGTGTTATATAATATCATACGTAAAGTTTGTATTTCGATGTAAGTGAGAAGTTAGTTTACAATTTTCATTTATTACTTTTTCCAATCAACCTGTATAAAGTGAATACTTTTAAATACATTTTTTTTATTATAATGCAACAGGCCAATTTTTTCTGACAGTAAAACCTGCATGGACAGATAGTAAACAAAAATTAATTTTTAAATAGACTAATTCGATTTTTAAAAACGCTTTTTCGTATTATGTAATACTCTACATTGTTTATTATTTCTGAAATAAGTACATAATAGGATAAGTAATAGGATGTTCTATATATCAATTAACTAGAAATGAGCAATAGATTCACAAGTTTTTATCTTTTACACCTATAACCAATCATCCTGTGTATTAGACAAAGATTGAATTGCTACTTGCCGAAAGGCTAAATTTAGTTACTTATTGTGTGCAGTAAAATATTATATATTAAAAATAAAGTCCATTAAAGTTTTCGCATTTTACCGTCAAATAGTATATATATTTTTAATTTAAATATATAAATAATAAATAAATTATCAATTTGTGGCATACAACATAATTTTTATGTTTTAAACACCGCAAGAATTTAGTGAAAATTTAAATATGTTTTAATAACAAAGATATAAGATATACTATTTTTTATGTATATTTACATGACACATGCCGTTATTTTGGTTTTGATAAACGTCATATGACAGATAGGACAATTAAGATAAAAGTATTTTTCAAATATTTTTTTAATTAAATAGAACCTTCTCTGTGCTACAAGAAAACATACGAAAAGGTAGCCGAATTCGTCAAGTCGTTTTGTACTTTTTGGCCTATAAAATGTAGATTATTGATAGTTATGTTACTGTATAAATCGAAACAAATAGTATAACATACACATAAAATGTACAATAACTATAATTATACACAAAGAAAAATAAAATAAAAGAAATCGTTGATAGCAAGATATCAAAAGAGTTTCCAATATCTAAACCTGATGACGTTATCTAATTCTACAGGTAATAAAATAAAAACACCAGAAACTTTACATTTGTATCAAAGTAAAGAGGTATTTTAGATAAAAAATAATACAGAAATAAAAAGCAACGCAAAAAGTGCCACTTCCCTAAGGACAATAAGACGTGATAATCAAGAAATATTGCGTAGGATATTTTTGACAGTTCTTTGACTACGGAAGTGTGGAGTAAGCTCCCCAGAGATGATCTGTAGGAAGAAGAACTGTCTTATACTTTGCGTTATCCTGCAAACTATTAAACTTAAGTAAAGTCGACTTCTAGGATACTAATGTTTTGTATAACATATGTGAAATAATAAGGATGCTATTGTTTAAGTTTTATATGTCTGGAACGCGCTTCTCCTCGATATTAGGATAGTCAGGAATCGTTGCGAAGGTGCTCGAATACTTGCTTCACGGGCTGAAGAAATCATCACGAGATCTGAATTTTATTATTTATTATATTAATATAAAGAGAATATATAGATACACACACACACACACACACACATATATATATACATATATATATATATATATATATATATATATATATATATATATATATATATATATATATATATATATATATATATATATACTTACACCGTATACATTACATATTAAAGGTCAATGTTATTGAACGAATCCGTTTGAGTGAGGTTAGACATACCTAGGCAGGAAGCTCACGCGTCTCGGCTTAGCTTCGTTAACGCTGTAATCTTTACAGAAACAAATTTACTTTTGAGACGCGTTTAACTTACTCCATCTTTAAATCGCGTTCATAAACAGAACGCGTCAATTATCGAGTAAACAAAGTGAGGGGATCCCCGCGAACAGCGAAGTTGCGCGCTAACTTGACACGTTTCGAGTGGGCGGCGCCGGGAACTTCCGGCGTTCGCGTTGCACGGCCCACTTCCGGCGCGCCGGGTCCCGCAACAACCTTGTCGGTTTGTTCAACGCGATACCGTGAATTAAGTTCGTTAACGTGAACTCTTATTAATTACTAGAGCCTGTAACGTAATGTTGAGTAACCAATTAAGTGATCCTCGCGTAAAGGCCTGAACAATCAGTAATTTTATTAAAAAATAATAAATAATGATAAATTAAATAAATATAGATAAGTTTCCCTAAAGAAATAAAAATTGGCTCGTTGTACATTTCTCTACACTTCATAAAATAAACTTTTTTGTGAGCGCTTGTGTGCAGTATACACTCCTAAACTGTCTTTATCGTCTAAATTATTTTAAGTAATGAAGAAGTTACAGTTCACGGAACCTTCCGCTCCGTAAACTTATGACCGACGAAGCTATAAAAGCCTTAGGGTTGAAAGCATTAATATCTTCGAAACTATACAAAAAAAGGTTCTCATAAAACCAAAAAATATAAATGAATATAGTGCAGCATGAAGGATTTTAAATCATAATATAGCATTGGAATATATAACTCTACTATTTATTTTAACATATTATGAAAGTGACCACAAAAACACGTCTAATTTGTTGTGGACTCATCTCATACCAGGCCGAGTTCAATCTGATTCTACTTTCTATGAAGCAAAGCTTTTTCTTCTTACTAAGTATAAAGATGGTTACTGTAAATCCTTCTGTGATGGTAATATGATAGCAGATATCAACATAACGATAATAAATAAAAAGTGCGCCAGCTGATAATCTTATTTTTAGATGCTACAAACAATTCTTAAAGCAAATTGTTTTGTATAAGTGAAGGTAACATGAAATTGTAATACAATGACTATCGGTAAGAAAAAATTATTCATAAAATGTCAATTTAAGTGATCTCTACAGCTTACACACTTAAACTTACTTCACGATTCGAATGTAAGAATATTCTAGTAAAGTTAGTTCTATATTTTCATTTCCATTATAATAAAAATGAGTTATATCTAAAATAAGATATTGTTGAAAGACGATGAGTGCTGAACTTATTAAGTTACCCAATCAATGAATAAAAATTTTAAGATTATCCGTTTTTCTACTTTGTGAACTTAGAAAAAACTTGGTTGGGCAGTTTTGCTCTGGAACATCTTTTGCTCTAAAATACCGGAAAACGGAAGTCTTTGATTATTTTGTATTAAGTGTAATGACATGGATTCGAAACGACGGTCGCTTACGATAGCCTCATAAGTTCACACAGAAAGCAACAGAGATGACTATGCTTTAAGTTCCTATGTGTCACCGAAGGCCTGAGCTGAAAGATTCTAGAAGAACCCCACTGATAGGACCTGTCGTTTCGAACCCGTGGAATTTCTAAATGCTACATAGGCAATAGTAAAAGTCCAGTCCAAAAATAGATACATGGAAAAGTATTAATTTTACTATGTTACATCTGTGGATCACCCTGTTTCTCCATTCCAATAAACTCCAAAATAGTTACAAGTAAAAGAAAGTGGAACTTTATTATGCCAACTGAATACAACTTGTTTTCATGAATGAAGTTTAATTCCATGTAAATAATCAAACCGGTAGGGTGCCCGCGTCTACGTGTCGGAAGTAGGTTGTTATCCGGCTTCCGGCGGATACGATCCTGCCTTACCTGTCTTTAACTTGTCCGATGGAATCTCGCCGCAAAATATAATTTTCTTTCGTGTAAACGTATCGTGGCAATTAATAAATTGAAAATCTTGTTATTAAATTTATTCTTCTATGAACCGCTATAAGATGAACCGTTACAAAATCAACAAGTACACTAGAATTATATTTTGTACATTAATACTTCCTCAACTTCTATGGTTTTAAACACCTATAAGGTAGACAAACGATCTTTTTAAGGTTGTTAATAAACGCTAGATGGAAGTCGCTTTCGACCGGTTTTATTGGAAGTCTATGAATAGGCACATGTCCAGAAGTGGAAAATTGATTTATGGCAATGATGATCAACAAGTATTTAATTGACAAGCTTATTATATCTTTCTCTAAGCTTATTATATCTTTCTCTCAACAATCAATAACTTTGTAGGCTATGTATCGTAATATAAGTAAATAATAATAAGTTTTTAATGGAATTAGGCGTTATTTTGCAAAAGTCTATCCTAAGTAAGAAAAGGACAAAAATAATAAAAATCACTTAGTTATATAATATAAATCACTCAGTGATTTAACGGTGGCAGTTGTGTAATTCGCATTGTTTGCCGCATGCGCATTTATCAGCGGGCTGGCGGGCGATGCACTTTGTTGCACGACTACTACTGCGTGTGCGGAAGTGGCTAAATATTGATCCTTTTCTTACTCAATAATAAATTTTAAAAGTTGATCAAACCAAAACCTAAATTCTGCTAAAGTCTAAATGATATCAGGGTGGGAATGAACTACTTCGACCACTGTATGATTAAAACTATGTCCTGAGTAAATCACATGTGAAAGTGATCATAAATAAAATATTATTTTGTATACACATATATATTCAAAAAGTACGAAAAGCCGATGAACTGAAAATCTCTCGCAGAAGAAGTTAAAATTTATAATGCGAAAGAATAAAGACTTTTTAAGAAATTTTCAAACAGTTTGCGAAGTTTTGTGGGTTGAAATTCTTTTATTATAATATTTTTATCAATAAGCGAACTCCGATTAGTTACGTATTCGTTTTAAATAGTACATTAGATGGATTTTCTTTTACCATACATGTGTTAATTATATCAAATGTTCCAATAATCTAGTCAACGTAATGACAAGGAAAAAATACATCATTTGTAAGTTCTTCTCCTTCTTTTTTCACAGCGATTTTATGTGACTTCATGCAACCCTAACTATGTCATCGGTATAGTATTTGTGTGAATTTTTATACAATGGAAAAAAACCGGGCGAAGAGTATAACAGAGCAATGTGTTGTGATGTCTTTATTCTGCTGAAGGCAACTGGTGAAACACCTTAAAGGTGTTGCACCAGTTGCCTGCTCCGTTCACTGTACCAATACAATGCGGTGAACACGACACTTGCTCGATGGAACAAACGCGGAGAAGTCACATATGATTAACTTTTATTGATATTATGTTATGTGTTGTTACATATTATACTACATTATCCAATAAAACACAGGTACTGATTAATGTATTGAAAATAAAGTTATCAATAAATATCAATAAATTTAAATCAATCTTTAAAAATTTGCAGCTACTCCGATAAATGTTTAAATTCCTGATTGAATTGACGATGTCTCATACATACATATATATATATATATATATATATATATATATATATATATAATAAATATCAATTATAATATTACGTAACAATAAGTAAGATATAAATTAATATTTACCAAAGCGCTTTTAACAGGTAACAAAGCAAAAGCCTTTGTAACGCGAAAATATCACCGCGACTGCCTATTTTACGTATTTAACGTAAATAAAATATTAAAAAAATATATACATTTTAATATTACGAAAATACAAAACAAAGTAACAAAAATACGCATAGTGTGAGCTTTTCATATAAGCTTTTACCCCAATTCTGTAGAATAGCCGAACCCGAATTAGACTGATCTTTATCGCCGTTAAAGAATCACCTACTGACGATTTTCCTTTCAATTTAACATTTTTAATATAGAATGTATACATTGTATCAATTGAGATACATACAATGTTTGTAGTATATAAAACAAAGGCGCTATTAAAATCTAATAACTACTGATAAATTCGTATTTCAAGTGAAGTCTAGAACAGATATTGCCGAAGGCTTAAATTTCTTAAGACCACAAACTGATACGCCTAGCGTAGAACCTGAATACAGGGTGGGTGGAAAAGCCTGATATATCAATAGAAGCCGGACACAATCTGATCCTATTGACAATAGTGGACATTTGGATGACATTAACACAGCTTGCAAGTTGCTTGCTTGCTTGTTGTTGTGTTGTAAATGTTTAAACTGGAACGTCAAAACAAAAAAAAAATAGTAAGGATTTTCTATCTACCCGTATTTTAGAATTTAGTTTATACAAGTAGAAATATTTTACAAGCAGTACAATTAAATTTTTATTTTTATGAAGTTTAGTCTAGATTAAAAAAAACAGTTTAAACGAGGGTATAGTCTATTATTTAATGGAATCAGGCGTCACCTTGCGGAAGTCCATCCTAAGCAATAAAAGGACCAATATTTAGCCACTTCCGCACATGCAATGGTAGTCGTGCAACAAAGTGCACCGCCCGCCAGCCCGCTGCTAAATGCGTATGCGGCAAACAATGCGAATCACACAACTGCCACCGTCAAATCACTCAACACGTGTTTCACCCCTCCACGGGGCATCTTCAGGAGTTATGTTACACCGATTAGTGCCAAACACAGAGTTAAGACATCTGATCCTATTGAGAATAGTGGACATTTAGATGACATTAACACAGCTTGCAAATCATATAGCAAAACGTTATGTTCAAACTGGAACATCAGAACAAAAAACAATATAGATTTACCTATTTATCCGTATTTTAGAATTTAGTTTATACAAGTAGAAATATTTTTAAAGGCAGTACAATGACATTTTTATTTTTATGAAGTTGATTCTAGATTAATATACCAGTTTACAACAAGGGTATAGTCTATTACATATATGCAATAAGGATGCGCTCATTTGCGAATGCAACCTTTGTCGCTCATCCAAGCGGTTGAACCGAAGCTTATACTAGGCTCTATTAACTTATATGTATTAATTATTTCACATATTTTGAATTTGGATCTTAGTGAGATGCTTTTGAATAAAAAAAACTATTTGTCAATTGTCAATAAAATAAATATTCTAGTTAATGTTATTAAACTTGATACTGTATAAGAAAACGCAATGTCCGGCATTTTGAACAGAAATGAATTACCTAGGGTATAGGCTCCCATCTAAGACCGCCACGGTGACCGGCTTTGCGCAGTCAGAGATGATGATTCCAGAGTTTTAAAGATTTTCTTCTAACAAATGAACATAAAGATAACATATTGTTTACATATTTTATACCTAGTACCAATCAACGTGTGTATATATATATATATATTTATATTACTAATATATATATATATATATATATATATATATATATATATTCAAGTTTTCAGTATCGTAAAATAGTAAAGTAAGTTAATTACGAAAAACAATAGACGTTTAAACTATTATGTAATTAAATCCACAGGTATTGCAAAACTCAATCATTAACAAAATCTTTCAAAGAATATACAAAATCCAATTTTAAATTAAGAATATTCCAATTTTAAATGCAAGCCTATCAAAAAAAGATAACTTTAAGAGAAAAAAATATTACAATAGCATAGGAAGTCGATCAGATAGAAACTTGGAGTCGTGCCTAATATTAAAAACAACTTACAAGCCTCATCTAGCCTCACTTCGGGAAAAGCACGGCCAATGTTCATATTATTTTAGCATTTGTATTTTTTTAAAGTGTCTCTGTACTATTGTATTTTTAGATAAACGGTATCTTTATTAGTCGTACAGACAGATAGATTATAGGTAAGAGTATAGTAAAAGCTTACTGGTATGATTATATTTCTCATTGCCTACAAAATATTTTATTTTCGGTTTCGACAGAAAATCTTCCCGATGTTCAAGATATACAGCCTCTGGTGAGAGGACAGAGTCATGTGGGATTCCAACCCACTAAAACCCATCAGGTGATTGCTATCTGCGCGATGCGGGAGAACGTGGTATTTCCAAGCTAATGATTACCACTGTGCTAGCCCATTCCAGGGTATGTGTAGTTCATGCTACCCCCAAAATGGTGCTACCATAATGATTCGAGACTACTTCGATCTATCATCCGCCTTAGAGTTGATGAAGCTGGTGGGATTTTCCTTCTTTTTTTGGTTAAGGTATCGAAGATGACCACTTAGAGGTTCTGTACCATCGATGTCTTTAGTTATTACAGTTATTAGATAAAGCCTTAGTCCAACTTTGTATATAAAAATGAATTCCTTCTTCACTTAGTTTTTATTCTCTTAGAAAACAATACGATTTTTATGATTTTCGTCATAATTTATAGAGATTTTTGCATGAAAAAAATATTTGGCACTAATCGGTGTAACATAACTCCTGAAGATGCCCCGTGGAGGGGTGAAACACGTGTTAACTGATTAAGCGGTGGTAGTTGTGTAATTCGCATTGTTTGCCGCATGCGCATTTATCAGCGGGCTGGCGGGCGGTGCACTTCATTGCACGACTACTGCTGCATAGCGGAAGTAGCTATATATTGGTCCTTTTCTTACTTAGGATGGACTTCCGCAAAATAATGCCTGATTCCATTAAATATCAATAGATTCGAGGAAAGTTGAAAATAACGGTTTGCTGTAAACTTCACACGTTTCACAGTTCAGGCCCTGCGAATTTGTATTGTCATTCAACAGCTATATAAGTCAGTATTTAACTAGCATAGTGTTTTTTTTATTTTAAATTTAATCAATATGACTGTCCTGAAATATAAAATATATTGGTTTAATTTTTTTATCGGAATAATAAAAGCCTATAACTTCTAACAGTACAGTCTGTTGAGACTGCTAGAATTAAATAAATATCGTATTTAGTATAACATTAGTTCAACTAAAACATTTTTACGAAAGGCAAGCTTGGGAGTTTACTTTAAATCCTAATTATTTATATAAAAACATCTCTACTGAAGATAAATTCAAAGTTTATAATGACTCTTTGAATAAACTTTATTTTTAGGTCTGTTGTATTTAAACTTTTTATACTGGGTTATTTAAATTAATAAGATGCTACTTTTAATAGTATAATCTGTGACAGAGAGAGTAAGAAAAAGATTCAATATTTAATGGAATCAAGCGTTTCCTTGCGGAAGTCCAGCCTAAGTGAGAAAAGAACCAATTTTTAGCTACTTCCGCACATGCAGAGGAAGTCGCACAACAAAGCGCACCGCCCGCCAGCCCGCTGATAAATGCGCATGCGGCAAACAACGCGATTCACACAGCTGCACAACAGATTCAGTTAGTTCGAAACGTTTTATTCTTGCTTGGCATAAATGAGGCACTTTGCACTCTTCTACATTTATGGTCTGTCCTCTTCACTCAAGAACTAGAAGAGTCGAGTGGCCATCTTTCCCGCGCTATGTAGCCTGCCCACTACTATTTCAACTTTCTTAATCCGCAGGACCATATCCATTACTTTCTTTAGTCTTCAGATCTCATAATTTCTAATTCAAACTCATAAAAAAAACATAGATCTTTCTATTACTCGTTAAGCGAGTGGTCAAAGTTGAGACCACATTTCAATGAATATACCATGGCGTGATAGTTGGAAAATATCATGCCGTCTCCTCATATTATTAAAAATTTCAGTGATAATTTTATGTAAAGTTGTATTCTTACATTATTATTATGTAAACTTTCCTAAAATTAATAACATGAACTTATAAATAAATTTAGTGATGCGTTCCTTTGTTCACTACTTTGTGATAGAAAACTCTTGATATATTTTTAAAAACTGTAGTAGCTCGATAGGAAGATTTTTTGTAGTATCTTGAACGCTGCCCAATCATGTTGACCAGTTTCCTAATTTTTCTCAATGGCCTCCGCTATGGGGACCCTTCGTACCACTATCTATTGTGGAACAGGGACTTTGTTTTTATTTAATAATTTTTAATGAAATATTTTTACTATCGACCTTTTCTATCATTCATCTTTCATTTGTTCTTTTCCTTTTCATATCTATTTTACCTTTCATTCGTTACCATTCTTTCTTCTCCTCATACCTTAACTATCACAATTTCTATGTTTTTATTCTATATCACTGTTTTTATCTCAAAGTTGTACTTATCAACGCATACTACAAAAAAAGTATTAATTAATTGAATTTAAAAATGATTTAAATTTGGTTTATCTTGCTCTCGTATGACACTTGTTAGAGAAACATAACTAATAACATCCGTAATATCCCCGAGGCTGCCTTCACTAAACCTCTCACTACGTATGCAGTCACGGGCCGTTAGCTTTCATTGCCGTTACATCTCTGCCTGCAAAAGCTCCTGATTGACGCTAAAGCTCCTCTGTGTTCTGTTAGCATTGCCTAAAGCTACAACATACTTTTATATTAACAACATTTCAAAGTTTTCTGCAGTGGTATCCCTGCGGTGGAGGACTGAGATGCACACTTGTTTGCGGGTTCAATTCCCCGGATTCAGTCTTATGTAATTCTCTTTTTGTATATTAATTATATAGGAGTAACACTGCTCCCAAATAAGTTTTCAAAGGATGGGCAGCATCGTTCTCTGCGTACCGTAATACCACACTGCAATCGCCAACCAGCCTGCCAAGCATGACGATGTGTGCTATATTTTCTATATATGTTTTAAGTATTTTATAACAATGTTTCTATTTTACTAAATAACGTTATATCGAATATTAATAAAAAAGTTTTTTTATTAAAATAAAACAGATTTTCCGTCATATATATTACGAGAAAATTCTAAGACCACACAAATAAGTTAAACAAGTACTGCAAACCTTGTCATTTAAAATATAGTTAGATATAGATAAATAAGAGTCTAGTCAGTAAAGATGAACGCACCGCCAGCAACGCCAGCAGACTATCAGCGCGGGTCGTCAGCTCCGAGAACCGCACGCGACGACGGTACGTACATCACAAATAAATTGGGATTCGCACGGAGAATCACATATTACATTTATCACAATCACAATTACAATGGTAGGAAGCTATTTTTATGTTATTTCGTTTGAAGATCATGTTCTCATCTTACATCTATAAACTAAAGATAGTATTATATCTTTATATTTAAGCAATTTCAAATCTCTTAAGATACTTTTTGGGTCAGGAATTTAGGTCATGTAGGATTCCTACCGGCCAAAATCTCCACAGTACCTCATTGAAGCCTGCTGAGGCGTATCTCGAAGCAAAGACTTAAACTATCATCCTTGCTATATGAATACACTGCCACTTTAGACTTCAACTTCGGAAACACCTCACATTGATTTTATTCTAGCCGCCACGACTGATAAATGCTTAACCATATCTATTATATAACTATTAGCCCGCGGGTCATGACGGCACGCTTTGACTGAAGTTGGCGCGCTTTGAACGCCCGGAAGCGCGTTTTATGCGACAGCGGTTCGCTTTGACGGCCGCTACAAACGCGAAAATACATGCATTCTGCACGTTAAAGTTATACGAAGTACATCACAAAAGCAATGTTTCATTTCAGTTAGGATAGTGAACAATTTCAAACTTTTGATCACTTTGAGATACTGTATCATCGTTCATCATAATCATCATCGTTATTATTATTCTATCACCCAATATAAAGACAGGTGTCCCTTCGACGAGTCTTGCGCTGTATTCAGCGAATTCCTACAATATTGACTGTAACAAAATACATAGATTTATAATTATTGGCGGTCACAATGCAATTTATTACAGAAAAATAAACCAACTAGCAAGTAATGGGTAATTGTCGTGTACATTTGAATTAATGTACTATTGAAAATGTAAAAAGCAAGGGAAGAATGATAGATGATCAGAGTAAAAGCGAAAGATAGAAGAAATGTAGAATGACAGATAGAATAGACCGAAAGACATTGTGAAGAACGAAAGAAGAGAGAATGGAAATAAAAATTAATGTGAAAATAAAATTAAGTGTAAAAAAAAAGTCCCTGTCCCACCTTAAGATAGGGGTACGAAAGTCACCCAATAGCGGGGGTCATAAAAAAAAATTGTCGTGTACATACAAAAGAATTATTAATATTCTTCAGTTGAAACTTTGGACCGCCAAACACACGCCATATCGTAGAAAGGCAGATAGTCTGTTAAATCGGAAGACACTGGATTCAAACCATTTCTGACCGGTCCTTTTGGAAGTATATGCTGGAATGTTTATGCCTAGAAGTAGATGTTTTACGACTGAAATAATTATTTAGATAACTAACTAGGTAGTTTACATATTAATGTGCGCTTTTTTAAAAACACGTGGTGCTAAAAGCAACAGAAATTATATACAGAAAGGAAACTGTGCATTTTTAAATAGCCTGGAGCACGTGAGAGGCTTATTAAAGAAATTTAACTTAAGGCTGTTGTCGGTTAATATATTTGGTTCAACGTTGATCGTGCAACGATTTCCAAGGTCATTGAACTCAGGCATGAGATTCCAGCGTATATTAAATTCAAAGTGAATTTCGTGGAGATATAAAAGGGCCATTACAGTGTCAATCTATCGAAACGGCCCAGCGCTTCCGGAAGCGAGCGCAGTCACGTCCCGGCCTCGCTAATGAGTACTTGCCATTTCGAATTCGTCATTAATAATACATTTCAATCACGCGACTCGATCCAATTTTAATTTGCCAATCCGGCATTTGATTTGGGATCGATTTGACCCAACGATATCGATGCGAACCGTTTGTTTAATACGATGCCATCAATTATATAGCGCGGGTTCATTTCCTTATTGTTTTGCGTAAGCGAAATTATTTTTTCAAATAATTTCTTAAGTAAGAAAAGGACTAATATTTAGCCACTTCCGCACATGCAGTGGTAGTCGTGCAATAAAGAGCACCGCTCGCCATCCCGCTGATAAATGCGTATGCGGCAAACAATGCGAATCACACAATCGCCACCGCCAAATTACTCAACACTTGTTTCACCCCTCCACGGGGCATCTTCAGGAGTTATATTACACCGATTACGGCGCCACGGAAGTGGCAAAATATTGGTCCTTTTCTTACTTAGGATGGACTTCCGCGAGGTAACGCCTGATTCCATTAAATAAATAATTTCTTTTTTTTTTTCAAATTTACGATATTATAGGAACCGGAAAGTAATTTCGCATTCTTAAGTTAAATCCACACGACTACATCTTTAACAAGTATTTATTTCTAAACAATGATATATTTACTTTCGTAATCAACAACCTTTTGCTGTCTATACAAATTTTCAATGCTGGAGCGGTAAAAATTAAACGGTTTTTTTGTAAAATATGTCGACAGAAACGACATTATTTTCCGGTCCCCCTAATATATTTTACTATCTAAATATATATGGGATTGGATATAAGTAAAAAAAAATTTAAGCTTTTTCATATATTTCAAAGGGATCTCTTTGAAGTACATTATATTAATATATTTTTAAAATATGATGCGACAGGCCATGAACATTTGGCAGTTCGAAGTACGAGGAGATAGATAGTAAACGATATTTAAATTGTATATGTCGTAATCATTATCTTAAATATTATCTCTGAAAAAAAATGATCTTGTGATGGAATGTACCGCATATTAATTAATAACAAATGTGCTAAACATTCACACCTCTAAAGCCTTCATACTTATTAATAATTACCATGTTCAAAACTGAATTAAAATTCTACAATATATTTATAGGTCGATGACCCAAATAAAGTAAATAAAAATACTGTCACGTTACATTGGTACAGTTGCATAGAAAAAAAAATATTTTTGACATTTGATTATTTTTTTATTTAAAATATCACAGGCCAGTTACTTTTAACCGTACTGAGTTTATTGAGACAGCTAAATGTACATAATTTAGCTTTTGATTATTTATTTAATGCGACTCTTTAATGAATAAAAATGAATAAGTAAAATTATTCATGTCCTAAAAGGCAGAGAATGCCCTTAAGTTACTAATTTCAATTTTAAACAGTAAAGCACTTCTGTATATAATAAAGGCGGGAAAACTGTCTTTATGTAAAAAGTATGTATAAAAAATTATTAAAATATCTATGGCTGTTTTATTTTTATCTGTCTGGTTTTGATGACATTAAAAAGGTTAGGTTAGGTTAGTTATAAAAACTTTTTTTTTACAATAATGGCATCACGTCACTACTAACATTATGGCAAAATATGGTTGAGAAGTCAAAGCGCAATACCTGATAAATCCACTTTTTTTTAAAAAAAAAAAGTTAGCCATGACATTCGACAGAATGCCTTAAAATTTTGTTGCTCGTCTGTGGCTGGTGTGATTCAAATCGTGCATGTTATTATAGTAAATAGCCTCCGAAGTTGTAAGTTTGATGCAAATCATAATATTTCTATGTTTAAAATAATAATTAAAAAGTAACAAAACATAATACATCCTGTACATTTGTAAAACGCAGTAATTTTTCAAAATATGACATTCCTAAACAGTTCGGTACAAATCATGATGTTTTCGTTTTTAAAGCTAATAATAAAATTTTGAAATGAAAAAACTTTTTTTTAAATTACATAAATGTAAGGAAGTTTTTTACCTTTTGTCAAAAGATAGATATAATTGAATTATCATATTCTGTTCTGTGAGGAGTCACAGAACAGATAAGAAAGTTGAGGAGATGGAAGGCGTAGTAACGTTTAATACGTTGAAAAGGTTTAAAAAAATGAACTTTTTAAATTTTTAAGCTTTTACCCCAACCTGTTAATAAAACTGAAAACTTTTATAAACCATACAGAAAGTATATACTCTTGAATACAGGAGATTTTACAGGCAATACCGCATCAAAACACGGACTTACGATATTTGAATACATCTCGACTGCGTAGAAAACGTTTGATTTTGTACAGAATCGTTTCGAATGCAATACAATCGCCGTCCCGTACGGGCCACTAGCAAATAAAGCAATCTCAATGTAACCATTCCTAGACGGAAAGCATTGCTTCGATTGCGATGGGGTAATTTTCAAACGAACAGTTTCTTGTATCGTGTTCTGAGTACGATTTTCTGGGTCAAATACTATGCCTAAACGGGAAAAAAGCTTTTTAAATATATTCTGTACTTCGATTTTTATAACAAAATGTTACATTCTGTTACTGTTTGATATAACAAGGATTCGAAGTACAATTCTAGCATTTAAGACATAGTAACCTATTTTAGATACTAAAAATATCTAAGTACTAGATATAATAATAATACGTTTAGATGGAACAGCACAAGATAGGTAATGGTGACAATTTTTGTTGAAGGCTCGTGCCTTACAGTGTGCGTTTGTACGCTGATACGATGATTGTAACTCCTATGTTACATATTTAATGGAATCAGGCGTTACCTTGCGGAAGTCCATCCTAAGTAAGAAAAGTACCAATATTTAGCCACTTCCGCACATGCAGTAGTAGTCGTGCAACAAAGTGCACCGCCCGCCAGCCCGCTGATAAATGCGTATGCGGCAAACAATGCATATTACACAACTGCCACCGTTAAACCACTCAACGCGGGTTCCACTCCTCCACGGGGCATCTTCAGGAGCCATGTCACACCGATTAGTGCCAAACACTCTACGTTCTTATACGCATTTATCAGCGGGTAGGCGGGCGGTGCACTTCGTTGCACGACTACCACTGCATATGCGGAAGTGGCTAAATAGTCGTCCTTTTCTTACTTCCTATGTAACAAATGCCAGAGACAACAAGACTCACTAACAAATCCATATTCCGTCGACTTAATATCAAGAACATGCGTTTCACAATATGCTACCAACTTAATTATTTAGTCTTAGTTATTGAAGCCTTTGAAATTTGGTATTGTAGGAAATTGTAACGCATAATATATATACATATATGCAAATATATGCAAACATGGCTGTGTTAATACTTAAACTTGGGTGTATTTTTACACGCGTATGTATGTAAGTATAAATAATAAAGCACGTGTGTGTGAGTAATCATATGAGTAAATGTACACACATCCTTGTGTTTATTAGACATATGTTTGTAAATATGCAAGTTCGTATATGTGTGCGCATGCGAATGTACACGCATCGATGTGTATATGAGTGCACACACGTGTATGTGTATGTGAAGAAGAATATGAAAGCGGGTGTGAGAGTGTTCTTTTTTAACACGTTCACTGCGGCTTGAGGTCGATTCAGCCTCATGGTAGACTTTGCACTGGTGCGGCGCGTAAAACTCGTGTTTTCTCTCTAGTGCGGCTGTTTACACTCAACCGTATGAGGTATGACAAAGACAAATATAGCTTTCTTTATGTCTGCGAAGCATTGACTCAATATTGTAAAAAAATATTGATGAACATGAGGCAGAAAAGGCCTCAACCGCACTACTAGGAAGTTCAGCTTGAGGCTGATTCGACCGCAGCCGCACCAGCTGAAAGTTCTTTAAAATTGGGCCCGCAGTGAACGTGTTAATGAGTACCGTAGAGCTAATAACATTTTGAGATAAATAATAAATCAGTTCATCTTGATATCGCGTCACTTTCGCGACTGCGGGCTTAGCACTTAAACCTGTGACAGGTTGAGCGCTTATCCCGTCTACTCTTAGGAAATTAATCAACCTTACAATTAATGTAGCCGTCAATCGACAGCCCAAGGTTGGCGCGTAGGCGGCAAATCAATCAGTATCTTCATACTGACGCAAGTTTATCGCGTGTGATGATAGAAGTTGTTCATTATTATTTTAACATTCTATACATAATTATTACGTCTTAATTTTATTTATATATTAGAAACACAACTCAGTATTTTTTTCTATACATTATAATGACAAAGAAAATTATTGTTGTTGTTTTAATTTATAAATATATATACAGGGTGATTGTTTATAAATGACCAGTGTAAGTTATAGACTTCGTTCTGAGTTGTCTATGGAAGGATATACCACAATCGCCACGCTTGGTAGGAGGCTGGGTTATCCCAGTGTGGTATTATAGAACATACAGGATGCTACTGCTTATCCTCTGAAAATAGTAAGAAAAGGACCAATATTTAGCCACTTCCGCACATGCAGTGGTAGTTGCAACAAAGTGCACCGCCTGCCAGCCCGCTGATAAATACGTGTATGCGGCAAACAATGCGAATTACACAACTGCCACCGTCAAATCACTCAACACGTGTTTCACTCCACCACGGGGCATCTTCAGGAGTTATGTTACACCGATTAGTGCCAAATACAGAGTGCAAACTTGAGTGAGTGAAAACTTGTTTGTGAACAGTAGTAATCTTATATAAATAATACACAAAATGTGAATTATATAAGATTGTGTTCTGGGAATTGAACCCGTGACAAGCGAGCGCAGGTCTATCCTTGACCCTAGGCTTAACCTACTTGACATATAGCTCATTTGCAATCAATTATTGGTGCTAGAAGAATGGTTTCGTAAATGATAAAAGAAAATTTGAAACGACATTTAATGTCTGGATTCGAAAAAAAATAACTTTAGAAAAAGTTAAAGTTTTGTTTACTTTTCAATTTTTGAGTATTTTTGTGTAGCTTACGTCTAGCTTTGCAAAATAGGTTTTTTTTTTAATAATTTTATGATAATAATAAGCCATTTCGTATCGGAAAATTTACAATATTATCTACAAAATAATCAGAATTATTTGATTAAACATGTAATTTCACAGTAGCGTTGGCCCAATATATAAAATGTTTTTTAAAATTTGTACCGGCACAAAACAGATCCACTTTATTACTATTGTTTAGTTCATTAAATAAACGTGAAACTCTTGGTAAGTGTTTTTTTCAGCCATTCTTATGTAACTAATACTGATTGATAATTAAAAAAAAAACTTTTTAAAACACTTTGCTCCACGAGTTTCAGGGGTGAGCAACCTTTTTACTCAACGAGCCAATTAATTTTTAAAATTGTTTGGCTACGTTAGTACTGTATTTAAAATAGGATATTAGAATAAAAACTGTAAAATGTTCTCTATATTACATGCTCTATATTACATGTTTGAACAAGTCACTGTGTAAGCAACTAGTCAAAAACAAATTGTTTTGGTTTAGTATATGCTATCATGTTATTACAATAAATTTTATAATGATATATTGGCGGAAAAAGGAAGATAAAAAAAATTTAATTTTCGAACTTCTAAGCGGGCGGCGTAGACATGTTTAAAGGGTAGCAAGCTCCCCATCGAACCTACTTTATTCACTTCTCCTTTTCTACTCTATTCTTCTCCGGAACTCACTCCCCTTCGATAAGGATGATCAGGAGCACAACGATGCGCATACATAGCGAATGAATGACGGAATCATCACTATTATTGTATTTTATTATCTATTATATTTATATAAATACTGTATGTAGTTATATAAACATATAGGTTTATTTATACGAGGTGTTTTTTATCTTCTTTGTTCTATTCCTACTCATTTTGATTTGCTTTTCTTCGTCTTAAACAGTCTTAACAGTTAAGAGCTAGAAAATCCCTTCGACTTTAAGTTAGTCGTTACACATACATTACATAAGAAATTTTTAAATAAATAAATAAATTTAAACTTTAATAAATGCTTCATTACATACAGATAATATTTATATTTTATATTTAATATATGCTTATTATAGAGAAATGAAATAATTTGAACCGGAACTAATGATATAAATTTTGGCGCAATCAAAGCAGTGTATCCGGTAGATGAAAACTACCCAATTTGCGACAAATACCTAATCAGGGATGCCTTGTATGTTTGCAATTAGTGTTTGGGTGAGACAGATTTTCCGCTTTCTGCACGACGGCGCCGGTAAACATTTTCTGTGTGTGTATTTCAACCATGGCTTCATTAATTACATCTTATTCACACACGCTCTATGCTTCTCAAAGTTTCATTTGATTTTTTTTCTCCTATTTACTTCTCATTAGGGTACGCTATCACCTCAGACATTCGCGAAAAGCCCTCTAGTATTATATTTTTTTTTCTTTTTATGGTCAGAGAAATCGGCTAAGGTTATGTTCCTTTTTTTACATAAATTTTCACATTTGTGTAAGTAGTGCACTGTATAAACTTAATCTAAACTTCATCATAATAACTAAGTTCGAAAAACCACTTGGTAGCTTAGATTGAAGCCGTAATACTATCAATTTCTATCTGTAACAAAGACAACCCAAGACATGAATTTACCATTTTACATACTAGATGGCGCTAGTTTTATTTTATATCACGCCATTATTAGTGTGGTCCTGCTATAATATATTTTTTACTTTTTATGGTCAGAAAAATCGGCTAAGGTTATGTTCATTTTTTTACATAAATCTTCACATTTGTATAAGTAGTGCGCTGAAGAAACTTAATCTAAACTTCATCACAGTAACTAAGTTCAAGAAACCACTCGGTAGCTTAGATTGAAGCCGTAATACTATCAATTTCTACCTGTAACAAAGACAACCCAAGACATGAATTTACCATTTTACATACTAGATGGCGCTAGTTTTTTTTTACATCACGCCATTATTAGTGCGGTCCTGTTGAGTAAGGAACTTGGAGCACGTCGTTCTGTTGGGGGAAAATGAAAGAGTTATCCTGAAAATTATCGAAAATGTTCAGATTTCCATTGCAGGAAAAAGAATAAAGAAAAATGATGAAAATGAAAAAAATTAAAGAAATTTAGACTAATTTTCACAAACAGTTCAGGTATTTAAAAATTAATAACAATCGTTAACAAATAAAAGCCAGTTCAAAAAAAAACAATATTTAATACTTCTGTAATTTTTGAAAAATATACCGCTACAATTCATAACATGCCCTTATGAACTGGTTTAGTTTTCTGTGCTGTTTAATGGCATCGGAAGTTGTTGTTATTGTATTATTGTTGTAACTCGCAATACGAATTTCATAAAAATAAATGATTTCTGAAATAATAAAATAATGATAATATTATGATAAAAACTGTTTAGAAAATTCGCATATATATTCAGATTAATTATGTTTGTTTCTGTAGATTTTGTACTGTCAGAAGTTCTAGATCTATTGTATTAGAAAAAAAAACATTGTAATCTATTTTAAAGATTTATACAGCGTCAAAGGTTTTTTTCTGACAAATTTACTTTTATTTTATTTATTTACTTACTTTATTGGAGATAAACAGTTACAAAAGGCAGTAAGAAAGTACAAGCTTAGAAGCTTAGAAATATAAAATTAGTTACAGTTGTTACCTTATAACTATCTTACTGAGAACATATAATGATTTATAGTCAAACAATAAAAAACGAATAAAAACATTACTAAACAGGGATCAAAGACTATGGTTTATGTATTTATATTATGTTTGTTTATCTATTATATAAAATTCTAGTGTCACGGTGTTCGAACTTGAACTCCTCTGAAACGGCTTGACTGATTTTTACCAAATTTAATATGCGTATTCAGTAGGTCTGAGAATCGGCTACTATCTATTTTCTATATCCCTAAGTGATAAAAGTTGTTCACACTTAAAAATTTTTTTTTATTTTTTTAACGAAATTTTTGGTTTTTATTTTTTTATGATACAGCATACAAGAATACATTCAGCCATAAATTTTCACCCCTCTACAATACTCTTATTTTTTATTTGTAAATTAAAATATCAATTTTTTTTGCAAAACAACGTTTGCGGGATCAGCTAGTATATTTATATTAAGGTTTAAATTGCATTGTATGTATGCAAGCAGATATAAATATATGTGACACATTGACATTAATTTATTTCAAAGTTAAATATATTTAAAAGAAACGTATATAAGAGTGTTGATACTTTGTGGTCGGTTTAGTGATTACGCAGCGGATTTTTTACGATCGACGGATTCGAAACCGCTGCGCAAATAGCCCTCAAGCGGGTAACAATAGCCATCTCCTATATGTTCGACATTTTTGCATCCAAACACAAACATTTCAGAGTTTTATATCGACGCACTTGTTTGTATTTGTCGGACATGGATTTATATTTGTCCAGTAGCCTTCATTTCGGAACCAATCGACATTAGCTAACACCGTTTCAATAGTTTTACAGATCGAAATGTTAAACGATATTCACGTAAAATGTTATCATCGGTGTTTTGATCGTTTCGATTCTTTTAAATTAAATTCAAAATGATTTACGTATATTTTTTTCTATTTTCCGTACAGATTTTTAAATCCTATATTAATAAGATTAAACTGTTTTCGTTTGTCATTTATTATTAATGTACGCACCGATATTTAAATTTCGAATTTAAATAAATAGAAGGTACACTTAGCTAATCGTACGTGAAGACTCATAATCTTAAGAACGTGATTTCGATCCTCACCCTGGGCACCAATTTAGCGAATCGTACGAAATTTAACTTATGTATGTACACACACACACGCACGCACACGCACATATTTATATATCGATTGATTAGACTATATGTGCCCGCGTCTTCGTTCGCATGGTATTTAACCAAAAAAATGTTAAGATTTTTTTTCGTTTTAATCTAGCTTTTGTATAAAAATAGCCTTAATTTCTCCTCATTACATCAGCTACCTACAAGTATAAGTCCGGTCAAAGTCGGTTCAGCTATTACAAAAATAACAATACTGAAAAAAATACAAAAATGAAAAAAAAAAATCTTTTGGTTTATGTACCATATTACATCACATATTCGTGTGCATATAGTAAAAAGCGGTTATTTTGATATTACAGACACTCATTTTTTTTTATTTATGTAATATACCAAATGTGGATGAGAGTTTTAATCAGGGTCTTTTAAAAATATCAACAAGAATACCTATATACATAATATTAAATATTTTATTTTCTACTTATGCTAATAATGTTATCTTTTTCGCAAAATGTATTTAAAGCCTACATTTTGGTTTTAAAATTAATTTTGTTTTTTTATCAACCCATAAATGCTTTAATGAGAATTAAAACATGTATTTTATTTCATGAATATTTGATGGAATCAGGCGTTATTTTGCAGAAGTCCATCCTAATTAAGAAAAGGACCAATATTTAGCCACTTTCGCACATGCAGTCGTAGTCGTGCAATAAAGTGCACCGCCTGCCAGCCCGTTGATAAATGCGCAAGCGACAATGCGAATTACACAACTACCACCGCTAAATCGCTCAACACGTATTTCACCCCTCCACGGGGCATCTTCAGGAGTTATGTTACACCGATTAGTGCCAAACACAGAGTGCTCTCTGTGGTTGCTACGGTGCTGGTTCTTGCATGACTACCACTGCATGTGCGGAAGTGGCTAAATATTGGTCCTTTTCTTACTTATTTCATGGAGTTCGTATAGGTCATTATAGGTATGAGGTAATTAGCAAATTGGATAAAGACTTGTTTGTAATATAAACTAATTATAAAATAAATAAAGAATGGCAGCACAATACGTATAAAGTTTCTATATTCAGCACTAGATGGAGCTGACTGGATTTTACATCGAGCTTTTGTTTTCACGCTGCTACATAAGTGACTTGTATAAATATTGACTTGTTTTATAAGCTCATTGCAACTGCTCAAGTCTCCTGGCGCGAACAAACGAATCTGTTTTAAAAAGCGTCGACATCTTGTGCAACGTAGTGCCACACTTACCTTACTCAAACCGATCCCCCAACTTTGATATCGATTCAACTAAAAGGTCTTACCAAGTAGATATCAATTAGTCAATACAATACGTCAGGTATTTAATGGAATCAGGCGTTACCTTGCGGAAGTCCATCATAAGTAAGAAAAGGGCCAATATTTAGCCACTTCCGTGTAAATTAATCTCTGTGTTTGGCACTGATCGGTGTAACATAACTCCTGAAGATGCCCCGTGAAGGGGTGAAACACGCGTTGAGTAATTTGGCGGTGGCGGTTGTGTGATTCGCATTGTTTGCCGCATTCGCATTTATCAGCGGGGTGGCGGGCGGTGCACTTTGTTGCACGACTACCACTGCATGTGCGGAAGTGGCTAAACATTGGTCCTTTTCTTAAATACGTCAAGTGTCGCATCTGATGAAGATTTTTTTAAATTTATCAGCTCTTGGATATCGGATCCGCGAGCCCTGAGCCTGAAGAAGCTGTTAAAGTCAAAAAGGCTAACAGCGTCTAGCACCAATCGAGTATAGCCATCATCATAACATTAACAATAGCGTATCATCTTCATAGTCTTTGTAGTACATTTTTACTTTCGGAATCTGTTTAATTGACCACTGTCTATGGAGTTTAATTATTTAAAAAGGTCACCAGAAAGAAATCATCTTATTTATTTGTACATACTACTAGTACCAAAAAATCTCTAGTATCTCTGCGTATCTTTTTATATCCTTAATCAATTACAAGATTTATTTTCATATAATCTAGAAGTGTTGTAAATAAAATCAGTTTGATGTAAATATAAAAACTCACCTACTACGTGGATGTAAGCAGATCGGACTTGCGTGTGGAATGAAGGAGCGTCGGCTGATACTTCGCAGCGATAGCGTCCAGCCAGCGCTCGTGTCGCGTCACGCAGAACCACTTGTTGCGACGATGACTTCGATACCTACACACCATATATATTAATCACTCACTGATCAATTAGACATCGTATAGTTAAAATTGGAAAAAAAATTTAAACATGCACAGTGATTAATTTCTCTGGTTTTAATGACCTGAGAATGAACATACATAGATTGCTTTCAGAAATGTCTGTTAGAAGTGATGATTTCCGGCATAAAAACTTGGTATCTCACGTCGAGTCTCATTAGCCATATAGGCGACTACACTCGAAATTTTTTCTACGTAATCGAATAAAGAGATCATTGATTACCTTTTCTTATCTACGGCACACTAAAATATTTCCTAGAATTTTGCGGCACACCGGAAACTAAATTCGAGAGACGTGAACGTGACGTACCACTGTGTAAGAAAAAGACCAATATTTAGCCACTTCCGCACATGCAGTAGTAGTCGTGCAATGAAATGCACCGCCCGCCAGCCCGCTGATAAATGCGTATGCGGCAAACAATCCGAATCACACAACCGCCACCACCAAATTACTCAACACGTGTTTCACCCCTCCACGGGGCATCTTCAGGAGTTATGTTACACCGATTAGTGCCAAACACAGAGTCCAAGTAGGAGTAGACTCTGTGTTATGTGACTCTGTGGTTCTGTGTTGAGTGGCTAAATATTGGTTCTTTTCTTACTTAGGATGGACTTCCGCGAGGTAACGCCTGATTCCATTAAAGTACCACTGTGTCTCAAATACAAAATATGCATGTATATACAAAGTATGTATACGACCTGGTGAACACCAGTGTGCCACGGCACACCGGTTGCGAAGCATTGCCGTAGATGACCGAAAAATTCTAATATAAACCAGTAGTTTGGCAAAGTTGTGGCAGCAGTGGGCAGACCGAATAGCGTAAAACGCACACGAGGAGACGCAGCGCAGAATATTCACCCATAAGTTCGACAGATAATCTGCAGCTTACAATCGATCTTATTGGAGTAGGCATATATTCAGTAAATGTCCTACGGTTGAAATGATATCTCACAGGAACATTTTACCATAAAAACAATTCTAGCAATATTTTTTTTCTCTTCATGACAGACGAAGGGTACCAAAAAAATAACGAAATAAAACTGCTATTTACTTATCCTAATTCAACATGAACCTATTGGACGAACTGTATAAACAGTTTGTGATACGGATATTGGTTGAATCGTTCCAGATAAGTGTATGAAATCGTCCATTCATCATAACTCAGATTATTAAAGCGTTTGAAATGCTCGAATAAGCTCAGCGCAGTTTCAAACAGTTCATCGCACCTCAAAGCGACGGACTGTAATTAAGGCGTGTTTTTTTTTTCTTCATTTCAATGTCCGGAAATATCCTTCGCTCCACTTCCACTTATTGATTCGATTGGAAAATAAGTCTGGTGGGTGGGTGGACCACCCAATTTCCCCTCTTGTTTACACTGACCACGATTCTGCGCTCATTTTAATTTCTCACGATATTCCCTCGTCTTTTATTATCTCCAGCGACAGCAGTTGAGTAACCCTCTATTGCCCTCCTTTATTTAACGATCATTTTTATAACATTATGGAAAATGCTAAGACTTTTATATTGTTTTCGATCCTCTATAGTCCGTATTTTCCTCTTCCCTATTTTACTTTATTTAAAAACAAGCTGTGCTTTTTAAAAATAGATTACAGCGAAGTTAGAGACATTATAGTAACATTCTTTCGATACGAAAATAGTTTTCTTTTAAAAGTAACTCTATTCCTATAATGTATTCATGGTTGTTGTCATTTTTTCTCAACATAGACGCCCACTGCAGGAAATAGCCTTCCTCAAAGATATCTATGGGGGATATACCATAATTGCCACGCTTGGCAGGTGAATTGGCAATCGCAGTAAGGTATTATGAAACGCAGAAGACAGTGCTGACTTTTTGTGAGCAGTGGCAATCCTATATAATTAATGCACAAAGTGTGAATAATACAAGATTGTAGCAAGGAATCATACCCGTTACCGATGATCGCAAATCACAATCCGCTGTCACTTAACTATCAACAACAATATTCATATTTTTTTATAATATTACCATAACAACATAATTACGACAAAACAATGTATATATGATTAAAATGTACAAAATAGTTATCATCAGCAACATCGGGGGTGAACAGCTGGACATAAGGCTTCCTGGATTTACAAGGGTACCGAATAAAAACGACTTATATCAGAGTTTTCAGACGTCCACTTTGTAGGCAGCCTTGCTTCGCTACACACGCTGGTTTGTGGTCCTCAATTCAGTTCAGATCCTTTAAGATCCAGTCGTAATCTTTCTATGCTATATGACATGGCATGGTCACTATCACTAGTCAATGCGCTATTTATGTTCGATACTTTAATTCGACGAATCTCCTTATTTTTGATTCGATTTCACAGTGAAATCTTGAGCGTTCTATGGTCCGTCGAGCGACTGTGAACTTACAATTGAAGCTCAGAGTGGGACTCCACCATATCAGTACACTATAGCAAAGTTCAAAAAGGGTTAAAATATAAAATTTTGAAATATTAACATAAAAAAGTGATGGAAATTTTAAATGAAAGATGCAAAGGTATCATGGTCGTATTTAATATTTCAGTGATATATTTTTATTCATTGCCAGAGAGACTAAAATAATTTTCACATATATCCTTTGTTTTTATTACGAACTTTATTAATGAACTAACTGTATTTCGCGACTTCGTTCGCGTGGAATTTAACAAAAAAATAACAAGCTTATTTACTTTTTTTTATTCGTTTTTCTTTTAATTATGTGAGACGGACATGAATTTTACGATTAAAATAAATTCTAATGTCACCCACAACTCGAAAGATCATCATTCGTTCTGTTTTCGTTTCAATTCAAGTCAGTATTAACTGTCACGATATATGAAATTTATCAGAATGTGAAAGTGGCGCCATCTGTCGAAAATTTATAACAACTTATAAAACTTCGTGGACTCATGTCCAACTAGTTTACTAAAGATTATCACATGATCAAATGCATGATTTACGATTATATGGAAGAAACACAGACAAACATTTATTTTTGTATATATAGATAAAGGATAAATATATTCTTCGTTTGATTATTTGTATAAAGAAATCCACAGAGAAGATAGTAATTTTTCATTTACCTGAATTGGCACATAACTTCCGAAGATAAAGTACGCAATCAATGTACCATAGCAAGCAATTTTGCCGATCGATGTGCTTCCCTAAGTGACATAACCAAATAAAGTTTTTTCTTTTAACGAAATCTTGTGTTATATCTCCCGGGTATAGTTTTTGACTTATAGCTTCAATTTATATATGTTACAAGCTGATCCCGTAAACGTTGTTTTGCAAAAAAAATTGATATTTTAATTTACAAATAAAAAATAAGGGTTAATGGTAAAGGGGTGAAAATTTAGGGTTGTATGTATTTTGGTATGCTGTATCATAATAAAATAAAAACCAAAAAAATTGTTAAAAAAAAAAATTTAGGGGTGGACCACTCTTATCACTTAGGAGTATGGAAAATAGATAGTAGCCGATTCTCATACCTACTGAATACGCATATAAAATTTGGTAAAAATCGGTCGAGCCGTTTCAGAGGAGTTCAAGTTCGAACACCGTGACACAAAAATTTTATATATCAGATATACTTTATTATTTATGTACTTTTTACCTTTTACTTTTTTATATACAATTTCTTTTATCTCATTGTATAATTTGATTTTTATATACTTCTATAAAATTCGTATGAAATTTTCAAGTTGGTTTTTAGATGCGCTTTTGAATTGTCGATTATTTTAACATTATAAGCAGTAAGCTACCACCGGAAATTAACTCAACAGTTGAACTTTAAATGTATTTTAACAAATTTTCATGTGTATATTAAAATATGAATTATGTAAATCAGTCAGTAAACAAAATTCAGACTTTTCGAACAACTAAAACTTCATTCTTGTACTTAAAGTTCGACAGTCGCCTTTTTAAAATGAAAACTAACAATGTTTTATGTATACATTATAACAGCCACCCTGAAAATTAGTTACCCATGCAATGAAAAATAGAAAAATTTAAGAGAAAAAATCATTAAATTGTTAAAAATCATGTCCCTCCTAATCCTATACTAGGTGAACGAACTAAAAAAAATGAGTCGACAAACCAATAGCATATATTTCAATCAACTAAAAACTGTTGAATGCTGTATATAAGGTTTATCTAATGATATATTTTAATTTTAGATTTAAAACTAAGAAAAGGTCTAAGACGTCTTGTAGAACTTTTTATATATGCGTACATATATACCCACGAACGATTTGTTAACATTTTTAACACGATATTTAGGCGTTACGAGTTTATTTTCATTTTTTATATTTATCACGTGTTTAACATAAGATTTTAGATAATGTCATAAATAATATGTTATTAAGAATGTAGCGGGAACCAACAAAAATACCGATCATAAAGAAAATATCTTTTGGGGAATTTTTGCCTATGAAATTTTGAATGGTCGAGATAAATACTGTTGAAAACTGTTATAACTATTTAAATATGTTTAATAAATAAATAATTAATATCCTCAATTTATAGGTTTTTTTTTGGTTAAATATAATATTGATTACATAATTCACGAAAACCTTATACGTTTTGATGATGCTGATTTTATATAAATTAAGCAAATATCGTAATAGAAAAATGCACAAAACGCTGATAAAGTAAATACAGTAATATTCACACATACTCACACTCACACACACACATACACATATATATTTAAAAATAATATATAACCTAAACCGCAGTAAACGGAAACTCGGCTTGATAACAAAGTTTATTAAATAATTAAAATCTTTCAATTGTACTTCAACATCGAGGCCTACCACAATATATTTTCAAAGTGCACTTAGTGTACTAATAAAACTAAACTTGTCAAGAACTGATAGTGATTGGAGTAGCTTGAGCTACGAATTAGTGCTACAATAAATCAAACAGCTGTAAGCAAGCTATTGAAGCAGCTTGTAGTTGTCAGAAAAAGCTACGTTCCTTATAAGCAATGGAAAAGATCAGGTAGAGACAAATAGAGTTACCCACCAGATAGAGACATATATGACGTGCTTACTATAATTTGAAACCTGTAAAATCGAGATATCCATTTCACAATCCGATACCCATAACAATGGAATGAATGTGCCGTTTGTTACGTAACGATTTCATTCTAAACGATTGTTACACCTTCATTTTCATTCATTGTTATTGCTTGTTTATTAGGGGAGAAATCGTTACAGACGCGAAAGAGATTCCTATCCGTATATATGATACGGCTCGTTTTTATTGCAAATTTGTTTTTTATGAGAGATAAAAGACAATTTGCTACACCTGATATTAAACGGTTTCGGATCATATACGTCCAATTTCACTGTTCTTATATCATAATGTAGATTTTTCAATCTGTTAAATTACCTCTATGTAAATATATTTTAATTCAAAACATTTTTCAGCACACTTTTTTCTATCTAGAAGCAATAGTAGGCCTATTTTAATTTATATACAATATATTTACCATAATGTATTGGTGTTCTGTACAATGCTATATATAAAGATTTACATTAAGTAATATACATTTATACCTCTTAATTGTAATAACTTATGGATATATGAAAGGTTACTTATGAAAGGTAACATAAAATGGCTTAACTTTAACAACAGAGCAATGGAGAGAGTTCGGAGATTCGATATGAGAATCAGAAATGAGATCTGCAAGAGAACCAAGATCAACGACGTAGCTCTAACAATTGCTAGTATGAAATGACAGTGGTCAGGTTACATCGTTCGTGCTACCGATAGCATTAGCGGTAACCACGAGTTGGTAGACGCAGACCAGGTAGACCCACACCTAAGTGGATGACCTAGTCCAGGTTGCGAAATGTCGCTAGATATCGTCATTGCAAGATCCACGTCGTGGCAATCTTTACCTAACATGATGACAGATGATATTTGATTCAACAGATAATATCACAATCACGTACATCAGGACAGGTAAATGTTGCACCATCGCATTATGATGAGTAAAATTAATGTACCAAGAAATCACTGATAAGGAATATCTGAAAGCTAATTAAATCACTTTCATGTAGTTGACAGAATTTTTCACGAATACCAGGAAATATTTTAGATTGAAGAGGAACTCTAAGAAGAATATATTGAAAAGATTAAATTAAAGATGTATATATACTAGATGAAATAAAATGAAAATCGACAACACTCTTGTAGTGATTTACACCTAATTAGTTCCAGAAGAATTGTTGCAGTATATTAAATAGTGTATATTGAAGGGAGTTTTATTGATCCACCAGTCGAACTTGAGAATATATATGAAAGAGTATAACATCCAAAAATAATCCACTTTAATTTGCGTTAAAATTTGTTTCTAGGTTTTGGTTTTGACTAAAATCAAATCTGTAACTTTTCTGGCAATCTTCAGATAGTTAATTTTCCAGCTAAGTTGATAATTTTATTACTAATCTTTTTTGACTCGGTTTCAAATATTCATTGAGAAAAATTGCTTTTATTTATAACTGGAAAATCTTCCGATACATCTGATATATGATAAATATATAGAGAGGAAAATAATAAAAATAATACACGTGAGGTCCTAAGAAAACATTTTGATACGTAGCACGACACACGAAGCCATTCTGTAAGTGAGGGGTCTTAAACGACGCAATAGAGAATTCTAATTGGTCTTAGACGGCTCACTATGCCTAACTGCCAATTAAGGTAGATTACCCAAGTATAATCTGGTAGCTTACGTTCTGTACCGACTTCAACTAATAGCACATTCTCTTTAGTCCAATAATAGTCTTTTTTGTTTGTCTTTAACTGCTTCACCTTCATTGTTTCTAATTGTATGTGAAATGAGACCTTCACTTAAACTCTTAATGGAAATTTAAACAGACTATATTGTACTTAGATGTATAATTAAGAAAGAGATTAATTCCTGATTCTTTTATCTAGAATTTTATCTTAATTTTTAATTAGATTAGTTATATACAACACATAAGCAAGTGTACAAAATGTTTAAACGGATTTAATGGACTTGGTGCTAATAAAAATACAATTGTGATAAAAATCAATGACTGCTAATGATCACAGATTTAGATAAAACTACGCATTGAAGTTAGGTAGTGTTATAAGCTTCTTCCTATCCTTAATCAGGTAGAAAAGTTATTCGAAGATCGTAGATCTGAACTCTCTGAGCCTGAGGAGCTTGAGATTTGAGCTAATACATAAAAATATCTACTGAATGTAATGTTCACTATCGTCATAGCTTCTGCCATAGGATGTTCACATAGTCTCGGAAGCTAGCGGCCTATATCCAATGTCTGTCCACCACACTATTAAGGTTGTTTGATGATCTTGTTAGCACATCCTGCGCTATGTTTTTCAGTTCATGATTTCCATTCGAGAACCTACTAATAACGTATGTATGGATGTTTAAGTATGTATGTCTATGTATGTTTATGTTCGTTCGTTTGTCAATATGTATTTTTTGTAAACGTAAACTACCCATTATTAGTAGTTTTACCTTTTCCATACTAGGGTTGTCTGTAAGAGATTGCCTTGTGTGATAAGACCGCCCATTGTACTTTTTTGTGTATTATTGTAAAACTTATTAAATGTATCTTAACATGTACAATAAAGAATATAAAATAAATAAAATAAAGTCAAAGTCAAAATAGTTTGATTATATGAGATTACTAAAATCATTTGTATTAGTCAACATAAAACTAATTTCACTTTAGTTTTTTAACGCATATATTGAAAAGATTTAAAAACGAATTCAGTAGTATTTTTATTATTTTTAGTACTAAATTCTGCATAAATATAGTAGTTCTTTTAAATATAGTATCAACGTGTTACCATCTAATTGTAATAGTTCTACTTTATTAAGAAGAAATGTTTCTTCTTTTAAATTTTGGAATGTTATCTTCTTAATTAAGTATTAGCGCATCTCTAAGTAAATGTAGTAGTTTAGTAAGTAAGTTTACCCTTCTATATGTATTAGTTCTCCTAAATTTATCATCAGCGCATCTTCTTCTAAAACGACAAGACTAATATTGGTGATTAAGGTGTTCCTTCTTCTTTTCAGTCAACAGAGGCCCACACCAAGACATAGGCTTTCTCCAAAAACCGCTACTATGACCAGTCTTGCGCTGTCCGCACCCATCTTGAACTTAAACTATATCGTTTGTACACCCAATATCGGGCCTATCCACATTGCGTCTACCGATCTGTGATCATGACTTGAGAACCTTTCGGTTCTAATGGCCAGTGGTTTTACTTCATACTAACAATTCATAGAATTATGTGATCTTGTTTCTTTTTCAGATTCTTCGTATTTCTGACTCTATCTCGCAGCGACACTTTTAGCATTGCCCTCTCCATTGCTCTCTGGATGAACCTGATCTTCTTTTGATGCCTGTCATTAGCGAACACGTCTCACATCCGTATGTCATTACAATAAGAAATATAAAAGTCTATAACTGAATGTAAATATTTATAAAAAGCATGGTAAATTCTTACCAAAATGGTAGAGCTTAAAATAAACACGTTATAACAATGAGCGGTCGTAAGCGTGTAACTGTAATAGTTTCCATTGGATTCGTAGCACAGACGGAACAACGATCATTCTATTGTTATGATATGCGATTGTAGAATGATAGCGCATTGCGGTACGTTGGTAAGATTAAAATGTATGCCGCTATAAAGGTAGCCGTGTGAATAACAGGAACATTTAGTCCCCACTTTCGTATATCTGTGTATGTTTTTAATCGGTTTCGTGTATAACAAGGGGTTAAATGTTATAACCTATATACATATGTGTTTTATATATATATATATATATGAAAGTAATCTTGTATGTATGTTTGTGTGTATAGTAACGTATGTATGTTTACATGTATTTATGTTATTTGTATTGGTATGTATGTATATACGTACGTATTTGTATGTACGTTCATCCTAAACCGCCCTCTTCTTGTCTATCATCTCCATCCAAAGGTTGTCTGGTAGAGATCGCCTCGAGCGATAAGACCGCCTCTTGTACCATGGGAATTGTTACTTTGTTTTAATTGTTATTTTCCTCTATTTATTATATGTTGTGTACAAAAAGTGGTAATAATAATATTATATACAGACTGATAGTGAACAGGTGAAAAGCCTTAAAAAAGGCAAAGGAATATATAATTCTTTTACTGTCAATCTATTTATGGTATAATATAATGATAATGTAGCAAACCTGGGGTTTTTTGAAATTCGAATGACTACTCTTTTAAATCGAACAGTGGCAGCCCTGCCAGTTTGATTCCCGGGATACAATCTTATATTATTAACACTATGTGTATTAATTGTATAAGTTTGCTACTGCTCGCAAACAAGTTTTCAAAGGATGCGATTTTCACACTGCGAATACCAACCTGTCTACAAAGCGACGCGATTGTGATATATCGCCCCAAATTATGTGTATCTTTGTTGGAGGCATATGCCTTACTTTGTGCGTCGACGGGTTAAAATGAAGTCAGATTAAAATTAAATAAAAATGTGTAGAATATATATATCCTCGTTGCTTTTGTAATGCCAAAAGTGATTACAATAGCGAGAACTTAGTTTCACAAATAAATCAATTTATATTCCAATAAGTATTGATAGAAAAGCACCGTGAAGTTAAAAATAGAACTCGTTTCAATTTTGACGAAATCTATCATGTTTTAAAAAAAAATTGTATTTCAATTTGAAGATTTATTGACAGGCTTCTAGAAGGTTATTCGATTGCCTTTATTTAATTACTAAGAATTCGTGTAGCAGTATAAAAAAAAAAACACACTTTTTTTACCAACTCTATTGTTGTTTCGTTCAATAATTGAATTCTTTAGGCAGAGAGCCATTAATTTTATCAATTACTTTCGTTTCGATTCAAACAAACAATTTTATATAAAATTTACCGGACTTTTAGCGTATTAATTAAGTATCTATTTATTCATAGTAAACAACAAATAAGACTTTTTTTTCCAATATTCATAGTAAATAAAAAAGTTTATTTCAGATTTTAAGTAATAATCGACGGTTGGTTTGAATTTTTTTAATGAAAAGATTAACTGAGTACAGTACCTGGCGATAAATATTTCACATCGACTTTGGAAAGAGACGATCGGCTAATTTCGGCTTCGTAGAGCGTTATATCTATCGCACGAAATACAAACAGTCAGATATCTAATAAGAGCTGTAAAACAAGTTTTTCATAATTAATTTTATTCTTTGTGTATATATACATATGCATATATTTTTGTTTTGGTTACAACGCGTTTTTCCCAGCTAGATTTATTTTTTAACAAATACCTTTGTTAAAACTAGAAGTACCTAGTCGAAAGAGATTATTTGATTTCCAGGTAAAACCAGTCAGTCCGGCTTTTATTTTAAGCCGGCACCAACTAATTTGGGTTAGAACACATGTATTTTATAAAAAGAGTTTTTAAAAAAACCTGACACATGGATTAGTTGTATAAATAATAATTTGATAGTAAACGATAATCGATACGTAATATTGGTTAACATACGATAAAAAAATTATTGACAAGGTGAGGTATATAAGTCTGTTATAAAAACAACAATAAAGAAATGTGATATATGTAATTAGCAACGAAAAAAAGTAAGAGATTTAAAATTAACAAGGTTAAATTAAATGGAAGTATATATGAACCAACAAAATAAACATGATAAAGTTAAAAGATAAAATTAATTTGTTCAAAATTGGAACTTTTAACAGAACTATTATTAATCGTCAAATTATTGTCTATTTGTTTTTAATCAATTTCACTTTTGACTCTACTCTGATTCCCAAGGTGTTATAGTTGTAAAGAAAAAGCAGTAAGAAACTCCACAACAATACTAAAGTTGTTAAATGATAGTTAATGAAATAAAAGCTAGGGGTGAGGAGCTATAGATGAATGGTGACGTATAATGGAAGAGAATAAAAAAGAAGAGAGTGAAAATAATACAAATGTGAAAAAAATAGGATGAATTAAATATCTCTGTCCACCCATGATAGAGGAGTATGAAAAGTCGAATAACTGGACCAAAAAATCAAACAACCCTAAATTTAATAAAGTTCAGAATCTTCATGATATTACAAGAAAAGAACCACTCTGACGATATTACATTTCTTACGTCTGTTTTGCTTTGTTCTGTTTATCTTTTGCTCTGTCGACTTCCAGGATTTCTATAATTACATTATCACTATTTCTACTAAAACGTGCATTGCATCTGAAGTCAACATCATTTTGGCCTTTTTTTTTTAATTTTCATGTATTGTTTTTATGGATGCCTTTATTTGTCAACTTCATGGTGTTTGTCACTTAGTGATATTATAAACGGCTCTGAATTCGTAGATGCTTTATCATCAATATCGTACTCCCATCTTCTGCAGAGGTTTGCAATTCTTTGCTAATTCTGGATGAACTTTCTCCTTCTTTTGGATTTTTATTACCTAAAGGCATATTTTTGAACTCCATCTTTTGAATTTAAACTACCTAAAGGTACATTTTTTGGTTTATTTGAACTATCAGTTCTTCATCTTTTATACCCTTAATTATATCTCTGGTAATATTGGAGTAAACCTGAGGAGTCGTCATTTTTAATTTTGGACTTAATTACTAAGGTTAACAGGGTAAATAAACATTACTACAATCTTATAAATTCTTAATAAAAAGTTACGATGGGCACCTGAGATCAATTTACATATATTATTATATCTACTAATTGACCCTTAGGTTTAGCACCCCTGACAATTGTTTATATTAAATATGAACTTCATCACGTTACTAATCCAGATACAATATTGACATTACGGAAAGATTTTATCGTCAAATGCTTACAATGTTAGATCTGTGAGTAAATGAGTTTGTTAGTACAAGCTTCTCAGTATCATAATATATTAGTACAAATCAAATATGATTTTATTAATATCTTTACAGATATAATCAAGGTTATGGGAAGTCGCTAGATGAAAGTCTGTTCAATGCCGGATATCATAGCCGTCTTTCTTTTTAATTACCGTCCCTAGATACTTTGTGTTATCAAAAATGTTTTTCCTCTTGCAGTTCAATGAAATAATTAAATAAAATTTACTTATCGATTTGTTTTAATAACAAAACGATTATAAGTAATCGTTTTGTTATTAAAACATATTGTTATAACAAATTTTCAAATTCGTACTCTTCGCAAGTTAACTTATATTTATATTTTCATTGTAGTGCTTTATGGTATACTAATATTTTTAATTGCATCCCTACACGGCGTTTCAGTTTTGATTTACGTCAATTTTTTCACAATAAGGTCACAAGTACCTAGTTGTCAAATATTCTTAACTAACATTTCCGTCGAAATTTTATCATTTCAATCTTAATTAGAACATTCCTTGTTATCCATAATAGAATTATATAAAAGTAAATAGCTGTGTTAACCTAGGTAACAAATAAAATATTTGATGAAACATCCACCTCGCTTAAATGACTGGATAATACTGTAACTTGTTAATTCGTTTTCGTGTCTCTTTCATATATAACCATGTTTGAAAGGTTTCATAACTTATTGCAAGACTAATTATATTTTATACTCAATGGCCCTTTTCGCTTTGCATCTCGCTGATTTTTGTGGTTGTTATTATAATATAATATTATAAGAATATAATATAATAATAAAAAAGTAGCCCAAGTTATTCCTTATTAAATCAGGTATCTGCCATTATAAGTTTGATCCCAATTAATCCATCCATTTTAGAGATTAACTGGAACGATCAGACAGACAGACGGACACAAAAGTTGTAAAAATGTAATTTTGGTATATATATCGTATATATTTATAGTAAAAAGGATACTTTTAATGTTACAAACAGATATTCCAATTTTATTCATTTGTATAGATGTTCACGCTCTTCTTGAGTATTGTAACAATCATTTCAGCTGTAAGACGTTGATATATCAACCTCTAACCTTGATTTACAATAGGTACGGTTTGAAGCGTTCTCTATGTACCGTGAAGATAGTTCAACGCATTTTGTGTTTCAAAATTTAGTTAGGTGTATTTTACGCCAATTTTCTGATAACCAACAATGAGTTCAGACCTCTTCCATGAGTATCCCTCACTATTAAGGATCGTGACCCTGTTTGAAAAATTAGTAGCGCATATATTTGTCCTAATCTTCGGTAGTATCTATTACTTCGGCTTCTATAGTATCCAGACTGGATTGGGACCTGATCCAGGACCAGGATGTGAGTCTATCACCTCGTGGTCTACTTTTCCGGGGATCAATTTTTTTAGGTTGTCATAGCTTTTTCTGACAGTTTCATCAAAACGCTGAAATATATTTAGTCCATATGACGGAAAGGCGATCAAACACTTCTTCATTGTAGTTTCTTTAGAATCAAAATGTTGATTCTACTACTAAATTGTTATGAAGTGGTGTTAAAAAATAAACATCGAAGTAACGTAACAATGCAATTTAAAAATAAAATTAAGAGATCCAATAACAAATAATTGCATTTGTCGTACTCAAAACTTCGGATTGGAAATAAACACGTGGTAAAAACGATTGGCATTAAAGGTGTGGAAATAATTGGGCCATATCGATTCGATGTTTCGGTTCGACGAGCGGTCGTGTCGATACGAAATCGTAACGTTTTATGTGCAGTAGAGCTATCTATTGTTTTTTTTTTATTATTTCAAAATTTGTCTAAGCAAAGAGGTTTTTATTCGCTGATATATAATTGTAATCTACTACATAGATCTCAGGATTATCCGATACCCTTGGTAATATCATTTGAAAGTTTTCATCCCTTCTGTTACGACGTTATACCTTAAAATTCCTTAAAGTTTGTATCCATGCTTAAGCAAGTAACAATCTGTTTACCGTTATAGTACTTACGAACAAAGTTTCGCTGTGCTTAATTACTTAGATGTTACTTAACGGCCTTATATTTCTTACTTCTGTAGAGGTACTCTTTAGAGGTAATTAGTGACCATTATATGCAGGTTTTAGTTCATTTAAAGTAGTCATTTATATCGTGTCATCGGTTATTTTATTAGTTTAAATTTCAAACAACCCAACGGTACTATTATATATCTGTATCAAACGATAGCGTGAGGCAATCTACTAACAGAGCCATCTATCGGCGCTATCGAAAGTAACAGCGAAATAGTATAAATAGTTACAAAGCCTTATATTTCAGAGGATAACAAAGAAGAAGTTGCCATGTTAAAAATATCATTACTGCAGCAGCTCGAGTCTTGTAACAAGCTCCTGAAGGAGTCTTCAAACTTACGTGTTGAAGAGATTTAGACTATTTGACCTTCTAGGGTTTTTTAAGTTAAGTTCTCCAGAGAGCAAAGCATCATGTTCAGTTTGAGTAAACTCCCCTTCCGAAATCAAATACTGAAACACCTCGTGTTATGTTTAAGAATGTATTTGTAAACTATAATATTTTAAGATTCGTGAGGTCTTTTTTTTTGTTTCGGTGGGGGAGATCTTCCGTTGTTCAAGATTCCTCGCCTCTTGGGGGAGGACAGGGGGATTACTACCCACTAACCCCCCCCCCCGCCTACTGGGAACTGCGGTATCTCCTGGTCAGGGATCACCACGCGGTCTTCCCTCGCGCCGTGCTATTTTTTCGATAGCCCGGCCCGGTGGTCCGAGACCATGTCGAACCATCGTCCGCCTCAGAGTCGCTGAAGCTAGTGGGAGTTTAGGGCCCCCACCCTAAACTTCCGCGACTCCGAGGGTCCGTTTATGGTAAGGGAGCACTACATCGTTAGGTCTTTTGTCAACCTAATGTCTGTCTATATCTTGCCACAGTACCATCATAGCATCATTGCTTAATTTTGCTTAGTGTTTAAATATTTATAGAGCCATTACAAGCGAAGTGAGAATTTTTAAGACAGCTAAAACAGCAATAAAATATAGTCGGCCATTACTTATTTTCGTTTCATATAAAGGCGAAGGTTTTTAATGCTGATCGTAAAGCGAATCTTCCTAACAATGGTTGACAATAAAAGCATGAAAAGTGCGTTAACGACCAATAAAAGTGTGTTTACTGTATACCAAGACCATCAGGTCAGGTTAAGCAATGTACATAAATATGGTGGACGGAGAAAACAAATTTGTTTCGTATTTTGATGGATTTTTTTTACTAAGCCACATAAAAAACTGTTAACGCTAATAATGTAATCTAAGTTAAGTACAACTGTACTAAGTTAGAATGTTATAAGCATTTCCCGCCTGTAGATATTTCGAATTTAGAATGCAGAGTATAATTATTTGTTTATGACAGTTGGATAATATACTATATACATTATTTTAGTCGTAGAATGTCAACTGTTGGATGTACATATCCCCAATAGTAATTGGAAGTGAACTACACCTAGCAGCTTCCAACTTTCTACAATGCGCTTGCAGGTCTGTATATCACTTTAGAATCTGAAGTACTCATCCAGCCATATACTGCGCGCTATATGGTCTGTCCACTTCCACTTTCCAAGTTCTACTGTCACTTGAAACATTCTTTACAATGTAATAGCATCCTTATACACGTTTCTTTGTAACTTCCTAAAATTATTTCATATCTAATATATAAAATTCTCGTGTCACGGTGTTCGAACTTGAACTCCTCCGAAACGGCTTGACCGATTTTTACCAAATTTTACATGCGTATTCAGTATGTCTGAGAATCGGCTACTATCTATTTTCCATACCCCTAAGTGATAAGGGTGGTCCACCCCTAAATTTTATTTTTAATTTTTTAGACAATTTTTTTGGTTTTTATTTTTTTATAAAAATACATACAAACCTAAATTTTCACCCCTCTACAATCAACCCTTATCTTACATTTGTTTATTAAAAACTTTAATTTTTTTTGCAAAACAACTTTTGCGGGATCAGCTAGTATTTTATAACATCGTACATCGTATCGAACAAAAAAATTAATAATGTTCTTTTTTATATTTAAATAGATAAACATCTAACAGAATAGACATATAAATATTGGAAAGAAACCTCTTTCGGAATTGAATAAATGATACCACTTACGTCGACATCTATGCCCGGTTGAGCGAAGATCCTCGTGTAGGGATATTCCTTGGGGAGGTAACTGAAAAACTCTTGCCTCCCGCGGTACCACTTCACACTGTACAGTGTTTCGTTACCCTCCAGTGTCCATTTACAACCGAGCAGAACTGTGTCTCCGAGTTTAACTGCTGATGGAGCTACCAGCTGTACATCCCGTAACGCTATGGCACCTGTAACAATATATATCATTAATCAATTTTTATTTTAAAAAATAAATACTTTTGTTACTTTAATCATCTGACTTTAGTAGACTGGTAATATGTATAAAATCTTTAAAGGTGTGAATGTATATACACCTATTTACGGTAACTACATAAATTGATAACATTCAAATATGTTACATTCATTAATTTATATATTTTTTTTTTGAATTTCGAAAGGTCAATGATTTCTAGTGATGCAAAGGCTGCATAATCCGAATTTTAAACCACTTATTTTGATATATTATTATTATGTTATTTAATATTTCTGGAACCATTGATTTTAAAATAAAATATTCAAAACTGACAGTTAATTACATGTACTAGGGTAACGGGAAAGTAATGGCGTTTCTGTTGACATATTTTACAGAAAAACTGATAGATTTTCACCGCTGCGGTATTAAAAATTTGTACACCAGATGGCAAAAGGTTGTTGATAACGAAGATATATATTGTTGATATGAAATAAAGACTTATTAAATATGTAGTCATGTGAATTTTATTTAAGAAAGTGACATTACTTTCCGGTCCCCCTTATAAATTCACACCTTTGAGGCTTTTACATCTATAAATAATCATGCTATATATGTGCACATTGGAAATAAAATATATTTTCGTAGCTATTAAAATCACCTTTCTTTTTTGTTTTTATTTTTATCTTCTAGTACTGTCTAAAGCTTCAGTGACTGTGTCGTGTAATGTGTTTCCGTAATATTTATCGATGTTATTAACATCTCATGTTATTTAAATAATACTATTAATACTTATTATTGTATATGATTGTTTGATTGTTAATAAATTTGAATTTACGGTAATTTTTTAATGTATGGAATAATTATCGAGCAAGAATACTGTTACGGCGGAATGGTTTTCCAGTGGGGACTACGAACCAGTAGATGCGCCCTTTGGTAAGGTCCTTCTATTACATGGTTGCACAGACTTATTAAGACTAGGGGCCACTCGGGAAAATCATGGCGGGCCGGCCGCCAGAAGTATAGGTAATAATTTTTTTTGGGTTTTATTCCGGAATAGAATTCAATATTTTTCGAATGTACGAGAGTATTATTTTTGCTGTCGACGGGCCACCAGTATTCGACCGGCGGGCCGCTGTCTGTGCATCCATGCTCTATTAGATGACGATATAGCTATCGCAATCTTTGGCAGCATATATCTTGCAGTGGGCGAACATCAGCTGATATGATGAGAATGATGAAGAATAAAACAACCTTATTTTCCCAGATGACCTTTTTCAAACAATCTAATACGAAAATTATAGCATGGTATCTCTCCACTTCTTAACTTGTGTGCATGTTAAATTTAGTATAGAATATCATTTTGTGGAAGTGATCTGCAAATAGATATTGCATATATCAATACGTTGCGGTTAAATGAAGAGATATCATCTATCTCGTATTGACTTGCTGGAAGCCACGCTGCTGACGAGATATTACAAGCGAGATAATAGTATATTTTATGTCGAGTGAAGTTGAAAAAAATAAATTTGAGTGAAGACGATTTTGACTTCAAATTAAACATCAGATATATGAGTCTTATTCAAAAATGAATAGGTTATATATAAGGTTATGATTAAAATGTTATTACAGAAAATTATAATTATTATGTAATAAAAGTAAAAAAGTTCTGTTAAAAGTTCCAATATTGAATCAACGTATTTATATTTTTAATTTTTTGTCGTAAAACGCCGGATACTAGCCGCTTCTTCGGTTTTATTGGAGAAGTGATGCTTATGTCCAGCCTTGACATTCTTTGATGATGATAATGATGAAGTTATTGTTCGAAATAATTGAGTACATACAATGCAATTTAAACCATAATATAAATATATAAACAAACATAATATAAATATATAAACCTATAATATAGTCTTTGATCCCCGTTTAGTAATGTTGTTATTTTTATTTGTTTTTTCATTGTTTGACTATAAATCATTATATGTTCTCAGTGAGATAGTTATAAGGCAACAACTGTAACTAATTTTATATTTCTAAGCTTCTAAGTTTGTACTTTCTTACTGCCTTTTGTTACTGTCTATCTCCAATAAAGTAAATAAATAAGTAGTAATGCATTATCTTTTGATGTGTTCATATAAATAAAACCGATAGTGATCTTACTTGAATATCGTCGAACATTTGCCTTAGAACTCTTGTCGGCTTTGGACAGAGTTCCCGCCTCTAGTCACAGATGCTTTGACCGCAAATAATCGCATAAAATCAAGCGACGCCCTATTTAATGTAATAACGGACGGAAGTACTTCCAATTTGTTTGTAACTTTATGGATTTACTTTTAACAGATTTATTTAATTCATAAAAAGATTCAATATTTTAATATTACTTGATATATGATTGTAGAACAAAGACAGCTCCATAGATTCACTGTCCTTCCTGCTTCGTGGTCTCCGTTCTAAAAACTTAAGGCTCCAGCGGCCATCACCTATGTGTGTAATAATACGGCCTACTGGCAATCCGCTATACTATGTAACGTGATATGTAAATTCTAAAATTTAAGTTATTCATTATGTAAATCGCTGAAATCTAAGCGATAGCAAAGTGATAGTAATGTAATTGATTACGTAATCGCTTCAAAAGAGAAAGCAAAGGAGAGAAAATAGAAAAAATAAAAAGAGAACTCGATTAAAAGCGAGATGTCAGTTGCGCTGAACAACAGCGCTCATATAAACCCAAGAGACGAAGATTGTTTTAATTACAGTTTCATTGCGTTTTACCCTTTTAAATTTATTTGTTACGCGGTAGAATTCTAAGCGACGGCACTTTGGATTTATGTTTAAATGCTTTTTTATTGCATGGCCGTCTTTTTGCGTTATTGAGGGTTGTTAAGTACAACGGAAATGTAACAAAATTTATAAACGTATTCAAATTAAACAAAATACATTATAGTTATATGCAGAATATACAAGGTTTAGAAATACGTACTGATAATATTAGATAAAATTCACTATAAATTAAAATTAATTTTTGTTTACTATCTTTCCCCTCAAACATTGTTCTGCAAGAAGTTATTAAACTTATTTCACCACATATACAAAGATATTCATGGTGGGATATACCACAATCGCCAATATTGTCAGGCGGCTTGGCGATCACTCTGTGATATTATAGTATGCAAAACACTACTGTCAACTTTGAAAGCTTGTTTGTGAGCAATGACAATCCTATATAATTAATGAATAAAGTGTGAATCATATAACATTGTATCCCAGGAATCGAATCTACCACCTTCTATCGCTAGTCTGAGTCCTCTATCGTTGGGCTACCCTCTTCTGTTATTGAACAGTCGCATTCCATTAAAAAAGTAAATTATGGACAAATATATTAATAATTTTTTTCGGTGTGGCGGAAATAGGTGGTAAAAAAAGGTTTAAACCTTTTGCTAGCAAATAAGAAAAACCTAAAAGGTACTCTTTTTTTGCTTTTACATCTATAACTAATTGACTTGTATATAAATTACAATTATAAAACAACCTCAATAGGTTTATTCATTTAGTTGAAATACGTATTTAATAATTGTATAAATGTTCGGAGAAATAGCCTCTGTTTTTTTTATAGATGCTTGTTTTATTAGAGTGATGTCAACTTTGTACACATAAGTGACATAACTTTGTCGATTTCAAAAAACTTTCAATCCAACGTAGTTTCGGAAAATTTTCTTATATTCGAATAACGGTGTAACAACTTCATGAGAGATCCGAACTCTCCGACGTCTAATGCGACAATTCTTTTTCTTTGTAACGTCTGTGTTTCTTTATTCATACCCGCAAACAAAACATACAAATATTCATCTCAAATACGACTGATAACAATTAAATGCTTATAAAATACGAGGCTATCTTACAATAATCTATCTTTGATAATTTCGCCATTTAAACTGCATGTTGATATACACTCTCTCGCACTTTACTTGTTCCGTTCTTTTCTTTTTCAACCGAGTGACGTGAATATAGGTATAAAAATTCATTGCCATCATTTCCAACAGTGTGAATAGCATATAAACCTTCTTTATATGTTTCTTTTGTCTTATTACCTCTTAAAGGTTATTAGATAAAAATGCGTCTCACGAATTCTATAATTTGACTATGATATAATAAAAAAAGAAAAGTTTTCAAAAATAGTAATCTATAAGAAATGTCGGTAGTATATTGAACATCGTATTGCAACAAAATTAGCAGCAGATGATGACGTAACAGAGAACAAACGTAAAGACGAATACAAAAGTGAAGCAACAACAAATGAAGTATGCAGCCCCGATCGGCAGATTGAACCCGAAAAGCAAAATTTTCCGAACAATTTTCGAGGCGAAACTTTCAATTTCTCTTTGTTAAAGATTTTTAAAAGTTTTCGAATATTCATGCGGGACTCGGAGTGGTAACACAAAGCATAAAGTCGGGCCGGTTTAAATATTGAAACTTCTGATGGAACGTTCCAGAAAGTTATAGAAAACTGTCGTAGCCGGTAACCAGTAACACAGTGCCTGCTGAGTTAAGAAAACTAATGTTTGATATTCAACTAGAATTTCTAATTATCTCTGCATGAAATTGAAATTTCAAAATAGAACTATTATTAACTCCGGTACCATATATTTCGATAATAAGTCTATCTCTGTTAACACGCTTGCTGCAAAACCAGGTTCTTTTGGCCTGGTCGTCACCTCTTGCTCAGTGCCAGAGCTGTAGCTTTTGTTGTTCTTGAGGTATAAAAAAGATGGTTGTATATATAGACTCTACTCTGTACTAAAAATGACATATTTATTTATTTTTCACGATTTTAATTAATTTTTATTAGGAAAACGGCATCAGGTCATAACTGCCTGGTTCGCACTAGTAAAGATTCCTCTACCAGGTCAAGCCGACCTGGCTTAACACAGTATGAAAGTGTGCAAAAATCAGTTTAGCGACGACCGTTTTACGTCAACAGGTTTTCAAAATTCTCTTCTATGCACAATATATCTCACTATTGAAGATCGTGATCCTTTTTGGAATATCAGTCGTACGTTATATAACAGGAATAGCCAAACTTCGGCCCGCGAGGTACACGTGGCTCTTTGAACGATTATTTTTGGCTCCGATTGATTGTCGACTTACTTCAATAATTATATAACATTAGCTCCTGGGAAAACGTAACAAATTCCTAGTGCGAATAATTGTTATAATTGCTCCGGTATAAAATTAGCTAAATCCAAACGTCGATCGTAATTAACTAACCGGCATCTTAAGTATTATCAGGAGTGCTGTCATATACACGTGCCATTATATCTAAATTCAATACACATATTTTGTACTTATTTCATATAATTTCAATAAATAATTTTTTTTAAAAAATATACGTTTGTGTGTTTTAAATGCGTATTAAATTGCTCATAGCAAAAATTTCAAATTTCGAACAATGGCTCGAACCATCAAGGAGCTAGGCCACTCCTGCTATATAAAAACATTTCTGCCAGTTTTAGACGATATTTATTGACTCTGTGTTTGGCACTAATCGGTGTAACATAACTCCTGAAGATGCCCCGTGGAGGGGTGAAACACATGTTGAGTGATTTGACGTAGGCAATTGTATAGTTCGCATGCGCATTTGTCAGCAGGCTTGCGGGCGGTGCACTTTGTTGCACGACTACCACTTACTTAGGATAGACTTCCGCAAGGTAACGCCTGATTCCATTAAATATTTATTGCCTCAGCTTCTGTGACATCGAGCGTGGTTCGGACCAGGTCAACTGCGGCTTTGTGGTCCTGTGATCAATTTTCTCAAAGTTGTACTCATATCTCCTAGTTTTGAGACGGAAATGCTTAAAAATCCGCTTTGTACATACAGTGTAAAGACAGGGGATAACTCCAAGTATCATCAGTATTAGCGTTGGTTCTATGAGAAGTACAAGTCGTAATGTAACACATAATTTTTGCTTATTTGGTAATGATATTGTTCTTTTTAACCACTTTATTAATTGAGTAATTTATATTACCCAATAGGGATAAATAATAGTAAATGTGGACGCCATGAGAAGAATACAGAAAAGTCCCAATATGATTGAGATTTGAAACAGATTGACATCTTATACAGAATCATTGATAATAAGTGTAGAATGTAACACTTGTAAATATCACTTTATTGTAGGTATGTTAGACAATTATAATACATCGCGCGGTTAAGAAATTAACAAAGTAAAATACATGCGTTCATCGCCGTAACCGAGTTGTCAATAGGACAATCGTTGCTCGACAAACTGATCGTCGCCTGCGCACACTACTCTGCGCTTTACACCTGATTTCGTTTCACGGCAACTCCGCTAGATGGCGCACAGTAACACGGTGTAAAAGTCTTAGGCAGGTAAATGTATAGTTCATTCGCTGTCAATTGATGTATGGTACTTGAAAAAATAAAGTAACGATAATAAAGTAAGAAACCTTTTGTTTCAAAATTAATTATAGTTTATTAACTGTACCTACAGAATTTGTACCAGAAGTTACAGAAGTCTATTTATTCCAAAAGAAAAAAAACAACGTAAAACATTTCACAGTGATCTATTAATACGATTAAAAACAGATGTAAAAGCCTTCAAGATTTTTGCTGCTAAATAACCTATACATTCACCCATTTAAAGTAAAAGGATGTCTAACTTCCCGACCTTTTCACCAAACGTGGGCAATCGAATTCCATCGACACCATCATTCAGAAATCAGAGTTATCAAGAAAACCAGTCTCTACTAGTACAACCATATCGGTGTTTTAACCTGGTGGAAATAGATATAAAGCTTTAAAGTTTTTGCTGTCAAATGATTTACCTCCTTAAAGTTACATTTATAACTTATCAAGCTATATATAGTTTTAATTCAAATGATATTAAATTCTTATTTTGTGATATTTCTTATCTTTCTGTCTCTTATCTTATTCTTATCTTATCTATCTATATTCTTTCTTATTTAAAAAAAACTTGTATCTAAAGATACTATGCTTACATATGCCCATATAAAAATAAGTACGAAAGAGAGTACATAAAAGTGTATAAACATATGAAAGAAAAGAGAAATCCGAACAGAAACGAATGTAGAAATCAAGAAAAGGAAAACCCGTAAAAGCTCAAACGAACTTCCTTGTTAATAGGTGCTTAAAATTTATCGTAAGCTCTTTATTGCCCCCGCCGTATTGCGCACAAACAACATTCGGACACGATAATGTCGAACGGCCAAATCATATTTCTGTACGTTAATCCATATTTATTCGGGTTACCCTGCGCCGGCTGCCTTCCAGCGATAAGACGGACGGGCCTTTTTTATATTAATAGTGATATTAATTTCATGAAAACCTTGATCGATTGACTTCACAGGATTGATCGGGAACATCAAAATAAATGACACACTTATTTTCTTCGTGACTCTATGAATTTTACAATGGATGTTTAAATCCTTACTATAAACATGTTTAGGGAAGACCTGTGCAGTGAGCGACTACAGCAGAGTTCCCCAAACTTTTTTGTGTCGTAGACCCCTTGCCATGTTTTTCCGTGTTGAGTAGGGAAATCAATATCAGGTAAGCAGGGGGTACTTACCTGATATTGATTTCCAGTAAATTTCTAACTGCAGTGAAGTTTAGTGTTAAAAACTTAAAGTAAAAACACATGTTAATTTATACATTTATTAATTGAATTTAAATTAAACCTACTCAAAATAAAATTTTGTATCTGTTATGTAAAATATACGTAACATTAAATAAACTTAAAATAAACTATAAATAAAATAACATAAGCAATAAGTCAATATTTTAGTGAGAAGGATGAACTTGATGCTTTAATAATAAATTATAAACATTTGGCGTCAATTTTGTAAGGGTTAATCTTAAATCTCCTCGGCTAATAATGTCCAGTCTGTGGACCCCCATTTTCATTTCATGGACCCACAAATTTTTTTTCGCTGACGAAAACCCCTTGCAGGTTGTCATAGACCCCTAGGGGTCGATATAGACCACTTTGGGAATCACTGGTCTACAGGCTGGGACGGCATGAATTGTGACATTTATCCATGAATAACACTCGTGCTTATAAATGTTAATTAATTAAAATATTTTTCTCGAGGTCGTAGATTTTTCGGAACTCATTTCTCTTGGAAAATTTTAAAAGTAAAACTTGAGTTATTAGTGACATTAGTGCTATCATTTAAGATTTTTTACTGCCTTAACAAGTTCGACTGTACTAAGGTTCCTAAGTTACACTATTTACTTTACTAATTTACGTTACTACATACATAGAAAATAATACACGTGTAAAATAAATACAATGAGAATTAAGATATGCTATTTATTTATACATTTGTAGCTATTAGACATAAAACTAACGCTAATCCGAACCTTGACCGAAACAAAACCAATTATTCTCTCAATAAATCACCCAATGTGTTCCCCGTGGTCAACCCGCTTGCTTTTGACTGTCGTATTACAATTTAAGCGCTATCGTCTGTTACGTTAGGGTTTAAATTCGTTCGAAAGGCTTTGTGAAATTATTTTTTCAATCATTCTTATGTGCCCGTTCCGTTTTACTAGTCCTGCCACATACGTTTTACTCGCGCCATTGATGTTATATTTTTCTTCTATCTTAATGGAGTTTTCGGTGCTTTGTACTCGGGCTCTGAAGGCTTTATTTTTCGTTTGAAAAGCGAGATTCCTTTTTTATGTACGATGTACTTAATGGTAACTTTGAAATTTTATTTACATTTCAACTTATTATTATAAATTGGATTGCTAATTAACAATCTCATTTAGATTAGATACTTGACTATTTATACAGGATGATCGGTTATTGGTGTAAAAGGTTTAAGATGTAAATCTATTGCACATTTGTCACTAAAAGTTTTCTAGTTTTTACTTCTACATCTAATCATCTCTTATAAAGCAATCACTCTACTTTTAGAGACATTAAGGAAACATATTTATGTCAGATTATTTTTTTTTTTTGTATTCGCGATAGACAAATAACTTCTAGCACTTAATTTAAATATAAACTTAACCGAATTTTGAAAAACCTTTTACTTATGATATTATCATTAAGTTATTATTTCTGAAACCTTTAATTGTCATGTCATGTTAGATAGAGCGTAATATACATTAATTGACAAAAAATTATATATTTATTTACCATTTAAAAGCTTTTAAACGTATATCCAATTAACGTGTATATTAATAGTCGGAAAATGCATTACGCTACTTATTTGCTACTATTACCATGTATTGTCATAAAACAAATGAGAATTAGTTAAAATAAAAACAAATTATATTTTCAATACATGTTATCTTATTCCAATAAACATTGACTTACTATTTTTTTTTATTAGGTGCGGAACTAAGTTTTCACCATTTTCTATTGTTCTTGTCTTTATACTACCTTCTAGCAGCACAAAGTCTCTATTGACATATCTTCTTCTTTTTCAGCCTACCTACGTTGCGTCTTCAGTCTCGTGTTCGCCACTCGAAACACCTCGAAACACCTTAGTCTCAACGGCCATCACTTGCACGAGTCATATACCTCTCCAACTGTCACTTCAAATGAACAATTCTTCGATCTACGCTCGTTACGGTCCATTAACATTTAGTAAACGATAATTAACTTAAGTGTGTAGTAATAAAAATTTGAAAACTCCTTTTACGCTATTTATAGTGTGTATCATATTTTAATTAACAGTAAATTTACTATACATTCAACCGTTTAAACATTAGAAATTAATAACTAATCACTCTGTATATAACTAGGCGGAGAATATAACATTGCTTCTTTCAAAATGTTAAGCAATTTTAAGAAAGCTCCATTTAAAATTAAATAACAAACAAACTAAACAAAGACAAATGAAACAAGACGTTTTATTATACCGCAATAAACTTCTCATTTAATATATACATCGCGTGTCAGCGATAAAACAAAAGTTTAATAATCATTATCATTATATCAAAGTCAATCTCTATTTCCATTCCGACATAGAAAGTCAATCATTATAATGACAAACTTGCTGTGACATTAAATCACAAAATTACCGTTTTCCGAACTACCAAAATATAATTTTTATATCGTACATATTTCCAGGCGTTATCCTTACACATTGTTGATCACTTTACAAATTGTCATATATACAGGATGATTTATTTAATAGAATTAGGCGTTATCTTGCGGAAGTCCATCCTAAGTAAGAAAAGGACCAATATTTAGCCACTTCCGTACATGCTGTGGTCAACCGTCAAATCACTCAACCCGTGTTTCACCTGCCCCGTGGAGGGGTGAAACACGTTTGTCGCATACGCATTTATCAGCGGGCTGACAGGCGGTGCACTTTGTTGCACGACTACCACTGCATGTGCGGAAGTGGCTAAATATTGGTCCTTTTCTTACTTATTATAATATCACAAGATACTGTTATTTGTTTATTCATATTATTATAGACATTAAATTTATTAAAAGACTGTGACTTGTGATCGTAGATCGCCGGTTCGTGTCACATTGCAACTTATATAATTCACACTTATGCATTAATTACATATAATTGTCACTACTCATAAACAAGTTTTCAGAGGGTGGGCAGCAGCGTTCTCTATGTACTATAATACCACACTGCAATCGCCAACCAACCAACAAATTATAGTATATTCCCCCATAGATATTTTACCGGCCTTGCAAATTGTATTTTTATCACGCGACATCTTTTCCACTCCCTAATATTTTCAAATCACTCAAAAGGTAATATTTGATACACTCATATTTATACAGGTTGATTGGAAATAAATGTAATATTATTACAGCTTTGTGATAAGCTTTACATTCACCCCCCTAAAGCTTTTATTTATTTACTTAAAAACATTTTAAACCTTTTACACCATAGTACCACACTGCGATAATATAATGCGAAGATATGACCTGCCTGACTTGTGCGGCGATTATAGTGTATCCCCCCATAGATGCCTTTAGGGGTGGCCTATGCTCTACAGTGGACTTCAATTAAAATAGTAGTATTTAGTGGACCGAGCCTGGTCTCAATAAGGAGCACTAGAAATTCGCTACTTTTAAAAAAATTTAGGTTACGCGCCCTTTCTGTCCCGCCATCTTAAACCCGCGATATGTGAAAGTGCCATTTGGGATACAATGACAGTCCCGTTTCAGAACGATGCCTGAGATTAAGAGAAACAAGGGGTAAAATGAGCTCCCTTACAATGTCATTCTTCAAGTAAAAACCACAAACGTTACACATGCAATCTGATCTAAAAAAAACCATAACGAAACCGTAAATCTGCTGCACGTTTTGTCCGGATATTCTCAAAAATTTTAAATTAAAAATCTTATAAATAATTATTTATGTTTTATTTAAGGTTTCGTGAAAACGAAATAATGGAGCATAGATGCATTAAACCAAAAAATTACAGAGTACTAAATGAAGGACATGACTATCTTCTTGACAAATGAATACAATATATGTGTGTATATATATATATATATATATTTATATACATACATATATATATATATATATATATATATAGAAAGGTTGTACATAGTGTTGTATTGTGTGCAGTTTAAAGATTTTTCATGTTGTAAATCTTCTACGTAAAAATCAGCATCACATTAAATACAAGCATGTTTGTCTGCTATATAATCTTGAATACACTAATATGCTTTGTTTAATAATCATACCTTAACACAAGCTTTGAATGTTTTTACAAATATATGTAAAACTGATCTCAGAAATTAATTATAGAAACGTAAAAAATATACTAGAAATGTCCCGAGAAAGGTTAAGCAATAAAATTGACGAATAATAAGTTAAAGTTATCACAACAATTTTAATTTATTATTAAATAATACTGATCGATCTAGTAATATTAAATAAAAGAAAATCGAATTTATTCAAGTGAACGCGTGTAACAGTGAAAAGCGCAATAAATCGAACAGGCTCCTGTATAGATCTGGCATTCGACCAATAACACCAAACGTTTTATTGTAGCATAATGAATTTCAGTTGCAGCGATGTTAACATTATGAACAGGCGTAGAAATTTTTGGAACACTTTTGTATACAATAATCTGCAGTTCGCAAAAATAACTATATATGTCGTAGCATTCTACCTTGATCTGTTTCAGGGGTGAACAACTTTTTTAATCTACAAAACTTTATTCATAATAAACATTAGAATAAAAAAAATATAAAATTGTTAAAACAAAAGCACGGATGCTAATGTCTGTAAAATAAATATTACAAAAAGTGTTGCTTTTTATAAAAGTGCGACATGTAATAGTTTATTACTCTATTTTACATGTTATAAGACTTACGACACTTGTGTTGATAAATATGTTTGTATTATTAAGGGTATCGGAAAGTAATGTCATTTCTATCGACATATTTTACAAAAAACCAAAAACTGATGCGGCATTGAAAATTTGTATACTAGATGGCAAAAGATTGTTAACAATGAAGGTGAATATACTATTGATTATAAATGAAAACTTGTTAAAAATCTGTTTGAATATACCTAAAGAAGGCGACATATAAAATATATGTGTATAAATATATACATATATATATATATATGTATGTATATACATATATTTACATGTATACCAATACCATTTCAAACTTGGTCGTTTTCCATTTCTGAAACAAGGGTCGCTCTCAACAGTGGAGTGTTCCGAAAGTGAAAAATTACGAAACCAATACATACATACATAAACACATATGTACATACAAACATCCAAACATACATACATAAATAGAAATGAAATTCTAAAATGAAAACCACTTTGAAAGAATCATAAAACCACATGATGAAATACGCAAGCGAGTCGTACGAACCCTTAGCACATTCCAATGATATACGCATATGAGAGGTGACCCTTAAGGGGTCAATATTAGACCCTAGGGTAGGAAGCTATATTAGAACTTGATTTGGGTACAATGGTAAGTAAATGTAGGTCTTATTTAAAAGAATTTCTAACTTTTTTGTTGATAGAAATTCACTGTGATATTTAACATTTTTTTTTTTTGTTAAATATTAATCTGGGTTTTAGCTGTATTGTGATCTATGCTATTTATATACATGGTGATTGATTCCAGGTGCAAAAGTTTTAAAATGGTAAGTGCATAGCTTTTTACTGTCAATCAATTCATATTCAAAATTTAGATGGATTCTAAAATATTAAATAGTGCTTTTAGGAGTAACAATAGCATTTGTAAATGAGCCTAATATACGAAATATTTTTAGTATTTTAATTTATATAAAAACTAAAGTAATATTTCGCTTTCCTATAATAACATTATTCAACTCAAAGTTACGGATGGTTCATCGGAAAAAATCCCACAACAAACACAGAAGATTTTTTTGATGAGCAATTTCAAAAAATGTCTTTAATATAATAGTTGAAGTTTTTAATTAACAATCTATGTTATATAAGAGACGTGATATATTCAAGCATCATTATTAATTCTCTGTTTACGATATGTATAGTCGCCGCCAAATAGCATTAGAATGATATTAGTTAATAGTAAATTAGCGACGTTAGCCAACGTATGCTAACCTATAGTTAACCACTATTTAGTTTAAAAACACACACCGAAGCTTCCTCCGACAAAGATAATGCGAACTGGGTCAAAGGATAGCCGGCTATTGCTTACGTAAGTCAATTAGCAAAGCCTGGAGCAGTAGTTAAATGCTACAAAAAAAAGTTTTAAAATACAACATCTCGTAAAATACAGTTTTACAGCTATTTACCTTAAATACATAGTGGTATATCAGATATGCCAGTATAAATAGTTTTTTTACGTATTTATAAATTTATTTATTAATAATAAAAATAATGATCACTCTTATATAAAGGATGATTTAAAATGACCATCTGTGTATATCATGAGACGAGAGAAATAGGATAGTATCCGTGGGATGCAGGAATATATCGAACCTGAAATATTTCAATACCTCATAGCGTTAAACAAAGACGACATTGAAAATCTCTTTCAGTAATTGGAGACCCCAGCGATGGATTTTGGACTTGTAATCAATCACCACAAGACCAAAATGATAGTTATAGACCGCGCCAACAACCAACCGGACGTCCAAAAAGCAGGATGCGAAGTAGTTTAAAGCTATGAATATTGTAACATCGCGAAATTGATGCCCTGGTGATGTGGTGCTAAAATCGCATGATGACGATGATGTAGCAATTCTGTTTGGCGTTAAGGTTGTGAAATTTTTTTATCATTTTTAACAAGTAAAAAATTTCAATAAAAACTCTTTAGTTGTCGGTTTGTAACAAAAATAAATAAAAACAGTGTCCCGTCATTTTATTTTATTATGCTGTTTATATTTTTTTAGTTATAATTGCAACTAAAATTTTGATTGTCATAGTTTTAACAAAAAAAAATAAAAACAGTTTTTCACGATTTTTTTCTTTTCTATCTAGTTTTAGCTAGACCAGATTAATATGTAGTAAGGAGGTGCTTTATACTTGTTCTTAAGGTTGTAATGTTGTGATATGTCCAATATAGTTAATTTTAATTTATTTTCTTGACTCTTACTAGTTGTTAGTTAGTTTAATGGTGACATGAAGGCAGCCTGTTCATAACTACACTCCGCAGTTATTTGAGCCTGAAAAGTTCCACAGCGATGATGAAAAAACTGCATACTTTATATTACGGTCATAAAAAACAACACGTGACAGAAATAAATTGAATACGTTTTTTAAATTCGTTAAAGCTTGCATGGCACTTTATTAAAACTTGAAGCCTAAAAAAATATGTAAAAAAATGAAATAATCGCCTTCTTTTAAACCTATAAAACTGACTATATAAACATTGAATATGTGTATGATTTTTTTTTGTAAAAAAGTTTGTTTCTTGCTCTATAAATAAAACCATAGTACACTTTCAAAAGTTAGCTTGCCTTCAAAAGAGCAAGCGACAAAAAGGCTTCATTATACTAACATTGATTAAAGATTTAAACTCAACACCGCTCATTAGGGTAGGTACACACAGACGGCATATGTTTCCCATTTAGGCCGACTAAGCGAAAATCAAATCATCGCCTCTGACAGAGCTTAGGGTACGAACGTCTGGGGGCGTCGAAGTGAGGCGATACAAAGCCGGGTTTACACAATATCACACGGCACCGGAGCAGCCTGTTTGCAGAGACAACAAGCCCGCCCGTTGCGGTATATGAAATCGCTCTTCGCATGCAAATGTTAGTCTGTATGTGGAGAGCTTAGAAACGCCTTTTATTACTCCCTCCGATGATTTCTCGGGGACTTCAATGTGTAAATACAATCTCATAGGTCGGGCGATAGAAGGAGTCTTTTGTAGATGCAATATACAGGCGATTGCTTTTAGATATAAAAGCATTCAGGGGGTAAATGTATATAGCTCATTTGTCAGTAAAACTATTTATTTAATTTGAAATTTAAAAGGTTAATTACTTCTGTCTGTGCAAAGACTTTAACTACAGATAGAAAACAATAATTAATTTTAATATGTATTAATAAGAATTTTTGAAACTTTCTATCTTGCCATATTATAATTACGTTATTTGTAACTGGCTTACTTTAGCTTTTTATTCTTTTTTTTTTTCTAAAATACCAGTAGTCTATTCCTTGTAGTTACTCCTTATAGGTCCAGTCATTTCAAAGTGTAGCCGGAACAAACAGACAGACAAAAATAAAAAATATATATTTTCGTATGTATATTCATATGCACGTACTAAAAGGCGGTAATTTTAATATTAGAAACATCCACTCCGATTTTTTTTTATTGTTATTACTTATGAAACTATTTACTTTTGAATTGAGTCTACCATACTTAAATGGACAATAAATGAGTAAAACAGTCCGTAATATTTAACCCTTAAATGCATAATGATGAAAAACTGTAACATACCACTTAAAGAGCATAAATAACAGTAAATGTGTGGCGTAGTATATCTACAACGAAAGGTTTTTTTTTATAAATAAAAAAAGTAAATAAAACATCTATATTTTTTTCTACTTTAAGTGCATTGTAGTGTACTAATTGCAAGATATATATATTTTTAAAGTATAAATAAATGTCATGCATTTAACCCATTACCGCCCTCTGTACCTGCACAGGTACAACTACTTAATCGATAAATCATGTATTTTATCTGTGGTAAGTGTTGAAAGTAGTTAGAAATTACAAATCTAGATGACAATAGTTACAATATAATAAATAAAAATAGGCGGTGGCGCGAAAACAAATGTCACTTATTTTGTAATAAAATACGGAGTCCAGACACGGCATACAAGGTAAGATTATTTTGTTGGTTTTTATCAAAAATAGTGAAATATTTCAATTTCTTTTTTTATTTTTATGGAGTCTATTTATTTGTGTTGGTAATAATAACATAAGAATTAAAGTTTATTACAAAACTTGTAAAGTAGGGTTTGTTTCATTTGTTGTACACAGGCGGGTACAGTGGGCAGATTCGTACTAAAATTTCGTTTTGTTTACAGTATTACTTATAAGTTGAAATGGCCAATCGGAACGTATTTACCAGCTATAAGAGACTGGAAGCCTTGGAATCAATTATGGCTGATGAAAGCAATGATGAAGAGTACGATATGGTATTAGTGCCACCAGATCCGGCTGTGGTGAGTGATGAGGAAGAAGGTAATGAAGATATTTTGGCGGCTTCAAGATTCCCTATGGACGTTCCAGGGACTATTGAGGTAGGTCGGCGTCATCCTGACTACGATGTTTCAGAATTGAGCGACAGTGATGATGAGCCGCTAAGACCTATTCCTGCAAAACCATCCATCAAAACAATTTATACAAGGAAAGCCTGTAAGATTTGGTTATCGCAATTGGGCTGCGACAAGTTCAGATGGTTATTGCGACGCGTTTGATGTTTATTGTGGATAATTCACAGAACCTTCTAATGATACCCTTGGTGCGAGAGTCGTGAAATCTTTATTGGCAAAAATGCCTGTAGTTCCTAAAGAGCATATCGTATATTTCGATAATTTTTTTACCAATCATCAATTGTTGCTCGATTTGGGTAGACTAGGTTTTAGAAGTACTGGAACCGTTCGAGAGAATCGGACGAAGAAATGTCCCCTGATCACAGTAAAAAATATGAAGAAGAAGCCTAGGGCGGAATATGATTATAGTTTTTATACAAAGAATGAGATAACTATGGTACGTTGGAAGGACAATAATGTCGTTACAATGGGAACTAATTTTGATGACATAGAGTCTCTGGGCAAAGTCAAACGATGGTGTAACATCAGAAAGCAAAAGGTTGACGTAAATATACCTAAAATGTTTGTCAACTATAATAAAGGAATGGGTGGAGTTGACCAAATGGATCAGTCTATCAGCCTTTATCGGATTTCAATAAAAGGAAAAAAGTGGTGGTGGGATATTTACCTATTTGTTAGATATGGCGATATCAAATGCTTGGCGACTACGTTTTGCTCAGTAAAACTAAACAAGAGATAACTTACATGGACCAGTTATCTTTCGAGACGAATTATTGCACGGACTTATTTACGTCCAACGAAAACTAAGAGCCGTCCGTCATCCTCAGCGGCACTAGGGGGTCGGAACAATAATGGTCATAATCCTGAACGGATGGAAAACCCATTGCGATGTGTTATCTGTCACCAAAGAATTCGCTGGCGTTGCGAAATATGTTTGAAAACGCTATGTGTTGAACGACCTTGTTTCAAACAATTTCACTCCTAAAGCGCCCATTGTACACGGCTGAGTACACCCCTAAAACTTGATATGTAAATATATTTTTTTCATTTTATCTTCTTATATAGCATATTTTATCCCTTATGGACTAATAAATAGAAAAACAATAGAAATATATACTGCAGTTTCATTTTGGGCGTTAATGGGTTAAGGGTTAAATAAATTGGTGTCGTCGTTGTTCCGGCACATAGGCACTCAAAGGTATAGGCTTTCGCTAAAGATATCTATGGGGGATATATCACCACCGCCACGCTTGGCAGACGGGTTGATGATTGCAATGTTGTATTTTGATATGCAGAGAGCGCTGCTGCCTATAAATTCGAAACCTATTTGTGGCTGGCAATCCTATATAATTATTGCATCATCCTACATTAGCCCAGAAATCGAACCCGCAACCTACGTTCGGGTTTAAGTTTAAGTCTCAATTCTCTACCACTGAGATACTATAATCCCTGTATATAATCTATCACAAATTAATAACAAAACTCGCCTGTATTGCCTCAAAGGTTTTACATAATTTGTTTAAAAAGTTCATTAAATAGAAACTATTTAAAAGTTTACCTAATATTAGAATTTCAACTATAGAACATCCACTGTTGAACATAGACCTTCTTTAATGTTTTTCCAATAAGACCGGATGGAAGCGGCCTTCGTCCAACATCTTCGGCAATAAGGACGGCACCTTGTGAGTGGATATCCAGTCAAGAACCTTAAGGCTCTAGCAGCTATCCGTACTGCATGCAATGTGGCTTGCCCACTGGGAATTCTACAAATTCTAGAAAACAAAAATTTGTTTCATAGATAATTTATTGATAGTACTAGTGTGTGTCGTAGTGTATTAAGATTATTTTTCGACAGTAATGAAACTGTTAACTGAAAAACATATATATAGAAAGTAAAAGAAAATATTGACATTAGCATGATAATTTCAGTACAATTAAATGAAACGACAAAATACCCCACAACACGCTCTCTGCCTAATAGAGCGGTTTCGTAATGCCACACAAACAATCGCAAGCAATTACACAACAGCGACCTACTGTTACGCAGAGGGACGGCATCGAAATAACTCGGAAACAAAAAAGAAAGTTGATATTTAGTGACAGGGGTGCCCGCTTTCCCGGGGCCTTTATTGTCCACTGGCCCGGCTGAATACAGAGCAGAGAGGCTGACCACAGTTGCGTCATGTATTCGTCGAGCCTAGATATGACATTGCTTCATCTGTCATACTGGATGCGACAACGTATTGCAAATAAATTTACCAAATTTACTCGCTATATAGCTTTATAATCTAATTATATTTTCCTTTATAGGCTATATAGCTTCTGTCTAACTTGCTTTATATTTAGCTATGTATATTTAGCAATTTAGCTTTTAAAATCTGAGATAATTCTTATCAGATAGTAAGCTTCTAGCTAAGCTATTAGCATAAATAACATTGCTTTTTCTGTTACCTCAGATGCTACAGTATATTGTAAATAAATCTAGCTACTGTATAACAGATAAAGCAATGCCTATAAGCGAAATATCTATGAAGTTTTATACCTAATAAGAGAGATAGAGCTGAAAAGCTAAATTTATTGGTATCTTAATAGGAATATTGCTTAGTAACTAAATTGTTAATAGCTAAATAGCTGAATCGTCTCTGTGGCTGTTATAACTAATTAGTTATAAAGTAAGTTAGATTGGAGCTATATAGACTATAAATACAAAAAAGCTTTTTAGCCATTAAATTTGGTAGATTTGTTAACAATACATTGTCGCATCTGAGATGACAGATAAAACAATGTCCAAAAAGCTAAATTTCGAAATAGCTAAATCGCGTAATTGACATAGCTAAATAGTTTTAAAGCAAGTTAGATAGAGCTATGTACATTAAAAATATTAGAAAAATATTACTAAATTACAAAAGTTATATAGCAAGTAAAGTAGACAATATTGTAAATAAATCTACAAACTTTATTCGCTATATAGCTCTTTAATTAAGTAATATTTTGATTTTTAATCTGTGTAGCTTTTGTCTAACTTGGTTTATAACTATTTATATATTTTACTTTCATGGGCGATTCAGCTATTTAGCTATTAAACAATTTAACTTTTTAACTCTGAGATAATTTTTAACAGATATTAAGCTTTTAGCTTATAGCTATTTATCTTAATAGCTTTTCAGCTTCCTAAGGTCGTAGATTAGAGGTAGTATTGAGACGATAGTAATTTTAGAAATATTTTTTCGAAAGTAATTGTTTAATTTCAGAGATTCAACGGAAGAATATACCTTGGTGCATTGGAGGCGCAAATACTAGACACATCTCCTGAGGTATGTGAGCGACACGAAAGGTGAGGTAGAAAAACAAGTCGACTGCTCTCAAACACTCCGTTTACGTCATGTCAATCACATCCTCTGCTTTCTCACTTCCCAACTGCGGTAACTGACATTTATACTTTTAAATCTTAGTTTACAGATAATAGAGTACAAGCGAGGATGGTCATCCGCACCTCCCCTGACCACGGAGTAGATTCATTACACATTATACCTACACAGGCATAATCTACCTTCGTACGAAAGTCTTCGGTAAATTAGTATAACGAACTTTTATTTTTAGTTCACGGACCATTTTATTTAGGCGAACTCATTTTAACAAAGTTATTCGCACAGAGAAAGAGAGATAGAAAAAGTATAATTATTGTTAGTGCAACCAATGGCGCTGAAAAGTTCTGAAAAAGCCAGTAGACGCGGTCCCCCACTAGGTAGACTGATGATATAGTCAAGATCGCGGAAAGTCGATGCCGATATGAAGTAAGAAAGGGACTAATATATAGCTACTTCCGTTATGCAGCAGTAGTTGTGCAATGAAGTACACCGCCCGCCAGCCTGCTGATAAATGCGCGTGCGGCAAAAAATGCGAAACACAACTACCACCGTTAATGTACTCTATACGTGTTTCACCCCTCCACGGGGTATCCTCAGGAGTAATGTTACACCAACCAGTGTGACACACATATGGTAATTTGTGATCGTATCCTATCAATATTAAATGAACAATGAATAACGATTTTTGAATTATGAAGAAAAACAAAAATAGCTCTAGCAGTTATAATATTTACCAGCTATTTCATTTCAAAAGCTAATAACGAAGCGAATGATTTCTTGTCACATCTAAAATATTTATATCGACGTTCGTACGTTCTCTCCTATTATTTTCATTAACAAGGCAGCGCGTGACCGAAATAAAGTGGCCTTTGATGGGAGAAATGGTTTTTGAGCGATTTTTTTCTCCCCGTGACAGTTGCAAAGCGTTCGTTCGAGTGATTTTTAATAATTAGTTGAAATATTTTTTTGTGGTTCCCACGCGAAATTTACACCTTCCACTTTTCAATATAAACTCTTTTTTTCTCTCTTTTTTTTTATAAACGACCATTCATAAAACTAGTTCTGAAAAATAAACACATTTGAAAATAAAAGTACTGACTGCCTAAATATATATATATATACCGATAATTTTTTATATACGTAAAGTAATATTTTGCGTTTTTTATGATAATAACTATTTTCACCTTCACTTATTAATTGCAGAGATACTGCACCGCCCAAACGGTTAGCTGGTAGAGAATGCCTTCGGCACTAAGTTCGCCGTTATACAAAAAATGTATTATATTTTTAAAAATAAATAAGTAAAAGTTTTAAAGTGGTGAATGTATAGCTTATCTGTCATCACAAAGCTATAAAAATTTTAAATTTATTTCCAATCGACCTGTATAAAGATGAGTGAATCAAAGATTACCTGTGGAGTGATTTGAAAATATTTGGGAGTAGAAAGGATGTCGCGTGATAAAAAAATGCAATGTGAAAGGCCTCCCCAAAAAATATCTATGAGAGAATTTACCATAATTTGTTGGTTGGTTGGTTGGCGATCACAGTATGGTATGACAGTACGTTGAGAACGCTGCTTTTAGTCTTCTGGAAACTTCTTTGAAAGCATAGGTAATCCTATTTAATTAATGCAAAAAGTGTGAATTATGTACGAATGTATGCCGTAAATTAAACTCGTGACCTATGATCGCAAGTGTCAGTCCTCTATCGCTTGTCTACCACTACTAACAGTATATAACGCATTATTAACAAAGTAAATATATATAAATAAGAATAATTAAATAATAAAAACAAAATTCCAAGTATTTTAGGTAATATAGTAAATCCCTTTTAAACGTCCGAAACGATCTAATCTATTTGACGCAGATAACTTATTGCTTAGATAGACAGCACATATATACAATGTATAGCTTTCTCAGGAATTGCGTAGCACACTTATAAAATTATAACTCTTAGAATTATTTAATTAAGTTATAATAATAAAAAGCAAAACCAATTTCGAATATGGGTACACAACTTAAAAATATTTAGATTGATCACCATTAACAGGACGGGTATGAAAAAGAAGAACTAGAAAAGAGCGAAGAAAATTAATAGATTGTTACCCAGAAGACAGCAGAGGATGTAGAAGTAAATAGAATAAAAGATGGGAGGACGCAAAGTCAAAGCTTTAAGAGAGGCCTTTGTATGAAGACAAGCTGAAACTATGTAACGAGGATTTGCCGAAATTTATGTTATCTTATTATTGTTTAATTCATTTAAAATCTATAACAAAGGAATAACTTGAAACATGTATCATTGTTGTTTCAAATTTTGTTACGAATGTACCAGTGTTGGCGATAGTAACAACAAAAAATGTTTTAGTTAAGATTTTATCTATGGTTTGGCGAATCGGTAAAATATGTTTTTATCTGTGCTCTCTCTGCTCCCTACCGTCACCGAGCACACGTGTTTTACCTTCCTTATAAAATTAATTCTATAATTAATTAATGAATTTATTCATTTTCTGGACCAAGGCCTTCTAATTAAATACAGTCCACTAAAGTCAATCCCAATCTTATACAACCAGGTGAGTATTTTTTACTCGTTAGATAGTATAAAAATCCTTTTTTTCATATAAAACGTAATGACGTCAGCGGGCAAACTATAAAGTAAAGACTTCCCTCAGCCGTCGGTGCTCGAGTCGATAAGGCCGAGTCGTAAATTTTTTTTCGCCGCTTCAGTAAAAACTAACTCCAATAACTTTCGCCGAATTGACTTAATAAACCTAGACAGCGAGGGTTACTCCCGCGCGAGCTATCCGCTCAATTCTTGTACACAACAGGCCACAAGCAATTTATATGGAAAACGTTTCTAAATGTATTACGCAAGCGATAAGGTCAGCGGGATTTTACAGTTGGCCACATTCCACGAATGGATTTCTTCATTTACAATTACATATATATATAGACACGGACGTAACGGAGCGATCTGATGTAAAAATACGTATCGGTACGAAAGTTGAAACATAAATATTTTAAGTACGTAATTCTGAACTTTGTCATCATCAGCATTACAACCGTAGAACCACAATTATTTAACTTTAACTTACCCAACAGATTTCCTATAATACAGGTTGAAAAAAAAAAGAGAGAAATTGTGAAGATGAGAGAAACGGGATGAAAATAGAAAAGTTTATGAAAATAAATCCTTTTAAAATATATCCCTATTCCAAAATAGGATCTGGCAACGAGATGACCCAAACAACAGATTGAAAGCGGTACAGCCTTTCAACGAGCTTAAAATAATAAATTGAACTAAGAATCAATTTATGTATAATTTTGTACTCGTTGACGGATTGTTATGTTTCGCATCTTATTAAAAATCCTAATGTAAATGCAGATTTGACACCTTAAACATAAATTGATTAAAATTAAAAACAATTTTCCAAAAATTTTCCCGGAGATGTACCTAATAATTTACAAAATTTTCACGGCGATTGGGTGTATGATTTATGAATATATTGAATACAGATAAACAAACCACTGCTTTATGATAACTAAATCAAATTTTTTGAGGTTACCACACGTAATTTACACCTTTCACTATTCAATAATAAATTTCTAAAAAAAAAACATTCAACAACTTTAAGCCAAAACACATATGAAAATAAAAGTGACAGTACTGCCTAAAAATAAAATATACAGGTTATAGATTATATATATAAAAGCATTAAGGGATGAATGTATAACACAATTGTCATCAAAAAGCGTTAATACTTTTAAATATATTTCAAATCACCTGTATAAACTGATGAGTGATCACGGATAACCGTTGGATGGATTTATAAATTGAACTAAGAATCAATTTATAAATAACTACGAACCCGTTTAGCATCCGCATCCGGCTTATGCGTCTATTTAAAAATCTGAACAAAACTGCAGAAACCCTAAGCATTGACTAAAAAAAACATTTTTCAAAAATATTCCCGAGGATGTACTTAATAATTTTCAAAATTTTCATGACGGTTAAATGTATAGTTTATGAATCTGACGAGTATTTTTTCTATTTGTGAAACTTTTTAAATAGCCTTCTCATATTTATATTCTAGTATTTGCTTCACCTATAAGGTTTCCGGAAAAAAAAATTAAAAATACATTTTTTAATTTTTTAATTTGTTGTTTTTAAATCGATAAGTATATTTAAATTATTGTTATAGATACTGTATTAGTGAAAGTTATTATCAAGTTAAACCAAGTTAAGTTTATTGTGGGTCCCTCCTCGACGCTTTATTTTAAGCTAACTGATTTCAATAATAAGTTATTAAGTTACTGTCAAAACAATTTAAAATAAAACCTACTGCGATAATAAATAATTTAAAAAATAGTACAAGTTGAAAAGGAACTTTTCTATTTACTATATTAAGGAAATTTAAAAATATGTTTACCAAAAACAAAAATATTTTTATTAACATCCGTTTCAAGTAACAATAAAATAAATACGTAATCTCTATATAAGCTTTTGACGGATTCAGGCCAAACAATAGCGAAAATCAGTTGATTCACGAAGCGGTTTTTCAAAGCAGCATTGGTAGGTTCGTTTTAAATTTGGTTTGGTAGAAAGTTTGGTTTGTGAACGCATGTACATTGTAAGGAGACCTACTGATCTGCTACGTATCTTCAGCTCCGGGTACTATATCAGGTACATATACCAGTAATTCAACAGAACCATGCCCGAAGTTACGTCTTCATCTTTGTGTTTTGACAATTTTAAATAATTCTAACAAATACTATCCACAATCCACTCTATTACTTGTGATGGTAAATAATGGTATTAAACACCTATCACTGATTTTATAGTAATATTTAGGAAATGTAATTTTATAGTAATATTTAGGAAATGTAATTTTTTAGTAATATTTAGGAAATATAATTTTATAGTAATATTTAAGAAACGTAATTTTATAGTAATATTTAGGATAAAAAATTATAGTAATATTTAAGAAACGTAATTTTATAGTAATATTTAGGATAAAAAATTATAGTAATATTTAGGAAATGTAATTTTATAGTAATATTTAGGAAATGTAATTTATAGTAATATTTAGGAAATATAGTTTTACAGTAATATTTAGGAAATGTAATTTATAGTAATATTTAGGAAATATAGTTTTATAGTGATATTTAGGAAACATAATTTTATAGAAATATTTAGGAAACATAATTTTATAGTAATATTTAGGAAATATGTAAAGCCTGAATAACCGAGTTAGTGTATTGCTGAAAGGCTTTTAGTATGCGTGTGAAAGCTTTAATACAAATCTCTTTGAGCCACAAAAGACTTATACTGTAAGCCTGATGGACTATTGTAACAATAGCTGTCTATACTTAATTACATATCCACTTCTATTACGAAACATATATCGTCCTTTAACTTATATACATATATACATATATATATATATATATATATATATATATATATATATATATATATATATATATATATATATATATATATATATATAGGTCCATAACAATAATGGCATGATGTTATCGTCATCATCATCTCATCATCTTTCGTCGTCGTCTTTCACCATAAATAAAAAACATTTACAAGGTCGTCTGTCTACTTCTTCAAGGTCGTTTTTTTTAAAATTGCAAATTCTGTATTAATTATTTAATGACAAATTAAGTTTCTATTATTTTCCGATGATAAGTCAGGTTTGATATAATTTTGGAATAGTGATTAGATTTAAAAATTATATATTTATGGCACTGACATTTTAACTTGCTTGCTTTATGCTGTTCCTGTTTGTGAAACAAATTAAAAGTCCTTCTCATATTTATGTTCTGTTTTTATTATTGAATTTACCTGTGAGTTTTTAGAAATAGAAGGATATATATTGTTTCTATTAAAAGTCTAATAATTATTTGCTAATTTTCTTATTTCATGAGAAATATAACCACTGAGTCTGCATGCTTCGTTTCCAGACCAAATTGTCGGTTTCTATCGCAGCCAGGTATAGGGTTGCCTTTCTTAATGCCTCTATCGATGAAAACATCTGTTCCTTAAACAATAAAATGTCATATATTTTCTTTCTTCTTATTTTCCGTGTATAGATATCCACTGAAATGCATAGGCCACCGTCAAAGATCGCCACGACGACCGATGTCGTCGATCCACTTAGTGGGGGGAGGAGAATACCCGCAATTCGTTCACCAGCTAGTAGTCGCCACGAGAACCTTTCGATCCCAAACTAAAAATAGGTTGCACAAGCGATACCATATCTGTTATATTAAAAATACCAGGCGTTCTAAAAACTTTTCGTTTTGTCCAAAATTGTAAAATTGCCTCACTAAAATGACATCCCTCTCTTTCGAGTTCTATATCTGTTAGATTTAAAAATACCACGCATCTAATAATGTTTATTTAATTTTAGTTTCTATTGAATTGGCTTCTTCTGGAATTTTACATATGATAAAGTAAAAAAAATATATGAATAAATAAAACATCATAAAGAACTAACTGAAATAGTTTGAAACGGAAAATTTCTTACCTCGCAAAGACGCGACCTCATGATAACTGGCAAGTTTAGACGATGCGTGACCGAAATAACAGTGAAAAGGGAATAAGCGATAAGACCAGAACTAATATGAAGTCCGTCTAACTAGAGCTTCGACTACAGTCACGTCGCGAAACTGGTCTTCAACTAAGTTACCTCGTTTCTTTATATTTCAGTTTTCCTTTTACCTTTCAGGCGCTATAATTAGTTTTACCTATGGCTCTACAAATACCTATAATAATAATAAACTATTTATTCGGCGATGACAATAAATAAATACATTTAAAAAACTTTTAAGTTAAACGGTTTTTTGATACCCATATTGTGGTGGTTGTGGAAAAATATGTACCTAATCCGCCTTATTGGAACTGCGTTCATCTTGAATTTTAAATTTTGACATAATCATCGTGTTTTACTAGTGTAGCCCTTTCATTTGATACCCATATTGAGGGGGTTAAGGAAAAATATGTAATCCGCCATTTAGTATCGGCGACCATCTTAGATTTATAATGTTATTGATTTTATTATATTGTATTGTCATCTAAATTAAACGTGTGTACCAAATTTCAGATCAATCTGATAACGGGAAGGTGCTTAAATTTAAATTTCTAATTTTGATCCAAATAAATTCCGTACGGGTCGAACTAAATAAAACCGTTTAAAAACATTTGATTTAAAAAAAATATTAATTCAAATTATTACATTTATTTTACATATATATTATTGATTATAAGGCTTTAAAGAGGTTGACGTATCTTCTTTTCTTTCTTCTTTTCAGCCGATGGACGCCCACTAAATGGCATAGATCTCCACCAAATATTGCAACGATTACCGCTTCTGTGCTGCTCGCATATAGCGACATCCCGGGACTTAAATACGTCTATAGCCCGCCTAATGGGACTACCTCCACTGCCACTGCCACTTCGGTGACCTAGATTCTAACAATGGGTTAATATTTTCTAATCTCGAATACGCAAATATATAATATGCTGTATTTATATACTATTACAGCAAGAACGCGTTCTAGATCTCTCTTTTATCAACGGCTAGGACAAATATAGGTAAACGTGCACCCTTATACAGAATGTGTGATCTCCACAATTCATATGTTAGTGATATTGATATATTCTCGTGCTCTCTCTTATCTTTTAAAAAACAATTTCGTTCGAAATTATTGAGTACATACAATGCATTTTAAACTATAATATAAATATATAAACCATAGTCTTTGATCCCTGTTTAGTAATGTTTTTTTTTATTTGTTTCTTCATTGTTTGACTATAAATCATTATATGTTCTCAGTGAGATAGTTATAAGGTAACAACTGTAACTAATTTTATATTTCTAAGCTTCTAAGTTTGTACTTTCTTACTGCCTTTTGTTACTGTCTATCTCAAAAAAAGGAAATAAATAAATAAATAAATATTTACGGAATACAACATACTATTATATATAATATTCTTTATTCCGCAAATAGTATTCTTTTTAGGTTTATAAGAAGTATAACAGTTTACAGCGTCGTGTAAATTGAATAAAACATGTCATCCATCAAAATAATCACCTGCAATTCAACAGACCCCGGTGGCGCGGGCGCCCGCAAGTATTTCACATAATTTCTTTCTTCTCTCGCCAGAGTTGGAAAGACGTTTTTATGGCTCTAAGTACACTCGATTTATCTTCGCCCGCCCTTTAAGCGGTTAATTGCACCTCAGAGCATACAATAACAAGTCATAGTAAAAACCATTTTTTTTTTTTGGTAAATTGAGCTCTCCGGAGTGAGTTTTGGAATGATTGTGCTTCATCCACTTGTACTTGATACGGGTTTGATAAATCACCTCGTTCAGTTCATTTGGGCATTTAGGGATGTCATTTTTTATATTAATTTTTCATCCGAAACTTTTATTTCTACAAATATGGTGGACAGTCAATAAAACCAACAGATCTATTCTCTATCAACTACAATCTGCTACAGGCAGATTCTGGGCTACTTCCTCCACATAAGCATAAGCAGGTTGTCGTAGGATAGAAGAGGCAAAGAGACCTGGTTGGTGATGACGAGCCTCACAATAACGGAAGAAAACGAGAATCAGATCAAAGAGACCTATGGAGGCATTTCGTAAAATCCTCGACAAAGCTTTCTAGAAATAGCACGATATTCATCAATATAAATAGACCAAGGAGAACTTTATTAATTTTGTCAGCATTATTTTAACTATTTTTATTTTAACAGCTATAAGAAAATCTCCAAAAAAAAGAAACAATACTACATACGATTGTATAACACAGTTAATAAACATCATAAAAATTTACTGTATTTTAAAAATGGCAAAAGAATATGTAAGTATATGACGCTATATGAAACACAATAGTTATAAATTTGAAATAACAAATATTTGAAAAGAAGGCATTGCAATTTTTTTCTGTATCGATGTCAGTATTGGAAAATTAATATCAACATTATATAAATAAAAGCACCTATTTCCGCGGTATATGAAATCGGAATTAATTACATGTACAACGTATTTCTCTACAAAAAAATTTAGTTCAATAACGTGTTTATTAGGTTAGAAGATGGTTTCTAACTGGAAGGGTATTGCTAGTAGGTGCTGTTGTCATTGGAACGTAAATTAAGGCTTTCATTTGTGACGTCTTAAGCACTATTGCAGCAGTTACACTGAAGCGAACTAGCATCGAAACTTGTGCTGCAAACTGTTTCATAAACTGGGTGTTTACTGTCGGTGCACATGTCGCGTCTGCGAATGGCGGTGACCTAATTGTGTCAGTTTTAAAATAAATAAAAATAAAATGATATTTTATATTATATTATATTATATTATATTATATTATATTATATTATATTATATTATATTATATTATATTATATTATATTATATTATATTATATTATATTATATTATATTATATTATATTATATTATATTATATTATATTATATTATAAAAGGTTGTCAAATATCTCCCTTCCGCCTTTTTGTCTTTTGAATTTCGCGGCTATGTACAAAGCGCTACAGAGCTCGCATCTGGCATTACTATACATAATTTGAAAGGTCTTGACATAACCTACCAAACGACGCTATGCATGATTAGTTTGGATATTGCGTTCAACAGTTATAGACGTGTAAACATGGAGTTCACTAACGCCGAAATTCGCGCTATTTTAAAGTTTTCCTTCGTTAAAGGCAAATCCGCTAGAGAAACGTTCCGTGAGATTAATGGTGTTTAGGGGATGGTACTCTATCACTTCGAACCGCGGAGGAATGCTTTCGACGATTCAGAGCCGGCGAAAACGACACCATGGATAAGCCAGCCGGCGGAAGACCTGTGACGACAAATACCGATAAAATCATGGACTACATCGAGTTAGACCGGCATGTGGCATCTCGTGACATCGCCCAGGAGATGGGAGTTAGTCACCAAACCATTTTAAACCATCTGCAGAAGGCTGGATACAAAAAAAAGCTTGATGTTTGGGTGCCGCATATTTGAACTAAATCCGATCACTGTAACACTTTTTATAAAGCATTGAATAAAGAGCAAAAAGCGGAAGGGAGATATTTGACAACCTGTTATTATATTATATTATATAGCGCGAAGAACAAATAGCTGTGGGTGCCTTAAGGTTTCCAAGAAGACACCACGGACATGCAAGCGCAGAGTAGAACCTCCTCGAGATGAACATATATTTACGGTTGTCAGAAGACGACATATACACGCCGTTTTCAAGTGGCCCTGTTGGACATCTACGAGAGAGGCTTATGTCCAGCTGTGGACATTCAATCCTTGAAACTACGATGATGATAATGAAGAATAGAAAGATTGAGGATATTTAAAATTGGTAATTTTGTTCATATTTAACTAACATTAAATCATTCCAGAAATGTCTACGACCTGTTAAGGAAAAATAAATGGTACAAAAAAAAAGATTTTAAAAAGATCCAAAGTGAAATTGCTTCGGATTCATTATAAATGACAAAAACGAAATAAGAAACAGGCGGTAACTAGATACAATTAACTCGACAAAATGTGGCAGGGATAAATCGAAGGAAAACGTAAAGCCGTAAGACATCTTTTCGATTCTGAAGGGAATTGAAAAAAGTAATGAGATTTTTCGCAAGCGGTGCAGATAAACTAAACAACTAAAAGATATCTCAACTCCTGATGAGGTATACCTTTTGACAATTTCTGAGTGATATGGCGCTTAAATGTCACAAATAATTTCTTTCAGTTGTGTGTATGTCTTTTTTTCAATTAATCAATTTTGAACAGCGCGTCTTGATAGTAACAATTAAAGAATCGAATTGAACTCCCCTGGAATTTACTCATAAATTCAATTATATGTTCATACTCATTAAGAATTTTGAATAGTGATTACGTGTATATATCAAGATAAGAAAGTCAGAAGATGCGACTTTATAGTAACTAGAATCAAATTAAACTATCCTATAATTTATTCATTAATTCATTTACTTGTTCATATTATTACTCATTAAGAATTATTAGTAGTGATTACTTGCATATATCAAGATAAGAAAGCCAGAAGAGAGCAGCTTGATAGTAACTAGAATCAAATTGACCTCTCCTATAGTTTATTGACGTATTTATTTACTTGTTCATACTCATTAAGTATTATTAGTGATTACTTGCATATATCAAGACAAGAAAGCCAGAAGAGAGCAGCTTGAAGGTAACAAGAATCATATTGATCTCCCTTATAAAGGTGATTCATCTTCAGTTAGTCAACTTAAGTTTACTAGAGTTCCATATGCGCCCTGATTATTTTAACGCGCTTTACGTTTTAAAATAACTTTATAAATAACTTTACATTGGAAAAAAGATTTTTATACGTGTTTTAATGGTTGATTAATAAAATAGAATAATTTTGGTTAGTGTATTTCTGAAGTATCCTTTTACAACTTACTAGAAAAGTTGAAAATTTTTAGAGCACGTACAGTGTACTTTTTTATAATTTCAGCTTATATTGTCAGATCTTGGGATCGATCTCCGTCTAGTGTGAATAATATAACATCTGAAATAACAAGAGAAACTATCATAAAACTAAAAATCTACAAGTAACATATAGTACTCGCTGTTTCGACTCTATGAAAAAGTTAATGAAATTATAGTCTAATAATCTAAATTGTACAGACACTCAAGTAAATAATATGTACAGGCGACATCGTCTACAGACGCCTAATGCCACTTTAGCTTATAAATTTCGATATCTTTGTGGAATTTTTGTGATACCTTAGTAATTCCAGACACAATACCTTTCATTACTTTTTGTGGTATATTGTTCTACTTCATATTTATGATCCTTAAAAACAGACACATTTTACATATCCAAAAAAATTGATTAATTGAAACAGAAAAAAACAAAACGTTTATTCCCAATTATACCGGTTGACAGCGGGCTGTTTATATCTATATATCTATTTATCTATATATAGTAATTTTTAGCTTTAAAGGCTTAAATATATAGCTCATATATATCAATGTATGTAGTACGTACTCTTAATATTTATTCAATTACGGCACTGGACACCTATCGGCGGAAATAAACAAATGAATGCATAAATAAATACCAAATTTCGTACAAAATACCTGTAATTGGGTTGTGTAATTTTAATGACTGTAGATGTATTACTAAGAAATGTTTTATAGAACCTTTATAATAAAACAGGAGGGATAAAATACCTGAGATATTAGAAGTGTAAAATTAGTTCGATTAAGATTGCAAGAAAATAAACAAGAATTAAGAATAAATTTGCTAAATAAATGTGTGGAAGCTAAATAATAAAGAAATAATAATTAAATATTTTTGTATCTAAAATAGTGGAACCTCTTTTTTCTGAGGCAAGTGCGATCCAAATCAGTTTGACGTTTTCATTTACTATTGTATTATATATATCAAATGAGCTATATCTTATTTATCGTAAGTAAATATACTATATACATATATAAATATATGTTTATCTATGTATGTTTGTACACGTTAACTACCTATTATTTACACTCTTGATGTTTCCATACTATGGTTGTCTGTAAGATATTGCCTCGTGTGGTAAGACCGCCCATTGTACTTTATTGTTTATTATTATAATATTATTTATATTTGTTCTATCATGTAGAAAAATAAATATTAAATATAAAAACTCGGAGGCGCAGCTACGGAAGTAAGGCGATATATGGAGAGAGATATTGTGTGGGGAAACTAGAGAAAAAAATTACAATGTAAATAAAGACCCTCTCCACCCATGATAGGGGTCCAACGAAAGCCCTCAAAATAGGGCCATAAAAAATGATCACTTAAAATCAGCGTTGTGAGGTAGCTTACACCGTATCTCGATGCTGAATGATCACATAACATTCATGGCCACAACCAGCCAGTTTTTTATGTCTTCTCATGTAACTGTATGTTTGGTGATAAATAAACCGCTTTTCTTACTTTATTCTTTTGTCATTTATACTACTTCTGTTAACTTTATTATGTTTATGATATTTTGAGTTATTGAGAATTTTAGTTTGTGATTTTGTATTGATTTGTAAATTAGAACGTGGAATAATTAGCTTTTTTTATACATACTATAGCCGTAACCATATTCCATATACGGAATTTCAGACAGCGTATGTTACATCGATGGTAAAGTTATGAAAAAAAAATCTTTTATGTCCTAAAGATTTTAAAAAATTAATCATTCGGGATAAAGTTTAAAAACTGACATGGACGTTTCGATCTTTTATTCGGAATTTAAAATCGTTCTTGTTTTATTAATTTTTATTCAAATCGAGACATTTTTTTTCGTCTTGTCGACGTTGCAAATAACGAGAGAAGATTTAATTTGTCGCTGAAACTTAAACGCACGCAGGGGAAATCTGACTTTCAAAAGCATTTTTTTAATGAGCAGTCAGAATTCCGAATTGTATGACGGATATAAGTAATTGAAAATTTCTTTGATAGATTGTCCTATCTGTTAAGACGATTTGATCTAGAGTCCTCGGGAATTGCCAGACAGCGAAACATCGGAGTATTTTTAGAAAATGTCATTTTGAATTTTCTACGCTTCCATTATTTTTATTAAGACAATTACGTCTAAGAAATTGTTTATCAGCGGAATACGATGTTTGATAATTAAAATACCAGGACTCCGTAATCTTCATCTACTAAACCATTGTGTTGTTAAGTTCAACTTTGATAAATAGACTATTAGCCGTATCCAACTTGGAGAGGCAGCTTTTGAAAGCTCCGAAAATTCGTGCAAAATACCGACAATGTTTAAAGAATAAGGTCTTAACCAATGTGTGTTGCCGGTGATGATATATGGTTCCAAGACGCAGTCACTTACGATAGGCTTCATAAAGTCGTGGCCTCTTTCTGTGAGACCGTCATGGTCCAGAAGGAGGCGGCCGAACGGGATCGTCAGAGGACAGATCCCGCTCGGAGACGACGCTGTCAGCGCAGGGACGCGCCTCGCGACGGCCCTCCGTTGAATGGTGCTCCCCTACCATAAACGGGACCTTCGGAGTCGCGGGAGTTTAGGGTGGGGGCCCTAATCTTCCACTAGCTTCGGCAACTCTGACGCGGACGATGGTTCGACGTGGTCTCGAACAATCGTGATAGCACTACGAGGGTTTCTGGGGTAGCGTATACACGCATACCCCGGGACGGACTATCGAAAAATAGCACGCGAGGGAAGACCGCGTGGCGATCCCTGACCAGGAGATACCGCGGTCCCCCGTATAGCGCAGAGGGCGACCACAGGGGGGGGGGGTTAGTCGGTAGGAATCCCTCATACCCCTGTCCTCCCCCCAGAGGCGGGGCATCTTGAACGCTGGAAGATTTCCCCCACCGAAACCTAAAAAAAGGCCTCATAAAAACACCCAATGAGCAATGGAGAGGGCTATGCTCGGAGATTCACTGCGAGATAAAAAATAAAAAGATTCGCAAAAGTAAATAGATCACTGACGTAGCTCAAAGAATTGCTGAAGTCTGAAGTGGCATTGCAACCGCTGGCCATTACGGCCGAAAAGTTCTCGAGCGGCGACCACGAGCTGGTAAACGGTGCGTGGGTAGATCCCCCTTTAGGTGGGCCGACGACATAATTGATGTCGCGGGGAATCACTGGTTGCGTGTAGCACAATATAGATCGCTTTGGTCAGGATCTTTGTGGGAAGCTCATACCTTACAATGAGCGTCCATCGGTTGAAAAGAAAAAGAGAAAGAGACAAAAAGTCTATTATTTCGTGTAAATAATATTAGCAAGCTAATTACAACACCCTGTGGGCTTTTACATCAAAATACTAAACTCGTATTGACTGATATCCCAAACCGAAATCTCTTCTCAGGACCCTTTACACCGGGTCACTCTATGGACCCCGCACTTACGTGACCTCAGTACGCTCGGCGTCTTCCCGACCCGACTTCCTAATATTGCAACTGCCTAAGCGTGACTTTCTAAGGCAGCCGTTGAGCTCTGTTACGGTAATCAGATTTAGGATAAGCACCTACCGCGCTCTGTCTTTCTAAGCGCGCGAAATAAATCATCAGTGTACATCTAGACTTAAATATTGAGATTTGTTAACGTTATATAAAGAAGAATCTTCAACAAACCTTATAAAGCATTTTGGAATAATCTAAATCAAATACAACTAATATTAAGTTGAAAAGTGTACTTTATAACGATGCAATAAAGCGTACTTTAATTTGCATAGGGACTTTATTATCACAACGTTTATTAATTAAGAGTCTAACAGTGTTCTATATTAATCTAATATAGATATAGGCAGAGACATGATAGCGAATCGACAAGAAAGCAAAACAACGGGACAGTTAGACATTTTTATATATATATATATATATATATATATATATATATATATATATATATATATATATATTTATGATTAGTCGGGAAAAAAATTATGTTATTCCTCAAACCTCAAACTATAAAATTGAAACTATTTTGAGAAATATTTAAGTTTCACTAATATTAAGTTTAGCAGAGAATGAACTTATGAATAAAATCTCTAAAACCGAAACTTGTAAATCAAAAACGACTGTTTCTAGTGATTTCTTGTGGGTAAACTGCAATTGATTAGTATAAAATAGAGAACTGAACAATTTTAATAGAAGAATCTCTTACCTATTTCAAATCGAAATTTCTAGAAGCACTAACATTAAACGACTCTTAATACCACCAACTATACGTCTTTGCGTTCAAAGTACAAATATACGTAGCGAATATATGATATTTAATAAACCTAACCTTCACATAAATTTCATATCGCTTTGATTTTAAACCCATGAAATGTTCAGTGAACCAAATTTTATAACATTCAATGAGGATATACGTACTTGTGCGACATGAATTCACGTCTACATTTTCATTTTGAGATAGTTATTTTTTTTAATCCCATCCATATACAAACATACATAGTCCCGAGAGTCCACAAGCTGGAGAGACTGAGGGCACATACCACGCAGAATAAATGGTCGCTTCAGCCTTAAGGTTCTAGATTGGACACTTGGGGTAGTTGGGTAGGTAAGCGAAGTGCGGGAATTCCGACAAGTGGACTGACTTTATTAAGTGATTTAAAGACACTCGAACCAGGCCGCTTCCAACTGGTCTTATTGTAAATCTACGGAGGAAATTTATGTCCAGCGGTGGACATCTTGCAAATAAAATGATGATGAATAGATATAAACTTGGATGATTAAGTTAATTATTTTGTATCATATGCTTAATAATTTATTTATTCTTAATTCCTCTAATCTTTATTATGTACATTTCTAATATCACTCTTGTTTATTATTTTCATTGTTCGTGTTCAGTATTTTTATCTGTTCATCTCATTTTATTACTTTTTATATTATCTATTTACAGAACTCCAAAGAAGTTTTGGCTACTCTCTTCTTTACTCACAGGTAAGACCAATTAGTCGGAATAGAAGCAGTCTTCATTCAGCCTGTTCCTAATATAACGTCATGTGTCCACCCATGGTGGACTTTCTGCGCTTGCAGTTCCATGATCTTCACTCCAGAACGCTAAAGTGAGGCCTGGTCACCGCCTAACCATTATGGATTCCCTATATAAATAGTAGAAGGCAAGTATATATGTACCATGAAATAAATAAACAGTTAATGACTTAAATGAATTTTTTTGTATCCTCATTCATATTTATTTAGTAAATTAATTTATGTTTTCTTTTGTAATAGCATTAAGCTAATACATTGTGTTACATTGATTCAGGATTAAAATTAGTGTAACGTAAAAACATGGTCTCGCGTCGTTGGGACGGTCGTAAATTTTTGTTATCCTAAAAGGCCTCTTACTAAGTAATAAAAATCTATTGCCCGAGTATATTCCGAGGGTTAATTGATTTAAAGTTCGTACAGTGGTTAATACTAAGTTAAGGTACTGTTTTTTTTTTACTTGAAATTACTGTATTATACCTATATAAATAAAGATAAACATAATTGTATATATTCTCAATGATCTGTTAAAATATGAAGAGCATGAATAATAGTAAAAATTAATAACTTTTGAATAATGTTGATTAAAATGTAAATGCCGATAGGCAAGAAGCATTTGTTCTTGACAAAAATAATAAAATTTGTAAAATAAAGATGAAGATATAAGTGCCAATAAGCAGAAAGCATTTGTCCATGTCGAAACAAATCTCTCTCGAAAGATGACGATAAAGATAGGAAAACCAAGACGCCAGGCAATAAGCAATTTTCCATGAAAAAATTTAATATCTCTCGAAAAAAAGGACAATTAGGTTTTTAAATGCAATAAATATGAAAAAAAAGACATTGTCCATGAAAAAAAGTGACTCTTGTATGTTGATGATGAGAATATAACTGCCTGAATTCCATGACTAAAAGTGACTATTGTAAAATGCTGATGAAGATGTAACTGCCTCTAGACAAAAAGTAAACGTCTATGAATAAAAAGAGGCTCTTGAAAAATGACGATGAGGAAAAACTTGCCAAAGAAAAAAAAGTATTTGATCATGACCAAAAAGTGACTCTTGGAAGACTGAGATGATGATATAGCTACCTATAGACAAAAAGTATTTGACCATGACAAAAAGTGACTCTTGGAAGATGACGACGAGGATGTAACTGCCCATAGACAAAAACTATTTGACCATGAAAAAAAGTGACTCTTGGAAGATGACGACAAGGATGTAACTGCCCATAGACAAAAACTATTTGACCATGACAAAAAAGTGACTCTTGGAAGATGACGACGAGGATGTAACTGCCCATAGACGAAAACTATTTGGCCATGACAAAAAAGTGACTCTTGGAAGATGACGACGAGGATGTAACTGCCCATAGACAAAAACTATTTGACCATGACAAAAAAGTGACTCTTGGAAGATGACGACGAGGATGTAACTGCTCATAGACAAAAACTATTTGACCATGAAAAAAAAGTGACTCTTGGAAGATGACGACGAGAATGTAACTGCCCATAGACAAAAACTATTTGACCATGACAAAAAAGTGACTCTTGGAAGATTGAGATGATGATATAGCTGCCTATAGATAGAAAGTATTTGGCCTTGACAAAAAAGTGACTCTTGGAAGATGACGCTAAAGGTAAAACTATGTATAGACAAAAAGTATTTGTACATGAAAAAAGGTTCTTGGTAGACGACGGCAAATATTAAAATAACAACATGGTAACTTTTAGCTTCTCTATTAGGCCTATTTTTGTCCAAGTTAAAAGTAATATCGCTTGAATGATAAACACAAAGAGGCAATTGCTACTATGCAAGAAGAATTAGTCTAAAACAAAAAAGAATAACTCTAAAAGGTTGACGGATGAAGGTGCCTATGCCTGGCAGTGGGCATCTAAGGGGTGAAACGATAAGGAAAAAATTATTTTAAGTATACAGGTAAGCACAGAGTAGAACCTCCGCCCATAAAACGAATACATGGTCTTTGCAAATATAAGTAAGAAAAGGATCAATATTTAGCCACTTCCGCACATACAGTGGTAGTCGTGCAATAAAATGCACTGCCCGCCAGCCTGCTGATAAATGCGTATGCGGCAAACAATGCGAATCACACAACCGCCACCGCCAAATTACTCATACACATACTTATTGAGACGCACGCCTGATTCCTTTAAATATTTGCAAATATATACGCTTTATGGTCCTACCCAAAATTAGAACCCTTAAAAATATATATTGCACCCTATATTCTAAATTATTAACTGTATTTTATACGCAATAAAGTTATTCAAATAAAATTAAGTTGCCAGAGATTAATAATAATCATTTGCAAAGCCATGAAAACTCGTCGATTCTATTTATGAGTTTAAATTTTACAGTAAATGCACATTATTTGTACATTATGTGATGGTAGTGTAGTTTGCAATAGTTTTCCGATAACATTGTCAATTATTTTGTCGTTCCATAATGTATCGACGCGACGTGTTGAATATTCATTAAATTTATCACTTTTTTATTATGATTACATTTTACTTTATTATATTTAAAAAAATTTACTAGGAGTCTATGCTTATTGTTGGAATGGACTTTTCTTACTGAATTTTTCTTATCAGAAATATATGTTTTTCACGTCTCTTCAAAGATAACTATCCAATCCTGTTCTTCAATTTATATGTAAGATTTATTTATACATACAGGATGATTAGTTATAGTTACCAAGGCTTTAAAGGGGTAAATGTATGTATATGCGTTTCTTGTGTTGTCAATAAATAATAATAGGATCCCAGAATCTGTTTGTTAAAGCATATATTAAGGGTGCTGGAAAGTAATGTGGTTTCTGCGTAATGACAATCAAATATCGACATATATTTGATTGTCATTAGGTAGCTTAGCTCATTACCTACTTGTAGGACGTTGTGTACTAGATGGCAAAAGGTTGTTGATAACGATGGTGAATGTATTTTTAATAAGTAATAAAGGCTCTGTGTTTTGCCACTTCCGCACATGCAGTGGTCAGAGTCTCTGTGTGTTTGGCACTAATCGGTGTAACATAACTCCTGAAGATGCCCCGTGGAGGAGTGAAACACGTGTTGAGTGATTTGACGGTGGCAGTTGTGTAATTAGCATTGGTTGCCGCATACGTATTTATCAGCGGGCTGGCAGGCGGTGCACTTTGTTGCACGACTACCACGGTATGGTGGGAATCGAACTCGTTACCTATGAGCGATGTCATTCTTTCTACTATCACTAAGTTACCAATTTCAAACATAACACTTCATTCTATTAATATCTGCGAGAACAACCTTGCAATAGAAATAAAAGCCAACGTTTCGCTCTTAGCGAAGAGTAATTAAATTTACGTCACATCGCCTCACGTTCAGCAATACGTTATTTTGCCACGTACCACGTAAACTGAGTTAGGTACGTCGGTTGCAAACCGAATTGTTACGTAAAGTAGTGTTTAATACAACGCCTGTGGTGTTAGAGCTGTATAAGTAACACTGGAATATAACAGGCAATGTGTAAATAAGTTTACGCGTACAAGTATTTGTCGGGATTTAATTTCCTGGTATTACGTTCATAGTAGAAGCCTTCCTAAGAGTTTATAGTAACGAATTGCACTGTACAGTATATTGCGTTTATTTAAATTAATTATGAAATCAACAAAGGATCAACTTAAACAGTCTGATGTACGTTCCCCTTCTCCTGAATTTAGAATACATTTCATAATAATAAATTATAAAGTTCAATGAACGGGCTTATCACGCGAGGCAATTTCTTCCAGACGACTATACTACGACTATACGACTATTAAACTATACGACTAAATAGTATGGAAACAGTAGAGGTATAAATAACAGGTAGTTAACTTGTATATATAGGCAAAACATACATACAAATATATGTACATACACACATACAGCATACTTTTATTCGTATCTTCTAATAATAAATACAATATACATACATAATTATTAATAAAAGCGTACAATAAAAGTAATCTTTATCGATTTTATTCATACTGTATTATTTATTTCTTTTTATTTATATATTACATGGTTCTATGAGTTTTAAAAATGAATGTTAATAAAATTTTAAATGAGTCAAACTTTTTAAGCTGTCAGTTGCTCAAATTTAATAATGCGAAATGCGTCCACTATATTTTAGAGGTAACATACGTAAATTTTTTGTTATGTAATTTTTAAATTAATTATTTATTATGTGTGTGTACATAAAAATCCGAGTAAATTAAAGACATATAGCGAGCCCATTTATAAGCAACAAACTTCAAAGTGATTACCTATTACATTACTATTACATTACTAATAACCTATTACATTACTAATAAAGTACACAATCGTATAATAAAATATTCCATTTTAATTTAATATCCGTGTATTCAAAATGTAAATGCGAAATATTTTATAAAAATGACAACGCACAGTGAAAATAAAACTATAAAAAGGTCGTTGTAGCCTTCAAAACAACGTGACGCATATAGACCCGGGTAAAGCAGAAAATGATATAAACACGGATAGCCCGGCATATCTACCCGGGTCTTTGTTGTGGGAACATAAATTATTTCGTAATTGGTTCATGCAACAGAATTGCGGATCCCATACTGTATGTGGAAAAAAAATTGTTATGCTTATACTGCTTTTACTTTATACTCGCTTCCGATTATAGCTTCTGGTAACATTCATTTATTTTTCGTTAAGCGACAAATTTGATTGTAGTTACTTCAGGAAAGTAACTACCTTTACACGGGGTACAGACAGCTACCATCAAGATTTTCTTTCCAGATGTTTAAGCACTCACTGTCTTCTTCTTCTTCCTTCCCTTTTCCCTTTATTTGGGGTCGGGTCTCCTTATCAATTTACGCCAGACCACTATCCTGGGTTGTCTCTGCATCAAGTTGAAGGGTTTCCAGTTTTATTTCTGATATTAGACCAACATGTAGCTTTTGGACGCCCTCTCCCTCTGGGAAATTCTGGGAAATAGTGCATACACTTTTAATTTTTTTATCTTTTTACAATCATCCTTTATGAAGGATATAGGAAAGTGACATCGCCTCGCTAGTTAGCCAAGAGGGAGGACGCCAGGACTTTCTGGATTACTGTACTAGGTAATCTAAACAGTTAAATAGAGATAAATATCGTGAACAAACTGAGAAAATATCAAATATAATTTGTGGCGAAGAAATGTATAAAATTGAATGATAATAAAATAATGGATGCAAAAAAAAACTTAAATTAATATATAAATTGTTTATTAAATATTATATATAATATATATATAAATTGTTTAGTAAATATTAATTTAATATCTAAAATGAATATTTAGAACTCCCACAGTATTCTGGATTTAAGACGAAAGAAGAGAGGCAATGTATATTAGACAAAAAGGTATGGTAAGAGAATGAGAAGCACAACAGAGGAATGGATGAAAGATTTTAAGAAAGACGAAAGTGGAGTGTGGAATCTCCCTGCTTATATGTGGCAAAGGAGCACGAGATGTTCTCAAAAATGGAGGCAACTTTTGTAGATGTGATGTCCACTGTGAATGAATTCAGGAACTTATAAAATTTGGAAACAAATTCGCAAGTCTACATGTTTCAGAGTATCAGCCAGCAAACAATATACTTACTTAACAGTTCTATTGATATATATGCGAAGAATAATCTAAACTATATTTCTATCTCCTATAACTTATCTTTTTGTTTTATGGCCAAATCTTTCACCACACAGTTTGATTGTGGAATGATTTACCGCTAAGTATAAAACGAGCTAAGTCACCACTTATTTAAATAAATCGTTAAGAACTATATACTGGACCTAGGATTATTTATTCGTAAATTCATTTTTTTTTCTTCTCTCTTTATGATCCAAATCAGTTTGATATTTTTTTATTGTATTATATTTATAACATGTATTATATTATACCTTACTTATTACAAGTATGTATATTAAAGTATATATGTAAAATGATTATCAAAAGATGCAAATGATACTTGTTTTAACAGCTCCTAATAGATACCGGACTGTTTGTATTTCGTGCGACAGAGATAACGACCTACGAAGCCGAAATTAGCCCATTGTCTCTTTCCAAAGGTCGATGTGCAATATCGCCGGGTACTATATGTTTTGTACACGTTAACTACCAATTATTTATACTTCTACCCTTTCCATAATATGCTTGTCTATAAGAGATTGCCTGGTGTGATAAGACCACCTGTTGAAGTCTTTTGTTTATTATTATGAAACTATTTAATGGAATTAGGCGTTACCACGCGGAAGTCCATCCTAAGTAAGAAAGGGACCAATATTTAGCCACTTCCACACATGCAGTGGTCAGAGTGGACAGAGTCTCTCTGTGTTTGGCACTAATCGGTGTAACATAACTACTGAAGATACCCCGTAGAGGGGTGAAACACGTGTTGAGTAATTTGGCGGTGGCGGTTGTGTGATTCGCATTGTTTGCCGCATACGCATTTATCAGCGGGCTGGCGAGCGGTGCATTTTATTGCACGACTACCACTGCATGTGCGGAAGTGGCTAAATATTGGTCCTTTTCTTACTTATTATGAAGCTTTTTAAATGTATCGTAGCGTGTATAATGTAGGATATTAAATATATAAATAAAATAAATAATCGTGTCCATTTAAAATCAGTTCAAACTTAGATAAAACTTGTTATCAGACAGTTCTGCTTCCTTACTTTACAAGGCATAATCAATTTTCCTTCTCATTTATCAAGCGAGCACAAGTTGAACACTATGGAAGAAATTGCTAGTTGTTACTTTACTCTCGTTTCAGTAAACTTAATCGTAGAGACGTTGACGCGGGTGGAGTCGTGTTTATACACATAATATGAATTTGTTTTAATTTATTTTACACTAGACATGTCTGAGAATTTATCCGCGTCGAATTTAACAAAAATATATATTTAGTTTATGTACTTTTTTCGTTAAAGAATTTTATAAGCCTTATTTAGTCCTCATTACATCAGCGACCTGAAAGTTCAGTAAGGTCATTTACAGGAGACAATTAAATCAGTTTAGCCATTTCAGAGATTAGCCGGAACAAAACCGACAGACAGACTGAGAAAAATTATAAAAAATATACATGTATATTTGTGCATGCGATTACAAACACTCCAATTGTATGTGTGTATATATATATATATATAGCTCAAACGTTTAAAATATTCCACACATTTTTTCAATCTCCATGTATAAAATGAAAACTTTGAAATATTTTAATTAATAATTAATTTTGGTTTGTAACTATCAGAATTTCAAAATGTTCTTATTATATTAACATTAAGTATAATATATATAAACATATATATATATATATATATATATATACATATATATATATATATAAGACTTCCTGCAATACAAATGTAAATTACTCTAAACTATAATGCTACTATTGCCTCGTAGTTTCGCTGCGAGATCTAAAAAATGAGGGGATCCGTAGAAGAACTAAGAACGTAGAAGAAGCTTCATGCGTAACTCCAAGAATATATCATCTGAAGTGGTGGTAGGCGAAAGTCGAAAGGTTCTCTAGGGTGGGCAGCCCACAAGTTGAACCAACGATATAGTTAAGGTTGCCGGAACACGTTGGACGCTAGCAGGGCAAGATCGGTCATCGTGGCGATTTTGGTGGAAGGCTGTACCTTATAGTGGGCATCTATCTACTACTAGTTATTTAAATTTTACTTTACGATTCATTGGAGTTATCAAAAAAGCGTGTTATATATTTATTTAGTGCGACAGTGATAATAGTACATAATTATTTTTTATGATATGATATTCGCATTTAAATCTTTATATTGTTTTATGACAGTATAACACTTGGGCGATGTATTATATTTTCTATTAAAGTACTCGCAGGACCAGCAGCACAGGACTGGTCATCGAGAACATCCTTAGAGCAGGCATATGCCTTGCAGATTGCTGAAAAGAAAAAGATAGTGGTACTTAAATCGCTGTGTCGTGCCGAAGAGAATGCATACGGCGTGGTAGTGTAAAATATTGGTCGCTTCGTTCCACCTATATTTTACAACTATGATTTATCCACCCATCGTTAGGGGAGATTTAATCCTTGCAGTGTATATATATATATATGTGTGTATATATATATATATATTTATATACAGAACTAGACCTGATTTTTACTATACTGATGTGCAATAGTTTAATAATTTTGTTTTGTCTTGAGTATACGACTCAATAATAATCTGATATATATTCATATATAGTACAAACCATTCATGTATCGATATGTCGAGTCCACATTTCAATAAGTTTTTTATTTGTATTACAGTTAACAAATAAATAATGAACGAAACATTACAGCTGCTTAGGTTTTACCAGCACGTAATACCTTCCCATCCGGTTGCAACTCATGAATAGTTAAAACACTCTGAACACCTGTGCAGTCTTGTGTGCAAGTACATAGAATAATTTTCACTTGCGGAATTATTAAAATGTTCATTTAGAATCATTAATGTGTACTTGAATCCAGAACGAATTCTCTCGCGTACGTATTTAAATTTTATAACTGTTATTAATATTTAAAAGGTGTTTGTAACTGCGTATTAAATGAGCAGACTTGTTAAAAAAAATTGTTGTTGCGTCGAATTAAGTGGAATGATTTAGGAAAAACATTATCGAATGTTATTTGGTAACCAACATTCGGGTTTATAAGTAAGAAAAGGACCAATATTGAGCAAATTCCGCACATGCAGTGGTAGTCGTGCAATAAAGTGCACCGCCCGCAAGCCCGCTGATAAATGCGTATGCGGCAAACAATGCGATTCACACAACTGCCAAACACAGAGTAAATTTAACACTAATCGGTGTAACATAACTCCTGAAGATGCCCCGTGGAGGGGTGAAATACGTGTTAAGTAATTTAGCGGTGGCGGTTGTGTGATTCGCATTGTTTGCCGCATATATCAGCGGGCTGGCGAGCGGTGCATTTTATTGCACGACTACCACTGCATGTGCGAAAGTGGCTAAATATTGGTCCTTTTCTTACTTATTATGAAACTTTTTAAATATATCCTAGCGTGTACAATGTAGGAAATTATATGCTTCCGGCACTTGTTCCAGGTCTTTCCAAATATATTATTTTTCCAAACGGCTGCGTTTGACCGATATTTTAAATTGCTTTCTTTGCGTACGGTACTGCGTGTATTAATCATTATTTTACATCGTGGTGGCGTGTTGAACATCGACGAATCGGTTCGAAGACGACTTTGTAGACCACCCTATTCTCGCAGTAGTAATAGGAAAAGTGACTCCGGGAATTTTTTTAACTCTAACGCAACGGGACCACATCACTAATGGCGTCCGAATTCAAACCGGCGTTCGGATTTCAATTCGAATTCCCAAGAATGATTTAAAAAAAAAATATTTTAGCATTAGTGGCCAGCAATATGCACCGTGAACTCTACAGAGTTTTTAATTTGTGCCAAGAGGAAGGTATATAAAGCCATAAAAATCTTATGTTTATTTCATAGATAAAATTATTCGCACATACCCGATAATAAGTTAAAGCGTAGTGTGTCTTCACCCTAATGTCCACCCAAGTTAATAATATAGGACGTATATTAAATACGTTATGGAAGTGACATCGATCAAGTTCAATTTGCGGATAATATACTTGAAATATATACCTTACGGAGTATGTTACGGTGAACGTTGAACGCTTCGAAAGACATCTATGGTAGCAATAAATCTAGACCAAATTGCTTCCTAGACCATCGCCGTTGAAATACTGCCAGATGTAACCGCCATCGGATACCGCATCGGGAATGAAGCTTACTCGATTAGGGTGTGAAAGCAATTCAATTTTAAAATTAAATAAAATACTACATTGAAGATAAGCTCATAATTCCATATACCTTTCTATGTAACTGTCTGTCATTTATGTAAGTTATAAATTGCAACAAAACATTAACAGCAGAGTGGTATACTAATATATTTTTGCCTCTAGTTTTTAGAAAAGGTTTAAGAACGACTCCACAGAGTTCTTTATAAGACGCTGAATGCAGACCACTTCCAACCCGTCTTATTTTTTTTATTTTATTTATTGGTCTCCGCTATTGGGAATTTCTCATACAACCCCTGTCTTGGATTCACAGGGACAATTTTTAATTAATCATTTATTCACATTCGTCTTATATTCTTATTCCTAGTATCTCTGATTGATTCTTCTTTTGTCTGTCATATCTTCCATTCCTTGCCTCTTATACTTCACCGTCCTCTCGGATTGCTATTTTACAGTTTTCTATTTATGTATTTATTTACTTATTCGGCATTGTATAACATTTTTATGATTTATTTTTATTGTTTTAAGTTATGTCTATATCACTGTATTATTATTGCTCATTATCTTTACTTTAATACATTTTGTTACCTCTTTGTTTCTCCAACCTCTCCTATTGAAAATATAAGGAGGTAGTCTATGTTCAATAGTCTGTTAAAAGTCATTTTTTTTTAATTTCACCTCCTATAGACGGTAAGGTTATTCGTTATCTTTGACTCCTTACCAACATACATCCGTTTATACCATATTTCAAAAGTCCACCAACGTTTTAAAGTGATAACTCATTATAATACCGTGCATAAATATCACAAATTCTAAAATAATTTATTTTAAGAACAAATCAATCACTTCCAGCCGCTGCTTTAGCTCACAAAGTGGTTTTTGTGATTTATGTTTTAAACGTCACAAAAACCACTTTGTGAGTTTAAATTAAAATATAATGACATTCGGAAGGCTGTTGCTTTGCATACTCTCGTCCGTGCGCTCCATATTAGTTTGGATGAATAATCAAAGCCTCTTTGCGTTAATGCATAATTTTCCCTTTTGTATCAAACTTCGCTTTGAAAATACAGTATTAACAATGAAAAATACAGGATCATTAAAAACGTAACGTATATCCTCATTATAATGTTATTATAATTATTTCAATTATTCAACAGAAATATTCGCTGTACGTTCTGAAAATAATAAATATAAAAGAAGTTAAGAATAATTTTACTGGCAAATTAAAGTGGCAGTAAGCAAGACACATATCGTGCAGAATAAATGACAGCTGTGGTCTTTAGATTCCAGAATAAAGACCACAAACTTCCGCCTACAAGGACAACAGGTGACCGTGTTAAGGTTATCAAAAAATGATGGATACGATATTTAATGGAATTAGGCGTTATTTTGCAGAAGTCCATCCTAAGTAAGAAAAGGCCCAACATTTAGCCACTTCCGCACATGCATATGTATGTGTATGTGTAACATAAATGCTGAAGATGCCCTATGTAGGGGTGAAACACGTGTTGATTGATTTAACGGTGGCAGTTGTGTAATTTGCATTGTTTGCCGCATGCGCATTTATCAGCGGGCTGGCGGGCGGTGCACTTTTTTGCACGACTATCACTGCATGTGCATGGCTAAATATTGCTCCTATTCTTACTTATGATGGAGAGATGCTGATGCGACCTACTTCTAACCAGTCCTACCAGAAATCAATGAACGATTCCTGCGTCTAGTGTTATGGTGATGATGGGCCTATTTATATTATATGGTCTCTTTTTGGGGCCTCTTGTTCCCCTATCGTAAAGCTATGACTGGAACGTATCAAAAAGTTTTTAATCATAATTTTTGTTTGCATTCTCTACTCTCGTTTTTTTACAATCTCTATCGCTTTATCCCCTTTCAGACTTCGCGTTTTCTTGTATTATCTTTTCTTTCATGCACAACCCTTACACACATCGCCTCTCATTCTTTGCCACATTATTTGATACCACAGTTGGTTGCAATTTGTTTCTATACTTACTATTATTTTTGTTAATTTATTATTTATTACAGTTCTTAGCGTTTCACTTTATCCGTCTTTTTAAAAAAAATTGATAATCAAACCCTTTACAATTCTCTATCTCCAATAAGATCTATATCTCCGGTTCAATTTCTCCGTTCTTTCTCTATGGAATACGGAACTGGTGATTGTCCTATTATGATGATGATTTGTATGTGATAGAAATAGAGATGTATAACAGTAAAATCTCTTTATAACCTGCTGAAGGATTAAGGTCTTTTAAGACCGAAGATTAGCTTATTTTTGAACCGGGCTTTCAAAGTAACATTTCCAGAATCATTTAATACTTAGCTAGATACTCGTAGATAGAGAAGGCTTGGTCGGTGAAGATAAAGGCTAATATACTGCAAGGAGGCATCTTTAAACTTACTGTTGTCAGTCATGGATCTCCGGTCTCACTCCCTACTGTAATTTATTTATTTAATATTTAATGTTTCTATTTCGATTCAATTATAATTAATCACTTTTACGCCAAGAGCGTCATGTATGTCATAGATTATACTAACAATCCCAGTGTAAAAAAGGTATGGGGTTTTCAAATACGTCGTCATATGAGCTTATAACATATTGTCAGTGTATTTTTAGATCACTTTCATAAACTCCCGCAATAGTTAGACTCATTTATTCCTTAGTTCTATTATCTAAGTCCAAAGTTTTTTTTTTTAAATTTGTAAAATGATTATTGAATTTATTATTCTATATATCTAATAGATTTAGGCGTTACTTTGCGGAAGTCCATCCTAAGCAAGAAAAAGACTAATATATAGCTACTTTCGCTATGTAGCAGTAGTCATGCAATAAAGTGCACCGCCCGCCAGCCCGCACGTGCGGCAAACAATGCGAATTACACAACTACCACCGTTAAATCACTCAACAATTGTTTCACCCCTCCACGGGGCATTCGATTAGTATTACTACTCGGTATTTGGCACTAATCGGTGTAAAATTACTCCTGAGGATGCATGACTACTGCTTCATAGCGGAAGTAGCTATATATTAGTCCTTTTCTTACTTATTATTCTATGATTTTTAGTTAGTATTATAAAGAATTGCGTGTTAGTTAAAATAGAAAATTGCAAAGGAGATTACTAACTTTATGCTTATAATTTAAACCTATAACCACTTGTCTACAAAAAAGAAACCTAGGGTAGCTAAATTTAATAGAAATAAACTTAGAAAATTAATCTCAATTATTGTTACAATTTTAAATCTATTTACACTAAGTTAATATTTTCAAAGGGATCATTTAAATAATATACGTTTCGTAAAATATAATCTTTGAATATGGAACAGTAAAAACATTTCAACTACTCGTTGCGTCTAATAGAGACCAATAAGAAAAGTAGTCCGCCCGGAGGTCGATCGACAAATAATTCTCGAAATTACCATCATACGCCTCGTACGGAATGTTTACGATGCTACGTAAGAAAATATTTTCCCCTACCTCTCTTAGGCTTATTATTAAAATTTATTATTTACGAACCAGTAACCTTAATTTATGTAGTTTCTTGATAACAATCTTAATAAACAACTTACGTAACGATTAACGGTTTTCGCTTATGTCGTAGATATTGCATATATATAAAACGGGCAATGAAAACTGCCTTAGTCCCTTTAACGTCTGGGTGACAGATACAGAGGAAGTCGTTTCCTATGTTAGGTGGAGATGGATATAAGTAAATTAAAGTAAAGTAGTAGGTTCTGTTCTTCACGACTTGACTTAAAGAAGAAGAGAAGGCTTTTCTCACCCGAGACGAGGCTTCAGCTGTGTGAAGGATCCCAGGTTCCTACCGGATAGTGATGATGGTGGAATATCACGAAAGAATTAGGCTGTGCTATTTTCATATAAACAAAGGTTGCCCCGTGTGTGGACATTCGAAGAAACTTCCATCACATAAATCAAAATAATAGTAGTGTATTCATTTTAAGAAAATTTTGACCCATCCTGTGGCAATATCAGCGTTGTGGTTGGAGTTCGCGCATTAATTTGAATGGGTAGTAAAAGATAAAAGGCTCCCGACCTAAACTCACGTAAGAATTATTCTCTCTTTCCTTTGACTCTGTTACTTTTTATTTCTATATAATTTTCTGTTTTTTCAGTATTCGTCTTTCTTTCACTTTCTTTCACTAATTTCTCTATCTCACCCTCCCTCAATCCCCCCTATGATTTCTCTTATTCAAACCCCTCTCTGATTCTCTCTTATTCTCCTTTTTTTCCCTTCCGCTACTTTCCACAGCGTCTATTAATCTCTTTCTGGTAAACTCTATCTCACACTTCTTCACTCAATCTCTCCGTTCTCTGATTTCTTTCTCATTTAGAGCGATATCTCTATCCAATTACTCCGATGTAGCTAATAGTCGAACTAAACGTAAAACTTATAGTAAACTATATATATCTTTTCTGTTACATTGTGACATTACTATAAAAAATACAAATTATATGGTAGAACCCATTTAGTAGCCATTTTAAAACACTACTTGACATGTTTAATACTGGTAATATTTATATTACTGTATGATGGATAAAATATACACCACCGTGGTATTTGCCTAGACGGTCTCTTGCCAAAGAGAACTACCATCAGTCTAACCACAGTATAAAACATTCTTTACAAAACCAGCGTATTTATTATTTTACAACAACCTCTCCCTGTTGAAGGCTTTCGAAACAGGCGTCGTTATTTATGCTGAAGTTTAATCGTTAGAACGCCAAGCAGTACCGGGACGGATTGAGAGTAGCATGAAAACAACAAATTGAACTGCCACTAAATATAACGAGGTGAGTTTCAACTCCTAACTAGGAGTTTTGTATATTATTTAATTGATGTGAGGTAGTTACCGGCAAAAAGACCAATGAACACTAACTTCCTAGTCTTTTTAGTAGTCAATTCTCTTAACCATTGACACCGTGTAAAGAAAAATTTCGAAAACGTCGAAGTTCTGAAACGAATCAGCCATATACGCGCACTAATGCTCACACTAAAACGAAGGAAAATCGCTTACTTGGGACACGTTCTTCGACACCAACGATACAATCTCCTTCAACTTATCATAATGGGAAAGGTCGCTGGTAAAAGGAAGGTTGGTAGGAGAAAGAAGTCGTGGCTTCGTAACATTAGAGAGTGGACCGGAATCGCCAGCGCTGCTGAGCTATTACGCAGAACCAAAAATAAGGAAGAGAGCAGGAAGCTGATAGCCAACCTCCACTAGTTGGAGAGGCACTTCAGAAGAAGAAGATAAATTCAAAAGGTCACGAGATGGCAAAGGCAAGGTAGTTGGAGGATCGATGACATAATGAAGCTTGTCGGAAGTCGTGCATGCGAGTTGCGTAAGACAGATCATAGTGATGATCTTTAGAGGAGAAACTTACCTTTATTTCCAGTACAAACCTACTTTTATATTTTTCTTACAATTGTTGGTATTTATGCTCATAGACTAGATCAGAGTTCCCCAAACTTTTTTGTGTCGTAGACCCCTTGCCATGTTTTTCCGTGTTGGGTAGAGCTCCAACTAACCTGATATTGATTTCCTGTAAATTTCTAACTATAGTGAAGTTTAGTGTTAAGAACTTAAAGTAAAAACACTTGTTAGTTTATACATTTATTAATTGAATTTAAATTAAAACTGCTCAAAATAAAATTTTGTATCTGTTATGTAAAATATACGTAACATTAAATAATAATAAAATTAACTATAAATAAAATAACATAAGCAATAAATTTTTTACTTCATAGGTACTTTCATAAATAATGTATATGTTTTGATATTATAAGATAGTATGATGTAAGTAAATAGGTACTATCAGTGTATGTGTTGAGATACAATATCGTGGACACCCATTTTCATTTCATGGATCCCTAATTTTTTTTCGCTGACATAGACCCCTTGTAGGTTGTCATAGACCCCTAGGGGTCGATATAGACCACTTTGGGAATCGATGGACTAGATTATCATATCTTGATCTTTCCAGCCTATAGATTCTCACTACAAGACATAGGCCTTCCCCAAAGATGCAATGCCTGCATCCAGCTACTTCTCGCGTCGGCGGTCATTTCATGATCGCCTCTCAAGAAGTTTCAGCTCAGTCATTGGCTGCAAGAGTAATGTGCTTTGCCCACTTTAGACTAGCAATTCTTAGAGACACTTAAGTGACCCTGGTTCTATTGTAGATCTCCTCATTTCTAATTCGATCTCGCAGCAAAAATCCGAGCATTGCCCTGTCCGTTGCTTTCTGGGTGATGTTGAGTCTTATGAAGTCTTTCGTGACCACTTCGAGTGTTCGTATGTTATCACCGGCAACAAAGATTGGTCAAAGATCTTTATTATCAAACATTGTGGTATTTGACATATATATTTCAGCCTAATCACTGTATAAAAAGGGTGATAGGAAATAGGTGAAAAAAATTTAAAGCTTTTTGTTGATAACTTTATATTCCTAATAGATCCAGGCGTTATTCTGCGCAAGTCCATCCTAAGTAAGAAAAGGACTAATCTATAGCTACTTCCGCTATGTAGCAGTAGTTGTGCAATAAAATGCACCGCCCGCCAGTCCGCTGATAAATGCGCGTGCGGCAAACAATGCGGAACATAACTACCACCATTAATTTATTCAACACGTGTTTCACCTCTCCACGGGGCATCCACAGAAGTAATGTTACACCGATTAGTGCCAAACACCGAGTCCCTATATTTCCTATATATATATAAATATATATATATATATATATATATATATATATATACACATATATATATATATATATATATATATACACACACTGTATACGAATGTAATATCGAAAAAAAAATCAAACATATTAGTTACTTCTCAGAAGTGACGATTTTATATCGATCTACTAAACTTGCATTCACTATGTACTGACACGAAACTTTTCTTTAATCTAGGATTGCAAGAAAAGGTTTCTTTCGTAGCGAAATTGTATATATCGGTGTATGAAATAATAAATAAAGAGTTCCATTTTGTTAATAATCTTTTTCATCTATCTGCGATATCAAGTATTTTTCTTTCATAATCTTATATAAACAGGGAACGTTAATGCTGCCAACCGTATAGTAGTGAAAACCTCATTTCAGTTGACTTTGATATACTGAAGATAAATTACAGTTGCCGGCATAAATAATGCATCGTGAACCGTAACTGACTAATAATATATAGATTCATAGCTGTAAGAAATGGTTCGACACAAAGATATATACATATAAATAGTTTGTCTTCTTTATTTAAGTTCTTAAAGAAACTTTTGTACATGGTGACCTAATAAGAATATTTCTCGCAACTTTTTTTGTAGAACAAAATTCGAATTTTGAAAATCGTAAGCCTACTGTAGGAAGGTACATGACGTAGCATATACCTTGATATTTTATTTATAAATCATTAGATCCTATTTATTATTGTATTAGAGCGAAACTACTAAAGTAATTTTTGTAACGAGTAACGAAACAGTACTAAATATAATAAGACTCGGGTCCTATTTTGTAAAATATATTCACTGTAACTTGTGTTCTTTTAATTTTTTTTTCTTATATTTAGAACGTATAATCTGATATATATATTGTTGTATCACGGTGTGCGTGATTGAACTCCTACGAAACGGCTCGACCGATTTTCGTGAATCTTAGCGTGCATATCGGCTAGGGAGGAGAATCGGACATCTACTTTTCATCCCCCTAAAAATTAAGGGCTGTCCACCCTTAATTTTTTTTATTTTTAGATAATTTTTTTTTTGTTTTTACTTTTTTGTGATACAGCATACAAAAATACCTAAATTTTCACCCCTCTACGATCAACCCTTATTTTTATATGTTAATTAAAAATTTTAGTTTTTTTTTTTTTCAAAACAACGTTTGTGGGATCTGCTAGTACTATATAAACTCAAGACTATTAGTGTTATCATTATAACATAAAGTATAAAAATTGTTTTATACATTAAAATAATACAAAGGATGAAAAATAGATAAGCGTAAATTGAAATACGAAATCTCCTTTTTTTCAGCCGATAGATGCAAATTGAATTACAATAACCGTTCTTGAATTTCCCGTATCCAGTAATTGTCCGCAATATTGACTATGTCATCGTTCCACCTAGTGGAGGCTTTAGCGCAACAAGCCGCGTCTACTAACTCGTAGTCGCCACTAGAGAACCTTTCCGCCCCAACTGCAATTCTACTTGCAGTTTGCAGCAATTCAACGACACAAACCAAACCGAACACCTTGGTTCTAAACTCCGAGAATTAAATAATAATTTAATAGTTTAATTTAACAATTTCAAATTAAAAGCTGCGTTTAAAATACAAATATTAATCACAATAATTCCAAATTTGAACATCAAAAACTAAGAGATATCAATTAAAAACAAATCAAGTATTAATTAAAAAAAATATATTATAAATATATAATTGTAGCAATTATCTAATATATTCAGGCGTTACCTCGCGGAAGTCTAATCTAACTAAGAAAGGCACTAATATATAGCTACTTCCGCTATGCAGCAGTAGTCGTGCAATAAAGTGCACCGCCCGCCAGTCCGCTGATGCACGTGCGGCAAACAACGCGAAACGCAACTACCACCGTTAATTTACTCTACACGTGTTTCACCTCTTCACGGGGCATCCTCAGGTGATGTTACACTGACCAGTGCTAAACACCATTATTTCAGTATAATTCGTCAAACAAAACAACCTTTCTCTAATAGTCGTCGTCGACGTTTCATGCCATAGACACCCACTACAGGTAAAAGATCATCAAAGATATCTATAGAAGGATATACCATGATCGCCACGCTTGGCAGGTGAATTGGCGATCGCAGTGTGATGTTATGGTACGCAGATGCTGCAGTCCGTCCTTTAAAAACATGTTTGTGAGCAGTGGCAATTGAAGTGAATTATATAAAATTGTGTCCTGCGATTCGAACGCAAGACCTATGATCACAAGTCTCAATACTCTACCGCTGCACTACTATTGCATGAACATTAAATTTTACCATATATTTATGTATGTTATTTAATTAGTGATCGTCTCATATTAACTCGTTTATTAGTACAAATGATTGTACTATCTTTAATTTAAATTTTTAATTCCTTTTTAATTTATAATGATAAATATATACAATTATATATTTCTTTTATTTAATTAATTATAAATAAAATAATAATTTATTTGTAATTTTAGTAAATATATTGTATTTAATCGTGTTTTAACAAACATATTAGGGAGCTCAGTTGCATGAATGACATTGATTTATGCTTTCAGTGCTTTTATTGTCGCTTCTTTAATATTTTATATTTTTAATATTATATAATTTTGAATTTAACTGTCAAGAATGTACGGAGAGAAAGAAAAATAAAAACAAAAACATGAAAAAAATATTAAACACATTAAAAGCCTCGTCCCGACCTAGATAGGGGTTAATTAGAGTTCCCCAATAACAAAGTTGTATTAAAAAGTTATACAGTATGGCGCTGTAAAACAACTGGTTCATTCTTTTTCTGTAACATCATAATAACTGATTGACGACATAAGGCATACACTTCCGTCAAAGATCATCACGATGACAGATGTTGCTCTGCCCGTATCCAATGACTCACCCACCCACATGACCATAACTACCTCAGTAAGAAAAGGACCAATATTTAGCCACTTCCGCACATGCAGTGGTAGTCGTGCAACAGAGTGCACTGCCCGCCAGCCCGCTGATAAATGCGCATGCGGCAAACAATGCGAATTACACAACTACTACCGTTAATTCACTCAACAAGTGTTTCACTCCTCCACGGGGCATCTTCAGGAGTAATGTTACACCGATTAGCGCCAAACACACATATTGTTGCACGACTAACACTGCATGTGCGGAAGAGGCTAAATATTGGTCATTTTCTTACTTAGGATGGACTTCCGCATGGTAACAACTGATTGCATTAAATAACTACCTCGTCGATCCAACTAGTGGAGGCTTACCAACTCCAGTAATTGATTTAATAGAATGTTTTTTCAACGGGTTCTTTCCCAAAAATTACATAAAAAAACCTTACACTACTAGTGTCCCTTAAACTATTTATTTATAACTAATATGACACAAATGTTAATGGAATTTAACTTAACATTGCATACGAGTTTATGAATCATAACGAAAAGAGCATATTTGAAATTGAACACGTGAAATTACCGCCATTAAAAATTTAATAGGTTTTTTTCATAGTGACTCTTTGATAGACGCTCCAAAAAGCACTAATTAAATTCAACTCGATTTGAATAATAAATTATTTTCATAATTATCTTTAAAGACGAACGGCCGGGAGTAGGAAATTATTAAAAAATTAATGAAGTAAATGAGATTTTAATATTTTGAAATATGCGCAACCGATTCGAGAAAACCGGTGGCCAGTGTTTTTAATTGGCAATTTCAATCCTACGGTTTATCTACAAAACGATCGGCGGCGAAGGAAAACAAAATTTTAATCAGATTAAGACTTTCAAAAGAATAATTTAAATTTGGAAACCAATTCACAATGGCAACGCCTACAATTGGAAGAATTACCATGACGTTATTTTTTTATGTAAAAAAGGACTAATATATAGCTACTTCCGCTATGTAGCAGTAGTCGTGCAATAAAGTGCACCACCCGTCAGCCCGCTGATAAATGCGCATGCGGCAAACAATGCGAATTACACAACTGCCACCGTTAAATCACTCGACACGTGTATCACCCCTCCACGGGGTATCCTCAGGAGTAATGTTACACCAATTAGGGCCAAACACCGAGTGACTACTCATCAAGCACTAATCGGCGCTAAGCGCAAGGTTTATTAATTTATTCATGTTATTACTCATTAAGCATCATTAACAATGAACGTTTATGTCGAGTTCTTTTGTCATGTCTGCGTTCCGTATTTCTAACCACTGCGGGCACAATACTTTTTTTGTTAAATCATTCTTGCGTGTGCAAATTAAAATTCGAACACTGATTTGAATTGTGCGCCAACAGTGATGTAGTCGCTGCCGTTACGTTAGGGTGTGCGTGTAAATTGTAAGTACTCTTTGGATATGTGTGAATATTTGACCACTCTGGTCTATCATCTCTCTCGTCAACGTGCACAGGTGGTAACTCGCTTCCACCCGCTAAATGCATATACTTCATCGAAAGGAGATCACATACATGCTCGAGCGATAACATAATTTGAAAGGAAAATATACTTATAATAGCATCCTTTCAACACAGCAGAACCCCTCTTAATTGATAAAAGCCCACAATAACAGACAGGAATTTTGTGATCACTTATACAAAGGTTCTAAAACATTCATTAGTTTCAGTAATTCATTCTTAAGCTTTATTAATACTTAAATGGTGTACATTGTCGTAGAATTATTGTTCGTTTTCATTTCATGAACTTTTTAAATTTATTTTATGCTAATTCCAGGAAATGAAAGGATTTTTTTACGACTGCGTACACAATCGCTGACAAATCAGTTGTAAAGTTAACGAATACTAGAGAAAGGTATAAGAAGGTTATCTTCTAGGCAAGCATGTATCATTGTAGACCTGGTCAACGCTTAACATCAGAGACAAATGCTCTACTCATAAACAATGTAAAAATCTTCATTTCTATGGCTACCCATACTTGAAACGATGTTTCAGCTCTAAGAGGCCCGTTGAAAAGCATAATCCACAACGGTCGTCAGACATTCCTAGGCTTCTGTACGAAGGTTGTAAGATCTTCGGTAAGAGCCAACAAATAAAGACTACAATTAAAATGATTTATATAAAACAAAGACATCTATGAGGGAAACAAAATAATATTAATATTAAACCAAAATAGAAAAAAATATAAATGTAGGATCCTGCAGAAAAAAGCGATGAAAGTGACTTGATGTACAAAAGGAAAGGTAGGAAAAGGAATGCAAATGCAAGATATTGTAAATAGAAAAATGAGAAGGAGATATTAAGAGTTATGATAGAGGAGAATGACATGTTACCAAAAACGGGGGCCATATGAAAAAGGCAGAGTACTCCCTCAAAGATATTTATGAGGGGATATACCATCCTGTCAAACTTGACGATTGGAGAAAGGCAATGTGGTACACCGATAACACTGCTGTCTGTACTCTGTATAATAATGTAATTAATGCACAAAGTGTGATTTAAAAAGTTTGTATCTCGAGAATCAAACCCGCTACATATCGTCTCAAGTCTCAGTCCTTACCAAGAGACTATCACTATACGGATAAATAAGGCATACTTGAAAGCATTTCTATTTTTTTCATATTTCTATCCGCTCTTTTGCACAAGATAATATGACAAAGATAACATGTACTGATTATGTTACAATAATTTTTAATTCACCAAACTCTTCTGAGACTAACTCTGAGAGTCTTAAATCAAGTCATTGGTTTACATTTCTCATTTCTAATTCCTGTGTTACAGCTAAAATTATAGTAATGATATATCCTAAATCCCCTCACACTAATATATTTTAGTTTGAATGGCCTCAATCATATTAAAATCTAGATCTTTTTAGCACCTAGACTCTACTCTACTCTACAGAATCAAATGAACCACGTCAACTAAAAAACTTAAATAAGTGTATAAAATACATTAAATATATTAAGAGACTATTTTATCTTTCGTATTATAATTCCAACCTTTATCATCTGTATTAAATAGGGGTCGGGTTTGCCAAAATTGCTATATTTGTTTCATTTGTTCGACAATGACGGGCGACACAATTGTTTAGTAATATTTCCACAAAGATTAAAAACTAAGTAATTTAATGACTCTGGGAACAAAGAATCATTAAAATTATTAATTTTTGTCACCTCTTTACAAAAAGAAAATTTTATAAGAAATGTAAATAATTTAATGGAATCAGGCGTTACCTTGCGAAAGAAAGAAAAGGACCAACATTTAGCCACTTCCGCACATGCAGTGGTGCCAAACACAGAGTCACACAGGGGCACTAATCGGTGTAACATAACTCCTGAAGATGCCCCGTGGAGGGGTGAAACACATGCTGAGTAATTTGGCGGTGGCGGTTGTGTGATTCGCATTGTTTGCCACATACGCATTTATCAGCGGGCTGGCGGGCGGTGCACTTTGTTGCACGACTACCACTGCATGTGCGGAAGTGGCTAAATATTGGTCCTTTTCTTACTTAAAATGTAAATAAATAAAACCTTTACGAAACGAACCGGTTTACGCGACGTAGGTAAGTCATCCATTTTGTAGACTGAAGATATGGTCAACGTCGCCAAAAGTCACTGGATCCGTTCAACGCGAGACCACTCATTGTGACGATCTTAGAAGTAGATATAAACACGTATTTCAGAGTGATCACGTTATTAACGCTATCTTAAATCTATATAAAACTTTTTCAGTTCAGGAATTGCGGGGCGTCAATAATAAAATAATATGTTATAATATTTTGATACCAATTATTTTTAAAAATGTTTTTATTTACTCCAGGATTTTTATGGTAAACAAAATCATTCCATCTTTACTATTTTGATTAATTTTGCATGTGTATTATTTACAATAATTTTCCCTATGCTTGAAGGCAATACGAAAATAAGTTGAACTAACTTAGCTATTTCATTCGTATGTTTAATTCGGCTAAAAGGTCTAAACACACTATTCACGGCTCATGGAATCCCGTACGTAATTTCGATTCGATTTATTTCGATAACAGTCGGTGAAAAGTTTTCGATGTAACTTTCACAAGGACCCCGGGGCTTTATAACAAAGGGAGGCCCTTTTTTGTTGTTCGAAGATTGATTTGTGTAAGTGTTATCACAGACGGCGCCGCAAGCCATGGATATATAGTCACCGGCAATTAGACTATAACATGTACCTAGTTAAGAAAAGGACCAATATTTAGCCACTTCCGCACATGCAGTGGTAGTCGTGCAGTGAAATGCACCGCCCGCCAGCCCGCTGATAAATGCGCATGCGGCAAACAATGCGAATCACACAACCGCCACCACCAAATCACTCAACACGCGTTTCACCCCTCCACGGGGCATCTTCAGGAGCTATGTTACACCGATTAGTGCCAAACACAGAGTCATTGCACAACACAGTCATTTTCATTGCACGACTACCACTGCATATGCGGAAGTGGCTAAATATTGCTCCTTTTCTTACTTAGGATGGACTTCCGCGAAGTAACGCCTGATTCCATTAAATGTACCTAGTTGTTTCAGACCCTAGGCGCCCACTACGAGGTTCACTCCTCCCGGAAAGGTATCTATGGGTGATATACCATAATCATCACACTTGGTAGGCGATAGTAGTATGGGGTAACCAAAGAACGCTGCTGCACATATTCTGGAAACTTGTTTATGACCCGGAGCAATCCCATACAAATTAAAAATAAAAATGTGAATCATATATGTCTCTCGGGAATCGAACTCAAATCACTGCTCAATATGTACGTTAAGTTTAAATGAATCTACACAAATAAATATAATTAAAATTTTTATTGACATATGTAGATTCATTTAGTTATGTTAATTTCAAAATTATTTTAAAAAAATGTTTAAAATTGTCAATAATTTCTAAATTATGAATATAAAAAATTAACTCAAACAAATGTTTTCTTTCGAATAATTAAACTATTGAAAGGTTCAAATTTCTTTTTTTTAATCATTTATTTTAAATCTTTTAAACTCAAAATTTTTAGTTTAAAAGAGAACGAATTCTTTTAGGGAATCTTGCTGTACATAATGTATTAACTATTTCACTAATAGTCCTATTGGATATCAACGGGGGGGGGGGGACCTAGCATTAGACGTCTTGCGACTGAAAGACGGTGGTCACAATTTTGTTTCTCTAACATAAATCTTTGACCCTGACACACCGGCTTATTGCAACTAGTATATTTCATATGTCCTATTTTTGATGTGTATCAAATTTTTGTTGAATTCTCTCTATATTTATTAAACTGTACGTGATTAGAGACGAAGGTTTCAAACAGTTATCGATATGAAAAGAGCCTTCAATATAGCCAGCCTTTTTTTAATGATTATCAAATTATTTATCGATTTTAACATAAATATAAAATTGAATAAAGTAAATAAGACGATAAAACAACAATGCCTAAATTTATTTTTAAATTTGCAAGTAATACCTGGTTAGAAAAGATGTAGTGGTTGGTGAAGAAAAGCCTAAAACAAAGATTGTCTTTATTTGATGACTATCAAATTATTGATCAAAAATAATATTAATATCAAATTGATATTTTTATTAAACTTTAACAAATTCAATATTGGACGAAAAGGACGGTAAAATATTTTTGCCAAAATTTATTTTTAAATTTGCAAGTAAAAACTGTACGGATAAGACGTGGAAAGGTTTTATTAATATTCCAGAAGCGACATGAACGCCAGATAGATCGTCCATGACAGCGCGAATTCCAGATCGTACGTATGGAATGTTGCGGAATCGCCTCAGTGGATTTTCGTAGAGTTTTTGTAGTTACGTAAATGAAAGCTATACCCGTATTAGTTTTGTTTGCTTTTTATACACATTGATTATGAAAAGGGGCATATTATGTTACTCCAGTAATAAGGATTTAAAATAATTATCCATTAACATTTCGTGCAATCTGTTCAATTTCAACCACTAAAATACAAAATATGTTTTGAATACAAAAAAGTAGTATTAAAATACACATATACATGAAACTAGTGCAGCCTAATGTAACTAACGGCACAAAACAATTTTTTATCTATACCTCGTTCCATTTTTGAAATTAGTACGTTAGTTTATACTATTGTTTAATTAATTTTTATTTATAATCATTTCAATGATTTACTTTCCTAAAAAAATAATGTATGTGTATAATTATTATCATGTGTGAGAGAAAGAGGGAAAGAGAGGAAGGGAGGGAGAGATAGTTCAAAACTTAGCAGGACTTGCACAATATAATACAAACTTTTTCTTCGCAAAGTTTACTAACAATTTAATATTTTTAATTCCATATAAAAAAATCATTATAATGATTGCAAAATAAAATAAATCAAACAAAATAGGATAACCTGACGTACTAATTTCAAAATTGGTACATGAGTTAGACACAAAAATTTCGTTTAGTAACTTTAATCATTTGAATTTCAAAAACAAATAACTTCACTTAAATTCAGACATTGTGTAAAGCCTACTATAGTGTGAAAGATTTTTAAGTAATAATAAGGCCTTTAAATGATTCGCTCTACTGCCGTATTAAGTATATTGTAAAGGCGAGAATAAAATACAACCCGTCTGATTTCGTTGCAGGGTTTATTAGACAGATGCAAATGATCACTGAATTTGATTTTAAGTTGATAATACGAATAAATAAAAGCTTAAATAATCTTAAAGAAAAACAAGTTAAGAAAAGCTCGGGAAACGAAAAATAAGTATTTTCATATTCCTCTCCTTTTCCGCTCAAGCAATAAGGGAAACGTTCCGACATAACGAATGTTATGTTACTGCGCCTTCTACTCCTTGATACTTATTATAGACAGACGAATATTTCACAAAACAGCCATTCCATCGCTCACGGGCGGCCAATACGATTCTGCGTGGAGCAAATACATAGGCTTATTGCTTTGGCTTTGGCAACTTTTTATATACGTTTGATGATGTCGGCACTTTGTTTGTTTTATATTAACGGGGCAATTGAATACGCATTAGTATATCAAAAGTTTAGTACGTAACCAAAACTGAAACGTAATATAAAAAAACAATTAAAATTGGTCAAGACAAGATGTCTTTGAGACCATCAGATAATCTGAAATTAAAAATACCGGCGCATTCTTTCTCGTTTATGGCCAAATCTTTCACCACGCAGGCCGTTCGATTGTGGAATGATTTACCGCTGAATATAAGACGTGCTAACTCACTACCTATTTTCAAGGAAATGGTTAAAAACCATTTACTAGACCTATAATTATCTATCTCTTAATTCATTTCTTTTTCTTCTTGTTTCTTTCTGAGGCAAGTGCAATCAAACCAATATTGATCGAAGTCAGTTAGATGTTTTTATTTATTATTGTATTATATTTATAATATGTATTAAACCTTATTAATTATAAGTATATATGTTATATACGTATGTATGTATGTCTATATGTTTATGTATGTTTATGTTCATTTGTTTGTGAATATGTATTTTTTGTACACGTAAAATACCCTTTATTAGTACTTTTACCTATTCCATACTATGGTTGTTTGTAAGAGATTGCCTTGTGTGATAAGACCGCCCATTGTACTTTTTTGTATATTATTGTAAAACTTATTAAATGTATTTTAACGTGTACAATAAAGAATATTAAATAAATAAATAAAATTAATTACAAATCTAAGTAGCGTAAGGCAACCCACTCGTAAGATAAAGTCACCGGTCGCCATCAAGCAAGTCCACCTATGAAATTGAGTTGATAGCCCCATCGGTAGAGAACTAAGACTAGACTAGAGGTTCGATTCACACTTTGCCCATTAAATATTTAAAATTGCATTGCTCACAAACAACCACACTGCGATAGCGTAGCGATAATGGTAAATCCCGCATAGAAATCCTCAGGGAAGGCCTGTATCTTGCAGTAAGGCTATATCTCCTTCTGGATAGGGCTCATTGTTGCAGCCTTTATTTATCTTAAGGCTCTAGCATCAGTCCTGCGGTATGTGACTGCCCAGGTTCAAGCGGCTGTTATTATAATGTTGTGTTTTTTCAGTATATTCGATCTATTTAATATGTATAAATATATAAACTAAGATTTATTCTGTTGTTGAAAGGAAGTGTAAACATATATAAACATTAACATCGATGTGAGAAAAGCAGAGAAAAAACACATAAAAAATTTACAATGAATTTTTCATTAGAGGTTTTTATCAAATGTAAACCATGTGTGAATATGGTATATTACTCGTATAAATACGAGTACAGTGATATAATAATGTGTAAAATTAATCAAGTATCAAATTATATGTAAACAGGGTGATTGATTTTGGGATTAAAACCTTTAAAGTTGTGAATATACTGCTCATTTGTTAGATAAATGTTTAAAAGATTCCACACATTTTTCGAATGTCCCTGCATAAAATGAAAACTTTAAAATACTTAACATTGATTTATTTATTCTATCCAATTGCGATAGGCCTATAAGTTCAGACAGTACAAAGTCTGTAGCAACATAAAGTAAATATATTAATAAATTTTGGTATATCAACATTAAGTATAATAAATGTACATATATATATATATATATATATATATATATATATATGTATTTGTTTAATAAGTGTGTGTGTATATATTATTACATTATGTAGTAGCCATTAGCATATTTATATATGTTTTATGAGATCCCCTTCCTTCGCAATTTGATTTTAATTTTTTATTCTATTTCTAGTATCTTATTATATTAACTAGTTTTACCTACTACATAGAATTTATCCCTGCACCGCCCAAAAGGTTAACTGGCAGAAAATGCCTTCGGCATTAAGTTCGCCGCTGTACGAAAATGTATTAATTATTTTTTTTAATAAAAAAATTATTGGACCAGGTTTAACTATACACTAATTGTCTACAAATGACCCTTTTTAAACCTTTTATACCTATATAAAAAATCATAATTTTCTGTGGAACAATATTTGAACAAGGATTCTCGTAAAAAAATCCGCCAAAAGAAACTAGACAATAGTTACGCAAGTCCGTATAATATTGACACAACCGAACCGGAGCTGACTAAACTAGAAAATGATAGATGCAAATAGCTAAAGCCGTGACCCACACACAGGCTTTGTTAGCGTTATAAATTATGAAGGCAATTGTTTCGTTAACGACCCTTGTATCGCTTTTATTCGATACATATGATTATTTGTTATAAAATGGCTTACAAATGTTTTGAATTATATGTTTGGGATTTCATTTCTATTCGGAATTATTGAATGGCTCTAAATTGTGGATGACTACATTACAAAAAAAAACACATTATGCAAAATCATAATTAAAAGAAATTAAAATTATAAAAAATTAATTTCAATACTTCATAGTTTGAAGTAACCTCTTTTAGTAAATTAAAATATATATCCCCTTATACCTTCTTACCATGTTTAACCACAATAGAAAGCCTGTCAATTCCTTTTTCAATCAAATGCACAATCTTAGGCGCCCGACATTAAAATGCCGCTTATAATCGAGTGGCCTCAACAATAGTTCGAACTTCCCGTTGCTTTTATTTCAAAGACGCCTACAATAGTAGGAGAGCTGAATTTAAGTTTTTTTATCAACTTAGACTTTGTTAACGAACAGTGATAGGCCAGCGGTAGAAGAATTGCCACTGCACAAAGAAGTTTCAAGAGGATGGGCATCAGCATTCTCTGCGTACCATAAGACAAAAAGCGTGGCGATTATGGTAAATCTTTCCATGGATCTCTTTCATTTGTCTATAAGATATCTTTTGTACGTCTATGAACTACGCCACCCGACATTAAAAAGACGGTTTGAATCGATTAGTATCAATGATAGTAAAAATTGCCAACATATCTCGGGCGCCGGAATATTGTTAACGCGGAATAATACAAATGACCCCAGCCCGGGTCAAAGGGAATCATTCCGATACGGCAACTTTGCGAGAAAACTTTCTTCAATATAACGAATTATTGGATTTGCAGATGAGGCGGTGGTATAATCATATCGAACACTTGGAAATGATATCTCTCTTATAACTTATAACATCTACGTACGATGTTTACTCAGTCGGTTTTGTTTTTTATTATGTTTACTTTCATTATAAAACTATAATTATTTTACAATCATATTGAATATTGTAGAACGTGTAGTATTTAAAAAAAAACATATGTGATACACTATTGGTTATGAAATATATTTGTGAGTCGTTAAGGGCATTAAAAAAGGCACTCCGTTCCTAGTCCGTCTTGGTCCCATTTTGGGCGCCAGTTGCAAAACAGCTTCGATTTTTTTTTCCATTCTAACGAATTAACAAACGCGATGTAATCTACAACAGTGTTCCGCAACCTTTTTAAATCTACGGCGCAATAAAATCTTTTCTAGAATTACTCAGTACACCAAAATCTAAATTCGAAAGACGAGTGAACGTGTCGTACTACTGTGTCTTAAATACAAAACACGTTTTAATTGTGACCTGCGACACATCGGTTGCGGAGTACTGATGTACAGTAAACACAAATATGTGAAACAATTAAACTTAGGTAATATACACGGGATTTACTAGCCTATCCGACTTGGCACCGTGTACCGCGAACCTTATACTAAAATTAAAAAAAAACAACTTGTGACAGCCTTACATTATTACTTAATCATGTTAATACCTTTAAAAAATCATTTACTTGTCAGTTTAGTAAAGCAATAATTTATTCACTTAAAATTATTTAAGTTATAGTTTGGTATAGGAAACTCTTCTTCGGATCACTTTCTCCTCTACGAACCTGCGCCATCATTGACGACTAAGTACATAGCACCGTAAACTTTACTGTCTGGAAGTGCGGATTAGATCTGTCTATCCCATTGAGCTTCTCCCCCGAGGTCTAACACCTCTTATCTTGTATCCTTTCTCCGTTTAGATGATGCGTAGCTTTCTTAGCATTATATCATAAATAATTTATATTTATAAATATTGCATCCACGGTGATTCACGTCACGAGCTTGTTATGAAGACAATTATATATATATATATATATATATATATATATATATATATATATATATATATGTGTGTGTGTGTGTGTGTGTGTGTGTGTGTGTGTGTGTGTGTGTGTGCGTGCGTGCGTGTGTGCGTGCGTGTGTGTGTGTGTATTTATATATAATGTTTTATCATATTGTTTTTTAATACAATACGATATGATAATTGATTTTAATCAATATACATCAATGATATAGGGTGATTAGTTATAGTCATAAAAGCTTTAAAAGGTTAAATGTATATCTTAATTGGCGGCAAAATGCTTTACGCGTATTTTTTGTCATCTGTATAGAGTGATCACTCTGAAATATGTTGGCCAATAATTTCTGGCAATACAAAACTGCGAGGACCCATGAATAATAATTTTGATAAGTACTAATCAATATTTTGAAAACGCTTTTTATAATTATATCAGCATGATCTTATGTATTAAACCTAAAGCGGTAATTGACAGCAAATGATCTATACATTCACGACATCAAAACATTTACACCGATTATCAATCACCCTGTGATAAAGTTCCTTACAATTTCGTAAAGATAAGACTGCGATTTTTAACGAAGGTGATGTCCCAGAAGGAGGCTGCAGGGAGAAAGGGAGAAAGAACATCTGAGCTCCCCATACGCAGTTGGAGACCTGGACGTCGGAGGATGTTATACCGCGCCTTTCTCCAACCCCTAGCATGGCCTTGGCGACGGAGTCAGGGTGACCCGCTGCAAGTAAGGAGTCGAGACACTGGGCCACAGCTGATGAAACTGCGGTAGTATGGGGAAACGTTCCCGTAGTTTCAACAAAAGGCGTTAAAAAAGACCGTAAGGTTTTAGCAGGTAGGAATCTGGTAAAACCCTTTTGTTACCCCTACCACGAATTAAAAAGACTACGATTTTTAACATTAAAGTAATAAATCTATTAGTTAATATTACATGAAAACGGTAGGAGCAAAAAATAAAAGAATCTACAATCAAGTTAAGGATAAAAATAACTATTAGGAAAAAAATGTAGCAGAAAATAGCGAAAACAATGTCGCTTCCGCAGCAAGAAGTCTCTCGAGCCAAAAGCTCTTTGCCCATTGAAAGTCGGCACCTATAGCCTCTTAACTTGTTTGGACGTTTCAACTGAACGACTAAATTTATACAAATCAACGCTACTTATCAATTCCTCCGGCATTCGGAACATTTGATTTCATGATAATACTAAATATTACATTATGTTTGTATTGTTTATTTTTCTTATTCGACTTTTTTCTCGGAAGAAGGCGGTCGTCACAGATATCTCGTAAGATTTTAAATCCGAGTGTCAAACTAAACGCCGTTGGCCACCTCATCAAATATTACGTAGTTATTTTGTTTCGTAGTCCCCATTGGTTTAAATGAACTAGTCTAAGATTTAAAACGCAAATACAACACAGATGAGTTTTTTGTTTTCGAATTTAAAATAACTAATTTTTTGTCAATTATGTGTATTTTATTATTATATATACATCTATATATATTGTAATATTTTGTTACACATCCTATATATGCTATCTCTCTAATTTGTTGAGGTACTTCCGTCGATATATGATTTTGATCGTTTTGTACGTCCACACATTCTAAATCGTGCTAAAGACGAAAACTTGTGAGGACCTTTTGTTTTGTAAGTCTACCGAGTTATATATACATTTATATTAGTTTTTAAGTTTCCCCAATAAGTATATTTAATAAAAAATGAAACAAGAATTATTTAAAGCATCAATAAGATATCATTAAGTAATTTAGTTTAAGTGATCCCCAAGTCTTTGGAATGTTTACTTCAAAAGCAAAACAGATCTTATGCTGGGATAACGTCATTCTCGTATGTTCTTTGAGCAATTTTCCTCGCACTATGTTTTCTTCAAATAATGCAATGCTTTGTTTAACAACGCAAATTATTTTAGTTAAAATAATAATAATGTTAGTGTTAAATCAATAAACGTTATTTCCATTAATAAGGAAAAGGGATTTTTAAAATTATTATCAATCTTATTTTTTGTAATGAATGATAATTGATTGTATGTTTTAATGAATTTTATAATTTTTGTCTAAAAGGATTTAGTGAAAATTTAAGATATTTAAACATTTTTACAAATATAATTTTGGTTTGGTTTTTAATGTTGCTTTTGTGTTAAACATTATTTATTAATGTTATAATATTAGGAAGTATTTTAATTTTTCGGAATACAAAAATGGTAAAATTTATCATTGAAATAAAAACTGATAGATTAAAGTTTCAATTTTCTAGGACTTTTATAACTCAATGGGAAATTCGCAGTGCATTCAAATAGAAGCTCGAAAACTATTAGCGATAAAAGTAGACCAAGTATCGTTACATAGCTTGTGTTTTATACAATACATATAGATATATATCATATGTATACATGTCTTCCTATTGAAAAAAAAATTGGTGGATACGTATAGTATGGTATTACTGCGTATTCTATCCTGGTATATAAACATGTTCCATCTGTCCCACTCTAGTTTGTCTGGTACAGAATGTTTATTGGCCCTTATCTATATAAACAAATAAAATTGGTGTGTCTGTTTGTAATATTACAATAATCGCTTTTACTACATGCATATGAATGAATATACGATATGTTGGCGAAAATGGTGGTGGTAATTTAATTATAATTTTACAAAACTAAGTAACAGTAAAATAATGGTCAGACAGAACAAACGAACGAGCAAAACATGCATCGCAACACAAACTCTCAATATAAAAAAAAAAAAACAAATGAAAATATAAAGAGGTTTTAAATGACCCAGACAGCGAACACAGTACATAGACAAAAATTTCATTTTTTTTGTCTGTCTGTTAGTTCCAGCTAATCTCTGAAACCCCTGGAGAGATTTTCACGAGACTTATACTGGCAGGTAGCTGATGTAATAAGGAGTAACTTAGGCCACTTTTAATTTAAGAAATCTGTAACGAAAAAAAATAACATTATAATTATTTTGTTGAGTTGCTCGCAGGCGAAGTCACAGACAGAGCCAATACTTGTATAAATTGAGAGTTCATATGCAGACGGCTATAGTACAATTTCGTAATTACTTTTAGCATGTGTGTAATGCAATCGTTATTGAAACCACAATTACGTAATATTCCAGACACTTTCAGCGAATAATATGTGGCTTAATAATTTGAATATAATACTTTATCTAATAAAGTGACATACTTTATACAGAAAAGATATGGTTAATGTGTTTAAATTGCTCCATTCTATGTATCAATGTTTCACAAAACCTTTATTTATGTTATCAGAACCTTACAGACTTATCAGGTTCATGACAACCGCATAAAATTCATAAAACATTGTAAATGTCTAACTTGTTGATTCCGTTCAAAAGATGTTACGTTCGATACTGATTAAATCATTATCATCACCATTTTCACTTCCACTGTCGGATATAGATCTCCTTCATTGATTTCAAATAGAAACAGTTGAAAGCTACCTGAATGTAGCATGTTCCGAGAATCACAAAAACATCATCTTTTCACCATGTGGTCAGACATCCTCTTTGTGTGTGATCACTAAACTATCATTGCTTATTCCCATATCTAAAAATGACAAAGTCTGTTTATATGAGAATCTTCAAGCGTTCAGAAAACCTGTATCGGAAATAAATAAATCGCCAACACTCAATTCCAGTTTCACAGGAGCACGAGGAGAGGTGCAGGTGCATCTAGCAATCTGTTACCGTCGCACCGAATGCAGCCAGACAACTGAATCGTCGGATATATTGTATTATAAAGTTATTTTAGCTGGTCGGAATACGAAATTTAAAACGATTCACACATTTGATTGATTTATTCAATTTAAATCGATCAAAAACTTTTCAAATTCAAACAATCGTTCATCTTAAGATCTTACATAGTAAACAGGATGTTTTTCACTCCTTTAAAGCTCTTAAAACTACAGCCAATATAATTGTGGAGCGGTAGTCCAGCGGTAGAAGACCAAGACTTGCGATCGTAGGTCACGTGTACAATGCCGGGATACAATCTTATTTAATTCACACTAATTATATAGGATTGTAGCTGCACATAAATAAGTTACCAGAATATAGTCATAAGTGTCTTCTGTGTACCATATTACCACACTGCGATCGTCAACCCGCCCACAAAGTGTTGCAGGGGGTGCCCATCGTCAGAAAACTTGTTTGTGAGCAGTGGCAATTCTATATAATTAATGCACAGTGTGAATTATAAAATGATTGTAATTGCGGGTATCGATCCCGCGACCTACTATCATAAGTCTCAGTCCTCTACCGCTGCGCTACCAGCGCTCTGATAACATCAAACATAAGATAAAAATAGAATAAATTATAAATTTATAACATTTACTGATGTGTATTTAAACACAAACTGGATAAGATAATAATATCTATTGTAAACATAAATATATCTCAAATATTATAAACATATTAGTACAGATAGTTAATTGACTTTCTATGTAGCGAATTCTTAATTAATTACGTTTTAAAAGTATTAAAAACAACTAATGTTGTTTAAGATCTCTACGGATAAGCAGACTTTTCAGCACGATCGCTATACGTGTGTACAGGGACATTGGCGCTATACAAACATATACAATAGAATGATTATAACACCTTTTTAACCCTGAGATAAAAGTTATTGATAGACCTGTTTGTGTGTGTCTTAACGTTTTTATTAAAAATATATTGATATATATTTAAAGTTCACGAAAATGTGATGGTAATTATTTTATCATTGCTCATAGACTGTGCTATTCATAAAACGGTTTTTGGTCTATAGTGAAAATTATTAGGTGATAAGAAATTGTCTTCGGATCAATTAAGTGTTAATTTTCCAAAACGATATCCTTAAAGTGAAAAATGAATAATAAATCAAGCCGAAAATATAAATGAGTTTTTTTTAGATATACGACGGTTGAGATTAAAAAAGGATAGTACAACTAATTATTTGTCTGTCTGTGTGAATAGATACGAAATAGATGAATAATATAATCCCAATTACCATCCCTGAACGAGGTATTTTATCAAACATTAGTCGTAATTGTGTTATTCATGATTTATGTGCTTTGGAGCGCCTCCAGACTCGGCTGAAAAGTTAATCAGCTAAAAGGTTCCGTTTCCTGGATTAAGAAACCAGTTAATTTATAGGGAGTTGAAGACGATTTTTTTCTTTCTCTCTCTCTGTGTTTTATTCCTTAATTAAAACTGCGATGTCTGGTTCTTTAGATGAGAATTCGATTAAAATTCTAGTCCGTGTTATGGAAGGGTGAAATTAATTTTAATTTTGGTTACTTTAGCCGCAATTAAGGCTGGCTCATTAATCAATGTAAGTTTAAGAGTTTCAAATGAATAAAGTAATTAATTTTTTAATACCAAATCATTGAAATAAAAAGTGTTATTTCTACAAGTCGACGCTTCAGAAATATATGTTTAATTTTTTATAATTCAAAAATAGAATTTTGGTAATTAAATTTATTAAGTGGATATAATTATTTTAAACATTTTAATGAAATAACACGATTTAACTTGAGCGAATTGAGTTAATGAAAACTTAAGTATGTACTCGGCGATAATAAGCTTCTATGGAGATATTAATAATTATATAAACTAGTAATTAAGAATTTCTGAGGACGATCTTTTTAAATTCCTTTTTCAAATTTTATCATACCATCTCCCAATATATCTTTTTTGGTTTTTAAGAAGAAAATTACTCTGATAGTAGAATAGGGTTAAGTGAGATTTCTACACGGTGATAGTCCTCTGTTAGTTTGGTTTCTGCTAGATTTCATTGGTAAACCGTATGAGGCTATCACAGCGTCGTTAGTAGATTTCTCTTTCTACTAGTTTTATACTATCTCGTGTACCACTTGGTTGTTATGTGGAGTCTGTGTGATTCGGGTACACTGTTTCTACGACTCTCCGGTGGTGTTTGCAGGAGCAGTGCTAGGCCTTGGCAAGTCTTGACTTTTGATGGCCTCCTTACTACATCTTAAGCTGTAAATTGTATCGAGACCACATGGATTCATGGTCCGCCTCAGAGTCCCTGAAGTCAGTTTAGAGCTATAGCATAAAGTGTAATCGATCCACCCAAAAGATTTATTTATTTAATGGAATCAGGCGTTACCTCGCGGAAGTCCATCCTAAGTAAGAAAAGGACCAATATTTAGCAACTTCCGCACATGCCGTGGTAGTCGTGCAATAAAGTGCACCGCCCGCCGGCCCGCTGATAAATGCGTATGCGGCAAACAATGCGAATCACACAACGCCACCGTCAAATTACTCAACACGTGTTTCACCCCTTCACGGGGCATCTTCAGGAGTTATGTTACACCGATTAGTGCCAAACACAGAGTTTATTTGTGGTAAAGGAACCTTTGTCCTTTTTTGGTCTAGTTCGCCTGTCCCTAATCACACAGAATATCAATATCATAACCATTTTGTATACATTATATCCTGAATATTGATCATGTATTCAGTAATGTTCCACCTAAAGAGAAGTGGGTTCTCCATATAACATAGTGAACAGTACCTTATTGACACTAAACGTTACTAGAAGGGGCTATTTCAAAATGGCGTTAAAATTCAAAAATAGAACTCTGCTAACTTTTTTATTGACATTATATTTTCGTGTATATTTTTAAATTGACGGTAATTTAAAAATTCCGTTGTATTATGTAGTTACCAATTACATGTACCAATTTTTTTTAATTTGATCTCACTGTTAGTTTTGGCTTATCTTTAAAATGGCTGCTCCAATTTTGACGGAACTTTTACTGGCTGGTAGGTTATGTAATAAGAAGTAACTTAGAATACTTGTATTCTGGAAAATTTAAAAAAAAATACCGAAAAATGTGGGATAAAATTTACTTTTATTAATAAGTAAATTGATAATACTGAATAAGGAATGTTTAATTTTTTTCTTGCTAACCGCGAAAAGTTTTTATAATGATAGTTGATATATATTTTAACTTACAATATACAAATGTAAACAAATATATTAATGAAAATAATAAGCTAAGTGTACTGCATTAAAATAAAATAAGAAAAAAAGTCACAAAAATTGACTGTTGTATCTTCACAGACATTTCGCTGAAAACTTTGAGCATTTGATAGTACGTTTTGAGATTCGTATTAATTATTTACAGGTAAGACAGGACAACGTCCGTCACTTCAGCTAATTTTAGTTTATTATTAATAAATAAAAATAAGATATTCATAAATATAACATCGGATCTCTTAACAGAACTCATATTGATGATCAACTTTTTTATCTAATTTATTTTTGATCTTCTCTTACTCTCTCTTCTACTCTTCTTCGCAAGGTGTTACAGAGAAGAAGCAGAAAGAAACTGTACATTTATGTATATATAAATACTCACCAGCTATCCACACCAGCAGAATGGCACAGATCACCTGTTTGAATACAACCACACTCACTGTTCCCATTTTCAAAAACCGTCTATTGTCCTTTTCACTTGCACATTTCAATCACTCGTGATGGTAGCTTATACACATTTCACAGTATTACCGCAAACGCCGGGGAATGAAGTTTAAAAGCATCATAGTTGATGAGGGATGCTTGTTATGACGTCTGCAACAAAGGAAACAATTTTTAGAGGGTTAGAAAGGGTCTATCGTTCCGATTATGGAGGTCATATTGTATCGTCGTTATTGTATACATTATGTATTGTTCGATAAACGCTATAATTTATAGCTGCGAGCGATGTTTTTATGCTATATTTCGCGCTATGAAATGAATGTAACGATTAACGCTATCTATTGTTTTTTTAAGGTCTTTGATCATTGTGCATTTATGGCATCTGTTTTTGAAAACCTCTCATATGCTCTATGCAAAAATCTATAATTTCAGAAATAATAAACAATGTAATTATAATATATTAAGAAAAGCGTTTAAAAAATTCGGCTTACGTCATACTATTTTTTTTTATTCTATATCTGTTCTTGTAGATTATATACAACAAGAAATCATTTATTTAATGGAATCAGGCGTTACATTGCGGAAGTCCATCCTAAGTAAGAAAAGGACCAATATTTCGCCACTTCCGCACATGCAGTGGTAGTCGTGCAAAAAAGTGCACCGCCCGCCAGCCCGCTGATGCATGCGTATGCGGCAAACAATGCGAATTACACAACTGCCACCGTTAATTCACTCAACACGTGTTTCACCCCTCCACGGGGCATCTTCAGGAGGTATGTTACACCGATTAGTGCCAAACACAGAGTCTCGGAAAGAGAAGTCATTTGCCTATCGCATACTTTGAGAGTTTAAAAGTCACTTTATGAAAGATGAATGTAAATAGGTGTAAAAAAGGCTTTAAACAATTGTTTGATTCTTATATTTTATTGTAGTATAAGAATAAAAGGTACTATGTTATATAGCGAAAGGATCTTTTAGCGATGTATTTAAAATCAGTATCAATTACCGATGTATAAGATATTATCTGATATTTGAATTCACTACATTGTCATGATCTACGAGGCCTGGGGGCTAAAAAACGAGGCAGTCGTCGTTGTTCGTCGAACTACAGACACCCTCGGGCTGTATAACAGTATCCATCATGCGGTGGTAGCGATATCAAGTCACACGAACACGTGCGTGTATTACACGGACGAGACTCAAGATGCGATCGCAAGATTCATCGACGTGGCGAATACGGCAACCGCCGCACAGATACTGGCGCACAACCTGAGGATGACAACATGGAGTAGTGATGAAGAAGTGGTCGACTAAACTGCAATATTAAAAACTGGACATTGTTAGGGCATCGCTAAAAACAAAACACAAATGATATAAAAAAAATATAATTTCAGTTAACTTCAAAAAAAGTGTCATCAGGACTCGTTTTGGATTAATGCGCTTTCAAAACCTTTAGTTTTTTTTTCTTAATTCTAATTTGTATCGCTATTGAATTTTTTTTACAATATATATTTTTTTTTTTTTGATTTTACTAAGCGCAGACAGTTAGGAGAGGGTTGCCGCTATTTGAAACAGATCTTTCTTTTCCCAGCTGCGAGGCACGACAGTGTTTTACAATTTTTACAATTTTTCTTACACAATTTTCTCTTATGGGTAAATACAGCTAAAATTTATACATATTAACAATGAAATTTGTAAGTTTTACCCAATTATATATTAGTTGGTACATTATTTTTTTTATTGCCCAAGCGCTACAGACCATTAAATGCCTTGAGATTTAGGACAATATGCCGGGACAACTCATCAAAAGATTCTGCTGTAAATTTTTTCTTGAGAAGGTCCAGTAAGTTGAACGGAGGTGTATTAAGGTTTTCATATAAGGTCACGTGGTTACGTCTTTTGGATGCGAATCGGGAGCAGTGTCTAAGTAAGTGATGAAAAGTCGGTATTGTGGAGTCGTCACATGGGCAAGACTCGTTATCTATTATTTTAAAACGGTGCAGGTACTGCTTGCAGTACCCGTGCCCGCTTAGTAGTTGTGTGAGATGAAACCTTTAGGTTTAAACAGAAGGTTGACAGTAGGTGAGCACAATTTGATTCTAGTTTCTATTAAATTCGACTTTTTGGACATTCTTCTCTAGGCGTACACAGGAGATCACTGTAAATGATTGGATGATATTATGCATAAATAAGAAAATAAACAAATTACCTTAATAGTTATACAGAAGTAATAGGATAGTCTCTTAACATGATTAGATTTGGTTTATAAAAACAATCTTCATTCTTTCTAATTATAATGTACACATTCTAAAATATTTCATATTTTATGACAAATAAAATAAAAAGAAGCAATTTTACGAACAACCGTTAATTTGCAATCAAGTGTATAAAAATTAAAGACATCATTTACGCGCGAATTCGTTTTATAGAAACATGAAGCGACATGACTTCATCAGCTTTCATTGCTGTATAAACAATTTATGTATTTTGTTTTTTCCGTTCGTTGAAATGAATAAATAATAATATTTCGTTATTTTTAATCGGAATAGATGAAATGATTTTTAGTATTTGAACTGTGAAATTAATAAATATTCTATTTCATCATTTTAGCGACAGGATGCCCACTACTGGACATAAGACTTCAATTCACTACAATCATAACATTTCAAATAGGATCGGTAGAAAGTAGCTTGCTTTCACTATTCGACCATTATAAGATGTTCTATCCTCCTTGGATCTTTTCGACCATTATAAGATGTTCTATCCTCCTTGGATCTTTTCGACCATTATAAGATGATCTATCCTCTTCGGATCTTTGCACGCTATGTGGCCTGCTAACGGCATCTTCAATAGGTCAATCCGTAGAAAAACATCTGTTACTTTCATTCGTGTACCGGCCTTTTTATTTCTGAAACGATCTCGTAGAGGAATCTCGAACATAGACCTCTTGCATTCTTTTTCTTACTTCCACACCTCTGAAATGTGGAAAGTAAAAAAAAAGAATAAAAGAACTTAAGATGAATGGATGTATAGTGCAGAAAAAAAATAAGACGTGAATAAAAAAGTTATAAACAAAATGGAATGACCCTGTCCTTCCAATAGGGGAACAAGAGGTCCCTGAGGGCTATAACAAAACTTAGACCTCTCTGTGGCTCTTTAAGCAAGGAAACACTGAGGGTTATTGGACCAGAACATATTTCGTAGCATCACAAAAGTCGCCCTGTCCTGTTGGATACAATGATTGACTTCTTTCTTAAAGAGAAACTAATCTTGGTGTAATTTTTTCATGTTTTTGTACTTAAATGATGTCTGTATACTGTTGAATTGATATAAGTACTAATTGTTATTCAAGTTAAAAATAATATATTGGATTGTTTAATTTAAGCGAATGTAAATCGTCCTATACCATTTAGCGAAGGCAGCCTGTTTGTAACAGCATTATATCTAAGTCATACTTCAGTCTCTAATCAGTCAGTTAAGATTTTACGCTTAAATGTTGTTTTTTAATTAATACTAAATAATACTTAATTTACTTTTTAATTAATACTTATTGTGTCGCTGTGTGGTGATTATTTTCAAGACCTCTTTTGACCTACGAACATAACAATTGTCTCGATTCTAGGACCTCAATGTCATGTGTTAAAGACTATTAACAAAATTCAAAGAAATCCTAATTAAAGAATAAAAGTAAATGGCGTTTCATTTAATTTTTCTAAAGGATGTTTATAATCTTTAGGTATAATGGTGTATTTAATTTATCTACCGATCACACATATACATATACAAAAATAATTATTTATTTACATATAAATATATACCTATATATACTTACATATATATAAATACGTAATGGAAAAGGTATAATGTAAATATGAATACACTATATCTTACTTAAGAGGCCAAGGAAGTGCTCGTTTACCATTTAGTAAAGTGCTCATTTAGCGAATTAGCGCATCTTTTTGGTTCTTGTAGCTCATTCCATAACTTGACAGCGACAAGAGTGAAAGATTTCTCCACATAGTATATTTCTCTATATAGTACAATGAGTAGGCATAGTCAATTCCAAGTTCTCCGATGTTTTTATAAAATTTCACAAAAAAAATGATGTCCAATAGAAAAACGAGTATTTTCCATTGTAAACAGAAGTAGGATGATATCAGGTACGTAAACGTATATTCGCCAGGGGGTACACTTGAAAACGAGTGAGGCGTTCGCACATGCCTCACTCGTACAACATTATTTAAATATTATTCCAGTGAAGTACGCAAGTGCGCTTGGCAACTGTATGACAAGTGTTTGTATAAAAGGACGCTGTGTCTGTTAATTCTGAAAGGCAACAAGTCTTTGTGGCTGATATCGTAGTTTGAACTCTATGTATGTATACATACGTAATATAATTCATGTTTCGACTTAAAAATATTCTAATATCCGAGGCGAACTATTTCTGTTTAGATAAAATATTGTAGTTTGGAAGGTGACTGACTGACCAAGACTGGAGTGGTCTGGTGAAAAACTTAGATATATTTCTAGAAGTCGGAAACAGTCAATTTAACGAAACTAGACACAACATAAATATAAACATAAAATCTTATATTTAAATATAAACTACATCAAATACCCATCTTGTGACTAATATCAGTATCATAGTTCATTTATAGTTCCTTACTTACGCGTGCTTGGGGCAATCAGTCAATTTAGATAAGTCCAGCTTCAATAAAGTCAATCATTGAATTCAACTTGATTAGCAGCGTTAGATAAACTACGAAACATCATATAGACCAATTTCTTAGTACCTCAAGACGGTTTAAAACCAGTTAAGGCTTACGACTAAAATAACCAGCGTTGACTTCGAGCATTGTAACATGGTCACTTACTTCGGATGTCTTTGGCAAAGTTTGCCACTTCAACTTGCAGGTTCAGATGCTTGGCAGATTGGCAAGTTGCAGTAGCAGATAGTATGCCATATAGCACACAAAACACATACCCACTAGCGCCATCTGGAGTGTGGCCACGGACCGGAACGAATAATTTCTATCAAGACGAACACAGATGATATCGTGTCCTCGGAAGAAGCCAGATGCTGGTGGCTTTCAACCGGTGTTATTAAATATCTATGAAGAGGTTTATGTCTATTAGAGAACGTACAGATATAATGATGATAAGTTGAGGACTTAATTTTTTTTTACAATAATTTTGATTATTAGAAAAATATTTACTAGCAATTAACATTTATGACATTTGGTTTCATTAATTTAATTTAATAATACCTAATTTTATTTTACATTATTTAAATCTTTTATATTCTACGAAAATTCAATGTTGATTTGGTTGGCCCAAAGTGGGTCTTGGCCTCCGAAGCGAGAGACTTCCACTTTCCTCTATCTTGCGCCATCGTCTGCCATTGGTTGACATTCAATTCGCGCAAGTCTGCCTCAACGCGATCGATCCAGCGATACCTGAGTCTACCCACTGGTCTTCGACCCCTCGGTTTTTCCAGGTACGCTACCTTCACGCTCCGATCCGATCCCATTCGCTCCAAGTGACCAAGCCAGCGGATTCGTTGAGCTTTATATTCGCCAATGATATTTGGCTGTGCTAGTAAAGTCTCAATTTCGGCATTCTTTCGGAGCCTCCAAGATCCGTCTTGATTTCTCGCTGGTCCCAAGATCTTCCGCTGGATTTTGCGTTCCGTCACTAGCAGTTTTTGTTCTTCTTTCAAAGTTAGCGTTATAAATATGTATAATCAATAAATGTAATCATGTTAAGATATTCAAAAAACTTCGCTCGATATAAAATAATATACACGGGAATATAAAGACATTAAAGTTTTTCCTCCAGTCCCGAAGGGGAACGCAAATGTGGTGAATTCATCATTTATAGCGAAATTATTAATTCTTTTATATCACTAGTCGTGGGCTAGTTTCGCCATGTCACAGAGAACGATTGATCATTCACGGGCGCCTGCCTCGACGCCTTAGCGCCCCCAAATAAATCACCAAAAGGGAAAACTGTCTCTTTTTACTTTACCTGTGGAAATTTCTTCGTTTACATATTGTATATTTTCGTAACGGACCTTCTATCATCACTATACGCATCTATATACATCTGTTTCATTATCTATTTATTTATTACGCCTTGTTTTAATATAATAATGGCTTCTATAGCAAAAAATATAATAACAGCAAATTCTGACCAGCTCTTTTTACACATGAACAAACACACAAATGAATTTCATACTAACTCATTAACACATTAACGTATAAATATCAGTTACGTATATGTTAATATGAATTGTAATTTGAGTATAAATTTATCACTTATTTACGTTGTATATTTTAATTTATTATTTAATTATTTCGCTATTTAAAAGTAAGGTCACTGGATGATGTAACACAGTCTTTAACTAGCATAGTTACCAAAGAAATAAATTACGAATCGTAATTTTAAACAAAAAGACTAAAAAAATTTGAACGGAATTCAGTCTACGTAATCTCCAACTTCTTCCTTCAATACATCTCGAAAGCATGTACGTCGATCTTCTTCAAGATTTTTCTGACTAGTCGCTGAACATGGAGAAGAATATGCAATTGACCAGTTTATATTTCTGTATTCCTTTTTTTATTCGTTTCTCAGCCATATGTAGCAAGAATGTTACATTTTCGGGTAAATATTTATTTCAGTTTAAATTTTTATTTCTCATTCTCCTTATATTTTTCACAAATTCTTCCTTTCTTTCCTTTCGTACTTCACAATATCTTTCGATCACTTACATTTCAGCTTTATCTGGATGCTTTATTAGCTGTTTTTCATCGCCTTCCTTTCCTCATCTTCGCTCTTAGATCACAGCTTAAATCACAGATAAAGTTTTGCATCACAATTTCGAAACATTTTTATTTAATTTATGTACATTGATCTTTAATTTCTTACAATATATATTACTGTACCTAATTTACTCGCCTTCGGGTCTTACTCGACCCCTTTTGATTACAAATTGCCTAGTTAGTCGTAGTATTTGTTTCATGGTCATTATTTTAACCATAGTACTTACACTGACATAAGTCTTTGTCATAAATTCCCAAAGAAACAGCCTGCATCCAGCCACAAAGTTGAACGAAGCCCTTGATAGATCTGAACATGCTGATCGAACTACTCTTTGGCTTGCCCTGGGCTTCACTGTTTACTTTTATATGTCTACGGAACTCCTCATTCTTAATTTGATAATAAAGAAATATTGTTTATACGTCATAAGTTTATTTTAGCGCTATACTTTTTAAAACAAGAAGAATCAAAGTCATTGTCGAAGAATAAATCGAAAAAAGACTGAAGTGGGCGTGTATGAGGCATATAGTACGTGCAGGCCGAAAGGTTCTAGAGGTTTTTTATGGCCCCTCCTATTGGGGACCTCTCGCACAACCCATGTCTTGGGTTCAAAAAGAATGTTTTGCTTAATCATTTATTCACATTCTTTTTTTAAGGTTTTCCAGTTGAAACCATGAGCCAGTGCATTGGTCGGGAGTAGGTTTCTACTAAGTGGACCGACTGGTAACAGGAAGTCCCTTTATTCGGGCAGCGCAAGTTATTGTATGATAATGAAGGAAAGAATGAATGAATTAGTTAATTAACTAACTACTGAATGAATGAATGAATACCTTTTAAAATCAAAATTCACAAATAATATCAATATCGCATGTCGTGTAAAACGTACATCAATTTAGTATAACTTTAATATAAAGCTTTCATGTTACTTGGAAGATAATTTTGGTGAAAAAAAGAAGACTGTATTTTACTAAACGACAAAATAACTGCTATCCGAAACAAATGTCTTCCGTGTAATTGCCCTCAACAAAACTTTCAAAGCAACATTACTGGAAAAAAAAATAAACTTGTAACGTTAACCTCGTGCAATTCCAGCTATGTACAATTGCCAAGAAACTATTACAGAAGCGATGCGCTCTGTGCTTTCGCTTTAAAACGCCAGTCACTCCGAAAACATTCCGATCCTTTCAATTGAGTTCCATTAGAGATCGACGCAGCAGTCTGGTCGGAAATAAAGTACGTAGAACTTCAATCTCTGCCACTTCACAAAGACCTGCGCGTTGCCATACGTCGACGGTAATAAACCAACCGATATTGTGTCTACACAATGCCCGCCCCGGGCATAAAATCCGGGTATAAACCGGTCATAATGTCCCGGAAAAGTTAATTAAATAGATCCGCTAACCGCAACGACATTTTTCAATTGATTCGCTAAGATCCGTCGAATAATAGCGGGGGTTCCCCGTGAATAGATGCGAAGACAAGAGAATGTTCGCTGATATTTTATTGATGCATTAAGATGTCGGTATGTCAAATGAAAAGTACCTTGTATAAAAAAAATATATTAATTTAAATATATTTAACAATGTAATATAAACATGTCACCAAATTTGTAGTAGATTTATTTTGATAGTCTTCTTCATAGTACATGATTTCAGCCCATTGCAAGTCATTCCCAAAGGTATATCTAAGGATATATGCCATGATCGCAAGACTTGTTGACCCTTGGGTCAGCAATCGCAATGAGGTATTGTGATACGCAGAAGATACTGCTGCCCATCCTCTATAATAAACTTTACTTTCATGTTTCTATACTCTGAAATGAATCTTCTTCATAGTACATGATTTCAGCCCATTGCAAGTCATTCCCAAAGGTATATCTAAGGATATATGCCATGATCGCAAGACTTGGCCTTTAGGTCAGCAATCGCAATGAGGTATTATGATACGCAGAAGATACTGTTGCCTATCCTCTATAGTAAACTTTACTTTTATGTTTCTATACTCTGAAATGAGTTTTGTTTACGACCAAGACAATATTAAACAGAGCTATTGTTATTTTTATGATTGAAGTAAACAAGACAATCCTAAAATTAGATATTTTTAAGGCTTCCGTGAACGTAAATAACTTATTGATACTTATATTTACTTAAACAAATTTAACATTGCAAATCAATATCTAGTGATTCTAATTAAACAGTGTATCTAGATGTTATTTTAATTAAATAGTGTCTAGAAGATTATCTGCGATCGCTCTGAAAATATTACATTTGATTTTAGGCATGCTACGGGCCAATTATTTCTGACAGTACAGCCTTCGTGAACAGATAGTACATAATTAATTTTATTATAGTATATAATTAATTAAATAATAATTAATTTTAATATTTAGTTAACGAAACGTTAGTTATTAAAAAGTTATTTATTTAATATTTCCGAAACAATATATTTTTGATAGCATGTACCATGCTGGGGATATATGTATAAATGTACGAAGATTTTAAGCCTATAAACAATCACTATGTGTAAGAAGATTCTCAGAAACTGTGTTCTATCACTAGAAGACTATTTATAGAAACAATATTAATGAAGTTGCCAGTTATGACATGGGTTTTATTTTTCATTTTCCTTGTTTGGTGTGGGACACGAACGTTAAGATTTCGAATAAGTCTCCTTTCTTCCTTCACAGTATCTCACACGCTTTTTCTTTCTTTCATCCATCATAAAATCTTTCACTCTATAAGCATTATTGCCATTTAACCATAGCCTCTTATCCTTATTCTCCATTCCCAAAGTAAAATAGATTATTAACCATATTATTGTTTCCTAGTTTTGTGTTTTGGCTTTCGTATCTTACATTTTAATATTTAAATCTTTGGTACTTTTCATCTATTCTTGTATATTATTACATTCATTTGCTCTCAGCATTTCTGACATAAATTTTACTAACTGCTTTAATATGTGTTGCAATATATCCGTAATAATGTCGATAACATGTTATATAATGTTAACAATTTACAATGTAATCAGGTTACAAGATGTTGATTGATAAACGGAGACGTTCCCAACTCGTCGGATTCATTTCCTAAGTTGTTAGAACAATCATTCACTTTACATTCATTCAATTGATACAATAGGTATATATGACAATTGGTATACGAAATGCTGCGTTGTGATATTGTAACAAGCACATTTGTTTATACACGGACATGTTTATTTATTGAAATAATTTGTTTTGTTTTATATTATTGATCCCGCAAACGTTGTTTTGCAAAAAAAAAATAAAGTTTTTAATTAACAAATGTAAGATAAGGGTTGATCGTAGAGGGGTGAAAATTTAGGTTTGTATGTATTTTTGTATGTTGTATCATAATAAAATAAAAACCAAAAAAATTGTCTAAAAAATTAAAAATTAAATTTAGGGGTGGACCACCCTTATCACTTAGGGGTATGGAAAATAGATAGTAGCCGATTCTGAGACATACTGAATACGCATGTAAAATTTGGTAAAAATCGGTCAAGCTGTTTCGGAAGAGTTCAAGTTCGAACACCGTGACACGAGAATTTTATATATTAGATATATAAGTACTTTTATCGTTTCCTTACTATGGTTGTCTGTAAGAGATTGCCTTGTGTAATAAGACCGCCCATTGTACTTTTCTGTATATTATTGTAAAACTTATTAAATGTATCTTTTCGTGTATAATAAATAATATGAAATAAATAAATAAATAAATAATTTATTATATTCTTATTCTTTTCAGCAAAGGGCTCTTACTGCAAGGCATAGACCAAAAATGGTCGTAATGATCGCTTCTGCATTGCTCGCATCTGGCGACTTCCAGAGTCATTTACTATGTCGTCGGTCCAGCTAGTGCCTACCCACTACCAGCCTACCCACGCCGCGTCTACCGGCTCCTGGAGAACCTTTCAGCGCTTTAGACATGACAGTTCAGTGTGTTCACTAGACCTATACGGCTATAGGAGATGGAATAAAACTTTTTGTGAACAGTTTAAATTATCTTTAATTAATACGTGGATTTCAGTTATTTGATTAGACGCGACAGGCGTGGGAACGACACAGGCCATTCACCGCGCACACGTCGATTAGTATTTGACACTATAAGTTGTATGTGCTCCTACAGCTCCAACGTCCATCTGTTTTACGAGAAATGCACCTCACTACCACTCTAACGAGCCATTCTTCTGCAAATCTCTTCGTTATTAATTCGATCTATCAGCTAAACTCCAAGCACAGTTCATTGCTTTCTGTGTCACCTTGAGACATCTTTGTTATTATTATATTGATGTCGAATTATAAATAAATGGTTAAGTTAAGAACGAAAGTAACGAAAATAACACGCGTAATAGATAACTGCTGTAACGTTCTGAAGTGACGGCTGCGAATCGGTGCAAACAACGAATGTGGTGCCTATGGTAAGACAACATTACTACTCCGCTACCTCAGTGACCCAAAGTGGGTCTTGGCCTCCGAAGCGAGAGACTTCCACTTTCCTCTATCTTGCGCCATCGTCTGCCATTGGTTGACATTCAATTCGCGCAAGTCTGCCTCAACGCGATCGATCCAGCGATACCTGGGTCTACCCACTGGTCTTCGACCCCTCGGTTTTTCCAGGTACGCTACCTTCACGCTCCGATCGCATCCCAAGTGAGGTCACTTGGAGCGAAGACAACATTACTATATCTAATTTATTAGCTCTCTTTGAACATAAAACTATTATTGTTTACTGACAAGATTACCAAATGCTTGTCATTATTTACTGAATAAAATACTTTTTAAGTAGGCAATTATTGTAATTTAAATGTTTAAATTTCGCTTTTACTTTACACAGATTGATAGACATGTTGTATTATAACACATGTAAACATGTTTAATGTTTAACTTATGTTAATATTTAACTTTATTAAAAAATATTCCTCGTTGTCATCGCCGTTGAAGTCCACTGCAAGGCACAAGTCTCAAAGATATCTATAGGATATACAATAATCGCCACGCTTGGAAGTTGGGCCAGCGATCGCAGTGTGGCGCAGAGAACGCCGCTTGACAACTTTTTGCATTATAGTTAATAAAATCAAATAATGCAAAAAGTGTGAATATAATAATATATCCTGGAAATCGGACCCGCGACTTGCGATTGCAAATCTCCTCTCCTCTCTCAAAAGTCCTCTACTGCTCGAATAAATATCCATTTAAATTTTCTTTAAAATTTTGAGCAACAATGATTAACCGCGGTTACATGATATAGAAAGCCTTGTATTTAGATAGATTGGCAAAAAATGATAATTCCAAGCCTAATACATTGAGTTTTTAAGTTCTCTGAATAAATATTAAAAAAAGACTATTAATTTCATTTTTAAGTATCTGCCGAAAAATTGAAATTTGTTGAACATGTTTGAAGATAAAATTTATAGTAGATTACCGCCCCTGGACCAGGTTTGATCGACCCATAATAAGTTTTACGCTATGTTCTACATTTAAAAACATTTAATTAATTGGTAATACAAAAATATTAAACGTGTCTCTTGTATAACAATATTTACCTCTGTCCCACAAATCAGTTCATATATCTCACGTTTATTATATTTATTTTAATAAAGTAAATATTACTTTGCAATAGGTTCGTATTCGATGTAAAACGCAGAACTAAAATTAGATTAGTTTCGAAAGTAAACATTCAATGTAAACCAAATAATCAGATTTGTCGTATTTCGAATATAAAATATGAACAAGTCAATCGGATTGATTAGATTGAAAAAAAAAATAATTTTCAATATTTACTCTATACTACCGACATAAGAGTAGAATTTTTTTTCTTTAATTGCATCAGTTTCTATTAATTTATCTGCATCTGGTAGCAAGTAGCTGTATACTCTACTCCTTTGGCATTGAGTATATTTTTTATGGCTATCGTTTAGGGAATAAGGACGAGGTTCAGAGGCTATTTTACTTCATCCTTCTATTCTTAGAATTTCCTCTTCTATTCTTAATATTTCTTGCTTCACAAATTCATACATTTATTACATATCTTTCAGATCTCTCCATTCATCTCTGACCATCATTCCCAAGGCATCACAGATTTTTATTTTTGAAAATTGTAAAACATTGTATCACAATTTTCAAAAATAAAAGGATTGTATCACAGCCTCAGTTATTATCTACTATACACCTTATCTATATATTTATAATAGCTTCTAATTTTATATAATACTATCATAATGAGTTTTCCTTATTGATTGTGGAGTCTTGCCCGAGCCTGCTTACGTAAGTAGGTCTTATTTATATGTTTTGCACTGTGAACACACCTTGCTTTATCTCTGGAACACAGAACAACTTACTTTGTCACCCACTGGAAGGCGATGTTCCTAGCTTTTGTACTTGTACTCAGTTCTGTTTCAAAGACAAACTGAAGTCCTCTTTATTTAATGGAATCAGACGTTACCTCGCGGAAGTCCATCCTAAGTAATAAAAGGACCAATATTTAGCCACTTTCGCACATGCAGTGGTAGTCGTGCAATGAAATGCATCGCCCGCCAGCCCGCTGATAAATGCGTATGCGGCAAACCTTCACCTCTCCACGGGGCATCTTCAGGAGTTATGTTACACCGATTAGTGCCAAACACAGAGTGACTCACTCATTGGTGCATTTCATTGCACGACTACCACCACATGTGCGGAAGTGGCTAAATATTGGTCCTTTTCTTACTGAAGTCCTCTAAATACGAGACTGTCTTTTACCATTGGCACTAAGTTCACTCTCGCAGTTAATATAAGAATTGTAGAGCGAAAATAAAGAAATTTTAACTGACACAAAAAAAAATTAATAAGAAGGAATCGTGAAGTAAAATTTAACATTTTTATTAACAAAATATTTACATCGATGTTTACATAAATGTTATTGTAGTAAACAAAGAAAACATAATCTCCTCAGCAAACAATGGAAGTAACTCGAAACATAATTTTCTTTAGCATTTTCGTTACGCGTTACATCAAAAAAGAATAAATAACACAGTACGTTTCAAATAGTCGATGTGGAAGGAAAAGGAGGGGATGCAGCGATAAGAATTCACATATCAGATAATTTGGACATCCTAATTTACGTTCCAGACAAACGACTTGTTCCTAAGGAAGAGTTATGGCGTTCGAACGCAAGGTTAGAGATAGTAATATCATCGGAATAACTTACATCAATTATTTTATCTGTATGTTCATTTATATGATGAACAAAGAAACAACTGTTATGTATCATAAAAAACATATAAATTTGATTAGTAAAAATTTGTAGTTTTAGTTAAAGAAGTTATTTTTACATCAACTACTTCATCTTACAACGCTTTTTTCGCATCAAGCACATTCATAAACGACAGCCAAAACATTAAACAACTGGTGGTGGTGGTAAATTTCTACTTGTTCAGACCTAATCCACTGACCACTTGATACCAATCTTCATTCTGTGCCTCACAATTCCAAACATAGGAACAGATGGCGTATTATATTGGAGATGAACATTACTCAGTTCCCAGAGGATCATGACCCTCAGCAACCAAGATAACAACTTGAGAAAAAGAAGGAATTTTTATCTAGGAGATCAAAAATTCTTCTAATTTACGCCTGAGCAGATCGACAAGATAAAGTGGCAGTTGGCAAAGCACATGTGCGCAGAACAGATAACAGATTAGCCGTTGGACTTCCACACACAAGAGGGACAGACGGACTTCTTAGTCGTCGGTTGAAGCTAGAGACAAGTTGCTTCCTTAGAGAACCTAATGAAAAAGGGAGCCTTTTGCCCAGAGATGGACGTCCCACTGCCGAAATGTTGATGATGATGCCTGAGCCTAGATTTAGTACAAATCGATGCGAGTAGAATTAGATTTTTAAAATGAGCACCGACATATTGTTGTTGTATATATATATATATATAAAATTCTCGTGATTAAACTCCTCCGAAACGGCTCGACCGATTGTCGTGAATCTTAGCGTGCATATCGACCAGGGTGGACAATCACACAACATCTATTTTTCATCCCCCTAAATGGTAAGGGTGGTCCATCCATAATTTTTTATTTTTTAGACAAATTTTTTGTTTTTATTTTTTATGATACGGCATACAAAACATACATACAACCCTAATTTTCACCCCTCTACGATCAACTCTTATTTTTATTTGTTCCTGGCAAAACAACGTTTGCGGGATCAGCTAGTGTGTGTATATATATATATATATATATACACACACATATATATATGTATACATATGTTTTATGTAACTGTTGCATAAAAACGATTTAACAAAAATATTTTTGAATGATAAAATGAATTATAACGCATGTAATATTTAATGTATATTTATGTATGTATGTTTCTATATATGTATGTTTTGTACACTCCAACTACGCATTATTTACACTTCTACTGTTACCATGCTATGGTTGCCTGCAAGAGATATTTGTTTATTATTATTTAAATGTATCCTAGAGTGTAAAATGAAAAATATTAAAATAAATTAATAACGATAAATATGCTACATGGAGGCACAAAAGTAAAATGCTTCATACTTAAGTGGAGACAATCGAAAAAGCCCAAGTTTAATTTTGCGTTTTACAACCGATTACACACAAACTTCCCTTTGAGCCTGCCCGGTCAGATGATTGTGTACTCCGGGCATCTCGGAATCTTTTAATCTCGCCAATAAAAGTTAGAGATGAGTCTGGAAAAACATTATCGGAGCGATATTTCGAAAAGAAAATAGTCGACCTATTTTCCACCCGTCATATCATTTTCGTGGCTTCATTCTATATTAATGGATCCATCGTCATTGACTTCTAATTGTTGTTTCGATTTCGAATATTTTAGACAGATATTTTTGCGTAACCGTTTATTTTATAGCAATGTTCTCTATCAATGGGTAATTAAAAAGTTTCGTAATTTGAATGGCACGTTCTAAATTCAAAAGTTTTAATAATCCACGTGCCTTTTTATATAAAACTGAACTATTGGAAACAGTATATAAGCATTTAAATTTAATATTTTACAACAATACAATTTTGAGTAAATTACTGTTACCTAAGTTCGTATTCCTCGACTATATTCATATATCTGACTCCAGTAGAACCTAAGCATGTTCCAGTTCAAAATTGAATTGGATAAAGAAATTTTTAAGCTGCTCTTATATTTATATTATTCTGGAAAAGGAGAAGAAAATTTCTGCTAAGGCTTTGAGGTTCTGGAGTTGAGACCTCGATGTCCAGGAGTGGAGGTCCAGCAGCTAAAATGATGATGATGATGATGATTGTCTTTAGATAATTAAGATAAACATCACATCTGCAACTTTTAAAATCTATTTAAATGTATGTATATCTAAAAATATTTATGTCACTTATTTTTGGTGTCTATAGACACGTCCATATTAACATATATACATTTGCGAAATGACTATTTATACGGATTATATTGTGGTTTGTTAATTTATTTACAATAATATTAAACGATTTTTGAATTTAACTCTTATGTTAATCATAAGATAAACACAAGAACCCATTTTGATTGAAATTAAAATCAAAATGAGCTCCAACATAACGGGATTTATCAACTTAAAAATAAGACATTTTCAAACGCGTCACTCGAGTCATTAAATTATTTCCATCGCAACACCCACTTTTAGGTGGCAGCCGCGCTCCCTAATAGTGGGCGTACCAAGGTTGGATCCGGATTCCTCCTTGGCTTGCCTGTGGTCCAGGCAGCCGTCCCAAGCTGCGTACACACAACACCAACACCATCTCCACACGGGTAGAGCGCTAACATGTAAACGGGCAATAGCCTCTCTGATAGACGAAAAAGAAACTAGGAAAGAATTCCTCGCTTGTTGCAAGAAAATAGTTAAAAACGTTATACAAAAAAAATCCAAATATACAATAAGAAATGTGATAAAATAAAACTCAAATGTGATATATAAAGTATTACAGAAAATAAGTAAAAATGTAAAAAGAAAATAGGAAAGAATGATAGATGAACAGAGCAAAAGGGTAAGAAAGTAGAAATGTAGCATGAAAGATAGATAATAGACCGAAAGAGAAAGTAAAATATGAAAGAGAGAGAAAATAAAAAATCATGTGAAAAATTAAATTGCAAATAAAGTCCTTGTCCCACCATAAATAGGGGTACGAGAGGCCCCCAACAGCCGGGGTCATTAAAAAAAAACGTGTAAACGACTTCATGCAACTGTTATGCGCTCGTCCAACTTTATTTATTTTTATGTTCTTAAGTTGCCGGACCCATCAGCTCCGATGAAGCTGTAAAAGCCGCCGAGCTAACAGCATCAACTTCAACCGAGAGTAAGTAAGCAATTTCTCTCATACGGTAATAGAGTAATTAATTCCAAAAGTTTATTGTTATTTAAAAAAAAATTTTCACACTGTATTTGATTTTTGTTGAAAACTTTTCTGTTATAAACTTTATGTTATTATATGACATTTCAAAGATATTTCATAGAAAAATACGGTTTTACATTTGCTACACTGTAATGTACTATTTAACATAAAATAACGAATAAAAATACATTTTCCATACTATGGCTGTCAGTAAGAGATTTGCCTTGTGTGATAAGACCGCAATTTGTACTTTTTTATATATTACTATGAAACTATTTTAAAGTATCCTAGCGTGTTCAATAAAGAATATAAATAAAACGTATAAAATTAAATAAAAAGTGCAATTTTAAGAAGTATAAAATATTTGACTAAGATTTTTTCATGCAAAATTCATTTTACGAAATCCATTTAACTCTACAATGCTTGCAGTCACCATCTTTTGATACGGCGAATTTTTAATGAAATATAATAACATTACACAATCTTTCAAATCAATTTCATCCCCTTCAAAATAATTCTCGTTTGATAAAAAGCACTTTAGCCAACGCTTTTTTCAGTGTTCGAATGACATGGGAGTGTATTATCATACAGACTTTCTTTGTTTCCAGACCTAGACCGCACTGTCGTATAAATATGGAATAAGTATTGAGATAATTTTATCTTCACGAAACTTTTCTCTGAGAGAGTTAGTTTTAGCTTTGTGTACCTACACTCTTCAATTTCCATGTATTAGTCTTCCTCAATCTATATTCGGTTCCACTTCTACTCTATTCGGTTTTCCAGTAGCCCAGGAAGAGATAGATGGAATAAAAACCCACCAATTCACAAGTGGAGCAGCACGTTCCCCGCAATTCAGTTTGCCCGATGCAATACGAAATCGCTCGAACAATTCCCAGGCGATTAACGAAATTCGCATCGAGGTGTTATCGCATCGACTCCCGCTTGCATTTCGCTTCGAAATCGCGACGTTTTCGGGTAATTTCGCCTACCCGGTTACGCCCGGGGCGAGCCGATTGCAGGTGACGTTATCTGATTGTCACTTGTTTTAATGGACGGCAATATTCTTAACGCTTCGCTTCGCTTTTTAGGCCTATCGCATTTGCATTTAACAAAGACATAGTCGTCAATATATCTCTATTACGCTTTGGTCATGAGGCCTGTGCTCATAAGAGCCATGATTGTCATAAATATGTAAACGAATTCTAAAGTAAAAAAAGAGGAAGAATTACGTCATAAATTTTCATAATATTGTGATAAAAAAGTAAGGTGATTTTCATAAAAAATATTTTTTTTCTTCTTCCAAATCAATTTCATCCCCTTCAAAGTAATCTCCGTTCGATAAAACGCACTTTTGCGAACGCTTTTTACAGTCCTCAAAACGGTCGGAATAGCCTTTTCCCAGGAAAGCCTTCGATTCAGTTTTTATCTCCTCAATCATATCAAAACAGCGTCCCCGCATTGGTCTTTTGAGTTTTCTGTATAGACAGAAATCGCACGGAGCCAAATCATTTGAATATGGTGGTTGCAGAACGATATGAGTCAAGTTTTTGACGCTTTCATGATTTGTACACCAATCGAGACTTGTCGAGTTTAAAACACAAAACATCATTCAAAATGGTTTAAGCCAAGCCAAATGATATTTCAACTTTTGACAAATAGACGTTTGGCAAATGCTATAGACAGTGCTACAAACCTGATTAAAAAATTACACACCTTCCTAATGCCAGGGAATTTTAAATGACAATTTCATTTTACTTTTGGATCACAGTAGTATATTGGATACGTCAGAAATACCTCATAAAGAACACAACAATATCTATTGCAAAAATTACAGGGAATCACAAAGTTAGAAGATACAAAATGTCATTACTTAAAAACTACATAGAGTATGTGTCAATCTAAAATAACACCGAGTCATTCTGCTTGCTCTCTTTCTCTATATCTTTCATACTTCTTCTTTCTCTTTCTTCTTTTCTTTTTTCTGTGTTTAATGTCATTTTGTTTTATATTTTTATTTTATAATTTATTCTAGTGAAATATCTATACACCACAATTTTTTTTGTATGAGGTGTATTGTTAAGATTTTACTTTACAAAGAAGTAATGCGTCATGTTGATATCGATTGAATCGTATTTAAAAGCGAATATATAGTAGATATGTTACTTCAAATGTACACGGAGCACGATCAATTTGAAGACGGTGTCTTCAACACGAGTCTAAAGTAGATGTATCTCAGTAATTTAAACACGGGGTTATTCATACTTATACATAGTTCACCATCAGTATATTTATAGGTCTTTCTACTTAGAGATTTACAATAGGAATAGTTGTAAGCGACCTTCATTCGACGAACTTATCAATTTCGCCTTTCCAACTTGTGAGAAAACACGTCCTTCCTTGCGCCTACCTGTTCATGGTCAGCATGAAGTACCCCCATAGTAGCACCTTTGTTGGCAATTTTTCAAATTAACTCTATACAAACAGGCAGGCTGGCGGGCGGTGCACTTTGTTGCACGACTACCACTGCATGTGCGGAAGTGGCTAAATATTGGTCTTTTTCTTACTTAAGATGGACTTCCGCAAGGTAACGCCTAATTACATTAAATACATACTACGGTTGTCTGGAAGATATTGCCTCCGACTATACCGCCTATTGTACTTTTTTCTTTACTATTATGTAAGTATGTATATATTTTAGAGTATACAATAAAGAATATTATATTAAATTATATATAAATTTGCCTCGTTAAATCCGTCAAATATTAAAATTTTTAGACCAGGTTACGCTATAGAAACGGAACGACGGAAACTGTGGAAAGACATGTTGTCCGAAATAGAGTGAAGGGTGCGAGGAATTGCCTCTCATAGAAGCATTTGACGTGCCTCGGATGCCAAGAAAGGAACAACAAGCCTTTTTTATTATTTAATAAGCATTCTTATTTCTGTGCATTGTTAGAGGAATTTCGTAAGAAAAGGACCAATATTTAGCCACTTCTGCACATGCAGTGGTAGTCGTGTAATAAAGTGCACCGCCCGCCTGCCCGCTGATTAGTGCCAAACACAGAGTCGTTGTCGTCGTTGGCACTAATCGGTGTAACATAACTCCTGAAGATGCCCCGTAGAGGGGTGAAACACGTGTTGAGTAATTTGGCGGTGGCGGTTGTGTGATTCGCATTGTTTGCCGCATACGCATTTATCAGCGGGCTGGCGGGCGGTGCTCTTTGTTGCACGAATACTACTGCATGAGCGGAAGTGGCTAAATATTGGTCTTGTTCTTACTTATGATGGACTTCCGCGAGGTAACGCCTGATTCCATTAAATAGAGGAATTTCGTTTCCACTACCGGTGTTTCTTGTTTTTATTTTTAAAAATTTGACAGTTCAGGTAAACATGAATGTTCCATTTTCCCTTGCAGACTCTATTCAGACGCTGCATCAGATATTTGCACGCCGTAGAGCACTGTGGTATATCAACCATCAAATTCGCAAATTTACGACGGGGAAACAAATCAAAGCTCGGAGCAAACAACGCGCGGTAAATCATTCCGGCAATTTGAGATGTTATCTCGCGATTCCGCCCAAATACCTGTTATCGAACGAACGAAAGCGTATTATTACGTCACATGCGAACGGAACTGTCCAACTAGTAACGCGAAATGATAAATTAACTAAATATTGTTTTGTTAACCCGTAATAGCCTGATTTACGAAAGTGATTTTTTTTAATATTACTGTGTTTGCTTGAGGGTCTAGATGAAGGGAAAATTATATTTTGTTTTAAATTTCGTTGAAAAGAATATTATACAACAGTAAAATTCGTACAGCCAACCTATAAAAAAACTAATAGTAATGTGAACATTCGGTTTAAAAGATTGGTATCAAAATTGAAACTCTAGGCTATTAAGGGCTACAACTGTTCTAATTGTATATCTATGATAAGGCCTATGTCTAGCACTGTAAGTTTTAAGCCCGGAATAGTGCCATATTACGTATACATATATTTTTATTATATATATTCACTACCAAGAAAATCACAAGATAGCAGTAAATTTTAAGTTTAAATTAAAAGAATAGAAATTAGATTTGAATATCCAATCCTTAATAAGGAAAGATAATATAGTAAGAATGTCAATACATAAATAGCTACTAATAAAAAACTAAATATATATTTAGAAAAAAATATGTAAGATGTTAGGTTAGGTTTTTCCACAGGATGGGTGATCCTTTGTGTACCATAATATCACACTGCGATCGCCAACCCGCTTACCAAGCGTGGCGATTATGTTATATCCCCCATAGATATATTCGAGGGAGACTTGAATTTGCAGTGGGAATCTATAAACTGAAACGTCGACAATGTTAGATATTTCTGGAGTAATAAAAATATATTTTTATGTTTTATATGTATCGAACTATAAGATTCAAATTAATTCATTTGTTAAATAATAAATTAAATGAAGCATTGCGACAAAAGCAGCAAAAAATATTGAATGATTTATTCTTACACAATTATACAAATTTTGTATTAATAATATCGATAATTCTATGATCGCTTGTTTATATTTCACAATCCGTTATGACTGATTTAAATTGAAATAAAAAGAAGGTTAACTTTCAATTATAAAACTTAATTTTAATATGTTTAAAGTCGACTTTAAGTATTTAATGAACTTATGCTAGTACATTGCTTGTTAATCAAACAACATATCTCTTTATAAGTGAACCGCGCACGTGCGTCTGTGTGTGTATATCTGTTTGTACCTTATAGTTGTCATGGAATAAAAGTTTAAATGTTTGTATGATTTGCATAGCAATCACGCGTCGACAGTGAATTGGTGGTAAAGTCGAATGTTGCGAATTCCGTGAACAGTTCAAACAATGCATCAATACTGATGAAACATCTAATTTCCAGATTTTTTAGTTTTTCAGACACATCTGAGAAAAACTTTTGATAAACGGTACAGTGGAAAATCGGCGACCATATGGCCAAAAATTGGTCCAAAGCCAGAACTACTTTTGACACGTTAGTGAATTGGAAGTGAAGTCGAATGTTGCGAATTCCATAAACTGTTCAAACAATGCATCAATACTGATGAAACATCTAATTTCCAGATTTTTTAGTTTTTCAGACACATCTGAGAAAAACTTTTGATAAACGGTACAGTGGAAAATCGGCGACCATATGGCCAAAAATTGGTCCAAAGCCAGAACTACTTTTGACACGTTAGTGAATTGGAAGTGAAGTCGAATGTTGCGAATTCCATAAACTGTTCAAACAATGCATCAATACTGATGAAACATCTAATTTCCAGATTTTTTAGTTTTTCAGACACATCTGAGAAAAACTTTTGATAAACGGTACAGTGGAAAATCGGCGACCATATGGCCAAAAATTGGTCCAAAGCCAGAACTACTTTTGACACGTTAGTGAATTGGAAGTGAAGTCGAATGTTGCGAATTCCATAAACTGTTCAAACAATGCATCAATACTGATGAAACATCTAATATCCAGATTTTTTAGTTATTCAGACACATCTGAGAAAAACTTTTGATAAACGGAACAGTGGAAAATCGGCGACCATAAGGCCAAAAATTGGTCCAAAGCCAGAACTACTTTTGACACAGTAGCCGAAGCAATACACACCGCCGAAGACACACACAGATAGCGTACAATATGCGACAAATTTACAAAAGAGGATGACGATCATTATAGATGCAAGGAGGAAGATTTGGGTTAAAACATGTAATATAAGAATAATTTTATAATCAGAAGTCTCCAGCGATCCAATCGTGTAATAGGGGGCAGAAGTGAAAAGTCCACCCAAACCGGCGCCAGGTGACTGCAGACATAATGTTGCAACATGAAAAATGTGCCACGCTTGAGAACAACCTGAGTTATTGCGTACATTTGACCGCAACTGAATCGTACGTAATGCATTCTGATAAAGTTTTAATGATTCATCTTGTTTTCTTGACCCCGTTTGCTCGCGCCGTCAATTTTCTTTGTCTAGATGCACCTCCATTATTTTTCCAATTACTGTTTCAATTACAGTATTACTTGTGCACTTCAAAGATCAAACACAAACAAATGGCTATTAATTTTCTAAATATATTTTGATAATATCATATCCTACAAAGCCGTCACATAGTCGTGAAAGTCATCGGAAGAAACTGGAAGCAGTCAGCTCCTGACCTTTTATATCCCGTGCCCCTCCGTAGCCCTTCCTAAATTCTTACGCCCCCCTTACGTAACATACATATACTCTTATAGACCTACTAGCATAGTTGCCACTAGACAACTTATCGCTTCGATGGTTATCGAACGAGTGGCTGAGCTCCCGACTTAATAATCAAAACGCTGTTTCAACCCCACCACTTCCACTCCTTTTACCGGAAGTTGTCACAAAAGAATGACAGGGTCGAATAGTATAGCCATTTAAGAAAATTACCACCTTTTATAAAATTATTATAAATATATGTAAATACATATATATATATATGTATGTTATGTATGTTGCCCCCCCTGAAAATAAAATTTCCTCGCTTTGGGGCGTGGGCCCCACGATGAGAAACACTATTACACTAGGGGGTCTATGTCCAGCAGTGAACATATGGATCTAATTGTTTAATATCTTTAAGAATATGTGTGCGAACCCAATGCATATATTTTATAATATGTTGTAGCCAAATACACTGCAAAGTTATGTATAACAGCTGTGGTGTAAAAATATGCATTTTAAGCAACGCCCTCTTAACTCCTTTTTCGGGTAATATTTCATAAATATTTTTCTTAGCAGTGCTTTACTTGGTAAAAGGTGTATTTCTACTAAATTTCAAGTTTTGAAACCCTAAAGTTCAAGAAATATCTTGATGAGTCAGTACGTAGAGAAGTAATCTCTTATATATGAAGATCAAAGAAAACTGGAATACATAAATTATTATATAATAATAGAAGCGTACAAACATACAACTTTATTTATTTGTAACAAAATAATATCATAATCACTTTATAGATCAATTTTGTATATACATATAAGACGGAGAAATAGCCACAGTCGTGTTTTCAAATAGTGTTCTATGTTAGCTTTACTGACGTCACCAATATGTTTTAGGAGATGAAAACATACTTCCGATAAAACACAGTTCCAAACGCTTCAGCGGTTCTTGAGACAATTCTTTTTATGCTGCCAGTGTGTGATCGTTTACACACACCAAATAGGCCCAAAAATTCATACACGGTTATTAATTATAATCAGGTGCTTACGAAATATGTATCTTGTCGTCATCGTTTCCATAGACGGAGACTATAAAGGCTAAAGCCTCCCCCAAAAGATATCTACGGGGAGATATACCACAACCACCACGCTTTGCAATCAGGTTGGCGATCGCCCTTTGGTATTATGGTATGCAGAGAGGGCTGCTCCTCATCTTCAGGAAACTTACTTGTAGATATGGGTGTTTAGATTTAACACTTTATTCCGCGCTTCGAACTTGCAATATACGATCACAAGTTTTAGCCCTTATCTACCATACAAACTCGTATAATATATATAGTAAATAATAATAGTAAAATGTCGTGTTATTTTTTGGTACAGAAAAACCTTAAGACACACCATATAAATAATGTTGTGATGTATAGATACAGTGTAAAAGGAAATTATTAAATCAATAAAATGCCTTTAAACGCAAGGAAGATAAAAGTAGAAAGAGTGTGTAGAAATAAAAGAAAGAGGTAAAGAAAGAGAGAGAAGGAAAAAACGGAACGAAGAATAAGTGTAATATTGAGTTAACACATACTCGGCGGTATGTTACACTGCGCTTATTTTTCACTGCAGATTTCTTCACACCCTCAAACACGAAGATGCGATGCATGCACGGTTGACTTATATTTAAACTCTCGTACAAAGTTCGGGAAAACATCGTTAGGGAAACGATGTTTTGATGGAAATTCAGTAGATACTTTGAAAATTCGGATATAACTTATACGGGATTACTACTTCGAAAGTTTGCAAAAACATTTTCAATTTGATAGTTGTGGAAAATAACTTCAAATAATGCTTGAGAATACTTAACGGGTCTAGTAAATTGAAAATAGTTTTTAATGTAATAAGGCGTTACCTCGCGGAAGTTCATCCTAAGTAAGAAAAGGACCAATATTTAGCCACTTCCGCACATACAGTGCCTCTGTGTTTGGCACTAATCGGTGTAACATAACTCCTGAAGATGCCTCGTGGAGGGGTGAAACACGTGTTGAGTAATTTGGCGGTGGCGGTTGAGTGATTTGCATTGTTTGCCGCATACGCATTTATCAGCGGGCGGGCGGGCGGTGCGCTTTATTGCACGACTACCACTGCATGTGCGGAAGTGGCTAAATATTGGTCCTTTTCTTACTTAGTTTTCCAGAATTTCGTAAGCATATACAGGATGATTGTTTATAAGTGTAAATAGCTTTAATGGTGTGAGTGTGTATCTTATTTGTCAGCAAAATTATTTAAAGTTTTATACCTGCATTCAATCGCAAATAAAGTGATTACTGTGGAATATTTCAAATTTAATTATTTCTTCCGACAAGTCTGCTCATATCTCTCAAAATATTTTAATTGCTTTGGATACGTTTTAAATTACATTACTTGACATGTTGCGGCACAAAGTATTATAGTAACAAACGCTGAATGATGAAGTCTCATATTCATGAGACTTCATATAATTTGTTTTTACTTCTCGTTCTTACATTTTATTAGTTTACATAATAACACTTACTAGGAAAGTTGTTAATATTTTTGTGTATTTATAATACAATGTACCAAGATTTAGCAAGATTTCACTGGTACAATCCCTTCTCTTTTATTTGTTTGATTATGCTAATGCCAGCTCTATTAATATTACTAAAGAAAAGCTTATCAAACTCGAGAACCTTCAGATTTTTTGTATTAGGTTCATATTTGGTCTGCGTAAATATGACCATATTTCTGAATTTCGTAATAAGCTCAAGAGGTTGCCGGTTCGACTTCGGCGGAATGCTCGATGCTTTCTATTCTTAATAGTATTTTGTTTAACCTTCTTACTCCCTGTAATCTTAAATGTAGATTTCTTTTCTTACGTCACACACATAATAAGTTGCTTAGATCTTTGGAGAACTTGAAATTGATTATGTCTGCTCACTTTACTAACTCTGTAAATATTTTTGTACGTTTGTATAAGCGTGCAGTAATGTATAAATGTATATATATGTATATATATGTGTGTGTGTGTATGTATGTATATATATATATTTTTTTTTATAGAGGTTTAAAAATACTTTTACGTATCATAGGGCCTGATGTTGGTGCCCCGTATGTCGGACTCGATCTAGATCAATACCGACTAAAAACAATCCTCTCTCTTCGGTATCCCTGGTCCCCACGGCATGGCCGTTAGGCATTACTTCGCGGGGGGGATTTAGCCGCAGCTTTCTCTGATAGAGTGGCTGTTCAGGCCAACTTCCTCCGCTCTTGCTCTATTTTACGCAACTCCTTCAGCACCGTCGTACAGTACGCGCTCGTAAGTTCCCAGGCCGAAGGCGAGGATAGCATTGTAGCTATCAGAGTTTCAGGATTGATTTTGCATCCTACACCTTCTTCCCAAGACCTTCTGGCTTCGTTAAATCGGGGGCAGACGAAAAAGACATGCTCTGCATCTTCAATCATTCCGACACAATTAGGACATTCAGGGGAATCTTCGTATTTGAACCTGTGGAGATACGCTCGATAACAGCCGTGGCCGGATATCATCTGAGTCAGGTAGTATTTCAACTCTCCATGATCTCGGTTCACCCATAGCTCTAGGTTTGGTATAAGCTTACGCGTCCATTTTCCTTTCGTCGACTTATTCCAGGACGATTGCCACTGTTGCCAGCTTTTCAGTCTTCCCCGAATTCTAAGTTCAGCTGAAGTTGGGTCTGATTTGCTTTTTTTGCTACGGTACAGATCAGTTCTTTCGTCTGGAAGAAGCGCAACAGCAACAATATATATATATATATATATATATATATATATATATATTTGTGTGTGTGTGTGTGTGTGTGTGTGATTGTTTATAAAAACATCCATCCCTTCGAGTCTTTCATCTCCATCCAGAGGATGTATGGTAGAGATCTTGTACCATGCGATTTCTTTCTTTTCTATCCCTGTATTTATTATCCAAGATGTAGAAGAAAGTATTAATAAATAAATATATTTTAATACACGTGAAAAGTAATATAAACATATCACAGTTTCGTATTCTAACAGTGGACATATTATTATACAACAGTCTTTAACATCTACTAATTCAATATTCATTTGACATCTTTCAACATTCACTTTCCTCCGTTTCATGTAAAACAGAAGTTAAACGCTTGACTAATTGCCTTGGATTTTTAATGTGATAAAAGCTCCTCCCTCACTAGAGCACAAATAAATTATCTAACTACCCTGTTTGTATCAGAACGGGAGCAATAATTCCTAATTATCGTCTATCCAACGACAATTAACCGTCTGTTTTCTACTAAGCATTACGGGCATGTATATAAATTTAAATGCTTTTAAGATGTCCTCTTTTTAGTTATCTATTCATATAAAATGGCTAAGCTTTTTGCTGAATGAGCTTTTTCTGTTGTTTACATTCTATTATTTTCCACTTTCTACTTAGCGTGACCCAAAATAAATTGTTTTAGAAAAATAATACCATTACGTGATATTAACCAATGGCGTATATTAAACACTGCAATGCATAGACTTCTATTAAAGATCGTTATGAAGACAGGTAACAATAACAAGACACGTAACAATGACAATGTCTTCACTTGACCTAGAGGAAAACCCCATCACGTCGTGTCTACCAACCATGGTTGTCACTTGAAAATCTTCCGGTTTCGACGGTTTTAAAGCCCACTTTTTCCCAATCGCTCTATATCAAGTGATCACTCTGAAAACCTATTGAAATGAGACTGGCCAATAATTTCAGATAGTAGAAAATCTGCAGGCAAATACAGTAAGGAAATTTTAATATGTAATTCGAATTTTGAAAACTTTTTTTCTTATACTATCGTTACGTTATTTAATATTTCTAACCATTGATTTTTATAGGATTTTACCACACATTGATTAACAGTAAATAGCCTATACGTTCACGCTTTTTACTATTCGTTCTAATAGATTTCAGTTATACCAACTTCTTGAACCTTTTCTAAACATTTTGTAGGTGACAGCTATATTGACGTTTTCTGCCTTCGTGACAGTATGTCTCATATATATATAGTTTAACACCGCATTTTGCTTCTTTCTTAGTGCCAACTACTGTTGTATCTTCTATCTATCTATCTATAATAGCCTTGTGATATTCTGGTCGTTGCCGTTTTAGTCCACAGATGCCGACTGCAAGGTATAGGACTCCCCCGAAGATATCTATGAGGGAATATACCATAAAAGACACGCTTGGCAGACGGGTTGGCGATCGCAGTGTGGTATTATGGTATGCAGAGGATGCTGCTGCCTATCTTCTAGAAACTTGTTTGTTAGCAGTGGCAATCCTATGTAATTAGTCCACAAAGTGTGAACTGTATAAGATCTATCCAAACGATCAATTCTCTGGTCGCTAACGCTGAGCTACCACTGCTTTTAGTAGTACTACATAAGAAATTCAAATTAAAATAAAACACTAAGAATAAACGCTCACCGGAAAGGAATAAAGTTTTGAATAGTAAACATTAATAAATTATTTAATGTAGTAAGGAGGAACAAATTAAAAAAATCATAACTTAAGTTAATAAAATATAAATACATGTTTGTATTAAGAATATGTTAATTATTGTTTGTGTGAAACAATAAAACTAGTGCAAATTAAACCAGAACATGCTGTTAAAGAGTTGGTATAACACCTTATTTGAACGCTATTAGCAAACCAATTAAAATCTTTTTATTTTTAAATATGGCTTTAATTATTCATGTCACTAATTTTTATTTAGCGATATTTTTTGCTGGCTTGCAACTTTTGTAAATAAAGAAAAAGATTACAGTGTAAACTTTAAAAATTATATAGATATAATTTAAATATAGAACGTGTAATTTATGTCCGTGTCGTATCCACTTCGAATCGGGAAAAAAAAATAAAACGAATATTTTTTTAAAAAAATTCGTCGCTTCTACGTCATTGGGTCCGAAATTCAGCCGGACGCGATATATACTAATTTTTTCAGTCCATTACCCTTTTTCATCTGAACTTGATTATGCTCGCATCAGAAATGGATAGCGTGTACGGAAGCGTTGCAGTGAAAATTGGTAGAGCGCTACTCGATAAATTGGCATAAATTTAACATTTTATAACGAAATGTTTACTTAAACTTCGGTTGAAAATTGCTTTGTTTTTAAAGAATTTGCATACGTTTCCAATGTAATTTGTTGCGTTTAATTTTACGTAATATATCATCAGCTTAATACAAATACGTTATTTAACATATTGCCCCTGAATTGCGACATATTTATTTTGATGTAAAAACTGTGTGCCGATATTGATGTCCACAGATAATCAAATAATTTTCATTAAAACGTTAATTTATTTTAATTATCTATAATTACATTAATTCTTAACTGTCAATGTCAAAGTGTAAATGAGTCAATGACTTGTGTAAAACAAATTTTGTATTTTTTTCCTAACTTTTAATCTTTAATTACGAGAATTAATTTTAACACTAATTAATAGGATTTAAATACTTTGAATTTCGTTTCTTTTAAGGTAATTACTTATAATTTGTTTACCTGTATTAAATTGATGTGCTACACAGTATTAACGAAAATAAAACCTTTTATTTCAGAAACAATTACTGTGTTTTTACTTCACAAATATGATAAGGCATATATGTAATTATAGGTATTTCTGTTCGTGTAAGGTATGCTGAAAATTTATCTATTGGCGAATACGGGCTAGTAAATGCGGTGTAGGTAGATACCCCACTAGATGAACCGACATAGTAAGGGTGCAGGAATCGCTAGATGCATGCAGCTCAGGATCTGTCACTGAGCAGACCTTTGCCTCCAAGTGGGTGTGTTTTAATGATGAAGTTGATATGTATTACATCATCATTATTGCCGTCGGTGGTGTATTATTAGATGTAGGCCTCTATACATTTCTAAAGGGAATGATAAGCGTCTTCCGACTAAAAATGTTTATGATCTTAACGGGCGTCTATTCTGCGCATCATGTGGTCTATTTACTGCCATTTGAGATTGCTAATACTCATCTTTGGTCTACAGATCTGAGTCTAGCTGTCTATGATTCGTTAGTAACTGTGAACTTACGAATAGGCACTAAAATGATAAACCAAGTTACACTGTTATGTCATTGCTAGCAACAAACATTTGTACTTTTAGGCACCGCAAATGTCGGATTTTTTTCGTTGTGATATTGTAAATAATTGTGATGTTTTAATAACATTATTATAACAAAATATCTTAGAAAGATGCCTCAAGTACTGTCCAAAATAATTAGGTTATTAATGCAGATATCATCAGAATTTTTATTTATTTGTATAATCTGTTAATTCATGTTTATTCTCTAAGTCAATTGCAGGGAACGCCTTAGCACCAACGTGACCCGAACGTCGCTCATCTCTAAGATAACCTCTGACGAAATAACGATACAAGACAGCCCGCCCGAGATCCTATCGCAGTCATCGAGCGACTCGAGCGAATGGATCTAGCCTTCGCTATTTATCACGTCCACGAAAAAAACGACTCTAAACTGTGGATATAAGATTCAAAATAACTCGCCTAACGATATTCCCGTTGTTAACATCTAAGATAAGTTCAGAGGGAGAGTTTTAGGTTAAAGGAGCTCTATACAGTCGAATATATTGAGATTCGTAAACCTACCCTTGTTTGATTCTATTAGAATTACTTATAGACGTGATAAAAATCTAAACATTGGCTGAGCAGAAAATAGAATGAGTAAAAATTGTTTATTTATACATCAATTTATTTGGAATTGTAACTTTAGTCATGTTTTAAGATACGCTGACTCTTATTCCATTTTCAAAATTTAATTTTAATAATTCAAACTCTACCTATTTATTTCTTCAACGTCCTCAAATTCTTAATGTATTTGTTTAGGTTTTTTAGCTTCTTTCATCAAGGTAAACCGTTGAGGGTCAACAAAAATATGACGTTTTTCATAACCTCATTCTTTTATTAACACAATGTCATGCTTCGTACTAGTACTATTGGAAATTTCAGGAAAAGAGCCTAAGAGTAAGGTAAAGCCCTATGTCTAAGAGAGAACATCCTATGGCAGAAATGATGATATTTATTTCCACTCGAATTATAAAAGAAGTATTAAAAATATCATGATACTAATACCAATGTTTTTAATACTTATTTATTGATCTGTGGAAAAAAAACTTGATTCAAATTCAAATTTTAAGCAGCTACCACTGGTTCCTGTTGCCAATCATCTGTGAAGAGCTTGCCCAAATTCAACGTTTACTAATTTTAAATTAAAGTTAACAATGTTTGATATATACTTTATATCAACCATGTAAATGAGTCAACAAGTCAAGTTTAACATTTTTTGTGTGTTAATTCTGCTAATATATATTTTTTGTAGTGCACGATACATTGCAGACATTTTTGATATTTAACACCGTTTTACTTCTTTTTTTACAATTAATAATCGTTAATATCGTGATGATAACAGAGAAATAAAATCAGACAGAAATCTAGGACTAGTTGACCGAGAAATAAATTAAATTATTATTCTGTAAAGTTATTTGCATAACTTTAATAAAAAGTTCATTCTATGCATAAATGTCTTATGAGATCGAATAATGTTAACACTTAATACACTGTCCGCAGTTATAAAATAAAGAATGTAAAGTATAAAGTAAATTCTTAATATCTTAAGTTTAAAAATTTTTATTCAAGTAATTGATTCTTTTATACTAATTTTTAAATCTTATAATCTACACACCAGGCTCTATTTGTAACTTATATATTATTTTTTGAAGAATGCCTTTATAGAGCAGCCCAATTTAATTCTAGATTTATATCAAATCGTCTCTTCTGATAACTTCATAATTAATCAATATTGAAGATCTAGGATCACATCATTTAAATAAATGAAATATACATACATAACAGGTGGCACAAAAGTAATGTCATAATGTGAATGTGCCTTAATTTTTACAAATGGCGTCAAATGTGACTGTGCTTTGATATTTAGGATGTATAATAGATATATAGATATATACTATTATATGATGGCAAATAATTATCTATAAGTTCAAATTATGACATTAATTTTGCGCCAGCTTATACATGTATTTTCATGATATCCAATCTGTTCAGAGCCTGAGGTCAGTATTATTAAATAATAAATAAAAAGTATTTATTCCTTAATATAATTACAAGAAAAGCCTTCTAAGATGAACCGAGCGTGTTTTATTTCTATGGCACAACGAAATAACGATGTAACACGAAACGATGAGAGATGATGTTTCATGTTTTCGAGTATCAATGCATATTACGTATATATCGAATTCTTGATACTTTACTCCATATTAACAGCAGCTTTATATAAAATTTGCAGCGTTTACAAGTCTGTAATCCAATTTATATATCTGTCATAATCTATAATCATTACGTGACATTCGAGTTTTAATGGAATTTCTATTTAATTTATTCGATTTTCAATATTTATTTTTTTACCTAAATATTGTTACAACTAGCTAATCTAAAACATAAGTACTGAACTTCCAACAGACTAACGTCTTATTTACAAGAAAACAATTTCATCACTACTTTTACGTAATATATTTATTTTTAATTGTATGGTCATTATTGCTCTATTGCATGGATGCACAGACCGCGGCCCGCGACAGCAAAAATAATACTCTCGTACATTCGAAAAATATTGAATTCTATTCCAGAATAAAATCAAAAATTTTTAATTACTTATACTTCTGGCGGCCGGCCCACCATCAGTTCATGATTTGCCCGAGTGGCCCCTAGTCTTAATAAGTCTGTGCAACCATGCTCTATTGGCAGAGATTCCGCTTTTTTAAGCGCCTTCTTCTTATATCTCTTCTTTCCGATCAATAGACGCTTATTGCAAGACTTAGACCATCTCCAACAATCATCACTGTCACCAGTCGAGCTTAACTATGTCGACTTGGTCACTGCCACTTCAGACATCGATGACCTTTGTTCTTCTGCCATCTACCCATGTCTTATTCCGAGCACAAAACTTTGAGCATAGCCGTCTCTAATGGTCTTTGGGTAATCTTGAGCCTTCCTATGAGGTCCATAATAAGCACTAGGTCCCGGATCCCGTTACCATAGATCAGACTGAAACTCATTTTTGGTAGAAAAGTTGGAGTCACCCCTCGGCTCGGCCAGCTATATACTACTTCATTCATCATAGGATTAGAACGCATTCAGCCCTTAAGTCTCTTGAGCGGATACTCCATTGATCCTCTCTCTCTGTCTCTTTCCTCTCTCTCTTTCTCTTTCTCTAACCGTGCAATACGTAGTCCTAGTAGAGGGTCGTGTTTATTAATTCATATACAGAAACAAGTTACAATTAAAAATTTAATTCAGAAAATAGAGGTATTTTATAGCGCAATTGATTCTTTGAGTTCGCTATGCTTATTGTGTACAATACTTATATATTATTACAATACTACTAAAGGAAGCCGTCCTGTTAAGAACTTTTATATCATTACGTTATTTATTTGTTAAATCATTTATTTTAATATTGAGTGTACCATATATAAATTGACAAAATTGAACTAATTTTTCATCTCTTTAAAAGTTTTGCACTTATAACAGATTATTGTGTATATTAAATGTGTAGTAATGGGAATTTTAGTGAGAAATTCTTTTCCCTTAAACAAATCATCAAAACGAAATATGCAATCTCACAGCGAAACGAAATAAAGTCGCGAGTAAAACATGGAATGACAGGGGAAAACCTCGCCACGTTATGGGATCAACTACCCAGGCCGTGACGTCATAACGGGTGGCGAGTAAATAATAAGTTCCCTGATTACATTGCTCGCTCCGTGCAAATCCTCGCACGTCAGAATAAATTCCCGGAAGAGTTCAGCCGTTATTGTATGTTACAGGGTGCCGTCAGCGCAATTGTCGTCGCCTAAAGGGTGGGTTACATTCGTTCACAGTATTGTTTCTTTTTTTATATCGCGACATCGCTCTGTTCATTACTGGAAAGGATATTACATGTAATAATATCAAGTTTATTTGATTTATTTATCTTACATAATTTAATACATAACCAATGACAATAAACGGTATATTTAAATATCTGACACCTGGATGTGAAAGTTAATATAGTTTTACTAATTTTATTGTGTTTAAACATATTGTCTAGGCCTCATATCTTAGTTTTTATAGATCTCATTGAATTTCATTAGGGTCCGAAAAAAAATAAAAAGTAAAGAGAATAACCCCCTGTTTTCCTATTAAAATCTAGCTAGTTTACTTTTACGTAAGAGGTAAAAAAAAACTTGTGAAGATCAGTTTCAGATTTTTTATCTGATTTGGTCTACACTGTTGTTTTATTAGCATATATATATCACAAGCTGGAGGGGCTTGAGCCATACAAGCTTTAAGTACATTAGCTTGGCATGCTTACTCCTTGCTTAGCTGGTCTTCTTCAAGGACTTCGCCAGAAGTCATGTCAACATCACCGGATTTAGAAACCGTCAAACTCTTGGATCGCTAAGGTGGACAATCAATGGAATGACCTGACGGAATACAAGCCGACGGCTATGAAACTTAAATTGTTTTTTTTTAATTTCGGTATTACAATAATTTATTATACATATATATATATATATACCAGCTCCATATATTTATTATAATAATTAGTTTAATCGATACATAATATGTAGTTTGTATGTATCGTTCAAATCTTGATAGAAATATTATTATTGATTAAAAGAGGTTGCATATAAAATATCTTAAACTTTTTAAATTTATTATCTTATTTAAAAAAAATTAACCTCGGCTTCTGGTGACACGGTAGTAAGTTCCAAAACAAATTTCAAAAGTCAAAAACGAGTGAGCAAATATTAAAAAGCGATCGTTAAGATTCGACCTTTTTTTAATATTTGTGTTAATTAAACTCTTTGATGTTGTACCGAAAAATGGAAAATAGGTAAAACGAGCATTTAATGTGGAAAAACTGAAGACCCGTCAGTGATGTGGCCCCGAGTGGTTTCATTAGTGAAACGAAAAAAAAACAACCGCACTACCTCTATAAAGCCTTTTAAAACAACGAAATTAATGTCTCAATCTCAATGGATCTAATTAGCAAATTTTTTCTCCGCATCGACATTTGCACGGTGAATTGAACTTTATTGCGATATATTTAAAATTAATTTTCATTTCACATAACGTCTGGTATTTGCGAGAGCGAAACGTAAAGGAAAATACGTTTTAAACTTTGTTTCAATTTAAACAAATCGATTTTAATTAGAGTTTTTGTTGCTACAATCGAGTTATAGGAATCGATTAAATAATAAATATGCAAAGTTATGTTAACATCATCTAATAAAAAATTATCTAATAGAAAAATGATTAACTTTAACATAAAAACTCTGCCATAGACGACACAGGTATGAAAGCGTGAAAAAAAAAAACGCTATTTAGTTGAAGTTATCCTGTTATTTCGTTGTGCGATGTGGGCAATATAATAACACTCGTTTTTAATCTATTGTACAGAGCCTGGATCTTTACTTAGCTGAGATTAATCTTGTTGGTGATATATTAACCTTTTAAGGTGAGTATCGAATGTCTGCTGATACTAAGTATAGTTCCGGTTCAATGACATACGAAATCGTTGAAGTAACTGTAATAAAGATAAAGTAAATGTTGTGAACAATAATCTCTCGAAGGCATAAGTGGTTTTCCAACAATGACTATTGCATAAACTGTTTTTAGACTTAAAATTAAATTAAATAATTTTTATTATTAAATCAGTCAATTAGAAAAGATTAAGGCATCACGAATTGTAAATAAAATATTATACCAAACAAAAATCTTTTACTATTACATATATAGATTTTAAAATATTTTTTGTAATAACTGTGACGTGATAACAGGTTGTCAAATATCTCCCTTCCGCTTTTTTGCTCTTTATTCAATGCTTTGTAAAAAGTGTTACAGTGATCGGATTTAGTTCAAATATGCGCCGTTTTGTTCGATAATCTGTTTCCATCTAGACGGCAACTTCATAATACCTCCCTCGTAGAAGCCCCCCTCCTTATTTGCGAAGAACTCGGACAGCCACTTTTCACAAACCTCTTTTGAGTTCAACTTTACACCACCAAGGGCGTTCGCCATGGACAGGAACAGGTGGTAATCACTTGGCGCTATGTCCGGGATATATGGTGGATGCGATAAAACCTCCCATCCGAGCTCGTTTTCGCTTGATATTGTCGTATGTGATCCATTTTTCGTCGCCAGTCACCATCCGCTTCAAGAATGGGTCGAGTTCGTTCCGTTTCAGCAGCATATCGCAGGCGTTGATTCGGTCCAGAAGGTTTTTTGCGTCAAATCATGCGGCACCCAAACATCAAGCTTTTTTTGTATCCAGCCTTCTGCAGATGGTTTAAAATGGTTTGGTGACTAACTCCCATCTCCTGGGCGATGTCACGAGATGCCACATGCCGGTCTAACTCGATGTAGTCCATGATTTGATCGGTATTTGTCGTCACAGGTCTTCCGCCGGCTGGCTTATCCATGGTGTCGTTTTCGCCGGCTCTGAATCGTCGAAACCATTCCTCCGCGGTTCGAAGTGATAGAGTACCATCCCCCAAAACACCATTAATCTCACGGAACGTTTCTCTAGCGGATTTGCCTTTAACGAAGGAAAACTTTAAAATAGCGCGAATTTCGGCGTTAGTGAACTCCATGTTTACACGTCTATAACTGTTGAACGCAATATCCAAACTAATCATGCATAGCGTCGTTTTGTAGGTTATGTCAAGACCTTTCAAATTATGTATAGTATTGCCAAATACGAGCTCTGTAGCGCTTTGTACATAGCCGCGAAATTCAAAAGACAAAAAGGCGGAAGGGAGATATTTGACAACCTATTATTTAGTTATAAAATCGATTAGATTGAGTAAAAAGTAGCTTAGATTGAACAAAAGTTGGATCAGCTTTCTTCAAAGTGTATGTTTGTTAGCAATAACTTAACATATTGAATACCATGTGACAGGTTTTACTTGAGTATTTCTTATTGTATTTCAATAATAATTGTATCAGCTGTTTAGTAAAGTTTTATATTATAAATATGAAATATTTAATAACGCCTATCGGCATCAATTGTTAGAGATAATACACGAACAATGGCATTGAGACGTCTGTTACTTCATCAAATCCAATTCTCCGGCGCCGAAACTACATAAAAAGCAACAAGCGTCCAATAACTGAAGCTACACAATAGCTCCTTGTTAATCTGGATACAGTTTAAATTTTCATTCGCCGCTGCAAGAGTTCCAGAGACAATTCATAAAGTGAACACAAAGGGCAGTGAGACGCCGGCTACGGTTTTGTTCACTCGAACTTCTATTGTGCAGTCGGACCCATTGTCTGTTAAATCGGAATAAGCTAGTGTCACTTTAGGTGCATCGGTTGTGCTGCGATAAAGAGACAGCAAACTTTTTCCACCTTCATTTTGCACCTTATAATTAACTTGTCTAGACTTGAATCATTGTGCCTTCGTATACCTGTAACTTTACAAGATATGGCATCTAATGTTGACAAAATCTTATATAATTTTAAAAGGAATATCATTTTCATTTATTCATACACTTATACAAAGTGCAGTGGAAAATTTACAACTAAAAGAGAAACCACTAAAAAACTGTTCAAAGTATCTCTCATTCCATTCCACACTTTCCTTCTGTGAATCCTTATTGTTTCAGATATAACATGACCAGTCCTAGATTTTTTTATAATAACCGCTTCTTCACCATCATCACAATATCATCGTCATAGACGTCAACTAGCATAGACATCCATCAAAGATCGCTACAATGACTAATCATTCGCTGCTCGCACCCAGCGATTTCGCGCGACTTAATCTATGTCTTTGGTCCACCTAATGGGTGGCCCATCCACATCACGTTACTGGTTCACTGGCGCCACTCGGTCATAACAACAATCGGTTGTATTAGCGATGTACCCTGCATACTGCCACTTTAGACGAACAATTATTTGAGATACGTCGGCGACCTTGGTTCTTATGCAGATGACCAACCACGCCGCGTCTACCAGCACTTGATTGCCACTTGAGAACCTTTGTAAATCGCTTTGATACATGAAATTTGGTAAGAATTTTTCATTCGTCAAGTAGAGGTCAGTTTAGAAACAAATTTTCAAAATTCAACCTGAAAGAGAGGTTTAGGGTCCATTATGCAGGAGAACGGTAGCCAGTAATATATAAATATAATGTATAACATTTGTTTATGCATATACTTATAAGCATACACAATTAATTACGATATCATATACAATGTATAAACATAAAAAGGATATGTATAAGAAATAACAAATGATTATGATGATTCCGATAGCTTGTCAATCAATAGCATTCGTAACTTAATTTTTAAAAGAGGAGTGTATTCCAAAGATAAATTGATGGCGAAGGGAGAGAAAGATCATTGCAGTAACAGAGACGTTTTCAGTAGATGATTGTTTGTAATTGAAAATGTCTTTATTCGAGTAGGCATTTAAATGCGCTTTTGAAATATCGAATATTTTATCATTACAAATAGTACGCTACAACGAACTCAAAATGCTGATCTACTAAAAGCCTGCAAGGAACTCAACAGTTGGTGTTTTAAATTAAATTCAACAATTTTTCATCTGTACATTATAATATCAATCATGTAAATGAGTCAACTAACCCAGTTCCACACATTACGATCAGTTAAAAACTCTTGAATGCTATAATAATATTTTTTAATAATATACGTTAAGTTTTAGATTTAAAATTAAAAAACGAAAGGTCTAAGATATCCTGTAGAACGGAGTTCTCCAAACTTTTTTGTGTTGTTGGGTAGACCCCCTACTTACCTGATATTGATTTCCTGTAAATTTCTAACTGTAGTGAAGTTGAGTGTTAAGAACTTAAAGTAAAAACACATGTTAATTTATACATTTATTAATTGAATTTAAATTAAAACTACTCAAAATAAAATTTAGTATCTGTTATGTAAAATATCCGTAACATTAAATAAACAATTTTTTTACTTCATAGGTACTTTTATAAATAATGTAAATGTTTTGATATTATAAGATAGTATGATGTAAGTAAATAGGTACTATCAGTGCATGTGTTAAGATCTACCATCGTGGACCCCCATTTTCATGTCATGGACCCCCAATTTTTTTTTTCGCTGACGTAGATCCCTTGCAGGTTGTCATAGACCCCTAGGGATCGATATAGACCACTTTGGGAATCACTACTGCAGAACTTTGTTACATTTGCTTACAGACCCATGAAGGTTTTATTAACTTTTTTATTCCGAAATTTAGGAGTTATATGTTTATTTTAATTTTTATATTTATCATGTGTTTGTCACTATTATAATTTTAAGATTTAAATAAACCATAAGCATAAACAAAATTGTATTTAAAAATGTAATGCGTAGCAACAGTTAGATTACGATTTTCCTAAAAACATCTCTCAGAGAATCTCTAGCTTTTTAATTATAAATAGCCTATACAGCTCTTATTATAGATATAGAATTAATTAAGGAGCGAAGTATTATAGCAAAATAGCCAGTTATCAGACTACTCTGCTCTTAATAAGAATTATGTTAGATCGAAGAAAAAGTTTTTTCTCAAATTGTATGTAACTTTAAAAACTTTTAAAAACTCTTTGACTGTCCTTTTTGCAACTGGCTGATGATAATTACAAGAAAAAGTAATGTTGATATCGTAGTAGATTTTTTTTCAATTTAATATCGTTTACAATAATTTTAATTGCCTATAACTATATCTTACTCAATATCTATTTTATTAATTCTACAATAGTGTAAATCAAAAAAAAATTAATAATTTCAATCGTTTCAAAAGGCGAGTGCAAGATATAGGCCTTCCGTATAGATTTTTAATAATACAAGACTCAAGTGGCCTGCATATCTACCGATTCATCTATCCCAGTGTTTCCCAACGTAAGGCCCACGCTCCATGGGGGGGCAATTCGGAAATGAATTCGACACGAACCTTTCGCTTTAAAATATAAATTATGTTTGATTGATAGGGGGGCGTAAGAATTTTAGAAATGCTAAGATGGGTCATGACACAAAAAAGGTTGAGAAACACTGATCTATCCCCTTGTGGGTGGATGTCCTATAGTAGCCTTGCTAGCACTTCAGAACTTTGAAGCTCTACCAGTCATCTGGATGCAGCGAACTATGACTAAAATTTTTACAACGTAATTCAATCTATTAGGCAGGCTACTTCTAGTATAGAGTGTTTCATTAGGCACTAAGTTTTGTTATAATTTAAATGTTGTTTTAAATTACTTTTGCTAGAGAAAGTCAAGTTTGTTTTTTTATATACGGAATATTTGTACTGTATTTTTCTATTGTTTATAGGCCAAGCATTTGATTTCTGTCTGTTAAGGTATGACAAGATTCACGATGGTTCATGTTTGACTATAAGATACCTATTCACTTCTAACTTGAAGACTTCCAAGTTATAGCTTTCTAGAAACAATGACGGCAGTAGATTGTTCCATTCCTTACCTATTTGCACTATAGAGGTAGTTGCAAAAAGCTTGGTGCGGATTGAAGGGATTTGAACCGTGTATGGGTGACCGAATTCGTGCATCTTGAGGTCTGATGGAAGAAAGAAGATGAGGAAAATATTTGATGTAACTCCGACGCACAATTTTTGAAACGCAGACTACAGAACGTCCATAAACTGGCAATTTTTCTCTGATGCTTCAAGGTATGAAACTTAGCTCTGACTAAAGCATCATTTCAAGTTAGTTCCTTGGTTAGTGTCTGTGTGGTCTCTTGTCTCATCTACATTATTTTAATCTGGTATTCTAGTATATTTAAGAACACCTCGTAATATATTAGGGGGACAGAAAAGTAATGTCGATATTTGATGGTCATTTGGTAGCTAATTACGTACTTGAAAGTCGTTATGTACAAGATGGTAAAAGGTTGTTGATAACGAAAGTGAATAGATTGTTGATTAACAATAAGAACTTGTTGTAAATGTAGTCATGTGATTTTAACTTAAGAAAGCGACATGTTATTTTGTACATTTACATCGTCGTAGCACGCAATAAGCCATTTCATTTCGCGACACCGTTTTCACTTTATATTTCTCGTCAATTCCGTTGAAGAGCAAAATTATGTAATAGTGTATAAATGTGTTATTGATATTTAACATTCAAGTACTTTACGCGTGGCTGATAACGTATGTTACGTACTTACGCTAGAGGCTTTTTATTTTTATACTTCCAAATATATTTGTAACCTCCTATTTATCATTTTATTAAAACTCTTTTGTACACCGTAGACAATAAATAGAAGAAAAAAGAAACCATTCATATGGTATGAGGCGGTCTTATCGCTCTAGGCGATCTCTACCAGACAACCTTTGGATGGAGATGAGAGACATGAAGGAGAGAGCAGCTTAGTATGTACATATATATATATATATGAGGAAAAGGTATTAATTAAGAAATGCTACACAAAATCCTATTTTAGAAGCGAAAAGCTTAGCTAATAACATTATTACATGTTGAAGACCTATCTTTACAGTTTCTAATTTTTAATAGAGTGCGATGGTATATCAATGTCACGAAATTAATTTGGGGTGATTACTTCCAAAGGTTTTTAATAGGACCGGTTGAAAACAGCCTTTATATATTACTTACCACAACCTAAACATGGTTGTCTTTTCACCGAAAGCATTGTACAGTAGCACTTGATACTCAGAAAGCTTATGGAGCCACTGTTCATCCGTGCACTATTTGGCCTGCCTACTAGCCAATTTGCCAGGGTTTGTATACTTTCGTTAATCTACGAAATTCCTCGTTTCTAATACATGGCTCGTTGCGCTACAGTAATCTTAGCTCTGTGTGACTCCTGGGAGTCTCTCTACTCTCTTAACAAATATATATTTATTTTTATATATATATATATATATATATATATAAATATATATATAAAATATTTTTCGGAAACAAAAGATAAAATTCAAGCTACTTTCGGCTGTTATTCTCTATTAAATTTAAAATATTGTTTGTCCACGAAAGAAAAATAAGGTCGTGGAGAATTTTAGTCGAGTATAAAATGAATGACTCGGACTCGGTGCTCGGAAGTCGACTTTGGAGGATGGTTTAAGATCAAGATTCCTCCTGAGTCGTCCATGTTGACTGGACGTCCACATGTCCACACTAAGCCTGCCGTTAATATGGAACCTCTGGAAAATTCTGAAAGTTGTTTGTTAACAAAGTAGGGGCAGACCAGAACAGGGGAAAACGGCAGCGAAAATTCCCCTTATCAGGCAGTAGCGGGAGTAGAATGGATGCTGAATGACTCGAAACTCAGAGATAGTTAGTTCTTCGATGGACGGACCAACAGACGTATGAGAAGAATACCTTTTTTTAGCTGATTTTTTTTTTAAGTTTTACCGCTACTGCTATAAATGGAAGTAATTATTTAGCAGTTACATTGCAGCACTACAATATTTTTAACGCAAATTATCTTCTTCTTATTTTCAGCCGATAGACCCCTACTTCAACATTCAACGAAAACCAGATGACCACGTGGTAAAAACAGCCTTAAGCCTCCCAGAATTCCCAAGAGAAAGAGGGCGTCCAAAACCTACGTGGTGGTCTAATATCGGAAAGGAACTGGGAACCCTTCAACTCGATGAAGAGACTATCCAGGATAGAGTGGCCTGGCGCAAATTGATAAGGAGATCCGACCCCAAATAAAGGGGAAAGGGAAGGAAGAAGAAGAAGAGACGCCTAATGCAAGGCATAGGCCTACCTCAAAGATCGCCATGATGACTGGTTCTGCGCAGCCCTATTTCCTGCGACCATATCTTCGGTCTAGTGGGGAGCCTATCCACCCCGCGTCTACCTGCTTGTGGTCGCTACTATAGAAACTTTCAGCTATCGGTTGCATGAGCCATGTGACCCGCCCACTGTCACTTGAGATGACTAATTCTTCGATCTACGTCGATGATCTTGATTATTCTGCCATTCGCTTTATTCCATTGCTCTGTCAATGATTTTGAACATTATTATTACGCCCGTCATATGTGACAACATCTCAGACCTGTGTATCATCACTGTAAATTGCGTAATCTTTATTAAAATAATTTTTTTTTACAAATTAAATATTTAAGCATTGTGATGTGGAAAAACGTTTATTGAATAATTGGCATAATTTGTGCCGGGAAAATGAATAATGCGCCTACGAGCGGTTGCGCATCGTTTCCAAGGCAGGTAGTCAAGGCGCACGTGCTGCGCCTTGACTACCTGCCAAGGCGCAAGCAAGAGAGCGTATAGTGCACGCCGTGTGAGTGAGCGAGACGAGTGGGCGAGACATGGCGTGACGACGTCCGCGGGAACTTTCACATAGGACGGCTTTTTATATAGCAATATTATTACAGCATTTAATAAACGAATAATAATAACGCAGTGCTACGTAATGAACTGTTGAAGAGAAATAATTTCGATATCTATAATAATCGAGACGAGGACGATTGAGCATTTCGCCTTTGATGTAACATAATATTTAACATTTGTAGCAGTCAAAAAGCATCGACGAGGAATCATTTGTCGCCAGCACCGGCGGCACAAAGGCCGGCTCGCTTCTTTTGTGAGATGCCCCTTTGTTAGACGTATGGGACGATTTTATCGACTGAATTGTGGAGGCAAAGTCTTGGGACAGAGGGACGTGATCCTTCCAGTAAATAGGATTAACATAAGCATTTTTCACGTATTTTCTTACGATACCGCTTGCTTGGTAACTATGTAAAATAACAATCCGTTTTACAAATAACACTCTATATATAGCTACTAATACCTTATTAATAGAGCAACATGTCTGCAAAAGTATAGTTATCGAATGTGAACAAACCTATAGATTAATATATTAGGAAGAACGGAAAGTAATGTCGCTTGCTTAAGTTGAATTCATACGACAACATTTTTAAAAAGTTTTTATTTCTAATCAGCAATATATCCACCTTCGTTATCAACAACCTTTTGCTATCTAGTTTACAAATTTTCAATGTCAGAGCAGTAAAAATCAATCGTCGACAGAAACGATATTACTATCCGATCCCCCTAATATAATCTTTGTGTAACCAATAGAGATATGGTATAGTTTAGATTATTTGTAAACTAAAAGACTTCATCATCGAAGGTTGTGAATATCCCATTGATGATTTCTTAGCATTAATAATATAAGTATATATAAAGTTATAAAATTCTTAGCAATGAATGCATATATATAAAGGAATATAAAGAAAGTTCTCGAATAGCGATCACAAAAGGTAACGCGACGTGGTTTGAAACCTCACTAAGTGGGCCGTCAACAAAGTTGTTTGCGAGTAAAGTCGCAGGATACGGGCAGAGCAGAACCGGTCATAGTGGTAACCTTTGAGAAAGTCTTTTACTTTGCAAAGAGCGGACATTTGCTTAAAAGAAAAAAAATAAAGATCGCATAGAAACTTTCTGTTACCTGGGAAACAAATGTAATATGTGCTAAAAAGTTACGTATACTTATACCAGCACAAAAAATTTATAAATTAAAAAATTGTGTTTCCTACAAAACTGATGTAATAACTGCTTAAAAATTACATCAATTTATAGCAACAGTGGTAAAACTTCTAAAAATAGCAGTAAACAAAAATTATTCTCATACTGTCCTCTATCTCCTCTTCTCATACATTCGTTGGTACTTCCATCGTAGAACTAAGTACCTCAGGATCTCAAGTCATTCAGCATCCACTCTCAGCCACTAACCCACCGCTGCTCGATAGGAGGACTTTTGGCTACTGGGTTTTCCTGGACCAGTTCGTCCATCCTTAGTTAACCTGTAATATCCAGACTCCTTCGGAAGTTCCATATTAACACCAGACATAGTGTGGACGTCCATTCAACATAGACCACTCAGCAGGACTCCCAACCTTTAACTATCTTATGGTATAGAAAGAGCTGGTCATTGATTGTGTCAATGTTTCAACACAGAATCGATTTTAAAAAATGAAGAAGAAAAATAAACATTATAGTATATGTTGGTTTCTTCTAAGGATCTCATTACTGATCCTTTCTTTTGAAGTACATTACTGTATTAATAAAAAGTAAAAAAAAAATTGTGAACCGAAACGAGAAATGGACATTGTAAAAATATAAAACGATGCTTCAGTTAATGTAATTGGAGTACACTGGCCGGTAAATGTCAGGTGGAAGAATGAAAATAATATTCAATGAGGTTACGGAGCCTTCGTTGAAATGTCCTATCAACGCCCGCTAAGGACCCACCTCGTTTCAAAGACTACGGTCGTTTGCTTGCATTTTTAACCCGAGTGTCATCTAAGGTAGACTCGTTACCAGAAAACGGAGTCAAGTGGTGTAAGCATGGCGTCCGTTGTGTCTAAAAATAATAAGGGTGAGCGGAAAAGAATCCGAGATATGCACATTTCAATTAGCGAAATGTGCCCATTTCGAAAATCTTCCGTGTGTCGCCAAACAACAGCGTTGTTTTATCACTTCTGTGATTTAATTTTATCGAAAATTTTCTATTACCTGTAGCACTAAAAGCACAAATATACATAACATGAGGGTAACGAATAAAAAGGATAAAGATAATAGAGCAAATATTAAATAGCGAAAGAGGTTAAAAGAAGTAAAATAAAAAGAGAACTGAAAAATTATTGCCCCAACAAAACCCTGTTCCCAACAAAATAGGGGGTGGAACGAGAGGTCCCCCGCAGCGGGGGCCATATGTATATATATATACATAACATACAGGTTGATTCAATATAGTTGCATATATTTGAAATGAGTGAATATCATCAATTGCCGTCAATTAATTTATGGTGAATCCTATTAAAAAATCGATAATTTCAGAAATGATTAATAACGTAGTAAAAAAAATTCCAATTCGATTTACTCTTTATTATTCATTAATAAAGGTAAATAAATCAAATCTTAGTCTTATAATGCGTATTAATATTAAAATTAATCATTGTTTACTGTCTTTTCTTCTTGGTTCCAGTTGAAGTTGATGCTGTCAGCCCGGGAGCTTTTACAGGTTCATCGGAACTGAGTTCATGGAGCGGAAGGGTTCATGAACTTATAAGTTTACTATGTACCCCTGCAAAATTTATACTGCTACAATTTATTTTTTTATTTTTATTTAATTGTCACTTTATGCTTTTCATAAAACTATCGGTATATACACTGCAAGGCATATGGGAGGATATGCCATAATCACTTGGCACTTTTTTCACTTGGCACGCATGTTGGCGATCTCAGTTTGGTATTATGGTACGTACAAGACGCTTCTGTCCATCCACTGGAAACTTATTTAAAACAGTTGCAATCATGTATAATTAATGCACAAAGTGTAAATTATACAAGATTGCATCTCGGGAATCGAACCTGCGTTCTTTGATCACAAGTCCCAGTACTGGGCTAATACAGTTCAGTCACTGGTGTATAAATAGGACCTATTCAAGTCATTTATTTAACATTGTATTTTAAATTTTTAATGTTAATAAATATCGTATAGTATACAGAATTAAACTAAAAATATATTAACAGTATAACCAAAATTATAATTTATTTACTAGTCAGATAAGTGTTTGACGCGATCAGTTTTTAGACAAGTAAAATAAAAAGAAATTCTCAAATAAAATGCGTTTCATACAAAATATAAAGTTTCATAGAGAACGAATTCTTTCAGAACAGCTAGTAATAATTATATGTATATATTAAATGCATTAAACCATTCCTTTCAGTTATCCATAGAGAGACTTGTGTTCTTTTTTTTATGGCCCCCGCTATTGGGAGCCTTTCGTACCCCTAACTTTTTGGGATCAGGGACTTTATTGTTCAATAAGTTTTTCAGTCTTTTCTTTATTTATCACTCTCTTTCACGCGTCACGATATCTTTCATTCTTTACTTTTGTCCTTCACAATATCTTTCGTTATGCTCTTTTATACCTTCTTTCTTTCCTCGCCTTTCTTCCATTATCTTCTTACTCTAAGGTAGCTAGGTACATTTTATTTATTTTTAATTTTTAATTCTATCTTACATCTATTTTATCTTTATTTACACATTTATTTTCCTTTCTTAATTCTTTATCATAGACTTGTGTTCAGTAGTGGACGTCTTACAGCTGAAATGTGATGATGTATGTATTTCAAAAAGTTTGCTACCAAACAGAAATTGTTTACCTTGGCAGACTGCAATTACTGTACACTGAAAGTAACCAGAAGTGGTTACACAGGTTACCTCAAATCTACTTAGCGTTATTTCTACCTCGATACCACTCAACGCACCTCAAAAAGTTTCACTTCAAAAAAATTATTCTTTATTAAGACGATAAAAACTTCGACTTCGGCCGCTGATGTTTGCGGGCTTTTTTTTCTTTTTTTTATTCAACTTTTTTCGAGACATTTACGGCGAAAGTTCGGAGCATTCGTCCTATCTGGGAATAAATTAAGTTTGCACTTTCGTGATAATTTAACCATGCGGTCGTTTATCTTGTACAGGTAAGGCTAGATTCGAATTTTTTTTTAAAAGTTCAAGCGATAAAATCAATAATGAAAATACATTGGCATTACATAGTTATGTGCATTTCATCTTTGGTTATTCTAACATAATATATAATTTATATTGACTTATATATTACAAGATATTGATTGTAGGAGTAGTTTATAAAACCACATGGACGAGCGAACACGCTGGATTGACTAGGTCAAAATACATAATAATATATAATATATAATTACGTAATTATATATAATCACGCATCCAATCTGCTAGTCTTATAAACTGTTTTTAATATGATTAAGTAATCTTTTCTATAGTTTATATTATTTATTTAATGCATTAATTTCTGATTGACAGCACAGACTGTTCAACTTTGTTATTAATCGTGTACCAAATCATTCATAAAGAAACTCCTACGTGATGTTTCTTTTGTTTATTAACCACAACAGCTTTTGCTTCAATTATTGTTTTAATATTTTATTCAAGTTATTTAAAAAAACTTTTTTTAGATTAACATGACGAGACAATAACCTAAGTAGTATTTGCGACATCATGGACCCCCTTTTAGGGACCTCTAGTACACCTCCTGTCATGGTTCACGTGGACTTATTAGACAAAATCAATTTTTCAGATTTTCAGTTTCATTTTCATCTTTTATCAGTTTCAATGTCACACATTCTTTCCTCTTTTATCCGTTACAAACTCTTTCATTCCTTTTCATACATAATTGTCTTCCATACATCGCCGAATTACTACATGACTATTTTGTTTTATATCTGTTCTATTTTATACTTTCCTAATATTATATCACAATTTAATATATAACAAACTTCTAGCATTCTTCAAAAAATCAATATCAATAAAGACATTTATGAAATAAAAATTAAATGGTTATTATATGGGTGCCATATTGCTAAGTGATTTCTTCCAGACAACTCGGACATTGTTATTGGCGATTATGTAATACGTAAGTAAATTGCTTTTCATCGATGTTCAACGGACATTTATTGTCCACTTAGGCAGGCGACACGCGATATGATCAATCACCTGGAACATTGAGTTGCTGTCTTTTAGATAGAAAGCATTCATCAATCTTTCTATACGAAATTCGCTAAGTTTGTAGACGGCCTTATTTCGAAATCACTATTTTAAATATTACATTAACAATTACAATTGAAAACAAGTGTTGTTTACTAAATAACCTTCAACAAGTCTCCTAATTCAAACAATAGCGACTAATTTTAAAATAGATTTACTTATAAAATTACAATTAAGACGAAATCAGAAGGAGTTTATATATTTTTTCAAAAACAATACTTAACATACGGGATAGTTGATCCCATAGAAATTCTGTGGTATTATGATCATATTAGATTGAGCCTAAATTTTATAAGAGTATTTTGTATGGGAGTAAACCATCATGATAGTATATATACGTATGTACAATAAAATTCCACAAACAATTTCAGATCTGCCATTAGAGAGATTTAAAATCAAAATTACAGAAATATTTTGAAAAAAGTATATTATTCTATCTAAGAATACTATACTGATGTTAATGGGTGGAACTAAATATTGATGCTTACTCAGGAAGCTAATTATTGTCGTGCACTCTTTTTAGAACTATATTTGTAAAGAGCAACTGTTGAGTTTCTCGCAGTTCTTCTCAGCAGAACAGCCTTCGGAGCCGGTGGTAGCTTTCTGAGGGACAATAATGGTGATATTTTATGTTGATTCGAAACTGCTTGTAATAGCCTATTCAAATAAATAATATTTTGATTTTGAGACAAATTTAACACAGAGAATTGAGTAGGCCTATGAAATATTTCAAATCCTTTCATGATTAATACAAACATGATATAAATAAACTAAGGGAACTAGACATCATAGACATGTACCTACCGGTCTTTAAAAGCCATTTAAGTAGACTTGACAACTTAGCCGATTTATAACAGGTTCCTTACCCTGTAGTTATTAACGCAAATGTTATATAAATAAACCTAAATGACTAACTTTCATGGAAATAAAGTTATACTATTTTAAGCCTACACAGGTAGACCTAAGCAGTAACTTTAGAGGAATTATGACAGGTCCCTTATCCTGTAATGTTTATCGCAAATGTGATATAAATAAACTAAAATATCTAGCTTCCTTAAAAATACTTATACTATTTAAAGCCCTAAAGGTAGACTTAACTACTAGTAAATTTATTGGACTTATGAGTGTTTAACGCAAATGATATAAATAAACAAAAACCACTAGCTTACATAAAAATATACTTGTACTATTTTAAGCCTTTTAAGGTAGATTTAATAATTTGTGAATTCAGCGGACTTATAACATGGTCAATTTTCTACAATGACTGATGCATTTGTCGTAAATTAAGATGACTTGTTCGCATAAAAATATATTAGTACTCTTTAAAGGCCGATTACCGATTAGTTAGATCTGGCAGCTAGTGAATTTAGTAGACTTGTAACAGGTGTACCTTAAAGTGATTAAGATAGATTTAGTATAAATAGACAGGGATAGGTATATTTCACAAAAAATATATTCGAACATACATTGAACTTTCGCCGTTTCTTTGAAGACCGAATGAAAATATTTATTGCTTCTGAATTTTTATATAATAAGATATTTTCAAAGCTATTGTATTTTTAATCTTTTGCCTGAAAATCGATTTCTTATTTAACTACAATATAACGTATGTAAATTCATATTTATAAGTACTGCTAGTAAAACGGTTAGAAAAGGTAAGAAGCAATCGAAAGTAGTGAACTTTATTATTTAAAGATGATTTATTTTTCTTGAATTATATAGCATAGTACTGATTACATACTATTAAGTAAAACACCGTAGAATAACCAATGTTTTCCCCGTCCAAAAAAATGGCACAAAAATAATTGTAAAGTTTTGTGTTTCAAACTACAGTACCCGGCGATATATACTGCACATCGACCTTTGGAAAGAGACAATCGCCTAATATCAGCTTCGTAGAGCGTTATCTCTGTCGCACGAAATACAAACAGTCCGGTATCTATTAGGAGCTGTTAAAACAAGTAATGATACTTGTTTTGATAATTATTTTTATAATTCAAAAAAATTCTATAAGTGGTGGGTTTAGGTTAGGATAAAATAAAATAAAAAAACATGTTCACGTTTTACGTATTCAATTATTTAGGTAAATTGCAACTGTACATAATAAACACTATTATACCTACTGTTAAAATGAGACAATACGAAGCCGAAATTAGCCGATTGTCTCTTTCCAAAGATCGATGTGCAATATTTATCACCGGATATTGTATTTAGTTAATACAATACAAGAAAGTGACGACTGTCTTGCCCACTTAAAATTCAAAATTTCAAACTTGAAACAAAGCTTATTGGATATATTGAGCTGTTTGATTTAATTGTGAACTTATATTACATTATACAAGCTAATGTCTACTATTCTAGTTCAACAATAAAGCATAAGAAGATATCCCATAGGGATAACACATGCAAAGTAAATATCTATTTAGTTGGAGAAATTATTTCTATATGTGACATGAAGAATATATATGTTGTAACAGTTTTGTACTTCTAATTATCACTTCATATACTATTTATTTTAATATACATTTATGTACATATAATTTCACTCCTTCTATCATTTTATTACAACCTGTTCTATTTTTACTTACTAAGTAAATCTATCCAATGATTTTCGTATGAAATATCTATTTATGATTAGATTATTTCTACTTCATAATATGCCTATTTTAAATACATTTATTTGGTGTTCATATACATACAATAAAAATTAAAATTAATACTTCTGGGAAAACTTCCTATCGACACTCACTTATAAAAATATGTACTAATATTGACAGTTAAAAATATATAAGATAAGAATTCTTAAAATTCTTTGATATCCGTAGAAACTAAATTATTTAATATATTATTGACATAAAGAACATAGGTCGCGAGTTCAATTCCCTGGATACAATCTTAATTCAAACATTATGCTTTATTTATATCGAATTGCCACTGCTCACAAACATGTTTTCAAAGAATGGCCAGCGACGTCTTTTGCTTTTTCAAATACCACACTGCCATCGCCATCTTCCCTCGTATATCCCCTCATAGATATCTTTAAGACAGATCTTTGCTTTCTAAAAGTTGCTGAAATTGCAAAAAAATCATAAGGTCACTTTACTACTACACCTTTCAAATAAAATATGTGACTACTAATCCCACTAATCTAGCGTAGTAATTTTACTATATAAAGAATTGCTAGGTGCAAAAGTTTTAAAGGGATTAAAGTTTTTATTACTTATTTGCGAGAAATCAAGACGGATCTTGGAGGCTCCGAAAGAATGCCGAAATTCAGACTATAGTAGCACAGCCAAATATCATTGGCGAATATAAAGCTCAATGAATCCGCTGGCTTGGTCACTTGGAGCGAATGGGATCGGATCGGAGCGTGAAGGTAGCGTACCTGGAAAAACCGAGGGGTCGAAGACCAGTAGGTAGACCCAGGTATCGCTGGATCGATCGCGTTGAGGCAGACTTGCGCGAATTGAATGTCAACCAATGGCAGACGATGGCGCAAGATAGAGGAAAGTGGAAGTCTCTCGCCTCGGAGGCCAAGACCCACTTTGGGTCACTGAGCTAGCGGAGTAGTAGTACTTATTTGCAGTCAATTGATGTGTGGTACACCTTACTCTAAAGTTGCAGTAGAGGACCGTGATTTGTGATCAGGTCGCAGATTCGGTTCCAGGAATAATAACACAGCGGTATACCCTACGTATCATAATACCACACTGTCATCGCAAACGTGCCTGCCAAGCGTGGCGATTATGGTACTGTTCAGAACTGTTGTCCGAGGTAAACTTTCGAATTTCTGCAACAAGAACGCGTTCTAGATCTCTCTTTTTGTTATCAACGGCTAGGACAAATATCGGTAAACGTGCACCCTTATACAGAATGTGTGACCTCCACAATTCATATATTAGTGATATTGATATATTCTCGTGCTCTCTTGTATTTTTTAAAAGACAATTTCGTTCTAAATTATTGGGTACACACAAAACAATTTAAACCATAATATAAATATATGATATAGATATATAAACAAACATGATATAAGTTTATAAGCGATAATCTTTAACCCCTGTTTATTAACACTAGAAAGATAACCATATGACAACGTACGTAAAAGATAACCATACGCTTCAGAGGCGCGTGATTTTCTAAGGCGTCAATTTTATACTTATTATGGATATTTGTTTAAGTTAATCTAGTCATTTTAAAGGTTTGGTATTATTTTAGAAATAAAATGCATTTATATTACATTTTTTAAAACTTTAAGTAATTTTAAACTTAAATCACTAGACCTCTATGAAAAATTAACAAAATTCAACAGACTTCGGTTTAGGGGAACAAATCCCGTAAAATATCACAAAAAATAGTGTTTTATCCTTACGAAATAGTAGACTATAATATAATCAGTTTAAAAAAAACTATCATACCATAAAAATTTCTTTAGAGACAGTTATGACTAACGTCTTTCTTGTGTTCACCACAAACTGTCTTTTTGCATTTGGCATAGGTCATCTTTGCAATTATTTCTTTTTAGACGTGCAAAGACTGCAATAATACTTTTTTTGGCTGAGGGTTCTTCTTCATCATCTGTGGAAGCCTGTACAGTAGATTTTGGAAGAATATTTTCAATGTTGCTTCTCACATGCCTTAACAAAGTGGGTGCTTCCAGTCTTTGCGTCATCCACGGTGCAGTCAGTTGAGTACTGAATTTTTTCATGAATTCTCTCCGTTTTAAAGGCTTATCATGTTTTGTTAGAACATTGTGACAGTAAATGACATATAAATTGATAAATGCTATATTTAGTATGCTATAAAACATGGTCATTGGCCATCTATTCGTTTTTCTCGAACAGGACGTTGTTGAGCACATTTGATCAAATGCGTCAACGCCGCCCTTAGTCTGATTGTAATACTTTATTACTTCGGGCTTGCTTATTTTTGGGTTGACGACACCTTCATTACACGATGATAACAGATAAACCATCTTCGAGGGCTTCGGCTTGTATGACACTAGTGTCAAACATTTATCGTAACAGAACATTGATGTGTCTCTTGGTCGAGATCGGGTGTTTTTTAACTCTTCAGGGATCTCACGTTTATTAGATCTTATAGTGCCAACAAGGTTTAGTTTGTACGGTTCCTGAAGAAGTGATTTCGCGAGAGGAGGAGAGGAAAGGAAAATTAAAAAATAACCTAAAACCATAACATAAAAGATAACCATACGCCTCGAGAGCGCATCAACTGGTCATAGCCGCTGAACTATGGTACTTATAGCATAGATGCAACCGTCCTGCGACAGGGAAGACCGACGTCTGAGTTGACTGAGAAGGAAAAGTTAATACGCGCACCTAATAAAAAGATATAGAAATATGTTTATTTCGCGACGTAGGTTATCTTTCTAGGGTTAATGTTTTTACTTGTTCTGTCATTGTTTGACCATAAATCAATAAATGTTTTCGGTGAGATAGTTATAAGGTAACAATTGCAACTAATTTTGTATGTCTATGCTTCTAGTTTTTGCTTTCTTACTACTTTTTGTTACTGTTTATCTCCAATAAAGTAAATAAATAAATACCCCATAGATATCTTTGGGAAAAAACAAAATCTGAAACTACTATTTTCTTAATCTACGTGTGTAAAACACATAATCTATCGCGACGAACTGGAATATTGAGTCAGATTACAAATATAAAGATTCCAGCAAGCAATAACCTACAGAGACGAACTTGTTTATTTTGCCGAAATATATAATTAACGATACCATATTCTAAATTCAAACAAACTAACCATAAAATCAGCTTGTTTGCACAAGCATGACGTCACAGTAAAAACATGTGTGCGAATAAAGCAGTTATAATTTTGGCACAAATCCAAAATTTTAAATTATTTCAGCTCTCATTTTATAGCATCTCAATCAATTTCCGTTACAGTGTTGTGTAGAATATTTATGTAGAAACAAGTTTAACGTCTTTACGTATGCGTACGATGACGTATCACGTTGACTTAAATCTGGATTAAAATCACATGTAATATTCCTACATCCTAATTGCGAAGTTAAATTTGAAATAACTTCATCTTTTTACTACCACGATAATATGCTAATTGATTATAAGCAGTATAGCACATTTGTACACTAAAATCTTTAAAGCTTGTACGCCTATTTCTAATCACCCTGTATATAAATATCACTCTGTAAATTGTAACAATTTTTTTTTTTATTGGAATACGACTAATACTTTCTAGAAGATTAAAGTCTGCAAGGATAGATATAATAAAATCTAATTGTGAGAACGCATATATTAATTGACATGAGCGATATATATAGCTATACATATCGCCTATTATGCTTTTAGACGTGTAATCAAACATCCTGTATGTATACGTACATTTACTAGCTTAAGAGATATAACTGGCAGTAAGGTTACTATCTTCTGGTAGACTTTAGTTATTCTGAACCACGTTTTGCTAGTAAATTGAAGTATATAAATTTAAGTTTATATACATAAACTTGAGATACATGAGAGTGTTTACCGTCTCTTAGCACTCTCAAGGGAACTCTTTGTTAAATAACAGCGAATACATTATTTACTTTGTTTACAACAGAAACATGTCCGATTATTTATTTATTATTTTACATTTATCTCAAGGTTTAACGAAAAGTTAATAAAGGTAATTTAAAATAAAAATGTACTAAAATTATCCAAAGATATATTGTCGGATAAAGAAGTGTTCTTTAAAAATTTATAAAAACACAACATAGTTATAATATAAAAAGATACAAACTATAATTAATAAATATCAGAACAATGCGTAAAGAAAACCATAATATTTGAAGGTTCTATAGTAGAGTAACTTAACCAATGTTTTGTAGAAACCAAAAACATATGTACTTCTTTAATTTATAGAATATCTGTCCATCCGGACTTAAATATAGATAAAATGTAATTAAATATAATCTATCAGTTTATGTAACTGTGTATAAGTTTTATGACAACAAATTCTATAAACACGAAAGAGTCGACATAAAAAAAATATAACGCACTTCCAATACAACGCAGTTTCAAATAATCTTATATTGGACTTACAACATAATAATGCCTTCAGATATTATTGAAATAACTCTATTGTTTAGTTATTTGATCTTTAATTAGAACAAGAAATTTATGTGATTATAAGTCATGTGTTTACAAAATGTGATTTTACAACGCCTCATATTGATATATATTTTTATTCCATTTTCAAATGGACTACCGTAATTTAATTAAAACATAATGTATCCTAGCGTGTATAATAAAGGATATTAAATTTAAAAAATAATGCTAGATTATTTATAATAGAATTCTATCGTATTTAAGTGTATAGGTAGAAAGTAATAAAATTAAAATACGAGATCGTTTACTGCTCGAATTTCTATTCACGTCTATGAATTATTCAAAAAGAAAATGCCACTGACAATTCTGACGATAGCACAGTTTCCCAGCTTCATCTAACTTATACACTGTAACCTAAAGATATATTCGTCAATAACATTCGTAGAAATGTACAATTTAATCATCCTATTAAATAGGCATTAAGATTTAACGTTGTAATATTTAAAAGTATAAAAATATACAGAAATATTTATTTACGAATAAATATATAAGTATACGTAAATATAAAAAAATGATTGAATATATGTTGCCTATTCATCTTACCTCGGATAGAAACACTACAACACAAAACACTTTATCATGAAACCGTTTAAACACAGTAACCGGCAACCGATCGTAAGATACGTTAAATTACACGCGAGGTAACCGTGAACGTGCACCGTCCACCGCGGTTCTACACACACTGAGCTTACGCTACGAAAGCTCTACGGCGCGCGCACGTCTACGAAAGCGGTAATTCAAACACATTTATCAAGCTAATTCAGCAAATTGAACTAAATAATGACATTTCGGGGCCACTTCTGCCTCCTGTTAATAACTATAGACGCATGGGACTACGTATGAAATCACTTTCTTTTTACCTTTTAATACGTCAGTTTGTCTATTATTACAGTTAAAATTATAACAATCCATACAGGATAATTGGTTATTTGTATAAAAACTTTAAAGGATTAAATATATAGCTCATTTATTCTTTAATACACCTTACTCAAAAAATATTTTTTGTTTACTATTCGTCCCTGTAGACTTTGTACAATTAGAATTATTGGCATGTCGCATTATATTAGAAAAAAATTTAAAGTAATATAACAATAATAATAAAAATAATCTAGCTTTATTTTATTGCGTACAATTACTTTAAATTAGTTATTTTGAATAATAGTTATTGATAATTTTGTATTAAGTTTGTATGGACCCTTCGGGATAAAAGCCTCCTACAAAGCTTTCCATTTTTCTCTATCTTTGACAACTTGGAACGCTCCGTGATCTGCCGTAGCCACGATCAGCCCATCTGGCATTAGGTCTGCCTCTCGCTCTGGTACCTCGTGGTCCCGTCTATTATAAAACGTAACATATTTCACTTTAAATAGGATTATAGTAGATAGTTATATATTGACTTTTGAAGATTTTACGCATATAATCAATCGTCTCATATAAGTGTTATATATACGTTAGTTCTTATAAATGTTTTTAGAAACGGACAGTTTATAACACTACTATTAAATCTAATACATAAGTATTTTAAAATTCGAATACACTATTCCTTACAAATCTTTTTACATATATATAGACATACCTGTTATTACAAATTTTATACTTGAAAATTTTGGTTGCATGATTATGTGATTTCAGACAGCTTCCAAGTCTACCGATCAGCTTTTATTGATGGAATCCAATCCTTATCGTACTAATCTTGGTGATCGTTCTTTAACAGCGACTATTGGGACCAACATCAAAGTAATGCGGAACATGATAAAGCCTTATGAGAGAGATTTAATTTAAAATGTATTTTTTACTCGCATAAAAGCCTTAAGTAGATTGGTGTTAGATACCAACCTTAAATTTTGCCCGAAGCTTAAAAATAATATCATTTTATTGTATTATAATATTATTTGATTTTTACCTTCGGCGGTGGTGCCACAGATTTGACATTGTCACAGATAACGAAACTTAGATCCATTGTTATGACATCTAAACCGAATAATCTTTACAGTGAGTTTTATATATTAAGCGACTACTTCTTCTTCAGAGATGTAGTTTCTAAATGACATTTAATCTTTGTCATTACACTTTGTCAGAGAAAGTTTATATATTAGGGGGACCGGAAAGTAATATCGCTTTCTTAACTCAAATTAAGACGACTACGATAGGCTTTTCTTTTAATTTTAGACTTTTTTTATTTTACTTTTTAAGGTTCTAAAATGGAGATCAGGGAGCGGCAAACTTGGCGTAGGATGAGATGACCTTGGATAGATCGTCGAAAAATGCCTACGTATTTTATTTACAGATGCAGATTTTATATTAGGGGAACCGAAAAGTTCGCTTTCTCGAGTTAAATTCACACGACTACAATATTAACTAGTTTTTATTTCTAATGAACAATATATTCACCTTCGTTATCAAAAACCTTTTGCCATCTAGTATACAAATTTTCAATGCCGGAGCGGTAAAAATCAATCGATTTTTCTGTTAAATACGTCGACAGAAACAACATTACTTTCCGGTCACCCTAATATTATATATGGAAACCTTGACTTCGTGAGTATGAACAGTAAAACATTTGAGATGAAATAGCTTTGTACACATGTTTTTCTTTTTACCTCTCGTTCAACCCCGATCATGGGTGGACAGTGTCTTTAATTTTTTAAATAATTTTAATTAATTTCAATACTTCTCAATGTCATCTGTTCTTTCCTCTAATTTCCTCCACAATATATTTCATTTCTTTCCATACATCGCCTCACGCCCTTCACTTTACCTATAGAATTCTACAATTTTTATCTTAAAACAAATATATACATAAGATTAAATGTAAAATTCAAGATGACTTTGTTATACCTTTCTCTATGCTCTAATTAGTTGCTCAAAACAATTGTCAACACTATTTCAAAAGCTCCACAGTGACATAGGCTTTCTTATAGATTTTTAATAGGACCAAAAATTAAGTAGGCCTCTTCCATTTATATTTGTGGGAGATATACCATAATCGCCACGTTTGGCAGATAAGCTGGCGATCGCAATGTCGTATTATGATACGCAGAGGAAGCTTCTGCACGTCCTCTGGAAACTTGTATGTGAGCAGTGGCAATCCTATATAATTAATGCACAGAGTGTGAATTATACAAGATTGTATCTCGGGATTTGAACCTGCGATCTACGATCGCAAATCTTAAACCTCTGTGCTACCACTGCTCAATTTTATCATAGTTAGAAATTTAGTTAATTAAACAATTATATTAAGAACTTAGTTAAGAGTTTCAGTCTGTTTGTTCAGGACTTATGTTAGATAACTTCGTAACTTAAAAAACAAGGCTCTGAACGTAAATAATTGATCCCTATAACTCATCCGAAGTGAAAAAATAATATGAACATAACGTTTTAATCCGCACAGAATTGTTACGCTTTTATTAATAAAAAAAATTGTTTTTATTTGACTTTAAAGGTAAATCAAAAACACTGGCAATTAAATTTATCTGATTCGCGATAAGCGCGGAGTTTGTTTGTAAAAAAAAAAAAACAATCTGCAGAGTATTAACGAATATGTCAAATTTTACGCGGCTGGTACACACCGGGGGCCACAATCTATTATTTATTTTATGTGGATTTCAAAATTCGAACTACACTACGGTTGGTTTCACTTAAATTAAATTTAATTTGAAATAAAATTTCAACAATTCGTTTAAAATGCGGGTATTACACAGGTGATGACTCGATAATGATAACGAGAAGGAACCGTGGTCTCCCATGTTAACCTTTATTGGCAAATGGCTCAACGAGCTGTGTTTGAACTCTTACGTCGATCTTTTCTCGTGTAAAGTATATCATCATCATCAGCTATATGACGTCCACTGTTGGATATAAATATTACCATATAGGTTTCGAAAGGATAATCACAAGTCTAAAATGTCGTCTGTGTATCTTCACAGCGTTTGCCGATCTGAGGTCTCCATTCCAGAACTTTTATGATCTTGCAATTTGTTATGCATATTATAGGACTGACCGCTGCCAATTCAACCTTACCAGCTGCCATCATTTCTGCACACTATGCTAAATGCGATCAGTGTATACAGTTTCGAAAAATGTTGCTCGACAAGCTGACAGAATCAACACGATAATCATTTTTTATTATATTTATATAAATAGTATATGTAGATTTTGAAATATATGTATTATGGTATATTTATAAATAATTACAGTAGGCAGTACAATATTTATGTAAGCAGTGATTATTTTACTTCTCCTTTTTGATTTTTTGTCTTTTATGATACTTGTTTCTTGTACCTTCTTTGTATATTCTTCTTCAAATATATATACAAATACATACATATATACATTACATATTACCTATATATATATTCACAATTCTACTCCTATATTGTACATTCTAGAACATTATCCTCCAATGCTGATTAGTGGAAATAGCATGAAGTTTCTTTTGCGAAGAAAAACATGTCCTTACAAAGATATACTGATGATATTTTAAATGCACATATTATATTACATGTAACTAATCCAATTTTTTTTAATAAATCAACATTAAATACAATTACGATGGTAAGTTTATAAAAATATAGTTTATATAAATTTTACTTTAAGAATCCGACTCTAGAACATCGATGAGAATTTCGTAGCGAAGCTTTCTGTGAAAAACATTATCATTTCTTTTGTTTAATTTAACCGGAGTGGACCGCAGCGACGCGGTTATACGAATCCATTATTTATATAAAACGAAAACGACACAAACTCACTGGTCCGATCACAAACAATGTTGCTTAGATAAACACTGGCCGTCTAAACTGGAGAGATTCGTACGTCACCTACATGTTCCTTATTTAAATTATACTGCTTCAAGAACCACTGAAAATTATATGATATAAATATAATTATATTTATTTATTTACTGACGCTTTTTACACATAGAACTATAGCTGACTTAATATATTATAGACATCCTCAATTAATCAAGCCATTGGTATACTGTATGCTAATAATTCCCAGATCAAAATGGGGAAAAGTATAGAATAAGGCAGTATTTAATAATTGGTAATAATTGTATCGTCTCCCTCATGGGCGACGATAATATTCGCGCTACATTTCTAGAATTCGATCGCTTCATTCGATTACAATAATCCAATATTAAGTTGGGACCTATTTATTTCTATTTTAGTAATCTTTGCACATACTTTTTATTTCTACACTCTTCTATCATTTCTCTAAAGATATATCTATCCTCTTCTTTCATTCAACAATTATCTTTTATTATTTTCCATACTAATTTCCGTTCATTCATCGCATCACTTCCTTCGCCTCGTTCTTCAAATATCACAGAATTATCACAATTGTATATTTATTTATGCTATATTTGATTTTTATCCTCTTATATATATATGCTAATTATTACTATTTACCACATATCACCATTTTTTTAGTAACGTATATCGTGTATATATATATTTACTCGGGATATTATTCTAGATGTAAAAGCTTTAAAAAATGAATGTATAGCTCATTAGTCAATAAAGTTTTATGGCTTTTAAAGCTATTCCAATTTGTACGAAGTGATAAAGATTTCACTCTGAAAAAATAACCACTTTAAAATATGTAACAATAATATTTTATATAAATACGATAAGCCAATAACCTCTGGCAATATAAAGTCTGTATTGCCAGAGTATCTTGCCAAGGTATCATTTTCTTTTCAGCTGCTTGAAGCCCACTGCAAGGTACAAGCCTGGACCAAAGATCGCACAATGACCACTCCTGCGTTACCCGCATCCATCGCCTTACCGACATATATATTCTGTTGAGATACTGACCAATATTTTCTAGTAGTACAGTCTGCAAAGACAGGTAGTGAGTAATAAATAATTTAAATGCATATTAATTGTATTTTTTTTGTTATATTACCATGACACTATTTATTATTTTCGAATCCATTAATTTTTTTATTGCCTCTTCCATGTATCAATCGGCATATCAGCTATATATATACACCAATTTCGAGCTTATACACCTGTAACCAATCATCCTGTATAATGAGATAGATATATGTTCGCGATTTTACGTCATACACAGAAGTAATACAAACATACACCCACAAGACGTTCAAAGCAATTGTCAAAACACTTGTTATCACAAGTTCATTGATATATTTTTTTTATTTACATTAAAGCCAATAATTCTTTTCGTTAGATATATTACGAACGTGTGTTTGTATAGGACGGTGTGATAGGGTGACGATTCGATGAAAAGTTTGTATTAGATTCTTATACGTCTGGGATCATTGCACACCGAACTGAATACTAAGTACCATTTACCTTACATTTTTAGTAGTTTCATTTAATAAATACTTCCTAAACAACCTTGCGAGCAGTGGTAATCCAGGACTGGGACTCGAGATCATAGATCACGGGTTCATTACAATCTTATATGATTCACACTTTACGCATTAATTATACAAGAATTCCACTGCTCACAAAAAAGTTGCGTGACGGTGGTGTTTAGCGTCTTCCATATACCCTAGTTTCTCTGTGATCGCCCTGCCTGCCAATCGTGGCGATTATGGTATATCTGAAGAAAAAGGAATTATTTTTTTATATATGAGCAGCCCAAGGTAATCAGCTCAAGCCGGGTCTCCGCCCATAGCCGAGGAGTTTAAAGCCTTCGCCCAATATCTTTCTAAAATAAACCTCTAAGAGGTATTTTGGCCACCAAAATCCGCGCAGCCTTTGGTCCACCGGAGCGTTTTAAATCTACCTTCCCATATCCACGTTACTTTACACAACCCAACATCTGGCTCCATAATCGCTGAGTAGTCCTGGCTTCACATACAACATCATAAGCACATTCATTACATTACAACTCACACGAGTATGGCCTGACTTCGTGCGGAAGTCTTCTGTGAACTAGTGGAATGAACTTTTTTTTTTATTTTTAGTTTCACTTTCTGTGAACTCATTTCGACGAAGCTGGAACAGCCTGCAACGCTTATCAGCGCCGACTACAACAGAAAGAAAGAGAGATAGAGATAGTCTATTTATAATGTTGGTTTTTTGGTCTTTGGTTTAATTTTTTAATTGTTTTGTATTTGTATGTCATTGTAGGTGTAATAAATGTTTGTCTAATCTTATTTTATATTTTTAAGATGGACCCTTCATACCCCTATCTATTGAGGGATAGGGACTTTGTTTTATTTAATATTTTTTTCATGTAATATTTTTATTTTGAATGAAAGAAACAGTACGACAGATAAGATGATACAGAAGAAAGAGAAGAATGATAATAATAAAAAATATGAATAAATTACTAGAAATAAAAAGTCCCTGTCTCACACGAGACAGGGGAACGAGAGGTCCCCAACAGCGGGGACCACAAAAAAAAAATATTTTTATTTTCGCGCTCTTCTATCGTTCCTCCTATGATCTATCATTCCTATATTTTCTTTCTTTCTACAATTCATTTTTCTTTCCCTTTCATTCGATACCATTCTTTCTTCTCCTTATACCTTAACTATTAAAATTTCTTTGTTTTTATTCTATATCATATTTTTGATCTATTCTAGGTATACATTTTTATATGTATTATTTTATTTAATTGCCTATTTTCACACTTTTAGCTATAATAAAGACAAACATAGTATGTATCGAATACGAGCCCTCGACCTGTCATAAGTCTTGCTCAGCTAGCAGTAGACGAAGGCGGAACCAATTTTCGTCGAAAAGCAATAATTCGCACGCATCACAGTGTTTACAAGGGCGGCCTGTGAAATTAATAGCATGACACACCATCTTAAGTATCAAATGTCAATTACAGTATTGGATATCTATTTTGTTTTATCTGAAATAACACAGAGCTTTGTTATGGTTATTATCACTTATAATTCTGACAATTACATTTACTAACATTACATTCACATAACAGCTAATATTCGCTGGTGTTTATTTTAATTTTATTTTAATTTATGGAAGATAAACAGTAACAAAAGGCAGTAAAAATCACAAAGTTATAAATATAAAATTAGTTACAATTGTTACCTTATAACTATCTCACTAAGAACATATTATAAATCAAAATCAAACAATAATAAAACAAAACAAAAACATTACAAAACAGGGATCAATAATCCAGCGCATTCTGCAGAACAGATAGTAATAATTACGAGTCACTGTAAGCTGTCATATTCCAATGAGGTTTAAATTGTATTGTATATATATAATAATTTCGAATGTGATTATCTTTTAAAAGATACAAGAGGGCAAGAGAATATACCAATATCACTAATATATGAATCGTGGAAGCTAAATAAATAAGATGATTGTATGATGAATCAGATGAAAAATCCTTGCACAGCAGAGAGAAAAGACTCCACTAACCTTTTCGACAGTCACCCTGAAAAGGTGGAAGACCAGACTCATTGGCAGCAGCGAGGTACGACGTGACGTGATGGGCGTTGCTCGTTCTTTTCAGCAGTAAGGAAATAACACACGGATATCAAGGATTTCGCGAATGATTAGTCAGGATAGTTTACAATACAATCACTTTTAGCACTTTTCTACGAAACGTTTTCAACGATGCTATGGCACTGGGAACCACAAGACAACTGTCTCCAATCCAAAACGACAGCTGTCGTATAAAAAATAGTGAAGCTGTTTTATATTTTCCTTGCCACTAAACATTGGGCAAAGGAATGAACAATAATAAAATATATTTGTTGAGATTCTAGAAATGTAACTAAGGGGTGAATTGTAAGCCAGAGGAATGCGAGATATTGTGAAGAAAAGTAGAGAAATGACAGACAGACAGAGTCTGAAATTGTGACAGAAAAAAAGGAGAGTACAAAAACTGTAAAAACCCCTCTTCCTCCCAAGATAGGGCTGAACGAGAGGATCTCAACGGGGGCAATAAAACTTTTAATCATATCAATATCGATATCAATTAATGAAAGGAAAACCGTATGAAAAATTCAACGATTACAGACAATGATAAATAAATAAATCATCATACAGTAAGAAGAAGCGTTTTCTAAATACGAATTATTATATATTAAAATTAATTATTTCTTATATCTATCATGTATTAAAACAGCTCGTCTGTGTCTATTGTAAAATACAACACAGCAACCCAATTTACTGCAAATTTAATGAATTGTCACATTGCAAAATTTTTACCTTACAATTAACCAAAGAATATTAGACAAATATTGATTTATTTTATATTTAAACTAAAATAGGTGATCTTCGCCTCGTTAAATGCTTGTTGAACAAAACGATGCATTTTTTCTGTGAACTGAACTTTCTGTGATCGAAACGTAAAATGAATTTGTTAATAAAATGTAAATTCTTTATTTATTCTTCCAAATCAATTTTCATACTCTTAAAAATCCGCGCCTGATAAAACGCATTTCGCCAACGCTTTTTACAGTCCTAAAAACAGTCGCAATAGCCTTTTTCCGGTACAGCCTTCAAGACCTTCTTCGATTCGGTTTTTATCTCGTCATTCATGTCAAAACGACATTCCTGCATCGGCCTGTTGAGTTTGCTGATTAGCCAGAAGTAGAAGAAGAAGAATATGGTGGTTGTTGAACGTTAACAGTCGAGTTTTTTTAATGGAATAAGGCGTTACCTTGCGGAAGTCCATCCTAAGTAAGAAAAGGACCGATATTTAGCCACTTCCGCACATGCAGTCGTAGTCGTGTAACAAAGTGCACCGCCCGCAAGCCCGCCGATAAATGCGTTTGCGGCAAACAATGCGAATCCAACAACTGCCACCACCAAATCACTCAACACGTGTTTCACCCCTCTACGGGGCATCTTCAGGAGTTATGTTACACCGCTGACTTCATGGGCTTGGACACAAAATATTCTTCAAAATAGATTGGGCTGATCCAAATGAAATTCTAACTTTTAATAAACATACGTCTAGCAAATGTTATAGACACTCCTACTAACCTAGGAACAAATAATTACCTGTACTTACTTTTTAATCACTAGAGACATTAAGATTAATTATTATTTACTATCGTCCCATCAGACTTTGCTAGCAGTTTTTAGTCTGATTTCCAAACTAAGAAATAATTTTACATAAAATATTAAATTTTTCAAAAATCAATTACCTGCCTACTTAATGCCTGTTTTAAATGACAATTTCACTTTAATTTTTGTTCACTGTAGTATATTTCCATACAACACTTTTTGTTGGAAATAAATACTAATGAACTATTTATGTAGGCTTTCATTATGACATAGCCTTGTCAAAGCCAAGAAACCTTCTTAAATAACGAATGTTTATGTTCCATACTGTATACTAATGATCTGAATGCAAATAAAAAAAACCCTAGAACAAGTTCGACAGCATTGGATTTCGCTTCCGGGCCTGACTGCGTTTCACACGCCGCATGTCATACACACAACATCTGGCGAGAAAATATAAAAAGTCTTTTCTCGCCGGAGGCTGTAGAATCATATGGACTTTTGAAAAAGTGTATCAAATCCTATCTATATTAATAGAAATATAACAACTTCTAGCACAGCAACATGTATTGATAATATATTTACAATCTTAGAACTAAACTACAAATATTATTAACAAAATTTAGTTTAGACCGATTATTGAATATGTGCAACGTAAAACCTATCATTGGGCGATCTTTTAGGAAGGTCTATGCTTTGCAGAGGGAGTCTATCGGCTGACATGAATGAATGAATTTTTGTATGAATGTATGAATAAAGTAATTATTTTATGTACAAATAAAGTAATAAATGTATGAATGATGTAAGACTTCTGTGCACAAAAGCAGATTTGCCTGAGAGACCTCGTGACTTTTATGCACTCTATACTACACATGTTAAATAATGGCGCGACTCAAAAGAGCACTAGCGCCATCTATCGTAAACATTCTGTATCATAATATTCTGTACATTATCTAAAATTCTGATTATAGATTAAAAAAAATAACTTTATGCTACATAACACACGCAGAACAGGTACCCGCTGGAGCCTTAAAGTAGAGATTAAGATCATAGACCGGCAAGCGCAGAGTAGGACGTTCTTGCACAACATGGACATACAACCTTGTGAAGATAATCGGAAGTTAAAATTGGAAGCGGTCTAGACACAGGCAGCTTTCAACCTGTCTTATTTAAAATCTATGAGTGAGGCCTATGTCCAGCGGTGGACATCCTATGGCTAAAATGATGATGATGTAGTCTGTGATGTTCTTTCTACTTTTACTTTCCCGTAACCGTGAATAACTGAAGCGACAGAGAATGTTTTATCTTGTAAAAAAATAATTTTAGGTAAACCATATACTCAGGTTTTAATTGTCGTGTTAGTTTTAGGCCATATATAGCTTTTCGTCATGTTTATCACTTCCTTAACTGAATAAGACATTCCTATTAAAATGTGTCTGATGAACGAGAGCGTAGTAAAAAACACTCGAATAATTAACATTAATTAGATTTGTTTAATGAACACTTGCGTCGGTGTTTATAAACACTGAGCGAAACTTCCAGAAAATTATAATTTCCACTGAAATAGTATTCGTAGCAACATAATTAAAACATTCGTTGAAATATTTGTGACCGACCAGCCGCCATCGAAGCGGAAAATCCACTTCGACGAGAATTCGTTCTGCTTAATTTTTAATTACATCATATTTGAAATTATTTTCTCTCGTTTGTGCCCTTGTAGTGTTTTCTAAAAATATTTTTTTAAAAAAATATTTACCCAAATTCTAAATTTAACTAAGCGATAAATTTACTAGTTCATTTAAATATCACCTAACGTTTATTCTGAAAACAAAAACCTTTTTTGACATTCCCGTTGAAGATCTCAAGAACTACTCTGAAATTCTTTTCTTAATTTACACAAGTGATCATTATGTCAGCCAATACACGCGGACTGCAAGGCATAAGCTTTCCTGAAACATCACCACAAAGACCGGTCTAATACTACTCGCATCCAACCACATCCCGTAGTTTAATATAGTTTCTTAAGCAATTACATGTACTCCATAAAATATTTATAAAACTATTTTTGAACAGGAGAAATGTTTTTACATTTTTTTCTTTTTAAAAAATCGAAATTTATAACACGATACATTTTTAAATGTTATAAGGAATCTATAATATATACTAGCTGATCGCGGAAACGTTGCTTTGCAAAAAAATAAAGTTTTTTAACAAATAAAAATAAGGGTTGACCGTAGAGGGGTGAAAATTTAGGGCTGTATGTATTTTTGTATGCTGTATCATCAAAAATAAAAACAAAAAAAATTGTATAAAAAATAAAATAAAAAATTTAGGGGTAGACCACCCTATCACTATACTCCTATCACTTAGGGGTATATAAAATAGATAGTAGCCGATTCTCAGATCTAATGTATACGCGTATAAAATTTGGTAAAAATCGGTCAAGACGTTTCCGAGGAGTACGGTAACTAACATTGTGACATGGAAATTTTATATATTAGATAACCTTTTTAGATCTGTAGATTTATTTTTAAAGTAATTTTTTAGCTTTTTTTTTCTTTTCAACCGATGGACACTAGGTGCAAGGCATAAACCTCCTCCGAATATCGCCACGATGACTTGCCCTGTCCGCATTATTACCCATTCTCCCTTTTAACCTTTATAAGCCTTTATTTCAACGTTATCCTCTGAACATCTTATGTAATATGTAATAGCATATCTAGATATAAAAAACCAGTATGTTATACTCAATCAATATAATTAAAACAGTTTATTTTTATACAAACATATCATGGTACACTTGCTTAAAAAGAGACAGACGATTGAAGAGTGCCTTCTCACATTACTACGGGTACGAAACAATGAGTATGTGAAGTAAGAAAAGGACCAATATTTAGCCACATACGCATTTATCAGCGGGCTGGCGGGCGGTGCATTTTATTGCACGACTACTACTGCATGTGCGGAAGTGGCTAAATATTGGTCCTTTTCTTACTTAGGATGGACTTCCGCGAAGTAACGCCTGATTCCATTAAATAATGAGTATGTGGTCTTCTGTGGTCATACCTATACGCCTTGTTGCATTGTACTCAAAGGCGAAAGACAAATTTGTGTTACTAGTCATGATCTGTGGTACAGGAACGTGTTTCTCTACTTCTAGCCTGGTTTGGAAGCTTCCAGTTCAGACATAGAGAGGGTTTCTTATATCTCTATGATATCGAATTAGGAATGAGATCTCTTGACGAGAGAAAAAAACCTGACATAGTCCAGATGAATAGCATGGTAAAATGATACTGGAAACGAACATAGTAGAAAAGATGACTGCAGGTATCTTATATTCCTGGAGTGGAAAACATGGACAAAGTGGACAGATAATCTTGCGAAGAAAAACCCTCAATGCAATCTGATTCCAACCAAAGCGGAAAATCTTTTGGGCGAGTCTATATCCATCATTGGTTATAAGGTAATACCGTGTTTATTACAAAGCCTTAGTTATTAAAATCTTTCACAGTTTCATGCTTAGAACACTAAATAAGACCACAAAAGACCAATAAATTCAGACTTTACAAGGTTTGTTGACATAATTAAAACCAGGAGAATATCTAATCTAATAGGGATCTCTTCCTTGTTTACAATAAATTTTTTTTGCTTGATTAGAAAACTAAAAACTAGTTACACTATAATAGGAGATTTACACAACAAAAAGAGTCATTTCAAGTTTTTAACGTTATTCAGATTGTGAGGACGTGTAAAAGGATCATAATCCTACATAGAGGAGAGTTACTCAATAAACTTTACAGCATATACAGGATGTGCAACAAAGTGTTACAAGATACATATAGATATATACACATATACTTATATATACATGCATATATATAAATAAGTAAAAAAAATTGAGAAATCAAAAAATCTTTCATGTATTTGCGCCTTAATTCACATGGATTGACACTTTCAACCTATTAGGAAAAGGGAGCGGCCTAGGATTTTTCTGTTGAAAAGATGGGACATGTATAAATATAGAACTAACAAGCTTGGAACAATCATACATGATATCTACCAACTCCTTACGCTTTATGAGGCAATAAATATTCAATTACTAAAGGAATCCGTATAAAACAAATTAAGAACACAGGTATATTATGACATACCTGTGAAGCCTTCTGCTCGCACACAAACCCAATTTATTGCAATTATACATTCCATTGATGTCGGTGATTGCTTCACAAGAAAGTACCTTTCACAAACGCCAACGTACGACGCAATGTATAGGGCGCATTATTGAATAATTTATGAAGGTTGTTTCGTACATTCCTGGTCACTTCGGCTGACGTGGCTTTGACGCGGTAAGTGGTTATTTTTCATCAAGGGAATTATATGACCGATGGTAAAAGCTTTGCCGTGTCGCGGGCCGGTCCCGTCGTATTATACGATTAATACTTGAGCCGTTTCAATCAAAGATTTACTCGTTTCCTTCTCATTTATAAAGGATTCGGATTATAACGTCGCTTATAATTACGAAATTTTAAAAAAAGAACTTCGAATTCGTACGGCCATGAATTCTAATTTCGAAATCCTACTTTAAATTATCTATTTAGTAGTTTTACATTAAAATTTTTATAGAGATCACTTGTACAACTAACGACTAATGTAGCCGAAAGATTCTTGAATTGGTGACTGGCTAATCAGAAAAGAGGAGAACTGCAGAAAGATTAGTTCCTCGGGTTGGCGGGCGGTGCACTTTGTTGCACGACTACGACTGCATGTGCTAAATATTGGTCCTTTTCTTACTTAAAACTAGTAGACAAAGATCTAAATTGAAATACATACTAAATAGGCTATATTACCAAAAAATAACAAAACTTTCGTAGTTCCTAAAACATAATGAACAAAACATATATTATTAAATTTGAATACTTTTATAAAACTTATAATATGTTCTTTTTTATTATAGACGATAACATATAGAATCAATAGAGGAATCTCATATTCTTCTATACCATTATTAAATAAATAAAAACTAGCAAAAAACAGTTTTTTCTATCACAAGATATGTGACTACAAAGTCACATCGCAATGGTCACTTTAAGCCTGTAAACGCGGCGTGGGTCACACATATACATACAGTCAAGGTCGCGAAATCACTGGGCGCTGGTAGCCCAAGAGGCATCTATCAGCTGACCAATTTTTTACCATAACTGTTAATTACATTGGAACAATGCAATAAGTATATAATAATATCAGATTCATTCATTTACATGTCAGCATTCCGCCCACTATACAGCATGCCTGCCCTAAAGTTCGTCATGTGACTCTACTGTACTGTTTCGATGATGCTGGTACCGTTAGCCTTAAGGCTTTTACAAGTTCGTCTGACGTGAGTTCACGGAGCAGTAGAGTCCGTAAACAAACTGAAACATTCGTATTTCAGAGCCTAACGTCACGCGACTTTCCTCAACCTCGATAATGTCGGGGATCCACATAGTGGGAGAACCAGCATTCCGACTCAAATGGTCGGAAAAAAATTCGAGTTACGCCCGTGATTGATACCTCTGTGAATCTCTTCATTCAATATCATTTACAACTGATAATACATAATATTAAAATAGTTAGTAACATAAATAATAAATTCGTTAAAATATCTTTTATTTGAAATTGAGATTAATCTTGTTATATCTATAACTGAAATTAATGAAATCAAACTTGATCATAACTTTTGATTACCGTCACATTTTCAGTTTCGTGACTAACTTCGAAATTTATGACCTGAAAATTTATTTCTATTGATTAAACCTTTTTAAATTTATCAGTTTTCTTAATCAATTGGTAATAGCATAGCAATACAATTTTTAAAGATAGAACACAGATGTTTTCTAACTATTCTTAAATATACTGGATGATTTGTTATAGGTGTTTAAAGGAATAAACGTATAACACATTTGTCAACAAAAATCATTAAAGCTTTTATATGTATATTTAATCCTGTTGAAAGTGATCACATTGAAAGATATTAAATCAATTTATTTTTTCTATTGCACTGCAACAGGCAAGTGACTTCTGTTATTACAAAGTCTGCTTAGGTAGATAGTGAGCAATAATTAAATTTTATTTAAGTTATTTATTATTTCTGAAACTATTGATTTTTGTTTTTGGCACTTTGGCATTGACTCTGTTTGGCACTAATCGGTGTACGTAACTCCTGAAGATGCCCCGTGGAGGGGTGAAACACGTGTTGAGTGGTTTGGCGGTGGCGGTTGTGTGATTCGCATTGTTTGCCGCATACGCATTTATCAGCGGGCTGGCGGGCGGTGCACTTTATTGCACGACTACCACTGCATGTGCGGAAGTGGCTATTGATTTTTGTATAAGGTGTACCATGCATTAATTGACAGCAAATGAACTATGTGTTCACTTATTTTAAGTTTTAAAAACCAATAACCTGATACATTACAAAGTAAAACAATAGAGCAGCGGTTGTCCAGTGGAGGACTTAGACTTACATTCATAAGGCGCAGGTTCGATTCCCGGAAATACAATATTCACACTTTGTGTATTAATTATATGGGATTTCATTGCTCATAAACAAGTTTTCAGAGGATAAGCAACTTTTTTCTCTGTATACCATATAATACCACACTACGGTCAAACGATATATCCTCCCTATTGATATGTTTGGGAGAAGACTATTCATTGCAATAGGCGTCGATAGCTTACGGAAGGCTCACCAACGGTCTTATGCAGGTGATCACTGGGTACGGTTGCTTCGGTGATTACCTATGTAGGTTGGATGCGAGGCGACGGTGAACTGCTTCCACTGCGGTGGGGCCGCCCAGGATCCCGCCTCGCATACGCTCGCGGACTGCCCGGCGTGGCAGTCAAAGCGGCGGATCCTGGCGGACGAGATCGGACAGGACCTTTCCTTGCCAGCAGTCGTGTCGATGTCGCGATGCTGAGCTGGTCATCGGCATGGAGGGCCCTGGACTCTTTCTGCGAGACTGTCATGGTCCAGAAGGAGATGGCTGAACGGGATCGGCGGGGACAGATATCGCTCGGAGACGACGCCGTCAGCGCAAGGACGCGCCTCGCTACGACCCCACCGTTGAATGGTGTTCCCCTACCATAAACCTAGGGTCCCTAAACTCCCACTCGCTTCGGCGACTCTGAGGCGGACGATGGTTCGACGTGGTCTCGAACCATCGTGATAGCACCACGAGGGTCTGGGGGTAATGTGAACCATAAACGCATACCCCTGGACGGGCTATCTAAAATTGCACGGAGCGAGGGAAGACCGCGTGGAGATACCGTGATCCCCCGTATAGAGCAGTGGGCGATCACCGGGGGGGTTTTAGTGGGTAGGAATCCCACATACCCCTGTTCTCCCTCCAAAGGCAGGGCATCTTGAACGTCCGGAAGATTTCACTCCCGAAACCAAAAAAAAGCGTCGATAGCCTACAACGACGACAATGACGCAAATAGGACAAATATCCACTAGGTGGATAGGTGATGTTGTTAAGGTGCTAGTAAGACGCTAGATTTAGATTGCTTTCAATAGGTCCTACTGGAAATCTATGGGAGAGACCTATGTCCAGCTGTGGACGTAATGCGGTAATAGTGTATTGTTATAATAATTATTGTCGACACAATTAGTAACCCCCCCCCCCCCACTAACTAGGTACGACGACGTAGTAAGGTCGCGGGAAGTCGGTGGATTTCGGCGCAAGACCAATTGTTGTGACGGTGTGACGGTGTTGGACGGAGGACTGTGACTTGAAGTTGGTGTGTACCGGATGACATGGTGAAGATGAAGAACTGGTAGTGAATTACATCTAAGCATCTAAATCCAACCATACCAATAGCATAACATGCAAAAGTTAATTATTAAAAGATTAAATAATAAATACTCACCTACTCCACTGGCTTAGTGACCCAAAGTGAGTCTTGGCCTCCGAAACGAGAGACTTCCACTTTCCTCTATCTTGCGCCATCGTCTGTCATTGGTTGACATTCAATTCGCGCAAATCTGCCTCAACGCGATCGATCCAGCGATAGCTGGGTCTACCCACTTGTCTTCGACCCCTCGGTTTTTCCAGGTACGCTACCTTCACCCTCCGATCTGATCCCATTCGCTCCAAGTGACCAAACCAGCGGATTCGTTGAGCTTTATATTCGCCAATGATATTTGGCTGTGGTACTAAAGTCTCAATTTCGGCATTCTTTCGGAGCCTCCAAGATCTTTCTCGCTGGTCCCAAGATCTTCCGCTGGATTTTGCGTTCCGTCACTAGCAGTTTTTGTTCTTCTTTCAAAGTTAACTGTTACGAAACCGAAGAGAGAAATAAAATAAATAATATTAATTTTATTTGTACGATGTTCCAATATCGAGTAAAAATGGAGATTCTTCTCGTGGTTCTCCGACGGCCCTCAAGCGACCGCAGAGTGCGGCATAGTCGAGGGATACCGCAGGAATTGCCGACCACAAATCGATATTATAATATTATGTTTACAATTTCTTAGTCCGTCGTTGAAAATTCCACTTACATATCAACGTGGATTAAAATATACGATAAAAATAAGTGTATACATTACATTATATATCTGACATATGATTACATTTTCCTTGAATATCTAATAATAAATGAAAAAAAAAACTAAAATAATATAATAATAGGAGTTTAATATTGACATGTTTGGTATGAAATCACTATAAAATAAAATACCGTAATTTGTTCAATGATTATTTTTTTTATAAGACGCTCACTGCCCATATGGTATTTGTAGATTCCGGGGGTACGATATGACAAAACAATTTGTTTGAAGTTATGCAGCTAGCTAATCTAGTTTTTGTCTCTTTGTGCAGTTTTATCGAAATTTAAACGAACTAAAAATTTACACTGGGTGATCGTACCTCAATTACAACGAAGACGCACATACGTTGAGGAACTGTGCCTGTGTAGGTGTAAAATATAGTGAATGAGGTGTAATGTAAGTTGTGCGAAGCGAGGACTACTCGTCTCCATAGCTCAGGGGTTAGACTGGTCTTGTAACAGAGCGCAGAGTGCGCCTATACTATAACCTTTTTTAAAGTAGTAAAGTTCGAAGGCTCCCGGAGAAGCCTTGGCTCGGACCACCACATGGTACTATTTTACCGGAAATGGAGATCGCTTCATTGAACGTCCCATGGAGTGACTAATGGCCTCATGATTGTTTTAACATAACATTATGTATGATTGTTGTAGGTATTAAGACTTTAAAATGGAAAATATATAGCTAGTTTCTGAGAAAAAGTCTAAAAGCTATCAACCACCCTGTATGTGCCAACTCAAGTATAGTCTTTCTTCACGGCTGTGTCCACACTCTGATGAAACGAACGAAAGTACCACGTAAAGCCTATTGAATTGGCAAGCTGTGGCAATGGTCAAGCCACGTAGCGCGCAGAAGAGATGACCCCTGGGGCATTTATTGTCTGGAGTTCAGACCATGAACTTACAAGTGCAAGGCGGAACATCCACTCACAAGAAGAACTTTTGTTAAAAAAGATTTTGTTAACGTTATCGGAAGACACTAGAAGCAGGCCTTTTCAAACGTATAAAGAAAATTTGTAAAACATAAGGTTGACCGGAAAGTAATGTCGCTTTCTTAAGTTAAATTCACACGACTACATTTTTAACGAGTTTTTATTTATAACAATATATTTGCCTTCGTTATCAACAAACCTTTGCCATCTAGTTTACAAATTTTAATACCGTAGCGGTAAAAATCAATAGATTTATCTATATAATATGTCGGCAGAAATGATATTACTTTTCAGTCCTATAGATTATTAAGAAAATTCATCTGGAATGTTCTAGACTTCTCTAATCAGGACTCCAAGCTTTATATAAAATTAAAAAAAATAGTAAATTTATGTTTTAGGATGATTCTTGCGATAAATAAATGAAAAGTTTACACTGCTACAATTTTTCATAACATATCATTCTGTTGTTTTGCCTCAGATTGACTAACCTTGTGTCAATAAAATAAAGAAATATTTCTCAGTCCGTCCGGTCACGCACTCCCTAACCCAATTGTCGCATAGAGATGCAGGTCACTCGTAAATATCACGCGTACGTGTATAGATACTCTCAAATGTACATATTTCCGATTCAATAAAATACCAGAAATTTTCAGAATCAAAGGTCAGTATGAATTTTCTTTGTGTTATGTCAACATGTCACTACTAAAAATTAAATGTAGATTAATGTACAAGATGATTAGATGCGGCAAAAGGTTTAAGGAACTATTATAAATCATTTGTACGAATTCAACTTAAACTTTTCAGATTTATTACACATATATTCATAAAGTGATCACTTTGAAATATATCACCTTAATTTATTATTTTTTCTATAAGAACTCGACATAGGGTCTACAATAATAGATAGTAAATAATGATTAATTTTATATGTATTAATCTAAAATATCTTTAAAATACTACAATGTTTGAATACGAAAGTCTTTAAAAAAATTTGTGTTGTACGATGGGCCATATAAGTAGGTTCAAGGTTACTAAGAAAGCATTAGAGTGGGCTATACTTGAAGTTTTATTGCGAGATCGAATCAGAAATCAAAAAGATCCACAGAAGAACAAAGATCACTGACTTAGCTCAAAAAATTTCTTGTCTGAAAAGGCAGTGGGCACGCACATCGCTCGCGCAACCGATGGTCGTTGGAGCAGAAAGTTTCTCAAGTAGCGACCTCGAGCCGGTAGACGTGACGTAGTTAGGGCGTGATTGGGCCCCGGCTAGGTAGACCGGCTACATAGTTAAGGTAGCAAAGTCGCTGAATGCAGGCAGTAGAGGACTTGTCACCGTTACGACCTTTGGTAAAAGCCTACGCGTTTCAGCAGACGTCCATCGACTGGAAAGAAGAAGAATCTGAACTTTGAAAACACATTTTCTATTTTCTTATTGATTTTTAATAGCTTGTAATGTACATTTAATAATATAACCAAGCACTCTATTTGTAAAAATAAATCATAATTTTAATTATTGTAAGTAAAATTTCAAAACAGAATATTTCAGGTTGCGAACACAAACCAGATATCTAAATGATTTGGTTGTAATATAGGACCCCAGCCCGTATCTATATAAAGGCCGTCGATCGACGAAAGCTTTTAACAGATGAGATCAGACACCTTGTGTCGACTCGACGCCCGCCAAGGTGTATTCAATAGGATATTGGCAGGGTTTGCGTATGTCCATTATTGCTTATAAATTATTTCTTCCACTTCACAAACTTCTGTAACATTGGAGAACTAAAATTATACAGAGAACTGATATCAGTATTTTGAAATGTAATATCCGTAGTTGTTGGTTGAATATTCTTGCGATATTTGTAAAACCCGATCAGTGGTAGCATAGCGATAGGACGTAGGAAAGAGACTTAGACGTGGGTCGTTTTTGTATGATTCACACTTTGTGCATTAATTACATAAGATGTCCTCTGCTTACAAATAAGTTTCCAGAAGATGAACAACAGCGTCCTCTGCACACTACAATAGCAGTGCAATCACAATGTAAATTATATTGCAGGGGTGGCCAAACTACGGCTCGCGTGCCACATGCAGTTCTTTGAACGATTACTTTTAGCCCCGATTGATTGTTGAATTATTTCAATATTAAAATTTATACTATCCATGTCAACTTCTGATAAATCGAAACAAATTACTGATGTGAATAATTAATATTCCACCATAGAATTATCGTAATTCATGTACTTTACTTACATTAAATAACTGAAATCTTAAGTGTTATTGGAGTGCTGTCATATACGTGTTGTTTAAATAACTTCAATTAGTGTGATTGTTATTAAAAAGGTTCTTTTACGCATTTTAAATGCGTATTCAACTGGGGCTCGCAAAAAATTTCAAATCTCAGCCAACACTAGACCACCATTCACACTCACTGTTGAAATTAATAAACGTGGGCTTCCACGGATTTAGATACCTTATAGATGACTTATTTCCGCTCCCTTGTACGAAATCACTTCCATAAAATAACCTGAAATCGAGAGGCAAATTTTACATAAATATACGGATATGTGCGCGATCTGTACTCGATAGATTCAAAAACCATATATCCAATCATTAGGTATACTTCCGGAAGGATTTTTGAGATATCAAAACCGCCTTTTTGTTAGGATTTTGAATAAGATACATGACCTAGTTAAATATAAAATAGAATAATTACTCTTCTATGGCCAACTGTGTAGGGCATCATAATAAGACGTTTCAGCCCAAAGACTCCTAATTCCAGACATAGTCTTCCCCCAAAGATATCTACAGCTGAATATACTCATCACAATACACTCTTATGTAATGTCTTTTAAATATCTTGTATTAATTTAAGAAGTTCATTAAACAAAAACTTGTAAGAAAGTTCAATTACAGTGTAAAGGATTTTTTAATAATAATAGAATTTGAGAATGATCTAATTACAGTATTAACAATATCGTAAAAGTGATCACAAAAAACGCGACTGAGTTTACTGTGGGCTCTTCTCATATCAGGGCGCGAAGTTTATTAAAAAAAACTAATCAGAAAGTTCAATTACAGTGTAAAGAATTTTTTTTAATGATAATAGAGTTTGAGAATCATCTAACTACAGTAATAACGACACCGTAAAAGTGATCACAAAAAATCCGACTGAGTTTACTATGGGCTCTTCTTATATCGGAGCACGTTTGGAACTCTCGTTGTTTTAAGTTGGAGGATGTCACTAAGGGTAGTTCAAAACAATCTTCACTCTAAATTATCTTATGTCCTATATGATTAAATAAATAAATTAATAAAAATCTTGACTCCCCCTCAAAGGACAGGGTCTTTTGAACAGACGATTTTATTATTAAAGTCCTTAAAGTCCTTTCTTAAATATTGTAGTTAATTCCAATAATAGTGCTACTATCGTTCTATATAACTACTTTTGAATGTTACAAAAATACTTTGTAACAACGGGTATACTTTGAGCACCTCAACAAGTATTGTACAACTTTTAAGGCTTAGCCCGTAATCTTACCGGGTCGATGGCTCCCTGTTAACTGACCGGGTACATTTTAATGATACCGAAAGAAATTATTGACGTCGAATTTATGAAGGAAAATAATAAATTTTACTTCGACCTCAACTGTTCTGTCTTACATTGTGGTCGACACATGATTTCATAAATTATTACTATTATTTAAGATACAGGTGTAGATATAGTAAAGCGTGTTTGTATATGGATACAGTCGCTTACCAGTCCAATTAAGCCCTGCATACCACAAGCATTACAGTATTTTAACTGCCGGAGATCACAGCACAGTTTGCGATAAATAGATATAAAATATTTTTATATGTATATATCTACATTTATTTACATCGTCTTACATATATATCTACTTAAAAACTTACGAAAGAAGCCTTCCGAGCTATTTAAGGCTAAGAGTCGCGAAACTTCTTGAGAAATCGGTTTAAAGAAATTAATATTCTTCTCACAATATATTTGTGATAAAAATTTACAAGTTTACAATTATTATAATAAAAAAGACATCCATATATATTACATTTACAAGGTACCGTGAAAAACTGGCTGTGCCAAAGTTTCGAATGCAAAGAAAAAGTAAAATGCCGCAAAATGTTACTGGACTACCATTTACAAAATTCAAAACGCATAATGAAAATAAATTGTCGAAAACAGCTTATTATTCAATACAAAAGTGTGAATTATATAATATTGTATCCCAGGAATCGAACACGCGACCTACGATCTAAAGCAGAGTTCCCCAAACTTTTTTATGTTGTAGACCCCTTGCCATGTTTTTCCGTATTGGGTAGACCCCCTACTTACCTGATATGGATTTCCTGTAAATTTCTAACTGTAGTGAAGTTTAGTGTTAAAAACTTGTAGTATGTAGTAGTAAAAACACATGTTAATTTATACATTTATTAATTGAATTTAAATTAAAACTACTCAAAATAAAATTTTGTATCTGTTATGTTAAATATACGTAACATTAAATAAACATAAAATAAACTATAAATAAAATAACATAAGCAATAAGTCAATATTTTTAGTGAGAAGGATGAACCTGATGCTTCAATAATAAATTATCAACATTTGGCGTCAATTTTGTAAGGGTTAATCTTAAATCTCCTCGGCTAATGATGTCCAGTCTGTGGACCCCCATTTTCATTTTCACAGTATCAACTGTGCTACCAATTTTCAAAGGTATAATGAAAATATATTTTATTAATATCATTCTTTTAGAAAGTACTCGTTCCGTTAAAAACGTCTTGTGTCGTAAATATTTTGCCTCTGACTTGTCGAATAAATACAATAAATTTTTACAAAAGATTTTAACAATAAACAACTTGTAAGCTTTTGTGATGACGTGTAACTCTCTTTCACCTTCATACAATGGTTTCAAAACTTTCTATTGTATAAACTCAGTGAATTATTAAACTTGTGTCATAGTTACTAAAATTAAATATATAATAAAGAAATAATAAAATTAAATTAGCCGTGGTAGTATTTTAAAATAAAAGAGTGTGCAATATTGAATCTCCTTATATTTGACAGACAGTAAAAATGTCTTCGACGATCTCACACACTGCCGTCCAAAGCTGCAAACAGAATAATCACACTACACATCTCTACACGGGTAGAGCTGTTTCCTACATGCAGCATCATCGTGCTACTGGACTGCAAGCGGCCATTTTGATTTTGATTAGTTGTCGGATCCTTTCGCTCCGTGAACTCAGTTCCGATGAAGCCGTAAAAGCCTCCGGACTAACAGCATCGACATCAACAGAAACAATAATAGTCGGTGATACAAATACCACCGATTCAAGCGATAACTCAGAAATAATACTGTGTCTATATTCTATTGGTTTTGGACAATATTAGCCTTTTAGGGCTTTGGCTTTGGCTTATAAATTTAAAAAAATCTTCTGTAGTTACGACGCCTGACGTAATATATTGACTAATTGATATCTACTCGATTGTCGGAAGAGAACTTTTACTTCAGCACGCGGATCCGAAATTCGAAAGCCAGTAAATTAAACAAATTCATTGTTTGATGCAACGTCTTACGTTTTGTATTAACAAATGGATATCTAATCGATTGTCGGAAGAAAACCTTTACTTCGACACACGGATCTGAAATTCGAGAGCCAATAAATTTAAATAATCATCGTTTGATGCGATGTCTGACGTTTATTATTGACTAATTGATATCTACTCGATTGTCGGAAAAAAACCTTTACTCCGGCACGCGGATCCGAAATTGGAAAGCCAGTAAGTTAAAAAAAATTATCGTTTGATACGCTGTCTAACGTTTATTATTGACTAATTGATATCTACTCGATTGTCGAGTATTGTCCAGGCTCAAAATCCAAAATCCGTGAGTCAAAGAATTAAAAAAAAATCAAAGTTTGATGTGACGTCTGACTTTTATTATTGACTAATTGATATTACTACTCGATTGTCGGAAGAGAACTTTTTCTCCGGGCTCAAGATTTAAAAAAAATTAAAGTTTGACCAATGATTTAAAAAAATTAAAGTTTGATGTGAAGTCTGACGTATTGTATTGACTAATTGATATCTACTATATTGTCGGAAGTGAAGACCTTTTAGCTGAATCGACTTCAGAGTTAGAAGAGGATCGGTTTTAAACCCACTAACAAACATGTTGTAACAAGTTAATTCGTATACCTTTATTGATATTTATTTAAACAATCAAATAACTAGTTAAATTACTTAAAAATATATTTAAATTGATCATATAATGAAGAATAAATTTAATAAAAAATACAGATTATATGTTATGATGTGTACCTATATTGTGAACGAACCGAAATGTTTCCGGACGGCTTCACGTTGAGATAGTTTTATAAAATCTAAAAGCGCGACGGGTAAAGTTTCCGTACCTTAATACTGTACATTTTGCCGCAAGCCGGGGAATGTTTTAACAGTATTTGCGGTATCGACGAACGCTCGGCCGAGTAATAAATTTTTCAAGAGAACGTTCGTTTAAAAGGCAATAATATATGTACATTTATTTCGAAGTTTTTTTTTTTTTTTTAATTTTGTAGACGTTTTTTCAGCCCATAAATGCCAACTGCGAGATATAGGCCTTCCAAAAGGTGTCTATAGAGGGATATACCATAATTACCATACTTGACACTCTGCTGCACATCTAGAAATTTATTCGTGAACAGTGGAAATCCTATTTATTTAATGCACAAAGTGTGAATTATTTAAGATTGTATCTAAGGTATCGAACCTGTTACCTACGATCGCAAGTATCAGATTTTTATTGACGTAACTTTACATTACACAATTTTATTTACGTAATAATTACACAGGTCAGAAGTGATTATCATCGTGACTATCATCTTTTAGCCATAGAACGTTCACAGCTAGATATAGGCTTCCCCTTCATATTGTCAATAGGTTTAATTGAAAGTGATCACGGTTTCCAACACGCGGTGGTGGTAATATCACTTCACACGAACTCGTGTGTGTGTTACACGGACGAGACTCTAATTCAATCGCAAGATTCGTCGATGGAGCGAATACGGCAACTATCTCAATGATACTGGCTACAATCTGTGGATAACAATATGAAGTAGGAAGAAGGAAGTGATCGCACGTACCGTAATTTTAAAAACTGCACATTGTTAGGGCGTCGTTAAGAATAAACAAGACAGCAATGTTTTTTTTTTAAATAAATTAAGGTTTACTTCAATTTAGTTTTAAATAGTTTACGGTTTATGTTAAGAAATTAGGAGACGTGGTAAACAAGGTAAGACGCATAAATCTGTAAAATTGAATGTAATTGTAAAAACAAAGGCATGGAAGCTAACATCTATATATTGAGTCTAAGTAAGAAAAGGACCAATATTTAACCACTTACGCACATGCGGTAGTAGTCGTGCAACAAAGTGCACCACCCGTCAGCCCGCTGATAAATGCGAATGCGGCAAACAATGCGAATCACACAACTGCCATCGGCGGTGCACGGTGCACTTTATTGCACGACTACCACTGCATGTGCGGAAGTGGCTAAATATTGGTCCTTTTCTTACTTAGGATGGACTTCTGCAAGGTAAAGCCTGATTCCATTAAACATTAAGTCTACTTTATAACAAACAAAAGAAGTTGAAAACTGCCTGCGTTTAGCGCCTTTCGTGTACCCGTGGACATCCTTTAGTGGACTGGCCTGTTGGTGATCTCTGTTTATGGTATATTAACATTCTAATAAGGATTTAATGTCAATATATCTATCGTTAAAAGAAAGTTAAAGGAATATTTTTTGAAGTGTGTAACGGAATTACACTAAATAAATATCCCATCTTCTTTCTTCCATCGGATAGCATTCGTACAATTCTCGGTTGAAATTCCTTTCACCTGCATTAAGGACTTTGCTAATATTTTTATAGTGCTAACAGTCAACTAATTATAACGCAGAAGAGTTCAAGACATGAATGAAAAGGTTTATTCTAGGCAAGCATGTACTATCGTAGATAACGTCATCGCTTAAGATCAGGCGAGAATGAGGTCAAATGATTTACCTATAGAAAAAAAAAATCTAGTAAAATCAAATATTTACTTGTACAAAAGAACGAATTTACTTCTACATGTTGTATGTACAGGTTGCTTTATGCATAAGAAATCTCTTTACATCCATATAGTAAGTTTGCTTTGATATTGATTCAAATGTACATACAAAGTTGTTCAAATAGAGAGATGTACGGTTAATGGAAATCCGGGAACACACTAATTCAAAGCTCTCAATCAATCTGCACGGCGTCTGCAGGTGAGGTACTCTTAAATAGACAAAATAATATGTCAAACGAACACTAGCGTCTACGCTCTGACTGATCAACAAGATATTCCATCGCAAGATCGCAGCGCATGCTATTTGTACCAATATCTTGTATTTACATAGTACACCAAACTTTATATAACGCGGTTCGTATATAAAATAATACACGAATCTTTTTTATAAATATATATTAAGAAAGCGCCTATAGAAACTTATCTATACAGAAACAAAAACACAATGAAAGTAACCTTTAAAAGTTTTTTCGTCAAGTCTGAAAGAAACGTGAAAACTTCTTATCAAGAAGCTTTGTATTATTTATACTAATTTTGTCCATTTTTTTGGTAACAAGAATAATATGTTTTCCTTTTATAAATACTTTTGTAATATGAATTTTATTACTAATAATTTTAAACCGTTTTTGTGTTCCACACATCGCCGCCCCAACCGAATAAAACGATTAGTTGGAAAAACTTTTCAAGAAACACATAAGACAATATTAATTATGTCTCAAAAATTGATACAAATACAGTACCCGGCCATAAATATTGCACATCGATCTATGGAAAGAGACTATCGGCTAATATCGGCTTTATAGAGCACTATCTCTGTCCCACGCTACCTATGTGACGTTTTGTCAGTCGTTGTATTTCGTGCGATAGGGATAACGCTCTACGAAGCCGAAATTAACCAATTGTCTCTTTCCATAGGTCGATGTGCAATATTTATCGCCGGGTGCTTTATAATTATAATCTCTGTATAGTTTGAAACCTAATTATTTCTATTCTTAGCATGCCGAATAAGTGTAAACTTGTTACTCATATCGTGTAACCTTTTTATACTTGTTTGTACTTCACCTTTTTTATTTAAAATTAATAACTTAGCCTATATCCATTATTTTTAGCCAGAAAATTGTAGAAAAAATTGACAAGGTATATTGAAACTCATAGATTGCAAATATTAAATTATAAAAACTCGATAAAAATGTGATTTTGCGATTGTGATTTTATTCGAAGGAGGCGGCGATGGGTGGAACACTGTAAACAAATTTATAAAATTTTTGGTAAAAATTTTAATAATGAAAAAGTTATCTGCAAAACTGAAATGTGTCCTCGTGGTCAGTTATATATCGTACCTTCTAACAGTCTCGTTTCAAGCAGTTATAAGTTATTTCATTATCCGAATTTGTACAAATTCAACCTGTCCGTCAGTGCAGTTTGAAACGTAAACGCCTGAAGGGATGAATTAATTTGAATTCAGCTAATTTCGTGAACGTAAATTAAATTTTTAAGTTGAAATTCGTGCAGCGATTCCGGAAGCCGACGTCTAACGCCAAAGAACGCTCGCTGTGGATGGCAGATACAAAAAGATTAAACGGCTTCTTTGCCCTTCACTGCTCGTGTGGCTGCAAACAATGGAAATTGCTTAACTAAAATTATCATTATTATAAATTAACTTGTTTATTATAACTACAATGCTTTTTGTACTTTGTTTGATGGCAGTATTAGTATAATTTATATTAATTAAATTTAATAAAAAATCTTACATGTAGTTTAAATAACTTATACTTTTTTAGAACAGTGATTCTCAAAGTGGTCTATATCGACCCCAAGGGGTCTATGACAACCTGCAAGGGGTCTACGTTAGCGAAAAAAAAATTAGGGGTCCATGAAATGAAAATGGGGGTCCATGATAGTAGATCTCAACACATACATTGATAGTACCTATTTACTTACATCATACTATCTTATAATATCAAAACATTTAAATTATTAATAAAAGCACCTATGAAGTAAAGAAATTATTGCTTATGTTATTTTATTTATAGTTTATTTTATGTTACGTATATTTTACATAACAGATACCAAAATTTTATTTTTAGCCGTTTAAATTCAATCAATAAATGTATAAATCAACATATGTTTTTACTTTAAGTTTTTAACACTAAACTTCACTACAGTTAGAAATTTACTACTACTTAATATATGAAGTATATATAAAAACATATGTATATATAAATATAGTACCGAGATTTTATTCGTGTCGGAATCAACTTTGGTCGGAATTATTTGTATAAACAAAACAACATAGCATATTAAAGATCATTTTATTTAGTGATTAAATGTGGAATAGATAAATTATTCTGATCGATGCAGCTGTCAAACCAAATTAGATATCTGCAGCGTTCGAACTGACAAACGCGCGAAGTTTAGAGTGAACTGTCAGAAGCATTAAAAAATGTAATAGTCGTCATATTTTTTTAATTATTCAAGTTCGTAAGAGATATTCACAAAGTATTATAAAATTTATAAAAAGTGAATAAATAAATCCAATAAATCGATACAGTCGTTCTATGGTAATTTTTATTATTTATAGGTGTAAAAGCTTTAAAAGGGTATACATGTATATATATATATATGTATAAGTGTAAATATATATATATATATATATAGATATGTGTGTGTGTGTGTAAAAAATGGTCGCGTCACGGTTGCGTGATTGAACTCCTCCGAAACGGCTCAACCGATTTTCGTGAAACTTAGCGCGCATATCGGCCAGGATGGAGAATCGGAAAACATCTATTTTTCATCCCCCTAAATGTTAAAGGTGGTCCACCCTAAATTTTTTATTATTTTAAGACAAAATTTTTGGTTTTTATTTTTTATAATACATTATATAAAAGTACATTATATACAACCCTAAATTTTCATCCCTCTACAATCAACCCGTATTTTTTATTTGTTTTTTAATGTTTTCTAGAAATAACATACATGGAAAATTAACGTTTGCGGGATGAGCTAGTATATATATATATATATATATATATATATAATATGTCAGCAGAAAGCTTTACACCCCTAAATAACAATAGCCAACCAACCTGTATAAAGTGATCACTCTTAAATATACATATACGTACAATATACACTTTTTTACTTTTTTTAAATGGCAGCCCAATAGTAGTAAACAATAATTAATTTGAATGTACAGAATACATAATTTTTAAAACAATTTTATTTACATATATTATGACGTAATTTATAAATCCTCTGCGTACCACATATCACACTGAATCGTCAACCCGCTTGCCAAGCGTAGCGAATATTATATATCTCCAAATATATCTTTGGATGAGATATAAAAAGAAAGGTAATATATGAAAAGTATTTAAAAATACATAACTGTAAGGTTAATGAAATATTTCCTCGTAATGCACTACAACCACAATATTTAGTTTTAAATGATACTCGCATGTTCGAATTCAAATTAGAACGTGAATTTGAATTCGGAAGCCGTCTTATGCTATCGTCTTCTTTGCATCAGGGCTGACATTTGAGCAGAAAATTCGTGTTGGTGGCGTCGTGTGGTAGTTTCCAACTTATCCTTAAATGCATATATAACTGGTGAAATGTAGCAGCTGGTGAACGCAACCGACACAAAGAGTGTGCGTCGGTGCGTGAGACGACACCTAGCTAGTGAACGCGACCGAGGATTCTTCTCCCGGACAATGATGTAAACTGCTGTGGCTGGTGCGTGGGCGCATTGGAATGTTCGTCATAAAAACAAAGATCCGCTGAAACAAATAGCACGCTTCTACGACCCCACGCCACTTGAGATGAGATGTTTCTCGTGTTTATATTTTTTGGTTAAAATTTTTTTTTATATTTATGGACGTTAACTTGCAACGTTACAACATCTAAAGATCCGATATAACTTTATAACGTAGCAATAATTTTTTCGCAAAGTACCACAATCGCTAATTGTCTGAAATAAAAAAATTCAACCTAAAGTAATTTATTACAGACCTGTGCGAGCTACTTGCCGGAGTCAAACGGATTGCATTCGCTTCGTTGCGTCGTCTGCAACTCCCTTACCACGCGGCTACGTCTAATTACGTTTATTTACCTTTTTATCGACTTTAGATTAAAGAAATATTCCAACGATGGATAAAAATCATAGTTTAACCTTTTTAAATGATTTTAATATTCATTACGGCTTCAGTAATATCGAGAAGTAATTACAAAACGTTCTTTAAGATGATACTTCTTTATTTGTTTGTGTATATATGTACGGTATTACAATATTTCTCTTCTTTTCAACCAATGGATGCCCTGTGCATGGCATTGGTCTTCCTCAAAAATCGCTACGATGACTGGTCCTTCGCTGCAGGCAGTTTCTAATTGAGCAGGCGTTACTTTGCAGAAATCTTAAGTAAGAAAGAGACTAATATATAGCTACTTCCTCTATGCAGCAGTAGTCGTGCAATGAAGTACACCGCCGACTAGCCCACCGAGTGACTCGGTGTTTGGCACTAATCGGTGTTACCTTACTCCAGAGGATGCCACATGGAGGGGTGAAACACGTGTTGAGTGAATTAACGGTGTTAGTCGTGTTTCGCATTGTATTCCGCATGTGCATTTATCAGCGGGCTGGCGGGCGGTACACTTCATTGCACGACTACTCCTGCATAGCGGAAGTAGCTACATATTGGTCCCTTTCTTACTTAACTAAGTTGTCGGTCAATCTAGTGAGAGGACAACCTTTGCCGCGTCTGCTGGCTCGAGGTCGCCACTCGAGAACCTTTCAGCCCCAACGGCCATCGGTGGCAAGAGCGATGTCCCCACTTACAACCAATTCAGACGAGCAATTCTTAAGCTACGACAATGTTAGTTTCTTTGCGAATCTCCTCATTTCTGATTTGATCTCGCAACGAGCACAGCCTACTCTGTTGTTCTTTGGGCGACCTTGAGTCTTTTTATAAAGCCCGTCGTTAGGTACCACGTCTCGGATCCATATGTCACCATCGGCAACACACAGTCAAAGACCTTCGTCTTTAAAAATTGCGGTATATTGGTGGAGATATTTCGGAGTTTCCTGAATGCAGACCATGCGAGTTTGTTTCGGCGAGTGATCTCTTTCTCGAAGTTACAGAGCTGATAGTTTGTCCCTGGTATGTAGTCGTCTACAAATTCCAGCGTAGCACCTCCGACAACTACTTGAGTAGACACGACATGGATATTAGACATTACTTTCGTCATATCCATGTTAATTTTTTTTACAATACACTTTACTGTAATGTGTCTTAATCTTTTTTTAAATACAGGGCGAGAATGTGCAGTTTTTATAACGAAATATTTGAACGATTTTCTCCTATCGATATCTTTCGCAGCTCTTATAGAGTATTATAAATCCATCTCTAATAATTCACTGTATTCATAACAGATGTTTAATTGAGTATTTTTAAATACTTTCCTTGAAGATTACGCGCGGGGAAACATTTTAAGAACTCTTTTTTGGTGTTTAAAGTCGTTAATCAGATGTTTCCTCTTAAATACGATGCTTTTTTCTTCGTATTTGTTTTTTTTTATATTATATATTGTAAATTTTAAATATAATGCTACCACAAAAACGTCAAGCAGATAACTAAACACATATACAAATGTATAAGGAATACATTTAATACAGTATATATTAATAAATTAGAGTAAATAACATCCCAAATTTTTTCACCCAAAAAAAAACATTTCCTACGTGAATCATTAGATGAAGAGGCTTTAAAAGTAATAATCAAATAGATAATCTATTTTTAGGAAGTGATTAGTTTCAACAAAAAACAACGTTACAAATCTATTTGCCAAAACAAACTGCCGCCTCCCACGTCGACATGATTCAAACAACAGGAATGCCCTTTCGACCGCCTACACTAAATCACAAATCCTTACCGCCCAGTTGGCTGGAAAATTAGAAGTTAGTTGACACGGTAAACCTTCATCTTAATACATTGCCTTCTGATATGAAAGTTTAGTAGGTCGATATAACAACGTCACTTCTTATAAGTAAATTTGGTTATTTTTTATATTACTTTCGTTATACAGGATGGATAGTTATTTGTGAAAAAGCTTTAAAACTTTTCTCAAACTCGCCGAAAGAGCAACGGTGAAGGCTATGCTCGGAGTTGCGCTGCGAGATTGAATCAGAAATGATAACCGCTGAAGAATCAAGATCATCATCATCAGTTGGCGCGGCATGAGCCTGTAGATGCAACATGGGTAGGTGCCCGACTAAGTGGACTTACGACATACTTAAGGTCGCAGGAAGTTGTTTAATACGGGCAGGTCAAGATCGACCATCGTGGCAATCTTTGAGGGAGGCCTATGCCCAGCTGTGGGCTTCCATCGGCTGATAAGAAAAAAAAGGAGCTATATATACCCCTTTAAAGCTTTTACCTATATCCAATCATCCTGTATGTTCTACTGTATTAGACATATATAAAAAAGTCTAGACACTAACCTTTTCTAAATTAATCAAAACGTAACATAATTAAATATCAAAATGAAACTATTAAAAAAATTTCAATGTAAATGTGTTTGATTAATAACCTATTCAAATAACATGTTGACAACGAGACATAAACCACTAACCGATCTCGTCCCGAGCGGCCCAATTAAGTCTAATTAAAGCATACATAATCAACACAACACACAAGTACGTCTTACACAATATCTTTCTCATTTACGTATATATATATATATATATATATATATATATATATATATATATATATATATATATATATATATATATATATATATATTCTTCTTTACTGCTGCTCCCCAATAAGCTTCCAGAGGATGGACATCAGCGTCCTCTGTGTACCACAATACCCCCCTTGTACATCCCCCCTTAGATATATCTAGGCCTATACCTTGCAGTAGGCGTCAATTGAATAAAACTGCAAATCTATATACAATACTTAAGCAAAATAAAACTTAAATCATATGATATGATATTTTCTACCAATTGCTTGTTCGTAATAAAACATTTATATATTATATTTCCTTTGTAAACTGTACAAAGGTTTGTGAGGAACTTGAAAACTAAGTAAGGTCGAAACTTGTAAATGTTCCAGGTTCCCCACCATGGAATATTTTTTTTCCAGAATCAAACGAAGTCGTCTGTCTACCGTCTACTTTGTGGGCGTGGGATGCCCTTGCCCTGCGCTGTGCTTAAAGGTCCATATTCTCCAGAACATTAATAAAGACGGTAATCTCATTCTTCACGTTATGTGGCCAGCCCAATGCCACTATAGATTTCCACTTCACTCGTACTGATTACACGTTCAATATAATACTGCGTGGTGGTCAATTTCTACACAGTATGCCGAGTTCTTGGAAGTAGGTTATAAGTTCCCTTCATCCTAATTGTACTTGCCTTAACACTTCGTATGTTTATGTACGAAAAATTATACAAAATATAATACTATGAACAAAAAGTAAAGTGGGTTTGATAGTAAAAATTAAATTCTTTATTTATTCTTCCAAATCAATATCATCACCTTTAAAGTTATTTTTATTGACAGCGTTTTTTCCAGTCCTCTAAATAGATCATCTTCGATTAGGTTTTTATTTTCCCAATCACGTCAAAACGGCGTCTCCGCAAGTCTTTTGAATTATTTGAATAGCCAGAAGTAGCACGGAACCAAATCAGGCGAATACGGTGGTTGCGAAACGACATGAGTCGAGGTTTTGACGCTTTTTCTCCAAAAATCGTGCGGTTTTAGCACCAAACGAGACTAGATGTGTTTGAGATACAAAACGTTCTTGAAAATGATATTCCATCATTTGACAAACAGACCCTTGGCTAATGTTATAGACAGTCCTACCAACCTAAGAAAAAAATTACCTGCCTTCATAATGCCTGGGAGATTTAAATGACAAATTCACCTTACTTTTTGATCACAGTATATAACACGAGAATGTCCGGGCCATTTTATATGATTTTTGTGTTTTAGCATTTGGACAATAAGTATTTTAATATAGATATTTAACAATAAAATCAATATTAATAAACAATTAAATCATTAGCTAAAGTATCATTCAAGTCGTACATTTGTTATAAATGGTTACAACAATACGTAATGTTTTCTATGACGCTTTAAAAATAAGGCAAAAAGTTATAATTAAAAGTTGACCGGTCTGTGCTTATCTTGCGTGAGAGTAACAAATTTATACAAATATTATTATAATAAATGCTATTGTACCGATATTACTGTACACAATTCCAAGAGAAATAAAACGTTATCTTTTCCGATAGAGCGGTAATGCAATTAGGATTTAAAATATCACGACATTTCATAATTTAATACACATATATCCATACAAATATATATAAATATAAATTGTATATATATAATAAATATTTGTGTGTGTGCGTGCGTGTGTGTGTGTGTGTGCGTGTGTGTGCGTGCGTGCGTGTGTGTGTGTGTGCGCGTGTGCGTGTGTGTGTGCATGTGTGTGTGCGTGTGTGCGTGTGTGTGCGTGTGTGTGTGTGTGTGTGTGTCATTTGTGTATATTTACTATACAATGACGTTTAGTGGTTCAGCTAGTTGTATACAGGATATTTGGTTATCTATAAAATATTTAAAGGGGAGAAAGTACACTTCAATTACCATCAATTAATGTATAGTACTTCAGATCAGATATAACAAATAACTTAATGATAATGGAACAAGAAAGTGCATTTTAAATTTCGAATTAAATGTAAAAATTAATTATGCATACTTTGTACTACCAGAAGTTATTGGTCTGTCGCAAGAGCATATAGTTTCAGAATTTTTATTGCTAACAAATTAGCTATACATTTGCGTTCTTTGAAGCTTTTACATCAATAACCAATCACCCTGTTTATAAAAGTTTACTTTGCTCTTATTTCTAAGTGAGATCAACTTAAGATAAATACGAATTTTAAATAAAAATAAATTGTTTTCTTATATAAAAATAACTAACAGACTACAAATAATATTCGCCCGATCCAATAAACTCGTTACGTGCTCATTTGCGATCCCTACACAAAAAGGATTCAACGAACAATAATAGATTTAGTAACTGAAGACGGGGGACAAAGTACTGGTTTTTCTTTGAATCATTAGTATACGCTGTAATAAATTGGACTGGATTGATGAAACGATAGACTGTAATACACTAATGATGTTTACATTGCTTTACATAACTACGTGACGAAATTATTTTATTTTTCATGTATTTGTCACATTGCATTCTTTAACACGCTTGCAAAACCAGGTTCTTTTGGCCTGGTTGTCACCTCTCGCTCAGTGCGGGTGCTATAACTTCTGTTGTTCTTGAGCTATAAAAGAGGTAATTGTATATACAAACTTGATGACTATAATGGAATAAAAACAGTACCAAAAAATACATATATTAATTTTCACGATTTTATTAGGAAAACGGCATCAGGTCATAACTGCCTTGTTCGCACTAGCGAAGTTTCTTATACAAGGTCGAGCCGACCTGGTTTAGCACGGTGTGAAAGTGCGCAAAAATCAGTCTAGCGGCGACCGTGTTAACTATTTGTGTAGGAATTTCAAGCGTGTACTCTAGTCTACGTCCTGTGTGTTGATAGATTCACAGAAATAACAAGATAGCCATCTCTCCTACCAGCGTAGCAGGCGCAAGTAGATTTAAGTAGGGACCTATGTACCGTATCCACCCGCACTCTTTCTCAGACCGGTAACTCGCAACATAGTTGTAAATATATATGCTGTTTTATCATATTTTCTTTAAAATATTACTAGATGGCGCTAGTTAGTTAGCCTCATAGACGTAGTACTGATTTACCAACGTTTAGTTCTTTTAAAAACTACTCTGTATGCGTGTATTGCGTGTTCTAAAATATAAATATTTATGTATCACAACAATTGTGTTACTGTCTTCCTAGACCTTGAAGAGAATATTACAATCGTCTGTGCATGACATAGTTTATTTTAAATACTTTTATTTTTATTTAAATCAGAGTAGATTTAAAGTTTTATGAACGAGTACCTTTGCTGTATCATTCTTCGAATTTCTTATGAGAGCTATTCCCACGTGCAACGATAGAGTCCACTAAATATTAAATTGAAAGCGCCCCTACGGATGCAATAATTCAGTTTCCGCGAACTCATTACTACTAAGCTGTAATAGCCCGTAAGGCAATCAGCGTCAACTTCAACAAAAGGAGAAATAAAGTCATTTGTATTCCTTTCAAATGTACTCTCAGCTGCATTAATAGTTTGTCTGATTTTTGAATGCTTAGTTGGAGCAACTTCCTCTTTCTCTACTCTCGGGGTCCGGCAGTTTACTTAAGCTTCTTTCGGGGTTTGGATTATTTGAGAGCTTCACGCAAATGGAAACTTAATTTTTAATTCATCACTCTCCATTATCACGGACTGTTAATTGAGTTTACATTCTCTCGCCATCACCCATCTTCCACAGTACCTCAATTTTAGAATACAATCAAAAGTCATTGTTAGGTTTAATTTAAAACTGGTTCATCTATACGCTTTGCTTCCTGTTAAAACGTAAAAGTATATCAACAATTACGTGTCATAAAGTATAAATAAATCTCTGAAAAGACTTTGGGCACAGAATGTTTTAACTTGTGCGAGGTCTTTTGTATAGGCGCACGCTCCAAACATAACTTACACTGGCGCAGACTACCCTGAAAGAATTCCACCTTGCCTCACTGCCGAATTGTTTTCCAACGTCGTAGGAAACAATATAGATCTACGTGTATCGAAACAACGGTTGAGAATTTAGTGACGCGAATCTAGGATATTTTCCACTTCTATTGAATTCTGAATAAATACCTTTCATTTATCTTAAGTTTTGTTATATTTTTAATATATATAACGTTAGTAAAATCAACTAAATGTTTTGTGGACATAAATAAAAATTAATCCTTGGAGAAACTTGCAGTACAGGATTGCGTTCCATTAAGTGAGCCAGTACGCCAATGCGAAGTCACAATGAGTCACAGTAATCATTTGTTTGCAAAGTTACCTTCGGTTGTGAAGATTTCTTTTCTAATAAACCTAAAACGAATGATGATTTTTTTTCTGCATATGGCATCACTTGACTGACCATTGATATTTCGTCTGTTTCGTCACAAGATCATTTAGTCAAGAATATCCAAGTAATATAAAATATATAAAGCCCTTTGTATAATATCTATGATATCTTTCACATAAAATGAGTTGTCTTTTTATTCATCTTTCAAAAACACTTATCGCTCCAGTCCAATGTAATCAATAAACTGGCTCCTCGAACTTGGTTACAGTAAAATGATCTAGACAAAGACTCTTTAGCCACTGCGATTAAAGCTTTATGAAGCTATAAATGCTAATTTGAAAATATCATTCATACATTATTAAAAAAGTACGCTGAAAATCGGACTGAAAATGTAAAGGAATGAGGAAAATAGAAAGCCGGAAATAGTTATGGATCAAAGAAGAAAAATAAATGAAACTATATTGAATAACTTAGTGAAATCAGACACAGCAAAAAAGAAAGTAAGTTTTATTTGGAAACAAAGAATCTAGGCATCGAAGTAATTGACCTAATTAAAAGAAAGATTTGATACCTGCCGTAGTAGTGATAGCATACTTAGATAAAAATCTAAGAGTCCTAGGAGCTCCAGGAGTACCAACACCCATAAAATAAAGAATAGAAGTAGACAGATGAGAAAGGAAAGTTGATTGCACATGTAAAAACAATAAAAATTAAAATATTAACAATATTCAACTATGTGCTCTTTCATCGACATTTTCACAGTTAGATTAATTTCAAAATAACTGCCTCGCATCTGTAAAAGTTAAAATCAAGATTCCAAACTCGATTACAGACGGAGGTCCGAAGTTGTTCGAAAGAATCCGATAAGTTAAAGACATTAATTGATCGAATTCCGTTTAGACGGGCAATTCGGTGCCGCGTCGAACTAAACTTACCTACCATGTCACTACTTAAATTCCAAACCAGTGAAACTCTATCATTTGGAATTAAAAAAAAAAAAACAATTTCACAATCTTGGAATTTATAAATTTCTACGATCCCGTTGTATATTTCCAGACGATGATAAAAAAAAACCTAAGTTTGTTTTGACTTTTTCAGTTTAGAGTGCGTTCTGAAACCTCAATGTTACGCCTACAGAACGCGTGCAGACGTGCGTGTTGAAAAACTATGTGAAAAAATTAATTGCAAATAAAGTCCCTGTCCCACCATAAATAGGGGTACGAGAGGCCCCCAATAGCGGGGGTCATAAAAAAACCTCAATGTTTTAAGTTAAAAAACGATTACTTAAATTTTTTTCAATTTTTTCAAGTTCAAGATTTTATCTTCCATCAAATTGTGCTCTTCTGGCATTCTTCTTATTACATACACAAAAATCACCTATAAAAAGAATAATAATGAAAATATAAATAATTAGAATAGCACTGGTGATGCAGGTCACGAAGAAGTCTATAAAAAACTAAAATGGGACTATTTCTAGCCCCAAGAGAAATATTGAATGCCTACAGAAGAATAAATAGGAATTCTATCAAGCATTCAGTCTTCTTTACTAAAGATATATAAGAGAGGTCTCTTGTATATCTTTGGAGAGAGATATAAAAGGCCTGGGTAAAAAAAAACAGGCTCTCTCTTTTTTTTAAAAGCCACCAACTTAATATTTGGAAAAGACTAGAGACCTAGAGAAGAGGGAAAAGAAACTTCTCTTTCGAAGGTACTTATATCATATATAATTTACTTGATAGGACCTCTTTAATACATATATATTATTTAATATGTATATTTCCGTAGAAATTTTGTAGCTCTAGCATCACATTGTAAAGTAATAATCTCATGCAAGTAATATATTTCCAACTAACACAGATTAAAAATAAAAAAATTAAGTCAGATAACTGTAAACTGCCAACAGATGGCGCTAGCAGTAGATTGACTCGCACAGTGGTCTGACACACGCTCTGTTGAATCTATAGATGTAAGGCCGGTTTAAAACGAATTAAACCAATCGGTTTAAAACGAAAAAAACCGTTTAAAACCGAAAAAACCCATTTTTTTCGATTTTAAACGTTTAGTGTTGAGGACTATGTTTTTCTTAAATATAAACACATTATCTATTCCAAGCGTAGACATTACCTAGCTAAGTTGAAAAACTATTACCTAGTTAACTATATTGGTTATTTTGAAAAGATTTATCAATCAGTTTCATTCGGTTTAAAACCAAACTCACACACTTGCACTTCTCACGCGGAGAGACGTCAAGATGCAACGTTGCCAGCTCGCCTACTCCACACCACACACACACATACATAGCGTGTTACATGCGGACATGTCAGTGTTGCCAGTATTGTAAAAAAATGTAGAAATTTGGATTCAATATAAAGGTACTCGTACCAAATATGCCAAACATTACTAAATAACTAAAATGTAATGAGCTGTTATAAAATTAGATTATTATGTACCCGACTTTTACTTGAAAGTAATAAAAAAACTGGCTAATCTTACATAGTCCACTCGACAACATGATGATCATACAGTCAAGAAAGTCATGAAAATTTATGAGGCGCCATTATATTTGTAAAACTGACTGACATTTCTGTCTTAAAATTAAATATGGCAACACTTTATTTCTTTTCATGACTTTCTTGAGAGACTGTGTGTGCATAGCAGTCGGCGGTGGCTCTCTGTCGGCAAACTCTTTGAACAGAAATTGAGGAGTGGACCTTTGAGTAGACCTTAACTACTTGGAAATAAAGGTCAAAATTCCTATCCACAATTTCTTTATGATTTAGGTACATATTTTAATCTATTGTATGTAATATTGTTTCTTTATAATTACAGTACTTTATATGCAATATACTTACCTACATAGGTATAAACTGCATAGGTAACTAACACAAGACCAAGTATTGACGATAATGATGTGTAAGAACACTGTTCTTGTATTTTAGTAGGCGAGTTTTAAACCGTTTAAAAAGATTTATTTGGGGTTTTAAACCGCCACTTTTGGTTTTAAACGTTTTAAATCGGCTTTTTTACATCTATAGTTGAATCTGAAATAGCTAACTAATAAGAATCAACGAATACCCGATATGTAGAAGTTATTTTGATTTGAGCTTGCTGTGCTTTTGATCTTAATTATATTGCAAAATTCAGATGCAGTTGTTCTGTTACTCAAATGATCGTGTATCATGCCTCTACTAATTTTCCAGTTTAATGGACGGTAAAGGAAAGGGATTTAGTTTAGTTTGGTTCCCTGCGAATAACTTGATTGTTCTAGCGAATTGATTTGTCTATTAACTGACGTTTTTGTTAACGTTGGTTACCAGAGATCAGATATTAGGATGCAACTTTATAAATGATTGAAGTGATAGCTTAATATTACTTAATCATAACTTAATTTAATATGGATCTAATTTTTCTCGAAATGAAACCCTGCCTTTTGAAGCTGCATGAATGTTACATACTTGTATTGACAGAATTACAGTAGATAGATACCTGTGGGTATATTATCCAAAAGAAATTGTGCTGTATATATATAAATATAAAGTTAACATTCACTTAACATATCCAAGTGTACTTTGTCCGTTTTTTAATGAACGACGTTACTTTAACTTGAACTGCCATTTTTAAATTAAAATTTTCATTGTTATTAAATGGATCTAACCCAATGTAACCAATCGTTAAAATAATATTTCTTTTTTAATTTGAGGTGAGATGAAATAATTTAAGAAATTAGTTTTAGTTCTTTTATACATAATTGAGTAATAAACACTTTTTATTTATTTCAGCAAGACCTTTTGTCGTTTCAACACAACATCCATTTTATATGAACAATTTGTTGTAATTAGTAGTAGTAAAATAGAATTAATCACTAAAGAATGCAGACTTTATTCTTTAACTAAATACATTTAAAAAACTTTTAAGTTAAACGGTTTTTTGATACCCATATTGTGGTGGTTGTGAAAAAATATGTACCTAGTCCGCCATATTGGAACGGCGTCCATCTTGAATTTTAAATTTTGACATAATCATCGTGTTTTACTAGTGTAGCCCTTTCATTTGATACCCATATTGAGGGGGTTAAGGAAAAATACGTAATAATGCCATTTTGTATCGGCGGCCATCTTAGATTTATAATGTTATTGATGTTATTATATTGTATTGTCATCTAAATTAAATGTGTGTACCAAATTTCAGATCAATCTGACAACGGGAAGATGCTTAAATTTCAATTTCTAATTTTGACCCAAGTAAATAAACAAATAAATTCCATAGGGGCGAACTAAATAAAACCGTTTAAAAACGTTGCTGAGTCTGTTTTTTCAACATATATGGTATTCAAGTTTGGTTATTTGCTATTATGGTATACGTTTTTGTATTGACAACAATTCGTAGAATTGATAGTCGTGCCATGCATGTACGCCGTCAAACAATAGTGTGTTTGTATTACTGTAACAATCAAACACATTCTCTCTTCTAGAGATAATAATCGATATTTGTTTGCAAAAGGCAATTTCATTTTAAGTTGAGAAAAGCTATAATCATCTTCATCATTTCAAACATAGGATGTTTACTGACAAAATAAGGCTACTATTCCCCTCTTCCCTTAGGTTTCCAACAGGTCTGATGGAAAGTAGCCTGCAGCAAGCGCCTCCCAAGAACCTGAGCTAGGTGTTCTGTCCGACTTATAAGTATGCTCCGCCAGCCAGTACGTTGACTGATCATCTTCATAACTTAAACAATAGGATGTTAACTGTCGAATTGTGGCTGCTGCTCCACCACCACCCCTTAAAAACTTCCGACAGGACTGTTGGGAAGCAGCCTGCAGCAAGCGCCTCCCAAAAACCTGAACTAGGTGTTCTGTCCGACATGTGAATATGCTCCGCCAGCCGGTCCATCCTCTGGTCATCTTCATAACTTAAACAATAGGATGTTAACTGCCGAATTTAGGCTGCTGCTCCACTCCCACCCCCATAGACTACCATCAGGTCTAGTGGAAAGCAGCCTGTAGCAAGCGCCTCCCAAGAACCTGAACTAGATGTTCTGTCCAACTTGTGAGTATGCTCCGCCAGCCGGTACATCCTCTGGTCATCTTCATAATTTAAACAATGGGATATTAGCTGCCGAATTTAGACTGCTGCTCCACTCCCACCCCCATAGACTACCATCAGGTCTAGTGGAAAGCAGCCTGCAGCAAGCGCCTCCCAAGAACCTAAACTAGGTGTTCTGTCCGACTTGTAAGTATGCTCCGCCAGCCGGTCCATCCTCTGGTCATCTTCATAATTTAAACAATAGGATGTTAACTGTTGAATTTAGGCTGCTGCTCCACTCCCACCCCCATAGACTACCAACAGGTCTAGTGGAAAGTAGCCTGCAGCAAGCGCCTCCCAAGAACCTGAACTAGATGTTCTGTCCAACTTGTGAGTATGCTCCGCCAGCCGGTACATCCTCTGGTCATCTTCATAATTTAAACAATGGGATATTAGCTGCCGAATTTAGACTGCTGCTCCACTCCCACCCCCATAGACTACCATCAGGTCTAGTGGAAAGCAGCCTGCAGCAAGCGCCTCCCAAGAACCTAAACTAGGTGTTCTGTCCGACTTGTAAGTATGCTCCGCCAGCCGGTCCATCCTCTGGTCATCTTCATAATTTAAACAATAGGATGTTAACTGTTGAATTTAGGCTGCTGCTCCACTCCCACCCCCATAGACTACCAACAGGTCTAGTGGAAAGTAGCCTGCAGCAAGCGCCTCCCAAGAACCTGAACTAGATGTTCTGTCCAACTTGTGAGTATGCTCCGCCAGCCGGTACATCCTCTGGTCATCTTCATAATTTAAACAATGGGATATTAGCTGCCGAATTTAGACTGCTGCTCCACTCCCACCCCCATAGACTACCATCAGGTCTAGTGGAAAGCAGCCTGCAGCAAGCGCCTCCCAAGAACCTAAACTAGGTGTTCTGTCCGACTTGTAAGTATGCTCCGCCAGCCGGTCCATCCTCTGGTCATCTTCATAATTTAAACAATAGGATGTTAACTGTTGAATTTAGGCTGCTGCTCCACTCCCACCCCCATAGACTACCAACAGGTCTAGTGGAAAGTAGCCTGCAGCAAGCGCCTCCCAAGAACCTGAACTAGATGTTCTGTCCAACTTGTGAGTATGCTCCGCCAGCCGGTACATCCTCTGGTCATCTTCATAATTTAAACAATGGGATATTAGCTGCCGAATTTAGACTGCTGCTCCACTCCCACCCCCATAGACTACCATCAGGTCTAGTGGAAAGCAGCCTGCAGCAAGCGCCTCCCAAGAACCTGAGCTAGATGTTCTGTCCGACTTGTGAGTATGCTCCGCCAGCCGGTCCATCCTCTGGTCATCTTCATAATTTAAACAATGGGATGTTAACTGCCGAATTTAGGCTGCTGCTCCACTCCCACCCCCATAGACTTCCAATAGGGCTGGTGAAAAGCAGCCTGTAGCAAGCGCCTTCCGAGAATCTTAAGAAAGGACTAAGTCTCTGTCCAACTTGAAGGCATGCTGCGCTTGTCGTTTCATGGACTCCACTTCAGAAACTTAAGGCCTTAGCGGTCCTCTTTTGCATGCTTTGTAGCCTGTTTCCTGTCATTCTCTTAACTTATCAATCCACTGTTGTAGCCTGTCTACTTGCACTCAACTTACCAATCCACTGTACTATGTTGATTGTTGATATATTAATACAATTCTATTCTAAAATTAATAAAAAAAAATTCTACTGCACAATTTCGCAAAGCGCATCTACTATGTAAACAAGACAAATACGCTAAGGAGACGAAAGTACATAGCGAGCCACTTTTCAATTTGTTTTACGCGCCCGCATTTAATGGAAGTTTTAAAAATGGAACCGTCGGTGCAGGTGCCTGGAACTCCGCGTCGCGAGCTACCATTTACTTTCTACCCGCATTCGAAAAAGTCGGTAAACATCGGATTATCTATATATAAATACGTCTGCGTGTCCGTTTGATTGTTTTAAAAAATATTATTGTTGTATAAAGACATATTTTGATACCTTATCCTTAAAAATTATTTAGATTTGTCTTTGTGTATAATTAAAGATGAACTGACGTCACAAACAAGGATAAATAATAACACCTGATTATTAAAAAGTTAATAAACTTTAATTTTAAATAAAAAGTAATTTTGTGGGCATAAACAACACTGTACTGATGCCATAGAATCAATTATTTTGTCAGGGTCATTGTTAGACTGTTGTATATATGACCCCTGTTTTTGGGGACCTCTTGTTCCACCTGCCATATGTGGGGTAACAGAGATGTTACATTTCTGGTAAGTGAGTTTCTCAAGTTTATATTTTTATTTACATACTCCTTACTTCCTTAACAATATCTTATTATATCCCTTCCTTTCGTCCTTCACATTTTCTTTCTTCACTCATTTGCAAATCTTTTTCCACACGTCGTATTTCTTCGCTTATCTGCATACCCTGATCACAATTTTACATTACATATTTTAACGACTCCTATTTAAATAATATTTTATTAGTTTCACAGTTAAAGTTAAAAAAAAATATTTTCATTTTTCATTAACTTTTTTTGAAAATTTTTATTTCTTTGTCTGTATTGATTTTCAAATGATTTTTTCAGTTTTGTTTATTTTTCGCGAATCTTACCGACCCTTAACATCTAGAGTTGAGTCTTATTTCTATTAAATTGTGGTCTGCACTACATTTTTTACTGTTGGTTGAACGTAAGAAGATTCCTTGTGAATGTGTTAGATTGGAAGTTTGTTATAGTAATTAAAAATATGTTAGTTATGTCAGCAAAGCTGATGTCAATCTTTAAAATTGAGTAATTTACTACTTTAGTGAATAACTCTGAATTGCTCAACTATAACTGCAATTATCTAGTGTCTATTAATTTTAAAAAAGAACTCTAAATACGTGATTTTTATTACCTTTTATACATACGTATATTGGATATATCATATTAACAATATTTACATTATAAATGAAATGTACATCCAGTAAAGGAACAAGAAATAGAACGGGTATCTACAAGAACTGGCACTATGAAAATACTGCGTAATTGTCAACATTAACATTACATATAATTTTTTGATGATTTTTCTTTTTATTGCACACTTCATAAAAAAATGTTTGATATCTCTGAAACCATTGATTTTCGGATAGGGTCTTCCCGAATTAAATATTAAACCATTTAAAACTTTTATTTACAATCAAAGGCACACCGATGTATTGTACTTTTTTTATCCTCATGCAACATTAACATTACATATAATTTTTTAATGATATTTCTCTTTATTGCACACGTCATAAAAAATGTTTGATATCTCTGAAACCATTGATTTTCGGATAGGGTCTTTCCGATTTAAATATTAAACCATTTAAAACTTTTATTTACAAACACCCTGTGTCATATCTCGAACTTACCCCGTAAGGGCACACCGATGTAGTGTACTTTTTATTTGTATCCTCGTGTTTACAGTTAAGAATAAAGAAAAATATTAAACACAGTGCAGTTCTGTCTCCAAAACAATGCGGTGTTTATAATTATGTACAAATCCCGACAGTGCATGTAAGAACTGCTAATACGGGCCACGAGCCGGAAAACATTTTCTGGCAAATAACTATTCGCGTCTCTTGGCAAACTTCACCGAGTCCATTACACATACCTTCACACGACACATTGCCAACTCTGAGGTGTGTTTGTTTAGTTTTAACATGAATGGACATGACATGCGATTGTGAATGATATTCTATAACAATTATAACATCTCTTCTAAAACACCGCAATGTCTGAAGACGTAGGTCTTTGACCAAGGTTTATCAGTGATGACATACAAATCCAAGAGGTGGTCGCTTATAATGACCCTATACGGCTCAATAGAGAAGGCTGTGTCCAAAGATTCCCTACTAAACCGTATTAGAAATGAAGCAATCCGCAGGAAATCGAAAATCACCGATGTAATTTGAAGAATTGCTCGTCTGAAGGCAGCGGGTACTTCGCTCGTACATCAGCCGTTCGGGCCGAAAGGGTAGACTCTCCATTAGATGGATCGATGACATAGTTATGGCTGTTGATGGATGGAGGCAGAAGGAAACTTAATAATGTTACTGATTACTCATCAGCCAGACAAGGTTCGCGCCTCTGAGTCTGAGTCAAAATAACAAGGTTCTCTTGACCCAAGGCATTCTATGAATCGTCCCTAAACAATTTAAGAGCTATGCGATCTCCGAATATGTTTAAACTGTAATATATTCCCGACTCCGGACTCCTTATAAAGTTTTTGAATTTCGCTACCTTAATATAGGCTTAAGGCCAACCACTCACTTCCATTTGGACCCTCAAATCTATAACTGCCACTGGGGATAAGCTGGGTCAAAAATAACTGATCAATTTCCGTATATATTTATTATTTCTAAAACCATTGATTTTTAAATACATTATAAAACAGCAAATGAGTTATACAATTACTTATTTAATATCTTTATACCTATAACCAATCACCCTGTATATTGATATATTACTCGTAGATTAAGACAATGAGTGCAAATGTGATATTATGTAATGTCAAATATTTAAAGATAAAGTGTAATTTAAACCTTAAATGTATGACTATTATTTATACTTTAAAAAAAATATTCATCTTGCAGATAAGTACAATAAAATGCAGGGCAAAAAAAAATTAAAATGTAAATAATATTTTTTAAACTTACTTCATAAAACCTTATGTTGCATGTATACAACACTATGGATTTACTCTCATTTTACGTTTAAGTGGTATGTTGCAGTTTTACATAATTATGCATTTAAGGGTTAAAAACATGTCTGTATATACCTAATAGAAATCGGGTATCATAAAATGTATTGAGTTGGCCGTTTATCATGTCATCTAACTTCTAATTTTCCAGTTAACTGGTCGGTAAGGCTTTGTGATTTACTGCGCTGATTGTATCGCGAAATAAAATGTATCAAGTCACTGTGACAACGGGAAAACATTATTGCCTTCGCCTTTCGATTTTTTCGTGATCTTAAGATTGGTGTATGTATTAATTTTTGTACCATAACATAATAATCTTTACAATTTAGTTTTATTTAATTTTAATAATCATTATTCTTCTTATTAGTCTTTTCAAGTGAGAGATGGCCAATACTAGGCATAGAACTGCCATAAACATCACCAGGAAAACCGGTGTTGCTCGCGTGCCATACTCGCCCCGCTTCGGTGCGGGGATTGTGAATTCGCGTATGCCTAGCACGATCTTCCTATCCCTGGTCCCCGAAGTAGACTTCTCCAGACGAATAGTCCTCGCTTCACACACGACATCACACGCACATTCATCACTTCACCTGGTAAAGCCTACGTTCGTGCGAAAACCTTCGGTTAACTGGTGAAACGAACTAGTTTTTTTGTACAGTTCGTGGACCACTCTATTTTCGCAAACTCATTTCGACGAAGCTGTAACTGCCAGCACGGCTATTGGCAGAGACTTTATAGTATCGAGTTAAATAGATTATCTTTTTATTAACAATCTTTCTTATCGAGTGATTACTTAATTTCTTTTGCCACCCTAGCCGATGCACTTGTGTACCAATTTGCTTACATTTCAATGACTGTCTTTAGTGGGTGAAGTACAATACAATAGCGTAGAAATTTCACCAGAAAAGTAAACACACGATTATCTTAAGTTTTGCAAAAGACGCTGAACATAAACAGCTTCCAAACGCCCTTTTTAAAAATCTAGGATTGTTCTGATAATTGAGAAAGCCAATGATGTGCAGTCGACGTCTGATGATGGCGGTGATTCTATCATCTTAATTACGTAATATTTATCAACGTCCCTATCATCGTCTTCACCTCCAATACTTTTCCAAAGTCAACCGTTACTATCACTGCAGCCGTATTAACATCATCGCAATCATCTTTACCTTCATCATGATTATTCTTATCATTTCCATTACGATCAAAATCATTATCAATAATAACATAGGTTCTTGGTGATAAGATTTAATTCTTTAGCTAGCTTTTAAGATATTCTATTCATTTTTTGCTCTTGTACATACATCTAGTGGATATAGACGGCTGAGAAGGACCTTTCTATAATTAATATGTAATATTAATTTATAGGCCAGTACTTTAATCAAAGTATTGTTTATTCGAATAGGCACTTTGGAATCGTCTATCAACAAAAAATGTCGACAATGTTGTCATTATAGAAAGCTACCCACAGTTCAGAAAATTCTGCTGATAAGAGCCGACAAGATATTCAATAGTTTTTATTTACAAATATAGTTTTATAAAGAGTGCTTGACAATAATTAGCTTCCTGAGTGAGCATCAACAACATATAATTGCACTCATTAACATCAGTATAGCATTCTTGAAAACAATAACTTACTTTTGTTCAATAATATATTGGTTCTAAATGTCTCCAGTGGCAGATCTAAAATTGACTGTGGAATTTTACTGTACATACATACATATATATATATATATATATATATATATATATATATATATATATATATGATGCATGTGCTATAAACGATTTATTTAACTTTTGAAGACGAAAACAAGAAGTTAGTTGAGTTACACTAAAATCAAGTCGACTTATATATCCTGTTACATCATATTATAAAATAAAAAAGTTTATTTAATAAATATTTCAAGTACGCGTTAAAAAGGTTAATGAGCATTTTTGTATGTTTATGATTCTATATATATGCAAAAAAGATGTAAGGCTTTAGAAATACTTCACTTCATCAAGAAAATATAAGGTGTTTTTTCTTTAAATTTTTTCATATATATGCGAATTAATTTTCATTGAAAACGAAGACATGCGTAGGTGAGTGCGTGAAATATTCTAACTTTTACGCACCGTACAATGTATTTAATATGAAATGGCGGACAAAAAAATTTAATAAAGGAACCTTATAAGTGTGCTACATTGGAATATAGACATTTATGACGAATGACGAATGGAAATGTGTTCCTATATCGCGTATGATATCTAAGCAATACAAAAGTATTCAGTTGAAGCTTCCGCGTTTCTTCTTTTATTAATCTACAACAGAGTTTCCCAAACTTTTTTGTGTCGTAGACCTCTTGCTATGTTTTTCCGTGTTGGGTAGACTCCCTACTTACCTGATTTTGATTTTCTGTAAATTTTTAATTGTAGTGAAGTTTAGTGTTAAAAATTTAAAGTAAAAACACTAATTTATACATTTATTAATTGAATTTAAATTAAAACTACTCAAAATAACATTTTGTATCTGTTATGGAAAATTTGATATTATAAGATAGTATGATGTAAGAAATAGGTACTATCAGTGTATGTGTTGAGATCCACTATCGTGGACCCCCATTTTCATTTCAAGGACCCCCAAATTTTTTTTCGCTGACGTAGACCCCTTGCAGGTTGTCATAGACCCCTAGGGGTCGATATAGACTACTTTGGGAATCACTGATCTACAGTCACAAGTAATATACATCTGAATATTTTATCTCGTTTACTAGGCATTTTGTTATATTTCATCATTTCAGCAATAGAACGTCTTCTGCAGAACATAGACCTCCTTCATAGATTTCCAATATGACTGGTTGATCTGCATCCAGTTCATTTTGACAACCTTAACAAGGTCATGTCTCCATCTTGTGGTCGAACGTACTGTAAGTTATTATTATTTATTACATAATAATTCATGTAAACTAAATCAACCAAACTTACTCTTTGCAAGATCATTGATATTTTGTATAATCTTAGTTTAATTCTTCTGGACTTGAACATTGTATTTATTTAATATTTAATTTTCTTTATTGTACACTTTAGGATACATTTAAATAATTTCATAATAATATACAAAAGAGTACAAAGAGCGGTCTTATCACAAGGCCATCTCTTACAGACAACCATAGTATGGAAAAGGTAGAATTACTAATAATGGGTGGTTGATGGGTGGGTGTACAAAACATACATATTTACAAACAAACATACATAAATACACCGAGACATACACACTTAAACATACATACATATGTATATAATGTATTTATAATAAATAAGGAAAAATACATATTGTAAATATAGTACAAAATAGTTTTCTTTTTACGCTAAAAAGAAGAATTAATCTTTCAGTTCCAAGGACATGTTATCGTAGTCGATGCCTTACAATGGGCATATATTGGCTAAAAAGAATAGTTCCAAAGACTTGATACTAAATTGAGGTTATCGACTGTTAACAGATTTAACCATAAAATTTTGGATGTAAATTATTTACGTTACTTTGGACTTCATCAATTGTGATCTCTTAAGGTAGTCCGAAGGCGTTAGATGTAGGCTGCTTTTATAAGTTTCAAGAGTGGATACCACTAGCAAGCGCACAGTGGCACCTGCATCCAGAAGGTGGAAAGATACACATCGGTTCTGTTTAAAATCTGTAGAGAACGCCTATGTCTAGTTGTGAACATCCTACGAGTAAGATGATGATGATAACAGTGATCACTTGGGTAAGTCAAAAGAAAATTGCTCAAAGAGTACAGTTTAATCAAATCAACTTGAAATATTAAATAGCAAATTTGTTAATCTAATATATAAAATTTCCATGTCATAATGTTAGTTACCATACTCCTCCGATACAGCTTGACCGATTTTTACTAAATTTTATATGCCTATTCAATAGGTTTGAGCATCGGCTACTATCTATTTTCCATATCCCTAAGTGATAAGGGTGGTCCACCCCTAAATTTTTTAATTTTATTTTTTCAGTATACAAAAATACATATATGTATTATATACAAAAATACATATATATATAATACAATCAACCCTTATTTTGTATTTGTTAATTAAAAACTATTTTTTTTTTGGAAAGCAACCTTTGCGGGATCAGCTAGTATCTTTATATATTTTAAAATTCACGCATAATTATAAATAATTTCAAAATCATATTATCATAATTTTAAAATATACAAGTCATAGAGTTTAAAATCGTTAATTACTAACTATGATAAAACTATTATAGTCTAAAGCTCTGGTAAAATCCGCAAAAGTTCAATTTCAGATAAATAAGAATTCGAATTCACCTAGAGCGTAGCTCAGTGACGTGACAATTTTAATTACCCAAGTCTGGTGAGTGCCTCGCGCGCTTCTATAGTCGTGGATGGTCGGAATTCGTTCAATTAGTCTTTGGAACTTGACAGATTCTTTCGTTAAATTCCGCAGTGTAAACGATTTTAGAATGGAGCGTTTGGATTCTGCTGATTTATAAAAAAAAAATAATGCACTCAGTTTGAAATTGGAAACATAAAGGAATATAAATCGTCGTCATAATTCAGCCTACGTATACCCACTGCAAGGCATGGGCAACGGTCCTGCGCTTCCCGTATCCATTGACTCTTCCCGACATTAAGTATGTTGACGGTCCACTCGTTGGGATCCACCCTGGTATACCGGCTCGTGATCGCCACTAGAGAACCTTTTCAGTTCCAAAAGCCATCAGTTGCACGAGCGATGAGCCCCACCCACTTACACTTCTTCGAGCTACGTCGGTGATATTGGTTCTTCTGCGAACGTCCTCATTTCTGATTTAACCTCGAAGCGTAACTCCGAGCGCAGCCTTCTCCATTGTTCTCTGGCTGACAATGATCCCTTGTGTAAGGTCTACCAACGCGGTGTCAACCGGCTCTTGTTCGCCACTCGAGAAAATTCAAAAGAGCGTTGTGCTCCACCCACTGGCACTTCTTCGTTCTACGTCGGTGATATTGGTTCTTCTGCAAATGTCCTCATTTCTGATTCAACCTCGAAGCGTAACTCCGGGCGTAGCCTTCTTCATTGCTCTCTGGTTGACATTGATCCTTCGTGTAAGGTCTACCAACGCGGTGTCAACCGGCTCTTGATCGTCACTCGAGAAAGTTTAGAGAAGCAATATACTCCACTTACTGTTGTTAGACAAGAATTTTTTTGGCTGTATACGGGCAGTACAACTCCGGTCGCGGCGATCTTTACAAGCGAGTTGTACCTTGCAGTGCATCTATTAACAAAATTAAATATTAAGTTTAATATTACGCAATAACTGAAACTAGATTTACGTAACATATGTTTTATTATATGTTTATTACATTGAAACTTCTAGAGATAAGGTAGTGACGTCATCTGTACCGAACTTATTAGTACACATATTGCAAATTAAGTGAATATCAATATGAAAAATAAAGTTATTCGTTTCTTTAGGTGCGCATATACTTATCAAATATATATATTTATATAAATATATATATATATATATATATATATATATATATATATATATATATACATAATTTCAATCAATGTTTATTTACGGAAAATTTTTTTGCTCATAAAAAATCCTGTTCGCCTATTTCACTAGAAAAGTTATAAATTTCAATATGGATTACGTACGCGCATACGGATATGAATTTATCTATATTCAACCCTACAATTCTTTTGTTTAAGAATCCTTTGTTTATCAATGAGAATTGCAAATGGCCTGGACGGAAAGTGCAAAAGTCGTATACGCCCCACACGGCATGGTATGTAATACAAATATAGTTTTATAAAGAGTGGTTGACAATAATTAACTTCCTGATTGAGCATTAACAACATTTAATTACACTCATTAACATCAGTATAGTATAATTCTCACACATTAACATCATTAACATTTTTGGATAGAATATATAAATATACTCTTTTTCAATATTGGTTTTAAATCCCTCCACTGGCATATCTGAAATTAATTGTCGAATTTATTGTACATACTTATACCATGTATCATAAAAGGGAGAAATTCCCAAAGAACACATATTAATAAGTTAATATGCATTGTACTTTTTATTGGAAAGATTAATGAGAATAATGAATAGAAATCTATGAAGGAATGAAAAATCTGGTTCAATAGATTCAAACAGGATATCTATGAATATAAAATTATTGCAGTCATTGCATGAATAATAGGCGAGGGTGGATCTGCATGCACTTATGTCCCCCTTAAATCAATGACGCGACCCTGTTTTTTATTTCAAGTGTAGGTTTAACTATGTATAATTATTGTATTGTATAGACAAGTATTTAGATTTATATATGTATTTTATATGGACAATCCTGTCATCATTTCATAGGACATGCACTAGTGGAGATAGGCTTACCTCATAGATTTACAATTGTTTAGATATACACTCAGCTTCTTGTTACACTTAACAATGCCAAGGCGGTTTTATGGCCACTGTTTTTGGAAGAATCTCCTCAATCCCCAGTCTGAGTACATACTGACATAAATTTCTTAATAAGTTTTTGACTTAATAATTATACTTTCATCGTTATCTTTTGTTTTCTCAATAACTTCATCGTTCTTTTATTCGTAACATAATCTATCATTTCTTTCCATACTTTATTTTCCTTTCTTACTTCACCTCCGGAATACTACTTCTCACATTTTTATTTTTGCTACATTTTTATATTTACTTCTGTTTATTTTTGCATTCCCGTTTTAATTATCCTATTTTAAGACGTATTTATTTTAATCACGTCACTTATAAACTTCTTGCAGTACTCTAAAATGTGACATCTTTCTTCTCTTATTCTTTCTTCTATTTTATTTATTTTAATTACGTTACTTATAAACTTTTTGAAGTACTCTAAGATGTGACATCTTTCTTCGTCTTCTATTAACATGGCGTTATTTACCTCCTCTGTTCTTTCTTGCAACTGAAATTGACAATAAATTCGTTCTGTGCCAAATACGGGACAGCCGGTGATCACGTGTGTCACGATCTTGTCCACCGCTGGGTCACAGATGCACGGAAGACTATCCTAACGTGTAAACCCCATGCAAGTATGTAATAATGCATGAATGCAATAATGCAGCGAATCCCCCGTGCCCAATGAACATCTCGACCATGCATTAGGCTGTATTATCTATTGTCTCATGTGAAGTTTTTGCTGTTAGCTTTGTGGCTTTTACAGCTTCATCGGAAACGAGTTCACGGTACGGAGGGGTCCGTGAACTATATAAAATTACAGGATTCGAGTTTCCGAACCCGTGTCAGTACTCAGCGTGAGGATGAGGAAGTCACACTGGTAGTGGCCGCGAGATAGTATCAGCGCGGCTCACCCAGCCAGCCCTCGAGGACACAAACCCAGCGCGACCCAGTCGGCCGGCAGAACTCACAGCTAGCGCGCCTAAGTAAGTACCTTTGTCTAGTGAGTGTTACTGATAGTGTACTGAATGAAGAATTAAGCGTGGAGGGCTGTAGCGGTTATATGTTTTGCGCGCGTTTTATATAGTCTGCTCAACGCCACATCGACTTGCTAATCCGCTGAGCTGTATAGATACTTTCTTTCGTTTCTCATTTCTAATTTGATCTCGTAAAGAAATTACATGTGTAGGCTTACCAATGAGACAGTACCATCGAGATATATAAACTAACGAGTCAGTACGGTATAAAAAGGTCCCGTGTTTAAATTGCTATAGGCAGCTTTGTTTCACAATCTGTGATGATATCTCAAGGAAATACTCGTACTTATACTATCACCTGCAATTACCTACCACAAAAAGTAACCGTATTACATAGATATTTTTACTATTGCTACAAAAATTAATAAAACCCTTGCCTCAAATATACGCAATACATCTAAAGAACGTATTTTTCGTTCGGAATAAGTTTCACGACATTTGTTAGTTTTTGCGAGCGCTGTCCGCATACCCTTGTCTCGACAGATGTAGCGATGATTCGGACGCAAAACATACAAAACTTCGCGGGGAAGGCCCCAATATTGTCTAATTTTCTTTTCTTTCCTTTTTTAAAGCTATATATGTCCGCGTTGTCCCTATCTTGATCGATTGCTGATATATATTCTGTTATTTTCAACGTTTCTATACAAATATAGTTGTACATGTGATCACTGTTTGTAAAGCATTCATTTGTTTGGATCATAAATACTTCAGAGCTGAACAGGACTGAAAAATGGGACCTAGTTTACTTTATTTTGCTCACTAAGGAAATTTAATAAACTAGTTATATGATATAGGCCTACATGTACAACAACAGGTCATCTCAAGTGTACCCCAATAGCACTATTTACTCTGGGGTAAATATCCCGAAACGGAGAAACACTGTACCTAGAATCACATCCAAGCCTATAATCAATTTCTTATTAGCCAAGGCTATAGTACAGAAGCAGATTCAAGGATGCTAGCTGTTCACGAGGTTCATGGGTTGAAGAACGGGGCGGTCATCGTCGTACATGGAGCAACAGACACCTCGGGCTGTATAACAGTGTACATCATGCGGAAGCAGCAATATCACGTCTCTCATGCGTGTATTTTGCGGACAAGACTCAAAATGCAATCCCAAGATTCATCGATATGACAACTATCGCACAGATACTGGCGTACAACCTGATGATGGCTATATGAAGTAAAACGAAGAAGTGCCCGCTCGAAGCGTAATTTAAAAATTGGACATTGTTAGGGCGTCGTTACAAATAAACAAGACACCAAATTTTTAAGCCAATGATAATAATGAAATGACTTCGACTTAGTTTTAAATAGTTTAGAATTTAAGTTAGTAACATTTTAAAACACTTTGTAAACACCGTAACATGCGAAAACGTGAGCAAAAAATGTAATTATAAAAACAAAGGCACGTACGTGAATGTCTATTAAATATATATTTTACTTATATTAAAAAATGCATTACATAAATAACATGAACGTATGTATAGATCAAAATCCTACATAGAAGCTTAGAGAAGTTCTTGCGACCTAAAAATTTCTTTATTGTAAATTCCAGACCCAAACAAAATCGTTTATGTGTTTACGGTTCAATACACATGTATTGAAACTAAAAATGTCAAATTCAATTTCATCGACAAATTCATTCAACCTATGCGGAGTACGCAACTAAAACAGATTTTTTCGATAGTTTCTCTGCCCATAAGGAACAAAGTGGCTTAATATTCCTTTGCCAAAAAGATGGAACATACACACACACGCACACACACATATATATGTATATATATATATATATATCTGGAGTACGAAACAAAAATTATTCTGTTTAAAAAGTTATACAGTTTCTGTGACCATAAGGAACAAAGTGGCTTAATATACCTTTGCTATATGTGTGTGTGTGTATGTGTATGTATGTATATTAACAGTATACAAAACTATTTAATTAATATTGAAATAGTCTAGGAGACGATTGGGTGAATCTGTAAGGATACTGAAATGATAAAGACGATAACTATATTTTACTAGTAAATCCGATGATTTTGATGAGTGTTTTGTAATAAGAAATGATCCCAAAAGGTGTAGGAATTCGTCATAGGATCCCATATAGTTTAATGACTCCTTACACATATGACATCTTGGGAATCTCTCAAAACGACGCGTTTTTTTTTTAAAAAATACAATGATGTACAACCAATTATAGATTGATTTCCCCATTTTATGGTGACAATTGAGTATGTATCTCCATAACAAAACATATTTCTAGAATCAATTTTTTTTGTTGTTGGAGTTGTTGTTTTTGGAGTTTATCTTTAAAATTATGAACATTACAAAAATAAAATGATAACATAATAAATAAATAGTACTGTATAAAACCGTAAAGATATGAAATCGGTAAAGCTTTAAACAATAGTGTGGAAAGCAGGCAATGAATGACTATGTAAAAATAAATATAGGTTGACATAAATATTTAATAATGAGAAATTAGAATAGTCTAGTCTAGTTAGAGAAGATCCTAGAACTAGACAGATTATAAAAAAAATAATAATGTAAACAACCTTATCATAAAAAAGAGTCTCTGCTAGATACAGTATACGTGAGAAAAAAAACCTAGTCGTCTTTCGTCGACTGTAATAAGATCATTTGTCCCTGGTCAACTTATTCACGACGCTTGTCGGTCTAACATATATAGTATCAACAGGAATCGAATCTGCAATACTTCATCGATTGAAAGTATTAACTACTAAACAGCCATTGTTAGTGTAAAAAAATTTAATCAAAATACTAAAGCACCCGAAACGAAGTATTCCGCTCTTAAACAGTTCCATCAGAGCGAATGAAAAAAAAATTGAAATTCCCGCGTTAAAAATGCCCGCGCAAAATGTAAATTCGTACGATGATTTATTCGTCTGCTGCGGGTCCCGCGAGCATAAACAATTTTATTAAAATTCCCTTCGGTAGGTTTGATTTTTTTTCCACGAAATCGACTCGTGTTAAATTCATGCACTAAAAAACGGTCATGGATTTATTTGTATTTTTTTAATGCGCGAAATTTTTTTTAATAATTTACGAAGAAAACAGAAATCAAGTGGGGCCACAAAGACTGCGATTTCTTTAGAAGTTCGAATCAGGAAGTTTCTAGATGATCGAAACCAGCATAGCCCTTTGGTAATTTGAAAAGGCAGTAGGCAGGGAACATAGCGCGCAGAACTGACAGCCGCTAGACTTTTAAGGTTTTAGAAGACTACAGACCGGCAATCGCAGTGTCGGACGTATATATTTTTGTGTCGAAATAAAACAATAACACTTATAATGATAAAACTCTTAATCGCCAGAGTTGAGGAGAGGTTTCCAGGGTAGTATTAGAATTACAAAAACGAGTTAATGCCAAACACATTCCGCACTTTGCCTCCTCAAGACTACGAAATCTGTAAATACTATACTCGTACTATACATCCAGACCGACTAAAAAACTCACAATCCATAATTTAAGTAAATGAAGACACATAAATATAATATCATATGATGACGTCAACTTTTAAATAAATTTACACTTTAGCAAGCTTTGTTTCAACAACGTCGAAATAATTATATTTTTCTTATTACATTTATTTAATTTATTTATTTAATTTGTGTATGTTTTTATTTAGTTATTTAATTTGTTTATTTATTTTTAACTAATCTTCGGAAAACTTACAGCCTGTATAAATAACAATAAAATAGTATAAATTTAAAAAGGTCATTTAATAATTTTCACAAAAATATAAAAAAACCTATTAAAAATTACATAGTCGATTTCGTAAACATATAATTCTGTTTAAAAGTACAAATCTTTCTACATTTTTTTTAATTTCGCCAATATGGACTTACTAATAAATAAACAAAAGTAAGTGTAAAATAAACAAATGATAAATAATAAAAGTAAAAATTAGTCGTTAGCAGTTTAGACTTCGATCTTATTATATATAATTATATACTTAGATTTTGTCTCATTTTTTGAAATCAGCACCCGAAAACATAAAAATATACATATTTTATTTATGTTATTATAACATATACATTATTTCAAATCAAAATCCAAGCTAAATTTGTCAACATGGCACTGTTTTACCACAATTTTATTATTTGCAATTATTTATTTTTCATCTTCTACATTTTACTGTACATCAACTCGACTTGAATGCATTCGTGTAGGTAAACCAAAAGAGAAGGTTTACTTTCGACTTAAGTTACATATTCGGTGGAATTTTAACGTTTCGTAATTTCTAGGAACTTTAAAGTTATAGATCTTACTAAATAAGCTAACACATTGGTAGTTCAGCGGTAGAGAGTTAACACTTGTGATCGTAGATCGCGGATTCGATTCCCGGGTTACAATCTTATATATTTCACACATTGTGCGTTAATTATATGGGAGTGTCATTTCTCATAAATAGGTTTCCAGGGGATAGGCGACAGCGTCTTCTGCGTAACATAGTACGACGCTGTGATTGCCAACCCGCCTACCTACCGTTACATAGCGGAAGTAGCTATATATTAGTCCTTTTCTTAATTACTATTATGGTATATCCTCCCAAATATATCTTTGGGGAAAGCATATGTCTTGCAGTGGATGTATATAAGCTAAAACGTATATATATATATATATATATATATATATATATATATATATATAGAGAGAGAGAGAGAGAGAGAGAGAGAGAGATATTTGTTTTCAATATTACCTTCACAATAACATTTGATTGATAAAGTTCACAGATCGCCTATATCACTACTCATAACTTTAACGAACTTTCTAATCTAACAAACGTTACACAAAACTTATCACTCCATTGTAAATTCAGTGGAACTTTGGAAGCTGCAAAGCCGAAGATTATGGAATTTACGGTGAGAGTAGAGCTTTGAACTTAATTTAGACCTATCTTTGTTTATTTTTAGTTACTTTCTCTTTATAGAACACCTTTTATAATCATAATTAAGTTTTAATGCTACAGTAAGTGTTTATATAGTGTGCATTTCTTTTATTTATATAAGGTATTATATGTATATGTATGTACACCCAAAATTGCACTCTCCTTCATGAATCTCATCTCCATCCAAAGGTTGTCTGGTAGAGATCGCCTCGAGCGATAAGACCACCTCTTGTACCTCTATATAAATTATGCATTTTTTTTAAGTATTATACATGTCATTTTATTATATTTACTTTTAATTATTTATATATAGTGTTATTGTGTATAATAATGTGTAAATATATAAATGATCTTATCTATACACAGCAGTGGATGTCTTACAGTTTAAATGGTGATGATAATAGTTAATTTTTGAGATATTTTAATTTTAATATGTATTTCGGAAAACAGCATTAATGGCGAAGATATCTATGATATACAATAAAGTATGAATAAGTAAATAAGTGAAATCGGAATACATTCAAGGTCTGTACCTTGAATGTATTTATACATGTATTATAGCCGTAACAGGCAGGATTCTGAAAAAGTACTGTGCAGACCTCTCGTACAACCCCTGTCTTGGGTTCACAAGGACAACTTCTTCTTAATCATTTATTCACATTATTTTTTTTTATCTCTCTCTCTTCTCATATCCTTCTTAGTACCTCTTAATCATTCTTGTTTCATTCCTCACAATATTTTTCGTTCCTATCCATTCCTGTGTATTTTAACCTCCGTTATTATCCTCACCGTTCCTTCTAGATGATTTTACATTTTGTCACATTCTGATTTCTTGTTTTAAATGTTTTAACTTATGTCTATAAAATAGTATTATCAATCATTGCCTTTATTACATTTTGTAACTTCTTTTTTTTTTCAATTTTTACTGCGTTATATTGCCTTATAAAGTTTTATTTACTTCTTTCTGGCTATATCTGAATATTGACCAATCAGAGTAGAGGGCTTATATTCAGATATCTGGTAGTAACATACCCTGAACAAAAAACGGGTCCATAGCTTCGTTCTTCCAAAACATAACCAAGCCAAAGTTAAGTAAGCCTCACTTGGTTTCCTAAGTAGTTGGATGTAGACAATTCATCTTCCTCATTTCAGGCCCGAGTTCACTTCTGGAAATAAAACTATCCCAGAGATTTCTCATAGTATCAGTAAGAAGCGACCTGAATCCCATGTCTATTTTTTTCCAGTAAATAAAAACATATCAAGGGAACCGCAAAGTAATGTCACTTTCTTAAGTTAAACTATCACGACTATATCTTTAGGTATAAAGGTATAATATAGATGGATAAGTTACATTTACTCTTTGAGTAATGGTAATGTTTCAAACTGGGATTTCAGAGATGCAATCTTTTATAATACAACGTTGTGCATCAATTATATATGATTATATTAACTTTTCATCCTCATCTAACTATAGTTTTAGGCTTTAATACTCGTATTAGGGGGACCAGAAAGTAATGTTCTTGAGTTAAATTCACACGACTACATTTTTTTATTTCTAATCAACAATATATTCGCCTTCGTTATCAACAATCTTTTTCCATCTAGTATATAAGTTTTCAATGCTAGAGCGGTGAAAATCTATCGATTTTTCTGTTTAATATTTTGACAGGAACGACATTACTTTCCGGTCCCTCTGATTTTATTGCTATAGGTCTTACTAAAAATTATGCTCTTGGAAAACGTATATAATAGTGGATGCGGACAACGCAAAACAAAAGCAAAGTTATCTTCTGAGGACGCCTGTGCCTATAAAAACAGTTTCAAGGGTGAATAGGGAAATAAAAAAAAATGTAATTTATTTAAAATGTTCCTTTTTATTATCCACGTCTCTACGTATAGCAGCACTAGATAAATATTTCTTAATAAAATAAAAAAATGGCAGCAAGTTCGATAGATTTTCGTTGACCATTTACTTTCACGGGTGCGAACGTAAAAGTCTAGAACTTGCAGACTATTCTTCCTGCATTTCCCCCTTCCTCTCAGCCGCCCCAACCCGTGCCCGCCCTGGCTGTTTGCCGCCTGAACTTTCGCGAAATGCGGAGCCTTTAAAATAAATTAATGGTGCTAGTCAAGGAGCGACTATTCCATATTAAGGAGTTTTTCAACAATAACTTTGTTTTTCAAAACAAAAAAAAGATTTCTTTTATTAGAAAAAGTTTTAAAAAGGTATATTATCCAGATTTTCTACAATGATATACAGTACGACAATCTTTTATATTACAATATTGATGTAATTACACAGAAAAAATACTGAATGTGATATCACAAATTTGACAAAATTTTCTGTATGTACGTGAATATTTGCAATACCCATGAACTGTCTTTTTAGACTGACTCCTGCTATATCGATTTTAAGATAATTTCCTTGTTTTTTATCATGTTCGTTTAGCATAGCAGCTAAATCTTCTATTTTCACGTGAAGTTAAGGAAATTCATGTGTCACTTGATCCATTGTAAAGTAGAACGACCTCTGGATCTTGAGCCTTTCACTCGACTGAATAAAGCATACAAACATTCATTCTCCAAGCCCGCCTCAGTCACATGAGATCAAATGAAAACAATAGAAGTAATGCGAAGTAAAAACCTTCCCTCATTAAAGGCATCCCATCTCTTTGTCTCGCGTGGTTTAAAAATTGCAACACAATCCTTTTGTATGATACGGTGCACTGTAAATATATATTTTTAAGCGGGAAAACTACACTAGAAGCATATAGGTGAACAATTTCGACATAGTAAAGGTTGTCAAATATCTCCCTTCCGCCTTTTTGTCTTTTGAATTTCGCGGCTATGTACAAAGCGCTACAGAGCTCGTATCTGGCAATACTATACATAATTTGAAAGGTCTTGACATAACCTACAAAACGACGCTATGCATGATTAGTTTGGATATTGCGTTCAACAGTTATAGACGTGTAAACATGGAGTTCACTAACGCCGAAATTCGCGCTATTTTAAAGTTTTCCTTCGTTAAAGGCAAATCCGCTAGAGAAACGTTCCGTGAGATTAATGGTGTTTTGGGGGATGGTACTCTATCACTTCGAACCGCGGAGGAATGGTTTCGACGATTCAGAGCCGGCGAAAACGACACCATGGATAAGCCAGCCGGCGGAAGACCTGTGACGACAAATACTGATCAAATCATGGACTACATCGAGTTAAACCGGCATGTGGCATCTCGTGACATCGCCCAGGAGATGGGAGTTAGTCACCAAACCATTTTAAACCATCTGCAGAAGGCTGGATACAAAAATAAGCTTGATGTTTGGGTGCCGCATGATTTGACGCAAAAAACCTTCTGGACCGAATCAACGCCTGCGATATGCTGCTGAAACTGAACGAACTCGACCCATTCTTGAAGCGGATGGTGACTGGCGACGAAAAATGGATCACATACGACAACATCAAGCGAAAACGGTCGTGGTCGAAGGCCGGTGAATCGTCCCAAACAGTGGCCAAGCCGGGATTGACGGCCAGGAAGGTTTTGCTGTGTGTTTGGTGGGATTGGAAGGGAATCATCCACTATGAGCTGCTCCCATATGGCCAGACGCTTAATTCTACCATCTACTGCGAACAACTGGACCGCTTGAAGCAGGCGATCGACCAGAAGCGTCCAGAATTGGCCAACAGGAAGGGTGTAGTGTTCCACCAGGACAACGCCAGACCACACACTTCGTTGATGACTCGTCAGAAGCTACGGGAGCTCGGATGGGAGGTTTTATCACATCCACCATATAGCCCGGACATAGCGCCAAGTGATTACCACCTGTTCCTGTCCATGGCGAACGCCCTTGGTGGTGTAAAGTTGAACTCAAAAGAGGTTTGTGAAAAGTGGCTGTCCGAGTTCTTCGCAAATAAGGAGGGGGGCTTCTACGAGGGAGGTATTATGAAGTTGCCGTCTAGATGGAAATAGATTATCGAACAAAACGGCGCATATTTGAACTAAATCCGATCACTGTAACACTTTTTATAAAGCATTGAATAAAGAGCAAAAAAGCGGAAGGGAGATATTTGACAACCGAGAGCATTAGGAACATTTGTCGTTGTTAAAGAAAAACAAGCAAACCTATACGCGTTAAGCAGGTTGTTGGAAACTACAACTCATACGCATTTGCTCCTCATTGGCGGTTTCCAAATTCAAAAACTCGTTCGAATTTAGATTCGGAAGAATAATATTTTTTTTGAACAATGACTTTTGCTGTAGTGGCCAGCATTACGAAGCGTTCTTAAATGAACGCTACATTTTCGGCATTAAACTAAATTATTTATTTAAAATTCTTTATTATACACGCTGTAATACATTTAAATAGTTTTATAATTATAAACAATAAAGTATAATGGGCGGTCTTATCATACAAGGCAATGTCTTACAAACAACCATGGTATGGAAATAGTAGAAGTATTAATAATAGAGAGTTTACGTGTATAAAATATACATATATACAAAAATACATACATATGTATATAGTATATATACTTATAATAAATAAGTTATAATACATATTACGTTAAATACAGTGATTAAATAAAATAATAAATAATTAGAAATAGCTCTTAACGAATGTTTTGAAAGTCAAGACACTCATTAGATTCTCGAAGAAAATTAAATTTTAATAAGATATAATTCGCTTACGCTTAGACATTGGAATGTGTGTGGTAAAGTTTCAAAACAATTGTACTGTAATGGAAAAAAGCGTTGTCGCATTTTTACTAACTATTTATTGTTCAAATTTATTGTGAAGCTGTACAAATATGGTCTTTTCTCCAAGTTAAAAATTATAATTATTGACAAGACAATTTTTTAAATATTTTTTGCTTAGTTAAAGTCATCGTATAATTTTGTTGGTAATTTATTTGCATTTCGGATCACATTGGCATACAGGCGGTCTAAAAAGGGACCAGCAATTAGAATCTAAAATATTATTGTTTAATATCCCTGTGGATAAAGACGATAGCTTATCAATAAATTACGGTAAAGAAAAATCATTTCACGAGGTGTAGTACACCGCCCGCCAGTTAAATCACTAGGTGGCAGTTGTGTAATTCGCATTGTTTGGCGCATGCGCATTTATCAGCGGGCTGGCGGGCCGTGCACTTTGTTTCACGACTACCACTGCATATGCGGAAGTGGCTAAATTTTGGTCCTTTTCTTATTATAAGCTCTTCTCAGATAACCGTTTAGAACCCTTCTAGCTATGTATATATGCGTAGGTATGTCTGCTCTGATATATAAATAATAACTTTATTACTTCGTACAAAATTCATTTCATATTTTAATATAAAATGTATAATTTTAGTTATTTTCTTTGTGGTATATTTCGTGTCATATACACAATTTAAATACCAGAAGCGAAGTAAAATAATTTGTACTGTAATTGAATCATGTAACATTAAATTGTTGACTTAATCGAGTTATCAAAACTTTCTGTACCAAAATGTTCAAATGAAATGTCTGTGTGTTTTACACATACTCTTTAAATAGCTTTATAGAAATCACACTATGGTAATAATTTGAACACATCCTCCAGGATATTTCTATATTTAATGAAAATGTAGTTTTAGTTGCATTTTGAAATATTGTACATACCTTGTCCCTTTCTATCACAATGTCTTCTACTCTTTATCATTTATTACATTCCTTTCTTCCGTCTTCTCTCATTCTTCACCTCAGTCCTTAATATTACAGCTATGCTAATTTACATTTTGGTTATGTTTATGTCTTTTCTTTATTTTTACAATTGTACTCTTACACTATTTTCTTAAACTAGTTCAATGCCGCTATATAATAATATTTGCCTAATACTACTCGCTTTAATTATCTTGTATTATTGTATGAGGTAGGCTAGGTCTTATTACTACTCACTGTTTTGTACCTTGTCCCTTTCAGAATCTTTTGCCTGTTCTTCACATGTCAATTCTTCTTAAGACACTTATCATCCGAACAAGTGATTACATCTCATCATCGGGGCTCAACTTGACCACAATAAAAAATGTGTTCATTGTATGTTGAATAAAGAATTTTTGAATTTGAATTTGATCACTGTGTGTGCGGACTGGCTGGTTTTATTCGATTGGTGCCGGACGCTGTTGACTCAGGGCTCAGGGATTTCGAATACGCGAAATCCGCTAGCTAATGAATTAAAAAAAAATCTACGTCTAATGCGACGCATGATGCATTGTATTGACTAATTGTTATCTAATGGAATTCTTCTATTTTGCGGAAGTCCATCCTGAGTAAGAAAACGACCAATATATAGCTACTTCCGCCAATGCAGTAGTAGTCGTGCAATAAAATGCACCGCCCGCCAGCCCGCTGATAAATGCGTATGCGGAAAACAATGCGAATTACATAACTACCACCACTCTGTGTTTGGCACTAATCGGTGTAACATTACTCATGAGAATGCCCCGTGGAGGGGTGAAACACGTGTTGAGTGATTTGACGGTGGTAGTTGCGGGCTGGCGGGCAGTGCACTTTATTGCATGACTACTACTACATTGACGGAAATAGCTATATATTTCTCCTTTTCTTACTGACTAATTGTTATCTGCGTTGTAGGAAGTGTGTACCTTTTCTCCGAAGACTTGGGTTGGCCAGTCAGCTTGATGCAGACAGCGCAAGACTGGTAGCCGTGGCAATCTTTTGACTATGACAGCCCATTTGATGAAGACTGTTGCGACAAGATACGTAATCTCGTGTGCGTCTTGTCAATCAATTTATTAAATTTAATTTTGTGAAGAAAAAAATTCTGTACAATGTTTCATGGCCACAACGGGTTGTACAAGTCATATTATGTCCACTAGACCTCCATCAAGACATCTATTCCGGCGTTGATTAATTTCTCCCTACTTCGCTATCTACGGCCAACTGCCGTCAACTGCGACGGTACGTAAAAGGACAGTTTCATTAACTAGACTTGTCCAGTTCTAAACAGAATGTACAGTTTGTGTGATTAAATTTAAACTTTAAGCTATACGTATGAATTTAAATTTGGAATACACTTCTGTAATTCGATTTTTGTGTCTTTTTTGTCTCATACGAATTTCAAAATTTCATATATATACATCTCAAATATGTGGTTTAGACCAGTATTTTTCAGTCTTTTATGTACCATGCGCCAACTAAGACTTTCTAAAAATCTTACGCCCCCTATGTAACAAATGTTTTTTTTATATTCGAGCGAAATAGTTATACTCGTGTCGAGTCTACTTTTGAATTGCCACATAACAATCAAATTGCCCCCTGTGGGGCGTGGGCCCCACGTTGGGAAACATTGTTCTAGAATATTTTTAAATGAAAATTTATAGTATTTAATTTGCTTTTTATTTGTGCTTTCCATAAATATTTCAAAATTGGAACATATAGTTAATAAAAAAAAATGTTTTAATATGATGATTAGGAACTTGTATTTTTTGCTTCCGATACATTTACAAGCTTCTAAAGAAACATCAGTCATTGCAATAAATATTCACCGATAACGTATTAGTTAAAAAAGTCGAATTCAATGATAATACATTTATTGCACATAATACACACAAAGACTAAATTAAAAAAAAAAACAAATTAAATATTAAACTGAGTTAATAATACTTCAAAATAATATTAAAACATGAAAAAAATGCAAAGATTGCATAATATTTTATTAAAGAGTGCATTTTGAATGACATATAGTAAATGCATTGTTTTATAATAAATTAACAATTCTAATATTTTTTTATCTGCTACTTTTGTTGATAACGCCATCTATTTTTATCACATGAAACTATCGATTGGTAAATCCCCGTTTCAATTATCTTAAGTGAGAATATTTTATCAAGGTTTTTTTTTTAAATAAATGTATGCTCCAATTCAATTTATTAAATTTTAATTTCATAAGGAAATCTTGTCTTTACGACATTAAGAAAGTCCATAAACTAAGACATCACAAGATCATATGGTCAATAATGGACATTAACAACGCGTGCTGACGCTCCACCCGATAGAATACATGACTCATCTCATAGACAGAGATGCGTCTTAATCTAGTCAGTGAATCTAGAGTAGAGGTTGCATTGGTACTAAGTTACGCCTGTGTTTTTTAGAGTTTTTTAATTAGGTTTAAAAGGCCTCTGTTTTTAGGGTCCTTCCGTTACCCCTACCTTAAACCTATAACAGGGACTTTCTAGAAATAATTAAAAAAGCAATTCACCAAAACCAAAGCTAAATGAGATTAATAAAAATGTAAATAAAAAATAAGTAATAATGATAATAACTCTTAGTAAATTGTTAATAAATAAAATTACAAAGCAATGAATGCATTATGCAATATATGCAAATTGCAAATAATAACATTATGCAATGAATGTAAAACAAAAAGAATGTAAATAAACAGAAATAAAATGATAAGTGCTAATGTGTAACGAGAGAGGAATGGAAGGTCACAAAGCGAAAGAGAAATGTGGAATGAACACCGAATGAAAGATCATAAGATGCATAAATGAAGAGTAAGAAAATAAAAAAGACTGTGAAAAATTAAATGTAAACAAAATTCCCAGTCCCACGCCAGATAGGGGGCACGAGAGGCTCCCAATAGCGGGGGCCATTAAAAAAAAACTGGGACTTTCTGTGCAATCATTTTTTCATTTGATTTTTATTAGCATTCTATCCTCTTTCAAACATTACATTCTTTCCTTAGATATCTTTGGGGGAAGTTTAAGGCTTGCTGTAAGCATATATAAGCTAACACGACCGTGAGGTACAAGAAAAACAGTTTTAGCTATTTAAATCTGTTAAAAAAGAACACATTAGAAAATTAGAAAATAAAGACTTTACTCAACCAACCGAAGTATGCGAAGGGTTTTTTAATAACGCCCGGTCCAACTAAGTAAAATATAAAAAGCCTGCGTCTAATATTACAGATAGATAAAAGCCTAACCATGAGAGAATTGCCTCTGAAAATAGTACGATAAAAAGATAATTTAAAAAAAACTTGACAACTATAGTATGATTGTTAAACTGGTATCAAATTTCACAGTCACGGAGACAAAGAAAAAAGGAAATTAATTTAAAATATTCCATTACGCATTATAAAATACACAAGATTAAAAATTAAAAGGTCCGGTTCTTTGTGGCAGCAATAAAAGAAATATTAACTGCGTAGCTTCAGATTTCACTTCAATCTAAAGTTTCAGGGGGGGAAACGTCAAGCTGCGAAGACTAATTGAAGGAATTCCGACTTTTCTCCTACAACAAGCTTTCGTGGAAATTCCTTAGACTTATCTAATTAAAATTGTCAGCTTCTTGAGCTTTACGCTTGTACCTTTATCTCAGGTAGAAATGAACCACTTCTGTAATACAAACATGATCCTATTAAAGATAATTTAAGTTATATATACATAATAATTGTTTGACCACGATCTCGTAGACGCAACTCGAATAGATGAAATATATATATTTATAATAAAGTTTATTCCTGCGATAATACTGTAATAAGATTTATTTCAAGTATTTGTCTAATAACACATGCACATTGCTCGTGCATCTGATTGCCTTTGGGTCCGGAAAAGAACTTAAGTGGCGACCAGGAGCCGAAGTTATGACGTAGGTAAAGTGTGGCGTTACCGTTACAATCTTTAAAAGGCTTCCCTTCCATTGAGCATCTTTCGGCTGAAAAGTAAAAGAAATGCAGTAACTTTATCAATACCTCACATATCCAACTTCGTTCATTCCTCTTTTTCTGTTTAAAGAGTACGAATTTATAATAAACCCAGCCGTTGAATACAGAGCTAAGAAACCGTTATATATTAAAAAAAAGGTTACAGAACTATTCGCGGAAAAATCAGCATAATAATCAATATTATACTTTTATATAATATAGTACTGTATATTTGAATGTTGAACAACCAAGAGATGTAAATAAAACATGTTAATTTTATTTTATGGAACAGAAACTTTGTCTCTCAGTTCTGGCGTCATTAGCAGGTTCAGTAACTTAACAAATCATGGAGGGAGTCCAGACTATTGGCAAGTTGGAGAGGCAGTGCGCTAGAACCTTAAGGTTCTAGAGAGGAGACCAGGGAGTGGCAAACTTAGCGTAGGATGAGATGACCTTGGTTAGATCGTCGAAAAATGCCGAATTTTATTTACAGGTGCAGACCGCTACAGATCTTATATTAGGGGGACCGGAAAGTTCGCTTTCTTGAGTTAAATTCACACGACTATATTATTAACCAGTTTTTATTTATAATCAACAATATATTCATCTTCGTTAACAACAACCTTTTGCAAGCTAGTATACAAATTTTGAATGCTGGAGCGGTAAGAATCAACAACATTTTCTGTAAAATATGTCGACAAAAACAACTTTATATTCCGGTCCCCCTGTTATATTATTAAATAATGGTATAACCCTATGCCCAGCTGTGGTCATCTTGCGGGTGATACGACGATGATGATGTTGATGATGGGAATACTCACGAATTCGTCCCTGAATCTATTGCAGCGAAGTGATCTGAAAATGGTAGAGATAAGTAGAGTTTGTAAAAGCCATGTAACACTTCCTACGTTGAGGAGTATTCTCCCTATTCAACGATATAAAAATTTAAATAAGCGGTATTACTAAATAGCTAAATAAATCAAACAGTTCAATTTATCATCCTGGCGTTAAAATCAGGGAGGAGATAATAGCCTCCCTGATAGGCGGAAAGGAAACTAGGGAAGAATTCCTCTCATGCTGCAAGAAAATAATTAAAAAAATTATACAGAAAAATAAAATTTTAAATAGACAATAAGAAAAAAGGTGATATAATGTAACTTAAATGTGATATAGAGTGTGATAAAAATGTAAATGAAAGAAAAAAGATAAAATGTAACAAGTAATGAGGGAGGAATGAAAGGACACAGAGCAAAAGTGAAAGAAAGCAGAATTGTGGCATAAAAGAATAGAATGAATTATGTGAAGAATGAAAGTAGAGAATGAAAATAAAAAATTATGTGAAAAAAATTAAATTGCCAATAAAGACCCTGTCCCACCTAAGATAGGGGTACGAGAGGCCCCCAATAGCGGGGGCCATTTGAAAAAAAAAATAGTTCAATTTATAAACTAACCTTAAGGAATCTCCTAAGTTTTTCTCTCAATGCATCATTAATTTATTTTAAAGGCCCGCATTTCTCGAAAGTTCGGGTTAACTTAGTTTGCGGAAAAACAGGGGGAAGGAGACCACCACAACAAGTTCCAAACTCTCTGCGCCTGCAACCGGGAAAGTAAATGTTCAGCGAAAACGAACTTTTGTTTTGATTTTTTAACTAAATTATTTATAACTTCAATCGGTATTTAATTTGGCACGGATATTATATTTTTAGCAATCATAAGAAGATATCTTGTTATTACTTTTTTATTAATTTAATTAAATTTTAAATCATCACGAAGTATAAATGTCACACATATACACAATTACCTATATATATTATATCATTGTTTTTTTCGAATAGACTGTAACAAGGGCTTTCTATCGTCAAACAATATAAAGTGTCAGAATTCTTAGCCCCACAGGAAGCTATCACCGACTCGTAAGGCAGTCCTGCTAAGAGCCGGCGAAAAACTCAACAATTGCTCTTTACAAATATAGTTTTATAAAGAGTGCGCGACAACAATCAGTTCCCCGAGTGAGCATCAACAACGTTGATTTCCACGAATTAACATCAGTATCGTATTCTTGGATGGAATAATATACTTTTTTCATTAATAGTTTTTTATTTTGGTGTCAAATCTCCCCAGTGGCAGATCTGAAATTGATTTTGGAATTTTATTGTATATATATGATATTTATATCTTATGTAATAAATTACTTACACATTATTACATTGTTTTTCTTAATAAATTTAGATGTTTTTGTTGACTAACAAAACATTACTTTAAATGGCAAATGTACTGTGAAAATAATAAACTAATTAATATATTATTATTACTAAAGAAAATAATAAACGTCAAGTTATGAAAAAAATTCAATGTAGGAATAAAGCAAATAAAGAAATAAAAATAAAGCAAAATAGAACGAAAATGCAAACCTGCAAAATTGAAATAAGTGTGTGAAATAAATGTGAATAAGTTGTGAAGAAAAAAATGAATGAATAAATGACATTGAGAAGAAAAAAGACGAAAACGAAAAAAAATATGATTTAAAAAATATTTTGTAAAAATAGTCCGTGTGTGCCCTAGACAGGGGAACTACGAAAGGCCTCCAAAAACGGGGACTATAAAAAATGTTTGAAAGCTTAAGGCTGAAAAACCTCCGAGCGTTCCCTAGCGACACCGACATCTGTTACTTAAACGATAAAATCACAAATCTGTTACAGTAAAAATACCATGCATCTTGCTACAGCATCTTGTCATGACATAATAAATAAAAAACACAATCGGTGTTAACCACTCTATATATATATATATATATATAAAAAATGTTAAAACTTTGTAGATACTGAAATTATTCCATTATTATAGAAAAAGGATATGTATGGATATGTATGTAGTGTATGGAGAGTACAGTATGGAGAGACTTGTTGTACAGGTTAGTTTTTGTAACAGAATATTTGAACAATTGCCTACCATGGAAAAATTTCACAGCTCTTGTAGATTCTTTAAAACCCCATATTTATATTTTACTGAATGCATAGCAGATTAATAATTTTGATTGCGTATTTTTAAGCACACAGCCTTGAAGTAGAATGTGCGCGAAGATGTTTTCTCATACGTGCAATCGTCTTTCTCTTCAATCTTATTTTTATTTAATGTCGTCTGATATTTCTGCAATGTTGTATAAAGTAAATTTTTAATGTTGTGCTCCTATAAAGGAACATGTAACAGAACCATTATATATACGGTAACTTTAAATGTAATTTTAATTTACGTGTACTGCTGGTGTACTTAGATAAATAGATAAGGTAGAGTTTTGGCGTTAAATTTAATAGCTGAAATAATGATGATGATGTATGCTATAGAAAAAAAAACAGAAATTTACAATTAAATAATTTTAAAGTTGATCTAATACTACTATAAGAATTTTGAAGATAGTCTAGGCATGTTGTGGATATGTTAATGCTTCATAAACAAGCTTTTTCCATGTTTGCTAGCCAGCTAAGTATTCGGTTTTTCGATGACCTAATAATATAACACATATTTCTTGTTAATTAAACTGTTGTTTTTCTCATTAATTGCAAATTAATTGATTTTATATATTCCCTTTAAAGATTAACACTTACTTCCGAGTGAATGATTAAAAATTTATGCACCACGCGACAATTTTTTTAATAATATTCACCGGTTCAATAACAGAATTGCCTCCTCTCGCTCATAATTTTACGTTTCATAATACGTGCGATAAGGATGGAATAGTTAACAATGGCTTTAAAAAAGACCAAAATATCAAGCATCTCAACAATGGGAACGCGGGAGCTTTTTTAATCGGAACAATTAATCATTCGCATAAAAGAGTTGTCACTCTGTATAAACTTAAAGCGAATTAAAAAAAATCGCTTCTATGGACCCGTTCAGCGGAATATAATATTTAACACGTTCACTGCGGCTTGAGGCCGATTCAGCCTCATGGTAGACTTTGCACTGGTGCGGCGCGTAAAACTCGTGTTTTCTCTCTAGTGCGGCGCCTGTTTACACTCAACCGTATGAGATATGACAAAAACAAATATAGCTTTCTTTATGTCTGCGAAGCATTTACTCAATATTGTAAAAAAAATGATTGAAACATGAGGCAGAAAAGGCCTCAACCGCACTACTAGGAAGTTCAGCTTGAGGCTGATTCGACCTCAGCCGCACCAGCTGAAAGTTCTTCAAAATTGGGCCCGCAGTGAACGTGTTAAAAATTACTTGTGTACTAAAGCCCTCCAACAATAAGACAAATGTCGTCTCTACACATGTTTTGTGCTTGTAGAGTCATCGGCCCAATTTATATTTTTTAGCTTTTTTCATTCTTTCGTACAAATAATACGTGGATTAACGGGCGAGTAACATTCGTATAATACCTTTAATATTATACTTTGATCTATAATTTAATACAATCAAATTAATAATATTTCTTTTAAATACAATAAAAATTTGTAACGATCTCCGCAACGCCAGAAAAGCAATACCAACCCTACGGACTGCCTTAAATTCTTCCATTCCTTGGTCGCCATCTTAAAAAGTGTTGCCAAATATTTTCCCAGTGTATATCATGTAAATAACACTATTGAACTACTAATAAAACTATTCTAATATAAATATTTTAAGTCTGAAAATTTGAAATTGGAGATAGATGGCGCTAGTAGTCTATTGCCTCGCACTAACATTTGATGAGGGTAGTTGTACAAAAATCAAAACCTTTGCTACCGATAAAAACTCATATTAAGTAAAAGCGTTGCTTGAATATACACCAATACCTCACTTTGCGTCGTGGTTACGTTCCAAAAAACACGACGCAAATTAAAATGCCGCAAAGTGAATTAAGATTTTTTATAGCAAATCATGTAAACATCGAAGATAGGTTCCAGGGTCACGAAAATACTACTTTTAAAAAAGAAAATTGAACAAAGTAAACATTTGAAAAAAAAAGAAACAAAAATAATATAACTCTGCCAATAAATAAATTGGAATAATATTTACCTTTTTTGTAACCAGAAACAACACGTAAAAATTTATATAAATTTATTGTTCTCTTTTAAAATAAGCACAACGCACTACTTCATTGAAACTAAATTCTTAAAATTAGCAAAACAAAGTGAAAATAAAACTGTATTAAAATTGCGTAGATTTTTAGTTAGAAAGGGAATCCCCGAGTATTCATGGCATGGCGCAATTAGAAACAAAAAATTAAAAAAAATTAAAGACTCGATCCCAAAACAACGCAACCTCGAAAGTCTAACAACGCACAGTGAAAATTGGTACTAATTAAGCACCGACGCAACTTCGAAAAAAACGCAAAACGTAACGACGCAAAGCGAGGTATTGGTGTATTCCACCACCTCTTTTCCCAGCGCTAACACCTTCCGAAGTGGTAGTAATGCTGTCCAAGCAACCCACCGACTGGAGATTCGCGCCTTTGAGTAGGAATGTTTAACTCGTTAGTCTAAAACATGGTTGCGCAGACTTATTAAGACAAGGGGCCACTCGGGCAAATCATGAACTGATGGCGAGCCAGCCGCCAGAAGTATAGGTAATTAAAGTCAATAAAGAATTGATAATAACTATAATTCAATAGTTTTCAAATGTACGAGAGTATTATTTTTGCTGTCGGCAGACCACCAGTATTCGACCGGCGGGCCACGGTCTATGTATCCATAGTCTAAGCCGAGGAGCACCAGGTCATTTTATGTAGAGCCTACCTAAGCGATCTGAAAGCGCGACAGCATCTCGTTCCGGTTAAACAATAAAGTATTGGAGCAAAACCGAGGTCTCCCGAGAGAGACCTCACGTCTTACGGCCCATTAAAAAAGGTTTAGGTCAGGTGCTATGCGCGCCTTGCCTCGTCGAACCCGCGAAAATAGAAAAAACTATTTTGGCAGCAGTTGTAATTCTGACCAATAAATGTAGTGAACAATTCGTACTGAAGAGTCGACACACGTACATATTTATGTGTGTGTATGCGTGCGTGCCTGTGTGTGTGTGTGCGTGCATGCGTGTGTGCGTGCGTGCGCGTGTGCGTGTGTGCGTGGGTGCGTGGGTGCGTGTGTGCGTATTTGCGTGTGTGCGTTTGTGCGTGCGTGCGTGTGTGCGTGTGTGTGTGTGTGTGTGTGTATGTGTTTATACATAAATATTCTGATAGTAGCAAAAGATTTAACCCTAATTCGCGAACATTCACCAGTCACCAGGCTGAGCGTAAATCATCCGCAAGACACTGACACGCTGAAGTTACCTCACAGGGGCCTTAACCTGTAAAGACATAAGGTGGAAAATCTAATGAAACCTTCCAAGCTGAGACTGCCGAGGTAGACGAACTCCTTCACCACTACTCTACCACTGGGGACTCAATGAAACATTTTACTATTAATAATAACATAAATAGCGTAGTGTAGGTATTATTTAATAAACAGATGATTTGTTGTCAAGAAATAATTGCTTTCTACAAAAAAATATACTTTTATTAAACATATCGTATTTAACAGGGAAATAGAAATAAATTAATAAATATATAAATAAACAACTCAACAGTCCTGTCGGTTAAATAGATTATATAAATCAATTAAATCCGGACAAGATGCGGCCGGGATGCTGGGACCGAAAACTCATTTCTGCGACAGCCAGCCCATTTGAGACAACATGCCCCCGGGCTGTGACGTTTATTTGCGTTCATATTCTAATAATCTCAGCCGAATTCAAACTACTCGGCTATAGAGATCTTTTAAAGTAATATATACTTACTAAAAATTCTTTTATGAAATTTAAAGACGCATAAACGAAAATTTCGTAAAGTAAATATCTTGACAATACATAGAAAAATATAGCTCACTTGTATAAGAAAACAAACTAACAAATTATATGTAATTAAGAAAAAGACCTATATTTACATGCAGTGGTAGTCGTGCAACAAAGTGCACCGCCCACCAGCCTGCTGATGCGATGCGAATTACACAACTGCCACCGTTAAATCACTCAACACGTGTTTAAGTCCTCCACGGGACATCTACAGGAGTTATGTTACACCGATTAGTGTCAAACACAGAGTGAGTTTGGCACTTTGTTGCACGACTACCACTGCATGTGCGGAAGTGGCTAAATATTGGTCCTTTTTTCACTTAGAATGGATTTCCGCATGGTAATGCCTGATTCCATTAAATTATATGTAAGCCTGCTACAGTTTCCTTTGCACTTTAGTAGCTCTTTTGTGGCAACGTGTACAATATTACAATAAATATGTAATAAATTAAAAAAGTTTATTAAATAAACTTCCTATATCCAGCTGATAGACAGCCACTACAAGGCATAGGTCTACAAAAGATCGCTATTATGATGGGTCTCGAGCTACACCCATCTAGCGACTTACAGCGACCCTATGTCTAGGCCTTATGAGGAACTACCCACACATCTACCTGCTCGTGATCGCTACTATAGAAACTTTCAACCCCGACACAGTTACGTAAGGCGGGGTCGAGCGAGACCTCAATGCCATATTCATAAATAAAAACTCAAATAGCATTTGTAATTATTATATATATTTACTAGAAATAACAAAATAAATACAAGACATGGACGCAAGTCTTATACTAGTAACTAACTCTGTGATAGCAAAGTAATGTGACGGTTAAAACAAATCTATGATATCTTAGAAATGACGTAAGAGATATTGCAATGAACGAAATTAAATATGAAGTACAGAAGAAGAACTCAAAGTCTCTATCCCACAAGTATAGGTAAAAGAGGACTCACCTAAAAACGAGTGTCATATAAAAAAACCGGCCCCAACAGTACTCGGTTGCAATAGCGATGTGCGTCGCCCATCGCTAACTCAGACGAGATAGTAAACAAATACTTTAAAAAAATTGTATTCTAGTAATTCAAATGGAAATACATCTTTAGTATATATTGTTTTAGCTGCTGTCTTAATATTGTTAAAAGTGAAAACAAAAAAAAATCCTGTTTGAGTTTGGTGAAGTCACTTAAGTTGAAGGATGTTCTTATTGAAAAGCTCTATTTAATTACATCTAAACTAATTTTCTCAAAACATGTAAGTGATAATCATAAGAATAAATAGTTGGTGAAATTTTTCGTCTATAGTAATTTTGTCCTTTATGTTTATCCAAATTCTGTTTATGCAGGTGTTTATTATTTTTCTTTTGTCGAAAATTGTAAAAGGATTATGTAAATATAACACGATTTTCTCAAGTTAATATTTTATATTATCGTATACTCCTGACCATTCAGCAAGTTGCAAGTAATTTTGATTGCTCTGTGTGTGAACATTAATTATAACTCTGTCTAAATGGAACCATACTTTGGACCAAAATCAGATTAATAAAACTACGTCTTCTTATTATTTATAATAAAAAACTTTATAAACCAACTACAACTCTGTATATTCGTCTTCAATATGAAAATAAACAGATGTTGCCTTAGGGAGTACAATCACATACACAAAAGTTTCATAACATTTAATACAAAAGTATTAATTATGAAATAATTAAGTATAATTAACGGAACGTGTGTCGAAAGTTTGTGCTTGTTAACGGAACGCGTGTTGAAGTTTTCCCGTGGAAATAAAAACCAATAATTACATAATTAAACTTTTCATAACTTCAGGTATGTAGTTTGATGCTCTAAGCTTTTTGTTTCGTGCACAAATATGGTTGCTATACTATAGGGACAACACCAAGATAGCTTTTTTTGGTATTATCTCATTGTCGTTGTTTCAGGTCTTTGACTCCCATTGCAATATTTAATGGAATCAAGCATTACCTAGCCATCCTAAGTAAGAAAACGACCAATATTTAGCCACTTCCGCACATGCAGTGGTAGTCGTGCAATGAAATGCACCGCCCACCAGCCCGCTGATAAATGCGTATGCGGCAAACAATGCGAATCACACAACCGCCACCGCCAAATTACTCAACACGTGTTTCAGCCCTCCACGGGGCATCTTTAGAAGTTATGTTACACCAATTAGTGCCAGACACAGAGAGAGACTCTGGTGGTGCATTTCATTGCACGACTACCACTGCATGTGCGGAAGTGGCTAAATATTGGTCTCATTGCAAGTCATAGGTCTGCTCCAAAGATATCTATGGAGGGATATACCAATATTGCCACGCTTGGCAGGTGTTGGGCGATCGCATTGTCGTATTAGGATACGCAGAATACGCTGCCGCATATCCTTTGGAAGCATATTTGTGAAGAGCAATCATGTATAATTAATACACAGTGTGAATTATATAACATTGTAACATTAAAATAGAACACGCGACCTATGATCGCAATTCTAAATTCTCTACCGCCGGATTAAGTTTTGTCAGTCCTCTGTTGAAGTTAACTTCTCTCTCTTTTTAGCCGATGGGTGCCCACTGCAAGGTTTAGGTCTCCAAAGATCGATAAAAAAAAGATACAATTCATATGGTACAAGAGGCGGCCTTATCGCTCGAGGCGATCTCTACCAGACGACATTTGAATGGAAATGAGAGACATGAAGGATAGGACAGTTTAGGTATTATTTAAATAATTATTTATACCATCCAACAAATATTGTTTAATCTCAACTGATTAAAAAATAGACAATTCGTTTTTTCCACTTTAAAATTATATTTTTAATAATTACCTAATCACACAATATATTATCAAAAATATATTTATGCTAATAATAAATTGAAAATGTTTCATAATTTCAGCATTAAATTAATTCACTATTAATGTTATTATATATTTAGCACTGACAATTAAGTTTCAATAAGGATAACAGACACAGGGATCGTATTAAAATGGACCTCTAGGGGCGACATAAATCAATTAACACCAAACAAGACGCAGCTAGAGACGGCCCCCGCGCTAATTTCAAGATCCATTCCATTTCCCTGACAACAATGTAAGGATATAATCAGCAATTTCATTTCGAATGTACATTTGAATAAATAGAATTAAATGTTATACAGAGTGAGCAACGGTAGCTCAGTGGCAGAGAACTGAGACTTGAAATCATAGGTCGCATATTTGATTCCCAGGATACAATTTTATATAATTCACACTTATGCATTACTTATATTGAAATTCCACGTCTCACAAACAAGTTTTCCGAGGATTGGTAGCAGCGTCTTCTGCGTGCTATAATAGCACATGGTAATCGCCAAGTGTGGCGATTACAAGACTATGAAAAGCTATAGGTGTAAAAACTTTCGCTGTCAATTAATATATGGTGCACTGTATCTAAAAATGATCAGATCAGAAATAGGAAAATATAAAGAAAGGAGATATGGAGTATGTCTAAAGATATTAGATCTGCCTTTATATAATAAAAAGGGTGAATATATAAATATATAAATAAATAGCGTAATGAAAATATGGTAAAAAAACGTTTTCAGATTTTTGATTATTATATAATTAAATTAAATATTGTTTACTATCTATCCCTACAGATAGTACAGGAAGAATTTATAAGCGAATCGCATTCTAATTAAAAAAATAATATTGATCATTTTATACATGGTGATTAGAAATACATGTTAAAACTTGGTAGGTTTTTGCTGACAAATAAGATACACATTCAAAGCCAGTTATTTCCTTTAAAGATTTTACACCTAGAACCTATCATCCTGTATATCTGTAAATCTCTGTAATTTTAAATTTACGTATTTTTAATCGTTACTTATGTAATAATTACTCTATGAACGTTTTGTATGCCTGAAATTAAAGCCCATACGAGTCGATTTTATATTTAAAGCCATTTTAAGCCGTTTTCTCTTATTCATTATTATCTTTAGTATTACCTCGTATTAATATATGCCTTTGTTGTATATTTAATTTAAAAAAATTTAATATAGCGTGCCTAAAGAATTTTGATCATTGAAAAACTCCTATATTTATAAACTGAATAAAGAAGCGAAATCGTAATTATATATTAAAATCTTTATAAGGAAGCAAATATAAATAAGTATATGTGAGTCAAGTGGGGATTCGGACGCATTAACTTTCGTAGCTCCGGATCTCCAAATAGGGCCACGAAGTTAGCGGATTGAAAATAAATGATTAATTGATTATTAATACACTTTTTTTTACTCGATTTGCCATGAAAGACGTAAAAGATTATACATAAGTATGTTGTAAATTAACGTCTATAATGTTTTTAAAAACGTAGTGTCGGCGATTCCGACTAAATCTAATTTAATTTTGATTAATGAAACAAACTTTTAACTAAAACTAAAATTCAACAACTCAGTTTTGAAGAATGTTATATTCAACTAACAGCATATAAATACCTGTTTACCCTCTATAATAATTGCATAGGATAATTATAAAATTTATAGTAACAATTTAGTGGAACTCTACAATAAGTGGATATCTAGTTCTACTACCACTGCAACTTTAGTTGTTACGATACCGTGGTAGGAGCTTCTCTTTCTACTCTTATTGTGGTTGGGCAGGGTCTCGATTACATTTTAAATTTTTCACTTTCTCTTTCTTTTCTTTCTCCTCCTTCATTAATTACATTAAGTTTCTTTCGACATCTTCTTTCCTTCACATTGTCTAACTTCATGTCCATGCTTCATCACCGCATCGATTTCTATCCCTCATCACTGTTCATAGGTTATCACAGTTTATTTTTGTTGCTCTTTCATTATCACATTGCACTACCCAAGACTTAAGTTGTAATTCTATATTTTTCATTGTATATTTGTTTCTAGACTTTTCTACTTGGTTAGAACAATTCAAGCCTTGATATAATTTCGATTGAATTAAGTCCATAGACGTTTAATCGATAAATCCTTACATTTATATTTTCGTCAATAATTACGCTAATTAAATCAGATATCGAGATTCATATGCATTGGTAATTAAATACGAGAAGACCTCTATCAATTCGACTTTAGGTTGGATCTATTGTTCTATTGTTTCTGAAGATGTTAATGCTGTTAGCCCTAAGGCTTTTACAGCTTCATCGGTACTGAGTTCACGATGCGGAAGGGTTCGTGAACTAGATAGCTTGGGGTTGGAAGGTTTATGTCTCCCTTTTATACAACCGCAACTCCGAAAGCCGTATTTATGGTATGATAACATCATTTTCCGAGGACGACTTCACTCTGATGGCTTCGTCTAAGAGAATAATCTGTTCTCCGCTGCCTCCTGTATACCAAACCAGTCTCAAGGGAGTCTACAGCTATCCATTCCCATGACCCAGTCTCTATGTCCAGCTGCGGTCAATGTCCTGTCCGAGGACGTCCAACATGATCCGCGGTTTCGACACCACGCTGGACATTCCTCGAATATACGTAAAGAAGAATCACCTGTAAGTCTGAACCATACATAGCGTTGCTATATCCAGGCCTCGAAGACAGGTGAGATTGCTCCAAAACCGTTTCTGCAGACATCACTAATTTTTGAGCTTTACAAATAAGACTTAAAAGTAAGTCAAAAAGCATCGATCACAAGTTGAGTAATAAAGAATAATACAAAGTTGTAACTAAGTCATGGAAGGAAGGTGATGCGCGGGAGATGATTTGAATGTGAAAAGAAATAGAGATTGTGAAGGATGAAAGGAGAAAGTGAAATGATAGAATAAAATAAAAAAAGTACTTTACACGAGTTCTAACCGCCCTATCCCACACAGGGGAGGAGGAAACAGAGAAGAGAGCCCTAAAAAGAGACGATACTTATAAAAAATACAACATAATCTGAACACAACTTACAAGTATTTCTTTTTCTTCGAAGTGCTTCAGAAACCTCGTATTTCGTGGCCCCAAACGGATTCTATAAAAGTTATCCCGAGTCCACTAGACCTCCATCACGTCATCTACCCGAGAGTGATTAATTTCCCCACATTTTGTTATCTACGGCCATCCGGTTTAACTAAGTATACTAACTTGATTTACAACACATTACATATTTATACCGGTTTAAATTGTACACAATTGTATTATATTATACCGATGAACTGTGACTCGGAAGCGATTTGCAGCTCTATGAAAGATTATTTTTCTAGTATTTGTCGAATTATTTAAATATTCGGAACAAAATAGTATTTCACCATAGTATGCTGTTTATCTTAAAATTCGAGAAATCCTAACACAGATCAGCACTAAGTAAGCCAACCTCTTGAGGAATTACTGAAACATGTTATCACCAATTATTGACCTAACTTTAAACTGTTCACATCGTGGTCACCAATGTGGGATTGTCCCTTGGGCCGGAGGGTCTTGAGGTAGTAACAACACGAAGTCCGAAGTAGAAGTTTGTGTATTCATTTGAGCTTCGTCCGTATTTATACCGATGTAAATGGATAATTTTATTTCTGTGGAATTCCCCTTTTCGATACACCACTGACGACAACGTGCTGTTACTCCTATAATACCGATATAAATAAAGAATTACATTTCTGTGGAATTCCCCATTTTGCGATACACCGCTGAAGACGACGTACTTTACTCCTATAATATCGATGTAAATAAAGAATTATATTTCTGGAGAATTCCCCTTTTCGATGCTCCGCTGATGATGACCTAATGTTGCTCATACAGTATTATCAATAAAAGTAAAATAGATATATTTATTTTTAAATATTTATGTACAATACACAAGTTTTTTTTATCTTTATTTGTACTAGTAGAAACACCAACAGGCCAATTTCACTCGTTTTTGATCCCAACGACTGACATACCATATGAATTATTCGATTCATTAATGAAGGTGCCCAAGAAACGTTTGGGTTTGATCAGCTCTGCTCTCTAACTTCTGACTTTCAACTACAAGAAAACTTATGTTCTTTAAAGTGGTGACCACGACGTGACTTACTAAGAAGTTCCAACAATAACCAGCCATGTTCAACCGTCTACCACAGCACCGTCGACGGCAGAATAATATTTTTATAAATAAAACCTTTGATAATTACAAAAATAAACATAATTTTATGAAATGATTTAGTTTTTGTATAAATTAAATACATGGTTAATAGCGACTCGCAAAATGATCCAGATTGTCATGGAATATCAATATAAAAGTTTAAAGGTATAAATTCGGCCTGATGAAGGGCGCGCAATGAACTCTGGCAGTTATTTTGTGATCAATTTCACTACATCATTAATACGGTTAAAGACCATATCATTCCTTAACTATCTAAAATCCTTAACATTATGTTAACAGGTTTTTTATACTATCTATAAAGATATTGCAGACACGTGACACTTAAGTGAAAAAAGCTTGTGGGTTCTTCTGGAATATGGGCTACAAAAACCTTGGGATGTATCAAAATCGAAAGCAATAATAAAAAAAAAACTGGTAATAATCAGTGAAAAAAAAAGTAAATGACGAACCGATAAAGTACAATTGCTATAAATATCTTCTCTAAAAGAAATTCGAAACGGACCAAAAGAAAATTTCATAAAACTCCGCAAAGGTCACTAACTATTCACAAAGATAAATAATTTCTTTTTCGTATTTTCTAAATGTCAAAACATAATGAACGACGAATATAAAACAATGTTATAAATTTTCATTTACATAAGGCGGAATTTGCGAATTTCCTTTGCCTCTCTAAATATGTTTCGGGAAAAAAGTTCGACTTAACGGGACTCTAACAATTTTGACATTTACTGATAGCTACATCTTCTTTTACAGAGTATAAATTATCATGTACTTGTAAATTAAATCTATTTTATTTATTAAAAAAATATCTTTCTAGATAAACTTGATTATTAATTCCAGCAGCTTTCGTAGAACATCCACTGTGTGTCTAGCCTTCCCAATAAATTCCTAATAGAACCTGTCGAAAGCAGCCTACATCTATCGTCTTATAACCACCTTCACCAGACTTTATGACGTCCACCTAACTTTACCCTGCTCTTGCTGGTCTGTAGTCGTCACTCCAGAACCTTTAACCCCAACCAGCTAGATTATAAAATGCAGAAGGAAATTGTAGTATTAGAGATTATGTAGTATGAAAGGAGAAAGAGAAATGAAAAAAACATTTACCCAAGTTGTAATGTCCTTGACACACATGGCACGGGGGAAACAGAGTTCCCCAAAAACAGGGGGACCATTAAAAATATTGTAAAAATCCTCAGCGACCATCTATTTCGCGCGATACGTGGCATCCTCACTACTGCAACTTTTCATTTCGTTTGTGTAAGAATTCCAATTAAGAATAATATTCCTGATTCAATCTCATAGAAGAATCTCGAGTATAGTTCGAGGCTCGCTGTGAGGTAATTGATGGTTTCGAAGAGAGGAACAACATTCCACTATCGTAAATTAACACTGATAACACACATTGGTTGTAGGTCTTCGATTCAAGAGTCATTATCATCACCAAATATCGCCAGGATAATCGATCTCGTGCTTCCCAAATCCTACAACTTCCAGCGACCTAGATTCTATCGTTGGTCCACCTGATGATAGTCCTATTCATGCTACCACCACCAGCTAGTAATGCCACTTGAGAATCACCTCCAACGGCTAACAGTTGCAAGTACAGTGTCCCTCACTGCGACTTCAGACGGACTATTCTTCAAGCTTCAACTTTCTTTCTCACTTCTTCAACTCTCTTTCTTCAGTAGTGAACTGTAGAATTCAACAACTTTCCCTATAGTAGTGCCAACCCTCTCGGGTGTCCTTGTATCGGAATGATAAGCGGGTATTATCGACGAGTCACAGTCCAAGCCGAGGTTCCCTAGTAAGGGTCCTAGAGCTTAGTCAGTCCATGGAACTTTCGTATCCAGTAAAATAGTATGTAGCGTAGTATGTAGCCATTTGGCAAGCCCAACGAGGAAGTTCTTTCCGGACGCCGAAGGGCATACTGTGTACTCCGCACAGTAGAGCTGGACACATGTCTGGCCCAAATTTTCACAGGGCATAGATGATTCTGAAGCTCAAAAGGAGTCCCTTTTGCGTCTATGACCCAGCGATGGACACATTTACCTGCTGTCCCATATATGGAAGGCTTAGATCGGCTTGCTAAGTGGAAATGGGTAAAGCATTGGTTGCGGCAACATAGCTTCCCTTTTGGAAAAGGAGGAAAGTCGAAAGTCGCCACACTTTCTTGCGGTTTTGTTGCAGAGTGGAGGGTGACGTGATTAGGCATAAAAAAAAGTGTGGCGAGGGATGGTAGGCGATGCGTGAATGTATTGCACGTGAATGCTGTATGTTGAATGTATGCTGAATGATAGTATATATGAAGGATGAAAGATGGAATAAATAGAGAAATTTCGAACGACGAGAAAGGGAATTTAAAAGTAGGAGGGTGTATATATTTAAAAAAAAGCCATTTGAGCAGCAGTTAGAGTCCGAACAAAAGAAATATAGTATGGTATGGTGACATTAACCTTTAACACGTTCACTGCGGGCCCTATTTTTAAGAACTTTCAGCTGGTGCGGCTGAGGTCGAATCAGCCTCAAGCTGAACTTCCTAGTAGTGCGGTTGAGGCCTTTTCTGCCTCATGTTCATCAATATTTTTTTACAATATTGAGTCAATGCTTCGCAGACATAAAGAAAGCTATATTTGTCTTTGTCATACCTCATACGGTTGAGTGTAAACAGCCGCCGCACTAGAGAGAAAACACGAGTTTTACGCGCCGCACCAGTGCAAAGTCTACCATGAGGCTGAATCGACCTCAAGCCGCAGTGAACGTGTTAAGTCTGTGCACAAATTTGCTTACAGACCACATGGCTTATAACATTTTTAATAACACTAATAAAGTTTAAGTGTTACGGCGCACTTGCGCACTCCCAGCGCGTGACGGAGTGCCCCCCCGTGTAGCGATGACAGAATCATTTCGCAAATGACCTGTTAATTCTCTCGGATAATGGACGTCATAATAATGGCTGTCTCGTTAGGCGCGTAATTAAAGCGCTCATCGAATGTGATTAATTTCATTAGCACAATAATTGCTCTGTTAATCCTGTTAACTGTTACGTTTACATATTAATTGACATTGTTTAGTAAGGTATGCCCGGCCCGAGGTAAATATACATTCTCTATTACAAAGTCACCGCGTACCCATATTTCTAATTGATGTTTTAAATCTGATTTTAACACATTTATTGCCAAATACACGGCGCCGTGATTTTCCTTTTTTTAACATAAGATGGCTTCCATATAATAATTATCAAAACTTGCGCATAATACACGAAGTACTTAATCACAACTAGTATAAACACTCAAATTGTACAGACACACTTGTACGTTTAACAAAATCCGGCATTTGATAGACTTTACAGAGGCAGCGGCATTGAATGTGTTAAAATCCTGACCTAACCTAACCTCTTTTTTTGGTTTCAGAGGGGAAATCTTCCGGATGTTCAAGATGCCCTGCCTCTGGGGGGTAGATAGGGTTATGTGGGATTCTCACCACCTAAAAATCACTCGGCGATCGCCATCTACGCTATGAGGAGGATCGCGGTATCTCCTAGTCAGATATCGACACACGATCTTTCCTCTCACTGTGCTATTTTGAATAGACCGTCCCAGGGTACGCACGCTTCGTGCTATCCTGAAACTCCCATGGTGCTATCACAATAGTTTGAGACAGCATAATCATCCGCCTTAGAGCCACTTACCTAACCTAACAACATTCAGCACCTATTCCTTGAGATCTTACAACAGCCGATATTAGAGACTAAAGACCAGAGACTGGAAATCGCAAACTCGATAAACATATCTCAGGATCAAAGTCGGCTGGTAAATCTATTGATATCCACCTGAAAATACTCTGAAATATCCACAATTTTACTTCAGATATTTTATCAACAAAAAAGTAATCTTTCTCGAGGGCAAGTTCGTTCAAGTTTTTGTACATTGTACTCTTCCCAAAAGGTTATATTCATGTAAATAATTTTAACATTAAATATGACCTTTTCAATGATAAATGCCAGTATTACAGACTGATAGCAGTTAAAGACCTGTCATATTCAATTTGATTGACACAGTAGCACATAGATTAAAATTAAATACATTGGATACCAAAGAGTTTTTTATTGTTTTATATTAATGTAAACATATATTAAGTTGTTTTCTTTTTAATTTTATGACGAATTTTAAATACAGTCAAAAGTTTCTTTTTATTTGGAATCTTATTCTATCATCTAAAATAATATTAAAATTTATAATTGTAGGGTCGTACCAAAACAAAGCTCATGTAAAATTAAAAAGGCTTAAATCTTAGACTATGGTCTGCCGAAAAATTTGACTAAATCCCGTATACTTGATAAGACTGAAGCCATTCTTGATCAAGATATACATAATAATGTACTCTTAGTGTTGAAAGGAGAACCTTTGTATTAGGGGGACCGAAAAGTAATGTCGTTTCTGTCAACATATTTGATTTTAACCGCTCCGACATTGAAAATTTGTATACTACATGGCAAACGGTTGTTGATAACGCAGAAGAATATATTGTTGATTAGAAATAAAAACTTGTTAAAATGTAGTCGTGTGAATTTAACTTAAGAAAGCGATATTACTTTCTGGACCCCCTAACAATAAAGCCTAAAAATAAAATCAGATGAGGATGCAAAGTTAAAATAATCATATATAATTGATGCACAACGTATGTATTATAAAAGACTGTATCTCTGGAATCCCAGTTTGAAACACTACCATTACTCAGAGAGTAATGGTAATGTTTCAAACATATATTATAATATTATACCTATCTATTTATTACTTAATCTATGTCATAAAACATAGATGAAGTAGCTGTTCTATTAAACTGATATATCGTCCGAAAAATTACGATCATTCCTTCATTTTCACGTTACAAGAATCACTTGTGAGTTTCATACTAGAATTTCATGTACAATGAATTTAATTATAGTAACATTCTCATGTCTTACATTGTGTAATGGTTTCTTAAACATAATTAATGTTATCACACCAGATTCTTTGACTAATCTGCCCAAGGATTTTTCTATTGCTATTTCAAATATAGTTCAAGGTATACCAACAAAGGCTTTAACAGTTGTTAGAGGCAATTCAACGAATATCAGGTAATTTTTTAATTTTGTAGTTTAACACATAACTGAGTTATAAATATGGTACTTTTTATTTTTAATTTACTATGAGATATTAAATTACATACTTATCAATATTAAAATTAAAAATAATTAAGTTTATCTTATTTACACTTTTTTGTACAATATAGACAATAACTAAAATAGGAAACAATTCATATAGAGATATAAGAGGCAGTCTTATCGCTCGAGGCGATCTCTACCAGACAACCTTTGGATAGAGATGAGAGACATGAAAGAGAGGGCAGTTTACACTTTATTACATAAAAATACATACATTACTATACATATATATAAACATTCTTACATAAATATATATATACATAAATATAATACAAATACATAAATCACTATATAAATAATCTTTTGATTTAAAGAGAAATCAATTTACAGACATATATTAACCTATTTAATGGAATCAGGCGTCATTTTGCGGAAGTCCATCCTAAGTGAGAAAAGGACCAATATTTAGCCACTTCCGCACGTACAGTCGTAGTTGTGCAACAAAGTGCACCGCCCGCCAGCCCGCTGATAAATGCGCATGCGGCAAACAACGCGAATTACACAACTACCACCGTTAAATCACTCTCTTTCGGGCGGACGACTGCATGTGCGGAAGTGGCTAAATATTGGTCCTTTTCTTACATGAATTAACCTGTTAATTCACGTTCGGGGTACTTTCAATAATGAACAAGAGACATGTGGATTCCTACTAGGAAATATGATGTAGATCTTTATTAAAAAGTCTATGTTATACAGTACTAAGACGATCAAGAAGAGAAATAGAAGAATTTTGTTTTACAGCATTGAAAGAAGTAAATAGTGACGTATCTTCTATGACGCTGCGTTTTAGTTCTCAATGTTTTTATGTTTAAAATATTTTAAATACTTTTATTTAATTTATAGATCACGCGATATGGTTAAATTGATATGTCTATTAAATGAAAATAATATACAAATCATAAATCTCGACCTGACTTCCCAGGATTACAAGGCAATAGTAAGTATGTCAAGGAGCATATGTATTTTTTTAATTTGATAATGTCGTTTCAAATAATATTTAATTTATAAGTATTTCAGTTTTTTAAAAGAAGGATTAGATAATTCTGAAGAAAGAATCAGTCTTATATTATGCCAGCCAGTTGAATGTGAAAATCTAATTTTAGAGGTAATTTTAATTGAATATTAAATCCTTATTAAGATAACGTAGTAGTCTTCTATATTGACAATAAATATAATACCATCACTCTTGTCACCATCACCGTAATTATCATCATCGTCGTTTCACCACCATAGATGTCTGATGTCAGCCAAAAATATGTTTGATGACTTACTGCCCTTGAAGAGTCCCAATAACACACCAATAACATTAGATAGCAACATATAACATATCATCCCATACACTAGTACTACAAGGCACAGGCCTTCGCTAAAAAAATCTATGGGGGATGTACCATAATCCCCACCTTTGCAGGCTGGTTGTCAATTATAGTGTAGTATTTTGATACACAAAGAACTCAGCTGCCATCATCAAGAAATGTCTGTGAACAGTGAAAATCCTAATTAATTAATACACTAAGTGTGAATTATATAAGACAGTTTACAGGGAATTGAACCCGCGACTTACGATTGCGAATCACAATCCTCTACCGCTAGGTTAAAACTGATCACTATCAACATGATCACCATCATTACAATCACCGCTATCATCATTATCATCAAAAACAATAACAATCAAAACGAAATTTGCTAATTTGTACAGCTCACATTTTAAGTTTTATTGAAATTGTGATTGATTTTAAATCAGATCTTTATTTGTTAATAGAGGCATAAGATATTTATCTTTATGCATAATCTTTGCGATATAATAAATTTCATAAACTCCCTTTAAGAGGGTTGATTACATTAGGATCTTATTAAAGACAATCGTATTCTTTAAAGAAAGATTTTGCTTAAAACAAAATAGTTTGCATTCGTTAAACTAATTACTTACTGTAGTTTATTCGTAGCAAATTAGCAATGTTGAGTAGTAGCAATTGTGTATTTTTTTTAGAATTAATAAAGTTAATAAATTATCAATATATGTTTTAATTTAAAAGTTGACAGAACACAACTTGATACATCGATCGATACTTTATATTTTCTACTGGCCTATCGGTGAACCGAGTATAAAATTTCAACGGACAATGAAGGATGCGATGAGAGTCGCAGTCATTACTAACCCTAGAGACGGAGTGTAAGTTTGCTTTTTAATTACATATTTAATTACACACATGTGTTGTCTAATTGTGGACATAATGATTTATAAGAATTTCTTATCAAACTAAGTGCAGAGATATCAGGTAAATAGGTGTTAAGTTAAGTTAAAAATGTTACAAAAATGATGTGATTATATTATATAACCTTACTTCTTCTTTTCAGTCATTCAGGCACTGTAAGGCAAAAGCCTCCCCCAAAGATAGCCAAGACGACCGGTCCTGCGCTACCTGCATCCGGCGACTTCACGCGACCTTTACTATGTCGTTGGATCTCCTAGTGGGGGTCTACCCAAAAAAAACGTTCTGCTTTGGAAGAAAGGTTTCCGCGGCATTAGAGAGTCAGCAAACCAGTACATGTTTAATAAGACGGTTTAAACCATGAATATATTGCATATGTACATATGTCAATATATTCTTTATAAGTATATAAATATTTATATGTTGTATCCTCTTATTTATATATATTACTTATATGTATGTAAGTAACTATTTATATAATTATAATAAGTATAGTATTTATATAAAAACCAACCAAACATTTGGTCACCAGCCGACTATTCGACACCAGCTTAGGTTGACTAGTAGAGAATGTTAGGCATTAAGCCCACCTTCAAAAAGTTAGTTAATGAATGAAGGTCAATAAATAAACAAATAAATATGCTTTATAAACATGATGAATACTACAATTTTTATCTTATTACAAATAAACACATAATTAAATTCTAGAAATTAATATATAAAGAAATTATTTATTTATTTTATTTAACAATAATCATTGTAAACTTTGTAAAATATACATACATTTATCGCTCACGGCAATTTCTTCCGACCAAAGTATGGAAATAGAGATGGACAAGTTTCGGATAGTTTACGCGTATATACTAACATACATATACATACATACGTTTATTAATATATATTTCTTATAAATAAATAATAATACATAATTACATCATACGTATACATCGAAGAGCAGTGACTTGCGATTGTAAGTTGCAGGTTCGTTTCCCGGGCAATCTTATGTAAGTCACACTTTGTGCATTAATTATGTATGATTGCTATTGCTTACAAACAAGATTTCAGAGGATGGGCAGCTGTGTTCTCTGCGTACTATAATACCACACTGCGATCGCCAACCCGCTTACCAAGCGTGGCGATTGTGGATTATCCCTCCATAGATATCTTTGGGGTAGAAGTATGCCTTGCTGTAGCCGTCTTTGGGCCAAAACGTATATTACCTGAAACCTCATTCTGAAAAGAATATAAGAAAAGGAAAAATAAATAACTTATCTAATCATAATTTAGTCATGCAAAAATATACATGTTCATCTTTAGACTAAAGAACGCTAACATAAATCTAACCTTTGAATAATTTTATACTTCAAAGAGCATGTTAAACTGTCAGTCCCCGGGATTCGCTTTAAGATATCAGACGTTAGATCAGGTAGAAAAGCCTTTCCTCCGGTTCTAAAATCGGATATTAAAGCTAGCCGTAATTCTCGTTAATTAATATTCCCTAGTAAATTAAATTTGATACTTTACGTAACCCTGAATGAATGTTATAATTAGAAAATGATAAAATAATATATAATAAATCAATAGATACCTATGCTCAGAAATCCACATCCCACCGCTGAAATAATGATGAAGGTGATGATGCCACCTGATGTCGATAACCATCCATGGTTCTATAAACATAGCTGCGGTGATGGACGACAAGACTAAGTTACGAGTTCAATCGTGAGAATCTAAATAACTCCTAAACATTGAGATAATATTCGTTTAATCAGCACTTAATTCGCGTTATCGATTAGGATCGTCAGGTCGATTAGAACTATTACTAGTATTTATATAGTCATTAAAAATCCAATTCTTATAAATGACTACACCTCTGCGATCAAAGAGTTAGGTAAATTTGTTATTTAAAACTCTTGTGCGTTAGGAATATAGGTATTTTGTTTCCTAGGTCGGTAGGACTGTCTATAACATTTGCCAAGCAATTGTTTATCAAAAGGTGTAATTTTCTCCAAATTACACGTGTTTTTGTCAACTCAGTCTGGATTGGTGTCAAAATCGGACAATATTTTTGTAGAATAGCGTCAAGATTATGAACCATATAGTTTCGCAATTACTGTATTCGCCTTCGGCTTCTGGCTATTCAGCAAACTCAAAAAACCTATGCGGAGACATCGTTTCGACACGATTGAGGAGATAAAAACCGAATCGAAGATCTTAAAGGCTATACCGGAAAAACACTATTCCGACAGTTTCGAGGGTTGGAAAAAGCGTTGACAAAAATGCATTTTATCGGACGTCGATTATTTTGAAAGATTTGAAATTCATTTGCAAAAATAAATACAGAGTTTACATTATATAAACAAATTCACCTAACTTTTTGATCAGAGTGTAATAGATTAAACAGGAATGAGGAGATCGGATTTGTAAGTTAAAATAGCATGGGCAAGTTACGTAATGCGCAGAACAAATGGTCACTTAAGATCCTAGAGTGAAAACCACAGACCGGCAAACGCAGAGTAGGATTTCCACGTACAAGCTCTTGAATCCAGAATTCTAAACTAGGTCGAAGCCCCTTCCAGCAAGTTCTGTTGTTAATCTATAAGGATGTAAATCGAGCAGTAGTTTCCTAGAATTGGAATTAAGATGATACAATAGATTATTTGAATCGTCTTATAGTAATATCTTTTATGTTTATTTCAAGGTTTAGAATATATTACAACCAAGCGACACCAAATCGACTCCATCATCTAAGCCTCGTCAATTGGTGGTCAGGAAAACTGTACAGATCTCCAGTGCTACCACCAGCCAATTTGGTGTACAAAAACTTTCAGGGCCGTATGTTTGATGTTCCTGTATTACATGTATGTATTATTTACCTGATCATACATTTATTATATATATACTTCAATAGAGACTCAACATTTTCTTTATATGTATGTGTATATATGTGTGTGTGTGTGTGTGTGTGTATATATATATGGCACCCGTTTTTAATGACCTCTAGTTCCCATTGCCATGAGTAGGGCAGGAATGTTATTCGGGTTAATAATTTTTTCATTGAAAATTTTTATATCTCATTCTACTCTTCACAAATTCTTTGGTGCTTTCCTTTCGTTTTTCATAATATCTATCTTTCCATCACTCACATATGAACTGCCTTTCATCGCCTTCCTTCTCTGATCCTCATTCTTAGATCATGATTTTAATCACTGGTAAATTTTGGTATTGACTCATTTTTAATTGTGAGTAAACCAAATTTATTCGTTTTTTATAGATTTTTTTTTAAATTTTACAATTTTAGCTTACTTAATTTACTTGCTTTATGGTCTTGTCCGACTCCTGTACTATTGAGTCCTATTTTTATTTATTCAGATAATCCTCGCCCGACAGGTTATCTAAAACATGTTATATTACACCACCTTGTACGATGATCTACCACCTTGTAAAGATCGTCAAGATACTCTGGACGCAGTGTGCTTCCAATCGATTGATCATATTGGCAATCTATGGGGGAGGCGAAATTTCCAGCTGAAGCTAATATGCCCATATGCTAGAAAAATACAGAAGCATAATTTTGAACAGCTTTATCATAAATAGATTGACAATTCCAGGTTTAATGCTACAAAGCGAGGAACTAAGACACACGTACACATAATTATTTCAGACTACAATAATTCTAGTGGTACTTCTTCTTAGGATCAAGGTCTTTCAAAGAGCAATTGAGGGCTACTCGCTCGGAGTTTTGATGTGAAATCGAATCAAAAAATGAGGAGATCCGTAGAAGAACCAATATCACTAACGCTGCTCGAAGAATTGCTCAACTTGTAAGTGGGTGGTATATATCGCTCGTGGAACCGATGGCTGTTATGTCCAAAAGCTTCTAGAGCGGTGATTACGACCAAGTAGATACAGCATCAGTAAACTTTCCACTAGATCTATCGACGACATATATTTAATATAGTGGGACAAAACCAGTGTTTTTATATACTTTGAAAAATTTCATTGTTCTATTTCTCTGCTATTAATATTATTATATTTAACAAACTTCAGGCACCCCCGTGGCATTTCGTTAAATATTATAACAACTCAACCGTCGAAGTGACTGGAGGCCGTGACGACAAATTATTGTCTTTAATAGCGAAGAGGTTAAATTTTAGGTACATTCTATTTTCAACCGTTTGTTTTAAGTAATAAAGTAGAAATTAAAGGTGTTATAAAAATATATAAAATTACAGATACCAATATTATGATCCGCCAGATAGAAGTCAAGGCTCGAGTATTTCAGGTAACGGCACATTTAAAGGTACTCTTGGATTGATTTGGAAAAGGGTAAGTGGATAACTTCCTATTTGAATCTCATTTATTTTTAATCGTTCTCGAAGCTTCCATAACTAAATGGCTCCTACGAACATTCCATCTAGCTAATTCGTTGCACTATGTTAGTTATTTTCGTTCACCTCATTCCTCATTCACTCTCTCAGAGAAATCTCGTTGAACAACTGTGAGCTTGCAAATAAAGCGCAGAATGATAGATCACGTCTCAAGGCCGCACATCATAACTGGCAACACATTAACCAATGATTTTCGTCTTAAGGAACTGATATGTATTGCACCAGAAGATATTTAGTAGAAACAGACCTAACAAATTACAATTAAAAAAGTTTTGATGGTCCTAGTAGAGCGGTCTCATCTGAATGCTAAACCAGACCTAAAAAAAAGACGTATTGACTTTATTCAGCCGATGGAGGACCACTGCAAGACTTTGGAGAGCTATGAGTTAATACTAAGTTCACGTTAAAATAATATGATTGGAAATTTCATTTTTTTCTACAGTAAACATCACCTAAATCATTTCAGGAATAGAATGTAACGCCAAAACTTTGGACATTGGACAAGAAGTCTCTCCGTACCGTACTCTTTGTACAAGCTATCAATCTTCTTCTGCTTTTCAGGAGATGAACCCCCACTGCAAGACATAGGCCTATCTCAAAGATCGGCATGATACCTGATCCTGCGCTTCCTGCATCCAGCGACTTCCACCTAGTAGCGTCGGTCCACCTAGCAGGGGAGACGACTACTCCACGTTTTTCAACTCTTAATCACCATTCAAAAATCTTTCAGAATTCGGAAAATTCGGAATTAAATTGCACGAGTGATGTACCCCGCCTATTTGACTTTATCTCATATATTTTGTAATTAATAAATAATTAATCCTATTTACATTCAGAAAGCAGATTTCTTTATCGGCGATGTGACGGTAACATGGGAACGTCTTCAAGCTGTGGAATTCTCTTTCGTCACCCTTGCAGATTCGGGGGCATTTTTGACCCACGCACCGGCCAAGCTTAGTGAGACACTTGCTATAATTAGGCCTTTTAGATGGGAAGTGAGTAATTCTTATTACCTTTTTTAATAATTAGAATTAACTAATTTAAGATAACAGATGACCGCCAGCAACACAGACCGGAAAGCGTAAAGGATATCCACATCTCAGTCTTGAACATGGGAGTCAATCAAAAGCCAAGATTCATTTTTGTTATTTGTTTTAAAAAGCATTCAAATGTTATTAATTAAGTACGACTTGCATAGGTAAGGAAATAAAAAAAAAAAAAGAAAACAAAATTATCACGCACCGGCGCGAGACCGGCACTACAAAAGGGATTTTCTCTATCAGTGCCAGGTCTCCCGTTTTTGGGCCCATGGCGGACCCTTCTACGTTCTCATATTACAGGCGCAAAAAAATTATACAAGATAACTAAAAACCAATAGTTTGTCAACAAAGTTAAGAAGTTCAAGCGTAGTGCAGACACGTTAGCATGTTACTTAGCGCGAAGCCGGCGCCGTGCTGGGTCATAAAACTTAGTCGGTAGAAATCTCGCGCCGGTGCGAGACCGGCCCCTCACCGTATACCTTGCGACTCGCGCCGGCGCGAGACCGGCATCTAAGTTATAAACCGGTTTATTATAAATATATAAGAGAGGCATCCAACAGTGGACGTCTAAAATAATGACGACGATGTTGAAGAAGTCTTTCGAAAACTAAAAATGTCAGCAGTTTATATCTCGATGTTTAATAAATGAAACAAATCCAGCAAAGCTGTTTGCTATTATTCACTAAAAAAAGAATTTCATTTAAAACGATTAGCGTGAAGCGTTTGACCAACATTTCAATAAAATATGAAAATATTCCATTTAATAATCAATCTCGTTCGCGGACGCTAAGAGGATTATAATTGCGCATTTTGTAATATTTGCATACCATTATGGTTACGTAATTTCAATTTAATGGAAACTGATTTATTTTAATTATTTTTCAATTTTAAATTGCTTGACAGCGTTTTATATTTGCAATTCAAAATTATAAGTTAGGTCGAAATTCTAAGGTCTGGCCATATGTCTTTGCTACATTGATGATCACTGGACCAGCACTCTGGGTTGTGATAGCGGCGCCGTACTTCTGGCAGCGACGTCGACAAAACCATCTGGATTTGTTCAACGACTGTTGTTGGTTTACAACCACGTTGTTCCTTAGACAGTGTAAGTATATTCTATCAATCTGTATACCAGTTCATCTGTATATCATATCAGCTGATAGACGGCCATTGCAAGACAAAGGCCTCTTTGAAAAACCGCTACCGCTTCAGCGACTTCATATAAGTATGTCATCAGTCTACCCTGTTGGAGGCCTGCCAACCCCTCCTACTTATCCCCTCATGGTAGCCAAACAAGATCTTTTCGACCCCAATAATCCGTTGGTCTAGCGATGTGCCTCACCAAATGCCACTTCAAGGAAGTATTTCTTCGTGTGACATTAGTGGTAGATAGTTCTTCTGATCTCCTAATTTCTAATTAAATCTCACAGGAAGGCCCGATTCTAGCTCTCTCCATTGCTTATAAGCCATTGATGCTTATATAAGCTGTTTTATTTTCAAGTCATAATTTTAATATGAAGCCATACGAGTTATGAATGCCGTGTATGGTATAGTAAATATACAAAAGAAGAGAATGTCGATGTAACTGATGATTGTATCAGATTTGTATAGTTATGTGATCAAGTTAACAATTAAAAAAAAGCAAAGTCGAAACTTGAACCCTTGACCCATGTTCCCAAGTCACATTTCTCAACCTCTAAACCATTATGAATTTTAAATCTCTAATCTAATTCTAAGAAAAATGAAATTTGCGTAATTCACTTCGATTATTCCAGATTGAAAGTAATTTGATTGAATATTAAAGTCAAATGGTTGATTGTTCTTTGTCCTTGATTCATTTGTATTGATTTTTTCTCTTTTAAAATATCTTTGTTTAATACGTTGGCCTAAATCATACATCTGTGGCGACTTTCTCGCCTATTCAACATTCAACGTTCCCAAACGTGAAACTAAATGTCCCTGACGTTCACCCACACAACTGGTAGATACACGACCCGCATTGGATAACGACCTGATCGATTTTATTGCGGATTCATTTAACATTATACAAGTCAACATCAAGTTTGATTGCACCTAGTTTAATTGCACCAAGTTTAATCGCACCAAGTTTGACTGCACCAAGTTTGATTGCACCAAGTTTGATTTTACCAAGTTTGATTGCACCTAGTTTAATTACACCTAGTTTCATTGCATCAAATCAGAAAACTATATCCCATACAATCTTTATAATAAAGAACAAATTTACACCTCAATAAATGATCATTTCAGGTAAGACGTCCTCAGCTGAACTTAGGCCTCTCTCACATTTTACCAAAAGAACCTGTTGGAAGCTGCTTGCATCCAGCGTCTTCCGATGACTTTAACACTGTCTGTGTATGGACATTTCACGTTGCACTAAAAATTATATTTTCAAAGGCAATGTCACTAGTCGCGAACTCTACCACGGTATCTTTACAAACAATTTTATTTCCTGAAACAACTGAAGGATGTGCTGTGTAATTCTTACTGAAACAACATGATTGTGAATAAGGCCTATATCAGTGGAAGCTCTACGGTTGAAGTAATGATGATGAAAAAAAATAACAATGCTTTTCAGCTTCAAGCAAAGAACCTTCAAGCACTCATAAAGCACGTCTGGTATCAGTTCTTATATCACTCGGTGCGACATACGTTATTGGAGATATGTATTCTGCTAACCTAACAAGCTTACTGGCACGACCAGCGAGAGAGCAACCGATTGGAACCCTAGAAGCTCTGGAAGAGGCGATGAGGGATAGGAAATACGAACTGGTTGTTGAAAGGCATAGCTCTTCTCTCACCATTTTAGAGGTAATTGAATTTTCTAGTGATTTCTAAATCACAGGATAATTGTTATTTCAGTCTATATATACCGGCTGCATAGGTCTACCCTAAAGATATGTATGTAGAGTAATACCATAATCACCACCGGGCGTAGGCCAGACCGTGGCCCACCTTGTGGCCTATTGTCCCGCACATGCAGGGATGCGCAGCCACCTAAGAGTAAAAAAGATGAGGAAAGGAAGGCGATGAAAGCAAGAAGGAATGAAAGAACAAAAATTGCAAGATATTGTGAAGGATAAAAGGAAAGAATAAAAGAAATTGAGAAATATGAAAGCGAGTGTCGAAAAAAGATAAAACTCTGAAAAATATTATGTGTAAATAAAGTCCCTGTCCCAAACTAGACAGGGGATACGAGAGGCTCCCAATAGCGAGGGCCTTAAAAAAATACCATAATCGCCACGCTTGACAGGCTCTCATGGTACGCAGAGAATGCTGCTGCGCATCCTCTGGAAACTTATTTGTGATCAGTAGCAAAACAATAATTAATGCACAAAGTGTGAATTGTAAGATTGTATGCCGGGAATCGAACTCGTCTACATTTGCAAGTCTCATTGCTCTACCACTGGGCTACCACTGTCTTGTTTAGGTTAGACATTAAGTTTTGTGTTTTTTGATGCTCCATGTGTATTCGTTTTTAAAGACACTATTACAAATATCATCGCCAATTCTCACAAACTGTAAACTAATTGGTGTTGACTAAATTGACTAAGTCTCAGAAAACAACATCATTTTAGTGCTAGAATGTTCACTGTTGGGTAAAGACTTCTCCGATCCCGGTTGCAAGTGGCATACATGAATTGTCTTCCGACCGTACATGGTATTTTTTCCACCTTGGGGTGGGATTTATCTACTCTGCGCTTGTCATTTTGTGGTCTCCGCTTCAGAACAAAGCTCCTGCGTCCATCTGTGCTACTAATAACAAAGTCTATACTATTTTCATCTTGAATTTGCTACAACAGCCAATTCGCACAGTCCAGATTGAATACGCTTAATATATTCTTTCTGAGAGAAATTCTTATATCCAAACAGGAACTTTATAAGGCATAAAATAGACCATATGTTAGTATAACAACTTAGATCTCTGAAGTTTAATATGATTGTTTTTTTTTTTAGAACGGAACCGGAGTGTACGGACGTTTGGCAAAGTTGATGCGTCATCAAAAGATACAACGAGTTAGAAGCATTGAAGTTGGTGTGAGATTGATTCTTGCGCACAAGAGGATTGCAGTGCTCGGAGGAAGGGAAACCTTGTATTACGACACAGAGCGTTTTGGTACCATTTAGTAATGACATCTAAATACAAAATTAATTTATACAAAAGTAATCTACATGAATATTGGTAATAGGTATAAAAGCTATGAAATGTTTTTTTTTTTAAATGGCTCCCGTTATTGGGAGCCTCTCGTACATTTATTTAACAAGTTTACATATATTTAATTTTTTAAAACCTTTTTTATTTTCGCTCTCTTCATTTATGCATCTTATGATCTTTCCATTCGGTATTTATTCCACATTTCTTCTTTCATTCTTTTCCGCTCTATGACCTTCCATTCCTCTGTCATTACACATTAACATTTTATTTATTTTGTTTCTGTTTGTTTTACATTCTTTTTATTTTACATTTATTTCACATTAGTTTTATAATTTTTTTATTTACAATTTTATTAAACTTATTTATCTTTTGTTTTTGAAAATTGCTTTGGTAATTATTGCTCTACAAAATGAGAGGAAGTCATCCTTCGTTGTTTTTTCTCTTATTAGGAAGGCTATTGATTCTTCCCTGATTTTTACGCCCGACCGACACTCGAAATCGAACCGGAGTCCCCCGAATGCGGAAGCTATGAACGGTTTTCTCTATAACTCATTTGCTCTCTCTTAACGCATCTTACCCTAGTGGTAGAAGTCGGAATTTTGCTATCGTAGGTCGCTGGTTTTATTCCTGTGATACAATCATACGCAATTCTCATTTTATTCATTAATTATATAGGATTGCGACTGCTTACCAAAAAATTTCCAGAGAATTCACAGCAGTGTTTTCTGCGTACCGTAATACCACACTGCGATCGCCAACATCCCTGCCAAGTTTGGTGATTATAGTATATCCGTCATAAATAGATATCCTTAGGGTAGACTTGTGCCTTGTTGTTTATAAACTGAAAAGGCATCATATCAAAAATAAACAACCTAATACATACATAGCTTATTAAATTTGATTATTGTTCATTATCTATTTCTATATTACATGTTTGTATTTTTTTAAAATAGATAGTGACCTTAGCACATTTTATATTTTTTATTCTCTTTTCTTATTGATTCGTTTTACAAATTATCGCGTTATTTCACTATCAGAAGTTTGTATATTTGGTCATTGAAGTTCTTTTGTTCACTACTGAGGAAGATATATTCATGTATAGAAAGAGTAAATAGTATAATATTAAGTAAAGTGAATGCATGTCTATGATCCCTAACTGTATAAAAAATACATTATGATAATGTTATGGTTCCACTCGTGTCGATTACGGTGATTACCTCTGAATGTCTGTCATAATCAAAACAAACTAACGGGTTAATATATGCACTAAGAAGCCCTTATGATGACCGTTGGGGACAAAAGGTTTTCAAATGACGACCACGAGCCGGTAGACGCGACATGCCTCCCCAGTAGGTAGACAGACGTCACAGCTAAATATTTAATGGAATCAGGCGTTACCTTGCGGAAGTCCATCCTAAGTAAGAAAAGGACCAATATTTAGCCACTTCCACACATGCAGTAGTAGTCGTGCAACAAAGTGCACCGCCCGCCAGCCCGCTAATAAATGCGTATGCGGCAAACAATGCAAAACACACACTGGACACTCTCACAGAGGACTCTGTGTTTGGCACTAATCGGCGTAACATAACTCCTGAAGATGTCCCCTGGAGGGGTGAAACACGTGTTGAGTGATTTGGCGGTGGCAGTTGTGTGCACTTTGTTGCACAACTACCACTGCATGTGCGGAAGTGGCTAAATGTTGTTCCTTTTATTACTTGACATAGCTAAAGTCGCAGGAAGTTTCTAGATGCAGACAGCGCAAGACTGTTCATAGCGATCTTAAGGGAAAGGAACAGTCTTTACAGTTGGCATTCATCAACTAAAAATATGATGAACAAGAATCCCTTTTGGCTTTTGCGTTCGGAATATATTATTAAGAATACTTGTAAAAAAAACGTTTAACAATAAGAAAGAAATATAAAAAAATTTAAAATCAATATTAAAGCTTATTATTGAAAAAGTATGTTATTCTATCGTGATTTCTTTTTGTTACATAAACTCTTGTTCGATAAAGCTATAAAAGCCTTAAGGCTAATAGAACAAACTGCTTTCGAAATAATACAATACAATCGTGTAATATAGTATTTTGACTATAAAAAATTGTTGTATATACATATCAGATTTTATGATTTCAGCTACAGTATGCCTACTGTTGAATATATGCCTCCCTGATAGATCTTCAATGATATGGGCTCAGATCAGCCTACGTTGAGCGTGTTCTGATGACCTTATGGGTCATCTTACACTACGATTGCTAATATTCACCCCTTCAGAACTTTAAGACTCGGGCTGTTATATTGGGCACTTTGACCTGCCTGCCACTTCGAATCACCAATCGGCTATATCAATTTACTTTCGATCGTCTACACATCTCATTGCTAAATCGATCTCGAAAAGAAATACTGAACATAACATACAATCGCATAACAACGAAATATCCACAGCTAATAACATTAATGTAATAATATGTTTTATTTATTGTCACAGGATCGCATAACTTTCACTTAAGCGAAAAATTATACACCAGATATTCAGCCATTGCATTGCAGATAGGCTGTCCTTATCTCGAAACATTTAATAGCGTGTAAGTTAAATTTTAGTTTTAATTTATACATAGTATTTAGCGCTTTAAATGGTTTATATTGGCTACCTTTATATCTAAAGAAAATAATGCTGGAAGAGCCAAATTTTATATATATTTCAGTTATTTTCAATGGGTTCTCTCTTTTTCTATTTAATGGAATCAGGCGTTACCTTGCGGAAGTCCATCCTAAGTAATAAAAAGACTAATAATTAGCCACTTCCGCACATGCAGTGGTAGTCGTGCAACAAAGTGCACCGCCCGCCAGCCTGCTGTAAATGCGTATGCGGCAAACAATGCGAATCACACAACCGTCACCGCCAAATTACTCACGACTACCACTGCATGTGCGGAAGTGGCTAAATATTGGTCCTTTTCTTACTCTCTTTTTCTATTTATTATGGGGCAGTGACGCAGATAATAATGCATTTAATAGTTCAAAAATGATTTACATAATACAAATAATTATGATTTTTACACTGTGTAAACACGTACATGTTTTTTTTGTTTAATTTTTAACTATTAATGTTCTAGGATAATGAATCTGTTCGAAGCCGGTATACTCGCAAAAGTGACGAAAGACGAATATAAGAATCTTCCAGAACAATCTAGAAGATCTGAACCTGTTACTGAGAGCGACAAGGAGAGCACAGACATTTCCGGAGACTCTATCACCGGTTCTCAGGTAAGTCTTTCTTAAATACAGGGTGTTTGGGTATTGGTGTAAAATGTTTAAAAAGTTGTTTGCTGGAAATTAATGTAGTAGAAATAATTAATAACATAGTGAAATAAATCGTTTTCAAAACTTCTGATTACTACAGGTCTAAATTAATTATTATTTACTATCTGTCGCTACAGCCTATATCAGTGATTCCAAAAGTGGTCTATATCGACCCCTAGGGGTCTATGACAACCTGCAAGGGGTCTACGTCAGCGAAAAAAAATTTGGGGGTCCATGAAATGAAAATGGAGGTTCACAATAGTGGATCTCAACACATACACTGATAATACCTATTTACTTACATCATACTATCTTATAATATCAAAACTTTTGCATTATTTATAAAAGTACCTATGAAGTAAAAAAAATATTATTTATTTTTATAAAATTGTGTAAGTTGTAGGATGTAGGTATTCGCTTTGTGGTCCCAATACATTTTGAACTTGTAAAAACCTGAGAGTCGCAGTCTCAGAGCTTCGGCAAATACGTTTATTCGTTTCCTGAATCTTAAAAAGGAAGGTGCTAAGAAAATATTTTAAAAATATAGACAGTATATCACACAAATTATAGTGAGTCAGTGTTATTTTGTTTGAGAGTGCTGGAGAAGTTAGAAATTTACAGGAAATCAATATCAGGTAAGTAGGGGGTCTAGCCAACACGGAAAAACATGGCAAGGGGTCTACGACACAAAAAAAGTTTGGGGAACTCTGGCCTATTTACTGTCAGAATTAAATAGCCCGGAAAAATTAATGAAACGAAGGATGTCAGGAGTGATAATTTTATACAGGTTGATTGAAAACACGTGTAAATGCTAAAAAAACTGTTTTCTGTCAAATGAACTATAACAGAACCTTCAGCTTTTCAAAGCTTTTACATCAGTGTATAGAAACTCTTTTTTTGTACCTCTTTTCTTAAATACAATTCGTCCTGTACATAAAAATTCAAATAAATGATCAATTTCAAGTGACGATATAATTATAACAATGACAATCGTAGATGCAGTCGGAATCGAGCATTGGCTTGGAGCCAGTTTCGCTGGTGATGCTTCGTGGAGCATTCTGTCTTTTAGGCGCCGGCTATCTCTTAGCAGGTAATACATTTAAACAAACACTTTTGACACGTAAAACGTTAGGCAATTTAAAAACTTATTTATATATTTTCCCTTGCCTAGTGTTTTATTTATTTATTCGTACAAACGAATTATGATCATTTTCAATGACTTATTTACTTATAAACAAATACAAAAGACCCCAAATTGAAAGGATCTTATTGAGATTTCTAATGGATTCAGACGTTATTTTGCGTAAGTCCATCCTAAGTAAGAAAAGGACCAATATACTACTATATACTACTTCCACCAATGCACTAGTAGTCGTGCAACGAAGTGCACCGCCCGCTGATAAATGCGCATGCGGCAAACAATGCGAATTACACAACTACCTCCGTTAAATCACTCAACATGTGTTTCACCCCTCCACGGGGCATCCTCAGGAGTAATGTTACACCGACCAGTGTCAAACACTGATTGTCAATAAGACCGGTTGGTAGCGACGTAAATCTAGCGTCTTCTAGCAGTCTTAACAAGGTTAACTTTTTATTCATAAACCTTAATTTATTTATATAACATTTCAGAGGTATACCACTGTAGGTTTAATTACCAGATTTTTCGTAACCTTCTACACTTAGTAACGGATTTGGAGGCAGTTTTAAAAGCCATTGTTTTAGGGAGCCCATCCGAAGAGGTACCAATTAATTCAACATCTGACCTTTGTGGGTCTATACTTAAAAGCCACGCATACGTATTCATTTAAACGAAATAAAAAGCTCTCGAACTTATTGGTTGAACAGAGTTTTAGGATAATTAAATATATTTTAAAATTGATAAATAAAAAAGGATACGAGGCTGTATTCAGCTTTCTGATATTATCGACCTCTCTCCTCGAGGGCAGAAACACACAATAATGGATCCGTATGGTTGCCTAGATAGGCAATATGCATTACAGACCTGCAATCACTCGAAATAGTTAACAACTCAGAGGATTCTATTGATTAAAATCCGAAATAAAACCATCTTTCTTCTAAATGAACCTTGTGTAGATAAGACCAAAAAAAATCCCCAAAAAACCTCAAATTAAGCAGTCAATACATGTAATTAAAATAAAGATCTCCATTCAAAGTGCCCTCAAAAAAACTTAGAACCTTCGAATACCGCTACCTTAACAATTAAACGCAATTAATGAAAATGTATTTAAATTTTTGACCTAAACACAATTATGATTAATTGACATTTAAAAGAATTACATCGAGTGTATTTTTTATCTTATTATCACCGTTGCCTCACTGCCGTCCCAAGCCATGCGGCTTGATACAACATCGACACTACACAGCTCTACTCGGGTAGAGCGGTTTACTACATACGATCGTCATCGTACAACTAAAATGTGTTTGTCTGGCTTCTGTTTTATTTTTAGGTTCACAGACCCTTCCGCTCCGTGAAGCTTCCGATGAAGCTGTAAAAAGCCCTGCACTAACAGCATCAACTTCAAACGAAACCAATTATGACATTTCAATTAGTATTTTTTGATAATAATTATAAACATGTCTAAGTTCATTAGAATATTATCTTGATTAATAAATACATTTAAAAAACTTTTAAGTTAAACGGTTGTGGAAAAATATGTACCTAGTCCGCCATATTGGAACGGCGTCCATCTTGAATTTTAAATTTTGACATCGTGTTTTACTAGTGTAGCCCTTTCATTTGATACCCATATTGAGGCGGTTAAGAAAAATTATGTAATCCGCCATTTTGTATCGGCGGCCATCTTAGATTTATAATGTTATCGATTTTATTATATTGCATTGTCATCTATATTAAATGTGTGTACCAAATTTCAGATCAATCTGACAACGGGAAGGTGCTTAAATTTCAATTTCTAATTTTGACCCAAATAAACAAATTCCGTACGGGTCGAACTACGAGTAAATAAAACCGTTTAAAAATTTTTAACATATATCTTTATTATTTCCAGCACTAGCTTTGATCGTCGAAATACATGTGAATCGTCGCTCTCAAACATCTGCAACTACGACGGATGTCAGTTCGACTAACAACCTGTCTAAATTGAGATCGATGGGAAAAATTAAAAATTCCATCAGACAAGGATTTAGAAAGATACTGAGGAGTATTTATGACAACATCGACAGGGCTTTTGGACCCGAATGAAGATTATGTAGAAAATTTAAAATATACGAATATAAATTCTTATTAAATTTAAAATGTGTTTTATATATAACCTAGTCAATATTTTTCAACCAATTTTTATTTAAAAAAAAAAAAACGTTAACGCACATCTCGAAGAAAATAAATTTCGATTGTACTTTTTTGTGCAGGATTCAATAAATTTCTTATAATAGAACTAACAATACAAGTATTCAATAAAAAAAAAAACATTAGTTTATTAGTGGATATAAATTTTATCGAATGTTGTTTTTAAATAGTTATTTTTGTGCAGAGTTCCCCAAACTTTTTTGTGTCGTAGACCCCTTGCCATGTTTTTCCGTGTTAGGTAGACCCCCTACTTACCTGATATTGATTTCCAGTAAATTTCTGTACTGTGTAAATAACTGTAGTTAAGTTTATTGTTAGAAACTTAAAGTGAAAACACATGTTTATTTATACATTCATTAATTGAATTTAAAATAAAACTACTCAAAATAAAATTTTGTATCTGTTATGTAAAATATACGTAACATTGAATTAACATAAAATAAACTATAATATAACATAAGCAATATTTTTTTTACTTCATAGGTACTTTTATAAATAATGTAAATGTTTTGATATTATAAGATAGTATGATGTAAGTAAATGGGTAATATCAGTGTATGTGTTGAGATCCACTTTCGTGGACCCCCATTTTCATTTTATGGCTCTTTTTTTCGCTGACATAGACCCCTTGCAGGTTGTCATAGACCCCTAGGGGTCGATATAGACCACTTTGGGAATCACCGTTTTAAATTCATACAGGATATCTACTGCTGAATATATCCTCCCAAAAAAGATTTATATACAGCTGGTCTGAATTGTCCTGCACCCAGAGTTTTTCAACGATCTTGGAAATAATGTAGTCGCTTCTAGTTTTATTTCAATGTTTATAAAATACGATATTTTAAACTATTTGAATACCAGGAAAGTACGATTTGTTTTAGCTTTATGATCACTTAAAAATGCTGTACACAATAATTCATTGCCTTGCATTATAATCCGAACCGTGATAGGGGATTGATACTTGCGATCATAGGTCACTGGTTTGATTCCTAGGATACAGTTTTGTGCATTAATTATATAAGATTGCCTCTGCTCATAAACAAGTTCCCAGAGGATGGGCAGCAGCGTCCTCTGGGTACCAGACTGTGATCGCCATATTCGCCTGTCAATAGCGATTATGGTATATCCCCACATAGATATCTGAGGAGACCTAAGCCTTGCAGTATTTGGTAGACTCAGCTTGTCGTAAATAAGAGATATATTCCAACGAGTGAATAATAGAATTGGAATATAAATTTGAATCAACAGTATCTACAATACAAACTACGTATACATAACTCCGCATGGTTATCGACCACAATAGACGGTGAGTGTATAACACACTTAATATTAAGTGGAGTCCATCTCAAAACACGTACCATATGGCTTTCATATTAAACGTATTTTCCTAGAATTCCGTTGTGTTAATTTTTCAAAAGGAAGCCGACGGCGCCACTACTCCAAAAGCTTTGTCATGTTAGCTGTCAACTTTAAGTTAGAGCGCACATGGATCACGATTTCCGAGAAATTATGATTTCGAAGATTTATGAGACAAACACTCTGTACGAATGTCCCATATAGAGCAGCAAGGGTGACCATGAAATGACACTTTTTCTCGGACGTATATTTAAATAGATAAAAATTTATTTCACAACATAATAATACACACGTAATCATACCTCCATCATGTTTCGTATCTCTCGCCAGAGAAAATAGTGTAGGAAACATATTTTTTTTAAATAGCAACATTTTTATTAATGTGTCAATGTGAACTGTCAAAATATATCTCTCCCGTAATATACTTGGAACAAAAAGGCTGCTTTTTATTCAACTTCAACAATTCCTGAGGATATAAAACTTCGTCTTCGTTCTTCCTTCAGCCTGATCTTTACGTTACATAACCACCGCCATCTAGTATAACAAAAGGTAACTAAATTATTTCAGCAAGAATAATGACGTATGCAGTTTACTCATACATAAACATTCTTCAATTTTTTCACCAGTGGTAGCCAAGTAATTAAAGATTTACGGTTAGATCATAGCTATTTCCTGGCAAGAGCATATGAATCAAATAACAAGTCACACAAAAAATGTATGAATAATTTGACAAATCCTAGGATTTAAAATCTCATGTACGTCTTGGGTTAATTAGGAATGCATGCCGCTTATTAAATGACGCTCCTCTAGCAACGAAAGTCGAATAAAACAGTCCAAGACCGATCATCGCGGCGATCTTTGAAATAGACATATGACTTGTAGGCGAAGATCTAACGTCAATGAAAGAATAAGATAATTTCACTTATTTTTTTTTACTTATGTATATATGTCGTTCGAGAAAGAGTTCACTCACCGAATCCATCTCGGATGGACAGCGTTCGAAAAGCTCCGAAAACTCTTCTACAAATTACCGTAAAGCTTAAAGACGAAGGTATTTGTCCTGTGTGTGTTACCGGTGATGACATACGGATCTGAGAGGTGATCAATTACGACGGGCGTCATAAGAAAACTCAATGTCAGCCAGGGAGCAATGGAGAGGGCTACGCACATAGTTTCCCTGCGAAGTTCAATCAGAAATGACGACTTTTTGACTCAATTACTCGCAGAAGAACCGAAATCACCGACGTAGCTCGAAGAATTGTTCGGCTGAAGTGGCACATATCTCGTGCAACTGATGGCTGATGGGGCCCAAAGGTTGTTCGAAGTGGCAGGAAGTCGCTAGATGCGAGCAGTGCAAGACCGATCATTGTGACGGTTTGGAAGAGGGCATTTGTCTTCCAGTGGGCGTCTATCGGCTGAAATGACAACTGTGTCCTGTACGCCTGTTATAAATATAAAAGCTATTTAATTAGGACATATAGTCAATGTCAATTAGATTAGTTTAAACTTCGAAACGCCTTGTAAATGAATAACACCTTTACAAGCACTTCTATCGACAGGCGGGTTTTAACTCGTGACTTTTAATTTCGCAGATAGACCGCGGTACAGGGGTGACAAACTTGCGGCCCGAGATAAAAAATTCATAAGCCCAGTTAATATTTCTAACGCATAGTAAAAATACAATAGAAATAAATAAATGAAACCAGCGTGTAAATTTATAAATTATTTATTGACCACATCGATCATTTTAAAATTTAAGCAAACAGTTATTTTTTGTTACGAATTTAAATAAATCTTTTCGAATCTACGTTATCAATATTTAATGGAATCAGGCGTTACCTTGCGGAAGTCCATCCTAAGTAAGAAAAGGACCAATATTTAGCCACTTCCGCACATGCAGTGGTAGTCATGCAACAAAGTGCACCGCTCGCCAGCCCGCTGACAAATGCGCATGCGGGAAACAATGCGAATTACACAACTGCCACCGCCAAATCACTCAACATGTGTTTCACCCCTCCACGGGGCATCTTCAGGAGTTATGTTACATCGATTAGCGTGTTTAGCACTAATCAGTATAAGATAAGTGGCTAAATATTGGTTCTTTTCTTACTATATTATCAACGCTACTAGCTTCAGCCAATAAACGCCCTCTGCATGGTATAGGCCTCCCCCAAAGCTATCTTTGGGGGGTGTACCATAACCGCCACACTTGGGGGCGGTTTGACGATTGCACTGTGGTATTATGGTACGCAGAGGACATTCCTACACATCTGGAAACTTGTTTGTGAGCAATCCTATATAATAAAGGCACTAATTGAGGATCTTATTAGATTATATCCCGGGTATTGCCATTACCATTGCTCGAATATCAATAACACTCACTTTGGGTCAATTTTGAAAGTAGTGTCCGAGAAGATATGTGGTATCAGGATGCAAACAGTAAATAAAATTTATTTTAAAAAAACACTCACACAAACGTACATGCAGATGCAAACGCACACGCTAGCATGCACGCATATATGCGCGCACGCACGCACACGGGCGCGCCCACACGAACACACACTGAAAATGTTTTTTTTTTTTGTATGAACATAGATTTTTTTGACTACCCACTTAAAGTTAGCATAGTTTATTCGGTCCAAGTTAACTTTTGAGTTTGACACCCCTGCGCGCAAAGCGTCCGGTCTATTGGCGCGACGCTGTGAAGCGACGACAGTTGACAGACAAGGTGTCTGATCTCATCTCTTAAAAGCTTTCATCGGACCGAACTTTCATTTCGATACGGCCTGGAATCTCTTTTACAACCACTTCTATTTAGCAATCTGTGTTCTTTGTGGCAGCAAAAGCATATTCTCTGTTACTTTTTTCTACACTATACTATCGTGTAGTATTTATTTATTATGCATCTTGTTGCATATGTATCGTATAAGTAATCTGCTTGCGTAGTATCAACGGGCCATGCAACGCCATCCCAAATATTCAAGACGCAGAAACACAAGGCGCTAACTGCTCTTGCAGTTCTACGCGTCCAGAAGTATTGTAAATATTAAAGAAGAAATTCCACATTCAAAATTCGAAGTGGACAGTTAGATTATTTATCATATAAGTGTAATTTCTAATTTATTTTTTGACCTTTCGGCAGTGACGAGTCACAATAGAAATCATCATCGTCATCACCATTTCAAATAAAGGACTATTACAGCTGGACATAGACCATCCACGTATATTTTTAAAATTGTCGCAAAGCACGAATTACAGAACCCTCTAAACAATAAACACTGAACCCTATTGCCGCGAACACGCGTGATTTTGAAGTCATTTAAAAATTTTTGTGTACGGTTCTCGGAAATTCTAACCGAGTACTATCTCGAACTTACTAGAATCTTCTCCGTAGTATAAATACGTGTACTTCCCATATCGACAGATCAGTGTTGTTTTTTGAGTTATAAGATTAAAATCTACAAAGATACAGAGTGACTATTTGGTAAGTTATTTGGACAGTGAATTCTTGAGCGATTTGGACGCAAAGTTTGTACTAAGCGAAAGTATACTTTTTGTTAAAGTAGGGTGACTCTCTGAGTTGTGAATAAAGGATTCCGCGTGAACCAGTGGTTTTACATTTCGAGGCAGAACCCACAGTACTTAACAATATGTCTGACTGGAAGCGGCCTGTATCTAAAGTCTATCGAAGAACTTAACAGGATCATCATTCCACTTGGTGTCCACTATAGAACCTTAAGGCTTATCGCCCATTTGTTCTGCGTCACCTGTCTACTGCCAATGGTACACAATTTTTTTTTCAAGGACATCAGGATACACTTTTTTTTAATTACACGTCCAGTAATTTATTTTGTATAGGAAAAGAAAAATTTTGATTTTAATTTTAAAAATATTTTCCGTTTTTTCTCTCAATAAGAACTTACAAGATATCACAGTGTCGGTAAATCAAAAATTTAAGTAAAGAAATAGTTATATAAAATAGAAAATAGCGAAATTAGTAGAACCATACTCGAAATATCGTGCTCTTAGCGATTCATTTTTACGTATAAAGATTGTTGTGCAGGAATAAAATTTTGGTTACTGTGGTAAATATTGAGTAGCATTCCATTATGTGACATACCGCCGGAACACATCCCTGGAGGACTGAACAAAGTGCGCCGAGCTCTAGGTTAGGGTTTTGAAGGTACCGACGTCTTATTGCCGCTTCGTTCTAAACCAGAGGCGGAAGCGATTTTCATTTTTTTCAAATTTAAAGCATCTTTACACAAATAGTCATTTACACTTTTAAAGTGACAATTACTTTTAAACATTGTAAATAGATCAGTATGGTTAATTCGAGTTTAAGTTACCACCAGCTTGGAACCGCTGAAAAGAATCGGCGAGAAACACCGTTATTAATTCTTTATCCAAATTACTTTCCACTATGAAGTCTTTTATATTTAACACTCGTGTGATGAATAGATTTCCAGAAGAGTCCAATTCGATATAATCTGTAATTAAATTGAGCTTTTAATATAGTGATAACTAGAAACTTTAAATAAAGCCTAAAACAGATTCAAACACGTCCCAATGTGAAAGAGTCTGTATCTAATTTAGTCTGTTCGAATCCACTTTTCTTCACCGTAAAGTAACACTGGGAAGTCCTTGTTGCTTTTTTATTTTAACTAATTCATTACAAACATAGTTCCAGTAGTGTATGCTTGAACTTCACTTAAATATAAATGCTGAGAAATAAGTTTACGTACATACACAAAGTACATTTTTGTGACATGAAGTAAGTTTCTGTGCGCTGTTCCTTGGGAGAAGAAGGAGAGACTCCCGAGACCGGACAGGCAGAGCTGCAGTCCTGTGAAAGTATTTCCGGGGCAATGCCGTATAGCGATGTTAGAGTAACATCATGAAGGTTTTTGCCGGTGCAAGTTGGATATAACCAATCTATGCCCCAGAAACGGCGGATATACAAAGATATGTAAAACTAAGAAGGTTTTGTATGCTGGCTTCATCATCATCATCACCGTTTCAGCCATAGAACGTCACATAGCCGACATAGGCCTCCACATTGATTCCAATATAACCGGTTAGAAGAGGCCAGTATCTCGTTTCCGACGAACAAAGTAATGTCATCAATTCCATCCTTGTAAAGAATTAATATATAAGAAAGATTTTAATATTAGGTGGATCATACTTAAAAATATATAAATATTATGAATTTACAATACCATAGTAAAAAATCTATATAACAGATATAAATACGTTAAATAAAAGTGAAATGGTTTATAGTAAAATTATGTCGCCTATAACTTGTACCACACATCAAAATACGTTTCAAACAAGACCCTGTTTTGCTTTTGTCTGTAAATATATGTACATAGATACTTCTCAGTTTATTGCACATGTTTACATTTCGTAGTAAATAACTTTATATCATAAGCTCATTTATCTTATTATATTCGAAATGCTACAGTTATAGTTGAATTTCTGACGTTTTCAAATCTGTCTGATTTTGAATTGTACTTTTCAATACTTGTTACATCTAGATTGAATCGTGACTTAGACATATTGTTAAAAAAATGTCCACTGCTGCAACTCCATCATCTTTACTATACTCTTATTTAAGTATTTATATCAATTAGCATTGTAGTGTACCGTCAGCGGGGCATCGACAAGGGGAATCCCATTGAAATATAATTCTTTATGAAAGAGAACCCCTTACAATAACTTCTCAACTTGTGACTGGCTGTCGACTTTTATTGGTAGAACATTGTTTTCATAGTTTTAAATTGGTTATACCAATTTGGCCTAAGTTTGAGTAAATATGTACACTTTTACTTTGTACTTCGTGTTATTATTACTTCCAAAAAATACTAGCCCTAGGAAGAAGAGCACAGCAGGAAAGTTTCTGGATGTTAGCAGTGCAATACCGATTACCATTGCGATCATTGGGAGAGACTTTGTGTCTTAAAATGAGCATTTGACATACATACGCTTGTAAATCTTTTTTGTTGTTAAAGGTTAATAAATCAAAATATATGAACTTTAATGTAACTTTTGTTCACATCTAAAGTTGCATACTTTATTTTTACATACGTCAAACTCTGGCTGCTTTGTGAACGCAGAATAAACAAAAATATTTACAGACAAGTTTATATTATTGACTAATATCTTGTTTATTTTATGATCCCAAAATATCTTTATAGAGTGCCCTGGCCCCGGAGCGAGCGAGGATCAAGAATCTGCGCAGCTTCTTTCGTCACGGCCGAAGTGAATGATGGAATCTGCGAAGCATGATTCTATGGCGACTTTTAGGAACGCAAAGATCACACCTACCTTACGCGAGCGTTTATTACCTGCGCTGGCGCATCGGTAAACTTCGGCTATCTCCGCACCGCCGCTCGCCATTGTTAGCTATTCTCGGTCGCTAGACGTACGCTTCTTGCTGCCGCGATTTTTGACCAACTGATTTGCAACGTAATAAGCCTTGCATTATATTAATAAAAATCGTATTTCTGATATTTAATGTTTTTCTCTTTGGCTAAAATTAGTTTCTATCTCTTACTATCTGTACTATGTTAAATTCTAGATTAAACCGTTTAATAGTGAACTTCATTCTTTCTTCTTTCTCATCCAACTATCGAACTTATTAGTTATTAAACAAACATACATTAACTATAATTCTGTGCTGCATGGGTCATCTACCATTTCTCTGACCTGAGAGTGTTTAGATCGTCCTTCATCCTGTTATTAGGAAATAAGGTACTCGGACGAGCTGATCCAGTCGATGAGAATCCAAGTTGATTCCATCCCTCACAAGTAAGCGATCTTCTATTCTTGAAGGTTTGACGGATCACCCTGTAGACACAGGCTCAAGTCTATCTCTTACGGCTGCATTCATATGTTTCCCTTATTTAATCCACGTCTCGGATTCGTAAGTCATCACCGGCAACACACATTGGTCAAAGACCTTCGTCTTCATGCTTCCCGAACGCTGACTATCCTTTACTAGCCTTTATAAAGAAGTGAATATTTCACCTTTCGTTTATAACATAATACAGCTTTACAAATAGAAAAATCGATAAGCGTCGTGCACACAAAACGCTTCGCTATTCATCAATATAAACAGGGATACCTTTATCGATCATCGTCGAACTAAACTCTCGTTTCGAAGGACACCATTCACCCGCTAATAGGATTAAGGGACAAAGGACATAAATTATTTACTTTAGCACCGGATACCGTCCAATAAATCGCGCAGGTGGGGATTTATACTTCTGAGAAAATAACTACCGTGTTTACGGCGGTTACACTAACTTTTGTTCGGTGGAAATGGTATCGGAGCTATAAAGCCAATTTGTAACCATATATAATTATTTATATATATATGTGTGTGCGTGAGTGTGTGTGTCTGGTGCGTGCGTGTATGCGTACGTGTGTGCGCGTGTGTGTGTGTGTGTGTGTGTGTAGTAGAGCATGCCAACTATATATATAGAAATATATATATAGTTGGCATGCTCTCTTTAATCAATACAAATGCTTACAAGTCCTACTAATCACAGCAACAACCGTCATCTGACAATATTTAGCAAACGACATTAGATTTTTTAAAATGTTACTTCTAAAACTAAATGCTATATTTAAATTTATTTCATAATATACTTTTAAATTTCGATTTAAAACTAAGAAACGGAAGGTCTGAGAGATATTGATAAACTTTAGTTATATATATATAATCAAGTTATTTGAAGACGAAGTTTAAACCTTAGATGTTTATTTTTATTTTTTGTGTTTATTACGTAGCTGTCACTATTTTTCTTTTGAGATTGTTAATATAAAAATAATCTTTTTAAAAATCGATTACGAAAGAACCGTTACATTACCAATTTAATAAGTTCTCTATTCATCTTCACCTTTAACTTACTTAAGTGTTTTAAATATAAATTTAATAACCGCGACACTTCTCCATGATTCAACACAAATATAATAGAAAATCGATCACCCTGTAAAAGATACACTAATACCTATTCTGTCTTATTTTTATATGTACGAGTATAAAGTCTTTAAAAATGTATAAAACAAAGATAGTATGATTTCGTCACTGTAATATTAAACACGTGAATAAAGTACACGAGGCAAAAACACCTGTAGTTAACGGTGAAAAAATATATAAAAATATTTACAAGTCAAAAATGATGCTAGTTCAGTTGAAACACTAATATTAGTTAAATTTGTTGCGTACGAAAATCCACAGCCGTATTTTAAAGCCGGCGATCTCGTGCAGCAGTTACAAGAATTCGGGAACATAAATCCTCTTCAAACCCCTGCCCTGTACGTGGGGGCAGGTGAACTATGGTAACAGATGACTCTTTTACAACCATAGCTTTAAGTGCTACAGATTTGTTGTTTTCTTTCTTTTTTTTTTCTATATACATGCAAAAAACAAAGTGAAAATGAATTATACATGATGATTCGTTATGCGCTGCACGCTATTTCTCTCGACATTAACTAGGTTCTCCTTAGGACCTACCCATGTCTACCAACTGGTGGTCACCACTCGACCAGCACCACAACCGCTATCGATCGCACAAGCGATATGCTCTGACTTCTGCCTCTTTATATAAATTCTTCAAGCCTAATCGATGACTTTAGTTATTATATATAACTTACTTGCTGTTAATTAATTTATTGTGAAATAATTTAAATACAATATTTTAAAATTTTTAATTAACCGTGACAATTTTAAAATTCGACTAAATATTTATTATGATACAGATAATAAAGAAACAAAATCATATTAAGTCAAGGCAAATAAATGTAAAAAAACAAAAATAGATGAAAATGTAAATATAGGATCCTAAAAAGAAGGCGATGGAAGTGTGGCGATGTACAATAGGAAAAATAAGGAAAGAAATGCAAGATATTGTAAAGGGAAAAATAGAGAAATCAATAGAAGATATTTGAAAGAATGAGAGAGGAGCATGACAATAATAATATTCGATGAAAATTATTATATTGTAACAATAGCCCCAGCTTTATCGTGGTAGGATAGAACGAAAGAATCCTAATATGGTAGCCAAAAAAAATATATGGTCCACCGTATCCGAAAAGCAATGGTTTCAGAAATAATAAATAACATTAAAATAATACAGCAATAAAAGGCATTTTTATAATTCGAACAACTACATATCAAAATAAATTTTATTTACCATCTGTCTCTACAGACTCTGTACTACCTGAAGTAATTAGCATATTGCATTCAAATATAAAAAAAATTATTTAATGTAACATATTTCAGAGTAATCAATTTTATTCTAGATGATTCTAAATATGTGTTAAAACTTCAAAGCTGTTTAGCGAGAAATAAGCTATATATTAACCCTTTCAAAACTAGGTTAACATATAAGTATATAACATGAACATACTTTTCGTTCAATGTAACTTTAAAGAGAGACTAATCGATGATCAGTTAAAAAACCTTTTCAAATGAAGAAATAAAAAAGTATATATATTTTTTTACAAAGCACGATATACAAACCCTCTAAACAATAAACATGGAACACTAGGATCAAAAAGTGCAGTAAACACGCGTGACCTTGAAATTATTTATAGATTTTTGTGTACGGTTCTCGAAAATTCTAACCGAGTACTATCTCGAACTTTCTGGAACCTTCTCCTTGGCATAAATAAATGTACTTCCCATGTCGACAATTCAGTGTTGTTTTTCGAGTAATAAGATTAAGATCTACGATCGGTGATATTAAAGTGACTATTTGGTAAGTTATTTGGACAGTGATTTCTTGATAGATTTGGAATCTAAGTTTGTACTAAGCGAAAGTACACTTAGTGTTAAAGTAGATCGACCATCTGATTGGTGAATAAAGGACTCCCTGTGTTTTCTCCTTGTGTTTTATTCCAAATCAGAACTCACAGTACGTAACAATATATTTCTCTTCGACTACAAGAACTAGGTTCCTCGAACCACAATCAATCCGGTTAATTACAGTACTGTTCAATTAACTTGAAAATTAGAAATTACACGACACGTGATTAAGTATTTTACTTTGTAACTTACGTAGATAAAACTGGTAATTATTATTATACATAAGTAACATTTTGTATTTCTGCTATTGCTTGTATGTTACGTTTGATTATAGCAGATAGTGTTTAGTAATGTAACATTGATAGAATTAAGTAACGTAAAAGTAAGAGAACCGCGTATCACTTTAAATCACCAAGGAGCAAAACAAATTAAAGTTTTTACTCACCTAGATATAAAATGCTACAATTAGCTAACTCGATATATATAGAACAGAGTTCCCCAAACTTTTTTGTGTCGTAGACCCCTTGCCATGTTTTTCCGTGTTGGGTAGACCCCCCACTTACCTTTGACCAATTGATTTCCTGTAAATTTCTTACTGTAGTAAAGTTTAGTGTTAATTTATACATTTATTAATTGATTTTAAATTAAAACTACTAAAAATAAAATTTTGTATCTATTATATAAAATATACGCAACATTAAATAAACAAATTTTTTACTTATAGGTACTTTTATAAATAATGTAAATGTTTTGATATTATAAGATAGTATGATGTAAGTGAATAGGTACTATCAGTGTATGTGTTGAGATCTACTATCGTGGACCCCCATTTTTATTTCATGGACCCCCAAATTTTTTTCGCTGACGTAGACCCCTTTGCAAGTTGTCTTAGACCACTTTGGGAATCACTGATACAGATCTTGCCTTGTTTCATGGTCCGATGTCCTAAAAAAACATTATAAAATATTTTAAAGAATCTCATTGTGGTTTATAACCATATAATTTTATTTTAAGAAGAACTGTATGAGTTACTTTAAATTTAATATTAAATAATCCCGCAAAACATACTCATATCGAGTAGTAGGCAATAAATGTAAAAATAATTTATGTCAGATAAGTTAATATTTATTACATTACTTAACTCAGCTTACTAGAGTATACTTGGTAGACAAAAGTTCGTAACAACATAAATCAATGTATTAAACTAAATACAAAGCTACTACTTAATACACAAAACTACAGCCAAGTTCATTAGACTACTTCTAATATTAGAACATAATAATTATAGAATGATACAGTAATAAAACATCGATACAGTATACAAAGCTACAACCGTGCTAGAGACTACAGCCCAGTTCAAAAGACTAACAATAATCAAGACACACACAACTACGTACGCAAAGTTACAACTGTGCGGGCGACTACATCCCAGTTCAAAAGGCTAAAACTCAATAATCGAGACACCGACTACTCAGTCCACAAAGTTACAACTGTGCCAGAGACTACAGTCCAGTTCAAAAGGATAAAACTCAATTATCAGTGCTTATGCACCGAATTATAGCTTTAACTCTGTGGGGGAGACTACAGTCCAGTTCAAAAGGATAAAACTCAATTATCAGTGCTTATGCACCGAATTATAGCTTTAACTCTGTGGGGGAGACTACAGTCCAGTTCAAAAGGATAAAACTCAATTATCAGTGCTTATGCACCGAATTATAGCTTTAACTCTGTGGGGGAGACTACAGTCCAGTTCAAAAGGATAAAACTCAATTATCAGTGCTTATGCACCGAATTATAGCTTTAACTCTGTGGGGGAGACTACAGTCCGGTTCACCAGACTACAACTTAGTTTATAAAACTTTGCAAATAGACCTACAATCCAAAGCACAAGACTACGACTAATAACATAATGACTATGTGGTGATTTAACTATTATCTTTGTACGAAGACGAGTATAGACTAGGCCAGGGGTAAGCAACCTTTTTAATCTAAATTTAAATTTTAAAATTGGCGGGCCGCACAATAAGTAACATTTATTGACTAAACTATAACCTTTTTTTAATAAACTTTATTTGTTATAAACATTACAATTAAAAATAAATATAATAAAAATAACTTTTCATATAAAAATTCAGTGTAAAAAAAAAGCGCAGACACGTTGCGTTCGTATTGCATGTTCACAAACAAGTCGCTGTATGAGTAAATTGTCGCAAGCAAATAGTTTCGGTTACGTATGTAGTACCGCTTTATTGTAATTAATTTTAAAACAATATGTTGTTGGGGGAAAGTGGCCAGAAAGTAGAAAATTGAGACAAAAAAATAACTGTAAACAAGATGTCATTACCGTTTTAGGATAGTAGTATATGGAGACTATATAAAAAGAAAAATTTATCCTAGATGTGAAGGATACTCATAGATAAAAGAGGAAAATCGGTTAAATGCAACAGCTCTACAAAAAGGACGAAGGATTAAAAGTTAGGAACTGCATATCATTGTTTTAGACCATATACCACCATTTCAAAGCATAGACCTCCTCCTAAGATGTCTATGTCTAGAAGGCAAGTTATATATATATATATTCATTGTTTATTATAAAAAAGGTTTTATTTTTTAAGATTGAATTACGAAAGATTATATGCATTATAAAGTATGTTTTGGCAACTGGATGATATTAATATATTAAAACAAAAATACACAACCGCACATAAAATCACACATTCAAGATGGCGTCACGATACCCTAACATTGACACATAAAATGGCCGCCATTAAGATGGCGGTGAGTTAGTTTTGTGACATCAACCGATGTTGCTTTGATACATTAGTCTACTCTTAATTGGACTGCATCTAGATTCTGATTAAACGAAATTGCCAGCTTCGAGTTTTTTTTACTTTTTCAGCTTCTAGCTCAAGAACAAACTAATTTATCTTACATTTCTCTACAGTGTCGATATACGAGTATTTCACGTTGCTTGTTGTCCGCCATCTTTCATTTGATCAGAGAAAACTATTTGATTATTTTTCTTGTGTTATTTGGAAAATTTTGAAATGTGGAGGGTGGGAGGCCACGTGGCAAGGTTGAAGAGGCAAGAGGAAAATGGAAGGCTTTGGAGGAGGCTTTTACCCTAGGGGGGTCCATACAAACGTAGTACAAAATGATCAAAAGTATTGTTTAAAATTTACTAATTTGAAGTAATTTGTATGGAATTAAATAAAGCTTTATTTACTATTATTATTATCTTTTATTATTTATGAAACCGAACCTTGAAGAATGACCAAGAAGCATGACCGCTTGGGTTTTATCAACAAGTTCAAATTCAAAAATGACTAGATTTGTACACAAACGAAATTAAACGACATCGTCCAGCGAAAGCCTTAAGGACGACTACGAACCGGAAAACGCAGCTTAGGGCGTCGGGACGTCGTTCATCTAAGTTGCCTTTTCATATTCAGCCTTTCCATAATCAGTTGATATAATTGTATACTAGGGGTTCAATTCGACAACAGAACAGCCTTCCGAGCCAGTGGTAGATTCCAGTTGGGCTAAATTTGCCGAGATTTTATATTGATTGACGATTTGAACAGATAGAAAAACATATTTGATTGTTTTTAATATGGATTCCAAATAATACATACTATATTTTTACTTGCTGCAAAGAGGATGCATAATAATTATTTCTTATATATTTTCTTTTCTCTACAGTATATGATAAATGAAAATTATATAAATCTACAAATTTTTAAAATGATGAAGGGGACGGCTTTTTTAGAATTGGCATGTGGTAGTGGCAGTAGGCCGAATATATTAAATAGAATTGATAGCATCCGGGGCTTTGAGATGGAATGAAGACCAGGGATCAGTATAAATGACCTTATTAAAGTCATTGGAAGACGCTTGGCTTGGAACAGCTTCATTAGGTCCTTTTGATCCAACAGATCTTTAGGTTCCATGTAAAACATGTTTGTATATATATATATGTATATGTATATATATATATATATATATTTATATATATATATATATATGTATATATATATATATATATATGTATGTAAATGTGTTTGTTTATTTGTATGTGTGTAATATGTATTTATTTGTAGTAGTATTTTTTAATGTACGTCTAGTAGATGATGATAATCCTATATATATAATACACTAACTTTGATTTGTGTAACATTCTATCCCGAGAATTGAGCCCGCGACCTAAGATAGCAATTCCGAATCCTTATCGCTGCGCTACCACTGCTCAATGCGATCTCGTCGATAAGTATATAAAGTATTAAAATGATTAAAATGATCACTTAAAGAGATAATCTTTGTCAAATCATAAAAAAAATGTCAAGCTGCCAGCGGTCGTATTTAGTTGTAAAAAATAACCTCGCATTCGGTTGACGCTCGAAAAACCTACAGCGAACCTTTTTGAATTTATTTTTCCATGATGTACATTTCACTCTTTTCTTTGGTCAGAAAATGACAACAATAGATTCAAAGGCCGCTGTTTGTTTTTTTTTTTTTTTTTTCAATAACTATTCGAATTTCGAATGACGTCTGTGTACTTATTAATATTAACAAAAACGCTAAATATTTTATTATCTATATCTCTGTATAGTTCATGTTTATACTGAATAAATTGTGTCATAGGCTGTCTGTCGCAGTAGAATATGATTTTTTTATTTAGTATAGACACTATGCTACATTTTAATTCATGTTGATTTACGAAAAAATTAAAGTATCACACATTTTTTGCTCATAAAAAATGTTTGTCTTTTGGAATAGACAAAACTAGAAAATAAAGAATAAATTAATAAAACGTATTTCAAACTGATCACTGTATCGAGGATGATTAGAAGTGTAAAAGCCTTAAAGCCATTTGCTGGCACATGAGCTTTATTGTAACCTGTTTAAAGCCTTTATAATCCGGATGCAATGCCATGACTTAAGTTATTGCAAAATTATTACACACATTATTACACACACACATATGTTTATCTTAATTTATATTATATATTAAGATAACATGTGTGTGTGTGTGTGTGTGTGTGTGGCGTGCGTGCGCGCACGTGTGTGTTCGTGTATATTCTTAGCATCCTAACAATCTTTTCACTCTATATTTCTCGAAACACTACATCGACTTCACGATTAAACGTCATGGAGACAAATAAGATACGTTTAACAAATTATAAGTAAGAAGGAAATAAAAACGCATAAATTATTTCATCTTTAATTCACATTTATAAATTCTTCTCCATTTTATTCTAACGATAGACGTCCATGACCAACGTATAGTCCTTTGCCCGCCACCTTTGAGAAACTCAATAGCTTGCTTATAAATAATTAACTTCTTTTCTTCGCTATCTTTATCACAGTCTTGACAGATTGCTAGGTTTGCATCGATCAAAAGATCAAAGGCAAAAGCAGAAGGCAAAAGCCTTATACAACATACCTCTATTTTTAATTATAAAATTCTACAAATGATAACATTCATAAAGGACCCATATTCTATTTTTAATCTTTGCTTCCATTTAAAGCACTGAACAGTCCATCGATCCATCAGTCCGAGCTTTTGACGTATTAGGGACATAAATTGAGTAATATTCGGTGCGTGAATCATGGTACACGCTGTACATACGTAGAAAATAGACCAAATTCCGTCCGAGATCACTAAAAGCGAGAGAATCAGAATCTACATCGATATATGACGTTATAAGTATATATATATCACACTGTAATGTTAAAAATAATAAAATATTTATATTTCACTATTATTTAAACATAAACAACCTTTCCGCAAAATTTAAAAATTATTTACAAGGTTTCTTTATAAATACTGAAAGAATTAACATTTATGTATTTTTTTGATATGATATCAATTATCACTGAAAGAAATTAAATATTTTATCAGCGAAGCCTCCGACGCCTGTCGCGCCTGATGTTAAGCGATGACGAGAAGAAACCTATTCACTCTTGTCTTGAAGACTCCTAAGTTATATTTGTCTTGAAACAATGACGTCGAAAGGTCGTTCCACTTCTTGGCTGTTCGCACCAAAAAATAATATTTGCAAAAACGTTTTTTTTATGGCCCCCGCTATTGGGGTCCTTTCGTTCTATCTCCATCCATCACCTTATTCTTTAGTTTTTGCAATTTTCATTTTTGTTTTATTTTGCAATATTTGATATACGTACATATTATTATTGCTTACAATTATTTTTTATTTCATTTACAGTTTTCTTACATTTAAACTTTTATTCCTATTTATTATTTGTACAGCGATTCTCTTACACAACTTAAGGAAGTCAGGACGTGTCTCGTCTTCCTCAAAACAACCTGCGGTCATTGAGGTTGCATCTATTCGTACTTTGCACCGGTACGAACACATCCTGTCTACTACCGGCGCTCCCCGCCTCGACCTGCTTCCGCCTGACCAGTCCTGGAAGATTGTGCGGCTGCTTATCACCACCATCAGGGGAGTACCGACCTGCGGTGTGAAATCAGACTAGGCCTTCTGCCCACTATCCTATTATTAGAAAGATATTCTGAAGCCGAATTCGTTGTTTTTTTTACCTACACCTACTACGGTTTACCTATTACGGTTTTAGGCATTATACTCATTTCCTCAAGTAAAATATTACTTTGATCGCCTTCTTAATGCGAACAGTACGTGGGAGGATCTTTTTTTGTCACAAATTAAAGGACAATGATTACATTGTACCTTATTTATAGTCTGGTACACGAGCAAACGAATGGAAAATTCCTTTAAGTGAATTTCGCTCCGTATTTACTACAGTTCGGTTCACTTTATCATCTCAATCCTATTGGTGCGATTATAAAAAAAAACACCATGGAATATTCATGTAAGATTGTGCCGTATCAGGCTGTATATGGAAGGTGAAAGAAAAGAGCAACTCGGCAACAGAAGAAGAATATATTTATTTAATTAAAATGGGTAGTGGGCAGAAGGCCTGGTCTGATTTTGCACCGCAGTTCTGTACTCCCCTGATGGTGGTGGTAAGGTGGTGGCAAGTCGAGAGCAGGGAGCGCTGGTAGTTCACAGGATGTGTTGATTCCGGTGAAAGGTGATATAAATTCAACCTCAATGATAGTAGGAATATTTTAGTATTAAACTGCGAATAAATGTCAGTTATGATATACATATATAAATATATGTACAATTTGCTCCGCTGACAGTAAACCCGGAGATGGCTTGCAAGGTGAAAAATTCCAAATTTAAATTTAATATCATCTTTTTTTATTATAACGTTATATGTAGCCAGATTAAGTGCGTTCAAAAGTTTAACACGATACGTATTTGTTTATTTTTTTAATACTCTTTTACGTAACAGAAAGGAATACATTGTTATATTAAATAAAAAGAATACAATAGGCAAATTTATCACACAAGGAAAATTGTCATAGACAACCATAGAAGAAGCGGGAGAAGGACAAGTAGTGGCTAATCAACGTGTTCAATGTAGGAGATAGTTTATAAATATAAGTATATGGGATGATTTGTTTTAGTTGTAAAAGCTAAAGTACATACATTTATATTGATCATAACTAAGCAAAAAGCTTTACAGCTTTCACACTTATTTTGAATCATTCTGTATATAGTTGTCGCTCTGAAATACGTTACATTTATATTTTTCTACTAGAATTCTACAGTTGAATAACTTCTACCAGTATAGAGTGTACAGGGACAGATGATAAATAGTAATTATTTTAAAAATATAATAATAGTGGCGAATACGGCAACCGCCTCGCAGATACTGGCGCACTACCTGAAGATGCAAATATGAAGTAGCTTTGAGGAAGATATTGCACAATGCGTAATGTTAAAAACTGGACATTATTAGTGTGTATTGATAATAAATAGTTCAAGGTTTAAGTTGGGAAATAGTTTAAGGAGAAATTATAATAACTTAGCTTAGTTAACGCTGTGATCTGCAAAAATTTGTGCGAAAAATGATTTTTTTTTTATGGAAAAATTTAACGTTAATGTCTGTGGAATATAGACTTTAATAAAAATATAGTAATTCTAATTTTAAAACACTTTTTCGTAGTTTATTTTTATAGCGCTATTAATTATTTTTTGGGTAATGTATATATTGTCACAAAGGCAAGAAACGTCAATATAGCTGTCACCCAAAAAACCTTTAAAAAAGATTCAAGAAGTTTGTATGACTAAAATCCATTAGAACGAATATCTAAATTATAGTTTTGTAGTAACTGCAGAGGTTTTATACTGCAGCTTGCAAGAAAATTCACAATGTCATTTTAAACTTTCAAATATCAAAATTATTACATACTAGTATGCTCGTTGACTACAAAAGCTGATACTGGGCGCATTCTAAGTCAGTCTATATTCCGAAGAGAAGTGAGAAACATGAAGACTCTTGATAGAAGGTAGGGAAAGAGAAGCTGTGGGCAGAATCGCTGCCAGTTTCGTTTCCCGAACTCTAGAACATTCTAGAACATTAAAAGGCGTATTTAGAGAGTTTGCGTTTCTCTATCCCCTACCCACGGTCATGACATATATGTATATCTATAGAATATACACGGATATCAAAGTTAGTCCAAGAGGATCGATTGATAGAAGGGTCAAGTTTAATTACATTTGTAATCGAATCCATCCGAACCTCTGCCGGCTTGCGTGCATGCAATCAACTCCAGATAACGAATCAACATTATTTAATCAATGCAAACTTAAATATTAAACTTACAGAATCGATTAAAGTTAATGGAAATTTTTACAATTATATGTATCAAGGTCTTAACAAAGATCATCTATAAACAAATTCACAAACCTATCAGACAGTATTGATAGTTAATATTAAATTAACAATCGATATTTCATTATCATTTCGAATGTATTTGGCTGGGCATATATTAGGAAGACCGGAAAAGTAATGTCGCTTAAAGTTAAATTCACACGACTACATTTTTAACAAGTTTTTTATTTCTAATCAACAATATATTCACCTTCGTTATCAAAGACCTTTTGCCATCTAGTATAAAAATTTTCAATGCCGGAGCAGTAAAAGTAAGAAAAAGACCAATATTTAGCCACTTCCGCACATACAGTGGTAGTCGTGTAATAAAGTGCACTGCCCGCCAGCCCGCTGATAAATGCGTATGCGGCAAACAATGCGAATCACACAACCGCCACCGCCAAATTACTCAACACGTGTTTCACCCCTCCACGGGGCATCTTCAGGAGTTATGTTACACCGATTAGTGCCAAACACAGAGTGAGCTCAGTCTGTTGCCGCTTGTTATTTATATGGGCATATAAATAACAAGAGGCTTTCACTTCATTGCTCGACTACCACTGCGTGTGCGGAAGTGGCTAAATATTGGTCCTTTTCTTACTTAGGATGGACTTCCGCGAGGTAACGTCTGATTCCATTAAATATTTAGGAGCAGTAAAAATCAATCGGTTTTTCTGTATTATATGTCGACAGAAACGACATTACTTTCCTGTTCCCCCTAATACTTTCTTTACAGATATTCCATGGGACCGCTTACAAAGCTCCTCTGCCCATCTACTGGATGTAGTTGCTTACCAGTTCGTTGTCACCACTGAATCTTATAAACCCAGCAACCATCTAAGCGTCATATAACTTGTCCACTCTCACAACCTACAAATTCTCTTTGCTATGACAATATCTTTCGTCTACGGATCATTCTTGATTCGATCTTGAAAAGATAAGACCAAACTGGCATTTTGACAAAGTATTCTGTAAATAAGGATAAGAATTTCGTATATCATGTCAAATTGAATAAAATTCAATAGAACCTACGTAATTTATTATTTATTATTTATTTTTACGGAAGAGTTTCGCTTTAAATTTCGTTTCTAAATAGAAACTATAAACTACAAATATATAATAAAATAATGATTACATGATTTTGATTTTCAAAATTTGATTATAAAAATTTGTTAATTTTCAATTAAATTAGTTCTACTTTTTTACTCATATAACAGTAAACTGTGTAGTAAATTATTTGTTGACTTGGCTCATATACGCATCTTAATTTGTTTAAACAAATGTTTATGCTCAAATAAATATTATCTATTTATTTGAAAGATTTAAAACAAAAATATGACACTATTTTGAAGAGAGAGAGGTCTATATTCGTGTAACTCGTTTAACTTTAAAAAAAAACACTAGCAACGTCCTAACAGCGAACGTCAATCCGCTTGCCGCCATTTTTATCACACATCCACAAAAAGAAAATGGATGTCAATCAACGTGGTGTAATTTTAAAAATTGAACGTATTCAGAATTCGAACATGTTCTACGAACGCGTTCGAAAAATCGAATAACTAAGACTGACCGCAGAGGTTGCATATTTATAATTGGACTGTGCACTTCAAATGGATGCGATTTTCTTTATTACTAACAAAACTCTTCAACGAAATGCAGATAATATCATCATCATATGAGCTGATAGGCGCATCACCTCAATGATCAGTCTTCTCACGACCCAAGACCGCAATTCCCGCGACTCTTCTACCACAACGTCCGTTGGCTACACGAGCACTGCCGTTTCAGATGAACAATTTATCCAGCTACATCATCGACCTTGTCTCTGAAGGAATTCATCAGGCAAAAAGATTTTTTTTGAACAGAAAGATCTAGAATTTCTCGGTGCCTTTAATGCACGGAACGGCAACAAATATCGACCAGAATATATGCCCTCCTATGACTTCAACTAGATCTAAGAAAAGGACATCACTCAAAGTCACGTGACCGATCACTTGAGCGATTTTTTTTGGTTAGGGTACGCGTAAGTTATCATCATCTACTAAGTAAAATCGCATATAAGTTGAGTGGTAGTGGGTGGGAGGTAGTATATAAAGGGCAGAGCGGTGAAGAGTTTATATAGTTCACGGACCCCTCCGTTCCGTGAACTCGTTTCCGATGAAGCTGTAAAAGCCGCAAGGTTAACAGCAAAAATATTTCTAGAGACTATGGACTATAGACCAGAGTTCCCCAAACTTTTTTGTGTCGTAGACCACTTGCCATGTTTTTCCGTGTTGGGTAGACCCCCTACTTACCTGATATTGATTTCCTGTAAATTTCTAACTGTAGTGAAGTTTAATGTTAAAAACTTAAAGGAAAAATGTTAATTTATACATTTATTAATTGAATTTAAATTAAAACTACTCAAAATAAAATTCTGTATCTGTTATGTGAAATATACGTAAAACTTTAAATAAAATAACATAAGCAATAAGTCAATATTTTTAGTGAGAAGGATGAACCTGATGCTTTAATAATAAATTATCAACATTTGGCGTCAATTTTGTAAGGGTTAATCTTAAATCTCCTCGGCTAATGATGTCCAGTCTGTTTCTTTTTTTTGTTAGGAGATTGGTAACAGCGCTGAATCCCCTTTCCACTAGGTATGACGAGATTGAAGACTGCGACTCCCAGGTCAAGTTCAAAATGTATTGCGACCACAAAGCTAATACCAACATCTTACAACTTACACAATTTTATAAACATATATAATAATTTTTTTCTTCATAGGTACTTTTATAAATAATTTAAATGTTTTGATATTATAAGATAGTATGATGTAAGTAAATAGGTACTATCAGTGTATATGTTGAGATCCACTATCGTGGGCCCCCATTTTCATTTCATGGACCCCAAAATTTTTTTCACTGACGTAGACCCCTGCAGGTTGTCATAGACCCCTATGGGTCGATATAGACCACTTTAGGAATCACTGGTCTAACATCTCCAGAGAATTTCCGTGGAGGGGTGAAACACGTGTAGAGTAGATTAACGGTGGTTTTGTTTCGCATTGTTTACCGCACGCACACTTATCAGCAGGCTGGCGGGCGGTGCACTTCATTCCACGACTACTGCTATATAGCGGAAGTAGCTATATATTAGTCCCTTTCTTACTTAGGATGGACTTCCGCGAAGTAACGCCTGAATCTATTAGATATTACATCTTATGGGTGGATTCAAAGTCATAATTTACGATCTAAATTTGAAAATCGAATTGAATGTTCCTTATTCAAGGTTAAATATAGACTAATGTTGTCGATTAACATTGTTTCACACGCCCCATACAACCAGCGGACGCGTTTTCAAAAGGATCGATTTATCGCGAGTTGCAGTGTCTAATTAAGCTCACCCATCATTCAGACCCGCTACTCAATTTACCGGAATAATTGCGTTTCGAGTGAGATATAAATCACTCAAGTCCCTTACATTTTTAGTAATCAATTTTATTAATGCCATACGAACAGTCGTAGTCTAGTGGTTACTGATACAATCTTACAATTCCACAACGCAAGTTCGATTCTCGTGAAACAATATAATTTAATTATAATGTTTATTCAGAATCATTAACAGTCGATACAATAAAAATTACATGTATTCTAGATAAACACATCATGACAGAGCCATATATTAACTTGATATAATTAAAATGTAATAAAACAATTATTTTTACATCGATATATTCTTTCCAGATATTTGGTAAATATATGAAAACTGGTGATCATCGTTCGTGCAACCGATTGCCGTTGTGATCGAAAGGTTCATAGTGGCGACCACGAGCTGCTAGACGAGGCGTGGGGAAACCCCCCCCCCCTCTGGATAGACCGACCATATAGTCAAGAGCCCAAGAAGTCGCTGGAAGTGGGCAGCACAACACCGGTCGTAGTGGCTTTTAAGGAAACCTATTCCTTGCAATGGAAGTATATAAGCTGAAAAAGAAGATACGATAACTGATGATCAATATGTATATTGGCGAAAATATGCCAGTCTGTATTCTACAGACTGCATCCAATGTGCAGAAGAATGACACTAAAAATTCCTCCAAATGATTTCTTCCATCGAACACATGGTTAAGAACCATTTACTAGACCTGTAATTATCTATCTGTTATTTCATTTCTTTTTCTTCTTCTGTTTCTTTCTGAGGCAAGTGCGATCGAACCAATACTGATCGAAGTCAGTTAAATGTTTTTATTTATTATATGTATTAAACCTTATTTATTATAAGTATATATGTTATATACATATGTATGTATGTTTATGTTCGTTTGTTTGCAAATATGTATTTTTTGTACACGTAAACTACCTATTATTAGTACTTTTACCTTTTCCATACTAGGGTTGTCTGTAAGAGATTGCCTTGTGTGATAAGACCGCCCATTGTACATTTTTATATTGTTGTAAAACTTATTAAATTTATCTTAACGTGTACAATAAAGAATATTAAATAAAATATAACGCACGGATTCACGACATCCGCACACACTTGAATCTCTTCCACCCGCATCAAGTATTTTGCTAATGCTTTTACAGAGTGAACAGCCAAGGACTAAAACAGAGTTCCCCAAACTTTTTTGTATCGTAGACCCCTTGCCATGTTTTTCCGTATTGGGTAGACCCCCTACTTACTTGATATTGATTTCCTGTAAATTTCTAACTGTAGTGAAGTTTAGTGTTAAAAACAAAAAGTAAAAACACATGCTAATTTATACATTTATTAATTGAATTTAAATTAAAACTAATCAAAATAAAATTTTGTATCTGTTATGTAAAATATACGTAACATTAAATAAACTATAAATAAAATAACATAAGCAATAAGTCAATATTTTTAGTGAGAAGGATGAACCTGATGCTTTAATAATAAATTATCAACATTTGGCGTCAAGTTTGTATGGTTAATCTTAAATCTCCTCGGCTAATGATGTCCAGTCTGTGGACCCCCGTTTTCATTTCATGGACCCCCAAATTTTTTTCGCTGATGTAAACCCCTTGCAGGTTGTCATAGACCCCTAGGGGTCGATTTAGACCACTTTGGGAATCACTGGACTAAAACAATCTACTATTCCCATTGTTTCCAGCCAATTATAACAAGTCTTCAAGATAGAAGTGAATGGGTATCTTCTTGCAAGCGTATACCATTGTACAGAGGTCAAATTCATCGCCTATATAAAAAAAACATGCTCCTAAAATCGCTAGTATGTCTAGAATACTCTTTTGTGTGTTTTGACATTCTCATGACATATATAAATGGTCAGTGTAAATATATACCAACATAAATAAATATATTCATTACTTCATAACATCACCATTGATCGTACTTTCAGGAGGACAGTGGTATAATTAAATATTTAACACGATTACTGCGTTATTTTCAAAAAACTATGAGTTTGTTGTTTCAAGAAGATAACGTAATTATTAAATTTTTCTGTACTGCGTATGACACCCATAAAGGCTTCTATATTACTTTATTAAGCCATCGAATCAATTTCAATCATATACAAGAAACTTTGAACAATTCTTATGCTCGAATGTAAAATGAATTTGTTCGAAAATCGGGCGGTTTTTCAGACTTCCTAGCGCAATCAAAATCACGAAACATTCTCCTAAACCTCGTGTATGGTATTAAAGTAAAGAGTGTTGAGCGGTCTCAATCAGCATGTAAATTCGCCAAGTTCACGAGATCGTTGGCGGCGGTGTGTTGGTCTGAATCAAAACAATTTACATGCTAATTGACGCCGCCCCAGTCGGCCTCCTTCGGCCGCTAATTAACAACGTACGGGACCGAAACGCTTCAGATATCGTAACGTAGTCTAAATAACTGTGAAAATCGAGGCTGTAATATGTATATAATATGTTTACATTGCAATAAAAGCACAGAAAATAGCAAAATAAGGTGTCATAAAACACTACGCTTGCTGGGGCATATATATACAAACATATGTGTGTGCGTGTGCTTGTGCGTGTTCGTGTGCGTATGAGTGGATCATTTCTAGTTTTAATCTATTTTATATTATAAGTAATTTTTTGTCTCTTCTCTGCTTTGCTAGGTGTATAGAAGGATTTACCGTAATCTCCATGCTTAGCAAGAGATTTGGAAATTGCAGTGTGGTATTATGGTACGCAGATGATTTTGCTGCCCACCCTCTGGCAACTTGTTTGTTAGCAATCGCAATCCTTTATAATTAATGTACAAAGTGTGAATTACATAAGATTGTAACCCGACAATCAAGCGCAAGACTAATATATATGGACTCTAAGTTGGATAGAGTTTGTATTGTGTGGAGGGAGGCCAATTTAAATCCGCTTGGCCAGACAGGACTTTGCTTGGGACACTAGGACCCCAAGCCTACAAGCCTACCGCGTGCTCTGCAGTATCGAGGTGGACACGGTCTCGGCCCAGCTCTTCACGGGGCACGGAGGGTTCTCTGAGTACCTCCACAGGTTCAAGCTCAAGGAGGACCCCTCGTGCTTCTGTGAACCGGCCGTGGACCAGACCGTGATCCACCTTGTGGCCCAGTGTCCCGCATTCGGGGGACTCCGGCTCGAATTCGAGTGCCGGTCTGGCGTAAAAATCAGGGAGGAGTCAATAGCCTCCCTGATAAGCGGAATAGATAAAAACTCATTCATAGCCCTCTGCAAAACAATTGCAAAATGTGCCATTAAAAGGAACAAAACGCAAACACAATAAATAAATAGAAAATAGATAAAAAAGGATAAAATTGAACCAAAGTGATACATAAAACTGTGATAGAGAATAATTATAGGATAAGTAATAATGTAAAATAAAAATGTACAATAAAAAAAATGTAAAATGAAAATGTAATAACAAAAGAGGAAAGAATGAAAGATTGAACAGAGTAAAAGAGAAAGATAGAAGAACTGTAGCATGAAAGATAGATAATAGACCGAAAGAGACAATAAAGTACGAAAGAAGAGAAAGAAAATAAAAAAACTATGTGAAAAAAATAAATTGCAAAAAAAGTCCCTGTTCCACCATAAATAGGGAAACGAGAGACCCCCAATAGCGGGGGTCATAAAAAAAAACCCCGACAATCAAACCCGTGACCGACTATCGCAGGTCTCAGTCCCTTGGGATACCTCTGCTCTCTAGACTACCACTGCTTGATCACATAATATGTAATAACCAGTAATCTAAAATATTAAAGATAAATATTACATTTGAAGTTATTATTCCATTGACGCGCATACAAAATAGGTAATTTTCGAACTGCTGACGAAACCAGCCATGGAAATACTATAAGACGAAGTTAACCGCACGTGAATCACGGAACTGCCTAACTTCGCCCGTGAGAGACTCCTTTAAGAATGACAACGTAATAATTTCATTTCACAATTGAAATTAGCTACATTAAACATGACTTTGTATTTGTGATTTAAATTTGTGTATTATAAAATGTTCTTTTTCTACCTTCATTAACTTTTTAATATTAAATCAGAGTTCCCCAAACTTTTTTATGTCGTAGACCCCTTGCCATGTTTTTCCGTGTTGGGTAGACCCCCTACTTACCTGATATTGATTTCCTGTAAATTTCTAACTGTAGTGAAGTTTAGTGTTAAAAACTTAAAGTAAAAACACATTAATACATTTATTAATTGAATTTACTTATTAATGTATGTGTTGAGATCCACTATCGTGGACCCCCATTTTCATTTCATGGACCCCCAAATTTTTTTCGCTGACGTACACCCCTTGCAGGTGGTCATAGACCCGTAGGGGTCGATATAGACCACTTTGGGAATCACTGTATTAAATGTTAATATTTACGTTGCTATATGGATTCAAAACGTAGTCGCTTACGGTGGACCTCATAAAAAGGTTCAAGGTCACACAGAGAACAATTGAGAGGTCTAAGCTCGGAGTTCCACTGCGGAGATCGTATCAAGGATTACGAGGATCTGCTCATATCTGATTTGATCTCGCAGAAGAACCAAAGTTGCACACGTAGCTCGAAGAATTGCTCGTCTAAATAGGCAGTAGGAGGGGCAAATAGCTCGTGCAACCCATAACCGTTAGAAAGCCTTCTACTTAGTTATATAAGTTAAAGTAGCAATACCTAAAGTACATATATCTTAATTCTCAGAAGCAGTGATTTAGGATTTGATCACAAATCTAATTTAACTTATGCCAAAGTATTAAACAATCTTGAGAGACAAACTCCCAAATGCAACGCGCGTTCATTTGTTATTTGATTAAATAGTATATACGCGAATTCTTCTTTCCATCTTACGTTGACATATGGCCACTCTATCTCCATCTCTTTTCCTCAATTTAGTTTACTATACCATAGATAAAATATTAATTAGTTTTTGAACTAAATAAACATTTATAAATCATCATTTAAAAATAATGATTACAAAAAAAATTACATTACACAAGTTTCAATACATGCAAAATAAGTTTTAATATATTTTTCGAAATAATTCTTACATCATTTGACCAGTCGAACTCTACCACAAATAGCATGGTTTACCACATATATGTGTTTGTTGAAATTGCTCGTTTAATGAGCTGTATCATATTATGCCCAATTCTGGCATATGTGGTTACGCGAAGTATTTTTAATTTCAAAACCCTGATCGATATTATCTCTATATGATCAGTGGCCTTGAGAGTGATTCACTTAAACATTATATTTTCATATATATGTCAACGCCAATTCTGTATATGAATAGTGATTAATATTGTTTTTACATGCATAATAGCGGGTGTTAATAAATGGCAGTTGTACATAGTATTCTTAATTAGTGTACTATTTACAATTTCGATCCGAACACAACGGTGGCGACATTTCCGATGGTCCGAATTCAAATCGACATTCGAATTTCAATTCGATATTATATATTATATTTACATAAATAGCATATATATATATGTATATAAATTAATAAATATATATATATATATATATATATATATATATATATATATATATATATATATATGTTAACGTAATGATAATATGTTAACATAAGGTGTTTTTATGACTATTTCCCTTCCCAATTTGATTTTACCTATACATTTTTTTTTGCCCTTTTTTATTATTTAATATTAACACGTTCACTGCGGCTTGAGGTTGATTCAGCCTCATGGTAGACTTTGCACTGGTGCGGCGCGTAAAACTCGTGTTTTCTCTCTAGTGCGGCAGCTGTTTACACTCAACCGTATGAGGTATGACAAAGCTAAAAAACAAATATAGCTTTCTTTATGTCTGCGAAGCATTGACTCAATATTGTAAAAAAAATAATTGAAACATGAGGCAGAAAAGGCCTCAACCGCACTACTAGGAAGTTCAGCTTGAGGCTGATTCGACCTCAGCCGCACCAGCTGAAAGTTCTTCAAAATTGGGACCGCAGTGAACATGTTAATTAGTTTCACATTCCTTTATTAATTTATATATGCACCGCCTAACGGTTAAGTGGTAGAAAAGGCCTTTAGGTATTAAATTCGCTTTTATATGTAATGTATAAAAAATATTTAAATAAATAATATTAGGGTGCCTTTTTATATACACGAAGTTAAAATTTCAAGCGCACGGGAGAGGTTTCGATGCAAATTGGAGATGTCCGACCTGCTGACTCGCCTGGAATGACGCCATCTCGTTACCGTTTATGACCATATTCAGTTCAAATGGAAGGTAGAAAAATATTTTGAACTATTAGTTTATTATTATTATCATCCATTTAGGACCATTTACATCGACTAGTAAGTCGATAGATTTTCAATAAGATTGCAAGTGTGATACAAAATGTAAATATCAGAAACAAATTCAAATTTTGTATAACTCATCGACTAAATCTTTCATTAAGCAATTTACACGCTTTCAAAATAGGTCGTAAATAATTTTCAGAGTTCCTTTTGATAAATTAAAAAAAATCGTCCAAGAATATTTAAGTGTTAATTTTTACTATACTTTAAATGTCTTCATAGAAAATAGCACACGTTCGGAATGACATATTCGCCTTCAGACTATTTCAATAAAAAATCTTTTTGGTCCTCTAAAAATATATGTCATGTCTTTGTCAAATCTTCTTTGTTAATGAAGGGAAGAGAAAGCTCCCCCTTTGTAATGGCATGCTACATGTCAAAGCTATGGACGTTGCAAAGGCATCTTAATAAAAAAAAACACTACAACAAATGTATGTTTTTTTATGGTACATTTTTAAAATCTTTATCCTTAATAGAGTTGGTAAAACAATTAATTTCTAAGCTTTTTTATAACCTAAAATTCATTTACACTGTCATATAATTGTGTATTAGATATTTTAACTAATCGGTTATGTAACGCAATGCGTCAAATTTAAGAGACAATTTATGTTAAAAAAGAAGAAATATTTTAAATCATACCCAGAAACTTAACCTAGGAAATTACTTTGAGTCTAAAGTTAAATTAGCTGGTAAAAACCTGGATGTCTTGAATGAGGTCAGACTATATTTTACACCGGGGTAGTTGCTTACTCAGTATCAAGCACAGGGATCATGTATCACACTGCTGATACCTTTAAGATGGATTAGCATAACGGTGTGCTTTCCGACTTATAGGTGATAAGTTAAGTTTCTAAGAAACTTCTCAACCATAAGTACCGCCGTAGAATATAATAGGCTGTAAATTTTTTACAGTATTAACTTAATCTTCGGAACTTCATGATCTTATCCCACCATCCCCGTTTATAGAACTGTGGAGGTCCTTGAAGCTTGCTTGGTTTTAGTTGAAGTTGATGCTGTTAGCTGTTAGCTTTTACAGATCCATCAGAACTGAGTTCAAGGAGTGGAAGGGTCCGTGAACTTAAAAATAAAACAGAAGCTACACAGATGCATTCTAGTTTTACAATGATGCTTGCACTTAGTAAATTGCTCTACTCGAGTAGAGCTGTGTAGTGTTGATGTTGTGTATATGCGGCTTCGGACGGCAGCGTGGATCACAGGCGAGCCAAGGATGGATCCAGAACCGACCTCAGTTCGCCCACGCTATTCGCGGTTAGGGAGCGGGCGGTCACTCCCTAAGAACATGTGTTGTGGTCCTTGGTACCAACCGTTTTGATACAACGTTTCTAATTCACACAGTAAGAGTATGGAACGATCTACCAGCTTCCTTATTTCTCGAGAAATATAATCCAGGTCTCTTCAGGGTCAGACTTAATAGGTACCTACTTAGTCTGCTCTCCGTCTTCATCCCATCTCATCATCTCCATCTTTGACCATCATCACTTTATATCAAGTAAGTTAGTGATCAAACGCGGACGAACGGAAGTGATAAAAAAGACTGATTTTTATTGAAGGTTTCGCTATAATTTCACTACTATCACAAGCATTAAAGCTCAGTAAAATAGTCAGTAAACTGGCATATGCTTATAATTAGATCGTAAGATATATGAAGTCAACCAAGACATACTCGGTGCTTTTACCCCCAATTGCGAGATCATTTACAAAGCTCAATCTAAACAATAAAAAAGCATACAACATAATGTAACGTATTTATCTATAGGTAAAGATAACCTGGATGATAAAATTAAAATAAGTTTAAAGCGAAGTGAATTAACATTCTACCCAAGTTTCTTAATCGGGCAAGTTTGCAACTCTCCCCTGCACCGGCGACTGGCTTGCAAAGTGCCCGCGAAGAATAAAGAGATTGTAGGCGGCGCGTAGCGGGCAACACTGTTAACTTTAATTAAACGCGATAACGAACTGTTTGTTACTTCTGTCTTCTATTACTGCGATATTTCAACTGGCAACACAATCGTGTGCTGTCGTTAAATGTCAGCTTGACGTACGTCAGTGTCTTGGCAAGAAAAATGTAATCAGTCAGTCAAAGTTTTTGTAAATTGTGCGTAGCGCGACATCTTAATATAGCTAATAGTTTGTTATATAATTATTATCTCTAATTTCGGACATCATTGGCAAGATCCGTATATGGTTATACACGGGATTTCTCGACGAAATAAGGAGATCTGTAAACGGACGAAAGTCATCGACTTAGAACAGGGGATTGGCAAATGGCGTGCCAACTCTGCTACTGAAAATAAGGCTCCCGTATACTTTACATAGGACCAGTTGTAAACAACCTGCGTTCAGCGCCATCTAACGACTTTAACAAGATCTTGTCCACCTTATAGATAGACGTCATACGCTGAGCTCGCTTTCTTATTATATAATAAAGAAATAAATCAGTGACAAATGTAACATTTAAATTAGTCCACCATTTAATACAATTAAATAATCATAAACAAAATTACAAATCCCGCTGAGTTTCCTTTTCAGTTCTTCAGTAGGCGACGCTTCACGAACTAACGTAAACATAATTTTAAACTGACGATTATAAATAATTATAATGAACACATTGAATAAAGCTATTTTGATTTAATTTTTAAATAATCAAAATCCAAGTCAAAAATGGTTCGAGGAGATTGTTTGAGGTCGGAAACCGCAATGTATTAGAGGAACCGTAAAGTATTGTCGCTTTGTAAGAAAAGGACCAACATTTAGCCACTTCCGCACATGCAGTGGTAATCGTGCAACAAAGTGCATCGCCCGCCATTCCGCTGATAAATGCGCATGCGGAAAACAATGCGAATTACACAACTACCACCGTTAAATAACTCAACACGTGTTTCACCCCTCCACGGGGCATCTTCAGGAGTTATGTTACACCGATTAGTGCCAAACACAGAGAGTCACTCTGTTTGGCACTAATCGGGCAGTGCACTTACGACTACCACTGCATTTGCGGAAGTAGCTAAATATTGGTCCTTTTCTTACTTAGGGTGGACTTTCGCAAAATAACGCCAGATTCCATTAAATATTCTTAAATTAAATTCACACGACTACATTTTTAACAAGTTATATTTATGATCAAAAATATATTCACCTTCGTTATTAACAACCTTTTGCCATCTAGTAAAAAAATTTTCAATGCTGGAGCGGTAAAAATCAATCGCTTTTCCTGTAAAATATGTCGAAAGAAACGACATTATTTTACGGTTCCCTTTATATAAATGTAATCTAACAATTATGATGGTGAAAGTTAAAATTTAAAATTTCGTCAAGCGAAATCACTACGAAGGGGTAATAAAAATTACATCTCAACCCCCGACGGGGTACGTCTGAACTTCGGACCCCGGGTTTATAGGGGTACGGCGTGTGTTGAAGCAATAAGGGCGCGAACATTACCCTTTTGAATCGTATGTCTCGCAATTTGTCAAGAGGAGACGATAAAATACGGCACACTGATGGATTTATAGTTCACTCTTGCATTTATTAAAGGATGTAACAATGTTAAAAGGTCGATTAGACCCAATCCTTGACAGATAAATGTTTAGCATGTAACTTGTAATAATCAACGACTATTGCCTAGACCCTTTGTATAATATATAACAACAAAACGAAAATTAATCTTGTAGATTCAAGAATCTTGGCCCATGTAAAAGCATGTAAAAGAGCTCTGAAGTCACCTACACGCACGGTCTATAGCGCTTGGGCAGCGACTTGAAATAAAATAACATAGCAACTAATATATAACTGAGTATTCCAGATTGTATTGTTAACATGTATAAATTTTAGCTATATTTACCCATAAGAGAAAATTGTGTAAGAAAAATTGTAAAAAATTATAAAACGCTCTCGTGCCTCGCAGCTGGGAGAAGAAAGATCCGTATCAAATAGCGGCAACTCTCTCCCAACTACCTGCGTTTAGTTTAAGCGAAAAATAAATATTGTAAAAAAAAAAACTAGCGATACAAATTAGAATTAATAAAAAAAAGTCACCTACACGCACAGTATTTTTGTCTTAAGTTTTTTGTTTTGTACTGTGACATAAATTTTTGTCTCTCTATCTAAACAAATTAAAATCATTGTAGATAATTATATATACATAAAGTTTCGTCTGGTAATCCTGGCTTGTTTGTATATATTATTTATTCAAATTAAAATTTATTTAAGTTTTATTATATTGTTCTGGATGTATATGATATAGTTTTGGTTGCAGCTATGGTTTTGAAAACGTGAGTGACTCAAATGTTAACGTTGTACGGAGAGTTCAGACCAATATACGAGATCTAGAAGCTGTGTCCTGATATATAACAAATGATGAAATACATCACCAGCTTATACCACCGAAACTTACTGTACACAATAGATGATAGTGTTAAAAGACTAATGAAACTTGGAAACCTGGAACTTGTCAAAATAAAATTTTAAATGCCTTAGAAAAGTTCGTTTTGTTAGTCTTAGAATCCTGGAACTATACAAAATATAATTTGTAAATGCCATAGAGAAGTTCAAATTTTGTTTGTCAAGATTTCAATCTATCTATAATCCTCCCAGATTATCTCCTTTAGTTCTTACGTTATCTGACTTCAATCGAACATCAAGACGGATTCACGACATGGTTAAAATCTCTTCAACCCACACTAACCATTTTGCTACTGCTTTTATAATAGGAACAGTCAAAGAATTGAACAATCTACCTGCGACATTGTTGCCAGCTACTTATAACTTGAGAGTCGTCAAATCAAGAGTGAATAGGTATCATCTAGGCAAGCATGTAGCATCGTGTACCTCGTCATTCTATAACATGAAGCTAGACTTGTAAATAAAATTAAAATAAGCTATAATTAAGAAGTTAAAAGAATAATATTGTAAAATGTAAATCTAGATTAGATCAAATCCGAGAAATAAAATTAAGACAAGAATTGTAATAGTTAAGGTATGAGGAAAGGAAAGAATGGTGTAATGAAAGAAAAATGGATGAAAGGGGAAGGTAGAAGAACTGTAGGATGAAAGATAATAAAAAATCATATGAGAAATGATTGAAGATCGCGAAATAAAAATGTCATATGAAAAAATAATTTAAAAGAAATGAAAGTCGCTAGCCCATAAATAAGTTAGAGGTGCTCGAATAGCAGGGACCACAAAAAAAAAACACGAAGCTAAACAGAGGTCAAATGATTTGTACCAAAAATATCTCCAATATCTTCTACCATACTTAAAAATTTCTCAACTAAATAATCACTTAATACATTCTCAATGTAATTGAAAATTTCCCAATCGGAATTATTTTTTCGATTGCCTTTAAAATTGGCGTCACGTAGATTTGCAGGTGACGTCGAGTGTTGATCTCGTATTAAGAAGGTTTACAATAAACTCTCGCAGGAATTTAACAATACCTGTAATTTCAATCGAATATTGCACTGATCGAAGTGGATTCGAATATTTTCGCAAACGACGAAAGTACGGATTGAAAAATAAATTGAAATTTATATTAAAAACGCTAACACATCATTGCTTCCTATGGCGAGATTCTTAAACGTATCTTCACTATCTTGATTACCTATCCAGACCAATTTTAAATCTGTTTAAAAATTTATTTGATGAACCAATGACTTCTGTCAGTATAAAGTCTAATGGAACAATTACTCCACGAAATTATTCAACAAAACTTAAATTTATAGCGTAGTTTTTTAGAAAAGAAACTTACATATCAGATAAGTGTACATTGTTCTTCAATGCATAATTAATATAGATTTCACAACTATGGACTAGATGACCCTTTAATTAAATGTGTCGAAAAGTCTCTATTGGAGTCATAAAAAATTAAAAACATCGCTCGAAGAAACAAATTAACATTGTGAAATTCGTGACTCTTATACGATTAAGAAATATGTCAATATCTGCATAACATCGCAGGCGCCCTATATAAAACATGTAAAATTATTTATTCAGATTTTTTATATCAAGTTTATTTTATTTACATTGTCACCTAATAAAAAATAATAGTGCGTGGTCGACCCATCTAAATACGAATTTGAACGATGCGCATATTCCATTTGCTGGCATGTTTTATAGCCGAGAGCATGACAAGGATTTGTTGCGTCCACGCGATATGGATTCTATTTCCAAACCTAAATTTGATTTGTTCGTTTGTCACCGGTCAGGTTTTTTTTTTTGATTTCAAAATGTAATTCGAACGAATAAAGTACCAGCAGGTTAAAAAAATAAGAACTTAGTAGATACGCAATATATTCGAAAGTTGATTTAATTAAATGGATCTAGTTAAATAGAATTACATTTGCAAGATAATTATTTTCATAGAATTGCATTTTATTTAGATTTTTTATCGTAAATCTGTATGTGTCATGGCGCGTGTTGTAAATTTAAAATTACATGAAAATACCTCATGTCTTTTGTAACAGTGGATATATCGATATCTTGACAATTTTATTTTACTTTCAAATTAATTAAAATTGTTTTACTTACGACTAATAACGACTTATAGTATCGTGTACTTCATTTAACAATAATTTATATTTTTTTAAATCAAATGCGCCATTCTTCTTTTCAGCAGATAAACGCCCACTGTAAGGCATAAAGAAGGCATTTAGATTGCCACGATGACTGTTCTTTGTCTGCTCGCATCCAGGGACTTCCCGTGAGCTTGACTATGCCCACGGTCCACCTCGTGGGCGAAGACCACGCGATGCTTATCGGCACGTGACTGCCACTCGAGAAACTTTCCGTACAACGGCCATCGGCTGCAAGAGCGATATGGCTCGCCCACTACCATTTCAGACCAGCAATTCTTCTAGCAGTCCATGATTTTGTCCAGTCCAGAGAATTTTCAATTTAAAGTAGCAGTGGCCACTTAGACCTCGTGGTTAAATCTATGTGCAACTGCTGAAATGACCACCATAATAGTGATTTGAAATTTCACGCCGGTTCTTTTCGGCAGAACTGCCTTCCGAGCTAGTGGTAGCTTTCTGTACGGTCTAAAATACTGACATTTTATATTGATTGACGATGCGAATGTACTTGAAATGATCTATTTAAATAAAGAATAATTAAAAAATTAGTACTGCGGTGGCAGTGTTGAAGATAGTTGACTTGAACTTCTTTGATTATGCTCTATGTTCTGGAACACGAGCTAGTGGAGGGCTACCTCTGCTTACGGCATTTACTGTGTCAGGCATTCAGATTATACAGCGCCTGATATTACCGAATAATATTATTAGTATGTTGCTATTTTACGTATGCCAATACCTCACTTTGCGTCGTGGTTACGTTACAAAAAAACACGACGCAAATTGAAACGCTGCAAACTGAATTAAGATTTTCTAAAACAAAGGAAGTAAAGATCGAAGATAGGTTCCAGGGTCACGAAAATACTATTTTTAAAAAAGAAAATTGAACAAAGTAAACATTTAAGGAACAAAAAAATATAACTCTGCCAATAAATAAATTGGAATAATATTTAACTTTTTTATAACCAGAAACAACTCGTAAAAATGTATATAAGTTTATAATTCTCTTTTTAAAAAACACAGCACACTACATTATAATACAATGCGTAATTGAAACTGAACTCTAAAATTAGCAAAACAAAGTGAAAATAAAACTGTATTAAAATTGCGTTGATTTTTAGTTAGAAAGGGAATCCAAAAGTTTTGATGGCATGGCTCAATTAGAAACAAAAGTGTTGCCATCTTTTAAAAAAAGGAAATATCAAAAAAAAAACTTATAAACTCGAACCCAGAACAACGCAACCTCGAAAATCTAACGACGCACAGTGAAAATTAGTGTCAATTAAGCAGCGACGCAACTTCGAAAAAAACGCAAAACGAAACTATGCAAAGCGAGGTATTGGTGTATTATTAAAAGATCTTTTACGGTAGAAAAGAATATTAAAAGAAAATCATATCAAAGCTCAAATCGGCTAAGTTTGGTCAGAACTAATCCATTGCAGACCAACCGTACGACCAAGTGGACAATTTTCCGTTTCACCGCAAGTTAATTTAGTTTTGATCTTGATATATGTAAGTTAATATGGCTGTTGATGCGATGACAAGAATTATCTTTTTTAAATATAATTTTTATTAATGATTATATACTTACACGTGAGATATTGTTGTTAGTTGATATATGCTCTTTGCACTTTTTAATGCGTTCTTGTCTGCTTTTATGTACAGACTTGTTAGTATAAAATTTAACTTTTTTATTACTACTACACATAGTACCTACTTTACTCACTCCTTTGCAATACAACCTATTTTTCTCTCGAAAGCGCTCCCTGTCGATATTAGGATGATCAGGAATCGTTGCGTATTCAAAGTTCATCATTTAATAATGTTCAACAATACAGATTTAAATATATTCCAAATGCTTATAATAATTATTGTTTACTATCTGTCTAATCAGACTGTGCTGCAAGAAGTTATTGACTTGTTGCAATCTAATAGAAATAAAAATAATGTAACTTATTACAAAGTCATCAATTTTTATAGGTTGTTTTATAATGGAAATAAGTATGAAATACATAAAACTTTTTGTAAAGAAGTGAGCAATACATTAACCTTTAAATTTTACACCTATAAACAAATTTAAAACATTAAAAACTTAAGACATCGTACAGGCAAATAAAACTATAGATCACGTAAATTAAAAAACTCTTTAACTGCATTTTGGCAAAATAGCGACTTTTTCTCGTGACGTCATGAACTTTTAATTCCACGGAGAAAAGTGACGTAATTTTATTTACTCTATCTATAACAAAGTCGCACAAAAATAATCCAGCGGTTTCAAATAGTTTCATTGGTCAGACAATTAACTGTTAACCGCTGTTTTGTAAAAAAAAAGTTATTTTTTTCTTCAAAATTAGTGACATTTTTGGGCGTTTTACCACCAACTCGCCTGATGGAATGCGACCATGTGTTCCAAGATGAAACACGCAAACTCAGTAGCTGTTCACTTTGTCCCTGAAGAGACCTGAGTTATAATTCTCGTGAAAATAAGGAAGCCGACAAATCATTACCCTGGCTGTGTAGATTTTCCATTGTTGGAAAACAGTATCTCGTTTGAAAAATCCTTCACGTATAAATAACGTAAGACGTTCAATATTACGTGTATCCAAGACAATATTTATACCCGTCGATAAAAAAAAAAGAAGAGAAACAATTTTAAAGACCACGTCTCCTCTGGTATTTGATATTTTATCGGAGTACGTAATACAATGCCAAGGAAACTTCGAACTTATGTGTAAAAAGGAAAAGGCCAATTTTCCACGCGAGCGCCCAGTAAATTCCGAACGCCTTCGCTACTGCGACATCGGCCAAATTAACCCGCCACGAACGTTCTACAATGAACCCAATTATATTTAAAAATTATCTATTTTGCGGTAGTCCATCCTAAGTAAGAAAAGGACCAATATATAGCTACTTCCGCCATGCAGCAGTAGTCGTGTAATAAAGTGCGCCGCCGGCCAGCCCGCTGATAAATGTGCATGCGGCAAACAATGCGAATTAAACAACTACCACCGTTAAATCACTTTACACGCGTTTCGCCCCTCCACGGAGCATCCTCAAGAGTAATGTTACACCGATTAGTGCCTGTGTGAATGACTCTGTGTTTGGCATATGGTAACTCTATACTCTTTATGAGTGTTACCCAACGTGAGGCCCTCGCCCCACAGAGGGGCAATTTGATTTGTTAAAGGGGGCAATTGGAAAAGACAACACCAATTTAACCCTAACGATTTAATATAAAAATTATGTATGTTTCATAAAGGGGGCGTATGAATTTTATAAAGGCTATGGTGAGGCATGGCACAAAAAATGCTGCAAAATACTCTGTATAAATATATATACTCTCTGTATATATATACTCTGTATAAAAAAAAAACTCAATATACCAAATATTTAGATAAGAGACAAACACTTTGTGCACTAATTATATAGGATTGCTACTGTTGTACAAACAAATTTCCATAGGACGGGCACCAGCATCCTCTGCGTACCATAATACCACACTGCAATCGCCAACCCGACAACCAAACAAGGCAATTATGATATATCCTCTCATAGATATCTCTGGAAGTGACCAATGTCTTGCAGAGGGCATCTATATGCTGAAACGAGATATGAGAAAAGTTTTCTAAATAATAAGTAAGGTGTTTTAAAATTGAGCACACTGTAGAACGAACACCATAATCGTTGCAAGTATACGGATGAAAACGTCTAGATATCACATTAATATGATCTTTATTTCAAAAGTAAAGTGATTTATAATATACAGGATGATTCCTTGTAGGTGTACAATTATTTATTCTATTACAATACAACATGACAATAATTTCTAACATAGTGTTTGGACAGTAAACAATCGATAACAAAATTAATACATTTATTTCAACGGCTGGACCGATAGATGCTCACTGCAAGGCATATATATAACCCAAAAGTAGCCACGATGACAGCTCTTATCGCATCCATAGACTTGCAGAGACCTAAACTATCTCGTTGTTCTTAAATAATAATAATAATATCCATATTAAACGATAAATAAAATTTAAATGAAATTTAACTGAATGTGTGATGTATTATAATTTTTTTTTTGGAAACAACAGGCTAATTAATGACATCACCTAGTTTGTCGAAGCATCTAGAACAGAGTTCCCCAAACTTTTTTGTGTCGTAGACCCCTTGCCATGTTTTTCCGTGTTGGGTAGACCCCCTACTTACCTGATATTGATTTCCTGTAAATTTCTAATTGTAGTGAAGTTAAGTGTTAAAAACTTAAAGTAAAAACACTTGTTAATTTATACATTTATGCTGCGACTCTCAGGTTTTTACAAGTTCAAAATGTATTGCGACCACAAAGCGAATACCAACATCCTACAACTTACACAATTTTATAAACGTATATAATAATTTTTTTACTTTATAGGTACTTTTATAAATAATGTAAATGTTTTGATATTATAAGGTACTATGATGTAAGTAAATAGATACTATCAGTGTATGTGTTGTGATACACTATCGTGGACCCCCATTTTCATTTCATGGACCCTCAAATTTTTTTTCGCTGACGTAGACCCCTTGCAGGTTGTCATAGACCCCTAGGGGTCGATATAGACCACCGCATCATTATCACAAAATATTTTACAATATATTTACGCGAAAATAAAAAATAAAAAACACAATAAACAATCATATTAAAATGACAGATTCCAAATTTAAAAAGTTTATTTTTATTCATAATAGTATTTATGGCCAGACTAAGTATATTAGATCACAATATTAATAAAGTATAATATGAAATTATTTTTTCTCTTTTCCGCCGATGAATGTTAATTACAAGACAAGGTCCACCACAAATATCGCCATGAAGATCAGTCTTGCGTTGCCCGCATCCGGCGGCTTACCATCACCTTTGACTAAATCGTCGACCTATTGGAAGTAAGAAAAGGACCAATATTTAGTCACTTCCGCACATGCAGTGGTAGTCGTGCAACAAAGTGCACCGCCCGCCAGCCCGCTGATAAATGCTCATAGTGCCAAACACAAATCGGTGCAACATAACTCCTGAAGATGCCCCGTGTGGTGAAACAAGTGTTGAGTAATTTGGCGGTGGCGGTTGTGTGATTCGCATTGTTTGCCGCATACGCATTTATCAGCGGGCTGGCGGGTGGTGCACTTTTTTGCATGTGCGGAAGTGGCTAAATATTGGTCTTTTTCTTACTTAGGATGGACTTGTGCAAGGTAACGCCTGATTCCATTAAATAAAAAAAAGACGTATTGGAAGTCTACCACCACTAGATAACTTTTAGGCCACTTTGGTTACACGAGCGTTGTACTTGGCCCTATGCCACTTCAAGCGAGCAATTCTTCAACGCTGATGACCTCAGTTCTTCGGATCTCCTCATTTCCTAATATAAGATCAGCTAATTATAATATTTATATATTATTGTATATTTATAAAGCATATAGGAATTTCTTCATGAGATTCGATCAGTGATGAGACCATACGTAAACGAATGAACATAGCCCAAGAGATTCATAACTTGAAGTGAGGCAGACCACAGCCAGCAAAAGAGATGACAGCTGAAGTCTTGAGGTTTTGATGTGGAGACCACAGATCGGCAAATGTAACGTAACCTATTTCCTCCCACAAAGCGGGTGCGTACGTTTTATTTAGAATCTTTGAGAGAGGTATATGTCCAGCTCTGGACTCCCTACGGCTTAAATGATGATGGAAACATACGGAGCAGTATTTTACGTTTTTATATGTCATTCATCACCTTAGCCTTTCAAAAATTTTTATGCACCCTATGTAACACATAATTTTTTATATTAAAGCAAAAGGGTTGAAATCGTATCGATTTGACTTTCATATTGCCCCCCTGTGGGACGTGGGCTTCATGTTCGGAAACGCTGATATAGAAAGACGAGTCTAAACTCTGATAATTTATAAAAAAATTGAAATAGTAATTAGCTTGTAGCACTCAAACAAAAATATTAACTTTACTCTTTATTAGCTCTCCGGTGTTTACAATATTGTTGAACAAACCTCGTCTGGGTGCCCGAACTTTTTTAATTATATTAGTTAAATTATTTGATTTAATAATTGGTATTAAACAAAGTTTTAGGTGTATACCGTTCGAGTGAGAATCTCCCATTTAATATATAGGTATACTAGCCACAAACGCATTTGATGTTTTTTTAAACGGTTTTATTTAGTTCAACCCGTACGAAATTTATTTGTTTGAGTCAAAATTAGAAATTGAAATTAAAGCACCTTTCCGCTATCAGATTGATCTAAAATTTGAAACACACATTTAATTTTGATGACAATACAATGTAATAAAATCAATAACATTATAAATCTGAGATGGCCGCCGATACAAAATGGCGTATTACTTATTTTTCCTTAAACCCCTCAATATGGGTATCAAATGAAAGGGCTACACTAGTAAAACACGATGATTATGTCAAAATTTAAAATTCAAGACGGACGCCGTTCCAAAATGGCGGATTAGGTACATATTTTTCCACAACCACCACAATATGGGTATCAAAAAACGTTTAACTTAAAAGTTTTTTAAATGCATTTATTTAGTATATCAACAGGATGATTTGTTATTGATGTAAAAACTTTCAATGGGTGAATATATGGTACACCCTGTACCAGTGTTACCTATGTAAAATTCTTACACCCCCAATACGTATATCACATTTAATGGTTAATATAAAAAAAATTATTGTTCAATTAAGATTGAATGTTAGTTTTTAAAAATAAATCACAAGAAAATTATTAAACAAACACATTACTTGAATTTTAATAACAAAATTTAATAGCGATTTATTATTTTAATTTAGTGAGGTACTCGCTTCATAAGTCATTTACAAAACTAAATCAAAATTCGGCTAAATATTGGGATAGACAGTTACAAGTTTTATTCCACATTTGTTTGAATCTTGGGTTTTTATTTCTGTTTATTCATAAATCCATGTCATCAAGCGAAATTGTACATACAAATTATTTACCGCAACATTTTTTTTTTCTTTTAACATTTAATATGGCGCCGAAATATTGCTCGAAAAACTTGGAAATCCAAAATCTAATGGAGCGAACGCATCACGTTGAGAAACATTATCCTGTATAAAAATCAATGGCATCTAAAATAACAAACGCTTTTTCATAGTTCAAATTACTACATATCAAAACTAATTATCGTTTACTATATGCCTGCCACCTTCCAAAAAAAAAAAAACAATTAATGTAACATATTTCAGAGTGATAACTTTATAGTTGATTGTAAATAAATGTAAAAGCCTTTTGCTCACGGATGATTTATATACTCAACCCTTTACATCTTTTACATCTATAACTAAAAGCCTTATGTAAGTTAATGCCGCTGAAAACTGAAACATGTATATTTACTCTCCCTAAGACAAAAGATATGATCTCACTTATTGCTTGTGATGCGATAATTAATTCACCGCGATATCAACAGCCTTTATTCGATCTGTTTTGTTAATAAGAGATTTTTTTTATAGTCCCCGCTGTTGGGGACCTCTCGTTCCCCTATCTCGTGTGGGACAGGGACTTTTTAATTCTATTACTGACTGATTCTATTGATGACTTTTTAATTTATTCATATTTTTTATTATTATCATTCTTCTCTTTCATATATCATCTTATCTGTCGTACCGTTTCTTTCATTCTACAATTTTCCCAGTCTTTCTCTTTCATTCCATTAGCCATACATCCATCCTCAACCATTCTAGGTTTCCTTACTATTTTATTTTGCAACATTATTTATTGTTCAAATATTTAACACGTATTTTCTTTGTAATTATCATCTTATATTATACTATTTATTACACTATTTTTGGTACTACTATATTCCTTTTATTTCTATATTTTAGTGTTCGTTTTATTTTTACCTATTGCATTTATTACCACCTTCCTGCAGTAGCTGAGAAAGCATTCTCTCTCCCCTTCGTCTTGCAAGATGGCGAAGATATTCCTTTCCTCTATCTTTTTGCCCATCCGGCATTCGGAATCTGCGCGCAGTCTTCCGAACACCGGACAGTGGGCCACAAGGTGGACCACGGTCTGGCCCACGCCCGGTTCACAGAAGCACGAGGGGTCCTCCTTGAGCTTGAACCTGTGAAGGTACTCAGAGAACCCCCCGTGTTAATTAGAGATTGTAGGAAACCGACTCGGGCTCAATTAGCATGTAAATCGTTTTGATTTCGGAAAATATGTTACCGCGAACTTATGAACTTGGCGAATTTATATGCTGATTACCGCTCAAAACTCTACAACTTCAATACCGTACATGATGGATATGCGAATGTTTTGTAATTAAACAATTGAATAGCACTGTTTTCGTAATAGTAAACCATACTGAAATATATATCGCGTCACTGCTTAACACGTTCACTGCGGGCCCAATTTTGAAGAACTTTCAGCTGGTGCGGCTGAGGTCGAATCAGCCTCAAGCTGAACTTCCTAGTAGTGCGGTTGAGGCTTTTTTTGCCTCATGTTTTGGTTGAGTGTAAACAGCCGCCGCACTAAAGAGAAAACACGAGTTTTACGCGCCGCACCAGTGCAAAGTCTACCATGAGGCTGAATCGGCCTCAAGCCGCAGTGAACGTGTTAACAAGGAGAGCCGCCAGACATTCCTAGACTATTATAGGAAGGTACAACATTTTTTTTACAATATTGAGTCAATGCTTCGCAGACATAAAGAAAGCTATATTTGTCTTTGTCATACCTCATACGGTTGAGTGTAAACAGCCGCCGCACTAGAGAGAATACACGAGTTTTACGCGCCGCACCAGTGCAAAGTCTACCATGAGGCTGAATCGGCCTCAAGCCGCAGTGAACGTGTTAACAAGGAGAGCCGCCAGACATTCCTAGACTATTATAGGAAGGTACAACCTACAATAATAAAGAACAAGTAAATAAAATCAAACAATCTACCTGTTAAACATTTAAACTTGAAAAATTGAACTGTAATATAGAATTTAGGGAAAAGATAAAGTAATAAAATGCAAAGATATAAAAGGGTTAAAGAAACGAATGTACAAAAACAATAGACGAATGTAATGTAAATGCAGGATCCAGGATTCACGATAGAAATGAGGCAATGTATGATAGGAAAAGAATGAAAATGCAAGATATTATGATGGACAACAAAAGAATTAGTAAGAGGTGTTAAGAAGGATAATATAGGAACACGAAAATAAACAAAGTATGTGAAAAATATTATTATTATACTAGAAAGGGTCTAGCCCTTTTTCATACATGGTAGGGGAGGTACGAAAGGCCCCCAAAAAAAAGATCATTCAAATATACATATACTTATAAATACCGCAAATCCGTTTCAAGAAGTTAATGCGTAGACTAAACAATAGATTTTTCAAATATAGTATGTATTTATATTAAAATTTCTAAAAATCATATTCTTGTTAGTTTATATATATTGATGAAAGTTCCGTGCTTCCTGGAGAACCTTGGTCAAGGATTCGACCAGTTGCCTCCAGGTCTCTATGAACTGTTTTCCTGTGTGTTTCCGTTATTACGATGCCCGTCACCTCAGAGTCCACCTATGCAGTGGATCGTCTTCTTGTTCGCTTAGTCGCCTCTTTCCATTTTCTTTTTTGTACGACCACCAGCTTATCGAACTCTCTGGTGATCTCCATGCTATGTAATCGAAGTAGCTCTGAATCTTTAACGGAATCAGGCGTTACCTTGCGGAAGTCCATCCTAAGTAAGAAAAGGACCAATATTTAGCCACTTCCGCACATGCAGTGGTAGTCGTGTAATAAAGTGCACCGCCCGCCAGCCCGCTGATAAATGCCTAAACTGACACCGTTAATTAACTCAACACGTGTTTCACCCCTCCACGGGGCATCTTCAGGAGTTATGTTATACCGATTAGTGCCAAACACAGAGTTGTGTGTGCAGTTGTGTAATTCGCATTGTTTGCCGCATACGCATTTATTAGCGGGCTGGCGGACGGTGCACTTTGTTGCACCGCTACCACTGCATGTGCGGAAGTGGCTAAATATTGGTCCTTTTCTTACTTAGCTCTGAATTCATTTATTGCAGATGGTGGTATGCCTAGTCTTACACATTTCAAAAACGTCAGTTTCAAATGTTTCTAAGAAGATTGAGAATATGAAAGTTTTTACAAGGTCTCATTTTTGTGTTGTTGGAGATTCCTCTCTTCTGTCATATTCTAGTCAACTTACTCACCGATTTTTTCCTATTTAAATTCTTCCTTGAATCTCCTTGTCGCACCTGCCCTGATACCTGATCATTGATCTCAGATATACGATCTCTTACGCACTCTATCTCTGGGAACGCTGTGGTCTGTGAAAGATGGTCTCGTTTATCGATACACATTACTTTGGTTTTGTTCTCATTGATATAAATTTAAAAAAAACCAATCCATAAAATATATCATGAATATATGAATGACAAAAAAGTTTTTTTTTGCACCTAACAGTGAATTAAAAATACATAATTACATATCTGTCTGGTAGTTAAAATTTAATTTTTGTAAATAGTCGATTGTTTACAGATCTCGTATGGGAGTAAAACGACATCAGCCAATTCAGCTTTGTTTGAACCATCAGAGGGTCTCATCTGTCAAGATATAGATACGCTTTATTTGAATATATATAAAATTCTCGGAAACTGTTAACCATGCGTTTATTATAGTTATTAAAATTATATTAGGGCTATTTCTCCGTTATTTACACGTTCAAAATTTTTAAAATAAGTTAAAATTTATTTAAAAATCGAACTAAATATTCACTTATGACTTTGACATTTTGACGTGTATATTAAAAATAGCTTATCGCATTTTAACATGAAGCTATTTAACGTATCGTTATTTTAAATAGCTCACAACGATGCGCAACGTAATACCGGAAAGGAGTCGAGTTCTCCAGCACAAAGGGATGTAATGAGAGGGTTTTTTTTTTACATGCAGCTCAACAGGGGACGTTTTTTTAATACCATCGCATACACGTTTGTAGTTGAGCGACGTGTTTAAAACAAAGGATTTAATTAAAAACATAACGTACTTAGCTATATTATATTATGCTTAACTGATATACACGATATATTTTCAGGAAAATACATATATTTAAACGTAAAGACACCCTGACAAGTCTTTCTTCCGAGCTAATAAACATACAGACGCCCTATCAAGTCTTTATTACCAGCTAAAGTTCAAAATCAAGCTCTCCGCAATATAGAACCAATGAGTAACCCTTAATAGCCTGATTTACGAAAGTGATTTTTTTTTTAATATTACTGTGTTTGCTTGAGGGTCTAGATGAAGGTAAAAATAGATTTTTTTTTTAATTTCGTTGAAAAGAATATTATACAACAGTAAAATTCGTACAGCCAACCTATAAAAAACTAATAGTAATGTGAACATTCGGTTTAAAAGATTGGTATCAAAATTGAAACTCTAGGCTATTAAGGGTTAAATTATTTAGATCACATCACTTGTCAATCATTTGTGAACATCAAAGAACCACAGAAAAACCCAATAGAAACAAAACATCAAAGGTAACAATCGTAACTACATTTATATTTCTAAATTTGTAATTTCATACTGCCATTTGTTACTATTTATATCCAATAAAGTAGATATAAAAATAAAATGGAATTCCCTCATCTCCTTTCTTCCAACAGACAACGAGATGTAAAGATTCACGACGTCCGTACACGTTTGAAATTCCTTCCAACCGCACTGTGTTTTGATACTAATTTTATAGTGCTATCATCCAAGATATGGAACAACCTAGCAGTATTGTATCCAGCTAAATATAACTTGTGAGTCTTCAAGCTAAGAGCTAATAGGTTTCTTCAAGCAAGCATGTAGCATCTTAAACCTGGTCATCATTTCACATCAGGCGAGACAGAGATGAAATGTTTTGCCTGTAGTCGTTAAAATATACAAAAGCATCTTTCAAATTAAAATATATATTCTGAGATGAGTTTCCATAACAAACACAGTATTTTTATAAGCACTTTCATATATATTCTTAATGCAACTGTAAGTGGTAATTCATTTTCAAATTTAATTGTTGGTTAATAAATTATTTTGCACTGTAATAAGATCTTTATAAACACAATTATACAACAAACAATTTCGTTAGAAATTATTGAGTACATACAATGCAATTTAAGCCATAATATAAATATACAAACAAACATAATATAATTATATAAACCATAGTCTTTGATCCTTGTTTAGTAATGTTTTTATTTGTTTTTTCATTGTTTGACTATAAATCATTATATGTTCTCAGTGAGATAATTATAAGGTAACATTCTAAGTTTGTACTTTCTTACTGCCTTTTGTTACTGTTTATCTCCAATAAAGTAAAACAATAACATGTATTTAATTGAAAAATATAATAATTACTCGACACGACCTACCAAAAAAAATTGTCTCACAATGAACGCGCCAATAAACCAATAAAAATAAAAATTCTAACGTAAATAAAACAATTTTCTCCAAAACGATTTTTTCATCGAATATAGCCTAACGATGCAATTACAGACCTTCACTAACCGTAGCCAGGGCTTACCTGAATTGCCTAGATCTAGATTTGATTTCTTCTAACTAAACGTCACAATCCGTACACCGCCGTAGCATGCCTATTGAAAAACGTTCTACAATGTACTCAATTTTAATATCGTTCGAAATTTTTAAATCGCATTAAGTTAAACTTTACTAAGTGAAAGATTTAACTAAGAAAAGGATCAATATCTAGCCACTTCCGCATATGCAGTGGTTAGAAACAGTTTTATTTAATTAGCCATATAGTTAAATCTTTATATTTAATGGATTCATGTTTTTTTTTGCGGAAGTCCACCCTAAGTAAGAAAAGGATCAATATTTAGCCACTTCCGCATATGTAGTAGTAGTCGTGCAACAAAGTGCACCGCCCGCCAGCCCGCTGATAATTGCGCATGCGGCAAACAATGCGAATTACACAACTACCGTTATAAATATATCATCACCATCATTGCAACAAAAGTACGTCCACAGCTGGACATAAACCTCCTACCGTAGATGTCCTGTAAAAGCTGTAAGTGGCCTGCATTCAGCGCCTTTTGACGACCTTAACAATGTTGTCTGCCGCTCCGTGGTTTATCACCCAGAACCTCGAGGCTCCAGTACTCCTGCACGCAGCTTTCTTACTGCCACTTGAACATGTCAATTTGGTGAATATTTTACGTCTAATTGGCTACGGATCTCATGATCACTGATTCGATCTCGTGGAGAAATCCTAAACATACCTCTCTCTATGACTCAGACTCGGAGTGAGATAAAACATATCTTTGCCATGAGTTATCAATGGTATTACATTGGTATTAAAATATATACGTCAGAGAAATAGTCGCTGTATTGTTTAAAAACTTGTCAACACTGACATCAATATCATCATTTCGGTGGTTAAAATGCACTTCTAATACAAGGCAGTGATGAGAGATAATATGAAGGAAATTAGAGGAAAGAATGAAAGACATCGAGAAGTACAAAAACCCTGGCCACTTAAGACAGGGGTTGAACAAGAAAATAGTTTCGAAGAATAAACGAAATTACTTTCCTGTTATAAATAATTGTATATTTACATATATGTTATAGGACTTATTAATAGATATGCTACAGTCTATATCAGTGTTTTCTTACCTTTTTTGTATAATGTTATGCTTTAAAATTCCTATGTAACATAGTGACAAAGTGCTAATCTCATGTCGAGTACTTTTTCGAATTACCCCCCCCCCCCCCCCATAATAATCAAATTGTTCCCCTGAGAGGCATGTGCCCCACGTTGGAGAACTCTGGAAGTGCAGTTACCATAATCGCTTGCTATATTTTAACTCTATTTTTTTTTCATCCCATGACTGCCATAGCGTAGCATAGTTTATTTCGTTATGTGATTTGTACCACATACATATGTTTCCACTACAGAGTAATCAGTTTTCAATAATTACATGATTTTATAACTTGGTCACGACAACATAAATATTAAAAATTACACCGTAAATACTTAATATCGCCTGTAAAGATATATGTTAAAAAATTAAAGCAATTAAATTTAGAATCAACTACAGATAATATCAATTATTACTAGTGTATAAGAGAATAGTTCGTTAAAAATAATATTCATTTTCTTATTAAAAGACGCTTATTACAGACTTGCTTAATTGCTATTCACCTGCTATATTGCTATATACGAGCAGCTGAGACATTGCTATGTAGTATATTGTTATGTATAAGCTACTGCTATATTGCTATACATTTTCTCGTTTAGTATTGCCATATACCAGGGGTGGCCAACCTGCAGCTCGCGAGCCACGTACGGATCTTCAAAGAATTATATGTAGATCGCGATAAATGTAACAGAATACACTTTTCGTTTTTAAGTAATTATACATAAAAAAATTTATATCGTTCCATATGTAACAAAACTTTTTTTTTAATTATTGTAAGATATAATTTCAATGCATATATTTTGTACTTTAGAAAAAACAATACCTTCCTAAGCCGTTTTTATTTGCGGCTAGTGAAAAAAATTACATTTTGGCACGCAGCATCTAGGCGCTTGGTTACCCCTGCTATATACAATATGTGCTGCTGTTAACACGTTCACTGCGGCTTGAGGCCGATTCAGCCTCATGGTAGACTTTGCACTGGTGCGGCGCGTAAAACTCGTGTTTTCTCTCTAGTGCGGCGGCTGTTTACACTCAACCGTATGAGGTATGACAAAAACAAATATAGCTTTCTTTATGTCTGCGAAGCATTGACTCAATATTGTAAAAAAATGATTGAAACATGAGGCAGAAACGGCCTCAACCGCACTACTAGGAAGTTCAGCTTGAGGCTGATTCGACCACAGCCGCACCAGCTGAAAGTTCTTCAAAATTGGGCCCGCAGTGAACGTGTTAAATTGCTATATATGTTTCTATGTACAAGACATCTGCTAGTAACTGCAAATGCCTTATTGACGATATTAACAGAGAATCAATTATTACTTGGTGTCAAAAAGATTGTGTACATTGTAGAACAGCCACAGCGGGTTAATTTGATATCATAGAACGAGCCGCGCTCTGCGTCGACGAGCGCTCGCACGGAAAATTGGCTCTCCCGCCTATACGATTACGTCTCAAGTTTCCGTGTGTCGCGCACAACGAATTTCGATAAAAAATTAAAGACCACGATCGCGAAATATGGCTTTGAAATTGCTTTCCGATGTCACGTGTCGAATGTATTGGGGGATTTATATCTTTGTGACATATAACACCTGTATTTTTGTAAGTCGTTTTGTAGAAATAAATACGAAAACTTTAAAATGTGATAAATAAACATTATGTTAGTTTTCGATAGGTAACCACAAGCAGGTAGACGCGGTGAGAGTACGCCCTCACTAGGTAGACCGAGGACATAGTTAAGATCTTGGGAAGTCGCTTGAAGCGGACAGCGCAGGACTGTTCATCGTGACGATCTTTGAGGGAGCCTCTGTATTTGGCACTAATCGGTGTAACATAACTCCTGAAGATACCCCGTGGAGGGGTGAAACACGTGTTGAGCGATTTGACCTGGTGGCAGTTGTGTAATTCGCATTGTTTGCCGCATACGCATTTATCAGCGGGCTGGCGGGCGGTGCACTTTGTTGCACGACTACCACTGCATGTGCGGAAGTGGCTAAATATTGATCTTTTTCTTACTTAGGAGGCATATGTCTCGCAGTGGGCGTCCACAGGCTGAAAAGAAGGAGATATACATACTTTACTTATTTATAACAAATCGTCAATAGCAAAAGTCATCATGGTCAGATATAGTTAAATATGGATGCAGGCAGAGGAAGATTAGTCATCGTGGCGGTCATTGGATAAGGCAGACCTATTATTTTACGCCTTCTTTTTCATAGTTTTGAACTAAAATTAAAAAAATATTTTAATGATATCTTATTCCAGCATTAAAAAGTTTTTAATTGCATAAAATTACTCGAAATTGGTTTGTTAATTCATTTACATGATTGATATTATGATGTACACATTAGTTTTTTTATTATTATTATTAGAATCAAAATTCCACAGACATGGGCGTCTGTGTCTTTGTTTTTACATTTAAAACACACTCTCCCACTGCACAGTGCAGACTTTTCTCTACTTATACAGACACTGCTCCCGATTCGAACCCGAAAGATCTTATGTGAAAACCTTAATATAACTCCGTTTAACTTACTGGGCCTCTTCAAGAAAAAATCTACGGCAGGATCTTTTGATGAGTTGGCCCGGCACATTGTCCTAAACCTCAAGGCATTTAACGGTCTGTAGCGCTTGGACAGCGACTTGAAATAATATAATGTACGAACTAATATATAATTGAGTAAAACTTTCACATTGTATTGTTTATATGTATAAATTTTAGGTGTAAGTTACCCATAAGAAAAATTTAAAATATTGATAAAACGCTGTCGTGACTCGCAGCTGGGAGAAGAAAGATCCTTACAAACCCTCTCCCAACTGCCTGCGTTCAGTAAACGCGAAAAAAAATTTAAATAAAGCACTAGCGATACAAAATATAATTATAGAAAAAAAAAACATTCAAAATTACTGACATTTTTTTTTCGTCCAAGTTTTTGCATGTTACATTGTTTATGTCTCTTAATATACTTTAACTTAAATAAATTAAATCGTAACCTTTTCAAAACTATGTTTAAATTAACTAATTATTATGATTATTTTTTTTTAAATCTTTTCTAGTCTTGTTTGTTTTAACGATGCCCTAACAATGTCCTGTTTTTAACATTTCGTGCAACCACTTCTTCTTCCCTACTCCATATTGCAATTCTCAGGCTGTACGCCAGTATATGTGCGATGGTTGGTTAAAATTATTATTTTTCTTTAAAAGAAAGAGTAACAACAAACATTAATGTAACAACATTAATTGTCAGTGGTAGCTTATTATTTATAATGTTAAAATAATCGTCGATTCAAAAATGGGTGTGAATGCCTACTTGAATAAAGTTATTTTGAATTTAAATTGTAGATCGTCTACGGTATCATCAATGTAACGGTTCGACAGTAGCACCCGTGGGAGCCTTCGAGATTTGCAAGCTTAAAGAGGTTTAAGTTACGTAAAGCTTAACAATGCGGATATACAAACTTAGCAGATGAAGGTAAGTTACCACTGGAGCCTGTATTCATTTATTCATCACATTGCAGTCACCAATAAACGGATATATGGTAGTACAACTTTGAGATGCAAAAATTCTATATAAGATGTAACAGCGTTCGTAACCACCTTGAAGATCTCTTACTAAAGATAGTAGAAGAGTTATTAATACTAGAGTAATAAATATATTTCTTTAAAATACAGGCTGTTATTTATTAACATCTCATTTTGGATACGATGAATCATTATGTTGATGATGTTGCAATTGGATAAATGGCATCTTCGCTCTGCTTTTTTGACTCAACGGACACTGCCAATGCCATTTGGGCAACAGTGTTAGTCATTTAAAAAAAGGAGTGAATTGTCCTAGAATAGAAATGTGTAAAACACTTGACGAACTGAAAATCAAATGTAAAGGCCAAGCTATGAATCTTTCTGGACCTTTACATAGACCTTAGTAAACTTGGAGTTACGTATACCAACAAAAATACAACAACAGCTAGTGTTAAAAACATCATCAACAATCTTTTTTATCAATCAAAATCTATCAACATTAGCTAAAACACTATGCTCCCTTGAGTATTAACTTGAAATACCAAGCTAAGTTCTTCGGTCTATAAACTTTTTTGTAATATCCCCCGAAGGCCTTTTACTAAGTTTCTATCCTTTTATCTTTAGTCAAAGAGATCTGAGGTGAATCGAGTGAAACAATTCGATGTAATAATACAATTTGAACACAGACTTCGTTCGAAATTGAATTTTAGGAATTTATGCAAAATTATACTCACTTAGATCGAACTAGAAGACTAAACAAGCTAGAGAAAGGAGGAGATTCTTAGAAGAACCAAGATTACTGATATAGCTACAAGAATTGCTCGTATGAAATGGCAGGGGGTGGGGCACATCGCTCATGCTACCTATGGCATGAGCGTGCAGCGCAGGGACGATCATCGTGGCGATCTTTGAGGAATCCTTATGCCTTGTAGTAAACAGCTGTTGAAAAGAATAACTACATTTAAAAAACTTTTAAGTTAAACGGTTTTTTGACCCATATTGTGGTGGTTGTGGAAAAATATGTACCTAGTCCGCCATATTGGAACGGCGTCCATCTTGAATTTTAAATTTTGACATAATCATCGTGTTTTACTAGTGTAGCCCTTTCATTTGATACCCATAGATGGGGTTAAGGAAAAATATGTAATCCGCCATTTTATATCGGCGGCCATCTTAGATTTATAATGTTATTGATTTTATTATATTGTATTGTCATCTAAATTAAATGTGTGTACCAAATTTCAGATCAATCTGACAATGGGAAGGTGCTTAAATTTCAATTTCTAATTTTGACCCAAACAAATTCCGTATGGGTCGTACTAAATAAAACCGTTAAAAAAGTAGAAACTAACTTATATGATATTACTCTTCATAAGGTGAAGAGTCAAGGTGGTTGGATGACGTTGAACTGCTGACTTCTCACTGTTCCTATTAGGGATCTATGGTTAAAGTCTATGCCCAGCAGTGGACACCATATGGCTGAAATAATGATGATCAAAAAGTTCACAGTCAAACATTGAACTACATTAAAAAGCCAGAAATAGTTATTACTTTCATTTTCATTTAATATAACACGTGTTGCCAAACGCAGAGTCGGTGCACTAATCGGTGTAACATAACTCCTGAAGATGCCCCGTGTGGTGAAACACGTGTTGAGTAATTTGGCGGTGGCGGTTGTGTGATTCGCATTGTTTGCCGCATACGCATTTATCGGCAGGCTGGCGGGCGGTGCATTTTATTGCACGACTACCACTGCATGTGCGGAAGTGGCTACATATTGATCCTTTTCTTACTTCGGATGGACTTCCGCGAGGTAACGCCTGATTCCATTAAATATTTTCATTTTCGTATTATTATAAAAGAAGGTGAGGAGGTTCTATAACCGTGGCCCACTCACCAACGGTGGGACTAAATGGTGGTATGGTTTTTTTTTTTTTTTTTTTTTGTGACCCCCGCTATTGGGGGTCTCTCGTACCCCTATCTTTTTGTGGGACAGGGTCTTTTGTTACAGTAATTTTTTCACATATATTTTTTTTTTTTTTTTTATTTTCATACTCATCAGTCTTTCATCACATATTCTTTTAGTCTGTCTTTCATGCTATATTTCTTTCTTTTGTGCCCTTCTATACTACTCTTCTTTCATCCCTTTTTTTATTTTGTATATCTTATTTTCTAGGTATCACATATTTGCACATTTATTATTTATTTTATAACAGTCTTTTATCTTATACCTAGGTTTTATTTATTTCTATAATCTTTTTAACTATTGTTTTACAATAATATACAAAATCCTGCCTAGTAGCTTTATCGCCTATCAGGGAGGGTATCGTGTCTTCTTTGACCTGAACACCAGACCGGCACTCGAAGTCGAGCCGGAGTCCCCCGAATGCGGGACACCGGGCCACAAGGTGGATCACGGTCTGGCCCACGCCCGGTTCACAGAAGCACGAGGGGTCCTCCTTGAGCTTGAACCTATGAAGGTACTCAGAGAACCCCCCGTGCCCCGTGAAGAGCTGGGCCGAGACCGCGTCCACCTCGATGCTGCGGAGCACGCGGTAGGCTGAGACGGCGTCCGGGAAAAACATCCTCGTTACCGAAGCCGTCGTTCCTTCCACATACCTCCTGTTCCATTCGTCGAGCGACTCCAGTCTCAGTTGCCGCTTGACGAATGAAACAGGGCATCTCTCGTACTCTGGTCGTCTTTTACTCTTCAGGGCCGCTTCCTTGGCCAGCTGGTCCGCCCTCTCGTTCCCCTCCATCCCCGCGTGCGCTTTCACCCAGAACAACCTTACATCCTTCCCTTTCTCTCTCGCTTTCATTACATTCTCCTTCACTCTTAACGCTAAGGGATGGAGGGTGTCCGATCTTGCGACAGTTTCGAGAGCGGACCGCGAGTCGCTCAGTACGGCGCAGACTTGCGCCGACTCGCCGGCCGCGTACCCTGTTGCCTCAGCTAGAGCCAGCAGCTCTGCCTGGTATACGGTGCAGAAGTTGCCCAACTTGAGTTTCTTTGTGTATGACTCTACGGCGCCCCGCTTGACGCAGAACGCCGCACCCACCTTATCCTCTATGCGGCTGCCGTCGGTATAAATTACCAGATCGGCAGCCGCGGTGGCAAGTCGGACTTCCTCCGCACTTTCCCCCAGACAGGAGAACTCCACACCAACTTGACCAGACGGGTGCGGTAGTCTCAGGTAGCTGACCGGTACCTCCAGGTCTCGGTCCTTTACCACCTGCCGGGAATGACCCTTTCTTATTTCAAATAAGCGGGCTGCTTCTTGGACCCGAAGGTCCAGGGGAAGCAACCCGGCAAGTATAAGGGCCGAGTGCAGGGACGCGGTCCTGTGGGTCCTCGCGATCTTCTGCGCGAAGCCCCGCTGGACCGCGCCCAACTGCCTGCGGACCAGCAGCTTCCTAGCCGCCGGCGCCCATGCACTCGCTGCATACAAAATCGTCGGCTCCAGCACCGCCAGATACATCGCTCTGATCACCTCCGAGTTCAGACCCCAAGATACCTTCGCAGCCCTGCACAGCTGACGATAGAGGCCCTGTGCCTTCTTGCTCACGTTCTTCACGTGACTGTTGAACGTGAGCCTATCGTCAACTGTGAGGCCTAGTATCCGGACCTCCCCAGTCCGGCCAAGCGGCTCACCTCCCATGCTCAGTAATGGGTAGTCGAACTTTAGCTTGTTGGTTAGCACCATCACCTTGGTTTTGTGTGGTGCAAACCTCAGCTTGTTCCTGACCCCCCACTCATGAACATGGGCGAGAACGGCGTTGGCCCGACTCGAGATGTCCTGGGCCTTCTGCCCCGAGAAGACCAGCACGACGTCATCTGCGAACGCCTGGCAGTGTGTCCCGGTCTTTGCCACCTCCTCCAGGAGAGGGTTGATGAGGAGGGTCCAGAAGGTTGGGCCGCCTACGGATCCCTGCACGCACCCCTTGGTGGTCTCTCTGGCCCACTCTGCCCCGGCGTACCGTACGGACACCTTGCGATCGCTAAAATAGCTGTCAACAAGACGCCGCAGATTCGCGGGGCAGCGAGTCTCTGCCAGTCTGCACCGTATAGCAGGCCACCAGGCGTTATCGAAGGCTCCCTCTATGTCCAATGATACCAGCACTGCGATCTCCTTCTCCTTCAGCCGGGTTCGCAGATGCTGGATCAGGTCATACAGGGAGTCTTCGGTACACCTCTGCGGCATGAAGCCGTATTGGTGGCTACTGATATACGGTGCAGTGTACCACCGGATCCTACGGACCATCATTTTCTCAAGGACCTTGCCGAGAATCGGCAAGAGTCCGATGGGCCTGTAGGATTTCGGGTGCGTGTAGTCCTCCTTGTCCGGCTTCCGCAACGCTACGACCACTGCCTCCTTCCATCTCGTGGGGAAGTGGGAAAGCGCGAGACACCGGTTGGAGAGCGCGAGGTACAGAACGGGGTCCACGGCGACGGCCGCACGGCAGATGTCCGCGGTGAGTCCGTCAGAGCCAGGTGCCTTCTTGGCGTTGAAGGTCGATACGGACCATCGGAGCTCCTCCATCGTAAACGGGGGGTCGCATGTTCCATCATGGTCCCCCGAATTGACTTCATCGGCTTTAGCTCTTACAGTTCTGTGGTCCGCATTGTCCTTCCCGGGGTCGTCCTCCGGGAAGAAAACCTCCGCCAGCAACCTGGCTGATCCCGCTGCGTCCAGCACTTTACCTGACTGGACGAGGGGGACGTCCTCTCGCCTCACCTCCGTGCGACGCATCACACGGTGGATCCCGTCCCACATGGTCTCGCGATCCTGTCTCTCACAGAAACGCTTCCAGCTATGGGTCTGAGCGCGCCTCGCCTCAAGGCGGTATGCCTCCTTCGCGTCGCAGTACTCGCGCCAGACCAGCTCCTTACGAGCCGGCCTCGCGGCCCTGATCCTTCTCTTCTTCCTCAAGACATCCGCCTTGAGGAGAGAGAGCTGTTCGGACCACCAGGGCAATTCCGTCCTCTTCCGCTTGGAGACCTTCGGCAGGACCAACTCGCAAGCGTCCCTCACGGTTTCCACATACCGACCGACCGTGCTGTCCAACGCCCCCTTTTCGGTGATCTGATTCACCTCGGTAGGCGTCAGACAGCGATCCGATAGCAGCCGAGCGACAGTTCGATGGAACTCGCCCCAGTCTGCCCTACGGGTAGTGTACTGCCGTGTGGTCCGCTTGACGTCCGTGCCTTGGGACCTCTCAAACTTCAGATTGAACACAATTGCCCTGTGGTCCGACGAGGATATGTCGTCCACGAGGCTCCAGCCCACCGCTCGGTCGAGCAGGGTGGTCGAGCAAGCAGTAATGTCGACGCGACTGGAGTAATGCTTACCGCCCCGATACGTATCAAACGTCGGCTCAGACCCCTGGTTCAACACGTGCACTCCCAGTTGGTCGAGGGCGGCTGCGACCTCCTCCCCCCTTCGGTCCGTGGACCGGCTACCCCACCAGGTGTTATGCGCATTGACGTCGCCACCCAGTACCACGTTGGCAGTCCCCAAGCCCTCCACGGCCGAGCCGATCCGGTCCAGGTATGGTCCGACGGGCGTATTAGGCTCCAGGTAGACGGACACCACCCCTATCTCCCAAGCCCCAGTCCTCAGCCTGGCCACAGCAACGTTGCCAGACGTGAGTTGGGGACATTGAGTGATATCGATAGTGTCGTCGAATAGCACAATGGCCGCCTTGACAACCTCCCCGTTGCCTCGCGCGACACATTGTACCACCCTTGTCCCTGGGTAGTGCCTCATCTCGCCAATAGCGCCGATATACGGCTCCTGGACCAATGCGAACGCCCAGCCTCTCTTCGGCGCTTCGCATATCAGCTCGGCAGTAGCGAGCTTGGACCTTTGCAGGTTTAGCTGCGCCACGCGGTACTGGTGGTGCCCTGCGCGGAGAGTGCGGTGGGTCACCTGGGCGCCCTTAGCAATAGGCTACGGACGCCCGTGCTATGGTGTCCCACTTTCTCCGCACAGGACAGTCTTCGTCAAATGCGCCGTGGTCCCACCGGTCTGCCTTAGCTAGTCGGCAGTTCCGGCAGATGGTGGTATGGTTACATCAGGGTTATATATAAACAAAAAATATAAGACAGTAAATGCAACAATGAAAGCCAGGCCCTTGACTACCTACGTCAGGGAAACGAGGAAAAATATAAAAAAAAAACAAATTGTAGTTATTTTTATATCATTCTCCGGGTAAAATAAAATATGGAGTGTATAAACAAGGTACGGGTAATGTACATTTTTATCACTGACCCGTACTGGCTTACCGTCGTCACCTGTCTACCCCGAGGTCCACCGAGAGCGCGTCCAAAATTTAATTTGCTTCAACTTCGCGGATAGATGGAATTTAATAAACGATTTAGTGCTAAGTATCACCCCGGACCTTTTGAAATTGGAAGGCGCTTATTTACTTAAAGGACGGTCTTGTTGTCATATTGTAATCAAGACCGCATTGGGCCACTGAGTGGTTTTATCAAAAAAATTGTTGGCTAAACTGTGAATATAGTGAATGTATTTCCAAATAATAGACAATATTTCTAAAAACTTACAAACATAGATCACGTGTTATATATATGCAATGTTATATATTAGTGAGATCGAAAAGTAATGTCGTTTATATCTACATTACAAAAAAAACGTTGTTTTATTACCGCTCCCGCATTGAAGATTTATGTAGATGGCAAAGGTTGTTGATAACGAAAGTGACAATGTTGATTAGAAATAAAAACTTTAAAAAAGCGTCATAACTTTCCGGTGCCCCGACTAATATACACTGTATGCATTAATGATATAAGTAAGCCACTACTCACGAAGAAGTTCCCAGAGGATACGCAGCAGCGTCATCTGCATATCACAATAACACAGTGCTATCGACAACCTGCCTCCCAAGCGAGGTGATTATCGTATATCCCCTCATCGATATCTTTGTGATCTATGCCTTGCAGTGGTCTGTGAGCAGAAACGACGGGAGAATATTTAAAATTAAAGATTATTATTGATAGCTTAACTTTAAATGAATCTTCAACATCATTTCAGTCGTAGACCGGTCACAGCTGAACTTAAGCCTCTCCCAATGATTTACAATCTGACCGGTTGAAATGAATAAATACATTTAAAAAACTTTTAAGTTAAACGGTTTTTTGATACCCATATTGTGGTGGTTGTGGAAAAATATGTACCTAGTCCGCCATATTGGAACGGCGTCCATCTTGAATTTTAAATTTTGACGTAATCATCGTATTTTACTAGTGTAGCCCTTTCATTTGATACCCATATTGAGGCGGTTAAGGAAAAATATGTAATCCGCCATTTTGTATCGGCGGCCATCTTAGATTTATAATGTTATTGATTTTATTATATTGTATTGTCATCTAAATTAAATGTGTGTACCAAATTTCAGATCAATCTGACAACGGGAAGGTGCTTCGATTTCAATTTCTAATTTTAACCCAAATAAATAAACAAATTCCTTAAGGGTCGAACTAAATAAAACCGTTTAAAAACAGTCTACATTCAGCGTCTTCCAATGATCTTGACAAGGTGCTCTTACGCGGCTGGCAGTCCATGGTCTCATCTTCACAACCTCAAAGCCCGTACGAATATCTGAGCACTTTGTTACCTTTTTATATATATGGTCCACGTTTTTGTGGACCTCTCGTACTTCCTTTATCTTGGGTACACAGGGATTTAGATTTTTTTTTAAAAAATATCATATTATTTGCAATCTCATCTTTTGTCCTCCTCATTGTCATTTATTCTTCACATATCCTTTCACTCATTACATCACTTTCGTCGCCTTCATACCAGAATACTACAGGTTTAAATTTTGATCTGTTTTGCAATATAATCATTTCTTTGTCAGCTTTCTTTCTTTTATTTACTTTTATTAATAATTTGATTTTTACTTTCCTATTAGTTTAGACTAGTATTAGACAACCTTGTTTTTTTCTTACTTCTTGTTATTTTTAATGGTTTGTCCTATGACCCTTCTGCAGTATTCTAGAAAGGTCCCGCGACTCTCGTCGTTGTCCATAAGTGATGCAATATTCCTTTCTTCGACTCCCTTGCTGCAACTGAAATTGGGAATCCGTTCTTAGCATGCCAAGCGCGCTATTTAACCTGTCCGCTGTCATTTCAACTTGCCAATCGGCAAAGTCGATTATCTTTTGTTATCGTATCTTTTAAAAATTACATTCGAAATTATTGAATATACACTATACAATTTAAAACTAATTCGAACGTGACGGCTTGCTGTGACTCGTAATTAATACTATCTGTTCTGCAGAATGCGCTGGATCTTTGATCCCTATTTGGTGATGTTTTTCTTTGTTTTGCTATTGTTTAACTTTAATTCATTAAATGTTCTTAGTGAGATAGTTATAAGGTAACAATCGTAACATAATTTATACTTCTAAGTTTGTACTTTCTTACTGCCTTTTGTTACTGTTTATCTCCAATAAAGTAAATAACTTTTACTTCGTCTACAGATCTCATTATAGCTCTCAAAAATAGCATAGCAGATAGCTAATAGTATAGCCACCTAAATTAAATAAATTAACATCTCTTAATTGTTTATTGTCAGGCTATATTAAAGATAGATATAGTGCTAAACCAGTCGACCTATTTATAACCCGTAACAAAAGAAATCGTAACCTTCCCGTCATATTGCAAAATTGTGATTGAAAATATTGACAATAGAATTGACAAAACAATCTGTATACGTAATGGTGGTTGACATCTGTCAGATTTAATTTTTTATCTATATCTGTCCCGGCTGAAAAATTTAAAACACAAAAAAACAATGATGATTTTTTATTTTACGTTCTTTTATTTTGATTTAAAAAAAATTGAAACCAAATTAAACTAGACTACTTATTATTTAGTGGTATTCAACTGTGCATATAAAAGTAAATGTCACATCTTCCGATTTGAAAAGAAATAAAATTGCAATTATCAAAAACATTATAGTTTATAATTACAGCTGTAAAGAAAAAAACTCAAACAAAAAATATTAAATTATTACTGACATAATATTAACTTTGAAAAATATTCGTTTGAATCCTTGTTTCATTTTCCTTCGCTTCAAAAGCCATATTCTTTTTATTAAATAAACTTGCTTTACAACCCTTTAAGTCTTGAGATCGCAACAGAATGTCTTTAAACACTTGACAGGTGGTTTAAAAACAAAATTTAAGCGCTAATCTTTAAACGCAGTTCCAAAAAAATCCAACGAAATTTCTAATTTATTAATTTCTGTATATTATCTTTAATCTAGTTAGTTCAATTTAAATGATTGTGAATAAACAATCAACAGTTCACGGTGTATGAAGTATAATACCCGGCGATAAATATTGCACATCGACCTCTGGAAAGAGACAATCGACTAATTTCGACTTCGAAGAGCTTTATCTCCGTCGCACGAAATACAAACAGTCCGGTATCTATTTGGAGCTGTTAGTGAAATCTATGAAGATCTAAGTCCAGCAGTACATTGCGGTTAAATTATTGAGGATGAAGAGCCTCTTATTGTCCGCGGCATTTGATTTGGCACGCCAAAAACAAAATCGAAAAATAAAACTAAGTTTGCATTTGTAGAATGTTGTCTTCGTCTATCGCAATTACCAAACTGTCGGAGCCATGTGCGATCGCGAAGATTCAAAAATCGAACACTATCGATCTTTGTAATGCTTACCTACCGTACACGATGTGTCAAATTAAATGCCGTGTACTTTACTCGTCGTAGCTACGATTTAAACTTAAAACAAACGTATGCTTCAATATTCAGTTGTTTTATAAAATTAATTGTTGCCGTAAAACTGTACGTGTTTTATTAAAATTTAACTAATTGCTTTTTTGAAAACTGTTGAAGTGTGTGGAACTTAAAAATGTTTTTTTTTTTATTGAAACTGTTTAGAGAGAAACATTTTGTTTAAATTTTTATAAAGGCGAGATTTCTGAATATACTTTGACCTTATGATGGTCATTCTGTTGGAACTCAAGCTTATTTTCATTGAGTGTGTACAGGCCTTAACTTCTTGGGTGATATTTATAATGTTTCATATTGCTGTATATTGAATGTATACTGAATGATAGAGATTGTGAAGGATGAGACAGGGAAGGTGGAAGCAGGAGGGTGTCCCCTGTCCCGAAAGTAGGATGGGGAAAAAGTGTTTAAAAATAAAATGTTCCATATTTTCGATCCTAGAATATGCCGATGTCTTTACAATATTCTTCTTCGTCATTTATGTCGTCATCTGTATATGTATATGTAAATATGTAGTCAAATTGCTATGCACTTACAATCATTTCTGTGATCACTTGTGACGTCATAAACAAGGGCTAGAATAGCTCAACTTGATAGGAATTTGAATCAGATTGAGCTTTCTTAAAAGGGCATTTTATAACTTAAAATACACAGCGCAGCTTTAAGTTGTAGATGACAAACGCATCCGTACCTGAAAAGAGCCCTCAACAAACTAAGTAATTTTTTTAATCACTTAATATGGTAATAGAATAATTCTCTCATCTCACCCTACAACTTTCATTAGGATTTTTAATAAGTTTATTTAAATAATGTTTTTAAGTTAAATCTTTAGAGTTTAAAGGTTTTCGAGTAACGACCACAAGCCGGTAGAGGTCATACGACATAATTATGGTCGCAAGAAGTGGCTGGAAGCGGGGTGTGCAAGAGTCGTCATCAAGGCAAAGTTTGGCGAAGGCCTATATAGTGGTCATCTATCAGCTGCTAACAAGAAGGAGAATTCAGAAATTCCTTACTCTTACTATAAAAGTTATAAAGTCGAAACAATTCGAATTCGTGAACAATGGTAAGTCAAAATCTTAAATGTAAGACTACAATAGCTTATAAACGAAAGTAAGTAAGTGTCCGAATATATCATTACCTTACTGGGGCAAACAGATGGGTTTCTAGAATTTCACTTTTCAAAACAAGCACGAACTAAAATCGACCTCTCAGACCGAATTAATCCCGAACGTCGGCATTAGTTGACGTGTAATTCATAAGCGATAGCGTTTTTACTATTCCTGTGACATATAAAATCATTATTTTTACGTCAAATACGGCATAAATAATTTAAAAAAGAAAATTATTTTTACGAAAATACCTAAAAGGCGTATGTTTTATATCAATGCTAAGAGATGGCGCTACTTTTTGACGTAGAAGTTAATAGTTATTTTATGTAATAATCGTATCATCATCATAATTTTAGCCATAGAAATCCCACTGCTGGACATATGCCTCCCTTATACATTTCCAAGGTCGACTTCCAACAAAACATATGAAACATCAATAAATAAATGAAAGAGCATTTTAGCTACGGGCCTAAATCTAAGACCTTACCGCCGAGTACATTTCCCAGCCACCAGTTGGATCCTAATGTCACAATTTTTTTTTAAATTACTGATCTTCTAAACGAAAGAAGAGACTTATTAGACAGAGAAAAATATGTCGGGAAACAATTTTTACTTTTTAATTTATATTACACATTAAAGCGTTTGTGGCTTATTAAAAGACGTTTGTAACACTTTATCAATTTATTTAACACACGAACAAATTTTTATTAGCGCTTGAGGGCGTGCAAAAAGGACGTGCATTCGTCGTAGGACTCTGGGGCGCACTGTGCTCTGCGACCGAGTGAAAGCGGGCAATAGAACAAAGGCGCAAAAGAAACAAAAGAAACAAAAGTAACAAAAGGTCTGCGCCCGCGTCACCGGTGCGTGCATGTGCCCACTGCACTAATTCGGCACACTAAGTTCGCCCGTCGGCTACGCTCGCCCACAAAATCTTGCACCTATTATTCATTCAGACATCACATCAGTATATATACGACTCCCACAAACATTAATGTTGCATATTTCAGAGTGATCATTTTATACATAGTTTTTGAAAATAAGTGCTTTATACCCCTTTAAAGTTTTTACACCAATCATCCTGTATGTACTTACTACTTGTAAGTTCACGGATCCTTCCGCTCCATGACCTCAGTTCTGATGAAGCTGTGAAAGCCTTCGGACTAACATCACACACTTCTACACAGAATAAGCAACTTACTACTTTATCTATACGCTTTAATTTACGATGTAAAAACTGTACATGCTATATAACATTATTAATTAATTATAAATAATAATATATTAATTCGTTTTCGTGATAGATGATTCTAGAAACTATTTTATTAGATATAATTCGAATCTATCATTTCATGACTTAGACCATAGTTTGTTGAAGTAGTTGCGGTGTGGATGTCTGCATCGGGATACCCGTTAGGCAAAAGCGACTGAACCGCAACTTTTTGAGAATGAGAACTCTGTTCCGCACTGTTGTTAGGCTCTGCGGGTGGCATTGATAGTGATGATTTCAGAACCAGCGCATATGATTAGCAGCATTTGTGCAGTATTTTCGTGATACATGTCATTCATATATTTGAATATAGAATCGTGTATATCGTATTGTTATTTACTATTATAAACTGGATATCCAATCCTGTAAAATAGGAGTAAGTAAAGGCCTAACCTAGACTCCTCTGGATACTCTGTAGCATGTTTTTCCGTGTTGGGTAGACCCCCTACTTACCTGATATTGATTTCCTGTAAATTTACGAACGAAACAAATAAACGTATTTGTCCCACATTCGTATTTATAGAGTGACGAATTGAACAAGTCAGTGCAAGGTAGCGAAGCTTTGAGACTGCGACTCTCAGGTTTTTACAAATTCAAAATGTACTGCGACCACAAAGCGAATACCAACATCCAACAACTTACACAATTTTATAAACATTTATAATATTTTTTTTACTTCATAGGTACTTTTATAAATAATGTAAATGTTTTGATATTATAAGATAAAGAAAAGTATGATGTAAGTAAATAGGTACTATCAATGTATGTGTTGCGATCCACTATCATGGACCCCAAAATTTTTTTTCGCTGACATAGACCCCTTGCAGGTTGTCATAGACCCCTAGGGGTCGATATAGACCACTTTGAGAATCACTGCTCTGGAGCTTCGCTAACTTAAAAGAGATCTTAAGCTAGATGCGCTCTACGCCTTGACACCTAAAACCTGCTGAATCTACTAATGATACTTTGGCAACAGTTATATTTAGATTAAAAAATACATTTCATCATTCATCTAGAACATTAGTTCCCAAAGTAAAGATTAGGGTCCTCAAGTGACTTTCAAAGGTCCGCGGGAGACTCAATATGGTGGAAGTCCATGAAAATTTGTCCTCTTTTGTCAGTGTATAACTAATAAATTGGGTTGACTTCAAAATTCAGAATATTCTTTACCAAAATAAACTGTTACAAGTACTTTCGAATCGCCAATAAACATAAAATGTCATTATTGTGAGTCATATAGGAAGAAAATCCGGCTTGGAAGGCAGTATTATTGAGAAGAACCGGCGAAAATCTTTTGCTCTTTTCAAATATAGTTTTATAATGAGTGTTCTATAATAATTAGCTACCTGATTGAGCATCGAATATAATATTCTTGGATAGAATAATATATTTACTGTTTTCTTATTTTTTAATATTGTTTTTAAATTTATTCTCTTTTTTTTTTAAATATTACGTAATAAATATTTAGTCAAAGGCAACTAGGAAATTTAACTATATAATTAAATTTCGAATCAAATTTCACGAACATTGATTCGGTAGGAACTTTCCAATGACGATGACAATTAATTTTCATTGTCCCGACTAACAAAGATATCAATTAAAAGTTCCACGGCTCGGATACGATTCGTTAGAGTTTAATAACAATTCGTTTATTATTTATTACGTAATAATAAATATTGTTTATTAATTATAATTAATGGAAATAAAAACGTTTGGCCTCGAACGAAATGTAATCAAATAATATTATGCTATACATATAATATCTGTGTTTGTATGAGTGTTCTGATATTACTCATTATTTTATTAATTCAAACCATAAATAATATATTTCAACACAAGTTACGGCGGCAATTGTCACAGATAAAAAATGTTTTCTATGGCTAAAAAGACATAATTTTTTTTTTATATTTAACGATGTTTATCTAATTTATAAAAAATCGATTCAAATGTTTATAGTCTGCGATAAAGTCATAGTTCTATTAAGTTTTATTGTGTAAAAGTTAAGAATAAAACCGTACAAATAAAACAAAATTCTAGCCTGTGATTATTAACTCTATGTTCTCCAAAAATGAAAAAAGCGATGGTTAATGCCGCCTTGCAAACAGTATGATGAATTCAACTATAATTCTTTGCACAAAATATGATATTTATTTGCAAGTTTTCTTCATGTCTTTCATCTCCATCCAAAGGTTGTCTGTAGAGAACGTCACCAGCGATAAGATCACCTCTCGTATCATATGAATTGTTTCTTTTATTTTTCGTCTATTTATTATGTATAGTGTACAGAAAATGCTCGGAGATTCGCTGCTATATCAGATCATAAATTAGGAGATCCGGAAAAGAACCAAGTTCAAAGACGTTACTCGAAGGTTTGCTTATTTGGCAATGGGCAGGGCTTACCGCTCGTGCAATTGACGGTGATTGGGGCTGAAAGGCTCTGGAATAACGATCGCGATCCTGTAGATTGTGCCGTTTAAAGAAAGAAATATATTAAATTAAATGAGTAGTAGTTGATGGCAACAAAAAGGCACACAAAGAAAAATATATATGTATTTAATTAATTAATTTAACTAAGGGTAGTGGGCAGAAGGCCTGGTCTAATTTTACATCGCAGCTCGGTACTCCCCTGATGGTGGTGGTGGTCAGCCGCACGATCTCCCAGGACTGGTCAGGCGGCAGCAAGTCGAGAGCAGGGAGCGCCGGTAGGAAGCAGGATGTGATGGTTCCGGTGAAAGTTGATATGAATTTCAACAGTGTAAAACTCGAAGCGTAAAACTTGCAATGTAAAACTCGAAGCGTAAAACTTGCAGTGTAAAGGTAGCAGCATAAAACTTGAAGCCTAAAACTCGCACCTGTGAATAAATGTCACAGTTATAATATACATATATAAGTATATGTACAATTTGCTCCGCTGACAGTAAGTCCGGAGATGGCTTGCGATGAAGGAAGGGCAGAAACCGAAAGCAGTTGATGTGATTGTTTACTGTCAGAACGGAGTTACAAAATGTAAAGCATGTAAAACAATAATAGAAGAGATAAATAAATAAACAAATTGAAAAGTAATAATGAATACATAATGATGGAACTATGGACACAGACAAAATGTTGAGCTCTAACTTATAGATGAACGCTACTTAATAATGATGTCTTTATAATATTTGTTCAACACTTACCCCTTTGGGGTGCGAGGCGATGTAAAGGTTGTGGCGTGAACTAAATGATGCCCAGAGAATGAATAGGACCAAGGCGTGAATTTATAACGTAAATTCTAATTGGCCCCGGCGCGTATGAAGACACATAGCTGGTGAACGCAACCGACACAAAGAGTGTGCGTCGGTGCGTGAGACGACACCTAGCTAGTGAACGCGACCGAGGCCTGGATCCTTCTCCCGAGCACTGGTGTAAACTCTGTGTGCTGGTGCGCGGGCGCATTGGAATTTTCGTTATAAAAACAAAGATCCGTTAAACCAATAGCATGCTCCCACGACCCCACGCCACTTGATACGTACCGTTATACGCTTTTGCTGTATTGCGATTTATGAGACGTTTCTCGTGATTATATTTTTTTGGTTAAAATTTTAACTAAGATTTATGGGACGTTAACTTGCAACGTTACAAGATGCGGTATAAAGAAATATCATTACCATCGACAGTCAAGGTAGTAAGAAATCGCTGGGTGCAGCGCAAGACATTGTAGCCATCTTTAAGAGGGACCTATGCTTTGCTATGGTATAAATCAGTGATTTCCAAAGTGGTCTATATCGACCACTAGGGGTCTATGTCAACCTGCAAGGGGTCTACGTCAGCGAAAAAAAATTTGGGGGTCCATGAAATGCAAATGGGGGTCCACGATAGTGGATCTCAACACATACACTGATAGTACCTATTTACTTACATCATACTATCTTATAATATCAAAACATTTACATTATTTATAAAAGTACCTATGAAGTAAAAAAAATATTATATATGTTTATAAAATTGTGTAAGTTGTAGGATGTTGGTATTCGCTTTGTGGTCGCAATACATTTTGAACACCTGAGAGTCGCAGCATAAATGTATAAATTAACATGTGTTTTTACTTTAAGTTTTTAACAATAAACTTTAATACAGTTAGAAATTTACAGGAAATAAATATCAGGTAAGTATGGGGTCTACCCAACACGGAAAAACATGGCAAGGGGTCTACGACACAAAAAAGTTTGGGGAACTCTGGTATAAATGAATGAAGGTCTGTAGCTAAACACAAAAAAATCCCATCTGCGCAATTGGTCATTGGTTTAACCGATATCTTTGCCGGCTAATATGTCATACATTTAAGATTTAAGATTAGAATTGACGTCGCTGCTGTCAAAGCCATATTTTCCATATTTTTTATCTATTCATAAATTTGTCAGGCTTATGGCATTCAATTTAAGGTGAACATTGTGCTGATAATTTTAAAATTAGAAACGAACGATGAATTTAAATCGCCAACTCTAACTTTTCTAACTCAAGTTACCATTATTACGTTTGGAAAGTTCGTTAAAGGAAAGGTGTGCTTTTATTAAGAAGTTCCGCTATGGTTTTCGGATACACGTTATAAAGGCGACATAAATTATTAATTAAAAAAATGTCTTATTGCACAAATTACAATATTGATTGTTTTTTTTTATTAACAATCTTTATAAATACAAATGTATTGTAAAATGTGTCGTTAAGGGCAAAACATGATGGGGCATCGACAAATTCAGTAAATTATTTTTTCAATAAACTTGTTATTATTTTTGATACTTTATTTTAATAAACATTGAACTAATAAAGTAACAATATTTTACTATTCCCGCCTATAGAAATGCATAAGAAACTTTCTTATAGACAGAAAAAATGGAAAAAGTTGAAAAAAAAATAAACTGTCAAGTTATCGTTTTTTTTTTGTAATAAAAACCACAGAATATATTAAATCACCAGTCACTAGCTGTCAAAAATTTTAACATCAATCGAAATCTAAAAAAGCGTGTTCAAATAAAAGAAAAATATTGTGTGCCATTAAACATATATTATAAAGAAATAAAAATCACAATAGTACTAAATTTTCTTGCAATATAAAAAATAAATAAATTATTTTTGTAGGTAATGTATAATCGATGTTTATTGTTAAGAATTCCTTTTTTGAAAGTGTTATTATTTTATAATGGACGGGACAGACCAATAACTTTTCACAATACGAAGTCGCTAGGGGCAGTTTATAATACAATAAATGTGTTCTCGTGAAGGTATTTCAAGGTGGGAGCAGAGAAAGTATTCGTGGAAAATCTTTTATTAAATCCCTTGTGAAGTTTATGCAAATTAAATTTCGCCATTCACACGACCCTGCGGTGGACAGGACAGGTGACGGAGGTCTAACTACGATTTCGCTTGGGGACCGAGTATTTTGCTTTAAAATCTGAATACCGAATATACATAACCTAAAAATTATTAAAACGTTTGTTATATGAATATTCTTTTGTAGTAAACAGAAATATTATACATCTTTAAACGATAACATCCTCATATTTTTATTCTAAATACAAATTCATAAAAATTTGTAAAATCATGCATGTCACATTTTTACTTATCACTGTAGACACAAGATGGCGGCTTTCGTTAGCTAACTAATATTTAGTCTTGCCCTAAATACCCCCATAAAGAAAAACATATTTTTTTATTTTACGTTTTGAAAAATACAGTCTTTTAAACATTAAGTTCAGTTATAAATAGCAACCCATACACTTTTTATGAGAAAATTCTTTTTTAGCAATCGTATGGATTATTTTACAGACCTCCAAATTATCATAGCGCTAAAATCAAGTCTTACTTGTCTAAAACTGACCATAAATCATAATCCAGAGGATTTTGTTCTTTATGAAGTCTGGAATGTTTGTTTTTATCTAAAATTGAATAGATCTATCTTTATTACCCCGCGCCGAGTGTTGCCAAAAGCACAACAGTGAGTTTATGTCATTGGTTGCAGAATCTAAGTACCGACGTGACAACTAGACTTTTTTTTTAAATTTGACAAAGAAAACTAAGAGAGTAAGCCCTGCACAGGAATCTATTCTTTATAACGTGTAGTCTATTAATGGTATGAGGTGGAGTCTTTTGACTCATTGCTTTTCTTAGTCCACATATATTCAAATTCAAAATTAGAATTCAAAGTATCTTCATTCAAGTAGCAGTAAACACACGCTTTTGATTCGTATTTTAAAAAATAAATAGTTAGCTACAACCAGAAGTTCAACAGTTGCATTTTAAATGAAATTTAAAAAAATTTCATATGTTCATAAAAATATCAATCATGTAAATGAGTCAACAAACAGAGTTCCATCCATTCGATCAAATAAAAGCTCTTGAATTATATAATAAGATTTGTTTAATAATTTATAATACACACACACCAGGCAGTACACCCAGGCCCATGAATGATTTATTAATTTTTTGAAGACGAAGTTAAAGCGTTACGAGTTTATTTCTTGTATTTATCATGTAGCGCATAAGTAATATGTTATTAAATATGTATTGAAAAGCAATCGTTAAATTACTAATTTCTTTAAGAATATCTCTCAGGGAATATCACAGACCTTTTAAGAAAAACAGCAAGTTTTTATAATAAAGTAGATATAAAAAAGGCCGAATATTGAACTCTGTGGAACACACATCTTAAGATTAAAACCAGCCGATTTACAATTATTTACATCAACAGTCTGGAGTCTCTGATTCAGGTACGAGATAACAAGATCAAGCACAGTATTACACCAAAATGACTAAGTTTACGTAGTAACATTTAAAGGTTGACGTAATACAAATTGTACAAAAATTAATAGCTTTGAATAAATCGCAAAACGCCCCAATTGCTTTCTACGACTTCTCCCGTGCGTGGTAAATGTCTCATTTAATTTAACTTTAGTGAAACCATATCGATCACTATACACATTGTAAATAAATTAATATAATTTCTGTCATTTGATTTAAAATAAAAAAATGTAATTTTCTTCTCTCGATATCTTTATTACCTTTAAGTATTTATAAAAACCTAACAATTTTATGTTTACTCCAAAAAATGAGTCAAACGTCAAAATTTCTCTCAAAACGTTATGTTCCAATCATAAGTCACATTGAACATGCACAGACGAGCAAAGGTTAACGATAAATCGGTTCCATAATTCACCGGCGATTGTAACTCCAGCGGACCATAGACAACTAATATAGTTTATATCACATCAGTTATATTTCAATAAAGTTATTTTACGCCATCATTGTCATAATACGCGATGTGTCATCCAGACTTACGTCAAAATGACATATCCCGCGCAAAACCAACTCTAAGATTTAAAATCAGTAGCATTAATCTGTATTAATTAATATCACCACACCGAGATCCTGTCCGCACTAGCCGAATTAACATACAAATTGTTTTGAATCCAACATCTACAACGCGTTAAATTATTTCGTGAACTTCCCAAATTTACATGGTAATTGCGAAAACTTGAGATTTGTTGGCGGGGCTTCGCAATTGTGCGGCAACAGACCTGCTTGTTATTAACAGCTTCACAAGTAAGAGTGGAATATTTTCACTATCTGAATAGCGGTGACAAAAGTACATGAAAATTAAATTCCAGACTCTTGTATTCAGATATCATATTTTACCTGTGATTTAATTGACTTCGTCCTCTGTAGTTGAACAGAAGGCAAATACATTATTCATTTAATTACATTTTTATCCACTTAGGATCATTTATAGTAAGCGTACGTGTTGAGAAGACATTTAAAAGATCCCAATTCTCAATAACAAATTACTCTGAAATTGAGTTTCCTTTTAACAACATCGTTTAACTTAAAATAAAGATATTCCTGAGTATACGTTAAGCTAGATATTTTTTGCTATTACTAAGAACCCTTAATGAATCAGAATATATCATTTGGACCAATCTTGAATTTTTACGTTAGATGTTTTTTCATTTAGATACTTTAGCTAAAATTACAAAACCATTACAATCAAACATGAAATACGACATAAAACCATAAATTACGAATTCCAACTTTATAAATGGACATCTTTACAACAATTTTTAAATTTGATTATATTAAATACGATCGATTAAAATAAATTATAACTTCAAACTAAAAATAAATGACTATCAAATAAAAAAAATCTTGTCAATCTATACCCCTTTACATATTTTGGGTTATTATAAACAGAAAAAAAGGAACAATTGAAAAAAAAATTAACCAACACTTTTATATTACACCTAAATCGACAGAAGTTGTCCAATAAATATTTAAACTTTTAATGCATCATTTTCCGAATCTTCATCAATGAAATATTTGGTTCAGAGAATAGTGGACATTAGGTAATGCCTACTAGATTCATACGGCAATAACTGTTATTAATTTTAAACGTAGAGAATATTGTTAGATTTAATATTATGTCAAATATATTGCGGAGGCTATAGAACCAAAAATGGGCCAAGGGACATAGAATGGTAACACTTACGAAAAAAATAATATTATTAATGTAAGGAGCCCTAAAAAATTATATTAAATAAAAAAAAAATGTTATTTGTACAATTTTATCAAAATAGCCAGACATAAACCGATCCTTAATAATCATTCCAATTTTTGACATTAATTATGATTACATCTGACCTTTTGATTTGTATCAAAATAAGATTTTAAAAAAAGCGTCTAGGTTAGTGTTATGTTTTTTACATATAATTAGTTTGTATTTTTTATTTAAAAATACCAAACTAGATCTTTTATATAATTATGTTATGACATGGTTTTATGCTTGGCCAAAAGTACGTAATCTGTAGCTGCAATCGCTTAAATGATTTGACCGCCCTCAGCGCCGCTAGTATAGTTTCATTTCAAATTTGACGGTTACAAATGGAATTTAATTTAAACTTGTGACTGTTTGAAACTATACAACGGAGTGTCGAAGATCATGGTTAATATGGTGAAAGGGCCGAGCAGACCTCCTGGGTCTGCTCCTGCCACTCTTGTGCCTTCCAGGAGTGGCTCTACACAAAATACGTCGGCAAACGTTAAAGTGGTTGTGAGAGTGCGTCCGCTAAACGAGAAAGAGTTGGAGCAAAATAGCCGAATCGTAGTGGATGTTGTTGACGATAACATGCTTGTTTTCGATCCAAAGGAGGAAATGCGACCCTTTTTCTACCACGGTGTGCAGCAACCGACTAAGAATTACCTTAAACGCGCAAACAAGGAGCTAAAATTTGTATTCGACAATGTATGCGGTCAGAATGCTACCAACCAAGAAGTTTTCGAAACTACCACGAAAGAAATTCTTGCTGCTTTAATGGAAGGCTACAACTGTTCTGTGTTCGCGTACGGCGCTACTGGTGCTGGGAAAACGTTCACCATGATCGGAAATGAGGAACACCCGGGAATAACTTATTTGACTATGGAACATCTCTTCAATACAATCAACTCATTTGAGAAGGATAGAGAATTCGATATTGGCGTGTCTTACATTGAAGTAAGTAATGTTATTTTTATAACTAGATTGTTATATTGTGTTGTTTGTTAGAGTGAATATCTCTGGTCCGTTTACCGCCTTTTTTAATTTCGCTTATTTCATATATTAATAATTGTTCTAAAACTATTACACTCCATAAATCGGTATGTTCAACGATTGTTACTGTCTGAAGTTTTGTAAAAAAAGTAATATAAACTATTTTAATTTTTCTTGTATTAACTAGGTTCAATTTTGACATGATATTTATACTTTGCACTATACACACTATGACCTAAAGGCTTTCTTAGTAGAATTTTTATATTGCAAAATATTTACTTATTACTAACTTTAGTTTTGTTTTATTTAACATAAACATTTTTAATTTTATTCCCTCCGTTGTAAAATCATTATTTGTTTATTTTAGTTGCTAAAGAACTTAACCATTTTAAAACTAAAGAAATGAAAAATATTGGTTGAGAAATAAATAAGATGCCTCCACAGGTCTCTATAACCTGGCTTTTTGAGTACTTCTGTTATTGTGAGGCCTTACTTTGTGTGGTGGCCACCTACACAGAGTATGCCTATGAGGTTAGCAATCACCTTCTTGGTTTCTTTACCTTTAATTTTCCTTTGGCTACCAGATTCTGATCTGATTCTCTGGTTGCCTCGGAACTACATGCTCAAAGTAGCCCGGAATCCACTTATACCAGATGGTGAACAGCCTGATCTTTATACCAAGTTGGTTAAGAATAGATCTATTGGTTCCTTCCTTCCTAACATATGTTATTATCACTTTTATGTAATATTTTTATAAATTCTATTCATCTGTGTTTGTTTCACTTTGCAATTTAATGAATATCAATATATAGGCTATACTTTAAGACCATATAAAATTAAAGAAATACACTGAACTTTAATAAAATAATATTAATTTATACATTTTCATTAATTTCATATATAAATTAACAAATTTAAACAAAATAATAAACTAGCTTTCTATATATAATAAAGAGTATAAATAATAGTTACTGCATTAATTCTTATTAAAGCTATAATAGACAATAAACATCACCATCATCATTTCAGCATTAGGATGTTCACTGTTGGACAAAGATCTCCCCCATAGATTAAAAATAAAATAATAACAAGAACAAATTAAACTGTTCATATGACTAACTTAAGATTTTATTAGTATTCAGTTCAGTCGCTACATCACATTTACTCCCCCCGCAGAGTAGATCCTTGGAGTCTTTGATCTTCCATATTGTATGTTACTTTAACTTAGTAATATCTTTATCAAAAATTATTTTCTCTTCCAGGTGTATAATGAAAATGTGTATGATCTACTTGAACCATCAAGCACACCATTGCAACTCCGAGAGGATTCTAAGTATGGTGTAATGGTTGCTGGGTTGACTTTGAACAATATTAAAACAGCTCGAGAGCTGTTGAATATGCTTGAGAATGGCAACAAGAACAGGACACAGCATCCAACAGATGCTAATGCGGAGAGCTCTAGAAGTCATGCAGTATTTCAGGTAACTAAGTCATACATGCTAAATTATCTCAGAGCCAACTCTCTTAGGTTCTTGCAACTAGCATAACAATTAAGATGAACAGCCAACCTTATTATAGTATGTAAATGCTGAATTCAAGACTTCTAATCAGTCCTATTAGAAATTTATTGAAGAGGCCTATGTCCAGTAACAAATATCCCATGGCTGAAAATATAACATACAAGAACAATTTCATTTTATTTTGAATGAGGATTCAGGATCCACTAGTACTAAGTTTGACAAAGCTGTAAAATCAGTTACAGTGTGGTATTACGGTATGCGGGGGACGCTGCTGCCTATCTGATTGAAATTTGTGTTCAATGGCATTCCTATGTTAAGAAAGCACTAAGGATTTATGTAAGATTGTATCCCAGAAATCAAACCTGTGACCTATGATCTCAAGTCTCTATCTTTGGCACTGGTCTACCATTGGTCTATTAAATACAAATATCACTTATTGTAATGGAAGAAACTTTTTATTTGAATATATATTTTATTGAATATCAAAATTAGTCCAGAAATACATGGCTTTGTTTATTAATCAAATCTTTACTGTGGCGGCCACCACCAGTATGGTTCATGGAAATATTCAACAGCAGCTGTTTAGCTAAGAAATCCCTGCAATAATATGTTTTGTAATAAGGCAACTATTAGGACCAATGTCTTATAGTTTCAACTTATAAATTGTACACTAGATAAGCAATTTATTTTGCATCATTAATTGAGCATTTTAATTAAGTTCATTAGAGCGACCTGGGTTCTGACCTGTACCACCTTTACTTCTTGTTGGCAAACGGTACACGCGTGGACATCGCGTGGTCCACTTATCGAACTTACTAATGGAAGTAATGGGGTCAGCAAATTTCTGAGTAGTCAGGTCAGATGTTGAGTAGCTCTAATGAGCTACGACCTTTAGGCTTGATGATTATTGTATGCTCTTTGTGCAAAACAATTATTCTTGATAAATTGGACAAGATTAGATCTTTTTTCATTAATAGTAATTATGCATGAGAAATAATAGTCATTAATTTTAATTAATAAAAAAAATTTCATTACATTTATTGTACACGGTTTCATAATTTTTAAAAAAAAAAAAAAACTCATTTTCCTTACAAAAATTTCCCATTGGGAAGCTATGTTCTTAATTAGAAATACAAAATAAATCTACTAAATACATAATTGATCATTAATATATAGGTCTATGTGAAAATGCGGTACAAGACCAGCAGCCAACTCCGTATAGTGAAGCTATCCATGATTGACTTGGCTGGCAGTGAACGAGCGTCAGCGACAGGATGCGTCGGGGACAGGTTCAAAGAGGGGGCCAACATCAACAAAAGCTTACTCTCCTTAGGCAACTGTATAAACAAATTGGCTGACGGTAGCAGCTACATACCATACCGGTAAGGTCTAACTGATACCATTATCACTGTTTCTTTTTGCTGAGGGTCATGATCCCTTGGACATGGAGTAATTTACCAGAACTCTCCATGGGAAGATTTTCTTATACATGCGGTCATCATCTTATACCTGGCATGGCATGGCTTTCCATGGCAAAAATAGAAGCAATTACAGTTTCTGCAGATAGGAATTAACATGTTTATGTATGTATGTTTGTATTTATGTATGTTTTATACATGTTAACTACTGGATATTTATACTTCTACCTTTCCCATGCTATGGTTTTATGTTAGAGATTGCCTTGTGTGATAAGACCACTCATTCTACTTTTTTGTGTACAATTATGAAACTATCTATATGTGTCCTAGCATTTGCAATAAAGAATGTTATATAAATAAAAACAATTCTTTATTCACATTCCATATCAAATCATTACATATGTAAAAGTCATATGCATGTAATGTTTTTACCACAGAATATATGTATATATATATATATATATATATATATATATATATGGTATATGCTTAAATTATTTTTTTGTCTGTCTGTTTGTTCTGGCTAATCTCTGAAATGACTGGACCGATTTTGAAGTGACTTACATTGGCAGATAGCTAATAAAAAAGAGTAACATAGACTACTTTTATTTTCAGAAAAATTCTTAACACTGACTCCACCAATATGCAGTATTGCAAGCTTAAAAGACTTAATTATATTTTGTAAAACAGATATTGTCTTTAATACAAAGTTTCTACAAGAACCCATGTTGCATATGTTCCAAAGTTTTATGTAGTCCTTTCATGATAATCTTCCTAATTTTTGTTAAATGACATACTGATTTCCTCGCAATGTTTCTCTTCAACCAATCTTTGTTAAGTAATTCAGATGAATCACTTACAATCTTCTGCGACTCTAAAGTAAATTAAATCAGAACATTAATTTTTCGCAGAGATTCAAAGTTAACCCGCCTATTGAAAGACAGCCTGGGTGGTAATTGCAAGACGGTTATGATAGCAAACATATCACCATCGGGTGCCAGCTATGAAGATACATATAACACTTTGAAGTATGCAGCCAGAGCCAATAAGATACAGCTCAAAATTAAGAAGAATATTGTGGACGGAAACATGAGGCCATCGCAGTATGTCAAGATTAATGAAGAGCTGAAGAAGAGAGTTATAGAGTTGGAAGCTAAGTTGTCACTCTGTGTTGACACCACAAAGGAAAAATGTAAGTAATATATTTCATGGCGTATATATTAGGGGTGGCCAAACTCTTTGATAGTGCGTGCCGATCTTCGAAATCTGAAAATTTTGGCGAGCCGCAATTGTATATGCATTTAAAAAACTCAAAAGATTGTTTTTTTTTTACAAAAATCAAAATAAAATTTTTAAAACAAAAGTACAAAATATCTGTACTGAAGTATGTAGACATAATGACACACATATATAACAGCACTCTGAATAATACCTAAAATGCCGGTTAGTTAATTATGATCTGTGTCTGGATCTTTCGCTAATTTTATGCTGGAATAGTAATAATTATTGTTAAGAACAGTAATTTGTTTCCATTTCCCAAGAGCTGACGTAGGTAATATAAATTTAAATAATTAAATAATTTGTCAATCAATCAGGGCCAAAAATTATTGTTTGAGCCGGAGTTTGACCACCCCTGGCATATATATTTATACATTATACATGACGTCATGAATATGAGGGTTCCAATTGCCCCCTGATCTAGTCATTCTTTTTATTGTACCAAGATATATTTTTTACAGTGAAAGTAGACTGGCGTCGTCGTATGACAGAAGCGGAGGCGTTACATGGCGCATTAGAGAATGAATTACTGACCCTGATGGTCAGGCAGCGTGTGTTGGCCCTGCGCCACAAGTATCGCACGGACGCCTTCAGCCATGTCGCAGACTTGGCTCACAGATCTTCTTCCGACGCTTTGGAACAGGTACCAAGAGCTTCATGAATGCTATGAGACTGCATTATAATTATTAGTGATTGATAATATGTTAACCCCACTTAATCCTCATTGTCACACTATGTTACACCTTCTGGTACCCCTTCGAAACATAACACCACAAAGCTAGACTCAAAATAATGAATAATCATACAAATTTTTAGTTAATATAGTAACAATTTGTTATCTATTCAAGCATTTCTTAAATATTCTGAGATATCTTAATGTTTTCCTAGGCAACTTCCCTCCACCTTGCGTTATTAAGCTTCACCCTGCCACCATATTCTTCATCTTGACACCTGCCCTGTTTTGCCTTACCCTCATCCACACTCAGAGCAAAGATATAATTTAATTTATGAACAATCCCTTACTAGGTCCTCCTACTTCAGACCAAAGAAGAATAACTTACCCTATCTTGATCCCATACATGGTCAAAACTCTCAAGGCTTACCTCCTAAATCTGTCACCAGATGTGACTGGCACACTTCATTTGTAGAATAACCAGACTATTTCAATAACTCTAATTCCTCTTTGAATTTCTTCGTTTAGTATTTGGTCTACTATGTAAAGTGCCAAGCATAGCTCTCTCCATTCCTTGCCAAATCTCATCATTGTGTATATTGTTAATGAAAGCATTTTTTCGTCCAATGCCCTCTCAATCCCTTAAAACGAAAATCTGCAATAAATGTATGTTATCAATGATGACAGAATTGAATCATGGCTAGCTTACATTCACTCAACAAACCGTGAGATTGAATCAGGAATGAGCAGTTCCCCAGAGGAACGACAGTACCCACATGTCCCTGCAGATTGGCAAGTTGAATTGGCAGTGCACAGACCTAAATACACAGACCTAATGCCATAGAGTATTTCAGGTTCTGAAGTATAGACCATATTAAGGTTATCGAAACACGTTGTAAGCAGGATGCTTTAAACCAGTCCTTTTGTAAATCTATGGTTATACTGGATCTTGTACCAGCGATAAATAATCGCGTTATATGAAAACACTTTATAAAAGTCACGTGTTATAGGAGGATCACATCTAGAATATCACTTATGTATTTATATTTTTGTTTGTTTCTACAGCACAGATCAATATTTTATAGGATTGTAGATGAACATAAAACCTATATTTATTACATCTTAAATTTTTCTGTAGGTTTGTACAGAAGAGATACCGCGTCGAGAAAGAGCTGCTGAAAATTATCAGAAGCAAACGAAATCCTTAGATGCTAAAATCAAAGTAACCTGGGCCAAATGGAAAGAAAGTCAAAAGAAAGTTCAAGAGATTTTCAGTGAAGTCGTAACGGAGTGTCCTGATTTGCTGGTTTTAGTTGAAAAGATGAAACTGCAAAGTGAAATGAGACTTATTAAAGCGAGGGATGATCTTAGATACAAATTACTATGTATAAACAATAGAGAGAACAATGCGAGTAAAACTTGCTTGGACGACATGTCGGGGATGCTTAAGAAAGTATATTTAACCCTGAAAGGATACAACTTAGCTCCACCGACATTGACAGCTGAGTATTTAGAAATTATTAAAAAACTGAAACATTCAAAGGCTATAAACTGGTCTGATGAAGATGACGAAATCGATGATCAGTTCAAATTCGTATCTACGTTGGATTTAAATAATCCAATGTTACACATGAACCGTGAAGGGTTTAACACCACTGTAGAGATCACATCAGACAGTGAAGATCTGACAGATATAGAGAACAAAAACCCATTGATACGCAGCACCAATAAACGTGGAGACACACCAATAAAGCTGGCTAACAATGAGACGATACTAATCAATGACTCGTTCGAACTATTGGACACATTATCTAACCTTAACTCAATAAAGAAAATGAAGATGTCACACAACGCAGAACTGGACGTGGAGAATTTCGGTGCCGGAGAACTGAACTCTACCTTCGTTCTCGCCGGGAAGACTGAATCAAAGCCTTTGCAGATTAAGACAGAAAATATTAAAATTGAAGGAAATGTTCCCATGAAGAGGAAACTTGCAGATGCAACAAACACTATGCAAAAGTCTCTCAGCTTCAACAATAAAGGTCAGTGTATAGCAGTAATACTCAACCTTTTATATTAAAAGGGTTCATAGACACATGTTGGTCATGGTTATTGTATATACACTGCAAGATTGTCACCAACATAGTTCAGAAAAGTGGTATATGCTACATTGTTTTGAAGTCTAAATATTTTTAAAAAATAAAAAAATACCGACCAATTGTGTTTAGTGTTGCCATTAACCGGATTTTTATTAAAAAGTGACTTATGCCACTTTCAAAATAAACTGTTCGTATGTATAAATTTTTTTTACTTGTTACATTTTAGTTCAACTTTACAGATGGGATAACAGTTCACTAGGTAGTCTCTCATATATTTAAAAGAAAATTAAATTGGTTTATTTTACTAATCAACAGATAATAAACTAGTGAAGCCGGTGGTAGGCAAGGCTTTGCCGGTACGACGTGTTCCGCCCACAATGAGCCAGGGGCGCCCAACTCCAGGCTTCGGCTCCAGTCTCTCAAGAGACGGTACTCCTCTACAGAAAAATATCCAAGGTAAATAGTATTTATATTTATGATATTTTTAAATTCAAATAGTGATTTTAGTTACTAACAAATACTAACCAATTTTGGCATAAAATCACTCAACGATTTGTGGGCTATCAAAATGCATGGAACTTGGATTTTGACACCTTTACTTGTTTAATATTATAATGCAGTGGTCTGCAACCTTTTTCCGTCTACGGCACGCTAAAATCTTTTGTAGAATTTCGCGACACACCGAAAGCTTAATTCGAGAGACAAGTGAACGTGAGTTGTCATTGTGTCTCAAATACAAAATATGTATAATGAAAAATTATAAAATTTAACTTTATTAATTTTTACCGCGGCACACTTGTATCCGACGGCACACAAGTTCTTTTTTTTGACCCTTGCTATTGTGGACCTCTCGTTCTAACCCATATTTTGTTGGGTACAGGGATTTAATTTCTTTCTTAAATATTTCACTTCCTTTTTATTATTTTCATATTATTCTTCCATTCTTCACAATCTCCATCATTCTTTTCTTCATTCATTCTCTTTCTCATTCATTCTCGCATTGTTTGCCGCATGCGCATTTATCAGCGGGCTGGCGGGCGGTGCACTTTATTGCACGACTACAGCTGCATGTGCGGAACTGGCTAAATATTGGTCCTTTTCTTACTTAGGGATTAATCCTATATTAATTTCTTTACGCGATATATACAAATTATCAGGCACAATGTGCAGACCTACGCGAAATTATTGTCTTTAGAAATCATTAAATTACACAGTAGAGAAATATAAATAAAGAAATCTTCATAGGGAAGAAAATCTTTGAGGAACATGAATCCGCGTAATGTGAAAAACTTATAAAAGTACCGTGTAATAGGGAAATAATGTTACAGATATTTTTAGTGTGTTGTATTGTCATATAATACGAGGGTCAAACTGAAAGTTCTTAGAAAATCAAAAACTAAGCATTCTAGCAAGTTATTAGTTTTATTATAACTTTTCAAAATAACGTCCATTTACATCAATACATCGCTGCATTCGATGGAACCATTGAGAAAAGCACCTTGCCCACTCGGCCTTAGGGGTCTCTTTGACGGCGTTTTGAAACGCAGCCACTGCTTCTTCGGCGTCCATAAAATGTTTTCCTCGAAGTTTTTCTTTTATTTTCGGGAATAAATAAAAATCGCAGGGTGCGAGGTCGGGGCTATACGGCGGGTGACCCAGTAATTCCACGTCTGAGGTCGCCAAATAGTCGATCGTTTGCCTGGCGGTGTGCGACGAGGCATTGTCGTGATGAAGGAGGATCCTGCTGCGAGGTCGTTTCTCTCGAACTTTTTCCAAGACAAGTGGCAAACAGTTGTTAGTGTACCACTCTGCATTAACCGTTTTCTGATCCTCTAAGACAACTGTCGCGTAATGACCTGTCTTTCCGAAGAACGAGGCCACCATCTTTTTTCCAACACTTCGACCTCTCTTCACTTTAGTTGGCAACTCTTCGGAAGGAAACACCCACTGAGCAGACTGTCTTTTGGTTTCCGGATCATAACAGTAAATCCAGCTTTCGTCACCCGTTAGTATGTCGAACACAGCATTTGAGTCACCTCCGTTAAATTTTTGGATCATTTCTCGGCACCAATCAACACGGCGGAGTTTTTGAGCCTTGGTCAAATTATGCGGTATCCAGCGGGCACAAAGCTTCCTGACCGCTAAATGTTCATGGAGGATTTTGTGCACTTGGCTCATACCTATGCCTAGACTTGTCCGAATCTGCTGATAGGTCACTCTTTTGTCAGTCTCTATCATACGCCGCACAACACTGATATTGTCTTCAGTCGTCGCTGTAGAAGGCCGTCCCTCACGCAAATCATCGGTGAGATTAGTTCGACCACGTTTGAATTCATTAAACCAGTTGTAAACTGTGGCACGAGATGGGGCTTCATCGTGAAAAGCCAATCGAAGTCTATCATAACTTTCTTGTTGACTTATATGACATCGAAAGTCATAAAAAATCATTGCACGAAAATTTTCTCGGCTTAAATTCATTCTGTCGTGCACAGACAATTTTCAATTTGCCGCCAAATCGTAAAACAAATGACAAATAATGAAATGTATACTCAATATTATTGGTAAAGAGTTCTATTTTCAAAATTTAAACTTAATTTTTTAATATAATGCTTTTAAGTTGCCAGTTCTAAAAACTTTCAGTTTGGCCCTCGTATTATTCTGGTGTAGTGAATTGCATGTTTGATATAAAGGATGAAGGTGAATATATAGTTCAATTGCTGTCTATTTACGTATGGTAGGTACAGCCTATTCAAAAATCAATGGTTTCAGATATAATAAATTATTTAATGATAATATAGTCGCTTTAAAAAATGGGATTGAAAAATTTCTTAAATTATTGTTTACCATGCAAACTTTGTACTGCCAGAAGTTACTGGCCAGTCGCATTTGAATTAAAAAAACAATTTTGAGAGCGATCACATTATACAGGTTGATTGGAAACACATGTTAAAACTTTTTGCTGGTTAATGAGCTATATGAAAGCTTTTACATCTATAACCAATCATCCTGTGTGAAAATAGATTTGTTTATGCTTTTTTTTTAATGTTTTTTTTTTAATTTATGCATAAGAAATGCATGGCACATACATCAAACATTAAATAGGTTAATATTGTGTGCCTTCTAATGTGTGTTTACTAAAAGGGTTATTTAACGTGTTTGTCTTGTGTACTAATGAACTAACAGGGCCGGGGCGTGGTACAGCCTGTGATACTCAAAGATCAGTTGGTTATAAAGCAGTGAGGGCAAGAAGCCGCGTGCAGAGTCATCCATACTCCAGGCCGCTGCCAATCGCCGACAGGAGACTATGATGGAACATTCACATCACATTAGACGACAGAGGATAAAATAAGGAACATAAAGCGTATTCGGAACAAAAAGCGTTAAAATACTAGAACAAAAAGGGTAAAATACTAAAACAAAAAGCATAAAATACTAAAACAAAAAGGGTAAAATGATAGAACACAACTGGTAAAATGGTAGAACAAAAATGGGAAAATACTAGAACAAAAAGGGCGTAGAATGCTTGAACAAAAAGGGCGGTAAAATGCTAAAACAATTAATACTAATAATATTGGACCAAAAAATTAAATTATTATGTACTTAACAACACACAAATGACGTCAATAACAATTCAAAGACATTGTTTTGTATTTTTAATTCAAATGTTCTTTTGCAATTCCTCAATGTTCAACCATCCTTATTTCTTACATAAATTTGTAGCTATTAATTTTTAGTGATTATGCAAAATGATATTAATTTTTACTTATAAATTTAACTTAAAAAGTGTATTTAATTTAAAAGAAAGAAATGTGAAATTTTTAATGATTTTATATGTGTAAGGTATATATGTTACTGCATTTTTTAAATTTATTAAATTTGCATTGGACATAGCAAGTAGTGTTTACATATATTTTTAATGTGACAATTTTTTGCATATATAATGTAAGGTGCAATGGAATAATATTTAAAAATTTAATATGACAAATAATTATACACCAAGTTATAATTTTTTTGGCGTTGCCTATCAAAATTTCAATGAAATTAGAGAGAGAGGTGGAGTCATGTATATGTGGCTACCAAGAGATATTTACTTCTAGTTAAACAATAATCGTAACCAAAATTGAGTCAAAATGTGTGTTGTTGTGTCTTCAAGTAAAGAAAGTTTGCTTATTGTAAGACTACGGATAATGCTTAGACGTTTTAGATATTTAATTAACACTAATTATACCAACACTTACTAGGCACTTATTTCTACCATAGCGGGTCATATGACTCAACTTTACATTTTCTATAATGTATGGAATATTGTTATTAGGAACGATATAAAAATTAAATTTATTATAGTTAAACAAAATAGCATATTAACCATTTCTATTATAAACGCAAAAAAAATGTTAAAAATGGGTCATTTGACCCGTTATAGTATGTTTAGTGTTAAACTAATTATTTGGTATGGTTAATTAATAATAAATTAGAACAGATAAATTAGTGAACATATGAAAATACACCAAGCATTAAAAATATATAGAACTAACGCTGCTTGGTCAAGGGCCTAAATCCTTCGAGCCAAAACCTTGGAAACCTAAATGACGTTGTAGTTATGAAGTAAGTAATTTAGTTAAGTTTTGAGTAATTTTCCACTTGTCACTTTTTTATAAGTGCAATTTTTTTTTTTAAAATTTACTCGTAATTTTTTACGCGTCCTCTACCAACCGTATAAAAACTAGTGTGTACATATAATCAAAACTTTTATAAGTAATAGTGTACATTTTTATATTTAAAAATGATACAATTATTATACATATTCCAACCACACTTATTTCCTTTACAGACCTAAGAACTTTTTATAAAGAAAAGTCAAAATGTGAAACGGAAAATTAAAAATATTGTCGTTGGTTTTTATAACAAAGCTATATAGCATTGATCTGTATCAATATATATTTATAATATTTAGCTGTTTCAAATAACTAACACTACTCTGACTGAATATATAAAAAAATATTTTTTACTAAACAACGGACTTAGTTTAACATATAGTTATACTTGTAACGATAAAATTGTACAATACACGGCGATAAACATTGAACATCGACCTTTGGAAAGAGACAATCGGCTAATTTCCACTTCGAAAAGCACTATCTCTGTCCCACACTACTTATGTGACGTTTTATCAGTCGTATATCGTGCGACAGAGAAAGCTCTACGAAGCCGAAACTAGCCGATTGTCTCTTTTCAAATGTCGATGTGCAATATTTATCGCCGGGTACTGTAGTTAATATAATTTGCAATTTTCTCTGTATCATGTGTCTGATAAATCATTTTTTTATTTATTATATACAAAATATGTAAGATGTTTTTTTAATTAATTACAGATTATGTAGTCGAAAAAATAGTGGGAATATATATTAAACGTCAAATCTTGTCATAGATAAAAAATAATTGTTTTTTTATGTGTTCGGTTTCAATTTGGAAAGTAAAAATGAAATAATTATTCAAGAATAGTAATAATTAAAAACAAGATTAATTAAATTATTGGTATTTTTAACCTTTTCATGTAACTTTTATCTGTATTTTAACGCTTTTTGTTTCTTATGTCCTATAATTGTATTTATAAATACGTCTTAAAGATGAGCGATCGTCTTACGTATATTTATTTTGCTAGAGGTAAGTCGTTTTTGTCTTTTATAGTCTATGTATAATTTGATAGTTTTAATTAAGTAATTGGTATCGATTTAGCTTTGGATATATTTTGCTTGAAGTAGAACTATTTTTAAGATCACGGCATAATTCACATCTAATTGATAGTTTAATTTTAATTACGATAATTAGTGAGAAATGGCGGCGGCCAATTCCTTTTAGGTGACAAATAAATTTTTGACAGATGTCAAATTGAACTATGCGATAGTGATGTGACGTAAGTATGTACACCGACTCGTTTTAAATTTTATCGATATAATTGCTATTGATTTATTTTATATTTGTGAAAGTGTGAATTGATTAATAAAATTATTTTTTAAATGCATAGTTTTATTTGAATCAGATATTAGGATGCATCGGATGTTGAGTTGGATTAATGTGGAAAACACTTTTGTGTTGGAAATATTTTGAACAGCGAATGAGTAAATGTGACGGCCCCTTTTTTCCGTCTGGTCACGGTATATGACTGCGTAGTAAAAATTACTTCAGTTAATTTTTAAATCATTATAATTATATATATGATAGTTATTTGTCTTTACACTCGTAGTTAAACGCGAGCCGCAATTATGTGCTAAGATGGCATGTTTACTTTAAGTAAAGCAATTTAGAAAATTTATTTTATTACCTGAACATTTAAGGAAGAAATTCTCAAACGTGTGGCAACACTCAAGTCGCCGCACGTTATTATATTGTGGGGAATTGTCCCAAAACTGTCCCCGTACGGCTGTAATTACATCTTCTGGAAACCTTTACAACTAATTAGTAGGAACGTTTTCCTTAATCTGCGGAATTGCTTATCTTATATTTAAACGGTTTTATTTAGTTCGACCCGTACGGAATTTGTTTATTTGGGTCAAAATTAGAAATTGAAATTTAAGCACCTTCCCGTTGTTAGATTGATCTGAAATTTGGTACACACATTTAATTTAGTTGACAATACAATATAATAAAATCAATAACATTATCAATCTAAGATGGCCGCCGACACAAAATGGCGGATTACATATTTTTCCTTAACCCCCTGCATATGGGTATCAAATGAAAGGGCTAAACTAGTAAAACACGATGATTATGTCAAAATTTAAAATTCAAGATGGACGTCGTTCCAATATGGCGGACTAGGTACATATTTTTCAACAACCACCACAATATGGGTATCAAAAAACTGTTTAACTTTACAGTTTTTTAAATGTATTTATTTAGTATGTAAGACGCGTTCAGGACAACAGTTTATGTTAAAAGTTATTATTTTTACTTTCTATATTTAACAAACACGTACTCCGACAGCTACACTATTCATTTTAGTAGTTCATGGTTAAGAATTGTAGTTAGGTCAGTGTCCTTAACAATTTTTCTCCAGGCATTCTTATTTTGAAACTTACATAGAACCTTGCAAGGGTGTTGCACGATTTTATAACTGCGACAGTCCAGCAAGCAGGTGAGATTACCTTCTACATTGCCGATATATAAAAGTCAAAATTTTCGATGTACCTCCGTGCAATATTACCGAAGGAGTACTAAATTATTGTATGCAAGTAAACTGGGTAGTCGTGTATTTATTTTGAACTCATGATAGACTTACAGTACCCGGCGGTAAATATTGCACGTCGACCTTTGGAAAGAGACAGTTGCTAATTACGGCTTAGTAAAGTGTTATCTCTGTCGCACGAAATAGTCACATAGGTAGTGTGTGACAGAGATAGTGCTCTACGAAGCCGAATTTAGCTGATTGTATCTTTCCAAAGGTAAATGTACAATATTTATCGCCGGATACTGTATCGGCCTTTATTTTAGTCTTAGATGAAACTTAAGCATACAGGTTTCCTATTGTTTTATGGGCTATTAAATAACTTAAGAGGACAGTTCGGAGAATATCGATAAATATGGAGGAGGCTTTAATGAGGTACTAAATTAATGAAAGGAATTTCCACAAGATCGTCAGAGGAGCTCATTAAGATAAATATAAAATTAATCTATTCAACATTGGAATTTTTTTATACTGCTTCGACGGTTTAAAGGGCGTGAAATGATCTACCTGATTAAAAAATGTATTGATTTTTTATTTTCAATAGATAATAACAGTATAAATTAGATGTTAAAACAAAAGAAAATATTTCATTCAATTTCGTTTTTTTCGTTTACAAATTTTTCTAAATTAAAAGTGGCCTATGTTACTCATTATATCAGTTACCTTCCAGTATAAGTCCCGTTAAAATTGGTCCAGCCATTTTAGAGAGAGAGCCAGAACAGACAGATAAGAAATAAAAAAAAACCGTGCCGTATATACATTTAGATGTGTGTAGTAAAAAGCGGTTATTTAAATATTACAAACAAATATTCTGATTTTATTTCTTTTGTGTTGTGTCTAAAGATTTTACAGTTTGTATAAAATGTATTATTAATTCACAGAACTCTGACGCCGTAAATAGAGATGTTGAATAAGTAAACATTATTAATGTTCATTCTGCACAGCGTTAATGTGCTGCTTTAAAACTTAAACGGATATTAAAGTGCCTAATTACTGTGGAATATTAATTAAAATTGTGTAGAAATTAATAATTATTACTGTTTGGTAGTACTTGTGTTGAAAATTTTTAATTTGTAACTGGCTAATTAAAATTGAAAAAAAAAGTTAAGGTCATGTGCACTTAACTTGCAGCTCTAACTCTATCTCCTTTCTTTTGTCATCTTTCTCTCTCCGACTCATGGTACGCGTGAATTCAAAGGTAATTTAGTTAGAGTCTTCACCTGATCCCTCCATCGCTGGACGACCTCTAAAATTTAAACCATTCACTATCCTGGAAGGCATCATGACCTTTCAAGTAATAGTCCAGCGCTGGACATAGGTCTTTCTCATAGATGCATAGGACCAGTTGTAAGCTACCTTCGTTCAGCGTCTTCCGGCGATCTAAATAGGGTCGTTTGTTCATCACCTCTTCTGAGCAATAAATGACCATCTACTGCCAATTCAATTTGTTGATTTACATCGGTTCTTTTATTCCTTTACGGATCCTCATTCTAATTTTATCTCGTAATCTCGAAAATCTTGTGCAAAGCCGTCTCAAAGGAACACGGCTTGTCAATGAGGGCCAAAGTGAGAGGCCAGGATTTATTGACGCATGTCTTCATTGGTAACACCTTGATCTTGGATCTGGGAGGTACGATGAACCTTCACCAGTTTCTTAAGAAACCTATCACTTATACACTTCTTCATTCATAAAAATTCATATTTATATAATGCATAATCTAAATACATAAAAACGAATGTGTGTCTGAAAAATTTTGTTAATTGTGGTAAATCCCCGGAACGGTTTTGAAAATTTTTTTTTAATCATTTGGATGGATTCATGTATAGATTTTAAATTAGATACATAACACTGCAACGCGTCAACTGGTTACACCAAGTTAGATATAAAATGAAATTTGGCGCAATCTACTCCTCATCAAGTGAGATGCTTAATCCGTGCTCCAACTTAAAGTACAAACAGTTAATTGAATGTACTCGGTTGCTACATCTTGATTATAACTTTGGCATGCGATTCCAAATCTATCCCGACAACATCTTAGTTCAATTTAACTCTGTATATCTAAACTGAAACGGTAACACTTTATGGACTTGAGCAGTCAAGTTACACAGATACCAGTAACATTAACTGGTTTAGTATTCTAAAAAGAAAGTTATCAGTGTGAAATAGAGCTGAAGGAACTGGTGGTGTTATCAGGAAGGCTGTCACAAATTCCTAGATTATTACGGGAAAGTTGTCAAGAACGTCATACAAAAATATAAAGTTTATATTAAATACTAGCTGATCCCGCAAACGTTGTTTTGCAAAAAAAAATGATATTTTAATTTACAAATAAAAAATAAGGGTTGATCGTAGAGGGGTGAAAATTTATGGTTGTATGTATTCTTGTATGCTGTATCATAAAAAAATAAAAACAAAAAATTTCGTAAAAAAAAAATATTTTTTTTAAGTGTGAACAACGTTTATCACTTAGGGGTATAGAAAATAGATAGTAGCCGATTCTCAGACCTACTGAATACGCATATTAAATTTGGTAAAAATCAGTCAACCGTTTCAGAGGAGTTCAAGTTCGAACACCGTGACACGAGAATTTTATATATTAGATATAACGTCGGGTATATTAGGAAAAAAATGCAATTAAAAACAAGAATAATGAATTTGAAATTGTAAACTTAATAGAGATAGGTATCAAAAAAATATTGAAGAAAGAGAGGCAATGCGTGTAAGAATTGTGAATGAAAGGAGGAAAACAAAAGAGAGTGTGATGACGCCTAACCCGCGTTCAAGCGAGGGCGGTCCGGAGAGACCCGTGTCTCTCCCGACCGCCGAGTAGTCCTCGCCTACACGGTTATAGTTCTCCGCGTGTAGACGTCTTCGTCGTAACTGAGGTACGATCCCCAGCGTAAAATTTTTAGTCGGTGGACCTCTGTTTCCACGGGCTCAATTTCGATGAAGCTGTACAAAGCCTAGACCGGCTAGTAGCACAACATGAATTACATCAAATAATAAAAAAATAGAGTGTGATGAATGAAAGAGGACCTAGCAATAGAAAGAATGAGAAAGAAGAAAGAAAATAAAATAGTAACAATGAAATAAAAAAACATTGCGAAATAAAGTCCTAGTACCAAATACGACAAGAGACACGAAATGACACTGATGATTGGTCTCTTGCGTTTTATTTTGGACTGGACTATCATTCTGCCCAAATGGCATTGGCAGATTCAGCTGGTTTGAGATGATGGCACAGAAGGCGCCCAGCCTTGTACCTCTTTAGACGGAGTAAAGCTCGTGGCCACCCTGGGGAACCTGGTCTCAGGTCGCTACGTATTACTATTTCGCCGAATTGGGTTTCTGTCGTCTTTAAATCATATAAAACCTTCAGTAACAATAAAATTGCAATGTTTGTTTTTAACAGGGCAATTCTGGTTTCTGGTGTTTGATTATAGGTGTACAATCTTTCGATATTTGAAATTTTTTGCGAGCAACAATTGAATACGCATCTAAAGCACGCAAAAGAATGTTTTTTTTTTACAAAAATCATATTTATTTATATTATTCAAACAAAAGTACAAAAAATGTATATTTAAGTTAGATAAAATGACACACGTATATGACAACACTTCTAATAATACTCAAGATGCCGGTTAGTTAATTACGATCGGTGTTTGGATTTCGTTAATTTTATGATTGAATAATAATAATAAATATTCACACCAGTAACTTGTTTCGATTTCCCAGGAGCTAATGTTATATAAATTTAATTATTGCAATAATTCGACAAACATCACTCTGTGTTTGGCGCTAATCGGTGTAACATAACTCCTGAAGATGCCCCGTGGAGGGGTGAAACACGTCTTGAGTGATTTGACGGTGGCAGTTGTGTAATTCGCATTGTTTGCCGCATACGTATTTATCAGCGGGCTGGCGGGCGGTGCACTTTGTTGCACGACTACCACTGCATGTGCGGATGCGGCTAAATATTGGTCCTTTTTTTACTTAGGATGGACTTCCGCAAGGTAACGGCTGATTCCATTAAATACCAAAGATAGTCGTTCAAAGTGCTGAATGTCGCTCGCGGGCTACAGTTTGACCCCTGAAATAGCTTATAAATAAATAGTTTATAAAATAAGAAACAACGTAATGATAATATAAGTAGTAAGAAGAGTTATACCGTGTGGGCCTGGCATAGAATAGGTCGACCTCTTTTCCAACCGTGGGCGTCGTACAAGGCGAAAGAGAGATCAGTTTCCTGATGAACAGCAGCGCCCTCTACACTACACTGCGATCGCCAACCTGCCTGACATATGTGGCGATTATGGTATATCTCCCCAATGGAACATAAAAGACATCGGACCCTGGTCCCAGGCGGCCTTGCTGTCCCTGGGGAAGAATTCAGTGAGAGAAAGTGTGTACAAAATTCAGATTAATACGCATTAAATTATTGTTTCCTATCTATCCTTGCAAACTTTGTACTTCCAAAAGAAATAGGCCTGTCGCATTTAAATAAATAAAATTAACATATTTCATCATCACCACTTTATACAGAGTGGTTGGAAATAGGTGTGAAAGTTTTAATGCTTGCTCCTATAATCAATGACCCTGTATATCAACAGAGCCGAAGTTTCACTCTGTCGCACCTTCGAACTAACTGAAGTTTCAGGAGTCCCTTATGCGAGTTGAAAGCTCGCACGGCGTCGAAATGTGACGATAATATAACGGCCTCAGACAAGATTCTCGAGGAAAGCTTTTGAATTCAGAATGTTTATAAGTACAACTACTGCGCACACACATATTAAATACACCAATACCTGACTTTGCGTCGTGGTTACGTTCCAAAAAAACACGACGCAAATTGAAAAGCCGCAAAGTGAATTAAGATTTTCTATAGCAAATCATGTAAAGATCGAAGATAGGTTACAGGGTCACGAAAATACTACTTTTCAAAAAGAAAATTTAACAAAGTAAACATTTAAAAAAAATCACTCAACACGTGTCTCACCCCTCCACGGGGCAACTTCAGGAGTTATGTTACACCGATTAGTGCCAAACACAGAGTTGTCTGTGACGGTGGCAGTTGTGTAGTTCGCATTGTTTGCCGCATGCGCATTTATCAGCGGGCTGGCGGGCGGTGCACTTTGTTGCACGACTACCACTGCATGTGCGGAAGTGGCTAAATATTGGTCCTTTTCTTACTTAGGATGGACTTCCGCAAGGTAACGTCTGATTCCATTAAAAAAGAAGCCGTATATTATATAGGTAGTGAGTTCGATGTAATAACTACAGGTGTATCGTCAATAGTGAGTTTGTAACAAAACTTCGTAAATTACTGTTAATATCTCCTATAACAAAGGCAATGGAAGATGATATAAAAGTCACTCAAGTTTATTCGCGAGTCTAATTCTTGGAAAGCTTAGTGTTTCGTTTTTGCGTAATATTCCCAGCTCGAGCGGGACTTTTCTTGTTACCCTCTTCCCTTGGAGGGCTGCCAGCATCGTGTCCGAAGTTCACGTCGGGAGGACGTGACGTCACGGGACGCGCCATGTCGCCGAAACGAAATGAATTGGAAAAAAATAAACCTTCACATTTTTTAATAAATCAAAAATTCTTTTAAGAATTGAATGAAAAATGACTCACGTTCCAAACAGGTATGGAATAAAAACAAGGTTAAACATGTTATATACAGACAAAATATATTTGTAAAGATGAACAAGATAATGATACAATTCGTTTGTTCAACATTACAACTTTTAACAAGACTCTGAATCTATTATCAATTTATTTTCTTTAATATATTTTATTATTGACTCCACTCTGCTTCGTAACGTGGTAACAACAGATCTTTTTATAAAGATCTAATACAGCCTAAGTGAAATCAAAATAACCAAGCGACATCATTGCCAAGGATTCTTGTTATATAAACATTCGTTTATTGAATAATAAGTTCTTTACGTTAATTTATTTTTAATATGCGTTTGGAATATTGTCAATGGTAGTCCAATGATGTTTTGCGGCATTTTCATTATCATCAACATTTCCAGGTGCAAGGCCTTTTTTGGTAAAGGGATACAGGGGAAATATCTGGATCGACACAAGATACCCTGTCCTCAGATGGAAGAACAGGATTATATGAGATTCCTTCTTACTAAAACTCCCTCGACAGCCACCTTCGGTACATTTGCAGGAGCCGCCGAATCTCCTACGGAACTCGCAGTTGCTCTTCGCTGCTATGCCAAGACACATTTGGGTTCAAGCTATGACAAGAACACGAGGCTATATCGCATTGCTGCCTTGGACTTGCATTCAGTGAACGATGAAGGTCTGATGCCTTTTCACTCGCCTCTTACGACAGTCAGAGGATACCTTAGTCTTATTCTAGTGAACTCGGGTTAATGGGTTGAACCTAGCGCGGGGCCTTCGAATCTAGCGGCTCGTTGGCGCCAAAATTCAATCCCAACTGCCATAGGTTGCACGCGCGACGTACCAACTACCTTATGATTTGAGTTATAACAAATTACATTGTAATAAAACTATATTGACATACTTGCGAAGGTAGCGCTTTAGATTACCAGGATACAATCTTAGATAATTCACAATTTGTGTATTAATTGTAAAAAAAATCTGCTACACAGAAACAATGTCCCAGATGATGTTCAGCAGTATCCTATGCGTTTCATAGTACTGCACTAAGATCGCCAACCCGCCTGCTAAGCGTGGCGATCATTATATATTCACCTATAGATATATTTGGAAGTGTCCTATAAACTAAACTGACATTCCGATTAAAAAAGTTCAGTTCAGAAATATTAGCGTCTTTCGGAAAAAAAAGTAATAACTCTGAATTTTATAGTGCACTATGTTGACAGAGTGATGTCAAAGTCTGTTGTCATTTTATTGGCGAAAATAAAACTGATATTTCATTTCAGTCCGGCGAAGTGAAGCTGAATTCAATCTTTTAAAAAGTAAACTTGTTGCAGCGCGTACATGTAAGTTTGAAGACTTATTCGCGGCGAAGTGCTTCGGCTTTCATAACTTCAACATTCTTGACGTTTACATAATACAAGTAGTGTTTAAAGTAACCACGCCAGATAGATTATATTGAAAGAGGAAAAAATGTAATCGACCCTCTGTAAAGTATAAATCAAAATATGGAACGACTACACATTGAAACTTTATAAGACTTATGTATGTTTTATCAGCATTTAAGGTATTTATCATCACCGTTTCAACTGTAATATCTCCACTACTGGACATGGCGTCCATATACATCCAATATGACCTTGCATCGTGTCCTTAACAAAATCTGTATGTGGTCATCAGTTCAGCCCAAAGACGCCCTCTACAAGACAAAGACCTCTCCCAAAGATATTTATGGGAAGATCTATCATAAATGCTGTGGTTGGCGGGTTGGCGATCGCAGTATTTTTTTAAGGCTCTCGTTATTGTCGACCTCTGTATCCCCCATGTCTAGTTTGGGACAGAGTAATTTTTTATCTTATTATTTTTTCCACTGCCTTTTTTATTTTTATTCTCTGCTGTCATTCTTCACGTAATCTATCGTTATATTACTTCATACCTCAATTAAACAATAAGAGAATGACAGCATTCTCTTTCTAGTTGTCATTCATACATCGCCTTCTCGTTTCTCTATTCTAAATTATTTTACATTTATTTATTTACATTAGCTTACATTTTGCATACAATTTTATAGAAGTGTAGTGGCAATTGTAACCCAGACAACAGAACCAATAGAACCAAGGTGCGAAACCAATAAAGCCAAAGTGCGGCTCTTTTAAGCTCGCATCAATTTAAATGCTAGATGCGCAGTGACAGCATAAGCCGGGCACCTATTACTAGGACTTTTACACCAGGTCACTCCATAATGCGTTTGTCGAAGTAAGCTAAAACAAGCTATTTAGCTGCCTGAGTAAAATTTGCCTAGGGGGCTGTCGACCTATGCTTTATAACAAAAAAATAATTTTCAAACTTTTGAGCTCTTGTAACGTTCATTAGAACGCATCCAAATTTATTATCTAAGAACGCATCTGTTTTTCAATGCTCTTTTTACACTCTATACATCTCGCTCTCTCTGACGCGACGCGCTACCGAGCAGACGTGTCGCTTCAACCGCTGTACAACAGAGGAAATAATTATAACTCAGATTGAGATTTATTATTCTGTGATATTATATTATACGTTTTAATTATGCGGCGAATGTTTTTCTTACATCGGATTACCTATTACGAGACGATGGGCCTGTAGTAATAAACACCCCTTATTTTATTTACCGAAGTTGTCTGTTTTGAGATGATTTCTATCTACTAAAATTCCCATTTCCTCGGCGCTTTAAGAGTTCCGGTATCTGTTATATCGTTTATTATATATTACATATAAATGTACCATCAGAATTCTTTTTAATTTACGTGCACCATGATACCATTATTTACATGAAAGTAATGAATTAAACTAGATTTATATCAAGTATAATTTATTTACTTAGCCCCGTATTCATCGAGCTCCGCAGGACCGAGGAGGTCCTCGAGCGAGTCTGAATGAAGTTCCCGTTGATCCAGGCCTGAGCAATTAATGCGAACTTTTCCAAAGATCCTCAAATTACGCTCCGAGGACACTCTACTTTTCAAATTATCCTGTCCACCTTCCCAAAGTGTGCGTAGTCGAAAATTGAATTAGAAAATACCGTTCCACGGCTATTAAGAATTTTAAAAATAGTCGAGAAATTATTTTAATGAGTACATATATAAAAAATGTATTATCTGTATATTACTCATATTTTTATTATTTATATTCTCCATACACCTGTACCCTCAAATGGCAGAAACCTTTTACTACCTCATCAACAATATTTTTTTCTTTCTTAAAATCCTTCTAACTATAACAAATTACAATACCCGACGATAAATATTGCACATCGACTTTTGGAAAGAGACGATCGGCTAATTTCGTCGCACGACTGACAAATCGTCACATAGGTAGGGTGGGACAGAGATAATGCTCTACAAAGCCGAAATTAGCCGATTGTCTCTTTCCAAACGTCGATGTGCAATATTTATCGCCGGGTACTGCAACTTTTATAATTTTTTTATGTGAATATTTATTTTAATGTCATAATTTTATATGCGCGCCATCTATTAGTCAAGTAGATGACATGTAGCATGATGGTAAAGCTTGTTGGTTTTTTTTTCACTTATCTATATGCATTTAATTTACTTGCATTTGTTTTGAGTTCTGTTTTATATAAAACTAACATTAGCTTTATATATTATTTATTAATTTCTTATATATTCAAGTTATACTATTTATAACTTTTCTATTTATGTTGTACAAACTTAGTAGGTGCCGTAGTTTTTCTAGTTCTTGGCCATATATAGTATATCCTTCATTACCTAATATAGTATTGTGCTAGAACTTTAATAGTGTTTCCCTAGATTGAATAGGTGAATGAAAAAAAATTATCAATGAAAATGAAATGTCAAATAGTCGACATTATTTTTTAATTTAGCTTAAATAACATAGAGAAAAAAATTTAAAAAATAGGTAGGAAAACTGTAACAAGCTTTTTTCAGATATATCCCACAGACTAAATAAAAACACCTCTTCTTAACTGTCAAACATTTGACTTAAAAAAAAATTCAAATTTAAAATATCTTTATTCAAGTAGGCATTTACAAGCATAATTATAAGTAGTAAGCTACCATCGGTTTCTACCACTGATCTGTTACAAAGAGCCGGCCGGTAATCCAATAGTTACTTTTTTAAGTAAAATTTAACAATTTTTCATGTGTACATTATATTATGACCTTGCTCAGAGTCTTATTTTGAGTCGGCCTCTTTTCACCCAAATCTCATAGCGAGGGCTTCACGCTACTCCCCCTGTACCTCAGCAAAAGCCAAGAGACTTCCCAAAGACTTCCTCACGCCTATCACAGGGTTCCCAACGAACACGCACCACATCACACCCGCTGCAGACTCTCACAGCACCACAAGCGCTGACCACACAGCACCAGCGACCACTTCACCTGCGATACTCCGCACAGAACATCGCGTCATTCACAATAAAACAATACACTACTCACTAAACCACAACACCCGTTATCAGGGCCGCCCGCTTTCTTACCGCGGACAGCGTGGACGAACCGAGGTTGGATCCAGATCCATCCTTGTCCACCTGTGGTCGACGCTGCAATTCCAAGCAGTATACCCAGCTCTACTCGGGTAGAGCGGTTTATTACGTACGAACGTATCGTACAACCGGAATGCATCTGTCTAGTTTCTGTTTTATTTTTAAGTTCACGGACCCTTTCACTCCGTGAACTCAGTTCTGATGAAGCTGTGAAAGCCCCCGGGCTAACAGCATCAACTTCAACCGGAACCAAGTAGGAATGCTATTGATTTCACTACTATTGCCTTCGTCGAGTTTCATCAGCTTTTATAACATGATTTTATAGTCACATTTCGAGTATAAATTTGGTAATACCAAGGAGACTATATCGAATTTAACTATTTTCAGAATACACCCCCCACATGTAGTATAATATCGTCGTACATTGTAACGCTTTGTCGCGCGCGTCGGGAGTTTTGACGCAAATTGACAGTTTTTGCTTCGCAAATGATGACACGTTCTCGCATTACAGCGAAGTCATATTCACGTGTCGAACGTTTTTAATGGACATAACATATTGCCAGTTATATTCATGTTGCTTTTTTATAACATCCGTAGCATCGAAAATAATTTATAATTGATATATACATAATGTTTAAATTTAATAATTTCTCTTATTATTACGCATATAATTACTATACTCGTTTAGTGGATGTAAATTACTATCTGTATCTATATTTTTTTCAAGGCTATATCATCAGTACATGATTAGCAGGCTGAAACAACCTACACCCGTGCATGTATTTGTTCCTGAAAATTGAACTAATGCAATGACAGCTGTCACATTACTGACGCCGTCAGATTTGAAATGCGCGTTCAAATTTGAATTCGGAAAAGAACGATTTAAAACTAAAAACATTGTCGCCGTAGTGGCTGGCAATAAATAGCATTCTTAGATGAATGAAATTTTGTACACAAAATTGCCTCCTTACTTTTTGCTCCTGATAGATCTGTGTTACAGAAATCATGATTCCCATCATCCAGAAGCTATTGACCTGTTGCATTATTATATAAATAAATAATGTGACTTATTTCAGAGTGATCGCTTTATATAGGATGTTTTTAAATGCTCTTTGTTTTCAAATGAGCAATACTTTCATTTCTTTGAAGCTTTTAATTTTTATAACCAATCTACAGAATTTTACGTGAAAACACATTCCTTGCCAGTAGTGAAATAGTAACACCATTGCGGTATTTTATCGCTTGCGTATGTAGAAAACGATGTCCACTAATATATATGAGAAAATCACCTATCTCGTATATTTCTGTAATCTGATGTATAAACGCTCTTGTTCAGCTTGGCATGCTGATCTTAAATATTTAATGAAATCAGGCGTTACCTTGCGGAAGTCCATCCTAATTAAGAAAAGGACCAATATTTAGCCACTTCCGCAGATGCAGTGGTAGTCGTGCAACAAAGTGCACCGCCCGCCAGCCCGCTGATAAATACGTATCCACCGATTAGTGTCAATTTGACTCTGTGTTTGGCTCTAATCGGTGTAACATAACTCCTGAAGATGCTCCGTGGGGGGGTGAAACACGTGTTGAGTTATTTGGCGGTGGCGGTTGTGTGATTCGCATTGTTTTCCGCATACGCATTTATCAGCGGGCTGGCGGGCAGTGCAGTTTGTTGCACGACTACCACTGCATGTGCGGAAGTGGCTAAATATTGGTCCTTTTCTTAACTTCTGTAATCGACCCGATATTACGTAAGACGGGAGACGCAGGATGTAAGCCTCATTCAACTGGTCTTATTGGAGATCTAAAGAAGAAGCTCCACTAAGAACTTTCACTTTATGCTGTCCTCTGTTCTCTTCCACCCACATACTGTCGCTATTGTTTTGGATTGTTTTAAAATAGTCGATCCATCTGGAGCGCCACACACATTTTCGTTCCAATCCGTATCCATCTACGTTGTAATGTAGAAGCAAGATGACATCATCGTTCACGGCGCGAAGAATAGGGGAATCCCACGTTAGAGCGTTTATAATTACGTCTGGCGAAAGAGACTCCACGATACTTATCATCTTGTTATCGACTGATTGTTTTGATTCGTTGAATATGGCTAACTTTAAACAATAAATACACACTGACAAGACCATGCAAATGTCTTCTTCACCGCTTCCACCTCAAACATGAATGCTTTAGTTTTTAGTATAGTTCACGGACCCTTTCAATCCGTGAATTTATGTCAGATAAAGCCTTGCTTAACACGTTCGCGCGCGGTACGTCGGTGGGCGATAGAAGATAAAAAACTAACGAACCACTACGTCGACAGTCGTTCAAGTTTGAAATCTAGTAATCCACCGTACGTCGACGGGCGGTATTGTTTCCTATTATGATAGAAAGAAATCTGCCAGAACGCTCTAGGACGTGCGACGCCTGAAGACGTTCTGTCATTTGGTATGGTATTGGTAAGCGGACCTACGCAAGTACGCCTATGGACTTAGTATGGAAAAAACGTGTGTCAAAATGCCAAATTTTGTCATGCATTACAGCGCGCGAACGTGTTAAGGAATAACAATATTAACATCATCGAAACAGTACAGTTCATATATTACAAATACGACACCGGCGGCCGCGTGCGCTTATCCCACGTTCAAGCGTGGGCGGGCAGGAGAGGCCCTTATCACTACCGACCGCAAAGTAGTCCTCGCTTCGATAACTACACAACAGTCACAACACTACACCTACACGGGAGTAGTCCCTCTTCGTGAAAACGTCATCGATATAACTTGTATACCAGTGATTCCCAAAGTGGTCTATATCGACCCCTAGGGGTCTATGACAACCAGCAAGGGGTCTACGTCAGCGAAAAAAAATTTGGCGGTCCATGAAATGTAAATGGGGGTCCACGATAGTGGATCTCAACACATACACTGATAGTACCTATTTACTTACATCATACTATCTTATAATATAAAAACGTTTACATTATTTACAAATAATAATATAAAGAAACAGACTGGACATCATTAGCCGAGGAGATTTAAGATTAACCCTTACAAAATTGACGCCAAATGTTGATGATTTATTATTAAAGCATCAGGTTCATCCTTCTCACTAAAAATATTGACTTATTGCTTATGTTATTTTATTTATAATTTATTTTATGTTTATTTAATGTTACGTATATTTTACATATACAAGAGATACAAAATTTTATTTTGAGTAATTTAATTTAAATTCAATTAATAAATATATAAATTAACATGTGTTTTTACTTTAAGTTTTTAACACGAAATTTCACTACAGTTAGAAATTTACAGAAACAATATCAGGTAAATAGGGGGTCTACCCAACACGGAAAAACATGGCAAGGGGTCTACGACACAAAAAAGTTTGGAGAACTCTGTTGTATACGATCATTCAATGTAAGTTTTTATCCCGTGGATTTCCTGTTTCCGCGGGCTTTATATCGATGAAGCTGCACCAAGCACACGTCACATATAATATGTACTTCTGCTTTGGACTGCTACATGTCTACCTGTAAGATATACCGGTCGTATGAAGGATCATATAGTAATACTAGCTGATCCCGCAAACGTTGTTTTGCAAAAAAAAATTAAAGTTTTTAATTAACAAATGTAAGATAAGGGTTGATCGTAGAGGGGTGAAAATTTAGGTTTGTATGTATTTTTGTATGCTGTATCATAATAAAATAAAAACCAAAAAAATTGTCTAAAAAAATTAAAAATAAAATTTAGGGGTGGACCACCCTTATCACTTAGGGGTATGGAAAATAGATAGTAGCCGATTCTCAGACATACTGAATACGCATGTAAAATTTGGTAAAAATCGGTCAAGCCGTTTCGGAGGAGTTCAAGTTCGAACACCGTGACACGAGAATTTTATATATTAGATAAGCGAAATAAATGTTATTTCTATTCTAAGACCGAATTTAGTTTAAACATTGAAATAAATACAGCGGCTAGAAGTTTTCGTCGTCGGAGGTAGCGGGCTGCATCGTTGTGTGTCGGCCTTATCAAACTTGCTCCGCGCTCGGCGAAATTTCAACTGGATTTCTATTTCGTATTCTACTTTACGAAATACATATTTCATAACTGAAACTATACCGTTTATATGTACTTGATGTGTTGTTAGGATCATGTTTTATACAAGCAAAAAAAAATACAGGATGTTTGGTATATAGATTAAAAAGGGTGAATATATAGCTCAATTAATGTATTCCCTAAACAAAAATAAAAATTTCAGAAATAACTTACAACGTTAAAAATAAATGTTGTTTAGTTTCGCATTAAAAAAATTACCATATTTCGCAGTGATCATTTTAAATAAATTAGTTGAAAATAGATGTGAAAGCTATAAAGCTTGCTACAGGCAGATATAAACTATTTTAACCAATAAACCTTTAGGTGCTCGTAATTATATAAGTAATTTATGAATCACGTCTCTTGAAATCATTTCGTGAGAAGAAGACTGGTAAGTCAGAGGAATGTGAGATTTTGTCAAGATAAATAGAGGAATGCATGACTGAATTTGTAGCGAAAAAAAGGAGAGAGAAAAAAAATAATTATAAAAAAACCCTCTCCGTAAGATGTGGGTAATATACAAGTCCACAATAACAGGAGCCATTAAAAAAAAAGTTATGCAATTGATGAAGTTCTGTGACAGGTAAAAAGTAACAAATAATCAAATTTTATTATAGATACTAAATGTAAAAAAAAAATAATAATACATTTTAAACCTATAATTCATTAAGGTTACAAAATATATGTATAGTAATGTAGAAGTTAAAAGGTTTTCAAATCAGAGGCTCTATAAAAGATTTGCACTGGCCACTAAAATTATAAATACTTTTTATTTATAAGTAAGAAAAGGACCAATATTTGTCGTGCAACAAAGTGCACCACCCGCCAGCTCGCTGATAAATGCGCGTGCGGCAAACAATGCGAATTACACAACTACCACCGTTAAATCACTCAACACGTGCGGAAGTGGCTAAATATTGGTCCTTTTCTTACTTAGGATGGACTTCCGCAAAATAACGCCTGATTCCATAATATATTTTTATTTATAATACAGTTATTCTTTTATTAGATCCTTATATCTTGTTTTCCTTGGCCCTGCGCTGTCATACGCTGAACCCCACCCTGCGTCGCGCGTCTTGTGATATTCACCGAAATGACCTGATGACGATTTGTTCAAATTAGTTTTTGTGTGTTTAATATATTAATAAACCAGTCTCTTTACTAAGTGAGAGTTTCTTTTGACAGCTATTCCCACATGTCACGCTACACTCTTCTAAATATAAAGTGAAAGCGCCTCTGTGGAATACGACCGCAAGCGCAATTCCTTCCTTTCTTCATAAATTCTTCTACATTTCCTTTTACCTTTTATAACATCTCACTTTCTTCTCGTATATATCTTCTTTCCTGCATAACCTTCCTTCTCACGTCATTCCTAGATCGTAGTTTATTTTACTTATTCCCGATTAAAGTTTTTGCTGTTAGCCTGAGGTCTTTAACAGCTTCATTGGAGCTAATGGGTCCGTCAACTTAAAAACTTAAAAATAAATAAAGTTGGACGTGCGAGTACCAGTTGCATGAAGTCGTGTGCATGTTAGCGCTCTACCCGAGTAGAGATGTGTAGTGTTGATGTTGTGTACATGCTTGGGACGGCAGCGTAGATCGCAGGCGAGCCAAAGATGGATCCGGATCCAAACTCGGTTCGCCCACGTTGTTCGCGGTTAGGGAGCAAGCGGCTGCTTTCTAAAAACGGGTGTTATGGTCTGGTTAGTAGCGTTTGGTTCTGTTATGTATTACTTGGTGTCCTGTGCCGAGTGTCGCAGGTGCAGTGATTTTTTTGACTAACATCTTCAGTTCAGTTTAATAAATACATTTAAAAAACTTTTAAGCTAAACGGTTTTTTGATACCCATATTGTGGTGGTTGTAGAAAAATATGTACCTAGTCCGCCATATTGGAACGGCGTCCAACTTGAATTTTAAATTTTGACATAATCATCGTGTTTTACTAGTGTAGCCCTTTCATTTGACACCCATATTGAGGGTGTTAAGGAAAAATACGTAATCCGCCATTTTGTATCAGCGGCCATCTTAGATTTATAATGTTATTGATTTTATTATATTGCATTGTCATCTAAATTAAATGTGTGTACCAAATTTCAGATCAATCTGACAACGGGAAGGTGTAAACAAATAAATTCCGTACGAATCGAACTAGATAAAACCGTTTAAAAAGTAGTCAAGTTTTTAAATATACGAGAAAAATATATGGTAACACAAGATATCAGCGATGGAAGCTAGAATCTAAATTCGTGATCTCAACCACGATGAACAGGTCGAATACACGGCGGCATAATGCAGAAGGGTGCAACGTCAAATTGAATTTGGTAGCTATCAGCGTTGATAGGGTGAACACGGTAAACTTAATCTGCATTTAACACTTCATATTTCGCTTTACTATGGCAACACATGACATATTTTTAGTGTAGGCAGGTCACATCGTGTCAACTGTCAACCATTGGAGAAAAAAATTTCTAGGCTGGCAATTACGAGTCTGTAGACGCAGTGTAATAAGTAAAAATGTGTCTCAGCTATTAGGCAGCGTATTGAAGGTGACATAAAAACATGTCTTTCATGTACCGAACTACACCAATACCTCGCTTTGCGTCGTTTCGTTTTGCGTTTTTTTCGAAGTTTCGTCGCTGCTTAATTAGTTCTAATTTTCACTGTGCGTCGTTAGATTTTCGAGGTTGCGTTGGTTTGGGTATCAAATATTTAATTTTTTTTTCTAAAATATGGCAACACTTTTGTTTCTAATTGCGCCATGCCATCAAAACTCGGGGATTCCCTTTCTAACTAAAAACCAACGCAATTTTAACAAGTTTTATTTTCACTTTGTTTTGCTAATTTTAAGAGTTCAGTTCCGATTACGTGGTGTGTTGTAATGTGTTGTGCTTTTTTAAAAGAGAATAATAAATTTATATAAATTTTTACGTGTTGTATATGGTTACAAAAAAAGTAAAGATTATTCCAATTCGTTAATTGTCAGAGTCATATTATTTTTGTTTTTTAAATGTTTACTTTGTTCAATTTTCTTTTTAAAAAGTAGTATTTTTGTGACCCTGGATTTTCGATCTTTACATGGTTTGCTAAAGAAAATCTTAATTCACTTTGCGGCGTTTCAATTTGCGTCGTGTTTTTTTGGAAAGTAACCACGACGCAAAGTGAGGTATTTGTGTACCTCAAACTTTCGTAACATTAGTATAGCAGAAATATCTAGCTCCAAATGCAGACTACATATTGTATTATCTATCTTATCACGTTTTCCTTATGTTTCCTTCCATTTTTAAAATACAACATAGTGCTCAAGATCAAACAGATTCTCAATTTTATGCCGCATCTCAGTGTTATAAGATGGCTGCATCCATCACAATGGCAAGCTAAAAAGGTTTTATAAACCTATATTTTTCTAACACTGGTATCTTTGAAATTATTTACGAGATATTTTCTCTCTCTGTTGACTCAGATAAAAAAGTTGCAACTAATAAATATTTTTTTGCAGACATAATTTATTTTTTCTTTAAACATATCGCTATACAGGCTGGTTGGTTATAGATTTAAAAAAAAATAAAAGAACCGCTCATTCGCTGTAAATTTATGTATGGTACGTCATATACAAGAATCTATGGTTTCAGAAGTAATAAATAACATAATGGTAATAGAGCAAGAAAAAATGTTTTCAAAATTCAAACTTCTTTATTAAAATTAAATATAGAGTGCACTCTGTGTTTGGCACTAATCGGTGTAACATAACTCCTGAAGATGCCCCGTGGAGGGGTGAAACACGTGTTGAGTGATTTAGCAGTGGCGGTTGTGTGATTCGCATTGTTTGCCGCATACGCGTTTATCAGCGGGCTGGCGGGCGGTGCACTTTGTTGCACGACTACCACTGCATGTGCGGAAGTGGCTAAATATTGGTCCTTTTCTTACTTAAAATTAAATATATTTCATTATCTGCCTCCTCAAGATTGTACTGTAAAAATTTATTGTCCTGTCACATTGAAGTAGTGAAAATAAATTAATGTATTATATTTTAGAGTGATAACTTTATAAAGGATGATTAAAAAATAGCTGTAATAGCTTTAAAATTTTTTGATGAAAACGTTCACTGTAAGTCATAACCTTTCTCCAAAGAACACCACCATGACTGATCCTGTTCCACCCGAATAGAGCGACTTCCCGTAACCATGATGTAGTCTTCGATCCACTTAGTAGGAATCCCACCAGCGCCACGTCTACCAGCTTGTCGTCGCTACCTTTACCCGCCAACGTCATAATTGTTTAGATAATGACATGAATAAATTGCTCTAACTACTGCGTTAAGTTTATACCAATACCTCGCTTTGCGTCGTTTCGTTTTGCGTTTTTTTCGAAGTTGCGTCGCTGCTTAATTAGCACTAATTTTCACTGTGCGTCGTTAGATTTTCGATGTAGCGTTCGAGTTTTTAATTTGTTTTTATTTTTTTTCTGAAACATGGCAACACTTTTGTTCGTAATTGCGCCATGCCATCAAAACTCGGGGATTCCCATTGTAACTAAAAACCAACGCAATTTTAATACGGTTTTATTTTCACTTTGTTTTGTTAATTTTAATAGTTGTGCTTTTTTAAAATAGAATAATAAATTTATGTAAATTTTTTCGTGTTGTTTTTGGTTACAAAAAAGGTAAACATTATTCCAATTTATTTATTAGCAGAGTTATTTTATTTTTGCTTTTTAAATGTTTACTCTGTTCAATTTTCCCTTTAAAAAGTAGTATTTTCGTGACCCTGGAACCTGTCTTTGATCTTCACATGGTTTGAAATAGAAAATCTTAATTCACTTTACGGCGTTTCAATTTGCGTTGTGTTTTTTTTTTGGAATGTAACCACGACGCAAAGTGAGGTATTGGTGTATTTGTAAAAAACATCACAAAACGAAATCGTCTGTGTTTGTTGAGGGGTATTCTCAGGACGCGTTTGCAACCCTAGTAGCCTTATATGTAAGTTGAAAGGTTATATCTCAGCTATCTTTTATGAATAAATTAATACATGTCGTGTCGTTGTTGTGTCTTCCTTAGTAATGTCGATTATACGGCGCGGCGCCCCTTTTATACGTTTAGGTGCAACTAGCGCCATCTGTCGACGTCGTCCGAAACTTCAGTCTCAACTTATATAATTAGTACCCGTTGTGGCAGATAGGTTCTCGAGTAACCACGAGCCGGCAATAAATAGGCTCCACTTGGTGAACCGGCGACTTTAGGAGGAGAATTCTGGCTTGCTATGGTCTTCTATCGGCTGAAAAGAAGAAATAGAAGATGTACTTATTCCCTACATTGTCTTATACGACGTGATTGTTTGTAAGCGTCAAAGCTTTGAAGTACCAGAACAATTTTGACCCCTTTGACTTAATTTTGGGACTCCATTTCTAACGAAGAGCTATTCCTATTGAATTGATTTTGGGACTCTATTTCTAACGCAGAGCGATTCCTATTAAGTTGATTTTGGGACACTATTTCTAATGGAGAGCGATCCCCATTAAGTTGATCTTGGCACTCTATTTCTAATGCTGAGCGATTCTTATTAAGTTGATTTTGGGACTCTATTTCTAAAGGAGAGCGACTCCTCTTGAGTTGATTTTAGGACTCTTTCTAATGGAGAGCGACTCCTCTTTAGTAGATTTTGGGACTCTATTTCTAATGGAGAGCGATACCTCTTGAGTTGATTTTGGGACTCTATTTCTAATGGAGAGCGATACCTTTTGAGTTGATTTTGGGACTCTATTTCTAATAAAAAGCGATTCATTTGGAATTGATTATGGCACTCTATTTATAATGGAGAGCGGTTCCTCTTGAATCAATTTTGCGGCTATATTTATTAGTGAATGAATGATTGAATAATATGTAATCTGACACGAACCATACATCTTCGAGTGTACATCTGACAAGCTGCATTTGCACCGACCAAGCACATATCATTATCAGATTGTATGAACGTTGAACTTAATATCATGCGAGTGTTAAACTTTCCGAGCGAAGGTAACAGCGTGCGCCGGGAGTTTCACGAGTTCACGTCGAGGCAGTGTTGTGTAAGACATCGCACCGGCTGAGTTCGCGTTTTGCTTCAAACTAAATTTACATCAACTTCGTTATGGACAAATCCGCTTTAACTATACCTTCATTATTATTTATAGCAAACTAGCTCTTATTATAAACATCCTAAATGCGCGCTTTGATTGGCAAATTACCTTGTATATTCTCATACATTGACCATACAAGATGCTGTAATGGTAATTCAAACTATACATAGCAATACAAAATTAAAGACATCTGTTTACCATAGTGTTAGTAATGTTAGGTAGACAATAACGAATATAGTCCAATTTCAGCGCACTCGAGTGCCCTTGTGCCGAAATACTTAAGTCGAATAAAATAAATAGCTTACAAAGCTAACAATTAATCATAACCAAGCTATCTTAGCCTGTGACAATTAAGAATGTATAAAAGGAGATGACATATTATCAGTTCATACAGAACTGTTATTTACTTGACTATACTAATACAATGTGTACCTAAATATAGTCATATATATTGTATATACATGATTTTCCCATCTAAGTAGCGACTCATCACGATATCTCTGGAACCATAGAAGTTAGAGACTTGAAATTTAAAAATAAATATTTCTATCATAGAGTAGAAGTCAACTAAGAATGGATACCTACATAAGGGAAGTTTATTAAGTTCGTGACTCTGCCGGGGAACAGGTAATAATATATAATGGGACAAAGAAAAGCACATTTACGTTTTAAGCATTTCTGTATTCTTCTAACTGCATTTTGGAGAGTGCGCAGCGGAATTAAATCAAATAATTCTCCCATCTCCTTTATTCCTTCGGAAAACAAGACGCACGGATTCATGATATCCGTACATTTAAAATTGCTTTCATCTACTATAGACGTGATGCTAGTACATTTATAGTGCAAACAGCCAAAGAGTGCAACAACCTACCGGTGTCATTGTTCCCGGATAATTATAACTAAAGAGTCATCAAGACAAGAGAGAACAGGTTTCGACCTCGTCATCGCTTAAGATGAGGCGAAACAGAGGTCAAATTCTTCGTCTATATCAGGGGTGAGCAACCTTTTTTGGTCGGATGGCCGCAGTTTCAAAAACAGAGGGCCATGAAAAAAAAAGTATATATTCAAGGTTCAAACCATGTTCTAAACGTAATTTATGTTCGTAATCAACCGATTTACAACTAATTAGACACTTTTATTATCTTTAAAGCCTTGATTCTAGCATTTTTTTTTAATAAATACAAATATAAATTAAAATTTACTTGCCTCGAGGGCCGCATGCGGCCCGCAGGTTGCTCATCCCTGGTCTATATAAAAACCGATGTTATCGTAGATGTAAGCGCTTGCTTAAGTTTCTTCGGCCTTTTATACTATCGCTAACGCTTTCAAAAGTGACATATTAGCGAAGCAATAGCTACTACTAAATTCTGCCGTCTTCAGGCACGCTTCTGTTTGAATAGAAAAGCCTTATTGATTGTCAACCCAAGTTCAATTTCTCTTGCGGAGGTCCTTTCTCCACTCTTAACTATATGAAGCCTTCGAGTCACCTTCCCAAGATCTCAGCGACCTTTCAGTCCTGATAAATAATTTTGCAACGGCTCTGGTCTAATTTCCTCACGAACCTTAGAGTTTGGATACGAAAAACGAAGCTTAGGTCATAGACCCTCCCGGCCAGTGAATTTTTAAATGAGCACTGGTAGCCCTGTGGAAGAGGACTAAGACTTGAGATCGTAGGTCACACGTTCGAATCACGGGATACAATCTTGTATAGTTCACACTTTGTGCATTGATTATATAAGATTGTTACCCTGCTCAAGAACAAGTTTCCAGAGGATGAGCATCAGCGTCATATATGTACCATTATACCACAGTGGGATGACTAACTCATCTGCCAAGTGGTTGTGGTATATCCCCCCCATAGATATCTTTGGACAAGGCCTATGTCTTGCGATGTCATTTAAAATTTTTTTGTTTTCTCAGAACATTTTTTCTTCATATATTTTTTTCCTGATTTTTTTTCAATTCTATATAAATATCTCGAACACAGAAATCACTAATAACGGAAAAATAACCGTCTACGAAACTTTATAAAATAGGAACAATTATATAAATATTTTTTAAAATATTGTTCCTACAATGTATTAGTGGGCAGTCAGTCTAACTCAGTGGTAGAGGATTGACACTTGCGATCATAGGTCCCGGGTTCGATATACAGTACACATACTTATAAAATTCATATTTCACATTTTGTGCATTAATTATATAGGATAGCCAATAATCACAAACAAGCTTCTAGAGCAGAGTTCCCCAAACTGTTTTGTGTCGTAGACCCCTTGCTATGTTTTTCCGTATTGGGTAGATCCCCTACTTACCTGATATTGATTTCCTGTAAATTTCTAACTGTAGTGAAATTTAGTGTTAAAAACTTAAAGTAAAAACACATGTTAATTTATACATTTATTAATTAAATTTAAATTAAAACTACTCAAAATAAAATTTTGTATCTGTTATGTAAAATATACGTAACATTAAATAAACTATAAATAAAATAACATAAACAATAAGTCAATATTTTTAGTGAGAAGGATGAACCTGATGCTTTAATAATAAATTATCAACATTTGGCGTCAATTTTGTTAGGGTTAATCTTAAATCTCCTCGGCTAATGATGTCCAGTCTGTGGACCCCCATTTTCATTTCATGGACCCCTAATTTTTTTTTCGCTGACGTAGACCCCTTGCAGGTGGTCATAGACCCCTAGGGGTCGATATAGACCACTTTGGGAATCACTGTTCTAGAGGATGGATGGCGTCTTCTGCTTACAATAATACAACAATGCGATCACCAATCCACCGGACAAACGTGGCTATTATAGTATATCCCTCCATAAATCTTCGGGTGAGGCCTTGCAGTGGGCGTGTATGTTGCTCATAATATTTGTATAAAGTTTTTTTTTTTAAAAACAATTCATGTTTTAAGACATACGAAAAATAGGTTTTATATATAGATACATGTTAAAAGAAGACAACCTGCAGAGATCTGACATATTTATAAAATTAAGTTCACGGATATGCCGGCATGTGTAACGAAACTTTGCCGGAGCACAATGCATGTCACATTCGCATAAAGCTTCCAACTTAAGGTAACTTACAGCGTTGAAGGCGAATAAGTTCGACACGAGTCGATTTTAAACAACAAAGTCAGACACGACTGTCCTTTTATATTGCACGACATTGTTGTATCCTTTACGGCAATTCATTCGTGATATTTACTTCTCTTACATTTCAACTTCTAGATCAACAACACATATATTACGTTTTTAAATTTATATACAATTCTAAATTAAACCACATTTTTTCCTCGAATAATAAAGTAAAAAATGAACTGTTGTTTTAACTGAGTAATTTTATGATTTATTTATTTAAACTAATCAAATGTAATAAACAAAATAGATTAAAAGTGTTTTAATATTTTTGTCAAAAATAAGTTTGACGTCGTTTCAGATCATAGACGCCCACTGCATTGCTCAGGCTTCCCTCAAATACATCTTTGGAGAAAAATACCGTATTATGGTACAGAGGACGCTACTGCCCATTTTCTGGAAACTTATTGCTCATAAGTTTCCATATATTTAAATAATTAATGCACAAAGTGTGAATTTTATGTAAAACTTATGCTGGTTCATCAGCTGTTATTATTAAGTTTTATGTCACAAATAAACTAATTTCTTTGTTATTAATACTTAAAATCATTATTAAGAAAAAAAAATATGAAGACAAGCGAAAATGAACGCCTGTCAAAAAATAATAGCAATTACTTTTATGTACATATTCTTGCTTTTGTATTTTAGTAGTAAATAAAACGGTTTTAACCGAAATGTTTTGACTACCTTTGCAACATGCAAAATAAAGGCAACACGTAACACAATTCCCATAACGAGCTAGCTGTAATCAACTTATTGGAAAAATTGATTAAAGGCAACTGTAAAAAGATCGACTGGACGTCCCTAATGAGGAAACTGGCTGTAAACATTCAATTTCCTGGGGGGATTCCCCACCGGCCTCTTCAATTTCACTCAGTGTTCTATCAATAGCGACGGCGAGCTTGTTAAACATTGAAAACCGACGTCATACACTCTAGTTAAAGAATCAGTATCGATTTTATACACTTCATAACTTTTATAGAGATAATGCAAACAAGAAAGCAGTGATCGCGGTTCAATTATATTAAACTAGTTCTCTCGAAACTTCAACTCTGACAGAGGTTGGGATCTGTTATACTTAGGTCTAGTACAATTAATATATCATCAAATATATTTGGAAAAAGAATTTATATGATTTCAAATTTAAATACTTGAACTAATCAGTAAATATTGTCACGATCATAGGTCGGAGATAGAGAAACGCAGACTCTCTAAATACGCCTTTTAATGTTCAAGAGTTCGGGCAACGAAAATGGCAGCGATTCTGCCCATAGCAGCTCTTTCCCTACTTTCTATCAAGAGTCTTCATGTTTCTCACTTCTCTTCGGAATGTAAACTGACTTAGGATGCCCCCAGTATTAACTTATAGTCGACGACCATTTTGAACGTTTGAAAATGTCATTGTCAATTTTCTTGCAAACTGCAGTATAAAACCTCTGAAGTCGTTACAAAACTGTAATTTAGATACTCGTTCAAATAGATTTTAATGATACAAACTTGAATCTTTTTTAAACGTTTTGTGGGTGACAGCTATTTTTTGATGTTTCCTGCCTTCGTGACAATATCTAAGTTATTATTTGTTAATATCCAGGGTGGAAGGTGTAAATGTTTATAGAGTTAAAGGTATAGCTCATTCACTGACAATTAATATATGATATACCAGCAGCTCTTTCCCTACGGTTCTCACTATTATAAGTCTTCTTATTTTTCCCATCTCTTCAGGATGTAGACTGTCCTAGAACACCCCCAGCATCGGTTTTTATAGTCATCAACGAGCATTGTAGTATGTAACAATTTTCATATTTGAAAGTTTGAAATTAATGACATTGTCAATTTTCAAGCTGCAATATAAAACCTCTGCAGTCATAACAAAACTATAATCTAGACACTTGTTCTAATGGATTTTAGTCATACCAACTTCTTGAACCTTTTTCTAAACATTTTGTGTGTGACAGCTATTATATTGACGTTTCCTGCCTTCGTGATAATATATACGGACTTACATATACATTTCTCTCTCTCTCTTTTGCTGAAGTCGATGCTGAAAGCCTTCTGGGTTTTGGATTTTGACTTGTTACATAGGTCCGCAGTAAAATCGAACAACTCGATATGCGGGTCGTGTGGCTACAAGTAGTCCGCGTGAAGGAGTGTCCTCAGGGACGATGAGTTTCGCGTTTAAAAACTTTAAACGTTAAGTAAGAAAAGGACCAATATTTAGCCACTTACGCACATGCAGTGGTAGTCGTGCAACAAAGTGAACCGCCCGCCGGCCCGCTGATAAATGCGTATGCGGCAAACAATGCGTATCACACAACCGCCACCGCCAAATCACTCAACACGTGTTTCACCCCTCCACGGGGCATCTTCAGGAGTTATGTTGCACCGATTAGTGCCAAACACAGAGTCCATTAAATATTTAAACGTTAAGTTGGCGAGACAGTCGCCACAAACATTTTTGTTTGCATATGCAGAGGATGTAGTCGCGGCGTAAACACTATACCAGACGTATGTAGAAAATGCCTAAAGGCATTTTCCGAAAGACACACCATTCACCCAAATCTTCAGTCGCTACTTCCGAACAGCCCTAGGCCACTAAGGCAGATCTCCGTCCATTACCAGGGAGCTAAATCCCTCGCCCAAAATCTGTCAAAAATAGACTTCGACTTTTAACTATCATGCTCCTCGCAGCCTCCGGTCCACCAAAGTGATCACGGAGCACTAGACGCTTCTCGTTGCGCTTAAAGCGAAATTTAAATGAATTCTTTCCCAACATCCCCGTTATGATACACAACCCACATCGGGCGACCGACAGGCGCGATGCACCATTGCATCCACAACTCTAGCACACGACATGGGCTGCATGCCGCACGAATACGGCCAGAGAGACCCCCGCACCTCCCCCACTTCCGAGTAGTGCTTACTTCGCACACGTCACTCACATTAATTACACTATATACCATCCATGGGTATAGCCAACCTTCGTGTGAAAGCCTACGGTAAACAGGTGCAAGTGTTTCCGCGAACTCATTTCGATGAACCTGTGACAAACCGCAAGGCTTTCAGCGTCAACATTTATAGAAAGGGACAATAGAGAATGAAAGATATTGTAAAGGATGCAAGAAGAACGATAGAGAATGAGAATTAAATGAAAACTCTCAAAATATGATAGGGAACAGGAACGAGAGGGCCTAAAATAGGACCTTAAAACTAGATATGGTTTGCCTAATAGTGTTATGTAAAGCCACTCATACGCCGCGGAACTATGGGAACACTTCGTGTACAGGTGCAAATATAAGCTATATTACCATTGAACCATTGCCTAACCGTATCGAACATTCATACGGTTGACTCCGCACAGTTTATATTTAATTTACAATAGAGAACCTCTCTACTCCTAATACTCTTTTTCTTTCTTAAGTACGTTCTAAAAATTAAACATTTAAACCGCTCAAATTTAGTGAACTGTAGAAACATTAAGTCTTAATAATGAACTTACTAATGAACTCTTATTGATGATTTAAATAAACATTCTATTACCTTTATATTTTTAATTATTAATCAACATTTTGCTACTATTATTATTGTGTTAATATATGCTAATTGTATGTTTTCTATTAACAATTAAAATAAAACGTTTTTTCACGTCACTATTGGTGCCGACAAAAAGCGGAAGTTTTACCACGCCTCCGTTAGATGTCGCAGATTCAATAACGCGTGCATCAAGAACGCTTACCGGCGCTCGGGTGCGATCAAAGTCCGGAGCCACGCTGCCGTCGTTAATAAGGAAGTTGCTCGCAAACATTCGATTTCCAACGGGAAATTTCATCCCGGGACCAAGCACCTGTCACTGGATGCTCACATCGGGATACACTGACACTACGGTCATATATTTTCAGTGTGTTCTAAAAACATGAACAGGATGAACACAAAATTAAATCGAAAATTAGAACAAGGTCCGTGTATGCAATTTAAACAAAAATAAAAATATAGAACAGCAATACAAGTAACAGAATAGGGCAATAAAATAAAAATATAATACAAATAAATAACTTAATATCTAAGAAAATAAGAATAGACTTTGATACATTGTTAGGGATAGACCTAATCTGTGGTAATTGGAGAGGATAAGGCAATGCAAAGAATGAAATTAAGAATGAACAACAATGTTAGATTGTGTGTCATATGTTAGACGACTGAATGAACGATTATATGAAGACTGGAAGATGAAAATAAAAATAGGACACTTGAAATATTTATGTGAAAGTCCCTTTCCCACAGAAAGCTAGGGGTGTACAAGCTTCCAGAACGGGAGCATTAAAAATAAATAAAAAATATAAACACCATCGATGTGATTTTTTTATTTAAAATTTCCTATCATTACATGATAAAGATCTATAACCATTTTTACAGTGTAGTGTAGTCTGTTTTTAAACTAAGAATCAGAGAAATACTGGCTGTCCAAAGACAACCCGCTAACGTATTGTAGCGAAGCACTCGTAAATTAAGACGGGGGGGGATTCCCCGCGTGCCGTATGAAATTTCTAGATTTCGAAATTCAATTTCAACACATTAGAACGTCAAACGATCACTACCTTAGTAATATGTACATAAGACATAATATCGTCTATAAGTCGCATCGACAATTCGTATCATTAATAAATATCTCCCATAGTCACGTAGATAAACTATCAGCCATTGTTATAAGATATAATGAGGCGTCGTTAACTTGAATATGGGGCTCGCTGTTACGTTATAGATAACAATGGGCGATGGTAAAATAAAGCAAACTTCACGCCTCCTAACGTTTTTATTCGAGGCAGTTAGTAAACTCATTAATATTTTCAAGTATCAAAATGAAAAAAAAATATCAAGTGTCAAGACGATTTAGACCGACAGACGAAATGTAATCATTCGAATGTTTGTACTAGATGTGGGAGTCGTATATACACTGATGTGATGTCTGAAAGAATAATAGGTGTAAGATTTTGTGGGCGAGCGTAGCCGACGGGCGAACTTAGTGTGCCGAATTAGTGCAGCGGGCACATGCACGCACCGGTGGCGCGGGCGCAGACCTTTTGTTACTTTTGTTTCTTTTGTTTCTTTTGCGCCTTTGTTCTATTGCCCGCTTTCACTCGGTCGCAGAGTACAGTGCGCCCCAGAGTCCTACGACGAATGCACGTCCTTTTTGCTCGCACTCAAGCGCTAATAAAAATTTGTTCGTGTGTTAAATAAATTGATAAAGTGTTACAAACGTCTTTTATTAAGACGCTAACTCTTTACTAGACTTGTCACTATTAGTTGCTCCAGGTTAAGTCCGAAGTCTCTCACTTCGGGCCCTATAGGCAAGCTTTTATTCTTCTTCTGTTTCAGACGATTGACACCATGTCATGGATGGACTGCAAGGTACAAGCCTCTGCCGAAAATTGCTATGATGAGTGGTCTTGCGTAACCTCCCAGTCGCTCAAAGAGCAACGAAGAAGCCTTTACTATACTATATCTTTACAAAATTGGATAATAAACAAAGTAGAAAACTAACAAATTACATTATAAGCAATAAACTACCACCAGCTCGGAACTCTTATCTGTTGAAGCGGCCACAAACTCAACAGTTGCTCTTTTATTAAATTTAACAATTATTCGTGTGTACATTATAATATGAACAATGTAAATGAGCCAACAAACCAAGATCCATACAATTAGATTCAACTAAAAACTCTTGACCCCTGCAGACACTCGCAACACTGCAAGCGCAAACCACTCAGCATCATCAGCAACCACTGCACCTGCAACACTTTACACAGGTCGTCGCGTTCTACATAACAAAACAAAACATCACCCACCACGCCACAACACCCGTTTTTAGTGAACGGCCGCCCGCTCCCTAACCGCGAACAGCGTGGGCGAACCGTGGTTGAATCCGGATCCCTCTTCGGTTCGCCTGTGGTTCACGCTGCCGTCCCAACCCGCAAGCACACTCCAGCAACACACCCCGTCAAAGCTCTACCGCGAAGAGCCTTAACAACATGTGAGCGTCCCCGTGCAACTGGTAGGCGCCTCCCCAGCTTTTAGTTTCTAGTTTTAAATCTAGTTCACGGACCCTTCCGCTCCGTAAACTCAGTACCGATAAAGCTGTAAATGCCTTAGGGTTAGCAGCATTTACATCTTCAGAAACAAAAGACAATAGAAAACTCTCGAATCATATGAAAAGACTAGTTTTCCCTGTGTTTACGCCGTGTTATATATATTATATTTACAATTTTTGTTATTATCAATACATTTACTTTTTCGCATTCATACTTCACTATCGAAATTTATTAAATAACTATGTAGCCGTCAGTTTGTCCTATCCATATATCCCTAACCTTTTTCTACTCACGCCTAATGACGACAAATAAACAAACTGTGCTGTGAAGTGGTAACACTGACGCTTAAGTTAAAAACTGTGACGAAACTTTCTTTCGCTATATTTTACCATAAAAGCCTGATGTTTTGGGCCTGTCGAATTCCAAGAGAATAAATATCTTACTGTAACATATTTCAGAGTTATTTCACATAGTACACACTATCCAAAAATCAATGACATTCACAAATTAAAGCCATAACCTTAAAGACAAAAATGATTACATTTTTTTTAACTGGAATACGAGAATATAAGAGAGCTAACAGAAATTAAAATTAACTAAGAAATCACTTGTTATAGTAATTTAAGGGATGTTGTAATGAGAATTAAATTGTAATGTAAATTTGTTAAATAATAATTTGTACGACGGAGTTGAAGTTCAAATGATTTATATGCTAATTAGAACTGTAGTCGGGAATGTTGAGTTGGAAGATCCAGTTTTAGACTGAGAAATATATTAAAAAGAATTAAGATTTTCTATAGCAAACCATGTAAAGATCGAAGATGGGTTCCAGGGTCACGAAAATAATAAATAAATTGGAAAAATATTTACCTTTTTGTTACCAGAAACAACACGTAAAAATTTATGTAAATTTATAATTCTCTTTTTAAAAAAGCACAACAAATTACGTAATTGAAACTGAACTCTTAATATTAGCAAAACATAGTGAAAATAAAACTGTATTCAAATTACGTTGATTTTTAATTATTAACAAAAGTGTTGCCATCTTTTAGAAATAAAAGAAAATTTAAAAAAAAAATTAAAGACTAGAACCCAAAACAACGCAACCTCGAAAATCTAACGCACAGTGAAAATTAGTACTAATTAAGCAGCGACGCAACTTCGAAAAAAACGCAAAACGAAACGACGCAAAGCGAGGTATTGGTGTAATTGGCACGCTTGGCAGGCGGATTGGCAATCGCAGTGCGGCATTATGGTACGCAGAGGACGCTGCTTTCCATTCTTTGGAAACTTGTTTGTGAGCAGCGGCAATCCTATATAATTAATACACAAAGTTTGAATTATATAGGGTTGTATCCCCAGAATCATACCCGCGACTCGCAATCGCAAGTCTTACTCCATACCGCTGGGATACTTCCGTTTAGATGATGCTCTGGGTTACCAAGAGTTAGACAGATTACTTATTTAGCTTCCAACTGGTTCTGTAATAAATCTATAAGATCTATGGCCAGCCTTGGTCATTCTACCGTTGAAGTGCTTAGTTTTAACTTAAGGTTGAACAAGTTTAAAATAACTTCAACCTACATTTGAAGCTCTAACTCAATTGAATAATCCACAATCGATTATCAAGAAATACCGGCTTAATATCGATAAGCGGATCAAATCGACCAAAGTCGAGCTGTGGAGAGTCCGATTTATGGACTTTTGATGGCACAGATAATTTATTCAGTTATTCCGGGTGTTTTATTTACTTATCTATGATATTCAGTAAAATAATGTTACAGAGGACGAGTTACAGAACCCTCTAAACAATAAACACGGAACCCTAAGATCAAAAAGTGCCATAAACATGCGTGACCGTGAAGTGATTTAAAGATTTTTGTGTACGGTTCTCGGAAATTCTAAACGAGCACTATCTCGAACTTACTAGAACCATCTCCGTAGTATAAATACGTGTACTCCCCATATCGACAGCTCAGTGTTGTTTTTTGAGTTATAAGATTAAGATCTACGATCAGTGATACAAAGTGACTATTTGGTAAGTTATTTTGACAGTGATTTCTTGAGCGATTTAGAAGCGTAGTTTGGACTAAGCGAAAGTTTAATTTGTGTCAAAGGAGGATGACCTTGTGATTTGTGAATAAAGAACTCTTTGTGAACCAGTGGCGTTTCATTACAAGTCAGAACCCACAGTACGTAATAATAATTCTGTAAATTATTTAGAAAAAAGTAAAACATAACTATTTACAAGGTTATAGCAATGTTGTATCGACATTTTTCCATTTCAATTAAAAAAAACGTAATTTAATTATTTATTTGTTTGTTTTACTTTATTGTATACCAAAAAACTATAAACATAGACAATAAATAAAAATTAAACAATTTATATAGAGCTGATACAACAGGTGGTTTAATCCCTCGACGTGATTCCTACCATACAACCTTATGTTTTTTATAATTTCAATTTACATAAATGATCAAATTTATTCGAAGAAACATTTAAAACTGTATTCTAATATTTCAAATTTAGAACACCGCTGGTAATGAATATACAAACTTATTACATCCTACGACATTAACAGCAATTCGCAGTCGTCCGAACGGACTGAAACAACTGATACCATTTCCGCTAATTTCCGCACTGGATCTTAACGGGGAACGAGAGGATTGGGGGCAGGGGAAGAGGGGGAGGGACCATCAGGGTGAAGGCACCTCTCACAACGACCGGAACCCTATTGACATCACAAATTGAATCAAAAATATATATATTAAAACTATAAGTACAAGGTACTATAAACCTGGTATATGATTTGATGCTTTGAAAATATGTTTAGATTTGTTATTTAATACTCTATGTGCAAATGCCAACTTGAATAAACATATTTCGAATTCGAATTTAAATTTCTTTTATTTTTATCCTTGTTTTGTCTCCTTTGTAAAGATTGCGCAATAAATATATAAGCTCTTAGGGTTCTAAAAGCTGTTAAGCTAATCTAAAAATTGATCCAATTTACTTTTCTTGTTTACAAATAATGCAAGGCTATACGGGTGAAGAATAAATATGCACTACTTTTAATAGTACTCTGTTGTTAATAATTGCAATTTAAGTAATAATTATGATTTGATATTTATCACTATATTTGCAACTATCTCCGAAGCGCCACAAGATAAATCCTTTCTTTGTTTTATGGCACCTTCGAACACAGAGCTTTGAAATCTACGAGCTGATGACTTTTAAAAGATTTACAACTGATGTGATGCCTGATGTATTGTGTTCACTATATGATGTCTACTCCGTTGTCGAACGGGGCGTGAACCACTTCTGCGAAGAGAAAGAGAAAAAGAGAAACGCCTTGAGTCACTGGTGAATATGGCACGGTCAGTTCCAATCTCTCAACGCGCGTATGACAACCGAATCTGTTTTAAAACCCCCTATTAGGTGTCTGGGCTGTTTTAAATGCGTCTTTTTAATGGTCGCCATCTTGAAAAATATCTAGAAGTGTTGCCATATATTATCCAGATGTTACTACAAAAATTAAACATAAATATATTATATTTTTAATAACCTTATTTAAATACAGAGCAATAAATTTTATTGTTATTGAATGTAATTACATCGAATACTTGCAAACCGGATCTTTACGGCCAGACAGTGTTGAGGGTTTGTTCAAAACAACACTTGTATTGCTTCTCAACTGGAAATCCCAATTGCATAGTAAGTAGAATCAAACTTCATGGTTCTAGCTTTCGATATTGAGTTATATCGATTATTGACAGCGTTTCATCGAGTTAAATATCGATTTAATAATAATGAGACATTTATTGTCATATGTAATGTAATTTTAATATAATCCCGCATTATGTAAATGCATATTATATCATACATCAATTTAAATCAAATGAACTATATATCCACCTTTTTAAAAAATTTACACCTATAACAAACAATTATATTAAACAGTATGCCAAACAGTTCTCAAAAATAAATAGCAACATCTTTATGTTGATTTATTACATACATGACCATGTGTGTAAAGATATACAAAAGAAAAACTAAATAGGTTTTTTTTTTAAATCATGTATCACCAAGTCAACCTGTCAATTGTCGAACGCATAGTCCGTCATTTTAATTGACAGACGTCAAGCCGAACGCGATCCGCGTACGCACACTTTGGCATTTCTGTTGCATTCATTAAAATTAATACATATGCCTTATTTACTGTCGATAGGACCTCGTACAATAAAAAAATGCTTTCTTTTTTAATGATTTTTTGGTAAAAGAAGTAATGAGGTTCTTTATCCTAATAGCATTATAATACTTTTGTGCGAAGTAAATCGAATATAATAAAATAAAATAAAAATTGCTTGTCTGGTGTTGCAATTGGAGGTCCAGATCGCTCGTGTGACCGATGACGTTGGGGCCGGAAGGTTCTCAAGAGGAGCCGGAGCCGACAAGCCGGTAGACGCGCCGTGGGCAGGGCGTGGATAGGAAACGGCGCGTCTAAGTGGACTGAAGACACTAAGTGGAGTACGTCACTGGACTGAGGACATAGTTAAGCTCGGAAATCGCTTTATGTAAGCAGAATATAATTGGTCATCATGACGATCTTTGCGAGAGGCTTATGCTTGGTAGTGGGCGTGAATCGGCTGAAAAGAAGAAACTGAACAGCTGTTCCAAATGGAATACTGGTGTTGATAAAGTTACAAGGCTCTTCATACACCTAGGGGAATAATGTCAGGAAGGGTTCACACAGTTGCGCTTTGCAGTTTCTTTACGTCGCCCTTTTTTAAGGCCCTGTTTTAGGGACCTCTAGTTCAACCTTATCTTGGGAGATACCAGGCCTTTATATCCCTTTGTATCATTTTTCACATTCTTATTTTTTATTCTCTTACTCCCCTCTGTCCATTGCAATTTCAATCATTCATTCATCTATTATTATTTACAATAGCTTTCATTTCTCTGGCTTACCAGTCTTCTACACATCACCTTCCTTTTCTCTATTCCTCTTTTAAAACATCACAGTGGGTTACTTATATATTACGGTATAATTTAGTTTAAGTCTGATTATTTACCACATTCTTATCTATCTGGTTTCATTTATTTATTTTAATTTACAATTATTTATTATTTTCTAGTTGTTTGTTGTTTTTATTAATAGTTACCTGTATGATCTCTCTGTAGAATTTCTTGAACGAAGGCCGACATTTTTCGTAGTCAAAACACGATGTTTCTTGGCTCAATCTTCTCTCCAATCTCTTTGTCTTTCGAATGCAGGCCAGGTGCACTACGATCTGGTCCACAGCTGTGTCATAAAAGCACGAAGTACTCTTTGGGTTTAAACGGATGAAGGTACTCCAATAAACCCCGTGCCCCATAAATTAACGTCGTAACGTTGCAGTCTTGGTGTTACTCGAAGCCCGTCTGGCCATCTGTCAACAGGAAAAGTAGTCAGAAGTGTGTGGCAATAACTCTTTCTTTCGTTTCGTTTGGAAATGATGGTAGAAATGAATTCTGAATTTGTTTGGTGGGTATCACAAGCTCACTGTAAGAAATTCATTGAATTTTTTATTTAGACGTAATGAAACTGTACCATTTTTGAAACTTCGGAATAAAAGTCTCAAATATTCATATCATTTACATTTTTATTTTCAAAACATGTGTTGTAAAAAATAAAATCAAACTAAAAATATTAACTATTAAATCGTATTATAAAATATTTTATCCTTATCTAGAACGTATGCCCTAATCTTTTATCAGAACAATTTCGATTCTTTGAATCGCCGCCTGGAAAATGGCCAACGTTGTGTCTTGCCTTCTCTATATCCCAGTGACGTGGACGACAGCGGGGAAAATGCATTTATTCTCAAAGAAAAACAAAAGATATTTGACATTACCTAACTGTATGAAACCATGCATTATTTATTGCCCTACTCGCTGTTATGCAGATCGAGGACGGGTGATGTAATTACGGAATTAATATATTTAGTTTATTTCGCAGTTAATAATGAAACATTTATATATGGACCAGATCGTGGTACATCTGGTGGCCGATGTCCCGCATTTGAAGGACATCGATAAGACTCCGAATGCTTGTTTAGTAAAAAGAAAAATGAGGACACAATCGCGTCACTAATGGGAGATAACAACGATAGGCTAACGTTCCTCCAGTTCTGCATAAGGATAGTGAAGGATGTCACAAAAATAAATACAGGTCGGGTAAGCCATCAAGTAAACAGGAGGTAGAGTGAGAATAAAGCGTTAAGAAAAAAAACATTGAAAACGGTGATCTATTATAAATTGTAATAAATAGCATATTATAAGGAGGATAAAAATGTAAAATTGCATAAACAAATATTAAAATGTGATAATTCTGTGATATTTGAGGAACGAGGCGAAAGAATTGAGGCGATGAATGAACGGAACTAGTATGTAAAAGAATAAAGGAAAATTATAGAATGAAAGAAGAGGAAAGATAGATCTTAAGAGTAATGACAGAAGGGCATAAATATAATAATAAAAAAGGATGTGAAAAAAGTTAATTAAAGAGGAATAAAAACCCTGTCCTAAACAAAGATAGGGATCGAAAGAAGTCCCCAATAGGCAGACCATTAAAAAAACCTATCATATATTAGGCTCAAGTCTCTCATGGATCTGGGAAGTGGACAAGACCATCGTACAACTACCTGCTGTTCTAAATTCAGACGACTGTGACCTAATTGCCAGATCAAGGTGACTTCTGAAATTAAAAACAACACCATCGCAACCCTAATGGGTGACAAGATATATGCAAAAAAGATGGTACAGCTTATTCTTATTATTATTAAAACAAACTAAGGTCTGGTAATATAAACAACAGTTGAAGTGAAAACAAAAATTAACAAAATGAGAAAAGTGTAAATGACAAAACGTAAAAATTTAATAATGAGATAAAATGGATATAAACGTGAACATATTATACCAAAGATTAGAAATCTAAAACAAATGAAGGTTCAAAAGCAAAACAGTGACAAAAATTGAGATGAATAAGAGAAGAAAGAGTGGAAGAATTTATAAATTACGGAAGAACGATATGCAAAATAAAGTTCCTGTTCCAACTAAAACAGGAGAAATAAAAAAACATGTCATATTTAGCCTACTAAAATCTGAATAACATACAGACAACTATAAAATCCTAGATAAATACAAGAAACGGTTTTTTGCTAACATTCAATCAATATAAATCTAACCTAAAAGATATAATATAAATATTTGTTAGGATCTCTTATTCTAGAGGCTATCTATAGCTTTCCATTGCTTATGAGACTATAGCTTCACATTTGCAATCTTATTTAATAACATAACTTAATCATATTTTAACTAATGATGATATATCTCATAGTCAGATTTTTTTGTAGTTCCGACTGGTTCTACCTATCGCTAATGGGTGATAGTGATGATAATCAATGATGGCTAATGATGAGATCAGCTTGGCTAGACTGACTTATTTCAAGACATCCAATCTCCAAATTTTCATCATCTTTCCTTCATAAGACGTTCACAGCTGGACAGGGGCATATTATTTCAAAACACTAAAACCAGGCTTCAATTCATTCGCACTGAAGGGCCCCTCAAAGGTAGTGCCTAGTGTTAGTAGTTCAGAACGATTTAAAATACTAATATAATAACTATACTTTAAATTAAGAAATAATTTAGGAGACCCAGTATTGCATTTGCCTAAACATGATGCAAGAAGTTAAAAAATCAGAAATAATAAAGAGGAATTGTAAAAACAAAGATACAGACGCAAATATCTGTGAAATATAAATTTACACATACATTTAATATATATACGCTACTTAATATTCGTAACAAAATGTCAGACCTGTTATTAAACGACAGATTGCATTCGTATTTTAAAATTCACACATCAATTAGCCAGCAATTAATGTTTCATTACTGGCTGCTTATATATAACCACGACGCGGGGATATTATTAAAGTTTTCAAAGAACTCATAAAGTTAAAATACAATGCTTGAATTTCTCGAAAACCCTTTATACCCATCGTTAGGACCTCATCTAAAACTTTTAGGGTTAACTGGTATTTGGCGTCCAGAACCAAAATCATCTTTAACACGCTTCAAATCATTCATCTTCTATGTAACAATATGTTATTTCTTATCTCAATACGTAAAATGTGCGATAGATTTTAATAAACAATCATTCGAATTGATAATGCACTACGCACCATTCCACATTGGTATTGTCAAAAGTTGCTTCTTCCTGAAAGATTATGCAAAGTGGAATTTGCTTATAGATTACTTGTCGCTCGTGGAACGTAAACAAATTGAAGAGAACAAGAAGGAAGAAAGAGAAATAATGAAGGATTACATCACAAGAAACAGAAGAGTCACTTGTTTTTTCTGGACGCTAGCATTCCTTTCAAATTTCAGTATATTTTCTGAACCTTATCAAAAAAATCGAACTATTGAAAATGGAACTAGTATCTATTTGAATATTTTCGACGGGTATACACCTTTCAGTAGAGAACCGCCAGGCTACTACGGATCTATGGCAATACAGACGATTCTCGGTCATGTAGTCAGCGCTTACGTTGTTGGTTGGGATACGATGGTTGTATGCATTATGATATATTTCGCTGGACAATTAAAAATATCAAGATTGTACGCAAAACAGACTATTACGAACGATCTAATTCAAAGTCATGGAAACATTGAAAAATGTCATAAATTTTACATTGAATTGATAAAGTTAGTACATGTATATTTTCTGTATCATAAATCTAGTTATTTAGTTCGAAAAATGTAATTCTAACATTTCATTTTAGGCATCATAAAATATTTGCCAGTTTGATATATTCAATCATGTTTATCTATCTGATAGTAATATCTATCAACTTGGGAATTTGCATAATCCAGATTGTTGAAGTAAGTATACATATTGTTCTTCGTATTGTATTTACTTTCACACAAGGTCAACTTAGATTTGTAAATGTCATTTGTTGCGGATTTTACTTCTGGATTAAGCCGGCTTACTAGCAATATTTTCTTTCCCTGCTTGTTAGCAAATGCTAAATTGTACAGAACTCTCATAATCTTATATGTATATGTCCCTTATTTCATTATCTAAATTATTTATTATAATTTTTTGTCTATAGTCAAGTACATATCTCGTTTCATTATAAACCATTTGCTTAGCTTCTCTATAAATTGTTAATTATATTAGACATTCAATTTTTTTTTTATATTACTTGACTATCTGATCGTTTCAGCTAATAGATGTCCACTAGAAAGCCCCCTCCCCCACCTCCCCCAAAGGTATCTTTGGGGAGTACACCATAATCGCCACACTTGACAAGAGGATTGGCGATCGCAGTATGGTATTATGGTATGCAGAGGACGCTGATGCCCATCCTCTGAAAACTTTTTTTGTGGACAATGGCAATAATATTGGATTAATACACAAAGTGTGAATTATTTAAGATCACGGGAATCGTATCCGCGATCTCCGGGCACAAGCCTTAGTCCTGTTTATGTAACAAGTACATTGTTTATATTAAAGCGAATGGATTAATAGTTTAATAGTGTAGAGTTCATTTTAGAATTGCCCCCCTTAATAATCAAATTGCCCTCCCGTGGGACGTGGGAGCCACGTTGGGAAACACTGATCTAAACCAAATTATAACCCTTTTATTACAATTTTCTATCTATACACACATTTTTGGGCTCATTAACATATATATATATATATATATATATATATATATATATATATATATATTATATATATATATTATATATATATATATATATATTAATGAGCCGAATATATATATTATTTTTCTTTATTACAAATTGCTAGCTTGGCTTCTAGAAACTGTAAATTATTGTAAATATCTTAAATATCTACATGTTCAATACTTAAACTAAAACTAATTTTGATAATGAACTTCATGTTTTAGGTACAGGATGATTTAGCGACTCTAATATCCAGTTGCATGTTTGTAGTTGCCTGCTTAATACAGTTGTTACTGTTTTATTGGTTCAGTAACGAAGTCACTCTAGAAGTAAGTGAAAATATTTTAAAGTTCATTCAGTTAATAAAGAAGTTGATACTTTCTAAATTCAAAACTAAAACATCTTGATACTTCTTACATACGTATGTCAATCTATAGGATATTACCTCTAATGAATATAGTGCAAACATAATAGGGAGATATAAATAAAAGATACGTAATGGAAATAAATTAAATATCGTATCTGTGATAACCTGTATTAAATAAGTATTTAGAAGATGCCCCGTGGAGGGATGAAATACGTGTTGAGTTGTTTAACGGTGGCAGTTGTGTAATTCGCATTGTTTGCCGTATACGCATTTATCAGCGGGCTGGCGGGCGGTGCACTTTGTTGCACGACTACCACTGCATGTGCGGAGGTGGCTAAATATTGGTCCTTTTCTTACTTAGGATGGACTTCCGTAAGGTAACGCCTGATTCCATTAAATACAGGATTATTACTTAAGCCTGTGATATTTGAGGAATGAGGTAAAGGAAGAGAAGCGATGCATGAAAGGAAATTAGTATGTAGAGGAATGGTAGAGAATTACAGAATAAAAGAAGAGGAAAGTTAAATTATATAACGAATGAAGAGAAAAGAAATAAGAAAGTACTTATGTGAAAAGAATTATTACAAAAAGAGAAAATCTAAACTCACTGTCCCAAAATTAGGTAGGGGAGTACGGCAGATCCCCAATAACGGGGGCCATTGAACTGATGATAAAGAAGAATTGACCGAATTATCATATTCTTTTGAGAGCCGTGATTCAGAATAACAGTTTAGGCGTCGTGATTATAAGACTTGTTTTGCTCTCAAGGACACATGCACTCAATCATTCCAAACAGTGTTCACCTAAGTTACATAAGAACTTGGCTGCCTTGCCTAGTAAAATAAATAATGTATGGGCCCGATCTAAAGCTTCTGTGGGAGGTTAGTCTCTGTCACTTTGCCTTCGGTGAAGCCTTATATCTTAACCGTCATCATCTCAACCGTAATACCTTTACTGCTAGACATAGGATTCTCCTGAAAATTTAAAAGACACTTTATCCAAGGACCCTAGGAAAGTCTTCAGTCCACCTTGTATGTGGACTTTCTACCTTGCACTTTGTTCCGTGGTCGCCATTCCTGAATTTTGGGACCTAGCGGTCATCTGTTCTGCGTACTATCGACCTGACCACTGCCACTTCTTGTAAATTTGTTGGATTATGTTGGATACTTTCATTTGTCTGCAAATCTCCTCATGTCTGGTTCGGTCACGCAAGGAAATTCTGAACATAGCCTTCTTCATAGCTCTTTGCTTTGAACTTGCGATAATACCTATTTATTTCTAATATGATTTCAGAGCTTGAATGTATGCTATGGAGTCTACGAAAGCGACTGGATAAGCTGTAATAACAAAATAAAGAAGGAGTTGTACCTCCTCGGTCTGTCGACAAGAAAGAAACTGGTGTTCAAAGCGGGACCATTTAACGCCATGTCACTTACTACATTTGTTTCTGTAAGTTTTTAGTATTTATTTTATCAAATTCCTATGGCATTTACTGCTTTTTACCTCTTTTATTCTCGAAATTTCTTTTGGGAACTTTGACTCGTATCTCTTTATATTCAAAGACGCTCTAAACGAGAAGATTTGTGATTTGAATTTATTTTGTGTAAGTCCATCCTTGTCCATGTAAGTTATTTTGCGTAAGTCCATCCTTAGTAAGAAAAGGACCAATATTTTGCCACTTCCGCACATGCAGCGGTAGTCGTGCAACAAAATGCACCGCCCGCCAACCCGCTGATTAATGCGCATGCGGCAAACAATGCGAATTACACAACCGCCACCGTTAATTCATTCAACACGTGTTTCACCCCTCCTCGGGGCATCTTCAGGAGTCATATTACACCGATTAGTGCCCGATTAGAACTCTGTGTTTTGCCACCACTGCATGTGCGGAAGTGGCTAAATATTGGTCCTTTTCTTACTAAGGTGATTGATCGACGCGGTCTTGAACCTTCGTGATATCACAACATGACGATCTATAACCATGGAATCAAGTACAGCCTGAACAATGCATACGTTAGAGTGGATTGGCACTGTTCCGAACAGGGCTACCGTAAGCTCTTCACCAGTGCAGAGGACGTATGAGTAAGCATTTTAGTTGGTAAGAATCCCACATTACCCCATGTGATCCTCTCATCAAATTTATGATATATATCCTCCCATGTAATCATCCTTCCCTTTAAATAGAGTCTCCATAAAAAAAAACCCTTCGGGACCTGAAGAAATCCAATCCTGCTCATCGTCTTTGTCGTCGAGTCATGTCTCGTACATTGGAATAGTGTTGAATGTCACTGGTGTATCCTGTAAGAGGTCCTACTGCTCCTCCAAGGTATGATCACATGTGATTTTAGAGGGCATAAATCCCACATAATCTAGATCTATCCAGAGGACACAGTAGACATGGTGATTAGAAGAGAGACCTCAAATATCTTCGAAAAAAAAAATTAAAGGTGAGAGTACTTGCGTACAGACTCGAGAGGATCAGATACCAGCTTTAAGGCCCAGAAGAAAGAGAGAAATCTAAGAGTCTCCTCTTAGGAAAAATATCCTAGACTTATTCATCAGACAGAGTTGGCGGGGCTTCAAATTTGCGTTACCATTCTTGTTGCCCTACAATATAACAATTATGAAACAATATAGAGGCGTTGTTGGCAATAGTACCAACAAAAAATGTTTTAGTTAAGATTTTATCTATGGTTTGGCGAATCTGTGAAATATGTTTTTATCTGTGCTCTCTCTCTGCTCCCTATTGCTACCGAGCACACGTGTTTTCGCTTCCTTGTAAAATTAATTCTTAATAAATTAATACATTCTCTGGACCAAGGCCTTTTAATTAAATACAGTCCACTAAAGTCAATCCCAATCTTATAAAGGCGTTTTTCAAGAGCCTTTCTTAGAGCCAAGTATTCGTTAACTAAACGCTAGTCATGACGTCGCATAACTCTAGAAGTAACGTGATACAAAAGTAATTAATATTAACATTACTCTTGTTGTAAACTGACCAATTTCATATTGTTACAGATCCTACGCACCAGTTACAGCTTCTATACACTTCTGAATAAGACGAACTAAAACCTGATAGTGGATTTCAGACCTATTATTGCACCGAATTGGAACATAGTCAATATATATGTAGGTACAATAGGGACAATATGGACGAAACGTGAAGTTGATTAAGTCCAACTTCGAAAAGAGATCACTCGCCGAATCCAACTAGGATAGGCAGAGTTCAGGAAGCTCCGAAACCTCTTTTCGTCCATAATACCGCAATGTTTGAAGACGAAGGTCTCTAACCAAGTGATAGCATACAGATCTGAGACGTGGTCACTTACAACGTGTCTCATAAGCAGGTTCAAGGTCACCCAGAGAACAAGCAGAACGGAGTTTCGCTGCGAGATCGAATCAAAAGTGAAGAGATCCCTGAAAGAAACAAGATTCCCCACATAGTCGAAAAATATGCTCATCTGGACTAGCAGTGGGCGGGAAACATGGCTCGAGAGATCGATGGTCGTTCGCGATCACAGATACGCCTTGGCTAGGCCTCCACTAGGCGATCCGAAGACATATCTAGAGTCGCCAGATGCAGGCAACGCGGAATCTTTCATCGTTGCGATCTTTACGAGAAGCGTCTGCTTGACAGTGGGCGTCCATCGGCTGAAAAGAAGAACAGATCACATATGAATTCAACGTTATATCTGGAGATGTTTGAATATTGAACGATAGATATATAAATATACGACATCAATTATATAAAATGAGATACATATTAATATTTATATTATAAGGGTATTTGTCTTAAAGTTTAAAATTGAACAAGTAACGATTATTTTTTTATATTATTATTTAAGACTCTTTATTGTGCACACTAGATAATATACACATAGTCGTATAGTAGTAAAGAAAAAGAGCGGTTTTAAAAAGCATTACACAGATAATATTATTTAGAGTGAATAGATATATTATTCGCATGTTTAACTAATTTTCCTTTAGCACGTTTAAAATTAACAGCTAAAGCTATTAGCTGTTACAGATAATATTAAGGAATAAACTGTCAAAATATAACTACATAAAATTTTTTGGTAATTAAAAGCATTAAAAATTATATATCATGTGTAAGTATTTATTGGATCATTTATAAGTTAATGATGACATGAATATATTATAAATAATAATATTTAGTAATAATATTATATTGTTGTGGAAGAGCGAAAGAAATACATGTGTAGACTTTTTTTTGGGAATTGTTAAAAGAACCGTTGGAGTCCGCAATTTTCAAATAAACGCATAACATCTGTAAATATTCTTGTACTACTAGTAATGATGCTAATAATATATATACTTTACCATGGATATACATATATAATGTATACAAGAACAGTTTAAAAAAAACTATTATTATTTAAAAATGGAATGATTGGTTATTATAAAAAGATGCCGAAACTCTCTAGCGGCGACCTTCTTTTAACCTTCTATTAAGTGGGCCGTTGACAGAGTCAAGGTGACGGGAAGTCGTTGGATGTGAACAGTGTAAGACTAGATATCGATATCTTTGGGGAAAGCTTATGCCTTACAGTGAGCGTCTATCAACTGACTTAATGATGATGAAAATGATAAAGGCATATCATGACAGTCTAAGTGGAAGTCCCTTTTTGAGGACTCCATATCCTCATGTTCACGGACTATCATATTTCAATATTAGTATACTATGCTTTGCGGATTGCATGTATAGGCTGTCATAATGATGATGATTTAAAAAAAAAAGCCTTAGCTGTTGCCTTACAGTGGGCGTCTGTCAGCTCTGCTGATGATAAAAATGATAAAGACATCATGGCAGTCTAAGTGGAAGTCCCTTTTTGAGGACTCCATATCCTCATGTTCACGGACTTTCATATTTCAATATTAGTATACTATGCTTTGCAGGTTGCATGTATAGGCTGTCATAATGATGATGATTTAAAAAAAGCCTTAGCTGTTATATTTAAAAAAATAATTCCAGCAAATCAAAAGATATCACAATAGCGGTCTCAATATTTTGATATTAGCTACACTTGGCAGAGCTCCGGGCGGCTGTCGGCGTTGACAATGCTCCAGAGGGGAGCTACTATGGCAAGGTGATGTATTGAGGTGCAGAATTAAAATTGTTTTGGCAAGCACACGTGATCATGTTGATACTAGAATATTCGTAATACCCGAGGTGAACTAAATAATACCGTATTTTAAAACGTGAATAAACAATTATAGATGAAAATAAAGTCATAGATCTTTTATGTTATATAATAAACTAAAAAAGCTACTTTGAAAGTATGGATGCGTCTTTACGTTTCGATGATCAAATTGGTCAAGTGATGACGTGGCTAAGTATTTTATACATTTTAAAGATAATAAAGGAAACTCGTACAATTGATGGCCGTTGTAGCCGGAAGGTTCTCGAATGGCGACCAGGAGTCGGTAGACGCGGCGTGAATAGGCCTTCCACAAGATGGACCGAGGACCTAGTTAAAGTCGTGAGATGTCGCTGGGTACAGGCAGCGCTTGATGGGCCATTGTAGCTATCCAATAACATACAGAAACACGCAATAGAGCCCGCATTCTTGCCTTAAATACTCACCTGCATCGAATTCTCGCCGTCAGCCCCGACAGGCTCGATCGTGGAATTCAGCGTTTGTGTTCTGTGGTGTCCTTTGTGTCAGATATTTCAACAGTCGTCACAATATGATTTATTTTTTTAAATATCTATTGTACAATATCAATATATCTATTATTTGGAAGCAAAAGTTTTAAAGCTTTAACATCTCATCCCAGGATCCCAGAAAGTGAGATATACACGATGTAAATGCCAGAAGGTAAAACTAATTTATGTACCTAAGATTCCACTATGATATCTGTACCTTGGAGTGGGTGTCTATCAGGTGAAAAATAAGATAATGTATCTAATTTATAAATTGTCTTGTATGTCGTGTCATCACTGGCTTTAAGTCTAGAAGACAAAGGGCTTTGTTTGATAATGCTAATAGACTATTAGTTCTATGGTTTTTTATTATACAATCAAATAACTGCTCGTTTAATTTAAATATTAAAAATAATGGTTTAGATTTAAACGACGAAGGCATAGACATTTTGTATTCTATTCGTACTGGCCTTAATAAAGAAGAGGCCGCCTCTTCGCAGTTGGCTGAAACTGTTGATGCCCCGCGCTTTGTCCAGACTGTATCGGCGGAAATTAAAGGAAATTGCATGTCGGGAATGTAAAGAAACAGTACCAATTGGACTTCCTTGTGCCTAATTATCTTAAATTAAAACTCGTAGATGACCCATATCTTTATATATCACTATATTATCTATCATTTAATATATATTACGACTAAAAAACGATTAAACATGGTCTTAAAACCTTAAATTGCTACTTGCTAATAAATTGCTATAAATAACTAATAGTATCGGCTACTTTTGTACCATATATTTATTAACAGTTATAATTATAGCATATAACGTTACTTTTAAATAAATATTATAGCTTTATGACGTCAATTCAATAAAAAAATTCTTTATTCAACTTCCGATTGATATCACTTCTTTATAAATGCCTCAGAGCTAGAAAGAATAGAAGGAAGAAACTAAAACGAGACTATGTATATTTTTTTAATAATGCAGAATTACTTATTAACACGTTCACTGCTGCTTGAGGTCGATTCAGCCTCATGGTAAACTTTGCACTGGTGCGGCGCGTAAAACTCGTGTTTTCTCTCTAGTGCGGCGGCTGTTTACACTCAACCGTATGAGGTATGACAAAGACAAATATAGCTTTCTTTATGTCTGCGAAGCTTTGACTCAATATTGTTAAAAAAAAAGTTTTGAGGTCTAAAACGACCTCAAATATATTTTAGGTGTTTTCTCTAAAACTAAAAGTCACAACACGGGGCGAAGCTAGGTGTACTTAAAACAATACCATGCAAGTAATTTAAGCATAAAATTAGACATCAAATCATGCTCCTGATCAAATAACAACACATTTACCAAATGATTGAAACATGAGGCAGAAAAGGCCTTAACCGCACTACTAGGAAGTTCAGCATGAGGCTGATTCGACCTCAGCCGCACCAGCTAAAAGTTCTTCAAAATTGGGCCCGCAGTGAACGTGTTAATAAACATTGAAATAATATGGAGGTGTATACATCATGTTCCAGTGTAGTACACAAAGGTTCTTTGGTATTTTCTTAATATCTAGATATCTATCCAATGGAAGCTTCCTGAACACTGTCCTATTGTAAAAACGTATACGTAACTCATAGAAAGATATACCAACTAGATAAAACGTATAAGTCCAACTTCCAGGTATCCTGGGATGAGGTGTGAAACCATTGAAGCTTTTTGTTTATAAATAAGAGATATATTAACATTGTACAATATATATTTTTAATAAAAATACTATTGTGATGATCACCTATATTTCACAAACGGGCCAATCGGGGCTGACGGCGAGAATTCAAAAAGGTGCACATGGGGTAACTAAGACAAACTTATGCAAGCTCTATTATGCGTCTCTCACTTTATTGCATATTTTACTGCAGCTGGCAGACTTTGAGATGAAATAAATAACGGTCTACAATATAGGTTCGTCCTTTGAGTGGCTTTAATATTTTTTTATATCACCTCCCCACACAGCGTCGAACCTGTTTATCTGACCTCGAGGGGTGACAACCAAGCAATAGTGGTCACGTGACCATGGGTTGAAATAGAATACGCAACGTAAATACTGAGAGAAATAAACACATCTTTTGAGTACAAGCCTGAAAGGTGACAATATGAAAATAAAGATGCGTTCTAACGCGACCGCATGCGAGAATTTTACGTTAGGTTTAGATAAAGAGTTGTTATTTTTTTATTTAAACAACATGTTTTGAATTTTACAAGTGTTTTTTTTTATTTCTAATAAATTGTTTCGTTTTGATTTAGTGAAATAAATTTAGGCGGTACAAATCGCCAAATCAATAGCTACGATGTTATTATTAAGTATCAAAAAACTATTGAACACATGACTGTGGAAAATTCCGATATGCTCCTTATGTCAATCATTAACCGACTGGTATATACGACACCTCAGAGACATTTACATCAGTTCTCTCATCTCTAAAACTATTCGTACACCATCTCATGAACGTCCCCAGTGAGAATGTAACAGCCATTACGAGTTACGGAATCAGTTCATCCAAATCTCAGACATAGTTTAAACCTAACTCGATTTAAATTGGACGTCGTCGCGAATTGAATCGATCTCCCTCTCTCTCTCTCTCTATTTCGTTTTGATCAATTTACACTGTTGCAAATTTGACTCGCGAACACATATTGAAAATCTAGTACATCCGTTTACTTGTAATTTTAGTATAAGAAAAACTTAAAAGCGTTTATTTCAGAACGCAATTTAGATAACCATAGATAAGAAATAGTGTTTAAAAATACTTATTCTTTTGTTTTTTTTTTTAATATTTGGGGTTGAAAGTTTCCCGAATCACGACCACTACCTGGTAAATGAGGCGTGGGTATGCCCCCTACTCGTGCAGACACAGGTAATGCAAGACTGATCATCGTGGCGAACTTTGGAAGCGCCCTAGACCTTCCAGTGGGTGTCTATCGGCTGAAAGAAGAAAAATATAGATTTAATTCCTGAATTGTCTTATACGGAATGATTGTTTATAAGTGTTAAACCTTTAAAAGGGTGAATATATAGCTTATGCCACCAAAAAGCTTTAAAACTTTTACAGCTACTTCAGCCTATATAAAGTATTATTGAAGTATAACAGACGAAAAAAATACAACAGTAGCAGCGGCTTAACCTATAGAGTAGGGTTTTGCAATGCACACAGGCGCCGCCGTCTCAGGGGGCACCGCGGCGCCCTCTGAGACTAGTTCTATGGGCAGCGAAACAAAATTCGTTACATTTCACTTCCATTTCGCTGTCCATAAAACTTAAAACACAAGACGAAACATGAACTATCGCGGTTCGCCGAATGTTTCGCAACAGAAATGTGCTACAGGCAAAACAATGAGTGTTATTCTGCCGTCATAAGAAAGGCCCTAACTAATACCATACTGTAAGCTATACCTACTTATAAAATAGCTTGTTGGAATATGAAAAAACTTTCTTGTTACGACGGCGAAGATGTAGCCGGGGGGGGGGGGGTGGATCAACCCAGGGTTTCATTGCACACGAGCTAGATCCCGCCCTGTTTGTGGTGACAGATAGTAAACAATAATTAAATTTAATATGTACAATAACGAATTTTTAAAACGCTTTAGTTTACTATATTATTATATTATTTATTATTTCTGAATAATAATTTTTGGATAGAGTGTACCACACATTAATTGACAGCAAAAGAGCTATACATTCACTCCTTTAAAGTGTTCACACCTATAATCAATCATCCTGTTTATTAAGTTTAAAAAATTGGAAGGCCGATAATTATATTAAGAAAATATTTGTTATTCCAAAAGCTTTATCGTATAATAGCTGATTCCGCAAACGTTGTTTTGCAAAAAAGAATTTATATTTTAATTTACAAATAAAAAATACGCGTTGATCGTAGAGGAGTGAAAATTTATGGTTGTATGTATTCTTGTATGCTGTATCATAAAAAAATAAAAACAAAAAATTTCGTTAAAAAAATAAAAAAAATTTTTAAGTGTGAACAACCTTTATCACTTAGGGGTATAGAAAATAGATAGTAGCCGATTCTCAGACCTACTGAATACGCATATCAAATTTGGTAAAAATCAGTCAAGCCGTTTCAGAGGAGTTCAAGTTCGAACACCGTGACACGAGAATATTATATATTAGATTTTGCCGGAAAGACTATGTATATATACATAGATCTTCAATCGGAGATTTCTTTTTAAAAGCTATTAAAAACACTATTGTTATGTTACAATACATGTGTTTAAATAAGGGTCGATTTTGGGACTCTATTTCTAATGAAGAGCGATACCCGTTGAACCAATGATATGTTAGAACTAATTTGTGGGATTCTTTCTAGGTCTTGTAGAGTGAGGAACCATTACGTCATCGTCAACGGCGCATCTAACAGGGGAATCCCACGCCAGATTTATATTTACTACTAGCACTACAATACTTCTCACCTTGTTCTCATAGTTTTTAAAAATTGGTATAAATATAGGCCAAGTTTCATCAGTATACTTTAAGTTCACGGACCCCTCCGTTCCGTGAACTCAATTCCGATGAAGCTGTAAGAGCCGCAAGGCTAACAGCACCAACATTATACGAGACAATAGACAATAGAATCAGTATACACACTTCTACTTTGGAGTACATGTCCTTACCTACAAGACCTAGGTAGAATATCATAAACTTTATCATCATCAGATTTCACTCGCGTTGTTGACATTGATAATATTTATACCATAATTCAAACAGCTTAATCGCCAAAGAGAACTCCAAGAAATACATATATCTTGCCTAGCTTGCGCATTACTCTGCAATAAGCCGGATCTGTAAATAAAATATTATTATTCCATGTTTACATTTGTTAAGATTGTACTGTTTTAGTTCTTCGTATGGAAATTTGCATAGAAATTCGTAAAGTTAGTAAAATAATTTGACACGGAGCAGAGGCCGAATACAAAACAATTTATATGTAAATTTCCGCTGTAACTGGGACACGAAGAATTCACATAAAATTTAAAATATTCTTGTTAAAAAGAAACTACAAAAATAAATTGACACGGTAATGTCACAATGAATTTTTTTTCATAAATTTAAAAATAATAGCAAGCTATTAACTTTCCGCTAATGCATAGACGCAATTTTTTTTAATTTATCACTCAACACAATAAAATAATACGGTACAGTCTCTATTGAATGTTTTTTTTTAATAAATCTAGAAATAATAGCAAGCTATTAGCATTCCGCTTAATTTTTAAATTATCACTACATATCTGGGACCCACAAAATACAAATAAAATTTAAAATATTTTATATTTATGTTTATTATATAAACTGTCGTGCATAAATATAAAATTTGAATAAATTTTACGAAAGTAATTCAAAAATGAAATAACACGTATAATAACAATACAATAAGAGCTTAATTAAGTGTTTTTAATACATCACGAAATAATAAGCAAGCTATTCGCTTTCGGCCATAATTAATACATAGATATAATTTTTAAATATTCTTACTTCATGTGTAATTGTTTATTTATAAATATTATTCAGTTTAACTGGACGACAAAAAATTAATATAAAATTATTAATTCTTGGACAAAAAAGTAACTACAAAAATTTATATTTTTTAATAAGTTGAGAATTAATACCAAGCTATTAACTTTTGGCCAGTGCATAGATACTTTTTTTTAAATATTAACTTTTACGATCAAGCAATTGAGCGTAATACTAAACTGCACACCTAAGTCAAAGTTAAAATTACGTTGAAACATCAAACCAATGCACTATCTGAAGACAGTTTAACTCTCACGAAGTTTATGATTCCGTTCGTTGTCGACTACTCAAAGCTTATTGGAATTAAGCCCGTACTTCGAGATAATCGATTCCGACCAAAGCTCTTAATCGGAAAGCAGTTGCAGATTCGAACTCGAAACAGACATTTCAGATAGCGACGAAACATTTATACACTTACAAATTTCCTTAACAATAGTAAATTTAATCAACAACTTTCACTGGAATTCAAAAGTAATTTGTAAAAAAAAATTGATAACGTCAATATTGTTATACAAATAATCAAACAATGTTTCTGTATACAATCACCACTTAAACAGTAATAAAAATGATGTTTATGTGTATTTAGGTATGAGGTGATATACTATCATGTAAAAATCCTATTACTGTGTAAAAGATTTTTTACTGTTTGAGAATGAATTGTTTTATTAATGATTTTCATAAAAATTAATTATAAATAAAACCGTCTGACTATATTGTGGATTCGTCTTAGATCAGAGTCCGTTTGGGACACTCGCAGTTTTAAGATGAAAATGGCGATGAGAACGGGGGAGCTCAAATTGATTCTGGTATCTAGCAAAAATATAAATAAGTAAATAAATAAATTATTAAAATATAACGACAGTTATAAATGACTAATGTCATTGTGTTGATGATTTCAAAAATACCAATAAGATAACCTTTTTTTAACTTTTACAGATTAATGCTTCAATCATTTCTGAATGGGAATGACTGAACAAGTTAAAAAAAAGGATTCAAAATATTTCCTGGCTGTTAACTATATCTTACTAGAATCCAACCACAGCAACAACTGCAAATGTCTCGCTATAATCTCGCGAAATATAAATACGCGCCATAGAGTTCGTTACAACTGTAAAAGCCGTTAAGGCAACACCGAACATCTCTGAATGTAATCAAAACAGTTAAGAGTAGTCATCGGGCTATTAAGATATTATATTTCATGTCTCGGAGTAAGCAGATACATTATTGTGTAATTCACAATAATTCTCCCATTATTATATTTGTGTTATATGATTGAATACAACAATGCATAATAAACAAAAATGAAAAAAATGTTTTTATTCACGATAAGACAAATGTATTGAAAAATATTACTTTTTACTTCTTCTTAACATGGTTTTCTCATATTTTTTAAAATAATTGTAATGATGATTATCTATTACACTTCAGCGTTTCATTCATAGTTTATTGATATTTATTAAAACTTATTTTATGTGTTTGTGTTTAAAATATAGGTACCAGTATTGCTATTTTATTATAGTTTTTTATTAATTTAATTGAAAATAAAATTTACGATGCCAAAGATGTTTAAAATAAACTTAATTTTTTAACCACTGATAAAATTTGTTTTACTTAAGGCTTAAACACATCAATGTGTTTCTGAACGTTAATTCACATGTAGACATCAACAGACGTTTTTAGTTCAGTTGGCACTTGTCAAAAATGTCAGCCAACAAGGAAAGTAGCCTTGTTCAGGGCTATATTGAATTAAATAAATTTTGCCAAAGCGGGGATTATGATAGAGCGTTAAAAGCAGCGGGCAAAAGTAAGAACTACATATTCTATCTTATACTTGTTAAAATTTATTAGCCCAAACTATAATATCTCGCATATAAGAACTGCCATTATTGGTTACTCCCTGAATTATACGTAATGTATTACTGAAATATGATAAGGTGACGGAATTAAATATGTAATGTTTCCCCTTTCTTAAACATTAAACGAAATAATTGCTGTAATGACTGTATGTCTATAGAAAAACAAAATTCTACCACACCAAATACATCGTTTTACACTTGGTTATTCTCAAGAAATGTTCTTTAATTATGTCGATAGGGCTAAAGAATATTGACAACGAAATTTCCGAATTATTTATCTAAGATTAAATAAACGAGATAAGCAATGTTTAGTAAACATGTAATAGGTTAGGGAAAGCAGTATGTGCAAATCATTTGACATGACATATTTATTACTTTCTGTATTCTAATATGTATTGAAATGAAAGCATACAAAGATTAAAAGTGATCATACAAACTAAATTTATCACATAAAATGTAATGATTCATTATAAATTAGTATAAAAGATAATATTTAATTTAAATCGGCAAAATATTCTGACTGAAATAAGTTGTATGAGTGGAACCATTAAAAAACTTATCACTTATTCTACATTAATATAATGCTAATGAAAAAGTTTTTATATATTATCACTTTAACAGTGACTAGACAAGACTCACTGGTAGTGAATTCATATGAAGAGGAGGTAGAAGTTGTGAGAGTGCCTTACACTTCTATATCATAAAAACTCTATAACTTGTTAAAGATATAGGCCAGTCAAAAGCAGTCAGCCCATATGTGGGCTTCAAAAGCAACTTGGCTAGATGATGTCAATTTTAGTTAGGCATTGAGATAAGTCTGATTAGGCCAGTGTATAGCAAGGAGGCTTCTCTGAACCAGCAATGTGTGAGGTCAGATCCAGATAGAATCTATGAAATACTAAGACGTAATAGGCTATGACTGAAAGACTGAAATAATTGTATGTAATATAAATAATACCAATTAAATTTCTTTACAAAAATTAAGAAATTCCATAACATAGGTTTATTTTCCAGTTTTACAGATTGCCCCAAATGAACAGAAGGCATTCCACTGTAAGATAATCTGCTTCATCCATCTCCACAACTTCAAGGAGGCATTGGCAGTTCTTAGCAACCCCAAAAATGCAGCGCTGGCCAGTGACTTGCACTTTGAGAAGGCCTATGCTCAATATCGGCTCAATTGCCCCAAGGAGGCATTGCAGACAGTGGACAATGCTCCCGAGATGACCCAAGCTTTAAAAGAATTAAGGTTAGTTTTATATCACCTGATGTGTAAAATATTATGCTGCTAGGCAGTTTAGGCTTTGAGCAGCTTCATCAAAATTAAGCTCACAGGAACAGAGGTCCATAATGTAAAAATTTATTCTGGCTGATTGAATCGATGTTTGCGCAAAGGGGGAGTCTGTGTAGGTGTATAGTGTAGTTAATGGAGTGTAATGTAGCTTTGTAAAGTGGGAACTTTTTGGTGGAAGTGAGGGACATTGTCCTCTCCCAACTACTCCCCCCTTGACATGCACAAGTATGAAAGTGATCAATGTGTGTTGCATTGTACCCGATGGGGGCATTCGATATAATATAAAAATCATAGTATATATGGGGAGGGGATTTCTTTTTAAATTCCTCTCAAAAAATTAAGTTTACAGTAGTTACATATGATAACATCTGACATGTTATCCTATTATTGAATATATGTGAACCCAATTTATTAATCACATGAAAATATAAGTAATTCTATATTAAAAGATGTTTGCTGTGTTTAATTTTAGTCAATGATGTCTGAAACGAAGGTTATGCTTTCATGACATTGAAAGCGAAGCAGTATTAAAGTGGAATAAATTAAATAAATGATAAATTCTCAAAGACTTTTTTCTTATTTCAAGGGCTCAAATCTTGTACCGTCTGGAACAGTATCAAGACTGCTACAACCTGTATCGTGACATAGTCAAGAACACTACTGATGAATATGAAGATGAAAGAAAAGCGAACATGTCAGCAGTTGTTGCCAACTTAGCTGCTTTGAACCCAGTAAGTCGTACAATTCTAAACATGAGAAGTGCAAATAGTTTATGTAAATTTAAACCTATCGATTTATGGGACAGCCTGTATAGATATTAGTTTAACGACAATCTCACAATAAGTTGTTTTATTTGTTCCAGACTGCGGAGCTGCCCCAATTTGAGGAGACCACATATGAACTGTCCTACAATGCTGGCAGTACTCTAGCAATGCGAGGGAAGTACAATGAAGCTGTGCCAGTGCTGAAGCAAGCGGAGCAGGCCTGTATCGAGAGCGTGGTTGACGACGGCGGCACTGAAGAAGAAGCGAAGGAAGAAGCAGCCATCATCAGGTTAGAAAACAGAATTTACTTTATCCTTTTATAACAATAGTTGCAATATAATTTTGTCAAAGGTCTTTGGCCAATGTGTTTAGCCTGCTATAGTCAACCTTTGTATCCGAGACATGGTCATTTATGACGAACTTTATAAGAAAGATCAAAGTCATTCAAAGAACAAGGAAAAGAGTTCAAATTCAAAATGAGGAGGTCTGCAGAAGAATCATGATTACTGTGGTAGCTCAGAGAATTGCTTGTCTATAGTGGCAGTGGGCAGAGCTCATCACTCACGCAATCAATGGCCATTGGGGCCAAAATGTTTTAGTTTGAACACTAGCAGGCAGACATTGCGTGGATAGGCCCCACACTAGGTGGACCAAGGGCATAGTCCAGGGTGGAGGGAGGCACTAGATGCAAGCAGCGCAAGATCAGTCATCATGGCGATCTTTGAGACAGGCTAAAAAGAAGAGTAATTTACTCGGACTCTGCATGATTATAAATTTTCCTAAAGTTAACATTACATTTAGAATTTTAATATTCTCGGAATGATAATGATTGTTAGCATAGTTGATATATGCCCTAAAATTTAAAATAATTGATTTAATTATTTTCTTTATTATTATATGCACTACCTACAGGTCCTTGAAAGATTATTTTTGACTCTCAATAAGTTATATATATATATATATATATATATATATTATCTCTGGTAATTACTGTATTATTAAACACTGGACCTGAAACAATTAACAATAAAATTGTTAATAAATATAACTTTTGTACATAGTGTTTTTTTTTAATATGCTATATGCTGATAACGATACTGATGGTTTTAAACGTTTGTCGCTAGATGGCGTGATATTAAATAAGCTTTATTAATTTTTATCTTAAACTCACTATGTATCTTCCAGAGTGCAACATGCATACTGTCTCCAGCAGATGGGACGGGAGAAGGAAGCCGCTAATATTTACCAGAATGTCCTCAAGGAGAAACCAAGTGATCAAGCCCTGGTTGCTATAGCCAGCAATAACCTGGTTGTTGTCAATAGGTAAATAAACAAAATACCATTTAGTAATAAAGAAATGAGTGGTGAGCAGATAAATGCTACCTATTTTTTCCAATACGGAAAACTAATTTGAAATTCCTATCATTTGATGTACTATAAAACGATGCCATAAAAATTCACAATATAATTACATTATTAAAATCTTGAAACATTATTGAAGTCAATATTAAAATCATTATTAACATAGTGATTAAAATCATCTTTAAAGTAATTATTAATTTCATTACTGAAGTCGTTACTAAAATCTTTCTTAAAGCTGTTTTAAGTCATTATTAAAATCATGCTTAAAGCCATTACAAAAATCATTATTAACATAATTATTAAAATCATCGAAGTAATTATTATAATCATTATTAAAGTTGTTATCAAAATCTTAATTTTCTATTAAAACATTACGTAAATTAATCACACAGAAATACGTATTATTTATTTTTCTTTTAGTGGACTTTAGCAGGCCAATAATTTCAGATACAATATCTGTTAGTACAGTTTAGTTAAACTTATAAGCATTTTAACGGAAGCCACTTTTGACAGATCTTATAGGACATCTATGAGAGAGGACATTGGAATGCGATAGGCCTATAACTTCTGGCACTATAAAGTCCATATGGAGAGATTATTAATAATAATTAATTTCTTTTACTATTTTATCATTACGTTATTTCTTATTTTTGACACCATTGGCTTGTTAGAATGTACCATACATTAATTTATCACCTTGAATACCATATCATAAATTAATCACCTTGTATATGGAACTCATATATGTTGTGTTTTATACAGGGATAGCAATGTGTTCGATTCCCGCAAGCGGATGAAAGCGGCCGCAGCTGAAGGTCTGGAGCACAAGCTGAACTCCAGGCAACGTGCCTCTATCGTCTACAACCAGGCCATCCTCGCCATATACTCTAACCAGGTACAAAAAAATTACATTCATCATCGATAACTGCTAGTTTGAAACAGAGAGTAGCAGTGGTAGCTCAGTTGTAGATGACTGTGACTTGTGAACATATGTCAGGGGTTGGATTGTTAGGATACAGTCATATATATAATTCCCACTTCATGCATTAATTAAATAAGATTGTCACTGATCACAAACATGTTTCTAGAACATGAACAGCAACAACCTCTGCATACCATAACTTTATGGCCAAATACGAACGTTATTTTTGTTTATGGTTTTATATCACCCATATATCTCTTAGAGGGAGGTGTATGTGTTGCAGTGGTCTATAGGCTGAAGTGATGATTGTAGCTTGAAGAATTGCTCATCTGAATTGGTAGCGAGTGAGGCAAATCGTGCCGCTGAATGACGTTGGGGTAACATTAGGCGCCATTTGCACCACTTGTTACATGTATTTGTTGTGACTGGGGTTGCTCGATATTTTATTATTTATTTTTCTTGTGCTTTGTGAAGATATGCTACTTGTAATGTTAAAGTGTATACTAACCTATTTGTATTTAAATTAAAAAAATATGTACTGTGTATTACACTCAGTACATATTAATATTAAATAGTTATTGTAATAATTCAATGTGTATAATAATACTATTTAATAGCCATTGGATTGTAGTAACTATTCTAAAAATTTGGTGGAAATATTTTTCTTATTTATTACGATTTACATACTAGAGACTTTTGGCTATTTGTAAATAATACGTAGATAGACCATTTGAGAATTTTATGACTTAAAAAATATAGTATTTCGGATTTATTTTCTTTTTTAAATACACCAATACCTCACTTTGCGTCATTTCGTTTTGCGTTTTTTTCGAAGTTGCGTCGCTGCTTAATTAGTACTAACTTTCACTGTGCGTCGTTAGATTTTCGAAGTTGCGTTGTTTTGGGTTCGAGTCTTAAATTTTTTTTTTTATTTTCTTTTTTTTTTCTAAAAGATGGCAACACTTTTGTTTATAATTGCGCCATGCCATCAAAACTCGGGAATTCCCTTTCTAACTTAAAATCAACGCAATTTTAATACTTCTTAAAGTTCCAATTGCGTAATGTGTTGTAATGTAGTGTGTTGGGCTTTTTTAAAAAGAGAATAATGAATTTATATAAATTTTTACGTGTTGTTTCTGGTTACAAAAAAGGTAAATGTTATTTAATTTTATTTTTTTTTAATGTTTACTTTGTTCAATTTTCTTTTTAAAAAGTAGCATTTTCGTGACCCTGGAACCTATCTTTAATCTTTACATAGTTTGCTATAGAAAATATTAAATCACGTTGCGGCGTTTCATTTGCGTCGTGTTTTTTTGGAACGTAACCACGACACAAAGTAAGTTATTGGTGTATGCAGTTTACATTTTTTTTATGTTTACAAATAGATTTGTTAAAAAAAATCAGATATTTTTTAAAGAATGTTGCCATTGTGTTTTCCTTCCAGCCGGACTTCTGCAAGCAATGTTGTGTCAAGTTGAGCCGAGATCTTGGCCAGGAGCGACGGGCTGCTCTCGTGGAAGCTTCCTCTCTGGTTAAGGAAGGCAAGCGTCCTCAGGCTGTGGCCTTGCTGCTCAAACATGGTGGTCTACTTACCCTGGCTGCAGCTCAGGTGCTTCTGGCGCAGGTAATCAAAGGTTTCCTCACTTTTTTTCATGCTTTGTTGACTCCTATTATATATTTTCCTACCATATTTATATATATTTCTAAAACTACTAAAAAAAAGGTAAATTATATATAACTACAGTAATTTTCATTGCCGAGTTCCAATCAAACATAATAGTTTGCGAGAACATACACAAGTCGTATTTGTGACTTTTCAATTGTGAACTTGTGTTCAGACAGCGGTTTCAACACTTTGGACTGAAAATGGAATAAAGTTGTTACAAATAATAGTCATTGATCTTCTAAAAATATCTGCCTGCACTGATAGGTGGAATCAAACCAACATTTTATTTCTTCTCCAACGAGACTAAATAAATTTTCTTGGACCCTCACTTACTAAATGCAAACCCAATATGTTTTGGTCATATCAATGTAGACCCTCATAGTTTTCTTAGGACCCCGAGGATTCAACAGGATCACTGCTCTGACAAAAATTGTTATATCGACAAATATTTGGTACACTAGATTTTTAGCTCTACTATGTGGTAATAAGGTTGATTTTGCAACAAAGTTACTTCAACAAAATTACAAGTTTTTTTATGAATAAATCAATAGTGAAAGAAGTATATACATTATTTTTGATGACATTGTTTTGTGTAGTAAAGTATTTCGATTGACATCTTCGAAAATATAAAAAGCTTTAGGGAGCAAGCTTAAAAGGAGGATTCGTGGACTAACGAAGTTCGAAGGTGTATCACTTAGGTAATCACTTTTGTGTCTAAAAGTCATTCTTCTCACGTACTCTCTCTTTTTCTCTCTCTTACTCTCTGTCCCTAATCGTTCTCCTATAAATAGATCCAGCACTCCCAGTGCATGATTGTAAACAAATGTAGCAGAAGTTTTATGACGCAATCTTGGATGTTTCATGTTCCAGGGCGATAGGAAAGCTGCGGTGAAGCTGCTAGAAGAGTGTGAGTACAGGTACAGGGCGGGTGTGGTGGCGACGTTGTGCACGCTGCTGTGCGCGGACGGTGACCACGAGCGAGCCTCAGATATGTTCCTGCAGGTCCACGAGCACTACAAGAATGACGAGGTGAGATGGACATACTCTCATATTTATTCTGCATTTTTTATCTTTGTCTAGATTCTTTGATAGACTTCGTATTATCAAAGGTTATAAGCTTGTCAAAGTACAGTATAAAAAAATATTTTTCATAGATTTTTATCAATAATTATTTTTTTTTAATTTACTAAAACATCTCGTCCAAAATACGTCAATACCTGGAGACGAAAGTTTTTGACCAATATGTGTTGTCAGTGATGAAATACGGATCCGAAACTTGGTCGTTTACGACAGACTTCATAAGGAGATTCAGGTCACCTAGAGAGCACTGGATAGGGCCATGCTTGAAGCGAGTGAAGTTTCTCTGCGAGATCTAATCAGATATGAGGATATCCGCAGTAAAACCAAGGTTACCTATTTAGTTCGAAGAATTGTTCATCTGAAGTGGCAGTGGATGGAGCACATTGCTCATGTAGCCGACGGCTGTTGGACTCAAAAGATTCTCGAGTGGCGACCACGAGCCGGTAGACGCGACGTGGGTAGATTCCCCACAAGGGGGGCCGACGATATAGTTAAGGTCACGGGAAGTAGTTCGATACGGGCAGCGCTGGATGGGTCACCTTTGAGAGAAGCTTATTCCTTGCAGTGGGCGACGAGCGGCCCCACTAGGTGGACTTACATAAACAAGACTACATATATATATTCTCCTGTCGCTTTATTGAATCAAACGTGGCAATGTGAAGATACTTAGTGTAAACCTCTTTCTTTTTCTTTTTTTTACCTCTAAGTTCATGGGCTCCACTAGAAGTCTTAGGATATACCTTTGGGTTACATAATTTAAAAAGATACAATAAAGCCTTTGAGGCCTATTTTCATAATAATTTATGAGATTAATATTTTATTTTACACCATAATACACTTCTAATTACCTTCCCAATGTTTTTTTGGTCTTGTTTTAGTTTGTGTTGTATTCTTTCCAGCATAAAGCAGAAAGTCTTATAAGACAATAGGTATGAGCATAAAGGAGCCCACTGTTACGTATCATGACCGTAATAGGAACGTATCAACTTAAAACATATTCTTTGTACAGAAATGTATGAGACTACACTCATGTACATACAGTGCACGAAACGGTAACAAAACGTCGACGAAAACATTTTGCTCTAGCTAATTCGTTTCGTGACCATTAATATAGCATGTTGTGATCTCTGCAGAACTCCCCTGCGTTGCGCGGCGTGTGGCGGGCCGCGGCGGAGGTGCACCAGCGCGCCGGACGCGTGGCGGCGGCGGCAGCGGCCCACGAGCGCTCCGCCCCCGACGATAACCGAAGCCGCGCGCGCCTTGTTAAGCTGCTTGCGCCTTCAGACCCGGCAAGAGCGCGCGCTCTCGCAGCTGACCTGCCGCCCATACTGCGACAGGTATCCACTACTATCACCACTTCATTCATACTATGACAGCAACGAACACGTTACTCCCTAATTGGTTTACTCTTCTTATTGACCGAAATATCATCAGTTCAACAGTGGATATCTTCGGTTAACATATCCATTTGCCAAATTGCCATTCAAACTGCAAACGGTACCTACCTCAAAACTTCCAATGGACACATGAAGTCCATACTACTATGGAGAGAGAAAGAGAAAAAGGATTCCTCTGCCATCACCACCCCATCTCATCACTCCTTTCACTTGTCAAGTTGATTTGCACCTACCTGCAACTGATTAGGGTGGAAGGATTTCTTCTACAATCACCATCCCGTTGGCACACCTGACACGCAACCTACCTTCTTATTACCACTGATATTCATTACTATGTAGCAGTGTGCAGACAAGGGATGATGAGTTTCCTCTGCTATCATCACCCCTGGTTGATGAGGTGTATTTTTGTCACGAGTTGTATTTTTATTTGTTGTATTTATCATTTCTCTGTCACTATTTTTCAAATAAGGTATTTAGATATACCACATAAATAGTAAGCAACCAATATAATAAAAGAACACTGTGAAAATAAATAAAATGTATGGAGGATAACTAAAATATATGGGTCACTAAAATATAGAAGTCACTAAAATATAAGGGTTACTGAAATATACGAATCCCTGAAATATACGAGTCATGTTTCTATAAATATTGTGATGACTTAGTACAAAGGTGAAAATCTTATATTGATATGGCAGGGACAAATCGACATCGAGGCGCTGGAGTCATCCAAGTGGATGATGGGAGCCAAGGTCGTGAAGAAAACTGTTCAGAGCAAGCAGGAACAGTCGCCGGGGTGAGTCTTAGCACTCTCTATATCCTATATGAATGTACTTACCGTGTTTTATGTTTACAGTGTCCATAGATGGCGCTAGTAATCATTGTAAGGTGATTATTAGATACGGGTTGTACGAAAGGGTTCTGTATAAGTATTTTAATCTTCACCTAAAGAGACGTGTAATTATACAACATATGTGGGTGTTGTAATGCTTGATGATTCAACTACAATTTTGTCTGTGGTCTGGTATAGACATTATAGATGGCGCTAGTAGTGTTAATAAACTGTTACAGAACCCGGCGATAAATATTGCAAACCGAACTTGGAAAGTGACAATCGGCTAATTTCGGCTTCGTAGAGCGTTATCTCTGTCGCACGAAATACACACAGTCCGATAACTATTAGGAGCTGTTACAACAAGTATCATTTGCATCTTTTGATAATTATTTTCATTATTTGTATAAAATATACCAATTTTACTATAATTGGTGGCTTTAGGTCGGGGTAAAATAAAATAAAAAATAAAAAACATGTTAATATTATCTGTACATAATAAACACCATTATACCTATTGTTAAAATGAGACATTGTAATAAAGATAATAATAATTCTAATTCTCAGTTACTTTCATTTAAGTATCTTTGCTTTTAAACAATAGGTGTCTCTTTCCGAAGGTAAACGAGATATCCTCAGTAGAGTTTTTTAAGAAGAAAGTGTCTTCATCTTTGGCGACAGTTCCTAATACAACACGTTTTAAAGAGATCCAAAAGCTCCGGCTGTTAAAGCGACAACGGTCTCTTTCTTGCCGTCATTACGTCGTTATATATACCAAAACAAATATTCATCAATCTTCTATGTATGTGTGTATACAAATTATTCTGCCCACTAAGAAGACACTTTTATTTTCATATCTACAATAAATCATGAGTAAAATTCTTTTGGAAAAAAATTGAAAAATCGCAAGAAAAATACTAAAATCACAAGTCAAATTAGTAAAAGATTTTACGTTAATCGAAACAAAAAAGAAATCCAATGATAATTTAAAATTTAATTAATGAAATAATCACTTTGAAATGTTCTTTCATTTCACTGCATCAAGTTAATAACTTTTGATAGTATGAACTCTATCAAAAAATATTGTTCACCTAGTTCAGGAATAAAAATGTAGTCTTTAATTTAAATGCGGTAGCATTATAGTATATATCATTCATCTTTCAGAACGCCCGGCTCTGAATTGGGACAGAAGAAGAAACAGAAGAGGAAACGTAAGACCAAGCTGCCGCCCAATGCTGATCTATCCAGGCCCCCGGATCCGGAGAGGTATAGTAACTTACATTATATATGTATATATTTATTCGAGTAATTAGATGTAATTACTCGAATAAAGTCGGAATGTTATTTATTCACATTAACTGACTTTGATATTTTTGGCCAAATATCACTTTCGTTGATTTTAATTTATATTGATTTCCTTTCGACTGTAGACTGGAATCCCTTTTGTGACCCTACAACTAGCGTACGCACAAAGGAGTAACATAACCATAAATCAGCCAATCAGAAAGCCGTGCGACAGTGACAGATAGCTACCGACAGCTATAAGAAAGAGAGAGCCAGCAGTCTGTTGCAACGCTTGGATATTACACTAGAATGAAGCCGTACCTAATATATGTAAACTATTATTGATCGCAGATGGTTGCCTAAATACGAGCGAACGGCGTACCGGAAGAGGCGTGGCGTGCGCCGTGACGTCATCAAGGGCAGTCAGGGCATGACCACAACTGCCGTCGACCAGTAGTGAGTATAAACATATACAAACTTCAGTATTTATTTATTTATATAAATTACTTAATTAAAAATAATACTTAATTATATGTTATTTATATATTTATACTTTAGCATACACCAAAATACCATTAAAGATACATTTAAAAGGAAATGTGACAACAAATAGATATTTAAAAGTTAGACAAATACATATATATGTTACACGTTTCGAAAAGGTACATATATTTCGCAATGTTGCCAGTGATGATATACGGATCCGATATGTGGTCGCTTATGATGGTCATCATAAGAAAGCTGATGGTTACCCAAAGTGTAATGGAGAGAGCTGTGTTTGGAGTTTAGTTGCGAGATTGAATCAGAAATAAGATCCTCAGAAGAACCGATGTCACTCGAAGAATTGTATGTCCTAAGTGGCAGTAGGCGGAGACATCGCTCTTGCAACAGACGGTCATTGCGACCGAAAGGTTCTCAAATAGCGACCACAAGCCGGCAGACGATATATCGGTCCCCTTTCTAAGTAGTCCGACGTCTCGTGACATATAAGCAAGTTTGTAAAAAAATTCCTCGAAGCTTCATCAGAAATAAACTTTTGTTTTCTTCAGCGACATGAGCAAGCAGGCCACGAGTGCGACGGCAGCGTCGGCAGCTCGCAGCCCCCGCGTAGACCAGAAACCTGTCGACAGCCACCAGAACACCGCCTGGCAACGCAAGCAGCAGCAGAAGAAGAAAGGCAAAGGTCGCAAATGGTAGCACCTTACCTTCAATACATGTTTTTAGATAAAGTGAAGTTTTATTTTTAACGCAACTCAATATATGTGCACATATATATATATATACGTATACACTTTTTTGTAGATCTGTTTATAAATGATTAGTCAGCCAGTAATAATATGATTATCTGTAAGGAGTTTACTGGAAACAAATTAGAAGAAAAAAAAACATGTTAAGCTTTCTATTTTTAAAATAGAGCGTAATAAACCAAATAAAGCACTGAATTTTACTAAACTTTGGATCAGTACTAAAAGTTTGAAATTACTATCAAATTTTATTGTAAATGACATCATTTTTTTTTGTTACATAAAATAGATTGTCAATGAAGCCGTTAAAATATGAGAAATGAATATTAAAAATGGCTAGCACCGAGAAGTGAGGTATACAATCCCCTTTGTATGGCTTTTGTAGATATAATATCGATAATCTGATTCCTAACATCCTGTATATAAGTATTATGAAACACTCACTTCGAACTACGCTGATAGATGGCGCTAGTAGTCGATTGCCACGCGATATAGTTTGACATCAGGTAATAGAGCCACGTGTCCGACGAAATTATAAAAGGTAGAAACAAAAGCAAAACCCAAAAATATTTAAATATATGCATAATATATAAATTGAGTAATGAGAATCAAAGGCATCTCAACTACTCACTCAGTACACTTCAGCAACACTGACCAGACATGCGCGCTAGCCGCGAGTTCTGCTGGGTCGCGCTGGGTTTGTGTCCTCGAGGGCTGGCTGGGTGAGCCCCGCTGTTACGGGTACTGATACGGGTTCGGAAACTCGAATCTAGTAAATTTTATAAAGTTCACGGACCCCTCCGTTCCGTGAACTCGTTTCCGATGAAGCTGTAAAAGCCGCAAGGCTAACAGCACAAACTTCACACGAGACAATAGACAATAGAATCAAAGGCACGACAAATATCGTACGAAGTTTCTAAAACTTGATAGATGGCGTTCAAATTGACGCTAATAGATAACACTGGGTGTCAATAATCAAGATATTTTAATGAAATAAATTCGATGTTGATAATGATAAATAAGTTCATTAATAATTAATATCCCATCTGAAGTTGTACTGCGCCTCAGGTATAAAAGAGAGACTGGACTGAGGGGGGGAACTAATAATATATACAAATAAACAACTTGTTCAGATTATTCTTCGTTAACTTACATCACATGGATTGTGATATACGATATGTACGAAAGATATTACTGTATATACACTACTATTTTTACTAATTACTTTAAATTACTCGTTACTTAAGTGCCGCCGAAACCACTGTACCATAGGTATGGACGAGACGGAACAGGGGGAACTAAGTGTTTTATCACAGGGTGTTTCATGAATATATAACTTCGAAGCGAGTTTAATAAACTAGATATTGAAAAATAGTTAAATAATTGTTTAATTCCTACTATTTTAATGTTCTGGGTGGCTACCGAAACCGCTGTACCGCGCCTTAAGTAGACACGCGGGGAGACGGAAAGTATCGGCCACTCCTACACATTACATTTACTAATGTACACTTTTTGATTATATCTCAGAGGAAAACAAAGGAGTCTTTATAAATGATTTATTAACAACCTTACGATTATCTCTTCGCATTTCTTCTCTTCGACTTGCCCGGCCTCTGATTTTTCTTCTTATTATTCGGCTTAAAGTTCTTCGTTTTGAAATTGAATGGCTTCTTCTTAGCCGAGCTATTGAAACCGTCCATGTCATTGGAAGACTCGCGTGTGTTCAGTTTGGAGCCTTTCTTTTTGCCACCGAATCCAAACTTCTTGTCTTTCATTGCGCGCTTCTTTGATATTTTGTTTTTGGGATCTTTGCCCTTGTTCTGTACATTGCTATTCTTTCCTTTATTATCATCTAAGAAGTCTAATTCTGTTGATTTTCCTTTCCTCACACGTTTCAACTGTTCGAGCATGTGTTTCTTCTCCGCAGCCTGTTTTAATTTTGTGTCAATCTGAAACAAACATATTTTTTCTTTTATACTGTAGAAACATGCAAAATATTTACTGTGATGTGTAACAGGTTCTTGAATCTTACAAAAAAACCTATGAAGAATTTATTGCTTTTAAATATAAATGTAAAGATGAAAATATTAGTGATTTTTTTAAGATACCTCTTAATCAAAAAATCAAACTTACATTATTTCAATAGGCTATTACAAGCATTATCGAATCATCAATCAATATAAAATTTGGTATCCTCACAGGAAGCTACCACCAGCTCGGAAGGCATGTCTGCTGAGAGCAGGCGAGAAACTCAAGTTTCTCTTTACAAATATAATTTTATAAAAAGTGCGCAACAATAATTAGCTTCCTGAGTTAGCATCAAGAACATTTAACTCACATTAACATCAGTATAGTATTCTTGAATAATATAATTTTTCAATAATTTTTTTTATATAGGTTTAAAATCTCTAGTAGCAGATCTAAAATTGCCTATGACAACTTATACTTTTAAATTAATACTATATTTAAACAAGCATGACACTAAGTTATTTTTAATTAACCATTAGTTAAATATAAATAGTATTAACAAAAGCACAATTGAGAAAACATTCCATTATGGAAGAAACTTCGTTCGTTCCTCCCGTCCAAGGTTGAGGAGTTATGACCATAAACCAGGATCACAAGCAAGAGATGTAGGACATCCACTCATAAAGTACCTAGATCACCTTGTTACATACAGGATGCCTCATACAAATGGTGATGAAACAATGACAACTAACTTAAAGCTAGTCTATTAAATTCTCAAATACCTGAACACGTTTGGCAATTTTCTTCTGTTCTCTGAGTTGGCGAACTTTCTCGGTTCGCGCCTGAGCTGCTTGCTTCGACATCAGGTTCTTGCGGACCTTCTGCATGTGCTCATCTGACTTTGCCATCTCCGCAAAGAAATCGTCAGGCCTGAAAACAAATTTTGCAAAATGCAAATATGTATGATACATAGGAGCACCATAATTACAGATAATACTGAACTTTCTCTTAATGATATGACATTACTTAAATTTAGTTGTTGAAATTTTGCTACTAGCACTGCGAACAGCTGATACCACCCCAAGACTTCCCCACCCTCGTCTCCCTGTGCGCATATTTGAACTTTTAAGTAATTTTGTTTTTGTAAATATTATAATCATTCTTCATTTATTGTAGACCAATGTAATTATAAAATAAATAGCAGTGCCGGAAAGTTCGTTGCACAGAATTTAACAAAATGTTATTGATTGTGTACTTATAAGAGTTTTCACTATTGTTATTAACCTAATTTAAATTCAATATCAATAATTTTAGCATATTAAATAATAAATGAAGTATTACAAAAATTCAGTTTAATTTTATTTCTATACTAATTAACTGGAGTTCCTGTTAAAACAAAACTCATTGAAAATTTAAAGTTAGGTTGAAGTTGAATTCAGAAAGAAAAAAAAATAGAAGAAAACAACAACAAATTATGAAACAAAAATTGTGGCTATTTCAAAGTTAAACTTGTAACACACAAATTAATTATGTGTATTGAACAGATGCCATGGGGTGCAATAAAAACAGGTTCTCAATCTCTTATGAACTGACACTACATTTCACACCACTACATAAAAAGTTTTTTTTTAAATTAAAATAAACTTTTCTTTGTTAGACCACCACAATTTACTTTTGAGTAGACTCAATTATGATAATCTCCAGATTTGTTGATATAAGTAATTTGTAGATAGGGGCACCTACAGACAGGGAGTTTGTTTGTTGAGAGGCAGCAATAAAGTAATGGATTGATGCCCTTTTTAAGAACTAGTTGATAGTTGGCATTTTCAATGTTCGAAAATTTAGAACTTTAACATTTCCAAGTTGTTTTCATTGTTAATATGCTGTATATTTTGCCTTTATTAGACTTTATTTTATTTAGATGTTTTGTTTAAAGTTGTAACTTATTTGAATAATGTATGCACCAGTTTATTGCAATATTTTTTGTACATCTGTTAGTACTTTAAAAATAATAATAATAAAAATGTAATACATAAGAAACTAAAATAAAAAGTGATAGCAAAATATTATCTGCAACTTCATATCAATTTGGGTGACTAAATGATAAAATGATTACTAAATAATAAAAATAGCAGAAAACATATATCACCTCCTAGTTGGCACATTAAGTTCTTTAAGCCTCTTGATACCATCAATGACAGCGGCTTGTGCCTGCCGGTGAAGCAGGTTCTCCCTCTTGAACTCATTTAAAATGGGATCCTGTGCTGGATCATATGTCTGGTGCCCTTTAGTGTTCTCCTTGATGTTTCTGTATTTTTCAAAAAAAATAGTATGATTAATTTAAAAAGGGTGATTGAAGAAATTCTTAAAAAAATATTTCGTATCTAATAGATTCAGGTGTTACCTTGCAGAAGTCTATCTTAACTAAGAAAGGGACTAGCTAGTTCTGCTAAGCAGCAGTAGTCATGCAATAAAGTGTACCGCCCGCCAGCCCGCTGATAAATGTGCATGCAGCAAACAATGCAAAACACAACAAAACTCAGTGTTCAATACTGGTCGGTGTAACATCTCCTGAGGATGCCCCATAGAGAGTTGAAACACATGTAGAGTGAATTAACGGTGGTAGTTCTGTTTCACATTGTTTGCCACACGCACATTTATCAGCTGGCTGGCGGGTGGTGCACTTCATTGCACAACTACTGCTCCATAGCGGAAGTATCTATATATTAGTGCCTTTCTTAATTATTTCATATCTCAAATTTATACTTTTACAAATATTACTTTGACAAATACAAATATATTGTCTTTATGTTGCATGTATTCACCATCAGATTGTCAGATCCATCTCCTAAGGCCAGGTAAGGAGTCCAATTCTGACACCAAGCATATGTAAAATTTATATGTTGTCCCATAAAAATTTCAACAGGAAAATTGTTCTTCTTTTTAATTTTGTGTTGATAGTAAGGTTCAAATGAACATTGATCAACCTACATAATATTTAAATAATTAAAAAATAGTAGTGGTACAAATAATTTCTCCATTGCATATCTTACTTTCTTCTCTGAGCTGTTTCTTCCATCTGCAAAGCGACATCCGGAGCCATTGGTGCTACGGTAGTCACCAGGTCCAATTTTTCTATCCATGGCAGCTTTAATTCAATTTCTTTAAGTTTCGCCTTCAAATCCGCAACATTGTTTACATAGTTTTTAACAGTTTTTTCTATCTCCTCATTTAAGCCCGGCTTTAAAATACCTTTGGCGAAAGCTTCTTGTAACTATGAAAACAAACGACTCGTTAATAAACTATGACTGGTAGATTGTTTTAAGTTACTACTAACATCATGTTAATTTTTAAAGAACACCATACAAAAATAAATATAAAAACACTTAAATAAATACTTTTAAATATAAAATTAATAGATTAATTTAATAGAATCGTTGTTAATACATACTTCCTCATCGGAGTCAACGTCTGTTTCACTATCGTTAATAACAAAGTCGTTCATTATAATTATTTAATTCATACACACAAACTAAATAACCTCTTTAAATTCAAAATGAAAACGTGCGCTGACAGCGTGCAATGTAATACTACCAGCTAAAAAATATATATTTTCGAATGAAAATTTTGTGATTACAATTAAGAACATCTTTAAAATACCAATATATTTGAAAAAATTATTGTTACCTTATAATGTTAAAAATAACATATTATTTTAATAAATGATATATATACGTATATAGATATTTATCAACCGAAAAATTTTGTATAAGTTAAAATTATTGTAGACTTTGTTTTGTTTAAATTCTTGTTTATTAAAATGAATGTACAATAAGTGATGGTAATTTATATTTTAAATATTTTTAGATAAACATTAAATTGTAATTTCTCGTCAGATCCGTAAGAAATTCAAATTCTAGTATTAGAACATTTATAGTATTTAACCTAGATTAGTTGAAACAGTAATTTCCATCTTCAGAAGTACTCAAATATTTTGTTGGATATTTTGCCACTATTACTTACTTAACGGGATATTTTAGTAATTTGGGCTTGTGTTCCTGAAATCTATAACGTCTTAGAAATTGAAGTCGAAAACATTAAAAATTCAAAAATCTTTGTAATTATTTTTATTTTAAAATAATACAAAACATCATTACTGCATGTTACTTTTAATTTAATTTAATCATTAATAAGTTACAAATTTTTTTTTATTTTTCTACTAAAATTAACGCTGAATCCTACAAAAATAATTAGAAAACACAACTTTAAAAAGTACAATTTCTTTAGTTTTATATTTAATAAAATTTATTATTTGTCATGAATATAGGAAATAATACCTCTAACATTAAGAACATACATTTTATTTTAAAATTTCTTCTTTCATTATAAATAGCCTCTTTCTTTATTAAAATTTTATCCTGGTCGCCTGTGCTAAAATTAGTTTATTTCACAAATAAAACTCAAAGTTTTGTTGTATTGGTCGTAGTTCAATAATATTAAACATTGATTTTTGTTGAATATATGGAATCTTAAATTTATAATTAATAATCTTGTTATAGCCAGGATAGCTATCTTATTACATTTACTCATTAAATTAAATTTTTACATTAGTTTAATACTTTAAAGTAAATTTATACTAAGGAAATGTTTACCAAGAAACAAAAATGCAAAATATTTTATCTACAATAATTTTAGTATATTTGTGAACGCATCTATAAAGAGAACAAATTTAAAAGTAAAGACTGTGTTGTTTATGACTTTTATGAGTACAAAAAGAACTCTATGACTTACTCATAGACTAACATTGATAGAAGTTAGTGCATTTATGTCTATGAAAAGAAATAATCAATGCAACTCTTTTTTACTCTAAATAATTTAATCCCTATTAGATTATGCTTTAAATTAACAATTACTTGTATATTAATATTTTTAAAACGTTTCTTATTATACATAAATGATAAAAGTTCTTCTGAAATCAATTATAAAATAAAAGAAGTTATATGACCGGAAGTTCTAGGTATTTAGACATGATCCGTGAAACCCCCCGTTGTTTTGTATCAAGAAAATGCAATGGCCGCCATCTTCGACTCTTGTAAATGTTTTGGTCGTAGATTCAGACTTTGAGGCCTATTTCATATGTGATATGCAATTATTTAACGGGAACAGTTTCGCTACATCATAGTTGTTAATAATTCGTTTAAGCAAAGGTTAGTACTGATTTTGTCAATTATTTTCTTTAAAAGTGTTTACATCTGGTTTTCATAGCATAACTTTTGTGATGTTGTCAGTTTTACTTTGAAAAGTGTATTTTCTTTTTTAAGTATCTTGTATCTCTAAAGAAAAGTTTGCTATTTAATTCATTATTGTTTTATTTAAAATGTTATTTATGTACGAACCTCATTCTAGTAAGTACTTATATTTTTGATCTCTTTGTTGCTAAGCGGAATTAGTTAGCGCAATATGAATATAATAAGAATTATTTCAATACAGTTTTCATTAATTTTCATTGTAAATTTCAGTTGTAGGTTAGTGTTTACTTTTTTGATGTTTAGAGACATTTCAGTTTTCGTGCCACAATAATGGCGGCAGTGAATTTTAACCTATCTATTTATTTGTCTCTTATTAGGCGATCCAGCGCCTATGATGCGATTTATTTTTGTGTTATCCTTTATATTTTCCCGTAGGAAACGAAATAGTGACTTTCGACTATTTTCTGGAACAATGACCTCGACCGTGTAATGTCTGTATTTGTGGACTAAAAATATTTTGCTATGAGCGTAAAGATGTACAACGCACTTTGTTATGAGGATTACGAAGATGTGAGGGTAAAAAGTCGATTTTCGATTGCAGTCACGTAAATAAGTTTGGAGGCCCAGGCGCACTCCGACGCGTCATCTGGGGCTCGACCCAAGATGGTATTCACAGCATGTCTGCTACATCAGAATATGAACCAGCGGCCCGGCAAGTGAGTACACCAGTTTTAGTTACAAACCCCTTAAAAACTAACCTAAATTTTGAGGTTGCAATCCATCCTCCTCAAGTGTAAAAAATTTTAATTGTTTGTTATTGTCATCTTAATTTAAACAAGTAACACATTAAGTTAACTATAATAAAGATTTTCGAAGTAAAACTGTGTTTATTGTACACCTTTTTTGAGTTATAATGTTGGTGAGTAATAACTAATTACATTTAGTTTAACTGTGGCCCTGAAGTGCATGTTTATCAAAAGTTATGGTTAAATGAGGGCATTTGATACGGTTGACATTTTAACATTTATGTACTAACCATATTATGATGATTGCATGATAAAATATTCATTAAATAATGTTAGAGACAGCTACACTATCTGAAATGCATCTTAAATATAAAAAAATGTATTTGGAACCAAAAAACAATAAAATAGCCACTATCGTATTGTGAATCTAAAAATTATTACAATTGTCTGTTGTGTTAAATTGTTAATTGAAAATTTTTTGTTCTAGGATTACGGGCCGACCACCTCCAGTGAAAATATATATGAGCATGTTTTGGAACACAAATTAACAGATAACATGAATGTACCAAGTATAAGAACTCCTGTTTTAAGGGCTGTGCCTTTATCACCTTCAGAAGGTGACCCTGAACCTGATTCCACTAATCCAGAGAGTATTATCCAATCATTACACAAGGTAGATAAAGAAGTAGAATTTCATATTAGTGATAAGCATTGTGATCCTGAAATGTCGGTCGACTCTTTATCCAGAATTGTAAGGATTGAAGAAACCACTCTCGACAATGTGGGTCGCATAGCATACCCCATATTGCAAGAGGCTGATGATTCTGGAGACGGGAACTATGTGGAGAATGCAACTACATTGATCCAGGCCCCAATAAACACAGCAATTGTGCAAAATGTAACTAAACTTCCACAAAACTTTACAATTAATGTAGATGCTGCAGTTGGTAATATAACTGCCATACAAAATGTCGCACAAGATGCCTCAGGCAATCAAACTTTGTGGTTGCCTACTTTCCTTACAACAGGTGCTCCAGATAATAAGATTGAGGAAGACCGTCCACCCGGCAGTGTATCTCAAATAATTATAACCAGTGAAAGTTATGTTAATGACACAAATCAAGCAGGCAGAAGAACAAACATTATTGAGACCAATTACATTGGCAGGCCCAAGGCTTCCAAAGTTCAAATTCTAAGCAATATTTCTCTTCCGAAGAGCCCTAATTATTCGCAACAATACATATCTCAAGACAAAGAGTTTTCTACTCCTATATATGGATCACAAAATCATGTTTATAAGTTAAGCGCAAATGTTGTCTCACAGAAACATATGAACAATTCTGTGTTGAACATAAAACCTCCAAAAAGCCAGTCACTCATTGGTTGCTCATCACTTTCCCCAACAATTATAAACAGCAGCCCAATAAAAAATATATCATACAGCCATACATATACAAAAAGCACAAACATAAGCAAAGCATTAAACAAAGTCAATAATGGTGCTAATATAAATGCAATGGTTGCGGCGACATCCGGTAACACGCAGTGCCATATTTTATCTCGTGTTGTGTCCGGACCAAATAAGATGTCTGTTCATTCCGGAAGAAAATCGGTCAACACATTTAAGAATTCTAAAAATTCAAGTCAAGGTTCCAGCCAGAAAGAATCAAGAGCTATTAAAATTATCCAACAGGCTGGTGCATCTAATAAATCGGAAGGAAAGTCATGGCCAGTGACCAATGTCACATACAAGGGTCAACAACCGAGTTTTGGTGTTATGGAATCTTCAAAGATTATACAGAAAGTTGGGAGCCCTACACAAAAAAATCAATCTGTATCGCTGCAGAAAGTATCAAAAGGTGATCGTTTGGTGCTCCAGTCTCCTTGCGGTCCAGTGCTACTTTCCACTGCACCTTTAAATATAAACTTACCTAAAGGACCACATTATGTACAATCTGGATCAACACCAAACCTCCGGTATGTACAGACATATGCACCTACAGATAATCAATTGTCCACTGTATCCCAAGTGTCTGCAAATCAACAGCTTACAGAACAAATATTGCAGTCACTGTCACAACCAAAGCTTGTGTTGCATCAAAGCCCTGCAGTTAACCATACAATAATTCCACAACCAACTGTTGAAGAGCCCATTGAAATTAAACCATTAAATCAAAAAAGGATTGTTTTGTAAGTATTATTTAATATTTATTATTGTTTTTCTCAGTTAATTGTGTATTGTATTAAATTCTATTTCACAAATACTCTCTCTTTTTTCAGCGGTGATAAGTCAACATTAATGTCAGCAGATGATATAATTGGAATGGAAGAGAGACCAAACTTATCAGAAGAACTACATAGATATTCTTACCAAGCCTTGGCATTTATCATGTTAGATCATACATATGCCTTGCCTGCACAAAAACAACCAGCAGTCTCCACACCCCCTCCACCTGTAACGACATCAGCACCAGCTGTTGTTTCTCCTTCTCCGGCAACATCACCAATGAGCCCTTTGAAGAGAAATTCTCCTGTGATAATGTCTACTGCTTCATATGATTTGCCTGCAACAGTTCCTACAACTACTGCAAGAGCTCCTACACCAGTAACAACTGCACAAATGGGAGCTATCACTTTCAAACCAGCCCCATCAGCACCACCCCAAGATGACGATGCTGCATCAGTTATATCTTCTATAGATGGAGATAGAAGACAAGCTGCCAGAGGTGGTAGTGATACAGAAACTGCACCAGAAGGAGAAGAGGAAGGCAAAACTCGGTGTATATGTGATTTTACTCATGATGATGGGTATATGATTTGCTGTGATCGTTGCGGGGAATGGCAGCATGTGGATTGCATGGGTATAGACCGGCAGAACATACCAGATGCATACATGTGTGAACTTTGCCAACCTCGCCAAATAGATAGACGCCATGCTCGCGCTATACAATTAAGGAAAAGGGAAGAGTTAAGTGCCCTTGGTGCTTCAGATTCTGATTCATCAGAGACCACTCGCTTGCCAGGACAGAGACGTAAAAGATTACTCACAGTAACAACTTATACAAACACGAGCGGGTCCTGTGTCACTACATACAACTCCAGTCTACCTGCACTGCCACCATTGCCACAACCAACATTAACGTTACCAAAACGTGGTCCAAAACGGCCTAAGAAAGCGGAAATGGTCAGAAAAGGTACAAAACGTAAACTAGCAGAAAAGAGAGTTAAACGCAAGAAAGACATGTTCAATCGAAGCAAATACAACACAAGTCTAGCAAATCAATCACACTGGCAGGATTCATACGAAGCGGCAATGACCAACCACTACAGCCCTGAACTCAGAGCAAAGATTATGAAGTATAGCAGTAAACTTGGAAACTCGCAAAGTATGGCCTCGGCGATAACGGCGCATCTGTGCACAACGGTACCACATGCAGGGGGTAAAATACTAATCGCAACGAAAGACCTCAAAGAGAACACCCCCGTTATTGAATTACGCGGTAAATATATGCTATCAAATCAACATAGGCCACAATTGCAGAACACAGCCAGAGCAGGCAGTCAGAAACCTGGACCTTTTGTCTTCTTCTACAGGCTTCCAAAAGATAACACACAGATATGCATTGACACAAGGACATACGGTAACGAAGCGAGATTTGTGCGACGCTCGTGTAAACCTAATGCGGAGTTACAGCATTGTATAATAAAAGGAGCATTACACGTCTATTTGGTGACCATCGGAGTTGTCCAATCTAACACGGAAATCACTGTCGGCCACGACACTAACGGTAGTAAACAACCCTGCGCCTGTGGCAACCCAAAACACTGTAAAGTTAATGGACTAAACCCAATGGTCACAAGGAAGAGTATAGAGTATCCACAGAGAGAGAAGAGAAGTAGAAATAGATGTTACAGCTCGTCGTCTCCAGTCTCGCCGCCGCTTGTACCAATGCCCACCACACCAGTCAAGGAAAGTCCACCGCCGTTTATGCAAATAAAGCCCGAAAAAAGATCACCTATCAAACACGAATTCCCACCCATGTCGCCAGTTAAAACGACACTTAATCTTAGCTTTGATGAACCAATCAAAAATGAAACATTTGATGATTTAAAACCTGAAATCGATTTGATGGCTAAAGAAGAAATGAAACCCGAGTTGGATGAACCAGATTTTGTTAAAATTGAACCAAAAACTGAGGATACCGAACCTGAAGAGCCAGAGATTCCTGAACCAGAACCAGTTGAAGAACCGCCGCCGCCGACGCCACCGCCACCTCCGCCGCCGCCACCTCCTCCGCCACCGCCAGCACCACCACTTCCAATAACTTCATCAATTATCAATGAAGAAATTATGAACATTATCAAAGAACAAACGGAGATTAAAATTGAGAAGATATTAGCCGAAGTCAAAGAAGAAGCGATGGAAGTCCAAAAGCCCAAAGAAATTATTAAACCTGAAGAAGAAAAATCTGTTATCAAAGAAGTTGTAGCTAAGTCTGCATGTCACGACAGATCAGCGCGGTCGAGTAGGACCACCTGCACAAATCAAGACTCTTTGGATGACAAAACTGATGACTCACAGGATAAACTTCCTACCAAATCTACTAGTCAAAAAGATAAGAAAAAAATGGTAAGATTTTAAAATGTTAAATTTATAAATATTAGTAGAACAAGTAATAAATTCTTATAATTGCATTACAGACTCGGGAAGAACGAAAAATGGAAGCAATAATGAAGGCTTTTGAACGAATGGAGAAAGCTGAGCAGCGTAAACAAGAGGTGAAGGAGAGGCAGAAGAGAAGAGAATCTGATCCACATCCAAACAGCGCGGATAGAGAAGATGAAGAAGAAATGCATGTTAATTCGAAAAAACGGAAAAAGTATGCTTGAATTTTTAATATCCAGATATTAAAACACTCTCATATTGTATTTATTATTTAATTCTTGTATTGTTCAATTTTGTATCTGTTTTAACTCAGACGTAAAGGACGAGCCCGTACCACATCACAGTCCAATAGACGGCGGCTCAACTCCGCAGACAGTGACATGGTCACTTCAGGCGATGAGGCCCAGCCACTTTCTCCGCCTAGGACTGCGCCACCGATAGAGTTGTCCCATCCTAACACTGACGACCGGTCACATGATATTGTTTCTGAGGTATAGTATAAAGATTTTTTATGATATTTATTTATATGATGATACTTTAAAAATTAATTGTTCTAAAGTGAAACAAAAAAATCATTTCCATTTTTGAGGAGATCAATTTGATTCCGTTCAATTTGGGCTCTTTTGTGATCACTATAGAAGATCTAAAATTTAAAAATTCTTAATAAATCAAGATGTACTCCTCTTTTTATTTTTGATTGGTTATATTAATTATTACTGTGGGCATAATAAGATGGCGCAAGGTCACCCAGAGAACACTGGAAATAGCTGTGCACGAAATTACGCTGCGTTATCGAATCAGAAATGATTAGATTCACAAATGAACCAAGGTCACCCACGTATTTTAAAGGATTGCTCATCTAAATTATCAGTGGCAAAGTGGAAGAATTGGCAGTGGGGCAGGCACATCACTCGTGCAACTGATGGCTGTTGGTGCCGAAGTGTTCCCTGGTGGAGGCCATGAGCGGTTACCGCGGCATAGGTAGGCCCCCCTACTATGAGGATAGGCGACATAGTTAAAGCCGCGGGACATAGCTGGATGCGGGCAGCGCATGACCGTTCGTTGTTGCCATCTTTGGGGAAGGCTGATGCGAAGAGGTTATTAATTACTTTTATGATTCACAGGATCTCGGTCTGAGTTCAGCTTGTCTTCTAGTGGAGGCGGCAGTTGGTTCCGTGGAGTCTGCTTTCAAACTTCCCAAAACGAAAAAAACTATGGCAACCGAATGGATAGGCCGATCCCCAGAGCGCACACCATCCCCTTACCACTCACCATACAGACCAACGTTAGTCAGTGCTCCATCGCTAGAAAGTTTAGTCAGAGTTGCTTCAACTATAATTGGTGACCTAAGTGGAGGACAGGACCTTGAACATGAAGAAGACCATCCAACTATTTCACCACCTAGAACACCTGGTCGGGAAAGGAACAGGCCTCCGAAGAAAGCTAAGAGAATAACTCGTAGCAATCCTGCAGAAATTGTGGAAGTCATTCCAGCGGCATTGCCCCAGCATAGTGCCAAGAAACGTTGGTTGAGGCAAGCCATTAGTGAAGAAAGCGACTCCCCTGTTACAGGTGCATATCAAATTTTTTTCATTTGTTTGTTTACTTATATATAGTTATAAATCAAACTTATACTATGTTATCTTTAGATGTGTTTGTTGCAGAATCATCTCCTAATGAAATGGTGACTCCATTGAAAAAAAGAAGATTGGCAAGAGAGTCATTAAGTTGTGATCAAAATCCTATAATACCAGTGAGTATATACCCCTTTATGATCACACTTCACTATATTTTGTTTATTAATGCCATTGCTAATATTTTTTTCTTTTTCATAGTGCTTGGATGATGCTTCGCCGATTTTGACTTCAGAAGATTCTCCTATCAAAGACGACCCTCATTCAATAACGAGACACTACAAAAGAAATATCATGGAGAGTATGTATAGCAGAGATAGAACAAGGTCAGATAGTGGGCAAGGTTCTGATGACCAGTGCAACATGGAACATGATGTCTTAAATGTTAATCTAAAAGTTCCACATGATACAGAGAATATTAGAAGGATCATCGGCGTTCCGACACCAGAAGAAGAATTTCCACCAGACTTGATAAAACCAGAAGATATCAATGCCAATAACAACAATTTAGAAATGGAGGAGAGTAATTACAACAAAGTCGTGCCAATGGAGATTGACACGACCATAATAACACAAGCAAAAATCCAAGAGTCAAATGAGAATAGTAATAGTGAACTCAAGGGAATAGAGAGCCCGAGTGACAAAGTGCACAGCTCCCAGTCGGCGGACACAAGCGGCAACTCCTCCCCCCAGCGAGATGAAATGGACGACATACAGAAGAAAATACATTCTTTTCACACGGAAAACATTCTCATACTCAAAAGCAGAAACAAAAAGCCTCCAAAAGAAAAACGAAAGAAAGTGAACCTTAATTTTGATCTCAACATGGTGGATGATCAGATCAGTATTCAATTGCGCACAGAAAATGACAGCAATTCAAAATCATCAGACATCAATGGGGACATGCATGATGAAAGCAACTCACTCCAAGAGGAAGCGAAAATACATGTGTCTCCAGAAAACATACCCTTGCCCCCCGTGGAAACTATACCCCTCCCGGCGTCGGAAAATATTCTTTTACCGGCGCCCGAAAACATACCCCTTCCCGAGGAACCCAGCCCCATGCCTCTTGTCCCACCTCCAGAAACAATACCTCTCCCCGAGGAACCCATGGTACCTGTAAATATAATCTGCAATGAAACACCGTCTTCACCAACTGAAAGTAGACCTGAGGAAAAGGAGTCTGTTCTGGCAGAACGACCGTCCGTTTTGGACTCCACGCTACCATTTTCGACGCGTTTTAGTTCAACAGGTCTCTTCTCCGGTATATTTAGTAACATGTCCAATTCATTCAATCTGGACAGCCCCATCAATGAGAACATACCAAATATGTCTATAATAAAAAGTGCAATAGATAGGACTACAAGTTTAGACAATAGTTTGTTTGATAAAGACAGCATTACGCCAGCTGATGAGTTAAAAAGTGTACAAGAGATATTGACTCGTGTGAACAACATGGACTCGAACAATAGTGTGTTGTTGTCTGGTGTTCTCAAAAGCTCTAACAAGAGCCTGTTGCCTAGTCCGGCGGCGTCTCCAAAGCCCGCGGGCAAGCCTTACTGCGCCCGTGCAAATGACCCGCGCCTCAACCCGCCGCCGGTCGACAAGCCCAAACCTGTTCGAAGAAAGGTGAGTTCAATTTCAATTTAATATACTTTTCCTTTATAGCTACGAAATAACCCACACATAAATAATAAAAACATTTATCCTTATAAATATTGGTAATAAATCTTGTGAGCGCTCTGGCTTTTGAACTGTGTTCACTGTATTACAGGCAAGTGTCTTTGTCAATTTTATTCTAGATCTAGCTTTACAGTGCAAAAAATTATATATGTAATAATTGAAGATTCTATTAAGAATTAACAAAATATATAGGAAAAAAAGTACCAAACAATGTTTAATTTTTATATGTGTGGGCAGAGGCGTTCAGATTTTAAGTAACTTTCCAGTCCTTCGCAACTTAAACATAAGTTTTGTTAACTTAATCAAATCAATTTTATAATGTGCAAAAAAGCGTTTAGAATGCAAATAATTATCTTAGCCAACACAGTTCACCATTTAATGTTTATTCCTGCAGTCATGTTTAGAAATGTAGACATAAAAAACATTTTTAAAACCTCTTAAAAATGTACTCGAAGATAATGCTTTGACAAGTATATATGTCAATAAAAATATAAATAATTAATGAAATGCTTTAAGAACTTGTGTACTTTGTAAATAAAATGTAAATATGGTGTTTGTATTATTTATTATGAATTTAACTATGGTATATTTTTGTATGTCTAGACGGGGAGACTAACACCTATTTCTACCATATTGTTATAAATTATTGACTTGTGAGTTATATCATCTTGTCATTACTGTCAAATGTTGTTTTTCAAAAGCTTGTGTACCAATCAAATTGTTAGAAATTTATTTATCGTACATAATGTTTTGGATAATTTTCAGTGCTCTGCGAATTTAATTATTTAATTACTAATTGTTGCAAACATTTATTTAATTATAAAAATTCTAGAGTTGGTTCATGTCCAACAATAAAGAACTATTTTGTGATATTTAATTAGCAACATATATGCATGCTTTAAGAAATTTTGAATTCATTTCTTTTTTTAATTTTTAAGTTTTGATATTAACACTTTGTGGGTTGTTATAGAACTAATTATTATGCAATCATGAATGCTTGTATTTGACTCACTCAAACACTCACATGAATTAAACATAATAATAATGGCAGTATTACATTATGATAAAAATTCATAGAAATATAAACCTTAGTAGTGCAAGACATTCATCATAAATATATATATAAGATTTCCCTATATTTATGGGCTCATCACAACATCTCTAGTATCAAAAGGCTTGAAATTTGGTAGGGATATTATTTTGACCAAGATATCAGCTATGAAGGGATTTTATGAAATTACACCTGCAAGCAGAGTTGAGAGATTGCTGACTTGAAAAAAAAATGTTTTATTACTACTACTTGTCTTTTAGTATAAAATTGGTTTGGAATTTTTGGTTTTAAGAATTGACGGTAGCTATTGTAATATATTTAGATTAGTAAGAGTAACATGCAGCTTAATTTGATAATAAAGTAGCAGGCTAACCTTCCTGAGAGTCCTGGAGCCCAGCCACAAGAAATGAGGTTTAGGAGTCATCTGTGCTCTGCTTCCTCTAATGCTTGGAAACCATAAATGCCAATAAGTGACAACAGCGACTGTTCACAAAAAAACTGTTAATTATTAAAGAGTAATATAAAAGCACAAGACAGCGAAAGAAGCAGCAATAAACTTGTCACTTACAGTTTTAAAAAACCTAAGAATATTACTTTTTTTTACCTGATTTGCACAGCTTCCCAAGCGGCATTGGTAGATTTCTTTGGTTCAAGAGGACAAGGAGTTGAGGGTGCTTACCCAAAGATCTCAAGGTAGCGAAGATGAAAGGATCCGTGGGGAGTCTTAGATCTGGCTGCTGTATACTACAATTTCTTCGAATTTGGAGATTAAATTAGTTATTATTTACAAGATGTATTGTATCCCTTGAGCAGATGGAAGCTGATTCAGTTGTCTCCAAGAATATTTATCATACAAACATGTACTTTGTAAAATGTAAATTAATTTTTGATTAAGTAAGGTGCAGGGCATTAACCCTTAATTAGGCGCATGGGGTCAGGGCCACTTGAAATTCAAAAAATTATGGCTTACAGTCTTCAGAGCGTACTAACGCTCTTTATAGCTTCCTCACTCCACCCAGGGTACGCGAATTAGTCACATCCAGAACATTAACGCATGTGCATGCATCGCTGTCCTTTAGAGAGCTGACCCCATGCGCCCAGTTACGTTACATTTTTTGGCGAAAGCAAGTTTTTACTTTTGTGATTTTTTTGTGTTTATATTAGTATATTGTTTACTATTTATCTTTGTGTGTGTGTGTTTTGATACGGTATGATTTCTTTATGTATTTTTGAGTTTTTTGTATGCTTTTTTTTTTTGAATTGAAATGTCTAACGACAAACAAGTATTGCAATGGCTGGATGAAGTGCTTGATGAAGAGCAAGATGTTGCTGCTTCGGATTCGCAAGACGAAACTTTAAACGATGCTGTTATTGATAGTGCTCATGATTCAGAAATCGAAACTGAGGAGTCTGAACATATCCAAGACATCGGAAGACGGAAGATAATTATTTTTTATCTCGACATACTCAGAGAAATGGCCCGAAAGCGAAATGGTGTAAAGTACCACCATCGAACGCAGTAAGGACCCGAGCACAAAATATTATTTACCTGGAGTATAAACATATCTGGCATTTGTCATACACAAACCTAATATTGAGAAGACTTTGACATATTCAAGACGGATTTTCTTGAAGAAAATAGCTGCGGCACTTGTGGAAGATCACCAAAAACGTCGCATACAACTACGTGCTGTACCAGCGACAACAAAAAAACGGCTCCATGAAGTTTATAATGTGAACAAGGCGGTTTATCAATCGACAGCTAAGCGTGGGCGCTGTTCATCATGTCCTAGAAAGGACGCCAAAAAAGTGCCAACAAAATGTTTCAAGTGTCGTAAATTTATTTGTAGCAACACTCAAGGATTTAATGCGTCGGATGCAGAACACAAGATTCCGCTGATGAGACTGAATAAACTTTATTTCTTAAGTTGATCTCGGCTATGCCAAAAAAATTAGTTTAAAGAGAGGTTTACTGTTTTACTTTTTTTTTAATATTTTTAATGTCATAGTAAGTATTTGTTTCTTAAAGTTAAGTATATTAAAGAATTTTATTAATTACTATAGAAATCCATTAAATTTTATTCCTTTTTGATACTCCTTTCCCAATGTTTTTTTGGGGTCATTTAAGACCCCATGCGCCTAATTGAGTGATTTTCTTAATGCGCCTAATTAAGGGTTAAATGTCTGCAATATGTCGTTTAATATTAAACAACATATATATATATTCTTTCTGATATCAGTCGTTCGGTATATCGAACCCTGGACCGTTGGTGCGTAAATATCGTCTGCTATTAACGAAATCGAATGCGATGAATAAATGAATACGTATTACATTAAATAAATGTAACTTTGTTATGCACGGTACCGTATACAGGCCGTGTATAGGTCAAGGACGGTCTGGCGCGTCGCGTGGAGATTGTTTGTTTAGTTCGGCGCTTAAATTAAGTGGTTTTTTTTTTATCGCAGTAGCTCTGCTCGCGGCAAATATTTTATTTGTCTACGACCGTATAAGATGTTAAATTTATTCATAGTATAAAATACACAATACAGTGATGTCACGAAAAAATTATATTTCTTTTTTTATTGTATTAAAAATTATTGGAGTCCCCTAAGTGGACAAGACGAATGACGCTGAATGCTGGTCAGAAATTTATGGAGAAGGCAGATGTCCAGCTAAGGACATCCTGCGGCTTCAATGATGATGATAAAACATAAATACATGTTATTTTCTTTAATTATTTTGCACACCCTTTCGGTATTTCAAAATAAAAATTTCAATATTTAAATAATTTGGTATAAGATAGAACACCTTGGAAATGATGTGTTCTTCTAAAGGCCGTTTCGATGTTTATTGAATTTTTATTTTACATTATTTTAGTAAAATACAATCTTGTCGAGTTTCTTCCGATTTCTCAAGTCTGAGGCATTGCATCGGAACAGGCGGTAGACTTAATTTGATGTAATTTTAAATGTAATTCAATGTGTGTTGAATAACAATTTTTGGATTTGAACAAGGAGGATGTATTGTTCGTTTTTTATCCCAGCTCTCTATAACGGAATACCGCAAGCGACACAAATGCGCGCCCAGCGGGTCTGGCTCCCCGGCGTCGGCGGACGCGCACGAAGGCAGCGAGACGACGGAGGGCGGAGTGGAGTGGTCCTCAGAGTCCTCCGGAGGCGGGTCCCTTTCCCCTCAACGCCTGGAGGCGGCGGCTGCTGCGGCTGTCGACGACCTGGAGCAGCGACTGCACCGGGAACTCAGCGCGGCCCACACGCCTAAAGGTACGTCGACTTGTCCTAGCATAAACAACATGAGTTCAAATACCAAGGTGGTCAATCTCCTCGATAGACCGAAGAAACGAAAAAAATCTTGAATAAATATAAAAGTACAATATATATTGAAATTGAACATTAATAATTTCTTTTACTTGATTGTTTTTTTTTTTTAATTTTAGTAATTAGTGACAGTACTTCTCAGTAATTCTTTTAGACGATTTTTATATATTGATCGGTGTTTTAATTTCACGATAATATATATAGTAAAACGAAAAGTAAAATGAAAAGGAAACTAGTACATTTATCGAGAGCCAGAGATAATCCTTTTGGCCTTTCCTGTAATATGTTTTATCCAGAACATATCAAAGACAAACCGTCCAACTAGGTAACCCAAGCTCGAGAAAAAATCACTCCCAAAGTCTTAACTCATGATGAGCATGGATGAGCAGCGCTATGGGATCTCTGAAATATCTTCTCTTCGAAAATACCGCCATGTCTGAAGACGAAGGTCGTTGATCAATGTGCGGTCAGTGATGACCTATGAATTTTAGACGTGATCGCTTAAATGCAAACAAGAAGTTTAAGGCTATAGACCTCTATCGCTTTGCACTTAACTCCGATACGAGATCATATTAGAAATGAAAAGAGCAGCAAACCAAAATCAACGTAGCACAAAGAATTGCTCGTCTGATATTGTTGTATCTAGTTCACGAACCCTTCCGTGAACTCAGTACCGATGAAGCTGTAAAAGCCTTAGGCTAACAGCATTAACATCTTCAGAAACAATACAATGAGATTGTTGTGGACGGAATACATTGTTCATGCAAACAATGGCCATTGGAGACCGGAAGGTTGTCAAGTGACGACCACAAGCCGGTAGACGCAGCGTGAAAACCTTCAGTAGATGGACCGATGACATGGTCAAGATCAGGTAGCGCAAGACCACGTTTATCAGAGTGATATTTAGCGGCTGCTTATGCCTTGCAGTAGGCGTCTTTTTTATATGCCCCTCCTATTGGGGACCTCTCCTTCCACCACCTATTTAATTGGGAACAGGGTTTCGTTATTTTCGTTCTCGTCTTCCATAGTACTTAATATCTTTTTTTTTCTCCTTCTATCATTCTACAATTCCATCTTCCTTTGACCTTGATGATGATGGTAGTATAAAACAGTTTCCAACCGATTCTCTTGGATGACAGTAGTACTGCCCACATCGGGAGGTACGAAAGCTTTTTAGGGGGGATACTTTAAAGCTTTTATATCCAGTCTATCCACGGAGCCGTCTCCCTTAACGATCTAAAAGCGTGACAGCCTTCTAATTTGATGGAATAAAGGAACCCTTGTAGTTAAATATGCAATTACCCTAAAGCTAGGATATTTTTTATTATATGACAGCCAATTGCATTTACGTGCCAGTCAATTTTAACAAGATAATTTTTAATAATAAATGCGAAAATTTTTGATCGACACCCAATTTGCAGATTACTCGATCAAGAAAACCAAGCTCGGGTTTAAAATGTACACTATAGCTTACTAAAGATTTTTAGTAAACAAAACGCTCCTGAGAATCGAACATACGTAAATATTGAAGAGAAAATCATAAAGTCACAAGTAATTAAGACGACATACCGTTATTCACGATCTTGTTTACGTTTCCATTGAAATGTTTTTTTTTTTATTTACAATGATTCTAAATTTAAATTAGTTATACAAACGGCTGCCATTTTTACTATTGTTTTCAACTTCATTCATCGAAGTTTATTCAGGTCGTTGATATTTCTTGAAAAAGAAACACAAGCAAGTGTTTTTTTATACTGTCACATTACAATGTATTCTTAAAAATAATACAAGGAAATAAATATACATTAATCAGCTATTATCACCGTAGGTTAATTCAATTAGACGTTGTTTGCGCATTCTCATATAACACGCCCACTTGACCCCATATAGCGCGTTATAAACTCGGTAAACAATATTTCAATTGAATATTGTGGCAACTATATCATTTGTATGAAATATATGCGGATTTATAATAATACATATTTATTTAAAAGTAACTGATAATTTATTATATTTAGTAAAAAAAAACATGAGGGGAATTCCCGCGTTATAAAAGCGGAGAGCACTTTTATATAAGCCTTATGAAATTAATAAAAAAAATTGAAACGAACTAAAACATGCTCCAGGAATATCTATTATAATTTGGAATATATATATATATATATATATATATTGATTCTCCACAGGAAGATAGATTTGTGTGTTTCGGGATATCAATATTCGATGCAAATATCGAGCACTTACTTGTGTATTTACGATAGCCTATCGCTGCAGTGATAAAAGTTCAACCTCTTATCGTGTGCATAAATTATTTTACGATTGTGTAACCCGTTTTAACGAGCGTGAAGTTTACTGCCACGGTGCAAAATATTGTGGGTGAATTGAAAAAAAAAATCTAAAATTAGTGTCAAAATATTCTTTATTCGAATACACTGTTACAAGCACTGTTGAATCTTCGTATACCCAATCACCTTTTATATAGACATACTTTTAAAAAGTGTTGTATATCTAAAAAAAGATTCTTTGAATAAAATTAGACTAAATTCAATAAAGATTGTAAGTAAAAGATATGTGGCATGAATAAGTCGACGCATATACCGAATCCTATTTTCGCCACGTGAGTCGTCGGCGCCGTGGCTTAGTTGGTTAAAGCGCCTGTCTAGTAAACAGGAGATCGCGAGTTCGAATCTCGCCGGGGCCTTCGATTGTATATAAACTTTTTTTTAAACTTTTCCAATTTTTTAAAAATATTAACTTGTTTTTATGTGATTTATGAAAATTACATCAAAGAATATCTGTGAAGTTATTAATGGAAAAAATTAATAGGAAGTATCTTATATATCTGCTACAGAAACAACGTTTAATGCAGTACTTTTTAATTTTTTATCTGCCATGCCTCACTTTAGCCTTTCTGAAATTCTTAAATGTATATATATATATATATATATATATATATATATATATATATATATATATGTATATATATATATATATATATGTATATAAAATTCTCGTGTCACGGTGCTCGAACTTGAACTCCTCGAATTTTTCTTTTTATTTTTTAGACAAATTTTTTTGGTTTTTATTTCATTATGATAAAGCATACAAAAATACATACAACCCTAAATTTTCACCCCTCTACGATGAACTCTAATTTTTTATTTGTTAATAAAAAAAACTTTAATTTTTTTGCAAAACTACGTTTGCGGGATCAGCTAGTATATATATATAAAGGGTAAGGACTAAACTCGTGTCGAGTCACCTTTCGAATTGCCCATCTGTGAGGCGTGGGCCACTTCCCAACTGGTCTAACTAAAAACTGATCACTGACTACATGGTAAATGAAAAAAGTCAACTGTAAAATAGTGCGAGGTAGTATATCGGTGATCAAAGCGATTTTCAACCAGTTTACCATAAATTTGGCGTATTGAAGAAAAATTTCTAGTTATTTCATAAGGTTTTGAGTTATTTTCAACGCGAAACTGCATAAAAAATACTTTTTAATTAAAATACTTATTTATGAGCTTCACTAAATATTTTAAAATAGGTTTACATTAATTAATTTAAATATTAAAAACAAAGATCATACTGTTATTTGTATAATTATGTATGGGAGACAGTAAATTAATGATTGGTTTAGAGAACGGAGTGATATATTGCTTGCATGTTTACGAGATATTCGTTTGCGCGAAATAATATCGAGATAAAGCTCTCGTAAACAAATATATCAACAGTTCGTACCTACTCTCAACAATGTGTACCGAATGCACTCGGATTACACTATAATTGATGTGCATTGTGCGTGTACATACGCAGTAGAACGTACAAACACTTACATAATACTGTCATCAAAAAGTAAGCAGTTTATATAAACTACTACTTCTAATATATAAAATTCTCGTGTCACGGTGTTCGAACTTGAACTCCTCCGAAACGGCTTGACCGATTTTTACCAAATTTTACATGCGTATTCAGTATGTCTGAGAATCGGCTACTATCTATTTTCCATACCCCTAAGTGATAAGGGTGGTCCACCCTAAATTTTATTTTTAATTTTTTAGACAATTTTTTTGGTTTTTATTTTATTATGATACAGCATACAAAAATACATACAAACCTAAATTTTCACCCCTCTACGATCAAACCCTTATTTTTAAATTGAAAATAAAAATATTTTTTTTGCAAAACAACGTTTGCGGGGATCAGCTAGTAGTGTCGTGTGAACTTAAGAAAGCGACAATACTTTCCGGTCCCCCAATATAAATATGTCGTGGTTTTATAATGATAAGTAAGAAGGAACGTTCTGGAAACATGAACGTTGTATTGTGTCGGACTAATTGCCGATTGCGCGTTCGCTACATTGCGATGCCCGCAAATAACTCTGGCCGGATGCCAGATAAACTCGAACCTGGAGTCTCTGACAATGTAACCGAAGTACCGCCCGCTGCACAGATTAAATATTTATACGCAATACAATTACATACGTACAGTGTGATTGTTTATACACGTAGCTTTAAAACGTGTGAAAGTACAGCTCATTTGTCACCAAAAAGCTATAATGTTTTTACACTTATTAAACGGTTTTATTTAGTTCGATCCGTACGGAATTTGTTTATTTGGGTCAAAATTAGAAATTGAAATTTAAGCACCTTCCCGTTGTCAGAAAGATCTGAAATTTGGTACACACATTTAATTTAGATGACAATACAATATAATAAAATCAATAACATTATAATTTTAAGATAGCCGCCGATACAAAATGACGGATTACATATTTTTCCTTAACTACCTCAATATGGGTATCAAATGAAAGGGCTACACTAGCAAAACACGATGATTATGTCAAATATTAAAATTCAAGATGGACGCCGTTCCAATATGGCGGACTAGGTACATATTTTTCCACAACCACCACAATATGGGTATCAAAAAACCGTTTAACTTAAAAGTTTTTTAAATGTATTTATTTTCAATCGCCCTCAATAAAGTCATTACCCTGAAATATGTTTACATATGTTATACCAATTTATTTTTTCTATTTACCTCTGATTTGCAAAGTTTACGGGGATAGATAGTAAAAAAAATAAATGCGTAATAATCTGATTATGTTTTCTCAAGATGTACCATACTTTGACAGCAAATGATAGATATACATTCACCCTGTTATTTTTTTATGTTTATAACAAATGGGTAATGTATTCCTTTCGATATTTTTCCTTCTCTTTTTCCAGTCGAATAGACATCCACTGGAATGTATAGGCCTTACCTAAAGATATATATGAGAGATATACCATAATCGTCACACTTGGCTGGCAGGTTGGCGATCAGTGATCAGCAGTGTGGTGTTATGGTACACAGAGGACGCTGCTCCCCATCTTCTGGAAACTTGTGATCAGTGGCAATCCTATATAATTGATATACAATGTGTGAATTATATAAGATCGCACATCTTCCCTCACTACTGGGCTACAATTGCCAATTTTCTCTTATTGTTTCACTATTATGAGTATGTTTAGATTATGTTGCTAAATATTTAGTTTGATTATACAGAGTTAAATAATCACATTAATTATCGTGTTGTGAGGAACTTTGTTGAGGCTAGGTTGATAAGACATTATAATAGTGTTTCCCAACGTGGGGCATGGGACCCACGGGGGAGTAATTTGATTGTTAAATGTGGCATGTATAAAGGATTCGACACGTGTTTAACCCTTTCGCATTAATATAAAAAATATATGTTACATAGGGAGGAATTTTACAAGATGAAGCATGGCACAAAAGGTTGTAAAATGTCTGAACAATCCGATTCTAGTTACTACCAAAGTAGGCAGTTCTTATATTCTTCTCATAAAGTACATGAGTGAATATATCGATCAGTTTCTAAATTTAGATTCGCCTCCATATATCTTGTACCAAAAATTATACTCAATATTTTTTTTTCAGTTTTTATAGTAAGGTGAGAAAATACCGCACTGGTTCATAGTTGTTTGCTTATATACATATATAGTCCTATATAATACTTGATTGATAATAAATTACATGAAATATAGCGCGAAACATTTGCCGGCTATAACGTTATAGATAGCGGTTTTTATCTATAGTGTATGATGATAAATCCATTCTTTAATTGCTGATTAATTTAAAATATTACATCACTTGTGATGATATGTCAATTGTACAGTTTCATTTGGTGTTTGTATTATGTTTACTAGCAAGCAACAAGCTTGGCGTAGAACTTCCGCCTATAAGAGCTTAACAGTTTGAATGCCGTTCTGACTTTAAGGAGGGAAGCGGCGTTGCAAGTTCCATCTTCTTGTTCGCTATTGTTGATTTTAAATGTTTATTTTGTAATAAATAATTAAAATTTCTTTATAACTTCATGTCGCCATTTCATCTCTGATGCCTTACCCATCCTGAGATGTGAGAATATTTTTAAATACTAAAACTAATACTTATTTTTGCATTTTTGTCCAAAAAATTTGAACGGCACCCAACCAGCGAAGCTCTTCATCGGCAGTAAAACTGTTAAGGTTGTTACAGCTTCAATTTATACATCCACAATAATTAATTGTGTGAAGTCTGAAGTGGTGGATTTATTACATTGCTCATGTAACTGTTGGCTGCTAAGGTCTAAAGGTTCTCGAGTGGCGACCACGGGCAGGTAGACGCGGCGTGGGTAAGCCCCAAACTAGGTAGACCGATGACATAGTTAAGGTCGCGGTTTGGTGGAGGTCTATGTCTTGCAGTAGGTGTCTTAACCCCTTGGCCTGCATGATATCAGCCAATTGCGCGAGCTATAATAAACAAGAGAATCGATCGCGCGCCGTGCCATTCATCAGTTCAGGTTCTGAACTGTACGCGGCATCTTATGCACCAATTCCTCACATCGAGCATGACTCGTGGCTTTTGTTTATGGCACAAATTCTTTACCACGAGTTAGACTTGTGGTTATAGGCCAGTTTTAACGGTTGAAAAGAAGAATTAATTGATAGGAATCAAGCTATTTTACAACGCTATATATAACGCATATATTATAGCGATAATACCCGCCTTCTTGTACCATATGAATTGTCTTTTTCTCTTTATTTATTGTCTATGGTGTACAAAAGAGTGTTAATAAAATAGTATTATATCTGATATTTCAGCATACTACTGAAAATCCATATTATATTATCGAAAACACGTTAGTTTCCTTAACATTCTAATTCCATCAATTGATAGTATAACAAACTGTGCTAATGCAAGTACGTTCTGACTGTACGTTCGTTTCAATGAAAAGTGTCATTCAACCAATTGAATACAATGGCACTCTGCCAATGTGAATAATGCATTTTACGTGTACCCGATCCGACGAGAGGAGTGCAGTAGGTGCATTGCCTTCTGCGCTGTAAACATATACTGCTGCGACACAAAAACAACAGAAAATAAATTACATATATCTAAACAATTTGTCAAAAAAATTCACACAGAGAACTGAATCTGAAAGTCGATTGTGCATAAACCTGACAACCACTAACGATACCAACTCGATAATATTCTTTTACAATATTACCTGATATATATGTCACTTGTTTCTAATGATTTTATGACTTTATATGTATCAGTTAAATCTTTTAAAAACAGTCGCATGTCTTTATTGTAGTGTATGTTGAACGCAGCATAGACAAATAGGAGGAATAGACTTGGATGCTCTACGGCAAGACGGCGCGCACAAGATAGCAACGTTGGGACAATTGTAAAACTTATAATTAAATAACGTAATAAGAGTTGTGTTCCTTAACCTTTTAAGTGCCATGAGGACCGCCGGCTACCTCACGATACCCAACAATAGGTGCCGCGGGGGCCGCCGGCTACCTCACAATTTTTCATCTGTACATCTTAGGAATATTATTTTTTTCCGACCCTCCGATAATTATTAGCTTCATTAGGCACCTAGCAACTGGATCACGGGATGGTATACGATTTGCAGCATGTTTTAGAAGCGGTTACCATGGGTGATGAGACCACGGGCGGCCTCACTTTTTATATAAAGTTTACATTACAATATGTATATAGAAACCTTTCTTTGTATTGAATTCACAATTTATTCATATTTCAAAGCTAGCTTTGAAAACTTATCGTGTTTTCTGTGTTACAAAACACCGAGCACTCTGTTGCCTTTAAGTGCCATGAAGGTCGCTGGCGGTCTCAGTACATAATGATATACATAATGTATTATATTCATTCATAGAATGTAAAGATCCCAAATTTTCACATAAGGAAAGCCTACACTTGATATTTCCATTTGGCACCTGGGGAAGTCATGGCCAAAACAGCTTGGCAGTTAGAAGGTTAAAGAAGTGTTTAATTAACATTAAATTTATAATCTGATCTATCAAGAACTTCCTAGACGGATCTTTCTTTGTACCACCAAACGATAGACGAAACGCCCACTGAAAGGAATAGGCTACCGGTCTGGTCCATCTAATGAGGGACTTACCCACGCCTCGTCTACCAGTTCGTGGTCGTCAATCATTTGTGTCCAAGGCATCGGTTTCATGAATTATGTGACCCATTGCCACTTCAGACGAATAACTCTGCGAGTCAGTTACGTCATTGATCTTGGTTCTTCTGGGGTATCTCCTCATTTTTGATAGCGTTGCTCTCTCCGTTGCTCTTTGAGCCTTCTTATATAGGCCATAATTATTGAACACACTCTGCTCGTGTTTTAAAAACTATAACGCAAGTTCCGCACAGTTGAGTTACATATTTGTTAACGCGGAACGTGTTGTGCAGGTGTGTTCGACGCGCAGCCGACTGCGTCAGAGCGACAACGCGAGAACCTCAGCTCGCGGCTGCGGAGGGAGTTCGGGCTCGCGTTGCCCGACGACGACGACGCGCGCGATACCCACGCCGCGCACGGTGAGTGTGCACAGAAACGCACGTGATCAGTTGAAACTGCTAAATTCACAGTTCATAGACTGGTTTTTTCGTAAACTACAAATTTAGCTGGTACCGTTGGACCCCCGGTAGCTAACAACTAGTTCTAGTTACAGCAATTTCTAGTTCCGACCACGAATTTATAGTTGCACTATTTTTTATTGCACTATGAAAGGATGTCAAAAAAGTAAAGTTGTACTCAATGTCGAAAGTCGAGCTTCTAAAAATATCGGTGTACATTGATATGGAAAGCCACGTCAACATTTTAGTTCTTCGCTATCGAAAGCAGACAAACTTTTGTGATCCCTGATAATGACTTGTGAATATTTTTTATGTGACACCACCGTAATTCCCCCTCGAGTCCTCGTGATCGTCAGAGGGTCCACATGGACTAGTTCGGAAACTAAAGTTACGAAGTACGCAAACGACAGCACATTCTATAATCGTGATCAATGAATGCTAAACGGGTATTATCGACATGTGACAGTCCTCTTGTATCGGGCCATGAGCTTAGTCCTCGATGGAGCGTCTGCCGTAGCGATCTAAGAGAGCTGGGTTATCTACTCGTCGAAAGGAATACTTCTACCAAATTTCAAGTCTTTAATCTTTATGGTTCCAGAGTTATCGTGATGATAGGTGGAATCTCTTATATGTTTATCCCAAATAGTACATTAAATATTTATCATATGTATGCAAAAGTACTTAAAGAGCATATAAAATTAAGTTTGTAGCCAAATATGACTATCACCTTTAATTTTCTTTTTAGCAAGTTTAAACATCGCCACTCTTTATATGTCGAGTAGATATAGGTTTCCCGCGAGATTCAATAAAAAATGAGATCCGCAAAGTGCTGGTGTAGCTTGAAGAATTGCTTGTCTGAAGTGGTGGCGGGCGGATGCACATTGCTAGTGCATCTGTAGGAGACGAAAGGGTCTCAAGGTAGACCGACAACTTATTTATGATGTCGGTAAATCACTGGATGCGGGGAGTGCAAGACTGGTCATCGGAGCCTGAGCATCGCCTTTGTGGGGAGACCCATACCTGGTGATGATGATAAAATAAAAGGTAGAGCCTTATTTTTACCCCGTGTTGTTGATAACACGTGTTCCATCTGAGACCGTATCACGCATGACCTTGTGGAAATAATGAACACACGTAGCGTTTTCATTAATGACGTGATTATGCGCGGCACTTGCGGAAACAATGCTCATTTCAATGACAACACATTTTTATTTAAATTTGCGCACAACGATTGTTGTTTTAAATGTGAAACTATATTTATTTTAAATAGAACCTTTTGTTTTGAAATTCTTTATTCAAGTTCGCAAGTATATTTACATTACTTTGTTGGTTACATTAAATTTGTGCTCAGTTGTGTGGGTCTCGAAATTCGTATCAGATTGAGTGAAAATGAACTAACATAGGCTTCAAACGTGTATTGATCCTAGTAGAACTAACACGCGTTGTTTTGAGGTTGGAATTTTGAGAAGAGGCATTGGGCAGGCTTTAGGTTCTTGAGTCGAGACTACGTTACGTGAAGAAATGTTTTAGGTTATTGGAAGATGCTACTTGCATGTAAATGTTCTTCCGATCTTATTGGAAGTCTACAACACAGACTTATGTAAAGTAGTGGATGTTCTGTGGCTGAAATGATGATTCGCTTTTGGGAAGTGGTAGTGAGCAGGCAACACGAAGAGCAGATTGCAGCTGGGATCTAAGGTCAAGTACCTAGTGGAGACTCCGGAGCAATAAGCTCGGTGTATGACGTCTAATAAGTTGGGCGGACGACTTTAAGAACATCAGAAGAGACTGGAAGCAGGCCGCTTCCAACTTATCTTGTTTCATATTGGGAAAACAGGAGAGAGAAAATAATAATTTAAGAGGAGGTCAGAATAAGATGTAGAGAGTGACAGATATTATGAAGAACGAAAGATGATTGACAAAAGAAAATATGAAGCAAGTAAAACTCTACATTTAAAAATCATTGCCACATGTAGGGGTGAACGAGAGGTCCCCGGAAATAGGGGTCAAAATGAGGCAGTCTTCCTATAAATCTGTAGAAGATGTCATGTCCAGCTATGGATGGATTGTTTTAAGGTCATCATTGGCAGTTCTGACGAATTAAAAAAAAATCAAAACTGTGCAGTTATGATTTTTTTTTAATTCGTCATTTTTTTATTACAAATAATTGCATTAACCTGAATATTATAATATATAACTAATTTCAAATAATTTTGACCAGTGTGTTTGAGATGTGTTGTTGTTTGCCGGCAGATGGTGCTGCGACGGGCGCCGGCGTGGGCGTGGCTAAGCGCTGCGACAGGTAGTCGGCGCGCGGGACAACCGCTCTTATGTAAATATAAATAAGATATATTTTTGTAAATCTCATGTCGTCGGAACGTCACATCAGCTAAACACGCGAAGCCGAGCGTAGGACTTGTGTATATTCCCGGTGTCTGTTCTGTTTTACTGTATCAATTCTCTCACGGTGTCTCTGCAAGTACAAATTGTTTTTTTATTGTTTCCCCTCTGTACATATTGTATATAGGAGAGCTAAGTAAGGGGTATATATGCGATACGTATGTATGTCGGTATATGTTTGTTTTTTATACGAAATATATATATGTATGTATGTATTCTTATCTATTTATTACGGGGGTTGTCGGCACGGAGTTTTTATACGCATAATGCATAAGTAAATTATAGTTGTTTTTCTTTTTGTTTGTACCCTCCTATAGGTGAGCCGTAGGTACCTAGGTATTGTAGTGATAGACTCAGGTTTAAGGTTAGAGATGTGGTGATAAGCCATTTTAGGGGTTAAAAACTGTTTTATATAATAAGGGAGTCGTGTTATCATCACAAGGCCGACTTGGGCAGCTGGATGCCTAAATTATATTTTGTAATCCCCTCCTCACCTCACTGTGTATCTATCACAAGCCTTTATAGGTACACAGACAATGTCACGGCGTGATACAATCAATCTCAACGTGATACTTATCATAACACATCGAAATATAGCAGTTTTATTTTGCTTTATGCATTTTGTTTCGAGTTCATATATGGAGTAGTTATGTACAATATCCAATCCACGATTTTTTTGCACGCAATAAAATAACCCAAAAAGGACGATATAATATCTCTACAATTTAGAATTATGAATGTACTATAAATGTGTATCTGCGATATCAACTTGATATACATTTAAAATTAAAAATTTGGTTAGATGTAATTTTAATATTTCAAAACAAACTTCCTCAACAGGACATTGCCTCCCACACGAATCTGATTATTTCAGCTATATGAGATCTTTGCCATTTGGTTCCTTATTGACACTATGATGTGTAAACAATATATTGGTGAGACACATCTAATATACCAAAACATATAATGTTAAAACTTGTGTATACATACATCGTTTGGTTACAAAAATATCCAAATTTAAACTAACAATGTAACTGATAAATATTTAAAAATGGATAAATGCTAGTGTTGCCAACAAAATATAATAAATAAAGACAATGTTGCCAACTTAAAAATAATTGTCCTGTTTTATATTACAAGCTTGTTTAAAATTAATGTTTTTAATTTAAGTCAGTGTGGGTTGGATATAGTCTACATAACGAAGTCCAAAATAAAATAATAATATACAGGTGTGCTATGGTAGAGTAATCGGTTAATATGTTACCATTTTTTTTTTTTTGCTTTTTCATATCCAGTGCGACTAGAAATGAACTTTACAATTTTATTTATTTCAATGTCGTTTTTTTGATGCAATGGAAAATCTATTTATGAATCCAATATCACAGTATTAGTTGTAAAATATCGGTAATTTGTCAAATAAGTGAGATCATCGATTGAGAAATGGCCGCATGTTTTTTGGAACAATCTATTTATAATCGCATACGTTTTGCTTTAGGAATTTCGGCTTTATTGCAATTGTATAGAAGAGATTTTAGCGAACGTTGGTCGTACTGCATCTAATTTATTTTTGACAACAAAGTAGCTTCGAGCTAGATATGTCGTCGTCTGAACTCTGGTTTTATTTCGGTTACTGATCTTACGGAATACTATAGTCTATTCTCATTAAAAAAAACAGCGAATTATGACCAATTGGATCGTAGTAAGAGAGATGCGTTATTATTTTTTGAAGCGCTTTATTTGGAGAATGTGAACACGACTTTCTAATTGGTCAAGGGGTTTGGTTATGAGTGACAACAATAAATCAGTATTTTATCTGAATAGAATATAGTTATAAAGGCTTCAATTGAAGACGCTGCCTTTATTTTCCGTTAAAAGTTATGGTAATTTGTCAGTTATCAATTTAAAATTAAAATTTTTTAAAGGAAAGCTTTTTAATTCACGCTAAAACAAATTTTGATGCTATATAAAATTCAATCTAATTGAAATTAAATTCATAACTATTATCGATAAAAATGGAATAATAAAATTGACAGAGATATTTATAGAAGTGTAATACGACTGACGTCACAAAATCATTCAATACGTGGCAATTGATCACCGCAATTTCAAATCGGTTTATCCATAGCAAAGAGATATTTCTCTAATCATCGCTTTAAACTTTTAATTATTTGCCAGTTTTCTGTTTGTGATATAGGTATAGGCGGTTCGCTTTTATGATCGAAAAAAAAAGTTTGTATTGTTCCAAACTTGGTTTTAATCCAAGATATTTTCAGCCAGATATGCGGCCTAATCCACCTAAACAGACCCGTAGTGATGTGCTGTTACAATTAAAAATATCGATAATCGCGAAGGTCTTATTTTTGTGATTAGGTGTGTAAGTTATTTTATGAATTATTTGGATGTGGTAAGGCTTTGTGACGTGATATAACATCACTACGGGTCGCGTTGGTTCGGTGATTGTAGTATGACTACGTAGCCCAGTGTTGCTCAAGTTGCAAGCGAAGTGTGGGGGCATTAATATCCCGCGTAGGGGACGTTGTGTGGAGGCGTTTTGCACCGTGCGTTCGAGACTGATATTAAGAGAGTTCGTTTAAATTTATATATTTATATATTTGATTATTAATATTAAACACTACCGGGCGACTCCTATGTGGAAAAAAAACTGAATATGTTTATATTAAACAGTTGTGAAATAATAATCGCACGACTACCGCCTATTTATCATACCCATCGGTTTGTAGGGCTACCGAAACCGCTGTACCGCGCCTCGGGTAATTCCGTGGAGGCGGGGGTCGAAGTAAAAAGAGCATGAGCGTTTACGGACAGATGGAACATAGCGGACAATAATCCCTCTCCCACTCCACCCCGTCTCGACGCGTATACCTATGGCGCGGTATACCGGTTTCGGTAAGACAATAAATTAAAATGCGTTCATATAATATATATATCCACAGTTCGGTCCAGAGATATACTGCGAATAGGTATATTTGCCAACGGTTTACCGTGTTTATAATTTTTTTTTTCTCCCGCAAACGTCCTCGTGTGGTATTTTGCGATATTTTTTTTAAATCGTCAAATTAAAATATATTAACCGTATCTTAGTCGTATGCAATCAATATTCAGTGTTCATTTATGTATATTTTTTACTACTTAACTCGATCTTTTTATGCATAATTATAAACGACAAATCTTAGATTTTAGTCAGCCAGTTGCAATAAATGACGCCTAAAGGCAGATTATTAGTTATACGAAAAGATTATAGACACGAGATATGGTTTATCCGCATTTATAATTTAGTTTTTATTATATATATTATTTTTTAATCTTAAATGCACGTTTGTAAAATTTTAATTTTTTTTTGTATTAACCTTCAATTAGTGTTTTCCGAAGCGGGGAGCGTGCGCGACACGAGCACGGACTTGTATATATTTCAATCTGGTTGTTGACTAGAATGTAAATTTAGCCCTTATGTCCAGCGCTTAAAGCGCATTATGCATCGACGGGGATACAGCGTGTATGGAAGCACCCCGGCGTCGCATAGTGCGCTTTAGGGATTTGTAGGGATTAGATGAAATCTTTGTGATAAAAGAGAACTTCTTTAATATCATTCTGTAGGAGCTCATTGTAAATATATCTATAATTATATATTAAGCAAAGGCTACATATATTTTGTTAAAAAGTGAAACGGGAATCCACCTGCTTAGCTATAGTTTGCGTTGGAGCCCCACGACCGCCATCACCAACACCTCTACCCCCCATACCCTAGCCCCCCACCTGTCCACTTGCCCCCCCCCCCTCCCGCCGCGTCGCTACACCCGCGATGCGTTTCGGTGTGTAATGATGAAATATTTTGCAATACATTAATTTTATATCACTTAAGTAAATGGTAAACGTAGTTGAACTGTATATTATTCAGATGTTAAATATTATTTCTGTCTTAATGTTTTAACTAAGCATGTAAAATTTGAAATAATAATATAGAATAAAAGATGTTATGATAATTAATTACATAAAAATTCATTTTGAATTTTGTATTTTCTTTTACCTTCCCCTCTTAAATTTTTTGTCACGCTGCTTATATCAAATATGACAGAAGAGCCCACAAATGAGAAGTTATGATCGCAGTGTCTATGTGAACACGTATTCGAACCCAGGACGTAAATAACACTTAATAAAAAATACTCATAAAAAAATTTACATAAATATTAAATGTTCTAAATTAAAAAAAAATAACTGTCATAGAGTGTGATAGATGGACAAAATCGATTTTTGATTTAATTCAAGTTAAATTTGGTTCAATATTAAATTAAAATTTGCACAGAATCTTGAAAGTTTCGAATAAGAATTTGGGTTGAAAGTAGTCAATTTTCTCAATCTACCCCCAAAAATCAATTTTCGTCGATATCTACCCTTTGGAAATTTCTGGTCTGAAACAACTAATGTCACGTTGGTAAGTAAAAAGATATAGTAAATGCGTTTCGTCGACAGAATTAATGAAACAGTTTATTTCCTGTAGGTGGTGGAGCAGTAGAGGAATGAGAGGTACGATCTTAAATCCCGGGTTCGATTCTAACACTTGCAATCATATATGCTACTGCTTTCAAAGAAGTTGCAAGAAGATGTGCAGCGGCGTCCTCTGCATACTATAATAGCATATTGCAATAGCGAACCTACTTGCGAAGCATTATAATTACGACATATCCCCCCATTGATGCCTTTACAAGAGGGTTACGTCTTGCAATGGGCGTGCCTTTAAGCTGAAACGATGAAAAGGTACTATAGGTTCAAACAAACTTAAGTATTGTTAACGTGAAACAAGTGAAAATATGTTTTGAATGGTGTCCGTGCCAAGAATTATATGGAAATCGTAGAGTTTTATGATGAAGAGGTTAATAAACGGCCGTAACAACAGGTGAATAATATATGAAGACAAAAAATACAATGTGACATGTTTGTTTATAAGTAGGGCCAAACACTAATCAGTGTAACATAACTCCTGAAGATGCCCCGTGGAGGGGTGAAACACGGGTTGAGTGATAGGACGGTGGCGGTTGTGTAATTCGCATTGTTTGCCGCATACGCATTTATCAGCGGGCTGGCGGGCAGTGAACTTTGTTGCACGACTACCACTGCATGTGCGAGTGGCTAAATATTGGTCCTTTTCTTACTTAGGATGGACTTCCGCAAGGTAACGCCTGATTCCATTAAATATATAAAATCATTACCACAACCGATGGCCGTTAAAGCTGAGAGGTGGCGACTGGATGCAGGCAATAGAAATATGGCTATCTCATTTTTTTATATAGTTGTAATGGTATAGGCGTTTGTCTTCCATCTCACCTGATGGAAAGTGTAGACGAAGGTGGTACACGCCCATCCAAAAGGAACCTGTTCACTCTACTCTTAAAGGCTCCAGAGTTCAACTTATCAGAAAAAATAGACCATAGCTGTCTGACCGTTTAGTTCGGCTTTTGGGTATTTCAACAACGTATGGATGAAACTTTTGCTGAAGGAAATTTTATGGGGTGTGGGGCTTCTGTTGACTGAAAGAAAAGAATAAAGTTAAATTAGTTGTCTACATTTTATAAAAGTAGTCATGTGTAAACGCATCTTTACAATAGTTGTCAATTACTTCTGTCCCTTTTACTTACTTACCGTACGGTTGAAAGAGCATTACAATAACTATCCGTCAACTTATAACGAGATAACAGTGGCACATGTTTTTATAACAGACTAAATAATAACTTTAAAAGTACACGTACGAGTGAATTTCAAGTAACGAAAGATATTTTTTTGATATAGTTAATCACAAGAAGGCTTTTTTAAGATTTAAGACTACGAAATCCTGCGTAGCTTACAATTTACTATATAAAAATACTTTTGGCGCGAAAACTTATAGATTTTTGGTGAAGTTTTGGACTATTTTAAACAATTCCACTTAGTCTCAATTGAAAAATATGAAAGTATAAAATGAAAAACGAAATATAGTTTAAAATTTATTTCATGTTTATTTACAAAATTTTGATTACAATATGACAGGCGCACTGCTCTTACTATATACAACAATATAAAACAAAAGAAACGGTATCGTAAACATTTTATAAACATTCGATCAACGAATTTCAAATTTTAAATATAGAAGATAAATTAACAATAATTATTATTAAAATATTTACATTTAAAAAGTGTACATATATGCAAGTTTTAATGTATAACAGTGTTGCCACTAAATTAAATACGTTACATTATATTACATCTTTACTATTTACATGCAAATTAAAGCAACAATTTATATAACTAATGTATTGCGTATAGTTAAAAACACTAGAGGAATTTCTGTAAGTATAGCTGCAAATATATTATAAATTACATAATAAACCTTATTTTTAGACATTATCCTAAATACAACCTGAATTAAAATTAACATTGAATATATTTTAAATAATATAAAACGGAACTGGAAGTAATAAATCAAGAAATTATGCCGCGCTGAATGAAGGTATTTCAAAATTTCCGCTCCTACGTCTTTGTGGTAAGTACAGGTATGAACGCTTATAAATCAAACCAGTTTGTGAAGGATATCAGAAATAAAGTGACAATAAAAATTCTCATAAAACTGGTTATTTATATAATAAGTTAACTAAATATTATTTAAACCGGAAAATGAAACTTTACAATAGTGTATAAATAATAAAATGACTTATCTTTAATGCAAGTACAACCTGCGTCATGTTAAACATGAAACCGGTATTTTTTTTATTAAATAATTCTGAATATACAAGATTTTATGAAATCGATATAGGCATACGACCACTAGCAGAATATAAAAATCTGCTACCACTTTAAAAAAATATATCTAATTTATTTATGTTAAATGCAAAAACGTCGTTTGGCACAACGAGATAACATCATCACTAAAATTAAAAAAAAAAACCTCGATGACACGTTCAAGAAGTTGACATGGCGGGAAATTTTGAAAGCTTAAAATTAACTTATTGACTATGTTACTATAGAACGATATAACACGAGAATATGTTAATAATAATGGTTTTGCGATAAAAATGTCAAGCATAATGTAACCAACTTGACTAGGTACATCCTTTACTATCACAGCCGTAACTAAGAACACTGAACCTGTCTACCCCGAATTTAATGCAGTCTTGCTTATATCCAACGAACTGCGCAGCTGCCGTTCGAATGTGGACTAGGGAACACTTAGTAAAGTAAAAAGCCTTCATAGAAATGAAGTAACTGCAAACATACACCAGAGAATTTAAAACAACCTATCATATATGAAGAGCCGGATTTAGGCACTGGCCCGGACACAGGGTAAAAAATTTTTTATAGGTTACAAAAGCAATTTTAAATTTCGACTTGGGTTAGAATTTACTCTGAACAATAAAAGATTTTTTGGTTTATATTTATAGGCCAAGTGGTTTTAAACCGGAAGCGGTAAATTCGTAAATCCGGCTGTCAATATGCATACTTCTCTAATGCCAAAGTTCAATAAAAGTAAATTTTTGAAGCCATAAAATAATCCTTTTATCCTTTATAAATTGTTATTATATTAATATAATGTTTTCTCATTCATTTGTACTAGAAGAATATTCTATATTTAAAAACTGAAAAACCGCCAAAAGTTCTGTCAAAGTAATAAATCTAAATTTTGACACTCGGATCATAGATAATTTATGCTTTATAAACATCATTATAAATAATTTTAAGACATAAGGTAATATTTGTATTGTATTTTGGTAATTATTAAACCTATCAATTGTTTTGTATTAATATTGGAAAATCCTCTGTTGTAATATTTAAGGTTTTAAATATTTTGATAATGTTAAGGCCATAGTATTGATATATGTTTTACTTTGAAAAATATTTCATGTTTTATCTAGCGATAAGTGAGTGAATTGTTCTCTTTTGCGTTTCACGTGTTAATTATAAAACAAGTTAAAAAAGTATTCCTTGAATAATTATAATATCATTTAAAAAAGTGTTTTTATTCTTATTGATGAATCGTTTCAGAATTGAGTATACAATTCTTGTGATTTTATTTACTAAAGGCAAACCAAGAGGATAGATTGAGTAGTAGTAAATTTTGGTCTAGTGTATGTTTACGTTGGTTTGTATGTGTTTGTGTGTGGAAGGCAGCCATTGTCACGGGGCGTTGGCGGTCAGACGGGACGCCAGTCCGGGTCAGGGTCACGTTTCACGTGGTAGTTGAGGCAGGGCGTGAAGTTCACGTGGATGGTGACGGGGTGCAGCGCGGCCAGGGGAGCCCGCGCGTCCAGAACGTCACACGCGCGCAGCTGCCGCGACACGCACGCGTACTCCACGCTCAACGGTACGTAGTACTTTCCTGCCGACACCACACACAATCAAATCACGTGCACGAATAATAATAAAAAACACTACATTTTGTCATTCTCATACAAAGTCTACAACGTGTAAAAGGTATTTATTTAACTTATAGCATATTTAATAACGACATCACTGGTGGCGTTCGAATTCCAAACAGCTATGGGAATTTGAATTTGAGCGCCCAAGAATAATTTAACATAGAAGTATTTTGGCCGTATTTTCTAAAATATATAGATTTTATTAACCTAAATTTTTATTTCCGTTTTAGCTAAGCTGACCCATTAGAAATTACAGTATTATTTCTTAACTACGAATAATCAATTCTAATCTTAAAGCGAACTGTCAAACACGCGAAGTTCATAACGAACTGCCAAATACGCAGTTTTTTCCATAATAATATTCTATGTACTATAAGGAAAAATATATGTACGTAATGAAAACCAATATCATTCTCATGCTGTAAAGCGAACAAAGGTAAAAGGTATTTTCTATTACTTGTATTTTTATATGTTTAGATATGGTGGAAGCTTCTTATTAGCAACATATCTTTGAAATTTATTATAGTCTTATTTAAAAATAAAAAAAGATTGTTATCCCATATATAATCTTTACTTGAATATTAAATAAAAATAAGCCGCCTGTTCTGTCCAAAAAAATATTTTATATTTAATATTGATTAATAACCAGGCGGTAGACGACTGAAATTTGCGATCGTAAGTCGCTGGTTCGATTCCCGGAACACAATCAAAAAATTAAATATAAAGGCTTGCCACTGCTCACAAACAACCTGCAAAGGATGGGCAGAACCGTACTCTGCGTACTATAATACCACACTGCGATCGCCAACCTGTTTCCCAAGCGTGGCGTTGGTATATCTTCCATAGATATCTTAAGGGGAAGTCTATTCCTTCCAGTAGGCATCCATGGGCTGAAACGACTATCACGAACTGGGTAGGACCCCCCACCAGTAGGTAAACCAATGACACATTAAAGTAGCTTAATACGAACAACACGAAACTGGTCAACGTGTTGATGTTTGGTGGAACTCTACGCCTTGCAGTGGACGTCTATCTGATGATATGATGAAGATCTGAACGTAACCAGTATAAGTCCACGCATGACACTGATGGATGGTACATACCGAGAGAGTTGAGCGCGAACACGGGCACGTACTGCGTAGGCTGCGGCTTCTCATATGTCTCATACGCGTGATGGTGCGTTGATTCGCTTGACGTGTCCTGTAAGCCAAAAGGATATATAGATATATAATACTATATTTTTACAACATTTATACACAAAGAACTTAACATCATATGTCAGTGTGACAGTGTTATAAATAAGTTAAAATAGTTCTATTTTTAAAAATTATGTATTGTGGGTAGATGAATATTTAAGTCTTGGTGGGTATACACAACTTTCATAGAGCTTTCAGATCTCTCAAGAATGAATATTACAGACAATTAAGAAATCTGGTTTAAAAATATATTTATATATTTATTTCCGCGATCGCGTTGTGCTGGTGAAGGATGTTAGGTATACCGTGTGATACCAGGAGAACCAACAGATCTATTTTCGATTAACTCTTTATAAAGACCAGGCTATCCACCATCTGCTACAAGCGGATTTTGGGCTACTTCATCCACATAGGTAGGAGACAACCGCAGAGTCCAGATACGCTGGTTACCGCAGAGTTGTTGATGACAGGTCTCATATTAGAAGCTCTCAGGAAAGCAGATTATAGAGACTTATGGAGGCAGCTCGTGGAGACCTCGACAGAGGCTTTCAAGGAAGGGCTCAACCTTCAGTAATAGATAAACGACAGAAGACCGCGTTGTTAAATCGCGTGATTGTTGAGGGTAGATTAATATTTGTACGTCTTTATTGTGGGTATACAACCCAGCGGCACAAAATGAAGAATTGTCGCCTGGACCGCCGGAGCTGTGATAGCCTAATGGTTAGGAATTGCGACTTATTATGCATCCTTGTACATCTTTAGCATGCTCTTATACGTGGGTATTCGTTGAATCTGATTGAAAAAAAGAGAGGCATTTCAGCGCCATCTATTGGCGTCGTCCGAAGTCAAAGCATCCCGAACGCCATCTTGTACAAAGTTTTGAAAACAATGTACACTGCAATATGTTTATATGTGATATCCACACATGATAGTACTTAGCGTAGTATCTATGTGATGGTTGATGACTTCATGCCACCTCTTTGAAAGAAATATTGTGTCCAACAGTGGGTATTATTTCATGTTAATAGTGAAAAAAAATTAATATCAATCAATAGCAAATCATCTTCGCCTTTTGAAGTTTCTATATGTTTTTGTCGTTATTTTGTTACATGTTTTGTGATGTTAAGCCCCTAAAGAGGTCCAGTCCTTTCGGTGTGGGCACTACGTTTGTATACACCACACAGTGTTGTGTGGTTATGTGTCGTGGGGTTGATATAGTATAGTGTTGTGTGGTATAATCTAGTTTGGTAGTTTTGGTGTGTTGTTATGTTATGTAGTGTATTGTAATGTGGTATGGTGTGTGTATTGTTTGGTAGTGCGTTGTAGTACAGTATGGTGTAATGTTTTAGTGTAGTATTATGTAGTTTGGTAGTGATGTGTAGTGTGATGTGATTCAGTGCAGTGTGTTGTGATATGGATAGTGTAGTATAGTGTTGTGATGTGGTATAATGTAGTGTGGTAGTTTTGATGTATTGTTATGTTGTGTAGTGTATAGTAATGTTGTTTGGTGTGTGTATTGTGTGGTAGTGCGTTGTAGTACAGTGTGGTGTAATGTTTTTAGTGTAGTTTTATGTATTTTGGTAGTGTTGTGTATTCAATTAAGTTTGTGTGATGTGATTCAGTGCAGTGTGTTGTAGTATGGATAATGTAGTATAGTGTAGTGGTGTGGTATAATGTAGTGTGGTGTAATGTTTTGTAGTATAGTGTTCTGTGGTGTTGTGTAGTATCGTGGGGTGTATTGCTTTGAAGAGTAATATAGAATTGTATGGTGTTATGTATTGTGTTGTAGTGTAATATAGATTGGGGTAATTTAGTATAGTATTGTGGTGTGGTAAAATGTACTGTGATGTGGTTTTTTGTAGTGTAATTTTCTGTGGTGTACTGTTGTATGGTGTGGTGTGGGTGTAGGGTAGTTACCTGCGGGGATGTGTCGCGCGCATCCTCGGTGGAGGCGGAGGCGGAGGTGGAGGCGGCGGGTGCTGGGCGGGCGGCGCGGCGCCGCTTGTGGGAGTACAGCTTGCCGTGCGCCGTGCGGGCCTGCGACTCGGCTGCCTGCACACGGACACGTCGTCCAAACTTAATATTTTTTTTCTTTACATGGTTATATATATTTAGGCACACCGACACTAAACATTACAAATACAGAACAAGTTGTACAATAGTGGTTCTGTTATATATTCCTTTATAAGTGATGGAACATTATAAAAAGATCCAATACGAAGAGAAAAGCAATCGTACATGATCGAACATGTAGCTTACAACTTAAGACACCCGAAGAGCTTTTAATGTCAATAATTTTCTCAATAAAAATGCTATTCAAAGTTGCGATGTTAAATAAATGAATTTTATTTTTATCTTTAAAAATACTCCATTTAATATTTGTAAATAAAGTGAATTATAAGATGGTCTATGAAAACAATATAAGAGAAATATGTACAGTGGAATAAGGTCCCAACAATATGGAGTTCGTAGAATTATCTTGATCGTTAATACTTGGGCACTTGACTTGGACCTTTACTTCCTGTAATATTTGGCTTAGAAGTCTAGGCTAAGCACTCTGCAGCCTTAAGTTAAAGACAGGTAACATAAAAGTGCTTTCAACACATATAAACCCTGACAAAAGCGCTAGTGGCGTTATATACTGACCTCAGAGTCTTGTGAACGGGAGAAGCGCCTCTGTATGGAGTTCTTGAACTTGTAGGAGTGCAAGGAGTCGTCGTGGTCTGGCTTTCTTAGCTTTCGGAGCGCCGGCTTACCGCCCCCGACCGGAGTCCCCGCTGCCGCCCCGTTGGTCCTGAGCTCCGCGCACAGCGCCTCCGGCACGTTGCCATTCTCCGTGGGCACCGCCACTGCACACGAGATAATCCACATGAGACAAATCTCAAGTTACATTTATATCAAATGTTCGCGGATTTTTTTTATAATTGACCACTTTCAAAATTTATCTGGTTCCAGTGAACCCATTACTATATTTCTACTCTATTATAATAAAAAGACAAAAAATTTTAAAATTAGAACTAAGTAAAATTTGAGTTGCAGTTGAATTCCAACAAAGAATTTTAATAACATATTATTAGGGGAACCGGAAAGTAATTTCGCTTTCTTAAGTTAAATTCACAATACTACATTTTTAACAAGTTTTTATTTTTAATCAACGATATATTAACCTTCGTTATTTTGCCATCTAATGTACAAATTTTCAATGCCGGAGCGGTAACAAATCAATCGGTTTTTCTATAAAATATGTCGACAGAAAGGGCATTACTTAATACGATTTCCCTTAATATTTCTGCGCTATAATTTAAAATCTTATATGAAAAATAGTGACAGGCACATGATAAATACAAGAAATAAAAATTAACTCATAACGACTACATTTCGTCTTCAAAAATTAACAAATCCTTCAGTACTCGGAACACAAAGTTTGACAAAATAACTTAGACATTCAGTTTCTTAGTTTATATCTAAAATTAAAAGTATATTGTTAAATAAATCTTATAGCATTCAACAGTTTTTTTTTTTATGTAAATGTGTGGAACTTGGTTTGCTGACTCATTTACATTGTTGATATTATAATGTACACATCGAACATGGTTAAATTTCATATAAAAGAGAAACTGTTGAGTTTTTCCTCGCTTTTCTCAACGGTTGAGCGTTCCCAGCCGTTGCTAGCTTACTGCTTATAATGTTAATATAATCGACAATTCTAAAACGCATGTAAATGTCTAGTTGAATAAAGATATTTTAAATTGACAGTGTTCAATCACACATTAGTCTTATTACATCTGAAAAAGCGATTCGTACTGAATATGTTAAATGCATATTTTTACAAACAGACGATATAAATATTTATCTCTTTAAGAATTTTTTAATTATGATAATCAAAGTTTAGTTAAAATAACTATCTATCACACAAGGTAGATAGACTAACTTGTGTTTTATGTCTAAACTTCAGGATCAAAATCAATGTCTGATTATTAATACCTCTATCACAGTCCATAGTATAGGGAGCGTCGGATGGAGGTTCATAATGGTCTGGGGCGTAGGGCGGAGGCCCAGGCGGCGGCTGGATGACGGCAGTCTTGCCCGCGTACCCTAGCGAGCTGCTAGACGAACTCGCGGTCTCCGAAGATGAACCCAAAGACCGGTTCTTGTCCCGGGTCACCTCTCCTGAAGGATACAATAGAACATAATTTAAAAACACTATTAAATGACATTCACGTTACTTCAAGTAGCTGCGAATAGTCACTTTAGTCGTAAAAGGTCCAAAGCTGGACAAATATATTAAAGAATACCTAATAGCAGAATATGATAGACACTAAAATCAAATTGAACTCCCGTATAACGGCATTATTTCAACCATAAAATGTCCATAGATGGACATGGGCCTCGCCCATATATTTACAATTTCCTTATACATGATGATGATTTACATCACCGTATCAGCCAATAGACGCTCACTAAAAGGCATCCGTCTCCTCTTTAAATCACCTTGATGATCAGTTGACTTGGGTCTCGCCCTACCTAGCGGTGATATTAAATAAATAAATTAGTCTCGTACCTTGAAGTAAAAGTGAAGTTAGCGTACCTGGAAAAACCGAAGGGTCGAAGACCAGTGGGTAGGACCCAGGTATCGCTGGATCGATCGCGTTGAGGCAGACTTGCGCGAATTGAATGTCAACCAATGGCAGACGATGGCGCAAGATAGAGGAAAGTGGAAGTCTCTCGCTTCGGAGGCCAAGACCCACTTTGGGTCACTGAGCTAGCAGAGTAGTAGTAGTAGTAGTAGTCTCGTACCTTTGGTCACGTGTTCACAGTGACGTTGCAGGTGAGTGGCGAGTTGCGAGCATAAGCCGTCAGCCGTAGGTGGGTAACCATGGGCCTCCGCGAGGTATCGCAGCGCCTCCCCCACTGCCTCCTGGTATCCGGCACGGAACAGCTCCTCCCCTCCTTGCCTCTCGCCAGCTGCAATTGAACCACCATGTCTGTTAATAACCTAACTCGTCACCAATATTAAAACTTATTATTGGAATTAAAAATTTACAGTAATAACAAACAAACAACATGTTTCAATAAGAAGTACTACTGTGATAAAAAAGTAAATTGAAATTGAAATTTTAAACTCCCGGGAATTAGGAAGGTATGTAATTCTTTTTCTAGACTGGTAGGACTGTCTTTAATATTTGCCAAGCGTCTGTTTGTCCAAAATTGGAATATAACTAATGGAATCAGGCGTTATTTTGCGGAAGTCCATCCTAAGTTAGAAAAGGAACATATATAGCTACTTCCGCCAATGCAGTAGTAGTCGTGCAATAAAGTACACCGATTAGTGCCAAACACAGAGTCTGTGTTTGGTACTAATCGGTGTAACATAACTCCTGAAGATGCCCCGTGGAGGGGTGAAACTACCACCGTTAAATCACTCAACACGTGTTGAGTAATTTAGCGGTGGTAGTTGTGTAATTCGCATTGTTTGCCGCATACGCATTTATAAGCGGGCTGGCGGGCGGTGCACTTTATTGCACAACTACTACTACATGTGCATGTGCGTAAGTGGCTATATATTGGTCCTTTTCTTACTTGGAATATAATTTTGCTCAGCTCAAACCATTTTCGCTATGATTTTTTCTGTCTTAATACTGCATTGGTTTTTTGCGAATTTTTTTGCGAAAAACTATTAATATCGTTCCACAACCACCGTATCGCCTGATTTAGCTCCGTGCGACTTTTGGCTATTCAGCGAACTCAACAGGCCAATAAGGGGACGCCGTTTTGACACAATTGAGGAGATAAAAACCTAATAGAAGATCTTGAAGGCTATACTGGAAAAAGACTATTCCGAGGACTGGAAAGAGTGCGTTTTATCGAACGGGGATAACTTTCAAGGGGGTGAAATTAATTTGGAAGAATAAAAATAAATAATTTAGATTTTATAAACAAATTCACCACGATTTTTGATCACGGTATTATATTTAAACGAAACATTAGATTTTCTAATTTAATATAAAATAATTTTTTTATATATATTTGCATTAAATTATTTTTTATTTGTCTCAGAAATTTGCATAAATACGTTAAAGTGGAATTATAATCAGATTTACGATTATGTCGATTTATTCTGTGTGAATCGATATGTAAATCGTGTCAATTAATGTACCAATAGGCCTAGAAGTCTATTTAGACATAGCTAAAGCGTCGTTAAAAACAAACAAGACATCAATGATTATAAAAAAAAAATAAGTTGACTTCAAGTATAAAGCTTTTATATCTATAAATATTACGATATATGCAAATGGTGTTTAGATTATACGAACCATTGACGCGGTCCTGCAAAAATTTGAGATGTCGAATCGCCATCTCTATTATCTCTGTCTTCTCTACCCTCCCGCGACCCTTCTTGAGGTACTCCGGAGGGATCAGACGCGAGAGGTCAGCTAAGCAGTTGTTCATTCTGTCTCGACGCCTCTTCTCAATGATGCGATGTGACATCGGATCTTGCTGTAGACAATACGTACACTGTTAGTAACACTAAAATACACCAATACCTCGCTTTGCGTTTTTTTTTTTCTAAGTTGCGTCGCTGCTTAATTAGTACTAATTTGCACTGTGCGTCGTTAGATTTTCGAGGTTGCGTTGTTTTGGGTTCGAGTCTTTAATTTTATTTTTGGAAATTTTCTTTTTTTTTCAAACATGGCAGCACTTTTGTTTCTAATTGCGCCATACCATCAAAACTCGGGGATTCCCTTTTTAACTAAAAACAACGCAATTCGAATACAGTTTATTTTCACTTTGTTTTGCTAATTTTGGAGTTCAGTTTTAATTACGTAGTGTTGTAATGTAGTGTTGTCTTTTTTTTAAAATACAATAATAAATTTATATAAATTTTAACGTATTATTCGTGGTTACAAAAAAGGTATATATTTTTCCAATTTATTTATTGGCCGAGTAATATTATTTTTGTTTTTTAAATGTTTACTTTGTTCAATTTTCTTTTTACAAAGTAGTATTTTAGTAACCTATCTTCGATCTTTACATGGTTTGCTATAAGAAAATCTTAATTCACTTTGCGGCGTTTCAATTTGCGTCGTGTTTTTTTGGAAGTGAGTTATTAGTGTATAACAAAATGTTCACGATTACAATTACTATGAGATTCTTTACCCGTCTTGTATTATATAGCTATTGTTCCCAACACTTTTACACCCAAAAAATTGCATAAAATTTATACGTAACAGAAACATGCTTTAGTTAAATTTTCTGGCTATACAGATTCTCGCTGAACCCTATAGAAATTTGCTTACAGGTTACCATAATAAATAGTTTTCCCAAAACTTTTTCATTTTAACACGACAATCATTTGAAAATTATGTTGCAGCGCCATCTGTTAGTGAGTTACAACATTGTTTTTAAAGACATCTGGCTTGCGTGAGACGTGAACGTAACAATGTGTAAAGTATTTTTTACTATTAATTATTTTATTTCATTCTAAGTTTCCTCCTGCCCTTCACAATCTCTAGCTATTGACAAACTTAGCGGCTCTAAGTGCTATGACAAGAGATAGGTCTATGAGGTCGAATGAATGTAACCAACATAGTCCAGCTGGTTAGGTCAAAGTGACAGTAATTAGACCAAATAACGCGCCGAACATATGGCCAATGCAGCCTTAACCCTTTCCACTCAAGGCTGTTATGTGGAATCAATAAAATTTAATTGAATTATATTATCTTGCGATTCTAGAATATGTTTCATTAATTCGTGATTCAAACATTTTAGTAACAAAAATCTTTCCTGTTTTAAAATTTTCCGCAAAAAGAAGTATTACACCACGTCGAGTATCACTCGACAGTGGAGCTTGTGGAACGAAATCAGTGTCGAGTGACACTCGACATTGGAGTGGAAAGGGTTAAGGTTCTAGTGTGGAGACCCACAAGGTAGAAAGACAATTTTGTTAAAGTCTTGGGAAAACATTGCACGAAGGCTGTTTCAAACCGGTCCTATTGGAAATACATGAGGGAGGCCTATGTGAGTAGTGGGTGTTCTACGGCACAATAATAATGATGTAAAACAATATCATGAAAAGATAAAAGAATTTGTACAGTTCCTAATTTTTTATGACTCATAGCACCCCTTTCTCTAGTCAAAGAAATGGGTTCCTATGAACTTATACATGGAATTACCAATTGAAAATGTATATAAATCTGTAGCATAAAAATTAAATTAATAATGAATTGGATATAGTGATGATAATATTTAAAATAATTTCGTTTAATGTGACGACCACAAGGGTGAAACGCGGCGTCATAGGCATAGTCGCAGGAAGTTCCTGGAGATCGAATCCAAGACCGATCATGTTGGGCGATCTTTAGTGAAACCAAGACATGATCATGATACTATTCGGTTATATATTTAAAAAATAGAACATTAATGTACCATAACCATTCGACTCGCCTTTGAAACGTCTTAAACGACTACATGGATCTAATATAAGTTAAATATAGGCCTAGTCGCAGGAAGTTCCTGGAGATCGAATCCAAGACCGATCATGTTGGGCGATCGTTAGTGAAAGCTAGACATGATCATGATACTGTTCAGTTCTATATTTAAAAAATAAAACATTAATGTACCATAACCATTCGACTCACCTTTGAAAAGTCTTAAACGACTATATGGAACTAATAGAAGTTAAATATAATAATAAAAGAGATATAAATCGGGCATATTCAGTGCGACTTGCCCTCGAGACCTTCCCCTTCTTCAAGTAGGCGCCGGGAGGGAACTCCGCCTCGTCTTCGGAGGGCGCTGCGAAGTTGAGCTGATCGTTGGCACCTCGTCCGAAGCCATCGTTAGAGTTGTAACTGGAACAAAATAATACACATAAGTGTTTCTTTATAAAGTTTTAGCTGGGAAAGTTAAAAAAGTTCAAAACGCACTTTTATAATGTCATATTGCCTATAAAGCAGAAAATAAATCCAGAAATTAAATTAAGTTGTCCTAGTATGAGTCTAATGATGCCTATTGAAGTTTATCATGTTAATTGTAAATGCAGTCGTCAATTATTAAATGGTTTTATTTAGTTTGACCCGTACGGAATTTATTTGGATCAAAATTAGAAATTGAAATTTAAGCACCTTCCCGTTGTCAAATTGATCTGAAATTTGGTACACACATTTAATTTAGATGACAATACAATATAATAAAATCAATAACATTATAAATCTAAGATAGCCGCCGATACAAAATGGCGGATTACGTATTTTTCTTTAACCCCCTCAATATGGGTTATCAAATGAAAGGACTACACTAGTAAACACGACTCTTATGTCAAAATTTAAAATTCAAGATGGACGCCGTTCCAATATGGCGGACTAGGTACATATTTTTCCACAACCACCGCAATATGGGTATCAAAAAACCGTATAACTTGAAAGTTTTTTTAAATGTATTTATTTTTACATTATAAATAGTAAACTGAGAAATGTAGGCCGGAAAGTTAACAGTTGCTCTATTTACTTATGTAAATGAGACAACAAACTAAGTTTCATGCATTTCGATCAACTAAAACTCTTGAATAATATAATAAGATTTATTTAATAATATACCTTTATTTCAGCCACTAAAAGAAAGTCCAAAGATATCTTGTGGAACTTCATATGCATGCGTATCTCAGACCCATCAAAGATTTGATAAAATTTTGAAGACGATAGAACAATATTTTTCAACCTTTTATGTACCATGCTTTAGCCATATTTTATATAGATAAAGGAGAAAGGGTTAAACTAGTGTAGAGTCCACTTTGGAATTGCCCCCTTGTGGGGCGAAGGCCTAATCGATATTAGATATTTTTTGTGACGCATAAATTTAAGTAAAATAGAGAAAATTTTAAAAGGAGTTTAAATGGAGTATGTTTTTTTTAATAATACTGATTAGTATCGTTAGTGTTTTTTTACAATTTCTTTTCGCGTTTACTGAGCGCAAACAGTTGGGAGAGGGTTGCCGCTGTTTGATACGGATCTTTCTTCTCCCAGCTGCGAGGCACGACAGCGATTTATAATTTTTTACAATAAAATTTTCCTCATGCGTAAATTCAGCTAAAATTTATACATATAAATAATATAATTTTGAAATTTTACTTAGTTATACATTAATTGGTACATTATTTTGTTTCAAGTCGCTGCCCAAGCGCTAGAGATGGTTAAATGCCTTGGAGTCAACCCATTTTTAGTGAGCGGCCGCCCGCTCCCTAACCGCGAAGAGCATGGGCGAACCGTGGTTGGATCCGGATCCCTCCTCGGCTCGCCTGTGGTCCACGCTGCCACCTCAAGCGGTATGCACACATTATAAACAAATCATTACACAGCTCTACACGGGTAGAGTTCTTTGCTACGTGTGAATGTAATTGTGCAACTGATACGCGCCATACCAGCTTCATTTTTAGTTTTTAAGTTCACGCATCCTTCCGCTCCGTGAACTCGAATAAAGCTGTAAAAGCCTTCTGGCTAACATCACCTACATCAACAGATAATAAGTAAAAATTGAGATTTAAAATACATACTCCATGTTACGGTGTTATTTTTATAATTTAACTAGCTGATCCCGCAAACGTTGTTTTGCATAAAAAATGATATTTTAATTTACAAATAAAAAATAAGGGTTGATCGTAGAGGGGTGAAAATTTATGGTTGTATGTATTCTTGTATGCTGTATCATAATAAAATAAAAACCAAAAAAATTGTCTAAAAAATTAAAGATAAAATTTAGGGGTGGACCACCCTTATCACTTAGGGGTATTGAAAATAGATAGTAGCCGATTCTCAGACATACTGAATACGCATGTAAAATTTGGTAAAAATCGGTCAAGCCGTTTCGGAGGAGTTCAAGTTCGAACACCGTGACACGAGAATTTTATATATTAGAAGAAGATAATTGTCTTACCACGCCATATTCCAAAAGCTGTTCATATCAAGCACGTCAACACCAGTCGGGAGAGGATTGATTTATGTTCACATTGCGATCCCGATTCCTTTTAAAGGCATCCAAGTACCATCGCCTTATGTACAAAGAAGGTTTATTATAAAAATTGGGCCATACATAATCAATTGTTTATAAATTGCAACGTGCGAGCCGCAAGAAAAGATAAATTCATACCGTTTTAAATATACAGCCGTGTCAACTGACACGTGGGTTGGCGCGTCGTATGTGTTTTTTTCTCTCGGAATACATTTACACCCGACGCGTCCTTGAAATCTGAATTTTCGATTTAAAGTTTCTATTAACATATGTTTTTGTCGGACAAATCGTGTTTTTATACTTCCATTATACGCTTTGTTACTGTTATCTATTTTATTCATTTTACTTTTATATTTTTTATAAATCTTGTTTTATCTTTGACCTGTTCTACACTTGGGCGGTGACATTTGCAGATCTCGCGGGTTCGAAATGGCAGAGTCCAGAAAGTGGTGGTTATAAATTAGTCTTAAGATAACTAAGCTCGAGGGTTCCTTAGGAAGCTTCAGCTCGGCCGTTACGTTCGTTCGAAATCGTCTAAGCCATGGTTGCACAGACTTATTAAGACTAGGGGCCACTCGGGCAAATCATGAACTGATGGCGGCCCGGCCGCCAGAAGTATAGGTAATTAATTTTTTTGGTTTCATTCTGGAATAGAAATCAATATTTTTCGAATGTATGAGAGTATTCTTTTTGCTGTTGGCGGGCCGTGGTCTGTGGATCAACCCAAAGTGGTCTATATCGACTCCTAGGGGTCTATGACAACCTGCAAGTGGTCTACGTCAGCGTAAAAAAATTTGGGGGTCGATGAAATGAAAATGGGGGTCCACGATAGTGGATCTCAACACATAACTGATAGTACCTATTTACTTACATCATACTATCTTATAATATCAAAACAAATTGAATTGACGCAAAATGTTGATAATTTATTATTAAAGCATCAGGTTCATCCTTCTCACTAAAAATATTGACTTATTGCTTATGTTATTTTATTTATAGTTTATTTTATGTTAGGTATATTTTACATAACAGATACAAAATTTTATTTTGAGTGGTTTTAATTTAAATTTAATTAAAAAATGTATAAATTAACATGTGTTTTTACTATAGGTTTATATAAGTTTTTAACACTTAACTTCACTACAGTTAGAAATCTACAGGAAATCAATATCAGGTAAGTAGGGAATCTACCCAATATTGAAAAACATGGCAAGGGGTCTACGACACAAAAAAGTTTGAGGAACTCTGGTTTAGGCGGACGCTTCGTGGAGTGACCAAAAGGATCCCTTTCCCAGGGACCTCAATTGGACTGTCGCCTTGAAAGAGGTATATAGTTTTAATCCTAATTAAAGACAGCTGAATAAGGCTTCTAGATAATCGCTATTTTTGTGGTACAGGAACTATATTACGTCGTCGTCGGCGGCGCATCGAAAAGGGGAATTCCACTGAAATATAATTCTTTATATACATCGCGCGAAATAGCGCTCTACGATTCTTCTCTACTTGTGATTGGGTGACGATTGGTTTAAATATGGGCTATGCTTGATCAATATTTACAATCTAGTTCACAGACCCTTCCGCTCTGTGAACTCAGTACCGATGAAGCTGTAAAAGCCTTAGGGCTAACAGCATTAACATCTTCAGAGACAATACATGAATATGTACACTTCTATTTCGGACTTCGTCTTGTCCTCCAAGAGCTATCCGCCCTAGAAAGAAGAAGAAGAATCGAACAGTAGCATTGTAAATATTTAGATCAGGTTAACAATTTATCATGGATAGTAGAAATATCGTTTACGACGTGCCATATAAGGAAACTAAAGTCACTCAGACTCGTTTGCGAGATCGAATGGAGATTCGAAGAAGAACCAACATTACCGACGTACGACGAAGAATTGCTCGTCTGAGTTGACAGTGAGCCGCGCATATGGCTCCTGCAATCAACGGCCGTCAGGACTGAAAGGTTTTCAAGTGCCTCCAACTAGATGGTCAAACGCAGGCAGAGCAAGACAAGACCGCATAGTGGTTCTATTTCCACTGGCATGGATACCCAGTGTCCTTTCATTTACATCCTTAGTTAGCTGTTTTGCAAAAAAATCTTTCCCTGGCATTAATCACTTTACTTTTATTATTTCTATTCTTGTGTTTTCTTTACCAGGTCTACTTAAATTAAACATCTAACTCTTGTTATATTTACTCTTTTGTTATCATAATATATATAGTTCTAAATACAGTCAAGTTATGGCTTTTTTGTTCTTCTTTCTGCTATTTCAATACAATAATTCATACACGTTTCACTTGTTTTCTTAACTTTGATAAGTTCCTCAAATACTATAGTTTAAACCTTTCTGTCAATTTTATCTCGCCTGAGTTTAAGCGAAGGCGGTCAGAGGTGGCTCGAGTCGCTCCTGACTACTATACACCTACACGTATCGAGCCTCTTCCTGGAAACATCATCGTTGTAACTGGAACACGATCTGCTAGAGTATAATTTATAGCTGATGGACCTCCTGTTTCCGTGAATTGAACATGGATGGAGCTGCACAAAACCCTAAGTCTAATTCAACGATTTCAATCTCCAGATCATCCCTTTTTTGCTCACATTTGGGACACTATTGGACTTATTTATCATTTCAGCCGTAAGACGTTATTTGGTGGACATAGATTTCACACACAGGTTTCCAATAAACCTGGTTGGAAGCGTCAGGCGTTGCCTTCGATCGTCTGGCCATCACGTTTGTTTCCACTCCAGAACCTTGAAGCCGGCGATTTGTTCAGTACGCTATGTGGCCTGCCAAGTGCCACTTTAACCGCTAATCCGCTAAGTCTCTGACTTTCCTTCGTCCACGAATGTCTGCTCTTTCCTGATTCATTCAGATCGAAGGACTCGTTGAGTAATTGTGAGCTTGCTAATAAAGCCTAGAGTGAGAGACCAGTTCTTTTATAAAACATTTTAACTAACAATATAAATTATTCATTGTAAATATTTTTATCATCCAGTATATTTACCGTAAAAATCGGTTCAGCCATTTCAGAGATTAGCCGGACAGACAAACATAGAAATGTATAATATATATACCATGTTTATATTCATATGCATATAGTAAAAACCGGTTATTTTAATATTACAAACAGAAACATAAATAATTTTATTTGTACAGACTACAATTACTACTTTAATCGGCGAATTATCTTTATTTCTCCTTGTCTTGTATCCTTCACTGAATTATTATTAAGTTTATCGCGCACTATGTTACGCAAGCTTAGTTCTTTTAGCTGTATCATCACCATATCAGCCAGTAAACGCCCACTGCTAGACATATTCCTCAACCATAGATCGCCAAGATCTGGCGCTTCCTGTATCCAGCGACTTTGAATTGCTAGCCTGAAATGGCAATAGACGAAGCACATCGCTCGTACAATCAATCGCCTAAATGTTCTCGAGAGGCAGGTCGCCCACTAGGTGGACCAACAACATAAGGGCGCTTCTAAAAATGCCTGAAAATCCGTTAAAATATGTTTTGTAATTAACAAGATTATTACTCTACCTTACTCATTTAAAACGTGACAGTAATATACTGTTTGGCGGTAAGAGTAGACACTTAGATGGTATCTAGATGATCATATCTACCACCTGCCATCTATACTCGATATAGATATGTCGTACTCTATCGTACTGTTTACTAGTGTAACCATGCTATGCAGTAAAGGTTTCAATTGTATTAAAAATACGGGACGATATCGCATAGCAGGCATTAAGTCGATAAAGCCACGTGAATACCGACGGAGTCACATGTCGGACATCACGCGCACAGTGTTTTGCACTGACCTCATAAATATTATTACGGTCAGCCTTTATGAATTTTAAAGCCGGGTATACGCCGAATTCAATACCGCAAATATGATACGATGGGATACATTTTAGGGATCCACATCTACTTACAATAATTCCGTACGCATTTTTTCGAGAGAAACCCTTTTCTTCAAAACGTCTGTATGTCAAATCTATTTTCGTGTGGTGGCAAAAAAAAACTAGCTAGTAATTATACTGATCGCTTAAAAAAGTTTCACATAAAATAACTAAAAACCATACGAAATTCAAAATTGTTAAAAAGATCAAAACAAGCTGTGCAGGACTAAAGCTTTCATCATTTTTATTATATCACCAGATCAACAACCACTGCAAAGCAAACTCCTCTCACAAAGACCGCCCCGATCACCGGTCTTTCGCTGCCCATCACGACAACCCATAATAATTTAATGACAGTTTATTTCTAAATTAATATAGAACACAACAAAATATGACTGTGAACAGAACATTCTATACCCTGCAGCCGCATAACTAATGGAAAACACAAGTAACAAGGCATTTTTATAAGAAACACAGAACACTGAATAAATACAGCATAGGAAGTTACCCTTATGGTGGACAGAGAGGACAGACCTAGTTAAGACCAGAAGACCCTGGATCTAGGTCGTATTCATCCATTCCTATTGCCAATCTATAGCGGAGTAAGCTTATGTTCAGCAATGAACGCCTTACGGCAAAAAATAATCCAAAACATGTATGTAAATATAAACATGTTTTGAAACAGAGCCTGAAACATTGCCGCTATCTAATCCTGTAAAAACACAACAGCTTCACTTTTTCGTTGAAGCCCTCAAGATGTTGCGGTCCTTTGAGATTGGTCACTCCAAGCGTTTACCAAAGCGATCTAAAAGCTCTACTGCCTTCCAATTCGGTAAAATAATAGTATGTTGCGGATAGAGCCTAGGCTCTATAGGAGCCCTGGAGCTTTTATACTTTAAAGAAGTTTTAGGCTAGATGCACTCTCGACAATAACTTTTGGCAGTACACTCATGAACAGATATTAAAACAATTAATTTTAATACGTAGTAATTAGAATTATTAAAACCATTTTTCTTCCTATATTATCATTACGTTATTTATTATTTATAAAACTATTGTTTTTGGATAGATATATCACACAATAATTGAAAGCAAAGCAGCAGCAAAGAAGTTATACATTCACGTTTTTAAAAGTTTTACTTTTAACCAAACATCTCGTATATTATCGCGCGTATTCCTTAAATGCTTATCCAACTTGAATGTCATATTTAATTATTATAGTATATACCAGGGGTAGCCAAGCACTTCGAAAGTCCCAACTTATTTTTTTAACCCTTTCGTTACCAGCGCCGAAGTTAGCCGGCATCTACCTTGTAATGTAGGTTTATGTGTAGATCCCTGTTTTAAGATTTATCACAGCCAAATATATTACTAAGAATCATCCTAACTTCTATTTTTATATAATATACCAGTAAAATCTTTAAATATGTAACACAAATGAAAATTCGAACATCAGCCTACCGCCATGCAATGTGCAGTGCACATGCCCGGTTCAGTAGCGTCACTTCGGCGGTACGAACTGCGGTAAGGGAAAGGTTAAAATTTGACGTTTTTCGCCGGCCAATAATAAATACCTACTCAAAAACTTTTAATTCATAATTTTTTTTTTACAAAATTACAAAATGTTTTGAAATTAAATAGTACGTATTTTAAAAGAAATTTTGAAGTATACGGAACGATATCGTTTTTTTAATTCGATCGAAAGCAGCACGTTCAGAAGTCATTTCTCTCTCTCCCTGTTATGTATGGTTCATGGTACTCGTAGAAATAATTTCACTTATTACACGAATTGTAGAGTTATAAACACGTATAAATATGTTATTGTATTTTAATTATGGCATTATTGTTTCTTAACCTTAATCAAACATGGAAGGATGTTTGATTTCGTACCGCATTCTGTGTAAAAACTCTCTTTTATTTATATTTATTCGGTATAAGTTTAATTTTCCACTGTCATTATGAGACAAAATAAATCGTACATTTCTTCATCAAAAAAATTTACTTATTAACAACTACACGAAACGTTATGTTATATAAATTATAAAACGTTTAATTTTAGAGAAAATAACTTGTCAATTTCGCGCGGGAAATGAAAATGTCATCTGTCAATGTCATAATGACAGACGGTACTCAACTATTTCGTAACATGATACCGTGAATTTCGCCTCAATAAGTACAATAGTTTTATTTATTTGTCATAAAATGCATCATGTCCGCCGAAAGACGCCCACAAGCCATATGGCTTCCCCAAATCCACGGCTTTCACGGCACGGCAATCACAGCTTTTTCGGACTTAGGGCTTTCGGTTCCGAAATTCATGCAACACAAATCCTTGCGTATTAATTATTGAAATATTTGTTAAGACGCACACGTGATAAGAAACATACGGCTTGACGTTTGCCTGTCTCGCGAGTCTTTTTTTTTAATTTCTTTTTTTCGGTTTGTCTTAACGATAACTTAGCTCGAGGGGCTTCCTTGAAAACCTTAATGTCATTATATTAAATTCATTCCTTACGGATTGGGAAGCAGCCGAGTTATCAGATCACATGGGAAAGCGCTCCGTGGAGTGATTTGATACAACTACACCCAGGACTTTCCCTTTGGGCTGTTACAAAAATAAGTGCTTAGCATTCAGATGTGCAGTGGAACCAAGGTCACTGATGTAGTTCAAAGAATTTCGTGTCTGAAGTGGCAGTGACGGAGCACACACTCGTGCAGCGAACTGCCGTCGGAAATTTCTCGAGTTGACCACGATCCAGTAGACTCGACGTGGGTAGACCTCAACTGCACGAAGTAAATAAGATCACAGAAGTTAGCTGATGCGGGCAGTGCAAGACCGGTTATCGTGACGTTTTTTGGTGGAGACCTAAGGCGCCCGAGAGACACGAACCTGAACTTAGTCGCTTACTTAGTGTCAGCGGTGGGATAGTGGAGCGGAAGTGACTGAAGAACCTCCAACTCTTCTATATTATCAGCTGTTGACGTCTCTAATGCTTTACGTGTCAATATCATTAAACAGATTGTTTAAAAAAAAAGTAAGAAAAGGACCAATATTTGGCCACTTCCGCACATGCAGTGGTAGTCGTGCAACAAAGTGCACCGCCCGCCAGCCCGCTAATAAATGCGTATGCGGCAAACGATGCGAATCACGCAACTGCCATCGTCAAATCACTCAACACGTGTTTCACCCATCCACGGGGCATCTTCAGGAGTTATGTTACACCGACTAGTGCCTCTGTGTTTGGCTAAATATTGGTCCTTTTCTTACTTAGGATGGACTTCCGCACGGTAACGCCGGATTCCATTAAATGAAAAAAAAGTTTGAGAATTCGACGGACAAGTCGCACACGAGATTACAAGAACAGATTGACGTAATTTCTCTCCTGTTATTTCTCTCACATACCTCAGATGATGACTAGTATATTCCCACATTATAAACCATGCATCTTGTCACGTATAGGTAACCAACTTTACTACTACGAAACACTTAATAAGGTTTTCTATGCTTGTGGGTAGACGTGTGACTACATATGCTGGTCTTTGGTCTCTAGCGACCTTACCACTGCTACTTAAATTTGCCAATCCGCACAGCTATGTGCCGATTCGGTCTAGTAGAAATATCCCGAGCATAGCCACTTTCATGTCTTGTTGAACATCTACAATCTTTGATGACATAATAATATACGAAAAAACACATATAAATAGAGAATAGAGAAATAAAGAGAAGAATAATTGTGAAGGACTTAACAAAGTCAAATTCACAATGCCGGCTTCCTCAGTAGTGTTTATTCTCCATTATTTCGTGCTATACTTAAATGAACAATTGCAGCGAATTCTGTGCTCCGTGAAACAGATTTGATAAGTAAACTAAAACTTTGCGAGCGTTCGTGTAACTTTCGATTAATAACAAACGCCGTTCGCATTTGTTACAAAAAGCAACTCTATTATTTAAAAGTTAAAACTCAAATTAGAATAGCAGCGTGAGTTTATTATTAAAATGCACTGTATTTAAAATATGTTAAGGTTTAAGTTGAGATGCTGGGGCGTGGTTGATGTGACTTTTTGGTGTCGCGAGCATTCCAATCGGTCCTTGACACCGCTAGCGGGCGACACGTGACTCTATACGCATCGGAACGTGAAGTGACGTATGCTCAGTCACGTGACACCTCCAATTCTCCCCTCCGGACTTGCTCTGCCTGCCTTTTCCCCCCGATTATTTTTTTTTGCACGTTGACAGTTTGAATTTTCCTATATTCTCTATAAAGGTTAGGTTAGGTTAGGGTTAGGTTAGGTTATAATCTTGAAAAAGGCCACATTACACGAAGTTGAACTTGCTTGAAGTTGGAACACTAGATTCATTATTATAATTTCAACCATATGAAGTCTACACCTGGACATAGACCTCCCACTTAGATTTCCAAAAGGATCGGTTGGAAGCTGTCTTCGTTGAGGGTCTATCAACTTTGATATTCACAAGATGAACACACGATCTATGTATAAGAAATATCCATCTATACACTCATCACGATATCTCTGAAACCTTAAGGCTTGGAAGCCTGAAATTCAGTTGAAATATTCCTTTTACCGAGCAGATGTCAGCTAAGAAATGATTTTACGTTATTCCACCAGCCAGTATTAAGTAGGCTTTCTTTAAATTCATAAGGCGAACGAGAGAGGAATTAAGCCATATACGTATTACGAATAGACTATGTTTAGTAATATTAGTAAATATATATAAGCTATGTAAAAACATTTTAATTAAATAAAGGATAAGAAAGATAAAACGTGATTTACCGGGTTTTGTAATGTTACAATATCTTGCGCAACATTATTTGCATCGTTTTAGTCATAACATGGTTTCAATACTCCAGCAATTTCACCACAACACAACCTGCATTCGTAACCAGGGATCGAACTCGATTTCCGGGTTTTTTCCCGGGTTGCACAGAGCCAGAATATTTCAACTCTAAAACACCTATATATTTTCCTTTTAATAATTAAAGTTTTCCAACTCATGACAGCCTTCGAAGGGGATATCAAAGCATAAGCGCTAACAAATATGTAAATTCAAGCGAATGTGGACCGTATGTGCGACTAGATAAGAGTGAACAAGAATTAGCGGTGGCAATAATAATATACAGTACCCGGCGATAAATAATGCACATCGACTTAAAGAAAGAGACAATCGCACGAAATACAACGACTGACAAAACGTCACATAGGTAATGTGGGACAGAGATAGTGGTCTACGAAGCCGAAATTTGCCGATTGTCTCTTTCCAAAGGTCGATGTGCAATATTTATCGCCGGGTACTGCAACTTATTGTTATTGCAATAAGCGTATGTTTGTTTACTATTTTGACGCAGCAAAAATCACTAAACATTAGCAGATTTGTTTTCGTTTCTTGAGATATGCCGTATTAGTGTAAGTTACTAAGTAATGTTTTATTGTTTTAATAAATACATTTAAAAACTTTTAAGTTAAACGGTTTTTTGATACCCATATTGTGGTGGTTGTGGAAAAATATGTACCTAGTCCGCCATATTGGAACGGCGTCCATCTTGAATTTTAAATTTTAACGTAATCGTCGTGTTTTAGTATTGTAGCCCTTTCATTTGATACCCATATTGAGGGGGTTAAGGAAAAATATGTAATCCGCCATTTTGTATCGGCGGCCATCTTAGATTTTAATGTTATTGATTTTATTGTATTGTATTGTCATCTAAATTAAATGTGTGTACCAAATTTCAGATCAATCTGACAACGGGAAGGTGCTTAAATTTCAATTTCTAATTTTGTCCCAAATAAATAAACAAATTTCGTACGAGTCTAACTAAATAAAACCGTTTAAAAATGCCTCAAATCAAAACAGATGCAGTGCACCGAACTATTTGAAAAAAAAAAGGTAAACATGATCATGTATTCTTAATATTATTTGTGCATTGGAGCCCAGGTCAAGCTGGCAGCAGCAGTTGTGGAAGTGAAAAAACAATAAAATATTTTGTTTACCTTTAAATACTTCGTTAGCGACTTTAAATATTACAATCGTTTCCATCATAATTTGGTAAGCATTTCAACGAGTTTTCCAAATATAGCTCTTGTATAGGGAAACCCCTTCTGAGGGTAGAGTAGAACTACAGTATGCCTTCTCAACATTAATTGTAAAATACACCAAGGACACTATAATACACGGATAAACACAATGAGTCTGTGATTAAATATATATTAAAGCTACGTATTTTTATACACGCAAAAAATTGTATCTCAATAAGATAGACAGTGGAATTTTCCGATACATTCGTTACGTGTTCTAATGTTGGCATAATAAACGAATCGCGTTCAGCATTCGTGGTACAACTTTAAGGTTGGCAACCAGCTAGCAATTTTTAAGTAATACTAAGTTACTGGCAAGTTAGTGCAGCGGTAGAGTAAGTGAGGATACAATTTTATATATTAACTAGCTGATCCCGCAAACGTTGTTTTGCAAAAAAAAAATTAATTAACAAATAAATAATAAGGGTTTATCGTAGAGCGGTAAAAATTTAAGGTTGTATGTATTTTTGTATGCTGTATCATAATAAAATAAAAACTAAAAAAATTGTCTAAAAAATAAAAAAAATAATTTAGGGGTGGACCACCCTTATCACTTAGGGGTATGAAAAATAGATAGTAGCCGATTCTCAGATCTACTGAATACGCGTATAAAATTTGGTAAAAATCAGTCAAGCCGTTTCAGAGGAGTTCAAGTTCGAACACCGTGACACGAGAATTTTATATATTAGATTTATTTAGGTGCACCAGACGATGCAGCATTATATATTGCAGAAAGATCAGGTCACAGTAATCAAAATAAACTGATTGAAAAAATATTGGAGATAAGAGTGATCGCACACTAGAGGATGCGTTCAATCATTGCATTGATTATATAGAATTGCCAATGCTGACAAACAAGTTCAGACAGGATGGGTAGCTGATTTTAAATATTCAATGGAATCAGGCGTCACCTCGCGGAAGTCCATCCTAAGTAAGAAAAGGTCCAATATTTAGCCACCTCCACACATGCAGTGGTATGCCCCGTGGAGGGGTGAAACACGTGCTGAGTAATTCGGCGGTGGCGGTTGTGTGATTCGCATTGTTTGCCGCATACGCATTTATCAGCGGGCTGGCGGGCGGTGCACTTTGTTGCACGACTACCACTGCATGTGCGGAGGTGGCTAAATATTGGACCTTTTCTTACTTAGGATTGGTAGCAGCGTCTTTTGCGTAGCGTAATACCAGACTGCAATCGCCAACCTTATAGATATCTTTGGTGTGGACTTAAAAACAACTTACCGTATCTTAGAGTACACATAAAAAAAAAAACACTAGACGACATTCTTCGCTAAATATTTGATAAAAAGTGTTATCAGGGATCATATATATCTATACTTACATCAGGTTTATATGTTGGATTAGTATGGAAACCACTTCAGTATCTAACTATTAATGCTTGTATACTAGGAGTTACTAAATCATTAAAATTTTATTTATCAGTAATTAATTGAAACAGTAAAACATTGGACAGGTCATATGGCACTCGAAACAGATTGCCGCTGGTACTTTAAAGTTCTGGATTACAGATCTAGCACGGTAGGTGGTCAGATAGTTTCTTGAGGTCTTTGGAAAACTCTGGATGCAGACCCGAGTTCCGTTTATATTTCTCTAAAACATGTCATTAAAATTAAATAATAGATGCTTCTTAATAATGAGTGTAATATCGCAAGAGCTATTTCTAGACCAAATATCTCTCTAGCTCGAGTTTAGTCACTCCATGGAACTTTCACAAAAGCGATCTTAGAGTTTGATATTCTCCTAATCCGGTAAAATAGTAACATGTAGCGGCCTGTGAAAAGGCACCCACGGGAGTTCCCGCGAGCTTTGATACTTTAGAAGAAATCTAAAGCTATACGCCCTCTACGCCCTGCCACTTCTCACCCGCAGATTCTGCAAATGCCATTTGAGCACCAGCGTGACTCCAATCGAAAAAGACCAAATATATCGCAAGAGCGTAAACAATTCTATTTCTTAAATGACTTCCGTGTTTACACGTGATGTTTACAAGCGTGTGACGTCATGCCACATTGTGCAACGTAGTGCATATCGCAAATGATTTTGACGAGGCGATGGCGGTTTTGTTTTTGGCGATATGCAGTTGTCATAGACATATTATTCATAGAAACATATATATTAAATTCATTTTTATTGAGACAATCATTTACAGTTTATCTAAGAAGATCGTTTGGTCTCATTGTGAGTGGACGTGGTACGCTGCGCTTGGTCTCTGGTCTCCGGTCTTTCTCCGCCACTTCGACCTACCAATCCTCTAATCTATTTTACGTTATAATCATTCGTATACGGATTGAATCATTCCTGTTTTTTTCAGTTTACTCTTACATGTGATAAATTTTCAATCTCTTTTTGATTTGGTATGATTTGATCGTTCTGCAATATTGTATATAATTAAATTTTTAATGTTGTGTCACATATAAAGGAAAAAATATTTTTACTGCTGGTGTACCTAAATAAATAAATTTCGGATTCCATCTAGTAGAGAAATTCCGGGTCCAGTGAATGAGGTTTTTTTCTATAAGGTACCAAAAAGAAGTGGAAAAATACGTACTGCTAAAACTAATGGGGTAAAGATCAATATAGGCGGTCACGTTTCACGTTCACGTGGCAGCCACGCCTACACCAGCGTGCCGTTTTTAGCGAAAGGTCGTTCGTTTACATGCGTTGCTCACCTGTTCCTTTGCTGTTTATCTTATATACTATAAGACTTAGATTTAATAGTTTGATTGATGTAAAATGTATATCTCATTTGCTGTCTGTATGGTGCACCGTATCCAAATATAAATGGCTTTAGAAATTATAAAAAGCATTAAGAAAATATATAAATAAGCTATATATTTACCCCTTTAAAAGCGTTTATTCTTATCACCCAGCATCGTGCAAGGCTAAGTTCTTCTCCAAAGATATCTATCCTTGGTTTCGGTTGAAGTTGATGCCGGTATCCCAGGGGACCTTCACAGCTTTATCGGAACAGAGTTCATATAGCGGAAGAGTCCATGAATCCAAAAATAAAACAGATTTTGGACAGACAGATCCAGTTGTACGAAGTTGTTCGTGCGTAGTAAACCGCTCTACCCGAGTAGAGCTGTGTAGTGTTGATGTTGTGTATATGCTTGGGACGGCAGCGTGGACCACAGGCGAGCCAAGGATGGATCCGGATCCAACCTCGGTTCGTCCACGCTGTTCGCGGTCAGGGAACAGGCGGCCGCCCCCTAAGAACAAGTGTTGTGGTGTGATGAGTAGTGTTTTGTTCTATTGTGAATGTCGCAAGATATCTGTGGGAGAATATATCACCACGCACGGCAGACGGATTTTGTTACACAGAGGGCGCTGTTGCTAATCTTGCTGTTAATTAATACAATGTGAATTATATATAAGATTGTATCACGAGAATCGAACACGCGACCTACGATATCATGTTTAAGTCTTCTAGATCTGTGCTACCATTCGAGTGTAAGATATCACTCAGGATGTGATAAGATTCGTACAAATAACACTAAAGATATTTCACATGACGCATACGAAATATTTGTACAAAGACTTTTCGTTCTTTATTTTTAATTAATTAATAAAGACATTGTCGAATTAAAAGCTCTTTTTGTATATAAAGTCACAAGCCAAATGTCTCTTACGGGTGATCACTTTTCTTTACAAATTTTTTTTCGCAGCAAGGGATCAAAGAAATAAACAACGCATCGCTTATGGACGAGGAGAGTCGCGGGACCTTTCTAGAGTACTACTGAAGGGTCATAGGAGAGACCTCTAAAAGAAACAAGTAGACAAGTATATAAGACAATTGAAGATAAATACTTAAATCTGTAATAATGAGGATAATAATGTAATGATAAGGAAAATAGGAAAGTAAAAATTAAATTATTAATAATTGTAAATATTAGAATAAATCAATATGACAACAGAATCAAATATTAACCTGTACTATTCAGGTGAGAAGGTGACGAAAGAGAGATGATGAATGTAAGAAACATTTGAGAGGAATGAAAGAATTTGTGATGAATAAATGCCACTGAGAAGGAAAAGTGATAAAAATGCAAATAATAAAATCTGTGAAAAATATTTCGTAAAAATAGTCTCTGTGTACCCAATACAGAGGAAGTACAAGAGGTCCTCAAAAACGGGGATAAAAAAGTGAAAGACGTACATCTACTCTTCAACAAGCATTAACAATACAGCGATTTGACAATGCGGGTACGTCGCAAAACGCATACTTATTTCTATATAAATTGTGAAAGTAATCATATATTAATCGATTAGTGACAACCCTAGCGAGTCTACTACACGGAGCGTCCGCATCAGGTGAAACTGTATGAAGCCTGAGTCATAGGTCCTCGAGAATCTGCAAATGTCACAGGCAGCAGTGAAAGTCATAGTCTTGAAGGTACATCGAAAAAAAAAGTATGTTCGATGTTTCCGTTTTTGAATCGGGATGTTCTTATTTCAAATAACGTTCAGATGTCACACGACCGCGGTGTGGAGCGCACGCGGTGACGTCACGAGTCACGTGCCGCGGACACGAGCGTGCGACACGCGAAGCAGCGCTCGAAGCGACTTACGCTTATATATTTTTTATTATTATCGCCATTGTCATCTGATACGTGTGTGTTTGGAAATTCCATCAATTTTTACTGTACTATCAAAGACGTCCTTCGTTACACTAGTTGGTATGCGGTGCACACTCTAGAACAGTGATTCCCAAAGTGGTCTATATCGACCCCTAGGGGTCTATGACAACCTGCAAGGGGTCTATGACAGCAAAAAAAATTTGGGGGTCCATGAAATGAAATTTTATGTTTATTTAATGTTACGTATATTTTACATAACTATACAAAATTTTATTTTGAGTAGTTTTAATTTAAATTGAATTAATAAATGTATAAATTAACATGTGTTTTTACTTTAAGTTTTTAACACTAAACTTCACTACAGTTAGAAATTTACAGGAAATCAATATCAGGTAAGTAGGGGGTCTACACAACACGGTAAAACATGGCACAAAAAAGATTGGGGGACTCTGCTCTAGAACGTTGCGGACGCCTTTTTATTTTATTTTCTAGACAAAAATGTCACTGGTTGACAACCAAGAGAACATATACGTAGATGATGGAGGAGGCAGGGTCGCTTATTGTGACAAAAGGCGACAATGGGGGACGAAAATGGGGGAGTGTAAAAACACGTGACGATCACCGTTACGGTACATCAAAGCCGATTATAGATATCTAAGTTATCCATTATTTATGATATGTATACCATTGATAGAAATACGTACTAATAAGGCAATCCTCAGCTAGCTTGAGATAGACCAGGCTCTACATAATATTCTACCCACGAAACCTTTTCCAAGTTATTTTGGCCAGGTCGCCCATGGTCAGATCAAGATAATTCAAACTATAGTATCTATTACTACTGTCGTTGCTGATAGAATAGTATGGAAAAAGCTTGTCATGTCGTCATGGTGTTTCAAGGTGGACACGACCTTCAGAAATGAAGAAATAAGTGAGAAGAAGATGTAAAAAGAATTCGGGAGATGATGTCTAGCTATTGTGACGTACTTCAGGTGACGACACCGACACATACACTGCACACCGTAATCATCGCCAACACACGATCATAGTAGATAGAAGCGTTGCTAGAGTTTCTTCTGCCACTTCTCTCAGCGTTAACTTTCTAAAAGGGTAGCAGTTTTAGGCATTCGAAACCAACCAGGTCGAGGATCGGTCCTCTCCAGTTCCCGTGTATAAAAATACTAATAAGGCACTATTCAGTGCCTGCCAAAGCAGAGGTCCTGATGCGGAGGCTAAGAGGTCCAAGTTCTAGTCTAAACGCCCTCTAGGTCCTCCCGCCTCTAATTCAAAATACCTTTATTCGAGTAATTATTTACATTCGCTTTTGAATTATCGATTATATTAATAATAAATAATAAGCTACCACCGGCTAGGAACTCAATAGATGCTCTCTTAAATGAAATTTAACTATTTTTTATATGTAAGGCAACACTATTCTACCCAAGAGGAAAAAATTATAAAAAACCGTCTAAAATAGTTTAAAATAAAACGTAATCTCCGCAGCGGTTATTTGATATGAATAATTCTTTAACAGCGGATGTCCGTGCATGCATAAAATGAGTGTACTTATTTAAATTTACTATCGCATCTCTACGCGTCATGTTAGGGTTGCCAGTTATCATATTAATTTTAAATTTCGAATCGGTATTTCAGTAGTTGTAAAAATTAAAAAAAAAAATTCACTTTTCAAAACAAATATATGAAATTTATATTACGTAATTTAAACTATATATTTATTAAATTTCTTTCATTTATATATACAGTTACGGACTGTGGGTTCTGACTCGAAGTGAAACACCACTGGTTCATAAGGAGTCCTTTATTCACAAATTAGATTTTTTGTTCTTCTGTTTAATGTATTGTAATTAAATGACAAAAAACAGTGTTTCCGTAATTCATTAAATATTTTAACTAGTCAATGCATTTTGTTTTTATTTCTGTGTACACAAAAAAATATTGAAAAAAAATCGCGATTGTTAAATAGCAAAATTATGCTTTTTCTGCAAGTTTTTCGATTTACACGGTTTTGACTTGAATATTTTAAATCTTCGATTTACACGTTTTTCTCAGGAACGTATCTGTAAATCGGGGGATAGGTGTATACTTTCGCTTAGTCCAAACTACACTTACAAATCGCTTAAGAAATCATTGTCCAAATAACTTGCCAAATAGTCACTTTTATATTACTGATCGTATATCTTAATCTTATAACTCGAAAAACAACACTGAACTGTCGTCATGGGGAGTAAACTTATTTATACTACGGATAAGATTTCATTAAGTTCGAGATAGTACTCGGTTAGAATTTTTCGAGAACCGTACACAAAAAATTATAAATAACTTCAAGGTCACGCGTGTTCATGAGTTCTCTCCTAGGGTTCAGAGTTTATTGTTTATAGGGTTCTGAGGTTCATTACAGATGTAACTCGTGCTTTGTAACAATAATAATATATAAGAGATTTTCACTTATTTAATTACAGACTTTTTTGGACTTAAGTCTGTTCTTGCTGATGTATAACATATAAAAAAGTAACTTGGCCAAACTTTGTACCTGTATGGTTTATTGAATGAAAATATGTATTTTTAATAAAACTACCGTGCCCCAACTCTCCCTGCGGGTTGAATTTCGTATAATCCGTTCTTAGTTGGTCTCTATACTGCGAAAGGAATATTCCTACACAATTTCCAGTCTCTAAGACTTATGGTTCCGGAGATATCGTGATGAACCAGTACGAGTAGATAAAATCTATAAAAAATATATATAAGAAGTAAGAAAAGGACCAATATATAACTACTTCCGCCATGTAGCTATATATTGGTCCTTTTCTTACTTAGTTTATTCCATTAGAAATATATAGGAAGACCGGCGGCAAAATTCAAATAATAAATAAACTGTTATAATTAAACTTTTATTTTAATGTATATTAAACAGAAGAATTGTGCGGATTTTACTTGATATATTAATATTATATGGCATATTTTATAATTATATATCATATTAATATTTTTAATTATTATAATTTATGTACTATATATAAAAAAAACTTTATTGACAAAAGTTTGTATTGACGGCCGCTGGGGTCTTAAGATTCCTTTGAGATCATGGGTCATGGAAATACATGGTAGGAGGTGGCATGGTAACCAGTGTACATCGTACGACCGAAATGATAATGATGGTGATGATAATTTTGTATTAATATATTATAAAACCACTCAGAGAAGAATGGAGAGAAGCTACTTGGATATCAAAAGAAACAAAATAAGTAACACAGTCCATCCGCAAAAAAACGTGTATATATCTCTTCTTCTTCTTGAAGTGCCTCTCCAACTAGTGGAGGTTGGCTATCAGCTTCCTGCTCTCTTCCTTATTTTTGGTTCTGCGTAATAGCTCAGCAGCGCTGGCGATTCCGGTCCACTCTCTAATGTTATGAAGCCACGACTTCTTTCTCCTACCAACCTTCCTTTTAACAGCGACCTTTCCCATCATGATAAGTTGAAGGAGATTGTATCGTTGGTGTCGAATAATATATATCTCTATATATATGTATATATACAGATGCACTTACTTATTCCTCCAAAGAAAGTGGAGCTGGGCAGATCACACAGCGAGGTTCGCTGATAACAGGTGGACACAGAGGTTTATAAAATGGACATGATCACGAGGTACCAGAGCGAGAGGCAGACGTAATGCCAGATGAGCTGACGAGATCATGGCTACGGCAGGTCAAGGGCTCCAGGTTGCCAAAGATAACGAAAAATGGAAAGCTGGAGGAGGCTTTTACCCTGAGCGGGATACATACTATTTAGTACAAAATTATCATCTAAATGTACCAATTTTTAATCATTTGTTAGGAATAAAATAAATATTTTTATTATTATTACTAGCTAATCCCGCAAACGTTGTTTTGCAAAAAAAATTAGTTTTTAATTAACAAATGTAAGATAGGGGTTGATCGTAGAGGGGTGAAAATTTAGGTTTGTATGCATTTTTGTATGCTGTATCATAATAAAATAAAAACCAAAAAAATTGTCTAAAAAATTAAAAAATTTAGGGGTGGACCACCCTTATCACTTAGGGGTATGGAAAATAGATAGTAGCCGATTCTCAGACATACTGAATACGCATGTAAAATTTGGTAAAAATCGGTCAAGCCGTTTCGGAGGAGTTCAAGTTCGAACACCGTGACACGAGAATTTTATATATTAGATATCATAAATAATATTCAATTCTCTTCGGCATAGTTTAACCAGAGTGACAACCCTAGAAGAGGTTCCCTTCCGGCGCCCTTAGATCCCAGTCACTGTACAAAGCGGTCGTCCAAGCGGTTTTAAAAGCACAGCGATTTCAACCGGATATATACAGGATGATTGATTATAGACAAAGTATTGAAGAAGTATTCAAAACTCAATGATTTAAAAAGTAATAAATAACGTAATGATAAGTAAGAAAAGGACCAATATTTAGCCACTTCCGCACATGCAGTGGTAGTCGTGCAACAAAGTGCACCGCCCGCCAGCCCGCTGATAAATGAAATGAACAAGTCGCGAATGTAGAATTAATATCAGATGGGAGAACGACGTAACGAAAATAGCAGGACCCGATTGGCAACGAACAGCTCTAGAAGGAATAAGTCGATCTCTCTGGAGGGTGCCTGCACCCACGGGTGGTGGTTCTTGTAAACATATATTAATTGAACTTAAAATATTAACAATGCTTTTGAGTCAACACAAAAACACAGCCATAGAATATTTTTTTTTCTTTTTTTTTTTTGGCCAATAGATGCTGACTGCATGGCAAAGACCTCAAACATCGCCACGATGACCTATCCTGCTCTGTATCAAGCGACTAATGCAATTAACTATTTTGTCATTTATGTCGAATTATAAATTTTGCAAAAGGATTTTTGTCATTCGGCTTCTGAATAAGGCACAATTCATATAAGTCTAACATTGCGAAGGAAGTCAATCTTTAAATCTAACTCGGCTGAGCATGAAGAAACTAAAAACATATAATCGTCCAATATTCCTCACTCACATAAGACGAAAGTGACCTCTCGTTCCCTCCTGTCACATATGGGGCAATGACGTTACAATACGGGTGAAATTTTTCATTTATATTCTATTATTTCACTTTCACCTTTCATATTTCACAATCTATATATTTCTTCACATTCAAATCTTCTCCCGTGCATCACCTTTCTGCCATCATCATCGTTCCAAGACGACAGTTTGCTACATTATCAAAGTTTTGACGATAAATGTGTTGCCTGTAAAACGTGGACTTCGAGATTTGTTGACAAATTAGAAATAAGGAGATAAGCGGACTGACAAATGTAATGGAAATAAGCCAGCGGACTGGCAAATTGAAATAGCAACTATGGCCGCTGGGGGAATTTCTGAAGTTGAGTTCACGAATGCACAAGCGCAGAGCATGGCGTCCAATAACAATATAGACAGAAGACCTAGCAACAATTGTTTGAAGAAACTGGATACAAGCCGCTTCCCACGTGTCTTATTAGAAATCTACGGAAAAGGCCCAAGTCCAGCCGTAATGTCCCACAGCTGAGATGTTGATTAATGTAACAGCCGCTGCGCCATAGCGCTGCTTCAATAATTGATAATTTTTTATCAATGCCACGAACCGACATGAACAAAACATCGAATTAAGATTGATTCGTTAGGGTAACCATCATTTCTATATTCCGCGGATAAGTCCTTCAATTACTCCTAAAGTTGCGCGCCAAAGATCTTCTCCCGACTCCGATATTCAACTAATATATCCTCGTAGAAAAGGGTAACACCTTTCTCCGAAAACAGAACATACATTAAGTAGTCAATATGTCAGGCGTAGCATCTTTCGTGGATTCTTTAATAATTTATTAGCTTGAGGATTTTGGTTCGTCAAACCAAAAGACCGAAGAGGCTATAAAAGCCAGAAAGACTAACAGCGTCCAGTTCCAATTGTATCTCATTTCAAATCAGTTTTTGTGCGGTGGAGATGATATAAAAGAAATCACTTTAAAAACCATGAGTAGCTATAAAGCATAGTTAAAAGTATTTTATAAGCGCTGAATAAAAGTCTCCGTATAAATAACTTAAAATGTATATCACCATCTATATGTCTCCTTTAAATGGGGCAGAGGGCGTCCACAGTACGCCGTCATCCCGATCTTGAGCTTCGCGCTTTACTTCGCTCCACGTCATTTTAGTTACGTTCACTTCTGCTGTGATCATCCGCCACCAGGTTTGCTTAAGGCAGCAACATTTTCGCTTTCCTTAAAGATTCCATTCTAGGCCTTGCCTTGGACCCCGGGTCCCTTCGAACTGTTTGGCTTATTCAGTTCCACTTGCAGCGTTTGATCTGCTGGTCGATCAGCATAAATGAAACGTATAACAAAGAGTGGCTGTAAAAAATTAAGATTCACTCGTATAAGACCAATCATTTCGTAATCAAAAAGTAATATCAATCTACTTATATAAATAAATAGATAAGGGAGTGTCCGTGAAATAACGTCGATATGGGCACCCTGCATTGCGGACCGCGTGACGAGCCACGTGCTAGGTCGTCGAGCGTCACGTTGCCGCGCACGTGTCCCGGCGGCGTCAGTGTGACGCAACCGACGCCGCCTCACTCATGCGTCGTGAAAGTGTTTGCGTTAAAACTGAACCGTCATTACTAAAATGAAAACGAAGCCTTCTTTAACTAGCTTTGATAATATCAAACCAAAAACGGAGCCTCTTAATTTTCAAACACACACATTTTTGTTTCACTATTATCTCCATTTGATACAGGTTGATCCGTTATAGGTGCAAATGCTCTGAAGTGGAAAATGCATAGTGATTATTTATGATGATTATTTATTAACAAAAACAGTTTTTTTTTTTAAATTCGAATGACTACATATTAAAATTAATTATAATTTACTATTTGTCCCTGCAGAATTTGTGCTGCCAAATTTCACATTCTGGTATAGCTACATAGTGATCACTTAATATAGAGTGATTGAAAATAGGTGTAAATTCTTTAAAAGCTTGTTGTTTTACACATATAACTGATTTTTTTCTATTATTAGGATCTATATTCTACATTAGCGTCCGCGCCTTCGTATGTATATTTACGTATATTTCCGAAATTTTTTTGGTAATGTTTTTGCATGTTACTGTTTAAGTATATTGATCTATTTAGTAACTTAAATTGTGAATTATTTAAAACTAACTTGAACTCCGCTTATTATATTATTTTTTTAACCCTTTGAGGCACGGAATTTTAGGAAATAAAAATACCCATGTTGCATAGAAATTTTATTTCGTTCAAAATTTAACAAAACTGGTGTGTTATTATTAATAAGGATATACAATGATATAAAAAAATAAAAATTTAATTCTTTTATTAACTACTAAAAATTTTCGGTTTCAACACTTGATGACCCTGTCATATGATGATAAACCTTCCAGCGCAATCGAGTATATTTTTAACAATTGGTAATGGTGTTGCCAGTTACTTTAAATAATAATTTCAGAAAAAAAATGTATGAGCGCGCAACTATTCCAATATTTCCAGGTGGATCGAGAAATGTCCCACCATGCGTTATTACGCATCAAAAAGTTGGGATATTTTTAATACCAGCGTGCCCCAAATGGTTAAATCATTGATGTCTTGTTTGTTTTTAACTACGCCCTAACAATGTTCAGTTTTTAACATTACGTCTCGTGCGACCACTTCCTCATCCCTACTCCATATTTTTTTTTATGACCCCCGCTATTAGGGGCCTCTCGTACCCCTATCTTGTGGTGGGACAGGGTCTTTTTTGGGCAATTTATTTTTTTCACTTAGTTTTTTTTTTTATTTTATTTCCGTTCTCTGCTTCCATTCTTCACATGATCTTTCATTCCATTCTTTTATACCACATTTCTTTCTTACCATTTTGCTCTGTTCGTCTATCATTCTTCCCTTTTTCTTTTTACATTTTTTTAAATTTATATTTTTATTTTACATTTTTTTTACATCCCTACTCCATATTGGCATCATCAGGTTGTACGCCAGTATCTGTACGGCGGTTGGTGTTCACCATATCGATGCATCACGATCGCATCTTGAGTCTCGTCCGTGCAATACACGCACGAGTTCGTGTGACGTGATATTGCTACCACCATATGGACACTGTTATACAGCCCGGAGGTGTCTGTTGGATGGATATATAACCAATCACCCTGTATAGTTTATATTTTCCTTGTGTAACGCGTTTATTTCATTTGCCAATCATTGGAGTCGTCAATGGAATTGTTTACTAATCTGTTAACGCAATCGTTTCAACCTACTTTTCAAAGAGCCATGCTTTATATGTTGAAAAGGATATTAATACATTAAATATGTAATATTTTTAATGAACCAAAGACTTTATTAACTAACTGAACCGAAAAATTGCTTTTACCGTTTGACTGCTAATCAAATTTTTGCAAGAAAGCACGAATAATGCAGGACATATTTTGACTTTATGTGAAATAAAACGCTCACATTTAGACACGTATCAATAAATTTGAATTATTCTTTAACATAACACAATAAACACAGAAGAAAGAAAAGGACCAATATTTAGCCACTTCTGCACATTCAGTGGTAGTAGTGTAACAAAGTGCACCGCCCCGCTGATAAATGCGTATGCGGCAAACAATGCGAATTACACAACTGCCACCGTTAAACCACTCAACACGTGTTTCACCCCTCCACGGGGCATCTTCAGGAGTTATGTTACACCGATTAGTGCCTAACACAAAGTCCAGAGTCCACTAGTCCCAGAGGTACTAATTTTCTTACTAAGGATGGACTTCCCGCAAGGTAACGCCTGATTCCATTAAATATTTAAAACACAGAAGAATCAAGGTCAACGACATTGTTACATAAATTGCTAGTCCGAATTGGCAGTCAGTGGGGTGATGATATCACCCGTGCAGCTGATGGCTGTAGTGCCGAAAGGTTCTCTAGCCTTTTAACCGAGTGAGACGTATATATAAGTCCAATGTAAACAGTATGAAATTACCTTTTTAACCCTTTCCTTACCGCAGTACGTTCCGCCGAATTGACGCTACTGAACCGGGCATCTGCGCCGCGAAGTGTGCACATTGCATGGCGGTAAGCTGATATTCAAATTTTCTCATTCGTGTTACATATTTAAAGATTTTACTGGTATATTAATTAAAAATAGAAGTTAGGATAATTCTTAGTAATTTATTTGGCTGTGATAAATCTTAAAACACAGATCTACATATAAGCCCACATTACAAGGTAGATGCCGTCTAACTCCGGTGCTGGTAACGAAAGGGTTAATTATTTTAAGCATAAATCAAATAAATATAAAGTCAAGTAATCTGGGCTTGTCGTCATTATTTATTCCTATGTCCCCAAGACTGGGCAGAGGGCGTCCAGAGTACGTTGCCATCTCGAGCAGTCTTGAGCCTCGTGCTTTACTTCACTCCACGTTATTCCAACTGCCTTCACTTCTGCAGTTGTCGTCTTTGCTTTCCTTGAGGATTCCATTCTAGGGCTTGCCTCGGTATGTGATCAGGGTCCATTCGGAGCGTATGGCCTATCCAGTTCCACTTGCGGCGTTTGATCTGCTGGTCGATCAGCATCTCACCCCAGCGTTTCCATATATCTACGTTGGAGACTTTCTCTGGCCAGTATATACCGAGATACCTGAGGTACTGACACGTAAAGTAAAAGTAATGGCCTGTTGTGATATACGTCATTCAAAAGAGAACTTGGCTAGTGGTGACAACGTGAAGGAAGACGCAGCGTGGGTAGGTCTACCTCACGGTGGAACAACAACATAGTTAAGGTTGGGGGAAGTTGCTGAATGGGGGCAGTGAAAAATCGGTCATTGTGGCAGGCCTATGACTTTTTCTCCGGGCCCCCACCTCACCACGATCTCATAACGCAAGGTACATCAGTTTCAGTAGTACTATATATATATATATATATATATATATACTAGTATATAGTATAGTATACAGTATGTAGTATATATATATATATATACTAGCTGATCCCACAAACGTTGTTTTGCAAAAAAATATTTTTAATTTTCAATTTAAAAATAAGGGTTGATCGTAGAGAGGTGAAAATGTAGGGTTGTATGTATTTTTGTATGTTGTATCATAAAAAAATAAAAAAAAAAATTCATCAAAAAAAAAAAAATTAAGGGTGAACAACCCTTATCACTTAGGGGTATGAAATAGATAGTAGCCGATTCTCAGACCTACTAAATACGCATATAAAATTTGGTAAAAATCGGTCAAGCCGTTTCAGAGGAGTTCAAGTTCGAACACCGTGACACGAGAATTTTATATATTAGATATACACATATATATCTATATATATACACACACACACTTATATAGATATGTGTGTGTGTGTGTGTGTGTATCCCTTCAATTACAAAAAATAAACTTACATTTAGAGTTGTTTTTATAAAGCATTTATCGAATTCCGATAATGAAGGTTGTTTGCATAAACAACAATAAAATTTTCCACTACGTCGCCCTAAATATTTCTCAGTGACACTGAACCGTAAACAGTATTAAATACTTCACATTCCATATGAATACCTGAATCTATTTTTTTTTTACCCACAGCTGGGACATAAATCTCTGAGAGAATTCTCATCCACGCAGACTCAGGATTACTAGAATCCAGTTTTCTTATAATTTTTTCCTTTTACTAACTCTTCTCATAACAAAGTCTGCAAGGACAAGTATTATTTTTAAAACCATTGATTTTTGTATAGGGTGTATCATACATTAATTGATAGCAAATGAGTTACATCTATAACCAATCATCCTGTATTACCAGCTCATGTTTTATTCTTAAATAGGGAATGCTAAAACAAACTATGGATCTATTGAATGGCATCTACATTAGTAATTTTCACAGATATTCCATCTAAGTGTCTAGTTTTGGCATCAAATAGTGAGACATCGTAGAAAGTGAAATTAGTCATAAAATTAGACTTACTATAAGTCAAGGTAACGCGCATATTCATATAGCACAGATCCAAAACACATTCAAAGAATAGAACACAAATTCGAACAACTCGGAAGATGTTAAAAATATAATATTAACCTAAAGTTATATAAACTGTGTTTCCTTAATCTAAATGCATAAAAAATTATTCGAAATTTGAAATAAAAAAGACAATAACATCTTATATTTAAGAATGTTTAGTCTATGGTCGTTATATATAAGGAAAATCAATAACTTCATAATTAATTATAAAATTTTCAATATTATATATGTATCATTAATATTCACAACACATATTTTTCATTAAATTTTAAAATTATAAATTTTTGCTCATGAGAAATTAAAAAAAAGTATAATAGAAGAAACAAAAACGATATATTCAAATGTTATGCGTCATAAAAAATTATAAATAATTAATCATATAGGATTTCAGTGTTAATAAAATATTATTAAAAATGAGAGACTGAATTCTCTCATATTTAATTCATTATAAATTGGACACATATAAAAATAAAATTTTAATAATAACGATCATTTAGACGGTATTCCAATTTGTTTATTGAATTTAAAACATTTATCAACATAAAATAGCAAAAATAAATCTTATATAAAACCTTGATAGAACGAATGTTACATGCGACGAACACGATTGCCACAGAGTAAAAATGGACAGACAAACAGTTTTAGTCTGTGGCTGTGTGGTGTGTGCGTATGTGTGAGTGGACGTGAGTTCGGGCGTGCGGCGGCACGTGACCGCGGCGAGGCGCGTAACGGAATTTATATCACATTATCGGACATTCCGCACGTGTTGTCCACACGTTTCTCATTAAAACGGGTAATATGATTTTTTTTTCTTCAATTACGTATTATATAGTTTTGTTAAACCATGATCTATGTCAACTTTTTTGGTTATATCAATATTTTGCTTCTTTTCAGCCCATAGACGCCCACTGCAAGATATAGTCCTCCCTCGAAGATAACTATAGGGGGATATAGCATAATCGCCACGCATGGCAAGTTGGTTAGCGATCGTATTGTGTACATTTTGTCTATTATCACTTATTTACTAAAGATGCTTTCGAAAAAAAAATCTTTTTCATAACAAAATATTTTGTAATTATCAGAAACTTTCCAATTTTTTACGAAGAATATTTTTTATTAAATATCTTATACACTCTTTTTATAAAAAGCACATATCGATTTTACAACGTAGATATATTTTATACTGATTATCCTGTTATTAATATTTTTTTGTACTAATGCGGTTTAGATTAGATTTTCTGTGGTCGCCCACGTCAAATCCGGTTGAACAAAGAATATCAGTAACAAGGAAAAAGTTGGTAATATTTTCAAGTATTAACTACCCTTAAAATTGTCATTCAACTGGAGATAAGCGTATTATACTTTAGTCTCCAGTCGCATAAAATAAAAAAATAAAAGTTTTATTGCTGGCTAAAAATTTATATAAAGAAGTTATTATAAGAGGGGTTTCCCTTACTCAGCTACGTATGAAGCAATATACGCTTCAACGATTACCTACGTGTTAATATAATATCACAGAATGATAATGCAATAAATTTAAAAACTTTATCAAATATAGATTAGTAAAGAATATCCGGCTACAGGGGAAAAAGATTTAGTATTGATAACACAGCTTTGATATGAATTGCATAGCAAAGTATTAAAGAGCAAACCTCTCTAAAGGCGATAAAAAAAACCAGACAGTTTTTTTTTTTGGTTTTTCTCAGGTCAAAATGCTTTAGGAACTATTTTAGCATTAAATGCAGCGATATTTTTCACTTGTCATACACAAGTGATGAATATAAATGGATATTTTCATTATTACTCTTAAATGATAATATTGAAGAGTTAATATCAGTGTTATCATTTCAAAACAACCGGATAATTTTTAAACTGTGTCATGCAGTTTTGTTAATTATCTTTCAAATAGCTTTTTTTTATAAAACATAAACTCTCTACTCACTTACGCCAAAGGGTTGTAGCCCTACCAAAAGATGATAAGTTTTGGTCCTTTTTCAAATCCAATTGGAAGGCAGGAGTGTTCATACACTATGTTGCATTCGTCCAACAAATCAAAAAATGCCCAACTTATTTCATTGTTTATTACACGAGCTAGCTGCGATTACACGGAGGGAAAATATTAGTTTAGCCTATGGCATGAGAATAAATGTAATTGTCACTTGCACATAATTTAAAAACGCAGCCATGTGTAAACACATCTTTATATTTTTTTACAATAGTAAACACAAGATCATCTGTATGTATCACAAGATCATGTGTATCATATGTATCTTTTTCCGGTCTGTTATACAAGATACGTCAAGAGTAAGTAGTTTTATATATATATCTATATTTTTTTTAAAAAATATACGGCCTGTTTTGATTTATTTAATTTAATGCTTTTTATTGTACACCTTCCAAAACTAACTAAATACATACATTTTAATAGCTTAAAAAGTACAAATGACGGTCTTATCGCTCAAGCTCCTGTCATAGATTTAAGACAGGGAACATGAGGCCTCCAAAACAGGAAAGCAAAAAAAAATTTTAGAAGCGGGTAGTCTTCACATAAAATACTTGCAAACATGCATACTCCCTCTTTTTAAAATATAAATCATCAAGTTGAAGAAAAACATCAAATTGTTACCATTATTTATTATATATGGTCACCCTACTTGCACCGTTTTGTCCGTAGGACAATGGGCATTAAATACTGATTCACCGCAACCGTTTCTATCTCTATTCATGCAATGTAAACGTTTTTTTTTATAATATTTCACAATAAATACATTTATGGATTTTTTATATTTTAAATACATATTAATATTCATTGGCTTTTATTTCAATGACAGCGAAGGTCAATATGAATTTATTCGGTGAAATAGTGACAGAATTTTTTTAAATATTATGAATATTTTAATTTTAAAATAGGAATATAACGAATTAAGAACGTTATTTTAAAAATTAAACACGGCGTAAGAATTGTTTTTTAATATTCATATCATATATTTTTGGCCAGTCCCTGCAACGATATTTTTATTTCGATTTAATACACAATAATTATATGATAGCAATAATTATTAGCAAACAATCACTAGTAAATTATAACTTCATTTTAATTTTTAATTCGCTTTTACTAGGTACACTTAAAAATATTCCGTGTTTGTTAAAAAAAAGAAAGAAGTATCTATTGTGTGATATTATTACTCGGCTAATAAGGAAGAATATTACGTATTTAAGCGAATCAAGTTAAATGTTTCTTGTAAGAGATTCCGGGAAGTATCAAACAATTTCGTGAAATACGACTGACAAAACGTCACATAGGTAGTGCGAGACAGAGATAGTGCTCTAACGAAGCCGAAATAAAAAAAAATAAGATTATCTCTTTCCAAAGGTCGATGTGCAATATTTATCGCCGGTATTGTACTACTATTTCACTAGATTGCAAGGCTCAAGGCCTCCCAAGAGGGTACCTAGGCCAGGACTGCCTTTTTTATCGACTATAGGAAAATATAAGTATAGGTCTACGATGCTACATACTTATCTAGGAGAAACCTATTTTCTCTTGACTTTAAGACTTCCAAGTTATGTTAAGTTGAAAACAACGACGCTTGTATGTTGTTCCATACCTTGACTGTTCGCACTATAAAAGTTTAAAAAAGTGAAGATTCTTCCTGCTTCTTCTTCATAACTATAACACGCTGCGAAGAAAATAATTATAATAATAAGTTGACGATTAAGAAGAGTAGTAAAGACGCCAATGTTGAATATATTAATTTTATCTTTATCTTTTAACAAAACTCTTGTGTCCTCTATTCCACAGTGTACAAATGTCGTGAATCCGTACCACTTGTTGTCCGATGGAATAAATGAGATGGTGGAATTACTTCATGTAACTCCAATGTACACTCTTCCATCACGTAAATTCACGTAATTTTTGAAAAATATCCGTAAGTACAGAGGCGTCTCTAACTGATGTATACACACACACAATTTTATTGCACTACATTGCCTAAGTAGTGTCGTAATGGCGGGGAATTGAATTGAACGTGATACGAATCCGTTACGCAACCGAAGATAGGTAAGTTATTTTGCAAGAACATCAATGATTCAGGTGTGAGAGTATAAAATTTCAGTAAACAAATGTCAAATATAAATTAGACCCAAAATTATATAATTTATACCAATATTATACTAATTTTACACGTTCACTTGATATTAAGTGGTATAGTCATAACATTTTTTTGACTGCACTTTCATTGCTGCCCAAATGGCATTTGCAGATTCCGCGGCTATAAGGTGGCAGTGCGCCTATTTAACCTTTTAAGTGCCATAAGTCCGCCGGCTACCTCACGATACCCAACAATAGGTGCCGTGAGGGCCGCCGGCTACCTCACAATTTTTCATCTGTACATTTAAGGAATATTATTTTTTTCCGACCCTCCGATAATTATTAGCTTCATAAGGCACCTAGCAACTGGATCATGGGACGGTATACGATTTGCAGCATGTTTTAGAAGCGGTTACCACGGGTGCCAATGAGACCGCGGGCGGCCTCACTTTTTATATAAAATTTACATTAGAATATGTATATAGAAACCTTTCTTTGTATTGAATTCAAAATTTATTCATATTTCTAAGCTGGATTTGATAACTTATCGTGTTTTCTGTGTTACAAAAACGTGACCCGCCGGCGACCTCATGGCACACCGAGTACTCTGTTGCCTTTAAGTGCCATGAAGGTCGCCGGCGGTCTCAGTACATAATGATATACATAATGTGTTATATTCATTCATAGAATGTAAAGATCCCAAATTTTCACATAAGGAAAGCCTACACTTGATATTTCCATTTGGCACCTGGGGAAGTCATAGCAAAAACAGCTTAGCAGTTAGAAGGTTAAGACTTCTTTTTAAGTGGCATTTCTCGAAGGCTCCCGCGGAACCTCAGCTCGGGCCCACTACCATCACTATTTTACCGAATTGAGAAGCCTCCGACCTCTTAGATCGCTTCGGTGAAGGGTAGTACTAAGTTCAAGGTCTCCCAGGAACTGACCTCGGCTTGATAATCGAAGAGTGATAGCCCCAAAAGATGCCTTATCCACCCTATCACCGTTTTGGAATTCTATTTAGGCATGAAAGTGCCGATCCAAAAAAAAATATTGTTTTCAAAAGCGCGACAAAAATGGCACTATATTACAGCGTGTATAGTGAAGACATCACTAAAAATAAATCTGTATAATTAAATTGTCTATTTCAAAAATACATGACAAGTACAGGTGCGATGACAGCGTCCGAGCGTCATCTATGACTAGATTTAGTCGACCTGCAACCCACAGATGCGACGTAATAGTTATTATTATGATAATTCATAACGTAGTCATGGTCAGTACACGTGTCGTACCCACACATTAATATATTCAACTCATTTTAGGCACAAAGAAATGTAAATGTAATCTTATATGAATAAGTATTGCGTATAAAATAAATGCTAAATGTTACTTATATAACGTAAATAATAATTGGTATCGTAACAGGAAAATTAAAATTTATTATCAATGTAGTTTTATTTTACGTTAACTGCAGCATTTTTGACTTACTGCTCCCCCCCTCCCCTGCCCTCCTAATATCATCACGATGACTTATCTTGCGCTGCATCTTAACGTTAACTATGTCGTCGTAGTCGTGGTTCGTGGTCGCTTTGATCACTTGATCATCTTTCAATCAGTGACTCTCTGGATGACCTTGTACATTATTAAACCCATCGTATATAACATTTCGACAAATGATAAATTATTGCATAATTAATTAATGAAGTTTAAAGAAAAAATAATCATTAATAATTTAATCAATGGAAATTTACAAATCGTTGGGAATATAATGTTCGTAAATACGGGTAAATTTCCACAGACGAAAACAAAAAAAAACGAACGGTGCAAGGAGCGCGGGCTGTCAGGCGATACGCGAACGTGATCGCGGCGATGTTTGTGTGAGTGAGTTGTGTACAAGAGAGAAACATGTGGGTGTGTGCACGCGGTCACGTTCCGCGCGGCGTGTAGAGGCCGGCGCGTGCAGCCACCGCCCCCTGCCCCTCAAGCCCCTCTCCGCGCTACAATCAGTCGCCCCCCGCGGAACTCATCGCCCCGCTCTACCCCGCGTCGGTCACGTGTCGGCGAGCTATTTTCGCCGCTGCTTTCGCGCACGGCGTGTTGCTCCGATATAGGAACGCGTGAATTTTTATGCAGCTCAAGACCCGTGACCTTGAAAGGCGGAGTTATAATGAACTTTGCGGGTTGCCTGCAAAAATATAAAGGATTTTTTTCCTAAATCAACCTTCTTTATATTATATTTGCGATCCTAGTGTATCGGGGTAAGTCTAATTCAACCAAGCTGAACTACATTTCTCACCGTCCTCTCAACATAAACTACGAATAATTCTTGGGAGACAGTCAGATTTAGGTTAAATTTACATTTATTTACTAGATATAATTTCTTCTATAACAAAGAACTGACAATACCTAGACAATAAGTTAATTTTAACTCTTTTATGCAAATATGTGCCGATTGACTATTTGCGTGTCTCCGTTTCGCGTCGAACGTTGAAAGGCGTACACAATGAATCACGTGTGAAAGAATAGACTTTATTAATTTATTTTTTACTTAACCTATCATTCTTTTTATAAACTATTTATTATTAATATATTAATAGTTTATAAATATATTTTAATGTGCGTTTTTGCTTGAGTTTATAATAAAAAAAAATAAAGTGAAAATCGCAAATGTCAAAATTTTAACATGGCTTTCTTTGAAGTTTTTAGGTTATCTTTAAAATGTAATGTAGTTCAAGATAATCTTGAAGTAGATAATGAATCTTAATCAAATATAGTCTAAACTTAGACTTTGATAGTCAGATGATATTTTAGAGTGAAATTTCTTTAATATTTATTAACTTGTTGGTGACTTAAATTTAAATTTGATATTAATAACAATTGTCTAAAAATTGTCACGTTTAATGCTTATAGCGTTTTAGATGTAATAATTTCATTTAAACCTTGACAGAATTTTCAGTTGCCCTGTTAGGTTATAACTCATAAACTGATTATTATTTTTTATAATCTTATTATAAAAAAATAATATTTGTTGTTTTTTTTTTTTCAATCTGTCAAATACATATAGTAGAGATAAGGTTAAATGCAAAATCACATGACAGTACTGCAAATTCTTAATGTCTTTTCATTTTAAATAAAAAAAAAAAACGTTTTTATTCATTATTACCATTTTTACTTCCGTTGATACAACCACACGTGGATGGTTATTTCAAGTTCAGCGTACAATAATTAGGCTAAGATTTTTTTAGCTTCGTTTTCGACCGCTGTGCTTGAGTCCTTTTTATCACCAGCGGAGAATTCGGAAATTCCAATTTTCGATGGTTATATTAACGAAATAAAATAAAGAAGTATGTAGCAAAATTAGTGTTGCCATAGGAAGTATCATCGTGATATAACGATATATTTACAATAAAACCTGTTGGAAGCGGCTTGAATCCAGTCTCGATAACTTTAACAAGATTGTCTTTCCACGTTGTCGACTGACGTCTTACGCTGCATTTGCCGGGCCCTGGTCTCCTGAACTTTAAGGTCACACCGGTCATCTGTTCTGCGCGTTATGTGGTCTGTTGACGGACAATCCGCAGGGCTACATCGGTTGCTTTCTTATGTCTATGAATCTTCATGACTGAGCTGCTGTGAGCTTGCCAATCAAGTCCAGGTCAAGAGACCACGTTTCAACACTCTCAGTCAACAATTGTAGCGCACATTGGTGGTAGATTTTAGTCTTTGAAATGCTTGCCTTTCTTTGGATACATGTTTGACCTCTTTCTCGAAGTTAGACTTGCCTAGTTTTACTTTTTGCCCTCAGGTAAACATACGAGTCTACAAATTCAAAAATCGAACCTGCAACTGATATTGGGATGACTATACATGGACATTTGACATAGTTTCTATCTTATCTGTGTTTATTTTGAAGCCGGCACCAGCTGCGAAACTTTATTGAGGCGTTCTTGCATCTAAATATTAAATTTCTAGTGATTATTGATGTAATAGAAAAATAAGCATGTAAAGAGAAGTTTATTTGGCAGCATTATGTTATAATATAATAAAGCAACAGATTAAAAAAGCATTTAGTACAATAAAAGATCGTACTGAGCAGAAAAAAATCCACAGAGTCAAATCCCCGCTGTGGATAAACAGAGTCCATTCTAGACATGTCTTCTCGAAGATTCCAGAAGATCGGGTGATAAAATTCGAAGAAATAACGCTGTCATTCAACATCGGACTAACGATCTTCATCCGTTCGGTAAAGAAAAGAAAAAATAAATAAAGATAAACTTTATTTAATCAATAAAGTGTTATTCCACGTAATTGTGTATAAAATAGTCTAAGGTTATCAAAACTATGTATAGCAAATTGATTAATCATTCATTTATATTTACATGCATACTGGTAATATTTATTAATTGTAATACATTGATTTTAGAAATAAAGAAACCTAAAAGTTTTTATCTAAGAATTATTATTTATTTAATCATTAGTGAACATATTTAAATGTTTTATTGACTAGTACTATATAAAGTACTAATATATGAACATAAGGAACCTAAAATTATTTTATTATCCTGCTTTAGAACTAAAATTAATCCATAACTTTTTTTATTTTATTTCCCTTTTCATATTCGTTTCGCAATTGGCTTAAAACTTTTAAAAGCGTGTATAGATCATATATAAGCAAAAAAGCTTTGAAGCAATAGCAACCATTTTAATTATCTGTACTATCACATTGAAGCTATATATTCATGACAGCTTTTACACCAATAACCAATTAACCGATATATAAACATTTACTATAAAAAAGTAGGTAAGAAATCTTTAAAATAAAAATTCCAAAGATATTACGTCCAAATTAAATCTTAATAACAATAAATATGCCATTAAAATCAAAATTTTTATTTATATATACCGATATTATTGACAATTATTTACAGGCAGATATAATTTATTTTATTTAAAAACCTAAGTGTATCCGTGTCCGAAATCACGTCGATGACCACAGATAATAAATCATGCGGTAAACAGGGATCGGTTTTTCTTCATATTTGAAAAATTCGTAACGAATATTCATGCATTTTAAAGTTAAAGATTAACCTCACTCGTATGGTTTTATATACATACAGAAAATTTCACGTTTTTTAAGTTTATATTTACTATGATAGTCGACTATACACTTCACTTACTAGTAAATCTTTAGGATGTCTAGATTTGTAATAGAATGCCTACATTGTCAACAAATAGTACGTATTACTGCGTTATTTGCTTTAAATCTCAATATCATAGTACTTTTGTTGTTACAAAAGATCTTTTAATACAAAACTCAATACAAACTGGCAAAATAAACATACAAATAGTTATGCATTTAATAAGGTAAGAATAATAAACGATTGGGCGCTGATGATTCTATAATCACCAATGCAGGACTATACAATATATGTGAACCATATAAATATAATAATAATATAGTTCGTAAACTCTTGTTTGTCTTACATGAAATACTGCGACGTCATAGTAAACCTTCAATAACATGGCATTCACACAAAAACATCCACAGATAACATAATAACTCGACATATTTATAGTTAAAACAAAAAAAATTATAAAAACAACTCACTTGTCATACTTGACTGCATGTCCGTTCTCTTCCCAATAATGTCGAGTTTCCATATTAAAAATTATGTCACGTAATATATATAAATCACAATATCGCCACAATCACTTATAGATGAGACAACACTTTCACCGATCACATTTTATTTTTTCATAAGCACTTTTTAAAACTACTTTAAGTCACTGAAACACATTAACGTCGTATTATTTCACGAGTCGAAATGCTCGGAATCAATACGTGTATATAACTCGATATCAGAGACGCGACTGAGGGAGCCCTGAGCCGGCCGGTCAGTCATGTGACGTCGACAAAACACAGCACGAGCGCTAAAATGTGCCGCGCGTAGGGTTACCTTAATAAACCTATAAACATAATTGAACCAATGTATCGAAAAAAAAATATATTTCTAAATAAAATTATATTTAGATCCCTCGCACGTTATCGGTCGCTTAAGTAAAAAAACAATTTGTCAAATATTATTCCGCGCAAATTAACAACCCTAACTTTAACCACATTACTGGCCACGTGAATGTTAAAATAATTTTACGACAGACGTAATTAAAAAAGTTTCGGGACGTGGAAACCTTTTTGTTTTTATTCCTAAAATAAAACAGTTTTAAATTGTTCACTTATTAATTGATCTTGTTCAATTTTTTTCATGACATTTTACAGAGATTGTTTTTTTTACATGTATTTGGATTAAATACGCCATATTGGACGTTCACAAATGCAATTTTTTGACATTCACATTTTTCCCGCGTTTGAGCTTGCACCAACTAAGCTAATACATTTTCTCTTCTATCGGATTGAGACTAGAATTAGACCTTAAGAGCTTTCAAAAAGATTTCAAATTGAGTTGTCAAAACGCGTATCAAATTCACATTATATTTTTTTTAAAATAAGAAGGCATTTTTTAAAATTAAAAGGAAATTATTTTTTTTAAATAAGAACTTATACGTTCTTTTAAATCGTCGATAATTCTTGATATTATAAAAATGACAATATTGACAATCCGGAAGTAAGTTACCACCAGCAGAGAATGTTGATCTGATGATAAAGCCGAACAGAAGATCGTTTTAAATGAAATTTAACAATGTTTGAATAAAATATTGCTACGATAAAATTTATTTAATTCAATTTATATTTTAAATGAAGATTTAAAAATAAGAAATGGAAGGACTAACATATTTTGTTACACTTAATTATATATGCATACACTGAGACCAATGGAATATTTGTTCACTTTTGAAGACGAAATTTAGGCGTTACGAGTTTACATAAGGGTATGCGGGTGGGTGCTGAACTGGGAACTATGAATTGCTATTATTGTGTAATTAGTGTAAATTAAAGATTTAGTATACATAAAGAAGTAATTCTTGAATGTTTATGTTTATTTACTGGATGGATATAATTCATAAATAAAAAATGCTATGCATTTTAGGTCCCTTTATTTACGGGTAGGCCTAGGCCTTGTGAAGAGTTGCTAGGCCTAGGCCTCCCGTAAAGATATCTTTGGGAGGATATACAATAATTCCCTCACTTAGCATACGGGTTGGCGATTACAATGTGGTATTATAGTACGCAGAAAAAGCTACTGACGATCTTTTGGAAACTTTTATAAGCAGTGGCAATTCCATATATTTAATACATTTTTGTATACAAGTCGAACCTGCGACATACGATCGCAAGTCTGTCCTCCACCGCTAGGCAATCAATGATCTCAATTTTCGTAGAAGTAAATGAAATTATAAATATCAAGTTTTTTCATTATGGCGATACTATAAAATTGCGGTCATTGTAAATGACCCTATGTGGATAATCATATGAATAACGTAAGGCTTAACAGGTAGGCTTTTTTTAATGATCTCCGTTTTTGGGAATGCCTTCTTCTCCTGCCATATGTGGGGCAGATACGTTACATTTCAGGTAAATACATTTTTCAGTTTTTATAATTTTCATTTATCTACTTTATTTTCTTTACAATATATTATGTATATACATGCATACATATATATACATTGCTATACACATATCTCTGTATAGTAATGTATATATTAAACTGCCCTCTTCTTCAGGTCTCTCATATCCATCCAAAGGTCTGTCTGTCTGGTAGGGATCGCGTCGAGCGATAAAACTGCCTCTTGTACCTAAATATTGTTTTTTTTTTCAGTTATTATCTGTGGTGTGCAATAAAGTGTAAATAAATAAAATTAAAATAATCTTTCATGTCTTCCATTTATACTTCACGTTTTCTTTCTTTATTCATTTGCAAATCTTCTTCCATACATCGCCTTTTTTACACAATTATTATTACATTATTTAACACGTAGATTAAAGTAATTACATATAAATCATGTATGAACATTTCAAGACGCAAAATAAAGGCATGTTTTATTATCTGTGCACATTCAGATAAAAGGAAATATAGATTTCATCGGGCGCTTTCTTTATTATTCTAGAACAGATGGTTATGATATTGCGTTCAATATTTAGAGGACTGTTGTTAGGCAGCGGGACTGAGCACACTCGGTGTTTGGCACTAATCGGTGTAACATTACTTCAGGGGATGCCCCGTGGAGGGGTGAAACACGTGTTGAATTAACGGTGATAGTTGTGTAATTCGCATTGTTTGCCGCATGCGCATTTATCAGCGGGCTGGCGGGCGTTGCACTTTATTGCACGACTACTGCTACATAGCAGAAGTAGCTATATATTAGTCCTTTTCTTACTTAGAATGTATTTGACATTACTTTTGATACCATGCATTATAACTCACAGTGGGCACATAGCTAGCAAAGCGGATGACGGCTAGGTCTTTTAGGTTATGGATAGAAGTCCACGGTCCGGCAAGTGCAGCGCTGGACATTCACCCATAAAACGGACATACGAATTTTAATAGGTCGGAAGATTCAAGCCACTTTCAACCGGTCTTATTGGAAATCTATGGGGGGACACCTACACCCAGCAGTGGTCATCTTATGACTGAAATAAAAATGACGATTAAAAATAATTATTTAGTAAATAACAAAAAAATGTGTCAGTAGCTCTTTATGTGGTTAGTCTCGCTTGTCCCACGCCCACGTCTCAGCCACGCAACACGCATGATAACGTTACAAACGCGATGTGTCTAAACCTTTGAACGTATAATTTATTTATCTTAAAACCACTATCACACGTAATGTACCGTTGTTTTTCTTTTTGCGTAATCGTGAGTTGGCAAATTTAGTAAATTATTTTTAATTATTATTATATCTTAAAAACCAACGGATTTTAGGTTTTTAAATTATTAGCTGACCGAATAGAAGTCGACCACGTCGCTATGAATTATCAATTCGAAATTTAAAAATTAAAAAGTCATTTCAAAATCAATACTTAATCAGAAATGAGAAGGTCTGTAGAAGAACCAAAATAACCGATCAGATCGAAGAATTGCTGGTCTGAAGTTGCAGTAGCTGGGGCAAATAGTTTGTGCTACCGAAGAATGTTGATGCCCAAAGGTTCTCGAGTGGCGACCACGAACCTATAGACGCGGCGATGGTTGACTATCCTCTAGATCAGTGATTCCCAAAGTGGTCTATATCGAATCCTAGGGGTCTACGTCAGCGAAAAAAAATTGGGGGTCCATGAAATGAAAATGGGGGTCCACGATAGTGGATCTCAACACATACACAGGTAGTACCTATTTACATACATCATACTATCTTATAATATCAAAACATTTACATTATTTATAAAGTACCTATGAGGTAAAAAAAAATATTATATATGTTTATAAAATTGTGTAAGTTGTAGGATGTTGGTATTCGCTTTGTGGTCGCAATATATTTTGAACTTGTAAAAACCTGAGAGTCGCAGTCTCAGAGCTTCGCTACCTTGCACTGACTTGTTCAATTCGTCACTCTATAAATACGAATGTGGGACAAATACGTTTATTCGTTTCCTGAATCTTGAAAAGGAAAGTGCTAAGAAAATAATAAATAATAATTTATAGTTTATTTTATGTTTATTTAATGTTACGTATATGACACAAAATTTTATTTTGAGTAGTATTAATTTAAATTCAATTAATAAATGTATAAATTAACATGTGTTTTTTTTTTACTTTAAGTTTTTAACACTAAACTTCACTACAGTTAGAAATTTACAGGAAATCAATATCAGGTAAGTAGGGGGTCTAGCCAACACGGAAAAACATTGAAAGGGGTCTACGACACAAAAAAGTTTGGGAAACTCTGCTTTAGATGAACTAAGGCATTATTTAAGGTCCCGGGGAAATCCCCGGATACTGGCAGCGGCGATCGGTCACCTTTAACTTTTACGGGAGGCCTATAGCTTGCAATGGCAAGTTGAAAAGAAGAAGAACAATGACAAAACTTCAAGACAAGAGTGAATAGGTTTCTTCTAGACAAGCATGTAGCATGGTAGACCTCATCATCGCTTAACATGAAACGAGACTGGTCAAACGCTTCCCCTATAAATAATAAAAAATACACGAAAACGACTTCACCGATTTTGTTAGATTTTTTTTATAATTTTCTTTGTGAGACATCTTGTAGTTTTCTAAAAAAAAATATCAATAATTGCGCACAAAATTAAATTAAAACAAAAATTATTATCGTATTAAAGGCATTCAAAAGTTTACTTTGCATTACGTATATTTTACAGTTCTCTCGCTGCAAATTTGTATACATAATATAATTTACTGTCATATATATATATATATATATATTATTCCTAGCTTTTACGACTTAAATATATACGCTTTTTTCACTGATAAGGTTTTTATGCAGCCATTGTGATAATTTGCCATCAGATGGCGCTGCAACTTGTCAACTTGGTAGAAGAATCATATGCGGCAACATCGCTTCCCTCTTGGAAGATGACGAGAGACGTCACATTTTCTCACGTTTTTATAGCCAGGTGGTAAGAGAAGTAATAAAGCGCAACAAGGCTGAAATAAAATAAGGAGAAGATGCGAAGTGTGATATAAAAATGAAGTAAAATTGTACTATGAAAGTACACCTATCCTCCGATTGACACGGTACTTGTTTTACACGTTTTCGGTTTTACACGGTTTTCCAAGTAAGTTTTTTTTTGTTTTAATAACCGATTTTATTACCATCTCCCATAATGTAAATATTTCTGCTTCAAACATCGAATCGGTACAGATAACTTCTAGTGATGAAAGTGACGTCGGACTTTCGATTCCGAAAAAAAAGAATGAGAGTAATTTCTGACAGTGATAAGGGATAATAAAACACCTTTGGTTTTATTTTTTGTTCTTCCGTTTCATACTATCTTCCTATTCAAAGAGTATCACTAATCGAAAATCTCTTGCACGACGTCATCGAACCCATGATCTTCTTTCAAAGACTTCACTATTCACTTTGTCAAGGTTTCCCGCCAACATGGTGATTGGTTACGGTTGTATCAGATTTAAAGCAGGCTATTTCAATTTCTTTCAACTACGGTATGGTACACTAGGGTGTCCGAAAATATTTTTATGCGATATAATGAATAACCTAATAATAATATAGCAAGAAAAAGCCTTTTCTAAATTCAGATTAATACATATTAAAATTTATTATTGTTAACTACATATCCTTACAGACATTGTACTGCCAAAAGTATAGTAGATCTCTCATTCCAATAAAATATAAAAAAAACCTGTAAAAGTTTTTATGCTTATTACCAATCACCCTGTATAAAGATTAATGTTGTCAATGTGCGAATATAGTGCGCGTTCAACTTTCATTTATTTTGTCCGGAATAATATATAACATAATATACAGATGCTGAGTTTCATAGTAATCAGTTGAAAAGTAAGGATGTTGACAGGTTTTTTTTTTAAATGTCTCCCGTTTTTGGCGGCCTCTGGTTCCCCGTTATCATGTTTTTAGGATAAAGACTTAGTTTACAAATATTTTTTTCATCTTTCTCTTTTAATACACACTCTCTCTTGTCCATCACTGTTTCTTGCTTCACATTTTCTATCATTCTCACAGCATTTGTTTAAATTTCATTCGCGCATTGCCTCCCATCCTTCGCCACACTTCTTGAAATATTAAATTTACGATTTACTTTCTATATTTTTTTTTACATTTCCTTCAATATTTAATTTAGTGATACTTTGCATAATACAATTTTACTTAATTTTTATCATACTTCGAGTCTTCTCCTTACTCTACATCAGTTCTGTTCCGCTTTATTACGTCGTTTACCATCTTGGTACAAAACCGCGAGAAAATGCGGCGTCTCTCGTCATCTTCCAAGAAAGAAGCAATGTTGCCGCAAATGAATCTCCTGACAAGTTGCAGCGCCATCTGATGGCAAATTATCACAATGGTTGCATAAAAACCTTATCACTGAAAAAAGCGTATTTATTTAAGTCGTATAAGCTAGGAATAGTCTCAGTAGTGTTTTTAAGTGTGCAATGTCTTCTTTGCCAATATCAAACAATTTCAATAATAACTTTCAATCAGGTGTTAACAAAATATGTGTATTGTAGGCTATAATAATCAATTTTCAATAATTTCCATCGACAATGCAGTCGCATCGACATATATTCTCATGGTTCAATAATAAAAAATTATAAGCGCCATCTGGTAACGATTTATAACAATACGGATAGCACCTCTTATATAAAAATATATATTTAACCAGAAAATAAATATGTATATTATATTTTACCTGACTGATTTTGATGGCAATAAAAAGTTTATATTAAAAAAAAGAAACTTGTTACTCAAATTTTGTTTCAACTTATTTTACAAAGATTTACCATATATGGTAATAATAATTTCGTATTAGTTCGTTGCTGACTGTTCCGTACTAATATATAAAAAGAAACTATTGTGGAAAACTGCCCCACTGAGTAATTGAGTTTTTTTAAAGGGTTTAATCAGGAATCAAATGCAAATTTGAACTACAAGTATTTAGTTTTTTATACTATAAATAAAGAGATGCGTGTTACATGTTTTAAGGGTTTTTTTTGCAAAGATCTATTATTTTCTAATACAAATCAACAAATCTCACTGCCGAAATAATCAAAATTTTAAAAAAGTTCCTTATGTTTAATCGTGAATTACTTTTTGGTTAAAATAAATAACTGAAAAATAATTGATTAAGTTCTATCCAAACTTGGTGATATTAGCTACAAATAAAACCATTGACATTAAATAAACAATGATACACAGCAAAGAGGTGTTTTAAGAACCAACTTATGTTTCAATGATCGTGCTATCATAAGATAAAACAATCAAAGGCTTATGGGTTCACAATTATTTAATTTTAATATAATAATATGATTTAAAATAGCGTTTTTCGTTATTGTTTAAAATTTATTTCAAACATTTTTATAGGTAGCAATTATTTTAATGCGTTCATTGCTGTCATAATTACGTTTGGTTATTTCAAATTAAGTGTAGATTTAACATTAATATTTGCTGTTATATTTCATTTTAATGATGGCAATTAAATTTATTTAAGAATTTTTGAATATTTATAAAGTGCCATAATTTATAAAAACTTATTCCGAACAGAAAAATATACAAAATAATCTGTAAATTTTGTAAGCTCAGTTATTTTAACTAAACGTTGATAGTGATTGTCAAACCCACCAGCAGATTTCTGAAAAGGCGTCTAAAGTATTACTTTTTTTGGATATAATATTGCAGTGTATCTTTAAAAAAATGTTAGCTTTGATCAATCGTATCCTTGATTGGATTAAAAGCTTATTCTGGAAGGAGGAGATGGAGCTCACGCTGGTCGGGCTTCAATATTCGGGGAAAACTACTTTTGTTAACGTCATAGCAGTATGTATTACCACAAAACAATGATTTGTATACTTTTCGCTTACTTGTGCACGACTCATCCTCAACGCTTACACCTCGAACGATTTTTTTATTACTAATCTCAAAACACCGGCACTCTTCAGTATAACTATACGTATTATAATATTTAGTAAATAATATATATTATAATAAATATTGTATGTTTTAGAGCATACCTACGTAATTGAAAATCGTGTTATCATTTCTATTTTTGTTTTGAAATTATCCTATCACTATTTCTATCAATACTCAAAACATTCATGCTTTATATCTCATATTTTATTATAATGGTAGTTTAATTTCTTATGTAATATTATTTTACTGTGTAACAAGTAATTATTACATATAATTAAAATATTAGAATATTAAATAACACATTAATATTTTGATTAAAGAAGGTTACAATACAATTTAGAGATATTTTATTAAATATCCATGAAAAATATTTGAGAATACAATAAAAAATCGAATCTGAAATTTTAGATTTTTTTTCAATTTGTGTTTGTCCCTTACAATCTTAAGATTTTTTACCTTCTTTATAATTATTGCACTTTAGAAACTTACATAAAATTTATATTTAACTTATCATTTCTATCTATTAGACCAAGTAGAGGTATTTTAGCAATTTTTTAGTGCTGTGTCAATTCAGTACTCATGATATAAAAGTGCAAGCATTTTGTATAGCTTAAATTTCTCAAAGTAATCGACCAGTAACACTATTTTGACATATTGTAGTTATAAATAAATAACTGTCATAATAATGTATAAGGGTAATTTTACTTATTCAAAAACAATAACAATTAAATTTTCTTTCTCTAGTTACATATATGAAAGCATTTTTATTATGACAAGATAAGCAAGCTATTGTATGATGAGTCATAGAGGCAACTAAAACTATTTACTTTGTTACAATGTTGCAGTGACAGCCATAAAAACAAAAGTATATGTTGGAATAAAACAAATAAAACAAATGTAATACTAAATAGGGTGATCTAGTAATGGTAAATAGTATGTTACATTTACTTTAAACAATTTGAGATTTGCAGTGTCTTATTAGTGCATAAACTGTTCAATACAATGTTTTTTGTAATAATTTATTTATGTGTTGGCTGTTTGCATATACAACCAAACAATTAAATAATATAATGTAGCAACCTCCTTGTAGAAAATACTTAACCTCTTTTGTGTGAGCATTTTGAATTTAGAATTACTTCCTCTATGAATAACAAGACAATCAAAGCATTCTTTATATTATATTACATCTGTTTAGAACCATTTGCTTATTCATTTGCCTACATATGAATATGGAGGCTTTGCAGTAATGATTGTATATTTTGGGTATGTTCTCAATGTGTCTCAAGGTGTATTAGTATAGCTATAAGTTAAACTAAGTTGAGTAAGAGTGCTGCTTCAAACCTCCACCATTTGAATAAGTTGGCTGCAAGTTATTATGTATGGGTCATAATGTAAATGATGAAAATAATAGAAAATTACTTTAAGATGTAATAATAAAAATCTGATGGTCAAACTGATTGAATTGATTCTTGGCCAGTGGCACCAAACAGTTTTTTTGTCATATCCCAGTTTAGCCTTTCTAAAATCTTTTGATAAAGCATACATAATTGTTAAAATTAAAAAAAATCAATTATTCACTTATGTGTTTATTGGTAGGATTTAGGAAGAAATCACTGTAAGTAAATTTACAAAATATAATGAAAAAACAAAAATCAAATTCTAAATCTGAAATCCTTGCCCTTGATACTTAATGCACAGAAATCTTTATATCATATTCCTATTTCTTTATTTATAATATTGAATCTAAATATAGTTAAAAATGAAAAATGTGCACAGTAACAATAGTTTTCTTGAAGGTTGAGTTTTGTGTATTTGATTTCTGTTTCCTCCGAAAATCATGAGTCAACTGAAAATATATATAATTAATTATTTACAACAATTATTTGAGAATTTGTCTTTAACATTAAATTTTGCACCGCATTCTAACATTGTAATTAAAAGGCCTAGAGCAAAAAAGTGTTTGTGTCATATTTCAAATTGCCTCCCTTAAAAATCAAATAGCCTCCCTGTGGTGCACAGGGCCTGCATGAAACACTTTCCCAGGCCTGCTTAAATACTGGCGATGTATGTCAAATGACAGTTAAGCAAAAATTTTGTCTAATATATAAAATTCTTGTGTCACGGTGTGCGTGATTGAACTCCTCTGAAATGGCTCGACCGATTTTAGTGCATCTTAGCGTGCATATCGGCCAGGGTGGAGAATCAGACATGTATTTTTTATCCCCCTGAATGTTAAGGGTGGTCCACCCCTTTTTATTTTTTTAAGATACAGCATACAAAAATACATACAACCCTAAATTTTCATCCCTCTACAATCAACCATTATTTTTTATTAGTTTTTTAATGTTTCCTAGAAATAACATACATGGCAAAACAACGTTTGCGGGATCAGCTAGTATATATATATGTGTACTTATTTACAATTTATTGTACACCAACATGACAATGGAAAAGAAATACATCTAGAAAGATATAAAACATGTAAAAGTATAGATAATAAACAAAAGTTCAATAATTAATTTGGAGGTGGTACAACAGGTGGGTTTATCGCTCAAGGCAAACCATAGAACCTTTGTCTTTTTACCAACATTCGGTTTCTAAGGGTGTATTTGAATTAGTTCCTTTAAATATGTCTAGGTACACTGAGTTTGGTTTGTACTTTCAACTCAGTGAAGCTATAAATAGTGAACAATAGTTAATGACAAAAAAAGGGGATGTTCATTAAAATCACTAACTTTGATTGACATTTTTATATGTTTAATTTATTAAATGCAATTATTAGGTAGTGTGAATAAACTACAATTATTATGTAGAATAATTTAAATTTAGATATATAGATAAGAAAGTCATTACCCACATATGTACTCATGTTACAATAGCAATTCATGTATTGAATGAATTGAATGAACATGTTCAATACATTATTCAATGAAATATATATGCATTAAAAAAGGAACAGGCATAGTTGGAATAAATTCCAACTATGACTGTACTTTTTTTATTCATTTCATGATTTCAAGAAGTATATAATATTTTTTTTATTTAGAATCAGAAAAAGTACAAAAAGTGGTGATAGTGATTGTATTTTTAAATGTTTAATTCTTTTTTTAATATGCGTATATTGTTGCCCATGACTCTTATTTAAATTTCAATCAGTCAATTAGTTGAGCATTCTGTTGTTGCTAATTTCGTTACCAATTCTTAATATACATTTATACATATATATATATATATAAATATATATATATATATATATGTATATATATATGTATGTATATATGTATATATATATATATGTATGTATATATGTATATATAAATATATATTTATAAATAGATTTTGTAGGATTTTGTATTTCTCTAGAACTAAGGCAACATAGCCTGATACAATTATGTGCTTTAACAGAAAAAAAAACAATAGTGATACAAATACTAGGGGGACTAGAAAGTAATGTCGTTTCTGTCGACATATTTTACACAAAAGCCATTGATTTTTACCACCATTGAAATTTTGTGTACTAGATGGGAAAAATTTGTTAATAAAGAAGGTGAATATATAATTGAAATAATATGTATGTCACATAAGGGGGCGTAGTCATTTTAGAATGGTAAGGTTAGGTTAGGTTTTCTTTCTCGTTCCCCTCCCCAATCTTTGAGAAGAACAGGTTAGTTTTTTGTCTCATTCATTTTTTTTTTCACTGTCCTTTTCCTTTTTCGTTCTCTATTATGATTCTTCACATAATCTATCGTTCCATTCTTTCATTACACAATTCATTCTATTTTTCTCTTTCGTTCTAATTCTTTTTCATACGTCGCCTTCTTATTTCTTTATTTTATAATTTTGTTTACATTTTTTCATGTTAGGCTAGGTGAGATGGCATAAGGTTGAAAAACAATATTATATAGTTTTAGAATTTAAAGTGAATAATAAAGTCTATTACACAATAATTAATTCATTGTGAGTGAAACTATACAACCTTGAATGTATTCGAACACTGTTGCTGCGTGTTGTCTGACAGAGATAAGCGGTTGCGTATGAATCAATACACCATCTGTACATTCAGCCAGTTTTATATGAGTTTGTAATGATCGATTTATCAACCGTTTATATGTATTAAACCGGGCTGAGTTAGTAGTAGGCTCGTGTCAGATCAGAGTGCGTTTGGTAACTTCCTAACCATGTATTTTACCTTAAATTGTGCACTAAAACACTGTCTCAATGTAAGAGTGTGTTTCAGTGCCATGACCTGATTGGTAAACCTACACTCGCGTATAATGAATGAATTTAAGAAAGAAAAGATGAGAACGTAATTAAAAAAGTGTGAATTATTCTTTATTCCCCGATTGTCCAAGATATGGGGAAGTATGCCAGACCCCATAGAAACGAGGGTCAGAAAAAAACTTGATCTCTCTGGACATCGTTGGAAATCTGACAGTCAGTTAACGTACCATGGGAGGGTTTTGTTCGAGATTTTTCCACGAGATAGAATTAGAAACGTGGAGTTCCGTAAACGAATGGATCTAACTGGTACAGTCCAGCATATGGGCTAGTTGAAATGGCATTGCGCTGGAGGCCTTAAATTTCTAGAGAGGAAACCAGGAACAAGCAAAAGTAGCATAGGACATTTAATCACAAGATGGACTAGGTCAGAGTTCCCCAAACTTTTTTGTGTCGTAGACCACTTCCCATGTTTTTCCGTGTTGGGTAGACCCCCTACTTACCTGATATTGATTTCCTGCAAATTTCTAACTGTAGTGAAGTTTAGTGTTAAAAACTTAAAGTAAAAACACATGTTAATTTATACATTTATTAATTGAATTTACTATCAATGTATGTGCTGAGATCCACTATCATGGACCCCCGTTTCAATTTCATGGACCCCCAAATTTTTTTTCGCTGACGTAGACCCCTTGCAGGTTGTCATAGACCCCTAGGGGTCGATATAGACCACTTTGGGAATCACTGGACTAGATGCAGACATCCAACTGGTACTTTTAGCAATCTATGGAGGAAGCCTTTGTCCAGCTGTGGGCAATTGTCAGATTCGATAGTGTACACGAACATTGGATTTAGTGACCCACTGCCCATCAAGGTTGTATCAATTTGCAGTGCCGATTTAATATAGGAACGGATGTGGTCCGATGTAAAAATAAATTTGTCGCCGTATGAAGTTATTTCTTTGGCCCCAAGGATATTCTACTACCGACAGGCAACTCAACAGTTGTTCTGTTAAATGAAATTTAACAAAAACCATGTAAATTAGTCAAAAAACCAAATTAAAAGCATTTCGTTCAAATAAAAACTCTAAGACTAAGGAAAGAAAGGTCTAAGATATCTTGCGGAACATTATATGTGTAGCTACTACTGCTGCATAGCGGAAGTAGGTATATATTAGTCCATTTCTTAGTTAGGATGGACTTCCGCAAGGTAACGCCCGAATCTATTAGATATTTAAGAATATATAAGACATATACATATATATATATATATATATATATATATAATCTATACCAGAGGTGGACAACCTTTTTTATCAACGGACCAATTAAACTTTTAAAATTTTTTGGCGGGCCGCACATTTAAAACTTATTTATAATATACAAAAATTTAATTTTATAACACATTAAAATAACATAATTTTATTTTAAAATAAAAAAAAATTATAATAGAAAAACGAATGTACCTGAAAATTTTATTGAGAAATTTTGCAACGTTTTTTCGATACAAGCGTATATATAATACGAACGCGGCTTTCTAATCGTGCGTCGCTCAGTTTTGATCGGTGGTTATTATTAATTAACTGTTTTTGTTTAGCATGTACCGTAATTTTATTATAAATAGTTTTATAAAACAATATCGATGAAAGAAAGTTCATAAAATAAATTCAATTTTAGAAATGTGAAATTAAAGTGTCTGTTTATAATATTAAAATAATCGGTTTTTACTACATTTTGTACGAAATAACATTTTTTATTTTTATCTGTATCTCTGTTTATTGCGGGTAATATTTTAAATGATTTTGACAGGACTTATACTGGCAGATAATGTAATAATTTTACTTTAATATTAAGCTATAATTATAAATAAAGCAAAATCGAAAGAAATCGTGCACTGGTTAGGATTTTAATGTGTAAAAAAATCATGTATCGATTATATCTATTTATGATTTCAGTCCGGACAGTTTAGTGAAGATATGATACCGACAGTCGGCTTCAACATGCGAAAGATCACCAAAGGAAATGTCACCATTAAGGTTAGTCTTGATCATATTTTTAACCTTGCGGTCACGTACCATATTTGTACCTCATCTGCAAATCGTAAGTCATCTTTTCCATTACCCACTCATATAATCACTCGTGATATTACTTCATCAACTCACCTCAAGAGAAGGAGGTCCACTCAAGTATTTATCAGACTTAGCGCACCTTCTATTCCTGGTTGACGTAGAAATTGATCTGCCCCAAGTCTACCAGAAGTCAAGAGGATCAAGAGAGCCAGTAATCACAAGTGTAGGAAAGTAAGAAAAGGATCAATATTTAGCCACTTCCGCACATGCAGTGGTAGTCGTGCAATGAAATGCACCGCCCGCCAGCCGGCTGATAAATGCGCATGCTGCAAACAATGCGAATTACACAACTACCACCGTTAAATCACTCAACTCGTGTTTCACCCCTCCACGGGGAGTTATGCTACACCGATTAGTGCCAAACACAGCGAAGTACAAGTGTAGAAATTTAGCCCCCCTATGGCAGGTCTGGTGTTTGATTTATCAATTATAAATCAGCCGTGGAGGATAGTCTTCTGCCGTCACATCTTTCTGATTTCACAGCTATGCAAGACAGATGCTTCTACGAATTTCCCATTGCTCAAATCTCTGCCCTGGGCCAGAGGAACGCCTCAATTAGGCCATGTAGTTTCGTCTTTGACTAAACCTAAGTGACCAGGTCAAGGCTACTGACCCAAAACAATGGTGGGAGGGTAAAGCTTAGACCACATGCACTGAAGGGGATCCAACCAGTGGCTCTATCTTGAATTACCTTTACATTTTTGTGTTACGGGTGTTTTAAAAAAAAAAACGTCGTTCTGTATTTAAAAATGTTTTATAAATAACTGATAAATGACTCAATTAAATGTTGTAATAAATTAATTTCCGTTCTAGTTAAGAATTATATGATTCATCTAAAACTGAGACGACGTAATCAAACACCGCAACGAATAATTGACGTTATACTTTGGTGTAGGCAATTTGTATTATTCATTCAATAAATGTATAAATGAATACCATTTTTGTATGCTTAGAAAGTATTTAACGGCGACACGCTTATTAAAAAAAAAATTGTTCCGAATTTTAAGTTGCCAACCCTGGATTATAGAAACCAATCATGCAAAGATTCGGCTCCGATACCTTGAATCGGTTTTATTCTTCTTAACCCTTAGTAGCCTGATTTACAAAAGTAATTTTTTTTAATATTACTGTGCGTGCTTGAGGATCTAGATGAAGGGAAAAATAGATTTTTTTTTAAATTCGTTGGAAAGAATATTATACAACAGTAAAATACGTACAGCCAACCTATAAAAAAACTAATAGTGATGTGAACATTCGGCTTAAAAGATTGGTATCAAAATTGAAACTCTAAGCTATTAAGGGTTAAACGTGGGGGCAATTGTCTGGTGGGACTCTTCTAGTAATGTCTCTATCACCGAGACACTTCAAGGACAATTCTGAAAGAGCTGTGACATGATATTCACTCTTGATTTTCTGTATGGTTGTCTTTTTCTTCTTGGTCGTTCATCTTTGCTTAAGGTCGCGCCTGTCCTTGAAAGCCTTAGTACAGGATTCGAACAATTGCTACAGGTAACCATGACCAGCCATTCCGAGTGCCTCTGTTATCGTAAAACTGGTTACCCTTACAAAGTCCGCCCTTCAGCCTGTGATCGCCCTATTGCATCTCTTTCCTTATATTTATCATAAAACCAGCCTTTCGAAACTCTGGTTGCCTCCGAGCGGTATGGTCACAGTAGCCCAGAATCCGCTTCTGGTATAGTGAAGAACCTGATACTGGATTTTACATTAATTTGTTTTAATACATGTGTTTATATCGAGCTGGTTCTTTATTTTGAACGTCAAACTCAATAACATGTTTTATTAAGTGTGATAGTTGATATAAAAATATGTTATGGTATATTCTGCGTTATTCCAGGTGTGGGACATTGGCGGACAGCCTCGGTTCCGTTCCATGTGGGAGAGGTATTGCCGAGGCGTCAACGCTATTGTGTAAGTTTCTTTGTATATCTACGTACAGAGATTACCAAATATACAACCAATCAAAATCCCTGCTTTACGACCAATTACAAGTGTCGTTTGTGTGAGAGAGACGGGAGATGTGTGCGACAGAGAAAAGCCTGGAGTTATTACCTTGTAGAGTTCAAAAAGAAAAAATAAATTACTCTAGCATATTTCAGAGTGATCACTTTATACAGGATGTTTTGAAATAGAATTAGAATATTTAATAAATTTAAATCACTATGTTTTTTTTTTATATCTGTAGAAATTATTATGGGTTTCATTTAATAATGTCTACCGGTAATTCTTCTTTTTAATCTTCTACGCATGTAACCAGAACCGGATCACCGGATGTTTCTTTATTGGTATGAGTGAGATGTGTGGATGGACTGGGCGCAGGTACATGGTGGACGCGGCGGACCCGGACAAGATCGAGGCTTCGCGGAACGAACTGCACAGCCTGCTGGAGAAGCAGCAGCTCACCGGCATCCCAGTGCTGGTGCTGGGCAACAAGCGTGACCTGCCGCACGCGCTCGACGAGCACGGTCTCATCGAGCGCATGTAAGTGCCAGGACCTCTCCCACTATTACCTTTACTGCACCAGCATTACCACAATCACCATCACTACTATCTCCAGAATCTTCACCATAATCTCTATTACCTTTAGTCTACTACCACCACCGTCACAATCACCATTACACCACTGCTATCATTACTACCAACTTGTTTTTTTTATTCTCGTTCCTCTATCTTTGAGAAGGACGGGGTCGTTTTTTGTCTAATTATTTTTTTTTCACTGTTCCTTTTCATTATCATTGTCTACTATCATTCTTCACATAATCTATCGTTCCATTCTTTCATTCCACAACTCATTCTATCTTTCTCTTTCGTTCTAATTCTCATTCATACATCTCTTATTTCTCTATTTTACAATTTTGTTTACATTATTTCACATCTTTATTAACAGTTTTTATGCTTACTCTATTACACTGTCTTACTTGATTATTTGTGCAACATGTTTAACTATTAATTTACGAAAACTGAGAAACGATTTCTTACTTTTGACATCTTATAAATATAGAGGCGATGTTTTCCTCATTTATTTTTACGCCCAATCGGCATTCGGAGTTTTTCCGGAGTCCTTCGAATGCGGGACATTCGGCTATACCAACTTGTTAAATCACCTTTAATACCGCCACCACAATCATCATTACCTTTACTGCAATACAACCACCACTCCTTCTACTACTACCACCAGCAAAACAACCAATGTTAACCTTTACTATTGGGTGATATTAGTTATTTCTGATTCGAATTTCAGCAAAACTCCGAACATAGCCCTCTCCATTGCTCTCTGGGTGATTTTGAACGTTCTTATAAGATCCGGCGTAAGCGCAATTATTAGACTAGCAAAGATAAATGTGGTCTCGTTTATGGACTTCGTAGTTTGAAATTAAGAATTACGCAAATATTTAATAAAACTATCTCTTCCACCGCCCTTGTGTCAGAATGCTAAGCGAGTATTATCAGCGAGTGATAGCTCAAGCCCAGGACTCTTCGTGAGGTCCTGGAGCTTAGTCACTTCATGGAACGTTCACCGAAGCGATCTAAGAGCACGGCGGCCTCCCACTCCGCTACCACCTTCTCCATCACTAGCAACACAATCATTATTAACCTCTACTACAATAAAACCAACACTTACACTACTACTACCAGCAACTTTAGTACTACAACTACAAAAATACCTTTACTACATACAATGCTGGCATTTTTACTACTACAACTATCATCATCTATGACTACTGGCATCGTCTTCTGCTATTCCTAACATTATTTTAAACGGTTTTATTTAGTTCGTCCCGTACGGAATTTATTTGGATCAAAATTAGAAATTGAAATTTAAGCACCTTCCCGTTGTCAGATTGATCTGAAATTTGGTACACACATTTAATTTAGATGACAATACAATATAATAAAATCAATAACATTATAAATCTAAGATGGCCGCCGATACAAAATCGCGGATTACATATTTTTCCTTAACTCCCTCAATATGGGTATCAAATGAAAGGGCTACACTAGCAAAACACGATGATTATGTCAAAATTTAAAATTCAAGATGGACGCCGTTCCAATATGGCGGACTAGGTACATATTTTTCTACAACCACCACAATGTGGGTATCAAAAAACCGTTTAACTTAAAAGTTTTTTAAATGTATTTACTATTACCTGTACTATTAATTTTGCTTTTACCGCTGCCATTATTGGTACGATTATTTTTCACTGCGTTAGTTCTTCTATCTTAAGTGTGTTCTGACGTTTGACACGAGAATGCGTCACTTATCTACACTTGTCACAACATCTGGCCGTTCTGTGACTAAGATCATTCAAGTCAATACAGTCCATCTTTTGTTATCCAGGTCAATCTACTCGACGATATTTACCAGTATTAGAATAAAAACATTTATTTATGCTATCTAACGGCGAAAGCTTTATTTTTTTTGCATAGGAACCTATCAGCGATTCAGGATCGTGAGATATGCTGCTACTCGATCTCGTGCAAGGAGAAGGACAACATAGACATCACGCTGCAGTGGCTCATCGCGCACAGTAAGTCTGGCAGCGCGCGCTAGTCCGCCCCCCACCACCGAGCAACGGGCGACGGGCCTAACCCGGGGACTCCCCGACACTCCACGCAAACATCGCGGGGAATATTTCACTTCTTTAGTCTAGTTAGCGCGTGATACCTTCGTTGAATTGGAAATTATTTAGGGACAATAGATCAATCGATATTTTGTAATTAATGTTACGTCACCGCCAAATCAAAAGTCAAGATGGTTAGCTCATTGTTTTCGTGTTTTTTTAAATAAATTGACTAAGTCCGCAGTTGTATATTCGCCAGACCTCGTTTGACGGTGTGCTGTGGTATCTGCTCTCTCTGTCTAATTCGCACGGGGCTGCGGCTTGTCTCGTACGGGGTTACGCAGTGTCCTGTACGGGTCTGCGGTTTGCCCCATAATGGCCTTTGCAATGAACCGCACGGGATTGCGGCTTGTCCCGTACGGGGCTTTATTGTGTACCGCACGTGACTGGGGCTTCGTATTCGCCGATGTCACGAGGTCCTGACGTGAGCCGCACTGGTCCAAGCATATGCAGTTGTTCTCCAGTTGCGTTTTTACAACATATATGCATTGGCTGTACAATTCGCCGAAAAAAAATTTTTTTTTATATATATATATGTGATTAATTTTGGCTGGACCTATTGTTAAATAACTAAATTATTTGCTATTTTTTTTATTTAAATTACTGCGGTGTATACGCTCAGTCGGCTTGAAGCAACCTCAAGTGTTCTTCGCTTCAACACGGAGCTACATGGCGGCATATTTTAATTAGTCTAGAACATAAGTCGTGGTTTGTGCCGATGCACTCTATTCGCGTGTGACAATATGTCGTGTTCGGATATATCCATGGACATGAAACTACGAATGTGCCAATGACATTCGAAAGCGGAATATTGACACATGTTAAATAAAAATTGGAATCCCAAATATAGCAACTAATAGATTATCTGTGTAAAAATTACGAATATTTTTTTTCTGTTTTCGATTAATATTTATTTATTTAATTTTATATGTGAAAACGAAGGTTACTGGTGGCTATAATGCGGATCGTGCGAGTACTATGTTGTATGTTTAGATGTTTCCGATAGCATTAGCATTATATATACTTATCTCATATTGTTAGCTAAAGAATAAGTTAAAAAAAATAATAATGTCTAATTAAATGTGCCGTTTGCTGTATATAAGATGGCAAAATTAAAATTATATTTATTTTTTGTTAATATGAAACGCAGTTCGCGGGATATTCGAATTTTTCGATGTTATATATCGCTTAATCATATTTCAAATTGAGAACTGCACTTTGGAATTATTTTTATTTAAAATGTTTAGGCACTCATAAAAACTGGCACTTGATAATGCATATTTTGTTTATATATGGTATTAAGTTATATTTTTATTGATTATTAAAAGAAATTTTATAAAAAGCGGCTTGAAATAGGTAAATAGTAATCTGTTTAAGATTTTTTTTTTATTATCTATGGGCTGCGAGTACTCTGTGGAGCTGTCAAAAATGGCGGGCTCGATATGTATTTGACAGCTTGACAGAGATTCGCACATTCATCCAAAATGTCGTCCGCCAACGGATATGTGCTACTCGATTCACACAATGTTATAAAAGAGATTGAATTCGTTTATTGGTGCGTTTTTATCACTTTTCTGTAAGATATTTATCTTTTTTTCTATGATAAAGACACAAATCAATATAGTGGTGATGAAGAATTATTAAATTGTGTTAAAAAATAACTAGTCTCCTCTTATTAAAACCTTTATCTGTTTATTTATTTATATAATATTCTTTATTGTACACGTTAAGATACATTTAATAAGTTTTACAATAATATACGAAAAGGTATAATGGGCGGTCTTATCACACAAGGCAATCTCTTGTTTAAAAACTGCGCAGTCGATAATTTCCTGTAATAAAAACTCTTAAATAGGAACACAATTCATTTATTATTAAAAATTAAGTGTTGTCCTCTGTAACACTAAATATTACAGTACCCGGCGATAAATATTGCACATCGACCTTTGGAAAGAGAATCTGTTAATTTCGGCTTCGTAGAGCACTATCTCTGTCGCACACTACCTATGTGACGTTTTGTCAGTCGTGTGACGAGAGATAACGCTCTACAAAACCGAATTTGTCCGATTGTCTCTTTCCTAAGGTCGATATGCAATATTTATCGCCAGGTACTGTAATTGTATATTTAAATTATTTTTTATAATTTCAACAATCTTAAGCTTTCGAAACTTGTACTATTAAAAGTTTTATAATGAAACTATATAACAAATTTTTCTAGATTAAAAAATTATATAAAACAAATGAAATAAATTATTGACAAAATATTACATTAAGCAATTTTCATCATTAGTCAAGATCTCAATTAAAACCTTTTACAATAATAAAATCAATGGATTTACAATAAATCTTTCACTTAAAACTTATCTAAACAATTCATAATATGAGAATAATTTGCTGTAAGTAAAATAATTTTTAAATATGAAAGTGTAACGTTAAAAATATTTTTTGGTATTCAATTTTTAATACAAATAATAAAAAATACTCCGATTCTATAATTCATTATACTAAAAATACGAAATATTTGTCGTTTTAGTCTATTTTAGCCCACTGGAAGATATGCGTCATATGAAAGTCACATAAGCAATATACAACCTCTCGAAGCCCTTGCACCAGGTCACTATGGAACTGCAGCCAAGTAATGTATCTTGGCTGCTTAATTCGATATTTTTACTGGAACCGAGTTTCCCGTGAGAGCCTTCTAGCTAAGTTACGTAAACAAGGCTTAGGCTCATTGCTTTCTGCGCTCTAAACTTTCAAGCGGGGAAATATTTGCTATAAGGCAATGCAGGTGATTTTAGTCTAAACACGTTAGCAAGGAAGGTGATAGCCAAGAGTGATCAAAGGTACACATATGAACAAAGAGTATTTACGCGACCTTGAAACAACGGCAGCGACCACAACACTGATGGCATCCGTATTCAAACGCTCGAAAATGATTTAATATATATGTATTGTAAGCCAGTAACCAGCAGTATGGATGGTGGATGGTACAAGTGTCTCCAAACTAAGGAAGGCTGTTAACCAAGGCTTTCTCCGCACGCATATCCATGGCTGTGACTGGTAACAACTCGCACACTATAGTTGCCTTTTAATTATTGAATATTGACAGGAAGTCGGGTATCTATAGGTTGAAGTGTGGTGGGTGTGATGGGGTATACGTGGGTCAAACTGGTAGAAATTTTAACATTCGTTATAAGGAGCATATTTCCGCGTATAGGAATGATCGCCCCGAAAGATCTCATTTCTCTAAACATTTATTGGAGACGGGACATAGTTTACCGCACGGTCATTCCTATGACGTGCTGCATACCTGTAGCAAAGGATTGCGGATGGACGTGTTGGAACGGTTAGAAATAATAAGACACGCGGGTATCTGATCTATATTCAACGAACAAGTCAATGTTTCCTCCTTTCCATTATTGCAAGTTTGCCGGGGGACTCGGTCGGGGTACTCGTCTGTTACGTGAAATCACAAATATAACTCACGCGTAATAAAGGGTATAATTAAAAATAGCCCACGTGATCGGTCACGTGACATTAAGTAGTAGTGGGGGAGGAGGTGGCATATAAATAACAAACGGCGACGGACTGAGCTCACTCTGTGTTTGGCACTAATCGGTGTAACATAACTCCTGAAGATGCCCCGTGGAGGGGTGAAACGAGGGTTGAGTAATTTGGCGGTGGCGGTTGTGTGATTCGCATTGTTTGCCGCATACGCGTTTATCAGCGGGCTGGCGGGCGGTGCATTTCATAGCACGACTACCACTGCATGTGCGGAAGTGGCTAAATATTGGTCCTTTTATTACTTAGAATGGACTTCCGCGTGGTAACGCCTGATTCCATTAAATATTATTGAATATTATCACTAGACGCCCTGTTACAATTTGCTTTTGGGTTTAAAAAACGTATTTACACCATCGCTCATATATGATGCAACCACACTAAATGTCACATCAGACAGCTTCTGATAAAATTCCGATTCTTTGAATAGTTTTATTTCGTACGGAGTAAGGAACGCTAAGATTAGTTTTTCCACATCATTCGCGTCGATGCTGTCGATCACTTCTTTCAACTTCTCCATATACAACTTCTGTTTAGTCGGTTTCAAGTTCTCTATAAGATTATTCTTTTCATTCCAGAAGTAGGGTATGTTTTTATTTTTGATCGCATCGTATAACTCTTGGAGCATAATTCGAAGAAGTTCAGCGACACTTCTTCGCCAATATTCCTTGTTATCGATATTATAAGCTATATTATTTGCGACTTTCCAAAGAAACAATGTCTTAATGTAGTAGCTTGGGATTGCCTTCATGAGTAAAGAATTGCGCAGTTTTTTCATCTAAAAATAAAAATATAATAATTAATTATTATTATTAGTTAAATAGACTATTTGTTTTATAAAAAAAATTATTGTACAAAAGTTTAACATGACAAATAAATATCAATCTTTTGGTATTTATGAAAAATAAACCATTTGTACGACTTTCTACAATTAATTCGTCTATCAAACAATATGTACAAATATTAAGTATTTATTCCACACTTCTGAATTTGAAATATTTTAACATTAAAGGTATCTATCTTCATATTATAAAGCAGGTGCATCAGGCGTGCAGATGGTCAAACAACAAATTTTTCGCAAGTCTCAAATGAATAAAAAAATATCAAGAATCCAAAAAGGTTAAATTTTCATATAATATTTTGGAAAAAAAAATGTCCATCTAAATCAGTGATACCCAAAGTTGTCTATATAGATCCCCAGGGGTCTATGACAACCTGCAAGGGGTCTACGTCAGCGAAAAAAAATTTGGGGGTCCATGAAATGAAAATGGGGGTCCACAATAGTGGATCTCAACACATACACTGATAGTACCTGTTCACTTACATCATACTATCTTATAATATCAACACATTTACATTATTTATAAAAGTACCTATGAAGTAAAAAAAAATATTATATATATTTATAAAATTGTGTAAGTTGTAGAATGTTGGTATTCGCTTTGTGGTCGCAATACATTTTGAACTTGTAAAAACCTGAAAGTTGCAATCTCAGAGCTTCGCTACCTTGCACTGACTTGTTCAATTCGTCACTCTATAAATACGAATGTGGGACAAATACGTTCATTCGTTTCCTGAATCTTGAAAAGGAAAGTGCTAAGCAAATATTTTAAAAAATATAAACAGATAGTATATCACACAAATTATAGTGAGTCAGTGTTATTTTGTTTGAGTGCTGTAGAAAAGTAAGTACATTATTTTTTATTAAATTTACAGGAAATTAATATCAGGTAAGTAGGGGGTCGACCCAATACGGAAAAACATGGCAAGGGGTCTACGACACAAAAAAGTTTGGGGAACTCTACTGTAAAAGCTAGAACGGCAACGTCCAACATCAATTGAATATAGCGTAGTCTGTTCTACCTCACGGTGTTTCTTTCATACGTTTACAAGCAACTACCGCCATCTGTCGACGCCGTTCTAAACTAATGGGATTCGGTATATATAACTTAGCGTAACGGTATATTAAAATCTTATAATTGTTACTAAATTTTACTCGTCTAATAGTCTACCTAATTTCGGCTTCGTAGTGTTATCTCTGTCCCTCACTACCTATATGACGTTTTCTCGCAGCGCTATCTCTGTCGCACGACTGACAAAATTGATGAGATTGTCTCTTTCCAAAGGTCGATGTGCAATATTTATCGCCGGGTACTGTAGATGCCTCGTAGTCTATATACCCGACTCGTTTTTAAACCTAACTAACAAATGTCAAGTTTATTTATAATCAACGTCTTGAATATGATTATTGTAGGGTAAACAAAATTTTCTTTATTCGGCAGATGTGTTAAATAGAAATTGTTGACGGTGCAAAAAAAGAGATGTCGCTCAAATCGCCGGAGCGCTAGAATTGTAGGAGCGACATTATGTGATCGTCGTGTCGAAAAGGGGAATTCCACAGAAATAAAATTACTCACTTACGTTGATATAAATACGGGCGAAGTTCAAATGAATATACATACTTCTACTTTGGGCTTTGGTTTGTATATAACTCAAGACCTGGCCCCAGGACGAATCCTACAAAATCTTTCAAAACATTGTTACAATGTTATACGAATATAAGAATGTTCTAGGAAACTAGTATTTCATATTCAATTTAATTGCAAAAGACGACGCTGTACAGCAAGATTACTGTCGAACAGTGAAAGACTACAAAATTATTTTTCAACATAACACCCTGTATTAGTAATATTAAATATCTTCATTTTTAAGACTAGTTCATATTTTATTTATAATTATTTTTATGCATAAACTAGCAGAAATTATATATATATATATATATATATAGCCTAGCACCACCTTTTATAAGAAAAATAAGATAATAATTTTAGACAGCCTATAAAAGTCTTTTTAAGATAACAATTTTAACACCCCCCCCCCACCTATTTGGCTTTGGATCTCACCCCATTGGGAACCTACTAATCTATATTTTCAAACCTTCATTGCATACCAGTTTTCTATTTTTGCTAAAATTGTTTTGACCACTTCATCGACACTGGTCACTTTAATGGTTATATCAAGGATTTATATATATATATATATATATATATATATATATATATATACGGATATATATATATATATATATCAATATGTATGTACTTTGGGCTATTGAACCTATCTTAGTAGTCAATAAGAATATTGAAGTCCATCTTCGGAGCTGACTTTAAAGAGGATAATGTTTGCACAGTCTGTGATGGGGCACTTCTGTTAAAATGTATCATCTTAATAATTCCAGAAGTCTGACGCCCACAGCTGGATATAGATCTCCAGCGTTTTTAGATGACCTCAACTAAGGTCTTCCGTCTGATTAGTGGTCACTTACATCCAACGGTCATTCACTTTTACTTTCAGATAGTTTTAAATTCATCTCCAATCTTCGCAATCTATCCTCTTGATCCATTACTTTTTGTGTCAACATATCCAACTTCTCCATTATCATTTTCAACATGGTTTGGACCTCCGCTTGGTAAACCTGGGGCGTAACTAAAGACTCCTGAATGGAGCTCGAGGTGGTGGAAACGTTTACAGTTTTCGGTGATGCTATCACACTGCACGATTGGTTTAGATGTTCCTTATAGAACATGGAAGATTTGAATTGTTCCATTTCCTCTGGCGTTAAGAAAGCGAAAATTGTTTTCTCGACATCATTCTCGTTCAAGCCGATGAGAACGTCCTTCAACTTCAACAAGTATTCCTTCTGATGCGTCGGATTCAAGTTCTCTATGAGATTATTCTTCTTATTCCAGAAGTAGGGGATGTTTTTTTCCTTGATCGCATCGTGAAACTCCTGGAGCATGATCCGTAGCAGTTCGCTCACATTGTTTCTCCAGTACTCCTTGTTCTTGATATTGGCCAATTTGTTTTTTTCTACTTTCCACAGGAACAGCGTCTTAATGTAGTAACTTGCGATTGCCTTCATTTTTAATGAATTCTTCAGTTTTTTGATCTGCAAATTAGAGTAATAATCACCGCTGCGACTTTTTAAAGTAAAATGTTTTGCACTTACTTAAAGATATACATGGTGATTACAGTTTATAGGTGTAAACGCTTTATAGGGGTGTTTGTATAGTTCAAAAAACTAACACATATACACTTATTTCCAAACAAACTGTATAAATTGACCATACTATTAATATTTTAATTTTTTTTTTGCTTCAGAATACGACAGGACAATAACATCTGGCAGTATTAAGACTACAAGCACAGATAGTAAACTATAATAAAATATAATAACTCTTAATATGAAATTTAAAAGTATTTAAGCTCTTTCTTATTGTATTATATTATTCATTCATCGATTTTCTTATTTTTTTTCTTCATTTTCGGAGTGTGCACTATACATTCATACCTTTAAATCTTTTTACCAATCATCCTGTATAATTAATATATCTGTAATTTTTAAAAGGAAGTTACTATGTGTGTTTGTTTGCATGAGGCTTATGTTTTGAACTAATATAAACATTAATTTGATTTCTATACTGATCACTTGTGTACAACTTGAGATTAATGACCAAAAAGCCTATTTAAAAAAAAAATCTAATCAAGTTGATCTCTTCAAGTAAAAATAAATCTATGTGGGTTCCAAATTCTCTCTGATCCGTGAACGGCGTAAAGTGATCATTTAATAAAAAAAAAGTCATTTATTTTAAAATTGGCGACATGACCACAGAAATTATTATTTCAATTTACATCTGCCTATAAGGTGGACAGATGGACCGACAAAACACATTGCATGCGGGGCGTATACGACCCCCGCTCTACTTTCCGTTCAGACCCCGTTCTCATAGAAAAGTAAAGGATACTTAAAAAATGAATTGTAGGGTCGAATATAGATAACTTCGCATACGTAATTCATGTTAATATTTACAACACAACGCATGATACGCTTAATTGATCCAATCACACTTGGTGACGTCTTTTGGTTTTGTTATAAACTAACTTGTGTAAAATTAATTATTGTAAAGTTAAAAATGTCTTAAAATATTAACTAAGCGATAAAAAATATACATGTAAAAATAATATATATACATATCCACAGAATGATTGGTTATAAATGCAAATGATGTACAGGGGGTGAATGGCATGTTTGTCAGCTAAAATCATTAAAACTTTTACACCTATTTCCAATTACCCTGTATAAAGGGATAATAAAAATATTACATTCAAATATTTGGATATAATTAAATTTAATATCTTTAATCTCACTATAATATTATAACTTTATTTATTATTTCACAGCCTTGATAGAGTGTACTCATACATTGTCAGCGGTTGAGTCATATCTGTACATTGAAATCTCTAGAAGTAGAGATAAAACTATAAAATAATATATATATATATAATCTGTATTCCATAACACATTGTAACAGCGTACTGTTAACTTGTTAAAATAATATCATGATGAAAATATATTAAGTTGTATGTCAATTTCAATACAATGTTTATTTGCGTATATTGGTTCATCCGCCATTTTAATATATAAAAGGATTGCCAACAACGTCATCACATACGTATATATTTAAAAATGACATCACCAATGGCACATAGCAACACCGTGCACTAGGTTAACAAAAGATAATTGCCAATAAAAATAAAATTAACAATTAATCTCTTAGGACCTTGAATAAGTTCTCGCTGTTTTTTGAAAGATGGCGTTGCGGCACTCTGTGCCTGGAATTTCGTACGGTAACAAATCACCAAAGTAGTGCTATATGTAACCTCAAATTATAGTAGAATAGAGTTTACCACAGTGTCAACTACATATTTATTTGCCTTTTGTGAAAATGTACTTTTGTGCCAAATAAAGTGTTTTTGCGAGGAATTTTATTGCACTGCTTTATTTAGAAAAAATCTGCAGCAGAAGCACACAGAATTCTCGTTGAGACATATGGTGACAATGCTTTGTCGAATACAACGTGCAGACTGGTTTAGGCGCTTCAAAAGTAATGATTTTGACCTTGAAGACAAAGAGCGTTCTGGGGCAGCGACAAAATTTGAAGACAAAGAATTTGCTTGAAGAAGATCCATGTCAGACGTTAGTAGAGCTTGGGAAAACGTTACGAGTAGATGCGTCAACAGTTCCAAAACGTTTAAAAGCGTTAGGAATGATCCAAAAGCAAGGACCTTGGGTGCCGTATGAGTTGAAGCCGAGAGACGTAGAGCGACGTTTTCTCATGTGTGAATTGTTGCTTCAACGACAAAAGAGAAAAGGTTTTCTGCACCGTATCGTCACTGGGGATGAAAAGTGGATTCACTACGACAATCCAAAGCGAAAAAAATCGTGGGGTATGCCGGGTCACGCATCAACATCGTCGCCTAAACCAAATATCCATGGTTCTAAGCTTCTTCTCTGCATTTGGTGGGATCAGCGGGGCGTAATTTATTATGAGCTGCTTAAACCTAATCAAACTATCACGGGAGCTCGCTATCGACTTCAGTTGATGCGTTTGGGTCGCGCTCTGAAAGAAAAGCGGCCACTATACGAGCAGAGACACGACAAAGTGATTTTATTACATGATAATGCTCGGCCACATGTGGCAAAACCAGTCAAAACTTACCTGGAAACACTTCAATGGGAAATTCTACCCCACCCGCCGTATTCACCGGACATAGACCGCTCCGATTACCACTTGTTTCGGTCGATGGCGCACGCGCACGGTTTAAGCGAGCAGCGCTTCCATTTTTTTTGAAGAAGCCGAAAAATGGCTTGATTCATGGATTGCCTCGCAAGATGAGTCATTTTTCCGACGGGGGATTCAAATGTTACCAGAGAGATGGGAGAAAGTGGTCTCTAATGATGGACAATACTTTGAGTAATGTCATTGTAAGCATTGTATTTTAAATACATTTTATTTGAAAAAAAAAAAAAAACAGCGAGAACTTATTCAAGGTCCTAATATTTACCAACGCACCTTTAACTAATTTAATAAGTTAGGTTAGGTTAGGTTATTATTTTTTATTTAACTATTACTTATTTACTTAATAATATAAAGTATGTTATGTACCTAAAAAAGTGTCGTTTAAATGGAGACAAGGGATCATGATAAATGTCTTAACTATTTATAATCTAAATAAATTAACATTTATATGTATAAATATATATATACATATATATATATATATATATTTATATACACATATATATAAATATACATACATCATATCGCCATTTATATAATAACATGACACCACAACATATTTAAAAAAAAAAACAAAAAAAGAAATTATGAACCCAAAAAAATTAGATTCATTTAGTTTAAGGGAATACAATAACTTAGTAAAAACAAAGACACGGACAGTAATCGCTGTGGTGTATATATATATATATATATATATATATATATATATATAAGTTATGTAGTTATATGAAGAGAGCTTACCAATCTAATGACAACCTTCAAGTGCATGCATTCCTTGAGCATCTCTCGTTCGAATTCTTGGAAGGACAGTCGCCAACACCGGCTCTTGATTGTCTCGTCCTTCAGTTCCTTTTTAGGCTTCGGCACCACCAACCACTCCTTCGCCTTGGTGTCATTTACGGTTCTGAATGAAAAGAGATAAAGTTTAAAATAATTTGTATTTATTTTTAATCATTACATTTTCATTCTAAAATTTAGATTGTTTTCTTAATTTGCTACAGAGTTTAATTAGGCTTTAAGAGAACCAAGCAATAATAACTCAATTGTGATCACTCGTCAACTACAATTTTGTACTACAGTTAACTTAAAGGCAGGTCTTTTAAATAGGAATTATATTCTATCAAGTTGGGCTCTTAATTGTAGCTTCTGAAATATTTAAAAATTTGAAAAAAATCCTTGGAATATCATAAAAAGCTTGTCCACTCCTGGTATGTAAAATATTGACCTATGTAAAAACCTTTAACCCTTAATAGCCTAATTTACGAAAGTGATTTTTTTTTAAATATTACTGTGTTTGTTTGAGGGTCTAGATGAAGGGAAAAATAGATTTTTTTTATTTCATTGGAAAGAATATTATACAACAGTAAAATTCGTACAGCCAACCTATAAAAAAAACTAATAGTAATGTGAACATTCCGTTTAAAAGATAAATTGGTTTATAATATATATCAAAATTGAAACTCTAGGCTATTAAGGGTTAAAAAAATCGTATAAAATGGAAAACTTTTTTTTTACAAAAAAAAAAGAGTGAAAAGGTTTAATATTGAAATGAATGTTACATAAATGTTAAAAAAATAGTAATTTTTATTACAAAAGTAACTGAATTTAGTCCATTAGTACAAAATATCTTCAAGTGCCTGTGATGGTTTCTTTTTGTTTAAAAGGGTTTTTTAAGCTCTATGTAGAATTAAAAAAAAAATTAAGTGTTAGCAAAAAAAATGTATTTATAGTTTTTATTAACCACATTATTTCATAATCACGTAAAAAAAGATCTTGGAGTAAGTTTACTACGGCTTAATATTTTTTATCAAAAAATAAATACTTGTTTACTTTGTTTCCCCTCAATCAAGCACTGTTCAGTTACAAAAGCTTGTGCATAATTAAGTTTTTTTGAATCCTAGATGTTATCATCATTTTTATACATTTAGCAATAGCCAAATACCAAAAGGCACCCAAAGAACATTTCGAATTTCTAGTACATATAATTAAAATTTTTATTTTTAGTAAGAAAATTAAATTTAAGTATCCACAGCATATTATGACAGAAATTTGTTTCAACCAATTCATAATTTTTTTTGTGAAAGATATACAAAAAGGTTCCTGTTCCTACCTGTATCCTTGGGGCCACCTCGGCAGCATAAATCTGATGACTGGCACCAGGTCCACATCCAACTGGAAATGATCTTCGCCCGACATATTACGCAGCTGTAGTGTGTACGCTGGCCCCGACTCCTTGTACTTCATAATGAATGTGTCTCCGTTCACTGTCACCTTTCCACCCATTTCATTAAGAGCTTTCTGTATATTGCTGTGCAACCAATGGCGGAATTTGCTCTGGAGGAAATATTTTTTATCATCCCGCCAGTCCCTTGTTACCTTGTGACAGGTTTCCCACTCTTTCTGCTTGTCCAGGTTATCGAAAGCACTGCATATCTTCATTTTGACGAATCCTGGGCTGTCATATTCCATGATAATGCCACTTTCGGCGTTGTCGTAGTTGATGGGCAGGTTGATGACAATGTCCATGTCAAACTCGTCCATTTGGCTCACCTTTGTGCCGTCGTACACACTCCCTCCGTACATCACCTGCAACCACATGTTACAGACTTAAAATCCAGTTCAACAATCAACAGGATAGTCTCCACCAGGCTTCAGCTAAGGACCTTCTAGCTTTTAAAAATGTATACAAAAATACAACTGTCCTTAATTTACCTTTAGTCATTAATAAATATTAATTGTAGGTCTTACTTTTGCTCTTTAACCATTATATTTATTTATACAAATGTGTCATCACATGATTAAAATTTAATTCTTGTTGGTTCCAACAAATTAAACTATTATAAAAATTATTTTATAGTCCAAACATTGGACAACTATATCATGATGGCTACACTATCATATTTGATTATTTAAGACATAGATAAAAAAAATTAAACTAAAAATTGGCTTGTGTATTAGCTTGTGAAAACTAAGAGAATATGAAGCAAATCTTTACAGAACACAATATTTTATGCATCGAGAGTGTTATATGACACATGTATCATCTGTTTTTTAGAACTATAAATTGATAAATACCTGTCGAGCATATTTGTTAAAGAAATTGCATTGTTCACCAATCTTCACTTTAACTTGCTCGAATACACTCTTAAACACCTCTTGAGATCGTCGAAAGTCATTTTCCTTTATAGCTATGAATTGGTTATACACATGCATCAAATATACATCCAAATTTTTCTTTTTACCAGCCATTATTACTGCAAAAATAAAACCTTTTTGTAAACATTATAATTATTAAACATATCGCCAACGTTAAATAGATATAGTAAAAGACTAAATATTTTTACATAATTCTCTAAACATATTCAATCATAAAGAAACTATGTTTAGTGATTGTGCGAATAGATGTGATTAAGTTTTGAGATGCACTATGTATTAAAAGTGACCGCTAAACGATAAAATAACAAATAAACTACGATCTGAGATTAATTAAAATTTGTTTATTATCAATATTTATGTGATAACATGCGATTATAAGGAACAAAGTGTCGTTACTTTCATACCTTGCGTTTAAAACGATACCAAATGCACAATAAATGCAATCAACTCACTTCGTATGTCTCCAATATATTCTAAAAACAATAATAGTTTGTCTTATGTAACCAACACCACTTTATTACTTTAAAATTGTTATCTTTTGTATAAGTTTATTCTTTTTAAGTGGCGTCAATACTATCTCGGCGGGAAAGTGATACTGACCCTCGACGAGAAATGTGAAGTACGTCAAAGATTAAGAAATGACATTTAAAATCATTCAATGTCTTTGATAGGTAAATCCCATAACTATATACAAAAGAATAGGATTTGGGTTGCCAAGTGTTGCCTAATTATCTCTTTATAACAGTTTTGACAAAAAATAAAAATAAAAATTTATTTAATCGGTAATCTGTGTAAAAATAGACCTCATGAAATTAAAAATTAATATAAAAATTTAGAATCGAGTTATTTAGTAATTTCATTCGCATTTATTACCAATCTTCAAAACCATAATGCTTATACATGACAATATATCTTTTTAGATTTACACAAAGAAGTTTTAAACCTCATTTAGTACGAATATTAGTAAACGTCAAGTTACTACCAACTCTATAAGCTGTCAAACATCTGTCAGAGATTTGTTGCGTTTTTTTGTAAATTTTTTATGGGAAGATGTATATTTTTATGTATCTGTTTTTATTCCAGAAATATAGATCAGTTTAATTATCAGGGTGTTTAAGCATAATTTGTGGCTGCGATCAGTCTCGAGGTTTCTTATAGGTACGACTGTGAAATTTATCTACTGTAATTTGAGTTTCTTACAACCATAGTGCATCGTATTTTCTTGTGCATTGGAAAAAATTTGAAAATTATAAACACAATAAGATTAGATCATCAAGGGAGTACTTTTAATTGTAATAAACATCATTACTTCTCTTTTAAATTTTTAGTGGCCTGCTTTTTAAAATAAAAATTTAAATACATAGTATATTAACACTAAGTGGAAAAAAATTTGGATTTTTCATCTTCACTTATGACAATTAGGCGAGAATTTTCAACTTTAAAGAAAAATATTTGTTAGTCTGGTATCAATATGATAAAAGCTACTTCTTAAAGGAATCGTTAAAAAGACTTATGAAACGTTTTTTTACAACTTCGTACATGCCTAGCAACACCAATTCGATTATTGTGTTTCTTAGTGATTTTTTTTTATTTTACACACTAATCAAATTTCTTTTTTTAAGGTACATGTCAACATTTTAGATTAACTCAGATATTTGGTTAAATTAATTATATTCATACAGTTCAAAACGTCATTCAACCCATTCTTTAGATTATGACTATCAGCCATGAAAACTTTTTAAAACTTTATTTGTTTAGTAACTAGTTGGGGATTTATCTCCAGATATATCATCTCGTAACTTATGTACAATGAAATGGAAAAATTGTATTGTAAATGATTATTAATGTCAAATTCATTTTATTAAAAATAATGTTAGGTTGTATAGATGTAGTATTTTTTTCTCTCTTCTTTAATTCACGCTGTTGCAGTAGTTAGATGAGTGACCGAGACGCTCCTGTGTTTATGGCCGGAGTGGTTGTGGGGGCGCTGGTGACGGCTCTCGGCTTCAAGCTGTTCTCCAGGTGCCCGCAGACCACTATTTCGCAGCAGGTCGGGGTAAAGCCGAAATGCATCTGCAAGAAGGGTACCAAAGAGGAGGTAAAAGCTTTTTAAAACTTCGCCACTTCCTTTAGATAATCATCATCATCATGTCAGCCGTTAGATCAAAGATGAGCAATCCGCGGCCTGCGGGCCGCATGCGGCCCTCGAGGCAAGTAAATTTTAATTTATTTTTCTATTTAAAAAAAATTCTAGAATCAAGGCTTTAAAGATAATTAGTTGTAAATCGGTTGATACGAACATAAATTGTGTTTAGAACATGGTTTGAACCTTGAATATATACTTTATTTTTTTAATGGCCCACTGTTTTTGAAACTGCGGCCCTCTGACCAAAAAGGTTGCTCACCCCTGCGTTAGATGATCACGGTAAGGCATAAACCTCCACCAAAGATCGCCACGATGATCGGTCTTGCGCTGCTCGCATCCGTCCACTTTTCGCAACTTTGTCTTAGTAGTAATAATGCGTAAAAATTAAATTTTACAAAAGCAAAAAAAAAGATCCTTTATAAATTATACTCATTCAACATGAATAATTTACATTTCAAGGTTGAATTTTTGTCATCCACCTATATTTTTTTTATTTTGAAAATTATTAGCTTTAAAACAAAATATTATTGAATTTATTATACATAAATTATAACTCATACATCAATGTACCTAGACATCGGAAATGCTAGAAAAGAAATGGCAAAAATTTCATTACGCGATAAATCGACGTGGCTACATTTTAAATCCCAATGACTGTATTTTATATGGTATAAGATTGCTAAGATTTAGGTTTTAATTTTTTTTATTATAGTTGAACCCAAAAATTATCAAAAGGTTTAATGATTTTTGTAAAAAATACAATATTTGATTTTTCATATACATATGCTTTTTTATAATCATCATAGGGAGTTTTCAGAGGAAATGGCCGATTCATCTGATTAAATTTATTTTTCAATTATGTTTTATTTAAAAACTAGGCTAAAAATATTTACTTGTTTCGCAATTTACGTAGAAAGTACAGACACTTCCGTTCCGTGAACTCAGTACCGATGAAGCTGTAAAAACCTCAGGGCTAACAGCATTAACATCTTCAGAAACAATAGACGTAGAAAACGGAAATCATTTTTTATCTGTGTATTTACTAAATGCATCAATGATTTCCAAGGCTAAACAAATAAAGTAATATTACCTGGTATAGATAAACTATAAATTCAGCATATTTTTTTAATTTTCAGTGTCAAGTTCATTGTCTACGTGAAACTCAAAAGCAGAAATGTTTATAATGATCGTGTCGCGGACAAAAGAAGCAATCCATCTGTCCGCCATTTGTCAAATTGCTGTCAGCGAACTGTCAATGCGTTAAAAACTTTGATAAAATAAAAAAAATGTATTTGTGTACGATGTAGTTTCATTTGCCGCTCATTAAAAGGACAATGTATGGATAATGTGAGAAAATTTGTTAATCTGGAAATACTAAATAGTCTGATAATGTGCGACTGGTGAGTACATTTTTTGAACATGTTTACATTTTAGCTACAAAATTCAAACGCTGACAACATAAATGATTATAATTTATTTAATGGAATCAGGCGTTACCTTGCGGAAGTCCATTCTAAGTAAGAAAAGGACCAATATTTAGCCACTTCCACACATGCAGTGGTAGTCGTGCATCAAAGTGCACCGCCCGCCAGCCCGTTAATAAATGCGCATGCGGCAAACAATGCGAATTACACAACTACCACCGTTAAATCACTCAACACGTGTTTCACCCCTCCACGGGGCATCTTCAGGAGTTATGTTACACCGATTAGTGCCTCTGTGTTTGGCTAAATATTGGTCCTTTTCAATAAAAACATAAGAACCTGGTATTTGAGGCTTTTCTAGAAGTTATTTGTTCCTATTTACGTTTAAGTTTTATTTATTCAATTATAACAAATTGCGTATGCTCTATACGAGTTGGTTTCATCAAAGAATATCGTAAAATGAATTATATAATGAGAAAACATTCGATCAGCTATCCAACAATTTAGACGTTTCCTATTCTTAATTGCACAGATAATATAATGTCTTTTTAACTTAATATTTATAGTGTAGTGGTAATATAGCGGCTTGTAAACTGTTTGTGAGAATCATACTTGCATATAAGTGTAATAAATACAAGCACTGAAACTTGGAATTGTAGGTCACGGTTTCAATTCCGGGTACACAATCTTGAACAATTCACACTGCAGGTAAACAGGTTTCCAGAGCATGAGCAGCTGCGCCCTCTGCGTATCATAATACCAAACTGCAACCGTCAAACAACCTACCAAGAGTGGCCATTATGGTACATCATTGTGTGGGACCTAGGCTTTGCAGTAGGCGTCTTAGGCTGAAACGACCACAATAATTGCCGGCGTGTGATTAGGCACGTGGGTAGTTCTACAAGATATACGCTACAAGACATAATTATATATATAATTTTCCGTTGATTATTAATAATAATTGTTAATAATCAACGGAAAATTAACTGTACATGACGATGAGATAACTGAAGTTGATAAGTCCAACGATCTAGTAGAAGTAGGAGCGAGAGGTGTAGAGGTATAACACTGAAATCTCTATAACCTGCTGAAGAATTTAGGTCTATTAAGAGTGAACTTCAGGTCTTGTAGAACGGTTTTTTTTAGAAAAAAATTGGGTTACTTAATCAAGTACGGAAAAGAGTCTGGTAAATGTGAACGCCAGTGCATTGCAAGTCCTGACCACGGGGTACGGCGGTTGTATACCAATCCATGGAATGAAGAGAGATTATGGCGTCATGGTGGCGTTTTCTGTAGGAGGCCTATACTAGTGGGACATAGGCTATAGACATAAGCTGACATGATAATGATGTCCCCATGGTCCTCTTGGAGGAACGAAGATGTGGGAACGAAAAAATAAAAAATCAAGACAAAAACCTAGTACTTATACTTTTATTATTAAACTAGCAACGCTATAATCGTACAGAGCGTCTCCTAGTTACCCGAAAATCACACCGATGTCGAAAAAAAGGTAATAGGTAAATAGTTGTTACCCGCACCGCGGTCGCCATCTTGAATTTTTCGAATGGCGGTCTTTTCTGGTGTAAGATAGAGTAGTTGCAAAAAACTATACATAGCGAAGTTTAGTCAGTGGTTGTTGCAAGATTATATATTACAACTAGCTGATCCCGCAAACGTTGTTTTGCAAAAAAAAATATTTTTAATTTTCAATTTAAAAATAAGGGTTGATCGTAGAGGGGTGAAAATTTAGGGTTGTATGTATTTTTTTTTGCATGTTGTATCACAAAAAAATTAAAACAAAAATTTCGTCAAAAAAATAAAAAAAAATTTTGAGGTTGAACAACCCTTATCACTTAGGGGTATGGAAAATAGATAGTAGCCGATTCTCAGACCTACTAAATACGCATATAAAATTTGGTAAAAATCGGTCAAGCCGTTTCAGAGGAGTTCAAGTTCGAACACCGTGACACGAGAATTTTATATATTAGATGTAAGTTCTGTACGTTTACATGTATACATATTACGAATAACATTAATTTTATTTATAAAGTGCCGAAGAGCAGCAGAGGAAACGAGCCGAGGCAGCGTTGTTAAGGAAATCACCGTCGTCGACTTCGCGGCATTCGGTAGCTGAAGTGGGTAGCGCGGCGGCCGTTACTCCCGAATGTGGTTTCTTCACGTGCGGCTTCGGCAGCCTGTTCAGCTGGCGCGGTGCCGGTAGAGGAAGCAGTGCAGGCGGGGGCGTGTGCCCATCCATCGGCGGCTGGTTGCCCATCGCCGGCTCCATTCTCATGCTCGCGATGATGCTTTATATGTTAAAAAACATGGGCAAACATTTTAGCATGCCCAAGTTCGGAAATATGGGCAACCTGTTTAGCGTGCCCACGTTCCCATCCTTACCTGGATTCAAACGCTCTTCAGACAGCTCTTCAAGCTTCAAGTGTCGATGAAGTATGACAGTGGCATCGCTGGTATGACAAAACGCAATTTAATGCATGACCTCCAAACAGACGACTCATATTTTATCGTATTTATATCGTTTTTAATTACACGCTTAATATTTATTAATCAATTTATATTTTGTTTTATTTAATCTAAATAAATTCGTATTTTTTATTTGTGGCAACACTGAATACTCAATCTATTATCGACAATTCATGTTTGTAAAGCCCCGCAGTGTGCTTCTACACCGTTATCGAATATACTTAATACAATGGCCCCTTGTGTACATATTAGATTGAACAAGAAAGTTATTGAGTCACACAATAGGAGCTTGTTTGTTACTGATAAGGTTGAAGGAGTAATTATGATTGTCTTATATGAATAAAATTATTAAAGCAAATGGAAATAATTGAGTTTTTGGAGACTGTCTTTTGAAGTTAAAAATAAACTCGAATGCATTTTACAGACTAAATTTTATTATTGCAACTCGACAATGAGCTGACAAAAACAAAGGTCCGTTAGCTAAAACTGAAAGAATTTACTTACTGTATTATTCTGTTTCGAAGATATTTGTTGCTAGGACTAAGGCTTTTATAACTTCGTCGGATATGAAGTCACGGAGCGGAAGGAAACGTGAACTGTGCCAAAAACTAAAGCGTTCGTGTTTCCCAACCTACATTTGACACATCGATGAAGGTTGAAGCAAGACAAAGCTTGCCTGGTCGTGTCAGTGTTGATGCTGGTGTAGTGCGTGTGGAGTGAGGTTTAGAGGGCGGCGTGGACCGCTCGGCAATCTAAGGAAGGATACAGTAATACCCCGCTTTACGCGAGGGATACATTCCAAAAAAAAATCGCGTTAACTGAAATTCGCGTATAACGAGGTTTATGATTAAACATAGACAAAAATTATTACAAAAAAATACAAATCATTTTAAACAATCACTTTAATTCTAGGAACACTTTATGCAAAACATACTCTTATTTTTTACGGATAAATACATCTATTGTCTTTTGGGTAACGTTATGTTTACGTTCTTGTAAAATACGTTCATAACACCCAACACTGTTTTTAATTGTTTGACAAATGGTCAAGACACCATAGAGAAGTTGATGACTCATTATATTTATACGCACTCTTTCGCGTAATTCGAGGCATTTGAGCGCGAAATTTGCAATTCGCGTTATAGTGAAACCGCGTATAACGGGGTCGCGTAAAGCGGGGTATTACTGTACTGATCCTACCTCGGATCGCCCACGCTGTTGCGATGACGAGGTCGAACGATAGAGAGAATGTTCTTACTTATTCTGTTTTGGTGTTGTTGCTGATAGCCCGAGGACTTTTACAGCTTCATTGGAGCCGACAGAACGAAAGGATCCATATATTTATACCAAACCTTAGAGCTATGTTAACGCAACCCAGAAGTAAATTTATCAACCAATCACAATCCGTACTTTACAGCCAATCACACGTGTCGTTTGTGTGAGAGCGACGGATGATGTCTGCGACAGAGAAAGGTATATGTAACGGCCTATATCCAGCCGGCTGTTGTCGCTACATTGTTATAAATATTGTCGTTCTTACAATGACAGCTTCATAGAAGTAGCAGAGAGTTAAAAGCGCTTACCTTAGGGTCTATATAAAGAGATATCCTGATTATATGTACTGAGTGTTTACGATATGTTTGGAATTGTAAGTTCTAGACTTTAAATTTGGTTGGACAAATGAAAAATATCGCTACAATGACCGGTCTTGCGCTGCACAAGGCGCTGGTTACGACCGCGACCTTGATGGCCAAACTGTGGTTCTATGAACGATTATTTTAGCTATATTGTCGAATTATTACAATATTTAAATTTATATTTCCTGTCTCAGTTCCTGTGAAAACGAAACAAATTATTTTCTTTTATGCGGTCCTGATCCACCGCATAAAAACAGATATGATTAAAAATTCAATAATGAATAAAGATGTACAAATAAAACAGATATTGAAACAAAATATATTTAATACCACCTTTCATCTTACAAATTGTAATTTAAACGCCTCAGTCGGCCCAACTATGTACGGTACCCAGCGATAAATATTGCATATCGACCTATGGAAAGAGACAATCGGCTAATTTCGGCTTCGTAGAGCGTTATCTCTGTCGCACGTAATACAACAACTGACAAAACGTCACATAGGTAGTGTGGGACAGAGATAGTGAAACTAACCGATTGTCTCTTTCCAAAGGTCGATGTGCAATATTTATCGCCGGGTATTGTATAACTATTGCAAGTTCGGATGTGTAAAAGACACGACCGCAACAACAAATCGTCCTAATTAAACGTTAGTGCCTTAAAACGAGGAACGTTAGGATCTATACCGTAACTAACTGAACGGCGTCAGCGACGTGCTCGACTCGGGGACTCGGGATTTAAAAAAAAAAAAGTGTTAATTACACCCCACCATAGTTTTCACGTTAAGAAAATAGAAACTCGTCACTCAACCACGCAACTTGATCAATAAAATTAGTAAGACATGTTCACATTGATCAATTCTTGTTAATTTAAAAAATGTATACTTATTTTAACGAGTCATCGACAAGTCTCTAATTTTTTAATGCAATACACACACAATTCTAAATAAGGCTTCGTACACAATGACGACATTATTAACAATAAATGGACAGTCTAGGTCGTGTGTGCCTAGTGTTAAAGGGTGTGGATGCAATAATACAGGACGCCGATAAACGTGCAACGTCGCCGACACGTGACCTCGCGCGCGAGGGATGCGGGTTTACTTCGAAAATATTAGCCCATTAATAATAAAAAATATTAAATTTCAAATCACCCCGTATAACGATCAACATCCGTCGCACGCGAGGCGATCTAATCTAAAATAACCAAATAACTAGGGCTAAATGTTCTGAAACTGATATGCCTTCCGCGGTGTAACTTCGCGATCACCCGACTAAGTACAAGTAGACAGTCAGCGTTGAAACATTTGACCGTCGCGACCAAAGTTACACCCGCCGCTCGCACGGGCCGCGGATTCGTGTCGAACCTTTAGAACAGCAATAGCAAACTGACATCTGTCATAATGACAATCCACTTTGACATCTGTCATAGTGACAATCCAATTTGACATCTATCATAGTGACAATTCACTTTGACAGATGTCAGTCGATTGTCAACCGTTGTTAACAATGATCGGTGTTGTCGTGTTAATGTAACATGTCTTCGTACAATTGATAAAGATTTTAATTTTAAATAACATATCAATATTCAACAATCACTGTGAGTAAAGACGACAATTTTTCAGATTGGTGTATTGTTTCTACAGTAATTGCTAAATGATGATAGTCACAATTCGATATGATCATGTTAAAGATATAGATTTAAAAATAAACCTATCAATCAGATTATACAAACAAGAAAGTCGAATAAAATTGCAGTCGTTTTGACATAATTTTCAATAAATCGCTACACATATTTCGATCACTGTTGATAACGATATGAAAAGATTAACTCACATTCCGGATTTCCCAATGTTCCGGACCGTACGACACGAACCCGGACCTGTACAGTGGAAGATGGCCTCCGCCTATTGCACAATATTTACACAAACTCAATCGTGTGTCCGAACAGGTACGTTTGACGAATACATTATATATCTACACATGATTGTCTGAGACAAGCTTTGAACCACTGCCATGAGACGGGGAGACTTTAACATTATCCAGGGGGAGGGGGGGTAGGGATAATAAAGAAAAATTACATATGGCCGGCATCGCATTAGCTAAGTTACAATTATAGCATCAATAATATCGCTACATAAATAAAAAATAGGTCATCCATATCAAGGCATGTTCTAGAACAAAGCAACAATCTAATGTTTCTCATGATATAAACAAATAATAAGATTAATTAAATACAATTTATTGATTTCTTGATTAATTTAAAAATAGGAATATTACAGTCTATCGTTTCTGTATAATTACAATATAAAAATTTTGATTTTAACTTCTGCGAGAATCTTATGAAAACATTGTTGTTACAATCATTATCTACAATAATTCCAGCTACACATTACAAATGATATTAGATAATCACTCTAGCAGTCTGCAGAGAACAGCTGGCGACAAATAATACAGTGCGATAAGGATAGACGTTCCAACGGCTACATTTGGACGGATAAGTAATTGCTCTCATGTCCTGCAACACTCATCTAGAAGAACGTGAGGCAGCCTGCACGTCCCACCGCTGGGCGGCAGGTCCACTCTAAATTTATGATTGAAAATGTTTCAACACCAATTTTTATATTTTAACAATTTCAAGAATAAATATGATATCCGTTTGAACTATTTATATATGTTTTGGCACTGTTTTAACATATACTAGTAGAAGCCTTAATAAACTTTAGATATTACATATTTAATTACACTTTATTATTGTAAAATTAATTATTTATGATATTCCAATATGATAAGTCAATAAGCTTCTACTAGTATACGACCGGTTTTACATTTAAACGGGTTTAGACATTTAATTTTATATAGTTACATATGTTGTATATGTTGTAGTTGATCACACACAATGAATATAACTGATATATGTGTCTCGGCACACTCCGGTCACAATATTTACACAACACCATTACCAAATACCCTGAAGATGAAAACTCAACCAATCGATATGACCGATTATTTTTAGAATTTATTTACAAAAATATATAATATATATGTATTAAATCCAAATTACTATTTTTAAACTGTCATTATCCAGCTGAATTGTTTGAGATAAGAATATATTGTTGTAACAACGCGATCTCATCGCGTGACGTCACTTGCATAACCATTTACTAGACGCTCTGAATATATTTTTGTACATGACGGTGATTTTAAAATGTTACCTTTTCTTATCGGTTGTGGAATAAAACGGCTGGCTGTTGTGTTTTATTCGTGTCCACGCGTAACTATACGACGGACTTGTGTGACACGCTTGAACCGAATGAAGGTTATTCCCCTTTTTATATCAAAGGACGAATTCGAATACCCTCATAAATTTATTTGAAAATAGCTGCAAAAGTTATAAGAAATCGAATAATTTCGAAATTATACGAATTTAGTAACAACTAACTACTGTAAATTAAATGTATATCAGTATTTCAATAAAAATTTGTTTTCCGTTAAACATTATAATGTGACGTTATTATATGAAATTATATACACTTTATTGGCAAGTCGTGTAATACTGTATAAATTATAAATAACAGAGAAATGAATATTTACACAATAAGTTCAATGTTCAGTTATGTATCGTAGCGTGATGCGTGCAGTTCGTCCGGGAACGTGGACACACCGACCGAACTCAAAGATTTCGACTAACCTAAGTTTCACCTACAACCATTTTATAATCTCATACTCAATGAAATGCTTATTTATTCAGTCAAACTCAAAACTCGAGGCGCGCGGGGGCCTCGCTCAAAAAATATTGTCACATTTCCATATACACGTTGGCCTATACTACCTCATGCGGTAAGGACATCGCCGTGTACGCTGCCAAATAGAAATATTTTATTTAAACCTACGAATGGAAGTCATAGAGGAGTTAGATTTGACACAAGAGCGGTGGCTGAGGGCTGCCGCTAGGAGCGTTTGTCGAACAGTGGCAACTTGGAGCTGACGGCGCCCTCGCACACGGTGAGGCGCTGCTGCACGGTGCGCCGGCCGTCGTCGGGCTGCGCCGTGCGGTGCTGGACATCCACCAGGTACTCCTTGTCGCCGCGCTCTCGGAACTGAAGGGTCTCCTTACCGCTGCTCATCTTGAAGCGGGAGCCCTTAAAGGTTCGCTCGCAACGGAAGTCGGCGCCCTTGCGCTCGAAGTACTCCACGATGCGAGATATCTGCGCCGAGCGGGTGCTGCGCGGCAGGCGCTCGTCGTAGAGGCTGTCGGAGCCGAGGGAGGCGACGTCCTCCGAGCTGTCGGTGTAGACGCTGGAGGTGCGCTTGCAGGCGGCGCGCGACAGCAGGCGGGCGAGTTCGTCGTCGTCCCGCGCGGAGCAGCAGCACTTGGCGAGCACGTGGTAGTCGCCGCACTCGCTGGCGTCGGCCGGGCCGCAAAGGAAGGGGGCGTCGGCGTCGGGCGGCGCCAGCGGTGAACTCTCGTCGGCGGCGCGGCGGCCGCGCGCCAGCAGCCAGTCGTACACGATGAGGCACGACGCGCAGATGCGCAGCCGCCCGTCGGGCTCCGCCGCGTCGGCCACCTCGTGCGCGTCGGGCACGTCGCGCGGCGGAGCGCGGGCCGGCTCGCGGCGCCACCAGCAGCGGTGGCAGCCGTTGAGCGAGCAAGGACACATGGCGCCGTACAAGCTCGGATGTTGACACAGCTCCTCATTGGCCACAGAGAAGATGCCGCTCTCGCACGACCCGCGCCGTCGCAACTCCGCGCTCGAATCCCCCTGGGTGACACACAAATGTGATGCTTTAGCTACGCTACAAAAATTGTGCCGAATCGTTTTAACACAGATAGATTTTGTGGCACAACATTTGCCTACTGGCTTGCACTGCTTCTGACTGGATGTCCTCATAAAGACTGACGACCTTAAGGTCATCGAAAGACGTTATATGCAGGCCGCTGCCTATCGGTACTATGAGAAAGGTGCAGGCAGTTTACATGTACAGTTTACATACGGCAGTCATGTCTTTCCACATAATGCAAACTTAAGATACGGAAGCAACCATTGATTCGTAAAGAAATGATGTTACTACGGTTTACTTAAAAATCAAAGGAGATTCTACCAGCACACAACTATTTCTTCCATCAAACAATACTGCATAGTCATAACTTTGTTTTGAGTTAGGACTCCGAGAGTCAAGGTGTCTTACCTTATAGTGTAGTTTGGGCGTGTCGTCGAGGCGACGACGAGCGAGCCCCGGTGAGGGTGGGAGAGACGAGGCACGGGGTTCCTCCTCCCCCGCGCCCCTCGCAGCCCTCTCTCTTCCAACCCCTGCGCTCGTACCGACGCACCCTGTGCAGCCTGGCGGAGGGGAGCCCGATGAACATCGCGGCGCCGCCTACCGATAGTACCACACAACTTATTTCCATTGAAAGAGTCCAACATTATAGTGATATAAAAATTGTTACATAAAATAATTTTGTCCACACACAAATTTTACACCTTTTCGAATCATTCTGTATAGTTATTCTTCATCTTCGTTTTCCTCAGAGTGCGTGATGCGGTGACACGAGCTCGGCTCGAATATCTTGTGCACGCGGCTGTGGAAACGCGGCGTGCACAAGATACCCGAGGACAGCTCGCGTTCGGCGGCTTCTAGCAGCTTCCAGAATCTTCCATCGGCATCTAGTACCTTTCACTGTTCCAAATCAAACTAACATACTATCTAGTAAGCTCTACGGAAGATATGAGAGAGAAACTTAATTAAACAGAATGCAAATCCAATTAAATTCTTTCAACTGTCGTCTTGGACACTATATGACTTTACTTATACATAATATATTTTTAAACAGTTACAGATAATTTAAAGTTATTATTTCAAGTTAAAAAAAGGTTATTGTAGATCTAAACATCAACATAAGAAACGAATAATGATAGAGAAACACCTTTGAAAAGTAAGACAGTGAAATTTATTTTAAAATATGTTTTTCTTAACCAAATTATCACTGCTACCCAAGTGGCATTAGCAGATTCCGCGAGTATGAGGTGGCAGGCTGCAGACTGCGCCTAACCTATGACCTCTTGGAGAACGTAGGCCCCTGGATGATGATATTACTATTCCACCGGATTGCGAGATTGCCGAATGTATTCACACACGACAAATATTTATTTCCATTACTATTAGGCTTTATTGGTACATGGGCCAAAAGGTGCAAGTTGGAAAAAGACCGTCGAACTTTTAGATATTTTCGGCTGAAGCACTATAGAGTGAACAGGCTCAAGGGTGCCCAACAAGATGATATCGATTTGGGCTATATAGATATATGGATAGATAATATTATTCGTGCGAATCAGTTCGACATACTATTGCAATGACATACTATTGCAAATTGTCAAAATGCATGAATTAATATTAATTAGGGCCCATAGACTCAGTTCAAGTCGGATGTGTCCCGAACGGCCTAACAAATATACATAACATATAATATTACTATGTCATAAATTAAGAAACTATTGGATTTATATTCTTTTAATCAAACTCCTCGAACTTTCAAGATTATCCTGAATAACATAACACTACATATAACATACAATTTTTATAAAAAAAATGAGTGATTATTGTCGTTGCAATCTTGAGTAGTAATCTCGTGTGCGTCTTGTATACGGCGATTACCCCGCCCGACTGCTCGCGTACCTCAGGCGGTGACTATATCGCGCAAGTGCTAGCTACCGCCTGAGGTACGTGGGCGGCAGGACGGAGGTTGTTGTCATCAGGCAGTCTCTTCTTGAACATCTCGTGTGCGTCTTGTTAATCATGATCTTCTTCCCATCACACTTTAAGCGATGACTACGCTTTACAGCCAAACTCTTCACATTGAGATTTTCTTGATCAAAACTTTGCAGATTTATATATATACACTAGACATTTCAAATAAAATAAATTCCACATATGTACTGTATCATCAAGATATCTCTGGAGCCATGAGGATTAGAAACTTGAAATTTTCCTTTTGAAGAGTAGAGATCAGCTTAGACATATTTTACAAAATTCCATTTGCAAAAGGATTGTATAGGCCTTTAAAAAAATGTATATTTCGTATCTGTTATGGGTATAAAAATTGGACAGTTTCTTTTTTGGCATGTAATAATTATTAAGAAAGGATTATATCTATTTACAATCAACTTGTATAAAATGATCGCTCTGATATATGTTACATTTATTTATTTCTTCTATCGTAACGCTACAGGCCATTTTAAGTTATGGCAGTTCAAAGTACGCAGTGACAGATAACACATAGTAATATATATAACATAGTAAACAATAATCAATTTTAATATGTTGTAATTTGAAATTTGAAAAAAAAACCTCATTGATTTTCGGAAAGAGTGTACCATATAACCTAAACACCTGTAATAATATTAGTGTTCATAATCATTTGTAACTTGGACTTTGAGATATGCTGTATCAAGTGCTTGGAGGAGGGTTGATATGGTGGTGGTGGGTATACTGACCTCGAGTATCTTGTGCACGCCGCGGAACGCATGCAAAGCACGTTTAGGAGCTCGTGGTGCTGCGTGCTCGTCTCGGAGCACCATCACGTGCGCCAGTCGCTGCAGGCGCGCCAGTCGCGGCGGTGCAGTTGGTACGGCCAGGGCCCCTGCAGACCGGTGCGAGACGGTGCCACCACCGACGCCGCTTACGCCACCAGCGCCAGCGCGCCAAGCCCACTCTAGCTCTGACAGCGACCCTCTGTGCGTACCACCTGGAATTCAGCAAGCCAATAAGTTTATCATCATTATTTCTGTCATAGGACGCCCACAGCATGCCAGCCAGCCCATAGGCCTTCCTAATAGGTTTCGTACAACAGTTTAACATTCTCATTTTGTAATAGTATATTTAGATGCGTGCAGCGCAAGTGCAAGACTCTTCATCGTGGCGATTTTGGGGGAAACACTAGTCCTTGCTGTGATCATAATTGAACTGCAGAGTATCCATCCACGGTTTTTTCGTCTTTTTTATTTTTAATTTCTTTGTTTTACAATTATAATTCCAACACTAATTCATGACTACTTAAGGTTGTAATTTTTAAGTTTTTGTTAAATCTTTTACATTGTGTTGGGTTATCTGTGTGTATGTATGTTTGCATTGATACGTACGGTCGCGGTGGTGTGGGCTTCCCTCGGAGCGATGTCTGGTGGGACGTCGCCACGCCCACAGTCCCGGGCATGACCGCGGCCCCGATGACTCCGTGTCGTCGCTGCGCACACACAAACTATTATTGATTTCTAAAGTCGATATATCTGTGGTTATTATTTAGTGTATGGTTCTGGAGTTTAGAACACGGCCCGAGGGTATGTCGTCCGCTCATAAGGGTAGACCACCTGGTTAAGGCTCTTTGGAGACCCTCTATGCAGGTCGCTTCCAACCAAGCGTATTAAAATATTTTGGGAAGGTCAAGTCAATTAGAAGTATGGTTTAAATGGGAACGTAAATAAATTGTGTGATTTATTTTCTTTTAAAACAATCCGAGTATGGCAGAAAGTATCGGTGCATGCGTGTTGTAATAATTAAAAAAAGCTCGTGTCATGTCACCTGTCAAAGTTGGCGCTCGGCGTGTTCCCGCCCCACGTGGAGTCGTCGAGCCCTTCCTTGATCTCGGCGAGTTTGCTCACTATCTCGGGGAATAGCGGCCTCGCTTTCGCATCGTACTGCAAATCACATTTCTTCATTAAATACAAATTTATTAAGTGACAAATTAGATGTATTAATTGCTATGCAAGTTTAATGAATTCGAGGTGTCGGTCAATGTTATAAAATTTTATATTATTTTTGTTTTTTAAATATCTACTTTGTTCAATATCATTTTAAAAAGTAGTATTTTCGCAACCCTGGGACTTATCTTCGATCTTTACACGGTTTCCCATAGAAAATGTTAATTCAAATTTGCGTCGTGTTTTTTTGGAACGTAACCTTCTACATGATTTTTAATTAAAATATTTAGAATTTTATATATTACACGATTTTACACAAAATGTTGCATCTTTTTCTAATACACAAACGGTAGACCGTGTAAGAAAAAAGTTTTGGATGTATTTTGCAGTACACGGTAAGTAGCGTATATACTCACGATGCAGCAGTTGAAGGCCAGACGGAGCAGGTCTGGCACGGTGGTCTCGTCGCACAGCTCCACAAACGCCACGTAGTTGAGTCCGAAGTTGTCCGTGCGAGGCAGCACATCTGGATCCGCGTCCACCTGCACCCGGATAACACAGCCCACTTGTAATTGGCGCCATATAAACACACTACGACTATATTCATCACGATTATGTCAGTGGATAGACGCCCATTGCAGAGCATAGACCTATTCCTAAGATCAACATGATGATCCTACTGCAGCATGCAGCGACTTCCTGCAACCTTGACTATGTCGTCAATTCATCCAGAGAGGTCGAAGAACCTTTCGTCATATTTGTAATTGGGTGCTGGTTTTACATCCACATTAATACATCAATTGCATTATACAGGATGGTAGATTATAGTAAAAGCTCTAAAGGATTAAATGTTCTGCTCATTTATACAAAAAAAGGCTATAAACCCATCTATTTCTTATAGACCTGTATAAAATGATCAATTAAATAAATGTTACATTATTGTTTTGAAGCAGACAGGCCAATAACGCTCAACTGTACAATGTCGATAGAGGCGTATAGTAAACAATAATATAATGTTATACGAATTTTAAAAACACTTTTTCTCACTATTTTATCATTAAGTTGTTTATTATTTCGTAAACTATTGATTTTAAGATGCGGTGTACTATACATTAGTTGACAGCAAATGTGCTAAACATTCACCCCAGCTTCTCTGTCAGCATGTTAACCTTCTAACCGCCAAGCTGTTTTGGCCATGACTTCCCCAGGTGTCAAATGGAAATATCAAGTGTAGGCTTTCCTTATGTGAAAATTTGGGATCTTTACATTCTATGAATGAATATAACACATTATGTATATCAATATGTACTGAGACCGCAGGCGACCTTCATGGCACTTAAAGGCAACAGAGTACTCGGTGTACCATGAGGTCGCCGGCGGGTCACGTTTTTGTAACACAGAAAACACGATAGGTTTTCAAAGCCAGCTTTGAAATATGAATAAATTGTGAATTCAATACAAAGGAAGGTTTCTATATACATATTCTAATGTAAATTTTATATAAAAAGTGAGGCCGCCCGCGGTCTCATTGGCACTCATGAGAACCGCTTCTAAAACATGCTGCAAATCGTATACCATCCCGTGATCCAGTTGCTAGGTGCCTAATGAAGCTAATAATTACCGGAGGGTCGGAAAAAAATAATATTCCTTAGATGTACAGATGAAAAATTGTGAGGTAGCCGGCGGCCCTGACGGCACCTATTGTTGGGTATCGTGAGGTAGCCGGCGGTCCTCATGGCACTTAAAAGGTTAACATGTTACTTTTTGCGATGCCAGCGCCGTGCTGGCTCACGAAAGTTGGTCGGTAGGCATATCGTGCCGGCGCGAGACTGGCAACTTTACCACCTTCAATCAATCATCCTGTATATGTTATACAGGCAATGCATACAGGTGTACTCACCCTGGCGATTAGCTGACACAGTATGATCCCATAGGAGAAGATGTCGGAGCGATGATCGTACCAGCGTCCGCGAAGGCACTCCGGCGACATCCACCACGGTGAGCCCACGCTCGGCAGCCGGTATCCATTTCTGTGGGTAGTGTCATATATTACACATCAGATCATCAATAAACAACATTACTGTGTTTTAATCAATTATAACAAATTTAATTTTTATTTTCTTCCTTACAACTATATTTCATACAATCTACCCGCTATGGTTGAAAGTGGTACCAAGTATTGGTATGATCGGTGATAAACAAATCATTTTCAACATAAAGAACTCATCACCCTCTGATATTCATAAAGTCGGCCTCCAACGTTGCTTTATACAGGTGAACGTGAAATAGACAATTTGCTATTTATAAATTACATCACAATGTGATCATCCTGAAATATGTTTCACTATTTTTTTTTCCTATTGGAATGCGACTGGGCAGTAACTTCAGACACTATAATGTTTGAAGTGACAGATAGGAAATAATTCAATACCCGGCGACAAATATGGCACATCGACCTTTGGAAAGAGACAAACGTTATCTCTGTCGCACGACTGACAAAACGTCAAATAGGTAGTATGGGACAGAGATAACGCTCTACGAAGCCGAAATTAGCCGATTGTCTCTATCCAAAGGTCGATGTGCAATATATATCACTCGGTGCTGTAATTCATTCTAATTATTCATTCATACAAATTTGGAATACGCTTTTTCATTATTTTTGAAACTATTGATTTTTTTATAGGATACACCTATTAGGGGGAACGGAAAGTAATGTCGCTTTCTTAAGTTAAATTCACACGAGTACATTTTAACAAGTTTTAATTTCTAATCAACTCTATATTCACCTTCGTTATCAACAACCTTTTCCCATCTAGTACACTTATTTCAATGCTAAAGCGGTAAAAAATCAATCGGGTTTTTCTGTAAAATATGTCGACGGAAAGTACAGTACTTTCCGATCACCCTTATATCTACAATCATCCTTTAGGCTTTATGTTAAACGTGGTAATAATCAAATTTGATTTTACACGATTATCATCATTGCATTCTTGGTGCAAAAAAAAATAGCAGTGCTGTCGATAATTAAATATAATTAACAACGTGCTAATAGCATGTAGATAACACTGGGTGCGTCGCAACGTACGACACACGCGACAGACTCACGCAAATTCGCGTGTCTCGAATGTCCAATTGAATGTCTTTGGCAATGTGTTAATAATTCTATCATGACGGACCTTTGCAATTTTTACCTATTCTTACGCGATTAAATCAACTGTCGCTTGAACTGTTGATATTTTAATATAAAAAATTATTTACTTGAACAATGTTCATTTTAATATTATACACCGGTGTTATTAGTGTTATATTATAACTCGAAGAACTGGCATCTAAAACGTCGTATCTCTTTTAAGTCCATAAACGCCCAATGCGTAAGTCTCCCCTGAAGATATAAAAGATATAGGGGGATATATTAGGACCTTGAATAAGTTCTCGCTGTTTTTTTTTCAAAAAAAATTATTTAAAATACAATGCTTACAATGACATTACTCAATGTATTGTCCATCATTAGAGACCACTTTCTCCCATCTCTCTGGTAGCAATTGAATCCTCCGTCGGAAAAATGACTCATCTTTCGAGGCAATCGCCATAACTCCAGAACGCTCTTTGTCTTCAAGGTCAAAATCATTACTTTTGAAACGCCTAAACCAGTCTCTGCACGTTGTATTCGACAAAGCATTGTCACCATATGTCTCAACGAGAATTCTGTGTGCTTCTGCTGCAGATTTTTTTTGAATAAAGTAGTGCAATAAAATTCCCCGCAAAAACACTTTATTTGGCACAAAAGTACACATTTTCACAAAAGGCAAATAATTACGAGTATGTAGTTGACACTGTGGTAAACTCTATTGTACTATAATTTGAGGTTACATATAGCACTACTTTAGTGATTTGTAACCGTACGAAATTCTAGGCACAGAGTGCCGCAACGCCATCTTTCAAAAAACAGCGAGAACTTATTCAAGGTCCTAATACCAAAATCGTTGCGCTTGACAGGCGAGTTGGCGATTAGTGTGGTATTGTGGTACTCAGATGACACTGCAGCTCATTCTCTTTTGAACTTGTTTGTAAGCAGTGGCGATTGCATATAATCAACGCATAAAGTATAATAAGAATGTACCCCGGGAATTGAACCCGCGACTTGTGATCGCAAGTCTCAGTCCTCTGCCGCTGGTCCGCCACTGCCAGCTTAGTCCAGGTATATACAGGTGATAGATTTTAAAGCTTTGAAGGGTTAAGTGAAGGTTGAGAATCCCTGTTTAGTGATGTTTTCCTTTGTTTTGTCATTGTTTGACTATAAATCTTTAAATGTTCTTAGAGAGATAGAAGGTAACAACTGTAACTAATTTTACATTTCTAAGTTTTTAAGTTTGTACTTTCTTACTGCCTTTTGTTACTGTTTATCTCCAATAAAGTAAATAAATAAATAAGTGCATAGATTTTACACCTATTTCCATTTATCGAGTTAAATATGTTACATTACTTTATTTTTACTTATAAAATGCTACAGTTTAATAATTTCGGACGGCACAGTCCGCAGGGATTAAAAAACAATTAATTTTAAATTATAATAACTCAAATTTTGAAAATTATTTGTCTTACTATATCATCATTACATTATTTATTTATGGTGTAACATACATTAATTAACAGTTAATGATCTATTCTTTTAACTCTTTAAAACTTCAAAATCTACCAATCACCCTGTATATGTCCAGTGAATATAGTATATTACGTAAAATGAAGACAAACGAAAAAATAATTTGTCCAGTTTCCCGGTAGGTACAAGGTTAGAAATTGAAGTGCAAATGGTGAGGAACACTTACACTGGGTGAGGAATCTTCGCCGCGAGTCCAAAGTCCGCCACTACGGCAGTGTATTCACCATCACCGTGTTTCTTCAGCAATACGTTCTGAAACATTAATAACTGTTGTAAAACACAGTACTACATTGGGACACGAGTTATAAATTTTTAATACGTTATATACCACTAAGAAGATCAAACTAGTTCAAGGCATTTTTCAAATTTAGAACAATTAATTATTTAAAAGGTATGCATAACTGACATTTTTACAAGTGTTGTATTTGTCGAAAGCATTTAAATAAAAGTATAAAATATCGATAATTCATCAAAAATTATCGACTAATTGGTGACTATATTTCTGTCATTTATTTAACTGATTATTTATTATAATGATCCGTGTTTGAATTTGAAATATTTTAAGTAGAAAAAATATTTCTAACATAATTTGATTAATTACAATAAAAAAAAATATTATTCAACTATTTTTCTTTGCAGAATACAACTCGACTGTTATATCTATTGCAGTGTTTCCCAACTAGGGGCCCACGTCCCACAGGGAGGTAATTCGAGAGTAGACTCTACACGAGTTTAACACTTTCGATTTAATATAAAAACTATGTGTGTAGGGGGAGCGAAATAATTTTATAAAAGCTAAGATAAGGCATAGTTAAAACTAGGTTGGAAAGTACTGGACCTTTGGTTAAAAATTAAAAGTTTCTTAATTACGTCATATATCAGGGGTGGTCAAACTGCGGCTCGCGAGGCACGTGCGGATCTTTGAATCAATTATTTTTGACTCTGATGTCGAATTATTTAAATATTTAAATTTATATAACCATATCAGCTGCTGGGAAATCGGAACAAATTACTGGCGTGAATAATAATAATTATTATTCCACCATAAAATAAACGAAATCCAAACACAGATCATAATTAACCGGCGTCTTAAGTATTATTAGGAGTGATGTCATATACGTGTGCTATTATATCTAACTTCAATTCACATGTTTTTTACTTTGTCATACAATTTTATAAAAAAAATATTTGTTTGTGTGTTTTAAATGCGTAGTGTTTAAAGCAGTTCCCCAAATATTTCAAATTTCGAACAATGGCTCGAACTATCAAGGAGCTTGGCCACCATTGTTATATGTACTTAATAAGTAATTATAATATTTTTAAAGTCAACACCACATTTAAAAGTTTATTATTAAGACATTAAATTAATAAGTTGTACTTAAATACGTTCTTTTTGAAGTAGGCCAATATTTCTGACTGTATGAAGCCTAGTAATTAGTATAAATTAGGTCAATGAGGTATCGAAGGTTAGGTGGTACCTTAGCGGTGAGGTCACGGTGGAAGACGCCGAGCGAGTGTAGATAGGCCAGACCTGCCGCCATGTCGGCGGCCAGGTTCACGCGCAGCGGCTGGGGCAGCGGCGCGGCGGGCCGCCCCAGCAGCAGCTGTTCCAGCGACCCGCCCTCCATGTACTCCGTCAGCGCGTGCAGCTGCCCCTCGTGCACGCACACGCCCATGAACCTGCGCACACGTCAATTGCATTATTACACACATATCACTCACACTGACCACATGTGTGCTTCATTAGAAGAACGACCGAAGAACACAACTAGATAAAAGCTAGAATTTACAAAATTAACTAACTCAATATTAACGTCTTCTATTGTCTATATGGGTGTACGCATTTATAAAAAATTACCACGAGATATCTATTATAAATTACACTAATCATACCAACAATTACTAAATACCATTTCTACCATAGCGTGTCAAATGACCCGACTTTATGTTTATTGCTTGAATGTTTAATGAAAATTTAATTTATTATAATTAAACAATTATTATAATTAAATTGAACTTATTATAATTAAACAAAATATTATATTGACCATTTCGTTTACAAACGCAAAAAATAAGAAATTTTGATCCATGGGTCTTTTGATCTATGGGTCATTTGACCCCTTGTGGTATGTTTAGTGTTAAACATAAGGTAGGTTCTTATTTTCAAACCAAAAATTAAATGTATATTATTCAATAAATCTTATTATAGCATTAAGTGTTTTTATTTGATCAAAGTGAAAGAAGCTTGGTTTATTGACTCATTTACAGGATTCATATTATAATGTAAACATGAAATATTGTTAATTTTTTTAAAAGAGCAACGAGTTTCATGCCGGCTCTTCTCGGCAGGTCAGCGTTCTGAGCGGGTGGTGGCTTACGACTTATAATGTTAAAATAATGTACTAATGTAATAGACTCTGTGTTTGGTACTAATCGGTGTAACATAACTCCTGAAGATGCCCCGTGGAGGGGTGAAACAAGTGTTGAGTAATTTGGCGGTGGCGGTTGTGTGATTCGCATTGTTAGCCGCATACGCATTTATCAGCGGGCTGGCGGGCGGTGCATTTCATTGCACGACTAACACTGCATGTGCGGAAGTGGCTAAGTATTGGTCCTTTTCTTACTTAGGATGGACTTCCGCGAGGTAGCGCCTGATTCCATTAAATATGTTAAAATAATGAGCGAGGTGGAACAGGATCGTGGAGGAATCCAACACTCTTTAAGAATTGTAGCGCAGCGGGAAGAAGAAGGATCAACATTACAAATAGCCTGGAGTCGAATACAACATTTCAAAGGTGTGTTGTTGAAAAAGAATTTCTAGGATCTTATAATAAATGCGTATTGATAGCGTAACAAACTAGCTACCACATCTCATTACAGCGCCGCGGGAATCCGCGTCCCGGCGCAATCCGCGAAGAGAAAGCAGCAAACGAAAGCGCTTTAGATACCAAAACAATGAGAGTCGCCGTTGCGCAACCGGAACAGACAACACTAAGACGCAAACGAGATTCGCGACCGACTGTACCATTGTCCGAAAGCGTCTTGCGCAACTGATGTAACACAAAGATGTCAGTTAATTCCGTGACCTGAGAAATTTGAAATAATAAAACAGCGCGGGACATCATGAACAACAGCGTGGGAAACGTGCGACTAATCAGAGAATGTTCTAGACCAGGGCTTCTTAAACTTTTGTCATTCACGGCCCCATTTATGATTGCGAGTTTCTTGACGACCACAAACAAATATAAAAGAAAAATAAATTAATATTTTTTGATGATTTACTTATAAGGTAGCAATATACTATATACACATGAAAATATATAGTTTTAAAATTCGTTTTGTAACATACAAAAATCTAAAATTAAAAATCGCACAATTGGATTCTGACCGTTTTAATTCGCTCGAATATATTCAAGTAGTAGTAAAATGGTTTATATAAATATTTGACATTAAAATCTCCTGACCCCAGAATTTTGCTTCGCGACCGCATTAGGGGTCGCGACCCATAGTTTAAGAAGCCCTGTTCTAGACAGTTCCGCTGTACGTATACACGGGACAGTTTCACCGTCTGCCAGGTGTCAATGCAATCAGTAAATTTAAACTATCATCATCGTGTAATAATTAAAATACAAATATGGAACTCTATACTAATCCTTTGCATTTTAACCCTTTCGTTACCAGTGCCGGAGTTAGCCGGCATCCAACTTGTAATGTGAGCTTATGTGTAGATCCCTGTTTTACGATTTATGGCAGCTAAATAAATTACTAACAATTATCCTATATTCCATTTTTAATTAATATACCATTAAAATCTATAAATATGTAACACAAATGACAACATTCGAACATCAGCTTACTGCCATGTAATATGCACACTTCGCGGCGCACATGCCCGGTTCTGTAGCGTCACTTCGGCGGAACGAATTGCGGTATGGAAAGGGTTAAAAATTACGATCCGTGTATTTACGATCTCAGTCGCGATAAACTTCGTTTCATCAGCATCATCAGAACATTAGCCGATAGACGCCGATTGCAATAACAAGACCTTGGCGCCACTCGCATCCGGGTACTTCGCGCATGATTTTAAATATATACCTTTATCACCATTTCGACTATTGGACATACACTGTTCGACATAGATTATATCTACATGGATTTGCAAAAGGATCGGTAACGACCCATGTCCAGTGTCTTCAGACGTAGTCTGTCATTGAGGGTAGAGGTATACTTCGCTTGCCAGTTTGTGATCTCCACAAAACCTTAAGGCTCCAGCGGCCGTTTGTTCTGCGCGTCATGCAGCAGAACAGATGCTCTGGTTATTAACGTTATCATAACTGTTATAGCAGAATGAGTGGAGTAATGTGGCGGAGAGAAAGCTCCAGTAATGTTTTTATTGTTAATATAGAGCATGGATGCATAGACAGCGGCCCGTCGGTCGAATACTGGTGGCCCGCTGACAGTAAAAATAATACTCTCGTACATTCGAAAAATATTGAATTCTATTCCAGAATAAAACCAAAAAAATTTAATTACCTATACTTCTAGCGGCCGGTCCGCCATCAGTTCATGATTTGCCCGAGTGGCCCCTAGTCTTAATAAGTCTGTGCAACCATGATATAGAGTGTATTTGTAGTTTGATTTATTATTATACAAGTACCTTTTGGGTACTACTACACTGTTTGCCAACCAGCCTGTCAAACTATGTAAAAGCGTGGGGGGGTGAGGGGCCTATCGTTCCTCCTATCTTGGGAGGTACAGCGTCTTTTTATTCTATTTTTTTTCACAAACTTATTTTCTTATTCTCTTCTTATATTTTTAAAAATTTTATTTATTCGTTATCTATTTTGGCTTTGATTTCTTACACATATCGCCTTCCTTCTCTATTTTCAGCTCCTTAAATATTACAGTAGCTTTCTTATTTATATAGGCACTATAACTTATGTTTCTTCTATGGTATTGTCATACTTTTTGTCTGTTTTATTTCTTCTGTTTATATGTTTTTACCCCCATAGATATCATTGAGGGAAGTCTATACCCTGCAGTGGGCATCTTTTGCCTGAAACGAATACGACGTCGACCAACAAAAGAAACTTTTAATAATGTAACCCTCATTACAGAGATGATTTCGATTGAGGGTACCAGATATTTATTTGTATTTTATTGTCGACCGTTACTACAGATGCAATACAAGAATATAACTTGCAAAACAAAGTATATAGATGTATGAAATCGATTTTCGTCAGTTCATCCAAATGGCAAAATTGATAGCATTGTACTATTCAATCAAAACTAAGGATATGTTTGAAATCTAGTGTATTTGTATGTATTTGTTTGTAAATATAATTAAATAATTTCTTTCTACCTGGCTTTATTTAATATACAACGCGACTAAAAATTATCTTAATAACGGTACCATCAAATTCATTTACTTATTTTCTTAAACAAATATTTAAAAACTTCCACACGAAGAGATATAATGAGATATTTACATTCGAATCCTTTTAAACAACTCCCACATTTTACATTAAGTTTGGACATCATACAGTTATGTTTGATCAGGTCGGAGAGCGTGCAAACATGCAGGGAACGCATCGTAAGACAAACCAACCGGTCATTGAACTACAAGTAAATAAGAACAAACGAATAACTCAAAAATGTGCAAATATACACTTGAATCAGCGCGCCGTTGGGCGTGAAGAATTCCAGGAAACCAAACTAAGTGCGAAAACCGCTCGTACGTTAACAAAAGGAGATAAGATAACGCTGCAGTTCCATAACGAGGCCGCCACTTCAATAGTTTTATCGTGCGCTAAGCGCAGTGGCAATGGAAATGCCAATACGAAAACTATCAATTCATATATATCAAGTTATAACTTTATAAAAATTCTATATTTACACGAGTGAACGCTACAAAAGGGTCAATGTATAGCTCATATGTCATTGTCTTATCATGTAATTTATTTTTCTATTGCAATGCAACATGCCTACAACTTCTAGTAGTTCAAAATCTGCAGACACATATTGTAAACAACAATTAACTTTAATTTGTAATAATTCGATTTTAAAAACGATTATTCCTATTACATTATCTTTACCTTATTTATTTTTTTAGAAACCATTGATTTTTAGATAGATTCAGTTATACATTAATTGACAACAAATTAGATATACATTCACCCTTTTATACCTATATCCAATCACCCTGTATTTGTATAAAATTATTGTTAAAACTTCTACAGATTTAATCTACAAGTTTTTCAATTTTTTTTTACAGAAGTTGACCTCCAAGATCTTTATCCTCGCCATGATGAAGGAACAGATACGTTCGTGACCTCTATGTGATATGAAACCGACGACCCTCTTCAAGCAACAAGAATTAAACACAATATTCACCAAAGTGTACTGCAATACACACCGTTGACGATATAAATTAATTGTTCTCAATTTTAAATAATAAAACTTACCCGAGGATATTGGGGTGTTTGAGCTTGTTCATAAGCTGGACCTCGCGCAGCATGTTTGGCCTGTTGGCGCGCTGCTGGTTCATCTTTAGCACCATCACCTTGCCCGACGTCTTGTGGGTCACCTGCGGACCAAGGTGTTCATTTTAATCCACCATTTGCGGTTCCACATCTTATTTTATTAAGGACTCCGCGTAAGTTATATAAAGTACTTATGAGAGTCTATAAAAATCTTACGAGGTAAAGGTAGGTTAAACCATAGTCCCACAAGATATCACATACCCTCTTTTCTTAGTTTTTTTTCTTAAATCTAAAATTGAAAGTATATTGTTAAATAAATCTTATCGTAACATTCAAGAGTTTATAGCTGATCGATATGTGTGGAACTTGGTTTGTTGACTCATTTATGGAGCCCCAATTCAGTGAAATTGTAGTATGTATCGGCCTTAGGCCAGGCTTCGTAGCGAGCTTTTGAGCTTTGCTACCTTAAAAAGAGGTGTTAGCCTTGCACCCTCACACTCGAGGTATCTGCAAATGCCATTTAGGCACTGGAGCAAGTTATAAAAAAATGACTCATTTACATATTGTACGCATGGAACATTTTTAAGTTTTATTTAAAAAGAGTCAAGTTTGTTGACTCAATTACATGATTGATATTATAATGTTCATTATAAGATTAAATAAAATAACAGAATTTCTCGTCGCCTCTTTTCAATAGATCACAGCATGCCCAGTCGGTGGTAACTTACTATATGTACGAGGGTCAAACTGAAAGTTCTTAGAAAATCAAAAACTAAGCATTCTAGCAAGTTATTAGTTTTATTATAACTTTTCAAAATAGCGTCCATTTACATCAATACATCGCTGCATTCGATGGAACCATTGAGAAAAGCACCTTGCCCACTCGGCCTTAGGGGTCTCTTCGACGGCGTTTTGAAACGCAGCCACTGCTTCTTCGGCGTCCATAAAATGTTTTTCTCGAAGTTTTTCTTTTATTTTCGGGAATAAATAAAAATCGCAGGGTGCGAGGTCGGGGCTATTCGGCGGGTGACCCAGTAATTCCACGTCTGAGGTCGCCAAATAGTCGATCGTTTGCCTGGCGGTGTGCGACGAGGCATTGTCGTGATGAAGGAGGATCCTGCTGCGAGGTCGTTTCTCTCGAACTTTTTCCAAGACAAGTGGCAAACAGTTGTTAGTGTACCACTCTGCATTAACCGTTTTCTGATCCTCTAAGACAACTGTCGCGTAATGACCTGTCTTTCCGAAGAACGAGGCCACCATCTTTTTTCCAACACTTCGACCTCTCTTCACTTTAGTTGGCAACTCTTCGGAAGGAAACACCCACTGAGCAGACTGTCTTTTGGTTTCCGGATCATAACAGTAAATCCAGCTTTCGTCACCCGTTAGTATGTCGAACACAGCATTTGAGTCACCTCCGTTAAATTTTTGGATCATTTCTCGGCACCAATCAACACGGCGGAGTTTTTGAGCCTCGGTCAAATTATGCGGTATCCAGCGGGCACAAAGCTTCCTGACTGCTAAATGTTCATGGAGGATTTTGTGCACTTGACTCATACCTATGCCTAGACTTGTCCGAATCTGCTGATAGGTCACTCTTTTGTCAGTCTCTATCATACGCCGCACAACACTGATATTGTCTTCAGTCGTCGCTGTAGAAGGCCGTCCCTCACGCAAATCATCGGTGAGATTAGTTCGACCACGTTTGAATTCATTAAACCAGTTGTAAACTGTGGCACGAGATGGGGCTTCATCGTGAAAAGCCAATCGAAGTCTATCATAACTTTCTTGTTGACTTATATGACATCGAAAGTCATAAAAAATCATTGCACGAAAATTTTCTCGGCTTAAATTCATTCTGACGTGCACAGACAATTTTCAATTTGCCGCCAAATCGTAAAACAAATGACAAATGAATGAAATGTATACTCAATATTATTGGTAAAGAGTTCTATTTTCAAAATTTAAACTTATTTTTTTAATATAATGCTTTTAAGTTGCCAGTTCTAAAAACTTTCAGTTTGGCCCTCGTAATGTTAAAATAATTGACATAACAATACGAGTCAAAATTCGTAAAATATCTGATTAAATAAAGATATTTTACATTAAAATTTAATATATACATACTCGTATTTTTAATTAACTGACAGCGTAGACTACTGAATATATAAACTGCCAAAGGAGTCTCAAAAATTAATTTATACTAGATTTATTGATTAAATAAAAGTCGTTAATCATAAATATGTATTTCTGTAATTAGAAGTTTTTTTTTTTTTAAATATCTAAGTGTTAAACTTCATTCGTGTAGACTTCACGAAGGCTGTAATTTGGACAACGTACACAAGGAGGCCTTCGAGCCAGATCACGTAAAAACAGCATCCAAACCACACTGCATATGTTCATAACAAAACGATCATTCTTGTTATATACATAGTCATTAGAATAAAGATCTCTTAATTCGTAAACATGTTATTGGCATGTTTAAAGGTATCGTACACCAAAACAACCTTTCGAAGTGACAATTCTCGTACCAACTGCACGTGGGTAATAGATGCGCATAAGTACATTATTATGATAAAAATATTCGCATAAACAAGGCACGACACCCGTCGCCGTCTACCCTGGATCAGATGAATAATTTATTTTGAATATAATCTACGTAAAGAAATGAAACGCAATCGTAAAGGACAACGGAATAATACTGCGCAGTTAACCGAAAAACATGTTTTTGTAAATATTTTTCAGTCGTATGGAAATCTGGTTCAGAGGACTAGAAATTTCATATTTATATTTCCACTTTAAAAAAATTTACATAAATCACTTGCTTCACGGCAAAATGTCCCAAATGAGCCTTAATTGAGACAATTTAACAAAATATATCAAATTGAGCCTTTCGACATCATTCCACTTTTAATAAAGAAGTTTCCAAGTCTGTTCTTATTTGAGAAAACTCTGTAACAAACTTAATCAGTTTTTTTTTTGGTAATCTTACTCGTAATTTCGTTTCCAGAATGTCATTATCAATTACAAATATTTTACGCGTAATTATTATAGATATCTACGCAGGGATATATAGTAATCGCCACGCTTGGCAGGCGCGTTGGCGATCGCAGTGTGGTATATTGGTACGCAGGGGGCGTTGCTGTCCATACTTTGGAAACTTGTTTTTGAGCAGTGGCAATTATATGTAATAAATGCACTTAGTGTATATTATATTAGATTCTATCCCGAGAATCGAACCTATGATCGCCATTTCTCCCAGTTCTCTACATGGCTACGACTGCTCATATTATAAAGTAACTGTGTATTTTTTTACATGGATGTTTATAAAAGCAATACTGAGTATAAAAATGATGTTTAGTTTATAAATATAGATAAAAGTAAGGTCCTTATTACTAGCGCTAACCATTGTTATTTTGATTACAGTAATACCCCGCTTTACGCGACCCCGTTATACGCGGTTTCACTATAACGCGAATTGCAAATTTCGCGCTCAAATGCCTCGAATTACGCGAAAGAGTGCATATAAATATAATGTAGTCATCAACTTCTCTATGGTCGCGGGATCCCAATCCCCAACAGTGTTGGGTGTTATGAATGTATTTTACAAGAACGTCAACAAAACGTTACCCAAAAGACAATAGATGTATTCTTCCGTAAAAAATAAGAGTATGTATTGCATATAGTGTTCCTAGAATTAAAGCGATTGATTAAAATGATTTGTATTTTTTTGTGATAATTTTTGACTATGTTTAATCATAAACCTCGTTTACGCGAATTTCAGTTAACGCGATTGTTTTTGGAACGTATCCCTTGCGTAAAGCGGGGTATTACTGTATATTTATAACTACACACATACGTTTACATATACATAATAACATATACATATTGACTAAATATTGTCACATTTCCTTCACCAAACTTTTATTACAAAACTTGACTATCGCTTGCTATTATTTGCAAGTTAAAAAGATTGTCACTTAGCCATGCTCTTTATAAGATAGAAAGCCATGTTCACATAGACCAACTCTAGTAAATCACTTAAAAACAATACGGACACGTCTTACATATCATAGCCTATTTGGGTTTCCGATATCTGAACCTATATTAATGACAAAACGATCCGATAGCTCTTTTGTTCTGATTACATCGCACCTGGCTCCTGGCGTACGCTGATATAGCACGCAATACAGTACTAGTCCACTGTAAACGTGATAGCCCAGGCTTTGTTTATATACACATATATACCTTCAAACAATAAGGTAGACACGAATCTATTTCTTTATCTAATATCTAAAATTCTCGTGTCACGGTGTTCGAACTTGAACTCCTCCGAAACGGCTTGACCGATTTTTACCAAATTTTATATTCGTATTCAGCAGGTCTGAGAATCGGCTACTATCTATTTTCCATATCCCTAAGTGTTGGGTTGTTCACCCTTAAAAATTTTTTTTTAATTTTTTGACAAATTTTTATCTTTTTATTTATTTATCATACAGCATACAAAAATACATACAACCCTAAATTTTTACCCCTCTACGATAAACCGTTATTTTTTTTTGTTGAATAATTTTTTTTTTGCAAAACAATGTTTGCGGGATCAGCTAGTTATTTATAAGTTCTTTCATAAACATAGTGATAGGACATAGACTATTAATATTTAAATGAAACAGTAAACAGAAACCTACTTAGGTTGGTAAAATGTAAGAACACCTTTTATAAATACATCAGGATGGCAACCATGACAAGGAATATTTAACGCGTTCCGTGCCACAGCAAAAATTTTGAAGATCCTCCTTTCAGGTCGCTTGGGGCGTATTCGACCTTCACTTTAAAAATTAAAAAAGTCGTTTTACATTGCGTACGCGCATACGTGATGTGAAGTTATCTTTTTTTTTTTTCGGTGGGGGAAATCTTCCGGTATTCAAGATGCCCTGCCTCTGGGGGGAAGACAGGGGTATGTGGGATTCCTACCCACTAACCCCTCCCCCGGTGGTCGCCCTCTGCGCTAAACGGGGGACCGCGGTATCTCCCGGTCAGGGATAGCCACGCGGTCTATCCTCGCGCCGTGCTATTAAGATGTGAAGTTATCTATATTCGAGCCTACAATAATTTTTTTAAGAATCCTTTGTTTTTCAATGAGAACTGCAAATGGTCTAAACGTAATGTGCGTGGGTCGTATAGGCCCCACATGGCATTGAATGTGTTAAGGCAGTCCGGGCTAGTGAGAGATTGCTTTTCTAGCGCGTTTTAGAGAACAATTCAAACGTTTATATGTTTAAGAATTATTGTCAGTTAAATTGCAATTTAATTAAAGGTAATTCACAAATGTTACTCCCACTCAGACAGAGCTAAGAACTGTAAATTGATCCGAGGTAGAAACTTCTCGAATTCGAATACATATAGGGTTACATAATTCAAAAGCGGCGGCGATTGTCAATGCAGAAGTACCCTCATAAATGATTTATATCAGAAGCACCTACCTGAAGGTTTTGCAATTCAACAGACATTGCTTCGTGACCACTTATCTCGGGTGGACTGTTTCGTGAATGAGGTGACAACGACTATTCTATATTTAACCTACTTTCCACCTCAACTTCGCTTGCATTATTAATAGCTTTAAAATTTACATTAAATTAGGAGTAAAATCATACGCTCAATTAATACATAAAACCTCAGACGAGTTACAGCAATTGCTAAAATATAAAGGGGCTGTTGACGACTGACTGGGGCATAATAATATTTTGGGGAACAAGAAATCCCTAAAAATTATGGCTATTAAAAAAAGCCGGATTAAAAATTTAGATAAATAACTAACATAAACGAACAGATTAGCAATAAAGACATTATACAAAGATTTATAAAATTCTGGAAATACTAAGATGACGAAGTAATTAAGTGAAAAAGAAAATTAATTCAATGTAAGCTGGAACGTAATACTGTGATCAATAAGTGAGGTGAAGTCGTTTATAAAATGTAAATTCTTTATTTAAACTTCTAAATCAATTTCATCCTCTTCAAAATAATCCCCGTCTACCTCACTACTACTAGTAATCCCACTTTTGAAAACGCATTTTCCAGTCCTCGAAATAGTCAGAATAGTCTTTTTTCGGTACAGCCTTACTCGATTCGTATTTTATTTCCTCGATCGTGTCGAAATAGCGTCCGCGCTTTCGCAGTTTTAGTCTGCTGAATAGGCAGAAGGTGCACGTATCTAAATCAGGTAAATGCGGTGGTTGCAGAACGATGCAAGTTTTTGGCAAAAAAAGTCGCGAAGAACCAATACAGTACGAAATCGACCAATCGACTTGACGATTTTAATACACAAAACATCCTTCGAAATTGTTTGACCTGAATCAAATGATATTCCATCTTTAGACAAACATATGCTTGGAAAATATTATATAGTCCACCAACCTAGGACAAATAATTACTTGCCTTTCTAATGCTTGGGAGTTTTTAATGCCAATTTCACTTTACTTTTTGATGACATTATACTTAAAAAAAAGTTTTAAATAGCAGAGCTAGGTTCGTTAAATATGTCTGCACACAAATTTAATTTGGAAACTGTTTGTGTATCCAGCAATGTTCCTGACTACCATCAGGGGAACAAGTAAAAAAAAAACAGTCTTGAGAGATCCGAACACTGCTATTCAAGCAGCAACTTACATATAACACTATATACTTATTTTAAAAAAAATCAGTATTCAGTAGGCAGTTGATAGATAGCTACTACTAGGCAAAGCCCCCCCCCCCCTCCAAAGATCGCCATGATGAGCAGTCATGTGCTGCCCGCATCGAATGATTCCCCGCGACCTCAACTATGGTTTAATTAAATCGATTAATATTATAACTTTGGTTTAATTAAATCGATTAATATTTAAACAAAGAGAACGAAGTGCATTCGGACGAAGTAAATTGAATTAATTTCTATAGAGCAGCGTGGCGAGCCAAAGTAATTTATGAACAACGGCCCAGTTTACGTACAGCGCCGTTCTAGGCCGCGGCGGGTTTCAGACCAGATCGGATTTCTAGAACTCAGTGCGACAAGCACTACGCTACGCTATTGCTATAATTTTCAATACTGCGTGGATTATAATAAATTCACTTCTACACAGCACGAAAAGAATAAACACACAAGAGTTAATAACAACCAACAGAAGCTAGCAATGAGTGGCAGAAATAAGCGAAAAAAACGGGGGGACGAAGGGGGGGGGAGAGCTAAATTTTAATAAAAAAGTCAAGGTACAATAAAATATTATAACAAAAGGTTTAAATTAAAACTATATAAGCTGTAATTAAAAAGAAAACGTAATTCTAGAAAAATATCACAGAGATAAAGTGCTTTTATCCACACTAAATTAATTACAGATTTATATTGTGTAGAATAATAATTGAAATACTCGCTCATGAAAGCGAAGGTAAAATGAATTATTTTGAAGGGCAAATTGTGTAGATGTGGCTTTCAAAGGGCAAGAATCGAATCTTTGAACCATTGCGCATGCTCAAAAAGCATCCTAAAAAGGGAGTGGGTTCTCATATGGAACGCTCCACCCACTCATGAGAGGAAAATTTATTCATTTGTAGAGAACAAAACGAACAATTGATCAGCTAAGGGCGTGTCAATTTAAATTAAGAATTTACTTGAAACCGGTTTCAGAATACAAAATAAATCAAAAGTACTCACTCATCATAGCAGAGCCAAGATAAAGTTACTTTCGAAGAGCAGAATATGGAAAGGTGCCGACCGGAGAGTAAAAAAAATAACTATTGAAGGGCAGAATGTAGTAAGGTGTTACTCGGAGGAAGCTGGACGCGGTAATGATCACTTATCTGAGCAATGGCGACTGGCCACGCCTAAGAGCGAGCATTGCGCATGCTAAGCATAAAACCTAAGGAGGGGGGGGGGGGTTAGTCTGCTCCGTCCCTCCTTGTCCTCAGGAGAAGATCATATTGATTTTTAATTGCTAGAGAACGAAGCGAACACGGTCCGGGTAAAGCTACGCAAATCAATAACTGAGTCAAGAAAAGCATTCAAATGAGATACGTTCACTAAGCATGCTCAGACCGAGCATAAAAATAACAAATGGCTAAAAACTTGATAAAGGGTGTGGCAATACGCTACAAGAACACTGGAATTAATCGTGTACAAATTGAAATGTCATTAAAATTGCTAGAAATAATTTATCCAAAATTATTATTGCGCGCTATGAATATAATAAAAATCACTAGATAAATTAATTAGAATGGTTTTTATAATAAAACAAATTATGGTACTCACTCATCATGATAACCAACAAGATAAAATATTTGGAAGAGCAGATTGTAGGGAGGTGTTGTCCGGAGGAGGCTGGGCGTGGTACTAATCATTGGCGACTAACTGAGACAACGAGCAAGCATTGCGCATGCTCAGCATAAAGCATAAGGAGGGGGGGGGGGTTAGTCTGCTCCGCCCCACCCTGCCCTCAGGAGAAGATCATATTGATTTTTAATTACTAGAGAACGAAGCGAACACGGCCCGGGTAAAGCTACGCAAATCAATAACTGAGTCGAGCAAAGCGTTCGAATATGTTCGCATTGCGCATGCTCTGGTAGAGCAAAAAATACAAGTTTCAACTAAACTTAATATTGGTAAAGGCTGTGGCCATGTGCAGCAAGAACATTGTAATTAATAATGTTCAAATTAAATGAGATAAAAGTAGATTTATTCATCATTTGCAATAAGATAAAAGTGAACTAGAGAAATTATTAAGAACTTAACAATTATAAAAAAATTAAAATACTCATTTTAAAGAACAAATGGTGTAGACGTGGCAGTGAGGGATGATAAACGTAGTAATGATCATGGTTTACAAATGGAGGGAATCGAATTGAATCTGAATAAGCATCCTAAAAAGGGTGGGGGTTCACATTAGGAACGACCCATCCACTCATCAGAAAAAAAATATAATTCATTTGAAAAGAACAAAGCGAACAACTGATCGGCTAAGGGCGTGTCCTACATACAACAAAATAATTGTAATAATTATTGCGCGAGGTGGAGTAAAATAAAAGAGAATTGGTTTAAAACTATGAAATATAAGATCAAAAGTACTTACTCATCATAGCAGAGTCAAAAAAATAACTTTTGAAGAGCGGAATGTAGTAAGGTGTTACTCGGAGGAAGCTGGATGCAGTAATGATCACTTATCTGAGCAATGGCGACTGGCCACGCCTAAGAGCGAGCATTGCGCATGCTCAGCACAAAGCATAAGGAGGGGGGGGGGGGGTTAGTATGCTCCGCCCCACCCTGCCCTCAAGAGAAGATCATATTGATTTTTAATTATTAGAGAATGAAGCGAACATGGCCCGGGTAAAGCTAGACAAATCACTAACTGAATTAAGCACAACGTTCAAATGAGCTTGCATTGAGCATGCTCAGATAGACCATAAAAATAATAAACGGCTACAAAGTCCTAACTAAACACAATACAGGAACAGAGCGAGGCCAGGTCCAGCAAGATCATATAAGTGAATATTCCACAAATAAAAATAATATAAAAAAGAAATAAGTTAACACTGGAGAAATAATTTGAAATATTATTCAATGTCAATAAATTTAAAAAAACTCACTCATCATTGCAAAGTCAAAATAAAATATCTTTAGAAGAGCAGTTTGTAGAGAGGTGTCGCCCGGAGGAAGCTGGACGCAGTATTGATTATGTATCTGAGCATTGGCGACTAGCCACGCTTAAGAGCGAGCATTGCGCATGCTCAGCGTAAAGCTTAATGGGGGAGGGGGAGGGGGAAATTTATCTCGTCCGCCTTTTTTCCTACCTCCAGGGGTAGATCATATTAATTTTTAAATTTGCAAAGCGAACACGGCCCAAATCAATAACTGAATCGAGAAAAGCTTTTAAACGAGCTCTTTATTGCGCATGTTCAGATCGAGCTTTAAAATAACAAATAGCTACAAAGTTGTTAAAGGGTGTGGCAATACGCGACAAGAATATTGTAATTAATACAGTGCAAATGATTATCGCACCATAAGAATACGAAAAAAAAATTAGTAGATAGATTAATTAGAATGGTTTTCATAATAAAAACAAATTATGGTACTCACTTATCATGATAACAAACGAGATAAAATATTTGGAAGGCCAGATTGTAGATACGTGGCGACTGGTGGATGCAGGATACGGCAATGATCATGTTTTGCAAAAGAGAGTCGAATAGTATCCATATGCCCATTGCGCATGCTCAGCGAGCATCCTAAAAGAACCACCTCCGGTTCTCGAGCCCCACCCATTTAAAGGAAATTTTATTGATTTGTAGAGAACAGTGATCAACAAATCTGTGAAGGGCGTGTCCGTATACAATAAAATAGTTGTAACAATTATTGCGCGAGGTGGAATAAGATAAAAATGAACAAGAGAAATATCTTAAAACTGTTTTCACTGTACAAGATTAAATGTAAGGTACTCACTCATCATATCACAGTCGAGATGGAATAAAATTTGAAGAGAAGATTGTAGAGAGGTGTCGTTCGGAGGAGGCTGGGCGTGGTACTAATCATTGGCGACTAACTGAGACAACAAGCAAGAATTGCGCATGCTCAGCATAAAGCATAAGGGGGGGGGGGAGGGTTAGTCTGCTCTGCCCCACCCTGCCCTCAGGAGAAGATCATATTGATTTTTAATTATTAGAGGACGAAGCGAACACGGCCCGGGTAAAGCTACGCAAATCAATAACTGAGTCGAGAAAAGCTTTCAAATGAGATATGTTCATTGAGCATGCTCAGATCGAGCATAAAAATAAGCAATGGCTACAAACTTGATAAAGGTGTGGCAATACGCGACAAGAACATTGGACTTAATCGTGTACAAATTGAAATGTCATTAAAATTGCTGGAAATAATTTATCCTAAATTATTATTGCGCGCTATGAATATAATAAAAATCACTAGATAAATTAATTAGAATGGTTTTCATAATAAAACAAATTATGGTACTCACTCATCATGATAACCAACGAGATAAAATATTTGGAAGAGCAGATTGTAGAGAGATGTCGTTCGGAGGAGGCTGGGCGTGGTACTAATCATTGGCGACTAACTGAGACAACGAGCAAGCATTGCGCATGCTCAGCATAAAGCACAAGGAGGGGGGGGGGTTAGTCTGCTCCGCCCCACCCTGCCCTCAGGAGAAGATCATACTGATTTTTAATTATTAGAGAACGAAGCGAACACGGCCCGGGTAAAGCTACGCAAATCAATAACTGAGTCACTTCTTGAGTTCACTATACAAGATTAAATATAAAGTACTCACTCATTATATCAGAGTCAAGATGGAATAAAAATTTGAAGAGCAGATTGTAGAGAGGTGTTGTCCGGAGGAGGCTGGGCGTGGTACTAATCATTGCCGACTAACTGAGACAACGAGCAAGCATTGCGCATGCTCAGTATAAAGCATAAGGAGGGGGGGGGGTTAGTCTGCTCCGCCCCACCCTGTTCCAGGAGAAGATCATACTGATTTTTAATTATTAGAGAACGAAGCGAACACGGCCCGGGTAAAACTACGCAAATCAATAACTGAGTCGAGAAAATCATTCAAATGAGATACGTTCATTGAGCATGCTCAGATCGAGCATAAAAATAACAAATGGCTACAAACTTGATAAAGGGTGTGGCAATACGCGACAAGAACATTGGAATTAATCGTGTACAAATTGAAATGTCATTAAAATTGCTGGAAATAATTTATCCAAAATTATTATTGAGCGCTATGAATATAATAAAAATCACTAGATAAATTAATTAGAATGGTTTTCATAATAAAACAAATTATGGTACTCACTCATCATGATAACCAACAAAATAAAATATTTGGAAGAGCAGATTGTAGAGAGGTGTTGTCCGGAGAAGGCATTGGCGACTAACTGAGACAACGAGCAAGCATTGCGCATGCTCAGTATAAAGGATAAGGAGGGGGGAGGGTTAGTCTGCTCCGCCCCACCCAGCCCTCAGGAAAAGATCATATTGATTTTTAATTATTAGAGGACGAAGCGAACACGGCCCGGGTAAAGCTACGCAAATCAATAACTGAGTCGAGCAAAGCGTTCGAATATGTTCGCATTGCGCATGCTCTGATAGAGCAAAAAATACAAGTTTCAACTAAAGTTAATATTGGTAAAGGGTGTGGCCATTTGCAGCAAGAACATTGTAATTGATAATGTTCAAATTAAATGAGATTAAAGTAGATTTATTCATCATTTGCAATAAGATAAAAGGAAACTTGAGAAATTAATAAGAAGTTTACAATTATAACAAATTAAAGTACTCACACATCTTAAAGAATAGATGGTGTAGACGTGGCAGTCAGGGATGATGAACGTAGTAATGATCATGGTTTACAAATGGAGGCAATCGAATTGAATCCACATAAGCATTGCGCGTACTGAATAAGCATCCTTAAAAAGGGTGGGAGTTCACATTAGGAACGACCCATCCACTCATCAGAAAAAAATAATTCATTTGTAAAGAACAAAGCGAACAACTGATCGGCTAAGGGCGTGTCCCACATACAACAAAATAATTGTAATAATTATTGCGCGAGGTGGAGTAAAATAAAAGAGAATTGGTTTAAAAGTATGAAATATAAGATCAAAAGTACTTACTCATCATAGCAGAGTAAAAAAAATAACTTTTGAAGAGCAGAATCTAGTAAGATGTTGCCCGAAGGAGGCTGGATGCAGTAATGATCACTTATGAGCAATGGCGGCTGGCCACGCCTAAGAGCGAGCATTACGCATGCTCAGCATAAAGCATAAGGAGGGGGGGGGGGGGTTAGTATGCTCCGCCCCACCCTGCCCTCAGGAGAAGATCGTATTGATTTTTAATTATTAGAGGACGAAGCGAACACGGCCCGGGTAAAGCTACGCAAATCAATAACTGAGTGACTTCTTGAGTTCACTATACAAGATTAAATGTAAAGTACTCACTCATTATATCAGAGTCAAGATCAAATAAAATTGGAAGAGTAGATTGTAGAGAGGTGTCGTCCGGAGGAGGCTGGGCGTGGTACTAATCATTGGCGACTAACTAAGACAACGAGCAAGCATTGCGCATGCTCAGCATAAAGCATAAGGTGGGGGGAGTTAGTCTGCTCCGCCCCAACCTGCCCTCAGGAGATGATCATATTGATTTTTAATTACTACAGAACGAAGCGAACACGGCCCGGGTAAAGCTACGCAAATCAATAACTGAGTCGAGAAAAGCATTCAAATGAGATACGTTCATAGAGCATGCTCAGATGGAGCATAAAAATAACAAATGGCTACAAACTTGATAAAGGGTGTGGCAATACGCGACAAGAACATTGGAATTAATGTGTACAAATTGAAATGGCATAAAAATTACTGGAAATAATTTATCCAAAATTATTATTGCCGCGCTATGAATGTAATAAAAATCACTAGATAAATTAATTAGAATGGTTTTCATAATAAAACAAATTATGGTACTCACTCATCATGATAACCAACAAGATAAAATATTTGGAAGAGCAGATTGTAGAGAGGTGTTGTCCGGAGGAGGCTGGGCATGGTACTAATCATTGGCGACTAACTGAGACAACGAGCAAGCATTGCGCATGCTCAGCATAAAGCATAAGGAGGGGGGGGGGGTTAGTCTGCTCCGCCCCTCCCTGCCCTCAGGAGAAGATCATATTGATTTTTAATTATTAGAGAACGAAGCGTGCACGGCCCGGGTAAAGCTACGCAAATCAATAACTGAGTCGAGCCAAGCGTTCGAATATGTTCGCATTGCGCATGCTCTGATAGAGCAAAAAATACAAGTTTCAACTAAACTTAATATTGGTAAAGGGTGTGGCCATGTGCAGCAAGAACATTTTAATTAATAGTGTTCAAATTAAATGAGATAAAAGTAGATTTGTTCATCATTTGTAATAAGATAAAAGTGAACAAGAGAAATTATTAAGAACTTTACAATTATAACAAATTAAAGTACTCACTCATCTTAAAGAATAGATGGTGTAGACGTGGCAGTCAGGGATAAGGAACATAATAATGAGCAGAATCAAAAAAATAACTTTTGAAGAGCAGAATGTAGTAACATGTTGGCCGGAGGAGGCTGGATGCAGTAATGATCACTTCTCTGAGCAATGGCGACTAGCTGCGAGCAACGAGAGATCATTGCGCATGCTCAGTATGAAACATAATAGGGAGGGGGAGGGGTTGTAAGGTCCGTCCTACTTTATCTCCCATGAAAGATCATATTGATTTTTATTTATTAAATAACAAAGCCCGGCTAAAGCTGTACAAATCTATTACATAATTAGGTAAATAGTTCAATTGAGCCCACCATTCCCACGGGGATTGCTCGACGCACAGGTCAGAAGAAAATTTATCTAAGTTTAGAGAACAAAGCGAGCAACAGTTGGTTATGGGCGTGTCCTGCACCCAGCAACAGTTTTGTAAATTGTGCGAAATGGATTGTTATAAAAATGAAACAGAGAAATTATTTAAAAATGTTTTCATAATAAAAAATAATGTACTCACACATCATAGCAAAGTCAAGATAAACTATTCCACACCTGCTCATCAGCTTATAATTTTATTGATTTTTAGAGAACAAAGCAAGCACTAGGCCTGTTAATATCGTATCTTCGATCAAATATATAATTTACTGTAATTATTCTTCGAGATGGAACGAAAAAGTTAAATAACTAAATAACTCAACAGAGCTTTAACAATAATATACGTGGCAACCGGGGGATGCATGACATGGTAATGATGGTACTTTGGAAAGGTTGCCACGATTGCTATGAACTTTGCGCATGCTCAGACATCAAATATGGGGTAGGGGGAGGGGAAGAAACACGTCAACCCGGCTCACCCCACTTTCAGGTAAGAGTCATATTGATTTGTAATTATTAGAGAACAAAGCGAACAACCGATCTGTTTAGGGCGTGTCTCGTATCTACGAGAATGTATAAGAAAAATTACTTACAACGGTTATTACAATTCAAAAATGAATGTTAAGCACTCACACATTATGGCGACGTCAAGGTAATATAACATTGAAGAGCAGATTGTGGAGACGTTATGACTGGATGATGCTGGAACCGGCAATGATCATATTTTGCAGAGACAGAGAGAGTTATAACGTAGTTTGGAAGTATTGCGCATGCTCAACGAGCATCTTCATAGGAATGGGAGAGGAGAGGAGGTGACAGTGCCACACCTACTAATCAGTAAAAAATTGGATTTTTCGAGAACAAAGCGAACTATAGACATGCTAAGGGCGTGTCCAACACTCAGCGACAATAATGTAATAATTTTTAAGCGAGATGGAATCACCTAAAAATGAACTAGATAAATAACATACAAAATATATACAAAACGGTTTTCGCAATTTGAAAAAGAAATAAAAAGTACTCACACATTCTAGTAAAGTCAAGGTACAACAACTTTGAAGAGCAGATTGTGTAAACGTGGCACCCGGGGGATGCTGGATAAGACAATGGTCGTGTACCGCAAAGATGGCGCTAAACTATTAATACGAGAGAGCTTTGCGCATGCTCAGCAAGAAATTAACGGGGGGGGGGGGGGATTTGATTGTAGGGAACCATATTGATTTTAATTTTGAATCAGCTTCACACAAAGAATAGTAATTATGTAATACGACACAAATGAACGTTAAAAAAATAAATAGAAGGATTTATCATAGCAAAGAGAATATATAACATGGCGCCCTGGGGATGCTGGTCAAGACAATGATCGTGTACCGCAAAGGTGGCGCTGATCGATCAACACGTCACAGCTTTGCGCATGTTCAGTACTCAAAGGGGAGAGGTTGAGTGCAGTAAATCATATTGATTTTAATTGTCACAGAGATTCACACAAAAGTATAATAATAATGTAAAACGACACAAATTAACTTTACAAAAATGAAAGGGCTTACTCATCATAGCAAAGAGAACAAATGACATAACGTGGAGCCCGTGGGATGCTGGATAGATAAATTCGTTAAGCTTAGCGCATGCTGCATGAATTAGGGGGAAGGGGGAAGAATGGACAATCACATAGATCTATAATTTTTAGAGAACAAAGTATCACACAAAGTTATTGTAATAATGTTATACGATAAAAATCAATTAGATAACACATACAATGCTATTTATATTTAAAAATGGTACTCGGTCATTATGGCAAAGTCAATAGATATTATTTTTTTTTACACCAGATTGCTTAAATGTACGTGTATGTATGTATCGAAAAGATGGCGCTGAACGGTTGCTATGCTTTGCCGTACGCATGCGCATTAAGGAATTTAATGTAAAGAGGAGGCAATGGGAGCGGATTCTGATTCTGAAAATCGTGTTGATTTATAATTTTTCAGACAACAAAGTAACTAACCTTTTTTTTCTGTAGGACGTGGAATCCTTATCTACCGCCACCTTGGCTCTTTTCATAAAACATTTTGAAAGTAGCAACATACTTACGCATTCTGGAGACTTCACCGGATATAAATCACATTGAATAGCAATAAAGATTGTGGCGCTCGGAACACACTAATACAACTAAGCGTCAGCAATGCGACGGTTGAGTACTTTATTGATGGGGCTTTGCGCATGCTCAGTATGCAGAGTAAGGAAAATAATTGAACATGCTCAGTCAGCAGAGTAAGGATAATAATTACGCATGCTCAGTGAGCTGAGTAAGTAGAACAGTGGGCGGCGTTTCTTTTTGATTTGGATTTAAAAGAGAACAAAAGGATTCCATTTTTAAATATTATAAATATAATAATTAGATCGACAAATAAATATTAGAGAGAAATTTATAATTAGTATTTTTTTCAATATATATAAAAATAGCGCACCAAGTTAAGATAGCATATGTTGGCGACTCGACTTGCCTTGCCCATATGCTCAATCTCTCGCCAGACTCAGAGCAATTTACAGCAAGATGGCGGATTTGGTATTATCAATTAATACAGATTATTCATATAAATACTCAAATACAATACGAGTTTAGTTAATAGTGAAGCAATTTCGAATTACAATACACATGGTATAACGTATTTAAAATTCAAAGGACATCAGAATGGGTCGTAGATCGTAAAAGAAGGTAATATATTTAATTAATTGCGTTAATAAATTCATGAGTAAATAAAGAGTGTTTTATAAGCCATGTTATGTTTCTTTTGCTAGGATAATGCTGTCTTAAGTACATAATTTTGCTTGATTTGAGGAAGCAGCGCGAAAGACGCTTAATCAAAACCGCTTTTCTCAGTTACTTGAGGTTACGTTATATATACATTGATTGCCTAAGAAAGCGCCATATGGAGCGCCAAATGTGAAGCGACATGTACTGTCACTTGAATTAAGTTTAGATTATTATTTGGGGGTGCCTTAAAAGAGCGAACCTCGGCACGATATCAACCAAAACTGCCCAATACTGATAAGAAAATGAAATATATCTACAGGGTCTTGATTCCTAGACTATGTAGGTACTGTTGCAATGTTTCTTGCACTGTTTATGAGCAATGCAATGTTAATTCACACAAAGCCGTTTAAGAATCTAATCCATGACCTGCCATCGTGATTATCAGTTTGCGATTACAAGCATTCGGCTATAAAGAAATATCAGTAGGGTACCAAACTAATCTAACAAATCTACAAATAATACATTGCGCATGCTAAGTCCAGATGTCTACTGAGCATGCGCAAAGCGACGCCCACCCAAGGCTTACGAATTTTCGATTATTGATTGGTATCGATGCGAGACTACTAAATAAATATTCCCTTTTTTTGTAGCTTTTAAAACATTTACAATTTGTATTGTTTGACAAGAAGTTTATTGACATTTGCCGGATCATCCGCGGCATTTTTTAATTGAGAAAATTGTAATGATTATTATTATGGCATGCTAAAAAGGCATCCAAATTGATTTAGAAATTGGACTGTGCTTGTTTAGATAAATAAAGTACTTGATTAATAATTATTTAAACGCGGTTCCAAATATTTAAAATGAATTAAGATTAAAACAAATATTGCTCACTCATTTCCTATCTTAATTGTCGAACAAAGAAACGTGTGCGCGGCAATGTTGTGGGCGGGCATGTGGGCGTGCAGGGAGGGTAAGGATCGATAGTCGCAATGGGGCATTGCGCATGCTCAGTCAACGAGCCCTGAACTTTGCGATTAGCTCGGCTAAGCTGATATTGATTTACGAGTGTAATTGAAAAAGCATTTATAATTATAATAAACAACCTCTATTTAATAAAAGTGTTATTCTTTATTTAACTTGTATGTGGGTTTAACAAAAAAGAAATAATTTAATAAAGATAGGTTATGTAATTTCAGGGTTTTCACTAACCAACATTGTAACAATTTTTATATATAGGAGATATGTATTGGCGAACTAATTAATTTTGAAAAACTCAATATATCGACTACACAAAAAGTAAAGTCACTTCTTATAGTGTTACCGCGTCAGATAATGAAATTTAAGTCAGAAATTAAAACAATAAAAGCCTATGTCTTTTTAAGTGCATGTGCTTTTATATCGACTTTATAAACTAACAATTGTGTAATAAAATTTTATAGAACGGGCGAGTTGAACTTCGGGAATGTCTATTCAAAATAAATTGATTTGGATATTTTAGGCTATCTACATGTAAATTAAAAAAAAATATTGCGAAAAATTAATACGGGGTATAGGAACAAAGAAAAATCTTTGTATAGTAATTATAAAATCATATAACACCGGTACCGGATTGTAAGGTGATAATGCGGCTTTGGAAATAATCTCTCTACCACTATATTCAGCTCTCTGAAGGAGATCACAAGGAAATTAACGAATTTGTTATTGATTTTTCTTAGATGAAGTTGAAGGACACCACGGATAAGATATAAAATGATACAAAGGGACAATATGCAGGAATAGGAGAAGTACTTACCCATGATGGCGGCAGGGCGGCGGCGGGCCATGGCTCCGGAGGCAGGTAGGAGTCCCGGATGAGGCCGGAGCGCAAATGAACGAGTTGGGATCGCGACCGGGTTTATATACCCCGTGAGCCGACCTGATCATGCGTATTGACCCACGTCAAGGGATATGCGCATGCCCAATGTATTCGGGACACTGCGTCATTAGCGAAGCGTCTCGTGTTCAACAGATTATAATATCTCGATAATAATTTGGTCTGATCATTTTGATCTTACACTATATTACTAAAGTTATATAGAATTTGGAGTTCATATTAGGATATTATTGCTATATAAAATGGTAGAACAGCAAATACGTATGACATATACATAATGTCCCATAAATCAACTTCAAATATAATCTGGTGATAGAGCAACTAGTGGTTAGACCCTCCATTACATGGATTGACAAAAACAGACCATTTTTTTTGCAATACTTTATAAATTTTTGTCACTTTACAGAAGGGTTACTGTAGGTAACAAAAAAGTGTAAAAAAAATGAAAGCGCATGGATTAATAGTCACAGCTACGCAATAAGAAATTAGAGTGCATAAAATTGATTAACTTTTTACAAAAAATGTGATATATATATTTTTTTTTCATTATTTGGGTTTCGCAACTTGTCCTATCAATCAGATATTATTTTGACGTTGATTTATGGGACTCTTTGGATGACTACAAAGGACATACGAAGTTACCAAAGCCAAACTATCGATAACACTTATATAAACCTTCGAAAAGGTTTTCTTAAGAAAAGAATTCGTTCTAATTTTTGTATTTTTTTTTAAGTTTGAAGTGAATTTTTGTAATTGTAATTTTGTTTACGCAGGTGTCGAGCGCAACTCAACGGTGTTACAACAAGATAACGATTTTTTAATAATCTCTTAATTCTTACTCTACTTCATGTGTAGGACCCATAAGGTTTACTACTAAATATGTTTCACGTGGAAAAAAAATATAAGACCTAAATGCCACTGCTGCTCAAGTGCCATTTGCAGTATCCGCGGGTTCGAGATGGCAAGGAGCAGAGGATGCCAAGTCTAAGACCTTTTAAGGTAGCAAAGCTCTCAGGTATAGAATAAGCAAAAATTGTGAAGAGAAAATAGACGTTTAGAACTATGGAGACGAACAGCTTGCCTCGATAACAGATGGCACGCATATAAATTGTAAACAAAGTTGTAGATAGAATTAATAAATAAGTTTAGATATAAAGATAAGAAAAAATACCAAGAATAAAACGTACGAGCAATGTATAAATAGTAATTGATAATTAACAATCAAAGAAAAAACAATAAAAATAGAGCAAATCAAAAACATATACAAGAGAGTAGTAAATACGGACATAGATTATAAAATAAAAGCTAAATGAAAAAAATATTTACTCCACATAGAAGGTCTATGCCATTTGGCGATAGAGAATTATTTCAAGTGGTTTAATAAGTAAGAAACACACCAGTTTGGCTCTGGTCAGTGTAACATTACTCCTGAGGATTACCCCGCGAAGGGGTGAAACACGTGTTGAGTGAATTACGATGGTAGCTGTTTCGCATGGTTTACCGCACGCGCATTTATCAGCGGGCTGGCGGGCGGTGCACTTTATTGCACGACTACTGCTGCATAGTGGAAGTAGCTATATATTAGTTCCTTTCTTACTTAGGATAGACTTCCGTAAATTAACGCCTGAATCTATTAGATAGTTTAATAAGAGCTCGGGGATTCCCGAAAGATGTCTCCACTCGTGGAACATTACATACTACTATTTAACGGGATTGGTAGGCCCTCTGAGCTATTGGATCGCATCGTTGAACCTTCGTGTAAAATTAAATTACTCCCATAGATGGTTCATCAATATCTATTACGCGAATATTGCGCCATCTATACAAATTATTGCGTACTTTTAACATCCTTATCCCACACGGTCAGTCCCTAAGGACACGTCGATTTTATCGTTCAAAACTTAATTAATTTGATTTTTATATATTTTAAATCGTAATAAATCAATTGGTTTATATAAATTCAAACGAATTTTTTTTTTGCATAAACGTAGTTGAGTGTTAAATGAACCCCGAAGTCAAGAGATTGATACAGCGCCATCTATGCTACTTCAACGAACTATGTTGTAATAGTTTTATATCCATTCACTGCAAGATGGCGACACTTTGTATGAAAAACTATAGAGGTGAACTTGAAAGATGTTGGATATAATAAGCAGCTGTTTTTCCAGAATTAATGCAAATTAAAAACCTTATATTAAGTAATGTATAATATAAAGGCATAATTACATACGTATACAAGGTTTTGTACACCAACAGATGCTAAATCCTGAACTGGTTAATAATCATCATTATTTTTTTTGTGGGGGGGGGGGAGGTAGGACTGGCTCGCGCCCACAGCTGGACTTAAGTCTCCAGTATAAATTTCCAATAACAGCGGTAGGAAGTACCATGTATTCAACGTCTCCTGTCAACCTTAATATCGTCTGACCATAAAATGCGTAAACGTCTACCGTGGTCTCCACCCCAGAAACTTATGAAGCCATTGGCCATCTGTCACTGCCACTTCGCTGATATATCAGTTTTTTTTTAATTCTACTGCTGTAAACGAAAAACCCTTTTGGACACATATATACATGAAGCTATGTTGAGTAGCGATCACCAATATATCAGATCATCAATATATGTTCAGTAGATGCCCGCCCTCACTTAATGTGAATTGAACCTATGACATCGTCGAGGTCTCTGGATGCGGGTAGTGCAAGAGTGGTCAACGTGGCGATATTTAGAGGACGCGTATGTGCACCGGGCGTCTATCGGCTCATAGGTAGATAATAACACGCATCGTCGTATCGATTAAACGTATAATTTGAAGTTGCGACTCAATTCAGCGTTCAGAGCATACTAATAGTTTGGCACGAGTAATCTACTGCTAAGTGTAAGAAAGGAGTCGGCGTATTGAACCACGCCGCGACCGTCACGGTGCCGCCGCATTCCGCCATTTGCGAAACCACTTTGCACCCGACCAACGCACGCGAGCCAACGTGCTCTAGGGGCGCTGGGGTGTAAATGTGTGCGAAGAGAACGGAGGGCTTGTACGCGGGTGTTGGGGGGCTTAAGGCGACGCGTGCGCCGGCTGCCTCGCACGAGCGTTATGCAAAACGTAAAATTGTGCATCGCATTCCACTGCTCTTCATCTTCACGGTTCGAATATTCAAAGCGTATCGCTATAAGTAATAGTGAACTATATTGTAATATTATTGCGGGAAAGGAAAAACGATGATTTGTGGAAAAATAGAAAATGAAAGGATAGAGTATACAAGAAAATGTAGAGCATGAAACGCAATAGAAAATCAAAATTAATTCAAACAAAAGTCCCTGCCTTAGATTTAAGATAGGGGAACGAAAAAAAAACAAATAGTGGTGTCAAAAGATCGTCGTGTTTTGGCTCATTAGATCCAGTTCATGTGCAATTAAAATAATCCTTTACATATGTCTTTTGTCACATTTTTCCAGCATGCTGTTCTAAGGGTAAATCATCATCATCATACTACTATTTCGATACGAAAATAGTAAGCAGTGTTGTCGCGATATTACCTTGGACAATCTATGGAAAAATTCTCTAACTGATTTAGATGACGCCGCTAACCAAACGTTTAACTTAGTATCAGAGAAGTTTGGCGAAAAATTTGTCTGGGAGTGCCTGTGGAAAATTTTCATACTTCGGTGAATATTCTTAGCGTGTGATCTTAGCAGGAATGGATGGTCATAGAGACTGTTGCTTGGTCCTGTTCTGCAGGTCCAAAGCCGATACCTTGAAAGCCTTCACCTAATTCGCCAAAGCAAGGCCGAACGACCTCTACATCTTCAGCCATTCACTCTACCACTGTTCAAATACATTTATTAAACCATTAGCATACGCTTTCTCTTCGCATACCACCTTCGACACTTGTTCAAACACATTCCGAGTAAATTATTTACAAATGAATCATTTAGCATTTTTTAATTATTTTTACGTTTATTTAACTGTCGGTGATAAGTTGTTTTGTCGCTCGGGACAACCAAACTACTTCCGAATGTTATCTGTCCAGATTTTTTAATTCGAAATTCCATAAGCGATATTATATGAGACTATAAACAACAAAGACAAAGCATTTACTGAGATGCCCACAAAGGAGTATTTAGTTAACTCTTGACAAATATATAAAGAAAACAGACAGCACTTAGTATGCCCCATTAACCTTTCCATGTATACATATGGATAAATACTGTTCTTCTTCTTCTTTTAACTATAGCTATCTGATAAACACCCACTGTACAGTATAGACCTTCCCCACAGATCGCCATGTTGACCAGCCTTGCACTGCTTGCGTTCAGCGACTTTCCGCTACCATATCCACGTCATCAGTCTTCCTAGTGGGTAGCTTTACCCCAACAGAATCTACTGGCTCTTGGTCGCCACACGAGAACGTTTAGTCCACAACGGTCATCGTTTGCACGAGCGATGTGCCAAGCAACCTGCAACTTCAGACGAGAAATTATTCGAGATACATCTATATCTTCTCTCTGATCTCGCAGCGAAACTTCGAGCATCTCAGAGTTTTCTTATGAAGTCCATCGTAAGCGACCACCTCTCGTTCCCGAACGCTGCCCATTAGATTTGGATTCGGCAAGTGATCTCTTTCTCAAAGCTGGACTCACCAAGCTGGACGGTTTGTCCCGGGTATATATAGTCGTCTACAACTCCGAGCGTAGCACCTCCGACTACTACTTGAGCAGGCACTACATGGATATTAAACATCAGTTTCGTCTTATCGATGTTTATTTTAAGGCTATCTTTAAAATTTTTAGTACTTTCTTTCCATTCCATTCTTCTACCTTCAATAAATATTTAACATTTGCACACACTTTCAGGAACTAAAGTACCCACTGTAATGTTATTCGTATTAAAACAATTGTTGTTCAATGTCCTTCAGACAATTTGCAAACTGTGTATACATACAACTCATTGCTTATCGTCCTAGTACATATATATATATACATATATACTCTGTAGATAATGGCAACATTAAAAATTAACCGTCATTTAGATTGTGATAGCAGAAAAACCAAGCATATTAATTATTGTAATTAATTCACGACAAAAACTTCTTACTAACTTCCGTGTGATCGTAACCTTGTAAGCGTAAAATCACGTAAAACACGAATACGCCGTATGAACGTAGATCTTACAAATAGACCTAACGCTAAGGTCACTTTTAACTACAATTCAGAGTATCTTTATTCTACATACGATAGATTGGATCTTCTATTGACTTTGAAGTGCAGACATAATTTGAAAACCTTTTTGAAAGATAGTGACAGACACTGTATAAATAAAAGTTAAACGTCGTAACGCCTAAAATTTGCCTTCAAACAGTTAACAAATCCTATAAGGCCTAATTACACGTATATATATTAAAGTTCCATAAAGTATCTTAGACCTTCTCCCTCTTTTTAAGTAAATTATAAAATACATCTCATTATAGCATCAAAGAGTTTTAAGTTGATCGAAATGTGTGCAACTTGGACATTTACATGGTTAATAAGTAAAAAAAAACGTTTCTGGCCATCTCAAGGGAGCTATGGAGCCGGTGGTACCTTACCACTTATAATGTTTATTAATTGACGATTCGAAAGCGCATTTGAATGCCTACTTGAAGATATTTTGAATGAAGAAGAAAGATCCGTAGCTAATTGCAGCAATCCTCTCCCAATTTCCAGCGCTCAGTAAACAAAAAACATATTGCAAGAAAAACACCATAGCGATACAAATTAACATTAGTTAAAACAGACCTAGGTACTTCAACCAATCTCATTTCTGATTAGCAATTTAAAAATATTGAAATTATTTAGTACAGCAAGTGTATTTTGACAAATTATTGTTAACGTGATTGTTAGAAATATAAAGCAATTTTGGTAGGAGTAGTGAGGACATCGCTTATAAAAGAGGGCGTTGGTGTCGCGTACAGCGTTCTTCTGTTAAGAAAGCTGTAAATTGTTTGTGTATTTAGTTTAATTTAATAACTAAGCGTTAATAGATAACTTCTTACATAGGAAAGTAGTTATTTTTATCTACCTTTGTCAATAAGTATTAATATTTTTCGTACACTTAAATGTATTATAATGCAGTTGTTTTAAACACCGGGCGCCATATTTATCACACACGTCGCACCGTGCACTCATTCTTATCAGATAGCATCATCTAAAAACAAACATCCCAAGGAAACATTCGCACTCATGCCATTATTAACTCTACTGCATAGATATAGCGACCACAATGCCTTGACGCACGTTATCGTCACCTGTCTGTAAATAAACGCAAATGAATAAAACAAATTTGCAGATAAGCACGAAATATGTAACGCTTCCTCGAGAATCTGATTGCTACAATAACAGATAAAAAATCTGTGAGTATAATGAAATATATAAATTGCTCGAACACGAGACTGTGACAAAAGCATTCTAATTAATTTCGTTGATTATATAAAACTTACTGCTATACAGGGTGATTGGTTATAGGGTGATGTAAAAATAAGCTTAAAATTTTTTTACACCTATTTCCATTCACCCTAAAGTGATCATTCTGAAATATATATACATTAATTTAATTAATTCTTCTGTTTGAATACGACATGCGATACCTTCTGGCAGTACAAGTTCTGTAGGGATAAGTGGTAAACAATTATTAATTTCTAACATGTGATAATCCGAATATTGAAAACTAATTATTTTATGGCAATATAGTAAGAAAACGCTTTAACACCTGTATTTAAACGTCATGTATATGTCAAAAGACTCGACTTGTGTTGACTAGATATGTGTTCGATTCCCAGGATAAAATCTCATAATTCACACTTAGTGTATTAATTATATAGAATTGCAACTGCTCGGTAACAAGTTTCTAGAGGATGGGCAGCAGCATCCTCTGCGTACCATAATACCAAGCTGCGATCGAATACCAATCTGCTAAACCAGGGCTTCTTAAACTTGTCATTCACGACCACATTCATGATTGCGAGTTTCTTGACCACCCCATACAAATATAAAAGAAAAGTAAATTAATATTTTTTTTCGATGATTTTTTTATTAGGTAAGAATATACATATACATATGAAAATATATAGTTTTAGAATTCGTTTTGAAACATACAAAAATCTGAAATTAAAAATTGCACAAAAAATTATAAAATTGTCTTTATATCAGTTTAAAAACTTCCACCAATTCGCGTGTCTAGACGCTGCAAGTCCACTGTATTCCGCCAATTCTAGTGATGTTATGAAATTATATATATAAATATTTGACATTAAAATTTCTCGACCCCAGAATTTTGCCACGCGACCCCATTTGGGGTCGCGACCCATAGTTTAAGAAGCCCTGTGCTAAACGAAGCGATTATGGTATATCCTTCATAGATATCTTTGGGAAATGTCGACGCTTTGCAGTGGGCGTCTGGAATGAAACAACGACGATATATAAAAAAAATTATTACAAACTAAAGTTACATTAACGAGTTGATTGTGAAATGTATTACATACACATATTTATAATAAAAACAGAAGGCCAATTAAAAGTTTACACTTGGAGAATGCAGTACATTGTTTACGTAAACAATATCACGTAAAAGATGATAAGAAATAATAGATATTTATTATTTATTTTATTTATTTATATTACTGTTCACTTAGCATCATTTACAAATGTACTTTCATCATTCATAATTATCTGCGAGTAAAGTGACCCCGCCTTCTTCCATTTCTACTCTTACACTAGCCAACCCGGTCATCCATATCGGTTTACTTTCGTTCGTTTCTGAATCTCCTGAATCGTGAATCAATCTCAAAGCTTTCCCCGTGGTCTAGAGCGAGAGAGCACGACTCTGAGCCATAAGTCGTCACTGTTTACAAACTAAATTCAAAAGTATTTCGGTATGGATGCGCAATTAAGCAGAAAAGTCGACGATCGTGTGTGGCCATAAACAAAGCGAGGCGGGCATTGTTCGCCGCGGGCCGCTCAAGGTCGCGCCGAATGTTTGTGTCGTTTTGTCGAAACGCCGCCGGCCTTATGGCCATTAATTCAACGAGTGTTCTCTGGTGTAAGGGTGCTTAAACACGATCGCGGACAGTCTTTTTATACTGTTTTACATAGCGTGTTTTTACACAGTATGACTGCATATAAATGTAAAAGCTTTAAAGGGGGGGAGGGGGGGTGAACATATTACTCATTTACCGTCAACTTATGTATGGTGGACTTATAGCATTCGTACTAAAATGTATTTAATCACTCGAGTACGTCAAATAATGTTTGATGGAACAAAATAAACTCCCCTATGACGTCATCCTTTTCATTTCAGCTATTAAGGTTACAAAAGCTCTGTACAGAAAAACTTATTTTATGATTAAGTAAGAAAAGGACCAATATTTAGCCATTTCACCCCTCCACGGGGCATCTTCAGGAGTTATGTTACACCGATTAGTGCCAAACCCAGAGTCAATCGAAAAGTCGAAAAACACGTGTTGAGTAATTTGGCGGTGGCGGTTGTGTGATTCGCATTGTTTGCCGCATACGCATTTATCAGCGGGCTGGCGGTGCACTTTGTTGCACGACTACGTGAAGTGGCTAAATATTGTTTTTTTTCTTACTTAGGGTGGACTTCCGCAAAGTAACGCCTGATTCCATTAAATATTTATTTTTTGATTTCTTTTATTAATACCCTTTGTACGGTAATCACATCAATTCAATTTCAAGCTGGTCGTCTGGGCCTTTAGATACTGTGTTCCACGGGTTACGGAAAGGCAAGAAAGATGTCAATCTACAAGTACAGACGAGCTTGTTGCGGTTTCCAGAAGACGCTGAATGCAGCCGGCTTCCAACCTCTCCTGTTGGGAATCTCCGGGGAAGCCTACGTCTAGCAATACACGTTCTAGGGATAACATATATACAATTCCCAAGTAGTACTTTACAGATTTTTTTAACCAACTTTTTAAAAACCTTTTTACGTTCACGAGAGGGTTTATTGTAAAACTATACTTACACAGTTGCATTGAAAATTATAAGTTTAATAAAATAAAATATACAGTATGATATTGGATACACCTAATAAAAGTTTTAAAAGCGGTGAATGTACAGCTCATTTGTCAGCAAAAAAGCTATTAAAACTATTACTCCAATTTTTTATGAATCTGTATATTTTACAATTACATTATAATATGTTATATTAGTTTATGTGATCATTTCAAATTCGACAGACAAAACTTCTGGCAGTACAATGTCTGAAGGCAGATAGTAAGCAATTATTAATTTTAATATGTAGCAATCCGAATTTTTAAAACGCCATTTTACTATATTATCATTACGTTATGTATTATATCTGATATCATTGATGCTATTTATTTCTTCATTATAAATATTTGCACCAAAAATCAATCACCATGTATTTTTTTTTATGGCCCCCGCTATTGGCGCCTCTCGTACCCCTATCTTTAGTGGGACAGGGACTTTACGGGCAATTTATTTTTTCACATAGTTATTTATTATTTCCATTCTCTCCTTTCGTTCTTCACATATTCTTTCAATCTATTCTTTCATGCCACATTTCTGCTATCTTTCCCTTTTACTCTGTGACCTTTCATTCCTCCCTCATAACATGTTACATTTTATCTTTATTTCTTTTCGTTTACATTTTTATAACATTTTATATCACATTTTGAGTTACACCATGTATTAAAACTGTGTTAGTGTCTTGTGTGCAATCTCCTTAAGGACCTCGCAGTCCCGGCGTGTCACCTAAGATCAGATGTGCGCGGCGCCGACTCTCTAACTCGATGCGGTCTCGAATAGTCACGCTTGCGGCTTGCTTTTTTTTTTAATTCTAATTTGTATCGCTAGTGTTTTTTTTTACAATATTTATTTTTCACTTAAACTAAACGCAGACAGGGGAGGGTTGCCGCTATTTGATACAGATCTATCTTCTCCCAGCTGCGAGGCACGACAGCGTTTTATAATTTTTTACATTTTTTCTTAAACAATTTTCTCTTATGGGTAAATACAGCTAAAATTTATACATATTAACAATCAAATTTGCAAGTTTTACTCAATTATATATTAGTTGGTACATTATTTTATTTCAAGTCGCTGCCCAAGCGCTACAGACCGTTAAATGCCTTGAGATTTAGGACAATATGCCGGGACAACTCATCAAAAGATTCTGCTGTAGATTTTTTCTTGAGAAGGTCCGGTAAGTTAAACGGAGGTATATTAAGGTTTTCACATAAGGCCACGTGGTTACATCTTTTGGATGCGAATCGGGAGCAGTGTCTGAGTAAGTGATCAAAAGTGTGTACTGTGGAGTCGTCACATGGGCAAGTCTCATTATCGATTATTTTAAAACGGTGCAGGTACTGCTTGCAGTACCCGCGCCCGCTTAGTAGTTGTGTGAGATGGAAAGATGTCTTGATGAGTTTTCGCAGTTTGTTTATGTCGGTGAGTTTCGAAAGGTGTCCTATGGTATGTCGACCCCGCGGCTTGGCGCGCTAGTGTTCATTATCCACTACCCCTGCTAAGAGTGAATATGGAACGACGTCTTAGTTTCTATCTCTTATGGTCACGTAATGCTGTTTCAGGGTGTAGCGCCTTGCGTCCCGATACCTTGTATCGCGCGTGGCATTCTTATATGGCTAGGTAAGTATTAGCTTGCTATATGTTGGCCTCTGACAATTCAATATTTAAAAACTTTGACGTGTCATATATCAGAGTGACTGGCGACCACGAGCTGGTGGAGAAAAGTCGTTGGATTCTGGCAGCGTAAGTCCGGTCTTCGTTGTGATCCTCTGGGGGGGGGGGGGGGTGTGCTACTGGGCGCCTATCGGCTGATATGATGATTTCAGAATGATCATTCTACACCAACCTCGTACAAATAGAAGTTAAAAGAAACAAATAAAAATACAATCTGTCAGTTTTCATAGAATACAGACATGCTCGCGGACAGACGAAATGTCTGACTTTGCTTGTAGGCATGTTTTGTGTCATTACGCCGGCTGCCGTGCGCTTTGGTGCAGACTTTTAGACTGCGGTTGCCGTTTTCGACGCATCAAAGCGGGTGATGTTCAAAATTTCAAAGCATTCCGCACGTTTGTCAGCGATTTTGCTTTGAACGAACATTTCCGAAATTATTCGTGTGTACCTTTATGTTCGTTTTTATGTAAAATTGCAATTTTTATAGAGCATTATAACTATCATTATTGTCTCAGCCGTAAGATGTTCACGGCTGGACCTGAGCTGACCTTCTTCATAGATTTCTAATAGAATGGACTTCGAATAGGATTTACGAGGGTACATATTTGTCTAAAAAGATGGTGCAGTCCCTGAGTAGGCGTCCTTATTCTTAAGAGAAAATCCCGATAACAGAGAAACATCCTGTATCTAAATCACACTTAAGCCGATAAACAAGTTTTCATTAGCCAAGGCTAGGGTACAGAGACAGGTTCAAAGATGCTCACCATCCACGAGGCTCAGGGGTTAAAGAGCGTGGCGGACATCGTTGTCACAATGTTAAACACCGTAACATGCTAATACGTATATCTTAACACACAGCAAAGACACGGAAGCTAAAATCTGTGGAACATCGATTCTAATAATAATAAAACACATATAAAGTATATAATTTTTGTTTTACTTTTGAAATGTTCATGTAAAAGGAGAATCAAGTGAATGGGTCGGCGCGATTCGTCGCGCTGCTCGGCTGTGAATTCACGGGCGATTGTAGCCGCTTTCCCCGCAAGGGCGCGGGTTGCGTCGAGACGGTTCCGTCGCGAATTATTTCGCGTCAAATTGATTACGCGTAACTTCGATTCAATTACCTTCACGCTGCATTTGTTATCCGCTTTGTTCATCTTATTACCTTTTGACAGGGAAAATTCAAATACGTTTTCCGTTACATCTTCAAATTAGGCAACATCACTGCACTACTTTCAGCCGCAGGGCGTCCATATCTTGACATTGATTATTTAATACGATCGATTGGAAGCGACCTGTCGTTCGGCCGCCTGTATCCATCTAGTGGATGGACAACCTACGCTATACTTGCCGGACCATCGTCTCCACTACATAAAAAAAAAAAAAAAAATTGTAAAATAAATCCGTGATAAAATTGATGTACACTAGAAAATAATTAAAACTATGATACTGTAATAGAAATGGATAACTGAAGTGTTTGAGGATGTACGAAAGGAATGGAATGATTGAGAAAGGAAGATGGAATTGTAGAATGATAGAAGGAGGAAAAAAGATATTGTGTACTATGGAAGACGAGAACGTAAATAAAAATTATTAAGAAATACAAAACCCCGTTCCCAATTAAATAGAGGGTGGAAGGAGAGGTCCCCAATAGCGGGGGTCAAAAAAAAATCGTCTCCACTCCAGAACCTGTGCCCATTCGGCCACCTGTTCAGCATGTCACGTGACCTATCTACTGCCACTTCGACTTTCATACCCTATTGGTTACTTTGGTTCGTCCACGGATCTCATTTCTGATTCGATCGCTTAGAAAAATCTCGAGCATAAGTCTTTATGCCTAGTTGAGTGACTCTGAGTTTTCCAATGAGGCCCAAAATGTAAAACCACGTTTAAGATAAATTACCTCACTGTATAGGTGTCCATATGTGTTCGCCATGCAAAGAATGTCAAAAGAGTCCGATTTAAAAAAAAATAGTATCAGATTGAGCCTATAATAGCATCCTTCAACTTAAAGCCACACGTTCCCTATTATCTTCCTCTCTAGATGAATAGATTTCATAAAGTCTATCATTTGATTCGTTTACGACCTGCATGAATGTATAGGTCCGCCATTTTACTAAAACATCACTAAAATTTTTGATTAAACTAGTCGACTTATGTATGCTTGTGTATTATAAATTTACATTATTGTCATCCTTTTTATTACATGTACAATAATAATTTGTTAGATTTCATAACAAAATTTGTATGATTTTGAAAAACAAATTTAATGTAGAACAAAATTCTGATATACTATATATGCACGGAAAACTGCATTTTAAAACAGTATTTTCTGGAGTAAACATAAATTTTGCTAAGCATTTTTTTAGTTTAGGGTAGACACGTATTTTGTTAAAATTAAATAAATTTTCACAGACAGAGAATTGTCACTAGATCAGCCGGAGCTTTCGGATCCCTGAAGACATCGTTATATTGTTACGAATGGATTGTGTTGTAATGTTATTGTAGTACACATGTACAACCGTCATATGTTTGTTAATCTAACTAAATTCACTAGTCGTTTGAGTATTAAGAAGATAGACTACTTTTTTTACAAAATAGTTAAAAGAAATAAGGATAGGAATTCGTGTATCAAATATCTAATATATAAAATTCTCGTGTCACGGTGTTCGAACTTGAACTCCTCTGAAACGGCTTGACTGATTTTTACCAAATTTAATATGCGTATTCAGTAGGTCTGCGAATCGGCTACTATCTATTTTCTATACCCCTAAGTGATAAAGGTTGTTCACACTTAATTTTTTTTTTTTTTAACGAAATTTTTTGTTTTTTATGATACAGCGTACAAGAATACATACAACCATAAATTTTCACGATCAACCCTTATTTTTTATTTGTAAATTAAAATATCAATTTTTTTTGCAAAACAACGTTTGCGGGATCAGCTAGTATAATATATACATCACAACCACGATACCCAAATCCATTGCTCAACAACGTAACACACTGTTGTACTGACATAGATTGTAGAGCTAGGTAGGTAGGCGACCTCTAGCGAGACCTACAACCAGTGGACCAAACTAGACGAGGAATCCGCGACCGGTTCTCCGAAAGCGCTCGGCTCGTGAATAATCGATTCGTTCCTCGCGGCCCGAAGGCCGTTTAACTGCAGTCGCACATGAAATTCCAAGAGTAAGTAAAAACCGATCCGCGCGACTCACAAACTGACCGCTCAGCGCCGCCGGCGCTTCATCACAATACGAGTTTGCCAAGTCTTTTGACTTAACTTCACATTTCACCATCATCAATATGGCTGAACAAATGTACCACTCTTAAATTCCCAAAACGTTCAACTGGAAGCGACATACAGAATCTTCCAACTACCTTAAAAGGTTTATCGCTCCACCTTATTTGTGGGCGCCATTAGCTGAGCTTGCAGATCCGCGATCTCAATTCCAGAACCGTAAGACCTGCTCATTGCCACTTCAATGTGCTGTGCCATGTCTGTCACTTTCGATTGTCTACTAACCACATCCTTAAATCGATCTTGTATAAAAATCTCGAGTATTAATCAAGGCTCGTTCAGAAACTGTCAAGTTGCCAATTAACACATAATATTATCAATTAGTACAATAGCAAGTGCATTTTGTAAGAATATTTGGGTTAGGTTTTTCTATCATACTGTAATTATTTTACCCTTTTATATATACACCAACATCTCACTTCGCGGTTACGTTCCAAATAAATACGACGCAAATTCAATTAAGATTTTCTTTAGAAAACAATGTTAAGATCGAAGATAGGTTGCAGGGTTGCGAAAATACTATCTTTTAAAAAGAAAATTGAACAAAGTTAACATTGAAAAAACAAAAAAAAAAAAACAATAAATTAATTGGAAAAATATTTACGTTTTTTGGAACCAGAAACAACCCGTACTAATTTATATAAATTTATTATTCTCTTTAAAAAAGCACAATCTACTGCGAAATTGAAACTGAACTCTTAAATTAGCAAAACAAAGTGAAAATAAAATTGTTCTAAAACTGCGTTGACTTTTAGTTAGAAAGATAATCCCCGAGTTTTGATAGCATGGCGCAATTAAAAACATAAGTGTTGCCATTTAAAAAGAATGAAAATAAAAAATAAATTAAACTCAAAGCCAAAACAACGCAACCTCGAAAATCAGACGCACAGTGAAAATTAGTACTAATTAAACAGTGACGGAAATTTGAAAATACACAAAACGAAACGACGCAAAGCGAGGTATTGGTGTACTTATTACAACTCCTCCTCCTAGCAATATATCCTTCACGAGTGACAATCATGATCCTTGGTACTTACCAAAAAGGATCATGATGAACAAAGGAACGAACTTTCGTTACGGTATTTATACAGACCCTATTACTTTACCTTCACGTAAACTAGACGACGCCCAGTGCAAGGCATAAGCCTCCTATAAACATTGTCACAATTACATCTCATTTTTACTTATTAAGAAATGTTCAAAACTAATTACACAATAATTGGCGACTTATACAAGGGGTCAAAACTATTTTCCGCTTTTAGCACTACTCACATTGTATGGATGTACAAAACGATCAATCGTACATAGAAGAAAGTTACTCTATAAACTTTATAACATATACAGGTGTGTTATGAAGTCTTACAAGATATATATATGAAATGTTTATCATTAAGTTTGCCGTTATACTTTGTATAAATAAAATCCGCATCCCGACATGATTTACTTAGAATTTTGAAAATAAATGTGGCGTAATTAAATATAATTAAGTTCGCAGGATGTTACTGAATGCGAGAAGCGTAAGAACGGTTATCGTTGCGTTGTTTGGGGTATCTATCAGCTGACATGGTGAAGATAAACGAGGCATAAAATGAGAGTCAAGTGCAAGTTATCTGCTTCGTTGGGATCGAACCCCGTACTAGTACCGTTGCACGACTTCGATTCCAACCGCGTGCCACCTCGCCGCAATGACCGCGCATTCCTCTAACCGGGAATCCAGCACGTAATGCGTCTCGTCGCTGCGAAATCAGCTCTAGCGAAAATACCTCTTACTGCATTAAACATAAAATCCTAAATCGTGATACACCGAGTTTATTTACGTGAAGTCACGTCCGACAAATTCGTATTTACAATTCGGCACAGTCGGAGACGATCGCGTACATTTTGTAACGCTTTGTATTGATATCTCAATTCCACTATAAATCTATTTGGTTATTTATAAACATAAATACTATTAAATTAGCCATAAGTGAAAATAAAATCTGGATGGAAGCCTTTTTCTCACAGCCGTTTAGAGCTGTGGAGAGGTCTATGTTCGGATTTTCCCTGCGAGATCGATTCTGAGTTGATATATGTAAACGAACGAAAGTAACCGATATAACCCTGAGGATTATTAGGTCGAAGTGGCAGTTAGTAGGCTACATAGCGCACAGAACATATGGCCGCTGGCTTCTTAACGTTCTGGAGTAGAGAGTTTACTTTGACATAGGCCGGGATCCTACTATCACGGGATAAGTCCAGTCTGGTCAAGCTGATCTAAATTCACCTTTCTAAATACTAATGAGAAACAAGACCTTTTTATACGCTATTGAAACATTGGCAGCAGGCGGCCTCCGACCATCTTATTGCAAATCTTTCGAAGACGCCAATTTCTTCCAATGGAAGTTCTATTGCCGAAACTGTGATGATATATCATGTATAAAACAACATCATCATTTCAGACTTAGGAGATCTGCTGTATATCATCGAAGAAAAGTAGTATAACATAGAATCTACGGGGTCTACGACAAGCAATAAACAACAAAAAAATTTTCAAATTATATTAAATGTTTTGTATATAACCCTCGTGGGACTTACGACCACAGGATGAACAGATCATGTCTAGGTCAGAAAACCCAGGGTACAGACCACTTACAACCAGTCTTATTGGAAACTGTTTATTATTTTGCTATATTACAATTACTGTAACTTGCAATGTTTAAGGGAACGCCGAAAAAGCGACCTGTAATCGTTCCGACACAGCGCTGGTGGGTTAGCCCCGCGTCTGTGATGGTATCACCACGGGACATGATGCGCATCTAACGCAATTCGTCGCGAGCACCCTGCAGACACCGTGGGAACCGGCATCACCACCACGAATCGATGCACGTATAAGTTTCACTGGCGTTTGATTCGTCGTGGTGATTTTGACTCGACCAAAAACAATGGAACGTGAATTTATAACTTTGAGTTCGACCACCAGATGCTTGCGAAGTTCGCAGATCATTTCTCGGTAGAAACACGCTATGTGAATTATAAGAGGGTCATGGTGCATAAACGGTTAAAGGTAAATATGTTGGTTATTTATTTATTTATTTATTTAATATTCTTTATTGTACACGATAAGATACATTTAATAAGTTTTAAATATACAGAAAAGTACAATGGGCGGTCTTATCACACAAGGCAATCTGTTACAGACAACCATAGTAAGGAAAACATAAAAGTACTTATAAAGGGTAGTTCACGTGTACAAAAAAATACATATTCACAAACAAATGAACATAAATATGCATAGACATACATACTTAAACATACATACATACGTATATAACATATATACTTATAATAAAAAAGTTATCTGAGAACAAAAAAATGTTCAGTACTTTGTACATGAAAGAGCATGATACATGAAAGATTTAGATGAAGTGGCCGGTGACAGAATTCGAAATTTAATTTCATTTAATTTTTTTTAGAATTTAAATTCAAATTTTTCTGTAACCGTTAAGAGCGAGAGCGGGAGAGAGGCATCGCTAGCTTTTGTAATCTTGCGGGTTTCCAAATCACATCATATCGCATTAGACGAAGGAATGACTTTTTATTGTATTAAGAAAAAAAATCTTAAAAATTGACATAAATTATTTCCAAACATATTTACCGTGAACATACTCTGAAATAGAGTAATATGCCTTTTAACAGAGGCTATGCTGAATGAATTTCTTGAACTAATTATGAGATTAATTTATCGCGTCGCTTGGTTGGTTACTTCTTACAGAATTCTTTTTAAGAGTGTACTCTTTACACAGGATGATTAGAAATAGGTGTAAAATCTTCAAAGCTTTTTGCTCGGATAAGAACTATACATATATGTTTTAAAGTTTCTGTCTATAACCGATTATCCTTTTCTTAAATACACACAAATACTGGCGTACAACCTGATGATGAAGAATGGATAAGGAAGGGGTCGCACGAAAAATAATTTCAATAACTGAACATTACTAAGACGTCGTTAAAATAGATTAAGACTCAGTAAACACTGTAACATGCAAAAAAGTGAGTGAAAAAAGTTTTCGGAATTATTTAACGTAAATGTAAAAACAAAGACACGGACGCTAATGTCTGTGGAATATAGATCCTAATAAAAAAAAACATACATATCAGCAGAAGTAAGAGGTGAATGGTTTCCGTACAAAATATTTTAATTGTTACAAATCTAACAGAACAAAGCATTCGTCATGTCACATTTGGGCGGCTAAACGCAGCGCAGACACGAGAGGCGGCGGTCGTGTTCACTGCCCGCCCGTTAGAGACGCCGCTACAACGTCGCACGCTAACGGGGTATCGATAACGCTCGACGCACACTGAGCTGCGCGGCCGCCCGATGTAACCGCACACTACATTGCGGGCGAAAGTATTTCTATACCACAAATCGGATTATTGAGAATTTTCAAGGTCACCGTGTACCGTAACGTATCTTATAGCCTCCTTTCAAACTTATTCAGTACATCTGAGCGGAATTTATAAAATAAAATCTGCGATACGACGTTGAATAGATAATTTTCGAAAAACGGTTCACTGTGCGTCAATGTTAATTATAGCTTTCACATTAAATTCGATTTAAAGTGACACGAATATGAACGCACTGTGGACTTGCTTCACTGAATTATATTATTAATCGGAAATATTTGGAGACAAGTGAACCTATGATGTATTGATATTCTAGCACCGCCTAGGATAGTACCCGGCACTTGATTTGGCACGTATAATATATGTAGCCGCCTCTCTCAAAGATATCTATGAAAGTTATACCATTATCCAAGGTTTACGATCGCAATGTGGTGTTATGGTACTCAGAGGACGCTGTTGCCCATCCTCTGGACCCAATTCCATATAATTAATACACAAAGTGTGTGTGTGTGTGTGTGTGAATTATGTATAATATTATATTCCGAGAATCGAACTCGCGACCTACGATCGCAATTCTCAACAAATTGGATTTTAAAAATAAATATACTTGGAAACAGACATACCCGTTGGTAACACAAATGAGACAGTAAGCAAAATTAAATATCACTCGAGTGATTCATTGCAACAACAGATCCGAAATTAAAAAGATAATCACGTAAAAGAGGTCGCTATCGAAAAATTTATAAGACTTTTTATTGTCGATGTACATTTTTAAATGGGTCACACATAAAACAAGGGTGGTTGTGTATAAAATGTTTGATACTGAAATAGATTAATTGATATAGGTGGATAGTAGATTTCTGCGAGCAGCTGTGTTTACGTTAGGTCTATAACTTTAGTGTTTAAACACTGGCAATGCTCTCGAGTGCGTTTGGCTAGTCAAACAAGCGTGTGTTAACTGTGATAGAGTATTCATTGCCAGAAAAAAACACGGTTCAAATTCTAGTTGCAATACATTGTATACACAGCTCTTAAGATTCCGCGCCGAAGGAAACATTTTCAAATTAAGAACTCTTTTAGTGTCGAAAGTCGTAAACCCGATGTTTCCTCTTATCTTTTTAATCTTTGTACAATGTTGTATAAAGTAAATTTTTAACGTTGTGTCGTCGCCTATAAAGTATATAAATATATATATATATATATATATATATATATATATATATATATATATATATGTATATATATATATATAAGTACACATACATACATGGCTCTCTTATATATATATATACACACACATAAGAGAGCAATTATTTATATGATAATTTTTAATGTACTTTTAACTTATGTGTACTGCTGGTGTACCTATATAAATAAATCAATTTTAACCACAAGGCGTTCATATCTGGACGCACTCTGCCCAGTCCTTGGTCTCATTCCTGAACTTTACGTTTCTGGAAACTTTCATTCGTGTGCGTCAAGTAAATTACATCAACACCACTATTGTTCCTATTGATGTAGATGCTGTTAGTTCTGGAGGTTTTATAGCTTCATCAGAACTGGGTCCATGAACTTGACAAAAACATTCGCATGTAGAAGATAGCTCTACCAGAGTAGAGGTGAGTAGTATAATTGATGTGTTTGCGGCTTGGAACGGCAGCGTTGGCCACTCGGCGAACCAAGGAAGGTTCTGCATCCTCTTTCGTTTCACCCACGCTGTACGCGGTTAGATAATCACTATGAGATCTCACAACGCCTCATGAAGTTCTTTATTCAAAACTGATTTAAGTTGCTTCGACCGCTTATTTTTTTAGTCATATACACTTTACTTCTTTTATATTGATTACACTTGAAAACTTGGATTTATTCAAGCAAATTGTTTAATATTTAATCAATGCAACACATAATGACTTTTTACAATATGTGCATTGTTTTTATAATAGAAAAACACTCGGAGTTTTTCGAAGGCAAGAAGACAGAAAACGGTTTTTCTTTTTATTTTTTGATTTTTAATGGAATCAGGCGTTACCTCGCGGAAGTCCGTCCTAAGCAAGAAAAAGACCAATATTTAGCCACTTCCGCACATGCAGTGGTAGTCATGCAATTAAAAGCACCGCCCGCCAGCCCGCTGATAAATGCGAATGCGGCAAACAATGCGAATCACACAACCGCCACCGCCAAATCACTCTTTTTCTTTTTATTTTTTGATCTCACAGGGCTTCATAAACTTCTTACGATATATAGCTTGTGGGAATCAGTTTTCATTGCGTTTTCAGATAGAGAATCCGTTATAATTCGGACGTTACTGTAAACAAAAGCACGTTTGTTTAGACACCGTCGCGTACAGGCGATGGGGTTAGTAAACATTGCATCGTTCAGGAGTAACTGACTGGACTTAAAACGCTATATAACACAATAGTACACGCATTCGCTTCTACTTAAGTACGCGGTGATGAAATTGTAAAACACGTGATATCTACACATCACTATACAATTATTATAGGTTTAATGACTAGATCCTACGAGGCTAATGAAGATTGAAATAAAAAAATATCTAATTAAAATCACATGTTTGACACTTACTTTGGCGCCACAATTGGTCATTCGCACGCGAGCACTATCTCCTATAACTTACATACATACATTGCCTCGCTTGACCACACTGAAACCGAACGCTGACAGCGAACGATAACTTAATTCAGTTAAGTTACCGTAGACACCTCTAAGTTATATTGTTTACACCAATCATTATTCATTGATAGTTCGTTTTACTTTATAACTTCGGAAATTTTTTTAATCATGTTTTTAGTTTGAATAATAGTTTTTTAGTACCAAAGATATAAAAGCTAAATATAGCGGTGGAAATCAAAACATCAATAATTTTCTATAAAAATGATAATTTCAATAAAATAACAAAAAAATATTATTCCACCAACACACTAAAAATCTGAAATTTATTTGAATATCGTACTCCAAGGGAAGCTTGGTCCAATGTTTTCTTGGAGGTCAGCACCTTATCATAATTATAACACATCTATTGTTCAAGTATCTATCTACATTGATACAGGTAACCCTCATATAACACTGCTCTTAGGTTGTTAGAAAATGCCGTGTTGTAAGAATGACTACTTCAGGTAAAAACAATTGAAGTTATGTTACAAAACCTTATTAAACACACCCCGATCATCTTAAACGCCTCCCGCGTTGTTAGTCCTTTACCTTTACTTGGAACAGCCAATCTGGTCGTGGCAGCATAAAACGCGACTTACCTGGAATTAAGAAATTCAAACATTATTTAACAAATTAAAATTATTAGCTTACAGGCAGTACCTAATCACAAACACTTTTCATATTTTCTGTGGGTAGAAATAAAACTTTATGACCGTAGCACAGCGGTAGACAATTGAAACTTGCGATCGTAGATAGCTGGTTTAATTCCCAGGATAATTCACATTTTATACATTAATCTTATAGAATTGCCACAGCTAACAAATAAGTTTCCAGAGAATGGACAGCAGCGACCTCACCTATGAGAAAGGATTTACATGAGAAGAAAGTAAGAAATAAAATAGACGGAGCAAGTAACAAAAGTCAAGCGTATGAAGTCCTGAATAAGAAGTATCCGAGGAGATCAGAGGAAGCGTTTGTGTGGTAGTTATGAAAGAAGCAATGAAAGAAGAATGTAAAGATAAGTTCAAAAGAGACATGTTTACATATCTTCGATAAGGATAAGGTTAAGATGAATGCCTTTGTACATCCTAGTCCTCATTGTCAAGATAACGATCTCTCAACCAGACATGGAGAAGAATTTCTCTACGTAATTAAATCAGGAATAAGAACATTCGTAGATGAACGTAGGTAACAAACATAGCTCAGTGAAATAGCATGTTGAAATAACAATGGGTATGCTATATAGCATCTAGAACAGATGGCCACTGGTGTCTTAAGGTTTTGGAGTGAAGACCCCAGATGGTGGAGTGTGTGGTGGGCCTGATACAGAAGGAAGAGCTACACAAGGCAGTGGATGTCTTGCGGCTGAAATGACGATGATGGTTTTTATGAGGCAAGATATATTTTGGTCTTTTATCCTCATTTATCCTAAAGACTTGATAGAGATATACTCTACTCAATACATTTTACGTTTAAAATCTTCTCACGACTATTACTTTAGTATTTGTTGAAAGCGAAATAAAAACAAATGTGTCTATGAAAATGTCAAAAACTGTATGTAATTGAAACTGATTGTTTAGATTTTCCAACACCGACGACAATGTTGCCCACGGAACGACATGCGTGGGGATCGCGGCGTGGGTTTTGAGGCGCTATGTCGTCACTTCCTCTGCCCACGACGTGCCATATCGGAAGACGGCGCCTAGTGATACTTACACAACAATACGCTCTTGGACAAGTGCTCGGTGCACTGATGTAATGCCCATTGTATAATAAAATAGTTTTATGTTTAAATGAGGTTTGATTGGTCGACATAGTCTAGGCAATTTACACATAGATGACAATTCGTGTATTGCAGAAGGCACATAATTTTTATGTCAATGACCACTTCATTGTAGATATTCGAATGGGAATTTTCAGAACGGCATAATCATTTCAACCGGTGGATATCCATTGTTGGACGTAAATATCATCTAGAGGTTTACCGCTATAGGCAGTCTCCATTCGTTATGACTTCCTATCAGTTCCAACATCTCTAAGGATTATTATTTTTTTAATTACCATTTTATACAGGAAAAGTTTATGTTTATGTTACGGTTGGTATACGTTAACTGTTGGATAAAGGCCTCCCCCACTGCTTTCCAATAGGACGATTTAGTGAATAATTGTATATATGCTGATTCTCGCTACGCTTGGCAACACAAGTGCAGTTTTTTTTTGCATGTTCGAAAGACTGTGTTACCCGTCGTCTATGAACATTTTTTTCCTTAGCTGGCTTTTACGGCAACCACGGAAGGAAGGAGTTCAGACTTGCTACGGTGTCACCTTCGTTTTCCATATCGAACACAACATAGGACATCCCTCCACAAGATGAACAGGTGACCTTGTTAAAATCTTCGGAAAACTGGATGTAGACCGTTTCCGACTGGTTCTTTTGGAAATCTAAACAGGAGGTCCAGCAGTGGATATGGTACTGCTGTAATAATGACGATGAAGCATAGTTGTTAATCTGCCAGCACCATCATCTCGCGGCAAAAAGCGACTAGAGCACGGTGTAAGTGTGCTGATATTCCTGTGTAGAAGATGTTCCGCTCGGACGCGATACGAAGGCGCGCTAATGAATCGCAGCGGAACATTCAATACGCCGTTAAATCGCAAGCTATTTCCCGGCCGCCGCACGCCACTACTGCAGGAAGCGCCACCGCTACGCTCGTACAGCGCGCGCGGACATCCTCGCGCGGTCGCGACGTATTGTTTTTGCGTCACACCCATTGCGCCTTGCGCAAGCCGTTTACCAACAGCCGTCGACGAAGCGCTAATGTTAACAAGCAATGTAAGCGTTGCTATCATTTCGACATATGTCACTTGTATTATATTTATTTAACGCAACAATAAATACTAGTGATGTGCCCTGTTGTCTTAATAAAAATATCGATAGTATATATTTAATTAAATTGATAATTTGTTTTAAAAAATTTCAAAGTAAATAAAGATTTAATTATAGTTAGACTGTTCTAATTTATTTCTTATTTGATTTAAGTAGTGAACAAATTAATTTAAAACATTGCCTGATTGTCAATGCGATTATTCAAAACTCGACCACTGACTATTTTTCTAGGATCACACTACTTTCTCTGTCGCTATAAGAATATTGCAATTTGTACAATTAACTTTATATTTTCTTGATGACACACGCCAGTTGCGTTGAATAACGTCTTCAATAGCCCACATCTCTAATTGCTTAGTCAAAAACAAATCATTTATTTTTACATTGATTATTCTTAAATAAGGAAATCTTGAATTTATTCAGGCACCATTATACAATATTTAATTAAGTAATGTGAATTTTTTCTGTAATTTTAAACGCTCGGAGTTTTTCGTAGTGCCTTCAATAGAAGCCTAAAAAGAACATGTACTAGCAGAAAGTATACCTAAACAGTTTGATATGAAACTGATAATATAAGATATGTATAACTCATTCGTCAGCAACTCTGAAATATGTTACATTCATTTATTTTATTCATTAGATTGCGACAGGCCAATCACTTCTAGCATTACCAATTCTGTGTGAACAGATGAATTGAATATGTTGCATTAATTATAAAATTGCAAATTTACATTAATCGTCATCAAAATGAGCTAAATATTCATCTTTATAAAGCTTTTACATCTATAATGAATCATCCTGTATATCTATTCGCAGCTATCTTACATCACCTTGTTATTATAAATTTAACGCTGATTTATTGCAGCTAGTTTGATTATTAATTAGGAAGCTCTTTCATCATTATTTTACTTAATTTATTCGGTTATTAATATTTAAAGATAAAATTAATTTATTCAACATTGGAACTTTTAACAGGACTCATATTGATCGTCAACTTTTACAAATATGCTATATTTTTACTCTGCTCTGCTTCGCAAGGTGTTATAGTTTCAGAAGAAAAAGAAGCACAAAAAAACTCTACAATAATATATATTTTAATAAAGTTTGCACTTTATCAGGTATAGCCTAAATGTAATCATAATAATCAGGCGACATCACTACCAAGGATTCTTGTTATTTAAATATTCGCTTATTAAACAATAAGATTTGTTCGTCAATTTATTTTTAATATGCGTTTATAATACTCTAAATGGTAGCCCAATATCGTTTTGCAGATTTAAAAAAAAAAATCTCATTCCGTTTATTACAAAGAATTAGATAAGTTTGGCTCTGGAAACTTTCGTATAGCATGTTTTTCACGGTGTATTGTAAATACACTATACACACACACACATATATATATATATATGTGTGTGGAGAGGTAAAACTCGTGTTGCGTGATTTGGTGGTGGCGGTTATGTGATTCGCATTGTTTGCCGCATACGCATTTATCAGCGGGCTGGCGGGCGGTGCATTTTATTGCACGACTACCACTGCATGTGCGGAAGTCGCTAAATATTGGTCCTTTTCTTACTATATATATATATATATATAAGCTATGATAATTATGGTTAGAGCTGTGTACGCCTACAACAGGTAAACATATTTTATTTGTACAAAGTTTTAGTAAACTAATGCATCCCAATATTATCTGGTGTTGGTGCCTAAATAACCCTCCTCAGTACGCGAGTGTTAATTCCCGCCTGAGCATAGGAACCATTGCGACCCGCGAGCGTGAATACACGCCCGACTGACTGTTCTTGGATTTTTCTTTTTTTTTTAATAAGATATTAGAGTCCATATTTCTTACAGCAATACAATTACAAATACTTATTCTTATAATGAAAATCTTTTAGAATCTATTTTTATAACCAGTTTAATTTTTATCTGTTATAAGCATAATTTACCATGTTATATACCACGCACGACGAAGTAATATCCGCGGGTATAGGGCGATAATAGTCTTTTTTGGCGGAGAATTGTCAAGGGTAAAAATAATTATATAAACTTCAAATAAATATGGTCACTAAAAAATTAGTTCAGGAATACAGTCTAGTCAGACAAAAGGGCAGTATCGTCGACCGCGCCCTGACCCAGCGGAGGCGAATCTAATGACCTGACCCAAATAACCCAAGCGTTGACTTTTCAAACTTATTTTTTACAATGCTAGCACATTAAACTTGGTCAACCATCGATCGGCTTGTGACCCATAGACAGTTGATATATATTAAAAATAATTACTTTTAAAACCACGTAATGTCATTTCCATACTTTTTAAATAATTTCTAACTTGTTAATTATTTAACAATAAAATAAGTATTAAAAGATTTCTAGTTCACAAATATTACCTTATCAACAGTTTTTCGTGGAAGAGATAAATCTTTAATATCTCTGCATGCATTGATAAGAATTTAGCCTTTTAAAACTTGTACACCTGAAACCAACCACTCTGTATAAGCTTAACACCGAGGATAATTAAGACAAGTAATAAGAGATTCTTACTCTTTGAAATAATCTAAACATAGTTTTGCAGGGGAATATAGAATAAATACCATCATTGCAATAGAAATACAATAAAAACCAAGGGCCTTGACTACAAAGCGGAAACACGTTAAAAACCTCGTTAGTGTCCTAAAAATAATGTTGGCAAACTAGAAAAAACTTGGCATTCCGTCTTAAAAATAAGCTATGACTAGAGGTACGAAAATTTCGCAAAAAAAAAAAAGTCACCAATTTCGCATTTATATTTTTCAAAATTTAAAAATCATCATCATATGAACACGACCATTCATTTCGCATTTATGTGTAATTTTCGCATTTATTCGCATCTATTTCGTAAATACGAAATTTCCGTACCCCTAGCTATGACGTCATCGCCGAGTGCACGTGCACTAAGCAAACGTCACAGTATAGTTTGAAGCAGCGGCCGATAAGCATCGAATATCATCTGCGCTTGAGTGCGCAGGCCAGCGCTAAGCTAGACGTCGTCCCGCATGGACCACTTGAGTCTTATTTATCGCCTTATTGATTATTAAGATGAATTATTCTAAAGTGGCAGCGGGGATTGGGTGCATCGAGCTCGGTGTTGAGCTTTCTTGTTTAAACCAATAGACTGGTTAAGCAAAAGAAACTAAAATTTATTTAACCGTATAGTACTTAGTAAATCGACGATAACCTACATCTCAAACAGAGGACCTTTGATCATCATTATTGCACCCATAAAACGTCCAATCTCTGGACATACGCATCAGCCAGAGATTTAAAATAGCACAGGCTCCAAGCGGCCTGTGTCCAAATTTGACAATCTGAATTATTTCTATTTGCTTTAGAATTATACTAAAAATAAGTACAAGCTAGTTTTTAAATTCTATTATCTTTTCGTTTACACGGGGTGATTGTTTATAGGCGTGAAACTTGAAATAAGTGAATATGTAGATCATTTACTGTGAATTAATTTATGGTACACCCTGTATGTGGTTTCAGAAATAATTAGTAATGTAATGAATTATCATAACTTTAACAAAGAAGTTATTATACTGCCAGAAGTTATTGGTCAATCGCTTAATCGATGGAAATTGTAACTTATTTACAGAACTCATCAGAAAGATGTCCGAGAGAACGGAGCCGTACTTAGCCGGCAAACATTTGACGTCATACAACATTAAAAAATGGAGTTAGTACGTGATCAAACAAATAACATCGTGTACCACAAAGCATTATAACGAAAATACATTCACCTTAAAACAAGTCTTGCAGTGTACAAAATATAAAACTTATTTTGTAAGTAATTGTTTATTATGATGACATAAATGCAATAAATAAAGTGAAATAAATACATTTAAAAAACTTTTAAATTAAACGGTTTTTTGATACCCATATTGTGGTGGTTGTGGAAAAATATGTTCCGAGTCCGCCATATTGGAACGGCGTCCATCTTGAATTTTAAATTTTGACATAATCATCGTGTTTTACTAGTGTAGCCCTTTCATTTGATCCCCATACTGAGGGGGTTAAGGAAAAATATGTAATCCGCCATTTTGTATCGGCGGCCATCTTAGATTTATAATGTTATTGATTTTATTATATTGTATTGTCATCTAAATTAAATGTGTGTACCAAATATCAGATCAATCTGACAATGGGAAGGTGCTTAAATTTCAATTTCTAATTTTGACCCAAATAAACAAATTCCGTACGGGTCGAACTAAATAAAACCGTTTAAAAAATCACTTTGATACACGATATTTTTACTGTACAAAATTTTATGCGACAACGACGTTTCAGCACGAATTCTATCGAGTCATCATCTTTATCATTCCAGCCGTAAGACGTCCAGAGCTGGACATAGGCCTCCACCACAGATTTTAAAAAGGATCGGTTGGTAGCGGCCTGCATTCTGCGTCTTCCGAGGACCCCAGCAAGTTCGTCTGCCAACCTTGTAGTCCACGTTCTCTTCTGTGCTTACTCCTCCACACCAGAATCTAAAGGAACAATCATACCTTCTCTGCACTTTGTGGCCCACTTGCTTTTCAACTTGCCAATTAGCTGGACTATATCTGTTACTTTTCTTCGTCTACGCATTTAGCACTTCGATTTCGTAAAGAAATCCCGACAGAAATCATTTCCATGGCTTGTGTTCATATAACAATAATAATATCATTTCTCTCAGAAACGGCAATGTGTATTCCACAAGTGCTTTTGTATCATTGGTTTATTCTTAATAGCTCCACACGTGGTGTATCTAATGTAAAATAATGTTACATTTTATTGCAGTCGCATGACTTGAGCAGTTAAACACGATACAGTTTCTTTTCCATAAATATTATGTTTTTAGAAATAAAAATCTAACTTATTCTAACTGTTACAAAACTCCCGAACAAAGATCAAGCAACTGTATGCTTGCTAATGAGAGACCACGTTTCTGTACCGTAGGTGACCATCTACTACATTGGTTGTAAACTTTTGTTTTTAGACGCTGTTGAATCTATAACAATAATGTAATTTTATAAACCATAATCTTTGACCCCTGTTTATTAATATTTTTACTTGTTCTGTTATTGTTTGACCATAAATAATTAAATGTTTTCAGTGAGATAGTTATAAGGAGCAATTGTAACTAATTTTATATATCTATGCTTCTAGTTTGTACTTTCTTACTACTTTTTGTTACTGTTTATCTCCAATAAAGTAAATAAATAAATAAATAAATAAGATGTTTCGCAGATTCCTGTAGCCGCCCAGCCTAGCTGAATTTGATGATTTACCTTTGTCTCAAAGTTGGATTTATCTAGTTTGACCGTTTGCTTAAGGTATACCTTCGAATCGATAACTTTAATAATCGAGCTTGCAACCGATATTTGCACATATTAAATTATCACCACGTACGAAATAAAACTTACCATAAGTAATGACATAACATAAACCACTAAATAAAATGATCACTCTAAAAGACATTTTATTTATGTAATATTTCTATTGGATTGTTACGGCCCGATACTTAAGAAGCGCTGGATGAGATTCACTTACGTTATTAAATATAATGCATTCTAATGACCCATTCAAACAAATGGATATCTATTCGCGTGATTATAAAATTGAAATTTACGTAAAGCGGGAGGCGTTATTTCCTGCTTTTCCTTCTGCAATATGACAGACGGTTATTAGCGAAGGCGCCTATCAAATAAACATGTAGACGCTGTTAATTAATAATTGAAAAATGAATTCATTTGACGTTGTGTAACACCGGTTACGTTATGGACATAAAAAAATAATCTTACGCGATTCGTTATATTCACCTCGCTAGGGACGCGTTAAAAATAATATAAAACAGGGGTGAGCAACTTTTTAAATTAACAAGCCAATTTAAATTTTAAAATTTTTTGGCAGGCCGCACATAAATTAACATTTATTATTAATCTACAAAACTATATTTTCAATAAACATTATAATAAAAAATGTAAAGTTTTCATATACAATTTCAATATAAAAAACAGACGCGTAGCTTTTGTTTTGCATGTTGTAACAAGTCAGTGTGGGTAACTCGTCACAGGAAAATTATTTCGGTTTAGTATGTACTACCGTTTTATTATAATTAATTTTAGAACAATATACTGAAGAGAGAAAGTAGATAACATATATTAAAATGCGAGCCGCATAAAAATGTTAAAAAGGGCCGCAAGTTGCTAATCCCTGAGATAGATAGTTACTTCGAATATGACTGTTTTTGTTATAAACTATAATGCTATGCTTCAAACTCATAACGCCATCGATTTATGTAATCAAATAACGTAGCATAAAATGCTAAACATTACAAATAATATTCAAAGATATCATCACCTTCATTTCAAATGTTTATCGTCCACTGCTTCATATAGGCTCCCCCCAAATTTCCAAAACTAAGACGAGGACGAAAATAAAAAAATCATTTGAAAAAATTGTTAAGAAATAAAAAAAACCCTGTTCCCAACAAAATAGGGGTGGAAGGAGAGGTCCCAATAGCGGAGGCCTCATAAAAAAAATTCCAAAGCGACCGGTGCATGCGGCCTACATCCAAAGACAACCTTACTTAACTCCTCGGTCTATCTAAGTGATAATAGAAGTTTGGAAAATTCTTTCTCATGTACCCGAATAATACTGTTGAAGGCATATATGTTTTTACAATATACGCAGGATGATTGTAACAGGTACAAAAGTTTCATAGGTGTGAATATATATAATAATTCATTTGCTATCAATTTATGTATGGTAGAACCTGTTTAAAATAAATGGTTTCAGGTAACGATGCCATCTAGGATGAATGGTTAACCCTTAATTAGGCGCATTAAGAAAATCACACAATTAGGCGCATGGGGTCTTAAATGACCCCAAAAAAATATTGGAAAAAGAGTATCAAAAATGAATAAAACTTAATGGATTTCTATAGTAATTAATAAAGTTCTTTAATATACTTAACTTTAAGAAACAAATACTTACTATGACATTAAAAAAATTAAAAAAAAAAACAAAAACAGTAAACCTCTCTTTAAACTAATTTTTTTGGCATAGCCGAGATCAACTTAAGAAATAAAGTTTATTTAGTCTTATCAGCGCAATCTTCTATTCTGCATCCGACGCAGTAAATCCTTGAGTGTTGCTGACAAATAAATTTACGACACTTGAAACATTTTGTTGGCACTTTTTTGTCGTCCTTTCTAGGACATGATGAACAGCGCCCGCGCTTAGCTGTCGATTGATAAACCGCCTTGTTCACATTATAAACTTCATGGAGCCGTTTTTTTTTGTTGTCGCTGGTACAGCACGTAGTTGTATGCGACGTTTTTGGTGATCTTCCACAAGTGCCGCAGCTATTTTCTTCAAGAAAATCCGTCTTGTATATGTCAAAGTCTTCTCAGTATTCGCTTTGTGTATGACAAATGAGTTGATGCCAGATATGTTTATACTCCAGGTAAATGTAAAATAATATTTTGTACTCGGGTCCTTACTGCGTTCGATGGTGGTACTTTACACCATTTCACTTTCGGGCCATTTCTCTGAGTATGTCGAGATAAAAAATAATTGTCTTCCGTTGATACAGGGATGTCTTGGATATGTTCAGACTCCTCAATTTCGCTTTCTGAATTATGAGCGCTATCAATGACAGCATCGTTTAAAGTTTCGTCTTGCGAATCCGAACCAGCAACATCTTGCTCTTCATCAAGCACTTCATCCAGCCATTGCAATACTTATTTGTCGTTAGGCATTTCAATTCAAAAAAAAGAAAAAGCTCAAAAATACATAAAGAAATCATACCTTAACAAAATATACACATACAAAGATAAACAGTAAACAATATACTAATATAAACACAAAAAAATCACAAAAGTAAAAACTTACCTTCGCCAAAAAATGGAACGTAACTAGGCGCATGGGGTCAGCTCTCTAAAGGACAGCGATGTGTGGGCAAGAGTTAATGTTCTGGATGCGACTAATTCGCGTACCCCGGGGGGAATGAGGAAGCTAGAAAGAGCGTTAGTACGCTCTGAAGACTGTAAGCCATTATTTTTTGAATTTCAAGCGGCCCTGACCCCATGCGCCTAATTAAGGGTTAAAAGTATAATACCTTCAAAGTGATGAATGTATGGCTCATTATCATCTGTCTATGTGAGGTACATTCTATTCAAAAACCAACTGTTTCAGAAATAATAAGTAACGTAATTATGTTATATTGTAAAAACTGGTTCACAAAGTTGGTATTACTATATATTAAAATTAATTATAGTTTACTATCTATTCCTACACACTTTTTACTGCCAGAAAATATTGGCCTTGTTGTATTACAACACAAAAATAATTAATATTTCTAAGTGATCACCACGCACAGAGAGATTACAAACAGATGTAACATTTTGATCATTTTTGATGATGTAACAAATGTGCTATACATTCACCCGTTTAAACTATTCACACCTATACCCAATTATGTATACAAGAGTTGTTTTCGTCTATTACCGGGAAAATGAAGTAATATTATTTTTATTGTGAAACATAGTTACAAAACACTTCTTCCACCGTTACAACACTATTGCACAGCTAGCACAGCTAGCACAGCTGCACGTGTCTTTTGTTGTATATGTATATATTTACTCTACCACTGTGATTAAAAAGTAAGGTGAAATTGTCATTTAAAACTCCTGGACAGAACAGGAACAATACAGGAAACAGTACAGGAAGGCGGGTAATTTTTTTCTTAGGTTGCTGGGGCACTGTTTATAGCATTTGCCAAGCGTGTGTTTGTCAAAAGTTGAAATATCATTTAGTTCAGTTCAAGTTCGACAAAAACTCGATTCATATCGTTCCACAATCATCGTATTCGTCTGATTTGGCTCCGTGCTACTTCTGGCTATTCAACTAATACTAAAGACCAATGCGGGGACGCCATTATGACACGATTGAGGAGATACAAATCCAATCGAAGGCTATACCAAAACAGACAGTTTCATGGTAAGGAAATAGCGTTGACAAAAGTGCGTTATATCAGACCGGAATTACTTAGAAGGGGATGAAATTGATTCAGAAGAATAAATAAATAATTTACATTTTATTAAAAAAAATCACTATACTATTTCATCGCAGTATATTTATACAATGCGCTCTCTGTTATCTGCAGATATAGTCACTGAATTTTCTTCGTACAGAAGTATTTTTAAAGGAACACTGTAAAACATAAACATTTTGTTTATTAAATTCCTTTTATAAACCTTAGCTTGTGTTTATATATGCGTCTGTTCAGTCACATGAATAACCATTAAATGAAGTAGAATAATATAAAATTATTAAGTCATATGCATTGTGTAGAATTATATGTTTAATACAGTTTTCTGGAGTGAGCAGGTGCGGCTGGCGCTGCGCTGAACCTTCAACTGCAGGGTGGACATATGACCTTGTGAAGGTCGTTGAATGGCGCTGAAATCAGGGCGCCTCTAATCGGTTCAATTGAAAATCTAAAAAGGAGATTTATATAAGAGAAGGTCCTGTGGCTAAATGACGATGGTCATTCGAAACCTGCTCTTCTACTAGAGTGTAAATGACTTGGTAGAAGATAGTGAAACTTGAGAATGAAATGTTCGTCTCCAGACAATAATTTTATATTCTTCTTTTCATTCGATGGACGTTCTATTCTTGCACCTTAACTATCTCGTCGTTCCATCTAGTGGGGGGGTCCTATCCTAGAAGTCAGTTATTGATCCTTTACTGAATATTTCTAAGATACGATCGCTTACCGATTCAGTTAGCTTCGCGCACAACACTACTGCATTCGAATTTTAAATCGGGACGAACGTCTGTTGGGTGGACGCATCCGTTTGCAGATAAGTAACTGGAACGCATCCTGCATTACTTACTTGCGTATCTGCGAAATCGCACTTTGCAGCCGCTCTCTTGTTAACTTTTACATTAAATATGCAACTAATTGCCAATAACATTATAGCAAGATTTATAGAAGGTTTGTAGTGTAGTTGAGTTTTTAAATAAACTAATTTTTTATTAACGTTACTTTCACATCAGTTTTTATATATGTATACCTCACTATATATGTATATATATACAGTTAATAATAATCCCTTTATCAAAATAGTGACAAAGCGTTAAAAACTTTGATCCATAGTAAATATGCAATCGAAAAACACTAAAATTAACAAAGAGTATTTTTCCCATTGATATATATATATATATATTTATTAGCGAAACATTTGACCTCTGTCTCGCCTGATGTTAAGCGATGACGAGGTCTATGATGGTACATGCTTGCCTAGAAACAACCTATTCACTCTAGTCTTGAAAACTCCCAAGTTATAAATGTAAAAGGAATATTTACTTCAATTCACCGCTAACCTGACCAAATATATAATCCGTGATTAGTTGTAAATCACAATTAAACCTATGATCAAGAGGTTACAATCAACAAGAGATTAATCGTAAATCAAGCAAAGTTTCGAAACCGAGCGTTTGCGGCAAAAGAATCAAGTACGGTCAGCAAATTAAGTTGCACACTCCTCATTATTGTGTACTGTGGAATCTATTGCGAGATCTGTAGCGCAGGCGAACGGTTTGCGCAGGCGACGTTGGCGCCTCGTGCTCCCACGCGCAGACGCAGCCATTGCCGAGCTGCGCTTGCGATCGCGTCTCAATTGCTATCAAATTACACGAGCGAAGTACGGTGCCGCGTAATGATTGTTGGAAATTCCAACGTTATTTTTAATAATCTATGTACCCAGTTTTTTACTAACATTTTCGAATAGGTAAAATGTTTTTTTCTTTCTTTAAATTGTTTTAGGCGGAAAAAAAATAAAATTAGGAAGGATTTTCTCGAGTGGCAACCACTAGCTGAATTGACTTAGTTAAGATCGTAGAAGTCGTTGGAGCAGAGCAAAGCTTCTTTTCCAACTTCAGGAAAAAGATCACTTGTCGATTCCAAATCGAATTGACAGCGTTCCGGAAGCTCCGTAATCTTCAAGTCCAAAATACAGAAAAGTCTGAAGACGAAGATCTTTCACCAGCGATGACATACGGATCCAAAACATAATCGCTAAAAATGAGCTTTATAAGGTTCAGAGATAGACAAGAAAAATCATTGTCACCGATATAGCTCGAAGAATTGCTAATCTGAAGTAGCAATGGTTGAAAGGTTCTCTAGTTGTGACCACGTGTCGGTAGATGTTGCGTGGGCAAGGCTCCCACTGGGTGGACTAACGACACGGTTAAAGTGGAAAGGAAAAGTCGCAACGATCATCGTAGCGATCTTTGTGGAAGCTCCTGTTAGGTAAAGATTAGGGAAGATAGCATCGCCTCTATATTGGGCAATCACGTACATAAACCGACTTTCCTCAGGTATTGCAGGAGAGTTGTAAAAGTGGCAATTGATAAAAATAAAACTTTAAACTAAGATATCAGGTCGTGTAAGCGAAATGAAGCAATCAAATTGTGAACAAAACATTAGAATAAATAAAAGTAAATGTAATATCAACTCTGATAATATCTATAAGTTTAATTAGAAAAAATGGTTTAAGCACTAAATAAATTGTAATAAAAAGATAAGAAACTCAAATCTGAATTTGAGAACAGAGACAAAGGTTGAAAGATGATGAAAAAGAGGAAACTGAATATGGATGAGTATGTAAGATCATGTGAAGTTTATGAGAAGACCGAATGAATGATCTTAAGAAGACTGAAAAAGAAGTAAAGAAATAAAAAGAAGGATGTGAAATAATAAATTAGTTTATTAGAAAAGAACGAGAGGACCCCAATAACAGGGGTCTTTAAAAAATATCTATATTTGTGGCCTTTCTTGCAGTGGGTGTGTATCTATTGGCTGCAAAAATAAACAAAATATAAAACAGGTTATACACAAATCTCTTTAATATCGCAATCAATAATATTATAAATCGTATCATCACTAAAAAATCTTTTGCACCGAGTACATTCGTACCAAGGATTCTTTTTTTGCTAGTTTTTGTTTGGTTGTTATTATAAGCCGGTGCAGATGTACGGGCAGCCTTCCAGCTGCATTCCTGCGCCGGGGACGTATTTAGAACAGAACGCGTGCCCGGCAGGTGCGCTCTACCTGCCTTAGGGCGTGTACACACTGGCGTCTTTAGTATTCATGCTATTATCCATTTTTGATGATCTATACGGGACTGGCTGCAGGTGTAAAAGCATTTAAGGTGTGAATGTATAGCCCATTTGTCAACAAACCTTACTTTAAAAACACGTTACTCTTATATTTTTAAACGGTTTTATTTAGTTCGACCCGTACGGAATTTATTTGGATCAAAATTGAAATTTAAGCACCTTTCCGTTGTCAGGTTGATCTGAAATTTGGTACACAAATTTAATTTAGATGACAATACAATATAATAAAATCAATAACATTATCAATCTAAGATGGCCGCCGATACAAAATGGCGGATTACGTATTTTTCCTTAACCCCTTCAATATGGGTATCAAATGAAAGGGCTACACTAGTAAAACACGATGATTATGTCAAAATTTAAAATTCAAGATGGACGCCGTTCCAATATGGCGGACTAGGTACATATTTTTCCACAGCCACCACAATATGGGTTTAAAAAACCGTTTAACTTAAAAGTTTTTCAAATGTATTTATTTTCTATTGGAATCCGAGAGGACAAAAACTTCTAACAGGACTGTGGGCATGAATAAATAGTTTACAATAATTAATTTCACCACGCAGTAATAGAAATTTTTAAAACGTATTTTTAATACATTATTATTATTTCTAAAACCCTTGACTTTTAGATAGGGTACACCACACATTAATTGACGGCAAATGAGCTTTATATTTTTAAAGCTTTCATATATATATATATCCATTAACCATACTGTACATTCTGAATGTATTTTGGTGACGGCTAAGTGTCGTGGTGATAAGTTAATATTTCACTCATTTTGCATCTATAACCGACCACCTGTATAACTAAATTTCGTTAATTTTGAAAAATACGACGAACTCTCAAGCGCAGTGTGGTACCGGAAATTTACATGGAAAACCTTTGCAAAGACCTTCGGCTGAAAAGATGTTGATTTATGTACGTTACAAGGAGTCCATTCTTTATAACCTAAAATCTAACTAAACCTTTTTAAAATGGCATCGCTAGTATTGAATACCGAATCAGCAACCTAGTAAATACTCAGAGATTCAAACATCAACTTTTAAGAAGCTAATTGGTAATTAGATTGCTTTACTTTTTACGGTCTATGAACAACGCGCTCCTTTGTTGCGCAAAAAGTATATTCAAAAACCCTCGCAACACACTTACATTACATGGATATACAAAATAATTATACTACTTACTTTATCATCATCACATCAACCTATGACACCCACTACAAGGAATAGCCCTACCCAAAACAATGACCGGTTTTGCACGTCGTCCCATGACTGACTCTATGTGATCTGTTCACCAATCCACATCGTGATAGCCACTATGCAACCTTTCGACCCCACACACTGTCAATTCAGACGAACAATTCTTAAATATTTAATGGAATCAGGCGTTATTTTGCGGAAATCCTAAGTAAGAAAAACAAATGCGCATTTATCAGCGGGCGGTGCACTTTGTTGCACGACTACCATTGCATGTGCGGAAGTGGTTAAACATTGGTCCTTTTCTTACTGAGCAATTCTTAATTACGATTACTTTGATTTTATGCGAATTACTTGCCATATTAAGAGATTAAAGACCATTCAATTCTATCCAGAGAAGATATTAAAAAATAAAGTGTAAACTTTAAAGAAAGAAAACAAATCGAGACATAAATATATCGTCAATTGAAAAGTATTCGCCGGTGAGTAATAAAGAAAGATATATGTACAAGATAAAATTGCTTTTAGCGACATTAACGTAATAAAGAATGGAATAAACAAAAAAGATATAACAGGAAAGAGAAAAAAAAAAACAACTGGCCCGATGACATTCGCTTCTATGCACAAGCTAAATATAATATAAAAAAAAAAAGAAATTTAGAAACCGAGGCCGCTGCAAGTTAATACCAAGCAGCTCTTACGTCTCATAAATAATTATCGAAAACTTCCAAGAGATTAAGTAACATGGAATGAAAGTCATGAATTGCTACAAATTGCGAAATATGCTAATTTTATACGTATAGAGGAACGCGCTCGCCGCGAAACGTCCCAACCGGCGGTTATGTAAAAAAAAGATTTAATCAATATTACGCGCCAAACGAAACCAGGAAACACATGTTGCATTTTTGGATCGATACTTCACAGGCTGATTAATTTTATCTATAAGGTAAGACATTACAAACATTCACTTCGTTTTGAGTCATTTTAAAAATAAAAAAAAAACAACTAATTTAGAAACCTTCGTGGACTCATTTACAATAACTCTGCTAAAGATCATCACATAATCAAATGCATAGTTCACAATTGTATGAAGGACATACAGACAAAACATGTATTTTTATATATATAAACATATAAGAAAGATATGCAAAGTTTTTAGTTGAATGTAACATAAAATTCCAAATTATACAGGATATTTTATTACAGGTATAAAAGTTTTAAGGCTTTGAATATATAGCTTCTTTGCTGTCTATGTATATGGCATATCTTGTACGAAAATCAATAGTTTCAGACTGACATATGATAATATACTAACAAAAATCGTTTTCAAAATTGGAATTTTCGAAAAAAATTGTAATATTTACTATTTTTATCTGCGGCCAGTCGCATTCCAATTGTATTGATTGTAAATAGATCTAAAAGCTTTAAAGCTCTTTCCTAACAATTAAGCTAACTCAATCCTTCAAAGCCTTTACACATATAAAACAAATAACAGAATTTATCGTACCTCATATTTTTTTCACAGTATATTAATTAGTTGTAACTTACCATTGCGTACTGTTCTACCTGTGTATTATGTTCATGACCGTATTCACATTTAGACATAAAAATTTCACATATGTCCTTTACAAAAAAAATTCTGACTTTTATTCCTCACTTTTTACGAGTGAAATAGTTTTGTGAACCTTATAAAGATAGATATCATTCGGATTTGGTTGGAGGGTAGTAACAAATACAATACAAACTGTAGGCCGATTCTAAACAGTCCTATTGATAATTGTCAAGTTGAAATGGCAGCTGGCAGTCCTTTATCTTCCGAACAGTCCAAAATCGCCCCAGATGTGCAAGGACTGTTTCTACTAGTATCACGTGACGTAGATAACATTAATAATGTTATGTATATATATATACATAACATTATTAATGTTAGTCTAGTCTAGTGTAAATAGTTAGTAGTCTTCCTTTGCACACTATTCAGCGTACAGACGGCTATAACTCTATATATATATATATATATATATATATATATATTTATATATATATGTTATCTAACCTAACCTAAACCTCGAGGAACTGCCATCTGATCCTGCCACTTCGACTTGACAATCCGAATGAATTCCATATTTTAACATCAGTGCATGCTTCATTAAATTTATTTAACAAATTATATTTTTTTACAATTTAATAATGTCGGAAGATACTGGACGAAGGCTGCTTTCGATAGGTTCTATTGCAAAAATCCGTGAGTGGGATATGTACAGCACTAGACGTCTAGTGGATGAAAAGGTGCAGTATGTTGTTGTATGTAATAACACGTGAACACTTCGTGTACAAACGAATGCTGGCAATGCGTGGGACGAGAGACGAAGCGGGGAATGAAAAACGTCGATGTACATTAATGTGGCAATAGAGTAGCCGGGAGACAGTCCGATGCGGCGACAGCTGGCAAGGTCGCGTGTCTCACAATAACAGGCGTTAAACTATCGTTGTATAACAGACGGATTGTTTATATTTTTTGCGCGGGTGTCATTGCCCCGCGGCGCAGCGGCCGAGCGGGCCGGCCTGCTATATACAGGTGGATCGGTGATAGGTGTAAACGATTTAAAAGGAGATTCTATAGCTCATTTATTAGCAAAATAAATTTAAATTTTTACACACATTTTCACTAATATATAGTGTCACTCTGATACAACAATACTACAATCTGATACTACAATTCGACAGGCGAATAACTTCTAACACAGAATTCCCTAAACTTTTTTGTGTCGTAGACCCCTTGCCATGTTTTTCCGTGTTGGGTAGACCCCCTACTTACCTGATATTGATTTCCTATAAATTTCTAACTGTAGTGAAGTTTAGTGTCAAAAACTTAAAGTAAAAACACTTGTTAATTTATACATTTATTAATTGAATTTTAATTAAAACTACGCAAAATAAAATTTTGTATCTGTTATGTAAAATATACGTAACATATTAATAATTTTTTACTTCATAGGTACTTTTATAAATAATGTAAATGTTTTGATATTATAACATAGTATGATGTAAGTAAATAGGTACAATCAGTGTATGTGTTGAGATCCACTATCGTGGACCCCCATTTTCATTTCATGGACACCCAAATTTTTTTTCGCTGACGTAGACCCCTTGCAGGTTGTCATAGACCCCTAGGGGTCGATATAGACCACTTTGGGAATCACTGTTTTAACAGTACAAAGTTTACAGACAAATAGTAAACAATGATTAATTCTATTTTGTAATAATTCGAATTATGAAAACACTTTTTTTTACTATATTATCATTAAGCCAAATATTTTAGATCACGTGCACCATATATATTGACAGAAATGAGCTGTACATTCAGAGCTGCAACAAATCATCCTGTATATAGCGGAGGTATTGTACATGCTATCTGCGCTGGTTGTGTCGTCACTCGGCGACATTTCTACGCTTCTAGCACTTTACGTTGTAATGTCGCGCGACAATGTCATCGGAATGCTTTTCGATGTTAGTTTATATAAGTTGGATATACTCTAAGTGAACACATTATCAGCTGAAATATTATACTGCTATGTATTATAGTCTATGTAATATTTTATCAGCCGATATATGCCCACTCCATATAGGCCCACTCCAAAGACTTACTTAAACAATTGTCACAGGTCGTCATCATCAGCATTTGCCGCAGCTATTAGACGTCAATAGCTGGACATGGGCTTCCCCGAAAGTAAGCCACGATGTCAAATCTTATGTCACCCGGATCACGCGACATCCCGTGATGTTACTTGCTTAACATAATATATATATATATATATACATATACATATATATATATACATATATATATATATATATTTATATATATATGTATATATATATACATATATATATATTTATATATATATATATTGAGTACACACAATAAAATTTAAACCATAATATAAATATAAACCATAATCTTTGATCCCTGTTTAGTAATGTTTTGTCATTGTTTAACTATAAGTCATTAAATGTTCCTAGTGAGATAGTTATAAGGTAACAATTGTAATTAATTTTATATTTCTAAGTTTGTACTTTCTTACTGCCTTTTGTTACTTTTGTTATCTCCAATAAAGTAAATAAATAAATATACTTTCTTAAGGCATATGAAGTGACTTCCAAAACCGAACCCAAAGAGGATCCTTGTCACAGATCATCATCAACATTCCAGCTGTCAGACGTCAATCGCCGGACATGGGCTGCCCCCAAAGAACGCCACGATGCCTGGTATATTGCCGCCGGATCTCGCGACCTTCCGCAAACTGAATTGCTTAACTAACTTAAGACATATTAAGTTACTTCTAAATCCGAACCCATAAAGGATCCTTGTCACTGGATATAATCACCATTTCAACTGCCAATCGTCAGTTATTGGACATGGACTTCCCCCAAAGAACGCCACGATGCAAACTGAATTGCTTAACTTACTTAAGTCGTATCAAGTGACTTCCAAAGCCGAACCTGTTGAGCGCCCTCATCACTGGTCATCATCATCATCATTCCAGCTGTGGGATGACAATTGCTGGTCATAGGTTTCCTCTAAATTGTACCATAACATTGAACGTTATCGATATAGGAATGTCGTGAATAGGTATAAAATTAATTTATGTTTATGTAACACTAGATTTGAACACCCACATCGCGCTCTACATACCGGCAGACGCGCGCTGAGCTAGGTGGGCGTCAGTCTTATAACATCGCGGACCGTTCGCTTATTTTCAATAGCGCACGCCAAAATATATAGGACAAGGTCGTTGCGCCCGAGCGCTGTGCGGGGAACACGCGACGCCTACTGTTGCCATGCACCTCACGTACCTTTTCTTTCTTTTTTAAACTTTGTTTATACAACGATTTTAAACGTATCGCTTTATTAATTTATTTACGTACTTGATTGACATATGCACTTTGTTTTTATAATTAATTTTTAACATAGAATGTCTTAACTCTATATTCTACACGACATCGAAGAATTATAAAATAAAAAACAAAAATATACAATTTTATCTGTGAAAAATTGTCTTGATTATTGTTGAAGAACAAGTAAGAGGGTCAACAAGGTCTTTGGTCTAAATCAGTGATTCCCAAAGTGGTCTATATCGACCCCTAGGGGTCTATGACAACCTGCAAGGGGTCTACGTTAGCGAAAAAAAAATTGGGGGTCCATGAAATGAAAATGGGGGTCCACAATAGTGGATCTCAACACATACACTGATAGTACCTATTTACTTACATCACACTATCTTATAATATGACATTTACATTATTTATAAAAGTACCTATGAAGTAAAAAATGTATTATATATGTTTAAAAAATTGTGTAAGTTGTAAGATGTCGGTATTCGCTTTGTGGTCGCAATACATTTTGAACTCGTAAAAACCTAAGAGTCGCAGCATAAATGTATAAATTAACATGTGTTTTTACTTTAAGTTTTCAACAGTTAACTTCACTACAGTTAGTAATTTACCGGAAATCAATATCAGGTAAGTAGGGGGTCTACCCAACACGGAATAACATGGCAAGGGGTCTACGACACAAAAAAGTTTGGGGAACTCTGGTCTAAATAGTCTGTTAGTAAAGATTCCATAGCCATAATAATGTACCAACTCAAGTCTTACGCATTATATATTACAAAACATTATTACATCGCAGTATTAACTTAGTCGAATAAAGAAAAATTATGTTAACAGATTGACTAATGTGTATTTATGCAGATGACGATAGTAATAACAATAGAAGTATTAGTCTCACAAACAAGGAAATTTCTAGAATGCCCGAGACGAGGAAACGACGTGAAAATAATAGAGACAAATCCGCGCACTCGTCGCCCGCATGCTAATAATGCTTTCAATGTTATCTCACGAGGAAGTGATAGTTCGTTCGCGATTGATTTGAGAAGCGAGCGGTGAATTTAAATAACAGATAAACGGCATGTGCGGCAAACCAAACGCCCGACAAGATTGAACAATAAACATTCCTGTGGCCGCTACGTCCAAACCTAGTTAAGACATACTTTACTTGGTCTCGAACCATCGTGATAGCACCACGAGGGTTTCGGGGGTAGCGTATCCACGCATACCCCGGGACGGGCTATCGAAAAATAGCACGGCGCGAGGGAAGACCGCGTGGCGATCCCTGACCGGGAGATACTACGGTCCCCCGTTTAGCGCAGAGGGCGATCACCGGGGGAGGGAGGGGGGGGGGGTTTAGTGGGTAGGAATTCCACATACCTCTGTCCTCCCCCCAGAGGCAGGGCATCTTGAATACCGGAAGATTTCCCCCACCGAAAAAAAAAACTTCACAATCGTCTGTTCATTTCTGAAGATCGTATCATAGATCTCCTCGACGGAGTCCAGAACGAGCACTTTTCATACTATCCTATCCTCTGATTTTTCTAAAAACAGTAGCAGCGAAAAGCCTAGTTATTGATTGTAGTTGACCACCTACATGGTCTTTTATTGTCTATTTTCCTTACAAACAGTTCATCAAAATTATCTGTTTATATGTAAGCGATGTTCTTCGGGCTTTCTTATTTTGACGTACACAAAAATCAAAAACAAAGTTCAACACCAGTTCTTATGCCGCCTGTTCCATATCCGTGAACAGCGTGGACGAACCGATGTTGGATCCAGATCCCTCCTTGACTCGCCTGTGGTCGACGCTGCCGTCTCAAGCATATACACAACATCAACACTACACAGCTCTACTCGGGTAGAGCGGTTTACTACGTACGTCTAGAATACATCTGTCTAGCTTATGTTTTATTTCTAAGTTCACGGACCCTTACGCTCCATGAACACAATTCCGATGTAGCTGTAAAAGCTCCCGGGCTAACAGCATCAACTTCAACCGAAACCAAGTAAGCAGCAGTAAATGTCAAAAATAAATTGAATAAATAAATAGATCTGAAATTACATATCAAGCATAAGTGGATTTTTATGATCAATTTTAATTTATACCAATAAGATAATTAGAGGAACTAGATAATAAACAAAGGGACTATTAGAGATACCTCTCTTGGTTTAGGATCGGCCGCGCGGCGCACAAGGCTCGGCTGGGTGCTACAAAGGCACATTGTACGAACTGGATTAGACAAGCGCGAGAGACAAAGAGATACTTTTCAATCTGAGGCGATTACACTTTCTCGGCTTATGTAACCGTCGCATCTGTTACGCTTGCAACATGCCTCGATGCAAACACGAAATAACTACAGCCCGTTGACGTCACATTTGTTATTAAATCTATTTACTTTACAATATTTTTGCAAGTTTTTGTTAAGGTAAGGTATAAAAGAGGTCGCATATAATAGAGGGCGTTAGTGTCGCTGGTACTTCAACGTGTTTTGTGAAGCGTGCGCACTACTATATTGTTTTTCTGTTAAGGATGATGTATATTCAGTTTGTAATTGTATGAATGATTAGTTCTTTACACGTTTAGTGTGTCTGTAGGGACATAATGACAGACTGAAAACTAAATACATTACTTACATATAAGTTTCATTGTGTTCATAATAGAAACTCTTAATTAAAAATGATTTATATGACTCTTTAAAAGCTTTGACACTTTTAACCAATCATTCTGTATATTTACCTTCATCTCTATTTACAATGCACTGCAGACAATAACACCGACCTCTATTATAAGACTTCAATGTTATAACATTAGCAAACAAACAGTCGACGGGACCATAAGTGAATAAGGTTAATGTCGCCAAAACATCGGTAAGGACGATCGTGCTTCCTGATAGAGAAATCGTGATGGAAATTAAGGAAAACGTATTATCCGGGAGGCTGTGACGGCGAATAGGTCCGTGTATATACAAAACTATTCAAGGCAGTTAAAAGCCTCGACCGGTCACGCGTCCGACAACCTCTACTTCCATTGCGGGCGTTATCGATGTTTCTTTTGGTTGCGATTGCGAGATATCCATTGCTCGTTCGCTTTGCATATTTTTTTTTATGACCCCCGCTATTGGGGGCCTCTCGTACCCCTATTTGTGGTGGGATAGGGACTTTATTAGCGTTTAATTTTTTCACAATATCTTTTATTTTCTCTCTCTTCTTTCATTCTTCACATTCTCTTTCGGTCCGTTTTCTATCCTTCATGCTACATTTCTACTTTCTTACCCTTTTGCTCTGTTCGTCTATCATTCTACCCTTTTTCTTTTTACATTTTTCGATTTGTATTTTTAATTTTACATTGTTACTTATCGCTTTGCATATTACGTTCCGTTTGTGTCAGTGCTCGAAAATTTAACGTTCGATAACGCCGCACTAAATCTTCGTACCAATCGGATTACGATATATTGGATATGGAGGCCTTTGAAGTGTATCTACGTAAGTATTAGTAAAAATAAATGTATGATAGATGTAAAATATACCTTATATCTATTACATTAAGGTATAGAACAAGTAGTTACTTGAAAGAAAGTTAAGTGTGTCGAAACAATGGTTTGCAATATGTTGAAGGTTAAGTTAAAATTAATACGGTGTATAATTATCGTGAGTCGAATCTGTAACCGAGTCAAACAATGGCGGATCGGTCAGCGCGACCACGCGGTCCGCGAGCGCGGAGCACACGACCACCTCGCAACAATGAGAGGCTGCGTGAATAGAAACATTAATCAAGACGAGTTGCATCGATGCCGCTTCCAATGTCTATACTTAGAAAGTCTTAGGTTCCTTTCTAAACGGACTTGAGTAACATTCGTCTAATACAGAGGCTTTTTTTTTCTAATCTACCACTTTCAAAATTTTCCTACTTTCGGTGGACCCCCACAGCTGCATCTCTACCAATTTATAAAAACTCGTCAAAAAACTGACACTCCGCGGCTATATTTCTACCAAACTACCAAGTTCGTCAAAAAATTTGAACTCCTGCAGCTCCATTCCTACCATATTACCAAAACTAGTCAAAATGAGTTCAAACCACGAATGAATAGTTTAAAAAAAAACAATTTTATTACTAATTTGTTAATTAATTGTACTGTGGATGTACGTTAAAAAATATTTTTTTTCATGTAACAAAGTCTCATCTTAAAATATTATCTGCCTACATTGATAGGTGAAGTCAAGCAACTATTTTATATCTTCACTGTCGAAAGTACCGACATTTTTGTGGACCCCTTTTATTTTCACGTCAAGGTAAACTCTCGAGTCTTCCGTGTACTCCATGTGGTTCAACCGGATCACTTGGGGAAACATTGATCTAATAGAAGCTTTTTGGGTGATTGGATTATGTTGTAAATGCTTTAAGTTTCTTTTGCTAACAAATGAGTTATATATTCACCCTTTAAATCATGGTTGCACAGACTTATTAAGACTAGGGGCCACTCGGGCAAACCATGAACTGATGGCGGGCCGGCCGCCAGAAGTATAGGTAATTAAATATTTTTGGTTTTATTCTGGAATAGAATTCAATATTTTTGGAATGTACGAGAGTATTATTTTTGCTGTCGGCGGGCCACCAGTATTCGACCGGCGGGCCGCGGTCTGTGCATCCATGCTTTAAAAGCTTATACACCTATAACTGATCATCTTAGTATGCTTGTTATATCTAATATATAAAATTCTCGTGTCACGGTGTTCGAACTTGAACTCCTCTGAAACGGCTTGACTGATTTTTACCAAATTTAATATGCGTATTCAGTAGGTCTGAGAATCGGCTACTATCTATTTTCTATACCCCTAAGTGATAAAGGTTGTTCACATTTAAAAAAAAATTATTTTTTTAACGAAATTTTTTGTTTTTATTTTTTTATGATACAGCATACAATAATACATACAACCATAAATTTTCACCCCTCTACGATCAACCCCTATTTTTAAATTGAAAATTAAAAATATTTTTTTTTGCAAAACAACGTTTGCGGGATCAGCTAGTATAGATATATATTGCTAATAAAAATCCATTAATTTCGGTAGTGAATGACGAATGGTAGCGGGTCAAATATGAACCTTGGTATACATGTACCATTGTGCAGTCGTTAGTATCGAATCAAGCGATTACATTGGGGCATTACAATCAATTTAATTGGCCCCCGAGTACTGCGGGCTATTGTCTGTGAGCCCCCGTGCGTCTCGTCTGCGGTAACGAGCTGTGTGAACTGCTCAAACGTCACTCACGCGTCAGATTTTGGCGCCGCATTAGACGAGGATTTAGATTGTAAGCAGCTGTTGTGGTCACGGACAAATGCTGGCATTTAGACCTTTACGGAATTTGAGACGCTTAGCAAGCTCTTAGACCCCTCAGGAACGTTACTTTCATTATTTCTCAGGATTGGGAATTCCCGACAAGCCACTGTTTAATTGCAACCAAGGTTGGGTGCTCACCCAAGGAGACCTCCAATTGAAGATAAACATTGGAGACCTCCAAGCTCATATATCTCTGGTAGAGATCATCATAGGATTTCAAGTAGCTCGAAGGATGCCGAGAGGTGACCTCTGTTCGATCCGTTGCTGTTTCGGCTATGTCACCTTTTGTTATTCACACGTATCGATTGTCTATACCAGAGTTCCCCAAACTTTTTTGTGTCGTAGACCCCTTGCCATGTTTTTCCGTGTTGGGTAGACCCCCTACTTACCTGATATTGATTTCCTGTAAATTTCTAACTGTAGTGAAGTTTAGTGTTAAAAACTTAAAGTAAAAACACATATTAATTTATACATTTATTAATTGAATTTAAATGAAAACTACTTAAAATAAATGTTGTATCTGTAATGTATGATATACGTAACGTTAAATAAACATAAAATAAACTATAAATAATGACGTGGACCCCTTGCAGGTTGTCATAGATTCCTAGGGGTCGATATAGACCACTTTGGGAATCACTGGTCTATACCAATTCTGTAGCAGCAAATTTTTATACTTCCCTTGCAGTTGCGCATAAGTAATGAATCATGTGTATAATATTATATTCAAAACAAAATGTGTAATCGATTCACAAGCAAAAATACGACCGCCATATATGAAATATATATTTAAAATAATTTAATTAGTTTTTTCCAGCTGTAACTATTTTGGAGTGGAAATAGAAAATTGACGTTACAATAACTTTAAAATTTTCAAGATTTAAAAATGTACAGCTATAGTAGTCTAGCGATCGCAGGTTCAAATCCCTGTATACAATGTTATATAATTTACATCATGCATGGAAGCCTATGTCTTGCAGAGGAGAGTCGTCTGTGCGATAAAATGACGATGATATTTACACATATATGCAATATGGACTAAAATAAAACGAGTAAAGGTTAGTGACAGAATATATATATATATATATATATTTATATATATATATATATATATAAATATTATTTCTTCTTAATTTACAATAAAACTCCTACTAGAGTTATAGCCGTCTGTACGCTGAATAGTGTGCAACGGAAAAGACTCAAAAATAAAATAGATTAAAAAGATTTATAGATAATACCTTGTCAATCAATAGGAGTTCTGTTAAAAGTTCTATACTTGAATAAACTTATTTCATCTTGTACTACTTTTATAGAGAAAAAAAATCATTTTCAAAACTGATTCAACAACAAGTAACAAAGACCTGGAAAACAATACATAAGGATTTAAAAGCGGTTTGAACCAACAAGTTATATTGTTTATAAATGAATGCCGAAGTAGCGTATTTAGTTTTTTGTCCGTCTATCCGTCCTGCGTTCGGGACGAATTTCACTAAATAATAATAATTACAAGCAAAGTTTCCCTTGTAATCGTTTCACAAATGAAACATTAATCGTGACATTAGCATAGCGATTTATATAATTGTTTGAAAAGTTTGCGATATCAACTTCTATCCGAGGAAAACCTCGCAATTATCGTAATGGGTGAACGAAGGCTATTTTTTTTATGATTCAATCGTTCTTAATGAGGTCAGTTGTTATTGAAGTTAATCATCAATGATTTTTTAATTTTCAATCATCATCATCTTATCCGTCCACTGCTAGATATAGATCTCACCTATAAATTTTCAATACGACCTGTTGAAAGCGATCTATATCCAACATCTTCCGAAGACAAGGTCGTCTGTCATTGCGGAAGGATATTCTAAGCTGCGAGTTGCATTACAATCATCATATCAGCCGATATACGCCCACGTCCAGTCATAGACCTCTCCAAATGATCACCACGAGAACCGGTCACCCGCTGATCGCATCCAGCGACTTCTTTTAACTATGACCAAATAATCCAAAACTGTCTGTAAAAAATTATCTTTTCTTATCTATTGGCGGTCATATAAAGAAGAAGTTTGCATATTTAACTTCGAGGGATCTTCTAGGAGTCTCTTCTGGGGCAGTAGTAATATTTATTCCAACGGATTATAAGGCTGCCACGCTCTTAGATCGATAAGGGGAATGACTACATGGCGACAATGCGTGCAAAGGCTTTAAAGTTAGGATTCAGGTATGGACTGTACTGCTGCTAGCAGATTCGATTGGAAACTGATTTAATACGACTCTCATCATCATATCAGTCCAAAGACGCTCATTGCAAGGCATATGTCTCCCTCAATGATCACTCCGATTGCTGATCTTCCGCTAGTCGATCTTGAATATGGTGTCGTACCACCTAGTGAAGAGTATACCCATGCAAAGTCTATCACCTCGTGGTCGTCACACAAAAACCTTTCGGCCCCAAACGGCAATTCAAACGAGCAATTCTTCGAGCTACGCCTGTAACTTTGTTTTTCGGATCTCCTCATTCTATCTAGACGACCCAAAGCCTTCCTTCACTTCATTACTGGATGTAAAACCTGACGACATCTTTAGACACCACACAGTCGATATAAATAGGAGTTTAACGTAAAACCGTACAAAGTTTATAAATTTCAAGAAGCCCAGAGAAAAATATAACAAGCTTATCTTTATTTCTGGCGCTAACCTTATGTACGATCTTTTTTATATTCGAGCACATAGACATGATTACATATACGTACATGTAATATATTTGCAATTATATATTATTAAAATTATATATACGTGATGAGTATCTTTTCGCCTGTTATTCCCAGCACTGGGGCATCATTCGAACAGGGTAAATCCAACTTAATGTCAACATGAGATTAAATATATTGTATGTTTTAATTTTTATATCCGAATTCATTTTGTTGTCGTTAATGTACAAAACAATTTAAACATTAATAACAATAACAAAAGCGAATTTAATAAACCTGAACAACTGTATTATATATATATAAATATATATATATAAATATATATATATATATATATATATATATATATATATATATATATATGAGTTTTATGTGTCATTGGAGTCTTAACAAAAAATGCTAGCTATGAAAAACACCAATTATTGTGGTCGGCATTAATTACCGACATATCATCAAATATTTAACTAATCCAATTTAAGAAAATATTAAGTGCAATAACATTTCTTTTTTCGAACCACGCAACGCCGGAATGCAATCATTGTTACTGGATTATAATATCTGATGCATCGGTAATTTATACCAATTTAGTTTACCGCATTAAAAGGTTATATTGCTTTTTTTCTTATAAATATCTAATATTCAATTTGATTTTAGTTTTTATTAATACGAAATGGATTTAAAGTATATGGCATTCTAACGGTTGCTTTGCATTACATATTTAATAACATTTTATTTAATACAAGAAATATAAATAAACTCTTAACGCCTAACTAAAAAGTTAACAAATCCTTCAAGGGTGCGAGTGTTCTCATATAAAGTTTCACAAGATATGATAAACTTGTTTTCTAATTTTTAAATCTAAAATTAAAAATATGTTATTAAATAAGTCTTATCATAACATTAATAAGTATATACTTAAACGAAATGTGTGGAAGTTGGTGTTTTAACCCATTTATGAAGCGTCCACCGAAGCAATCTAGGAGCGCAACCTACCAATCCAGTGAAATTAAAGTATGTTGCGACCTGAGCCAAAGTTTCCTAGGCCTAGTCTTTGAGCTTTGCTACCTTAAAAAGAGGTGTTAGGCCAACCGCCCTCAGCGCCCTACACCCTCACACTAGTCATATAAAAATTGACTTATTTACATGTTTAATATTATAATGTACATATCAAACGTTAAATTTTATTTTATCAGAGCAAATGTCGAGGTTCTCACCAGGTCTTTTCAACAGATCATTACGAGTCAGTGGTAGTTTTAACTTAAAATACGACGACACAAAAGTGCTTGTAAATCACTATTTGAACAAAGGTGTTTTGAATTTGAATTTGACAAATCGTAATACACATCACGCGATAATTCAGATGAAACGATCGTCTTTATTGTCTTCTTTATTTTTCATTCTCTACTTTCATTCTTCACATAATCTTTCATTCTATTCTTTTATGCCACAATTCTGCTTTCTTTCACTTTTGCTCTGTGTCCTTTCATTCCTCCCTCATTACTTGTTACATTTTATCTTTTTTCTTTCATTTACATTTTTATCACACTTTATATCACGTTTGAGTTACATTATATCACCTTTTTTGTTATTGTCTATTTAAATTTTTATTTTTTTGTATAACTTTTTAATTTATTTCTTGCAGCATGAGAGGAATTCTTCCCTAGTTTCCTTTCCGCCTATCAGGGAGGCTATTGTCTCCTCCCTGATTTTAACGCCAGACGGGCAGTCGAATTCGAGCCGGCAGATGAATCGTTTAAGTGTCGCCGCAGCGCGGGCCGTGTTTTCGACTTGGCGTCTGTCATAATTCCAGCTAATGATTCCTTCCACATTCTTGGCTGAAAAACTGGCGCGACTGGTCCGGGACGAGTCCGGCAAAGCGGCGAGGGGCCGGCTCCCGCGACGCCGTCTTACTTTCGCTGGACCATTGCTATTAATACCCTTGTGTTTTGTTCTAAGTACAGTGCGATTGCTTACAATACCTTTGAAGGCATGAATGTATAGCTCATTTGATATCAATGTATGGGACATCTTTACGAAAATTCATTATTACATACTAAAATAAATACACTTTAAAAAACTTTTAAGTTAAACGGTTCTTTGATACCCATATTGTGGTGGTTGTGGAGAAATATGTACCTAGTCCGCCATATTGGAACGGCGTCCATCTTGAATTTTAAATTTTGACATAATCATCGTGTTTTACTACAGTAGCCCTTTTATTTGATACCCATATCGAGGGGGTTAAGGAAAAATATGTAATCCGCCATTTTGTACCGGCGGCCATCTTAAATTTATAATGTTATTGATTTTATTATATTGTATTGTCATCTAAATTAAATGTGTGTACCAAATTTCAGATCAATCTGACAACGGGAAGGTGCTTAAATTTCAATTTCTAATTTTGACCCAAATAAATAAACAAATAAATTCCGTACGGGTCAAACTAAATAAAACCGTTTAATTAATTACTGTTTACCTATCTGCGCCTGCACAGACTAAACTGTCAGTAGATATTGACCTATTGCGTTTCAATAGACAAGATAATGTGAGACGTATTGAATCAAAAGCCGTTTTGACTTTCGCAGATTTTTTACAAAACAAAGCATCTTAAAAGCACAGATATAAATGATTTTGTAAGGGATAAGGTTGTTTTAGATTTTGAATCACTGAAGGAACTGTTCACAAGTTTTGGGTTATCAGCTTGAAGTTAAACTTGAACACGGTGCTTGAAAATAAGTGTAATATTTTTATAACTTTTTTTGTACAACATGTGCTATACATTACATTCACCCTCTAATAGCTTTTTCACTTATAACCAATCATCGCGTATCATATAAATAAAGCTTTGAAGTTTAAAATAAATTACGACTATAAATGTATATCTAATATATAAAATTCTCGTGTCACGGTGCTGAAACGGCTTGACTGATTTTTACCAAATTTAATATGCGTATTCAGTAGGTATGAGAATCGGCTACTATCTATTTTCTATACCCCTAAGTGATAAAGGTTGTTCACACTTAAAATTTTTTTTTTAAAGAAATTTTTTGTTTTTTTTTTTTATAATACAGCATACAAGAATACATACAACCATAAATTTTCACCCCTCTACGATCAACCCTTATTTTTATTTGTAAATTAAAATATCAATTTATTTTTGCAAAACAACGTTTGCGGGATCAGCTAGTAAAACAATAACATTATAAATATATGGATATAACATTTCCCAGTAAACATAGACTTAAGCTCACATTCAGTTATGCGTCGATATCATAAATATGTAAGTGGGCAGTTCCATGTTATTCTTTCGCGACGCCACGTCCCTGTTGGCACGCATCGCCGGCCGCCCGTGATTTTCACTTGGACGCACTTCAACTAAGTGAATAGGTTCATAGCGTAAGATGTCGCAAGCGAGTCGCAGCGGGTTCCGTGTTGTTTACTTAAGTCTTTAAATAGACGCCAAGATATCTTCCAACTATACTAATATTTAGATAAATTTAATATACAGGGTTATTCATTATAGATGTAATTGCTTTCAAAGAGTGAAAACATAGTTTATTTGCCATAGCATTTACATTTATATCTATTCAACCTTCTTATAGTTTTTACTCTGAAATATATTACTAATAACTTCAGTTTATTATTAATAACTTCAATCGTATAAGTATACAGGGATAGATATTAAAAAAAAAATTATGTGTAGTTATCCAATTTTTAGAAGATAAATGCCCACTGCAAGCTATAGGCTTCCTCCAAAGATATCTTTAAGCGGACATACCATAATCGCCACGCTTGGCAGGCGGGTTGGCGATCGCAGTGTGGTATTATGGTACGCAGAAGACGCTGCTGCCCAACCTCTGGCAACTTGTTTGTGAGCACTGGCAATACTATATAATTAACCCTTTCCACTCCAATGTCGAGTGTCATTCGACACTGATTTCGTTCCACAAGCTCCACTGTCGAGTGATACTCGACATGGTGTAATACTTCTCTTTGCGTAAAATTTTTAAACAGGAAAGATTTTTGTTACTAAAATGTTTGAATCACGAATAAATGAAACATATTCTAGAATCGCAAGATACTATAATTCAATTAAATTTTATCGATGCCACATAACCTTGGAGTGGAAAGGGTTAATGAACAAAGTGTGATTTATATAAGATTGTATCCAGGGAATAGAACCCGCGACATATTATCGCAAGTTTGTCCTCTACCGCTAAACTACCACTGCATATACATCTATTGACAGCTTTTACACCTATAACCAATCAACCTGTACATGTTAGTTTTATATAAGTGACCAAAAATTATTAAAAACTAAACTGTTTATGCATACATATTATTTTTCACTTTAGATCGTTTAGTGATACCTTTTATACACATAAGACAAACAAGCGAGCGAGCCCAATTTGAAAGTAACTAGAATTAATTTTATCTTCCCATTAATAACATACTTCAGTTTCATATAAAACAAAATATAAGCCGAGACTTGTGATCTCTAACAATTTTAAATGTCACATACATTAATCTAGAGCAGTGATTCCCAAAGTGGTCTATATCGACCCCTAGGGGTCTATAACAATCTGCAAGGGGTCTACGTAGGCGAAAAAAAATTTGGGGGTCCATGAATTGAAAATGGGGGTCCACGATAGTGGATATATAGGATGTGGATACACTGATAGTACCTATTTACTTACAACATACTATCTCATAATATCAAAACATTTACATTATTTATAAAAGTACCTATGAAGTATATATTTTATGTTATTTTATTTGTAGTTTATTTTATGTTTAATTAATGTTACGTATATTTTACATAACAGATACAAAATTTTATTTTGAGTAGTTTTAATTTAAATTCAATTAATAAATGTATAAATTAACATGTGTTTTTACTTTAAATTTTTAACACTAAACTTCACTACCGTTAGAAATTTACAAGAAATTAATATCAGGTAAGTAGGGGGTCTACCCAACACGGAAAAACATGGCAAGGGTTCTACGACACAAAAAAGTTTGGGGAACTCTGATTTACAGGTATCCAGTGTTTTGGAGAAACTACATTGTAGTACAACTATACCATAACTATTGTCTGTATAGCTAGTAATTTAGTACACATTTAAATTAAGAAACTATATGCAATGCATTGGAACCAGGTTCTAGCGTGGCCACCACAAGCTGGTAGACGTGGCGTAGATAGGTCCCTACCAGATCGACCGACGATATAGATAAGGACTTGGAAAGTGGTGATCTTTGGAGGAAGCCGAAAACAAGTTAAAAACCTTTACCTTGAAATACTTTTTTGGAATAGCCAATAAGACGGTGACAGCAATAACTTACCTGGAATAAAGAAATTTTAAACATTAATATTTGTTGATAATAAATAAAGGGTTAATTACATAAACAAAGATATCTATATATCAAGCATTGGTTTTCAAACATGTGCAAGTTGTAAATTTATTTCTAGTTAAATTTATACAGCAATAAGAGAGCTATTTGCGCTATTTTCTGGTTAGGGCCGCGAATCTCCTTAAGAAATTAGTTCAAAGAGGTCATTATTCTATTAGTGTCTTTACAATATATTTATGATAATATTAAGAAAGACCACCATCACTTCAACTTACTAATACGTTCGTGTACGAATCTACTACTACTACTACTCCGCTAGCTCAGTGACCCAAAGTCGGTCTCGGCCTCCGAAGCGAAAGACTTCCACTTTCCTCTATCTTGCGCCATCGTCTGCCATTGGTTGACATTCAATTCGCGTAAGTCTGCCTCAACGCGATCGATCCAGCGATACCTGGGTCTACCCACTGGTCTTCGACCCCTCGGTTTTTCCAGGTACGCTACCTTCACGCTCCGATCCGATCCCATTCGCTCCAAGTGACCAAGCCAACGGATTCGTTGAGCTTTATATTCGCCAATGATATTTGGCTGTGCTACTATAGTCTGAATTTCGGCATTCTTTCGGAATCCTCATTCCTTATTCCATCTACCAAGAAATTCACCTTCACCAATGCGACTTTTCTAAGACCTGAAATCGTGGACTCTGGCGGTGGAATTGTTTCATCTAGTAAATCTTACAGCTAGTGTTAACACCTATGTAACTGGTATCTGGGATATGTCGATGTATTTCGTTAGGTAATTCTAAATTTAAAAAAAGTGTATGACGTAAACAAAGAAGCGCAATTTCTCTTATCAGACAATGATAACGGCTCTCGCACTCGCACAGCCTTCTCCTTGAGCGAGGACGAGCTATATTTATCCTTATCACGCAGCCGCCTGCGCACGCGCAAAACAATGCTGTTACAATGTTTAGTTATCTCTCTTTCCTTCTATGAAGACTACACTAGTAATAGAATTTAATACTAACTTGCTATACCCATAGACTTTGTACTGCAACAAGTTATTAATATGTCTCATTGTAATAGAAAACATAATCTAAGATATTTAACAGTTATCATTTTATCTAATAAATAAATAATTTTATCTATATACACATATATGTTATTAAATGTTTGTCTGTATGTCCTTTATAGAATCGTAAACTATGCGTTTGATCATGTAATGATCTTAAGCAAAGTTGTTGTGCATGAACCCACGAAGGTTTCTAAATTGGTATGATTAATCTCCAACAGATGGCGCCACTGTCATTCCAATAGATTTTATGTATAGCAGTGACAGTTCACGCTGATTAGAATTGAAACAAAAAAAGCGAACAAATGACTCATAAATACATTTAAAAAACTTTTAAGTTAAACGGTTTTTTGATACCCATATTGTGGTGGTTGTGGAAAAATATGTACTTATTCCGCCATATTGGAACGGCGTCCATCATGAATTTTAAATTTTGACATAATCATCGTGTTTTACTAGTGTAGCCCTTTCATTTGATAACCATATTGAGGGGGTTAAGGAAAAATATGTAATCCGCCATTTTGTATCGGCGGCCATCTTAGATTTATAGTGTTATTGATTTTATTATATTGTATTGTCATCTAAATTAAATGTGTGTACCAAATTTCAGATCAATCTGACAACGGGAAGGTGCACAAATTTCAATTTCTAATTTTGACCCAAATAAACAAATTCCGTACGGGTCGAACTAAATAAAACCGTTTAAAAATGAATTAAATATTCTTGTAATGTCTTTGCTTCAAATTTCTTTTAGTTGGTTGCGTAGCGACGCCCAGGGTACTGCTAGTGTTTAAATATAAGCAAACGTAATTGTAACCACCGTGATATTTATACATCTTTTTAGATATAAAATCGTGACATTCTAGTGCAAGGATCAAAATTTAAGACAAAATTTTAAATGCAAATTATTTGCTTCAAGAAAGACAATTCTAAAAATGTATATTGACGTATATTATAAATTTAAATAGTAAATGTTTACATATGTTTAACGACAGCGGGTGTAGCTGGAAATAAATCAACTACCGATTCTTATTTATTAACAGTTATATTAATGTTTACTAAATCTAAAATCGATGTACCTGTTGGCTGTGTAGTGCTGGTAAATTGAATAGGGCGTGCTGCGTGGGGAGACCGTCTGGCAATTTTGGGGTGTCTTATTGAATCAAGTGCAATTCGACGCGACGACATGTCTAGCGCATTACAAATTCATTTTCCAGATATTTAGTTCTATGTATTATACATTTATTGAAAAAACTAAATTTAAACACTTTAAAATGTTTTTGTTTAACTAAAAAAAACTTGTAGAACCTTCATACACAACCAGCCGTAGACCATAGCCCTGAGTTGTAATAGATGATTTGTAATAACAAAGGGCAGTTCCAACGACACGCTTCGGAGACCAAGGTCGAGGTGTGGCAGGAGTGGCAGGAGTGGCAGCCATGGGCCGGAAAGCTCTTCCTTTCGACAACCGCAACAAGGTCATTATAAAACCTCCCGAGGTCAACCGTTTTAAGTTGACCCTTGTAGTATGAATTTGTCGTATTAACTTTACTTACTTATCCTATTGCTTTGTATCAGACATAAACAATGTATAACTTCCAAATTGTAATGTTAATACGTATAAATTTTAGCTGTATTTACAAAACGTTGCCGTGACTCGCAGCTGGGAGATGAAACATCCGTATCAAATAGCAACCCTCTCACAAATGTCTGCGCTCAGTAAACGCGAAAAAAATATTGTAAGCACTAGATTTTTTCAATACAAATTCGAATTTATAAAAAAAATCAGACGTAAACAAGAAACCTTTTAGTATGTTTTAACTAAACAATTGCCACTGTCAATACTTGTACAGTGGCCTCACAATATATTTATGACAATATTTCGTACGTTTACAATAAATATAGTAAATTAAAGTAATACAGTACGTCCATATGTATTTCCAAGACACCGTGAAAAACTGGCTGTATCAAAGTTTCGACTGCAAAAAATTTCTAATTCATTTATAACAAAACATCAGGACTACCATGAACAGAATTCAAAACGCATATTAAAAATAAATTGACGTGAAAAGATTACTATTCAATAAAATAAAATTTAAATGATAAGAATCCTCGGCAATGATGTCGTCTGATTGTTTTTATTTTATTTAGACTATACCTGATAGTGTATATATAAAAACCTTTACTAAACTTTTTATAAGGTTGTGTTCCGAGAATTGAACACGCGACCTAAGATCGCAAGTTTGTGTCCTCCACAGCTGGGCTACCACTACTAGCTTTTAACATTAGTTAAAATTTAGATTGTACCGTTCCTCACAATTAGTACATTTATTGAAATTAAAAAAAAATACCGTTTCATATGTTATTAATAAAAAGAATACACTTAGAAATCCTCTCAAATTATTTACACGAGTAATGTGTTGTGAAGAAATTACGGTGTTCTACCACGGCGATTTTCCTTAGGCTCGCATTACACTACGGCGATGATTCTACTTTTTCATTTTTCTTTCTTTACATTTAATTGCACTTATTAAGGTTTTACACTAAATTTTCCTGCTAAGGACCGATTTTCGTCCCATTTAATAACATCTTTAACTTTCATACTTTCCTTGGACTAATGTTTCCAATTTTCAGCGTAGCATGCTAGTCCACAAGGTAGACAGATAGATGACTTTGTTAATCCCAATCCGGTAAAATTGTAAAAAGTAGTGGCCCGAACTGAGACTCCCCTAGACTAGACTAGGCTAGACGAGCGTTGCCCCCTGCCGCCTCATACCTGCGAAATCTGCAAATGTCATTTGGGCAGCACTGAGAGTTTAGATGCAGGAATGGAACTTTGAAGTCTTTCGTCGGGTCACAAACATTTATTTTAAAAAAAAATCCTAATCTCCGCACACTGTCGTTCAACCTTCGTCCATCTCTCTCTCTTTCACACACACAACTCTCGCTCGCTGATGTTCCTCTTCACGCATGCTCTTACGTTCTGTTCCACATTAATGCCTAAGAATTGCAGTGGACGTCTTACGGCTCAAATTGTGTTAACGAATATTATACGATAATGTTGGGGATAAAAACCTGAAGAGATAACACAGAAAGAAAATATATAAAATAATTAGTCAGGTGTAGTGTGTAGGCAGCCTAATTCGAGCACTAGGCTTCCCTCGGCCGTCACGGCGCGTCTAACGACCGCACCGCGGGGGCCGAGCCAACAGAACGTGACAACTGTGACAGCTTCAGTTGGCGTTTAAAATCCTTCGCATAACATTCGCCCGCGCTACAGGATCCGGTGAGGAACAAGGGTTTACTATTTTATTACGCCTTTTGAATCACATCATTGTTAACCTATCATTAACATTACGAAGGGTACTCTTGTAAATTATTGTTAAAAATATAGTAGTCTGGTCGATGGCATACGCCATTGCATTGCAAAGAGACCCCCTTATCATACTATACGGGCCGTCAGCCCCGAGAACTGTGCATTTATCAATGCACCCTGCGTCCGCACGGTATATCCATGGAACGTTGACAAGTTACCTCTCGTCTGTGTAACATTTAAAATGATGACAATCTATTATTATTATTGGAATACATTATACACAAGTCTATACTGATCGTTTCAAAAATAAGAAATTTAACTTCGTAGTATTCACATATAGACGTATATATCTAGCCGACCTGAACTACGTTGCGTTTGACGGAATTAATGAAAGAGTATAGGTCTATACCAGAGTTCCCCAAACTTTTTTGTATCGTAAACCCCTTGCCATGTTTTTCCGTGAACGTGTGTGGTTTCTCTATAAGAACATGAAGCCTTTAGCTACAACTCTATTATATAGCTTATAAAATTCAAAATATCTCTATTCAAATACGCATTTACACGCATTATTGATTTGTCAATTATTTCAACATTATAAAAATCTACCACAGACTCGGAACACTGATCTGTTGAAAATAGCCAGACAGAAACTCAACAGTTTCTCTTATAAATAAAATGTAATAATTCCTCATATATACATTATAATACCATCCATACAAATGAGTCAAACAAACCTAGTTTCATACATTTCTAACAAATAAAAATTTAAATTTTTTATTTTACATCTAAAAGTAAGGTAACTTGTTCAACTTTATTATATATACATATATATGAACGATTTGTTAAACTTTTAAAGACGAAATTTAGACATAGCTTTATATAGTATGTCAAAAAAAGAGCATAGCCTAGCTACCTGATGCTATCGCCGGGTGAAAGTGTACGCAAAGTGGCGATGCTATCGGATCGAGAATACGCTCGTCCGCGAGCAGATCAAATCGGAATTATCTCCATGACGACGGCGTCGGCCGCGATGCGCGGGCGCCGACGCAATGTGCGAGCGAAGCATTCCGATTTAACGAACTGTTTATATTAACCTACATATAAATTATTTTGTTTCATAGTAACAAATACTTCGATCATTTTATATACAGTAAATTTTACATGTAAGACATATTTTGAAAAGGAAATGCTTGGGATTTCTCTATTAAAAAGAAGAAAGAAGCCTAGGGAATTGACAAGTATAAATGCCAGCACGTGGAGTGTTCTACCACCTTGTTGAAATCATCGAAACACCCTCTATGCCAGTGTTTCCCAACGTTGAACCTACGCCTCACAGGGGGACAATTCCAAAGTGGACTCAACACAAGTTTAACCATTTCGATATGTTACAAAAGGAAGCGTAAGATTTTTATAAAGACTAAGGTGTCCCATGGCACAGAGAAGGTTGTAAAATATTGCTCTAATCAAAACGCTTTTAGCCGGGGTTATTAGAAATTTATGGTATTTAATCCAATCAGGCGTTACTTTGCGGAAGTTCATCCTAAGTAAGAAAAGGACCAATATTTAGCCACTTCCGCACATTCAGTGGTAGTCGTGCAATGAAATGCACCGCTCGCCAGCCCGCTGATAAATGCGTATGCGGCAAACAATGCGAATCACACAACCGTCACCGCCAAATTACTCAACACGTGTTTTACCCCTCCACGGGGCATCTTCAGGAGTTATGTTACACCGATTAGTGCCAAACACAGAGATTTATGGAGTATAACATGTCAAACAGTGGACGTCTTACTAAAATAATCATGATCAATTAAGAAAATTAAACAATTACGCTCATTTCACTTTCAAATTTCAGTGCTGAGGATTATTTAAGTTATAATAAATTTAGTAATGAATGGCTATAAGCTACTGTTATAACGATATTTATGATGTTCAGTGAAATAGACAGACTTTGTCTCACGTCATGGAACCATGAGTATTGACATGCCATGTATTTTTAAGTTGCGATAGATGCCTTACAGGTGAGTTCTATTTGAAAAGCTTCAAAAGAATCAAATTTTTCTGGCACTCTTTTGTTGATATCATCGTGTATATTGTCACCAGACGTAAATTTTATGCCAGTACACCAACATAAACAATTTCTTCCATGAATGTACGCCCATGTATAAGTGTCGAGCCACACTTGTTAGCTTTAATTAATATTACTATTTATAAATATTATTTTGTTCGTCTAACTACTTACTTCTGCGCAGGCGCACGGTGTGGCACGGCGTCCGCGCTTTCTACGCACCAACGGTATCTAATGCAAATCATCATCTCTGCATAAACACTTCGCGATGTTACACTTGCGTGCATTACGTAACGCCGCTTCTCCAGATGAAAGTTGTTAAATATACTCACGTGCAATGTAACGAGAGTAACGGCAGATTCCGAATGCCGGATGGGCAAAAAGATAGAGGAAAGGAATATCTCGGCCATCATGCAAGACGAAGGGGAGAGAGAATGCTTCCTCAGCTACTGCAGGAAGGTGGTAATAAATGCAATAGGTAAAAATAAAACGAGCACTAAAATATAGAAATGAAAGGAATATAGTAGTACCAAAAATAGTTTAATAAATAGTATAATATAAGATGATAATTATAAAGAAAATACGTGTTAAATATTTGAACAATAAATAATGTTGCAAAATAAAATAGGAAACCTAGAATGTAGTGGTTGAGGATGAATGTATGGCTAATGGAATGAAAGAGAAAGACTGGGAAAATTGTAGAATGAAAGAAACAGAACGACAGATAAGATGATATATGAAAGAGAAGAATGATAATAATAAAAAATATGAATAAATTACTAGTACTACTAATTAAAAATTCCCTGTCCCACACGAGATAGAGGAACGAGAGGTCCCCAACAGCGGGGACCATTATAAAAAAAAACGAGAGTAACGTGTTTTGTGAATCAAAGTTGAAATAGCTTACAGGTTTTATTGCTCGCAAGTGTAAGTGGTCGGTGCGTTATTTTTGCGCCGCGATTGTTTGCGGAGGGTCGTCGGAGGCGATGCGGGGTGGAGTGCGCTTTATCTCGAGCCTTCTCATTAGGGGCGGGGTCTCGTAGAGGCGGGTGGCACATAATTATGTTTTTTTTTTTGCTTTCAGCAACTTTTGTTTGCGGGGTAAAAGGCTTTTCTATTTTAACATTTCGCTATAAAACTTTTTTATGGACTTTGATTTTTATAATTTTCAAAAGAAATTTAAACGGTGGAGGTTCTTTGCGCTCAATAAAGAAACAGCTCTGTGAAGCGATTTAACTTTATTTCAAACGATATTTCCCGACGGAATTGAAAAGCTTTGAAGTAGCAATTTTAAATTTTCCTTCATATGCTCGATATACATGCTATACTTAAATTCCTTTCTTTGCTTTATTTAAATTCCTCAACACAATACTAAGTCACATGTTATTTTTTTATTTATAGAACAAAACATGTTATATTTAGGGATCGTATATATCAGTATATGTTTAAAAAATCCATACATACTACGGCCTATAAGTTTAGGTAACTAGCGGTAATAAATAAAATTTTAATATATTTTTTTAACAAATTTCATTTTATTTTCGTTCTCTTCTTGTAACTATCCTACATTTCTTTTTTCTTCTTCTCTTTCTTCTTTCTTATCCCCTTCTACTCAACCTCTCCATCACTCTCCTTCATTCTCAGAACATCACGATCTGTTGTCATTATATCACAGTATAGTTTATTAATTAATGTTTATTTCCAGTTTTACAATTGCGGTCTAATCTGAACCCTTCGATTTCAAATCACTATAAATTATTATCAATGGAATATGAATACATGAATATATATCATCTGTTTAACACTTCCAAGTCAGTTAGGATTGAGGGATGCAATTAGATGTAAGTTGTATAATGTCCGAAGTAGGGGACCGGGTTGCATGGCATCACCATCGCATGATATAACACCGAGTGCGCGGTTGGCATATTCAGATTGCACCAGCGCTCGCAGTCGAACTGGAGCGTCCAGTTCGACTGCTGCTTACACAATTACGCATCTATTGTCCTCGTTTTAGAGTTCATTATCATTCACACCGATCTACAAGTACACGTTATTTAACTTGTATTTGGTATATCAAAATGCTATGAAAAATCATTGATTAATTATATGGGATTGAAACTGGGAGACTGCCAAAAGACGGACAGCATCGTCTTACGAGTACCATATTAACACAGCGATCGACAATCCGGCTTCCAATCCTGGCGATTATGATATATCCCCCCATAGATATCATTTAAGGACACCGATTATGATATATCTCCCCATAGATATCATTTAAGGACACCGATTATGATATATCCCCCCATAGATATCATTTAAGGACACCGATTATGATATATCCCCCCATAGATATCATTTAAGGACACCGATTATGATATATCCCCCCATAGATATCATTTAAGGACACCGATTATGATATATCCCCCCATAGATATCATTTAAGGACACCGATTATGATATATCCCCCCATAGATATCATTTAAGGACACCTATGTCTTGCAGAGGGCATGTATTGGCTCAAAAGAAGATCCGCCCCTTATACCATGCTCTCTCAAAATGGTATAGGGTCAGCAGTGTAAGCCAGATAAAAAATATATTGCATTATGTGTAAACATTGTAAATAAATAAACATCGAAAAGTTTAGAACATTTCTCTAATGGAGGTCGTTACATCTCTTTAGCTATTTCTCCGGATTGAATATTCAGCAAAACACTTTCACCCCCTTCTCGATGCGAAGCGTTCCGTGCAAGGTCGCTTACCTCGTGTCACAACATCGTCTGCCATTTGCATAACGAAAGCCTGGCGTTTGCTAATTAGTTTTTTTTTTTGGCGCGGATTGTACATTCGCATTCCGCCGGGGCGATACGGACGGGCATTGGCTAACTTGTGAGGTTTTATAAAAAGAATGTACATTCGCTTTGTGAAGTACAATTTGTGTAACTTGATGTGAATTAATTAGTTTTGTGATGTGGAAACACGTTTATTTAATTATTAAAACAATTTGTGCGTGGAAAATGAATAATTCGCCTACGCGCGGTTGCGCATCGAACCATGGCTCAAATCCGACTCTCAGAACTCCAACGGCCGCAGGCGCACGTGCTGCGCGTCTTGGCTACCTGCCAAGAGCAAGCAAGAGCGCGTATCGTGCACGCCGTGCGAGTGAGCGAGACGGGTGGGCGAGACAAACAAAAGGTTAAGCGTTGTGACGACGTCCGCGGGAACTTTCACATCTGGCGGGTTTTTATATAGCAATATTATTACATACTCCCCCTTTTGACCAGGACCAGTGACCTCACAACTGGTCAAACCGACACAAGCTTTCGCGGTCGGCCGCGAGGACGTTTTGGAGCCACAGGCTCAGGAATCTTAGTGCATTCACCCTCTCGCGAATGATAGCGTCTTAAGTCAGAGACATGATACTTCCCAATAGTAATGTCGGACTTATCAGGAAACGCTAACAGGTACGTAGTTGGGCTAACTTTCTTCTGAACGACGTAAGGCCCGTCTCGTTTAGGTACGAACTTAGCGCTGACTCCTTTTGCAGAGTTGCTGAGAACGTGCGTTTTCATCAATACGAGGTCGCCGACGTCGAGACTGTCACTTTTACGAATTTTATCTTTAACAGCTTTGCGGAGGTCTTGTTGGTGTTCAATACTTTCTTTGCTGGACTGGAGAGTATCTGCGAGTCTTAGCAGATAAGGTGTGATTTGCGGCACGTAGTTCTCCGCTTCGACAACTGCACGCAAGTCCGTCTGAGCTGCAATTGGTGAGCGAAGTTCGCGAGCAAAAGTCAGGTATGCAGGAGTCTGTTGGGTTGCTTTTGTCAACGATGTGTTTAAAGCGAAACGAATAAATGGCAGAGCTTCAGGCCATTTTTGATGGTGATTTTCCACGAGGATAGCCATTTGCACCTTAAGATCCCTGTTCTTCCTCTCCACAGGATTCGCTTCTGGATGATACAGGGGCACCAGATTCTGCTTAACACCCAAAACAAACATGGCTTTCTGCATAACATCGGCGACGAATTGGACACCATTGTCAGAAATTAATCGCCTAGGAACACCAAAACGAAGGAAAACCTCCTCTATCAAGATCTTAGCACAAGCTTCAGCAGTAGCTTCAGTAAGCGCAAACAGCTCTACCCACTTACTGGTGGTGTCTTCTACGATAAGGACCCAACGTTCACCCTTGGAACCCTTAGGAAGTGGACCGAACAAATCTACTGCTACAACTTCGAAGCGCTGTGCAGGTACTGGAGTCTGCAACAAGCCTGAAGGCTTCTCACTTGAAGGCTTGTAACGCTGACATTCAGTACAAGACTTGAGATACTCCGCTACAAAACGACGCATTCCAGGAAAATAGAACCGCTGGGAAATACGATGCAAAGTCCTATCAACACCACCGTGACCAGCTGTTGCAGCGTCGTGACATTCAACCATAACTTGCTTCCGACGGTTGACTGGTACAACAAGCTGCGGTTCTTCCGTTTCTGCTTCCGTATATCGGTAAAGTATCCCCTTTGACATATGATAACCTCTATCTGTCCACCTACAAATCTCCACTTCTTCCTTTCCCTCCAGGCCCAGGATAATCTTCGCGATTTCAGGATCTGCGAGCTGATCTTCACGAAGAGCGGTTGCCTCCCATCGTGGCGTTTCAACCACCACCGTACAGACGCCACAAGCATCTCGAGCCTCCTCAACGCATGGCGGTCGACTGAGCGAATCTGCGATGACGTTTGCCTTTCCTGGGGTGTAGTCCACTTGGAGATCGAAGGACTGCAACTTCATAGCCCAACGGACCAATCTACCTGCAGGAGACTTCAAGGTTAGTAACCACTTCAGGGGCTGGTGGTCGCTGGCGACGCGCACGGGATGACCATCGATGTAGCCGCGAAACTTCTCGACTGCCCACACAACTGCAAGAGCTTCACGCTCGGTGGTTGAGTAGTTTCGTTCCGCCGAAGTCAGAAGGCGGCTGGCGTACGCGATCGGACGCTCCTCGCGCGGCGACTCCCCCTGCAAGAGAGCTGCACCTAAAGCATAGCTGCTCGAGTCAGTCCTAAGCACAAAAGGAAGACTATAATCTGGCTGGATGAGGATTGGAGGAGAGGTAAGTGATTTCTTAAGTTCCAAGAACGCGGTGACTTGAGCTTCGCCCCACAACCAAGACTGATCTTTCTTCGTTAGCATAGTCAATGGTTGCGCAACCTTTGCGAAGTTCGGCACGAACTTGCGGAACCACGAGCACGTCTGTAAGAAGGATTTCAAGTGCTTCACATTCGTCGGCTCGTTCATATCGACGATGGCGCTGATTTTGTCAGGGTCCGGCGATAGCCCTTGAGACGAAATCACGTGACCTAGATACTTAACACTTTCTCTAGCAAACACGCATTTAGCTCGATTGGCGCACAGGCTGAAGACACGAAGGCGATCGAAAACAGCTCGAAGATCCTGTAGATGCTGAGCAAAGTTTTCAGAGATCACGATGAGGTCGTCTATGTAACCTAAAATAGTAACGCCTTTTAAAGCAGACCCCGAACGAAACCTGTCAATCAGACGCTGGAACGTCGCTGGAGCGTTGCGCAAGCCAAAAGGCATACGATTGAATCTGAAAACGCCAAATGGTGACACGAAGGCGGTTTTGTCGCGATCCTCTTCCTTGACAGCAACCTGCCAGTAACCTGCCTTGAGGTCGATGGTGCTCATGAAACAACTTTTGGCAGTATACTGCAGTAGATCGTCGATCACCGGAAGCGGATAGGAGTCAACCTTCGTGACGGAATTCAATTTGCGATAATCCACACAAAATCTGTAGGACCCATCCTTTTTAGGTACCAACAGCGCTGGTGCTGCCCACGGAGACTCACACTCTTCGATGACACCCTCCGACAGCATCTTATTAATTTCAGCCTCCATAACTTCTTTTTTCGCAGGCGTCAGGCGGTACGGCGGGACGGCGATCGGCGGGTGGGTGCCGGTGTCGATGCGGTGTTCAGCGAACGACGTCGGTCCTCCCCCTTCTCGGAAAATGTCCTCGTATTCCTGCAATGTCTGCGCAAGGCTTGCTCTTTCAGGTGGTGACAGCATCATACCCTCGTCCGAACGCAACATGTCGGCAGAGGCGCACCCGATGAAGTTACGTGATTTCTCACAACGCAAGGGGTGAATGACCTGAGGTTGATTAGCTGTGAACCACGTTTCATTAAAAATATCAATAACCAAACCAGCTTTACGTATAAAATCAATGCCTAGCAATGTTTCATTGTTAACTGCATCTGGAAAAATAATAAATGTGATAGGTATTGATGCGCCCGCGAGCATCACCACAACGTCCACCAGTCTGACTGTCACGTCACGCACTACACCGTCAGCAAGTTTCACAGTCATGACGCTACTACGCATCGGCTGCCCTAACTTAAGCAACAAGGAGTACAGCGTGGATCCGGCAACGCTACGTTTAGCCGCCGTGTCTAATAGACCGGTACCGCGATAGCCAAAAATCTCTATGTCCAAAATTGGACGGCCTTTGGTACAAACATCCGGACGCAAGCGCTCGGTACGCGAGTTATCCACTGACCGCGCATCAGGTACATCATATACTTTACAAACAGAATTTAAAAAAACAGTATTACAATCAAAAGAAACATGGGCTTGACATTGCGATGCCTCGGTTTTGGAATATAAATGCCTATTTGTTGACATAAAATCGCATGCAAAGAACGAATCCTTAGTGTCCGTATTTTTTGTATTACAGTTAACACAATTAGCACGAATAACACCTTTCATACCACAACCGTAACACGAAACTATATGCGGATCACTTTTAGATCTAAGCCTTGAGCACTCATCGCGATTATGTCCACTCTTCTTGCAATAAACACAAAACCGTTTACCTCGATTCGGCGCATTCGCTGCGCTTACCACAGCAGGTACAGCGACGGCGGCGGCGGCGGCGGCGCGTGCCTTGCAAGTCGCACGCGCGCGCGAGCCCGCACTCCCTGCTCGCTGATCGCTTTGTACACTTTCTCGTGTTAATTTGAAACGAGCCGTGCAACCGGCGAAGTTTCCCGACGGAGACGGATGAGCCGAAGACGACGATGGCGATGGTGATGGCGAGGGCGCTCCTGTGGTGAAGGTCCGGCGATCGCAGCAAAAGACTCTCTATTAGCTGGCGGTTTGACTCCGCCTGAGCCTTGGCGAACGCCGCCATGAACGACGATAGCTGCCCCTCGGTCATGAACCTGTCCGAGTCCTCATCCTCGACGTTGTTACGGACGCCTGAAGCCTTGCGACGCGGCATCGCAAACAACAGATGCAAACCACTGACGAAATTCACTCCGATAACGCACAATTGTTAAATTTTCGATGGGATTCTTCTACGACGCTAAGATGGCGAACGGTTGAATACGCGATTTCGTCGATAATTAGCGTGTAGGCCCCACGTTGGGCGCCTGTGTGATGTGGAAACACGTTTATTTAATTATTAAAACAATTTGTGCGTGGAAAATGAATAATTCGCCTACGCGCGGTTGCGCATCGAACCATGGCTCAAATCCGACTCTCAGAACTCCAACGGCCGCAGGCGCACGTGCTGCGCGTCTTGGCTACCTGCCAAGAGCAAGCAAGAGCGCGTATCGTGCACGCCGTGCGAGTGAGCGAGACGGGTGGGCGAGACAAACAAAAGGTTAAGCGTTGTGACGACGTCCGCGGGAACTTTCACATCTGGCGGGTTTTTACGAGGGCCAAACTGAAAGTTTTTAGAACTGGCAACTTAAAAGCATTATATTAAAAAAATAAGTTTAAATTTTGAAAATAGAACTCTTTACCAATAATATTGAGTATACATTTCATTCATTTGTCATTTGTTTTACGATTTAGCGGCAAATTGAAAATTGTCTGTGCACGTCAGAATGAATTTAAGCCGAGAAAATTTTCGTGCAATGATTTTTTATGACTTTCGATGTCATATAAGTCAACAAGAAAGTTATGATAGACTTCGATTGGCTTTTCACGATGAAGCCCCATCTCGTGCCACAGTTTACAACTGGTTTAATGAATTCAAACGTGGTCGAACTAATCTCACCGATGATTTGCGTGAGGGACGGCCTTCTACAGCGACGACTGAAGACAATATCAGTGTTGTGCGGCGTATGATAGAGACTGACAAAAGAGTGACCTATCAGCAGATTCGGACAAGTCTAGGCATACGTATGAGTCAAGTGCACAAAATCCTCCATGAACATTTAGCGGTCAGGAAGCTTTGTGCCCGCTGGATACCGCATAATTTGACCGAGGCTCAAAAACTCCGCCGTGTTGATTGGTGCCGAGAAATGATCCAAAAATTTAACGGAGGTGACTCAAATGCTGTGTTCGACATACTAACGGGTGACGAAAGCTGGATTTACTGTTATGATCCGGAAACCAAAAGACAGTCTGCTCAGTGGGTGTTTCCTTCCGAAGAGTTGCAAACTAAAGCGAAGAGAGGTCGAAGTGTTGGAAAAAAGATGGTGGCCTCGTTCTTCGGAAAGACAGGTCATTACGCGACAGTTGTCTTAGAGGATCAGAAAACGGTTAATGCAGAGTGGTACACTAACAACTGTTTGCCACTTGTCTTGGAAAAAGTTCGAGAGAAACGACCTCGCAGCAGGATCCTCCTTCATCACGACAATGCCTCGTCGCACACCGCCAGGCAAACGATCGACTATTTGGCGACCTCAGACGTGGAATTACTGGGTCACCCGCCGTATAGCCCCGACCTCGCACCCTGCGATTTTTATTTATTCCCGAAAATAAAAGAAAAACTTCGAGGAAAACATTTTATGGACGCCGAAGAAGCAGTGGCTGCGTTTCGAAACGCCGTCGAAGAGACCCCTAAGGCCGAGTGGGCAAGGTGCTTTTCTCAATGGTTCCATCGAATGCAGCGATGTATTGATGTAAATGGACGCTATTTTGAAAAGTTATAATAAAACTAATAACTTGCTAGAATGCTTAGTTTTTGATTTTCTAAGGACTTTCAGTTTGACCCTCGTATATAGCAATATTATTACAGTTTCATAAACGCGATTTGAATGTGTTCGTCGAATTCTGTTCGCTGTCTTGCAATATAACGTATACATGGTGATAAGCTATACATGAAAAAGTTTTAGCCTTTTGTAGGATTCATTCAACACTTTAAATCTTTTACACCTATAAACAATCATCCTGTACATTACCCGGTGATAAATATTGCACATCGACCATAGGAAAGAGACAATCGGCTAATTTCGGTTACGTAGAGCGTTATCTCTATCGCACGAAATACAAACAGTCAGGTATCTATTAGGAGCTGTTAAAACAAGTGTCATTTGTTTCTTTTAATTATTATTTTTATTCTATTTATCGCCGGGTACTGTACTTGAAACATTGTTAAATTTCAATTAAATGGGTAACTGATCAGTATTCTAAACCAGTGATGATTTTTTCTCTTATCGCCGGGTACTGTATATGAGATTATATCAGTTACTTTTTAAAACAATATTTTTCAATTTGAATCATTTATATGTAAGAAGAATTTGACAGTTTCTAGAATTAAATTGAGGGACCTCAATTGCTCTCGTCAACATTATGGGCGATGAATCTTTTATCTATCACCGATATTTTAGACTTTGTAACAAGTAATCACACTTTGCAGTAGACATCTGTCGACTGACATGCTGGTTACCTACATAGCAGCATTCTGCTGGCCATAGCTTGCGGAGCTGACGACCTTTAGATTTTGGAGTGGAAACCACAAACCTAAAAGACCGCAGGACCTCCACCTACGTGGACAGAAGCCATAGTTTAGATCAGTGATTCCCAAAGTGGTCTATATCGACCCCTAGGGGTCTATGTCAACCTGCAAGGAGTCTACGTCAGCGAAAAAAAAATTTGAGGGTCCGTGAAATGAAAATGGGGGTCCACGATAGTGGATCTCAACACATACACTGATAGTACCTATTTACTTACATCATACTATCTTGTAATATCAAAACATTTAATGTTACGTATATTTTACATAACAGATACAAAATTTTATTTTGAGTAGTTTCAATTTAATTTCAATTAATAAATGTATAAATTAACATGTGTTTTTACTTTAAATTTTTGACACTAAACTTCACTACAGTTAGAAATTTACAGGAAATCAATATCAGGTAAGTAGGGGGTCTACCCAACACGGAAAAACATGGCAAGGGGTCTACGACACAAAAAAGTTTGGGGAACTCTGGTTTAGATTGTCGAAAGACTTTGAAATGAACGAGAATCACTTCCAACTCGTCTTGGACATTTATGAGATAGGCATATCCCTTGTAAATAAGCCATATAATTCAATATACACTCTAAAAAATTATAAAAACACTAAATAATTAATGTAACAGACAGAGCCTAGGATTCACATGAGGCGCCTTTCGCTATGCAACTACAAACCAATAAAGAACTTGTTAAAAGATCCATCAACATTCCCGCACTGGAATGACGCGAGGAATGAAACCTAAATCACACTCCAAACATTCCTCGGTAGTAGCATTAGTGATACTACAATACAAAACAAACGAGACTAAGATCGCACTATTTTCGTAGCGAAGCGCCAGGGGGCATGGCGGAGGGGGCGAGCGCGGGGAGGCAGGGGGCGTCTTGGCCGCGTCTATTCCCGGCGCTAACCCACATACCTCGCGCGACAATTCCGCCGACCTCACTGCACTCCGACGGCCGACTGCTACGAGATAACGTTAAGAGCTATCTATACCTTCGAATGGCCGCGCAAATTGCCCCGACAACACTCCGTCGTGAGACACAAAAGAAATACACGGTGATATTATCTCTTGTCCGTCCGTCTAGGTATATAATAATTGAATACATACAATACTTGGTGAATAAGACAATATACGGTGAGGTTGAATAATACGAATACATGGTGATTGGTTAGTGCAAAAGATTTGTTATGTATAGCTCATTATGTTCTACTTTCAATCGCTCTGTATAAATCACTAAGAAACATGTTTAATTAATTTTGTTTTCTATTAAAATGCCATAGGATCATTGAGAATTATGAAAACGCTTTTTACTTCATAATCTGTTAACAAACTGATCATTTGATCAATGGTCATTTAGAACCTCTTTATATTTTCATTTGTTTTTATACTTTTAATATTGACAGTTTGTATCGCTATATAGTTATGATATATTCGTTTGTTCTGTCAGTCTATTGTTACTTATTATTATTTAAATGTTACCTAGTTTTGTAAAATTATAATTAAATTACCACCATCATTTTCTTTTATTTAATCCGTTCATACACTCGCTATTATTACATTATTTCTGAAGCTATTGATTTTTGGACAGCGTACACTGTACACTGTGAACACATTGACTGCAAATTAGCTATATATTCCCACATTTAAATCTTTTACACTTATAACTAAACACCCTGTATATAGTATTTAACATTTTTTCCCCTTTAAACTTAGTAACTCATGTAGACACTGGTGAATTATTCATGATCAGTTAATGTGTGTGATCGATCGCCGGATCATCGTACCTTCCTTTTTCAACATATGTTTTTGCTGACCCAAAAAAATCTGCGACGTCTGCAACTTTATTTCGTCAAGAGATCTACTCATCACTCCATCTATCTCGTACAGAAACCCTGGGTATATCACTCTCCGCGACTCTATAGAGATATAATCAAATTAAGGTAGCCGTTATGTGGTTCTGCATAAAGCAAAACATTGGACGATTCATTTTTATTATACATTATTACAATGCACTTCTTCAATAACCATTCACTTTGTATAAAGTGGATTAATAGCAAAAGAAAACAAGGTAGTAAACTTAAATGCATTACGTCCTAGTACGGCGTGCGTGTTTCCGTCGTAAAGCGTTATTATCTCACAAAATCCGGCTCGAAGGACCAGGTTATGCACTCTCGCGATAAACCGGATCTTGAAGGCTTTTAAACACCTCGTTACCGAATCGAACGAATGAAAGTACTTCGACGATAAAATTGAGCCTTATCAATGTTTTTATTGATAAATTTAATACAGATGTTAAGTCGTTTCAAATATTTTACATTTGTAAACGCGTGGGTAGTCGCTCTACTAGATGGACAGACCACATAGTTAATATTTAATGGACTCTGTGTTTGGCACTAATCGGTGTAACATGGCTCCTGAAGATACCTCGTGGAGGAGTGAAACACGTGTTGAGTGATATAACGGTGGCAGTTGGGTAATTCGCATTGTTTGCCGCATACGCTTTTATCAGCGGGCTGGCGGGCGGTGCACTTTGTTGCACGACTACCACTGCATGTGCGGAAGTGGCTAAATATTGGTCCTTTTCTTACATATAGTTAATGACGAGGCACGTCGCTGGATGCAGGCGGCGCAGGACCAGCTCTAGTGGCGATCTTTGGGAAAGACCTATGCCCTACAGTGGGCGTCTATCGGCTGATATGATTTATTTTTAGTAAATATAGTGATCATATTATCTTATTAAATTATCACTGTTTTTACAACGTATCGTATTGGGAATCAGCTTATGTAGCATCATGCCATGCAACCCGATCCCAAAACATTCAAGGCGCAAGAACGCAAGGCGCCAACTGCTGATGCAGCGATACGAGACCAGAACTGTTGCCATAAGAAAGAGATATTATAGGACTTACTCCACCTTCACTCTTCGAAGTAGATAGTTACATTAGTTAGCATAAAAGTTTAATTTTTTCTTAAAATAAATAATTTTTTTTATCATTTTTAAACATTCAACTCATTGTTAAAAGTGGACGAATAAGAAATAACTTGTTATAACTTATCCGTATATATAAACAACGATACACTAACGGCAGTTGTAATGGCACATCACACTTTAGTCTTGTACGTAATTCTACGAAATTCTTTTAAACCCGCTGTATAAATTATGGAACAGTTTGTTACGCGTGTGGTATAGTACTAAAGCTCACGTTAAAGTCACGATTATTGTCTTTTTGTCGCCTCGCGTTTCTTAACAATTGCGCAAGCGCATCCCAAGTCTACACGCGTAGGGTTTCCATAAATATATTAATATGAGGAATGATAATTTAACATAAACTTATTTTTTTCACTTTCATGCTATCTCTTCGATGGCTATTCCGTAAGGGCCTTCACTTGATGTGTCTCTCGGTCAAGCCTGGACAATAAGTCTCTCCATAGTGAGTTCTTTTTAAATAACTTAGCCTAAGCGTATTAAAATTTGAGATTAATGAATTGCCGTGAAGTTCTTCATTTTGAGTTCCCAGAGAACGGTTATATCAGTACTTTGCTTAGTCCAAAATATCTGTAACTTTCTTTTTCGGAATCATATTTACAAGACATCTTAGTTCGATTCGACGCCATGAAGCAACAAAACATAAAACATACAGAGTATTTTAATGTTACAATGTTCTTATTGCCTTTCCACCTTTCCTCGAAATTCCCCTATGTTATTCCGCTATTTCCTTTACTTTAAACTCAAAAGAATAAAAACACTCTTTGTGCAATTTACTGTTCTTTGCTTGATTTTAGACTGGAAGGGATTCATGACCTGCTCCTTCGAACTCTTCTGAGTAAAAATTGATCCACCTACCAGAGGTCCTGGTATCTTAGGGTAGGTCCAGTCTAGTCTGAATTGGTCTTCCTAAATACTAAAGAATAAACTACTAAATAAAACCGAATTTAAACTATTCTTTGCTCTATATATCCCCGTATGTATTCATCTATCTATCTATCTTTGTATACATGTAAAAGATTTCTACCCATGTACTTTCCCATCACGTCACATCGACTTACGAGCGATTAATCAGGCGGAGGACAGTTTAAAATAAACATTTTGTAGATACGAGTTTATTTGCTGAGTCCGACGATATAGCAAACTAGGACTGTCCCAGTTTAATACTGGCCACCCCACAGCGAGACATCGCACCGGAAGTGTTGCGTACGCGAGACCGTTAAATTTGGAGAAGTTCGTTTTTCAAATTCGTGACTTTACACATTTTATTTGTCGTGTTCTCTCGCTTCGTGGCACGGCGATGCGTGTGCGCGGCTTTGGGGCCTTGAAGTGGCCAGTGGCGTGCGTGCACCGTGCTCATTAGGGATGACAACCTCGCCACGTTTAATTGACCGTTTGTTAATTACTATCTTTCTATTTTCGAATCGATTCTACACACATACGCCGACTCGGTGCATTGACTTTTTGGCGCGCGAAATCTTTTTATAGTATTTTGATTCACTTTAAAACCAGGTTACATTGTTTATTCTTACATTTAAGCCAGTGTGAAATGTGGAGACATAATTTTATTTAACTCGAGTACTTTAAAATATTTTATTACTGTTTAAAAATATTTTATCAGCTTTATTATAAAGGCCTATAAAACTTGATGACATGTACCTTCCAAAGACGAGGTCCTTTGCAATACAGGGGGATATCTAAAGACGATTTCTATATATAATACAGGACTTATATAAAGATAGACCGACAGTCATCATTGCACATTACTTTATACAGGTTGATTAGTTACAAGAATAAAATCCTAAGAGTGGTGAAAGCTCATTTGTCAGCACGTTTGAAAGCTTTTACACACAATTCCAAACACCATTTATAAAGTGATCACTCTTAAATATGTTATATTAACATATTTTTTTGTATTGGAATGCAACAAGCCAATAACTTCTAACAAATCAAAATCTACGGGGACAGTAATTACACACTAGTTAATTTTATTATTTAGTTATCCGAAATTTCAGAACGTGTTACTTTATTATAATTACTACATTTATTATTTCTGAAACAATTTTATTGGATAATTTGTACCATACATTAATTATCGCAAATTAGCTATACATTTATCGATTTAAAGCTTGTCCATATATAATGAAGCATCTGTATATATACAAAAACTACTGCAACATAGTATGTTCATATACATTTCCGCATATAGCGCCATTGTATAAGAATAAACATTAACATTAATAACAATGAAATGTTCTAGATCCGTAGTCGGTCAGACGCTTCACGCCGCGATTTGCAAGAGGTGTCGGCAGTCATTACGTATCTTATGCGAAACAATAATACATAATGATATTGCCCAGAACAATGTTCAGTGCACGTTTCCTTATTGCTCGGAGATCCCGACACGATGTGATGTAATTTTCACTTGTTTACATAATTTAAGCCTTCGATACGGCCGAGAGGTCTATGAGGCAACAGACGGAAAAGATAATTATATATAAACATATCTTATTAATCATTTTTGTTTCACAGGCTGCGCAAAACAATTCCTCTGCCATAAATACGAAAATGAAAAAAAAAACAAATTTGAAAATGGAACGCGTTTCGATAAACACAAATTAAAACTAAAAACTTGTTTATGTAAACTTTTTGGACAAGTAACTGTCATAGGCAATTGCATACATTTTTACAATAAACTCTTTCCAATTGTACGCTGTTTGCGGTAAGGGAGCGGGCGGCCGCCCCCTAAAAACGGGCGTTATGGTGATATAGTTTGGGAATGAATCGCTTTGTATTAAGAAATGTACTAATTATTAGTGAATGATTATATTACCAAACAAAAAATTTATCCGATTTCGTTTTAAGCTTTCGTCAACGTAACCTTGGTTTAAATAGCACCAAAGCCTATTTTCAGTGACCTACAAAAGCATATTACTTTGAAATACCTTACGTTACAACAGCCAATCTGCTCCTGACAGCATTAAACACGTGGACTTACCTGAAACAAAATAATTTAAACATTAATAACATTTACAACATCGAATATAATAAATGTTTTCAACTATATGTATACGAATAAGGTATTAAAATCGATTATTCGAATTGACTCTACATTTAAAGAAATTCATATTCAAACGGTTGCTTTATCTTATACGAAAAATAGTGACAAACACATAATAAACACAAGAAATTGATATGCCCCTCTCTCTCTCTCTCTCTTTTAATGCCTAAATTTTGTCCTAAAAAAGTTAACAAATCCCTCATGGATTCGAGTGTATGCATATAAAGTTTTACAGCACATCTTAAACCTCCATTTTGTTAGTTATAAATCTAAAATAAAAATATATCATTAAATAAATCTTATTATAGCATTCAAGAGTTTTTGGTTGATCGAAATGTGTGAAAATCTGTTGACTTTTGCTGTATTGATACAATAATGTATACATGAAACGTTAAATTAAATTTAAAAGAGCAACTGTTGAATCTCTGGCTGGCTTATCTTCTAATCAATCTGTATAAAGCAATCGTTCTTAAATTTGTATTTTTGGTACTGGACTGCGACGGGGCAATGACTTCTGGCTGTACAAAGTTTGCAGGGATCAATAGTAAACAAAGTGTATTTTAATATCACGTTATACGAATTTAAAAACGCTTTTATTTTTTATTTTTTTTGGATATAGTATATATATATACTTTGAAAGAAGAACAAAAACTGCTAGTGACAGAACGCAAAATCATGCGGAAGATCTTGGGATCAGCGAGAAATCAAGACGGATCTTGGAGGCTCTGAAAGCATGCCGAAATTCAGACTATAGTAGCACAGCCAAATATCATTGGCGAATATAAAGCTCAACGAATCCGCTGGCTTGGTCACTTGGAGCGAATGGGATCGGATCGGAGCGTGAAGGTAGCGTACCTGGAAAAACCGAGGGGTCGAAGATCAGTAGGTAGACCCAGGTATCGCTGGATCGATCGCGTTGAGGCAGATTTGCGCGAATTGAATGTCAGCCAATGGCAGACGATGGCGCAAGATAGAGGAAAGTGGAAGTCTCTCGCTTCGGAGGCCAAGACCCACTTTGGGTCACTGAGCTAGCGGAGTAGTAGTAGTATAGTATACATATATACATTAATTGACAGCAAGTGAGCTATATATCTTCTTTTTCTTCTTTTCAACCGATGGTCGCTCATTGCAAGGTAAAGATTTGGCTTAAAGATCGCCACGATGACTGCGCCTGCGCTGTCCGTATCCAGCGACTTTCAACTGTCCTTGGTCTACCTAGTAATGTATCTAACCACACCGCGTCTACCTGCTCGTGGTCGCCACTTGAGAATCTTTCGGTCAGAACAGCCATCGGTTGCATCGGATGTGTCACGTGCTACTTCATATAAGTAATTTATCCAGCTATATTGGTGATCTTTGTTCTTCTGTGGATTTCTTCATTTCTGATTCGATCTCGCAGTGAAACTACGACCATAGACTTTAAGTCTTCTTTGTTTCTTCTGTGTTTGGCACTAATCGGTGTGGCATGGCTCCTGGGGATGCCCCGTGGAGGGGTGAAACACGTGTTGAGTAATTTGGCGGTGGCGGTTGTGTGATTCGCATTGTTTGCCGCATACGCATTTATCAGCGGGCTGGCGGGCGGTGCATTTTGCACGACTACCACTGCGTGTGCAGAAGTGGCTAAATATTGGTCCTTTTCTTACTTAGGATGGACTTCCGCGAGGTAACGCCTGATTCCATTAAATATTAACCAATATAAATCCTACATTTATATAAGTGCATGTATGTGTATATTATAATTAAAAGCACATAACATAGGCGCGAAAGCTCAATTGCACTTTCGTGAAGCTAACTTCCGCAGTAGATTTGCAATTCTGATGCGTATCCCGCGCGACCTTGCCGGCACTACGGCTGCCCTCCTCGCGTGACAGCCATCACAATTCATGAGTCACCCGCGACACGGCAACAACATCTGTGACTCATTGTCGAATATTATCAAGACGCTCGCGTGCACCCGGCCCGGTGCGGCCGCGTACGTGCAAATTAAAAATACACCGCAATTAACTTCGCACATTTAAACATTCAAGCTCGTTACATATAATACGAGGGACGACATTTTGATATTCGTATAAGATTGTATTCGTATAAGATTATATTTAGCCTAGATCTCGCGTTTGGAATCGGGAAGCGAGAGTGCCTACACGTTGGGTACCATATCCTGGTGATTTGGTAGCTCATCTAGAATCTGGTGTGAGCCTTACAACTCCATCATCCAACGTGCGGTGCACTTTGTTGCACGACTACCACTGCATGTGCGGAAGTGGCTAAATATTGGTCCTCTTCTTACTTAGGATGTACTTCCGCAAGGTAACGCCTGATTCCATTAAATCTAATATATAAAATTCTCGTGTCACGGTGTTCGAACTTGAACTCCTCTGAAACGGCTTGACTGATTTTTACCAAATTTAATATACGTATTCAGTAGGTCTGAGAATCGGCTACTATCTATTTTCTATACCCCTAAGTGATAAAGGTTGTTCACACTTAAAAAAAAAAATTTTATTTTTTTAACGAAATTTTTTGTTTTTATTTTTTATGATACAGCATACAAGAATACATACAACCATAATATTTCACCCCTCTACGATCAACCCTTATTTTTTATTCGTAAATTAAAATATCAATTTTTTTTTGCAAAACAACGTTTGCGGGATCAGCTAGTATTCAATAATAATCTTTTAAGTATATTTGATTGTTATTACATAATCAAAACACATAGTTAACAAATAGCGATCAATACAAACGTAGTATGTATGAAAATTTGAAATTAACGACTATTGCCATTAAATAGTCATAAAGCCAACTCTCAGTTGGTGGCAACGTAGCTAATTAATTAAGATAAGCGGGCCGCAGTCGGCCGAGCTCGTAAATTTCCGATTAGCACTGGAATCCTCCTGCGCGCAATCAATCGGCAATTGGATTAATTGCCGCAACAACTACTTGCTTATCAAAATACTTTGGTGTCACTTTTTGATGTTTCAACTAATCCACTATAGTACGTAGTAAGTAAAGACAGCTTCATACACTGTTGCGGATGTACAGGCTGATTGAGTATACGTTTAAAGGTTTAAAGGGGGGTAAACTGAAAACCCCAATAAAAATTATTAGTTTCAGAAATAGTAAATAATGTAATGACAGTAACGTACCTTTTAAAAATTAGGATTATTAATACTGAACAATATATTGTATTAATGAAACAAAGTTTTCAGAGTGATCACTTTACACAGGTGATTGTAAAGTGTAACAATACATTATCTGTGGCTGTTATTTTTGTACTACCGGATATTATTTGCCAGTTACATAATGAAACACATTTTAGAGTGATCACTTTGAATAGGATGATTGTAAATAAGTGTACAATCTTCTAAGCCTTTTGCTGACAAAAAAGCTACTCATTTATCTATTTATTTGTCTATTCACTCTTTTTACGAACTTTGTAAAGGCTGACTTAGTGCTTTTAGGCATTGTCTACCTGTCAACCTAAGATCAATAGTGGACAGGTGATAAAATATTATAAAAAAGTTAATTAGTTATACAAACGTATGGTATTTATAAAAATACTATACTTATTATAATTTAGTAGTTTACGTGTCACTGCGATGAGGGTGTAAAAGCAGCGGGCTTGCTAAAAACTGACTTAATATCTTTTCCACATGTGTTCCACATTTTCCATATTGTTAAAAAAAATTTCCACGTGTGATCATTTATAGTGATCACTCGTGTACGTCTTGAGAAGAAAGAAAAACACCTATACATATTTCATAGTTAACACACATACATATTTGATAACAAACACCCATAAATATTTGACAGCATATACCCATACATATTTGACAAAAAACACCCATACGTATTTGACAGCCAATACCCATATATATTTGACAGCAATTATCCATACATATTTGATAGCAGACACTCATACATATTTGATAGCAGACACTCATACATATTTACCAGCAAACACCCATACATATTTGACAGCAGACACCCATACATATTTGACAATAAACACCCATACATATTTGACAGCAGACACCCATACATATTTGACAATAAACACCCATACATATTTGACAGCAGACACTCATACATATTTACCAGCAAACACCCATACATATTTGATAGCAGACACTCATACATATTTACCAGCAAACACCCATACATATTTGACAGCAGACACCCATACATATTTGACAATAAACACCCATACATATTTGACAGCAGACACTCATACATATTTACCAGCAAACACCCATACATATTTGATAGCAGACACTCATACATATTTACCAGCAAACACCCATACATATTTGATAGCAGACACTCATACATATTTACCAGCAAACACCCATACATATTTGACAGCAGACACATACATATACCCCTTTGAAGCATTTACACCTATAACCAATCAAACGGCATTTCAATGGTCCTGAACTATATTAGACGTGTATAATAAAAAAACAAAAACAAAAACATTAATAACACAAGAGCAACTTTGGTCTTAATGTTGTCATGTCATCATTATATTTATGTGTATCTCGATCTATGAAGTACGTTGAAACGTTCTACGATACGTTACCACTACAAAGTCCCCGCTACATAACGCCACACGAATTAACCCAGTTTGCACGAGATGAGATTCTTGTGACTTGATTTTCATATAACCAAGCAAAGTGAACTGGCGAAGGTGGGTCTCTTTGCCGATCGACGATAAAGGTCATTTTACCGTATCTCTACGCAATTGTAATATTGTAAACTAGTATAGAGTTGCTATTCGAGGGACACGTGAAAATCGCCTTGTTGACGTTTTACTATTACTCGGTTCCCATTCGATATAAGCTTTACTTTTCCGTTCCTTAACCGTTTCATTGTCTCGGCAGCAGATGGGTGACCCATGTCCAATCTTTAGAAGAAATTACGGCAGATCAGAAATCGTTAAAACTTATCGACTTCGTGTACTGCAGCGAGTACATGCATTACAGTGAACAGTAATTAGCATTACAATGCATGTATCACAGCACTGTTATGTGCAACGACATTTTATCTGCATTACGTCTTTGTCTTAGACATCACAATTTTCTATTATATGTCTAATTTATTGCAAGGTTTCATATAACATAATGCTTTATATATCATTATTTAAAATTAGAAAGTATAAAATTCAATAGAGCAGATTATATTTTTCGCACACATATATTCGACAATGGCGGATATATAAATGGAATTATAAATAAGTTGGCATGTAGAATAATAGATATATGTACTATGTTATAGCTTATTATGTTCATTAAAAAAACTAATAAAAAAATCATTCCATTGTCTCGTTTTTAATTGATAATAAAGCTTGCGAATTAATTTCTCCATTGTATAAATGATTGTGAAAGTTATCACGAAAAAACTCTACAGTTTATTATGGGCTCTTCTCAGATCAGAGCGCTTGGGACCCTTGTTTCTTTATTTTGTTTTCTTCTATCAGACTAGATTCTTCTGGCGAATTAATTACATCTAGAAATATCGCATATACATGGTAATTTATTATAGCTTTGAAAAAATTTCAAGGTGTAGCATAAACATTCCAAAAGATATCTATGGGTGATATACTATAATCGCCACGCTTGGCAGGCAGTTTGGCAATCGCAGTGTGGTATTATGGTACTCAGATGACACTGCCTCTCAAAAATAATACCATCTAATTATATACAAAGTGTGAATTATATATAAGACTGTATCTGGGAATAAAACCCGCGACCTACGACTGCCCCATTAATGTAAAGTCATTCACCAATCACCTGTATAAGCGATTTTCACGTATCTACTCACTCATCAAGATATATCTGGAACCACAAGCCATAGACACTTGAAATTAAGTGCCAATATTTCTTTCGACGAGTAGAAGTCAGCTAAGAATGCTATGTTATATAATTGCACTCAAGGGGGGAGCGAGCAGGGGGATAGTTAACAAAGTAATAAAGGCATATACGATTAAGAGTAAGTATCTTCATGCAGATGCTTTGTCACACTGGTCTAAGAAGTACGAAGGCGTGGCCGAATGGTTTAAGGCATTGGTCTACGTATACATGTGACCCGTTGACCCGGTCGGTGCTGTGGGCGCGGGGCGGCGGTGACTAATCGTTGAACAACTTTGTGCAACGCGCAGGACACACGCGCACGCGCATATACGTTCGAGTCTCGTTCGTGGATCGTAAAAAAAAAAATTAAATGACTCACGTATAAAACTTATTAATTGCTTCTCGCTGACTTTTAACATTGCGGAGAACCTTCACCTGAATTTGAAGTATAATTTACAACAACGAGTATTAACAAAACGCAAATATATGAAATAAAAATAATATTCAATCGTTTCTTGTAATATTCATCAATGATATTCATTCGTCTTCTAACCTTAACAATTGTCTCTAATGGATTTAGGCGTTATTTTGCAAGTCCATCCTAAGTAAGAAAAGGACCAACATTTAGCCACTTCTGTACATGCAGTAGTAGTCGTGCAACAAAGTGCACCGCCCGCCAGCCCGCTGATAAATGCGCTTGCGATTGGCGCGGATGCGATTGGCAAATAATGCGAATTACACAAATACCACCGTTAAATCACTCAACATGTGCTTCACCCCTTCACGGGGCATCTTCAGGAGTTATGTTACATCGATTAGTGCCACTCTGTGTTTAGTGTGACTCTGTGTTTGGTGCATTTACCAGCGGGCTGGCGGGCAGTGCACTTTATTGCACGACTACTGCTGCATTGGCGGAAGTAGCTATATATTGGTCCTTTTCTTATTTAGGATGGACTTCCGCAAAATAACGCCTGAATTCATTAGAGACAATTGTTAAGGTTAGAAGACGGTAGATGCAAGCGGGAGGTTTAAGTTCAACTATGTAAATCATATATCTGAAATTTTGATGATTGAATATTATTTTTATTTCATAGCAGCGGGAGTAGCTATATATTGGTCCTTTTCTTGCTTAACAATTATCCTCTATCTTGTTGGTGAACGTCATAAGCTACTCTTGTCTATTCGCTGTCTCCATACCGAACTTCTTGACGATAGTGACCATCTGTTTGACATGGAAAACGCTATGTGAACTATCCACTACCATTTCAATTTGTGGCTGTTACTTTCATACTTTTACGGATCTTCTCATCTTCGATTCTATCTCTTAGAGTAATCATGAGCAAAGCCATGTCCATGACAGATTGTCAATGATACTCAGAGGGACATTTTTTACAGCTCCCGTTTTTGGGAAGGCCTGTCACAGATTTAAGTATTTATCCGATTTTGTTTTTGCCTACTTGTTCTTTTTTATGGTCTCTCCTATAAGACTCTAGAAAGGTACAGCGACTCTCCTCGTTGTCCATAAGTGATGCGATGTCCCTTTCTTCGATCCCTTGTTGCAACCGAAACAGGTAATATGTTCTTAGCGCCAAATTGGCCCAGCCGGTGATAAAGAGGCCATATTAGACAAAAAGATGTTTGCTTCTTCTTCGCTTTATTTAATAGAGTAAAGAAATTCTAACAAAGCATGATACAACAACCAAACATAATATTCGATAGCGTCGTGAATATTGTGATATCGTGTGACTCACGCGCAGAAATGTGTTGTAAATTAATAGGTCGATGTGGCAGCCGAGTGTGCCGATCACGCGTACATTGTGAACTCAATTATCTCAACACATCCTAATCTATGTAAATAAAATTGAAACACTCCCAATGTGTTGCTAAGCGCAGCACTATATACAGTGAATAAAAACACATGTCTTATGCGGTCATATTGGACGACAATTAAAACCAAAATGTAGTGACACATACAATATATTGCAATTAAAAAATCACGTTCCATGGAGTATTACAAGGAAATTTGAAAACATGACGAAGCGCAGAGAACTTCTGACTTTGTTTATGACGATCTACAATCCCAAGCAACACTATAAACATTAACCCTTTCCACTCCAATGTCGAGTGTCACTCGACACTGATTTCGTTCCACAAGCTCCACTGTCGAGTGATACTCGACATGGTGTAATACTTCTTTTTGCGTAAAATTTTAAAACAGGAAAGATTTTTGTTACTAAAATGTTTGAATTTAAATGAAATTCTAAAATGAATGAAACATATTCCAGAATCGCAAGATACTATAATTAAATTAAATTTTATCGATGCTACATAACAGCCTAAAAGGGTTAATACTTAGCAATAAATAGTAGGGTAATCGCAAATTTCCAATTTCAATTAGCTCTGAATGCACGCGGCGATGTTTTTGCTGCCAATGTCATTAACGGCACTATAACGACAACGTGCGTCATTTCTCGTCAACTCACACTTACAGTGCATGCTAAGACAGCTGTTCCAAATACAAAATACATAGACCGATTACAAACGGTCAAGTACAGAATCGGTTTTTTCGAGCACCCTTTGTAGCATGGTTGCACAGACTTATTAAGACTAGGGGATACTCGGGCAAATCATGAACTGATGGCGGGCCGGCCGCCTGAAGTATAGGTAATTAATTTTTTTTTGGTTTATTCTGGAACAAAATTCAATATTTTTCGAATGTACGAGAGTATTATTTTTGCTGTCGGCCAGCCACCAGTATTCGACCGACAGGCCGCGGTCTATGCATCTATGCTTTATAGGAATGAACCAGGCTGCTTTTAATCGGTCTATTTGAAAACCTACGGAAAAGGCTTATGTCCTGAAATGATGATAATGTTGAAGGTTCTGACACGATATCTGAAATAATCTCCTACGATACCACATTTGCAGGGTATCTGTGTCCATTTTAACCCTTTCCTTATCGCAGTACGTTCCGCCGAAGTGATGCTACTGAATAAAGCGGGGGGCCGAAGTGAACACAGTGTTACATATTTAAAGATTTTACTGGTGCATTAATTTAAAAATAGAATTTAGGACAATTCTTAGTAATTTATTTGGCTATGATAAATCTTAAAACAGGGATCTATATAAGCCCACATTAAAATTTTTACGTTCATATTTATATTCCCGTATTTTGCCATTTGCACTGCAAACAAAGCACCTTCTACTTCGATTTAATCCCACCGATTTAAAAATTGAAAGTAAAACGTCTTTCGGTCAACCTCAGTAGATTATTATTGCGGTGATACTCTTTTCATATTTTAAATTTATGTTTCCAAATAAATACGCTTCTTCAGAAGATTTTTTTTTGAGTAAAGGCGCGTTCAATAACACGATTGTACCCTTAGAGGAATCAATTCAATAACAATGCAATATAAGGAACGGCAAATGGATGCCCCCTAAATGCCGCACTGGTAGTGAAAGAGTTGAACAACGCTCTTACACCGCAGAGTATTTCTAGAAAACATTATCATACAATAAAAGTTTCATTCAAAACATTCGCTTTATAACAAAAGACAAGCTACAAATTTAAATTTCGAATTGAAAAGTAATATACGCAGGTATTTTTTTTATACCCCCGCTATTGGAGGCCTCTCGTACCCCTAACTTGTGGTAGGACAGGGTCTTTTTTGGGCAATTTATTTTTTTCACCAAGTTTTTTTTAATTATTTTTATTTCTTTTATACCACATTTCTTCTTTCTTACCCTTTTGCTCTGTTCGTCTATCATTCTTCCCTTTTTCTTTTTACATTTTTTGATTTATATTTTTAATTTACATTTTTTTTTACACATTATTACTTATTCTATAATTATATACGCAGGTATTAGATGATAAGAATCGGCGGGTAAACTGTAAAATACGCATTAATTTTATTTATTAAGGCAGCGACACACTAGAGCGGTATTACGGTAAATGAAAAAAAAATATGTTCAATCTCAAAGGTGTCATTAACGCGCCTTATATCGAGAGCAGACGATGTCGGGCGTTAGATTAATTGTATAGCTTGCGGTCTGTTGGCACGTTTATTGCAGTTCACCGAGTGATTTATCGGCAATCGTACATATAATTACGAGGACCTTGTCCGTGTACACGGTTGATAGATGTTCTTAGCTTTGGGGCAGATAGACGAGTTAAAATCTAGCAGACGCTACCGTGGACTAAGAAAATAAATAAATAAAAAACTTCACTAAAATCTGAATTCAAAAATTCTTTATTCAAACGATGAACTATGTCTCTCTTTAAAGTCGAATTGAGTCAACCACCAGAAAAAATGCATCAGAACTGGCAAAAACAGACGAAAGGGACTCTGTGAAATTGTGCATTTTTTTAAAATAATATATTACATAAACGATCAAATAGCCGGGGGGCGAACACGTCATTCTCATACTACCTTCAAATCAAATTAACTTTATTATACAAGGTCATTGCAATCATGTGTAACCGTCAGATTAAAATTAGGTTCACGTTCAAGTGCCACATACTGTAGAACTAATTAGAAACTAATTTGGGTTTGTATTTGTTTACGTTGTATTAACAAAAAAAATACTCTAAAATTAGAAAAGATTCATTTGCAAATATCTTGAACGTAGTGTGAATTGAGTATATAGCCTTTCGACAGAGCCTGAGCTTCCTAAGTCCAGTAAGTCGTGATGTAATAACAATACGAAGTTAGAAATATTAGTGTGTATATTCATTTAAACTTCGCATGTATTTTTTATACCTATGGAAATAAAGCATTATATTTAATGGAATCAGGCGTTACCTTGCGGAAGTCCATCCTAAGTAAGAAAAGGACCAATATTTAGGCACTTCCGCGCATGCAGTGGTAGTCGTGCAATGAAATGCACCGCCCGCCAGCCCGCTGATAAATGCGTATATGGCAAATAATGCGAATCACACAACTGCCACCGCCAAATTGCTCAACACGTGTTTCACCCCTCCACGGGGCATCTTCAGGAGTTATGTTACACCGATTGCCCTACCAATATACTGTATAAAAGAACGTATATGTACATATTTATTTATAAGACAATATAATAGATTAACTTAAACACCGGTAAACATTAAGCTAGCAAATAGTTACAAGATTCAATAAATAAAATTAATCAAGTTATTCCTTTAATTACTAAAACGATGGTCATCCTATTCCCCACCTCTGTTAGATGGCTACGCGTATCTTAATATATTAATGTCTATGTAAAAATTAAAAACGTAATGCTAAAAAATAAAAAAAATATGATTATTATTCATCGTTTAAATTTATAATTGGACACGTTGATTAAGGGGCCGTTGCGATAATTTGGAGGTGAATGTCTCAATAATACATTCACGGTGCGCAGTGTTGCGCGTGTCGAGTTCTCTGCAAAATTCATCTAACCATACAACTACGTCATATTTCTACGATCCTTTGTTCAAGTTAACTATTATTAACCTCTTTCTTATCTAAAGCAGATTTCCCCAAACTTTTTTGTGTCGTAGACCCCTTGCCATGTTTTTCCGTGTCGGGTAGACCCCCTACTTACCTGATATTGATTTCCTGTAAATTTCTAACTGTAGTGAAGTTTAGTGTTCAAAATTTAACGTAAAAACACATGTTAATTTATACATTTATTAATTGAATTTAAATTAAAACTATTCAAAATAAAATTTTGTATCTGTTATGTAAAATATACGTAACATTAAATGTTTTGATATTATAAGATAGATAGTATGATGTAAGTAAATAGGTACTATCAGTACCACTATCGTGGTAATCACTTATCTAAATTATTCAAAATAGCGATAATTTATTTCTAAGGCATAATCAAAACCAAAATATTTTTAATTCGAATTGATCTATATATGTATGCAAATAATTTAGATTGTTAAAAATGTGTACATCACTTCTTATCTTTATCACTAGACTCGCGGGCGTGTATCGTATAAATCATAAATATTTTATTTAATTATTTTCAATACTAATTTTATATCACATAAAATCGAAACATACTTTATTTATATATGTTGTTACAAGCAATCGTCAATCAACATAAAATGTCGGCATTGTTATCTCTACAAGAAGCTAACACCTGCTCTGAAGGCAGTTCCGACGAGAAACTCAACAGTTGCTCTTTACATATATAGTTTTATAAAGAGATCTCGACAATAATCAACTTTTTGAGTGATCATTGACAACATTTAATTCCACACATTAGCATTCAATAATATTTTTTGTTACAACCGGCCTGCATACAACTTCTTCCAATGACTTTAAGATGGTCATCTGACCTCCTTGTTAGGGAACGGTCTACGCTGGGTTTCCAGTCTAACTTCTCCAGTCTAGAACTATATGGTCAGGCCTTGGACTGCAAAATTAACCAAAACGACAGTAGCGGTATAGCAACACAGGATACACTAAGGACTAACCTAACAGATTGAGTCACCATCGCTTTCCTAATTGCATGAGCTCTTAAAATGAAATATTTTTTAACTATAGATCTATTATGGAAATTCGTTGTTTGATTTTGTCACAGCATCCGTCATCTAAGACTATTCGTAAGTGCAAACACACGTAACAATTTAAAATTTGATTTCCACCGCACAACAAAACATGCCGTCACCTCTACACTTATAAGGAGGTGTAATTGACACTTGCACACGCTTCACCGCCACAGCACCGTCTAACACTCGCCTCGAGTTCAATACGGAGCCATTGTTACAAAGTTCAGTCGAAGGGTTGAAAACACGAAATTGCGGTACACGGCCGCCCACCTTTTGTTATTCCGAGGGGATGAAAGCAACTCTCGTATGCTCTCTACTATGTTTACAACACACTTCTATTTATGTACACTTGACTGACGATGGCGCCTTTGTGACTCTTACTACAATATTTTCTTTTTTTTTTTAGGTTAGGAACGGCTAAATAAAGTCGTCCCTCAAGGAGGACGAACCAATTTGTTAGGCTGTTAATTCTATTGCAAATCAATTGGAGAGGTCATGCCCAACACTGGACGGTCTCTGAATGAAACGCCAATGACGATTACAGAATATAATCCGATCCGTGAACTTAAAAATAAAACAAAAGCTAGATAGACGCGTTCCTATCGTTCGTACGTAGTAAACCACTCTACCCGAGTAGAGCTGTGTAGCTTTACCCGAGTAGAGCTGTGTAGTGTTGATGTTGGGACGGCAGCGTGGTCCACAAGCGAGCCAAGGATGGATCCGGATCCAACCTCGCTTCGCCCACGCTGTTCACGGTCAGAGAGCGGGCGACCACTAAAAACAGATGTTATGGTATTTGGCACCGTTGAACACTTCATTTCAAAAATATCAATGAATATTTTTAGTTAAAAATCCAGATAAAGTTCAATAAAATTCTGTCTCTTACTGCAGTTAAAATATAAATAAATACTTTCACCGCGATACGAACTACGACGGTATTGTTCGTCATCAGCGCGTCACTCTCGCTGTTTCGTTAAAAAAAAAACAAGCCCCGCCGGTCCTCCGAGCCGGATACTCGAATTTCACTCCCTAGCTGTAAAAGCAACGCGACAGGTGACAGGCCGTTGGATAACACCGGAGTTATGCAAGAATTGCTCGTTACTGTTTATGGCCCTGCATGAACAGGATCGCTTACGAGATTTAAAAAAAAAACAGGTAATATATGTACACTCTTAGGTTGCACAATTTCGTTTCCATACACGTCTCTTAACGGGAAAACTTTTTTTTTGGAATGCTATTTATATACAAGCACTAGCTGATCCCGCAAACGTTGTTTTGCAAAAAAAAAATAAAGTTTTTTATTAACAAATATAAGATAAGGGTTGATCGTAGAGGGGTGAAAATTTAGGTTTGTATGTATTTTTGTATGCTGTATTATAATAAAATAAAAACCAAAAAAATTGTCTAAAAAATTAAAAATAAAATTTAGGGGTGGACCACCCTTATCACTTAGGGGTATGGAAAATAGATAATAGCCGATTCTCAGACATACTGAATACGCATGTAAAATTTGGTAAGAATCGGTCAAGCCGTTTCAGAGGAGTTCAAGTTCGAACACCGTGACACGAGAATTTTATATATTAGATATGCACACAAATAAGTGTTTGTTATAATTTTCTAAATAGCGTATTTTTCAGTTGACTATACACCCATAATTAGTTTCAAATTTTTCTAAATATTTCCACGAATATATATGATTAAACCGTGCACCCTATCACACGCTCTCATACACAAGGGTAGTACTTTTTTCACTTTTATTTTTCATGTAACTCGTAAGAGTGATAGGGAGAATATACTCGAGGAGGCTTTTATCTAATATACAGTAAACCTTTAAACGTAAATATGCTTTTAAATTCGTTATTTTTACGTAACAAAAATAAACGTAATAAACGTCCCACTTGTATATAATTGCGTAAAATTCTTTCTTAGCTGTCTTCTACTCTATGGAAGAAATGTTTCTTTTAAATTTTAAGTCTCTAACATCAACATTTTCAGAGATATAGTGATGAGTCGCTACTTAGAAAACTCATGTTTATACAATATATTAGGGTGACCGGAAAGTAATGTCGCTTCCTTAAGTTAAATTCACACGCCTACATTTTAACAAGTTTTTAATTCTAATCAACAATATATTCACCTTCGTTATCAACAACCTTTTGCCATCTAGTATACAAATTTAAACTGAGCGCTCTCCGGCATTGAAATTTTGTATGCTAGATTGATTGCTTGCTAGTTTACTATTTATTAGTTTAGATACTAGATTGATGTGATTTTTAACAAATAATCAATCGGTCTTTCTGTAAAATATGTCACAGATAGACACGACATTACTTTCCGATCCCCCTTATATATTCCACTATTTAGCTACAGATTGTACTATTATAATGCCACTAATATATGCCACTATTTAGCCACACATTGCCCTATTATAATGCCGCTATTTAGCCACACATTGTACTATTATAGCCAAGTAAATAACAGAACCATGGCTTCAAGGTACTACAATTGTTCACCCACTAAGTGGACAGACAAACATGTGAAAGTCCTCAGAAGACACTGATTGTAGGTCGCTTCCATTCGGTTGAACTTAAAATCTTCGGACGGCGTAGTCAAGTGATGGACATCCTTCGACTAAAATAATGATGATAAAATATTATAAAATGAAGAATGTACACGAGTATTTAACAAACATAAACAAGCGGCATTCAACAAGTGTGATTATCATAAATCATTTAAAATTAACATTACAAGTAGCTGTTAAAATAGCGTGCAACGAGAATATAGCAAAGAATCGCCGCGAAAGCTATAAATATTGATGCCGGGTTAATAACAGCGTATAATGAAGCCATGAGCAAACTCCAACAAACATTACAGAGTCCATAAATATACCCGCGGCGGAACCGCAAAGGGCATAATGCCCAAGTGCGAACTAGGTTTTACACACGCAAATAAATTACGGAACCGAGTTGAGATCCTTCCCGGGTAACAGAGGTCGTTGAACTTGCGACGGGAATTCAGGGACAATAGACTAGAGGGGGAACGTCATGGGAAGAAAGCGTAACGCTTGTGACTTTGATTCCAACCAAGGTCGCTTGCTTTGAACTGATTTTAAATATTTAATGGAATCAGGCGTTATTTTGCGGAACTCCATCCTAAGTAAGAAAAGGACCAATATTTATCCACTTCCGTACATGCAGTGGTAGTCGTGCAAGTCGTTCGGGCGGTGCACTTTGTTGCACGACTACCACTGCAGGTGCGGAAGTGGCTAAATATTGGTCCTTTTCTTACTTAAACTGATTTGTTCATACATTTTTATGCTTATAAAAAGTATATATTCATGTTATGGTACTTGAATTTTTGACGTGGGTACAAAGAGCAAGACGTCCGCCGCGGTTTTCGAGCAGTTCTTGAAGAGCCTAATCTTTTTCTATCGCAATTCCTTAACAATGCGCAATAAAGGCGACAGTCTCCTAAACCGAACCCACCCGATCTTTGCCGACAAAGTTCGTCACAGGCCTTTCCATACATTTCCAACAAAACTAGACGGAAGCGGTCTTTATCCAGTGTCTTTGGTATTAACAGGTTCATCTATCCACATTCTTGGTGATAGTTCTACTATACACACGCACTGGGCAATAAAGACTTTCAATAAATTTCTTCGGTATTACCAGGGTCGTCTTTCCACATCCTAAGTGGATGACCTGCTGTGGCCGTGGTCTTCATTCCAGAAACTTAAGGCCATAATACTCATTTGATTTATGCTATATATGGCCAAGACCATAGGTCTTTATCATCGTGATGTCAGCCGATAGACGGCACAGCAAGGCATAAACCTCTCTTAAAGATCACGGCGACCAGTCTTAACCCTTAAATGCATGACTTTTATATACCTTAAAAATATAAATATCTTGCAGAAAAGTAAACTACAATGCAGGGGAAAACAGAAAAAAAAAATATTTTTTGTCCTTATTTTGTGACCTTATATTGCAGACATACAACACCATGCATTTACTTAATTGTAGTACTCGTTTTATGTTAAAGTGGTATGTTGTAGTTTATCATCATTATGCATTTAAGGGTTAAGCTACACGCAACGACTTCTCGTCTTTCCATTATTATATTCGTTATGTATATATATTTATTTTACATTTCGTTATACTATAAGTTTTATAGAGATAGCTATTGAAGGTGCAATTTAAACTTAACAGTGCATTTGCCACTGAGGCAGTAAATTTTCAATGAAGTCACGGTCAATATTTCACGTTGCGTCGGTCACGCTGTAAAAGATTTCACTGCAATCTAATCTCGGCCGATGACCAGCGGATTGAACTAGAAATTATAACTTGACTTTTTAATTTATTTATGCCGGAACGTTGTAAAACCGATAGATGGCGCTGGTAGTCGATTACCTCGTGTTATCGTTTGACGTGGGTAGTCGCATATAATGGCACCGCTTGCTTGAGTCGGCAATTGATTATTACACAAAATTCTACGAGAAACCGACATGTGTATAAAAATTTTCACTGTAAACAGAGAAACAATAATGATTATTTCAAAATGACATATCCTTCTGTAAGAAAGTAACTGTTGATACTACATATTTCGTTATCAGATCAAAGTTAGAATACACAACTTTTCTAATACTCTTTAATAATAATGTTGCCCGCGCCACTAATGTCCGCTTCTATAAGCGATGTTCAATGCTACTTTTTCCATGATTACCCTACATTAATAATCATTTACAAGAGTACCCTCATTCAATTCTAATGATTTCGAACGCTACTCCATATTTATCTCATATTTGTAATAACATCGCAATGCAAACAGTTATTATACATTCTAAGATATATATAAAAGCATTTCTTTCACTTTTTGTCTTCCCACGTATTACTTCGTGAAGAAGTCCTTCACGTGATAAATCCTAGTCTAAATCCCTCTCTATCATCTTCCATCGATTTCGATGATAATATCTGTTATATCTAGTAACGCGTATATCAAGACACGAATTTAAAACCAAGCTGCTGCAATTGCTTTCTACAGAAATAAACATTTTTCTAAAATAAATTAGTGTCGATCTTTGCAACAGGCTCTTAAGCCTGTATTACAAAAATGAAAATGGTTACAACTGTGTCCATCGTTTAGGCCAGTGATTCCCAAAGTCTTCTATATCGACCCCTAGGGGTCACAACCTGCAAGGGGTCTACGACAGTGAAAAGCAATGGGGGTCCATGAAATGAAAATGGGGGTCCACGATAGTGGATCTCAACACATATACTGATAGTTCCTATTTACTTACATCATACTATCCTATAATATTAAAACATTTACATTATTTATAAAAGTACCTATGAAGTAAAAAAATTATTATATATGTTTATAAAATTGTGTAAGTTGTAGGATGTTGGTATTCGCTTTGTGGTCGCAATACATTTTGAACTTGTAAAAACCTGAGAGTCGCAGTCTCAGAGCTTCGCTACCTTGCACTGACTTGTTCAATTCGTCACTCTATAAATACGAATGTGAGACAAACAAATAAATTTACAGGAAATTAATATCAGGTAAGTAGAGGGTCTATCCAACACGGAAAAACATAGCAAGCAAGGGGTCTACGACACAAAAAAGTTTGGAGAACTCTGGTTTAGGCCCATATACGCCTCCTACAAGCCATAGGCTCAAAGAAATCTGTGGGGAATATACTTTGATCACCACGCTTGGCAGGTGGGTAGACGAAGCACTGTTGTATTATGGCACGCAAAGGACGCTGCTGCCAATCCTCTGGAGACATGTTAGTAAGTAGTGACAATCATACATAATTAAACGCACAAAGTGATTTACTTTATCGATACATTTATGAACTATCATATCCAAATTAATTAAGGGTTAAGTTTTATGAGATTAAGATTTAAATGTGACATTATACAGGTTGATTGGTATAGCTCTTGTGTCAACAAAAAAAATAAAGCTTTTACATCTATTTACAATCATCCTGTTTGAAATTATTATAGAAATAAATATGTAACATTATTTTTTTTTTTCATTTGAAATTTAATAGGCTAATAGGTTACACTGGAGCACTCTGCAAGGACAGATGGTAAATCGAATTTCGAAAAATATTTTTACCACATTATCATTATGATATTTATAATTTCTTTAGGATGTGCACTACATTCCTTGACATAAAACGGATATATGTATAGTTATAAGTAAAACTTATAAATTTTCGTATACAACTTTTCTGCAATAAAACTATAGAAGAAATAAAATAATCGAGATAACAGAAAGTAAGGCTCGAGGAATGCGAGTTGCAATTTGTTGTAAACACAGCGGTGATCAATCAAGCGATAGAAGCGCGTTGCGATCACACGTCTATCTCAATGTTTAAAAATAAATCTTTTCACATGCAAAAGACTCGGCAGCGAGCCTGCCGTCTGCAGGCGAGACAGAATGCCTAATAAGTTGATCGGTTTAGGAAATCTCGTGTAACAACCCGAGTTCGGGTCAATGAACCTTTGTGCACTAGTATTGACCCCAGTTTAGTTCATAGATACGTCAAGACAATTTACTTGAGTAGATTTTTCGTTTTGAAACCGAATTTATCGAGTGTTTAAGGTTATACTGCTGAACATGGACCTCCTTCACTGATTTGCTAACCGCCTAACTTAACAAGGTCTATTTAAGTTGTGGGTCGACAACTTACGACACGTTTACATCTCTCATAGAACCTTAAGGCTTCAGCGGCCATCTTATCTGGGCGCTATGTGCCCACTATCACTTCAGTTCTATGTCTACTGGGTTATGTTTACAAATGGTTTTATTGGCGGTTGTTAATAATCAAACTTTTAGATATATTTTCAATAATATTATCTATCATTGACACTAAAAATTTCGGCCGTATATCATTTTTCTAACATAGTCAAGGTCGTCGAAAGTCGGCGGATGCACGCAGTATAAGACCGGTCATCGTGGCGACATTTAAGAGAAGCCTTTATCTCGCAGTGTACGTCTATCTGCTGATATAATCAATATTTTTTATTTACACATACATACATACGTACAATTCGTTGGTGAAAATATGTACTATTTCAAACTATATCATTAAACTAGAATACATTGACCTGGTCTTCATAAAACAAAAATATTCGTTGGAGTTTATTGTTGGCAATTCTAAGATCAGGATGCGTTTGGAACGCTGGCTTCGACAACCAGAAAGTTCTTCCCGGATGTAGAGACGGCACTGCGACTGCGTTCAGTTTCCTGAACACGGTTCTGGTACAAATCTTCACAGGATACGGGGGATTCACATAGGGATAGTCCCTGGTGCACTATTGACATAGCTGTGGACCACACGCAAGGGAAAGGCACGCACCCCCAGTACGAAGTTGAACTGAAGGTAAGAGTATAAAGTAGCACCATCATTTATACTAAAAAAAACTTTACTCTTGCTTTTTCTCTGAAGATGTTAATGCTATTAGCCCTAAGGCTTTTACAGCTTTATCGGTACCAAGTTCACGAAGCGAAAGGGTCCGTGAACTATATAACCTTTACTCACAACAATACTTCGTAAGTGTTTCTTAAGTCTGTTCTTTAGTTTTTATCGCCTAAGGTATTTGGTCACTATATACCGTTTCATATTAACCACTCTGTTGACTATTCATAACGATATTCAAACCAATCGATACGTAAACAAGACCTCGAATAGCGGTCATAATGTCACCTTAATAATTTCTACTTTTTAGAAAGCTTTTAATTTCGGAATTTTGACGTAAATTACACGTGTAAGTGTAATATTATTGACTCGACAAGACTCGGTGTTTGGTATTGGTCGGTATAACATTACTCTAGAGGATACCTCGTGGAGGGGTGAAACTCGCGTTGAGTGAATTAACGGTGGTAGTTGTGTTTGCGGAAGTCCATCCTAAGTAAGAAAGGGACTAATATATAGCTACTTCCGCTATGCAGCAGTAGTCGTGCAATAAAGTGCACCGCCCGCCAGCCCGCTGATAAATGCGCAACCAGAGTTACACACAGGATGCCCCGTGGAGAGGTGAAACACGTGTAGATTAACGGTGGTAGTTATGTTTCGCATTGTTTATCACACGCGCATTTATCAGAAGACTGGCGGGCGTTGCACTTTATTGCACGACTACTGCCGCATAGCGGAAGTAGCTATATATTAGTTCCTTTCTTACTGTATAGAAATCGTTGTATTCATTTCTATTATCATCATATCAGATGACATATCACCATGACCGGACCGGCTGGGTGCGGGCCGTCCAAGACCGGACGATCTCCTATGTCATTGACGCATGTCTGTGGTTGTTTGTTAAATTTCGAGATGCATTTGGGAATGCAATTCTAGTTACCATCACAATAATTATAAAATAATTTTATTTAATCACAGTTTTAACAAAACAAGTACGGTAGGCCGATTAATATTTCGTACGGATAATGGCATATCATATCTGTTTGTAACAGATAAGGGAACGCGCCAGTGCTTACGTAACAAGAGTCACGTATACACCGACGCGCGAATGATGCCCGCTCGTAAATCACGCAGTTAGGATCCCGTTCACGGGAATCGGTTACCGTAAACCAGGGATGAACAACACGCGGCCCGCATGCCTCTAACGGACTTTTATGCGGCCCGCTTAGCGTTTCGAAAATTGAATTTATTTTATCTACTTTCTCCCATCAACACATTATTATAAAATTTATTATAACAAATTAGTAGTACATACTAAACCAAAACTGTTTTTTTTTGTGACGAGTCACTCTCACAGCGACTCGTTCAAACATGCAATACAAACACGAAGAGATTTTTTGTAATAAATATTTATGAAATTTTACTTTTATTTTAATTTAACTTTTTTACTCTAATGTTTATTATAAATAAAGTTTTGTAGATTACTATTAAGTGTTACTTTATTTGCGGCCCGTTTGAAGAAGAAATTGATTTGGAAGAACAAATCACATTTAATCAACAAAATTCACCTTACTTTTAATAGCCTTGTAATATTTATACCTCGTTCCAATCACCTGTATAAAGGTGTTCACTTAAAATATATTACATTAATATATTTTTTACGATAATTCGTCAGGTCATTAACTTTTGAAAGTACAAAATGTACATAATATGAGTAATGTAAATTGTATACATGCTTTTTTTACTATTACATTTTTTTTATTTCTAAAACTATAGCATTTTAAATACATTACAGTTCTGTTCACAAAGTTGCTTTTTTGTTAACCTAATATGGTCTATATTAATTACAGTTGGTTACGAACATGTTCACATGGCACCAAAAAAACGACGTAATTTTTATCAAGTACACAGATCGAAACTGGTGAACGTATAATTAATACGAATCGGTTTAAATCCGTATTCTTTACCGAAATTATATAATTTCTTTCAACATTTACAACTTACCAATTCTTATATAAGCCCATTACATAATTCTGTATAAAGCGAATGTTAATTAAATGTAAAAACTGTAAGCGCTATGGAAAATAACGTAATATGGAGAGATATAAGAAAGTTGATGTATTTCTTTTCCTAGCGAACTCGTCTGGTTCGATACGTTCACTACATAATACGTTGTAAATTTACAGCAAACTTGCAAAGTAATTAAAACATGTTTTAATTTACATCTTCCCGTTTCGCTATAAGCTAACACTTACATCAGTTCCATCACACAGTTACATCAGTGTACGACAATTCAACTGTAGTAATAAATCATCAGAAGAATTTATCTTATAGATTCAGGCGTTATTTAGCGGAAGTCCATCCTAAGTAAGAAAAGGACTAATATATAGCTACTCTTTTTTTTTAATGACTCTCGCTAATGGGCCCCCTCTCGTACCCCTATTTATAGAGGGACAGGGACTTTATTTGCAATTTAATTTTTCACATCTTTTTTATTTTCTCTCTCTTCTTTCATATTTTACTCCCTCTTTCGGTCTATTATCTATCTTTCATGCTACATTTCTACTTTCTTACCCTTTTGCTCTGTTCATCTATCATTCTTTCCTCTTTTCTTATTACATTTTTTCATTTTACATTTTTACTTATTTTCTATAATACATTATATATCACATTTGAGTTTTATTTTATCACATTTCTTATTGTATATTTGGATTTTTATTTTTTTGTATAACCTTTTTTAACTATTTTCTTGCAACATGCGAGGAATTCTTTCCTAGTTTCACATAGCTACTTCCGCTATGTCCGAGTCCGAGTTTGACTCGGTGTTTGGCACTAATCGGTGTAACATTACTCCTGTTGATGCCCTGTGGAGGGGTGAAACACGTGTTGAGTGATTTAACGGTAGTAGTTGTGTTTCGCATTGTTTGCATCGCATTTATTAGCGGGCTGGCAGGCGGTGCACTTTATTGCACGACTACTGCTACATAGCGGAAGTAGCTATATATTAGTCCTTTTCTTAACTAGAAGAATTCTTCTTTGTTTCAGTTGATAGACGCCCGATGCAAGACATAGGACATATGTCTTCTCACTCCGCATTTATGGGCGTGTGATCACCATGCACCTCTCCGTCATCAGTTGCACAAGTGATGTACCCCGTTCACCAATCCAGGTGAGAAATTCTTAGAGCGGTGACATCGGTTCTTCTGAGGATCTTCTCATTTCTGATTCGACCCCATACTCAAACTCCGAGCACAGCCCTCTCCGTTACTATCAAGGTCACCTTCAGCTTTCTTAAGAGGCGTCATATGCTACAAGCTACCACGTCTCTGATCCTGGCAACACATACCCTGGTCAAAGACAAAAAAGAGCTTTCCGAACGCTGCTTATTCAATTTAGATGTATTATTCCTACAGAATCTAAAATTTAAAGCTTTTGTTAAAGAAGATAGACTAATATATGTTATATACAAGACTAGCTGTTACCGCGATTATTTCCACGTGGAATTTTACAAATAAAAATATTTTATTTAGTTTCTTTTTTCTAAAATATAGCCTTAGTTACTTCCTATTACATCAGCTACCTACTAGCACATGACCCGTCGAAATCTGTCAAGCCATTTCAGACATTAGCCGGAACAAACATATAGAGAAAAATATAATTTTGGTATATGCACTGTATATATAATTATACGCATGTAGTAAAAAGCAGTAATTTTAATATTACGAACAGACAATCTAATTTTATTTATTTGTATATACTTTACAAAATTTATAAACATATAGTATTACATTTATTATTAATCAATAATAACCTAGAACTAACAATTGTAATTAATAAATTTATGGTTTATATCGCCATATAATGTGTCGCTTTTTAATTTGAACTGAATATCGCACACAAGACAGGTCATTGACCTCATGTGGCTTGAGGATTATGCTCTGATACGTTCTCTAAAGACCCAAACTCGCTTTATTCCGAATAGAACAGTTATTCCGATGCGATAGTGACAATAGCAGAAGTTACTTCTGGCATTTAACACGCGCTTATGACTATTTAACACATGAGGTTTATGGTCACTCGGAGAACAATGGAGAAGATCATGCCTGGGTTTTCTCTACGAGGTCCAATCATAGATGAGAAGTTCCGTAGAAGCGACAAGGTCACCAATGTAGCTTGAAGATTTGCTCTTCTAAAGAGCACATCGCTCGTGCAACTGATGGATTCTTCGCCTGATGAAACGACCATTCTTGAGTGGTTATTAGAGCCTAATTCTTCACCACACAGTGGCTTATGCAGTTGGCGATTGTATTCAGGTAAGAACAGCTGATGATAAATGGCATTGTATGAGGCATCAGAGCATTACTGTGCTACCTGTGGAGTAGGTACCCATTATCTTATTTCACTTGATCGTTGTCGAAACCTTCTTGAGTGGCGACCACGAGTATATACGACGACGTAGTTAAAGTAGGAGGATGAAGGCGGCACAAGACTGGACCAGTGGTCGTGTTTCGGCTGATATAATGATGATGATCATATGATGTTACTATTATAATAAATACTTAATTTTGTCTCTTCACTCCTCTCGATATATATATATATATATAAAAACAGGGTCGGCATATCAAGCTTCAAAGCCAAGCGTGGAATATGGTACACTTACCGGACCTTCTCAAGAAAAAATCTACAGCAGAATCTTTTGATGAGTTGGCCCGGCACATTGTCCTAAATCTCAAGGCATTTAACGGTCTGTAGCGCTTGGGAAGCGACTTGAAATAAAATAATGTACCAACTAATATACATTTAAGTAAAACTTCCAAATTGTATTGTTAATATGTATACATACATATATTTAGCTGTATTTACCCATAAGAGAAAATTGTAAATAATTATAAAACGCTGTCGTGCCTCGCAGCTGGGAGAAGAAAGATTCGTATCAAATAGGCCACTATTACAACCTTCTTCCAACTGTCTGCGTTTAGTGAAAGCGAAAAAAGCAATAATATGATAAAAAAAAACACTAGCGATACAAATTCGATTAAAAAAATTAAAAAAAAATCCCTGTAGATATATTTGAGGGAGGCCTCTGTTTTGCAATGGGATCCATGGGATGAATTGACGATGATAATAAAAAATAAAAAAATGTCGATAAAAAATTAGGATCAACGACTCACAGCCGCGATCGACCGCTAACATGAAATTGGCAAACAGATTTCTAATGCTATCTCCACCCACGCGCTTATAGCAAAAAGTGGGTAATCAGATATCACAATAGTTGGACGACAGGCGCATTGTTGATGCTCATTCACTTGCCAGGAGACACCTGCACCGTCCCGCTCGCAAACTGGTTTGGACCTCGGCACGGTCGGACCTCATTATATCCATACTTATAAAATCGTGGGTAGAAAGTGTCCATTGTTGCTTGCTACTTATATTTCATCCTGTTTAAGCTAGCGTACACTGTCGGTGCGACGTTGATACTGTTTTTCTATACTCGCTTTATATTATTTACTTATACACATCTTACAATATAAATGTGAACATAATTCCAAAGGCATTTTCTTCTACTTCACAGTTTAGCCGATGCAGAATCAAAGATAGGTGCAATACGTGAATATCATAAAAGTGAAAAAAATCAAAATGTTAGAAAAAGTGACATAAAAATAACTTTTTTAACACTTTATCACTCTTATATTTTCCATTCATTAAATACTGAACACTATACAGTCCGTTATCGTTTTGAAAAAGACATAAATGCAATAAAAAAGACGTCATAGTGTATTTACAAGGCACTTTGAAAATCTGACTGTACTAAAATTTCGATTCCAAAGTCTCTAAGGGCAATAACTTACTTTGCACGGTCTTGCTGTAAAGATCATCACGATGACCAGTATAGCGCTGCCAGCATTCACAGAGATCCTGTATGTGTTCACCATAACAATTCATTTATTACAATCAAACAATTTCGTAACATATATTGCAACCCTAATTAATCAGCATATCAGCTGGTAGACGCCCAATGTAAGGCATGTCTCTCAAGGATCCATAATGACAGGTTTTACGATGCCTGCCTCCAGCGACTTATCACAACCTTGACTATATCGTAAGCTAACATTTGAGACAAACTTGACATTTGAGAACCCTTCGTCCCTGCAGCCATACTAGATATTAGATCCCGAAGAAGTATATGTTTTTAAACGGTTTTATTTAGTTCGACCCGTACGGAATTTATTTGGATTAAAATTAGAAATTGAAATTTAAGCACCTTCCCGTTGTCAGATTGATCCGAAATTTGATACACACATTTAATTTAGATGACAATACAATATAATAAAATCAATAACATTATAAATCTAAGATGGCCGCCGATACAAAATGGCGGATAACGTATTTTTTCTTAACCCCCTCAATATGGGTATCAAATGAAAGGGCTACACTAGTAAAACACGATGATTATGCCAAAATTTAAAATTCAAGATGGACGCCGTTTCAATATGGCGGACTAGGTACATATTTTTCCACAACCACCACAATATGGGTATCAAAAAACCGTTTAACTTAAAAGTTTTTTAAATGTCATTTCATTCAATCTTGCACTATTCGCAGTCATTTCCTAATATTTATTTACACCAATAAATAATTCTTTATAATCAACATTTTTTTATCTATGTTTATATACATGAATTAAAATCGCTTTATAAACAATACACCAGTATTAAAATTATATTATGTTTGAACCTTTACGATATTTTTTCTGCATCGCATTACAATTCATTCGGCTATCAATTGTAATATGTGTAACGAACATGCACCGAAAAGGTTCACGACCGTGAATACTCAAATGGGGTGTGCAGTCGACCTTTTAAAGAAACATGACTTCGGCCGGACGAGGCGAGCATTCCCAGGCCGATCCAATGCACTAAACGGAGCTTACCCTAATATATTATTTAATTTATCATTTTAATTTTATATGTTAATAAATACACTTTAATACGGGCTGATTACAAAATCATTTAGATGAGCGAATGTTTAGCTCAAAAACTGTCAATTAGATCCACCTGGTAGCAGAATGACCCGCATTTGGAGGGCTCCGGTACGAGACCGAATGCCGGATAGGAAAAAAGATTGAGGAGGCCACACTCGCCTCCATTATAATGGAAAAGGATACAAGAGAGTCCGTCCTCAAATTCTTCAGGAAAGTTGCACAATATGTAATTAATAGGAATAAAACATAGTTAAACATAAAATATTGTATGTTTTATTATACATTTAATCTTATTAAGATAGATTTATTGAAATAAAAATAAAAATTGTGAAATTGATGTACATGAGAAAAATAAATAAACTAAATAAAGCTGTGATACTTCAATAGAAAATACAACTGAAGTGTTTGAAAATGGATGAAAGGAATGGAATGATTGAGAAAGATAGATGGAATTATGGAATGATACAAGGAAGAAAAAAAGATATTGTGAAATATGGAAGACGAGGACGAAAATAAAAAATTCATGTGAAAAAAAAAACTGTCAATTAGTCAAGGGTGTACCTATTCAAAAATCAATAATCTCAGAAGCAATTACATAGAGAAAATGCGTGTTCGAAATTTGAATTACTATATAATAATATTAATTATTATTACAATAACTTCATAGTTCTTGGCCGGATGCATTCGTATAGGAAAAAGAATAGAGGAGGCCAATATAGCCTCCATTTTGATAAAGTAGGCAGAAAAACCTTTCTCAACTTGTGCAAAACAGTAATAAATAAAAGCAAATGATAAGTTAAACAGTGCAATACAAAAATGTATATTACAACTAATTATAAAAGAAATTAATTAAATATATAAATACTCATATTGAACTGTGATTTATAGGTATAGGATGTAAAATTAGCTAAAAAAGCTGTGATATATATAAATTGTATAATTAAACTAAACTGCAGTAATTGAGGATGTACGAAAGGATATTAGAGCGAAAGAGAAAACAGACAGAATTATGAAATGACAGAACAGAATGATAGAGATTGTGAAGAATGGAAGAAGAGAATGAAAATAATAAAAAAGTGAAAAATTTGATAAAGAAAGTAAATCCCTGTTCACAACAAAATATGGGTTGGAACGAGAGGTCCACAATAGCGAGAGTCTTAAATAAATATACATATACACAAAGGTCAAACTGATTAAATAAAAATAATAGATTTAAATCTTTCTATTACGTGAATCATCAAAAAATTGAAAAAAAAAAAGATGTTTCTCACTTTCACCGGCGTCTCAAACTATAAATTTCTCATTTAAAATGGCGTCGTCACTGTGAAAGTAAATAAATACGATATACATATAAAACGTCAATGCCCCCATACCGTATACGGTCTGATTAGTTCAATTAATTGGTGAATTATTCAACTCATTCTTATCAAACAACTGGCGTCTCGTGTCTCGCGAAACTTCTAGAATTTTATTTGTCTCACTAAAATACGACGCCACAAAACTCTTTCATTTTGCATTTATTTTTCCAACCAGTAAACACTATAAATTATATGGCCCTAATAACAATATTAAATTTATATATACATTTTATATTTCATAAAGACGACGTTGTCTTTGTTTTAAAAAAAAACTTTTTTAAATATATAATCATCACAATTTTAATAGCAACAGCGTGAATAGCCTCCCTTATATATTTTATAATGTAGCGTCGACCTTGACAATGTCATCTGTGGATATATCTTGTACATCGCGCTTGCCCATCCGTGGTCTGCAGAACCTTCAAATCCCAGCGACCATCACTTCTATGGGAAGTGCCCAACTCAACTTGCAAATTTTAAAAACTTCTTTGATTTTATTTTATCGTTAACATTTACTAAAATTCTATTACAATACAGTCGTATAGTATATATACCATTTCCAGTGTTTCTAAAGTTTCAACAAAAACATTGATGATATTACTTTTTCGCTTTCACATATGTGCATACGCTTTACAGCAGGGCTTCTTAAACTATGGGTCGCGACCCCAGATGGGGTCGCGTAGCAAAATTCTGGGGTCAAGAGATTTTAATGTCAATATTTATATATACCATTTTATAACATCACTAGAGTTGGCGGAATACAGTGGACTTGCAGCGTCCAGACACGCGCATTTCTCGAAGGTTTTAAGCTAATATAAATACAATTTTATAATTTTTTGTGCAATTTTTAATTTTAGATTTTTGTATGTATCAAAACGAATTCTAAAACTATATATTTTTATATGTATATGTATATTGTTATCTAATAAATAAATCATCAAACATATTAATTTATTTTTCTTTTATATTTGTATGGGGTCGTCAAGAAACTCGCAATCATAATTGGGGTCGTGAATGACTAAAGTTTAAGAAGCCCTGCTTTACGGCAATCGCAACGCACGTGTGTACCCGGCCGATATTGGCCGCTGTTTATAAGCCCCGGTGTAAACCATCCCATTGTTAAGTGAAAACATTATTAAAGTAAATAAATATCGACGGCGCTTAACGAGATGCCTCTAAAGTGATTTATGTAATCTGTGTCCCAGCGCGCGGACAACGTGGACCGGGTGAAAACACGACTCGAGCGGCGCTAGAAAGCGTGGGCGATCTGATCGGCAATTAATGGCAACATCGGCCCGTTCGAGATTTGCTTCTTGCGGGCGCCATTGTTCCATCGGCAGCTTTAATTAGTGGCGAAAGTCAAACGAGAGAGGCGCGAAAGTCTCCCACCGGGTGCGCGCACGCGCATTGTGCCCGCGACAACCTCTCCGCTATTTATATTAGACGCTTCTTTTAACGTGGCTAGACTATATTCACATTAACAAACGTGATGTGGGATTCTTCCTAGGGCCGGCAGGTCTTGGGATAACAACACGTAGTCCGAAGTAGAAGTGTTTATATTCATTAGAACTTCGCTCATATTTATAAATGTATAAAGAATTTTATTTCTGTTAAATTCCCCTTCTTACGATGATGCTCTTACCATAAATTATTCTAGATTTAAAAAGAGGTAGCTAAAGGCTTTGGAGCCAAAAGATTCCCGAGTGGCGACCACGAGTCGCGGGTGGAACGACTACGCAGTAAAGGTTGTGGGAAATCGCTGGACGTAGCAGAAGAACTATGCCTTGATGATGATAGAAGACACTATGCCTCCCTCTTTACACATACTATGCGAGTAAGAAAAGGTCCAATATTTAGCCACTTCCGCACATGCAGTGTTAGACATGCAACAAAGTGCACCGCCTGCCAGCCCGCTGATAAATGCGTATGCTGCAAACAATGCGAATTACATAACTGCCACCGTTAAACCACTCAACACGTGTTTCACCTCTCCACGGGGCATCTTCAGTTATGTAACACCGATTAGTGCCAAACAATATGCGAGACAGCTGCCTTAGGTCCTAAGGTAATGAAGGAAGAGTGCATACCTAGCGCGGCACAGCAGTTTAAGTCGGACTATAATAAGTGCACGGTAGAAGTTGTAACTGCCTTTAACAAATCATTATCACCATTTCAACAGTAGAAAATCCTCTGCTGGACATAGATTTAGTCGATAGATTCCAATAGGACAGGCATGAAGTGGTCAACATTTAGCGTCTTCAACCTCAACAATGTCAACTTTCTATCTTGTGGGTGGACATTTTAGCCTGCGCTTACTGATCTGTCCGGTTCTGTTCTGCACGCTAGTGGCTTGTCCACTGACCTCCAACTTGCCCATCCGCTGAGCTATATCAGTTACTTTTATACTTCGTTTGTCTACGGATTCCCTTCTTCCAATTCGACCTTCGAATCATGAGCATAGGTCTCCGCATGGCTTCTTGACCAACACATGGTGTACAACAATAATAACCTAGAATTCATAATTCTAACTCTTTATGCATCTGACCCAGCGGTGGACTAGACCGTGGTACACGCGTACCACTTCCTGTCCCGTATATGTGTAGAATAATCACTTGGGGCAACATCGCTTCCCTCTTGGAATATGACAAGTGCCGCCGCATTTTCATGCGGTTTCGTACTAATAGATGACTCGAAATGTGATATAGATATTAAGAAAGATTATAATTGGAAATTATATAATGTATCGTTAAATTTAATAAAGAAGGAAATGTTAATAAAAATGAAAAAAGTCAATCGAAAATATAAAAACGCATGTTACCGAAGCGCAAAGAACAACCAACGGTATTGAGGAGCGTGCGTCGAGCCGTGAATTGTGTTTAAGAAATAATCAGTACGAATGTACGAGCATCACGTGAGGTCCACGCTTCTGCTTATTGTAATAATTTGTACTTATTTTTTGTGATATATAAAAATTCTCAAAAAATTTCCCGGAGTTACTTTTTCTATTCCCTCTGCGAGAGCTGGATAGTCTACAATGCAAGTGTATGATTAAAATGAAAGGCGATGCGTAAATGAAATATAAAGCCTCCCTGATAAGCGGAAAGGATACCAGGGAAGAATTCCTCTCTTATTGCAAAAGAATCACACAATATGCAATAGAAAGAAATAAAAGTTAGGCATAGACAACAAATAAAAACTAACAAGACAAGTTAAAAAAATTAAAATAATATAAAACTGTGATATAGAATAGATAAAAATGTGATACAATAAAAATAGAAATTAAGAAAATGTAAAATGAAAAGAGGATGAAAGAAAGGTAAACAGAGCAAAAGGGAAAGAAAGCAGAATTGTGGCATAAAAGAATAGAATGAAAGATTATGTGAAGTATGAAAGTAGAGAATGAAAATAAAAAATAATTATGTGAATAAATAAAATTGCCCATAAAGTCCCTGTCCCACCAAAGATAGGGGTACGATAGGCCCCCAATAGCGGGGGCCATAAAAAAAATGAAATGTAAATACGAAGCATGTAGGAAGAAACTAATGGAAGAGAGAATGTATTAAAAAAAATTAAAAAATATTACTATTGTAATCTAAGTATCTGTACTAAAAACATGATAACGGTAAAGAGCATATAAAAACTTGTTAATATCTGTGGTGTTTTTTCTTAATCATTATATAGCGGTATATCATTATATCATTGTCGAATATAAAGCTCAACGAATCCGCTGGCTTGGTCACTTGGAGCGAATAGGATCGAATCGGAGCGTGAAGGTAGCGTACCTGGAAAAACCGAGGGGTCGAAGACCAGTGGGTAGATCCAGGTATCGCTGGATCGATCGCGTTGAGGCAGACTTGCGCGAATTGAATGTCAACCAATGGCAGACGATGGCGCAAGATAGAGGAAAGTGGAAGTCTCTCGCTTCGGAGGCAAAGACCCACTTTGGGTCACTGAGCTAGCGGAGTAGTAGTAGTAGTATTATATAGCGGTGTTACGAAGACGCTATATACCATCCGAGTCGAAGGAAATTTATCTAGCACTTGTCTAGATTAAACGCTATCTTATCATATCTATATTAAAATTGAAACTTCGTTTGTTTTATAACCGTTATGCAACAGAGGCGATCCGCGCCCTTGAATAACTACCGGTTCGTACAGCAATTAGCAGCCACGGCCAATGCTGCTGCGAATTAGCATTTGGACTTTGCAGATGCTATAATTGCTTCGCGCCTCACGAATATCGCTCTAAAGATTAATTGCCTTAATGTCAATTGCTCAAAATTGACAGACTTGCAATTACGCTATGGTAATTTGAAAATAGCTTTTAAGACCGTATCCTGATGATAAACGACTTTGGCTTCCAAATGTGTAAATCTCGCTTTCGATCCCCGAATATAAAGTGAAATACAAACGCTTTAAAAGGGTGAATGTATAGCTCATTTATTGTCAATTACGTACACCCTTTCTAAGAAATATAACGTAATGATAACATTTAAGAAAAACCGGTTTTAAAATTGTAATTATTACATATTAAATTTAATTATAGTAATACCCCGCTTTACGCGACCCCGTTATACGCGGTTTCACTATAACTCGAATTGCAAATTTCAAACCATCTGTCAAACAATTAAAAACAGTGTTGGGTGTTATGAACGTATTTTACAAGAACGTAAATAAAACGTTACCAAAAAGACCATAGATGTATTTTTCCGTAAAAAAATAAGAGTATGTATTGCTTAAATTGTGTTCCTAGAATTAAAGTGATAGATTAAAAGGATTTGTATTTTTTTGTAATAATTTTTGACTATTTTTAATCATGAATCTCGTTATACGCGAATTTCAGTTAACACGATTTTTTTAGGACGTATCCCTCACGTAAAGCGGGGTATTACTTTATTGTCTACTGTCTGTCCCTGTAGATTTTCTATTGACAGAAGTAAACCTTATAATCAGTCTTAGATATTATGACTGGATAGGCTGTACCAGGCTGTATTCAGGAATTTAATTATTGCCGCGCACTCTTTACAAAACTATATTTGTAAAGAGCAACTGTTGAGTTTCTCACCAGCTCTTGTCAGCAGAACTGCCTTCCGAGCTGGTGGTAGCTTCCTGTAGGAACAACAATGCCGACATTTTATGTTGATTGACGACGATTTTAATAAAGAATATTTTGATTTTGACCCCAATATCATCGTCATCATCGTCTTTATCTCAGCCATCACCATATGCTGTAACAGCCTATTTGAATATAGAATACATTATATTTAGTTTGCTTTAAGGTTTTGTCTACAGTAAACATTAAGATGTAATTACAAATGAATCTATTAACATTAAGATAAATTTGTTAAAATAAATAATGATTCGTGTTGATTGTGCAGACTTGTGGGGGCCGAGGGCGGAGTATAACTTACTCCTCGTTTATGCAACTTATTTACTTACTTGGGAAGTAACTTTTAAGTAAGAGCAAGAGGGGCGAACTTTTCCCTAGTGGCAACCACGAGCTGGTAGAAACTTCGTGATCATCGTGGCGATCATACAGGAAGGAATACCTATCAATAGGCGCATATTAGTTGAGATTTTAGAAGAATACACAAGAAATTCGACAACTTTTTGTGATCACAATTTATGTCTCACAAAGGAATGGTCAATGTTGTGACATATATTATTAAATCTAGAGTGCAAGACAATTATGAGATGTACTTGAAATATGGCCTGTCTGTTTTTGCTAAGGCGTGGTACTTCCTGCAATCTGCGGTCCAATGGTAGACAGATGGTAAACGGAGCCGTAAAACAAGCAAGGTACTCAGCAAACGTGTGGTGCGGCACCTTGCAGAGGGTAGATTTCCTAAGAATTTTATAATCCTTTGTCTTGTTGGAATACACTGTACCCCGATGATCGAGCATGAATCGACTAATGAAAGATAAACATCAATCGGCATTAGCCTTATCAGAGGCAACTAATTCCAGCTAGATCGATAAACAAATTAATGATAAGAAATACTTTGAGATAGATAACATTTACCGACTAGGATAATTTGTTTGTGATGAAAATAATGAATTACGAAGATCGTGGCGAAGGATAGCTGATGAAGCATGGCTGTAGATTATGTAAGAAAGAAAAAAATGATGAAAAAATATTTATATGAAGGATAAAGCACTATCCAAAAAACAAGATAAGGGAACGAGATGGCTTGCAAAAACTATGTAATCTATGTAAGAATTTGAGCAGAATTTGATCAACAAGCCTTCGTTGGTAGGATATGGCCAATGCTCTGAACTAATTAGACATGAGTTGGATAATAGAGATATCACTCACTGGCCACTCCCAAAGCTGAATCTGTATGATGAATATATACATAACACATATACAGTTTTAAGATATATATTACTACATCCGTTAGTTATATAATCTAGAATATTCTCAAAGGCTTATTTGTCGAGTCGAGTTTTTGCGTGAACAAAAACAGACTTTCAATATAAATTAGCTTGATTATGGCGTGAGAATATTCCAACTAGCTACATCCACGCTCAAATTGACTTCTCCGTCAAAGATGTCGCTGTTAATTTTTTTATAGACATCTCCGAGTCACGTTGCCTCGACACGTTTCTACAGTCCTGATAATAATACAGGTACATTGTTGCTTTGGAAGTTTCATGAGAGAAATAAACTAGTGATGTAATTCACTTTTTTCATAAAAAAAATTTATCGATATTTACGTGTATTTCTAAAACTATTTTTAGCCAAACGAGTTTTATTTATTTATTTTTTGGTTGGTATGTTAGTACAAAATTCACCTGAAAGAGGATATCGAAAAAACTCAATCCATAATGAGGACTTACGACCTTGTTGAGCTGCATACGGACCGCTTCCAATCGATCCTATTGTAAAATTATGGGGGACACTTATATCTAGTAGTGGACTTCCTGCAACTGAAATGACAATGATACAAAACCATTGCAGTTTTAACATCACCGAAAACACATCCGATTCGTTTTAAGTGCGCTATGTAAATTAAAAGTTGTTCTATTTCGAAATTAAACACCAAAGCCATCTCCATAACTTCCTAGCTCAATAACATAATAATCGAACTTTTATTATTTGCCTTTATCTTCGTTATATTTTTTTTTGTAATTATTTGTACACTGCTCTAAATATAAAAATGGTTAACACTATAAATTGACATATTTACGTATCTGTTCACCCTCTAGTAAAAACATGCGATATAACTGCGATTTATTATCTGGCACCTGTATCTACCTACATTTCAAATCAATTATTATTGACAAAGACATACGAAACAAGTGATTTTATATTGCTTTATGTAGTTTACATTCAGTTTGGTATGATCGTAGAGTAGGACGGACGTTACGAGAGAGCGGGAGGGCACGAGGAGTGTACAAAAGAGCGCACGGCTGATTGAATTAACGTCGGAGGCCCCTCGGGCCCGTTTGGCGGGATCTATGTGCAGCGCACACATCAATTTAAGTAATTGGCCGAGCACGGACGACGCTGACCACAAATATTTCTTTACCCATAGCGGCGCTTCACTACACTGTTACAAGAGTTTACTCTTTTTTTTTTAAACCAATTACATTACCCCTGTAAAAGTTGAACATATGTTTCGGATAGATGTTATTTCACTTTTTGAATTATTTACAGCAGTGATTTCCAAAGTGGTCTATATCGACCTCTAGGGGTCTATGACAACTTGCAAGGGGTCTACGTCAGCAAAAAAATTTGGGGGTCCATGAAATGAAAATGGGGGTCCACGATAGTGGATCTCAACACATACACTGATAGTACCTATTTACTTACATCATACTATCTTATAATATCAAAATGTTTACATTATTAATAAAAGTACCTATGAAGTAAAAAAAATATTATATATGTTTATAAAATTGTGCAAGTTGTAGGATGTTGGTATAATAGATTGGTTTAGTTGGTATAGTAGATACAAAATTTTATTTTGAGTAGTTTAATTTTAAATTCAATTAATAAATATATAAATTAACATGTGTTTTTACTTTAAGTTTTTAACACTAAACTTCACTACAGTTAGAAATTTACAGGAAATCAATATCAGGTAAATAGGGGGTCTACCCATCACGAAAAAACATGGCAAAGGGGTCTACGACACAAAAAAATTTGGGGACCTCTGATTTACAGCAACTGTAAACTCAATGGTAAGATCACGGTCGCTCAAAGAACCATGGATATACTGCTATATCGAGAGTGTAATGAAAATATTTGTAAACGAACAAAAGTAGCCGAAATAGCCCTGTGGATTAGCAAGTCGAAATAGCAGCGCGCAGGCTGTATAGCGCAAAGAACAGATGGCTGCTACAAACGCAGCGTGGCACGTCCATTCACAAGGTGAAAAGGTGACCTTTGTTAAGGTCACTAATAAACTTTGGAGTCCGAATGCTATCAATCGACCTCATTGGAAATCTAAAAGAAGTCTGTTTTACAACAGTGAAAATTTTGCGGTTGAAATAATGATTATGTTATCAGTTAAGTTACAATTTTATATAAAACTAGCTGTTCCCGCAAACGTTGTTTTGCATAAAAAATTGGATTTTAATTAACAAAAAAAATAAGGGTTGATCGTAGAGGGGTGAAAATTTAAGGTTGTATGTATTTTTGTATGCTGTATCATAATAAAATAAAAACCAAAAAAATTGTCTAAAAAATAAAAAATAATTTAGGGGTGGACCACCCTTATCACTTAGGGGTATGAAAAATAGATAGTAGCCGATTCTCAGACCTACTGAATACGCATATAAAATCTGGTAAAAGTCGGTCAAGCCGTTTAGGAGGAGTTCAAGTTCGAACACCGTGACACGAGAATTTTATATATTAGATAAAATCAAATTAAGCTCTTATCATAATCATAGCTCTAGCTCGAAGAATAACTCGGTCTGAAGTGACAGTGAACAAGGTACATCGCTCGTACAATCGGCGGCCGTTAGGGCAGAAAGATTCTCAAGTGGCAGCCACGTGAGGCATACTCCCCTAGATGTACCAGCGACATAGTCAAATTTGTGGAAGGAATCGTCAAAGCGGAGCCTTAGTGGTCACCTATCGTTGGAGAGTAGTACAAATCCTTTCTTTGTTTAAATAGGAAGGATATGTCGTGTAGGTTTTACTCACAAGTCACTAGAGCAGTGATTCTCAAAGTGGTCTATATCGACCCCTAGGGGTCTATGACAACCTGCAAGGGGTCTACGTCAGCGAAGAAAATTTGGGGGTCCACGATAGTCGATCTCAACACATACACTGATAGTACCTATTTACTTACATCATACTATGTTATAATATCAAAACATTTACATTATTTATAAAAGTACCTATGAAGTAAAAAAAATATTCTTATATGTTTATAAAATTGTGTAAGTTGTAGGATGTTGGTATTCGCTTTATAGTCGCAATTCATTTTGAACTTGTAAAAACCTGAGAGTCGCATTCTCAGAGCTTCGCTACCTTGCACTGACTTGTTCAATTCGTCACTCTATAAATACGAATTTGGGACAAATACGTTTATTCGTTTCCTGAATATTGAAAAGTGCTATAAAAATATTTTAAAAAATATAAACAGTATATCACACAAATGTATAAATTAACATGTGTTTTACTTTAAGTTTTTAACACTAAACTTCACTACAGTTAGAAATTTACAGGAAATCAATATCAGGTAAGTAGGGGGTCTATCCAATACGGAAAAACATGGCAAGGGGTCTACGACGACACAAAAAAATTTGGGGAACTCTGATTTACAGCGACTGTAAACTCATTGGTAAGATCACGGTCGCTCAACGAACCATGGATATGCTGCTATATCGAGAGTGGAATGAAGATATTTCTAGACTAACAAAAGTAGCCGAAATAGCCCAGTGAATTAGCAAGTCGAAATAGCAGAGCGCGTAGCAGCGAAACATGGCAAGGGGTCTACGACACAAAAAAGTTTGAGGAACTCTGTTCTAGAGACTCTAACGATAACGCAACGCGACAAAATAACTCGAAACGCGTACCGTGCGAAGCGCTTCAATTTCCGCGTCCGGAAAAACGCGAGACGGAAAATTGTTTTTAACCGGCGCCGATTTACATTCATTCCGCAATCGTAAACGTCGCACCGCACTTTCACTCGCAGCGAGATTTCCATCATTGCTCCGACTTTCCAATACGGATGCGCGTGCGCTGATAAGACGTTTGTTGAGATGCGAGCGTTCCGTCCTATAGACATTTTTTCGATCGCATTGCAAATTCACTTGCCTCCGTCTTTAAATTCTTATGATAAACGCAACCCGTTCTGTCGCATTGTTTCGCGTCTCTCTTCCGCGGTTATGTTTTTCTTTCGACTTTCATTCACATTGTCTCGTTTCTTACCGATCGGATATTGTTTGAGTTGTTTATATTATTATATACGGAATACCGATGACGGCTCCGTGATACGCGCTCGACTAATTTAAACATATTGAAAAGCATCATCGGCAGACATTTGTCCACGTATGGGCCTGTCGCGATACAATTGAAAGAAAAAAAGTCGTCGCTTTATAAATTAAATGTCTTATTAATGAACAAAAATAACTTTAGCTTCTAATGTAAAAATATTTAAGAACAGCATAATCGATAGTGGCGATCTTCGGAAGAAACTTTACCGCTTAGTTACACAGGCAATATAAAAAAAATTTAAAACAATTGTTATTTATTAAAATAGAGAATTTACGATTATTTTAACATCATAAGTAACAAGCTACCACCAGGTCGGAACGCTTATCTGTTGAGAAGACCCCAATCGAACACTCACCAGTTGCTCTTTTAAACGAAATTTAACAATTTCTGATGTGTACATTATAATATCAATGAGTAAAATTATTCGACAAATTTTCATGCATTTGAAACAACAAAAATGCTTGAATGCAACAAGATTTATTCATTAACAAACATTACATTTAGATATAAAACTAATAAAAGGAAGATCTAATTTATTATATATGCGATATAACACTTACAACATCGAATTATTTTAAAACATACCTCAGGGAATGTTTATTTTAAAAGTTACATATAGATAAATTTTTTGTACAAATTATATAGTAAACCTCGTCATAACTTAACATCAGGCGAGACGGATGACAAATTCCTCCCCTAAAAATGTAAATAGTAAAAAAAAGTTTACTGTAAAACCTTCAACTCATGTATTAAAAATGGCACAAGCAGACCTCTTATGTATAACAAAAAAATTATCGTACCCTAAGACGTCATGATTGGAAGTAAATAACACGTTATGTTAAAAACGAAAAATTAATTACTTTTAAAAATATAACAACACTCTTTTGAAGACAAGGGTAGATTGGAGATTATGTATACGGAAGAATATTTTAATTACAAGCGTTTTGGCATTTTTCAAGAAGAATTTGCAGAGATTTGAGGTAAAACTAGAGGAATTACATGTGAGTATGTTGACGTTGGTAAACAGATGGGCCGGTATAGGCTGTGAATGCAAATAAGCTCGGGCAGGTACACACGGGCTGTTAAAGGCGCCGACACACGTGACGCGCCTTGTAACGTTTTTAATTAGCGAATAAATAATTAAAGCACGCGCCGTAAACATTATAAACCAGATGCGAAATTGTAGGAAATTATGTTTCCTAGTAGCAGCGATTTGCATCAAAAAAAAAAACAGGAAATGCATAAGGCGGCGGTATCTGTGATCTGACCAATGCAAAAAAGTTTATTTAACAAAAAAATATACATATTCATTAATTATACAGTAAGGCCGAAGTATGGAAAAATACTAATTAAATAAATAAAAGCAAAATTATTATTAATGAAAATAAAATAAAAGAAGCTGTAAAAGGCAAATTTTACCAGGAATGTAGACGAGGGAAAAATGTGATCGGTGAAAAATTAGAAAAGAATGAGTGAAATAAAACGTGAAGGAGGCAAGAAAAGAGAAAAAGAAATTGTGAAGTAAGAAAAGAGAAAGATTAACACAAAATTGAAGCAAGTAGGGTAAACTAGAAGCCCCCAATAAAAGAGCGGCCATTTAAAATAAAATAAAACTTAAAAAAATTATTCGAAGTATGAAAATGGTATGGCGTCTTTACTTTTATTCTTCACTTCGCCTCTGGTCACGTAATGCTGTATTAGCGATTAGCGCCTTGCATTCCCACGCCTTGTATATTTGAAATGATATTCCAGGAACGTTAATGCTATGTACGTGGTATTCTTACATAGCTGCATATATGGCACTGTAGAGGATTTTTATTTGATCACTGTGTATTATCGGTGATGACTCAAGGTCACCCACAGATCAACGGAGAGGGCTATGCTTGGAGATCACAAATGAGAAGATACGCAGAAGAACAAAGGTTACAGAAGTAGCTAGAAGAATTGCTGATCTGAAGTGGCAGTAAACGGAGCACATTGCTTGTGCAACTGACGGTCACTGGGGAAGAACTGTTTTCCAGTAACGACCAAGAGCTGCTAAAAGCGGCGTAGAGTATATAGGAAAACATTTAATAGAATCAGGCGTTACCTTGCGGAAGTCTATCCTAAGTAAGAAAAGGACCAATATCTAGCCCCCTTCACACATGCAGTGGTAGTCGTGCAACAAAGTGCACCGCCCGCCAGCCCGCTGATTAATGCGTATGCGGCAAACAATGCGAATCACCGTTTAGTGACTCTGTGTTTAGCACTAATCGATGTAAAATAGGTTGAGTGATTTGACGGTGGCAGTTGTGTGATTCGCTTTATTTGCCGCATACGCATTTATCAGCGGGCGGTGCACTTTGTTGCACGACTACCACTGCATGTGCGGAAGTGGCTAAATATTGGTCCTTTTCTTACTTATGTAGGAAAAGTGTTTCATGCGGGCAGCGCATAACAGGCCCTGCAGTAGGCGACGATGATGATCTGCTATCATATCGTTGAAGTATTCCTTCATTAGATTCACACAAACTTTTAATATAGAATCTACATAAGTTTAGTTTGCAGTCATGATACTACATTTATGCTTCTTTTTTTCAGCCGATGGAAGCTCCTGCAAGACATAGGCTCCGATGATCGTCTATATATATACGCATATATACATATATCATATATACATACGTATACACCCAGTGAAGCGCCTACCAACGCACGTCTACCCACCACTCGTGATCGCTACTGAGAAACCTTGCGGCCTCAACGGCAATCGGTTGCACGAATGATTTGCCAATGAAATACAGCCCAAAAACACTTTATTGCACCTATCAAAGTATCCCAAACAAAAAAAAGATTAAAACTACAATTTGGTTTCTCTGTAACTGCACCAGTGCGTCGATCGCACTGTTTTTAGGTTAACAGCTTGTGCAAAGATATCGCTTCGCCTTGCATCGAAGGCCCCTTTATCGAAAACTCGAACACTACACTTAAATAACAATGCGCCATCATCGAGTACACTCACTGAATTTAAATTACTTTCCCGTCGAGTGTATAACACATTATTTGAATTATCATTCCGACAAAGTTTTCTGTTACACAATTTTTCTTGTTGTATAAGATATTTTATTTTAACAGATTCTGGTTGTTTCGAATTGTTGCAAAATCTCGTTGCACCGTACTGAGTATTTTAATAATTATATAAATACTCGAGGTCGAAGTCAGTATATACATTTATAAATCTCAGTGTGTGTGTGTATATACATATATAAGCGTAGTAATAAAATGATGCAGAGAAATTTTTCATTTTAAAATTTTGATAGATTATAGTTTATTCGCATTAAGAAAACAAAACCAACTTTTACTGGTCAATGTGAACATGACCTTCTAATTTTTCTTTGAAAAAATTTTAATTACGATCTCATTGCTCATTGGACATGATGCTTACACGTCACTAATTTTAAACCCAATATTAAACACTTATTACACAATATTTATGTTTTATCTTAAAGGCTTATTTCTATAACACTTTCTGTTTCTTGACCTCTGTGACTTTAGTAATCAAAACAAATACATTACTCTTAATCAACCGTGTACTATAATTACCTTTTGCGATACTGATAAGCCCACGCGGGTCATTACGAAGTTTGATGATACAATCCCGGCTACGTTGAGAACGTTGGCGACAATCCATTTGGCAATAGCTCGATGTAAATCGTACAATTTTATAGAACGTTATGTTCATTAATATTGTTACTTTAATACCTAATAAAATATAATAATTATCATTAGTGTAGAAGGTTTCATCGATACATGAAGTTGTTTATTGGCTGTCCACTGGCTTGTGGACTTGAAAACCTTTCGTATAGCAGATAATAGTAATTCTAAATATAATCTAGAAATTTTGAAAATCTTAACTCTGACATTTTTAAATTATGGCTTATCTAGCAAAAATATAAAAAATTAATACAGGCAATATATAAGAATAATACCTTCATATAGAAATTAGAACGTAATAAAATGCCAAATAAGAGCATAAATATATAAACAGATCCAGAAGGAACGGTGAATGATAAGACGCAAGAAATGAATGAATAAGTAATGGAACAAAAAGAAGAATAAGTGAGAATAATTAAGAAGGATATAAGAAGAGTGAGATGATAAAAATCGAATGTGAATGAATTATTAAATAAAAACTGCATCTTTTAACTCAAGACGATTGTTATACGGGAGGTCCACAATAGCAGGGGTTAAAAAAACAGTGCCAAGAATGGTAACCATTACTCAGCTACATACTGCAGTACAGTTAAACCTACACTACATCGGGGTCCGAGTTCTCGTGGTAAATCCAGTTTGGCCAAGCTGATCTAAGTTGGCGTCATGTTCAATACAATCAAGACTGACCAATCCGAAACCTACACTACAGCGCTAATTTTCAGTAAGCTATCTAGTTATTTATATGTTATTACCGATCTTCACTGCTCGCGACTTTAAAAGTAAAAATACATAAAATTATAAATGCAAGTATATTTACGCCAATTTTCAGTTTGAACAACTGGCAACATTGAAGATTTCTTGAAAACATATATATATATATATAATTAAGCAAGTACAATTGGAATTGTTGTAACATTTTTCTGCTAGACGTATTGGCTTTGTGCAGCTTTATATATATTGAACTCGCAGAAACAGGAGGTCCGCGAAATAAAAAAAATACTTTGGTGTGATCGTATCCCATTTACACCGAAGATCTTCGCACCAAGAGGGACTATACCCGTGGATGTGGTATAATGCTGTGAGTATTGTGTTAAGTTCTGCTAAGTGAAGACTACTCGGCAGTCGGGAGCGACACGAGCCTCTGACAGCCTTCGCTTGAACGCAGGTTTTATGATTGCTTCTACTGTTATAACATATATAGTCTATATCAGCATTTAAAGCTGTTTATATATATTTCTACACGGCTACGAAATGTTCTTCCACTAGTAACAGGCGAGTTATTTGAGAAATCCCCTGAACGCACTGACTAAGTAAAGGCTTCCCGAGGGATTTGAACTTGGACCATTACTTTACCATTCATTTTATATTGGTATCAATATTACAAATAAATAAATAAACATTGATGACGTCATATGTATAATCTTCATCATCCTGCAGTGATTATCACCGTTTGAGTAACTTTCGATCCCAACAACCACCGTTTGCAATAGCGATATGTCACTTTAGACCATGGTTGCACAGACTTATTAAGACTAGGGGCCACTCGGGCAAATCATGAACCGATGGCGGCCCGGCCGCCAGAAGTATAGGTAATTAAATTTTTTTTGGTTTTATTCTGGAATCGAATTCAATATTTTTCGAATGTACGAGAGTATTATTTTTGCTGTCGGCGGGCCGCGGTCTGTGCATCCATGCTTTAGACCAGTGATTCCCAAAGTGGTCTTTTTCGACCCTTAGGGGTCTATGACAACCTGCAAGGTGTCTACGTCAGCGAAAAAAATTTGGGGGTCTATGAAATGAAAATGGGGGCCCACGATAGTGGATCTCAACACATACACTGATAGTACCTATTTACTTACATCATACTACCTTATAATATCAAAACATTTACATTATTTATAAAAGTACCTATGAAGTAAAAAATTATGTTTATTTAATGTTACGTATATTTTACATAACAGATACAAAATTTTATTTTGAGTAGTTTTGTTTTAAATTCAATTAATAAATGTATAAATTAACATGTGTTTTTACTTTAGGTTTTTAACACTAAACTTCACTACAGTTAGAAATTAACAGGAAATCAATATCAGGTAAGTAGGGGGTCTACCCAACACGGAAAAACATGGCAAGGGATCTACGACACAAAAAAGTTTGGAAAACTCTGCGTTAGTTCTTCTGCAGATATAATCATTTCTGATTACATCTATCAGCAAAACTCCGAGAATATGCTCAAACACAAATGCAAAGAGTATATAAATGAAAGACAAAGAAGTGCAATGAGGTTTATTGCAGCTCTACGGGTGAACTGAAAAAAAAAGCCATAACGTCGCCGCCAACGGTGTATTGGGGGCTTAAACGAAATCGAAAGTTTAAACAGATGTATAAATACCTTTCACTCGCTTATGTAATTCGATACTGTGAATTTTAAATGAATCCAACTCCATTTATAAGCAATTTATAATTGTTATTTTCAAAAATTACAATATTTTAAATTTATTCATTTTGATCGATGCGATAAAAGCCAGTCCTCTTACGCCACGATATTACCTAAACAATTTAAAACGTTTAGGAATACGATTTTGAATCGTTGGGGCCGTAGTGCTGAAGTGGAGATCACGGATAGTCAAGCGCAGCATGGAACGTGGTCAACCCACAAGTTGGGCAGACGACCATGTCTTTCCCAACCCGTTTTATTACAAATCTATGGTGCAGACCATATCCAGCACTGGGCGTTTTAAAACAGATGATTAAAACCATTATGACGATTCACTTATATCAAAAACTCAATACTAAGCCCGATAATAAAAATCCTTGAGAATAATCAATTGTTGAAGACAATAGATAGACAATGATGTAACGACCTTTTCAGACACGCTGTATTTATCATTAAAATGTTTTTACTCTTTCACCTTGTTAAATAACATTACATAATTCAGTTTAAAAATATATGTTCTTATCTGTGTGTATTTCGTGTTAATCTCTTGTACAAATATACACTTGTTATTTTATGCGTACTGCATTTATACCGCAAAATGGTCTGCCACATTCCAAAAGAAAAAAAAATCAAAATGAGATATTGATTCAAATCTTTTAAAGCTTTTACACCGATACGTCATCACCCTGTATGTTACACTAAAAGTAGTCTTAGTTAAGTTCATCAAAAAAAAAATTAGAGATAGCAAGATTAATATTCCGGAAGTTATATGATTCGTACAGTAACCACAAGTTCAGTGTGACGTTGTGTTTGCAACGTGTTCGACCTCAATTATCAATGCTCATAACTCATTTAGAACCAGTCGTACGGCCTCTGAGAAGGTTAACCTCTCGACTCAGATCGCAGACCTCATCTAGTCCGCGATTTAGCAAACTGTCCGGTATGTGGTGAGCTTGTCCGGCACCACATCGTCCACGCACCAATTGCAAGTCTTTTTTAACAACACTAAGACCTTTCGATATTTTGCCAAAATTTAAAAATCGAACGGATTCTGAAATTGTCGTTAGATACTAAATTTGATATTAATAAAAAGCTTTTAAATTAAAAAAAAAAAACTACTTTATTTTTCTTACTCCACCCCCCCCCCCCCCTCTCATACACATTCATTCGCTTTTGGAAATAGATGTAATTGTTGGTTATATGTATAATAAAGTTCGTAACATATATGTAGTACTATTTTTTATATTTGTTTATCTGCAAAAACACTTAAATTATTTAAAACAGTGATAGTTACAAATAATAAAAATAGACAGTATTCTCCCAGTTTTCGTCTTCAAAAATTAAATAAATCATTCATATCACAAGGTATACGTATGTACAATGATATGCCATAATCAATTTCAGTTTTGTCACAAGAGAGATTTAAAACCAAAGTTTAAAAAAACAAATATCGGAAAAGGGTAGTATATTATCGTATCCAAGAATACTATACTGATGTTAATACGTGGAATTAAATGTTGATGCTCAATCAGGAAGCTAATTATTGTCGTGCACTCTTTATAAAACTATATTTGTAAAGAGCAACTGTTGAGTTTCTCGCCTGCTTCGCCAGAACTGCCTTCCGAGTCGGTGGTAGCTTACCATAGAGACAACATGTCTGTATATAAACAATACAGAAAAAAATCCAGGTATCGATGGACAAGATTGTTTGATACCCTGCAAAACTATTTACTCATGTAAATGTATTGAGTACTCGAGACAAAGTATGCAATACACATTATTCGTATATTTTCCGAAATTAGCACGCAATTGTTCAATTTCCACTGGCCGGGAGTCTCGTATCTCCGGCGCAAACAATACGGGGGCCGGCATTTCGACCTCTGATAAGTGTCTTTAAATAGCCGATTATGTGCTCTGATCTGTTCACATTGCACGGTCTCCTTTTATATATATATATATATATCTGTTTTATGGTTTTTTGGGACCTCCTGTGCATCCCTGCTATGAAGATGTCGCTGGATGCAGCACAAGACCAGTCATCATGACAACCTTTGTGGAGGTCTATACTGTTTATAGCCTGATTTGATAACGTATTTCAATAAGTCTTTCTAATCAAGGGTATGCTTAGGCTTTCTCCACGAGATCGAATCTGGAATGAGGAGATATATAGACGAACGAATTTGGTCATTGGGCCGACTATATAGCATTCAGAACAGAAGGTCAATATGACCCTTAAGATTCTAGAGTTGAGACCGCGGACCAGCAAGCGAAGAATAGGATGTCCATTCACAAGGTGAACAGATAACTTCAGGTCGTCAGAAAACACACAAATTATTTGATGAAAAAATTGGATTTTTCCTTTTATAGTCTGTGTATATTTGGGAATATACATCATATTGTTACGTACTGTGGGTTCAGACGAACACCTCAATAGTCGCAGTGTTTCCCAATATGGGGCCCATGCCCCACAGGGTAGCAAATTGATTGTTAACAGGGGGCAATTCGAAAATGGACTTAACACTAGTTTAACCCTATCACTTTAATATTGACATGATGTATGTTACATAAGGAGGCCGAAGAATTTTAGAAAGGCTTAGGTGGGGCAAGGCATAAAAAAGGTTTAGAGGGTTCTGTAACTTGTGCTTTGTAACAATATGTTAATGAAATGTGCCAAGAATCAAATTAAGACAGACATTTGGTACTATTAAGTAAACCCGAGTAGGAAGCACCAAGCTTTTGCTGACTAGCGTCTTGTCTCTAGTGATTGCTGAATGAAATTTACATTTACAATGATAAAACATCAAATTAAAAATGAACCCTTTCGCAGGGTAGTTGAAAATAATTTAATGTTTAATATAAAAACTCTGTGTTTGGCACTAATCGGTGTAACATAACTCCTGGAGATGCCCCGTGGTGGGGTGAAACACGTGTTGTGTGGTTTGGCGGTGGCGGTTGTGTGATTCGCATTGTTTGCCGCATACGCATTTATCAGCGGGCTGGCGGGCGGTGCACTTTGTTGCACGATTACCACTGCATGTGCTGAAGTGGCTAAATGTTGGTCCTTTTCTTACTTAGGATGGACTTCCGCAAGGTAACGCCTGAATCCATTAAATATTTAATATAAAGGTAATATAATTCCCGATCCGCGCCAGCTGACCGCGCCCGTTGCCCGCATGGCGGAAGTGTCGATTTGACCTTTTACTCTTCGGTTCGCCACAGATCACAGTTATATACGCGTTTCATATTGTTACAGCAAATCGCGATGTAGTGCTAATCACATAGACTTATATCCCTGTTCATTTTGATACAAACTTACTGGTATAATTACCTTATTATTATTTATCGCTTCATTCTTCCATTTACATATATTTACAGATATACTTATGTACAATAAAATTTCATAATTTATAAGCGATACAAAAAAAAACATTATTGACTGTTAATGTGTGGTATCAAATTTCAAGCACTCTTTATAAAACAATATTTGTAATGAGCAACTGTTAAGTTTCATGTTTCACTAATCGGTGTAACATAACTCCTGAAGATGCCCCGTGGAGGGGTGAAATACGTGTTGAGTAGTTTGGCGGTGGCGGTTGTGTGATTCGCATTGTTTACCGCATACGCATTTATCAGCGGGCTGGTGGGCGGTGCACTTTATTGCACGACTACCACTGCATGTGCGGAAGTGACTAAATATTGGTCCTTTTCTTACTTAGTGACAACAATGTCGACATTTTATGTTGAATCGAAAGCGCTTGTAACAGCATATTCGAATAAAGAATATTTTTATTTTGATTTTACTTAAGCTTACTCTTAAAGGAAAGGAACAAATAGCCAGTTGTTTCACTAATCCATAAATTACTTTTCAAATAAAGATTTGGGGAAAGTGATTACAAAAAAGTAACAAACAAAAATTTTCGTCGACTCTTACTTTGTCTTTCATTCTCCTAGCTTAATTTTAAGTTCAATGATACAATTATTTGGTACTACAGACACACGATAAACACAAGAAATAAAAAAAAACTCGTAACGCCTAAATTTCTTGTCCAAAAAGTTAACAAATCAATATAGTTCCTCAAGATATCTACGATATCTTCTTTTTCTTAGTTTTAAATCTAAAATCAAAAATATACTATTAATTAAACCTTATTATAGTATTTATGACTTTCTAGTTGATCAAAAAGTGTTAGTCTTTGTTGACTCATTTACAAGGTTGATACTATAACGTATATAATACCTGGCGATAAATATTGCACATCGACTTTCGGAAAGAGAATCGGCTAATTTCGGCTTCGTAGAGCGTTATCTCTGTCGCACGAAATACAAATAAAAGTCCGGTATCTATAAGGAGCTGTTAAAACAAGTATTATTTGCTTCTTTTGATAATTATTTTTATTTTATTTATATCCAGGTACTGTACATGAAACATTATTAAATTTCAATTAAACAGGCATCTGTTGAGTTTCTGGCTCTTCTCGACAGATTAGCATTTTAAACCAGTGATGATTTTCTACTAATAATGTTAAAATAATTTTATGACTTTAAAGTGCGTTTAAATGACTACTCTAGAAATAAATTTTAGAATTTTTATTTATAGAAATTCTCTGCTCATGTTCAACAGTGGACGTTCGAAATAATGATGATGAACCCTGCATGAACGCAAGTGATGAACGGATTTGTCTACCAACCGATTATTCACGACACTTGTTCGTTATTCGATTGTATTTCATGTTATTATTTTAATATGAAACGTATGTACATAATCATTTCTCCTTCGTAATTATATATGGCACTATACTCGCATATGAGAATACAGTTTTATACGGAGTTTCACCTTCGCGCAAGCTATACAAGGTCCGAGAACAGCTTGCCGCTTGCCGCGCGGACGGCGTTAGTACAGATGTGTATCGAAACCTATTTCTATACATTAAATCGTTATAAAAGTAAACTTAGAAACAACTACATAGTTTTGAATCCTTACGATCCTCCAGAGAACACTGGAATTATTTTCATTTTAATTTACCAAAAATACTCATGGACCATGTTCATATTGAGGGGGTTAAGGAAAAATATGTATTCCGCCATTTTGTATCGGCGGCCATCTTAGATTTATAATGTTATTGATTTTATTACATTGTATTGTCATCTAAATTAAATGTGTGTACCAAATTTCAGATCAATCTGACAACGGGAAGGTGCTTAAATTTCAATTTCTAATTTTGACCCAAATAAATAAATTCTGTACGGGTCGAACTAAATAAAACCGTTTAAAAACAAAAACATTTGATAGTGGCCCATTGCAAGGTATATGCCTCCCTCAAAGATATCTATGGGAGGATATTAATCGCCACACTTGGCAGGCGGGTTGGAAATTGCAGTTTGCATTCTCTGAAAACTAGATATTGAACATCATATAATTAATGCAAAAATTGTGAATTATATAAAAACACCTAATATACGACTGCATGTCTGTCTTTTACCACCGGCTGTATGTTGATGTATGGCACACTCTGTCTAAAAATCAATGGTTACAGAAATATTAACCTAATTATATGTTAGAAATTTAAAAAAAATTCAAAATTCAGATTACTATATATTCAATTATAGTTTACTATCTGTCCTTGTAGATTTTATACTTCCAGAAGTTATTGCCCTGTCGCATTACAATTAAAAAAAAAATAATGTGACATATTTCAGAATAAACACTATACAGGTGATTGGAGGGTGTAGTTTTAAGTTTTTGCTGATACATACATTCGCCACTTTATAGCTATTACACCTATTAATCACCCTGTAAATCACATCACAAATTTAGTTCAACAAAGCTTTATTTGAATTATACATTTTCCAAAAAAAAAAAAAAAATTTCTTGGGCACAAACTGGCTACCGATAATAAGGTATAATTCCAATCAATACCTCTCCATTTCGAAAGAGACGCCGGAGCGGAAGCTCTAACTTAATTTTACACGAAGACGAGGCTTAATTGCGTCAACCGTTCCAGCTTAATCGGTTTTGCAGAAGGCTGTATCTCACAGCGGAGCAAAAACCACCCTTTTGCGTTCACGCCGACTTCCTTTGGCTTTAAATTTATAATTAACATCCAATTATTAAAGCTAGATTAAACACAAGTATATTTAGATATATAATAGCATATATGTTGAGTTTTCTTAATGTTTTTTTTTTTATATTTAAAACTTAATAATAAATTTTACTTAGTCTTAATTATATAAAATTGAAATAAGGTGTAGTACCGTGTTGAAAGTGTACTCGACACGAGTTTAACTCTATCGCTTTGATATAATAATATATATTTGTTACATAGGGTTGCGTGAGAAGACTAAAATTGGAATGGAAATAAAATGGTACATAAAAGGTTAAACAATAAAAAGTCAATTTTCGATGCAGATACGGGCGGTAGACATCTATTTTCCCAAATAAAAAAATCGCTTTCAACTTTTCCAATCTTTAATCATTATAGTAATCTTTTCATTAAAAATAATTGCAGGTAGATTGAAATCAACAAAGTTTAAATTTGAGTAAATGTAAATAAACTCGACTCGATTCTTTTCGATTTTGAGTGGAGCCGGTAACGATGTAGACGTGTGTCGTGTGTGCCGTCCGCTCGACGACTACCATTTGCGGGTAGTGTCACAAAAATGTTACAAAAAATAATTAGTGTAAAAAATAATAATTTTCACCAAGAAGCATATATCATTAATCAAATGATTCGCGTTTAAGTTATTTCTCTATTCGAATCATCTATAATGATCGTGGCTTCATTTGGAAGCTTACAGTCGATAAATGAACCATGGAGAGCTATATTCGAGATTCTCTACGATATAGACTCAGAAATGAGGTCATAGATATAGGCCTAGTGAATAAGGAAGTTATCGGCAGAGAACAAGCCATATAGCGCGCAGAACTGAGATGGAGTCTTAAGGTTCTGGAATAGAGACCATAGACAGACAAGGGAAGTATAGATTGACAACCTCATTAAGGTTCAACCGCTGTAGTTGGAAATCTGTGGAGGTAGGTCTATGTACATCACTAGACATCGTACCATTTACATGACTATAGACCAGAAAATAAAAATATTTATAAATGTTTTATTACTCAGAATTTTCATCAAAGCATTGTTCAATTCAAAGAGTATCCAAATCCTCAATCTACACACTATATACGTCGTGTTGCTGTCGATAGCTCTTTGTTAATGTGTCGATTCTATCGCGCGGTGCGCCTTTTATACGTTTACGCGGGGAAACTACTAGCGCCATCTGTCGACGTCGGCCGAAATTTGTGCTCCGAAATATATATATATACCGTCTAACTGACAGGTCTGTCGAGTCATAACAATTCGTATAGAATAAATTGTCAACATTACTGACATTATTCAAATTTGATAGGTCCCAGCCGACCAAGGGTGCGTCGCATTAGCGTCTGTCAAACCGAGGATTCTCGGCGTATTTCTTATCGAGTCACGCTGCCGGTGATCACGGAAACGAGACACTTCGGACCGATAATACTGTCCGCCTTCGTTATTCCAACAAAGGGGAGTAAGACATCCATTTGTATAGCTGTAAAGGTGTCATTTACCATCGCTTGAAGGTCGAATTCGATTTCCAGGATTAATTATATCTAATGTTTCGTTTTGCGACATACATTCATGACTTCTAGCAGTAAATGTTTTTAAAAGACTTTTTAAGTTATAAAATGCTTCTGAATAAATTTCTCCCACTAAGTTTGTAAAAATAATTACAATGACCGATTCTTTGTTCTCACATCAACACCAGCATTGCCAACACAGTGGTAACTTATTCGTGGACTGACTACATTCACCATGCAATGCGTCTTCGTTGACTCCATCACCAAGCACAAATACGTGGAGAAGTCATAATAAATCATCCTGTATATACGTGCATCTATGTAAAGTCAGATTTACAAGGTTAATTAAAACTAAACGCCAAGTAAATCGACCTACCCAAGAATAACGGTACCATTTGTTAAAACGGTGGGAATAAAAATTATAGTATCGGTCAAGGTGGACGCTGGGCTTCGTGGCAAGATATAGACATACACATCTGTGTGTTTTAACTATGAATTTACACCCGTATGTATTTTCGTTTAAATCATATGTAATAATCATTTCGAAAGTATAAAACTTTCAATCAACTACATTATTCACGATAACAATCGAATGTAATTACGTATCGCAACATAGGCATGCTTCCGTCATATCATTAGCCGCATTGAGCGCTTAGAAGATCGACCTACTCGCTCGTATTGAATCATTACTACAAGGTACGGACGGCGCAATGCGATCGTGCGCGCGGCGCTGCGTGCGCCTGCGCCGGTGGACACGTGCGCCGGTGCTGTCGCGGAGAGCACACACGCCCGTCGCGTGTGCCCACACCGCACGCACACACACCGCCGCGCGCACTTATGCACCGAACGGGCACGGCCGGAGATAACGCAAGGCCGTCTAACTGGTTGAATGATCTCCGTCTATTTACGTCTCAATAACAACATCGAATTCCAATTGACAATTGTACGAAAGGTCGCATTACTCATATGTCTCATTTTATGCTTTTTTGGTTCCGAGGGTTAAAATCTCGGCTTAAAGCGCATGGACCATACGTTTGATACTATATATAAATAATGACATATCTACGCTCCAATCACGCAGGTTGATTGAAGATAAATGTCAGGGGGATCGGAAAGTTATGTCGCTTTCTTAAGTTATATTCACACGACTACATTTTTAAAAAGCTTTATTTCTAATCAACAATATATCCACTTTCGTTATCAGACCTTTGATACCAGCATCCTTTTGCCATCTAGTATATATATTTTCAATGCCGGAGCGATAAAAAACAATCGGTTTTTCTGTAATATATGTCGACAGAAACGACATTACTTTCGTGTCCCCCAAATATATATACAAAGCTCATTTTGAAATTTAAAACAATTTCATCGCTACATTCCAAGCTCTTGTTTAAGGAACATATGTGGTTAGGTGTTGCGAATGCTAGCCACTATTAGCACAAGTGACTTGACTTGACGGCGCATATTTCTGCTCCGACGTCACACGCCAATGCGTGCTTGTCAAATTAGGCTTCCCTCGTGACCATCCCTCGCTAAACATTATCTACACAAGAGGTTCCCAGGCTCATTTTCTCATAGATCAGTTTCAAAACGTTCCACACGTTCCAAAAATAGTTTTATATTTTGAGTGAATGATAAAGCTGGCTAATTCACTTCTTTAACACATTCGCGACAGGGTGTACCACTGGTGGTACATTCATGTCTGTCCTATAGGAGGGGACGACCCACCGGTGGTACACACAGAATTGTCCCATCAGGCGGGAACAGCCACCGATGGTACACGCCGGTGTCAATATAATAAAAAGGTGATTATTGTAATTAACAAATTTATTCACATATTTATAAACATTAAAGAATTATTCCTTTTTATGAATTTCGTCCGATGGGATCGAGCACGAAAAGAAGCCCGCCCTACAGTACGGCCAGTGAATTCAGGCTTCGTCGCGAGCGTGTTAAAACTCTCTTTTTATGGCCCCCGCTATTGCCCCTATCTTATTTATGGGACAGGGACGTTTTTATCTTTTAATGATTTACTTTCTTTTTTTTTATTTCCATGCTCTTCTGACATACTTTACATTATCTATCTTTCTTCTAATTACATTCTACAATTTCTATCTTTCTTTTCCTTACTTTCTACCGTTCATTCGTCGCCTCACTTCCTTAGCCTCGTTCCTTACGATCACAGCTTTTGGTTATCACATTATTTTTACTTTATCTTATCTTTTATTTTACATTTTATAATATAGTTATTTTATATTTTATCATAGATTACATAGTTTTTGTTTTATTTACTATATAATTATTTCTTATTGTTTTTAACTCCTAACTGTATAAGTTTTGTCTACATTCATCTTCTATTAATGAGACGATGGTTTCCTCACTTATTTTTTTACTCAACATGCATTCAAAATCGTACCGAAATCCTCCGAACGCGGGACAGTGGGCTACAAGGTGGACCACGGTCTGGTCCACAGAAGCCGTTAAAGTGAGAGATGATTAAGCTATAAACAATCACCCTATATATCAAAATTAGTGCTTCAATGTTTATACATGCCTTGCGAAGGTATCAAAATTATCGGTAAATATTTTCCATAGCTAATTTGTCCAAAATATTTTATTACTCCACGCTTGGTTCACAGAAGCTGTTAAAGCTCTTACACCTATAACCAATCACCCTGTATATCAAAATTAGTGCTTCAATGTTTATACATGCCTTGCGAAGGTATCAAAATTATCGGTAAATATTTTCTATAGCTGATTTTTGTTTTTGACGTCCAAAATATTTTATAAAAGAAAATAGATTAAATCATTACTCGTGTGACCTTTTGTACAGTCGAGAACACATATCCAATTAACATCGGATATACTATATATAATAGAAATCTGTTTACGTATTACGCACGCAACTGTACAGTGTTCCCTTCAACAATCACCTCGTCACCGTGTGATTCGAATGTGATAAGCGCTTTGTCGGATGACTTGATCGCTTCACATACACAATCGTCTTTTGATATTCGTTTGTTTTGTATGACATCAGGGAACGACAAAAGGTCGTTTGTCCCGACAACAAAAAGCTGTCACCTTGACGCACCGGCCCGGGTGCTGCGACACCAGCACCAACAGAACAATGCCAACTGAAGCATGACGTCCTCTCCGTGACAAATCGTCCTGTGCTTTTTTTAATTTTGAAGAATAAACTTATTTATTCCACGCTAAACAATGCATACATACTTAAATATATATATTCACCTATATTATTTTACTCATACATACTGTTGGCGAGGGTCTTGACTGCATAAACGGATTAAATCAATTCAAATGATGCTGGAAATTTAAATATAATTTCACAAAACTAGGTAAGAGTAAATTGAATAGTAACAATCGACTTTTCCAAAACAACAGCAAATGTAGGACGCCTAAATATAAAAAAAAAAACATAAAAATATTAAAAAGATTTATACGGCCCAGTCAATCATTAACACATACATTTTTAACTACATTATATTATATATACATATTAAAATATAAATATACATGTATAATTTGTGAAACATGATAAATACTTGCAATAAAAATACTCTCTGCTCCTAAATTACGTCTAAAAGTTAAAGGTGAGTTTTGTAACTCAAACATTTGACAACGCGGTTTAACCTGTCAACTGCCTATGGACACATATAACACGTGATTGCATACGGCTCAGATTAGCACAAAACGAATTAGGCTACATCGCATCTAATATTCTTAAAAATACAGTTTAAAATCGCTTGCCCTGGATATACTACACACCACAGGACCATAAACAAATTTATTTCATTCACAATTTAACCCTTAATAGCCTATAGTTTCAATTTTGATACCAATTTTCTAAACCGAATGTTCACATTACTATTAGTTTTTTTATAGGTTGGCTATACAAATTTTACTGCTGTATAATATTCTTTCCAACGAAATTAAAAAAAAAAACTATTTTACCCTTCATCTAGACCCTCAAGCAAGCACAGTAATATTAAAAAAAAACACTTTCGTAGATCAGGCTATTAAGGGTTAAAAAAAAATATTTCCGACACAGACAGGCGCCATGTTGCACAATTCCCGGCTAAAGAAAGATTAAAAACGAAATTATTTGATTGCAAATTTTTGAAAACGCCCTGAGACAAAGTCATACCAACACTAAACATGTTTTTGTGTGGTTTTTTTGCATGAAAATTTATCTGTGCGGTATATGAAAATTACAATAAAATCGGAACATTCAATTGTGTTAAGAAAATATCAAGTGTCAAAAAATTGCAGGTTTGTATATGTACATACATTATATTTACATATATATTTCATCACACGCATGTCCAGATATGCCGTTATGTTTATTCTGTGGTAGTAGCCGACTTACCTCATCTTTGTTTTGTTCAACAAAACAATTTTTTTATTCGTATCTCAACTATCTCTTGTTTCTACGTGAAACTTTTTTTACGCGTTCTCTATGTACCGCATATTAAATACTTTTTAAACTATAGCTTTTTAGTTTTTTTTTTTTAATTTTCTGCTGTCTACCAAAAAACGAGGTTTTACACTTAGTAAATTAATTACTAAAAAAGTTATACGTTGATGTTTTGTTTTTAGTCGTAAGTTACCGTCAAGTTTAAGTTATAAATAAGCTAACGATGACTTAATTGCTGGGCTCGGTGCAGTCGAGTCACAAGATAGCGCGGCCCGCGGTGTGAGTCAAGAGGCGCGGGCAGAGCGGGCAGCGCAGGGTCAAGAGCAAGGCCGGCTGGCGCCCGGAAGTATCCTAATCAATGGACGCTACACGCCTTACGCTTGGTTGTAGTAAAAACTTTAAACTTGACAACGGGGCGCCACTAGCGCGAACAAAGCTTACGTTTTGCAAAGTACCATTGGCACTAAAAATTCAAATGTCTCAAATATACTTTTCTACATAACTGTCCACTGCTGAAGGAATATTTCTACAAATGTCACTATTTTTAAATCTTTTTCCTGCCATGCCCTACCGTAGTCTTTCTAAAATTACGCCCTCTTATGTAATACATATTTTTATATTAATGCGAAATGGTTAAACTCGCGTCGAATCAACAATCAAATTGTTCCCCTATGGGACGTCGACCTCACGTTGGGAAACACTGCTCTAGGCTTTATCATTCCTAAGATATCATGAAGAACCAATACATATCATTTATATAAGCTGACCGATTTTTAGTGTTAAAAGCTATAAAGGTATAAATTAATGTATGGTACCCTACCGAAGAATCAAAGGATTCAGAAATAATAAATAACGTAATGATATTAAAGTGCGGGTCGCATTATCTATTTATTTAAACACTCTTTCTAACACTTAATCTTTTAGGCGATGCAGAGATAAATAAATAAAAATAAGTGAAACAAATTAATACTACTACATATTAAAAAAAATTGTTTACTGTCTGTCCCTTCAGACTTTGAAATACCCAAAGTTACTGGCCCATCGCATTCTAATAGAAAAAAAAAAACATTAAGTGATCGCCTTATTGTTTTAATGTCCTAACAATAAACAATAATTACCCGCATTACTCATTATTACCATTGTACGCCATTTTTTTACGTTTGATTACGCCCTAATTACTTTCGGTTTCAATTGACCGCAATTGTTTCAGGATGTGTTTGGAACCCTTGTAGCTTTATGACAATGCCATTACCCCTATAAGTTGAATCTGATTATAGTTTCTATAAAATTACTTGAATTAAAATATATAAATACTTGCATTATTCTCACGTCATTAACAATCAATATTAACTATTTAAAGTGAAGAATAATATAATTAAAATTCTCGTTTATTTATCACGACTTTATTAACCTGAAAATTTGTCTGATAGTCCTCAGAGACAATTGTAACAAACACTTTGAAATGATAACAATATGCAAAGATCTCAAGTACAACAAGAAACTCAATAAATGAATACTCATGCTCATATTCCGACCACACACCAACACACAACTAACCTACAATCATTTTAATCACTAAGTATTTCACAGTTCAATATATCCACTTTAATGCAATGCATGTCAATCAGCATTTAAATTTTACGACTGTTGATAAAAAAAACCATCGAAAACATTTTATCGACATATTTTTACAACATATACAATCAGAATTGTATCAATTCTAAAAAATGTATAAAAATGCAACATTTACAATTAATAATTTCTAAGCAAAAACTTTGACATTATATAAATCCATAAATTATGATACAAATTAGTATATACGCTTAAATATGATCAAATTTATTAATACATTAACATATCTAAATGTGAACCTCAATCGAATTTCACAATGCAACAGGTTTTTTAAAATACCTGGACCATTTGTTATGACAGTTACAAAAATTTATTGTTCATGGAACTGCATGTGTAGCAAACAACATTATTAAATACATTTTATATGTCGCATTCAACATTATTGTGGGCAGCAAAACTTCATGGAGATATATATAAATTTGGTCTTGTCGCATAAAAGTATTTTTTATAACTGAACACCATAATAGATTCTCAGAAACTCTATAACAAAACTTGTTATTATATCTAACAGTATCTGTCTAAAAATGCAATGTACCATAACCTGGCATCTCTAATACTCTGCCTCTGGTGGCAGGGGACATATTCTTAACAAACATCTGTTTATAGTTATGCCTATAATATGAGACTGCTTCTCACATATCATTCCAATGTATGGGGGAAAGCATCAGGGTCATTCACCTGGGGACCTTTCCGAAATTGCTGGCGACCGTCTGCTGGGATTTCTAGAGTTGAGTTACATAATCTGATATTTTTCTATATATTTATATATATATATATATATATAAAAACTAAAGGTACATAACACCATGGAATTTGCGATAGCATCTTTCAAGTTATTTGAAGTTTACAAAATCGCTGCCTCCAAGCCTATCTAATATTTTCCAGTTTTCACTAGAACTTCTTTACATATTACTGTCATGATGACAATGGCACATTTCAACAAGTCTAAATTCAATTAGGTAAGTTGTACGGATAAGATATTTGCAATTTTCATGTCTTACTGTTGTTACTTGAGTTTTATTCTGCATGCATTAGAGTTGAATATTCTTTGACATATTCTACTAATTATCCTAAGACTTAAAATCTTTAAGAAGTCTAATATCTTCCATTAAAGCTAAATATGAGCACTAGTGTATATATATTTGTATTATATTATGATGGCAATCCTAGAAATTGAATGGAACCTGTTCTGGCTTGCCAAGTCAAACTTGGTATAATATTAAAAATGTTTTTGAATGTGTAACAGTAGAAATGACCCACATATTTAAAAGTTCACTCTTTCAACATGATTTGAATCGCTGCAAACAAGTTTAATTGAAAACAAATTTAGATGTCTTTACTTCTTAAAAACATCTAAGTATACAGGTTGATTATTTATAGGTTTAAAAGCTTTAAATGTGTGAATATATAGGTCATTTATTATCAAAAAGATTTTACACATATTTTTTATCATCTTCTATAAAGTCTTCACTCACAAACTTTATTGGCATGTGTCAGACATGTGACAATAACTTCTGGCAGTATAAAGTCTCTAAGGACAAATAGTAAAAAATAACTCATTCACATATATAACCATATAATCTGGCTATATTAAAGTCTAAATCTATATCAAATTAAGGACAAATATGGAATCGGTCTTCTGCCCTACCCATACCATACTGTTTCATAATTTTTTGTATTACCTATCTAATAGAAAAAGTTAAATATATACTAATTTTGTCTATTGCACACTTCACTGTACCTTCCGTTTATTTCAAAGTTAAATATAAAAGAAAAGAGATAGAGACAAGACATAGATCGCTCATATATTTCCAGCAAGGCCTGTTAGGATCTGCCTGCATCCAGCATCAGATGGTTCTAAAAAGATTTTCATTAGACCTTGAGAGTCGACCATCTATGCTTTGGTTGCCCATCTGCTGGTATATATATATAATTTGCATTGACTAGACTGGATTGCCGGTGTCTAAAAACTATTGAACTATATATTAAGTGTAAATAAAAGAATGGGCGTAGTTGAAAACGAAGTAATCTGGTAATATCTATTGTCATAATTTTTGCCTATAGACGCCCACTACAACACAAAGACCTACTCAAAAGATGTCTATGGAAGAATAAAACATAATCGCTACACTTGGCAGGAGGTTTAGCAAACGCCATACTGGTATTAGATCGCAGAAGACACTGCTGCCAATCCTATATAATTAATGCACAAAGCATGAATAACACAAGATTGTATCCTGGAATTGAACCCGTGACCTATGATGTAGTCTCAGACCTATACAATTGCTCTACCACAATAATGGATTATAAACATAATTTTTTTTATTTTCATATATTATTTAGTTTTAGAGAAAGTATATGGCAATTCAATACAAAAGTTTTCCTAAATTTGTTAAAACTACATATAAGTTACTTTGGAAAAATCTAAGTATATCACAATGTCTTACTGTCCGAGGTATTGTCTGCTATCTATTCAGTTACAGACAAAAATATAAGACCTGCAGTATATCCATGTCAATGGGCTGAGAACAGGCAAAATGCCAATGCAAACGCAATAGATATTCAGAATGCAGATAGAAATTCAAATTTACCTGCCAACCGAATAGCAGATAACATCTATTTCTGCATCTCTACTTTGTTAAAAATAAATATAGATATTTATTTTAGACACTAGCTGATTTAGCGAATCAGTTATAATTTTATTTCACCTTACAGATTCATGGTGATATTTGACAAGAGTATAAATATAGTTTATATTACAGGATATCCTTGTTGAATTAGTAATTTTTTAATTACCAAAAAGTTTAGACAGAAAAATAATGACTTCTTTATTACATGACAATACTACTTATCGATTTAAATTAATATTTAACTAAGTTTACACCTCACATCTGGACTTATGACATAGGTTTCGCATACATGTCACAGAAGCATTAAGAAAACAATTAAATATCATTTTTTTAATGAAAATGTTACACTCTCGCCATTCTGTTTTTTGACCGTCACACATATTTTCGGTGATATCTATATATCTTCTCATACAGTCTCCTTTTAGATAAAAGACAAGCATTTAAAGCTTTTTAATCCATTGACTTCCAGAACCCTCATAGATATATTTATACAGAAGGCATTAAAATAAGTAATAATAATAAAATTGAAATCAAACAAATCCTTACTATGATTTTTTCCAAACTATTCTGATTTAACTTTGATTGCTTACTAAACTTAAACACTAACTTTTAAACTTTCACAATTACTTAGTTTAATCTAGACTCTATATTTTTGATATGCTTTTTGATTTGTTTTTGATTAGTTTGATTTAAAATTACATTTAAGACAACATTCATCAACATTCATCTTTTAATAAATTACTAAACAATTTCTTGAATTAATCCCTATCACAAGAAATATATAATTCTCAGTATTGAATTTTTCAATGTTCATAAGTAAATCTCTTAAAAGCAGATAAGTGTCTGGAGCATCTATTTTGAAAATTTATGTTCTTCACTATGTCAATTGTATATTGCGAGTTCCCTTGTTAGAAAAGTATCAACAATATTTAGTTTCGCACTAGAATATACTATATTTATGAATCAAATTATTTATTTAATATATAAACGACTAGTGCACCTGTGACTTTATCTGCATGAAATTTAACATATAATTATTACTTTGTTTTTGTTTTTATTTAAGAAGTAAAAGTAGCTTATGTTACTCATTATTACATCGGCTATGTATCAGTATAAGTTTCATCAAAACTGGTCCAGCCATAATACCCCTCTTTTTTGTAATACAAGCAAATTAAACATTTTTATCTACCTAATAAAGTATAGATGTTAATCATAACATTGGATCCATGAAAAACTTTCTAAAGTTAAACAGAAACTTTCAACTAAATGGATACAATTTTATAGACATCATAGTTAAAATATTATTTACCTATAATGTAAATAAAGTTTTAAAATAATGTTTATATTACAAATAAATTATAGTATTTATAGAAGTTTCCAGTGAACTAGATGTAGAAATCAGTTTCACTGTATAATGAGTGAAATCTATTTAATGAAACTATAATAATCATTAAGCCATCAGTTAATTACATGTCATTAACATACAAATGTAAACAACTTTGAAAGCTTTATAAATGTAAATAGACAAATCTAGATTCTTTAATGTGTACTATAAACCTATTTAGCACATTAATGAACCACTTTAAGCTAATTTACAGGGTGATGTAAAAATTGCAGTAGTATTCAAAACAAACAGCAGCCAAAATGATAAACATCGCTATCATAATAGCCCTTGTTTACACATAAAATTCTCAATTAACAATTGGATGGTCAATTTAAATGAGCTAATGGAGTAATTATGAGATAAAAATATAATTGATTAACTATATAGCAGATAATACAGGATTATAACAATAAGTTTTTTTTTTAATAATCATCATAATTGTCAAAAGGTGTCCTTGATGGACATGGGAAATGAATATTGTAGATTTTTTTTCTACCTTTAAACAATGTTTGTAATATGGTTTCTTAGGGTTATGGTGTAAGTTGTGTCTAGACTCTAGAGTATGTACATATGTAGATGTAAAGGGTGCTTACCTTGAAAACCTCAGAAAAGAAGCCAGCTCCAATCTTCTCCAGGATAAAATCGTCGAAGGGATACAGGGCCGCTACAGCGGTCCGCAGGGCAGTGCACGACGACCCAGTCACTCTCCTGTCACCGAGCTTCTCACTATCCTCACAAACACTCGACTCCTCGCACTCATTTTCACAACACACACCGCGTTTCGTCCTACAACCGCTTTCCTGCACATCGCGATACCTTCGTCCCGACTTCGAGTGCGGACCTCGCACGTAGCGTCCCGCCTTGGCCGTCTCATCCAGATTCGTAAAACTCTCCGCGATCTTCAGCACCTTCGAGGGCTTCCGTCGCTCGAACGCGCTGTTGCACTTGGCCTCCTCCGACGCGCACTCGCCTTGCATTCTAAATGTTGATAACGCAGCCAGCGTTTATCCCGCCTCAAACATAGTGGTCAAGTGCCTCTCCGCGATGCACGCAGCGGCATCTCCGACCTCCACGGCGCAATATTTATGTGGCGGTACTCGAAACTATGCGAAACATTGTTATGCGGACCAAAAAAAAGAAGCGATTTTAAGCGACTGTCACTTTCACATATTTCACTGCATCTCTATATTACTAAAGCTTACTGTGGGCTGATTAGTTTTTAATTTAAACGCAGCAGTTTGTTTCCCTAATTCGCGTGAAATGCAGTTTATTTATAACACAAAAACAGTCCGGTTGACCGCCGACGCGCGCTCTGGCAAAGTAAGAAAAGCAGTAAGTAAGCAACGGAGCATTGGCATCGCCACTTACAACAAACTACACATGACATAACAATCGCTTATATTGGCAGCCCTGTTTGACAAGCATAATAATGTTACTATATTAGAAAAAAATAATATTATTTTGTTAGTTGAGTTATTAATTTTTCGTATTATTGCTAAATGAGATTAATAATAAAATATTAGGAATACTTTAAGTAAGTATAACGGATTATTTTCTTTCATAAAAAATGGAAAGAAATATTTTACCATAATTAAATTTTGGCAAATGACGTGTTTCACTATTTGTCGCTAAAGCATGTTATGAAACGAATTAATGATACTGTTTTTAGTTATAAAAAATGTTTCCGAATTTTTAATGTTGTTTAATTTTGTTAACTTTGATCTTATTTTAAAAGTTTGTTTTAATTCGAAATCCCACAGACAAAATAAAAAAATAATATGATTTTCAGTTGCTAGCTAGATGGCAGTAATATCAATGCAATTTTTTTTAAATGTTTTCTCTTCTACCTTCAAGTAGATAGTTCAGTGAAAATTCGGTTTGCTCCACATTTCCAGAGTATTTATGAAAAATATAAGTTAATTTTCACGTTGTTCACGATGTTTTGGGTGTAAATATTTCATAGTGTAACGTTGCATGAGTACCGATATATTTTGACAGTTCAGTGAAACCTAATGAAATAATTTGTTTCGAAAAAGACTGATTGAAATGAAATAATTACTTGTGAATTTAATACATTCGTCATAGCAGCCTGATAAAGCAACCCCTAACACCGTTATGGTAAGTAACAAGGCCTCAATCAGGAATAAAGGATAAATATATCAAAATTTAGAAACTGCTGTACTGCGCTATAGGTATGCACGCGCCAGAACGGCCGCTCCGTACCGTCAATTTACCGTCAACGCTTGCAGCGGCGGCGCATATGGTCTTTTTCTTCGGCTCTCACCTCGTTGCGTCTAAGGCGCGGTACAGCAGTTTCGGTAGCATAATCTGCTACATAAGTTTATAAAATCGTCATTAACTAGCGCTATCTTATTTTCCCTTGAATTATAGATTTCATTTATCGATTATTGTCATATTTCCAACAAAGATGGCGTTGAACACCAATTATGTTTTGCGGTATTTGTAATAACACAATATCCTACATAATCCTATGTAGAATTGTCGTCACCGCATTTATTTACATTGTAACGTTTCATGTAATTTTAATAAGTATCCATTCTTCTTTTTCCTTTTCTTTCATCCTTCTCAATGTCTTTTATTCTTTCCTCTTATTTATCATTCCTTTCCATACTTTCCTTCTATACATCGCATCACTTTCATCTCCTTTCCTATAGAGATCAATAGTTTTATGTTTATAATTTTTATCATTTGTTTAATAATACATTTATTTTTAATTATGATTTTCCTACTATTTATAAATCAATTTAAATTTAATATCACAGCTATTTTATCACTGAATACGGGTCTTACGCAAGTTTTGTAGAGAAGGAGTTTGGGGTAGAGGGAAAGTTTGCTGGAGGACATTATGAGAGGGCAAAGCTCGTTTAGGATTTGGTAGGCTTTATTCTTGACAATGCGATTGTGCCAGTGGAGTTAGAGTTTGAAGTTATGGTGACTCAGTGGTACTTGACGAGTCTTTACAAGATATAGAACAGTCAGACAAAGTAAGAACAGTTTTTCTGTAAGCATATACAGGGTGGAATTTTTTAACGCCACCTGGAGGAAAAGTACTATACACTCTGGAGATGGACAATTTTATTCAAAGGAAACATTCTTTTATTTTTAAAAAGAAACAGAACTGGATTCTCAGATTTTCGGTATTTTATTGTTTTCGATTTGCGTAAAATACAAAATAATAACACGGCGCCGATCGATAGGGTCAATCATAAGGATCACATCTCTAACAAACGTGGTAAATTGAACACAATGAAAACCATGAAATCTAAAATTATAAATTTAATAGGATAAGATAAATCACTTTTACCCAATGGTCCATTAGATTACCTAATAAGAAGATTGCATTTTACACGTGTTTGTAATGTTGGTTGGACATAACATTTAAATATGGAATCTTTTATAATAGTGTTATAAAACGACCTGCAATAGTCTTTTGTTATTCACAGTAAATTTGATTGTATAGCCAGCTCAACATCATTATGGCTCGTCAAGAACAATCTGATTTAATAGCAGCTTATTTTTTAAATCACAAAAATGTGAATTTGGCTCTTTGAATATTAAGATCGGCAAGTATCAACTCGATTTGTTCTGAAAAGAATGGTAAGTTAAAAAATACTGTTAAATATAAAAGGCAACTGCAACGTCGTCGGCAGGATTGTTCCGATTTTGATGTAAGTGTTTTAACATACTTCGAAGCTTATCCAAAGGCTTCAAGTAGAGAAGCTGCCGAAGAAATCGGAACCACCCACACTTAAAACGCATTCTTAAAGTGCTAAAAAAGTATAAGTGTTATCCTGAAGGTCGGTTGGTTCAATAATTTCATCCTGGGGATCGTGAGAGACGATTACAATTTTGTCAAAATATTCTGACAAATGTTGCCCGTAACACCACTTTTTTGAGTTACATTATATGGAGCGACGAAACCAACTTTAGTAATGACGGAATGTACAACCGCCGCAACAACCATTATTGGTCTCGAGTGATTCCTGTTCGTGTTCATGAAACTAACAGTCAAATAAGATTCTCTTTTAACGTCTGGTATGGGATTATGAGAGATACTGTTGTTTAATAGATTCAGGTGTTACCTTGGGGAAGTAAGAAAAGGAATAATATATAGCTACTACCGCTATGTAACAGTAGTCATGCAATAAAGTGTACCGCCCGTCAGCCCGCTGATAAATGCGCATGTGGCCAATGATGTGAATTACACAACTACCACCGTTAAATCACTCAAAACGTGTTTCACCCCTTCACGGGGCATCCTCAGGAATAATGTTATACCGATTAGTGCCAAGTTCACTCGCTGTTCATGCGCTTTTATCAGCGGGTTGGCGGGCGATCCACTTTATTGCGCGACTACTGCTACATAGCGGAAGTAGCTATGTATTAGTCCTTTTCTTACCTAGATACTGTTGTGTTAGTCCACGTGTACGAAGGTCATCTAAACACTGTCAAGTATCTTGAAATACTGGATCTCTTAAGAAATGGGTTAAGTTTTTAAAATAGTAGTAATAGTTAAATTTCGTCGATATAAATACGGGCGAAGCTCTAATGAATATAAGCTTAGGCGAATGGTTTCGTAAATGGCAAATAGACGTTCATCCTGACAAGAGTCAAACGATCGTCTTCACACTTTCTCGCCGACCCAGATACAGATGCGGTCTAAATCCGGGCGTCCTATCTCTTTACGGTCGTTCTATTCCTTGGACGAAAGCCGTCAAATACCTAGGGGTCATCTTTGACACCAGACTTTGACTTCAATTCCAAATTTACATAAACCCTGTCAGAAATAAAGCCTGCGCCGTACTGTTCAGGCTTTACCCCCTCCATAGCCTTTCAAGTAGGCTGTCCCTCATACACAAACTCATCCTCTATAAGACCTGCATAAGACCCGTGTTCGCTTACGCAAGTGTGGTCTTCACCCATGCCCTGGCACACATACTTCAACCTCCACTGACGTTACAGAACCGCTTCACCCGGCTCGCAAACGGCTCGAGGTGGTTCCAAAGAAACATAGACCTGCGACAGGGTACCCTTCAAACAGTCGCAAGATCGAGCATCCTCCATCTCTTAGCGTTAAGAGTAAAAGAGAATATTACAAAAGTGAGAGAACCAGGACAGGACGTATGGTTGTATTGGGTGAAAGCGCACGCGAGGACGGAGGGGCGGGAGAGGGCGGACCAACTGGCCAAGAACGCGGCTCTGAAGTGCAAATAAATACTGGACTACAAGGAATGTCCCATTTAATTCGTCAAGCGACAGCTTAGGTTGGGATCGTTTGACAAGTGGAATAGGAGGTATATGGAAGGAACAACAGCATCGACGACGCGGAAGTTCTTCCCGGACCCTGTCGCAGCCTACAGCGTGCTCTGCAGTATGGAGGTGGACGCGGTCTTGGCCCAGCTCTTTATGGGGCGCGGGGGATTCTCTGGTAAAGGGACAGGAAAACCTTTCTCAACTTCTGCAGAACAGTAATAAATAAGAGCAAATGATAAGATTAACAGTGCAATACAAAAATGTATATTAGAACTAATTATTAGAGAAATAAATTAAATATGTAAACACTAACATTGAAAATAAGAGAACTGTGATATATAGGTATAAGATGTAAAATTAACTAAAAAGCTGTGATATATATAAATTGTATAATAAAAATATAATAAAAATATAATTGTATAATAATAATATGTGATATATATATAAATTGTATAAATAAACTAAACTGCAGTAATTGAGGATGGACGAAAGGATATTGAAGCGGAAGAGAAAATAGACAGAATTATGAAATGAAAGAACAGAATGATAGAGATTGTGAAGAATGGAAGAAAAATATAAAAATAATAAAAAAGAAGTGAATTATTTAATAAAGAAAATAAATCCTTGTTACCAACAAAATAGGGGGTGGAACGGTCCTCAATAGCGGGAGAGATTGTAAAAAAACAGGATATAACTTCAGATGACGCCGATAGATGGCGCTGGAAGATATCAAATTCGCGCTGTTTTGGCGCGGGTGCCGATACTAGAGCGCCCCGTTACTTTGACTTTTAATGCACAGGATGATTGGTTGTAGATGTAAAAGATTTAAGAAGATAATGTATTACTCATTTGCAGGCAATTAATTTATGGTATGCCCTGCACACAAATGCAATAGCTTCAGATATAAAAAATAACAATGATAATGATACATAGTAAGAAAAAACATTTTTTAGAAACAAAATTTTCAAATTTCAAAATATAAAAGATTTAAATAAAAAAATCTGACATATTTCAGAGCGATCATTTTATAGTTTGATAAGAAATAATTAAATAATTAAAAATTAAAGAATTTTCCTAACTAATGATATATTCATTAACCAATTTAAAGCTTTTATACAAATCATTAATTATCGTGTATGTGTTATTTTGGCCCTTGTTTTTGGGGACCCACCCGTTCACCCCCTATCATGGTTCACAGGGACTTTTTTGACGAAAAAAATCTTTCATATGGTATTGTTATTTTCTCTCTCATATTTTATCCGTCTCAATGTCTCCAATTCTTTCCTCTTTTATCCATCACAAACTCTACCATTCCTTTTCTTACTTTATCTCCTTCCATGCATCGTCTTGCTTCAGCCTCAGAAATACTTAATTTATATCTAGTTTGACTATCTTCATTTCTGACTTTACTTCTTAATCACATATCGCATTCTTTTCACTATTTATTGCAATCAATCACAATATCCGTTACTTCCTGTTCCTTATTTATTTAAACCTTCTGATGGTTTCTCCTATGACCTTCCGCCTAAAGGAAAGTCCAGCTTCTCTTGTATATGTTGCAGCGTAAGATTTTACTTGTAAACTTGACGGAAGATGGCGTTCAGGACGCATTAACTTCAAACGATGTCGATAGATGGCGCTGAAAGTCGATAGCTTTTTATTGCTTCAGCATAGGCGTTCATACCAGGGTTTCCTGTTTGTTTGACTTGTATTGTATGTCGGATACAATAATAACAGGGGTTAAATTTTTAACTAGTGCGCAATAAATTAACTGATTCCGGGTGGAAATTAACAATCTAGTTTATTTAGTTTTTTTCGATAAAGATTTTTTTTTTAAATTGAAAGCAGTTGAAGTATCTTCTTAATATATGGACTGTCAGCTAGTGTAAGTCCTGTCAAAATTAGCCAGTCATTTGAAAGTTTATTCGGAAAGACATACATGCAAAAATTTAAAAAATTTGCAAATATACCTCATGTATTAGATTCATATGCGTGTAGTAAATAGTGGATATTTTAATACCACAAACAGACAGTCCAATTTTATTTATTTGTATAGATGAGACGCATACTGTTATAGTGTATCAATAATTAGTTTTGTATAGTTTGTAGATTTTTAACTTTAATATTTAACGTGTTCTTTGCATCTGTTTGACACCATTCTCACCCGAGTATTTTATTTTTAACCCTTTCGTCCCGGATGGTACATATGTGTACTACAAATGTTTGAAAACCCCTGGAACCTAAAATGATCGCTCGTTTTCAGTGGAAATTGTACCAGGCCGGTGTTTATGCGTTTGGCTTTGAGGTTATGTACAAAAATCGCACGCTGTCAGCATGACTAGCTAGTCCAGCGCTAATTTCCATTGTTTGCACGTGGTTTTGGTGTATAAATTTTATGTTTTAGTATTTCGGGACGAAAGGGTTAAAGACCATTTTTTTATTTATTTCTCCGACTTTTCGCTGTACAATTAAAGAAATTATTATCAAAAGGTAGGGTAGGTGTAAATAATAAGCCATAATTGTGTTTCGCTGTTTATTTTATAATTCATGCCGACTATATACTTAACATTATGTACCTATATCACACGGTGGGAGTTCCCACGCGTCGCTTGTAGAGAAATATATCCCCGAATGCACAGGGATGAAATTTCCTACCGGCGATCGCTTAAAAAACGAATAATCTCTGGCATCAACGTAACAACGCTAGATCAAGTTATACACAACTCTACCTATATTAAAATTACCGCTCGGTAGCGCCCCGTCACGATATTATTGCTGTCGCCATTTTAAATCTAGTCTCAACCTTATCTATCTAGTTAACTATACATTTGACTCAAAATGAGTATTCGTTCCTTACGCAATAAACCATATTCTAGACTTATCTATTTTAGTATTGCTTGACGAAGGAGGTCGTAAACCTCCTTAGTAAATAGGCGTAACAAATACGACTAAGATCTAGAGCGACCATCTCATGGTACGCCACGCTCGAAACATCGCTTATGTTCATTATCTATATATTCAATTTATAAAATGAAGTGCTATAAATTCGTTGATATATAAACGTTTTGTCAGCGGCATAATGAATTTTTAACTTAAATTACATTTAAACATAAAATAAACGACATACGTATTTAAAACCTAATTTTTGTTGTAAACATTCAAAGATCCAATGAGAAAATATATAAAGCGTTGAAATGATCGTGGATGTATTGCTAGCAATCAAACTAAAGCTCCGACAAGGATAAAAACCGTAATGTAGATAAAAATTGAAATCATAAACTCTTTCTATAAACTGATATATACAGTTAATGGCTTTAAACCTTTCGTTACATACGCCGGAGTTAACTGGCATCTATTTACCGTTCCTTAATTAACTGAATTATTATTAAATTGATTCGTCGTAGGGCGTCAATCAATTTTGTTATTAAATGCGCCTTCAGTCAAAAAGAATGTGAAAACAAAATCAGAAGAGTCAAATGTTTAGAAGTGAAGTGCATAATTGGAAACTAAAAAAAGTAAAAAAAAAAAATACAATAAGAAACGCACATATGTCCGGTTCAGTAGCGTCACTTCGACGGACTACGGTAAACAAAGGGTTAAGTTTAGAAAGATTGGAAAGAGTAGGAGATATATGGAAAGAGATAGGGAGTATATTGGTGACCATATAGGTAGTAAATTGACGATGAGATATTGGGAAGGTATAGAATTACATAGAGAAAGAGATAGACAGTGTATTGGCTAAGAGAAACAGAGAGCGTTTTGTTGAAAATTAATATAATGGTAATTAGGCAAGAGATAGATTGAACCAGATAGAGACTATAGGAAAAGAGGAAGCAGAATAATTATTATTATTGAAGTAGCTAGAAGAATTGTTCGTTCTAGGAGGACATGGCATCGCAAGACTGGTCTTCGTGGTGATCTTTGCGTAGGCCTGTCTTGCAGTGAGCGTCTACCAGCTGATAATTATGATGAAAGGGAAGAAGTAGGGAGTATATCAAAAAGAGGAGGACAATAGGAATGTAAATGTGAAATAGAAATGTATATAATAAATAATAACAAACAAAATACTGGTCTGTATTGTGAATTTGTAACTAAAACTTTATAAATTGACATAATTTATTTGCTCATTAGATCTTCGTGTGTTTCTTGATATATATAAAGTTATATATACTATATGTTCTACCGTATAGAGAATTAAGTTATTAAAAAAAAATGTGCTTATATTATCAGTAACATAAGTAGATTTGAAGGCTGTTCGACTGCAGCATAGCTTCGTAAATAAAATATAGCTAAATTATTCTAGCTACGCGATTTACAACGACTTTGTACATTACTAAGCTTCATGTGTGAATTAATAATACCCGCTAATGTTATATACTCAACAAATGTATACTTTAAAAATATTCTGAGAGATACAGTCTTAGTTGATGCTTATTATACATGCGGTTAGATGGTTTAAATATTACGTTCACCTATATTGACATTTTTGATTTTAAAAAATACATCATCCTACAACTCTGAACGTGTCGCTTGACAGCAAAATGAGTTTAAAACATATATATAACATGAATTAATACAATAATATACAAGATAGATAAAGTAATTTTGATTGCTTGATGATTTTAAATGAAAAATAACATAATAGCATGTCCGTATATAAAGGTTGTCGTAGGTTAGGCCCAGAAAATTAAATAAAAATTATTGTCACGTATTTTTATTGATACGTTTTAAATCTTTTATAGTCAAATCATTAGACCTCTGTGTCGCCTTATGTTAAGTGATGAGGTCTATGATGTTACGTGCTTGTCTAGAAGAAGCCTTTTCACTTCACTTAAAGCCTTCCAAGTTATAGTTAGCTGGAAACATCGATTCTGGTAGGTTGTTCCATACCTTGGCTGTTCGTATTATATAAGTAATATCAAAACTCTTAAATCAGATTAAAGGCACCAACTGTGTATAGCTGTCGTGAATCCGTGTCTTATTGTCCGATAGAATAAAGGAGATGGAAAAAGTTTTTGATGTAATTTCAACACACTCTCCAAAATGCAGTCCATAGAACAGCGCAACTGGCAACATTTATATGCTCCAAGCTGGAAGCTTAGCGTTCACCAAAGCATCGTTACCAATCAGCCTATTGATTCATCTCTGTATGGAGTTCAAAACTTCATGCTGGTAGTTTACTGATCCAACCTACAGATGGCCATGTATAAAACCTGTCGTCAAACGAAGTACTCAATATTATACGTCCACGACTGGATGTAAAGCCCAAACATATATCTGCAATAGGTCTGGTTGGAAGCGGTATTCATGTAGCATCGTCTGAAGATCTTAACGAGGTCGTCTGTTAATCATATGGTTGGGTGTCTGACGGTCCGTGGTCACTACCGCTCAAGAAAATTAAAGCCTGGGCTGCCATATGCTGCCACTTGCCAATTCACTTGGCTTTCTTACATTCGTCTATTAATGTGACATTTTTTTTTAATTTTCTGGTTCTAACACACTGTCTTAACACCCGATTTTGGATACGTTGATATATAAGACACTATACAAAGAATAAAAGGTTTAAGATTCGTTCTTGAATAAAATATTTTTCCTATACATTCAGAAACGATACAAAATCAGTGCATATTGCAAAATGTACATTATTAAATTACATTATTTATTATATATATATATATTTATTAAATGAATCCATACTCTCAGTACCGTCTATACATGTGATACAACAAGTAATTCTCACAACCGTTTGCACCAAATTTCTATCGGCTGCTAACTAGATGGCGTTACCAGTAACGAAACGTGGCAACACCTTGGAAAACAATTTCGAATATTCGTCCAGAGCCATAACGCTAAAATTTGCAAGCATTAAATAAATTGGCTCATCCTAAACCTTCTTTTAACATACAAAATACATAAAATATACATCTTTCACATTTTTTTTAATTTATTAATTACTTTTTAAATAGACGCCATTTTTATTATACTTGCAAAACGTAGCAAATGGTTTTATGTTACATAGTAATATTGCTTTCGACTCATTTCAATCGGCTTATTTTGAAACATTCGTATGATATTTTGCACCGTATGAAAATTATTTTTGAAGCATTATATACAAATTGAATGTATCAATATATACAGTATGCCATTATCCGTCTATTCATATAATAATGAATCTCTTCACCCTTGATCACGCAATAACTTAAAGACTTCATTAATTTCATTCGTCTTTTCATGAATTTCATAATACTTTGGTGTAAGCTTTTTGTGAAATTAAAAATAGAATATTGATCAAATTTATAAAATATAATGACAATTAAAACTTTGTGCTTTTGACAGTTCGCTACGAACTTCGCGCATTTGACAGTTCGCTATGAACTTCGCCCCTTTGATGATTTGACAGTTCTCACACTACGAAGCAATTGCATTTGTGCAATATTTATCCATCGCAAAATTAATCAATTCATTTCACATTCAAATAAAATGATCACTTTAAATAAGTTTAAACCTTAAAATGTTTCGCTATTATAAAGTATAGAATTTAACATGTGCAAAATATCCCCGAATGTTTTATCCTCATTGCATCTGACGGAACAAAAAACATTTAAATTTGCATATGAAAGCTTTAGATATGAATTGTCAAGTGGATTTCATTTTTTTTAATATTTATCGTATATAGCGGCAAAATTTCTACACCGGTGCCCATTTTCCTATAAATGATTCGACAAAGCCATTTCATCTATCTATAGTTTAAATTTATAACAAGATATACACACACAATTTTAAAAATAATACATTTAAAATACTCCATACAAATCAAAACATTTAAATTCGATATAACTATGAATCGGTGATATTTAAACTCAGATAATAAGGATTGGATAATTTTGCATATTTACCTAAAGTTTTTAGTGTTGGCTTAATATGGAAACCATTTTTATACTTATAATCCCGAAATGCGAATCGAGAAGTGGGATGACAGTATACTAGCTAGTGCAGGTATATCGAAAATAGTTTCTTTTCAAAATATATCTATTATAGTTATTTAAAACGGGGAAAGATTAATTTGTAAGACGCACACAAGATGTTTAAGAACAGATGGATTGTCATCTGTCTACCTCCTCTGGCATGTGTACCCCAGGAGTTGACAATAAATTGAAACCTTATTGTAATAACCCGAGAGTTTATAGTCAAATAAATAACGTTAGGCAATTACACGTGAGATAGTTTAAGACGACTTTCGTTCAAAACACAGATGATAAAATTAAATCTTAATTTTGAACAGAATAACATCAGTGAACTACAGACTTGCTTCTATTGATAATTATATAGCGGATGATGAAAATCATTTTATTTGTCTATAAGTATGATATACAATGCGATTTAATGCACAGATTTAACAATAAATATCTCTTGAAAAGAAAATGTTAGACATAAAACAGAGGTACAATAGTGGAGTTAGTTTCACTTAGTTTTTTTTTTAAAATTCAAATACCAGTGTAAATTGATTTGCTATATTTGAGCCGTTTATTTTGAAAGAGGCATAACTCACTTTGTTTTTAAGTGGTGACATTTTTAAAAATAAAAAGGTACCGTTCAATTGTATTCAGTTTTACCATTAAATCGATTTTTATTTAAAAAGTGACTTATGACAAGTTCAAAATAAACGTCTCATTTTATTGTAAATGAATAATGGAGTTTAGAAATGAAAAAGCATTATAATATTTATCTCTCGGAATAAGTAAACGAACGTATGTATTAACATAGATATGCCTTTCGGGTTATAGATGGTATAATTTAAGAATTATCATTTTCTAAAGGCATATCCACGATATGATTACGCAATTATAAAAGAAACTTGTAAAATCATATCGAAAAAAAAATGTTTAAATATATTTGTGCTTAAGCAGTAATTTCTTGATAATTTACAATCGAACTTATTGGCGTCCGGGATAACTCGATCATTTAAATTTACATTAGAAATCACCTCGACATTATAAAATGTACAATCACAAGGAGTACATGCGCGTACGGCGACGACATCCGCGTAATGGACTGCTTGTTGGGTTGTTCTTGACATTCGCCTGAAAAACAAAACGTAATCAATTTCAAAATCAAAATTTTCATTTGATGTGTAATTTTTAAAATACGTCTTTTTCAGATGGGTCATATAAGAAGGTTCAAGGGCACACGAAAAGCAATGGAGAGGGCTATACTTGGAGTTTCGCTGTGATCGATTCAGAAATGAGATGCGTATAAAAACGTTCACCGACTTAGTTCGGATAACCCTGTCTGTAGTGGCAGTAAAGGAGGTAGACGCAGCTCGGGTAGACCCCCCACTAGGGGGACGGACGACATACTTAAGTTGCAGGAAGTCACTGGATGCAGGCATCGCAAACACAGTCATTGATTGAGGCGATCTTTTGGGGAGGGGCATATAGCCAGGCCAGCCATATAAGGCATATAGCCTTATACATGTAACTTCAAGTGTAACAGCCTTAAATACTTGAGACGTTGCTTAAAGAAAATGTAGTGTTGTACAGGATATATCCAGAATGAGGTTGTCATATCGAAATCTCCAATTTGGGATGTTAAAACAAGTGTTACCACTTTGTGTCTCTCTATTATGCTTATTATTGAGTATCAGAAGGTACTTCAGGGACTTGTTTATATACCGTATGAAATCGGTGTTGTACATAACAAGCCGTCAGCACGTGCGTGAGCGTTGTTTGTAGTGTAATGAGCGTCAACTGTAAAAACAATTTACAGTACTCCACACTCACCAATAGTAATGTATTAACCTTTTAAGTGCCATGAGGACCGCCGGCTACCTCACGATACCCAACAATAGGTGCCGTGAGGGCCGCCGGCTACTTCACAATTTTGTACATCTAAGAAATATTATTTTTTTCCGACCCTCCGATAATTATTAGCTTCATTAGGCACCTAGCAACTGGATCACGGGATGGTATACGATTTGCAGCATGTTTTAGAAGCGGTCACCATGGGTGCCAATGAGACTGCCGACGGCCTCACTTTTTATATAAAATTTACATTAGAATATGTATATAGAAACCTTTCTTTGTATTGAATTCACAATTTATTCATATTTCAAAGCTGACTTTGAAAACCTATCGTGTTTTCTGTGTTACAAAAACGTGACCCGCCGGCGACCTCATAGCACACCGAGTACTCTGTTCTCTTTTAGTGCCAAGAAGGTCGCCGGCGGTCTCAGTACATAATGATATACATAATGTGTATGTGTAAAGATCCCAAATTTTCACATAAGGAAAGCAAGCCTACACTTGATATTTCCATTTGGCACCTGGGGAAGTCATGGCCAAAACAGCTTGGCAGTTAGAAGGTTAAGGAATGAGGTGCGGAGCTTACCAGCGGGAGTGGCAGCGAGTAGCGGTGGTGATGGTTCACGTTCGCAGTTGGCAGCAGAGCGTGCCAAAGTGCGTGGCCCGTTGCGTGATTCGCGCGACACGAAGCAGTAGCGGCGGGCCGCGGTGCTGTCTCGCGTCACAGGCGTGCTGACCACGAACGAGGCGCCGTTGTCGTACCAACCACCGTGACATGTGTACGCTGCAAATACATACCACATACGTATATTACTTGTTCCATTAAACGGAAGAGATCAGATAAAGTTTTTTTAGCCACTTCCGCACATGCAGTGGTAGTCGTGCAACAAAGTGCACCGCCCGCCAGCCCGCTGATAAATGCGTATGCGGCAAACAATGCGAATCACACAACCGCCACCGCCAAATTACTCAACACGTGTTTCACCCCTCCACGGGGCATCTTCAGGAGTTATGTTACACCGATTAGTGCCAAACACAGAGAATGAATGTACACACTTCTACTTCGGACTTCGTGTTGTTATTACCTAAAATTAGGAAGGATCTCTAGGAAGAATCCCACAATATTATCATTATTCTATAAACGAATATCTAAATAATCAGTAGCAGGGATCTCGTTTGGTTATTCTGATTTCATTCAGGCTATATCTGCTAAAGCGTATATGTATAAATCTGTGTTCAACTTTATTAAAAGATGTGTTGTTGTGAAGTTTCTTCATGCTTCTTATTCACAACTATAACACATTGTGAAGCAGGGTAGAGTCAAAATAAAATAGATTTAAAAATAAATAGATAATAAGTTGAGCAATACGAGTTTTGCTAAAAAAGTTCCAATGTGCAATAAATGAATTTTACCTTTATTTGTTAATTCTACATTTTATATTTTGCATTTTGTTTTTAAGTATATACTATCTTCTAATAATGTTTACACTTACATCTAATAAAAAAAATATCTTCTATAAGTAAAGCATTTGACATGCCTCTCATCTGCTTCAACTTAGCCGCTACATAATTAACCAGATTTCACGCTATTTCACCAGATTGCGTCTCCGATCACCAATCGTCAGTCCGTACTGGTTCTAGTTTAGTCCTAGACGCTTGGGGGGACTGGCGACATCGTCAAGGTCACAGAAAGTCGCTGGGTGAGGGCAGAGCAAGAGCAAGAGCATCTATCAGCTGACATATGATGAAGAAGATATATCAATATATGTGATTTACCTGTTACAACTTCCCTGTTGTCACACGTTGAATAGAACTCCATATTCTTGGCAGAGTTGCATCCAACTTCGAGTCTATAGTAGTTGCTACTTGGGCAGGTGACGTCATCATCTTCCACCTGCCTCCGACTCCTCATGATGGGAGTGCTCGACATGTTTCTAATACTAAAGTTGAACAGCCTAGTGTAGTTCGCTCTGGAATTATGTCCTACAGCATCTTCTCTTCTACTCCTATTGCTTCTTCTTTCTTCTTCCTTGAGTGATCTCGCTGTTCTCTGGTGTCGGTGGTTCTGTATAGTGTACTTGCCGGCATAAGGACATACTTTAGACTCCGGATTACTAGCTGAAAAATTTATTTATTTGATTTAGAAATAACAGAAACTTACGCCAGAAATGCTAAAAAAATATTTAAGGGATTTTAAAATGCTTAGTTCCCTTAATATTTCCGTCAAGATATCTCTCTCGTTTCCCATTTTTTCTTCATACAATCTTTCATTCCTTCTATACATTGTCTCTTTTCCTTCACCATTTCCTCCTGTATTACTTTTTTGCTTCAAGGTGGTGGGGTGGAGACCACGGAAGGGCGAAGGTAGCGCAGGACGTCCACCAGCAAAATGTACAGTCATCGGCAGAAGCTGGATCCAGGCCGCTTCCAACGGGTCTAATTTAAATTTCTTATCGAGGTTTATTTACAGCTGTGGATGTTCTACGGCTTTGATGATAGTTGTATAACTTTAAAAAAATTCGGAGAATCAAAGAAGAAGGAAGAATTTAAGGATCATATTTCTCAGAAGGCTTTTCTATTTTAACAGCCTCCGTTTATGGGGACTTCTACACTTGGAATAAGGGGTTGATTTACAGAGGATAAATAAATTTTTCAGGTTAAGTTTTTTAATTTATTTTCTCCTTTCATTCTTACATTTTCTTCTTCTATTCTTCATCTTTTAATAGTAGCTTAGACTCATTTCGTAAAATATATATATAAACAGTCATCATTATTAAAATATCAGTAATAAGGCTTTCATAACTGGACATAGGCCTCTGTCAAAGACTTTTAAAAGAAACGATTGAAAGCGGCTCGAAGATATATATAGAGAGAAGAATGTCCTAGGTATAGTACGCCTAAAATGTAGAAAATCGGCTTCGAGTGCTGGTCTGGCGTGGAAATCAGGGAGGAGACAATACCCTCCCTGATAGGCGACAAGGAAACAAGAAAAGAATTCCTCGCTTGTTGTAAGGAAATAGTCAAAAATGCTATACAGAAAAATAAAAATTCAAATGTGCAACAAGAAACGTGATAAAATGTGATAAAAGGAAAAAACTCAAATGTGATATATTGTATTATAGGTAATTAGTAAATAATGTAAAATAAAAATGCAAAATAAAACAATGTAATAAGAAATGAGGAATAAAAGTTGAACAGAGCAAAAGAGAAAGATAGAAGAACTGTAGTATGAAAGAGAGATAATAGACTGAAAGAGAATGTAGTATGAAAGAAGAGTAAGAAAATAAAAAATGATGTGAAAAAATAAATTGCAAAAAAAAGTCCCTGTCCCACAATAAATAGGGGTACGAGAGGCCCCCAATAGCGGGGGTCATTAAAAAAAATGTAGAAAATATTCAAATAAAATACATTTATTTGACATTGACGAGAATGTGTTGATTGTTGTTGTTGTTACTGTGTCAGTTTGCTCACCGACAAGTGTGACGTAGGGCGCTGTGACCGCGTTGAAGTGATGAGGAGAGCAGGCGTCGTCAGGCCGCGCCGCCGCCGAGCCGCGCTGTAGCTCAGCTACGTGCGTGTCGCGCCGGTACAGCACCACGCACACGTACCGAGACACGCTATCACACGCACGAACATACATTAGTTACACAATATACACGAAGACAGATCTGTGTTGAAACACAACAGTATAGGAACACAAAAATAAGAAATATAAAGGTATTGAAACGGAAATGTAACACAACAAAATCAGACATGACAGTTCCAAAAAACAAAAAGCAGAACAAATAAGATTTAAAATATAAGCATCGGAACATAACAGTATCTAAACACAAAAATATCGAAATATAGTTGTCAAAACATATCAGTGTTTATATAAAACACTGTATAATAAAACACAAACGTGTCATAACACAACAGTGTCAGAACGCAAAGGTGTCAAAACACAACAGTGTCAGAACGCAAAGGTGTCAAAACACAACAGTGTCAGAACGCAAAGGTGTCAAAACACAACAGTGTCAGAACGCAAAGGTGTCAAAACACAACAGTATCAAAACACAACAGTATCAAAACACAAAAGTGTCAAAGCACAACAGTGTCAAAACAATTTAAGGACAAGAGCAGATTCAAAACAGAGTTAAAACAACAATATTCGAATGCAACAGTGTCAAAATGTAAGTATTAAAAAACAACAACGCCGAAGCAACATTATCAAGATATCACGATATGACTCATCACGATATCTCGGGAACCATAAGGCTTAGACACTTGAAATTTAGTGACAAAATTTATTTTGTTGAGTATAGAACAGCTAAGAAAGGATTTTACAAAAATCCTCTCGCAAGGAAGGTTGAGAAGGTGTTCATTAAAAAGATATTTACTATTAAACTAATGCTCTTATCGGTATAAAACTTGACGACAATTTTTGTTGTTATGTAAAAAATTAAGAAAATGTTTATGAAATTACACTGTCAAAAAGGTTACGAAGTGAGCGGAGGGCTGTTAGTCAGATATATAACATTTTCGACGTTAAATGCGATAATTTTTACGTAGTTTTGCTCCCAGGGAGCTGATTAACTTACCAGTGGTGTTGCCAATGTGCGACCAGGGCCACAGAGTTCCCGCTGGGCGAACTGGCCTTCACGTTGACGCAGTAGACCTTCACGTCGGCGCCGGTCTGGTTGGTGATTCGGAGCGAGGCGTTGCGCGCGTGGAACGTGTAGTTGGTGCCGAAGTCGAGCGTGTGCCACGTGTGCGAGAACGTCATCCACGCGGGGAACTGGCAGCTGAACCGCACTGATACTGCCGTGCACGGCCAGACAGATCCGTTAATACATAAATATAGCTTCGCGATTAGTAAATGATAGTAATTAAAAGTGACTATAGGCCGTTTGCGTTAACAATGCAAGGTTTGAAAATATTCCTCAATTATTGTGAACATGTCTTTTTAATTTAAATTGAGAACAAAAATTATTTACCAATTAAATCGTCTCGTGGCTAGATCGGCGGACATTCTTAACATGAAGAGACTTTAGTATGGTGACAACTCAGGGTTTTACAAATAGAAATCCGGTGCAATATATAGTTATATATTTTTTTTTTTTATTTAAGACCTCCGTTTTAGGGACCTGTAGTTTCCCCTGCCTTGTGTGGGGCAAGGACGTTATAAATGCGGGTAAAACGAGTTTTACAATTTTTATTCTATATTCTCTTTCGTCTTTTAAGTTGCCTTCTATTCATTTCTTTTACGCTTCATTTTATCTGTCATACTTCTTGCATTTCTTTCCTTACTTCATCTGCATTTCCAGATTACAATTTTTTTTACACAAATTATCACAGATTATTTTTTTATAACAGACTCTTTATATTACTTTTGTTTGTATCATTTAGAAAATTTAAGTCTTTTTAACACTACACTTCAGTAGTTCAATCAATCAGGATACTTCATTGACATAGGTGTCTTTATAATTTATACGTACATCTATATGTACATCTTATATTTCTGTATTCTTCATGGAGAGATATGTAATTAACTTGCACAAGAAACGGTGGTAGCCTATAACGTATATGAACATTTTGAACTTAAAGCCTTGTATATAAAACTGTGATCAAAAAGTAAGGTAATTTGGTAATAAAATGTAAATTATTCATTTATTTTTCCAAATCAATTTCAACACCTTCAAAGTAATCCCCGTACGATAAAACACACTTTTGTCAACACTTTTTCCAGTCTTCGAAAAAGTCAGAATAGTCTTTTTCTGATATAGCCTCCACGACCTTCTTTGATTCGGTTTTTATCTCCTCAATTTCTGTCAAAACGGTGTTCCCGCATTGGTGTTTTTTTGTCGTATAACCAGAAGTTGCACGGCGCCGAATAAAGTGAATACGTTGGTTTCGGAACGACATTAGTTGAATTTTTGAAGCTTTTTTTCCAAGATAATTGTGCGATTTTGTCACCAATCAAAATTCGACGTGTTTAGGACACAAAACTTCCTTCAATATGATTTGGTCTGAGCCAAATGATAGTCCAACTTTTGAAAAATCAGACTGTCTTTCCAACCTAGTAAAAAATACTTGCGCAGGAGTTTTAAATGACAATTTCAACTTACTTTTTGATTACAGTATACATAGTTAACATCTGATGTGATTATAGTCAAGTGTTATCAAAATCTCGAAAGTATTACATGACAGATGAAGCTTACCTCTTTTGAGGGCCATGGTCCGGGAGCCTTCCGTGGCGCTGAACAGCCCATTGCATGTGGCATCCCCAGACTGTGCCACTCGATACTCCACACCTCCAGGCAAGTTCTGGCTCTCCTTCATCGCTATGCTGGAACCTGGAAACGAGAGGTGGGACTTCTAAAGATTTCATGGGTTTATCGCGCGTGTTCTGGGGGCTGACGGTCCTCGTAGCAGGGACTAGTAAGGCCTTTTCCTTTGACAACAGTTTGTATGTGTGTGAAAATTAATTTAAATGAGTTCTTCACAGACCTAATATTGCAATAGATTATAAAAATGATTCGCTGTTATACAAAGAAGGGGACTTTCGACGCATTCTAATTTTCATAATTATTTTGAATGCATGTATTCAAAATGTTTAATTTTTAAGAAGTTACCGGCATATTCTTCTTGGGGAAATATTTTCCAGAATTAATAAACCTCTTTGAGTAATTGTTACGTATTACCATGTAAGGAGGAATTTAATAAGAAGGTGAATAAAAACTCAACCTTCCAGGCTCAAGGAGCATGGGAAGAGGAAAAAACTTGCGTAATTATGGGTTCAAGTATGAGCAGCCGTATCTAGTGTAAACGTCGGTTTATTGACACTAGAATGTTCTCAAGGTTGTGTGTTGTAGATACGAGAGATTTTGTACTAGAAAATAAAGACTGATCACAACACTGATCATCAGTTGAACAATCTTTTCTTCTCATATTTGAAGACATTTAAAACAGTATAGAAAATTAACTTGTAGGCAGGCAGCGAACTTTCATATGATCTTTAATTATCTCAAATTGACCTGGAAAGGATATATCATTTTTTGTGTCCTTATTGCAAGGAGACAGCCCCCTTAAAAAGGAAGGATATCAGCACTTAGCCTGTCTAATTGGAAATTGTCTAGAATTTTTAAATTTCTTGTGTAAACACTGGACATACGATGTACGGCGTTCAAGCCTAGAAGTGGACTGTCACCTCGATATAAACCAACTCACCTATGCCGTTAGTTTTCTCGTATACGAAGCACCGATACCGGTCTTCGTTGCTGGTGGCGTGGTTGTGGTGCAGCTTGCCCACCAGGAACCGCAGGCTGCCTTCCTTCCACGTCGCCAGGCACTCTAATTCCTCAACTGTGGAGATAACGGTTAAGGATGTAAGCTAATCACCATAAATATTTCTGCCATAGGTTGTTCAAAGCTGGACATAGGTCTACTTATATTCAGCATCTTCCGACAATCTTAACAACTTAAAACTTATTGTTGGAAGTCCTACACTGGACTTGTGAAGCCCACAGTGGAGATTTAAGAGTCATAAGTTATTATAATGATGAATGAACGAAATATGTAAAATTATGGTACCTTAAAAAAGACGTCGCCAATATAAAAGATTGGACATGATTAACTAAAGGCCTATATAGGATAATTGCTTATAGATATGTAACGAAATAATGACAGTTGTCAAAATTCTTTCGCTTATCTGTCAATCCATCGGTCTGCGCATGCGCAAAAACTAAGGACGCGCGGCGTATGATTTGTAGGCGGTTGTCAAAACCGCGTCTCACGCCGAAAAATATTATGAAATATAATAATGGCGAACGGCGTCAAGTGACACATGCGGTGTTGTTTGTGAATTTGTATTAAATCTTTAGTGCTTGATGGAATATTGAATTAAAGACTATATTATATTTATTTTGAATCAATGTATACTATGTACAAATGAGTGATGAAAGTTTTATATAAAAATTATTTCATTCGCATTACAAATATTTTATTACGGCGTTGGTGTGTCTGAAGTTGTAGGCGGATGACTTTTAAATAAACTGTCTATCTTTCATCCAAGCTTTTTAATTTTGTGCTCCAGCTCGTTGGATGTTGTCTCTAACATTGCTTACCTAACCTGTTAAACTCCACCACAGATATAAAAGGAAGTTTGGTCACAAAGCAAACAGACAACCTTGTTAATTTCTTCGGATGATGTTAAATACAGGCCACTTCAGAGCTGTATTATTTTTAAATTTTAGGGGGGGAGGGGGCTACGTCCAGCGCTGGACGTTGTGTGGCTAAAATAATGGAATTAGGGTTCTTTATTTCACTGTTGTAAGATAGTTTCTCTGAACCACCAAAGCTTAACCTCTTCGTTGCTTCGCAGTTATTTTTACCAATTCAGATTTTTGCGTTATAGTTACATTTTAAATTAATTGATTTTATTTGAGTTAATAATATTTCAAATTTATTACGATTTTATTTTAATATACACAAAACGATTCGATCTTTCATCTCCTAACTACACGTTATTGTAGATCATAACTTTGATGTTTTTCAGGACAATTTGTTCAATAAATTATAACACGATTCAGTTGACGTTCTGCGCTCATTAGTGAAGGATTTGGTGATTCGGTATGCGGAGCTGGAGGTACAGTGCATTGCCAAGTTCTAAGAATAGGGGCAGTTGGAGACGCTCCACCGCCGGCAGCGACAGACGTGCAAATAAAAGTTTTATGTAGAGACGCCGCCGTAAAGGGGTCGCCCGTTTGAACGTTACGAGCCAACTATTGTCTTCGTAATGAAAAACTCGGGGTTTGTTTTGCGAGCATTCTACTTGGTATCTTTGAGATAAAAACGTATCTCTTAACAGAGGGTAGTTGTAAAGAATTTTTTTATTCTCTTAAATAATTACAAAACTTGTTTAGTTATTAAAATTTAATTCACAATAAATAAAAGTGTCTGAAAGCCAGTGTTGACTTCGGCACAAAAACGTGATCTATGGCACACGAGGCTATGTTCATGCCATGAAATCAAGTCAGAAATAAGGAGACCTATAGATGAACGAAAGTAAATTGGTGTGCCAATCCGCTAGGCTATGTCATTAATTGAAATGATAATTGGTAGCTACATAGCAGAACAAATTGTCGCTGGCGCCATAATGTTCCAGAGTGGAGCGTAAGACATCCAGAAGTTCATAAGGTGGACAGATGATGCCAAAAGCAGGAAGCAGGTCGCTTTTAACTGTTCCTATTGGAAATTTAGGGGGAAGGCAGTGGACGTTCTGTGGTGATGACGATGATAATGAATATTATGAAAGCCTTCATTCACAATTATCTTTTTAACCTGATATTTTTGTGATAGATTGTTACTGTTAGTTATAGTGACTCGTTGTGATAGAAGTTGATGATAGAACCTGAGTCTAGGTTTACAAAACCCAACTCGAGATTGAGATCCTAAGTTACTGGGCGACGGTGTATGTATTAACGGAGGTGTCAACTTAGATGCCGGTCTCGCCTCGGCGCGAGACGCGTTGTCTACTGCGAGGAGCCGGTCACGCGCCGGCGCGAGATGGTAACTAATCAAGTTATATGAGCCAGTATAATGCCGGCATCGCAGGAAGTAACATGCTAACGTTGCTGCATTAATGAACGTTATACTGGAACTACTTGGTTTTTAGTTATCTGTTATATTTTTTATTGCAACTGCATATGAGAAGGGGTCTGCCAATTGCTAAAAAATGCGAGAGCCGGAACTGATAGAATTTTTTACGCTGTGCCGATCTCGCGCCGGCGCGTGATAATTTTGTTTAGGTTTTTTTTTATTTCAAATACCTTTTAAGCAAAAATAATTATAAAAGAAATTTGGCTTCTCACTGACTCCTATGTTTAAGACACTGGCAGTGAAGGGGACTCCCCAAGAGGGAAGTTCGACTTGAAATGTTACTCAAAATGCGTATAGCATTCTAAGTTTCCGACTCGGTTTTGTCTTTAAAAATCTTTTGAACATACCATTCTTATGAAGGATGTCTGGTAGCAGATTTACGTTTTCAAACTTAAATGTAAAATATTATATTCGACAAATAATTTTAATAAAAGCATTGAATGATAGAATAGAATTGCGGATTTCATTTTAAAAAGAGTATGTCATCCAAATTTCTTACGTCAAGTTGCACGCTGATCATAACTGAGCCTCTGCGTCATACTCTGCAGTAAAGTTTGTTCAATTGATCTGATTTGTCTGTATTAGCGTAAAACGTAAAACTTAAAAGTTTCAATAGTATACCTACAGTTATTATGATAGTAATTTGAATGAAAGGTTATATGTGTAAAGGCTTTAAAAATGGAAGGAACGACGGCTTCAGTGACGAGGATATTTTTCCCGGACGTCACTTCAGGCTACCGCGTGCTCCGCAGTGTCGAGATGGATACGGTCTTGGCCCAGCTCTTCACGGGTCACGGGGGGTTCTCTGAGTACCTTCACAGGTTCAAGCTCAAGGAGGACCCCTCGTGCTTCTGTGAACCGGGCGTGGGCCAGACCGTGTTCCACCTTGTGGCCCACTGTCCGGCGTTCGGAAGACTGCGCGCAGATTCCGAATGCCGGATGGGCAAAAAGATAGAAGAGAGGAATATCTCGGCCATCATGCAAGACGAAGGGGAGAGAGTATGCTTCCTCAGCTACTGCAGGAGGGTGGTAATGAATGCAGTAGGTAAAAATAAATAATGTTGCAAAATAGAATGGTAGGGAAATCTAGAATGTAGTGGTTAAGGATGAATGTATGGTTAATGGAATAAAATGAAATGGGAAAATTGTAGAATGAAAGAAATAGTACGACAGATAAGGTGATATGAAAGAGAAGAATGATAATAATAATAATAATAAAAAAAGAAATGAATTAATTACTAGAAGTAAAAAGTCCCTGTCCCACACGAGATAGGGGAACAAGAGGTCACCAACAGCGGGGACCATAAAAAAAAGGCTTTAAAAGTGTGAATCTATACCTTATTTCCCTTCATTGAACCTATGGTACACCTTGTCCAAAATCAATGGTTTCATTAATAATAAATAATGAAGTTACAATATACAAGGATTACTGCATAATAAAAATTAATTATTGTTACATTTCAGAATAATTAGTACAGGGCGATTGGAAAAAAAGTTTTTACGCCTATAACCAATCAGCCTTTATAATCAAAAAAGCTTGGATCATCATTATATATGGCATTGTTTCCATAGCATGACATATGTCAAACATAACATACAATATATGAATGGTCAGTTAAATGACGATATGTTTCAATTAAATAATAGAAACAATTATCAATAGCACAATATAAACGCGGTCACCTCTCGTGTAGTGTGTCTCCTTAAACAGTCTATTTTAATCCTCGCGTTAACAATAGGTGCCGCCCGACCCGGCTATTTGTAGTTTTCCGAGATCGCCGCCTTTTGTTTTACTCTTATTTGTCAACGGTGTTGCCAGGCCACAATTGTCAATTAGCGTTAAATGAGTCGGGGAACATGGATCGGAGAAAGACTTATTTCCGCGCCAAGTTGAATTAAAAGATAAACAATATTGAGTAAATAGATTTTTATTTTACTGTGTACTACGCTACTTTGCTGCACTACAAACTAAAATAAATTTGAAGGAAAGTTAAACATTAAAAATATAAAAATAAAAAACCTACCAACTTAGAAACCTTCGTAAGCTCATGCACAACAACTTCGCTAAAGATCATCACGTGATCAAATGCATAGTTTACGATACTATAAAGGACATACAGACAAACATTTATTTTTATATATAGATTTAATTTAGATATGCAGTGTTTTTGTTTGAATGTGGCATTAATGATATAAAATTCCGATTTATACAGGGTGAATAGTTATAAGTGTAAAAGCTTTGAAAAGTGTGAATGTATAGCTCATTTGACGCCATTATTAATATATGATATATTATCCACCTAAAACAATGATTTCAGAAATAATAAATATCGTAATGATAATATTGTAAGCGTTTTTAAAATTCGAATTATAACATACTAAAATTATGTTTAATATCTGTCCATCGACTTTTTAATGTTAAAAGTTATTGACCAGTTAAGACAATAGAAAAAATAAAAAACAATAGAAAAAAAGAATTTGAAATTGTCTCTCAACAAGTGCATATGTGACTTTAACTCGACTGGTAACGTCTTGTATATAGGAATATAACCAGGAGGTTGTTTTGTTCTTATTGTACTAAAACAAAGAGGTCTATTTTTATTATGTACTAGTTCTGGGAGGTAAAGTTTTATAACAGTTAGAAGTTCAGGTGTACGGTATTCATTCATGTCAATTACATGACATGACATGACATAATGATAGGTTCTTCACTTTATTGGTTCACCTAGCGGACATACCACGTGTCTACCTTCCGGATACATCCTTAATGAAAAATAAATCATTTCATTTTGTAACTAACCTGTACTTTCTGAACCGTAGACATCAGGGCAGGCTTGGTAGTTGAGAAGAAGTCTCGAGTCCTCGGTGCAGCTCTCAATAGAAGACACGGGACTCTTGCAGTCGCCGTGACCCCTGCAATACAAGTGTTTATATGTCACTAGAGTCTATGGTGTTCCCCTAAACCAAACAGGTACTTCCGGCTATTACTTGTTTAAGGGGGATCTTATTGACATTGAGGAATATCAGTATCAGTTACCAGAGAGGATGGAGAAGGAGATAATCGCCTTAATAGTGAATAAACAGGATTGTCATCAAACCTTTTTAAAGTTCTACAAAAAGGTCATAGGAAAAATTACAGTTAAAGTTAAAGCTATTGTGTTAACCTATAAGTCATGTCGTGTTAATCAGAAATCTAGAGATTTGTCGTCTTACTATGCTCTTGATTGGCTCAGGATAAATACAGGTCAACCCTTCAGCGCGGCTTCACTGGAATAGGGCTAAGGTATTCCTTGCCTGTGGTAATGCGACTAAAAGGGCATCGGGTTCGTGAACGTTGAGATTGGGGGCCTTCATCCTCCACTCAATGTGAACCCGAGAAGAGCAGCAACGTGAAGTGGTTTCATTTTACTGCAGTACAGCGAGGATGATGAGGGAGGCATAGTTCTTCCGGGATGTGTCTTGGTACAGCTCTGAGGGGGAGATGCGAGTTCCGAAAGATCTCGGGAGGTCCATCCAAAGGTATCGAAGATTACCACTAAGGGAGGTTTTAGTGGTTAGGAATCCCACGTAACACTGTACTTTCCCCAAAGTCAGGGTATCTTGTGTCCATTCTGAAAATTTTCCTCCTGGTCCAAAAAAAGGGATAAATACAGGTATGAATAACTTATTAATTTTCGGTAAGCCCACCGACCGTAACCAAGATCGACGGGTCGACGAAAATAAACAGCCTTCTTTATTTCCGACGCGAAATTGCCCGCAGACGTGTCGCAGGTTGTAATTGCAAACGCGGACAATGTTAGGGTGACCATACATATTATCATGAGATGTAACTTTGAATAATTCCTCGGATATATTTAGTTCATCGCGTTGTTCTCGGGGCTGACGACCCGCGAAGCGAATATAATTCTCTCCCTACCTGTCCAATTTTTAAATGATCCTACGAATATTATATTGAAAGAAAATTATATCAATTTTTCTGACGCAATCTGGCAATGAATCAATATAAACCCACCTATGATTATCACCTACTATATAACTCTCGTAATTTTTGAAAGAGGTTACATGTCGTTTTAACCCTTACAGTGTCAACCGTCGATATACCGCCGCTACATGAATGTCCATAATATGCGCAGTCTATTTATAGATATTGAAGTGTACGGACGTGTCTTAGCACGCGCATGTATATTATAACCGTTTCATCGAGTTATTATCCATTTAAAATTATTTTAAAGTGAACATAATATTATTTTTTTAACTTTCAAAATATTGAGTAGTGTTGATGAAAACACTTGAAACGTTTCTCTTGATGATAATAGTGACAGTGAGTATGAAATTAAAATGTCTACAAATCGCAGAATGCGTATATATAGCGAAAGTAGCGAATCTTCTGAGAACTAATCACCTCTTTTGGATGAACTAGACACCGATACATTTGTGCAACTTCCTTCTGATATAGATTTTTCCAACGAAAAATCTAATACTTTTTTTCGAAATTGCCGCACCAAAACATTTACCGGCCGATATTGAAAAACCTATTGAACATTTTGATGTTTTTTACTACTCTACTCATCAACTTTTTTTTTTCAAAAATCTTTATGCAATTTATGTAATATATGCGAAAATTACCTCAGCACTAAAAGGGTTAAATTAGACAAAATGGAAATAACGGGGAGAGGCCTATGTCCAGTAGTGGAAATTTTACGTTTGAAATGATGAATTCATAGAGCACCGCTTATTCTCGAAAAAGTTGCTAAACCTTCTCTATCTGTATGTTAACGATAACTACAATGCCATTTACAACATTGACTATCTAAGGTACCTATTATAGGAACCGGAAAGTAATGTCGTTTCTATCGACTAATTTTACAGAAAAACCGAATGATTTAACCGCTCTGGCATTGAAAATGTATACACTAGATGGCAAAAGGTTGTTGATAACGAAGGTGAATATATTGTTGATTAGAAATAAAAACTTGTTAAAAATGTGGTTGTGTGAATTTAACTTAAGAAAGCGACATTACTTTCCGGTCCCCCTAATATTTAAGGAAACCAATTTTAAAGTCTTCTTTCTATACCTTAAAGCACTTTGGGCAGTTGTATAAGCTTTAACAACGTATAGGCTAAGACTGAATTGTATCTTGAACTGATAAAGTGTTTGGAACACTCAAAACATTGTTACGCTGTTAGTTGAATTTGCGGAGATTTTCTGAAACTGTGTTGTACTGAGTATTGCTGTGATATTCCTTCGATATATATTTAATCGATAAACACACGGTAACATTATTAGTGAAGCCATTTTACAAACAAAAAGTTATCGGCCTAGCACGGTCCGATAGAAAAAAAAAATGTTTCAAAGAGACATTGCGTAAGTGTCACTTTTTTGTTATTAAACTTTGATAATGTAATTGTGCCAAACACAGAGTCAAAAAAATCTAAAAACTAATCGGTGTAACATAACTCCTAAAGATGCCCTCCACGGGGCCGATTAGTGCCAAACACAGAGCGCCACTAATCGGTGTAACATAACTCTTGAAGATGCCCCGTGGAGGGGTGAAACACGTGTTGAGTGATTTGGCGGTGGCAGTTGTGTGATTCGCGTTGTTTGCCGCATACGCATTTATCAGCGGGCTGGCGGGTGGTGCATTTCATTGCATGACTACCACTGCATGTGCGGAAGTGGCTAAATATTGGTCCTTTTCTTACTTAGGATGGATTTCGCGAGGTAACGCCTGATTCCATTAAATTGTCTTGTAGTCCGGATAGTCCCCAACTTGTAATACCGCATGGTCACAGTAGTATATCACAGTCAAAAAACCGTACGAATCCGGACACGTGTCAACTGGATCGCGAGCCGTCGCCGCTCGATTGCTATGAGTTTTTAATTTGAACTGATGTAAATCGCACTGACAGCGGCTCGCATGATGGCCGCCGTGGATAAAAAGGTTTTAATGTTCAACTATCAGTCACGTCACACACACATTTTTAAACGGTTTTATTTAGTTCGACCCGTACGGAATTTATATAGATCAAAATTAGAAATTGAAATTCAAGCACCTTCCCGTGGTCAGATTGATCTAAAATTTGGTAATCACATTTAATTTAGATGACAATACAATATAATAAAATCAATAACATTATAAATCTAAGATGGCCGCCGATACAAAATGACGGATTACATATTTTTCCTTAACCCCTTTAATATGGGTATCAAATGAAAGAACTACACTAGTAAAACACGATGATTACGTCAAAATTTAAAATTCAAGATGGACGCCGTTCCAATATGGCGGACTAGGTACATATTTTTCCACAACCACCACAATATGGGTATCAAAAAACCGTTTAACTTAAAAGTTTTTTAAATGTATTTATTATTATCTGTACAAAAAAAAAATTAAAAAATGTTTATGGAGATGATAAAGTCCTTTTAAAGTTACAGCAAGACTGATTAAATAACTATCATAATTTATTAATACAGTAATACAGTCGATATAAAAAGCTAATGGATCTATTTTCTGTCACGGAATGTTACTTCGGTGATGTGTCCATCGACCGAATGTCTTAATATGTTCAGGACACGTTACGTATATATTTAACCAATAATTTTTGAAATGAAATGTTTTTTTATTATTTTATATCCCCTTTTTTTTGGGTCCTTTCATCCCCCCTTGTCAGTGTGGGGCAGGGACGTTACAACTCGCGTAAGTATATTTGTTATTAGTGTTTTATACTTTTATTTTATTTTTTCTCCTTTCATGCTTTACAATCTACGTATTCGTTCCCTTTATTCGGGCCCTCTCGTAAATTTCCGTCTTAGATTCGCAGGGACGATATTTTAAAAATTCTTCTGAATTTATTTCACTCCTTTCTCTCTTTCTCATCTTTCATTCTTTTTCATTCAATTACCATTCACATATCACCTCTATTCATTCACCATTTCCTTCTACAATTGTTATTAAATTATTTTATCTGTATTTTTTAACATTTCTGTTTAATTTTTTTTTATCTATCTATCTGTATCTTCAATTTCTATAGCTTATTTATATATCTCGTATTTTTCTTTACTTTTTCCGGCTAATGTTGCGTTTTGTTGTGTTTTATTGCTCTATCATCCCAGAAGTGAAATGTTTACACACGTTAGTTTACAAATAACTTGAAGTTATGTCCACAACTTGGATGTTTTTTTGAATGTTTACTTAGAGAGGGATAGACGGCTTTAGTGATTCTTCTGTCTCAGCTAATTTATTCTTGGATTAGCGCGTGTCGCTAGTGAGGTGCGGGTAACACTGTTTGTTCTAATTATAACTTCACAAGCTTCCGTAAACGACTTACAAGTTATACGATCACTTATTTCAAGTTATTAATTACGTTGTAGTTGTTGGTAAGTTAAATTTACGTTTGGATATTATTTATGAAGGCATCATCTGTTTGTTGGCCTTTCATAATATACCTATAGAGTTCGTTGACTATATTTTATCAGGAATGTGATATAAATACCAGAAGCAAAAGGATTAGGCAAATATTTCTTTAGTTAATGTTTAACAATATGATTACAGATAATAAACAGCTATCATGGCTAGATTTAAAAAGATGTCTTAGAACGTTTGTGTAGCAAGGATTGCAGAAGATAAGCACATCTTGAGAATGACGTTTTCGTATCCAGTCTACTTAAATGTTAACTAAATAAATGTGATCTTATATTATTTTAAACAAATAGTCCCGATGGGTTCATTTCGTCTGTTCTTTTCAGGTCTTAGATATTATATCTGAATAGTCGTCAGACACCTAGACATCAACAAGAGATGATACATCGTATGTTAAACTAAGAATTTGAATTTGGATATAAATTAGAAAGAGATAGATGAAGAACATCGCTGGTGCAAGCGATGGCCGCTGGAGCCGAAAAGTTTTCGAATTGCAACCATGAGTCGATAGACCCGGCGTGAAGATCTCCAGCTAGGTGGTACGATGACATAATTTAGGCAGCACAGAACCGGTCATCATGGAGATTTTTGGATGAAGTCTATGTTGCATTAGGCGTCAATCGCTCGTACAGAAGATGAAGAATGCTGAACAAAAGTAAAAAGTAGTAAAAAGTTTGAAATCCTACCGTATAATGTTTACTGTCCATTCGTATTGTAATTTGATTTGTTTTTAATAAAATTGTAGAAGCTCTCTGTAAATTCCATAAAATTATTAACAAGAAGAGAACAAAAGCACTTATGTTTACAAGATGGAAATGAAATCGCGTAATATGAAAAACATTACAGCATTACCGTGTTATAAGGATTACTTGTTTCACAACGCGTTATTTATAACGCTACGACATGATGCTTATTTAATTTTTTTTTAGGGATGCTATAGCTCGTATAATAAATGAAATATAGATACATAATATTTCTATCCCTTGGCGAAAAGCCTAAATGACTCGTGTAATATATATATATATATATATATATATATATATATATATATATATATATATATGCGTGTGTGTTTTATGCACTGATAATAATATAATAATTCTAAATGCTATATTTAAAGCTATATCTTAACGTGTGTAAGAATTATTGTACATTTATGTTGTTGATTGACTTTGACTACGAAATATTTTTAATGTTTTCTTCTGAAGGACACTGCACTAAATTTACACGCAATAATAATTTATTTGTACTTAAAAATTATAACTATTTCTCTAATATGTTTTTTTGTACCTAATAAGGATAATTATGATTAAAATTAAATGTATTTTTATCGTTAAAGGTCACATCACTATTTAATCGGGCGCGGTGTTGCCAGCCGCATCCGTTTCCAATGAATAAGACAGTGTGAGACAGTTTTATCGCGCGGTGTCGAACTGATGGTGACAGTTCACCGCACCGTTCGTTCCGACGACCAAATAGTCGATTAATTTTAACAACTTTTCGACATTATTTCTCCTGAACGTAGTATAAACACGGAGTGTTTTTGTTTAAGTTAATTTTTTTTGGTTATCTCACGTTACAAATGTAGTCGTTTATTTGTGTTAATTACTTTTAAAATATCTAATTAAATTATAGGATTGCGTATTATTGTTGGCGGTATGTTCATTATAAATTTAATTAGTTTAACTGCAATAAAGGTGCTTTTTATTTAAGTAATTACTCATATTCCGATTTCAATATACTTTTTTTTAAAATGGCGTCCATTTTAAAAGTATCTCTGTATATATGTATGTGTGTGTATTATTGTATATATGTACACTCAAAAATACATTCTCTTTTATATATCTCATCTCCATCTAAAGGTTGTCTGGTAGAGATCGCCACGAACGATAAGACCGCTTCTTGTGTATATGATATGTTTATTTTTTAGTTAGTATTTATGATGTACAAGGATGAGTAAATAAATAAAATAAACAAATGAACAACCAAAGCGAGGTCCACCTTTGATATCGATATTCCAGGATCGAAAACCACTTAAACCAAGTTTTTCCTGGTAGCACTGCATTAGGTCTATAAACGTCACAATTTATTGCGACTAGCGTTTCAATTTTTGCTTTTATGAAGTAAAATTTTTAAATATCGAATTTTTTTGTTAGATTAAAACATTTTGACAGAAAAAAAAACAAGTGAAAAATTGTTCGTAACGAATTTTACTAACTTGTTTCTTTTTTTATAATGTAACCAGCCAGATACAATTAGTACAGACAAGGAGATTTTACTATTTATACTGTTCACAAAAACACCTTTTCCCCAATGTATATATAGATAAATGTTCGTCTCCACTTGTATTCTATTTTAATGTTGCATATATTTATAATTAGTAATGTTAATTATGTTCTTCTTACAAGGCATACGCCTCATAAAAAATCGGCGCGATGACCAATTTTGTGTTGCAAGCATCCAGCAAGTTCCCGCGACTTTAATTATGTCATAGGTCCTCATAGTGGGGGACCCACATCGCTTTTACCCATCAGTGATTGGAATTCGAGAATCTTCTCACTCCAGACGAGCAATTCTTCGAGCTACGACGGTGAACATAGCCCTCTCCATTGATATCTATATCAGGTTGAGTGTTCTTATGACGCCGTACAGCAATCCAAAACTTGATCTTACTTCAGGTAAAAAATGGCTGCATTAAACCCGACCAAGCAAAGAGTTCTTCAAGATAGAAGACAATATGGTGATGAAAAAATACAATAATGAAGACGGTGAACAAAGCAGGCGTTCTGTACATCTATGATCACTTTTAATATGTCAAATAAAACATTGGTCTTCATGTTGAACAGCCCAGAAGGTAAGGACCTAGAAGAGGTTATGTTCAAACAGTGTAAATCAATGTTATCGTACCCACTAAAATATTATTAATGATAAATTTTTATTTAAGCTCTTTTTCTTTAGTTATCGATCTATATTGATAACTGAAGAAATGATCTATATGTATATTACTATATAAGAATGATCTATTTACTTTTAATATAATTTTATGTGTACTGCTGGTGTACCTAAATAAATAAATATAATAATGTGTTCCTTTATAGGTGACACGAATTTAAAAACTTACTATATACCACATCAAATAAAAAAAGATTGAAGTAAAAGTGATCACACGTAAAAGTGTTTCCTCGGGGGTACAATTTTCTTCAAGGCTGTATATTTAAAAATATATTACCTGTTGTAAGTGAAAGAGAATGGTCCTTTAAGGGGGCAGTCGACTGGCTCGGCGTTTTCCCGGAACATAGAGTAGAGCAAAGCGTCGCCCGTGATGAGGGAGCAAAGGTGGGGCAGTGCGTCGCGTCGGTGGCAGAAAGCTGCAACAAGTATACAATTATCTAATAGATTCAGGCATTACCTCGCGGAAGTCCATCCTAAGAAAGGGACTAATATATAGCTACTTCCGCTATGCAGCAGTAGTCGTGCAATGAAGTGTACCGCTCAACAGCCCGCTGATAAATGCGCGTGCGGTAAACAATGTGGAATACAACTACAACCGTTAATCTACTCTACACGTGTTTCATCCCTCCACGGGGCATCCTCAGGAGATGTTAGACTGATCAGTGCCAAAAACCCGTGAGCTGAGTGACAACTGAGTGAGCTCCTTCCTATTGTCTATTGCTTCATGTGAAGTGTTTGCTGTTAGCCTTGCGGCTTTTACACCTCCATCGGAAACGAGTTTACGAAACGGAGGGGTCCGTGAACTATATAAAATTACAGAATTCGAGTTTTCGAACCAGTATCAGTACTCGGCGGGGAGACGAGGAGGTCACATAGGTAGTGGCCGAGAGATAGTAGCAGCGGGGCTCACCCAGCCAGCCCTCGAGGACACGAACCCAGCGCGACCCAGTCGACCGGCAGAACTCGCGGCTAGCGCGCATGTCTAGTCAGTGTTACTGAGAGTGTACTGAATGAGGAGTTAAGTGTGGAGGGCAGCGTGGACCACTAAGGAAGGATACTGATCCTACCTCGGATCACCCACGCTGTTCGCGTCGGCGGCGTCTGGAGGCCGATGCCGTTTACGTAACGGACGATAGGAAGTGTGGTGAATGATCTTTGAGCAGAGCTCCGTCCGTCACCGCTCTGCTATTTATATGCTACTTCCGCCCGTCTACCACTCAGTCACGTGACCAATTTTTTTTCTTACGCGTTAGTTATAAGTATGCAATTATACGCATGTTGCTGGCCAGAACGGTCACATTACTTTTTAATCATTCTCGCGAGTTCGAATTAAAATTCGAACGCCGATTTGAATTCGAACGCTGCCAGTAATGTACATGTGTTCACCTCCGCCCGCTAATCGTTTACACTGATGATCTCCTTTAAGAGTACAGATACGTACTCGGATGGTAATTCAACTTCACCTGCTATATGTGTACACGCTGCTTTTACTTTAGAACACTGTTCCAAAGTATCACCACTACTGTAAAATAATTTTTGACCCGACCAAAGGCTTCTAGTAACACTAGTGATTAATATAAATATTCCTAAATATATATATATACACACACATATATATATATATATATATATATATATAAATACACAAAGGCTTTCTTTTCAATAATCATACAAAATTATACCAATATGCCACATATTAAAGACAACTGTCATAGTATCAAAGTACATATCGTGTCTATAAAAAAACAATATGAGAACGACTTATAGGAAGTTTGGGCCAAAAAAATATATAAATATATGTAGTAAATAAAAGTTCGCAAGCCGCGATATGCTGACAGGCTAATATAAATCTATCAAATTAATCTCAAGTTGAAAAAGCCGATATACTCTGCGGATATCATATTATAGGTTCTTTTTTCATTTTAACTAGGTCGATGATGTCGTTGAAGCGGTGTAAAATAACATATACATATATGTTACTGAATCTTTCTCGCTCTATTTCGTATTTCACTAATTAGTTTCTACGTATGTTTTGGCGAAAAGTTTAAATTATATTTCAGTTGTATGTTGTTCACGGTCGTAACCCAGGACTCTAGTATAGGAAGATATACCAGTAGTATAATTTGATATATGTCAATAGAAGAAAACAATATATTACGTTATACGAGAAACTACAATCAATGCTTCAATATTTTAAAAATATAGATTCAAGAGCTTACAATAAAATCCATTTGTTTTATTTTCATTTGATCACTTTTGCGAATATTCTTAATATTCAGTCATCATCTTTTCATGGGCATGGGCCGTAGATTTCCAAAAGGACTGGTTGGAGTCGGCTTGCATTCAGCGTCAACCGGCACCCTTAACAAGGTTATGTCTACCTAGACACAGCAATCTTTTTTTCCTACCTGTATTGTCATAGGTTCTAAAAAGGTTTTATATCATGAACGCTTTAAATATATCGCATAATTATATTTATGAGCTAAAGAGTTAATAGTAAATATGTTATTTATATTATATTAAAGTTACACTAAGAAATAAATTCAAATTTTTAATTAAAAACCAAACTTAGTTTGTGTAATACAGGGCTGCGAAAAATAGATTTAAAAATTAACTCACTCTCTTTGTATTGCAGTACGTTGATGTGTTTCTCGTGCATGACCACGCAGCGGTAGCAGTTCTTTCTGTAAAAAAACGTTAGTGGTTATATATATATATATATATATACATTATGTCATCGAAGATATTGCAAGCACATTGAATTCAGAGAAACACCAACAGACCCCTGCAGTAAGGCTTCTCCCATAGATATCAGTAGCAGATATACCGTAATCATCATTCTTAGCAGGGGATTGGTGATCACAGACTGGTATTGTGGTACGCAGAGGATGCTGCTTATCCTTTGGAAACTTGTTTGTGAGAAGCGGCAACCCTAGGTAATTAATGCACATAATATGAATCGTACAAAAAGTATCCGGGAAAATGAATCCGCGATCTACAATCGTCAGTCTCAGTCCTCTACTGCTGGTACTATTAGTGTTCACCATCTCTCTCTCTCTCTCTCTATATATATATATATATATATTATAATTTTTTTGGTTTTATTTTATTATGATACGGCATACAAAAATACATACAAACCTAAATTTTCACCCCTCTACGATCAACCCTTATCTTACATTTGTTAATTAAAAACTTTAATTTTTTTAGCAAAACAACGTTTGCCGGATCAGCTAGTATATTATAAGCTTACAATAAATATAATAAATTTTAAAAATAGGGGATGTGTATATATTATTATTTATAAGGCACCGTAATAAACTAGCTTTACCAAAATTTCGACCGACAAAAATCTCTAATTTATTTATAACCAAGTCGTATTTTTTGGTTAGGCCAGCTGTGGGCATCAGTGGGCGTCTATCGACTGAAAATAAGTCGAATATAAACCCATCATCTAGTTGATTCGGCGTTGGCAATGCTATAACTGTGTTGCCATAATTAACTTACTCATCAACTATAAGGAACTTGTCGCCTTCTGATGATAAGCACTTCCCTTTGTTGGACAGTCTGTCTCCATCTATCAGGATCGGCTGGATCACGCCCGATTGGAACCAACGACCCTGCCACCGCGCCGGAAATGCACAACCTGCGGACAAACATATTATAATATTATTTTAATATATATGTATTTATAAAAGATAAATGAGATGCATATACACATGATCTTGAAAAGATTATTATTTTAATACAAAAATAAGCTATATATGTTTATGTATTAATCCTTTGCACTTGAATATGTTTCCGCGTCAATCGACCATCAGCGCGACACGTTTCAGAACACTAATGACGAATCTACTACCTCCAATATAAAATAATTACAAACGCAAAATATTTATATATTTGTACTAGCTGATCCCGCAAACGTTGTTTTGCAAAAAAAATTAAAGTTTTTAATTAACAAATGTAAGATAAGGGTTGGTCGTAGAGGGGTGAAAATTTAGGTTTGTATGTATTTTTGTATGCTGTATCATAATAAAATAAAAATCAAAAAAATTGACTAAAAAATTAAAAATAAAATTTAGGGGTAGACCACCCTTATCACTTAGGGGTATGGAAAATAGATAGTAGCCGATTCTCAGACATACTGAATACGCATGTAAAATTTGGTAAAAATCGGTCAAGCCGTTTCGGAGGAGTTCAAGTTCGAACACCGTGACACGAGAATGTTATATATTAGATTTAATATATCTTGACATCTTCAAGAACACTATCTTTTAAACTGTAGTCTGTAATTTTGTATGATATGTTTTGAAAATGTTGCCGAGATGCATGCCCGGCTTTTCGGGACAAGTATCCCAATAATATGTTGGTAGATGTCTTCTGCCATGTTGATTTCGTCAAGAGCATATTTTGCAAAATTTTATAATAATGGAGTGTCAGGCGTTCTATGTGATAACCGTATGCCCATTAAGACCAAGGGTAAAGTCTACAAAGCCGTTGTCAGACCAGCTATGCTCTACGGCTCGGAATGCTGGACTGTAAGTCAGAGATACGAGCAAACACTTCATGTCAGTGAGATGAAGATGCTTAGATGGTCGGGTGGCGTCACTAGAATGGACAGAATACGGAACGAATATATCAGAGGTTCGTTTAAGGTAGCTCCGATCTCCAGCAAATTACAGGAAAATAGATTGCGATGGTATGGCCACATTCAACGAAAACCTGATGACCACGTGGTAAAAACTGCCTTAAGCCTCCCAGAATTCCCAAGAGGGAGAGGGCGTCCAAAAGCTACGTGGTGGTCTAATATCTGAAAAGAACTGAAAACCCTTCAACTTAAAGTGGCCTGGCGCAGATTGATAAGGAGACCCGACCCTAAATAAAGGGAAAAGGGAAGGAAGAAGAAGAAGAAGAAAAAGAGGATGGAGGAGTATAATATTTATATTCCATGATTTAGGATCTAATTATTTTACTAGAACGAATAAAGAATTGTAATCTATCGCGTATCATGTTATATATCGCGTAGAGATGATGTGCCACAGAATTGAACAAAAAAAATTTGGGTTATTTAGTTTTTTTTGTTAAAGAATTTTTATTAAATAAAAGTAGACTTAGTTACTCCTTATTACATTGTATAGATATATGATATATATATCTATATGTACAGATAAATAAAATTGAAGTGTCTATTTAGTTTGTCTATTTGTGAGTGGTTTTTACTACATACGTATATATATACGGTACATACACCAAAATAATACGAACTAAATTTTATTTTATCTGTCAGTTTGTTCTGGTTAAATTCTGAAATGTCTGGACCGATTTTGACGGGACTTATAGTGGCAGGTAGATGATGTAATAAGGAGTAACTTAGGTTACTTTTATTTAAGAAAAATATCATAAACGAAAAAAATAACGAAATATTTTTTTATTAAATTCCACGCGGTCGAAGTCGTGGGTAAAGTAAGTAATGGAAATGAAAATGAACACGGTCCAATTCTAGCGTAATATAGGTTACAAAAGTTCATAAGGGATTTTAAATGCCGGAATAACCAGAGCGACGCGTCATTTTCTAAACAAATAAAAGTACGGCGGGAAAGTGGTTCAGGAATAACTGATGCGGTCACTGATATGCATAGAGAGTGTGGGCGGCATTTTTCATGTAATGAAAACATCAAATATTCAGATCGCAGGGCGGCGTTCGTTGAAAGCCTCGTAAAAATTGATGATGTTGCGTATCGGCAGACACTGCGATAAACTCCAGTTTAAGGCTTTTAAGTTCACAGTTGGATAAAACCTTCCAATGAAGAACCTTGCTTGATGTGTTAAATAATCACTTATCATAGGTGTAAAAATTTAAAAGGGGTGAATGTAAAGCTGTAGAATTTTATTGATGTCAATAAAGATATTGTACATATCAATAGTTTTAGAAATAATGAATAACGTATTCTCACAGAGACACTACTCGGCTGTAGTTCAAATGTGTAAAGTATCTTAGAAACTAACACATTATCACATATAAGTAGGACAAAATGTACTGAATTAAGAGCTTCGAACTGATATTTTTTTTATATAGCCTCCGCTATTGGAGGCCTCTCGTACCCCTAATTTGTTGGGATCAGGGCCTTTGTTTACAAATAAGTTTTTTAAAATTTTATCTTTATTTATCACTCTCTTTCATACTTCTTAATTCCTTTTATTCTTACCTTTTTTCCTTCACAATATCTTTAATTTTGTCCTTTCATTCATTCTTGCTTTCATCGCCTTCCTTCCATCATCTTATTACTCTTAGGTGGGTAGGTAAATTATTTATTCTTCATTTTATTACTTTTCCTATTTTTTATATCACAGTTTTCTTTTTTTGGGTTGATTTTTTTAAATACATTACTACACTTTTCTTATTCCATTTTAGTAATTTTCCTATTATTAATTGACTAGTTATTTTATGTGCAGTTTAATTGGTACTTACTTATCTATACTGTTTTATTCCTTTTAACAGTATCTCGAACTGATATTAGCCGAGCCATCTCAAAGGTAAGCAGTCTTCGACTCTTGACTGTATTTACGATTGGTACAGAGTAAGTAACTATTCCGGTGTGAAATACAGTCTAACCTCATTCAAGACACTCAGTTTTTTACCAGCTAATTTAGCCTTAGGTTCGAAGTAGGTAGTTCACCTTCGATGGTTTTATATGGTGACGTTGAATATGTTGCCTAAATCTAGTATCATGTCACTTGGACAGTTCGATATATGTTACTGGACTTTCCGATACAAAAACGTAGACCATGAACATCCCTGACGGAAAGTGGACGTCTATGTACAAGGACATTGGATTTAGGCCACTTCCAACCGGTTCTTTTGTAAATCTGAGGTCAAGTTAAAATAAGTAAGAAAAGGACCAATATCTAGCTACTTCCGCACGTGCAGTGGTTGTCGTGCATCAAAGTGCACCGCCCGCCAGCCCGCTCACAAATGCGTATGCGGCAAACAATGCGAACTACACAACCGCCACCGTCAATTCACTCAACACGTGTTCCATCACCGATTAGTGCTTTAGCACTAATCGGTGTAAAATAACTCCTGAAGATGCCCTGAGGAGGGGCTGTCCACTTTGATGCACGACAACCACTGCAAGTGCGGAAGTGGCTAGGTATTGGGTCCTTTTTTTACTTAGGATGGACTTCCGCAAGGTGACGCCTGATTCCATTAAATATTCAAGTTAAAATGAATATATGATTTTTATTTATTTTATTTAATCTGACCTAACAGCTAGAGTTGTAGCACTTGTGCACATATCGATGTGCAACTATACTTGTTTCTCTGGTACAAATATGAAGTATTAAAAAAAGAAGACCAGAAAGACCTGTATTCAGTAGCAGAGCTCCCCAGGCTAAAATAATGACGAACATGCGGCATGAAAGCTAGAGAAAGTCATATACATTGATAGATCGTTATGATACCGTATACAGTTTTGTAAATGTGTTTTTTTCAAAGTTCAAAAGAGGTTGCATAGGTATGAATCACACAGATCGAGTGCAGAATCGCGACGTTTGCTTTTAAATTCACTCGCAGGCCGTAGGAATTCGTTAGCGAGGCACCCTCGATGCTTTTATTTGAGATTTGGTTCGGAGCCAGAATTCGGCTGCCGTTTCGCTTCAGTCTTTGCCAGAATTTCGTACAGCGTTTTGTACTGATCTTTTATTACTGATTTGTTTTAAACTTTTTTTTACAGCCGACAGTCCACGTTGTAGTTTTTGAATTAATTTTATGAGTTCACTGGCAATCGATAAAGATATTTATTTATTAATATTGACTCTTTAAGACAGACTGTCGAATTGGACAGCATTTGGATATGTTTTTATATAGTCTTTTTGTGCTTTCGGAACCTTTCTACAGTGTGCTAGAAAAGCGCGTATCCAAATCACTTTACAGTGGTTCTGGTCAGCCTTTAGACGATTTTTACGTGGACACATAACAAAATAATGCCCTAAGCTAAACGATCATTGAAGGCACGATCAACTTTGTCTAACTTAAAAAGTCCAATGTGATATATAGGTTTACAAGAGTTATTGTAATTTATTTAAAAAATTAATAATAAACTTTAATTTATGTATATGAAAGCTCTCACTCCGCCAAATAAATAGCTACGTGGCGCCGCATAGCTAGAGAAGTGGAGACATCAGAACGAACTGGGACCATGACTGGATAAGAGTACAGAAGAAGAAAGAGAACGATGTTTATAAATGGACTCCTACAATTATTTTTTTTAAAACAAGTTACACGCTAAAAAAAGTACAATGGGCGATCTTATAACACAAGTCAATATCTTCCATATAAGATACGTTTTAAAGTTAAAATTGGTGATGAAATCTTTAGTGGTAACTAAGGAGTTGTCAAGAAACTCATAGATCAAAGTTTAATCCAGGAGTAGTTTAAATTATTGGAAAGCAGTGTTCTAAGCTACAAGTAAAGCCTACACTAAGTATAACGCAATTTGTAACACATTGTATAGGGTCGGCCATAAATTTTTGCACTTTTGAAACATGTGTAGAAATAAAAGTACAAATGCTATTTTGTTTATGATTTATTTACCGTAAATATCATTTATTAAAATTTATTTTTTAAAAATTACATCGTCGAGATGTGCTCCGTCTCGCCGTTGGCCCCTTACTCTCACGGTTTTGGAGAAATCAAGTGTTGCTATTTGCAAAAATTTTTGGCCCACCCTATATATTCTTCTTAGTCGTGTAATCCTGTCAGAGTGGTAATGGTCATGCCTCGATAGGTTCCTATGCACCACCAGCTTTCGCTATGCGTCGCAATGTAGCTCGGTGTTTGCGATATCCACTCCAACGGAACTGGACCATTACTTTCCTCAGAAGATATTGTATTTCTCCAGAATTCTGTGTCCAATCTATATGACATCGTACGAACTCATGTTCTAGTTCATGGGAGTCTTCCATCATCACTGAAGCCTCTGATATTCCTTGTGCAGTCGCGGAAGCTTTATTTCATGAGACGCCTGGTCACCTGTTTCTTCATGGAAAATAACCAATTGAACACCCCGATTCCCGGACTGTTAAAAACACTGATGTACCTGGCTTTTTATTTAAAAAATAAATAGAGATAGCCAAGAAGCGAGTACATCGACGCGCCACAGCTGTTGCGATAATCGGCCCCGATGAGGACGCGGTAATGTACATCGAAGCGGACGATAATTTTCGGTAATTTGGTAAAGTGCATTCGACCATTATCGTTTATGGACATGATATAGTATATGTCTTCATGTGGTGTGCTGTGACAACTTTTGGTGTTATTTTATACCAGCTGCCGCGACGGCCTTCGTACCGTTAAAAGTTATTTGCTTTCTGTATCATAAAACAAAATATATAAATAAAATCACTCTATACTAGGTGATCATTTTATTATTTTACTTAATGTTTTAATACGAACGATTCTTCTTCTTCTTCTTCCTTCCCTTTTCCCTTTATTTGGGGTCTGATCTCCTTATCAATTTGCGCCAGGCCACTCTATCCTGGGTTATCTCTGCATCAAGTTGAAGGGTTTCCAGTTCCTTTCCGATATTAGACCACCACGTAGCTTTTAATACGAACGATTAGTTACAAAAAATATTTTTCTATATAGAACACTGCAAGATAGATCTAAAAGCTTATATAATATGAATGTATAGCTTATTCGTCAGCTTCATAGCTTATACACCTATTTTTAATCACCGCTGTGTAACGTGATCACTCTGAAATATGTTACATTATTATTTTTTATTCGAATGCGATAGGTTAATATCCTCTGGCAGTAAAACCCACAGGGACAGATAGTAAACAATATATTTTTTATGTGTTACAGTTCCAATTTTGATAACGATTTATCTTACTAAATTATCATAATGTTGTTTATTATTTGTGAAAAAATTGATTTTTGGATAAGGTGTCATTGTGTCAGCTCATAGATATCCCACTGTATGGCAAAGGTCTCGTCCAAAGATATATATGGAATAATATACCATAGTTGCGACGCCTGGCATTATGGTAAACAAAAGTTGCTACCTAACTTGTGGCTATCCTGTATAATTAATGCATAAAGTGTATTTTAATTTTAACTCCCGGGAATCGAATCGAGACATTCGATTGCATCTTAGTCCTCTATCGCTAGGCTATCACTGCTCGAATATGGTGTATCATACTTCAATTAGTAATACAGCAAATAAAATCGCCACTGTAAACCTTTTTACATCTATTACCAATCATACAGGTTTAGCCTTATTGCATATGGGTTAAATACAAATATTGGGTGGGCTAAAAATTTTTGCAAATAGCATATGCATAGCAATGCGTGAAGATGTTGCGAGAGTTTTTGACACCACAGTTGCATGAATTTGAAGGATACAACAGTCAGACTTGGATGCAACAAGATGGTGCAACATGCCATACCTCAAACGTGACTGTGACATTGGTCAAAGAATTGTTTCCTAAAAAATTGATTTCTCGCAGAGGTGATATCCCATGGCCTCCCAGAAGCCCGGACCTTACACCTTGCGATTTTTTCTTGTAAGGATATCTGAAGAGTCGAGTATACCTTAATAAACGGACCGTCCATATCCCAATTAAAAGAAAACATCCACGAGGAGACAGCCGCGATTCCTCGCAGCATGTGTCAACGAATTTTCCAAAGTTTACGTAGTCGATTACAGGAGTGCCAACGGCGAGACGGATCACATCTCGACGATGTAATTTTTAAAAAATAAATTTTAATAAATGATAATTACGGTAAATAAATCATAAACAAAATAGCATTTGTACTTTTATTTCTACACGTTTCAAATGTGCAAATATTTATGGCCCATCCTGTAATACGATTTATTATTATGTTGGAGCTATTTATATGTCTTTATTAGCTATAAGAGCTATTAATAGCTTGAGAAGGGCTCGGACCCACTTAGTGACGTGACGGTAGCCCGGCCGGGGAGCGTTTCCATTGATCGCGGCTGCAACGGGCGGAGTGCATCCACGCAATTGTTCTGTAATCGACGGCATTATTGCGTCCGATATTGCCGCTAACTGCCTTACAATGGGACTCGACCCCGCCCGTTTGCGCCTGGCCTTATTTAAATGAGAACTTCCGTTAGGGCTGTCAAAAACTTTGGTCAATTTTATCAATTTTTTTTTAAAAACTAATTGTTAATTACTATCCCAATAAGTACTTTTTTAGGTCTTTAAGAAACACATATGTTCATCAGTGGAGGCTCTACGGCTATAATGATGATCTATGGTACTAAATACTGTTTTATGATCATAATCGTCATTATAAACTATTACGAAAAAAATCACAAAATTATTTCACTCAAATTATATTGAAGAAATATAACAACACCTAGACTCTCGTTAAATGCATATTATGTCAGTTCATAGAGGCCCACTGCAAGGCAGTCTTGCGCTGCTTGCATCCAACGACTTTCTGCGACCATAACTATGTCTCTAATAGATTCAGGAGTTACCTCGCGGAAGTCCATCCTGAGTAAGAAAGGGACTAATATATAGCTACTTCCGCTATGCAGCAGTAGTCGTGCAATTAAGTGCACCGCCCGCCAGCCGGCTCATGTTTTTACTACTTACTTTGAGTGGTAGAGGGGGGAGGTAGCACATAAACAGCAGAGCGGTGACGGACAGAGCTCGATATAGTTCACGGACCAATCCGTTCCGCGAATTCGTTACCGATGAAGCTGCAAAAGCCGCAAGGCTAACAGCAAAAACTTCACATCAGATAATAGACAATAGGACGGAGCTCACTTGGTGTTTGGCACTGGTCGGTGTAACATCTCCTGAGGATCCTACGTGGAGTAGTGAAACACGTGTAGAATAAGTCAACGGTGATAGTTGTGTTTCGCATTGTTTACCGCACGAGCATTTATCAGCGGGCTGTCGGGCGGTGCACTTCATTGCACGACTACTGCTGCATAAATATGTCGTCGGCCCACCAGTGGGTCTATCCACGTCGTCTCCCGTGATCATCTCTTGATCGCCACACGAGAACCTTACGACCACAAAATATGCTTAGCAAAGACTATTTGAAAGTATAATAAGTATTTTCGTTGGAGTGTGCTATTTGTAATTGTAAAAAAACTGATTTTTAGTACGTGCATGTGAATATACGGTACACATATCAAAATTACATATTGTTAATTTTTAGTCTGTCTGTTTGTTCCGGATAATCTCTGAAATTGCTAGACATATTCTGACGGGACTTATACTGGCAAGTAGCTGATGTAATATGGAGTAATTAATACAGTTATTATTTTAGAAAAATTGGTAAACGAATTTTTTTTTGTTAAATTCCAAACGGAGGAAGTGGCTGGCATAGCTAATGATACATATATGTTAATATAACAAATTTCAATCATTTAGTATCAAAGTAAAAAATACGAAAATAAAATTATCGCTTCGTATGATATAATTGTTTTTAGTTTGTGGCAACCCTAGCTCGATTCTCCTGTCAAGAGATCTCTACGGGCCATATTGGTGCATTGTTAGATAATAAATGACAAGTGAAAAGATTAGTGGAGCACATAATACGTACACGCAATAATACGTGCGCCCGTCTTGGTTTATTTCTTTGATCTTTCAATTGACTATTCATATAAATCGATTGAACCACGTATATTTATAAGTCAATTTTTAAATTAACACCTGAATGAGAGTTTACAAAATTTAGGTCATATAAATAATGTGAGAAAGAGAAAGAAGAGAAGTATATGACATGGTGCTATCCGCTGGAGCCTTAACATTCTAGAGTGCAGACCACCCTTGGACATATACAACCTTTTAAGGTGATTGGATGATGAATGTAAGTCGCTTCCAACCGATCCTAGTGGAATCTATAGGAGATGCCTCTGTTCATCAGTTCTACCGAAATGATAAAAGACAACGTCAAATCATCAGGATAAAATATAGGACATCAAAATGTGTGAAGAAACTTGACAACAAATGTATAATTATTTTGGCATTTATTCATACACTAGATTCAGATGTGTTCCCCTATGACAGAAGTCTTTAACAAACGGTCTTAATTGCGCGTTAAATTGAGAAAAGATCAAATCTAACTCATCTCCAATATTAATAATTATACGAGTTTTTAATTTCTTCTCTCTCTCTCTCTCTTTGCAACCCACTGGAAGGCATGGGACTCCTCAAAGATCGTCACAATGACCAGGCCTGAGCTTTCCGCATCCAGCAACTTTTGGTAACGTTAACTATGCCGTCCGGTCTACCTAGTGGGTAGGACCCTCGCTGCATCAATCAGCTCGTGGTCGCCACTCGAAAATCTTCACCCCCCCAAGGCTGTCTCTCCAATTGCCACTTCAGCACATTTGGAGGGCTCAGCTATGAGACCGAATGCCAGCTAGGCAAAAAGATAGAGGAGGCAACACTTGCCTCCATTATAATGGAAAAGGATGAAAGAGAGTGCGTCCTCAAATTTTAACATAGGGGAATAAAACATAGGTGGATAAGACATTGTAAAGTTATTAAAATAGATTCATTGATATCAAAAAAAAAAATTAAACAAATCCGTGATATAATTGATGTACACGAGAAAATAATTAAACCTGTGATACTGTAACAGAAATTGATAACTGAAGTGTTTGAGGATGTACGAAAGGAATGGAATGATTGAGAAAGGAAGATGGAATTGTAGAATGATAGGAGGAAAAAAAAAGATATTGTGTACTATGGAAGACGAGAAGGAAAATAAAATTTCAAGCGAAAAAATTATTAAGAAATACAAAACCCGGTTCCCAATTAAATAGGGGGTGGAAGGAAAGAAAAGAAACTGCCACTACAGACGTGCAACTCCTCGAGTTACATCAGAAACCTTGGTTTTTATATGCATCTGATTTCTGATTCGATCTCGCAACAATAACATTATGGTGAAGTAATTTGATACTAGTTTGTATCACATTGATGAATATCATTCTTATTCTTTTTGTATGCATGGAATGCATGGGATTCACCCAAAGATCGTCACGGTGGCCGTTCCTGCGCTGCATGCATCCTAGTGACTTTAACTATATCGTCGATCCAACTAAAGAGGGAAGAGGCAGGGTTTTCTTGTTACAGGTTTCTATATACACCAATACCTCACTTTGCGTCGTTTCGTTTTGCGTTTTTTTTCGAAGTTGCGTCGCTGCTTAATTAGCACTAATTTTCACTGTACGTCGTTAGATTTTCGAGGTTGCGTTGTTTTGGGTTCAAGTCTTTAAATTTTTGAAATTTTCTTTTTTTTTCTAAAAGATGGCAACACTTTTGTTTCTAATTGCGCCATGCCATCAAAACTCGAGAATTCTCTTTTTAACTAAAATCAACGCAATTTTAATACAGTTTTATCTTCACTTTGTTTTGCTAATTTTAGAGTTCGGTTTCAATTACATAGTGTGTTGTGCTTTTTTTAAAAGAGGTTAATAAATTTATTTAGATTTTTACATGTTGTATCTGGTTACAAAAAAAGTAAATATTTTTCGAATTTATTTATTGGCAGAGTTATATTATTATTGCTCTTAAATGTTTACTTTGTTCAATTTTCTTTTTAAAAAGTAGTATTTTCGTGACCCTGGAACCCATCTTCGATCTTTACATGGTTTGCTATAGAAAATCTTAATTCACTTTGCAGCGTTTCAAATTGCGTCGTGTTTTTTTAGAACGTAACCACGACGAGTGAGGTATTGGCTTTCTTTTAATGACCTATTTTAGTGATCACTCTAAATGTCTAGAGTGAATAATCATATAAATAGATAGCATTCTGATATTTATACTAGTCTAAAGAGACGCGTTAAACAGAAGTCTGAAAGGATTTTTAAACTGTTTTAAAAATTGCATAATATTTTCTTATGGTCCTCGTTTACGTGGGCCTTTCATACATCCCTAGCTTGTTGTTGTAAAGGGACTTTTACATAAACACGTCTTTTATTTTCGCTCTCCTCTTCTCACTCACATAATCGTTCATTCATTCCTCTAACATATATCATACGTTCTCATTCACTCTAAATTTTCTTCTTTGCATCGCCTTCTACCCTCTCCTCAACTATCACAATCTAAGTCATAGTAGTGCATAATATAACGTTTGTTATAAAAAGTTTGAGGTGATATTTAATAAATTCATTTGATTAAATGATAGTGAAAAGCCTGAAAAATTGTCGCATGTTGTAACTAAAATTGAAAACGCGTGTAGCATTCTTCGTCAGATGCACAAAGGCGGTGTAAATAATGTACGTCAGTTCACTCAACTAAAAATTCAGCGTCGGCCCGCTAGAGGCCGCGGCAGAGCCTTTGCTCAGCGGGCAACACTGTCTATCTATTCCGAATTTAAAATTCATGAGACCTCCTTCTGTCTAGAGGTTTTTTTTTTTACCAAAGACTAGGGACACGGAGAACGTCTAAAGGATATGAGTTCCGGGCACGATGCTTTCGACACTTTCGACGACGACAAACATTATTTCTATTTTGTTTTTATATTATCTAATATACTAATGAGATTTCTAATATCTTACTATAACACTGTGATCAAAAAGTAAGACGTATTTGTTAATAAAATGTAACTTCTTCATTTATTCTTCCGTGGATTCCTTATTGAAATACAAATATTAGGAATCTATTTTTATATTTTAGAAAAACACAAATTATTATAAAACATAAATTTGCTTTGACAACTAAAACCAACTGACTTAACAAATGTCATGTCAAAAAACCAAAGAGGCCAGGCGCCCATATTACACCACACCCAAAACCGTGGCTACGGTCGATAGTAGTCCTGAAGATGGGAAGGAAAACGTACATGACGTCCGCTACGCCACCTATGATTGGCACTCTGGTCTCTGGTAGCCTCATAGCTGATTATATCGGTCGGTGTCATGCATTCTTTTGCTAAATACGCCGGCTTAAGCTGGTCGATCGTGACTGTAATTGTTTTTCCCTTAACCTCTATGTCAAAGGTTTTTGTGCCGTGACGAAGCCCCTTAAATGGACCTTATTACGGTGTTCCAGAGATCTCCGTTCGGGTCCTTGAAGCAAATCAATTTCATCCATTTCAAAGTAATCCCCGTGTGATAAAACTCACTTTTGCCAATGCTTGTTCTAGTCCTCGAAACAGACTGGTCTTTTTCCAGTATATCCATTAAGGCCTCCGGTTTTTATCTCCTGATTCGTGTTAAAATGGCGTTCCAGAAGTCGCACGGAGTCAAAACAGGCGGTCGGGTCAAGTCAAGTGGTTAAGAAAAAATGTTAGTCGAATTTTTGTCGCAACGAGACTTGATGCATTGAAACACAAAACATTTAAAAAGGTTTGGACTGAGCCTAATGATATATATGGACAAATAGACGCTTCGCAAATATTATAGACAGTACTACCAACTTAGGAAAAAAAAATCCTGTCTTCCTAATGCCCGAAAGTTTTAAATGACAAATTATACTCTGTTATCAAAAAATAAGTTGAATTATTTTTTGATAACAGAGTATAATAGAAATTAAACTAATATGAATAAAAAGGTTAATAATTATAAATTATGAACACTTATTACAACAAAATTCGAAAAAATGTTCAATAAGAATATACTTCGCAACATTGAATCGTCGATTATTTTAACATAATAAGAAATAAGCTACCAGCAACTCCTGAATGCTTTTCTGAGAATAGAGGATCAGAAATGTTGCTGGTTCTAAATGAAATTAAAAATTGTTCATGTATACATTATAATAACTATCATGTAAATGAGTCAAGAGAATAAGTTTCACACATTTCGATCAACTGAAAATATTTTATGCTTTAATAAAATTTATTTAATAATATCATATACAATCACATATACATCGATTTATTTGTTACCGTTCCGGCATTGAAACTTTGTATAGTTGGCAAAAGGTTGTTAATAGCGAAGGTAAATACTATTGATAAGAAATAAAAACTTATTAAACATGTAGCCGTGTGAATTTGAATTAAGAATGCGACATTACTTTCCGGCCCCTAATATATCACCACTGCTTTTTGTGTACTGGCTATATATAATTACATTGTATAAATACGGTTGTATAAGGTATGTGTAGTTTAAATCATTGAGTAGAATTAATCCAGTATGGGACATTAAAGTGACAAGTTGTTCGTGAGTCGTGTTTGAGGTAGGAATGTAGTAGGTTGGCGTGACAATTACGCCGCCACAAACATGAGTAGATAAAAAATCCGGTGGCCATTTTTCATGCGGCATTCTTACAGGGTTGTCACAAATTATAATCAACTTTATTCTTTTATTACCTTTTTTTGTCATTTACAATAATTTATTTATTGTAGTCTCGAAATCAGATTGAAAGAAGAATCAGCACGAAACGCTTTCTTCTCGCTCACTCGGTCACTTCTGTGCTATAAAAAGCTGAACATCGAGATACGAGTGCGACTAATACACTGTTGTCTCTGTTGACGTTGAGGTAAAGAAGAAAGTTGAAGCCTTCGAAGTATGTGTCCATAGGAGAATGCTGATATTCTTGAGAAATTAAGTTAATAATGAAACAGTGTTAAGGAGCATAAAGAAAAAATCAGTAGTAACAATATTTGGACCATATAAGAGTCTAGAAATATGAGTTACTATAACTTATCTCACAGGGTAAGATTTACGGAAGCGAAGTGCTGGTAGAAGACGAATGTCCTGGCTGAACTTACGCCAAAGGTTTGGAAAGAGCATCCGTTCAATTGGAGCCGCGATGTCAAAAAAATTGCACTAATGGTCATTAGAAGATGGAACTTTAAGAAGTAGAAGATAAGAATTCTGAAAGAGCCAAATTTGATATTTATTTACTAATTTTATTTAGTATTTTTAACATCTGTAGTGTTCATTATTGTAGCAAGAGATAAATGGAAGTAAAAGTAACCAAAAGTTTTAAAATGTGTTACCCCAATAATAAAATCAAACAAAGAAGATTCCGAACGCGTTGTGATCTAGGAAAAGTATATTTATGTTATCTATATAAAAGTCTTTACATAAAAGCAGAAAAGTTACTTGAAACTTTTTTTTAGCTAATGGCGGGCGGTGCACTTTGTTGCACGACTACCACTGCATGTGCGGAAGTGGCTAAACATTGGTCCTTTTCTTACTTAGACGGAATAACCTTCCAATATAACCATCATTCGATTTTTATCTTCACAATTGTGTCAAAAAGTCGTTACAGCTTTAGCCTTTTAAGTTTGCTAAATAGCCTGAAGTCATACAGAGCTAAACCAGGAGGAATAGTATAGTTGCGAAACGATATGAGTGAAGTTTTTGACAATTTTATTCCAAAAAGTAAGAGCGATTTTAGACTAGTTCCGACAAAATTGACAAAAACATGTGTGTGTTGGAGATAATTAAGCAGTTTTACAAAGATACGCTTGGTAAATGTTATAGACAGTCTTAACAACCTAAGAATACTTGCAATCCTAATGCCCGGAAGTTTTAAATGATAATTTCACTTTTTGTTTTGGTCACAGTGTGACGTCTTCTGTTTGTTGGCAGCCCTGACTTTAATCGATGAATAAAAATCCAGAAGGCTGCATTGTAGCGCTATAAATACCCCCATTATTATGTTAATAAATCACGACCCTAACGCTTCTTAACTGAAATTAAGTAATTAACCTCACCCTGCCGCGTTTCGTAGGCCGGTCGATGTTCGTACAGGCGTTATAATGAGGTATTTTTTAATTCGGCCGGATTGCCCTTATTGAAACTTTGTTCCATATTTTTATTCCTATAAGACGGTTGTTTTTTTATTTTAATTTTATAAAGAAAATTTTAATTGTAAATAAACGCAGGCATACGTTCATTATTCACAACATTTTTTAACTCAATATATAAAAATATTTATAATACATTTGCATATGTGACATATGAAATCCCTTTATTTAAATTCTCTATAACCGCTACCACATGTTGCATTATGTTATTTTAATAAAACCGCTAGAGATTAATCCCTACAATTTTCCCTTTTGTTATTTAGTCAGGTTTTCTTTTTGGACTTGCAGGCTTTTAAGCCAACTTCTTTAAGTCTTCTTTTTAGTGTGAGAACTAATTGTCCTTCCAATGTCCTCACAGTTGCAGCGAGCTCATTCGAGAGAGATTTCACAGCACATTTCGAAAATTTAACTAATCTGGCAATCTCTACTTGAAAGTCATCAACTCTCCTGTTCATATAGCATCTAATATTTTATCCTAGTTTCTGAATTAAGATCCCGTTGTTTCGTTATATCGTTTCTGAACTGTCTCTACTAAAATGAAAAAAACTCAGACTTTATTTAATTAAAAGTGTTTTGGTTACCTGTCAATCAAATTTCAATTAGTCGTGTTGTAGTAATACTTTGTGCCCGTGTAAAAAATTTTGTTAGTAATCCTTAATAAATAAAATGAATATAAATAAAAATAAAAACTTGTTATTCAAAATCATGTATACGATAAGATTACTTGAGACGTTAACGAGGTCTTTCAAGAGTGTGCTCGACATGATGGTCAGCATTTAGATCACATCATTTTTTTAAATGAAATCCGCCGAATTATTCTTAATAATTGTTATCAAAATAAACGATTATTTCAGGTATATTTTTTATTATTTGAATTTAAAATTCGAATTCTGTCTCCGGACACACTATATATTGACGCTCCAATACAATCGTGATACAATCAATTTTCAATTTAAAGTCGTCTTTAATTATGTATTACAATCATTTAAAATTATTAAGAACTATATGCTCTTTTGAATCCAAAGGCGTCTCGTGCAGTTTTTATCGAAATATGGTAGTTTACTACTGCACTGCGACAGTTTTTCGGTTGATATGCAAATTTGGACCTTAAGTAACTGTGACAAAGACGGTTGGTATGCTAATTTCGCCTGCGCTGTTTTTCTAATACAAAGGGAAAGCTGGTATATTTATTAGCAATGTATAAATTAATTTTAATTCCATGACTTAAAGATCTCTTAGACGTCGCTAAAGTTAAATATATTAAAAGACAGTATATTACACAGGGTGATTGATTACAAGTGTAAAAGGTTTAAAATGGTGTATAGCATTTGTCAGCAAAAACCTTTGAAAGTTTTTTCACCTTGTACAAAATGATCACTCTAAAATATGTTACATATTGACTATCCATGCTCATTCTGCTATTTTTAGGAAAAAAAATTCCATATGTCGCTGTCAGGTTACGGAATGAGCTACCAGAACCAATAAGATGCGGTAAATCAGTATTAGCATTTTATAAAACTGTAAAAGAGCACTTCTTTGGTCTCTAAAATAGGATATTTTACAGCATCTGTTATTTATTCGTATTTATGTAATACCCTTTCCACCTAAATATATATATTTATATATAAGTATTTTTGTATGAATGAGTATTTAGTAGTGTATGTATTTACATGTATCTCGATCCAAAGTTTGTCTGGTAGAGATCGCCTCCGGCGATAAGACCGCCTCTTGTACCTCTAGTTGAATTGTTTTTTTTTATTTTAGTTACTATCTATGATATATAAAAAAGTGTAAATGAATAGATTATTTTTTCTATTTGTATTCGATATGCCGATAATTTCTGGCAGTAAAAATTCTACATAGAGAGATATTAAATGATTTTAAAATATAGTAATACGAATTTATGAAAATATATATTTTATTATTTTTAAAACCATTGATTTATGGATAAGGTGTATAATACTCGGCGATAAATATTAAACATCGACCTTTGGAAAGAGACAGTTGACTAATTTCGGCTTCGTAGAGCGTTATCTCTGTCGTACGACTGACAAAACTTCACATTGGTAGTGTGGGACAGAGATTAATGATCTACGAAGTCGAAATTTGCCGATTGTCTCTTTCCAAAGGTCGATGTGCAATATTTATCGACAGGTACAGTACCATACAATTATTGACCGCAAATAAACTAAGGTTTAACTCACGCAATTATAATTTGATTAGTGTAAACCACGGAACCGCAACGCAGGTCGTCCGCCCACAGGTGGGCAAGTGACCTTGTTATGGTTGCCCGAACACGCTGTATAGAGGCTGGATGTTATCGGTGTTATATGAAATCTATTAGGTACTCTTGTGTCTTCATTTTAATGTGATATAAATATATATACTACTAGCTGATCCAGCAAACGTTGTTTTGCAAAAAAATATTTTTAATTTTCAATTTAAAAATAAGGGTTGATCGTAGAGGGGTGAAAATTTAGAGTTGTATGTATTCTTGTATGTTGTATCATAAAAAAATAAAAACAAAAAATTTCGTAAAAAAAAAATAAAAAAAAATTTTTAAGGGTGAACAACCTTTATCACTTAGGGGTATGAAAAATAGATAGTAGCCGATTCTCAGACCTACTAAATACGCATATAAAATTTGGTAAAAATCGGTCAAGCCGTTTCAGAGGAGTTCAAGTTCGAACACCGTGACACGAGAATTTTATATATTAGATAATTTCATTAATAAAATGCATGCTTACAATTCATAGAGCAAAAGATATACACGCAAGCTGTTTGCTTCATTGAATTGTAATAAATTAATTCTTATTTATGGAATACGTGAAGCGAATTGGCAATGATCGGATGGTGATTTGAATGCAAATACCCCGTGACGGAGCGGCTCGATCATTGTAGAAAAAACAATGCGATATATCGTGCTTTAAGTCGAAGCGGAAACCGGATGCCATGCTCTTGTATATAGTGATGTGCCAATACTTATAAAACTATCGATATTTTATGAACAATTACGTCACAACTGCTTAATATTTTACGGTTCGATATGACGAATGTATTGTTACAAAACACGAGTTACAGAACCCTCTGAATAATAAAAATAATAATATAAAAACGTATAGAGGATACCAGTCAGTTTTAATGTATATTTTATATAAATATATATAACGTATATTTGTATACAAGCTGTAGATTGTAATAATAAATTTAATTCATATAATTAACTTTAGAAGAAACATTTATAACAAGTTTTATACGTATAATAAAATGTAATCAAATTTATTTTGTTTTAATTTAACAATAATCATATTTGTCGAAGAAATGTTACAAAGCACGAGTTACAGAACCCTCTGAATAATAAACACGGAGCCGTAGGATCAAGAAGTGCCGTGAACACGCGTGACCTTGAAGTTATTTATTGTTCATTAATTTTTGTGCACAGTTCAAGGAAATTCTAACCGAGTACTATCTCGAACTTACTAGAACCTTTAATAGAATCAGGCGTTACCTTGCGGAAGTCCATCTAAGTAAGAAAAGGACCAATGTTTAGCCACTTCCGCACATGCAGTGGTAGTCGTGCAATAAAGTGCACCGCCCGCCAGCCCGCTGATAAATGCGTATGTGGCAAACAATACGAATCACACATCTGCCACCGCCAAATCACTCAACACGTGTTTCACCCCTCCACGGAGCATCTTCCGGAATTATGTTACACCGATTAGTGCCAAACACAGAGTGAGCCACTTGACTCATTCTGTGTTTGGCACTAATCACATATCAGCGGGTTGGCGGGCGGTGCACTTTGTTGCACGATTACTACTGCATGTGCGGAAGTGGCTAAATATTGGTCCTTTTCTTACTAGAACCTTATCCGTAGTATAAATAAGTGTACTACCCATGTCGACAGTTCAGTGTTGTTCTTTAAGTTATAAGATTAAGATCTACGATCAGTGATACAAAGTGACTATTTGTAAAGTTATTTGGACAGTGATTTTTTGAGCGATTTGGAAGCGAATTTTGGACTAAGCGAAAGTATACTTTGTGTTAAAGTAAGGTGACCATCTGATTTGTGAATAAAGGGCTCCTAGTGAACCAGTGGTTTTTCATTCCGAATCAGAATCCACAGTACGTAAACAGTATTATATGAAGATTACACTATTGTATTCTTAATGATCTGCTTACATTTTAATACAGTTATTGTTCACTACCTGACTCAATGGGTCACGGTAGCCCAGCGGTAGAAGACTGAGACTTGCAATCACATGTCGTGGGTTCAATTTCCGGGGTAAAATCTTATGTAATTTACACGATACGTATTAATTATATAAGATTATCACCGCTCATAAACAAGTTTCCTGACGATGGGCAGCAGCGTCCTATGCGTACTATAATAGCACAATACGATCGCCAACTCACCTGCAAAGCCTCCAACCTTTGGGGAAAGCCTATGCCTTACAGTGGACGAAGGGTTCAAACGACGACAATCCAACACAAAAGACGTTCTGTTCTAGTATTGAATATTCAATTTGAAATTTTATAATCCAAAATATATCAAAATAGTTTGCTGTATTAAAAAACAATAGAAATAACAAGGTTTTGTATCAAAATCATATTGTTTTTTCTGTTCTTAACTTTAGGATAACATGCAATAAGTCATGCGCAATATATTAATTTTATTAAGTTACACCATGAACAATCAACGACTTGCCATTTATTTATCGACACTACAAATGCAAGCCTAAATAAATCTTGTGATTTTTAGCCGTTAAAAATATCTACTAAGTTTTATTAACCTTATAAAAAGAGATGAATGAAATCTATAAAGTCGTTCTCAAGTTATGGCGTGACGAAATGAAAAGGAGGTTTATTTTTATTTATAAATATTATTGAAATGGTTTAATTAGTTTACGAATAATAATGAAAAGGACCTTTTTCATTTCTTTCTCTATTTCCAGGTCTCTTTAATGTTAGATTAAATAGGTAGCTACTGATTCTTCATGCTTCATCTTCGCTTTTCATCAGGCTTGGTGGTCAAACAGGAAGTGAGCAATTAAAAAAATTAAATAAAAAACACTCCACATTTTAGCTTTGTTTTTTTAACGGTTTTATTTAGTTCGACCCGTACGGAATTTATTTGGATCAAAATTAGAAATTGGAATTTAAGCACCTTCCCGTTGTCAGATTGATCTGAAATTTGGTACACACATTTAATTTAGATGACAATACAATATAATAAAATCAATAACATTATTAATCTAAGATGGCCGCCGATACAAAATGGCGGATTACGTATTTTCCTTAACCCCCTCAATATGGGTATCAAATGAAAGGGCTACACTAGTAAAACACGATGATTATGTCAAAATTTAAAAATCAAGATGGACGCCGTTCCAATATGGCGGACTAGGTACATATTTTTCCACAACCACCACAATATGGGTATCAAAAACCGTTTAAGTTAAAAGTTTTTAAAAATATTTATTTATATTTAGACGTATCGCTCAAGATGAATAATATAATGATATGATAATAAGTAATATAATGATAAAGCATGAAATAAAATTACTGTATATGATAACACTCCAACTTTACACATTAATTACCGTTTAAATTTATCGATAATATCAAAATAAATTGTCCCATCACTAGTTTATTAACGACATCAATCATTCATCGAATGTATCACTTTTTTAAATAGTTCTTTCGTTTGATATAATTTTATTGTACCTTTTAATTGTATCGAGTACTATCATATACCTGATGGAAATATTGAAGCCTCTTCCTTAGTTCGCTGTTTTTATTTAAAATTACCAGCAGTTGTATGTTCGTGTAAAATGTTTTTGTTGTTTTTTCTGTTATGGTTTTAAAAAAATTAGTTACAGATGTAATAGCTTTAAAAAAAGGGTCAGAGATCAAAGTGTGCAGGGACAGAAAATAATTAAATTTATTATGTTATATGTAGGAGCTACATTTTGTCATCATCAGCTGCGAATCGATAAGGGGAATTCCACAGAAATATAATTGTTTATGTATATCTGACGAAAGAGATCGCTCTAAAATACTTCTCGGCTTGTGATGTTTTCATAAGTCAGAAAAGGATTAATAGCCACTTCCACACATGCAGTGGTAGTCGTGCAACAAAGTGCACCGCCCGCTAGCCCGCTGATAAATGCGCATGCGGCAAACAATGCGAATTACACAACTGCCACCGTTAAACCACTCAACACGTGTTTCACCCCTCCACGGGGCATCTTCAGGAGTTATGTTACACCTATTAGTGCCACACAGAGTGACCCACTTTTTTTTTTTTTATGACCCCCGTTATTGGGGGCCTCTCGTACCCCTATCTGGTTTAGGACAGGGACCTTTTTTACATATATTATTCACATAAGTTTTTTTTTTTTATTTCCATGATCATCTGTCATTCATCTTATTATCTTTCATTCTTTTCTGTCTATCATGTTACATTTCTATTCTTTTATGCCCTTTTACTCAATTCCTCTTTCTTTCATCCTCTTATTTTTTACAAATCTTATTTACTAGGTAAGTTAATCACAGTTGTTTACTTATAATTATTATTTATTTTACATCAGTCTTATTATTTTTTATTTTCTTTTGTTTTACCTAGTTTTATTTCTTTTAATAGCTTGCGTTATAATTATTTTACAGTATTCGAGGAACTCTTTTCTTGTTGCAGTTTCGCCTATCAGGGAGGCTATTGACTCCTCCCTGATTTGAACCCCAGACCGGCACTCGAAGCCGAACCGGAGTCCCCCGAATGTGGGACACCGGGCCACAAGGTGGATCACGGTCTGGCCCACGCCCGGTTCACAGAAGCACGAGGGGTCCTCCTTGAGCTTAAACCTATGAAGGTACTCAGAGAACCCCCCGTGCCCCGTGAAGAGCTGGGCCGAGACCGCGTCCACCTCGACGCTGCGGAGCACGCGGTAGGCTGAGACGGCGTCCGGGAAAAACATCCTCGTTACCGAAGCCGTCGTTCCTTCCACATACCTCCTGTTCCATTCGTCGAGCGACTCCAGTCTCAGTTGCCGCTTGACGAATGAAACAGGGCATCTCTCCTACTCTCGTCGTCTTTTACTCTTCAGGGCCGCTTTCTTGGCCAGCTGGTCCGCCCTCTCGTTCCCCTCCATCCCCGCGTGCGCTTTCACTCAAAACAACCTTACATCCTTCCCTTTTTCTCTCGCTTTCATCACGTTCTCCTTCACTCTTAACGCTAAGGGATGGAGGGTGTCCGATCTTGCGACAGTTTCGAGGGCGGACCGCGAGTCGCTCAGTATGGCGCAGGCTTGCGCTGACTCGCCGGCCGCGTACCCTGTTGCCTCAGCTAGAGCCAGCAGCTCTGCCTGGTATACGGTGCAGAAGTTGCCCAACTTGAGCTTTTTTGTGTACAGCTCTGCGGCGCCCCGCTTGACGCAGAACGCCGCACCCACCTTATCTTCTATGCGGCTGCCGTCGGTATAAATTACCAAGTCGGCAGCCGCGGTGGCAAGTCGGACTTCCTTCGCACTTTCCCCCAGACAGGAGAACTCCACACCAACTTGACCAGATGGGTGCGGTAGTCTCAGGTAGCTGACCGGTACCTCCAGGTCTCGGTCTCTTACCACCTGCCGGGAGTGACCCTTTCTTATTTCAAATAAGCGGGCTGCTTCTTGGACCCGAAGGTCCAGGGGAAGCAACCCGGCAAGTATAAGGGCCGAGTGCAGGGACGCGGTCCTGTGGGTCCTCGCGATCTTCTGCGCGAAGCCCCGCTGGACCGCGTCCAACTGCCTGCGGACCAGCAGCTTCCTAGCCGCCGGCGCCCATGCACTCGCTGCATACAAAATCGTCGGCTCCAGCACCGCCAGATACATCGCTCTGATCACCTCCGAGTTCAGACCCCAAGATACCTTCGCAGCCCTGCACAGCTGACGATAGAGGCCCTGTGCCTTCTTGCTCACGTTCTTCACACCGACCGACCATGCTGTCCAACGCCCCCTCCTCGGTGATCTGATTCACCTCGGTAGACGTCAGACAGCGATTCGATAGCAGCCGGGCGACAGTTCGATGGAACTCGCCCCAGTCTGCCCTACGGGTAGTGTACTGCCGTGTGGTCCGCTTGACGTCCGTGCCTCGGGACCTGTCAAGCTTCAGATTGAACACAATTGCCCTGTGATCCGACGAGGATATGTCGTCCACGAGGCTCCAGCCCACCGCTCGGTCGAGCAGGGTGGTCGAGCAAGCAGTAATGTCGACGCGACTGGAGTAGTGCTTACCGCCCCGATACGTATCAAACGTCGGCTCAGACCCCTGGTTCATCACGTGCACCCCCAGTTGGTCGAGGGCGGCTGCGATCTCCACTCCCCTTCGGTCCGTGGACCGGCTACCCCACCAGGTGTTATGCGCATTAACGTCGCCACCTAGCACCACGTTGGCAGTCCCCAAGCCCTCCACGGCCGAGCCGATCCGGTCCAGGTATGGTCCGACGGGAGTATTAGGCTCCAGGTAGACGGACACCACCCCTATCTCCCGAGCCCCAGTCCTCAGCCTGGCCACGGCAACGTTGCCAGACGTGAGTTGGGGACATTGAGTGATATCGATGGTGTCTTCGAATAGCACAATGGCCGCCTTGACAACCTCCCCGTTGCCTCGCGCGGCACATTGTACCACCCTTGTCCCTGGGTAGTGCCTCATCTCGCCAATAGCGCCGATATACGGCTCCTGGACCAATGCGAACGCCCAGCCTCTCTTCGGCGCTTCGCATATCAGCTCGGCAGTAGCGAGCTTGGACCTTTGCAGGTTTAGCTGCGCCACGCGGTACTGGTGGTGCCCTGCGCGGAGAGTGCGGTGAGTCACCTGGGTGCCCTTAGCAATACGCTACGGACGCCCGTGCAATGGTGTCCCACTTTCTCCGCACAGGACAGTCTTCGTCGAATGCGCCGTGGTCCCACCGGTCTGCCTTAGCTTGTCGGCAGTTCCGGCAGGCGGGAGGTTTCCCGGCTTGCCGATCCGGACACTCGGCGCGTAGGTGCCGGCCACCACAATGGCTGCAGCGGTCTTCGCTCTCCGCGCAATGCCGTTTGGTGTGGCCGTAACCCAGGCACCGAGTGCACTGGACTAGCGGGGAGTGGTCCTGCACCCGCACTCGCTGGAGGTCCACGTGCATATAGCCCGCAGCTGTCAGTCGTCCCCAGAGCGCAGGCGACACGCGCATGACCACGTGGATCGTCTGCACATTTCGCGCCCTCCTCCTAAACCTCACCTCCGCCCTCTGATCCTCCTCAGAGACGTCGACCAACAGATGTTTGTTCTGGGTCTTAATGGCCTTTATTATCTCCTCGTTTGTATTGTAGGCCATTACGTCTCTGAGCAGCACCAGTGGGTCCTTATTCTTCACCTCCGCGAGGTTCAGGTCCTTCCCTGCCTTCCTCAGCCCCTCACGCACCCTCTCCAGCTCGGCCTCTGAGCCGCAGCCCAGGATGACCCGACCGTCCCGCACCCTGCGGATCCGGTCGACCCTTATGCCGGTCTGGGTGGCGTTTAGGGCTTTCCGAATTTTGCCCAGGACGAGTGACCCACTTGGCACTAATAGGTGTAACATAACGGAAGTTAACAGAGCTGACGAAGGGGGGTTTTAGTCAGTAAGAGTCTGACACTGTCTGGGCCCTCCATTCCCAGACGTCCATTTGAGGATTTCCCCCCACTGTTTAGAAATTGTAAATTAGATATACAGGCTCTGACTATGTTAGAGGAATAATTTGTAAAATTAAATTAAAAAAAAAAACAACGGAAGTGGCTAAATATTGGCCCTTTTCTTACTTAGGATGGACTTCCGCAAGGTAACGCCTGATTCCATTAAATATTTTTTTCATAGTTTTAAATTTGTATAAATATGTGTTACGCTTGATGAATATATACACTTCTACTTCGGACTTCGTGTTGTTATTACCACCAAGAACTGCCTCAGAAAGAAACCCACATACAGAATTTTAATAACTCTTTTCTTATTATGTAAACTGATGATCACCTCTCTAATATACACCTATTTGTTGTCATTACATAAATTTTAAAAATTTGTTCCATACAGGTTAACTAGAATAAAAAGATTTCACCTGCCGTTAAATACTACACTACTACTGCATGAGCGGAAGTAGCTAAATATTGGTCCTATTCTTACTTAGGATGAACTTCCGCAACGTAACGCCTGATTCCATTAAATATCTAATTAAATTAGTTAAATCGTTAGGTTCGAATATTGTCAGATTTAATATTCGAATTTTATACGTAACTAATCTTGTTAAAATATTAATTTGTTGTAAAAATTTTAAAACATCATTGCGCCTAACCGCGGCGCTATCGCGTCGCGTCAATTATTCACAATTCGCGATGTCAAACTCAAATAACGTTAATTACAAAGACTCGAACATTCCATTACAGCGCGCAAACAAATAGTTAACTACACTCTCCCGTCGGAGCGTCAAATATGTAATTACGCGTCATTAAAAGTAAAACACTTGACGCACAACAAATGACATGTCATTAAAACACGAACAAAAGCCTCCGGCGTACAGTCGACAAAACAGTTTGACGATCAAAATAATAGATTTATACTAATTTTTTAAATTCTTTTTTTTTACTTTTTCTCGGCAATCCACGAAGGTAGATCAGCTCTAGGGCACCTCGGTTGACCCTTGACTCTAACCTTCTCTTTTCTTCTTAAATCGCTTCAGTGCGATCAGAAGGTTGCGTGTTCAAATCACGTCAGGGTTACCAGTTGTGGTGGAATTTAACAGGTTAGGTAAGCAATGTTAGAGATAACATCTAACGAGCTGGAGCACAAAAATTAAAACGCTTGGACGAAAGATAGACATAGTTTATTTAAAAGTCATCCGCCTACAACTTCTTTGTCATGTGTATTTTGTCATGTGAATGAAATATTTTTTAAATAAAACTTTCACCACTCATTTGTACATATTAAACATTGATTCAAAATTAATATAAGATAGTCTTTAATTCAATATTCCACCAAGCACTAAAGATTTAATACAAATTCACAAACAACAACACATATGTCACTTAAAGCCGTTTGCCATTATTATATTTTATAATATTTTTCGGCGTGAGACGCGGTTTTGACGACCGCCTACAAATCATACGCCGCGCTTCCTTAGTTTTTGCGCATGCGCAGACCGATGGATTGACAGTTAAGTGAAAGCATTTTGACAACTGTGATTATTTCGCTACAGACTCATGGAGTTGCTAGAGTTAAGTGGGTAATAGCACTACTAACACTTGGTTAGCAGTTGTAGAAGAAGTGAAAGAAAAGCGAAATAAAGAGACTGTAACAACGCTTCCATCAAGTATGATCGAGGTTTGGCGTCTTACTTGCAGCGTAACACCTCTACAGAAGGACAGACGACATTTAAAGTCGTCGAGAGACGCTAGATTTAGATTTTTAACTGGTATTATTTTAAATCTAGAAAATATAATATCTATATCCAGCAGTGGAAGTCAAATGGCTGAAATGATCACACTCTAAATTTTATTTTTATTTATCTCTTATTTTCAGCCGATTTTTTATGGCCCCCGCTATCGGGAGCCTCTCGTACTCCTAACTTTTTGGGATTAGGGACTTTATTGTTCAATATTTTTTTATTCAGTCTTTTCTTTATTTAACACTCTCTTTCACGCGTCACAATATCTTTCATTCTTTACTTTTGTCCTTTCCAATATCTTTCGTTTTGCTCTTTTATACCTTCTTTCTTTCCTCGCATTTCTTCCATCATCTTCTTACTCTAAGGTGGCTAGGTACATTTTATTTATCTTTATTTACACATTTATTTTACTTTTTTAATTCTTTAGATGGGCACGCACAAGAAAGTCATAGGCCTCTACCAAACCTCCACTTTCAGCGTTCCTAACTATGTGGTCGGTCCATTTTGTGGGAGGCCTACTTAAACCGCGTCTACAGGCTTTTGGTTGCCACTAGAGAACCTTACGGTACATTGTACTAATTTTTAATCATGAATTATGTGTATATATATACGAAATTGTAGGTTGCATGTGTATCTTTCCAGTTATAATGTTAGCTAAGCAATAGCAACCAATCAAGCTGAGATACGACTCTCTCGGACTCTCTTGAGATCGAATGCTAAACGCATATTGAATGTCAGCCCAAGTCGAAGTGGTCTCAGGTTCATGAAGCGTCCCTGAAAACCTAAAGGCTCTCGACAGCCTCAAACCGTTATTATATAAGGTTTTTGGATACAGATGAAAAAGGTTAAAAAATGGGAATGTATAGATCATTTGTTAGTAAAAAGTAATATTGCATTACGTTATATTATGTCTGAAACTTGTGATATATTTATTTATTTAACATTCTTTATTGTACACGTTAAGATACATTTAATAAGTTTTGCAATAATACACAAAAAAGTACAATGGGCGGTCTTATTTCACATACAACCATAGTATGGAAAAGGTAAAAGTACTACTTAATAATAGGTAGTTTACGTGTACAAAAAATACATATTTATAAACAAACGAACATAAACATACATACTTATATATACAACGTATATACTTACAATAAATAAGGTGTTATACATATTATAAATATAATACAATAATAAATAAAACAATAATAAAGATATATCATAGGTTAGTTCATAGCAAATTAGCTATATTTATTTATTTATACTTTTTGAATCTTTTACATCTACGATAAATAGCATGAATAATAAATAGCCTAAATAGAAATTTAGTAGCAAAGCTAAAAATGCAAGACTACATTCAAACTTTTATTATAAAAGCAGTTGTTTTATTATTTAACAAAGAAAGAAGATGTAAATTCTTCCATTCACCCGTACCTTTGTATGCACGCCTCATTAGATTTATACGGGGTGTATTTTCGCTATGTTTACCCGTCATATACAGGATGATTGGTTACAGGTTTAAATGATTTAAATGTGATCATGTATAGCTCACATTTCAATAAAACACTGTAAAGCATTTACACCATTTTCAATCAACCTGTATAATATTATCACTCTAATATGTTGTCTGAATTATGTGTGTATTCAGGCAGTACAAAATCTGCATTTTTAAACGGTTTTATTTAGTTCGACCCGTACGGAATTTATTTGGGTCAAAATTAGAAATTGAAATTTAAACACCTTCCCGTTGTCAGATTGATCTGAAATTTAGTACACATTTAATTTAGATGACAATACAATATAATAAAATCAATAACATTATAATACTAAGATGGCCGCCGATACTAAATGCCGTATTACATATTTTTCCTTAACCCCCTCAATATGGGTATCAAATGAAAGGGCTACACTAGTAAAACACGATGATTATGTCAAAATTTAAAATTCAAGATGGACGCCGTTCCAATATGGCGGACTAGGTACATATTTTTCCACAACCACCACAATATGGGTTATCAAAAAACCGTTTAATTTAAAAGTTTTTAAATGTATTTATAACATATAATTATTCGAAATTTAAAAATACTTCTTAGTATATTAAAATTATATATACGTTATCTATTATTCATAAAACTATTCATTCTTAGAACACGGTGTACAATTAAAACAGTGAATGACAAATCAAATTATTTTAAATAATCTCACAATACACTTGCTGCTACGTTCAAAAACTTGTTTCCGTTTTGTAAGTTGACGTAATCATATTGCTGTTAAAATTGAGGGATCATAATATAGGTCGATAGAAGTGCAATGCAGTGCATAGGCCTTCACCAAAAAATCATCACCATGACCGATCTTGGGCTGCCCGTATTCAGCTACTTCATGTGACTTTTATTTTTGGTTTTGAACAGGGAAATATTCTGGATGGACACTAGATATCCTGCCTTTTGGAGGAAGATCAGGGTTATATATGATTCCTACCTACAAAAACTATAATTTTTAATGGAATCAGGCGTTACCTTGCGGAAGTCCATCCTAAGTAAGAAAAGGACCAATATTTAGCCACTTCCGCACATGCAGTGGTAGCCATGCAACAAAGTGCACCAGACACAGACATAACTCCTAAAGATGCATCGTGGAGGGGTGATACACGTGTTGAGAGATTTAGCGGTGGCGGTTGTGTGATTCGCATTGTTTGCCGCATACGCATTTATCAGCGGGCTGGCGGGCGGTGCACTTTGTTGCACGACTACCACTGCATGTGTGGAAATGGCTAAATATTGGTCCTTTTCTTACTTACGAAAACTATCTCAGTGGTCGTTCTTGGCATCTTCGAGGAGCCGTCATATCTTCTACCGAACTTGCTTGTGTCTCTTCGTAATGTTCCAAGACACCTCACGCTTTATTATTATACCGCAGCAACATGAAACCAGTTTTTGTTGCTGATTTTCTCGGGTTAGCATTGAGTAGACAATGATCCCCCCCCCCTCCTATTTTAGTCGCTTCTAAGATAGATAGGGAATACCCTAGCTCTATTTTAATGAACACAGGTAGAAGCTTTGAAAAGGGGGCACGCAGCGTCTACCAACTCGTAGGCGCCACTATAGAACCTTTCGGCCCTATCGGGAAACGGGTTGTATACCAGTTTCAGTTGTACGAAAGAATAGAAGAAGGGAACATCGCCTTATTAGTGAGCAAAGACGAAAGCCGAGCCTTCCACGATTACTGCCAGAAGATAATAGGCAAAGCGATAAAAGGCAAGAACGAAGTCATAGTCGAGAAAAAATAAAAGAAAGTATTAAATGTGATACAGAAATTAACTAATTTAATATTGTGATAAACGTATACGTAAAAAATAAAAGTGAAATCAGTAATTACAGTGTAATAAAATTACAAATAAGTAATCGAAAAATAAATTGTAAAATGGTGATGTAGTAGTCCAGGAGGAATGTTGAAGAAAAAGAGGAGAGATGTGAAAGACAAAGGAATCAATAGGAATGATGAAAGAAAAAGAAGAATAAGAGATATCAAGATAGACATAAAAAGAGATCAAACAAAAGATGTATGTGAATAAATAGCTAAGTAAAAATTGTCCCTGTCCACCCAAGATAAAGGAAGAATAACGTCTCCAAATGGAGACCATAAAAATGGTTCGCAAATTTTTGGGACATCTAGTCATATAACAGGGACAAGTAGTTTTGTACTATATTTAAATTAAACTCGTTTATTTATTTGCGTAGATTATTTAATGTAGGAAAAGGACCAATATTTATCCACTTCCGCACATGCTGTGGTAGTCGTGCAATAAAGTGCACCGCCCACCAGCCCGATGATAAATGCGCATGCGGCAAATATTTATCCCTCTTACTTAGGATGGGCTTCCGCTAAATAACGCCTGATTCAATTAAATATTGATTATTCAATGTTTACTGGTATACGTAAATTTGCGTAATCTAAATTCATGTTGAATTATTTCACAAACGACATATCCCTTCATTTCTTACGAGCTCCACTCACTTGTTTGATCAACAAGTGAAACTTCTAGAACACTTCGAACTTTCACGTACGTATGAAATTCGTAGGGCCGTATGGCTGCCAAAAACGAGACGCCTTTTGAATCTAAATAATAATTAAAAGTCTTCGTGCGCCCTAAAACACGTGGACTAATGAAGACGGCGAGATGGCGGGACAAGTCGCGTGCCGAAGGCTGGTCGAACACGCACGGCACGCGACCAGGTGCGGGATTAATTAACGCTTCGTGTTCAACCCGCCTAATTGCTCGCGAGCCGACCGTTGTGTGGTACGGAATTTTAGACCATACGACATATCGTGTCGCTGACGTGTCGTAAACGTATCAGGAAGATTGTTTGTGGGTGTAAAAGTTTTAATAGTTCGAATTTATATCTCATTGGCTGCCAATTAATGTAAGGTACAGCCTATCCAAAAATCAATGGTTTTAGAAATAATGAAAAATACGTAATAATAATGTACTATTTATTAGTATTAGTATTTGACTTTGTAATACCAAAAATTATCGGGCTGTCATATTTATATATGACATATTTTACAATGATAACTTTATACAAGTTAATTAAGTTAGGTGTATAAGTTTCAATGATTTTTGCTGACAGATAAGTTATACATTCACCACATTAATGTTTTTATACATCTACATACGATAGTAAAAATATTAATACAATATGATTAAATATAACATAACATGACATGACATAATGTAATATTATCTCAGGTTAAACAGGTTCGAAAAATAATGCCTTAAGCATTAAGTTCGATTTTATACCTAAAATATATAAATAAGTAATGGCATATGTGACAAATTTATGTTGTAATATTTTTACTATTTTCGTTGCGGTATCAGTCCGCAAGACACTTTAGGTTTACTACACTATAGGCTATTAGCTTTAGCTAATTAAGCTCTATTTCATGCTTTTTAAAGTGGGTTTCAAGAGTTCAGATATGGTATTTCTGAACCGAGTGATATCCGTGTGATTTCGTTCTGAAATTTAAAGAAAACCTTAACGATTGCGTTCAAAAACGTCGTAAAAAAGACGCAGAGAAGGTTCATATGATATAGATGCATAGATTTTCAAGGAAACTATTTTTAAATACAATAAATCATTATTAAAACTTTAGGTGTAACCTCTCGTATAAGAGTCGTTTACATTAAGTTATTCCCCTGTGGTAGTCGTGTCGGAGTCGTGTCGCGCGGGTGAAAGGCGCCCGCGGCTCCGGTCCTAATTTGTTTAAATCAAGATATAAGATGCGACATTTTGTCGTTGAATGTGTTGTACGCGTATCTACTTGTTGCTATTGTTCTACTCTCGTAATGACACTTTGCTGTCGTTTCTTATCGTTACCTTTTGTATATTTTTACCTTTTTTTAAGTTTACGAAATGTTTTTTCGGTGTTGTAGACGCTTTGTTCTCGTCTAGCCTTTTGTTTTTGCGACAATTGTGTAATAGCATGTCTGTTTAAGTTACATTTGCTTCATATAAGGTTGTATAAACCTTAGCAGGTTGAAATGGCAGTTGGTAGATACCATTCAAGATTGCATATTAAGCCCGTCGTTCGTGCATGCTATCCCGCATATCATTCACAGATTCCAGGTCTTACAGAACAGGTTCAAGCGGTAGAGCCGCGGGCGCATCAATAAAGAACTGCATGTCGATTTGAAAATGCCAAGAATCACTCAGTTCAAAGAGCATATATTAATTACTTTTGATCTGCCGCTGAACTCACGAATTCAGAGATTGTAGGTATCTCCACCTACAAGACTATCACATCTGATACATTCAAACGCCGCACCGTTCTGAAACTGAGACTCGGATTTAAGTTTCCGAACGTCGCCACGACAATAAGACAAGCCACGCATATCGTCAGCTTCGTCATTCGATCAAATAAGACAGAAGCATTTACAGAGGTTTCTTCTGCCACTTCTTCTCCCAGTGCTAATGTTTTCCAAAGTAGAGTTATAAGTCAAGCAATAACAACAGCTCACGCTGAGGTACTCGCTTCGAAGCCTTTGACCCCAGCCACTTCAAGGAACATCTACTGGAGCAATCTAAGAGCTAGCCGGCTTTCCGATCTGATAAAATGTAGCTTGCTGAGTCAAGGTATTCCGGAAGGGCACGTCTTTCGCTACCTTAGGAATGGTTTTAGGTTAGGCGCCCTCTGAATTGCAATATTAACAATCATATGTTTACGAAATACCCATTGAAATATTTATTCTAAATTCAAATTGTATTTCAAAAATATCTCCTAAAATATATTTTTTTAATTTTGCCACAATTGTCAAAATGCAAGTATTTCGCATCACTAGCGCAATGTTTTAGATTTTGCATAGTCTTAGTGTTCGTAAATTTTCGCCCAGAACCGTGCGAATGGGAGGACAGGGAGGTATGATTCTATTTCCAAAATAACGTGAAGGAGCAATGAATCTTATTTGAGACAGTAAGGTAGGGAAATCGATTTTACATCAATCCAGTTTCTTGAGAAATAGTGCATCAGTTAAGTTATTTTGATAGGATTGTATTTAACTTATGCGGTTAATAGAAGTGATGGTACTCATTCCAGTGACAGTAAGAAAAAGATAGCTTTAAAAAGAAATAAGTGTAAGGGTCATTACTTGTAAAAATTGTCAATAGTTTCAAAGCCCGCGCTGCAACAGAACAGATATGAGTACCTTTTCTTTATTCTTTATAGGCAAAGCATTTGACCTCTGTCTCGCCTGATGTTAAGCGATTGTCTAGAAAACTCCCAAGTTCTAGTTGGAAACAATGGCGCCAATAGGCACACAACTTTTCTGTTCGCACTTTATAACTATTATCAAAATGACTAGTGTAGATAGAATTTTAATCGTGTACGGATGTAGTGAATCCGTGCGTCTTGTTGTACAATGGAAGAAAGGAGATGGAATTGTAGTCGTGCAACCAAGAAAGAAAGCATGTACGGAAGTGGCTAAATATTGGTCCTTTTCTTACTTAGGATGGTCTTCCGCAAGGTAACGCCTGATTCCATTAAATAAAAAAAAAATAAGGAGATGGAATTATTTGGTGTAATACCGCTGCACACTTTTCAAAATGCAGTCTGTAGAATACATATACCTTTTTATGATTAGAGACCTTTCGGAACATTCTCACGAATTAGCTTCTGAATTCAAATTCAAAGTAGGCATTTATAAGCACCTGCACGTGCAAGCTACTATAAGCTAAGAACGCTGGAATTACTTGTCTGAGTGATCTGGCAAGAAAGTCAACGGATGTCGTTTTTTTAATGAAATTTACCAAATTCTAATGTTAAAGTTTAAGTTAAGCTTTCACATATTTCGATCAACTAGAAACTCTTGAATGCTGTAAGTAGATTTATTTAATAATACTCTTTTGATTTTAAATTAAAAAAAATAATAAAAGGATGGTCTATAATATTAAGATGTTTATAATGAATGTTTGAATTGAATTCGACCTTTGAAACGAACATTCCAGAACTAGTTTTACTGAGGTGTGAGAACAGTAGAAGTAAATGCGTCATAAGTTGATTATGATATAGCGCTCGAGGTAACAGTAAGTTTAATATACGAAGTGAGACTTTAAGTGAACGATCTCTGCGGGGACGTCGGTCCGCGATAAGCGTGCTACCCTACATCAAAATTAACAAGAAGACAAATGACTTCGCAGAGTTCCGGGGCGGACGGAGCTGTCACGTCTGTGTACAAACTGTGGAGCGTCCCAGGGCATCTCACAGACGTACGTGCGATATCAATCATCTCTGGCCCCATTTTGGGTACGGTTTTAATTTTCTTAAACGACCGCTTGATGTTCATTTACACTATATTATTTTATATCAAAAATATTCTTCATGATGTATCAATTTGAACTCATCTATCATTTCAACAGTAAGATGCCCACTGCTGCCTAATCACCTGCATTCATGCTGCATTTAAATTACTCCTAAAACCAATATGTTACCAGCGATGACTTTGGACACTGCGACGTGGTCAGTCTGAACCTCTTCGGTATACTCAATATGTCAGGAATTTACTATGAGATCGAATAATTGATAAAGATATTTCTATACCTTTTTCGATGGCAGGAAAGGATAGAAGAAAGTAACATTGCCACGCTAGCCAGCCAAGAGGGAGGAGACAAGAGGAAGCAAGATCTTTCTGGAGTACTGTACAATGATAATTGGAATAGTAAAAAGGAATAAGACGTAAGTCAATAGAAGAGAGATTAATATTGCGAACAAACTGAAAAATCGAATTGTAATTTATGATATGGAAATAATAGTAAATAATGATAATATAATAGTAAACGATAATATTATATAATAATAGATAAAAAATACTGATCACAAATGAAGATTTAGAATTGTCACAGTATTCTGAAGGGATGGCGAAGAAAGAGTATCTATGTATGAGAAGTAAACAGGTATAGAAAGGAATGGCAGAGGACTAGTAGGATAACAAAAGATCTTAAGAAGGAAAAAAAGAGAAGCGTTGAAATAATGAAGAAAAATAGTGCAACGTTTATTGGAAAAAATGTCCTTGCTTACACTTCCAACACTCCGGAGAGCCTACAAGAAATTTCTGTTTTTTTTTTGTGTTCACCTTCATGTCTTTAATACAATAGATAGTGTAATTTATTCCCAAGTTCTATTTTCACTTAAATATCCCTTATACTGCACTAAGATATACGTAGTAAGAACTAAAGTTTTTCAAAAGCCCTATATATATTTCAACGAACACCTTCTCAAATGAAAACCGGGTCACACAAAACAGATACTATCCTAGGAGATACTTGTGTAAATAATTTATCGAGTATATCCTAGGAGATACTCGATAAATTATTTACACAAGTTAATGAAACTTAAACATTTTTGATTCTAGATTTTTCAAGTAATTAGCCGATCATCTAATGCTCGTCGGCACAGAAAGAGAAGAATGCTACTCGTAGTTTCACTTGCAAAAGAGGATCGAAGATGGAACCATTGCCCCACTAGTGAGGAATAACGAAAGTCGCCAGAACTTCCTAAACGTATATAGGAAGATCATGGCACCAATAAGAGTCAACAAATAAAAAAAAGTGATAAGAAACTGTGATAATTATAAAAAACGACTAAAAAAACTGTGATATAGATAATAAGAAAACGAATAATATTAATATTAAACTAAGGCAAATACATGTATAATGTAAAAATAAAGGAAAAGGTAAAGGAAAAGGTAGGATCCTGCAAAGTGAGACAATGTACGAAAGGATAGGTAGGAAAAGGAATGCAAGATATTCCCTGAAGATAAAATAGTCCATGAAATGACAGGAAAGAATGAGAAAATAAATTAATAGAAAACCTTACAAAAAAAAAATTAAAAAAATATGTCAAAAATATAACATAGCTTTAAAATCTGTACAACTATTTGTTCAACTCTACCAACTCTCCTTTATCACATAAATTAGTTACGTAATATTTTTTCTCCACTATTTATACAGAGAAGCGAAAAATATTCCACATTAAAAGCCTTTGCGGCTAGCACGCCGGAAATCGGATAAATATTAACCAATAAATGACTTGCTTTTTGTAATAAATTTCATATAAATTTTTTTCACAATGCCTCTTTGAAATATACCGTTTCACTGTTGCGAATGTAAACGGGTAACATTTAATAGTTTAAAAATAAAACGGGTTTTTTTTTTTATAAATCATGAAGAATTTTTACGAATATTATTATTACGCAGAACAAATTATGAAATAAAAATTGAAATACATTTAATTAATTTTCGTAAATATATTGTTTTTTATATACCAAATACATGAGTATACATTTCATTTGTAAGCAAACATATTAATGGTTTTACACTTATTTCAAATCAATACGTTAATTATTCTGAAATATTTTTATAAAAATCTGTTTTTCTTTTGGAATTCATGAGGTCGGTTATTATATATATAATTTATTTAGCAGTACAAAATACTACAAGGATAGATAATGAACAATTAAATGTAATATGTAATATAAAAGGATATAACTGAATGCTGGTAGTGTAAGACTGGTCTTTGGAGCAATCTTTGGGTAAGGCCTGTACCTTGCAGAGGGCATCTATCGGCTATCGCAAGACTCCATCCTTTGGGCTAAATCGCGACGAATTGCTACCCACCAGAAGAGTTCTGTGACTCATAAGGAACAGATCTCCAACTCAATGAGAACAAAAATTGGCTCTAGAGGTATTGAACATAGATTTATTTTAGTAAGTTTAATACATTATAAAGCTTCAATAATTTTTTTAAAAGTAAAGTTCGGAGATTTCTAAATTGTACAAGATACATAGTGTACTTTAAAGTCACGACGTTTACACACGTGCTAATTATCTCTGCACCATCTTCAGGTTACTAAAAAAGAAGTGTAAAAGATATTTAATCTTCCTTTGTACGTTATGTATAAAAAGTAAAAATTGTTGGAGTTCATATATTACGCACTAGATGGCGTTAGTTGTATTTTAAAACGCTTACCTTTGTACGCTGCCGGTTTCATAAGTAACTTGGACATATATAGATTTGTACACAACACCAGTTTTTAGTGAGCGGTCGCACGCTCCTTAACCGCGAACAGCGTGGGCGGACCGTGGTTGGATCCGGATCCCTCTTCGGCTCGCCTGTGGTCCACGCTGCCGTCCCAACCCGCAAGCACACTCTAGCAACACACCCCGTCAAAGCTCTACCGCGAAGAACCTTCACAACGTGCGAGCGTCCCCGTGCAGTTGGTAGGCGCCCCACCAGCTTTTAGTTTCTAATTTTAAATCTAGTTCACGGACCCTTCCGCTCCGTGAACTCAGTACCGATGAAGCTGTAAAAGCCTTAGGGCTTACATCATTAACATCAACCGAGAAAAAGCAAAAGATTTGTAAAAATTCATGGACCTTTCTATTCCGTAAATTCATGTCAGATGAAGCTATAAAACTTAGAGCTAACAGCATTATTTTCATCAGAAACAATACTTATTGATTTATATTTCGCCTTTAAGCGTTGGTGGTTAGGGCAGAACCGTTTTGACCAACCATCTAGTAATACTAACTTCGCATACCTGCATAACACCTCATTCTTTAATACCTACACAGATAAAGTCTCTCATCGTGCGAACGTTATATATGTAACTGAAATAAAACCATCCAGAGTAAAATTTTAGCTCACAGACAGCTGCACAAAGTTTAAATCGCCTAGCAGCATCACGTCAATTACATCAAATGCTTGCAATGCATATGTATTCCATATCTGCACTAATTTAATATAGCCAATGGTACATATAACATTATTAATCTACACTGAGTTTATTCTAGAACACTTAGGTGAATGTTTTTTCGTAAGTTAGTATTTTAGCACATTTGTAGGAGTAGCATGACGTCATCGACGGCGGTCGCATCGAAAAGGGGAATTCCACAGAACACTTTAGTTTGAATCAAAATACACACTTCTACTTCGTTTTGTTATAAGCTCGAAGGCCTATTGGCCTTGGGAAGAATCCTACACTCGATGGTTTTGGATTAATTGTAAAATGTATTTTTAAGTGATTGTACATATATAAGAGTAACGAACGAATAACTCTATTCCGAACAATACCTCGTACAGCGAAAGAGTTATTCAGCGTATTTATAATGTTTTTTTTTTCATTTAAAGCCAATGCTATGTGCTTGACAACCTGGTGCAACTGCGAAAGACCAATGCGTCTCTAATGCACTTCCACTGTACCAACTGACGTATGCACTGCTTGGAAATAGACAAACGAGTTCGTAAAGTGAATGTGATATTTAGTAATTGTGTTAAAATAGTGCTTGATTTGCTGTTCAATATCACTTCTAATGAGCAATTCTTGGAGTTACTTCCGTGATCGATTCTACTGCGGATTTCGTCGTTCGTCTTATATATTATCTCAGAAAATATTTGATTTTCGGATAAGTTTTACCGACCATGGATGGCACAGACCGCGGCCCGCCGGTCGAATACTGGTGGCCCGCTGACAGCAAAAATAATACTTTCGTACATTCGAAAAATATTGAATTCTATTCCAGAAGAAACCAAAAAAATTTATTGACCTATACTTCTGGCGGCCGGCCCGCTATCAGTTCATGATTTGCCCGAGTGGCCCCTAGTCTTAATAAGTCTGTGCAACCATGCCTCACTATTTCAAAGCCTTTACACTTATAAACAATAAAACTGTATACTTATAAAACATTATAAATCTTAAAGTTTATTACATTTAAGCCGTAAATAATTGAAGGTTCGAATACCGTCAATTACAATAATGATAAATTAAATTCTCTATCGTAAGAAACACAATATTAATCTCTTGTAATTGAAGTAGGTTATAAATCACGGGTTGCCACGGTACCGCTTAAGCCGGAATTCCACTAGCACCTCGGTCTCGCCCGGTGCGGTGAGATCGTTGCTCCAGGCGTTGTCAATTATTAACAGCCGCATATAAAAATTATATGTTCTTCTGAAAACGATTTAAGGGGCAATTTCATGAATACTTTTAATTTTAAATGATTCCATACATCTATCATATTTTATTGAACATAGCTCTAGTCTGTTATAGGGTTTATTGTAAAAAATAAATCATAGCATTAGTGTAATTTTTATTTTTTCATAGCTTTGTGTGGCACAAGCACGTTACAATTTTGTGTTTAATTTTTTCAATCTATATATTTAGTAATCTTTACACTTTCCATTAGGTGAGATGGAAGACAAAAGCCTATTCCATTATATTTAAAAAAAAAAATCTTTCTCATTAATTTCTTCACACTTTCTTTTTCACTTTCCTGATATCCTTAACATTTTCTTTCATTCATCGCGTTATGTTCTTTCACACTTCACTTTCTTTCCCTCACCTACATTTCTGATAACATTTGGTTTTATCATAGCGCCTTTTTTTTACTATTTTTTTTTTACAATTTTAATTTATTGTTCAACATCTTTTAAAACCTATGTTTAAGGTGGATAGAAGACCTGGTTAAGGTCGATAGAAGAAGCTGATGCCTGGCAGTGCATCCTGTGGCTAAAATGATGATAATTATGATGATCACACCGCCTAGGTGGATTATATTATGTTGTTATTACTGAAGACTTGTTGTTAGATTTTGAATCATTTAAAAATCTTTATTGTTACAATCAAATTGTCTAAATAAGAGTTATCAATATATGAGTTCTGAGGAAAGGTAGAAAATTAAAAAAAAACACGTGTCGTCTATATACCTATTTGTTTTTCAAGTTTAACAACTATTTGCCCAAACAATTGAATTCGGGTTAACTTTGACTTATGGGACATACTGTGTACATTGTAACAAAAAGCAAAATAATGTAACACTTAATACACATGAAATACTTTGGTGTTTGGTACTTGTGTTTATACATTTTAGATTTGAATTTTTCCAGTCCATCATAATAATTGATTATATTATTTCTCATACCTATATATTAAAATATATATGTATTATTGTATATTTATGTATAATTATAGTAAGTATTAAAGAGACCGAAAAGTAATGTCGTTTCTGTCGACATATTTTACAGAAAAACCGATCGATTTATTACCGATCCGGTATTGAAAATTTGTATACTATTATAGATGGCAAAAGATTGTTGATAACGAAGGCGAAGATATTGTTTTGAAATAAAAACTTGTTAAAAATGTAGTCGTGTGAATTTAACTTAAGGAACAATACTTTCCGGTCCCCCTAATAATTAAGATATACTAGATTTTGAATATCTTTTCGATTTTATCTTGTTTCACCTATCTTTATTCATTTGTCTCTGTACCGCTTAAAAGGTTAACTGGTAGAGAATTATTTCGGCATTTAGTTCGCCATTATACATACATTGTATAAGAAATGTTAAATATATATATAGATATTACAAAGAAAAATATCTTTTCTAGAGTTAGAGATTGGTACCATACCGTACCTTATGCATAAGGTAAAGTCAAGAAATACGAAATTCGTATCGCATGATTTATACATGACATTTGCATAGGCAAATAATTTAAATATATCAAATTGACGTAACTAATGTTTGTCTCTAACTTACCGCACGCCATCTAGTTTCGGATCACGTCACGGTGAACGGTTAAGCAATTTCAAAGCTATCCACTATAATAGGTGGTGCAAAAGTAATGTCATAATTTAAAACAGCAGCGATTTTTTTATAAATAAAAAAGATAGGTCTGTTGTTGAAAAAATTGTATCAATCAAACAATCAAATTACTCGCAAAACAATCGGCTTCAAATTGGCGATATCTTCAATGTTAAACTAACATTTCAAGGCTTTTAAGGTGTGTGGTTTGCGGTAAACGCAAGATTTTAATAAAAAACATCACAGGATCAAGGCCAAAGGCTTCATTGTTCGACTACTTGCAGTCTGACGACGAGGAAAATAACTAAATTCAAGCCGTGTTAAAATTGACTGAAATTTTGCCAAATAAGCCGTAAAAATAATTCCACATTCTTATAGTGTGTATCGCACTACCGCTTATTGACAACTAATTCTCTATATATCTACATCATAAATATCAAAGTACAGTAACACATGATACCATTTGTAAAAATTAAGGCAAGTTCACATTATGACATTACTTTTGCGCCACGTGTTATTTATGTAACATTTAACTCCTGTAATCAATCTGTTTTAGAGCATATGAAATACAGGGTGATTGGAAAAGGTGTAAACGAGTTAAAGAGATGTGTATACAGCACATTGGTTGCTAAAAAGCTTTAACCATATTACATCTATATCGAACGGCCTTGTTAAGAGCGATCACTCTGAAATATGTTACATTCATTGTATCCAATTAATTTTTTTTTTTTAATTATTATACATTCTCACAGTTTCTTCATTTTTTATTTACTACTAGCTGATCCCGCAAACGTTGTTTTGCAAAAAAAAAATTAATGTTTTTAATTAACAAATGTAAGTTAAGGGTTGATCTTAGAGGGGTGAAAATTTAGGTTTGTATGTATTTTTGTATGCTGTATCATAATAAAATAAAAACCAAAAAAAGTGTCTAAAAAATTAAAAATAAAATTTAGGGGTTAACCACCCTTATCACTTAGGGGTATGGAAAATAGATAGTAGCCGATTCTCAGACATACTGAATACGCATGTAAAATTTGGTAAAAATCGGTAGAGCCGTTTCGGAGGAGTTCAAGTTCGAACACCGTGACACGAGAATTTTATATATTAGATATACATTTTCACAGTTTTTTCATAGTTTGTTCTTGTTTAAATCTCTCTTGTATTCACGTACGTCTTATTTATTTATAATACTGTTCCGATTACCCTCCTACGTGTGCGATATGTTAGTAAAGATAAGATCGAAATGACAAATAATTATTGACTACTAGGATATAGCATTGAGTGCAACTACTTATCAGAACTAGACAACACTTGTGAAAAAGTTCTTTGACACGTGATCTCACGTCGGTATCCGTTCATTATCCGAGATAAAAGATACCTTACCATTAACCCTTTCGTCACCAGCGCCGGAGTTAGACAACTTCCAATGGACGCGCCGTGTGTACGAGCGCATTTAGATGCATCCATTTGCCGTTCCTTATATTGCATTGTTATCGAATTGATTCCTCTAAGGGTACAATCGTGTTATTGAACGCGCCTTTACTCAAAAAACAATTCTTCTGAAGAAGCGTATGTATTTGGAAATTTAAATTTAAAATATGAAAACAATATCACTGCAATAATAATCTACTGAGGTTAACCGAAAGACGTTTTACTTTCAATTTATAAATTCGTAAGAATAAATCGAAATAGAAGGTGCTTTGTTTGCAGTGCCATTTGCACTGCAAAAACAAAGCATGTATAAGCAAGTATATTCCTAAATATATTATAAAAATGAACGTAAAAATTGTAATGTGGGCTTATATAGATCCCTGTTTTAATATTTATCACAGCCAAATAAATTACTGAGAATTATCCTGACTTCTGTTTTTAATTATTATACCATTTAAATCTTTAAATATCTTCTTCTTTCTTCTTTTAAGTCTTCGCTGCGCGCTACTAGGTTCAGTAGTGTCAATTCTGCGTAACGTACTGCGGTAAGGAAAGGGTTAACTGGTAGGTTTTGGTTCGTCTTTTCAACTGATGGACGCCCATTGCATGATAGGCGTCTCTCAAAGATCGCCACGACGACCGGTTTTTCGGACTTCCCGCGATCTTCACTATGTATATACGTATTTATGTATTTCATTTTACATATCTTTTAAACAACATGTATGATAGATAATATATTAAAGCCTTAAGTGGATGTATCAAGTCATTAAATATAAAAACCGAGTCTTACGGATTACCAGATAGAATCAAAAAGGTGTTAAGATGCTGCAATCTATGTAACGACATATATACATATATATATATCTATCATTTACATATTGCACTATTCATCCACGTGTATTAAGCGTGGTGTTAACACTTTTATATGTGCATCTAGTGGCGTCATTTTCTCTAGACAAATATAACATAGTAATCTTAAAGACAAAAGTGAATAGGTTCCTTCTAGACAGAGGTCAAATGCTTTGCCAGTTATGGATTTAAAAAAAAAACCTACACATATATAATCTACCTAAAATAAAGTTGGTTTTGTACTTCGCCCGGGAAAGTCCCGCTGTGTACCGAAATATTTCGAGGTTATATCCGAACGATTCGACACTGAATGGAAATTAATGATGGCTCCAAGTTTCAAACACCTGACTTTGCTAAAGTAGGCCAACGCTTTCTATTTTTTTTTGCGGTGCCTCTTTGAGTGGTTTATGGATAAGCTCGCTAGATGAGCCTTTTGGGGAAAAAGTGTTTTGTGTTCGGGATAAAAACACTTTATTTTTTAATCCAACGATATGCTAATCTAAAAATCTAAATTACATTTATAGTTACACAAGCTGATCCCGCAAACGTTGTTTTGCAAAAAAAAAATTAAAGTTTTTAATTAACAAATAAAAAATAAGGGTTGATCGTAGAGGGGTGAAAATTTAGGGTTGTATGTATTTTTGTATGCTGTATCATAATAAAATAAAAACCAAAAAATTTCTCTAAAAAATAAATTTAAAAAATTTAGGGGTGGATCACCCTTATCACTTAGGGGTATGGGAAATAGATGTTAGCCGATTCTCCACCCTGGCCGACAATCACGCTAAGGATCACAAAAATCGGTCGAGCCGTTTCAGAGGAGTTTAAGTTCGAACACCGTGACACGAGAATTTCATATATTAGATTTATTTACTTATATATCTTTTATATAAATTTTCCTATTACATTTGATATTAGTTTTATAAAATAAAACGCGTTCGAATCGCATTTTTAAATTAAAATATATTTATATTCCGACATAATTGTAACGTGGATTTAAAAACGGAATCCAGAATGAAAATAAAACACGAAAAAAATAATTGTTCGACTCTCGATCGCCAGTCATTTTTAAATGTTAATACTTCTTGAAACAAATACGGCGAGAGAATAAAAAAATGTTTGAATATTCCAATAGCCATTTGTACAATTTAAAACATAAAAAGTCGATTTATATCTCTGTTCTAATTCTCGATTTATTTATTCATAGCAATAAAATTTATACTTGAATTTTTTTTGTATAGAATTCTTTTTTTATACAGTCAGATGTCGAGGTATTATTATTTCCTAATAAGAGTAAGAGAAGTTATTAATATGAGAGAGAGAGATAGATCCATTGCTAGACATAAGCCTGCTTCATAGACTTCCAATAATAATGGTTTGAATAGCTCACAAGGTCTGTCCGCCTTTTGGGTCGAAGTGATACGCTATATACCAATCGAAGCCTTCACTACAAAGCCTTAAGGCCCAATCTATGCTGCGTACTATATGGCCTGCTCACCGCAATGTCAACTTGCCAATTCTCTGGTCTATCATAGCAAGCAGAAACTTCTCCCAAAGATATCTATGAAGGATATAACATAATCGCCATGCTTAGCATGTGGATTGGAGATTGCAGTGTGTTGTGCTACGGTACGAAAAGGACACTACTGCCCATCCTCTGGAAGCTTTTATGTAAAATTCTTTTTAAAACAGTGGAAATATATAATTAATGCAGAAAGTGTTAATTATATAAGATTTCATCGAAATCGAACCCGAGATCTACGACCGCAAGTTTCAGTCACCTACCACAGGACTACCACTGCTCATGTTGGTTATTTTAAGTTAAATACAATATTTATATATACATAATAGTGCAAGAATTTTTATTAGATGTTTTAAAATTTGGAAAAAAAATGATTAAGGTAACATATTTCAGAATGATCAATTTATACAGGATAATTGAAAATAATGTAGAAGCTATAAAAAGATTTTTGATGGGAAATGATCATACTGTATACTATTTAGGATTTTTCCGATTAGCGTTCGATCGTTTTGAAAAGGAAGTAGCTATATTGACAAAGTTTGCGTATAAGCAATCGTTACCTTGTATATATATATATATATTAAAAAAAATATATATTCGTCATATATTCTACAGTAGTTATTATCATGGTTCGTTGTTACCTCTTCTTATATAATGACCCATTGCCAGCACCTCGCGAGCTGTGAAGAATGTCGTTAAAACAAAGTGTTTTTTTAAGACGTCTTGTGCTTGAGATGCGAAGCTGTTTCTTAGAAAAGCTTCTTCAGAATAGCTCATGTGTCTAAAAAATGTATAAATATTTATATATAGACACACATATATATGTATATATATATACATACACATATATATTTATATATATATGGTTCCTATATAATATTTATTCTTTGACCAGTGCCTATGTTTAATTATATGTTCATGCATTTAATTCTATCGTAAACATATGAAGAGAGCGTTTGAAATCATCACACTGTTGCTGAGCAGTGGTGATGAAGAAAATATGGCTGGTGGGTCATTGAGGTTCTAGGATGCAATTCACGCACCTGCAGTCGATGTGTAGAATGTCCATACAGTAGGTGAAGGCTTTGTTAGCGTCGTTGGAGGACGTTGGATGCAAGCTGTCCTTTATAGGCGAAGTATTTGACCTCTGTTTCGCCTGATCTTAAGTTACGACGAGGTCTAAGACAGTGCATGTTTGCCCAGAACCCAATCACTTGTCTTGACTCCTAAGTTATAATTGACTGAAAACAGTGACTCTGGTAGGTTGATACACTCCTTGGCTGTTATAAAAGTTAGCAAAACCCTTAATGCGAGTGGAAGGAATTTCAACCGTATATAAATGTAGAGATTCCATGCGTCTTTTTGTTCGATGTAAGAAAGGTGACGGGGAAATTATTTGGTGTATTTCCGATACACTCTTCAAAATGTGGTTTATAGAACATCAATAAAGTGGCAACTTTCGATGCTTCAAGCTAGACCTCTGCCCGCCTTATGTTATGTGATGAGGTCTACGATGCTACACGCTAGTCTAGAAGAAACCTTTGACTTGAAGGCTTCCAAGCTAGCTGGAAACATCGATTCCGGTAGGTTGTTCCATACCTTGGCTGTTCTTGCTTGGATTAAAGGGATCAACTGTGTATAGCTGTCGTGAATCCGTGCGTCTTATTGGCCGGTAAGAAAAAGGAGATGGCGGAAGTTTTGGGTGTAATTTTGGTGTAACAACACACTCTCCAAAATGTAGTAGAACACCGCAACTGGCAACATTTATATGCTCCGAGCTTGAAGCATAGCGTTCACCAAAGCATCGTTACCAATCAGCCTCTTATCTCTGTATGGAGTCTAAAGCTTCGAGCTGGAACTTCAACGATCCATCTCACAGGTGGTTGCAGTCTTCCACACATGACAGGACTTGTGTTACATACACACTCATATGTCCTGGTGTAAGATACTGCCGGCACAAAAGAAATTGTTAACTAATAATAAGAAATAGAAAAAGAAATGTGTAATAAAGAATTAAGAAAGTAATATCAATGTGTAAATAAAAATAAATAAAATGTACCTAGCCACCTTAGAGTAAGAAGATGATGGAAGAATGGCGAGGAAAGAAAGAAGGTATAAAAGAGCAAAACGAAAGATATTGTGAAGTACAAAAGTAAAGAATGAAAGATATTGTGACGCGTGAAAGAGAGTGATCAATAAAAATAAGACTGGAAAAAAAAAAACAAAATTATTGAACAATACATTCCCTAATCCCAAAAAGTACGAGAGAAAAAAAAAAGATACTGCCGAACTATATGTAGACTATGGCAGAATGATGGTATTGAAAAGACTTAGATTAGTGCTTAATGGTCGCAGATCACGAAGTCACTGGTCAGTGGGGATGAAGCAGATAATCATTTTTCATAGTTAAACTGTGTTTGACGGCTGAGATAAAGACCAGATCTCATCAGATCATATCATCAGACTCCTGGTTGATGGACTTGGGGGAGTGCCCCTTGGGGGAGTGCCAATGTCCGCGCTAGGAGAGGTTGAGAAGTATTCAATTCTAAATGGGAAGAATCTACAAACAATTCAATCGGAATTTTTCATTCCGTAAACCAGACAGTATCACTAAAATGTTTTATGTAACATAAGAAAGACATTTAAATGTAAAGACAGACGCTCCCGCAGATTAATTATACGTATATAAACAAGCAGTTGTGAGAGGGAAGCCGGAATCACAGACAGAAGTATAATTAGCTAAGTGCAGCGCATCCAATTTGCGAAGTGGTCCGCGAAGAGCTCACCCAAAGTTAGCGGCGTCGTTTCCAATTCGAGCGGGTAAAGGAAATTGAACCGCCGCACTCTTAATGAAGCCGATGTATAAATTGAATATTGTATGAACTACCGTACGGACAGATTTATGTGTGCAAAAATTAAATTATATATATACAGGACTATTCAGTAAAGCTTAATCTAAAATATATTGATATTACTGTCACCATCATCATATCATCAAATAGAAGCCTTCTGCAAGACAAAAGCCTCTCACAATGATCGCCACGATAAACCAACCTGACTCCAGTCTTACGATGCCCGCATTCAACCTCTTTTTTTTGGATACGGGAGGGAAAGTTTCTGGATGTTCAAGATATCCTGCTTTTGGAGACGATAGTGTTATACGGGATTCCCACCGACCAAAACCCCTAGGGTATCTATTTTCACATACCTGATTTGCTATTTTAGTAATCCCGGGGTATATGCAGTCCATGTTACCCTCGAAATCCTGGTGGTGCTATCACGATGGGTCGAAACCCCATCGATCTATCGTCCGCTTCGAGTTGCTGAAGTTATCGGAAGTTTAGGATCCCCAACGTAACAAAAAACCATTCTCCGGTGTGACATCCCTGCACTTGGTATAGTAGTTTTCTGATCTAGAAATTTTTCCAATAATCTTAAAGCAATGCATATTTAATCATCTTAATCTATGGATAAAGTTTTTAATCCCAGCGGATTGAATTAAAAATATATTCGATTTGCGGTAAATTAAATTTATTTATGGAGCAACATTTTAGCGCTCCCATACGTTTCCGCCGCGGGTCGTCCCTAACCACTTGACGTATTCACCACTTCGGTGTAAAAAATCGCATGCATTAAAGCGAAAGTGGCGCGCACCAACTGTTCGCACGGGAGGGCGACGCGCGATTTATGTGTTACTATTTGTATGCTAATTTCCGCTGCGGTTACGGTGCCGTTGATCAGTGTGAAGACGACTTTACTTCGGTTAACTAATGCAATGGTTGCTACATATAAAAGCATCTTTGATTAATCCTTCTCGGAACAGTATAAGCATTTTCAATACAAAACCACGTGAATTTCTTGTCGGATATAAAAATTTTATTCCAGGACATATTAAAAAGAACAAAATCCAAAAGTTACCTTGCTTTGTGAAACATCAAATAATCCTTTACGGCAGTGATTCCTAAAGTGGTCTATATCGACCACTAGGGGTCTATGACAACCTGCAAGGGGTCTACGTCAGCGAAAAAAAATTTGGGGGTCCATGAAATGAAAATGGGGTCCACGATAGTGGATCTCAACACATACACTAATAGTACCTATTTACTTACATCATACTATCTTATAATTTCAAAACATTTTCATTATTTATAAAAGTACCTATGAAGTAAAAGAATTATTATATGTTTATAAAATTGTGTAAGTAGTAAAATTTTATTTTGAGTAGTTTTATTATATTTATTTTATTAATTTGCATGAGAAAATTATCGCATGAAAAAGTATATTTTACTGTGTTATAAAATCTATACAATCAATGAAAGAAGTTATTTACACATGGTACAGAGGTAACAAATAGGCAGTTGTATAAAAATGACAGAAAAAATAATATAAAACATGTAATATACTACATAAACTTGATAAATAATATATTAAATTTAAATAGATACATATAATTACAATATAAAATATGAGAAGTTAGTCGATTCTTCCGCAAACAGATCTCGAATCTTCTTTTAAAACAAATAACGGTTTGCTGATTGTCTAATTCCGAGAAATTTATTCAAAATTGGAACGCTTAAGACAGGGAAGTAAAGTGTTATGTGATTTTTAACGAACCACATGTAACTTAAAACTCAAATTTGCGATTTTAGTCCTGGCTTATGAAAACCAACAACGAGGATTTTAAATTACAAAATTCAACTCAGAAGTATCTCCACTACATCGTCTTATGAATACTCTTGATTGTTATGTCCGAAAATGAGTAAAGCTATTATTACGACCGCTGAAATACCCGGTATAAAGGAGATCGCCGGTAACAAGATACGAATTCCACGAACGACACAATCGGGGCTGACGGCGCGATATCAAAAAGGTACAGGTTGCATAATTAAGGTAAAGTTTTGCGGGCTCTGTTGTGTGTACTTTGCTTTATTGCATCTGGTAAGCGGTAGGATGAAATGAAGTACTTACAAAGTACTACGACTTTAATAGAAGCTCGTCCTTCATCTGGCGGCGAATGTTCTAGAAAAAACCTGCCACCGGTATTAATGTAGCGGCCTCGAGGAAAGCTAGTTTTGATATCTTGCGTCCCGTCAGCGATACGAAGCGATGACAAAGCGATAGCCGGCACGTTATGGGCGTCAAAGTGAATCAGTGTTCGCGGAGTTACAAACTAGTGTTCGCGGAGTTACAATCTAGTGTTCGCGGAGTTACAAACTAGTTTTCGCGGAGTTACAATCTAGTGTTCGCGGAGTTACAATCTAGTGTTCGCGGAGTTACAATCTAGTGTTTGTGGAGTTACGAAATTCTGTGTCAATAGTAACAATATGTTCATTCCTATGTTTACCTACAGCGTCGTGAACAAATAAATCTTATGAGTACATGACTCATTTTAATTTGACCCTTCCTGACACGTAACAATATTTTGACCCGTAAGAAAAAAAAATAACGGTTTCGTTTAGGCAATTTTAAACTAATCGACGGCCCGCTGAGAAATTGATGGACTATATTTATTTATTACTATAATGGGGATATAAAATGTATACCACCCACAAGCAGTTGGGGTATAAATTTCACGCAACCTGTACTTAACCCTGTAATAGCGAGGTAAATAAATAGCCCCGTATCAGATACGGTAGGGTTGTGATATCGCAGACTAAAGCTTACAAGTTTCATAAATACAACTTAATAGACTTTTTTTATACATGTTCTCCTATTGTGGTTAATCAGGGGCAGTGAATTAAAGTGATTGGTTATATAAGTTAAAAGTTTTGAATGGGTGAATATATAGCTCTTTTGCTATCTATTAACATATATATATGTTACACTCTATTCAAAAATTGGTAAGAAAAAACATTTTGAAAATCAGGATTACTGACGTCCACTGTTGGACTTGTCTCGTGTCCCAGATTTTTAATAAAACCAGTCGGAATCAGCCTGTTACCAGCATTCACCATAAAAGAGTCATCATTCGACTTGGTTGTGTGGTGGTGGTTTATACTCCAGGACGTTCAACCGCCAGCAGCCATCAGTCCTGCGCTATGTGGCCTGATCACTTCAACTCACCTCTCCACACCTGATCACCAGCTGTCCCGTATTTGGAGCGCTAATAACGGATTACCAGTTTCGGTTGCAGCAAGGGGTCGAAGAAAGGAACATCGCATCACTTATGGACGATGAGGAAAGTCGTGGGAACTTTCTAGAATACTGCAGAAGGGTCATATGAGAGACCGTTAAAACGAACAAGTAGGCAAAAAAATGTATAAGACTAGTCAAGATAAATACTTAAATTTGAGATAAATGTAAAGAAAATAGGAAAGTAAAAGATAAATTACTAAGGAATGAAAAAGTAAGAATAGAGCAAATGAACAAATAAAAATATAGCAAGACAGAACAAAATGTAGTATTCTGGTGCGAAGGCGAAAGTGAGGTGATGAATGAAAGGATTAGGAAAAAATTAAGGCAATGAAAGAATTTGTGGAGAATAAAAAATTAATGTCTAAATGACATTTAGAAGGAAAAAAGATAAGAACTGATTAAGAGACTCTGTGTTTGACACTAATCGGTGTAACATAACTCCAGAAGATGCCCGTGGAGGGGTGGAACACGTGTTGAGTGATTTGACAATGGCAGTTGTGTAATTCGCATTGTTTGCCGCATACGCATTTATCAGCGTGCTGGCGGGCGGTGCACTTTGTTACACGACTACCACTGCATGTGCGAAAGTGGCTAAATATTGGTCCTTTTCTAACTTAGGATGGACTTTCGAAAGGTAACGCCTAATTACATTAAATATTAAAGATAAGAACGCAAATTATAAAATCTGTACAAAAATATTTTGTAAATAACTCTGTGAAGTGAAGACGGGGAGCACGAAAGGTCCCCCAAAACAGGGACCATAAAAAATAATTAAAAACTTATTACAACTTGTGTAGCTAGAGGTTTCTCTAGCTACATAGACCTCTTCGATGACGACGCTGCGGCTTTGGTCTTTGAGTCATTCTCTGTACTCTAGACAACAGTCTTCTTTCGCATTACATAGCCCAGAGTTACCCAAACTTTTTTGTGTCGTAGACCCCTTGCCATGTTTTTCCGTGTTGGTTCCCCCTACTTACCTGATATTGATTTCCTGTAAATTTCTAACTGTAGTGAAGTTTAGTGTATGTTCAAAATGTATTGTTACCACAAAGCGAATACCAACATCCTAAAACTTACACAATTTTTAAACATATATAATAAATTTTTTACTTCATAGGTACTTTAATAAATAATGTAAATGTTTTGATATTATAAGATAGTATGATGTAAGTAAATAGGTACTATCAGTGTATGTGTTGAGATCCACTATCGTGGACCATCATTTTCATTTCATGGACCCCCAAATTTTTTTCGCTGACGTAGGCCCCTTGCAGGTTGTCATAGACTCCTAGGGGTCGATATAGACCACTTTGGGAATCACTGACATAGCCAAAGTATTTAATATGTATAGCGCAGTGCAAACATTATAATACTATAGATTTTAATGACGTCACCAATTCTAGTTAAAGTTTAGTATTTTCACGAGCAATGATACCCACAGGTACGCAGTTGTCCGCTGAGAGGGTGGGACGGACTATAATTCACCACACGGGCTCGTTTCGGATTTGGGAAGGTAATACTTGGGGATTACAGATTTGCCCTTGGCTACGGGTGTTTCTTCGCCGTGATATCTTTTACCTTTCCTGATTTATCTAATACATAAATCTAATATATAAAATTCTCGTGTCACGGTGTTCGAACTTGAACTCCTCCGAAACGGCTTGACCGATTTTTACCAAATTTTACATGCGTATTCAGTATGTCTGAGAATCGGCTACTATCTATTTTCCATACCCCTAAGTGATAAGGGTGGTCCACCCCTAAATTTTATTTTTAATTTTTTCAGACAATTTTTTTGGTTTTTAGTTTATTATGATACAGCATACAAAAATACATACAAACCTAAATTTTCACCCCTCTACGATCAACCCTTATCTTACATTTGTTAATTAAAAACTTTAATTTTTTTGCAAAACAACGTTTGCGGGATCAGCTAGTATAAGTATAGTTTTTGTAAATACAATATGTTTGTATAACCAATTTACTTTTTTATAACATTTAATCACCTGCCCAATAATTTTTCCTTCACCACCTTCGGTTAATTGGTAGACATTTCCTAAAGGCATTAAGTCCGGCTGTACAAAACAATAAAAGGTAATGTGAAGAGCGGTAGGAGTATTTAAATCATGGTTGCACAGACTTATTAAGACTAGGGGCCACTCGGGCAAATCATGAACTGATGGCGGGCCGGCCGCCAGAAGTATAGGTAATTAAAGACAATAAAGTGGTCGTTTTGAATTCAATATTTTTCGAATGTACGAGAGTATTATTTTTGCTGTCGGCGGGCCACCAGTGTTCGACTGGCTGGCCGCGGTCTGTGCATCCATGATTTAAATAAAAAGAACTAAAAAACTTTTCTACCCGAAATTTATCGTCCCTACCCTTTACAGAGTAAGGGTAACCAGGAGTTACTAAAACGGTGGCCATAGAAAATGGAAGCACACTCCCTCCAAAAATCGCCGCCATAGTCTTGCGCTGTAATATATATATATATATATATTTATATAATAAAACATATAACGTGAGCCAACAGCTATCAATTATAATTCGAAATTAAAATACACAGGAATTTACTCCATAATTAAACACAAACACAATGTTCCAGTCGGATAATTTTGAGATTACACAGCGCTTCTTGTTCCCGAACCAGCTAAGAGCACAAAGCCCTAAACAAACATGGCGGACGAAATTTTCCCGCGCAAACTTCGCACAGCCCTGGCGTCGGCATCGAATATTAATATTTTTCGGTTCGGTTGCATCGGTATTCGTTGCGCGAGGGGCGCTGTGCCGAATGGCAAGCGGCTTGACCGATCACACCCTCGTCCGCTACTTCGCGTTAAGATTTATCTAATGGCTAGAATTACGGCATTACAGCTTAGATCTGCGAATAGATTTAGATCTTAAATCGCTATATACTTTTTGTATGACATTCGTAGTTTTAATTAGCGTAAGATAAATATTAATAAAAACATAAAAAGCATCACAATATGGCGTCGTAAAATATAAAACGCTTAGTAAAGAACCGCTTATAACACATTATTTGACAATCATATATATATATATATATATATATAAATGTGGCGGTACGGGACACAAGACATTATTTTTAACGATCTTTTCGCTCTATAGTTCTCGTGACATTACATCGACTTGATAGTTTAACGTCAAGAAGACAAAATTAACAAATAAGATATGTATTTTGAAGTTACAGGTAATAAGTAAAAAAAAAATTTAAATTTTTTTGTCTTTAATCGACATATGTATACATCTACATTTATCTACACAACGTAGCTTAAACTAATATATATTTATATATGTTTTTAAAGTTGTTTAAAAACTTCCGTATTTTTTTACTTGTCCGTATCAAAAATCCGAGTGATAAATTTCCTTTGCATATAAAATGATAGATATAACAAAACAAAATTTTACCCATTAAAAAAACTGTCAAGAATGTTACCATACCATAATATTACCATTTATCTAATTACAAAAATTGCTATAAAAACTTATTTTATATTCAATATTTATTAAAAAGCAAATATAAATATTAGCAAGTGTTTTAAATTAAAGTACTTGATTTATATGTAAAGAACACAGTATGAAATGCTATACCGCTAGCTAAAAAGGATTAAAAAAAAAAAACATTTCGTTAGTACGAAAATATTTGCTAGAAATTAATAACCGGTTGAAAAATAAAAAATAAAAAACGCTTACATTATACGTACGTTAATGATTTATTACAGTGTAACAGGTGGTAAGAAAAATAAAACTAATAGAGATACTTTTTCATAAATAACTTTATACGAACAGCAAATGAACTGGGACAACGGGTTGGCAGGTGTTTTATCTGTCCCTAGGCGTTCGTGTGAACGCGCTCTCTGCGGTTTAAAAGCTCCGGCGTAATGAACAATTATTAGTTATTACATCTATATATGTCTTGTCTACTTAAGTAGTAGTAAAAGGTTCTATGTACAAGTTGTAAAAGATTTTATATACCTGGAACAATTCAATTGGGTCACTCGTCGAATCAAACCCAGATGGGCAGTTTTTGAGAAGTTCTGATGCGTTGTTTTCGTTCAAAATACTACAATATCTGAAGACAAAGGTCTTTGATCAAGGACGTATGGAGCAAAGATACAATCTTACGATGGACCTTATAAAAAGTATCAACCAAGAGAGCAATGAATTGCTACTTCGCTGCGAGATCTGCAAAGGAGTCAAAGTGACTGTAGCCAGAAGAATTGTGCGTCTGAAGTGACAGTTAACGGGTCCGTTGATACAGAAAGGAGGAAAAGGAACAAATAAGACCACATACCGGCTTGCAGCTGACCCTGCACCAGGTGGACCTACGATATAATCAAGTTCACGTGAAGTCCATAGATATGGGCAAAGCGAGACCGATAATCTTGTCAAATGTACACGTGTTTTTGTCAAATATTTCAATTTTATCAAACGCGTCAGATCATGATTAGTGTGATTAGCTCAATTTTTTGGACACTCAAAACTTCAATGAGGGGTCTCTGTTTTAAGACAACTGAGGAGATAAAAACCGAATCGATGAAGATCTTGAAGGCTAAACTGCAAAAAGACTGTCCCTGACTGTTTCAAGGACTGGAAAAATCGTCGCCAAAAGTGCTTTTTTACCGGACGAGGATTACATCGAAGGGGATGATTGATTTGGAAAAATAAATAATTTATATTTTCAAACAAAAGTACTTTACTATTTGATCAAAGTATTATATGTATTCATGGTTATATTTATCTTAACTTTCTGAATTGACAGTAGAATATAGAGAAACGGTCGAAGTTCTTTTTGTTACAATAAACAGAAACTTCTTAGTTACACATTTAAAACAAATTTTACAATTTTTTTTTACGTTATAAATATTATCTCAGGTATCTTTGCCTCCTATATAATCTTTATGCAACTATGTTTTATTGATCATAATATCTAATATGATTCACATTAAACATTGATTCAATAAATATATAACATTTCAATATATATATAAATAGTACACCAGACAGGAATTAAAATCATAAAGTTTGACTCTTCGACTGCAACGTTACCATTGCACTTGAGTGTAAAAGCAAAAAGAAAAAAACAATTGCAAAGGTTTTTCAATTCTACTCATGTTAACCGATACGAGCCGGCAGGTGCGTTGTGATTCGTGACACGAAAAACATTTGGTGACACGAAAATCGTCGCGGTCGACCCAGCCGCAGCCAGACGCGAGCGCTGACATTTGTGGCAGGTTACGGAAACTGCATGCGTTTGGATCATAATTTCGCGAATGGACGTCGATATACGACTACATGACTTATTGTTTTATATAAATATATTTATGTGGCTGTATATATACAGATAGTGACTCGGGTCTTATGATTAAGTTCATAGAACCTTCCGCTTCGCATACTCAGCTCCGATGAAGCTGTAAAAGCCCTTGAGCTAACTGCATCAACTTCAGTAGAGAATAACTTAAAGTTAAGATTTAAGACCAAGGATTGGAAATCGCAGAATGGAACGTCTAGGCATAAGTCGGACAAGACCTTGTTCAGTTTATCCGAAAACGCTAGAAGAAGAATGGCTGTTTCTAAACGGTCTTATCCGAAAACTATGACAAAGGTCTATGTCCACTCGGAAATCTAAGGTAGGAACCGGATTCCATATTGGATTACCTTCGCTGTACGAGGAGGTCCGGCGAGTTGACCCAAGAAATTATTACGGTCTTATATGCATATGTGTGTGTAAAAGAAACCGTTTACACATACATATTTATATATATATATATATCTTTATAATATTTTTGAATATTAGATTGCAAATTAAAATATTAAGGTATGTAGGGGCTTTATTGCGTCATAGTCAGCGGCGCATCGAAAAGGGGAATTCCACAGAAATATAATTCCTTATAGATCGATATAAATGGGGCAAAATTTGTATGAATATACACACTTCTACTTCGGACTTTTTTTGTTAGTAACTCCAAGATCTACTAGCCCTAGGAAGAATTCTACATGTATATAATAATATGACAATCTACATATTAAATGGTTTAACATATTAATTTTAAGATTGATATCATAAAAGACATGTTAATAATGTGCATATAATGAATCGTATCGAATTATAGTATAAAGCCTCGAAATAGAATTCTACGAAAAAATAGGTTTTTTTTTGTATATTTAAAATATATAGTAACACACGTTTAGTTTCAATTAGCGTAGCACATCAACGTAGAATAAATGCTCTAATTTACTATTATTTATTTGACGACATAAGTGTCTGTTTTTTTATTATTATTCTCGACTTTCAAAAAATAGCCGATTTGGTTGAGCCGTGTGAGCTGTACGCTTAACACTATTGGATATATTTATAAAAGTTTTTGTAGCAACCATATTTAAATAACATATGCATTGATAAAAATATAACAGTAGCAACATTGTCACGTTGGCAACACTTCACATTTGTCATATTTATATATCTCTTAAATCTTTTTGTGTGGAAACGCAATATACGTTCTTGCATTTTTCAATTTCTTTTGATTTCAATATTTGTGGATAAATGTATAACATTTATTTTCATTTATAATCACTCTATATAAAGTGATCATTTTGAAATATTACATTTTTTTTGGAATGCGATAGGACAATAATTTCCGGCAATATGAAATTTTTAGGCACAGATAATTATTAAATGGTTTTTAATTACCATATTTACACTACATTATTATCTGCAATCATTGTTTTTGGATAGGATGGTACACCGTAGATTTGACGGCAAATGAATACAATACTCCTAATATATTACATTCACTCCTAAAAGCAAATACAATGCTAATGATATAAGTATATAGATAGACGTGTGGTAATGCATTGTCAGCGAGTCTGCGGTTCGATTTCGGAATCTTGGTTTAATATATCTGTGACCGAATCAAACCATAGCTTTCTAGCTTGTATCTATAGTCCCCTGTATTCATCTAGACTCCGGGGTCGACAAACCGTATCACATCACCTTTTCAAAGGTGATGTATAGAATAAGAATACACTAAATAAAAAAATAATAAAATGACTAAGATTGTATCGGAAAAAAGGATAGTATAGTAATTATAAATAGCAATAAAAATATTAAATTGTAAAAAATCTTGTACCTCCCAAAAAAAAAAAAAAAGAATTGTACTTTTAAGTAACAATAACTCTGTATGTTATATACGTATGTATGTTTAAGTATGTATGTTTAATTATGTATGTCTATGTATGTTTATGTTCATTTGTTTGTGAATATGTATTTTTTGTACACGTAAACTAACCTTTTTAAGCACTTTTATCTTTTCCATACTATGGTTGTCTGTAAGAGATTGCCTTGTGTAATAAGACCGCCCTTTGTACTTATTTTTATATTATTGTAAAACTTATTAGATGTTCCTTATCGTGTACAAGAAAGAATATTAAATTAAATTAAAATCTGTCATCTTTATTAATTTTTGGTCGTTGTAGTAGTAAATATTAAAAAAGTAATGTAACATATTTTAAAGCGATTACATTATAAAAGAAGATTTCAAGTATAAATAAAAGTTTTAAAAGCATCTGTACATTTGTAATCAAACATCCTGTATATAGTTTTCGTTTAATATAATAAACATATCCACAAAAATAGATTCGAAGTTACACGGAATAGAATAATCCTTTATAAAGCTGGTATAACACATGTGGGTCGAAAAGCCCACAAGGGTCGATATCCTCGGCGCAGTTCCCGAGGTTTTTTTTAACTATGCCATCGTTAATAAAGATTTGAGGGTGTTCCTACGTTTTGTTAGGATAGCTATTAATCAGCAAATAATCCTGGGCTACAGGAACAGGACGTTTCTGTGGTGCTTAGTCTATAAAAATAAAGGTCCTTTGTTTATTTACTTTTATATCGTCATGTGAAAGTAAAAAATAGATAATTTATTCTCCTTCGTATATGGTTATATATAATATATATTATGTCTAATGACATTTAGAAGATTTTAGAAATTATCTCTTCTCCATCTTGGGTCTACTGATATATAATGCTTAAAGGGCATTAGATTCGAATAAAAAAATAACTGGCTGGTAAACATTTTGCACACGTTTTTGTTTCTAATACAATATAAAAATCGGTAAAAAAACTCTTAAGTTAAACGGTTTTTTAAACGGTTTTATTTGATACCCATATTGTGGTGGTTGTGAAAAAATATGTACCTAGTCCGCCATATTGGAACGGCGTCCATCTTTAAATTTAAATTTTGAAATAATCATCGTGTTTTACTATTGTATCTCTTTCATTTGATACCCATATTGAGGGGGTTAAGGAAAAATATGTAATCCGCCATTTTGTATCGGCGGCCATCTTAGATTAATAATGTTATTGATTTTATTATATTGTATTGTCATCTAAATTAAATGTGTGTACCAAATTTTAAATCAATCTGACAACGGGAAGGTGCTTAAATTTCAATTTCTAACTTTGACCCAAACAAATTCCGTACGGGTCGAACTAAATAAAACCGTTTAAAAAAAGAAATATCCAAAGAACTGTGGTTACCGATTTAGCAAGAAAAATAGCTTGTCTTAAGTGGCAGTGTGTACATCGCTTGTGTAAACGATGGACCTTTGGGTGAAAAGAAATTTGAAGGCTCATCAGGAACCAAGGTGAGTATAGTATATAGCATAAGCTCATATAGCTCATATAGTGACGGATTACATGAGAATTTCAAAAGAAAACAATCACTTAGAATAAGTACATTTAAAAAACTTTTAAGTTAAACGGTTTTTTGATACCCATATTGTGGTGGTTGTGGAAAAATATGTACCTAGTCCGCCATATCAAAACGGCGTCCATCTTGAATTTTAAATTTTGACATAATCATCGTGTTTTACTTGTGTAGGCCTTACATTTGATACCCATATTGAGGGGGTTAAGGAAAAATACGTAATCCGCCATTTTGTATCGGCGGTCATCTTAGATTTATAATGTTATTGATTTTATTGTATTGTATTGTCATCTAAATTAAATGTGTGTACCAAGTTTCAGATCAATCTGACAACGGGAAGGTGCTTACATTTATATTTTTAATTTTGATCAAAATAAATTCCGTACGGGTCGAACTAAATAAAACCGTTTAAAACGTTGACGCTAGGAGAAAAAGTTAAACTTTCATTAAAGTTTATATAGGTAAAATATTTTTACAAAAAACTTTGATATCATTTTTTTTCTTAGTGCGGATAAACAGATTTCCCGTGAAGTCAATTAACGTCCCGTAATCATGACGTATATATGACATTAAAATACTTTTAAGAGAGATAAAAATATTACAATTAATATTTATATAGGTCATTAAGCCCGCGTCTACCGCGGCGCGTGGACGTGCTCTGATTAATATCCGGCTGTAAATACATCCGTGTTTCAAGAGAATGTCTTCTAATGCATTTGTGTTATTTTAGAAGGGGACGTATTAGCTTCTTCCAGTTTAGAAAGACAACTCTATTTTCTATTACAGTGCTTTTATTTTAATTTATATACAGGTTGAAAGGGTGAATGTATAGTTCACTTGTCAGCAGAGTTTTGACACATTTGCAAGCTATTTTGAATTACTATGTATAAAGTAATCACTTTAAAAGTTTGCTGGAACAATTAAGCAATAATTAATTTTAATATGCATTTATTCGAATTTTGAAAAACCTTTTTTAATTTTTCTCATATCACGTTATTAATTTTTTCTGAAACATAATTTTTGGATGTTATGTACCATATAGCTTTTAGAGCCATAATTAATTATTTTCAATATTAATTAAATACATGCATCCAAAAAATTAAAACATTCAAAGTGTAAAATTAATTAATGTATGATATTTATTTGTTATCTTCAAAATATATGAGGGAGATTGACGGAAAATGATTTAAAAAGTATTATATCATTAAAAGTGAACAAATTCATCGTGATTTTTTTAATTACTGATCCTTTGAACACCAGGTCGCCTGTTGAAACAGAAGATATCGTCGATGATGTAACACGAGGACTTATTACGCACCTGTTCACTCTTACCCTTAAGAGATCCGGGTATATATTTTTTGTCAGACAATAAGGTAGCCATAATTTGTGCGATGGAGGTAGAAGGGGCTAGCAAAGTGCATAGAGCTATAAGAGTAAAATTTCAATAATTTATTCGGAGGACTTCGGTACGATTTAGATACGTTCGAATTTTCGGTACGTTTTTTAATTTTTTTTTTAATGACCTATAGCGGGGACCATGTCTTTGGTAAGGATAGGGTCGTTTTGTTTCATTTAATAATTATTATTTATATTCATATCACTTTTATTGCGCTCTTCCTGTATTCTTCTTATAATTTTTCATACTTCATCTTGCTTTCCAAATTTTATCTGTCTTTCTCTTTCATATCACGATATCTTTAAACCCTCTCCTCATTCCTAAGTTTCACATTTATTTATTTTATTTTAAACATTTTATTCCATATACTTTTCATTTTTATTTTGCTTTATTTGCTATTTTATTGCTTACACTTATTCATATTCTTAACTTTTATTTCTACTGATTGTTTCCTCTGCAATTTTCTCGCAAAGTTTGAGGATCAGAGAAATTTAAACCACGTCGCTTCATGATTGGAGTGAACAGATATATAACCTGTCAACCGCCTATGCCTTTATGACCACAACGCCCTGGTGTCTACTTCAGATCTGTGCCAAACGAATAAGACTAATTTATGTCGAATTACCTAAGAGATACAGTTTAAAATCGCTTGCTCGCTACAGGCTACAAGACCATAAACAATAATATGTCATTCGTCATTAAAAAAAAAATCGTTCCTGACACAGACAGGCGCCATGTTGCACCCTTCTGGGCTAATGAAAGGTTAACGAATCTGCGTAATTCATCTTCGACCAAATCGTTTTACCAAAGTTGAGTTGGTAATCAATTGCGGTCTAGTAAGCGATAAAAAAATTAAATTGATATAAAAACACATTTTGAACTTTAATATATAAAATTCTCGTGTCACGGTGTTCGAACTTGAACTCCTCTGAAACGGCTCGACCGATTTTTGCCAAATTTTTTATGCGTATTTAGTAGGTCTGAGAATCGGCTACTATCTATTTTTCATACCCCTAAGTGATAAGGGTTGTTCACCCTTAAAATTTTTTTTTATTTTTTTGACGAAATTTTTTGTTTTTATTTTTTTATGATACAACATACAAAAATACATACAACCCTAAATTTTCACCCCTCTACGATCAACCCTTATTTTTTATTTGTTAATTAAAAACTTTATTTTTGCAAAACAACGTTTGCGGAATCAGCTAGTTGATATATAAATACATATTGAACTTTAAAAATCGTACATATTACATTCAAAATAGGAACAACAAAGAGAAGTAAATTAATGATTGCCTTGAAATTTAAAAAGCGCTTAGCATTTAGCCTCCGCGGTCCAAATATTTTAGTGGAGCAGGCGGCGAAGGTCGCTGGTGGGGCGAAGGCGGCGGCATTTGCGAGGTCGCGTGCTCCAACGGAACGGGTCACCGCCCAATTCCCCGGGTATCGAACCCTGGAACTAGCGACGTTGTAATGACACGCTTTTATGAATCTAATTCTGGCATGCCGTTTGAAATACGTGCGGTTCGGGAACTCGGTTATTCGATAGTTGAAATTAACTTTTAATTTTTATAGAAACTAAATTGTAAGAAAATATAGTTGCAGTTATTTTAACTATATACTCGTAGTAATAATAATAATTATAATAAAATTTATTATACACAATACTTACAATGTATTTTATTTATGAAAACACAAAAAAACTATACTAATGATAAATAGACACACACATAAAAACATTTCTTGGTATCCGTGTATGTGTATGCATTATGATGTTTTGTGTGTGTGCAAAAAGCTGGTTTTCCATAGGCTCGTGGTGTTCATAGCGTGTATACATATATATACATACATATATATATATATGTGTCTGTCTCTCTCTTTGTGTGTGTGCGTGTGTATGTGTGTCTGTGTGTGCGCGTGCGTGTGTGTGTGTGTGAAGGGGGCTTTGCGCGCAATTTCCATCTAGATCGAATCGAAAATGATATTTATAGACAAAAGAAAGTAAACGCTATGGCCCAGCGTATTGTCATATTAAAGTAATCATTGACGGTCGAATATGATACCCTTAAAAAGTCATATATCCACTTTTTTAATGGTCTCGTCTTTGAGAGCCTCTCATTCTGCCTGCTTTGTGCGGGACAGGGACGTAACATATGTTATATGGTTTTTTTTTTAATTTTTATACTTTCTTTCTTCACAATTTCTCGTTCTCTTTCCCCGCATCGTTTTCACTTCCTTTAATTCATTCCTTCCTTATCTTACGTACATACTTTTACATATTTTTACCTCATCATTTGTTTTTGTTTAATAATATTTATATACATTTTTTTAATAGTACATTTGTTAATTTTTTATTTGACCATTTATCTTGTAGTCGGGTCTCACCCCACCGTTTACTTTTATTCTTCAGTTTTATTTCTGTTGACGATCTACTGTACTACGTGTTTGCAAAAACATTTGTCCACCTTGTGGGACGTCCTATACTTCGCCTGCTGGTCCGTGGTCTCCACAACCTTGGCTTCAGTGGCGACCTTCACACAGGCCTCCTCAATTTCCAATAGGACCGGTCAGAAGTAGCTTGTATCCAGCCTATTCCTTCCACTCTCCTTCACGTTCATCCACTCTTACGCTTGCCGTTCTGTGGTCTCCAGCCCAGAACCTAATGGCTACAGTGGCCATTTGTTACACTTGCTATATGACTTGCCCACTCTTTCTCTTATCAATCTACTGAGGTATATCGGTTATCTTCATTCTTTTATATCGTTTTAAAAATGAATACAATTTCTACATGTATTCTTCCTTTCAGTCAATGGGCACCAACTGCGAGGAATATACCTCCCCCAAAGATCACCACGATGACCGACCCAGTGCTCCCTGCATCTAGAGACTTCTCGCCACCTTAACTATGTCGCTGGCCCACCTAGTGGGAGTGGGTTGCCAGTTGGGAACCTTTATGTAACCTGTACGTCCTTTTGTAATAAGGCAAAAATATCCATGCAGCTGAATACGGGAATTTAAACTTTATTACTATGCACACAAGGACATGACAGTTGTATTGTTTAATATCGGCAGTGATGCATAAATACACCTCGAGCGTGGAAGCCTGACATTGACACAGGAAGGCCGCAACCCACCCCGAATGATATTGATTTTCATTATTAAATATGCTCGTATGTTTAGATAGATGACATTTGGTCTAGCCAGCCAGTATTTGTTTGTATATACCATAGATTGATAAACAATTTTAAAAAAGTAATTTATCATTTTAACTAATGTTTTCAGGATGTTTGATAGATGAATTTCACAAAAAAGCAAAACCGAGTTTGTTCGATATATCAGATTATGACGTGCCTTATAAAACCTACTAATTTATGTGTCGTAATCCTATAAGGACATCTATTTACTAGGCTATAGATTACGAAATAATAGAAATCAGGTAACATTCAATGAGCAAGTTGTAATGATATATATAGAGAGTAAAAGATGAGGAAAGGAAGGCGATGAAAGCAAGAAGGAATGAAAGAACAAAAAAATTGCAAGATATTGAGAAGGATAAAAGAAAAGAATGAAAGAAATTGAGAAGAATGAAAGTGAGTGTAGAATAAAGATGAAACCCTGAAAAAATTATTTGTAAATAAAGTCCCTGACCCAAACTAAATAGGGGTACGAGAGGCTCCCAATAGCGGGGGCTAAAAAAATTATATATATATATATATATATATATATATATATATATATATATATATATATATATATATATATATATATTATAAGTACAATGGGCGGTCTTATCGCACGAGGCAATTTCTCCCAGACAACCATAGCATGGTAAAAGTAGATGGATAAATAACTAGTAATTAATGTGTACATACATACATATGTAAATAACATATATATTTTCATATATATTTATAATACGGTAACTTTATTTTACCTAGCAAATATGATGATTGACATACAAGTTTCCAAAGTGTACTTCAATTGTAAATAACCATTAAATTATAAAAAAAAAATTGTTTTAAAATTCTTTTTTTTAATGTTTTTAAAGAGAGATGGCGGGGGAGATTGAGAAGGTTAGTGTTACTTCTCCTCTGCCAACAGCATTCGAAGACCATTGCCCGATTATTTGTTGATTTCACAGGTTCTACAGTTCGGAAAGTTCTCGAATAAAAGAGCACGATGTCAATGAACTAGCAGCTAGGTCGGAAGCTAATGCGCGCTGAGAGGCAGCGGGCACGCGCCCTTCGGCACTCGATCAGCATTATGACGTCACAATCAGGCTAAGAGAAACATCCATTGTGACTAATTTTATTTACGGCCGACATGCCACCCCCTCGCAACCTCCTCGTGCACATTTATTACCGCGGAACGGGCGAGCCAATAAAACCACTGAATCTTGGAGAAAAACTGCTCTCTACTCTATAAATATTTTATTTCGGATAGTGAAAAGTAGTGCGACCACAAACATTGCGATTCTTGGACACTTTGATTCTTATATAGCACCAATAAATTTTCCATACATAAACATACAGTGGTAGTACAGTGGTAGATGACTGTTAGAGTCTTATACAATTCACGCTTTGTGCAACAATTACATAAAATTTCAACTTTTCATAGAAACAAGGTTCCAGAAGAGAGGCAGCATCGTCTTCTGCATACCATAATACCACACTGCGATCGCCCAGGTAGGCGATCTACCAAACGTGGCGTTTATGCAATATACCCCCATATATATCTTTGTCGGAGGCTTTACCTTGCAGTGGGTGTATTTAGTCTGAAACTATGATACATGTATTTCCTCACATAAATAGATATAATATAGCAGTATGTATCTACTTAGGTAACGTATTTATGCTACTACATTTAATATGGCATACATTAGTGAAAGCAGATGCAACGAAGGTATCTACATAATGTGTTTAAAAATACATTTAATTTAGAAAAAATTAAAGGATTTTTGTTTACAATATAAAACTCATTCGCTTCGTAGAGCACTATCTCTGTTCCACACCACCTATGTGACGTTTTGTCAGTCCTTTTATTTTGTACGACAGAGATAACGCTCTACGAAGCCGAAATTAGCCGATTGTCTCTTTCTAAAGGTTGTTATATAAAAATATATGTATGCATAGATACACAAGCTAGTGTTATATACGTAAACAGAAAAACAAACAAGGTAACAATACTTCTGCAGGTTCTGATAAAGCCTTTTAAAAAGTACTTTGTTATATTCTATAATTTTAAATGTTTGGTTAAAATTAAAAATACAAAAGATAATTTTATTCATGCACTTTTGCATCGCCGGTTCGGAACGCTGATCTGTTGAGAAGATCCAGCGAAAAACTCAACAGTCATACAACAAGACTCTAACAGAAAAATATTTATCTTATTAAGAAAAAAAGTAAAAAAATTGTGGACACCCTATAAAAGGCAGCCCGGGAACTTTTACTAATATCTGCTTGTCAAATGGACTCCAGAGAATCGACTCATTGAATACAGAACTCTATATCGACCGGACAGAGTGTACCGGTATCGGGAATATAGCATTATATATGATACGATCAATTTGGCCACCGCTCATGCATATGGAAATTGAGTGTTAGGTCACGTTATAAATGCCTACATTTGGTCAAACTCCACGTCGGGTTTAACGCGGTCGAAATTACAGATCCTTTGCCGCAATTGGATTAGGTTTTTGAGTTGGTTTATAAAAGCTTCAGGCTAAGCTTAGGTGTGCTGCGCAGTAAATGGGTTTAGTGCTTTTCGTGTGAGCTTTTACGGTTTGTAATTTTACTCTTGTACGACGCTTGGCGACTTTTAAGTACGTACATGAATTGATTATTTACTTTACTACTTTATTATTACAATAAAGTGCTTTTAAAGTAAACAACTTTTTTTTGTTGATTAACTTTGAAATTTTCATTTTTTGTCGTTTCATAATGATTTCCCTAGCATTACTTCTCTGTTGAACATGTGAACACATAACCTATCGATATCTAACAAGATACGAAATATAAGCATTCATTTGTAATATTTCTGTATGATTTGAGTTTTATGTTTCTATCTAATAGATTTAGGCGTTACCTTGCGGAAGTCCATCCTAACTAAGAAAGGGACTAATATAGACTAATGTATAGCTACTTTCGCTATGCAGCAGTAGTGCAATGACCGCTAGCTCCAGTTTGACTCGGTATTTGGCACTGGTCGGTGTAACATCTCCTGAGGATGGGGCAGTGGAGGGGTGAAACACGTGTAGAGTGAATTAACGGTGGTAGTTGTGAATCACCTGTATTTTTAGCAATCACACGCACGATTTGAAGTCGAATAAACGCTTCTAGGAAATGATTCAATTTTGAATTTTAAAACTTACTTCATCCCATTAAACGAAAGACGTTGCCATGAAGACCTTTTGTCACCAAGAGGTGAGAATTGGTCATGGCTAAATGTAAGCAGACAAATCCGAATGCGAAAGCTATATAAGTCTAATATAAGAAAATTGTAGCAAGACCCATTCGATATTTGAAACGATGGACGGGGAAGAACCGTTTTCAATGGAATTAACTTATAAATGTCCCTAATTTAATTTGGATCAGTCCCCCGAGACCGTTAATACGGGTCAGGTTTAGTCTCTTTTTTTTTGGTTAAACGTAAACCTTTTGTAATTTGATATTTTTGTTTTTGTCATTTTAATATACGAGGTATTATAAAAATACGGTAACTGATTTTATTACGAACAGAGTAATAAGTTTAACATATTTCAAAGTACCCATGCATACCCCACTTCTGAAATGATTCTTTCGGAAGGACCTTCAAACTGCTTTTTCGTAACTCTTAACGTCGAAAATTCTGTTAAAGTGACTTTTATTTTTGCAACGTGCCAGTAATCGCATGCAGATAAATCCGGAGAGTAAGATAGATGTAGACAGACAGTCATATTTCTTTTTTCGTCAAAAACTAGTCGATCATTGTCATGAAGAATAAAACCGTTGGACAATTTTCTGAGTCTTTTTCTCTGTACATCACCTTGCAAACGTCAAATGCCTGTTTATTAGAACTATTTTTGCTAATCTTTGCGTATTTTCGTCGGTTTTTGAAATCAAAGAACGATCTGAACTTGGCTTATTTCATCCGATTCATTCCCTATCGTTCATACCAGCTGTAAACATTCTTCTAAGTCATCGCATTTTAACTGTATACTAACTTTAACATTTTAGATTCTCTGATAGCAGATAGACAAGTCGCAACTTGTCCAAATTTACTCCGGACTATCTCAATGAATGACACCATCGAACGTGTTCAAACAAATGGACATAAATACAGTAGTACCGTGTATATAAATTCATTCAACGACATATCACATCTCGTACTGCGTATATTCGGTCGTATAAGGTTTTCTTATTTTTATAGCTTGGCGTTGGTTTTTATATTTGATCTGAAATAGTTTTACGGCTGTTGTGGTAGAAAGGTTCGTCGAGAGGTGACCACAAGTTGGTAGACTTCCTCTAGGTAGATCGATGATATAGTGAAGATAGCGAGGAGTCGCTAAATGCGAGCACCGGAAGACCGCTCATCGTGGTGACCTTTGACCCATGATGATGATGATGTTGACATCACAAAAAGGGATTGGAACATCAAACGTACATATTAACTAAAAAAGAGCTAAAGAACAGTGTTTTTTATGGCCCCCGCTATTGGGGGCCTCTCGTACCCCTAACTTTTTGGGATCAGGGACTTTATTATTCAATAATTTTTTTTCAGTATTTTCTTTATTAATCACTCTCTTTCACGCGTCACAATATCTTCCATTCTTTATTTTCGTCCTTCACACTTCGTTTTGCTCTTATATACCTTCTTTCTTTCCTCGCCTTTCTTCCATCATCTTCTTACTCTAAGGTGGCATTTGTACACAAGGGGGTACATTTATTTTATAATTATTAATACATAACAATTCTATACATAATTTGTCATAATTTATTGTTTTAAAATCGTTTACATGCTTTTTTAAAAGAACAGTATTAGATATGCCTTTATGATACGATAACTCTAAACGTACCTTTCGACCGAACGGATACACAAAGCAGTTTACACCGTTCCCGGGGATTACCCCACACGCCCGCAAAGCCTGTATCCAAACTAAACAATGGCCTATTTGTTTGTTTATTTCTTTCAATTCGATACATATGAGTCGATGTCCAGATGCAATATATATATTTTTTTAATCAGGTCAACTATTGAATGTTCACGTTTTATTGTTGTGAATCTGTACTAATTTGAGTGTACAAAGAGTTTTGTTTGAAAAAAATAGTTCATTTTTTTTGTTCCGTGTTCTATGGATGACCTAGAATTAATTAGAAAATAGAAAAAATATTGAAAAGCTAAACCTAGATTTTTTATTATTCTTACTTTAAGTATTAAAAATTGTAGATATTTATTCTATTTTCGTTAATTAATTTTTATTTCTATCCTCTTCGTTTCAGTCCACAGACGCCCGCTGCAAAAAAGGCATGCCATTGAACTTCTTGTAATATAAAATTCAATATGCAGCCTTCCTGATATAGTAACACTGTAGTAGTTTATATCCACAACACTCGTACGAATCAGCGATACTAACGCCCTCTTCTATAAGCGATGTCCTCACTACTACTTATTTGAAGATTTACTTGCATTTTTATATGGCCCCGCTATTGAGGGCCTGTCGTACCCCTATCTTTGGGAAGGACAGGGTCGATTATTTTCTTTTAATTAATATTTTTACATATATTATTTTATTTTCGCACTCTTTTTACATTCATCTCAAGGTCTTTCATTCTATTCCTTACTTTCTGCATTTCATCTGTCTTACCCTTTCGTTTTCCTTATTTTTCGATGCCTTTCTTCCATCACCTCGACCCTCAGTTTTTACAATGTTTTATTTTTATTTTACAGAATTTAGATTTCCCTACATTAAAAGCCTTGCCAAAGTCATTGTCGCCATTTCAGGCCATAGACGCCCACTGCAAGATAGGCCTCCTTGAAAGATATGCTGCTGCCCATTCTTATTCTTCTCCACGTTTATTACAATTTTATGTTTTTTGTGTGTATTGTAGGGTATATATAGTATTATAAATGTCAAATATATAAATTGTAATTTTTTTGGATATGCTTCTATTATTTTATTTTATTTAAAAAAATATTGAACTATCTTTGCTTATGTTAACACTTATAAAGTACCAGGACAACATAAAGATCAAGAAGTTGTAACGTAACAGTTTTATTACAAGAAAACGAAGACGCGCCAGGAGGGAAAGATGTAAGATAATGAACGGAGTTGGTCCGTTTCGACCTTCCTAAAATACTTGACACAAAGTTTCGCTTATGAATTCCATATTGCCGTGTTGCGGGGGCTGGAATGTCTAGAGTATATTATGTACAGGATGTTCATTAATTTAATTGAAATAATTTTATTAAATCTGTGGTTATATATGTAAAAGTTTAATAATGTAATTGCATGATTTTACATCTATTTCTAATCATCTTGTATAAAGAGATCTGTTACATTATTTTTCAGTTGGAAAGCATATCGCAAATAACATTTTTACATTTACATTTTTTATTGTATTTTATTTTTGTAAAGGGTGTACATACGTTTGTAGCAAATGACCTACCTAAACTTTTAGAACTTTTACACCTATAACTCTCTGTGTACACATACACCGTATATATATATATATATATATATATATATATATATATGCTGTCTCGGCTCGAGTCGCTACCACAATTAGAGGCCACCAAGCTCTTAGATCACTTAAGCTCACGCTCTGTGGTGTATGTGTGGGTATCTTTGCTCAAAAGTTACAACCTACGTGGCTTAGTTTTACAAAGGCGTGGTATTGCGGTTGTGGTAACACATAAATGATCGCATATCGAAAAAAAAGCATATCTTTATCATAAATGACATGCAGACATTCTCATTTTCTTACAGAGCGAAATTAAAAAGAGAGCAAGTCCGAGGAGACGAAAGTTACGTACGAGTAAGATAAATGGAGCCACATCCGGCGGCACAATGCGGCAGGGCGCCGGGGGAGGCTGCGGGGAGCGCGGGGAGAGGGCAGTTGGCAGATGAAAAAGTTCGCCCGATGTAAATCGTATGAAATTTACGTTTTTAAGTAACGAACGGTGTTTATCGTTAGTGTGGACATTTAAAAGAAGAACAGTAAAATCTTTTTGCTGTTTAAATTAAGAAGAGATTCAGTGTTTGTTTTTTTACTTATTAACTGCCAGTAACGTGACCTGAAGATTATTTTTAGGTCTATAGCAGTGATTTCCAAAGTGGTCTTTATTGACCCCTAGGGGTCTATGACAACCTGCAAGGGGTCTACGTCAGCGAAAAAAAATTGGGGGTCCATAAAATGAATATGGGGGTCCACGATAGTGCAATCTCCTAACGAAAAAAAGAAACAGACTGGACATCATTAGCCGAGAAGATTTAAGATTAATCCTTACAAAATAGACGCCAAATGTTGATAATTTATTATTACAGCATCAGGTTCATCCTTCTCACTTAAAATATTGACTTATTGCTTATGTTATTTTATTTATAGTTTATTTCATGTTTGTTTAATGTTACGTATATTTTTCATAGATACAAAATTTTATTTTGAGTAGTTTTAATTTAAATTCAATTAATGAATGTATAAATTAACATGTGTTTTAACTTTAAGTTTTTAACACTAAACTTCACTATAGTTAGAAATTTACAGGAAATCAATATCAGGTAAGTAGGGGGTCTACCCAACACGGAAAAACATAGCAAGGGGTCTACGACACAAAAAAGGTTGGGGAACTCTGGTCTATAGTAACAGCTTGTTATAGGTATAATAACTTTAAAAAGGTGAATGTATATGAATATAAGAAATGAGAAATAAGGAGATCCGCAGATTGGTCATCTGTAGTGGCAGTTGGTGAGCACACAGTTCGTTCAACCGACGGTTTTTTTTTCCCGCTATTGGGGGTCTCTCGTACCCCTAACTTTTTGGGATCTGCTCTTTTATACCATATTTCTTTCCTCGCCTTTCTTCCACCATCTTCTTACTCTAAGGTGGCTAGGTACATTTTATTTTTAACCGACGGGTTTTGTGGCTAAAAGGTTTATCGCAACATGGATAGGCGGCTCAATAGGTGCAATATCATACAAGCAGTGCAAAACCGGTCATGATGAAGATCATGATAGGAAGCTTATACCTGGGCGTTTATCTGCTGAAAATAAGCCGTGTCAAACTGACTGAAAAACTAACTTACTTCACGGTTTCTAGACTTCAAATCGACCGAGGTCTTGGTGTTATGACCACGAGTAAAACAATCGAAAAGAGTGTTTTATAGTTTAAGTTGTTCTAGTACGAAGAATACTCTCATTTTACAGCCTAGGTTGCCAATTTTTGCAGTGCATTTTACAGCGAATTAAAACTCTATTTTAAAAGCAGTAAGGTTGTAATTTAGTTATGCTACACTGAAAAGAGCAAACACCTGATGCTCGTTAATGTAAACCTATAAATTCTGAAACGCCTCCATTTGTTTCAGAAGTCAATATGACTAAGTACTTTAGGTAATTTATTTTTATTAAGTCCACAGACAATTTCAGAAGGTTGATTGATGGTAGATCTGAAAGTTTTAAATTGGCGAATGTATAGCTTATTTGCCTATTCATATATTAGGGGGATTGGATTTTCATTCGACATATTTTACAGAAAAACCGATTGATTTTTACCGCCTCAGCATTGCTTTGTATAATAGATGGCAAAAGGTTGTTGATAACGAAGGTGAATATATTGTTAATTAGAAATAAAAACTTGTTAAAAATGTAGTCGTGTGAATTTAACTTAAGATCGAAAAAATAAACGGTTTCAAAAAATGATTACGTTATAAAAATATAGTAAAAAAAATATAGTTATTAATTATTATTTACTTTCTTTACCTGTAGTTTGTATTGTCGCAAACAAAAGTTAAAATAATGTAACATATTTCAGAGTGGTCACTTTATTCGAAATTAAAAATAAGTTGCAAAACCTTAAAGTTTTGTACTAACATATGAGCTCTATATTGATCTTTTCAAAGCCTTTATACATATAAATAATCTTCCTGTATATTAAATATATATTCAATAACATATAAAAACATAAATAGGTACGTTTGCAATACTATACAATTCTAGAACTGGCCATTTTAAAAATGATATTAAAATTTAAAAATGGATCTCCGCTAATCTTTTTATGAACATTATATTATTACGTGTACTTTTACAAATTGGCAGCAACTTAGATAATACGTTACATTTTTTATATAAATATACAAAATTGGAGCGTCTGTTTGTAATAACCGCTTTTTACTAGACGCATATGAATATACATACGGTATATATACCAAAATATATTTTTTTAATTTTTGTTCGTCTGTATATTTCGTCCAATCTCTAGAATGGACTTTTAAAGGTAGATAGCTGGTCTAATAAGGCGTAACTAAGGGTATTTTTTAGAAAAGTTCTCAAAAAAAAAAAAAACGAGATGCACAAAACATTTTTTTATTAAATTTGACGCGGACGAATTCGCACAGGCAGTCATTAATATAAAGTTTACACGTGAAAATTTTCCTTAAATTATTTTTAAGATCATCTGAAGTGGTCTCGAACAGGTAAGCACAGGAGTGAACCTCCTTCCACATGGTAGACTGATGACCTTGTTAAGGCCATCAGGAACTGGATGCCGGTTGCATCAAAACGGTTCTGAAATCATTGGGCCTATGTCCACTAGTGGACATGCTACGGTGATGATGGTAAATCTATATTGAAGACCTAGAAATGCGAGCTACAAAAAAACCCCGTTATGTTATACTGTGCTACGCAAAAGCGGTAAACTATTTGCGGGTAGTTGCAAAAAGCTGGCTTATTTATTTCTACAAATCGAAAACAAGCATCGGACACCGCGGCCGGTCGCTCGCCGCCGAAGAGAACAAAAACCAGGCGCCCGCAAAAACTCGAATAACATTTTATTTTCACGAAAACAATAATAACAATGACTGCGCGGTATTAAACAATTTGTTTCGCACTTTTTTTCGAATTCAAAACAATTCGTGGGTAAGTGTGAAAATAAATATATTTAAATTATTCTAGGCGTAGGTACTCCGAGAAAAAACATGTCAACACTTATAGAAATTTATCAAGATGGCGACCAATGACAAACGATATTTAAGATATTGCTCTTCTGACGTGCTTTGGAGAAGGTTCTAAAGTTAATCTATATATAAATAAATAAAATTTCAATGTCTGTTTGTAATATTAAAACTATATATTTAATAGATTTTTACTACATTTATTTATTCGATACATATACAATTTTGTTTTTAATTTGTGTCGTTTCTTCTGGCTAATATCTGAAATAGTTCGACCGATTTCAACGAGACACACTGGCAGGTAACTAATGTAATATAAAAAAAAATTAGAACGAATTTTTTTTCCATATCACTCGTTGTGTTAAGAGTTGTTGAACGATTGTTACGACATATGAATTTATGTAAATTGTAAAATGAATATCCGGCTCAAGTAATTAAAATTATAAAAAAAAACTAAATGTTAAATTAGTTAGTACATAATATAGTTTAAACCCGGTGACTTGTGTGCAGCGTCGCAGGTGCAGTGAAGAAAATACTAAAGATATAATTATGGTGAAGATCAATTTGACTGAATTTGATTTATTTTCAATCAAATCAGATCCACTTTATCTGATCATAATCATTGCTTAGTGTCGTGACCCCTCCAAGAACTACCTTCTGCGTGATCAACCTGCTCCATTCGTAGACTTTACTGTCCAGAATGCTTATTTCATATATCTATTGGTCTTTTAACTCTGGTCTAGTCTGTAAGAATAAGCTTCTCAAGGTTTCAATGATGAATTATTCAAAGTGAAAAAACAATTGAATAAATAAGTTAATGCAAAAATATTATAAGAATCGCTGAACTAAAATTTTCGACCATTTTGAGTGATCAAAGTGGATGGTAGATGAAACAAGTAACAATTTTTAACGTCAGAGAAGCGAGAGAATTGCATAATGTCCCCAGTGGTAAGCTGAGATGGAATATGTCACATCCAGATGTTCTATCTCTGTCATTCGTATAATAACTCACAGACAATATGTTACGAGTTGACATATAGTGAAACAAATATGTTCTCATTTATCATAACTGTTAAAGTGAAAGAGGTTGTATGTATTATTTATTTATTTATAATTGCTTAACAATAAAGATAGTACAATGAACGGTCTTTTCAAGAGGCAATTTCTTCCAGAAAACCATACTAAAGAAACAGTAAAGGTATATAGGTAGCTAGTAAACGTGTACATATGGACAAAACATATATACACATAAAAATATCAAGCTAGCTTCAATCGCACTTGCTTCAGAAAGAATAAAGAAACCGAGACAGATAAATATTCAATGTTCCAGTAAACATTTCTGAACCATTTTCTATTATTTACATTTACTATTTTTAACTTGAAAGTTTATTGAGACTATTTGCATCTAAAGAAGAATATAAAAGAAACCAAACTAGTATCAAATTGAGCTGCCTTATGATAGCATTTACTCAGGACATTATTAACAAGCTTAAAGTTACTCATGGAGCCATAGAGGGATATGGTTTGGATTTATTTCAATATCTTATCAAGAAGGAGAAGATGAACGACTCATGACAGTGGATTAGTGATAGCGGGCCGGTCGAATAGCGGTCAGAAAAGATGGCCGCTGGATTCCAGAGTGAAGACTATGAACCGGCATGGGCGTAAAAAGAAATAAGAATGAAAGAAAATGAGAAGGAAGGAAGAAGATAGATTTCTAGATATTGTGACATTTTTACATACGGTATAAGGAACTGCTTACATCAACGTGTCATGCAACCAGATCCCAAAGATTCAAGACGAGGGGACGCAAGGCACCAACTGCTGATACAGCACCATGTGACCTAATGTATAGATAAAAGATATTAAGGGACTCACTCCACCTTCACACTTCGAAGTGGACAGTAAGATAAGTTAGCATATAAGTTTTAAAGTCAATTGATTTTTTTCTTATGCTCCGACTGAACACTACACTGGTACACTGAAAAACTCAGTGAAATCATAGTGCCTGTTCCAAACAATAACAGGGGAAGTCCCTAAAAAACGAAAATCATAAAAAAAAAGAACCGACAAACGCAGTATAGAAGATCAACTAAGAGGTAGATAGATGTCTCTGTTATTATCATCAGAAAACGACCAGAAAAAAAACATTGATTTTTGGATGGGGTGTTTCACACATCAACAGCAAATGGGCTATACATTAACACAAGCTTTTACATCTAAAATTAAGCATCCCGTATATGTCAATGAGACCGTATTGATAAATAGAATGACAATCGAAGACGCATTATGAATCCCGTATTTGGTGCCCTAAGAACGGATTACCAGTTTCGGTTGCAGCAAGGGGTCGAAGAAAGGAACATCGCATCGCTTATGGACAACGAGGAGAGTGGCATGACCTTTTAAGAGCACTACAGCACTGCAGATGGGTCATAGGAGAGGCCATATAAAGTAACAATAAGACAAAAAGAGTGTACAAGACCAAAAAGAAGTGAAAAGGCGTTAGGAAAATATGAAAATAAAAATTAAATTATAAATGAATGTATACTTAAGAATAAAGCAAATAAATAAATAAAAACAAAACAAAGGTGAATGTAAAAAGTTATGAATGAAGGATTGGGAAAGAATGAAAGGATATGAAAGAATTTGTGAAGAAAAAATATTTTGTTAAAATAGTCCTTATGTACTTAAGACGAGAGACTTAAAGATCTGGGACCATGATAATAAAAAAGACGCATTATGTAAAGACCCTATTGTTAATTAAAGCAAAGAGAAAAAAAAAAGAATGTCGAGAAATAATATTCTCTTGCGAAATTACGTTCCGTTTGAAATAAAAGCAGGAACGAGTGGAACCAATGCTTCATAGATGCGAGATAACAAAGAAACTTCCGGTCGCCGCGCCTTCGCAAAACTGTGGCTGCCGATTCGCGGTAGATGGAGCTAGTGATACGAATTTCAATGTTCAACACGATAAAAGCTATGGACTTTATAAAGCCTTTCATTTATATATATTTAATGTGTTATATGTATATTTAACCCATATTAATAAAAGATTCGGAACATTTACAAGGAATTTTGACTTTTTAATAAAATAAAATGTAAAGCCTGTCTTATGTTGAAAACTAATTACAGACATTTTAGCTATTAACTCCTAGTTATGATACCAAACTCAATATACAACCTTCTTAATAAAATAACACTGTAGCAGTGTATGTCTCACAACACTCTGAACGATCTCTGCGATACTAGCGCCCTCTTCTATAAGCGATGTTTGTACGACTACTTTTTTTGAAGATTACTCTACATTGATCACCTTCCAAAGCCATGGTCATCATTTGAGGCTATGGACACCAAGGTATAAACCTCTCCCAAAGATATATTGAGGGATATTCCATGATCGCCACGCTTAACAAACGGGTTAGCGAATGCAGTGTGGTATTATAGAAACATGTTTGTGAACAGTGGTCATCAATGCACAAAGTATGAATTACGTAAGATTGTATCCCGGGAGTCGCACCTACAACCTATTATCGTAAGTCTCTGTCGTCTACCGATATTCATTTATTTCTATATCCCCAAGATGGGGCAGAGGGCATCCACAGTACGTCGCCATCCCGAGCGGTCTTGAGCCTCGCGCTTTACTTCGCTCCACGTCATTCCAACTGCCTTCACTTCTGCAGTGACCGTCCGCCGCCAGGTTTGCTTTGGGCGGCCACGTCTTCCCTTTCCTTGAAGATTCCATTCATGGACTAGCCTATCCAGTTCCACTAGCGGCGTTTGATCTGCTGGTCGATCGGCATCTTACTACCGCGTTTTCAGAGATCTACGTTAGAGATTTTCTCAGGCCGATACCCTCTAACGATAGACTGCTATATAATTTTTATGACCGCTTATAATTACTGCAACAAGGTTTTTCTCCTGAAAAATTACGTAGAATTTCTTTATAGGCCACGGTGTAATACCTTAGAATAATATAAGTGTTTTATTTAGAATAATGAAAGCTTGATTTTACATATTATATAGATTTTACTGAATATATTACTAGATTTGTTGCTAAGGATGCCGTCTAGATAGATATCAATGAGGTGTTTATTTTTCATCCATTTATACAGTATGATTGACTATTAGATGTAAAATATTTTTGTCGTCAAATGAACTACATTCACACTTTCCAAGTTTTTATCAAATTTATCTGTAAATAATATTGTTGTGTTAAAAAGTTAATGAAATATTTATTTATATATTTTTTTGAACAAAAACCGGAACAATTCGTAAATCGTAAAATGTACGTAGCCTAAATTTGAGATGAATGACATGCAAAATGTTACGGTTTGGCTTAAACGTACGTATGGCCGCCAGCCAGTCGTATATAAGCAGTGGATATAAAGTATCCATTATACAGCGCCGAACATCCGTTGTCGGATAAATACATTGGAAACGTTCCGTGCCGCGTCTGACCCGATAATTAGTGAGGCGTGTGCAAATTTAATAACTCTAGTGTGGTGAGAGTTTAGATTTTATACATCACGACACGGTTACGATATGACGACGACTAGGTGACGATATTTACGTAAAAAATTTTCATTATTTTTTATATACTTTTTCTGTCACGGTCTTCTGTTTCTTGAAGGCTTCACAAAGACGCTAGGATTTGTACCTTATCGATCCTTTCCGTTTTCTTTTTTTTGCTCAGGACTATCTTACCTAAACTTCTAGAGATTATAGAATATGTTACGTACAACGGTTTACGTTTATGAACAAGACCTGTCGTTATGGCGATCTTTGAGGGAGGCCTAGGCTACGGTATGGTTCCTGAGGAAGGCTGGTTTGATCACCACCATCATTTCCACCATAGCCTTCCACTGCTGGACATACGCCTCCATCGTAGATATCCAAGAGTACCAGTTCAAAGCAGCCTACATTGTTACAACGACCACCATGGTGTACTATACACTAATTCACAGCAAATGACTTGTACATAAACCCCTTTTAAAGCTCTACAACTATGAACCAATACGAAAAAAAATTCCAAAAAAAATTATGCGTATTTGTGAGTGTATATACATATGTGTTATTGCAAGAGAGTTCTCCTCTCCTTATTGGTTAACGAAATCAGTCATTTATTCAGTCTACTACAAAATAGTCGTATGAAGTGGCAGTGAGGGGGGGGGGGGGGACATCGGTCGTGCAACCGATAGCCGATGGCCTAAAGGTTCTCGAGTGGCAACCACGAATCAGAAGACGCAGCATGGGTAGAACTCCCATTATATATGACGTAGTAAACATTACGGGAAATCCTCGGATGCAATAAGCGTATGACCGGTCATCGTGGCGATTTTAAGAGAGGCCTATGCCTTGCAGTGGGCGTCCATCAGCAGAAAAGAGACAAAAAATATATGCTATAGTATTGTGATCGTACTAAAGCAGGTTCTACATCTGCTCACGACTCCGTAACGACTTCCCGATTGCGGTCGTAACGTGAGGTGTGGGAGGGCGCGTGCCCGTAGTATTTGCCTACCGCGGCCGCTCGTCAATCACGCCCTGAACGCTGACTCTGCATTTCAATATAAAACCTCCTCTACATTAAAAGCGATGCGATGTATTGTTAAGAACGATTAATCTTAAACATTATTAGGTGACAGAGAATTGAATTTACAATGCGATAGGTAATATGTAATAGCTTCAAAAAGGTATTCCGGTCGTAATAACTAAATCGCCTATAAATATGTTACATTATTTTTTTTTCTTTAGATACTCGACCAGTAACTTTTAACAGTACGAACTGAATATTAAAAATGCTCTTTCTTAATATGTTATCATCAGGTTTTAATTTCTGAAATCGTCTCATTGATTTTAGATATGGTGTACCATATTAATTAATTAAAAAAATAAGCTACAAATTCACTCCTATAAGGCTTTCACACCTTTAACAAATGATGCTATATTTCTATATTATTTAAAAGCTATAACTAATGGAGTGTATAATATGAGTGTAGAGATCGACACTGATGCCGCATAGGCAAAAACGAGAAACATCCGAAGATAGGCGGCCATAAAAATACGACAGCTTTATTGAGCTTTGGTTAAGATATTTAATATCTATCTAGCACAAAGCTAATTGATAGTGCTAAAAATTTAGAATTAGCCTAATACCAATGTCAAATCTAGCTTTAACCTTGCTGGTAGAAATTTCTCTTGTCAGTGTCTATATATATATATCTTCGTAGCTAGCTTTCAGTAGTCATTGATGAAGAATCTCCATCATTCGGAACATCACTGCGGTTTGTATGATCACGTTCGAACTCAAACTTATTGTGAATAGTTTCATTATATGGTACCTTATCACTAAAAGCATGTTCCTGTATGGTAATCTTCTCTTCAAGTGAAGGTCAAGAGGTCAGCTTAGATAAGTGTAACCCAGTAAGTCGTTTATTGTGATCAATGCAAGTCAAGTCTGTCCAGATAAAACAGACTTTTCGTTATTACCAACTTTAAGTAACAATACTTTATATTATAATTGTTTACCATACACTTATCCAGAATACCAGTTTTGGTTAGCAGAGAGAATAGAAGAGAACATCACTTCACTGGTAAGTAAAGAGGAGTATCGCCAGATCTTCTTGGATTATTGCGAGAAGGTAATAGGAAAAACGAAAAAAAAATTAAATTAAAAGGACCATTAATAATGAAAATAATAAACAAGAGTGATAACATATCTGTGATATTAGAATTGTAAAAAGAGATAGAGATAGTAAGAATAGAATCAGGAATTATGAATAAATAAATTGTTAAACAAATGCTTAAAATGATAATAAAAACTGTAGGAAGCGAGGCGATGTATGGGAGGAAATGATAGATATTGTGAAGGAATTTAGAAGAAAGAATGAAATAGAAGGAGGAAAGATGGGTGTGGAAATTAATTAAAATTATAATGTAAAAAAACACCATGTCCATTTATAATAGGTGTTGATTGAGGCCACAAAAACGAGGCCATGAAACTAAACATATACTTATCGCTGATAGGTTTAAAAGTTTCGCAATAGCCTCGCTGTATGTGCGCAACAGGCGCGGCTGGTCTGGCAACTCAAATTAAGACTAACGATTTGCCGGCCCCTAATGCGGCCGATTTTAATTTGGAAGCAGAACCGCCTTAACGACGCCGGGACGGTTAACATAATGTTTACAGTTTACGGGAGACGCGGGTTTGCGAGAAAGTAGCTACTGACTGTACCAAAATGAGGTAAAAGCATCGCGCAAATTGTGACGTATGGTGTGTGATTTTGGGTGAACAAATTATGTTATACTGGGAATAGTCGAGGCAAGACAGTTCAAGTTGATTCAAGTTGCTCACCGGCGAGATCGACGAGAAATTCTTAACAAAAGTTTCATCTTCATTAGTTTAACGTCAATTAAGTTTTTGTAACATCTTTTATAACATGCCTGCTGTCTTTGGATGTGTATGTATTATAAGATGCTATTGTCCTTTCGCAGTGTCATAAAAAACTATGATCTTATGTAAAATATATGTAAAATTATCACTTATAAATAAGTTTATGGCGCCTATCCACGCCGCGTCGAACTCGTGGTCGTCGCAGCGTATTATATATATATATATACATATATATATATATATATATATATATATATATATATATGTATGTATGTATACATATATATATATATGATATTATATACGATTTACACTTTGGCCAAAGTTCACTCGGTGTTTTGGGTTGCACTAGTCGATGCAACATAACTCCCGAGGATGCCCCGTGGAGGGGTGAAACACGTGTTGAGTGAACGGTGGTAGTTGTGTTTCGCATTGTTTTCCGCACGCGTATTTATCAGCGGGCTGGTGGGCGTTGCACTTCATTGCACGACTACTGCTACATAGCGGAAGTAGCTATATATTAGTCCCTTCCTTACTTAGGATGGACTTCCGCAACAACGACGACAATTCCGCAATAACGACTTAGTTCACGAGTAAGCTACCACCAGTTCGGAATGCTGATCCGCTGAAAAAAACAGATGACATACTCAACAGTTGTATACATTGTAATATCAACAAAGCAATTAAATCAACAAACAGTGTTTCAAACATTTCGATCAACTAAAACACTCTTTAATGCTGTAAAAAATGTATTATACATATATATATATATATATATATATATATATATATATATATACATATGTGTATATATTAACAGAATATTCTTTTAATTTTAGATTCAAAACTAAATAACGAATGTTTTATGTACATCTTAGGAACAAAATGTAAAAGATGTACGTTTTCCAATTCATGTTATATTCCCGATAACATAAGCAGCGTATAAAACCAATGATAGTAAATAAGCAATGTATATATTGCATATTATTATGTGAGCGAATCGTTCGGGTGTGAACCAGTGGCCTAGATACAAAGTTCGTGCAAACTGCTACCGAAGTTTGGTGTGCCCTTATAAAGCGTGTAAGGAAACTTCATAATTTTATTTGTCTAATTAGTCGCTTAACACTCATTCTTTTGGAAATATCCTTGATTCACGGGTAATCCCCCTGAACCCCGATGAAATGACATTGAGTATATTTAAAGTGCGTGATATTTGCAAAACTCTCATAACTAAAACTACACCTATCCCCCGATTTACACGGTAGATACGTCCCTGAGAAAAACGTGTAAATCGAAACGTAACAATATTCAAGTCAAAACCATGTAAATCGAGCTTTCAGAAAATACACAATTTTGCTATTTAACAGTTGTGATTTTTTTTCAATATTTTTAGATGTACACAGAAATAAAAATAAAATGCATTGACAAGTTGAAATAATTAATACATTACGGAAACACTGTTTTTATTTATTTAATTATAATACACATTAAAGAGAAGAACAAAAAATAAAAGCAAAGGTGTTTTATTATCCTTTATCACTGTCAGAAATTACTCTCATTCTTTTTTATCGGAATCGAAGGTTCGAATTCACTTTCATCACTCGAAGTTATTTGTGCCAATTCGATGTTTGAAGCAGAAATATTTACATTATGAGAGATGGCAACAAAATCGGTTAATAACAATCGTTTCGAATTTTTGTAAGATCTTTGTAAACATCACATTGAAATGTGTACACAGCACACGTGTTCAATCACAGTAGCATTTAGTAGAGTGCGATAAATACTAAAAAAAAAACTTATTACGAAAACCGTGTAAAACAAGTACCGTGTAAATCGGGGGATAGGTGTACTTTGTAATATAATAGGTGTACTAGTAGAATCTATTTATATACATGCGTCAAACTCCAAAAGGTTGAAGAATTCTTTGATACTTACTTCGAGTCGGTCTACTCCGACCCAAATCCCCTTACAGCGAGTGCTTCTAGAACCATAGCAAAAGTCAAGAGACATGCTTACGACATGCTTCTCACTTCCATCATAAGGTTCCCACGCGCCAGACCACACTCGCTGCAGACAACACTCCAAGCGCTAACCACACAACATCAACAGCCACTGTTACACTCAGCACAGGACACCGCGTTCTACACAACAGAACAAGACGCTACACACTACAATATCCGTTTTGGGGGCGGGCTCCGGGGGAGGATCCGGATCCCTTCTTGGTTTGCAGAGTGGCCCACACTGGCATCCCAAGCCGCAAACACAACGACACTAGTCACTTATACGTCGAACGACGAACGTCATCAGACCCCTTTGAACTAAACTCCGACGAAACTGTAAAAGCCTCTGGGTTAAAAGCAATAACTTCAACCGAAACACAGGTCACGGGGAACTTTGATTACAGTACTAATCCGTATCTATCATTCCTTTCTAGTTCGAATCGTGAACGATTTTGTGAAGGGTTTTCGCACTATATTATCTGTGCCGGTCTTAACGGTGTCGAACCAGATCCTAATAAATATAAACTGATTTAATCCGATATTATAACGTGTCCCTGCCTCAGACAAAGCAGAGGGAAAGACAGAGACAAAAAAAATATTAGGTTTGGATCTCACAGATACAAAACCAGCATTCATGTGACTTAGGATGCCAGCGTTGGAGTGTTAGAAAGGTTTAATCAAAACAATTTAAGTTAGGAAAGTTTATTACAAAATCAAATACAAAATATTTACATACACTTATGTCTACATATATAAAATCTATTGAATGACAAGATGGCGACTTTATACACAAAATGGACGACCGTGTACATCAATACAAATATATGTTTTATTTTAAATATCAGGTTATTTTCTTCAATAATGATGACCAGATCCTAATAAATAGCACATAAGAAATAACTCCTTAGTAGATAATGTTTCTAAATCAATACGATTATTTTAAAAACTCAACAAAAATATATACAGTGATACGCAGAATTGCCTTAATACGATTACTGCTGCACGCGGTCATTGACCTACGCATATCTTGCATCCTCTCCTCCTCACTGCTGCAGCAATATCTCAGTGATTACTTTGAACTAGAAAGAGATGACTATTCCATTTATTTATGTTTTTTTTTAATTAAAAACTATGATATTTCTATGCGTTATTAATTAACAATTAATTTAAACCGTCAGTGTCTGTGGAAAAATATGACCTCACTTTTGCAATGAATCTCTTAGGGTCTAAATGACCTCCCTACAATGACCTCACCACGCGCTAGCCGAAACTCAGTTAAGCTACAAATAAGAAGCTTTGAAGGTTTCTCTCACTGCGCTGTTTGATTGCATTATTACCTCACGTACAGCGCCTGCACTTACACAGTCTTCCATTTTTAAACACAAGCATGAAGTCAATGACCCGAAACACCAGGTATATCTACAGATGGATTTAATATGTCAATACTATAGACACTTCCTGTTTATTTGAATACACTAAATTAGTGATTCCCAAAATGGTCTATATCGACCCCTAGGGGTCTATGACAACCTGCAAGGGGGTCTACGTCAGCGAAAAAAAAAATGGGGGTTCGTGAAATGAAAATGGAGGTCCACGATAGTGGATCTCAACACATACACTGATAGTACCTATTTACTTACATCATACTATCTTATAATATCAAAACATTTACATTATTTATAAAAGTACCTATGAAGTAAAAAATTATTAATATGTTACGTATATTTTACGAAACAGATACAAAATTTTATTTTGAGTAGTTTTAATTTAAATTCAATTAATAAATGTATAAATTAACATGTGTTTTTACTTTAAGTTTTTAACACTAAACTTCACTACAGTTAAAAATTTGCAGGAAATCAATATCAGGTAAGTAGGGGGTCTACCCAACACGAAAAAATATGGCAAGGGGTCTACGACACAAAAAATTTTGGAGAACTCTGCACTAAATAATTAAAAATTGAATTTTTATTGCCGACGCTTATTGCATGACCTGCATCCAACGTCAACTGTCGATCTCAACAAAATTATATGTCCAAGTTTATAGAGGACCTCCCCCAAAGATATATATAGGGGGAAAGATATATAATATGATCACCACGCTTGGAAAGCGCGTTGACAATCGTAGTGTGATATTATGGGACGAAGTGGTCGCTGCTGCCCATCATCATTAAACCCGTTTGTGAGCAGTGGCAATCCTATATGATTAACACCTGACTGTGATCGTAAATCTCACTTCTATACCACTGGGCTACCACTATATAGAAATTATTAGAATTATAAACATTTGATAAAACATTCAACGTAATTGTTCATGCCAATTTTTCCGAGGTATACTTCTAGATAACTCTACCACGTAAAACCTGTTGAAGGCTATTCTTAAAGGTCCAGGAAGAAACACAATTTTAGTTATATATAATTATTTATTTTGCGGAGCATGCATTATATATATACAGTGGTTTTAATAAGAGAAAAACGTCGGTAAAACAGCATTACTTGTAAGGCATGTTGATTGGCGCCATCTAGTAGGCTTTTAGATAAACAAAAATATTCATGACAAAAAGGTGAAGTACATGAAATCTAAAAAGAACATAAAGCACGATTCAACAATTAAGTACAGCAACTTCAAGTTCTAACTTGTTAAAGTTCACGCTACCCGCTAGTCTGAGCGTTGCGGCAACACCAACAAAAATGGAAGGTTTCTAACTTGCTTCCTTTTCACTGTATACGAACTTTCGAAAATCTAAACTAGGAACAATTTTATATCGACATTTCCGAACTTTAAAAGCGAGTCGGGTGTTCATCAAGGGTGTATATTGTCGCCTCTACTTTTTAACTAGTTATTCTTTTTCTCCAACTTTACATACAACCTTAACATACGTTACCAAATATATATTTTTAATACAGAAGCAGAAAGGCTTTTTTGTTCTACTTTTCAGTTTATTGACGCCCAAATAATATGACTTCCCCAAAGATCGCTACGTTGACTGGTCCTGCGCTACCATCAACCGGCGAACTTGATAAGAACTGATATAGATATATGTATAAGAGGAAAATGAAAACAAAATCTGCGATATTATAAATAGTAATTAGACCTAACTGCAAAGATTGAAGATGGATGAAAGGTATAAAGAGCGGAAGAGAATAATGGAATGAATTATGGAATGTAAGAGACAGAAAGATAGATACTGTGAGGAATGGAAGAAGAGATATAATAGAAAGTGAAAAATTGAATATAGAAAATAAAATACCTGTTCCCATATAAATAGGAGTGGAGCAAGAGTTCCCGTGTTCTTAACTGTTAGTACACCTACAAGAGAGTCATTTAATTACCTAACAACCACTGCTTTATATTTTAGTCATAGATTAATATTTTAATATATCTTTAACTTAGGAATTCAACCTTTTCCCATTTAAAATATAAATGTATATTTGTTCCATCGGATGTGTGTGTAAGCTGTGGCTATCCGTAACCATTACATCACTATTTCTGGCGGTAATCTTTTTTTTACACTACTTAAGCGTACATTGCTGTGTTACGGTTTCACCATGAAGTTACTAGCGATAGAAATGAATCAATGGAAACAAATCTATATATTTTAGCAAGTAACTTAGTTTAATAGTAGCACCGATTTTTATACATGTATCATCACTATTACCAAATGTTAAAATGAATGTTTTAACCAATGTAGTAAGGTTATTAAAATTTTATACAAAGCAATTATTGCAATCACTTTAATTATGAACAATTTTTCTATGAATTGTTTTTTTATTAACGTGTATAACTAGATTTGGTTTTAAAAATGTGGGTAGAACAATATTTAGTTAATAATTAAGACCTAGTTGAGATAAAAGCGAACTCTTGCTATAATATATTATCGTGGATCACGTGAACTGTTCGCCATTACCGACCTCGTCTGAAAATTGCCGTCAATTTTTCTCCGACTACCCCGCGTACATTGAATTTAGTTATTCATCAGTACAACACGTTGGAATATGTTTACGCTTTTTGTATTCTGAGGGTAGACATGATTAATTTCGTAAAAGTCGCATAACGAGCCTCGGAGAAGGTGAAGAGAAGGAGAAGAAGTTCCGTTAACGTAACCGTGACTAGAAGTGACTGTAGGCATGCCACAATAGAAGTACAGATGATCGCTATGGTCAAAAAGCATTTGAACTGGACCACAGACCTGCAATTTCGGCGTAAAGCATCCGTTGCTTCCAGTTCTCTTGGAAATTTATTTTCTTTTATCAATATAGACATAATACGAAGCCTTGATCTCACTTAAAAGGTTACATGGGTGACAGCGTCTCTTAATTTCAAAGTCCAGCTAAAATAAATCGTTGAGCGATAAATATTACAATCGCCTACGCCTTCGTGGGTAGCTTTGGTGCCGCAAACGAGGCGGAAAGTAATCTGCTAAATAGCATTGTCAGGCCAGAGCCGCTATTTATAGCAGGTTTATGACGTGCGAAATATCAACCACCCGACCTCAGTGGGCGGTATTAAGACATTCTAGTGCATATAGCAGAGCAAGCTGTTCTGGTTTAACCAGAATGTTTTTTTAATTAAATTTAGCAAGAAATGTATTTTATATCTAAATTCACGAGTACCTAATAAATACTTACTTTAATTTTATCATCAACTAGTTTTGTCCCGCTACTTTGTCAGCGTGGAATTTAACAGAGAAATATTTAGTTTATTTAGTTTCGTTTTTATTTTAATCATGTCATAACATAACTTTGCATTGTAATAAAGGGAAACAGATTTTTAATAAAATGTCGCAAAACAATATTGGACTTCCATTAACAAAGTTCAAAACGCATATTAAAAATAAATTATCGATTATTAAAATCCTTGACAGTAATGTAGTCTGATTATTTTCATTTCATTTAGGCTATATTTGATAAAGTGTATGTGTATAAATCTGTGTTAAACTTAATTAAAACATGTGTTGTTGTGGAGTTTCTTCCTGCTTCTTCTCCACAACTATAACATCTTGCGAAGCAGAGTAGAATGAAAAACCAAATAGATTAAAAAATAAATTGATTTATTTAGTTGACTATCAATAAAATTTCTGTTAAATGTTTCTAGTTAAATAAACGAATTTTAACTTTAACTTTTATCTTATCGATGTGAGGTAAAAACTCTAAAATCTGAAAATATATGAATGGCAAGCGGACACAGAGTTTCGTCGGTATCGGTGTGTTGATTCTACAAGCAACATTCGAAGGATTGACAATAACAAACAAATTTGCAAAAAGATCTACTATAGATTGGTATATTTTTGGCATATGTGTGTTGAGATCATAAAAATGCAATCTAAAATCGTTTGTTTTTAATTAAGTTCAGGTTCGTTCTCATTTAGTAGGGTATGTGTTTTTTTATATAAATTTATTAAAAAAAAATAATTTCGGAATATCTTTATTCTGAACATATTGTAAAATACTGTAATATGTTTTTTGGAAGAGACTGTACTTAGTAAATTTTCGAAATTTACTTAGAGATAAATTTACTATCTGATGAACTGATTCCATCATCTATATTTCATTAGCAGGATGTCCATAGACCTACGCTATATATTTACAATAAGACCTCTTGAAAGCGACTTGCATCGTGCGCTTTCCAACGATCTTAATAAACTACTCAAAACAAAATAGGCCCCACCGCAACTTTGTCTCTAATCGTGTTTATAAATAACTCATATACTAATCATTGACAAAATGAAGCACTACCACTTCTAGCACACATGTTTATTAGTTCATAATGATGTTTTAAAAGTTAACTTTTTTGTTGAAGTTCAAGTGGGTAGACAAAAAAGTAAAGTGCTTAAATTTATCCATTTCTTAAATTTTCAATCGTTTGTGTTCTCAGTCTTGCTTTAAGCGCAATACTTTGATCACACTTTGTTTAGCTGTGTTTTTTTCGTTTCGGCATTATTCCCGATTACAATGCCAGGTTCTCGTCGTCATATGGATGTGGAAACTTCGACAAGGGCAGTTCTTTTGCTTCAAGAGGGAGATATTTTCTATAAACTTTTATTTATAAAAAAAAATCACTAAAATTTCCAAGAAAAAACTCAGACGTGTTATCAACCCAAGAGATTTGTAACTCCTCTTATGTGTTATTCTTTCTTTTACCAACATTTCAGATTACTCGGGTAAAATAGCAAAAGTTTGTTTGCAACGAAAAAAAAATATCCTCTCACCGAAGCAGACGCTCCTTTGGGTTAGCACTTCGGGGATTTTCAGTCCGAATAATGCCGGCGGACAAATGGGAAAGTGAGTTTTATCTTAGTTTTGCAACGGAGGCTAGCAAACACTGGCTAGTAACATACATACCGCTACAGCAGGGGTGTCAAACTTAAAAGCTAACTTGGGCCGCAAAGGACAAATATTTTCATAGTAACAAATATTTTTATTTAGACTTATACACTATCGTTTCTGTCAGATATCAGCGTTATTAACCTTGATGAGGGTGGTTTAGCAATAACACGACTCGCAAATCTTCAATCTTATAACTAAATTTTAAATTTCTCTTGCGTCACTTGAATGATATATCACGTTGTTTGACTCTGGTAAACTGTTTCTTCGTCCCTCCAGGTGGTGTTAAGGGGAATAGTCTTCGATCCTCATCAGGTGATGTCATTTTAACTGCTTCTGTTGCTTTTGGTGTTGAAGTTTTCTTTTTTTATCGACGTCCTTCCTCCTCTTAGAAGGAAAATTTGACTAGTACATTGTAATAAATATATATCAATTAAAATTATTTTTTAAGTCCTCATATTTAACATACTCTACTATATTGTCTATCTTATTTTGGAAGTAATTTCGTTAGCCGAGACTACTTTAAAAATTGACCCAACATATATACTAACTGTGCCGCAAGTGTTTATTACGGGCCGCGAGTTTAACACCTCTGCGCTAAGGTATAAGTCCAGATAGATTACTTCTGAACGAACTAAGTATGACTCTCTTGGTTTTTGTTAAGGATGGTTAGTTCATAAAATAGTTTTTATAAATACAGGATGATTAGATATACGAATGTATAGCTAATTCGTTGTCTATTCATATATAGTAGAACCTATTCAAAAATCATTGTTTCCGAAAATAATAAATGACGTAATGATATCATAGTAAATAAGGCTGTTTCAAAATTCGAATTACCACTGTCTCTGCAGACATTGTACTGCCAAAAGATATTGACCTGTCGCTTTTGAAAAGTAAAAATTAACAAGATACATATTTCAAAGCGATTATCATTTTAACATGTATCTTGGAATAAGGGCTAAAAGCTTTGAATATTTTTGCTGCCAAATAAGCTATAAATTCACCCCTTTTGCATTTATAGACGCCTACTGCATGACATAGGCATTCGCCAAAGATATCTATCTACAGTGGTGATTCCCAAAGTGGTCTATATCGACCCCTAGGGGTCTATGACAACATGCAAGGGGTCTACGTCAGCGAAAAAAAATTTGCGGGTCCATGAAATGAAAATGGGGGTCCACGATAGTGGATCTCAACACATACACTTTTTTACATTTTTAATTTCCTTTTCATCGTCATACCTAATGGAAAGGGGTTCAGCGCTGTTACCAATGTCCTAACGAAAAAAAGAAACAGACTGGAAATCATTAGTCGATGAGATTTAAGATTAACCCTTATAAAATTGACGCCAAATGTTGATAATTTATTATTATCATCAGGTTCATCCTTCATCAGGTTCATCCTTCTTACTAAAATTATTGACTTATTGCTTATGTTTTTTTTATTTATAGTTTATTTTATGTTTATTTAATGTTACGTATATTTTACATAACAGATACAAAATTTTATTTTGAATAGTTTTAATTTAAATTCAATTAATAAATGTATTAATAAACATGTGTTTTTACTTTAAGTTTTTAACACTAAACTTCACTACAGTTAGAAATTTACAGGAAATCAATATCAGGTAAGTAGGGGGTCTACCCAACACGGAAAAACATGGCAAGGGGTCTACGACACAAAAAAGTTTTGGGAACTCTGATCTACAGGGTGATATACATAACTGCCATGCTTGGCAAGCGGATTGGTGACCGCAATGTGGTATTATGGTACGCAGAGGATGCTGTTTACAATCTTTTGATATATATAAATACTGAACATTTTAGTTAATATTTTTTACTTTTAAAAATAAATTATTGTTATACAATAAAAAGGAAATATACTTTTTTCTTTAGGAACAAAAAATAAGATATACAGATACCATAATCTTAAGTAGCGTTAAAGAAATCTTTTAAAAGTATGTACGATCCTATCTCCCCCATATACGCAACCCAATTATTCTTACAAGTAGCAATTCAATATGTTTTATGTACAGATGGAATAAAGACAGCGCTATTTCGCACGCTATAAAAGAGCTATAACTATAGGAATAACGGCTAATAACGATGCTATCTAATAGATTGCCGGATTTATTTATAGAAGGACTTGTTAGAAATATTTCACACATCAAAGTAAACAAAATATAACATTCACTCATTTACTTCATCAATATTCATATATACAGGATGATTGGTTATAGATGTAAAAGCTATAAAGGGATGGATGTATGTATCATTTACTATTAATTAATGTATAATATGTAAGAAAAGGACCAATATTTAGCCACTTCCGCAAATGCAGTGGTAGTCGTGCAATGAAATGCACCGCCCGCCAGCCCGCTGATAAATGCGTATGCGGCAAACAATGCGAATCACACAACTGCCACCACCAAGTCACTCAACACGTGTTTCACTCTGTGTTTGGCACACACACACACACACACACATATATATATATATATATATATATATATATATATATATATATATAATGAAAATTTACATTGTTTGCGACTTTAGACACCAAAACAGTTCTTGATTTAAAAATGTTGTGTGCCTAAAAATACTCAATTAAAATTAAAAAATTGTTTTGGATACAGTGAATTATTAAGATGGTATCAAGAGACGGTGGTAGGCAATTGTACAAATATTATTATAAGAATTGCACATTCGTAAAATACGCGTGTAACCCGACGTTTGTTCGATAATTGGACCCACGCAGGATGGCTTACTTTACACTTTTTGTTTTCCATCCATGGTGAGAATTCATGTGGTATAAAAAAATCTTACGTTAAAAAACAACCTGTATTTTTCAATATATAAACCTACATTCAACTGTTCAATATAATAACATAAGTTAAAATAAATTAACGTTCAAGCACAGGTAGAAGCTATTTAAATAAAACATTTATTTGCAATAGACTATATTTTGCGTTAATAAATGGGGGTGTAAGCAACGTTACTGGCTTCTATCCTAGTTGTATCAGATCTAAGCAGATTATCTGTGCAATGTGCATTAACCCTTTCACTACCAGCGCCGGAATTAGCCGGCGTCCACTGGATGACCCATGTGTACCAGCGCTGAAGTTACTCGGTATTCACCATGTAATATGGACTTATGTAGATCTCTTTTTTAAGATTTATCACAGCCAAATAAATTACTAACAATTATCCTTGCTTCTATTTTTAATTAATATACCATTAAAATCTTTAAATCAAAATCCAAATCGCTTAGGGAAAAACTAGCCATATGTCAAAGTAATGGAGCGAAGTATGACAGGCATACGAAGACAAGATCGGATCAGAAATACTATTGTAAGATCGAAAACTATACTGACGGATATATTAAAAAGAATAGACCAGCAAAAGTGGCGATGGACCGGTCACATGATTCGTGACAAGAATGGGAAATGGAGCAAGGTCATAACAGAATGGTACCCGAGAGACGGAAATAGAAATCGAGGAAGACAAAAAATAAGATGGGAAGATGATTTAAAACTGACTGCGGGTTTAAAATGGAGAAGTTTTTACATCCTAATATTCAACATACTCTTCTATAATATTATCTATCCTATTTGGAGAGTAATTTCGTCAGCCGAGACTACTTTAAAAATTGACCCAACAGATATACTAACTGTGCCGCAAGTGTTTATTACGGGCCGCGAGTTTAACACCCCTGCGCTAGAATATAAGTCCAGATAGATTACTTCTGAACGAACTAAGTATGACTCTCTAGGTTTTTGTTAAGGATGGTTAGTTCATAAAATAGTTTTCATAAATACAGGATGATAAGATATACGAATGTATAGCTAATTTGTTGTCTATTCATATACTATACTATACAGTAGAACCTATTCAAAAATCAATGTTTTCGGAAATAATAAAAAACTAATGATGTCATAGTAAATAAGGCTGTTTCAAAATTCGGATTACTGCCTCTGTCTCTGTAGACTTTGTACAGCCAAAAGATATTGACCTGTCGCTTTTCAAAAGTAAAAATAAAGTGATTATCAGTTTAACAGGTATCTTGGAATAAGGGGTAAAAGCAAACGACAGAAGTCAATGGAAGTTTTTGGAGGAGGCCTATGCCAACAGGCACACATAAATTAGAGACATACTTTAAAAATAAATTAAGTTTTAAAATGTGTAGCAATAGATTATTTTGTAAATACTAATTTCGGAATAAAGGGCTTTATTATTATAAAATCTTTAAATATGTAAGACATATGAGAAAATTCGAACTTCAGTTTACCGCCATGCAATGTGTACACTTCGCGGCGCACATGCCTGGTTCAGTAGCGTCACTTCGGCGGAACGGACTGCGGTAAGGAAAGGGTTAACTGGCTTGTGGATATTATAGTTATCCGATCAGCTTTACATACACAATTGTTATCGTAGAATCGATAGAGCAGTTGGTGGTAAACCGCGGCTCGCGACGGCTCTTCGACTATATATGTATATAGTCTAGGAGCGAGCCATAAAATAGCGATACAATATTTTTTAAATACATAATATCTGCAACTAATAATTAAACTAATTACGTAGTTAAATAAGGATACTATAATAAATAATTATTAATTATTGTTATAAATGTAGATTAGTCTTCCATACATTAGTAGTGGGAGAAGGGATCCACGCCTTCCTTCAACAACAAACCAAATTCAGCTAGCCAATACAATTACATCCGACGTCACATTTCACGGAGTTCTTTTTTTTTAATTTATTAATCCTATGTCCGACGAAGCTGTAAAAGCCGGAAAGGCTAATGGCGCCTAACACAAATCGAAAATAGCAAGCAGAAACACCATATATAATAACAACAAAAAGAGTAAAGTAAATTATCCATGTCATTCAATTAATAAATAAATAAAAAGTCTAAACAAAAATTGTAAAAAAATAAAACAAATAAATATATGCTGCGTAATACGGACCAGTGTAATTAATGTAGGCGAAAAATGAGAGGAGACGTGTGAAAGATCAGAAAGTGAAAAATGAAAGATTTTGGGAAGGATGTGAGGAAACTGATAAAGAATTTGTGAGGAAGGAAAGAAAAAAGAGCATTGATAGTTAAGTAAGAAAAGGACCAATATTCAGCCACTTCCGCACATGCAGTCGTAGTCGTGCAACAAAGTGCACCGCCCGCCAGCCCTTCTACCACTCGGACCCCACTGCACATGGGAGGAGGTGGCATATAAATAACAAAGCGGTGATGGACTTAGCTCACTCTGTGTTTGGCCCTGATCGGTGTAACTCCTGAAGATGCCCCGTGGAACGGTGAAACACGTGTTGAGTGATTTAACGATTGTAGTTGTGTGATTCGCATAGTTTGCCGCATACGCATTTATCAGCGGGCTGGCGGGCAGTGCACTATATTGCACGATTACCACTGCATGTGCGAAAGTGGCTAAATATTGGTCCTTTTCTTACTTAGGATGGACTTCCGCAAAATAAGGCCTGATTAAATTAAACATTGAAAGTTAAAAATGAAAAGAATATTTACAAACGCATCGTAACGTCCCAAACTAAGAAGAACAAGAAAAATATTAAAACACAGTTTTGGAGAATTCTTCTTTTGAGGTAATAGATGCCAACGGTACGGTATAAGCCAATCACTTCCAGTAATCAGCAGGCGAATTTAGTTTCAAGGGTAGGGATAAAGTTTGTAAGCTGAACCCTAAGGTAGATAACACTTTAAAAGGCTTACATGCATGCTTTAAAAGGCTTTTGCTCGTATTCGACAGTCGATAACCTTTCGGCCCAAATGGCCATGAGCATATGCAATGATTGGAGAATCTAATCTTATCATCATTCTATTTCATCATCTTACAGCGTAAAAAGTGACCACGTTCTATGCCGACAGTAAATCGAAAATTTGTCTACCGTCGATAACTACAGTTTAATTATTCGATATTTAAATTATGTCGATTCCACAATAGACAATTATCCATAATTATGCGATTTTTAATTTGAAACACTTTATTTATTCATTAATTCTCTAACTAAAAATCTTATGTCATATTCAATAACTAACACATTCTTTAAGTAATAAATAAACAAAATAATCATTAGTTAAGTTAGTTTGTATTTATTGTCATGTGTTTATTTATTCAATATATATTTTTTCTTTGGATTATTCACGGCAGGGGTGAGAAACTTGCGGCCCGTTAAATATGTTTACGCGGCCCGCCAAGCATTTCTAAAATTGAATTTATTTCGTAGACTTTCTCTCGTTAATATATTGTTATAAAATTAATCCATTTACGAAAACTTTCAAATAGAAGTAATTGAGATATACAATAATATAGATTAAAAACAGAAAAATTTCTTCGCAGTAAAAATAAATACTTTTTATTGATTATATGTAAGAAGTGTCCGGTTCGGACAAAATATGCAAAGTAAATGACGTCTCTGTTCAAAAGTGCATTTGCGAAAAAAATGTTTTCAACCCTGAAATTAATAAAAAATGACAACCGTTTAAAACTGACTAATGCATGATTAGAAAACTGCGTACGTGTATTAATTCCGGTCGATATTGATTAGTTTATATAAAAAACAAAGTCAAATTACTCATAACAAATTTCAGTTCTTTTTATTCTTCTCTTGTTAGCTTTTATTTTACAATAAACTTTGAATTTGTAATCTTTATTGTTATCCAATGTTTATTATAAAGTTTTGTAACTTTATATGCTGACCGCAAAACAAAATAACAAAATTTAATTGGCCTTTCGATGAAAAGGTTGGTAACCCCTGATTTATAGCAATCACTTAGGTTCAACAGGAAGAATTCTTAGTAGCCCAATTGTCAATAATGTCATATATATATATATATATATATATATTTATACAGCTTAAAATGAAGCTATAACTTAAACTTAGCTTTTATTAAAATAAGTTTAAACCGCGTCCTGATTTGAAAAGATCTCACAATAAAATCACTTTGGTTTTTTATGACTTTTTTTCTCATATATCCTTATGAAGTAGTTAAATGCAACTCATTCCCAAGCAACGTTGTCTATACAAATAAATAAAATTTGAAGTGCCTGTTTGTAATATTAAAATAACCGCCTTTTTCTGCATTCATTTGAATATATTTACTATACATATACCAAAATTCTATTTTTAAATTTTTGTTTGTCTGTCTTCCCCGGCTAATATCTTAAATGGTAGGACCCATTTTAACGGGTCATATACTGACATGTAGCTGGTGTAATAAGGAGTAACTAAGGGTACTTTTATTTTAAGCAAATTCTTAAATCCAAAAAAATGCAGATGAAGTCGCGGGCACAGCTAGTTCATTAAATAAAATCCATTACACTGTATTTTATGATCATGCTCGGTATGTGAAACATCCTTATCGGGTAGTGTCTTAGGAAAAGGATATACAGGATGAGTAGTTACATGTATAAAATATGTAAATATGTTAAAACTTTAAATGAGAGAATTTATAGCTTGTCGGCAAAAAGCATTAGAGGTTTTACACCTATTTTTAATCAACCTGTGTATTTTTTATATCACTCTATAATTATTGGAATGAGATAGGCTAATATATTCTGGAGGTATAAAATCTGGAGAAACAGATAGTAAACAACGATTAATTTTAATATGTAGTATGTTCGAATTTCGAAAGCACTTTTTTTACTTTATTTTTGATTTTGGATAGGGTGTATCATACATTAATTGTTACGTAATTAGTTATGTATATATACACCTTTACATGTTTTACTACCTATTTACAATCATCCTGTACATTGTGCGGAATGCGGACACGCCTAGGCGGTCGGATTCGCATTGGTTTCCTAGATTAGACAGGTCGATATGGAAACCAGTTGTTCACCGTCTGGTCTAAGCTCTCCCACGCTCTGAACTTGGGCATTGAACTATATGGACACGGTCCAGAGAAATAAATGCGTTAATAATTGCATAAAGATGCTATATATGCGATCGTCTTAAAAAACAATAAAAACTTGTTTATCAATGCATGTAAGTATTGAGATGGGGAATTGTTAAGGTTGAGTTTCACTAATAATTAAATGTAAATATTATTATATTTTTAATATAATAAAAATAAGCAGTCATGTAACGATATGTGAGACAATTGAAAAATTGTTTATGTTAGGCAAAGTTTAATAAAGTAGATCTAGAAGTCAAATCTAGAAGTAATCAATGTAATTGTCTGAGACTATCAAAGAGATGAACCCTGGTTATTCATGTTCTATGATAGACAGGACGACAGATTTTAAAAAGGATAAATATACCTGAGTTATTGTTTCCAGTCATTTATAACTTAGGAGTCTTCAAGACAAGAGTGAATAGGTTTCTTCTAGACAAGCATGTAGCATCTTAGACCTGGTCACTTAACATCAGGCGAGACAGAGGTCAAATTTTCCCCAAAAAAAAAATGTTTTTAAATATTTAGTGTAGTACTGGTTTGGCGGTGGTGATTGTGTGATTCGCATTGTTTGCCGCATACGCATTTATCAGCGGGCTGGCGGGCGGTGTATTTCATTGCACGACTACCACTGCATGCGCGGAAGTGGCTAAATATTGGTCCTTTTCTTACTTAGTGTAGTGTTAGTTTCAACCCCACGTCCACTGTCGTTTAGGCTACCCTTAGATATCTATGGAGGATATTCTATAATCGCCACGCTTGGCAGGCTGGTTGGCGATCACAGTGTATTATGGTACGCGGTGGAAGCTGCTGCCAATCCTCTGGAAACTTATTTGTGAGCTGTGGCAATCCTATATAATTAATGCACAAAGTGTGAATTATTTAAGATTGTATCCCGGGAATCGAATCCGCAACCTACTATTGAGAGTTTCAGTCTTGTACCGGAAGGCTTTTATTTTTGTTGATGTTTATACATATCGACCACAGATCACTTTTCGAAAAGAAGTTGATAGTGTACTTTGACTGTATCCTGTTTTATGTACATATAGGTACTTCGAGAATATATATGACTAAATTTTTAGAAATTTATAAAAATAGCTACCAATGACCAGGGGTATTTAAGGCATTCCGGAAGGCTTTGATTGCTCTTCTGACGCGATTCAGAGACCGTCGTAAAGCTATTAAATAACAAGCATAATAATTTATATATAAAATCATCATATTGAAATCAATGCACAATTATTCCACGATAGTTAAAATATACATTTGAACGTATGGATACGGATGGAGCAAAGAACAGCGAATTAGACAGATATATATATATATATATATATATATATATATATATATATATCAGCCGATGGACGTCCGCTATGAGGCGTAGGTCCCCCCAACCCAACTAAAAAGGTTTTGTATTAAAAGTTAAAAAAAAAATAATGGCAATTAAAATGAACAACCATAAAAACCATTTAAAAAGAAAAAGTGAACAGGATAAGGTACTTCCTATTTACGCGGCGTCCCTCCGCGGGCATACACGCGTCCGCCAGTCAACTTACCTGAAACAATAAGCAAATAGGTCGAACAGATTGCAAGGGAAACAAAGGGCCTGTATGCTCTTTTAGTTTTATACACCGTAGGGAGGGAGGCTTCAACCCCTCCGTAAAGTCCCTTCACCGCGCAATAGCGATGACATTCGCAAAAAATGCGAAATGACAGGCGAAAGCTTCCTGTCGGCATGTCAATCGAATTTTACTTGCACAAAGCGAGCACGCTTAAGTGATAGGAGTATAGCGTTTTCTACACATACACGATTTTTAACAATAATATAACACACAAAAAATAAATATTTTTAAAAAGCAATTCAATTACTAAATATATATTTTTTAATTAATATAGATTAGATAAACTCAAATATTACAAAAGAGAACTATATACATGGTGATTTAATAGGTGTTAAAACTTAGAAAGTATTAGGTGTTTATGAAATGGTTTCTCTGATATATGTTAGAACAGAGTTCCCCAAACTTTTTTGTGTCGTAGACCCCTTGCCATGTTTTTCCGTGTTGGGTAGACCCCCTACTTATCTGATATTGATTTCCTTTAAATTTCTAACTGTAGTGAAGTTTAGTGTTAAAAACTTAAAGTAAAAACACATGTTAATTTATACATTTATTAATTGAATTTAAATTAAAACTACTCAAAATAAAATTTTGTATCTGTTATGTAAAATATACGTAACATTAAATAAACACGAGACTGCGACTCTCAGTTTTTTACAAGTTCAAAATGTATTGCGACCACAAAGCGAATACCAACATCCTACAACATACACAATTTTTTAAACGTATATAATAATTTTTTTTACTTCATAGGTACTTTTATAAATAATGTAAATGTTTTGATATTATTAGTATGATGTAAGTAAATAGACACAATCAGTGTATGTGTTGAGATCCACTATCGTGGACTCCCATTTTCATTTCATGGACCCCCAGATTTTTTTTCGCTGTCGTAGACCCCCTGCAAAATGTCATAGACCCTTAGTGGTCGATATAGACCACTTTGGGAATCACTGTGTTAGAATAACGAATTTCAATATGTAGCAATTGGGATTTTGAAAACACTTTCTTGCTATGTTATAAGTACGTTGTTTATTATATCTAAAACCATTATATATGGAAAGGTTTTACCACACCAGCTAAACCTTTACACATTTAAATGCTTTTACAACTTTGTAGCAGTGCACATCTTAATTTTGACGAGCGGTTAAAATTTATTGCGTTACATTTCTATTACCTAACAGGCAACTTAATTATAAAAGCTCCAAAGAAATAGTTACATAATAATATTTCGAAAGCAAAATCAAATATCTTATGACTTGAGCCAATCAGCAAAGGAGTGTGTTTTGATATGACGGCTTTTATCAGGTATTGTTTGGCTTTTAGGATTGATGACGCGGATACATTGGGGTAGCGGAAGCGGGTAGCTGGGCGGATATGAGGGGGTGCTATTCGCCGCTCGAGATGACGTCAATCTAGCGGATAGATACACGTGCCATGTCGAGATCATTGATAATTAATTGTTGAATCATGATTTTGATGAAAATTAAGAAAGAATATTTGTTATCTTTTATTAAACATAAATCGATAAAAATGTCACGAGACGAAATTTTCGAGGAAGTTACCGGAACAGTTGTACCGCGTCTTAGACGGGAACGGCGACAGAGGGAGGGGAAAGATTGTAGGCGCAATTTTGTTATAAATTTTGCGATTAACATTACTGTAGCGCCGTATATAATAATTTACATATCATTATATAATTTCTACACGAAACATGGAATGTATTCACGTTTAATTTCTATAGCATAAAAATAAACGCTTATTACTGCACCATGTTACTGTCTATAGGTAAGAAACGTTTGATGAAAACGACCGTATCTGTCATATTTTAGTTATTTAATATACTTTGACGTCGTCGCTTATACGCCGCTATCGGGGAGTATTTATAAAGGGAAAACTGTTTCTTTTTTATATCGGAAAGTGACGAAACTTTCGCCAGGTGGTAAGCAATATTTGCTTATTATTTATATATTATTAAGCAAGCTTGGTTTCCCGTTTCTGGGACCTCTTGTTCTCCTATAACGTTCCCTCTTCCATCCGTAATATTTACTGTTACTATTCTTTTTCTGTTACGTTTCATTTCATTCAATCATTCCCTTCTTATAGTCTTCACACAATCGCTCATTCACTCTTCTAGCATATATAATCTTACACTCTCATTCATTTAGAATTTCATTCTTGGTTCGCCTTTCATTATTTATCCAAATATCAGTCTATTCTTATTCTATTATCTATTTTTATTTGAGTAAAAGTATTTAAAATAGAATTGTTAATTTTAAATCATGTTTGTTCAAGATTACTCTGGTTATTCGAACAATCACATACCGCACGTCGAGTATTTGTCCGTAGAGAAGAATGCGTTTCTTTATTAGTGAAATTTCTAAAGAGATTAATTAAAAAAAAAGAGAAGGCCGTTCATTATTATTTGTGAAAGCCTCTTCAGCCGCGACCTCGCGTCGAGTTTTAATCTGAATGAAGATTTCCGTTGAACACTCTAGTGATTTTTTGGTGTCCCTTTTTAACGCAACGAAAAGCGCTTCGCTTATTTCACCTGCTCGAGCTACGCATCGGATTTTGAATTCATTGTCTTATATGGAATTTATTTTAAACACTCGCATTATCGCTGTTTTGTTTTAAACATCTCCAACTAAACAGTGGAGCGTGTGAACTGATTTTTGCATTTATTTGATCTATATACATGATGATTTGTTATAGTTGTAATGCTTTCAAAGAACACGTGGGATGTTCTTGATAACATAAATCTGCTAACAAACAACCTGTACTAGTCTAAAACTACACATATAAATTTTTAATAAAATGTTTAAGGTAAATACGAAATATAAGCTCTATTTTAAATATTTAATGGAATCAGGCGTTACCTCGCGGAAGTCCATCCTAAGTAAGAAAAGGACCAATATTTAGCTACTTCCGCACATGCAGTGTAGTTTGAAAGACAGCACACTGTCGGTAAAACAGTATCACGTTTATTACTAGCGCCATCTAGTAGATTTTTAAAGAAATTATGATAAAATAGTTTTATGTATTTACCAAAAGAATTTCTAGTTTCTCGTAAGAGATATTGTTAGTGTATTGCAGTGACCTCGTTTGCCTTTGTGTGAAGGTGTTCATTTACATATATTCCACAGAGGGCTGTCGAGACTCGGTGTCAGATTACTGCGGCCGAACGCCTCGAAGCCCTCAGGGCAGGAGGGCGTAGACAATGCCCTCGCTATGTTTACCTCCTGTTATTTATATGTTATGTTAACGAATGCTGTTTAGATTGTACTGTGCTGTCTTTGACTATCAATAATCTGATTATACGAGTTGTTTTCTCATGTTTATGTTCTACGGCAGGGGTACCAAACTCTAAGGTAACTTGGTTCAAATAAAAAATGCTTAGCTTTAAGAGTACCGTGAAAATATGAAGCAAAATTATTTTTTTTTGTTACTCAGTTGGTTGTTTTTTAACCTTTGGGCTTATCACCGTTGGTTAATATATGTCTTGATACTTGATCTACTCTGATATTACCTTTCCAATTTCAGAAGAAAAATTATTAGCCTTAGGGTATATAGGGTCGCAAAAAAATTATCTCTAGCCGCACGCGGCTAGCAGGCCGCTAGTTTGGCACCCCTGTCCTACGGGTTACTTTAAATAAAGTAGAAAAGGGCTCTTGCAAGTGATTTTAATTGTGTTAGAAACGTAGGGTAATCTTAGAATGAGTTGTGGAGGGGAAATTATTTTATAACGAGCGCTACATAGTGTTATTTAATTAAGATAGCAGTAAATTGAATGCAAATATAGTTTCATAAATAACTAAGGATGAAGTATAAATAGTTAGTCTCTTACATATATAAGTATGTATAAGAACAAAGATCACAGATATAGCTCGAAGAATCGCTCGTCTGAATTGGCACTGAGCGGCTGTTGCTCCTAAAGATGCTTAGATGACCACGAGCCAGTCGACTTGTGGAGGGCCGTGGTCTCTTTCTGTGAGACCGTCATGGTCCAGAAGGAGGCGGCCGAATGGGATCGCCAGAGGACAGATCCCGCTCGGAGACGACGCCGTCAGCGCAGGGACGCGCCTCGCGACGGCCCTCCGGTGAATGGTGCTCCCCTACCATAAACGGAGCCTTCAGAGTCGGTGGAGTTTAGAGTGCTAAACTTCCACTAGGTTCGGCAACTCTGAGGCGGACGATGGTTCGACGTGGTCTCGAACCATCGTGATAGCACCACGAGGGTTTCGGGGGTAGCATATACACGCATACCCCGGGACGGGCTATCGAAAAAATAGCACGGCGCGAGGGAAGACCGCATGGCGATCCTTGACCGGGAGATACCGCGGTCCCCCGTATAGCGCAGGGGGAGACCACCGGGAGGGAGGGGGGTTGTTTTAGTGGGTAGGAATTCCACGTACCACAGTCCTCCCTCCAGAGGTAGGGCATCTTGAACACCGGAAGATTTCCCCCATCGAAACAAAAAAGATTGGCCCATATTGCGAGAAATCCTCCGTATACCTTGCAGTGAGATTCTTTTGGGTAATACGAAACTGATGTACAGGAACACTTCTTATGTACTAACTTCTCACGATATCTCTGAAATCTAAAGTAAGGATTTTTACGAAATTCAACCACTAAGAGTTGGGGTGACAAGTATGCATATTTTGACTTGATCGGAAGTTTTATTTAAATTATTTTAAATTACCAAGAATCTTCTGTTTTGCAAATGCATTTCATTAAGCCTATCCAACCAACGAGAATTGAATTATATTATTTATTAGTTCGCGGTAATTGATAAAAAAATACACTGATTTTTTCAGCCAATACAAGTACCGTCTATACAGATTAATAATGACTACGAATGAATAGGTCTTTCAATATAATAGCGGGGCTGGTTTGCTGAGCCTGCCGTCTGCAACAAGGGGGCTCCGAGTGCAATTCTGTCCTCGGTTTGCGTTCACGTTGCTAGAAATACTCACTAAATAGGCAAAGTATTGCAGAATAACCACCGTTCCATTGCAACGGTAGAAAAGTTTACAAATTTAAACTGGCCGTACTCTATAGCAATATTATAAAGTAAATACGGTTGAAATATTTATCGTTGTTAATTATTATATATAGTAATGAATAAAAATTGTAATGTTTTCAATTAAATCTATAAAAACATAAGTGTGCCAAATGTGTGCCAGAGGTGTGACAAAGGTGTGCCAAAGGTGTGACAAAGGTGTGCCAAAGGTGTGTCAAAAATAGCTAGATTACAGCGAATATTTTAACATATTACTACGTAAGAGTGCAATATATACCTTGTTTGTTATTACACAGTATACCGTCAGGACTTCCGACAATCACAAGTGTACGTCCATACAAAAAGACAGCATCTTGTTAAGGTCGTCGATAGTCTCCCAGTACAGGCCTTTTCCAGTCCTATTGTAATTCTATGGTTCAAGTGGGCAGGCTCTGTCCTCTGGCGTCTTACGCCACAGTCTAACAACAGCCAAAAGGAAAGATCATAGAGGGATTGGGATGGGAGTTATTTCCTCCCCAACATACTCGCCCGATATCGCATCCTCGGATTACCATTTATTCCGATCACTGCAACAATTTCTTACTGGCAAAAAATTAAAAAAGTTAGATGTTATCTAAAATGACTCGAATTCACAGAAAAACCGATTGATTTCTACCGCTCTGGCATTTAAAATTTGTATACTAGATAGCAAAAGGCTGTTGATAACGAAGGCGAATATATTGTTGATTAGAAATAAAAACTTGTTAAAAATGTAGTCGTGAGATTTTCCCACTAATAGATTGTAACTCGAAACCTTTCTGAAAATTACAATGTAATAATTTAGCGATTTCAAAAATATCTAACCATGTTTATTGTTCACAGTTATCAAATCAGGACATTTGGTCGTTCCTAATCTTATTTCTAAAGGATGTCACTTTAAGCGAGCTCAGTTTAATTACAGTTTATATTAAATTTGCAGCTTCTATAAAAAGACGAAAGAAAAACAGCAGACGACTTATTACAGAATAATGTGCCAACTAGGCAAGAAGTTTTGTCTATTTCCTAGACTTTACTTTGCGAGATAAGCTGCCTGCAAAACAATGTAAACATCTGACATTACTTCTAAGAAACTCAAATAAAGTACGTGAGGGACATTGGATGGTCATAGCTTCAATTCTTAGTTGGTTAGGCTCCGGAGGAATCGCTTCTCATCGGAGTATTCGTTTAGACTTACAGAGTCGAGTCTTAAATTAATAATAGAATAAGATATATATTGTTGTACTAACTTTTTAAAAAAGAGGACTCTGATTTCTGAAACTTCACTGGGTAATAAATAATAACTACAAATAAAAGTGATAAAAAAGTTTCTAATTATGACTGATAAGAAAAGGAATAATAAATAAAAACAAAGAATTAACGAAGAAAACTAAGATCAATATTAGAACCAAAGAGATAAACTAATAAAATGAATAATTATAAATGTAGAATCCAGTAGAGAAGATGATGAAAGTGAGGCGATTTATGTATGGAGAATAGTGGAAAGAAATAAAAGACAATGTGAAGTGAAGAAACAAGAACAAACAGACAGACAAGGATGTAAGATGAGAATGTAAATAAAATATTACCTAAAAAAAGGCTACTTTAAAAAAGATTCCATCTTATATATGGTAGGGGAGTACGAGAAGTTCAAAATACAGGGACAATATATTTATTTGCTACCGAAAAAGCAGCATTTCTAACTGCAACAGTTAATATAACTGTATCTCTGTAAATAGCTCTAACTTCCGGATTGGATTGTAATTATATATTTAAGTATACGTAGTAAAAAGGTATCTTGTTTAGGATCGGAAGATTTCTTCCTCCAAAAAGGAATTAAAAATGAATAAATTTGATTAAAAACTGGTAACATTGCATCTATTACATCTGTAGTTTATTGGTAAACAGTAAGACTAGTAAGATAATCGATTCATTGTGTTATTTTATTCCCCTCATGGTCTTATCTAATTTACTTTATAGGTATGTATAATAAAGTCTGTACGTTTGTACGAAAAGGGAATGTGAAGTAGAAAAAAAAACATAAGTATCAATTCTACTAAAAGTTGTAGAAGTACAAAAAAAAGGATCACTTACGTGAGCCGAAATGGAATCTTAAATTACTTTTTGATGCCTGAACAAACTTTTAAAACAAGAAGCGAAGTAAACACGGAGGCACGCAAAAGTCGTATTTAGACGGCGCTAACAATAAATTTGTGTACGTAATTTGCTATTATTGTCAACGGCGCCCTAATGGTTGAGGCGTGATACAATGGCCCTTCGGAACGTGATTACTGAAGAAATAAACACAGGACATGCATTAAATATGTATATTTAAGACTACAATTAGCTATGAGCGTATCGCCGCGGCCATTTTGTGTTGCCGCCATTTCGTCGATCGAGAAAATATGAAATACGTAACTGGATTTTTAAATCGCATACCGTTGAAACACGATATTGGGAAAGCATAAAAACTAATTATTTAAAGGTATACTTAAAATTTTATGGCTTTATGACTGCGCTAACGAACGGTCAAGTCGATACGGGTTTTTTTTAATTAACGCTTTATTGCGATCGACTTTTTAAACTGCTTTCGTACGTGACGTGTTATGTCACATACCTATTTTTTTATAAGAAATCAATGACGTCACAGCCTGTACCCACGGGTATTTATGGGGTACTGTCAGTTTCCAATCAGTCTTTTTGTAAATCTATGCTATGTCCTATGGTTGAAATGTTGCTAATGATAAGAAATCGTTTTGAACAAAGCCTCTTGTCTATTATGTTGACAAACTGGCCGGAGACAAAATGGCTGCCTTTGGTGGAGAAGATCTGACAAACCGTGTCCTTACCTTTAGTCAAGTCGATTGCGGGTCTAAGCTTTCTCCTGTAAGACCATCATGTTTACAAGTCAGCCGAACGGGGTTAGCAGAGGACAGATCCCACTCCAAGACGCTGTAAATGTAGAAGCGAACCTCGTGACCTCCGGATGTCCCCTAATAAAGGAGGTCCCTAGAGTCGGGCGTGTTAAAGTACTCAAGCTAATGGTGTTCCTAAAGTACTACTAGATATATCGGCCCTAACACGCATATATCATCGTGATAGTGCAGCGAGGAAATGTACTGTAAGCTTGAACAACACATACTCAGGCGTTCTATTTATTGTAAAAATACCAGAAGTAGAAAAGTCGTGGAATATTCTTGAACGTACCGGGCTTTTTCAACATGGTAAATGACATCCGTTTAAAGTTAAAGAAAATCTAGTAATCAGTCACAACGCATACTCTGGGATGGACAGTAAATTTTTAATGGTACAGCTTTCAAAGAAACCTATAATAGAGCAAAGGACGATTACCAAAGGGTTTTTGAAGTCTAGGAAAATCCAACCCATCAAAATTCCTTCCTTTCATAGTGGTGCTTATTGTATAGACACTAAGATTTCTTTCCAAACCAAAAACTAAGTCGTTATCATTGTAAATTGAACTTTTAATTACTTGGTTTCGGTTGAAGTTGATGCTGTTAGCCCGGGGGCTTTTAAAGCTTCATTGGAACTGAGTTCACGGAGCGGAAGAGTCCTTGAACTTAAAAATAAAACAATCGCTGGACAGACGCATTCTAGTTGTTCGTAGTAAATCGCTCTACCCGAGTAGAGCTGTGTAGTGTTGATGTTGTGTATATGCTTGGGACGGCAGCGTGGACCACAGGCGAGTCGAGGATGGATCCGGATCCAACCTCCGATCACGCTTTTCGTGGTTAGGGAGCAGGCGGCCCTAAGAATGAGTGTTGAACTTTTAAAGTAACATTAAAATCTGTATCATTTCATGTTTTAATAGTTATATTTGAAACACCCTAAATAAAATACAGACATTACGCAAAAACAAACGTCGATTCTTTGTTTCCTGTTAAGGGGCGATGCAAGTTAAAATGCTCTGGATATTTCAAAAATCAAATTACTTTATAACTCCCCTTCGCTGTCAATCACTCTTGTACCGGGTATGGATTTTATATCTTCATTTTACCTAAGCGAATAGACGAACGAATCTTTATCTTGATACGGTAAATTTATATATCGATGTGTTTTCATTTCAAACTGCAAATATACAGGGTGGTTGGTTGTCGATGTAAAAGATTTGACGAGGTGACCAGAACCAACAACAAACATATTTATGTCTTTATTATCCTTTGTAATAAGTTTCATGAATATCTTAAATAAAGTAGTTATAGAAATTCCTTCCTTTTTAACCACCAAAAAATCCTTTACAATGAAATATAAATTTCTTACAAGTTTCCATTAAATATTATTTAACAAGGGAATACATTGTTAGAACATAAATCATAATTTCAACTATATAATGTCCACCGCTGGACATAACGGCCACTCCGACATATTTCGAAGTAAGAAAAGGACTAATAGATAGCTACTTCCGCTATGTAGCAGTAGTCGTGCAATAAAGTGCACCGCCCGCCAGCCCGCTCATAAATGCGCATGCGGCAAACAATGCGAATTACACAACTACCACCTATAAATCACTCAACACGTGTTTCATCCCTCCACGGAGCTTCCTCAGGAGTAATGTTACACCGATTAGTGCCAAACACCGAGTGCTCTCTGGCACTGCGCATTTATCAGCATGCTGGCGGGCCGTGCACTTTATTGCACGACTACTGCTACATAGCGGAAGTCGCTATATATTGGTCCTTTTCATGGATTTCCGCAAAGTAGCGCCTGAATCCATTAGAGACATATTTCCAATATCCGATCCGATTAGAAGCTATCTATAAAGGTCAGCTTTCCACCTTGTAGCTGGATGACCTACGATGAATTTAATGTACATAATTATAAACAAAACAATTACTAATTACCTATAAAAGTTTATTTTTTATTTTTATTGCAAAGTATTCGACCTCCATCTCCAATGACGAGGTCTACAATGGTACTTGCTTGCCTCGAAGAAACCTATCCACTCTTGTCTTGAATACTTCCAAATTATATTTGCGCAAATAGATATTAAGAACGACAGAGAGAAACAGGCAGGTAAAGAGCCTCGATGTCATTTTTTTGAGTAACAGATGGCATCCACACAAATTGTAAATAACATTAAAGATAGTATTAATAAATATAAAATTGAGATATAAAAATTATGATAGAAAATATCAAAAATAAAACGTTAATTCAGATAATTAGCAATGTATAAATAAATAGTAATTGATAATGAGCAATATCATCAAAAAAAAAAGGAACAAAGAAGGAATCAAAGTAAAAGCTCGCGTTGGTCTCACAGATAAACAATAAGAAAGTAGTAAATACAGATAAAAAATGTAAAAAACTGAGGTAAATGAAAGAGTTATTTGCGATATATAAAAAGTCTCTGGCAGATTTCAGGTGGCTTTATAATAAAAAAAAGTTATAGTTGGCTGGAAACAATGATAGTAGGTTGTTTCACTCCTTGGCAGCTCGCACTTTAAAAGTATTTGCGAAACGCTTAATCTTGTTGGAAGGTATTTCGACCGTGTATAGTAGGTCCAAGATATCTTGTATGTGTACAGTAAGAATGTGTGTGGTCACTTTCTGCACCAGAACGGTGTCTCTCAGTTCGGTCCTCAATTACAAGTACGTATTTGATCCAAGATCAATGGAGAAGGCTATATTCAGGATTTTTAGAGGAGATAGAATGAGAATCAGAAGCTAAATAGCGAGGCGGCAATTGACCCTCGGGTTGTATAGCAGTGTCATGCAGCGGTAGCAATGTCACGTCACACACGTGCGTGTATTGCACGGACGAGACTCAAGATGCGATCGCAAGATTCGTCGATTTGAATACGGCAAGCCGCGCAGATACTAGCGCACAACCTGAGAATGCCAATACGGAATAGAAATGAGAATTTGGTGGCACAAAATGTAATATTTAAGAGTGAACATTGTTAGAGTGTTGTTAAAAAAAACATGACACTAATGACTAAAAAAAAATTAACTTACTTTTAAATAGTTTACGATATAAGTTAGTAAATAGTTATAGAGACTTAAACAATAACATGTATAAACGTGAGAAAAAAAAAACGAATAATTAAAACGCATTTGTTAAAAAAAGTCCAAGACGCCACTGTCTATAGAACAGATTCTAATATAAAAAGTATATGGAGATATAATTAACTTATTCATCCAATATTACAAGCTATAGCAACCTTTATCACATATATTAATATGCACAGAGATATATACTTCTTATATTTGGGTTACACATGAGCTTATTGAAACAGTATTCAAAATATATATACATATTCATCAAGTGTCATCAGTGAATGTAACTTTTTTTTTAATAATTTGATTTTCGAATTCGGCTTTCAAGGAGTTTGTATACCGTACCCAAATTATACTAATTATTCATCCATCCATTTATTTTTTCATGCCACTCGAATAAGGGATAGATAAGTATCATTATGTTAGAATTCAACTAATGATATATCTTGTGTCGTTATTTTTATTTGACAAAATTTTCTCATTTAATATTATAAAAAGCGAGGGTAATAAAACGAATTTCTTTTTTTTCGCATGTCATAAGGGAGCAATAAAACATTACAAAAGGCTTAATTACACAAATCCACCAAAAAGGTCAAATGAAATAATGACCTCAAATTTTATTACCTTTTTAATTAAAGTTCAGATAAAGCGCTTTCGAGTTCTAAACTTAAATAATATAATAACAGCTTATTTAACTTGATAGATTAAAGTAACAGCGTTAATTTTTTTAATTTAATTATACGGATATGAAAAGACTTTTACACGTAACGATATAAATCGTTGTCGTGATCTAAGTTTAAAACATTATATATAATTTGTAATACAAGAAAAGATACATCAATTGCTTTCGGCTTCTCCCCTGCCTTCATCGCAAGCCATTTCGGTGTTTTCTATCAGGGGAGCACAGCGAATATTTATATATATGTATATACATATTCGCTCTGCTCCTTTATGTAAACGTATATATATATATATATATATATATATATATATATATATATTTATCTAATATATAAAATTCTCGTGTCACGGTGTTCGAACTTGAACTCCTCCAAAACGGCTTGACCTATTTTTACCAAATTTTACATGCGTATTCAGTATGTCTGTGAATCGGCTACTGTCTATTTTCCATACCCCTAAGTGATAAGGGTGGTCCACCCCTAAATTTTATTTTTAATTTTTTAGACAATTTTTTTGGTTTTTATTTTATTATGATACAGCATACAAAAATACATACAAAGCTAAATTTTCACCCCTCTACGATCAACCCTTATCTTACATTTGTTAATTAAAAACTTTAATTTGCGGGATAAGCTAGTATATATATATATATATATATATATATATATATATATATTTCCTCAACGTATAGGAAGTCAGGTCTTTTTAAAAAAACATCTAGAATGCTGAACAACTCCTGTTTCTGTAGAGGGTGGTGTACAAGATTTACAATATAGTACGATATAATTGATTGAAAAAGATACTAAACTTTCAATATGATCAAGCGTATTGCTATGAATTTTATATCTCAAAATCCCTTCATTACTATTTACACAATATTTTTTTTAATAAATGAAGGATGTCGTGGGTTGTAAAGTGCCTCATGCGTACGGTTGTTTACCTCTTTATCATTTCACTATTTTTATAACCAAACGAAGTAATGATCGTAAAATATGTGACGTAGTCGTCGAAATTTAACACTTATCACAGTGGAATAAAGTTTAAATTTTAATTAATTATTTTTTATATACAAACCCGTACTATGAGGCTTAAACAAATGACATAAGATGCATATTTCAGCGTCAAGTGTTTTATAAAAATGACTACATTTTTACTTCGAGGGTCCATTAAATGTCCGAATGTACGGGCGACACGGAAATGGCTTTTGTTGCACACGAAATAAGGAAGCTCTTAATTTGATAGAACGGTGAATAATTAGCATCAATTATTTAACATTTTATTAGGGGACCGCCGTTAAAATTTGTGCCCGTAACAAAATTTTATTTCCGCGATACAGCGGGCCATGAATAAAGTTTTTCTTTAAGTGCCTCTGTTAACTGTTGTTGTTTTTTATTTATCTGTGATGTTTCAAAGTAGGGCAAGTGCCGCGGCTTCTCTCGGTCGGCGGTTACAATATTGTACCACTTTCATTGAAACATTTTGAAATTTGTCATTTTTTATTATCGTCGCAGTGTCCTCCGCTTGTATAATAATGAAAAACTATGTACATGTCGTTGTCGTTGTCGAGTCTGCTTTGTTAATGTCGATTCTACCGCGCGTTGCCCCTTTTATACGTTTATACGGGGAATCTACTAGCGCCATCTATCGACGTTGACCGAAACTCTAAAGTTCTGACACACACCCACCCAAGTATATATATATATATATATATATATATATATATATATATATATATATATATATATATATATATATATATAATGTGTGTGTGTGTTTTTATTCGAAGAGGTTTAAAAATACGTTTACGTATCATAGGTCCTGATGGTGGTGCCCCGTATGTCGGACTCGATCTAGGAGTCAATACCGAATAAAAACAATCCTCTTTCTACGGTATCCCTGGTCCCCACGGCATGGCCGCAGCTTTCTTTGATAAACTGGCTGTTCAGGCCAGCTTCCTCTGCTCCTGCTCTATTTTTCGCAAGTCCTTCAGCACGGTCATAAAGTACGCCCTCGTAAGTTCACAGGCCGAAGGTGAGGATAGCATTGTAGCTATCAGTTTTAGGGTTGATTTTGCATCCTACACCTTCTTCCCAAGACCTCCTGGCTTCGTTAAATCGGGGGCAGACGAAAAAGATGTGCTCTGCATCTGTGAGTGTGTGTGTGTGTGCGACTAATATTTCAGACAGGAAGTCCACTGCTAGAGGGATCCTCCCCCATAGATATAATCGTACCAGCCGGAAACTGCATGCATGCAGTCTTTCGACGACCTTAACAAGATCTTTTGTCTACTTGTGGGGGGATATTCTACGCTGCACTTGTCAGTCCGTGGTCTCTACTCCAGAACCTGAAGGCTTCATCAGTCCTCTGTTCTGTCTAAGAGAAATTCTAAACTCTCTAATAAAACCCGTTGTGTGGCTAGGAGCTTGCAAATGAGATCAGAAATGAGAGACGTGTCTATGTCAAAAATGATCCATCCGATCAGTGTTGCAATATTTGATATCTTGTTTATTTATATATAACGATGCTTGATATACCAATTAAAATACAGTCCTTATTTCCATTGAAGCTAAATGTCAAGAAGATGATCGATCTGCCGCTTCCCCGTCAAGATAACTATTTAGATTAATAGTAATATTGAAAAATTAAAGTCTAAAGTCTCATAGACATAAGGTATAACATCAAAAACTATGCGGAGCTTGTTAAAATTTCATTAAAACTTAAAACGCATAACCGCGTGGCGTGGGTAGACGACAAAGAGTTCCAGAGTGCGATGCGAAACGTTTTGCGCGGGATAAACAGTTCTGTTGCATTATTCGCGTTCACTTCCACCCAGACTTGACGTTCGGGCAGTAGCAGACAAACTAAATTATTTAAATTGTTTTTATGCGGGTAGTTTGGTTTTTTTTGTGGTTTCGCTAAATAGTTTACTAAGTAGTCTAGGCTTTTATCAGAGAATCTCCAATTCAAAGTACAGTAAATACTTTTATTCTACTTTTAATACTCTTATCGGTCAACTAGCATAGTTTCCACTAGACAACTTATCACTTCGATGGTTATCGAACGAATGACAGAGCTCATGACTCGATAATCAAAACGCCGTTTCAGCCAAACCACTTTCAATCCATTCCGGAAGTTGTCACAAAAGAGTGACTGGTAGAATAGTGTTGCCATTTAAGAAAAATAAAACTACCATTTATAAAATGATTACACTTTAATAACAAGCAATTACACAACGATGTCAATACAACATATATGTATATTACATACAGGATGATTAGGAATAGTTTTATTTTCCGCGGATTGAACGATTTGAAAAATGTCTTATTAAAAATCACTTCGGAAAACTTTAACACAGGGAAAGGCCAACTAAAACCTCCGACAACGTTTTTTTCGTTGAGAGAAACTTGGCGGTAGAAAGAGTTTGTAACAAAGAAAAAAGACATGAAGTTCATTTATTCTAACTAGATGGCGTTAATTGTATTTTACAACGCGCTATTGCCTGTCCTTTTAAAATATGACTACGAGAGTTTCACATTCTGATCTAAAATAGACGTTTAACAGTAAGAAAGGGACTAATATATAGCTACTTCCGCTATGCAGCAGTAGTCGTGCCATGAAGTGCACCGCCCGCCAGCTAGCTGATAAATGCACGTGCGGCAAACAATGCGAATTGCACAACTATCACAATGAATTTACTAATTACTGTTAATGCACTTCACTGCACGACTACTGCTGCATGGCGGAAGAAGCTATATATTAGTCCCTTTCTTACTTAGGATGGTCTTCCGCAAAGTAACGCCTGAATCTATTAGAAACCTTTACCAAACATTGTAAGGTTTTTTTACGATCACTATTGGGGGCCTTTCGTACCCCCCCCCCCCCTTATCTTTGGGAAGGACAGGGTCGTTACATTTCATTTAATATTTGTTTTTCATATTACTTTTTTTACGCTTTTCTTGCATTGTTCTTATAATTTTTCGTTCTTCATCTTTCTTTACACATTTCTTCTGTCTTTCTCTTTCATTCAATATCATTTTTTCCTCACCTCATTCCTCAGTTTTACATTTCTTTATTAAAAACATTATGTTCTATATACTCTTCATTTTTATTTTTATTTATTTGCTATTTTATTGTTTACATTTATTCTTTTTTTTAACTTTTATTTCTGCTGATTGCTTTTTCTGCAATTTCCATGCAAAGTTTAAGGAATATTGGTCTCTTTTCGTCCTCTGTTTTAGGGATTTGACGTAACTGACTTTCTCTTAGAACGTTTAGATGAACGCTTTCACTTTCGGGTATTGTATTTATAACCATACCTAACAGGATTGGTTTATTCCAAAATATCACGCAAAGGGGATTCCCTTAATTGTTTATACTTACATATAGTACCAAATAACTACCTCTCTTATTATCTAGGACTGTTATTGTGCATCTTCTCATGCGATCCACTATCCCTTTTAAAAGTTTTATTTATTTATTTATTTAACTATCCACCTGAGGTAATTCATGGTGATTACTCGTGTAAGTGAAGAATACTCGAAAATATTCTTTCTTCTTCTCTGTTGTATACTCTTGTCAGAGTGATCTTTCTTAATACGGCGAATTTTTTGTGGGCATAGTTCTTCTCTTGTCTAGGGTACATAGGTATATTATAATAAAATTTCTTCACAGAATTCTAGTTCCATTCTCATCTTTTTTTCATGTTATTATTCTTTCTTCTTTTATACCTCAAATATTTTTTCTTTCCTTTTGGTTATACTTTGTCTTACTTTCGTCGCGTTTCCTCACCAAATTATACATGTATTAGTTTTCTTTAATACTCTATTTTTATCTTTTTTATAGATTACATATTTATTTTAAATAGAGCGTTATTATTTTCATATTTGGCAGAATGGTCATGGTCGTGCCGTGGTCGGTTCTGGTGCTCCCGCTGCTCTCGCCATGTATTTTGGTGTTTGGAGGAGTGAGAAACATTCAAAATCAAATTAAGCTCAACTATAATGGCGTTCTACAACTTAAACTACAAGGCCGCAAGCGGGTAAAACTCTTCAGCACTCGTTCAAAACAAGGTCAGATTATTATTTCGACCAAGATGTTTTATGTATTCGATTTTCATTAACCAAATGTATTTAATTATAAAATATTTAAAAAGGTAAAAGATACCGATAAGTAGTCGAACCGTAAATTATAAGGCATCTCCGTCCGTAGCCCGCGGCGCTGCAGATATATTTTTATTAAATAACTTTGCGACCGCATCTGGCGTTCGAGTTCAACTTTTTAAAAACGTTTTTAAGTCACTCCCATTGACGTCGGGACCGTCTACGGAATTATATGTTTTTTTTTTGCTTCAGAAACAAACAGCTGGTGCGTCAATGTGACATTTTTTTATCTTCAATAGACGTTCTACTTAGTTAAAGTACGTAATGAGATGACAAAGATATTTAAAGATATATAATGTGCGCAGGGACTTACTTAAAGTTGATTAACCTATTTTTTACAAACTGTTATATGTAATAAAGGGACTAATATATAGCTACTTCCGCTATGCAGCAGCAATCGTGCAATGAAGTGCACCGCCCGCCAGACCGCTGATAAATGTGCGTGCGGTAAACAATGCGAAACACAACTACCACTATTAATTCACTCAACACGTGTTTCACCCCTCCACGGGGCATCTACAGCAGTGATGTTACACCGACCAGTGCCAAACACCGAACAACCTTATCACTACAGTGGTAGCTATATATTAGTCCCTTTCTTACTTATATTGGACTTCCGCAAAGTAACGCCTGAATCTATAAGAGACTGTTATATATTATAAGAGTTTCATAAGAAGGTTCAAGTTCACCCAGAGAACAATGGAGAGGGCTATGATGGGAATTTCGCTGAAGAATCTAGATCACCGACATAGCCCAAAGAATTGCTCGTTTAAAGTGACAGTGGGCAGATCACATCGCTCTAGTAGCTGATGGTCATTGGAGTCCAAAAACCCCTCATTAGGCGGACCGACAACATAGTAAAATATCGCGCAAAGTCGTTGGATATAGGCAGTACAGAACCAGTCATCGTTGCGATCTTAAGTTAGGCCTATTCATTGCAGTAGGTGTCGATTGGCTAAAAAGGAGAATAAATCAGATTCGTATAGTAACTAAAGTTCCCGAAGCCCGAAGTATTGCTCGTCTACGTGGCAGTGGGGTCGAAAGGTTCTCTAGTAGCTACCACGAGCAGGTAGACGTAAGGGGGGGGGGGGGGGGGTGTCACACAAGGTTGAAGTCGCGGGAAGTCGCAGGATGAGGGCGCACGAGACCTGTCATCGTGACGATCTATGGGGAAGGCATTTGCCCTACAGTGAGAGTCCATCAGCTGGAGAGAAGAAGATATATATCTTTAACAATTGATAAAGTATATTATATTGACGCTAATCCTGTAAGTTTTACTGAGGAGACAGTTTGATGTTAAAGATATTTCATCATCACTACCAAAGGCTTTCTTTGAAGGATCGCTAAACTGATCTCCTTCGACTTCTAGTGAACTATGTCGTCGGTACCGACTTTACCTGCTCATGGTACCACTGTAAAACTTTTACGATATGTAAGGATGGTTAAAACGCAAAATTGAATTTATCAAGCCTCTCTCCAATAAACATACCTAGTATTAACCAATTCGAATACATTTACCACAAAGAGAGACTAGTAAATCTCCCTCCCTTTCTTCCTTTCAAACAGAACAAGACGCTGATGAAGGGGTGGAGATAATCCGCTGAATCGTCTCCTATAATCACAAGCGTACGGAGCGAAAAGTTGGCGGTATAATTGGAGCGCTAAGCAGTCGCAGGTATGGCATCTATCAATTAACGGGGGCAATAGTTGAGCAATTAAAACGAGTTGGCGCGCGGGCCGCTAAAATGGCGCCGCGGTAATCAGACACCTCGTTTCGAGGTCGTCGCTTCGTTCCGTACGTATTGCGGTTCAAAAATGACATGTTTAATTCGCGTACTGTCGCGTATTAAAAACATATATGTTCGGCTTAAAATTAAAATCATTATATGTAACAACAGACATATTGTCAAATGCTAAGAAAATGTAACATAATGTATTAACAAGTGGTACAACTTTTGATACGGCAGGCTTCCTGACGTATCAAAAGTGACTGGATTTCGTTATAACATAAGGGTGTTAAAACTCAATACTTGTATGAAAATGTATTATATATACACAAACAATTCCACATGAAGTAAAGCAAATTATTCGCACCTAAGATCCATTTTTAATGGACCGACGACATAGTTAAAGTTACTGAAAGTAAGAAAAGGACCAATATTTAGCCACTTCCGCACATGCAGTGGTAGTCGTGCAACAAAGTGCACCGCCCGCCAGCCCGCTGATAAATGCGTATGCGGACAATACAGAGTCAACTTGGAGTTTGTGTTTGGCACTAATCGGTGTAACATAGCTCCTGAAGAACATGCCCCGTGGAGGGGTGAAACACGTGTTGAGTGATTTGGCGGTGGCGGTTGTGTGATTCGCATTGTTTGCCGCATACGCATTTATCAGCGGAAGTGGCTAAATATTGGTCCTTTTCTTACTTTGGATGGACTTCCGCAAGGTAACGCCTGATTCCATTAAATATTACTGAAAGTCGCTAGATGCGGGCAGGAAAAGACTGGTCATTGTGGCCTTTGCTTTACAATATTTGTTTATCGGCTGAGACGGTGATGTTTCATAACAACGACTACTAAAACCAGTTTCTTTTGAAAATGTATAGTAAAGGCTTATATCGAATTTGAAACTTCCTTCAGCTGAAATTATATGAAAAATAGCTGAATTCCTCAAGCCGTTTCAAAGATTACTCTTGGATATACATTTGTCTTTTTATTACTATTAATATAGATTATTGCATAGACATTGGATTTTAAGTACACAGATTTAATTAATTTAAAATTGATAATAACATCAGTTCACGATGGTCACTGCACTAAAAGCTCTAAGTCAATATCGAAATCACAGTTTTGAGACCCAACAAGCAACTTACATAGTGAATCGATATATCGACAGAATCCTTGACAATGATGTCTAACAGAATATATATATATATATATATATATATATATATATATATATATATATATATATAGGAGTGGAGGAGCATATTGTGGAGTTTCTTTCTACTTCTTTTCCACAACTATAACACCTTGCGAAACAGAGTAGAATCAAAAAATAATATAGATTTAAATATAAAAGTTGACGATCAATAAGTCTAGTTAAAAGTGGTAAAGTCGAATTAACATTTCCTCATAAATTTCCTCATCATGTTATTCTCTAGCTTTGTGAACCATGTCTAAGATCATTAGGAAAAAGACCTATTGTATTATAAGGAACTTAGGGTAGAAGTGCACCCACAAAGTGGACAGTCGTTGTTACGTACATCGGGAAACACAAGATGTAGGCTTTCAATTGGTCCTACTAGAAATATATGTGGGACTAGGTCCAGCATTGGACGCGTTACGGCTGAAATGAAGAAGATGGTGATGATAAAATACTAGACAGGTGTAAACTAAACCATCTTTGAATGGTAACCAGCATACTCAAACACGACTCTTCATTTCCCAATTGTACGAATTTTACATTATGAAATTCGATACGTATTTCGTAACGCATCACCAAAGATTTTTAATTAATATTTGTACTAATATAGTATATTCTATTTTAATTAAATCTCATAATAAAATATTTAATGGAATCAGGCGTTACCTCGCGGAAGTCCATCCTAAGTATGAAAAGGACCAATATTTAGCCACTTCCACACATGCAGTTGTAGTCGTGCAATAAAGTGCAGCCCGCCAGCCCGCTGATAAATGCGTATGCGGCAAACAATGCGAATCACACAACCGCCACCGCCAAATTACTCAACACGTGTTTCCCCCCTCCACGGGGCATCATATGTTATGTTTATCAGAAGTTATGCTACACCGATTAGTACCAAACACAGAGTCTGACTTTGAGACTGAGATTGAGAGTTTGTTTGGTGCACTTTATTGCACGACTACCACTGCATGTGCGGAAGTGGCTAAATATTGGTCCTTTTCTTTCTTATAATTAATTTTACTTAAATAATTCCGATGTTTGTAAAATTTAATTAAATTTTAACAATCGAGTCACAATACAGGGCAGAGAACAGTGACGACCATGCGCTGGCAGATATTGCGAGGCTTGAGTTGGTTTCTGTGGATGTTGATGCTGTTAGCCCGTGGACTTTTACAGCTTCACCGAAAATGAGTTCACGGAACGAAAGGGTATGTGAATTTAAAAATAAAACAGAAGCTGGACAGATGCGTTCCAGTTGCACGAAATCGCACGTAGTAAACCGCTCTACCCAAGTAGAGCTGTGTAGTGTTGATGTAGGTACCGTAGCGTGGTCCACAGGCGAGCCAAGGATGGATCCGGATCTAACCCCGGTTCGTCCACGCTGTTCACGGTTATGGAACGGGCGGACGAACTAGGTGAACTAATAACATAGTCACATTCGCTAGGATTTTTTTATTATTTATAGTTGCCAAACACCTCTAATCTAAAAAGGCAGAGCCCTTATTTATATTAACATTTTTTTCTTTCTTAATTTTTCTTATATTACTTTATCAAATGGGTAGACCCAGGTATCGCTGGATCGATCGCGTTGAGGCAGACTTGCGCGAATTGAATGTCAACCAATGGCAGACGATGGCGCAAGATAGAGGAAAGTGGAAGTCTCTCGCTTCGGAGGCCAAGACCCACTTTGGGTCACTGAGCTAGCGGAGTATTAGTAGTAGTAGTACTTTATCAAACGTCGCTAGGAAGTTTGCTAAATACAGCACAAAACAGGACATCGAGGCGATATTTGGAAACCTATACCCAGCTGAGGCCGTCGACTGACACGATGATGGATTTAGTTTGAAAGAGTATTCATTTTAATACTGACGAAATCAACTCTGTTGTATTTATGTATCCAATAAATAAACATTTATCTAGCTTTAACAAGCTAGCATGTGTAGCATGCGCAGAACTTTGTAAAGCTGGTATGTCTATTTAACACATATATACAAGGGTTTGTAGCGATAACAACCGATTAGATAGATATACTGCGTACTTCAAACTGGCTATGTACGATTGGTAGTGGACGCTGTTAGCCGTTTTGCCTTTTACAGCTTCATCGGACTCCGAGGACGCAGATTTGAAATACGCGATCTAATAAAAAAAAAATCTGCGTCCGATGCGTCTCCTGAGGTACTATATTGGCTTATGTCGCTTCAGATTCTATGGCTATATTTAAATGTTGATGCGCGCTGATAGCCGTTTTGCCTTTTACAGCTTCATCGGACTCAGGCCTCGCGGATCCGAAATCCGCGAGCTAATAAACTAAAAAAAATCTATGCCGTCGCTTCTGAACTAGGATCGTTCGTATTTATATACACCCTTCTCTGTCGCACACATCTTCCGTTGCCTTACACACGATACGCGTGATTGGTTGTAATGTAGGCGTTGTGATTGGTTGCATAAATAACGTTAGTTCTCGGATTTGTGAATGTATTATTAGTTAAGACTTTACATTCTACTAAAGGCTTTTAGGTAGGTAGCTTTAAATAGCCGCATTGTAGACTTTAGAAAAGCTAGCGTCTCTATCTTGGGTAGCCTTGAATAACAAGTACGCTTAACTTTGATGTTTAGATAATTATTTTTAGACAGTATATCTGATTTCCCGCCTATTAAAACTTACAGTGGAGAGTGGAACGAGGTTGACACACGCCCTAGTTAATACGGAGCACTGCTGCATTTTAGCGGCCCGACGAGACGAGCCGCACTGCCGTTTGGTATATGACAATGTGAAAATGAACTGAAAATTAAAGGCGGCGACGGAACCTTTGCAGCCCGCATTTATACTCGCAAATGTGTGCAGTTAAAACTCTCTTATATACCGTAATTAAAAAGCACTTAATTGCTAAAGCTATATGCACTGGTATACTATTTGTATACAGGCTGTTTAGTTTTTAAAAGGTTTTATTTAGTTCGACCCGTACGGAATTTGTATATTTGGGTCAAAATTAGAAATTGAAATTTAAGCACTTTCCCGTTGTCAGATTGATCTGAAATTTGGTACACACATTTAATTTAGATGACAATACAATATAATAAAATTAATAACATTATAAATCTAAGATGGCCGCCGATACAAAATGGCGGATTACATATTTTTCCTTAACCCCCTCAATATTGGTATCAAATGAAAGGGTTACACTAGTAAAACACGATGAATATGTCAAAATTTAAAATTCAAGATTGATGCCGTTCCAATATGGCGGACTAGGTACATATTTTTCCACAACCACCACAATATGGGTAACAAAACACCGTTTAACTAAGTTTTTTAAATCTTTTTATATATACAAGCTTTAGAGATGCATGTATTATATCTAATGAATAGTACATCCAAAAATCAATTATTATGAAAATAATAAATAAAGTAATTGTAATACACTCCAAAAAACTTTTAACAAAAATATATATATTTATTTTGTACTATCTATTTTTGTAATTACTGGCCTTTTATATTACAATAGAAAAAAAAATGTAACATATTTCACATTGATTATTTTATATAAGTGGTTCAAAATAATTTAAAAAGTTTTAAGTTTTTTGGTAACAAATGAGCTACATATTAACCACCTATAAACCTTTTACATATATAATCTATCACCCTGTATAAACACATTTTGAATATTTAGACTTGAGTCTTGTCAAAACTCAAACTCTGCTTTTAAATCCACTTCTCTTGACTCTTACTGTTATCAATAGTCGTTAAAAACACTTGAATAATGTAGAATAGATCTTTCCGGATGCGGAAAGAGAGAGAGAGACAACATTAGTTCCAGTTCGTAGCTGTAGACCAGGTCATCAGAGGAAATTACGTCACGCACAAGATGATTTTGCTGGCATTATAAATATTGGGGAGTTTACCCTATATTCCAAATGATAGAGGTACAATTTTATCATCACAGATTACTTCTAAATCATGATTAAAAATATTAATAGCCACTAAAGGGAGACGAGCAATATAAGATGTTCTATATTTAAATTTGAATTTTACCGTTGGATGTGTTCTATAGCAGTATACGTAATTTAATTGTCTATCACAGTGGTTGCCAAGCTCCTTATTATTTTGAGACATTGTTCGAAATTTGAAATTTTCCGCGAGCCGCAATTCAATACGCATTTAAAACACGCAAACGAATTTTTAAATATATGTTGAAGTTAGATATAATGGCACACGTGTATGACAGCACTCCTAATAATACTTAAGATGCCGGTTAGTTAATTATGATCGGTGTTTGGATTTAGATAATTTTATGGTGGAATAATAATAATTCACATCAGTAATTTATTTCGATTTCCCAGATGATGACATAGGTTATATAAATTTAAATATTTAAATAATTCGATAATCAATCGGAGTCAAAAATGATGGTTCAAAGCTGCATGTGGCTTGCGAGCCGCAGTTTGGCCACCCCTGGTCTATTATGTCAATGTAAGGAATAATAATTACGACAAACTAATATATTTAGTCACGCTATAAATGCTGTTATTATTAAAAATAAACGAAATATTACTTTTTGAATTTAGAATCTGTTCATTTATATATGATTGTTCATTGTTTCTTACTTTCGCGCAAATATATTATCAAAAGTTACGATATTAAAATATAGTGGAGTGATAAAAAGAACCAAATCGTTTTGGTTGCGTCATATAAAATATGGTGTCAATTTTTTTTAAATCCTTTCATTTTGTGTTACAGTACCCGGTGAGAAAATTTGCACATCGACCTTTGGAAAGAGACAATCTGCTTATTTCGGCTTCGTAGAGCGTTATCTCTGTCACACGAAATACAACGACTGACAAAATGTCACATAGAAAGTGTGGGACAGAGATAGTGCTCTGCGAAACCGAAATTAGCTGTTTTTCTCTTTCCAAAAGTCGATGAGCAATATTTATGTAATAAAATGTTTGTATAATAATCCAGCTATTGACAGGTACAATGTAACCTCCTTTTTCGAGACAGAAAAAGATGGCCGTCTACGGCACGAAAAAGGCTATTAAAGCAGTAAGAGAAAGAATTCGAATAAATCCTATCTGAAAGCAAAAGATTTTATCCCGGGAGATAAAAAAAAAGATGACGTAGGACTTGCAGCATATAAGAGACGATACATTTATAAGGTTCACTAAACGTCACGATAAACAATCCAAATGATTAGCAGTGAAGAATTTTCCCATAGAGTGCTTGCTGCTATTGATAACTGGTCTGGTTTTGTATAGCCGTCAATGGAAACCACTACGAATAAGCTATATATATAATTTAAATGGTTTTATCTAATATATAAAATTCTCGTGTCACGGTGTTCGAACTTGAACTCCTCTGAAACGGCTTGACTGATTTTTACCAAATTAATATGCGTATTCAGTAGGTCTGAGAATCGGCTACTATCTATTTTCTATACCCCTAAGTGATAAAGGTTGTTCACACTTTTAACGAAATTTTTTGTTTTTATTTTTTTACGATACAGCATACAAGAATACATACAGCCATAAATTTTCACCCCTCTACGATCAACCCTTATTTTTTATTTGTAAATTAAAATATCAATTTTTTTTGCAAAACAACGTTTGCGGCATCAGCTAGTATTAGTATATTAAACTAACACATTTTAATTACAATAAATGTTACATTAAAAAATGTCATTTTTCTTTGTAACATTCTTATAATTTCAGTCATAGGATGTACACAGCTGAACAAAGAAGATCCCATAAATTTAGGTATAATGTAACTACGATTTTTTTAATAATCGGAACATTATTTATAGATTTTTTTTAATGGTCCCGCAGTTGGGGACCTCTCGTTCCCCTATCTCGTGTGGGACAGGGACTTTTTATTTCTAGTAATTTATTCATATTTTTTATTATTATCATTCTTCTCTTTCATGTATCATATTATCTGTCGTACTGTTTCCTTCATTTTACAATTTTCCCAGTCTTTCTCTTTCATTCCATTAGCCATACATCCATCCTGAACCACTACATTCTAGGTTTCCTTACTATTTTATTTTGCAACATTACATTTATTGTTATGTTGATGTTGATTTAAAATTTATACATCTGTTTTAATATATAATTTATTTTAGATATATATATATATTATTTGAGTTCGGGTAATGTCTGGTAGTGCGGCCAAATTGAAGATTAATTCTATCACTTGCTAAACCCATCTGTTACGCAAGGCCCCGAAGTATTCGAGAAGTAACTTCTTCTAACTCGACTCTATATCGGTGGCCCAATTCATAAGCGGAAGCGGTTATGCTTATTGATTAAATTTAATAAGTATTAGGGGAACCGGAAAGTAATGTCGCTTTATTAAGTTAAATTCACACGACTACATTTTAACTAGTTTTTATTTTTAATCAACAATATATTCACTTTCGTCATCAACAACCTTTTGTCATCTAGAATACAAATTTTCAATGCCGGAGCAGTAAAAATCAATTGGATTTTTTGTAAAATATGTAGACAGAAACGACATTACTATTCGGTTCCTCTGATACATATATACGATCAATAAGAGTTTATTTTTTAATATCCGATGATAGGTGTAAGGTGATGAATTGTTGTTAATGGACCCATCTGTTTCATTAACTCGACTTTAATGAAACTGTAAAAGCTATCCGGGCTAATAGCGACAACTTCTTCAGAAACAATAGTAGCGGACACAGTGCAATGAATTTAGTGAGGATTACGCTACTATTCTCTTAACCCTTAATAACCTAAAGTTTCAATTTTGATACCAATCTTTTAAACCGAATGTTCACATTACTATTAGTTTTTTTATAGGTTGGCTGTACGTATTTTACTGTTGTATAATATTCTTTCCAACGAAATGAAAAAAAAAAACTATTTTTCCCTTCATCTAGACCCTCAAGCAAACACAGTAATATTTAAAAAAAATCACTTTTGTAAATCAGGCTACTAAGGGTTAAGAAAGCTATATTGAATGTGTATGTATGTTAGTTTGATCTTATTTAAAAGTAAATAAACGAATTCGCTTGTGATAATGGCTTGGACCACAACCTGTGCCGGTCGAAGCGGCATCGATTGCGCCCGCCCGCCTTTATTCCGATCCATTGTACTTTTTCATCTCGCGAGGATTAAGTGAACTTCGCGGTCCGGTTTCCGCTTTTCGCTTCTCCATCTTGCGTCTTATTAGCTCCCTTTGTTCTAACGCCAAATGTACTGCTGTTTGATATCTCTGTTAGATTTATTTGCTGGTGTATCCACCAGGTCTGGATCATTAATTCTCAAGCTTTATTATCACTTAAACAATTTTTCACATTATATTCGTTACAAGGTATTTTAGTGACATTACATTGGTGTGTATTGTAACATTGTATTTTAAAGCCCACTTATTACTTTTATATTCGACTGTTCAGTACATTGAATGAATTCTTCGTGGCGACTCAGTTTGATTCTTATTTCTATCAATTTAGTCGCTTCAGGCATACTTTTCAAGACGTACTAATGTAAATAAAAATAAAGTCGAATTGAAAGATCTTTTTCTCGAGCTTTTGAGCATAGTAACATGTTTGAATTGATTTTTATATTTATTTTGACAAAGAATGTCAATATACTATATATAAAAATCCACTTTTTTGCACTAGATGGCGTTAGCTGCATTTTACAACGCGTTAGTTTGTAGGTTGCCAGTTGCATAAGTAACTTAGACAAACATGGATTTGTATCATCTAATTCACGGACCCTTCCGTTCCGTGAACTCAGTACCGACGAAGCTGTAAAAGCCTTAGGGCTAACAGCACTTACATCATCAAAGAAAAAGCAAAGGATTTGTATCTCGTTGTAGCTCCCGCAATTCCTTCAAGAACCTCATGAGGCGTCCTAAAGACGTCTTCAATGATCCCATTTTAGGATTCCCACAACCTCAGCACCACTCACCACACGCTTCATTAATCATAACACAGCCAGCACCGTTTCTACTACATTAGTAACCGCTCTACTAACGTCACCACACCGGACATAAACGCGTGCGATGCAACTAAACCAAACACTACACTATTTACAAACCGATGAGAATACGGGGCTGCCGCCCACCCACGCCTCCGCCAACAGCGAGGGCGATCCAACGTGGGTTCAGTATCTTACCTTAGATGAGTGGTCCTCGCTGTCTTTCAAAGTCTCACATACATTACACTACACAAAACTCGTGTAAGTGTGCTACCTTAGTATTGCCGTTGCCGTTTTTTTAAATTTCGAATAGCTCACGGACCCTTCCGTTCCATCAACTCGGTTCCAATGAAGCTGTAAAAGCCTTAGGACTAACAATATTAACTTCATACGAGACAGGACTTCTTGATTTGTATTCTACTCATAGGGACATACTCCATTGGACTCTTAAGTGAACACTCCCAATTTCGAGACCTTGCAATATAACCATACGCTTGGGGTCGTATTATTTGAAAAGGTCACGCATAGGGGGGAATCCCTCTATTGTTTGTACATACTAATAGCACCCAAAAAAATCATTATCCTAGTGTCCTGGACAAATGCGTATCTCCTCGTGGGGTCACCCATCCGTCATACATTACAAATTTATCAAAAATATTACAAATTCTACACAACTCTTGGTTTACGCGTAAAGTTTCAAAACATATCATAGTCGTTCCTTGTTTTTAATTATCTTGTCGATTATGAATAGAGTAGATAAGAAATAGAAATATCATATTATTTATGAGTCATAATATAAATTTTTAAATTAAAAACAGTGACAGTCACGTGATAAATATAAGAAATAAAAATTAACTCGTAACGCCTACATTTCGTCTTCAAAAAGATAACAAATCTTTCATTGGTCTAAGTGTACACATATATAAAGTTCCTCAAGATATCTTATACTTTCATTTTCTCAGTTTTATATCTATAGTTGAACTAATGTGTGGAACTTGGTTTTGTTGACTGATCTACTGCAACTGATGAGATTCTAGCTGGTTCTTTTTAACAGATCAACTTTCCGGTGGTAGCTTACAACTTATAATGGTAAAATAATTGACGACTCAAAAGCGCATGTAAATATGTACTTCAATAATGATATGAATTGATTTCTATGATACGATTGAAGTGCCATAACATATGACGTTCCTTTTTTAGTTTCATATCTAAAATTATAAATGTAATATTAAATAAATCTTATCAGTTTCAAGAGTATTGGTCGATCGAAATGTGATGAATTATAATGTATAATTACATTGCTAAATTTAATCAAAAAAGCAACTGTTAAGTTTCTGGTAGACTTTTCAGCGTTCCGAGCCGGTGGTAGCTTATTACTTAGAGTGTTAGAGTAATCGACAATTGAAAAAGAATGTTTATATGGATGCTTGAATAAATATAATTTGAATTTTGGGAATTGATCGCGGGACCTGTGCAAGTTTAGCTTACGGCACGCAACCGTTGACCTGTTTGCGAAGATAATTATAAATTTATCACCTCTCTTGAGGAGTTGAAGTTTGTAAAAACAAAAGTTTCCTTTTCGCAAACTTTACGCTTCCCGGTGTTTCATTATTCATACCGAATCGCTGTTTATGTTTACTTTGGGAAAATGTAAGCTCATAGAAAATCTTCTTTTTTTGTATTTTTACAGACGTATCTCTCACCTTTTAAACCACTTTTTATTTTTCTTATCATACCCCTAATATTTATTAAAATCAACTAAAATTTCTTTTAATAAATAACTAGCGTAAAAGGCTTCGTTATTTTGTCTTAAAACCGCGACGCAGCGCATTTGCGCCGCAAGCTTTCGTATGTTTTTATTGTTCCATGGTAGTGAACGTATTCTGGCCTCACTCGTATTTTGTAACAGGTGTCATATCACGAACTATTACATCATGTTAGGCACGTTGATTAAACTGCTAGTAATTCTGAGGGTGATGAAAGAACAGATACAAGTAGTGATGATAGCATTATTATAAATCATCAAAGGAAATATTAGTTTTAATTTACGAAAAAAAAATATGTTTATTGTTGCTTTATAATACGAAAAGAATTATTAAAATTAATTGATATTTATCTAAATGAGTGAGTTTTATTTGTCTATTATCTCAATCTATTAGAAACTGTATTAGTAATATAATATAAGAGTTTACAAGATCTATCATAATCATAATTCAATATGTCTTTATTGAAATAGGCATTTACAGCTCACTTTTGAAAAGTCAATTATTTTAAAATAATAATTGGTAAGTTACCACCGCCTCGGAACGCTGATCTGCTGAGAAGAACCTGTCAGAAACTCATCACGTGATCTCCAGGTCGAATTTCTTCTGTAGATAGTCCACAGTTGGACTGGTCCAAATGATCACGGAGCACGAAGGATTCGTTTAGTATCTGCCTAGTTTCAAACTCAGAGAAATTCTTTAGTACACCTGTGACCATCAGTGGACAACACCGTGATGCATTTAATCACTCGCTGTCTCACATTCCGAAGACATAAAACGAAGTAGAAGATCGAAATAGGAGAGGGGATATAGGTAAGAAACATTGCCTCCTTGGTAGAAGACATTAACCTTCGCCTTTGGTTCCTAAAATTCAGCAAAGACATCATACAGGTTGTAATAAATAGAAATAAAAGAGTGCAGTAAAATTTTAGTATAATCAGAAATTCAGAAATATGAACAAAGAAATTATATCATAATTAGAAAACTATAAAAATTATTGAATTAGATAGACAATTACAAGGTATATAACCAAAGATGAAAATTAAATAGTACTGTGATATAAAAGGAAAACTAATGTGATATTTTAGAAGCAAAGGAGATGCAAGAAAGGTGATGTATAAAAGAGTATTAGAAAGCTAGAGGAATGAGAGATGTTATGAAGAAAAATAGAGGAATATTTGAGGGAAAAAAGAAGTCTCTCCCAAGATAGGAACGAAGGAGAGTTTATCTAAAACGGAGGCTGATGAAGCGAGTTTATTGTAACTTCAGTTTGTAAACCCAAAGATATTTAGACCTCATAATACTCTGTCGAATTTCGTTGTATCGAATTCGCTCCTTCGGACTAATACCAAGCATAGCTCCGGTCGTATTTTGCGAAAACATTCGTTCAATTTAATTTACATTGCGCTACCTAGTGTACGGTTAGTGGTGAAGTTTCAACCTATCTGCGGTGGCCAGAGCTTTATGGTTGAGTGTAACAAACGGTGAATAACTTGAGATACCTAACTGTAACTTTAATCTATTTAATAATTGTAACTAAATTAAGTTTTATGAAGCAAATCTTTAAGTAGACATACAATGCACAAACCACTAGATAACTCGTGGTATCTATTCAAAAACATGTCACAAAAATAAAATTCAATATTACTTCTTAAAATAAGCATTTATCTGCTTTTAAATCGTCGATCTTTTAACAAAACAAGCAGTAAGATCTGTTGAGAAGAGCAAGCAAAAATTAAACTCAACAGTTGATCTTTTAAACACAATATTAAATGGAATCAGGCGTTATTTTGCGGAAGTCCATACTAAGTAAGAAAAGGACCAATATTTAGCCACTTCCGCACATGCAGTGGCAGTCGTGCAACATACTGCACCGCCCGCCATTACACTGATAAATATGCACATGCGGCAAACAATGTGAATTACACAACTACCACCGTTTAATCACACAACACGTGTTTCACCCCTCCACGGGGCATCTTCAGGAGTTATGGTACACCGATTAGTGCCAAACACAGAGTCCAAGTCTAGGTAATTCGGTGCACTTTGTTGCACGACTGCCACTGCATGTGCGGAAGTGGCTAAATATTGGTCTTTTTCTTATTTAAACACAATGTAACAATTTTTGATGTGCACATTATAATAACAATCGTGTAAATGAGTCAACAAACCAAACTATAATAAGATTTATTAGTATGATACACTTTTAATTTTACATTTAAAACTAAGAAAAGAAAGATCTAAGATATCTTGTGAATTTATTCCTTGTTATTTCTGTGACATGGTCGTTTAGAGTGAAACTAATCTATTTAAAAATCAATGCGAACTTCGCACCGCACAGTGATATTGCAACACGATTTCTATTTGTATATATTTAATTCGAATTAATCTAGTTAAAAATTCATCAACGCTATAGTGTTTTACCGCTGTTCAATGTAAAAGCGCCGAAGTACAAATAAGCAAAAATAGCGAAGCGGTGAAAGCACTGTGGCTGAATACTGTACGCCGTCACTTTGTCAGCAATTTGCAGTCGCACAAAAAACACCCGCTCCGGGAGATTAGATTTGGTGCACGTAATCCGGTGCAGCGGATGCAGAGTGCATCAAGGAGGTAATCCTTGATAGGGTAGGCAGTGTCAAGATAAACAGGCTTTCATATCAAAAGCTTTACATTAGTACAATCATATCAGATTTCAAGAGAAAAAATATTGAATGTTATGACGGTACATAGACAAAATATATAAAACAATCTGATTTTAATAAAAATAGGTAGATAAGGTAAGCTTCATGTGATATAATTACGTAATTTTTTTGCGGCTTATGACACCGTGACTGGCATGTTTTTGTAGGTAATAAAATATTTTATTTACATTATCCCTTTTATATGTCACGAAAAACCAGAAAAGTCATTTTTGGTGGAAAATAAAATCAAAACCGAGATTACTTAGGTCGAAAAAATATACGTCTGAAGTTGTATTGGAACATCGATCGTGAAAGCGAAGGCTTTTGGGGCTGAAATGATCTCGATTAGCGACCAGGAGACGAAAGACGCAGCGTGGGTAACTCTCGCACTATGTGGACTGATGGACATCATAGAAAAGATCATAGTAAAAACTTTAAATGGCGTTTCGATATTATATAGGGTGGGTTATTTTTGCACTTTTGAAACACGTGTAGAAATAAAAGTACAAATGCTATTTTGTTTATGATTTATTTACCGTAATTATCATTTACTAAAATTTATTTTTAAAAATTACATCTTCGAGATGTGCTCCGCCTCGCCGTTGGCCCCTTACTCTCACGGTTTTGGAGAAATCGAGTGTTACTATTTGCAAAAATTTTTGGCCCACCTTATACATAATTTATTTATTTAATATCATTAATGAAAGAGAAAAAATTTAAATGAATATATGTATTTTTCAAGCATTTATAAGCAATATTTTAAGTTAGAAAACATTGAGTGGATCCATAAATTTGTTCCTCGGCGTAATATGGATGCATTCTTCGACGTCATTCTGGGGCTGTCTTATCGACTTTACCAAAATGCGCTGCGATTTCCTTACCGTGGCAGCGAGGTATACCTTCCATTTGTAAATTTATTACCCTCTGGTAAAGGAGTAATGTTTTAAAAAAGTTTTTAAAACATTACTCCTTTTTACCTGACTTTCTGTCCAAATGACATTTGTAAATAACGCAGATTCGAGGGGGCAGGGCGCTGAAGGCGTATAGCCTTACACTTCCTTTAAGGTAGCAAAGCTCGAGGGGTCCCTAAGAAGCCTTCGTCTAGCCTACAGTGGACGGTTCATGAAATTATTATGATTAAGGATCCTCACGATGAGACCTCCTAGGCTGTCACTCGTCGATAACACCTTCTTAGCATTCCGTCTCAAAGGCCTCCGAGGAGGTCGAATCTTGACCTAGTCGGAAGTTATTACCTGGCCTACATTACTATCACTTCGGAAAACGTTAGCGCTGAGACAAGTGGAAGAACCTCCCGCAACGCTTCTATCTGGAATGATCGTACACCTATCCCCCGATTTACACGGTACATACGTTCCTGAGAAAAACGTGTAAATCGAATATTAAAATTTTTCAAATTAAAACCGTGTAAATCGAAAAGCTTGCAGAAAATGCATAATTTTGCTATTTAACAGTTGTGATTTTTTTCTAAATTTTTAAGTGTACACGGAAATAAAAATAAAATGCATTGACAAGTTAAAATATTTAATATATTACGGAAACACTGTTTTTTTTTTATTTAATTGCAATACATTGAACAGAAGAACAAAAAATGAAACCAAAGGTGTTTTATTATCCTTTATCACTGTCAGAAATTACTCTCATTCTTTTTGTCGGAATCGAAGGTTCAAATTCACTTTCATTACTCGAAGTTATTTGTGCCGATTCGATGTTTGAAGCAGATAATTTTTACATTGTGAGAGATGGTAATAAAATCGGTTATTAAAACAAAAAAAAACTTATTTGGAAAATCGTGTAAAAGCGAAAACGTGTAAAACAAGTACCGTGTAAATCGAGGGATAGGTATATTGTGGTAGGGTGTAATATTAAAATTCAAATATTAATGACTTCCGAAATAATAACATGAACCGTGATAAACATTCAAATTATAATTATCATTATATAAATATTGTTTACTCTGTCTATACAGATTTAATACTGTAAGAATTAAGAATAAAAAATATTAATATTACATGTCTCACAGTGATCACTTTATACAGATGATTGTAAATAAGTGTAAAGGCTTTCAATAATCCAATCAACCTGTATATATGTCGGCGTGAGCGTGTTGTAAAATCATATATTTATTGAAATCCATTGCAAGGTAAATAAACATTTTGTAAACACCTTATAGATGAATATTTTAAAGTACATTAGAAATAACATAAGGTTGTACTGAAATACTGAAGCTTTTTCTGGGAAATTGGTTATAGGTGCAAAAGCTTAAAGGGGTTTTTTTATGGCCCCCGCTATTGGAGGCCTCTCGTACCTCTAATTTGTTGGGACCAGGGTCTTTGTCTTCAAATAAATTCTTTAAATTTTTATCTTTATTCTTCACACACTTTCATTCTTCTCAATTTCTTTTGTTCTTACCTTTTTTCCTTCATAATATCTTTTTGTTCTTTCATTCCTTCTTGCTTTTATCGCCTTCCTTCCACCATCTTATTACTCTTAGGTGGCTAGGTAGCTTCAAGGGGTTGAATGTATAGTTTATTTTCAGCAAAAGGCTTCATAACTTTTACACCTATTTCTAATCATTCTTTTTACTGTAATGCGACAAATCAATAACTTCTTAAAAAGATTACAAAGACAGATAATAAATAAAATTGAATTTTATTATGTAGCATTCCGTGAGCAAATGTACTATACTATACATTCACATAAATCTTTTACATCTAACTGATCACCCTGTATATTTTTGTAATTCATATGATAAACTGACAACAGAGTGCGATATTTCGAAACGAGTGGTGAAATAATTAAGAAATTTTCTTGCAGGCGATGGCGGGATATGAATGTAAATGGAATATTCGATACAATAAAAACTTTGTACAATTAAAACGAATATGGTAACAGGTAATATGATTACCAGTAATAGCTCTAACGAGCGAACTGAAATATGCGGTAATTAAGATTTATTTATATATTGAAGTGCATCCTTTATAAATCTTAATTGTATTATTAATGGTAATTAGTAACAGGTGTAAAAGTTACAAAGGACAATGAACATTTTATTTGCTGTCAATTAATATATGCCTTTATAAAAATCAAGGATTTAGATTCAATCAAAAAGTTAACATAACAAAAAGTGTTTTAAAAAATTTTGTAATTAAATTTTAAAAATAATTAATTTTCAATATCTGTGCCGGCTGACTGTATCACCAAAATGTTATCAACTTGAATTCTAATGAAAAAAATATTTCAAAGCGATAACATTTACAGGGTGATCTGAAATAGGTGTAAAGTCTATAAAACTTTATGCTGATAAATGGTGTGTATATTCATACATGTAAATAATTTTATAAAATGTAGTTTTATTTTTCTTAAATGGCAACACTACTCGATCTCCTCACTCTTTTGTGACAACTTCCGGTGAGAGTGGTGGGGTTGAACCAACGTTTTGATTATTGAGTCGGGAGCTCGGTCAGTCATTCGATAACCATCGAAGTGATAAGTTGTCTAGTGGAAACTATGCTAGTTGGCAGATAAGAGTATTAAAAATGGATAAGTAAGAAAAGGACCAATATTTAGCCACTTCCGCATATGCAGTAGTAGTCGTGCAATAACCGCACCGCCCGCCAGCGGGCTGATAAATGCGTATGCGCCAAACAATGCGAATTACACAACTGCCACCGTTAATTCACTCAACACGTGTTTCACCCCTCCATGGGGCATCTCCAGGAGTCATGTTAAACCGATTAGTGCCAAACTCGGTGTGACTTGACTCTATATCAGCGGGCTGGTGGGCGCTGCACTTTGTTGCGCGACTACCACTATATGTGCGGAAGTGGTTAAATATTGGTCCTTTTTTTACTTAGGATGGACTTCCGCAAGGTAACGCCTGATTCCAATAAATATTAAAAGTGGAATAAAAGTTTTTACTGTGCTGTAAATTGGTATTTTTTTTTATATACATGTAAAGATTTTACATTTTACACTAATAAACAATCATCCTATACACATATATATACTAGAGAGCTTTGGATACTAGCTCGCACTTTATGATAGAAGAATAAAGCTAAAACTTAATAAAAATTTAATGAAAAAAAAATCTGTTATGAAACAACATGTAAATATTCTTGTTATATATTTAGTTTTAGTTATAAAGGATGAATATTTATTCATGTTAGTATCGCGGAGATGGGCGACCGCCTATCTCGGGCCGGCCCTAAGCATGAAACCTCGGGTAAGGTTGTATTAATATTGTTATTAGTATGCGAGAGGCTTTTGTTTCATGAATACCACGAAACGCCTTCACGAGCTAAGTTTCATAGGTAACGGAAAGACGAATCGTATTTTTTTATTTATAATTTCTATTGTCTATTGTTTCGAGGATGTTATCGCTGTTAGCCTTAAGGCTTTTAAAGCTTCGTCTGATATCAGTTCACGGAGCGGAAGGATCCGTGAACTATACTAAAAACTAAAGCATTCGTGTTTCAAAACTGCATTAGACTCTGCGATGGAGGTTGAGGCAGCTAAGAAAAGGCTTGCTTAGTCGTGTCAGTGTTGATGTTGGTGTAGTGCGTGTGGAGTGAGGATTAGAGGGCAGCGTGGACCGCTCGGCAATCTAAGGAAGGATACTGATCCTACCTCGGATCGTCCACGCTGTTAGCATTTCGAACGGTGAAGTGTGTTGTGCTTATATTATGTACATTGCACGCGTGTTTTCGTGCTGGAACGGACGTGACGACCCCACCCATAGATTCCCCTTCAGCCCTCTATATGGCCTGTGCGCTGTCACGTCAACCTGTTTATCCACTGGGCTGTATAATATTTTCTGTCGTCTGAATCTCTTTTCAGATTCGAACCCGAATCCTTTGAGCAACTGTGAGTTTGTCAATGTGAAACTGTGCCGTAGACACTTTCGTTTTAAGGCAAGAGTAGGTGGTTTATTGTTTCCCGAAAGCCTATAATAAATATTAACAAGATGTAATCATAAAAATAAATAATTGGAAGACTTTATATACTGTTGACACAGGTGTTTATAGAACCCGGAATGGCTATCGAAAAATAGCACGGCGCGAGGGAAGACCGCGTGGCGATCCCTGACCGGGAGATACCGCGGTCCCCCGTATAGCGCAGATGGCGACCACCGGGGGGGGGTAGTGGGGAGGAATCCCACATACCCCTGTCTTCCCCCCAGAGGCAGGGCATCTTGAATACCGGAAGATTTCCCCCACCGAAACAAAAAAAAGGTGTTTATAGAAAAAGTGCGAGGACAGTGGTTTTTGTGTGACATCACTGTGACGTCATTAGATTTGCCCAAACTTCAGTGAGCCGGAGCACCGGGCCGCGCTCGTGGCCGAGCTACCGATTGCATTATGCAGATTAGAAATCCGAAACTGTTATCTACACGAACGTTGCACCTCGGTTCAGCTGTCGCACGGTATAACACGGTAACCGAATATCTAACTATTTATTTAGTGTTTGATGAATAACAAAAAAAACAGGTTATTTAGTTTTGTTTTCGTCATCGTATATATATATATATATATTCATATGTATGTTAAAAGATATTTATTATATCGGTTATTAAGAAAAGGACCAATATTTAGCCACTTCCGCACATGTAGTGGTAGTCGTGCAACAAAGTGCACCGCCCGCCAGCCCAGAGTCTCTGTGTTTGGTACTAATCGGTCTAACATAACTCCCGAAGATGCCCCGTGGAGGGGTAAACACGTGTTAAGTGATTTGACGGTGGCAGTTGTGTAATTCGCATTGTTTGCCGCATACGCATTTATCAGCGGGCTGGCGGGCGGTGCACTTTGTTGCACGACTACCACTGCATGTGCTGAAGTGGCTAAATATTGGTCCTTTTCTTACTTAGGATGGACTTCCGCAAGGTAACGCCTGATTCCATTAAATGGTTATATTAATATTACAAACAGACAATCCAATTTTATTTATATAAATTGGTGAAGTATGAACATATCGACTTGGTTTTCAATGTAAATACGAAAGGCACATACCGTAGGCTGGCGTATTTTGGACTCAAATGCCACAGATTGTTTCCCCAAAAATTTCCGATAGTGGTGAGCTTAAACTAGGTATTGATTATGAATCTACAATCAAGAATATTAGACCCTAGACATTTGGTATAATTGTCGTATGTGAAAATGAGTCTAGCTTTATCCTACAGTGGACAATTGTTAAGGTGGTTGAAAAACATTGGACACAAGCCGCTTTCTTTTCGAAATCTTTGGCAGAGGATTTAGTCCAAAAGTGGTCATCTTACAGCTGATGATGATGATAAAGCTTGGGAATTAATTACTCTACTTACTGAATTGAGAATATTCGAGAAATTAAGTAAAAACTGATACGTTTGTTGTAGGCTTTATTGAGTGAATGCGCGGATCCTTCGTGGCTTTATATTTTAAATTAACACATTCCATCCCATGTGAGGGATACACGAACCCCGTGTACTTTCAGGACATTTGCAGTTCTTATTGAATAATAAAGGATATTTAAAGAATGAATTGTATGGTCGAATATAGATAACTTCACATCACGTATGCGCGTACGTAATGCGTATTAAAATTTATAATTTTTTTTCGCTAATTATAGCTTTGCATTATTAAAAAAGTGTAACTCATACGTCTTAAACTTTTTTTTTTTACTTTTAAAAGTGTGGGTTGATATACCCCATGCGGCCTGAATGGAAAATCTACAAAAATTGCCGTGGCACGAAACGTGTTAAGTACGCTACTATATAAGTGTTTTTACAAAATTTTATCAAGCGTCTAATATTTTTAAAAAAAGAATGTCAATTTGTATATCGCGCGAAATAAATCGTTCGAAGTTCAAATTCTAAAATCGGTATCGTAACACAATAAACGTTACCCTCTAAAAAATAATTTCTTTTCGAATTTTCGAGAACGGGAATAATTTCAAGTTAATGATACATTTTTTGGACGGGTTCATTTCACGCGCGACGGGACAGACACCGATCGAGGGGACGTCGACGCAACGTTACGACGAAGGGGTAGCATAAAAAGCAAATATTTATTTTCTTAAATCCAACCAGGTATCGAATTCAATTCTAAAATAGATAGCATACAATACTTTTACACTGGTTGTCTTATAATTTGATGTTTCATAAGTAGCAGAAAAATTTACACTAACAAATATCGAAGCAGAACGTATAAAGTTCATCTAATCGTAACTAGATGGCGCTAGCAGTCTTTTAAAACGCGCAATGGTTTTTGCAATATTGGTTACATACATTTTTGTCTGATGATTTGAATCCTCCTTAATAGGTAATCGAGCAGTCCACGCTGCCTTCCTATTCACACTCCACATTCATTACACGAACAGCAACTCAGATTCGACCAGGTAAGCCTCGTCTTAACTGCCTCATCCATCAGAGTCTCTAATGTAGGTCTTGAAACCCGATTGCTTTAGTTCACAGACCCTTCCGCTTCGTGAACTAATTTCTGATGAAGCTGTAAAAGCCTTATTGCTAACAGCAAAAACATCTTGAAACATTACAGATTTGAATCCATTCGTAGTCGTCTTCACTGACTATATCTTTGAACGCTTATGTAAATGTGCTATCGGAACCTGGCATTTTAAAATTTCCAATAGCACCATTTGAAAGCGGCTGAGATCCAGGATCTTCCGACAGCCTTAATAAGGTCGTTTGCTTATGTCGCGAAGAGATGTGCTTAAGTTATATTGAAAAGAGCCGTTAACAACGATACGTTTAAACCTTTCATTAATTTATATAAAATAATTTAAGTAAGTCTTAAGTTAACGTAAACTTAACTTACACGAACTTTCCGTTTGCTTAAGTAAACTTGTATGTATCTAAAACATACATAAACTTAAGATTTGTGTTATTTCTTAATTTTATCAACTTTATAGTATACTAGCTGATCCCGCAAACGTTGTTTTGCAAAAATAATATTTTTAATTTTCAATTTAAAAATAAGGGTTGATCGTAGAGGGGTGAAAATTTAGGGTTGTATGTATTTTTGTATGTTGTATCATAAAAAAAATAAAAACAAAAAATTTCGTCAAAAAAAATGTTAAGGGTGAACAACCCTTATCACTTAGGGGTCTGAAAAATAGATAGTAGTCGATTCTCAGACCTCCTAAATACGCATATAAAATTTGGTAAAAACCGGTCAAGCCGTTTCATAGGAGTTCAAGTTCGAACACCGTGACACGAGGGTTATACATTAGGCCAGTGTCGTGACTGCGTACGCCAAATGCGTCAAGCTACGCCTGTCACAAGGATCACTGAGCGGTTATTGAGACCCTGTCCGTTTCCCATTGACGTCACTTCCGGAGCCTAAGCGCCGAATAAGGACCTACCAATTACATTGGACATTCTAACTTAGACGAAGTTAATAGTGCCTTCCGTGTTTTGATTTTAAACTGTATTTATTTAGGAGTATAAATCTACCTTACTTCTGGGAGAAGTTAATATTACATGGGATTTCTACTAAGTAAAATCCCCCATAGTTTAGTATTTTTTAACTTATGTGCCATGCCCCAGCTTAGCCTTTCTAAAATTCTTATGCCCCCTGTGTAACATAAATATAAATATATATTTATATTAAAGCGAAGTGGTTAAATCGAGTCCACTTTCGAATTGCCTCAATGTGGGGGCGAAAGTGCCACTTTAGTAGATAGTCTTTTTTTTATTAATTCTAATTAGTATCGCTAGTGTTTTTTTTTACAGTATTTATTTTTCGCTTAAACTAAGACAGTTGGGAGAGGGTTGCCGCTATTTGATACGGATCTTTCTTCTCCCAGCTGCGAGGCACGACAGCGTTTTATAATTTTTCTTACACAATTTTCTCTTATGGGTAAGTACAGCTAAAATTTATATATATTAAAAATACAATTTGGAATACTCAATTACATATTAGTTGCTACATTATTTTATTTCAAGTCGCTGCCCAAGCGCTACAGACCGTTAAATGCCTTGAGATTTAGGACAATGTGCCGGGCCAACTCATCAAAAGATTCTGCAGTAGATTTTTTCTTGAGAAGGTTCAGCAAGCTGAACGGAGGTATACTAAGGTTTTAATATAAGGTCACGAGGTTACGTCTTTTGGATGCGAATCGGTAGGAGTGTCTGAGTAATTGATCAAAAGTCTGTACTGTGGAGTCATCACATGGGCAAGTCTCATTGTCGATTATTTTAAAACTGTGCAGGTACTGCAAGCAGTACCCGTGCCCGCTTAGTAGCTGTGTCAGATGGAAAGATGTCTTGATTAATTTTCGCAGTTTGTTTATGTCGGTGAGTTTCGAAAGGAGTCCTATGGTATGTCGACCCTGAGCCGAGCTCTCGTATCTAGCCTGCCAAATGCGGTTGTGTTCAGCGCGGATTGCGCTCTTCACGAAGCTCATCGGGAAGTAGACAGTACCACCCCCATAGTACCACGCCCATATTAAATAAAGACCAGTTGAAAGCGGTATGTATCCAACGTTTCCCTACGAACTTATATTTTTTGGAGGAATCCAGAAACCTTATGTGGATGACAATGAAAGAGTTGATACTGTGATCAAAAAGTAAGATGACTTTGTTTATACAATGTAAATTCTTTATTTATTCTTCCATATCAATTTCATCACCTTCAAAGTAATTCACGTCCGATAAAAGGCACTTTTGCCTTCACTTTGAGACTTCCAGACCTTCGATTCAGTTTTCATCTCCTCAGTGATGTCAAAACTGCTTCCCCGCGTTGGTCTTTTGAGTTTGCTGAATAATCAGAAGTCGCACATAGCTAAATCAGGCGATACGGTGTATGGGGAACGTTACGTGTAGTTTTTTCCAAAAACAATTCGCGAAGAACCATTGCATTGACATCGATCAATCAATACTTGTCATGTGATACACAAAAGATCCTTTAAATGATTTGATCTGAGCTAAATAATATTCCAACTGTTGATGAACAGATACTAGACAAGCTAGGAAAAAAGTAACCTCAATTTTTTATCAGTTGTATAATTGGCAAGTTAAAAAAAATATAATTTTTTTTTTAAATATGTCTATAGAAAAATTATTTTATATACAACGGCATTATAAAAATTATGCTTCAGCATCACGATAGACTTCAGTTAAGTGTTTGTGATGAAGTTTCATGTAATTATTTTCAATTGATTTAACGATTTCAAACGTGGTGTTACTAACTACATGACTTTGTATATAGTATTCTATAATGCAACGTGTAAACTAACGCGACAACAACAATATTCCGGAGTAGCTTCAGTAAATAAATTAGTAATTTTAATTAGTAGTCGCAGGCTTCGATGAGGCGGTAATGTGCAATTTGGGGGTATATGAGGTCGTTGGTTAACTATTCAGAAGGCCGCGTGGGCGGGCGGGCGGCGTAGTGTGTTGTTCTAATTAACACTATGATTAAACGTCTTGGAGCCTCGCAATGATGGCTCTTCACTAACTCGCGTACTAACCTCTTTACTTATTCATCTACTCATATATATATGATTATTAACTTTGTATTTACACTGATCACTTTTGTAACTTAAAACTGTGTAACTTAAATTAGAAAGAATATTGTTACAAGGTGACTTCCACATTTGAACATAAGCCTTTCACATATATTTCCTATACAAACGATTGGTTAACATAGTATTCGTATTAAGAAGATAGGTTTTAGGTTCGATTTTCGTGAAACACTATATATTGTGGTGAAAAAAGTGTATCGGCTCAGTCCTCCCACAAATTTTTAAACAAATCGGCTATAGCGCATAGCACAATTGGAGACATTTCGTACAACCCTGTCTTATATACGTAGGAACAATATTTTTCAATAAATTTTTCACAGGCTATCTAATTTTCTTTTTCATCTTTTATCTTTCACAGTATCTTTCACACGTTTTTCTTTTATACGCCACATTTTCTATCATTCCTTTTCATACTTTATTTCATCATTGCCTTCCTTTTGTTTATTAAATTATTATAAACTTCAATATTGCATTTACATTTTTAATGCTTAATTAAATTATTATTACAATGTTTCAGTTTCTCTACTTGATCTAACTCTACTAGTATTTGTTACCCTTAATTAAGTTAACAACACTTTATGTTAGAGTAGCATACAATGCGAGTACAAGGTACTGCTTACGTAACACCATCTCAATTACGCTTCAGTTTGTGTAATCTAGTCGGGTGTCCGACTAAGAGGTCGCTATTCAGGGTGAAGCTCGTTCAATTTCCTTCAAGGTAAAGCCTCATCGCGCTCTACATAACAAAGCGTGAGGTTTATGTCGGTCGGTCACGCCTGGGCTCACGCAGCCACTAATCAAGGCCTCCGCGGTGAAGCTCCTGTCTCGTGATCGATATGCAAGTACTTGACAATATATTCACGGATTACCAGTGTAAATGTATACGTGAATGCTTGTTAACAAAGGCTCTTACAGATGTTAATATTATACTTCAACTAGCTGATCCCGCAAACGTTGTTTTGCAAAAATTAAAGTTTTTAATTAACAAATGGTATAAGGGTTGATCGTAGAGGGGTGAAAATTTAGGTTTGTATGTATTTTTGTATGATGTATCATAATATAATAAAAACCTAAAAAATTGTCTAAAAAATTAAAAATAAAATTTAGGGGTGGACCACCCTTATCACTTAGGGGTATGGAAAATAGATAGTAGCCGATTCTCAGACATACTGAATACGCATGTAAAATTTGGTAAAAATCGGTCAAGCCGTTTCGGAGGAGTTCAAGTTCGAACACCGTGACACGAGAATTTAATATATTAGATTAGTGTAATTTTTTTTAAGTAGCGTATACGATACCACTGTATATATATTACAATACACCCCCATGTAATATCTAAAAATTTTTGTAATACCATAAAAGACCTTACGGAGTTTGTTTAAGGTTCTTCTCAAATGTGGAAACGTATGGAATCGTCGCAGCTTTAAATTAAAGAAGGACATTATATAAGAATTCAATTTGATTGCAATTTCTATCAAGGATTCTTCTGGAATTCTTCGCTGACGTCTGCGTATGGTCACTTATAATGTTAGAATATGTGGATAATGACATAAATAAAGAAGTAAATATTGTACAGGTAACTTATTATTTAAATTAAGTAGATGATAATATTTACGAATTTAGTTCATTAAAAATATTTCTGCCATTTGTTTTATGCTAATTAGATTTGTGAATCAGTAAAAAAATCTGCTATTTATTTAATGCTATTTAATTTCGTGAATCTATTAAAATATTACTACTATTTATTTTATGTTGTTTAGTTTTGTGAACCTGTAAAAAAATCTGCTATTTGTTTTATGCTATTTAGTTTTGTGAACTCGTTAACAATATTTCTGCTATTTATTTTAAAATATGGTTTCTGAATCTATTAAAAAATCTGCTATTAATTTTATGCTATTTATTATCGAGAATCTATTAAAATATTACTGCTACATGTTACACAATCGCTTTGTAAATCTTATAAAAATGTTTGATTCAATTCAATTAATACAATTGCCTTTTGTATTTATAAAAAAATTTCTGTTATATATTTTATTATTGTACAATAGATTTGTGAACAACTTAGTTTCGTGGATCTATTAAAATATTTCTGCTACATGTTATTATTGTACAATAGCTTTGTAAATCTATTAAAAATATTTAATTCAATTTAATTAATATAATTGCTTGGTGTACGAGTATTTATAATAATATTTCGGCTATATATTTTACTATTATACAACAGATTTGTGAACATATAAAACATAGCTGTGCTATTTATTTTATGCTATTTAGTTTCGCGAATCTTTCAAAAATGTATCTGGATTATTATTTTACAATTGTATAATAACTTTCGAGAGTAAAACAAAACACTTTGATTTTACTACGTGTATCTGGTTAGTTTATTTATTTCTTTTCCTTTTCTTTATGTTGTACAACATAGCTTATTATGTGAGACAGATTTTAATAAAAACATGTTTTAAAATGCTACAAGAGTCTAAAGAAATTTGTCAGGAATTCCGTTCGGGGATCGGATGGCTTGCATGCAAAGTTCGCCGGTACAAATTGTGGAACGAATTGTCTTATTACAACCAACGCAATTCCAACTTCCGAACAAATGAGCGAGCGCCGGTCCAACTGTGAGGGATTTATTACTAACTTTGAATCAGTTCCTGTACTTTGCGACGATCCACCGAGTTCGCAAGTTACGTAATAAATGCTATCCATTACGTGTATGCGGAACGACGATAGCCCAACCATTACCGACTAAATTGCGTTCTTCGGTCGCGAGTTCAAATCTAGACAAGCGCTTTTTTTTAGATTATTTTACATAAGGTGCTTGCTTTCGGTTGAAGTTAAGGCTGTTAGTTTTGGCAATTCACAGCTTCACTGGAACTGACTTCACCGGAACTGAGTTCACGGAGCGGAAGGGTACGTGAACTTAAATATAAAACAGAAGTTAGACGCATTCTAGTTGTACGATGACGTTCGAACGTAGTAAACCGCTCTACCCGAGTAGAGCTGTGTAGTGTTGATGTTGTGTATATGCTTGGGACGGCTGCGTGGACCACAGGCGAGCCAAGGTTGGATCCAGATCCAACCTCGGTTCGCCCACGCTGTTCGCGGTTAGGAAGCGGGCGGCCCTAAGAACAGATGTTGTGGTGTGGTGAGTAGTGTTTTGTTAATGACGCGATGTCCTGTGAGGAGAGTTGCAGGTGAAGTGGTTGTTGGTGCTGTGTGGTTAGTGCTGTGAGTGTCTGCAACGGTTGTGGTGTGGTACATGTCCGGTGGGAAATGTGATGGGCGTGAGGAGTACGTCTTTGGAACGTTTCTTGACCTTTGCTGAGGTACGGGGGGAGTAGCGATAAGCACTCGCTATCAGAGGGTTTGGTAGACGCCGACTCAAAATAAGTCTCTGAGCAAGTCTTAACGAATTTTTTGATCGTTAGGAGTTTGAGGTCGCTGTGAAGATCTACATTGCTCTGATACCACTCCGCTCTGGTGGCTGTCCGGGTGAAGGTTTTGGAGCGTTTGTAGTGATTTGAAAGCGGTTGCTTTACATCAGGCGGAGGAAGGAATCCACTTTTCATTTTTATGTTAAATATCGTTTAGTATTCATTAAATATTTACAAAATAATTGCCGAGTGCTGTTATTATATAATAAAGAATAAAAAAGAGAAGTGAAATAGATATGTTTATTCGGAAACGTCGTTTCATCATATAGATTATATATATCAGGATCGTAGCACTTGGCACGCGTATTTATATGTGATCAATTACGACGTCATAACTCTGGTAAAGTACTTTAATTTTACATTCTTCTTTCATCTTTTACAATAATTTTCTTCGCGTTTAAATTGTCTCCAGTGTGTCGCCTTTCTTCTTTCATCTTCGTTCGTAGACCACGGTTTGTTAAATTATCGAAGCTTTGACTCAATTATTTCTAGTTATAACTATTGTATTGTCTTTTTATACTAAACATGTACTGCATTATTTATGACTAACTTAAATTTTCTCAACCCTTTCTGATTTACTTCTGAATGTTATTATTTTCTAATATATATTATACTATGAGGAGACATTTGTTGTGGCATCCTTTCAAGGTTTTACAACTAAAAGCATTCATCCTGTATATCAAGTAAAGGAGTCGTATCACAGCGTCAATGTTGATCATTCAATTTGATCTTCATTGAATTGAAATTTTGAGCATAAATGTAGTCTTTTATTTCAACGTAGCAATCAAGATGCTTTGGGGTCAATGCCCTAGTCTTACATCCAGTATTAAAAGCCTTATTAACGTCTTTAAATGTAAAATGTAATTAATGAAAAATATTAGCACGCTATAAATAGCAGACGCTATTTAACGAGCTTAATAACCGTACCGTGAACGCTTTAACAGCTTATTAGCTATTTGTAAACGAATGACTACGTTTTTGCTATTCAATAGCAATAGAAGTCGACTCCTTATGTTTGTTTATCTTGTTTGATATAAAGCGCACTCGGATATTCCCGGCTAAGAGATGGTTCCTTAATAAACTTTATTAGTGGCATCTGCTGTATTGTTTATTTACTCAGGGAGTTCATTTTAAATATAACTTCTTGCTTTTCATTCATTTTATTTAACTCTCTCTCTCTCTATATATATATATATATACATTTATATGTATATATAAGCATATATATATATAGACAGACATTTTGTATGTATGAAAGAAATGAAAAGAAATGAAACAACAAAGATAAATTTATACCACGCGTCTAATGTGTTTTTCTATTTATAGCTCTCTGTAATGTTTTATACCGTTCGTTTGGGATTTTATTTTGTAAATTGCAACATTCAAACTGTATTAATTTAGAAATACACTGAGAAATAATTTGATTGCCACTTATGAATGAAAAAGCTATTTTTAATTACTGAATCTCTGCCAATATAAAAATAAATGACTTACTAAAATTTTGTTCATATTTTTGCGATTTAAATCTATTTATATATAAAAATGAATGTTTGTCTGTATGTCCTTTATATAATCTTAAACTATGCTTTTGATCATGTGATGATCTTAATAAAAGTTATTATGCATGAGCCCACGAAGGTTTCTGAGTCGGTATGACCAATTTTCGACAGATAGCGCCACTGTCATACCAATGAATTTCATGTATTGCCGTGACAGTTCATGCCGATTCGAATTAAAACGAAAACAGAGAACTGAATTGACATTTCAAGTTATGGGTGATATAAGAATTTACGTAGATTGTGAAATTCGTGTCTTACATAATTAGAATTAAAACGAAAAAAAAAACTAATTATTTATTTTTGGTTAAAATCGACGCGGACAAAGTCGCGGAGCACAGCTTGTATTTCATAAATATAACATTATTACCGTGGATTTCGCTTCTAAGCTCAAAAAACGAGTACAACCTCGATTCGATTCTTTTTCCGTTGACGAAAGGGCTTGTTATTCATCAACGTATTAAATCAATATACTATCAAATGTATATGGTAGATGTATTACAAGTAATAACTTATCTAAACTTATTTGCTCAACGTGCCGTGAATGCTCGGGAGTTATCTATGTAAGATCTTACATAGTCCAGCGAATTTCAAGTTTAAGTGGTCACCAGTGGACTGATCATATGGCACGCAAAACGGACGTCCCCTTGGGGTCTGGTTTCTTAAATAGAATTCACCGGAAGGCGCATTGCAGGACCTCTATTCAGAAGGTGGACAAACTACCTTAAAGTGGTTGGATTCAGGACCTATTGGTAATCTTTAATGGGATCAGGCGTTACTTTGCGGAAGTCCATCCTAAGTAAGAAAAGGACCAATATTTAGCCACTTCCGCACATGCAGTGGCAGTCGTGCAACAAACTGCATCGCCCGCCAGCCCGCTGATAAATGTGTATGCGGCAAACAATGCGAACTACACAACTGCCGCCGTCAAATTACTCAACACGTGTTCCACCCCTCCACGGGGCATCTTCAGGAGCCATGTTACACCGATTAGTGCCAAACATATGTATCTGCATAACCACTGTATGTGCGGAAGTGGCTAAATATTGGTCCTTTTCTTACTATTGGTAATCTTTGTGGTAGATTTTTGTTCATCAGTGGACCTACTGTTAATGAAATTATGAGGATAATAAACAACTGTAATGTTTTTATATAATGACGAACATCACACTTATTATTTAAAGGGTGATTGACCTTCGTCATTTACCAAAAAAAAAAAAAAAAAAACTTGAGAAGTAAATTGATACCTCTCTCCGGGCGATCAGTGGTTAGTCTAATGTGAAACCGAAACCCGTCTAATCTCCCGCCAGGGGATATCAATACGAACCGGTTTGGGTTCGATCCCGAGACGCGGGAAGATGAACCTTACAGCCATTACAAGAGCGTATCCATTACACAACTATATTTATTTTTAAATTCGATATTTAAATAGAGCTCCCGACTTTATACAGTGTAAATTGTGTACAGAATAATTGTTTATAAATGTTAATTATTTACAAAGATGAATATATATCTCATTCGACAGCAAAAAGTTTTTAATATTTTACACCAATTCCCAATCACCTTGTAAAGGTTGCCAGTATGAAATGTTTATTTTTTTTTTCAATGTAATACGACAGGTCAATAATATTTTTCAGTACAAAATCTACGGGGAGACATAGTAAGAAATAATTAATTTTGATATATAGTGATGCGAATTAAAAAAAAAAACGCTTTTCTACTTTTACTATATATTATCATTACGATATTTATTATTTTTGATCCGAGTGGATGTACAGTATATTATACTGACTGCAAATAAGCTATGCATACACCCATTCAAAGGTTTTACACCTATAACCTATCAACCTGTATATCTCGGAAATTTTTATCATGGATCTTTTCCCATTGAATTTTAGCATTCAACCAAAAAGTCTGTATTACTAACTTAAATATAATTAAATAAAAACAAGGCTTTGTTTGTTATTATTATTAAAATAATAACAATAACTGTTCTCGCAGAATTTGTATTGCCAGAATTTATTGCCTATATAAGTAAAAATAAATTAATTTTACTTATTTCAGTGTGATCACTTTATACAAGTTGATTGGAAATAGGTGTAAAAACTTAAAAGGTTTTAATCTCACAAACGTAATAATTTTTACATTTGAAAAAATATATGATACATATTTCTTTCTGCTTTAAACTGTTTTGCTGTCAAATGAAGTATACATTCAACCGTTGAAAGCTTTTACATATAACTAATCATACTGTATAGTGATTAGTCATATAAAATGTCATAATTTATTCGATCAAACCGGTCAAGATGTTCAATATAGAATCGATTTATAAATTGTAAACGTCACAACTAAATCGTGAGCTTTTGTGCTTTCGACGTCAAGAACAACAAGTGTGGAGAATCGATAAATACAAAGATTCTTATAGTCAACTGACCTCTTTAGGTTGAAGTAGACGATTTGAAAATTCTTTTATATCCACCTTCACTATTAACATGTTAGACTAATGTATACACTAAGAGCTTGTATAGTTAAATGTATAATGTTGTTTAATAGGCAGGCTTAGTGCTGCAGCTATATATATATATATATATATATATATATATATATATATATGTATATATATATATATATATATATATATATATATATCATTGAACCTCCTTTTTGAACTTATACCAGTTTGATGACTCGCTAATGTTGAGAAATAAAGAATGAACGAAGTCAGATTTAGACATTGAATTTTAAAGCAATTATATGTAATTGTGTTTTTTATAATTAGAATTTGTCTGCGTAGACTTGATTGTGCGGTGTTCGCGAGTAGAGTGTTTGGGTAAATGTTTTCTTTATCAGCATAAGGCGGAGTGCTCGTAGAGGCGTAGGGCTAATTGAAGGTCCGGTTTAAAGGATTACCACAACACTTCCGTAAAACAGCCGCTCGACAATCACTTTGTATTTTCTGGTTAATTTTACTGTTTCGTGTTGGGTTTGTTAAAGAAATATTATTTTTAATTAACCAATAAGTTTTATTTTCGACACGATAACACTTCTTCTACAGAAAAAAAAAATTCTGATGAAATTAATGTTTTATGTTTATTTTATTGTGAAAACAAAGATGTATACATATCGCCGCTTCTACCGAAAAAAAATGATAAGTCTGAAAATTCAACTTTTCGGGAGTGACAAAAACTATATATTGGATATATCTCAAAAGTTGACACATCATGATTTGAAAGCGATTTTTATATCGTACAGTCTTTAAATATTTTATTTCAACGAAAACCAGATGATCACGTGGTAAAAACTGCCTTAAGCCTGCCAGAATTCCCAAGAGGGAGAGGGCGCCCAAAAGCTACGTGGTGGTCTAATATCGGAAAGGAACTGGAAACCCTTCAACTTGATGCAGAGACAACCCAGGATAGAGTGGCCTGGCGCAAATTGATAAGGAGACCCGACCCCAAATAAAGAGAAAAGGGAAGAAAGTAGAAGACAGTCTTTAAATATTTACATTTGAAATTTTTTATAGAAAAAAAAGTTTACATATCTCCGCCATTTTTAACCAGAAAATTGTGGAAAAAATTGACAAGGTGTATTGAAACTCGTATGTTATATTTAACCCTTTCAGTACGCAGTACGTTCCGAAATGACGTTACTGAACCGGGCAATGCGCCGCGAAGTGTACACATTGCATGGCGGTAAGCTGATGTTCGAATTTTCTCATTTGTGTTACATATTTAAAGATTTTAATGGTATATTAATTAAAAATAGAAGTTAGGATAATTGTTAGTAATTTATTTAGCTGTGATAAATCTTATAACAGGGTTTACACATAATTCCAGATTACAAGGTGGATTCCGGCTAACTCTGAACTTGATGCCTCGATGCTCTGCAGGTTGAGGGCTGTCAATAGACTTTGCTATTTTTGAAAAGTAAATGGGTTATTGGCTTTAATTTTATTTAATAAACTACTACCAGTTTCGGAGCGTAATTACTCGACAGTTACGTTTTTGAACGCAAATTTTATATACTTCGATGTAACCACAAGGTTACTTTAGGTAATGATCCAAGGTACATTATTATTCACGTACCAACACCGGCATCACGTCGGCCCCGTTATCCCGGACAAACAGACTGTCGTCTGATTAAGCGGCTGTCCCTGGCTGTTTATAATTAGTCCATCATAAAGTATGTGTACTTATGCAATTATATACAAGTTACATTCTAATTAAAGTCGTCTGTGCTTTACTCGTCTTGAATTCGAATACAGAATACATATGATTACTAGCTCGGCCTGTGACTTTGCCCACGTGCAATTTAAGAAAGAAATTATTTAGTTTTCCGTTTAATTTTTTTTTCTATAATAAAGATAGTCTATGTTACTTCTTATAGCTAGCTATGTGTTAATATATATCCCGTGAAATACGGTCCAGCCATTTCAGAGATTTGCCGGAACAAACATACAGACAAACCAAATTTATGTAAAATTTTATTTTGGTTTATTAACCGTATATACATTCATATAAATGTAGGTAGTATGTTTACCAAATCAAGAATCTATTTCTTTAGCTATAATATAGATATAAAATACATACACAGTACAAAGGTGATTGACAAAGAAAATTTTACACCTGAAATCAACTAAATTATGATAGAGAATAACAAAATTTTCAGTCTTCTCTTCAGCCGAAGGACACTTACTATAAGGCAGAGGTCTCTCTCAAAAATTATCACGATGACAGGTCCTTCGCTGCATGCATCTTACAGATGAGCAATTCTTAGAGCTATGTCAGCCATTTTGGTTCTTCTGCGGATTTCCTCATTTCTAATTCGATCTGGCAGCGAAACTCCGTTGTTCTTTGGGTGACCTTGGGCTTTCTTATGAGGCACGCCGTAAGTGATCACGTTTCGAAACCGTATGTCATCACCGGCAACACATGACCAAAAACCTTCGTTTTCAAACATTGCGGTGAGATTTCGAAGCTTCCCAAACGCAGCCCATCCGAGTTGGATCCGACGAGTGATCTCTTTCTTAGACTGTCACTCTGGATTTGAGAAGCTGGACGGTTTGCATGTAGTGTACAAGCAATGATGAAAGATTACAGTTGTTTATAATATCTAATGGAATCAGGCGTTACCTCGCGGAAATCCATCCTAAGTAAGAAAAGGACCAATATTTAGCCATTTCAGCACATGCAGTGGTAGTCGTTCAATGAAATGCACCGCCCGCCAGCCCGCTGATAAATGCGTATGCGGCAAACAATGCGAATCACACAATCGCCACCGCCAAATTACAAATTATAAATATTGGTCCTTTTCTTACGTTTATAATAACCTCTTTGAAATTAAAACTTGTTTGTAAAGCGGCGCGTCTCGTGCGCTCAGCGGATATCTAATTAATTTTAAACCGCTCATACGGTGCTAATTATTTGGTACACTATCAAAGTCTTGCGTATGTTCGGAGGCAGACGGCGTCTGTTTAACTTGGCGCGAGTACGTATCTATTTGGGAGGAACATTGCAAATGATATAATTAAGTTTGCTATGTCTTTAACTATCTTATAATGAATTGTTAAAATAATACGTTGCGTAACCTTGATTTCGCTTGGTATACGCTCGCGAAACCTGGTAGTTGGACCTGGGTATCTTGGAGGAAAAAATATAACAGTGTGTTTCCTTACACGTAGTTGTTTGTGATGATAAACGGGTTATAAGACTGTTGTAATGTGACTTCCTGTGACATTGTTATGATTTAAAAAGAGACAGTGGAATTGGGTCGCCAGAGGAGACATATTCCAATCAGAGTAGCCATCTCTTGTCTGTTCAACTAGTAGGTGTGCTAACCACGCCGGGTCCACCGGCTGGTGGTTCAGCCAGAAAATTTCGGCTCCAACTGCCACAGTTTGTACAAGTGTGCCAACTGCAACTTCAGACAGGCAATTCTTCGAGCTACGTCAGTGATATTGTTATTAAAAATATATTTTAAAAACTTTTAAGTTAAACGGTTTTTTGATACCCAAATTTTGGTGGTTGTGGAAAAATATGTACCTAGTCCGCCATATTGGAACGGCGTCCATCTTGAATTTTAAATTTTGACATAATCATCGTATTTTACTAGTGTAGCCCTTTCATTTGATACCCATATTGAAGGGGTTAAGGAAAAATATGTAATCCGCCATTTTGTATCGGCGGCCATCTTAGATTTATAATGTTATTGATTTTATTGTATTATATTGTAATCTAAATTTAATGCGTGTACCAAATTTCAGATTAATCTGACATCGGGAAGGTGCTTAAATTTTAATTTCTGATTTTGATCAAACAAATTCCGTACGGGTCGAACTAAATAAAACCGTTTAAAAATGAAAGAATTGGCGTCTAAAACACTACTTTTAATGTGATGCTAATGGTTTACATTATGTTTTTTAATAAAATTATTTTTATAATTTAAACACGTATTTACACCGGAAGACAAAGAAAAACGAATTTTATATACGGAACCCTTTAAAAATATTAAAACACCCAAAAAATTCCGGAACAATTTAATTCGCGAATAAACATCCCGGGGAAAGGCCCGCCGCGCAAAGCGCCGGACCAATATTAGACAAATGTCAACAGAGGAGGTAAATTAGTTTTCCAGTTTGTTCCCGAATTTTCATACAACACTTCATAATTTCCCAGCATAACAACGTACGGGTTTGTTAGCTTAGCCGATACCGCGCCGTCTCGTGCGAACTATTATCATGATTTTATTAACTCCGTCTGTTTGTTCGGTGAATTTTATGTTTATTTTTTGTTTTACATTTTAATTATCTGGTCTTTACTGTATGTAGAATCATAAATTAGTTCCTTGGACGAAAGAAACTCACCTACATATCACGGCAGATTCGCAAGTTGATGTGTCAATGACCTATGTGTTATCAAGTGGAACAGATATCCCAGACATTGAGGTTTTGGAGAGAAGATCACGAACTTACAAGCGTTTACAAAGCCTTCACGACCAGCATCCAGCTATCTCCTGTGATCTTAAGCATGTCGGATATACACTTAGTGTCGACCATGTCGTTAATATAATAATATATTTACACCTTATTATATTTATTATTTTAGAGATTAAAAATAAGAAAAAATTCGTTTACTCAACATTGAAACTTTTAACAGAACTGATTATCTAGTTATTTTTAATCTTTTTAATTTTTAACTTTACTCTGCTTCGTAAAGTGTTATAATTGTGCTGAACAAGCAGAAAGACACTCCACAACAACACATGTTTTATTTATTTAACAACATAGATTTATACATATACACTATATCAGATATAGCCTAAATGTAATCAAAATCAGGCGACATCACTGTCAAGGATTCTTATCATTATTTATTCCGTCAATTTATTTTAATATGCATCTTGAATTTAGTTAATGGTAGTCCAAAAATGTTTTGTGGAATTTTATAAAAAAATCTGATTTCGTTTATTACAAATCAGTTAGAGAATTCGCAATCGAAATTTTGTTACAACCAGTTTTTCACGGTGTCTTGTAAATACACTATGGATGACCCCTACGTTTTTTAAATTATTATTTTATATATATATATATATATATATATATATATATATATATATATATATATATATATATATATACATATATATATGTATATATTTACAAATAACACTAACTGTACTGTGATACTTTAAGTTCGCGGACCCTTCGCTTCGTGAACTCAGCTCAGATGAAGCGTACATCAACAGAAAATAAGTGTACAATGAAGTGGTCGATACAAAAATTTAATTTTCGCGGTTTGCGTGCTGAAATCACACTGGCTGCCCAGTGCTGGAAAAGTGTTTTCTTTTTTATCTACGCTCACTCCTGTCCCACAGACAGAGACACATATATTGCTAAATGTAACGTATATATTGTTAAATGATTGATCTAATTTAAATTATTTTTTGATTGTGCACTTATACATCTACCCTCTATTTATAAATACGATCGTATTATTTCATCACAGTGTTTAAAGTGATGGCAATCGTTATGATTTAAGTGCGAGTATTCTTGTAAGTGTTTGTTAATGTGATGAGAAAAATAAACATTTAACATTTTTAAACTATTTTTTACGAAATTTCTCAACTATTATATCGCATTTATAACCTTTTGTTTCATTTAAATTGTCAAATTACAAGTTGTTATTGACTTTTACACACACACACACACTATTAATAATATATATATATATATATATATATATATATATATATATATATATATATATATATATATATATATATTAATTCTAATTTGTATCGCTAGTATTTTTTTACAATATTTATTTTTTACTTATACTAAACGCAGACAGTTGGGAGAGGATTGCCGCTATTTGATACGGATCTCTCTTCTCCCAGCTGCGAGGCACGACAGCGTTTTATAATTTTTTACAATTTTTTCTTACACAATTTTCTCTTATGTGTAAATACAGCTAAAATTTATATACATATATATATATATATATATATATATATATTTGGAATAGTAAATTACATATTACTTGCTACATTATTTTATTTCAAGATATATATATATGTTAAACACGGCTACATGAAAAGCAGGCCGTGAAACGTTTTTAAGAATCTCTTAATTATACGGACGACGCATTAATCTCGGTACGTCTTAATCCTCTTTGTCTGGATTTTCATAAATTAAAACCTTAAAAATCTGTCTGCATTTTTCACTTTATTGAATTATTCAAGCTAAGAATTAGCCGGGACACTTGTAATTAATGGCAATTCCAATATTAAGTTCCAAATTGGGCAAATCCTAAAAGGCCTCTCGGGTCGTCGGAGTGTGGCGGCTGAGTGCCGACGTCTGATAGACTAATCCGGGGCTTTTTATCTCGGCCGGGGAGTCCCCGGACGGGGTGACGTGTGCTCTACTCTAGTAATAAAGTAGCCAACGGGAATATCGGGAATTAGCCACCGCCTAGAAAGGAACGGAGCGAATTAATATTACTTTGTCGAACCTTTTGTTACTGTCAATGCTAGTGTAACAAATGCCTTGGACTTCTATACTTAAAAATTCCGAATTGAATTTATTAAAACGCGTATTGCTTGTATATAGGTCTATGACATATACCTCCTTCATAGATTTCAAATAAAAGCGGTTGAGATATACACACGGTATGTGAATAGCCTGACTTCAATTGTGATAAATGAATAAAAAAAACATTTACATTGTACAGAAATATATATTTTTTTGGATTGGACTGTCACTGCTGCCCAAATGGAATTTGCAGAGTCAGCGGGTATGAGGTGTCAGGATGCAGAGTGCGTTTAGCAAAAGATCTCTTTGAAAGTAACAAAGCTAGAGAGCTTCCGTAGAAGCCTTGGTTCGGGCCGCTACCTGTTACTAATTTACCAGCCTGGGGTCCGCCGAGATCTCAGGTTGCTTCGGTGAACGTCCCACGGAGTGACTAAGTCCGTGGGCCCCCAAAAGTGGACCTTGGCTCGGGCTTTCACTCGTCAATAATACCCGTTCAGTATTACGACATAATGGCGCCCAAAATGCTTGAAGCGGTTGGTCAATTGTTATTGCCTGGTTAAAAATTTTATTCTCGCATCGACTCAATGAATCTTTTTAATAATGTAGAAAAAGTATAATTCTTATTTAAATATTACAATTCAATTTAAAAGAACCATTTATGTAATTCTACCTTTATCAATTTAATACAATGTATACCGGGAATCAAACTTTCGATCACAAGTTTCAGTTCTATACCGTCAAGTAACGTTTAACGTCGAGTTTTATGTAGTGATTTATTTTTATAGAGTTTAGCATATATTGATCGACAGAAAATCTTCGAAAGAAAAGACAGACCAGACAGTCAGATCGACAGAAAATCGAAAGAAGCTTTTACACATATAGAGAATAAACCTTTGTGTGAAGAGATGTTTGAAGGTTCCAAAGCGTTGTGTAGATAAATCCACAGTAGGAATACGATTGCATTCGATATTCCACAGCCGCAACACTTCTGTGCCAACAACACAAACTGGAGACAACAAAGTGCGGTGAGAATTACCTTTGTTTACCCGAATGTACCGTAGGTGCTCGCAGCCGGTGCGGGCCGCGCCGGTCCGGTTTAATTATCGTACCGGTTCCGGCTGTTCGTTAGTCACTTGTGAGCGCGATTAACCCAATCAATTTGTCACATGGCTCCCTGTCGGCAATCCGTCCCGAACTGTATGCGAGACACGGACACCGGTTTTACGTAATCCGTTGGGTAGTTCGCTATAAAATATTGTTCAAGGAATCGGAAATTTGAATTTTAAATTGAAAACGAACCTTGTCGTTTGATTAAAGCGCCGGCCTGAATCGAAAGCGGAGTTCGCGGAGGAGGTCAAATTTTGCAAATATAAACAATTTGGTAATTTTTTTTTAATTTTTAGAATAACTTGATATTAGATGCTTTTTTTAAATAATACACAGTATTTATATGTATATTTACTTATATATTATTAAACAGTTAATTTATGATAATATTACGTATTTAGATATTATTAACACGTTAGTAATTTTATACATAACTTCTATAATTCACGTCAATAATATAACGTAATTATTTAATTTTAAACGTCAAAATATTTTGTACCTAAACAAAAATTATATATATTATTATACAGTTATTTTATGATAATATTACGTATTTAGATATTATTAACACGTTAGTAATTTTACATATAACTTCGATAATTCATGTCAATAATATAACGTAATAATTTAATTTTCAACGTCAAAATATTTTGTATCTGAACAAAAATTATATATATTATTGCAGATAATGATAATAAAAACAATAATTAAATACGATAGTATCATTCCTATATGGCCACGTACATAATTTACTATTTTTTTAATAATTTTTTTTACAGGCTAAACATATGACCTGTCTGTCTGATTGTCTGGTAGCAATGACGCAGGTAAGTAATATATATGTTGACTAGTACATTGAAATAAACATATAAAAAGTTAAATTATTGTTTATACATTGATATATGACATCTCTTAACGCCATTCTAATGGGAGTAATTTGATTTTGTTTGATTTTGAGATTGACGAGATTACTTTAAAAAAAATTCTTTTCTTTACTCGTTGGCTATTTATTTATATACATATTGAATATATCACAATGTAATTAAAAGTTAAATACATGTATATTAGCAAATTATAATGAAATGTAATTGATATTTATTGTAATACTAGCTGTGCCCCGCGACATCGTCCGCGTGGAATTTAAAAAATGTTTTTTTTTTCGTTTTTCATTCAGCAAACGTCATTATTCGTTTGCTGTTTCCTTTTCAATTTAAATCAACATGAATGATGACCGCACACCGACAAATGACCGCTATATGTGAAATTTATTAGAATGACAGTGGCGCCATCTGTCGAAAATTGTTTATAACTAACCTTGAAACCTTCGTGAGACCACGCACGACAACTTTGCTAAAGATCATCACATGATCAAATGCATAGTTAACGATAGTATAAAGGACATACAAACATTCATTTTTACATATAAATTCAAACCAAAAAAAATATGAAAAAATTTTTAGATAGTCATATTTTCATATCGGCAGAGATTCAGTAATTAAAAATAGATTTTTCGTTCTAAATTGATACTGTTTGAGTGTTGCAATTTACAAAATAAAATCCCAAACGAACGGTATAGAATATTACAGAGAGCTATAAATAGAAAAACACATTAGACGCGTGGTATAAATTTATCTTTACTCTTTTATAAATTTGTACATCGCAGAGATATTTAAAATAATGAGACGTCGGAATAAAATGTGTACACGAATTTGCTAATAATACACGAACAAAACTCGTGATAAAAAAACAACACAATGGTTGTATACTGTGCGGGATTTTCATTCAAATACGTTTTTTTTTTAAATATAAAATAGAAACCCCGTTTTTCATTATGGCGTCATCGATTCGGAAGCCTCTCCCGCCTGCTCCAATTAGCGTGCTTATTGAGTTACGAATGCCCTCAAAAATTCCAAAACTTTATTAATTTGCGATCAGCGAAGTAACAAACCCAGTCCGCGATTCACTTCCGAAGGCTTCAAATTAAGCGACTGAATAATTAACCCCGGCAAACCGCTTTAGTCGCATCTATACAGATTTATAGATCGATAAAGAATGGAAGCGACGACAGCTAACGATGGACAATTAAGTTTTAACATTTAACGTTTTTATATTCGTTTTCAGTGTTTTAACGTCTGTTGTATTTCAAATTTTACTCATCGTATAACTGGCTTTTATTGGAATAAATTGTGGTTCATTTTTATGATTTTTACATCGGTAAACTGTTGAAATTCCTTCTATCAATACTAAGTGTTTTGATAGTACATTTTTATTGCATGTTGCAACTGAATGCCGCTTGAAACCTCATTATATTTTTTATGTATTTTTATACTTTTTTATTTGTCAGTCTGTGTCACTAGGCGTAGTACAATACCCGGAGATAAATATTGCACATCGACATTTGGAAAGAGATAATCGAGCATTATCTCTGTCCTACACTACCTATGTGACGTTATGTCAGTCGTTGTATTTTGTGCGACAGTGATAACGCTCTACGAAGCCGAAATTAGCCGATTGTCTCTTTCCAAAGGTCGATGTGCAATATATATCGCCGGGTACTGTACATGTGCTTTTGTTTCGGGTCAGTCTATTGTTACGCTTCTATGTACTCTTACCTTGTTTTGTGAAATCATATTTAAATTACCACCATTATTTTAATTTATTCAATCTGTTTATACAGGACGCGCCAACAGTGCAAATAGCCAAGGAGTAAAGAAAAGAATTTTTTTTAAAGTAATCTCGTCAATCTCAAAATCAAACAAAATCAAATTACTCCCATTAGAATGGCGTTAAGAGATGTCATATATCAGTGTATAAACAATAATTTAACTTTTTATATGTTTATTTCAATGTACTAGTCAACATATATATTACTTACCTGCGTCATTGCTACCAGAAAAATAATGTAGAAATCAAAATATATTCTATCATTTTTATACTTCTCGTGGGAATCGAAAAGAATTAATATGAAAATCTCTAGTATAAATACGAACGATATATCGTCTTTAGCAACATTTAAATAAAAAAAAAACTTGAATTTGTCGATGGAACATTGGTGTTCTTTTTTTTAAAATAATAATCGTTTTTTTTTAATTTTAAATGAACAAAAAGCCAAAAGTGTATTTCATTATCTCGTATAATCGTATAAGTTCTTCAATTATCTAAATATTTACACAATGAAATATCATTATTAAAAGTATTTTACATCAAAATTTGTTTGAGGTTCGACAATAGATTGTGATCTGTGGTTGAAGGGTTTGTTTGAGTTGAAAGGCATTGAAAGTTTTTTGGCAAAAACCTTTGTAACGAGAGAACAGTTCAAACTCATCAGACAGGATGTCTTAAGTGTTGTGATCTTTCAACAGATCAGTTCTTTAACATAGTTATTGAATTACAAAATTCTACAGAGTGATTTATTATAGTTATAAAACTTTAAAGGATTGAATATATACCTCATTTGTCAGTAACTTTAAGGCTTTTAGGCCTATTATTAATCAACCTGGATAATTTGATCACTTTGAAATATGTCATATTTAGTTTTAGTTACACCTTACATCTTATCTCTTATCTCTTCTTGTAACAGAATCGAAGTTTTTAAATTACTTATTTTAATTAGTAGACATTGATTTAGAGCAGTGTTTCCCAAAGTGGTTTATGTCGTCCCCTTGTGGTCTATGACAACCTGCAAGGGGTCTACGTCAGCGAAAAAAAAATTTGGGGGTCCATGAAATGAAAATGGGGGTCCACGATAGTGGATCTCAACACCTACACTGATAGTACCTATTTACTTACATCATACTTTCTTATATTATCAAAACATTTACATTATTTATAAATAATAATATAAAGAAACAGACTGGACATCATTAGCCGAAGAGATTTAAGATTAAACCTTACAAAATTGACGCCAAATGTTGATTATTTATTATTCAAGCATGTTCATCCTTCTCACTAAAAATATGTTTATGTTATTTTATTTATAGTTTATTTCATATTTATTTAATGTTACGTATATTTTACATAACAGATACAAAATTTTTAATTTAAAATCAATTAATAAATGTATATATTAACATCTTTTTATACTTTAAGTTTTTAACGCTACAGTTAGAAATTTACAGGAAATCAAATCAGGTAAGCGGGGGGTCTACCCAACACAGTATAACACGGCAAGGGGTGTACGACACAAAAAAGTTTGGGGAACTCTGTTTTAGACCTATACCTAGTCAAAGTAAGATTTATGTTCGTTTGTCGCAGGTGAGATTCCCTATACAATATTGTTATTAACACTTTGTGCTTAAATTATAAAGGATTCTTTTTCATTGCTCTAAAAGAAATTTTTATAGGATGGACAGCGGCGTCATTTACGTACTATAATACCACACTGCAATCGCCAAACCACTTGCCAATCGTGGCGATTATGATATATCCCTCCATATATTCATATGTTAGTGATATTGATATATTCTCGTGCTCTCTCGTATCTTTTATAAAACAATTTCGTTCGAAATTATTGAGTACATACAATGCAATTTAAACCATAATATAAATATATAAACAAACATAATATAAAGATGTAAACCATAGTCTTTGATCCCTGTTTAGTAATGTTTTTATTTGTTTTTTTTTCATAGTTTCACTATAAATCATTATATGTTCTCAGTGAGATAGTTATAAGGTAACAACTGTAATTAATTTTATATTTCTAAGCTTCTAAGTTTGTACTTTCTTACTGTCTTTTGTTACTGTCTGTCTCCAATAAAGCAAATAAATAAATATATATCTTTGAACGAAACCTGTGCCTTGCAGTGGGTGTTTATAGACTAAAACGACACCGAGGTGCATGACATTGTGAGTTTTACACCTATTTCTAATCAACCTGTATATAAAATATAGTGTGAAAGACGAAAGAATTTAAAATAAAAATTGAAAAGCACATTTTACCCAAATTTACCCCACATAAGGCAGGGAGAAAAAGAGGCCTTTAAAAACGGTGGTCATATATACACCAATACCTCGCTTTGCGTCGTTTCGTTTTGAGTTTTTTTTCGAAGTTGCGTCGCTGCTTAATTAGTACTAATTTTCACTGTGCGTCGTTAGATTTTCGAGGTTGCTTTGTTTAGGGTTCGAGCCTTTAATTTTTTTTAGAAAATTTTCTTTTTTTTATAAAAGATGGCAAAACTTTTGTTTCTAATTGCGCCATACCATCAAAACTCAGGGATCCCTTTTCGAACTAAAAATAAACGCAATTTGAATACAGTTTTATTTTCACTTAGTTTCGCTAATTTTAGAGTTCAGTTTCAATTACGTAGTGTGTTCTGCTTTTTTTCGAAAAATAATTATAAATTAACTAGCTGATCCCGCAAACGTTGTTTTGCAAAAAAATTAAAGTTTTTAATTAACAAATGTAAGATAAGGGTTGATCGTAGAGGGGTGAAAATTTAGGTTTGTATGTATTTTTGTATGCTGTATCATAATAAAATAAAAACCAAAAAAATTGTCTAAAAAATTAAAAATAAAATTTAGGGGTGGACCACCCTTATCACTTAGGGGTATGGAAAATAGATAGTGGCCGATTCTCAGACATACTGAATACGCATGTAAAATTTGGTAAAAATCAGTCAAGCCGTTTCGGAGGAGTTCAAGTTCGAACACCGTGACACGAGAATTTTATATATAAGATATAAATTTTTAAGTGTTGTTTCTGGTTACAAAAAAGGTAAATATTATTTCAATTTATTTATTGGCAGAGTTATATTATTTTTGTTTTTTAAATGTTTACTTTGTTAAATTTTCTTTTTAAAATAACAGTATTTTCGTGACCCCGGAACCCATCTTCGATCTTTACATGGTTAGCTATAGAAAATCTTTTGGCGTATCTTAACTCACTTTGCGTCGTTTCAATTTGCGTCGTGTTTTTTTTGGAACGTAACCATGACGCAATGTGAGGTATTGGTGTATAAAAATCACCTTGTGCAAATTGATTATTCTGAAATATGCTACTTCATTTTAACTTTTATATTGGGATGCGACAGGCCAATAAATTCTGGCAGTATGAAGTTTGTGGGTACAAATTTTTCTTACAAAATTATCAATACGCTATCTCTTATTTCTGATTTTTTTTTGGATATGGTATGTTATACATTATTTGACATCAAATGAGGTATATATTCACCCTAAACCTTTTACATTAAACTAACAAGACAAGGTAAAAATAAAATAATATAAAACTGTGATATTGTATAGATAAAAATGTGATATACAATAAAAAAATAGAAACTAAGAAAATGTAAAATGAAAAGAGGATGAAAAAGAGGTAATACAGAGCAACAGAGAAAGACAGCAGAATTGTGGCATGAAAGAATAGACCGAAAGAATATGTGAAGTATGAAAGGAGAGAATGTAAATAATAAATAATAATGTGAATAAATAAATTTGCCCATAAAGTCCCTATCCCAAAAAAAACAAAATAGGGGTACGAGAGGCCCCCAATAGCGGGGGCCATAAAAAAAACCTTTTACATCTATTTCCAAACACCATATATGTGGGATTTTATATATAAATGATTAACATGGAACGAGAGAAGGTTAAGTGAATAGAGGAGAGTGGATCGATACGCGGCTGTCGTCAAAATATGACGTCCATATATTAAAGCAACGTGACGTGAAGACAACTGGGTCATATGCACGGACCGTTGTCTAGATTCTGTACAAAAACTAACCGGGGCAGCCCGGGGTGGAGCCCGTGGTTGCACGAATAGACGCACTTTTTTTCGATGTAAGATATAAATAACATTCATAATTTTAATTTCCGAACGGAATTTTATATCCGTGTATGTGTTATGCTTTTGTTTAGTCGTCTTTTGTGGTTTTACTGATTTTTATCAATATTTCTCTTTTTTTTACTTTAATTTTAGTAAGAACTCTGATATATTCAATCTCCTATACGCATATGAATCGTGGATCTTTTACGCATGCTAGAAGAGCTAACAAATCTGTTCTTGGCGTCTGTCGGCTGATATACAATGACTGACGTTTGAATGTAGTATATCGGCATACTAATATTTCGCGTGCAATTAATAATATAAGAAAAATAGCAACTAAATAACAGTATGAAAACCTACCAGTGAGGTACCCTCTTCCCTCTTACCAAAACGACAGGGGTCTTAGCCACTAACGACACATAACGCAAACACCGCATTCATTACCTTGTAAGAATCTACAGCCTAGTTCACTGATAGTACAAAACACGCAATGTAGCCACATTTTGAAATAATATCAGAACACGAGCCGGTTTCATAATAAACCAAAACACCTGCCCATCTGACCGTGGGATGCAGGTGCATCGATTTTATCATCAAAAGGCATAAAGATTCTAACATCCGTTTCTTTTTCTTATAAATTTCGTATACGCGCCTGGAGCGTATTTTTAACATCTCATATTTATGCCCCTAATATAAGGCTACGGACCTTAGTAATTTTATATTAGGACCCTGAGGCTTATTTAGAACAGTCAAAACGAATGAGTATTCATTAATTATTATTCACTTTGAATTTATGACCAGTAAGAATTTTCATACAAACTAGAGTCAAACTGGATAAAGTGGACTGAAGAATTTGAGAGTCAAAATCTATAAGAACGGGCGTTGAAGAGATGATGATGGTTGAAATAAAGACGATAATGGCATCAAAATCAAAATGTTCTTTATTCGAATACGACAGATGTGAGCAACCTTTTTATTCAACGGGCCAAAATAAATTTTAAAATTTTTAGCGGGGCGCATATAAAGTAACACTTATTAATATTTCACAAAATTTTATTTATAATAAAACTAAGAATAAAAAATATAAAATTAAAATAGTAAAGATGTGAAATACAAATTTAATGTAGAATATAAACCAATTTACTTGAAAACTATTTTTACGAGAAGTTGGGCACTATTTTAATGACAAATTTGGCACCATTTTTAATGACAAATTTGGTAGTATTTTATGACAAATTTGACACTTTTTTTTAATGACAAATTTGGTAGTATTTTATGACAAATTTGGTATTATTTTTAATGACAAATGTGGCATTATTTTTAATTATAAATTTGGCACTAATTTTTAGAGACAAATTTGGGTGATTTAATTACAAATTTGGTACTATTTTTATTGAAAAATTTGGCACTAATTTTAACGAAAAATTTGGCAGTATTTCATGTCAAGTTTGGTACTATTTTATTTTTAAAAACTAATTTCGCACTGTTTTTTCGATACAATCTGAGCTAAACGTGCGCAGTTTTCTGATCGGGCGTAGCTCAATTTTGATCAGTGTTCATTTTTTATTAATTGTTTCGGTTTAGTATACCACCATTTAATTATAATTAATTTTACAACAATATGTTGATGGGAGAAAGTCGATAAAGTAAATTCAACAGACTTGCTTTGCGGGTCGCATTAACATGTGTAGCGGGCCGCGTGTTGCTCATCCCTGGAATACGCTATTACATGCAATTTCGCATCTTCAATCAACATAACGTCAGCATTGTTAGTTAGCCCTATAGGAAGCTACCACCGGCTAGGAAGGCAGTTCTGCTGAGAGCCGGCGAAAAACTCAACAGTTGCTCTTTACAAATATAGTTTTATAAAGAGTGCACGACAACAATTAGCTTCCCGAGTGATCATCAACAACATTTAATTTGAATTAACAGGTTCAATATCCCTATGGTTACAAGACAGATTCCTGTCTTCTAATATATAGGACATATTTGAACATATATGAACAAGGGCGACCGGCGAAGGAATGCGTTCACAGGACTTAGAATGTAGACAGGACAATATTCGATGACTAAGAAATTCACAAGTAAAATATATACAGGGTGTACTAACCAATGTCATGCTATAAAGCGTGAGTACTTTGAAATATCCTACATTAATTAGTTTCTTAATTGTCATTAAATTGGTTAATTAATTCTGGAAGTACAAAGTCTACAGGGATAGATAGTAAACAATTATTAATTTTGATATATAATAATCATAATAGTGGAAATGCTAATTCTGAGTATATATTTATTTAAGTAATTATTTCTGAAAGTACACATTAATTAAAACTATATTAAAAATTACGTAATATATAATGGTTCTGTTATGTGTTTCTTTATAGGCGACACAACATTAAAAATTTACTATATCCAACATTGTTCAAAGATCAGATCTAATCATCGAAAAAAACTGAAGAGAAAAATCGCACGTAAGAGGATACATTTGACTTATGACTTTATACAACCAAAGAGGTTTTAATTTGAAAATGTTTCTTTCGGCGCGCGATATTCAAAGGCTGCGCTTAAAAATAATCAATTAAAATTATAATTCTGTTAGAGATACAGTAAGTTATTAAGATTGTGTCTTTAGACTCTATAAGAGCCGCGAAATCGAAGGCAGGCAATTGTTCAAATATTGTTAAAAGAACTGCACATTCGTGAGATAGTAGAGTGGAACCCATTTGTCCAATAATGGGGCCCATGCAGGATGATTTTATAAAATGTTCCCACTGAAAACGAACCTTGACTTGATAGGTAGATGGCTTAAATTAGTGATTCCCAAGGTGGTATCGACCCCTAGGGGTCTATGACAACCTGCAAGGGGTCTACGTCAGCGAAAAAAAAATTGGGGGTCCATGAAATGAAAACGGGGGTCCACGATAGAGGATCTCAACACATACACTGATAGTACCTATTTACTTACATCATACTATCTTGTAATATCAAAATATTTACATTATTTATAAAAGTACATATGGAGTTTATAAAATTGTGTAAGTTGTAGGATGTCGGTATTAGCTTTGTGGTCGCAATAAATTTTGAACTTGTAAAAACCTGAGAGTCGCAGTCTCAGAGCTTCGCTACCTTGCACTGACTTGTTCAATTCGTCACTCTATAAATACGGATGAGGGACAAATATGTTTATTCGTTTCGTTCGTTAATTTCACAGGAAATAATAATAAAATCAATATCAGGTAAGTAGGGGGTCTACCCAACACGGAAAAACATGGCAAGGGGTCTACGACACAAAAAAGTTTGGGGAACTCTGGTTTAAATAAAGTCTGTGACACACTGTCTTAACGACACAGTTGTAACAGAGTTCTATGTGACACTAGCTTTAACAATCTTCATATAAAGTTTTGTAATCAAGTCGATGTATATATACACAATGCAGGCAACTCAATTTTAATCTATTGAATAACTAACGCAGCTAAAATTAGGACGTTGAACCCCTGGGACTCGACTCTAATGTAGTTACAGCTTTAATCTTGCAACTCAACGCATACAACCTTTTCACCCTTCTATCCACTCACACACTTACTACTTCTTACTATTTCTTTTAGTATTGGGACTCCCGGACAGAACCTCCAAGCTTCTAGAAAATTCTCTGGCAAATACGTTCTGTATGTAAGAATATGTTTTATTAGTGATATAGATTATCAATATATCTGACATTGACTTTTTACTTTCAATATCTTTTTTTCTATTTAATTTAATACTTTTTATTGTACATGCAATGAAATATATATATGTATAGTTGCATAATTAAGATAAAAGTGTGTCAATGTCAATGGGCGGTCTTATCAAGACAATTTCTTCTGTTTAATGTTTAGCAAAGATATCTAGCGTCGGCTCCAAGTCTTCGTTAACAACTGTCTTCGACGTATTTTCGGTATATACTGTCCTGAGAAAGTCTCCAATGTAGATCTCTGGTGAATCGACCAGCAGATCAAACGCCGCAAGTTGAACTGGATAGACCACACGCTCCGAATGTACCCTGATCACATACCGAGGCAAGTCTTAGAATGGAATCCTCAAGGAAAGAAGACGTGGCAGCCCAAAGCAAACCTGACGGCGGACGATCACTGCAGAAGTGAATGTTGGAATGATGTGGAGCGAAGTAAAGCGAGGCTCAAGACCACGTGGGATGGCTACGTATTGTGGACGCCCTCTGCCCCATCTTGGGGACATAGATACAAATGATGATATTCAATGTTTCGTTATAATAATAAAATAATTATTAAAATTGATTGAAGTCAGTCAAAATGAGTGTTTTATTTGACAACATCAAGCCAAAACACGTCCCACAGTTTTCGTTTAAAGTAACAAATAAATAAATAAATAATATCAAAGTACAATAGTGCACAATATACTACTGTAACAATGTAATCTTGATATATATACTTGTTTGATTTTGTTTGTTTATTTGGTATATAAACTCATAGCAACATTTAAAAACTTCGATCGCCTTTGTTTCGAAACGGCGTAGTAGAAAAAAAAATTCGTGCGCAAAGAAAACTTCGACCAGTCTCAGGACCCTCATCTCGAGTCTGGAGGGATGCACGAACAACAATGTTTCTACAAAACTTAAACAACATATTCGAAGCCAAAATCCATACGATTATACGCTCTATTACCTACAGCATATGTGTTAACTTGTATTTGAGAAGCCGCAAAACGATAGTTGTATTACTTAACTGATTTTGCAGTTGATAAATGTTCATATTAACAAATATAAGTCTTATTACATGTGGGTAAAGGTCGGAGTTGCCGTGTGCGAAGGAGTAAGAACAGAATTACGTAGAGTCGAAAAAAATTACGTAGTTTTCTAACGAGGGGGAACTAAGTAGCCGTTGTACTTGTAGCCGTCGGTACATACCGCATTGTTAGTCGACCCTGAGCGCAGAAAACGCTTTAAATGTTTTTAATTTTAACGCGAAAATAATAATACGTGTTTTTTTTTAACGTGTCAATTTAAAAGTTCATTCCTGTTATATTAGTAACTTGGACTTTTTCACGAATGATACATTCACAAAAGGATTATGTAAAAAAGTACGTGTGAATTGTAAACCATTTTGACAATATATAAACTCTACTGTAAAAGTCGAAGTTCGGCCCTTTTGAGTAGTCTTAAGTCTAATCCAGTGATTCCCAAAGTGGTCTATATCGATCTTTAGAGGTCTATGACAACCTGTAAGGTGTTTACGTCAGCGAAAAAAAAATTTGGGGGTTCATGAAATGAAAATTGAGGTCCACGATTGTGCTATTTATTTCTTAGTAATTAATTATTAAATCATCAGGTTCATCCTTCTCACTAAAAATATTGACTTAATACTTATGTTATTTTATTTATAGTTTATTTTATGTTCATTTAATGTTACGTATATTTTACATAACAGATACAAAATTTTATTTTGAGTAGTTTTAATTTAAATTTAATTATTAAATGTATAAATTAACATGCGTTTTTACTTTAAGTTTTTAACACTAAACTTCACTACAGTTAGAAATTTACAGGAAATCAATATCAGGTAAATAGGGGATCTACCCAACACGGAAAAACATGGCAAGGGGTCTACGACACAAAAAAGTTTGGGGAACTCTGGTCTAATCACTCCATGGAACGTCTACCGAAGAAATCTAAGACCTCGGAGGCCTCCCAATCTGGAGAATTCGTAGTATGTAGCATCCCGAGCAAAGGCTTCCTAGGCAGCCATCGAGCTTTGCTACCTTAAAAGAGGTACTAGACTAACCGCCCTCAACACCCTGAATAGCACCCGCGGAATCTGCAAAACCCATTTGGGCAGCAGAGCCAGTTAGATGCAGTATAACTTAAAGCTACACGATGTTAAATCGGACTGCCAATCGAACGCATCGGGGCTGACGGTCTTCTTGCGTCTGCATATTTGTTAAGTTTTAAAAAGCCACGCATCCAACAATGTAATCAATTCATTTGACATGCGTCTATCCGTTATTGCATATGGTGAAAAGTAAATTTAAATTCAAGAATACGATGAATTGCTTATTTAATTGACGTCAAATTAAATCTACGGTTTCTTTGGATGTTAAATCAGACATGATAAGTTTTTTTTTATAAATAATATAAACATATTTGATAAACATTAAAATAGCCTATAGGATCAATCTTTCCCAGTGTGCCGTGATACAAAAACGCTCTTTAATATCCTTTAAGGGATTAGCAATTTTAATGAAGAAAGTTTTTATTTCACTTTGTAACAAAAGTATTATATTAGTTGAAAAAAAATTCGGCTAGATTTCGTCGTATAACAGGTTTTATTTTTGGTCTGCGTGCGAAACAAGAAATCTTTCTTGTTTCGCACGCCTCTTAATTTCATTTGTACTTAGATAAGTACAAATGAAATTAAGAGGTACTATACAGGATGTTTAGAAATGACTCATTTATCAGAAAAGGACCAATATTTAGCCACTTCCGCACATGCAGTAGTAGTCGTGCAACAAAGTGCACCGCCCGCCAGCCCGCTGATGCGTATGCGGCAAACAATGCGAATCACACAACTGCCACCGTCAAATCACTCACCACGTGTTTCACCCCTCCACGGGGCATCTTCAGGAGTTATGTTACACCGATTAGTACGACTACTAGTGCATGTGCGAAAGTGGCTAAATATTGGTTCTTTTCTTACTTAGGATGGACTTCCGCAAGGTAACGCCTGATTCCATTAAAGACTCATTTGTCAGCGAAAATCTTTAAAGGTTTTATACTTTTTCTTATTCATTTTAAAGTGATCGCTCTGAAATATGTTATCACCACGTTCTTATAGAAAGACAGAATGGCGTCACGTTAAAAAAAAATTGAAATGATTCAGAATAAGTTCCAACAATTCAATATCTGATGCAAGTAACGCAAGCGATTTTGTAATTTATTGCATAGGCGATAAAGCTTATCCCTTTAATGTATTGAATACGCAGAATGCCAATAAACACGTCAAGGGTTGACGTGTATTTTATTATGAAAATATTTTTGCGAAATATGTCGATATCGATATTATGAAATGTACTTCACTAGTTGAATTCTTCGGAATATTTCCTAAAGTTTAGGCATAAGATATATATTTCCTCCAAACAGTGCTTAGAATAATACGACAATGCTTAACCTATGTTTAAAGAACAACACTAAAAAATCTATTGTGAATTTAATTGAGAAAATCGATTGAAAAAGTATTTTTTTCTGGTAGATGAGAACGGCTTCATTTGTTACACCATATTTCTAATAAATACCACGGTTCTTATGTAGTCAAAAATTAAAAAGAAAATCTTAACGGCTTATATTTTATGACATCGAATTAAGAATGTGAAGATTCGTAGAGGAACGAAAGTAGCTGATATTGCCCAACGGATTGTCAGGTCGATATGGCAGAGGTCAATCCACATGACTTGCAGAACAAATGGCCTATGGGTCAGACCAGGAGTTAAAACTACGAGTTGACAAGCGTCTATACATACAAGCATATATACGTCCAAGGAGGTAATGCACTCCGTGAGTAGGTTTACTTACCTTGGGGAGAATATCCCGAAACAGAAAAACATTCCTTACCTGACACATATCCAAGCCAATAAACAAGTTCTCACTAGCCAAGGGTACAATCCACGAGGTTCATGAGCTAAAGAGCGAGGCGATCATCGTTATTTGTCGAACAACAGACAACTTCGGGCTATATAAAAGTGTCCATCATGCATGTAATACACGGACATAAATTCCCCATTTTTTTTTAAATTCATCATTTACTACCAGTCCCTGCAGACTTAGTACTTCTTCTTCTGCTTATTCTTTTAAGCCGATGGAGACTCTCTGTAAGGCTTTGCCTCCCCTCCCCTTCCCCAAAGATCACCACGATAACCGGTCTTATGGTGTCGGACCACTTAGTGGAAGGTCCATCCACGCCGCTATTTACTTTACTTACTTAAATATATTTTTGTAATTATTTCATCATCTGCCGTATGATGTACATTGTTTAACAGAAACGTCGCATATAGAATTTCAATAAAATCGTTTGAAGGCAGCGTTGTTGTGTAACCTTGACAAGGGATGACCCTAAAGGCAGTATACATACCAAGTATAGATACCATTATCATCATTGTGGACTAAGTATTGCTAGAAATTATTGAATTGTCGCATTTAAATTGAAACAATTAAGTAATGTAACATATTTCAAAGTGGTTCTCTTCTTCAGGACTGACAATCGTCTGAACTCATGATTTATTCATTCAATCTTTTAAAGTTTTTTTTAACCTAAAGTCTAATCATCTATTTATGCACTATTATGGTTGAGAATCGAACCTGTAACTAAAGAAATCACTGAGGGACTGTAACCACTAAACCACGACGGACTTCCTCTCGATGACCCGCACGCTAAGTTAAGCGGTAACATCAAAACAACGAAGTTACAACTAAACATAATTTAAAGCTCACAGTTACAAACTGTCTGTAAACTGACCCGAAAGGGGTAAAAGGGGGTCGTGTGGGCGACAGGCGGTTGAAACAATCAAGCGTTGGATTCGAACCCGAGACGAATACTAATTCGACGGTTGCTATGTACCAACAATTATATATCGGCTAGAATGCTTTGTAAAATTGCGTAATTGTTTAAAGTTGATTGTTATTATCAAGGAAAACTTGCGACTTTGTTTTTTGACACAGACCGAAAAGTAATATCGCGTTTTTAAGTTAAATGCTCACGACTAAATATTTAATAAGTTTCTTTTCCAATCAACAATTTTCATCAACAACCATTTTCTATACAGTATACAAATCAATGCCGGTGCGGTAAAAATCAGTCGGTTTTTCTGTAAAATATTACAGAAAAGACATTATTTCCCGTTCTCCTTTATACTTTATCTCTTTCATACGTCACATTATCTTTCGCTTTTTTGGTACCAGTTTCTTTCGTACTTTTATTCTTCTATACATCACCTCTCTCTCTCTCTCTCTCTCTCTCTGTTCTTCGCTATTTCCAAAACAGTATTATAGGAACTATGGAATTTCTGGCCGGCTCTTCGCAGCATGTCAGTATTCCAAGTCGGCTGTATTTGACTACTTATGTTTTTTTTTTTTATATATATATATATGGCCCCCGCTGGGGGCCTCTCGTACCCCTAACTTTTTGGGATCAGGGATATTATAATAATTTTTTTTCAGTCTTTTCTTTATTTATCACTCTCTTTCACGCGTCATAATATCTTTCATTCTTTACTTTTGTCCTTCACAATATCTTTCGTTTTGCTCTTTTATACCATCTTTCTTTCCTCGCCTTTCTTCCATCATAATGTTAAAATATTCGACAATTCAGAAGTGGATGTAAATGCCTACTTAAGCAAAGTTTTTGAATTTAGATTTCAAGGTTTAAATGGAACAACTTAGAGACATTTAGACTCATCACCGGGAGGAGTAGTCTTCGAAATGAATGACGACTAGATAGAATATCCATACGTCATCATCTTACCACCAGAGCACCTATGTTTAACTTACAGAATTTCTACAAATTAATTACGCTAGCGTTTTGATTATTTTATAATAATTGAAAAATCAAAAGTAAATAAATTTTTGAATGAATATATTTAGACTTTTTAATTTTATGTATTGGACAGGCCTTTGCCCTGCACCACAACACCCATTCTTAGGGGCCGGCTGCCCGCTCCCTAACCGCGAACAGCGTGCTGAACCAAGATTGGATCCGGATCCCTCCTTGGCTCGCCTGTGGTACACGCTGCCGTCTCAAGCATATACACAGCATCAATACTACACAGCTCTACTCGGGTAGAGCAGTTTACTTCGTACGAACTACTTAGTACAACTGGAATGCTCCGTGAACCTGTAAAAGCCTCCCAGTTAATAGCATCAACTTCAACTGAAACCAAACACCAAGCTACCTTCAGAAGTACAGCACCTTACGGTAGAGACGATGATGATGGAATTCAGATTTCGAATGAGGGTATTTATAAATATGTACCCACGTAGGGTAGAAATAAAAATGCACCAAAAAAATTGTTGTTTGAACCGCCTGAGCGACTGGATCTACGTGTTACCCTGTGTCGAATAAAATATTCTCCAAAACTATTGGAAATGTGTTATCACAGAAATTATGTTAGCTATTTAAAATAGCGGCTACTTATCTTTAATAATTGAGTGATTTTGGATTTAAGTAGTCCCTGTCAGCCTTGTGGAGACGTTACAACCTTATTGGTCTCAGGACTACATTATAAATTCTCCTTCGCCATTTTGGTGATTTGCGGCATGTCCGTGCGATTTTGGTTGCGTTCTTCTTCGACCTACCAGGTGTATATAACAGTTCTATATTCAGTGTCAAAGATTTCTACGATAAGAGAATACAAAAGGCGTGGTGTCAAAATCTCACAAATACTATTAAAAATATATAAAAGAAAAAAGTAAAGATAAAACAATATGAAATGACGTTGTAAAAATATATCGCGTCATAAATCGAACACAAATGTTACTTCGACAAAGGACGCCGCGTCCCCGACTTTGTAGTGCTTTGTCGGCGGAGCACAAAGAAAGATGCGGAGTCGCGGTTAAAATGTTTGGATAAGACTACTCTTGATAAATGTCAACAGACAAAGAAAGATTCGGATAGCTGACGCGGCGCTGAAACAAGACGCACGTGAATTGCGATAGAATTCATTTGTTTTTGAATTTGATGTCTAGTGATGTAACTATGACGTAATATGTTTTTTATATCACCACGGAAAATAATGTGAAAATATTTTGGAATACATTTAAAAAAGGAACACGTAAATAAATATCTATATCGATAGAAGTAAACGCACGACACTATTATCGAACACGTATGTACGACAGAGGCCAAGTGTAACGTTATCGTGGAGACTTCGTCGTCTATTTCGGACGATGTTTTTCGCGTCAAAACAATGGCTGGAGCGATAAAAAACGAGAGATATCTCACCCGCCCTCACTAGAACTGTCAAACTGATAGCGCGCGAGCGAGACGGCGATACGTGCGAGCGAGACGCGCTCGTCTACATAATGAAGTGGTTTCAACAATAGAAGCACAATTTGACATTAAAATATTACTTCAACTTTTAATTAATATTAGAATGAGATTCGTTTTAATTAAACGAAAGAGAAATTATGTAGTTTACGTCTGGAGGTCAATTATGATATCGAAAAATAAATCTAATCAGTGGAATGAAATTAATTTATACTTTAATTAATTACTGCTAAATTAAATAGAATTTCAATTGAAAAACAAGCAGTGCTTTCAGGCCATAGGTTGTGGATTTGATTTTTGGTTGCTTATATCCCCGTGGAGACACTACAAGGCTGAATAAAAAAAATCTCTTTTCTTATCCCGGAACCATAGCACGATGTTTTTTATCGTCTTAAGTTATCTCATTTTCGCAGAGTCATTTAGAATTCAGATTTAGGGGTGATTTCGTAAAAACTTTTACTTGGTTTGTCCCTTTTAAATTGGATCAATTCAAGCTGTCAGTGGACTTCCTCTGCGCAACTATACAGCGTCTGCTGGCCCATGATCTTCATTCCAGAACCTTCTAATTTTACTATACAGTAGAAGTTAGTTTGACAAAGATGGTAAAAGTAACCTTTTATATTTGTTCCTCTGATTTATGTAATCGGGGTCAATGTTATATTATATTTCTTTTTCGAACTCTTAGAGAATAGAGAGTAGTGGGACAAGAGTAACTAACTGTAGCATATTTCGGTATCTTTCGGACTCTGTGTTTGGCACTAATCGGTGTAACATAATTCCTGAAGATGCCCTGTGGAGGGGTGAAACACGTGTTGTGTGATTTAACGGTGGCAGTTGTGTAATTCGCATTGTTTGCCGCATACGCATTTATCAGCGGGCTGGTGGGCGTTGGACTTAGTTGCACGACTACCACTGCATGTGCGGAAGTGGCTAAATATTGGTCCTTTTCTTATTTAGAATAGACTTCCGCGAGGTAACGCCTGATTCCATTAAATATTTCGGTATCACATTTCGAAGAAATCAAAGAATTACTTGTCTGAAGTGGCAGTAAGCGTGGCGCCTTGCTCGTGCAACCGATAGCCGTTGGGACCAGTGTTTCCCAACGTTGGGCGTGGGCCTCGCAGTATAGCAATTGGATTGTTAAGAGGACAATTCGAAAGTAGACTACACGAGTTTAATCATTTCATTTTATTTTATTTATTTTCTTTATTGGAGATAGTAACAAAAGGCAGTAAGAAAGTACAAGCTTAGAAGCTTAGAAATTAGTTATAGTTGTTACCTTTTAATTATCTCACTGAGAACATAAATTCATTGATATACAAAATATAGGTAACATGGGAGCGTAAGAATTTTACAAAGGCTAAGATGGAGCATGACTCATAAAAGGTTGAATAATACTGCGGTAGTCGGATTACATAGTGAAGCTGTGTTCCACATAGTGGAAGTCGCTATAGGCGGGCAGAGTAAGGCTGAAACCATCGATGTCAGCTTAGCTAACAACGCTAACACAAATTATTAGGTGACGTAATTAGGATAAACAAAACAGTGGAACAGGAAGTGTGGCGAGAGATGGGAAGCGATGCTTAAATGTAATGTGGGTGAATTTTGTACGTTGAATGTATGCTGAATAATAGAAATTGTGAAGTACCTGTACCGAAAATAAGATAGGAAAGTGTTTAAATGAAAAAAAAAACAACAAAAACACAAATTATTCATAATTTCTATTTAATTACGTTTTATTTTATCATACCCATATAACTAGTTGTAGTGGTAGTGAGCAGGCCTTATGGACAGTAGATGGCAGCTGAGGCCTGAAGGTTCTAGAGTTCAGGCTTCTGAACAGCAAGCGTAAGGAGTCCAACCTCAGTAGCTTAGGCCTATGTCCATAGTAAGGGTCATACGGCTAAAATTATGATGATATGTACACTTGGTATCTATAATACCCTTAAAGCTATTCCTTGTTACGATCACCCGAGAATGCTGCCTTCAAAAGGTCTTATTTTAGATCTGTAGGTAACGTTTATGTCATATCAAATTATATCAAATTATATTTAAATAAATAGAGTATAAATCGATAATATAATCGATAATAGATACATAATTAAAGTCGCGGCATGTCACTGGATTCGGAGAAAAACCGCCTTGCATTGAGTCCATCGACTAAAAATAAGAAGAAATAATGTATGTAAAACAACTCTCGACTAACGTTCTTAAGTTATATAAACATTAAAAAGAAATCTATCAATCGCTTAAAAATCTAGTCGAGATATTTTGCCATGCTTCCCCTTCACGGATAAAAAAAGCCGACCCTACTTTTCGATATGATGAATTATGACACAGCGAAGCACTTTGTGGTAAACAGGTCTATTATCATTATTAAGGGGCCTTTAGTTCTCTATCTCGTTCCGATATACACACTATACACACAACCGTCTCTTTCCAACGACTAATTCAACATGTCTATTAATTTAAATGATTTGAATCAATTAATTTGGATTGCTTTATTAAAATAATAATTGCTTCTGAGCAAACCAATCGAAGACTGGTCCAATATTATAGCGACTCCATTCATTTGTTTTCCTAATTAATATCGGGATATTAAATATATTTAACAATCAAATAATTGTTTTAATTTCGACTGAACAGTGTAAGATATGGACTTGTTTTGATTTCTAGCAAATATTTTTTTTATTTCTACCAAAATTCAATACGTTAATTTTTTTGGTAGAAATTAGATAAGAAATGGTATACTTTTAGTAAAATAACCATTTGAAATTGATTTTAATGTGGTTTTTATAAATGATTGGACAGAAATGACAATACATTTTTTTTCTTCGATTCAGTAAATGTTTTAGCTTGGACTACATCTTAAAGTGGAATATTAAGCTGTGACATATATAAATAAGTATCACACGTATATATATATATATAATATATAAAATTCTCGTATCACGGTGTTCGAACTTGAACTCCTCCGAAACGGCTTGACCGATTTTTACCAAATTTTACATGCGTATTCAGTATGTCTGAGAATCGGCTACTATCTATTTTCCATACCCCTAAGTGATAAGGGTGGTCCAGCCCTAAATTTTATTTTTAATTTTTTAGACAATTTTTTTGGTTATTATTTTATTATGATACAGCATACAAAAATACATACAAACCTAAATTTTCACCCCTCTACGATCAACCTTTATCTTACATTTGTCATTAAAAACTTAATTTTTTTTTTGCAAAACAACGTTTGCGGGATCAGCTAGTATATATATATATATATATATATATATATATATATATATATATATATATATATATATATATATATATATATATATATATATATATATATATATCAGATATGTCTAAACACGCGATTGTCCTCAGGGGTAAGGTGTATATGATATAACAATCCTATTTGTTACATGTACGAACGAATGTGCCTAGGCAACACCAGAACACTCAGTATTAGGAAGAAGATACTCTATCTATCTATATCTATATACAGACTGATCCATCTATAGATGTAATAGCTTCAACCTTTCGTTCGTGAAGCAACATGGCGCCTGTCAGTGTCGGAAACGAATTTCTTTTAAATTACGTATGGCATATTATTATTTATCCTGTGGTCTGTATTACATCCGAAGCTAGGTGACACGATTTTAAACTGTATTTTTAAAGTAATATGATATAAGCTAGCCTTTTTTTTCTGGCAGATATGTCCATAGGCAGTTGATTAAAGAAGTTATACATTCAGCAGAAAGCTTTAATAATTTTTCACCTATTTACAATCACCCTGTACAAAGTGATCACTTTAAAACAAATGCCATTAACATATTTTTTTTAATTAAATGCGACATGCTAGAGATTCCTGGCACGAAGACTGCAAAGACAGTAAACAGTGACTAATTTAAATATGCATTACAAAATTAAAAAACCTTTATTTCTTACTTAACTATTTCTGAAACCATCGATTTTTATTTAAGTTGTCAGTAAATGAACTATACATTCACCTCTTTGAAGCTTTTATAAAAATAATCAATCATACTGTATAAATAAATAACCAAATAACCTTGACCTCCTTTAGCAACGAGAAAGGAGTTCTAATATAATTTAAAAATAAAAAAGACATCATAAATAAAATTACCTCAGGGACAGATAGTAAACCATAATTAACAAGCCATTATAAAAAATTTTCTTATTTTTGGTATTAGCTTAGGTTTGGTATTTGTCTGCAAATAATCTAGACATTCACTTATGTAAAGCTTTTTACACATAAAACTATTCTATTGTTTCTGAAGATGTTAATGCTGCTAGCCCTGAGGCCTTTACAGCTTCATCGGTACTGAGTTCACGGAGCGGAAGGGTCCGTGAACTAGATTTAAAACTAGAAACCAAAAGCTGGTGGGGCGGCTACCAGTTGCACGGGGACGCTTGCACGTTGTTAAGGCTCTTCGCGGTAGAGCTTTGACAGGGTGTGTTGCTGGAGTGTGCTTGCGGGTTGGGACGACAGCGTGGACCACAGGCGAGTCGAAGAGGGATCCGGATCCAACCACGGTTCGCCCACGCTGTTCGCGGTTAGGGAGCGGGCGGCCGCACACTAAAACGGGTGTTGTGGTGTGGTGGGGTAAAGTGTTACAGGTGCAGTGGTTGCTGAAGATGCTGAGTGGACACCTAAAACCAACCATGTATATTGTCTACGTAGAAATGTGTCTGTAACCATATTTTATTAAAAATGTTTGCAGACTCTGAGAAATCAAGCCTGCAGATCAGACGTGAAGAGCGACATAGTAAATAGATCAACTGTATATGTAAGGCTATGTTGAACTCAGGCAGTTGTCTATAGTTTTGGGGGAATAGGGTGACTTCGAGTACCAAAGGAAGCAACGTCTTTTGTATCGCTTCAATAAGGCTGTCGATACCGTAGTTCCAACGTTTATCGATACATTGCGACGCCGTTTACTTTAGATTGTTTAGAATTTTTTTTTATTCAATGGAATCAGGCGTTATTTTGCCAAAGTCCAGGCAAACAATGCAATAATTTGCCATTACACAACTACCACCGTTAAATCACTCAACACGTGTTTCACCCCTTCACGGGGCACCTTAAGGAGTTATGTTATACCGATTAGTACCAAACACAGAGTGAATCAGTTATCACTCTTTGTTTGCCGCATGCGCATTTATCAGCGGGCTGGCGGGCGGTGCACTTTGTTGCACGACTACCACAGCATGTGCGGAAGTGGCTAAATATTGGTCCTTTTCGTACTACGAAGTTGTTTTTTCATAGGTGTAAATATAATAATTTAACACGTGTGTATGTTTGTGTGTAAAATGTGTTACTGTGTGAATTCAATCAAAGCCTCATTGGAAAGCTAACAGTCGCCCAACGATCCATAAACAGAGCCTTATAGTAAAATGTAGTATCAAAGTAGAGCGTTATACGAAACCGCGCTATACGAGGCTATCTTTACTTGTACATAGATTAGGAGAAGATATATAGAAAATTGGTTACATATTATACTCAATAATTATGGTTTTTTAATAAAAATAAATCAGTGAATTTATTTGTAACAAAAATATAAAACAATTGAATCGAATATACTTATAGGAACAAACAAAATTAAAAAGCATTTTTAACATCCACTCTTGTTTTTGTACTCCTGTCGAAATTGGGATCATTTTCAACAAATTGAACCAAAATTTAAATTTTAGTAGCCAAACTACATTTAATAAACGCCATCAAAACTTCTTTTCGCTCTTATTCGAAATATACTTTCAATGTTTTTTTCTTGGTCAGTCAATTCCTGGATCTCATTATTAGAAAGACTAGCTGCTGTTTCTTGAACTATTTCTTCGACATCTTTCACATTTACCTCACATTTAAATCGGTTTGTTTCTCTATTTCCATCATTTCATATTTTTCTGGACGCTACACAAATAAAAAAACGAACTTAAACAGTGCTAAACGAATCAGCGTTAAGCTGTGTCTTAATTTACTTGAGGTTTCGGACTACCTTATTCAGGTCTTTGAAAAACCCTGGATATAATAACTGTGTTGTCTGTGCAACTAGTGCAACTGTGGGTGGCCTAACCACACGTCTTGCTTGGTTTCCGTTGAAGTTGATGCTGTTAGCCCGGGGACTTTTACAGCCTCGGGGCGGAAGGGTTCGTGAACTTAAAAATAAAACAAAAGCTGAACGCATTCAAGTAGCACAAAGACGTTCACACGTAGTAAACCGCTCTACCCGAGTAGAGCTGTGTTGTGTTGATGTTGTGTATATGCTTGGGACGACAGCGTGGACCATAGGCAAGGATAAATTTAGATCCAACCTCGGTTTGCCCACACTGTTTGCGGTTAGGGAGCGGGCGGGGTCGTCCCTTAAAAACGAGTAACCACACATCTACCGGAGATCGTCACTTGGACACCTTTCGGTGCCATCATTGCATGTTATACGTAATCTTATTCTTGATGTGCCTCTCCAATTAGTGGAGGTTGGCTATCAGCTTCCTGCTCTCTTCCTTATTTTTGGTTCTGCGTAATAGCTCAGCAGCGCTGGCGATTCCGGTCCACTCTCTAATGTTACGAAGCCACGACTTCTTTCTCCTACCAACATTCCTTTTACCAGCGACCTTTCCCATCATGATAAGTTGAAGGAGATTGTATCGTTGGTGTCGAATGTATACGTAATAATAAACAGTAATAATCGATGCCAGTCGGGAAGGGCGTGGTGCGGGTAGAGTGAAATAATTTTTAATTTGAAACAGCGGCGAGGGGTTTACAGGGCCAGCGGGGGGAGGGAACGCGACGCTGTTTCCGGACGGGCAGTTACTTGGTTACGAGCGTATGCATTTTTCAAGTGCATTACGAGCGTACGAAAGTTGGCCTTTTGGTGAAATAAAAATCGTATTTAATACGTTAGGTTCGAAGCCGAAGGCCTGGGGCGTGTTAACTTAATTTATCGAACTTTGCACGCTGAAAGTTAAGCGTTTTAAGCGCTTCAACCGGTTTTATACGCGGCCGGGTATGTTAAATCTGGCCTTTGAAGCTGCTAAACTTTGACGCTGCCCGAGATCGGCATTGATCGGATTTTAGACGAAAGTACGTTTGCTGCGTCGGTTACGTATATTCATTGACTACATATAACGAACTGTACTTATGCATATTTTTAATTATTTACTAGCTGATCCCGCAAACGTTGTTTTGCAAAAAAAATATTTTGCATTTTCAATTTAAAAATAGGGGTTGATCGTAGAGGGGTCAAAATTTAGGGTTGTATGTATTTTTGTATGTTGTATCATAAAAAAATAAAAACCAAAAAATTTTTCTAAAATTATAAAAATAAAATTTAGGGGTAGACCACCCTTATCACTTAGGGGTATGAAAAATAGATAGTAGCCGATTCTCAGACCTACTAAATACGCATATAAAACTTGGTAAAAAAACGGTCAAGCTGTTTCAGAGGAGTTCAAGTTCGAACACCGTGACACGAGAATTTTATATATTAGATATTAAAGAAATTTATTGACTCTTCTTAATAAAGAATGTCAAGGACAATAAGCGTAGCTTAGCTTTTGGCAGCCGAGATAATAGTTCCAGCAAGTGAGCTAGTTTCTAGCCTCTTCTACCAGAACTAACCATAATTGCATGTCTGTGTTTTGTTCTTCTCCAGTTGTCCTATCGCTATATTTTTAACAGAAATAATACACACACAAACAATTTATAACAATTACAAAGAAGTGTGAACGAGATCAAAACAGTTCAAATAAAATAAAGTCACTGATTTGAACGTTTCATTTAATTGATTCTAAATTTAAAAAGTTTTTTTTTTTTTATCAACATAGTTCTTACTTTATTCAAATTCAAAATTTCTTTATCAAAGTAGACATTTATTCGCGCTTTTAAAACTAAGCTATCACCAGCTTGGAAAGCTGATCTGTTGAGAGCCGGCAAGCCAAAAATGAATGTTTGTCTGTATGTCCTTTATAGGATCGTAAACTATACATATGATCATGAGATAATCTTTAGTAAAGTTATTGTGCATGACAAAATCGCGGAGCATAACTAGTTGTTGTATATATAGGGACCAAGAAAAGACGGGAATGCGTGCATAAAGAGAGAGAAAGAGATTTTAAAACAAAATTCTTGTTTAAAAACCATTTATTTATAACAGATAATTTTGTGTATATGCATAAATGTATTTATTGTAGTCACCTAGAAAATCCCGAGTGTCGTCGGGGGCGAGGCTTAGTGTAGGCATTGTGGGGTGGTGTTCGGTGATTAATGAGGCTGTTTATCAATTATCGTTGTCAGGTGCAAGGCGGTTTTTGTGGGGGTCGGTGGAGTTTCGGGGGACCTAATGGTGTCTCCTTGTGCTACCATCTATTCGTCGTTAAACATGGATTAATATAAACTTCATTATTTACTTTTCTCTTTCCAATACACTTAAACCTAATTTGTTTTTGAACTTAGTTGTATATAAATACAACTTTCACTTATTTAATATTGTCGTCAGCGACGCATCAAAAAGGGGAATTCCGCAAAAATGTAATTCTTTATATGATCAAACAAAAGGTAGCGCTTTACCATATTCCCAACTTGTGATTGGCTGACAAAATTTATTGGTTGAACATTTTTTTAATAGTTTTAAATCGGTATAAATATGGACTAAGCTTGATGAATTTACACACTTCTACTTCTGACTTCGTGTTGTTAATACCCCCAAGACCTTCCGGCCTTAGACAGAATCCCACATTGTATTACCTGTTAACCTTATTGTTAATAAAATGTATTAAACTAATCGTAATATTGACACGTAAAGGCCTATCATAAACTAGGCTTAGATTCGTATTTCGGCCTACTTGAGCGCTCTTGTGTCATAATACTAAGCAGCTATTATTGACGAATGAGAACCCAGGCCGAGCTCCCCTTATGGGGGCCATTGAGATTAGTCACACCATTAAGCCTCCGCCGCGATTTAAGAACTCGGCGGCCTCCCAGTCCGGTAAAATAGTAGTATGTCGCTTCGTTACTTTAAAAGAGGTCTTAGGCAAGGCCACTTCGCCCTGCCACTTCCAACCGCGCAGAATCTACAAATGTTATCGCTGAAGCTGTGAGAGTGCGGAAAATAAAAACTTGTTTTTTGGGTATTAAGAATATACTTTTCATATAAATAATAGTCAATATGTTGCATACATAACATAGATAACATTCTGTCAATTTATATATGAGACGCATATCAAAAGTCAAATAAATACAGTAATGATAATGTAGTAAGAAAAATCGTATTCACAGTGTACTTATTTACCTGCCCCTGCTGACTGTACTGTCATAAGTTAATGACACGTTGCATTGCAATGGAATAAATAAATTAATGTTGATTGGAAATAAGTATTATGTAGTGGGGAATCTGTCAATTTTTACATGATTTGTTTTGGGGAATGCTGCAAAACTGTGCGACATTATTCCACCATCCCTATTTCGCAAGTGAAACAGAGATCAAATGCTCCTATAAAGGAAAAAAAATCACTTTAGACCTTTTCTCTAACTATTCTTTGGTATTACGCTAGCCCCAAAAATGCACAAATTCGCCGCAATACCAACCCCAAATTTCAAGCGCAGGCCCATCAAATACATTCAATAACAAAGGAGACACAAGCGTATGTAATTCGATAATGTGTCCCCAAGGCGAGGAAGGGGGTGCGAAGTGTGTTGGGGGGAGTGCTTGCGACTTTCGACGTATAACACCGATGTATGGCCCCGCCGGGATGGCCGCATCGAGTTCCGCATACGCGAAAGGATAAGTGGGCGGAAGCGAGTTTTAGGCCGGCGTGCTTCGCCGGCTATCACTCATAATAAACTTGCTAATTTGAATCGCAAGTTTGTTAGACATGCGAATTTCTAGTACATTCATCTACATAACTGCTGGGCGTTTACAACTGTACTGTCGCATGCATAAATCGTTACTTGCTTTGTATGAAGGCAAACATTTCTTCGTTCTTCGTTGACGTGACAATGTCGACAATCTACCTACGCTCTCGTGGTCGCCACTCGAGATCCTTGCGACCCCAAAAACCATCGCTTGCACGAGCGATGTCCCGACTACTGCCTTTTCAGACGAGCAATTCTTCGAGCTATATCAGCGAGTAGCTCTCCCCATTGCTCTCTTGGCGACTTTGAGTCTTCTTGTAAAGCCCATCGTAAGCCACGTGTGTTTTAGTGCCACTATCAGATTATTTCCAGTCGATTATCTCATCACGGGCATAAAAAACAAAACACGATCTGAGAGGTCATGAATAAGACAAAAAACAAGCGTCTGACTGCGGCGCTCGGGGTGGGAAACAATCGAAGCCTTCCCGCTGCAACAAAGCCATTCCGAATGCAAACCTCGTTATCGATCTTTGAAGTAAAAAGTAAAACGGGTTTAGTTTGATTACTGGCAAGCGGAGGGCGGAGTACGTGACTATGGGAACGGCGCAATGGTTGCGCGGCGCCAGAGGGGATCGCTGCGGTGAAGTTACTGAAGCCACCCCGTTCTTCGTCAAAAGGAACTGTTTCTATTATTGTTAGGAATATACTATCTTACCTTTCTTTACAACGTTCGGAGTTATATCGAGGACAAACACACATACATATTTATTTAAATCTCTCATAGATAATAACATATTTATTTAAGAAATTATGAAAAAAGATCTAGATTCGAAGAAAAAAGAGATTTGAAAGTTATCTAAATTTGAAATCTGAATCAATCAAAAAGGTACATTCGGGGATTCCCCGGAGTATACAGATAAAAATCTGTCACATCAATGGAGCAGCTAACCAATTTATATAAAAGTAGCAAGTCAAACAGACTTTGACGGTCTTCAAGATAGTTTCTTTGAAAAGCTTTAAACATGAATCATAATCGTCTCGACATGGAATGTCAGGTCTTGTTTCTTTTAAAGGATTACTCATGATTGACGGACATGCAAAGTCTGCTATGGATCTTAGATTTCTGGTGTGGAGACGTAGGAACTCCAATTATAATATGAGTAGATGACCTTCTTAATGTCTTCGGTATTGTAGTTCACGGGCCACATCCAACCAGTCCCAGTGAAAATTTCGAAAGGTAGACATATGACCAGCAGTCGAGGTCTTAAAGCTGAAATGGTGATATAGGCTCTGGCATATTATGTGTCTTCACTACCATTTTTCTTCAGGATTTTCTGTTCGAAAAGATAAGGTCTGCATCAGCCAAGCTAAAAGGTAACCCTCTAGCCCTTTTATCATCTACAGTGAATTCTTATATAATTACATATCTTCTTCTTCTCAGCCGATGGAAAACCACTTCAACGACTTCCCGCGACTTTTACTGCGTCATTGGTCCACCAAATATAGGGCTTACCCACTCGGCGTCTACCTGTTCATGTTCCAGTCGAGAACCTTCCGGAGAATTACAAACATTGTACAATAATTTTCATACCATAAAGTATCAAGAAGTCCAAGGTGCTTATCTGACGGAAGTGAAACGTTGAAGTCACCGCAGTAAGTTGCTTTCTCATCATCATCATTTCAATCATAAGATGTCCACTGCTGAACATATGCTTCCCCATCATTATAATTTCGACCATAAGGTGTCCACTGATGGACATATGCTTCCCCCAGATACCTGCAATAAGTAGTAGTCTTATTGCAAACCTCCTATGCCTCCCTCCTACATCAGAAGGTTAAAATCTCGGCGTCTGGTCTCTATTGTTTCTGAAGATGTTAATGCTGTTAGCCCTAAGGCTTTTACAGCTTCATCGGTACTGAGTTAACGGAGCGGAAGGGTCCGTGAACTAGATGCGTCTGGTTTACTATCTGCCACTTTCTATAGCTTGCACGTTGCTGCCTAATATTTGAAAATACAAATCATGCCTACCGATGTGTTTGCGTTCGTAATTGTGTGGGTTGAGTTAGTTATGTCATATTGCGTTTAAAAACTGTATGAATGATATTAAAAAAGTGATATTTGAAATAGTTGTTTATGATAATCTAGAGCAATAAATCATCATACGCACACAGTCATACGTGAATTGAATAACATTGAATAGGCAATAGCCACAAGCGCTGTAGACGGAATAGTCCCTCGGGACGCGGTCCGGTCTACGCCTTAACCAGATTACATAACGAATATAAAATCAAGACTAGAATTTCAAAGCGTGCGAGACATTGTGTACACGATATTGAATTGTTTGAGTATTCTAACACTAATGAAGCGGCCGTGATCGTGTTTGGATCGACGTTCTCAGGCATACTGGGTCTGTTACGGTCTATTTTGTACCGCTGTGGTTTTCTTCATTGCAATGCCTCAAAAGAAAGTTTATATTTGTTTATCTAATTCTGTAACCAGCTAAAATATTTTATGTGTAGTAGATACGTCAATGGAAAGCTTTCGTTTTGGGAATTCGGCAAGTGTAGAGAATTAAATTCGCCTAATTTATATGAGTGCCTCAAAATAAAGTTTATATTTGTTTATCATATCGCTTCAAGAGTATAAATCCGTATCGAGCGACGGATATGTTAGTAAGTAGCATATCTCTTGGGAATTTTGTTGGTATAGGTATAGAGTAACAACATTTGTATAATTTTAATAAGCGTCTAAAAAGAAAGTTTATTTTTTTACACTCCTTATTGCTGGCCACTAAGGAATTCAAATTTAGAACGCTGCTTTGGATTCTGACAGCATCAGTGATGACGCTGCCGTTGCTTTAGGGTCCAAACCATATGATCACTCTTGGCTATATTTTCCTTACAATGAAACTGAAACGAATTCGTTCTCGTGTATGTGTACTCTATGCTGTGAACAGCACAAATCTAGGAAATCATATGGTGGGTGTTATCCTTTAGTCTGACTGGTGAGATTTAATTCTTTTCTTTTTTCTTTTTGCAAAGCATTTGACCTCTGTCGCCTGATGTTAAACGATGACGAGGTCTAGGATGGTGCATGCTTGCCTAGTACAAACATATTCACTCTTCACTTGAATTACCTCGTTAATTGGAACTGCGATTACTTCAACCTGTGTAGTAATATATTATGAAAAGGTAATTTAATGGCTTAGCGTGTATACTCTGCGATATTTATTGGGTCACTTAAATGAAGAGGTTTCAGTTGCTTCCTTCACGGAGACATTTTTGGGCATTAATTCATTTACGAGATGGGTTTGTACGATATAATTAGTATACCAGAAAAGTGTCAATTTAGAAAACAAAAAAAAAAAGTTTGTTGATATAACAAATATTAATATATATTGTGTATAGATAATATTTATTTCGGAAACCTAAAAAACAGGTCTTTTATACCCGACGTTTCGTATTGTGTAATTAACTTTTTGTTTTATTATATAGATCAGAAATTAATACATGATAGTAAGAGACGATGCATTCTGTAAACACTTATAAACGCATATAGGGTGATGGGTTATTGGTATAAAAGCTTTACAGATTTGAATGTATACCTAATTTTGCTGTCAATTAACGTGTAGTACACTCCTTAATATTTTGCTAAATAATTGCTCTTCTGTATTCCAACATAAAAATAACAATTTCAGAAATATCACATTTTCGTATATATTTTAATTGGAAAAGTGTATAAAAAGCAGGTTATTGGTTGACGATTTTATGTCATTATCAACGGCACATCGAAAAGGGGAATCTCACAGAAATATATCTTTGTGGAATTCCCCTTTTCGATAAATTACCTTTTCGTTTTCTTCTCGTGATTTACCTTTCATTTTCGACGTGATTGGCTGACGATTTTTATTGGACTAACATTTACAACTGATAACAGGTGGACATAAAGGTTTATAAAATGGACGGGACTACGAGGTACCAGAGCGAGAAGCAGACCTAATGCCAGGTGGGCTGACGAGATCGTGACTAAAGCTGGTCAAGGGAGGCTCCAAGTTGCGAAAGATACAGAAAAATTTAATACTTTGGAGGAGGCTTTTACCCTGAGGAAGTCCAATAAGGTCAATTATCAAAACTATAATTTAAAATCACTAATTTTAAGTCATTTGTATGGAATCAAATAAAGCTTTATTATTATTGTTATAATAATATTATTATTAACACTTACCGGCCCTAGAAAGTATCCCACATTGGTGACCAGCCGATTTTAAGAACATTTTGGAAAAAATTGAAGAATATGATGCTACTCAAGAAATGCAAAATACCACGCTTCCATTTCCGTCGAAATATTTAAGACATCCGTACGCTTCGATTGAGAGAGAGAGAGTGATGTAGGAGTTACATTACGTCATTGTCAGCGGGACATCAAAAAGGGGAATTCCACCGAAATATAATTCTTCATATGCAGAAACCACGCTAATACTTTTTGACTTGTGATTGAGTGACGATTATTATTGCTTGAACATTATTTTCATAGTTTTAAATCGGTATAAATAAGGCGTAAGCTTGGTGAATATACACACTGCTTTGGAGTTCGTGTTATTACCTTCAAGACATACTGGCCTTGGAAAGATTTCCAGAAGTTTTTTTTAAATAGCCCCCGTTATTGGGGACCTCTCGTTCCCCTATCTTGTGTGGGACAGGGACTTTTAATTTTTTATTAATATATTCACACACTTCTATTTATTTTCATTCTCTTCTTTCATGTTTCTTATTATCTCTTTTTCTTCTTCATTCTTTCTACAGTTTTCCCAGTCTTTCACTTCCATTTCTTTATCCTTACATCCATCCTCAGTCATTACATGCTAATTCTAGTTTACAATTTTATTTATTATTTATTACAATTTCGCACTATTTTATTTATTACCCATTTTTATTTTACAAATCAATTAATTCTTTTACTATTTTTACTATTTTGGTGCTTTCTTTACAGTATAATTTCTTGCAATATCTGAATCATCTGCCAGAAGTTTTAATGCTTTTATTTTAGTGACACAAATCACACGTTACATTCCAACATGCACATTATTTGTAAAACTATCTCATTGACAACGTGGTAAATTGAGTTTAAGCTCACAATAGATCCCACTTATTACTTAGCCGAAGCTCGCAGTAAGTTTAGAGCGGCAATAGCAGGGTCGCCTTCAATGGTCTATGACGTAATTAGATTGCCTTTCGACTCGACACTGCGGCTACAATTGCGTTATCTTTACTTCGCTTTTTAATGAACAGAACTCAATCGAGTTATCTATGCGATGGCTTTGTCGTTGTCAACGATGTCCTAGATGTTTCTAGAAATTTCCCCAATGCAACTATTATAACTATATATCATCTTATACTCTTTTGCACACGGTTCTGGTATAGGTTTAAACTCAAAAAGAATTCCTCCAACATTTGTGACCCTGCATACCAGACCGTGGTGCGTGACACGCAATAGCCTACTGTTCCCTATTTTGCAGCATGAGAACAGATTTGGAAATAGAATTAGGAGTCAAATAGACAGTGGCTGCATCGCCTCCCTGATGAGAGACTTGGATACCGCTGAACTTTCTAGCAATATGCAAAATATAGGTACACCAATACCTCACTATGCGTCGTGGATATGTTCCAAAAAATATGCCGCAAAGTGAATTAAGATTTTCTATAGCAAACCATGTAAAGATCGAAGATAGGTTCCAGGGTTAAGAAAATACTACTTTTAAAAAGAAAATTGAAAAAAGTAAACAAAGAAAAAAAGGAAAAATATATACCTTTTTGTAACCAGAAACAACACGTTAAAATTTATATACAACACAGTACATTACAACGCACTACGTAATTGAAACTGCACTCCAAGCTTTGTTAGCAAAACAAAGTGAAAATAAAACTGTATTAAAATTGCGTTGATTTTTAGTTAAAAAAGGCATCCACGAGTTTTGATGGCATGGCGCAATTAGAAACAAAAGTGTTGCCATCGTTTGGAAAAAAAAGAAAATTTCTAAAAAAAATTAAAGACTCGAACCCAAAACAATGCAACCTCGGAAATCTAACGACGCACAGTGAAAACTAGTACTAATTAGGCAGCGACGCAACTTCGAAAAAAAGGCAAAACGAAACGACGCAAAGCGATGTATTTGTGTATTTAAAAATAAATATATATATCGAAAGAAGATATAATAAAAAAATAAGAATTGTAAATAAATACATTTGAAGAAAAATCGAATGAGAATTGTAAAGTAAACGTAAAGAAGGATATAAAATGAAAATGCTATAGGTCAGCAGAGAGCAATAAAGAGAGCTATGCTCGAAGCTAAGGTATCAAGTGGAACCGACGGTGTCGTCAAGATCACGAGAAGTCGATGGATGTGAGCAACAGAAGACCTATCATGGTGATCTTGGCTAATGCGAAGATGATGTGATATTTGCATTTGTGCAGCATTATAGATTGATGAACGAAGCTATATTTCGAAATAGTTCCCCAAATATCAAGCTGTCATCAACGGGTTCCAATTAAAAGATAACTGTACGACAATAGTGTCGACACCGTATTTTATTTTCTTTCACATATTCCTCGTAAAATATCGCATGCGAGAAATCCATTTCAATCTCCGTGTCGTACGAAGTATAAAAAGGTTCAATTAAAAGACCTCTACTGGACGGTCAATTCGAGAACATTCTTTCTAAGCGACACACAGGCACTATCCTCCTTTGATTAGTATTCATTGCCTGCTCCGCGCGGACCTCTGGGACCCGTGCGCCGTGGATTTCACTTAGCGTTTCAACTGGAGGCTAGACGTCTGTAAAGTTACGAAGTGGTAGGGGGTGTATTCTTAAAGCACTCGATAAATTTTACTACAAGTAGCTTTCCTATAAGCTTTGTCTCCTTTGAGGGTATGGGGATGTGTAATGAATAAATACGGAGATTACTCCGTATCACAACTCTGTGCAATAAGAAAAACTAAGTTTGAGAGATGGTTAAGTTATATTGCAGTACGTATTCGAGTAAATATTAAAAACACTTATTCAGCAAAGTACATGTCAGTTTCACAAAAGCCTGTCAGACCTCTGTGCAGAAGATGCATAGAAGAGAACAAGACAGCTGCCCATGTACAGCTCCGGTGTACGAGTGTGATATCCAACAGTGCTAGCCATCCCTGATCATCGAGTTGCTTCTCCGAGATAGCTCATGACATTAAGGGTCTGCTCGGATTTCTCCAGGAGTTAGGTTGGCTTGAGGAAGTATGATCTCAACGTACCAATAATAAAGAAAATTTTAGAAAGGGACTGTGTGAGCAAGATAAAAGATAGGTATGTATGGAATACGGTGGAGAAGGCTTATATTAATTGAGTAATTAATTACATTTATAGTACATGATAAAAAAAACAATAGGTAAAAAAAGGAAACTTAAATGTAAAAATTTAGAATTGTTACACTATTTTGAATGGAAGGCGAAGTAAGAGACGATGTATGATAGGCAAAAAGGTATGAAAATGAATGAAAGAGATTGAGAAGGACAAGAGAGGAATGAATGAAAGATCTTAAGATAAGAGCGTTGAAATAACAAAACAAATATATTATAAATAGTGTCTCAGTTTACACATGGCAGTGGAGTACGAATGGTCCACAAAGACAAGATAAGATAAAAGACAAAGTTATTTTATTCGACATTGAATCTTTTAACAATGTTTTAATTTATTTTATTATTTAATCTACTCTGCTTCGTAATGTGTTATAGTTGTGGAAAAGAAGCAGAAAGAAACTCAACACAAACATATCTTTTAATAAAGTTCAACAATTCAGATATGTACATATACATTATCTGATATAGCCTTAATGAAATCAGATTAAAATCAGAAAAATTAAAATTAAATTTAGGCCATAATATTTAACAATTTTTTACCATTTATTTATACATTGAATGCATATGTGTTTGTGCATTCACATGCATATAAGTATATATGCATATGTATGTGAGTACGTATATGTGTATGTGTTAAGACTTTGTATGTCATCCTATATGTGCTATAAAGTTTATTGAGTAACTTTCTTCTATGTAGGATTATGATTCTTTTTTACGTCCTCACAATGTATGTAATGCTAAAGGCGGAAACTTTAATGACCTCTTGATGTATAAGTTGCCTGTTAAAATGTAATTTTTTTTAAAATTTCCGAATCAGTAAAATTAAAATAAAGTAAATCTAATATAAAAAATTCTCGTGTCACAGTGTTCGAACTTGAATTCCTCTGAAACGGCTCGACCGATTTTTACCAAATTTTATATGCGTATTCAGTATGTCTGAGAATCGGCTACTATCTATTTTTCATACCCCTAAGTGATAAGGGTTGTTCACCCTTAAATTTTTTTTTAATTTTTTTGACGAAATTTTTTGTTTTTATTTTTTTATGATACAACATACAAAAAGATTATTGTACTTACAAATAAGATTAAGTAAACACTAAATAGGATAACCTATAGAAACCTATATGATTTCATTCATAACAAATACGTTTGTGTAGTCATTGACGCTTACATATATGTATTTTTATTTGTTTCAATATTCGAGCCGGTGGTGATGAGTCTGCGAATGTCTGTTCTACCCTCCGCGATGATCCTTTGTTGACTTTAGACACCCTTGCTTAAATATTTCTCGCGTGCGATGTATTCATGTCGCACTCTTTTTAACGGGGTTCGTCTGTATGTGATATTAAAAAAAAAAACCTTACGTTTTGAAATTCAATGGGGGAGACGCGGATTTATTCATTGTAGCGAGGTGCTATCGCTCGAGGTAAAACCAACTAAATACAAGGTTAACAGTTAACATCATCAAGTCAAATATTCTTTATCTTTCTGATTTCTCCGTGGCGTTATACAAACATAATTACAATAGAAGGTTAACAACTATTATTTATACTTCTACTATTTCCATGCTACATACTACATACTCCATTCTCTATACCAGAGTTCCCCAAACTTTTTTGTGTCGTTGACCCCTTGCCATGTTTTTCCCTGTTGGGTAGACCCCCTACTTACCTGATGTTGATTTCCTGTAAATTTCTAACTGTAGTGAAGTTTAGTGTTTTAAACTTAAAGTAAAACACATGTTAATTTATACATTTATGCTGCGACTCTCAGGTTTTTAAAAGTTCAAAATGTATTGCGACCACAAAGCGAATACCAACATCCTACAACTTACACAATTTTATAAACATATATAATAATTTTTTTACTTCGTAGGTACTTTTATAAATAATGTAAATGTTTTGATATTATAAGATAGTATGATGTAAGTAAATAGGTACTATCAGTGTACGTGTTGAGATCCACTATCGTGGATCCCCATTTTCATTTCATGGAGCCCCAAATTTTTTTCGCTGACGTAGACCCCTTGTAGGTGGTCATAGACCCCTAAGGGTCGATATACACCACTTTGGGAATCACTACTCTATACACTCGTGCGATAAGAGCGCCCATTGTACTGTTTTTGTTTATAATTATGAAACTATTTAAATATATCACAGCGTGTACATTAAAAACCATTACATTAAAATCTCGTCTCTCCAATATGTTTAACAGGTATCATAAAAATACAGTATTCATTATGAAATAAAAACAATAAAAGAAAAAGTCCAAAAACAAGTACTATTAGAGAGGTCGAAAATGAAAAAGTTTAGATGTCGCCGCAAAAGTTAAATGAAGCAATCGCATTATCCCAAACATGATACGGGTCAAACTCAATAAAATTACTAACTACTCTGTAACCAACTGTGTACACTTTTACAATAAACTCACGTGTTATACCATGGAATTATAATTAATTTAAAAAGTTCAACAAACATAAATTGATAAATAAACAAAACGGTGTACTAAGATGTCTTATTTGAATTGAAAATAACCATATAGCTTTAGGTAGATAGACCTAAAGTCTGTTGAAGTAGTCGAAAGGTTCTGAATCAAGCCTGATTCTTCTATCAAGTCCTACTGGAAATCTCTTTATATGTCTAACAACCGAAACAAAACGCTATAATAATTATATTCTTTCAAGATATAGTACTGAAGAAGAAGCTCTTTTTGTAGCCTGCTTTTTGCACCAAGGAGTCTATTCTACGTGATATCAAAATTCATAACAATTTCTGCGCCGAATATTTGAGTTTTTCGGCCCCGTTACGAATATAATCTTAAATATTTAATGAAATCAGGCGTTATTTTGCGAAAGTCCATCCTAAGTAAGAAAAGGACCAATATTTAGCCATTTCCGCACATGCAGTGGTAGTAAACACAGACTCTGTGTTTGGCACTAATCGGTGTAACATAACTCTTGAAGATGCCCCGTGGTAGAGTGGAACACGTGTTGAGTGATTTAACGGTGGTAGTTGTGTAGTTCGCATTGTTTGCCGCATGCGCATTTATCAGCGGACTGGCGGGCGGTGCACTTTGTTGCACGACTACCACTGCATGTGCGGAAGATGAGGAAGTGGTCGCACGAAACGTAAATTATAAAACTTGACATGACTGGTGCGTTGTTAAAATCCTTTAACATCCAAAAACACTATGTCCGTGGAATATAGATCTTAATATTAATTTAAAAATACATCACTGTCTTATAAATGATTCGAAGTGGTAAGTAATATATATAAAAATGTGCGCCCGTGATTAGGCCAAAAAGTCCCCCGGACAGGTGTACTTTGGAAGGATAATAAATTACAACTTTTTATAACAATATCGGATACCGACAAACCGCCTGGTTTGCCGAGGGCGAGCTCTCCTGACGTCTGTATTAGCGCGTAAAGGTAAAATACGACATTAATTGGCGTCGGTGGGGGAGAAGGCCTAAACAATAAGGGCTCGAGTTTTTTTTTTTTTGGAACTATTGTGTCCCGTCACGGGCGTGCCACGACCCCAGGCGACGAACTATATACTACCGTAGACTGTTTCTACATACTACTTCTCACACGGAACATTTACGTTGCAATTAGTTCGGATTTAGAATTTTTTATTTTATTAAAGCAATCCAAATAGCGCAGTGAATTGTTGTAAGTTGAAGTTGGCAGTTAGTAGGCAACATCACACACACACATGCATGCATGTGCACGCACGCACAAATACGTGTGTGTCCGCGCGTGTGTTGCAGTGGTATGTCAACCGAAGACTGAAACCTACAATCGTAGGTCGCGGGTTTCACAGCCATGCAAGCCTATATAATCCACACTTTGTGCATTACTTACATAGAATTTCGACTGCTCACAAATAGTTACCAGAGGACAGGCAGCAACATCCACGCGTACCATAATACCACACTGCTATCGCCAACCCGCTTGATATCATACCACTCCTCATAGATATGTTCAGGTGAGGCCTATGCCTTACAGTGTCTAAATGCTGAAACGACTACACACACACACGCACACGCACGCACATTTAAATATATATATATATAAATATATATATATATATATTTATATGTATATTTACATATATATATATATATATACAAAATTATTTATATGTACATTGATCATTGTTCTTATTTACAACACCCATTTTCCACTGCACCTTCTGAAACTCCGTGCATAGCCCTCGCCGTTGCTCTCTGGGTGATCTGGAACCTTGTTATGAGACCCCTCGTAAGTGACTACGTCTTTGATCCGTATGTCATCACCGGCAACACACCGATCAAAGACCTTCGTCTTTTTACATTGCGGTATTTTGAACGAGAAGGTTTCCGAGCTTTCCGAACGCTCTTTGAACTATTCCATATTTAATTTGATTATAGAATACGCGTTGAATTTCAAACAGAGAGAGAGAGAGAGAGAGAGAGAGAAAGAGGGAGTTAAATAAAATGAATGAAAAGCTAGAAGTTATATTTAAAATGGACGGACTCCAAGAGTAAATTAATAATACAGCAGATGACACTAATAAAGCTTATTAAGGAACCATCTATTAGCCGGGAATACCCGAGTGCGCTTTATGTCCAACAAGATATATATATATATATATATATATACATATATATATACACACACACGCGCGCGCAAACATTTAGTACATACATTGTTATAATTGTATTATCATAGATTCCCTCACTAGGTCGGCATTGTTTCCTTGTTCAACAACCTACCTAACTTCAAGCCAGTGCGATGTAATACATTTAGCGGTTTCAGATGCATTTATTTTTTATTTATTTAACACTGGCGAGTGTGCCAGTATTTAATAAACTAAAAACAGGTTAACCATAGCTGCAAAAGTATCAAGATTATTAAACCACATGTTACGTTAAGCCTAGCTAGACGAAGCCGTATCTAGGTTCAGTCGTGGCGCCTATCATTAATGTCATAATAAACACTGTGCCAGTTCATAGGACGAAGAATATCTGGGATTTAAAAAACGGTATGTTTTGTTAACAATTGAAAATAAACATCGCTTGGATATGAATGATATAATATACATTACACATTACTCGTGCTATCGACGGCTGTAGTCGCTAAAAGTTTCTCAGGTGGTGGACATGGTCCGGTTGTCTATTTACGTCCAATTCTTATTATATTTGTCCAGTTCTTGTTATATTTATTCAAAGCCTATTATTACTAAATATTTTTTGAAAGCCTCTCTACAGAGAGACATAACAATTCGTATGCTTTACTTTCTGTGTAGTTTCCATTCGTACGGTTTTAAAAATAGGGGCCAATTTATTGTAATACGATTCATTTTAATTAAATTTATGAGAATAAATTATTTACACACTGATTAATCACACTTTACACTTATATATTTTAATATATATATATATATATATATATTAACATATTTTTAGGATTCCAGTTTGTTTACATTTGCATTAGGAGGTCTAAAAGATCCTTCGATTTTTGTTTCTTATGTATGATTGAAATTGATTCGGTGAAAATAAAGACATATAACGGACTTATTTATTGGGTCTCATATTTTTTGAAATAACAAACTCATAATTCTTTGAAAATGACGCAGCGAGCGTGTTAAGGCATGAAGTCAATTCCGGCTATGTACTAAATGCAAATAAAGTTGAAAATCATCATATTGGCTATATTTAACTTATTTCAAATCTGGTATTCATACGGTTGCATCTCAATTTATCTATAATAATAATTTGTTTGTCCGTCAAAACCTTTATTCAGAAACGGTAGTTGATACGGTATTAATACTAAGAATAAAAATATGTGTACTCCTAGTTTTCGTCTTCAAAAATTAAATAAATCATTTATTGTAGAACGTATACGTATGAATGATAAAATCGCACAAACGATTTCAGAGCTGCCACTGGATTTAAAACCAATATCATAAAAATATTATTGAATGAATGTATAAATTTTATTTCAGAATCAAGTGAGTCCATAGAATATAAGTTAGTAACAAAATTTACTTAAAGGCTGTATTAGTTATGGATTAGTATATCATACAAGTTAACTAAAACACTAATCGTAAAAAAGTTTAGTAGTTATTTTTCCATTCACACTCATGTGTATGTGTATTCAGTGGTGACATAAACCACTTTTATACACATCACGCGCGACCAAAGTTGTGTCGTCACATTATATCCAAGAATACTATACTGATGTTAATGTGTGGAATATTGTCGATGGTCTCTGAGGAAGCTAATTATTGTCGCGCACTCTATATAAAACTATATTTGTAAAGAGCAACTGTTGAGTTTCTCGCCGGCTCTCAGCAGAACTGCCTTCCAAGCCGTCGGTAGCTTCCTGTAGGGACAACAGTGCCGACATATTATGTTGATTGAAGACTCGAAAGTACTTGTAAAGGCCTTTTCCTATATACTGTTTTTGATTTTCTCGATAGAGGAAGTACTGTTATGATATACGAATATGTTAGATATATACTAGTTCATTTATTTTACTAATAAATGTGTTGAGACATACTGAATAAATCTAAACATTGATATCGTCTCAATTCTTTTGTTGTGCTTATTCTACGAACGCTTTATATTTTATGAAACGTACAGTGGAGGTAACATTCTGCTTACGTCAGCGTTTCCGGTGTCTTCAAGCGAAGAGTAAATACAAGGCTTATTACCAACGAACGCTCGAAGGAGAATGATTTAATGCGTTTTAATAAAAAAAATTGTTAAACATATCACAAACATATACTAGTAGATATCAATGTCAAGGTAATAGGACTCCATTAAAGATGTTTATGTGGGAATATACGAAAATCGCCACCCTTGGCAAAAATTTTTCCAAAAGACTCATGATCCTTGGTAGTGGGGGATCACACAACTACTAAGCGGGCACGGGCACTGCAAGCAGTACCTGCACCGTTTTAAAATAATCGATAATGAGACTTGCCCATGTGACGACTCCACAGTACAGACTTTTGATCACTTATCTAGACACTGCTCCCGATTCGCATCCAAAAGACGTAACCACGTGACCTTATGTGAAAACCTTAATATACCTCCGTTCAGCTTACCGGACCTTCTCAAGAAAAAATCTACAGCAAAATCTTTTGATGAGTTGGCCCGGCACATTGTCCTAAATCTCAAGGCATTTAACGGTCTGTAGCGCTTGGGAAGCGACTTGAAATAAAATAATGTACCAACTAATATATTATTGAGTATTCCAAATTGTATTGTTAATATGTATAAATTTGAGCTGTATTTACACATAAGAGAAATTTGTGTAAGAAAAATTGTAAAAAATTATAAAACGCTGTCGTGCCTCGCAGCTGGGTGAAGAAAGATCCGTATTAAATAGCGGCCACCCTCTCTCAACTATCTGCGTTTAGTTTAAGCGAAAAATAAATATTGTAAAAAAACACTAGCGATATAAATTAGAATTAATTAAAAAAAATTGGGGGATATGGCGGCGTTCAGCATTTCGTTGAACCTGTGTAAAATGGATATACCGAATCCTTGTTTCAGCCTTCAGGCGTTCATTTCAAGGCATACGCCTCTCGCAAGGATGATGGGAAATACCATAGTCGCCACGCTTGGCAGACGGGTTGGCGATCACAGTGTGGTATTATGGTATGCAGAGAACGCTGCTGTCTATCTTCTAGAAACTCGTCTGTGAGCAGTGACAATCCTACATAAATAATGCACAATCTAAATTATTTAAGAACATGTCCTAGAAATGGAACACGCGACCTACGATCGCGAGTCCCAATCCTTTACCGCTGCTCTAATATCAAATTTATAGATCAATTTAAATGCTCCAGAATAAGATGAACATGCAGTTGTTTACTTCGGTTTTTAAAGCGACGAAACAAAATAATTAACATAGATGTCTTAACTTACTTTCATATTCTTTACATTACTTATTATAGAAATTAAATAAGGAATGACTTAAGAGAAATTTGACGGAAATAGATACATCATGTAGCATAAAAAGGACAATACAATTTTTTTAAATCGTACTAAAATTTGACTATATTTTTCTATAAACACACACCTACAGACACAGGTAACTACACTCTAAAACACGTATCAATTGTTCTTTTTTCTCTTTATATTTTAATATGTGTGTTAATTCTCTTTATATGTATATATTATACAAATATATTACTATGTGGAGATGGGCGTTGTAAATATGTATGTTAATTGACAGGAGTTATGTAGGGAAACATGAGGTCTGCAAGCTAAAAATTTTCGCTGGTAGATCGTATTCCAGCTACAACTACGTTGTTCCCACGAAGAATGACTACAAACGTGTAGGCGTATAATGTTGTGGCATTAATATAGTGAGGGTTGGTAGAGAGAAGACTAATCGGAGGTGATGGGTCCGCTGGGCATCGCGTCCGAGAGCCCGATGATGAGATCGTAGTGTTGAGAAGGTCGTTAACAGAGCTAGTTGATCTACCACAGCTAACAACAGGCAACTGCATGTATTAAAAAACTTTTCTTTCTACCATATAAATACTTTTTATTATGTAAAAAGGTCCTATAGTTCGAAAAATATGTCGACATTGTTATATATTTCAGAAGTTGCGAAGGCATGTGACGATATTGTACCGCTTTAAGCGCAGTCGTATCTATTTCAGTCGTGAAATGATTAATTTGACATTTGAATGCGTGCGGACTATTATAACGAAATTTATAATCCTATGAATATAAAGTGGAAATGAAGATGCTTTTCATGTTATGACTTTGTATACAATTCAAAGATTTATTTTTGTCGGAACTTTTTCGTTTCGGCTTGCGTCAACAGATGGCGTTCGTAAACGTATAAAAGGGGAACCGCGCGGTAGAATCGACATTAATGTAGAAGACTCGACAACGACATCACATATTCTTTTATTAAATATGAATCTTATTCATTTTACAAAAATATTATTTGAAAATATACAAGCGATAGAAATCAATATAGTGCTTTTTTACAGACAGAATTTTTTAATAAAAGTTTTCATCACCAGAAAAGAGGATAGATGGCGATCATGAGACCACAGCCGCTGCTGGTTTGATCAGATCCGAACTACGATACTACAGTAGATCTAGCAATATACACAGCAAAAGACACAAGGGACGTCAACCCTTGACACACCCTCACAGCGCTAAAGCACTTGAAGTGGTAGTAGTGATATTAAGTAAGAAAAGGACCAATATTTAGCCACATCCGCACATGCAGTGGTAGTCGTGCAACAAAGTGCCAAACACAGTGTGTGGCACTAATCGGTGTAACATAACTCCTGAAGATGCCCCGTGGAGGGGTGAAACACTCGTTAAGTGATTTAATGCATTATTTGTCGCATACGCATTTATCAGCGGGCTGGCGGGCGGTGCACTTTGTTTCACGACTACCACTGCGTGTGCGGATGTGGCTAAATATTGGTCCTTCTCTTACTTAGGATGGACTTCCGCAAGGTAACGCCTGATTCCATTAAATATAGTAGTGATATTAATCAAGGTATAGCAACCGACCAAGCTGAGGTTCGACTCTCTCGGGCGACTTTGTGTCGGAATGCTGAGCGGATATTATCGACGAATGACAGCTCAAGCCAAGGTCCCGTAGTGGGGGCCCTTGAGTTTAATCACTCCATTTAGCGTTTACTGACGCGATCTAAGAGCTCAAAAACCTCCCAATCCGATAATATAGTAATATGCTACTCGAGCTGAAGCTGGAGCCTTCCCGGAAGACCTCGCGCTTCGTTACTTTAAAAGAGGTACACAGAAAGACCAGTACAGATGTAATAGCACGTCATGAACAAAAAAAATCCTATGATGTAAGAGATACAACGCAAGTAAATAATAGTAGTATCGAATGGCGACAACAAGATGGTGGACGCGCCGTGACTAACCCCCCCCCCCCTTTAGGTGAACGGTAGGAAAGTCAAGGTCGAAGTAAGTTGGTGTACTGGTCGTCGTAGAAATATTTAATGGAATCGGACTTTATTTTGCGGAAGTCCATTCTAAGTAAGGAAAGGACTGCACATGCATGTGCGGAAGTGGCTAAATATTGGTCCTTTTCTTACTTAGTCGTAGAAATATTTGGGGAAGGCGTCTATAGGATGCTGGTCCGACTTTATTAGGATGGTATATGTCCAGCAGGGGGCATCACATGACTGAAATGATGAAGGTGATCATGATGATGAAGCTAGACCTCTATATCTAGTATTTTTTACATCGTAGCTTTTACAATTTCGAATTTAGATTTTAAAATGTTTCATCACAGCACAGAGCACCAGATGTACACGTTCAAATTTACCACCCGCATCCAATAGTCGAGGAACTGTATAAAGGCTATGTGGAATCTTAAAACGCAATATCGAATCCTAGACTTTTATTTCTTAAGTCGGAACGAACGAGGCTTTATTGAGGTTTAACTTTGGAAAAGGTTCTATTTATCACCTCACTGTCGTATTTGAAACATTACCTGTAACAATTTTAATTATATACAATGTACACTTTACGTAAATATTAAAAAAATATTGTAAATAGATTTTATATACACAGTTATAGAAACACTGGTTATAGATTGCGAATTTTGAATTCGAAATTCAAATTTATAAATTCTTTATACAAAATATAATTGAATTTATATCTTGTTGATGTCAAAATGTATCTACAGCATGTTCGGATTTTAAATGCCACAGATCTAAGGATAGACGAAATAAACTCGACGCGACTATATACGTTTATACTTTTGGACTTTAATAAGGCATTATATCTTGCAGACATCCATAGTCTCTAAAGGTCCATGAATGTTCAGGCCCCTCGACCCTTTTTTCTGCTAAAGCCTTCCTTCTTCCACTTTGTTCATTCATAAGTCTCTACAATTCTTATTCTACCTCGTGTGATCTTGGTATCGATGGCTCATAAAAAGGTTCTCCCGCACGATCATCTTTACCTAAATTTTTTGAGTAAATAATATCCTGTAACATATTTGTGTGATTCTTCCCAGGATCGGTAATCCTTGGTGGTAATAACAACACGAGGTCCGAAGTAGAAGTGTGTATTCATCAAGCTCGGCCCATATTTATACAGAATTAAAACTATGAAAACATTGACCAACCAATAAAAACCATCAGCCAATCACATGTCGATGAGTATTGTAGAGCGCTCTCTTTCGCACGATTTGAAATAAAGAATTATATTTCTGTGGAATTCCCCTTTTCGATGCGCCGATGACGTGATGCATCTCCTACAATTGTTTAGTATTGATTAAATAAAAATTTACTTCTCTATAAAGGTAAATATGTCAGAAATTCTGCAGCATTAAATGATTATTTAAACAAACCTTCGTTAATATGAAACAAAGAAAGATTAATGGTGGAAGGTGTTTGGCGTTATCGTTGTAGATTTCGTAAATTGAAAGATTGAAGTAAAAATTTTACGGCACAGAATACAAAAGGACTAATTAACTAGACGGGTTTAATGTATGTTTATCAATTCTCGTTGTATCGAACGATCGGAGATACTTTCTATACCAGATGTGTTAAAACATTTTAGGTATTTAATGGAATCACAGAGTCAAGCAAACGGCGTCAACAAACGGCGACGGACTGAGCTCACTCTGTGTTTGGCACTAATCGGTGTAACATAACTACTGAAGATGCCCCGTGGAGGGGTGAAACACGTGTTGAGTAATTTGGCGGTGGCGGTTGTGTGATTCGCATTGTTTGCCGCATATGCATTTATCAGCGGGCTGGCGGGTGGTGCATTTCATTGCATGACTACCACTGCATGTGCGGAAGTGGCTAAATATTGGTCCTTTTCTTACATTTTGGTAGTCCGAAACAATTTTCAAAATTTAAAATTAATCGCATGCCGCAATAAAAGGTTTATTGAAAATATTTCACTAAAGTATAAAACATGTTTATTGAATTACATCATGATCGTGACGGCCGATAGATGCCCACAGCTGGACATAGGCCCAAGAAATCTTCCAGCGACATCTCGCAACCTTCATGCCCGTCCAGATATTAAATTTGAATATTAAAAATTACAAAAATCTATATATAAATATAATTTAAGTGTCTGTTTGTTATATTAAAATAACAGCTTTATACTGCATGCATATGAATATATATACGGTACGGTACATACACCAAAAATTTTTTATTTATTTTTGTCTTTATTTCTGTCTGTTCCGAATAATCTCTGACATTTCAGAGATTATAAGGCACGTCAAAATCGGTCGAGCCATTGCTCGACCGATTTTGACGTGCCTTATTACTGGCAGGTAGCTAATGTAATAAGGAGTAACATAAGTATCTTTTATTTTAGAAAAATCTTAAACAAACAAAAAAAATGTTTGTTTAATTCTCGACAAAGTCACGGGCATATCTAGCAGTGAATAATTGGTGAAAGGGTTTCACTGATATTTCTTCAAATGCTGGTTAATGATTGGATATAGTAATATACGCACGAACGTACGTGATTTCCTTATTTAAAATTAGAACAATTTAATTTTAAGCCATAATCTATCGATTAGTAACTTTGAAAATGAAATCAGAATTAGTTCATGCCTAATTAATTTAATCGATGTTCGCATAATGTTTGTTCGATCGACTGTATCGCGGGGAATTCCCACACCGTACCGCGGTGCCGTCATTCCGGCTCGAGCCGTGCACCGCGTAGGACGTGTATTTATATCGCTACGTATCGCAGTCATCCGATCTAGTTCGCACTTATCCTAAATAAATAATATCAAGATATATAATTTCATATTTGTCAACAAAAATGTATTTTATTAGAATAATTCAGTTCACAATTATTTATATCTTATTTATTTATTTAAATTCACGACACAATTCTACTAATTGACAGCTGTACAAGTAATTAACTGTCTTGCAACCCAGCAGAGTTCGTTCACCTTAAATATCGAAATAATAATATGATACATTCAAAAGTATTAAAAAATAAAATTCAGACCTAAAGTTTTATTGTCACCTAAGCAGCTTATTTATTTTCATATGTATGACTATGTTGTGTGTATGTGCTTATGTATATGAAAGTTTTGACAGAATATACTCAGTGTCTATCGATATTTTAAGTTTATCGTCTCTTTAGTAATACAGTTTTAGAGAATTTAGCTTGGTGGAATAGTATGAGTGTACATACGCGAACAAATTCGAGTGTTTGTGTATTATTTGTATGACGGTCGCTTTCCTCGGTATCCATAAAGATAATTAAATTAAAATATTTAATTATTTATTAACGCTTTTTTGTAAACATAAACAATAAATAGTAATTTATCGAAAAAGTTTCTATCGATTTTTAAAAATAAAAAATGGGTGATTTCTCTTCATTATAGTAATTACGTACCATCTTGCTTCACTGTGTTCCCCAGAGGCACGCAGCTGACAACTAAGAAGTAGAGAATCCACCTCAGCATGAGGGTGGAACTGGCTCCTCTCTGCAGCTCGGGCTGGTTGTGGAAGTGCCTCGCGGTCGGCCGGTGTCGAGCCATCGTATACCTTCGATCACTACCATTGGAGGAATGGCTCAGACGAACTCACTGGTCATTATCACACTATACAGTTCACTTTTACGAATTCACACGAACTCTGGAGCCATCACCACTAGTTCACTGACTCACTAACTGGACTGTTCTCAACGACTCTTTAATACTTCGTTTCCGTACCAATACCTAATTGCCTTTTCATAATTTTGATTGATCTGTAACAAAGACATATTCGTTTTAATATCAAGTATTATATATATGGTATGTATGGAAGGTATATGTGGAAAGGCTTGCTATGGTAGAGCCTCCGCTAGGTGGACCGACGACATAGTTAAGGTTGCAGTGGGTTGCAGGTTCTATCGGCTGAAAAGAAGAAGACAATCGTACGTCGCAACGGCTCGCGAAGGCTACTGGCGCACCAGGCTATAGTCGATTGGTGCAGGGTGCTGTTATCTTTTCTGGCTTTTACAGCTTCTACGGTCTCAGATCTAGGGGATCAGAAATCCGCAAGCTAATATCGCATCGCAGGATTTCTGGCGCGGGAGCACTGAATGACAGTTAAATTTATGTTGTCGCATCTCTCTTTGGCAAAGCTTCCTGTCATTGTCACATGGCCTCTCGAGTGCTGATTGGCTGACTTGGAATTTTGACACATATCTGGTCCAGATGTTCACGAGGCACAGGAGATTCTCTGAGTACCCGCATAGGCAGTTCAAGGAGAGTCCCTTGTGCATCTGTGGGGCATATAATCACCAGCTGTTCTGTGTTTAGAGGACTTTGCCATGATTTCGAGGGTGAGATGGGCAAGAAAGTGGAAGAGGAAAATGTTGACTCGCTCAAGTTATTATACATAATTAGAGAAACTATTGATATTACAACTGCAATCACTCGCTAACTTGGAAATCCGTGGTATTGAAGAGTAGACGCAAAACCTGGATCATTTGCAAATAGGTTAAAGATAAATGTCTTTTGTACATAGATGTATCTTTTTTGGTAACATTTAACAAAATATTTTTTTTAAATATGGCGCATATATCAGTAAAATTACATAGTGAATTCCACACATTTCAAGTTGTCAAGAAAATTAATATCATACGTTACAAGTTGTCAAGCCAATGATCTATGATGCATAAAATATCATAAATCAAAAGTCTGGACATCAGTAGTATATGATGTTTTTGATGCTGCTAGCTACCTTAGATATGTGCACCTTCATAGAAATGAGCCCGGAACCTAAGGCCCGCGAGTTAAAAACTTTTGCTATGCAGTCCGCTGCATAGTGGAAGTAGCTATATATTAGTCCCTTTCTTACTTAGTATGGATTTCCGCAAGGTAACGCATGAATCTATTAGATAATTAAAAACTTTGGCAGATCGTATTCCAGTAACAACGATGATTTAATGGAATCAGGCGTTACCTTGCGGAAGTCCATCCTAAGTAAGAAAAGGACCAATATTTGACCACATCCGCACATGCAGTGGTAGTCGTGACACAAAGTGTACCGCCCGCCAGCCCGCTAAATGCGTATGCGGCAAACAATGCGAATCACACAACCGCCACCGACAAACTACCCAACACGTGTTTCACCCCTCCACGGGGCATCCTCAGGAGCCACGCCACACCGATTAGTGCCAAACACAGAGACACATTTATCAGCGGGCTAGCGGGCGGTGCACTTTCTTACGCGACTGCCATGCATACATGTGCGGAGGTGGCTAGGTATTGGTCCTTTTCTTACTTAACAATGATGATGTTTGCATGAAGCCCTCTACATATTATACCCATGAAGGTGTATAGTGTTGTGACTGACGTGCAGGTTTACGAAGCAAAGAGCACTGGGTCGGGAGTAAAGCGGGTACAACCTGACCATCCTCGCGTGAGAGCTAGTGTGATGCGTGTACGGTGTAAAGGCTGATTTAGAATGTGAACATCAAGACAAAATACTGGTGCATCTTTTTAATCATTTGTTGTCTCTCTCTATATATGATGGTTAACCTTTTTCTTTCGTTTCGTAAATGAAGATAAACGAAGACTACAAAGCAGTTCTATGAGATATCCGATCAAGTACAAATCACGCTTCACACAGTAGATAACGCAATATACACCGACGGAAAACCGGAAAAAAATGAAAGAATTTGATACAAATTGATTTATATAGGTAACTGTTATAGTATTACAATAATAATACGAACCATACATTGGCTTAGTTATGGAACAGATTACAAAATGCAAACAGTACGAACACAATGGAAAAAATAAGGTTAAAACCGGACAATATATGCCGTAACCACGCTAGCTCGTTCGGGAAGAATGCAAGAATCTAATTCGATATGAACTAAAATCGAATTTTGTTCCTATAATCGAGTTCTTAAAATACGAAGAAACGTGCATTATGAACGCATTCTAGATATCAGAACCACGTGTAATGTCATGTGCAAGCATACAGAAGAAACCACAGAGTAAAAGGTATAAATTCTACAATCATAGATAGTACGTATTGCTGGAGTTTCTTCGAGATTTTCGAAATGGTTTTAATGATAACCAGGAAAACAATCGAGAAAGTAGAGGTGGAAATCCCAGGGGGAAAGTCAGAATAAAGGCGGCCGTAAATGCACCAGTTACTGTGCAAATACGTAACAACTTAGATGCCGGTATCGCGCCGGCGCCTGACGGATAGTTATCACATTCCAAGCCATGTGGAGCGTATATGACCCCGGCTGCACTTTCTGTTCAGGTCATTAGCAGTTCTGATTGAAATACAAAGGATTCTTAAAAATTAATTGTAAGGTCGAATATAGATCACATGACGTATGCGTGTACATAATACATATTAATTTTTTTTTAAATTCTGCTAATTATAGCTTTGCAGTATTGAAAAATTGGAAAGCATGCGTCTTTAACGACTATTTTTAATTTTTAAACTGTTGGTCGTATACGCTCCACGCGACCTAAATGGAGAATCTGTGTCTGCACTACGCTTGAACGTTCTAATTTCGTTTGCAATTGGTTTGCTATTGGTTTTTAGTCGTCTTTTATAAAGTTTTTATTACGCCTGCAACACGAGTACGAGAAATGGTCCGCCACGTGCCAAAAACATGAGATCCGGCACTGATACAGAGAATTCCTCTTGCAGTGCCGATCTGGTGCCGGTGCGTGATATTTTTTTTATTTTAACAGCATGCAAATTGTACATAATTAATAACGTTTGAATTCTTCATAAACAAATAATAAAAAAGAAAGTTGGCTTCTGACTGATTTCCATGTTCCATGTCAGTGAAACTGGTCTAATTTTAAGTATATATAAATTGGAGGTAACATAAGATAAGAAAGGAATATATAAGGTACTCGTATAACATTGTAAGAGGGTGGTAAATAATAAACAAAAATAATTCGCCAAAAAAATTTAAAATGGAGTAAAAAGGCTACAAGGCAAGCAGAAGAGATGGCCGCTGGAGTCTCGAGGTTCTAGAAAGGAGACCACGGATCTGTAAACGTAACGACGTTTTACGTCCACCGACAAGGTGACGACGTTGAAGATGGAAAACAAGTCCTATGGTAAATATCTGGGGGTAGCTTTGGACGTCATAGAGCTGATATGATGTTAATTATGATGAATGTGATTTATATAGGTCAAAAATAAATCAAGAAATTTAAAGTTAAGTTTAAAATCGAGCAAGAAAATTGGAACTTGTGCTCTTGAATATTAGGCAAAGGTCAATACGCAACGGGTGCTTTTATATACGAACGTTAAAATTGATCGACCCATAACCCTCCAGTATAAATTGCGTAGCCCTTTGCGACATTGCCTTCTGAAAGTGAATTTGACTAAATCAGAAGTTGTGTTTTTATAATTAATCGACGCTAAATGCATGACTTTGAATGGATTTTAGAAGCGTTGTTTGGTACTTTACAATTCATGTACTCTTTTGAATTGAATTTTTGACGTAATTATTGTTATATAACCTATTACATTAAATTCGTAAAGATAAAATTCATTTATTCAATATTAAAAGACAACGTTACACCAGATTCCGAAGTGCACCATAGACGTCTGAAAACCCTGGATGCAGGCTTCCAACTGGAAATGTTAGATGGATGCCTATGCCCACCAGTGGACATCTTACGGCTGTGATGATGATGAGATAGTATTCATAAATGAAAGAAATAAATCCAGTTAGCTTCTATCTAACTATTCGTGATGAGTACATGGTAGGATTTCATGACCTATTTATTGTTACTCTAAAAGGTCTAGGCTATGCTGCTAGATCATTCTGGCATTTAAAACCAGATGAAATTGTAAATTCCGTGGGACAAACAGCATTTGTAAATATCAATAGAAAGGTTGTAGAAGGTATGACATCGTTCAGGCTAACAGATGTCGTGTAATGGTAGTAACAATTGTAAAAACAGCCTAAAAAAGAAGAAGGTGCTAGTAAAATAAAAGAGGCATTGAAGGTAGTAAAGTGTGGACAAGACAGACAGATGATATGAAGTAAGAAAGACAAAGAAAGACAATAAATGTAATAAAGGAGGAGAAAGAAAGCAAAAAAGACCCCGTACAGCCCATGATAGAGGTGAAAGGAAAAGAAAAAGAATTTAGTGACAATTGCTATGTAGTCATTAAGAAAGGTGGTCTAACTGGCACTCTATCGTCCAGTCCAACTCAGACCCGCGTACCACGAAACTTACCCAACTTACCGACACGCATCACGATAAAATTTATGCCTAATGTAAAATCGTTGTTTCTTTTATACGAATTTTCATTATATTTTTATTCCGATATTTCATTTAGTTAAATTCAACTATGAGTGACTACAAAATACAAAGAAGTATAACCATGTTAAATTTCTGACAGATATCTGTCGGCACAGATTTTAAAATCAGAAGTAAGAAAAGGACTAATATATAGCTACTTCCGTTACGTAGCAGTAGTCGTGCAATAAAGTGCACCGCCCGCCAACCGTATTAGATATTTAAAATCAGAATTTCAGTTATTATTTATTTTTTAATTATCATCATCATGCATGGCATACGCTTCGTCCGATATCTTTGAGGGAAAGGCTAAGACGAATCTTAGTCAAAACTTTAAGTTAGTCGAAAGTGAACTTAGAAAATTAATTTAAAATGTTGACCTTCCATATTTTCTCACACAACAAAATTGTACATGTCCTTACATAAGTTTCCAGGCTTCTAATGTATCCAATACCGCTAATAGGAGTGTTCTTGATAGTATAAATCTATAATATCTGATTACAAAAGATCTCTTTACCTCATACAGATAAAACTGACGGACGTTTCGATATTCACATCCATAGCACCCTTTTAACCGGAAGACAACTATCGAATTCGATAAAAACCAGCAATGAAGATCATGCATATAGTAAATGTAGAATGTTACACACAAGTACATAGGAAATTGCATCGCAATGTAAGTTTGTATTATAATATAAAATAAAATGTTTAAATTTAATTATCAAATGAATTTACTTCCATAAATAATAAGTATATAAAGGTGTTTCACATTTGACTTTACTTCGCTTATTAAATGATATTTAATTATTTTTTGTTTCCATTAAAACAATGAAAGAAATTTTAATAAATGAACAAAAGGAAAGTCCGTTTGTTGTTCCGTTTGAATATATAGGTACATATTATTATTTCCGAAAGATAATTAAAATGATCACCTTTGTACATAATAAAATGAATGCCTAAATCAAGTTCAGATCTATTAAAAATGGAGTAAGAGACTCCATTTTCCATTACTCGAGGGAATGGTTGAAGTGGCATTTCAGTACTATAGTGGAGACCATATACAGGAAAGCACAGCGCGGGATATCTAACCAATAGGTTGACTAATGACCAATGTTGTGATCCTGATAGAGAATCCTTTTAATAACTTTCACAAACCTCATTTTGTATCTGTCGCTTTAAATAAAGCCTGTTCCATGTTGATGAGCGCCAGTGTGGCAAAAAAATTAAAATAAAAGGGTAGAGCGCAGAAGACCTGGTCTTATTTTACACCCCAGGTCGGTACTCCAATAATGGTGGTGGTAAGCAGCAGATTCCAAGGGACTGGTCAGGGTACAGAAAAACCGAGACGAGAATTTATAATGTAAATTCGAATTAGACCTCGCGCGTGAGAAGTCACATAACTAGTGAACGCGACCGAGGCCAGGGTCCTTCCCGACAATGGATCTACACTCTTGCCGCTAGCGCGTGGGCGTGTTGGAATGTCTGTTATAAAAACAAATGACCGTTGAGCCGATAGCACGTTTCCACAACCCCACGTCATTTGAGATGTACCGTGTACCGATGAAAAGCTAGCATGTAACCTTAAAAATTTATTGACATCAATACGTTCTTAGTTTAGCACAGTGATTCCCAAAATGGTCTATATCGACCCCTAGGTGTCTATGACAACCTGCAAGGGGTCTACGTCAGCGAAAAAAAATTTTTTTTTAAAGTTACATTTATTTTACATAACAGATACAAAATTTTATTTTGAGTAGTTTTAATTTAAATTCAATTAATAAATATATAAATTAACATGTGTTTTTACTTTAAGTTTTTAACACTAAACTTAACTAAAGTTAGAAATTTACAGGTAATCAATATCAGGTAAGTAGGGGGTCTACCCAACACGGAAAAACAGCATAGTCTACGACACAAAAAAGTTTGAGGAACTCTGGTTTAGCATATTAAAGATGATTTAAATAGGAATAAGCATGCTGAAAGTAAGCCGCATTGGTTCAAACCAGACGGCGTCTGCTATCGCGTTTGAAGGCAGTCACGCGATGCTGTTATTGGCGGAATAAAAATATTATTAAGCTCGAAGCTACGAACCGGCTCCCTCATTCAATCAAATTGCTATTATAATAATAAATTCCGCGCCGGTTTTTGGGTCACTGCAGCTGTTCACAATATCGTCGGCATAACGACAGGGTAATAGGCTTAGATCGGGTCGTGCTAGACTGGCAGCGCCGCTGAAGGGAGGGGGTTTAACCAGACATCTGTATCACCCCGACATTTCTATCTATATTTACAGCTTGATTTGTTATAGGTGTAAAAACTTTATAAGGGTCAATGTAAATAAATAAATAAATATATATATATATATATATATATATATATATATATATATATATATATATATATATATATATATATATATATATATATATAGATAAATAGATTTAAAATATGTGTTTTTTTCACAACATTTATTTTTCGCTTAAACTAAACGAAGACAGTTGGGGGAGGGTTGCCGCTATTTGATACGGATCTTTCTTCTCCCAGCTGCGAGGCACGACAGCGTTTTATAATTTTTTACAATTTCTCTTACACAATTTTCTCTTATGGGTAAATACAGCTAAAATTTACACATATTAACAATACAATTTGGAATACTCAATTACATATTAGTTGCTACATTATTTATTTTAAACCGCGCTACAGACCGTTAAATGCCTCGAGATTTAGGACAATGTGCCGGGCCAACTCATCAAGAGATTCTGCTGTACATTTTTTCTTGAGAAGGTCCGGTAAGCTGAACGGAGGTATATTAAGGTTTTCACATAAGGTCACGTGGTAACGTCTTTTTGATGCGAATCGGGAACAGTGTCTGAGTAAGAAATTCAAGATTAAACCCCAAATCCTATTCAGATAGGAAGCATTCGGAAAGCTCTAAAACTACTCTACTCGTCCAAAATATAGTGACGATAGACGGATTCGAGTCGTCACGATGGGCCTCATAAGAATGCTCAAGGTATGTAGAGAGACGGCTATGCTCGATGCGAGATAGAATTACGTAGCTCGAAGAACTGCTCGTTTGAATTGGTGGGTGTGGCACATTGCTCGTGCCACTGATGGCCGATTGGAGCCGAAAGGTTCTCTGAGCAGGGCGGCGAGGCTGGGCGCCCCCCTAGGCGGACAGAAGACATAATAAAAATCGCGGAAGTCGCTAGATTTGGGCAGTCGTGTTGATTTTTGGGGGGAGAGATATTCCTTCAGCGGCTAAAAAGAAGGTAGTATATAACCTTTTATATCCACAACTAATCACCCTGTACATATTTCTTATTCAAAATCTAATATAATTTAGTTACAATTAACATACAGATGGTCATTTACTGGTAATCTTTGTTCAAATATCGAACGCGTTCCAATTAATTTTCCGGACAAACAATCTATGGGTTAATTGAAACACAATGCATACGTGTACTGTACGGCATAAAGACATTACGCTGAGCAAGCCTGTCATACTGTATGCTAACAGTGCTACATATACATATATATTATGACTTCGATCAACAAAAAACTGGCAGGTTATATATAGTACAAAAACACATTGTTGCAAAAAAAAAATTAAAATTACAGTAATAACGATGAAAGTGTGCCAACGTGAGTAGCTGTGTTTGGCACTAATCGGTGTAACATAACTCCTGAAGATGCCCCGTGGAGGGGTGAAACACGTGTTGAGTAATTTGGCGGTGGCGGTTGTATGATTCGCATTGTTTGCCGCATACGCATTTATCAGCGGGCTGGCGGGCGGTGCACTTTATTGCACGACTACCACTGCATGTGCGGAAGTAGCTAAATATTGGTCCTTTTCTTACTTAGGATGTACTTCCGCAAGGTAACGCCTGATTCCATTAAATATTTAAACTCTATTGTTGTTCAGATCTGCAATAAAATGCACCGGCATTTTATTGCACGACTACCACTGCATGTGCGGAAAGTGGCTAAATATTGGTCCTTTTCTTACTTAACGTGAGTACTGTTGCTCCCCAAACTAGACAAGGGCTTTTTTTGGTTTCGGAGGGGAAATCATCCGGACATTCAAGATGTCCTACTTCTTGGGGGTGGACAAGGGGAATGTGGGATTCCTACCCACTAAAACACCCCCGGCGTTCTTCCTCTGCGCTATACGGGCTATGCGCTATGCGCTATCTGTTTTTAGGTTCTATCAAATTCGATTCTTCTGACGTTCGTGCTATCATTATGAACTATTCAATGTGAATAATTATATTACTATTCAATATGAACAAATAAAAACACAAGAGTATAGTTATTTTTATTATTTATTTTGTTTACAACTCGGTATCAAAATTAAAATGACATAAAAATACAACATAGTTAAAGTAGGCTGTATTTTGTTTCAGCACGGGTGACTACAGCTTCGCCTGTCAGTTTTTGAACTACAGTGATAACGACAAAGATACAAGAGTAGGTGAAAATCTTTTACTATAGATGTATTATTGAAACAGTTTTGTAGCAGTTTGGACCCATCTCGAAGGTATGACGCCGCATGACTGTATCATTTACATTTCCTATGTAGATAAATAAACAAGATACAAAAAGATGGTCAGTTACAACCCCTCGACTATACCACCTTAATTGCTCACCGGACATATTTTATTGACAATCCGGAATGTCGGTAACACATATTTATCACCGGCAGTAAACCTACGGGGGCGAGAAAATTACTTATAGGGTGTTATTTTAATAGGCCAATTTAGTGCCACTTCACACCGTTACAACGTACTACTATAATCCATGTAGTTTTACGATACACTAATTTCGTAATTGCACCAGCTGTTATAACGTATATATACGAGTATATAATACTAGCTGATCCCGCAAACGTTGTTTTGAAAAAAAAATTGATATTTTAATTTACATATAAAAAATAAGGGTTGATCGTAGAGGGGTGAAAATTTATGGTTGTATGTATTCTTGTATGCTGTATCATAAAAAAATAAAAATAAAAAATGTCGTTAAAAAAAAAAAATTTTAAGCGTGAACAACCTTTATCACTTAGGGGTATAGAAAATAGATAGTAGCCGATTCTCAGACATACTGAATACGCATATTAAATTTGGTAAAAATCAGTCAAGCCGTTTCAGAGGAGTTCAAGTTCGAACACCGTGACACGAGAATTTTATATATTAGATATAGCGCCTCACGTGTGTTTAGGTTATTAATACATAATGGTGTAATAAATACAAGAGAATAAATTAATAAAATAAACCAAGTAATTAGGTATTAAGCCGTGGTAGCCCAGGCGTGAAGGACTGGGACTTGCATGTAAGCATCGGATTGGGGAAACATTTTAATATAAGTTTTATAAGGAGAATTAAATATTAAGTAAGAAAAGTACCAATATTTAGCCACTTCCGCACATGCAGTGGTAGTCGTGCAACAAAGTGCACCGCTCGCCAGCCCGCTGATAAATGCGTATGCGGCAAACAATGCAAATCACACAACCGCCACCGCCAAATTACTCAACTTGTTTCACCCCTCCACGGGGCATCTTCAGGAGTTATGTTACACCGATTAGTGCCACACACACTCTGTATTTGACTACCACTGCATGTGCGGATGTGGCTAAATATTGGCCCTTTTCTTACTTAGGATGGACTTCCGCAAGGTAACGCCTGATTCCATTAAAGAATTAAATATTATTGGCACCGGAACGTAACGTCCTTTCTGTCGACATATTTTACAGAAAAACCGATTGATTTGTTACCGCTCCGGCATTGATTTGTATATTACATGGCAAAAGGTTGTTGAAAACGAAGGTGAATATATTGATTAGAAATAAAAGCTTGTTAATAATGTAGTCGTGTGAATTTAACTTAAGAAAGCGACATTACTTTCCGGTATCTCTTACGATATACTTCAGTGTCAGTGGAATATTTCTTAAGGTAAAGTAAATAATGTAATATACAGTATGATTGATTGATTATAGATGTAAAAGCTTTATAGGGGTGTTACAAAAATCAATGATTTCAGAAATAATAAACGACGTAATGATAATGTAGTTATAAAAAATGTTTTACAATTTTGGAATGCATTTTAAAATTTCTTACCACCTTTGCACAGATTAAAAATAGGTGATAATAATAATGATATATATCAAAGCTTTTAAACCTATTTCGAATTACATTCGTGAACAATTTGTTGTTATATTTTTTTTCAAGTCATTATTTAGATTTAGTTAAAAACTTTTTATATTTCAAACATCGTTTTTGAAATGTCCATCCGTTGAATTACCATGCGTGGTATTGTATACGAATAATAAGAATAAAACTGGCTGCGAGGACCCGGTTATTGTCCGCCGCGTCTTGGTTTTGACAGGCTGTACATTCATCGAGGCTTTAAGTGCACGCCCACGGTGCCTTCGCACTCGAAATCGTTACCTGAATACACTTTTTTCTCCGATTGTACTCAATAGAGAGGTAAGCCCGCGGTTTGAAAACCAATTAAGGTGTAGAGGTGTTCAGTGCAGTGTGAAGTCGCGCGAATGGGATGCCGACTGCGAATTGGTTATATATTTTTTTTTATCTCTCCGCATTCATTCGAGTTTGTATAGCGTTGCGCATTTTTATTTTCTTTATTATCTATTTATGAAAACATTCGTAGAGTCGTTATCGAAGAAATGTTAAATGAATTTCTATTTAAGAAAAGGACTAATATTTAGTCACTTTCGCACATGCAGTGGTAGTCGTGCAATGAAATGCACCGCCCGCCAGCCCGCTGATAAATGCGGTGGCACAGAGAGGTGACTCTGTGTTTGGCACTAATCGGTGTAACATAACTCCTGAAGATGCCCCGTGGAGGGGTGAAACACGTGTTGAGTGATTTGGTGGTGGCGGTTGTGTGATTCGCATTGTTTGCCGCATGCGCATTTATCAGCGGGCTGGCGGGCGGTGCATTTCATTGCACGACTACCACTGCATGTGCGGAAGTGGCTAAATATTGGTCCTTTTCTTACTTAGGATGGACTTCCGCGAGGTAACGCCTGATTCCATTAAATATGAATTTCTATTCGTACAAAAAATACGTTCACGATATATCTGCTGACGAAACATCGACTGCAAGGCAAAAGCCTTCAACAATGAACCTTACAATGACTGGTGCCTCGCTGTTCGCATTCAACTACCTCCTGCGACCTTCATTCACTTAGTGGGGCACCCACGCAGCATGTCACTTGTGATCTCCATTCGGGAACGGTGACGTTCAGATGAACAAATGATGCGCTCCACTTCATATGAAGATTTATGTATTTATTCATTAACATAGAAATTCAGTTTAGGATATGATCATTGTCATACATTCTCGACTTATACAGGTATGTTGTAACAATAAAATTTATTATAATGCAAGCAAACTATACACGTACCGGAATAAAAATTTAAATATATACATTATACAATAAAATTATTTTTTATTTTAAAGTTTTATTATTTATATATGTATTTATATTTTAAAGTCTGTATTGTGATAACGGATGATATATATTTATAAAAATAAATGATATTAAATTTGGAGATGTAATGGAATATTGTTAATTAAAAGATAAATACTTTAATATTTAATGGAATCAAGCGTTACCTCGCGGAAGTCCATCCTAAGTAAGAAAAGGACCAATATTTAGCCACTTCCGCACATGCAGTGGTAGTCGTGCCGCCAGCCCGCTGATAATGCGTATGCGGCAAACAATGCGAATCACACAACTGCCACCGTCGAATTACTCAACATGTGTTTCACCCCTCCACGGGGCATCTTCAGGAATTATGTTACACCGATTAGTGCCAAACACAGAGTCCAATACTTAAAAGCAAAAATAAATAATTAACTTTAAATGTTGTTTTTAATTTGAGCAGTGGAAATCCAAGGACTGAGACATGCGATCGAATGCCACAGTTTCGATTCTCGATGCAATCATTAATAATTTACAACTATGTAAAAAATCTAATATACAATGTAATGGTTGGTAGTGTAAAGAAGTATATAGTTAATTTGCTGTCAAGTAATATAGGGTACATCTTATCCGAGCATTGGTAGTCTTGCGGACTGAGACTTGTGATTGAAGGTCGCGGGTTCAATTCTCGAGTTGCAATCTTAAATAATTCACACTTAGTGCATTAATTATACAGGATTGCACTCCTTACAAACAAGTTTGCAGATGGACAGCAGCGTCCTCTGCGTACCATAATACCACACTGCCTAGCGTGGCGATTATGGTATATCCACCCATAGATATCTTTGGAGATGTCTATGCCAGTGGGCGTATGTGGAATGAAACGTCTACTGGTATAAGGTTATTGTAAAAGTGACCACAATAACAAAACCCGTCTAAGTTATTTGTGGGCGCACAGATTTTTAAGTTGAAGGATGTCATTGTCAAGGAGACATTCTTTAATGACGTCACTATAAATCCTATGTGACTTGTAATATGAATAAATCCTTAATAAATAAATAGATTTTATTAGTTCCCGTACACAATTAGAAGTTCATTCCGGCCGCGTGTTTTCAGTGTTAGGTGGTTAAATGTAAATTGTTTGTGATATTCAATTACTGAGAACAATTTCAGACACGGTGAGTGTTAAAAGGGAACTCCGCCGTACGCCGGAGGCTTTTCAAATACACGACGGGAGGGCAAACAATTTCGCGAGGGCCTTCATCGTCCGGCTTCTATTTTCAAATTCTCTCACTGTTATAGTGCGAAACTATTATATGCTATTTTCGGTGCTTTTGTATGTGAAACTGACGACTATATAATTAGTTAGATTGTTATTAGAATCCATGGAGTTATCATTTTCTACTTTCTTCATTGCAGCTGATAGACGCCCATGTCATGCCCCCCCCCCCCTCAAAGATCGCCACGATGACCAGTTCTGCACGCTTCTAGCGACTTTCCGCGACCACAACTATGTCAGTCGAGGATGGACACAAAATACACCTATCCCCCGATTTACACGGTAGATACGTTCCTGATGAACGTGTAAAACGAAAATTAAAAATTTTCAAGTCAAAGCCGTGTAAATCGAAAAACTTGCAGAAAATGCAAAATATCGCTATTTAACAGTTGTGATTTTTTTCAATATTTTTAAGTGTACACAGAAATAAAAATAAAATGCATTGACAAGTTAAAATGTATTTAATATATTACGGAAAAACTTTTTTTTTAATTTAATTACAATATACATTAAACAGAAGAACAAAAAATAAAACCAAAGGTGTTTTATTATCCTTTATCACTGTCAGAAATTACTCTTTCTTTTTTCGGAATCGAAGGTTCGAATTCACTTTCATCACTCGAAGTTATTTGTGCCGATTCGATGTTTGAAGCAGAAATATTAACATTATGAGAGATGGTAATAAAATCGGTTATTAAAACAAAAAAAACTTATTTGGATAACCGTGTAAAAGCGAAAACGTGTAAAACAAGTATCGTGTAAATCGGGGTACCCTGCATTATGAAGGAAGGACAGGGTTATGTGGAATTCCACGTCAGTCATCTTCGGTACCCCTGGAGCGGCCACGTGTCTACCAGATAATGGTCGCCTCTCGACAACCTTTCGACTCATATTATTATTAAAAATATTGTAACAGAGCCGACCAAAATTGATTTTAGCCAGTAGAAGTCTGGCACTGCCTGGGCCCACCATTCCCAGGTGTTCATTGAGGACTTCCCTCCTCTGTCTAGAATTGTAACAGTAAAAACAGGCTCTAAGTTAAAGGCATCATTGTTTATAAAGAAAACCTTTCAAAAGCCATGTAGCCATCGAATGTAGGAGCATGTTGCATGCTTCTTATACGGATCTTCTCATTTATGATACGATCCAACCTAAATATATCTAAAAACTATGTGGTCTTATGTATAATTTTGGGTTGAAAATGCGTTTGATAGTGGAAGGGTGGTGTCATTGAAATTTTAAAAAAAGAACATTTCGAACATGACAACACTGAACAGACGGTAATTCATCCTGCGCGATAAGGCAACACATCGTCTTTGACGAGGGAAGTCGCAAGTGTAAAGACAAATTGAGTATTACATACATGATATCTAATCATAGATAGTATTTACCAAAGTAATAGTAACTTAACCAAGAAAACAATCGACCGTACGGGTCGAAGTGGCAGTGAATATTTGAAAGCTTGCAGAACAGATGGTGTACTTTTTATCAAACGGTTTTATTTAGTTCGACCCGTACGGAATTTATTTGGATCATAATTAGAAATTGAACTTTAAGCACCTTCCCGTTGTCAGATTGATCTGAAATTTGGTACTCACATTTAATTTAGAAGACAATACAATATAATAAAATGAATAACATTATAAATCTAAGATGGCCGCCGATACAAAATGGCGGATTACGTTTTTTTCCTTAACCCCCTCAATATGGGTATCAAATGAAAGGGCTACACTAGTAAAACACGATGATTATGTCAAAATTTAAAATTCAAGATGGACGCCGTTCCAATATGGCGTACTAGGTACATATTTTTCCGCAACCACCACAATATGGGTATCAAAAAACAGTTTATTAGTATTTATTTAGATGTTCAATTTATCGGTCTACCTATTAAATGACCCAAGTGACAAATAAAATTCTCAGGTAACGTATTGATAACTTTCATAGCTTCAAGTTGAAGATTGACATCATAAGGAACCTCTTTGTTAAAAGTGTATATACCAGGGTTGGCCAAGCTCTTTGATAGTTCGAACCATTGTTCGAAATTTGAAATTTTTTGTGAGCCGCTATATAATACGCCTTTAAAACAAGCAAACAAATATTTTTTTATTGAAATTATATGACAAAAGTGCGAAATATGTGTATTGAAGTTAGATATAATGGCATACATTTATGACAGCACTAATAATACTTAAGACGCCGGTTAGGTAATTATGATAGGTGTTTGGATTTCTCCAATATTATGGTGTAATAATAATATTTTTTATTCACACCAGTAATTTGTTTAGATTTAAGTAAGAAAAGGACTAATATTTAGCCACTTCCGCACATGCATTGGTAGTCGTGCAACAAAGTGCACCGCGCGCCAGCCCGGTGATAAATGCGTATGCGGCAAACAATGTGAATCACACAACCGCCACCGCCAAATTACTCAACACGTGTTTCACCCCTCCACGGGGCATCTTCAGGAGTTATGTTACACCGATTAGTGCCAAACACAAAGTCTTTTCTTACTTAGGATGGACTTCCGCAAGGTAACGCCTGATTCCATTAAAATTTTATAGGTTTCCCAGGAGCTGACATAGGTTATATAAATTTAAATATTTATATAATTCGACAATCAATCGAAACCAAAAATAATCGTGAGCTGCACATGGCTCGCGGGCCGCAGTTTGGTCACCCCTGATATTTAACATTGGACACTATAAAGCGATAATTTCAGATGATTCAAAGTGGATAATAGAATCATGTCACAAAGCGATGACGTCATCATTAATGACGTCAGAGGAATGGAGGCTTCGATGCACCGGAACGCTATGTTTATTGTCGATTCGCACGCGGCTGTTCGTGTTTACATATTATAGTGTATATTAACATAATTCAACTAAACCGTGTTATCTAATCAGTGCGCCATTAACGCGACAAAGGAACTCCATACGGTAGCTAATGCGTACACATTTGATTCCAGAATAACAGAAGCAGATGCATATAAATGATACAAGCAACATTAAAAATGATGTACCTGCTTATTTAAGACTTGGACAATATTAAACAGAACATAGTATCAAGTTATAAAATTACGTTTAGATCTAATAAGTTAGAAGAACAAGGTATATACATATGTGTGCGTGCGAGCGTGTGTGTGTGTGTGTGTATGTCTGTGTATGTGTTTGTCGTTTATTCAGGTACGCATTTTTTTGGGTCGTCGATTATTTTAACATCATAAGTAGTAAGCTACCACCGCTTAACGCTGATCTGTTGAGAGGAGCCGACCAGAACTTCAGCAGTTGCTATTTTATATGAAATTTAATAATTTTACCTGTGTACAGTATTATATCAACCAGGTAAATGAGTCAAAACACTGAGTTACACACATTTCGAACATATTTAATACTGCAGTTTTAATTGTAAATTTAAAACTAACAAAAATAATGTCTAAGATATGATTTGGAACTTTATGTGTATACAATAAGACACGTAAAACTTTTTGAAGAAAATTTTTAAAAAAAATTATTCAACTACGTTTCAAAGTTAAAACCCAAATAAGTATTTATTATTGTTGTGTATTTAATTTTACAAAATATAAACTTCTTTGTAATAAATTACACACACACACACACACACGCACACGTACGCACACACGCACGCACGCACGCGCGCACACACACAGAGAGGGGGGGGGGGAGAGCAGAAGCGAAAGAAACTGGCCTGCACAGCTACTTTATTAGAGAAAGCTGCGGCTAAATCACCCTGCGAAGTAATGCTTAGCTGCCATGCCGTGAAGACCAGGTATACCGAAGAAAGTGGATTGTTTTTAGTCGGTATTGACGCCTAGATCGAGTCCGATATACGGGGCACCACCATCAGGCCCTATGATACGTAAACGTATTTTTAAACCTCTTGGGTAAAACACACACACAAGTAATTGTACTTGAAAACTCGTCAACATGTATAGCAATAAGTAACTAACTTTTAGTAAATTATGGAAACCTAGAATTTGCCTATGTTAAAATAAAATTTGTTTTTTTTTTTATATAAATTTATATTTAGTGCTATTGTTACGTGTTTATTTTTAATTCTAATCATATCTGTCACTATTTTTAATATGAGATTTTAAATTGTGGCGCATAAATAATATTTCATTAAAAATGTACTGCGAAGATTCCATTAGAACACCAATTTTGTTAAAAACATCTTTCAAGGAATCTCTAACCTTTTAAGTTATAAATACTTCATGCAGATTTTTTCTTTAAAATAAATATAGAATTGATATCGGCAGCACTGCACTGCATAAATATGGTAAGAGAGAACGCTATGGAAATATCTAAAATAAACGAGACGAGTTTCATTATTAACTGTTGACAGTTAGTTGACCCATTTGAACCTTTTTATCTAAATGTAAAAGATATGAACCAAAAATTCTTAATTTTTACGTTTATAATAGCAAATGTCAATATATCACTTCATTTAATTATAATAAATTTAATTTTTATTTTCAAACAAACACATTTTGTACATAGGAAACAAAGTTAGGTCATATGACACGATATAGTGTTAACATTAGTTGTCTTACTTTTGGTTTTTTGCTTATATACGAAAGATGTCTAAATCAATCGACTTCCCTCCGTTTTGACGTTAGAACATGCGCCTCATATCGAAACCTGATGATATCGATGCACAGAACAGCTATCACTCTTATACACATGATTCGGCGGCCGCGCCCGCCTACGCATGCAAGCGAGGGCGGTCTGAAGAGGCCCGTGTCAGTCATCGCTTACACAACCTCATTCACTACACTGTACACCTACACGGGTATAGTATCTCTACACGTGTGCATCTTTGTTATAGACCCGGCACATTGTCCTAAACCTCAAGACATTTAACGGTCTGTAGCGCTTGGGCAGCGACTTGAAATAAAATAATGTACCAACTAATATATAATTGAGTAAAACTTCCAAATTGTATTGTTGATATGTATAAATTTCAGCTGTACTTACCTGTAAGAGAAAACTTTATAAGAAATATTGTAAATAATAATAAAACGCTGTCGTGACTCGCAGCTGGGAGAAGAAAGATCCGTATAGCGGCAATCCCTCTCCCAAATGCGTTTAGTAAAACGGAAATAAAATATTGTAAAAAAAAACACTAGTGATACAAATTAAAATTAAAAAATAAAAACTGGGATACGACGCAAAATTTCAAACACATCAAATGCAAAATGCAGACGACTTAGTGTATAGGTAATTTATATTGCAATACATATACAAAATATATATTAATTATATTAAAGAAAAATTATATCGTATATAAAGAGGGTATTCATATAAAAATCATTAACGAGAGTATTTAAAAGATTGCATGAGAGTTTAAACGGTTTGAATCCGTGTATATTCAATACGGAATCTCGGAGGTTAACTTCCTAGTTAAGGTTGTAAAGATGACGTCACGGGTAGGCTGCATTCGCCGTTTTGTGCTGTGAATCAAACAAACATGCAGTGCAGAAACAGGTTCCTATTCATACTAGTAATCAAAGCCTATACGAAGTGTGTTTACACTCACATATAAAGGTAGAAATAGACATTTTATCTTCTCGTCTCTTCAATAATTCTCTGATTCATTTACTCAGTAATTATGATATAAAGACATTATTTCCAAAAAAAAAAGTAAAACATGTAATGAAATAAACAAAAGTAATACAATTATTAGCCAAAACAATGAGAAAAAATTGTAAAGAAATAAAACAAAAACTATGTAAATCTGTGATAAATGTAATTTAAAAGATAAAATAAAGTAAAAATAAGGTGATAAAACCTGTGATATTAAGAAACGAGGCGAAGGAAGTGAGTCGATGAATGAACAGTAAAGCGTAAGGAAAAGAAAGATAGAAATTGTAGAATTTAAGAAGAAGAAGGATAGATCATGTGAAGTAAGACAGAAGAGTATGGAAATAAAAAAGAAAATAAAGTTTAACTTTAAAATTATTAACAGATTAAAAAAGTCCCAGTCGCCTGATCATCAAAAATGGGGGATACTAGTCTCTTACTTATTCTAAAAATGTATCTCTCCATCTCCTTATTGTTTTTTTTTTTTATATTCACAGAGAAATGTGAATAAATGTGGTAAAACAAGAATAGAAACGGGGGAAAGCAAAATCAAAGGTATTTATTTATCCAATGAAACGAGAGTAAGTTTCTAGCATTGACGGTGCAAGGGTTCCAACTCATTTGAAAATAAGTTGGTCAAACGCCGACATGACGGAGGCATTCGTTCATTTCTGTTTCGCTTCACAGCTTCTGCGTAGACTTGCGATTTCCGTAGCACTGCTACGAAATCGTAGCACTATATGTATGCACTTTTAAATCGTCGATAATTATAACATTATAAGTAGTAAGCAACTTACTTTTACTTCAACTCGTAACGATGATCTGTGGAGAAGAGAAGACTAGAAACCCAACAATTGCTCTTTTTAATGAAATTTCAAAATCAGCCATATTAGCCAAAATGTTGGACATATTTTGATGACTTAAAATTTTAATGTTATAGTAAGATGTATATAATACTTTCAACTGTAAGAAATAAAAGGTCAGATTTATTTTATACTAGTTGTGGCCGCGACATCGTCCGCATGGAATTCAAGAGTTTTTTTTTTCGTTAATTTTTTATTTAATTATCTAAATTCGGAGATTAGCCAAAAAAACAGACGGACAACCATTTAAAAAAAAATTTGGTATACGTTCCGCATATATATTTAAATGCATGTAGTAAAAAGCGGTTATTTTAACATTACAAACAGACAACCCAATTTTATTTATTTGTATAGATGCGTTGATTAAAAGCCATGAAGGATTTGGTAAATTTTTAAGACTTAATATTAGCGTTACGAGTTGATGAAAGTTTAATGTTATATTGTAAATATATATAACATATCCTTAATTTAAAGCCTTACAAAGCTTTAATTCTACTGATTATAATTATCTACATGTTGATCTTTTCATACCATTTGTATTAAAGTAGTCTATAGAAAAAAATGTAATTTAGTATAAGCTCCCATTGTACTGTATATATTGCCTGTATTCATTTTAAACTAAGCAATCAATAAAAATGTACCTTTTTTCTTTCTTATTTTTATTTATTTCAAAGTCTAAATTAATTTCTAGAAACCGAGCAGCTGTATTCAACAGGCTTTTCCACTAGGACTGACTAGTTGATGTCGCAGGCAGTTCCTGGATGCGGCAGCGCAAGAACAGTCATCGTGATGATCGTTGGAGGAGGCCTGTACCTTGCAGTGGACGTCTATCACCTGATATGATGATGAATATTAGAGATATTAACGTAACTTTATTTCTTTACACAATTTTTACTCCATAGACAACAACTAAAAAAGAAACAATTCATGTAGAGGTACAAGAGGCGGTCTTATCGCTCGACGCGATCTCTACCAGACAACCTTTGGATGGAGATGAGAGACATGAAGGAGAGGGCAGCTTAGGGTGTAAGTACATATATACAAGCACACTTATATAAATATATACATATTAACATACATACGTACAAATGAAAATACTTATTTATGCATATACACACATATAAATATACACAGAAAAGTACACAGTTTTACATGTTGTCAATAAAAATACATAAGCGAAAGAGTAATAGCATCGTAAGGACATATTCAAAATGGCGTCTGGTGCATCGCCAATCACGAGTGCAAGCGGAACGTGTGCAAGTGCAGGCCGGAGGATGTGCGATCCTGTATATCCTTTGCAAGGATGTCCTTTGAAAAATATTCGCCAAACATTAAAAATGAGCATTTTAGTTCAGTGGTTGAAGGATCTTTTGTCTCGCTTGCTGTCTATATGACATTTATAGATTTCGTGAGTTCAAAGGGAAACCTTTGCCCAAAGTTGCAAAACTCGCAAGCCTTATATGCACAATAATTTTACCGGATTGAGTCCGCAAAGCCTTTATATCGCTTAGGCGGACGCTCTATGCGTTTGCCCAGGCTTGGAAGCCGCCTAGAAGGGACTCAACTCGGACTGCCACTCGCCCAAAAATACCTGTTTAGCATTCCTACTGTGGTGTGTCTGATTACCTGGCCAAGATTATTAACAGTAGAGGATAATAAAATAAATAATACAAAATAAAATTTAAATTAATATAAAATTTCAAATATAAAGATAATAAAAATTTATAAATGTTACAGTATTCGGAAGAAAGGCGAAGGAAGAGAGGCGATGTGTGATGTAACAAGATATGGAAAAGAAATGAGAATTAGAAGAATAACAGAGAAAAGAATGAGAGATCTATAAAAGAAAAAGAGGAGCGTGTAAATAACAAAAAAAATAGCTAAAAATGTACACTTAATAGGGACAAGGGAGGACGAGAGGTTCCTAGAAATAAGGGACAAAAAGGAAAAGGAAAAATTTACATTTGTAACACATCGGAAGGCTTTGACGCTAGATGTGAAAGAAACTCCAGCAACGATTCTGTCTTTACTTGGAATAGTATAACTCCTTGATTTCTCTTTTTGCTTATGGTTACCCTAGTCAAAACAACGTGGTTTTTAACCAATTCGTAAAATGGCTAACTTGGCAGCAAAAATCCTGAAAGCTGTTGCACCTATTTCCAAAGAACTCGTATGAAGTAATCATTAAATATGTAACATTGATTTATTTTTTCTATTCTAATGCAATAGGCTAGAATCTTCTGGCAGTACAAAAACTGAAGGACATATAGTAAACAATATTTAGTAATCCGAATTTCGAAAACGCATTTTTACTATATTACCATAACGTTATATTTTATTTCAGAAGACATAGATTTTTGGGTAGATGTCTTTTCATTATAGTCCATGAACGACCATTGTATGGCATATGACATATAAGTATTTCAGGGTAGGGAATATGCTATAATCGCAACACTTGGCAGGCATGGTGGCGATCACAGTGTGGTATTATGGTACGCAGAGGATGCTGCTGTCCATCTTCTAGAAACTTTGTTAGTAGAGACAATCCTATATAATTAGTGAACAAAGTGTGAATTGTGTAAGATAATATCTCTACCGTTAGGATACCTCTGCTCGGACAAGATGAGCAGCGTTGAGGAAGCTCCGAGATGGTGCTACCCTACCATAAACGGGGCCTTCGGAGTCGCGGGAGGTTGTGGTGGGGGCCCTAAACTCCGACTAGCTCCGGCGACTCTTAGGCGGACGAAGGTCCGACGTGGTCTCGAACCATCGTGATAGCACCACGAGGGTTTCTGGGGTAGCGTATTCACGCATACCCCGGGACGAGCTATCGAAAAAATAGCACGGCGCGAGGGAAGACCGCGTGGCGATCCCTGACCGGGAGATACCGCAGTCCTCCGTATAGCGCAGAGGACGACCAAGGGGGGGGGGTTAGTGGGTAGGAATTCCACATACCCCTGTCCTCCTCCCAAAGGCGGGGCATCTTGAACGCCGGAAGATTCCCCCCCCGAAACCAAAAAAAAAAATCAAAACCGAAACCTCTTCTTGTTGAAAATACCGCAATATCTGAAGACGAAGGTCTTTGACTAATATTTTGTCGGTGATGACAAGCGGATCCGAGACGTGGTCACTTACGACGGGCCTGATAAGGCTGAATGGCAATGCTCAGAGTTTCACAGGAAGATCGAATTAGAAATGAGGAGATGAGAAAAGAACCAGAATCACCGACGTAACTAGAAGAATCAAGATGGGCGTTGGAGTTGAAAGGTTCTCGAGTGACGACGAGACGGTAGACACGGTGTAGGTAGACACCCAACTTACATTATTTTATAGCAAATTATTTATTCATTCACCCCTTTGAAGGTTTTATGTATATAACCAATCATACTGTATAGTTTTTACATTGCCTTAAGAAATCTCCGACTGACTCTAAAGTGTATGTTGAAATATTTCATTCTCTTTATAAAACTTATATTAAAATGTGTCCCCAATGCGATGCCTCTTGTTTCACATATACTATACGTAGATATATGCAACATCTCATCCCGGGAGATGAAATGTTTGCACGTATTCTTAGATGCGCTCCGGGTAAAGCCCGCGGTGAAGCGTTCCTGATAGCCCGAGCTTCCGACTCTCTAAAACAGTGCAGCATTAAATATTAAATTTACTAAAAATTATTCTTGAATATACGAAAATTATATTCATGAGTTTAAAAAGAATATATTAAAGTTTACTACAGAAAAAGACGATCGTATGTCGCGGCTTCGATTCCCGGGGTACCGTATTATATATAATTCTAACTTTGTGCATTAATTATATAGGAACAGCACGGCTTACATATAAGTTTCCAGAGGATGCGCAGTAGCGTCATCTACGTATCAAAATACCACAATACTGCGATCGCCAAACCGCCTGCCAAGCGGGGCGATTATAGTATAGTATACACCAATACCTCGCTTTGCGTAGTTTGGTTTTACGTTTTTCGAAGTTGCGTCGCTGTTTAATTACTACTAATTTTCACCGTGCGTCGTTAGATTTTCGAGATTGCGTTGTTTTGGGTTCGAGTCTTTTTATGAAATTTCCTTTTTTTCTAAAAGATGGCAACACTTTTGTTTCTAATAGCGCCATGCCATCAAAACTCGGAGATTCCCTTTTTAACTAAAAATCAACGCAATTTTATTACAGTTTTATTTTCACTTTGTTTTGCTAATTTTAGAGTTCAGTTTCAATTACGTAGTGTTTTGTAATGTAGTGTGTTGTGCTTTATTTTAAAGAGAATAATAAATTTGTATAAATTTTTCGTGTAGTTTCTGGTTACAAAAAAGGTAAATATTATTCCAATTTATTTATTGGCAGAGTTATATTACTTTTTTTTAATATTTACTTTGTTTAATAATCTTTAAAAAAAGAGTATTTTCGTGACCCTGAAACCTATCTTCAATCTTTACATGGTTTGCTATACAAAATCCTAATTCACTTTGCGGCCATTTAATTTGCGTCGTGTTTTTTTGGAACGTAACCACGACGCAACGTGAGGTATTGGTGTATCTCCTCACAAATGTATATGGGGGAATCTTATCAGTAGTCTATTATGCCTTTGGCATCGATGTACTGACACGACTGCAAAAAAAAAATTTGAGTCTATTAAAAATATTACTGATACGGCATGATTGGATCTTTTACGGGGGCCTTTCGTTCCCCTATATTATTCTATGACAGAAACTCGACTTACGAATTGAATTATATATATAATTATATATATATATATATATATATATATATATATATATATATATTTATATATAAGTCTAGATTGATCGTTGTCATACTGCATTGGTTATTCGCGACTTTTTTTTGTCAAAAACTAGATTCATATAGTTTACCTGATTTAGCTCCGTGTGACTTCTGAACATTCAGCTGACTTAAAAGGATAAGCCGGGGACGATAGTTTTGATGCAAGAAATGAAAGAATGCAATTGAGGAGATAAAAACCGAATCGATACTCTTGAAGGCTTTACCGGAAAAAGACTATTCCGACTATTTCAAGAACTGGAAAAAGCGTCGGCAAAAGTCCTTTTTATAATGAATTAATATACCAACTAGAGCATGGTTGCACAGACTTATTAAGACTAGGGGTCACTCGGGCAAATCATGAACTGATGGCGGGCCGGCCGCCAGAAGTATAGGTAATTAATTTTTTTGGTTTTATTCTGGAATAGAATTCAATATTTTTCGAATGCACGAGAGTATTATTTTTGCTGTTGGCGGGCCACCAGTATTCGACCGGCGAGCCGCTGTCTGTGCATCCATAAACTAGAGTAACAATATTTTATAACTTATTCTATAAAACTATCGCATTGGGAAGCGATCTGTTAATCCAGATCTAGCTAATTAAATTGAAGCTTAAAATTCAAACGGCTGATACGGCGGAGATATTTTTTTAACCTTTAAATAGGTCGACGATGTTCCGATGAACTTGTGTACAATAATAATTTTTATAACTACCTTCGTTTTTAAAATCTGATCTACAAAATATGTATCTACCCTACAATAAATATTAATATCGCTGTTATGTAATTAAATATAATATAAAGTAAATTAAATTCATTTACGATTAACATGACCTTTTTCAATGTAATGCTTTAGAAATTATTCTTTTAATGTTCATTCAAAAACATGTATTTATGCTTTATAATCTTTTTTAATACCATCGCTAAATTCACCATTCACCACTGAAGAGTGCACCTCTCTGTATGAAAGGCATGTTTTCCAAAAGAAGAGTTTATTTTCGAAAGCGATTTAATTATTTTAAACGAAAAGATGCATTTTAAATATTACTTACGTTTTAATTCAATCAAAACAGCTTTTATTTAAGCTCACCGATATTTAATAAATAAAATTTGTTACAAAGAATGTAAACATAAAATTTGTGACGTTTCGCTATACAGAACTAGATGGCGCTAGTTGTATTTTCATATATCAATGGACAATTGGCTGCATTTCGTCTTTACTAATTTTCTCTATGAACGATACGGTATTCTTTGGGTCTGACATGAAGGTAAATATTTATTAAGAGAAAGGGAATCTTGTAATTGATTTTACATACTAGTAATACAAAATATACTGCTAGTTGGAATATTCTTCTTTCGTCACCTCTCTAATTCATTATATATGCTCTAAGACTTCGTGCCCCTTAGTTGATGTCTGAGTCCAAAACTCTTTTGATTGACTCTTGTTATCCGTAACACACGTTGACCTAGACCATGGATGCACAGACCGCGGCCCTCCGGTTGAATACTTGTGGCCCGCCGACAGCAAAAATAATACTCTCGTACATTCGAAAAATATTGAATTCTTTTCCAGAATAAAACCAAAAAATTTAATTACCTATACTTCTGGCGGCCGGCCCGCCATCGGTTCATGATTTGCCCGAGTTGCCTCCCTAGTCTTAATAAGTCTGTGCAACCATGACCTAAACAATTTTATCTAAATAAATTAAAATACATTTATTACAACAATAAGAAACAACTAGACTCCAAAACTTTTTTATCCTTCATAGGCATAGCATTTGACCTCTAACGTTCATTATTATTTCATCTGTAGATCGTCCACTACAGCATCCCCTATTACTAGTAACATCTGTAAAAATTGATAGCCTAAAATATTTATTTTTGTTTTCCAAAAAATAAGAAATTGCTTTTAATACGCAAGATTACGAAGTCATCGCTCTTGTCCATGTGTATATACAGGATGATTAGTATTAAGTGTAAAAGATTTAAAATGGTGAATGTTTAGATTTTATTCTTCTTTCAGCAGATAGATGTCATCGGCAAGACATAGGCTTTACCTGAAAGATCGCCGCGATGACCAGTCACTGCAACCTTAATTATGTCATTCCACCAAGTGGGAAACTTTCCCACGCCGCGTCCAATATTACTTATTTTTAGCTCATTTACTGTTAGTTAATGTATTATGAAAAGGGTGTACACCTTAAATTAGAGTTCCCCAAACTTTTTTGTGTCGTAGACCCCTTGCCATGTTTTACCGTGTTGGGTAGACCCCCTACTTACCTGATATTGACTGAAAATTTCTAACTGTAGTGAAGTTTAGTGTTAAAAAGTTAAAGTAAAAACACATGTTAATTTATACATTTATTATTTAAATTAAAACTACTCAAAATAAAATTTTGTACCTGTTATGTAAAATTTACGTAACATTAAATAAACAATTTTTTTACTTCATAGGTACTTTTTTAAATAATGTAAATGTTTTGATATTATTAGATAGTATGATGTAAGTAAATAGGTACTATCAGTGTATGTGTTGAGATCCACTATCGTGGACCCCCAAATTGTTTTTTCGCTGACGTAGACCCCTTGCAGGTTGTCATAGACCCCTAGGGGTAGATATAGACCACTTTGGGAATCACTGCCTTAAATCTATGAATAATAGCGTATTGATAATATAATAAAAAAATGTTTTCAAAATTCAGATAGCTAAAGTTGGTATTACATATTGTTTTGTTGTTTACTTACTCAGACACTGCTCCCGATTCGCATCCAAAAGACGTAACCACGTGACCTTATGGGAAAACCTTAATATACCTCCGTTCAGCTTACCGGACCTACTCAAGAAAAAATCTACAGCAGAATCTTTTGATGAGTTGGCCCGGCACATTGTCCTAAATCTCAAGGCATTTAACGGTCTGTAGCGCTTGGGCAGCGACTTGAAATAGAATAATGTACCAACTAATATATAATTGAGTAAAACTTACAAATTTTATTGTTAATATGTGTACATTTTAGCTGGATTAACCCATAAGAGAAAATTGTGAAAAATTATAAAAATTATAAAACGCTGTCGTGCCTCGCAGTTGGGAGAAGAAAGATCCGTATCAAATAGCGGCAACCCTCTCCCAACTGTCTGCGCTTAGTAAAAACGAAGAAAAAAAATATTGTAAAAAAACACTAGCGATACAAATTAGAATTAATAAAAAAAAAACATATTGTTTATTATCTGTCCTTGCATATTTTGCACTGTTAGAATTTAATGTCCTCTTGCATTACAATGACAAAAATTATGTTGATACATTATTTTTTGTACTTCAGTAAAAAAGGCATTGTAATAAAGACGTAAAAACCTTAAATATTTTTGCTCACTAATGAACTTTTACACCTATCACTAATCACTATATATACAAAATGATAATAAAAGTGAAGAATCGTGCAAAGCCTAGGGCTTCCTCAAAAATTTCTATGGAGTTATATACTATAATCACCACTCTTGCAGGTAGTCACGTGTGCGATCACAATTTTGTTTTTATGGTACGCACAGGAAGCTGCTGCCCATCCTCTGGAACTTGCTTGTGAGCAGAGGCAATCCTATATAACTTATTATTTAATGGAATCAGGCGCTACCTTGCGGAAGTCCATCCTAAGTAAGAAAAGGACCAATATTTAGCCACTTCTTGTGTCAGTTCAGTGTCTTATTATTGATTAGTTAGACTCTGTGTTTGGCACTAATCGGTGTAACATAACTCCTGAGGATGCCCCGTGGAGAGGTGAAACACGTGTTGAGTAATTTTGCGGTGGCGGTTGTGTGATTCGCATTGTTTGCCGCATACGCATTTATTAGCGGGCTTGCGGTGGATTTTGTTGCATGACTACCACTGCATGTGCGGAAGTGGCTAAATATTGGTCTTTTCTTACACATATAATTTATTAACAAAGTGTGAATTATACTTAAGACTGTCACGGGTTTCGAGTCCACGATTTACGATCGCAGATCTCAGTCCTCCACCGCTGGGTAATTGGGTTCAATGCAAAGACCATAACGCTCATTTTTAGACAGCGGCCGCCCGCTTCCTAACCTAGAACAGCGTGGTTGAACCGTGGTTGGATCCAGATCCTTCCTCGGCTCGCCTCTGGTCCACGCTGCCGTCAAGCCACATACACAGAACACCAACACAAACAATACCCAACTCTACACGGGTAAAGCGCTTTGCTACGTTCGAACTTCTTCATGCAACTGGTACGCGCCCGAACAGCTTTTATGTTTTTAAGTTCACGGATCCTGTGAACTCTGATGAATCTGTTAAAGCCTTCGGGCTATCAGCAACAACTTCAACAGAGAATAATTCAACGAAAAGAATATGTAAATTACAAATACTAAGAATAACAAGAAAACTGATAAAGATCTCTGAAATTCCGCACATGTATGAACACAAAGGAATCATCATTGCAAAACAATTGAGGCCATCGAGAGAATAATCAAAAGATATCTATTTCTATTAGCGGTACGTGAGATGTGGTACGAGTCGGGTACGTATATACCACGTACCGAGGGTTTCAATTCATTCGGAAATAAGTCGGTCAAACACTTGAGCGGGCAACGGGGGTGCGACCGAGGGGAGAGGGGAGGAGGGTGGAAGGTTGGTCTGTTCATCCCGATGCTACTTCGTCACAATGGATGGTGTTTATTTATAGATTGCCATTCGATTTGATTCTGTTTTTTACACCGGTTTTCCCTACATCTCTCTAAAGGTAACAAAAAGGCATACTACGTTGTTTATATATACCTGGAGTTCTTCACAATAATGCGAGAATCCAATAATTACTTGATATAAAGTCGAAAGAAGAATTGTAAGAGAAAAAATGCAAAATAAAAATAAAATAAAAAAAAAAAACGTGAATAAGAAATTTGAAGAAAGAGAGGCGATGCGTGTGAGACTTGTAAATAAAAGGAAGAGAACAAAAGAAAACGTGATGAATGAAACAAGATCAAAGATGATAGAGAAGAAAGAAAATAAAATAGTGACAATGAAAAAGTTATAGCTAAATAAATTTCTTGCCCCAAATACAACAGGGGGAACGAGATGGCATATAAAAAAAATTGTTGCACACTTATTATGTTAAATTGATGTAAAAAAGGTTGACATATATACCATGCCTTAACCAAGAACAACATAGAAACCAGAAGATTACTCCACAATAGATGACATATTACAATTTCAGTAGTAAATATATATAGTACTAGCTGATCCCGCAAACGTTGTTTTGCAAAAAAAATTGATATTTTAATTTACAAATAAAAAATAAGGGTTGATCGTAGAGAGGTGAAAATTTATGGTTGTATGTATTCTTATATGCTGTATCATAAAAAAATAAAAACAAAAAATTTCGTTAAAAAAAAAAAAAAAAATCTTAAGTGTGAACAACCTTTTTCACTTAGGGGTATAGAAAATAGATAGTAGCCGATTCTCAGACCTACTGAATACGCATATTAAATTTGGTAAAAATCAGTCAAGCCGTTTCAGAGGAGTTCAAGTTCGAACACCGTGACACGAGAATTTTATATATTAGATATAGGGTGTTAAAGTTCTGGAGTTAGCAAACAAGCGCACGTCGTCTCTTTACCTTGTTTCCCCACGATGAGAATATTATCATCGGACATAAGCCTGCCACATGAATTTCAAATGACATGTCATAAGTGACCTTCATTGAGCCACGACTAACATATGGTCTACTCACTGCAACTTCAACTAGCTAATCTTGTACAACGACACAGCCGAACAGAGCGAAAGGAAAAGACAGAAGAATTGTGGTAAGAATCAAACGAACGAGAGATAATATGATGTAGGAACGAAGAGAAGGAGAATAAAAATGTCCGTGAAAAGGCTAGTCCCTGTCCCACACCAGATAGGGGGTACGAGAGGCTCCAAATAGTGGGCCAAAAAGAAAACGCCAAACAGACACGAGTACTTCTAGTACTTGCACCATTTTAAAATATCAACAACGATGCTTACCCATGTGACAGCGATAGTACAGACTTTTCAACGCTTACTAAGACAGTTCCTGATTCGAATTTAAAAGACGTAACCACGTGACCCTATGCGAAAACCTTGATAAATAAGAAAAGGACCAATATTTAGCCACTTCCGCACATGCAGTAGTAGTCATGCAACAAAGTGCATGCCAAACACAGAGTCACTAATCGGTGTAACATAACTCCTGAAGATGCCCCGTGGAGGGGTGAAACACGTGTTGAGTGATTTAACGGCGGAAGTTGTGTAATTCGCATTGTTTGCCGCATACGCATTTATCAGTGAGCTGACGGGCGGTGCACTTTGTTGCACAAGTAGCACTGCATGTGCGGAAGTGGCTAAATATTGGTCCTTTTCTTACTTAGGATGGACTTCCGCAAGGTAACGCCTGATCCCATTAAAAAAACCTTGATATACATCCGTTCAACTTACCGGACCTCAAGAAAAAATCTATAAAAAAAATTATGAGTTAGCCCGACATATTGTCTTAGACCTTAAGGCATTTAACAGTCTGTAGCGCTTGGGCAGCGACTTCATGTAAAATAATATAGAAATGAATATATAATTGAGGTAAAATTCTTAAATTATATTGTTTATATATATAAATTTTAGCTATATTTAACATTAAAAAAAATTGTATATAATGAAACACTGTGATGACCCGCAGTTGGGAAAAGGAAGATCCGTATCAAATAGCAGCAATCCCTCTCCCAACTGTCTCCGTTCAGTTGACGCGAAAAAACACATTGTAAACAAAACACTAGCGATACAAATTAAAATTAAAAACAAAACCTACTAAACTAGCTTATCCATTGGCCTAAGTATACATTGGTCTACGAATCTCCTCATTATTCATTTGATTTCTTAACGTCGCACGAAACGTAATTTTAAAAACTGGACACTGTTAGGGTGTCATTAAAATAGATTAAATAGATTTAGTAAGCACTGTAATATGCAATAACGTGAGCCAAAAAAGTTCGGAAATATTAAACTTAGATATAAAAACAATATAGATAAAAAATCCTCAGAGAAATTCAAAGCATCGCACTATTTATGGCACATTGACTGCTAGCTTGATGTACAATGTCTTAATATTTCCTTTTTTAAACGGTTTTATTTAGTTCGACCCGTACGAAATTTGTTTATTTGGGTCAAAATTAGAAATTGAAATTTAAGCACCTTCCCATTGTCAGATTGATCTGAAATTTGGTACACACATGTAATTTAGATGACAATACAATATAATAAAATCAATAACATTATAAATCTAAGATGGCCGCCGATACAAAATGGCGGATTACATATTTTTCCTTAACCCCCTTAATATGGGTATCAAATGAAAGGGCTACATTAGTAAAACACAATGATTATGTCAAAATTTAAAATTCAAGATGGACGCCGTTCCAATATGGCGGACTAGGTACATATTTTTCCACAACCACCACAATATGAGTATCAAAAAACCGTTTAATTTAAAAGTTTTTTAAATGTATTTATTTATTTCGGCAACTGCTTTCACCTCTAATTTTTTTTAATGACTCCTGCTGTTCGGGACATCACCTACCCCTATCTTATTTTTGACAGGTTTTTTATTCCTGTTTTATTAATTTTTTTTTCACATCTTATTTATTTTTATGCTCTTTTATCATTCCTCTTCAGTTTTACCTTTTCTTTTCTTTCATTCTTTTTCATACCAATTTCAGTTCATTCATCGCCTCTATAATTTGAATGATAAAGAATGCCTATAACGAATGAATTACACAATCGCACAATGTATAAGTTTATATAAATAAATAATTTTTTTACCATAGATTTTTATATATGTACCATATAGATAAAGTGTACCATACGCAAATGAAGCTACAAATTCACACCTACAACTAAACATCCTGTATGTATGTTTACAATGTACTGTTTACATGGTAGTTAACTAAAATTTCGCTAAGTCTAGACTGAACTCCAGGTAAATACAAGCGTGCCGGTGTTGTGATATTATCTGAAATTGAGTTCGTTCCATCCTCCGCTAGACAATGTAGGCTTATTTTGCAAGTGTGATAATTATACCACGCGTGCTGGTTAGCAAACCACAAAAAAGGTTTTATATGATGCGTTCATTTTAAGTATCTGTGGTGTTCACGTGAAATGCCTTTATGTTACTAGGTACTTCGGCCACAATAGTTTTTAAAAGTTTAATATATTATTGTGTCTTTGAATTTCGAATTCATCAGTGAGATAGTCGCTGCCATTGACTTCGAGTCATAGTCATGAATAACAAAAAGTTTCTGTTGTTGTATATATAATATAGCGGCAGAAGGCGCTGTTCGTTGAGAGAAAGAGTCTATACCCGAGCGCCAGAAGGGGCTGTTCACTGAAAGAAATCGTTTATAGCCGAGCGTCGGAAGGCGCTGTTCGCTAAGAATAAGTGTCTATAGTCGAGCGCCAAAAGGCGCTGTTTGCTGAGAATAAGTGTCTATAGCCGAGCGCCAGAAGGCGCTGTTCGTTGAAAGAAGGCGTCTATAGTCGAGCACCAGAAGGCGCTGTTCGCTAAGAATAAGTGTCTATAGTCGAGCGCCAAAAGACGCTGTTTGCTGAGAATAAGTGTCTATAGCCGAGCGCCAGAAGGGGCTGTTCACTGAAAGAAATCGTTTATAGCCGAGCGCCAGAAGGCGCTGTTCGCTAAGAATAAGTGTCTATAGTTGAGCGCCAAAAGGCGCTGTTTGCTGAGAATAAGTGTCTATAGCCGAGCGCCAGAAGGCGCTGTTCGTTGAAAGAAGGCGTCTATAGTCGAGCACCAGAAGGCGCTGTTCGCTGAGAGAAAGCGTTCATAGCCGAGCGCCGGAAGGCGCTGTTCACTGAGAGAAATCGTTTATAGCCGAGCGCCAGAAGGCGCTGTTCGCAGCGAAAGGGTTAAAAATTTCTAAATTGAAAAAATAATTTCTTCTTTATAAAATCATTATTTAAATTTATAAACCAGATTAAAAAAAATAAAGCGGACCGAGAGCAGATGTGTTACAAAAGTACAGAGGTAACACGTAACACTAATGAAAAATTATTTAGTCACAACACAAAACGCGTGATCGGGTGCAGGTAATGTAATAAAAACGATTTAAGCCCATATAATTATGCAAATAAGTACTCAAATTGATGTGACGCGAGGTTTATAACTTAAAACATTGCATGCTAGGTTGCTTTCGTGTGAATAAGTACTAAACTATAACCTAAAAAACATTAAACCTTCGCAACTTCATCCTAGGTACTTTTTATTTATATATATATATATATATATATATATATATATATATATATATATATATATATATATACAACTTAGTTATTGAGACATTGCTAGGAGAAGAACAATAGTATAAAAAAAATAGTATACAATTAGAAAAGAAAGATATATTTGCAGAACGTAAGTAGAAGAAAGATAGATCATGTGAAGTATGACAGAATTTAATTGAATCAGGCGTTATTTTGCGAAAGCCCATCATCAGTAAGAAAAGGACCAATATTTAGCCACTTCCGCACATGCAGTGGTAGTCGTGCAACAAAGGGCACCGCCCGCCAGCCCGCTGATAAATGCGCATGTGGCAAACAATACGAATTACACAATTACCACCGTTAAATCACTCAACACGTGTTTCACCCCTCCACGGGGCATCTTCAGGAGTTATGTTAAACCGATTAGTGCCAAACACAGAGTGTGCGTGTGCGGAAGTGGCTAAATATTGGTCCTTTTCTTACGTATGACAGAATAGTATAGAAATAAAAAAGAAAAGAAAGTGAATCATTAAAAGATAAAAACATCCCTGCCCCATGAATAAGATAGGGGAACGATGGGTCCTCAATAGCGGGGGCCATATTAAAAAATAGTATAAAATAGCAGTAATGATTTCTCAAACAAACACACTGTTAGATTATTCATTTATATGTGTGTGAACAATTATGTGCGGGCAGCGCAAGATCGGTCATCATGGCGACCTTCGAGGGAGGCCTAGGCCTTACAGAGGGCGACAAAAGTCCAATTTAAACAAAATAGAGCCTACATCCAATAAATATGAAAATATATACGAATGAACAGTATGTAGTTATATACAACTAGAGTTCATTCACCTCTGTAAAAAAATTATAGGAAAAGAAATAGATAAAAATAAAGACTAAAAAAGTAAAAAATTGTAAACAAATAACACAAAGATAAAATAAAAGCAAAATAAAGTAATTTGGTATTGAATAAAAATAGAATATAAGTGAAAATGTGATATAGATTAAAAGAAAATGTAAAAGTAATGAGGAATGAATGAAAGGCGATACAGAGAGAAAGAGAAAGATAGTGGAATTGTGGAAAGAAAGAAATGAACGACAGATAATATGAAGTATGAAAGAAGGGAAAGAAAATAAAAAAAGGGTGTGAAAAAATAAAATAAATGTAAACAAAAAGTCCCTGTCCCACACCAGATAGGGGGTATGAGAGGCACCCAATAACGAGAGCCTTTAAAAAAAAAGTTATATATAACTATATTAACAAAAAAACATAGTCCAGTTTAATTTATTTCGTCTGTTCTTTCCTTGTCTGAGAAATTTCATCTGAATAGACGGAAGTATGAAGTGGCAGTAGTAGGTTTACATCGCTCGTGCTACGTTGAGGCCGCTAGGTTCAGTAGACACGGCGTGGACCACCACCAGTTGGACCGACCGGATATCGGAGGCCTAGGCCTTGCAGTGGAAATGGAAGAAGAAAAACTGTGTTAAGTATAAGATATATTAGGTATCTTTTAGCCTGTCGAACTTAACCATCGAGCTTTCGAATTCGAATGCCGGTCTGGCGTTAAAATCAGGGAGGATAGAATAGCCTCCCTGATAGGCGAAAAAGAAACTAGGTAAGAATTCCTCGCTTGTTGCAAGAAAATAGTTAAAAACGTTATACAAAAAAATAAAAATCCAAATATACAATAAGAAATGTGATAAAATGTGGTAAAATAAAACTCAAATGTGTTATAGAATGTATTATAGAAAATAAGTAAAAATGTAAAATAAAAATGTAAAATGAAAAAATGTAAAAAGAAAAGAGGAAAGAATGATAGATGAACAGAGCAAAAGGGTAAGAAAGTAGAAATGTAGCATGAAAGATAGATAATAGACCGAAAGAGAAAGTAAAATATGATAGAAGAGAGAGAAAATAAAAAATCATGTGAAAAATTAAATTGCAAATAAAGTCCCTGTCCCACCATAAATAGGGGTACGAGAGGCCCCCAATAGCAAGGATCATTATAAAAAAAAAAACCATCGAGCTTTTTGTTACCTTAGCTTTTATTAAACGAATATAAACTTTTTCTGTGGTCACTCTTAAATTCTATAGCATTAGTAAAAAAATATTTATACGATACTGTAAAAACTGTAAAGAAGAGAGTATGTTGAATAAAGAATTTTTTAATTTCAGAACCTTTGTGAGCCAGTTATTTAAATAAGGTTCACAATCGTTTATAAAAGCTCTGTGAATTAGGTTTCATTATAAATTTTAATCATGTGTTTTCGTGGTTTATTATATTACCTTGTATTATTTATATTGTAGGATAAAACAGGGTAACATTTTTCGAGTATTGTTTGGGGTCGTTAAATTAATTTGTCGGGATACTGAAGGGCCGTCTAAGCTGTCAGCGGCTCGGACCTCCGCCTGATGTTTTGTTATTTTGATTCCGCGATCAAGTTCATTTTTATGAAATTGTTTCGTCTATTTCGTTGGAGACATCTCTCAACGTTTTAACAATGATTGATCTGTGGGTACTTTGATATTCAATTACGCTTTATTTTTTTAAATGTATAAATTAAAATTGTACAGAAAACGCTTCTTATTAGGGATTACTTCATTCGCGTTTTTATTATAGTTCTAATAAGTACATACATAATAATAAAAGGATTCCAACAGTATCCAACCCAACATCCTTTATAAATGCCGTCGAATAGACTAATAAAAAAGTAAAATAGTAAAACCTGCTGTGACTGCGTAAAATGACGAAGAATTAAACATAGCTAAAATCATTTAATGGAATCAGACGTTACCTTGCGGAAGCCCATCCTAAGTAAGAAAAGGACCAATATTTAGCCACTTCCGCACATGCAGTGGTAGTCGTGCAACAAAGTGAACCGCCCGCCAGCCCGCTGATAAATGCGTATGCGGCAAACAATGCGAATTACACTACTGCTACCGTTAAATCACCCAACAAGTGTTTCACCCCTCCACGGGGCATCCTCAGGAGTTATGTTACACCGATTAGTGCCAAACACAGAGACTTTGTGTTCGGGCTGGCGGGCGGTGCACTTTGTTGCACGACTACCACTGCATGTGCGAAAGTGGCTAAATATTGGTCTTTTTATTACTTAGCTAAAATCACGAATGGATTAAAATGAGATGGGTTCGAATAGATAGAATCAAGTGACATTCAGGAATTGCTCGAATCGAAAAATAATGATTTGCCGGAAATCTACTCGGAGGAAATGTTAAATTCACAGCTCATTGAAGAAGAGGCTTCAACAGGCACTAGAAACGTGACATTTAATTTGAAAAATCTTAGCGAAGGTTTAAGATTGGCAAATGAGCTTTGAGATTTTATTTCAGTATTATTTTTAGAAGGCAAATTTCTAATGCGAGTGCTGCGTGTCAATGTTAAGGAGCCTTTAAAACTGCCGAGGAATTGTAAATTACATAATTCTTGAAACCTTTAATTCTTAAGATAAATAATCTAAATGTTGAAAAAAAAACATTAATTAAATTGACTTTTTTATATTGAGGGACCTGAAAGTAATGCAGTTTCTGTCGACATATTTTACCCACCTATCGGTTTTTACCGCTCCGGCATTGAAAATTTTATATACTAGATGGCAAAAGGTTGTTGATAACGAAGGTGAATATATTGTTGATTAAAAATAAAAACTTGTTAAAAATGTAGTCGTGTGAATTTAACTTAAAGCGACATTACTCTCCGGTTCCCCTAATATATTTCTTTTTTTTATTTTGTCACCAACGTATTCCATATAATCGCATATAAATGAACATTCCGTATTCACGGTGTGTATATTCGCGGCATATATGTATATAGTTAGAACATATATCCAGTGAATAAAGAATTTTTACTGTATTTATAAAATCGTCTGTGAGACGTAAGACTGCAGATTTTACTTCTGTGTTGTTATTATATTATATCCTTATTTATCGTTATACAAAGTAATTGGTTATAGATGTTTTAATGTTTAAAGCTTTTATATCCATATTTAATCACCCTGTATTAAAATAGATTGCACTCTGTCCTTTTTTACAGTTGCAACATACCTCTATTATACTACACCTATCCCCCGATTTACACGGTAGATACGTTCCTGAGTAAAACGTGTAAATCGAAAATTAAAAATTTTCAAGTCAAAACCGTGTAAATCGAAAAATTTGCAGAAAATGCATGATTTTGCTATTTGACAGTTGTTATTTTTTTTCAATAATTTTAGGTGTACACAGAAATAAAAATAAAATGCATTGACAAGTTAAAATATTTAGTATATTACGGAAAAACTGTTTTTTTAATATATTTATTACAATATTACAATATACATTAAAGAGAAGAACAAAAAAGAAATTAGTCTCATTCTTTTTTCGGAATCGAAGGTTCGAATTCACTTTCATCACTCAAAATTATTCGTGCCGATTCGATGTTTGAAGCAGAAATATTTACATTATGAGAGATGGTAATAAAATCGTTTATTAAAATAAAAAAAAAACTTTTTTGGAAAACCGTGTAAAAGCGAAAACGTGTAAAACGAGTACCGTGTAAATCGAGGGATAGGTGTACTACCATCCTTATACTACCTTACTTATATTATCAATTTACGTAAATCTATATATTATCATTGTTTTATGAAAATATTTTTTAGTCATAATTATGCATAAGTGCCATCTATTAGTCTCCTTTTTCTTTTTGGGCACCAATGGACGCCCACTGCAAGGCAGGCTTTCCCAAAAGATAGGTACGAATTCAAGCGACCAAAACTATTTCGATCTACCTTGTGGGGGACATATCAACGACGCGTCTACCTGCTCTACCATTCGAGAATCTTCCAGACCCAACTGCAATCGGTTGCAAGAGCGTCGTGCGTCACCCACTGCCAATTCTGATGAGCAAATCTTCAAGGAACATCTGTGATTTGGTTCTTCTGAATGTCATATCATAGTTCATTAGATCATTAATCTTATAGATGGCATTTAACATAATATAGCTTGTTTGTTTTTGTTACAATTATCTATATCCAACCTATTTACTTCTAATTGATTTGAGCCTTATTTTATATTAAATTAATATTAGCTTTATTTATTACATACTAATTTCTTATCTGTATATGTTATACTGTTTTTAACTTTCCTACTAATCCTCCTGATCTGGCAGCGACCAGCGCCGTAGTTTCACCAGGAAACCTTGTGCTACCGTTCCTGGGCAGTACACCCTTCATTATCTAGTCTATGAAAGCAAGAAGGTTTAAGCCTTTAGTATTTACTCAATACTAATCCTTATCTGAGGAGTGTAGAAATGAAACACTCAACAAAACTTGAGGATATTTTTGCATGACATACAATTAACGGCACAGGGTAGTTGTGTGAAACCGCGGAGAAATGAATCAGTGAGTTACATGCGTCCGGCGTCTGTCGGTGTCTGGTCACGTCTGCGCATGCGTCGGCTGTTTAGGAGCAGGTTCTTTTGGCGCACCCTCTGCGCCTGCGCATGACCCTAGTCCGCCTGCCACTAGTTGATCGTGGTGCTGGTACAGTGGTGCTAGTGTTGTGCGCACTTCACAAGTCTTCCAACTTGATCTCTCTTAATGGTTTAAATCATAAAGCGTAAGGACTAGAAATTTGGTAGGAATATTCCTTTCGCTAAGTAGAGATCAGTTAATAACAGATTTTACGAAGTTCTGACTACAACGTTGGTTAAGAAAGCGTTTATTGAAAATGTACAGTTAGTTATGTCTATAAGATGTTGCTTAGTTGTACACTTACATGTATATTATTGTTATTATATATTACGAAATATAAAAACTTAATAAAGTCGTAGACTCGAATGTGTACCAGCCGAGTTTGTACCCAAGTACAGTCGCAACGAGACCCGCTCCCGGACAAATGAACCGTGACCGGGTTAAACGTACGAGAAATGTACCCCGTCGACTTGTTCGCGCGAGTTAAAATAGTTGCTACTGCATTTGACGTGAGTACCGCTTTGTGAGGATTTATACACGCTAAACTGTTTGAGGAAATGTAATTACGGATCGGATTTGGATTTCGTTCCGACTGTACTTTTCGTTAAATTTGTTTAAAATGAATAATAATATAAATAAATGACTGGGGAACTTCTCCAACATAATAACTAATATAACCGTGGAAGTGGACGTGGGGTATGCCCTAAAGGTGATGAAAAGGAGCTGATGCGCTCCATAATTAGGTAGGTACTTTGAAGAGAATATCAACAAAGAAACAGCCTGTACCTGACTTAAACCGAAGCCTATAAACAAGTTCTCATTACCCAGGGTTATGGCACAGAGACAGATTGAAGATCGCTCACCGTCCACGAGGCTCAGGGGTTAAAGATCGAGGCAGTTAAACAAAAACACTCTTGGACTATATACAGTATCCACAAGATGCGATCGCAAGATTCATCGATGAGGCGAATATGGCAATAGCACAGATACTGGCGCATAACCTGAGGATGCCAATATGGAGTTTGGATGAGGAAATGATCACACTAAACGTAGTTTTAAAAACTGGATATTTTTAGGGCGTCGTTAAAATATATTAAGAGGCAGTAAACACTAAAAGTACTTACTTACTCAGCTGGCTCAGTGACCCAAAGTGGGTCTTGGCCTCCGAAGCGAGAGACTTCCACTTTCCTCTATCTTGCGCCATCGTATGCCATTGGTTGACATTCAATTCGCGCAAGTCTGCCTCAACGCGATCGATCCAGCGATACCTGGGTCTACCCACTGGTCTTCGACCCTTCGGTTTTTCCAGGTACGCTACCTTCACGCTCCGATCCGATCCCATTCGCTCCAAGTGACCAAGCCAGCGGATTCGTTGAGCTTTATATATATAATATATATATAAACGTATTTTAAACACTAAAAATGTGTGCAAAAATATTTGTCTTGAACTAGCTAATTACAACGTCTTATATATCCTGGAACTATAATTAAAAATTAATATAATTTTTATAAGGGGCTGTAATATAAGAGATGTAAAAAAACTATCAGGAGGACACATCGTGTGGTCACCGCAATGTTTAAGCGGTAAATATAAGTATACTAGTCCATGTTTATAAACATAGGAGCTTCGGAATCGTGGACACTAAACACTCGAACAAGATGTAATTCCATCGCGTCGAAATCGTGAATGGCCATAAATAAAGCACCTCGTCGGCCGCCTTCCCCGAACTCCTTATTTACTGCCCACATAAACGACTGCCTCGAAATAAACCGCCCGCTCAGGGAAATCGTATGTCAACTGCTTTGTCGCCTATCCACGTGTTCATTTCCAAGACGGCACGTGCTGTATCTATCTACAGTTATGCAGTCGACGTATTCCTTATTACTCAACAATAAGGTTGATTTTACTAAAGCTCATGCTGCATCTGACATTTGTAATATTACCTGTCCCTGCCAAACGTTATGCGGTTCGTATATACCTTGTTGCATATGTCACAGAGTTTATTATTGTGTGGCTAAAGTGAATGTGAGTTGTTTAAAACGAACTGTCAACTGTCAGTCACAGGAGAAACAGCCGTAGGCACACTGTTTCGCATGACCGCCCACGTGTTCAGATAGTCTCTTATAGACGAAGTATAGATAATAGATATTCCAGCCCCGATACAAATATTTGTTCAGGGCGTCAGTTAGTAGAATTCATATTAATTCGTATAAGAAATCTAATATCTTTCTCTTCGCTTCGTAAACTTTGTGACTTATTTCTACGCAACTGTTTCATTATCACGTGACCCGATAGAAAACCTCTGGAAACTTAAGTAAGAAACGGACAAATATTTAGCCACTTCCGCACATGCAGTGGTAGTCGTGCAATGAAATGCACCGCCCGCCAGCCCGCTGATAAATGCGTATGCGGCAAACAATGCGAATCACACAACCGCTACCACCAAATCACTCAACACGTGTTTCACCCCTCCACGGGGCATCTTCAGAAGTTATGTTACACCGATTAGTGCCAAACACAGAGCCTTAGGACTTATACTGCCAAGTAGCTGATATAATAAGGAGTAACTCAGGCTATGTATAAACTTTTTTTTTTTAATTTCACGCGGACCAAGTCGCGGGCACGATTAGTTTTTAATAAAAAAAAAAGTTTTTTTTTTTAAATAATTATTAAATTCAAATCCCATATTAAAAGTAATTTGACGGAAAGGCTTATTATTCAATAAACAAATGTTTAAATGACAATAATCATTGGCAGTGATGTCGCCTGAATATTTAGTTTTTATTTAGGCTACATCTGATAAAGTTTATATGTATAAATCTGTGATAAATTTTTAAAAAGGCATTAAAAATTTGTTGTTGTGGAGTTTCTTCCTGCTTCTTCTCCACAACTATAACACCTTGCAAAGTATACTAAAGTGAAAAACAAAATAGATTAAAAAAAAAGATGTCGATCAATAAGTGTCGTTGAATAAGTTAATTTTAACTTTTTAAATCTTTTAGTAGTTTTGATAACTGTAATATAAAAAAATTTTTCGTCAAATGTTCCTCGGCCGATATCACAAGACTGCAATTTCAGCAATGAAACGCAATAAATTAATTTTAACTTTTTAATAGTTTTAATAACTGTATTACAAAAAATTTTTTCGTCAAATATTCCTCGGCAGATATCACAAGACTTCAATTTCAGCAATGAAACGTGGTTCCTCAGGTAGGGTCTCTTTATCAAGTCCACGCTCAACTCATATATCCAGGAGGTCGTTTTCAACGGATCGTTTATAAAAACTCTGGGGCAAGCGTTTGTCCAATAGTGAACGTCTTTTAGCTGTCCGCATTATAAAAATGATCTTTTAAAACTAAACAACCCCTGTCGATGTAACCACATTTTTATATTTAAAAAAGTCTCGCGTGCTAGCTACATATAAAATATACAGACCATACAAAAAAAAGAGAAAAGAGATTCTTATTCATAACAAAAAAAAATTATTCAGAAAAAAAATATTACATAAAATTAAGTGATCTCCAAAACTAAAAATTCCCTGACGATGTATTCACATGTGTATATTTAAAAAAGTCTTGCGTGCTAGCTACATATAAAATATATATCCCATACAAAAAAAAAGAGATTGTTATTCATAACAAAAAAATTTTATTCAGAAAAAAAAAATATTACATAAAATTAAGTGATCTCTAAAACTAAAAAATCCCTGTCGATGTAATCACATTTTTACATTTAAAAAAGTCTTGCGTGCTAGCTACATATAAAATATATATCCCCTACAAAAAAAAGAGATTGTTATTCATAACAAAAAAATTTTATTCAGAAAAAAAAATATTACATAAAATTAAGTGATCTCTAAAACTAAAAAAATCCCTGTCGATGTATTCACATGTGTATATTTAAAAAAGTCTTGCATGCTACATATATAATATACAGACCATACAAAGAAAAGAAAAGGGATTCTTATTCATAACAAAAAAAAATTTATTCAGAAAAAAATTATTACATAAAATTAAGTGATCTCTAAAACTAAAAAGTCCTTGTAGATGTATTCAAATGTGTATATTTTAAAAAGTCTTGCGTGCTAGCTACATATAAAATAAAGGAAAGAGATTCTTATTCATAACAAAAACATTACATTCAGAAAAAAAAAATTACGTAAAATCATCAGTGACGTCACAACACAATGAGATGTTGAAAATAATTATAATACATCGATACGGCTATGCAATCATAAAAGAAGTACATTGAACTGTAGATAATCGGTTACAAAAAACGCAACCGAAATAACCTAGCAATGTAAATAAACATAAAAAGAAATACCCATTACATTCATAGTGCGGGTATATAGTTTCTCATGGTTCGTGTACCCGATACCGGATTATTTAAATCTCATCTAACGTTTGGTACGTACCAGAGCACAGCGTATGGCTCAGCCGACTTGATTTGGTTCGCTTTGCTCTTTTTGTTTCTTCGTCTGCCGGCGCCTCGGTTTTTCTCAGTGCATTAATTTTTATTACGAATTATTTATTACTTTACGATTGTCTGTTAGTTCTATTGCACTGTTATTAAATGTGTTATACATGCATGTATTCTGAATTTAAATTATGGTTGCGTAATATTATTAATACAGAGGTCTTTGATTAGTGGCGTTACCAGTGATGACGTGTGGATCTAAGACGTTAAGGTGAGTTATATAAGGCTTAAGGTCGAGCAATGAAGAAGGGTTTGTTGGAGGCTTCACTGCTGAGGTAGGATTCGAATGAATATGATATTTTTCGTCGCATTGCAAACATCCTTTACGTGTACTGTAATAACATAGCATCGGTAGTGAAAAGTGGTTGTATGCAAGGCCATAGACGTCATCTTTGGGGAAGAAGGTCTATATCTTGTAGTGGGCTGTTATCATTGAGTCTGCAAGATGCTTGAGAGTCGACCACTATACATCCTATACGTGTACCAACAATATAGCAAAGTTGCCGAAAAGTCGTCAAACGCAAGCGGCGCAAAACAAAAAAATAATAAAAAAATAAAGGTGCTCTTTGGGGAAGGCCGATATCTTGCAGTAGAATGTTATTGACATAATGATACTAATATCTATAACTTCTATAAGTTATATATATAAGACATCTGAATATATAAATATATAGGCTGACAAAACGTCACATAGGTAGTGTGGGACAGAGATAGTGCTCAACGAAACCGATTTTAGCCGATTGTCTCTTTCCAAAGTTCGAAGTGCAATATTAATCACCGAGTACTGTACAATGTTATCTTTAGCATCAGAAGGCAACATTTTAGTAATACTCAGTTTCATAAGGTAACATTTTATTATATTAATGAGATAGAATCATCGGCGAATATAAAGCTCAACGAATCCGCTGTCTTGGTCACTTGGAGCGAATGGGATCGGATCGGAGCGTGAAGGTAGCGTACCTGGAAAAACCGAGGGGTCGAAGACCAGTGGGTAGACCCAGATATCGCTGGATCGATCGCGTTGAGGCAGACTTGCACGAATTGAATGTCAGCCAATGGCAGACGAAGGCGCAAGATAGGGGAAAGTGGAAGTCTCTCGCTTCGGAGACCCAGACCCACTTTGGGTCACTAAGCCAGCGGAGTAAGTAAGTAAGTAAATGAATCAAATGGTGACATTTAAAAATTATTTTCTTAGATCCATGATATATTTATCAATATATTTTAGCATATATTAATACATCATTTAGTTCAATTAAACTGTCACTGGCCATAAAGAATATTATCTATGTTCTATGTGCACAGCCATTTGACATTTTTCTCATTTACTAAAAAAAATAGTATATATGTAACCTTTTGTTCCTAACCTGCTCAAATGCGAACCTAATCAATGAAATAACAAGGAATAAATATACAGTAGATTTGTATGCGGTGAAGGTAGGAGCGAAGGATATTGCAACGAATTCTGTCTATTACCTGGGTAAGAATTTAGGCCCCTTAAAAGCGAAGATCACTCGCTAGTGCTTTTTATGCACTTTTGAGAAATGAAAATGTTTCTTAAGTTTTTTACTTTACGTACTCAGATATTAAATGTTAAAATAAACCAAACGTAACATTACTATATTTATAAATCTGTTTATATATTTTATTAACAACTCTGTAAATTTAACTATTCTCGGTATTTAACCCTTAGTAGCCTGATTTACGAAAGTGATTTTTTTTAATATTACTGTATTTACTTGAGGGTCTAGATGAAGGGAAAAATAGATTTTTTTTTTAAATTTCGTTGAAAAGAATATTATACAACAGTAAAATACATACAGCCAACCTATAAAAAAACTAATAGTAATGTGAACATTCGGTTTAAAAGATTGGTATCAAAATTGAAACTCTAGGTTATTAAGGGTTAATTTTGTTTTTCCCACTGTTGGAATACCGGCTGCTTCACGAGCACGTGGACAATTTATACTGAACCAAGTTGGATTGCATATTAAATATTATCAGATAGATTTAATAATAATGTTTTTATTCAATTATATGAAGTATCAGGCTGTCGAGAGATGAATCTGCGACCTATTATAAACTACAGCACCTTCGTAGAGTGTTATCTCTATCACACGAAATACAAAGGTAGTGTGGGACAGAGATAACGCTCTACGAAGCCGAAATTAGCCGATTGTCTCTTTCCAAAGGTCGATGTGCAATATTTATTGCCGGTTACTGAACAGTACTTAGTGGTTAAGAAGAGCTTTTTAGACTAAACTTTTCCTGTTGCCCAAAGGGCATTTACGTTGGCGCCCAGTCTAAAGCGTCTTTTAAAGTAGTGAATCTCGTGAGCTTCCAGGAGTACCACGGCTCAGGCCGTTTTACCGTATTGATAGGCCACAAAGGTCTTACATTGCTTCGGTGAACGCTTTCATAGAGTGACTAACCTCTAAGTATTCTAAGCTATATATTTTTCTATTAACTAAGAAAGGAACTTATATATAGTTACTCCCGCTATGCAGCAGTAGTCGTGCAATAAAGCGCACCGCTCGCCAGCCCGCTGATAAATGCGCGTGCGGCAAACAATGCGACAAAAACTACCACCGTTAATCTACTCTATACGTGTTTCACCCCTCCATGAGGCATCCTCAGGAGATGTTAGACCGACCAGTGCCAAAAACCGATTTTATGTATATGGGTAAATACAACTAAAATTTATACATATTAACAATACAGTTTGGAAGTTTTACTCAATTATATATTAGTTGGTACATTATTTTATTTCAAGTCGCTGCCCAAGCGCTACAGACCGTTAAATGCCTTGAGGTTTAGGACAATGTGCCGGGCCAACTCATCATAAGATTCTGCTGTAGATTTTTTCTTGAGTAGGTACGGTAAGTTGAACGGAGGTATATTAAAGTTTTCATATAAGGTCACGTGGTTATGTCTTTTTGATTCGAATCGGGAGCAGTGTCTGAGTAAGAGATTCAAGATTACACCCCAAATCCTATACAGATAGGAAGAATTCGCAAAGCTCCGAAATCTCTTCTAGTCCAAAAATACAGTGACGATAGACGAATTCGAGTCGTCGTCACGATGGGCCTCATAAGAATGCTAAAGGTAAGAAAGAGAGACGGCTATGCTCGCTGCGAGATAGAATTACGTAGCTCGAAGAACTGCTCGTATGTGAACATAAGGTCACGTGGATTCGAATCGGGAACAGTGTCTGAGGAATTTGTGAAATATGCCTTGGAGTAAATACACATCACGAAGGACCAGCAAATTATAAGCTGTTCTATTTACTTCGTGGCCTTGTATTAGCTGCTAAAGTATCATTCCCGGAAAAGTAAACAAACGCTTCCTTTGTATTTATTTCATCTAGCAAAGAACATTTCGGGCTAGCGTTATCCGAAATATTCCGTAGCGCTTCGCATCCCATCCGCATCCGGTGCGAGGAGACACCGTTTATCAATCGGGCATCCGAATTTACAATTCCGGAATGGATTTCCATTGTTTACCGGGTACGGACGGCGGTATCACAGCATAACCTGGACGGAATTCTCGCTGTCCGGATTCGGCGATTTGCCTTACGGAGCGCACACCCGTATCACTTACACTAACTTACTTTATACACCAATCTCTTTATAACACGATACTTTTATAAAGTTTTCGTGTCATTTAAAAATCATTTTTTAAACATGCTATATATTATAGATGTCTCCTGGCAACTGCAGAATCTGCAAATCCCATTTGGGCAGCAGACCAAGTCAGATAAAAAAAATAGCTCTATGACGTCATATTGAGTACCACCTGTTCGGATATACTAAAGCATTTTAAATCGAACATATATATATATATTTTTTTTTAATTCCAGCAACAGAAGCCTACTGAACATAGTCTGATTTTCTATCGTAAAGAAGCCTAAAAGGTTTACTAACTTGATGGAGTCGAATCTTTATCACCATCATCATATCAGCAGATGAAGGCCTATTACAAGACATAGACTTCCCCGAAATATCGCAACGATGATTGACAAGCATACAGCAACCTATGTTCCTCTACAATAATAGAGGTCTACTCAAGATTCTTAGGTGGTTTAATTCCTTTTTACTTCTGGTGGAATCGTTCGCTCCCTCAACTTGTCAAGTTGAAGGATGTCATTATAAGTGATCTCAATCTGATTCTAGTTGTATCAAATTTGGCTTTTATGGCATTCTTCTCATGAGTTACACAAGATGTTACGATAAAAGATATCATGTTGATGACAGTGTGAATCAAAATAAATTGTGTCAACATAATTAAGATTTTTTTTTTAAATTTAAATTTAGAATGTTCTTATTTTCACTTAAAAACAAATGGAGAAGACTACGCAGCGACATTGAAATAAAAATGAGGAGGTCCGAGGAAAAACTGCACGTGCAGGCCGTTGGTGCCGAAAAATTCTATAGTTGTGACCAGAAGGCGGTATAGGCAACGTGGGTAGGCTCGCCCCACTAAGTGGACCAAAGACACAGAGTGGAGAAGGATCCAACATCAAGGTGATGTTTGGGGAAGGCTTTTGCCTTGCACTGGGCGTCCATCTGCTGAAAAGAAGAAGAGGCTTCTCTAGATGGACCTGCGATATAATTAAGTTGATAACATATAATGAAGTTACTGAATGCGAGCAGTGGAAAATCGATCATCGAGGCGATCTTTGGAGGAATATTCAGCCTTGTAGTGATGAATAAAGGATTCCGAATATAAATTCTCTTTTCCACTAGTCTTTTAAATCCTAGACGTGCGGATATTAAAAACAAAACAAAACTATTTGTGGATAGGTAAAAAGATACGGGTATTGTAAAGGAAAACATCGTACAATGTAAATAAGCTCCTAGAATACACTCAGTGTCCTCTCGTGATGTGTTGAATGCGGGTATAAAACTCCACATTTAATGGTTTCTTTACTAAATTTCAAAATGCTAACATGCAAACATATGGTGACAATTATATCATAAGTATTAAGGATTGCCAATTTTCATGATAAGTGTCCTTATAAGAAGGCTTAAGATCACCCAGAGAGCAACGGAGAGGACTATCCTTAACATTTATCGCAATATCAAATCATAAATGAGGAGATCCGAATAAAACAACCAAGCTTTCTGACTTAGTTTGATGAACCGCTAGTGTAGTCTCGGACCTTTGGACGGTAGACGCTTTGGAGGACCTCTTGTGCTCCCCTTCTATGTGTAAAAAAGGGCATTATTTACAAAGTATTTATCTTTCTCAATTTTTTATATCCAAGCTCCTTTTTGGTCCTTCTTAAGGTCTTTTATTCATTCCTATGTTGTACTTTTCATTCTCTTCCATTCTTTCCTGTTGTACTTTTCATTCTCTTCCATTCTTTTCCATTCCTTGTTACCTATCATACACAGTCTCTCTTCCTTCGCTTTCCCTTCAGAATACTGTAACAATTCTAAATAATTTTTGATCATTATTTTACAATTTTTATATTTATATATGTTTTATTTTGCATCCATTATTTTATTATCCCTTACATTTCTATATCACAATTTTAATTTCTATTTTTCACAGTTTATTTGCAATATTTATCTCTCTTCTATCGACTTACGTCTTATTCCTTTTCATTACTGTTCTGATTATCCTCGTACAGTTCTCCAGAAAGATCTGGCCTCTCTCTTGGCTAACTTGTGAGGCGATGGTACTTCCCTCTTTTCTTTTCTGCAGCCGAAACTGGCCAACCGTTCGTTCGGCGCCAAATAAGGGAACAAATTTTGAAGTAGCTGGATGTGGTAAGTGCAAGACAGGCGACGTTTTGGTGGAAGCCTATATCTTGCAGCGGATATCTAACAGCTGATATGATAGAATTAATATCTGTCTGTGCGTGTGTGTTGCTTATTGTGATAAACGTATCTTTTTAACTACTGCAGTACTGTCCAATGGAAAGTAAAGGATAGGTTAGTATTGAAAGAGCTTAACATCGACTTCTTGAAGACGTTTCAAGAATGAGACTAGGTTCAGAAATGAGACGACAAAGAAACTTTGTTACTGTAAAGTTATAATTTTCCAAAAAAAAATGTTATTACAGTTCTGTTTTTTTTTTTGGCCCTTCATTGCCAAAAGCTTCCTATTTTTTTTCAAACAAGTTGCAGCGTGTTTCTGTCTATCATTACAGATGGATTATTCACGATAACATTAAAATATAAAAAAATATATATTTGTACTCATAATAATAAAAACAACGTGTATAAAAAGTATTAAATTTTTTTTAATTAAAATTATTAAAAAATTGGTGACGTAGATTATTTAAAATTAATTATCTGTGGTCAGTCACTAATATATAACAAAAAAATTATAACAGAATTTTTAATTGTTGAGTTAATATAATTATATAACAATTATTGAACATTTCAATTGTTATCGACCATAGGTTTTTCAATAAGGGCGATACAGCCCCCTAGAGACCGCTGAATGTATTCGTGGGGGCTGAAGGAGTCCAAATAGGGGCATTATAAAATACTCACAAGGTGGACCACCAATCAAGGTTACGCGAAGTCCCTGGATGTGGTTAGAAACTGCCTTTATCCAGCCTTCATTCTATCCAGCATGGACATCCTATGCTGATATTGCCGTACCGTCGTCTTCACTCCAGAACTTTGAAGACCAGAACCCATTGGCCATCTGTTCTGAACTCTTTATAACCTGCCTTTACCATTTCTAGACAATCCTCTAGACTATGAATCTAATTCTGATTCGATTTCGTAGAAAAGTCTAATTTAGTAAATAATTAAAAATATTTATGTGATATAATTATTTGTATACAATTGCGCATTATTACACAGGTCTATTTGTAAAAATATTAAACACAAATCATAAAATAATTTTAATATAAATTAAAGTATCAAGAATCTTTTTCAAAGTTTGAAAAACGATACATTTCAAATTAATAAATATAAGTTATCGTGAAGGTCCATTTCTCTCGAAAAGCAATCAAACGATTACATCGAACACAAATTCGCTTATTGAGTTTATATCGAAACGCCATCAAAAGGAAGAGCAAGCAAAAGAACGGAAATAGTCAAAGAATTCTTTTGTTGTCTCCGGAAATGACGTTTGCGGTCAAAATCATATTTTCTATACAGGATACACAGAATTTTACGAAAAATATAACCCGGGAAAGTCGCAACTGGTTACAAATCAGTTCGACTTTTTCGAGGATAAAAGCTTACAATATAAAAACTTCGTCAAATTTTAGCATCCATTATTAAAATTCTAATTAAAAATTTCTTAATTCAGCAAGAATAGAATAAGTTGAGATTCAGTCAGAAACTTAAAGTTTAAAATATTAAATAAAATTTAATAATGTTTCATGTATCAACCGAAATGAGTCAACAAACCAAGTTTCATTTCGATCAACTAAGAACTCTGAAACACTAATAAGATGCTTTCAATTTTAGATTAAAACTAAGAAATGAAAGCCTCTTGTAAAACTATATATGTGTACATTCAGACCCATGAACGATTTAACTAATTATTAAAAATTGCAAAATACCTATTCACAGACTAAAAAATTAACAACATAAAATGCAACAATTATTTTTGATTTATTCGTTTGTATCGCAACTAATCTAGTTTCGGATTTAGGTTTCACATAAGTAAATTAAATTACTATATTTCACACAAAGAGAAATTATGAGTTGTATTTACTGTGTCAAAATAAACCGTCTATTTTTGTGTTGTCTCTTGAATAATATATATCTCTGTTAAACATGTAATTAAAATTAAAACTAAAATAAGTTTTTAAAACTATATATAATGTGAATTATATTCGTTAGAACTTACCTTTATAACAGCACCGAATCGCATACGTAACTGCCAAAGTACATATACGGAATAGCATGTATAAATTAACTATGGAAGGGTAACATCCAAATGCTGTAAACATTAAAATTTGCAACACAAATCGCACTGCAGTATCGAGTGCAGAGGTTTTTGTGAGGTTAAAAGAAACAGAATGATTAGCATACAACACGGCTTGCACTCGCGAAGCTACCCGGTTGGGAGACGGTATCATACACGACTTTGACAACACATTACCGATTAAAAGCCACAGTTACGGCCGATTTATCGCCATACAAAACGTTGTTTCATATTCAAGATTCCGTGACGCTGGGCGAAAAGATTCTCATCACTTCAAACAACAGGTCCATCATATACATCACGGAAACACACTGTCGTAAAAACAAAACATCACTTTAATACATTGTTGATAAATGTCAGTAGGTTTTTAGTTTATTTTGTTGTATTTTTGTGTGGGATGTGATGGAGAATGAATTAGAACACGTACGCAACGGGACCGCGCATTCGGACGACTGGAGAGAAATATTACCCCAGGCGAGGGGTTTCGGCCCGGCCGGCGCGGCGTGAATGCGTTCCGTTTCAACATTTTGCTATTGATTGTAGCCCTTTTTTTTTGTTTAACCAAAATATTATTCCTTCACCGATTAAAACGAGAATCAACTGTTTCGATTTAATTATGTTTCGAACTGAATTCAATGAGAAATGATATTACAAAGACTTCATAAATGAAACGAGTATTTTCGTTTCCCGCTTAAATTTGATTTGTATTAAATAACTTCTAGTATTTATTAACTTCAAAATGAACTAATATATAGATATTTATGTCCGAGAAGAACATGTAAATGTATGTTATGAGTTTTTTTTTCTTAGATGAAACAGAAAAAGTTTTGATTTTAAAAATATATGGACAGAAGAGAAACCGTGGCGCCATCTGGTTTGATTTGTCACGTTTCATAAAGGGAAGCGACGCACTTCTCGCATGCCCCATTGCATATATCAACCAAAATAAGTAGAGCCAAGCTATGTCTCTCATCGTTTGATACGTTGTATGTATTGCGTGTCATTCGTCGTTGGTTTTACGGTATGAAGTGGGGCTGCAATTTATGTTCAATCCAGAAAGGGAAGAAATGTTCGGACGTCAGTTATATTGACATTTAACTGAGCAGTAATGAAGGGCCGCGACGGTTAAAATGTATCGAGCCGTTAAATTTAAAAGCTCACACTTTTGTTCTGGAATAATTCATTCTAATTGAATTTACGAACTCTTTACGACCGTTTTATATCCATTACATTATGTCAAGTGTTTGATTCTTTCAGTGAAATGCAAAGTTGTAAGTAACTACAATAAAGTGATGATAGCTTTAAAGTTAATGTCTTCATTATTAGTATTAGTTATCTATCTAATGCGCGGTAGAGCAGTTTCGGTCGATCCAAAAAAAATTGCAGAGTTCTCAACGAGTTTTCAGGATTTGAAAAACAAAGTATGAGTTCGTTTTTAAATTGGAAATTTATTTTGTTGTGTATTAACGATACAGATCTAAGTCTCCGAGTTATGTTTTGTATTACATCGAATACTTCATAACGATAATAATTTCAATTTATAAGAAAACGTGTGAAAGTTTCTCTGTGTAAATTAAACAAGTAACAGTCGTATAGAAACAAAAAAGTGAAATAAAAATAAATAAGAAAAATTGTAAAATAAAAAGACCATTGAAAAAATTACTACTCAAAATGTATTCCAATTCTTACGCCTCCCAATCGTGTGGAGTCCACTTTTAAAATGATCCCTTTAACAATCAAATTGCCGCTCTGTGGGGCGTGGGCCCTACGTTGGGAAACACTGAGATAGAGGTTTACATGTGGCAAAAATTTTAAATTAAAGACGGACTATCGTATATCCTGTAAAATTGTTCCTATTTAAAATATGGTGCAAAATATAATGGGAAAGTCGAATGTTCTAGATTTCAGTGCTAGCTTAAACCACATCACTAGCTACATAATACAGTTTGTACTTCGTATTAACACCCCTTTTTTAAAATCAATCATATTCGTCTTTTGTAGTTTTTAGAAGCATTTCAGATTGACGTAAATAACATATTTTCACTGACTATTATATTATAAAATAAATATGATAGTAATTTAGGATTTCAAATAATTTAAATGTCGATTTACATATCATTTCATTAAAATGATGTCATAAGAACTCCAAAGACTTTTTCGGATCACGTTGTTACCTTACAAGCTCCTTTCTAAGGTAATAAGCTTAGAAAAGTTAAAAAGTGTAAAATTATATGTGTACTTCGATTAGTTATTGCAATTTTGCAAAGAAGCGACATCTAGCGTATTTTATTTTACATGAAACTCTGCTTGTGTCATTTTGGTATTTCAAAGAAGTACTAAAAGTAATCGATAGATGTCACTATTATTAATCAAGCCCTATTTTTTGATGGTTGTGTACTCTGGGCAGATCAGTTTTCATGTTGGTGTTGCATGGCTCCTTTCACATTTTCCCGCCACTTTTTCCTCTCAATTTCCCACCATCTATTTAAAGACACAAAAATTACATAAATCTTTCATTAGCATAACATGGGCAACGTATTTACAAATTTGAGTTTATACTATTGTTGACAGGTTGCTCGGGTTTGAGGTCTTTCAGTTTTGCTATCGATGGATCAGGTAAGAACTCTTAAAGTTTCGTCCTTGTATGATGTTCACGGTAGAGTTCAGAGATCGACTCTACTACTTTAACGACCAAACGCTATGTTGTTTATTAATAAATGTATGCATTTTTTTATAATTTATTTCCATGCTTTTTCATGCCGTTCGTAGCAATCCGGTTTAGGAATAGTGAACTTAGCGTTCAATTCGCAGAACGCGTGAAGTTTATAGTAAACTGTCAAAAGTTCAGTTTTCACAGTCATCATGTGTTCTGCCTCGTTTTTTTTTCTTTTAAAACTCTTTTATTTACAAATCAGATGGTCACCCTACCTTAACGCAAAGTATACTTTCGCTTAGTCCAAATCGCTCAAGAAATCACTATCCAAATAACTTGCTAAATAGTCACTTTGTATCACAGATCTCAGATCATAATCTTATAACTCGAACAACAACACTGAACTGCATGTGGAGTACACTTATTTATACTACGGATAAGGTTCTAGTAAGTTCGAGATAGTATTCGGTTAGAATTTTCGAGAACCTCATCCAAAAATTTATTAATAACTTCAAGGTCACGCGAGTGCCGCACACTTCTAGATTCTAGGGTTCCGTGTTTATTGTTTAGAGGGTTCTGTAACTCGTGTTTTGTTACAGTTCTTCGACAAATATGATGATTGGTAAATTAAAACAAAATAAATTTGATACCATTTTATTATACGTATAAAACTTGTAATAAATGTTTCTTCTAAAGTTATTATATTATATTCATTAAATTTATTTTTACAATCTATAGCTTGTATACAAATATACATTATATATATTTATACAAAATATACATTAAAACTGACTGGTATACTCTATACATTTGCGACTAAGTTAGTATATCTAGAGTGCTCACCCACTGTGAGCTAAAATACACAACCTCGAGATACATCACTAATTTAATATCTACTGTTACAGGATTAAGTTATAAATTTAATTATAGAACATTAATATTTACAATGTAACAAAATTTAAGTTTCATAAAGGCTCATTTTCATTGGAGGTTTATTCAGTCGTAACACAGCAATTCCCCGGACACGAGCTAACAAATGAAAATTATAGGTTGGTGTAAAGCAAATTCAGCGCGGCGATTCAATTTACTAGTATTAGTAAACTCGAAAAGTCGCTGCGTAAGATCAAATGCAATTCGTGTACGGATGTCATCGCCTAAAGCGCCTGACAAACGTTTTTTATCATATTTTGATCTCCTGATAAGAAATGGCATATTTTTGCATTGATTCGTGTCTTTTATTTAGTGTATTCTCGGAGATCGATGAAGTACCTAGCGTACTCGGAAAAGCCAGGCATCATGGATTTTTTTTAGCATTTTTGAAAAATATAATTGTGTGCTAAAATAGCCAATTAAAAAATGAATTAATTCAATCATTTGTCTCTTTCGCGTATAAAATTACGGTTGAAAAAACACTACAACAACTATTCTGCGAATATAGTATAATATTATACAGTATCTCTTTTGTTCGACATTAAACAACTAGATGAAATAACGCCATCTTTAGTTGAATATGAGGAACATAGTTTGACAGTTGTCATTGTACAGTAAATATTTTTCCTTAAAGATTTCTAGATGTCGCTTATAACAACTTATCTTAAAATTTGATTAAACAGTTCCTGTTAAAGTGCGTCTTATAAACCGAAATACATGTATCTTTAAAAATTTTGTGTTTATATCAATCAAAAGCTGTTTAATTGACTTACATTTGGATAGTTTTCTGATCTATTTTTGAACTTATTTAACTGTAAATCCGTGAATCATTTGTTTTTCTTCTTCGTTGTAAACCCGAAAGATATTAATATCTAATTAACACTAAGTAAAGCTTATTGGACGGATTAGGTCTAAAGCGAAGGCCGGAAACTTGAGGTAGCTAAAGTTAACGAAATGATTATGCAACTTTCGCACTAAGTTATATAAGTATAACCTTTACATATATAAAAGTAAGTGTATGCAAGTACATGATAAATTATATATTTACAAGTGACAGCTGTCTTGTTAATACATAATCAGGTACCACAGATTATGTCGAAGAAACGGCCATAATGAATAAACACGCAAATGCAGAACTATAAACGTATTTAAAGCACCAAAGATTTACTTCTATTAAGAGAATTAAATATATACATTTTTATCTATTTAACAGATATTAAATATGTTACTAAATAATAATTGTTTTGTTAGGAATTTTTTAAATGTTTGTGTAATCATGTGTATAAAAATATACCTAAAATATTTTTGCAAGGCATTTATAAAAGTAAACTGTTTGGAAGGATTTAGAATAATGCATTTTATTAGTTATTTTCTACTAGTAATAGTATCAACAAACAATATTCCGCTGAGTTCAGATTAGGCGCTTCTGGCATTTTATCCTTGACCTATACAAGTGTCATTATACTTAATTCAAAGTTGAAAATAAGTTGAATTATTGAATGATAAAACACACTTAATGTTTCATATTAAACAGCGCCATCTATTGCTAAAAATAACGCATAAGTTACATTGTATCGCGGTTAGATGGCACTGAAGTCAATAAAAAGCGACTGTTCCCGATTGCCAGACCGTGTAAAACTAAATTCCGCGTAGTAGATAGAATTTTAAAAGTTAAGCTTTCATTGCCACGTTCAGTAGAGTGTGTTCGAAAGCGACTTGTGCAGCCAGCAATGAAAACGTGATGTTAAGATAAGCATGGCCCTTATGTATCATTTATAATAAAGACAATACATTCACCGTATTTTTGTTGTGATTTTTAAAAATAATGTTTAAATGTATTTTTCATCAGGAACCTTAAGTTCAAGGAAGTGATGTATTTTATCATATATGTATTATTCATTTTGTATATTAGTTTATATTTTATTGATGTATATAATATATACAGTACCCGCACTACCTATGTTACGTTTTATAAGTCGTACGACAGAGATAACGCTCTACGAAGCCGAAATTAGCCGATTGACCCTTTTCAAAAATCGATGTGCAATATTTATCGCCGGGTACAGTACGTACGTTTATTAATGAAATAAATCATTTGCTGAATTGTTATAAAATTCACTAAATTTAAATGATTTTGTTTAACACATTCGCTGCGTGAACATTTCCTAAAAATTAGGTGATTGCTATTTGGATTTTGTTCGCCGTAATAAAAAAAGTCGAGGGGTCTTTTAGACCTCGTAACGCATCTTAATTAAGAATTCTTTATGTGGCCGTCCCTTCTAAAATTTATTTAGTTCAGTATATTTCTTGCAAAATATCAATAGTTGTTTAGGTTTACACATGTACACCTAACCGCTTACTTTAATATATATAAATTTCGAAAATATTTAACATATGCTGAACCAAAATCAACATGTAAAAAATATTATATTCACTTAATTACATATGATTTTGTACAACCTTTATTTTATATACTACAATGAACTTACTGTAAAACTTCAGCCTCTAATATCTGGCCCAAACAATACAAAACGATCAAACATCGAACCAGGTCTTTCAGATGTTGTGTAACAATGACTCAATAGATCGATTTTTTGTTTCATTTCTACAGTTTGGCTATTGGATCTTTTCTTTGTCCGCACCGACAATAATTCCATTCGTCTCTTCGTATCCATATTCGCTTGGCTCTTGTAAGCTGGTTTTATTTAACCCATTGACCATCGGGTTACCGTTGTGTATGTGACCATTCGAGTGACCAGCTATAACACCGTTACCACACGAATGTCCGTTGACTTTGATATGACCGTTCAGGTTTGTTTCTACTGAACCTTCACCTTTGTTGTTATTATTCACGGCTAAAGGCTTCTTTTGATCCTTCTTGTAAGCGTGGGTGTAGAAATTTGTGAACAGGACGATGAAGATTGTAGAATGCAGGATTAAACCCGATGCAATTAATCTGAAACACATTTAAATATATTATTAATTAAACTATTAATTATTATTAATTACATGTTCAATTATTAAGTTATATCCAAGATATAGCCTAGTATTGACAAGTAAAAGTGACGGTAATTAGGCCCCATATCGATTTGTACAAATAGCTGCAGGAAGTTTTAGGCACCGGAGACCATATACACAGGTGGACAAAAGACTTCGTCAAGATCATCGGAAGATGCTTAATACAGGACATTTGCAGCTGGTGATATTGTAAATTATATGGAAAGCCTATGTGCTACAGTGGAATTCTTAGGGTTGAAATCGTAATGCCTGGTTATTTTCCGGCTTACATTGACACTAAAAGTAATGTCATAACGTGAATGTCACTTAATATTTTTATAGATACATAAATCTACTCTATTGCTTATTGGTTACTAATTCTCTATACATTTTACATCATAAATTTGAAATTGCAGTGACGTTTGGTGCCATTTGTAAAAATTAAGTTACATTTACATTATGACATTACTTTTGCGCCACTTTTATTTCCGACAGCAGTTTAGGATATTTTCATAAATCTTTGTTAACTGCGGTAAACGTTAAGTATGGTTAAGTATCTTCGAGTAATGGAATTCGAGGCTAGTGATCTAAGTCACTAGAATCACTGTTTGAAATAATTAGACAATAGTTTGGTAAATTATAAAGGTAATTTTTGTAATTTTTACAAAGCTATTTTAAGTTAATAACTTACTTCGGATATCCGCAGTCGTATATCAACGCGCTTATCGAATGGAACAGCACCATGAAGAATTGTATCTGTAACAAAATTAAATTGTAAGTGGAATACATAAATCATTTATCAATAAATGTGTTAAATCCCTACATGGTTTTTCATAAATCAACGTCATTACGAAGTCGTTCGAAAGAGTAGGTAAAAAAATATAAAAAAACTACGTAACATTTTTGAATCGCAAGGGTAAAATAGCGAAAAGAAAATTCGGAAGCGTTCAGTGTGGTAGGAGACAGAAATAAGCTAAACATTAACCCTTTCCACTCCAATGTCGAGTGTCACTCGACACTGATTTTGTTCCACAAGCTCCACTGTCGAGTGATACTCGACATGGTGTAATACTTCTTTTTGCGGAAAATTTTAAAACGCAAGATACTATAATTCAATTAAATTTTATCGATGCTATATAACAGCCTTGGAGTGGAAAGGGTTAACTCTAAAGATTTTATATCTATTAGTAAACATCCCTGTATAAAAAATGACGTGATAGAATAAGTAATTTAAAAATTTCACACCAATTTAAAGGTTGGATTTTTTTAAATTTATGTCAATTACCGAGGTGTTGCAAGTGAGATGTCATAATGTCAAGCGCATTAATGGCAGCTTCGAGAGTAATGCAATACGAAATGTTTAACCGATTGACAGTTATTCGGCCACCACCTCTCACCGCATAGACCTGTTTTGGCTTATTCAGTTTTAATTTAGTTTACTTTGGCTGACCACTTCTTGTCTGTTCTTGCGAAACGTTGTTGCCAACACTCAGTGTATCTCCTTCTATGACATTTTTACTTACAACTTTTAAATTATTTATAGAAATTGATTCTGATTTTGTACTTCCAGAACCATTTTTATTTATTTACACTATATTGTATACCATAGACAATATATAAAAGACTATTTATATAGGTATAATAGGCGGTCTTATCGCTTGGATACGATCTATCTCAGACAACCTTTTAATGGATATGAGAGACACGAAAGAAAGGGCAGTTTAGTTAGTACCTACATACAAATACATGAAATAAAATACATATATACTCGTATATATATATGTATATATATTTACGTGGAAAAGATATTACATAAATATGAACAAATAAGAAATGCTACACAATATTCTGTTTTAGAAGCCAAGGATGTGCTCTTTTACCACTTTTTAAATGCTGACAGCGATTGAACGTATCTTATTGGTTCTGGTAGCTCATTCCACAACCTGACAGCGACAACAGTTAAAGATTTCTCCATAAACTGAGTAGAATGAGTAGACATTGTCGATTTCAAGTTCTCTGATGATCTAAGCAACTTATCATGCGAGACACGTAAGAAAATAAATCTAGATTTAAGGTAAAAGGAAGTGAGCTGGTTAAGCAAATCTTCTTCATCATCTTTCATCATCATTCATTTATTTTTATTATTATCAATAAAGGGTCCTTTATTGTGTCAACTTGTACTTCCATATTCACCGCACACGTCAAGGGTCCAGTTTTATATTGCCAATGTTCTCAAGTGACTTTTGTCATGTTCGTATCATGTATACACGCAATAGACTTTGTGAAGCTTCGTTACGAATAACGATTACATACAATATCTAATAGATTCAGGCGTTACCTCGCGGAAGTTCATCCTAACTAACAAAGGGACTGATATATAGTTACTTCCGCTATGCAGCAGTAGTCGTGCAATAAAGTGCACCGCCCGCCAGCCCGCTGATAAATGCGCGTGCGGTAAACTATGCGAAACAACTACCACCGTTAATCTACTCTACATATGTTTCACCCCTCCACGGGGTTGCCCTCCCCATCCTCCCTCCATTATTACATACAACCTTTTAATTTATTATCGTCATTTCAGCTATAGGTCAAATAACACTCCCACGTGGATTTCTAAAAAGACAGTTTGGAAGTATCCTGTCTTACTAACCTTTGCAATGATCAGTCTTATGGTACATGGATTCTATTGTAGAACTATGAAGCCTACTAATTGGAACTTCAGTTTTCCTGTTTTCACTTAAAGCAAATTATCGACTAAACTTGTAAGTCTGCGTTATGAAGTAATACGAATGGTTTGTCGGTTGACGCGTAAGGAAATAATTTCCGGTGATCGTTGCAAATGCATCGAGTCTTGCAAAATTATAATGCCCGTATTCACTTGTTCCACAGTTTTAGAACGGTAACGGAATGCCGTACCAAGCGAACGGACGGAGAAAGGATACAATTGTGGCGAAACGAGCATCGTCTCACGCACCGCTTCCATCGACGCTCCGGTTAGCGCCGATTTGTTATTAGATCTTTTTATTACTTCAATGTTATATGTATCGCAATATAGTGTTTCGTGCTAACGAATAATTTAATACTTTTATTAAAGGCCACTATTGTGTATTAGGAAACGCTTGTGAAATGGGAGAAGCGAACAATATTTGACAGTAGAGTGATTTTATAATAGCTATTGCTTTCGTTGACATGAAACATTTTTTTTAAGTCCAAGATGAATGAATTCGGTAAAGCTGACATTATTTTGTTGACCTTAATATCCTTTGTTTCGACGAATTTTGTATTCGAGTCAGTGGTACAAGCTACTATTTGTCTGTGCCGTTGATTCTTCGTCACTGAAATCCTAAAAAGACAAACAAACAATTGTCTACTCTCAACAATCACTTTCAACAAACAAGCGATTCATACATATGTCGAAACTTTGTACTTTCGGATGGCGCCGATAGATGGCGCTAGTAGTTGTCTCGCGCTATAAGAGGCATTGCGAGGTTGAATCGACACATGAACGGACGCGTCATTGGCGACACGAACCGATTGTCTTTCAACTATTATATCTTTTTAGCTAAAGATCTCCGAGAAAAAGAATGTAACCTTTACTAACGGAGTAGATATCATTTATTTAATTAATAACTTCATGCATCTCATCTGACTTATATATATTTTTTATCTATTGTCCCCTGAGTCCGAAGAGGCTATATAAGCAAGACTGGCTAACAAAGCCAGAAAAATTAACACATTAATAGAGAAGAATCGACACACGATAAAGATCTTTCAAAATTATTTAAATATGGAACAGACGAATATGTTCATTAATTACAATCGTTATACAAATCGATTATATCCGACCGGATGTGAAGTTATAACGGAAGGTTAAATACCGGCATTTTCTAAAGCGTAGAATATTTTCTTGAATTATCTGGATTTAAAAAAATGTTAATGAATCATTGATTTTATTAGGTTACTAATGACATCTACCACTGTTCATAGGCATTCAAGGTTGATTTTTATTTCAAAGTTGTCATCCTTAACAAGGCTGTTTGACCAGCTTTTGGGTGAACAATGTGGAAAATAGAACGTTGCCGGTCCGAGATCTCACCTACAGAACCTCCAACAGCCTTCTAAATGATATGACGTCTATCAAATGTAACTGGCCAATGGTCTTAAAAGCTTTAAAATATTAATAGAGTTTCAGAGTGATCCATAAGGTGAAGAGTGTTTAATCTGAAACTCTATCGGAATACGATAATACATTAACTTCTGGCAGTACAAAGTACTTTGGAGAGATTTTAAACAATATTTAATTTTAATATCTAATAGATTCAGGCGTTACATTGCGGAAGTTCATCCTGACATAAATGCTGGCGGCTGGCTGGCGGGACGGTGCACTTCATTGCACGACTACTGCTACATAGCGGAAGTAGCTATATTTTAGTCCTTTTCTTACTTAGGATGGACTTCTCCAAAGTAACGCCTCAATCTATTAGATATTTAAGATTAGCATGCGTAGCTGAACAGGCGCGTTTGTACATAAAAAACGCACTTAACAGCGGGCTGGCGGGCGGTGCACTTCATTGCACGACTACTGCTACGTAGCGAAAGTAGCTATATATTAGTCTTTTGTTGCTTAATTTTAATATGTTTTATTTCTTATTACAGTAACATTACGTTAATAATTATTTTTGAAATTATTAATTTTAGAATAAGGTGTACCATATTTTATTTGAGAGGAAATGAATACATATATAAACGAAAGTATCTCGAGTAGCGAACACTAGCCGGTGGACGTGGTGAGTATGCCCCCCACTAGTGGGATCAACGACATAGTTAAGGTTGCGGGAAGTCGCTGGATGCAAGCAGCGCAGGATCAGCCATCGTGGGGAACATTGTTGATAGATCTCAACAATGTTTGCCATGATGTAGGCGTCCATCGGCTGAAAAGAAGAACTAAATGTTCACCATTTTAAAGCTAATATATCTGCTAATCATCATGTATCTCCATAACAAAAGTCCTGAACTGAATGTTTTCGTTCAAATGTAGTTATAATCTATTTACAATACCCGGCGATAAATCGCGCTAAATACAACCACTGACAAAACGTCACATAGTTAGTGTGGGACAGAGATAGTGCTCTACGATACCAAAAGTAGCCGATTGTCTCTTTCTAAAAGCCGATCTGCAATAGTTAACGCCGGATACTCTAAGCGGTGCATTTGTATCCGAGAAATTTACGCAAGCTACTATCCTGTCACGGCTGCTCTAAGCTTCAATCGTGCCGTTAACGTATGTATATACATTTGAAGTCAGTAGTTATTTCAAAACCGTGTTACTGTGTCTTACGAGATACGAGTGGTTTTATTAACTGTATTATAAATAAATATATGATATTTACTTGAATTTAAGTTATTTTAAAATCCTTTTTTATACATTTTTGCTGAAATACTTTTACACGAAGAAATATAGTCCGGCTGAGTTTGTTTTGAAGGCTTTTTTCAGGTCTGTGGCATATATAATTCGAACAGGTTGTTGAATCAACTCAACTTCAATAACGGATGATCACTGGTACGATAATTTATTTATTTCTCAGGCCAGGATATACCGAGAATACGTTGAAGACACTTGTTAACGAAGACTTGGAGCCGACGCGAGTAGTAGCGATATCTTCGGTGATGTACGATGAAATGAATTAAAGATTTTTTTTGCCAATAATGAAGCTGGCCAGTTTAAAAATGGCATACGTCATTCTGGTTCATTTTGCCAATTTGGAATTTTAAACTTTTAATATTAACGCCATTGACACTGACACTTACGATTTTCTATCGGTTTTAGTAAGAAAATAGACTTTGGATTAGTTTTTGATACTGAAGCGAGATAGACTTGTTTTACTACTTACAACTGGCTTAACGAGTTCAGATAATGTTCCGAGGCACAATAACCGAGAAAGTTGAAAGGGATATGAATTTCATATAACTTTACGGTAGAGAAACAGCCTGTATCTAGCTCATAACCAAGATAAATAAGTTTTCACTAGCCAAGGCTACCATCCACGATACTCAGGAGCTAAAGAGCGAGGTCATCGTCGTTCGTCGAACAACAGACACCCTTGGGCTGTATACCAGTGTCCATCACGCTGTGGTAGCAATATCACGTCACACGAACTTGTGCGTGTATCACACAGACGAGACTCAAGACGCGATCGCAAGATTCATCGATGTGAATACGGCAACCGCTGCACAGGTACTAGCGCACAACTTTAGGATGTCAATAAGGAGTACGGATGGGAAAGTGGCTGCACATAATGTAATTACATTTAAAAGACTTAGTCAACACAGTTACATTCAAAAATATGAGCAAAAAATGTAAGTAACATTGTTGTCCCCTAAAGGCCTGGATATCTTTCTAGAAGATTCCATCAAAATGGATTGTAAATATAATGGACTCACCAGCTGCAAGGTTGTAAGGTGCTTCTTCCACCACAGATACTTCTGGTACTGAGGACCCATCGCTGCCATCATGTAGTAGCTATACATTATCACATGTACCAAGTTATTCACGATGTTGGAGAATGTACCGTGACCACCTAGAAATAAGATCAATATTAGGTTAGCTATATAAGAATGAATTGTTCGGAGTATAGTAATCGTAAGAACTGTATATAAAATAAAAACGATTTGAAATACGATATATGTAACGATGAAAATAAATAGATTTAATAAAATTATAAATAATAATATAAAAATTAAATCCGAACTAATTTGCCTTTTCTCTTTTCTATAGACGCCCTCTGGAAAGCATAGGCTATCCTCGAAGATACCTATGGGGGGGATAAATCATAATCACTACGCCTGGCATATGGTTTGGCGATCGCAGTGTGGTACGCAGAAGATGCTGTTACCCATTCTCTATTAATGTCTGTGGGCAGTGGCGATCTCATACAATTAAAGCACAAAGTGTGAATCATATAATATTGAATTCCGGAAAACGAATCCGGAACCTACGATCGCAAGTTTCAGTTCTCTACCGCTGTGCTACCACTGCTGTAATACAACTGACACTTAAAAATAACATGAATTAATAATAATTAATAAGTATCAAAAATAACCGTAATTTAAGTAAACAGTATATATGAAAAGTGTCCAGAGATAGACACATGCCTAGGATTTCAAATAATGAAGGTAGAAGGTTGCATCTACCTCATGGTTTAGACCTTTCTTTCGTTTTACATGATTTTTTAGTTTTATTTTTAATTTGACATTCTTCTTTTATACTGTTTAAGCTCTTTTATTATTCTTATGTCTTTTCTAAGAATACCTTTTATTTTTAACATTCTTATTAAGAAAAAGACCAATATTTAGCCACTTCCGCACATGCAATGGTAGTCGTGCAACAAAGTGCACCGTCCGCCAGCCCGCTGATAAATGCGTATGCGGCAAACAATGCGATTTACACAACTGCCACCGTTAAATCACTCAACACGTGTTTCACCCCTCCACGGGGCATCTTCAGGAGTTATGTTGCACCGATTAGTGCCAAACGCAGAGTTTCTGTATCTGTGTTTGGGCGGTGCACTTTGTTGCACGACTAACACTGCATGTGCGGAAGTGACTAAATATTGGTCCTTTTCTTACTTAGGATGGACTTCCGCAAGGTAACGCCTGATTCCATTAAATTCTTAACATACTTTCCATACATCGCCTTTCATCGCTCATCATCATTCCCAAGGTATAACAGTGTATTTCTTATTTTATAATTAATTCGTCATTTCAATTTAAGTCCTATTTTTATAGACTGTGTGCAGTGAACCGTGACTCCCGTCACCCACCAGGGAGCCTATGTTCTTCATCTCATTACGCCTTCCTAGCTCTACTGACAGACAAAAGTCCTTTAAATACGGGACAGTCACCAGGCGCACCATGGTTTTGTCCACCCCTGGATCACAGTTACATGAGAGACACTGAGAATTCCCCATGCTTCGTATTCATCTGCTATGTTAAGGTTGGATATTCTACGGTGCGCTTGGTGGTCGGTGGACTAAAATCTAGAACCTCCAGACACCTGTTCATAATGTTCTTTTTACCGGTTACTTTGATTTTTTTACGAATCTCCTCGTTTCTGACTCCATACTATATATATATATATATATATTTATATACACTTATATATATGTACACATACCTATATAATTATGTCTTTTGAAATGAGTGACAATACCTTTTAACTTGTGACAGTTAATGTCAGTGGAAACTTTCACCTTGTTTTTTTTTAAGAATTGGGGATATTTTAATCGGAAATATTAAAGGTAAAAGGGCGTCGAAACCTACTCGGTGATTAAGCAAACGATGGCGTCATTGAACTGTCGCAACTACATTTGGAAATCGATATTTATATCCATTGGGACATCTATGATCGACTATTTATAATTATTGATGTCTCTGGGAAAAGTTATTTTTTGTTTAACTTTAGTTTATGTTAAAAAATTTGTGATTAAATATATATTGAATAGGGTATATGAGACTGTGATATCATAGGCCTCAAAATTATTATCTGAAGAGTTTTAAAACCAGAAAAAAAACCTACTAGTGTAAATATATTTTTGTGATAATAAATTTTGAAAATGGAACGTTTATTTGACTTTCAATTCAACGGCAAGCTTTCAAGTAAGAGATATAACTTTCAATTTTACTTCATAATATTTGTAACGATTCTAGGTTTGTTTTTTATCATCGTGTTATGTGACAAAAAAATACATATTTATTTTTGACTTTTACTTGCAAAAAGTTGCGGATTCCAACTAAAATATGCGAGGACTATATATAAAATTGTTAAATTCACACGACTACATTTTTAACATGTTTTTATTTCTAATCAACAATATATTCACTTTCGTTATCAACAACCTTTTGCCATCTAGTATACGTGTTCCAAGTAGGTGATGAGCTACCAAATGAAAATCGAATATCGACATGCGCGAAAACGGCATTATTTTCCGGTTCCCCTAATATAAGTAAGCATCGGAAAGAGAGAAATATATTTGACTGTCGAAGCTTCAAGAAATATATGTGATCTGTAAGATCTCAGGGGTTCGTAATCTTTTTTTTTTTCGCAAAGCACCACTTAAGCCTTTCTCAAATTGTTACGCCCCTTGATGTTATATACATAATTTTTATATTAAAGAAAAATCAAAAGAAAAATTCTTATTACCCCCGATAACAACTTATTTCCCCCCTCCCATGTGTGGCGTGGGTTTCATGCTGAGAAGCACTGATCTATAAGGGTATACGGTGAACTTACCAGCAATGAACTTGACAAGTAACCACGCTTCGAATGGCGTCAGTGCATGGTGGTACAGATGCAACCAGGTGATCTGACTTTTCTTCTTCCTCAATACGAAGAATATCGTATCAGCGAATTCTGACAGCTTGGAGAAGTAATACACCCAGCATAGGTGGAGCATCTGAGGATAAAAACAAATTAATATAACAAAAATTTTTCAATGTTTACAACACGGCAGGCGCAGTAAAGGACGACAATCCTTAAGATGGAAACACCTTTCTAAGGTACCAGACGCAGATTCTTTTGGAAATCTATGGAGAAGATCTATATCTAGCAGTGTACAACTATTCTCAAACAGTTAAAGAAGACTTTACTAATGAGATACCCCTATAAAAAAACTTAAGACGATAAATGTGGACTTCGCGGTTGCAACTCATTGTCACTCTCCTTTTATATGACTATTGGAAATCTTTCTCGCACGACTACCACTCTGACATTTGTTTTATTTATATATTTACACTTTATTGTACACTACAGACAATAATAAAAAAGTATCAATTTATATAGAGGTACAACAGGCGGTCTTATCGCACGAGGCGATCTCTACCAGACAACTTTTGAAGGGAGATGCGAGACATGGAAGAGAGGGCAGATTAGGTTGCACATAAAAACAAATACATTGCATATATATACATATATACACATAAACATACGTACAAATACATTTGATCTGTGATAAGTGTCTATGTTTTGTTAGTCTTACACTGCGGTTGATGTGTTTATTAAGAAAAAATGAACTTTATGACGTCCACTCTGTACATGTGCAGTGTTTCAGGAAAGGAAATTTCGTCTTCAAAATTAACAAATTCTTCCAAGGATGGTATAAGCTCACACAATAAAGTTTCAGAACATATCTTAGACCTTCTTTTCTTAGTTTTAAATCTAAAATTAAAGGTATACAATGTAATAAATCTTATTATACTGAACGTTGTAATAGACTATTTGGTTATTCAGAGTGTGTGGAGCGTCTTAAACTGCTTGGTTGATTACATTTAAAAAGAGCAACTCTTGGGTTTTTAAACGGTTTTATTTAGTTCGACCCGTACGGAATTTGTTTATTTGTGTCAAAATTAGAAATTGAAATTTAAGCACCTTCCCGTTGTCAGATTGATCTGAAATTTGGTACACACATTTAATTTAGATGACAACACAATATAATAAAATCAACAACATTATAAATCTAAGGTGGCCGCCGATACAAAATGGCGGATTATATATTTTTCCTTAACCCCCTCAATATGGGTATCAAATGAAAGGGCTACACTAGTAAAACACGATGATTATGTCAAAATTTAAAATTCAAGATGGACGCCGTTCCAATATGGCGGACTAGGTACATATTTTTCCACAACTACCAAAATATGGGTATCAAAAACACTTTAACTTAAAAGTTTTTTAAATGTATTTATTGACCGTTACTTCTCAGCAGATCAAGTCTGAACCAGTGGTGTTAAAATTCCTGGTACATCCCAAATTACGTCTCCCTTCTTCGTCTGACAGAGTTATTTCAAAAACTAAGCCAATCTATTTCAAATGACGCTATTTTACTACCAACCAAGCACCGTCAGAAAAAGGTTCCGATCACAAGGAACGCCAGCCTCCGATTATAATAGATGAAAGCGTTGCTGGAGTTTTTCCTGCTACTTCCTTACTCAGCACTGAAGCTTTTAGAACTGTTACTAACCAGGCAATAGCAACTGACCAAGTCGAAGTATGCCATCCAGGGTGCTTTTATGTCGGATTGTTAAACAGGTTCTGTCGATGACAAACAAAACTGAGTTCCTGAGGTGACTCATGACCCTTGTTACTCCATGGAGTATTCACGGAAGTGACCTAAAAGTCTATCGACCTCTCAATCTAAAGTTCCATCGGGAGCTTCTCTAACTAGCCTGCTAAAAAGTCTGCGGAATCTGAAAATGCCACTCGGATAGCTGTGTAAGTCTGGTTCAAGCAAAAATAAATTTTATTATTGCTCACATGTCTGTTAACTTTGATAACACTAAAATGTCTTTAGGCCAACAATTTTTGGTTGTACGTAATCCGGTTGCATGTATGGAATAAAATACACGAGGCCTTATGCGGTATTTAGTAATTGAATCGATATAACAACGGCCAACATAAAATGGTCTCTATCAGATTGAGTTTCACTTTCGTCTGTCAATTGCTTGTGGTACTCGTGCGATGGTGACGTAAGCGACCGCGGCTTGAGCCAGCTTTCACTGTGTCACGCGAACTTGATTCCACGCAAGTTCATTACTGTATACTTGTTTTAAGGTTGCGGTCAACTAGTAGGCTTTTTGGGTTAATATATAATACGTCTTTTTTACAGTCTCCAATATTTAATTTCAACAATTTTCGGTGCTTCCAGTTTTGGGGATCTATATATAGTCAATTCTTCCGTTTGGGGTACACAGGGACCATTTTGGATTGATAATTTTTTATTTACTCATTTTTCTTAAGTCCATCTTGTATGTTTCACTCATTCTTCTTTTGTCCCTTACATTATTTCTCATTCCTATTCATGCCTTTACCTTTTAAACATCGTCTCCCTTTTTTCACCTTTCCTTCTAGACTGCTACCTTAAAATATATATATTTTTTATTATAGGAGATAGGTCGTTGAGCAAAAGTTCATCAAACGTCTTGATCTCTTCTTTTTCAGGCATGTTTCTATGGTTCTTTGTTCTTTGCTTGTCTTACTTCAGCTTGTCGGCTTCTTAATTTTGCAGCTCTATCTACCACGATATCTACATTTTGCGTAGTACAACTAGTAGGTGAGTGAACCGGCAAAGGTTTACATGTGGTAGGTACTGTGCGAGCGGGACAGCACTAGGAATTATTGACGTACTATTGGTTGATTGGGTATTCCCCGTACCATATTTATTTAACATTTTACAATTATTTAATTTATTATATCTGTTTCATATTTTATCATATAACTTCTTAGTGATAATTTGCAATTTATCTCCTTTTCTACTATTATTGTGTTTTATTACTTTTCTATAACCTTTCTGCAGTAATCCAGAAAGATGGCTTTCCTCTTCATTGACCAATAAGGTGATGTTCCTTTCTTCTATCTTTTCATGGCATTAAACCCTTGATGCACCAAATACGGGACAGCTGGTGATTAGTTACGCCACGGTCTGGTCCACCACAGTATCACAGATGCACGAGGGATCCTCATTGGGTTTAAACCCATGCAATGTATGCATTAGTAGGCATTAAGCCAAGAAAAGTGGGACTATTTGTACCTAGATTAAACGTTACTTCTCATTGCATTGTTATTCTTATTATTCCTTTAAACTGGGTTTTCAAAGTTGTAATAAAGTAACCATTGAAAAACTTATGAACCTCACACCCAAAGGCACTTAATACTTTAATCTTAAAACACAGTTTTATGACTTTATTAATGTCACTTAAAGATGTTGGATATACGTCGCTTCTATCCAGTTCTATTGGAAACCTCCGGGAGAGGTTCATGTCTAGCATCGAGGCTGAATTGGTAATGATGACATGTTCCTGTTTATGAGCTTTCAATGCTATGTATCGTGTAAGTTATTTGACGAGTACGGAACGTGTTTATATTTATTTACTTAAATTTTAAATGTAAATTATTAACAAAGATTCTTCTTCTTCTTCTTCCTTCCCTTTTCCCTTTATTTGGGGTCGGGTCTCCTAATCAATTTGCGCCAGGCCACTCTATCCTGGGTTGTCTCTGCATCAAGTTGAAGGGTTTCCAGTTCCTTTCTGATATTAGACCACCACAAAGCTTTTGGACGCCCTCTCCCTCTTGGGAATTCTGGGAGGCTTAAGGCAGTTTTTATCACGTGGTCATCTGGTTTTCGTTGAATGTGGCCATGCCATAACAAAGATTAAGCCGTAATAAATTCTCAGTTATTAGATCTATTGATAGGTGAAAAGTTACATAAAAAATCAAATTTCGAATTGTTTTATTCGAAAATTCGTATTTACATTTCACCACTTATAAGCTTTCTTTTCTAATGATATTGATAAGTGAATACGTGTGGTTGATTCAATGAAGTGTGATTTTTTACGAGTCAAAACTAGTTGTTGTAATGGTGTGCCATTTCTCTTCCGTGGCCCACGTACGAACTACGAGCGGCATTCGAAAGTGCACCGACGATGCGCGTCAAGTGCTATTGACTGAACTTGACCGATACACAGAGTTACGAAAGTTTAGATGCGTCAAATATTTATTTGTGAATTTTTTTTTCATCTAATATTTTAAACATAAAAATAAATGTTTAAAATCATTTATTAAAATTGAAACCTCTAACAGAACTCTTATTAATCGTCAATTTTATTTAAATTTATTTTATTTTTGACTCTACTCAATTTTGCAAGGTGTTAAATTTGTGGAGATGTAGCATGAAGAAACTCCACAACAACACAAGTTATACATATATTCTTTACCAGATAAAGCATAAATGATATTAAAATGATCAAGCGACATAACTGACAAGGATTCTTGTCATTTATACTAAAGAAAGCTATTTGCCTTTCGTAGTCCGTTACATATTGTTTTTCACATCGCTGTGCAGTATGATTATATTAAAAGTTAACTTCATTTGATGGGTTTCGAGTTATTCGGTATTATTTGATACATGTCTTATATTATCCATGTCCTATACAGGTTAATTGATTATAGGTGTAAGAACTGTAGAGGATTGAAAGTATAACTCAGTTCAACTTCAAAACTTTGACACCTATTCCTAAAACTTTAATTATTATTAAAAGTTTAGGGCCTAATATACATTAATTGATAGAAAATGAACTGCGCGTTTAACCCTTTCAAGTTTTAATATCTATAACCTATCAGCCTTTAGACTGCATTGAATGAAATGATGTTCTAGAAAAACGATGATTAAAAACCTGAAAAACACGTACAGAGGAAGCGATTATATTACATAAACCTTTATTTTCACTATATTCATAATATTCTACAGCCTTATCAACTTGAAGGCTTATCAAAGATTTTTTGTTTTGCTTGACGTCAAATATATGACAGCTAGAGACAAGGTTTTTAATCTACTCTGTGGTTTGTATAGAAAAGAGAATTGTGTTTTTATAATTTTATTTGCAACATTTTCAACTTTTCTCTCCGCACAAACCTTTATTTAGTTATAAGTTAAAAGAATTGCAGAATAGTTTTATTACAAATATTGTATTTTAAAATCTACATGAATAGTTAAACAGTTTAGTTTTAAAGAGTTTAAATATTATTTAAATTTCGTAAAACTTGAGATTAAAATACAGGTTGATCAATAATAAACTTCACTTTCGTCATTTAAGTAATTGCTTTCCAGGGGTGAGTTGAAAGAGAGAGGTGACATATGTTTGAGCGTTTCTAAGAAGTGTAGCCATTTGCTACATATCTAACGCGTAGCATGGAGGTAATATAAGAATTTTTTACCAGACAAATACTAACCGCCAGGTCCAGATTGGACGTCTAGTGATTTATTTAGGAAAAATCTTAAAATAGAGTCTGCTTTAGCTAAAATATATTTGTCATAGCACAACATGCATTTTTTGTATTATTCTCAAAAAGTGAACTTTATTATGGATCACCTGTATTTATATCTCCTCTACTTATATCCCCCTGCGATATTCAAGCTCTTTAAAACTAAAGTACTTCAATATTTTTTTTATTAAGATTATATATTTTTTAATTGTAATTATTTCCATTCGTGTAATTTGTAGCTCTATGGTTGCTTCTCAGAGATACATCTTATCTTTTTCACTTTCTATAAGAATGTTGTGGACTAACGACTCTTATTCTTAGAAGTTGGTATTCAAGTCTCTCCGGTATCACCCATAACGGTCATGTACAATAACGTGTGTAATACTTATCCAAAAATACGGAATTTATTGTTAAAACTAGTATCAAGAATTTTTTTTGAAAGACAATCTCTACGTCGCTGGAACCTTGTTGCCCAGTGTACATTAAATGGCTCAAGATCTAGAGGTCATCCAGCTCTGTGATATTGCTTTAAAAAGGGCCTCCCGTGCTCTTGGGTTACTTGGGCGGGCTCTTTCAGGAGTGAAGGCCTAATGGCGCCCAAGATGGGTTGGAAATGCTACAATGTTATTTCAACAATACATCTATGATAAAAGATGGAGTCACCTACCCGTCTAGCTTTGTCGCTATCACTGTAGTCCACAGGCTGACAGGCGAGGCTGTAATCACCCCACCATCCAGAGGCTAAGTGCTGGAACAAAATAAAGCGTTTAATATATACATTTTTGCGATAATAAATTATAAATTCACTTTATAATTCAAATTTAACTATGCTGTATTCTTGTTTATTCATACTGAATAATTTATAGTGACATCATCAACGCCAGAAGAGTTCAAGTTAATAGAAAATGGAAACATATTGAATTCACTTATATTCAAGTTAAAGTTACTAAGGTTCCAAACGCACTTTAAACTTAGAAAACACAGTGGTATGGCAATATATTTTTAATTAATTATCAACATAAAATAATTCACACTGTTATATGACTTTTAACATGTTTTTGTTTAACGATTTTTTAAAGTTTATTTTGTGATTAAAAAGTAAGATTAAATTGTCATTTAAAACTACTGGACATTAGGAAGGCAGGTAATTATTTTCTACGATTAGAACTGTCTATAACATTTAATAAGCTTTGTATGTTTTTGTCAAATGTTTCAATTATATCAAACGCGTCAAGTTTGGATTGCGAAAAGTGTCGAAAACTTTACTAATGTCATTCTGCGACCACCGTATTCGCTTGATTTGGGTTCGTGCGACTTCTAGCTATTCAGCAAACAGAAAAGCTAATGAAGGTACGCTTTTTTAACACGACTGAGGAGATAAAAGTAGATACCAACACTGCCTTGAAGGCTATACCGGAAAAAGACTATTCCGACTGTTTAGAGCAAAAAAAGCGTTGGCAAAAGTGCGTTTTATCGAACAGGGATTGCTTTGAAGGGGATGAAATTGATTTGGGAGAATAAATATAGAAATTATGTTCCATTAAAAAATTAATCGTACTTTTTAATTATTTTTATATAGTACAAAATAATTTAGAGGCATATTAGTGTTTTGTAATATTACATACAGTTGCCCACATGTAAATTATCGTATTGTTTTTATTTTTTATTTTACATTTATATGATGTTAATAACACATCTAACAATAATTCACGTTCACTGCCTTTAAAGAAAAGGTGTTTATGTTTATTTTATAATAGATTTAAAATAGCATGACGAACACGCAAGCACTCTACCACGCCGTAAACATGATTACAGGTGATTTTAAATCTCAGAGAGAGTATAGACATTGATTGTTCCGTAAATTATGTATTAACATATACTTGACGGGTGAGGATATATATATTATGATAGACATTTAGTTATATATGCATAGTATGCCGTATATAACATAGTATAACATAAAGTAAAACCTTCATTAATATGATAGATAGGTAAATAGCTAAAATATCATTATTTAATTATGTAAAAACGAAATTTTTTTATCTAATCACCGGCTGTCCTGCACAGGATGATGGAGGAAGGATAAAAATCGAGGCTGGGAACATCGCCAACGGTGGGCGACAAAAAGAGTCACCCTACATTCCTGAAATTCAGCAGTAGGGTAATATAAGAAGTAATAAATAAAAATAAATCAAGTTAAAAATGTTCAGGTAAGACTGGAAAAGTAGAAGTCTTAAGAATCTAGAAAATAATTGAAGATAATGAATAATGTGAAAGTAAATAAATAGAGCAAATGATAGGAGGAAAATACCAAAGATGAGACAAAAAAAAACTTTACTGTACTGTGACATAGGTAAGTAGAAGGAAGGAAAGTAACATGTATAAGGAGATAAGTAAGCCAGGAGAATGTAAGATATTGTAACAAAAAATAAATGAAGAATGAATGAAATGTTAATGAATATAAGTAGAGAAAAAAAACTAACACAATCAAAACACCCTTTCCTTCACTAGATAGGGGTGTACTGGAGGTCCCCAAACTTCATTAATTAAGTAATATGTACAAGAAGATAAGTAAGCCAGAAGAATGTAAGATATTGTAACAAAAAATAAATGAATTAAATGTTGAAGAATATAAGTAGAGAAAAAAAGATTAACACAATCAAAAGATCCTTTCCTTCACTAGAGGTGAACTGGAGGTCTCCAAAATAGGGGGCCATTGATGAAAAAAGGTAGCAAAGTTAGAGGGCTCCCTAAAAATGAAGTATGATACAGGATGGTAGAGTGGACGACAAATGGGCTATATATTCAACCTTCAAAGGTTACACTTGTATCTTATCATCCTATATAGTATGAAAATCAAGATTATAAGTATAAATATAATGTAAAGATAAATAAACAAATACAACAGATATATCTCATATCGAAACAGTGTATAGAATGTTTACAATACAATCTTTGAAGGACTCGTATAAGTGAAAGTAAACGTGTGAAATATTTTTCGATACCTGTTATTTCTAAACTTTAATTAAGAGAACTTTGTAATACTGAATAGACCAATAGAAAAGAAAGGCTAGTTGCTAATTTTAGAAGTTGCGAAAACCTCTCTAAACGCATATAGCAGGGGTCGCCAAACTGCGGCTCTTTGAACGATTATTTTTGGCTCCGATTCATTGTCGAATTATTTCTATATTTAAACTTATATAACCTATGTCAGCAGCTGATAAATCTAAAGAAACTACTAGTGTGAATAACAATAATTATTATTTCACCATAAAATAGATCATAATTAACTAACCGTCATCTTAAGTATTATTAGGAGTACTGTCATATACATGTGCATTATATCTAACTTCAATACACATATTTTGTACTTTTATCATATAATTTCAGTAAAAATATTTTTTTGTGAAAAAATATTCGTTTGCGTGTTTTAAGTGCGTATTCAATAGCGGCTTGCAATAATTTCAAATTTCGAAAATTGGCTCGAAATATCTAAAAGCTTGGCAACCTCTGGCATATAGGCTTTGGAGAAAACAATATAATAAACAAAGCTTCCGTATGTGTTTTTTTAAGTATTCAATACAATTTTTTTAAATTTACTCATAAATCACTAGGCAAAACCACCACCAAATTAGATTATAGTAAATAAGAAAGCAGTGTTTATAATGACCATATGAGTGATAGATAGATTTCTCAGAAAAGAACTCAACTCTTGTTACTCTCCCGTTTTAAATTCGTAACGGATTAAAAATAATAATCTTTAATTAGTGGATATATTAAAAATGCGAAAATTTAGCTGCAGGTTGTCCACTATTGGGTATAGGCCTCATCTATAGAGTTCTAATAGGAATTGTCAGACTAGACCTTAATGAAGTCCATCTGTTCCAGAACCTTGACATCCTAACGGCGTCTTGGATTATTTTAATACAGGCATTTTCAATTTTTTTGTTATATACATATGTGTAAGTTCTTAACCCTTAATAGCCTGATTAACGAAAGTGATTTTTTTTAATATTACTGTGTTTGCTTGAGGGTCTAGATGAAGGGAAAAATAGATTTTCTTTTTAATTTCGTAGGAAAGAATATTATACAACAGTAAAATTCGTACAGCCAACCTATAAAAAAAACTAAACGTAATGTGAACATTCAGTTTAAAAGATTGGTATCAAAATTGAAACACTAGGCTATTAAGGGTTAAAGATGGAATCTCTACTATCCTAGTTTTACACGACATATAAATATTATATATGAGATACACATCTTTAGGATTATTGTCATGTTGATTTTAGCATATAAATATACTAATGTTTATAATATGAAAACATTTTAAAATAAGCGTTTAAAGTTTAACTATAGTGTACATTAGTGAACTTTTCACGATTGAATTAATATTTCGAAATTGGAAGCAGTCTATGTATAGATACATTTTTAAATAAACGATATATTAATGTCTTGACTTCACTTAAACAAATAATTGTTTTATTATTTGTTTGTTGTTTAGAATTTAACATTATACATACGTATTTATTGTAAATAAAGCTGAAAGAGTGATATTGGCTCTATATTTGTACCTATATCAGAGCAAACGAGTAAGCCGATGTATTTCATCTTATGTATATATAAATGAATGTTTGTCACTATGTCCTTTATAGAATCGAAAACTATACATTTAATTATATTACAATCTTTAAAAAAGTTATTTTGCATAAACCTACAAAGGTTTCTAAGCTAGTATGACAGATAACGCCTCTGTTGTTCTAGTGAAATTTATATATTTTCGTGACAGTTCATGCTGATTTTCAATTGAAAATAAAACTAACTAAGACGTTTAAAGTTGGGGGACATAAAAATTTATGTAAATTATAAATACATAGCTGGCTCACATGGAATAGACAATATTGTGCGTATTTTTATAATTGAAAGCATTTTTCGAACAGTTGGAATAGTTTCAACGCGTGCAAAGTACAGTCAGTAGAAATATAAAAGAAAACAGATTTCAACTGACGAAATGAAACCATTGTATTGTTGCAAGATATTGCACGTGTTGTTACTCCAGAGGTTTGCATTGTTGTAAATACTTAGTTATTGCAAAACAATATAATTACCAAAATAAGTAACGCAATTGCGATCTGATATTTAGTCTAGAATCTTCATTGTTCGTAGATTTGTTACGTATTAAACTTCATATTCACACGAACATTGAGATATTGGATGAATTATAGGAAAACATACACGAAAAACTAAAGAAAAGTTTTTTTGGCGGCTTTAAACGTTGGATACGATACTTTTCTTCAATCTTCGTAAAACCGGGACATATTATGTCTCAATAAATAATCACAAATAACCGTGTCGTTAAACAAAATTGTATTTACTAGATTTTGAACCTGAAAATGTAACATTTTTAATTATCTTTTTAAACATATTTTTACATAATGTACGTATGTATATGTATCAACTAACCGGGAGGTGTAAATAAAATTAACCCTTTTCACTCCAAGGCTTATGTAGTATCGATAAAATTTAATTGAATTATAGTATCTTGCGATTCTAGAATATGTTTCATTCATTCGTGATTCAAATATTTTAGTAACAAAAATCTTTCCTGTTTTAAAATTTTCCACAAAAAGAAGTATTACGATGTCGAGAATCACTCGACAGTGGAGCTTGTGGAACAAAATCAGTGTCGAGTGACACTCGACATTGGAGTGGAAAGGGTTAATAAAGAAAGGTGATATAAGTACTCATAAAAGAGAAACTAGGTCAATAGACTTATTAAAACACCTTATATTTTGGTAAAAATTAAAACGACTTTTACGAACTATTATTGTGCATAAATTTATTTCATTCCATACAAATGATTTTAAATTAGTAATTTTAAATTTTAGATAATAGTTTCAATAATTTCTACTAAGTTTGTATGGACCCCCTTAGAGTAAAAACCTCCTCCAAAGCTTTCCATTTTTCTCTATCTTTGGCAACTTGGAGCCTCCCGTGACCTGCCGAACCCACGATCTCGTCAGCCCATCTGGCATTAGGTCTACCTCTCGCTCTGGTACCTCGTGGTCCTGTCCATTTTATAACCCTTTGTGTCCACCTCCTATCATCGCCACATGACCTGCCCATCTCCTCTTTATTTGGACATAAGAGGTAAGAGCGTCTATTACACACGTTTTTTTGTGGATGGCTGTGTTCCTTATTTTATCTTTTAGTTTGATATCCAAGTAGCTTCTCTCCATTCTTTTCTGAGTGATCTGTATTTTGTTACTAGTCTTCATAATATATTTAAATGATTCCGTCGTTGACCAGTTGACAAGCAATAACAATCGAAGCGAAGATTCGAATGTGCAATGTTTCTTTGCTATCCCGATATACATAGGGAGCACGTTCCAGAGACTAAACGATAACTAAATCATAGTATTGAGAAGAAAAGATTAAAGTAAGTGCCAAGAAAGAGACATTTAAGTAGCAGATTGATTAATAATTCACTGAACTCAAGAGATTTTTAATTTTAATTGGCTATTTTTAAGCACACAGCCTTGATATCGTGCGCCGAAAGAAATATTTTCAAATTAAGAACTCTTTTGGTGTATAAAGTCATAAAAACGATATTTCCTCTTACGTGCGATCACTTTTCTCTTTAATTTTTTTCGGTTTGATTGCAATGTTGAATAAAGTAAATTTTTAATGTTGTGTCCAACCATTATTCATACGATAACTGTTAACTTATGTGTACTGCTGGTGTATCTAAATAAATAAGATTGGTCGAGAAGCGAAGGGGTTTTTTGTGTGTAGTGGCTACGAAAAGACAGAATTAAAAATTTACACATACCACTTGTGAAAACACTCTTTCTCCGACTAAATATTAAGTAATCTAGTCATTATTATAGGTGACCCTTGGACCGTGAAGGATAAGCGCGCTCGACCGACTCCGTGTTTTCATAATAAATGACGCGAACTTATCAGACTGAGTTCTACTTTGAGTGGCCAAGGAGATTGTACATTTCTACCCTTTTTGTTTTATGGCCATTTATGTACTTTCATCGTCATTTATATCTTCTTCTTTTACGCTGATGGAGGTCTTCTGCAAAATATAGGCTTTACCCAAAGATCATCGTGATGACTGGTCTCTCTCTATTCCAATTGTTGGTAGCCTTGTGGGGCTCTTACAACTTCGTCGAACTCAGGGCTCGCGGGTCGAAGACAGTGAAAAAAAAAAAAATGTGGAGGTGAGACTACCCACGCTGCATTTACCTTCTCGTAGTCGCTACTCGAGAAACTTTCGGCTCCAACAGCCATCGGTTGCACGAACGATGTGCTCTACACACTGTCAGTTTAGACAAGCAATTCTTCGAACTAAGTCAGTCAGTGATCTCTACATTGCTCTATACGTGAAATTGAGCTTTCTTATCAGGCCTGGTATAAATTACCATATATTATTAAGTAAATCTATTTATAGCATTTATTTGTTTTATTTTATCTAAATGTATATAACTGGGTTTGTTGTCTCATTTACATGATTAATATTATAATATACATATCCAAAATTTTTACGTTTCATTCAAAAGAGCATTTTTTGAGTTTTTGTCCATTTAATAGACCAGCGTGCCGCGCCAGTGGTTGCTTATTACTTATAATGCATACATGAACAGAGATATTTTGAATTTTATTTGTAAAGTGAAGTTGCATTTGGTAGAGATATAAGTGGGAAGGTAAGAGCGAAATCTCTACATAATCAGCTGAAATCCATTGATCGAAATTCAGACTATTTTGACTTTTAAAGATTTTTTATTTGAATGAAGATATTTTGAATTGAATTGAACTGAATTTGTGGAATAGGCTTCTAAAGCATCACTGGTGAAGATGATCAAAATTTGTTTTGGTAAGGACAGTAGATTCGTCAGTTGAGGTGAACATCAATATATTGCAAAAATCCGCCTTAATCCTGCTATTAAGGACTCGCGATAAATTATTTCCTAAATAAATTCAAGAAATATATTAAGCACTGGCTGTTTTAAAACGTATATTACTCTATTTTAAAGTATATTCATGATAAAGTTTCTAAATTATTTGTATTAATTTTAAAAAAATTGCTAATACAATCACGTTTTACAAACAAATGTAAACTTAATTTTTAATTATAGTAAAGTTTAACTTTCACTTTGACTTTAGTACAGAGCGCCTCCGTGCCCTTCCCCAGTGCTAATTCGTGGAATGCTGAGAAACTAAATCTCATCGTATAGATATACGAACAGTTGGTATTTTAACGTAAATTATCTTTTATCTTTTTTTTAATTGTTCATGTTTCACTGATGTTTGACTTCATAAGAGGTTACTAATCAGGTCAACAGTTCCTCTATTTAATAATTATAGTGAAACTAGAAATATACTTGAAATAAATTCCGAGTTTCTATTTTTGTACTGAAATCAAAATTGCTGCGAAACAGAAGGATATTATATTTTTTTCGTTATCTCTGAACACGCATGATTGTTAAACGGATGTGTTGCAATCCAATTACAAATATGTCTGACTGTTCGCAGAACGAGACGAAGCTCAAGAAATATTTCATCGAAATCCATTGTGAAATTTGACATATAATTACGTGTATGTTTTAATTAAAAAACATTAAAATCAGCCAGTGACATGGCACATATATTTTTTAATTAATACAAAAAGATTAAGTTTTGGAATCATAAAAAGGCTTTTATTTGACAAGGAGAGTCCCTCGTGTACCTGACCCTGCGGTGGACGAGGCTATGGCGCACCTGATCACTGCCTGTCTCATATTTTAGTTTCGGTTGCAGCAAGTCGAAGAAGAAAGGAACAACACATCACATAGACAAAGAGAAGAGTCGCTGGACCCACATAGAAGGTATGGCCCTTCTGCAGTAATCTAGATGGGTCCATGTCCAGGATGCAGAAGGGCCATAGGGGAGACCATTAAAAGGAACAAGTGGGCAAAAAAGTGTAATAGACAGTCAAAATAAATATTTAAATCTGTGATAAATGTAGTGTGAAAATAGGAAAGTTAAAAATAAAATATCAACAAGTGTAAATGTAAGACAAAAACAAACAGAAATAAAAATAATGCAAAACTGAACAAAATAACAAAAAATAAACTTGTGGTATTCTGGTAGGAAGGCGATGAAAGGAAAAAAAGAAGGTAATGAATGATTATGAAAGAATGAAAGAACTTATGATGTAAATGAATAAATTAATTACATTGAGAAGTACAAAAAATGAGAACGCAAATATGACGAAAAAAAAAAACTTGTGTAAATAAACCCTGTGTACGCAAGACAGGAGAAGTTCTAGAGGCCCTTAAAAACGGGGGCCATAAAAAACTCTGACAAAAGGCTTATAATATTAAAGGCCTAGCAGCCATTTATTTCCCAGTTATCTCCTACCTACTAAAATGCCAGTTCACAGGGCCTTGTCAGTTACTTTTGTTCATCTTCGTATTTTCTAATTCTTCATTCGATCTCGTAAAGAAATAGCGAGCTCTATGGCTCCATATTTCGTTGTTGACTTTATATTAAGCTTGTTAAGGAGGGCCAGAGTGAGAGGACCTCTCTATTTCTGTAAGTCATTATTATACACCTATATAAAGAGATACTCACTTCATAAAACATGTAGGATGATAGAAGAACTTGAGCTGCGTTATATCCCACAAGGATGTTTTGTATCCTGAATGGTTTCTTGTTTGCCATCCAGAGGGGGCCGGCTACCATCACGAAGGAGAGGTACACCACGACCATAGCCAGGGTTGGCAGTGGGGTGTCGAAGAGAAACCATCCTTGGACTCGGGGATCTGGAAGATAATAACTTTTTTAAAATATATTTTTTTAATTTAAACATCAGTTAATTGGATAACATGTTTTAATTCACATAGGACTGTTATACAGTGATCACTTGAGTACGTGAGAAGAATTACACTTGAGTAAGTCATGAGAAGAATTATACTAGAGTGCGTCTCGAGAAGAATTTCACTTGAGTGCGTTATGAGAAGAATTACATTTGAGTGAGTCATGAGAAGAATAACACTTGCGTACGCCATGAAGAGAATTAGACTAGAGTACATCATGAGAAAAATTACACTTTAGTGCGTCACGAGAAGAATTACTTCGTACCGCCTAACATTCCTTGACTGTTAGGCGGTACGAAGTTCGCCGTTTGTGCCTATGAGTCTTCGCGCTTCTGTTTGCTCGTACCTTTATAACCTCGTTGATCTTAAACCAACAAATCCAACTAACGATGTTTGTATATAAAATGATTGATATATTATTACTTATTACTAAATTATATACAGAATGATTGGCTATAGGCTTGAAAGCTTTACAGGCGTGAATGCAAAATACATATGTGAATGCATATATATATATATATGCATTCACATATGTATTTTGCACACACACACACACACACACATATATATATATATATATATATATATATACAATCAACCTGTATAAAATTACTCTATAAAATGTTACATGCATTTTTCTAGATATTGACTATTTTTTGTATGTAATAATTTACATCATGAAAACGCTTTGTACTTGTTACGTTAATAATTATTTTTAAATAAGGTGTACCATATATTAATTGACAGTAAATACATTAACCCTATTAAGGCTTTTATACCTATAATCAATCACCCTGTATACAGCACTATGTTAAAAACCAGCGAAATTTAATACTTATCATATCGATTAATGTTACAAAAAAACCACATGGCATATTGTAAAAAAACTTTAAATTGAAATTAAACTCAATAAAGTAAAAAGCTTAAAAAGAAAATAATTTCGACAAGCGAAGCCTAGCATTAAGTATCAAGTTGTGTAACTTAAAAACTTCAAGCGTAATGTTGCGGCGGAGAAAGTGGTAGAATACATCTTCTGAATAGGTTTTCACTTTAATATGTTTAAGTGACAAAACGAGCAATATCTTCACTTGATGTGCGTTTAGCGGTATACAAATTTTTTCTTACCTGAGGCTTCTTTTTTATAAGTATTTATACTATATATGTACGTATTTATATATATATTTTATATATATGTACACTTTAACTACCTGTTATTTATAATTCTACTGTTTCAATACTATGGTTGTCTGGAAGAGATTGCCTCATATAATAAGACCGTTTATTGTACTTTTTTCTTCACTATTATGTAAATATGTATATATTTTGCAGTATGTACAATAAATAACATAAATAATTAATTATTATAAAATATCCTGTGCTGCATTAAGTATGTATTTATTACCTAAAGATGTTGTTTATAATATTTAAGTGACATTACAAGAAGGTATTTAATGCTGTACGTAGTTGTTCTCAAAAGAGTAACTTATTTTACGAAATGTAATGAGTTCACGTAATATAATTTGACAAGTAAGAAAAGGATCAATATTTAGCCACTTCCAGACTCCTCTGTGTTTGGCACTAATCGGTGTAACATAACTCCTGAAGATGCCCCGTGGAGGGGTGAAACAAGTGTTGAGTAATTTGGCGGTGGCGGTTGTGTGATTTGCATTGTTTGCCGCATACGCATTTATCAGCGGGCTGGCGGGTGGAGCATTTTGTTGCACGACTACTACTGCATGTGCGGAAGTGGCTAAATATTGGTCCTTTTCTTACTTAGGATGGACTTCCGCAAGGTAACGCCTTATTCCATTAAATATAATTGGACAAAATAAAACCATACTAGTTTACCCAGATGCTCTCTGCAAGGTATAGGCCTTCCACAGAGTTATCTATGAGAGGATGTGCAATAATCGCCACGCTTAGCTGGCGGGTTGGCGATTGCAGGGTGGTAGTATGGTACGCAGAGGATGCTACTTGCCATTCTCTAGAAACTTGTTTGTAAGTAGAGAATATTATATGTAATTAATGAATAAAGTGTGAATTAAATAAGGTTGTATTCCGGGAATCTAACTCTTCTGCCGCTGGGATAGTACTACACGCCCATAGTGTTTACTGTTTACGTAAATGAATGTTGTTGAGATTAGATTATACCTTCAGCGTTTTACAAAAGGTATATGGCTGATATCATAAAGAGGTTTAATAAATAAATTTTTCATTTTATATATAATTAATTTAATACTAGTTTTTTTTTTCAAAGTAATCAAGAACTGAGAAAAATGGTGTAATGATTATAAATAAAATTTTTATATTATTAATATAGTAATTTTTATATTATTAATTAATATAGTAATTTTGTGTTTGATACGTTGGCTTTTAAAAATAAATTTATTACAGGAGTTTAACATGCATATGTATATATATATATATATATATATATAATAAAGACTATCGTAACTTTAGATTCATTTATCACTTTATTTAATTAACTTATGTGAGACATATGTTTTCAGAAACAAAAGTAATAAAAATGTATTTTTTGACAAATAAAAATTGAACGTATAAATATAGAGTGCCTGTTCGTAGGTGCAAAATGGTTAAACGTGTAGCAAACTTATCGGCAAAAAACTTTAAAGCTTTTGCAACCATATATAATAATCCTATTTAAAATAATCACTCTGAAATAGATTTTATTCAATCATTTTTTTATTCGAATAAGACTGTGCAATAAAAATATAGTAGTAAAAATTCATATAGTAAACAATTTTTAATTTTAAAATATAGTAACCCTAATCACTTTTGTACATGGTATACCATATAATAATTGTCTACAAATGAGTTTTATATTCACATATAAAGCTTTGACATCTAAAACCAAACATGCGTATAATTAAAGAAATGTTTAAATAAAAGTCCTGAAGCAAAAGACTTCAACGCGTTCGCAAAACGAAAATCGCCCAATAAAACCTAAATTTTAATATAAAACATTACAGCATGTTTAAATATAGAACATAAAACAGGTTTAAATATAAAAATAGATTAAAAATGTTGCTTTGCGTTTTGGTTTCGAAAGTAATATCTCATTATAAAACCGGATAATGTTTTATTTAACACATTATGCGTTACGATGTATCGAGAAATCAGAAGGTGAAAGCTATTCATGATTGTTTAGAATCTATAGTTCAATCTATGTACCGTCTAACACGTGAAGGTATATTTATGAACTTATAAAGGATGATTGGTTATTACCCTAAAAGCTCTAAATTTGTATATGGTATTCCCTATCCAAAAATCAATGATTCTAAAATTAGTAAATAAAAACTTGTTATTGTTTTTGAGTTCAGAATTTGTAATGCCGAAGGCATAATATAAAAATGATCTTTAGACAGTGTGGTTAGTATTGAGTGTAAAATTATAAAACCTTTTTGGTGACAAATTAGCTATGTTTTCACCACTTTAGAGCTTTTTGCACATATGTACAATACTCCTGTATACATTTTTCTTTTTTTTTCTTTTGTGTGAATTTAATATAGAAAATAGATCTAGGTTACTGCATTCTCTAACTAACTATATGACTTTATAATTTATTAAAAAGTAAGTCGATTTTTTTAAAATAAAATTAACATTAAAGTTTCAGTAGAAAAATAAAACTTTCGATTTAAAACGTGTGTATTTACATAGTCTTTAAATGTAAAGTTCTTTGTAATGTGATTATTGAAAAAAGGAATCTGTATTTCATTAGTCCAAATATTTAAGTGCACGAGGGTCGATAAGCAACCCCATGAGCGGACTCTGTGCAGGTGGTGATGGGCCTACAAGTGGTGGAAGCGCTCAAAAAAGGTTAAATGGACCTGAACAGGCAGCTTGTTTTCTAGGGCGTGACCTTCAGTAATGAAAATAAACCAAGAAGAAGAAGTCAAAATATTACATTTTACAAAAGTAATATAAACAATATACTACCCGGCATTTGATTTGGCACATCGGATATTGTGTGTCTCAAACGCGTCCAGTCTCTATTAGTACCAATATCGCATAATTTTAAGAAAAAACAAAATCACCAATAACTCGACTAATATCGTTCCGCAACCACCGCATTTGCCTGATTGGGCTCCATGCGCTTTCTGTTTATTCAGCAAACTCATAAGACTAATGCAGGAACGTCATTTTGACACGATTAAGCAGATATATACAGAGTTGAAGAAGGTATTGAAGGTTCTACCGAGAAATAACTATTCCGATTGTGTAAGAATAAATTAATAATCATTATTTTATAAACAAAAATCACCTTTTTTACTAATCACAGTATTATATAAGTTATTAATAAATATAATTTTTGTAATTTTTTAACATTACGTATTTTAAACGTGTTTAATTTCGGCTCGTGAATAATTACAAATTTTAAAAAGGCACTCATCAAAGAGGTTGGCTATACATTTCCGATGGGGTATATTAAACATTAATGTGTTTTTAAACGGTTTTATTTAGTTCGTTCCCGTACGGAATTTATTTGTTTATTTATTTAAGTCAAAAGTAGAAATTGAAATTTAAACACCTTCCCGTTGTTAGATTGATCTGAAATTTGGTACACACATTTAATTTAGATGACAATACAATATAATAAAATCAATAACATTATAAATCTAAGATGGCCGCCGATACAAAATGGCGGATTACATATATTTCCTTAACCCCCTCAATATGGGTATCAAATGAAAGGGCTACACTAGTAAAACACGATGATTGTGTCAAAATTTAAAATTCAAAATGGACGCCGTTTCTATATGGCGGACTAGGTACATATTTTTCCACAACCACTACAATATAGAAAAACCGTTTAACTTAAAAGTTTTTTAAATGTATTTATTTATACTGCTTTAGTAGAAGGGGTGTGTCGAAATAATTATTATATTAATAAAATAGTTGAGTTTAATATTTAATTAGTGGAATATTTTTACATTAATAAAATAAAATGTATTATAACTCGTAAGATACAAATGAACGAATACAGACATATGTACATGAATATATCCGTTAAAAAAATAATAAAACATTAATTTGATAGCGCCTAATGGCGGGCTAATAACTTTCAAAGTAATTACAATGTATATTTCACTCCGGTGCCTATATGGGTTACTTTTAATAGCATAGCAACTCCATACAGAGTTTTTATCAACTTTCTCCAATTTAATAATAAATTGTCGTGCGCTTAAATATAATAGGTGAAATGAATATGTTTGATTTTTAAACCTAGTTTATTTAACAGTTTTACTTAACATATATATATATATATATATATATATATATATATATATATATATAATTACTAATTTATAACAGTTTTGACTTAGAATTAGCTGAAAAATATCGATGATTATTCGTAGAAGGGATTTACGCCTGAACACGTTGACGAGGAAGATGATAGCCAAGAATGATCAAAGAAGGCGCATCCATATATCTACAAAGGGTGATTATAATTTACACGATCTTAATGCAACAGCAGCGACCTCATCACTGATGGCGTCCGAGTTCAAATCGGCATTTAAATTTCGAACGTCGAAGAATGATTTTAAATAAATGTATTATGGCTGTACTGGCCAGCAATAAATAGCATGAAAGCTATAATTATATTACGGTATTAAGAAGTAAATATAAATTAAGCTAGTAATATATTAGTAAATAAGGAACTAAATTGTAAATAAAACACAATAAATAGCAGTACTGTAATGGTAAAAGTAAGGAAGTAAAGAAAGAAAAGAAAATGTTTGCATAACTGATAACTAAAAAGAAAAGAAACGAAAGGACATTGAGTTTCCATGCCAGTGGGAATAGAATATTAAATGAACACAGGGTAATTGGTTACAATTACCCTGTGTTAAACTTTTACAATTTTACGTGAGTTATCACGTAAATTTTTTTTTAATACATGAATTTATTGTTTACTTTTCAGCGAAAAGCCTTTACACTTATTTCAAATCACGTTGTATAAAATGATCACATTTAAATATGTTATTTTTTTTCTTTTCTTTTTAATACGACAGGCAAATACAAAGTCAACAAGGATAGATAGTAAACAATAATTATACATAATTATATATATATATATATATATATATATATATATATATATATATATATATATATAATTATACATAATTATATATATATATATATATATATATATATTATTGTCACTACTACTTGACACATAATTAGGGAGCAAGAGAGACCTAAAATTCGAGACATAAAAGATATAAGGCTTTGTGGTGACAAAGAAACTACAAATTCAGCAGTTTAATGTTTTCACATTTATAAATCATCCTGTATATATGTAAGAAACCCATTGTCCGCTTAATTCCATGTAAATATTTGGAAGCGCCGAAAGCACTGCTCTCGGCACAGATGGCCTCCACGACAGACGAGAAGGATTTCACTTTCTAATGAGTAATTTTTTTACTTGCTTTAATAGGACGTTCACGGTATAGTAAATGTTAAGTGTTATAAACACTTGTTATAAATTAACTCGACAAACATATTTTTTGTGTGATTTTGGAGACTTTCTATTCATATATCATTTAAAATTTTTATTGTATCTGCTTTCGTATATGCTTCTATTTCATTTTTTACTTATTTTGTACATTATATTAGTGGTATAGTGTTTTGACTCTTCTTCTTCCTTCCCTTTTCCCTTTATTTGGGGTCTGGTCTCCTTATCAATTTGCGCCAAGCCACTTTATCCTGGGTTGTCTCTGCGTCAAGCTGAAGGGTTCCCAGTTCCTTTCCGATATTAGACCACCACGTAGCTTTTGGATGCCCTCTCCCTCTTGGGAATTCTGGGAGGCTTAAGGCAGTTGTGGTAAGGTGGTATAGTGTTTTGACTGTTTGATTAAAAAATGTATTAAACTATTAAAGATTATTCTGAAGATTCTGCATTGTCGGAATATTGGCACTAGAGATGTGATGGTAGTCTGCATGTAAGTTGGAGATTATAAAACCTTTTGACAAAAGAACTCTCGGAAAATGTTATATATAGTCCAGTACCCTTTAGTAGTACAAATTCACCTTACTTTTTGATCAAAGAGTGTCTATCTCTTAAGTTAAAAAAATGTTAATATCAAAAAGAAATTCCATCTCAATTAATAGTTATAATAAATCAACATAAACAGCAATAAAAACCAAACTAAAATTATTCATATAACGTGAAAGTTTTAAAAGGTTATATACGATATAATTATATATTAACACGAAAAACATGATATAAATTTAAAAGCCTTATTTAGGTCCGTTATAAAATTCAGTTTGAATTGAGAATGTGCATTAAATTCACATTCCGCTAAATTAACAAGCTAATTATCGCTTCATAAAACCTGTAAACACATTTACGGTTTATTCAGTTATACTAACAAGTCATTTTAAAGTTATATACTTTACTTAACTTTTGCTAGTTTATATTACGGTATTTATTTATAAATATGCAGGTTGATTGACTATAGGTGTAGAAGGCTTTAATGGAGTGAATGTAAAGCTGATTAGCGAAATGCTTTAAAGGCTTTTTTTGTTTCTCTTCTTCTTCTTCTTGAAGTGCCTCTCCAACTAGTGGAGGTTGGCTATCAGCTTCCTGCTCTCTTCCTTATTTTTGGTTCTGCGTAATAGCTCAGCAGCGCTGGCGATTCCGGTCCACTCTCTAATGTTACGAAGCTACGACTTCTTTCTCCTACCAACCTTCCTTTTACCAGCGACCTTTCCCATCATGATAAGTTGAAGGAGATTGTATCGTTGGTGTCGAGGAACGTGTCCCAAGTAAGCGATTTTCCTTCGTTTTACTGTGAGCATTAGTGCGCGTATATGGCCGATTCGTTTCAGAACTTCGACGTTGGTCACCTTCTGAGTCCAGCTTATGGACAGCATGCGTCTATATGTCCACATTTCGAAAGCCTCTATACGCTTACGAAGGTCTTCCTTTATGGTCCAGGCCTCACATCCGTACAGTATAATAGGCCAGATGTAACAGTGAAGCAAACGGGTTCGTAGCTTGATGTTGATGCTGCGACTACATAGCACTTTCTTCATCGCGTTTTTTGTTTCTAGTCAACCTGTATTATGTGATCACACTGAAATATGTTATATATATTATTTATATCAGAATGCGATTGGTCAATAACTTCTAGTAGTAGAAAGTCTACAAGGCCAGAAAGTAACATCTGCAGACACTCACAACACTGCAAGCGCTACCCACACAGCTCCAGCGACTACTTCACCTGCTACACTCTATACAGGACATCGCGTCATTTACAATAGAATAAAACTCTACTCACTACACCACAACACCTGTTCTTAGTGGTCAGCCGCCTGCTTCCTAACCAAAAACAGCGTGTGTGAACCGAAGTTGGATCCGGATCCACCTTTATCCAACACTACACAGCTCTACTCGGGTAGAGCGGTTAACTATGTGCGAACTTCATCGTACAACTGGAATACGTCTGCCAAGCTTCTGTTTTATTTTTAAGTTCATGGACCCTTCCGCTCCATGAACTCAGTTCCGATGAAGCTGTAAAAGCCTCCGGGCTACTAGTATCAACTTCAACCTTAACCAAATCAAGCAGATACTAAACAATAACTATTTTTGAATATTTAGTAATTAAAATTTGGAATAGGCTCTTTCTTACACACATTATGTTATTTAATATTTCTGAAAATATTGATTTTTAGAAATGGTGTAGCAAAAATAAATTGGCAGAAAAAAGTGTATATTTATATATAAAAACAAGAATTAAATCGTGTTCGCCTATGATAGAGATCTTCATCAACTCGAAGTTTTGAGTTACAAGCGTGTTTTTCTCTCGGAAGATTCCTCAAAAACTCTATTATATTTTATTTTAGATCACTTTAACACCGCAGATCATACTGTAGACGTGAGTAAAAAATATTTTCCTATTTATTTACTTTATGTTATATATGTTATTAGGGTGACCGGAAAATAATGTCGCTATCTTAAGTTAAATTCACACGACTACATTTTTAACAAGTTTTTGTTTCTAATCAACAATATATTCACATAAAATCAATCGGTTTTTCTGTAAAATTTGTCGACAGAAACGAAATTACTTTCCTATCCATCTAATATTTAGTCTCTGGATGCAGGAATCAATCAAAATCGATCACTGTGATGATATTAGGAGGAGGCCTATCACTTAGAGTAGGTATTGGCTGACATGATGAAAATGATGAACTATTTAATTTGTGATGAATGTAATCATATCTAATAGAGTCAGGCGTTACCTCGCGGAAGTCTATTCTAACTAAAAAAAGGACTAATATATAGCTACTTCCGCTATGCAGCAGTAGTCGTGCAATGAAGTGCACCGCCCGCCAGCCCGCTGATAAATGCGCGTGCGGTATACAATGCCGAACACAACTACCACCGTTAATCTACTCTATATGTGTTTCACTTCACGGAGCATCCTCAGGAGATGTTAGACCGACCAGTGGCAAACACCGAGTCGACAAAAAACGAAGTCGTCAAACACTAGTTATATTTAATGAAATCAGGCGTCACCTCGCGGAAGTCCATCCTAACTAAGAAAAAGACCAATATTTAGCCACTTCCGCACATGCAGTGGTAGTCGTGCAATAAAGTGCACCGCCCGCCAGCCCGCTAATAAATGCGTATGCGGCAAACAATGCGAATCACACAACCGCCACCGCCAAATCACTTAACACGTGTTTCACCCCTCCACGGGGCATCTTCGGGAGTAATCCTGCATGTGCATGTGCGGAAGTGGCTAAATATTGGTCCTTTTCTTACTAGTTATATATTAGTCCCTTTTTTAGTTAAAAAGTAATTATATTATTTTTTAATGTATTACAAGAGGAAAAAATCAAGGATAGATTATCGATATTATAATGCAATTATCTTGCTGTAGCGATTAAAAAAAATTTGCATTCACGCAATATTGAGTCACGTGAGGAACAAAAAGTAAGCAAGACTTAGCGTTTACGTGAGAACTTAGTAGCAACGGAGTTAACAGTATGTCAAGACATAGTTACTTAAGTTGAGAGCATAGTTCGCAAACATTTTTTTTATTAACACCTTTTTTACATTTTATTAACATAGTTAACTATACAATACAGGATGATTGGTTATAGGCATAAAGGCTTTCAAGGTATTTATAGTCGTTTAATGCGAATTAATCTATGGTACACTCTATCCAAAGGTTTCAGAAATATTAAATACGTTAAAAAAAGCGTTTTAAAAAAATAATTTTTCTACATTTTAATTTATTGATTGTTTGTTTAGAATCTATATCACGATAGGCAAATTTATTTGAATAGGCTTTGTACTTCCAGAAGTTATAGGTCAGTCGCATTCCGATAGAAATAAATAATAGTCGTAATAAATTTTAGTGTGATCAATTTAAATAGTAATATATGTATTGTATAGTATGATTTCACTTACAAGCAATTAACCTTTATATGAATATAGATAGTTTGTAATTTGTATATATATATATATATATATATATATATATATATATATATATATATATATAAATATATACATAAGTATAACTTTCATATGTATGAATTTACCATATTAATGGTATAATAAATAGTTGTTTGGAATTAAAATTTGCGGTCGAAGTGTACGAGATCAATCTCATTATAGACATACTTTGAACCAAAAATCCGGGCGCGTTTGCAGCTGTCGTCGCTTAAGCTGAAGGATGCTATCGTAGGAGAATTTAATGCCATAGTTTCAGTGAAATCGGGCTCATTTGGCATTTATATCTTGAAGATCTTAGATGATTGTTAGTAGAAAATAATGTGAATAAATATATATACGTACGCACACACACTTATATGTACATATATATATTAATGTTTATAAGCATAAAGAAACTACATTTATTTACTGTGGTTGTTGATAGTACTGTCAAATGTAATTGTATTGATTTATTACAAAATTTTCCTCTGAGAAGATGATAAAACTATAAAATGAAAAGAATCTTTACGATTAACTTTAAATGTCATTTCTTTTGTTTTCAGGTGAGACATTTGTATAACTTTATTTGTATAAAATTTAAAACATGCCAATGTAACCTAAGTACATACTAAAATAAAAAACAAACTTTATTTTTAGAAGCAACACCTTATTTTTTTATTGTAAGATCAGCAAAGTTATATATATGTATATATATACACCTATATATATATATATATATATATATATATGTATGTAGAAAAATATAAACTAAATTATAACTATATATTACCTATTTTCTTTAAATTTACTGCTATAATATATGCATAATGCTTTCATGTATAGATTTCGACTTCAGACTAAAAATACAAAGATATATTAGCATAAATATTAAACTGAAATATGAATGTCATAATTTTCCTTGACCCGGTTGTCTTTTTTCTCGGTGGGGGCCTTAGAAAACGTGGTCTAGTTGAGGAAGAAGCTACGCGGCCGGTTTGTGGCGTATCCACGATATCAATAAAAATGTAAATTATATTCACGGTATATCCACACGAAACTTACTGTATTTTCTTTTAATTTAAAATATTGAGTTCAGTAATTGGTACATAGGAATATAAAACATGAAATGTTTTACATGAATTTCATCTATAAATTGTTTTATTTTTCATTTATAGTGTATATTAATTTTGCTAAACATATTAAACAATAAATGTCATTTTAGTTTTGTTTTATTTTTCATTTGATCAAGTAAGTTGACTTTATTTGACAAAAATAAATTTATTATCTGTAAATAATTATTGTCATATTACATGACGTGCAATTCGTAGTTTATTTTTAATAAAATTAAAATAATTAAATCACAGTACTGCAAGTAAACATAAGATCCTACTATCTTGTAGTCAACGGTATGTAACTATAAGAAATTGGAAAAATTTGATTATAGAAAGTACCTCTTTAAATTCTTAATATATTTACTCTAATAAATACGAAAACGGCTCTACCGATACGTCTAATTTTATTTTGACGTTTCAGTAAATCAAGAAGAAATTTCTTAAGGAGAGAAAGAAATGAAAAACTTACTAGGAAAATTGCGAAACGAAACGTCACTATGTTTTTCCGAAATAATTAACAAACTAGATTAAAAAAAAACAAATTATATCAAATTTTCGATGAAAATCAAAGATATATTAAATCAAGTAAGGATTATATTCGATTGAAATTAATTAGATCTGTACTTCCCCAATATTATTCTTATGACTATAATTAATAAATAAAGTGAACACTTTAAACTGCATGTTTTTGGTGGACTGCGACGTGCTGAATACTTTTGATAGTATAAAGTCTATCGAGGCACGATTTAACAATCTAAAATGTTTTAGTTGGAAGTGGAATTTAGGTTATACGCCAGTCTTCAGGCTTTATACTGTTGGGTTTAAGATATCTACATGGAGAGAGCTTTAGTCTACTATATTTTGGTGATATATTACAGATATTTCGTTCAGAAATGTAGCTGTGTTTTTCATCTGTTATTATAATAATGGAAGATCATGGAAGTAATCTAGTACGAAAATAGCTTCAGTTGTGTATCGAACCCATAACAATAACTGTTCGAAGTAAAAAAAATTCTAATTTTTTTTCAAATTGATTCCGCGACAGATATATTTTTTTGTAGAAGTCCAATAGATTATAAGATTTTTTATTATAAGTATTTTAGAGTGATCACTTTAATTATGGATTTAATATATATTGATAATTTATGGGGGAATATACCGTACTCGCCAAGATTGGCAGCCGGATTGGTGATCGCAGTGTGGTATTATGGTACGCAGATGACGCTACTGCTCATTATTTTGATGCATGTTTGTAAACAGTTGAAAGTATATATAATTAATGAACAAAATTTTAAATATTTAAGGTTGTATTTCGAGAAACGAACCCGCGACCTACGATCGCAAGTTACAGTCCTTACCCCTGGGCTCAGTGTCTTATTATTAAATCCTTATTACGCAACGATTACTAATAAAAATATTAAAAATGTAAGACTTTTATAACACAGTAATTATAAAATCGATGATAAATTATAAATCCTAATATGCTTAGCTTGGTTGAAGTCAAATGTAGGACAAGTTAAAACTTATGTTTTCATTTACTCTGTAGGTTGTATCGTAAAAAACTGTTCTATTATCCTCGTAATTTTTCAACTTTTTTCTGTAATAGAACCTTCCTTATGTATTAACGAAAATATGTTTAAAATAGACGGAGTTGGCTGATCATTTTCCAGTTTTTACTTGGCAAAAGATTTGACTTATAATATATTTATAGTTATATATATATATATATATACTTTTGTAATTATTTACCTATCAACTTAATAAAAATATCTGACTGTTGACTAGAGTATACAGGAGCAATTTCATAGTTTATTTGATTGACAGTTATATTATCTATGTCAGAGGATTCAAAATCTTTTGCAAACTACTCTATATATACGTAGGATCAATTTTGAAAGTAGCCTGGGCTATTAAAATTTACCTCTAGGAGATATCAGTGGAGATATGTCAAGTTTCATAACGTTATAATTTAACTTTGTGTGGTTTTATCGGAATGTACTAGTCGAAATAGAAACATTTTTTGAATCGCTAGAATTGTAAAATAGATACTATAGTGTATGTTTTTGTGAATGTTTCAAGATATATACCTGACACTCTCTCGGCAAGCATCCAGTACTTGTTTATTATCGTCGTCCAATTACTGTCCGAGTAGTAGTCGTCAATAGCGATCTTCACGAAACCCGTCATCTTCACCGTTTATATCAACACTTCACACACGTTCAGAAACGTTCGGAAACACGATACACACACAACCCACTTTATTATCCGATGTAACACACGCAAATTTGCTTGATGCAAGTTGTTACCTGTAAAAGAAAAATAAGGTTTATTAAGGATATGATTTAAATAAATCGCATTCCAAATTTGAATTTTTAATGCCCACCGGTAGTCTATGCCCGCTATTAACGACATCATTCGGACGAGTTAATACGCTGGCATAGGCACATCTCTTTGCGGCGAACGAAAGGGAGTGCCTGAGCTTTGCGTGAAAGTGCGCGCGCGCCGGCCTCTCGGACGGAATTGAATCTCCCGCCGACTTCGCGCCAGTGGCGGCCTCGTGCCCCTCCGCTTCGAAAACGTCTTAAGCGGCGAGTCTTTCGCAACAATAAACTGCGTTCTAACTCTAGAATGTTGACGTTTCCGAAACAAACCTCGTTCGCGTAAGGTTTTACTATGCAATATTTATGTTTACTGATTATCGTGCGACATTTGCTTTGTATCCCTAGAGGTCGCTGAGCGTATCACATTAAATTCTTATGTACGCATTTCAATTTTTTTAACCCTTAAATGCATAATGATGTAAAACTGCAACATACCACTTAAACGTAAAATAAGTATTACACTTAAGAGTAAATGCATAGTGTTGCATATCTGCAACGTAAGTTTTTTTTTAAAAAAAAGTAAGTAAAAAATTATATATTAATTTTTTTATATTTTTCCCTGCATTTTAATGTACTTACTTATCTGCAAGATAATTATATTTTAAAAGTATAAATAAAAGTTATGCATTTAAGGGTTAATTCTCTATATCAAGTACTGTTTAATATTATTAATATCTTTACAAATTCATGCACATTATCATAAGTTAGTCTTTTTCGTTAGAAATATTTTAAATAGTTAAAAATGAACGATTACTGGTCTTTGAACTATGCAAGCCTGTAAAGAGGTCAGGTAGATATAATACAAGTCAGGCTGGTTACAGTTTTTTAAATTACGAATTAGGAAGAAATATTTTTACACGTGCTGTCTGTACAAGAAATCACGTGGTTTTATATTTGTGCTAACAGATATTGATATCGAATAAACAAATATAATTTTAAATAATTGCAAATTAAGCTCTTTTTTATCCTTTATATGCGAAAAATTTGATATCTGTCTCATCTGATGTTAAGAGATGACACGGTATGATTGTACATGCTTGCTTAGAAGAAACAGAATAGGTTTCTTCTTCATCTTGTTCTGAAGACTCCTAAGTTATAATTGACTGGAAGTAATGACGGCGGTAGGTTGATCCATTACTTAGCTGTCCACACTATAAAAGTATTGGCAAAAAATTAGGTGCGAGTGGAAGGGATTTCAACCGTGTATGGATGTCCAGAATCCATGCATCTTGTTGTTCGATGGAAAAAAAGAGACGGCGGAATTATTTGTAGTAATTTCGCTGCACACTCGACAATATGCAATCTGTGGAATACCGATATACTCGCAACTTTTTATGCTCCAAGTATTGTAGCTTAACGCAGACTTAGGGATTGGCGATCGCAGTGTGGTATTTTGGTACGCAGGGGACCCTGCTGCCCATGTTCTGGAAACTTGTTTATGAGCAGTGGTAATTCTTCATAATTAATGCAGAAAGTGTGAATTATATATGATTGTATATCGGGTACTGAATCTGCGATCTACATACGCAAGTCTTAGACCTCTAATTTATAAAAGAAACATAGATGGAATTAGAAAAGCTATTTTCAAATAATGACTTGACTAAAATTAAAGCAGAATAGTTTGTGTATTATATATTATCTATGTAATAAATTATTTTTAGAGATCTTTCACGTGTAGCTATGCGACTATTACGATACAATATATCAGACAGGAATATTTATTTAAAAGGGAAATTTAAAACAGTATTTCCATGAAACGTTCACTTCTGGACTTTGGCCTTTCCTTGTTATTCCAATAGGACTGGTAGAAAGCGTCTTCAGGGTCTTCCAATGACATTAACCAGGCTGTCTGTCATCTTGAGAGTCCCACTCTGCACTTGTCTTCTTAAGGCTTCAGCAGTCATCTGCTCTGCATACCTGCCCTCTAGCTTCAACTTATTCGCTTGGCTACGTCGGTTTCTTTTGTTCTTTTCTTACCGTCAGCTTCTCAATAAGAGACCACGTTTCAGCTAACACTATTTTCCTTCTCTCTTTAGTCGCTTCTTCAAGACTATATGGACAAGCATGTAAGTAAAAAAAGGACCAATATTTAGCCACTTCCGCACATGCAGTGGTAGTCGTGCAACAAAGTGCCAAACACAGAGTGGCACTAATCGGTGTAACATAACTCCTGAAGATGCCCCGTGGAGGCGTGAAACACGTGTTGAGTGATTTTTCGGTGGCAGTTGTGTAATTCGCATTGTTTGCCACATACGCATTTGTCAGCAGGGCTGACGGGCGGTGCATTTTGTTGCACGACTACCACTGCATGTGCGGAAGTGGCTAAATATTGGTCCTTTTTTCACTTAGGATGGACTTCCGCAAGGTAACGCCTGATTCCATTAAATAATCGTGTAAGTTTCTGCAACCATCTTTTATCCAGGCTGTTCTATTTCGCACAATATTATTTAGGTAACAAGTAAATTATGTCTAGCTTTGTGACAATTTCTAGAGGTATCCAATCATCTTTAATGTTCCGTGTCGACTCCGAACGCCGGTTAGGCACTAATATCTGCGAGGATACTATAGCCCCGCTAATAAATGATAAAAAGAAGAGATCAACATACCTTCAATTTTGCAGGGAAATCGCGGTAAAGTAATAAATAGAAATAAAAGTTAATATGTAAAAATAATAAAAAGAATGTGTAAAAATATTAAAAGATAAAGAAATGTTTAATTCAGGAACGAGGTAAGGAATGAAAGGATTGAATAAAAGGGAAATCTAGAAAGAAAGGAAAAGTACGAAAGAACATAAAATGAACGAAAGGAGAGCGCGGAAATAAAGTATTACATGACAAACTTATTAAAAGAAAATAAAAGACCCTATTCCAAAAATAAGAAAGAGGTACAACAGGCCTCCAATAGCGTGGGCTATAAAAAACATATTTAATGTCTTGCGAAGTATTTTTCTATTCCTAAAAATGAAATATTTTATTTCGTATCAAAATACAATAGTGTTATTCTTCAATTGTCAAATGACGTATTGAGAATAGAGATTTGGCTTACTCAATGTATATTCAAACAAGCTGTCGTCCTTCGATTCACAAATTTCACATATATTTTATATCGTTTTAGCTTTTGTAACGGTTTCGTTTGAGTTTATATCTGTTAATTATGTGCATTTAAAAATATGACAGAATGTATACGCAAGAAATTTATCTACTAGTCGAATATTAAAATAAATCAATATTAATATTACAGAACAGTATACTAGCTAACCTAACAGATTTTTTATCTTTGTGTTTCAGTCCATATACGCCTATTTCAAGGCATAAGCCTCTTCCTCCTCGAGGATATACTATAATAGCCACAATTGGCAAGTGAATTGGCGATCAAAGTGTCGTTTATTAGTCCGATGTACTAAATTTATTTTTATCTAATGAATTCAGGCGTTATTTTGCGGAAGTCCATCCTAAGTAAGAGAAGGACCGATATATAGCTACTTCCGCCAATGCCAAATTTATTTCTCTCTCCAATTCTCGTGTTGGAAACATTAAAGTTATTTTTGCGTGAAGTTGGATTACAACACGTCATTCCAATATTAATTTACAAATTGTAGTCGTTTCAGTCCATAATCGCGCACTTTTAAGCAGCAACCTCCCCCAAAGTTAATTATGGGATGTACCATAATTCGCCACGCTTGGCAAGCCAGGTGGTGATCGCTGTTTAATATTATGGTACGCTGTGTTTCCTCTGGAAACTTATTTATAAGTAGAAGTCCTATATAATTAATGCACAAAGTGTGAATTATATAAGATTGCATTCCGGGAATCAAACTGCTGATCTGTGATCGTAAGTCTCAATCGTATACCTCTGGGGTACTAAATGTTGGTTACTTTAAATTCCATGATTGCATGTGTGATAAATTTATCAAAATTGCAAATAGAAGCTCCAGTCGTAATTGTTTTTTTTCTTTTAGAACCTTCTAGAAATTAGGTGTTGGGATAAGAATAAAAAAGGAAAATGAGATGGGTAAAGTAATTTTCAAATTATGTCGTGACCAAGGGAAATAGGGATTCATTTTTATATATATATAAATGTGTGTGTGGTTAAGAATATATTTTAGTTAAGCATGTTTTTGATTATGGTAATTTTTGGTTGAAGATGACAGCATAATGTAAAAAGTCGAAGGATATATACTCCTATATGATATTTTTTAATATACATCGCTTAATTAGCTTCTTTGGTTAATTTGGTTTCAAAAAAAAACAAAAGAAATTATTTTTAAAATTATAAGTATAAATTTAACAACTTTACTTTGATTTTTTTAAATATAAATGAATTTAATATAATATATGGTATATATAATTTCAAAACACTAAAATTAGTATCATATATTATAATATATAAATATATTTATACTCTGTGAATGATTCTGCTGAGTAGTCACGTGACCTTATTAGTTGACGCTTGAGAAGAGAGATGGCGCTACAAGTTACTTTCTCCGACACAATTGCAGTGAACTTGCACTGAATGCTTTTCATGTGCATTCAATGTCACAATCTTAATAGCATTAGTACGAAGTTAAATGTGTTATAAGATACACACATCTCAATTATTATTATTTAAAAAAAAATTAAATATATTTTTATGTCGACACTAATAAATATTTTTTTTATTAAATTACTATGGTGTTAAATATTATTAATCGATAGAATGAAATGTATGCTATTTTTTATTTATTTATGACAATTTGTGGAAGTAATTGAAAAAAAGGTTCTCGTGAAAACACTCTGTCGTGAATTCTTCTCATATATCTCGTAACTTCTTTTTTAAAGCAAGAAGGTATTGATTATATCACCTCCTATCTTCTATCCTTCTATTTTTACGATAAATCCTTTTCTCTCTTCGAGTTTCAACTTTCGAAGATCAATCATTTTACTGTTTTCCATCTGTGCCGATAAACTTTGTATTGACAGAAGTGTATAATAAAATAAAAATTATTTTAAAGTGATCATTTAATTTATAAAATAACATTTTGAAATCGGTAGATTCTGATCAATGTAGTTAGTTATATACAATATAAATGAAATTAGACCTTTTTTTAAATAAATCCTAGAAGATATGGTAATAGTATATTATATAATAGGTAGTAGAAGATTAATATTATAATAGGTGGTAGTCCTATTGGATTACCATTTATAAAATCCAAATATAACAAAACGCATATTAAAACTGAATTGTCAAGAATGTACTGAACTGCCAAGGGGTAGTGATGTCGCCTGATTATTTTGTTTTTATTTAAGCAAAATCTGTCACAAAGTGTATGTGAATGAATAGATATGATTAAATCTTGTTTAAAGGATGTGTTTTGGTGGAGTTTCTTTACCCTTTTCTCCATCACTATATATAACACCTTGCGAAGCAGATTCTAAAACATAATAGATTTTAAAGAAAAGTTGTCGATCAATAAAAATCCTGTCAAAAGTTCCAATGTTGATATAATCAATTTTATCTTTATCTTTTTAATAACTATGTCAATTTGCAACATGTCAACTTTTAAATGCGCGAACTTCAAAGCAGACTGTCAAACGCGCGAAGTTTACAGTAAACTGTCAAATGCGAAATTTTTTTTTTTTAATTTTTAACAATAATCTTTAATAAGAACCACAAAAACTAAATATATAAGTTTCCAGGTTAAACCTGATTGGTGATAAGAGAGAAGTGAAAATAGATTAGAATTTGTATATACACGATGATTGGAAGCGGATAGTAGGTATTTGACTGCAAATTAGATATACATTAACCACTATAAAGCTTTTAAATATTACACAATCTTTATACAGTGATTTGAAATATGTTACATTTATTTATTTTTGTATTAGAATGCGATAGGACAATTACTCCTGATAGTAAAGTCTTCAGGGCCTGATGGTCAGGAGACCATAATTGTAATATGTATTAATTAGAATTTCAACGATTCTTTTTTATATATCACTAGCTGATCCCGTAAACGTTGTTTTGGAAAAAAAATATTTTTAATTTTCAATTTAAAAATAAGGGTTGATCGTAGAGGGGTGAAAATTTAGGGTTGTATGTATTTTTGTATGTTGTATCATAAAAAAATAAAAACAAAAAATTTCGTTAAAAAAAAAAAAATTAAGGGTGAACAAGCCTTATCACTTAGGGGTATGAAAAATAGATAGTAGCCGATTCTCAGACCTACTAAATACGCATATAAAATTTGGTAAAAATCGGTCAAGCCGTTTCGGAGGAGTTCAAGTTCGAACACCGTGACACGAGAATTTTATATATTAGATTATGTTTTTTTTACTAACATTAGCGTTTTAATGCAATTGTTAATTCCCACAGTGACCCACTGTTGGGTGTTAAAATTTGAATCTGCGTAATAAATCACAATTATTCGCCACTAAGCTCTCTCATCTGATGTGCGTTCGTATAACTCTCGCGGAGTGTTTTACGCAACTCACGTCAAGGTTGGACATGAAATTTTGCAAAGCAATACAGCTAAGGTATTTAAACAAAATCAAGGTGAAATTTCATGATTTATTTAACAGTAACGCTTTTGAAATATCTTTAGAGCATGAAGATATTATAGATGTATTCCTTCTGTATACAGAGTGATTGAAGTGAAAAAGATTTATCATTTACCACCAAAACCCATTAAAGCTTTTACATCTATTTCCATTCACCCTGTACAAAGTGAATGTCTAATTGGAATGTGACAGGCCGCTGACAGTACAAAATCTGCAGAGATAGATAATAAACATAAGTTAATTTTAATATGGAGTATATAATAATTATATCCGAGCTATATGTGCTTCTATTAAATGTTTTAATTTTGCTAAATGCTTCAATTTTCAATTGCTGTCAAAATAACTAAATTTTAGAAAAATAAAGCGTCAATAACTCGATTCATATTTTTCAGCATTAACTGTATTCGATTTTATCTGTCTACAATATGTACTTAGTAATTAAATGAAAAGAAAAGTTGATTCAATAGGTTTTTCTCCTCTTCTCTCTTACGATAGTGCAGGAGATCCACCTACAATGTGAACAAATGACATTGTGAAGACCATTTCTAACAGATCCTTATGAAAATCTATGACTTAATACCGTGATTAAAAAGTATGGTGAAATTGTCATTTAAAACAGACAAGGGCCACGTTCGAAAATCAAAGATTTGGTGAGTGAAAATTGTCGATTTACAATTAGAGAGCTTGCTGATAGTTCTGGAATCATCTCAAAGTTCTGGCTCATCCCAAATCATTATTAAGTAAATTTTGTGTCTTAAATGCTACAAGTTGTTGTTGGTCGATGTCATACTGCATTGATTCTTAGCGACTAGTTCGTCAAAAAATTGACTCGTACGACTTCGGGCTATGTAAACTTTAAAAGCCAACGCAGGGATGCTATTTTGACAAGTTTGAGAAGATAAACACTGAATCGAAGGTCTGAAAAAAGCGTTGGAAAAAGTGCGTTTTATCGCACGGATTACTTTGAAGGAGATGAAGTTGATTTAGAAGAATGAAAAAATAATTTACATTTATAAACAAATGTATTATACTTTTTGAACAGAGTATTACATACGTTTATTAAGTACATATATGATAATATAACATAATGAGAACAATAAAGTATGAAATTATATTGAGAAACATGTGCGTTTTATGTAATATGAGGTGACATTGCCTTTGGTCTTGACCGGAATTATCTTTTAAATAAGCACCACTATTAGCAAGTGGAAAATTTGTTTATTTCAATAGCGTTAAGTTATAATTGACTTAAGTGAATTGTAAGTAAAGCAATGACAGACGCTATTAAGTTGTTAAAGCAATCTAATTTCCTCATTAATTTTAATTTTGTTTGTGACAAACAGAGTTGGGAATTTTTCTCTAACTGCGTCAATAGTATCATTACGTGATACGTTAATAAGTTTTGAATCAACGTGTAATTTTTTTTTAATATACATAAATTACGCGAAAGCACTTGAAGAGGAAGCCACTAAGGAGGGTTTCAAGATCAACACTAAAAAAACCGAGTACCTTCACATGAAACGATACAAGAATAAGCGTGTTCAACGAGATGACCTTCATGTCGGAAACGTTTCATATGCGGGAGTGGCGAAGTTCCGGTATCTAGGCTGCACCATAACGGATGACAACACCAGAGAAGAGAAGATCGATATTCAGAACTCGCTGAGATGCAGTGCAGCACTTCACAAGGTTCTAGTGTCTAGGCTCCTAAGCAGAAGTACAAAAGTCCTATTGCTGTGAAGCTTGGACGCTAACTTTGAAAGAAGAACAAAAACTGCTAGTGACGGAACGCAAAATCATGAGGAAGATCTTGGGACCAGCGAGAAATCAAGACGGGTCTTGGAGGCTCCGAAAGAATGCCGAAATTGAGACTTTAGTAGCACAGCCAAATATCATTGGCGAATATGAAACTCAACGAATCCGCTGGCTTGGTCACTTGGAGCGAATGGGATCGGATCGGAGCGTGAAGGTGGCGTCCCTGGAAAAACCGAGGGGTCGAAGACCAGTGGGTAGACCAAGGTATCGCTGTATCGATCGCGTTGAGGCAGACTTGCGCGAATTGAATGTCAACCAATGGCAGACGATGGCGCAAGATAGAGGAAAGTGGAAGTCTCTCGCTTCGGAGGTCAAGACCCACTTTGGGTCACTAAGCCAGCGGAGTAAGTATACATAAATTACAAGGAGCCGGTGGATGCGGTATGAGTGTGTCCTCTACCAGATGGACCGGAGACATCTTCTTTTCAGCCAATGGACACTTACTGCCTCCCCCAAATCCAGCGACTTTCCGCAACCTTAAATATTTCGTCGGTCGACCTAGTAGGAAATCTATTCACGCCATGTCTGTCGACTTGTAGTGGCCACTCGAGAATTTTTCTCTACCAGATTTTCTTCTCTACCAAATGCGACTTCAGACGAGTAATTCTTATAGCTATGCCGATGAACTTAGTTCATCTTGATCAGCGAAACTCCAAGCATAGCCTACTCCATTCCTTTTTGGACTTACCTATAGCCTTCTTGTGAAACCCATCGAGATACTTAAGGTTTTTTATAGCCCCGTTATTGGAGCCTCTCGTTCAACCATAGATAGAATTTATAATCTTTTCAGTTTGAGTTCTTATTTTGTCTTTCTCTATTCTTTATTCTTACTTTTCACTCTTTATCATTTTCCATATAAATTCCAAATGTCGAATTTCTTTCATCTTTCAAAACGTAATAATGAAATATATAATAGTAAATTATAATAAAATAATGGACATAGAATGTAATTTAGATGAACATAACGAGTTTTAAAATATAGATCAAAACTATTTATTTAAAATTGTTACAGTATTTTCGAGGGAAGGCGAAAGAATAGAGACAATGTACGATAGGTAAGGTAGGTATGAAAAGGAATAGAAGAGAATGAGAAAGACAAAATAGGAATGAATGTAAGATTTTAAGAATGACAAAAGAAGACCGTTGAAATAACAAATGTGAAAAATACATAGTAAATATTGTTGCTTATATATGGGATTGAAGCAAGATTCTTCAAGAATTGAAGCCATAAATATATGATAAGCAGTGAAATGGTTTACAGTATGACTATTGAACAGGAATGGAAGGTTGTGATGATTAGTTACCATCATGTATGGTGACCGTATGACTTTCAGACGAGTTTTCAGAGATATCACTATACGGCGTTATTTTATCTATCGCAATTTATTTCGCAACAACTATCTCAACTCGTTCCGCCACTGTCCAGTTACCAGTTCAACATTTCTAACTGGGTGAAGGTCGAACACAGAGCACTGGTTGGTCAGCTGATGGTTTGCGCAAGAGTCGCAGGTGTGCGAGTGGGTTTGTCCACCGACCGACAGCGATACAGTTGAAATTTAAACTAATCGATGATCATGGGTAAACATTTCATTACTTCCTCCATTTGTATAATTTATTTTTGATTAAATGTGTTTAAGTAATATCTAGGTATGAAAGAAGGTCTAGGAACAACAGTAACAAGTTCTTTTCATCAGCCATTTATTCATGGACAGAACGAGAACACAACGTCACAACTATCATACATTTTATTATAAAAACATGTATTTATATACCTATATTACACCTAATTAACATAGAACTAAGTTTTTCTTTAATATTAGGATCTATTTTCCATATACATCAGCGCCTGTGCCTTTGATTTTTTTTTGGTCACGTTATGACATGTTACAGTGTTCACTCTATTAATATATTTTAACAACGTCCAGTTTTTAAATTACCGTCTCGTGCGACCACTTCCTCATCTCTCCATATTGGCATCCACAGGTTGCTTATAAAATTAAAAGCGTATCTATTCTAAATTTAAATTTCACACAAAATTAACGTCAATTTAAAAATATCTATATAGAGAATTGCATCTGCGTTGGAAAGATTTATGTAATGAGACACTTTTATGTCCTTTAATCTGAAAACCTTCTTAAATGTCATATTAAAATGGACATGATTTATACATAGTTACATTTAACATGTAAACACATATATACACAGGTTTTTTTTTTTTTTTTTTTTTTTTTTTTTTTTTTTTTTATAGAGGTTTAAAAATACCTTTACGTATCATAGGGCCTGATGTTGGTGCCCCGTATGTCGGACTCGATCTAGATCAATACCGACTAAAAACAATCCTCTCTCTTCGGTATCCCTGGTCCCCACGGCATGGCCGTTAGGCATTACTTCGCGGGGGGGATTTAGCCGCAGCTTTCTCTGATAGAGTGGCTGTTCAGGCCAACTTCCTCCGCTCTTGCTCTATTTTACGCAACTCCTTTAGCACCGTCGTACAGTACGCGCTCGTAAGTTCCCAGGCCGAAGGCGAGGATAGCACCTTCTGGACCCTCCTCATCAACCCTCTCCTGGAGGAGGTGGCAAAGACCGGGACACACTGCCAGGCGTTCGCAGATGACGTCGTGCTGGTCTTCTCGGGGCAGAAGGCCCAGGACATCTCGAGTCGGGCCAACGCCGTTCTCGCCCATGTTCATGAGTGGGGGGTCAGGAATAAGCTGAGGTTCGCACCACACAAAACCAAGGTGATGGTGCTAACCAACAAGCTAAAGTTCGACTACCCATTACTGAGCATGGGAGGTGAGCCGCTTGGACGGACTGGGGAGGTCCGGATACTAGGCCTCACAGTTGACGATAGGCTCACGTTCAACAGTCACGTGAAGAACGTGAGCAAGAAGGCACAGGGCCTCTATCGTCAGCTGTGCAGGGCTGCGAAGGTATCTTGGGGTCTGAACTCGGAGGTGATCAGAACGATGTATCTGGCGGTGCTGGAGCCGACGATTTTGTATGCAGCGAGTGCATGGGCGCCGGCGGCTAGGAAGCTGCTGGTCCGCAGGCAGTTGGGCGCGGTCCAGCGGGGCTTCGCGCAGAAGATCGCGAGGACCCACAGGACCGCGTCCCTGCACTCGGCCCTTATACTTGCCGGGTTGCTTCCCCTGGACCTTCGGGTCCAAGAAGCAGCCCGCTTATTTGAAATAAGAAAGGGTCATTCCCGGCAGGTGGTAAAGGACCGAGACCTGGAGGTACCGGTCAGCTACCTGAGACTACCACACCCGTCTGGTCAAGTTGGTGTGGAGTTCTCCTGTCTGGGGGAAAGTGCGGAGGAAGTCCGACTTGCCACCGCGGCTGCCGATCTGGTAATTTATACCGACGGCAGCCGCATAGAGGATAAGGTGGGTGCGGCGTTCTGCGTCAAGCGGGGCGCCGTAGAGTCATACACAAAGAAACTCAAGTTGGGCAACTTCTGCACCGTATACCAGGCAGAGCTGCTGGCTCTAGCTGAGGCAACAGGGTACGCGGCCGGCGAGTCGGCGCAAGTCTGTGCCGTACTGAGCGACTCGCGGTCCGCTCTCGAAACTGTCGCAAGATCGGACACCCTCCATCCCTTAGCGTTAAGAGTGAAGGAGAATGTAATGAAAGCGAGAGAGAAAGGGAAGGATGTAAGGTTGTTCTGGGTGAAAGCGCACGCGGGGATGGAGGGGAACGAGAGGGCGGACCAGCTGGCCAAGGAAGCGGCCCTGAAGAGTAAAAGACGACCAGAGTACGAGAGATGCCCTGTTTCATTCGTCAAGCGGCAACTGAGACTGGAGTCGCTCGACGAATGGAACAGGAGGTATGTGGAAGGAACGACGGCTTCGGTAACGAGGATGTTTTTCCCGGACGCCGTCTCAGCCTACCGCGTGCTCCGCAGCATCGAGGTGGACGCGGTCTCGGCCCAGCTCTTCACGGGGCACGGGGGGTTCTCTGAGTACCTTCATAGGTTCAAGCTCAAGGAGGACCCCTCGTGCTTCTGTGAACCGGGCGTGGACCAGACCGTGATCCACCTTGTGGCCCGGTGTCCCGCATTCGGGGGACTCCGGTTCGGCTTCGAGTGCCGGTCTGGGGTTCAAATCAGGGAGGAGTCAATAGCCTCCCTGATAGGCGGAGAATACCAGCAAGATTTCATAACCCTCTGCAAAGAAATAGTTAAAAGAACAATAGAAATAAATAAAAGACAAACATAAGTAAGTAACAAAGCGACAATAAAATGGGAAAAAATTAAGAAATAAGACTGTGATAAATAAAAAATAATTATAAAATAAGAAATCCAAATGTAAATAAAAAGATAAAAATGTAATTATTAATAAGAAAAGAGGGAAGAATGAAAGCTGAATAGGGCGAATGAGAAAGAAAGATGAATTGTGGAATGAAAGATAGAAAATAGAATGAAAGAAATGACATTATAAGGAAAGAAAGAAGAGAAAGAAAATAATAAGAAATGTGAAAAATTATATTGATACAAAAGACCCTGTCCCAAACTAGATAGGGGTACGAATTTAAAAAAAAAAAAAAAAAAAAAAAAAAAAAAAAAAAAAAAGGCGAGGATAGCATTGTAGCTATCAGAGTTTCAGGATAGATTTTGCATCCTACACCTTCTTCCCAAGACCTCCTGGCTTCGTTAAATCGGGGGCAGACGAAAAAGACATGCTCTGCATCTTCAATCATTCCGACACAATTAGGACAGTCAGGGGAATCTTCGTATTTGAACCTATGGAGATACGCTCGGTAACAGCCATGGCCGGATATCATCTGAGTCAGGTAGTAGTTCAACTCTCCATGATCTCGGTTCACCCATGACTCTAGGTTTGGTATAAGCTTACGCGTCCATTTTCCTTTCGTCGACTTATCCCAGGACGATTGCCACTGTTGCAAGCTTTTCAGTCCTCCCCGAATTCTAAGTTCAGCTGAAGTTGGGTCTGATTTGCTTTTTTTGCTACGGTACAGATCAGTTCTTTCGCCTGCAAGATGCGCAACAGGAACCATACCTGCTATCACGCATGCCGCATCCTCCGATACTGTACGAAAGGCGCTAGCTACCCGTAGAGTGCTGACTCTATAAACAGAGGCGATTTTCCGTCGGGACTCCTGTTTGCTCAGTGCGTCGGACCATATGGGTACTCCGTACATAAGCACTGACGTAGTCACCGACGCTAATAACTTCCTTCTGTTTTGCTTGGGACCTCCGACATTAGGCATGAGTCGGCAGAGTTTAGCTGTCACCAGAGACGCTTTCGCTGCTGCTCTCTCAGCCTGATCTTTAAAGTTTAGCCTATGGTCGATCATTACTCCTAGGTACCGTATAGCTGGTTGAGTTGCGATTTCACAGCTGCCGACATTGAGTGTGATGGTCTCCGCAACTCTCCTGCCAGTAATGAGCACTGCTTCCGTCTTCTGCTCAGCCAGTTCTAGTCCGACTGACCTCATCCACAGGGTGATTACTTGGAAGGATCTTTCAAATGCCCACTTCACTTCCTCCACGTGTTTCGCTACTATAACGACTGCTAGATCATCAGCGAATGCGACGAGTTTAGTTTCGCTGGGTAGATGTTTCTTTAGGAGTCCATCGTACATAGCGTTCCACAAAAGTGGCCCTAGTACTGACCCCTGTGGGACGCCTCCGGTGACTTTGTACTCCTCCGTCCCGATTTCCGTAGTGTATATGAGGACCCTATCAGAGAAGTAACTAGCGACTATTTTACGTAGGTATAGAGGTACATTCAGTGAGCTAAGTGCCCCCATGATGACCTCCCATTTTGCTGAGTTAAAGGCGTTTTTAATGTCCAAGGTGGCAACCAGGCAGTATTTTATCGAGCCTCTCTTCCATCTTTTCCCAGACACTGCTAGTTTTGCTATATTGACTACTTGCTCTATAGCGTCTAGCGTAGACCGGCCTTTTCTGAACCCATACTGTGAGTTAGCTAGGTGGGGTTCAACTGCTGCTTCGATCCTGCTGTGGATAATACGTTCTAGTATTTTCCCCGCAGTATCCAGCATACAGAGGGGCCGGTATGACGATGGCTCGTCTGGTGGCTTCTTACCTTTAGGGAGAAGTACCAGTCTCTGTCGTTTCCACGCGGTAGGAAAGGTCCCTTCCAGTAAGCAGCTATTGTAGGCCTCCAAGAAGACTCCTGGTGTTGCTACAATAGCTTGCTTAAGAGCTACGTTGGGGATCCCATCCGGTCCCGGAGCTTTGTTGTTTCCAACCCTACCGCATGCTACCATTAGCTCCTTCTCGGTAATAGGGGGGATTTCATTCGGATCCACAATCCCTAGTTGAAAGGAGGAATATACACAGGTATGTTTGTATATATGTGTGTATATGGTAATGTATATGTTTATATATATGTACACGCTTAACTGCCCTCTTCTTTATGTCTCTCATCTGGTCCCAAAGGTTGTATGGTAGAGATCACTTCGAGCGATAACACTGCCTCTTGTACCTTTATATAATATGTTCATTTTTTATTTTTGTTTATTATTACTTACAATGAAGTGTAAATAAATAAATAAATCTTTTTCGACAGATTAGTTTAATGCTACTGTTTGAACAAGATACGTCGTTGTGAAAATCATTTCACAAGTCGACCTTCTGATTTCATCTCCGCAGTGGTCAGCCTTGACAAATATGTCCCTCCCTAAACTTTCGGGTCACTGTCACTGTGAAATTTCTCATCACCCGACGCCAACGGCCTTCGCGATCCGAGTTTACTAAATTTAGATTCATCTAAAAAAAAAACTATCTAGTATTTATGCTCTGTTAAATTTTGACTGCTTACAACTTATATAAATTATTGCTTCTATCGGCCTTGCTCTGATTTGAACTGAGCTATTGACCTAACAATATTTACTTACAAAACTTTTACCATTACGCCAGTTTTATATTTTCCAAATTAGTTACATATATTTGGGATAGTTTACAAAGGATATAGCAAAGGCGATTTAAATTTAACAACATTTTTTTTATAACTTTGCAACTCAAAAAAAAAAATCAAAATTCAAAATATATTTAATCAAGTAAGCATTTATAGTAATTCAAAAGCGAAAATTTTATATCTCGTATTTACAAATAAGAATTTAATTTATTGTGTATATATAATATTTTATTAAATATGTAATGGGGAGCAACTGTCATAGTACCAATTTCTTATATATCTCTCTCTCTCTCTCTCGGAATCCTTCATGTATATATATAAAAATATGTATGTATGTATATATATATATCAAGTTTAATTATATATTCATATCTTGTATAATGAGCAGGCATATTCAATTTCAAGATTTTTGTTTTTCTTATAGATTCAATTAGGCTAACAGTTTTTTATTATATGTATAAAATATATATATAAAGTGTTTTATTAGGAAGCAGTGCCGACATTAACTTTCCTGTGCGTATATATATATATATATATATAAGTTTATGAAGAAATCTTTTACTGCTGTCGTGTGGAATGAGCTACCAGAACTAGTAATATGCGCTAAATTGCTGTCAGCTTTTAAAAATTTTATGTAATACCTTTTCTATGTAAATTTGCATATATTTATATGTATATGTGTATATATATGTGTGTAAGCAGTAAATTATGTATTTGTATGTATATACACACTAATCTGCCATTTCTTTCATATCTCTCTTCTTCATCCAAAGGTTGTCTGGTAGAGATCGCGTCGAGCGAAAACCGCCTCTTGTACCTCTTTACAAATTGTTTATTTTCTAATTATTATCTATAGTGTATAATAAAGTGTAAATAAATAAATAATAAAATCCAAATATATAGTACATAAATAAAAAGTATATTACACCCGGGAGAATTTTTTTAAATGACGTCATTTGTTCATAAAAATATCCAGGTCAAGCAATCTATGTTAACAGTTCAAGTTGGAAATAAGCCTCGCCGTGGAAGATTTGCTTTCGAGATTAATACTTTAAAAAAAAAATTAAGGTTGTATACATTCAGAGAGAACATATTATAATGCACTGAACAGATGGTCGCAAGGGTTTTAAGACTTTGAAGTGAAGACCACACATTGACAAACCTAGACGGTCCACCTATATAAGATGGACAGGCGATCTCAAGGACTTCATCCAAGTTTACGCCCAGCTGTGGACGACGATGATGGGAATGTTATATCCAGTTGAGAGCGATGCGACAATGTGTTAGTTTTTAAAATAGAAAAACCTTCTCTCGTTTAAACATAAGGTTTAATACAGTAATATCGGAGTTGGACATTTTTGTGACTGGAAATGCTTTTATAAATAGAATTCGTAAATACGATTCCTAAATCATTTACTTTAGTTTCCTATCTTTCTATAATAACATATCTAAAGTATAAATTATTGTCTATCATTCACTCAACATGTAACATGTCGTTCGTGTTTTGTTTACTATTTTATTTAGTTACTGACTTTGACCGCGCACATAAAAAATATAATTTATTTTGTTTTATACTTCGCTTTAGAAGTTTTCTAAAATAAAAGTAGCCTATATTACTCATTATTACATAACCTACCTGCTATATAAGTCCCGTCAAAATAGGCACAGCCATTTCAGAGATAATCCGTAACTAACAGACATATAGACAGACAAAAATAAAAATATACACACACACACACATACACACATATATATATAAATATAAATATGTGTGTGTGTGTGTGTGTGTGTCTGTGTGTGTATGCGTATGTAATGACAAAATGACGCTTACATAAAAGAAAACTGTCTGTTTGTGCTGCTATATATATATATATATATATATATATATATATATATATATTCATATGTATGTAATAAAAAGCGTTTATTTTAATATTACAAACAGACACTTTTATTTTATATACTGAAATATGTTACATTACTTAATTTTTACTTTGGAAAGCGACAGTCATATTACTTCTGACAGTATAAAATCTACAAGAAAAGACAGGAAAAAAAATTTAACAATTTTTTCTTAATATATTATCATTGCGTCATTTATGATTTCTAAAACCGTTGATTTTTTTGGATAGGATGAACTATACAATAGACAGAAAATCAGATATACATCACTATTTTAAGTTTATTTTATATCCAGAACCAATGGATGTATAACAAACGCCTTACGGATTATTATGAGCTATGATTCACGCAAACGTACCGAGTGTCGGCCGAGCGTACAGAATTGTACAAACACTATTGGGCAACCGATTCAAAGAACGAATAGTAGCCGACACGCAACTCGTGCCGTGTTGCAATCCAGTATCCTGATAGGAAATCTAGTTTTTTTTTTATTAATACACCTGTTTTTATACAGTCCTAGTAACTTTGAAGTGAAACGTATGATTTCGTAACATAAAATCTCCTTTGTTTATATGAACATTGATGATTCGATTGTAGCTTGTTCCTCTGCATTAGAACTACAGTTATATTGGCAGCATTTTAAAAGGCTTAATATGATTCTGATTCTTCTCATGACGTCCTAACTCGTTCCACAACGTGGAACAAACCAGGTGAGGATCTAAATCCCACCTTGGATCACCAAGTGACCCACGTTGGCGTCCCATGCGGCATAGACAACGACATTACTCATCTCTACCAGGGTAGAGCGGTTTGCTATGCGCTTCATCAGATCCTTTCGTTCCGTGAAAGCATCAATGAAGCTTTAAAAGCCTCCGGACTGTTAGCACTAACTTCAACCGAAAAAAAAGAATTCTTTGTAGATAACAATATAAATAAATTACAGTTATATATAATAAAATATGTTTTTATTTCGACGCCATGTTTGTTTACTTTTGACAGTTGGTTTTATTGGTTTACATGAGGTAGAGAATTTTTTGTTAGTGTAGTTTTTTTTTTCTATTTTTGTCTCTATAAGAAACATTTTTTTTTCATACCCCCTTTTTCTAGAACCTTTCGTTCCTTTTACATATTTTTTTCGTTTTTTTTTTAATTTCTCTTTTTTCTTTCATACTTTTCAAGCTATTTTATTATTCCTCTGTCTTTCCTTATAATATCTATTATTCAAACATGGCCATTCATGCTTCACCTTCATTCCTAAGCTATTAGTTTGTTTCTATTACATTTCTCATGTTTATATTATATTTTTTTGTTTTTATTTTATCATAGGAGTACAATATCACTGGATTTACTTTTTAGTTTAATTTATTTCTTTTATAACGTCACAATGACTATTTATTATTTCTTATTTCTCTCGATTGATATTTTATATTTTATGACTTAAATACTTTTATTGATTGTTTACTGAATTATCTTCCTATAGTATATCAAGAACGTGGGGCGAGACTTATAACCCACCAGGGAGGCGATGCTATCAATCTCTATACGCTTCTCTAGCTCTGTCCCGTAGACAGACCGAACACCCCCAAATAAAGGACAGACGGTGACTAGATGCACCACGATCTGGTAAGAAACCTATTCAAACTATAACTAAATCGTAAAAATATAATTACGAATTGATCTATTCATTCTCGAGTTCAACGCTTACAAACTACGATCTTTTTTATTTATTTTCATATTCAGAGAGCTATTCTAAAATTAATATGAGTTTTTACTTTATAAGGATAACCAATACTTGCTAGAGTAACAGACAGTATGACAACGGAGAGGGCTATGCTTGAAGTTTCGCTGCAAGATTAAAAAGAAGAGAGGTACTCCACAGGAGAATTAAAGTCACCGAAGTAACTCGACAAATTGCCGTGGAAGTGGACGATGCATTTCGCTCGAGAAACCCACGGCAGTTGGGACTGAAAGGCTTTCCGGTAGACGCAGCGCCTACGCTACCACGCAGGCCACATAGGGGGCCTTAAAGTAAGGGAAGTCGCTCAATGCGGTCAGTACAAGACTGGATATTGTAGCTGTCTTTGGAGGGGGCCTGTATCTTGTAGTGGGTGTCTATCAGATAAAATGAATGAAAAAGAATAGATATTTCCGGTCTTTCCCCTTGAAAAACAAATCTTTATCCAATATATTTTAATAAATACAAAAAAAATAACTCACCTACTAAATTCGTGATGGTAAAAAAAAATTACTTGATACTTAAGTAGAGTAAGTAAACTATTTCAGAGTGCTTTATTTACAACTAAGTGATCGCCACAATCGTCACAGACTGCGACGAGCATTAGACAGCAGAACTCATATATTTTAAGACCAGTAAACACATTTTGCAGTGTTTCAATTGTACACAGAGTACAACATCAAACAGACACGGCTATTTGTAAATAAGATATTTGGTTACAGATGTAAAAGCTTTTGAACTGTAAATATATTACACTGTATTGGAGATGCTTTCTAAAAATTAATTGTTACAACAATTATAAATAACTTAATGATGATATAGTAAGAATTTTCTTTTAAAATAGTTTACTATATGTCCATGCAGACTTTGAACAAAGAAATGCCAAAAGTTACTGGCCTTTTGTGTTCCAATAGAAAAAAAAAATAAATCAAATTCAAAATATCTTTATTCAAGTAGGCATTTACAAACACTTTTGAATCGTCAATTATTTTAACATTAATTCATATGTTAGTGATATTGATATATTTTCGTGCTCTCTCGTATCTTTTAAAAGACAATTTCGTTCGAAATTATTGAGTACATACAATACAATTTAAACCATAATATAAATATATAAACAAACATAATATAAATATATAAACCATAATCTCTGATCCCTGTTTAGTAATGTTTTAATTTGTTTTCTCATTGTTTGACTATAAATCATTATACGAGTATGTTCTCAATGAGATAGTTATAAGGTAACAATTGTAACTAATTTTATATTTCTAAGCTTCTAAATTTGTACTTTCTTACTGCCTTTTGTTACTGTTTATGGAGGTGAACAGTAACAAAAGGCAGTAAGAATTTTATAATTAATTTATTGGAGAATAAAGTAAATAAACAACATTATAAGTAGTAAGTACCACCGGTTGAAGACGCTCTGTTGAGAAAAGCCCGCCAGAAATTCAACAGTTGCTCTTTTAACCCTTAAATGGACGATTTTTTTTTCACGTTTGAAAAAAATATATTTGTTAATAGACATGTATTACAGCGTAGGAAAAATGATTAAAAAAATCTAGACATGAATTTACTATACTTTTTTTGCAATAATGTGAATGTTGTTTATAAACTACATTGCGCATTTATTGAGATTTTGCAAGTATGGGTAAAATAAGAGTAGATATTGTTTTTGAGAAGTATTTATTTATGCTTCATTATGATATTTATAAAAACAATTGCTTTTTTTCGTATCATATAAAGATACACAACATTTTTGGCAACTTTTGAATATAAAGCCTGAACATTTTGGGAATTTGCACCTGCTACTGCTTATCCAGTCAAACTGCCCAATGACATGTCTGATCTAATCTGACGTCTTTCAAAGGAATTGCTTGAGCTAGTCTTCGGAAATTCTTCATTACAAGTTCTCTTTGTATAGTGCTCCCACTAGGTCGACCATGTTTAGCGCCATTTGCAGTAGTAGATTTGTATCTGGGCTGCGTATAAGTTACTTTGTTCTACATTTTTATTTTTAGATCTGATGTAAAATAAAATGTAAAAAAAAACATTCAGCGTGTTACAAGACATCAATGCTTCTGTTATCTGAGTTTCTCTCCTAAAAATAAGGCTGTCTTCAGCAGTAACAAGGTTTCGTTTTCGCCAAACCAGAGGTCGTCTAGGAATCCCTTGTGATTTACTCTGGGGTGCTGCTTCTTCGGCTTCCAAAATAGGAGGGTTTGGCATATTTTCATCGTTGTCAATAACGAGAAGAGGATCAGCATCCACTTCATCAGGCTGGGCATTTTCACCGTCATCACTATATTCAAGGTCTCGAAGAACATCTCGAGCGATTTGATAATAGTGACTATCATCCTCTACTTCGGAGTCTCACCCGTCTAAGCCATCTTCTGAATCTTCAAGAGTTTCTAAATACTTTGTAATTTTGCTTTCTAGTAATCGCGGCATGGTAAAAACCATAAGAAAAATCCTTCACCAAACATGCATTTATTTAGCAGGCAATGCGCATTGTAGTTTTCCTACAACATACCAGATTTCACCCTATTCGACTGTAGCATCAAGTGATTTTCAATGTTTTACAACGTAAACATGTAATTGAAGATATAATCAAGCAAATAAAAATATATTATATACTTACATGATATTTTATCAGTCCAAACACAGCTATAAAACTTAGTTTCGCGCCACTAGAAAAGTTTTCTTCAAAATGACATTTGAAATTAACTTATTTTCAATGCTTATAAACAATGGATAGTGCTAACATTCAAAAAATGTACAGAATTAGTTCACAAATAAGAACTAGTTGTCAAATTTAACAAAAAATTAAAAGAAGGTCAATTTTATCTGTGGTTTTTAGTATGTTGTTTAAAAACAACAATACGCATTTAAGGGTTAAGTGAAAACTAAGAATTTTTCATGTTACGTATTTCAGAGTAATATCTTTATATATGGTAATTAGAATTAGTGTAAAAGTTTTTAAGCTTTTTGCTCTTAAATATTTTATTGTATGTTATTATATATATCTCATTTCGTCGTCAAAATTAAAATAAATAAGTAAAAGAAATTGGTTTGTCTATGCCATATTTTTATCACCTTTCGCTATTTATTTGTGTATGTTAGTAATAAAAATTTAAACAATGTTATGTCTGGTAGATGCATTACTCTGTAAAGCAATTTGTACAGACAATGATATATTTTTTTTAGTTTTTGACGTAAGCTCTTTGATTTATGTTATTCCCGAAATGACGCGAAGATGTCAAACACTTTTTTGGATAATTTTAAATTGAATAAAGGCAACTTTTTGCAAATTAGTTCAATGAATTGTAGTGAAATGTCGTCATTGGATACGTCTTTATTATTGAATACAAGATGCGTAAAACTGAAAATATTTTTTTCATATGGTACCTTAGTCAATAGTTTTTGATTCAGTATTACTTAAGAGAATAAATCAATTTGATATTAAGTTTCATTTATGTGTTAATATCTGTTTTTAGGCGACACTCTTTGATTTTTTTTTGTTGATGTTATGGCTGCTAGCCTTAAGGCTTTTAAAGCCTCATCTAAACTGAGTTCACGGATCGGAAGGGTCCATGAACTTATAAACTAGAAAACTAAAGCTGGTAGGGCGCCTACCAATTACACGGTGATGTTCGCACGTAACAAAGGCTCTTATGAGTAGAGCTTTGTTGGGATATGTTGATGTGTGCTTGCGGGTTGGGACGGCAGCGTGGACCTCAGGCGATCCGAGGAGGGATCCGGATCCAACCTTGGTCCGCCCACACTGTTCGCGGTTAGGGAGCGGGCGGTCGCTCTTTAAAAACGGGTAGGCGATACTCATTTATCGTTATTTATCAGTCAGTTCTATCAATTACGTACAACATATTATATATGATATTAAAATAAAAAGGTATTTTACAATTTAAAAATAAATTGCGCATACAGCTCACTTTTAGAATCCGCAAAAAAGAGTATTATTTAAATAGACAGTGTTGTTACGGTGTTGACATATAGTACAATGTTAATACCTCTTCTCTGTCGTTGGAAAAATGTTTTGAACAACGTCTATCACGTTGTGCTCTTTGTACGATTTCTATAAAAGTTGATGCTGTTAGCACGGAGGCTTTTACAGCTTCATCGGAACTAAGTTCCCGGAGCGGAAGGGTCCGTGAACTTAAAAATAAAACAGAAGCTGAAAAGACGTATTCCAGTTGTACAAAGTCGTTCGCACGTAGTAAATCGCTCTACCCGAGTAGAGCTGTGTAGTGTTGATGTTGTGTATATGCTTGGGACGGCAGCGTAGACCACAAGCGAGCGTAGGATGGATCCGAATTCTTCCTGTTTTTAATAAAATATCCATACTCATAGCCTTCTTAAGGACAATAATTGTCCTGCGATCTAGTAGAAGAACTATATTATCGAACAGTATATTTAACTTTATAAACAACGATCACTTACAAAAATAAATTTTCTATATTCGTTTCTTTTGGGTTACGTTTGATGGTTAAATGTTTAACAGATTGGGGTAGGTATTTCAATTTACTCTATGGTTTGTATGCAAAAAGAAACGTATGGTTTCTTCTATTTTCTTCGCACAAACTTTGACTTTTTATCTTTCTCAATAAGAGTATAAATAAATCGCTGAATTGATTGAACGGTTTTCGATTTATGCGCTCAGGATCATTTATCGAATAATACCTTACATAGATAATTATATATAAATATATGTAAAAGTTTTAAAGTTGTGAATGTATAGTTCTTTTACTAATATTCTTAATATATAATACACTCTATCCACAATATTATAGTTTCAAAAATAATAAATAACATAATGATGATATATTAAGAAAAACTTTTAGACAAAAATCTCATTACTATATATTAAAATTTAATTATTGTTTACTATCTGTCCATGTCCAATCATGCGGAAGATCTTGGGACCAGCAAGAAATCAAGACGGATCTTGGAGGCTCCGAAAGAATGCCGAAATTGAGACTTTAGTAGCACAGCCAAATATCATTGGCGAATATAAAGCTCAACGAATCCGCTGGTTTGGTCACTTGGAGCGAATGGGATCGGATTGGAGCGTAAAGGTAGCGTACCTGGAAAAACCGAGGGGTCGAAGACCAGTGGGTAGACTCAGGTATTGCTGGATCGATCGCGTTGAGGCAGACTTGCGCGAATTGAATGTCAACCAATGGGTGACGATGGCGCAAGATAGAGGAAAGTGGAAGTCTCTCGCTTCGGAGGCCAAGACCCACTTTGGGTCACTGAGCCAGCGGAGTAAGTAAGTAAGTAAGTATCTGTCCATGTAGACATTGCGATGTAAGAAGTACTTGACCTCTTTTGTTCTAATAGAAAAAAAAAACTCGAAATAGTTTTAGAACGATCTCTTTATGTATTTTTGGTAAATGAGTTATGCATTCACCTCTTTTATAACTTATATATCTATCACCAAACACTCTGTAGAAGATTAATCTAGTAACTCTCTCACTTAGTTGTATTAAATGAATAATATGTGTTTGAGTTTCCATACAGTATACTTTTCAAAGTAATACAAACGTCGTCGATAATTGTACAAGATTTATAACATATATACACGTGAAACTGTTCACTCCATCCTTTTAGTAAGGCCGCCAAACTTCCTGCAATAATTTTATATTACATAATTTGCCAATAATAAGTCGCTTCCTTTCATTAGGAAATTCTATTGTGTACAGAGGAAACTAATATACTGGCGTATTACAAAATCGGAAATATCCTTCTCACTTTAGTTCGTCTCTTGACATGTAATGCTCTAATTTATTTTATTTATTATGAATCGTAAAGTAAATTAGAAATATTAAATAATATGGCAATAAATAAATGTAAGTAATAAAGTGATTGTGTTTTGTTTTTATTATTCATAGGCGAAGCGTTTGACCTCTGTATCGCCTGATGTTGAGCGATGACGAGGTCTATAATGCTACATGCTTGCCTAGAAGCAACCTATTCATTCTTATCTTGAAGACTTCTAAGTTATAATTGTCAAAGCGAAAATTCTTTCCGGACACCGTCTCAGCCTATCCCGTGTTCCGCAATATCGAGGTGGACGCGGTTTTGGTCCAGCTCTTGGGGGAGTTCTCCGAGTACCTTGACCAGTTTAAGCTCAAGGAGGACCTCTCGTGCTTCTGTGAACTCCGGGTCGACTCCGAATGCCGGTTAGGCAGTAAGGTTAGCGAGGAATCTATGGCCTCGCTAATCAAAGACAAGGAAGCAAGATCGACGTTCCTAAAAATGTGCAGAACGATTACGGAAAACGTGATAAAAAGAAACAAGAGTTGAGCTAAAATTAAATAAAAAATTAAATAAAATAATGCGTATAGAAATGTATACCTAGAATAGATTAAAAATGTGATATAGAATAAAAACGAAGAAATTGTAATAGTGTATGAGGAGAAGAAAGAATGGTATCGAATAAAAAGAAAAAGGGAAAGAAAGAAGAATTGCAGAAAGAAAGTAAATAAAGGAATGAAAGATCATAGGAGGAACAATAGATGAGCGCGAAAAAATATTAAATAAAAAAGTCCCTGTCCCACAATAGATAGGGGGCTACGAGGGGTCTCCATAGAAGAGGCTTTATAAAAAAAGTTATAATTGTCTGGAAACAATGACGACGGTAGGTTGTTTCACTCCTTGATTGTTCGCACTATAAAAGTGTTAGCAAAATGATTAGTGTGGGTGGAAGGAATTTTGACTTTAAAAGGATGTCGTGAATCCGGGCGTCTTGTTGTCCAATTGAAGAAAGTAGGTGGAGGAATGTTTTGGTGAAATTCTGGCGCATAATTTCCAAAATGCATGAGTTCATAGTAATGATACGCTACGTACGGCTTTTTTATGTTCGATTGGCATCAAGTTGTTTTATGTTACTCTTTGCTTAGTAAAAGAAGAGTTTTTTTACCTATCAGGTTTCATAAATATAAATATAGTATTTAATGGAATCAGGCGTTACCTCGCGGAAATCCATCCTAAGTAAGAAAAGGACCAATATTTAGCCACTTCCGCATATACAGTGGTAGTCGTGCAACAAAATGCACCGCCCGCCAGCCCGCTGATAAATGCGCATGCGGCAAACAATGCGAATTACACAACTGCCACCGTCAAATCACTCAACACGTGTTTCATCCCTCCACGGGATATCTTCAGGAGTTATGTTACACCAATTAGTGCCAAACACAGAGTGTGTGACAGTGAGTGTAGACTCTGTGTTTGGCACTAATAAGTTGAACGACTACGACTGCATGTGCGGAAGTGGCTAAATATTGGTCCTTTTCTCACATAAATATAGTAATTATAGATACTGAAGTAATGAAATCAATGTTATTTTCTATTATTATTTAGCTCTTTATCTTTTGGAAGTAAATTAAACCTATATACTTTACATAATGTAAGTTTGAACTAATTTTTTTTTTCATTTATAATAAAAGATATCATCACCAATATATCAGTCCATAGATTGCCCGTTGAAAGACTGTTGATGACCAGTTTTGCGCTGCCTATATCCCTCCACTTAGGTGGACGTTCTAGTGTTTTGGACTAAGCAACAAATTTTACACTTAATTTTTATTTAAATATAATAAGCATTTACTTACCGCGTACAACAGCTTAATACGGCAATGCTCGATGGTGGGTTATAAAGTCATGTTCTTCCTCCTCGGTAAGAACGCACTCCTCGAAGCACCAGAGTCCAGCTATCGCCAGCAGGATTGTGTACACCATGTAGTAGACTAGATAGATCAGAATATTGAGCAACATAGCGCTGGTGTTCACTGGCGATAGTTCTGTAACAATATAAAAATGAATCAGTTTATTGTGACCATATATTTATTTAAATAATATGCGCATGCATGAGACGAACGCCGGGAAGAGCCCAATTTGATACTATAATCCAGTGATTCATTCCCAAAGTGGTCTATACCGACCCCTAGGGGTCTATGACAACCTGCAAGGGGTCTAAGACAGCAAAAAAAAATTTGGGGGTTTATGAAATGAAAATGGAGGTCCACGATAGTGGATCTCAACACATACACTGATAGTACCTATTTACTTACATCATACTATCTTATAATATCAAAACATTTACATTATTTATGAAAGTACCTAAGAAGTAAAAAAATTATTGCTTATGTTATTTTATTTATAGTTTATTTTATGTTTATTTAATGTTACGTATATTTACATTACAGATACAAAATTTTATTTTGATTATGATGATATGAACATGTGTTTTTACTTAAGTTTTTAACACTAAACTTCACTACAATTAGAAATTTACAGGAAATCAATATCAGGTAAGTAGGGGGTCTACCCAACACGAAAAACATGGCAAGGGGTCTACGACATATAAAAATTTGGGGAACTCTGCTTGAGCGTTGAGTTTCCCTATCAACTTAAAGCAGCGGAATATAATAAACACTCTCATCTGTGAAGACCCCACGGCAAACTCAGACGTGTGTGTTTGAAAGTGCACGAGTGTGTCCAACTAGACCCGATTTCAGAAGACTTCACAACAAACACGGACAGGTTCCTTATTTTTGTGGTCACTTAAAATATAACCTTAATACTGTAATAGAGCTTTAGAATTTTTTGTTTAATATACTTTTTTAATTTATTACGTTACTCGCTGATACCGCGAATTCTTCCGCGTGAAATTTAATAGAAAAAAAGTTTTATTTTCGTTTAAGATATATTTTTTAAATTAAAGGTAGCCTAAGTTACTATTTATTACATTAGTTACCTGCCGGTATAAATCCCGTGAAAATCGGTCTAGCCATTTCAGAGATTATTCAGAACAAACAGACAAGAAGACAGACAAATATATAAACAAATGTAATTTTGTTGTATATATTCATATGCATGTAGTGAAAAAGCATTTATTTTGATATAACAAATAGACATACCAACTTTATTAATTTGTTTAAATAATTCAGAGACATTAAATTTTAGTTTATGTTTTAATACAGTATCCGGTTGCCCCACAAAAGATAAGGGTTATATTCGATTGGTGCTGGACTATCTAGCTTTTCCAGATTCTCCAGACACTTGGCTACCGGATCCAAAGTCTGTAATAAGGTACCACCAGCTCGGAACGCTGATATATAGAAGATCCAACTGAAAACTCTACAGTTGCTGTTTTAAATGAAATTTAACAATTTATAAAAACCATGCAAATGAGTCAACAAATCAAATTCTATAAATTGCTACCAATTAAAAACTCTTGAATGATGTAATGAGATTTATTTAATAATATACTTTAAGATTTTAGATTTAAACTTATAAAACGAAAGGTCTTAGATATCCCGTGGAACTTTATTATTAATTCATATAGTAATGAAGGATATGTTAACTGTTATTTAATATGTATTGAGAGGTAGTTGCTAGGACATAAATTTCTTTTGTAATACCGTTCAGGAAATCTATACTGTTTAGTTATAAACAGTCGGCGTAACTATTGTTTTAAAATAAATATATAAATAATTTCGACGCAATACACCGTAGTAATAAACCGTAAGAGAGAACGCTATGAAAATAACATAAAATCGGTAAAAAAACTTTTAAGTTAAATGGTTTTTTAAACGATTTTATTTGATACCCATATTGTGGTGGTTGTGGAAAAATATGTACCTAGTCCGTCATATTGGAACGATGTCCATCTTGAATTTTAAATTTTGACATAATCATCGTGTTTTACTAGTGTAGCCCTTTCATTTGATACCCATATTGAAGGGGTTAAGGAAAAATATGTAATCCGCTATTTTGTATCGGCGGCCATCTTAGATTTATAATGTTATTGATTTTATTATATTGTATTGTCATCTAAATTAAATGTGTGTACCAATTCAATCTGACAACGGGAAGGTGCTTAAATTTCAATTTCTAATTTTGACCCAAATAAATTCCGTACGGGTCGAACTAAATAAAACCGTTTAAAAATAAGAGTCGAGCTGTATTATCGTCTTACCTTTTTAACTTCAAATATGGCTGACCTGAGTTTGCCTGCCAGTCCTATGTGACTATTTCAACGCCCTCTATTTTGGAGACTTCTCGTTGTCCTAGCCATGCGTGGGGCATGGTCGTTACAACTCGTGCAAAGTCTTTTATATTTCCATTCTTTTATTTAACTTTTATCTTTCTTCCTTCACAATCTCTGTCTTTCTTTACATTAAAATCGTCACCTTTCTACCCTCATTTTCGTTTCTAGATCACAGTTTGTTACATAACATATATGACTATTATAAAAACACTTATTATTCATTACACGTTGTGTTTTATTACATGCAAACACAACACGATTTATTAAGGTTTTCCACTTGATCCGCAGTAAATTCAAGTTGACAATTTCCTCACTAACATCGTAAAACGTGATGGTAAGATTTATAACGAATGAAGTGATTTATAATTGAAAATAATTATTAACATTAGAACATTATTTATTAATACATTTGTCACATAAATACAAAGCTAATTAAATCATATAATAACGAAAAGTATTTATAAAATATTAAATCATTGAAATGAATTTCTATACAAAGGAATAAATAATATTGTAAAAGTGACCACAAATAAAAACCCCTTACAGTTTATTTAGCTTCTTTTAGATCGAGGCATGTTTGGAATCCTCGTATCATTAATTTCACAGATATTATATTGGAGTATTCGATATGATATAAGTTTCTATCTAATTGGCCTTTTTTAGTATTTTTTTTATATTTAGAAGTGGTTACCTTTATTCATCATAAGAACTTTTAACAGAACTCTTATTGATCGTCAACTTATTATCTATTTATTTTTTTAATCTATTTTATTTTTGACTCTGCTCTGCTTCGCAAGGTGTTATGGTTGCGGATAAGAAGCAGGAAGAAATTCCACAACGACACATATTTTAATAATGTTTAACATAGAATTATACATATACACTTTATCAGATATATTTAAATAAAAATAATCAGGCGCCATTACTGCCAAGGATTGTTATCGTTTAAATATTCGTTAATAATATACATATATATATATATATATATATATATATATAAGATAAGTTCACAGGAGGGAGGTAGCTAGTTGTATAATGCAATCACAGCCTGCGTCAGTTTATACGCGCATTACAATGTCATGGGAAATTATCATTGCATTGTTCAATAAACAGATACAGACTAGATCAGGGGTGTGCAACCTTTTTACGGGCCGCACATAATGTAACACTTATTAATAATAGATTAGGAAAATATACAGATTTTCATGTAAAATGAAAATAAGATAAAAACCGGAAAGCGGATATATTTGAAAATTTTTATTAGAAAAAATTGACACTTAAACGGTATAAGCATATAAACAATACTCACACAACAAGGTAATTATTAATAGAATGTTTTAGTTTAGAATTTACTACAATTTGATTATAATTAATTTTATAATAACTAATACTAGCTGATCCCGCAAACGTTGTTTTGCAAAAAAAAAAATGATATTTTCATTTACAAATAAAAAATAAGGGTTGACCGTATAGGGGTGAAAATTTATGGTTGTATGTATTCTTGTATGCTGTATCATAAAAAAATAAAAACAAAAAATTTCGTTAAAAAATAAAAAAAAATGTTTAAGTGTGAACAACCTTTATCACTTAGGGGTATAGAAAATAGATAGTAGCCGATTCTCAGACCTACTGAATAAGCATATAAAATTTGGTAAAAATCGGTCGAGCCGTTTCAGAGGAGTTCAAGTTTGAACACCGTGACACGAGAATTTTATATATTAGATATTAACCAAAGAAAGTCGATAAAGTTAATTCAATTTTAGAAATGCTTGTCGGGCTGCATAAACATGTTTAACGGGCCGCGTGTTATTCAACCCTGGACTAGATCATAGTTTACATGTTGTATCACCTGGACTAGCTGTTGAGTAGTCTGTACAACAAAATCGACAGGATGTTAAGTATGTAAGTATAAATAAATTTTAAGCATATAGTTCGTGATCACCACTAGATATGGACAGTACAGCTCTAATGGTTATTGGCTGCCCAAGTAATGAACATGTTACAATTTTTTTTTGTATTTACTTTCAAATGTATTTCATTCTATTTTATCTACCGATGAAGTATTATCTCATTGTTACAGAATTAAATATATTATGTCTAAATTGGCTATGATGAATTTATAGCATTTATCAAATTTATTACATTTATTGAATTTATCACATTTATTGTATTTATTACATTAACCCGTATCGTCTATAGAAATAGGATCTAACTTTCCATTTGAATGTTTGAAATATTATTGAAAGATAATACAATATTTATTTTGTTCTTTAAGTAACTAAAATCTGTATATATATGAAAATAAATGTTTGTCTGTATGCCCTTTATGGAATCGTAAACTATGGATTTTAACATATGATGATCTTCAGCAAAGTTGTTGTATATGAGCTTGCAAAGGTTTCTAAGTTAGTATGACTAATTTTAGACAGATGGCGCCACTGTAATTTCAATTAATTTATGTATGGCTGTGACAGTTCATGTCATTCCTACAAATTTATTTTACTTCGTAGCAACGCGCGCAGGGTGTAGGTAGTAAATTATAAATATAACTTACCACTTTTGTAAAACATAAATAGTCACACACAAAACGAAATTTATAAAGGAAGTCAAAATATTTTTGGAGCACTTTATGAATAAATCCTCTTAATAAAATAAAAATAGAAGAAATAAAGCGTAACGATAAAAATGTTACATTACAACTCGACAGTGTCTAGCGAAATGATTTAAAAATATTTAGTTAAGGTAAAACATATTCTGTCGTTTTACATACGACATGTGCCATTACATGTCTCAGAGTTTAAAGCAGATTGTAATCTATTTGTCATGAAATTTACCATGTACCAATTTATATATATATACTAGCTGATCCCGCAAACGTTGTTTTGCAAAAAAAAATAAAGTTTTTAATTAACAAATAAAAAATAAGGGTTAATCGTAGAGGCGTGAAAATTTAGGGTTGTATGTATTTTGGTATGCTGTATCATAATAAAATAAAAACCAAAAAATTTGTTTAAAAAAAAATTAGGGGCGGACCACCCTTATCACTTAGGAGTATGGAAAATAGATAGTAGCCGATTATCATACCTACTGAATACGAATATAAAATTTGGTAAAAATCGGTCGAGCCGTTTCAGAGGAGTTCAAGTTCGAACACCGTGACACGAGAATTTTAGATATTAGATATATATATATATACACATATACAGACATATGGTCTCAATGCTCGATGATCTCAGTAGAACCTCCGGACTAGTAGGCTTTAAAATAAACACGAATAAGGCGAAACTGATGTCTAATATGCATGTAGTGCCTGCTAAAGTAGTAGTCGGAGGTGCTACGCTCGAAGTTGTAGACGACTATATATACACCTGGGACAAACTGTCCAGCTTGGTCAGTTTGACATCGAAAAAGAGATCACTCGTCGAATCCAACTCTAATGCGTTTGGGAAGCTCGGAAACATCTTGTCTAAAATACCGATATGTTTGAAGACAAAGGTCTTTCATCGATGTGTGTTGACGGTGATGATATACGGATCCGAGATGTGGTCACTTACGACGGGCATCATAAGAAGGTATTCACTCAGAGAGCAATGGAGAGAGCTATGCTCGGAGTCTCGCTGCAAGATCGAATCAAAAATGAGAAAATCCGCAGAGGATTGGAAGTAGCCAAATTAGCTCAGCCGTTTGGCAGTTTGAAGTGGGAATGGGTAGGCCAAATGACACTCAAACGAGAAGACCTCTGGTTGCTTAGGGTTACTTTTTTAATTTTTATCTGACCTCGTTTTTGGGACTTCTTGTCTCTTTATCTTATTGTAGACAGAGACTCTTTAATTTTAATTTTTGTTTCAGTTTATTTTCTTCACAATGTATGATATTCTTCTTTACATTTTCTTTCATTTCCTTACCATTAATATATATTTCAGGAGGCTCAAAGTTCTAGCGCGAATATTACGGATCAGCGCCTCAAAAGACGTCTACCATCAAGGTGAAGGTTGTTGGAGGATGCTATATACAATTCCATGGTTTTATTGGAAATCTACAGAAGAAGCCTTTATCGAGCAGTGGACGTGTTACCGCTGAAATTATGATAATGATATTACATGTATATAAAAAAAAAATACTCTGTAATTTGATTTTATTGTACCGTATGTTCGTTTTAAGATTTTTTTTTCATTCAATACCAAAGTTTGTCTGTTTGAGATGACCTTGATTGTGTTTTGTACAACTGCTGCATAAATTGCTTTTTTTTTTCTTCTTTATAAATGAAGCATTTGACCTCTGTCTCGCCTGATGTTATGCGATGAGGTCTACAATGCTATATGCTTGCCTAGATGAAACCTATCTTGTCTTGAAGACTCCTTTATTATAATTGCCTGGAAGCAATGACACCGGCAGTTTGTTCCAATCCTTGCCTGCTTTTGAATTTCAAACGTGTAAGAATGTCGTGGATCCGTATGTCTTGTTGTCCGATGTAAGAAAGGAGATAGGAGAATTTTTTAGTATAATTCCAACATTAAAATATAGTCTGTTGAATATTAAATAATAATAAGTTTTAAGACAAATCATTATACTCAAGCTACTTGATATTTTTTAAACAGATAGTAGAAGACCTCGTATTATTTATTGAATGAACAATTCCTTTGTGAATCACAATGACATTACGACATAAATATAATTGACTAACACCGGAAAATGGCCGCTGAGGTCCTCGCCTGATTAATGGCGGAAGACGCGACTGACGGCAAACCATCATTATATCTAGATTAAGTAACATCGCACGGGTCATAACAAAGGATATTTAATTTTGAAGGTGAAGTAATTTTGTAATAAAAAAACGGTTCGTTGTTTGATTTCGCGTAGTCATCTATTTATTTATACTTTAAAATTATATGTTTATAGCAAAAAATTAAAACAAAGGATGTCAAGGAATAATTATTTTAGTAATTAATAATTATACAAAATCTAGTTATAAAATCTCTTTGATTGATCTGTTTTCATATGACTGATTTTGACGACATTAAAAAAGTTACTAGTTACTAGTTATTTCATTATGGATGTGTGATTGGACGGAATATACGGACAAACATGGACTAGATTATTGAGATATAGTAATTAAATTTTTTTTACATTTTCTACAAAATGTTCATGATAGTATTAATAATAATTTTTATTTACAATAATTTGTAATAAAACCTTCTTCTTAAAAAACACAACGCTGAGCATAGATTATACAGTAGAAAAGATTAGCTTGATATAACTTTTTGGATTGACATAGCTAGTGCTAGTTAGTGATTTTAGATACAGATTTAGACACAGATAAAGGACTAAGGCGTTCCAGGTATTAAGTTCGATTACAGGGATAAAATCTTATATAATTCACACTTTGTGTGGTATATAGCAGGGCTTCTTAAACTTTTGTCATTCACGACCCCATTTATGATTGCTAGTTTTTTGACGACCCCATACAAATATAAAAAAAATAAATTCATATTTTTCCATGATTTATTTATTAGGTAACAAAATACATACATATACATATGAAAATATATAGTTAAAGAATTAGTTTTGAAACACAAAATTCTAAAATTAAAAATTGCACAAAAAATTATAAAATTGTATTTATATTACGAGTAGTTTAAAACCTTCAACAAATGCGCGTGTCTAGACGCTGCATGTCCACTGTATTCCACCAACTCTAGTGATGTTATAAAATGGTATATATAAACATTTGACATTAAAATCTCTCGACCCCAGAATTTTGCTATGCGACCCTATTTGGGGTCGCGACCCATAGTTTAAGAAGCCCTGTTATATAGGATTGCCACTGGTCACCTTCCAAGTGTGGTGATTATGTTATATTCCATAGATATCCTTAGAGAAGGCTTTTATACATTCTAGAACATAATTGAGATAGATCGAGGCGATGTGCCATTGTTCCGAGTTCTATTTCAATGAGTCATCACTCCGTTAAGTTTTACCAAGATTGATAGCAACAGGTTTGTACTAACGACATTTTATTCCGGCGCGGTTCATTACCCTGCCGAGAAATATCAAGAAAACGTAATAAATGAACAAAGAAGTGAAACATGCGATATTTACTGCTTTTAAAATAACAATGTTGAATAATGAAATCGCTTTATAATTCTTACTTGAAGTAAATACCTTTTGATATAGCCTTTATATACCTCCGTGGTCGTAGTTTAAACCCATAGATGCCTTCTGCAAGGCATAAGCACCTCCGTAAATGACAGGCAAGCAGTAACAGGTTTGCGATCGCAGTGTGATATTAAATTTTTCAGAAAACCCTACTGCCCATCCTCTGGAGACTTGTTGAGCAGAAACCCTATATAATTAACGCACACAGTGTAAATTATATAAAGTTGTGTTCCAAGAATCGAACTCGCGACCCATGATCGCGAATCTCAGTACTCTACCACTGCACTACCACTGCTCAGGGCTATTTAGTGCCAATATGTAATAATTTCATACAGATGATGATGAAAGAAGATGCTCTCAGAAGACATGTCTTTGTGATGAACAAATGAAGAGAAGCAAAACGTGGAGTTATCACTGAATTCATGTATGCAAAGTTAAAACGACTGCTCTTAGAAGACCATAACTAAGAAGAGGATATAGTCCAGGGGTGGCCAAGCTTCTTGATACTTGTTCCATTGTTCGAAATTTGAAATTTTTCGCGAGCGATTTAATACGCATTTAAAACACAACGCAAATTAAACGCAAGACAAACGCAATTAAAATTATAAGAGAAAAGTACAAAATATATGTATTGAAGTTAGATATAATGGCACATACATGACAGCATTCCTAATAATACTTAATATGCCGATGCTTAGATTTCGATAATTTTATGACGGAATAATAATAATTATTATTTATACCAGTAATTTGTTTGGATTACCCAAGACAATCAATCGGAACCAAAAATAATTGATTCAAAGAGCCGCATATGGCTCGCGATATATATATATATATATATATATATATATATATATATATATATATTTATATCTTGATCCGATTGATTGTCTTGGGTATATATGTATATAATAATACTATATTATCATTACGTTATATATATATACATATATATATATATAAAGTAATGATAATATAGTAAAATTTGGATTAAAATATATAAAATTAATAATTTGTTACTATCTGTTAATGCAGACTTTGTACTACTAGGAGTTATTAGCTGCATTCTAATAAAAAAATATTGAACAATATTCAATGATTTCAGAGTTATATAGATTGATTTGAAATAGGTTGTCAAAGGTTTAAAGTTTTTACATATGTTACCAAACAACCTGCATAAATTGTAGATTAAAGAAGTTTGTATTACGTACTTGTTAAATAAAAACAGCAGTTCATCATGTCATCATACCAAATAAAGGGTGATGGTGAAGAGTTTAATATCAGAAATATCGAGTCAAGGCCAACCGCATTACCTCAACTGGCTACAGTGAGTATATCTTACATAATTGCAAAATAAGTAGCACGCAAAAATCTTATACTATATTCCTAATTTTATTTTTCAACTGACAAAAGAATTTTTTATAGCTTTCTATAAGTTCTAAATTATTTTTAGATATTTTATTCGCTTTATATCATACTGTTTAATTTTACAGCTGATACATTATTCTTGAGCAACATTTGAGATGTTCGTATTATCTACATAGTGTCTGGTAGCAGATTTATGTTTTTAAATTGAATTATTTAATAAAAATAATAAATAATATGACATAAATGTAATATCGTTGGAATGATAGATTGTGCGGAATTATTAATGATATTACAATGGTCAAGTAAACATTATGAGTACGTCGTCGAGGCATTTTTAAAACTAATATATGATAATGCTCGGCCGCATGTGGCAAAACCAGTCAAAACTTACCTGGAAACACTTCAATGAGAAGTTCTACCCCACCCGCCGTATTCACCGGACATAGCCCCCTCCGATTACCACTTGTTTCGATGTCGCACGGTTTAAGCGAGCAGCGCTTCCATTTTTTGAAGAAGCCGAAAAATTGCTTGATTCATGGATTGCCTCGAAAGATGAGTCATTTTTCCTACGGGGGATTCAATTGCTACCAGAGAGATGGGAGAAAGTGGTCTCTAATGATGGACAATACTTTAAATAAGGTCATTGTAAGCATTGTATTTTAAATAATTTTCTTTTGAAAAAAAAAACAGCGAGAACTTATTCAAGGTCCTAATATTAGTGTATGAGGTAAAGTTTCGTGAAGAAAGAATTATAACAATACATGATCATAATGTCAGCTGATAGACGCCTACTGCTAGGTATAGTCCTCACCCAAAAGATCGCTATTATGTCCAATCTTATGCTCTCTACATCAAGCAAATTCTCGCGACCTCAAATGGTCCATCTAGAGGTGGTCTACCTACACCGCGTCTACTTCGTGGTGGCCATTATACAACCTTTCCCTCTTCTATTTCTCTTTCCTTCCTATTTGTGAAGGTGATCACAATAAAACTATTAGCTATTCAACAGATCAGAGCGTGTACAGTTTTAATTCAAAGGAAAATTTACTATGAATCCATTTTTAAAAGATTAAATTCATCTGACAAGCATCTATATGTGATCAAGCATCTATATCTAGCATATATATGTGATCACAAATACGATTGTTTCTAAATAGATCTATTTAGGTTGTTTCCACTTCTGAGGTAATCTTCTAGGATTCTAGAATTTCGAATTTTTTAGAATTCGCGATCTTCTAGGATCACGAGATGAATTATCAACATATTTATTTATTTACTTTCCTTTTTATAGTATTTACATCATCATTTATTCCTATTTTCCCAAGATGGGGTAGAGAGCGTCCACAGTACGTCGCCATCCCGAGCGGTCTTGAGCCTCGCGCTTTATTTCGTTCCACGTCATTCCAACTGCCTTCACTTCTGCAATGATCGTTCGCCGCTAGATTTGCTTTGAGCGGCCACGTTTTCGAGTTCCTTGAGGATTTCATTCTAGGGCTTGCCTCGGTATGTGATCAGGGTCCCTTCGGAGCGTGTGGCCTATTCAGCCCACAGTATAATAAGCTTCTATATCACCTAAAAATCAGTGTGATAAAATTTTTACTAGCTAAAATAAAGCTAAGTGGGTTCCAACCCATAACTAATGCATGACTTTTTTATTTAATTTATTGTGTATAAAAGCGTAAATATATCAAAATATTGTACAAATTTATTTAAACTTGAAATAATATATACTCAATTAAAGAACGTAAAAAGAATATTTAACATTTATAATATAAACTTATCTTTAACGAATGACATATTGAAACATGATAACTTTATCCGTTAAGTGCTAGGTGCTTAGTCAAGTTATAGGTATGTTGTGATGTTGCCAATAGGTTAGAGTGTGAACTTTATGTACTTGTGGATTTGTAAATAATTTTGTACAAGAGATAAATTAGTACAATCATAGGAAATTAATCATGAATGTCATTGTCACACGAGATAGATGGCCATTGATATATTTATGTAAAAAAGAGAATGGTTTATAGTTTATAGTTTTTATATAATAAAAATAGATTAAAGTTTAATTTTAATCCCATTTGAAAGTAGACTTTAAAATCTTTATTTACCACTTTTAGATATAAATTTTGGGTACACTATTGAAATGTTTTTTTTTATCTCATAACGAAGTGTAGGTCCAAATTTCGCAGTGTAATGTTTTTAGCACTTTAAAATCAAGTTTGGTTCATTATCTAAAACGGGATATTTATGGGAAATTTATATTGAAAGGAGATTTTTTTACTATCTTTGAAATGCAAAGTTTAGCTAATTATGAATGCAATGTGTGTATATATATATATATAGGACACAGTCATATTTTTTTATAGGTTGGTAGAACTCTCTATAATATTTGCCAAGCGTCTGTTTGTCCAGAAGTTGTAATATAATTCGGTTCAGCCTAAATTATTTTGACGGATGCTTCGTGTCGCAAACTTGTCAAGTCTCGTTTGGTGCCAAAATACCACAGACAGGACTGTGACTCTCTTTGTCAAAAGTTTTAATTATCTCAGTTATCAGTTACACGCCTTTTGTTAACAAGCAAAAGTGATTTCTTTTTAATTTTACAATGGGTGATTTTGTTTAGCAAAAAGCATCAAATTTCGTTTGCGGAACAAATATTTTTGTACGGTCACGTTGATAATGTTGCGGAAGGTATTTGGTGATCAAAGTATGGGACAAAAAATGTTTTACTTGATTTGGCTCCGTGCGAATTTTGACTATAAAGCAAACTCAAAACGCCAATGCAGGGATGTTGTTTTGATACGATTGAGGATATAAAAACCGAATCGAAGAAGATCTTGAAGGCTATATGGGAAAAGGACTATTCCGACTGTTTCGAGGACTGGAAAAAGCGTCGAAAGTGCAATTAAATATATATACACGTATATATATATATACACACACATATATATATATATATATATATATACATATATATATGTATATATATATATATATTAAGAATTAAATTGACTCTTCTTTTAAAGGACTATTTTGACTATTTTATAGCATATTTCTATCCAAAAATCAAAGCGAGATCTGCTCGGATATATACGGCGTAGAGAAATGTCATCGCCACCGACTTCCAAAGGCATTAAAAGCTAAAATAAAATAAAAAGTACTCCCTGGTAGAGCATCTCCTAATAATTGTTTTGGATGTTATCACATTAACTGTAACAAATTTGGTAATCTGAACTGTACAGTAATTTTCGTTACCCCATTGTATTGTACATCTAGCTACCGTCGCGGTGAAAGGCCCGTCTAGTCCGCTGAATAATTATGAAATCCATATTGCAATCGACTTAAAGTCTATCGTTCAATTTCGTAAACTTCAAGATCGAGTCTCGGATCGTTGTAGAAACAATTCAAAAGGTCAAAACCACTTGACATACGACGAAAGGCTCATCGTTTTATTTATGACATTGCAACAGTCTGTGACGAATTCGTTGTGTCTTTATTGCTATGGTAATAAAGATCATTTTGATAGAAAAAATAGTCGAAAAATTTTGTGAATGGACATCGGCGTCTGATTGATGCGATACTAAACCAAGTAGCCGGTAAAGGATATTTATTTTTGAAGAGGTTATCTTAAAAGGCTTCCAATTTTTATATTTTATCTATCTTATCCTTCTTAGGAGGCAAAGTCGATTTGTATTTTTTTTTAATAAAAATTATCAGTGGCCAAACATTAGCTCTCAGCGAACATTTATTAAATTATTATACAATTTATCTAAGTTCAAAAATAGATACAGGAATATTGAAAATCTCTTTCATATAAGAGACGTGTACATTTTATTCGAATAGGCTGTTACACTTCCGAATCGTCTATCAACTTAAAATATCGGCATAGTTATCCCTACAGGCAGCTACCACCAGCTCGGAAGAAAGTTCTGCGGAAGAGCCGGAAACTCAACAGTTGCTCTTTACAAATATAGTTCTATAAAGAGTACGCGACAATAATTAGCTTCCTGAATGAGCATCAATATTTAATTCCACGCATTAACATCAGTATAGTATTCTCGGATTGAATAATATACTGGTTAATATTGGTATTAAATATCTCCAGTGGCAGATCTGAAATAGATTGTGGAATTATATCATACATATGTATACCTTGTGTCATAAATGATTTATTTAATATATGAAAACTAAAACTAGGAGTATATACCATATTTTTATTCGTTGTATTAGCACCGTGTATATCACTATTTTTCAAGTATTTTTTTTTCACAAAAAAATCAATATTTTAGATATATTGTGACGTATTTCTTAAACTCAATAGTATAAAACTCATTTCCTAAGCTTTTCTTCTTGGTTTTGAATTGAAATCTTCTGAATATTCAAGACACTTTGTATTGTGTGAGGAAAGAGTTCCATGGGACACCTACCCACTAAAACTTTATCGGTGATTGCCTTCAGTGCAGTGTGAGCTATGTTATATCCATGTGGATTTTTTAACTTAACCTTTTTTTGGAAAATCTTCTGGAGGTTTTGGATATCTTACTTTAGGGGGGAGGCCATGGTTAGGTAAAATTTCTACATGCTTCACATAAGGCAGCCGTGAGGAACTCTGCCATATCCATCTGGATCTTTTAAGCTAACCGTTTTTGGGAAAATTTTCTGGAGGTTTTGGATATCTTACTTTAGGGGGGAGGCCATGGTTAGATAAAATTCCTACATGCTTCACATAAGGTAGCCGTGAGGAACTCTGCTATATCCATCTGGATCTTTTAACCTAACCTTTTTTGAGAAAATCTTCTGGAAGTTTTGGATATCTTACTTTAGGGGGGAGGCCATGGTTAGGTAAAATTCCTACATGCTTCACATAAGGTAGCCGTGAGGATCTCTGCTATATCCATCTGGATCTTTTAACCTAACCTTTTTTTTGGGAAAACCTTCAGGAGGTTTTGGATATCTTATTTTAGGGGGGAGGACAGGGTTAGGTAAAATTCCTTCATACTTCGCATAAGGTAGCCGTGAGGAACTCTGCCATATCCATCTGGATCTTTTAACCTAATCTTTTTTTGGAAAATCTTCTGGAGGTTTTGGATATCTTACTTTAGGGGGGAGCACAGGTTTATGTAGAATTTATACAGGCTTCGCATAAGGAGGCCGTTAGGGATTAGTCTATGCTATTTGGTTTACCCAACAGGATACATTTTTCAAGCAGCCTTTATTACTAAAACTAAAATTTTATTCGGAGCATCGAACAAAGAAATGTATTCGACTATATACCTTTGAGGCGAAAGCAACTAAACTGCATTAGTAATGTAAAATCAATTACGTTATTAATGCTATATTGCTATAAATCCATAAGAAATAATACTCATTGTATGGATACAATGTTTATGTAAATTCATTCCCTCTTATTTGTACTACAAGTGTTTATATTTTTAGTTAAAGACGATTATGTGGAATTGAGACCTTTTTAATGTTTTGATCGTACAACTAGCGAATAGGTTGAACTGTTTATTTTATTTCCGTTATTTCGAATCTTTTCGTTTCTGATTACGAAACCATCTATGCCTATAATTTTGCTAGGAGACAACCAGGTGTGTTTACAGGTACTATAGGTAACTATAGCTTTCGGTTCGGAATTATCTAAGTTAAATTACTTTAGCGGTATCACAGTTCGAATCCAGATGTCGCAGAAGTTTAATCTCACGTGCGAATCTGTACAAACGCTTTACCGTGAACCACTTATCTTTTATATCCTCGTCCTTCAAGCCAAGGTAACTTGGTACCGAGCGTGAACAAATGTTGTTAACTAAAAAAATATGATTCTTAAAAAGATTGTCAACAATGTCACTTTATTTCACCTATGTTATATTAAGTTAAAGTTGTATACAACTTATAAGTATTGGGGGACCGGTAAGTAATGTCGCTTTCTTAAGTTAAACTCACACGACTAAATTTTTAACAAGTACAACCTTTGTTATCAACAACCTTTTGCCATTTTGTATACAAATCAATGTCGGAGCGGTAAAATCAATCGATTTTTCTGTAAAACATGTCGTCAGAAACGATATTTCATTCCGGTCTCTCTAATATTTTAAATTTATACATCTATCTGTATGTATTGCTATGTGGAATCGATAAGAACGCCATCTGGTGACCAAATATCCCTTGTGCGAGAACTAGCAACTGGTTTAGAGATAGAAGCAGAAATAGTAAGAGTAGAAGAGAGGAATATGAGTGACGAGGATTATCGCCATTTATCAAGCACCGCAGAGTAATAGTTTATGAAATAATTAAGAGATATAAATTTTAAAAAAGTCGGGTAAGATATAGACTACTAGCTGATCCCGCAAACGTTGTTTTGCAAAAAAAAATTAAAGTTTTTAATTAACAAATGTAAGATAAGGGTTGATCGTAGAGGGGTGAAAATTTAGGTTTGTATGTATTTTTGGATGCTGAATCATAATAAAATAAAAACCAAAAAAATTGTCTAAAAAATTAAAAATAAAATTTAGGGGTGGACCACCCTTATCACTTAGGGGTATGGAAAATAGATAGTAGCCGATTCTCAGACTTACTGAATACGCATGTAAAATTTAGTAAAAATCGGTCAAGCCGTTTTGGAGGAGTTCAAGTTCGAACACCGTGACACGAGAATTTTATATATTAGATATAAAAACAAAATAAATAGAAGTCACAATTATAGTAAAGTAAATAAAATTAGAAAGTAAAATCATAAAAATCAAAATGTAATACATAAGTAAACCAAAGAAAGCTAAAATTAATAAATTGTATTGCATCTGAGATATTAAAGAAATCGTGGAGAAGGATGTGAGGTGACATTTGAAAGGTATTTGTTATGAAGAATGAAGAACAAGTGTGAAAGAAACGTAAAGTAAGAAAGACGAAATAAAAAAAATATATATATTAACTCTATGAATAATAAAGTTACTGCACATACAAGACAGAACGAAAGGTCATAATGGGGTTTTCAAAAAAAAAAATTCGCCGAGACACAAGGAAGAGATCGAATCATGTATCAGAATTCTCTAATCTAGGCGACGATCAAAGTTTACGTAACATGAGCTTAGAGTTACGGGCGGAAGATTCGTTCGTATAAATTAAGAAAAGTACAAAATAAAGTTTTCCTTGTAGTATAAATAAGGTATATTATGATTTTATATGCTGGTTTGTATCGGATACTCGTATATATATTAATTGAGCCAAATTTGTTTTTGTGAGTTTAACACCCCTGATTTAGTGAATAAAGATTGAGGTTTACAATCGTAAGGCATTAGTTCGAATCTCGACAAGTGCACTGTATATAAATTTTCAAGACTAACGCAGAAACAAAATCCTTAAGAGATTCGTTTGTTTTATGCCTTTTATAGAGCGTTTCTTTATGATCATTAGAAAAAGAAGTTTATGTAAACATTTGGTAGAGTTATTACATGTATCATCAATGAAAACACGGATTGATTTCTTGAGATAGTCTTCTTTTCAGCGGATTGAATGACTGATCCTGCGCTACTTGCAGCCAGCGATTCCTCGCGACGTTAACTGTGTCGTTGGTCCATATAGTGGAAGGCCTACTCACACTGTCTATCGACGTGTGGTATCTACTAGAACAGGGCTTCTTAAACTATGGGTCGCGACCCCAAATGGGGTCGCGTAGCAAAATTCTAGGGTCGAGAGATTTTAATGTCAAATATTTATATATACCATTTTATAAAATCACTAGAGTTGGCGAAATACAGTGGACTTGCAGCGTCTAGACACGCGCATTTGTTGAAGGTTTCAAACTAATATAAATACAATTTTATAATTTTTTGTGCAATTTTTAATTTTAGATTTTTGTATGTTCCTTGAGTTCTAAAACTGCATATTCTCATATGTATATGTATATTGTTACCTAATAAATAAATCATCAAAAAATATTTATTTATTTTCCTTTTATTTTTGTATGGGGTCGTCAAGAAACTCGCAATGGGGTGGTGAAAGACAAAAGTTTAACACGTTCACTGCGGGCCCAATTTTGAAGAGCTTTCAGCTGGTGCGGCTGAGGTCGATTCAGCCTCAAGCTGAACTTCCTAGTAGTGCAGTTGAGGCCTTTTCTGCCTCATGTTCATCAATATTTTTTTACAATATTGAGTCAATGCTTCGCAGACATAAAGAAAGCTATATTTGTCTTTGTCATACCTCATACGATTGAGTGTAAACAGCCGCCGCACTAGAGAGAAAACACGAGTTTTACGCGCCGCACCAGTGCAAAGTCTGCCATGAGGCTGAATCGACCTCAAGCCGCAGTGAACGTGTTAAGAAGCCCTGTACTAGAACATTCCATTCTCGGAGTTTCGTTGCGAGAACGAATCAGAAATGGGGAGATCCGTAGAAGAACCCAGATCTCCGGTGTAGCTTGAAAAATTGCTCGTCTGAAATGGCAGTGCCCGGGGTACATCGCTTGTGCAACCGATGGTGATTGTGGGAGAAAGGTTTTTGATATAGTAAAGTAAATATAATAATTTCATAATTAAAGTATAGGTAATTAGGTTAGAATTTCTATACGTGATCGAATTAGAAATGAACAGAATTAAATATATATATATATACACACACACATATATATATATATATATATTTACGAAAGTAACCGAACGAATTGAAAGTGATCGTAGGCGGGCCACGAAACGCGAAGAACATGACTGTAGTGTAAAATATATGTACCATACCTAACAATAGAGAAAACTGACAAAATAAAAATAACATGTCAATAATAACATTTACATAAATTAAAAACTATAAAATAAAATAAAAATCATTTTTATAAAAACTAAATAACGAGGTGATAGATGAAAGGCATCGAAAAAGGGTGAAAATTTAATGAAAAGGTAAAACAGATGAAATGTAGAAAGTAAGAAAAAAAATAAAAAATCTTAAGATGCATGGAAGAAGAGCGCGAAAATAAAAACATTTAGTGAAGAAATTATTTAAAAAGTCCCTAACCTCAAAAATAAGTTAGGGGTCCGAGGCGCCCCTAATAACGGGGGCTATAAAAATAATAATAATAGAAGTGTACCATATTGAGCAGTGGTAGTCTAGTTATAGAGAACTGAAAACTACGATCGTAGGTTGCAGGTTCGATTTCTGGAATACAATCTTATATATATATATAAATATATATATATATATATATAAATATATATATCACACGTTTTGCATTAATTATATAGTATTGCCATTATAAACTAGTTTCCAGAGAATCGGCAGCAGCATCCCCTGCGTACCTTATTATCAAACTGAGATACCCCTCCTCCCACGCATGGCACCCATAGATACCTTTTGGAAGGCCCAAGCCTTGCAAATCTAACAAAATCAATTATCCTAATTTAATATACCAAAAAATTTAAGAAACGAAGATATAAAATTGATGATATATAAACAAAAACAACAATACGTAATCAGGTTTATTTTAGCTAGGTTATAGAAAATATCAAGGTCGAGCTATGTTGTTATAAAGAATTACAATGGTTTCGTAACAAAAAAAATATGAATTCATATTACAAGTACTTATTGTAGATTTATTAGCAAAGGAAGTTTGTTCAAAAACCTTTTTTTGGACCCGTACCTTAAGGGTCAATATACCTGCCACGGCATATCGCCATTTTGTTATATACAATAATTTTAAATGTATATATTCATCAAGTGGTAAATGTCTTTAGAACACGTTTCTCCGTCACGTAGTCCAGGGGTGTACAACCTTTTTAAACAACGGAACAGTTAGTTTTTTTTTCGGGTCGCACATAATATTATATTTATTAATAATTTACAATACTTGATTTATAATAAATATTAAAATAAACATATTTAAAATTTAAACAGTTAAGATTTCGTGTAAAAATTTGTTTTTTCGATTCAAGCTTATCAAAATAAGCCAGAATTGAAGAGCTAATTAAAAAGGTGTGAAAGTTTCTTTCAGTGGTTTTTTTTGATTTATTGCTTCAGTTTAAAATTTATTACAATGTATTGATGGGGAAGAGGCGATAAAATAAATTTAATTTTGGATATGATTTGCGGGTCGCTTGAACTTGTTTAAAGGGCCGCAATCGGCTCGCGGGCCGCGTGTTGTGCATCCCTGACCTACTCGGATTTAAGATGGAAAAGTTTTAAATGATAAAAATGTTAACAACAATAAATATAAGAAAAGAAAATGAAAAATCTGGCGAAGGTTGAGAAGTGTTGTAAGTATGGTATGTAAATGAAAGTCTAGAGTGAGAGGAATAATAAAAGAAGAAGAAAGAAAATAGCAAAAAAACTCCCCGTATATGTATATATATATACTAGCTGATCCCGCAAACATTGTTTTGCAAAAAAAAATTAAGTTTTTAATTAACAAATAAAAAATAAGGGTTGATCGTAGAGGGGGGAAAATTTTGAGTTGTACGTATTTCCGTATGCTGTATCATAATAAAATAAAAACTAAAAAATTGTCTAAAAAATAAATAAAAATAATTTAGGGGTGGACCACCCTTATCACTTAGGGGTATGGAAAATAGATAGTAGCCGATTCTCAGACCTACTGAATACGCGTATAGAATTTGGTAAAAATCGGTCAAGCCGTTTCAGAGGAGTTCAAGTTCGAACACCGTGACACGAGAATTTTATATATTATATATATATATGGAAATTTGTAGCGACAGTTGGTGAAGTACACGGTATATATGTGAGATTGTCAAGACATAAAGACGGCTGTTCCGAATGCGAGTCTTTATTTTATTCTTAGCAGCGTAACATACTTACATATATATATATTTATATATATATATATATATATATATATAAATATATATATTCCAAATTCAAATAGATGTATCAGCATGGAGTTATAAGGTGTAGAGTATACTTTATCTAGAACATTCTATAGTGTATGTGAAGCGGGCGCGGAATTCGACTCAAGTCCGGTGGTGTGGTGAAACCGGCGAACGGCTTCTTTCGCAACTCCTCGCTTTGCCTTACAAACACGAACCGCCGACCGGCCGGTAGCGAGCTCTCACAATGAAACAACTTACAAGAGAACTAACTGCCTTTATTGTGTGTATAATGCAAAATTTATTCACGAACAAGCGTGTTTCATCACAAAACTCATTTGTTTATTTAATCGATGTACAAAGTCCAAGTAAATGCAGAAGTAATTATCTAAGAATTTACCGCTTGCGTGATGCAGACAAAAATTAGTTAGGGTATGTGAAATGAGGAGGTCATTTTGCGGGGAACATCGCTCGTGGGTATGGGAGTTAGGGCCGAAAGGTTCTCTAGTAACAAGCACAAGCTGGAAGCTGAGTAGATCCTGCTAGGTAGACCGGCATGCTCAAGGTCAGGGTAAGTTACTGCATGCAGCGTAATGTCGGTCATCGTGACTATCTTTGGGGGAGGCCTTTACCTTCCAGTGGGCATCTATTGGTTGACAAGAGGATATATATATATATATATAAATATATATATATATATATATATATATATATATATATAAATAATAGGTGAAGATATATATATATATATATATATATATATATATATATATATATATATATATATATATATATATATAGATCTTTATCATTCTAATATTATAGTAGAGCGCATTCCTGAGAAGAATAGATAGTATAGCGAAGGACGAGTGGGTAAAGTACTCTGAAAGTGAAATTTAAGGTTACAGGAGGAGTGAGAGAGAGAACGAATAAGCCCTGCAGTACGTCTTTCGGCTGTTAAAGAAGAAAATTCTCTTGGGACTTTTTTATATCTATATCTGTATAGATATATTTTATATGATATGTCGGATTCGCAAGATATTATCTAATTATATTTCTAGTTTGATTACGATTTTTACGACCAATTAAATAATTTGAATTAGTTTTATATTACTTTTATTTATAGTTTAGTACCAAAGTATGCATAGCATGACATATAGAAAACACATATTCATGTATTTTAATATCAAGACAAGTTCACGTAATACATAATAGATTCAGACGTTACTTTGCGGAATTCCATCTTAAGTAAGAAAAGGACTAATATATAGCTACTTCCGCTATGTAGCAGTAGTGCAATAAAGTGCATCGCCCGCAAGCCCGCTGATAAATGCGCATGCTGTAAAAAATGTGAATTACACCACTACCACCGTTAAATCACTCGACACGTGTTTCACCCCTCCACGGGGCATCCTCAGGAGTAATGTTATACCGATTAGTGCCATTCCGTGTTCGGCACATAGCATATGGTACATTTGGCTACATAGCTGAAGTAGCTATATATTAGTCCTTTTCTTACTTAAGTTTACGTAACTTAAAAAAATACTACAGCGGTTCGTAATTGGACTGTCTATTGTATGATCTCTATCTTTTTAAACGGTTTTATTTAGTTCGACCCGTACGGAATTTTACTTGGGTCAAAATTAGAAATTGAAATTTAAACACCTTCCCGTTGTCAGATTGATCTGAAATTTGGTACACACATTTAATTTACATGACAATACAATATAATAAAATCAATAACATTATAAATCTAAGATGGCCGCCGATACAAAATGGCGGATTACATATTTTTCCATAACCCCCTCAATATGGGTATCAAATGAAAGGGCTACACTAGTAAAACACGATGATTATGACAAAATTTAAAATTCAAGATGGACGCCGTTCCAATATGGCGGACTAGGTACATTTTTTTCCACAACCACCACAATATGGGTAACCAAAAACCGTTTAACTTAAAAGTTTTTTAAATGTATTTATTCTCCTAATAATTATACTAACTCATTTGTACAACACTTCTTTTTTTTCAGCTGACGGATGCCCACTCCGAGGAACGAGAAACTCCGAGGCCTCACATAAAAATCGGCACAATGACCGGACCTGCGCTGTCCATATCCAGCTACTTCTCATGATCCTCACTATATCCCTGGTTCAACAAGTGGGGGCCTAATCACGCCACGTCTACCTGATGAACCTTTTTGCACCAACGTCCATCGGTTGAACGTGCGATGTATCTCGCTAACTGCCATTTTAGACGAGCAATTCTTCGAACTACATCCTTGACTTTAGTTCTTCTGTGGATCTTCTCATTTCTGATTCGATCCCGAGAAACCCTGAGCATAGTTCTTTCCATTGCTCTTTGGGTGACATTGAGCATTCTCATGAGGCCTTCTATTCATGTACCACACTATATCTGCCTAATTTATACCACAATACCTTTGGTTTATTCCTACCACAACCATTTTTAATCATTTATACTACCATACGTTTATGTTATATACACTACAATACATTTGATTCATTTGTACTACAATACAATTGAAGTACTTGTACACTAATAGTACAGTACAGTAGTACTGTATTAATTCCTAACTATATATTACTTATTTGTACCACATTGTATTTTAACAAAATTAAAAGTTTCAATGAATCGTATTGAATTTTATATGTAATGTATCGCAAGTGCGTTTCACTTAAAATTCACACACGGAGGCGTGTTAAGCACGGAGCGGGTATTAGTAACATTAGCCAAATACCTTTTTCTATTGAGAAATGCGACACTCGTTGAACCAGTCGAAACCGGTTAAGGTTTAGCTGTCTAACTTAACTGTATAACTTAACGGTATTAATATAAAAATACAACATTTACTTATCCAACATAGGCATCGTAAGTACAAGTTCTATCTCTTTTTTCTTTGTTAAATAAATCCACGAATTTTTTCGTCTCAAAGAAATCCTTCTGGAAGCATTAGCGCTGGGAGAAGTGGTGGAAGAAACTCTAGCAGCGTTCTACTTAGCATGATCGGTGGTGCGCGTCTCCTTTGCTATACAAGCCGACCACAAGGTGGATTTGTTTTCTGCATGGTTTCGGTTGAAGTTGATGCTGTTATCCCAGGGGCTTTTATAGCTTCATCAGAACTGATTTCACGGAGCGAAAGGGTACGTGAACTTAAAAGTAAGACAGAAGCTGAACAGACGCATTTCAGTTGTACAATGACGTTCGTACGTAGTAAACCGCTCTACCCGAGTAGAGCTGTGTAGTGTTGATGTTGTATATGTTTGGGACGGCAGCGTGGAACATGGTCGAGCCAAGGATGGATCCGGATCCAATCTCGGTTCACTCACGTTGTTCGAGGGTAGGGAGCAGGCCGCCCCCTGAGAACGAGTGTTGTCTTATAGTGAGTAGTGTTTTGTTCTATTGACGCGATGTCCGGTTCAAAGTGTCGCAGGTGAAGTGGTTGCTGGTGCTGTGTGGTTAGATCTTGCAGTATTGTGGGGGTCTATAGCTGGTGTGGCATGGTGCGTATTCGGTGGTAACCCTGTGATGGGCGTGAAGAGTACGTCTTTGGTATAGCTCTTGGCTTTTGCTGAGATACGTGAGGAGTTGCGAGAAGCACTATGAGAGGGTGTTTTGTTTTCGAACAGCTGTGAAATGTTTTGTATGAGGCCTGTCTTAATGTCAAGCTCATGATGTTTTATCTCAAGAAGGAGCCGCATTCCAAGTAAACCACCCTTTATACTTCAAAATAATATCAGCTGATAGATGCCCACTACAAGGCATAGGGCTCCCAAGAGACCGACACGATCACCGGTATTGCTCTTTTCGTATCAAGTGATTTTTTATCTTTTGCCTGTTTACTAAAAAAATTTCTGTCTTGGTTTATAATGAAAAACTAATTAATTAAAGTTTTAATTATTCGGAGGCTTTAATTTATAAAAAAGTGAATTATAATGTTTATATAATACAGTTCACGATCATACTGTTTATTTTTTTAATAAACAAGAGACAAGAATTCACACGGAGACATTGAAATGGTTTCACGTTGCCTTTTGTTTTTAATAACAAGAAAACGTAATTATAATTTAACATAAAAATACGTAATGAATATTTAAATAAATATGAAATATTTTAAGATTAAAATGTACAGTTCAATACTCTTTAAATCAAAATCAAATAATTCTTTATTAGAATAGGCTGTTATAAGCACTTTACAATCAATATAAAATGTCGTTGTTGGCCCTATAGAAAACTACCACCGACTCGGAAGGCTGTTCTGAGTATAGCCGACGAGAAACTTGACAATTGCTTTTTAAAGTTTGATCTGAAATTGACTGTGGAATTTTATTGTACATACGTTTACCTTGTGTCCTAAACGACTTATTTAATATTTGATCTTTATTTTATTCATAGTTTAAACACCGTGTCTGTCACTCGTTTTGAAATAATTTTGGATGTTTTTGCGGAGTTATGATAAACCATTTTTGCGCGTTCGAATTCAAATTCACAGTAAGAAAAGGACCAATATTTAGTCACTTCCGCACATGCAGTGGTAGTCACGAAACACGTGTTGAGTAATTTGGCGGTGGCGGTTGTGTGATTCGCATTGTTTGCCGCATACGCATTTATCAGCGAGCTGGCGGGCGGTGCACTTTGTTGCACGACTACCACTGCATGTGCGGAAGTGGCTAAATATTGGTCCTTTTCTTACTTAGGATGGACTTCCGCAAGGTAACACCTGATTCCATTAAATATTCAAATTCACACTCTTTACTATTGGCAATCATCTTCCTCGCCAACTTGCTTGTGGTAGATCAATTGTTTTCGTTAAACTCGTATATTTATATAGATTTTATATGAACAGAAAAACAACACTGATTTCAGGTACGTGAAGCCTGTAGATACGGGTAGTGGAAGACCAGTGATCGGTGATGATCTATGGGGGAGACATCCCTCGGAGGCGCCAACCACGATAGTGATGGTGTTGATGATGAAGTTTATAAAAATGAATACATATTTCATATTATCCAAACCTTGAGAACAACTCTATTGATATAATTATATGGCATCTTAAAACTTTGGAAAGGTTAATTATAAAAATATATCAAAATTTGTGTATTGTCATTAGCATTTTTCCCGGAAAATCGCGCCATTGAGGCCTCTTTTTTTAACTAACTTAATTTGAAGTTACCGATTTTTAACGGTTCGGATAACACTACTTGTTTATGAGCGCTGAATATATAAATTCTTGTTATATACTACAAAAAATGGCGCATACCGAATTAAATTTTCAATTTAAATAAGTTTTTCTACATTAACCGTTCCATTGACGGCATATGTTACTCAATGGAAACGTATAAGAGTAGAAAACCTTACTTTACAATTTACTATAGAATTATTTAATACTGTCGAACTTTCAACCTCGGTTGGTGCGAAAATTTTGCTCACGTATATATAATTTATTTATTTAATTTTAAACGTATTCTTATATTAAAATCACATCTTGAATTTCGAATTGCGATTAGTAACGGTTGAATCATAAGAATAGAGAAAAAAAAACAAGGTCCTTCATTTGAAATCAGAACTGTATTACAAGTTAGGTTGTACTGCGGTACGAAGCTAAAGGATTCTATTGTTCGTTCTTTTTTAATATGTTTTGTAATGAATTTTAATATGAACTAACAATAAAAATATTTTTTATTTTGCTTTGAGTAATTGTTTATCGACTGTCTCATCGGGCAGTTTGCGCTGTTCACATGCGATATGTACAATGTGTCCCTGTGCCTTATAGTGAGAGTCTATTGGCTTATATATCTATGATAACGACGATGATGATGGTGATGATGATGGTGATGATGACGATGGTAACGATGGCGGTTATAATGGTGATGATAATGATGATGACGATGGTGACGATGGCGGTGATGGTGACGATGGTGATGATGGCGGTGATGATGGCGGTGATGATGGCGATGGTGACGATGGTGGTAATGATGACGATGGTGACGATGGTGGTGATGATGGCGACGATAGCGATGATGGTGATGATGACGATGGCGGTGATGATGGTGACGATAGTGATGATGGTGATAATGACGATGGTGGCGGTGATGGTGATGTTTGTGATGACAGTGATGATGTCGATGGTGATGGTGATCGTTGTTGATGATAGTGATAATGGTGATGATAGTGATGATGATGGTGGGGGTGGTGGTGATGATGATGGTAAGTTACGATGTACACATATTACGCAAAATGGATAGTTGCTTCCAGCATTTTCAGAAATCATCATCTACAGAAATGACGTTGATGATTTACTATTTGTATTTTACATATATTTGTGCAAAGAATAAAGTCAATTTTCAATGTAGAGTTATTGATGCAATTTTAAAGAGACTAAAAAAATTTTCAAGTAATTTTATTTACAGAAACTCACCTTCATTACGTTGTTTTTTTATCTGTAGTTCTCGTAAATGTATCTATGGTTTTTTTAACATATTTTTTTTTCGTTTATCAATTAATGTTCAGACTACATTACAAATCTTAATGCACGTCACAACGTGTTAATTTTATAATATTTAAAAATTGTAAGTGCGTAACGTATAATGTAGTCATAAGTTACAAAATGTTTGACTTAAGTTAACACTTGAGAGGTTCAGGTTAAGGCCGTTTATAAGTATGGGTTTTCTGTTTTTTAAGAGCTAAAGTATAAAATCACTTATTACGCTCTAATTTGTGTTTCGTTCGTTGCAATTTTACGTTTTGACGTGATAGTTAATCTGGTATTTATAGGAGAAGCATATGTCTTGGGTTGGTGTCATATTGTTAGGGACTCTGTGTTTGGCACTAATCGGTGTAACATAACTCTTAAAGATGCCCCGTGGAGGGGTGAAACACGTGTTGAGTGATTTGGCGGTGGCGGTTGTATGATTCGCATTGTTTGTCGCATACGCATTTATCAGCGGGCTAGCGGGCGGTGCTTTTTATTGCACGACTACCACTGCATGTGCGCAAGTGGCTAAATATTGGTCCTTTTCTTATTTAGGAAGGACTTCCGCGAGGTAACGCCTGATTTCATTAAATATCATATTGTTAGGATTAATATATTATAAATATGAAATTGAATTATAGTACACTAGTGGTCGAGGACTGAGAATTGCGTAGGTATCGGGTTCGTTTTTCGTGATAAAATTCAAATTTTATGCTTGCATAAGTTATACAAGATTGTCATTGCTTACAAACAAGTTTCCAGAGGGTAGATAGCAGCGCCCTCTACTTAAAGTGACAATTATGGTATGTCCCATATGTCTTTGGGGAAAAGCCTATGCCTTTTAGTGACTGTCTATGAACTTAAACAACGATTTTCTTAAGTATTTCATGTTAGTTACTTTCGAAAGTTATATTGGCCAAGAAATAGAAAAAGTCCAATCTACAAGGTATCACCATTCGCAGTTATTTACTTATTTTATGGAAACATAATATGATAAAATTAGCAGTGGTAGTAAAGCGGTAGTGAAGTGAGATTTAGATATAATCTTATAATTCATACTTTGTGCATTAATTATATAGGATTGCCACTGCCTACAAATAAATTTCCAGAAGATGAGCAGCGTCATCCTCTGCGTACGTATCACACTGCGATCGCCAACCCTCCTGCTAGACGTGGCGATCATGATGTAACACTCTATAGATATCTTTGGGGGAGAATTACGACGAACAGACAACATGATAACATTAAACAACATTACCTTAATGTAGCATTATGGAATAGTTTGTCCAATACGTAACGAAGGTTTATATTAGTTTAACATTATTATTTTTTGGTTTTAATTTACACTTTTAAAAGATAAAGAAAAAAAATTATATGTATATATATATACCGTCAACCTGCCTACCTAGCGTGGTAATAATGATATATCCCCCCAGATATGGCCTGAAACGAAAACGGCGACAACCACACTATAAATAAATTTATAGAAGGTGCTTACTCTGGAAGCTACACACACACACACATTCACACACACATATACTTAGTCTGGCCATAAATACTGTTACTATTCAAAAAAAGAAAATATTACGTTTGAATTTGAAATCTGTCATTTTTATATGATTGCTTGATGTGTTTTCTTATTTTCGCGCCATTATATTGTTAAATATTTTGTTATATTAAAATGGAGTGGGTTGATAAAGAGAACCGAATCGCTGTGATTGCCTTACATAAAGTAGGTATGGAGAAAAGTGCAATTTTTAAAACCCTCCACCCGCTTGGTATTAGTCAAATGTTTGTTTACCGGGCTATTGATAGGTACAATGATACCTCCTCTGTTTGTGACAGAAAAAGATCTGGCCGTCCACGTACCGTTCGTGTGAAAAAGGTGATTAAAGCAGTTAGGGAAAGAATTCGAAGAAATCCTGTCCGTAAGCAAAAGATTTTATCTCGGGAGATGAAGATAGCTCCTAGAACCATGTCGCGTATATTAAAAGATGACTTAGGACTTGCAGCCTATAAGAGACGTACTGGTCACTTCTTAACTGATAATTTAAAGAAGAATAGGGTGGTAAAATCCAAACAACTACTTAAGCGGTACGCAAAGGGAGGTCACAAAAAAATTTTGTTTACGGATGAGAAAATTTTTACAATTGAGCAGTATTTTAATAAACAAAATGACCGTATTTATGCTGGAAGCTCTAAAGAAGCTTCGCAATTAGTAAACAGAGTACAACGTGGGCATTATCCCACTTCAGTGATGGTTTGGTGGGGTGTTAGCTATGAAGGGGTGACTGAGCCATATTTTTGTGAAAAAGGTATTAAAACGTCGGCACAAGTTTATCAAAATACCATTCTTGAGACGGTAGTTAAGCCTTTAACTAACACCATGTTCAATAACAAAGAATGGTGCTTTCAACAAGACTCGGCACCGGGTCATAGAGCTCGATCCACCCAATCTTGGTTGAAAACTAACGTTCCGGACTTTATCAGCACTGAAAACTGGCCGTCGTCAAGTCCTGACCTAAATCCATTGGATTATGATTTATGGTCAGTTTTAGAGAGTAAGGCTTGCTCTAAACGCCATGATAATTTGGAGTCCCTAAAACGATCCATTCGGTTGGCAGTGAAGAATTTTCCTCTAGAAAGAGTTCGTGCTGCTATTGATAACTGGCCTCAACGTTTAAAAGACTGTATTGCAGCCAATGGAGACCACTTCGAATAAACATTGTATATTTTTAATAGTTATATATTGATGTATTAAACTAACTCACTATGAAAGGAATAAATGTTACGTATAAAAAAAAAATCGTGCTTTTCTTTATAACAATATTTATGGCAAGACTAAGTATATATATATATATATATATATATATATATATATATATATATATATGTATATAAGGAGTTTATTTAGTTTGTTCTTAGGTCTGAGACATTTATCATTCAAACAGGTAATTAGTAGTAGGTAGGTAGGTAAATTTAAGTCTGACGTCTAACGTTAACAGTTTATGAAGATTTCAGATGTTAATTCCCCTTTCACGTCGAATTAAAATAAACTATTGTGATCAATTATATATAACTAGCAGTGCCTGCGACTTCGTTTGCGTAAAATAAATAAAAAACAGTTTTTTAAAGGTTTTTTTTCGCTAAAGAACTGATCTTAAATAAAAGTAGCCATGTTACTCTTTATTCATCTTTATTCATCATTCACATCAGTTACCTGCTAGTATGAGTCCCGTTAAATTCGGTTCAGGGTCAACAGAGAACAAACAGACAGACAGAACGACTAACAAAATTAAATAAATACATTTAAAAAACTTTTAAGTTAAACGGTTTTTTGATACCCATATTGTGGTGGATGTGGAAAAATATGTACCTAGTCCGCCATATTGGAACGGCGTCCATCTTGAATTTTAAAATTTGACATAATCATCGTGTTTTACTAGTGTAGCCCTTTCATTTGATACCCATATTGAAGGGGTTAAGGAATAATATGTAATCCGCCATTTTGTATCGGCGGCCATCTTAGATTTATAATGTTATTGATTTTATTATATTGCATTGTCATCTAAATTAAATGTGTGTACCAAATTTTAGTTCAATCTGACAACGGGAAGGTGCTTAAATTTCAATTTCTAATTTTGACTCAAATAAATAAATAAATTCCGTACGGGTCGAACTAAATAAAACCGTTTAAAAAACTGTTTAAAAAGAATTATGCGTATCGTGTTCAAATGCATGTAGTAAAAAGCGGTTATTTTAATATTCTAAACAGACAGTACAATTTTATTTATATATGTATAGATATTGCGACGTGTACACGCGTCAAAATAGTTTTGCAACAATTTCATCCGACTTAATCATAGCGAGTTGTGAAAAGATACGAAAATAAATTTTCGAGTTGTGAATAGACGTTAATAGTTTGACCTTGACGGATCTGATACACCGACGTGTCAGGTGTTGTTTAAGCAAAACTTTCGATTGCCAAAGAAATATGTGCAAAGTCCATGCGCCGGAGAGTGTGTTTCAATGCCATTCGGAAACCAAATTTAACATCAATAAATTTAAGATTTATCAAATTTATATTTGTAAAATTACTTTGAAATTTATTCTAAAATATACAGTAGTCAAAGCGAAATATATTAACGCTAAAATACTTTTAAATAAGTGAATTAAAAAAACAAACAAGCTATATCATCATCCTTTTTTATTATATCTATATTCCACAGATAACAGCGTTCCAATGCGAATTTTTCGTTCGCGTTTTTACAGTGTTTACGTATAAAAACATCTCTCAATCTATTTTAATTTTTTTAATGGTGTACATAAAAATATTCAGTTTTTAAAATTACGTTTCATTCGACCACTCTTCCTGGTATATGCCAATATTTGTGCAGAGATTACCGTAAATGATAAATGCCATATATATATTAGACTAGTAGACGATTTGATGACACAATTATGACTTAAATATTAAGATTCACATAAAACAATCATCTTGGTTTTGTTAAAGCTAGTTATTGATACCGTGATCAAAAAGTAAAGTGAATTTTATTTAATGGAATCCGGCGTTATCACACTTAACACGTGTTTCACCCCTTCACGGAGCATCTTCAGGAGTTATGTTACACCGATTAGTGCCGAACACAGAGTCAAACTCTGTGTTCGGCACTGATTTATGTGATTTGCCGGTGGCAGTTGTGTGATTCGCATTGTTTGCCGCATACGCATTTATTAGCGGGCTGGCGGGCCGTGCACTTTGTTGCACGACTACTACTGCATGTGCGGGAGCGGTTATTGGTACTTTTCTTACTTAAAGTGAATTTGTTCATAAAATGTAAATTCTTTATATATTCTTCTAAATCACTTTTATACCCTTAAAAGTAATTAACGTCACTCGAAACATTGCGAATAATCTTTTTCAGTATAGACTTCAAAGAAAAGACACAAAGAACAGAGACACTCTTCGTTTCTGCATTGGTCTTTTCAGTTTCCTGAAGAGCCATAAGTCGCACGGAGCCAAATCAGGTAACTATAGTGATTGCAGAATGATTTGGGTCAAGTTTTTGGCAATAAAGTCGTGAGGAACCAATGCAGTATGACATCGATCAATCGCGACTTGACGCGTTTAAGACACAAAACATTCTTCAATATGGTATTTGCTGAATCAAATAATATTCCAACACTGAAAAATATTTGAATTGTAAAACGTGACTCTTGTCTGTTTTAAAAGATATTTTTACCTTACTTTTTTATCACAACAAAACCATATTATTTAATAGTCCGTGACATGCAAAGTCATTGTAACTTTTAATATTTAGACACGCAAACATAGAGGATATATCTGCGGTGATGTAATGGAAATCCCAACGTGTTGATTACCGTATTTTGTAAACGATTCAGTTATACATAACATTAAAACGTCGTAAACATTTATTCAAACAACCTGATAATAAATTTAAATACTTATATCTATTTATTTAAAACAAAGTTCGGGCAAAACTGTGCAACGGTACTGCCACAATAAGAGAATTCAACTTTCGACTCATAGCTCAAACAATTTGAAAGAATCACCTTTGATTCTTTCAAATTGTTCAGCGGTAGAAGACTGAGACTGATACTATCATAAATAATAGGATTAAAGATGCATAGTCTATTCAAAAGTGAAAAGAAGAGAGTCATGTCTATTCAAAAGAATTTCTATTTGTTTTTGATCGATACTAGGTTCACTTCTCTTGGGTCTGGTTGGTTCGTCCAGCGGTCTTTTTATCCGGTACATTAAGTACATTAAAGACCCCAGTTAAGGCTCCTATATGATCAAATTACGAGCAATGGTAGCCCAGTGTTAAGGACAGAGACTTGCGATAGTAGGTTCTGGATTCTTCCGGGATAAAACGTTTAATATTACGCACTATGTGCATTAATTCCATAGGATTGCGACAGCCCAGAAACAAGTTTTCAAAGGAAGGGAAAAAGCGTAATTGCGTACCATAATACGTAAGTGCGATCGCCAATCTACCTGCCAAGAATGGCGATTACAATATTTCCCCTGATAGATATCTTTGGGGAAGACCTATGCCTAATACAGGGCATCTATGGGGTTATAAAATATAGAAATATATTAATATACAAGCCATCACCTGTCCTAGCTCGCAGTGCCTTTTTTAATATAATTTAAAAGAATATATTCTTGGTGATTTTAACATGTAAAAACACATTTCTATACACATATATACGAAAATAATACATTGTTATACTAATATGAGATAATATTTGAAAATATGTATTTTTAATGAAAGTACAACTCCACTTTGAAGGTCGCGTTTGTTAGTGATGGGTTTCAAATGGTGCGGTATAGCCTCCTAGGCTATATTCGATTTGTGCTGAACTATGTTAGCCTTTCTTGATTTTACAGATTCTCCGAACTCAGGACTACGAAATTCACGAGGTAATAATTTAAAAAAAAATCTACGGCAGATGTGTCGCCTGGCGTATTGTATTGACCAATTGATATATACTCCGTTGTCGGAGTTGTGAAACTTTTCTATGAAGTCATTTTAGCTGAATCGATATTAGAGTTGGGAGAGAATCGATTCTTGATCAAGCCCCCTAGTGGGCATTTCAAGGACATTTCATATTGACCTTAACAGGTCCAAAGAATGGTGGAGGGGTGCAATATATATATTTTTTGATCTAAAAATTTTATACTCATTTGGTCGTTGAAATATTTTTTTTTATTAAAATTCACGACTTCTGGTAAAAGGGAGTCAAACTTAAAAGCTAACTTGTGCTAAATGAACTAATGCTTAACATTAGGCCGGCTGCAGCGAAAAATCAATGTTCATAGGAATAAATATATAAAGTTAAGTAGTAATATGTAAAGTTGTTTAAGTTCTGATACGTGTCATCTCTTCTATGATAGTTTTAGTATTTTTGAAAGTGTTTAGTGTATATCAAATAATTCCTCCATCTCCTTTCTTACATCGGACAACAAGACACACGAATTCACAACATTCGTACACGGTTGAAATTCTTTCCACTTACATTAATCGTTTTGTTAATACTTTTACAGTGCGAAGAGCCAAGAAATGGAAGAACCTACGAGCGTCATTGTTTCCAGACAATTATAACTTAGGAGTCTTCAAGACAAGAGTGAACAGGTTTCTTCTAGGGTAAATGCCACCTTGTTATCGCTTAATATCTGGCAAGACAGAGGTCAAATGCTTCGCCTATAAAAGGATTAAAAAAATATACGAATACGTTCTAAATTGATCCAATGTAGGTGTTATAAATATAGTTTCTGATAGAAGATTAATTTCCATTAATAATATGGAATAATTTCGCGAATACTAATTAAAATGAAATATGTTGTTTATAAATAAAATATATTACATTTTAGATACATTGAACCAACAAAAATTGCGATATCGGAACTCAAACCGATCCTAGTGTAAAGATATAAGCTTGTTTTTGATTGATAATATTAAGAAAAATAAAAATATTAACTATTTAAACGTACATATATATTTAAAACTCATTTATGTCCATCTGTGTATGTTTTTACAATGTTCTCCCGTATAATATATGAATAATTACGATAAAATAAATAAATAAACAATAACAATTTAACTAATACTGGTTAAATTCGTTCTACAGTTATGAAAGAATTTTCTATGTTATCTCAAGTTTTAACTTACCCATAGATTTTTAAGAGAAAGAAAGAAATATTTTTCAAAAGAAAGAAAACTTCTTAAAAATCATATAACAGTATATAGGTTACATAAATCACTGAGGCAAGTTCGGTAGTTTTTCACACCAGAACAGCTCTTAAATCTATTCGTATCACCACAGTGTGCAGAGGAATATTAACACCAAATAATTTCCTTGTCTTCTATCTTCCATCGGACAACAAGACGTACGGATTCACGACATATTCGGTTGAAATTCCTTCCACACGCACTAAGCGTTTTGATAATACATTTATAGTGCGAACTGGTAAGGAGTGGTAAAACCAACTGGTGTCAATGTTTCTAGACAATTATAACCTTGGAATATTCAGGACAAGAGTGAATAAGTTTCTTCTGGGTAAGCATGTAACATAGCAGACTTTGTCGTCGCTTAAGATCAGGCGAGAAAGAAGTCAAATGCTTTGCCAATAAATGATTTAAAAAATATACTTGTCTTATACGCTAAGACGTAAGTAAAGACTTAATTTCATGAAATAATTTTGTAAAAATTTATCGAAAATTGTTGGTAAATAAGAAGATAGAAGGAAAGAAAAACGTTTCTATGAGAGTTTGACCGTATTAAATTTTTTTTATTTTAAAACTTTCATTTTGCGCGAATTTTTTTGTAAGTACATATCAACTTATTAACAGCCTTTATAAATAAATAAAAGAAGCAAAAGTATAAAGACTCAATCAGATGGTATGCTACATTTATAATTAATAAATCATTACAAATAAATCAAATTGGAGTATCTGTTTGTTATATTAAAATAACCGCTTTTTACTACCTACATATGAATATATATACGGTACATATACTAAAACGAAATTTTTAAATTTTTTTGTCTGTCTGTTTATTCCGATTAATCTCTGAAATGGCTGGATATTAAATGGAATTTGACAGAACTTATACAGGGAGGTAGCTAATGTAATGAATAATTTAGTCAACTTTTATTTAAAAAAAATCTTAACTATAAAAAAAGAAACATTTTTTTTTGTTAAAATAAAAGTATACGGAGTCGCGGGCACAGCTAGTAATGTATAAAAAATGTTAAATACTACTTTTCTGCAAGTAAAGTTCATTGACATTAATCATTCGATTCCGCCATATTAAAACTGGAAATGTATTTCACATTTTTATTATGCATTTAAGATATTAATATTTATTGCGCTAAATATTATCAAGCCGAAAAAAATGTATCTTTTCTTTAAGTTTAACCTATAGTCGGTGTCGCAAGAAAATTTAAGCGAACAGAAATTAACTGTCAAGCTGTCTTAACAAAAGTGGGACAGATAAAAAATGCCGCGAAAATCTAAATGTCAATGCTACCACAGATAATACATAAAACATATGTATCGAGAATATGTGTTAGAATAACGATAACTTTCTATCGTTTAGTTATGAAAGCCAAGGTCACGTGTTTCTCAACTCACCCCAAGGTCGGCCGAAGGTTTCGCGCGACGGACGGACTCAAATGGTACCGCAGCTCGTTCACTACTGAGAAACGCTCGGACGCCAGTCTGCCGATTTCACAACCCTGATGTGGTGGTGTCTTAATATTTCGCAGCGATTGTAAATCGGTGGAGGTGAATCGAATTTTGTATTTACACAGACAAAATTTACAGATAATTTACGATATATTAAACATATTTTCGATTACCATATTAGCATATATCTTTACGTTAATAGAAGAAAATTATTTAAATAAATAATAATGTGTATATATTATTATCCACGTAGAATCAATTGAAGTGACCACACGTGTGATGTAAGAAGAATACTAGAAGAGCCCAATTTAAAAGAAACTAGAATACTCTCTTAAATAGGCTTTGTTTATTATAACGCTACGAGAATTCCAAGCGCCCCAATATGGTAGAAGCCTAAAAACTACTAAACTACTAAATCACTTACTTACCTGTAAGTCATAAAAATAATGCAAGCATGATATAAATTAAAATCAGATTAAAGTACCTTATAATGCATCATTTGACTGAAAAATACCAGAGTTTGAAGATCGCCCTAATCCAGGATGAGCCTAAAAACTACCAAACTACTAAATCACTTACTCACCTGTAAGTCATAAAAATAATGCATGCATGATATAAATAAAAATTAAATTAAAGTACTTTATAAGGCATCATTTGACTTAAAAGTACCAGAGTTTGAAGATGGCCCTAATCCAGGAAGAGCCCAAAAACTACCAAACCACTAAATTGTTTGTATACGTCATGGAAAGAATGCATGCACGGTAGAACCTCGAATAAGATTTAATTACCCTATATAGCCATCGTTCAACTTAATACTACCAGGGTTCCAAGATTACATAAATCCAGGAAGAGCTTAAAAACTACTAAACTACTAATTTACCAGTGTATATCATAAGAAAATGCATTCATTATAGAAAACAGAATCATATTTAATTTTTCTATGAAGGCATCGTTCAACTTAAAACTTCCAGGGTTCCTAGATCGCTTAAATCCAGGAACAGCCCAAAAACTACTAAACGACTAAATAACCTGTGTATACCATGAGAAGAATGCATGCATGATAGAAACTATAATCAGATTAAACTAACTTATAAGGCATCGTTCAACTTAAAACTAGCAGGCTTTCAAGATCGCCTTAATCCAGGAAGAGCCCAAAAACTACTAAACTACTAAATCACTTGAGAATAATGCATAGTTGAAACTAGATTCAGATTCAACTACCTTATAAGCTGTTGTACGAGCAAGCTGCAATGGTTCCAATGTGGCCTGATTTGAAACGAGCCCACAACAAACTCAGAGGGATTTTTGTGATCACTTTTATACCTCCACTCCTTAAAATAGTGGAGCTGTTTCCAAGCTCTAATATCACCTTAAAAACCTTCACATTGTTATAAGATTTTCTTTACAAGTTTTACTTTCACGAACTTCCTACATTTATTACAAGACTAGCTGTACCCGCGACATCGTCCGCGTGGAATTTAACAAATTTGTATTTAGGTTTTTATTTCGTTAAAGAATTTTTTAATGAACTAGCCTTAATTACTCCGAATTACATCAGCTACCTGATAGTTAAAGTCTCGTCAAAATCGGTCCAGCCATTTCAGAGATAAGTCTGAACAAACAGGCAAAAATTTAAAAAAGAAATAATTTTGGTAAATATGCTGTGTATTTATTCATATGCATTTATTAAAAAAAACGGTTATTATGATATTTCAACCAGACACTTCAATTTTATTTATTTGTATAGATGTAAAGGTAATTTAGATACGTTATATGGTATAGTGATATTTATTGACTTGAAATTTCAGCTTATGATTTTGGGTTGGTTTTATTTTGTCGCGCATTTATTGTTGCTTTATTAGTAGAAATAGATAGCGTAGATTTGAAGGTGTAGGTTGCTGAAAACCAATTGAACTTGAGGGTTGTACAATTGTAGCACAGCGGTAGAGTACTGAAACTTGCGATCGTAGGTCACGGGATCTTTTCCTCGTATATAATCTTATATAATTCACACTTTGTACATTATGTACGAATTTTTTCAACTTTTTACGAATAAGTTTCCAGACGATTGCTGTGTCCTTTCCATAACATAATACCATACCGCGATCGCCAACTGGTCTTCCAAATGTGGCAATTATAGTATCTCTCTTCATAGATATCTTTAGGAAGGGACCTATGCCGTCCAGTAGACGTTTTTGAAGTGGAACGACTAAACTTGAGGATTCCAGATCTATGATTCATAGAGTTACCATCGGATTAGAAAACCATCGAGCCGTCGAGTCTCTTGGACAGAAGTTCCATGGAGTGGCGCAAAGGTAACTACCCTCCTAGATGGTATTTTTTTTAATAAAAAAGAGAAGTGTAGAAATAAATGAAATAATGCGTAATGGGTGTGTGCGAACAATTTACAACACAGATAACGATCCGAACAAATCGACGGTGCGATGTTCTAATGTACGTATTGCTAAATCTTATAAACAAGGAAATACATTATATTTGAAAGGATTATCTCAGCAATGCTTTTGTTTGCAAAACCATCATTTCAATATTTTTATTTATATCATTGTACTGTGTTGTATTTTATTTAATTGCTTCTGAATGTATAGCTTATTTATCAGCAAAAATTTCTAAAGATTTTATATCTATTTTTAGTCACCCTGTATAAAGTTACAGCATTGAAATATGTTACTTTAATTTATTTTTTATATCGAAATGCGACAAGTAAATAACTCCTGGCAGTTAAAAGTCAACAGAGGTAGATAGTAAGCAAAAAAATATATATCAATCAGAATTTTGTAAGCATTTCTTATTTCTATATTATGATTACATTTTTTATTATTTCTGAAATCAATAATATAGGGTGTACCATATATTAACTGTAAGCTAATTAACTACACATTCAAACCTTTAAAGCATTTATACCTATAATCATTCATCCTGTAAATGTGTTTTGCTAACACTAATGTCATCAAAGAGAATTTTTTTATAGAGTTCAACATAGGATCCATTGCTCATAGAACCAATCTTTCACTTCACAGATACTTTTATCATCACTAAAACCATAGGATGTTCACCCTTGCTCTGGTTCTTCATAAAGGTTTCCAATATAACTGGTTAGAAGCGGCCAGCATGCAGCTTCTTCCGATGACCTTGACATGACCTGGACCATGAGGTCTTTTAAATTTCATGATTGATGTTCCTGAGACATTAAAAGCGTCCAGAACTGTCTAAAATTTTACGGAGATATTTACTAATTTTATGGAGTCCAGTAACAGGAATATACAGTGAAAATAATTAGTGCATGATGTTTGTTTTTTTTTAAACTATAATAAAATTGACTTTCCCTATATTCATCATGTAAGCCGATTGACGGCCTTGAAGATCGCCACGATGAAAAATCTTGCGTTGCCCAAATCCACTTACTTCCTGCAGTTTTATCTACGATTTAACTATAATGTTTCCAAACTCGCTCTGATCTCAGAAAAGTTTACAAAAAACTCAGTCGCGATAATTTTTGATCAGTCTGAAATATAATATATATCCGTGCTACTAAAGTTTATTGCTTTTTGAAATAAACATTGTAAATTTTTGTGTTTATATTTGTAAAGTTTAAAAACATACACGGAGCTTGAGATCTGGACGCTGACGATTCTGGGTCATCGGAAAATTGGTGTTAAAGATGTGGTCCTGGAGACAGATGGTCGGAATCCCGTGAACGGTGCTCAAAGAACTCAACATAAAACAGAGGTTATTGTTGTCCATGAATCTTTTAGTTCTTTGGACAAAACACCAATAAAAAGGACTCAAGAGAATGTTTCGTGGTGCAAAGTGAAGAAAGTGGAAGGATAGTGATCTTGTGGACGCTCTCAAATGTTACTAATACAACTACTACAACCACCACCACCACTACCACTACCACCACAACCACCACCACTACCACCACCACTACCACCACCACCACCATCATTACTACTGCTACTGCTGCTGCTGCTGCTGCTACTACTACTACCACTACTACCACTACCGCCACTACTACTACAATTACCACTACTGCTGCTGCTGCTACTAGTACCACCACTACCACTACTACCACCACTACCACCACCACCACTACTGCTACAGCAGCTGCAACGAAAACAGCAACTACAACAACAACAGCAATAATAATAATAATAATAATAACAACAATAATTACAATTATAATGATGAGGACAATACTATAATATGATAGTAATAAGTCAGTAAATGAATGCTCTCACTCCGCAAAACGCCGAGCTATATGTCGATGCTTAGCAAGATCATCAGAACCTACCGGAGCATACAACGATCACTTTGACAAAAGTGAAGAATTTATGTGTAATTTATAGCTAGATTTAAAAAAAGTCATTTTTGATATACTTGTGTTAATTAATTTACGTTTTGGTATAGCCCTGTGTTAACAATAGAAGTTATAATTGTCTGCGTGGTGAACTACCAATAAACATAAGGCCATCATTTCTTGATATACTTTTCCTGCTATTGAGTAATTAGTTCATGTAATGTCACAGTGATGTAGTGTAAAGCTAATGGCAAGTAGCGACCCGTGTCCCCGATACGGCCCGCGCAAGTGTCGTTGGTACGGCGTGTGATTTGGCGTTACAAAATCTATGGCAGCTATTGTTACGGTCACTGCGCCTCACTTATGGCGTATGGTCTCTTGGATAAAAAACCAAATGCGATTTGAAATACATCGATTATTTCTATCGTGTCGATAAGAAAACACATTAGAGTCATGGAGCTGTAATGCTTTGATCTACTGGAGGTAACATGTACAAATTTGTTAGTATCATTATCAACTTTGTAAAACATAGGCTTATTTATAAATCTAGGATGTTAAAAATGAACTTAATTTTTAATTATTAATAAAACCAGGAATGAAAAAGTGACGGCTAAAAAATCAGGGTTTCGGAACCTGGTGACTTTAGTATTTAATGGAATCAGGCGTTACTTCGCGGAAGTCCATCCTAAGTAAGAAAAGGACCAATATTTAGCCACTTCCGCACATGCACGCATTTATCAGCGGGCTGGCGGGCGGTGCATTTCATTGCACGACTACCACTGCATGTGCGGAAGTGGCTAAATATTGGTCCTTTTCTTACCTGGTGACTTTAAGTTGAAATGTCCAACTTCAAATTACAGGGATCCAAGAACGATTCTCACTAGACAGTCAACTTTTATTTACATTTTCAGCCATAATTATCTCTATTAGGATGCTTGAAACACATTAATAGCTCCGTGTTAAATCACCGATCTAACACAACTTAGATTGCTTGTAATGTTTTATACTATCAATAACTTTTTTGTTATTAAATACCTGATTACTTTAAGTAAATATATTTGCAGTGGCGACTTTATTAATAGACTTTCTACGAAGACTAAGTTACCACACTATTTATTACTTAATTAAAAAAAAATACATTACAATTCATAAATATGAAATTCAGGCAAGAAGTATAAAAGCAGTGTGTTTGGCATCATATATTCAAATAAATAAATATATACCAGAGGAGGCTAAACTCCTTGATAGAGCAATTTAATATGAATTTAAAACACGCAAACAAATATTGAAATTATATGACAAAAGTATAAAATATGTGTATCGAAGTTAGATATATGCACACTCTATGACAGCACTCCTAACAATACTTAAGATGCCGTCTAGTTAATTATGATACGTGCTTGGATTTCGCTAATTTTATGGTGGAATAGTAATAATAATTATTCACACCAGTAATTTGTTTCGATTTCCCAGCAGCTGACATTGGTAATATAAATTTAAATATTTAAATAATTCGACAATCAATTGGAGTCCAAAAATAATCGTTCAGAGCCGCATGTGGCTTGCGGGCCGCAGTTTGGCCACCCCAGATTTATATACAGTTATCAAAGCAATAGATAATAGTTCCTGTTCTCACTTATGGAAATGAAACATGGGCTATGGCACAAAGCCATTCCGTTCAGTCCAAGTCGCCGAAATGAAGATGCCTCGGTGTACGTGACATCGCCGATAAACTACAAGAGAGTCGGCCTAAATGGTACGGACATGTTAAGAGGAGGATCTCCTGAATACATCGGGAATGTCGCTATGGATCTAAACATTTCTGGGTCCAGAAGAAGAAGAGGACCGAAGACAAGTTGGACAGATACCATAGCGAAAGACATGACTGCTTGCAAAGTTTCCGCGAGCGACGTCTCCAATCGCGCGAGGTAGAGAAAGAAGATAAGGAAAGCAGACCCCATGATCAGATGGTATTAATAATGCTCAGGAGAGAGAGAGAGAGAGAGAGAGTCCCTATCAGAATGAAAAAGAAGAGAAATAATACAAGAAACTGAGAGATCATTGTAAATTTATTTATGGTAAAAGTATCACAAAAATGAAATTTGATGGAAGGAATGACAGTAGTAAATTGAACATAAGTGAAATACTAAAATAGAAGAAAATACAAAATGCTGTATAGTCCTTGAAAAGATATGTATGTACGTATATATATATATATATATATATATATATATGTGTGTGTGTATGTAAAGAGACGGTGAGGTTTGCACTTACAGATACTCCTACAGATGTGGTAGCGTTTGATTTTCTGACGTTTTCAATTTCCCTCGTGATCTTTTTAAATGAGTATTTCAATGGATCTCCAATGCCTTCTTCAACTCCATGTTACATTCATCAGCGTTTGTTTTTTTACTTAATTTATCCATATTGTTTCCACGAGAACTTAGGTAAATATGCAGTCCGCTTCGACAAAGTCCTGGTTACCGAAGTAAGGTCACTTAAATACGCCTGAGGGTGGACCTGGTACCCTGGTACCCTCAGGGGAGCGCTTGCGACGACCATACCCTGTTGCCTTCCAGTCCTGGGCACGCTAGACCACTGACATCGGCTTATGTTTTGTTGGCGGGAGCTATTTTATTTTACCCCTACTCTGTTTCGCATATTAGACTCTCGGGCGTTCCCCTATCCGCAACCTTGGGGACGCGCCACGTGGCAGTACTCCTCAACCTGTGAGATATATATATATGTGTATATATATGACCAACACACACAGGGGTGGCCAAGCTCCTTGATAATTCGAGCCATTGTTCGATATTTGAAATTTTTCGCTAGCGATTTAATACGCATTTAAAACACGCAAACAAAAAAATATATAGCAGGCTTTAATCTAGTGGATTATTGTCGTTTGAATGCCTTATATTATACTTAAAATTATCATTTTTTTATTTTATTTTAGTATTTAGCACATAGCGATATAAATTGTATGGAAATGAACTATTTTAAATATATAAGATTTTCTTTAATTTAAGATTCAGAGATGTAGTTAAAACAAAACTAGTAGCACAAGAAAGTTCGTGGCGACCTTTGATAGACGCCTATGCCTGATTGGATAAAAATAAGGGAAAGATGTAAAAGTATGTAATTACATAGATTTGTAATTTTATGGATAAAAAAATATTTTATTAATACCTATTGTGTAATAACTTGGAACTAAAATTAAGTTTGAAATGTCGATTCAAACGTGTTAGCATTGAACAATTGTTATGTTAAGTTATTTTATAAAAAATAACCACATGTATAAAATCATTCATGTAAGTAAATAAATTAGTATCTAAAATAGCGGTTTTCAAACATAACCTACGAAGAACCTTTAACAAACACACGTATTATTACATTTAAGATTTATGTTAAAGTTTATTCCTTAAATGTTATTTTATCGAAGCCTTGTGTTAACAAAGTATAAAAGTCATTTTGTAACACACGTTGCGTAATGGAAAAAAATATATAACTTACATTGTTGTTGTGAATTTGCATACAAATATAATCGTAACAAAGACAATACAAAACGTCTTACATTAATGGAGATACTTAATTTTTCAATGATATAAAAATGTGATTATATTACACTAGGAATCGCTTAACAAATTGTAAAAACAAATTAAATTTTATTTACGATTTATTTTTATTTTTAATCAATATAAATGTAATTAAAAATGTAAAATTGTAATTTTTTTTTGGAATGCGACATGACAATTACTTATAGTACAAAGGATATAGTAAACAATAATTATTTTTAATAAAACGTAAATTTGATTTTTGAAAAGGTTTTTTTTTGAATATTATCATTACGTTTTTTATAATTTCTGAAATCATTAATGTTTGGATAGTGTGTACCTTTGTTGTTAATTTTTAAAACTGTATACAGGGTGTATAAAAATAAAAACATAGAAGTTACAATGACACATATGAGATAATACTGTTAACAAAAATTAAGGAGAGTATTTTTAATAAAATGTGAATTCTTTATTTAGTCTTCTAAATCAGCAATCTCCGTCACATAAAACATACTTTTGCCAACGCTTTTTTCCGGTATAGCACTAAAGACTCTTGATTCAGTTTTCATCTTCTCAATCATGTCAAAACTGGGTCCCAGCATTGGTCTTGTTGAGTTTGCTGAATACCCAGAAGTCGCACGAAGTTAAATCAGGCGAATACGATGGTCGCGGAACCACATTTATGACACATAAGGCAGTATAATATGGTGCAATATCGTGATGACAAAATACAACCTTTATAATGGTTTCGGTTGAACGAAATGATGTTCCAAATTTTAATAAACAGGTGTTTGGTAAATGTTATACACAATCCTACCAATCTAAGAAAATTTACCTGCTTTGCTAATGCCTGGAAATTTTAAATGACGATTTGAGCACATAAAGAAAAATCTTTTGTTTATAAAACGCCTGACAAAATGAAATAGCAAATTTTATTTCTTAAAGTTTGACAAATGAACCAAAATTTTAAAAGTAATCGACATTTTTGTCATGTGTTTTGTAATCTCATGTGAGTCAAGTCTCTTGTACCTTTATATGCATTTTTTATTTTTTCTAGTTATTGTCTATGGTATACACAAATGTAAATAAATAAATAATATAAGGTCAATGCACATATATACAAGTCAATTATTTAAGAAGCGCCTACCAATTTTTAATAGCAAATTTAGTCTTAACTGGATTTTTTAAAAATAATATTTTATGTTTGATATCTTCAGAGATATCAAACCTTTGATCTTTGAAAAGAGTATACTATAGGGTAGATATTTGGCCGTGTAGCATTCACGCTCCGTATGCCTGGCCACTACGACCATAATAATTTTATATCCCCGCTTTTACTGCCGTTGTTTTATTTGACGTCCACTGCTGGGCTGACCCGTCCACTGTCTCCATTATATAACGAACTATAGAAATTTCCTGTTAATAGATATAAGCGTTTATGCCGCATCTACGCTCTGCATATATAATCATACTTGTTATTAAAATAAAATTATGTAGCAACCTTTTCAAATATATAGGTAACCTCTTTGGTATAATAAAGCAATTTTGAATTTAGAATGAACTAGTTTTATAAAATAGCTTGCGACACTAAAAAACCGTAGCGATCTCGCTCTTTATTACTGTCCACTACGACCACTATACTTTTATTTAAAATCATGATCATCAAGAATGATTTGAATTCGGACGCCATCAGTAGTGTGGTCTCTATTATTGTGTCTTGTAAATTGTAAATACTCTTTGTACAAATACACCTTCGAACACACTTAGCTATAATTTTTCTCGGGAGGTAACTCACCTCCGAAGAGGTCACGTATTAGGAGGCCGAATTGTCACACGTACTCTCTATATGGAACCAAAAGAATAGTCTTCAAATCTAAATTCAAAATATCTTTATTGAAGTCGGCATTTACATGTGCTTTTAAGTCGTCGATTATTATAACATTATAAGCAGTAAGAAACCAACGTTTCCGAACGCTGATCTGTTGATAAGAGCCGACCATAAACTCAACAGTTGTTCTTTTATCAACCATGTTGAGACAACAAACAAAAATTCTTTCTATATCGATCAACTAAAAACTCTTAAATGCAATTATAAGATTTATTTGATAATATACTTTTAATTTTAGATTTAAAACTAAAAAATGGAAGGTCTTAGATATATTGTGGATCTTTATTATATATTCGTACACCCATAAACATTTGTTAGCTGTTTAAAAATAAAATCTAGGCGTTACGTGATTATCTTTATTTCTTGTGATTATCATGTGTCTGTCACTTTTTTTAAGTTGTTATTAAAAATGTTTAAACACTTTACCGGGGCTTCCCCACGTTATAATATTCAAAAGTTTTCCTTTAAATTTCACACAAATTTTAAGATCACATGAGATTTGCACCGTTGACCTATGATGATATTTCGATTACCACCAATGTATCTCATTAGTGATATGTACACAGTAATGATAACAGAGTAATCAAGTTCCAGATGCCGTCTCAGCCTATCGCGTGCTCTGCAGTATCGAGGTGGACGCGGTCTTGTTCCAGTTCTTCACGGGCCACGAGGGATTTTGAGTACCTTCACCAGTTTAAGCTTAAGGAGGACACCTCGTGCTTCTGTGAACCGGGCGTGAACCAGACCGTGATCCACCTAAAAAATATAATGTAAACCTGTATAAAACTGAGATCTAAAGAAAATTGTAAATAAATATACCTGGAATATTGTAGTTGAGAATGGATGTATGGCTAATAGAACGGAAGAGAAAGACTGAGAAAATTGTGGAATGAAAGAAGTAGGAAGATAGATTATGTAATGAATGAAATAAGAGAAAGATAATAAAAAGGGAGTTGAAAAATAAATAAAGAAGACTAACGTCCCTGTTCTTCCTAAAGATGGGGAAACGAGAGGCCAAAATAAAATAAAAAAAAACTATTACATTTCCCTAGAGAAAGAGATCCCTCGCCGAAACCAACTCGGATGGGCAGCGTTCGATAAGCTCCGAAATCTCTTTTCTTCCAAAACACCGCAATGTCTGAAAACGAAGATCTTTGACCAATAGGTGTTGCCGGTGATGACTTACATATCCAAGACGTGATTACTTACCACTGGCTTTATATGAAGGCTCAAGGTCACCCAAAGAAAATAAGCTCCGAAATCTCTTCTGGTCCAAATTACCACAATATCTGAAGACGAAGGTCTTTGAACAATAGGTGTTGCCGGTGATGACTTACGAATTCGAGACGTGATCACTTACCACGGGCCTGATATGAAAGCTCAAGAACAACCAGAGAGCAATAGAGAGGTCTATGCTCGGAGTTTCGTTGCGTGATCAAATTAGAAATGAGGAGATCCCCAGAAGACCAACAACCGACGTAACTTGAAGATTTGCGTCTGAAGTGGCAGTGATAGGAGATACGAGCAGCACATCACCGGTCATCTTGGTGATCATGAAGGCTTATACCTTGCAGTGGGCAACCATCATCTGAAAGGAAGAAGAAGAATAAAATATTAATTAAATCTCAATTACATATCATAATTAACAATACAATAAAAATGTACTTATTATGTTATAAAACTTCGTTAATCATACTTTAAGTCTTGACCTGTTGTCGGACTTTATTGTGTCTTAACCATATATTTACGCAAAAATATATGTTGTACTTTAATAGATTCGTTTTAGTTGATTTATACGAACAATGACACGTTACCAAAAAGTAGATATAGAACGGCATTAACATACAATGACATATGTTGCTTCACTATTTCGACCTAATACTTTGGCATAAATATCAAAATTTTCCCTAATTAAGTTTAGATTCAATAGTGGTTTCTAATGTTGGATACCTTTTGATTGTATTATAAGACTTTATAGTGATTAAAGTGATTGTTTTAGATATAAAAGTAAATCTAGATGGAGCCGGTTGAAGTTAATGAAGATTGTAAGTTGACAAAATGATTTAGTATTTATAGCTTGAATTAAAGGCAGTTCGCGAATTTTATTAACATTTATTACTTGATGAAAATTTAAAAAGAATGAGTTGTATAAATCATTTGGATTTAAATCATTAGGTATAAAAGGTAGCTCTTGGATTAATTTAAATTTCATTATTTTCAGTCTGTTACTGGCACAAAATTATTTTTTTTACTTTACCACTTTTTAAATTACTTTTTTAAATATTTTCTACTTAGAATTTTATCTTATTAATTTTAATTTTACTTATCGTAATGATCATGTAAAGTATATTTTCCATACAAGTTGCACTAGTTTCAGTTACTCTGGTAGGATCCGTAAACAAATGTTTTTTTTTTTTTTTATTAATTCTAATCTGTATCGCTAGTGTTTTTTTTACAACATTTAGTTTTCGCTTTAACTAAACGCAGACAGTTGGGAGAGGGTTGCCGCTATTTGATACGGATCTTTCTTCTCCTAGCTGCGAGGCACGACAGCGTTTTATAATTTTTTACAATTTTTTTTACACAATTTTCTCTTATGGGTAAATACGGCTAAAATTTATAAATATTAACAATACAATTTGGAATAATGAATTATATATTAGTTGCTACATTATTTTATTTCAAGTCACTGCCCAAGCGCTACAGACCGTTAAATGCCTTGAGATTTAGGACAATGTGCCGGGCCAATTCATCAAAAGATTCTGCTGTTGATTTTTTCTTGAGAAAGTCCGGTAAGTTAAACGGAGGTATATTAAGGTTTTCACATAAGGTCACGTGGTCTTTTTGATTCGAATCGGGAGCAGTGTCTGAGTAAGTGATCAAAAGTCTGTACTGTGGAGTCGTCACATGGGCAAGTCTCATTATCGATTATTTTAAAACGGTGCAGGTACTGCTTGCAGTACCCGCGCCCGTTTAGTAGTTGTGTGAGATGGAAAGATGTCTTGATGAGTTTTCGCAGTTTGTTTATTTCGGTGAGTTTCGAAAGGAGTCCTATGGTATGTCGACCTTGAGCTGAGCTCTCGTATCTAACCTGCCAAATGCGGTTGTGTTCAGCGCGGATTGCGTTCTTGACGAAACTCATTGGGAAGTAGACATAAGCCGGTGTAGAGTGCATTGCGGCAGCGCTCTTTGCTGCCAAGTCGGCTGCCTCGTTACCGACGACGCCTTTGTGGCTTTTGACCCATGTAAAGTGTAATGTAGGTGACGCGCGTGCGTGTATCTGATTGTGAATTTGTGTGACGATGGGGTGGGTGTTGCTTTGGCCGATTGTGAGTCCGTGTGAATAATTGTGTATGTGTTCGGGTATGTTGTACTGGCCCACGAGTAAGCTTTCAAAATGGCGAGAAGCTCAGCTTGAAAGACCGAGCAAAACGAGTGAAGTCTGTATTTTTCGGAAGCGGTCTGGCGGCCTACCAGGAAAGCAACGAATGCCGCTCCCACGGAGGAGTCCTCCAGCTTGCTCCCATCAGTGTAGATATTCAAAGCGTGGGGATAGGTTGGAGTGTAATTACGACTCTAGAAAGGGAAAGGACAGAAATGGATGCTCTGGTAGGGGGGTGCAATAATTTGTGTGGTGTTGTAGGGCGTTCTAGAGCTGGTAAAGAAACGGTTAAAATTGCTGGATTTGATGCCTGATGATAAAAATTTAAACGTTTATTCTTTTATTGATATTATTATTAATTCTTCATTATTATATATTCTTTATTGTTATTATTATTTTAGCAATTTGATGGTAGTATATTACAATATTTTATTACTAATTAGGTGCTTCCTTTTTTATAATTCTAAATTCAAATTAGAGAGATCTTTATTGAACATGATACGGATTATTTTTATTATTGAAGTCAAAATGATTCATGGTGTTGAAAATAAAAGCCTCAAACATGAGAAGGGATGATGGAGGAAACACGGGAGACCATCATTTATAAAAGAATTTAAAATTATATATGTGCCCGATATAGATGTTACACCGACTTTGTCCACGTGGAATTTATCAAAAAATTAGTTCACATTCTTTTTTTTAGTTTAAAATTTGAAAATGTTTTGAAATGAATTTTCTGTAATAAAAGAAGCCTCAGTTACTCCTTATTACATCAGCTATCTGCCAGTATAAGTCCCACCAAAATTGGTCCAGATATTTCAGATATTACCCGGAACAGACAGATAGACAGAAAAAGTTAAAAAATAAATGTAATTTTGTTCAGATGTATGGTATATTTATTCATATACATGTAGTAACAAGCTGTTATTTTGATATTACAAACAGACACTCCCATTTCATTTATTTGTATAGATTGACATTAATATAACAAGGCGAAGATATGATTTCTTAAATGGTGCTTGCTCTATGAAATCATTTACTGAATTGTCCATTTTAGTTCACATCGTTCCTTGATATTTTTTTAACTTTACCAAGTGGAGCTTTTTTGATCATTTTTTAAAGTTCCTATTATAAAACTCCATCACTATAGTATTTAATGGAATCGGGCGTTACCTTGCGGAAGTCCATCCTAAGTAAGAAAAGGACCAATATTTAGCCAATTCCGCACATGCAGTGGTAGACGTGCAACAAAGTACAACGCCCGCCAGCCCGCTGATAAATGCGTATGCGGCAAACAATGCAAATCACACAACCGCCACCGCCAAATTACTCAACACGTGTTTCACTCCTCCATGGGGCATCTTCAGGAGTTATGTTACACCGATTAGTGCCAAACACAGAGTCTCACTCTTTTCGCATTTATTTATATATATATATATATATATATATATATATATATATATATATATATATATACACATACACCTTCATTAATATATATACCTTCATTAATTCATCTCTGTACCGCCTAACGGTTAACTGGTAGAGAAAGCCTTCGACATTAAGTTCGCCGTTATGTATAAAATTATTTTAAAAAAATACTTCAATGTTAGAAACCTTAAAAGGATTATTATTGAAAAAATCTAAACTGCTATAAATATCAGACAACAATAAGAAGAGATATAACTTATTAGCATACAAAGCGCTTCTGCATTACCTTAGTTACTAAGTTATAGTTTCAGCGTAAATAACTTAACTTCACTTTAATCTGCTTAGATTCAATTGTAGCTTCATAAGTGTTATATCATCTTCGTAATATTGAAAGATTCAGTTATCAATTGTTTTAGTGGACGATAAACAGAAATTCAAGATGCCGTCTATAGAAATCTTTAAAGATTGTAAGTAATAGATGTCTACTTTAGTTTTTTTTCTGATGAAACAATATATACAATATGTTTTATGATATTTAATAGATGTTTATTAAGGTACATGAAACAAGTAGTAATATAGATATAATACAAAAAAATTTAACACAATATATGTATATAAATATTATGTTAACTAGTCTGCGAGATCGTATAGCGCGAATCGAATCCGCGACCTAATTGCAAGTCTCAATCCCTTACCACCGGTCTACCATTGGTCACACAAGTAGTGACAGTCAATTTTGTAATGCAAAATTTTTTATAAGAACATGGGGCCTATATATATAACTTATATATGTACACAATATATAATACATAGCATAAACGGACAACATAATTTATTATCAATTAGACGATTATATTGTGACAATAGACAATATGAAATACTTAAGGAAATTATCGTTCCCTAAAGCAAAATATATCTATGAAAGGAGTGGTAGAGAACGCTATTGTCCATTCTCTGGAAACTTATGGGTAGTCGCAATCCTATATAAGTTGAATTCACAAAGTGTATATATATATATATATATATATATATATATATATATATATATATATATATATATGTATATATGTATATGTGTGTGTGTGTGTATATATAAAGTTTGTTATTTTCGTCTGCCCTGCCCTGCCCGCAGTCTGCAAATGCTGTCGAGCCCCCGGTGATTGCTGCCTAATCTCGTCACCTTGGCATTCACCATTTATCATCAATTCGGCACAATGCGTTTTCCACTTGGAGAATAAGGGGACTTTGGGCGCTCTCAACGGTCCGTGATGATTATAAACCACGTCTAATAAGACGATGGCATCATAATGGTGTACGCTGAAAGTATGGCGTTGGTCCATCTAGCAGAGAACCGACCCACGCTGCGTCTTCTGGTGGTTAATTTAATGACCCTTGCAGGACGCAAGGACAATATTTTCAATATTTTTCACACTTTTTCATTTTCACTCTGACCCTTTTTTATATCTTACATTTTCTACTATTTCTTACATACTTCCCTATCATATCTAGACTACTGCTTCTACGTTATTATTTTTATTTATTTATTAAACTATTATATATTTCAATTTTTGATTTATTTTGATTTATTCAATTCTTTATAATTTTATCTTACAATTTCTTTTCCTAGCGTAACACGACTTGGATTTCTTTCTCTTTAACTTTGTTAAGTTACCAATGATCCTTGTACAATAATCTAGGATAATGTGGCGTTTTGGGTGATGATAAGGATTGAAGCCTCCCATTTATTCTGATTCCAATATTTAATAAAAATAATAAAATCACAAGCGTATATCTTCCAAACAAAAGGAAAGTCTTTGTAGTGTCAATGTCTGTGAATAACATGTATATAAGAAATGTCAGAATTTTTAATCAAATATTCAATTGTGATATGTTTGTAGTAGCCATTCTGTTACCACACCGTCTTTCGTCTTCTTCTGGCAGTGTCACCCGAGTGAATATCTTGTGTGTTCTGCCCGTTGCTCACATACCTTGGATGTAGAAATGGGCAAAATGTATCCCTGATAAGAAAAGAGATTAATATTTTTTCGGTCTGGGGATATATCACTCTTTTATAACTAACTCATTTATCTCAGTGAAGCTTAGAGAGAGAGAGAATAAGGCAGCTAAGACTAAAAATATATCCTTTATAATTTCGGCTCTTTTAGCTCAGAATTAGAACTCTGTAAGGCGGTATAAAACGTGAGAAATTGAAATAATGTAATCTTAAAAATAAATAAATACATTTAAAAAACTTTTAAGTTAAACGGTTTTTTGATACCCATATTGTGGTGGTTGTGGAAAAATATGTACCTAGTCCGCCATATTGGAACGGCGTCCATCTTGAATTTTAAATTTTGACATAATCATCGTGTTTTACTAGTGTAGCCCTTTTATTTGATACCCATATTGAGGGGGTTAAGGAAAAATATGTAATCCGCCATTTTGTATCGGCGGCCATCTTAGATTTATAATGTTATTGATTTTATTATATTGTATTGTCATCTAAATTAAATGTGTGTACCAAATTTCAGATCAATCTGACAACGGGAAGGTGCTTAAATTTCAATTTCTAATTTGACCCAAATAAATAAACAAATTCCGTACGGGTCGAACTAAATAAAACCGTTTAATTATAATGAATTAGTGAGTTTTTTAGATTGCATTTGTTTTCTATTAAGCGTTTTATGTCTTTGTGATATAGCACAAAAAAGCTAAACGCCCGCGCGTGTGATGTAGTCGTTGCGAAAATCCGTGGATTACATTTTTAATACAAACATACAATAGCTATCCGTGTCTATCTTTTACGTGTAAATTGCTATATAAGCACATATCATTTTCCCTAACTCTGAAAGAGTCTAACTCATCACGAAATTGACACTTAAGTATAAAGATATAGATATATAATTGAAACCCAACTGTACTTGGAATGTGACAAGCATTTCCGATTGATATTCTAAGTTATTTTGCAAGTGTTATGAAACCTTATTTACAATTAATGATTACTTTGTTGCCAATATTCTAACCGTCTCTACTTTTATACAAATTAATAATAAAACAAGATTGTTTGTCGAGGTAATTATTAAAGTTTACTAGCGGAAGGTATTGCCATGTTTATTTCGAATCAAGGGTAGTCATTACTGCATGGATTAATGATTATATAAATTGGAATAACTGGGTCATAATTATATATAACATTCCGAGTATCAAGGTTGGTGACGTTGGGATCAAAGTTGTATCACAAGTTGGGTTTTATAAACCTTGTATATATTCGCACAATTATTTATAAAACTACTAGCTGAACACGCAAACGTTATTTTGCCATATATATTATTTCTAGGAAACATTAAGTACAGATAAAAAATAAAGGTTGATGGAAGAGGTATGTCTATTAAGAATTGTATGTATTTTTATATGCAGCATCATAAAAAAACAAAAAACTTTGGGTTGGACCATTTAGGGAGATGAAAAAATAGATGTTGTCCGATTCTCCACCCTGGCCGATATGCACGCTAAGATTCATGTAAATCGGTCGAGCCGTTTCGGAGGAGTTTAATCACGCATGCGATGACACGAGAATTTTATATATAAGATATATAGAACCAAGAACAAAGACGTAACTTAACACGTTCACTGCGGGCCCAATTTTGAAGAACTTTCAGCTGGTGCGGCTGAGGTCGAATCAGCCTCAAGCTGAACTTCCTAGTAGTGCGGTTGAGGCCTTTTCTGCCTCATGTTTCAATCATTTTTTTACAATATTGAGTCAATGCTTGGCAGACATAAAGAAAGCTATATTTGTCTTTGTCATACCTCATACGGTTGAATGTAAACAGCCGCCGCACTAGAGAGAAAACACGAGTTTTACGCGCCGCACCAGTGCAAAGTCTACCATGAGGCTGAATCGACCTCAAGCCGCAGTGAACGTGTTAAACAGTTCGTCTGAATTGGCAGTGGGTGAGGTACATCGCTTCTCCAATTGATGACTGTTGAGACCGAAAGGTTCTAGAGTGACGACCACAAGCCTGTAGGCGCAGCGTGGCTAGGTTCCCATTATATGAACCAACGACATATTAAACGTCGCGGTAAATCGCTGAATGCGGACAGGAAACGTCTGGTCATTGTCAATTGGTGGAGGTCTATGCCTTGTAGGCTTTAATTGACTGAAAAGAAGAAGATATACAGGCTGGTTGGTTAAAGTTATAAAGGTATAATGCAGTGAATTTCTAGCTGATTTGTCAGCAAAAATCATCAAAGCCAAACACCTATGTCCATTCCTGTATATATTGATCACTCCGAAATATTTTTACTTCGTTTATTTTTGACACAAGACAGTTAACTTTTGCTTTACCTCTGCATAGATATTTGATGGATACAGGCGTTACCTTGCGGAAGTCCATCCTAAGTAAGAAAAGGACCAATATTTAGCCACTTCCGCACATGCAGTGGTAGTCGTGCAACAAAGTGCACCGCCCGACAGCCCATTGATAAATGCACATACGGCAAACAATGCGAATTACACTACTGCCACCGCCAAATCAGAGTATTCACTCTGTGTTTGGCACTAACAGGTTACGTAAACCAACTCTGATGTCTTAGATATTGCGTATTACGTTAAAACTAACAGTGCTTTGTTTGTCGTTTCTTTGATTCGTTCTAAGTTCTCTATTGTTCCATATCAAGTTATTGTTTTAAATAATTGGCATCTAGTTTCAAAAACGACGCATATTTTATGTTTACGATTTATCATATAACATTATTTATATTACAAAGTACAAGCCACAAATTGCTTCATAAAATTATTAAATCTTATGTAACTGTTTTACAAGACAAATTTACATAATGTCTTTGAATTATAGTGTAATAAATAAAAGAAGTTTATTACAAAATTATTGTATCATAGTGTCTAAGTAAGAAAAGGACCAATATTTAGCCACACATTTAGTGGTGCACTCTGTACTGTAATGTGATTGTACTCTGTGTTTGGCACTAATCGGTGTAACATAACTCCTGAAGATGCCCCGTGGAGGGGTGAAACACGTGTTGAGTGATTTTCTTACTCTGTATAGACAGTAAACTATAATTAATTCTAATATTAGTAATCTGAATTTTGAAAACGCTTTTATTTTCTATTTTTAAAATCATTGACTTTCAGATATGTGCTATACATTAATGATACTTATAACCAATAATCATGTAACATAAAGATATAAAGAGATATATCCTATGATCGAGTCGAAGTGCGGCTCTTATTTGTTGTCTTCAAACTAAATGTTAATCAATGGAGTAATTTAACCCGAGGTTCTCTCATAGAAGACCCGGCGTATTCAATCCATGACAGAGTCCACTTAAATGAATTAAAGGCTTGTCAGTTCTTCAAACTGTTGAAGTATGGTCAGACTGCCACTCGCCGCCCTCATTGAGAAAATGGTTAGAGAGGCTTTAGGTAGGAACGGCAGCACAGTAAACCTCTCTGTAACTACGGCCACGTGTAACATCAAGGCCATTGGGGTAGAAAGATTCTCGTCTGACGACCATTTGTGGAACCGACAGTGTAGTTATGACATTGGCAGCGCAGATCCGGTCATTATTACCTATGTTTTACATACTTCATAGTTTAGTAAAGTTTTAATTAATAAGGATACTTGCTTGATAATATCAACATAGGTGTATATAATTAATTACCTTTATCATCCAAAATAACTAAAGTTTTTAATTTCCTGCGCGACTATACCAACCTCGGACTACACTACTTGATTTCTATAATGTACAAAACTAATAATCAACCAATATATGTATATATATATATATACTAGCTGATCCCGCAAACGTTGCTTTGCAAAAAAAATTGATATTTTAATTTACAAATAAAAAGTAAGGGTTGATCGTAGAGGAGTAAAAATTTATGGTTGTATGTATTCTTGTATGTTGTATCATAAAAAAATAAAAACAAAAAATTTCGTTAAAAAAATAAAAATTTTTTTTAAAGTGTGAACAACCTTTATCACTTAGGGGTATAGAAAATAGATAGTAGCCGATTCTCAGACCTACTGAATACGCATATTAAATTTGGTAAAAATCAGTCAAGCCGTTTCAGAGGAGTTCAAGTTCGAACACCGTGACACGAGAATTTTATATATTAGATATATATAATATATATATATATATATAAATGTTTGTCTGTATGTCCTTTATACAATCTTAAATTATGATTTTGATCATGTGATGATCTTTAGCAAAATTATTGTGCCTGAGGCCACGAAGGATACTAAGTAAGTATGAATAATTTTCAAAAGATGGCGTCACTGTCATCTATTTTAGTTGTAGATGTAACATGCACAGGGCCAAGATGAATAACATAGAAAGCGATTTCATTAGATTTGATGCTTTCAGTGATATATTTAAATGCTTAAATATATTGTAGACCAATAGTTTTTTGCTCTTTAATATAATGAAAATAAAAATCTCGACTAAAATTAATTTAACATGGATTGTTCGTATTTTATTATAGTTAAAAAATTATTTAGTTCATTTTCAGTCTTTTTTTTCATTCAATAGACCTTTTATCGAAATCACAAGACATCCTCTGATATAAAATATCTTATATATAGGGGAAAATTATTTTTGTTAATCAGTGCAACCAACGCAAGCTTGTACATTTTTTCCGGATTTTTTTTTTCCACATAACTTATTGAATGTATTCCTCGAGGTTGCTAAAATTAGTTTTTAATTCAGAGCTTAGCTCAGGAAAGCGCAAACTAGAGGACAATATCTACGGTAAAAAGATATTCTGAAACGCAACGTAGCATCCTGTGGAATATCTTGCGATTCTTTTGAGGATCTTGTTACTTAGTGACGGGAGTGGCGAAATGCTGTCAAAACTGGTACTAATAATTTTGGGCGCACGCGCATTCAACATCTTGACGCCAGATTCTGAAAACTCGACCCAATCTCTCCTATAACATATATAATGATAGCAGTTAGTAGCAGATAGTAGTTTCACTATGCTACTTGTGACCGAATCTTTAAAACTTAATTCGGTTTTACGAGTTACATTTGCTCTCACGAACGTCGAACAAATTATGAATAAAAGTGTTTCGCCGTCGACGGATATGTCTGGCAGGACATCATTATCATCAATAAATAGACATTAACTTATCTTTTCGTTATTTACTAAATCTATAATGTTATTTACAACTTTCATTAACCTTTAATATATGAAATTATTGTAAACTTATATTGTTTTGCTGATGTGCGTATTTAGAAAAACTAAATAAACTTAGAATCTGATTCTTATATTGTCCCCTCGGCTCTGATGCCGAGGTTAAGATTGGAAAGAGCGTAGAAGAAGGTTCAACATTTCTACAGTTTTGCAAATGGCGCAGTTTTCAATAAACAATAACAATATTCGGAACTAGGTCCAAATAAATAAAGATTTGATAAAGAGACGGTTAGGTATCCCAAGAAATAGGAAGTATATCTTATTTCTTAGAAGGTTCTAGAATGCAAAACAAATGTTAAAGAAGCTTAGAAGCATGCTTCTGTTAAAATATGAATGTAAATATTAAAATAAAATTATGAAATTTAAAAAAAATGAGTCAAAAACTGTGATAATATACAAACAGATAACAAATAAAAACTGTGACCTTAGAATGTAAACGAGAGAAGAAAGGAGACGCATGGAAGAAGATATGAAAGAGAGGAAAGATAGATTTTTAGAAGTATAAAAGGATAGTACAAAAGAAAATGGAAAGGAAGAAAATAATTAAACATGAAAACTTATTTACCCGAATCCATAACGTCGCTTCTCCAAACATGACAGGTGGAAAGATAGGTCCCCAAAAGGGGGAGGGGGCATAAAATAGTCACCAGTACTAAGCTAAATAATATTATTAATACTTAAAATTATAAATTTTATAGATATCGTTTATTGTTGCAGATGATCTGCAGACATGGTCTCCTTTAGAGACACTGATTTCAGCGGCTATAGTGATCGTATTATACCTCCTGATAGTTTTGAAAATATTACCTGCGTACATGAAAAACAGACAACCGTACAAACTAAAAGGATTGCTGTTAATATATAACTCATTTCAAGTTATTTATTCAGCATACCTTGTTATTATAGTAAGTTAAAGTTTATTATTTTTAATTCTCAATGTTTATCATATTTAAGTTTTTTTCCACTTTGGATTATGTATAATCAAGTAATTAGTGGTAGTGGTCTAAGATTTGCGATCATATGTCGCAGGTTTGAGGTCTACTCGATCTATTTGGTATTAGGAAAGCCTATAATGAAATAGAATATGTATATTTATATGGATATTATTAAATGATTTACAAATAGAATATTTGAGTAATTTTGATATTAATCTAAATAAACGGTTATATAAGTACTTGTGGAACATAATGATTTTATCTATCATTAACATTTGCAATATAAATCATATTTAAAACTATAAAAATTATAAAATTTACATCAAATTCGCGTCATGTTTGCGAAACGTGACTCACGCTGGCTAAAGGCACGTTCATAATAACATCTATTTATTTTTTTAGTATACGAATTATATGATAAAAAATGGCTTATTCCCTTTCGGATGTCCAACGGGAAAACTTCTTAAACAGGTTAGTTGAATTTTTTTATTGGTTTATGTATACAGGGTGATTATATATGTGTATAGATCATTTCTCAGCAATTTTCAATCATCAGTATAAACTGATCACCCTTAAATATGTTATAATACAACAACTTCTGCGAGTACAAAAATGGCTGAGATAGATAGTAAACAATAAATAACTTTAAAACGCTTTGTCTTATCATATTTTCATAATTTTATCTATTATATCTCAAACCATTGATTTAGATAGTGTAACATACTAATGTATTCTGCTTATTTACAGTGAATTAATATATACATTTTAAAGAAATTGTATCTCGAAATTTTAACGAATTTCGACATACAAATTGTAGTACTTATTTTTCATTAAAAAAATGTTCATAAAAAATAAATAAGGCCAAAATTTTCTGTATTCTTTCGTTAGCCTCTGCTAGACTTAACGTTTTTTAAAATATTTTAATAAAATTTGTATTACTTTATAATACTTCTCGAAATTTTAAATATATGAAATTGAAATGTTACATACATTGTGTTTTTTGGTAAAGCTTAACATTTTTTAATTTAGTTGATTTTAACAGTAAAATTTATGTATAATATTATGATATAAAATTAATTTAAAAAATTACATCTTGAAATTTCTTAATTATATACAACAAAATATAAATTTATGTTGTTTCACGCAAACATCAGATACAGCTTCAACTATTCCTAATAATGTTGACAACCCTACGCCTTATATCAGAAAGGATCCTAAATTCATTAAACTGGACATTTCTTAGAAAACTATTAAAACTGAGCGAATGGTAGTTCGGTTCGAACTTCACTCCTTTGGTAGTCCAAGCGTTGAAAATTGATATTATCTTTTTTACATCTTTTAACGCATAAGTGACCTAAAATTTATTTTCTATTTTTACCTTTAAACAATAAATAGAACGATCAATCTGGAATATATTACATCAATTTGTTTTAACTTTGTAACACATTAGGCATTTTATTTTAAGGTATATATAATCTATTGATACAGGCCATTCTATTGATACATATATGAACTAATAAAAATTTCTGATATTAAACTATATGCTATGCACTATGTACTATGCACTCTATTTCATGCACTATGTACTATGCACTATGCACTCTGTACCATGCACTCTGTACTATGCACTATGTACTATGCACTCTGTACCATGCACTATGTACCATGCACTATGTACTATGCACTCTATTCCATGCACTATGTACTATACACTATGCACTATGCACTATGTACCATGCACTATGTACTATGCACTCTATTCCATGCACTATGTACTATGCACTATGCACTCTGTACCATGCACTCTGTACCATGCACTATGTACTATGCACTATGTACTATACACTATGCACTATGCACTATGTACCATGCACTATGCACTCTATTCCATGCACTATGTACTATGCACTATGTACTATACACTATGCACTATGTGCTATGCACTATGTACCATACACTATGTACTATGCACTCTATTCCATGCACTATGTATTATGCACTGTGCACTATGTACTAGGCACTATATACTATGCACTATGCACTATGTACTATGCACTATGTACTATACACTATGCACTATGCACTATGTACTATGCACTATGTACTATGCACTATGTACTATACACTATGCACTATGTACCATGCACTATGTACTATGCACTCTATTCCATGCACTATGTATTATGCACTGTGCACTATGCACTAGGCACTATATACTATGCACTATGCACTATGTACTATGCACTATGTACTATACACTATGCACTATGCACTATGTACCATGCACTATGTACTATGCACTCTATTCCATGCACTATGTATTATGCACTGTGCACTATGTACTAGGCACTATATACTATGCACTATGCACTATGTACTATGTACTATATATCCTTATGTAACTTTATGTAAACTTTTGATAAAAAAAAATATCACCAACATTTCAGGTCACAAGAAACATTTTCCCTTATTTCCTCGCGAAACAAATAGATCTATTGGACACGGTGTTCTTCGTCTTAAGAAAAAAGGATAATCAAGTCACTTTCCTTCATGTCTATCACCATAGCATTATGGTGACATGGGGCTGGTTATACTATATGTATCATCCTTCTGATCACTTCGTGTTTATTGGAATGTTGAACAGTTTGGTTCATACCATTATGTATACGTACTACGGGCTGTCGACATTGGGATCACGCTTCGAGAAGTATCTATGGTGGAAGAAATATTTGACTATGGTTCAACTTGTAAGTTATCTGTGATTAAAAATTATCAATGATTCTTATCATATATGTATAATAAAAGTGAGAACAATAGGTAATTTAAGAGAACATAATAACCAAAGTAGTGTGACAACGCTTTTGTGGTCAACTGGAAATGGTTCTAAGATACACTCCTGTAAAAAATCCCTGAATTATGATGAGATAATTTTGAAAGTACTTGTAGAAAATATATCGCAATGTTTTCTTGAAGTTATAATAAAACTAGAAAGAGAAGCTCTAGGAGCTTTAAGTTGAATGATCCAATTATAGATATATAGTTCGATTCTAGTTTAAAATAAAATGGGATCTTGGCAATGTTTTCTTGGAAATTTATTAAAAAATATTGAAACGTGTAATATAAAACACAGAACAAAACACAGTTTAGAATCAAGAAGATCAGATTTACAGACTTCACTTTTTTGTTTTTTCTCTGATGATGTTAGTGCTGTTAGCCCTAAGGCTTTAGGCCATCGGTACTGAGTTCACGGTGCGGAAGGGTCCGTGAACTAGTTTGAAAACTTCACAACAATATTAGGTGATACGGGAAATTTTATAAGCATTTGACCCCTGCATTTTGCTATGGGTATGGAAACAATTACATGTATGTTTTATAGGAGAAATTTGAACAATTGGAAGAATCAATAGATCTAGAATAACACACATTTAATGCATGTAATTATCATTAATATTTCAGCCTGATGCCCACTGTAAGGTATAGGTTCCTCCGCTGTCCGCATTCAGCGATTTCCCTCGACCTTTACTATGAGTTTAGTACGAAATACTAAATGAGTATTAATAGACAATGGTCATATGAAATTTCTTTCGTTTTACATTGTTCTCAGCGTGAATTTCATTGAATAGTAAAACCTTCATTAATAACATTTGTATCATTGTCAAAATTAAACCTCCTAATCATCTGAGGGTGCTGTAAAATAACATTATAAGGTACTTCTATCAACGTAGGATTATCTGGCGTTAGTTTTAAATCTACGGAAGTGACTTCTGTTACGTTTTGTTTCAGGTGCAATTTGTCTTGGTACTCCTCAATTTGTATTATCAACAAAAGTGGACGCCGTGCCCTATATCCTCCTACTTCAACTACTTCTGTTTCTTCAGCATCACCTCCTTCTTCGTTCTATTCATGAACTTCTATTTAAAGAGTTATGTCAAACGAAACAAAATCAAAATGGGAAACGGATTCAATAATCATAAAATTAATAATGGTTATGATGTAAAAGCAACGTGATAATGTATTAGTTATATTTATAATTATGTATATTATAACGAATATAAATGAAAAAATAAATAGATAAAATTTAATTTGAAATTACATTTATTCCGTTTCCGATCTCTCATAAAAGTAGAAGAAATGTGTTCTCAATTAAGTCGACGGTATTTGAACTAAATCTCAAGTCTTTTGGACTGATGTCAAAAGGTGTAAGAAAATTCTATGAGAAAACTGGTATCATAGGATAAGAATCCTTAAGGTATTTGACATCTACTCTTCAACATTGGTGCATTTAATACCGACGTATCGCACCGATTTATCATACCCAACAGTAGTAATGTTAAAAATCCATTAAACACATTGTGATTGGGGATGGAGATTGGTTTATTAAGCAGTGGTACATACAGAACAATTAACAGATTGATCTTTTTAAGTAGCCTACTACAGAATATGATTATTGTTCATTTCCGATGTGAGAGTGTCTACCTTGGCGTTCAAAGGGGAAGTCAGTGAGGATGAATCCCTAATGTCTAAGGCAGATCTAAGCAGTAGAAATATCACGTTATTGTAAGTGATCAAGTCAATGAAGCCTCGATAAAAGATAAGTGATTGTGAAAAGAAACGTAGAAGAACAAACGCAATGTTTATGCCTATGCATCTACGTTTTCACATACAACCTCATGTAAAACTGTGATCAAAAAGTAAGATGAATTTGTAAATAAAATCTAAATTCCTTATTTATTCTTCCAAATCAATTTCATCCCCTTCAAAGTTATCGCCGTCCGACAAGACGCATTTTTGCCAACGCTTTTTCCAGTCCTGGAAATAGATGAAGTAGACTTTTTCTGGTAAAGCCTTCAAGATCTTCTTCGATTCGGTTTTTATCTCTTCAATGGTGTCAAAACGGCGTACGCGCAACAGTCTTTTGAGTTTGCTGAATAGCCAGAAGTCGCTCGGAGCTAAATCAGGTGAATACTGTGGCTGATAAACGATGTGAGATGAGTTTTTGGCTTTATTGCCAAAAAAATTAAGGCAATTTCAAGTCTTGACGCGTCTGAAGCACAAAACATCCTTCGAAATGGTTTCAGCTGAGCTAAATGATATCCTTTTAACAAACAAACACTTAGCAAATGTTATGAACAATTCTAGTAACTTAGGCAAAAAATTTTACCTTCCATTCTGCCCGGGAAATTTAAATGACAATTTCACCTTACTTTTTGATCACAGAGTAAAACTGAACTTGTTATTGAAATTCTCTTTAGCAACCTCCTTGATGATATTATTAACCTCTTTGGTATAACTTAGTTAAAGAATGAAAATTCTAGAAAAAAACAATTTTAAATTCAGAATGACGTTGTCATTAATAGTAAGACTTTGACAAAATGCATTCGTTATATTTTAATACAAGTATTTTAAATCGGTTTTATTGAAAATAAGTAATGAATACGGAGTCATCGGATGTGAGACAAGATTTTGATTTAAAAAAATAATAAATATTTTATAAAAAGTCTATCATGGTGAACGCATCCTTATGTTATGTTTACTACTATAAGCTCGTGCTTCGGTCGTTTAAGAACAATTAATAAACATTCGTGCGACGGTGCTCGCACTTCTAGTTATTTATTTATGTATTTAAATATTTACTATAATTAATTATGGCTTTCGTCCAATATGTAAAAAATTAAAGGTAAGATTTTTTTTTTCATTTACGAAGATATAAGATTTTTATCTCTCGATTCATCTTCATCATACGTTATTGATACATTAAGCCTGGAGAGAATATTTTTGATAGCTAATATATATGTTGTATAGAAGATTGACACCTGTAGATAGTAGAAATCCTAAAGTACCTAATACAGGATGATTAAATGTAGATGTGAAAAGCTTTAAAGTATTTACATCTATTTACAATTACCCTGTTTAAAGTAGAGATCAGTGTAGGTTCTATTAATTTTTTTTCTTTTGTAATGTAACAGACTAATAATTTCTAGCAGTATAAAGTCTACAAGGACAACTTCCTTAACAAGATTTCTGTCCACCTTCCCAGCAGTTATCACTTCTGCGCGTTATGTGGCCTGTTCAATTCCAATTTAAATTGCTAATTCATTGGGCTATGTCGGTTACATTCGTTCATCTACGAATCTCTTTCTTCCCGATTCGATCTCTAAGAAGAATCCCGAATAATCCTCTCCGAAGCTCCTAGATTTACCGGGATCTTGTCAATTAGCTCAAGAGTAAGAGACATGAATCAGATGGTAATATAAAAGCAAGAAAGGTGATGTATAGAAGATTAGTAAGCCAGAAGAATGTGAGATATTGTGAAGAAAAATAGAAGAATGTATGACTGAGATGGTGACGGAAAAAAGGAGGAGAGTACATGAATAAAAAAAATAGATGTGCAAAAATATTGAATTGTAAAACACTATGAACTAGAAGTCCCTAATAACGGGGGCCATAAAAAAGAGTGGGAGACCACGTTCCATGTGGAGATTTATATGAATAATTCTGAATTAATGGTAGGTACTTGTTCAGACTGCAGACATATTTTGGCAGCGGTTTTTTAAATTGAAAATGTTACAAAACGTCTAAAATTTTTTATTTCATTGCACTAATTGTCCAGTGAAATTTTCCGTCTGATTGAATTGATGAAATATATTAATTTTTTTTTGATTTCAGAGTTGTGATCACAGGCGATTTTCGGAGCCAGGGTTGTCTACCAAAATTGGTGATGAAAAATTTATAACGTAGAAACTTATTTTGGAAATGATAAATATGAACGGCGTGGTGAATAAGATCCCGGGTCTGAGTAACCCGTGGACTTTTATGGAAACGATAGCTGTGTCCGGGTGTATCGTGATCGCTTACCTGCTGGTGGTATTGATTGTAATACCACGTTACATGAAAAACCGAATGCCGTTTCAGTTGAAGCAAATTTTGTTATTCTACAACGTTTTTCAAGTGTTGCTGTCTATGTACAATGTGTATTTGGTAAGTGAATATCCTTTTTCTATTTTTTTAATTTTATGCTTCAAAATTAAAAATATTAATATTTATATATACATATTTTTTTAACAAGTACCAATAATAAACACATTGAAATACATAATTGTTATTGTAACAATAAAATAAACATTGTAAGGCTTATTTGTGCTGCATTAAGGCCAGTTGTTAAATAATAAAGTTAGCATAATTAACATTAAAGTATGCATATATATATATATATATATATATATATGCATATATATGTATATATATATATATATATATGTGTGTGTGTGTGTGTGTGTGTGTGTGTGTGTGTATGTATAATATGGTTGTGAATACGATTTTTCTTTTATTTATGCTTGATGCTTACATACTAAACTTTCTGTGTGTGCTGACAAAATTTTGTTATGTATATATATACAAACACATATATATATATATATATATATATATATATTTATACATATATATATATTATATATATGTGTGTATATATTTTAACACAGTATTATACAATTACTTATATATGTACACATTATATAATACATAGCATAAACGGACAACATAATTTATTATCAACTAGACGATTATATTGCGACAGTAGACAATATGAAATACTTAAGGCAATAATTGTTCCCTAAAGTAATATATATCTATGGGAGGAGTGGTAGAGTACGCTATTGTCCATCCTCTGAAAACTTATGAGTAGTGGCAATATAAATTGAATTCACAAAGTGTATGATAAGATTGTTCTCCTGGAATCGAACCCACGACTTGTGATCGCAAAACTCGGTCTTCTACCGCCAGGCTCAATTAAGAATATAATTAGTAATATGTTATTTTTTAATAAATATGATATATGTGAATAATTTAATAATATAAGAATCTAAAATTAAAGGGACAGCTTTTGCCTCCGTACCCATAAACTATAAATCTTTTTTATAAGCTTTGAAGTGGTTGTTATAGGACTGACATATCTACCCATGTGGGATTAAAAATTGATTTCTCTGTAGAATTTTGTAGTTCAATAGGTTGGACAGCGTATTGTTAGTTTGGTATCTAATCTAACTAACCCGGTAAAGTAAGAAAAGGACCAATATCTAGCCAATTCCGCACATGCAGTGGTAGTCGTGCAACAAAGTGCACCGCCCGCCAGCCCGCTGATAGATGCGCATGCGGCAAACAATGCGAATTACACAACAACCACCGTTAAATTACTCAACACGTGTTTCACCTCTCCACGGGATATCTTCAGGAGTTATGTTACACCGATTAGTGCCGAACAGAGCTCTAAGAGCACGAATACCACTGCATATGCGGAAGTGGCTAAATATTGGTTCTTTTCTTGCTCTTCTTCAGCAAAATAACGTCTGATTCTATTAAATATTTAACCTAGATTTGAAAAATTATTATCTTCATCATTTTAATCACCCCAGCGGATGTCCACTACTAGATGAAGGTCTCCCATTTACATTTCCAAATGGAAGCAACATCCAGCGTCTTCTGATAACTTTAAGTTAGTCGTCTGTTTACTACAGGACATTCTCCAGTCTCCACGACTCCATGGGCCTATATACTTCGTCTCTCGAACCTGTAGGGATATTTTTGAAAAGATTTCCTCAGTTACGATATGATTTCGAAGATAAATCCGGAGATTAGCTCTCTACGCACTTTAAGTGACTTGGACCATCGAGACCCTAAGTAAGATGACGTTTCAATAAAACTTTAAAACATGCAATGACTTGATATTACTGATTTTGTTGCAGTTTCTCGCCCACGCATCTAATTATAGTCTGCTCCCGAGCAAATGTTGGAAGGATAACAGTGCGGGCTTGACGAAATCGGTTAGTATATTATATATAAGTGTATATAAAGCCTTATTAATGGAGTTATATAATTTTGAAAGTTATTTTTTATAAGCGGTGGTTGGTTATAGATGTAAAAGGCTTAACGGGAAACTCATTTGTCAGCAATCACGTTGTAAAACGTAATCAATCTTAAAAATGACACGTAATTTTTTGAACAGTACAAAGGTCATAAAGTAAACAATATTTAAATTTGCTAAAGAATCATTTGATATTTATAAATGCTTTTACATAATCATTACGCTATTTATTATTTATAAAATCATTAATATTCAGAAGGTTTGTACTTTTAAAACTTTAACAAATGTATACAGGTCGTACATGAGATAATACTGTCAATCAAAAAGGAAGGAGAATTTATTTAAAAGTGTGGATTCTTTATTTATTTTTCTAAACCAATTTTATCTCCTCCTAAGGAATAGTCTTTTTCTAGTATAGCCTTCATGATCTTCTTTTCGGTTTTTATCTCCTCGATCTTATCAAAACGGCGTTCCAATGGCCTTTTGAATTACCTGAATAGCCAAAAGTCACAATTATACATAGTATTACTAGGTGATCCAGTAACGTTGTTTTCTAAAAAAAATTTTTTTTCATTAAGAAATAAAAAATAAGGGTTGATCGTAGAGGGGTGAAAATTAGGTTTGTGTATTTTTGTATGCTGTATCATAAAAAATAAAAAAATTAGGGGTTGACCGCCCTTAACATTTAGGGGGATGAAAAATAGATGTTGTCCGCTTCTCCACCCTGGCCGATATGCACGCTAAGATTCACGAAAATCGGTCGAGTTATTTCGAAGGAGTTTAATCACGCACATCGTGACACGAGAATTTCATATGGCATTAAGTGCCAGGTGCGATGTTGATTTTGCCGAGAAGTACTTGACGAGAAATCGGATTGTTACACTTTTTAGAACAACGTCGAACTACCTGGAATAAAAAAATTCTATCCAAATAAAATCAAAATCAATTGAAGGAACCTTCTAGAGCTTATTACGTTGCAGGTTCGTTACCATTTGTGTCAAAGTCATTCTGGTAATGTTCTCCTATCTCACGAATGTGCAGTTCTTATAACAAAACACTTGAACAATTGTCTGCCGTTAATATTTTCCGAGGCTCTTTTTTAACATTATATAAAGGAATAGGCGTTTATCTTCCATCCCCCCTGTTGGAAAATGTAGATGAAGACGAAAGTGGTACACGCCTATCCAAAAGAAACCTGTTCACTACTCTTAAAGGCTCCAGAGTTCAACTCATCAGGAAAAATAGACCCAGGCAGGTCCTTCCACTTCTTGGCGACTCTCAGCAAAAACGAGTTGTCAAAACCGTTTAGTACATCTTTTGGGCATATCAAAAACGTATGGATGAAACTTTTGTCTGCGCCTATTAGTCCGATAAAGGAATGGAGATGGTTCAATCAGTTCGAAAAGATCCTTCGAGCTCTTGCCTTTTATAAACCTTCTTAATCATTTACACATATCTGATTTTAGTTGAGCATTTTTAAATACTTTCCTTGAAGTAGATTGCGTTCCGGAGGAAACATTTTTACATTGAGAACTCTTTTGTATTGTAATCTTTAAAGAAACATATATTTGAAACATTGTTTACACTGTAACTCTCAATGTATTTTTAACCTATCTTCTTGCTGGTGTACTTAAATAAATAAATCAGTTGTCAACGTTCACGGCTGGACATAGATCTTCACCATAGATTCCCAACAGAAATACTTGGAAATGATTTATTTGTACATCTATGTTTGCAAGTACGAATGTGTATTTATTGTACGTGTATTTTCTGTTCCAACTAACGTAAACACAGCAATGTTAAATGTTAATATAGTTATATGCGAAGTTGAATGTTTGTACCTTTTGAGACGAGATTAAAAATCATTTATAATAATGAACGTACTGCAACAAAGATGCTAAAAATATGCATTTAAGGTGCATTGTATAAGGACTCAGGAACTTAATAAATAAGGTACAAAAAGATGACATCTCAAAAAACATCACAGTTGGAAATAGGTCTCGTACGACTCTGTCTTAGGTACGAAGGGGCAATATTTTCAATAATAAATACCAGAAGTAAAATGTAATAGAGTAAGGTATCTATCGATGAAATATGATCAGAGCTGTGATACTGCAATAGAAAATAAAACTAAAGTGTTTGAGGATCGATGAAAGGAATGAAATGATTGAGAAAGGAAGATGGAATTATGGAATGATAGAAGGAAGAAAATAAGATATTGTGAACTATGGAAGACGAGGACGAAAATAAAAATTCATGTGAAAAATTGTTAAGAAATAAAAAACCCTGTTCCCAACAAAATAGGGGTGGAAGTAAAAAAAAATGATCAGGAATGGAAATGAAGGAAGAAAGACGATGCGTGAAAGAAGTTCTGAACGTGAAGATTGAAAAGTGGATTTTAAGAAAGAGAGAAAGAATTTACAAGGAGAGAAAGAAGCAAGATTAAAAAAAAAACTTAAAAAATTATATATAGCTTACATGTACCGTCCCTGCGAATTAATTTTTCACAAATTTATTTTCCTCCACAACTTTTACACATTCACAATATTTTTCACACATCTTTTTAAATTCAAATTTTCTATCATTACTTTCCATACTTTATTTTCCTTTCTTACATCGCCTTCCTTACTTCGTCTCCATCACCGGACACTACTTTTACATTTTTTATTTTCGTTTCTATTTTATTCATATATTTTATTAAAATATTATGTATTCTCTTTTGGATTTACATTTTGCTTTTACTTTATTAAATTCTTTATTGCACTATCTCACAGTTTATTTTCCTAAACACGACTAGTATTTGTCTTTTTATTAAGTTAACAATGATCTTTTTACAATAATCTAGGAAGATGTGGCCTTTCTTCTTTTTCTAACATCCTGGCGATGTTTTCCTCCTCTATGGTCTTTTGCAACCGAAACTGGCAGTCTATAGGCGCCGAATACGGAACAGCCGGTGGTCAGGTGCGCCACTGTCTTGTCCTAAACTCTATAGTTGTCTTTCGACGTCCTTGTTAAGATTGCCTGTCTGACTGACCGTAATTTCCGATCCAGAACCTGGAACTTCCAGAGGCTATGGATTCTGAGCGCATAGCTTAGCGCTCAGAACTACTATGTGATGTGAAATTTGGACTAGTTATATCGATTATGTTCGCACGAAGAGAGACTACCCGTGTAGTTGTAGTATTGTGACTGTAGTGTAGTGTGAGTTAACGAAGCGAGGATAACTCGATGGTCATGAGCAACGCGGGCAAACCCTGACCATCCTCGCTTGAACGCGGCTGCCGATGTCGTGATTACAAGTCTGATGCCTGTGTAGTACATCGCGCCCGACGAGGTCCCTGTGTAGGATAAGTATCGAAGCGTAAAAATGTAGGGGGAATTTATTTAAATTCATATGCTAATGCCAATGTAGATGCCTCATCGAGGTAGCTAGGTTACTTTCTTACAGAAGGCCTATACATTTCAGTGAGCATCTTTCTGCTGATATCATAGTTTAAATTTCTAATTTCAGATACTACAACCCATCCTTTGCTATCTAGTCGCCAAGCATCTGGATTTACTGGACACAGTGTTCTTTGTTCTCCGAAAGAAAGACAACCAGGTCACGTTCTTGCATGTGTACCATCACAGTCTGATGTTGGCATGGTCGTGGCTTTACTATAAGTTCTTCCCCACGGACATCTATATGATTAGCGCCATGCTCAATTGTATCGTGCATGTTATTATGTACACATACTATGCGCTGGCGAGCCTTGGACCCAAGTTCGCGAAATATATTTGGTGGAAGAAATATCTGACCAAGCTTCAGTTGGTATGTATTAATTGCTTTATTATTGATACAATATATATATCAAGTACATCGTTTCTAGGATGTTTAATGTAAAATTCCTTTTTAACAAGTACTTTGTCCAATCAAAATGAAGCCGTGAGTTTAAATAAACATGTTGCAACTTTTGGTTTCTTGCGCAGTTCACGTTACTCTCTTCCAACTCTAACTAGAATTTCTCCTATGAAATCTCTTCCTTATCTTCTATTCAACTATGCTGATGCTATTATTCCTAGATCACTATCGACTGAACTTGATCGACTTCGAAATTTCTGTCTAGTAGTTATTTACCTCATGCTTGGTAATGAACATAAGAGGCCTGATTAAATAATTTGGCTAATAATAAGTATTTAGTACCTAGATTATTTATAACCTTGTAATAAAAATGGTTTTACTGTTGAGGATAATTGTATTGTTCAAATTAAAGTAACTGTCATAGAAAAGCAGATTGGCAAGTTTAAATGGCAATAGGCGGGTTTAACAGCGCCTAGCATAGATGGCCGTTAGAGTCTTAAGGTTCTGTTGACTAAAGACCGGCTATATATATAAATGTCCAAATATTATCATAGATATATTATAAGACCTGCTGTAAGATTATTGATTTATTTAAACAAATTTCTCAATGAGATACGCGGGTCTAAGTTGTAAATTTCTCGAATGGCTCTCTTTTTAAAAACAAATATATTTCAATCATCCGCACCTCCCAAAGCATCAATTTATGACATTTTCCTGTGAAAATAACTAATTTAATTACAGTAATATAAAACCTTGTGCGATTTCTTTAAGTAGACACATCAACGCAAGATTTAGTTCTAACCTAGAACTCGTGAAAAATTTTGAACTTTGATTCTAACAGAGATCAAAGAATATGTTTAACTTTGATTTTATTTTGTTACCAAATGTACCATATACGATAAATTGGTCTTAATGACAAAGCAATTTTATTTATACAAACAAAAATTTTGTATATGACATTGATACACAGCCTTTTGCTGAAGTAAAACTAAATACATACAATGTAGGAAGAAACAATATTAGAAGATTCATATTAATTTTAACAATATTTTGTTACAGACACAATTCGTACTAATCATCTGCAATCTATTCTATCAGCAAAAGACATCGAGTTGTCCGCTATCTTCAGCGTCGCATTGGTACGGTGTTGGCAGCATAGCGATATTTTTCCTTCTCTTCATGAATTTTTACATCAGAAGTTATTTTGCACAGAAAACTAAAAAAAGTTAACTAGTTACAAAAACGTAAATGTTTAATTTTAATTGAATATAGAATCAATGTTTAAGTGTAATAAACTCTTTTGTCAAATTTTAGTGTTTTTTTTTTAAATTAATGTCGACAAAACGTCATAAGGAAGGTGAATGACATATAAATTATGATCAGTAATATTGAATAGAATTTTAACCGGTGTCTGGTGGCAGATTTATGTTTTTAAATACAATTATTTCAAAACGTAAAAGTTTCTGTGAAAAAAATATAATGTCATTAGAAACAAAAACTATGCGGATTTTTAATTATAGTAATATAGTTGCTTTTAGAATAATTTTAAGATTAATGATTCCTATGTAACTGACGGTCGACAATGTTCACATATGGATACTCCATTTGTCTGTAGCATTACAAATGAAAATATACTAAAAATAAAGTCTAAAAGTATACGAAACAGAAAATTTAACTTTTTACTTCGATTATTTATTACTTAGACTGAGATATTTAGATATAGTGCACATACTCTGTAATGATTTTAGCATTTTTATGATACGCTTCTATGTTTGAACATTTTGTCGAAAGAGTGCTATATTTTAATTACATCATTGGTTAGGGTAAAACTTTTGATATTCAACTATTTTATTTTATTTATTTACTCTTTCTTATATAATAAAACTATATGTAAATAACGAAAATGGAATATAACGAAATAAAATAGCTAATATATAATAAAATCGGTAAAAAAACTTAAGTTAAACGGGTTTTTTAAACGGTTTTATTTGATACCCATATTGTGGTGTTTGTGGAAAAATATGTACCTAGTCCGCCATACTGAAACGGCGTCCATCTTGAATCATCGTGTTTTACTAGTGTAGCCCTTTCATTTGATACCCATATTGAGGGGGTTAAGGAAAAATATGTAATCCGCCATTTTGTAACGGCGGCCATCTTAGATTTATAATGTTATTGATTTTATTATATTGTATTGTCGTCTAAATTAAATTTGTGTACCAAATTTCAGGTCAATCTGACAACGGGAAGGTGCTTAAATTTTAATTTCTAATTTTGACCCAAACAAATTCCGTACGGGTCGAACTAAATAAAACCGTTTAAAAAAGATATTATATATAAGCACAAGAGGCGGTTTTATTGCTCGACATGAAAGACAAGGCAGGCTATAGACTATTTCATATTATTATTTTGGAGATGTGAACTGTATATTAGAAATCTAAACGTGACCAGCGGATCTTTACCTATGACAATTCATATTTTTATAAGAATCCAATAAAAAAAGGGACTCGCATGTTTACCAGAATGATAAAAAATTACATTTAATAATTCACGTCTGAATTTAAATAATTAATAATGTTACGGGACGATGTGTCATTATTTTTTGTGACAAAGTTTTATTATCGAAATAAATAAAAAAATATATTAAAATTATTATTATGATTTAAGTATTGTTATTGAATATATATATAGATAAACGGTTTGCGGTTTTTTGGCACTCGGATTTATAAGGTTTAACGAATTTGAAAATAAAAATTACGATTTTTATCGTAAATTTTCACTTATTTATTACTATTTTGACCAGGTTGCATTATCGTGTTTTTACCTGATGGAAAAACCTTTAGACAACCTTCAGGCGATTTAAAAGATTTGAAATAATAAACATCATTTTTAAATTTACGGATTTATATAGAGGTATAAAGGTTATGTTAATTTTTTATTGTTTTCAATAAATTTGTTTATATATTTACCTGTTTACAGCATCTTGACAGATGCAATCTCGCTCTCATAGTACATGGAATCAAATGTGGACGATCTCTGTACTTAATTTTTATTTTAATATTTATTAGTGATTTTAGACACACAAGATTAACAAATAGTGAATTTATTATGAATGTTATCGAAAATATTAACAATGAAGGTAAGTTTCATTTTTTATTCTTAAATAAATAAATTTTTGTCAACCACAAATATAGAAAATTATTCCAAAAAATTACTTGTCTATCGTATACTTTGATCATGAACTGATGGCGGGCCGGCTGCCAGAAGTATTGGTAATTAAATTTGTTTGGTTTTATTCTGGAATAGAATTCATTATTTTTCGAATGTACGAGAGTATTATTTTTGCTGTAGGCGGGCCACCAGTATTCGACCGGCGGGCCGCGGTCTGTGCATCCATGCTTTAGCGTATAATTATTTTAGGCGTGAAACGTGACCTCCTAACATAGACACCTAGATTTAGTGTATGCATGGACTTTTACACCACAAAGACTTTAGTGTATTGATATTTTAGACGTGAAACGAGATCTCCTAACATAGGCACTTACATTTAGTGTATAGATAGACTTTTATGCCACAAAGACTTTAGTGTATAAATACTAATATGGGCACTTACGTTTAAAAGAAGGCTTTATGTAAATGTGAATAAAGTTTATATTACAATAAAATGTACATACACTTTTATTACTAGAATGTAAAATATTTATGATTATTTTTTTTTCTCGTACCCCTGTTTTGTTTGGGACAGGGACTTTATTTACAAATAATTTTTTCATGTTTTTCATCTTTATTCTACACTCACTTTTATCCTTCACAATATCTTGCAATTTTTTTTTGTTCTTTCTTTCCTTCTTGCTTTCATCGCATTCTTTTCCTCATCTTTTTTACTCTTAGGTGGCTAGGTACAATTTCATTTCTAATCTTTATTTTATTCTATCATTAATATTTATTTATTAATCGTTTTAAATGCTTACTTTACAGATTTTCTCAAAACTTGGACGTTTATGGAGACATTTTTAGGAGCCGGGTGTATAGTGGCAGCATATCTAATGGTTGTTTTAAAGATATTACCAACCATGATGAAGTATAGGAAACCGTTTGTATTGAAGCGACTGCTATTTTGTTACAATACGTTTCAAGTGATTTTATCTGCATACAATGTGTACTTAGTAAGTTATTAAATATTATAATCGTTTTAATGGGTCCTCTTTTCCCTACGATAGCATAAAAGGTCCACTCACAAAGTCAAAAGATGACTTAATTAAGGCCGTTGATAAACTGAATGCAACTAGTGGGCTAAGAAAATAAAAAATTTAATTTAAATCAAATTAATTTACTACATATCCAATCATCTATATATAAAAAGAAAATATATACAATAGGGGTCTAAACTATGGTTAAAAAGATAATTTTGATATATCTTTTCACTGTTAAAAAGATGTAAAAGGATTAATAATGTATATTGTACAATAAAAAACTTTTATATACATTTTAAAATGCAATCAGCTTCAAACAGATCCTTATGACTAACTATAGCCTAACTATGATCTATAAGTAAGGTGAAATTGTCATTTAAAACATATAGAATCCACGTCCAAAAAATTAAAGATATGGTGCCTGAAAGTCTTAGATTGACAATAAGAAACCTCGCTGATAGTGTTGGAATAGCATTTGTTTCAACCCAAATCATTTGTGTCATAAACGTGTCAAGTTTCAATTGGTCGATGTCACTGCATTGGATCTTTGCGACTTTTTTGCCACAAACTCGATACATACCGTTCTGCAACCACCGTATTCGCCTGTTTTGGATCCTTGCGACTTTTAGCAAATAGATTTTCAGCAAATTCAAAAGGCCACTGCGAGGAAGTGCATTTTGATACGATTGAGGAAATAAAAACCAAATTAAAAATGGTCTTGAAGGGTGTAATGTAATTTATTAATATTAGGCAATTATTTATCAATACAAAAATGATATTTAATACTCATAGAAAATTAGACCATTTTTATTTTTTTTCGCTGTAAACGAGATTTTAATTAAAGAAAAATGTTTGTTATTTCTGAAATCATTTAGTTTTGGGATAGAGTTAATATTTAGAGGTCATCTACGTAGTATCGTAGAGTTATTAGTCTAAAGTGGCAGTTGGTATGGCACATCGTGGAACCCATCGCAGTTGGGAACAAAAGGTTTTTCAGTGGCGACCACAAGCCCACTAGTTACTGTCGCTGAAAAAGGACAAGCATATCTACGCCTTACAGTGGTAGAGATGCTGTATATTAAAAAAAGAATTCATACAACTGGTCTTCAATTTAAGGTCAAAAAATATAATTTTGATATATCTTTATACTGTTGAATTTCAAGAAATAAAGGTTTATTTATGTATATTATACGATTAAAAAACTATTACACATATTTTAATATGAATTTTTATATAATGTATTTGTGTTTAAAACATAAACATATTTTTGATTTCAGTTTGCATCCCATATATTTCATTATGGTTTAGTTTCTAACAAATGTACTGCAGAAATTACCGGTCAAATGCTTAAATCGGCAAGTATTTTATTATATTTAACACTTTTAGGTATATATTAGGGAGATCCCTAAGATAAATTCACACGATGATATTTTAACAATTTTTTTATTTCTAATCAACAATATATTCACCTTCGTTATTAATAACCTTTTGCCATCTAGTATATACATTTTATACGGTTTTTCTGTAAAATATCAACAGAAACGATATTATTTTCCTGTCCCTCTAATATACATCTTTAATAAATATTTACAATAACATAGTAAATCCTAGAACAAGTGCAAACACAACTATGACAACATATGTATACTATTTAAAAATAAAGATAAAATATATTTATTGAACATAGATTCTTATACCATAACTTTTCTACATTATTTGGATAAAATGAGATAAATAAAAAAATATTTAATAGTTCTTACCTGTTGGATGTGAAGTTTGAATCTCATATAATCAAGTCATTTTTCTTTTCAGATGATGAAACCTATCTTGTGTTATTACGTTGCTAAACATTTGGATCTATTTGACACCGTTTTTTTTGTAGTGCGTAAAAAGGATAATCAAATAACCTTCCTTCATGTTTATCATCACGGCATAACTGTAGCTTGGTCATGGTTGTATTTATTTTATTTTCCATCAGAGAGATATCTGTTTGCGGGAATGATAAATTCTTTAGTTCATGTTGTTATGTACACGTACTATGCGGTGGCCGGATTGGGGCCCGACTATGCGAAGTATATTTGGTGGAAGAAATATCTTACGAGGTTTCAAATGGTAAGTTTTTAAACTTGCTCATTTAAGATTAAGAATTTCGTCGTCACCACCACCACCACAACAACCACCACCACCTTCACCACCACCACTACCACCACCACCATTATCATTATCACCATCATCACCATCATCACCCTCGCCATCATAATCAGTATCATACTCATCATAATAATCATAATAAGATTCACCATCATAATCATCACCAACATGATCATATTCATCATCATCGTCGTCGTAATCATCGTCATCATCGTCATGATCATAATCATCATCGACGTCATCACGGTCATCATCATCATATTAATCATCATCAACACCATCATAATCATCCCAACCATCATCATAATCATCATCAACACCATCATAATCGTCCCCACCATCATCATGATTATCATTATCATCATGATTATCATAATCATGATCATCGTCATCATCATAATCGTCACCATAATCATCATAATCATGATTATCGTCATGATCATAATCATCACCATCATCACAGTCATCACCGCTATCAGAGTCATAATCATCATCATTATAATCATCACCACCATCATTATAATCATTATAAACATCATCGTCATCATCATCATCATGTCAGCTAAAAGAATCCCTTTTGATGAAGCGATTTCCTGCAACTTTAACAATGCCACTGGTCCACCTATTAGGTAACCTGCACACACCGCTTCTATGACCACTCGAGACCTTTTCAGCCTCAACAGTCGTCGTAAAGGCTTACTTGTGAATTATTAACAACACAGCGCTGATATTCTTCCCCTCCCCCAACCCTTCTACGTCTTACTGCGCGGATACTCAAGGCGTGGTACAGAAGTTTCAGAAGCAGTATAAACGATTTTATTTTATTTTCATATAATTACAGATTCAATTTATCCTGATCCTGTGCCAGCTTATATATCAACATCAGGTGACGCCGTGTCCATCTTCAAATCTAATGCACTTGTACGGACTTAGTAGTGTTGTTCTGTTTTTCTTCCTTTTCATGAATTTCTACGTTCGAAGTTATTTTAATACAAAAAAGAATATAGACAATAAATTAATTTGAATAATTTAAATATTTTATTGCCTTAATGACGTCGTCTATAGCGGTCTGTGATTTGTGACTATGTGACTTCCGTCTTGCCTATCTTCGTCGCATCTTGCGGTTCGTGGTCGTTGAACATTTAGACTCCAATGGTTGAACAAGCGTTATGTAACTTAATAAATAACAATATATTTTGTGTTTATAATTATATCATGCATGAAAAAATATTTATTATACCATCCTAATGATATTAGGAAGTGGTATTAAATCTCACTGTTGTCCACGGCATATTTTCTGTTCTAGTAAAGAAAATGCGAGCTTGTAAATAAAACGAAAAACTTATCGACACGACAGTCAAGTGCCGCTCATTTGGTATTATTCTCCGATAAAGTACAGACGTGTTCATAATGAATTCTTACAATAAAAACATTATTATTTCATACTATGTATATAGAAAATTCTCTAATAATAGGCTCATAAGGGCATATTCAAATCACATCTCCCACTATCTACCAAGAAGATAGTTATGGACTCTGAGATTTTTCCATGCCTCACCTACGGATGCAAAACCGGGACGTTTGAACTGAAAACTAGGAACAGAATACAAACCACTCATAGAAGAATGGAGAGAAGCTAATTGGATATCAAATTAAATGACAAAATAAGGAATCTGCTATCTGCAAAAAAACGTGTATAACAGATGCACTTACCTATTCCTTCTAAATAAAGTGGAGCTGGGCAGGTCACGTGGTGAGGTTCCCTGATACCAGGTGGACACAAAGGGTTAAAGGTAAGAATGGACGGGACCACGAGGAACCACAGCGTGAGGCAGACTTAATGCCAGATAGGCTGATGAGATCGTGGTAGTCGCAGTTCACGGGTGGCTCCAAGTTGCCAAAGATAGAGAAAAATGGAAAACTTTGAAGAAGGCTTTTGCCCTGAGGGGGTCCATGCAAATTTAGTACAAAATTATCAAAACTATTATGTAAAATTACTAATTTCAAGTCATTTGTATGGAATGAAATAAAGATAAAAAAAAATTATTATTACTATATTATTATGTAGAAAATAAGAAACAACTAAGAGAACAGGTATTGGCTGGTCGAGGAGCAGGTACGGCCTATGCGGAGGATATTAATATCAGTAAAATTCCACATTGAGATATAACATCGATCACCGTGACTACATAAGATAATTTGGCCGACGAAATTCACGGAAAAGAAACTTGTTTGAATAAAAGTCATTATAATTTTTGGGACAGATAGTCTCTGTTTATTTTATATAGTTATCTCAGAGGAAACAAAGCATTGACCGCAGTCAGCTTGTATCGCAAACCATCAACATGAAAAGATAAAGTGTTAAACCTGAAGAAAATTAACATATACTGTGATAAAAAAAGTAAAGCATTAGGCAGACAAGTAATTTCATTCCCTAGGTTGGTAGAACTATCTGTAACATTTGCCAAACGTATATTTGTCAAAAGTTGAAATATCGTTTGGTTCAACCTAAATCATTTTTAAGAATGTGTCTCCAACACGTCAAGTCTCATTTAGTGTCAAAAATATTCGACTGCATCCGCATCCACCGTATTCATCTGATTTAGCTTCGTGCGACTTTTTGCTATTTATCAAACTCAAAAGAACTTTCCAATGCCGCCAGTTTGATATGATTGAGGTGATAAAAACCGAATCAGAGATTGCCTTGGAGGCTTTACCGGAAATATAGTATTTCGACTGTTTCGATGACTGGAATTAGCAAAAGTGCGTTTTATTGGTTGGGGTTACTTTGAAAGCGATGAAATTGATTAAAAACCGAACACCGACTCCCATGCATCCCATCCACGCCAAACATCGATACTAATCGGTGTAACAATACATCTGAGAATGTCCCGTGGAGAGGTGAAACACGTGTTGAGTGATTTAACTGTGGTAGTTGTGTAATTCGCATTGTTTGCCGCATGCGCATTTATCAGCAGACTAGCGGGCGGTGCAGTTTATTGCACGACTACTGCTACATAGCGGAAGTAGCTATATGTAAGTACTTTCTTACCTAGGATGGACTTTCGCAAAGTAACGCCTGAATCCATTAGAGATGAAAATGATTTTGAAGAATAAATAAAGAATTTACATTATTGACAAATCCACCTTACTTTTTGATTACAATGTTATATTATTCATGTCATCACCATTATCATGTCAGTTGATAGTTGTCCAATACAAGGCCTCCGTATCCAACGAGTTTCTGCGACCTTGACTGTTTCTTTGGTCAACCCAGTGCAGTGCCTACCCACGTCGCGTGTACCAGATCGTAGGCCGTACCCTATCAGGCCACACGTATTATTATTAAAAACATTGCCCTTGATAACTGAATTTTAACGATATGAAGTTATATAATTGAATATGACGTATGCAAACTTTTTTCAAGCTTGTAATTAGAACCTGTTTTTTATTATAATTACGAGCATTTATAAACGATAGACGTTAATAAAATCCACGTGTATTAAGTCAAAAATATTGACGGTTTGTTTCAATTAGAAATATTTAGAAATAATTTCGATTTAAAAGTCCAAAAAAATATCACGTTTTTCAAAAGTAAGTTTTGCAATGAATTACTTGATTTCAAAGTTACCTGACCTTTTTTTTTTTGACAAAAATATACATAATAATATTTTAAACAAATCATGAGACGGGGACATTTAAGAATTGCAATACGGCTAATTTAAATATTATTTCTGTAAATCGAAATGATTGAACTATACAATGTACATTATAAAACAATTTAATTATAATTTATGAAATAAATCTCCAACTGTTTAGTACTCGAACTAATTATGTACAGAAACAGTACTGTTTTATCAAGTAACCTTATTTTACAATTGTAAACTGTTATAAATTGAACGAATATTATTATGTTGTAATTTTAAAACTAACTTCAACAACATACAGGTATAATTTAGCTTATTTATTGCATTCTTTGGTCTGGATTTTAACATCAACATTTCAGACGTGGGACTATCGCTGTTGGGTATAGGCCTTCTTCCCCTGAGATTTCCTTTTGGACTGGTTGGAAATTTCCTGCATCTAGCATCTCCTAGTGACCTTGTTACGGACGTCTAGCGTTGCTCTGAGCAAGCATAGGTACCATCGTATTCGTCTAATTCGGCTCTGTGCTACTTCTGGCTATTCAGTAAACTCAAAAGACCAATGCGGGGATGCCGTTTTGACACGATTCAGGAGATAAAAATCGAATCATATAGTCTTGATGACTGTACCGGAAAAGACTATTCCGACTGTTTCGAGCACTGGAAAAAGCGTTGGAAAAAGTACGTTTTATCAGACGGGGATTACTTTGAAGGGAATGAAATTACTAATTACTAGTAATGGACGACTAGTGTTGCGCTGAACGAGCATATGCAGAACCCCACTCCGCGTCTCAATAAATATGCCGAACGACCAGATGACAATCTGTCCCACCAGCGCACAGGCTAGACTAGATTTAAGTTTGGACCCGTATACCGTATCCACGCGCAATTTTAGATACTGTATCTCGTAACATAGCATAGTTAGTTTGTATTAATTAGTTTTATTATGTATTTAAAGGAAAGTAAACAAATTTCTCTGCTATTTATATATATATATATATATATATATATATATAGGATACATTACAATAGTTTCATAATAATAAACAAAATGGTACATAGGGCGGTTTTATCACACGAGGCAATCTCTTCGACACAACCATAGTATGGAAACATTAGAAGTATAAATAACGGGTAGTTAACATGTACAAAACATACATACGTATGTATATAGCATATATACTTATAATAAAAAAACTATAGTGCATATTATAAATATAATAAAATAATAAATAAAGTAATCAAACTTTTTTTCTTTTAACAGCTAATCCCGCGAGTCACACTACAGTCTTTTAAATAGTAAAGTGAAGGCGCCTTTGTGTAATAGAGCGGAAGGTTTAATAGAACTTAACAAGGTCGTGTATGCATCAGGATCTGTCTCCGAGATCAAGTTAGAAATGAGAAGATCCGTAAACGAAAAAAAATATCTGGTATAGCCTAGGGTCAACGAGTTGAAATGGTAGCAAGCAGAACACATGCGCAGAACGGATAGTTGATGAAATATTAAGCGCAGTGTAATACGCCTCCAAGGTTCCTTTATGTCCCCTTATTTTTGGGGCCTTCCGTACTTCTCATGTCTTGGGTACACGGGGAAAATTTTCCCAAGTTTTTTTACAGGTTTTATTATGTGCATTCACAATTCTTTTTTCATTCTTTCATTACTTTCATATTTTCCTAATCCTTTCATTCATCACCTCACTACACCATTAGCAGGATACAACAGATTTACATTTTATTCCGTTTTGCTTTATTCTTATTTATCTACTTTATTCTTACATTTACATTTATCGCAGGTAAATATTTATCTTGACTAGTCTAATACACTTGTTTTTTTTCCTCCTTCTTCCTTTTAATGGTCTCTCTTACGACCCTTCTGCAGTACTCTAGAAAGGTCCTGCGACTCTCCTTGTTGTCCATAAATGTTCCTTTCTTCGACCCATTGCTGCAACCGAAACTAATAATAAATTATTAGCGCTCCAAATACGTGGCAGCTGGTGATCCAGTTCCCCACTACCAAGATGGACAGACGACCATTTTAAGGTCATTGGGAGACACTGGATGCAGGCTTTTTCCAACTGGTTCTTTAAAATTGCGGGGTAGGTTAATATCTAGTATCGAAAGTACTACGTCTGAACATGATGAAGTTATTACGGAAGTGAAAACTGAAAAAAAAACCGATAGCCGAAAAAAACAGTCAAACATTTATTGATAATCAATGCCTTACAATGAAAATATAGGACATATGTAAAAGTAAACATATTAAGACGATGTTGATGATCTTTTAATCCGCTGGTCTGGTTAAGTCAAATCAATTAGACTTTACTATTGTCCTGAGAAAAGCTGAGATTAGGATGATATAGAAAGTGCGATCGATGATATATCGATTTCATTAAGGTGTTTTAAAACAGACATGATCATCAGAAATGAAAAGAGAACTCAGAGGAGACTAAAACTCTTGCTGTATATGAAACAGAAAAAGGAATCGTAACTAATCAAAGTTTTTGTAAAGATAATAAACTGATAAATACATTCATTACTATCAATTACAAATTGTTCATTTATATTTTCAATCGGGCTACTATAGTTTGAATTATAAATTCGAACAGATACGACTACAGATAGAAGATTGTTGGAATAAACAGATACTAGTTCGTTTCTCGACTCACTACACTAAAATAATCGTATTGTTTTTTCGTTATAGACATACTAAGTGTATATATTTGCATAGTTTGACATTATAACATTGACCTTAACTTTGATTGTTAATAAAATTAACTTTAATAGCACACTATTCCGTTGTACAATTAAATATTAACAATTAGCGTCATCAACTACGTCATAGATGATTTAAACGTGATGCATTTGAAATGTGATTACAGATCCGACAGATATGTCAGAAAATTTATCATAATTTTAGTTAACTGGAGGTAAGATGTAATATGGGTTAACCCGTGTATAGTTTTACTATTCAAGTATATTCAACGGAATTCAATGTCATTTAATCTACAATGATAGTTATAATGTGTAATTATATAAACATTTATGTTTTAATTTGTTTAACTCTCCTGCTTTTATATACCTATCTGTATTATAATTCTTAGTATCTATTATATTTATATGTACCTTCTTATATGTACTTAGTCTGGCCATATATGTTTTATAATTAAAAACAGACAATATATTACTTTTGAATTTGAAATCTGTTATTATTTTTCTAATTTTTGCGAAAATATATTGTAAAATATTCTTTTGATTTTAAAATAGAGTGGGGCGATAAAGAGAAACGAATCGCTGTGATTGAATTACATAGTTTGTTTGGTACAATGGAATCTCCTGTTTACTGCCTGATATACAGAACCAATGATATTGAACTCATATTAATTAGTAATTACATTAACATACAATATACAAACGTAGTGACGATCATTGTAAGGTACAAGACATGTTTTACTTATTTAAAAATTAAATAGGAATCGATAGTCTATATAAACAGAAAAATGATTTTAATTTAGTTCACTCCATGGATGTTCCGGCTCAAGTTTGACATTCCCCTGTGTCGAGAGCCATAGGATAAATATTATTATTCCCTTAAAAAGGGGAGAAGTTTATATATACTGTTTGTATCAACATATAAAAACATGGATGGAATACAACAGGAAGTGTTTGATAAAAATCAAATAAGTAAGTATTTTTATATTAGTTAAACCTTTTTCGTTCAGTTCAGCCTTATAAATAGATTCCACATTTTGAAAGTCAAGAGTGCAGAAATTGCTTAGCATATACCGCGTTTTTAATATCTTAACTCGATCTGTTATATACAGTCGTATTCTAGCGATCTTGCCTTTATCATAAAGGCTATATTTATTTGATAATAACTATTTGAGCCTGCTAGATATTGGCTTTCCAGATCCAATAGGATCGTTTGAAAATAGACTGCATCTAGTTTATTCCTACCTAAACTAAATAAAATGTTTTACAACTGTGAATTTGATTTGCGTATTATATTAATAAGAAACTATTTGGTCTAGACAGGCATTGCACGGATATGTCCACACAAGACATGGGCCTCCAACAAAGATCATCACAATAACTGGTTCTGTTCTGCCCAGGACCTTATCTATGTCAATGGTCTACCTAAAAGTGGTCTCCACGCTGCGTCTACTGAATTTTGATCGCTACTCGAAAATAATTGTCTACCGCAATGCTTAACATTTCTTAAGAGTGTTCACTTTATTTATTATTTTTTTAAATGTTAATAATTTAATTGATTGGACCGATACTTCGGATAAAATTCCGTGCATCGCTCTCCAAGACTCGTTGAGGTACAGTACCACGTCTCACTGCCGTTAGCCATCATTGGAAACACACTTTAGTCGTAGACCTCTAAGGACACTGAGATATATTAAAATACATCATCGTCATCATCTCCGCTGATATTCACTACAAGGCATATACTTTAGCATCGACTTCCTGGACCTTGAATATATCGTCGGTCAAGTTGGAGGCCTATCCACGCAACATCTATGAACCCGTGAATGCCACTCTAGAACCTGTCGGTGCCAACGGCCATCGTTCGCATGAGCTTCAGACGAGAAATTCTTCGAGCTAAATCTGAAGTCATCGTTCTTCTATGGATTTCCTCATTTTTAATTCGATATCACAGCATCTGAGCATGCCCTCCCCATTACTCTCTGGGTGACCTACAGCCTGTCACAAGCCATCACTTCTCAGATCCGTATGTCATCATAGACAACACATACTGGTCAAAAACCTTCGTTTTCGATGAACTGAACATCACAGAATGTTCAGGTTACTGCCATTTCAGACGGGCAACTGTTCGAGCTACGTTGCTGACCTTAGGCGTGCAGATTTCCTCATTTCATAATATGATATGAAACAGTGATTTATTCGGAATATGTATATGTTGTATGTAGCCAAAGCCCAAAATTACCTTTTCTTCCATATCTTTTATCACCACCCAAAGGTTGTCTGATATATCTGAAGACCGCGTGTTTTACCAACTGTACAAAAATTGTTTAAATTTTAATTTGTCTATATTTTTTGTGTTACATTTCACTTTAAATGTGTTTTTTTTAGTAAATAAAGTGTTATCTGCATGATTTGAAATTAATTTTCAGTGTTAGGAAAATACACGTTGGTGGAAAGTGTGGCAGGTGCATTAGTAGTGGTGGCTTTATACCTTCTGATTATAATGAAGCTGCTTCCATCGTTCATGATGAACAGGAAACCGTTCGTGATGAAGCGAGTGTTGTTGGTCTATAACGCGCTGCAAGTATTATTCTCCGGCTACGTATTATATGTTGTAAGTATTATATGTTTGAATATGTTTACCCAAATATGTACTGCTATCAAAAAGTAAGGTGAAATTTTCATTTAAAACTACCGGGAACTAAGAAAGCAGGTTATTTTTTTCTTAGGTTGGTAGGACTGTCTATAACATTTGCAAATCGTCTGTTTGTTAAAGGTTGTTATATTATTTGGCACAGACTAAACTATTTTGTAGGATGTTTTGTATCTTAAACGTGCCAAGTTTTGATTAGTGCTTAAAATGCTCGACTCATATCGTTCAGCAACCACTGTATTCGCCTAATTTGACTCCGTGAGACTTCTGTCTATACAGCTAACTCAATAGTCCAATGCATTTTAACACGACTGAGGAGATAAAAGCCGAATCGAAGATCTTGAAGGCTGTAGAGGAAAAAGATTATCCCGTCTTTTTCAAAGACTCGGAAAAGCGTTGGCAAAAGTGCGTTTTATCAGACGTGGTTTACTTTGAAGGGTATAAAATTTATTTGGAAGAAATAAAGAATTTACGCTTTATTAACAAATTCACCTTACTTTTTAGTAACAGTGTTGTATATCTTATTTTTACAGTATTAAAATATAAGATACCATTAAAAAAATGTTTTAAGTAATTTTTAGATCATAAACTCCATATATACTTAACACACTTCGGTTAATGTTCTATCTCGACATTTTCGTGTTTAAACTGTCAACGTTTATTACATACTTTTTAAACTATATGATATTAAGAACATCTTTCGTGTAGTTAAAGATTATGTGCATAAATAAACCTAATTATCAATTAGCTTTTTTTAAGTAAGAAAAGGACCAATATTTAGCCACTTCCGCATATGCTATAATAATAAATTACAAATAATACTTATATGCTAACTAACCTAACTGGCCACTTCCAAGTGTGAATATGAAATGAGTCCCGTAAAACCTCATCCTTATTACAATAATTCTGGTCATTTAGTGTTGCATCGGCAGTTGGCGCCTTTCATTTTCAAATCTTAAATATTTGGGATCGAATTACACACAAAAATTATCACAAAAGTAAAAATAATTCTAATTTCGATCGCCTTTTTTCTCATAATAATTCGATTGAAACACTTTTTACTTTAAACATGATATTATAGAGTAAAGGAGTTCGGTATGTTTACTGATCTATACGCTTATGGGAGATTGAATGAAAGCTTTTGCAAATGGATTAGACTAACTTTAATTAAGACGAAAATAAGTTAAACAAAGAGAGAGAGAGTTAAGACAAGATGGAAGTGTACGCGACACTAAATGTATTAACTGTTATATGGCAGTTCAATTTCTTTCCAATATCTACCAAATTTTGCTCATCTGGTCATCTTCACGACGTAAACGTAATAACAGTGACAGTCTATAGGTAAAATAAGACTTCGTTCCTAGTTCGTCAGTTCGATTCCTGGGATACAATTTCTCCTGTTCGTCTATATATCAAAATATTTCTGTCTACATCTAAGTAATAAGTAATAAAAGCGCCATCTGTTGGTGGCGTCTGGTATTTCGTTTTTCTCTAATAAAAAGTTAGTTTGATTTAAACTTGATACGATCGTTTTTGCTTAAGTTATAGACCCAGATAGAGGTCTATAAGTTAACAATTTCGTGGTAGTGTTACGTAATTAGTTGTGTAATTTAAGGCTTAATCAGTGTTTTCTCGTTTCTTATGTTACTGTGTATGGAACTGAACTTTTACAATGGCGGCAAACTATACTTTTTAACAACGATAAAGCATTTAAAGTTAATAGAATTTATGGGGATACAAGAGATATAATAATTGGATATTACAATATTACTAGAAACATTTATTTAATTTGCCATATTAAGGTATAATGGCGGCCTTGTTAGGCTGTGTTCCTAAATATTACTTAGTCTATATATGCAAGTATCAGCGCCATCTGTTGGTCGCGTCTTGTTTTTTGTATTTCTTTACAGGAGTTCGTTTGATTTCAACTTGATACGGTCATTTTATTTTAATCTTATATAATTAACACTCTGTGCATTAAATTTGTAGGATTGTTTCTAGTCACAAACAAATTTTCAGAGGATGAGCATTGCCCTATATATCTTCTTTTTTATATGTGAATATTTTTCCTGTTAAATATAAATTAATACTAATGTTATTTTATTTATTCTTAATTTCAGTATGGAGATTATGTTTTGAGATATAGTTTTTTCCCTAAAAACTGCCCGCATATTAACAGACAGTACTATCCTATGGTAAGTATGAATCGTTTATATATATTTTAATTATATTTTGTATGATTGAATTTTCTGTTGAATTTACATGGTTAAACAAATGTTCGTGACTAGATGTATATATATATATGGTTCCCAAACTGATGGAATTTGTAAAGTGGTCTGGGGTCGTGCGCTATCATCAACCCTGGTAATGTTTTTAGTACAAAATCATCGTCATTATCATTAGACGCCATTACACATCCTCTACAGGATATTAGCCTCCTCCATAAATTTCAACAAGTCAAATTGAAAGTATCTGCATTCGCTGGATAGACAACCTTTGCTACGCCGAACAAGTAAACAAAAAAAATGTATGACTGGTCAAGATAAATACATAAATCTACGAGTATGATAACCTAAAGAAAATAGGAAAGTAAAAATTAAATTATAAAGAAATGTAAATGTCAGAATAAAGCAAATAAACAAATATAAATAAAGCAACACAATATAATGTAAACCCGTAGTATTCTAATAGGAAGGCGACGAAAGCGAGGTGATGAAAAGTCAAGGAAAAATTTAAAAGGATAAATGATATTGAGAAAGAAGAAGATAAGAACGCAAATCCCTATTCCTCTCAAGATAGCGCTGAATGAGAGGTCCTTAATAAGTAGAGGCATAAAAAAATAATAAAGTTAATATAAGAAAAGGACCAATATTTAGCCACTTCCGCACATGTAGTCGTAGTCGTGCAACAAAGTGCAGAGATTTGACTCTGCGTTTGGCACTAATCGGTGTATTATAACTCCTGAAGATGCCCCGTAGAGGGGTGAAATACGTGTTGAGTGATTTAGCGGTGGTAGTTGTGTAATTCGCATTGTTTGCCGCGGCGGTGCACACGGCGATGTATAAACAGCTCCTATTTGTGCTTGTTTATCTAATTTTTTAAATAGAAAATCGGTGAAAACGAGTAGATTTGTTATTAAGGTGCTTTTTAAAGCTGAATAGCTGTTAGAAAGAGAAGCAATACTCGATTAAAATATTAGCTTATTATCATCAGCGGATTTCCACTTCTGGACATATTGTACATACGATAGTAAATATGCAATACTTACAGAAGTGAGTCAATAACTTGTGAATATATACACCTCTTATAGCTACAAATACTCCCTGCTAAATTTATCCGTGTCTATATATTTACACCTGTATAAAGAAAGATGATATTGCGTGAAAGTCCTTGGCAAAGGATTAGAGGTATGGTTGTGCAGGTGAAGACACTGGAAATGCAGCAAACAACGACACGACGTGTATAGTGCATTCACTATACATTATATACACGTCATTACGTGTATGGAACTGGAGCAAAGGATTTTGTGATGAAAAATAGATGACGAAAGTAAGGGTAAAAAAATGAACGTGAGATATTTATTTACCACAATTAAAAATCACTTCCTTCCCTAGATAGGAACGAACATGACTCGTAAAAAAATGGTTAAAAACTATTTTCTTTTCCAGGTGTTATATAACTGCTCGCTATATTTCATAGCGAAGCATGTCGACTTGCTAGACACAGTGTTCTTTAGACTGCGAAAAAAAGATAATCAAGTATCGTTTTTGCATGTATACCATCACAGTATAATGGTAATATGGGCATGGATTTGTTATCTCTATTTACCATCAGATCACTATGTGTTGATTGGAGCAATGAATAGCTTTGTCCACGTTATCATGTATTCATACTACGGTATATCCTCTTTGGGACCTCAATACACAAAGTATTTGTGGTGGAAGAAGCATTTGACGAAGATACAATTGGTAAGTTTATTTTTTCTATTGACATTTATTTATATTTTTTATAACCAACTGTTAATTTACATCGAAATAAACATCATAAAATAGAAAGAATGTACCATTTACAAGTGTCTGCACTTGTTGACAAGTAAAACTCATTTACGACGGGCATCAGAAAATGGCTCAAGGTCAGAGAGCAATGGCTATGCTCGGAGTTTGGCTGCGAGATCAAATCAGAAACTTGAAGAATTGCTCGTCTGAAATGGAAGTGGCACATCACTCGTGCAATCGATGGACGCTGGATCAAAAAGACGCGGTATAGGCAGTGCCTTCACTAGTGTATTGATGAAATAGTAAGGTCACGGAAAATCGCTGAATGCGGGCAGCATGGGACCAATTATCGCGGCAATCTCTGAGGGAGGCCTATAACCTACAATGGGCGTCCACCGTCTGAAAAAAAAAACAATTTAGTACATCCTTAATGACTAAAATCAAGCCTTGTATAAGATTGGGATTGACTTTAGTGGACTGTATTTAATAAAAAAGGCCTTGGTCCAGAGAATGAACTAATTTATTAAGACTTAATTTCACAAGGAAGCGAAAACACGTGTGCTCGGTGGCGGCAGGGAACAGAGAGAGAGCACAGATAATAACATATTTTACAAATTCGCCAAACCATAGACAAGATCTTACCTAAAACATTTTTGGTTGGTACTATTGCCAACAGCCTCTTTGTAAATGCAAATGATGCTAAGATCATTACCCTAAATATTTCAATCGTGGAAATTCATTTTACAATCTAGTAAAACCCTGCAGTTTTGAAGGTTGTTTGAACTCTATTCGAAGTTGCACATCAAATACAAAACCTTGTATGATTAGAAATCGCAGTTTTTTCCAAAGTAATATCAGTCAAAATATATCGTCAAGCCTTACTGTCCAAGGTTTCGTTAAGAATCCCATTTAAATTAATTATATTCTATTCTATATTCAAATTCCACCAGTCACCTCTGATTGGAAATAAACATGATGGGATAGGAATTTTTGCAAAATTTGCGGGAAATTCGACGTAGAGTTCTTAAGGTTGTTGTTTCATTCCGATGGTTGGACAGATGACCTTATTAACTTCGGTGGAAGGCACTAGATGCTGGACATTTCCAACCATGGCTTTTTAAATTTATGGAGGAGGCTCATATCTAGCACTGGGCATTTTTTGTCCACTGCGTGAAATAATGATGATGAAGGGTTCCATCCAAAAGCTCTAACGTAAATTTAAAATGTCACTGAAACAGTTTTTTTGTAAAATCCTACCAAATTACCTGTTTATGCTTATACATTATCTGTATACAATGCATGTTAATAGATTTTCGATATGTTTTTAATTTGAAACTTTTCTTTTTAGGTACAATTTGTTCTTGCTCTTACCACCACATACTTCCAACAGAAGCTATCACCTTGCCCCATGCCCGACTTTGTCCAGAACTTCTTTATGTTCGCTCTAATCTCCTTCTTCGTTCTCTTCATGGACTTCTATTTAAGAAGCTATAGAAATAAGAGATCAACTGAAGCAATCAAAAGCAACGGAAACGGAGTTAATAATCTACAAGGTTATGTAAGTGAACGTAAAAGTAAAATTTAAAACATTATGTGTGAGTTTTATTCTTCATTATATGGTATTCGTCTTCTTTTCCACCAATAGATGCTCGTTGTGAGGTACAGACCTTCTCTTAAGATCGACATGATGACTTGTTTAATGGATTCAGGCGTTACATTGCGTGTCTTACGCTGCACGTATCCAGTGACTCCCGGTCACTTCAAGTGACTTCCACGGACTTCCAGTGACTTCCAGTGACTTCCAGCGACTTTAAGTCGTTGATCCTACGTGTGTGGTCGTCCCACGCCGCATCTACAGGCTTATGGTCGCCACTCTCAACCTTCGGCTCCAACGGCGATTGGTTTCTTGCAACCATCAGGTCATGTGGTCCGTCTACGTATCTCCTGATTTTTGGATTCGGTGACCGACTCCGAGCTTGCTAAAGACTCCTTGAGTCTTCTTTTTATATTTAAAGACAACACAATGAAGAGTAGAACTTTTATGTGTACGACCACTTGTTAAAATTATTATAACTCGTCATAAACCAGCGCCATTTATATGTGTCTTCCGAATATACAGTTTTATTACATGTGTTTTACATGAAATTGTAATTGCTTTTACATTTTTCGAAGGCGTTATGATTAATTTATAATAGATATATAAATAAGTGTGCATCATTGATTATACACACATAAATACGACGAAAAGCATGTACCACCGATGGCCTTTGGATATATTATTACATATGTTACTATTGTAGCGTTCAGGGTTGTTATAGGAATTTGAATTCGGACGCCATAAGTGATGTGGTCGCGGCAGTAGTATTAGACTCGTGTAAATTGTATTTACTCTTTGTACAAACTTGTATATACCTTCTTCGATCAATCACTTTCGATTCCAACATCCTTGGGTATGCCATTTTCTTCGCAAAACGTGTGTACCATCGTAGAAAGATTAGACACGTGCACCAGCGATAACTCACCTTCGGTCGGGTCGTTAGATTCAACATTCCGTATGATATGCAATTTTAATTCCTCTCTCTTTATTATATATATGGATGTTTCATCTCAATGGTGATATAGCGTTTATATAAAAACGCTTCGTATTGCCACTGCAGCAACAATACTTTGTTGAAAATAGTTCTTAGGAGTTCATATTCAATTCGAATGTAGATTTCAATTCAGATTACTTCAGCAATACGGAGCGTGATCGCTTTGTATATAAATTAATATGTGTCTTTCTGTCTGTACTATGTAAATAAAAAATCATTCATCAAATCGCTGTCAAAATTCAGTAAATCGTTGATAAAATTTGAATATCCCTGGAAAGGTTTATGAAAAATTGTTTTTTTTTTAACATAGCCTTTGTACCAGTACCGCCTAATGGCACAATCTTTTAATCTTAGGATAATTGACAATTATCATCTTTTGCATATGTGAACCTTCTATTATTTTTCTAATTTTAGGACTCTCTGACTTCCATTCCTTGTTGGAGAGGCTAACTGTACATTATTCTACTTTCTTATTTTATTATCTTAATTCTATATTTACAGTCCAAAATTTATTCTTTCTATGTCTATTATTCTATGTCTATTTTGTGTACATGACATCTATTTATTAAAATATATTGTATATTACGTATTATTATATAATATATATAACATTATATATTATTAATCACTTTTTTTATTAATACATGTCATTTAGTGCATACTTACTATTATCAATTCTAGGTTAGCTCTTATTTTTAATCTATTTTTTTGTCCACCAATCTGGTTGCCGCCACCGCTGGGATTGTATCTATTAATTTGCCCACTACTTTGCCCATGTGCAGAGAGCTGCCAATTCTGGCCAGTGCTTTTATTACTTTTTTTTGACTCCGAAAGTGCGCTGAGATAATACGAAGTTATAGAGATGTTATATACATATATACGTGTATAAATATATGTCTATATATCTATTATATAGATATATATATATATATATATATATACATACATTAAGTGAGTTAAACAAATTTAGCGCCTGCGTGAATATTATCTGAGCTTATTAAACACATCATTGCTCGCGTCTAGATTTACGTTGCAGGCTTCATTCCACGCGGCTGGTATAAACGTAGACAGTCATACAGTCGAAAGATGCCCAATGTTTGACATTGGCTTCCTTAATATTTTATATAATTATAGGTGGTAGTAAACATTAATTTATTTATATAAGGTGTTTTTAAACTTAGAGATTATTTTGTTTGTTTTGTCTTTTTTTTTGGTTTTTATTTGTTTGGTTTCGTGCCTTTAAAGGTCATTGAGCTCAAGCCTTCCAAGAGGCTAGGAGATTCGAAGATCTCAAAACATCGTAAGTGGCATTACAAAAAGGGGAATCCCACAGAAATATAATTCTTTATATACATAATATATATAAAGTGCGCTGTACAATGTTCTTCGATTTGTGATTGGCTGATGATTTATTTATATATATGTATATGTATATATATATATATATATATATATATATATATATATATATATATATATATATATATATATATTTAAATATTAATGTACCGTAATATCTATGTTTAAATATATACATATATCATTAATATAGATATAATAATTAATAACAAAATCAAATTATCGTGATGGTTACATCAGCTTGTCAAGCAACAGCTGTGGAACCTTCGCTTTGAATGCGCAACGATCCCTGATCTCTTTCTCTGGTTATCTGGTGGTCTTCCATAACTCAGTTATCTTCTCTTATAAGTCTGGTTATCTTCTCCCATAAGTCTAGTTATCTACTTCTATAAGTCTGGTTATCTTATATACAGAATATTTTCCATTTACACAAAATAATAGCGTGTACAATGTTAGCAAATCGATTACAGAAAAATTGTCTAGAAGGTCAACGAACTCTCGCTTCCTGCGCATGCGTCGATTGATACACATCCGTTCGAATTGGTTGCAGTTGTGTGGACATAACGGACTATCAATAGCTTATTACGCGAAATATATTGCAAATCTAAATAGAAAAAGAAATCCATGCTGATAATGTTGAACTAAGTATAATTTTGGATTTTTTTTTTTTAAATATCAAACATTCAAACGATCGGACGAATTCAGTTGGAAGAGTTACGTCGGTCTGGTCATGGGTCGACGATCGTTGCAATTCTACAACATATTTCGAATAAGACGGCAAATTCGTTCACCTTGTGTTTGCAGGCCTGTAATATCCACACCAGAAACTAGAGACCTCAGATACCATCTGATAAAACTTTTCTTGGATTTTGCGTAGAATGAAGTTGATTCCATTCTTTTCAGCCAATGGATGCCACTGTAAGGTATAGCTTCCCCAAAGTACAATGACTTTTTTAGTTTTCACTGACTTCCCGTCGGTCCAACCTTGACGGTCGTTGATTCAATTAGTTTAGATTAAATATATAAAAGAGATTGTAGATTAAAGCTAGTGTTAATATAAATAATAAATACATCTAAAAAACTTTTAAGTTAAACGGTTTTTTGATACCCATATTGTGGTGGTTGTGGAAAAATATGTACCTAGTCCGCCATATTGGAACGGTGTCCATCTTGAATTTTAAATTTTGACATAATCATCGTGTTTTACTAGTGTAGCCCTTTCATTTGATACCCATATTGAGGGGGTTAAGGAAAAATATGTAATCCGCCATTTTGTATCGGCGGCCATCTTAGATTTATAATGTTATTGATTTTATTATATTGTATTGTCATCTAAATTAAATGTGTGTACCAAATTTCAGATCAATCTGACAACGGAAAGGTGTTTAAGTTTCAATTTCTAATTTTGACCCAAATAAATAAACAAATTCCGTACGGGTCGAACTAAATAAAACCGTTTAAAAACAGGAGTGATACACAATCGGACAAACGTTGGGTTATGCTCTCCCATCTTACGAATGTGCAGTTCTTATAATAATATTTATACAATTGCCTGCCGTCGATATCTTTCGCGGCTCTTATAGGGTCTTGATAAACCATCTTACTAACTCACCGTATCCATAACTGACTTTTAATTTTAATGGAGTTTTTTTAAGAACACATCCTTGAATATTAGACGTCGGAGGAAACACTTACAGATGAATTTCTCTTTTGGTGTCTAAAGTCGTAAGTAAGCCAGATGTTTCCTTTTACGTGCGATCACTTTTTCCTTCAATCTTTTTTTGATTTAATGTTGTCTGATTTTTCTACTATGTTGTATATAGTAAATTTTTAATGTTGTGTCACCTATACACAACAAACCATTATTGATACGGTAAGTTTTAATGTAATAAGTAAGAAAAGGACCAATATTTAGCCACTTCCGCACATGCAGTGGTAGTCGTGCAACAAAGTGCACCGCTCGCCAGCCCGCTGATAAATGCGGCAAACAATGCGAATTACACAACTGCCGTCAAATCACTCAACACATGTTTCACCCCTCCACAGGGCATCTTCAGGAGTTATGTTACACCAATTAGTGCCAAACATAGAGTCTCTCGTTACTCTTTTAATGTACTTTTAACTTATGTGTACTGCTGGTGTACTTAAACTTTCGGTACGATTGGTACACATAGGTACCACAGAGGTCTAAAATATCTGAGCAGTTTTTGTACCACGCCGTATTTTAAGAGTTTAATAATCTTGCAAGTGGTGAATAAAAGTATTTTATACTTCTATGTATAATCAAATCAGGCGAGAAAAAACACCCTTTTCATCGTTCTTAGTAACTCTATCTGAAGAACTACTTGCTGAAGAGAGTAAAAATATAAGCCTTCACTACGTAAAAAGGGCGTAACTTTTATGAAACGAAAATTGTATAGCGACGTATCGTTGCGTTTACCAATTGAAAGTCAAACAAGAAGGTGTTTAAGATGCAGTAAAATAAATACATTTAAAAAACTTTTAAGTTAAACGGTTTTTTGATACCCATATTGTGGTGGTTGTGGAAAAATATGTACCTAGTCCGCCATATTGGAACGGCGTCCATCTTGAATTTTAAATTTTGACATAATCATCGTGTTTTACTAGTGTAGCCCTTTCATTTGATACCCATATTGAGGGGGTTAAGAAAAAATACGTAATCCGCCATTTTGTATCGGCGGCCATCATAGATTTATTATGTTATTGATTTTATTATATTGTATTATCATCTAAATTAAATATGTGTACCAAATTTCAGATCAATCTGACCACGGGAAGGTGCTTAAATTTCAATTTCTAATTTTGATCCAAATAAATTCCGTACGGGTCGAACTAAATAAAACCGTTTAAAAACATCAAACAAGAACAAAAACACTGTGTCAACAATGCGATACACATTTATATAAAAATTGTTTTATGCTTTATCATAAATTGTATATATCTTTTGAAGTGTTAAAAAAAATCATGATTTGCTCTATTGTATGATTTTATGAGACCGTTGGTACAAATATGTACCAACATAAAGTACGAGTGGTACAATGGTTTAACAGTCTCTCCAGTTGTCCCCCTGTTTTTTTTTTAAACATTTTATTTATAATTTTTATCTTTACATATACAACACATTAAAATTATTATACTACCTATTTTTTCAAACGATTTTTTGAACATTGTCCCTAAAGGTTTAACTACATGAATGAATGCCTTTTGTAATTCACAAACGTGTATTAAAGATGTTTATATGTGTTTGAACAATTCATTACCGCGCAGACTTATCATTTATAAATCCTTTACAGTATACAGGATGATTGGTTATATGTGTAAAGATTTAAAGTTGTGAATAGCTCATTTGTCAGCTAGGGCGGCTTAACATAAAGTGCAGGTTGTGCGATGCACACGGGCACCGCCTGAGACGAGTTCTATAGGCAGCGAAACAAAAATTCGATACATTTCGTTTCTATTTAGCTGTCCATAAAACTTAAAACACAAAACGAAACATGAACTATCGCAATTCGCTGTTTAGTTTCGCAACAGAGATGTGCTACAGGCATAAAAACAATTAGTGCTATTCTGCCGTCATAAGAAGCAAGGCCGTAACTAATACAATACTGTAAGCTATATCTACTTATAAAATAGGTTGTTGGAGTATGAAAAAACTTTCTTGTTACGACGGCAAAGTTAATAGATATAGCCGCGGGGGGGGGGGGAGTCAAGCCTAGGGGGCGCCAGGGTTTCATTGCACACGGGCGCTACACTAGCTAGAGCTTTTTTTGGCCCCCGCTATTGGGAGCCTCTCGTATATCATATCTTGTGTGGGACAGGGACTATTTTACATTATTTAATTTTTCACGAACATTTTATTTTCTCACTTTTCTATCATGCATCATATGACCTATCGTTCATTTCTGTCTTACCACAATTCTTCTGTCATTCCCTTTGCTCTGTAACGCCTTTCATTCATCTCTCATTACTATTTTACATTTTCTTTATTTTATATATTTTTTTTCTTTATAAGCTTATAACGTTATCACAATATTTTTATTGATTTTGGTTATTTACATTTTTATAGGTTTTTATTTTTATCTATCACTATGCTTATTATTTTTCTACACGGTAGGAGGAACTCTTCTTTTGTATCTTCTTCTCTAATCAGGGAGGCTATTGATTCCTCCCTGATTTTTACACCAGACCGGCACTCGAAGTCGAACCGGAGTCCCCCGAATGCGGGACACTGGGCCACAAGGTGGATCACGGTCTGGTCCACGCCCGGTTCAAAGAAGCATGAGAGGTCCTTCTTGAGCTTGAACCTGTGGAGGTACTCAGAGAACCCCCCATGCCCCGTGAAGAGTTGTTTCAAATCATCCTATAAAAATTATCACTTATTGATGAAATATGTTACTTATAGTTCATTGTTTTGATTTGAATGCGATAAGCCAATAGTTTCAAGCTAGTAAACAATAATTGATTTCAATATATTCAAATTTAGTTAACGCTTTTTTACTATATTATCTTAACGTTATTTATTATTTCTGAAACCATCGATATTTAGCTAGAGCAGTGATTCCCAAAGTAATCTATATCGACCCCTAGGGGTCTATGACAACCTGCAAGGAGTCTACGTCAGCGAAAAAAAATTTGGGGGTCCATGAAACGGAAATGGGGGTCCACGATAGTGGATCTCAACACATACACTGATAGTACCTATTTACTAACATCATACTATCATATATAAAAAGAAACAGACGGAACATCATTAGCCGAGGAGATTTAAGATTAACCCTTACAAAATTGACGCCAAATGTTGATAATTTATTATTAAAGCATCAGGTTCATCCTTCTTACTAAAAATATTGACTTATTGCTTATGTTATTTTATTTATAGTTTATTTAATGTTAAATATATTTTACATAACAGATACAAAATTTTATTTTGAGTAGTTTTAATTTAAATTCAATTAATATATGTATAAATCAACATGTGTTTTTACTTTAAGTTTTTAACACTAAACTTTACTGCAGTTAGAAATTTACAGGAAATCAATATCAGGTAAGTAGGGGGTCTACGAAACACGGAAAAACATGGCAAGGGGTCTACGACACAAAAAAAGTTTGGGGAACTCTGAGCTAGAGTGTACCATATATTAATTGACAACAAATGTAGTACAATATTGTGAACAAAAAGCGAGGTTCTAAATGTATTTCGAATCCTTTAAAGTAACCCTCGTTTTATAAAATGCACTTTTGCCCAGATTTTTTCCAGTCCTCAAAACAGTCTGAATAGTCTTTTTCTGGTATATCATTTCAAAACAGCCTGCCCAAATTGGCCTTCTGGATAGATATAAGTAACACGAAGCCAAAATAGGTGAATACAGTGGTTGCGGAACAATATGAGTCCAGTTTTTGGCAAATGAATAACAAAGAACGAATGCAGTATGACATCGACAAATCGAGACTTGATGCAACTGAGACACAAGACATCCTTCAAAATGATTTGGGTTGAGCCAAATAATATTCCAACACTATCAGCGAGGTCTCTAATTGTCAAATGACGATTTTATGCAGCTAATATCTTAACGTGACCTTTGTCCGTTTTAAATGACAACTTTACCTTATTTTTAAACGGTTTTATTTAGTTCGACCCGTATGGAATTTATTTGGGTCAAAATTAGAAATTGAAATTTAAGCACCTTCCCGTTATCAGATTGATCTGAAATTTAGTACACACATTTAATTTAGGTGACAATACAATATAATAAAATCAATAACATTATAAATCTAAGATGGCCACCGATACAAAATGGCGGATTACATATTTTTCCTTAACCCCCTCAATATGGGTATCAAATGAGAGGGCTACACTAGTAAAACACGATAATTATGTCAAAATTTAAAATTCAAGATGGACGCCGTTCTAATTTGGCGGACTAGATACATATTTTCTCACAACCACCACAATATGGGTATCAAATAAAATCGTTTAACTTAAAAGTTTTTTTACCGATTTTTTAAACACGGTTATACATTCCTCCTCATCAAAGCCTTTACACCTTTCACCAATCACCCTGTATTAGAGTATATAATTAGTTTTAATTGTGATACACTTTTCTAAATACAAACTGTCGTTATTTAGTCAAGCCGAGACAAGATATTGATTATTTTAACAATATCCAACGTGAAATTTAACAGCCTAATGTTATTAAATGGTTACGTGATAAGCAAATCGAATAAATCGACGCTCTATGTACAAAACGTTTGCTTGCTGTCACATTATTATGTTATGTTACGGTGTAATCACATTCACTTTTACGTTTCATTCGTAAGTAGCAAATTAAATGTACATTTATTATAAATAAGTTACAAAAAATTACAAAGTATTGCGTAAAATATATGGAAAAACGTCTGGACATCTGCGCAAGCGCATGTTCGATAATAGTAAACTTCAGTTGTGGCCGAGACAGCGCGTTGTTTGGACGCGTCGACGGTTACGTAGCCATTTATCCGAAGTTTGTCGCGTGTGTTTACTTAATAAAAGATTCCCGCACGAAAATCGAAGGTCAGTTTATTTATTTAATATTTGATCATCGAGAAGGATCAGAATAGGTGAAGTAATTCTTTTTATGTCTAAAAAATAAAATTTTATTTTTAATACATGTATAATATTAAATAAGTTCTTTTTCTTTATTAATGAAAGAGAGAACGTATTTTTTTTAAATATTTTGTCAATGTCTTACAAATCTTCTGGAAGATTTTTAAAATACGACAAGTTATATTACATCATATTAAACATTTTAAAAACCGGGTAATAGATAAACATAAGTATAAACACGTGTTTTTAAATTTGTTTTTAAATGTTACAAAATTTGAAATTTTATACATTACTTCAAATCATAAGATAGGCTATTGTAATACTCTGATTGAAAAGAAAGGTGTTTTTTTTATAAAATGAAAATTCTTTATTTATTGTTCCAAATAAATTTCATTCCCTTCGCTTTTTTCAGTTCTCTTAAATGTGGTAATTGTCTTTTTCCGGTATAGCCTTTACGATCTTCTTCGGTTCAATTTTTATTGTGTCAAAAGGCTTCCCCGCATTAGCCTTTTGAGTTTGCTGAATAACGAAAAGACGCACGAAGTTTAATCAAACGTTGGTTGCGAAACGATATCAGTCTTCGTTTACAAAAAAATTGAAGGATTTTAACATCACTCAAGACTTGACGTAATTGAAACACAAAACATGCTTCTAAATGAGCCAAATTATATTTTCACATTTAACAAACAAACGCTTATCAAATGTTATAGACACTGCTATCAGTCTAGGAAGAAAAATTACTTGCCTTATTAATGCCTGGGAGTTTTTAATGATAATTTCGCTTTAGTTTTTGATCACAGTAGTAAAACTTAAAACGATATAGTTTTCTTATCGTAATTTATCACACCTCTAAAATTGTTTAACATTAATTAATAGTTTGTGTCTGTGTTTTAAATTATTACAAGATGTATTGTTGTAGAGTTTCTTCCTGCTTCTTCTCCAAAACTGTAACACCTTGCGAAGCAGAGTAGTTAAGAATAAAATTAATTAAAGATATATAGATAATAAATTGACGATATATATATGTTAAAAGTTCCAATGTTGAATAAACCAATTTTATCTTTATCTTTACCTTTTATAACTCTATCGTGTTATTGTAAAATTTATCCAAAAAAGTAGGGAGTCTCAAGTTATTTATTTTTAATATTAATACATGTATATAATATATTGACTTTTTTTACATAATTGTGTTATTGGTGTGATATTGATAGCTATACGCCCTGAAAATAACTGCGATTTAATTAATATCTGTAATTAATATAATTAATTAAAAATCTCACGAACTTTGTGTGGAATACAGTTTGGTTTCAATAAGAGAAAGAACATTTATCCTAACGATACTAGGTTTTTTAAAACACGCTTGCAAATTTAAACTATTAGAACCATCTCCAATTTCATCTCGAATTTCTTCCTGTAATTTAGGCAGTGTTTCAGATAATTAGATAATTAAAATACCCTGCTTTTCATGTGTCTCTATAAAACAGTGTTTGTTAACCTCTGTGCCATGCCTAACTGCCTTTGTAAAATTCTTAAGCCCCCCTATGTGAAATACATAATTTTTATAATACAGCTAAAGGGCTGTAAACGTGTTGAGTCCACGTCGAAATGCCCCCTTTAACAATCAAATTGCCCCCTGTAGGAAAAAATGCCATTAAAAGTGATCATATAGCCACAAATCTGTATTTGCTGGTGTACTCTTCCATATGACTTTTCTTGGAGACATTCTGTACGACCTCCATGCTGGCATATGACTAGTAACCCGTGTCACTAAAATCATTTAATGGAATCAGGCGTTACCTCGCGGAAGTCCATCCTAAGTAAGAAAAGGACCAATATTTAGCCACTTCCGCACATGCAGTGACAGTCGCGCAACAAAGTGCACCGCCCGCCAGCCCGCTGATAAATGCGTATGCGGCAAACAATGCGAATCACACAACCGCCACCGCCAAATTACTCAACACGTGTTTCACCCCTTCACGGGGCATCTCCAGGAGTTATGTTACACCGATTAGTGCCACTACCACTGCATGTGCGGAAGTGGCTAAATATTGGTCCTTTTCTTACTCATTAAAATCAAGTCATGAAATTGTACTCATTGAGTTCTCGAAGCTTCGTTTGCTGACATCTGTAAGATCATATAAACAACAAATACCTCAAACATAACTATCGATTTGTAGGAGTGGTCGTGGTACGGTAGCTTCTTGTGCTTCAGTAGTTCGTCGGTTGTATTTCGTTCGTCGATTGCTTCTTGTTCGTCGGTTGCTTCTTGATCTTCAGTTGCTTCTTTCTGTGTTGACCGCACCTCCGCTAGCCCTTATAATGAGCGCGGAGACTCTCAACAGCGCGATGCAGATTTTCGTTGCGTCTACTGTGGCGCCATCTGTCATGTATCTGTTTCACTGCCGCCGCCGCCATGCGATTGACGGTCACGTGGGTAAGAGCTTGGTGTTTGAGTGGCGCGCGATATGCACGCCACAGATTTAATCATCTATATAGATTACATATGTACGTATGGATAAATTTACAAGAATTATAATCAATAATGACGACGACGTAATTAAAGACGCCGGTGCGGATTGGTTCCGAAAAATCTAAATCTAGAAAAGCTTGGACATCCTGTAGGAGACTTTTACCTGCAGTAGGTTCTAGCAGAAGATTAAAAGTCATACCGTAGATTGTAGTCACTTTTTAATTTTATTTTTCAAAATTACTACTACTTTTTTGTACTTTCTTATGTTTACCTTCTGTCTAGAAATAAAAGGCTTTTATTATTTATAATCAATAAAAATTATTAATTTGGATATATTCGTTAACAGAATTTTTAAAGAGATTTTTATAAAATAAACTTTTAAAATTCATTATATTATTTACAGATATCGTACGGGAAAGCCTTACACAGTTGTCGATACTGAGCTTATCACATAATCTTATTCAAACTGTTAATCTAATTGATTTGGTAAATCGTGCCTTATTACTACTAATTAAACCTTGAAACTGCAGAGGCGCCAGAGTAAATAAAATTGTAAAAATAGGCAAGTAAATATATAAATAAATAAAATAATACATAAAAAATGTATACCTAGAATAGAACAAAAATGTGATGTAATAAAAACAAAGAAATTGTAATAGTTAAAATACGAGGAGAGGAAAGAATGATATCGAATAAAAGGAAAAATGTATATGAAAGGGAAAGAAAGAAGAATTGCAGAAAGAAAGAAAATAAAGGAATGAAAGATCATAGGATGAACAATAGAAGAGCGCGAAAAAATATTAAGTAAAAACAAAGTCCCTGTTACACAATAGATAGGCGGGTACAAGGGGTCCCCATAGAAGGGACCCTATAAGAGCCAAAATAAGACAGTAGTCTTCTACCTCAGTGCTTCCACTGCTGCCTATTGTACTTCTATGTATATTGTTATTACCTATATTATTTTGTTCCATAACGTACTTAATAATTTTAATTAAAAAGTAGATAATTAAATGTAATTTTTTACCATTCTGGTAAACAGTCCAGTTTTTATTGAACACTTATAAAAATATAAATTATCATAGGAAGTGACCTGTTTGGTATGAGCTCCTTTAGATTTATAATATACAGTTCAAATCTCAAAGATAATAAGTTAATAATAATATAAAATAGTCTGCACAGGTTGTCTGGTAGAGATCGCATCGAGCGATTCTCGAAACCGCCTCTTGTACATTTATATTAATTGTTTCATTATTAAGTTATTATCTATGTTATTATGTAATATTTCCCTTTCGTATCCTTATATATATATACATATATACATATATATATATATATATATATATATATATATATATATATATATATATATATATATATATTAGTGTACAATAAAGTGTAAACAAATAAAAACGTTGTTGCGAAAAATACAAAAATAAACTAAATGTCCCAATTTAATGTAAATCAATTGACGGATATTTTAAATTACATTTACTATGTGACCTTTTTCAGTAAATCACAAACATGACTTTATTGTAATTTTGCCTCCAAGGTTAGGCCTTAAACTGTGGTATAGACTAAACTTGTCACCTTTGATCTGCATTGTACATTGATTTCAACACTTTTGATAAATTTTTTTAAGGCCTCGTATTTGTAACTTCCTTGTTCCCTACTTTATTCAATGACTGAAACTTATCTTTCGGAATATTTTTTTTAATATCTCTCTCTCTCGCGGCTTGTTCGTATATAATATTCATATGTCACCACCACCCATTGTTCGTCATATTTATCGCAATTTTAAATTTTTTTCTTAATTATAATTAAACTTTTTTCTCCATTAAAGTTTTAATAAATACACGCTTTTATTTGTAATTGAATTAATTTTATCTACATTAATAAGACCGAGATTACCCAGCGCCATCAAAAGATGGTCCCTGGGCTTGTTCTGGAGTTACGACAAACAGGCAAGCAGTTTATTTTGGTAAGGTTATTGAAAGAGGTCTTCTACCACTCCCGCCTTTTCTACCTTCTATATGAATTGTTTCTTTTTTTAGCTATATTATTCCTGATTGCACGCTTCCAAATGGTTCTAATTAAAATATCTGGCGAGTTCCTATGTCCACCAGTGGACAACTTATGACCACGTAAAAAAATAAATCAACTTATCACTTTTGAGAGAGCATCGTTTAAACTATTTAATATACATGGAACCTTGAATATTTATTCTTTTCAAATATATACACTATTCAAATGTGGAAATCCAAGTGGAAAAATACTAACCGGCGAATATTTTAAATAAATAAATAATAGCTAGCTACGAATTTCGTTAAATTCTAATTCGTTGTTTATGTATTATAATTAACTACTTGTAATAATGCATTCAAATGTTATTTTTAATTATATTATGTTGTTTAAGGAAAAATACGCCGATAGCGGGTACATATTTTATAACAATTGATGTCGCAAACGTGTGGAAATAAATAAATATTTTTTTGTAGTTAAATAGAGAAATAAAACATGATTTTATTATTTTTAAATACGATAAGGGCTGTTTAGCTAAACTGTTCTTCAAGCCTGTCAGTAATAATGATATCAATCACCTGTCATTATCATAACTTTATCATCATTTCAGTTGTACAGTATTTACAAATGGTGGTAAGGTTGTAAACGGCCTTTATCGCCTTTCGATCACCTTTTTAAGGCCTCCCTCCCCCTTTTGAGGACCCTTCTTTCACAAGGGGGATCTTGAGAGAAACAAAGCCTTTTTTATACTTTTATATAAATTTTTTAATATTCTGATTTTTTATTTTCTCTCTCTCCTTTTTTCTGTCAATCATTCATTCTTCTATTATTTCTCACAATTTCTTTCATTCCTCTAGATTACTATTCATCTTCTTCTACTCATCGCCTTCCATTCCTCTTCACCGTTTCTAAATCATCATAATGGTTTATTTATAAAAAATAAAATTTTGTTTAAATCTTTGATTATATACCTCCTTGTTTATTTGATTTAGTATATTAATTTTAATTTTCTAGCTTTTTTTATTTTTTTTTATACAATTTTCCGACTACTAGATCCTGTCAAATCTACTTTTTTATTTATATTGATTTCAACCGATATATCTATGCAGAATTTTAGGAACGAAAGGCGACATTGTTCGTCGCTGTCCCAAAAGGCGATGTTTCTAGGCTCAATCTTCTCTCCTAATGCATTCTTTGAATACAGGACAATAGGTAACCAGGTACTTCGATGACCTTCAAAAGGTCATCGGTACACTGTGTTAGTAGAACCATAAAACCCTGGGCCTATCTGTTCCTCATGCCTATCGCTATGTATATTAGGAAGACCAGAAAGTAATGTCGTTTCTGTCGACATATTTTACAGAAAAAGCGATTGATTTTTAACCGCTCAGGCTTTGAAAATTTGTATACTAGATGGCGAAAGGTTGTTGATAACGTAGGTGAATATATTGTTGATTAGAAATAAAAACTTGTTACAAATGTAGTCGTGTGAATTTAACTTAAGAAAGCGACATAACCTTCCGGTTCCCCTGATACTTTCTTTCGTCTTCGGATCTGTCGATTCCTGAATCTATTCCATAGAAAAATCCCAAACGAAGACTATTTTAGGGCTCCTTGGATGACTGTGAACCAATTAGGTTCAAAGTATTTAAAATTCTATATATATAAAACCTTGTTCATACGGAAAAACACTGATATTTTTAAAACGTTCTGTATTAAAAATAATATAACATATTTTATATATTAGAATGATGGTTCGAAACGTTTCGCATTTGCAAGACAATGCGCTAGCTCTTAGCCAACCTCGTAACATATATAGATGATTTTAAAATCTGAAAACAATGTGAGACTATACTTGTTGTTGTATGTTAGTTGCATTGTTTCCATGTCATTTGTGAATGAATTCTATACAATATTTCATTGATAAAAACCCGTTTGAATTTGCTGTGATGTCCTTCTAGATCAGGACATGTTCGATATCCGCGTATTTTTTTAAATAGAGAATATTATTACTGTCCACATTTTCTTTTCAAATGGAACTATACTGCTGTTGTTTGATTTGGTGTCCACGGCTGGGCTGATTCATACGTAGTCCCCACTATAGAACCTTCATTCGTAGCGTATACACCCTTTGCATATACGATCATACTTGTTATTATTGACAAAATGACATAACATATACACACACACACATATATATATATATATATATATATATATATATATATATATATATATATGTTATGTCATTTTGATTGACACGCAGAAATCGCATTAGCAATTTTTTCTCCTAAAAATAACACTTCATTTCATAGACTGATCAATATTGACAAATAAATCGTTGTCGTGTTTTAAAAAGTTCATTACCCATTATTAAGCCTTCACTTAGATTTTTCAATTTAAGGGTCAAATTTCCAGTGCTTGTTGAAGCCTGGAATAAGCCTTTTTCAATGGACTGAGAATTTAACATGTTAATATAACTTAATATTAGTCCATTTGACGGCATTTACTAAGGGTTGTATAAATATTTGAATCCTTTTACTATTGTATATGTACTTATCAGATTCGCGAATAAAGAAATTTTTAGCTACGAATATAGGAATTGGGACGTATTTAAGAAGGAAGCTTGAAAGAGAAGCTTTTGCTGTACTTGAAATAAATTATTATATATTTTAATGTTTCATATACCAACGTATATATTTCGTCATAGTCCATTACCATTATGATAAACATTACATATAACATTTAAGTACTCGTATTATATACATTATAAACATTACCGTGTGTTTAATGCAATTTATAATAATTGAATCAATTACATTATCTCTTTGATTAAATTTATAATTGAATAAAACTGTTGGTGACATATGGTGACATATACATTATGATTTAATTCTAGAGTTGTTTTGTCTTAAGGTTTCCACTATTGAAACTCGTATCCACTTTTGAGAAGTAATAGAGATAGCCTGGCTTCAGAGATTTAAATATGGAACATACTTTATGCATTTAAATATCGAACAGTTGTTAAAAAAAGTTTTTAGTCTGTAACGTGATTTATAATCTAAGTTCATGTTTTAATTAGATAGTGTATCTATGACCATCTCTTTGGGCTCTTAACTTGTCTTCTCTGCGAGCTGGTTTCCACAACTCGCAGCAGCAGTGTCGTCCTCATCCATGCAAGCTCTGCACAAAGGAAAGTAAATCTTGAGGCGTGTAAAATAAAATAATTATGTAATAATCACCCCTTAAACTAATTCAGTTCTTAACGAGAAATCCGAAGATTTATCTGTTGTAAAATATCTCGTGTGCGTTCTGCGACAATTATTAGACGCTAAAACTATTAAGAAATAGAACGCTTTGTAACTTTTTAATTTAAAATAAAGAAATACAACTACGCTTATTCTTCTTTTTGGACAATATGTGTCCATTGCAAGACGCCCTGTCTTCACCCAAAGATCGTCGCGATGATCAGTCACAGCATTTACAGCATCCAGCAACCTAAACTATATCGGTTCACTATGTGGTGGGTCTACCACCGGTTCCACTACCGGTTCGAACTCGTACATATATAAAGAAATATAGAAAGAAGAACAATATACAATGAAAACATATGTCAGATTAAGAATCAATTGGTGTCAGAAATCAATAAAAGGATGAGTCCGAAAGTGACATTTTCTCTTGAACTTCGAAGTTGACCTTCGACACTCTCCGGTTTTGCCACGTAACTGCTCCGAATTTATTACACCGGCTATAGTAATCGTTAACAACTGTAATAATACGAAACTGAATAAAACATTTATATAATATATATTTATATGATTTAATTTATAGTACAGGATTTCCAACTAGGACTCTACGGTGAATTTACAATAGGATCGACTAGAAGCAGTCACTATCAAAGACTTTAGTATCTAATGGATTCAGGCGTTATTTTGCGGAAGTCCATCCTAAGTTAGAAAAGGACCAAAATATAGCTACTTTCGCCATGCAGCAGTAGTCGTGCAATAAAGTGCACCGCCCGCCAGCCCGCTGATAAATGCGTATGCGGCAAACAATGCGAATCACACAACCGCCACCGCCAAATCACTCAACACGTGTTTCACCCCTCCACGACGCATCTTTAAAAGTAATGTTACACCGATTAGTGCCAAACACAGAGAGACTTTAACTAGGTCGCCTGTCTGTTTGTCTAAGTTGCGCCTGCCGTTACAAGTTCTTTGCTTCCGAACCTTAAGGCAGCAATGTGTATTTATTTTGCGCGCTTTATGATCTCCGAGGACCTCTTGTACATTTCTCTGTCTTAGGTACGTAGGGACATTATGTTGTTAATAAATTTTTCATTGACTTTTTTATTTTCATCTTCATCTTTTATCTTTCACGTTATCTTTTACACATCTTTATTTTATTTCGTCACATTCTATTCTATTCCTTTCCATACTTCATTTTCCTTTCTTATGTCACCTGCTATACTTCGCTGTTACCTCCAGAGTACTACTTTCATATTTTATTTAGTATTTATTCGTTTACTTTTGTTTATTCAAAAATTTACATCACAATTTTTTTAATTTACATTTTCATTTTTGCGTAGTTAAATTCTATATCACATACTATCACAATTTGTTGCTTATAATCTTTTTACGATACTTCAAGAAGATTTGGCGCCTTTAAAAATAGTTCTAAAATAAAAGTAGCCTAGTTCACTAATTATTACATCAGCTACTTGCCTGTAAGTCACGTCAAAATCGATTCAGCTATTTCAGACATTCTTAATGTAACAAACAGACAGAAAAACAGACAAGAATTTTATAATATGTAATTTTGTAGTGGGACCGGAAAGTAATGTCGCTTTCTTAAGTTAAATTCACACGACTTCATTTTTAACAAGTATTTATTTATAATCAATATATTCATCTTAGTTATCAACAACCTTTTGTCATCTAGTATACAAATTTTCCATGCCGTGAAATGACAAACAAATATCGTCATGCGCAGAAACGGTTTTACTTTCCGGTTCTCCATAATATATTCAAATGTATGTTGTAAAAAGCGGTTATTTTATTATAACAAACAGACCAATTTTATTTATTTGTATAGATATAGAAACGAATGTGTAATCTCTCTGACATTATTAGAAATTAGTAGATACATTTATAAAATTATTTATCTGTACAGAAAACGAATGCATAGTTGATAAATGATAGTCACTCTAGTAGTTCATCATAGATATAATTGTTTTAATTACCGTACACACAAAGCCTTCGCTTTCTTGTCTTGCACGCTGCGCAGTTATTACATCTATGTAACAATACAATGAAATACAATCGCTTCAGAACGCTAGTAAAGAAATTTTTGGTAATGATGTTATGCAGTTAATTTATTTTAAATTACCTTCAGCGGGTTCTATTTGTAATTATTATCAAGTTATTAATTATTTAGATGAAGTAAGGAGAACCGTAGAGTAAGAAAGAAAACGACATAGATCAACGGATTGGTAAATTCAAGTGGCAATAGGTAAAGATGGCCACAGATGAAAAGCGTTTTAACTATTATTAGTTTTGCTTATTCTTATTTTTAGGTAATAATTATGCCGCATATTAATAATAGTTTGCATTAGTCTAACTTCGATAAAGATATCACCCACTGAAACCAACTCGGAAGAGCAGCAGGTTCCGAAACCTTTTCTATTCCAAAATATCGCAATATTTGAAGACAAAGATCTTAAATCAATGTGTGTTGCTGGTGATGACATACGGATCCGAGACGTAGTCACTTACGACGGTCCTCATATAAAGGCTTTAGCCTTTCAACCAGAGAGCATTGAAGAGGGCTATTCTCGGAGTTTAGCTGCAAGAAATGAGGAGATCCATAGATAAACCAAGATCATCGATGTAAATCGAAGAATTTCTCATCTGAAGTGACAGTGGGGCATTTCGTTCGTGCTACCGGTGGGCGTTGGGGCCAGGATTCTATGGTGACGAACACGAGCCATGAGACTCCTGAATTTTATCACCTGATCATTGATGTCGAGTACTTGAATTCTCTGAAAAATGAAAACTGAATACAGTTTTATGTGTAATATTCATATAATTAAGATAGCATCATCGATGAGAAGACATTTAATCATCGTTTTAACCGCACCTTTTTTATTGAACATGAGCCCCCACCATTGATTTTAATAAAACCAGCTTAAAACTTGCATCCTACGGTTTGACCATGACATTAAAAAAGACAAACATCCTACTGCGCCCGTATAGACTTTATCTAAAAGAAACTATGTCAGAAAATCGGTGTATCCCTTCCCTCGAGTATAAAGGTAGTTGCAATATCATTAGGTGACGTCACATCCTCAACCGGAAAGTTGTCAGGGTCTATATCGTGCAGGAAGTAATCATCAACGGCACCGGAATTGACAAGAGTGACACAAAAACGTAACAGGTTACGTAAACCAACTCTGATGTCTTGGCTATTGCGTATTACATTAAAACCAACATTGCTTTGTTTGTCGTATGTTTGATTCGTTCTAAGCTCTCTATTGTTCCATATCAAGTTATTGTTTTTAATAATTGGCATCTAGTTTCAAAAACGACGCATATTTTATGTTTACGATTTTTCATACAACATCATTTATATTTCAAAGTCAAGTACAAACCACAAATTGCTTCATAAAATTATGAAATCTTATGTAAACAACTGTTAACTGTTTTACAAGACAAATCTACATAATGTCTTTGAATTATAAATAAAAGAAGTTTATTACAAAATTATTGTATCATAGTGCCTAGATCATGGTTGCACAGACTTATTAAGACTAGGGGCCACTCGGGCAAACCATGAACTGATGGCAGGCCGGCCGCCAGAAGTATAGGTAATAAATTTTTTTTGGTTTTATTCTGGAATAGAATTCAATATTTTTTGAATGTACGAGAGTATTATTTTTGCTGTCGGTTGGCTACCAGTCTTCGACCGGCGGGCCGCGGTCTGTGCATCCATGGTCTAGATATTGCTATGCGAGGTCGCTGCGAGGTCGAATTAGAAATGTGTCTGAAGTGGTAGGTCTCGGAGCATATTTCTCGTGACACTGAAGAATAGGAGGAGGCCGTTGAGGATGAAAGGTTCTCGAGTGGTGACCACGAACTGGAAGACATGGCGTGGTAGAACCCACACTAGGTCGACCGAAGACTGTCACGGGAAGTAGCTGGATACGAGCAACGCTAGACTGGTCAGAGTGGCAATCTTTGGAGGCCTATGCCATACACGTCCCTAGACAGAAAAAGAAGAAGATAGTGTACTGTCCCTCTCTATAAAAACCCTTTCATAATTTTTTATAACCTGTTCTTTCATCAGGGTTCTTTAAGATGAAGAAGGCCATGAAAGCTAATTCTATTCCTAGTTTCAATCATAATAGGCTCTTCTGGTATTATTTTTACGTACACGAATAGTTTATGTTAATTATCTTATGTCCGTGATATTATGAACTAAGGAAATAAAATGTTTTTAATTTGCATTCGATCATAGATTAACATATGGTTAACTAAAAATATAAACACCGAAGCGTTATTTTTTAGTTCTTTGATGATTTAAAACTTTAATCAGTGATTTTTTAATCCGAGGTTTAATTAAGAAATAATAAACACATTTGCATTGACTCGTAGCACCTTATTTAATTCTTAGTTAATAAACATCGACTACAGTGACTTTGTCCCACTGAATGCGCATGTATTTTTTCAAATATTCGATGTACTCCTCGAAAAAGGCTTTCCCAAAAGATATCTATGGGGGGATACACTTTAATCGCTACCCTTGGTAGGAGGAATGTGCGATTGCAGTGTGTTATTATAGTTCGCAGAGGATAATTAATTGGCAAAGTGTTAATTATATAAAATTGTATCTTTGAAATCGAACCCGCAACCTCCGATTGCAAGTCTTAATTCTCTACTACTGTGCTGGCACTGCTCTTAAATATTTCATCATCTAAACCTAACTAGGGTAATTTTAATACTGCGTCAAGACTTGGCAAATATAAGAAGACAAGAGTCAAAACACGAAACCAAGAAACACTAATGTAATAATTAATCTGTGATACTTTGGGAATGGAGAAGAAGTATGAAAGGCGATGGTGGAATGACAATAATGCTTATTATATGATGAAAGAAACAAAAAGCATGAAATGTATTGTGAAGGAAGAAAGAAAAAAATGTTAGTAAATAACTTTTAAAAGTGCAAGTAAATAAATTTTGTTAATAATACTTCTACAAAATTCTAATTGGAATTGTAAACTGAATTCATTATAAAAGTTGTGCCTTATTACTATTGAATAACATCATCAATTCAACCTTGAAACTGCCAAGGCGGAAGAAATGTGTAAACATATAAAAGATTTGCATAAATTACGCGAGCTGTCCGGCAGTAAACATTTATATGTGCCCAGATAAGTTACTCAACATCTAGATTATATCAATTGTGCGCACATTTTATTACTTTTTTGGACATTATATGTTGTAGTATCTTTTAATTGAGGAACACGTAACAGCGTGAAATTTAACAATGTTGTTTCTTCATATTCATTGTATTGTTACTATCACTCCATTGTTGACCTGAGATGTCTTAAGAAAAAACTCTTGGTCTTCCTCGATACCCTTTCTTAAGGATCGCAGGCGGTTTGGCGCTGGGTGAGTAAATCAGTCTATTGGATGAAGTTGAAAGGTCTGCCACTTGCAGTGAAAGATTCTCTAAAGCGGGGGACAAATATTAGATCCCAAATTACTGATCTCGCCGTCAGCCCCGATAAGATCGTTCGTGATATTTATCCTTTGTTTCCGACGGTCTCGTTTTTGATAGATATTTTGGCACTGGTCACAGTTTATATAACGTATCATTGGAGATTCTTATTTAAATAAAAGAATAAAGAAATACAGTGCTACGTATATAGTAATTAGAGTGATTACTTCTGACTTACTTGTGTCAGTCTATTGTCTCTACAGAATGTTACAATGTTGACGCCACTTTGCGTAAATTGCCAATTAATCGTGTTATTTGTTTTAATTTTTAATTCCAATATAGCTTCTCATGAGATAGTTATATGTGTATATATATATATATATATATAATATTCTTTGAACCTGTACAAGTTAGTACGTCAAGAGGTCTGTATAAATAAAGAAAGATTTACTAATAAAACATCGTATAATTCAAAAGACTGCAAATTACACACGTGCGTAACATATCGACGATAAAAAGACATGGTGTTTTTAATCTGACATATATATAATTTTTAATACAAATTCAACAATTCATATTATTTTTAGTTTTGGATCATTTATAGAGATCACTTGTGTATGTAACAATAATAAGAGTCCAATTTGTTACAAAATAAAATATAATTGAAGTCTTTTTTAATACTACAAAGGTTCAAAACGCAACTTGATTTGAGAAGATTTTTTTTGTTGGTCAAATCCGCCTAGAAGTGTATTTATAGCTTTGTCATTTTTAACCCGTAGTTATGAAATAAACACAACATTAACCTTGTAATGCTATAATTTTACGTTTGACGTTTTTTTTTAATTGTGTGTAGACCCGAAACAACTGACAGAGGTCGACAATTTGTACCAAGTACATCTCGGTCACGTCAGCGACGTGAATTTTTGTACACACTTGCGGCTACCATAAGCATCCATGCATTCATTAATCTTTTAACCTATGCATCTATTTAAATATTAAATTATATGTTCAATATCATATTTATTGATTTATTAACTTATTTAAATTTTTATTACTTTTTTGAGATTTTTAATTATATCTGATATATCCAAAGACGAAAAATTACGTCTCAATCAATTTTAACGACGTCCTAATAATGTCGTGTTTTTAAAAATACGTTCCGTGCGACCACCTTCTCCGTACTCCATATTGTCATCATCAGGTTGTGCCAGTATCTGTGCAGTTGTCGTATTCGCCACATCGATAAACCTTGCGATCGCATCTTGAGTCTTGACCGTATAACACACGCACGACTTCGTGATATTGCTACCACCGCATGATGGACACTGTTATACAGCCCGAGGGTGCCTTTTGTTTGACAGCCTAGCTCTTTAGTCCCTGAGCCTGACTCTTTGTTTGGCACTAATCAGTGTAACATAACTCCTGAAGATGCCCCGTGGAGGGGTAAAACACGTGTTGAGTGATTTAACGGTGGTAGTTGTGTAATTCGCAATCTTTGCCGCATGCGCATTTATCAGCACTACTACCACTGCATGTGTGGAAGTGGCTAAATATTGGCCCTTTTCTTACTTAGGATGGACTTCCGCAAGGTAACGCCTGATTCTATTAAGGTGAGCTTTCTGAAACCTGTCTCTGTACTATAGCCTTACTAATGAGAACTTGTTTATCGCCTTGGGTGTGAGTTCGGTACAAGATATTTCTCTGTTTCGGGATGTTCTCCCCGGAGTAAGGAGGCCTACTCATGAAGTGCATGTATATACCCTACTTCTTGATTGTTATTCGGTTTATCAACATTTTACTCCCCAAAGAATCATGATCCCGTGGTTTGGTACAGATATTTCCTTAAGAACTAGATCTTTGACGAAATTAGTATTTTGATGGCACTACCAAGTCCTTTGGATTGTCAACCAACAACGTATGCTTCCAGTTGTTGTCGCTATATACATATTCTGAACAAAAAAAGAAAAAATATGAAAGCTTCCCAAATTTACAGATAAATAAGATTAGTGATATAAGTTTTAAGGTTCTAGAATGGATAGACAAACTTTGTTAGGGTCGTCGTAAGACACTGGATGCCGCTTCCAACCGACCTTATTTGAAATTAATAGGGGAATCCTTTGCCCAGCTGTGGACATCCTAAAGCTGTAATAGTAAATGTAAATTGTGACGTACAATAATCTAAATATATAAGAATATTTTTTTAATGGTAACAAAGTTATGTCAACTTTAGAAGCAAGCTATAAAAATCATGTCAATCTGTAATATATTAATTAGGCAATCATGATAATTAAAAATCAAAGTCGTCGATTAAAACATCATTTCGACAAGGTTAATTATTTAAGTTGACACTACTTAAATCTATTAACTTAATCTGTGACTTTAAAAACTGTATATTTAAATCTTCCATGAAACTAAACTATTTACATTTCGCAATATATAACCATTTAAGTGTCATCATTTTCATTTTTAGAAACTCCATTGCAGGACAAAGGCATCTCATAGATATTATTTTTCCTCGCCTTATGGGTGGATGTCGTATACTGATGTCGTATATTGACGACCGCTGGAATATCTAACGTAAAGGAGCAACAAAAACGCATTCTGCGAACGAGCCAGTCGGGGCTGACGGCAAAACTTCAAAACGGTATTTTCCGTCTCTTGATTTATTGCATTTTTCACTACAGCTGGCAGGCTGTGAGATGTTGACGACTTTAAGGTAGCTTTATTGTTTTCTTTACCTCACCTCTCCACCCAGCGTGGAAACCTTTAGGAATATGCCTGCTGTACTTAGGGATGGTCTCGAAGAAGACTGGGAGTCTCAAAGGATAACAATAAGCTTTAATCGGCACGTTTACGTTCATTTGAAGTAGTATTCGCGTAGTTATAACAAATTGCGCAAAAAACGAATATTCGTAAATAAACATGTTTTGAATGCAAGTAGCATTTTAATTCGAGGCACACCCTGACTAGTTTTAATATTATTTTTATGTCCTCCATAAAAGAAGATTCATTATAGATTTTAAGCTTCAACTAGATGGATATATAGCTCATTTTCAGCTACTAATGTATGGTGTACCATCGAAAATTGAATGGTTTCAGAAATAACGAATAATGTAACGATAATATAGTAACTAAAACGTTTTTAAAATTCGAATTATTATATATTAGAATTATTTATTTACTATATATACTCTCTAGTTGCTGTATGAAGTCAAGCATCACCCTGTTTAAAAAAAAGGACCTGTTAAAGCAAAAGGAAGAACATGGAGACGTAGACTTTGACGCATGCGTATCGGATAAAGCAGAACGAAATTTATGATATCTAAGAGCCAAACTACACTACTTTTGTTTATATTTAATAACCATTAAAGTGGGTAGTTATTCAGATATTTTATCCGAGAATATATCTAGTATAGCTCTCCAATATCCCATATGAATAATATCATCATTTGCCAACATCTTAAATAAATTTAACTCAAAAAATTACTATTGTCTATGTTGAAGAGCAGTGATACTCGTAGCATAGCGGTAGAAGAGTGAGAATTGCCAACGTAGGTCGCTAGTACGATTCCCGGGAGAAAAAACAAATAAATTCACACTTTTTTCATCAAATATATAGAATTGCAACTGTTCACTAACAATATTTAATGGAATCAGGCGTTACCTTGCGGAAGTCCATTCTAAGTAAGAAAAGGACCAATATTTAGCCACTTCCGCACATGCAGTGGTAGTCGTGCAACAAAACGCACCGCCCGCCAGCCCGCTGATAAATGCGTATGCGGCAAACAATACGAATCACACAACTCCTGAAGATGCCCCGTGGAGGGGTGAAACATGTGTTGAGTAATTTGCCAGTGGCAGTTGCTAAATATTGGTCCTTCTCTTACTTGTTCACTAACAAGTTTCCAAGTGATAGACATCAGCGTCCTCTGCGTGCAATAATACCACACTACAATCGCCAACAAGCCTGTTTTAAGTCACATCTTATGATCCAAGAAATGCCGTGATGACTCAGTATATAGTAAGAAAACTAAAATTCGCCGATCTAGGTTCGACCCTCCAAGGTTCTATAGCGTGATAAACGCGTCAAGCGACACTCCAAATCGAAGTGCCTACTAGGAAGCCCTTGCACTCTACCATTACATCAAGCGTCCGTCTAAACGATCTAACAACTTGCTGGCCTCTCAGTCAAGACAAACAGTCATTTTGTACATTTATTCCTATTATTATCCTCCTAATAACAGTTGTTTAGAAACTAGAATGAACTTCTTTACAATGGTACCTTTAGATTGAAAATATACTTACAGGGTTACGAAGGAAATCTGAAAGCTTACAAAAAATACCTTTTTTGGTGATCGAACTTTTATAAAAGCAACTATTTATAAAGATATAGCCTAGGGTTGGAAAATTCTGTACAACGATAAAAAATTTGAAATCAGGAGATACGTAGACGAAAGGAAGTAGGCGATATTGACCAGTGGGTTGGCAAATTTTGTGGCATTGGGTAGTTCATAGCATAACAGATGACTAGTCTGCTAGTTTTGAGGCTTTTTTTTACTATTTTTTGGGTCCTCTGGTTCTCCATGACATGTGTGGAAGATACTTTATATCATCGGTAAAATATTCTTCTCAATTTTTATTTTTTGTCCTTCACAATCCACTTTCTCTTTCTCAGCCATATCTTCATTCACGAATCATCTTCCTTCCCTCGTTCTCATTTGTAGATAAATGATTATTACAGTATCACATTTGAATTTTAATTTCTGATAATAATTTTCTTTGTAGTAAACTCTCTAGTATTATTAAACCTTATTTATATACCTGTTTTTACTTACTGTGGATCTTATCTAATCCTTTTGTTTTATTCCTGAGTCTTATTTTTGATTATCGTGTACTGTGCTATGACTTAGAAGACTTAGTGACATTTATGTGACATATATGCCCATGAGGATGGAAACACTCTCTTCATCTATTCTCCTACTCATTTGGATCTCGGAATCTTAGTGAAGCCCTGAAGCTATAAGGTTGTGGAGTAAATACCACGGACCTGCCCAGCGTGGTACCCCCACCTACAAAGTAAACAGGAAAAAGCTCGATTCAGGACGCTTCCTACCGGTCTTATTGGAAAAGGGAAAGTCCTGCACGAAGCCTTATAAGGCAAAAATGATGATGATAAGAAGTTTAATTAAGATACAACCTGAGCTGATACACCTAAGGGAGACCTCGAGCTCTGGTGTAAGGTTCTCCAGCATGTTGGACGCAAATTACAAGGCACAGCTCTACCCTAAAGACTGCTACGAGTCTTGTGCTTCCCGTATCTTGGCTATGTCATCGATATTCCTGTGGGGCGGATCGACCCACGCTGCATCTACCGCTTGACAATAACAAAAACTAGACATTTTTCAATGAAAAACGCAAAATCATCACTTGAAAGATAATCTTTGCGCTATCATTATCAATATTAATATCTTTTAGTAGTACTTATTTATATAATTGCTTATTTTAATATATGAAAAACCTTAAGTGAATTAAAGAGAATTAAAGTTCAAATGTATTTTTTTTTTTGGAATAATCGTGTAAACTGTTAAAAACCTTTTAAGGTTTCATGTTACGACATATCATCGTGATCATTATATTATATTTATCTTATTGGTTATAAATTAACTATTATTTATATTCAAGGTTCTACTAGCGTTTGTAATCGTGTTTAGGGCGGTTACGTAACTTGCGTTAATAACAACATAGTTCACGCGAAACATGTTTTTGATTTATCGAATACATTCTTTATCAGTTTCATCACTATTGTTAAATTAGTCAGTTATATCACTGCCAAGAAAAGTATGTGATGAGAAATATGCATGATCTTCGTTGATTCTTCCTCATTACTTATTAGGATAATTTTCTTTGGAGGAAAGTCGGGTGTTAACAGATTCTGAAGGCTTGAAATACAAGAGCGTATAAAGCGCTTAGCTTAAATCTAACTTATCTTAAGATAACTTATCTCGTGGACTGTTTTGGGCACTTCATCTCGGAGCATTATATCATTTATTTATTTATATACACTTTATTGTACACCAAACTATGAAAAGAAAAACCGAAAAGGAAATGAAACAAAACAACATAGGTAATAATATACAGGTACAAGAGGCGGTCTTATCGCTCGAGGCGATATGAAGGAAAGGATAGCTTGAGGTATTCCACACTATCATTTGTATTGAAACAGACTTAATTGAAAGTTATCTATGTTTTTTTGGGGTTTAGATTCACACCGCCGTCTTAGTTTCATTAATTGATTTCACGGGCTAGAGATTAAGACTAGAATTTTTTTTTGACTGGACTTTTACTGATGTCCAAATATCCTTTGCAGATTCCAAGGGTGTGTTTTTAAAGTAATATAGGCTTTTTGGGGTTCCTTCGCTACTTATTACTATTTTTCTGGAGGCTGCCGAGCTCTTAGGGCGCTTCGGTGAACTATGGAGTGACCAAGTGTAAGGACCCCACGTAAGGATTCCGGGTCGACTCCGAATGCCGGCTAGGCATGAAGATCTGCAAGGAGTTAATGGCCTCGCTAATAAAGGATGACGAAAAGAGACCAATATTGACACCTCGAACTTTGCAGGAAAATTGCAGAAAAATCAATCAGTAGAAATAAAAGTTAAAAATAAGTGTAAACAATGAAATAGAAAATAAGGAAAAATTAAAATGAAAATTATATAGAACAAAATGTTTAAAATAAATTAAAGAAATATAAAACTGAGGAATGAATGATATCGAATGAAAGAGAAAAACAGAAAAATGTGGAAAGAGAGATTTTAAAAAGAAGAAACTATTAAATTAAATAAAACGACCCTGTCCTTCCCAAAGATAGGGATACGAGAGGCCCAAATGGGGGGGAGGCGTTAAAAAAGGACCCCACGGGAGGACCTCGGCTTGCGCTGTCGTTTGTCGAAAATTTACGCTTAGCATTTTGACTCTCGGCTTGGCCAGTTGCTATTACTTGTCTCACAGTCGATTACTTTAACAAAGCTCTACAAAAAAAAAAATTACTGTACATTGGTAAATCTTTTTTTTTTTTCATTTTCATATTTAATGTTCATATCTACACTATAGTGAATTTTAGAAATTTGTCAAGTAAGTCAAATGTAAAACTTATTAAAAAAAACTATTTCGAGTAATAAATGTAGGTAATAGTTTTTTTTAATGAGATCTGCAAAATTAACGTGAGGTGTCATTACAGCAACCCGTCGCAGGTGACTGAGTAAACACTTGCGATTTGAAATACTGAGAGTCGCTCGTATAAGTGGGGCATTGGGTTGAGAGAAATGCCTACGTCAATAAGCCCGCGTCTACACTGAATACATTATTTGATTGTTTATACATACCTTTTAAAATCTTATGTAATGGCGTAGTTTTTTCCTTTAACACGTTCACTGCGGCTTGAGGTCGATTCAGCCTCATGGTAGACTTTGCACTGGTGCGGCGCGTAAAACTCGTGTTTTCTCTCTAGTGCGGCGGCTGTTTACACTCAACCGTATGAGGTATGACAAAGACAAATATAGCTTTCTTTATGTCTGCGAAGCATTGACTCAATATTGTAAAAAAAATATTGATGAACATGAGCCAGAAAAGGCCTCAACCGCACTACTACGAAGTTCAGCTTGAGGCTGATTCGACCTCAGCCGCACCAGCTGAAAGTTCTTCAAAATTGGGCCCGCAGTGAACGTGTTAAGCGGAGATTGCCTAAAATTTTGGGACTTGCGAACTAAATGCTACTCTGAAGAATTATTTTTCGCTCTTTAAAAATGCATCTTTATTTCCTTTTCATTTTGACGTCATTATATTTAAAAAATATATTACTCCGAAACAACTTCACCGCTGTACTGAAAGAAGTTAGTACAGAAGGTGAGTACACCACATACCCTTTTTTTAATGGCCCCCGCTATTGAGAGCCTCTCGTACCCCCTATCTTGTTTGGGACAAGGACTAGTTAACATTTATTTAATTTTTTCACAGACGCTTTTATTTTCTTTCTCTCCTTTCATACGTCATATTATCTTTCATCTGTTTCATTCTTTCCACAATTCTACTGTCTTTCCCTTTCGCTCTGTATCGCCTTTCGTTCATTCCTCATTACTTTTTACATTTTCTTATATTTTATTATTATTCTTTATCACATTTTTTTTTAATTTTATTACTTTATTTTGCGTTATCTCTTAATCTTAATTGTTTACACATTTATAGTTTTTTATTTTTATCTATGGCTTTATCTATGATTTTTCTACAGAGTAGAATGAACTCTTTTTTTGTTTGTTCTTCGCTTATCAAGGAGGCTATTACACCACTTACCTTATAATATATACTGTAATAGATACAGGGGCGGATTAACCTATAGTGCAGGATGTGCAATGCACACAGACGCCGCCGTCTCAGGCGCGCTCCCTGAGGCAGCTAAGAGCATCGCAAAGTTCACAGTTCTAGCCGGGAGGGAGAGGGGGTACAGGCCTAGGGGGCGCCAGGGTCTCGAGCTAGAGCTGCCCCTGAATATATATACCGTCTTTTTTTAATCTTTTCATAAATATGTATTTTTTTTTTGTTTTATATGGTCCCCGCTATTGGGAACCTCTTGTACCCCTATCTCGTGTAGGACAGGGACTTTTTATTTCTAAAGATTTATTCATATATTTTTTTATTGTTATCATTCTCCTCTTTCATGTATCATATCTGTCGTACTGTTACTTTTGTTCTACAATTTTCTCAGTCTTTCTCTTTCATTCCATTAGCCATACATCCATCCTCAACCACTACATTCTAGGTTTCCTTACTATATTATTTTTCAACATTACATTTATTGTTCAAACATTTAACACATATTTTCTTTATAATTATCATATTATATTATACTGTTAATTGCACTATTTTTGGTACTACTTTATTTATTTTATTTCTATATAATACATATGTATTTAAATGTTTGAAAAATGTTCAAATTTACAAAAATGCCCCGGATTACCAAAGAGTTTGTACACTTAAACACTACGTCATGGACATTCTTTCCATAACATCGTCTGTGTTTCACGCCACGTTATAAATAGTCGTGTGTAAACACACCTTTACACACATGTCAAATTCTGTATATATGTACAGTTCATATTATTTTGCATACGCAAATGCTGTTTGGACTATGCAATACCACAGTTCAAAAGTCTATTACAATACGTTTACACTAATCGCTACCGTAACGCTTAAGAAATAAAGACTCGTTTAGCATATTTACAATGCGCTTACGGTTGCAATGCAATTACATGCTTAGTCAGATGTATATTACATTTAACGAATTTATGCTGAATTTATTATTACCGCAATAATTAATTAAAATGTTGCATAAACATATTTATTTATTGTTTTAATTATTACTCATACTAAAATGTATTTGCTAGTTATACATATATATATATATATATATATATATATATATATATATATATATATATATATATATATATATATATATATATATATATATATTTATATATATTTATATATATATGTGTAATATATATACATCTAATATATAAAATTCTCGTGTCACGGTGTTCGAAATTGAACTCCTCCGAAACGGCTTGACCGATTTTTACCAAATTTTACATGCGTATTCAGTATGTCTGAGAATCGGCTACTATCTATTTTTCATACCCCTAAGTGATAAGGGTGGTCCACCTCTAAATTATTTTGTTTATTTTTTAGAAATTTTTTTTGGTTTTTATTTTATTATGATACAGCATACAAAAATAAATACAAACCTAAATTTTCACCCCTCTACGATCAACCCTTATCTTACATTTGTTAATTAAAAACTTTAATTTTTTTTGCAAAACAACGTTTGCGGGATCAGCTAGTACATATATATATATATATAACCTAAGGTCAGAAAGGCAGATAATTGATATATATGTTGATTTTTGATTTTACGAATTTCTTCCCACAAGAGAGGTTGAGTGGTTGTATGTTAAGTCCGCGAAGCGGGTGGAGGAAACCTAATACTGTTTATTTATTATGTTAATATTCGTATAGTTCTCTTTTTTTCTCTTATCAACCAATAAAGGCACACTATAAGACATTGGCTTCCCTCGATGATATCTATGAAGGGATTTACCATAATCGACACGTTTGTTAGATGAGTCATCATGATCATGTGAAATTTTAAAACATATGAGTAGTGTAAATCCTATATAATTAAAGCACAAAGTGTGAATTATATACGATCGCGTCTCTGAAATCGAACCTGTGATATACGATTGCAATTCTCAGCCTTCTACCACTAAGTTACCACTATATATATAGCAGTTCTCTATTGAACCAAATTTCCAATTTTATGTGTATTGACTAACGTTTAACTTATATAAACCATATAGTTAAGTTACTTAAAGTATAACCGGTTTTGGTTCAACTTCTCCGTCTCCTACGACTCACTGACCGACATATTGATACGAAAAAATTTTCAACATTTCGCTAAATTTAAATGTAAAACATTAAAATATTATGTACAAAACATTCGACGACTCTTCACCGAAATATATTAAAGAAATATCTTTAATTTTTGTACAAATATAAACGGTCTATTTGGTTATAATAAATAATAATAATAAATAAATATATTGTTTTTATTTCAGAAAGTATCCCATATTGATGATACAATTGTGATCCATATTAATATTTAAAGTATTATCATAATTATAATTATAATTAAAATAGGTCTAGGTCTAGTTAAAGTTATAAATGTGAAAGTTTTAAATAAGTAAGTTTGACAGCAAAAAGCTTATATTTTATTGCAATAACTTCATATAAAGTGATCACATACATTTATTTTTTCTATTGGAATGCGATAAACGCAAATACGGTAAACGATAATTAAATTTAATATGTAATATTTCGGATTCTGAAAAAAGGTTTTTTACTTTATTAACATTAAGTTAATTATTACTTCTGAAATTTGATTTTTTAATAAGTTGTATGAAGCAAATTATTCAAAATACGAATATTTTCATGACAAGAATTCTTGGCAGTGATGTCGCTTGATTTAGATTTGTTTCAGGCTATATCTAATAGTGTATATGTATAAATCTGTGTTAAACTCAATAAGATGTGTTGTTGTGGAGTTTCTTCCTGCTTCTTCTCCACAACTATAACACCTTGCGAAGCAGAGTAGAGTCAAAAAAATTGATTTGATAAAAAGTTGACGATCAATGTTTCTGTTAAAAGTTCCAAATTTGAACACACGTATTTTTATTGTTTTGTACATTGACAACAAATGTGCTATGCATTCATATCTTTTAGACCTATAACAAATCACTCTGTATATTATATTTCTACAGTTGTATTGACTAAAAAACGATATCTGTGATATGTCTGTAAATGATTTGTAAGATCTAATTGAGGTTAAATCGTAAAGAGCTGGAGTAAAGATAATAAGTAGGCAGGTGAGGTGTGTTAGAAGAATATAGAGAAAAATGTATTTAGTTGACGCAGAGAACGGCGCTATCAGATAGGCAACCATTTTAGATGGAAAAGTTAGAATGTTGAAGAGCATGAAAACGAATCAAATTCTATTATTCAGAAGGCAGAAGTGTTAATATAGGTTGGGAATCAGTTAATTTTACTATTGTATTAAGAACGTCTGTGTGTTTGTGCATTAAAAAAACCAGTTGAGTTCCTATTTCTATTTATTTGAAACAATCAACAGAGAATACAACATAACGGATACCAGACAGATATATGATAAAATAATAATATTTAAGTTTATATTTTCTTTCTAGGCATGTCATTGTTGTTTTTAATATACTGTGCAAAATTGTAATCAATTAAAATAAAGTTTAGTGGGAAATGAAGTGAATAAATTGACATGTCATAAAAGAACCCGGAGAGGTGAGAGTAGAACTTGAATTTAAATCTTTCGAAATTCTCTTTTTTCTTCTCTTCAGGCGATAGACGCCCATTGCAATGTAAAGGTTTCTTTGTTTTTTTTTGGGTTATTTGTTGGTTTTCCCGCATTCAGCGACTTCTCGTGGCCTACCTGATGGGGAGCCTACCCCCAAGCTCCGCCCTCTGCTACTTCAAACGATCAATTTTAAGAGCTGTCGGTGATCTTGTTTCTTCTACGGTTCTTCCCATTCTTAATTCAATTGTGAAACTTCTTGCATAGCTTCATTGCTCTCTGGGTGATCGTGAGCCTTCTTATGAGAACCACATCTCAGACACTTTGGTTAAAAACCTTCGTTTTTAAATATTGCGATGTTTTGGACGAGAATAGGTTTGGGAGCTCGCATGTTCATCATGATCGCTGTCCATCCGAGTTGGGTTCGGCAAGTGATCTCTTTATTAAGGTTGAACTTTCCAAGCTGAACTATTCGTCCCAGGCATATATAGTAGGTGTAACAATAATCGCCACGCTTGGCAAGCGGGTTGGCAATCGCAGGAAGTACATGCGTATATGTAAATATTTTAGCAATCGACTTAAAAAGTTTGAGGATTACAGGGCCGCGTCTCTTGCGTGCGGCTTCAGTTTGTCGATTTCGCCAGTGCTGATGTATTTGGGTCATTGACGTAGGAAAGAGGACGTGGGTTACGAATGTTTGCACCGTGGACTCGTGCGGTGGTGGTTAGGTAACCGCAAGGTGGGCCGCTTAACGAAATCTTGTGAGCTTAACCGCAAAGGAAAACTAAATTTTACATAAGCACACAAACATATCCAATACAAATTCTAAATCTTTTTAGAACTGGCCAATTTAAAAAAATATATTTTAAAATTCGAATATGGAACTCGAACTCTACATTAATCACGTACATCAATTGATAATTTAATGTAACGGAACTTTAAAAATGAAGATAGAATTGTTTGGACTTGACGTTTTTCGTTGCAATTACAGCCACGATATCAGCATCCCGTTTCCTTAATTGAGTATTTTTTATTAATATTCTTTAATAAAAAATAAAAAAGTACAAGCTGTCTTATCACACGAGGCAATCTCTTACAGACAACCGTAATATAAAGATAATAGTAGTATATATAATGGGAAGTTAACATGTACAAAACATGAGAAAACATACATACATATGTATATAATATATACGTAAAATAAATAAGGTATAATACGTATATTAAATATAATACAATAGTAAATAAAAGTATAAAACTTATTGGATCGCAATTGCCTCAGAAAGAATAAAAAAACAGAAAAAGAAAACGAAATGAAATAGCAGATAAATAATCAAAGGTATTAAATAGTTTTTAAACATTTTCTTTAAAATAAATAGTGAGTTAGCAAGTCTTAACTGGTATAAATAAATTTTGTTTCAACACTCGATCCTGTGTCAGATGCAACGCAACCATAAACTCCTGCCTTCACGAACCCGACTGCGGTTGGTCTTTTTAACAAACATTTATTTACATTAGGCGTTACGGATACTTCTTTGTCCAGAGCGTGCCTGGAAGAGAACGAGACTGCTGTTCACGTATTCATTCGGTGTACGGATGTAGCACTATAGAGGGATGTCCATATCGAATCGCCGGCAATATCAAGAATGATGAGATTCGACCAGAGTTTCTTAGGCTACGTAGAAATAAATACATTTAAAAAACTTTTAAGTTACACGGTTTTTTGATACCCTTATTGTGGTGGTTGTGAAAAAATATGTACCTAGTCCGCCATATTGGAACGACGTCCATCTTGAATTTTAAATTTTGACATAATCATCGTGTTTTACTAGTGTAGCCCTTTCATTTGATACCCATATTGAGGGGGTTAAGGAAAAATACGTAATCCGCCATTTTGTATCGGCGGCCATTTTAGATTTATAATATTATTTAATTTAATATATTTTATTGTCATCTAAATTAAATGTGTGTACCAAATTTCAGATCAATCTGACAACGGGAAGGTGCTCAAATTTCAATTTCTAATTTTGACCCAAATAAACAAATTCCGTACGGGTCGAACTAAATAAAACCGTTTAAAATTGTGATAAATATAATAAAAAGAAATAAAAGTCAATAATATGAAAAACGTAAATAAAATAAAACGAATGTAAGCAACATAATAAGTACATAAATAAATTATGTAATAAAAATTGTCAAAAACTGAGAAACGAGGTGATGGATGAAAAGCATCGGAAAAGAGGGAAAGTGTAATGAAAAGGTAAGATAGTTGAAATGTTGAATGTAAGGAGATAATGAAAGATCTTAATATGAGTGGAAATAGAGCTTAAAAATAAAAATATAAGTGAAAGAATTATAAAAAAAAAGTTCCTAATTTGTAAGTTAGAGGTACAAGAAATCTCTAACAACGGGGTCTATATAAAAAAAACCAGCATACATTGTTGTATGTTATATGTGGCAATACATGAGTAAACTCGTCACTTTCTATTACTATCTTTAAAAATATGTAAAACTAATACTTGAATATTTATAAATGTTAAACGGCGTAACGGTTTTCTTCTGTATTTTAATAAAATCTAAAGATTGACCCTCTAGGTGCATGTTATCTAATATGGTGAATATTTTATACATGAATAAAATTATTGACGAAATATCTTAGTTTACACTGCTAACATCAATCTAAATTTAATGCTTTTAAATGTATAATATTTTGTAAGTGAAAAATAAATACTTTTCACTCCCTACAACTCTATAATAATTAAGATATATAAAAGATATCAACGCATGTATTAATTATATAGGATTGCCACTGCATATCAAAAAGACTCTGTGTTTGGCACTAATCGATGTAACATAACTGCTAAAGATGCGCCGTGGAGGGGTGAAACACGTGTTTAGTGATTTGGCGCATGACGCATTTATCAGCGGGCTGGCGGGCGGTGCACTTTGTTGCACGACTACCGCTGCATGTGCGGAAGTGGCTAAGTATTGGTCCTTTTCTTACTTAGTATGGACTTCCGCAAGGTAACGCCTGATTCCATTAAATATCAAAAAGTTACCAGAGGATGGGCAGCAGCCTCCTTTGAGTACCATAATGTGTTGTGATCACCAACCTGCTTCAAAGGTGTGTTAATCATGGTACATCCCCCAATTGATATCTTTGGCAGAGAACTATGGCTTGTATTGAACGTCTGTGGACTGAAATGTCGATTATATTAACAGTTTATGGTAAATGACGCGTGGCGATTATGGTATATATAAGACCACGAGTCATTAGATGCGGCGTAGGTTTGCACTCTACCAGATGGACCGAAGAAATAGTTAAATATTTAATGGAATCAGGCGTTACCTTGCGGAAGTCCATCCTAAGTAAGAAAAGGACCAATATTTAGCCAATTCCGCACATGCAGTGATAGACGTGTACCGCCACCGCCAAATCACTCAACACGTGTTTCACTCCTCCACGGGGCATCTTCAGGAGTTATGTTACACCGATTAGTGCCGTGTCACTTTGTATTTGGCATGACATGTGAGTAATTTGGCGGTGGCGGTTGTGTGATTCGCATTGTTTGCCGCATACGCATTTATCAGCGGGCGGTGCACTTTGTTGCACGACTACCACTGCATGAAGTGGCTAAATATTGGTCCTTTTCTTACTTGAAATAGTTAAAGTTGCGGGATGTCGCTCTATACGGGCAGCTTAGGATCGGTAATCACGACATTTTTCTTTATTTCAATATTTACCTACTTCACTTACTTGCCTTATGGCCCTGCTCGAATACACAGGGTATTACTCTTGAAATTTCCTCTATTAAGGTTGTCGGAAGAATCTAGATCTAGGTCACTACAAATAGATACTATTGGATATCTACGGGGCAGAATAGGCTTTCCGCGACTGAAATAATAATGTATAAGAATAATAATGATTTCAAGTAGATGTAAAAGAACTACGGATATATTTTACTACCGTCAATTTAACCGCGTCAATTTTATATTTCAGTACGGGGTATAGCTAGACCTCTCTACCCTTCGTACATAGTTTAAAAATTTTAATCGTTCATTAAATAAAATCAAAATGTTTGTTAGCATGATGTACAAGACCAAAGTCAAATTATACAAAAATACGCTAACTTAAAACGCCTTAATTACAACGTAGACTTCACAGTGCTCGCTTCCGGTGCAAATTACCGTCGTGATTGTCGGGGAAGCCCCGGTACTTGTATTACTTAATAAACTTAAATGCAGTAAGTTAAATCAAGCTATCCTTGATCTAAGTGAATTAAATATCTGTGATAAACGATGGCCTATGGAGCTGGAAGGTTCTAGAGAAATAATGTAAACAGAGTTGTAAAATAGAGAAATAAGAAGGCGATGTATGAATGAACGTGAACGAAAGAGTTAGATAGAATGAATTGTGTAAAGAAAGAATGGAACGATAGATTATGTGAAGAATGATAGTAGAGAATGAAAAATCAAAAGGACAGTGAAAAAAAATTAATAAAACAAAAAACGACCCCGTCCTTCCAAAGATAGGGGAACGAAAGGATCCCAATAGTGAGGACTACTTTAAAAAAAAAATACGCGGCGTGGGTGATTCCCTTCTGACAAATTCACAGACCCTCAACTAGCCATGTAGAGCGATTCATTTAATTTCAAACAATATATATATATATATATAAATATTTCTTTATATTTATATATATTTATATATATTTATATATATATATATAAAAGTGAATACTTAGAACATTAAGCATTGCGGTAGACCAATAGTTCCTGGTTCTTCCGAAAGGTTTTGGAGTGGTGACCACGAGCAGGTAGACGAGGCGTGGGTAGACCCCCTTACTAGGTAGACCGGACGACATAGTTAAAGTTACGAGAAGTCGCTGGATGAAGACAGCGCAGGACCGGTCATGGTGGCGAACTTTGGAGGAGGCATATGCCAGGGAGCATCCATCTGCTGAAGAGTGGAAGGAGAAGATATCTCTATGTTCTTTTCAAAATCATATTGAATTCTAAAATCTTTTACTGTTAAGAATCGGTCAAATATATCTTTTTTCATACGATAATTCGAAGAAATCACGTAGGGTTTAGGCAAATATAAATTGTTCAATACAGTATTTAATGGAATCAGGCGTTACCTTGCGGAAGTCCATCCTAAGTAAGAAAAGGACCAATATTTAGCCACTTCCGCACATGCAGTGGTAGTCGTGCAACAAAGTGCACCGCCCGCCAGCCCACTGATAAATGGCAGTGGCAGTTGTGTTATTCGCATTGTTTACCGCATATACCACTACATGTGCGGAAGTGGCTAAATATTGGTCCTTTTCTTACTTGTTCAATACAGTACATTGATTTCAAGTTTTAATAATAAGTTTAACACTGATATAACAATATTGTAATGTCAATTTCTTTTTAACGTAACATCTAGTCTTCCATTTTTCATTTCTCATGAATAAAGCTCATTCTGAATTCAAAAAAAATTGGATGGAGGCCATTTATAATAGATTCTGTTGGAAAACTATGAGGAAGACCTGTATCCAACAGAGGGCGTCTTTCACCTGAAATTATGTTGACGACATAAACTGAATTCCTTAGTATGTGTCTGAAAATAAGCAGTAATAGCTTAGCGGTGAAGAATTGAGTCTAAATGAAGTGGTGTCTTAGGTACGATTAATTTATTATATGTCTCTGTGTTTGGCACTAATTGGTGTAACATAACTCCTGAAGATTCCCCGTGGAGGGGTGAAACACGTGTTGAGTAATTTGGCGGTAGCGGTTGTGTGATTCGCATTGTTTGCCGCATACGCATTTATCAGCGGGCTGGCAGGCGGTGCACTTTGTTGCACGACTGCCACTGCATGTGCGGAAGTGGCTAAATATTGGTCCTTTTCTTACTTAGGATGGAGTTCCGCAAGGTAACGCCTGATTCCATTAAATAATTTGTTATATTTATATTGTATGTCTTAGTTTCTCTGAAAATAGGTAACGTTTTAATGAACATACAATACATTTTCATTTACATATTGAGAAGCTAGTGTCACTGTTTATATTTATTTATATTTTTCTCTTAAAAACACACGTGATTTAAATTGTAAAATAACTTTAAACTTCTTAACAATACCTCTACGCTATATACAGGACTATTAATCTTTAATTTGTTAATGACTTCATAGAAGCATTTTGGGAATAATTTATTCGCTACAGGACGATTTTAATTCCTATTTTAAATAAATTAATATAAATACAAAGTTCCTTGGAGTTTCTTTCGCCTGTTTTTCTCGGATTTGTAACATTTCATAAGAAAAGATAGTAGACTCATCTTGAAGTAAAAAAATTGAGTTCGAATTTTGAATTATACGGTTGCATGGGTTAGTGAAATAGGTGGAAATAAGCAATCAGAAATTGAAAATCATTGTCGAACTTTCTGGAAGCGGAACCCTTAGTGGATTATAATTACGCACTCGCACGTTTTGCAAGAAACGTCAGACGGCGAGAGTAAGAAGGGATTTCTGAACGGATCTCTCGAGTGCGGTATTTAGGACAGTCAGCGAAGCGAGACGATGGCGAAATGGTCGCTACACGTCGGAACAAGCGAATACCATCTCTATTACCACCACATACGGTCTTCATAGACCGCAAAAAATCATGATTTTTGTAAATAATCACCAGGAAGCCAGAGCTCTATTATACGATTTTTGCATAACCTTTCAAGGTGCGACATAGTTCAAGTTACACTGGTTATTATTTGTATTAACTAAGATGTGAATGAAATGTTTACATTGCGATATATATGTATACACGTGACAAGTGGTATTGTAAATATTTCTTAATAATACGTTAAGGAGGGTAATGACCGCTCTGCTTTCGATTTCGGCGGAACACGAGGCGTGTTCACGGTCATCCGTCGAAAGAAAAAGTCCCTTTCTTTATACTTTTTAATGTGTTTCGTTTTTTATTAATAAACCAGTATTTAGTCTGTGAACTACTTGAAAGGATTCAACTTAGTTCTTTACTTAGTACTTAAGTTATAACATCGTATAAGCAGGCCAACTTAGTATCTCATGGAGAAGACTGCTTTCAGGAAACAGAAATAAAAAGATCCGTAGAATAAAACAACCAACAAATTCAAAGGTATTGGTAAAATTAGAACTGTTGGTTGAAGTGGCAATAGGTAAATTAACCATCTGAAGAACACAGACCAGCTACCGCAGCGAAGGCCTCCACTCACAAGGTAGACAGATGACTTTGTAAGTTAGAAGACGTTGAATGATGGCCGCTTCCAAGCGATCCTATTATAAGGCGAGGTCGCTCGTGGGGTGGCGAGTGATACGGTTGAAAGAAATAAAACTGTACAGAATAAGGTACTTAATAAACTCTGCACAAAATAAATTGTTAACTAATAATAAGAAATAGAAAAATAAATTTGTACTAAAGAATTAAGAAAGTAAAGTAAATGTGTAAAAAAAGATGAAATAAATGTAAGATAAAATTAAAGAATGAAAATAAATAAAATGTACCTAGTCACCTTAGAGTAAGAAGATGATGGAAGAAAGGCGAGGAAAGAAAGAAAGTATAAGAGAGCAAAACGAAAGATATTGTGACGCGTGAAAGAGAGTGATAAATAAAGAAAAGATTGAAAAAAAAAATTATGATAAAGTCCCTGATCCCAAAAAGTTAGGGGTACGAGAGGCCCCCAATGGCGGGGGCCATCAAAAAAAAATCATAAGGCGAGGCCTGTGTCCAGCTGTGGACGTACTAGTAGGCCGCTAAAGATGTCGTTTAAATTAAAGCCTTATGAAGCTTTCAGAAAACAAGGCCCCGTGTATCGAGGAGATATATATAGAGGAGGATATATACTTTGACTATACATTGTCCTTCAGAATAAAGACTACAGGATTACAATTTTTGTCACTAATACACATTTATTTTCTCAATAGAACAGTATCCTACTAAGTTTTTTTTTTAATATTTTCAAATTTAGAACACAAGACTTGTACCAAAGCGAGGATAAGTGATCATAATCTGCATCGCCTGTTTAGTGTACAATAGATGTACAATACCCGGCGATAAATATTGCACATCGACCTTTGGAAAGAGACAATCGGCTAATTTTGGCTTCGTAGAGAATTATCTCTGTCTCACACAACCTATGTTACGTTTTGTCAGATGTGCGACAGAGATAATGCTCTACGAATTGCCGATTGTCTCTTTCCAAAGGTCGACGTGCAATATTGTACTCTCATTTTTTACGAATTAGATTTTTAAAATCCTTATCGACTGAAATTTCATTTGGCCTTTGGTTTTTGTTTTACAAATCTGGAGTTTAAGCTTGCAATCGGCGCCCCAAAAAGTAAAAGGTACGGATAAGTTTTCCCTTCATAATTTATATTAAAAATAATCATTTGTACAACAAGACTCCACGAAAGATTCTAAGGTTCGATAAGACTCGCAGGAAATAAACAAAACTGCGATAAAATCATGTTGAATGCAATACAGGCAAATTAATTGTAAAACTAGATAAAATGTGATATATAAAATGTAATATATAAAAAGAAATATGAAAGAAGATTTGCAAACTAAGAAATATAGAACATGTGAAGGAGCAACAGAAAGGCATAAAAGATATTATGAAGGAAAGTAGGAGTTTGGAAATAAAAATTAAAAAAGCCTGAAAAACTAATTTATCTAAAATGTAACGTCATTGCCACTCTCTCTCTCTATATATATATATACATATATATATATATATATATATATATATATATATATATATATATGTGTGTGTGTGTGTGTGTGTGTGTATTATATTTCTTTTACTAGAACACAGGTTTACGTATTTTTATATATATTTTAAGTTAAACGTAAATAGCTAAGGAAGATTTTTTAAATATATAATATAATATATTAATGAATGCAACAACAAGTCACGAAGGTTAAACTGACAATGTCGTTTAATTATTTTAAAACTAATAATAATTGAATTTATTACAATATTCTTCGTCGTGTTAAGGAACAACTTTATTACATTTACAAATAGAAATAGTTTAAAATACGAATAAATTGGCTTTGTAAACATTGTCATATATAGAATTGTGGACAAATAAAATACAAGGAAATGTTATGTTACTTTAAAAACAGAGGCACGGAATCTTAATGTCTGCGCTACAAAGATTAAATAATTAAAAAATGTCGCCACAAATATTTTCATGTCTATCCTATGTTACCGCCGCGAATAATAAAAATGGCGTCTGAAACATGGCGTCGACTCCGGGATTGCCGAAAAGCAGTGCGGCGGGCGCACGCGCTCTGAAAACACGTGTTCAATGTGCTAGTAATAATGTTATCTTCACAATCTAACTATAAATGTAAAATCCAGATGTTATAACAGAGTATTAAACTATTTTATAAGTGTAATATGTCTTCCATTTTAGAATTATGTGTATAAAGGCGACGATTCATGTAAGTTATTATTTATTTAAAACATCAATGGCAGTTGCTTTTTATATATTGAGATGTCCCATATTTAGTATTGATTTTCGTACGTCTACTAAAAATTATTATTAGAGAATATATTTTAAATATTTTTTAATTGATTTACTTTATACATTATGCTTTAAATAATTTATACGTAAATAATATTACCAATAAACGTTTTTTTTATTAAATTCAATTTTAACTCTGTTTATGATTGTTATTACATTTTTATTCTTGATGAAATTTTAATTATAATTAATATATTTTTTTATAAATGATGTTATTTATATATTAATAAATTATTATATAACTTTAGAACGGCTGGTCCAATTTTTATATTTTTGGTTATTGGATTAAGATCTGGAATAAGTAAATAAATATTAAAAAAATATATTCATCTATTAGCTAAATTGATATTAAACAAACATAAGCCAGGACTTTCTTTTTATTGTTTAATTTTTTTTTTTATTTTTTAATTTTTAAGTAAACTTAATAATTTTTTGGTGATGATTTAAGTGTACTTAATAATTTTTTGTGATTTTGAGAACCTGAAATCTGTTTGACTTTCACGTCGAAAGAACTTCGTCGGCCAGTTCAGCTAATCTATACATATATACAAATAAATAAATTTGGAATGTTTGTTTGTAAATTTAAAATAAACGCTTTTTGCTACATGCGCGTGAATATATATACGGTACATATAGTAAAATGACTTTTTTATTTTTATCTGTGAGTGTTTTTTCCGGCTAATCTCTGAAATGGTTGGACCGATTTTGATTTAACTTATACTGATACTACCGATTTGATTCATACTGGCAAGTAGGTAATGTTATATAATAACCTAGGCTAAATTTATTTCAGAAAAGATCTTACATGTCAAAGAATATACTAAATAATATTTTTGTTAAATATCACGCGGCTGAGTTCGCGGGTATTGTGATATAGATATACACACACACACACACACACACATATATATATATATATATATATATTTTTTTTTTTTTTATTGTTAAAGCTTATAATAATGTTTCAACTTATTTATAAATTAGTAAAGATATTAGGTTAAAAGATTAAATTCGTCTTTTCAATATTACTCTGTTTCGCGTAGTGTTATAGTTGTGAAGAAGAAGCAGGAAGAAACTCTATAACATAACTTTTAATAAAGTTTAACACAGATTTATACATGTACATTTTATCAGACATAGCCTAGAAATGACGTCAAAATATTCAGGCAACATCACTGCCGAGTATTCTTATCATTTAAATATTTGCTTATTAAATAATAATCCTTTTTTTCCCTTCAATTTAATTTTAATATGCATTTTGAATTTTATTAATGGTAGTCCAATAACGCTCTGTGGAAAAAAGCTAATTCTGTTTTTTTTTTTAATAAATTAGACTTTTGCAGTCGAAACTTTGGTACAGCCATTTCACGGTGCCTTGTAAATATACTATGGACGTCCCATATACATTTTTTTATTTTTAAGAGGAACTAGACACTGGCAAATTTAACAGATAAACTATATTCTATTGAAATAGATTTTTAATTGCAATTTATTATAACCTGTCATCCATTTTTTTTTAATGAAAGTTGACAGTGCTTGCTTCCACAGATAAAAAAAAAACAATTTATGAAGCTATACACAAACAGAAGTCTTATTAGACTTACTTGAAATTTATGAAAAAAAAAATTATAGACTACTTTTTTAATGGTCAATTTGGTGCAGTTTCCTGACTTCCTTGCTAGATGACTCTGTTAGAGAAGTCAGAGTCCTGGAAGAAAAAATATAATGTTAGAGATGTAACTTATCTTGCGATCGCATCTTGAATCTCATCCGTGCAACACACACACGAGTTCGTGTGACGTGATATTGCTACCGCAATATTATAGTCATTGTTATACAGCCCAAGGATGTTGGTCGACGGATAACGATGACCTCATTCTTTAGCCCCTTACCCTCGTGGATGATGAGCATCATTCAACCTGTGAAACTGGAAGTTCATAGAGTAGAATTCAGACTAATTTATACTGTGATTAATAATGAAATATTATGTATAAATGTAAATATACCTTTTTTTTTTCGGGGAAATCCCGCATGGGAATTCTACAGGCTAAAATTCCGCGGTTTTCATCAAAGCCTTTTTTTTTAAACTAAAATACGCTTTCGCATACTTCCGTAATTATAAAGTATATGTGCCTAGCTTAGTTTAAGATATATTGTTGTTATACATATCTATATTTTAATATAGCATTATAGAGTGATAACCATAGTTGGTGCAAGCAAGTTGAAAGTTACTTTGTTATTCAGAAAACTACGCGGCAAAACATGGTTAAGTTTAATTTGCAGATTGACAGTCAATTTTAATGTTAATTAATTTTTTTAGAACCACATAGGTGATTCTAATAATTCTCCGTACATCCAAAGTCAATTACAAGCGAAGGATATTGAAAATAAGTATCACAGGACAAAGGTCAAATTAGAAAGGTGGTGAAAGTTCGTCATGGTCTAATGCTATATAACTTTAATACAATTATCATTCCGTTATATTGTTCCGGTGTACAAAGATCATATTACTGGTTACTAGGTATATTTATGACATTTAAAACGATTTATCCATCATCATCAATCTAGAACTGATCACTTTAAACAGGTGATTGATTGTTGAAAAATCTTTTACTTTTATTTGCGATGTATAATATATTTCAGAGTTCCCCAAACTTTTGTGTCGTGGACCCCTTGCCATGTTTTTCCGTGTTGGTTAGACCCCCTACTTACCTGATATTGATTTCCTGTAAATTTATTTGTTTGTCCCACATTCGTATTTATAGAGTGACGAATTAAAGTCAGTGCAAGGTAGCGAAGCTCTGAGACTGCGACTCTCAGGTTTTTACAAGTTCAAAATGTATTGCGACCACAAAGCGAATACCAACATCCTACAACTATCACAATTTTATAAACATAGATAATATTTTTTTTACTTCATAGGTACTTTTATAAATAATATAAATATTTTGATATTATAAGATAGTATGATGTAAGTAAATAGGTACTATCAGTGTATGTGTTGAGATCCACTATCGTGGACCCCCAAAATTTTTTTTGCTGACGTAGATCCCTTGCAGGTTGTCATAGACCCCTAAGGGTCGATATAGACCACTTTGGGAATCACTGATATATTTCCACCTATGTAGTGATTCATCACGATATTTCTAGAACTGTGAAGATTATAGACTTGAAATTTGGTAGAAATATTCCTTTAAACAAGTATAGGTAGGCTAAGAATTTTTCATACCACAACACCTGTTTTAAGGTACCTAGTCTAACACTAAACGCGAACAGCGTGGGCGAACCGAGTTTGGATCCGGATCCATCCTTGGCTCGCCTGTGGTCCACCCTGTCTGAAGCATATACACAACATCAACATTACACAGCTCTACTCGGGTAGAGCGGTTTACTACGTGCGAACGTCATCGTACAACTGCATCTAGCTTTAGTTTTATTTTTAATTTCATGGAACCTTCCGTGAACTCAGTTCCGATGAAGCTGTAAAAGACTCCGGGGTGACAGCATCAACATCAATTAAGTATAAGTAAGTTAGAATTTAAGGAAATTTCTCACGCATTGGATTGAGAGAGCGTTACAGTTACAGAGAAAATATCCGATAATTTCTAAAAAAAAATATTTCATTTTATAGTACTACTAGCTGATCCCGCAAACGTTGTTTTGCAAAAAAAATTAAAGTTTTTAATTAACAAATGTAAGATAAGGGTTGATCGTACAGGGGTGAAAATTTAGGTTTGTATGTATTTTGGTATGTTGTATCATAATAAAATTAAAACCAAAAAAATTGTCTAAAAAATTAAAAATAAAATTTAGGGGTGGACCACCCTTATCACTTAGGGGTATGGAAAATAGATAGTAGCCGATTCTCAGACATACTGAATACGCATGTAAAATTTGGTAAAAATCGGTCAAGCCGTTTCAGAGGAGTTCAAGTTCGAACACCGTGACACGAGAATTTTATATATTAGATTATGTAGAGTGAAAAAAGATATGTTAATGTACTAAACTAGTTATTTAAATTGTCCACCCTTAGCTTTAATGCACGCTTTTAAACAGTCAGACCATTCGTTGGTATACGAATGGTTTCCATTAGAAACTTTGTCACTGCTGCTTCGAATGATGCCTCCAAAGATTTCTTCACCAACTCAATATTTAAGTGACGCTTAGAGCAGGCCATGTCCTTTAGCACTGACCACAATCTATAGTCCAAAGGGTTAAGTCCGACGACTAGCCGAAGGCCGATAATCAGCCTTTAAGTCTGGAACATTTAGCTTAAACCAAATTTGGATATCGTGCGCCTTATGACCCGAAAATGAATCATGTTTTATTGTCCACACTTCGTTTTTGAATATGGTTTTGTTGGCAGTACACTTTGGCTGATGTATCAAAAATTGGTTGGCTCCTTACTTTGTACAGTGCAATTATTGCAACCCTATTCTCTTTAGTGATCCCACTCCATTTTCAAAAAAAAAAATTAAACAAAGAACATTAAATAATGGCGGGAAAGTATCTATTTTTTAACGTAGAAGCTAGTGTTCGAAATTCAAATTAATGTTTCTTTTTAATGTATGTAAACAGCCAGTAACAGAATTTATGACTAGACTGGGTATTTGACATGAAATAAGTTTAATACATTTAGTACAATCTTAAACAAATTAATTTTGTTACATACTTGCATAGTTGTTTGTAATATTAAACGTTCCGGCAATTCCGTTTGTGATTGTAATAAAAAAAACTAAGTTTTTTTATCTGTGATACAAATCAAGGACTCAAAACAAGTTATGAAGGTTCAATTGCGACGTTTCTCTAAAGATGCTATTAAGTACATTCATTGTTCTACACTCCTTAACACGTATTTTAATTGAAGCATCTAATTATTTTTACAATCTAATAATTACGAGTACTCGCATTCAATTTATTTGTAACCTTTTTACTACTTATTTTGAACGAGTCTTAGTGTTTTTTTGTAGTGTGAGTGATTTTGTGAAATTATAAATGAATAACAAAGGTAAATTATATTTAAAATCATAGATATTGTTTATTAATAATTAAATATTAGGTAGACGATAGATGCACGCTAAAAGTATCTTGTTGAAAATCAATCTGGGATACTTATTTCCAGCTGTGAACATCTTACTGAATTGATGATTAATGTGATGTGTGATGATCTTATTTATCTTGTGTTATATTTGATCATCATATCAGCTGATAGACGCGTATTGCAAGGCACTGTCTACAACCAGCTCAACACTAGAACCTTTCTGCTCTAACTGCCATTTCAGACAAACAATTCTTCGAGCTATGTCGGTTATCTTAGTTCTTCTGCGGATTTTCCTCCTATATCGATTGTGTATGGTCAATATATATATATATATTGACCATACACTCTCGTTCGGAACAGCCGTCTTTATTTCTTGTCAATTTCACATATATACTGTGTACTCCACCAACTGTAGCTTCAGATTTCCATATATATACTATCTGATCCCTCAAACGTTGTTTTGCAAAAAAATATTTTTAATTTTCAATTTAAAAATAAGGGTTGATCGTAGAGGGGTGAAAATTTAGGGTTGTGTGTATTTTTGTATGTTGTATCATAAAAAAATAAAAACAAATAATTTCGTCAAAAAAATAAAAAAAAATTTTTAAGCGTGAACAACCCTTATCACTTAGGGGTATGAAAAATAGATAGTAGCCGATTCTCAGACCTACTAAATACGCATATAAAATTTGGTAAAAATCGATCAAGCCGTTTCAGAGGAGTTCAAGTACAATATATATATATATATATATATGTATTTATATATATATATATTTCGGTGTAATATTACTTGATATCTACATATATATATATATATAGATCTCAAGTACTATTACACTGTAAACTTCGAAGTTCGACAAAAGGCCAAGAAGACATTTTCTTTTTACGTCCTAGCAAAACGGCTTATTGTGTAAAAACGAGGTAAAAAACACAGGAAACGCAATACAAAACAAAACGCCATATATGTTTATACATATTTACAAGACTGACTAGTGCCCCAGAGGTATTTGCAGAGGTGACAGGCCGCAGGTTGTGCCTAGACTAAAAGGTTTATTTTAAAGCAAAGATCAAGGCTTTTCGGGGTTTTACCGGAGGCTGTCGAGCTCTCAGAGCTCGGTTAAGGCTCCATAGAGTGACCTCAACTTGAGCTGTCACTTATCTAAGTATCTTGTTATGAAAAATTTGTGTATAGACTCCTTGTCCAATTTACTGCTCTTTTGCAATGTAAAATATTATAATAAACAAAAATTAAACGAGTAAAAATATAAAGAGAATTAAAAGAAAATTAAAAGTTGTATTTTGGAATTGAATAAGGTAACGTAAAAGAACGTAGCGAATATAAGAAAGATAATGTAAAAGATAAAAGATGTAAATGAAAATAAAAAAGTCTGTGAAATATATTCTCATATATGCCGCCCAAAAACGGGGACAAAAAAATTACTATTCTTAGCTCTTCCCATGCACAATAATGCATGTATTAACGGTCGACATACAATAGTTCACTTTTGTAAATATATTTATTTAATAATCTAAATTTAATTAATGATAACTTTTTTACATATAATCAATACATTTATAACGATCCACTATTAACCCCTTACGGATTGTTAATGAATCTATAGAAATTCCGAAAAAAAAAAACAAAATCTTTTTATTTAAATAAAAAAGTATTTTCGCGAAACGCAAAAGTTTGATATTAAACGGTTTTATTTAGTTCGACCCGTACGGAATTTATTTGGATCAAAATTAGAAATTGAAATTTAAGCACCTTCCCGTTGTCAGATTGATCTGAAATTTGGTACACACATTTAATTTAGATGACAATACAATATAATAAAATCAATAACATTATAAATCTAAGATGGCCGCCGATACAAAATGGCGGATTACGTATTTTTCCTTAACTCCCTCAATATGGGTATGAAAGGGCTACACTACTAAAACACGATGATTATGTCAAAATTTAAAATTCAAGATGGACGCCGTTCCAATATGGCGGACTAGGTAAATATTTTTCCACAACCACCACAATATGGGTATCAAAAAACCGTTTAACTTAAAAGTTTTTTACATGTATTTATTTTATTAATACATTCATTTGTTTTCAGATAACATCGGAAGGTTTAGCAATGCGAGAGAGCTGATGATACAGCGGAAGTGAACGCTATACCGGAAACAAACACGGTTAAAATGGCATTATCAAACAATACCATTTCAAAAGCATACCATCGATTGTTTACAGACTTAGCCGGTAAGTTGACAACTTAAAAATTAAACTTGAAATAACATATACAGTTATATTTAACCCTTTGCACTCTGAGGTTATTTTCACATTTACTTACTCACATTTACAACTCGATAATGACATGTATATGTTTATCATGAAAAAATTGAGTAATATATTATTTAAAAGTATTTAATGGAATCAGGCGTTACCTCGCGGAAGTCCATCCTAAGTAAGAAAAGGACAGGTGGAGGGGTCCACGGGGCATCTTCAGGAGTTATGTTACACCGATTAGGGCCAAACACAGAGACTCTGTGAAACACGTGTTGAGTAATTTGGCGGTGGCGGTTGTGTGATTCGCATTGTTTGCCGCATACGCATTTATCAGCGGGCTGGCGGGCGGTGCAATTTGTTGCACGACTACCACTGCATGTGCGGAAGTGGCTAAATATTGGTCCTTTTCTTACTTATGTTATAAGTTATCTAGTCTGTTACCAATAAAAACAGTTTCCTGTATAAATTTTTCTAAATTTTATTTTACTTCATTTGAATACACACTATGAAAATTTTTATATTTCAATAAATTGTTCAATTCAGTGTTCATATCACAGATATACTTATCAGAATCACTTTGAAATTCTACATATTTAACCACTTTCTGTTTTTTCTTATCCATTGTTACAAAGACAAAAACAAATAGTAATAATATTGACCTGCTCACTTTTATATTCATCAACATCTGTACTTTATTACACCCAACCTAATTACCCAATAAGAAAAACTACAAAAAAGGACCTTTTTCGTTTCGTATCGCTCGTTTTATAGTTTTACTAGCTGATCCCGCAAACGTTGTTTTGCAAAAAAAATTGATATTTTAATTTACAAATAAAAAATAAGGGTTGATCGTAGAGGGGTGAATATTTATCGTTGTATGTATTCTTGTATGCTGTATCATAAAAAAATAAAAACAAAAAATTTCGTTAAAAAAATTAAAAAAAAATTTTAAGTGTGAACAACCTTTATCACTTAGGGGTATAGAAAATAGATAGTAGCCGATTCTCAGACATACTGAATACGCATGTAAAATTTGGTAAAAATCGGTCAAGCCGTTTCGGAGGAGTTCAAGTTCGAACACCGTGACACGAGAGTTTTATATATTAGATTACGCCCGGTCTCATCTTTTTCATGCCATGTCTGCATTTCGAATTGCCGAAATAGAACCTAATGCCAGCAATGCCTGGCATTCCAAGTGCAAAGGATTAAAATTGGTGACCACGGATCGGCAAACAAAGCGTAGAAATCCATCCACAAAGTGTGCATGCAGGTTGATTACAAATGTATCTATTATGGTCGCCAGACTTATCTAGTCTTCTGTAGTAAGGTGACAAAAGAGCTAATAAATAAAAGAGTATAATTGAAATATCAACAAAAGGAGAAATAAGGAAAGTAAAATAATATTAATATTAAACAAAGGCAAATAAATGTTAAAAGCAAAAATAAAAAAAATGTAAATGTAGGATGCTGAAAAGAAGGCGATGTACGAAAGAAAAGGTAAGAAAAGGAATACAAGATATTGAAAGAGGAAAAAAAGAGAAGTAAGAGAGGACCATGACATAAAAAATATAGGGGAGAACAAGAGAGAAATGGAAATCTATACCTACTTATAAATAAACTTTTAAACCATGCATTAATGTCATTGTATCAATTTTAATATTTATTTTACTATAGTTAGAAAATATAGGATATAAGCTGTTTTATTCTGTTTTTATTGGAAATATTTAAGATAGTCATATGTCCAGCGGTCGACGACTTCTGGAATGATAATGATGATGTTTTTAAAATTGTGATGTCTCCAACTTTCATATCACATACAATACAAAAATATAATACAGTTTCGTAGAATATTATTTTAGACTAATGGTATAACATATTTATTGATATACATCCTGATATATATCCTTATTAATACATTTAATATAAACGACATATATTCATCCTACCCTAATATTATCAATAACTACTTTTATATAATTAGATTTTATCATGCCATAACGAATTTGTAAAAACAAATTTGCAGAATTCATCATTTTCGTTTTATTTCATTGACGCCCTCTGCACGACTTAGGCCTCCCTGATAAAGATATCTAGGGAGGGATATACCATAATCGCCACTGTTGCCAGGCAAGTTGGCGATTATAGTTTTGGGTATTATGGTACGCAGAGGACACTGCTAGCATCTTATATCTTCTAGGAAACTTATATGTGAGCAGTAACAATCCTATATTAATGCACGAAGTGTAAATTATATAAGATTGTATTTCGAGAAATAAACACGCGACCTACGATCGTAATGCTTGCTTCTCTACCGCAGCGCTACCACTGCTCTTTAGCCATATTAGTGGCGCCGTTCTCGAGTTTTGAGTTTAGCAACACATTTAGTGGTCCAATTTTATTTATATACAGGATGTTTGGTTATAGGTGTAAAAAGCTTTAAGGAAATGAATGTATAGTTCATTTGTAAACACTGTAAACTAATGTATGGTACACCCTGTCCAAAAATTAATGGTTTCATGAAAAAAATACGTAATAAAATTAGAAAAATTACTACATAATAAAAATAATTATTTTTTACTATCGGTCAGTCGATTTTTAACTGTCAGTAGTTATTGAACTATGACATTGTAATTGAATAAATAAATATAATACATTTCAGATTGATAACTAATTTATTTCCCGAGAAATGAGTTTTTATACTTATAACAAATCATCCTGTAGATAGATTTCTCCAAAAAATGTGTACCAAAATCTGGACTGATCTGATATAATAACTTGGTTGTTTTGAACCGTATATTCCGTAATATATCTCACGTAAACAGTTGTACGCGATTGTAACCCGTAACACGCGTACGTATAAGTGAAAGTCGGTTAAGACATTGCAAAATCAAGATGTAAAGTTGTATTTTTGTTATTTCGTTGCAATGTCACTTGTGTATTGCATACATGTTACAATTTCATCCATAAATGGTATGTAGTGCAAAGTACACTTACAAACAAAAGTGTTTTATAATTTATTGCTAATAAACAGCTATCCGAAGATCGCCACGATATCTAATATATAAAATTCTCGTGTCACGGTGTTCGAACTTGAACTCCTCCGAAACGGCTTGACCGATTTTTACCAAATTTTACATGCGTATTCAGTATGTCTGAGAATCGACTACTATCTATTTTCCATACCCCTAAGTGATAAGGGTGGTCCACCCCTAAATTTTATTTTTAATTTTTTAGACAATTTTTTTGGTTTTTATTTTATTATGATACAGCATACAAAAATACATACAAACCTAAATTTTCACCCCTCTACGATCAACCCTTATCTTACATTTGTTAATTAAAAACTTATTTTTTTTTGCAAAACAACGTTTGCGGGATCAGCTAGTAATAAAATAAAATCTATTTTATTTTTGACTCTGCTTCGCAAGGTGTTATTGTGGAGAAGAATCAGGAAGAAACTCCACAACAACGCATTTTTTATTTATTTAACCACACAGACTTACACATATACACTTTATCAGATATAGTATAAATGTAAACAAAATAATCAGGCGACAAAGTGAGTGATTTGTCACACGAAGAAAATGTGATCGCAATATTCATCGATGTAGCGAATACGGCAACCGCCGCACAGATACTGGCGCACAACCTGATGATGTCAATATGGAGTACGGAGTAGCAAGTGGTCACACGAAACGTAATCTTAAAAACTGGACATTATTAGGACGTCGTTAAAATAGATTAGGAGTTTTCGTAAAACACTAACATGCAAAAACGTGTGCAAAATATGTCTCGGAAATATTAAACGTAAATGTAAAAACAAAGGCACGGACGCTAATGTCTTCGGAATATAGATCCTAATATTAAAAGTTATATGTATTCGTTGTTTATTTAAGTACAGATCAAAAGTTGGAAACTAGTTTCTTTACCAATTAAGTAAGAAAAGGACCAATACTTAGCCACTTTCGCACATGCAGTGGTAGTCCTGCAACAAAGTGCACCGCCCGCAAGTCCGCTGTTAAATGCGTATGCGGCAAACAATGCGAATCACACAACCGTCACCGCCAAATTACTCAACACGTGTTTCACCTCTCCACGGGGCATCTTCAGGAGTTATGTTACACCGATTAGTGCCAAACAAGTGCGGTGCACTTTGTTGCACGACTACCACTGCATGCGCAGAAGTGGCTAAATATTGGTCCTTTTATCTAGGATCTTATTTAGGATGGACTTTCACAAGGTAACGCCTGATTAAATTAAATCTTTACCAATTAATCAATATTTTTATGATCTTCAGATCCTCGAACGAATGACTGGTTCCTCATCACGAGTCCGGTGCCGGGGCTGACCATCATCGGACTGTACCTTTACTTCACGCTGAGCTGGGGACCCCGTTACATGGCGGATAAGAAGCCGTTCCAATTGCAAAAGACCCTCGTCGTGTATAACTTTATCCAGGTCCTCGTCAGCTGCTGGTTGTTTTACGAGGTTTGTATTCTATGATTTTAAGAATTTATTCTCATAAAACATATACATACAACTAGATACGTAAAATCGAACATTATACTATATTACTCTGTATATAAAATGCATGGGATCACAAGGTACCAGAGCGAGAGACAGTTTTTTTTTTGATACAATTGTGCGATAATGGTAGTTGTATAATGCTTTAATCATTTTATTTTGAGATAACTGCAACCCTTTTATTACACGAATGTTATAAAAAATTACATGTGGTATAATCTAAATTTCAAAATATATTCCATGATTTTAGAAAATCGTACAACAATAAAAAATTGCAAATATTAAAAATGTGCAGAACAGGTCCAAAAATATCATCAATAGATACATCAGATATGTTTTTATAGGATACAGACTCAGACCCAGACTCCTACCGGCTAAAATCCCACAGTGTTTTTGAACGCCTTTTGTTGAAACTACGGAAACGCTTTCGCATATTACTGCAGTTTCAACGGCGGTGGCCTAGTTGCATCAACTCCTTACTTGCGGCAGATCACCTCGAATCCGTCGCCAAGGTCATGCTGAGAGAGTTGGAGAAAGGCGCAGTATAACACCATCCGACGTCCAGGTCTCCGACTACGGATGTTCTTTCTCTCTCTCACAGATAAGGAGCTCAGATGTTCTTTCTTTCTCAGCCAGCTTCTGCGAAATCACTTTTTTGCAGAAGTTTATACCAGCGCTCAATGACTGCTTCTGCACCATCGCCTTAACGAAGCCTGGTAACGAGAGGTCATTTCCCAAAGTGTCTGTCTGTTTATAAATAAGATAGACCTGCTAACAAATCAGTATCAAGATCTAAAAATCATTTCATGTCTAGCGATAGTGAAAGAATTTGGGACATAAATTGACGTGTTATTACAATCTCACGCTTTCACTTGTGTCTTTGTTTGTCGCGTTGGTCAAATAGTAGGTGTTACGGCAAAAGTTTTTGTTACATTCACTTTCCCCATAGCCCACTGGTAGCTGACATTCCAAGGTCAAGATTATTATCTCTTATAGGTACAGACACAAAGATAACACGGTAAACAAGACGGTTAATACAAGAAATAAAAGCTAAAATCAGTAAGGTACGGGTAAAAACAAACATATCAAGTACAGTATAAAAGTTCCTCAGTGTAGAAATACAAATTGCAAATCTAGACAAAATAAACGAGGTATAAATAATTAAAATTAGGCAAATAAAAGATACTGTGATAAATAAAAATATCGAGTGATAGACAAAATATGATTACTATGAAGAATTCAAAAGGAATGGAAGTTATTACGAAGAAGGAAAGAAAATGTACAAAAGATCTTGTGAAGAATAAAAGGATAATGTAAATAAAAGACATGTCTACAAAAATTATGACATGAGATTTTAACGTCCATGCCTTTATACAGTCCAGAGAATCCTGGACACATTCTCATAGACCACATTAAAAATGTATATTCCACTGGAAGAACCCTTGGGTCTACATAAAGATAAACATTTTTAAATTTTAGTTTTAACAATCACTGACTTCATTAATATTATGTGATAAACCTCTATTTTTTGTCACACCAATTTAGACACCCAGTCTAAGCAATAACCCAGTATGTTATGTTATAAAAAATTTATTAATCATATACGAAATTGTAATGTTTTGCTAATTTGAATATATGTCTTAGACATAAATATTAAATTCGTTATATGTCGTAAAAAAAAATACCTTTTTCTTCTAAGTCGTGCACTCTCTCTTCTTTGGTTCTGATGCCCACGCTGCTCTCGTTATGTGTGATATAGCTCGATGTTTTGTGGAACTATAGCATTCATTCACTGGATTATTAGTGACAGTCATGTCTGTCCATCTTGCTGGAGAAGATCCACGGGTTCTCTTACCTTCCACTTTGCTTTACCACCAAACGTACCACTGAGTCCTCATTAGATGTGACATGTCCAAAGAAAGTGCCAGTTAGTGACTCTGTGTTTGACACTAATCGGTGTAACATAACTCCTGAAGATGCCCCGTGGAGGGTTGAAACACGTGTTGAGTAATTTGGCGGTGGCAGTTGTGTGATTCGCATTGTTTGCCGCATACGCATTTATCAGCGGGCTGGCGGGCGGTGCACTTTATTGCACGACTACCACTACATGTGCGGTAGTGGCTAAATATTGGTCCTTTTCTAACTTCAGTATTCATATTTGGACAGTCAATGATAACCTCTCTTTTATGTTGAGTTCTTTGAGAATCGAAACATTGGTCCGGTGCGTTGTCCTCGGGGTTCTGGACTTTCGTCTCCAACGCCACCAATCCTCAGCGTTCAATTCTCAGTTCCGTTTAGAAACATTGGAAGAAGAAGATAATTTAAAATGATTATAGACCTATTTTCAGATGCATTAACAGTTAAATTGTTAGATGAAGTGTTTAAACAGATCTAACGGCATATCGTAACCGGATAGTCATACTTTTACTTTTTGATTTAACCGAACTAATTCCGTAACCGTTATTTGAACTCGCGAGTGTCTTTCGCAAATCATTTGTTTTTATTCAGTCTACTTATCTTTATGTAGTTTTATTACAGAATTTTTTTAAATTAAGAACAGCGGATGTTGTTACGCAAAATAAGCTTCATTCCAACAATTCTGTAGTCTTAGAGTAAACTTTTAAATATTATATGAATTAGTTTTAGTATGTTTGATGCAACTCAAGATATTCTAGCATTAATTGAGGAAATGGTTTTGTGCATATCTGATACATTTTAACATTTTGTAGTTATATATATATATATATATTTATATAAATATATATGTATGTGGGTGTGTATATGTATATATACGTGTTATAATTTTTCGTTTACTTATAAAAGTTAATCTAATCGACGAGTTTATTAGTAGAAGTTAAATTAAATATTAATACACACACACGTTACCAGAGGATGTGCCGCAGTGTCCTCTGCATACTACATTTTGATCGCCAAACCGTTAGTCAAGTGTGGTGATTGAAAGAAAAAAAATCGTATTTATATAGTATATACATATATGTATATACTATATATATACATAAATATCGATTGTTGTCATTTTTCCATGACGAAAATTTATTTTCGGAAATTTCATAGGTATCATACTATAGATAACAACATCATTATAAATGACAATATAAAAAATGATGATCAATATAAAAATAAATAAACATGACGTCTTCGGTTTATTTTGATTTGAAAAACTGTTTTTATTTCTGCTTGGTTGTAAAATAAGTCTTTACCTGCGCACCTTTTAAAAAGCAGCAGTGTGTTAAATATATTTGTAAAGAGCAACTGTTGAGTTTCTCGCCGGCTCTCAGCAGAACTGCCTACCGAGCCGCTGGTAGCTTCCTCTAGAGATAACAATGCAATCATTTTATGTTGATTATCGATTCGAAAGTGCTTGTAAAACCAATTCGAATAAAGAATATTTTGATTTTGTGTGAACGCATCTTTACAACCTTTAACGCCTACAACAATCAACTGTCCCTTTCGTTTGCCTATAAAACGACTGAAAGAGGGTTATTTTTATTATGTTTGATTAATATATCTTAATAACACTGAGGTTTCTTTAAAATATTTTTGTTTTCTAGGGTCTTGACAGTTGCTGGTTGAGAAGTTACAGTTGGAAATGTCAGCCGGTTGATTTTTCTAGATCACCGGAGGCTATGAGGGTATGTAACCTTTTTTATTTCAATTAAATATTATTACTGTCTAATCGTAAGCAATGGTAGATCAACGGTACAGTACTAAGACTTTCGATTATAGGTCGCGTGTTCTATTCACGTGACACAATCTTATATAATTCACATTTTGTGCATTAATATAAGATTGCCCACTGCTCAAACAAGTTCCTAGAATGCAATCGTCACCCCGTCTGCCAAGCATGGCGATTTTGGTGCACCCACCTATAGATTTGTTTGGGGGAGAACTATGCCTTGTGTTGGTAGTCTAGGTCTTGCGCCCGCATGTGACTTCCCGCGAATTTAAATATGTCCTCTGTCCACCTAAAAGGGGAAAATACATTTAAAAACCTTTTAATTTAAACGGTTTTTTGATACCCATATTGTTGTGGTTGTGGAAAAATATGTAGCTAGTCCGCCATATTGGAACGGCGTCCATCTTGAATTTTAAATTTTGACATAATCATCGTGTTTTACTAGTGTAGCCCTTTCATTTGATACCCATATTGAGGGGGTTAAGGAAAAATATGTAATCCGCTATTTTGTATCGGCGGCCATCTTAGATTTAAAATGTTATTAATTTTATTATTTTGTATTGTCATCTAAATTAAATGTGTGTAACAAATTTCGGATCAATCTGACAACGGGAAGGTGCTTAAATTTCAATTTCTAATTTTGACCCAAATAAACAAATAAATTCCTTACGGGTCGAACTGAATAAAACCGTTTAAAAACCTTTCGGTTCCAACGGCCATCGATTGCACGAAAAATAATTTTCGCCCTCTGCCACTTGTAACGAACAATTATTTGAGTTTTGTTCGTAACATTGGTTCTTTTAAAGATTCTTACTTATACATTCAATATACTAAAAAATGTAAGATGCTATTGTCATTTCAAACCTGCCTTCCAGTTCGTAGCCAGTACGCATGTAAAAAAACTTTGCTCTACAAGCAATCGTCTATTTGGATGTCTCCCAAAGTACCGACTTTACTCACTCCTTCGCAATACAGCCTATTCTTCTCTGGAACGCGCTCCCCCTCGACATTAGGATGATCAGGAATCGTTGCGCATTCAAAGCGAAGGTCCGAAAGCTGTCGCTTGACAAGCTGACAGAATCATCACGATAGTTAGATTTTATTATTATATTAATACTACCAGTATATGTATATTATGGTATATTTACATATAATATAATCATAGAAAGTAACAGCTAGATGATATCAATGAGCATTTTGATAATATAATTTGTTTCCATCTTACAGATTGCCAGAGGAGTCTATGTTTACTTCTTAGCGAAAATATCGGAACTTCTCGATACGATCTTCTTCGTGATCAGAAAGAAGAATCGTCAGATAACATTCCTGCATATGTATCATCACACGGTGATGCCGATGATATCATGGGGCGCAACCAAGTACTACCCTGGTGGTCATGGCACACTAATAGGGGTGATCAACTCCTTTGTTCACATCATCATGTACACTTACTACATGCTCGCAGCCATGGGACCTCAGTACCAGAGGTTCTTGTTCTGGAAACGACACATCACCACCCTTCAAATGGTGAGCAATTTGGTTTTGTTTTATTTATAAATGCGTTATATATGGTCAGTCAATCTTCTGCAATATGCCTGCCATAAACTCAATTTCTCTTTTTAAATCAAAATTTACTAAAGTTGTAAATAAGTCAACAAATCAAGTTACACACATTTCGATCGACTAACAACCCGTGAATGCTATAATAAGATTTATTTAATAATATACTATTAAAGTTAGATTTAAAACTAAGAAATGAAAGATTTTATATATCTCGTATAATTTATTAACTCATTCGTATATATACAGAGATTTACAAATCACAACTTTGACAGTTGGTGGCTGCGATAATTTAACCTTTAATAGCCTAAAGTTTCAATTTTGATACCAATCTTTTAAACCGAATGTTCACATTACTATTAGTTTTTTTATAGGTTGGCTGTACGAATTTTACTGTTGTATAATATTCTTTCCAACGAAATTAAAAAAAATCTATTTTTACTTTCATCTAGACCCTCAAGCAAACACAGTAATATTAAACAAAAATTACTTTCGTAAATCAGGCTATTAAGGGTTAAATCATGGCGTTCGAATTTGAATTCCAACGCGCAAGAATAATTTAGATCCAAAAATTATTGTGGTCTGTAATAAGGAGCGTTTTCTCGTGAACATTTTTAAGAAATTCACTGTTATTGCTTTAATACGGCCATAACGACAATGATCTGCAATGTTGTAGTCGAAAAGTAAAAGCATTGCAGAGTACACTTGCAAACAAAAGTGCTTTTAGTTTTAAGTTAACACAGCTATGATACAGTCAGCTATGTAAAATTTCTGCTGCTAGGATTTTATTCTTTTTATTTATAGTCACGTGATCTAAGGTGTTTAGAGTATTCCGTGGAGGTCGATACACGGTCTTAGGGTCAAAGGTTTGAGGCAGATTTAGACTCCTATAGCTACGGATCTGGTGCATGCAGTATCTGCAAATGTGTCGGGACATTTAACCCCCACATGACATTCTTTGTGGTAGCTTTTACAGCAGGGTATCGAATCATGAACATATTTCCAGAGGAACTTTTCTCATAAACAAAAACATGTCTGAAGAAACTCATAGAAGAACATATCTCCGAAGAAACCGTCCTCACAAATTAACACATATCCAAAGAAATCGTCTTCACAAACTAATATATATTCAGATAAACTTTTTCATGAACATATCTCTAAAGAAACCCTCCTCACAGATGAACAGATATCCAGAGAAACTTTTAGAGATAACCACTGCTTCCAAGAAATCATCCTCACAGTTGAACACATATCCAAAGTAACTCCTCGCAGATAAACACATCTCCAAAGAAACCCTCCTCACAGATGAACACACACATCCAGAGAAACTCTCAGAGATTAAACACTGCTTCCAAGAAACCAACCTCACAGTTGAACAGATATCCAAAGAAACCCTCCTCACATATGAAAAGATATCCAGAGAAACTGTCAGAGATAAACACTGCTTCCAAGAAACCATCCTCACAGTTGAACACATATCCAAAGAAACTCCTCGCAGATAAACACATCTCCAAAGAAACCCTCCTCACAGATGAACACACATCCAGAGAAACTCTCAGAGATAAACACTGCTTCCAAGAAACCAACCTCACAGTTGAACACATATCCAAAGAAACTCACCTCACAGATAAACACATCTCCAAAGAAACCCTCCTCACAGATGAACACACACATCCAGAGAAACTCTTAGAGATTAAACACTGCTTCCAAGAAACCAACCTCACAGTTGAACAGATATCCAAAGAAACCCTCCTCACATATGAAAAGATATCCAGAGAAACTGTCAGAGATAAACACTGCTTCCAAGAAACCATCCTCACAGTTGAACACATATCCAAAGAAACTCCTCGCAGATAAACACATCTCCAAAGAAACCCTCCTCACAGATGAACACACATCCAGAGAAACTCTCAGAGATAAACACTGCTTCCAAGAAACCAACCTCACAGTTGAACACATATCCAAAGAAACTCACCTCACAGATAAACACATCTCCAAAGAAACCCTTCTTACAGATGAACATACACATCCAGAGAAACTCTCATAGATGGTCACTTCTCCCAAGAAACCATCCGCACAAATGAACACATATCCGGAGAGAGTCTTCTCACAGATGAGCACACCTCCAGAGAAGCCTTTCTCCTTCTTCATTAGGCCTTGCGATCATCAAGAGCGATATTAGAATTGAATATTAATTAATTTTAAAACCTTGTATGAATATTCACATTATAAATTTCTTCTCTATATTCCAGCTCCAGTTTTGCATCACGTTCATCCACTCTTCGCAGCTTCTCTTCTATGACTGCGGCTACCCCCGCTGGTCGGTCGTCTTCACTCTCCCTAACTCTATCTTCTTCTATTACCTCTTCTACGATTTCTACTATAAGGCGTATGGAAGACCTGAAGACAAGAAATCAATTAAGAGTGAACTTAAGAAGGATACTTTTAGAGAATATTCAGCAAAACAAAACGGCTTTACCAACGGTCATGTTAATAGAGAAGAAAATAGGAGTGGTGAAGAGAAAAAGAATGACTAAAGAGAACTTAAATATAACGGAGATGTAAATAGTAGTTAAATAATAAATGTAAATAAAGTTGAACATGTTCTTGACGAATCAAATGAAAACAGACGAAATGTAATCGAGCTATTGTTACTTATGGTAAGAATTTGAAAGATTCATTTTATGAATTCTCTGGTACATTTAAATATTTATTATCCAAAGTAGATGACCAATGCTAATGGATACATTGATATATTTAGTTTCGACGATTTAATAGATGTTTCACATGGAAATCATATTTGACTCGACTATACGAACATATTTATCTAGTTATAGATTATAATTAAGTTTTATTATTTTATAAGAAACAACAGATCTACTCTCAATACCTGTATAAATACCAGACTCTTCAGCAACTGCCACTTTAACCACATAGCTAGGAAGCAACCATGGAGTTAATAAGCTGGTTGTAGGATAAGCAGAAAGATCACGACGTCGACCACCAATCTAATAGACATACTCTATACGGGTGATGAAAGGTCTCCATAACTCATCATAACGGAAGCACTCAGAAAAGCAGGTCATGAAGATCTGTGACCTTCAGCAATGAAAAGAACCGATCAAGATGGATTTGGATGGCCTTTGGAGTAAAAGGGTTTTCAAGTAGCGACCACAAACCAGTAAATATGGTTAAAGTCATGAAAAGTCGCTGGAAAAGTTATAGTGATCTTCAGGGAAGGCTTATAAATTGTGGTTGGTGTCTATTGGCTTACCTGATGATGATAATTGTTTTGAATAGTGAACAGGTGTAATAATGAAAAGAAAAACGAATGATCTAAGGCCCACGTCCCACAGTGGGCATTTTGATTGTTAAGGCTATTTCAAAATGGACTCTACACGTGTAACTTTTTGCTTTAATATAAAAATTATGTGTTATATAAGGGGGTCAACATTGATCTGGGGAGTTTGTTTATTATTTCCAATTATAAATTGCAGGCTATGTTGTGTTTGCCGTTGATACGCATATTCAAATTAGATCATTTATTCACTTAAATACGACATGAGAAGAATCCGTGAAGAATCAAAATTGGTAGTAAACAAGAATCGAATTGAGCTCCCTTAGAATTCTTTAACATTTCTACAAACGCAGCCTTATCTAAGAGACGAAGAAAACAAATTGAAACTTTTTAAATTGAATTTATTGTAAAGCAGTTGCTTACAAAGTTACAAATCCTAGAGAAAAGTGTAATAAACCAAGCTTTATTTTTATTTATGTCATTTTATAACTCTCTTTAGGGTCATTGTTTTACTTAAATTTGTGCTACGAATTTAACTTTAAAAATATTAATTGTCGGTTTGTTTATTTTGTGATTTTTATATCATTCCATAATCGGAATGATAAAGATAAGTTTAAATATTTTTAGTCGTTTATGGCTGATGAAAGAAAATAAATCACTATTTTTCTTAGTTTTTCTTTCCTAAGTTTTCGATATATCATATCACTATTTGATATATCGAAAACTTATTTTAATCTTAAGTATGTCATGTACAACTTGAAAAACTTTCACTGTTCGTTTTGGAAAAAATAAACAATAAAATTACTTTGTTTTATTTCTTTGGACCGGACTGTCAGTGCTGCCCAAATGGAATTAGCAGATTTCATGGGTTTCAAATGGCAGAGCGTAGAGATTGCCTGATTAAGTTAGTCCAGCTTAAATGGGGAGTTTTGACTGCTTGGTTTCCCAGGACTTGACCTTAAACCAGACCTGGTAGCCGGATTACAGGAGACGCCATGCTCACTGGGAAGTCAGGACGCAAAGTTTACCTAGCCTAGTATATCATGGAACAGCTTCACTGAAAGTGTCTTGAACATAGGAGACAGTCAGAATTCAACTTTATTCTCTTTGATGTTTTAAGTTTTTTGTATAAGACAAACTCGGTTGTCGTCAACAAGCCTTTTTTTTTGTTTCGGTGGGGGAAATCTTCCGGTATTCAATATGCCCTGCCTCTGGGGGGAGGACAGGGGTATGTGGGATTCCTATCCACTACCCCCCCCCCCGGTTGTCGCCCTCTGCGCTAAACGGGGGACCGCGGTATCTCTGCTATTTTTTTTTCGATAGCCCGTCCCGGGTTATGCTTGGATACGCTACCCCCGACACCCTCGTGGTGCTATCACGATAGTTCGAGACCATATCGAACCATCGTCCGCCTCAGAGTCGCCGAAGCTAGTGGGAGTTTAGGGCCTCCAACAAGCCTAGTCTGATGTTTCTCCAAACTAATGCCTTCCACGAAGAATCCATCCTTTCTATTCTTCCTCATCTCTTTTTAAGTAAAGACATCCTAGTATAGCTTGCGTGTTCTAAAAGAAATAAAAGACTGTTGTACATAGCAAACTGCGGAGGTGTTATATACGGAGTGCTTAGTACATAAAGTTACGTTTGAACTGGGTCGCAATTTTGCAGATTTCTATTTAGAATGCCACAAAAAGCCTCTTAGCTATGTTTATTTCACACATGATACGGTTTAGTCACCTTAAACAATAAATTGACGTAAAATAAATATTTTAGAAAGAATAGAATGATTTATCTCATTCCGTCCTAAACTAATATATAGCCATCTCGAAAAACTAAGAATTTAGAAAAAAAAAACATTTGAATGGCATTATAAATAAAAAAAAATGTTTTTTAAACATGTTAACTTAGTTTTTAACATGCAAAAAGCAGGTAAAATGACATTAAGATTGATTTTAAATGTATTCACTTTTTAAGTATAGATGGCGCTAATATAAATAAAAATATTTCGTTTACACATAATCATGTAAATTATATACGACAGAGGCCAAAATAAACCAAAAAATATAACCTTTATTACATGAAAATATTCATAAAAATCCTTAATAGTTGAAATTGATAAATGGAGAAAATGAAGACGTTTGTATAAATAATCATTAGTGGATAATTTAAAAAAATTTCAATAAATTTAAGATTAAATATGGAGACGTGCACAACGCAGTAAAAAAATAACAGTTGACAAATATATAAATGAAATTTGCCTACGTCTCGAAATATAAAATGAATTATAATACAAATTATAATTGTTGAAAATAATTACAAATTGTAATCTGGCGTTTCGTAACGTCTTTATTATTTTATAATTGGCAACACCAATTACTGACGCCAGAAGAAAAGAACATCTTTGTCGTCCCTTGACTTGCTAGATTTAATAACTCACGCCTGTACTTCTAACAATATATGTATAAATCAACAATGGTATTTTTACTACCAACATCATTTTCACTAGGGAATTTACTTAAGAACAGGTTCCCCAAACAAATTTGTATATGACACTCATTACTTAATAAAATAAAATATTTAATTTTAATATTTGATTGTAATTTTTAAACTTTTTGTTGTTTGATTTAAAGATGGCGCATTAGGTGCATTTCAAACTCAAATGTTGTAGGAGTTTATCGGTAAATGTGTAGATGGCGCTTATTTATGCTATAAATGACCAGCATTTCTGAAACTACGTTTATGCGAAATCATTCTGGTGTTCCGCGAAATTTACGTGCATTTTTTTATTTAAGAAAGTTACGTAATAAAAATAAAATATTAGCGGCACAACAAAATTTCACTTTCTAATCCTGATAATAGGTGTGAGTGCGACAGTCCGACGTATTTTAAAACAATTTTTGGTTTTTGAAACAGCCGCTCTGGTACTCTCACGAGATATCCCTATATCGGCGATTCTCGAGATCAAGTCTTTACTGATTATTACATTACGAGAATTTCGTTGTAATAGATATTTGCTAGTGTGGCTTGATGCCGAATCTGATATAAGAATTCAACTTTCATGAATGAAGTCTAGGTATGAAAAAAAAATGTAAAAAGCAATATCACTCATCCCATTAAAATTAAAATTTAAAAGTAAATTAAAATTTTCTCTAGAATTTTTGTGCTTATTTTGTCATATAAGTACTTTTATATTTATTTATGTATTTCATCTACTGAATGTCACATTAAAAGCATAGTATTTTAAAAACCAGGGGTTCTACTACAAAAGTGTCTACTTGAAACGGTTCTAAATATTTAAAAAAGATTAGGAAGCGCTGACATATATGAAAATGGTAGCGTGATTATGATGTATATTGTAAATATAGATGGCGCTAAAGACAAATAAAATAAAAATGCACTTCCTTCGAAAGTAATCTGGTAAATCGTACAGACTGATAACACAAAGACAAAAAGATTGTTAAATATGAAATATAATATTTTTTATATGTAAATTTTCACAACTAGCTTTAATTGTTGGAATGAATTCTAAAGTTTATTTATAATGTTTCATAAAGTTAGTTTTAAATAAAAACCTGAAATATGTAAGCACGTAACTAAATAAAAAAAATAGAAAATGAGACAGAACAAGAATCATGAAAATAATAAAAAAATAAAAGGGCTCTAATAAGGGAAATGTAAATTAAGTGCGATATATATAGTAAGAAAATATAATAGAATTAGGAATACACCAATATCTCGCTTTGCGTCGTTTCGTTTTGCGTTTTTTTTGAAGTTGCGTCGCTGCTTAATTAGCACTAATTTTCACTGTGCGTCGTTAGATTTTCGAGGTTGCGTTGTTTTGAGTTCGAGTCTTTAATTTTTTTTAATTTTATTTTTCTCTAAGAGATGGCAACACTTTTGTTTCTAATAGCGCCATGCCATCAAAACTCGGGGATTCCCTTTCTAATGGAGTTTTCACGAATTTTCATGGCATGATCTGAATATCAACTTCAGGTTAGTCTCTACAAAAAGATAAACTTGTTTTACCATATTTAATGGAATCAGGCGTTACTTTGCGGAAGTCCAACCTAAGTAAGAAAAGGACCAATATTTAGCCACTTCCGCACATGCAGTGGTAGTCGTGCAACAGAGTGCACCGCTCGCCAGCCCGCTGATAAATGCAAACACAGGGAAACACAAACACTGTGTTTGACACTAATCGGTGTAACATAACTCCTGAAGATGCCCCGTGGAGGGGTGAAATACGTGTTGAGTGATTTGACGGTGGCAGTTGTGTAATTCGCATTGTTTGCCGCATACGCATTTATGAGCGGGCTGGCGAGCGGTGCACTTTGTTGCACGACTACCACTGCATGTGCGGAAGTGGCTAAATATTGATCCTTTTCTTACAATAACTCCTTTGCAAGCAACGATGCAGATTTGTTTTTACACTAGGACCAAAGATCGTCGTGATCAATCTTACGCTGCCTGAATCCACAAACTTTCTATGATTTTAATAATGTATATAAAATTTTCCATTAAACATAACGCTGTGAAAATCGACGTTTTTGCTAATAGACGCCCACTGCAAGATATAGGCTTTCCTCCAAAGATATCTATGTGGGAATATACCATGTTCACACTTTGCAGAAGGGCTGATGATCGTAGTGCAGTATTCTAGAGGACACGCGCAGAGGACGCTGCTATCAATATTCTGGAAACTAGTTTGTGAATAGTGGTAATTATAAATAATTAATACACAAAGTGAATTACGTGAGATTGTATATCAAGAATCGAACCCGCGATTTACCACTGAATAATAATGTAATAAATTTAACAAGAACTTTGTTCAAATACTTGTAAATAATCACGATATATTGTGAAGGATTTATAAGTGATAAAGTTTCATCTTGGAGTTGGTGATCAAACGAGGAAAAGCAGGATAGAGAGCCATCGTGGCATTTTTAACCTTCCTATACCCGCGCGTTTGTCTGAGAGACCGACAGAATGATTTTTCGTTTTTAAATATAGAAATAAAAATGCTCGTTTAATGAACTTTCTAGTACTTGATTAATTTAATACGACCTTGAAATTGACGTGACTTGTGACCTTGAGTGGGGGCCACTTTTGAGTGAACTGAGGGTCATTCGGGTACACGTGTTATTGTTTTTGGTGAGTAATATTTTTTATTTTTCATGATTTTCGTAGATTTATTTTTTTTTGCAAAAAATGTTTGCTGTCACCTTCTTACAATGTTACAATTATTGACGGACCTGTTATTGGTTACGTGTGGAGCGATGTTTTATGTGCAATAAACTGACACTAACAGAAGCCGGTCAAGGTTAGAAGCTGCGTTCAAATTGCAAAACGAGTGTGACGAGCGTTTAAATCTTTTAACGATTATTCAGGACAAAAATGTTTATTGTGATTTTTTTCCTTATAAACATTACTTTGTTACTTTTAATGAAATACAATGATTGCTTTTTTAACACGTTCACTGCGGGCCCAATTTTGAAGAACTTTCAGCTGGTGCGGCTGAGGTCGAATCAGCCTCAAGCTGAACTTCCTAGTAGTGCGGTTGAGGCCTTTTCTGCCTCATGTTTCAATCATTTTTTTTACAATAGTGAGTCAATGCTTGGCAGACATAAAGAAAGCTATATTTGTCTTTGTCATACCTCATACGGTTGAGTGTAAACAGCCGTCGCACTAGAGAGAAAACACGAGTTTTACGCGCCGCACCAGTGCAAAGTCTACCATGAGGCTGAATCGGCCTCAAGCCGCAGTGAACGTGTTAAATATTAAGAATAATGCTATGAGAGCTCTATTTAAAATAAATTAGATTATATTTAAGATTGTGTGAGATCCGTAGACAAATGAAAGAAACCTGGTTTCGTACGGATTGGCAAAATGATGTGTCAGCGGGCAGATAAAAGCACAAAACAGACGTCCACTTGGACCTTAAGATCTTGGAGGAGACCTTGGCTTGGCAAGATGGTAGCACATTCACCAACAATGTGGACATATAACTTGTTGCACTAAATGCAGGTCGCTTCCGACCTTTTGGAATTATAAAGAACATTAATATTGGTGACAGATCACCTAAAACTATTAGGTTTTTTTTATGGCTCCCCGTTTTAGGGACTTTTCGTTCCCCTCTGCTATTTGTGAGGCAGGGATGTCTCAAAGTGGGTAAACTATTTTTTTTATTATATCCTATTATTTCATTTTCTCCTTTCATCCTTCGCAATCTATATATCGCCATTTCCTTCTGTGCTTCACTATCTTTATTACTTTATTACACTATCTTCACATTTAAATACTCTTCCATGTCATAACCTTTTTCCCCTCATCTTTGTTTCTAGAGCAAAGTTGTATTATCACAGTTTTAACTCAATTATTTCTAGTTTTATTTTTATAAAAATATATCTATTTTATTATCTTTTCATGAGTAGCTTGGGATATTGCTCTACCCTTTTGACTTACTTTGGGTAAACTGTTCGGTAATACGCCAACATTGAATTTCAACTTTGGGTCAATTATTGTGTCCAAAGCTAAAATTGCTGCAAAAAATCTGGGTATTCTAGAAAAATATTGGCAGTATCACCTCAGGACAACTCTTAAGTCTGGATAAATAAAACTAGATAACTAAATGTGTTGCCATATGCAAACCTCGACATCTGCTTGATAAATTTAACTAAGTTTTACCTTAAAAGATGAATAAACTTGTGATCATATCATCTCCCTCACTTGATGAACCCATATCATGCTATTGCATATATATGGCAAAAAAAAATCGCTAAGAAACAATGCATTATGTCATCGATCAATCGAGACGCAAAATATTTTTTAAAATGGTTTGGACTGAGCCAAATTTTGATGAACAGACCACTGGTAAATGTTATAGACAGCCAAACAAACTAGGAAAAAAAAACCATAATAAACCATGTCAAATTCAGTCAAAATAATTTTATCATATACGATCATTACAATCATCTATGATCGTAAGTTTAAACTTGAGATATTTCAAATTTTTTGATGATTGTTTTAACCTAACAAAACATTTTTGTAACCATAATATTAGAACAATTAATTTCCAAACATATTTATGATAATATACTCCGATATAGATTACTAAGCCTTTTGGTAGAACCTCAATAAATTTATTGATATTACCGCGTCGGTTGGTTATTAAAACATATAAAAACATTTAAAAAACTTTTAAGTTAAACGGTTATTAATACCCGTATTGTGGTGGTTGTGGAAAAATATGTACCTAGTCCCCCATATTGGAACGGCGTCCATCTTGAATTTTAAATTTTGACATAATCATCGTGTTTTACTAGTGTAGCCCTTTCATTTGATACCCATATTGAGGGAGTTAAGGAAAAATATGTAATCCGACATTTTGTATCGGCGGCCATCTTAGACTTATAATGTTATTGATTTTATTATATTGTATCGTCATCTAAATTAAATGTGTGTACCAAATTTCAGTTCAATCTGACTACGGGAAGGTGCTTAAATATCAATTTCTAATTTTGACCCAAGTAAACAATTTTCCGTACGGGTCGAACTAAATAAAACCGTTTAAAAATGTTAACAAGCTACGTAATCAACTCCGACCCACAAGTTTTACACCGTTGATCTACTAACAGTTTCAATATTATTTATATTAGTATTGTTAAAAGAATAGAAACGTAGATTTTTACTCGTTAATCCCAGCAGATTACTAGGCTACCATAAACTGTAAAGATTATATTTAATTACAATAACCTGCACTGACCTTGCATGCTTTTATCTTTAAATTAGGGTGAAGCCTTTTACATCATTACGTAGACAATTATAATGATTACTTTAATAGATACAACATTGTATTACAACGTGTGATTTCAAGAGAACGTTGTTATATATGATACAACATAAATGAATTGCAAAAACAATATCCTTATAACATGACTTTATTTATTATCAATATTTCAGTGGTTAGATGCCTTCTTCAAGGCTTTGATCTCCCCAAAAGATCACCAGGATCCCCGGTTTTAGACTACTTTCAACGTAAAACTTTTCACAGCCTTGATTATGTCCTCCATCCATCTTGATAGCTTATCTGTAACGTATCTACTCGTAGTAACCTTGATTATTTTCTACTTCCACCTAGGTAGCCTACCCATGACGCGTCTATTAGTGGTAACCTTGATTATATCCTTCTTCCACCTAGGTAACCTACCCATAATGTATCTACTCGTGGTAACCTTGATTACATTCTCCTTCCACCCAGGTAGCCTACCCATAACGTATCTACTCGTGGTAACCTTGATTACATCCTCCTTCCACCTAGGTAACCTACCCATAATGTATCTACTCGTGGTAACCTTGATTACATTCTCCTTCCACCCAGGTAGCCTACCCATAACGTATCTACTCGTGGTAACCTTGATTACATCCTCCTTCCACCTAGGTAACCTACCCATAATGTATCCACTTGTGATAACCTTGATTATATCCTCCTTCTGCCTAGGTTGCCTACCCATGACGCGTCTACTAGTGGTAACCTTTATTATATTCTCCTTCTACCTAGGTAGCTTACCCATAATGTATCTACTCGTGGTAGCCTTGATTACTTCCTCCTTCTACCTAGGTAGCCTACCCACGACGCATTTATTCGCGGTCGCCGCTCAAGAACCTTTTGGTCTTTGAAGCTTTGAAAGGCTTTGTTAAAGAGAGTCGGGTTATCATCAAAAAATCTACATAAACCATAAAACTCAAACACCATTAGGTTTAATAACGAAATATCTTCATCATCGATTAATATCACCCCTTAAATATGTCCGTTTGGAAGCGACTTGCATCCATCGAAGTCTTTAAAAGTTGACATTGTCCAAAATGTATCGATGATCATACATATTTAGTTATTTACCCTTAAACGGAATAAAACACATTTGATAGTATTATAAATATTTATTATTATATATTTAATTTACTTATACTATATACTATGCCTAAGTAATAACTTAAGATTTAAGTAAACCATTACACTACTCTCGTTCAAAATAACACGAGAGAGAGATGGTTAGAGAAGAGAAAGACTGAAACATTATAAAATAAAGATTATATAATTTAGGATCTGTTTTTAATATAAATTACTATTTAAGACATTTTATTGAATAGTAATACAATAATTTTTTTTCAGTGAATTTAAATAAAGTATTTCCAAGTTCTGCGTATGCAACCGCAGAATATCGTCAAGGTGTTGATAGAATTTAAGTTAAAACAGAATGATTTATTAAGCAAACTCCATACGTGATGATGATTATTTGAACTATTTTTATAGTTCGGTCGGTGGTCACAATGAGATGTGTGGGTTTTGTGATATATTATCATAATTTTACAATTTTAAATCGTCTTTTTATATTTACTAATAATAATTAAAAGGTTTTTATGTAAAAAAATGCAATTTGTATTAAGGCTTGCATTTGGAATGTCGATAAATGCAATGAAACTTAAATATCTAAATTTTTCACATGTTCAATTAGATAAATGATCAATAACATGTCGAAGAAGTTTGACTATTAAAATAAATACTTTTTTTATACATATATACTAAGGTTCGAGAAAGATCGTCATAGCTAACAATATATATCGCGTCAGCCAGTTGTATTATAAAAATGTATTTACTACCTTTACTCAAATTAAATGTATTTATTTGTGAGTATACATTATCTGTATTTTGATGTAACATGAGTTTATAAGATCGAAAAAAAAGAGATGTGGAAAAGTGATATAAGAGACTTTAGATGTAAGAATAAAAGTATACACTTCTGATGTTTGCAATGATTTTCTCTCTTCCTCTTGAACTCATATTTTCTCACTCTCCTCCCGGATTTCCGACATTGTCTTTGTGTTTGGTACAATTTAGTCTCTGCCTTTATTTTTCACTAATTACATTTTCTTTCAAATTTTCTTTACCTAAATTATGTAATTATTTACTCGGGAAAGGAGAATTCTTCCAAATCTCAAATTAACTAATATTACTTCTTTCCCTTCATAATAAAGATTTCTTTTTCTTTGAAAAAGAAAATTTAAGTCCATATATCTATTTTGACACTGTTATTCTAATTTCGTTTTGTCTATTTCCAGCGATTCTAGATTTTGACGATTATTATCCTTCGACGATTTCTTCATTTGTCTCTTATAACTTTGGCGGTAGAAGTTTAAGAAGAGAACGAGGAAGAAAGTCGTATTGCAAGCGACGAACGTTGCAACTCCTTTTGCTGGAGGACATTCTGAATTCCTCACTGCGAATATATACTGTACTATCATGCAAACAAATTGCACCTGGAACAGAAGAATGTAGAACAATGTGATTATTGTAGAAGAAATGGTAATGCAATAGGTCATGGGTTTCAAATGGGGTCCTTTGGGCCCCCTACTGGAAATCTATGTATGAAAGCAGTAACGGTGGCTAAAACAAAGGGAATAGTAGAATATCCAGCTTGTAAAGGATAAAATGCATAAACAGATTAAAACTTTGAAATTATTTTAAAAATACTTTGAAAACCTGATTATTAAAAAGTAAACTAAAATGATATTAGGGTCAATGAGTCCAGTAGGTAGGTAGGAGCGACGATACAGTAAAAAAAGTCGCAAGAAATAGCTTAATGCGGATAGCGTTATGCTAGTTATCGTGGCGAGCTTTAGGGGAGGTAAATGCCTTGCAGTGGTGATGTTTGGACGAGGTTTATGCTTTGCAGTGACGATCTTTGGCGGGATTTATGCCTTGCAGTGGCGATCTATCGGAGAGACAGTTATACCACTTATCTGTGAAGACGCACGTTACATGATAAGCCAATTAAATGCCGGGTACTATATATCTCATAGCACTCATCATAGATTCGAAACATTATAACACACTTACTAATTGTAATAGTATGAGAAAAAGAATTTAACGAAGCAAAAACAAAAATGTAAATTAAAAAAAAATTGAAATGTGAAATTGTTTAACAAACAAAAGCAAATCGAAGTGGCTAAATATTGGTCCTTTTCTTACTTAGGATGGACTTCCGCGAGGTAACGCCTGATTCCATTAAATAAATGAAATATAAAAGTTGTACTCTAAAGATGAAGGCGAAGTAAGGAAAGTGACGTAAGTAAAGAAAATAAAGTATGAAAAGGAATAGAAAAGAATGTGGACGAATAAATGAAAGGTGAAATTAAAAAAGTCAGTGAAAAATTTATTGAATGTACGAGAGGTCCCCCAAAAAGGGGGGGCCCTAAAAAAATACTCACCAGTTGGAATTTCGTCATGTATTTCTTCCAAAAGAGGTATTTAGCGACCTGAGGCCCCAGCGCTGCTAAACCGTAGTAAGTATACATGAAAACATGAACGAGAGAATTCAGGAATCCGATGAATAATAGAGTGTGGGAAGGCCAGTACTTCATGAACGCCCACGTTCCAATCATCATGATGGAATGATGGTATAGATGAAGGAATGTGATCTGATTATCCTTCTTCCTCAGCACGAAGAACACGGTATCGAGGAGTTCAGTTACCTTCGCCGCGAAATATATCCAAATGCCAAACAGAACCTGAAATCAAATTACTTATTTACACTGTGACTCATATGACAAAATAGTAAAGTCATCAAAAATTGAACGATCAAAATAAACCTTATTTAAATTATTGTAGTTAGAATAACTTCTTGATGCGAGATAGAATCAGAAATACAAAGACCTGAAGAAGATATTGCTTATCTGAACTAGCAGTGGGCATAGCATATGACTTGTGCAAAGGTTGTTGGGGCCAAAAGTTTCTTGAATGGCGAACAACCAAGTCCTCCTCTTGGTGGACCGACGACATGGCCAAGGTTGTTGGAAGTCTCTGGATGCGAGCAGTTCAAGACCAGTCAACGGTCATCTTGGGGGGAGGTCGATACCTTGCAGTGGGCGTCTATCGGCTGATGAAGACGACTATATCTTTGCTCATCAAACAATTATTTTTTATCGCAGCTATTAATAATGTCCGCATCTTTTTTTCATGACAGTCGTCCACTGGAAGGCATAGGGATACCTCAAAGATGGCCACTATGACTAGTCCAGCGCTTCCAGCATACAGCGACATCACTTAAACTTAACTATGTTGTAGGTCCAGCTAGTGGAAGACTAATTCACACCGTCTGTTGGCCCCAGGTCGTCGTCCTAGAAACTTTTGTTTGTTTTTGTCCCAACAACCTTCGGTTGCACACCTGCCCACTGTCACATCAGACAAGTAATTTCTTCTGCGACTTCTTCTGCGGATCTCCTCTTTTCAGATTCGATCTCGCAGTGAGAAGGCTCGTGGAAGCCAGTTGAGAACCTTTCGGTCCCAACTACGATGACAGTTGTCCAAAATGTCCGGATAAACACATATTTTAATCATAAATTCATTCAACTGAAGTTGCAGGTTATATTATATATGAAAAACTAGCACCACACTAGATACCACAGTATCTGAAGCAATATATAGCCGAAGCCACAGATGTAGTAACATAGTCCGCAGCAAACTTTTCAAAAGCTGTCACAATCCTTAGTCATGAGAGATATGACATATTAAAAAACTGGATTAATGATACAACGAACACTTACATCCTTTCTGTACTCAGGATCTTGCATGTAGCATTTCTTTGGAGCAAGGCCCATTTCCAGTAAGTGTCGGAAGTACTGAAAAAGAAATTACGAATATATATTACTAGGTAGGCGAAGATAAAGATTTCTCCGGTCCTGCACTCTCGTCAGAGTGGTTTTGGTCATGGCCCTGTCCATTCTGGGGGCCTAGCCGTAGCTCCATATTTGAAGAAGTGTGAGCACTCATTTACTGATTTATTACTGACAGTTTTGTTTGTCTGTCCATCTTGTTGGAGGGCCTCCATGAGGTCTCTCGCCTTCCACTTTACCTTGCAGTACCAAACGTTCCACTGAGTCCTCATTACAGGTGACATGTGCAAATAACTATAGGATACTTATTTAAACAGTCGAAGATAACCTTTCTTCTATGTTTAATGGAATCAGGCGTTACCTCGCGGAAGTCCATCCTAAGTAAGAAAAGGACCAATATTTAGCCACTTCCGCACATGCAGTCGTGCAATAAAATGCACCGCCCGCCAGCCCGCTGATAAATGCGTATGCGGCAAACAATGCGAATCACACAACCGCCACCGCCAAATCACTCAACACGTGTTTCACCCCTCCACGGGGCATCTTCAGGAGTTATGTTACACCGATTAGTGTCAAACACAGAGTCACAGAGGCACATTGGCGGTGCATTTCATTGCACGACTACCACTGCATGTGCGGAAGTGGCTAAATATTGGTCCTTTTCTTACTTTCTTCTATGTTGACTTCCTTGAGGATCGAAACGTGGGTTCGGTGCGATGTCTACGGGATTCTTAGCATCCGTCTCCAACACCACATCCCTAATGGCTTCAATATTCAAAATCCTCGGTATTTAAATATACAGAATGATTAGTTATAGGTGTAAAATCTTAAAAGATGGTTAAGGTGTAGTTCATTTACTGTCATTCATGTATGATCTTAAAAATCAAAACTTTTAGAAATTATAAATAGCATATTGATAATATGGTATGGTTAAATAAGATTTATTATTATAATTAATTATTATTTACTATCTATCCCTGCAGATTCATATACTGCCAGACGTTATTAGACTGAAGCATTGTTATAGAAAAAAAATGTTTAGGATATTTCAGAGTGATCACTTTAAACCAGATAATTGGAAATAGGTGGAAAGGCTTTAAAACTTTTTGTTGAAAAATTTTTACTAGTATAATAAATCATTCTGTATATCCCAGAATTCTTAAATATTTTTTTAATATAATTCTCTCCTCAAATAATTCTATCCTGATTGAACCCTGTGACTATGATATGATTTAATTTGTGCTTTAAAAAAAAATCATTGATGATATTGATGTCATAAAATAAGTCACTGCAATTAAAATTTTCTTATACATTATTATTTCAAATTATCGTTAAATGCTACGATGTTAAACTCAGAATAGATTAGCATAAAATCATTCTAATATTTAAAGATATATTAGATGTTCCAGGGTATGTTGTGTGTGTTGACGGTGATGACATACGGATCAGAGACTTGGTCACTTATCGGCCTCATATGAAGGCTCTAGTTCACCTAGAGAGCAATGGAGATGGCTATGCTGGGAGTTTCACTACGAGATCGAATGAGGAGGAGAGAAATGTGGAGATCTGAAGTGGCACTGCCACTTCGGACGGGGCACATCATCGGGGGGGGGGGGGTAATTGTTCCCCACTACATGGATCGACGTCATAGGTCGTGGGAAGGCGCTGCATGCGAGCAGCGCATGTTGTTATATTATTTCTATTGAAGTTTTTGTTGCTAGTCATTTTGGCTTTGTGCAGCTTCATCGATATTGAGCTTAAAAAAATTACGATGGGCGATCGTATCCTAGTTGTTTTTTTTTTGACCCCCGCTATTAGGAGCCTCTGGTACCCCTATTTTGTTTGAGACAGGGACTTTATTTACAAATAATTTTGTCAGGGTTTTATCTTTATCTTCTAGTTACATCGAAGACGTTTGCACGAAGAGGGACTATATCTGCGTAGGTGTATAATGAATAGTGCTGTTAAGGTTAGGTAAGGGAAGCGAGGATTAATTTGCAGTCGGGAGCGATGCTAGCCGCGCGAGTGTCGTGAAATGTTAGGCTTATCGCGCCCGACGGGGGCTCGGTTTGCTGAACACATACTTAAACATACATACATACGTATGTATATTTAAGTATGTATGTCTATGTATGTTTATGTATATTTATGTTCATTTGTTTGTGAATATGTATTTTTTTGTACACGTAAACTACCCTTTATAAGTACTATTATCTTTTCCTTACTATGGTTGTCTGTAAGAGGTTGCCTTGTGTGATAAGACCGCCCATTGTACTTTTCTGTATATTATTATATCTGTATATTATGTATCTTATCGTGTACAATAAACACATAGTCACGCTGTTTCGTGGTTTCGGTTGATCATAATGCTGTTATTTCCGAAGCTGTTAGTGCTACATCCGTATTAATTTCACGGAACGGCATGCACGTCGCACGTGGTGAACCGCTCTACCCGAGTAGAGATGAGTAGTATTATTTTTTTGTATCTTGGAACTACAGCGTGGGCCACTCACCGAGTGGGAAGGGATCCGGATCCTCTCTCGGTTAGCCAACGCTGTAGGCGTCAGAAGACGGGAGGCCGCTACTTAAAACGGATATTGTAGTATTGTGTGTAGTGTTATGTCCTGTTGTGTAGAACGTGGTGTCCTGTGTAGAGTGTCATATGAATCATATAGCTGTTTATGTTGTGTGGTTAGCGCTTGTAGTATCGTGAGTATCTATAGTGTATGTCTGGCCTTTATAGGAAACCTATGCTAGGAGCTAGAAGTAAGTTTTTGGGACGCATCTCGGTCTTTTCTGAGCTGCATGGGAATTATCAAGAAGCGCTCGATATGAGAGGATTTATATGGGAGAAGACCGACGCAAAATAAGTCTATATTTTACACTGTAACTCGAATATAGATAGATTCTACTAGACTGTTTTGTATCGGAAATGCGTTGATCATTGAAATAATATCAGTAAAAAAAGGACCAATACATAGCTAGCGCCAAACACAGAGGGACTAATCGATGTAACATAACTCCTGAAGATGCCCCGTGGAGGGGTGAAACACGTGTTAAGTATTTTTTTTGCTTTTCATTGTTTGCCGCATGCGCATTTATCAGCGGGCTGGCGGGCGGTGGCTGGTGGTTTGTTGCACGACTACCACTGCAGTGGCAGAAGTGGCTATATATTGGTCCTTTTCTTACTTAGGATGGGCTTCCGCAAGGTAACGCCTGATTCCATTAAATAATATCTGTGTTATGAGATTTGAAAATATTCTTCTGTTTGAAAACACTCATCATTGATTCGTTCGACGTCTACTCCTGGGCCTTCCCTATATTTACAATAAGAACGTCTTTCAACGGTGATTAAATATTTGATTTAAATTTATAGAATGACGTTAAATACACTATTGAAATGTTTATTCGAAAGGAGACAAATAGTATAATTGCCATTGTTTAATAATTACAATATTGTCAATTAGATTGGTCTATACATAAACGCAAATAGATTAATAGGTAAAAATAAAGTAATATTACATTACGTACGAATAAAAAAAAAACAAACATAAAAATCGTTAAAATTATTCATAGTATGCACAGATTGAACTCCCTGATCTATTCGTTTCCTGTTTTGTTTTTTTAAAATAGTCATTTTATCGTGTCATTGGTTCGTAATTTTTAACCAGGTTTAGAAATTTGCAGATTCCGCGGGTTTAGGCAATGTGTAGTGGACCCTTAGTCTAGTGGACCCTAAAGCCTTTCTAAAGGTAGCGAAGTTGGAGGATTCTTAGGGGGCCCCGCCTCGAGGTGCTATGTACTGCAATCTTACACACATACACACACACATTTATGTATATATATATATATATATATATTTGTATGTATATATTAGATTTATTTCTTCTTCAAAAAAAGGTAGGTGTAGTTTGTCAATCAGTCCTCTTTCATCTAAATTATTTTTACTCCTTTTCAGCTACGCAATATAATATCTTTATATAAGTAAATAATGATGTCTTTATGTATGTATTTGAATATTTATTATTATTAATGTTTCCTATAACAGTTACATGTCAATTCTTTAGACGGTTTTATGACACGGCGAACGGCCAGGTGACATAGACAATGTAATCTTTTTGTGTCCACAGATAAAATATAAATAGCCAAATATTTAAAAAAAGAGTTTTAATAGTTTAAAAAGAGACTAAAATAAGTTATGCTTATGCAGCAGTGTGAAATGCAAAAACGTGGGCAAAAAAAATTTTTTTTGGTAACATTAAATGTAAAAATAAAGGCAAGGACGCTTATGTCTGTGGAATATATCTTATAATAATTAAAAAAAAAATTAAAATGATCCTTGACAAAAATGTCGCTTGATTGTTTTGTTTTTTATTTAGGTTATATCTGAAAGAGTGTATGTATATAAATCTAAATTGTTAAACTTTTAAAAGATGCCTTGTAGTGGAGTTTCTTCCTGTTTCTTTCCCATATATTACCGAAGCAGAGTAGAGTCAAAAAATGTGTTCTTTAAGAGTCTTGTAAATGATTCCAATTTTAAATCGCATAAACGGATACTCTGCAGTGATATTTATTTGGTGTAAAAATCCAAAGACTCTCTACATTTATATCTCGACATATAATTATATTTTATTTGCGGGAACTGAATTTTAATTCAACAGTAAAAAACAATAATCAAAGGTGTGATAATTATTAAGAATAATAATATAGCAAAATTAAATTTATTATTTTTTGCAGGTCGAAACGCTGTTTCGTGAATTTATATTACATCTAGACAAAAACAATTCACGTGAGCTCATTACGAGTAAAGCTCTCACAAAGATAATTAACAAGTATATATTTACATTGGAATTTTACATGTGTAAGTTAAAGATACGAAAGTAAATATAAATCGAAACATAAATTTTTTTTGAAAAATGTCGAGGAGATGCGGAGAATAATCAAAAACACAAATGCACCTCGAAGAATTACCCGTCTGAAATGGCAGTGACACGTATGTGGCCGTAGGGCATGAAAGGTAGACTCAAGAAGGCTTCTAGGTTGGCCAATGACATAGTTAAGGTTGCTGAAATTCGTGGCCAATCGAGGCGAATTTTAATTTAGGCCTATACCCAGCATTGGGCAACTATCCGCTTAAAAGAAGAAGAATTGAATAGTTAATTAAATAATAAAAAAATGTTTGAAATTACTTACCTTTTGTACCATATATATAGATAATATGACTTGTATTCCATTATATAGAAGTAATATTATATTTAGTTTAAATGGTTCACGTTTTGTCATCAGCGTCGGTCCAATTTTCAAGACGAACACTAAATATGTAGCTAATATGATCAACACTGGACCTAGAGTGTTCATCAGGGGTAGATTGTTGATTTCATCATCTGAAAAACGAAAACATCATTATTAATTCGCTTCATATAAGTATCAATGTTATCTGAACCAACAGACATCTTGTCTACACATAAACTTAGTATGTATTTATACAACTTTATATTATTTAATAAATATAAAGTTTTATAAATACATAAATAATATTGTTTTGTTTATTTATCGCTTCTTAAATAAATAATTTTGATACTTTTGAAACAACGGATCAGACGATGTAAAAATCATGTTTTTTTAAATTGATGCTATAAACATTAAACGAATACACGTGTGTTTTATTAATCTGCATTTTTAATGCGTTTATAGGATATTTTTTTATTAAATCCTTTTGTAAAATATTAGGAAAACTATATAAAGCAATAAATAAAAGCTCCAAAATTTCAAGTTACATTGTAACCGAAGAAAAGAAAGATATATCCCCATTAGATAAAACATTGAAAGTTTGAACAGATCTCATATTGATCGTCCCCTTTTATTAAAATTTATTTTATTTTTTTATTCTCCTTCGCAAGATGTTACAGTTGTGGAGAAGAAATAGGAAGAAACTCTACGACAACCCATCTTTTAATATAGTTTAAGAAAGGTTTATACATATACACTATATCAGATATAGCCTAAATGAAATCAAAATCAAGCGACATCACTGCCAAGGATTCGTGTCGTTCAATATTGGCTTATTGATTAATAAGCCTTTTCCGATAATTTATTTTCAAGGTGATCTAATAATGTTTTGTTGCATTTTATTAAAAAATCTAATTCCGTGTATTACAAATGTATTTGAGACTTTTTGCAGTCGAAACTTTGGAAAAGTCAGTTTTTTATGGTTCCTTGTAAATACACTATGGACCCCTGTTTTTTAACTAATTATTGCAAATTTGGCATAAATATAGTGTACACACACACACGCACGCACACACACACATGCGCGCACACACACACGCGCGCGCGCACGCACACACAAACACACATAACATAGACTATTGTATTGGTATACCTGGTATTTTATCCCCTGGAGGTCGTTGTACGTGAGATCCCGGGATCTTTTTATTCACTTATTTGTTTAATAATATAAAAAAAAGAACAATAGAAAGACGACATTGATCCAATCGATCGAACATAATTGAATGCAATGTCACGCTCTCTGCCTTGCGCACGAGTTTGAGACAATTAGGTCTGTTTAAGTTTTAAATATGGAACAAAAGTTGGAGATCAGGGTTAATTGCTAAAGGACGTTAACACGACGAACCGCTTTTGGTGCATTGCTTATTTTTAGAGGTCAAAAAATCTGATACAGTACAAACGACCTACAAGTATAGGCTTAAGATGACGTGAAATTCACTTGAAAACCTTAGTCGTTCAACTTTCTATCGTACTTGATCCGAATTATTTTAAAAATATAAACAAAATATTAACACGCGTCTTTCCGCAAGGTTCTCTGATATTCCTAGAAGGTACTTTAAATTAAAACTCGCTTATAAATAATTTACTTCCATTACTCTAAGTTTTTGCAATAGTATGTAATACATATCTAAAATACCACAATATTTGAAGACGAAGGTCTTTGAATGTGTGTTGCTGGTGATGACATACGGATTTGAGATGTAATCACTTACGGGCCTCATAAGAAGACTAAAGGTTACCCAGAGACCAATGAAGAGAGCTATGCTCGGAGTTCCGCCACGAATGACGAAGATCAAACGTATTTCGAACGCCATTTCAGCCTACCGCGTGCTCCGCAGTGTAGAGATGGATACGGTCTTGGCCCAGCTCTTCACGGGTCACGGGGGGTTCTCTGAGTACCTTCACAGGTTCAAGCTCAAGGAGGACCCCTCGTGCTTCTGTGAATCGGGCGTGGGCCAGACCGTGGTCCACCTTGTGGCCCACTGTCCGACGTTCGGAAGACTGCGCGCAGATTCCGAATGCCGGATGGGCAAAAAGATAGAGGAAAGGAATATCTCGGCCATCATGCAAGACGAAGGGGGAGAGAGAATGCTTCCTCAGCTACTGCAGGAAGGTGGTAATAAATGCAATAGGTAAAAATAAAACGAACTTTAAAAATAATATAGAAATAAAAGGAATATAGTAGTACCAAAAATTACAGAGATAATTACAGAGAAAATACGTGTCTATTTGAACAATAAATAAATAATGTTGCAAAATAAAATAGTAAGGAAACCTAAAATGTAGTGGTTGAGGATGAATGTATGGCTAATGGAATGAAAGAGAAAGACTGGGAAAATTGTAGAATGAAAGAAACAGTACGACAGATAAGATGATATATGAAAGAGAAGAATGATAATAATAAAAAAATATGAATAAATTACTAGAATTAAAAAGTCCCTGTCCCACACGAGATAGGGGAACGAGAGGTCCCCAACAGCGGGGATCATTAAAAACAAAAAAAAAACGTATTTCGAAGAATTGTTCGTGTGAAGTGGAACTAAACGTGGCACATCGACTGCCTTTGGGGTCGAAAAGTTTTCGAACTGCGACCACGAGGTAGACCACGGTAGACGCGGATAGATAGGCCATCCACTAAATTGACCGACTACATAATTAAAGTCGTAATATACGGGCAGCGTAGAACCGGTCATCCTAGCGAATTTTGGGGGAAGTTACCTTATGGTAGACGTCATCAGATGAATAAAGGTCAATATAACAGATGTGACGTGGAAAAACGTTTATTGAATAATCAACATAATTTGTGCCCGGAAAATGAATAATGCGCCTACGAGCGCATCGTTCTCTAGTTCAAATCCGACTCACTCTGCCAAGGCGCAAGCAAGAGCGCGTATAGTGCACGCCGTGCGAGTGAGCGAGACGAGTGGGCGAGACGAGCAAACGCTTGATCGTTGTGACGACGTCCGCGGGAACTTTCGCATATGGCATCTTTTTATGTAGCAATATTATTACACAGAATAATAAACTAGTATATCGAACTTGTACAACACTGTGACGACCAAAAGCTGACTCAGCTTATTGAGGCTCATTAAACAAGATACTGCAACAACGCTGTTCCGTGAGAACCTTTTTGATGAGCTTGCGCCACACGGCAGTACATTCAATTTGAAATATTTTTATTTATTTTTTATTTATTTAATATTCTTTATTGTACACGATAAGATACATAATATACAGAAAAGTACAATGGGCGGTCTTATCACTCAAGGCAATCTCTTACAGACAACCATAGTAAGGAAAAGATAATAGTACTTATAAAGGGTAGTTCACGTGTACAAAAAAAGCACATATTCACAAACAAATGAACATAAATATACATAAACATACATACATACGTATATAACATATATACTTATAATAAAAATTATTCCATCTAAATATTTTGTTATTCTATCTTTGTTGTAGTGTACGCAATATAAGATATATAGCTTGCTGCATATATATATCTTTGAATGTATAAATACGAGTAAATTATTATCAAAATATTCTTTATTTAATCTAAAACTAATCGTCAACATAAAATGTAGGCATTGTTGTCCCTACAGGAAGCTACCGTCGGCTCGGAAGGCAGTTCTGCTGAGAGCCGGCGAGAAACTCAACAGCTCTTTACAAATATAGTTTTATAAAGAGTGCGCGACAATAATTTGCTTCCTGAGTGAGCATCAACATTTAATTCCACGCATTAACATCAGTATAGTATTCTTGGATATATATATATATATATATTTTTTTAAATTAAATTTCGTTAAATATTTGGTTTTAAATCGCTCCTAAGAGATATCTGATAATGATTATAAATTTTTATTGCACATACGTATAATTTATGCCATTATAAAATAGTTGTTATAAATAATACATATTAGTAAATAGACAAAGAAGCATTTTGTTATAAACTATCGTAAATGATGATTGTAGGGGTCCGGGTTTCTCAGGGTACTTGTATCGTGACCTAGGCTCATCTAAATTGACCTTCGCAAATACTCAAGAGAGACATGATTGAATAAAACCGAATTAAACATGGTGTTTAGAAATCTTAAAAGAGGTGAATGTATTTGCCGTCAATAAATGTAACATCCTATTTATATCGATTCATGAATTAAAAATTTAGTTTAAGTAATCATATTCGTATTGATAAATAAATAAAAAACAAAAGTGTTCATTTAAAACCACGAAAAGATAAAAAAAAACCTTGCATGGATTAAAAGTATAGACTTACAAGTTTTGGTGTCTCTCAATCAATTCCTACCATTAATGGACAGGGTGCTTACTTACATTATAATTTTTCAAATAAATTCCTTTTCTTTTCACACTTATCTTTCCTTCTTTCCTCTAGTTTCTTTCACGATATCTTTAATTCTTACCATACTTTGCCTCACTTCCTTCGCTTTCCGACCAGAGTTATACAATTATCATGTTTATTATTTTTATCATTTGTTTAGCAAGTTATCTCTCTTGTTTATTATTTTCATTATTCTTGCTCCTTTTTATTTATTCATTTACTTTTTGCTTTTTTGTTACTTTTATTATCTTTTGAAGAACTCCAAAAAGGTCTGGCAACACTATCTTTCTTCATAAGTGAGGCAATGTTCTCCTCCTCTGTTCTCTCTCTAACGGAGACAGGTATTCTGCTCTTACCGCGACAAGTACAGGCAGTCGGTGATCAGATGCACCACGGTCTGGTCCAACGATCCGGATCACAGATCCCAATAATAATCTCTTAAATAAGCTAATAGATTCCGTATGGCAGTTCCTTTGGATCGAAGAAGTAGGAACGGAAGTCACTGGATGTAGACAGTGCAAGGCTGGTCATCGTGTTGATCTTTCGAAGAGAGCGTTGCAGTCTGAATCTCTGAATGCATTTTTGAACAGAGCGAACAATACATTTATTGACAGCAAATGAGATATACCTACACTTATATACATTCACGTATCTAATGAACTTTGGTAACGTAATTTTTAACATGATTAGAACTGAACATGCTTTCTTAGGAACCTCACTGATAGCTTAAATTAGTCAATTGTCATCATTTGTTTTTTATACTGTGTTGTTGTATAATTAAGAACAAAAATAAAATAAATTAAAAAATACCGCCCCTCCTTTGGAATATTGCAGAAACTATATAAAGAGATAAAAGACTATAAAATACAACAATAGACGAAAAATGTAAAGGAAAATAACTGCGATAAAAAAATAAGCGATAAAAATTCTGATATAGATAGAACTTATGAGAATAAACGAAAATAAAAATGAAAAGCAGGAAAATAAGAGAATATAGATAAACAAAATATAAATATAATGCGAAGAAATAAACATGAATGAGCGAGATGAATTGAGGCGGAGAGTGTGAATAATTTATTTATTTATTTAAAACATTTCTTATACAATGCATATATAACGGTGAACTTAATCTCGAAGGAATTCTATAATAGTTATCCGTTAAGCATTGCAAGGATAAAATAATGAAGGTAAGTGAAACAAGTTAATATCAAGAAAGTCAAAACAAAAAAAGAAGTAAAATCAAATTGAGAAGTAAAATAATCACCCAGAAAAAACAACATCCTGTGAATATATTAATGACTACTACTAATGCTACTACTACTAATAATAAAGCTTTATTTCATTCCATACAAGTGACTTAAAATTAGTAATTTCAAATAATAGTTTTGATAATTTTGTACTAAGTTTGTATGGACCCCTGGGTAAAAGCCTCCTACAAAGCTTTCCACTTTTCTCTATCTTTGGCAACTTGGAATCACACATGACCCACCGTAGCCACGATCTCGTCAACCCATCCGGCATTAGGTCTGCCTCTCGTTCTTTTACCTCGTGACAACTTACTAAAGAAATCAATTACTAGATGTACTAAAGGCTTTCAAAAAGGCAGCCTTAAAAATCAGCGAGTATTAAATTGTATAACTTCATAAAATTAGTATTTTTTTTAAAAATAACGCATTACAACAAAAGCCCATGAATCTAAGTTATCATTTAAGATTCATTTTATTGAAAATTTTTACGTGGCAACGTAACTTGAAATGACTCACTCTACTATTATTAGGATAATGTAAAAGAACGTAAAAAAGCCTGTACGAGGTTGTTATAGCTCCTCTAAGATAAAGGCTAGTCAGGAACCCTACTCTTGTTATTCTTCGCCACGAAGAACGTTCCTACACTGCTCGAATCCGGTGACATATCGTAACTTTAACACGTTCACTGCGGGCCCAATTTTGAAGAACTTTCAGCTGGTGCGGCTGAGGTCGAATCAGCCTCAAGCTGAACTTCCTAGTAGTGCGGTTGAGGCCTTTTCTGCCTCATGCTTCAATCATTTTTTTTACAATATTGAGTCAATGCTTCGCAGACATAAAGAAAGCTATATTTGTTTATGTCATACCTCATACGGTTGAGTGTAAACAGCCGCCGCACTAGAGAGAAAACACGAGTTTTACGCGCCGCACCAGTGCAAAGTTTACCTTGAGGCTGAATCGGCCTCAAGCCGCAGTGAACGTTTTAACTATGTTGCCAGTCCACCTAGTCTATTTACACCACTCAAGAACCTTTCATCGACAACAGATGGTCGTTTGCAAAAGCGAAATACCCCGCTCACTGTCACTTAAAACAAGCGATTCTTCGAGCTACCTCAGTGATCTTTATTCTTTATCTCCTGATTTGATCTCGCAGCGAAACTCTAGACATAGCTTTCATTGCTCTTTAGGTGACTTTGAGACATGTCATCAACGGCAACACAGATCAAAGAGCGTCTTCAAACATTGCGGTATATTTGACGATAAGAGGTTTCGGAGGTAATCTTAGGATTAGTATTTATTATGTACACAGCAGTGATAGCTGGCAGTAGACTGAGATATGCAATCGCACATCGCTGGTTCGATTTGTGGAATGAAATCTTATTGCAACTTTTTATAAAGAAGTTTCCAAGAGGATAAACAGCAGAATCCTCTGCTTACTGTGATGTCACACCGCGTATATTTCCTGATAGATATCCATGAGAAAGGTTTATTTCTTGCAGTGGGCGTTTATGGACTGAAACCTCTACGCATACATTATAAAGTATTTTAAATTTAGTGTTATTCATTTTGCTATTTCAATATTTACACACCGGTTTACACTTCGAATTCTAAACATGTGTAAAAATAGATTGTTAGGTATTATTTGTATTCCAAATTTAAACTATAAATATTTTAATTCAATTTATTTTTTTCAATTGTAATGCTTCTGGCCTATACTGGTAGTATAAAGTCTGTGGCGACAGGTGATTTAAAATAATAGATTGTTTTTGGCACAGATCTGAATTTAAATATGTTACTAAAGTTTGAAATATTCAAAACATTTTAATCTTTTTACGTATATGAAACAATATAGTGTGTAATTGTTTTGCATTCTTTGATATTTGTCTTTGTACACCGTAAAAAGGCAACGTTTGAAACTATTTATTAGCGTTCCATAGCGCTAGCGAAGTCTTGGCCTTTGCTTAGTTTCGTCTGATTGTTCGAAATTTGAACTGCTAGTTTGGGCTATTCCAGTAGACTCTAAGACTGCTTGGTTTGCATGAGAAGATTACCATACACATTTTAACCTTTATCCACAGCTGTACGCCTCCATCACTGATTTACAAAAGCATATATTGGAAGCCCTTATTCAACAACCTTTATAAAGTCGCTTAGTTTCTTTCAACTAATGCACTTCTGTAATTTTATTAACGAACAATAGTGATTAGCATAATTGGTTCGATTGGAAAATGAAGTGAAATAATTATTTATTTAATATTCTTTATTGTACACGATAAGATACATAATATACAGAAAAGTACAATGGGCGGTCTTATCACACAAGGCAATCTCTTACAGACAACCATAGTAAGGAAAAGATAAAAGTACTTATAAAGGGTAGTTCACGTGTAAAAAAAATACATATTCACAAACAAATGAACATAAATATACATAGACATACATACTTAAACATACATACATACGTATATAACATATATACTTATAATAAAAAAGGTTTAATACATATTATAAATATAATACAATAATAAATAAAAACATATAACTGACTTCGATATTTAATGGCATCTCATTTAATAATTATTTCACTTTATTTTCTTTATTTGCTATTTTTTATATCTATTGACAGCTATAAAAATATAAACGTGTTTAGAATGTTTTTAACCGTAATAAAAAAATGAACATTTTTAAATGAAAATTTAAATCAAAAATACAATTACATACATTGAACGGTTAAGTGTGTTACAAATGTAATTATCGCAAAACAAAATTTCGTAAATAATAAGTAACTATATGATAATCTATTTGCGGGAAGTAATGTCGCTTTCTTAAGTTAAATTCACACGACTACATTTTTGACAAGTTATTATTTATAATCAACAATATATTCACCTTCGTTATCGACGTTTTGCAATCTAGTATACAAATATTCAATGCCAGAGCGATAAAAATATAAACATGTGCAGAAACAACATTACTCTCTGTTCGCCCTAATAGTACGAAAAATTGTTTTAAATTTTAAATAACTACATTTTCAAAATAATAACTGTATACATTTTAACATGTATTTATAATACCAAAATGAGAAATTAACTATTATGATATATTTTAAATATGTACACTTTAAAAAGGGTGATTGCAAATAAGTGTAGAAGGTATAAAGGTTTTTATTAAAAAATGAAAAAGATTTTATATTTATAACAAATCCGCTTGTATAAGATTATTTTTATAATTCATGTGTTTATAAAAAAATAAATATTTAAAATCATCATTTACGTATTCAACTATTATTTATAAAAAGGTTTCTTTATTCCTAAACCTTTTTTTAAATATTAAAAAAAGTTTATAAGAAAACTATTAATTGTTAGTATGTATTACATTAAGAGCAGTGATTCCCAAAGTGGTCTATATCGACCCCTAGGGGTCTATGACAACCCGCAAGGGTCTACGTCAGCGAAAAAAAATTTGAAGGTCCATGAAATGAAAATGGGGGTCCACAGACTGGACATCATTAGCCGAAGAGATTTAAGATGAACCCTTACAAAATTGACGCCAAATGTTGATAATTTATTATTAAAGCATCAGGTTCATCCTTCTCACTAAAAATATTGACTTTATGCTTATGTTATTTTATTTATAGTTTATTTTATGTTTATTTAATGATATGTATATTTTACATAACAGATACTAAATTTTATTTTGAGTAGTTTTATTTTAAATTCAATTGATAAATGTATGAATTAACATGTGTTTTTACTTTAAGTTTTTAACACTAAACTTCACTACAGTTAGAGATTTACAGGAAATCAATATCAGGTAAGTAGGGGGTCTACCCAACATGGAAAAACATGGCAAGGGGTCTACGACAAATAAAAGATTGGGGAACTCTGATTTAGAGCGAACGTGTTGAAAAATATCAAAAAGTCGGGTAACGATTTATTTTTAAATCAAATAATTATTTTAATTTTATTTAATCATATTTTTAAAGTTATCTTTCTAATTCATTTTATTATTTATGTGAAAATTATCTGTTTTAATTTAAAATATTATTATTAATCGTGATATATTTTTAAAGACGCCTTATATTATAATAAATAAATATTGTATTACGTAACTTAATTATTAAGTATATTTAAATATAAATGTATACTTACATTGGCTTTTATTTAGATCCCACTCCGGGAATCGGAGACCAAGGTTCATTCCAGAAGTCATGTTGATCTTCGAGACCTCTGGAGACGGTAATCAACACGCACTTTAGATTTACAACTGAGTACGCTCCGTCCAAACTTGCACCGGCTTATTGTTAGTCGTAATGATTTGCAACGCTTAAGTTACTTGTAATATATAGACGAATATATGGAGGCGAATGAGTTGGATCGCCGTGGTCTGTAGTCGAAACTAAAAGTGTTCTAATGACGCAAATGAAGCGAATTTATTTATTAAACTACACAAATTACATGTTAATTTACAACAATTGCGGTGCTATATTGTAGGGTCAAACTAAAATAAACTATAGGTGCATCATGTAAATTACTAAGTTATTTTTGATCGGAATTCGGTAATTAAAATACGGAATTTTTTGGAAACCAAATGATACTAAAAATAGAATGAAATTTAATTATTCAATTTGAGATTTTTAATGTATATAAAGAAAAACTTGATATATATTCGATTGAAATAGAAATCGAAACATACAGCCTTACATTACATATTTTTTATATATGAAATCGTACCTCAACGTGCTTTTTTGCGTACATCAAATATTCAAAAGTAATTTCTATAATTTTAACTTCACCTCTTGAAAAGTTCTCATAAATGTTTCTAACCACCTGGATATATATATATATATATATATATATATATATATATATATATATATCTATGTGTGTGTGTGTATATATAACATGTAATCTGAATGCAATCCAATCTTTTATTGGTCTTTTAAGCTATCGAACTTTTAAAACAGACTATTCATTCCGTATGCTAATTTGTTAGGGCATCAGCTAATAAAATACATATATTGAACCCTTAGCCCTGGGCCGTAGATTTCAAATAGGTATGGTTGTAACCTTCGGTAGTTCGGTATATATCTAACTCTCTTTCTAGCTGTCTTTTCTCGTCAACAAGATCTAGGCTGCATTTGCCTGTCCTTGATTTTCATTCTAGAACCTTAAAGTCAAAGGCGATCAGTTCTGCGTGCTATGAGGCCTGTCCACTGTAATTTAAACTTGTCATTTCACTGAACTGATTATTTTAATTGACCATACTTTAGTGACTGTCTGTCAATTTGTCAATGAGATCGGAAGAATAAACATTAAGATAAAGATATAAGATCGAATAATATAAAACAAAATGTAAAACTGCAATTTTAATTTATAAATCAAACTGTAATACCAAACAATATGACGAAGGAAGAAAGGCGATGTCTTAAAGTACTGATAATTATAAGAAGAGAATAATAGATTATATGACGAATAAAAAAAGAAGTAGTAAAAGAAATTGTGAAGTCTGAGAGAGGAGAAAAAAATATTGTACTTTAATTGTACGTAATAGTTCCTGTTTAAAATATGATAGAAGGAACTAGAAGCTACTAAAAACAGGGGAAAAAATAAGGCCTGAAGTAAAAGACCACGTTTCACTAGAGTAAATTATCATTAATATCACACATTGATCGTAGATCTTCCTAATGTGCCAATGAAAGATATTCTATGTAAAGATATTTAGTTGTTTGCTAAGGGTTGTCCAGTCTCGATAGATTCAACTATTGATTTCTTAGTCCTATACAAATTATTTTGCAATTTATTCGAATAAATGAAACAATGTCAAGTAGATTATTCGTAATATTATAATAATTTGTGACAAACCACAAAAATGTTTATTGTCTAATTAAAACTCACAAATTGTTTCGCTAATTACTTTAATTTACAATATTACGTGTATATCATTATCTTAATGAATTCAAAGACTTCCTAATGAATAATAATACAACAGTTCGTTCCTATGTTACGTTTACCATGACATTAGATTTTTTTAAAGTAATATATTATTTTTATTCTATTATAAATTCCTTTAAACAATTTTAAATTTAGTCGCGTAAAAATTCAAAGGTTATGTTGTGGCAACATTTAATCAAACCCACTAATTATTTAAAATAGAAACATTTTTAATTTAAAAACTCTTTTGGTGTCTAAAGCCGTAAGCCAGATATATCCTCTTACGTGCGATTACATTTCTATTCAATCTCTTTTATTATTTGTAGTGTTGTACATAGTAATTTTTTAATATTGCGTCACCTATAAAAGAACACAACGAAACCATTATTCATGCGGTAACTTTTAAAGTACTTTTAACTTATTATTGCTCGTGTACCTAAATAAATAAATAAGATATTATAAACATGCCCGGAGTTAATGTTATGCATGTTTAAGCGACAAATAGATAATTTAAGATAAATAAATATGGTAAAAATAACGTTAAAAGAGGTTCTTGCCAAGATCTTCTAGATAGAATCAAGGTTCTTAACCTTGCAGTATGGATAAATACGTATTTAACCCTTTCGCTACAGAACCGGGCATGTGCGCCACGAAGTGTACACATTGCTTGGCGGTAAGGTGATGTTCGAATTTTCTCATTTATGTTACATATTTAAAGATTTTACTGGTATATTAATTAATAATAGAAGTTAGGATAATTCTTAGTTGTTTATTTGGCTGTGATAGATCTTAAAACAGGGATCTACACATAAGTCCATATTACAAGTTGGATGCCGGATAATTCCGGCACTGGTAACGAAAGGGTTAAATTATAATACGTTGTATCAATATCATAACAATTTGAAAGTGAAAAGCCTACTTGGGATAATAATGAGCAAATAAGTAAATTACACTCATTCTTTGGGGATTGAATAAGATTTTTTTTTCGTTTTTTTTTTTGTATGGGGACTCTATACCCCTATCTATTGTAGAACAGGAACTTTTTGTTTAATAATTTTTTTCATGTAATATTTTCATTTTTTCCTATGATATTTCATTCTTTTATTTTCTTTCTTTCTACAATTCTTATTTCTTTCCCTTGTGTTTTATTTGTTAAGTGAGAGTTCAACGATAATTTTTTTACGGCTCGGCTATATGGAACCTTTCGTATAACCTGTCTTTGGTTCACAGAGACAGTTATTTTTACTTAATAATTTATTCACTTTTATTTTCTTATTATTTCCTAACTCTTCTTTTGGTCGTAGCCATGTCACTCGTTTTCTTTTTTTATTTAACCTATTCTTTCATTCTTTTTTTTTATACATTTCATGCATTTCCTTTTTTCCTCAAAATTTCCTCTGAAAAGATTTTTTTTGCTATTTTGTTTATCTGTATTTTAACAAATTTGCTTATAATTTTAAGTTACTTTTATTGTTAGATCGTATTGCTATATCACTTATTTTGTATCTCAGCTATTTTTTTTTACCTTTCTAGCTATTATCTCTTTGCAATATTCTCCACCCACAAGCAGAACTGACGATCTTTTTAAAGTATCGCGACACGCTTGATGTAGGCTTCCAACAAGTCCATTCCAGAAATCTAAAAAGAAGTCCTATGTCCAGCGGTGAAAATCGACTGAATAAATGACGCTTAGTTATTTCGGAGAAATATATTCTTGTTAGGTTAATGATTTGTGTATAGTAATGATAATGATAAACGCATTTTGATAAAGTAAAAAAATGTAATGAATAGTTCCCGTGGTATTTTTAAATCAACAGATTTGGAACTGTTTTGCATGAGAAGCAGATGTTGGTGTTGAGTCTTTAAGAAAACCAACCCTAGGTACAGGCCCATCCGACCTGGCCTCATGTACTAAGCGTCGTGGTGAAAGGCTACGAAAGAGGCAAATGTCGTTATAGTGAGGTGTCATTGAGATTTGTCTAAGTATGAGGCCAACAATTTTATATAAAAGAGGAGAGAGTAGAACGTGTAGTATTTTTAAATCTAACAGATGTCAAACTCTATTGTTTTAGGAGCAGATGTTGGTGTCGCTAGTAGCGGTAAAAAAGCAAATCTCTACCTAGCAACACTCAATTGCCAGACCAAGCTAGTTTGGCATATCAAGCGACGTTGCGACTGCGAAAGAAACAAATGTCAACATAGTGAGATGTCATTAAGCTTTGTCCAAGTAGCAATTTTGGACAAAAGGAGAAGAGTGAAAGATATGTGATATTTCTCTTTGGTTTAAGGAGCAGATATCGGTGTCGCTAGGGGAATTATAAAAAAGAAGGTCGGACTGGCCTCACTCGACTGCCAGAGCGACTTGGTCTTTAGATACGCAAGCGACGTTCTAGAAGGCTGCGAAAGAGGCAGATGTCGACTTAGTAAGGTGTCTTTGAGTTTTGTCCAAATATGAGGATAGCAATTTTGGACAAAAGGAGAAGAGTGCAGGATTTATGATATTTTTAAATCCAACAGATGTTAAACTCTACTGTTTAAGAAGCAGATGTTGGAGCTCTAGGAGATGCGCTAGGAGCGTTAAAAAAGCAAATTTCTACGTAGGCTCTCTTGATTGCCAGACCTACCTAGCCTTGCATATCAAGCGACGTTGCGGAAGGCCGCGATAGGGATAGGCGTTGACTTAATAAGGTGCCTTTGTGCTTTGTCCAAATGTGAAGGAAGCAATTTTGGACAAAAGGAAGAGTCTGAAGTATGTGTAGAATTTTTATACCCAACAGATGTGGATTAAGAGAAGCAACCCTGTACCAGACCGACCTAGCCTCGCGCTTCATGCAACATCACGGGAGGCTGTGAAAGATTCAGGTGTCATCGCGGTGAGATGTCTTTAATATTGTCAAAGTGTGACAGCAGCAATTTTGGACATAATGAAGATGTAAGACTACGGAAATTTAGTACTTTTCATTATGTATAACCCAAACTGCCTTGCCATGTCTCTCATCTCTATCCAAAGGCTGTCTGGTAAAGGTCGCTTCGAGCGATAAGACCGCCTCTTGTAACTCTACACAAACTGTTTTTTTCATTATTATCTATGTCATTTCGTAACATTTCTTTTTAAATATTTTAGAGAGAAAATAACGATGAAAATAGTTGAAAAATATTTTTGTTCCTCATATAAGTATCAAATTAAATATATCTCATTGTAATGCGTGTACTTCTTTGTTCGATTCAGCTGTCAAAAATTTTTATGTCAAACAAAAAGTGTTTGTCATTATGTAAACATACAAAAAATATTATGTACTATGGAGTAATATTTTGAAAATACAATCACAGTATATGTAATTTTTTTAATTATTAATGAATTCAAACGTGTTTTATTACAGAGCCTATAATGAATTCATACGTATTGCTTTTATAATTACTTTCACAAATACATTACAATTAATTTTCAAGTTACATCATCACTTTGTATTTGATACGATTTTTGGCATTACAAACACCAACAATTAATGAGAAATTATAATAAATATTACGATCACTGTCCCGACCTGATTTGGTAACATGAGTCATAAAAGGTCCAGACATGGCTCGAGATATAGTGCTAAATATTGAATAGACAGCGCAACACAATAACAAATTATTTTAGCTACAATATGATAAAAAATCACACATGTAATAATACCTTAAGCGTAGGAATTTGATTGTGATTGCTATATTTGATATCTGGATACCTAGTGATAATTTCAAAACTTAAGGTAGGTCTTCATATGAGTCAATAGTTATCTACTGCAATGTTTAAAACTCTCCCGATGATGACTCGTCTTTCGCTGCCCGCTTCCAAATACTTCTATCAACTTTAAGTATGTAAGACCGATACGAAAATATCTGATGCTCTATATCAGTGATTCCCAAAGTGGTCTATATCGACCCCTAGGGGTCTATGACAACCTGCAAGGGGTCTACGACAGCGAAAAAAAATTTGATGGTCCATGAAATAAAAATGGGGGTCCACAGCCGAAGAGATTTAAGATTAACCCTTACAAAATTGACGCCAAATGTTGATAATTTATTATTAAAGCATCAGGTTCATCCTTCTCACTAAAAATATTGACTTATTGCTTATGTTATTTTATTTATAGTTTATTATTTTATGTTTATTTAATGTTACGTATATTTTACATAACAGATACAAAATTTTATTTTGTTTAGTTTTAATTTAAATTCAATTAATAAATGTATAAATTAACATGTGTTTTTACTTTAAGTTTTTAACACTAAACATAATTACAGTTAGAAATTTACAGGAAATCAATATCAGGTAAGTAGGGGGTTTACCCAACCGGAAATACATGGCAAGGGGTCTACGACACAAAAAACTTTGGGGAACTCTGCTCTATATTGTAAACGAGTCTGGAGTAAAAGTGATGATAAAAGGAAACATAAACACTTAATTATGACGTCACAGTATTAGTAGAACGAAGGAAATGAATCATTGGCGCATATTTAGAAATCTTTCTCATAAATCAACGCCGAGACAAAGTAATCATGTATGCGATGACAAACTAAGTAAACACGTGTTTTGATTAGGTTTGAATCAATTTGGGTCTGTTTGGAACGATTTGGGGAAAATTAATACTATTTCGGGCGATTTGAGTCGATTTGGGGCAATTTGAGTTAATTTAGGTCGGTTTAACCATACTTAATTTGCTAAAGGGAAAACTTATACTAGTTAGTAATTACAAATGAAATATTTAAAAACAATATTAAATACGGCAGCTTTATAAACATCTTTCGACAATTGTCAAAAAAGTTAGACGACCTGCAAACAGACAAATACAATGCTAACAAGAAAAATATTTTTATTCACTGAATCAATTTCGTCCGGGTCATTGGTCTAATTATTGTGTGACCATGTTAAGCGTCGTTCACAAGAATGCAAATGTCACGCAAGCCTGTATGTATTTCTCCATAAATCTTTGTCATCCTGCCGGACATTTGGCAGATTGACAACGCCGTAGTGAAATTTGACAAATGCAAAACCTGAGTAGTATTTAAAAACATTTTTAACATAGAAGTGAGTTTTAAAATTACTAAACACAAACAATTCCTTCGCGAACCATTTTAAGCCACACATATCTGCTTTTGTTTATAATATAATTCATAGGTCTTATTATTAGGCTTGGTCACTTGGAGCGAATGGGATCGGATCGGAGCGTGAAGGTAGCGTACCTGGAAAAACCGAGGGGTCGAAGACCAGTGGGTAGACCCAGGTATCGCTGGATCGATCGCGTTGAGGCAGACTTGCGCGAATTGAATGTCAACAAATGGCAGACGATGGCGCAAGATAGAGGAAAGGGTCACTGAGCTAGCGGAGTAGTAGTAGTAGTAGGTTTTATCAAAATATATACTGGTATGTACGCGAAGCAAATTTAAAATTCCTAAGTATTTGTTATCCCTATTATATGATGATAAACATTTTCAAAGAACTTACACTGCATATGAGATCTGAAAAGTCTCTAGTATAATATGTTATGCCATCGATTCAAATTTAAAGAATGAAATAGATATTTATTTTTCTTTATTTACATACAAGTGACTTGACCTCTAGTTCAGAGAAAGACACGTGTTCGTCGTGTAAAGAGTCAAGAGGTCTTTTAGATCTCCTAACTCAATGAATGCGATAAAACAATATAATAGTTGGGTTTGTTTATTTATTTTCCAGCTGAAATGAAATGTTTAGTGTCTCTTTTAGAGCTTAAATTTCATATTAACTAAAATTCTTTTATTCCTTTTTCTTAGTACTTAATACATTACGTACTCCTGTATGCATTTGCGGTACAGGCCTTGCTTAGTGTTGGGAGCAATAGTACTCATGTTGGTACACATCTATTAATTGTACATTTATTCTTTATATCTGTTTCTAGTATGCATTTCTGTATTCTGATAAATAAATTTATTATCATTATTGTCAAGTTTTTCTAACACAATTCAAGTTATTCAACATGTCTGCCTAAATAACAATTCGGCAATATATCAATCGATTTAATGTCTGTGGATATAAAATCCGAACACGAGAATTCTTGTTATCGTCAATGCAAGCTGTTCGGTATAAAATATACAGGTTCAATTTAAAAATGAAATAATATAAATGAAAATTTGTAAAAAACATCTTTAAAATAAATAAGTAAATAAAACAAACTGTGATAATATGTAAAATCCAGTTAAATATCTAAACTGGAAAATAGAATAAAAATAAAGAAATCGTAATAATTAAGGAACGAGGTGAAGATATAATGGCATTGAACGCAACGTAAAATTGAAATGAAAGGGAAAGGTAGAGGAAATTCATCAATCAATAAAAAGTATATAAGATCATAAGAGGAATAACAGAAGAGCGCAGAGAAAATAAAAACCATATCCCAAAAAAGATAGGGGTACGACAGGTCCCCAATTGAAGGGACCATAAAAAACATACAGGGTGTTTGGTTTAAGCAGGTGAACATACAGATCATTTATTAAGTCCAATCACACTCTGAAACTTTATTGGAATAAGACATGCCAATAACTTCTTGCAGTACAAAGTCAGTTTCAGAAACCATTGTTTTATGGATAGGGTATACCATACATTTTTTACCATATATTTATTTAATTTAATTTAAAGTATAGTAAACATATATAAATAAAAAATAAAATAGCTTTCATCCTAACACAAATCTAGATACATGAATTTTAAACTTCTATTCATATTTTTATTAATTATATCTATAATATTATTTTAATGGAATTTGAAATTTCTTTATTTATCAAAGGATTGTGAAGTCGCTTCTGCGGGGAAGGGCAAGCCTTACCATACATTAATTGACTACAAAAAAGTTCAATTCTAAAAATTTTACAACTATTTTCAATGAGCATTTATGTATAAACTAGCTGATCCCGCAAACGTTGTTTTGCAAAAAAATTAAAGTTTTTAATTAACAAATGTAAGATAAGGGTTGATCGTAGAGGGGTGACCATTTAGGTTTGTATGTATTTTTGTATGCTGTATCATAATAAAATAAAAACCAAAAAAATTGTCTAAAAAATTAAAAATAAAATTTAGGGGTGGACCACCCTTATCACTTAGGGGTATGGAAAATAGATAGTAGCCGATTCTCAGACATACTGAATACGCATGTAAAATTTGGTAAAAATCGGTCAAGCCGTTTCGGAGGAGTTCAAGTTCGAACACCGTGACACGAGAATTTTATATATTAGATGTAAATTAAATCATATATATCTTACCATTAACTTTATTCAAATCAGAACAATAGCGTAAAGTACAAATATCACTAATACGATGTATATATCCAATAATTTAGAATCTTGTTTCCATCTTTAAAACACACATATGAAGTACTTAATGCCCTTCGACGAGAAACATGTGATTACGAATTAAAATTAAGACGTTTTCACACATTTAGCGCGTGAATATTGTTGATGTTGATTCTAGTAAATCACGTTCACGCGTATTAAGTAAACAAATGCGTGTTAATTACGTAATACAAGAGAAATTGATTATTGATTCGGTGATGAATGAAATCGATATACATAACCTAGACACAATTCTTAGCCGTGTGGGCCCGGCATTAGAATTGTCTCACACCATTTCCCCTCGTGGGTGTTGTAAGAGGTGACAGAGGGTTCAGTTTCCAGAGGATGAACAGCAGCGTCCTCTGTATAACACTACAATGCGATCGTTAACTTGCCTGTCAAGAGTGGCGATTATGATATATCCCCCAATGATTTATGGGGGAGGCCTGTACTTTGCAGTGTGAATGCAGATGAAGACACACTTCTTCATCTTTTTACGACGATAGATGCCTACTGCTATGCAAGGTGAACTACAAAGATCACCGGATGATCTTAACTTTGTTATCGGTTCAACTAGTGTTCACCACTCGAGAACGTTTTGGCTCCAACGGCCATTTGTTGTACGTGCATTTCTGATTTGTGAGCGAAACTCCGAGTATGACCTAGGGTCACCTTTGGACGATTTTGAGCCTTTTTATGACGCCCATCATAAGCGACTACGTCTCAGATCCGTATATCATCACAACCAAGACACATCGGTCAAAGACCTCTGCCACACATAAAAGACGCATTTACTAGTTGAATATGTATAGTTTAGTATACATAGTTTTGCATCCATCGATTCACCTCGAACTTGACCTAGGTCCATCAAGTAGGGAATTTTTATAATCGCTTACTATTCCGCCTTTGAATACCACCACGTTTTATGTTAAGAGATAATGTGGTCGAAGATGAAGAACAGATATTCAGTAGGTATTCACCTTTCCCCTGAAGAGGCCTAGGTTACATTTCTTAGAAAATAAGGAAGTCGGTAAATTGTTTCATTCTAGAGCCCTGCGGATCAGAACCGTGAAATTGAAACGCTTAGTATGCCTCCAAGGAAACTCCACCGTGTAGTGGTAGTGGGTTTACTTCCTACTCTTATTTAGAAACAGGTATGGAGGGATAAGATCGAGGAGTTGCGCAGCGCATTTCCCGAAATGAATCCTGTACAGTGGTAGTCGTGCAACAAAGTGCACCGCCCGGCAGACCGCTGATAAATGCGTATGCGGCAAACAATGCGAATTACACAACTGCCACCGTTAATTCAACACAGAGTGACACTCAGTGTTTGGCACTAATAAGTGTAACATAACTCATGAGGATGCACCGTGGGGGGGGGGGGGGGGTGAAACACGTGTTGAGTGAATTTGCGGACTACCACTGCCTGTGCGGAAGTAGCTAAATATTGGTCCTTTTCTTACCTAACAAATAAACTTTTAAAGGGGCCTCGACACAGTACAAAATAGAATTATTAAAGAAACTAGTTTATTTACATACAAAATCTTGATATACATAATAATTAGAATTAAAACTACTTAAACACTGGTGCCCGTATCCAGTGAATTCTCGCAACCCTAATTATGAAGTCGATCGACCTATTGAGAAGTCAATACACACTGCATCCACTGGCTTTTGGTTGCTACTCGAGAATGTCTCGGTTGTCAGTTATACAAGCAATGTACCTCGCCCATTATCATTTTAGTCGAGCAATTTTGCGAGCATTGTTACCTAGGTTATTCTGCAGATTCAATCTAGAATCGAAGTTGGAATAAAATATGACGGCTTGCTGCGTCTCATAATTATTACTGTATGTTCTGCAGACTACGCTGGATTATTGATCCCTGTTTAGTAATGTTTTTATTATTGTTTGACTTTGATTCATTAAATGTTCTGAATAAAATAATTTTAAGGTAACAATTTTAACTAATTTTATATTTCGAAGTTTGTATTTTCTTTTGTTTTTGTCAACAATAAAGTAAAATAAAAGAAAAGTATACGGAGAAGGGAATAAGATACGCAGGGGCGGCTTAACCTATAGTGCAGGGTGTGCAATACACACAGGCGCCGTCATCTCAGGGGGCGTTGTGGCGATCTCTGAGTCAGCTAAGAGCATCGTCTTGGAATCTATCGCGGTTCCGCAACAGAGATGTGCTACAGGCTTAAAAACAATGAGTGTTATTCTGCCATAAAAACGCCGTAATTAATACCATACTGTAAACTATACCTACTTATAAAATAGCTTGCTGGAATATGAAAAAACTTTCTTGATACGACGGCAAAATTAATAGCCATAGCCGCGGGGGAGCAGGGGGGTCAGGCCTAGGGCGCGCCAGGGTCTCATTGCACACGGGCGCTACACGACCTAGAGCTGCCCCTGAAGACATGCTTAAGTAAAATAAATAAGAACATGAAGTGTGAAGCGCTTTAAAATCTTAAGTACCCATTGCTTGTATTGATATACTTTCATGTTTCCCTTATCCAATGCGTGCGGTGCCATGTTCATGGTACATATAATTTCATGAAACGATTGCATTGTTATTCTATTGTTCAACGTTCTTCGAAGCGTTCTTTAATAATTTTTTGAATTTTAAAATATAACTAATTGTATAATGGGAATAAATTTATCAATTCAAATAATAAAATATAATTAGTTTTTTTTAAGTCATAAAAAATTCAAGGCATGTACTAAAACCATTTGAATATATATGAACGTGTAATTCAATTGTTAAACTTTTTTTTATTACAACACTTATGTTAATTTTGTTTGTACACTTCTTTCATGAGAAGACGCCAGCGAAACTACTTTTTACATATTTTGTTTAAATGTGCTAATGACTCCTGTGCATAAATATTTGAGTAAAATTTAACTTAGTATTTCTTTCAATAAAGTTTTGTTAGTATTATTAAAATCACTCAACAGCCTAAAGAGAGTGAGGAAGACGATTTCTTTACGAGATAGAGTAAGGAATCTGAAGATCCGTAGACGAAAGAAGGACGAAGAAAGTAGAATCAACATTGTAAATTGGGGTGGCAATGGTCTGATGATGAAGTCTGCGAGGACTTTAACTTTTGTTGATACAACAGAACAGCAAGCGCAGTGTAGAAAGTTTACCCAAAATGTAGAGAAGGAAGAGGAAGATAGTAATAACAAAAGAGATGTAAATTAATAAAATAAATATAGTATGTAATAAAAAAATAATCTGTGGTAATTATTGTAAATGCCATGATCTAGGAATGTAAATGAAGGAAGAAAGGAGATGAAAGAAAGATCTGCAGGGTAAGAATAACATATCTTGTGAAGCGTTATAGGAATGAATAAAAGATAATGCAAAAGACGAAAGAGAGTGTTGAATAAAAATTAAAAAACTCATTTTAACTGAATTTGTAACGTGGTTCTTACAAAACGTGGGTCATAAAAAACCGTATTCATCAAAAGATGTCAATGTCTGGTCTCTTTTGGACTTGGTTTTTTGGGATCCCTCGTATAGAACTCGTCTATGTGTACCCAAAACCGGAACTATTTTCAATTTTTTTAACAGATTTTATTATTTGTATAATCACCATTTTTCCCTTTCAATGTCATTTCATCGTTTATCTTTTTACTATACAATTTTTTTTCATTTCTTTAAATTTTTCCTAATCCTTTCATTCTTCACCTCACTTTTTTCGCCTTCTGACTAGAATACTGCAGGTACACGTTTTGTTCTGTTTTGCTTCATTTTTATTTATTTATTTGCGTTATTACATTCACATTTCTTTTTAATTAAATTATTACTCATCTACTTTCTTAATATTTATCACAGATTTAAGAATTTATCTTGACTAGTCTTACACATTTTTGATTTTTTGCCTACTTGTTCCTTTTAACCGTCTCTCCTATGATCCTTATGCAGTACTCTAGAAAGATACCTCGAGCCTCCTCGTTGTCCATAAATGATGGTAAATGCTGGTCACTTCCTATGATGATGATGATTATGGGTAATGGGAGACTGAGCGGGAAGATTCCCCAAATATTAGTAAGAGACACTGGTTTGAACCATGGTTTCGATCTTCAAAGAAATCAACAAAAAAGAGAGGTTATCGTCGACTGTGCAAAATGCGAGTGCAAGTTCTTTGGACATATCACCCGTAATCAAAGTCATCACTTGGTGGAACGCGTGGACGCTCTCCAATGAGATGGACAGACATCATCACAACTGTCACCAATAAGTCAGTAAATGAATTTCCTCACTCAGACGAATAGAGAGCTACATGGCGACGCATACCGAGAGTAGGATGGGCACCAGAACTGACCAAAGAATGATCACAACCATTCTGAAGAGTGTAACATTCAATCAAGAGTTTACTTTTGAGTGATCTTTGCCAATATCAATGCCGAACATACTTTTGCGTTCATTATTGAAGTCAGTTAAGATAAAAACCTTATACAGTTAAATGTCTTAAGAAGAAATACAAAACATTTTTGGACTACATTACACTGTTGCCAAAAGTCTGATGTAGTCACGGGGTTATGGAGCAAGGCGCAGGTGAAGTTTCATTGCATTAATATAAACTATAAGTGTACTCCAAAGTTCGCCACATTGTCCTGTCTTGCGCTGTTTTTAATCAGCGCTTCTCGCGACTTTTAATAAAAATTAACCTTTATAACCGGATGGGGAGGCTGTCGAACTCTAAGATAGTTTATTAGTGGGTGGTCCACGGATTAACCAGTCCGTAAGGATGCCAGAGAAGACACCTTGGCTTGGGCTGTCCTGGTATCCTGAATAATAAGCGTCCTACAGGGCCGAAATTCACTTGCGTACAAACGTAAATGCTATTTTGATATTAGCGCCATCTGTTACTAAACAGAATAACTATATCTAGTGTTGTCTTTTTAAATATTAAATCTATATTCCATAGACATTAGCATACGTGCTTTGTTTTAATATTTAATATTTCCGTATTTTTTTTTCTCACGGTTCTGCATGTCGCATTGTTTACTGAACTAAGTTAATCTGGTTCCTTAAGCTATTTGCTAGCTTAAATCTTAAACTTGATTGAAGCAAAGTTATTATAATTATGTTTATTTTTTTAACCTTTGATGTCTTGCTTGTATTTTACAACGCCCTAACAATGTCTAGTTTTTTTAAATTACAGTTCGTGCGACCACTTCCTCATCCCTACATGGAGTAGGGATGAGGAAGTGGTCGCACGAACTGCCATCATCAGGTTGTGCGCCAGTATCTGTGCAGCGGTTGCCGTATTCGCCACATCGATGAATCTTGCGATCGCATCTTGAGTCTCGTCCGTGCAATACACGCACGAGTTCACGTGACGTGATGTCGCTACCGCCGTTTCAGGACCTTGTCATACAGCCCGAGGGTATCTGTCTTTCCACCTCGCTCTTCAGCCCCTGAGCCTCTTTGATGGTCAGCGTCTTTGAACCTACCTTCATAATTTACCTTTACTAATGATGTTGTTCATCGCCTTGGGTGCTTAAGTACAGGGTGTTTCTTTTCTATGTTTAATTTACAAAATTGAGATGACAAAACAATATATCTAGCTATTATTTACCATCTGTTCCACTAGACTTGTAGCATTTATAAAATTGTTACATATTTCAAAGTGATCACTATATACAGAGTGATTGTAAGTACATGAAAAAGTTTTAAAGATTTTTGCTAACAAATCAGCTATACCTATCACCCTGTATTTATTTTATTTATTTACTTGTGTCTGGAAACATAACACAATACAGTTTAGTTCACATGATTACAGTCATTACAATTTCGTTTATTTAATTGCAGAAAGAGACGATAAATAATACTTCAATTATTATAATTTCAAATTAAGGTACTAATTCCAGGTATTTGCTGAAAGTGTTGGTATTTAAATAAATACCCTTAAATCGCCGATTCTGTAATACAATTAACATATTTTACTAATTAAAATAATTAATGTTTAATCATGAATTAATTAAAATTAAATTAATTTTAATCTTAACAATCGGTTCTGGTATTGTGTGGAAATAGATTCTAATACATAAACAATACTGGATGATTTGATTTAGCAGTGGTGGTACAGCGGTAGCGGACTGAAACTTGCGATCGTAGGTGTGCGGATTCGATTCCCGAGATACAATCTAATATAATTCACACTTTGTGCATTATTCATTTAGAATTTCCACTGCTCATAAACAAGTTTCCAGAGTAAGAAAAGGACCAATATTTAGCCACTTCCGCACATGCAGTGGTAGTCGTGCAACAAAGTGCACCGCCTGCCAGCCCGCTGATAAATGCTCATGCGGCAAACAATGCGAATTACACAACTGTCACCGTTCAGGAGTTATGTTACACCGATTAGTGTTTGGCACCTGAAGATGCCCCGTGGAGGGGTGAAACACGTGTTGAGCGATTAAACGGTCCTTTTCTTACTTAGGATGGACTTCCGTAAAATAACGCCTGATTCCATTAAATATTCAAGTTTCCAGAGTCATATTTGTGATCATAGATATCCTCCCATAGATATCTTCTTCTTAAGTTATTAAGTTACTAAGTTCCTCATTTTTCGGGACCTCTCGTGCTTCCCTGCCATGTGTAAGAAGGGATATTATTTGCAACAATGTAATCACAAACATTTTGTTATTTCCAAGCTCTAGTTCTGTCACTCTTAAGATCTTTCATTCATTTCTCTGTTGTCAAACAGCCTCTCATTCTTCGTCTTCATTCCAAGTTTTATTTTTGATCTTTATTTTAAAATTTATTTAGGTTTTATTTTATATTTATTGTTTTTAATATCCATTATTTTATTTTTATTATATAATTTTTATTTTAGTTTAATCACGATGTTTATTATTTTTCTATAGATTCACTTTTTATTCCTTTTTTATTGCTGTTAGTTATTTTTATAAGGTTTAGTATAGAGATACGTGAAGGGAGGTGGTTAACATGAACTGAATTCGTGGTAATGTGAGGGGTGTTGGTCCTTCTTCCAAGGCTTTTCTAAAACCGCCCCCCAAAACACCTAATTACTCAATAGTAAAACTGTAACTGGAAAATCATTGTTGAACAATTCCCACGAGGATTTTGAATCAGTTTTATATAATTTTTATAAAAGTGATAATGTGTGAGTGACGATATGAATACAGGCCCCCATCTACATCCGCTTCATCACACACATATGCACGCATGTAAAAACACATACACACGCTCATATAAAGACATATACACACACAAAGGCGCGTATTATTCACACACACATAAACAAACGCTTAAGTACACGTGCACCCCCATAAACACACGCGAGCACACAAATATAAATACACGTGCACAGTTTGTTGAACGTTTTATGGCATCAACACATTCGCCTTTAAGTTTCGAAAGGAAAATCTGCTACACAGATATGAATTAATACACTATTTGAATGTATTGTATTATCTTCTAGAAGTGTCTTTTAGCAAACCATCTTTTTATTTTCCGTTCGTAGATTCTGAAGTGTTGTAGACATACTATTATTCTTCTTTCAGCCGATAAACACTGACTGCAAGCTGCGGCGGATTACTTACATAGCAAGATCAGCAAATGCTACGAGGCACGCGCATTTAATGGCCCCACGTTGCGAAATCGTAAAAAGTTTAAATTAAAATGATACCTTATTTTTTTTAATCATTACACCTATTGCACTATTCATTAATAACGAAAAAGTTGGTATAAAATGTATCACTTTAATTTATAATTTTTGTACATTTTTAGAAATTAACGCTTGTGACATGAAATAATAAGTTTTGTGGCTCTACACGTTAAGCCTTCTTAGTGGCCCAACAATATGAGCCAATGTATGGAGGACACATTGGTATAGCTTTATACATTGTACATTGATTTCTCTAGCAGTCATAACACTCCTGGCTCAAAAGGCTTTGCATCCACGATAAGCCGTAGTATTGTCCACACTGAGAGCAAGATGGCGATACTGTAATACTAAAAGGGGAATTCCCGGATGTCGAGCTAGTTCTAATACTGAACGAAGACAATACAATTGAAAGCACTTTGCGAGTTGTCTTGTTCGAGAAGGTATTGCCTTGTATTTGCGATTAAAATTGTAGAATAGAAGCCTTTTTCTTCTTTTTAAGACGATGGACGCCATCTGCAAGACATCGGCCTCCCAAAATATCGGCACGAAGACCGGTCCTGCGCTGCCAGCATTCAGCATCTTCCTGCGACCTGAACTATGTCGCTTCACCTAGTGATGGTTCACCCCAGGGTTGTGATGATGAGCGATGCTCCGCCCACTGCCACAGACGAGCAATTCTTTGAGCTATGTCAATAAACTATGTTACTCGACTAATTCAATAAAATTTCTTGGATTGATCTGAAAAATCCGACTTTATTTAAAGACGAGATTATAAATAAATACATTTAAAAAACTTTTAAGTTAAACGGTTTTTTGATACCCACATTGTGGTGGTTGTGGAAAAATATGTACCTAGTCCGCTATATTGGAACGGCGTCCATCTTGAATTTCATATTTTGACATAATAATCGTGTTTTACTAGTGTAGCCCTTTCATTTGATACCCATATTGAGGGGGTTAAGGAAAAATATGTAATCCGCCATTTTGTATCGGCGGCCATCTTAGATTTATAATGTTATTGATTTTATTATATTATATTGTCATCTAAATTAAATGTGTGTACCAAATTTCAGATCAATCTGACAATGGAAAAGTGCTTAAATTTCAATTTCTAATTATGACCCAAATAAACAAATTCCGTACGGGTTGAACTAAATAAAACCGTTTAAAAAGTTGAAATTACCTTAATTAAATTATCTTATCGATGTGCGTCACTCCGTCTGTGAACTTGTAACTAGTTATTTGCTTATTTAAAATATAATCAAAGCCTTAAGGTGGATTGCGGTGCATCTAGGTTCAAATAAAGGTCACAAGTATAATGTTACACCTGTTTACTATCATTATTACTTGGAACTTGTTATTTGCACTATAATTCTTGACTTTTCACACCAGACAGCTCTGTTGGCAGGATTACTGCTTACTTTGGTAGAGCTAGTTTTTCATGATGCTTTGTAAATACGCTTTCGACGTCCCCTATCTTTTTGTATTTTTCATTAGTATTGTAAATGTACAAACTATTATATATGTAATTAATTTTATTTCAGAATCTAGAAATTTTAATTCAGTCTATAGAATATAAGTTAGTAACAAAATTTACTTTAAAGCTGTATTAGTTATGAATTAGTATGTCATACAATTAAACTATTGCACTGATTTAAAATGTCGCTCAATATAAAAACTTACTTAAGATATATTTTTAATATTAGTGTTTATTTTGACATTCACACTCTTGTGTACGTGTATTCAGTGGTTATATAAACCACTTTCGTATACATCACGCGTGACCACAGTTATAATATCATTGCTATTATATATATATATATATATATATATATATATATATATATGTCGTATTTATGGGACAGGGCATTAAAATCTTATTTATAATAATAAAAAAACCTTAGCTATTAAAATACTTATTTACTTTCACAATTAAACAATTTTTGTGCATTTACAATTACAATCTTACCCAACCTGTACTATTTTCAGGTTTTTTTTAAAAAAATATATATATATTATGAGACCGCTGCAAGAATATTCATATCTCAAAGAGATTCGCTGCCCTAATCCGTATATCGGCTATTAGATATAGCATCGCGTAGTGACTTTGGTTTTTCTTAGAATTTCCTCGTTTCGTGTAAGCGACCAAGTCTCAGATGATGATTGAGCTTCCTTAATTCCGCTGATAGGCGCCCATTGTAAGGCTTTCCAAAGACCGCCACGATATCTGGTCTTATGATGCCCGTATTCAGCGACTGCGACCTACCTTCACTGTGTTGTCGGACCACGTTATGTCCCCCTCCATAACGTGGTCCGTGGGGAGGGGAGGGGTGGGAGGAGGAGGAGGGGTATCCATGCCGCGTCTACCGGCTCGTGTTAGCTTCTAGATAACCTCCTGACCCCGTCTGCACGTGCGATCTGTTCCGATTTTAATATGCATTACAGACAAATGTTAACTGTCGCCATATTGAAAACATTGACGTGTTACATTTTTTTCCATTTATTTAAATAAATAAAGTCAAAGGCCACGTTAATGTTAAATTAATGGTAATTGGACCTTTGCGAAATCTTTTTAATGAGCTCATTAAATCTATATTTCTTGATATCTTAACAAAACAATGGGGTTTTTCGTTTGGGAAATACATATATAAATAGTGATAACATCTGAACGGTTATAAAATAAAACTGCGACGGAAAGTTTAATTTTATTTTATGAATGAAAAAATTTGCCCACTTTGATTTTTTCAGTTTGTATCGGTTTGATTTTGTAACACAGATTTTATTGTCGTACGTGGTGACAAAACTTTGTTATTGACAAACCATGTTTATTTCTAGTAAGATCTAATTGATTGTAATAGTAAAATCAAAAAATAAAAATCGCCTCGTTATTTTACCATAGTCTTTATACAATTGACCAGTTGTTATCCGACGATTTCCAACTAACGACATATTCTAGAACGAAAGAAACATATATAAAAATTTATAAAGAGAGAACAATTCAATTGCAATTCGTCTTGGGTTTCCGTTGAAGTTGATGCTGTTAGCCCGGAGGATTTTACAGCTTCATCGGAAATGAGGTCACGGATCGGAAGGGTCCGTGAACTTAAAAGTAAAACAGAAGCTGGAGAGACGGATTTCAGTTGAACGATGTCGTTCGACGTAGTAAGCCGCTCTACCCGAGTAGAGCTGTGTAGTGTTGATGTTGCGAATGCAGCTTGGGACGGCAGCGTGGACCAATGGCGAGCCAAGGTTGGATCCGGATCCAATCTCGGTCTACCCTCGCTGTTCACGGTTAGACAGAGGGCGTCGGCACCCTAATAACGGGTGTTGTGGTGTGGTGAGTAGTGTTTTGTTCTATTGACGCGATGTCAGGTTCAAAGTGTCGCATGCAGTGTTGTGAGTGTGTGCAGCAGGTGTGGTGTAGTACGTGTTCAGTAAGAACCCTCGCAATTCGAGTAACACCTAAACTGCAACCAAACGACGTGGACAAAAGTATCCAAAGCGTGTCACTTATACGCTTCTTATGAGAACCCTTCAAGTTATAACAAATGGCGCAAAAGTAATGTCATAATGTGAATATGCCATATATTTTTACAGATAGCACTAAATGTCAATGTGGTTTGATATTTATGATGTAGATATATAAGGAATTAGTTATCAGTATTCAATGAAGCGATATACACTACAAGAACGTGTAATTATTGTTATTGCTTATTTGAAAAGTTTTCAACTCGTTGTTTTGCCGCAGTGTGAATTTGTCGTTGTGCTTTATGTGTTGTGACAAACGCTTTGCAACCCTTTAAGAAGATATTGCCAATTTGGAGTAAGATGTTTCGCTAGCAATAATTCAAAGTGCCGTATAAACGATCGCAGTAATGCATCTCAGAAGGTGGCCACCTGAGCGATATATTTGTTTAACAATTAATGTTATCAATCTTATACTTTCTAATAAACATTTTCAACTATTGATCTCTTTTTAAAATTTATTGTATAACAAAATGGGTGTAGATTTAAATAATGACATTACTTTTGCGCCACCTATTACCAGCAGATATCACAGCTACGTATTTCTTAATCAAAATTGGCATGGTATGAAATCTATGAAAATATTATTACGTAACAGAGTGGTGTTTAAAATAAAACGCCATATGTATTCAGAAGATTCTTCTTCTTATTTATTCAGGGCAAGTAACAGTAGCCACGGAAATAACATATATATATAATAATACATAACCTTTTTTTTTTCTTTTGTTGTTTCGGTGGGGGAAATCTTCCGGTATTCAAGATGCCCTGCCTCTGGTATGTGGGATTCCTACCCACTAAAACCCCCCCCGGTGGTCGCCCTCTGCGCTAAACGGGGGACCGCGGTATCTCCTAGTCAGGGATCGCCACGCGGTCTTCCCTCGCGCCGTGCTATTTTTCGATAGCCCGTCCCGGGGTATGCGTGGATACGCTACCCCCGAAACCTTCGTGGTGCTATCACGATGGTTCGAGACCACGTCGAACCATCGTCCGCCTCAGAGTCGCCGAAGCTAGTGGGAGTTTAGGGCCCCCACCCTAAACTCCTCGGTGGAAGCAGTTCGCCGTCGCTTCTCGTCCAACCCTACACAGGTAATCACCGAAGCAACCGTGCCCGGTGATCATCTGCGTAAGCCTGTAGGTGAGCCTTCCGTCTCAATAATACATAACCTAACCTAACTGATAGCGTACAGTTACCGACTTAAGTGAACTTTACGCTATAATTCCGTGAACCGTTTTAGTGTTTATGCCATGAACTATTTTATACTAGAGTTACATATCCACTATCTCTTAAAACTCCCAGCTTTCCCTGAGTTCGACTTTAAAAACGAAGAACTTTTCCGACTTGTTCCGTAACGTTGTTTTGCACCAATAATTTTAAAGGTATAACCTTAATTGCAATATCGTATTAGTACAGTGATTCCCAAAGTGGTCTATATCGACCCCTAGGGGTCTATGACAATCTGCAAGGGGTCTACGTCAGCGAAAAAAAAGTTGGGGGTCCATGAAATGAAAATGGGGGTCCACGATAGTGGATCTCAACACATACACTGATTGTATCTATTTACTTACATCATACTATCTTATAATAAAACATTTACATTATTTATAAAAGTACCTATGAAGTAAAAAAAATATTACATATGTTTATAAAATTGTGTAAGTTGTAGGATGTTGGTATTCGCTTTGTGGTTTGTTACGTATATTTTACATAACGGATACAAAATTTTATTTTGAGTAGTTTTAATTTAAATTCAATTAATAAATGTATAAATTAACATGTGTTTTTTCTTTAAGTTTTTAACATTAAACTTTACTACAGTTAGAAATTTACAGGAAATCAATATCAGGTAAGTATGGGGTCTAACCAACACGGAAAAACATGGCAAGGGGTCTACGACACAAAAAAGGTTTGGGGAACTCTGTATAAGAACACAATTTTTATTTATCTCTAACTATGCAACATGTATTTACTGAAATAATTATTCAATAAGTAAGTTTTCATATTAAAATTTATGTACTACGTTAAGGCAGTGTAAATGTGCAGAAGTAGGCTGCGCGGAAAGAGAGAGAAAGAACATCTGAGCTCTACATCCGCAGTCGGAGTCCTGGACGTCGAAGGGTATACCGCGACTTTTTCCAACCCCCTTAGCATGGCCTTGGCGACGGATTTGGGGTGATCTGCCGCAAGTAAGGAATCGAGGCACTAGGCCACCGCTGTTGAAACCGCGGTTCAATAATCGATAGGAGTCCGATATAACCCTTTTGTTCCCCCCGCACCGGGGATATCCCATGCAGGATTTACCCACGAGATATAAAAAGTGTAAATGTGCATCTTATACTTTGTGTATCTATCACAAGAGTTTTCAAATATTTGTAGGGGAAAATGTCAGCTTTGTCTAAGCTATGTATGTGCCATAAAAGGTCCTTATTCGCGCATCCTTCATTCGCGTTTTCACTAATCCCGTATTTAAAAATGCGACCCGATTCGCGGCTAAATTTTTTTTACACAATATACAAAGTATATACATAATAATAAAAGGATTTCAAAAGCTATTCAAACCTATATCCGTTGTGAATGTTGTCAAAAGTACTAATAAAAAAGATATTATAAGAGGCTTCAATATTCACTGAAAAAGTGACATTTAATTTGAAAAATCTTTGTGAAGGTATAAGAACAGCAAATGTGCTTGACCCGTCTTTGGAACTAAGTTTTATCTTTTAGAGGCAAATTGCTAATGTGACTGCTGCATGTCAGTGAATTAAAGGAGCATTACAAACCTGCCCAATAAGAGATAATTACAAAATTAAGTAAGAAAAGGACCGATATTTAGCCACTTCCGCACATGCAGTGGCAGTCGTGCAACAAAGTGCACCGCCCGCCAGCCCGCTGATAAATTCGCATGCTTCAAACAATGCGAATTACACCACTGCAAGCCTGATTTATCATCACTCAACATGTGTTTCATCCCTCCACGGGGCATCTTCAGGAGTTATGTTACACCGATTAGTTCCAAACACAGAGTCACTTTGTTGCACGACTGCTACTGCATCTGCGGAAGTGGCTAAATATTGGTCCTTTTCTTACTTAGGATGGACTTCCGCAAAATAACGCCTGATTTCATTAAATTACAAAATTCTTCAAATTATTATTAAAGCCTTTCGATAATTAATCAAAATGTTAAAACCTTCAATTAAATTGACTTTCTTGTTTATATTTTTTTGTTATTTTTTCACCTAGGTATGTATTTCATATAATAAACCATTCAGTATCCACGGTGTCTGTATTCGCGGCATATTTATGGAACATATACCCTGCGATTAAAAAGCCTTTACTGTACAAACTTTTACCCGCGTGTAGTCGACTGCTTCGCAATGGTGATGATTCCAACATTGGCTGTTAGATGGCGCCACATTATACCTGTAATAAAATCCTGCCTCGCGTTTCGTTGTTTTTTTAGGAATCTATCTTCTACACATATTAGCATCCGTGCCTATCGTTTTAAAAATACATTTAACCCTTTCCACTCCAATGTCGATTGTCATTCGACACTGATTTTGTTCCACAAGCTCCACTGTCGAGTGATACTCGACATGGTGTAATACTTCTTATTGCGGAAAATTTTAAAACAGGAAAGATTTTTGTTACTAAAATTTTGAATCACGAATGAATGAAACATATTCTAGAATCGCAAGATACTATAATTCAATTAAATTTTATCGATTCTACATAACAGCCTTGGAGTGGAAAGGGTTAATACTTCAGAATTTTTTTTACTTACGTTTCTCTTGTCTCTTAATTTATTTTCTGATTTAAATCTCAAACTATACGAAACAATTATAGTTACTCTTTTTAAAATCGTGGTGACTTCTTTGTTTTTCCACGACGCCCTAACAATATTCAGTTTAAAATACGGTTCGTGCGACCACTTCCCTACTCCATATTGACATCGAGTTGTGCGCCAGTATCTGTACGATGGTTGCCGTATTCTCCACATCGATGAATCTTGCGATCGAGTTCGTGTGATGTGATATTGCTACCACCGCATGATGAACACTGTTATACAGCAAGTATTTGTTGTTTGACCAACAATGACTGCCTCGCTCTTTAGCTTCTGAGCCTTGTGGATAATTGTGACCTTGAACCTGATGAATAAAAAAGAATAAAAAACGTATACGGTTGTGTATCATTTTATTTAATACCATCGATAACTGTAAGACCATCTCTACCAAATAATGAAAACAAATTCAGAACATGTTGATGATTTTCTATATATAAAAATGAATGTTTATCTGTATATCCTTTATAGAATCGTAAACTATGTATTTAATTATGTGATGATTTTAAGCAAAGTTATTGTGCATGAACCAACGAAAGTTTTTGAAGTTAGTACGACTAATTGTCGATAGATGGCGCTACTGTCCATCTTATAAATTTCATATATTGCCTTGACAGTTCATGGTGGTTTCAATTGAAACGAAATAAATACATTTAAAAAACTTTTATGTTAAACGGTTTTTTGATACCCACATTATGGTGGTTGTAGAAAAATATGTATCTAGTCCGCCATATTGGAACGGCGTCCATCTTGAATTTTAATTCATTTGATACCCATATTGAGGGGGTTAAGGAAAAATACGTAATCCGCCATTTTGTATCTGCGGCCATCTTAGATTTATAATGTTATTGATTTTATTATGTTGTATTGTCATCTAAATTAAATGTGTGTACTAAATTTCTGATCAATCTGACAACAGGAAGGTGTTTAAATTTCAATTTATAATTTTGACCCAAATAAATAAACAAATAAATTCCGTACGGTTCGAGCTAAATAAATCCGTTTAAAAAGCGTACGAATGATCACGTTTCCACCATGACTACCATGATCATCTATAAAGTGGACAAATGACTTTGTTAAAGTCGACAGAAGACACCAGATGCAAATTATACTGGTCGTATTAAAAAATGAATTGGGACACCTTTGTCCAGCTGTGCACATCGTAAAACTTAATTAATTACTACAATAAAAAGCCGTCGTTCACACGATTAAAACACTGTAGATTTATTTTACCTTTTTTATAATCTTTATGTGAAAACTTTGGACTGTGATACAAAAAAACTATGTTAAGTTCTAAAAAAAATTGTTGCTATAGAACAAGCATTCATGGATTAAACAATGAAACAGACATGTTGCTTCTAATAGATATTACAAATAAAAGAATCTTAACATATTGTTTATTAAACGGTTTTATTTAGTTCGACCCGTACGGAATTTATTTATTTATTTGGGTCAAAATTAGAAATTGACATTTAAGCACCTTCCCGTTGTCAGATTGATCTGAAATTTGGTACACATATTTAATTTAGATGACAATACAATATAAAAAAAACAATAACATTATAAATCTAAGATGGCCGCCGATACAAAATGGCGGATTACATATTTTTCCTTAACCCCCTCAATATGGGTATCAAATGAAAGGGCTACACTAGTAAAACACGATGATTATGTCAAAATTTAAAATTCAAGATGGACGCCGTTCCAATATGGCGGACTAGGTACATATTTTTCCACAACCACCACAATATGGGTATCAAAAAACCGTTTAACTTAAAAGTTTTTTAAATGTATTTATTTTATTTTACTGACACTTGGCCCTTACAAACTTAGATACTCGAGCATGCCGGCACACACAAACGATCTCTTGATCATTACATTGTTTCTGAGATGTTGCTGTTAGCCATAAGGCTTTTATAGCGTTATCGGTAATGAGTTCACGGCACGGAAGGATCGGTGAACTATATTAAACTTTTTTTTTTTAAATGAAAAGAGGATGAAAGAATGGTAAAACAGAGCAAAAGGGAAAGAAAGCAGAATTGTTGTGTAAAAGAACAGAATGAAAAATTATGTGAAGAAAGAGAAGAAAATAAAAATAAAATAATTAAGTGAATAAATTAAATGCTAAAAAAGTCCCTATCCCACCATAAATAGTGGTACGAGAGGCCCCCAATAGCGAGGGTCATAAAAAAAAGAACTATATTAAACTAGAGCATTCGGGTTTCCGAATCTACATTAGACACTTTGATGGAGGATGAGGAAGACGAGGTTTTTCTGGTCGCGTCTGAGCTGTTTGTGTAGTGTGTGTGGAGTGAAGATTTGCAATCTGAGAAAGGATACTGATCCTACCTCGGATCGCCCACGCAGTTCGCGACGGCAGCGAGGTCTGACCGATGCAGTTTACGTGACGGATAGTGGAGTGGTTTCTGTTGAGGTTGTGTTAGCGTTTGCAGTGTTGTGAGTATCTGAAGTGTGTGGTGTGTGATGATTGGATTCAGGTAACCCTACGATAGGATCCGCAAGGACGTCTTCAAGACGCCTTACGAGGTTTCAGAAGGAGGCCCCGAGAGAGAGAGTTCGCTATTAGGGGGTTGGGGTGAAACGACGCCTTCTCAAAATATTAACCCTAAACATACCGTAAGGAACGCACACGCAAACGACATTCATACACAGAACTTAAACAAGTATACATACAGTAGTCCGGGCTCAAACACACTCATACATAGACACGAACGTGATACACACAAATATTTATGTAGGATTCGTGCATGTGTTTACGCATACATAAACAAAAATATTCAATCGTCTGAGTTCAAACATGCTCAGATTTATACACCCACACGCAAGTGACAAGCACATGCGCTTTCCTGCACGTATCGTATTCATAAAATTTAGCTTTCATAAGTCTATTATTACTACGTATAAAATGCTATGAATGATCGAATCTTTTAGAAATCTAATAATTATACCACTTACTATTAATCAATACGTACAGGGACTTTATAATGTCGACAATGAAAGATATATCAACTAATTCACTTTATCGTTTGTGAAGATGATTTGTAAAATACGGAGGACAATCATCAATAATCATTATAGATCAGTGGTTCCCAAAGTGGTCTATATCGACCCCTAGGGGTCTATGACAACTTGCAAGGGGTCTACGTCAGCGAAAAAAAAATAAGGGGTCCATGAAATGAAAATGGGGGTCCACGATAGTGGATCTCAACACATACACTGATAGTACCTATTTACTTACATCATACTATCTTATAATATCAAAACATTTACATTATTTACAAAAGTACCTATGAAGTAAAAAAATTATTATGTGTTTCTATAAATTTGTGTAAGTTGTAGGATGTTGGTATTCGGTTTGTGGTTTGTTACGTATATTTTACATAACAGATACAAAATTTTATTTTGAGTAGTTTTAATTTAAATTCAATTAATAAATGTATAAATTAACATGTGTTTCTACTTTAAGTTTTTAACACTAAACTTCACTACAGTTAGAAATTTACAGGAAATCAATATCAGGTAAGTAGGGGGTCTACCCAACACGGAAAAACATGGCAAGGGGTCTACGACACAAAAAAGTTTGGGGAACTCTGTTATAGATGGAAGCTTTGCCGAAGTTTTATTTTTCTCCCAGAGGATGCTTTCCAAAGTGGTAGTAACATAAGACAGGCAAAAGCAACCAACAAGTCGAACTTCTGCCTTCTCTGGTGCCTCAGTTGGAATTTTAAACATGTAGTAACAAGTCAACGCGATGTCTCCTCTCGAAGATATTTGCGCCATGTTTCATAGAATGCCCAGAGGTCTAAGACTCTATGACACTGCAACCTCTAAATCTGTTAATAAAATAGTCTATCGTGGCTCGGTATTTGATATCTGGAAGGGTGTGTAAGCTAATGTTTCATGTCTCCGTGTATTAATAAAACACAGTTAAAATAAAAGATAATATAGAGGAATAGACGAAACTTCGAACACGTGTGCACGCGGCCACGGTCAGTGCGGGAGTGTCGTGGTCGGGTTGCGTATACACTATATAGAATAAGCGCCATCTGTTGCCTGCTTTTTTAAATTCATAGTCACTGTAAATGCTATTAGAACAAAAGTATAGATTTAGTCAAATAATAGCCAAATAAAGTCACTTTATTTCAGGTGTGTTTTTTCTTTCGTCCTTCACATTATATTGCATATCACTCTACCGGAATACTTTCACGTATTTTATTCATTTAAAAGGCTTTAATTTATACATTTAAATTAAATTTTGAAGTGTCTATTTGTAATATTAAAATAATCTTTTTTACTACATGCATGTGAATAAACATATGGTACATATATCAAAATAATATAATTTTTTTAAAAAAATTCTGTCTGTTTGTTTCGACTAATCTCTGAAATGGCGGGACCAATTATTATGTGACTTATACTGGCAGTTAGCTGAGGTAATAAGGAGTAACTTAGGCTACTTTTATCATAGAAAAAACTGTAAACGATGAAAAAAATAACTTTGTTGTTAAATTTCACGCCGATAAAGTCTCAGGTACAGCTAGTTTACAAATATGATCTGTTGTAATCGGCTTGCGTGAAGCGTGTGACTTTCTTAACACGGTCGCCTCCACCTTGTTGAACCTTCTACACTTACCAAGCCCATGGTCTTTGCTCCAGAACCAGTTCCAGCGGTCATGTGTTCTTCTATTGTCCTAATCACTTCCACTTCAAGTTGCCAATCCGTTAAACTACGTCGATATAGTTTCGATCTTCCATGGACTTCCCCATTTTTTATTTGGTCTCCCGAATAATCAGCACCGCCTCAAATAAAATACTTTTGTTTATTATAACACGTAATAACTAAGTAATAATATGCAATAAAGTAATAAATTATTTATAAATAAATATAAATAGAGTAATTAGTCCCATACCAAAAGGGCGAAGCTAAAACAGATATTAAATGTGGCAATGAAAGTTACCTTGACTTACTTTATTTCCTCGCATTTATTATATTATATTTCTATTTAAATACCGTATGTATAAGGTCTGTATGTCAAAGGAATTTAGCTATGAACCCTACAATAGTCTGAATCTTCCTACGGTTTAAATATATATATATATATATATATATATATAATAAATGTATACAACGAGGAAGTAAAGTAAGTCAAGGTAACTTTTATTGCCACATTTAATATCAGTTTTAGCTTCGCCCTTTTGGTATGGGACTAATTATCTATTTATATTTATTTATAAATAATTTATTACTTTATTTCATATTATTACTTAGTTATTACGTGTTATAATAAACAAAAGGGCTTTGTTTTAGGCGGTGCTGATTATTCCGGAGACCAAATAAAAAATGGGGAAGCCCGTAGAGGATCGAAACTATACCGACGTAGTTCAACGGATTGGCAATGATTAGGACTACTAGATATAGAATAACAGATGATTGTTGGAACTGGTTCTGGAGCAAGCACCACGGGCCGGGTAAGTGTAGAAGGTTCAACAAGGTGGAGACGAGCATGTTAAGAAAGTCAAACGCTGCACGCAAGCCGATTACAACAGATCTTATTTGTAAACTAGCTGCACCCGAGACTTTATCCGCGTGAAATTTAACAACAAAGTTATTTATTTTTTTATCGTTTACAGTTTTTTCTATTCTAGATAAAAGTAGTCCTTATTACCTCAGCTACCTGCCAGTATAAGTCACATAATAATTGGTCCCGCCGTTTCAGAGATTAGTCGGAACAAACAGACGGACACAATTTTTTTAAAAATATATATTATTTTAATATATGTACCATATATTTATTCACGTGTATGTAGTAAAAAAAGATTATTTTAATATTACAAACAGACACTGCAAAATTTAATTTATTTGTATAAATTAAAGCCTTTTAATGAAATAAAATGCGTGAAAGTATTCCGTTAGAGTGATATACAATATAATGTGAAGGACGAAAGAAATCTTCACATGCAATTGCGTCCATGCGTGTGTGTGCGTGTGTGTGTGTGTGTGTGTGTGTGTGTGTGTGTGTGTGTGTGTGTGTAAATTGCTTGAGAAACCATCGGTTCATTGATGCCCCTGATTTACACCATCAAGTGTGAAAAGAAAAGTAAATGTGTGTCAAAATTAATTTATTAATAAATACAACAACTCGAAGTACAAGGTTATATGGAAAGGACGCGTAATTTACAATTGATTAGTTGGTAATTATTTATGTTTCATTATTTTTTTCTTTACACACCAAGGTTAAACGTAAATTGACAGTAACCCAGTGGTAAATGACTAACACTTGCGATCGTAGGTCTCAGGTTCAATATATATTTTATAGGAATAACACTGCCCACAAATTTTATAGAGTCTTTGAGGGAAGTATATGCCCAACAGTGAGCAAGTGAAATAATGAAAGTAAAACCTACTTAATTTAAAGCATCTAAAATAATGAATGGACATCTTTATAGGTCTATGCCCAGCTCTGGGCGTCTCATGTCTGAAATATTCACGACGCAATGATCAAGACTGAGAGGAGACGAGGTATGACTTTTGTAATGTTGTAAGAAAGGGACCAATATTTAGCCAAACACAGAGTCAAACAAAAAATGGCACTAATCGGTGTAACATAACTCCTGAAGATGCCCCGTGGAGGGGTGAAACACGTGTTGAGTGATTTGGCTGTGGCAGTTGTGTGATTCGCATTGTTTGCCGCATGCGCATTTAGCGGGCTGGCGGGCGGTGCACTTTGTTGCACGACTACCACTGCATGTGCGGAAGTGGATAAATATTGGTCCTTTTCTTTCTTAGAATGGACTTCCGCAAGGTAACGCCTGATTCCATTAAATATTTTGTAATGTTGTGATTATTCAAAGAAAATAAATAACACATATTGTTTTTTTATATGTTAAGCGGCGTCAAATTGTCACCTAATGAACTTTTAATTTATTCTGCGGTTTGAATACGGACTAACTTTAAAATTTACCTCACCATAAAAACATTCAACGAGTGTTTAAAAAAATATGTAAAAAATTAGTAGAATTGCTCGAGAGATTCTGAAGTTTTTCATTTAGTAACAAATTTAGCGAGACTTTTTTTTATATTATCACTCTAAAATGCCCACTAATGGACATAGATCTCCCTTATAGATTTTCAATAGAACCCGTAGAAGGAGGAGTGCATCTATTCCCACAATCTTATAAAAGTCATTTGTCTACCTTCTAACTGGAGACTGCGTTGTGCTTGCAAGCTGCAAGAGGTTTATTCTGCGCTCTACATATCCTGTCCACTTCTTGATTTCGTCTAGAAATCTGTTTATGCCTGTTTCGATCTTGTTGAGGAGTTTCAAGCATATCCATGCTGCGTTGAGCGACTGAAAGCTGACAAAAGAAAAGTAATCAATCGCATTTAAACTAGTAGAGTAAGGTCGGGTTAAGCAAGCTGCACTGTATGTATTAAAAAATATAGAAATAAGGTATAGGAAGAAAACTGTAAACATTAAACAAAGATTTCGAGGATGCGAAGGAAAAAAGAAGATAGTGTAAGATAATATGAAGAACGAAAGACGAGAGTGTTAAAGAGATATAATTCAGAAAAAATTACTAAATAACATACACTGTCATGTTGAGGTAGTGGTGAAGGTTCTATAAAACTAAGGTCATAAAACGGAACCAGTATTGTAGTGGTTAAAATTGCAACTTACGACCGCAGATAACAGGTTCGATTACCGAAAGTTATACATTGTATTAATAATACAACATCTTTTCTACCCACAAAGATATCAAAATATCTTAGAACTTTAACATTTGTGATCAGATTCCTGTACTCTTAAAGGAGAAGTCTAAATAATGAAAACACTAAAATTGTCATTTCAGCACAAATACGTCCACTGAAAGATAATTATCCTGCAAAGAAATCTATGTGAGATTCTCCACAATCGCAATACTTGCAAATAGTATTGCGATAGCAGTGTGGAATAATGGTCCGTAGAGGGCGTTACTGTGCACCTTTTAGAAATTTATTTATGAGCAGTGGAAAACTTATGTTATTAATTCAAAGAATTGTGAATTACATTATATCCCGGAAATCAAATCAGCAACCTTAGACCTCTACCAAGCGCTACCACTGTTTACGCTGGGATTACACTGTAGTAATACTAGCTGTTCCCGCAAACGTTGTTTTGCAAAAAAAATAGGGTTTTAATTAACAAAAAAAAAATAACGGTTGATCGTAGAGGGGTGAAAATTTAAGGTTGTATGTATTTTTGTATGCTGTATCATAATAAAATAAAAACCAAAAAAATTGTCTAAAAAATAAAAAATAATAATTTAGGGGTGGACCACCCTTATCACTTAGGGGTATGAAAAATAGATAGTAGCCGATTCTCAGATCTACTGAATACGCATATAAAATTTGGTAAAAGTCGGTCAAGCCGTTTAGGAGGAGTTCAAGTTCGAACACCGTGACACGAGAATTTTATATATTAGATTACAATATTAAATACAAATTGAAAAGTTGTTTCTTAACAAATTTACAGTCGCGAAAGAAACCGTCACAGTCTAACGAAATGACAAGTTGAAGTATTCAGACAGGTCAGCTAATCAATTCGAGTAGAGTCACGGAAACATAAAAATCAGATGACAATATAATGTTCATCAGATTCATACTGTTTCCAACTGGTCCTATAGGAAAAATATGAGGGAGGCTTTTGCCAGGCAGTAGGTGTTCTATAGCTGAAATAATGATGATGAATAGTTTTTATATTGAAATACGAGAAACCATTGAGTTCTAGCACTAAGGAGTGCAGGAGCAGATGGTTCACGACAAACATCTTATTGTATATGAATTTTCGTGATAATCTTTTTCTGGTATTGACTTTAAGACCTCTTTCAATTGTGTCAAAACGCTGTCCTATAGCTCTTTGAGTTTACACATTGACCCAAATCGGGCAAATACTGTGGTTGCGGAATGATATGAGGTTAGTTTTTGACACTTTTTTTCTAAAAAAACCAAACAATTTTGGTACCAATTTAAACTTGCTGCGTTAGAAAAAATTGATTTGAAATAGATTTGACAAAAACACATGTAAGTTGAATATAATTAAATCTTTTGCACAACAGACGCTTGGCAAATGTTATAGACAGTCTTATTAATCTAGAAAAAGAATGCTTACCTTCCTAATTAGAAATGACAATCTCACAAATACTCTTTGATAGCAGTGTACGTTTATTGTAGATAACAGTTATGCTTTACGTTTATTCTAGTATTAAATATCAAAGAAAGGTAATTATCGACGTCTTTTCTTCAGTTTATATAAATTTAAATGCTTTAATCGAGTTCATTCTAATGTAATTTATTCGATTTTCAATTCTTTTAAATTCTTACTGTAACGTAAACACTAATGAAATAATACAAATTCATAGGTCCATGTTAATAAACAAGTTGCCCTATGAAGCAGAGGTCAGACTGTTGGGTTCTATACGCGGCTAAAGTGTTTTTACCGGTAAATATCTAATATATAAAATTCTCGTGTCACGGTGTTCGAACTTGAACTCCTCCGAAACGGTTTGACCGATTTTTACCAAATTTTGTATGCGTATTCAGTAAGTCTGAGAATCGGCTACTATCTATTTTCCATACCCCTAAGTGGTAAGGGTGGTCCACCCCTAATTTTTTTTTATTTTTTAGACAATTTTTTTAGTTTTTTTTCTTTTATTATGATACAGCATACAAAAATTCATACAACCCTAAATTTTCACCCCTCTACGATTAACCCTTATTTTATATTATTTGTTAATTAAAAACTTTAATTTTTTTTTGCAAAACAACGTTTGCAGGATCAGCTAGTAGTTCATATATTACTCGGCGCATTTAATCTATACGTTGTTGACATACCCAAAGGTCGAACTAAACGGTTTGACAGGCAGTTTTTGGTGAGAGTCGCCAAGATTTAGAACGACCTGCCTGGGTCTATTTTTCCTGATGTGTTGAACTCTGGAGCCTTTAAGAGTAGAGTAAACAGGTTTTGTTTGAATGGGCGTGTACCACTTTCGTCTTCATCTACAATTCCTATCAGGTAAGTTAGAAGACAAACACCTATTCCATTACGACTATATATAAAACAAATTTGTTCAATTAAATATCAGACGAACAATTGCAATCGTGTTTTTTTTTTGTGAGACTGCATAAAAATAGTACAAAAATCTTGAAAAATCACATGATGACATTGACCTTCCCACAGATCTAACTTAGTTCATTCTTCTTTTTTTTCTTGTCTAAAGTATTCTGATTTTAATTATAGTCAAACTGTTATATATTTAAAAATAATGTTCTAGACCAGAGTTCCCCAAACTTTTTTGTGTCGTAGACCCCTTGCCTTGTTTTTCCGTGTTGGGTAGACCCCCTACATACCTGATATTGATTTCCTGTAAATTTCTAACTGTAGCGAAGTTTAGTGTTAAAAACTTAAAGTAAAACACATGTTAATTTATACATTTATTAATTGAATTTAAATTAAAACTACTTAAAATAAAATTTTGTATCTGTTATGTAAAATATACGTAACATTAAATAAACTATAAATATAATAACATAAGCAATAGTCAATATTTTTAGTGAGAAGAATGAACCCGATGCTTTAATAATAAATTACTAAGAAATAAGTAGCACTATCGTGGACCCCCATTTTCGTTTCATGGACACCCAGATTTTTTTTCGCTGACGTAGACCCCTTGCAGGTTGTCATAGACCCCTAGGGGTCGATATAGGCCACTTTGGGAATCACTGTTCTAGACCTTTCGATGGAAAAATCGTCGTATTTTCTCTCTAATTATATCGTCGTTTCAGACCATAGACGGCCACTGCAAGGTTTACTTCTCCACCAAAAATATCTGTGAGGATATATACAATAATCGTCACGTTAGGCAGGCGTATCGGTGATTGTAGTAGTGGAATATTAAATATGCCCATCCTCTTGAAACTTGTTTGTGAGCAGTAGATATACTATATAATTAAACTACAAAGTGTGGGTTATATAAAGTAGTATCCCGGGAATCGAATCTGCGACCTTTGATCACAAGTCCGACTCTCTATCTCTAGGCTACCACTGTTCAAATAGAGAATTATATGGTACATATAGAAATAAATAATATGTAATTTATGTATATATGTATGTATGTATTTATTAGTAATTAGTTAATGAAATACCTGCGTAGTAATCTCCGTTCTATCGTGGCTTGACTAGTAAGGATGATGGCATGTAAGGCATATAAGGCATTTAGATGGTACCGCTACGTATAATCGATAAACTATAGAGTTAAATTCGACGACAAACCACGTTTGTACTTTCTTTAAGGCTTTCTTTTTGGTTTCGAGAAGGGAGATGTTTCGGATGTCAAGGACATTCCTCTTGGGGGAGGACAGGATTATGTGGGATTTCTGCACACTAAAACCGTCCTGGTGATCATCCTCTGCGCGCTGGGGAGGACCGCGATCTCTTCCTGTCAGGAATCACCTCGCGATATTCCCTAGCGCTTTTTTGGGCTTAATTCAGCTGATCAATAAGAACATGATTCTTTTATTTACTATCTCTACTCTTTCTAAATGCTCTTATACCTTTGGAACATTACCTTAAGCCATAGATGCACAGACCGCGGCCCGCCGGTCGAATACTGGTGGCCCGCCGACAGCAAAAAAAATACTCTCGTACATTCGGAAAATATTGATTTCTATTCCAGAATAAAACCAAAAAAATTATATTACTTATACTTGTGGCGGCCGGCCCGCCATCAGTTCATAATTTGCTTGAGTGGCCCCTAGCCTTAATAAGTCTGTGCAACCATGCCTTAAGCTCTTTAGGTTGACTTTCACCCTGACGCGCTACTAAACTACCTTGAGTTTATGGCTAAATTAGCTGGTAATAAGCTTGAATAAGGTTAAGAAGTATTTTAGACTAAGGCAGTTGCTTCCTCTGTATCAAGCACAGATCCAGCTCTGGGATGGCTTGGCTAAATATCAGCTGGAACCTCTTGACATGGTAAAATTTCCTGTTCCGCTTATAGGTGATAATGAGTTAGTTTCTTAGAAACTTCTCAGCTTTGATCACCGCCAACGAGTAGGGTGTCTGATAATTTTCTATAGGATTATTTTGGGGAATATGCTTTGGAACTTCTCCACCTTATCCCACCATCCCCGTTTTTAAATATGAGAGTAAAAAGTCGTCCCACTATTACAATAAGTTGGAGTTTCCTCGCAGGCGTACTAGGAGTTTCGAATGCACGTTTCTTTTCAATCCAAGTTTTGTTTTTTTTTTATGGCCCCCGTTATTGGGAGCCTCTCGCACCCCCTATCTTGTTTAGGACAGGGACTTTATTTACACAGAATTTTTTCAGAGTTTTATCTTTATTCGACTTCATCGATTCACTTTCATACTTCTCAATTTCTTTTATTCTTTCCTTTTATCCTTCACAATATCTTGCAATTTTTGTTCTTTCGTTCCTTCTTGCTTTCCTCGCTTTCCTTTCCTCATCTTTTTACTCTTAGGTGGCTAGATACATTTTTATTTTCCAATCTTTATCTTTAGTTTTTTGATATCACAGATTTGTTTGGATTTTAACTTTGTAATACATTGCTAGACTTGTCTTATATTCAATTATTATTTGATAAGTTCGTTTACATGTGCATTTATTTAATTTTTGGTTCCAGTTTTTCTGCGAGCAAACGATAGGAATGATGGGCGAAGGTTGCCATCGCCCATCATTAGGGCGATGCTTTCCATATCTACTTTCAGTTTAGTCGACGTTTCCAGGGCACTGCGCATCCGTGCATGTGCGGGACAGTAGGCCACAAGGTGGGCCACCGTCTGGCCCACGCCCGGTTCGCAATAGCACGAAGGGTCCTCTTTGAGTTTCAACCTATGAAGGTACTCAGAGAACCCCTCGTGCCCCGTGAAGAGCTGGGCCAAGACCGCGTCCACCTCGACTTAGCGGAGCACGCGATGTTGATGCTGTTAGCCCGGGGGCTTTTACAGCTTCATCGGAACTGAGTTCAAGGAGCGGAAGGGTCCATAAACTTAAAAATAAAACAGAAGCTGGACAGACGGATTCCAGTTGTACGATGACGTTCGTACGTAGTAAACCGCTCTACCCGAGTAGAGCTGTGTTGTGTTGATGTTGATATGCAGCTTGGTACGGCAGCGTGGACCACAGGCGAGCCAAGGATGGATCTGGACCCACCTTATCCTCTAATATCTCAAATTGTTCGCCACTATATATATATATATATATATATGTGTGTGTGTGTGTGTGTGTGCGTGTGTGTATCTATATATATATAAAAGCGATATCTAATATATATATATATAAATGTTAATCGGATGTACAAAAATCGCGTTATGTAAAACATAACAATTAATAATCTTTTTATTGTTTGACGTCGCGCATCTTTAAAGATTATTAACACTGATTACCCATTTGCAGTCTCCGCACCATCCGCTCTCATGCATTGTGTAATTGAATTTTTTTTTTTTACGAAAAAATAATTAAAAAACAACTTGTACAAGTATAAAAAGAATCGGGTTTTTATTTCGGATACAAGTGGAATAAATCAATTCGCCGGTGTATAAGCGCTTAGGAGTAGCACAATATATTTTATTGCTTAACTGATGCGATTTATTGAAAATTACTTCGGATCTCGTTGTGGGCTGTTGTGGATAAATAAAAAAATTCCGCGTGAATAAATAAAAATAAATAGAAAAATGATAGAAAACTTAGTTGACTTCGCTCCGGTTAGAACTAGTTTATTGAATGGAACAGGAACGGAGAAGAATTTTTGGGACTTTCACGGAGAAGGTTAGTTTAAATAAAATTTATTTATATATTAATTTACTATTCATAATTTAATTTCCGTAATGTTACAAAATAGAGAGCATATATTTATCTTTCATGTTTCAAATGCTAGTAAAACGAATTATAATATTACTATGGCATATTATTAATTTAACATATCACTGTTTATCAATAAATGTGATTGTTCTTGTCTGGTTTTCGCTTGATGCAAGCCAAACGGTTCTATTAAATCTATAAGAAAGCTTCGGACGTCGCGTCGTGGAAATGGTGGCCACTAGATAACTACCATATAGCTAAGATTTTATTTTATCTGTTCTATATCAAAGTGACGGTTGAATAAAAGCCTCCCTTGTTTATCTATTTGAGAAGTTCACATTCGATTCGCTTATATCAACCAGAACGATCAGGAACACGCTGCTATCAATCTGTTTTATATACGAATGATTTTCATCAAATCATTGCTACTTGAAAAATATATTTAAGTAAATAAGTTAAATGTTATATCAATAATGTAATGGAAAAGTTAAATAATGATTTCAACGTAATGATATATTTCGTTAAAAAATCACATACATCATTAATTTGTCATGAGTTAAATATATTGTTATTAAATAATATATAGTGTATTTACATTTGTTAAAGTGACCTCAAAATATAATACTGGACTGTGTTTATTGTGGGCTCTTATCATATAACGTATTTACAGAATCTATGAATAATTATTATAAAGTGTGGGATGTAATTACGGTGGAGTTTTATTTCATTTTAACTTACATTTTTTTATATTTTCACTTTTAAATTTTAAATTTCAATCATTAGTGTTTTGAAAAACAACTCTTCCATATAGATTCTAGATCACGGGTTCTATTCCCGGAATACATCATATTTTAAGAATAAATTTTTAAAATAAATAATTTTACATTTTTTTTCCGATTATAAACTTTTTGGTAGTAAATTGTGTGCGGTATTTATATATAATTCATAATTTAAGAATAAATTTATAAAATAAATACTCGTAATTTTACATTTTTTTTCCGATTATAAACTTTTTGGTGGGAAATTGTGTTACTGTACTACAATACACTATATATAAAGTGTGAGCTATATAGCTCAGCGGTAGAGTACTAACAAATGCGATCATAAGTCGAATATTAGGTTTTTCAATGAAAAACAATAACTATGAAAATATTAGAAACAATGCTTTTTTATCAAGCAAACTTAAAAGTTATTTAAAATTGCCTTTTATCGCTGCCAAATATTTGACGTCACATAAAGGCATGATAAGTAAATAAAATAGCGTAGGTTGCGGTTTGTATTCCTGTGTTATAATTTTATATAAATCACACGTTGTGCTTTAATAATATACGATTGTCATAACTCTAGAACAAGTTTCTAGAGGATGTGCAGTAGCGTCCTCTGCACGCCATAATACCGCACAACGACTCTACCAACCCGTCAGCCAACCGTGGCGATTATGGTATATCCGGAATAGATATTTTTGTGGTAGGCTTGTGTCTTATAATGGACTTCTATGGGCAGAAACGACAGTTACATGTGACATTTGTGGGAATTATCACTGAAAAAAAATGAATTTATTATCCGCCTTTTTTACAGTAGAAAGATTGTGAAGTTACCGAGTAGGTGTTAAATTTGAAATTGGTTTGTGTCAAATTGAGACATCAAGCATTCTTCTCTCGGCGTAAAAGCGACTTACTTCTTTTTTTCAACAGATGAACGCCCAATTCAAGGTATAGATCACCATAAATCGTCACGATGACCGGACCTTAACGTCCCCCTAGTAGGGGACCTGCCCACGCCGCCTTTACCCGCTCGTGGTCACCAATTGAAAACCTTTTCCATCGAGCAATTCTTGTAGATACGTCGGTAATTTTGGTTCTTCTACGGATTTATTCATTTTAGATTCGATCTCCCAGAGAAACTCTGAGCATAGCTCTCTCCATTGCTCTATGGGTGAATGGCTCAAATGGCCATCTGTAGCATGAGCGATGTGCCCCGCTGCCACTTCAAACAAGAAATTCTTCGAGCTATGTGCTATCATGATTCTTCTACAGATCTCCTTATTACGGATTCGATGATACACCGTAACTTAAAGCACAGACCTCTCAATGTTCTCTGGGTCGGATCTTTCTTATGAGGCCCGTCGTAAGTGACCACGTCTCGGATCTCGTATATCATCACCGGCAACAAAAAGTGGTTAAAGATCCTCATCTTGAAACATTGCGGTATTTTATAAAGTGTAAACAAGCACTTGAAATCTTAATCAAATTGTTTGTACGAGTACCTTCATCTAATTGTCAAATCATTATACGGGCGATGGGATTTTCAAATAAGATTTCAGATGGTTTTCAGAAACCAATGCTAGATTTTTAAAAAAATATACCAACAAAACTTTTTTGTTCTAAATAAACTTTAGATGATTTCATAAAAGATTGCTTACATTTAATGCGATGATTATTTAAATATGAAATTTTATTCTAAAATATAGTTCCACTAGGATTATTAAATCTGTTCTAAGTTCTGTGGTATTTATTTTAAATAATTTAATCAAAAATAATAAGCATGATTATCAAATAGAATCAATACTTCTGTTCTAACAATGTACATTTATAATGTCTTTTCATTTGTTTCAGTTGACTATGTGGATCATTGGTTCCTCATGCGATCGCCGGTGCCTATTATTTTACTCACGATATTGTATGTCCTGTTTGTCCTGAAGCTCGGTCCAAAGTATATGGAGAAGAGACAGCCGTTTCAATTAAGGAATGTACTTATAGCTTACAACATAATTCAAGTGGCATATTCATGTTTTCTTGTGCATATCGTAAGTATATTTTAATTTTAGTTCATCGTGCAATAATATGAGGATACATAAACAGTTTTGTTCCAAATTATCGATACAATATTTATTCGCTATATTCGCCGCTCTACCCGAGTAGAGCTGTGTAGTGTTGATGTTCTGTATGCAGCTTGGGATGGCAGCGTGGACCACAGGCGAGCCAAGGATGGATCCACCTTATCCTGTAATATCTCAAATTGTTCGCTATCTTCACAAACTACACTATATATCTATATATTTATATATATTCATGTAAATGAATATATATATGTATATCAAATATAGTATCAAAAAACAACATGAAATTGTCGTTTAAAGCTTCCGGGCATTAGGAAGATAGGTAATTTTTTCCTAGGTTAGCAGAATTGCCAAAGTACTGTTTAAAAAAACATTTAATTGTCTTTGACCTACACGTGTTTTTGTTAAACGTTTAAATTTTTTTCGTCTATTGTAAAAACACGACTGTTATCGTTCCACAACCACCGTATTCGCCTGATTTGGCTCCGTGTGACTTCTGGCTGTTCAGCGAAACTCAAAAGACCAATACGGGGACGCCGTTTTGATACGATTCAGGAGATGAAAACCGAATCGAAGAAAGTCTTTGCCCGAAAAAAACTATTTCGACTGTTTCGAGGACTGAAAAATGAGTTGGTACAAGTGCGTTTTATCGGATGGGGATTGCTTTGAAGGGGATGAAATTAATTTGGAAAAATTAATAAATAATTTACATTTAATAAATAAATTCACCTTACTTTTTGATCACAGTTTTGTATATTTTTATTTGTTATAAATCTTGGAAATAAAATACGCTACAATTATATTAAAGATCTTCTTTAATTGGTCGCATATAAATACGACGTCACATTTAAAAATGAAGGATGATGTAGATGAGTTTGATCAGATTTAAAGTTGTACAAATAAGGCTTTTATGTCATTCTTTGCAAGACATATGCAGGTAATAATTTTAAGTGATCCTCTGTTAGTAACAATATGTATTAATATTTGATGATTAAGCTATATTTCATTGATAATATTTATGTGGACTTATATATAATAAGAGGTAAAACTCATTTCTGTTAAAGTCTTGTAGGAAAACTATGGAGAAGGCTTTTGTATAACAGCGGATATGCTACCGCACAAATGAAAATGATATTATAATCTGGTATCATGTTTATATATTTGAAAAAAATGTTTTTTTTTATATTAAAGCATTTTGTAAGGGACATCATACTTTTTAATTTTGATTTTTTTTTAAGTTTATGTTTCATCTTGTTAACTTTGACACACACACACACATACACACGCACACACGCGCGCACACGCACACACACACGCACGCACACACACACACACATATATATATATATATATATATATATATATATATATATATATAGGAGCGTAGGTAGCAGGTTCTATTCCCAAGTACAATCTAATATAATTCCACTTAGTGCATATATTATATAGGATTGTCACTGCCCACAAACAAGTTACCAGTGGATTGTCAGCAGTGTTCTCAATGTACCATAATACTACACTGCTATCGACCCCCCCCCCCCAAGTGTGGCGTTTATGGTAATATACCATACCTCTATAGATATCTTAGGGAAGGCCTGTACCTAGTGGGTGCATATGGGCTGAAATAAGAAAGACTGTTGATAGATGCTGAATTACCTCTTCCAATATGTCCTATTAAAAACCTATAGAAGAAGTTAAACTTAATTACGTTGCTTAATGTTATTGTGTCTGCTGAACTGTGTTTCAAATGATGTCGTATTTATTAAAATATTACCACATGTAGATAAATATCTCAAACTCATATGTTGAATAGGGTTTCGTAAATAAAATTTTAAGCTTCTTTGCCTTTTATGAAAGTCATATATTACTTTGAGGTCTAAGAAATTGTTTTTATTTTAGGGGTTGAAACTGATTTTGAACTACGGAATATTGAGTTCATCTTGCTTAATGGACGCTGAGGATACAAAATTTAATGTGAGTAATAATTTTATTTCATTTATTATTATTAAAATAAGCTTCTAGTATACGCTACCACTTTCAATGCGCTGATAAGTTGATGACTTATCTAACACTATGTAGAATAGAGTTTCCCAACTTAGTGCCCGCGCACTACAGGAGGGCAATTCGAAAATTTACTTGGTAGAGTCAAGCATTTCACTCCGCGTTTCAACTGTTTCAAAAGCGCATATTGTTAGATAATTTCGGTAAATAATTATGTAAAATAATATAAAATACGTTTTAAACTTATTATATATATATTTAGAGAATTTACAAATTGTGTTATGTTAAAAATTTCTCAGTGATATCCTAAAATCTATCATTTAAGTTTATTAAGTGAACAATTACATTTTTAAACATTAAAGGCTTTATTAAACACTGATGTAGAAGGTTTTAATTTTAAAAAATAAATAGTAATGCTCATAAACATGTGTTATTTACTAAAATATAAATGTGAAACTATTTTAATGCTACATTATTTACAAACTTCGTACATTCACGTATGTATTTGTTAATACAATAATTAACAGAATTAGAATTTACTGCTATGAATAATACAAAAGTATTGCAGTGTTAAACATACGTTATAGAATTCAGGTATATTCCGTAGCTTTATTCGGTGTATCTTTCATGTAATATCATTTGAATATATCAGAGGATCATGACTTTAACGATTTTACACTTGAACTATGAATTCAATTGGAACTAATTACTCTTACATTTTTTTATCGTTTGTAATAAGACGGAATAAGCTATGAGAATTAAAAAAACTAGGTATTTTAAATATTTAATGGTTAATTTAATCAGATAGTAATGACGGTTGAAGTTGGTTCAAGGAGAAGTGGTGATGCAATTCATGAGTAGGCGTTCTGACTCTTAGGAGAGTATCCCGAAAAAGGGAAACACCCTGTACCTATCTCACACCCAAGTAGATAAACAAGTTATCATTAGCCTACGGTAGAGAATCAGGTTCAATGTTCAAAAACAAGTTCATCTACGAGGTTAAGGACTGAAGAGTAAGGCGGTCATCATAGCCTGTATAACATTGTCCATCGTGCGGTGGTAGCAATATCACGTCACAAGAACTCGTGCGTGTATTGCACGGACGAGACTCAAGATGCGATCGCAAGGTTCATCGATGTGGCGAATATGGCAACCATACGGCACAGATACTGGCGCACAACCTGACGATGGCAATATGGAGTAGAGATGAGGAAGTGATCGCACGAAACGTAATGTTAAAACTGGACATTGTTAGAGCGTTTGCAAAAACAAACAAGACACTGATGATTTAAAAAAAATGATCAGGATAATTAGTTGACTTCAACTTAATTTTAAGTAGTCAACAAGTTAACTCCAAACACTGTAACATGCAAAAACGTAACAATTTTTTTTTTCGGAAATTTTTAGTGTAAATGTAAAAACAAAGGCACGGATGTTAATGCCTGTGGAATATAGATCCTAACTTTCTCGGCTAGCGTGCGGTGCACTTTGTTGCACGACTACCACTGCGTGTGCGGAAGTGGCTAAATATTGCTCCTTTTCTTACTTAGGATGGACTTCCGCAAAATAACGCCTGATTCCATGAAATACACTTTAGGCCTTATTGGAAAGTTATTTGATGCTTAACAAATAACGGGGAGGAAAATGAACGGGGTTCCTCTACGAATTTGAATTAGGAACAAGTAAATTTGACGAACGGAAGTGACCGACTGTTTTTTTTTATTTGAGCGCATTGGTAAGAAGTGCAGTGTCAGGCCATATAGCACACAGGTACACAAGGTTCTGGAGCAGTGAAGAAGGTGGATATATGACCTAATTTTTAACACTAGATTTAAGGCTTCCAACCGGCGTTATTGGAAATCTATGGAAGGGACAGTGGTCGTCCATTGCAACGTCTATGGCAGGGGGTTCTCCGAGTACCTTCACCGGTTGAAGCTCAAGGAGGAACCCTCCTGCTTCTGTGAACCGGGCGTGGACCAGACCGTGGTCCACCTAATAGTCCACTGTCCTGCATTCGGAGGACTCTGGGTCGACTCCGAATCCCGGTCAGGTAGTAAGGTTAGCGAGGAATCTATGGCCTCCCTGATCAAAAACAATGAAGCAAGATCAACGTTTCTAAAAATGTGCAGAACGTTTGCGGAAAACGTGATAAAAAGAAACAATAGTTCAGCTAAAATTAAAATATTGTAAATAAAATTGTAAAAATAGGCAATTAATTAAATAAGTAAATAATACAAATAAAATATATACCTAGAAAGGATCAAAAATGTGATATTGAATAAAAACAAACAATTATAATAGTTAAGGTATGAGGAGAAGAAATAATGGTATCGAATAAAAAATGGATATGAAAGGGAAAGAAAGAGGAATTGCAGAAAGAAAGAAAATAAAGATATGAAAGACCATTGGAGGAACGATAGAAGAGCGCGGGAATAAAATGTTATATGAAAAAATTATTAAATAAAAACAAAATCCCTTTCCCAAATTTTTTATAAAGAAAAGTCTGTGGCAATCAATAAAGCCAAGATACACTCAAAATTTTCCATTTTAACCACCATTGATCGTACGACCAAAAATTGTAATTTAACCTCATACGTCATATTACATACAAAGAGTATAAATGTAAATAAACAAAGCTATAGATAAAAAAATACATTATAATTATTTATATTTATGTTAAATTTATTCAACATTATTTATTTTAATGACATCAATTCAATACATTAGAATACAAACGGTTCGATAAAAAAATAACATAGAATCATTTTTTTAATTAAATTTATACGACATTTTAAGTTGTTCAACATGTCATTATTTATTGAAATCATTAAAAATATAATTAATATGGACGGTGTCAAAAATATCTTTTTTATTTTTCTTATATCTCACAGAAGGATGATTGTAAATAGGTCTAAAAGCTTTATAAGAGTGGATTTTTTTTAACTTTCGTTACCATCGCTGGAGTCAGCCGGCGTTCACTGGACGACCCGTGTGCACATGCGCACGAGTTTGCCGGCACCTTGTAATGTGGGCTTATATAGATCCCTGTTTTAAGATTTATCACAGCCAAATAAATTACTAACAATTATTACAGCTTCTATTTTTAATTAATATACCAGTAAAATCTTTAAATATGTAACACAAATGAGAAAATTCGAACATAACCTTACCGCCATGCAATGTGTACACTTCACGGCGCACATGCCTGGTTCAGTAGCGTCACTTCGGCGGAACGGACTGCGGTAAGGAAAGGGTTAATATGCCGTCAATTAATGTATCACCATATTTAAAAATAACATAATGATAATACAGTATTTATTACAACAGAGTTTCACATAAAACTTTATTTATGGTTAATTTAAACAGGTATATAAGATTAAAGTTTATTTTTGTTGGAAAATGAACTATACTTTCAACGCTCTAAATCTTTATCAAATAGTTGTTTATACAGGGTGATTGATTTTATCATCAAGAACAAGAATAGCAACCATCGTAATTATATAGAATTTTTGAATTTTATTTTACAAATTCGCAATCCAGAAATGTCAAATTTGACGGTTGAAATTTTCCACCACAGATAAATTATGTCAAAACAACGTACAGTATTCGTTGAAATGTTACACATTAACCTTTGGAAAGAGACAATCGGCTGAGTTCGGTTTTGTAGAGCGTTTTCTCTGTCGCACGATATGACGACTGTCAAAACGTCACATAGGTAGTGTGGGACATAGATAGTGCTCTACAAAGCCGAAATTAGCCGATTGTCTCTTTCTAAAGGTCGATGTTCATTATTTATTGCCGGATAATATAGGCAGGTTAATAATAAGCTTTTATTATTTTTGGCAAATGTATATTCATTGTATACTCAATTTATGAATAACAAGATTATTTATTGGATGAATTAAGATAAATAATTTAACTTGATCTTATCTCTTTATTGTGTGGGAGCAGTTGTACAATTCTTTTTAAACAGACAAGTTTTAATAGCGTGTGAAACATCGGACGTTTAATATACATAGGCGATAGTGTAGTGAAGTTAGTTAAATTGAGATTCGAGTGAAATCCTATTTTCTCTAAGTTCAAAAACGTTAGTTACGTTTTCGTAAGGAATTTTGAAATAAGAATAACATCCTCTAGATGGATCGACGACATAGTTAACCCTTTCCTTACCGCAGTCCGTTCCGCCGAAGTGACGCTACTGAACCGGGCATATGCGCCGCGAAGTGTACACATTGCATGGCGATAAATTGATATTCGAATTTTCTCATTTATGTTACATATTTAAAGATTTAACATTTTTTCATTTAAAAATAAAAAAAAGTAACCATAGGTAATATATTCAATAGAAGAATTGAAAATTGTTCCGGATGAAGTTGCGGGTATAGCTAGTTATAAATGTATAAAAAATTTATTAAGAGAAATTTATTTTATATTCACGAACTCCTCGCAACACTTTAAAGTTTGACGTATGTATAAACTAAGAGAGCAATCTGTTCTATTTGAATATGACTTTTATTAATGTTATATATATATATATATAGAGAGAGAGAGAGAGAGAGAGAGAGAGAGAGAGAGAATGGGAGAGATGTATATATATATATATATTAAATATTAATATATTTAGCTCTCTTACAATAAAAAAGATTTCAAAATGTATATATACAATAAATGTCAATTATCAATATCATCATCAAATACATATATATTTATATATATGTCGGAATTCTGTAGTTTTGGTTAGTGTCAACAGATGGCGCTAATCGTTCGTAAGCGTATAAAAGGGGCACCGCGCAGTAGAATCGTCTTTAATAAAGATGACTCGACAACGACACGACGTGCATATAAAAAAATATATGTAATAAAATTTCTTCATTCTTACAGGTGACGTCTAGCACGTATTATTACTTCTTCGCAAAAGTTACAGAGCTACTCGACACAATATTCTTCGTTCTGAGAAAGAAGTACAATCAAGTTTCGTTTCTTCACGTGTACCATCATTCTCTTATGATATGGTTGACCTGGATCACTTTGAAATATGAACCGTCGTACGGGACCATATTCCTCGGAACTCTCAACTCGTTTATTCACGTCATAATGTATAGTTATTACGCTCTGTCAGCGTTTCCGGAGATCTCCAAGTATTTGTGGTGGAAGAAATACCTCACTATGATGCAACTGGTAAGTGATAAGACAGCTAAAACTATATTATCATATCAGTTCATTGCAAGGCATAGGGCTACCCTAAAGATTGCAAATAAACAGGTTTTTCTGCTACTTCCCGCGACCCAAACTATACTCACTGGATGAACTTGAATCTTGGATGAAAGTGTGTGATCACTGACAACACATTGGTGAAAGACCTAAGTTTTCAAATATGATTATGTCGACGGATACCCTAGTTAGTGGGAGGCCTACCCACAATACACTTCAAGTAATATTACACTGTAAACTTAGATGTTAGGCAAAAGTCCCAGAAGACATTTTCTTTTTACTTCCCAGCAGAATGGCTTATTGTGTATAGCAGATCGCCATGTTGCTACAATGAGAACGTAGTAGACAAGAAAGGAGAGCTAAGTAAGCAAAGGACCAATATTTAGCCACTTCCGCACATGCAGTGGTAGTCATGCAACAAAGTGCACTGCCCGCCAGTCCGCTGATAAATGCTTATGCGGCAAACAATGCGAACTCCTTACTTAGGATGGACTTCCGCAAGGTAACGCCTGATTCCATTAAATATTTAAGATCAGCATGCCTAGCTGGGAACTCCTGAAGATGCCTCGTGGAGGGGTGTAACACGTGTTGAGTGAATTAACGGTGGCAGTTGTGTAATTCGCATTGTTTGCCGCATACGCATTTATCAGCGGACTGGCGGGCGGTGCACTTTGTTGCACGACTACCACTGCATGTGCGGAAATGGTTTAATATTGATCCTTTTGTTACTTAGGATGGACTTCCGCAAGGTAACGCCTGATTCCATTAAATATAGAAGGGAGAGCTAGTCTAATTCATGCCATAAAATATAATATAAATGCTGCTTTCAATAGATCCTATTGGAAATTTAAGACAAGGCAGCATGCTAAGTTCTAGGGCTGATATAATACTCATTATAAATCTAAGTTTACCAAGTTGAAATTGATTTGGAAGTGTAAATAAATAATTTGCATTTTGTAAACAAATCCTTACTTTATTTACACAGTAATATATATTTAGTGGTGACCATCAGTCGGTAGATGCAGTATCACAGGCTCCAGGTGTCATAAGCTTCCTCTTTTGGGGGAGGCCTATGTCTTGCAATGGGTGATTATCAGCTAGCATGATGATGATAATGAATATATAAATAATTTAATGCCTATATACCTTGATGTATATTATTTCGTAAATTCTACTACCTAGACTTTATAAACTGATTATTTGACAGCTCGTTTTGAATATGGAATAATAAATAATAGCTATGACGTCGGTCGTGTCACAAAGTATAATATAAAAATAAAGTTCATTACTTACTTTAGACATTGTGCTATAATTATAATTGAATACAACGTATCGAAGTTATTATTGAAACACATTATTAAAAGTCATTACTGTGGATTAGCATGAAATGCTAATTGATTAGAAATAATTGTTTACTTAGAAATAACATTGAAATATAAACACGCTACAATAATATACAAACACTTCGCTCTACCAACAATCGTCTACTTAGATGTCTCTCCTACAGTACCTACTTTACTCACTCCTTCGCAATACAACCTATTCTTCTTTGAAACGCGCTCTCCTTCGACATAAGGATGATCAGGAATCGTTGCGCATTCAAAGCGAAGGTTCGAAAGCTGACGGAAACATCACGATACGTATTTTATTATTTATTATATTTATATAAATAGTATATGTAGATATTTAAACATACTAGCTGATCCCGCAAACGTTGTTTTGCAAAAAAAATTAAAGTTTTTAATTAACAAATTTACGATAAGGGTTGATCGTAGAGGGGTGAAAATTTAGGCTTGTATGTATTTTTGTATGCTGTATCATAATAAAATAAAAACCAAAAAAATTGTCTAAAAAATTAAAAATAAAATTTAGGGGTGGACCACCCTTATCACTTAGGGTTATGGAAAATAGATAGTAGCCGATTCTCAGACATACTGAATACGCATGTAAAATTTGGTAAAAATCGGTCAAGCCGTTTCGGAGGAGTTCAAGTTCGAACACCGTGACACGAGATATATTAGATATATTATGGTATATTTATGTAATTTATTTTATGTGGTCATTTTCCTCTCAATTTGACTTTATTTTTTTATTTTTTGTCTTTTATAATATTTATTAGTTTCACCTACCTTTATTAATGTATCTCTAAAGCTACTAACGGTTAACTGATAGATAAAGCCTTCGGCATTAAGTTCGACTATATAAATAAAACGTATAAAAAGTGTTTAGATTGAATAGATAAATAAATAATAAAAAAGTCAAGATTAAAACAATGTCTGTATCAATTAAACCACAGACAAAAATAACAATTTTTTTTATTTGGTCCTCACTATTGGGGGCCTCCCGTACCCCCTATCTTTTGTGGGACAGGGACTTTTTGGGCAAATTTATTAAATTTTTCACAGAATTTTTTATTATTTTCTTTCTCTTCTTTCATACTTCACATTGTCTTTCGGTCTATTCTTTCATTCCACAATTCTACTGTCTTTCCCTTTTGCTCTGTATCACCTTTCATTCATTCCTCATTTCTTTTTACATTTTCTTAAATAACATTCTTATTTTAAATCACAGTATTATATATTATTTTGCTTTTATTTTGTCTTTATTATCTATTTATTTGCAATATTTACTTTTTATTTCTTTCTATAGCATTATTTATAATTATTTTTTTAAATTTTAAAATTATAGTCTGTGGTTTAACTCATTTCAGCTGTAAAGACATCCACAGCTGGACATAGGTCTTGCTAAGAGATTTACAATAGGTATTAACATTCAGAGGCGCAGTGCATCTAGCATGTACCCTCGATCTTAACAAAGTCTGTCTCCTCATAGCTGGAGACATTACTCTGTGCTTGCTGACACCAGGGTCCACTTCTGCCTGTATTCAGTTTCTTCAGACCACCTTGATGATGATCCGTAGTCTTCATTACAGAATGCTAAAGCCCAGTGGCTTCAACTTGCCAATCTGAACTAAGTCAAAATCAACCTCTTTTATCCGTGGACCTTATTCGTGATTTATTCTTAGAGTAATCAATATGAAATATCTTACTATATGTATAAAGTATATTTATCTATAGCTATTAAAACGGCTGGTTAGCTTTTATATTTCTTTTATCATGTGTCTGTATAAATAATTTTATATAAATATTTATATTTATATGTATAAATAATATATTATTAAATATATATTGAGAAGCATCCGTTAGATCAGAGTTCCCCAAACTTTTTTGTGTCGTAGACCCCTTGCCATGTTTTTCCGTGTTGGGTAGACCCCCTACTTACCTGATATTGATTTCCTGTAAATTTCTAACTGTAGTGAAGTTTAGTATTAAAAACTTAAAGTAAAAACACATGTCAATTTATACATTTATTAATTGAATTTAAATTAAAACTACTCAAAATAAAATTTTGTATCTGTTATGTAAAATATACGTAACATTAAATAAATATAAAATAAACTATAAATAAAATAACATAAGCAATAAGTCTATAATTTTAGTGAATACCAACATCCTACAACTTACACAATTTTATGAACATATATAATACATTTTTTACTTCATAGGTACTTTTATATATAATGTAAATGTTTTGATGTTATAAAATAGTATGATGTAAGTAAATAGTTACTATCAGAGTATATGTTGAGATCCACTATCGTGGATGCCCATTTTCATTTCATGGACCCCCAATTTTTTTTTCGCTGACGTAGACCCCTTGCAGGTTGTCATAGACCCCGAGGGGTCGATATAGACCACTTTGGGAATCACTGCTTTAGACATACGCGTGTTAACAAACCCTACCCTTATCCTATACCTATATTACTTTTATGTATATATATACATACATATATATATATATATATATATATATATATATATATATATATATATATATATATATATATATATTTACGTACTCAAGACAACACGCCAAAGGAACATCAGCTCTTAGCGGCTCGTCCGAGATGTGCTAATGAATAGCAGACCTATTTGCACACACATACAAAGATACCATGGTTTTTTTGTTTATGTATTCATGTGCCTACTTTCATATATTATTATTTTAATTAGAAAACTTATTTCAGGTGCAATTCGGTTGTATAATACTTCAAACAATTGCGGCTCACTTCTTCTCCGGCTGCAGCCCGTCTTACACTTTATTCATAGCAATAACCTTCAACTGTTTCCTATTTATTTATCTATTCTCGAGTTTCTATATAAGATCATATCATAAAAATAATAGAAAAAACAAGGAATATTCGTCGAGTGAACGAAAGAAATCATCGAATAAACACGAGTAATTTTAAATTGTTACTTTTAGTATAAATTGTTATTAGAACTTAAATGTTTTATATAAAGACTTCTTATTATTTGTATTGCATCTTTTTGTTATATATATTTACATATATACCAGTAATAGCCTACTATACTATCTTATTGAGATATCGTAGATAATCACTGCTCACAAATAAGTATCCAATGATGGGCAGCAGCTTCCCCTACCATAATACCACACTGCAATCGCCAACCTTCCTGTCTAGCGTGGTAATTATGGTATATCCCCCCATAGATATATTTGGATAGGCCTATGCCTTGCAGTGGGCATCTATGTATTGCAACTATACTACAAATATATATATTTAAATATATATATATACACACATGGTTATTGTTGACAAGTGTAAAATCTTTAAAATAGGTGACTCATTTTTCAGCAAAAGCCTTAAAAGCTTTTGTATCTAGTTCTAAACAACCTGCATTTCAGTAACTTGTGGCAGTAAAAATCAGCAACAATAGATAGTAAACAAGTTATCAATCTTAATATGTAGTTATCTGAATTATGAAAATGATTTTTCTTACTACGGATTTAGTATACAGCGAATGAAAGAAAACTAGCTATTCTTTCATCTCTTTAAGGCTTTTATACCGAGAACTATTCAACTGTTTAAAAAAAGATGTTTATATGAAACTATGTTTATTGAATAAAAAAATATATATATACATATATTGAGATATTTTACATACAATAGATGGGATAAATCATTTAGGGTATTTCGTATAAACTGACTTTAGATTGATAATAGAAAATGTGATGTGGAAAGCTCTATTTCATTAGATATGTATGTGTATTTAAAGTATAGTAATAATGTGGGACTGGCTTATACCAGCAGTGGACTGGTTACAGCTGAAATGATAATGAATCCCAAAATTAGACAAAAATGTTTTGAACAAAACTTAATTTTAGTTTTTGTGTTTAAGACCGAGGTGTCAATGTAGGTGAAGTGTAGAAGAAATTTTATAATTTATTGTTAAATTTTTTAATGTTAAAATAAATAATGTTTATTAAAGTTTAAACTCCTCGTTTTATTTTTACGAGGATGATCTCGTGCGCCTATATCGTTTTCGATGGCAAGGAAACTGAATTTCGGGTGTAATCGATGCGGTATATATTACATATAGATACAGAGGATATATAAAATCGTGTATTATTTATAATTTTGACCGGAACAAAATGGCTGATGGTGTTCGAATTCAAATCGGCGTTCGAAATTTAAATTCGAATGAGCAAGAATAATTGACTGTAAAAAATATTGTGGCTATAATGGCCATTTGGCTATATTTTGCTTTAAATTTATTTCTTTGTTTGATATATTCTAACATTTACATACGTTTATAATTTAATTTATGCTTTCCTATTTCATTGACATTGAACACAGGTATAAGTGTCTATGTGTGTGTATATATATATATATTTATATATATATATATATATATATATATATAGAGAGAAAGAGAGAGAGAGGGAGGGAGAGGCATAGTATCTTCGAAATCCAACAAAAAGAAAATTCTCCACTTAAACCTAAAAGATAAAGATATACGTTTATAACACATGACAAAGACACATGAAACAAAAAGAAAAGTTAAAACTAGAAACAAATGCCAACACTAAAAATAGAACGTGATAAAAATAAACATTAATTTTTAAATAATTGTGTTTTGTTTAATGTTTTCCAGATTTTGTAGTAAGTTTACCATATCTCTAAAATTTCCCGAGTGAACACGGAACAGCTAACTTTATAAGCATAATTAAAAAAGCAGTTATTTTAATATTTCACTATAGTTGTATGGATATTGTAAATATTGTTATATATTACATTTTAACCAGTTTTGTCGTATTTACGCTAACTTTAACATTAAGTTATGATCTTTAAGTCATTCTATGTCTCAATATATTTGTTAGGAAGCGGTAGCACAGCGGTAGAGTATTGAGACACGATCATAGGTCTCGGAATCGACGAGGTACATTCTTATACAATTCACACTTCCATACTACTTACAAAGAAGGTTCCAGAAGATTCGCTGCAGCGTGTTCTGCTTGTCATAATAAGATGCCATCACCAACCTGTCTACCAAGCGAGACTGTTAGGGTATATCGCCCCATAGATATCTTTGGGGGAGGTATATGCCTGGTATTGGGTATATATGCAAAGCAAGGAATGCGACGACATTTGTTCAATATTATTTAAGTTAGTTTTTTAAATTTAGTCTGGCCAAACTACAGGATCAGCCTTTTTCAAGGTTAAGTTCAGTACATTAGGAGATAACTGCGCACTAGTGTTTGTCATAAACTTAGGTAAAAAATCGATTTGGTTAAGGATGCGACTGGCAAGACGCAGACGAGATATTTGAGGACAGATACAATCTGATGATTCTGTGTCGGAATCAGAAGGGACTGGACATCGCTTCGAGGATCACAAAGGGACAGGCAGCCTTCGGCCAGCTCCGTTCTGAATGGAAATCAAGGAAACTGATTAAGAAAGTCAAGCTCAAAATATTCCGGTCCAATGTGAAAATTGTGTTGCTATATGGATACGAGACGAGGACGAGTCTTCGTTAACAACTGTCTTCGACGTATTCTCGGTATATACTGGCCTGAGAAAGTCTCCAACGTAGATCTCTGGAAACGCTGCGGTGTGATGCCGATTGACCAGCAGATCAAACGCAGCAAGTGGAACTGGATAGGCCACACGCTCCAAAGGGATCCTGATCACATACCGAGGCAAGTCCTAGAATGGAATCCTCAAGAAAGGCGTGGCCGCCCAAAGCAAACCTGGCGGACGATCACTGCAGAAGTGAAGGCAGTTGGAACGACGTGGAGCGAAGTGAAGCGCGAGGCTCAAGACCGCACGGGATGGCGACGTACTGTGGACGCCCTCTGCCCCAACTTGGGGACATAGGAATAAATGATGACCTTCTGATTCTAGGTTAAGTTTATAGTAAGACTAGATTTAGTTAAATTCAGTCATTAATCTTGTTCTAGAGGATCGAAACTTGCGATCATAGGTTCGATTCTCATGACACAATCTTACACAACTACGATACACTTTGTGTGTTTATTTATACAGGATTGCAACTGCACACAAACAATTTTTCAGAGGGCGGACAGTAGCGTCCTTGGCATGCCATAATGATGCGATCAACCGATATCGATATATTTAAAAGAGGCCTAACCCTGTAGTAGAAAAGAAACAAAAAAATTCAGAAATAATGTTAAATGATAATAAAATAGAATAAAATACCCAAAACACTGGGATAAATTAGAAAATAGGTATACCGTGATACTGTTAATACTGTGTATGAGTAAAAACAAACAAATGTATTTTTTTTTGTCAAACCTAAGAAATGAATGGAAAGAATGGGGCTATGAACGAATGGCAATCACAATGGAAGAAAAAGACAGATCGAATTATGTTATGAAAGAAGAGGATGATAGATTATGTGAAGGATGACAGTTGTGAATGAAAAATAAAAGAGACTGAAAAATTAGTAAAGATAAAAAACAACCCTGTCCCAAACTAGATAGAAGTGGAAGCAGAGAGAATAAAGGGGGTCCAATAAAAAAACCCTACAGTGGGCATCTTTGGGCTAAAAAGACGATGCTCGGGATTTATCTACGATATTGACACGAATAAGATTTGCAGAAGAACGAATGTAACATGGCCCAGCGGAAGATGCAGTGACGGTGAGCAGACTATACCATATAACAGACAGCCACAGGTGCCTCAAGGATAAGTTGAGACCATGTTTCACTTAAAAATTGAAAAGATGTCTTCAGACAACCTTAACAAGGTATAAATAATATGGGGGAGATATGAGGGAAAGAGGGAAAAATTATCTAAAATATTAAGAAAAAACGGCGTTTATGTGGCGTTCAGAACCCACAACACTATTCGGCGTGCGATTTGCAACGGCAAAGAAAGAACCGAGGTTGGCAGGAAGTCGGGTATCTATAGGTTGAAGTGTGGTGGGTGTGATGGGGTATACGTGGGTCAAACTGGTAGAAATTTTAACAAAAAAGTGGCGGTTGTGTGACTCGCATTGTTTGCCGCATACGCATTTATCAGCGGGCTGGCGGGATAGCGGGCAGGATGGACTTCCGCGAGGTAACGCCTGATTCCATTAAATGTTTTTTATTAGTTGAATGACACAAAAGCCTTGAGTATAACACACTTAACCTTCTATGCATATGATTTTTCACATATCCGATGCGGTTTAATATTGTAAACGCTATTTAGTCTCATCTCGAATAGGTGTTTCAACTTCACATATTACTGTAATAACATTTAACATGGCTGTGTTTACGTTTGTTCGAACAGATAGTATACGATGAACAAATATATGTTTATACTCGCAAATAAAATTTTGTTAACAGAAGTGTCTGTAAACATATAAAATGTTTAAAAGAAAAATGTAAAGAATAGTTTGTCAATTCATATCGATCATCTGGAAACTTGTTCATCGCCCGCTACCTAAGATCGCAAGTTTCATTTCTTACCATTGGGCTCGAGTCAACGACATTTATTTACGTATTTCATTGTTTCCTCTAATTTTCTTTACGATGTCATTCATTCCTTTCCATACTTTCCATTCATTCCATTCATCTATATTTGAAAGTTTATTAACGTCAACGACATTTATTTGTAAAAATAAAAATTCTAATCCGATCGCAATAAACGGAACGATTCAACAATTTACATTATTGTTTATGTAAGCAATTGTAATTCGCATTTAAAATATTTTAATTACTTTGAAAACTACAATGTTTATTGTTTCCATAGCGGAATACGGATGTGGATTGCAGATTTTTTTAAATTTATTTTAAGTTTTAAATCTATAATTACATTCAGCATTTAAAATACATAGTATACAGTTTGACGCATGTAAAAATATAGCTAACAAACCTGTTTGATGTAAACATGACTTGCGTTAAAGTAATAAAATATGCAGATCTATCATTTTAGATTATATACTACTCAAAACAAAATAGGGCCCACCATCATTTTGCCCCTTAATTTATGTGCATACATGATTATTAAATTTTTACAATTAGTCCATGTTGAATTAGGGTTTTACACATTAAGTAAACACAAAATAACTTTTGAATTGTTTAATTTTATCGCAATACACTCGAATACACATTTTTAGAGAAAATGAGCACTAAGTAGACTGTCAATAAAAACTTTTATAGTCACTGTTTGTTTTTAATAAACTTGCCGGGAGCTTTTCTTTAGTATCGAGTAGGACCTCCTTTGCTCCGTATGCACTCTCTGAGCCTATCTGGAACACTCTCAATCAGATGAGTGATGTTTTGGTCGGGTATTCGTTCCCAACAGAGTTTCAGCGCGTCGTTTATGAGGTCCTGTTGGCTGTTAACGTGGCTATGGGTCTCTTTAAGACTTCTTTTCACAGAGTGATTAGTTACAACTGTTATATGTAACTCCCGGGCATTAGGAAGGTATATAATTTTCTTTCCTAGGATTGTAGGACTGTCTAACATTTGTCAAGCGTCCGTTTGTTAAAAATTGGAAAATCATTTGGCTCAGCTAAAATCATTTTGAAAGATGTTTTGTGTCACACATTGATCACATTCTGAAAGATGATGTGTGTGTGTGAAACGCGTCAAGCCTTGATAGGTGCTAAAATCGTTCAATTATTTTTTCAAAAAAAAGTGTCAAAAACTTGACTGATATCGTACCGCCGTCACCATATTCACCTGATCTGACTCCGTGCTACTTCTGGATATTCAGCAAACTGAAAAGGCAGGGACGCCGTTTTGACACAGGAGATGAAAATCGAATCAATGAACATCCTTAAACGTTAGCAAGCATCCTTTTTAACGTACGTGGATTACTTTGAATTTATTATTATTATTTATTGTTAAGTTACATTTTTTAAACAAATTAAACTTTCTTTTTGATCACAGTATTAGGTTTAAACGTTATAAAAGAGTAGTAGGAGTACAGTATTAAAGACATCTATTTTCAATCATCGTGTATAAAGTGATGACTCCAAAATACGTGACGTTAAATTATTTTTCTATACGTATACGATAAGTCAATAACTTATTACAATATAAATTCCGAAAGGATAGATAGTAAAAAATAATTAATATTTAGTACTGATCCGAATTTAAAAAACGCTTTTTTTACTATATTATCATTACTTTGTTTATTATTTCTGAAATATTGATTTTTGGATCGACAATCGAATTGCCTAGCGTAGCGATATTGGTATATCCTCCATCGATATATTTGTGGGAGATCTGTGTGAAGGTATATAGGATATATGGAGGAGTTATAAAATATTTATACAAGTAGAAATGAAGTTAAGCTAATATGTCAGTAAAAAGTTGTAAAGCTTTTACACCTATTTACAAACGACCTGTATAATATTTAATGGAATCAGGCGTTACTTCGCGGAAGTCTATCCTAAGTAAGAAAAGGACCAATATTTAGCCACTTCCGCACATGCAGTGGTAGTCGTGCAATAAAACGCACCGCCCGCCAGCTCGCTGATAAATGCGCATGCGGCAAACAATGCGAATCACACAACCGCCACCACCAAATCACTCAACACGTGTTTCACCCCTCCACGGGGCATCTTCAGGAGCTATGTTACACCGATTAGTGCCAAACTCAGAGACCTGTATAATGTGATCACTTTGAAATATGACATATTTTTTTTTCTATTTAAATGTGACACGCTAATACCTGATAGTACGAAGTCATCAAGAAGGTTTTTCGGGTGAAGTTTATGGGTCCTAATGTCTCGATGCAAAATCAGACCATCTAAGCTGATCTAAATTGGCTCGAGGAAGGCAGTTAGTGAGAAATCAGTAGGTGCGTTATCATTAAGTTAATTTTTAATAAGCAATTTTTCCTACATGCCGGACTCCTACCGCCTAAATCTTCTTGAACGCCTTTTGTTGAAACTACGGGAACGATTTTGTATACTTCCACAGTGGCCCAGTGCTTCGACTCCTTACTTGCAGCAGATTTCCTCCATTTCCAAGGCCAGGCTAAGGGGGTTGGAGAAAGACGCGATATAACACCCTCCGACATCCAGATCTCCGACTGTGGATGGGAGCTCAGATTTCTTCCTCTCTCTCTCTCTCTCCGTAGCCTCCTTCTGCATTACTTTTTCGCAGGTTAAACCAGCGCTCCATGACTGCTCGTTCTGTACCATCGCCTCAACAAAGCCTGGTAACGAGATGTCAGTCTCCACAGTTTCTGAGTTCTCGGCGCAGCTCTTCCCAAGCTGTACGCTCCTCAAGCGTGTGCTGAGCTGTATACTCTTCTCTACCACAATGATGGCTTATTGTTGGCAGTTCTCTGCCTATGCAACGCAGGTACTTGCCAAAGCATCCATGCCCTGAAAGCACCTGCACCATCCGGAATGTTAGAGTACCGTACCGCCTGTTCGTCTTCTTCTTGCACCGGACGAATAGACTCGACTGTACCTATTCCTGCTCTTTGGCTGCTCAATCGTTCCTTCCACCATCTTAGTAGCAACTGCCGTGTGAACGACATCTGCTGTTCCAATTTCGGAGAGGTTTGACCGCAAGGCCGTAGCTCCAAACACCTCTGATGTTTCCAGGCTTGTTGCCTGGCCTCAAGATTTCATAGTGGAGATCTCGCTAATGCACATGCTGCGTAAGAGATTGTGCGGTAGCTCTATATGACACCAATGGCAATCGCCCTTTGAGAACGTCTGAGAAGAACGACGGTACGCTCCGTAAGAGCATCGGCTCACATAAGAGCTCCATATAGCGCCATTGATCACCTTATTTTTAATGAGCAACACCTTAACCAAGAGCAATAATGGAACAGAATTTTCCAAGCCATGATAATTTCATTTCAGCACAGATAAATAAATCAGCAAGTTGGTAAACAATAATTAATTTTAATATATAGTTATCATAATTCTTATAAATATTTTCCTTACTACGTCATTTATTATTAAACGGTTTTATTTAATTCGACCCGTACGGAATTTGTTTATTTGGGTCAAAATTAGAAATTGAAATTTAAGCACCTTCCCGTTGTCAGATTGATCTGAAATTTGGTACACACATTTAATTTAGATGTCAATACAATACAATAAAATCAATAACATTATAAATTTAAGATGGCCGCCGATACAAAATGGCGGATTACATATTTTTCCTTAACCCCCTCAATATGGGTATCAAATGAAAGGACTACACTAGTAAAACACGATGATTATGTCAAAATTTAAAATTCAAGATGGACGCCGTTCCAATATGGCGGACTAGGTACATATTTTTCCACAACCACCACAATATGGGTATCAAAAAACCGTTTAACTTAAAAGTTTTTTAAATGTATTTATCTTTGGATATGATTTACCACATATTAAATGAAAGCAAATGAGTTATACAAACACTATTTTAAAGCTTTCACTAATAAACAAACACCATATTGATGTACAGTACAATGTTTTATTTAATATTAATGAAGGTTTGATAAGAAAATTAACATATAGATTATGAAATAACAAACATATTTTTTTAGTGCTATATTAGAATTAAGAATAAATAAATCGTAATAAAAATGATAAAAATAATAAGCGTAATATTTTAGAACCCTGGCAGGTAGAAGGAAGTAAGGTAATATACGGATGGAAGGTATGGAAAGGAATGAAAGATATTGTAACTAAAATTAGAGGAAACAATGAAATACATAAATAAATGTCGTTGACTTGAGCCCAATAGTAAGAATTGACACTTGCGTTTGTAGGTCGTGGGTTCGATAAATAAGTTTCCAGAGGATGGATAGCAGTGTCTTCTATGTACCAAAGTACTAAACTGCGATTAACAACCTTCCTATCAACCGTGGCGATTATGGTATATATCCACTTAAATATCTTTGGAGAATGCCTATGTCTTGCAATAGGTGTCTATGGGCTGAAACTATGATGCCTTGTAGTCTGCTACAGTTGGCATTAATGAATCCATATATAGTTAATGTCCAAAGGAAATCAGAATGCCATGAATAATAAGAGTTAAAGGGGTAAAGAAATTAAAAAAGAAACTGCGGTGAAAGGAAAGAGAAACATAAATAAATAAAAAAATCAGAAAAAAAAATATTTAACCCAAAATTGTAACTTCCCTGCACCACATAAATTAGGTCATAAAATAGGTCCCCAAAAACGAAGCATTAAAAATGGCTTCCATTTTCCATATAATTCATGAAAATGATATCAATTGTAATAAAAATAATAAAGAATCCGTGTTTCTCAAGCAATGTATTTTTTTATAAAAAAAACTTTTAACGCGTATATCTTATTTGCGTCACTAATTAACATAGAACAATGTAAGGACGGACATTTTGTTGTTTACAATTAAAAAAAAAACATCTTGTCCCTTAATATTCCATGTTATGACAATAGATGTGGATTTAGCCCTTCGGATTTACTAAAAAAGTAAGTTTAACTAAAATTTTAACAACACGTAAACACGATTATGATTGACAGTTAAAATAACTTCAAAAAATGTTCATAGTTTTGATGACATTTAACTGACAGCTATATTTTTTCTCACTCGCTCCTCACATGTTTAACTTATTAAAAAAAAAACTATAGAATAATAAACAAGCGTATTTAAATTAAAAAAACAAAACGTGCGGAATGTCGAATAGATATTTTTGTAAAGATCGAATTAGAAATGAGGAGATTCGATGAAAGAAAGTAACCAATATACTCGTAACAAGATTTGCCTATTCGATATATGCTAATTAAAGTGCCAGTAGACAGGCCTTATAGAGTAAAAGAGACAGCCGCTGAAGCCTTAGAGGTTTGGAATGGAGACCATAGACCAGTAAGCGTAGCGTAAGACTTCCATAAGGTGAACGGATGACCTTATGGTCTTTTTTTAATGGCCCACGTTATTAGGACCTTTCATACTTCGCCTGTCTGATTTTGAGACAGGGTAAACACCCTGTTATTTTTAAATACTTTTTTATTTCTTTTCTCTTATTTTATTCGTCATATGATCTAAATTTTCTTTTCTTTCACACTATAATTCTCTAGCACTCTACATCCTAATTTCCTTTCACGTATAGCCTCTCTTCCTTCACCTCGTTCCTCAAATATCACAGGATTAGGTATTTATCATATTATTTCGCTATTAGCTTTATTATTATGCAATATTATTTTATATTCTTATTTGTTACTTAAAACAGGTTATTATAAAAACTGTCACTTTAATTTTATAATGAAATGTAGTTTAATACTATATACATAAAATAAATGGATTAATAAATTAAAGTTTTAGCTAACTGAAAAATTGTAATCGTTTTGTTTATTTTTGTATTCAGCTTTCTTATTTAGTATTATTACGTATGTGAAATTGTGGGTATGGTATTGTGGTGTACAATAAATAAATAATAAATGGGTTATCACATTCACAAGCACGATTTTCATTTCATTTTCATCACTTCTGTTTTCTTTATATCTCCCTATTTTCCTAATTATTTAATTACTTACCCGACCTGTTTTATTTATCGGTTTTGTTTCTTTCAATTCTTCCCTCAATTATCACCCTGCAGCATTTGAGGAACGCCGGCCTGTCTTGACCATCATTAATTAATGATGTGACGCTGTTCTCACTGATCTTTTTAGAAGTTTCCAGAACGACTTCTACCTTCCGACTAATACGAAGTACTTCGGAGAGGCGTCAAAGAGATACTTCCAAGACTGCGTACACCACCCGAACCATCTTGTGGTCTAAATGACCAATTACATGCCATAAAAGAACCTGACCATAAAAAAGCGTAGACCACGCCACGCGTTACCGAACAAAAATGCACCGCTCTCGAAAGGGATCAAAAGAGGGTCCTAAAAAAATCTGGGAGGCCACCCAAATATCTACAAAGTGACTTGACCCTCCCAAGCAAGAGCGCCAATCGAAATGAAGTTACAAGAAGAACTCCGGGAAGAGAATGAAGAAGAAGGAACGAGATCAAAGCACCAAGAACAACGCAGCACATCAATGCGCTAGGTGGAGCATTTAGATTTAAGTAATTTCAGGTTAGAGAAAAAGATGTTAAGCTAAGATAAAATTGTAACCACCTTACAAGGCTAACAACATGTACAACAATTCTGAATTAAGAACACGTTTCCAGCTGGTTATATCGAAAATATATGAGGGATACCATAGTACAGTAATGTATGACTTATACCTAATATATAATGAGATATTACAATAGAGCAATGCTAATCTATTTGCCAATGACTAAGAGTAGAAAGTTCGTGAATTCGATTCCCGGGAGATTTTATTCTTTGAAAAAAACTAAGACAAAATATCTCCATTAAAAAGATATTTCCAGGGTTACCTATGTCAAGTCATTTATTAAACAAACTTGTCAAAATCCTATAACAAATAGAATTATAGCAGATTTATAATGTGATTATAAATCTTTAGAATGTATTGATGTATTTAGCTATATACGTACATACCATATATACAGACCAATACCTCGCTTCGCGTCGTTTTGTTTTGCGTTTTTTTCGAAGTTACGTCGCTGCTTAATTAGTACTTATTTTCACTGTGCGTCGATAGATTTTCGTGGTTGCGTTGTTTTGGGTTCAGGTCCTAAGTTTTTTTTTTTAATTTCCTTATTTTTCCAAAAGATGGCAACACTTTTGTTTCTAATTGCGCTATGCCATCAAAACTCGGAGATTCCCTTTCTAACTAAAAATCAACGCAATGTTAATACAGTTTTATTTTCACTTTGTTTTGCTAATTTTGGAGTTTAGTTTCAATTATGTAGTGTGTTGTGCTTTTTTTAAAAAGAGTATAATAAATATATATACATTTTAACGTGTTGTTTCTTTGTCAATTTATTTATTGGCAGAGTTATATCATTTTCGTTTTCTAAATGTTTACTTTGTTCAATTTTCTTTTTAAAAAGTAGTATTTTCGTAACCCTGGAACCTATCTTCGATCTTTACATGGTTTGCTATAGAAAATCTTAATTCACTTTGCGGCGTTTCAATTTGCGTCGTGTTTTTTTGGAACGTAACCACGATGCAAAGTGAGGTATTGGTATATATATATACATAAATAGCTTAACGATAAAGTGAAACTTTCGTTCGCAAGGTAGGCATAGGCCATTGCTCACAAACATATTAAAAGCATAGAAAGCAGAGTGCTCTGCTTGTCATAATACACTACGATCACCAACGAGTCAGTCAAGTGCAGCGATTATTGTATATCCCCCATATATATTTTTGGCTAAGCTTTATTTCTTGCAGTGAATGTCTATCAGCTGGAAAGAACAAAACAATTTGCGCGTAAAAAAGAACAAAATACAATAAAACTACATTTTTAAACAACTTATTTTATTTAGAACTAAAAAACTAGTACAATAAAAATTAACATTAAGATATTTTGTTACTAAACATATAACTTGCAAACACAATTATCTTAATTAAATTCTCGGCTAGTCAACAAAAAGAAATTTAATATCCAATCTATTTCTAACGTACTTATGAGTTTTAAAATTTTAGAGCCATTTTGCGAGGTAGAAAAAGTCTTTGAAAGTGTTGCATACGGTTTATTGAACAAAATTTCTCTATTATCAACTAAAGACCTGGCAAATTCAATTTATTGCAGTAGCTAGATTTATAAAAAGATAGAAATTCATCTATGTCTACTATAGTAATAGAAAAGGAAGCATTAGCATAAATAATTCATCGAATCGTGTAGTTTAGTCGAGTGGAAGAAAGGCAAGAAAGAAGTGGCTTGTTTGTAGTGGGATGAAGAATTAGCAATTTGATTTTAAATCAGAGGCACTTTATCGTGGATATGTATCACAATGATATGTGTGATATATTGGACGTATATTATATTCCTTAACCAAGCTTAGCCTAAAATATAACAGACAATTACATTTATAAATGCGCAGTAAAATCTAATAGTGAAACGTTGAAGTTGGAGCCGTAGGAATATCATTAACAATTCTATAAGCTTAGAAAAAAATCATTCAAAATCATTCGAGTGATTTTGTTAACGAAGATACAACTAAATAAGTAGTGTAAAAGGTATATATATTGCATAATCTACGGTTGGGATAGGTATAGTAGGCAAAAGCGATAGACTTTTTAGATATTAACTGAGCTGAATCTACAAGACTAGGCAAAAGATAAGCTCTTTTGATAACCGTCAAAGATTTGAGTAAGTAATTACCACACCAACTCAGTGTAGAAATAGAACAAGACGGAATTGGTCTCAAAGAATCCAGAAATTTGCTAATTTTAAACTAAAATTATCTTTGTAATTACAGAAAAGATAATTGTTAGCAAATGCGGGTTTATAATAAAGAAAGGCGAGAGTTTAACATCACAGATAGAGACAAAAAATGATATCAAAGGATGTACCATTCGCCAATAAGGTTTTTTTTAAAATGACGTCAATTATAAATTCTCAATATACATTGCTTGTTATTAATGGAATGACTTCTAAAAGATCAAGGACAAGTTTTATTAGTAGGTCATTGGTTGTTCGAAATCAACGAAAGTTCGCGTGAAGAAGCAGAAGTGCATTAGATTAATCATTTTTATTGCAATTAAAAAGGTACTTTCTTACGTACTATATTATTGCATAATTGTGCGAATCTTCTTTTATATTACATTATCAAACTATGTCGTTGGTCTTGTTATTGATCGTAAAGTGGACAGAATGTAATGGAAAAAGTAATTTAGAATACCATTTGTAAATATCAACCTTAATAGAAATCTTTAATTATTTTTTCATTTAGCTTATTGCATCAAACAATTGATAAATCAAAAAACCACATCACAGGTTTTTAGATTCCTTATATTAAACACTGAATTTTTTGCTAAAATTTAAGGCACAAAATTGCTTTTCACGTACAAACACAAGTTCCTAATAATTTTTGCATATATAACTTCGTTGTACCATTTGTAATATAAACTATTCACTTATTTCTCTAGACATTTGTTTAAAGATTAGCCATGCTATTGCAGCATAATTGAATATAAGCTTGAAACATTTTTTTAATGTCATTACTATTGTATGGTCGCTTTCATAAGTTATGACAAATTAGATCTATTAGAAATAGATAATTTTATTCTATTACCTTCATTTACATTCCTTCTCTCACTAAATTAGATTATTCTAATTAAAATTCCTTCATCTTCATCACAAACATCAGTCTCAAGTATGCGATCTACCAAATTATCACCAGAGAATCATTTGTTGAGTATGGTGTCGAAATTACATTCCGAAACAAATCCAGATTTAGCACCTCGTCTTAGATAAACTTTACCATCGTTGATAAAGTCTTCACAAGCCTTCTCAACCTTACACGGAATGTCTTCTAGATTAGGAATACCTTTACAGATATCACCTACTACTTCATCATCTTTACAGTCGTTTGGTATACCATTGGCGCTTGCACTGAAACCGTTGGTAGTGGCTTTTAATTTCTTGTCTTTGCGCATTTTGTAGTTCTTTACGTAGAAATTAAGAAAGAGAATTAGGAATATGGTGACGTTTGCGGAGATGAAATAGGTGAAGCCGGGTGCGTATTGACAGCGCGGAGAGTAATAGGTCCATGCACAGTACGATAGCATCAGCACGAATTGTACCTGAAAGAAATCGGCAATAATTTAATAAAAGGTTATATCAACATGCTTTTTTACAATCTTTCTGGTGGATAAGATTACAAAAGTCCAATGGTACGCAGTATACATATCATGGTGGTTGGATATTCTAACACTCCGTCATCTTATTGCTACTGGTTACAAAGGGTAGAGTCATCTTAACAGCAATGATGATATTACCATGCCTTACACAATACAAAAATTTAAAATTGTCCAATTTCATATTGACCCAGCACAAGCACGGTGAATCCATGGAATGCCATAATATAATTATAGCAATCCTTATATCACTTTAAATATAAACATAGATGTTGGAAACTGCTTTGATGACAGTTTGTATATATAATATGATATATAATCGCCGCCTCCACAGAATAAAATTACAATCGCTATTATCATTTCCATCGGGCTATTTGCAATCGACGAGTTCCAACAAAATTTTTCGAATTTTTTCCATAATTCTCTAGCTAAAAATGAATGAGTGAATATAGGCATAATTACTTTTTTCTCTAAGTATAAACAAGAATAAAGATACTATAAAAGTAAAAACTTTACTACTGTTCGGCATGCTAATAATAGATACAATTAGCTTACAAACTATTAAAGAATTATAATTTTAAGTGTATCAATTTTTTCTAATTTAATAAAAATAAATAAAATTAAACAATAAAACTATAAATTCATTTGTGACATTCTTAGTATTATATCTAATTGGTTTCTTTCTAATACAAGTTTCTTAGCTCACCAGCTGCATTGTCGTGACGTACTTCTTCCACCACAAGTACTTCTGGAACCTAGGCCCCAGTCCAGAGAGAAGATAGTAAGAGTACATGACCACGTGGACAGCTGAATTCAAGAGAGCCAGCACTGCACCCTCACCGGCTGCCGCAAACTTCAGATAGCTCCAGGAGTATAGCGCCATTATGACGTGATGATACACGTGAAGAAATGTCAACTGTAATTCATTGATTGGTTTTAGTAAATTGATCTAGTCTCTTAGTTTAATATAGATTGTTCCTAACCTATTAAGATCCACCTACCCATTTACAAACCAGTGATACAAATTTTAGACAGGCAGAGAGAAACATTTTTAATAATGCAGAGATTTCGGCGTAGAAAGAACTTGGAGTATATAGAAGTTCTCTACCCTAATAAAAAGGAAATATTGTTTTTCAAAGTAGATCAAGGATTGTTTTGACAAATGGAAATTTCTCCACATTATCTAACTTAATCATACACGTAGAAGATCAGAGAGTTGAACGACGATCATGAACTTGCCGGGCTGACGCATTTATAAATTCGTGCAACAAAATTAATCGGAAATAAAACCGCATCGAGAAATATAATAGCAGAGACTGTCATGATAAACCACGACCAGTTTTAAGGGAATTGAGAGGAAAAAGATAGAAATAACTAGATTAAGCAGACTTAGAAGCTAATAGAAGAATGTTCAATGATGTACATGGCATTATTGTAAGCACTAGTTTTAAAATTCACTGTAATAATTCCCGTATGTTTGTATTACCATTATCAGATGTTTCAATTTGATTAATATTAATATTGAATAAATATTTTCATTTACATTGTTTGGTTGCCAATTATTTTCTTTTTTTTTCTTTTCTTGGTCTATGGCCCCCCTATCGGGAGCCTCTTGTACCCCCTATCTTGTGTGGGACAGGGGCTATTTAACATTATTTAATTTTTTCACTTTTTTTTATTTTCATTATCGTCTTTCATACATCGTATGATCTATCGTTCTTTTCATTCTTGCCACAATTCTTGGTTACCAATTCAAATCAAACTCGCAATCTAGTATTTAACAATGAGACCATAACTGCTATTCAAAATGAAAATTTAAATGTAAGATCCTTAGGAAAGGCGAAGGAAGAGAGGCGATATGTGAAAGAAAAGAGAAAAAAAGGAATACAAGATATTGTAAAGGATCAAAAAGAGAAATGAATGGAAGGTATTAAGAAGGACCAGAGAGGGGAAAACGAGAGGTAAAAAACTCTATATATGTTATATAAATGCTCCTATATCAATGATTTTAAAAGCTTGTCTGCAATGCTTATACGCTTTATCATTTATTTAGTATATTTTAGGTATTTCGAGGGAGGTAGATGTACTACCAGCTACTTCTTGTGATTAATATTTAGATACATCACCTGTTTTTCCTTCTTTCTTAACACAAAGAACACAGTGTCCAGGAGTTCGGTGAACTTCGCAAAGAAGTACCACCAGCCCAAATCAAGGAGCTGAAAACAAAGATGGAAATAATGTTAGAATAAACAAAATTTATTGATCAGTATCTCAGCTACAAAATAAACTTGATTATCGGCACTAACCATAGGATTTAAGGTGTTGGAAGGATATCTACAACCTGCGTAGATAATTCCGTCGCGGAAGAGGTTCAATTTGAACACCTGGAAATTTTTAAATATATTTTTTAAATAGACCCAATTGTTAAAGTTAATGATGGACCTGTAAGATAGTAATATGACAAGCTAATCACACATTAGGTTTTGTTACGAAGATATCTAATGTTACCTAACCTAAAGCTCACAGTTGCTCAACGTGTTACAGAAATGACTACTTATACTAATTGTAAACGTGGAGATTCTTAAACGAACAAAAATTTCTGACGTTGACCAACAGATTAGCAAATTGAAGTGGCAATGACCATATTACGTCATCATAATTTTAGTCATAGAAAATCTATAGTTCGACATAGTGCCAATCCTGTCGATATCCAAAAATGTCGGTTTTTTATGGCCCCTGCTATTGGGGTCATCTAGTATCCCTATCTTTGGGAAGGACAATGTTGTTTATTTTCTTTTTTATTCTTTCTCTTTTATTCATTACATAATCAATCTTTGTACTTCTTTCATTCCATAATTCTCAGTCTTTCTCTTCCGTTCTATTCGTTCTTCCATCCTCAACCACTACATTCTAGGTATCTATATTTACAATTTTATTTAAGTCTCAGTTTTATGCAGCTTTACGTATATTTATCACAGTTTTTATCTTTTTTTCAACTTATTGCGATATTTTTATTTACAATTCCATTTAATTTCTTTCTTCACTTTAGTGCTTACTTAAACAAAGTATAAATCTCGTTTGGAAGCGACCTGCATCCACGGTATTTCGTAAACATTATGTATTCGTCTTCTTCTTTTCAGCCGATGGACGCCCATTGCAAGATATATGACTCATCCAAAGATAGCTATGATAACTGGTCCTACGCTGCCTGAATCCAGCGACTATCCGCGACCTAAACTATCTCGACCATCCCCCTAGTGGAGGGCGTAGTCTAAAACCGTCAGGCTCCAACGGCCATCAGTTGCACGAGCGATGTGCGTGATTATAATTTAGTACAAATAATCATTAACAAAACACACATTATTACTTGACTTTGTACTGCTAGAACAGTGACCCAAGTGGTCTATGACAACCTGCAAGGGGTCTACGTCAGCGAAAAAAATTTGGGGGTCCATACTTACATCATACTATCTTATAATATCAAAACATTTACATTATTTATAAAAGTACCTATGAAGTAAAAAAAATATTGTATATGTTTATAAAATTGTGTAAGTTGTAGGATGTTGGTATTCGCTTTGTGGTCGCAATATATTTTGAACTTGTAAAAACCTGAGAGTCGCAGTCTCAGAGTTTCGCTACCTTGCACTGACTTGTTCAATTCGTCACTCTATAAATACGGATGTGGGACAAACAAATAAATTTACAGGAAATCAATATCAGGTAAGTAGGGGGTCTACCCAACACGGAAAAACATGGCAAGGGGTCTACGACACAAAAAAGTTTGGGGAACTCTGTGCTAGAAGTTATTAGGCTGTCGCATTCTAATAGAAGAAATACTGAGTGATATAGAATCTATAAATCAACCTCTATATAAGTAATCAACTAAAATCAGATAGAAATTAACAATTAACAGATTCAGATAGTAACAAGCGTGTTAGACACAACTCACACACGGAATCACAATCACTGATGTCGAAAGCCACTAATCCTGTTTTATACGTATCCGATAATCTCGCCAAATTGTATGGCTTCTGAAATACTAAATCGTTTATTAAATAGTTTACCGCATATTGATATTCCATCACCGTGCATTCATTATCATCGTATCAGCATCTAAGTACTCTCCGCAACCTGAACTATGCCATCACTTGGCCCTGCATTACTAAATTCAAAATTCAATTCTGGTTTTAGAAAATAAGAATCCCACATAAGGTTAATCTCCCGACCAAAAGCCGGACAATCTAGTATAAATAAAATATTTCCACCTCAAAACAAAAACAATGATTATGATAATACCTTCATACATATAACAGCGGCTAACACTACTTGCGCCGCGTTATAATAGCTTATGATCTTGTTTATCCGCATCGGCGGCCGGTTCCTCATCATTCTCGGCCCGATCCTGATGAACACCAGGTATGCGACGACAACGGATACTATCGGCATAGGTCCTGACATCATAAACCATGAATCGACCACCGCACCTGAAATTTAAAAAAAAATCATTTTATATATCATCATATAGACGGCAACTACAAGGCATATCTCCCCCAACGATCTCCACTGTGACCACCGATTTCCCGGGACTTTAATAAGTTCTTGGTCCACCTAGTATATATATCTATCGTAAATATTGCAAAAGCTTGTTTTTAATATCGTTATCAGTATAAGAATACATTTGTACAATTTAAATTAGATCATTGCAAATTAGAAAGCCGTGTTCACATTGATCAGATCATATCATAAGTTATAAGACGTCAAATGGTTTTGCAGTAAAGGTAACGATCTGGGAAGTCCAGTACAAGACATCTCCCACAAGATAGATGTTGGATACGTAAGATAGTTTGAAGAAATAAAGTGCAGACAGCTTTAAACCGGTTTTAATAAAAATCAATGGGAAGTTTATGTCCAGAAGTAGATGTACGACTAATAAAAATCTATGGTAGAAACCTTTGAACATGTTATCCATTTAGAAACTACAGACATGTCTTATTTATTTTTAAAATTGATATCAACAATGAGTTATCATTTTAACACAAATTAAAAATAGTATTTATGTACTGTCACTACAAATTATTACGTGGGCAATATGCCCACTTCAATGAAGCGACCAAGGGTGGACAAGTGGGAGTTTTAGGCCTAGGATATTAGTACCAAATAAAGTGGACTCGTAGATAGATTTTAATTATAATAAACCATCAACAGATGGTCTTTAATATCAATTAAACTGTCCTAAAAGTCCACATGACAAAGAAAGTTATCGAAAAATATGGTCAAGGAAAATTCAAATGATTTTAAATTACATAATCATAATTGTTTTAGTATATTTTTTAAACTATTCGTCATAGATTATTCTCAAAGAAGTAATAAAACTCCTGCAAGTTTTGAATAGCAATATAACGATCTTACTATCTTTGCATTCTAAAACGCCTACGCAATAATTTTGAATAATTTACTCACTTTTTCCTATTTTCAAGGAATCCAAATAGCCATCAATTTTCTCCAAATAACTCATTTTGTGATATCTCCTGCAATCAAAATAATAGAATTAGAAAAATTGCGAGAAACATTGAAGATGACGTCAGTAAACGTCAAAATTGGTTAGTATTTTTTAGTGTAATTATAACAGGCTAGTGTTTTATATATGAGCTATTGATTTTATAAGCAAAATACAAAATAGGTTTCATATTAAGGTTTTAAAAGTGTTTTGGGGTACGGGCATTAAAAGATATATATCACGAGGGAAATTGAAATTTTTATTGAGGATTTTTTAATTTATGCCATTAGGGTATCGTATTTGGTATTCGTTATTTCAGTACATACATGCCCACTGCAAGGAATAGGCCACCTCCAAAGACATCTATGGGGTGATATAACATAATCGCCACGCTTGGCGGGTTGGCGATGTCAGTGGGATATGGTACATATAATATTATATTCTGGGATTATGAAACTGGCGACCTACAATCGCAAGTTCCAGTCCTCTATATCTTTCTATCTTTTTTCTCCTAGCTGCGAGACACGACATCGTTTTATTACACAATTTTTTTCTTATGAGTTATCATATATAAAATTTATGTATATAAAAAAATGTAAGCAATGAATATGGTTAAATTCTACAATAACATTTACTTATATTTTATCTGAAGTCGCTGTCTAACAGATAATCGTCTTGAGGCTTAAAATAATGTGCCGGGTCAGCTGTACAAAAGATTTTACAGTTGAACGCTGGTATATCAATTCTCGCAAAGGGCTACTCGATTATATCTTTTGGATTTGAATCTCGAATAGTGTCTGACTAAATGTATATCGTTGTCGATTATTTTGAAACCGTTTAAAATAAGATAAGGAAATATAATAGAGATAGGAAATGAGTAAAATCGTTTTTAAGTCATAGCGTAATTTTTATTTTATAGAATCTATTTATCACAGAATATAGCATCCGCTTATTGAAAATTTCTAAGTTTTTTTATACGTTTTTGCTTATTGCAGCGTCTACTAAGTCTCTTAAACTATTTCCTATCGTAAATAGTAAACTATATTGAATTAAAGTCATTATTTTTTTCTTTTTTAAATCATCAGTGTCTTGTATGTTCAAACCGACGCCCCAAAAGTGTCAAGTTTTTAAAATTGCGCTACGTATGGCTTAAGTATAATGAATAATTTCTTTTTGTATGCATAGATTAAAATTATTTTTTATTTCCGATCATTGAAAGTAAATATGTTTTATAGCATGAGGAGAAGAATGAAATCCTTTAAATAAGACATGACTACTACGTATGGCATTTTGCTTTGTTTAAATAGATTTGTCTATATATACATATTGGTCTTTAGACAAATCATGTATATGTATATAATGAAATCATGTATATGACAAATATATGTATATATATATATATATATATATATATATATATATAATTTTAATATTTAAAATCATAAAATCCTTTTGAATTGAGATAAATTTCTATTTTTTTATACTTTCATTTTAACTTATTGCATTACGTATCAATTATAAAAGTTTATTAAAAATTATTTAAAATTAGAATCATATTCTTTCCAGTATCATCTTTTCGTTTATGGTGCTATTTTTAACACAGCTAAGTGTTAAAAATATAGCATTTAGTTAACGTTAAAATAAACTGTTAATTATTTAGCTGCGGTAAAGCTAAATCGGATTTCCGATATGGCATTTCCGTATGGCTGCGTCTCTATGTGCCTTGGTACGGCTTCTGCTAACACAAGTAACACGGGAGAATACTGAACGGCCTGTTCGCGATCATGTTTGAATGGCTTTTGCCTGTTTATTTTTACACTTGTACTATTCATTTACTCTATCTAGATTCTAGCCTTTTGGCCAATGATAACAAATATATCAATTTTGCATCGAATTCAACATTGGCCATTATATTTTTTATTTATTCATTCTTATTTATATTGCTAGTGTTTTGTCAACAATTTTATTCGCGTGTACCAAGCGCAGACATTTGGGAAAGAGGTTGCCGTTATCTGCTACGGATATTTCTTCTCCCAGCTGCGTATATATGTATATATATATATATATATATATATATATATACATTCATTTCTACATTATTTAATTTGAAGTTGCTGCCCAAGCGCTACAGACCGTTAAATGCCTTGAGGTTTATAACAATGTGCCGAGCCAACTCATCTAAGATTCTGCCATAGATACTCAGGAGGTGCGGTAAGTTGAAAGGATGTATATCAAGCTTTTCGCAGTAGTTCATTATATAGGACAATTGGTTATGGGTGTAAAAGAAGATGAAAGCTTTCATACCAATTTCCTATCACCTAATAAAAAGAGATTACTCTGAATATGTTATATTATTTAATATGACATGATATATACAGTCTGCAGGGATAAATAGTAAACAATTATTTATTTTATTCTTAACAATTAAAAATTTTTGTAATTTTTTAAAACTTTTTTTACTCTATAATTATAACGATCTTTATTATTTCTGCCATTTTGTCTAAACCATAGATACTGTGTACTATAATTGACATAAACTAATTTAATTAATTACGTATTTCAGAGTTATTGTGGAGTTTCTTAAAGCTTCTTCTTCACTATAACACCTTGTGAAGTAGAGAACAGTCAAAAATAAAGTAGATTTAAAAAATAAATAATAGATTCTAATGGATTCAGGCTTTACCTTGCGGATGTCCATCTTAAGTAAGAAAAGGACTAATATATAGCTACTTCCGCTATGTAGCAGTAGTCGTGCAATAAAGTGTACCGCCCGATTACACCCCGATTACCACCGATTAACATTACTCCTAAGGATGGCCCGTGGAGGGGTAAAACACGTGTTGAGTGATCTAACGGTGGTAGTTGTGTAATTCGCAATGTTTGCCGCATGCGCATGTATTAGCGAACTGGCGGACGGTACACTTTATTGCACGACTACTGCTACATAGCGGAAGTAGCTAAATAATAGATTGAGAACCAATAAGTTTTTTTAGAAGTTCCAATGTTGTATAAACAAAATTTTATCCTTTATTTTACCTTAATAAGATCAAATTTATTAATTTATTGTCGTTGCACTGTATAACCATCACTTACAAAACTAAGTGTCCTTTATCGTACGCTTCCAGACTTTGAATTTGATAATGTGATTACGTTTTTTATAGTAATGCTTTATGGTCTTTGTTGAAGGGAGACCACATACTAGATCACGCATCCTTCCAAAAGTTAGACAGGCGTAGTAAGGTCGTCCAACAATGGACTTCTATAGTCAAATAAAGATGATTTTTCTTTATAATCTACAAAGGAATAGATGTTTAAATTATCCGCTTGTTTTGTATAAGGAAAAAAAGGATTTAAAAATTCCTATTTGTCACTATTTACTATCCATAATAACATATCTTGATTAAAATATGAAATAGCTTAGTCGAATCGGTCCAATCATTTTATTGATTAACAATTAGCAAAACATTTATATAACATCTTTGTTTTTTTTTAAAGAAACTTTACAGCGTTAGTCAGTGTGGTGAAATTTATTATTATGCTATAAAGGAAAGAGAAAGTGAAAAAACCAATGAGATGAAACTAGAAATGGAAGACAAGCGCTAATGATATAACAGAGATAACAGGAAGTACTATCAGTCACCTGACATTTTTTTTTAATTTAGCCTCCGTTTTTTAGTCTCTCGTATTTCTTTTATCTTGGGTAGACAAGAACTATTTTTTAAAAATATATTTCATTTGCCCTCTCATCTCTTTTCATTTCCAATGTTATTTATTCGTTCATCTTTTTTTTTTTCACAAATTCTTTCATTTTTTCCTAATCATTTCATTCGTTACCTCACTTTTGCTGCCTTCCCACCAGAATTCTACTCGTTTACATTTTTTTCTGTTTTGCTTTATTCTAATATTTACATTCGTATATAATTTATTTTTTACTTTAATACTTTTTTAAAATTTACAGATTTAAGTATTTCTTTTGACTGGTCTTATACATTTTGGTGTTTTTTCGTCTACTTGTTCCTTTTAGCGGTCTCTCCTCAGACCCTTCTGCAGTACTTTAGAAAGATCCCGCGACTCCTCTCGTAGTGTATAAGTGATGTTGAATTCTAATCCCTTTCTATGATGATGATGATTATAGATGATGAGAGACTGAGTGCGAAGATTCTCCAACTAGTAATTAGATAAACTGGGTTAGTGATATTTTGTACTAGTAGTGTAAATACAAACAAATAATTCTTTGTTTGCTTTTTTTACAATTTATTTTTTACTTTCCTAGTTTCACACTACACTTGTTGTAACAAGATTTAAGTATTTATGTTGCCTAGTCTTATACACATTTGTTTTTTACGTATACTTGTTCCTTTTAATGGTCTGTCCTGTGACCCTTCTGTGGTACTATAAAAAAGTCCCGCGACTTTTCCCGTTATCCATAAATAATGCGATGTTCCTTTCTTCTACCCCTTGCTGCGAAAGAAACTGGCAATCCGTTTTTAGCGCGCCAAATACAAGACAGCCGGTGATCAGGTCACTGTCTGGTTCACCTGGTCACAGGTGCAAGAGGAACTGTCCTTGAGTTTGAACTTATGCAGGTGCCCAGCCAACCTCTCATGTCCCATGAAGATCTGGACCAGGTTACCTGACATTAGTGACTCTTGTTTGAACATTCTTTTTTCTAATATGGCATTACAACATAACATTAACAAATGCCAAGACATCAGCATGGATTTCGAACGAGAAATGTTTCCAAAAAACGTCATATAACAATATGATACTGAAAAGCCACCACGAAGTCCTGGTTGGTCGCTGCATGATTTTTCTTTATGAGTAGCATCTTCTGTAAGTTTCCGAAACATTCTAGAAGGAATGGCGGCGATTCTCATAATCATTTACATACATGTTATAAAAAACATTCAATGTCATTTGACAGAATGTTCCTGGTGACTTAGAAGACGCAAGTACAATATAATTTTTAAAAAATAAATTACATTCCTTCCTTTGCTTAATATATAATCTGTATGTATCAGCCCATGTGCAGAACACTGCTGCGACCTTGAGGATTTCTCAGCTAAATATCAGCTGGAAGCTTTTGATTCAGAAGAACAGCGTGCTAATCGACATGTAGGTGATAATGAGTTAGTTTCTAAGAAACTTTTTAAACTTCACTGCCGGCGAGTAGGGAAGTCGGGAATGCTGTGGATCTTCAGGACCTTATTCCATTTAGAACGAGTAGGAAGTCAGCCTTCTACCACCCTTACAGTCTGCAGTTTCTTTGGAGCCGTACCAAGCTTTTTGAGAAACGTTTCTGATCCTCACAGAGTACGTACGGAACGATCTACCGGCTTCCTTATTTCTCGCGACTTATAGCCCTGGTCTCTTCAGGGTTATTGTGAATAGGGAGTCTGCGTGGTTCATTTTCTACCACATTTATCTAGAAGTCCATTTTTCATCAGATATATTGGTGGTGAAACACGGAAAAAGCGGTAAAAAAATTTTCGTGAAATTAATTTTATTCTAGCCTTCCGTATAAATAAATGATAATATTTGTAAGACAAGTACGAGAATAAAATAATATATACAAATATATATTCAAACACACGTACGAATCGTAAAACAATGATTATCGTGACTGTACATACGTCGATTCGTTTCAATAACAGTTGTGTGCTCACATATCCATTGTAGACTGTGCTTTGAGAACAAAAAAAAATGTCGTGTACATTGTTAATGCAAAGATCATTTATCAAACGACTCAATTAAAGCTTTGATATATTTAGAACGTGTGAAATCTCAGTTCAAAGCTACATAATATATCAAAAGAAACTTACAATACAAAAAGAATCAAAGAAAAATATAAACAGATGAGATGAAATCCTAACAAAAGAATCTTTTATTACATATTATCTCCTTTGGAACATATATAGCATACACGTGTATATCACGTATAAATTGTTAAAAGCTCCAGTTCGATAAAAGTTCCATACAAACTCGTAAGATTTTTCTAGAAGTTTGAACAATTTTTCATCGAACTCTATTAACAGAGGTATTGCTAAAACAGGTGGCGGTTGGAACTTTCATAGCGCTATGCTGGTTTAAATCTAATAAGGCTCTTAAATTTTTTTGATGTACACAATATATTTATTTAACATGTAGAAGAATTGCAGTAATAAAATCAATCGTCTATCAACATAAAATGTAAGCATTGTTGTTTCAACAGGAAGTTACCACCGGCTCGAAACGCAGTTCTGTTGAGAGCCAACGAGAAACTCAACAGTTGTCAACAAATATTTTTATAAAGAATGTAAATAAGCGCATATAAACAACAATAATTTATTTTTAATATTGATTGTGAAATTTTTTAGCACTTTCACATACCTTGAGCCATAAACTATTTATTTAATTTTCGAAGAGAAAACTAGGTGTATGCTATTTTTATTTGTTGTATTAACATCATATCTAGTTGTTTTTATAAAATAATTTCGGATGTTTTGTGGATTGCCAAAATATTATTATAGATGAATTCCTCAAAAGTATTGGATTGATATCAAATACGAAATCTTTACATATAGTGTTCTTACAAGAGATGACTAAATAAATACTGAAACTGAGATATATAATTAGTTTAATTAAATTTGATATGTGACAACAGGTGAATTATTAATAACTAAACATAGTGTATAAAAATTAATAAATATTTATAATTAAACAGGAAAATAAAAGGTGAAAGCATCGCTTCATGGTATCAAACATTTGAATGATCAAATTCATCATCATGATCGTCATTTCAACAGCCTCTGTTGAACAAAAGCCTCCCTCATGGATTTCCAAGAAGAACAGCATAAAGCGACCTGCTTCCACCGTCTTCAGACAACCTTAACAATAAATAAATAAAAAATAATAAAGATAATAACTAAAGTAATAAAACATCTGTGATAATAGAAATGTAAATTAAATGCTATATAGATAATAATTAAGAATTATGAATAAATAAATCGTTAAAGAAATGATTAAAAATAATAAACGTTAAAATTGAATAACTCTGGAGGGAAAGCGAAGGAAGTGAGGAGATGTATGGAAAGGAGTAAAATAATATTGTAATATTGCGAAAGAAAATAGAGGAAAAAAGGCATTGAGAAAGACGAAAGATGAGTATGTAATTAGAAACAAAATGAATTTTTGGTTTCTGATCACCCGTAATAGGTTAAACAAGAGGTCCAAAAAATAATGCCATTAAAAAAACCTTAGCAATATCACCTGTCCACTTTGTGGGCCAACCAAAACCACTACCATAAGTTTCCACCAGCAATCTGTTATTCGCACTATGAACTCTGTCCACTGTAAGCTCAAAGTCACCCAGAGGGCAATGGAAAGAGCTTTTCTGAGTTTAGCTGCGAGATCGAATGAGAAAAGAGTCTCCTCTTTATTTTTCCTCTACAGAAGAATTAGGATCACCGACGTAGCTCAAATGATTGCCCGTCCGAAGTAACAGTCGGAGTCGATAGGTTCACCAGTGGTATTACGCACTGTTAGAGGAGACATGGGTAGGCGTTACATTAGGTAGACCAACGACATATTTAAGTTCGCCAGAAATGGTAGCGGGCAGTGGAGAGCCTGTCATTGTGGCCATCTTTGGCGGAGCCCTATATGATGCAGGCATCTATTGGCTGAAAAGAGGAAGAAGTAACTGTCTACTGCATCATAAACTTGTCTTGTTGGATCGTGTGATCCGTATTTGGATCTCCTAGATCCTGATTGGATCTCTTAGATATATTTTTATTGTGAACTTATCTTTGACAGTTTTAATATCAAGCCCAATTAATTTTAAAATACGATTTTTGCAATCAACTGTCAACAGACCATGTCTGGTTTTCTCTACATGAATCGTTGAACGACGATGAGTTGGCACATAAGAGTTAGAGACCATGTTTCCTTGTCAAAGGTTGTTAAGAAATGTTAAGAATTTTCCGAGAGGCCATTTTGCGTCCTATTATAAGTGTAAACAATGTATGTAGAGCATTATGGGGCAAGTGAATTGCAGCTTAGAAATTGTTACAATGCAAAAGCAATTTTCACTTCGTTATAGAACACTTGACCGTGTCTCCTTTGATGCATTAGCATTTACCGTTGCCGCGACTAAGTTAGTTCAGCGAAACCTTAATGTTGAAGTAAGTTAGCACGTAAGAGTGGAGTCAAGTGGCGTTTTGTGGAACGCAATTCGCTCCGGATCGAAGGTTTCTCGGTCGTATGTTTATATTCATATTGTTCGTGTGTTTATTACGAAAATCTTCGTATGGAAATCAAAAGGTATAAAGTGGCCTCAATCACACCGATACACAATGGAATGAACTCTAACTGGAACGCACCTTGATCTAAAAATATTTTCACTGTATTTAGTTTAATGACTATTTACAATTACCGGGTTAGCTATTTGACTTGATTCAGTTAATTAGTTCAGAATTAAACTGTTACAATTAATTTATAAATTAAACACTTTCGTATTGTATTTTACGAAGTAGATAATTTTTATAATTTAAATTGACATTTTTACACACTTTTGAATCATCTATTATTATTTAATGGAATCAGGCGTTACCTCGCGGAAGTCCATTCTAAGTAAGAAAAGGACCAATATTTAGCCACGTCACTGACACACACAGACTCTGTGTTTGGCACTAATAGGTGTAACATAACTCCTGAAGATGCCCCGTGGAGAGGTGAAACACGTGTTTAGTAATTTGGCGGTGGCGGTTGTGTGATTCGCATTGTTTGCCGCATACGCATTTATCAGCGGGCTGGCGGGCGGTGCACTTTGTTGCACGACTACGACTGCATGTGCGGAAGTGGCTAAATATTGGTCCTTTTCTTACTCATCAATTATTGTTAATATTATAGATAGGTCATTGTTGTCATTCCGTGAATGAGCAACCACCGACTCGAAACGCTGATGTGAATTCGACTAAACAGTTGCTCTTTTCTAATAAAATGTTTGATCGTATAAAATGTGAATAAAATTAATCTTTGATTTTATAAACATTCCTTTTGGATAGAGTGTTTGAAATCTCGAATAGTAAATTGTAAATTAAAATAAAATTTGGTGGTAAGTAAATAAATTATCTAATTTTTATTAAAGTACACACGCAAATAAACTTGAAAGTGCTTGACATGTCCTGAGGTGTGTTAAGAAAATGTCAAGCCGTTCTCTCGTGTCTTGTCAATTTCCACCTATCTCTACAAGTATATAATAGTTGTACGTAATTGAGTTCTTCTGGCGTTCACTTTTACAATATTACCCACCATAACATTGTACTCCTACAACGCGTTTTCATGTACCTCGTATAACGCGTGCTTAAACATTAACACGTTCACTGCGGGCCCAATTTTGAAGAACTTTCAGCTGGTGCGGCTGAGGTCGAATCAGCCTCAAGCTGAACTTCCTAGTAGTGCGGCTGAGGTCTTTTCTGCCTCATGTTCATCAATATTTTTTTACAATATTGAGTCAAAGCTTCGCAGACATAAAGAAAGCTATATTTGTCTTTGTCATACCTCATACGGTTGAGTGTAAACAGCCGCCGCACTAGAGAGAAAACACGAGTTTTACGCGCCGCACCAGTACAAAGTCTACCATGAGGCTGAATCGGCCTCAAGCCGCAGTGAACGTGTTAAACTGCAGATATTTCTCACAATATATGAGTAATTTGTATAGTTCTTAGTTAAATATTTACGACAATGTTACCGACGTAGCTTGAGATTTTTCGTCTTAAGTGGCAGTGTGCGGGGTACGAGTTGCGACCACGAGTGGGAAGACGCGGCGTGGGTACATCCCCCACTAGGTGGACAAAAGACGTAGTAAAAGTCGCGGTAAGTTATTGCATGTTGGTACCTCAAAGTTGGTACTGTGACAATCTTTGGGGGAGACCTAGATCTTACAGTAAGTGTCTATCGACTAAAATGATACGTTAATTAAATTTAATACAGTACCGCGTAGAGCGTTATCTCTGTCGCACAAAATACAACGATTGACAAAACGTCAAATACGTAGTGTGGGACGGAGATAGTGCTATACGGAGCCGGAATTAGCCGATTATCTCTTTCCAAACGTCGATGTGCGATATTTATACGGATACTGTACCTGTGATTTAAATCGCGGTTAACGAGAAAACTGTAATGTGAATAATATATACATAACACGTTACATTAGATTATTAAGTGCATTATATGAAAATGTTCGTCAAACCCCTGTGCCTATAATGACAAAATAATTAACCGTGTAATAGGAGGAAAATATTTTCAAATTGAAAGGTAATTCAAATAAATTAATGATAACAATTAGATTTAGTTCAGTAATTTTACTAATATGCTGTTAAAAAAAAAACATCTGGCTTTCCTCTGGGAAGAATATCCCGAAACAGAAAAACACTCTGTACCTAACTCACAATAATGCCGATAAACAGGTTCTCATTAGCGAAGGTGGTACAGAGACAGGTTCAAAGACGCTCATCATCCACGAGGCTCAGGGGCTAAAGAGCGAGGCGGTCATAGTTATCCTTCGAACAACAGACACCCTCAGATTGACAACAGAGTCCATCATGCGGTGGTAGCAATATCACGTCACACACGTGCGTTTATTACAAGAACGAGACTCAAGATGCGATCGCAAGATATATAAATGTGGCGAAAACTGCAACCGCCACACAGATTCTGGCGCACAACCTGGGGATGCCAATATGGAGTAGGGACGAGGAAGCGGTAGCACGAAACATAATGTTTAAAACTGAACATTATTAGGGCATTTTTAAAATAGAATAAGAGATGCACTTTTTTTAAGTAAACACTAAAATGCAATAAGATAAGCAAATAAAATTCGTAAATATTATATGTAAATATAAAAACAAAGTCACGGACGCTAATATATGTGGAATATAGATTCTAATAATAATAAAAAAGTGTTACAGGCGTTCTTCTAAGGCGTGCCTAGAAGAGTAAGAGTCTGCTGTCAACGTACTACGTCATAATACGGGAGTAACACAATACCTCGATGATCTGAGATGGGTTACTATATCTTGGATCACCGAGGTACCTCTTTGAGACCACACGGTCAAGGATCCTGTGAAATTTAAGGAGGAGCTAATAACGAAAAGCTCTCAAATAGCAGACTACACACCCTTGAGCATCGTCGTCGAGTTGCCAGCTTATCGGTTTTTATAGGATACACTTTGAAGAGTGCTCGAAGGCTCTTTTCGAACTGATTTAGCCATCTCCATTCCTTTATCGGACTACTAGGCGCAGACAATAGTTTCATCGATACGTTGTTGACATACCGAAGTCGGACTAAACGGTTTGACAGCTCGTTTTTGGTGAGAGTCGCCAAAGATTTGAAACGACCTGCCTGGGTCTATTTTTCCTGATGAGTTGAACTCTGGAGTCTTTAAGAGTAGAGTGAAGTTTCTTTTGAATGAGCGTGTACCACCTTCGTCTTCATCTACACGTTCCATCAGGTGTGATGAAATACAAACGCCTGTTCCATTACAAGTAAATGCTGTTAGCCCCGACGCAAATAAACGCATTGCAGCTTGGTTAGACAAAACAATATGTAATATAGCACATTTACAGTAATATATAAATGAATATATTGTAAAACTCACTGTTGTTACGAATTGAAAGTTCATGTTTTTTTTTTTAAATGGCCCCCACTATTGGGGGCCTCTCGTACCCCCTATCTTTTGTGGGACAGGGACTTTACGGGCAAATTTAATTATTCACATAATTTTTTTATTATTTACTTTCTCTTCTTTCATACTTCACATTGTCTTTCGGTCTATTCTTTCATGCCACAATTCTGCTGTCTTTTCCCTTTTGCTCTGTATCACCTTTCATTCATTCCTTTTTTCTTTATACATTTTCTTAATTATATTGTTATTTTATATCACATTTTTATTCCTGTATATTATTTTGCTCTTATTTTCTCTTCATTATCTATTTATTTGCAATATTTACGTTTTATTTCTTTCTATAGCATTTTTTACGATATTTCTGCAGAGGGTGATGAATGACTGTTTGGTGTCTTTTTCGCTTATCAGGGAGGCTATTGACTCCTCCCCGATTTTAACGCCAGACCGGCACTCGAAGTCGAGAAAGTTCATGTTTAGAAGCTTCGAGATTCGCAAGCAAGCGCCTGACGCAGTGCGCCTAAATTGAATTCCACAAACAACCTCGGCCTCGACCTTTGTGCAAAGACCGCCAGGTACGAACTTAGATTTACCGCGTAACCTCCTCGAAGCCATGTCAGCCTGGTAGCTAAACACGCTAGCTTATTATAACCTATACTATGAGTTCGAAGCCTTTCATAATTAAATATTAAACTAGTTAAAATTTTGTTATGAATGATGATGGTTTATAAGTGTAAATCATAACCTTAGAATATATAAAAAACTAAGTATTTAAAAAAATTGCGTTTGTATTTTTATACATTCAATCATATATTTTTATTTATACAGATTGATGTAAAGGAATCATCACAATAATTGTATTTTATTATTTAATATATTTATATGAATTGTGTAAGTAAATATATATTTATATATATAAATATATATGCTGCCCATCTCTGAAAACTTGTTTGTGAGCAGTGAAAATCATATATAATTAGTACACAAATTGTGAATTATATAAGATTGTGTGCAGGGAATCGAACTTGCGACCGTCGATCGCAAGTCTCAGTTCCCTACCGCTAGGCAATTATTGCACTGATGGTATGTAACCTCTAGCTGTACAAAACATACAGGAACAGATATACTAATTTTAATATGTAGTTATTAATAGAATAAAAATGCCTTTTTTACTATGATTACGTGTTATTTTTTATTCCTGAAACTTTTAATTTATTGGAAAGGGTGTACCATATATTAATTGACAGTGAATGAATATACAATCACCCCTTCAAAGCTATTACCCTTATATTAAATCGACCGGTTTAAATAAAAAAAAAATGACTAGAAATTTTTGAGATATTTTGATTTACTAAATTTATTATTGATTTTTATAAGTTAATATTTACACCTTTAACTAATCACCATAACAGGTAAAGAATTCCCGGGAATCGAACCCGTGACATACAATCGCAAGTCTTAGTCCTCTACCGCTGAACTACGAAAGCCTTTTTTAATACATCATCTTAAAAAGTTTCATGAAAGTAACTTCTGACATATACCAATAAATTTAAATTTTGATTTCATATAAGTTATCATCGAATTGTTTACATACATCGCCAATTTAGTATGTCAACACACTAACGTTTTGATTCAAAACGCGCAGTGGACGCTAAAATCAATAATTTATTATTAAATGAAATACAACTGCAATGTTCAGTGAAAACATAATACTTATCTATCCAATTCAAATAAATATAATACAGATACATGATAGATAATAAAGATAACATAAATGTATTTTTATACAAATTATAAAACATGAAATGTAAAAATATATTTAAAAGCTTCAAATTTTATAGTATTGAACATTTTCGTTACGAGTTCATTGACCTGAAAGCAAAAAGTTTTCAGCGACCCAACCTAACGAAATCAGGAAATAGGATCAGATTTATGAGTAATAGTGTTGAACGTGGAATAATGACCCGCCTTTTTAGTTTTTTTTCATTTTCATATTCGGAACAAAAAAGAATGGAGTGGCTATTTTCAAAATCTTTTTTTTTTTAATTTGAATTTGACAGTCCATTGTTTTGTAATTTAAATTAAAAAATTCTTTATTCGACATGCATTAGATCACATCTCTTATTAACAAGTTGAATCTACTACCTGTTTGAGTTATATATTCCTCAAATTTAAGTTACAGGGGGCTACATATTTAAAATAAAAACCTTCATTGACATTACTTTAGCTCTGTATCGCCTTTCATTCATTACTCATTTCTTTTAACATTTTCTTAAATTCTATTGTTATTGTATATCACATTTTTATTTAGGTACTATAACTATTCTATATCACAGTATTATTATATTATTCTGCTTTTATTATGTCTTTATTAGTTCTATTTCTTTGCAATATTTAGTTTTTATTTCTTTCTATAGCTTTATTTATAATTTTTCTACAGAGGTTGATGATGAATAATTTTTTGGTTTATTTTTCGCTTATCAGGGAGGCTATTGTTTCCTCCTTGATTTTTACGCCAGATTACAATATAGTTATGACAATATATTGTACATTTACAATAATTGTAATTAATTAAATAAAAAAAAGGGAGCGTCCATAGTGTATTTACAAGGCATAGTGAAAAACTGACTGTACCAAAGTTTCGACTGCAAAAAGTATCTAATTCATTTCTAATAAACGGAATCAGATTTTTAAATAAAATTTCACGAAACATTATTGCACTACCATTAACGAAATTCAAAACACACTTTAAAAAGAAATTGACCAAAAAAGCTTATTATTCAATAAACGAATGTTTAAATGATAAGAATCCTTGGCAGTGATGTCGCCTGATTATTTTGATTTCATTTAGGCTATATCAGATAAAGTGTATATATATAAATCTGTGTTAAACTTTATTAAAAAATGTATTTTTGTGGAGTTTCTTCCTGCTTCTTCTCCACAACTATAACACCTTGCGAAACAGAGTAGAGTCAAAAATAAAATAGATTAAAAAGTGAATAAATAAGATGAGAGTTCTGTTAAAAATTCCATTTTCGAATAAAAGAGTTTTATTGTTATCTTTATATTTGAACACACCACAGTATATACAGATGTAAAATCAATAAGTAATAATGTTTTATGACGAATCAAAATATAGCTTGGAGATAGAAATTACTATTTTTGTATTTATTTGTTCATTTTATAATACATTTTGGATCATGTATAGTGAGTCACTTTTATACATAAGAGGTATGGCAGAAAAATTAACTTTGTCAGAAAATAGATGTAAACAGAGTACTCCAATGGCATCTTTTCACTTATGTTCACTATTGTTTTTTTTTAAATATCTTCTTCCAACCATAATCACATAAGTTAAATAAGCACAACTTGACTTAGTTATAATAGGAAAAGACCGTATGTAATACTTTTAATGTCAGCATAGAGCTCATATAAAAGTGTTACAAAGGAAAGTCATATCGAAGAGTTGTGATATGGAGTCGTCACCTTCCAATATTAGAGAACTTAAACGTTAAGGATTATTTTTTTAAAAACTTCAGTCACGTTTTGATGCATGTTACTGAAGATTTGAACAACAAATCTATATAAATAAATTAGCTGATACCGCAAACGTTGATTTGCAAAAAAAATTAAAGTTTTTAATTAACAAATGTAAGATAAGTGTTGATCGTAGAGGGGTGAAAATTTAAGTTTGTATGTATTTTTGTATGCTGTATCATAATAAAATAAAAACCAAAAAAATTGTCTAAAAAATTAAAAATAAAATTTAGGGGTGGACCACCCTTATCACTTAGGGGTATGGAAAATAGATAGTAGCCGATTCTCAGACATACTGAATACGCATGTAAAATTTGGTAAAAATCGGTCAAGCCGTTTCGGAGGAGTTCAAGTTCGATCACCGTGACACGAGAATTTTATATATTAGATTAAATTTGGTGTGTCTGTTTATAATATTAATATTGCTTTTTACTACATACATATATACTGTACATACACCAAAATTACATCTTTATATCTTTATCTGTATGTCTATTAGCTGGTTCGGCTAATTTCTGAAATGGCTTGACCGATTTTAACCTTACTTATACTGAAAAGTAGCTGATGTGATAAGGAGTAACTAAGGTTGATTTAATTTTAGAACAATTCTTAAACGAAGAAAACCTAAAAATGTATTGTTAAATTCTAGGCGGAAGAAATCGCGAGCATAACTAGTTAACAAAATCATTTTATAAATAAAGATTGAATTTGTTTATTTAACATTGGTGGAACTTTTAAAAGAACTCTTATTGATCGACAATTTTTTAAAGTGTAATGGTTGTGGAGGAATGCTTCTTGCGTTAGGAAACATCTTGAACATCTTGAACATCACAGCTTTTACTAAAGTGTAACACCGATTTATATATAAACAATTTATCAGACAACTTAAATGAGATGACAATAATCAGGCGACATCACTGCCAAGGATTCTTGTCATTTTAATATTCGTTTATAAAAAATATGCCATTTCACACAATTTACTTTAACATGCGATTAGTAATTTTGCAAATGGTAGTCCAATAATATTTTGCGAAATTTTATTAATAAACATGAATCCGTTTATTAAAAATGGATCAGAGACTTATTTATTAAAAATATATTTAAATTCCTCTCTGTTTTTAATAAAAGAGATATATTTATCAAAGCGCATATATATATATATATATATATATATATATATATATTATGTTACAAATATAGTTAACTTTATTATGGTAGACCTTATTTATATTTACGAAGGTTTCAAATGCGAACTGATCTAAGAAGAACCCATTATAAAATCAGTCGAGTATAAATTTATATATATATTCGACTGATTTTGCAGTATAATTAAATTATTTTTCAGTAAGTTTTAATTAATAATTTCAGGTAAAATTACGTTACGTGAAAATAGCTTAAAAGTTATTTTATTAATTACGTTTCGAAGTTTATAACCTAAATTAAAAACTTAAATGATAATTTATATACAATTTATTCCTGTGAGATGATGATTTAAACAAAAAAGTTTACGTAACATTTATGAACGTATATCATATTAAATAAATATTTTAAAAGCTCATACCTTAAGATAAAACAGGGTGACGGATAATTTAAAATAAATTTAACATGAGTTCCTAAAGTTTACGGATACGATTTCGTATATTTTGACTTACCCGAAGAGTTCCGATGTTTACGAAGGGCTGTGTGTAACGTTCGTATAGGAAGACGCACGGGCCGGTACTGCGGTGCTATCGACCCAAACGCCTGTTACAAGACACGCGATGGCCCGCGGTTCCTTTAAACTATCCACTCTTTATTAACTAACACACACACATAATCCCTAAATTTAAAAAATCGTAAATAGAATTTCTAAATTCAAACAGTAAATACAGAAAATCATTAGATTTTTAAAAATAAATTAGTGTTCCAACAGTTAAACCATATTTAAAATGTCATTATTTAGGACCCAAAAAAAAATCTTTTTTTAAAAATCAGTGACGTAAATTAAAAATAAATTAATATTTAAAAAGTTAACAAATCCTTCATGGATATAAATGCATATACATTATAAAATTCCATATATCACAGACCTTCTTTTTCTTAGTTTAAACATATAATTAAAAGTATATTACTAAATGAATCGTATTATAGCATTCATTTACATCAGTGATTCCCAAAGTGGTCTATATCGACCCCTAGGGATCTATGACAACTTGCAAGAGGTCTACGTCAGCGAAAAAAAATTTGGGGGTCCATGACATGAAAATAGGAGTCCACGATAGTGGATTTCAACACATACACTGATAGTACCTGTTTACTTACATCATACTACCTTATAATATCAAAACATTTACATTATTTATACTTTTATAACATATGAAGTAAAAATTTTATTATATATGTTTATAAAATTATGTAAGTTGTAGGATGTTGGTATTCGCTTTGTGGTCGCAATACATTTTGAACATACACTAAACTTCACTACAGTTAGAAATTTACAGGAAATCAATATCAGGTAAGTAGGGGGTCTACCCAACACGGAAAAACATGGCAAGGGGTCTACGACACAAAAAAGTTTGGGGAACTCTGATTTACATGGTTGATATTATAATGTATATAAAAAAAATGTTATTCTTGATTTAAAAATAGCAACTTTTGAGTTTACAGCCAATTTTCCAGCTTAAAATAATCGACGAAATCAACGTGAATTTGAATTTAGATTTTAATTAATAATAATTGATGATTTTAATTTAATTTGTAATTTGCGTGTTGGTTTTAACTAGACCTAGAAATATTTTTATTTTAATTATAATTATAACTGATAATAATATAAGTAATAATATGGATCACAAATATGGGAGGCTTCCTGAAATAAAAATTATTTATTTATTTATTTGAAAACGTGCTGTGAAACCCAACATCTCATTTAAATATAAAGATACAAGAGATATCTAAAATACAAAATTAAAAATGCTAATGTCAATTATTGTAAGATTAGGCTTGTTCCGTTTAGTGGTAAAAATATCGTAGGCGTGACAAAATAAAAGAAAAATAATCTAGCAATATCTTTTTAAATATAATGATTATTTTATCTATATTAATAGTATGGCTATTTTCTAATTAAATTATTAAATTTAATTAGAAAATAGCCAGGTTGGACATTTCTAAAGATTGGAGGTACTTTCAGTGATATAATGCTTAGATACGTTTTGTAATTTTTTTTATAACATCACTAATAAAGAAAGTTTGAAATCTAAGCTATTCTTATTTTAAATTTAATTGGTTGTGCCATCTTTTGATTTTTATTATTTAGAATGCAGTTTAATATAGTTTTTTTTTGTTAATTTATTGTATTTTGACGTTCTTATACCACAAAAGATTACAACGGTGATTTAAAAAACAATAAATAACAATAAAAATTAACCCAAATAAGGTCAGGCAAAGCATATTACAGAGAAAAGTATAAGTCGGACTTGATAAAAAAAATTAAAAATATTAGCAATAAGGAGGTGAAAAAGAAAAATGTAATCTGTAACAAAAATCATTGATTATTAAAATAAGAAATATATTGTATTTGTGATACCAAAAGAATTGTGATGAGATGCTATGTAATGTATGTAACAAAATTTATTTATTTAACATTAAAATAATAAAAAAAATAAAATCCGCATCAATATTCTATAATTCAATGCCCTAATTAAAATTATATGTCAAGTAATATTTTTTATTCAAGTTTGAAAATATAAATCTGCCACCAGATACCCTGTATTAAACTGTTATCATTTTTTTTAATTAACTACACTCTTAACTGCCCTTCTTGTTAGTTATATTGTCTCTCTTCAATAGTTGTCTGAGTCAAATTAACTTGAGTGATGAAACCGCTTTTAGTATTTCAATGTCGCTTATTTACGTATTTTAGTTAATGTTATACATTACACTATATATATATATATATTATATAGTGTACAATAAATTATAAAGAAACTAAAAATCAGACGACCATGACATTTATTAAACATCTCATTAATCTTCTATAGCTGTTCAAGCTACTGCCACTCTGAAATACATTAGTTATTAAAAGTTTAAATATAGAATACGATCAAGCTATTATTTTGTTTTAACTAATCACTAGTTATAATCTAGTGGTATTTTTTTGAAATACAAAACTTGTACTACTATTTTTGCTCTGGTAACCTTGAATATATATGTCTGATAGGTCATCTGTACATAAATCAACATTATTGTAATTAGAAATAAATAGAGAAATAACCTAAGCAGCAATATCAAAAGTAAATATTGCATGAAGCAGTGGCAAATTCTCTAAAGATAAATGTTCTCCGCTTAACTGCTTCGACCGAACCTTTTTTTGACATTGTTACATATGTATTTTTAATTGTTCTGTACCACGTGAAATCATAGTCACCAATTGAAACTATGAACAAGCTTCTATAGGCGTTTGAAATTAGTGTGTAAAGAAGAATGTTGAAAATATCCTAAACAGATCCCAAGAAAAAGTTACAGAAAATCAAACAGTTGGAAATGCTTCAATACTTTAGGCATATTGCATAAAAAGAAAAAAATATATAACAAACAAGAAGTATGAAAACACTGCGTAAAACTCACCACTTGATTACAAAACCTTAGGATATAGTTCAAGATGGACATCAGATTGCTGTTCAAAAATACAACAAAGACAATCCTTGGCAATTACCCTCGACAGAAGAATACACAATATACGATATTTACAAAACGATAATCCTAGTTGTGACCTATTGCACATATTGTATTGTTTCTGAAGACGTTAATGCTGTTAGCCCTAAGGCTATTTCAGCTTCATTGGTACTGAGTTCACGGAGCGGAAGGATTCGTGAACTATATTATATGCACGTGAAAACTGGATGATAAAATACTCGTAGTATAACGAAATTAAAATAGTAATGTTCGAGAGGAAAATCTTGAAAATCATTTTCATACCAACACGTGAAGACAACAGCGTGTACCATGTTAGGATTGTTTTGGTTCTGTAAGTCACAAAAGCCTCAGATGGGGAGGCCACTTGTAAATAATGAGCAAAACAAAAAAGACCTAGAGAAAGACCCAGTAAAAGGTGACTGAAATTTGTAGAGAGAGATCGGAAGAGTAACAAAAAGAAGACATCTTGACAAAAAAGGCGAAGGATAGAGCGAAATGAAGATCGCGCTGGAGGCCATGACTCATGAAGAGCTGTAGCACCACAGGAGGAAGAAGAAGTAGTGTCAGTCTACGAATTTAGGACCAGCGATCATAGACGGACGAAATTTAACGACATACGCGCAGCACAGGTGGTCGCCGGGACTTTAAAGTTCTAGATTGGAAACCTCGTACCGATAATCGCAATATGAGATGTCCATTCGTTAAGTGATCAAACTTTTTGGTAACGTCGTGGGATGAGATTGGATGGAGGTAGCTTCTTACCGGTCTAGAAACCTATACGAGAAGATAAGCTTCAGCAGTGAATGTCTTACTACTGAGATCATGGTGATGATGGTATTGTGGCGTGCATATCGCGCGCCACTCAAACGCCAAGCTCTTACCAAGTGACCGTCAATCGCATCGCGGCGGCGGCGGCAGTGAAACAGATAAATGACAGATGGCGCCACAGTAGACGCAACGAAAATCTGCATCGCGCTGTTGAGAGTCTCCGCGCTTATTATAAGGGCTAGCGGAGGTGCGGAAGCTACTGAAGTTCAAGAAGCAACCGACGAACAAGAAGCTACCGAAGAACAAGAAGCTACAGTACTAAGACCACTCCTACAGTATAATGCTTATATCATAACTTTACTTTAAATTGTAAGATATCATTATATTGAAGCAAGGTTTGATCTCGTTTCAATTAAATTGATTACCTTATTATTGGATAAATAAAATGGTTAATAAATTAATATGGGTCTAGTAAACCTGTTTAGAACATATCTTAGAATTATACTATAAACCATTTTCGGTGTAACAGGATAAAGACGAGATTAATGAGAAACTAATCTCAGTGAGATTGAGTGAGGAAGGACGGTCTTACTTTTCGACGGAACATGAAGCGACCCGGTGTCACGATTTACATGAGTATCTAATTTGCTAAAACATGTAGCAAAAAATGAAGGGGAAATTGAATCCGAAGTGATTAACAAAGAAACCAAAGCGGTAGGGTTTAAAAGGGCAGAAGAGGAGGAATATTTGGGATGGGTTGAGGCAGCTACCAAACAAGAACAAGTCGTATATAAGGTCTGAGACATAGACCTTAAGCATCTCAAGACATGAAAACCAGGCTCCTACTCATCCGAACTAACAACCTAAAATTTAAGTTAGGAAAATGTGGTACAGACTTAGTAAACACTGACATGCAGAAATGCGAGCAAAAAAAATTGAAAAATGAATGAATGAAAATGTTGTACTTAAATGTAAAAACTAAGGTCGCTAATGTCTGTCGAATATAGAGAGAAAAAAAACATATCCTTGGTGTAGAGTAGCCGCATTTTAGAAAGTATTAGCAGCTTCTTAGTTCTTAGCTACTGCAATTTCATTTACAAGTAAAGAACCAATTTCGTCAAGAAAGTCCATCAAAATCTCATTTCGACACTACTGTCGGTAGTCAGTATTTTGCTGTGTATTCCAGAAAATTTGAGTCAACATAATATACTTTTATTGTTAGAAAAAAAAGAGTAGCGTGTTTTAGTGGACATCAATTTCTCCTTGCGAATGTACATACCATATTTAACATGAAAACAGATAGATTAGGTAATTTAATAACAACCTCTCTAAGATTTTTGATTGCAACTACTGCACTTAAATAGCTACACACTATGATATCTATTGAAGACATCCCCGCAAAGAATTTGTTTTGATTTTTTAAAGGTTTTGACACTGTTCTTCTTTCTAAATGTTTCGTTCTTACTTACTTACTGTTCGTTACTGTTGTATCTTTCTTTAATATAACAGCGCTAATCCATAACATTTCTTCTTAGATTAAAAAATAAACATGCTCTTTTTTGTAAACTGCCATTGATTTATTGCGTGTAAATTAATTGCAATTACCTGGAAAATTTTATTCAAGTCTGCAAACTTTTTGGTTAAACTTGTGTAAGGATGATAAAAAAGGTTAATGGAATAAAATTCAGGATGCTTTTGAGGAATAATCGACCGAATTTGAAGGTTATATTTATATATAATTTGGTATATATTAAAAAAACGGTTAGCATGGTTCCTCTGATCATAGAGAATAATTTTTATTTATTGTTTTCATTAGTTAACCTTCCAAAGATATTTTCTGATTTATGTATTTAAAAAAAAGAAAACTTTTTGATTTTATCGCATCGCATTGTTCTTTTCCAAGCATAACTCTTTATTTCTTTTTCTCATAGATATTTCAAATGCATCAGCAACTTCTCTTGTATCTACTTCTGCTTTGATATCTTTGTCTGTATCTATGGTGTAAGATTTCACAGTAACAGGCTTCCGAATGTATGTTTTAATATAAAAATCAACGGAAAGTATTAAAACACAAACATTTTGCGAAAGAATTATAACAGCACTCCATCTGGTATATTCGCAATCTGACTTAAACACGACGGTGCCCGTGTGAATCAAGATCAAAAGGATTTGTAGCTGAAAAAGAAGATGTCTCTATTAAACTTGTTCATATAAATATTGTGTACACAAGTGTGATTACATTATCTGCTATTAATATCTAATATATAAAATTCTCGTGTCACGGTGTTCGAACTTGAACTCCTCTGAAACGGCTCGACCGATTTTTGTCAAATTTTATATGCGTATTCAGTAGGTCTGAGAATTGGCTTCTATCTATTTTTCATACCCCTAAGTGATAAGGGTGGTCCACCCCTAAAACTTTATTTTTACTTTTTTAGACAATTTTTTTTGGTTTTTATTTTATTATGATACAGCATACAAAAATACATACGAACCTAAATTTTCACCCCTCTACGATCTACCCTTATTTTTTATTTGTTAATTAAAAACTTTTTTTTGCAAAACAACGTTTGCGGGATCAGCTAGTATATAATAAAATAGTTAAATTTTTCTATATGACAGCTACTGGCCAATACGTTTTGATAGTACAAAATTCGACGAATCAACTTGTCTGTAAATAAAAAATTCGAAAGCGACTTTACCGATATAATAAAGTTATTATTTATTGAGTTTTCTGCTATTATATTAGAATTTATTTCTATTCTGTTTACTTCTAGAAGGCTTGCAGGTGGATGTAAGCTGCGTTTGTGTCCACGAGGTCTTCACTCTGAAAGCTTAAAGCCCTCGTGTGTTTAAGTGATGCTATGTGAACACACAGCCACCTCTGCTTGCCAATTCGCTGGGATAAGTTGTCCCAAAGTTATATTTCACACTAATCATAAGTTGCATCTTCATTAATTAAAGCGTCATTAAGTTAATTTAAGTTTAGTTGATTTCATAACTGATATAATACTGTGATCAAACTGTAAGGTGAATTTGTATATCTAATATATAAAATTTCCATGTCACAATGTTAGTTACCGTACTCCTCCGAAACGGCTCGACCGATTTTTACCAAATTTTATATGCGTATTCAGTTGATCTGAGAATCGGCTACTATCTATTTTCCATACCCCTTAGTGATAAGGGTGGTCCACCCCTAAATTTCTTATTTTATTTTTTAAACAATATTTTTTATTTTTAAGTTTTTATGATACAACATACCAAAATCTAAATTTATATTACATTATTTATACATACAACCCAAAATTTTCACCCCTCTACGATCAACCCTTATTTTTTATTTGTTAATTAAAAACTTTATTTTTTTTTTGCAAAACAACGTTAGCGGGATCAGCTAGTATAATATAAATACTTTGTTTATTCTTCCAAATAAATTTTATCCACTTTAAAGTAATCCCAGTCTGATAAAACGCACTTTTGCCAACGCTTTTTCCAGTCCTTGAAACAGTCGGAATAGTCTTTCTCGATCTTCTTCGATTCTATTTTTATCTTCTTAATCGTGTCAAAACGGCGTCTTGGCCTATTGAGTTTTTCTAAATAACCAGATGTCGTTTCCGAAAGTCATCACACATAGTCTTAGTGTACACATACAAGATATCTTGGACCTTTCCTTTATTAGTTTTAAATTTAAAATTAAAAGCGTTCAATCGATATAATAATGTTAAATTTCATTTAAAAAGAACAACTGTTTAGTATCTGACCGTATCTTCCAGATCAGCATTCCAAACCGGTGATAACTTACTAGCAGAATATTTACACTGACTTCTTTATAATGTTAAAAATAATTGACAACTCAAAAGCGCGTATTACATCTAATCTATTTTAATAAACACATTTTGAATTTGAATTTGGAATCTATGTCCAACAATAGACATCATAAAGCTTAAATTATAATAGTTATATACATGTAATAAATAATAGAAAACTTTTAAATATATATGACGTTTTTGTGTTCTGTATTCTTTATACAATAAGCAAATTGATTCCTTATTCAAATACACGCCGTAAACATACACAAAGGTTAGTATTTCTCTTTCCTATATGTCTACTTTCATAATTTTTAATTTGAATGAATGAAACTATTGTTTATATTTTATTATCTGTGACTCAGCTACGAGGTACTTCGAAAAAAGATAAATCATTGGATATATGCTCACCGTGTCCACCAGGTCTAAGATCTTGATCATATAGTATCCGTAGATTAGATAACTTATCTGCAATGCGTTGTTATTGTAAGAAAAGTCGACCGGTTCACACACCCACCTGTGCTTCCAGCCCTATGCGACTTTTATGCCCTGTTAAATATAATAAAATTATCGGCAATTTTTCATTTAATCTCTCTTACAAGTAATCTCTTATGTATATATATGTGTATGTATATATATATACATATACATAGACATGTATATATATATATATATATATATATATATATATAGGCGTTCCTCTGAAAATAATATCCCGGGACAGTGAAACATCCTGTTTATTCGCACCCAAGTTGATAAACAAGTTCTCATAAACAAGGCTACGGAACAGAGATAGGTTCGAAGACGCTCACCATCCACGAGGCTCAGGAGCTAAAGACAGAAGTGGTCATCATTGTCCGTCGAATAACAGACACCCCATATTGTTATATATATTTATACATACATATAGATGTGCAAATCTAATTTTTATTTTGAGACGTCCACCTAAGAGAGAATTTTATAAAAATTCAGGTTCTATTAATATAAAAGGAATGTAGTCATTATCATTGGAGTTGTGCGCTTTTGTTTTTTTTGCTTCCATAGATTTTCAATGACCAATTGGATACGGCCTGAATCCAACGTCTTCCACGACCTTAATGAGGTCCTCTGTTCAACTAATGGAACTATGAACCTTATAAATCCTCTCTCTCTCTCCCCCTCTCTCTCTCTCTCTCCCTCTCTCTCTCTCTCTCTCTCTCTCTCTATATATATATATATATATATATATAAATATATATATACATGTCTTTTGGAGTATGTATGTTCATGCGTTAATTTTAAATCAAATATTCTCTTGCATTTATAAATATATACGAACAAGTTATTATTTGTATTGTGTTATAAATTAGAAGAATTTAACGTATGTTGAACGGTGGTCTTTTTACCATCCACTTTGGTCCCCACTTGAATATTAACATGAGATATAGACCAAGTGCCGTTGCGATCTGGTACGGCTTCGCAAGCAGAAAATGCGACTAAATACCGTAAATAATATCGTAAATATATTTGAAGTAAAGAATTGAAAGAATACTTTAGACCCTTCAAACATAAACAACCTGAGCAATAGGTGGTATTTCGAGTTGACCGAGAACGATTCCGAGAAGCAATATGAAGTGATCTTGTCTTGCTTTGGCATAGCAAGGATTCCAGTAGATATTCAGCTTCCTCCGGAGACGTTCCGTAGATCCTGATACCTCTCAAAAGGTCGACCCGAGTGGACTCTACCATGTACAAATTCCACCTAACCTTGCCCTTCTCCACAGAGGACAAGTTATCAAATGTTCTAGAATATTTCCTCTCGAAACTAAGGTAGATCCTGGCAGACGAGATATTTAAAACCTTACCTTGACCACAATTGTAAGAAATGCAAGTCAGTTAGTTCATTATTATTCTTTATTATACGCGTTAGAAAATATATACATACTTGCATAATATTAAAAAAGTAAAATGGGCGGTCTTATCACACGAGGCTAATTCTTCCAGACAACCATAGTATAGAAGCAGTAGAAGTATAAATATAACGTGTACATATAGATAAAACATACATCAATATACATGTTATAAATATGGTATAATACATAATTATAAATACGATAATAAGTAAAAACATAAAACTGACTTTGATCGCACTTGCCTCAGAAAGAATAAAGAAACAGAGAAATAAAAAGAAATGAATTAAAGGATAAGTAACCATAGGTCAAGTAAATATTTCTTAAACAATTTTTTAAAATAGAGACTTAGCACGTCTTATATTCAGTACTTGATTCGAAAACCGAAAAGCCTGCATCGTAAAAGATTTGGCGATAAACGAAGCAGGATGAACTGGCATTTTTAATTTGTATAAATCTAGCGGCAAAATAAAACATCCTAACTCAACCTCTACAGAACCGCTTCACCCGGCTTGCAACCGACACGATGTATTTCATACGTAACATCCACCGGCACCCGTGACTTCAATCTTGAAACCGTCCAAGAGTTCTTCCAGGCATGCTCAAAAGCATACTTCGAGAAGCCCTCTTCCCAACCCAACACCCTCATAGCGAATTTCACTCGCTACTCCCCGAGCACCTCCTTTAGAAACCTCGTAAGGCGTCCTGAAGACGTCCTTACGAATCCTATCGCAGGGTTCCCACAACCCACTCATCACACACCACATGCTTCAGACACACGCAACACTGCATGTGCAAACTCAATCTCTACACCAACCACTTCACTGGCAAACGCTCACCGCACGAAAAAACGCGTGCGATGTTCAAAAATCAAACACAACACCCGACGCCGCCGTGAAAAGCGTGGGCGATCCGAGGTAGCATCAGTATCCTTTCACAGATTGCCAAGTGTTCCACGCTGCCCTCCATACTTTCACTCCACACTCAGTACATCAACAACAACAATGACTCGACCAGAAAAGCCTCTACTCATCCTCCATCTGAGTGTCTAATGCAGGTTCGGAAACCCAAATGCTTCAGTTTAGTATAGTTCACGGACCCTTCCGTTCCGTGACGTCGTTTCCGATGAAGCTGTAAAAGCCTAAGAGCTAACAGCAAAAACATCACAGAAACAACAACACAGTACAAAAAGCCAAAAGATAAAAAGTTAATAATAAGAAATAATTTTATTAGTCCGCGGACCTCCTGTTCCCCCGGACTCAACTTTGATGAAGCTGTACAAAACCTAAATCGGCTAGCAGCATAACTTTAAACACATCAAATGCAAAAGCCAAATGAAACAAGAGAAGCAAAGAACAAACAAGCCAGAAGAGAATAACCAAATCGATTAGCAACATTGAATACAACGATCTATCTACTAGAAGTTTATTTACTTCATAATCGAAATGAATGTCAGCATCAACACTAACATTTAGTTATTTATTGTGCAATACTTCAAAAACACTTTGTTAATTGTTATAACAAAATAAAAAACAAAAAAAATCTGTTACTACTACTTATTACCCTCTCAAAAGTTATGAATCTTAAGCGTTTGCCATGACATATTGATTCTGTGAGGCCTGTTAGAATAAAACTAAAATTACCTTAGTCTTTATTTTTAATTATTCTTATCTAACATAAATATAAATTTATAATAGCTTTTTAATATTGTTTGTCCTTTTTCTATTTTCTCTCTTTTTTCATTCAACTATAGTTACATAAACCATACTTGTTTTTTAAAAGGTACCTGCCAAAGTTATTTTTTATATGTACAAATCCAATCTGGGCTTAACTTTTCAACGCAATACAAGAGATTTTGGAAGATTTGTATCCCATTCAAAGTTTTCGGATTTTAGTTAGGTATCGCTCAGGTTCCAAAATATTACTTGGTTTATAGACTAAAGATGTACTTACAGAAATTATTACAAGTAATTTCATGTTTTGTTCCTTAAATATTTTTGTATATTGTCTCATTGAAATGATTTATACACCTAGCACAACAAATAATTAAGATATTCAAGAAAGACATTTATTTAGTAGTTTATGACTTTTATAAAAATTAATTTAGAGAAATTAATGGATTTAATTTAAAAAAAACGTTAAGTGTTATTAACATGAAATTTTTTATTTGAAAATAATATAGTACGGTTTCTAATAACGATTCAATATGTCTAATTAGAGTAAGATTATCAGCGACCTTAAAATTACATAATAATACCATTATATCAATGAACAATAATTATTTTGGCTATTTGTTTTTAAAGTATGTCAACATAAGACATTAATTTTGTATGTTTTTATTTACTGTTATGTAAATACTCTACACTTAAATATATAATAATTAATTAGTTATACAAAAAATTAAAAGTTCAAACTCTGGGAAGAAATAATTAAAATTACATTTTAATATTATTACCAAATGGTAAGTTTATAAATGTATCAAATTGCTTGAAGTGTGTATCACATAAGATGGCCATCAGTATTGACGTTTAACATTAGTAACATAATAAGTTTTAGCTTGTGGAGTCTTTGTGATTACAATAATGTATTCGCTTGATAGTTCTGAACTTTGTTTTGGGTTTTGTAAAATTCTAAAAACCAACATCTTTTTTGTAAAATGGATAACCATAGCAATGCAGAGTTTCTTAATTTTTATTTTCCTTTGTCTAAAAATGCGAACTATGATGCCTTGGAAACGTATTCAGAGTCAAGTTCCTATAGTTGCAGTAACGGAAACGGCTCCGTTGTAAGTGTACTAAAAGGATTCATGCATTCCCCCTGAACCTTATAAACGCTGCTTGGTCACTCCCTGATGACATTTGCTTTTTGCAGTTTCTGACTAACATCTGTTTCAGTTCTCTTCTAGTGCAGAATGAGCCAGAGTAAGCCAATCATGTTTTTGTATTCATTAATCGTATTAGAAAACAGTATGTAATGATCTCACCAACGCTTGTATATATTTTAATTATAGGTAAAGAAGAAATGTGTTATTAATTTGAGCATTGTGTATTCCCTTTAATGCTTATGCTTCAATTAAAAAAATCAATGGAATAAAAGTGTTTTATTTATTTGTCTCAATCAGTGTTTCTAGATCTGAGAAAAGGTAATGGTTTTACTAGAGATGTTACATACTTGTGCACAAATATTAGACCTTCTAGAGTTCTTAGTCATAACAACCAGCTTCTAGCACTAACATGTGAACAAATATTATAAATTTTTTAACCCAGCATTTTTTTATATTATGGAAATTATGATTTACACAATACAAATACTTCACTTATCATTTATTTTTTATCAGATTAAATACATAAATAATTACTGATTTATTAGTATATTTTGGTCAAATACTGATCTATAATACAACATAAGTACTCCACAGCTTTATTTGGGTTGAGCAGTTTACTATGTGCAAACATCATCATATATATTTTTTTAACTTCATGGACATTTCCATTAGTTGAAATCAGTTCAGATGAATCTATAAAAGTCCCTGGGCTAACAGCAGCAACTTCAACTGAAACCAAGCAAGCAAGTGATTTGTAATAATAAACCATGGTTTGTAATTACTAAGCTATATAAACATAACATTATTACAGTGGTAAAATATATTAAATACTTATCTTAGAAATAATGACTCAATTTATTCAGGACTATAATTTCTTTCTTAATATGATAGCTTTCAAAGTATATACAATTGACATAATCTGTTCTATACTTTTAACAATATGCATATATTAAACATTTTTATTGTTACTTATAACAGATAAAAAAGCATATATAAGAAGTAAACCTTTTTTAATCCTTAAATGCATAACATTTATACTTTTAAAATATATATCTTGCAGATAAATATACTATGATGCAGGGAAAAATAGAAATATACATATAATATCTTTTACACTTATTAAAAAAAAAACCATATGTTGCAGAAATACAACAGTATGCATTTACATTTAAGTGATATGTTGTAATTTTCCATCATTATGAATTTTCATGTCAGTGATGAAGTGCTTAAATTCATTCAGGGATATTTTTTATGGGATTCACTCAGTGGTATAAGAATTGCCTTTTCAGACTTTACATTTATACTTAGTCTGATCATAAATACTGTCATAATTTAAATTAAAAAAATATATATTACTTTTCAATTTGTAAAGTCATCTTTATAGGATTTTTCATTTTGTTTTATTTTTGTGACAATATATTTTTAATATTAGGTAATATTAAAATGAAGAGGGGTAATATTTATTTTTTATTTATATAGCTTCTGTTTTCATATCAAACAAATTAGTCATAGTCTACATATTTGAACACAATTACATTCGAATTAAATCTAATTACATTTATTTATTTTGGTGTTTTTTACCAGTATAAATGCTATGTGGGGTGATAAAGGAAACCAAATATCTGTTATTGCATTATATAAAGTATGTAGTGCCAAAAATGTTTTTTAAAATTCTCCATATGCTTGGTATTAGTCAATTTTTTGTGTAAAATGAAAACCTCTGTAAAAGAAATCATGTCTGAAAACAATAAAAAAAATTATCTTTTGAGATGACAATGTCACCAAAGAACAATATTGCATATTTTAAATCACAGCTTAGGACTTGCAGCCTGTGGAAGATGTACTGGTTATTTCCCACTTATAATTTAAAAAAGAATAGATTTAAAATTAAGAATTTTGTTTATAGATGAGAAAATTTTTCTACCGAGCAATATTTTGACAAACAAAATTATTGTATTTATGCTAAAAGCTCTAAAGAAAGTTCTCAAATAATAATAGAGTACAAGATATGCATTATCCCACTTCAGTTCAGTTAGTTAGGTATTAGCTATGAAGAAATGACAAAGCCTTATTATTATAAAGATACCAAAAGAAATATTCCAGACTCTGTCAGAGCTGAATACTAGCCGTCATCTAGTCCTGATTTTAATCCATTTGATTATGATTCATGGTCAGTTTTAGAGAGTAAGGCTTGATCTAAACGCATGAATAATTTTGAGTCCTTAAAAAATCCACATAATTAGCAGTGAAGAATTTTCCTATAGAAAGAGTGTTTGTGCAATGGAGACTTCGAATAAGCTTTATGTATTATGAGGTTTTATATAAATGTGTTACACTAACACACTGTAATTGTAACAAATGTAACATACAATTAAAAAGAGTTTTGTTATTTTGTAACAATATTTATGGGAAAACTGTATATTTTCTAACGTGTATATTAAAGAGTATTAAATTAAAATTTATTAACAATGATCAAATATTTTACATAAAATTTGTTTTATTTGTAAATATTTCTCGATTTAGTACAACTAAAAATGATTTAAAATAAAAATAAACGAATTTGTACATCAACATATAACTTTAAAGTCAAATATAATAGACAGGGGTGGCTTATCTGTGGATCTATATTTGTGGCTCGAGATAAATGTACCTTGGCAAAATTTTCATATTTTAATTATGTTTTATAAAAAAAGTACAGTGATATTTAAACACCGAGTAATATTAACTAATCAGCGAATGATAAAATAGAAAAATAAATAAAATTAACATAGTCTGTGATAATGTAAAAAACAGTAATCCCAAAAACGGCTGTCATTAATAAAAAAAACCTGCGTCTGAAAGATTTACACAGAACTGTCACCAATTATTCATCAAATTTTAAAGAATTATCAAGATGAGTAATATAAATGTTTACCTTTAATAATAAGCATAACATAATTTTAAAGTACGGGTTTACGGCTCGTGAAAAATTATAAATTAAAAAAAAATATCTCTAACTATCAAGGTGTTTGTTCGACCCAGAGCTAGATAATGAATCTGTGGAAGATACATTACGTCATTGTCAAAGGCGCATCAAAAAGGAGAATTCCGCAAAAATATAATTCATTATTAGAAAAAAGAGCGCTCTACAATTCTTCTCGACTTGTGATCGGCTAATGTTTTTTATTAGTTGAACATTGTTTTCATAGTTTTAAATCTGTATATAAATATGGGCTTAGCTTGTGCTGCTATCTTGTCAATTTTTATTTCCCAAATTATATATGTATATTAAAAAATACATATAATTATAAAAATTCCTTAAACTTAAGACCTTCACTATGTCGTCGGTTCTTGGGGGGGGGGGGGGAGCACTACCCTCGTCGCGTCTTCCGGTTCGAGGTCGTCCCTAAAGACTTTCTGCCTCTTACAAACTATATAATAAAACAAAACCAAGTTCGTCTATATTTTTTTAATTGATTTTATATTCTCGAAACATAAAGTAAAGATATTTGTACATACAGATATAATTAACACATGAGAACTAGTACATGCCAGGTTATTACTCCAAGAAGCTTGTATCAAGTGAATAAGATTTTTACTTTTTTTATCAGGAAATAAATTATATATGGCCTGCTTGTTTTACTTTTTTAAGAAACTAGACAGAGATTAAAAAGGGAATTTAAAACTCTGTGTAATTAAAAATATGATTATTAATAAATAAATGACAACTGTATGAATCTCAATTACTACGAAATTGAAATAATTTCAAATGAAAGTGGCAAATAATCCTTAGGTATATTAAAACCCAGACATCAGTCTAATGTTACGAGATCTTATCAAAAACTTCACCGCCATTTAATTCAACTTGACATTTTTCTCTCTTTCTCTTATTATCCTTGATGTAGGTGTTATAGTAGAAGCTGCTGAACATCCAGGTGAAATTAACACAGCCGCAGAGCAGCAGTAACTTCAGAACAACTGGAAAACCGCAGTCGAAGAACAGGCTGACAGCATTCTGTATGCTGATCAATCCGAATTGTATCTGGAAATATACATGAAGGGTCTCAAAAGCTAGATTCAAACCAAAAAATCAAAGTCACTGACAGAACTTGAAGAATGATTGTCTGAAATGGCATTGGCATATCTGACGAGGTTTTTTTTTATGGCCCCCGCTATTAGGGGCCTCTTGTACCCCTATCTTTGGTGGGACAGGGACTTTACGGGCAATTTATTTTTTCACATAGTTATTTATTATTTCCATTCTCTCCTTTCGTTCTTTACATACTCTTTCAATCTATTCTTTCATGCCACATTTCTGCTATCTTTCCCTTTTACTCTGTGACCTTTCATTCCTCCCTCATTATATGTTACATTTTATCTTTATTTCTTTTCGTTTACATTTTTATCACATTTTATATCACATTTTGAGATACATTTTATCACATTTTTTCTTATTGTCTATTATCTGACGACGGTTGTACGTGATACATGGGATCAGACAACGTAAACCAAGACTTAGTTCAAAGAATTGCTTGACTGAATTGACATTGGGCGGACACATCGCTCGTACAACCGTTGACCACCAGGTTCTCAAGGAACAAACTGGTAGACGCGACATGAGTGGCCCCTGCCCCAGTTGAACGAACAGGGTCAGTACCAGCTATCGTAGCTACCTTTGGAGAAGGCATATGCCTTCCAGTGGCCATCAGATGCCATGAATGAATGAATAATGGCAATTGAAACTGAACATTTGATGGATCGCTATTTACTTCGCGGGCTTTAGAGTTCATACTCTGCAAATTTTATAGTCGTTTAACAGCTGCATCGGTCAGTATTCATCGTTTACAAACTAAATTTATATACTTTTAATTAATCAATAAATAAAGTGAATAACCTAATAAATACATTTGCTATTTTTTAAAATTTATAATTCGATCGGCCAATCAGTTCTGGTTGTATAAAATCTGTCGGAACAAGGAATATAAAAATAAAATAATTAGAAGTATGAATAAACATGTAAAAGGTGTTCTAGAATTAACACAACATTTGTATTGATTCCAAAAAAAAAAACTATTCGACAGCTGACAGTTTGGGGTAAGGAAAAATGACGTTAATTAAAAAAAAAGTAGAGAAAATCGTGATCGTGTCTGCATCAATTACCAAAATTAAAAAAAAAATAATGAAAGGTTGGCGGACGAACTTCAAATACTTGATTCAAAATATGATTGATTGAACGAAGTGTTTTAACTTCGTCAAGTTTAAAGTGATGAATTAAAAAATTCAGGGTGACTAGATCCGCCGGAGATGCCAAATACACTGTTTGTCCAAAAGCCTCAATTCGGCGTTGTGGACAAGAGTTGTAAATTTCTAGAAGTGTCCATGCATACAAAATTTAATTAACACAACTTTGTCTTGTCGCGATTGATTGCAAGTTTAAACTCCAAGATAAGATCTCTTATCGCCGAAGAAAAATTTCAATGTCATTTTTGACGCTAGGAAGGTGGTTCATCGGCGTATCTTAGGTTCTATATCTTTCTGCCACCCACGGATATTTCACCATCCAAATCTTATGGCCAATATTTGATTTCAATAAGACAGTGCCACATGCCGTACTGATCGTGTAACAATTCAATTACTTCAAGAGACATTTTCCGGTCTTGTACTCTATCGTTTAAGTGATCAAAATTGGCCCCATACATAGTGTGATTTAACACCAATACTTTAAAGGAGACGAAGCTGTATCAACGAAATTTATTCACATTTATACAAAATGGTCACGGAAAATTTAGACATACGAGTGCGCATATGCCAAGCTCATTTTATATTAATAACCCTATCCTATTTAGGATTCAATATAAAAAAAGAAAAAGGTTAAGACTATGTTTTTTTGGTTTCATTCAAATCTCGCGTAAATTTTGGGAAATCCGATAGATGTTCACGTACCTATGTAAAGTCAAATAATACTTACTATTTGCATTACCGTCAAGTATCGCTTCCACCATAAATACTTTTTATATTTTGGCCCGAAATTGGAGAGCAGGTAATATGTGTACATAATTATATGAACGAATGAATTGATCCATCCGACATATATGCATTGGCCGCCTGGAATTAAATTAAAAAAAAATTAACTCAAGAATATCCATTCATTCCGAGTGGACTGTTTAATTGTCCCAGGTTCTCCAGTGGTGAACTCCCACTAGGTGGACCAAAGACATAGTTAAAAATGATTACGGACAGCGCAAGACCAGCAGTGGGCGTCTATATCATTGTTGCTATGATCACTGTTTACTGCGAAATACATTTTTTTCAAAAGTAATTCAAAGCTAAAATAACCTTTACTTATACAAGTATTCGTCACACTTAGGATTGAAAGTAGGAATTTTTCATACCGACGCAAGTTTTTCAATCGGTAAAAAGGTATAAAACTTATTTTGTCAATTAAATATATAACCTCAAAAATAAAATATGGCACTTGATACTATATTACATACCTAACTGTCTTCGCCTATAGTATAGTTAAAATTCGTATGAAAGTATTCAATATACCTCTTTGAGTTTTTATTTTAATAATAACAATCTTTAAAAATAATACTTTCATTAATATATTTATAATGCTGTTACCAAACCTCACTAAAATAAGATTTTATAAAACGCCTGTGGAAATTTTATAGCAATTGTGCCGTAACGATTTTTAAGTACATTACTTTAGTTAGGAAATTGACACATTAATAATTTCTTTTTTATACTTTCTTATATGATAATATATAGTATAATGGGAATATATAGTACCCGGAAAATACTTGATGGCCAACCAACCCGCCACCGCCATTCCTGAATGATGGTAAAGATGTAAAAATGATATTTGTCTGTATGACTTTTTAAAGACAAAGAATATGGTGTCGAACAGCTCGGAGATTTTCGCCAGGTAATACATCCATACGCCGCTCAACAGCTGTAAATAAACACTTTTATTGTCAATGAGACCGCAGATGGTTGACTAAGGAGTGAAATTGTTATATCTGCGTGATTTTTTTTACTTTGAATATGCATTTGAAAACTTTACATTTACTATTTTATTTTTTTATGAATAAAGTAATAAAAATAATTAATATTTATAGCTTTATGTGCGGCCGGCCAAACGATTTTAAAATTTAAATTTTCCCGTAAATTAAAAAGGTTGCTTACCCCTGTACTCCATTGAATATTTACACTTTAATGCATTTTTTCTTCTGTTTCTTTATTCTTTCAGATGCAAGTGTGATCCAAGTCAGTTTGACGTTTTTATTGATTATTGTATTTGTAATTATGTATTATACGGTATTTATTACAAGTATATATGATATAAATATTATGTGTATGTTTTGTCTATATGTTAACTACCCGTTATTTATACTTCAACTGTTTCCGTACTATACTGGTTTGGCAGAAATTCTCTCGTATGATATGGCAGCCCATTGTAGTTTTTTCTTTACATTAATACAATTATTTAAATATTTTCCAGCGTTTTCAAGTGTAATGAGACTTTTAACTACATTTGCTATTGTTTGATTTGGTTTTTTAAATAAAAAAATATAAAGATATATTACCCTCAAAGTAACTGGATCCGTTGACGCATTGACGCCTTGACAGAGAAAACTGAATTCATTTAAAAACAACACTTGAACAGTTGCCTGGAAATGTTTAGAATTTTGTTATAATTTTTCTTAATTTATATTAGTTTAATATTGTTTTCATAATATAACATTTATCTCTTTCGTGAGCCGTATATAATGTGATTGACTGTACATATAAGATCTTTAAAGTTTTTAAAGCTACTTTTATTGAAAATAGGAAAATAAAATAGAAATAATACGAGCATAGTTAAGATCTATAAATAAATAACAAAATTATTTTTTAATTTTATTAAAGAATAAATAAATAAATAACAGTTAAAATATCTCACCTCGTAAAAAATATATACACTTAAACCTATTTGAAATAGATTATAAATTTTGATGACATTTTTCAATTCGAACGCTTGTCTATTCTTCATCAGCATTGGACCAAGCACCAGGCAGAAGTAATTATAACTAATGAGTATTGCGACAAGGGTTATAGGACTGGAAACCAGGAACCAGCCCTTCGATCGAGGATCTGGAAATTTAATTTATTTTTTAAAGCATACACGTTAAACGTTAACTACAGCTCCAATAACAAGGATATCATGACAAATACAAAACACAAAAACACACAAACAAAAGAATCACGTAAATAATTCAAGAATCTAGTGGGTAAACAATATTCTACAATCAACTATTTATTAAAAAATTATATAATAGTCATGACTCTTTTATACTATTCATTTTAATCACATTCATCGATTAAATGGATTAGAAAGCTGTATTCACACTGACAATAATTGAGTTGTTGTAGATCAGTGGTAAAAGAAACGCAATCTTATATAATTCACACTTTGTGGTTTAATAAGATTGTCACAGCTCGCACACCAGGTTCCAGAGGACGCGCAGCAGCGACCTCTGCGAATACATACCATATTGCGATAGCTAACCTTCCTGCCAAGAATGGCTATTATGCTCCCCTTCCATATAAATCTTAGGGAAAGGCCTATGCCTGGCAGTGGACGCTTATGGACTGCGCCAGTGGAAAAGCCATATAGCGTGTACAGCATGGCTGCCGGAGTACAAAAATTTAGGAGTTGAGAAGACAGCCAGAATTAAGCAGAGTAAGAGATCCGACTCATACGACAGATAGAAGAACTTGACCCTGTATGCAGACCGTTTGCAACCGGTTTTATTGAAAATCTACGAAGAAGGCCTATCTCTAATATTGGACGTCATCCACTCTGATTACGAGACGGGGAGAAAGATAGAGGGAGTAAGCATCGCTTACCGAATGATAAAAATGATATAAAAAGCAATAAAGGTCCCATGGCTAAAATAATGATAGTGAAGTCGGACTATGAATTTTATCTATTAGTAAATGAATACAGATGAACTAGAGCTTCCTCAAAATGGAACCATATAAAAAAACCACTCAATGTCCTATGAATAAAATGACGATGGTGAAATGGGACTATGAATTTTATCTTTTAGTAAATTAATACGAATAAACTAGAGCTTCCTAAAAATGGAACCATATAAAAAACACTCAATGTCCTATGACTAAAATGACGATGGTGAAATGGGACTATGAATTTTATCTTTTAGTAAATTAATACGAATAAACTAGAGCTTCCTAAAAATGGAACCATATAAAAAACACTCAATGTCCTATGACTAAAATGACGATGGTGAAATGGGACTATGAATTTTATCTTCTAGTAAATTAATATGGAGGAACCAGAGCTTCCTAAAAATGAAGCTTTCTAAAAAAAACACTCAATGTCCTATAACTAAAATGACGATGGTGAAATGGGACTATAATTTTTATATATTAGTAAATTAATACGAATGAATTAGAGCTTCCTAAAAATGGAACCATATAAAAACCACTTAATGTCCTATAACTAAAATGACGATGGTGAAATGGGACTATGAATTTCAATTTTTAGTAAATTAAGTTATAACTAAATAAAATAAAATATTGTCCGAAATAACCATTGGTCATTCTTTCTGTATCGCTGTAACGATAAATTTAAAGTAACAACTATGTACAATGAACTCAAAACTACTTGATTCATTTAAAATAATTTATTTATGTTACCGAACGAGTCTGCGATTATTTACTATTCGACTAATCAACACGGCGCACAATGTCTTGGCCGAAACGGTGCAACGAACTCAATAGAAAACAGGTGAAATATACATTTATTTACATACGAAACATTAATAGAATGGTATGAAGTTTACTCGTGTATATTAATTCAGGTTGCAATATATTTAATACAGAATGTCTGGTTAACAGTTAACCTTGAGCAATGTAATGGTTTGGGTTCTTGGAGTACGTAACTTGTGGTTTTTTAAGCGACAATGAGCCTTATTGCTTTGAAAACAGGACTTATACTGCGAAAATAACATCATAGTTTGACTGAAAAAATTGCCTGTAACACACTTTCATGGAGCCCTTAATCAATTTGCATTTTAAAAGAATATAACCACGGATCATTAGAAACATCAAGAATAATTTTTTGGAAGTCCCAATGAGGCTGATCTTTTCCGTATTGAAAGTCGAGAATTTTCACATAAACTGCTTTTGACAAGTTAAATGTTTTCAGGAGTTCTTGAAGATCAACAGGGCCCTAGCTGTGAGGAGTTCGTAGTCAATAAAACAGGAATAAACTACATTTATACTCGTTCTATTTATTATTTGATTACCGAAGTATTAATTACATTTATATATCGATGAACAGTTACGTAAGAATCGTTGCTGTTTAAAAACACCTCAACTACATACACGCGATTCGCACTTGACAGTAATTCAAACGGCATGACCTTTCATTCATATTCATTATTGCTTTTTGAAACAATAGTATTTAAAAACGTAAATTTACCGCCGGCAATGCTGTAGTAAATATAAATTAAACAGATATACAGGTTGATTGGTTATAAGTAAAAGGTTTAAAATGGTGAATATACAAGCAAAAGTTGTAAAACAAACAGGTGTAAACTATTTGTAAACACTCTGTATAATGATCTCTTTATTGATTTATTGGAATGTTTTGAATTGAAACAGTTCCTCTTGCTATAATAACAATACGTTATGTATTATTTTTGAAATCATTGATTTTTTGGATGCACAAATAGACAGCAAATGCTAGCTAGTTTCAAAAGGGTGGATACATGAAATTTTAACACATATATTTAATGGAATCAGGCGTTATTTTGCAAAAGTCCATCCTAAGTAAGAAAATGACCAATGTTTAGCCACTTCCGCACATGCAGTGGTAGACGTGCAACAAAGTGCACAGTACCGAGTGACCTACTTGTGTTTGGGACTAATCGGTGTAACATAACTCCTGAAAATGCCCCGTGGAGTGGTGAAACACGTGTTGAGTGATTTAACGGTGGCAGTTGTGTAATTCGCATTGTTTATCAGCGGGCTGGCGGGCGGTGCACTTTGTTGCACGACCACCCCTGCATGCGCGGAAGTGGCTAAACATAGACCTTTTCTTATTTAACACATAACCACTCATACTGTATCAATCTGTGAATATCTTAGAAAAACAGAGAATGGTACAGGTTTTCCACAAAACGCTACCAAAGAGTCCAAATTCACTTTGGCTCTTTTTTTGGGAGAGGATATGGCGGTAGAGTATTCTAAACCGGTAGAGTACTTATAGAAATGATTGTCTTTTGGAATACAATTGTACCAAAAGACCATACTACTTACATACAATAACGAATAAGGTGAGTCTAATAAAAAATGAAATAAGCTATAAATGTGAATGTTAATATTAAAATAAAAACTGATCTGAATGTAGATAGGGTAAGGAAGGCGAAGCATGAAAGAACATATGTGAAGAAAAGTGGATTCTGTGTAGTATAAACGTTTATTTATTTACACGAAACTGTATTTTCACTGTCCCAAACATGGCGGGGATGAACGAGGGGCTACCTAAAAAGAGGGGGCGTGTATGGTGTTATACAACAAAATTCAATGAGTAAAATGATTAAATTTACGAAGTAATAGCGAAATCTTACTAAAATCTGTAGAAGATTTCCAACCTGATAAGAGCTAAAATCAACATAGTAAAGGGCTTCTTGATCAACACTGGAAGATTAATTTTAAATAGGTAAGTAGAGGAGTGTGATCAGTAAAGTTAATTGCAAAGACCTTGGTATATATAGAACTGTTTTATCATATTTTCTCTAAAAACACACTAGATGGCGCTAGTCAATAGGCCTTATATGTTGTACTGTTTTACCGACGTTTTGTTTCCTTTAAAACCAATCTGTATGAGTGTAAGAGGTGAAAAGTTGTTTTAGTCACCTAGTTACCTTTTAGACTTTACAATGTAGAGTCTACTATCGTCTCCAGGACTTCATAAACCTGTTTCAAGGATCGTAAGCAAAGAACATCGTACCCGGATTCTTTCTCTACAACGCCATGGAGCAAGTAAAATGTTAATTATATAGATAAAATACTTACCAGCCAGTTCGTCGAATATATAATCATAACCGTACCACATTTTTTTTAATAACAACGCCATTTTATTGATTCACAACATAAAACCTTTTTTAAAGTGTACGAAAAACGTTCAGATCAATTCACAGGACATTTTACTCGGACGTCGCTACTATGTTTCCATATTGTTTTCACTGATTTGATCATTTATATATTCCTACGTTCAAATATGTAAATATAAATGAATTTAACGGCCATCGCGCTGTACAAAGGTGAGACAAAGGTCGCAATGAACTAACGTTATTTTTTAATTTGCAATAATGTAATTTTTAACAGGCTGAAAAGCAAAGCTATTTACTAACATAACGTATTTTTATTCCGAATGATTCGTTACAATTAAAAATGGTCTAAAGAGATGAATAAACTAACATGACCGAAGAGCCCGTAGGTTAAATAACAACGAAAAGTTCTAAAATAACAGACTACACACCCTTGAGCACCGTTGTCGAGTTGCCGGCTTATATTTTTTACAGGATACATTTTGCAGAGTGTTTGAAGGTTCTTTTCGAACTGATTGAGCCATCTCCATTCCTTTATCGGACAGGCAAAAGTTTCGTACATACGTTGTTGACATACCTAAAAGTCAAACTAAACGGTTTGACAGCTCGTTCTTGGTGAGAGTCGCCAAGATTTAGAACGACCTGCCTGGGTCTATTTTTCCTGATGAGTTGAACTCTGGAGTCTTAAAGAGTAGAATGAACAGGTTTCTTTTGGACTGGCGTGTACTGCCTTCGTCTTCATCTACACTTTATATCAGGTGACCATGAGGCGATAGACGCAGCGTGGGCAACCCTCACCATGTAGACCGACACTTAGGATCGCGAGAAGTCACTGGATGACGGCAGTGCTGAAACGTCGTGGTGATCTTCGGTGGAGACATAAGCCTTGCAGTGTTCATCAGCTGAAAATAAAAATTGTTTTTTAAGTAAAACTCTTTGATATCTCAGATACTATACCAATTGTCGACTACAGCATCAAATACTCAATATGTGCTAAACAATCGGCTTTATGCAAAATAGACGAAACAAGTTTCAAAAAGATGGGTTCTATCGTTCTCTGCGTACCATAATACCATACTATGATCACCAACCCTTCTGTCAAGCGTGATGATTATGGTATATCACCATCATAAATATCTTTGGTCTTTACCTTGCGCTCGTTTTTGAACTGAAACGATGACTTATTACTGTACTTTTAATTATGTATTACTATACTTATTGTATCTGTTATGAGTATATAGGCTATATTTATGTATGTGTTTTATCTATATCTACACGATGACTATCTCTTGTCATAAGACCACCCATTTTTCTATTTTCTTTACTAATATGAAACAACGTATATATTTTCCAGCGTGTACAATAAACTGTATTAAATTGTAATAAAAATCCTGGCTGTTAATAATTGAATATAGAATGTATATGTTTTTTTTTTTCATAATTATTTAAAGATACTTTCAGTTTCAGTTAGTTAAAACATGTGGTAGCATAATTATAGCCAGGGATTTCTACGCTTGCAATAGAGAGATATTTAATATAGTATCGTGTTGTACGAAATTATTTTAAAGATATATTGATAATGCCTCCCCTATTGGGATCTTTCGTACAACCTGTATTAGGTTTACAGGGTCAGTTTTTTTACCAATTATTTGTTCACTTTATTTTCATTATTATTACCTCATTCTTCTCTTGTTTGTCTCAATTTTTCTCACTCGTTCTTTTTTTTTTCTTCAAATTATGTTTTATTTATTTTCCTTTCAATTATAATCTATTTTACTTTACCACTTTTTTTATTTTGATATTTTATTTATCTGTGAAGTAACTCTGCGTATAGTTTTTAATTTCTTTTAATATTACATTTAACACTTATTTTGAAACACAGTAACTTTATTTATCCTTTCAAAGATTTCGTGGCCAGTCAATTTAAAGTAAATAAATTAGTAATTGTATTTCGCTTAATACCGTTGAATTAAAACATACAAAATGCTAAAATAGATTAGCATTTTAGGTGCCTTTGAAACAATCTCAAGTAAAAACCATTTTTCTAAATAAATCTACATAATAATGTTTATGTGTCGATTGTGTAGACAGTATTAGTATAAGAATTTTATTTAATGATGTAATAAAGAATTGAAAACCGGATTTTAAATCAAGTGGCATCTGTTGTCCGGACAAAGCTGTTTTTTTACACTGGACTTCACTTGTCTTCCAAACAATACAGAAGATTCCTAACCCTAGACCTCTTTTTTGTCTGTGGATCTCTGATCTAACATGACTATGCTTTGCAAGATGTTATAGTTGTGAAGAAGAAGCAGGAAGAAACTTCACAACAACACATCTTTTAATAGTTTAACAACAAAGGCTAGAACCAAAGTAATCAAGCCACATTACTGCCAAGGATTCTTATCATATAAAAATGTTATTCAAATGAAGAATAAAATTCAATTAAACAATTAGAAATGAAAATATAATTAATTTTATATTCTGCATTTCTGTCTCAAGCGGAAAAGCTTGCTGGCGAAATAGGCTGCGAGGAAATTAGCGAGCTATAGAAATAAGTGTTTGTAATTCTTTCTGGGTGTCAGTAAGTATTTCTGTATTTTACTTTGTAGCATATAGTCTATACCAGTTGTTCCTGTCAACAGCAACATAAAAAATCGCTCATTAGCGCCATCTAGGTAACAAATTACATAATAATACACCGCCATCTAGTGCATTTCTATTGTAGCTCTAGCTACTAATACGCAATAAATTCGTAATCGTTCTAATTTTGGCCACGCAACTGCAAGTGGCGCGCATGCACTGCTGTTACAATATAATGCCATTACGCCAATATAGTTCCTCTATGCTTAACAAAGGTCGCATCAAATTGGGCCTGACATTTTAAAGATTAGCCGGAACAAACAGACTTACACAATACGAAAATAATGTAATTTGGGTACCTTATATTCACATAAATGTTGTTAAAATGTTATTTTAATATTAAAAATCGACATTCTTATTTTAATTATTTGTTTTGATTGTACAGAATTTTCCTATTTTAATGGGGTTTCGCGCCATCTAGCGGCGATTTTAGAAACTATGATTTTCGTTAAAGAATGATCATTTAAATTCCTTTCATATTGATCCAATTTTCCCAGTTTCTAATTTTTTAAAGAACTCTTTGTTAATATAGTTATTTTAAAAAATAAACTAATTATTATAAGTGGTTACTTATATTAGTAAACTATTTAAAAAACCCTTTACCGCGTACTGAACAGATGGCATTAGTTTGCATTTAAAATAAAAAATGCATGCATTTGTTTCATTTTATTACATCTTCTGCTCCGACAGTTTTCCTACTGTGAAAAGACATTAGGTGTGATATTTATTAAAGCGTATTTTACAGTGATTACTTTATTCGTTATTTTATTACATTAGTAACCCAGAAAACTGATTGATTTTTTTTATTTTGTCAACTAAAATATTTAAAAAAAAAACCTTTAAATATATAATTGCTGTATTGCTTTATGATAAACAACATTATTTTGTTTGCAGCCAAATAATTTTAATGGTTTTGATTAACGTTAAATGTTTGACATTAAAAGACAAGTGCTTTTAATTACTATGTGGTTTATGAAGAAATAAAAGTGTTGCTTTTTAGTATTTTACCATTTTTAAACGGTTTTATTTAGTTCGACCCGTACGGAATTTGTTTATTTATTTGGGTCAAAATTAGAAATTGAAATTTAAGCACGTTCCCGTTGTCAGATTGATCTGAAATTTGGTACACACATTTAATTTAGATGACAAAACAATATATTTTAATAAAATCAATAACATTATAAATCTAAGATGGCCGCCGACACAAAATGGCGGATTACGTATTTTTCCTTAACCCCCTCAATATGGGTATCAAATGAAAGGGCTACACTAGTAAAACACGATGATTATGTCAAAATTTAAAATTCAAGATGGACGCCGTTCCAATATGGCGGACTAGGTACATATTTTTCCACAACCACCATAATATGGGTATCAAAAAAACGTTTAAATTAAAAGTTTTTTAAATGTATTTATTTCTATTCAAATAAACGTTCATTAAGGATTGTTCATTTTTATTTGCATTACTGTTAAAATTCTTTAGTTTGATATGCTTTCAATGTTTTTGACAATTATCTCGCATGTCATAACGGTATTATTATTTTTTTTTAATTCGGATTATTTTATTTCGGCAAGGCAAGGCGTAGGTTGGCAAAGATACATAGTGGAAAGACTTCCCACGCCGCGTTTACCGGCTTATGGTAGCGACTCAACATCCTTTCGGCTCCAACGGGCATTGGTTGCACGAGCTTTGTGCTCTACTGCGACTTCACACGAGCTATTCCTCGAGTTTCCTCGGTGATCTTAGTTCTTTTTATTTATTGGAATCAGGCGTTACCTCGCGGAAGTCCATCCTAAGTAAAAAAAGGACCAATACTTAGCCACTTCCGCACATGCAGTGGTAGTCGTGCTATAAAATGCACCGCCACACAACCGCCACCGTCAAATTACTCAACACGTGTTTCACCCCTCCACGGGGCATCTTCAGGAGTTATGTTACACCGATTAGTGCCAAACGCAGAGAAAATATTAATCTTAGTTCATCTGCGGATTTAATAATTTCTGATTCGATCTTTCAAGACAGGAGCATAGGCTCGGAGTTTCGCTGCGAGCTAAGAGCAATGGAGAGAGCTATTCTTCTCCATTGCTCTCTGGGCTACCTTGATTCTTCTTAGCCCGTAGTAATCATTTACTACGGACTAAGAAGAATCAAGGTGGTCATCCACGCGTCGTAAAATGATTTGAGAAGCTAAAATCCTAATTTCACATTCGACAAATTTGGTAGATTCTAAATTTAGACGATTGACAATATTTTATCTGTATTTTTTACGTTTGAAGATCTGATATCGAAAAGGCTAATAGTAACTAAATATTGCCAGTTCTAAATACAAAAAATCTGTTCATTTAGTCAAAATTATGTGTTTCATTTGTCTTCTTTTCAAACGGACTAAATCTTTGTGTATATACAGGTGATTGTAAATAAGTACTAAAAGTTTCCAATGTATCAATGTATAATTCATTTGTCAGCAGCATAAAATTTACAGGAAGAGATTGTAAGCGACAATTAATTTCAATATGAAGTAATCTGAATGTTGAAAGCGATTTTTATTGCTATATTATCATTACAATGTTTATAATTTCTGAAAAAATTCATTTGTGGACTGTCCGTAGTATACCGTAAGTATTGTCGACTACGTGTAAATATTTGAACAATAAATATAATGTTGCAAATCAAAATAGTAAGGAAACCTAGAATGTAGTGTTTGAGGATGGATGTATGGCTAATGGAATGAAAGAGAAAGACTGGGAAAATTGTAGAATGAAAGAAACTGTACGACAGATAAGATGATACATGAAAGAGAAGAATGATAAAAATAAAAAATATGAATAAATTACTAGAAATAAAATGTCCCTGTCCCACACGAGATAGGGGAACGAGAGGTCCCCAACAGCGGGGACCAAAAAAAAAAGTGTTGTCGAGTTGTTTCAGCCGGTTACAGGTATTTGGACTCCATTTACGAAAGTTTCTTTTGTTGACGTGGCGGTTTAAGTGAAAATGAGTCTCGTCGCTCCAAAAATGGAATTTACAATGCGGAAACGCGTCATTGTCGTTTGACAAAACATTTTGCGTAAATCATTTTTATTCAGCTCTTGAACAATTTGAATTTTAAAATTATGGAACTTTAGATGCTTTTTTTAAATTTCATGAATCGTTCTTAAAAGTCCTAATGACTGCACTTTTTTATTGAAAGTTGTAAATTTTCACCTAAATTACTTACAACCATTTCAATGTTTTCAGAAGTCCTTAAAGATCGTCTGCACACTCACCGTTGGGTGTTCATATCTGAAGTAGTTAAACGGAATCTCTGCACTCAAGGCCTAATTAAACTTACACTATGTTTAATATTTATCTGTTGAAAAATTATTACTCTTAACAAAATGTTTTAACAACTCAATTGACCACTGTTACATCGTGATTACAAAATCCGCACGATTTGTAATTCTAGCAACATTACTTTCTTCTCGCATTGTTTATTACTTTTTAAAATAATCATACTTAAAAATATAAATCTGCCACCGGACATTTGCATATAGACATTTAAATGAACTATTCAGAATTTCTTAATTTAACCAAACTGTGTGAAGCGAAATTATGTAATACCTTATAAATATAGGTAAAGCTGAAATAGACCTAATACAGGGGTGTCAAACTCGCGGCCCGAAAGGAATATTTTGCGCGGCACCTGTCAATATATCGGTTGGATCAATTGTGAAAATGTTCTCGGCCCATAAAATTTGTTCCTAGGAAAGATAGCATATATAAATATTTCATCATTATTGTTTCAGTCATAAGATGTTCATTATTGAACATAGGCCATTCCATAGCTTTCCAATATGATCTGTTGGGGCCGTCACATCACCATGTGGACATCCTTCGCTGCGCTTGCCATTCCGTGGTCATCCAGAACCTAAAGACACTAGCTGGACTATACCGGTTACTTTATTATCATTTTTTTAAGGCTGGCTTATTAGTTATGGTATCCTTAACATATTGTTTATAACACAGGAATATATTTTTTAAAATTTTTAATAATCTAAATTGTAATATAGCTGTTGTCGATATAATGAAGGCCAGAAAAATATTAACCTTACCGATAGATTCTTATATGTGTTGATAAATTTACTTAATGCTTTAGTTCGAAGACATTCCTTGATAATATGTTGGACATCCTTTAAGTTTAATGACGCTACTGTTCCGTGAACTCAGCGCTGATGAAGCTATAAAAGCCTTCGTGCTAACAGAAAGAACATTAACAGATAAGTAAATAAGTAAGTAAAGTGGACATCCTGCGCAACTTCACATTTTGTGCAACACACCAAATTGGTGTTTTACACATTAAATATGTAAAGTTACTTATTGTAATGTGCCTTGATCGAAGCCTGTCGGTCACTTTTGATTGTGTTTTTTGTGCCGCATATAACTTAAACGGGCTAACTTAATTTAAATGTATGTTGTAAATAAATCATTCAAAAATGGTAATTTCTTTTGTTCTACAATGAAATCACACGAAAGTTATCTCTGTAATATACATTTTAAGGTTTTTCTATCATCAAGTTTGTTACGAATCTAATATATTATAAAACAGTAAATGTTTTAAAAAACGATAAAACGAGATCAACGAACCTTTATACATATTGAGGTTTCGTTGATTTTTTATTTAAGTCATTATTTACTGTAGTGTTACAAATAATTGTATCAAATACAAATATACAAGCACTCTACGAAAGAGATCTTCGTCGTATTAATTGGATCGTGATATATTTGAATTACAGTTACAAAGTATCCTTACGATATATTTTTTTTCTGTTACTAGTCCTTTGATCACCAACTATACTGTTGGAAAGGAACGATAAGATCTAAGATGAACGTAGACCCAATAAACATCTGTTCACTTTATCCTTGTAAAGACATTTTACCTGGTATAGTCGTATACCTTCCACGGAGGCTTCACGTTCCCTCACGATGTTTAAAGTTTCATCTAAGTATATTTATTTCTTCCATAAGTCTCTCGTTATTTGTCTCTAGTATTAGTATCTATATTATTATTATTTCTTTGTTTATTATTTAATATATACTATATATATATTTCTATTACCATTGTCATATTTATTTATTAATATATATTGAGCCTCATATGGAGTCTCTTGCAGTCAGGCTTAGTGTTGAAACTTATGGCGTTAGGATAAAACGCTGATCTGTTACTGATACTACTAGAATAGAGTATTTTAGTTATTTCTACATTATTATGTCCTATGTATATAATAATGGTTGATGCTTTGGTGTAAAAGTGCGCATATTGAAAATATATTTGTTTCGCAAAAGAGAGCCATCTGAGTTATTCACGGCTTAGGGCCGCCAATAACTTTGTGAAAGCGTTTAAAAGAAATCAATATTCTTATAGTGGCTTTACAATATATTTATGATAATATTAAAGTGCCCGGAAAAAAAAATACGATTGATTCGTTACCGCTCCGGCATTGATTTGTATACTAGATGGCAAAACGTTGTTGATAACGAAGGTGAATATATTGTTGAATAAAAATAAAAACTTGTTAAAAATATAGTCGTGTGAATTTAACTTAAGAAAGCGACATTACTCCGGGCATCCTAATATTTTATACTTTACAATAATTATTATAAATTAAAAAAATATGGGACGTCCATAGTGTATTTACAAGACACCGTGAAAAACTTTCATTTGTAATAAACGTAATCAGATTTTTTAATAAAAATCTGTAAAACATGAACAAGAAAATTTACGGAAAAGGCTTATTATTCAATAAACGTATATGCCATATAATTTTGATTTCATTTTGGTTATATCTGGTAGAGTATATATTTATAAAAATTTGTTAAACTTTATTAAAACATATGTTGTTGTGGAGTTTCTTTCTGCTTCTTCTACACAACTATAGCACCTTGCAAAGCGGAGTAGTCTAAAATAGCTTAAATGAATAAATAGATAATAAGTTAACGATCGTTAATAGTCCTATAAAAGTTCCAATGCTGAATAAACAAAACACATATTATTATTATAAGCTGGTAGATTGTTTCATACTCGGACTGTAAGGATTAGAAACGTAAATATAAAGCGATAGGATGAACAGGCCTTCTCCACCCAGTTTTCTACAAATCAGAACACGGTAACTATTTACACTGATACATTGAAATAACACCTCATTATCCTATTTCAGTCGTAGGACATCTATGGCTGCCCATAGACCGTTTATTATTGTCAATATCATAGGTACACTATCTTTAAAATAGTAAATTTGAAACAACAGATAAAATTTGAAGACTACTGTCGGCAGAAGTATATATAGAAGTACACATTCGTAAGTATTGCCATATTAGTAAGTGCTCGAAAATATATCGACCACTCGATAATAAGTCGCATGACAGAAAAACAAGCTCGAGTTAAGTTATCTCGTTATTGTCGTCTCGCGTTCGAATTGTTTATTACAGCCGCCCAGCGCTGCGCGTGCGCATTTTGTGTCGAGACGTCGCGAGCTAACGATCGAAGATCGTGCAACCGTGGCACTGGACATCGTATCCTTTACCTCTGTGACTGTGTTGTACTTGTGTTTATACGAACTATTTACTTGTGGCCGTTCTGTGCTGTCAAGATGAACGGTAAGTAGACGTGTTTTTTTATTAAAAAGTCCAATATTTTATATAATTTTTTTATTTTTTATATACGCTAATTTTCAAATTGAAATTTAAATATTTAAAAGGCCATTGTTAAATATACTCCGTGTGATTGCCCAGCAGTAGAGGAATAAGGCTTGCGATCATAGGTCGCGGTTTTATATAATTCAAACTTTGTGCATTAATTATATAGGATCCTCACTGCTCATATAAGTTTCCAGAGGATGGGCAGCTGTATCCTCTGCATACCATAACACCACACTGCGATCGATCAACCCACATGCCAACATAGTTATATTAGAGAGAGTTCTAGACCTTGCAGTGGGCGTTTGGTCTGAGACGAATATGAACAATTATTATTTAATTTAAACACGAAAATATATTAATATTATTTTAAAATTTATCCTGTACGTATTTCAATATTATTTTTTAAATACCAATATAGAAATAAAGTTTTAACTTTTCAAGCTATGGTCACAGATTCGAATCGGTTATTTACTTATAAAAGAGGAATATCGTAACTTATATATATATATATATATATATATATAAGTTACGATATTTATGAATGAAGTAAAAAAATCGTGTATGTATGTATGTATGTATATATATATATATATATATATATATATATATATATATATATATATATTACGACATTTAAAAAAAAACGTTATGTGCATAGAGGATGGGCAACAGTGTTCTTTGCATATATACACACTGTGATCGCCAAACCGCTTGTCAAGCGTGATGAATGGAGTAAAAAAATAGTATATGTGTACATATATACATATAAATATATATAACATTACAATATAAGCGATTTGAACTAAGCTAGCTCATAACTTAATTAATAATAAGCATTGCGAAGGAAGAAAATAAGGTAAGGGCAATTTTAACAACGACCTTGTATATATAATTAAGATATGTTATATGTAAATATATATTATTTGAAAGTGGCGTACGGTTGATGGCTTAAAATTGTAAGACCTCTATACAGGTGAATGTACACACCTAATGCGCTGTTAATATTCATAATATAATTTTAAAAATTTAAATTTTGCTAATTATTCGAAAAGACCATCGTTTTTTTCCCAAGTCAAACATGTTTAAATGTATTAATTTATTCAAATACTCTTTGAATTATTTATAGATCATTTTAAAGTTAAATAATTGCACGAAGTTCTTTTCTATTTAAATAACCGTCAAATTTATCAGCATCTCTAATTTAAAATATAATTACGAAATTTTTAAACGCATCATGTTCTAATTAGATGAGACGAATACATTCGGTTTTTTTTATTAAATTCTTGAAATGAAAACAATTTCAGATCTGCCCTTGGAGATATTTAAAACTAAAATTAAAAATATGTTTATTTTTCTATCCAAGAATACTACTATACTTTTGTTAAAGTGCATTCAGGAAGCTAATTGTTGTCAAGTGTTTTACATCGAAACTCGTCGAATCCAACTCGAATGGGCAGCGTTAGGGAAGCTCTGAAAACTTTTCTCGTAAAAAATATCGAGAAAACGAAGGTCTTCGACCAATATGTGTTGTCGATGTCGATGTCGGTGCCATAGATATCTTATTACCTATCCCTAGCATTGGGTGATGTCTCTGAATTAGCAAAAAAATATATTTACTAGTCTAAAACTTTAAAAAATTATTTGTTAAAGCTTACTATTATTTGTATATGTACTTTAAATAGTTTGATTTAGCTGTTTACTACAATTACGAAATATTCCAAATAACCTTAAAACTGTTCGACAATAAATAAAATATAATCTTTTAATCAAAAGCTATAAATCGTATGTAACCGGTCTCTCGTTGCCCACGTTTAGCATAATATTAAAAACGTATTCTTTTTATTTTTCTTTTCTTTATATTATAACTCTTTATGTAAATAGTTAAATCAATATTTACATTCTCTTTTTGTTATTTGACTCGATTTAAAAATTGTTTATTTCATTTTAAAATATTTAACATGGTAGGTCAGCGGTTTGAATGGAATATATAACTCAAACTAAGGTGTTCTAAAAGAAGTTTCCAAAAGATAGTGCACAAGCAACATCTACGTATTATAATACCACACTGTCATCGCCAACCCATCTGCTTGGCGTGGGAATAAGGATATATCACCCATGAATATATTTCAAGGAGGTTTCAGCCTTGCAGTAGACATTTTAACATGAGACTACTTCGCGTATCTGCTCTTCACCCTATAGCCTCTTACAACAGGCAGGTGATACCTTAGCGTTATTCGAGTAAACAAGGGCTCAAAGGTTCTATTCTAAAAATGAAATATTTTTTATCTGAGTCATAACGTTGCAAATTTAACCCTATTATATTATAATGAAGGTATTTATCTAAAATATTTTCAAATATATGTAAATTAAAAACAATATGTAGTGAAAATTTACACAATCAAACGTTTTTACTACGAGTATATATAATCTTCATCACCATTTTGGCAATAGGACATTCGTGGCTGAATATAGCCTCCGTTCCCTGTAGTTCAAGTCATTATTAGATGTTATTTATTGGAGTTTTGTAGACTTTCGTAGCGATTTACAAGATTATAAAAATATTAACAAGAAGAAAAACAGTGGTCACTTATCTGTACGATTCTTCCGCTATTGTTAAATTTTTTAGAGAATTAATAGTGTAAAAGTTTTTAACAGATGAATGTATAGATAGTTTTCTATCATATATGGTATTACCTAATCTAAAATCAATTATTACAACGATAATGAATAACATTTTGCTAATATAGTAGATAAAAAACATTTTAAAATTAGATTTATTTATTTAAAACTATTGTACATGCTAGAATATATATAGATAAATTCATAAAGTAAAAAGTACACATATAGTATGGAAACATCAGAATGACAAATGAAAGGTAGTTAACGTGTACATATAGACAAAACCTACACATATACAAATATGGACATATGAATAGCATACATTTATTCATATATACTTATAATAAATCCAGTATAATACATAATTATATGTAGAATACGAAATAGACACATCAAACTGACTTAGACCGCATTTGCATCAGAAAGAATAAAGAAAAAAATAATTAAAAAATAAATACTTTTTTTTATTTTATTTGTACTTTATTGTACATCATAGATAATCTAATATATAAAATTCTCGTGTCACGGTGTTCGAACTTGAATTCCTCCGAAACGGCTTGACCGATTTTTACCAAATTTTACATGCGTATTCAGTATGTCTGAGAATCGGCTACTATCTATTTTCCATACCCCTAAGTGATAAGGGTGGTCCACCCCTAAATTTTATTTTTAATTTTTTAGACAATTTTTTTGGTTTTTATTTTATTATGATACAGCATACAAAAATACATACAAACCTAAATTTTTACCCCTCTACGATCAACCCTTATCTTACATTTGTTAATTAAAAACTTTAATTTTTTTTGCATAACAACGTTTGCGGGATCAGCTAGTAATCAATAAAAAAGAAATAGTTTATATAGAGGTACAAGAGGCGGTCTTATCGCACGAGTCAATCTCTACCAGACAACCTTTTCAAAAACATTTAAAAGAGGGCAGTTTAAGATGTACATATATAAATATACGTATGTATATGTATGTAAACCATAAACTAGCTCTAGTACAAAATCAATGTTATAGTAAATATTTCTTATTTTCTTAAAAATAGATAGTGGCTGCATATTAAAATGTTTATTATTTAATATCAATTCGTATAGAATTTGAAATGTAAGAATTTATTAGACTGCCGCATTGCAATAGGATTACATAGTTTATACAGGATGATTTGAAATGAAAAAGATGTAATGATTTTACATAATTCTCTAGTAAAGTCGTCCAACTAATCTAATCATTTTGATGTTGATAGTAGGTTATATTTCAAGGATGGGTTTTTTATTTATAGAAACACAGTGATATTATAAAAGCATGTAATATCAATTAAATAAAAATTAATAACTAGATGTCTAGACTCTCTGGGATCTTCCACAATGCGTCACATAAGTGGATCAATTATATGACTACGTATCCATTTCTTCGCTGCCTTACGATATAATTATTTTGTTTCCACAATCTACACAGTTATACACGCGGTAACGTGAGAAACGAGTTAGTATATTTAACCAATTGCGCATTTATACATTTGAACAGTGAAAGAAATGGAGTTGCAATAGATAGATAAATATTTATATGTTATACGTGTAAAAACTTAAAATATGCGAATGTATACATCGTTTTCTTTTAATTGATGTATAATATATCCTATCTAAAAATCGTAATGATAATATATACCTAAAAAAGCGATTTTAAAATTCGAATTAATATATATTAAAATTAGTAATTGCTTACATCTGTCGATATTTTGAATTACAGATGACAAATAATTCATACATTAACACCTTAAAAGATTATAGTACCTGTTTTCAATCATTCTGTATATAAACGAAGATTATTTAAAATTAAGCACATGTTATTGCTAATATTAATTATCTATTTTTACAGATTTTATTCTGTCATTGGCCAGTCGAATTCCGAATTAAAAAATAAATTATAGTGACATAATTCAGAATGATCACTTTGTATGCAGGCTGTTTGAAAATATATATAGAACCTTAAAAGTTTATATATGGTGTCTTTATATTAAAAGTACAAATTGAATAAACGTGTGTTGATTTTCTTACAATACTTATATGGAGAATATTTACGTAAAGTGAAAAAAAAATATACACGATTATAAGTAAATAATTTTAATCATATACATACGTGTGGAGGTCCCCCACTAAGAAAAATAATAAGAGTCACATACAAAACAATCGTTTTAAGTTAGTTAAGTTGTGTAAATGATACGTCTTGGACACGACAATGTCATATTATATAGAAGTACTAGCTGATCCCGCAAACGTTGCTTTGCAAACAAAACTTAAAGTTTTTAATTAACAAATAAAAAATAAGGGTTGATCGTAGAGGGGTGAAAATGTAGGGTTGTATGTATTTTTGTATGCTGTATCATAAAAAAATAAAAACAAAAAATTTTGTCCAAAAATTAAAAATTTTTTTTAGGGTGAACAACCCTTTTCACTTAGGGGTATGGAAAATAGATAGTAGCCGATTCTCAGACCTACTGAATACGAATATAAAATTTGGTAAAAATCAGTCAAGCCGTTTCGGAGGAGTTCAAGTTCGAACACCGTGACACGAGAATTTTATATATTAAATATATTCGTTCTTTTACATTCTTATTTTGGTACTAAAGTTGCAATTGAGTTTGCAAGTGATAGGCAAAAGGCGTTCTCACAATGTAGTAGATTACTGGTCAGTAAACATAAACATTGTAAATAAAGTTAAAACAGTATATTATGATTTATAGATACTTTTGCGTGAGATTCTTTGAGACAATCCTCTCCGCCTTTATGCATGTACATGTTGTACAATATTTATATAATATTTTAAAATGATGTATTGCTATATATATGTATTTAATGGAATCAGGCGTTACCTCGCGGAAGTCCAACCTAAGTAAGAAAATTACCAATATTTAGCCACTTTCGCACATGCAGTGGTAGTTGTGCAAGAAAGTGAACCGCCCGCCAGCCCGCTGATAAATGCGTATGCGGCAAACAATGCGAATTCGAATAGTGCCAAACTCTGTGTTTGGCACTAATCGGTGCATTTCATTGCACGACTACCACAGCATGTGCGGAAGTGGCTAAATATTGGTCCTTTTCTTACTTAGTACATGTCTCATAAAAAGGCTCAAGTTCAATCCGAGAACAAAAGACAAGGAGTTTTGCTACGCTGGAAGGTTCGCTGCGAGATCGAATCAGAGATTAGAGAACCAAGATCACTGATATAGCTCCAAGAATTGGTAGTTTGAAAGGTTCTCGTGCATCTCATCTCATGCAGTGGTAGTCGTGCAATAAAGTGCACCGCCCGCCAGCCCGCTGATAAATGCGCATGCGGCAAACAATGCGAATCACACAACCGTCACCACCAAATTACTCAACACGTGTTTCACCGTTCCACGGGGCATCTTCAGGAGTTATGTTACACCGATTATCCAAACACAGAGTCTCTGTGTTTAGCACGGAAGTGGCTTAATATTGATCCTTTTCATCATTTTAAATTAAGAATCTTTTTCAGACTAAAAAATAAGTATTTTGTGAGCAGTTGTGTACATCTCATAAAGACGCCTGCTTGTGGCGATTATGGTATATCCTCCCATAGATATCTTGGGGGGAGACCTATCCCTTGCAGTGGGTATCTATGGACTAAAACGAACAGGCGAATCTAATCGGTGTAACATAACTCCTGGGAATGTCCCGTGGAGGGGTGAAACACGTGTTGAGTGATTTGACGGTGGCAGTTGTGTAGTTCGCATTGTTTGCCGCATGCGCATTTGTCAACGGGCTGGCGGGCGGTGCACTTTGTTGCACGACTACCACTGCATGTGCGGAAGTGGCTAAATATTGGTCCTTTTCTTACTTAGACTGTACTACCAACCTAGGAAAAGAAATTATCTACCTTCCTAATAATATATATTCTAATGATCGAAGTAATACGTCAGATGGGCATTTATAATATGTTATAAAGTAAACATGTCCTGCGGTACCTACTTATAGGTGAAAAATCATTTCCTCAATATCTAATGTTCACGAGAAACATAAATTATGTTTGAAATGTTTTTTAACAACATTATTTACGCGCAAGTAATTTATATATTTTTTTGGACTCACGAATACATTTACGTAATTTTGATTATTTGTTTTATTTTCTGTTATAAATTCAGAACTTACTCGTATGTTCCATCTGTATTTTATTTAAGTGGCTATGATTGATTTTGTTACGTGTTCTGTAGTATTTTAGAATCACAGAGCTTTTCAAAAAGAATGTTATTTTGTAAATAAAATTTCCCTTTTGTTTATTTGACGAAACACAGTTATTAATTGAATGCCATGCTATGTGAAGCCTAGATAGAAGGATAGATTAGAATTTATAATAATCAAAATTGACCCAATATGCTGTGATAGCTCAGCGGTAGATGAGACATGCGATTGGAGGTCGCGTGTTCGATTCCTCTGATACAATTTTACATAATTCACACTTTGTGCATTATTTATTAAGATTTCTACTGTTCACAAATAAGTGAGTAAATCGCAAATAAGTAAAAAATAAGTGATAAATAACAATTAATTTAAATGTATTGTAATTCGAATTTTGGTAGCATTTTTTTATTACTTTTTACCATTAGTTACTTTATTATTTCTGAAAAGCATTGATTTTTGTATAAGATGTGACATATATTAGTTGACAATAAATTAGCTATGTTCAAAGGGTTTACATTCTGTATACTTTCACTTTTGAATAGTTTTTGAACCGTCTAGGTTGTACATATGTGTACTCACGATGTTTTGGTTCATACCTCGTAAACAATAGCGTTGTTATATAAATATGATATTTTATATAAAAAACCCAAGAAGCATTAATTTTATATTTCATTGCTCCACGCAGACGATTAATAATAAAAATGTAATGCTCCAATAAAAAAATATTTATAACGTATTATTATTTATAATCCCGTTCGTGCTTGTTCTAGAGGTTAATATTTAATACGTACAAACTAGATGTATATATGTATATCTGTATGTATATTCGAAATTTAAAAATAAAAACTATTTTTTTTTAAATATTTTTGCTTTAAGTATACGACTGTAATAGAAAAGTAAGGTAATGTCTCTTGAGCCGGTCAAGACTTTTGAACCTCAGAAATGCAGGTATTTGTTTTCTTAGGTTGGTAGGACTGTATTTGCCAAACATGTTCGTCAAAAGGCGCAATATCATTTGGCACAGCCCTAACCATTTGAAAGATGTTTTGCGTTTTAAATGCGTCAAGTCTCGATTGGTACATGTCATACAGATCTTTGCGATTTTTTTACCAAAAACTCGACTGATATCGTTCCACAACCACTGTATTTACCTTATTTATCTCCGTGCGACATATGGCTATTCAGGAAACCCCCGGACGAACACTTCGGATTCCAAAACCACCACTCGTGTGTCCATCAATCATACAGATTCACGGAATCCATACTCACCGGTTTTGTACCACGCAAGCCTGGAGACACAGGCGCCATCTTGTTCGATATCGCTAAGGCCTTCGACAAAGTCTGGCACAACGGTTTATTATATATGCGACCTCAACGTGCTGGATAAACTAGTTAAGATCATAGGAGCCTTCTTGTCGAACCGCACTTTACGTTATCGAGCGGAAGGCGTCCTCTTCATCTCCGCTCCATCCGAGCAGGAGTCCCTCAAGGATCCTGCTTCTCTTAGCTACTCTTTTCGCTATTCACTAGCGATATACCGAGAGATAGCAAAGTTCAAGTCGCGCTCTTCGCAGGCGACACCGCATTCTACACCTCAAGTAGAGCGCGCATTAATTTCGCGTCACATCCAAGCCGCGGCCACCCGCCTAGGTGAGTGGTTTAGAAAATGGAGAATAGACGATAACCCTGACACAAACCAGGCGATTATATTCTCACGTCGATACAATCTCCTCGGGTACGCAAGCGCAAGCGTCTCACCCACCGGGGCACTCTCTTCTCTTCGATCGACCCATTCCTTGAAAGGATTCGGTCAAATACCTCGGGGTCACCTTCGACTTCAAACTAACATTTAACCAACATACTCACCAAGTCAGAAATAAAGCCTCTCACATCCTCAGTAGGCTTTACCCTCTCATTTGCCCCTCAAGCAAACTGTTCCGTAGGCTCAATCTGCACTTGTACCAAGCTTGCATAAGACCAGTTTTTTCTTACGTGAGCGTTGTATTTGCGCATACGGCACCTACCAACATCAACGTTCTACAAACGCTCTAAAACCGCTTCACCTGGATTGCAAGGGGGGCAGATTGGTTTCAGCGCAATGCAGATCTCCACAGCAACCTCAAACTCCCCACAGTCCAGCAGTTCTTTCTGGCTTGCTCAAAAACTTACTTTGAGAAGGTTTCCGCACATCCTAACCCCCTAATAGCTACTTCTCCCACATCTCAGTAAAGACCAAGAGACGTCCTGAAGACGTTCTGCTCACGCCCATCAGAGGATTCCCACAGAACACTCGCCACACCGCACCCCCTGCAGACACTTACAAAACTGCAAGCGCAAACCACTCAGTATCATCAGCAACACTACACCTGCAACAATATACACAGGTCGTCGCGTTCTACATAACAAAACTAAACACTACCCACATTACCCTAACCGCGAACAGCGTGGGCGGACCGTGGTTGGATCCGGATCCCTCCTCGGCTCGCTTGTGGTCCACGCTGCCGTCCCAACCCGCAAGCACATTCCAGCAACACACCCCATCAAAGCTCTACCGCGAAGAGTCTTAGCAACATGGGAACATCACCGTGCAACTGGTAGGCGTCCTAACAGCTTTAGTTCTTAGTTTTTAGTTCTAGTTCAAGGACCCTTTCGCTCCGTGAACTCAGTACCGATGAAGCTGTAAAAGCCTTAGGGCTAACAGCATTAACATCAACCGAGAAAAAGCAAGTTGAAGGCTATACCGGAAAAGACTCCGTAATGTTTCGAGGAGTGGCAAAAGCGTTGGTAAAAGTATCTTTTATCGAACGGCAACTATTTTGAAGAGGATGAAATTAATTTAGAAGAATAAATAAAAAAGACCACGGATCGGTGCATGCTCGATGTAAGCTGCATCTAAGAGATGATTATCTTTTATTTTATTATTATATTTATTATTTTTTAGGACGTCCTTCGGCTGAAATAATGATAAAAGTAATTTGATTAATACAAAAAATTAAAATAAAGTATAAACAAAGCTATGTAACAAAAGAATAAGTATTTTTAAGTCGATAAGTTTTTATTCGTATGAAAAAAAAATTAAATGCCTTATACACGTTTAGTATTCGGAAAAGTGAAATCAACGCTTGGATACCTTTAAGGATATTGTATAAACATTAAGTGTAAAATACACTTTGTACAAGAGGTAAATAATATATTTATTATTATTTTGAACTTTATGATTTAAAAACAACACGGTACGTGCCGGAAAAACATAATGCTTCGAATTCTGATATTTTTTTGTTAAATTTTTTAACCTGATACGCGAGTATCTGTTTGATCTTGCATTCGCAGAGTATATATTATCATAAATATACTTAATTATAGAGGTTCGATAAAGATCTCATATGAGTATTGCGATGATTGCGAATTACCGCATTCGAAATACAAAATGCACTTAATAATGAACACTTTATTAATCGCAGACATGGCATCGTGTAGATTAAAAATTTCTCATCTGAACTGGCATATCGAAAGGTTGTCGATTGTTGACCGCAAGCCAGTAGCAGCTTCGAGGTAGGCCTTTTTTTTGTTTCGGTGGGGGAAATCTTCTGGTATTCAAGATGCCCTGCCTCTGGGGGGAGGACAGGGGTATGTGGGATTCCTACCCACTAAAACCCCCCCCGGTGGTCGCCCTCTGCGCTAAACGGGGTACCGCGGTATCTCCCGGTCAGGGATCGCCACGCGGTCTTCCCTCGCGTCGTGCTATTTTTCGATAGCCCGTCCCGGGGTATGCGTGGATACGCTACCCCCGAAACCCTCGTGGTGCTATCACGATGGTTCGAGACCACGTCGAACCATCGTCCGCCTCAGAGTCGCCGAAGCTAATGGGTCGTTTAGGGCCCCCACCCTAAACTCCCGCGACTCCGAAGGCCCCGTTTATGGTAGGGGAGCACCATAAGGCCTTCACTAAGTGGACCCACTACATAATTATCTGAAGTTTTCGACACAAGGCCTATGCCTTGCAGTAAACGTCTATCAACGGAAAACAAAAATAACTAACCATACTAATGATGGATTTAAAAGTAAACTGTACGTAAATACGTAAAGTATGTATATGTTGGAATAAAAAAGGATTCATTTATGTGTATCGCCTATTTCCGTATAGGAAAAGCGTAAACATTATTTATTAACTTACAAATTATACGAATAGCAATGCTGTGAATTAAAAAGTATAGCAATAACCGGAATATATATATATATATGTTGTGATCAAAAAGTAAGTTGACATTTAAATCACCCGGAAAGAGAGGTAATTTTGTTTTTAGATTAGTACGACTGTCTATATCATTTGCAAGTTTGTCAAAATGTTTATTTATCTCCGAGTTGCACGTATTTTTGTTAAATGATACAAATTTTGATTGATGCTAAAATCGATAAATTTTTTGAAAAAAAAAACACAAAAATTGACTCATATTGTTCCGCAACCATCGTATTCGCCTGATTTGTCTCCGTGGGACTTTTGGCTATTCATAAAACTCAAAAAGCCAATGCGGAGATGTCGTTTTGAGCCGATTGAGGAGATATAAACCGAGTCAAAGAAGATCTTGAAGGCTGTAACTAAAAAATACAATTCTGACTGTTTCGAGTACTTGAAAAAAAAGTGCATTTTATCGAACAGGAGTTACTTTAAAAAGGATGAAATCGATTTAGAGTAATAAATAAACAATCAATCTTTGTTTTTGATAACAGCATTATAAAGAATTCTATTATTTGACTTATAAGAAACGCGGATGTACAACTTAAATATCACATGCTAATTAATTTTAAAAATTTGTATAATATTTCACGATTCGGTAATAATTCGTATTATTTATTAACACCGGCTACATTAGTGTTAGCTTTTTAAGTAAATTTAACCTTGCCCTCATAAGGCTAGATCTAAAATAGGCAACCTGTTGATTACGTGCGGTATTTCCCGATAAGACAAAGGCGTTAAAAAACGTTTGTGTACGATAATATAACTTGTTTATCTTGTGATCTGGTCTTAGAACTTTAATGCTACTTGGTCTCCATGGTCTTTTACCGTCTAGTACACCTATCCCCCGATTTACACGGTACTTGTTTTACACGGTTTTCCAAATAAGTTTTTTTTTAATTACCGATTTTATTACAATCTCTCATAATGTAAATATTTCTGCTTCAAATATCGAATTGTCAAAAATTTCTTGAAGTGATGAAAGTGAATTCGAACCTTCGATTCCGAAAAAAAGAATGAGAGTAATTTCTTTTTTTGTTCTTCTATTTAATGTATATTGTAATTAAATAAAAAAAAAACAGTTTTTCCGTAATATATTAAATATTTTAACTTATCAATGCATTTCATTTTTATTTCTGTGTACACCTAAAATTATTGAAAAAAAAAATCACAACTGTTAAATAGCAAAATCATGCATTTTCTGCGAGTTTTTCGATTTACACGGTTTTGACTTGAAAATTTTTAATTTTCGATTTACACGTTTCTCTCAGGAACGTATCAACCGTGTAAATCGGGGGATGGGTGTACAGTGTTTTATTACGTGGAGCCAATGCTCCGTAAGAGAGCAATTTGATTGTTAAGTGGGGCAATTCGAAAATAGATTCGAAAATCGAAAGATCGCGAGGATTACGTTCCTATGCCCGCATTCACGGACTTCCTGAGACTCTAACTATGCTGTCAGTTCATCTAGCAGAGGACTCGCCACTCGAGATACTTCTGACCCCAACGGCCACCGTTTGTACGAGCGATATGCCACGCCTACTGCCACTTTAGACGCGAAATTCTTAGAGTTACGTAGGTGGTCTTGGTTCTTCTGCGGATTCTGATTCGATTTCTCAATGAAACTCCTCCTCTGAGTGCCATGTAGCCTTCTTATGAGGCTTGTCAGAAGTGACCACGTTTAACCTATTGGACACACAACCATTTAAAAAAGATTAAGGTGGATCTATAAAATATTGTTATTTATTATATATCTCATGTTTTTAATTTTCCCTTGGTACTTGAAGCATTTTCTACATCATTTCGAAGGCTTCAATTCTCTTCTAGTCCCGTTAGACTAGACTATTCTTATAGAAATATAAAAGCATCCTTACTTCTGACTTTAGGTCTGCTGAAGAAGTTTCATTCTTGACAGATACTCCACATTTTTGATAAAAGAATTCATTTACATAAATTAAGTTTCCTAACCGTTGATCAATGAATTCTAGACTCGACCTCGTAGATGCAATATGTACAATCTGGTCAACTACCATAAGTCATGAATTGTTTATTTAATTTTTTTTGATTAAATTCATTACTTAATCATCATTTCAATTATAAGATTAACATAATATCTCGATGAGAAACGTTAATTTTTAGGCTAATAATACATATGCCATGAGTAGAAATAGTCGCTGTGGGCATATTGATCCAAATAACATAAGGGATTTAACATCTCAAATCCGCTATTATAAATAGCACTGTATTTATAAACGTCGAATTACCTTTTTGCATCAAGATAAGCATTTAATAAATAGTTCACTATAAAAAAACCCAACCGGTTGTTATTCAAAATTGTTTTTTTTTTAATTATATTTTTCCTTAAAAAGTAAAAAAAAACATTTAAAGAAAATTAAAAATGCATTATTGTGGGGAAAACCCTTTTGCGTTTTCCGGTAAACATTGATATTAAGTTAAGAGAACTTGTAATGAAAATTGAATAAGATGAATGATCGTTTAAGACAAAGGTTTTTGATCAATGTGTGTTGCCGGTGATGATATACGGATCAGAGACGTGGTCACTTACGACGGGCCTAATAGAAGATACAGAAGGCAAGTTCTCCCAGAAAGCAACGAAGAGGGCTATGCTCAGAATTTCGCTGTGAGATTGAATTAGAATTCAGGAGATCCGCAGAAGAACCAAGATCACCGACGTAGCTCGGAGAATCATTCATCTGAAGTAGCAGTAGGCAGGCACATTGCTCGTCCAATCTTTGACCCTTGTTTCCGAAAGTTAGGCCCCCAATTGGGTGCGCCAATGACATAGTTAAGGTCTCAGGAAGTCTGTACTCTCCATTGGACGCCCATCAGCTAAAAAGAAGTAGAAGAAGATAAATTCTAAATAAGAGAGAGCATATCTAAGCTCGAAGTGACATTGGGCAGATCACATAGCTTGCATAACAGATGGCGGCTGTTTCTTTAAGTTCTGGTCCACAGGCGACTCCAGATGCAGGTCTATTTAAACTGTTTCCATTAGAAATATAAGAGAGGCTTTTGTTCAGCAGGTAACGTTCATCAGCTGAAATGATGATGATAAAACAGACAGATAGCGAAGATCGAGGGCTTCCGGTAGAAGCTCGGCTCAGGCCGCTAAGTCCTACTATTTTACAAAAGCTACCAAACCAAAGCTACCAAAACACTCAAGGTTCCCACGAGGGGACTTCAGCTTGGGGTGTCACGTGAAAGTACTTTAATCTATGATGCACAGGAGTCAAGCTAGAGGGTTACGTCAAATATTTAATGGAATCAGGTGTTACCTTGTGGAAGTCCAACCTAAGTAAGGACCAATACTTAGCCACTTCCGCTACATGCAGTGGTAGTCGTGCAAATTTGCACCGCCCGCCAACCCGCTGATAAATGCGTATGCGGCTAACAATGCGAATTACACAACTGCCACCGTTAAATCACTCAACGCGTGTGTCACCCCTCCACGGGGCATCTTCAGGAGTTATGTTACACCGATTAGTGCTAAACACAGAGTGGTGGAGAGTCTCTACATATAGCGGAAGTGGCTAAATGTAGGTGTTTTTCTTACTTAGGTTACCCCAAAAGAAACATATTTCATCAGAGACTGCCGATCTTATGATCACTTGGTGAACGCTTAATTTGACCACAAAGCCTTTAAATCACATAGGCTTTTATCATTTTCAAGTGTTTCCGTGATATATGTACCTAGATTTAAACGGTTTGTTTTCGTGTTACTAACAAGACTGAGTGGGGTAAACTAAGTTATTATTTAACACAAAGTTCCGCATTCCATTTTTAAAATTTAATGTTTACTTTAGGTTAGGTTTGTTAGTGTTTTGTTTTTGATTAGTATATATTTAAGATAGTGCCTGTATAGAAATGGACAATTATCGCTTTTTGGGACGTGCAAAGTAATGTAAAATGTAATTGTAATAATAAACTTATATATGTCGCGTTATTTGTATTATTTATTGAGGTTTTAGCACATATTTGACTTAATGAAGGTCACATTTAAACAACACTCGTATGTTATATCAAGTTATACAGGATGATTTGGAATCGATGTAAAGAATTTGAGGTGGTAAATAGATAGTTCATTTGTGAACAAAAAAGCTTTGAAATTTTACATCCATTTTTAATTAATCTACATAAATCGGTAAAATATTTTTTTTATAATTCGATAGAAAAATAACTTCTGGCAGTAAAAATTCTTGAGGGAAAGTTATCAACAATTAATACAAATACAATACACAAACATAATATAAATACATAAACCATAGTCTTTGATCCCTGTTTAGTAATGTTTTTATTTGTTTTTTCATTGTTTGACTATAAATCATTATATGTTCTGAGATAGTTATAAGGTAACAACTGTAACTAGTTTTATATTTCTAAGCTTATAAGTTTGTACTTTCTTACTGCCTTTTGTTACTGTTTATCTCCAATAAAGTAAAGTAAATAAATAAATATTATTACGTGACAATTAAAATTTAAAAAAAATCTTATTATTTCTTGTGTTATATATTATTTCTAAAACAATTGTTTTATTGGATAACATATATTAATTGACAACAAAGAGCTCAATAATCACACCATTAAATTTTTGGCACCTATTTTAAATCACCATGTATAGTACTTTGGTTTGAGATGCATCCATAGCGTTGTAAGGAGAGGGATCGTGTATGATCATCGGGGCTAAGGACACACGCAACAGGTTTGAGAAAACCTTCATGCTACCTTCACAGACTACTTAACCCAACTTTAATTGATCTTTCTAATACTCGCTCCTGAAAGGCCTGAAACCTTCAGCAGGCTATAGAGATTTTTCGTTGTTATATCTGTTGATCCAATCTTCTTATTTATTACTAGTAATTTAGTTGTATATCGTATTACTTCTTCACGTATCATTAAAACTATGCTATGTATCTAAAAATTCTATTCAGCATCGCATCCTTGAAAATACAACCTGAAGGTGATATTTCAATAGTCTTATTAGATAAATTTTATTTGATACTTGAATTATTACTTTAGTTGTTTATACAAAATATAGCAATGTTGAAGATGAAGGTCTTTGGCCAATGTGTGTTGCCAGTGATGATATTTGTAAAAAGCTAGCAAAGGAAGCAAAGAAAGGCAAAGGAAAGAAGTTTTGTAGAAAAACCGAAGTCATAGATGTAGCACCATGAATTGCTCTTGAAGTTTTATTGAGAGACAATCGATGGTTATTGGTGCCGAAAGGTTTTCCAGTGGAAATCCTGACTTGGTAGATGCGACGTGGGTAGGCCTCAACCAGGTGATCCGCTGACATAATCAAGGTCGTGAGTCATGGATACTGGCAGCGCAACACTGGTTATCAATGCGATCTTTGGGAGGCGCTTTTCCTTGCATTGGGCTCCTATAGGCTGATATGATCTCTTAAGTTAAATTCACACGACTACATTTTAACAAGTTTTTATTTCTAATCAACAATATATTCACCTTCGTAAGAAAAGGACCAACATTTAGCCACTTCCGCACATGCAGTGGTGTGCCAAACACAGACTGTGTTTGGCACTAATCGGTGTAACATAACTCCTGAAGATGCCCCGTGGAGGGGTGAAACACGTGTTGAGTAATTTGGTGGTGGCGGTTGTGTGATTCGCATTGTTTGCCGCATACGCATTTATCAGCGGGCTGGCGGGCGGTGCATTTCATTGCACGACTACCACTGCATGTGCGGAAGTGGCTAAATATTAGTCCTTTTCATACTTAGGATGGACTTCCGCGAGGTAACGCCTGATTCCATTAAATATTCACCTTCGTTATAAACAACCTTTTGCCATCTACTATACTAAATGCTGTAGCAGTAAAAATCAATCGCTTTTTCTGTAAAATATGTCAACAGAAATGACATTACTTTCCGGTTCGCCTAATACAATTATCTAAATAAATCCATAGATAATTCTAGAAAGAACTTGACATTATAATCGTTATGTAAGTATCGATACGTTGAACTCGTGCGCATGCGCAAACAAAAGACAGTGGTAAATAAAGTACAAAGATTGTACAAACATGCAACGCGATCCTTAGGGTGTCTATACACTGCTGTGATGCATTATAATTACGTTAATTTTTTATTATAAATTAATAAGGAAAGTAAACGATATACTTTAGCGGATTTGCATGTTGACCGGACAGAATACCGGACATTAAGGTTTTTGTGCGTTCCAAAAGCGGTCATCCATTAACCTTAGCTTTATTGATTTTTAGTAGACCAAAATAACCGATATAGTCCAGTGGTTTGGCACGTTGAAGCAACTGTGGGCACTATATAGCCTTTCGAAATAGCCACTTGGAGCGTAAGGTTCTGGAGTGGTGACCATGGTCCTGCAAGTGCAGGCTTACCTGGATCGCAGCGTGATGCAGTTTATGTGGAATGCCTATATCCAGTGCTGGGCAAACTACAGTAGAAATAATGTCGATAACGATTGTTATTGCGATGTTTCTATGTTGTGTTTATAATATACAGTAATTGAGACAGCAATTATGGAGGATGAGAAAGAAGTTATGAAAATAGAAGAGTTTATGAAAAAAAATTGTTGAAAAATATTTACCTGTACCAAAAATAATATGGTACAACGATTGGTCCGATTTAACGTCCCATATGAAAAAACAGGTACAGTAAAGTAAAAAATGTGTATTTAAAAAAATCCCGAATGTCTGTTTTCACAATGCATTTATATTTGGATTCCGAAAAGTACTTCGCAATATTAATTACCAGTAATAAGTTATAGTAACCGCTAAGTATCGCGGTGAAGGTCATATAAGTTGAACAAGCTGTTTCAAAGTAAAGGTTTTATGTAACTTGCGCTTTAAAAGGCATACAAGTTAACGGCGGCTTCACTTTCGTTATGCAACTACTTGAGGTTAAGTTCGGACAGTGTACAACTTAACAATTGAATTGGAAATATCTTAAGACGGCATTATCGAATTTAAGTTAAATTTATACTTAAAAGTAATTAAATGTTTTTTTTTTTAAATCCCATATTCTAATATTAGCATATGTGCATTTGTTTTACAATTACATTTTATTAATTTTTTTTGGTCGCGTTACTCCCTGCCTGTGTTTTCCAAGTATCTTAAATTATTTCTTAATTTAATAAAGTCAGTTTTAATCATGATAGATTATTAAAACTATATTTATGTAAAAACAACCAGTATTTACTCTTCATTGACGACAAGAGTTGTCTGCGTATGAAAAATACCATCGAATACAGTACTTGCGTAATGATAAAAACTAGACATTGTTAGGTTTTCATGAAAGAAAAACTAGACACCAATGATTTAAGAACCTGAGATTTCAACTAGGTAAATAGTTTAGAAGACAATATTTGAAATGCAGATAGATGAGTAAAAAAATTCGTAAATATTAATAGTAGTTATAAAAACAAGGAAATTGACACTAATTTCTGTGTTTATAAAGTATAGGAGGAAATAGATTATGTTCGAGATTATTGCTTCGTGGTATGCATAGTTTATCACCTATTTATTGGTGATGAACTACGGCATAGAAACATGGTCTTACATAGGCAAACTAACAATCGCTCAACGTGCTATGAAATTGGATATGCTCGGGATTTTTGTACGAGATGGTATTAGGAATGGGAATTGGCAGGTTGGAGTAGTAGTGGACTTGCCGTGGTGCACTATAGATAACCACTTGAGCCTTAAGGTTGATCAGCAACTGCAGTGTAAGACTCTGTGTTTGGCACTAATCGGTGTAACATTTGATCGCGGAGATGAGATTTGGCAGTGGCAGTTGTGTGATTCGCATTGTTTGTCACATACGCATTTATCAGAGGACTGGCGGGCGGTGCACTTTGTTGCACGACTACCACTGCATGCGCGGAAGTGGCTGAGTATTGGTCCTTTTCTTACTTAAGACGTCCACTCACAAGGTGGAGATGGATTAAGTTCGCGAAAGCAGGCCGCTTCCGATTGGTCTTATTAGAAATTTATCGCGAAGGCCTTTATCAAGTAGTGGATGTCGTATGATTGAATTGGTGATGATTTGGTATTCCCATGTGATAGCGAATGTACCACCAATGTAAATCATATGTTTTATTGAATAAAATGTAGTGTAATATAGAGTAGATATAACACTCAAAGGGAGTTCCTTATGCACTTGTGACCCAGTGGTGGTCAAACCGTGGTGCACGCTTCCTTTTTTATGTAATCAGCGCAAAAACCGTGACTATTATAAATGTATATAATTAAAGAGAATTTGTCGAGAGATTAAAGGCGATGCGTGAATGTAAATGAATTCTGTGAGAATGACAGAAAAAATGAAGGATGAAAGTGGGGAGAAAGAGAAAGATTATGTAGGATAAGAAAGAGAGGGTAAATTCCTATCCCAAAGATAAGATAAGGAAACGAAAAAAAAAATGAGCTAAGTAAAAACTTCGTATCGACCCATTTAGAATTGCGCATCTAGTCGTTCGGTCATTATAAAGAATGACTTTTAATATAATATTTCAATATGCAATCTCATACATTATTAATCGTATGGTCACATCTACGCTAAACGTAACAATGGACGATCGACTGAAGGTCAATGCCTCCGTGTTGTAATATGTTTACACGAACGAATCGAGCGCCGAATCTCTTTGTTTTAGTTTAGCAATCATTACTACAGCCAGAGGCAAGGCTGACTTAACCCGATATATGTGTATCTGTTGCAATTCACTCGATTGTAACTCGAAATTTGTAATATCCCAGCGCCGCCATATTGAAAGCGCGGGAAAATTTCGCGGCTTGCGTTACGAGCGTTTTTGCGATTTTCGAACGATACCGTCGGCAATGTTGCAATGATTAAAACGTTCTTACATTCCTGTAATTAATTTAAAAAAAATATTTCATTCCGTTTAATAAAAATAAGAATAATATTCGTAAATATCAAACACAGTATAGCTTGAGGAATTACGCAAAAATACTTTTTATTTTTTATTATGATTAAATGGCAACACTTAAAAATAATGTTCAGTATAAATTCTAAATTCAAAATGCCAATAAAAGCTATTAATTAACAGTAAATTTAATACTGGCAACTATAACATAAATAATAATGGTAAAATAAACCCAAAAAATAATAGAGAAAGATCACAAATGTGTTAGTATTACAGGTAATAAATATTTATGTGTTTTAAAGATAGCATTTACAATAATATAAACGAAATAATGGCAGTTACAATCCATATGTCAGCGTTAAATTCCAACTGACATTAAGAATTTGAATTCAAACAAGAAATATTTATTACAATAACGTATATATAGCAGAAATAGTTAATGTTATAAAAAGAGTTCTCACGAAACGGATAATATCGACATCTCTTGCTTTTTGTTTATGTGTTTGTAATAATGAATATTTTTACAAATATTTAAATATCTAGTAAAATTACTCATGTACATTAAATCGATTTAAATAGCTGATCCAAAATATATTATACATATTCATGGTAGAAACTATATAGCGATTCACAAAAGATTTTTTCTTTCTAATCCCTTTTTGGGGGACCTCATGTTCTTCCCTGTCATACAGGGACTTTACAACTCGCGTGAAGTATTTTTTGATATTATTTATTTCTTTCACTTTCTCCTTTAATCTTACACCATAGAGATAAATATAGAAGATAATGCTCTACGAAGCCGAAATTAGCCGATTGTCTCTTTCCAAAGGTCGATGTGCAATATTTATCGCCGGATTCAATGATCTATGAATTTTGAAAAATCTAAATAATCGATATAGCAATGTTGGTCAGTAAAATGTCAAGAATACGTCAGACAGATTGATACGTAAATTCAATAGTTATGTGCAATTTATTCAAACTTTATGATTTGTGTTGAAAATAATGAATATTAAACGAGTGTATTAGTGTCAATTAAAAATTGCGGTTTTGCTATTAAGAAACAATTATGCAATATTACAAATGGATCAATTTGTAAAACGATATTGCATTAATTACATCAAATTTAATGTTTAAATTTATTTTTAAACTACACGTATTTGATTTTTATATTAAACCGATATCAATCTATACCGCGACATTATTTTTCATTTAAATTACAAATATAATAAATAATAATATTTCACACAATACATATAATATAAAAGCCTCCAGAGAATTTCAAATCAATTCAAATCAAACATGGCGATTAATGTATATCCTCCCATATATATCTTTAAAAGATACCTGTACCTTGCAGTGAACATCTATGACCTGAAACGAAGGAATATACAGATAAAAAATTACTATAAAACAGAAGATTATAATAAAACCATCTAAATCACTAATTAACCTTTTTACTATAACCTCTTTTATTTATTGTTAGATAAATTTCACACAGAATTAACACAATAAGAGAAACAAAAAATAAATTATTGTTATGCCAAATAAAATTACACTGCATTCGTTTTTATATTTCTTCTTAAAAGTTAAAATTTACATAGTTGGATATTTTAAGTTCCTAGTTTTAGTTAATATAAGTTCGTCTTTTTCTAAAGGATATTTGTATGTTAGTTCTTGTAGGTCACATATCAAGCGACTCACATATATGACTATAACATAATTAAACTTCAGCAGTGGTAGACTAGCGATAGAGAACTGAGACTTACAATTGTAGGTCGCGGGTTCAATTCCCAGAATACAATCTTATATAATTAACACTTTGTGCTTTAATTATAAGGGATTGCCACATCACACATACAACTTTCTAAATGATGAGCTTCAAATTCCTTCGTCTACCATAATACCACACTTCGATTGCAAATCCACCCACCAAGTATGACGATTATTGTATATACCTCCATAGATATCTTTGGGGGCGGCCAAAGCCTTGCAGAACGACAAATGAATTAGAAAGTAGGTATACATAATAAGGTTTAATTTAACTTAGTTTTGAATAGAGGAGTAGAATGGAAAAACTACTGTACTCTACTAAAGATCGCAACGACTGCATGCAGGCAGCGTAGGACCGACTACAGGCTTTTGGTAGACGCACGAGAACCTTTTGGAGCACGTGCTATGTGCCCCGCCACTTCTAACTACCAACTCTTCGAGCTATATCAGTGATCTTGGTTCTTTAATCTCTGATTCGATCTCGCAGGAGAATCTCTCAGCATAGCAAAACTCCTTGTCTTTTGTTCTCGGATTGAACTTGAGCCTTTTTATGAGACATGTACTAAGTAAGAAAAGGACCAATATTTAGCCACTTCCGCACATGCAGTGGTAGTCGTGCAATGAAATGCACCGATTAGTGCCAAACTCTGTGTTTGGCACTAATCGGTGCGACATAATTCCTGAAGATGCCCCGTGGAGGGGTGAAACACGTGTTGAGTAATTTGGTGGTGGCGGTTGTGTGATTCGCATTGTTTGCCGCATACGCATTTATCAGCGGGCTGGCGGGCGGTGCATTTCATTGCATGACTACCACTGCATGTGCGGAAGTGGCTAAATATTGGTCCTTTTCTTACTTAGGATGGGCTTCCGCGAGGTAACGCCTGATTGCATTAAATATTTGAGACATGTACTAAACAAGTAGTGTAAAATAATTGATAGTATTATATTATTTACATAATAAATAATAAAATACATTCATGCCAGCAGGTAGACGCCCGTTGTATGGTGTAGGTGTCTCCCAAAAAATCACGACGATGGTATTGCGCTACAGCCTCCGGCGACTTACCGTGACCTTGATAAAGTCGCCGCTTCACTATAAACTCCGAAATATTCATTGAAATAAAATACTACTACTACTACTCCGCTAGCTCAGTGACTCAAAGTGGGTCTTGGCCTCCGAAGCGAGAGACTTCCACTTTCCTCTATCTTGCGCCATCGTCTGCCATTGGTTGACATTCAATTCGCGCAAGTCTGCCTCAACGCGATCGATCCAGCGATACCTGGGTGTACCCACTGGTCTTCGACCCCTCGGTTTTTCCAGGTACGCTACCTACTTTTATTGAAATAAAATACAAATTATTATTAAAGATTAAAAAAAACAAACAATATTATTTTGTCATTAATTAAATATACTTAGTAAATCTGAACTTAATATTTGCGTTCTGTGAAGTTTATTAAATAAATAAATTTAAATCGGTTGCAATTTAGATGTCAAACATTAACTCGACATGTTAGGAGTATGACGAGGCATTAAATATATATTTCGAAAGATCGATTAAATAGATGATATTGATTTTGATCTTTTAGTTTGAAAATATTTGTATGGTAAAACATTCAGAACATTCTGGTCGGGAATGCTTTAAAATATAACCTATAGAGGGACTAAGATAAACTCTTTGAAGTGTATATAATTTATAATAAAATACAAAACGACTTGATACATTTACTTATAAGTAATTTAAGTAAACGTTGTGCCAAATAGCATAATATTTTATGTCGTAGTTTAAAAATGAATTTTAAGACAAAAAAAATTGGTGTTGATACGATCATGGAACATAAGTTACAAATTCAAGTTTCTTGTAATTTCATATAAATAAGTGACGGATTACGAAATAACGTTAACTTAATTTTGAACTTACGATTATAGATATCTGTAGTAAAGTTATATAATAAAGTAATTTTGAATTTGGAGTATACAAACAAATAGCTTGAAAGAGGAAGATTTTTATAGATTTTTCAACGGTTTTATTTAGTTCGACCCGTAAAGAATTTATTTGTTTGGGTCAAAATTATAAATTGAATTTTGAGCACCTTCCCGTTGTCAGATTGATCCGAAATTTGATACACACATTTAATTTAGATGACAATACAATAAAATAAAATCAATGACATTATAAATCTAAGATGGCCGCCGATACGAAATGGCGGATTACATATTTTTCCTCAACCCCCTCAATATGGGTATCAAATGAAAAGGCTACACTAGTAAAACACGATGATTATATCAAAATTTAAAATTCAAGATGGACGCCGTTTCAATATGGCGGACTAGGTACATATTTTTCCACAACCACCAAAATGTAGGTATCAAAAAACCGTTTAACTTAAAAGTTTTTTAAATGTATTTATATGCATATAATATTACGTGACCATACCTCTAATTTTCACCAGGAATTTTTTACTGGATATTATTTTTAATTCAAAACTTCGTCATTCATCAGCTAATAAAAATGATTTACTGAGATATTCTAAAGGTAATATGGATCGGATATAAGCTCTAGTTTTATTACAGACTCGATTACCGAGCCTTAGGTTTCTGGAATAAAGAATCTTTTATTATTATGATTTATATTCCACAGACATTAATGCCCGTGCCTTTGTTTTTACATTTACGCTTAATATTTCCGAAACTTTTTTTGGCTCACGTTTTAACATGTTTTTTTTATGGCCCCCGCTATTGGGGGCCTCTCGTTCTCCTTTTTTTGGGATCAGGGATTTTATAAATTTATTTTAATCTTTTCTTTATTTATCACTCTCTTTCACGCGTCACAATATCTTTCATTCTTTACTTTCGTCCTTCACAATATCTTTCGTTTTGCTCTCTTATACTTTCTTTCTTTCCTTGCCTTTCTTCCATCATCTTCTTACTCTAAGGTGGCTAGGTACATTTTATTTATTTTTATTCTTTAATTTTATCTTTATTTACACATTTATTTTATTTTCTTAATTCTTTATTACACGTTTCTTTTTATATTTCTTATTATTACTTACGTTTTAACATGTTAAAGTGTTTACTAAGTCTCTTAATCTATTTTAACGACGTCCTAACAATTTCGACTACACATTGCCATCCTAAGGTTGTGTACCAGTATCTGTACGACGGTTGGTGTTCGCCACATCGATAAATCTTGCGATCGCATCTTGAGTCTCGTCCGTGCAATACACGCACGAGTTCGTGTGATATGATAATGCTGCCTATGATGAACACTGTTATACAGCCTGAGGGTGTCTGTCTGACGGACAACGATGACCATCTCGTGGATGGTGATCATCCGGAGTAAAGACTACAGACTACAACATGACAGAAAGAAAGATGAGATGCAGGCAGGTTCCTAACAGTTCTAGTGGAACTTTATGACATAGGCCTGTTTTCAGCAGTGGACGTCTTACGTCTGAAAATAAAAAATGGCTGCTGGGGCCTGAAGGTTCACAAATATAAACCTGGAAAGAGAACGCAGGATGTCAATTCACAAGGTTCTATAACCTTGTTAAGTACTTTGGACAGTTAAGGCAGGTATCTCCATAGCTTCGCGGGAGTTTAGGGTGGGGGCCCTAAACTCCCACTTGCTTCGGCGACTCTGAGGCGGACGATGGTTCGACGTGGTTTCGAATCATCGTGATAGCACCGGTTTGGGGGGTAGCGTATCCACGCATACCCCGGGATGGGCTATCGAAAAAATAGCACGGCGTGAGGGAAAACCGCGTTGACCTGACCGGGAGATACCGCGGTCACCCGTGTAGCGCAGAGGGCGACCACCGGGGAGGTTTTAGTGGGAAGGAATCCCACATACCCCTGTCCTCCCCCCATAGGCAGGGCATCTTGAACACCGGAAGATTTCCCCCACCGAAACAAAAAAAAAAGTATCTTCATAGCTGTATTAATAAATTAGTGCACAAACCGCCTAAAGGTACACGGAGGACACTGCAGTCCTCATTATTAAGTGTGATATATATATATATATATGAAATAATATTAACGTTATTTATTTTTCCAATGCAATAATTATCGGTATTCGTACACAAAAACAAGTTGAATTCGAATTAATAGCCACATTTCGGCTTGAGTTCGATCATAAATGCATTCTTGGACCCACCCAGCAACGATGGTCATTAGTGTTGCAATTTAAGAAACAATTTGTAAATGGGCTGTGACTGAATTGCATACGTAATTTATTTCCTGAAGTCATTATTCATTCTGTGCATTCCATAATCCAGATTCGACCACCAACGCGGCGTTTCAACTCTTTGCGCCATAGAAATAAGAATTATTATATATACAATTTTACTTAAGTACACACAAATGATTGATATGACACCTAAAATATAGAATATCCACGAACGCCGAGATTCAACTGACCTAAGCAAAATGAACGAGCGAGATACTCGGATCCGAGTAGATGGTACCTAGGTAATGACAGAACTCGGATACGAGTAGCTGGTACCAAATGTATTAATACCAAGTGTTTTAGTAGGCCTCCATTAAGTTTAGCCAACCTTATTCCACCATTTCCGTTTCTCTATAGAAGGAATAAAAAGTCGACTCACTGTCGCCCTTACACGACCAAGTTACCTTACCGGCGTATTAAGGGTTTCGATTCTACGTTTCTGACCCATACAGCCTGAATATGGAACAATCTACCGGCTTCCTTATTTCCTGAGAAGTAATACCAAAGATATCTCGCGTTGGTCTCCAAGTCTTCGTTAACCACTGTCTTCAACGTATTCTTGGTATATACTGGCCGGAGAAAGTCTCCAATGTAGATCTCTGGTGGATCGATCAGCAGATCAAACGCCGCAAGTGGAACTGGATAGGCCAAACGCTCTGAATGGATCCTGATCACATATCGAGGCAAGCTATAGAGATTCCTCAAAGAAAGCAAACCAGTGGCAGTTGACTGACGTGGAGCGAAGTAAAGCAAGGCTCAAGACCGCTCGGGATGGCGACGTACTGTGGACGCCCTCTGCCCCATCTTGGAGACATAGAAATAAATGATTACCCGGGTCTCTTTTAGTACGTGAACAGGTACCTCCTAAGTCTGCATTCTTCATCTTCGATCACATATTCGATGTCCAACAGGACAGTTGGTGGTCAAAGGCAAAATAGTCAGCGATAAAAAATCAAAGGCTTTCTTATTTCCTGAGAATTATAACCCAGGTTTCTTCAAGCACGTGAACCTACTGATTTTGCGTGTTTTAATCATTTCATTCGTTTTAGTTTATTTATAAAAATATTTTTTATATTTCTCCACTTCAAAAATTAAATAATATGTGTTATATTTTCATTGTCGTAAAGCATTATACTATATTTTTGATCGACAACATTTTTTTTTGATTGTCGTCAAATATATTACAGCTAGCATGAAATAATACTAGTGTAGTGCTAGTGTGATTATAAATAATAATAATAATAATATGACTTCCCCTTAATAGAGACAATAACAAAAGTGTGAATGAAAACATTTTTACTTCCTTGTTTTGAATAAAGTTAAATTTTAATTACTTATTAACTTATAAGTTAGATTTTAATTGATTTGGTTTCTGTGGGAAATCTAATTAAAAGTATATACATCATATAATAAAAAAATAACTATGCTATTCATTATTCTGGTTTGTGTGAGAATAGAGTAATGTTTTTGTTTTTTATTTTTGCTACATTCTTATAACAACCGTTTTTGTGATTTTACAAAAATATGAAAAAAGTGGTCAAATTCTCACGGATAGTTTTGTTTAGTAAACTTGGTTATATACATTTATTGCCATTAGTCGATGATATCAGGCATCTTCATTTTAATCGTCTTTATTATAAGATTACTTTTATATCTATCGCGATCTTATATACGTATTAGATTTTTATTACTTACGAAACACAGAATCGTTTTTATACTGAAAAATCGATGTTCTAACAGTTAAATATCGATGTTTTATTAGTTTTTATTAGTCATCATTTATTTCCATGTCCCCAATTATTGCCATGTCCCCAAGCTGGGGCAGAGGGCGTCCACAGTACGTCGCCATCCCGTGCGGTCTTGAGCCTCGCGCTTTACTTCGCTCCACGTCATTCCAACTGCCTTCACTTCTGCAGTGATGGTCCGCCGCCAGGTTTACTTTGGGCGGCCAGTTCTCCGCTTTCCTTGAGGATTTTTTTTGTGGCCCCCGCTATTGGGGGCCTCACGTACCCCCTATCTTTTGTGGGATAGGGACTTTTTGGGCAAATTGATTTAATTTTTACTGAATTTTTTTATTATTTTCTTTTTCTTCTTTCATACTTCGCATTGTCTTTCGGTCTATTCTTTCATTCAACAATTCTACTCTCTTTACCTTTTGCTCTGTATTACCTTTCATTCATTCCTGATTTCTTTTTACATTTTCTTATATTACATTGTTATTTTATATCATAGTATTATATATTATTTTGCTTTTATTTTGTCTTTATTATCTATTTATTTGCAATATTTACTTTTTATTTCTTTCTATAGCATTATTTATATTTATAATTTTTTTACAGAGGGTGATGAATGAATTTTGTCTCTTTTTCGCTTATTAGGGAAGCTATTGACTCCTCCCTGATTTTTACGCCAGACCGGCACTCGAATTCGAGCCGGATTCCTTGAGGATTCCATTCTAGGGCTTGCCTCGGTATGTGATCAGGGTCCCTTCGGAGCGTGTGGCCTATCCAGTTCAGTTTGTAATACAAATCGATGTACGAATTATTATATTTCACTTAAATGACACTATTACGAAACACTGTGACAGATTAAATCGTTTTCAAATATTAATATATCTTAAATGTCCAAGTCTAATGTGTTTGTAAGTCGAATTGATTTGTTTGACGCAATTATCCTTTCAAAGATAAAGTTTTGATACGTCTGTCATAAATATCAAATGCATTTAAATCAAATCAAACATTTAGTTCAAAATATCTTACAATTGAATTGAATAATTTTAACAGACTCAATTGACGTGTTTGGCAATATGACATGCGTGTCCCCCTTTTGAATATACATATTTATTTAATAAGTGTTTTTTAAAGGAAAACAAAAACTTAATTTGAATGCAATTAAAATAGTTAGTTTATTTAAAACAATTGTAAGATTTTTCCACGATTTAACGATGTGATTCAAAGCTTTTTTTGGGATTTTTTTACAATAGATATAAAAATTATAATTCTATTATTTAAAAAACAAAAAATACAATGCGCATTGTTTATATAAATTGACGTAATTTGGTAGAATGTCTGTCAAGTTATTTCCTTAACAAATCAACGTGACGTTCAAAAAGTAATTTATTCCGAATTTCTGGTTTTAAAAATAATATAACTGCATTTCTGTATGCAAGAATACAGTTATCATCATTTTAGCTTTAGGACGATTGAACAGATGCCGCTCCTTTACATTTCTAATAAGATCGTTAGGAAGTCACCTTCTAACTTGCAACATTGAAAAGTCGTTCAAAGTAAATGGAGTGCAAACTTAAAGTAATATAAGTGTCGTAGACCCCTTACCATGTTTTTCCGTGTTGGATAGACCCCCTACTTACCTGATATTGATTTTCTGAAAATTTCTAACTGTAGTGAAGTTTAGTGTTAAAAACTTAAAGTAAAAACACACGTTAACTTATTCATTTATTAATTGAATTTAAATTAAAACAACTCAAAATAAAATTTTGTATCTGTTACGTAAAATATACGTATCATTAAATAAGCTATATATAAAATAACATAAGCAATAAGTCAATATTTTTAGTGAGAAGGATGAATAAATTATCAACACCTCGGCTAATGATGTCCAGTCTGTTTCTTTTTTTCGTTAGGAGATTGGTAACAGCGCTGAACCCCCTTTCCACTAGGTATGACGATGGAAAGGAAATTACAAATTTCCTCGTTATATTGCATAATACGGGATAAGTAACGGGTATGTTGTTTTGCAGCCAGAATTGCTGATATTAAGTAAATGGGTACTATCAGTGTATGTGTTGAGATCCACTATCATGAACCCCCATTTTCATTTCATGAACCCCCAAATTTTTTTTCGCTGACGTCCCTTGTTGGTTGTCATAGACCCCTAGGGGTCGATATAGACCACTTTGGGAATCACTGATCTAAACAATTTGTGCCAATGGTTTTGATACAAAGCAATATTTACCTATTCAGTATCCTAAAGACTACATTTAGGGGAGTGTGCATCAGAATTACACCAAATATTCCCTCATTTCCTTCCTTCCACCGGACAAAAAGTTTGGATTCACGACATCCGTACACGGTTGAAATTCCTTCCACGCGCACTAAGCGTTTTGCTAACACATTTATAGTGAGAACAGCTAAGGAGTGGAACAGCTGGTGTCGTTGTTTCCAGACATTTATAACTTATGAGTCTTCAAGACAAGAGTGAATACGTTTCTTCTGGGCAAGCATGTACCATCTTAGACCTCGTCACCTAAGATCAAGCGAGACATAGGTCAAATGCTTCGTCAATGAATGATAAAAAAGTTCTTCTGTTTTCAGGATACTAGTTATAGATCACCTAATTTTAAAAGATGAGTTCTTAAAATGAATGTAAATAATTCTTATCATCATCAAGACATAAGATAGAAGACCATGCATGGCATAGACTTCTCCAAAAAATGGTCACGAACATTGGTTTTCCGTAGCACGTATCCAGTGACTTTCAGCCATCTTGACGTAGGTCGAAGAACAGACGAGCAACTTCTGAAGTGACAGTGGAGAATCATAAGGATAAGGAAGAGAAAGGTCGTGGCGATCTTTAAGGCAGGCCTGACTTGCAGTGGGCGTCCATCGGCTGAAAAGAGAGAGAAGAGAGCGGCAGATATAAAGCGAGACTGGAAAGATACTCTAACCAGCTCTCTGTGCAGCTGACAATGCCACAGACAATGCGGCTGAAAAAAAACAAATTTCAAGCACCAATTAAATGAAAGAGATGTTTCCAATGGCCAATATATTCTAATCGTTAGTAATAGTTCAAAACATCTGCTTATAATGTAACAACTGATTGCATATAGAGAAAAAAAAAGTGTCTTAATATCTTATGGAAATTATGATGATACAATTAGCTAACCGAGATCTCGGAATAGGGTAATTACCACAAATAGACCTCACAGAAATGTTACAAATTACTTACGAAATAACTAATTTAACATTTCTTAATTGCATCATATTGCAAGGTTTCGAATACGTTTTAAATTCATAGCGATATTTCGTGATAAGATAAGACAAAAGATGAAGATAAAATTCATTTATTTAACATTGAAACTTTTGGAAAAACTATTATTGATCGTCAACTTATTATATTTCTTTTTTAATCTCTTTTAATTTTGACTTAACTTAGCTTCTTGTCTGGGAAGAAGCAGGAAGAAATTCGACAGCAACACATCTTTTTACACATTTTAGCATAGATTTATATATATGCAGATATATATATGTTCTTTGATTTGAGTATTCGTTAATTGAATAATAATCTTTTTTTGTCGTCAAAACATTAAACGTTCAAAGCCCAAATTTGCCTTTGATTTTAAAAAAATAAGATTTTTTTCTTATCACCCAAATACTATATTTCATAAGAACATATAATTATAGACTTATTTTAGTTTTTTACTTTTTCTGCGATGAGATCCGCAAATGAATAAAGTCACCGGCGTATATCCAAGAATCGCTTGTCTGAACTGGCAATAGGCTCGCACATAGCTCGTGCAACCGATGGCCATTTGGACCGAAAGGTTCTCTAGCATTAGGTTGACCACGAGCTGGTACATGCGGCGTGGGTAGGCCCACAAGGATGACCGACAAAATAGTTATGGTCATGAGAAATTGGTGTCTAAAACTATTTCATCATCAGCCTTGGACCTCAGCTGCAGACACAAGCCTTTCCCATATATATCTAATGCGACTTGTTAGAAGCGATAGTTGAAATAGTGTGTCGGAGCACCATTACGTCATCTTCAGTGGCGCATCGAAAAGGGGAATTCCAAAGAAATGTAATTGTTGGTGACCAGCGATGTGTTAATGGGAATTCTTCCTGAGGCCAGTAGGTCTTGAGATAGTAGGAATATGAAGCCTGAAGAACATTATTCGAGGTACGTCCGTAATTATATCGAACAATTTTATTTCTGTGGAATTCCCCATTTCGATGCACCGCTGACGATGACGTAATGTTGCTCCTACAAGTGTATCCCATTTAAGTTAGTAATTTAAGTTTACAGCGAACACGTTTTGAAATACATACATACATATATATATATACATGTTAAAAACATGTTAAAAATGTATATCATGAAAGTTAATTATGCTCAGTACATATAAAATGCAATGGTTAAGAGAAAGACAAATTTTCGTTTTACACACATATATATATATATATATATATATATATATATATATATATATATACGCAAGTATTATTGGAATGAAATTTTTAAATTACTTTATAGTTCAAGCCCTCGGAATCTTTATGTGCCATTTGGACAACAGTGATTGTACGGTCCAAAAAAAAAATTTAAAAATCGATTACTTTTGGCTCTTTTGATAAAACATACACCTATTTTTATAAAGATGTAGCAAATTTTACGAGATTATTCATGCAGCCAGTGACTGCTGGGAAAAAAATCATGAAATACTACATGACTTATAAAGTGGGTCAAGAAGCAGCAACGAGGAATATGAAGCAAGGAGAAACAATGTATTAGTTATGCATGTAGCTTGGGTTAAGACTGTAATTATATGTCTGTACTTCATTGTATTGCCGTAATATAAACTCATCTAAGCATTAATTAACTGTTCATATGCCTCGAGTTGTATAAATAACACAATAAATAAGACTTCACTCTTTAAGCAATCGTCTACTTAGATATCCCTTCCACAGTACCCACTTTACTCACTCCTTCGAAATACAACCTATTCTTCTCTAAAACGCCCTCCTCCTCGACATCAGGATGATCAGGAATCGTTGCGCATTCAAAGCGAAGGTTCTAAAGCTGTTGCTTGACAAGCTGTCATCATTATGATTATTGTATCTTATTATTTATAGTATAGTAGATATATAAACATATATATATTGTGGTAAGGTGTATAAATGTGACGATTTTTTCTCTCAATTTATTTGACTTTTTTATTTTATTTTTATCTTTTATAATGTTAAGCTTGTATAACCTACCTTTGTTAATTTATTTCTGCACAGCCCAAAGGTTAACTGGTAGAGAAGGCCTTCAGAATTAAGTTCGCAGTTATACATAAAATGTATAAAAAGTATTTAGAATAAATGAATAAATAAAGTATCGAAGTACTTAATAAAAATAGAGGCAAAATGGTATATGATATTATAGTCGATTTAATTTTGTCCAGTCTACTCCTTTTTATGTTCCATGTTGAGTGTAAACATGATATCGTTCAAACACATTTATAAATATGATATAAATATTTAAAAACATCATACCATTTAATGATTTGAACAAGAGAAATATCCCAGCATTATTTCAGCCGTAAGATGTTCACTGCTGGGGATAAACCTTCTCCGGATTTTCAATAAGACTGGTCGAAAGCAGCCTGCATAACATGTTTAGATGGTTGCACATAAAGGTAAAAGAAAGAAACATCACCTCATTGGTGAACAAAGAGGAAAGCTAGATCTTTCGAAATTACTGCCGAAATGTTATAGGGAAAGGAATCAAAAATATTAAAACTTAATAATAGCAGGAAAAAGAGATAAATCCCAAATTATGACTGAGAAATCATGTGATAAAAATTTATCAAAAATAGGAAATCAATGAATATAAAAATGTTAAATAAATACAGGAAACAAAATGAACATTGTACAGTAGTAGTCCGGAAGGAATGGTAAATGAAAGGATGCGATGTATGAAATGTAAAGGAATGAATAGAAATGAGTGATGATGTTGAGGAAAAAAGTAGAATGAGTAAAAGATAACAAGATGGACTAAGAAGAATGAGCTAATAAAAAATAACTTGGAAGAATAAGTTAAAACTGTCTCCGTACTCAAGACGGGATAATGTACTAGAGGCCCCAAAATGGGGACCACATTGAAAAGAAAATGTCTTTTGATGACCTTAACAAGGTCATATCCACCTTGTTATATCTGACAGAAGATTATTCTCTCTATTTCCGCCATTGTTCTAGAACAATCCAGAGTAATCTAAGAATAATAAATAAAACAGAAAAGCGTAGATTTCTCTCATACATTAAACGCCAGAAGTCGTCAACAAGTAGTAAGATAAAAACGTATTGAAGGAATCATTTTTATTATAAAACACTTTGTTGACTGTTTTATGGTGGGCATACCTCGTTTGTGGTTTTTCCTTGAGTTTTTGAGTTATTAAACAAAAATACTAATGATATCATCATTATCATTTAAACCATGGAACGTTCAGTGCAGGACTTCAATAGGACCACTTTAACCTACCAATCTACGACATATCTAGGCAAAACAAAACCGTGTAAGAGAAAGTGTGGTGAGGAATGGAAGGCGATGCGTAAATGTAATGTGGTTGAATTTATGTTGAATGTATGCTGAAAGGTAGAAACTGTGAAGGATGAGAAAGAACGGGTGAAAGTGGGATGGTATATGTCTCTGTACCGAAAAGAAAGATGGGAAAAGAGTGTTTAAAAATAAACAAAAACCTACCAAACTGCTGGGCCATGTCGGTAACATTAAGTTGTATGAGAATTAAGCTATAGTCCAGCTTCGAGTAAGAGATCACTTGCCGAATCTAACTCAGACAAGTGTTAAGAAAGCTCCGAAACCTCTTTTCGTCCAAAATACCGCAATGTTTGTCGACGAACGTCTTTGACAATGTGTGTTGCCGATGATGACATACGGATCCGAGACGTGGTCACTTACGACGGGCCTCATAGAAGACACAGAAGGCTCACGTTCACCCCGAGAGTAATGGAGAGAACTATGATTGTAGTTTCGCTGGGAGATCGAATTAGAAATAGGAGATTCATAGAACCAAGATTACCAGCTCCAAGTGGCATCGGGCGGAGCACAAAAGTTCTCGAATGGAGACCACGATCCAGTAGATACGGCGTGGGTAGACTTCCCACTAGATGGACGGATGATATAGTTAAGGCCACGACAAGTTACAAGATGTGGACAGCACAATATGGATCATCGTTACGATCTTTGCGGGAGGCGTCCATCCGCTGAAAAAGGAGAAGATAGAAATTAAATTTAGACCAACAGAAGATAGTATGTAAAATACTATAATAGAACTTAAAAGCCGGTTAGTCTAGAAAATAAGGAATATAGTAAGTGTAAATGTAAGAAAATGTTGTGTTATATATAAAAAGTCTCAGCAACAAGACGGTAGAGGTAAGAAGGCGTGAAAAAAAGCAAAGGTATCTTGTCGTGTAAAAAATACACTATCAATAACATTGATGACGTCATCATGTATCATGTTTCTACGATTTCCGTGCGACGGAACACCTGCGTGTGCGCATGGAGCAGTTCCTTTGCATATATTAATGTAACATTAGATAATCATTACTGATAATTGAAACGTTGTCGGAGTGTGATGAAATAAACGATTTTATCTACGTGAGATTTAATTATAACACGAAGATGTGTAAGCGATAAAATATATATCATTTCTTTTTAATCGTGTTGTTGAAATATAAAGAATATGTGATATTTACATTTTCCCGTGATTTATAACATAATTTTTTTTTAATAATTCCTTTATAATTGATTTATTATAACATAAATATAGTTAATGTTTTAAATCAGAAAAATATAAGTAGAGATTGTTAGTTTAAGTTTTGACGTACGTTTGACATATTTTGATTACTTAGTTGATATAATGAAAAAAAATGTTGAAATTTTTATTTTTAAAAAACAATTTTAACAACTCACCATAATGTAAATGATCTAAATAGCATATGTATATATATATATATATATATATATATATATATATACACACATATATATGCTCTACGGCTCGGAATGCTGGACTGTAAGTCAGAGACACGAGAAAACACTTCATGTCAATGAGATGAATATGCTTAGATGGTCGGGTGGCGTCACTAGAATGGGCAGAATACGGAACGAATATATCAGAGGTTCGTTTAAGGTACCTCCGATCCCCAGCAAATTACAGGAAAATAGATTGCGATGGTATGGCCACATTCAACGAAAACCACATGACCACGTGGTAAAAACTGCCTTAAGCCTCCCAGAATTCCCAAGAAGGAGAGGGCGTCTAAAAGCTACGTGGGGGTCTAATATCGGATAGGAACTGGAAACCCTTCAACTTGATGCAGAGACAACCCAGTTATACATAAAACATATAAAATGCGTTTATATAAATAAATTACCCTGATCATTTTGATAAACTTTCATCGAAAAATAAATACGAAGTTACACAAAATTATTCCAAGGTTTTTTTCTAAATAGGTTAGGTTAGTAAAATGGCGACCTTGTGTAAACACAACCTAGAACATCCGCTAGCCACAAAGAAAGAAACATAATTAACGCACAAGGCCGAATTCGAAATAGGCGCGAAACACATCGATCGCTTGTTAGGGCTAAAATGATTACTATATCGACTTTGACACAATTTCATGACGCACAGTACGCTTTTATATATATATATATATATATATATATATATATATATATATGTATATATATATATATATATACTCATATATATACATACATACACACACAAATATAAATATATATATACATATATATATATATGTATATGTATACATATAATACATACATAAACATAGCAGTTGCTATTTTAAATTTAAAACAAAATTATGCGTTCATTATAATATCAATAAATCAAGTTACACTCGTTTCGATCAACTCTTGAATGTTATAATAAGATTTATTTAATAATGTATGCTTAATTTTAGATTTAAAACTGACAAAATGGGGTCTAAAATACCTTGTGAAACTGTGTTATATATAACTACAGTCAAACCCATGAAGGATATATTAAATATTTGATGACAAAATTTAGTAACACCATAGTTACAATTGCTCTACCAAGAACACACGGTTAAAAAGAACAAGGCATATAAAAAGGATAATAAAACAACAGGTTGTTATATCACTACGCGTAATTTAACCGTGAAGTCGTTCCATTGAACTTGAGAATATCATCTAGCCCGTACATTGCACAAGCGAATGCAATGCATTTAAATCGATAATTATAAACACAAATCGTTTTATGATGAATATAAACATGCTACAACTTTGAACTCTATGTTCTAGGCATAGAGTTAATTATCCTTTGACATGCGGTATTCCAGAAGTGATATACGTGAAGATTCATGGAGAAACAACGTACAATAATAAATAGAGACAAAGACACCAATAGAGCTGATAAAATATGAATATGAAAGTGAAAGTTGGAGTTTAGATGGCCTCGTAGATGCTCTTAAAGCGGAATTTAAATAAATTCCCCTATTTATTCCAAAGCCAAGATACTCATCTCCCATCGGGCATTCTCGAGCTCGAAGCAATGCACACGTATTACACTCAAGACACCAACATGTGAAGGTAGACAGGGTTGGACCACGTCTTCTGATCGCTGAGTAGTACTCGTTTCGCAAAACTACACTACAGTTACAGCACTATACACCTACACGGGTATAGTCCATCTTCGTGTAAACTACATCTTTGTAACTGAGATACAATCTACTAGAGCAGGGCTTCTTAAACTATGGGTCGCGACCCCAAATTCGGCAAAATTCTGGGGTCGTGAGATTTTAATGTCAAATGTTTATATATACCATTTTATAACATCACTAGAGTTGGTGGATTACAGTGCACATGCAGCGTCTAGACACGCGCATTTGTTGAAGATTTTTACACTAATATAAATACAATTTTATAATTTTTTGTGCAATTTTTAATTTTAGAATTTTATATGTTTCAAAACTAATTCTTTAACTATATATTTTCATATGTATATGTATATTGTTAATAAATAAATCATGGAAAAATATATATTTTTTTATAGTTGTATGGGGTCGTCAAGAAACTAGCAATCATATATGGGGTCGTGAATGACAAAAGTTTAAGAAGCCTAAGAAGCTGCACAAAGCCAAAATATCTAGCAGCGTGACTTTAAACATATCATATACTTTACATAGTATATACTATATACTATGACAACCTTCCATACTATCAACTTGTGATCAGGGAGCAGTCAAAGTACAAGTCAACTTAAAAAAGTCAGTCAGCAAAAATTTTTTATGCGTTTTCACCTATTTCAAATAAACCTGGATAAATTGACTCTGAAGTCTATTGCAATGCGAAGGTAAACAGTAAATAATATGAATATGTAGTAATTCGATTTTTAGATATCGTGCCTTACACAATTATTGACAGGAAAGAAGCTAGAAGCTATGAAAGAGCAGTGATGATCGCAGTTCGCGGGTTCAATGCCCGGAATACAATGTTATATTATTCACAGTTTGGGCATTTCTTATGTGCGATCACTTCACATTCTTCTTTTTATGCGGTACGATCTTTCTGTATACAATGTTGTATATAGTAAATTTTTGATGTCGTATCATCTATAAAGGAACACATAACGGAACCATTTTTTTTTTAACAATATAATACATAATAACATAACGGAACAACTTTTAATTATATATATATATATATATATATATATATATATATATATATATATATATATATATATATATATATATATATATATATATATATATATATGTATAGAATAGGTAGCAGCATCTTCTGTGAGGCCAATTAAAATTACAGCAACAAAAATATTCTTGAATTTGAAAGGGACTCTTGCTTGATAGCATTTAGAAGAGAATTCTGTTTTTGAATACAGTGAAATAATTAATACAGTGAAACACTTGAATTTAATATAAAGAGGTATATACGCAGAGCCTTTTATATCCTGTCACCATAAACAAAGCTCAAAAATTATATATTTAAATCAATTTTTATTATATGTTAGACATGACAGTCACATGTATATTTACAATGACAGCATCAAAATAAAGTGTAAATAAATCGTGATAATAATATTATAAAAATATTGAAATATAATCATTATTTTATAGATATAAGAAGGATTTCTGACGAATGATAAATTTCGACATATTGATATAACATTCTATACCCTTGATCTCCAATCGGTGGAGAATTTCGAAAATTGAACTACACAGACGAGAAGATGCATATATATATCTCAAGAGAAATATGTCCATATGTAGACAAAGATATTTATACAGGTATGTTAACATGGAACAGTTTTAAATTGATTTTAGTATTTATAAGTAGATTAAGGCTTTCATCGTTATTACAGCTATAAAGCCTTCATCCAACGTCATCCCACGACTTATCATCAGTCTACATTATAAGCGGCTGTATAATCCTATTCTTGGACAAATCCATGGTCTTAACAGCAAAACCTTAAGGATGTTATTAGAGAAATAAAATAAACTAGGAAATAAGTCCAGTGATAATGTCCTGTGATAATATAGGAAACAAATTGAGACAGCTTAGGAATGGAAGTGAGGCATAAAAGGCGATGTTTGAAAGGAATGCTAAGAATCAAAGATAATGTGTGGAAAAAAGAAGAATAATAAAAGAGTTGAAGAAGTATGAAGGAAGAAGGTAAAATAAAAAAATTAAAAGAAAAAAAATAAGCAAAAAAGTCTGTATCCCACATGTGACAGAAATGAGGGATTTCCAAAAATGGGAGCTATAAAAAAGGGCAAAAAAGGAATAAGGTAGAAAAATAGAATACAAGATATTGTGAACGAAAGAAATGAGAAATGAATGAGAGATATTCAGAAGAATGAGAGAAAAGCATGACATAAATAATATTCACCAAAAAAATAGTAATTGTATAAATAGCCCACGTTTTACAATGGTAAGGAAGAACGGAAGGTCCTCCACACAGGAGCCATAAAAAGGGGCAAAAAAGGAATAGGGTGGAATAAAAGAATGCATGATATAGTGAAGGGAAAAAAAGAGAAATAAATGGGAGATATACAAAAGTATGAGAGAGAGAAGTATGACAATAATAAAATTCAGTTAAAAATTGTTAATATTATCAATATTCTCTGCTTTACCATGGTAAGGGAGAACGGGGGATCCCCGAAAATAGGGGAATCTACATTAGCTGGCCGTCTGTTTCGGGCGCCATGTGGTCTGCCTACTACCACTTTAGTTTATACATATATATACTATGTATTGCCATGTGGAGGATACAACTAACATATATGTATATATATTAAAGTGAAAATAAATATATTGCAAAATTTAAGATCTGAATCAGTTGCAATCGCAATTCTTATATTTTAACATTGACCGACGTTGAAACAGATTTCGTTTTCGATTCCAAAAATAATTTCACAATTTTAGTGATTCGTTGTGAGTATATTTAATGCGTTATTTTATTTTATAACAACACGGCTATAAAATATTTCGGAACATTCGTAAATGATATTTCTGTAATAAATTTATTTGAAAAGAACAATCGTTACGGACATTTTATTATAGTTCTATATATGTAAATTATATGTAGTGTTTTAAAATTTCGTTAAAACATATTTCGTGGTAGAACCTTGAATATAGCATATTTAAGACCATTCCGCAAGACAATAGGAGTGGCGAATAAGTTTAAGCTTTTTCATGTTTTTTTTTTGTATTATTTTTTTAATTCATAGCACGCAAGGACCAAGGACCTGTTAGGGCAGCGTTGGTCTTCCACGAGGTGAACATATGACCTGATAATGTCATAATACGCTGGATATAGAGTCTTCCACTAGGTCTTACCTATAAGAGTGATGTTTGTCCACTTGAGGATGTCTTCCGGCTGAAAATATGATGGTGATGACATTTATAATGTCACCAATAGAAGGCTGTTTATCTAATGTTATGTCTTCGACAATTAGCAGAAAGAAAATGACATTACAAGTTATATCTCTATTTGTGGTAAACAATTTACAATTCATTTATTCATTACAATAATAAATATAATACTCTTACGGTTGTGTTGCAATATATCTATAATAACGATTTATTTATTTAGAAACAGTTATAGATACGGTGTTATATAATAAATAAAAATAATCTGTAAATACCTAGTTCAGTCTTTTAACACAAGGTATATGTATCCACAATGAAATTCTACAATCAATTTCAGATCTACCAATGTAGAGATTTAAAACCAATATAAAAAAATATTATTGAAAAAAGTATATTATACTATCCAACAATACTATACTGATGTTAATGCGTGGAATTAAATGTTGATGCTCAATCAGGAAGCTAATTATTGTCGCGCGCTCTTTATAAAACTATATTTGTAAAGAGCAACTGTTGAGTTTCTAGCCGGCTCTCAGCAGAACTGCCTTCTGAGCCGGCGGTAGCTTCCTGTAGGGACAACAATGCCGACATTTTATGTTGATTGACGATAATAATTATATATTTGTTAAGATATATATACATATTATAACAATTTGATTTTATTGAGAAGTTGTAGCACGGATGTAGAGGGTTGGATTCCCGAGATACAGTGTTATATAACTCATACTGTGCATTAATTATATAGGATCGTCACTGCTCACAAATAAGCTTCCAGAGTATGGGCACCAGCGTCCTCTGTGTACCATAATACCACACTGCAATCGCCAACTCGCCTGGTAGTGATATTTGTATATCCCCCTAAAGATATCTTTGGGGGAGGCTGATACCTTGTAGTGGACGTCTATAGGCTTGAACGAACAATTATAACAATCTAAAATTATTCTTTTCAATAATGCATCAAAACACCTTAAGGAAATGTATTTATTATTGTAGATTTTACAAGATATGTCTTATTGGTCAATTTATGTAAAAAAAAATTGTAATGTATTTTAAAAGGCGAAGGGCGATTTAAAGCTTGTAGTCGAGGCTTGGGTTTGGACCCTCACTGGGTGGACAGAGAACATAGTTGAGGACATGGTGGCGATCTTTGGGGGAAGGTCTATACGTTGCAGTGACGAAAATGGTGATGAATATGTGAAAACGTTGTCTAGTGTTATATTAACCTAACCATAATATCATCATGTACATCGTCATCATAAATTCCAAAAAAATAATAGAAATCATCACTTGGATCATCACCACGATATCAGTGTTATAAAAACAATATATATAAACAAAATAGATAAATTTATTTTATCAAAAGGTTACAAAACACGAGTAGACATTAAAAAAACATCTGATTCTAGAATTTGATTTCGGATGATTTAAATAACATGCTTATTTAATAGATTTGTAAATTTTTCAATAATTTTAAAGCTTTTCGATTTTGATTTAACCAAAGTTTAACAGTTTTATTGACTTAATAAATAATTCGATTATAAATTTTACACATCTTCTGTGACGAAATATGTTTTAATGATTTCTGATTTATATATCTAGCCATAAATTCTGTTACTGGCTGTATGTAAACACATACATTTATACATTTAAAAAAATATCATTTTGAATTTCGAACTTTAGCTTCTACTGTAAAAAAATGCCTTTTTTCCCGCCATTATTTTACGTTTTTTGTTTAGATAATAGGATTGCAGTAATTGCACTGTACAAAGTAGGTAAGGAACAAGCCGACACATTTTTGATTTTTGATTTGATTAGTCGTTTGACTTGATTGGATTAGTCGAATGTTTGTGTATCGTACCATCCAAAGGTTCACTGAAGCCATATCTGTTGTTGACCCTGAGAGATCCGACCGACCGCGGTATTCAACAAACCAGGCTGTTAATGCAGTCAAGGCTAGAATCCGTGGAAATCCCATAAGGAAGCAGAAAATACTTTCCAGAGAAACGAGAATCCCACAGAGGACACTTTATAGGATTATCAGACAAGACTTAGGTCTAGGGGCTTACCGGAGATACACAGGACATACCTCAAATCCTCAAATCATCTTATTTTTAAACGGTTTTATTTAGTTCGACCCGTACGGAATTTGTTTTGGTCAAAATTAGAAATTGAAATTTAAGCACCTTCCCGTTGTCAGATTGATCTGAAATTTTGTACACACATTTAATTTAGATGACAATACAATATAATAAAATCAATAACATTATTAATCTAAGATGGCCGCCGATACAAAATTGCGGATTACATATTTTTCCTTAACCCCTTTAATATGGGTATCAAATGAAAGGGCTACACTAGTAAAACACGATGATTATGTCAAAATTTAAAATTCAAGATGGACGCCGTTCCAATATGGCGGACTAGGTACATATTTTGCCACAACACCAAAATTTGGGTATCAAAAAACCGTTTAACTTAAAAGTTTTTTAAATGTATTTATTTTACAAATTATTGGATATTTTCTTTATAACATATCTCATGGTTACACTAGGTAGATGAATTTACATAAAATATATTCTATGTTCATGGCAACAGTTAATTTTAAAACAATTAATAAGGCCACAATTGTTTAATAGGTTTTACCAAAAATGCGACGTAACTGGATTCGGTTTCAAGTGTTGCATTAATAAAACAATTACACAAGAAAATTTCCATTAATTATGGTTAATTAAAATTAAAGATGATTAGCGAAATATAACGACGGAGTTAATACTAATGCGTTGCAATAAAAGGGAAAGTGATATTAAATTTCGTGAAAGAATACAACGCACACTCAACTAGGTCAGTGCCATCCGTCTGTTGATATTTTCGTAATAGTCTAAAATAATTTCATATGAAAAAATAAATTAAATTGTCAGTTATTAAAAGTGATTTGTTGGAGAAAGATTAGACTGCGGTGCGTTGAAATTCGACCTTCTCTGCGGTCATACAGTTTGTCATATATAAGGTTAGTTTAAGTGTTTTTCGGTCTGAATTTTTGTGTTTATTTTGAAACACCTACGACCTGACATTTGGTTCGTATCGCAAGACTTTTTTTATCTTTATATCGAATATGCGTCTTACATTTTCAAATTAAGAATTCTCATATGTCCTAACTTGAATTACAAAATTTTTTTTATACGTTCCAATTTGCTTTTTGGTGGAATTATATTTCTCTTTACAATTTTGAATATAGAAGTTATATTTTTTATTCATTATGTTACTTATGTCGTCATACTTATTGTTCTTTCACATCCTTATCGATAAAGGTAAATCGATATTTTAAAATGTCGGATAAAAGATATTTATTTATTTATTATTATAAAACCATAAACGTTTAAGTTTTCAATAACGCCTATAATCTCCATTGAATACAGTATGATTGGTTATATTTTAATCAACCTATATAAAGTATCGTCTATGAAAAATGTTACTTTATTTTTTTATTCGAATGTGGCGTTCTAAATTCGGGCGGTACAGCCTGCAGAGACAGATTTTAAGGTGTAATAGGTCAAACATCGAAATCATTTTTTTTCTAAGTTATCATTAAGTTGTATATCATCTTGGATACCGTTGATTTTTGCATAAGTTTAACAAAATTAACTGACAGTAAATGAGCAATACATTCACCTGTTATATGTTTAAACAATCACCCTGTATAAAAATTTAATTTACAAAACAACGCTTTCGGCCCAATTATTCGAAAATATGTCAAAGTCACTAAAAACTTGTTATATTTTTGTATATATTCAAGAAGGTAGGAACATATAATTGCAATAATTTATACAACATGAAGCGCGTGATAGTTCTTATGTTAAAATATGAGACTAAGAAATTTTCTTTAGTAGAATCAGCAAGTAAAAGAGATGGTGAAATTTTCATGTCCAAATTTTACAATCAAACTAAGGTATTAATAATTTTATTTGAATTTGTAAAAATTTGTCGCAACTTTGATTTTTATCGCAAATAAGTCGCCAGTGATGTCGGATTAATTTTATTCCCGTGTATATTATTTTTAATAAATATATTTATTTAACTAAAAAGATATTTATTAGGATAATTATTCAGGTCTATTAAGTTAAAATACGTCAATTACTAATTAAAATATTCTAAAACGGAGAAATTAAAAGTATAAATAATAATTAAAACTGACAAATAAGTGTAAGAGCGTGTTTATTGATATCTACTAACAAAGAATCTCAAGCTCTTATACAATAAATAGCCCGCACTGGTTTTTATATATGCTCTTGATATCTTCTTCTTCTTCTTCTTCCTTCCATTTTCCCTTTATTTGGGGTCGGGTCTCCTTATCAATTTGCGCCAGGCCACTCTTTCCTGGGTTGTCCCTGCATCAAGTTGAAGGGTTTCCAGTTATTATTTATGCTCTTGATATAAGATGCTATCATTTTCGCTTTAAACATATCAAACTGTTTCTATGTTTCAGGCGCGAACTCTGCTTACAACATGTCGATCGTGGATTCGTACAAGCGGTTCATGGAGAGGAACAGTGGTAAGTGTTTTAAATATAATTTTTACAGATCATAATTACCATGTCAGCTGACAAATGCCCATTTCAGGGTAAAGCCTTATCTCTACGATTGCTACAATAACAGGTCTTTCGTTGCCCATATTCAGCAACTTCTTGAGGCCTCGACTATGCCTTTGGTCTATTGTGTGACCTACTCACGTCGCATCTATCGGCACGTGGTTGAATTCAAGAACCTTTTGGTTCCAACAGCCGTGCATGTATTTTTTTAGATTCTAAAATTGAAAAAGTAAACAGGGGTTTATTTACGCTTGATGTAATTCATGCTTATTAAAAATTTTGTTAAGGCGGATTTAATATCTTTAGGCATTCTCTACCAGGCAGTCTAAGGAGATCAAAGATCCAAAAATAAGGTATTTAAATAGACAATATACATATAAATGTATACATTAATATAAGAATAGATGAGTTTAAATTTTAACCAAAGTATAAGTTAAATTGATTTCGTATTTAAATTTAAACTACGATTTATTAAAATTCATTCGTGATAATAAATTTGGGTTAAAAAAAAATAATTTCGCGACAGTTACCCGTGTCCTTGACGGGTCATCTTTTAATAATCGTCCTTATATGGCAACCGTGTACCGCACCTGGTGAAGATGATAAAAATTCCTCGAGCGGTTCAACCAGTTACCCAACCGGTCGACGCTCAGCCGAATTATGATAAATCGGTTGTGTAACCACGCGACATTTGACGCGGACATTATAGACATATAATATGTTATATATTCTGTTGTTAAAAAAGATATATAAGTAGACATTACACTGAAGTATTTAAGAAAATCAAAATAAACTTGTATTAAAATTTATTAAAAGACGTATTGAGGAGTTTCTACCTGCTTCTTCTCCACAACTATAACACATTGCGAAGCAGAGTAGAGTCAAAAAAATATAGATTAAATAAACATTTAGTTGACAATCAATAAGAGATTAAAAGTTGCAATGTTGAATATGTTATATATTCTGTTTGTAAAAAAGATATATAAACTGTATCTGTATCAAAGTTTATTAAAAGATGTATTGTTGTGGAGTTTCTTCGTGTTTCTTCTCCACAACTGTAACATATTACGAAACAGAGTAGAGTCAAAAAAATCTAGATTAAATAAATAATTAGTTGACAATCAATAAGAGATTAAAAGATGCAATGTTGAATATGTTATATATTCTGTTGGTAAAAAAGATATATAAGCTGTATCTGTATCAAAGTCTATTAAAAGATGTATTGTTGTGGAGTTTCTTCGTGTTTCTTCTCCACAACTGTAACATATTACGAAACAGAGTAGAGTCAAAAAAATATAGATTAAATAAACATTTAGTTGACAATCAATAAGAGATTAAAAGTTGCAATGTTGAATATGTTATATATTCTGTTTGTAAAAAAGATATATAAACTGTATCTGTATCAAAGTTTATTAAAAGATGTATTGTTGTGGAGTTTCTTCGTGTTTCTTCTCCACAACTGTAACACATTGCGAAGCAGAGTAGAGTCAAAAAAATATAGATTAAATAAACATTTAGTTGACAATCAATAAGAGATTAAAAGTTGCAATGTTGAATATGTTATATATTCTGTTTGTAAAAAAGATATATAAACTGTATCTGTATCAAAGTTTATTAAAAGATGTATTGTTGTGGAGTTTCTTCGTGTTTCTTCTCCACAACTGTAACATATTACGAAACAGAGTAGAGTCAAAAAAATCTAGATTAAATAAATAATTAGTTGACAATCAATAAGAGATTAAAAGATGCAATGTTGAATATGTTATATATTCTGTTGGTAAAAAAGATATATAAGCTGTATCTGTATCAAAGTCTATTAAAAGATGTATTGTTGTGGAGTTTCTTCGTGTTTCTTCTCCACAACTGTAACATATTACGAAACAGAGTAGAGTCAAAAAAATATAGATTAAATAAACATTTAGTTGACAATCAATAAGAGATTAAAAGTTGCAATGTTGAATATGTTATATATTCTGTTTGTAAAAAAGATATATAAACTGTATCTGTATCAAAGTTTATTAAAAGATGTATTGTTGTGGAGTTTCTTCGTGTTTCTTCTCCACAACTGTAACATATTACGAAACAGAGTAGAGTCAAAAAAATCTAGATTAAATAAATAATTAGTTGACAATCAATAAGAGATTAAAAGATGCAATGTTGAATATGTTATATATTCTGTTGGTAAAAAAGATATATAAGCTGTATCTGTATCAAAGTCTATTAAAAGATGTATTGTTGTGGAGTTTCTTCGTGTTTCTTCTCCACAACTGTAACATATTACGAAACAGAGTAGAGTCAAAAAAATATAGATTAAATAAACATTTAGTTGACAATCAATAAGAGATTAAAAGTTGCAATGTTGAATATGTTATATATTCTGTTTGTAAAAAAGATATATAAACTGTATCTGTATCAAAGTTTATTAAAAGATGTATTGTTGTGGAGTTTCTTCGTGTTTCTTCTCCACAACTGTAACATATTACGAAACAGAGTAGAGTCAAAAAAATATAGATTAAATAAACATTTAGTTGACAATCAATAAGAGATTAAAAGTTGCAATGTTGAATATGTTATATATTCTGTTTGTAAAAAAGATATATAAACTGTATCTGTATCAAAGTTTATTAAAAGATGTATTGTTGTGGAGTTTCTTCGTGTTTCTTCTCCACAACTGTAACATATTACGAAACAGAGTAGAGTCAAAAAAATCTAGATTAAATAAATAATTAGTTGACAATCAATAAGAGATTAAAAGATGCAATGTTGAATATGTTATATATTCTGTTGGTAAAAAAGATATATAAGCTGTATCTGTATCAAAGTCTATTAAAAGATGTATTGTTGTGGAGTTTCTACCTGCTTCTTCTCCACAACTATAACACATTGCGAAGCAGAGTAGAGTCAAAAAAATATAGATTAAATAAACATTTAGTTGACAATCAATAAGAGATTAAAAGTTGCAATGTTGAATATGTTATATATTCTGTTTGTAAAAAAGATATATAAACTGTATCTGTATCAAAGTTTATTAAAAGATGTATTGTTGTGGAGTTTCTTCGTGTTTCTTCTCCACAACTGTAACATATTACGAAACAGAGTAGAGTCAAAAAAATATAGATTAAATAAACATTTAGTTGACAATCAATAAGAGATTAAAAGTTGCAATGTTGAATATGTTATATATTCTGTTTGTAAAAAAGATATATAAGCTGTATCTGTATCAAAGTCTATTAAAAGATGTATTGTTGTGGAGTTTCTACCTGCTTCTTCTCCACAACTATAACACATTGCGAAGCAGAGTAGAGTCAAAAAAATATAGATTAAATAAACATTTAGTTGACAATCAATAAGAGATTAAAAGTTGCAATGTTGAATATGTTATATATTCTGTTTGTAAAAAAGATATATAAACTGTATCTGTATCAAAGTTTATTAAAAGATGTATTGTTGTGGAGTTTCTTCGTGTTTCTTCTCCACAACTGTAACATATTACGAAACAGAGTAGAGTCAAAAAAATCTAGATTAAATAAATAATTAGTTGACAATCAATAAGAGATTAAAAGATGCAATGTTGAATATGTTATATATTCTGTTGGTAAAAAAGATATATAAGCTGTATCTGTATCAAAGTCTATTAAAAGATGTATTGTTGTGGAGTTTCTACCTGCTTCTTCTCCACAACTATAACACATTGCGAAGCAGAGTAGAGTCAAAAAAATATAGATTAAATAAACATTTAGTTGACAATCAATAAGAGATTAAAAGTTGCAATGTTGAATATGTTATATATTCTGTTGGTAAAAAAGATATATAAGCTGTATCTGTATCAAAGTCTATTAAAAGATGTATTGTTGTGGAGTTTCTACCTGCTTCTTCTCCACAACTATAACACATTGCGAAGCAGAGTAGAGTCAAAAAAATATAGATTAAATAAACATTTAGTTGACAATCAATAAGAGATTAAAAGTTGCAATGTTGAATATGTTATATATTCTGTTTGTAAAAAAGATATATAAGCTGTATCTGTATCAAAGTTTATTAAAAGATGTATTGTTGTGGAGTTTCTTCCTGTTTCTTCTCCACAACTGTAACATATTACGAAACAGAGTAGAGTCAAAAAAATCTAGATTAAATAAATAATTAGTTGACAATCAATAAGAGATTAAAAGTTGCAATGTTGAATATGTTATATATTCTGTTGGTAAAAAAGATATATAAGCTGTATCTGTATCAAAGTTTATTAAAAGATGTATTGTTGTGGAGTTTCTTCCTGTTTCTTCTCCACAACTGTAACATATTACGAAACAGAGTAGAGTCAAAAAAATCTAGATTAAATAAATAATTAGTTGACAATCAATAAGAGATTAAAAGTTGCAATGTTGAATATGTTATATATTCTGTTGGTAAAAAAGATATATAAGCTGTATCTGTATCAAAGTTTATTAAAAGATGTCTTGTGAAGTTTCTTCCTGCTTCTTCTCCACAACTATAACTCATTGCGAAGCAGAGTAGAGTCAAAAAATCTGGATTAAATAAATATTTAGTTGACAATCAATAAGAGATTATAAGTTGCAATGTTGAATATACGCCGGGGCGGCTATAGCTCGTATAGCGCCCGTGTGCAATGAAACCCTATCGCCCCCTAGACCTGACCCCCCCGCGGCTATAACTATTAACTTTGCCGTCGTAACAAAAAAGTTTTTTCATATTCCAATAAGCTATTTTATAAGTAGATATAGCCACTAGTGTGGTATTAGTTACGGCCATGTTGGTCCAAGAAGATGCTCTTAGCTGTCTTGCTTAACTTAGCTGTGCATTGTACATCCTGCACTATAGGTTAAGTCGCCCCTGAATATACAATATATGTAATAAAACAGTATGATATTCCTATGGCTCCTCCTATTAGGAATCTCACGTTCTTCCCTGCCATGTGTGGAGCAGAAAGGCACTTTGGGTTTATATGTTTTCCAATTTTTTCCTTTTATTCCAATTTATCCTTTCATTATTGACAATCTATATCTTTCTTCAACAGTATTATATTAAACAGTTTTATATTACACGCGTGGACGTGTGGTATTTTTAAATATAATTATGGGACAGTATAGTTTAAGGAACATATTTTGGTGTCGCTAGGGTTCGTTACGAAGGGTATCTGAACTCGATTGTGAGTCGACTTGACCCCGTATACTGTATTGAGTTGTACCACAGTGTTAAGTAAATTTTAAAGTGTGGTATGTATAAGCAAAACCTTAAATTCAAACATAAGAGCTTACTACAGGTTTTTTCTTATTTTAACATCCTCGCAATATCATCTTGTTGAAGGTTTCGTTATTTCAATATCCTCGCGTATTTAACATTAAATTTATCAATGACTAAAAAATTATGAAAATTAGAAAAAAGGGTTTTATTTTAAGTTTTAGTAGTTTTAAAATCCTATTAATACTTGCAAGGTTAACTCCATTGCTGTGTTGGGTTTTTAAAATTACCAAGGGGAGTATTTTCTTGGTTTTGTAGAAAATCAAAATATTCTTTATTCGAATAGGTTTATACAAGCACTTTCGTTCTTTCGTTGTTGTCCATATAGGAAACTACCGCCGGCTCGGAAGGCAGTTCTGCTAAGAGCCGACGAGAAACTCAATAGTTGCTCTTTACAAATATAATTTTATAAATGCTTGACAATAATTAGCTTCCTGAGTGAGCATCAACAACATTTAATTCCACGCATTAACATCTGTATAGTATTATTGAATAGAATAATATACTTTTTTCAATAATAATTTTCTGATATTGTTTTTAAATCTCCAGTGGCAGGTGTGAAATTGTTTGTGCAATTTTATTGTACATACGTATGCCTTCGTCTACTCTCATCTCCCGGTACGGCTGTTCACCAAGGGGGTGATAGACCAAACCCCTCCATAGATAAATAGGGAAAAAGAGATAGAATATTTGTATATTGAATGTACTTTGGAGGAGGCTTTAACTTTGAGAAGGTCCTTAGAAACTAAGTACAAAATTATCAAAACTATTACTTAAAATTACTAATTTTAAGTAATTTGTATGGAATTAAATAAATATTTAATATTATTATTATTTTTACGCATAGCTTGTGCTATAAACGATTTATTTAACTTTTGAAGACAAAAACGAAAAGTAGGCTGAAGGCTTAATGGATCTGGTACGTACTGTCTCTCTATTCATCATTATCACCTGCCAATTATAGGATGTCCACAGCTGGACATAGACCTCGCCCAAATATTGGGATCATTTAGAATTCAGCGTTTCACGATGATTTTAACAATGTTATTTGTCAACCTCGTGGGTGGACGTTCTATATTGCTTTTCTTAGTCTGCGGTCTCTACTTTAAACCCATAAGGTCCAAGCGACCCTGCTTACTAGGTATATAAGTTATTATGGATTATCTATGTTTTATTACGTTCATTTACGATGTTTTCTTACTTTGCATGGCAATTAAAATTACAATGTATATCACAATAACTTTATGACCATACGATTATTACATGTTTTTTACATTGTTACTTCAAATCCGTTACAATGATATCGGTCGTAATTTTTATATATTTTAATTGCACTTGTAATTGAAATTTATTTTAAAATGACCTGTGAATGTTGTTCATGCCTGACTAAAGTATTTCATCATCGTCTTTTTACCGTAGAAGCCTTTTGTAAGGCCTTCGAAGATATCTGTGCGGGGATATACAGTAATCGCCTTGCGTAGTTGGCAAATTTTTTATCCCTTATAGACGAAGCATTTAATCTCTGTCTCGCCTGATGTTAAGCGATGTCGAGGTCGACAATGCTATATTCTTGCCTAAGGAAACCTATTTACTCCTGTCTTAAAGAGAGCTAAGTTATAATTGTATGTTGAATGCAGTTACGGTACGCAAGGGGACGCTGTTGCTAACTTAAAAACTTGTTTGTGTGCAGTACAATCATATATATCATTGGAAACGAATCTACGATCTACGATTTAAAGTCTCAATCCTTTACCGCTGGGATGAGGTTAATATCGTATATTATATTATAACTAGCTGATCCCGCAAACGTTGTTTTGCAAAAAAAAATTAAAGTTTTTAATTAACAAATGTAAGATAAGGGTTGATCGTAGAGGGGTGAAAATTTAGGTTTGTATGTATTTTTGTATGCTGTATCATAATAAAATTAAAACCAAAAAAAATGTCTAAAAAATTAAAATTAAAATTTAGGGGTGGACCACCCTTATCACTTAGGGGTATGGAAAATAGATAGTAGCCGATTCTCAGACATACTGAATACGCATGTAAAATTTGGTAAAAATCGGTCAAGCCGTTTCGGAGGAGTTCAAGTTAGAACACCGTGACACGAGAATTTTACATATTAGATTTAAATAAGAAAATCGTCGATAAACGCCAAATGGAAGCATCTTTCAAACTTGATCCTAATGTAAATCTATGTGGAAGGTTGTTGTCCAGATGTGAGCACCATGTAATGATGATGAAATACAAATTAAATAAGTAATCAAAATATTAGAAAAGAATCTTCATTCTTTGACATCACGGTGTGAGTTTCATCAAACGTGCCGTGTATTCTAATCACGGAACGTCATTATCGAGTTTTGCGTATATTGTTTGCTCTCTGTGATCCGGTTTATAAAGCTACCAGTTTAAATTGCGCGTGGTATGAATAGGAAGCGAATTCCACTAATTTATATTGTGATGCGTAATTTTAAATCTATAATTAAATTATTTGTTATAAAAAAACGTAAGTAAAGAAAAGCTTATTGGGGCGAAAGTTTCAAGGTCACCCAGAGAGCAATGGTGAAGGCTATGCTCGGAGATTAGCTGCGATATCGAATCAGAAATGAAGAGATCCGCAGAAGAACCAAGATCGGCGAGGTAGTTCGAGGAATCGTTTGTCTGAAGTGGAGGTGTTGAGGCCGAAAGGTTCTTGAATCAACCAAAAGCCAGTAGAAGCCGCGTGGGTAAAACTCCCACTCGGTATAGATAATTCGCAGGAAGATGATGGATGCGGGAGATCGGTGATCGTGACGATCTTTGTGGAAGGCCTATACCTTACGTCCATCGGTTGAAAAGAAGAAATAGAAGAAGATTATACCTTGGATAAGGTGTACCATACATTAATTGTAGAAAAATTATATATAGATAAACCTCTTTAAAGATATTAGACATATTTACAATCCATCTGTATATAGAATATGTTCTGCTCATCAAAGAAATGTTCTGAATATAATACATTAGTTGACAGATAGAGATAAAACAGGTCGAAAACTGTCTTTTGAATATTAATTTTAGTAAAATCTGTTACAAGACTGGTTGTAGCCTTGTCAAATACAAATAATGATTTCTAGAAACAACGTGGTATACGTAATTCTTTTATTTTATCAAGTTTTTCGTGTTTTTGGGCATACTGTAGTTGGATGTAAAAGCTGGATTAGTTGAATTATTCAACATTTGATATATAGATATGTTTCTAGGGTGTGTGTGAGTTTAACCATTTCGCTTTAATAAAAAAATTACGTATGTTACAAGGTTGGAAAACAGTGATGAAGGTGATCTTTGATTACCTGTTCTGAAGTTACGGTGATGAATGATTTAGTTCTGTTCACGTCTCTATTAAATAGAGGGCGGCTGTAACTCTACTTTTAGAGGTAGAGACACTTTTCTATGCGAGTGTTTCTGTCGTTTTAACATAAAGTGCGTCTTTCGTCTACTTGAACGATATCTGTCCACCTATACACTTATTGGTCTCTGGTCTTTACTATAGAACTTTATGGCCTTATTGGTCATCTGATCTGTTCCGCTATGTTGCCTGCCCTCTGTCATTTAAATTCACCAATCCGATGTACTTCGTTTACTTTTATTCGATTATATATCTTCTTATTTCTAATTATGACTCTAGTTCAGAGTGAGAGATTTTTCTTTACTGTTTTTGATATATCTACTATTAAATGTGAAATATTATTTATGTATGTTAAACAATATATCACGTTGAGTCGTTATTTTAATTAAATCCGTTAAACAATGTTTCGCCACAGATCGACTTAATTTGTCCCCCGGTTGGGTAATTCCGTTGCAATATGGTTTTTGCATCACCAAAACTTCGTTGCACGCAAAAGGTCGAGTGACACTTTTTGTCACTTGCACTGTTAAGGCCTTAAATTTATATGGTCCAGTTTCATTGAAACTCCCTTTAACTTTCTTTTTAAATTATTCATAATTTGACCTTGAGCTGTGACCTTGAAAAAACAGTTTTTATTTCTTGATCATCGCTGCTATATATATCTAAAGTTAGAAATATAAATTTACTATATCCAGGCATTTTATATAATTTTGTAAAATTTGCTAAGAGTGTATTAATTAGAAGAAATGGTGTTATGGGCTTTCGAAGGATCCAAAAACTGAAAAAAAAAACGATCGAACTACAGAAAGATCAAATACATTAGGAGACAGTGAAAATGTTCTTCTTATTATTTTCTGCCCATGAACGCCCACTGCAAGGATTCTTCTCCATGATTGGTCTTGCACTGCTCTCGTCCAGGGTCTATCAGCGATTATGTCGTTGGTCCATCTAGCGGAGGGCGTACTCAAATCAAATATTTGAAGTACATGAAAATATTACATGAATACACTATTACAAGAATCATATTAGAGATATTTGAAGTTGAATTCGTTTTATCGCAAAATTATCATAGTAATCGACTTGCTATTTTAATACAGCTGCTCCAATCACAATCCTGACATAATCAAATAAAATAAATAAATAAAAAAACTTATTTCATTGAGATTCATAATAAATAACGATCAATTCCAAAAACAACTTTTCTATTTATAGCAAAGCAAGTCTTTAATAACCTGATTATATTTTAATTGTATTGCTTTATACACAATATGTTTTGTATGATTACATCCTAGTTCATCTTTATTTTTTATTTTGATTGACATCAAATGTTTGATTGATTGTGTTTTACTTTGATTCAATAACAACTAGAAACATTTTTACAGTTTTTCCCGTAATGTTTTCATTTTTGTGTCTAAATGAAAAACTTAGGCTTTATTTTTTACTTTATTATTACGTTTTTCCAATAAAGAGTATGTCAAAAATTCTTAAATGTAACATTAAAAACATTGTACACAAATGTGTATGCCTTCGGTCTAAAGAGACACACAATGCAATTTATAAAAAATAGACAGCCAGCAAAAATACGATGAAATATTTTTTTCATAAAAGTCATAACCTTTTAAATAACTCTTATTAAGCATTTAAATATTTTCCTGAAGACTTAAAACCCCTCCAAAGATGTCTAAGGGGGATATACCATAATCACCACGTTCAATTGGCGTATTGTCAATCACATTGTGGTATTACAATAGTAGTAGAGGGCGCTACTGTTCATCTTCTGGAAACTTGTTTATGAGCAATGTTATTTCTATAGATCTAGATCACAAGTCTAAAGGGCTGATACCACTAGATTATTGCTACTCATTTCATTGCCTATTTAACACGTTCACTGCGGCTTGAGGTCGATTCAGCCTCATGGTAAACTTTGCACTGGTGCGGCGCGTAAAACTCGTGTTTTCTCTCTAGTGCGGCGGCTGTTTACACTCAACCGTATGAGGTATGACAAAGACAAATATAGCTTTCTTTATGTCTGCGAAGCATTGACTCAATATTGTAAAAAAATATTGATGAACATGAGGCAGAAAAGGCCTCAACCGCACTACTAGGAAGTTCAGCTTGAGGCTGATTCGACCTCAGCCGCACCAGCTGAAAGTTCTTCAAAATTGGGCCCGCAGTGAACGTGTTAATAGCAATAAACTTATTTAATACAAGAAGACACTGCACATTAAACAAAGAGTAATTTAAACATAAAACAGTATTTTAAATTTAACTGAAAATAAAACAGTTGAATAACAGTCTCGTAGAATAAAACGATTTGCAATTATACCAGTTGACCATATTGTTATTTAAACATGTTTACATGTTTCTGTGAATTAAATTCCATTGTCGAAATAATATAACGTCAACACCCTTTAAACTAATACGTAATAGATTAAATATCTTTTTAATTAAACATTAGTATTGTAGACCAAGTTTCTACGCACTTACTAGCTACGTGTTTGGACTATAAATGAATCTTATTAGCTTTGTGGTAGGTCTTCATAAAGTTCTTGTCAAACATCGATTGTTTTGGTTTTAGCTTCCGTCTTCTCATGTTTTTGGTTTATTTGTACATGTGATTTATCGTCTATAGCATGTTTGTAGTTAAATTACGCTATAATATCTTGTGAGTTGTTTATGTGATTCTTCAATAGGAATGTATTGTCTCGATGTATTCAGTAAACCAAGGCCACCAATGTTGCATGGTGAATTACTCGTGTGAAGTGATATTTTTTTGTTGTCTAACATTATCTCGTTTGGGGACAAGGAACTTTCAAATTTTAGAATTAATTTTGTTCACTTACTTCTTTTCATTTCCTTTCTCATCTCTCAATCTTCTTAAGATCATTCTTTTATCTTTTGATCTTCTAACATGATCTTTCACACTCGTCCATTTTTAGCTTTATCCTTTTCATCACCTTTCATCTTTCACCTCACCTCTCAAATATCACAGGTGCATGATTTTTATTATTTAAATATGTATCAGGGTTGTTTTGATTGTCACATTTACACTTCTTTGTTCTAATCTGATTTGATATTAGGCTTCGCGTGTCGATCGTGCTATCGATGACCATTGGGGCCTATAGATTCTTGAATGTTGACCACGAAAAGATAAACGCGACAAGAGAGTCAAAGTCTTGAGAAATACTTAAGGCGCTGGCCTATGTCTTGCAGTCGGCGTCTGTCGCCTATGATGATAATGCTTAACCTGCACCGCCTCATCTAACATCATTTATTTTTCCATCTGACTTCCGCATTGTAATATTTCAAGTATATTTATGTTTTCATTTATCTGTTTATAATTGAATTACGGTACCTTTTATATTAAACGTAGTTTCTTTTTATTATAAAATAAAAAGGAAATAGTCATTATAGATTTAATTAACTTGCATAGTGTTGTCAAACATTGATTGTTTTGATTTTTGACATTCGCATTATGGTATTTCAAGTATATTTATGCTTTAGTTTATTGGCTCTACAGATTTTTTTTATAATTGAATCGCGGTTTTATAATATATTATATGTAGTTCATTTTATTCTCAAAAACATGCATGTGTTTTCAAATAATATAGTTAGTTTTTATTTTACACTTCCGTATTCTGGTATTTCAAATATATCTGTTTTCATTTATAAGCTACAGCTTGTTTACAATTGAATCGCTGTACTATAATATATTATTCGTAGTTTATTTTAATTCTTTAATAAAAAAATCAATTTTGATTTCAACTTGCATAGTGTTTTTAAACATCGGTTATTTTGATTTTTTATTTCCGTATTCTGGTATTTCAATTATATTTGTGTTTTCATTTACAAGCTACAGCTTGTTTTTAATTGAATCGTGACATATAATATTTTATATGTGGTTTAATTTATTCAAAAATAAAATATATAGGAATCGATATCACGGATTTACTAGACCTGTAAAGCGTTTTCAAATATTGTTTTGATTTTCCATTTCCGCATTCTTGTATTTCAATTATATTTGTGTTTTCATTTATTATTTACAGTTTGTTAATAATAAAAATATGGTATTATAATATATAGCTTGTTTAATTCTAAAATAACATTGGAATCGACATCGTGATTTTACTAAACATGGTTTAGTCTTTACTTCCGCATTATGATAATTTTGATTAATTGGTAACGATTTGTTTGTAACTTAATTGAAATTACGTTACGAATTATTTCCAGTATATGATTTTCAATGTGATAGACAACTTTATTTTCTTCTTCTCTCCAATAGGCGCCCACTGGAAGGCATATGCCTTCACCTTATCATCCTTCTCATCACCTCAATGATTAGTCATGCACTGTCCGCATACAGCGACTCAGATGCGGGCAGCGTAAGACAAAAGAAGGATAATGATACGGTGTATAGACAAATGTAAAAAGAATGATAGTGAATGATATGATAGTAAATGTAACCAGTATAAAAGATCTCTGAGATTTGGCGGCATGGAAAAACAGGTGTTTTGAAAAAAAAGTAGTCAGTTACAAGTTTTTCGATTTAAATTTTAAAAACCGGAATCTAGAAGGCGTGTTTCTATAGTTTTACGTCATTTAGTGTAATATCATCACATGGGTAACCAATAATCAGAACATGGTAATAATACAAAAAATTTATTAATTTATTCTTATAATAATCCGCAGGATCATTGATTTTGATCCGAAATTATATCTTTAAACCTAAAGCCACGAGTTTTAAATATTTTAACAACATATTATTTATTAGCCATAATATAAAAACATTAAAAATAAATTCGTATCACTTCAATTTCGTCTTCAATTAATTAACAAATCATATGTCTGAGTGTATTTATATATAATTAAGATTTACAAGATATCTCAGATATTTCGTTTCTTAGTTTTAAATCTGCAATTTAAATTATATCATTAAATAAATCTCATTATTGTATTCAAGAGTTTTTAGTTTATCGAAACGCGTTGAACTTGTTTTGTAGATTCATTTACATTGTTGATATTATAATGGACGCATGGATGTTGGTAGGTTCTTCTCAACAGATCTACGTTCCCAGCCATTGATTGCTTATTACATATAATGTTAAAATAACCGACGATTTAATAGCGCATGTAAATGTATTTCAATGTTTTAAATTTAAACTTAGTTCCAAACGCCTCCTGATCTGAAAAAAGACCACATTTACTTATGATAACTTAAACCAATATACTTAAACATAGTCATACTGAAGCATTATTATAAAAATGGCAAGAATTTGATATAATAGGTGGCGCAAAAGTAATGTCATAATGTGAACTTGACTTAATTTTTACAAATGGCGCCATATTATTAGAATCTATATTACACAGACCTTAGCGTCATTGCCTTTATTTTGAAGTTTAAGTTTAATTCTTTTTGACTCACGTTTTTGCATGTTACAGTATATGTTTTGTATTAACTTTAATTGTAATGTAAATACTAAGTTCAAGTAAAATAATTGTTCTGATTTATTTGAAAAATATCGGTGTCTTGTTTGATTTAAAACGACGTAATAATGTACAGTTTTTAAATATTTACTTTTGTCTTATTTACGAGTTTTGGTTCAATAAACTTCTCGATCTTTCATAATGTTTAACTTCCTCAATTTGTTGTATATCTATATATTGCAGGGCTTATGTAATCGCTAAGAATGTTTGTAATATGAACGAGTCTAATGATTTAGCACGTGTTGTTTTGTTAGTCATTCAATCAGATACCATCAGACCGATATCGTGTACCGTACCTGTATGGAAATACTTCGTTAGCGAACGATTTCATTTTAAAGTCATCACATTTGTTTATTATAACGTCATATATTATTATTTAATTTTATATGTTACTATGAAACAATGTTCGATGATCTCAGTAGATCCTCCGGACAAGATTCATTCCCCCCCCTAGCGCAGAGGGTGATCACCAGGGGGACGTAAGTGGGTAGGAATCTTACATAACTCTGTCCTCCCCCCAGAGGCAGGGCGTCTTGAACATACGAAAGTTATTCCCCGCGAAACCAAAAAAGAAAAAAAGATATTTACTAATAATAACTTAGAGAAGACAAGAAAAGACTAAGATAATAATGTAAAGGAATTAGAGTATATATATATATGAACTCTAATTATACAATAGGATATATGTTTACTTATAAAAGTAAATCGAATCGACGAGATTAGCAGTAGATCAGTAAGAGCAGAACAGGAATAACAGACGAAATAAACTCAAAGAAACTGAATATGTTTTAATATAAAATAACATATTTAATAAACATTTAAATAGCGTGAAGTCGAACGCATGATCAACATTATTCCACTTAATCGCGTTTCGTGTTTTGCTGACTCTAACATATAGACGGCGCATATTTGTACGTATCGGCATAAATTACACTCTGTTTGTTAGTGTAACATTATAACTGAAGTTTTGGTAATTGTAAAGGCTTCCATAACTTTATATTGATTAATTAATAAATTTAATTTGGTTTTTGGTATTAACTTCATCGTAGGATTGGCTATTGAAGGTTTTACTTAGCATAGATGGAAGCACCATTCAGTTTATGTATACGAAGGAAGCAGATTGTTCATAAATAACCTGTCTCAACGTATTACGTTAAAGGTTTAATATTGTTTACGTCGTAAAACGTAAACGGAAAATAACTTATCGACGCAATAAGCCTACCGGTATTTAATTAAGTTATAATTTGATACCGTACACAAACAGATGAATAATCTATTGTTTTTTCTCAACAGATCCTCGGACGGAGAACTGGTGGCTCATGTCGGGACCTGGACCACTGTTAACGCTGTTGGCTACCTATTTGTACTTCTGTACATCAGTTGGTCCAAGGTACATGCGCGACAGGAAACCTTACTCCTTGAAACAACCTATGATCATCTACAACATCACTCAAATCATCATGAGCGTATTCCTCGTCTACGAGGTGAGTTTTTTCATTTTATTTATATAAATAAGTCTTATTACACTAGTATATAAATATTATATACATTTCAATTTAATTTTTACATGTATCAATAATTTTCTCTTCGGTGAAATTATTTTTATATCTAATCTTATTAACCTTATTTATGTAGATATTTTTGCATGCAAGAATAATCTAAATAATCCGACCATTTAGTTCACTAAGTCCTCTTTATATTCTGGACTTTACCACATTTATACAGAACTCTACTCTCTACTGCAGAGGTAACATTTGCTTCCTTTACTCTCCTATCTCCTATCCACTGCGGCCTAGAGATCAAGACGGAACCTTCCAAATACAGGACAACGGTCTTTATTTTTGTTTTTATAAGGTACACTTTTGACCAATGTTTACTCGATTATGATAATATAAAGAAGAAATTAAACATTAGAATAGATTTAATAATATATTTCGTTCCATTCAACCGAGCAAATTCTGAAGCTGTTATTTGCTTTGTAAAGATGATCTCAAACATCCGGGATTTGATGCCTTGACTGGTAAAGAACTTTGTATGCTAATAGACGTAAATATAAAGTTTGTTTATTTCTATCGCGACATAACAATGAGTCATTTTTATTTTTCAATAACACTTATAGATAATGCACGGATTTATATCAATACACGGTTTAAATCCCTTCCACCTGCACTAAGTGTTTCGCTAATATTTTTATAGTGAACAGCCAAGAAGTGGAACAAAGTACCAGCGTAATTTTTTTCAGACAATTATAACTTAGGAGTTTTCCAAGACAAGAGTGAATAGGTTTCTGTGCAAGCATGTAGCATTGTAGACCTTATCATTAACATCAGGCGAGACAAAGGTCAAATGCTTAGTCTATAAAGGATAAACAGGATAATTGATTATAGGTGTAAAAGCATAAAATGATTGAATATCATTCTCTTTCATCTCTCTCTCATTTGCTGTCAATTAATGTACGGTAACCCCTATTCAAATATCAATGATTTTATAAAGAATAGATAACGTTAGATTTATAGTAAGAAAAAGCGTTTTAAAAATTCAAGTCATAATTTTTAGTAGGTCTTTGTTTTGCCAGAAGTATTAGCCAGCCGATGAAAAATAACATAGATATATATATAAATATACTGCATTAATAAATATATATTATTAATAATATATACATTATATCATTACAAATTAAGTGTAATACTGTGATCAAAAAGTAAAGTGAATCTGTTTATAAAATGTAAAATGTAAATTCTTAATCAATTCTTCTAAGTCAACTTCGTCGTTCAAAGCAATTCCCGTCTGATAAAACGTTTTTTCAATTCCTCGACACAGTCTTTTTCCTGTATATCCTTCAGGTCTTAGATTCTGTTTTTTATTATATCAATGATAACAAAACGGCGTCCCCGCAATGGGCTTTTGAGTTTGCTGAATAACAAGAAGTCGCGCGGAGTCAATTAAGACGAGTACGGTGGTCAATTAAGTCGAGTTGTTGACGCCTTTTTATCAAAGTTTGATCGATTTTGGCACCAATCAAGGCTTGATGCGTTTGACAAAAACACGTGTAACTCGGAGATGAATAAACCTTTTGAGAAAAAGCCGTTTGGCAAATGCTATTGACAGCCCTCCTAACCTAGGAAAATAAACTTACCTGCCTTCCTAATGTCCGAGTGTTTTAAATGTCAATTGCACTTTACCTTTTTGACACAGTTAACCTTCTAAATTACTATGAATATTCCGATGAATAATTAAAGTTGCTTTATCAATATAACAAAAACATGTTTAATTATTGGCATCATGTTCAAAATGCACTTAAATACAATTTAATAAAAAAAAACATTGTTATTATTACTAACCTTAAAAGCAAAATTAAGTCAATCTGCATATCGAAAAAGCCTTATTAAGTATGAAAGGTTTCTTTTTTTTAATATAACATATAACTTGTACCCATGACCTTGTTCCTTATTAAATATAAAACCTTTTTAGTCTTACATTTTATTTTATTTGCATGCAAACTGGTTCAGTATTCAGTAGTTTAAAGGAATGCATTTAATTTGTTTACAATGCAGGCCATATGGGAATACATATGCAAAAAGTTGCCAAAAAAATATTAAAAGTGCTCGTTCATTTATTTACTGCCAAATATAGCAACACTATAAACTTCCTGTTGATATGAATCTTATCTAGATATTGCCTTGCTTTTCGTAGTTTATACTATCTATCTAAATATACATAAAATGAGCTGAAATTTAAAAAGTAAAGTTCAAAAGAACACTTTTTAAGATCAATAAGTAATTTTAAACAAAGTATCTAATAGATTCAGGCGTTAATTTGTGGAAGTCCATCCTAAGTAAGAAAGGGACTAATATATAGCTACTTCCGCTATGTAGCAGTAGTCGTGCAATGAAGTGAAGAGAATTCAAGACCTTTTTGAAACATTTTTGTTTATTCGGCCAAGTCTGTAAAGATCATAGCCAGCTACTTTTTCCAGAACCTTCTCAGTCATCTCAATAAAATCTGGTTCAAACCCGAATGCTAGTGCGATTTGGTCTTATGTTGAAATCAGATGAACTTTTAGAGGTCGTTGAAAGACCCTTAATGCCGACCGCTTCCTACCACTCCTAAAGGATATCAATGGGGGAAGGATATGCACAGAAGTGGATGGTATAGTGTTGAGATGATAATTTTGAAATGTTGGATACAACGATATTGTTGTAGTAATGTGTGGTGGTTTTGGATTTATGATTTGCTAGATATGAATAATTTCATAAGGTTTCTTTGTTACAGGGTCTAGCCGCCGGATGGTGGAATGATTACAATTTCACTTGCCAACCTGTTGATTACTCTTATGATCCTAAAGCTTTCAGAGTAAGTTTCTTTACTTAATATTACTCGTAAATTGATATCAGATGACATTAACGAAACATCTTTTATGTTTAGATTTATTTGGCTCATGCTTTTTAACACTGGCCACTACAACCACAATACTTTTGTTTTAAAACATTCTTGCACGATCGAATTAAAATTCGAACGCGTGTTTGGATTCAACATCAATGGTGTGGTCTACTACATGATTGGGTGATATATCTATTACCTCGACATCAAGAAAATACAAATACGTTCTCGAGTGATACGAGGTTGATGATGCAATTCGAAGTACATCAGCAATACGGAATATGAACGCTACAAGTTTAGTAGAAGTGTTTAAAGTTAAGTCTATACTTCCAGATGGCAGGTGCAGTATGGTGGTACTTTTCAGCGAAGATCATGGAACTACTGGACACTGTATTTTTTGTTCTTAGAAAGAAGAACAGACAAATATCGTTCCTCCATCTCTATCATCACACGATGATGCCAATTTGCTCTTGGATCGGTGTTAAGTTCCTACCAGGTACGATATTATACTTTCATATCTTGAAATTGGTGAAGGTTTTTTCGTAACCTTCGTTTTTTAATTTATTAAGAGCTGAAAATTAATTACTCTGTTTATTTGTCATGTCTTATTTTTTATAACACTGTAATCATAAAGTAAGTTGAATTTGTTTATAAAAACAAAGTAATTATCGTTCGATAAAAAGCACTTTTGTCTACACTTTTTCCAGTGCTCGAGACTATCGGAATAGGCTATGTCCGGTTCAAGACCTTCTTTGATTAGTTTTTTTTTTCAGTTTTCCGAATAGCCAGAAGTCACATGGATCCAAAGCAATTTTTTTCAAAGGTTTTTACTTTTCACAGGTGGCCACGGAACACTTTTGGGTGTCATCAACTCTTTCATCCACGTGATCATGTACACTTACTATCTGATATCCGGTCTTGGTCCCCAATACCAGAAATATCTTTGGTGGAAGAGGCATCTGACTAGCCTCCAGCTTGTAAGTTATTATCATAGATATACATAGTTCATTAACCTAAATATTATAACAATATATGTGATGCGATTAAAAATACATTAATTTTTAAGTAAAGTTATAATGAAGGTTTTGTTGATAAAGCTAATCGGACAAATACACTTTAAAATATAGTTAACGACTTAGTAGATAAACACTAAGTGTTTTATTTAAAACAGATCTGTAATACAGTTAATAATAATTAAAGTTTTGCTTAATAGTTTTATTATTCAGAGAGTTTATTAATGTACATATAAACTAAGGAGTTCTTGCTGATTTGTTAAATTTAAGTATTAATTAAAAGTTGCAAACTGAATATCACTTTACTTCTCCCAGATCCAGTTCGTCATTGTCTTCTATCACAACTTCACCGTTATGTTCGGCGACTGCAACTACCCCAAGTTCATCAATTTCCTCTTGGCCCTCAACGCTGGTCTCTTCTTGTACATGTTCGGAAAATTCTACTACCAGAGCTACGTCAAGGTAGATACCAAGAAGAATGACGATACTATGGACATAGGCAATAATAATGTGACATTAGCAAATGGCAAAACGAAAGAGTGCTAAGACAATTACATAAATATAATGTGATGATTTATAGTTAATAAGATCTACGATAATTTTGTAAAGGTTTCCTGTTGAAACTTAGACGATGACGTATTTTAAGGACGATGGTGCAAAACTAGTATCGACTATAGTTTTAATTTGTATTATGTCAAACAGCATTTCATTTTGAATATCCTACATATGTTTCTCTTTTAATTTATCTATCGCATTTTTTCCACCGAAGTAGTACTATTGTTAGTGCGTTTATACTTAAGTGTATAAATTTATTTTCCAACACCTGAATAGAAGGTATAGAAAATCCTAGAAAAAAGTGGAAAAAAAACGGATAAAATATGCAAAATTGTTAAACATATCAACAAAATAATTGGCACTTGAGTTCATTTGTTTCGTGATTTCATCGTGACTAGACAAAACCTTTATTTGAACACATTACGTATTGATGTTTTATAATGCTGGTCATTTGTGTAGAAGATGGAATGGCATGTCAACTGTAAATATGTTTAAATTCCACGTTTACTTAAAACCACTTTGATTACTTGTCTCTTCTTGAAATTCTCATCTGTACTCATCACTATATCTTTGAAACTTTGTATCTAAAACACTGTATATTTTATACGAATATTTATTATGCTGTATATATCACAAACAAAGGAATTGGAGGGTTGATTATTGTAAAATATATTTATATTCAAACTTTAGCTCCTATAGTCATAAATATTGGTCAGAATTTTGTTTATACTAAATTTATCACGAAGAAATTTTATATAATTAAACTCACTAAATGAGAGAAGAGGGAAAAGGATATATCTGACAAACTTCATGCAATATTGTATCTCAAAAGATGTCTATTCCTGTGCTGATTATTTTGTTGATTATATGTTCAAATATAGATGCTCGATCATTGTTAAAATCTTCAAACACTTGTACATTGACTTATGTATCGTTTTTAATTAAGGTTTATATTTAGTTATTAGTCTAGGTGAAGCGTAATTGTCGAATAGTACAATTATAAATATAGTTAGGTGTTACCTTAGCGGATTTGCGTGACGTGGATTTTTGTACTTGTGTATATATAACGAAGAAGATATTGTTTTTTATGTTGAACAAGAAATTATATCATTTACTAGAACGTTGACCTTAAGTTTTAGTCAAAGGAATGTTGACGTGATTACGCTCCGTGATATTCAACGGGTAATCCCCGGTCATTAGTGATCTCCGTCTATTGTATCGGCGTCTTTTTTTAGTTTATCTTCCGGTTTAATTTTTCTTACAATAATAACGTAATTCTGTGATATATAGTTACAATGTAATTGAACTAAATTACCGATTCCAAGACTAGTTTTTTAGTTTTTTAAAAAAAATCCTGAGGAAGCTTTTTCAGCGATATGATATTTTCATTTATAATTCCGGATGTTTCATTCATAGCTTTAAATGATTACCAGGAATATCGTATACGAGTTTGTGAACTTATCGGTATAAATATCAATTACCGAACGTTTAAATTGATGATCGTAATGACGCAAAACACATTTTAAGTGTTAAAATCGTATACAATTTAACTCCTAATTATTTCGCAAACTCCATGTATCTTGTTCGCCATATGTTAATGAACTAAATATTATTTTTTAAGTCGAAATTAAGTAGTAATTGAAATAACGGTTTAAATAGAGACTTAAATGATTTTGTATTAAAAAAAGAATTTCTTCAGAAAACGAAAACACATTTAAACTAATTTTATTTCAGAATTTACATTATTTATAGGGACTTTTATATTGTATATTCGAAATTATCTAGAAAATCAATAATAGATTGTCTTTTAACCTACGTTTAAGTTAATAGAATTTGTTTTATATGTACACATGAAAAAGTCACAAAAAGGTTACCAAATGTTTTCGTTAATGATGGACAAAATAAATGTTTTATTTAATAAATTACAATTTTTATTTACACTTTTCTTTACATAAAAATGTTATAATCTTTGCTAATTTTTAAACGATTTATCTTATGGGATTACCAAATCGAAGGTCTATAGTATCATGTCTGCCGATAGGCTCCTAATGCAAGCGATGTTCATTCATTCAAATTATTGTAAAACCTGTTCAAAAATTAATATTCTCGGAAATAAAAATAACTTAGGAGTAATATATTAAGAAAAAGCGTTTTTAAAATTCGAATTACTATGTAATAAAATTATTAGTGTCCCTGCAGATTTTATGCTAGAAGCTATCGATCGCGTTACATTATAAAAAATAATTTAATGTTTTAATTTGAGAGTATTTACTCTATATATATAATTTATACATATGTATATACTTCATATGTATATTCTGTGGTAGCCTACTTATTCTCTGTCGATGGAGGCGCTATTAGCCCGAAGGCTTTTACATCTCTGAGCTGAGTTCACGGAGCGGAAGGGTCCATGAACTTAAAAAATTAAAAATAAAGCTGGTAGGGCGCGTACCAGTTGCATGATGATGCTCGCAATTAGCAAAGACCTCTACCCGTGTAGAGCTGTGATGATGTGTTTATGATGTGTGCATGCGGCTTGGGACGGCAGCGTGGATCACAGGCGAGCCGAGGAGGGATCCGGATCGAGGGCGGTCGATCTCTAAAAACGGGTGTTTTTGTATGGCCCCCGCTATTGGGGGCCTCTCGTACCTCTAACTTATTGGGATCAGGGAATTTATTATTCAATAATTTTTTCAGTATTTTCTTCATTAATCACTCTCTTTCACGCGTCACAATATCTTCCATTCTTTACTTTCGTCCTTCACAATATCTTTCGTTTTGCTCTTTTATACCTTCTTTCTTTCCTCGCCTTTTTTTTCCATCATCTTCTTACTCTAACGTGGCTTATTTTATTTTTTTATTTATTTATTTTGTTCTTACATTTTATTATTTATCATTATTAATACATAACAATTCTATACATAATTTGTCATACTTTTTTATTTATTTTGTTAAAATCGTTTACATGCTTTTTATTTCATTTCTTGTTTCTGTTCTGTGTTTTATTCTTATCAATTGCATTGCCTGCCACCCTGCGAGCAAAGGACAGGAAAATGGGAGAAGGTTATTATAATAGATAATAAGATTATTATTAGAAAAATGGGTGTTATGGCGTGGTGAGTAATGTTCGGTTCGGTTGTGTATAAATCGGTGACCTGTGTAGTGTCTCGCAGGTGCAGTGGATGTGTGGTAGGCGGTCGTAGATTTCGGGTTCGATTCCAGTGATACAGTCTTATATATAGGGTGGGCCAAAAATTTTTGCAAATAGCAACACATGATTTCTCCAAAACCGTGAGAGTAAGGGGCCAACGGCGAGACGGAGCACATCTCGACGATGTAATTTTTAAAAAAAAATGATAATTACGGTAAATAAATCATAAACAAAATAGCATTTGTACTATTATTTCTACACATGTTTCAAAAGTGCAAAAATTTATAGCCCACCCTATATAATTCACAACTTGTGTATTTATAGTATTATCACTGCTCACAAATAAATTTCCAGAGGATGGGCAGCAGCGTCCTCTGTGTATATACAACATTGTGATCGCTACCCCGCCTATAAAACGTGGCGATTATGGTATAGCTTAGATGTCTGTCTTGCAGTTGGCATTTATCGCCTGAAAAATGCTCTCTTTATTTTTAAAGAATATATGCATGTACATGCGTGTGCATACGTATTTGATCACCATATCATCATTATCACCATAATGGTGTATCAATCTCATTATAGGACTGCGAGTATATTCAACGACATATACACTCTTAAATGTAATTATTTTATACATTCCATCGCAAAAATTAGCATTTTGACTTATAAAGCGAGCGAAAAACAATCATATATATGAAAAAGATGTTTAAATGAGTGAAAAGGGGCGAGGAAAAAGAGGGAAGGTAAAAGATGTTTACGTTTCTCGTTTACACTGTTATCTTTCTTTTATCTTTATACTTTCATCAGGTGTGGGATTTGGTGTAGGCTTAGAAGAAGCTATATATGTGGCCTATAACTCGCAATGAGCGTGTATGGGCCAAAAGAAGATAAGGTAAGATAAGGTAAAAAAAAGTAAAGAAGGATAAGGTAATTAAAAATAGCTTTTACGTCTAAAACCAATAACTCTGCAATGTCTTGTATGATTTTATTAATGTAATTCATAAGAGAGGTTACACATATTACCTTTTATATATCCTTGATAACAATGCTGATAAATTTTGTTTTAAGTTCTCATACAGAACCCTCAGTTGAATGGTTCGCGATAAGAGATTACAATGGTAATGATAACATTTAATTGTGTCATTGTACATTGTTGAGTCAATCGTGATACGTATCTCTGAATCTCTGTAAGTTTCTTAACCCTTAATAGCCTAGAGTTTCAATTTTGATACCAATGTTTTAAATCGAATGTTCACATTACTATTAGTTTTTTTTATGGGTTGGCTGTAGGTATTTTACTGTTGTATAATATTCTTTCCAATGATAAAAAAAATCTATTTTTCACTTCATCTAGACCCTCAAACAAACACAGTAATATTTAAAAAAAAACACTTTCGTAAATCAGGCTAATAAGGGTTAAGTATTTAGCATAAATTTCCTATAGGATTGGTTCGTATTACTTTTAATTCATAGAATTAAAATTTGTTAGAGTATGCGTTAGTCAAATAAAAATAAACTAACAAAACACAACGTTGTGAACAGAACAAACTGCGAAAACTCATTGAGACATCTTTCCATCTCACACAACTACTAAAATGGCACGGGTACTGCAAGCAGTACCTGCACCGTTTTAAAATAATAAACAACGATACTTACCCATGTGACGACTCCACAGTACAAACTTTTCACCACTTACTCAGACACTGCTCCCGATTCGAATCCAAAAGATGTAACCACGTAACCTTATGTGAAAACCTTGATATACCTCCGTTCAATTTACCGGACCTTCTCAAGATAAAATCCAGGGCAGAATCTTTTGATGAGTTGGCCCGGCACATTGTCCTAAACCTCAAGGCATTTAACGGTCTGTAGCGCTTGAGCAGCGACTTGAAATAAAATAATGTACCAACTAATATATAATTGAGTAAGACTTCCAAATTGTATCGTTAATATGTATTAATTTTAGCTGTATTTACCCATAAAAGAAAATTGTAAAAAATGGTAAAACACTGTCGTGCTTCCCAGCTGATAAAAGAAAGATACGTATGAAATAGTGACAACCCTCTCTTAACTGTTTGCGTTTAGTAAAATCGATACAAATTAGAATTAATAAAAAAAAAACTAACGAAACATATGCAAAGATGTTTTGAAATTTTCTTCGCAGCAACCGGGGCATGATATATGTAAAGAGTTATACCGATTTTGCAATTTTAATAATTTAATTCAGTGCGGCCAAGGTCGGTGATAAATTTATTTTTAAAGAATAATAAAACTTTTATTAACCATCCTTTCTGTTTGTGACATTAATTTATTTACATATATTAATATACGAAGAAGAAGATAGAAGATGCAAAACAACCTCCAACAAATTATGGTTCCTAAAAGAATCCAACTCGAATTGGCAGCGTTCAAGAAACTCCGGAACTTTTACTCCAAAATGCCTCAATATTTGAAAACGAAGGACTTCGACCAATGTGTGTTGTCGGTGATGACATACGAATTCGTATCTCATCATTATTACGACGCGCCTCAAAAGGAGGCGCAAGGTTACCAAGAGTGATTGAATCAGAAATGCCTCATTTTCAGTTCGCAATAGAACCAAGAGCATTTACGTAGCGCGAAGAAATGCTCTTTTGAAGTGGCAATGGGGAAGGGGGGAGGGGGGAGGGGGAGACACATCGCTTGCGCATCCGATGATCGTTGGGACTGATAGGTTCTTAGGTGTCGACCACAAGCCAGTAGACTCTGCGTGGGTGGACTGCCCACTGGGTTAAACGATAACATATTTAAGTTCTCATGAAGTCGTTGAATACAGGCACCGCAGGACCGTACATCGGCTGAAAAAAAGAAAAATAAGAAGAAAGGAAATTACACATTACATATGAAGAAAACTGTATTTGGTACTTGTTTTCACACTAGCATGTTTTATTAATGCCAAACGTAAAGATACTCGTATATACATAAAGTAAAAGAAAAAATATAGAGTAGGCAGAGAACAATGGAGACAAGTATATTTAAAATCAAGAAGAAATGCAAAATGGTCTGAAACTATCTGGAAAATAACTAAAATATCTAAGGCTTTAACACAGGTTTAAATAAAATCCTTATATCCAGCATTGGTACTATGTGATAAAGAAATTTTTAGCTGTGGCTATTTTTCGGCTGAAATATCGAAGTTGAGTTCATTTCACATTAATTGCCTCATTTCGTACAGTTAAAGAATTGTAAAAAAAACACAATAGGTGGTGCAAAAGTAGTGTCATAATTTGAACTGGCAGCCATTTTATAATTAATTTTAAAAAAGAGTTTTTCTGTTGAAGATAGTTTATTTGAAAGTTAATTAATGATATTATATAAAAGAAATTATATATCTCAAGCGGATACTTTCCGAGATGCATAATAATAAATTAATTGGACCCGAAAGTAATGTCGCATTTTTAAGTCATATTCACACGACTATATTTTTAACAAGTTTTTATTTCTAATCAATAATAAATTCACCTACGTTATCAACAACCTTTTGCCATCTAGTACACAAATTTTCAATGCCGGAGCGGTAACAAATTAATCAGTTTTTCTAAAAAATATACCGGCAGAATCGACATTACTTTCCAGTCATTTTGATACATCTATCTGGCTTCAAACTGGTGATATCTTCTTCAATGTTAGTTTTGAAGGCTTGTAAGATTTGTAGTCTATTGTGGTAAAGATGAACTCAGTTTGCATGAGGCGCTCGGCAAATACAGTCCGCCATACATTTTCAGCACGCAAACATTCTTAAACATTTTTTTTTAATCTCTCTCTCTGTGACTCTGCGTTTGGCACTAATCGGTGTAACATAACTCCTGAAGATGTCCCATGGAGGAGTGAAACACGTGTTGAGTGAATTAACGGTGGCTGTTGTGTAATTCGCATTGTTTGTCGCATACGCATTTATCAGCGGGCTGGCGGTCGGTGCACTTTGTTGCACGGTTAACACTGCATGTGCGGAAGTGGCTAAATAATGGTCCTTTTCTTACTTTTTTATATCTAGCAAAAAAACTTTTTGAACATTTTCTGGGATTTAATTGTAAATACAATTTTATACATTGTCTTGTTTTTGCTTTTACTATTTATACTAGCTGTGCGAGTGACATGGTCCTCCGGGGATTTAACACAAATAATATTTAATTTATTGTTTGATTTTCCTTTAAGAATATTCCTAAAATAAAAGTAACCTATGTAACACCTTATTACATCAGTTACCTGCTAGTGTATGTCCTGTCAAAAAAGGTCAAGCCATTTCAGAGATTAGCGGGAACAAACTGATAAGCAAAAATTAAAAAAATATATATTTTGAAATGTGTACCATATTCATTTATATGTAGTAAGAAACGGCTATTTTAATATTACACACACTCCAATTTTATTAAAAATCGGAATTTTTGTTTGAATATACAAAATATTGAGTATTGTATTGAAAAGCAAAAGTCAACATTTTGATTTCTAAACTTTTTAAAATTTAAAGTCTACCAATTGTTTAGATAAAATAACTCAAAGGAAGGAAAAAAGGAAATTTGTGGAAATATGTAATATTAATGTGAAATTTAAATATTCCTTTAACAAGGTTCACTGTCATTTCGTAACTTAGATTAACTTAAGTAAATAATCACTTAGAACGCACTTAAGAAATAAATACCATGTCAAGTAATGCTAAGCTTCGTTTGAACCATGACACATATAACTAAAGATGTTTCACTTAAGATCAAGTGTTTGTTAGAAACGCTTTAACAATTTGCGTAACATTATCATTATTAAGTAAAGACGTAATAAAATGTTTTATTTTATGTTCGGTGACTATGTTTAAATAGAAGGTTCGAGATTGACAAAATAGATATAACTTTAATTGTATATTGTATATATATACAGGATGATAGATTATAGGTGTATAAGCGTCAAACAGGTGTTTCTTCTTCTCACAATTTAAATTCAATGTTAGATTTCGGTGTAAAATTTAACGAAGAAAGCAAACTGAATCACGGTAAAAAACGATTACATGTAACCAAAATTTTAACTGTGTATATTGCGACTTATAGGCTCCATGGGGAACCTCAGGCGTTTTAAAATCTCGCTAAACTATGCTGTTGTTTGCACTTGACTGAACTACTGCAACTTTTATAGTGTTTCACGGCATTCAGTTGGTTTTAATTTTAAATAAGTGCTTTAATATAAAAATTGTATATCTTACATAGGTGATGGATTGTCCCAGAAAAGGTACGGCAACACTGATATAAGCTCTTGAATAATAAATAAATAAAAATATCCGACTGAAATTATTCGGTATGAATACAAAAGTTTATTGTTTTTTTGCAAAATATTTTGAAATTAAACAAAGATTCTGGTTACTGCGTCAATAGAAATCTAATGCGTCACGGAAAACCTGAATTTCCTGTTAATTTTTCATTTACTTCACACACAAGTCACAACAAACATTTACTTAAATATCACGGTTATAAAAACTGGAATCAGTACGCATATTATGGAAATTTTAGATGACTTTTTGTTTAAATTATATTTTATATGTATGTAGAACTTGTTTTGTGCTTCTTCCTACTTCATTGTTTTCCTTATTGTTTAAGATCGTGATCCCATTGGAGGTTATTTAATTTTACACTTGTGATCATCCGAATTCCATAGGAAAGTGACTCTGTGTTTGGCACTAATCGGTGTAACATAACTCCTGAAGATGCCCCGTGGAGGGGTGAAACACGTGTTGAGTGATTTGGCGGTGGCGGTTGTGTGATTCGCATTGTTTGCCGCATACGCATTTATCAGCGGGCTGGCGGGCGGTGCACTTTATTGCACGACTACCACTGCATGTGCGGAAGTGGCTAAATATTGGTCCTTTTCTTCCATAGGAAAGTGACAGGACATTGAACCGTAGTTGTGTGTGGTCCAACCAGATCCTTCATTTCCTGATAATTTAGTCCGGGTTCATTAGAACAGGGCTTTTGCCTATAGATTTTTTTAACTATAAAGATCTTTGTCCAGCCGTGGAAGTCCTAACGGCTGGATCAGGAAAAACATTAATAAATAGAAACAAATGACAAGATAAACAATGCAATACAAAAATGTATATTAGAACTAATTACAACAGAAATAAATTAAATATGTAAATACTAATATTGAAAATAAGAGAAATAAGAGTAAGAAAAGGACCAATATATAGCTACTTCCGCCATGCAGCATTAGTCGTGCAATAAAGTGCACCGTCTACCAGCCTGCTGATAAATGAGCTTGCGGCAAACAAAGCGAATTACACAACCACCACCGTTAAATCACTGAACACGTGTTTCACCCCTCCACGGGGCATCCTCAGGAGTAATGTTATACCGATTAGTGCCAAACACAGAGTAAGAGAACTGTAATATGTAAGTATAATATGCAATAGTAACTAAAACAGCTGTGATATATGTAAATTATATAAATAAACTAAACTGCAGTAATTGAGGGTGAAAGAAAAAAATATTAGAGCGGAAAAGAAAAATAGACTGAATTATAGAATGAAGAACAGAATGATAGAGATTGTAAATAATGGAAGAAGAGTGAAAATAATAGAATGGAAGTGAAAAATTCAAGAAAGAAAGTAAATTCCTGTTCCCAACAAATAGGGAGTGGAACGAAATGTTCCCTATAACGGAGATCAAAAAAGAGAATAGAGAAGGAGAATATCTCCTTACTAGTGAGAAAAGAGTGTAGCCGGACCTTCTTGTAGTTCTGCAAAAAGGTAATAGAAAAAACAAGCAAGCATATAAGCAAGCATTTCTAATATCACAAAAATGTAAACTAAGTGCGATATAGGTAGTAAAAAAATAAGAATAGATAAATTGTTAAACAAATGATTTAAATGAGAAACGTAAAATTGCAGAACTCTGGGGAAAAGGTGAAGAAATTAGGGCGATGTATGAAAGGAATGTATGGAAAGGAATGAAAAATATTGTGAAGGAAATTAGAGGAAATAATGAGACATTAACTAAATTAATGTAAAAAATTATAATGTAAATAAACACCCTGCCTATCGATGATAGGAGTTGAACGAGAGATTCCGACTGTCAGAATATTCAGAGTTAGATTCGTTTTATTTTGCCGTCACTGAATCAATTTATTGGTGACCAAAGAGTTCGTTGGACTTACAAATTATTCTAGCTGCCATTTTTAGGTAAATCTATTTATTTACAAGGATGGCTACAATATAAATTGTTTTAACAATTTGGGTCGTACTGCCCAAAGGTTAATAAGTCCAGTTAAGTCAATCTAAGTTGACCGGTGGTTAGGTTAAGTTATTTCTGTACGCATTTAGGTGGAGGCTCACCTTCTAAGTCACTACCAACAAAGCACGTATTTGTTCCTTTTTTGAATAGGTCAAGATGTACGCGATAAGCCGGTAGAGACGAGTTACCATCTGACAACGTATCTGTTCCTTCTAGACAGTGTTATAGAGGCGGTGTATTTAAATTTATAGAGAAACTATTTATAATTTACAACTACGACTCTGAACGACAGTGACCACATATGAAGTCCGTTGGGCGAAGTCAAGTCGGCGTTCGAATTCGTAATTCAAATTTAAAATTCGATTTTAATTTGAAAGCTCAAGAATAATTTACCATTAAGAGGTAATATTTGAACGTTACACAAAAGTATCAATTTAGTTATTTCAATTGGCCCATAATAACCAGAAGCAATTTCGGAACCGGAAGACTTCGCCATGATAGAATAACAATGATTATATATAATTTCAAGCGTTAATATTTATAATGAACATGCACAACCTTCGTATAAGTTTATTGATAGACGCAAATTATAAGGTTTAGATTTTATGTACAGTTAAATTTGAAAAAAGTCAAAAATAATAAAAATCACTTATAAGTGAACATCGTTACGTAAGCCTTCATCGTCAACCGTAATGTGTGATGAGTTCCGTAGTACAACTTTATAATCGAATGTAATCCGTCATTGCGTATTGGCTAATTGAATCAGCAGTGGTTAGTTGCAGAAAAGAATGAAAGAGAACAATATCGTCATGCTGATTGAAAACGAAAAAAGACGTAACATCTTCTTAGAGTACTGCAAAAAGGTTATATATAACGTAATTAAAAGAAATAAGGGTCTGATAAGAGTAGAACGAGGTATAAATTGAGAGACTATGGAATATAGTAATAAAATATGAAAATACGTAAAGTAAAAACTGGATTGCAAAAGTAAACAAAAAAGTAGTATTCTGAAGGGGAGGTGAAATAAGGAAGACTACATAAAAAATAGAAAATAAAGCATGAAAAGGAATGATAGATTATGTGACGAATAAATGAAAGATGTGTGAAAGATATTGTTAAGTACAATAATACCTTTGTAAGTAAAATAATGTGCCTGTGACTAAGAGAGGGATGTATGAGAAAATATAAAAAAGTCTTAAAAGCCTGAAGGTTCTGGAATGGAGACAACTTACAAGCAAAGAGAGAGATGGACGTCTTCCCATAAAGTTGCATGTCGCTTCCGAGTGGTCTTATTGGAAATATATGAAGACGCCTATGCCCAACAGTGGATGTCCACTGTGAGATGGTTAAGAAATTTGTCCGTGAACTGTAAAAGTTTATTACCCAAAAAACTCGAAGCACCATGTTACGAATTAATATACTAATATGATATTGGAGCAACATTTTTAATCCAAGGTCCGCGACACCGGATCTCTTTACCAATAAAGTGACCATGTTCGGACTTTTACACTTGACATTGGCATGACGCAACCGTTTGGCAACATCGAACATTGTGTAAACCAGGGCTTCTCAACTATTCGGGCCGCATGCAATATTTATATTAAAAAGAAAATGGTATAAAAAAGATTTTTTATGACTGACCTACATACTTAATAAAATAAAAAAAATCCATTTTTTGTTTATAAATTAAATAAAGAACATAATTTGTGATCAAACAGTAAGGTGAAATTGACATTTAAAATACCGAATATTAGGAAGACAGGTAATTTTTTTTCTCTTTTCTTTGGTAGGACTATGTGTAACATTCACCAAGCGTAAATTAGTCATTTTAAAGGATGTTTTAATATGTATTAATTTATTTATAAAATGATGTTTTTGATAGCGTCAAGTTTGAATTGATACTAAAATCACACAATTTTTTCAGGAAAAAAGTGTCCAAAACTCGTCTGATATCGTTCCGCTACCACAGTATTCGCCTAATTTGGCTCCGTGCGACTTTTGGTTATTTTACAAACAAAGGGCCATTGCAAGGCCATTGGAAGACGTTCTTGAAGGCTATATCGGATAAAGACTATCCCGGATATTTCGAGGACTGGAAAAGGCTTTGGTAAAAGTGCGTTTTATCGTACGCGGATTACTTTGAAGGGGATAAAATTGATTTGAATAAATAAAAATTCACATTTTATTAACAAATTCACCTTAACTTTTGATCACAGTATTGTATCAATACACAATTGAAAATAAAAATTAATTTTTTACTGTAAAAAGTGAATCATTTGGTCTCGACGTAGGACTCAACTAATTTCTTTCATTTATAAACTTTATAATACTTTATGAAGTATTCTTATATATAAACTGCATTTAACAGTGTGGCTTGCATTTGAAATTTTGTGGCAATGATCTAAAAAATCCGTTTTTTAATAAGTCTAATCGTTGCCTGTTCCCGTTTTCCAAACACTTAAAGTATTTATTTATTTAATTTCGGACTGCTCATTCACTTTTTCCATCCAATTTAGTAAATAAAAGGCAAAGTTTTTTTAGCGGCCCGGTAGCTAAGAATCCATGAGATGTATAAACACAGCAGTATATTTGAAAGTAAAACTCGCGATACGCATTACCGTATTTGCTTAATTTTAAATAATAACATCGTCGTTTATTCGCAAGGGATATAAAACGTATCGACAACTTTATTATATTTATGTGAAATCGAATAAAATAAATAAGCATTTAATAATATATTTATATTGACATATATATTATATAGTAGAGAATGCAGTTCAGCTTTGAGTAAAAAGAGAACATCTTGTTGTTAAGTATCGTCATCACCGATCACTATGTGATGAAATTTGCGCTAGTGAAACAATAATGTAGAATCGGAAATAGGTTCATTATTTCAGAAGTAACCTCATTTCCAACCGGTGTTGTTAGAAATTGTGGGAAAGATTTATGTCCAACAGTGAACGTCTTACGACTGAATCAATGATAACAATGATAATGAAATTAATATTAAAAATAAATTGACGAAAAGATCTTATTATTCAATAAACGAATATTTAAATGGTAAGAATCCTTGGCAGTGATGTCGCCTGATTATTTTGATTTAGGCTATACCTGATAAAGTGTATATGTATATATCTTTGTTAAAGTTTTTAAAAAGATGTTTTGTTGTGGAGTTTCTTTCTGCTTCTTCTCTACAACTATAACACCTTGCGAAGCGGAGTTGAGTCAAAAATAAAAGAGATTAAGAAATATATATAGATAATAAGTTGACAATCAATATTTCTGTTAAAAGTTTCGATTTTGAATAAAGGTATTATCTTTATATGTAGAACGATTCTTCTGTCAACTGTGTCAACCTAAAGTACTTTTTCGTGGTAATCAGACTGTCTTCTCTTGTTTCTTCGGGATGGTTTCCACAACCAAGCGGCATTGCACTTGTTTTGTGTCCGGGTTCATACTTCATGGGGTAATCAGGCTGCCTTTGTTCTGTGTGTAATTTGGGAAATCCTCAGTTTTAACTGATTAAGAATTGATCCGTGGTTGCGGTTATGTCTGATATCAACTGTACAAAACATTTTACCTCCCGTCAAGATTAAGCCTGCAAACAAAAAAAGTGATTCAACAGTCTCCTAATATAAGTGCGCAGTACTTTTGTATTTAGTTGTACATTTTTTATCAGCTGTCACTTTACAAGATGTAATCGTAAGCAACCATTATATAGGTGTGTTTTTTTCAATGATTTATGAGAAATACAAGTACTATATGGTTTGTTATAAAAAATATTAATACCGCATCAATACACGAATGAAATGATGGAGCAAAATTAAATTATAAATAGAGATAAAATAGAAACTGACGTAACCGGATATATAAGCTATTGTTTTTGGGATAAATCAATAAATATGAAACAAAAATTAAGTAATATTTTATACGTTGGAGAAATTTCAAGTGATTAAAAAATGTGATAATGTAGCGAAGTGTAGTTTAGAAACGAAGATGAGGGAAGAAAGGTGATGCATGGAATACAATTTGTTGATGAAAGATAGAGACTGTAGAGAACGGAAGAAGATTGTAAAATATGAGATTGTGAAGGATGAAAATAGAAAGAGAAATAAAATGATAAAATGAAAAAAAATAGTTTACCCGAGTGTTACCGTCTCTGTCCCACATATGATAGAAAGAGACGAAAGGTTCTCGAAAAGGGGTGTGAAAAAATAAAAAAGTATTCTTAGTGGAAATTTCATTTCAGCTATAATAGGGTTGAATGAAATGTCAAAGAAAATAAAACTGATGGAAGTTGAGGCTAAAAGATTCTTTACTAATCACGAGGTGGTAGAAACGGCATGGGAAATCCCCCCACTAGAGGAACAGACGGAAAAGGCTATCGTGGTGGGAGCTAACGGATGTGGGCAACGCAGGAACGGGCATCTTGCTGTGGGCTTCTATCGGTTGAAAAGAAGAAGAATGACGATATAAAAATGTAATAGTCTTATTACTTAAGTGTCAATTAAGTAAATATTTAATTAAAGTTAGTATACTATACACTTTATAGGTTCTAGCTTATTTACGACTTATGATCCATCTGTAGATATTTTTATTAATTTACTAATACACCAATACCTCGCTTTGCGTCGTTTCGTTTTCCATTTTTTTTTCGAAGTTACGTCGCTGCTTAATTAGTACTAATTTTTACTGTGCGTCGTTAGATTTTCGAGGTTCCGTTGTTTTGGGTTCGAGTCTTTAATTTTTTTTGAAATTTTCTTTTTTTCTAAAAGATGGTAACACTTTTGTTTCTTATTGCGCCATGCCATCAAAACTCGGGGATTCCCTTTCTAACTAAAAATCAACGCAATTTTAATACAGTTTCATTTTCACTTCGTTTTGCTAATTTTAGAGTTCAGTTTCAATTACGTAGTGTGTTGTAATGAACTGTGTTGTGATTTTTTTTAAAAGAGAATAATAAATTTAAATAAATTTTAACGTTTTGTTTCTGGTTACAAAAAAGGTAAATATTATTCCAATTTATTTATTGGCAGAGTTACATTATTTTTGTTTTTTAAATGTTTACTTACTTTGTTCAATTTGCTTTTTAAAAGTAGTATTTTCGTGACCCTGGAACCTATTATCGATATTTACATGGTTTGCTATAAAAAAATTATTTCACTATGCGGCGTTTCAATTTGCGTCGTGTTTTTTTGGAACGTAACCACCACTTCGCAAAGTGAGGTATTGGTGTAATTCTTGTCACGTACTTATTTACCTCTTTACTCTTCTTTTGTTTGTCTTTAGCATTCCTCTACATACTAATTTCCTGCCATACGTCGCCTTTCTTTCTTCACCTCCTTCCTCAAATTTCACAGGTTTAGGTAATTATCATATTTTCTCGCTTTTAATTTTGTTATGCTATACTATTTTGTATTGATGGGATCAGATAACGCTAACCAAGAACACCGTCCTTGCTCGAAGAACTGTAGCCGTTGGCCGTCGTGCAACCGGTAGCCGTTGGGGCCGAAGGGTTTTCGAGCGGTCACCACGAGCAAGTAGACGCGGCGTGGGCAATCCTCCCACTAGGTGGGCCGACGATATAAATATAGTCGCGGTAAGTCACTGGATGCAGACAAGGCAAGACCGATCATCGTAGTAGTAAGAAAAGGACCAATGTTTAGCCACTTCCGCACATGCAGTGGTAGTCGTGCAACAAAGTGCACCGCCCGCCAGCCCGCTGATAAATGCGCATGCGGCAAACAATGCGAATTACACAACTTTCACCGTCAAATCACTCAACACGTGTTTCACCCCTCCACGGGGCATCTTCAGGAGTTATGTTACCGATTAGTGCCAAACACAGAGTCACTGGCCGATGTGCCCCCCCCTCAATATGGGTATCAAAAAACCGTTTAACTTAAAAGTTTTTTAAATGTATTTATTGATACAAAAGTTGTTTATAAAAGGTACATTCTTTATTTATTCCTTTAAATCAATTGAATTCCCTTCAAAGTAATCCCTGTCCGATAAAATGTACTTTTTACCACGATTTTCAGGTATATCCTTCGGAGCATTCTATGATTTGGTTTTTATCTCCTCCATCATGTAAAAACGACGTCCCCGCATTAGTCTTATGCTAGCTGAATATCTAGACGTCACACGAAGACATCCATATAAATGCTAAATTATAATTAACAAACTTATGTTTTTCATAAATCAAAACCGCAACCTTATATTTCAATTCGCATTTCTTAACTTCCAAGCTACCAATCTAAGGTCAATCAAGTTCATGCAACAAATTTTATACTTGATTTTTGCGTCTTAACCGTATCTATATATTTTATTCAACTGTCATATGTGACGTTAATGTTTAAGTTTAATTTATTCGTATCCAAATCTTGCCTGGTGGTATACCTTCGTAGAGGAACGCAAGATAATAATTCAATATTTATTATCGTAAAACCAACTGGCTGTATATTAATCAAAATGACTAAAACCAGTTGGTGTCGTTGAGCCCGTCCTTAATATAGATTTGCATAATCATGATAATTATAGTTTTTCAATCTGGAATGCCTTCGGCTACTTTACAATCTGATTGAAGTCTAAATCACTATGAATAGCTTGATATATCGGTTCTTTCAGCTTTGAATGGATCAAGTGTGACTCATGCATGATCCATCCAAAGGAATTCTACCTGAATATATGTTATCAAAGTACTCTTGGTGGACATGGCGGGGATCTTTGAGAAGGACCATGCTTTTACATTTTCCTTCACACGCTAAATACAACAGCTTTTTCATGGTTCAATCATAATATTAATATTATCGAGTCCTAGTTTTATTGGTGTTGTGTAAACATATCAATTGTAATAATGTAAACCTTTGTGTGTTTTATTATATTTTGTATTGATGGTCGCAATAAATAAATGAATGAAAAGCTTTTTTTGGCCCCTGTATTTGGGGATCTCACGTTCCACCATTATTTATGTGGGAACAGGGATTTTATATTTGCACTCTCTTTTATTATTTACTTTCTCTTCTTTCATTCCTCACAATATCTATCTTGCTACTCTTTCATTCCACGATTCTTTCTCTTTTTGTGTCTTCTACTCTAATTAGCTTTTATCCATCCTCGATCACTGCAATTAGGTCTATTTACAATTTGCAATATCACAGATTTTTATTTAATTTTCCTTTTATATTATTATTTAATCTTCTCCTGTAAGAAGCACGGGTAAGGCTGAATGTTTCCGCGAAGACTCCAACTTGATCCATCTAACTGCTTTACTGGACTTTGGATTGGAGCCGTTTAAATCTACCCTGGATGACTACAACCAGATTATATAATAGACGAAGACACCCCTTAATCCTGAGTTCCAAATCTACTGTTTTATTTATGCAAATACAGTGTGATTGGCTTTTTTATTAAAAGGATCTATTAGACATTAGCGTCCGTACCTTTGCTTTTACATTTACGTTTAATATTTCCGAATCCTTTATTGCTCACGTTGTTTAATGTTACAATGTTTACTAAGTTTCTTAAACGATTTACTAAATTAAATCGTAACTTGTTTAAAACTAAGTTAAAGCCATCTAATTATTATGATTCCTTTTTTAAATCATCAGTGTCTTGTGTTTTTGTAACGACGCCCTAATAATGTCCAGTTTTTGCATTTCCACTTCCTCATCCCTTCTCCATATTGGCAACAGGTGGTGCGCCAGTATCTGTGCGGCGGTTGTCGTATTCACATCGATGAATCTTGCGATCGCATCTTGAGTCTCGTCCGTGTAATAAACGCACGAGTTCCTGTGACGTGATATTGCCATCACAGCGTGATGGTATTATACACCCCGAATTTAAAGCTCATTTGTCATTATTTCCAATCATCCTGTATAAAGCGATCACACTGAGATATGTTACATTAAACTGTTCTATCGGAATGCAAAAGGCCAATGACTTCTGGTAATACAAAATCTGGAAAAACCGTTACAATAAATATTAAATATTACTATGTAGTACTCCGGATTTCAAAAACTCTATTTCTATTATATCATGATAACGTTAATTATTTCTGAAAACATAGATTTTTTGATTAGTAACATATATTAATTGATACAAAATGAGCTATAAATTTACCTCTTTATTGCTTTTACACCTGTTATAAATCAACCTATATAATATAGGACGTGCTCCAAAACCTTAAATATTTTTACATATTTCTATTCATCATCCCAGATAGGTTGTAAGTTAAGCACCAATGGGTTAGTTATAGGCCAATAAATAATGAATTATTAGTTCTCTTTGCTCTTTAGATTTTTATATAGGATTTTATGTACAAGGTCAAAATGTACACATTCTTGTTTAACATAAAAAAGCAACATTTTTGGGTTAAATCTGAGAGTTGATGTCGTTTTATTATTTTGCGTTCCTCCCACACAAATTGCGATTTTATTAATACGATATCTAATTCAATATTATTTCAGAGAGGCATCAGGAAGTGATGTTGGAATTCCAATTATGGTAAATGACGTCAGTTTGTTATGCGCGAAGATATAGCGTTAGAGTTTTTTTACTAAGTTAACATACTTGTTTCAAATTATTTTTTTTTTTGATAAATCGTATCATAATAACATTTGATTTTGAGTAGAGCTTTGTAGGATCTATAGTGTCCACTATAGATCGATGTTGAAACGTAGAACCACTTTAAATTTTTATTAGAGTACCCTCAAGTTTATTTTCAGCTAAGTAAGACTTATCAAGAGCTTAGATAGAAAATAAGAAAGAGATGCGAAAACCAAGTAACGAAATACTATAATAAATAGAGGCATGATTTTGAATTAAACATTAACGAATAATGGGGAAAGTACAATATTGTTTGGCAAAGATAAAATGTTTTTGAAAGCTCGAAGAGTACGTAAATCAAATTTTTCATAAAAATAACAAAGGCTAAAAGGTAATAGAATTTAAATATGGTATACAAAGTAAATATGAATCAATTTAAATATCTGTTATGTACGCATTTATAAACTAATTGAGAGTTGGCCAAAACGCTTCAACTTTTATCTGGACTTAAGTAGATTTTCATTTAGTGAAACTTAATCCCGTATCAATTACTACACCGAGATTTAGGTGATCACTCAGATCTGGTTAGGACTAACTTTTCTTTCATAGCTGTAATTTAAATGGTTAGTAACGATATCTATTTAGTATAGAACCTTCATATCTTATTCCTTGTGAGTAGGAATGTCGTCAATATTTAGTTTTAAAGGTTAGTGGGAAGTTCGTGAAACTTTTACTTTGTTGACCTTAGTCATGGGTTAACAGCGAGGTTAGATATACGGATATTACAATAATATTGAATAATGAATGAAGGTCATCTGAAAGCGCTGAATACAGGAAGTTTCCGATTGGTTTTACTATAAATCTATGTATAACTTATATCCAGTGAGCGTCCTACGGTTGATTAGATGATGATATTGATGATGAAGGAATACTAATCGATGTCTTGTCTTATTTCACTGGACTGGTTACTGTAACCAAGCAGCTTCGCTTTATTTGCGGAGAACTAACTCCTCGAGAAATTCCTGGTGACCCTTGTCGCCAGTGATCTTGGGGATGTATCCTGATGAACCGAAGTGGAAGGTCCTTCAGAATACTACTCCCCATACACTGGAGACTTGTATAGTCTTGTCTTTTTTCCAGGTTTTCCTGTCTTTGCAGTCTTTTTTTTCTTTAGAAGATCTAGTGTTTTAGTTCAGTCTTGCTGTACAGAGGACTGTCTATAACACTTTAAGTGAACAGATGTTTGTTAAGAAAGTTTCTAAGTGGAACTACTCTGGCCGCTGTTGTATCATCATATATAATATAAATATTAAAGCTAGAATAAGTATAACATAAATAGAAATTAGGAATAATTAAGATATAAAGCTAATGTTAATTTTATGTAATAATAAAAAAGAAGTAAAACAAAAAGAAACAAACTATACAATCATGCTAAATACCATGTTTTATACTTTTAGATAACATGCATACAAAATTATGACATTAAAATTAAAATCCACCTGAAATAATGATAATAGCTAGAGTTAAGTAATTTGAACGAAAATAACTGTAAACGAGGTAGTGCCAGGTCTTTAGAGGTTATGGTGAGTATTTAAAAAAAAGATACAGTCGCAACAGGCGGTGCTGGTTGGAGGGCCAACAGTTTATTTATTTATTTACATTTTCTTGTACACCATAGACAATAACTAGGAAAAAAAGAACACGAGAAACAATTCATATAGAGATACAAGAGGCGGTCTTATCGCTCGATCGCTAGACGATCTCTACCAGACAACCTTTGGATGGAGATGAGATACAGGACAGAGCAGTTAAGAGTGTACGTAAAAAACAAATACATACATTACTACACGCACACACGCACACACACACACACACACACACACACACACACACATATATATATATATATGTATATATATATATATATATATATATACGTGGAAAAGGTATTACATAAATGCAAATAAATAACAAATACTACACGATATCCTATTTTAGATGTAAAGGAAGTGCTGCTTTACCAGTTTTAGTAATCGTTTATGTAGTCTAGTACATATTTGTAATACATGTTCAATGTTTTAACTCCAATTGCTCTTCGACATGAGAGATCTTACCTTACCAATTGCATATTTAATAGGTTGCGCGTGTTAATTGACTTATAATAAAAACTAACAAGTTTAGGCAACTGAAACTCATTGTAAAAAATACAATATCCAATAGATTCAGGCGTTACATTGCGGAAGTCCATCCTAAATAAGAAAGGGATTAATATATAGCTACTTCCGCTATGCAGCAATAGTCGTGCAATGAAGTACACCGCCCGCCAGTCCGCTGATAAATGCGCGCGCGGTAAACAATGCGAAACAACTAACACCGTTAATTCACTCAACACGTGTTTCACCCCTCCACGGGGCATCCTCAGGAGTAATGTTACACCGACCAGTGCCAAACACCGAGTGCAAAAATATAATATCCAATCTAGTTTTGACATAATTAATATTTATAACGTATTTATTGTACTTTAATGGTTTTTTTAACCTTTAAACTTAAAAGTTAACCGTTAAGTTAAACCGGTATAATACTGATTATACTGTTGATTGGCTTCTCGCTAACGAAGTTAAGCTTTGGTAACATGACAACTAATTATTATACCACTGATCACTGATCATAAAGAATGCGGTAGTTATATTTATCAGATAACAAATTTTAATCAAAGGTCGTTTAAAATTGGATATGGACCTCCCTAAAAGCCTTCCAGCAGAGCATTCAGAGAGGACAGAGAGTATAGAGCATTTGGAGACAGCACACTGGATGTAAAGAACGGTTAGCTAAGGATGAGAAGCCTACCATAAGCGGCCGGCTCTCCGAAAACCAGCTTCGTCTGTTGCGACTACATCTCATGAGATTTTTACTGGTCATTGTCTTCTCAATAAACATCTGTTTGCTTTTATGGCCCTCGTTTTCAGACTCGTTTACCATAATCTTATAGCTATAGCAGGGACTTTTTGTGCAATATTTTGTCCATTTAGTTTTTATTAGCATTCTCTCCTCACGTCCTTCACAATTTGCATTATATCCTCTTTCAAACATTACATTTTCTTACATTCTCTTTTCTTTCATTCATAAATCGTTTTAAAATCGCCTCTCTTTCTTCGTTAGTTTTACAATTTTCTCAGTTAGTTTTACTATTTTGTGGCAAATTTTTAAAAATATGTTGCACGTGTTTTGTTTCTTACATGGAAGGCGATGGTTCCGATTTTGATTTTCTTCAACCTCCACTTTGGATTCCCACCATCTGTTTACTTTAGATGTTACAGACTGTCCTCTGTGCACTGCAATCCTGGAAAAGAACGAGATTGCTGTTCAAGAAATACTTCAGTGTAAAGGGATAGCATTCTAAAGGACTGTCCACCTTGGTTCACCGGTGCGTCTCCGAGATAGTCCGAGATATCAAGGGTCTAGTGGGATTTTTCAAAAGGTTGGTTCGCCGCATAAAAAGCGAAATTGCTTGGTTGCAATAACCAGATCATTGAAACACATTAAAAGGAACAAGTTGGCAAAAAAGTCTAGAAGAATATACAAAATAGATATTTAAGTCTGTGGTAAATGTAGCATGATAATTTAAATGTAAAAATTAAATTATTAATGAATGTCAGAATAAAGAAAACAAAGGAAAAAAAGAGAATCGAAACGAAATGTAAACCTATATTATTCTGGAGGGAAGACGACGAAAGTGAGGCGATGAATAAGAGGATTAGGAAAAAATAATGTAACAAAATAATTTCTAAATAATTAAAAATGACTTTGAGAAGAAGAAAAGAAGAGAAAGTAAATAAATAATATGAAAATATAATATAAATAATATGATGACAAAAAATATAGACGATGAGATTGTAAAAATATTCCCTGTGTGTTAGGTACAAAAGCCCCCAGAAAAGACCATTGCAAAAGACAAGACATCGATTTACATTCATTCATCATTAATATAATCATCAATTCAAACATAGCACCCTCACTGGATATGCGCTTCCTTTATAGATTTCTAGTAAGACTGGTCGAAAGGTACCTGTTTCCCGCGTCTTCCAACCATTTTAACAAAGGCGTATGTCTACCTTGGTACCTTGGGAGTGAACGTCTTTCGCTACACTTACCAATCAGTGGATGGAGATACTCCAGAACCAATGGCTCGTCTAACAACTGTCAGGTTGCTTAGCTCAAATTGATAGACCACGTTTAATTTCCATAAGTCATCATTGATAACATTAGTCGTTGATCTTTGTTGATTTTGGGTAATTACAATTTTTGAACACGAAGATTTTTGATCAATTTGTGTTGCCGATGATGACATACGGATCCTAAACGTGGTCTCTTACGATGGGACACATAAAAAGACATGAGGTCACCAAAAGAGCAATGGAAAGGAGTATACTTGGAATTTCACTGCGAAGTAGAAGAAAATAAGGAGAATCGTAGAAGAACTAACACCAGTGACATTGCTCGAAGAATTGCTCGCCTGAATCACGAGTCGGTGGAGGGGTAGGCCCCCTACTAAGTTTAAGCGGCGCAGGATAGGTCATCGTAGGGATCTTTGATGGAGGTTTATGCCTTACAGTGGATATCCATCGTCTTAAAAGAAGAACTAGAAGAAGAATTACAATTTTACTGATTATATCTATAATGGAACTTGGAAATGAAAACAATTCGAAAACTTTATCCCAACCTCTTATACCAACGTGGTATGAAGCGAAGCATGCTGTTAATCCAAAATAATGTGCATGATAAAATTGCAACCTCAAAAGAACTTTGCAAAAAAGTAACACAATTTTACTCTTTTGGATCGGATTCTCACTGCTGTCCGAATGTAATTTGTAAATTTCACGGATTCGTAGCATCGCTGTGCAGAAGGAGCGTAAAACCCATCGATCATACCCGTTCCAAAAACGACCCGCAAGTTTGTTGATAGAGTAATTTGTAATAGAGATTAAGTAAACAATATCGACACAATAGATCCTTTTGGTTTCCATGTCAAGAATAACTGACCACAGGGTCCGAGCTGCGGTCATTTAACTGTGAGTTTAACGATAACAGTTGTGTCAAGTGAGAGGCGGCATCCTTGGATTCGCCTTATTGCTTTGGGATAATTTTTCGCAACGTTCCAATCCTTTCAAATGTCGAAATTTTAATTCCGGTTGAATTACCTAAGTTGTAATCCGATACAATCATAATGTTAGCATTTTCTCGGTAATTGCTTACAATACGTTCCCACGAGAAAGGCGAAATAACCAACTATCAGTATATAACGGTTTATAGGTCTTACGTAAACATAAGGTTTTCAAAGTATACATTCATTCATTGATACCAACTGATTGATACTTCTTGAACTACCTGCATCCAGTGACTTCCTGTAACCTTCGTTATGTAGTCTTCCTAGAAGAGAAACTACACCACTTCTATCAGCTCGTGGTCGCCACTCCATAATCTGTCAGCACCAACTGTCGATGGATAAAGTACGACCTTTGGTCGGTGACTTTGTTTCTTCTTCAGATCTCGTCATTTCTGATTTGATCTTAAACAAAAACTCCATGTTTAACCCTAATTAAAAGAGTTTTAACAGTAGAGATAAATCTTTAGTCTACCTTACTCTACTAACTCGCAGTATATTCTTCTGTTCAGTCAATGGACGCCCACTGCAAGGTAAAAGCCTCCACCAAAAATAGCCACGATGACCGGTTCAATACTGCCTGCATTGAGTGACTTCCCACGATCTTATACCATGTGGTCGGTTCACTTAGCAGAGGGTTTACCCACGCCGTGTTTCCACCTGTTTTTTTTTTTGCTTTTTCACTGATGATGTTAGTGCTGTTAGCCCTAAGGATTTAATAGCTTCGTTGGTACTGAGTTCACAGAGCGGAAGGGTCTGTGAACTAGATTTGACTTCTCGAGCGATGTGCCTCGTTCAATGTCACTTTAGACGAGCAATTCTTCGAGCTACATGGGTGATCTTGGTTCTTTCGTGGTTCTCTTTATTTCTGATTCTATGTCGCAGCTAAACTCCTACCAATATTCTTCTCTATAGCTCTCTGGGTGACCTTGGGCCTTCTTATAAGGCCATTTGTCAGTAACCATGTTTTGGATCTGTATATCATCACCGGCAACATACATTGGTCAAAGACGTACGTCTTCAGACATTGCGGTATTGTAGAGCTTTTAAAGTACAGTTGCACTAAATTTGAAGTGTTTTAAGCTTTTGATTCGCTTAGATGCTTGGTCAAATAAGACTTCTGATTGTGCTGTCTCTAATACGTGTTTTATATTCAGTCTTAAAGGTAGACTAAAACCTCAAATAGTACAGCTCCTATTATCAGATATAAAAGTATTACTATTTACTATCACTGGGCGGGGTATGTTGCTCGCGAAGCCTACAGCCGTTAGGGGTCAAAGGTTCTCTAGTTGTGACCATCGGACAACAGACGTGATGTGGGTAAGTCAAACAGGTGGACCTATGTATAGTCTAAGTTGCAGGAAGTCGTTGGAAGCGAGAAATCTAAGAACATCATCGTCATCATAGCGATCATTTTTCCTTTTTGATGGCACCCGTTATTGGGGGCCTTTCGTTCTCCTATCTTTTTTTAGGGACATGGATGTATTTCTTTACGGAAGGCCATCTTAAGTAAGAAAAAGACCAATCATGAAGGTGAAATCATGTGCGGAAGTGGCTAAATATTGGTCTTTTCTTACTTATGGATGTGTTTTACAGTGATTTTTTTTTTCAAAAACTTTCTTGTTTTCATCCTCTCTCTCATTCTTTGCAATTTATTTCTTCCTTCTTTTATACTTCATATTTTAATTTTTTACATATACTATTAATTATTTTTATTTTTGTTACCTTCAATTTTTATATTTTGTGTTTTTTTTACATAAAAACATTTCATTTTATTTTTATAGTGACTCAATGTATAACAATATTTACCAAAGTCCACTTATTACTTTGTAATAAAACCATAAGAAAGCGTGGCGGCTCTCTTCTTCCAAAAGGAAAGAATTCCTGCCGCATGTAACGATCTTACCCATTTCCCTTTCACAAGTCACTCTAAACCCTTCATACACGTGACAGCAAGTGATTGTGTGCACCACGATCTGGTCCACTGCTGGGCATAGATGCACGAGGGTCTGCTTGTGAGCTTATGCAGGTACTCAAGACGATCTTTAAGAGATGCCTATGCCTTGCAGTGGGTGTTAGCCCTGAGATTAGTGGTGGAAGAAAGTCATATAACGATTCTGTTGAGAAGGGAAAACCCTTTCTGGTACATATTGTAAGAAGGCGTCTGACGTCATTACGAAGCTGTTCAATACAGTTGTGAGTTACTGTTGCCTCAAGTTCTACAACATGTCTCTGTCTTCGATGCATTGTTTGGATTTTTTTGGGTTAATCATTTTGTGTTTTTTTTTATTAATTCTAATTTGTATGTCTAGTGTGTTTTTTTTACAATATTTATTTTTCGCTTAAACTAAACGTAGACAGTTGGGAGAGGGTTGCCGCTATTTGATACGGATCTTTCTTCTCCCAGCTGCGGGTCACGACAGCGTTTTATTTAAAATTTTGTTTATGGGTAAATAGCTAAAATTTATGTATATGTAAACATGAATTAATTTATACTTTATTTTATTTGAAGTTGCTGCCTAAACGCTACAGACAATTGCCTTGAGGTTTAAGACAATATGCCGGGCTAACTCATCAAAAGATTCTGCGGTTGATTTTCCTGAGGAGGTCCGGTAAGTTGAACGGAGGTATATCATGGTTTTGGCATAAGGTCTTGTGATTATGTCTTTTAGATTCGAATCCGGAATAGTGTCTGAGTAAGTGTTGAATAGTCTGTACTGTGGAGCCGTCACATGGGTAAGCATCGTTTTTGATTTTTTAAAACGGTGTGGGTATTACAAGATTCGTGCCTGCTTAGTTGTATGAAATGGAAATATATCTTGATGAGTTTGCACAGACAGAGCACCTACAATTAATGGATCGGTGTGATAAAAGGCGGAGTCAAAATAGCGACATGATATCTTTTTAAAAAATTGGTCCAAGGTAGTTAAGTTCAGTTCTAAATGAAGGTTTAAAATGTTCACCCACCACGGAGCGCACGTGGGTCGTGGCTATAATATATATACGTGACTACTTTTACTTAGCCTTTAGTACGATGAGATTTTTAAAAAGCTTTGTTTTATTATTCCAATTAAATTAATTACGTAACTAGCTTGTATATTTCTATAGAAATAATTATTTAGTCCATTCAAAATAAAGAGTCTTGCAACTAATTTATGTTTAAAAGGTAAAACTCAGTACGATGAACTCACTTATGATGACAGCAGTTTTTGTATAGTCATTCATATTAACAAGTGTATGCCTAATCTCATGAAAAATAAATTATGGTTACTTACCCTCCTAAGGCGTTAATTCAAGACAAAGTAACAGAACCGTTACGGCCCACAGGCGTGAATTCATGCCCAAGTGGCGTTTGATTTTTTTCACTTTTTAATAAGATAATAAAGCCTATATTTCTTACTAGATTACGATTGCAAGTATTGGGGGCCCGGAAAGTAATGTCGTTTATATATAATATTTTTCAAAAATCCGATTGATTTTTACCGTTATGGCACTGATTTGTATACAAGATGGAAAAAGGTTATTGTAAACGAAGCGAATATATTGTTGATTAGAAATAAAAATTTGTTAAAAATGCTGTCTTGTGAATTTAATTTAAGAAAGCGACATTTCTTTCCGGTCCCCCTAATACTAAATCTTATATTTAAATTTTTCTAGAATATTTTTATTAAATATATATATATAAATTTCTGACCTCAATTACCACGCGCGGAATGACGAAATGGTTGCAAATTTTAGGCGACAAAGGATTATTTTGTAAGAGGATCATCAAGGGTTGATTTAAAATAATACATTTATGTACATAAAAATTTTAACTCAAAATATAGGCGTACAAATAAGAATAATTTATAATAGCGCCATCTAGTATTTACTACACGCACTAGTACTATCAGTGGCGATATACTTGACTAAATAAATTAGGTAAATTTCGCTAGATGTCGCTTTTAACAATGTCATTGGGATTAAGCTGATATTTAAAATTTTCGTATTATCTTTTGTCTCCGCTGAAATATTTATTGATTTTATTCCTTTCGGACATCACATAGTCATCGCTATGTATATGTCCCTGTTGTCAATAATGAGTCTAAGACCTGCAACGTGTATAATTATGGTATCTTAGAAAAATCGATAACAAGAAAATAAAATCTTTGAAATGAAATACAATATTTTTACAACGACGTTTCACTCTTGAACGTTTATAGTTACAAGATGATTTATTCATATAATTATTTGGTTGGTAAACTAATCATAACAAACAAAATTTCTTAATCTTTGAAACATATCAGTAATTGTTTATAAACAGTATACAAGTCTATTTTACAAAATAGTCCCTTGATATTACTAAAAAATGTTATATTTTGGACAAGTGACAACATAAGCCGAGTTCCTCTCGTGAGGTCCTGTTCACTTTACGGCTCTCCCAATACGGTAAAATAATCGACCCGAGTCTAGACTTCTCTTGGAGTCGTCTACCTTAGTTACCTTAAAAGAGGCTTTAGGGAAGGCGCCTACTCCGCCCTGCCACCACAAGCCTGTGGAATCTGCAAATGCCATTTGTTGAGCAGGAAATAACCTAAAAAAATTTTTTCTTTGCATTTTGCGTGTTTTAATATTCATACTAGTTTATTTATATTTTAATAGTTAAAATGCCTTTGTTCCAATCATACTTTAAAACGTTTTATTTAGTAATATATTAATATAAGAAATACATAACTTTAGAATACTTAGACGTTCTCTTTTAAAGGTTATTTCGTAACAATAAAAACCGATTTTTTTAAAAAAAAAATATGCCTCCAAATTCCGTTAAGATATTCTCGGAAGGATAGTCATATATATTATTATATGTACTTTATAATATATATATATATATATATAGTAATTTTTATATACATTCGGTATATATTATTTAATAGGTATTAAACTTTTTTCTATATCAATATTTATGCAATAGGTTATTTCTGCACCACTCTGGTTGGAATTGTAATTATTGATCAATTTATTAGGGGGCCCGAAAGTAATGTTAGCAATGGGAACGAGTAAGCCATTCTTTGATTGAAAAGTATCCGGACATCGGTTACGGTCACAGGAAACAAATGTAACTTAGATATCTAATATGTAAAATTCTCGTGTCACGGTGTTGGAACTTGAACTCCTCTGAAACGGTTTGACCGATTTTTACCAAATTTTATATGCGTATTTAGTAGGTCTGTGAATCGGCTACTATGTATTTTTCATACCCCTAAGTGATAAGGGTTGTTCACTCTTAAAATTTTTTTTTTTATTTTTTTGGCTAAATTTTTTGTTTTTATTTTTTTATGACACAGCATACAAAAATACATACAACCCTAAATTTTCACCTCTCTACGATCAACCCTTATTTTTAAATTGAAAATTAAAAATATTTTTTTTTCAAAACAACGTTTGCAGGATCAGCTAGTATGTATATAAGAACAATGTTGAAATTTATTAATGAAAGTGTATCGATTGCCCCGTGCTTCGACAAACGCGGGCACGGGTCAGGGGTCGAACGCGGGCCATTAATCTGTCGCCACTTGCCGTGAACAGAGTAATGAGAAATACGGAGACCAGAGACGCCTGTGCAGAAATGACCGTAGAATTAATTGCGCCAGAACTATATATTTGTTAATATATTTCTTTTCTTGTCGAAAAAGGAAAAATAGCCTCTTAAAAAGCAATAACTGCCTAAAATGACATTTTTACCATGGTTTATAATGATTTTATTGTTAGGACACAAATCATCAATAATGCATAATAATATGCAGCACTGCAATACTTTATAAGGTACTATGTAGCTCTGTGCAACACAGTGTAGCGCTGTGCAATATTATACTATACTATGCACTGTGCAGAACTATTGGGTATACATATTAGAGCAGTGCAGTAGTATGCTGCATTATGTTCTACTATGAAATACTACTGCAATGTGCGGTACTACGTAGGACTGTGCAGTGGTATACAGTATTAAGTGGTATTTTATAGCACTTTGCAGCCCTGTGCAGACCTGTGCGTAACATATAGCACTGCGTAGCACTGTGTAATGTTATACTGAACCATACAGCACTGTTCAGAACTATTCTATATATATTTGTTGTAGCACTATGTATGTAGTATACTAGTATGCAGCATTATGTGGTATTATGTAGCAATTTTTAGCACTGTCCAGCGCTGTGCAGAACGGTGTAGTTGTACCTATATATGGCGCTATGCGATATTTTGCAGCTCTTTGTAACACTGTGTAATATTGTGCTGTATTGTGTGGCACTGTGCAGCTCTGTGCAGCACTGTGAGGTACTACGTAGTAATTGACTTGATCCAATAAATAAAACTATTAGATAAAGTGTTTCACGCTAATGTTTATTACAATTAGACGTAAAAAAATAAATACCTTTATTATTGTTAATGGCGTTGCATTCAGGCTGTTTCAAACTGGTCCGTAAATATATAATCATTACATTAAAATCGTCATGACTTTATTTATTTATAAATGTTAGTATTATGAAAGAAATTAAATAAAATTTTTATCTAGAAAATTTACGACTGCTTTCTACGAAGGCACGATTCGAGCGATTCATCATTTTAAGTTAAACTTGCTTAGTCGAGATCTAAGTTGGAGATATCTGGTCCCACCCACACGATTACAAACAGACTTGTGACCTCGCATCTCATAAGAATTTACGACGTGAGGTTCTGTGAGTTTTATGATGTATGATAAGTGCGGTACCTTACTTGAAACTGAAGTACAGTTGACACGCAATGTGTTCAATCAAATAATTTATTACCGTATTGCATCCAATACTAGATATACATTTTTAAATGTATTTATTTCTTATTAGTTTTAAGTTCATGGGTTGAGGACTAGATATATCGATATAAGTATATGTGTATGTATGATTAGGCGTCTTCCTAGGTGGGATACAACATAATTAAAGACGTGGGAAGTCATTAGATATAGACAGCGATGGACCTGTTCTCGTGAGCGTCTGTCAGATAATATTTTTACAAAGAACGAGTTACAGAACCCTCTAAACAATAAACATGGAACCCTAAGATTAAGAAGAGCCGTAAACAAGCTTTACCTTGAAGTTATATATAAATTTTTGTGTAGGGTTCTCGGAATTTCTAACCGAGTACTGTCTCGAACTTACTAGAACCTTCTCCGTAGTATAAATAGGTGTACGTACTCTCGTTATTCTGCAGATCTCCTGGTTTCTTATTCAATTTCGTAGTGAAACTCCGAGCTCTCTCCTTCGCTGTCGAGGTAACCTTGAGCCTTCTTATGAGATCCGTAAGTGACCACGTCTTGGATCTGTATGTCATCACCGGCAATACATATAGGTGAAAGACCTTCATTTTCAAATATTTCCCGAACGTTGTCCATCAGAGTTGCATATATGTGAATGTGTGTGAATATATTCGTGTACAAATTAGAGAGTGATGGTAGTATTAATTTATTATCAATCAATATTAAAACGTTGTATATGAAAATACAGAAATTAGTTTTCGATTGCATTATACCAATTTATCGACAAAGCCAATGATGCTTTCATAAATAATTTGTGGGAAAATGAAGCACGTCATTGTTCATTGACAAACCTATTATATTATGTTCATAAATATCTCTGCTTGTATATTTAGGATTCTTCCTAGGGCCGGTCGGTCTTGGAGGTAATAACAACACACAGTCTGAAGTAGAGTGTGTATACTCATTTAATCTTAGCACATATTTATACCGATCTAAAACTTATTTAAAATGTTTTTTTTTATTAAAACAGTTTAAATAAGTTACTTTAATACTGTTAATAATCATCAGCCAAACATAAGTCGAGAAGTAATATAGAATGCTCTCTTTCACTCGATGTGCACAAAAAATATATTTCTGTGGAATTCCCCTTTTCCATGCGCCGCTGACAATGACGTAATATTGCTGCTATAATAGCGATGTACGTAGAGAATTCCATTTCTGTGAAATTCCCTTTTTTATGCGTCGCTGACGATGACATAAAGTTGCTGCAATAATACCGCTGTAGTTAAAGAATCATATTTCTGTGGAATTCCCCTTTTCGATGCGCCGCTGATAATGACGTAATGTTTCTGCATTAATACCGCTGTAGTTAAAGAATCATATTTCTGTGGAATTCCTCTTTTTGATGCGCCGCTGACAATGCCGTAATGTAGGTCCTACAGGTGTATGACTTTTACATATTTGTAAATATTCCTATTCAAATTAACATATGATTATGTTACTAAACTTTACACTAAGAATCTAGTGGCATTAGTAATAATTGATCTTCAAATAAATAATATAAGGATTTCAAATAAAAAAAGGAGCTTAAGTTATATAAAGGATAAAGTATGTTACATCTTTAGGTCGAGATTTAAACCTACGATCATGTTTAAAATTACCTCACCAAAATAACACGCCGTACTTTTAACATATAGACACCCACTGCTAGGTTTAGGCCTCCCCTATAGATATCTATGGGGAGATATACCATAATCGCCACGCTAGGCAGGCGGTATGGCGATCACAATGTGCTATTATAGTTCCTCTGGAAACTTGTTTGTGAGCAACGGCAATCCTGTATAATCAATGCACAAAGTGTGAAATATTTAAGATTGTATTACAAGAAACGTACCTACGTTCTACCATACCAAGTGTCAGTCCACTACCGCTGAACTACCACTGATCACATAATCTATTTAAGAGATATTAATTGATAACATTACTTGTAAATTGAAGCTAGATCTCTACAATTCCTTCATTCGAGTCATTGCTTGTTTGAATTCAAATTCGAATGAGGACTTGAATTCGTACACCGCTAGTAATGCTACCATTGTATTTGCATATGAGGTTATATCTGAGGAGCAAATAAGTATTACCCGCTATACGCTTATAAATTGCGCTTATCGCTTGTAATAAGAAAAATATTGCAAAAAAATTGCTTCAAATGGTCATTTTGTAAATTAGTCTATTTTAAATGCGATAAAATGGACAGTAGAAGCCTTTTAATCAATGTCTAGTATAAAAAAAAACTATGTCCTTTACAGCATAAACACTTCTGTAACATATCCACAACAATCGCTTTAAGTTATACGGTTTATCGATTCTATAAAAGCTCCTCCAAAATGCTGAACAATCCATCTGCATCGCATGCGTTCTTTCGTTACACGAACCCTCTTGACCGAACACCACATCCAGTTTCAACATGCAACTGAGATCTAGATATGAGGTTTCGTGTTTATAACAGTAAACAATGCATATATACAAAGATGTGCGTTTTTATTTTATTCTATTAATTAAAGGAGAGATATATGTAACCATAACCAAGTTCTAGAATAACTTTGGAGATAAGAAATACTACGGCAGACCTTGACGAAGACAAAGGTCCTAAGAAAACTCTAGATGGAAGCCGCTTCGGTGTTATTGGATATTTATGCCCAGCAGTGGGCGTCTCACCGTTGAAATGACGACGAAGGCAATTGAATAACAAGCTGTACTATCACTAAATATATATATATAAATACAACATTATGTAGGCAGCAATATTAGCTTTGTAAAAATTAGGCAAAGATAATCCAAGGTGGTTCATTAAATCTAGCGTTCTTGTGTCAGCATATATTGGCTTCAGGCTTCAGTTTAACTTGTGCTTAAGTTGGAACTTAATTACTGTCTTCAACAAGCTCAGAGCTAAGCTTAATCTGCATTCATGATTTTGTGTTTGACGATTATATATGTGTATTTAATTCTAGAAATAAATCGAACTAAATAAGCTTTATATGTCTATTTCGTAACTAAAGACAAAGTTTTTATTAACAGCTTAGTCATATTTCATATTTAAGTTTACTATATGTATAAATAATGTAGTAACAATTTCATTTTATGATCGACAGATTTATTTTTCCACTGTATCATCAATATATTTACCATTTCACTACAAAATTAACAGAATTACAATTTCAATATGCCATCAACACATTTACAATTTCACTATATCATCAACAGATTAACAATTTCACTATATCAACAAAAGATTTACAATTTCACTATGCCATCAACACATTTTCAATTACACTGTGCCATCAACACATTTCCAATTTCACTATATCATCAATAGATTTACAATTTCACTATACCTTTAACAGATTTACAATTTCACTATATCATCAATAGATTTACAATTTCACTTCATCATGAATAGATTTACAACTTCACTACATCATCAACAGATTTACAATTTTACTATGCCATCAACACATTTCCAATTTCACTATATCATCAATAGATGTACAATTTCACTATACCTTCAATAGATTTACAATTTCACTATATTAATAGATTTACAATTTCTCAAAATAATCACTAAAATCACTTCGAATCTTTCTCTATATTAAAAACAATTTACAATTTCACGATGTCATCAACACATTTATAATTGCACCAATTTTCCTATGAAATTAATAGAATTCAATGTAAAGAGTATACTGAATGAAGTTTATAGTAAAGGGTTGTATTATCAGTAAGGAAGAATCTTTTTCCATCCTATAGTTGACACCAATGGTAAAGACATAATGAAAATACGGTTAGTTTGGCATTCCTGCACCTAACATTTATAGAAGCCTTGTTTCTCTTTCTCTATAATAAAGTTCTGAGTTAAATATCTACACTCAAAAGTCACTTTTACAAAATTAATCTCTAACGATTTGTAGTTCTTAATTTTATATATACATTATTAAAATTTATATTCTCTACAAACTATCAAGATGCTTGATTTTAATATAATATTAACATTTACCTAAGAGATCGTTCAAAAAATATCGTTTCAAAGTAAAACTAAACCAATGTCAGATATGAATAATATTGTATTTTTTAAATTAGGCATAAAACAAGTGAACACGGAACGTTTTAAAACTGTCGCTTTAGTGGAGTTCGTACAACATACAATGTTTATTTTTTAAACGGAATATGATACGTATTTTTGCGACATTTATGATACAATCTTATGGATAATGTGTCAAAAGTAAGTTTACGTTTGTTTAGACAATTGCGTGAATGTTAAAAATCTTAGTTAAGAAAAGTATATGTCTGTTCAGTAATATCAACTGTCGACTGTTGCACATAGGCTTTGCTCTATTGATTTCTAATAAGATCGGTATAAATTTAATCTATTAACGACATATATATGATTGACATCTAAAAGCCATGGTTATTGTCATTATTTTTTTTCCAAAAAAAATTCATATTTTTTTTGCAAAAAAGAGGCAATTACCTCGGTAGAATTTCCATAAATATTTCCGAGTATCGGCAATTTCATAGAAATTCTCACGACGCGTGCACCAAAGGAGAATCGAATGCGCAACTTGAGATCATAGCTTTAAATATTCACTAAACTACATCTGATCTACTTCTAGCTAAATATTTGTACAATCCGCAATCGGATAGACTTTGCGTTAAACCCCTATTCTGCTCTAACAAGTGCAGTACAGGAATTTCGTAAACTAAAAAAAGACTATGGATCATTATTAAGTACTCTGCCTATAGGCACAGATGCTACTCTATCGATCGCCCTCTCCCTCTCCGTCCTCCGCGTCATTTCCTCTTGCGACAATCCGGCTTTGTCATCAATCAAACGTCACCGCCTCTAATCAATGCCGGCGAGGTATAAACCCACTGGCCTAACAAAGGGATGTAGATACTAACAGTTGACTTCATGCTATAAATGTATTATGACAGGGATTTTATAAGAAAATTTTAGTTTAATAGGATTTCGTTGCTGCATCTTAGCGATAAATCATTTAATAAACTTTTCTTTATTCCTATAACATCGTCGTAACGATATAAAATCTTAGTTATATATAATTTTACATAGACAGTTCGCGTTTTGTTTTATTGCTGTTAAGAGCACTTTTAAATATAATAGTTAAGAAAACAAGGCCTTTTGTATATACGCCTTCTTTTCTTCTTCTTTTTTATCTGTTGGATGCCTAAGATCGTCATCATGACTTGTCTTGCACTGCACGCATTTAATAACTTGCCTCAAACTTAACTATGTCGTCGGTCCCCTAGTGGAGGACCCACCCATACCGCGTCTACTGGATAAGCAATTCTTCGAGCTACGTCTGTGATCTTGGTTCTTTAGCGGATCTCCTCATTTCTTCTACCGGCTCGTGGTCGCCACTATCCTCTCGGCTCCAACAGCCGTGGGTCGCACGAGCGATATGCCCTGCCCACTGCTACTTCAAAAAGCAATTCTTCGAGCTACGTCTGTGATCTTGCTTCTTTAGCGGATCTCCTCATTTCTTCTACCGGCTCGTGGTCGCCACTATCCTCTCAGCTCCAACAGCCACGGGTCGCACGAGCGACATGCCCTGCCCACTGCTACTTCAAAAAGCAATTCTTCGAGCTACGTCTGTGATCTTGCTTCTTTAGCGGATCTCCTCATTTCTTCTACCGGCTCGTGGTCGCCACTATCCTCTCGGCTCCAACAGCCGTGGGTCGCACGAGCGATATGCCCTGCCCACTGCTACTTCAAAAAGCAATTCTTCGAGCTACGTCTGTGATCTTGCTTCTTTTGCGGATCTCCTCATTTCTTCTACCGGCTCATAGTCGCCACTATCCTCTCAGCTCCAACAGCCACGGGTCGCACGAGCGATATGCCCTGCCCACTGCTACTTCAGACGAGCAATTCTTCGGGCTACGTCTGTGATCTTGTTTCTTTTGCGGATCTCCTCATTTCTTCTACCGGCTCGTGGTCGCCACTATCCTTTCGGCTCCAACAGCTATGGGTCACACGAGCGATATGCCCTGCCCACTGCTACTTCAGACGAGCAATTCTTCGAGCTACGTCTGTGATCTTGTTTCTTTTGCGGATCTCCTCATTTCTTCTACCGGCTCGTGGTCGCCACTATCCTCTCGGCTCCAACAGCTATGGGTCACACGAGCGATATGCCCTGCCCACTGCTACTTCAGACGAGCAATTCTTCGGGCTACGTCTGTGATCTTGTTTCTTTTGCGGATCTCCTCATTTCTTCTACCGGCTCGTGGTCGCCACTATCCTTTCGGCTCCAACAGCTATGGGTCACACGAGCGATATGCCCTGCCCACTGCTACTTCAGACGAGCAATTCTTCGGGCTACGTCTGTGATCTTGTTTCTTTTGCGGATCTCCTCATTTCTTCTACCGGCTCGTGGTCGCCACTATCCTTTCGGCTCCAACAGCTATGGGTCACACGAGCGATATGCCCCGCCCACTGCTACTTCAGACAAGCAACTGTTCGGGCTACGTCTGTGATCTTGTTTCTTTTGCGGATCTCCTCATTTCTTCTACCGGCTCATGGTCGCCACTATCCTCTCGGCTCCAACAGCCATGGGTCACACGAGCGATATGCCCTGCCCACTGCTACTTTAGACGAGCAATTCTTCGGGCTACGTCTGTGATCTTGTTTCTTTTGCGGATCTCCTCATTTCTTCTACCGGCTCGTGGTCGCCACTATCCTTTCGGCTCCAACAGCTATGGGTCACACGAGCGATATGCCCTGCCCACTGCTACTTCAGACGAGCAATTCTTCGGGCTACGTCTGTGATCTTGTTTCTTTTGCGGATCTCCTCATTTCTTCTACCGGCTCGTGGTCGCCACTATCCTTTCGGCTCCAACAGCTATGGGTCACACGAGCGATATGCCCTGCCCACTGCTACTTCAGACGAGCAATTCTTCGGGCTACGTCTGTGATCTTGTTTCTTTTGCGGATCTCCTCATTTCTTCTACCGGCTCGTGGTCGCCACTATCCTTTCGGCTCCAACAGCTATGGGTCACACGAGCGATATGCCCTGCCCACTGCTACTTCAGACGAGCAATTCTTCGGGCTACGTCTGTGATCTTGTTTCTTTTGCGGATCTCCTCATTTCTTCTACCGGCTCGTGGTCGCCACTATCCTTTCGGCTCCAACAGCTATGGGTCACACGAGCGATATGCCCCGCCCACTGCTACTTCAGACAAGCAACTGTTCGGGCTACGTCTGTGATCTTGTTTCTTTTGCGGATCTCCTCATTTCTTCTACCGGCTCGTGGTCGCCACTATCCTCTCGGCTCCAACAGCCATGGGTCGCACGAGCGATATGCCCCGCCCACTGCTACTTCAGACAAGCAACTGTTCGGGCTACGTCTGTGATCTTGTTTCTTTTGCGGATCTCCTCATTTCTTCTACCGGCTCATGGTCGCCACTATCCTCTCGGCTCCAACAGCCACGGGTCGCACGAGCGATATGCCCCGCCCACTGCTACTTCAGACAAGCAACTGTTCGGGCTACGTCTGTGATCTTGTTTCTTTTGCGGATCTTCTCATTTCTTCTACCGGCTCATGGTTGCTACTCTCCTTTCGGCTCCAACAGCCATGGGTAAACGAGCAATTCTTTGAACTACGTCTGTGATCTTGCTTCTATTGCGGGACTCCTCATTTTTAATTCGATCTCTCATTGATTACGCCTATAATAGATATATAAAAAGAACGGTAAGTCAGCTATTATACAGGAAGTAAAAAGAGTGAATAAATATATACATAAATAAATAAACTTAATATTCCGCAACAAACATTTTGCCACAAATGCAAATACGGGCGTTTGAAGTTTTAGTTAATGTTGTCTCTTTAAACTCTGATTAATTTGTACAATTTGACTGCCTTGCAAATTAGACTGAAAGCCAAAATTTTGTCGGTTGTTAGTTTCGGTATATAGTGATATACAGGATGATTAATAATAGGTGTAAAAGCTATAAAGGGGTGAACACATACGTCATTCATAGTCAATTAAATTATGGTACAGGCTGGCTAAAAATAAATGATTTCAAAAATAATAATTCAATACTCCGATTTTTATATATTAAAAATATTAATGTTCTTTAATTTGTTCTGAGATTTTTTACAGCCAGAAGTAATTGGAATTTCGCAATTCAAAATTAAAAAAAAATAATGTAACATATTTCTGCATTTGAACGGTGGTAGCCTAGCGGTAGAGGACTTTGACTTATGATCATTGGTCGTACATTCGATTCCCTAGATACAATATTACATAATTAACACTGTGCATAAATTAGTAGAATTGCTACAGCTCACAACTAGGTTTCCAGAGGAAAGGCAGAACCGTCCTCTGCGTATCATACCACAATGTAATCGCCAAACCATCTGACAAGTGTGGCGATTATGGTATATATCCCAATAGATATCTTCGGAAGCGGCTTATGCTTTGCAGGGAGCATCTATGGGCTGAATCCATGACAACGTCGTATTTTCTAAGTGTATAAGATATAAAAGATTTTTGTTGTCAAATGAGCTATATCTTCACCTGTTTAATAGATACTAATTCGAATTATGAGGTGAAAAGAAGAGAAAAAAAGACTATATATAGATTTTATGAGTATAACAAATCATCCTGTTGTTGAAAAAAAATTCAGTCAATTTAAAAGCTCTATATTTTCTTTTGTCTCTAGCGGAATATTCTTTTACACTTGTAAGTAATAACCGTGTATATATCTGTATGTTATTTATTTACTGATTTAAATAAATGTTGAAATAATTGTTGTAATATTTTCGTTCCGTCCAATAAAATCGAGTGGATGAATACTCCATTTGTTCACAGAACCTTACAAGTGAACGGGGACCAACGGGGTGAAGGGGGTGAAGGGGGTCATGGACGGGCAATTTGCATTAGACTTCAGGAACAATTTACGAGTCCCCATTAGCTGTTCGAATTTCGAATCTTCTTTATGTTTTTGTTTCTCTAGCTTTACACTTAACTATTCTAACATTTCTGTTAATAACATTTATTCCTTTTACTATCCTCTATACGATATACGATACAATCTCTTTCAACTTATCATGATGGGAAAGGTCGCTGGTAAAAGGAAAGTTGGTAGGAGAAAGAAGTCGTGGCTTCGTAACATTAGAGAGTGGACCGGAATCGCCAGCGCTGCTGAGCTATTACGCAGAACCAAAAATAAGGAAGAGAGCAGGAAGCTGATAGCCAACCTCCACTAGTTGGAGAGGCACTTCAAGAAGAAGAAGACTATCCTCTATATATATATATATATATATATATATATATATATATATACACACACTCTCTCCTTGAGCTTTAGACACTTTATGGAGCTTACACCGAAACGTTCTCAGAGCTCGGTGGCCTCTGGTAATAGTAGTATGTAACGGCCCGAGTCGAAGCACCCCGAAAAGCCTTCTTAAAAAACCTTTTAGTCTAGACGCACCCTGCGGCCTGTCACCTCTGCCAATGCTTCTTGGGCACCAGTGAGAGTGTCGTACATATGTATTCACATATATTGTTTTGTTTTGTATTGCGTTTTGCCTAACATCGAAGTTTACAATGTAATATTATTTGAGATCTATCTATCTTCTTCTAATACATAAAATTCTCGTGTCACGGTGTTCGAACTTGAACTCCTCTGAAACGGCTTGACTGATTTTTACCAAATTTAAATGCGTATTCAGTAGGTCTGGGAATCGGCTACTATCTATTTTCTATTCCCCTAAGTGATAAAAAAAAATATATTTTTTTAACGAAATTTTTTGTTTTTATTTTTTTATGATACATACAACCATAAATTTTCCCCCTCTACGATCAACCCTTATTTTTATTTGTAAATTAAAATATCAATTTTTTTTGCAAAACAATGTTTGCGGGATCAGCTAGTCTCTCTCTCTATATATATATATATATATTAAATATGTGTATACATATTTCCCCGGTAAGACCACATCATGTATTACATTTTTACGTTTTCTTTATATATTTATGATATAATATTTTAAATATTTTGTCATTTCACTTTATAAACGCTAACTGCTAGGCATAATTCGAATTTAATTTAAACTTCATTATTGTTTACCATCTGTCGCTGCAGATTATATAGCCAGAAGTTATTTCCCAGTTGAATTAAAAAGAAATTAATGTTGGATATTTCAGAGTGATCACCTTATACACGGTGATTGGAAATAGGCATTAAAGCTTTGAAAGTTTTTTGACTGACAAATGTGCTAACTACACCCATTTCAATGATGACATAAACAATCATTTTGTGTACTGCTTAATATATATGTACCAAATTACATTTAAATTACTACCATCATTTGAATTTATTTAATACGTTCATACAGTATACACGCTGGCCAAGAATATTATCTTCCTTTTCCATGCCATTTACTGCATGGGAGTTGGGGATTCTTTACGAGTTTTTAATAATAGTTGTATTCTTAAGGTTGCGTTTCCATATATATATGTGTATTTATGTTTGTCAGCAAAAATATCTAAAAATACATTGACACGGTGTTAATACAAGAAATAAAAACAATATGTGAAGTAGTTTTCGTATTAAAATTAAATTAATCATTTATGACACAAGGTATACGTATGTACAATTTACAATGTTTAAAAAAATTGTATCATTGTATCCAAGAAATTAAATGTTCTTGATGCTCATATAGGAAGCTAATTATTATCGCGGACTCTTTATAAAACTATATTTGTAAAGAGCAACTGTTGAGTTTCTCGCCGGCTCTCAGCAGAACTGCCTTCCGAGCCGATGGTAGCTTCAAAACAAACAAACAAAGAAAATTCAAACAAAATAGTAAAATGGAAAACTGTAGTATTTTGATGGGAATGCGACTTAAGTTAGGTGATGAATTAAATGAAATGATATGATAAAATGAAAAGATGAAAGGAATGAAAGAATTTGTGAAGAATAAAAACTGAAAGAATAAATGAAATGGAGAAAGAAAAAACTATGAGAACTCAAATAATATGATGAAAATAAAATATATTTCGTAAAAATTGTTTTTGTAAACCTAAGACAGAGGAAATACACGAGGATATTTAATGGAATCAGGCGTTACCTTGCGGAAGTCCATCCTAAGTAAAAAAAGAATCAATATTTAGCAATTTTTATACAGACTCTGTGTTTGGCACTAATAGGTGTAGCATAACTCCTGAAGATGCCCCGTGGAGGGGTGACACATGTGTTGAGTGAATTAACGGTGGCAGTTGTGTAATTCGCATTGTTTGCCGCATACGCATTAATCAGCGGGCGGTGCACTTTGTTGCACGACTACCACTGCATGTGCGGAAGTAGCTAAATATTGATCCTTTTTTAAATACACGAGGACCCCAAAAACTGGAGCCGTGAATTAAAAAAAATAAATCTTAGGACAATCTGGTCAATCAAACAATCTATGCTGGCTGTAGCCTGCTGCCAAGCGATTCTATTGTAAATTTACGGAGATGCCTATGTCCAGCTGTGGGCTTCTTTAGTGTAAAATAATTACCTTTTAAATTCTCTTTTATTGAACTACAATAGGCCTGCGATTTAATTCTACAAGGCCTGACAGTGGGGCCATAAAGCAGGCGATGATCATATAACTAAAAGATCTATACGTAAAGCGATGTGTATTGGAAGACGGTTCATTAAATTTAACCCGCTCGACAAGTTCCAGCTCATATTGGCTTCAGACTACAGTTTAACTTAAGTCAAGTTAAGTTAGAACTTAGTTATAGCCTTCAACACTGCAGCCGGCTAAGCGCCAAGTGAACAAATAAATTTTGAATTTCCAATAAACCTAAATAATTTGATTGAAATTATTATATAAATAAATTGATGCGATGTTAGGTTTTTACCAAAAATATTCCTATCCAAGTAACGTTCATTCTTCATAGAATTTGTAACTCTTTTGTTAAATTAACATCTAATTATTTCAAAAAGTTTATGAAAAGGAAACCTTTAGAGAATTACTTCTGCTCATAAAACAAGTTTCCAGAGGATAGGTGATTGCCAACATGCCAAGTGTGATAATTATGGTATATTCCCCAATAGATATATTTGGGGTGGACCAATCCCTTGCATTCGATATATATAGGCTAAAACAAGAACTACGACAAATCGACGACAAATCAATATAATTAATCATTTGAAGGATGTCTTTATAATTTATTCTGGTTCCTTTTAAGTTGGACTATATCATTTACTGCAACTTTAATATCTCCGAGTTTTTTTTTGTTCGCATTTTTTACAAGTCACATCGTTTATTAAGTCTTTTAAATTATTATATATCTGAAATCTTAGGTTATTAAAACTAGTTTGTTTTTCACGACGCTCTGCCAATGTCCTGTTTATAACATTACGGTTTGTGCGACCACGTTGTAACTGTGATATATATATACTCGTATATATATATATATATATATATATATATATATATATGTATATATTAGACCTCGTCAATAATTTGTGATTGTAACTGGAAGATTGCTAATGATGCTTCTAATGTTAACCATCTGAATCCTTATTAATTAAATATTCTAGTGAATTCATAAATTTAAATTTTAGTACTTAAAGTTGTTTGTAAGGAACTGTAGCAAAATCGAAACAACCATCTTAAACGTTGAGCAAAATTAAGCTCGTAGTTGCACGCTTGCTTGTTGCTATTAAGTTAACTTTTTCCATATTCAAACTTCTGCTAAAGTTTGAATTCTCAGTACATAAATGAGCTGGGAAAGTCTTTTCAACATAATATTCGTGGTTTTGTAATATTGGGCAAAGATTTTAAAGCGAAATACGTTGAATAATTTAATTAATTGAATAACTCTGAATATAAATGATTTACTATGATTAAAATTAATATAAAATTGATATATATTTAATTTGTAGATATAAAATAACACTGAGTTGCTAGTAAGTGATTATTGTGGATAGACGAATGAAAGATAACTAGTTAAGATTCGTATGCTGGTGGGCATATATCAACGGCAAATGTTTAGCTGTTGGTTGCAGCTTGAATCGCCGTAGCGTTCGGAATTCTGACGTCTTAAGTTATTGTTAAGCTCCAAGTAAAAAGGCAGTCACTTTAAAATATCTACTGTGACAATTTTCCGCTACACACAAATTTTCAATGTACTATTTGTTTAATAATGCGTTTATAATTTTTTTTTGTTTTTTCGTTTGTTTAGTTGTTTAATCGCTAGGTTATTTATTGGTTTATTCATTTGTTTTTTAACACTTTCATTCATTTGTTTATTCATTTGAATATTGATCTGTTTATTACTTTGTGTATTATTTTTTATTCATTTGTTAATTCACATTCTTACCCATCCAAAATACATTACATGATCAACAATAGTGGTACCCCTTGGGTACGTCATGAAGACAGTCAGATTACTACAGTTTGGTAGAGACTAGAGTTAATTTGAGGTCCTTTATAAGGGCAATCTTCAACTTGCATCTCTTAATAGCCTGATTTACGAAAGTGATTTTTTTTTTAATATTACTGTGTTTGCTTGAGGGTCTAGATGAAGGGAAAAATAGATTTTTTTTTAAATTTCGTTGGAAAGAATATTATAGAACAGTATAATACGTACAGCCAACCTATAAAAAAACTAATAGTAATGTGAACATTCGGTTTAAAAGATTGGTATCAAAATTGAAACTTTAGGCTATTAAGGGTTAAATTATTAATGTTCCAAATGCGCCATGAGTTAAAAAGAAGCCACAACAAACTCAGATAAGATTCATTATCCCTTAAAAATCCTTAACACTTTTATATTAGTTCTTATTGAGACATTATAATAGACTTTTTGCGTTAGTCTTAATATATATGTAACTACTTGAGAGAGTTCCCGAGTTAGAAATTTAAAATCAATCTGAGTTTCTTCCCGATGCAGGTGATGACTGCTTAAGGTATGTTAGTGGGTAGACACCATCTAAGACAGCCTCCGGAGGACAAAGAATCTTGCACATTCAAAAATTCCTCCTATGAAGGTAAAAGAAAGGAGGACTGTCTTGATATATATGTAACTAATCGAGAGAGTTCCCGAGTTAGAAATTTAAAATAAATCTGAGTTCCTTACCAAGTAAGTTGATGACTGCTTAAGGTATTTTAGTGGGTAGACACCATCTAACACAGCCTCCGGAGGACAAAGGATCTTACACATTCAAAAATTTCCTCCTCTGAAGGTAAAAGAAAGGAGGACTTTAAATATATGTAACTAATCGAGAGAGTTCCGAAGTTAGAAATTTAAAATGAATCTGGGTTCCTTACCAATGCAGGTGATGACTGCTTAAGGTATTTTAGTGGGTAGACACCATCTATAACAGCCTCCGGAGGACAAAGGATCAGGTAAAAGAAAGAAGGACTGTCTTGTAAGAAAATATTGTATTGGTATTTATTCTAAGCTCGTCTGAAACTTTTCAACCATTAATTCCAGGTAACAAAGAAATATGAACAGCGAAGATGTAAAACTTTACCTTTAAAATTGACGGAAAATTAAAAACTTGTTAAAGCAGCAGACGAAGCGAATTTCGCTCAACATGTCAAAACAGAGCGCGTTTGTGTCGAGTTGGAGCCGACTTCGAAAGAGTCGCGGGAAATTGCCGTCCAACTTGAAACACTTTGTCGCAAACAAATATTCAGCGAATATTGTCGTATATAGAGTTATTATTATTGATGAAAATATTAATAGAACATAAATGTTTAGACATTGTTTCTAAGGTATCTTTGTTTCATTATCATTATAAGTGATCATCTAGCGGATGTGTGACCACACGAGCATGTTGATGAAGAAGATAATAGCCAAGAGTGATCGAAGGTAAATTCACATATGTACAAAAAGTATTAACAATTTACACGACCCTAACACAACAGCAGCGACCTTATCACTGATGGCGTTCTAATTCAAATCGGTGTTCGAATTTTGAATTCGAGCATCAAAGAATGATTTGGCATAAAAGTTTGCGTAAGTCATCATCAGTCCTCAGCTATCAAACGACCACTGCTAGATAAAGACAAGAACTACAGATTTCCAGAACGACTAGTAAATCGGCCTAGATCAGAGGATGTCTATCCGTCTTGGGGACGTCATAAGCTGCGCTTGCCGTTTCGTAGTCTTCACACCAGGACCATAAGGTTGGACGGCCCTTGTTCTTCACGGTTTAGTTGCTATATCAGGTTTTTATGTTCGTCTGAGAGATAAATTCTAAGTGTAGCCCTCATGGCTCGTTGAGCGTATCTGATATAGTTAAGTGCAAAACATAATCGATAATCAAATCGCACGGTACGGATGTAGGAGTGGCAGATGGCTGGCAGCTTTTGATTGATGTTGGTGGAGATGTTGTACGGACAAATGACGGGCCGGGCGGAGTGATTGAAGCCAAAGCGTCCGTCAAACCCTCCCCTCCTTTGTTGAATGTACAAATCAAGCACACAAATGTATAGATCTAATTTCTATTAATTGTTTTGAAATTAATTCCGCCTATAGTTCAATCGCGTTAATAATGTTTCGAAATTTCACTAGGTACTTATATCCGCCATTAAATCAACGGTTAAAGAGTATGCTTTCAATTGTTCATTGCGTCATATTATCTAATTAGGACCGATTGCGAGGTAAGAACGCTTCGTAATGATAGCATTCTTAACGCGAATAGATTATAGGTGAAAGTGTACTAGGCTGATGGACAATGCATTCTTAACGCGACTGAACTGTAAGTAGGTAAACAAATTAGACATATCTGATGACTTTATGAAGAGTCCGCCTAAGCGATTTCAGGCCTCGGCAGCCTCCCAATCCGGTAAAACTGTATTTAATGATCTCCCGAGCTTTAGGCTAAGAGGCTTCCCTTTCGAACCTGCATATACTGCAAATGTAACTAGGGCAGCAATGTATGAACAGTCAATAAAAAAAGTTTCTAAAGACATCGTTTCTAAATGTATCATAAGAAAGAAAATCTAACTATATGGATGTACATAGACGTTAACTAGTCTTGTACAATCATGCACATAAATGTATACATTGTATTTTTTTTAAATTATTTTACTGTTTAATATTGCACGAATAGATAAACAACGAACTTTATATGTATTTGATAATTCGTTTTAAGTAAGGTCTAAGTAACATAGTAATGGTTTTTCCTTTAACTTTAAACTTTGATTCTAATACAGTGAACACCGTAAATAATCCAGTGAAAAAATAAAGCAAATTAAAATTATTATAGTTAAAACAGTATAGTTTATAGTTAATTATAATACGTATAAATACATATATGCATAATCACTTGCATTAAGCGATGCAGTCGTGTCGAGGTCGCCAATCGCCATGTGGTATCAATTAGCCATCTGTCTGCTTATGGATACCAGATGACCTATTAATCAAACAAGGTTAAGTATTTTGGACATTCTTTTTTATTATAATTATTTTATTCTGCGATACATAAACGAAAACAGTATTAAAATCTTAACACATTCATAATTATGAATATTTTTTTTTCGGGACTATGTAGTATCGGCTGGTGTTGATAGATGGCGCCAGTTGTTCGTTAACATATAAAAGAGGCTTCGCGCGGTAGAATCAACATTAATAAAGAAAACTCTACAACGACACGACATGTACATTACCCGGCGAGAAATATTGCACATCGAACATTGGCACGAAATACAACGACTGACAAAACGTCACATAGGTAGTGTGTGACAGAGATAGTGCTCTATGAAGCAGAAATAGACACGTACATAGATTTCACTAAACAAAAAGCAGTGCGAAATTATTATTATAGCGTTGAAACATTTTTAGTCATAGTTAACTTTTCATCATCATTGTTATTTCAGCCATAGGATCTGCTGATCATCACCGCTGGACAAAGGAGGAGATCCCTTACATTTCTTACAGGATTGGTATGAAGCTGCCCACTTGCAGTGTCTTTTGATGAACTTACTTAGATTGTCTGGTCACCTGGCGGACGAATGTCCTTTTAATTGATTCAAGGATTAACTTAAAAGCTGGAGCTCTTAAGATCAGGCTTTATTTTATTCCGGGGGAGATGCTTCCTCTGTATCGAGCACTGATCCATGTATAACTGCGATCTTCCTTTATTTTTTATAGTCCCTGTTATTAGGGGCCTCTCATTCTCTTATCTAATTTTTGGGACAGAGACATATTTTACAATGATTTTTTACTGCACAATTTCTCTCTTTCTTCCTTCATTCGTCATATTTTCTACCGTTCTCACAGCATTCGTTTACTTTACATACATGAATCGTCTCCCATTTTTAGTTACATTTTTTAAAATTATAGTTGTATGCATTTGCAATTGGCTATTTTTATTTTTGCTACCTTCAAGTTTTCTATTTTTTTATACAATACTATTATGACTTTTTCATTTTATATATGCAAACTTCTTTCTCTCAATTTGTTTTATAGAAGTATTAGCAAAACACTTAGTGAAGGTGGAAGGAACTTCAAAGAATTTTAATGTTTTGCAAACTTTCACTGAAAGCTAGTAAGTGTGAAAAATAAGTACGTTTTTTTTTCAGAATTACTAGCTACCAGTTTCATTTTTCTCTGTAAACATCTTATGCGCTAGAATATTATTGATAAAAATTGTGTTCTTTATAAAGTTGAGTGTGCCAGAATGGTTCAATAAAAAATCAATTTATCCTGTAACTGCAGGAGTAAAGAAAATTTCTGAGTGAAAGAAAAACAGAGCAATTCGAACTGTTCGATGGAATAAAGAAACTCAACAATGAAGTACTAGCTGACGAATGCGATTTCTATATTAAAGTGTTTTATGCGGGGAAATAAGAAAAAAAAAGTAAAAATAAAAAACCGGGGGAGGTGTCGAGAGATCGCTGGTTCTTTGATCCCTGCAGAGATATTGTTCCGAAGATATTGAATAGAAATTTTATTGAAGAATGCTTTTTCCCATCGCACCTCTTATAAAACGCAAACTGTTCATAAATTACTTTTCAATATCGAATTTAATCTGTTATCTTCGTATCTGCCAAATCAAATGCATTTACCATAAAACAAAGCTCATGTATCTCATTAACGAAAATCATTTATCATCACCAAAATTTGAACTACTAAGGTAATTAATAATAAAATAGAATAGCATTAGCAAACATATGAAAATACACCAGGCACCAAAAATTCTAACTAATCATGCTTGGTCAACGGCTTAAATCCTCCGAGCCAAAATCTTGGAAACCAAGATGACGTTGTAGTTATGAAGTAGGTATCACACTGTATCTATGGTTGAAGACAACAACTACAATAAATTAGAATTGATAAATTAGTGAACACATGAAAATACACCAAGCATCAAAAATAGAACTAGCCCTGCTTGGTCAACGGCCTAAATCCTTGGAGCCAAAATCTTGGAAACCTAGATGACGTAGTTATGAAGTAGGTATCACTCTGTATCTATGGTTGAAGATAACAACTACAATAAATTAGAATAGATAAATTAGTGAACACATGAAAATACACCAAGCATCAAAAATAGAACTAGCCCTGCTTGGTCAACGGCCTAAATCCTTCGAGCCAAAACCTTGAAAACCTAGATGAAGTAGAAGAGACGAATGTATAGCTAATTTGCCGTCAATTATTATATGGTACACACTCTATCAATAAACAGTTACAGAAATATTAAGTTACGTAATAGTAGTATAGTGGGAAAAGTACCAATTTTAAAGTTTTTGTTTTTCTTTTCAGTTGATTGTTGCCCATTGCAAGGCACAAGCCTTCCCCGAAGTATCCTGCAACTTCCCGTAACCTTAACTATGTCATCTATCCACCTAGGGGGCCTACCCACGCCGCGTCGACCGACTTGTGTTCGCCCCTCGAGAACCTTTCGGCTCCAACTGCCATCGGTTGCACGAACGACGCACCCGGCACGAACGGCCACGTTGAGACGAGCAAATCTCCGAACTACATCGGTGACCTTGATTCTTATAGATCTCCTGATTTCCGATCTGAATTTTCTAATCTAACATCTATCTATCAAAGTTCGAACTACCAGAAAAAGAATATTATATCAGAGAAGTGATAGTTCTATTTCAATCCAATAAAAAAAACAGTGTAATCACTTAACAGGCTGATTAGAAATTCAAAGGTGAATCAACTTTTGCTTTGCAGGACAGTAGTTCAAAAAAGTTCTGATTTTTAGCTTCTCCTAACCTTTTTAGGTTATCTACGAAGTGACTTATAATGTTTCATATCAAATAGCTGCTATAATAGAGAACCTCTTATATATATACTCAGTTTAATGGGTAAATGTGATATTCCAACACTGTTTACAATTTAAGAATCAAACACAATGATAGCGACCACATCACGATGGCGTCCGATTTCAAATAAACGTTTGAATTTGAATTGGAACGTGCGAGAATAATTGCACACTAAAAAGTATTATCGCTGTAATGGTTAGCAATACGGAACGTGAATGCTACATACTAAAGAAACTTCTCGAAGTTGTTTATATATAATATTGGTAGACCAGAGATATAGACTCGTAGGTCATAAGTTAGATTCCCGGCATCTAATCTTATATATATATATATATATATATATATATATATATATACATATATATATATATATATATATATATATATAAATATATATATAGGATGGGAAATACCCAAAAATAAGTTATCAGAGTATGGGCAGCAGCGTCCTCTGCTTACCATAATACCACACAGCGATCGCCAACCGCCTGCTTAGTGTGGCGATTATGGTATATCCTTAGATATCTTTATATCTCCATAAATATGAGACTAAGGAAGAACGAACGAAGTCAGATTTTTGCGAAGGACAATTAGTAAAAGATGATATAACCGTAGATTTCTTCAATTGCGGTGTATACAAAAGATATGATTAATTTATTCAACATAGAAACTTTTCTCTTATTATAGTACCAAGCGATAAACATCGACCTTTGGAAAGAGACAGTCGGTTAATTTCGGCTTCGTAGAGCGTTATCTCTGTCGCACGAAATACGACTGACAAAACGTCACATAGGTAATGTGGGACAGAGATAGTTCTCTACTACCGAAATTAGCCGACTGTCTCTTTCCAAAGGTCGATGTGCAATATTTACGCCCGGTACTGTAATCGCAAACTTTACCTTTATTTTTTATTTTTTGGTCTTCTGCGCAATGTGTTACCAGTTGTGAAGAAAAGCAGCGATGGAACTCCACAACAACTATTCATTTAAAAAAGTTTAATAATATCGATTTATGTATATACACTATGTTATATATAACTTAAATAAAAAGTTAAAATTAAGTGACAATATTGTTTTTTATGATCTTATAAGTGGACGACTTTATAAAAAAAAGATTTTCTTACAAAAAAAAAAAACACTTTGTTATTTCATGACATTAATATTAGATTTTATACAAATGAACTATCGTGGAAACATTTCAAGTGAATTCATTCGGCAATAGTTCGCGACCATAAATAACACTAACCACTTAAACTTAAGTGAAGGTTTATACTCTGTTGTGCACGAGGGGTAATCCACCGCCAGTGTTCAGGCATTAATTGAGCGGAAACACAAACTAAGTTCTAGTTGAACTATGTTTCAGTCTAAAGCCAACATCTGCTGTGACATGCAACTTAACTGTTGATTATTTATAATTACTCACAAAGCCTTTGTTTACGTATTTAACAAAATAATAAATAAATACATTTAAAAAAACTTTTGAGTTAAACGGTTTTTTTAATACCCATATTGTGGTGGTTGTGGAAAAATATGTACCTAGTCCGCCATATTGGAACGGCGTCCATCTTGAATTATAAATTTTGACATAATCATCGTGTTCTACTAGTGTAGCCCTTTTATTTGATACCCATATTGAGGAGGTTAAAGAAAAATACGTAATCCGCCATTTTGTATCGGCGGCCATCTTAAATTTATAATGTTATTGATTTTATTATATTGTATTGTCATCTAAATTAAACGTGTGTACCAAATTTCAGATCAATCTGACAACGAGAAGGTGCTTAAATTTTAATTTCTAATTTTGATCCAAATAAATTACGTACGGGTCAAACTAAATAAAACCGTTTAAAAATATGGACAACATATTTCATTTAACTCTCATCATATGTCACTCTTCGAATAGGGAAAAGTAACAAATTTAAGTATCTTCTTCTTTCCAGCCGATGAACGCCCACTGTATACCATATGCCTCATAGTACGACAAAGGTAAAAGAAAAAAAAGGAGATATAATTAAACAACCTATTTATGTATGTCTCATTGACTGCTGTACATATATTTAATTATATTTTTTTACTAAGAAATTATGTAAATAAATAAAACGACTATTCAGAAAAAAAGTTTTATTTATTTATCAATAATAAATAAAAACGTTATATTTACTAGATCTATGATTATTAATCCATAAATTTATTTATTTTTATTTCTCTGTTTCTTTATTCTTTCTGACTGAAGTGCAATTCAAGTCAGTTTGATGTTTTTATTTATTATTGTATTATATTGATAACATGTATTATACCTTATTTATCATAAGTATATATGCTATACATATGTATGTTTGTATATATGTATGTTTTAAACACATTAACTACCCATTATTTATAGTTCTACTGTTTCCATGCTATGGTTGTTTGCATGAGCTTGTCTCGTGTGATATGACCGCCTATTGTACTTCTTTGTTTATTATTATAAAAACTATTTATATCCTAGTGTATACAATAAATAATATTAAATAAGAGAAAATCTTTGGTAATGTGACTGCCAAATAAATTTTACTGTGAGAAATCTGATTAATAATTATTAAGATTTTTTAATTTTCAATCATGCGAATATGAAATTAGGTAGTAATTTATCACGCGAGCACGTTGATGAGTAAATGAGAGCCAGTAGTGATCGAGTGTGTTCACGAATATACAAGGAGTATTTACAATTTATATGACCCTAACGCGACTGCAGCGACCTCATCACTGATGGATTCCAAATTTAAATTTCGTTCTAATTGAGCGTTCTAATTTTAAATGATTTGAAACAAAATTGTTAGTGCTCAGCAATATGGAGTGTGAACGCTACACTAATATACGTTTTATTAATTGACACGTATCATCTATGAGTAAAATGTAATCAGATGGTCTTATTAAAGTCGTCCGAAGATACTGGACGCAAACCACTTCCATTCGATCCTTCTAGAAATCTTAGGGCGTGGCTTATGTTCAGCTTTGGACGCCCTATGATTGAAATTATGATGATGAAATATGATAATTTAAAAACTTGTTAAACGTCGTTCGATAGATAGGTATCTATGTTTGGATGAAGTGTAAGCCCATAGGCTCAATATCGAACTATATATTTTATTGATTTATCTTTAAGGTGTGACTAAATTTAGGTTAGAAAAAAGAAAAACTTGGACAATTCACTTGACAGACTGAAAGAATGTCTACGCTTTTAAAATGTGGTACTGGCGAAGTATGCTTCATATATTATAAACTGTTAGGATAACCAATATATTAGTTATGGATCTACTTCGAATAAACACCCGGCTCTACAAAATCTACTACAGTGTGGTGGAAGTGGATTGTAGGCAACTTTGGTCACATTGTTCGAAGACAACCAAAGAGTCTATAAGCAGGTTGTCGCAGAAAAAGTAGAGGGAAAGAACCAAGATAGCGTTCACCCTTCCCATGGGTGGATTCTATTCGGGTATTGACGGGGTTGACATTAACATAAGGATTCAGAAAAACAGGTCATACAGAGCTTGAGGTAACTTGAATACTCAATCAAGGCTTTCAAGGATCGGTGTGACCTTCAGTAATGAAGACAAAGTACCAAGAAGAAAAAGAAGGAAAAGAAAGTTGGTTAAAGTTTCTATCGATTTTTGAATGTATATTAGAAATTTTTGAATTCCAAAACAGAATTGTTATTTAACTGTACGTTTGTCTCATCCAGTAACTTGTATTCATTGCGGTATATTCTGTATGCATTGGCTGACTGGCTGCGTTTATCGAAGATCTGGCCGATCCGGCAATAAGTTATATTGACAAACAATTGATCAAACTTTCTCGTATATCTGCGGCCGTCCCCTAAATCTCTGGATATATTCGTCAATAACGCGCACACAGACGTCTGTTCAGTGTCTCATGCTCTTATCGGTAAAAATCTCTTTGTGGTTCATTGAAGTTTATCATAGAAGTAATTAAAAGAAAGGAGGAATGATACATGTTCAAAAAAATTCTCCTTATTTTGTTACAGTCATAGAACATCTACTGCTCGACATAAACTTCGTCATCGTTTTCCAATAGGATCGGTTGGAAAAAAACATGCCTATCTGGTATTTTATTGTTTCAGAATATCTACTTTAAGTATCAACTACATATATTAGGGGGACTGGAAAGAAATTTTTTTAAGTTAAGTTCACACTACTACATTTATAACAAGTTTTTATTTCTAATCAACAATATATTCGACTTCGTTATCGACAACCTTTTGCTATCTAGTATAGAAATTTTTAATGCCGGAGCGGTAAAAATCAATCAGTTTTTCTGTGAAATATGTCGACAGAAACGACATTACTTTCCGGTCCCCCAATATATAATTCTGAACTAGCAAACTCTTAGAGCTGTGTATATCATTGTTTCAACCCATAGATCCAGAATGCATAGGCCACCTCCTTATATATCTATGAGGGATGTATCATTATCACCACGCTTGACACTGTAGTGTTATGTTACACAAAGAACACAAATCCTTCTGGCAACTCGTTTGTGATCTGTGGAAATCCTATATTATTAATGCACAAAGTGTGAATTATCTAAGAATGTTTTCTTGGAATCACACCCGACCTATGATCGTAAATCTTAGTCCTCTACTGCTACACCCTACTTTTACTACAACCTCTTCTACTCCATCTCATTCTTATACATGTTCTCCATATTGCTTCATTCTTGTCCAGTTTATTTTATTCTATTTCACTATTCTCAATTCAACTACACTCTCTACGTTATCTTTATATTCTAATATATTATTGATATAAATTCAATTTTGATGAAAATGCTGCTTATTTCTCACCATATTTAAAAAGGCACCAACCAGAAACTATTGCGTAAAATCAATTGAAATTTTTCATACACTAGCCTTTCTATATCACCTCTCAAAGCATATGATTATGGGGGTTAAGCTTGAAGTTGAGATTAAAAAAAATATAATTAAATCCACTGTCGAGAAAAAACGAAGGTACTTTCTGAACAATCCAATACTATAGTAAATTAATATCGTTACTGATATTGAATAGAAACTCTCTTGTTTAGCAATATACATTAACTGAGTGCTAATTTAGGGAATGTACCTCCAGACCAACAAGCTAAGACAAACTATGTTTAACTTTAAGTTAGTTTCAGTCATCGGGCCGCACTCGAAGTCGCCGCAAACTGATAACTTAGTTATGTCTTTATTGGAATGGGCATTTGCGTTTATTGATTATATCTATACGTAAGTAATAAAGGGCAAATGTTTATTGAATACTAAATATAACTGATGATGGGGTCATTGACCTATTGAACATTGACAAATTACTAATGATTGGATTCTAACTTTATTATCACCAGAAGCCAACTTAGATCAACTTGGCTGGATTAATGATCCTCTGGAAACTAAGACCTCGCCTCGACAGGATGATTCTTTTATGACCCCAGCCTTTGGGGGTCTCTCGTTCCCCCTGCCTTATATGTGAATACAAATTCGGGATTCGTTTTTCAATTTCTATTCTACATTTTCTTTCGTCCTTTACATTATCTTTTATATATATTTTTTAGGCTTCACATAATCTTTGTTCGCGTGCAGATCTTCTTTCTTGCATCTTCTCTCTTCCTCCATCTACATTCCTAGATCACAGTTTTTTTCTAACTCTGTGTCTGGTACTAATCGGTGTAACAAAACTCCTGAAGATGCCCCGTGGAGGTGTGAAACACGCGTTGAGTGATTTGACGGTGGCAGTTGTGTAGTTCGTATTGTTTGCCGCATGCGCATTCGTCAGCGGGCTGGCGGGCGGTGCACTTTGTTGCACGACTACCACTGCATGTGCGGAAGTGGCTAAATATTGGTCCTTTTCTTACTTAGGATGGACTTCCGCAAGGTAACGCCTGATTCCATTAAACAGTTTTTTTCATTAATTATCACAGGTTATTTTTAATATCACAGATTCTTTATATTTATTTACATTTCATAACATTAATAACAATAACGTTATAAATCTAAGGTGGCCGCCGATACAAAATGAAGGATTCCATATTTTTACTTAACCCCTCAATATGGGTATCAAATGAAAGGGTTACACTAGTTAAACTCGATGATTATGTCAAAATTTAAAATTCAAGGTGGACGCCGTTCCAATATGGCGGACTAGGTACATATTTTTCCACAACCACCACAATATGGGTATCAAAACACCGCTTAACTTAAAAGTTTTTTAAATGTATTTACATTGAAATAAAGTTATCCTTTCAAAAATCGAACACGCATGCTACATACGAAAATCAAGTTTTAAAGTTGCGTCTATTTAAACGGTTTTAATATATATTTTTTTAAATTATCAGAAATTGACTGTAACATTGACATAACATATAACCTTCATCCATAAAAATGTTATTAAAAGGGAGATAAATCAAATTTTATCGTCCAACGCAATGAGGTTACAACGCTATGAATAATTATGAGCAATTCACGCTTACGCCATCACAACGTGAACGTACTTTTTTCTAAGCGAAATTTTACGATCTCTATAAATTAAGATTATATATGTGTATATATTTTGAAAGGAAAATGTTTAACAAAATCTGCGGAACTCTAAGCAAGTTTGTCGATGTTTTTGTCAACGAATAACTAAATTGAATTCACTCTTTTCTCAAAACAATATTTATTAAGATCATTTCAGGCTTAAATTGTCCACAGCTGGACATAGCGTACTCCCACGGACCTCCTCGACGCATTTGCAAGTAAAAAAATATGTTATATTATATGTATGTAAAGGAGCCGACGTAAAAACCGTTTGAGGAATCTAGAATATCAACTACGGACTGGCAGAAGGCTCAAGGGTAGGCCCCCCACTAGGTGGCACGACGACATGGTTATGGTCTCTGGATGCGGCTAGCACAAGACTGGCCATCGTCGTGATCGAAACTACCGTTGGAGAAGAAAAGTTCAAGAGTAGGCATACCGGACTGGTAGACGCGTCGTGGGTAGGCCCTTCACTAGGTGGCATGACGACATGGTTATGGTCGCTTGATGCGGCTAGCGGAACACTGGCCATCGTGGTGATCGTAACTACCGTTGGAGAAGAAAGATTCCATAGTGGCGATACCAGACTGGTAGACCCGTCGATGGTAGGCCCCCCACTAGAAGGCAAGACGACATGGTTATGGTCTCTGGATGCGGGTAGCGCAAGACTGGCCATGGTGGTGATCGTAACTACCGTTGAAGGGGAAAAGTTCTAGAGTGGTGATACCGGGCTGGTAGACGCATCGATGGTAGGCCCCTCACTAGGTAGACTGTCAAAATAGTTACGGCCGCTGGATGCGGCTAGCGGAAGACTGGCCATCGTGGTGATCGTAACTACCGTTGGAGAGGAAAGGTTCCAGAGAGGCGATACCGGACTGGTAGACCCGTCGATGGTAGGTCCCCCACTAGGTAGACTGTCGAAATAGTTACGGTCGCTGGATGGGGCTAGCGGAAGACTGGCCATCGTGGTGATCGTATCTACCGTTGAAGAGGAAACGTTCCAGAAGGCGATACCGGACTGGTAGACTGGTCGATGGTAAGCCCCTCACTAGGTAGACTGTCGAAAAAGTTACGGACGCTGGATGCGGCTAGCGCAAGACTGGCCATAGTGGTGATCATAACTACCGTTGAAGGGGAAAAGATCTAGAGTGGCGATACCGGACTGGTAGACACGTCGTGGGTAGGCCCCCAACTAGGTGGCACGACAATATGGTTATGGTAGCTAGATGCGGCTAGCGCAAGACTGGCCATAGTGGTGATCGTAACTACTGTTGGAGAGGAAAGGTTCCATAGTGGCGATACTGGACTAGTAGACGCGTCGATGGTAAGCCCCTCACTAGGGAGACTGTCAAAATAGTTACGGTGGCCGGATGCGGTTAGTGGAAGTTAGTGGTTAGTGGTAGTTAGTGGTCATCATAGTGATCTATGACTTAATGTAACATGATGGTGATGATGATGTAAAAAATTCGTCTGCTAAAATAGATTATTTTTTATAAAAAAATAGCCTAATTCGGTTACAATAAAAAAAAAATAATTTTAACATTGACAATATATGTATAAAAAAAAAACTATCATGATAGTATGTAATAGTAAACGCATATTTATACTTTTGATTTGATTTTACGAAGATAAAATCAAAAGTATAAATATACGTTTCAATGTTTCATTGTACATAGGTACTTCTGCTACGATGTGACCACAATCATTAGGAACAACAACCGGTTGGCGCGAATCGAGCCCGCGTGCCGGCGACGGTAAGCTATTACCAAAGCCATTACCACTATTTCGCTAATAAATTTTCCCCGGCTTTGTTAATTACGCGTAATAAGTTGAATTTCATCTCAACACTTCGCATTTGTTATCATTAAACTAAAATTATTACTTTTAATTTTGAAACTGTCACTTGCGGTTATTTTGTTTTGTTTTACTGTAAACTCTTTGTACAATTTCTCGTGTGAGTAATTACAATTTTAATTTTTTTATATGTTTTTACTACGATCGTATACAACAAATCAATAGAATGTTTTTTTTAATGCCCCCCGCTATTGAGGGCCTCTCGTACCCCTAACTTTTTGGGATCAGGGACTTTATAATTTTTTTTTCAGTCTTTTCTTTATTTATCACTCTCTTTCACGCGTCACAATATCTTTCATTCTTTACTTTTGTCCTTCACAATATCTTTGGTTTTGCTCTTTTATACCTTCTTTCTTTCCTCGCCTTTCTTCCATCATCTTCTTACTCTAAAGTGGCTAGGTACATTTTATTTATTTTTATTCTTTAATTTTATTTTTATTTACACATTTATTTTACTTTCTTAATTCTTTATTACACATTTCTTTTTCTATTTCTTATTATTATTTAACAATTTATTTTGTGCAGAGTTTATTAAGTACCTTATTCTATACAGTTTTATTTCTTTCAACCGTATCACTCGCCACCCCACGAGTGAAAGATAAGAATGATGGGCGAAGGTTGTCGGCGCCCATCATAACGGCGATGCTCTCTATGTCTATCTTTAGCTTTGTTTCAGTCTCTAGGGCACTGCGCATCCGTGCATGTGCGGGACAGTAGGCCACAAGGTGGACCACGGTCTGGTCCACGCCCGGTTCGCAGTAGTACGAGGGGTCCTCCTTGAGCTTAAACCTATGAAGGAACTCAGAGAACCCTCCGTGCCCCGTGAAGAGCTGCATCAATAAAATGTTGCCTATTCGACCAAAGAATGAGGCAATCGTCTCTTTCACTACACTTCCTCTACTCTTAATTTTTAGTAGCAATTCTTCTGGATCTGACTTACATCATCTCGAAGCCTCTCTCTCGAATTTCAACAACATTTTCACAACACCTATCGATCCGATTACGTTTTTGACATTGAGGTCAAAATATGATGTACATAGAACTTGCTGAATGACCTATAATATTCTTTTATTTGATCTGTACCATAACTTATTACTGCTACCTCTCTTATGCATATCTGAGGCGGTCAGTTGTGACCGACCTTTATTCAGTGTCCTATTTGAATTTGCCGAAATGTCTTTATCTTATTTATGTAGATAAAAACCACAAAACTTAGACAAAAAACGAGATTTTACAATGCGAAAAAATAAATACCAATTATTCATTTAAAATTACAAAAGGATTTAATACAATCCGAACTCTACATCCGACCACTAGGTCACCACATCAATAATTAAATGCCAACCTCGTTAATTAAGTTCCAACTTAATATGCATACCTGATTAAAATACAGAACACAATGTGGTACGACATATTCCGATGCTTCTGGAATCTTAATATAGGATTTATTTATATATTTACTTAAAATCTAGCGGTTAGTGTACCTGCGATGATAGGTCGCGGATTCGATTCCAATACAATCTTATATAATTCACACATATGGGATTGCCACCGCTCATAATTCCAGAGGCAATACTACAATAGCCAACTCGCATGCCAAGCGTGGCGATTATGGTATCTTCTTATTTTTTTCAGGCGATAAACGTTTACTGCAAGGCGTGGACTTCCCACGAAGACTGGTCCACCTAGGGGGGGAACTACCCATGTCATGTCTACCAGCGAAACCCATATATCCCCCCAACACACCTGTGATCGCCTACTTCCTTTCATTGGGTGGCGATCATGGTATATACGCTTCTTTATGACGTTCTTTGGGCGTCTATGAGCTTTAATGACTGTTAAAGCCCAAAGGCCAGTGCTTCCCAACCCTTTCTGTATTACGCCCCACTTATGCCTTTTCTTAAAATTCTTACATCCCCATATGTAATATATATCGGACATACTTTTAATATTTTCATATATATGTATAATAGCAAAGGGATTACACTTGTGTAGAGTACATTTTCTAATTGCCCCTCTTAACAGTTAATTTCCCCACCTGTGGGGCGTGGGCCCCACGTTGGGAAACACTGCCTCAGACAGTTTTTTATTTTAATTTTTTCTCCTTTCATACTCCACTTTATGTTTTTGAATCTAATATTTATATTTATTTATAACCTTCTTGGCAGCTTTCTTATAACTGACCGTGATTGCAACTTGAAAACATTTAATATATAAGTAGAATAGTTATTTGACTTGTATTTATGCAATACTAACAGTATCAGAAGAGTCGATGATATCTCGATATTTAGGTGATCAAGCGAGTAAAATTAGCATTGGGAGATATTTAAATTTTAACTTGAGGGTCTAAGAGTTCTATGACCAACATTGTAGTGATTTTGATTTAAATCACTCTATAAATTCGATGTTTTAATAATACAAGACCGCTTCCACATGAACCTGTACGAAATGTATAGAGAAAACCTATGTCTTGTAGTGAACTGATTCGTATTATTACTTTCTTCCGTAACAAACGTACCATCAATAGATTTGTTTGCATGTTGGAGATTGTGCTAGACATTTGCATGCAGTTTAAGGTTTGATTAATGTCAGGGGAAGTCCCTCGACGTGCATACTTCACCGGGAGATAACTTACAACCGCTTAAGGCTTTGTCGGATGTCATCATTATCATTTGATTTATCGCGGAGGCTGTGTAAGCTTTGTTATGTACGAATTATAGGAATAGATGCACTGTACTTCAATGTTTTTACAATCCTTTACCTATCATTGCTAAAAGAAATGAAGAAAAAAAGGTTTTATTATTTTGCATTTATATCGATTTAAAAAAAATATTTAAAAACTATTGTACACGCTAGAATATATATATATATATATATATATATATATATATATATATATATATATATATATATGTATGTATGTATATATAAATAAATATATATATGTATACTAGCTGATCCCGCAAACGTTGTTTTGCAAAAAAAAATATATTTAATTTTCAATTTAAAAAAAGGGTTGATCGTAGAGGGGTGAAAATTTGGGGTTGTATGTATTTTTGTATGTTGTGTCTTAAAAAAATAAAAACAAAAAATTTCGTCAAAAAAATAAAAAAAATTTTTAAGGGTGTACAACCCTTATCACTTAGGGGTATGAAAAATAGATAGTAGCCGATTCTAAGACCTACTAAATAAGCGTATAAAATTTGGTAAAAATCGGTCAAGCCGTTTCAGAGGAGTTCAAGTTCGAACACCGTGACACGAGAATTTTATATATTAGATATAAGTACATAGCAATAAGAACAAAAGTACAATGGGCGGTCTTACACAGGCACACACACACACACACACACACACACACACACACACACACACAGTTACGTATATTTTACATAAGAGATACAAAATTTGATTTGAGTAGTTTTAATATAAATTCAATTAATAAAGGTATAAATTAGCATGTGTTTTTACTTTAAGTTTTTAACACTAAACTTCACTACAGTTAGAAATTTACAGGAAATCAAGGGGCAGGGGTCTACGACACAAAAAAGTTTGGGGAACTCTGGACCAGAGTAACTTAGAAGCAATGTGACAAGCAGAAACGTGGACAAAAAAAATATGGAAATATTAAAAATAATTGAAAAAATAAACGCACGGACGTTTATATCGGTGGAATATAGATTCAATAAATAAATAAAACAAAACGTTTTATGCTTTTTCGAATAAAAATCTGATATGCCGATTCACAAGTTACCTTTGACGTGAAAAGCTATGTTATTGGCAATTATAAAAATAACATTAATATTGAAATTGAATTATTTAATGAAATTTGTATGCTGTTTATTCAGGTGTATATTTCGTCACAGTACATATCAATTTCTAGTTCAGTTCGATATTGAAAAACGACATAAAAAATCGGAAAATTCTCGTTAGTTTGCCTTTAGTTGTTCTCTTTTTTTTTGACGAACGAATCTGCCAATTGCAAAAATGACAGGTTGAAAAAGTTTTCAGTTTGATAGCCTGTGGTTTTGTATTGTCACGAATTTTTGTTCGTATGTTCTGAAATTTAACCTGACAATCGGTCGACGGACTACGAATAGATCTATACTCGTTTATGTAGAACATCTAATGAGGAGATACGAAGAGAAGAGAACAGATGCAAAGTAGAATAAAAAAGGGCCACTATAAAACAAAGATGCAAGATAAATACAACATTGACGCCATTCAACAAACAACCGGTCTGGTTGGAAAGGAGGTCGAATCATATATCACAGGGGACACTATCCCACTATCGAATGTTGCTGGAGTTTCTTCAGATACTTCTTCTCCCAGCGCTAGTGGTTTCCTAAGTGATAGTAGTAGTAGTAGCCAAGCTATTGCAACCGAGCAATCCAAGGTACGGCCTTCTTGGTTACCCTTGTGTACGCTTATCGGGTACCATAAACGAGTGACAGTCTTCGACTTTAGTCACTCCATGGAGCACTTAAGCGATCAGAAAGCTCGACGGTTCCAGAATCCGGTGAAATAGTAGTATGTAGCAGCCGGAGCTAACGCCACCCTGAGAGCTCCCGATCTTCGTTGTTTTACTGGACTCCTACCGGCTAAACTACAGTCTTTTAGTCGAATAAGACTTTCTTAAACTACGGGATCTGTGAACCGGGCGTGGACCAGACCGTGATCCACCTTTTGGCCCAGTGTCCCGCATTCGGAAAAAAACCAAAGAACAGTTTCTCAACTTTGCAAAAAAAAATAATAAGAAATGTAATAGAGAAAAATAAAAGCCAATAAAAATGTAAAAAACAAAAATCAAAAATTGCAAACAAAAAAAGACTGACAAAGAAAAGTAATAAAGTGATATAGAATAATAATACAATTTAAGTAAAAAATGTGATATAGAATAATAATAAGAACATAAATAAAAAATGTGATACAGAATATAAGAAAATGTAACAGTAATGAGGAACGAATGAAAGGCGATACAGAGCGAAAGGGAAAGACAGTGGAATTGTGGAAAGAAAGAAATGAACGAAAGGTAATATGAAGTATAAAAGAAGTGAAAGCTAATAAAAAATGTATATGAAAAAACTAAATAAATGTAATTAAAAGTCCCTGTTCTACACCAGATAGGGGTACGAGATGCTCCCAATAGCGGGGGACCATAAAAAAATATGGGACCGCCTTCGCATACTACAGTAGCTTAGTGCCTCAACTTCTTAGAATAGAGCTGCAGGCACCCACACGTTATCATTAAAACAGGCAAGATTTAACTCAGGACATTTAACACCGCAGGACCAGGACATGCATGCGGCGGATCACTCTGAATCTGTCATCAAGACCACGTTATGGTGAAGGGCACAGTATAACCCACTTAGACGTCCAGGTCTTCTACTGCAGATAGATCAGATCAGATGTTCTTTCTCTCTTTGTCTCCGCAGCCTCCTTCTGGAAGATTGCTTTTTCGCTGAAGGTTATACCAGCGACGAAGCCTGACTACGATAGATCGACGCTAAATACTCCTCGAATGTGTACTGACCCGTATCCTTTTCACTATCATAATAGTGCTAAATGGTTTACGGTTCCTTTCCTTTCGGTACAAGGACTTATCAAACCATGGCCAGAACGAACCTGTACCAGCCGAAAGATTAGAATACCATACCGTCTGTTCCAGTTCTCTATGATCGAACCAACAGCTTCGACAGTGCTGCTCCCTGTTCTTTGGCTTGCTTAATAGTTCTTTCCAACATCCAAACAGCATCTGTAGAGTAAAGGACCTCCGCGATTCTAGCCTCCTTGAGTTCCAATTTTGTAGTTTTACCTTCAGATACCAAGGAGAGGACCCCGTCAAAACAATTGCTGCTTCATAAGAGATGTTGCGGTAGCCATGGGGCTTTGATACGGATCAAACCAGTAGCTCTCTCGTCCAAAGAAAACAGATACATGTCTAAAGATAACAGACAAAAAGGTAAAAGGTAATAAGGCAAATAGGTAAAAAGGTGAAACGGTGAAAAAATAAAAAGGTAAAAAGGTAAAAGTTAAAAAGGTAAAAAGGTAAAACGGTGAAAGGTGAAAAGGTGAAAGGTCAAAAGGCAAAAGTGTAAAAAGGTAAAGGGTAAAGGTAAAAAGGTAAACAGGTAAATAGTTAAAAATGTAAACAGGTACCAATTAAAGTTAAGTAAATAAAGTACCCTTTGCAGTATAGTGTCATCAAGAAATAATAATTAAATATAAACAAAAACATAATGCAATTAATATTTGAAGATCGCATTATTCTTGCGCCGGGCGTATGCTGCGAGTTGCTATTCAACTTGGTCGCATTCTGTCGGATCTTGTCCTCGTGGGGACTTGGCCTATTTTCTGTCAGACGGGCCGAAGCGATGCAGTCCGCGCTTGAAGTCCACCTACTTTCGTAACGACGTTTATTTTGCATAGTTTATACTTAGTTAATGAGGGTAGGAGAAAATGTCGCGACCTGAGACTTCATTGTAAATAGTTTTATCAACATATTATTGTACCACCGCTGAAATATAAACTAGTCAAGTATTTAGGATGATAAACCTACAATGATTTTATTATTTTTTTTTCATTATCTAGTTACTTTCGCATGCCGATACTGGCTAAACATGTGATACTTATCTTTATAAAATTGTTAAAACCTTTTAACCATGTTTACGCAAAAAAAAATTTCAATTCATTTCTATTTAATGGAATCAGGCGTTACCTTTCGGAAGTCCATATTAAGTAAGAAAAGGACCAATATTTAGCCACTTCCGCACATGCAGTGGTAGTTATGCAACAAAGTGCACCGCCCGCAACCGCTGATAAATGCTCACTCTGTGTTTGGCACTAATCGGTGTAACATAACTCCTGAAGATACCCCGTGGAGGGGTGAAACACGTGTTTGACGGTGACAGTTGTGTAATTCGCATTGTTTGCCGCATACGCATTTATCAGCGGGCTGGCGGGCGGTGCACTTTGTTGCGTGACTACCACTGCATGTGCGGAAGTGGCTAAATATTGGTTCTTTTCTTACTCAATTCATTTCATTTTATTTTTACTGTTTAGAAAGTATTTTTACTTTTTTATATTCGTTTTTGTATCGTCTATTTTTTTTACATTATAAACAGTCAGCTACCACCGGTTTGAAACTCAACATTTGCTTTTTTAAATTAAAGCCAACAATTTTAGATGTGTACATTATAATAACAATCATGTCAATGAGTCAATAAACCAAGTTCCACATATTTAGACAGAAATAAAACACTTGAATGCTATAATAAGATTTTTTCATTTAATAATATACATTTTAATTGTAGATTTAATACTAAGAAACGGAGGGTATAAGATATCTATTGAAACTTTATTTTATATGCCTACATATATAGTCATGCTGCGTGAATAGGCCTTCCATTAGCTGACCCGACCGACACGAAATATAAACGTTACGAGTTTATTTTTACTTAGTATAAGACTAATATTGTTTATGCAACTAATTTTAAAGTAAGATTTTAAATAATAAATTACGAATTTGATTTTTATATATTGAAACAAAGTTACACATTTTTCTGTTAAGTTTATAGAAACATTATTTTAGGCATAGCATGCCCAAAGCTGAACACATACCTCCCAAATATATTTCAAGTAAGACCAGTTGAAGGCGACCTATATTCAGTATTTTTCGACCTGAATATAGCAACATAATGTTTATGAGGTAGCATTTGCTTATATCTGGCAACTACGAAGACAATATTTTTGTAATAAGCTATTTTTGAGCTTTTGAATTTCGAACACTGATTTTATTCGGACGCCATTAGTGATGTAGTCGCTGCTATTTCGTTCGTTTATTGTTAATTGTGAAAAGGCTTTAAAAATATTTGAACACACTACCTCGATCTCACTTCTGATATTACATTGATCACGCTTTTAACGAAAAGATACTTGCTCTGAATAATAATGATAATAAGAAGAAAAATAAAACCTAGACAGAAGTTTTTTTTTGTTCTCTGTGTCGTTTTCACCTCTAAAAATATAAAAGTCATACAGTCTGCGCTGTTTTAGAAAGATGCAAGATGTTTAGTCTAACTTCTTAATCCAGTATTCCAACGCTTATGAGTAGGAAATGTATTTAATTGTCACTATAACACTTGGTGCAGTCTCCCAGTTCCGCTATTGCTTATGGTTAAGACATGGCTTCACTTAAGTTAACTTATTTAACGTCAGATTAACTTAACGTTGCCTCGACTAATGAAGATTAGATTCTCTCCTTGAAATCATCGGTAGCTTACATGGATCGGCTGTCCCGTGTTTGCAAACGAAATATGGAAGTGAGAAGTGGAGCCAGAGGTAAGAATAGGAACTAGCCGCATCATCTCTGTAATGGAAAATAAAGAACTCCGTCACAAAATTTTAAAATATTGCTATTAAATAATAAATAGTACAATATATTTATAAAAATAAAAGAAAATTAAAATAGCGATACTAAAAAAATGCGGCGAAGGAAATGAAGCGATGTATGCAAGGTTTGTAATAAAAAAAAAGTATACAAGAAAATATAAAGAATGAAAGAAGATATAATAAAAGAACTTGTAAAGGATGACAGAAGAGAACGCTTATAAAAAATTACTGAAAGATTATTAGAAGCAAAAGTCTCTGTCATAGATTTAAAATAGAGTAAACGTGAGACCACTTTCAAGGGGGCCTTAAAATAAAACACAGACGACTTAGATCCTAAGCTAGTTGGTACTCATTCTGAGGTCGGGTTGGGGAAGAAGATTGAAGAAGGCTCCATCGCCTTCCTCATAGGCGAAGACAAATGCCACCTTATATTACTAGAATTCTCCAAGTAGTATAATGTACAATAGAAAAGAATTAGACTCAGATAAAGTCTAAGTTGGTCGAGCAATATATAACGTTAGACATGAATAAAGCAATATAGATTTATTATTTAATTGCATAAAAATAAAAACTACTAGAAATCGTAAAATATAAATAAAAAAAATTGAGACAAAACGGTATAATTTAACAAACTTTGGTCTAGGAACGAAGATAAAGGAAAGAATGTAAGAAATGGACCAATATTTAGCCACTTCCGCACATGCGTAGTCGTGCAACAAAGTGCACCGCCCGCCAATCCGCTGATAAATGCGCATGCGGCAAACAATGCGAATTACACAACTACCACCGTTAAATCACTCAACACGTGTTTCACTCCTCCACGGGACATCTTCAGGAGTTATGTTATACCGAGTAGTGCCAAAACAGAATCCAAAGAAAGAATGTAATGCATAGGCGATGATTTATAAATGAAAAAAACATAGAGATTGTGAAGTACAGAAGGAAATTGTAATAATAGTGAAGGATGAAAGGAGAAAATGTAATAAAAGACTTATGAAAGAAATATTTACCCGAGGTACATGGTTGGAAGGAACGAGAGATACCCATATAAAAAAAAGATCAGCTTGATAACACAACAATATCAAGTGTACCACTAAATGTGTGCACTAAATGTGTGCAAATGTACTTTTGCGGCACCCTGACTTTGAATACTAATATAGTTCATTCATTTATTCATACATTCATCTTCGAATACTAAAATAAAGAGTTTTAATGAAAATATACAAATTTAAAAGTACAAACAACTGAGATGGTTTTGGTAACTTAGTTTTGCAAATCAAATTCAACTTAATAACAATTTGGATAACCACTATAATGTACTCTGCACCCTGGTGAAAATAATTGTGAAGATATATCTCTATATATCTATATCATTGCAGCGGTCTAAAACACAACGTGTCTCTTCTATCTATTGTCTCGGATGAAGTTAATGCTGGAAGGCCTGTAGACATTTATAACTTCATCGGAACTGAGTTCACGAAACTGGAGGGTCCAATTCGTAATTTAAGTCAATCGTATTCCAGTTTGCACAATGTCGATCGAATGTAGCAGACATATACGAGTGCGTTTGTAGTGTAATGCATTTGAGTGCAGTTTTTTTTATTGACCCCGGCTTTTTGCTTATTCTGGGAAAGGAACTTTAACAGTTTTAATAATTTTTCCACGTATCTTTTATTTTCATTCTCTTCTTCCACTCTACACATAATCGTTCATTCACTCCTTTAACATTTATCACATAATCTAACATTCTTATTCATTCTAAATTTCCTTCTATGTTTCGCCTTTCATCCTCTCCTCAATTATTACAGTCTAGATCTATCTGTAACAATAGCGTGCGACTTAGATGGTCAACGCGGACCTTTTGGCAATCTAAGTAAAGGTACTGTTCCTACCTCGAATCGCCCTCGCTGTTCGCGGAGGCGATCAGCCGTCCCAAAATACACATCGGTTTGTAAGTAGATTCTTGGCCTTATTAAACCGCATGATTTTATGTTTGCAATGTAAAGACGCTGGTAGAGTGGTTGATGGTAGTATGGAATGGCGCTTGCAGTGTTGAGGTTGTCTATCAAACGTGGTGAGTTGCGCTTGGATTATGGGAACCCTAACATGAAATCAGTCGTTTTGGCTTTCACAGATTCATCGGAATCAGGACTCTAGGATCCGAGGTCCATGTCCGAAATCAGTGAGGATGTCTTTAGGATCGTAAAAGGTTTGTGGGTTTTATAGTAAGTGCGGTTGGTATAGCAAGATGAAGAAGGTCTAGTAGCGTATTGCCTTATTTATAGCCTTAGACGACAAAGCAAAATAGTCATAATAATATCTGTACACTACATACACATCAGAGGAAGAAATAAAAAATAGCTGGTCTTAAGCATCTCAATACACTGACCCCCTTATGGGGGAAAATGCTGTACCAGGAATATCTGAATAATGTCGTGATAAATGAAGGTCGTATAAAATAGTTTATAATTTCATCTCGTAAGCGTTAAAGTTCTAAAATAAATCAGCTCTTACTTCAAGGTCTCATCTACAGACCTCAAGGTCTAACCTTGATAACAACGGCCGTCAACTTTTAAAACCCTCGAGTACTTCTTACAATATTACACAGTTAAAAGTGCTCTCAGCTAAAATGGTGAAAATTGTTATTAATGATTAGTTTAGAAGTTTCTATGTGTTTAATTTGTGTTCCATTTTTAAATATTATTAAAACTGTAAAACTTTTTCGATCTCTTTGAATATTAAACTCTTTGGTGTTGCATTAGCTATAATTAAACTTTTGAATTTGTAATGCCGTCAAAATCGTTGGTATTTCAGAACACATATCTGGTTTCTTATTAGCATAGTAGTGATGTATTCGCTGTAAAAAATATGTAATATTTTTCTTGCATTCACAAATTTGGAAGATTGAAAAACAATCAGATAATTGTAGGAATATATCTCACTGCTGAAATATGAAGATGACGATGGAAGCTATAGGTGTTGAATTAATTATAGTTTATGGAATTGAATTCTTCTTTCATTCTTCTTCTGATGGACGCAAGTGACTCAAGATGATTTAAGATGGAAAATTATGTAAAAAAAAACATATATTTTTCCGAGACAATAAATTATTAATTCGGCTTTTATTGAGGTAATCCCTTCCGGTACGCAGTGAGTTTAATCAGCTGCAACAAACTGGCGACAATACGTTCATTAATATCGGTTTTGTGCATCGATCGAAACCGATTCGTTCCGGTCAAATTGGAATTGCTTTTTGTGCAAAAAAACATTACTTTTCATAATTCGAACACTTCATTCACATCGCTCGCTGGGAATAATCTATGACTGAGATTATAAAAGTGTTACTATTATATCTACAAATAATTTAAGATGAAAGTAGTTGATATACATATCATCATCAGCATATCAGTAATGGAAGGAATATAGCCGTGAACAAAGGGATGCATTTATTGTCTTTTACCTTAAAGTCCTGTATACATTTCCGATGGTCTTTTTTATCTGATTTTGGGACAGAACATTTACATTTGTTTTTAAATACACCAATATCTCGTTTTGCGTTTTTTTTCGAAGTTGCGTCGCTATAAGTACTAATTTTCACTGTGCGTTGTTAGATTTTAGAGGTTGCGTTGTTTTGGTTTCGAGTCTAATTTTTTTTCTAAAAGATGGCAACAATTTTGTTTTTAATTGCGACTTGCTATAAAAACTCGGGGATTGCCTTTCTAAGTAAAAATCAACGCAATTTGAATACAATTTTATTTTCACTTTGTTTTGCTAATTTTAGAGTTCAGTTTCAATCACGTAGTGTGTTGTGCTTTTTTTAAAAGAGAATAATAACATTTATATAAATTTTTACGTGTTATTTCTGGTTACAAAAAAGTAAATATTATTCCAATTTATGTATTGCAGAGTTATATTGGTTTTGATTTTTAGATGTTTACTTTGTTCAATTTTCTTTTTAAAAAGTTGTATTTTCGTGATCCTAGAACCTATCTATATATTCGATCTTTACATGGTTTGTTATAGAAAATCTTAATTCACTTTGCGGGCGTGAATTTTTTGAAACGTAACCACGACGCAAAGTGAGATATTAGTGTAATTTTTTTCGCATACTTATTTACCTCTTTACTCTTCTTTTGTTTGTCTTTAGCATTCCTCTTCATACTAATTTCCTTTCATACGTCGCCTTTCTTTCTTCACCACCTTCTTCAAATTTCACAGGTTTAGGTGATTATCATATTTTCACGCTTTTAGCTTTATTGTTATGCTATACTATTTTGTATTTGTACATATTAAATACAGGTTATCACATTTTATCACAGAGACAAATTTTAATTTATTTACATTACTTATGTTTTATTTATATATCCATATTTTTCTATTAAAATGGATTTCCTATGCTTGCAGCTCCGTGGTCTCCAATCTAGAATCTTAAGCCTCCTTTGTGTCCAGTTACTCTTTACTTCTGATTCGATCTTGCAGATAAATCTCCGGAACAGCCTTTTAAAAATGCTTCCTTTTTACTTAATTCCCAACAAAGAGGATACATTGTGACATAACCAACAGACCTACAGACTATTTTTTTGTTCCTCTCGTTTCTCCTACCAAGTTGTGCAGAAGTCACATTACGGGTGAATCAACTTTTCAGATTTTTTTAAAGTTTTATTTACATACTTGTTCCTAATTAATGATATCTTTTATACCTTCCTTTTGTTCTTCACATGTTCTCATTTACAAATCTTCCTCTGTATATAGTCTTTTTTCTCTCACATACATTCTCTGATCACAGATTTTTATGAAACATTTATATTTGGTTCTACAATTAGACTTAAAATTTTTAGTGTTTATTGGATACGCAATAATAAATGAAACAGATATAAATATTATTTTAAAACATAGAATAAAGTTGTGGTAGATTGCATGCGGATGTTTTACAGTGCATTCGTTTTGCTTGTAAATTGTATGTCATATGCAACAGACAGCAAACCTTACTCACCAACATTCCTCTTAAAAATTTTCTCTTAAAATTTGCTACCGCATTTACTCACTGTTATCTGCGACATGTATCTTTGGTCTCGTTTGGTTGGAAGAAACTTTCAAAGGGGTTTTTTTAATCAGTTGTAAATATTCAGGAAATATTGAATGTTTTCGATACCGTAAAAAATAAAAAGATCCTTTTTTTTAACTTTGTTTAACTTACCAGCTGTGAAACTATTGTTTAGGGATGGGTAACACTCACAGTTACTAAGGGTGTAAGTAAAGCGACTCTGTACTACTAGATTGCTTCCCAAATATTATTAGCAGATTCCACGTTTAGAGTGGCTGAGTGCAGAGTGCTTTCCAAGAACTCTTTTAAAGAAGCGAAGATCGTGGGTTCCCGAGAGAGATTCGACTCAAGTCACTACGTAAGAAAAGTTCCAATATATAGCTACTTCCGCCATGCAGCAGTAGTCGTGCAATAAACTGCACCGCCCGCCTGCCCGCTGATTAATGCACATGCGGTAAACAATGCGAATTACACAACTACCACCGTTAATTCACTCATCACGTGTTTCACCCCTCCACGGGGCATCCTCAGGAGTTATGTTACACCGATTAGTGCCAAACACAGAGTCTGTGTGCCAAACACGACTACCACTGCATGTGCGGAAGCGGCTAAATATTGGTCCTTTTCTTACTTAGGATGGACTTCCGCAAGGTAACGCCTGATTCCATTTAATATCGAAATTTGAATCCGCGACCAATCGCAAGTCATCTACCGCTAAGCTAGCACTGCTCAAATTTAAGTTATAGTAAATTTATTATAAAATGTCGTACATGATGCCAGAAAATTAAAACATACAAAATTCTTTTTTAAAACAAAATACTTTTGTTATGCATAATTATTTTGAATAGTCTAAATCGCAAATATTATTAAAAGCTTCTCTCTGAATCGCTGTATAATTCATCTATTAACTTAATACAATTTCAAAGGCACAACCAAATACAAAATCAAGCCTAAGCTCTCTTTTAGCAGATTACTTCAAAAGCTATATGTTAATCCGTAAATGGACGAATTGGAAATGTTCTGTAATGGTTTATTGTAAATAAACTTTAATGTATTATTAAAACGAAATAACGCCGCTTATAATAACTTACTTATTTGATTTATTACTATATCTCTTCTATTCAGAGGATATAGAGGACAGGGGTATGTGGGATTCCTACCCACTAAACCCCCCCCCCCCCCGGTGGTCGCCCTCTGCGCTAAACGGGGGACCGCGGTATCTCCCGGTCAGGGATCGCCACGCGGTCTTCCCTCGCGCCGTGCTATTTTTCAATAGCCCGTCCCGGGGTATGCGTGGATACACTACCCCCGAAACCCTCGTGGTGCTATCACGATGGTTCGAGACCACGTCGAACCATCGTCCGACTTAGAGTCGCCGAAGCTAGTGGGAGTTTAGGGCCCCCACCCTAAACTCTCGCGACTCCGAAGGCCCCGTTTATGGTAGGGGAGCACCATTCATCGGAGTGCCGTCGCGAGGCGCGTCTCTGCGCTGACGGCGTCGTCTCCGAGCGGGATCTGCCGATCCCGTTCGGCTGCCTCCTTCTGGACCATGACGGTCTCACAAAAAGAGGCCACGGCCTTCCAATGTACACCGCCTTTACCAACTCGTGGGTACCATTTGGAAACCCTCATTGGCCACAGATTACACGAGCAATATGCCCCGCACACTGTTACTACATACGAGCTATTCTTCGACTTGCATTGGTAATCTTGATCACTTATGACCACTTAGTGCTATATCCACTTCTATAGACTTCCTAAAGGACTGGAAACGGGCAGCCCAGCGTCTTCTGACAATATTAACAATATCGTCAGTCCTATCGCATTACACTCGAAAAAATAAATTAGTGTAACTTATTTGAGAGTGATTATTTTATACAGGATGATCGGAAAAAGGTTTGAAAGCAGTAATGTTGACAAATTACCTATATTTTCACCAGTTTCAAGCTTTTACAACTATATTTACAGTTTATTGAGTAACTTTTGTCTATGTAGAATTATAATCCCTTTGCACGTTCTCACAATGTATGTAATAATGGTAAAAGCGAAAACTTGTAATGATCCCTTAATGTAAAAGTCGCCTGTCAAAATGTATCTAGTTTTTAAGTTTAATGAACGACTAAAAATAAAAAAGAAATAAAATAACCAGACATATTATATATTCGTTCAACACAGTAGTGTTTAGGATTTATCAGCGCCATCTAGTGTTAGATCGGCATATAATTTTATGATTCAACATAACAGAAAGGAACGTATATGTCATTTGATGTGTCAGTTGGAACGACACGAGGACAATGGTATGACAGCCTTGATTGATGTCTTCGTTTTTATTGGTCATAGATAACAGTTTTCATGGGTCAGCGGTCGAAATTAAGATCAGTCCAAAATACGAGGGCATTTATAATATTTCGATTTTGTTATTGTGATGCTTGGAAATAAAATAATTTTTGTCTTATTATGGTTAATAAACTGTTGAATAATAAATATATGTATATACACACAGTAATACCCAGCTTTACGCGAGGGATACGTTCCAAAAAAAATCGCGTTAACTGAAATTCGCGTATAACGAGGTTTATGATTAAACATAGTCAAAAATTATTACAAAAAAATACAAATCATTTTAATCAATCACTTTAATTCTAGGAACACTTTATGCAATACATACTCTTTGTTTTTTACGGAAAAATACATCTATTGTCTTTTGGGTAACGTTTAGTTTAGCGGGGTCTTACTATATATATATTGCCCATTCCATATACATATATATATATATATATATATATATATATATATATATATATATATACCTGAGTACCATAATACCACAAAGCGATCGCCAACTCGCATGCCAAGTGTGGCGATTATGATATCTTCTTATTTTCAGCCGACGAACGCCCACTGCTGACGGTCCATCTAGTGCCGGACTTACCTATGTCGCGTGTTCCTGCGAAACCTATATATATGGTATATGCTCTCATAAATACCTTTGCAGGGGGCCCAATTGATATTCAAGACCATATACAGTTATTGATATATCCTCGTGAATTTATTTAAACTATTATAATTCATAAGAATACTAATAAAAATAAGTTCCATTAAAGTATTGTATAAGCTTCTTTTAGTTGAAAGAAACTAACATTTACTAACTTCTATATAAGTTGGTAATTGTCAACTCGAAGTTATGGAAGATCTGAATAAAATTGTAAATTTCGTTGAGAAGTTCGACTGGCGTTCGTGAAATTGGCGAGAAATATTTTAAAATATTTAAAATTCAACTACATTAAAATTTAAGGAAGAAATTAAATTATTTTGTTGTATAACAAGGGATGAGGGAGTTTTGGAACTTGGAGAAACTTTTCGATAGATATCTCTCAAGGAATATGTTTGGCTCTGTGATCTTCTTTATAAAGGATCAATCTTCACTTTCACCACGCATATATCATCATCTCACTCTTTTTTATTATAAATTTTACATAACATACATATATTAATATTTTTTCGGAAAAAATACTACATAAATCCGTATAATTAAGAGATGAATGAAGAGATTCGTCGCTATTGGAGACCTCTCGTACCCCTAATTAGTTGATATCAGGGTCTTTGTTTATAAATAAGTTTTTCAGATTTTTCATCTTTATTCTTCACTCACTGTCATACTTCTCAATTCCTTTTATTCTTACCTTATTTCCATTACAATATCTTTCATTTTTTTCTTTCATTCCTTATTGCTTTTATCGCGTTCCTTCCATCATCTTATTACTCTTAGGTGGCTAGGTACATTTTTTTATTCTTTATTTTAATATTTACATATTCTATTTTATTATCACAGTTTACTTTGTGTTGTGCTTTCTTAATACATAACTACACTTTTCTATATGTACATATTATATCTATCTATGTATATATTAATACCGTACGAAGTTGCCCTAGGAAGAGTAATTAGTTTTATCAAGCTCCGAGAACTTGTAATGGGGAAGAACTCGGATTTAGGTTCGTTTCCGAATGTACTCTCACTTGATTCGTCTATCGTAAAGGTTGTCGACCTCTGTATATTTAGTTATTCATCCTTTCTTAGACTGCAAATTCTCCATTGCGTTTCTAATAAGTTTTATATGTATTTAAGTTAGGTACGTACTATTTAATATGTTTATGTATCAAGTTGTACTTGACTTAACTTATTTCAACCGTTTCTCCAACATAAAGCACAGTTACAGCTTAAGAGATTAGTCAACAGAGCTCGCCGTGTTGTCAATCGAGTGAAGCCTATTTTTACTTTTACACTTACCCTCTGATTGAGTTGCTTCCTACCGTCAAAAGCCTTTTAGCCTGCGTATTTATTTCCTAAGTATTTACGGTTTCAAAACTACTTTCAAAACGTTCAGTTGTAAGGAAATTATTTATCAATAGATTTATTCCATTCTTAAAAGTATTTTTTTATTTTATTTTATTTATATTCATCAGCTTGGATAGGCACCTCACTAGATGGATCGACGACATTAACTATCATCGATCTATCTAGTGGGAGAGATCTAGAGGGAGATCAATGGAGCGGGCTATACTCAGTGGCAGTGGCAGTGCGCTTGTGCCACTGATGGCTGTTGGGGCCGAAAGGTTCTCGAGTGGTGACTACGAACTGGTAGATGCAGCGTGGGGTCCCCTCTAGGTAGACCGATGGCATAATTAAGGTCCCGGGAAGTAGCTGGAAGCAGGCTGCGCAAGACCAATCATCATAAGTAAGAAAAGGACCAATATTTAGCAACTTCCGCACATGCAGTAGTCGTGCAACAAAGTGCACCGCCCGTCAGCCCGCTGATAAATGCGTATGCGACAAACAACGCGAATTACACAACTCCCACCGTTAAATCAACATGTGCCAAACACAGAGACTCTGTGTTTGGCACTAATCGGTGTAACATGACTCCTGAAGATGCCCCGTGGAGGAGTGAAACACGCATTTATCAGCGGCCTGGCAGGCGGTGCACTTTGTTGCACGACTACCACTGCATGTGCGGGAGTGGATAAATATTGCTCCATATCTTACTTAGGATAGACTTCCGCAAGGTAGCGCCAGATTCCATTAAATACCAATCATCATGTCGATCTTTGAGGAAACCGTGTGCCTTGCAGTGAGCATCTATAGGCTGAAAAGAAGAGAAGATGATATACATCAGTGACAGTGACAATATGACCTTTATGTGCAAATATGCAGAACCTCCAAAAGCAATTTAGGAAAATAAAAAATTATGCTCTAAATCTTTTTAAAACCACAAAAGTAAAATGTTGACGCGGGTAAATTCGTGCAGATGTGTTACAAAAAGCTATTTTAAAGTCGTCGTTGGTGGTATATTAAGCTTTTTATCAATCCAAACTAAAACGGAGACATAATGCCGGGCATTTTAATTGCCACAAGTGCCCGCAAGTGATAATGCAAACAGAAACATACTTCGAAACGTGTGATACATATTTGTTAAAATCAACTTTGACTCACTAACGGATGTCGGAAACATAATAAAGTAATGTATGTGCATATTTGTGTTCTGATCGTCGCCAAGAAAATTAGACCGAGATAAAGTCAGTCTCATGTATTTGAAACTTACTGATAATTATATCTCTAATAAACAATTGCTACCCGCAGGCGTGAATTCACGCCCAAACGACTTTTGTGATATTTTACTTTTTTTAATAAGATAATAAAGCTTATATTTTTTACTAGAATATAATTACAATTGCTCATTCTTGTAGTATTAATCTTCTAGAGTACATTTTTACTAGTTTTTGACTATTATCTGTTATTTTTTATTTCCTATAAGCATAAGTTTCCAATGTCAAGAAATGCGCACGTTTTGACGCATTGGCTGCAGACATTAGAAAATATCGACCTTTTTCACCATGGGGTCGTCAAGGATTAGTTCCGCCATAGATGGTCCAGATTGTAGAAGGAGAAGTGTTGTCTTAATAAGAGATCTTTTTTACTTTATATTTGGTCCTTTTTTTGGGGGTCTCTCGTTCCCCTATCTTAATTTATGGCAACTACTTCGAGATGCAAAAGGCAAGGAAATATTTTTCGTCACTTTTTAATTTACTTACTTTCTCTTTTTCTCTTTTTTTATCCTTCACATAATCTCACATTCTATTTCTTTTCTTCCTTCACAGTATCTTCCGCTCTATAACGATCGTTTACATTCCACTCCTACGTAGTCTTCTATTCATCGCCACATTTCTCACAATATTACACTTTGTTTCTCCATTCTGTTTTATTATTTATATTTTTATTCTTTACATTACAATTAATAAAATTTTATTTTAATTTTTAATTATGACATTTTTGTACTTTTAAATTGTTAAAATTAGTTTCTTATTTTATATTACATTTAGTGTATCATAATTTTATACCCAATGTTGAAATATTATTAATTCGACCTTAATATATTACTTACGTTTATAGCCTTCCTTAAAACCTTTTTGCATTATTAATATCACAATTATTCCAAGTTTTGCTATGATAAGAATCTTCTTTCTGGTTCCACAATAACGACGTGAAATATTGACAAATTGGTCAAACCTTTCTCGTTTCACGATTAGCAATACATTCGGCGATTATATAGTGTATATATTTTGTTATATTTTTGTTTTTGATAGTATGTTTATCAAGTAAAATATGGAAAACTGTGGAATTAAACTTAAAGATTTCTCTAATGTCGATTACAAGCCGGTAAAAATTGCGTGGTTAGATTCCCCACTAGGACCACGTGGAACGAAACATTTAGAGTCCTGGGAAGTAAATTAATGTGGACAGCCCAAGACCGTTAATCATGGCCTTGATGTCCCGTCTGTTATCTGATATGAAACAAAATTAGTTTCAGAAGCTGTAGAATACATATTAAATCATAAGTTTTCAAATATGAACAATTTTCAAAAACGTATTTTAATAAAACCCGTATACCTTGTTACAAGAGTATCTGCAAAATCTTATTTGCATATTCGAATCCGCCGTTTCCCGTTGTTTCCCCGCATCAAGAAATAGGTCGTTCTCTTAAATGAACCGAAAGCTCCGCGATAGTAATATTAAGATAAAAATCATATACGAACGATTAAACTCTTAAGTACATTCGCGTCGAAAAGCGATGCTTGGATAACGTTTCATAAGTGCTGTATTATCGCGAAGTTTAATCTATTATTATTTTAACAGTGTAAACTTTGTTTTGATCGTTTTCTGTAATTAACTGTACGTCTGATCAATTATTGATTATTATATTTTTGTATCGTAATAATTACTTTTATTTTTACATTGAAATTGCATTTGATTATGCATACGCAAGATGTTTCGATCTTTTCGAAGTCTAATTCAATAAACTTTTTTTTATAATTCTAATTTGTATTTCCAGGGTTTTGTTTACAATATGTGTTTTTGATACGTATGTGTATTTGATACGGATCTTTCTTCTCCTAGCCGCGACTCACAACAGGGTTTTATTATTATATACATTTTTTTCTTATGTGTAAATACAGCTAAAATTTATATATAACAATACAATTTATAAGTTTATACATTAATTGGTATAAAACTTTATTTGAATTGCTGCCGAAGCGCTACAGACCGTTAAATGCCTTGAGGTTTATGACAATGTGCCGGGCCAACTCGTCAAAAGATTCTGCAAAATGAAATGATTTTTTCCTGAGAAGATCTAGTACGACTAAAATTTTTTCATTCCGCTTATGTTTGTACTACTTAAACAAAAATCTAGCCATATAAGTTTTAGACTCAAATTGATACCTACACGCCTTCGTAGGAATATTAGGAATTATCTTTATTGTATTTTTTCTCTCTTCGGTTTCGTAACTGTTTTAAAACTTTTTTTTGTTTTAAAACTGCTAGTGACGGAACGTAAAATCATGCGGAAGATCTTGGGACCAGCGAAAAATCAAGACGGATCTTGGAGGCTCCGAAAGAATGCCGAAATTGAGACTTTAGTAGCACAGCTAAAAATCATTGGCGAATATAAAGCTCAACGAATCCGCTGGCTTGGTCACTTGGAGCGAATGGGATCGGATCGGAGCGTGAAGGTGGCGTACCTGAAAAAACCGAGGGGTCGAAAACCAGTGGGTAGACCCAGGTATCGTTGGATCGATCGCGTTGAGGCAGACTTGCGCGAATTGAATGTCAGCCAATGGCAGACGATGGCGCAAGATAGAGTAAAGTGGAAGTCTCTCGTTTCGGAGGCCAAGACCCACTTTGGGTCACTGAGCCAGCGGAGTAGTAGTAGTATCTTTATTGTATGGTATGTTAGTTTTTACCTCTTTGCTTTTTTGAAAATAGTTTTCACTTCCCGAATAACTGTTTCATTTTATGTTTACGATCGTCGGAGAATTATTACTGCAGTCTTGTGCATAAAGATGCCAGTATCAAAATTAAAGGCTTCACTGTTTCTCTTTGTGACATTTTGTCTATTCGTTTTAGTTTATCCCAAGTATAATATGTATTTTCACTATGTATTAAGTTATGTCATAATATATGGATATGTCATAATTTCAGTCGAAGGACTTTCACTACACTATCTCCTCAAATTCAAGGAATGATTTAAAGTAGTCTACATCCAGCGTCTTTCGCAGGACCTTCAGGTAGCGTTACATCCTAAGTGGACGGTCTTATTATATACATCATAGAGATACCTCTAGATAGAACTAAACAAAATTAAAAAAGAAAAATGTAAGAATCAGTATACTTATATATATATATATATATATATATATATATATATATATGATAGCACCTACCTTACGTGAACTTTTATTGTTAACAATGCTCAAGCAGTAAATGCACATATCTTTTTGCAACTTATTTGCAACGTTAAGTTAGTTTTGAAGTTAATGATCAATCGGATATTAACGATAACTTGAAAGCAAAGTAAGGAAGGCGATGTAAGAAATGATAATAAAGCATGGAAAGAAATTATAGATAATGTGACAAATAAAAGAAAAATACGTAGAAGATGTAAAGAAGAACTAAAGACGTGGATCAAAAGTAAAATTGTTAAGTGAAAAATATGTTAGGAAAAATAATGTCTATATACCCAAGGCAGGATGTACAGGAGGTCACTAATAACGCCATTTAAAAAAAGAAATAAAAAATATTTACATTTGGATTTTTAACATATTCTATCATAGTAATAACTGCCAGCTTTATTTTTTCTAAATTAATACTTCCTTCCAATAGCATTTCTATAGAATTCCCTGATAAAACCGCCGTTTTGTCTTCTACATATTCCATTTACCACTTTTTTATTTATTTCTTTAGCCCAAAGACGCTTACTGCAAGGTATAGGCCTCCCCCAGAGATATATGACGATGTACCATAATCGCCACTCTTGGGAGGCGGGTGGCGATCGCAGTGTGATATTATGGCGCAGAACAAGTTGCTGTCAATGCTCTGGATTTTTTGTGAGCAGCGGCAATCCTATATAATGTAGTGTCCTGAGAATCGAACCGATATCGTTGGGCTATCTATCTCTGCTTATTTTATTACCTTTTGAAATTAACATTATATGTATATATATACATACTAGCTGATTCCGCAAACGTTGTTATGCAAAAAAAAAATTTTTTTCAATTTAAAAATAAAAGTTGATCGTAGAGGGGTGAAAATTTAGGGTTGTATGTATTTTTGTATGTTGTATCATAAAAAATTAAAAACGAAAAATTTCGTAAAAAAAAATTAAGGGTGAACAACCCTTATCACTTAGGGGTATGAAAAATAGATAGTAGCCGATTCTCAGACCTACTGAATACGCATATAAAATTTGGTAAAAATCGGTCAAGCCGTTTAGGAGGAGTTCAAGTTCGAACACCGTGACACGAGAATTTTATATATTAGATATTGTGTCGGCTGCTTTACTTCTAAACTATGTTACACTCGTCAAACGGTCTTTCAACTTTAATTAATGTGTCAAAAAGATTACGTCACAAACATTAGCTTTCGAAGTTTGTGTGGGTTTTTTTTTCTGGTGATTCCCACCACTTCACAGGACACGGATAAGCCTCGTTAGGGAGGTAAAAAAGTCAACACGTGTTCAAAGACCGCATAAAAAGTTGAGTGTTCAAATTAATCTTAATTTAACTGATCCCGGGTGACTCAAGAAAAAACCTTTTCTAAAAACATTACATTTCTCACTTAATAATAATCTACTGTTAGTTGATACAATCTGTCTACTATTTATCTTCAATTTATACATAAACTAGCTGATCCCGCAAACGTTGTTTTGCAAAAAAAAAATTGATATTTTAATTTACAAATAAAAAATAAGGGTTGATCGTAGAGGGGTGAAAATTTATGGTTGTATGTATTCTTGTATGCTGTAAAACAAGAAATTTCGTTAAAAAATAAAAAAATAAAATTAAGTGTGAACAACCTTTATCACTTAGGGGTATAGAAAATAGATAGTAGCCGATTCACAGACCTACTGAATACGCATATTAAATTTGGTAAAAATCAGTCAAGCCGTTTTAGAGGAGTTCAAGTTCGAACACCGTGATACGAGAATTTTATATATTAGATATATTTATAGTAAATTGCTTTGTTATACAGGATGATTGATTAAAATTTTAAAAGGAGTACATTTGCTGTAATTCATCGTATCGTACACCCTATCCAAAAATCAATCGATTATTGCCTATTAAAATTATTTATTGTTTATTTTCTGTCCCAGCAGCTTGTAACGCTAGAAGTTATTGGTCAAAAAAATTTTAATGTAACACATTTCAGACTATTTTGTACAGGGCCAGTTTTTGTTATTTTTTTTTCTTCGTAATTTCATTATGATTCATTTATGTGTATTTATTTATTTACACTTTATTGTACTTCATAAATAATAACTAAAAAAACAATTTATATAGAAGTAGAAGAGGGGGTCTTATCGTTTTAGACGATCTCTACCAGACAACCTTTGGATGGAAAAGAGAGACATGTGACAAACATATTATACATACAAAAATACTTACATATAAATACATTTATTATTTAACATTTATGTTACACCTGTGTAAATTTATTGTATATTCCAATATGAATTTTATGCAGCGAAAAAAAAATAAAAGCAATAGAAAGTTCAATGTATAATGTCCAAGTCCAAACTCCCAATGGAGATGTCCGCAAGAGTTATTGCTCTTGTTTGACACGGGTACCCGAGGCCGGCGGATATCGAATGGGATTTAAGAATTTCGATATACATCGCTTGTTATTGGTTTTCTTTAAATAGATCCTTGAGATATCGACCGTTTTTAAACGACGCACAAATATATATATTTTTAATAAATTTTAATATTTAGTAGTCGATTGTCGAATTAAATTTGGTCAGGCTGCGTTCAGGAAACATATATATCTTCTAGTTCGAAACATGGTTTCTTCCTTGGCAAATTCAATAGGGCTATGAACGGGATATTTCTACGAAATCGAAGCAAGATTATTTTTTGGAACGAATTCTCACTGCTGCCTTAATAGCATTTTCAGAGATTTTTACATTTGAGATGACAAGGTGCTGAGGGCGTCTAACTTGAAATCTCTTTTAAGGTGCAAAGTTCAATGACCTCCAGAAAAGCCTCGGCTCGGGCCGCTACTTACTACTATTCTTTCGTATTGGAAGCTGGCTAAGGTCTTAAATCGCTTTGAGAGGCCTCCACTTGAGTTGTCACTTGTGAGAAGGTCGAATATCAGCTTGTTCTGTTTCTATTGCCTGACTAAAAGAAACAAGCAGAACCTTAAGTCCGCCCAGACGTGGAAAGGCGACCTTGTTAAAGTCTATAGAAGGCTTTGATTGAAGGTGTACCAGGCAGGTCCTATCAAAAATCTACGTGGTGACCTATGTTCAGTAGTGGATCTTAACAGCTGAATTCATGAAGAAAATGATGAAGCACCGACTGAGTAGGTTGCTTTCCTTTCAAGGATTATGATAATTTCGTTGTTACAGACAGACACCAACTGCAAGGCATATTTATGGAGGATATACCAGATTCACTACCCTGGGCAGGCGTGTTGGTGACCGCAGTATGTTGTTTTGGTAAGCAGAAGACGTTGCTGCGCATCCTCTGAAATTTTATTTGTGATCAGTGGAAATCCTATATAATTAATGCACAAAGTGTTACATAAGACTGTATCCAAAATCGAACCTGTGCCTTAACCTAAACCATAAAGCTTAATATCTAGACTACCTCTGAACCATTTTCACCGAAAACTTTCCCAAAACACTAGTACTTAAACTTTGAAGTTTTGCATCACGTTTATAAATCAAGGCTTTATTTGCATCAAGAGAGACATTTTACTTCGGACGATTTACAATGAATGCCGAGTGTGCATAATAACAGGAGAACATACGGGTTTATTGTCGTACCTTTATTACACCCTGTGAACTAGTTTATACAGAATATTCATAGATAAAATATTTTTTTCACTATCTAGCTAAGAGTCATGACTTTGACGGTACTCGATTCTTTTTCTTTCTTACTTCCTCTCTTTGGCAGCGACGTGAAATAAAATAGTGTACCAACTAATGTATAATTAAGTAAAACTTTCAAATTGTATTGTTAATGTGTATAAAATTTAGCTGTATTTATCCATAAGAAAAATTTGTATCAGAAAAATTGTAAATAATTATAAAACGCTGTCGTGCCTCGCAGCTGGGAGAAGAAAGATCCGTATCAAATAGCGGCAACCCTTTCCTAACTGTCTGCGTTTAGTAAAATCGAAAAAAAAATTGTAGAAAAAACACTGGCGATACAAATTATAATTAATAAAAAAAACCTTGCCTATTTTCTTCCTTTTTCTTTTTTACTTCAAATAATCTTTATAACAACATTGTAATAATAAGGTTTAGAAACAAAATATTACTGTTTTGTTTTAGTAAGTTCACAGTAGATGAACGAGCTATGGAGAGAGACAACAATATAGCATTTAATTCCTTCATCATTATATCAGCTGATAGATGCTGCAGTATATAGGCCTTGCCCAAAAGTGATATCGATGACTTGTACAGCGCTGCCCACATCCAAACAGTTTCAGAAACCTTACTATGTCGGCGGTCCACTTGTGGGGGTCTAGTTACGTCGCGTGCGAACCTTTCGTCTCCAACGACCACATGTTGCACAAGCGATGTACCTCTCTCATTGGCTCTTCACCTTCTTTAGGTAAGCATTATATGACAACTGGAAAAACCGTCTCTTGATTTAAAGATCATAATATAAGTTTCGTCGTTCAAAATAAAAAAAAAACGTCACTGGCCATCCCCACCCATCACTCTGATTTCTTTTCCTATTCCTTCACTGTCCATGTCGCAAGATTATGGAACGCTCTCCCCTACGAAGTACGTGATTGTCCATCATTACCTGTATTTAAAAAGCGAGTCAAAGAGCACTATTTATCGCTAGTTGTCTAGTATATATAATATTTTTAGTTATATATGTTATATATGTATTTATGCTTATATTATGTATATATATTATTTATTATGCTTATTTATGTAAGTATATAATATGTAAGTATACATTTATGTTCATGTTAAGTATGTAATTATGGTCAAAAGTCGTATCTATTGTAAATATTTCAATTTAATTATTGTGCACGTTGTGTCTGCCTTACTTTTTATGAATCTCCTTCCGTAGGCCTACTGGAAGAAATTTCTGGTTAGAAATAAGTAGTGCCTGTTGTGTCAGTTATATTTGTATTGTTACTTTAGTGTTTTTATTGTGTACAATAAACTGTTAAATAAAAAATAATAAATAAATAAATCAAAAACACTAAATAAAGTACCACATTCAAAAAATCTAGCATTTATATTTAAAGAGTTCAGTTCTAGATAAACTGAGTAATAACGCAGTAAACATTTGCGGTCAATTAATAATTTGGTTTATTAATTCCATTGTATATTTTAGTCCCTCTTTAAATGCCATATGACGGTGGAATAACAGCAAGGGTGTCACCCTCATGACGTCAAAACTCACGTGATTAAAGATAATACGTCAGTGTTTCAGAAATAACTTTGCGTAGCAACGAAAAATTATGGATAGTAAAGTATTAAAATAAGGATAAAGATAAAGATCTAATTTATTTATTTAACATTCGAAATTTAACCGAATTTATGTTAATGATATTTAATTGATCTATTTTATTTTTGACTCCATTTCGCTTCTCAAGGTGTTACAGTCTTGAAGTAGAACCAGGGAAAAAACTTAACTACATATTTTTAATAAAAAATTTAACATCGCAGATTTATATTACACATTTTCTGTCAAGTAAAGCATAATTGAAAACAAAATAATCAAGCGACATCTTTACCGAGGATTATTGAAGATTCATAATATAGCACTGTTAATATACATTTAAAATAAAATTAGTTTATTCAACATTTTAATTTTTAACATAACTCTTATTTATTATTAACTCATTATTTTTTTATTTATTAATCTATTTTATTCTTAACACTGCTTCATAACAAAATAATCAAGCGACATCTTTACCGAGGATTATTGAAGATTCATAATATAGCACTGTTAATATATATTTAAAATAAAATTCGTTTATTCAACATTTTAACTATTAACACAATTCTTATTAATTATCAACTCATTATTTATTTATTTATTAATCTATTTTATTGTTAACACTGCTTCATAAGGTGTTATAATTGTTCAGAAGAAGCAGGAAGAAACTCAACAACAACATATCTTTTAATAAAGTTTAACACATATTTATACATATACACTTAATTAGATATAGCATAATTGAATTTGTTTTTTTTTTTATTATTTACGTGTTTTTATCTAAACAGATCACGATATCAGTATAATTGATGTAAACTGTTCTATAATAAAGATAAAAGATATTTTTTCAATATTGGAACTTTTAACTGAACTCTTATTGATTGTCAACATATTTTTTTACCTATTTCATTTTTGAATTTACTCTGCTTCGCAAGGTGTTATATTTGTGAAGAAGAAGCAGGAAGAAACTCCACAACAACACATCTTTTAATAAAGTTCTATACATACACACTTTATGAGATATAGCCTGAATGAAATCAAAATAATCAGGCGACATCACTGCTAAGGATTCTAATAATTTATATATTCGTTTATATAAATATTAAGGTTTTTTTTTGTATTTTGTAAATGGTAGTCTGAGAATGTTTTGTGGCATTTTATTAAAAATCTGAATCCGACTACAAATGATTTTAAAAAGGTATGATCGAAACAAAACCGCTTTTTTATGTGAAATCCAAGGTAACTTAAATATAATTTTAGCTATTGTTTTTTCAAATAAAGAAAGGCCTAACTATGCCGGTATACACGGCATTGATAGGCCTTCCACTAATTCACTAACAATGCGGACAGCGTAAGAAAAATCATAGTGGTGATCTTTGGGAAAAAGCCTATGCCTTGTATAGAGCCTTTATTGACTGAAAAGATGAAGAAGTGTAAGTTAGGTTAAGAAAGAAGTATAAATTAGGCTAGGGAAAAGTAGTAGTAGTACAGCAAATTACAGGAAAACAGATTGCGATGGTATGGCCATATTTAACGAAAACCAGATGACCACGTGGTAAAAACTGCCTTAAACCTCCCAGAATTCCCAAGAGGGAGAGGGCGTCCAAAAGCTACGTGGTGGTCTAATATCGGAAAGGAACTGGAAACCCTTCAACTTGATGCAGAGACAACCCAGGATAGAGTGGCCTGACGCAAATTGATAAGGAGACCCGACCCCAAATAAAGGGAAAAAATTAAGGAAGAAGAAGAAGAGTTGTAAATCAATAGATCGTCGCTGTTTCAAACTATAAACATCGACTGAAAAACATAGACCTCGAAAGATGTCTATGAGGGGACATATCATAATGGCCAAGCTTGGCAGCCTGGTTGGCTATCGCAGTGTGGTATTGGCACACCGCGAATCTGACCATGTTCTGGACTCCTCTCAACTCTCAACAACAACTCTGTGTTTGGCACTAATCGGTGTAACATAACTCCTGAAGAAGCACCCGTGGAGGCGTGAAGCACATGTTTAGTAATTTGGCGGTGGCGGTTGTGTGATTCGCATTGTTTGCCGCATACGCATTTATCAGCGGGCTGGCGGGCGATGCACTTTATTGCACGACTACCACTGCATGTGCGGAAGTGGTCCTTCTATTACTTACGTAAGTCACAATTCTCTACTACTGCTATAAATGAAGAAATATTGTCTAACTGGTGTTATATTGTTACTTTTAAGGTGTATATGTAAAGGAGGAATAAACTAATTATACCAACCATCCAATATTCTACTCGTAGTATTATCCTTGTAAAAAATTAAAAAAAAATTGTTTACGTAACTCGGCAATGTGCGAAGTTTAGTTTGCCGCTAAGTACACGAGGGCAAAACATCGAGGGTGCGTCCCCTTCTCGGTTCCGCTACGAAAACAGACATTAGGGGGTAACGTGGCGAATTTGCAAATAGATTCCAATCGTGTAGTTTTATCGCAAAATAAATATATCTTACTATAACTGGATCGCCAAATATATTGTTAAACTTGAGAATGGTTTAACCGTTTTAATATACTCGTATAAATATATATCATATACATATTAATATATATTTGTATATACGTTCAGCCGGAACTGCCCTCTCCTTCATGTCTTAAATTCACACTACTACATTTTTAACAAGTTTTTTTTTTTCTAATCAATAATATATTCACCTTCGTCACAACTTTTTACCATTTAGTATACAAATTTCAATGCCGAAGCAGTAACAAATCAATCGGTTTTTCTTTAAAATATGTCGACAGAAACGACATTATTTTCCGGCCTACACAATACATATCCAAAATTGTTAAATTTTATTTACAACATTAACTGTAGAGTTTATAGCTAGCTTTATTTAACAGCTTACTACTTATAATCTAAAAATAATCGACGATTCAAAAGCGTATGTAAATGCCAATTTGAATAAAGATATTTTGAATTTTGCGATGTGGTAAAAAAGCAATTGAAAGAAGATGTAGTTAAGCATCAGCGAAAGAGTAAACATATTCACAATCATTACTCGTATTTGATATGGGAATGGAAAAATATTTCCTTCTCGAAGATCCATCCAGCTCACGACGCCCCACGTATTCTAACCACGTACGTTTGGCATAGATTCTGAATAGATATCTTGCGAATTGATACGGCCCTCCCGGTGCCAATAAAGCCTGATTTATTTTAAACGCCCTGCAAAGCCGGTCGGTAAATCTGCAACCTGCAGAACGGTTAAGCCACTCAATTGTTAGTATATTAACAGTAAATACACGTGTGTTATTTATTTTTATGTAACGTTTTAAGTATAAGTTTTTTTTTTTTTTTTTTAATTATGTACGAGTATATATCTAAATAGATCACGATATCAGTATAATTGATGTAAAATATTCTATGATAAAGATAAAAGATATTTTTTTCTTCAATATTGGAACTTTTAACAGAACTCTTATTGATTGTCAATATATTTTTTTACCTAATTCACTTTTGAATTTATTTTGCTTCACAAGGTGTTATAGTTGTGAAGAAACTCCACAACTACACATCTTTTAATAAACGTTTAACGAAGATCTATACATATACACTTTATCAGATATAGCCCAAAATGAAATCAAAATAATTAAACAACATCACTGCCAAGGATTCTTGTCATCTAAATATTTGTTAATGATAAGCTATTTCCATCAATTTATTTTTAATATGTATATGGTATTTTGTTAATGGTAATCCAAAAATGTTTTGCGACATTTTATAAAAAAATATTCGATTCCGCTTATTACAAAATGAATAAGAAACTCTGCAGTCGAAACTTTGATACAGTCAGTTTTTCACGGTGCCTTGTACATACATTATGGAAGTCCTATATTTTGTTTCAGTTTATTATAATGATTGTAAATGTACAAAATATAATTATAAATATATTGTCAAGCCACTGTAAGTATATTGACCTATTTAAACTGATTTCTCAAGGATATTCGCGGCCATAAGCTGTAAATAACTCGTATAGCTCTCTTTTGAAAAACAAATTCTTAATATCCCCTCCTCTACTCAAAGCATCAATCCACAGGACCACAGGTCCGGTCACAGAGTGGAACAGATGGCCGCTGGGATCTTAGTGAAGTAAAGGGCGCTCACACACTAGGATGGCAGACAACCTGGGTAAGGATGATAGATGCTAGATCAGAACCAGACTTTTTAGAAATGGGCTGTCCATTTCTAAAAAGTCTGATTGGGAACCTATGGGGACCCCTAACTTATCTGCAGTAACGGACGTCCTATGCCTGAAATTAAACGATGCTTGTATTAATCTAAAAATACTAAGTCATACAATAAATAAAATTTACAAAATTAAATATTTAAATATGCGTTTCATCTCTATTTAAATATAGTGTGTTTTATTAAAAAATTACAACCTCATATTTAAAAATACTTAAAATATCTAAACAAATCAATTAATAAATTCGTACTATTTACAAATTTTAAATAACCTTAATATGAAATAGTACTTTAAATATAATTTCATTTATTTTTCAGTAAACTTTTGTAGTCCTAAGTTTCACGCTAGTCCGATGTAATTTGAACGAAATTCGCTGTAAAAGACAGGCTGTGTCTAGAACAGAATCTTTTGTTCAGCAGTTGTTTTTGATTTTTCGGATGACATGGAAAGAAAAATATTTTTTGTCGTTACAATTTAGAGTGTATGATAGATATATTTAAAATATTTTACTTTGTTAAAATGTTGTTGATATTTTATTATGAGGCAGTGCTACCAGCATTTATTCTATATTTATTTTACATGAAAGAGCCATACAGGCTATTTATAACTTAAAACCTAGAGATTCCCTGAGAGATGTTTTTAAAGAAATTGGTGTTCTATTGGTTGCATTACAATGCATTTGTAAAAATAGTTACACACACAAGATAAATAAAACATATGAAAATAAACTCGTAACGCCTTAATTTCGTCTTCAAACTAACATATCTTTGTATACATATATAATAAAGTTCCACGAGATATCTTAAACCTTTCCTTACGTAGTTTTAAATCTAAAATTAAAAATTAATTTTTTAATTCATTTATGTATAGCATTCAAGTGTTATTAGTTGATCTAATTGTAAGAAGGTTGATTTGTGATACATATACATTGTTAAATTTCACGTAAAAAGACTAAATGTTGGGCTTATAGCGTTTTTCACAGCATTCAGCATTCCGAGATATTATTACGTTTTTATTTATAATTTTAAACATCGATGCAAAAGTACGTGTAAATTTAAAACAAAGATATTTAAAATTTTAGTTGTATTTAATTATAATTAAAGGAATATTAAATGATATTTCAAAATCTATTATAGAATTAAATACCCTCCGTACAAGGCGCACGGGGAATCCCCTTCCACGAATAATTCCGCGAACTCCGACTCCCTTCACAAGAAGATAAAATTTATGGCGGCGTCTGAAAGTAAATTAATTGTTCAATTGCAGCCAAGTACATGAAATATTTATTTAAGTGGCGCTTCGTTTGTTCCACTGTTATAATGTACTCGGTTCGCCAAGAAATATCCCACCGAAGCCAACGCACTATATTGCATCGAGTTTCGCGGTTTTACTGAATTCTGTTCATTAATAAGACTATAAACTAAATGTCTTTTTATTTTTCTTCTAATCGAAGGCTTTAAAACTTGTGATAACAGTAAAAGTAATAGTAATAGCGATAGCGATAAAGATAATGTTAGTAAAAGTGATAGTGATTGTAATAGTGATATTGATAGTTCTAGATATAGTGATAGTGACAACTATAGTGATATGGAAATTAAGAGTGATGTCTATAGTGGTAGTGGCGTTATGAATGACAGCTATAGCGATGGTGATGGTGATAGCGATAGCGGTACTGATAGTAGCACTGACAGTGAGAGTTCTAGTGGAATTGATAGTAGGAGTAAGAATGATAGTATTAGCGATAGTGAACGTGATAGTAATGATAGTACATATCTGCTTCTTCTTCGATGTAATATACGAGATCAGCGGGTGGAATTTGCCACCCGTGTACGTATCTATTCCTTTTTGATGGAAGGATAACCAGGATTGATTGAGATTGTATACATGCAAATAAATATCCTCGAACCATAGACTATTTACAATTTTGTACCTAACGCAAATCACTGATGACAAATCGAATCGGCGTTCGTATTCAAAATCAAAATTACAAGAATGATCCGTAGTAGTCAGCTATATGGAACGTGAATTACATATACGTGATATCAAGGGCATATTTACTAATGGGTTTCTCTACCTAATCTTAACTTAATTTTAACGTCTTTTTTAAATATATAAAAGGTCAAAATATGTAAAAGTTATGGCTTTTAGTTATCTCTATTAAGGAAACACAAAATGCATTAAAACTTCATCTCATGCAGCAAGGAAATGATAAATCTGTGCTCCGTGAACAGCAGGATCACATTTTCCGTTGCAACAACTCTGAGGGTGGCCAATTAAATGCGAATGTACTCACTATATTATGAAACACAAGGCGACCGTAAATGTAATTAGATGATGCGGGTGACCTGAGAAATGTTTTAGTTCAACTTAGATATAACATTCACTACTTATTAAACGGTTTTATTTAGTTCGATCCGTACGGAATTTGTTTATTTGGGTCAAAATTAGAAATTGAAATTTAAGCACCTTCCCGTTGTCAGATTGATCTGAAATTTGGTACACACGTTTAATTTAGATGACAATACAATATGATAAAATCAATAACATTATAAATCTAAGATGGCCGCCGATACAAAATGGCGGATTTCATATTTTTCCTTAACCCCCTCAATATGGGTATCAAATGAAATGGCTACACTAGTAAAACACGATGATTATGTCAAAATTTAAAATTCAAGATGGACGCCGTTCCAATATGGCGGACTAGGTACATATTTATATACAATATGGGTATCAAAAAACCGTTTAACTTAAAAGTTTTTTAAATGTATTTATTTTTCTTACTTGATTCTAAATTTAAACATAAATACATCTAATATTTTTCCAAAAAGAGCGACTCGAAGCAGCATTAATGCAGCGTTTTTAGACGATCTCAAGATCTTTGGCCCACTTGTGGGTTGACATAGAATGTCGCTGGGCTTACAGTACGTGGTCTCCGCTTCAGAACTTTAAGGCTCCAGCGGGCTACTAACACTGCAAATACAATTTACTACATAAAATTAAAATTGAAATATTCTTTATTCGAATAGGCAGTTATTAGCACTTTTGAATCGTCAATCAATATAAAATGTCGGCATTGTTATCCCTACAGGAAGTTACCATCGGCTTGGAAGGCAGATCTCCTGAGAAGTCCCGGCGAGAAACAAGAGTTGCTCTTTACAAATATAGTTTTATGAAGAGCACGCGACAATAATTAGCTTCCTGAGCATCAACATATAATTCAAGCATTAACATCAGTATAGTAATCTTGGATACAATAATATACTTTATTTTTAAAAATTATTTTTTAATATTTAAAATCTCTCCAGACGTAGATCTGAAATTGATTTTGTTATTTTATTGTACATACGTATACCTTGTATCATAAGTGATTTATTAAATTTTTGAAGATGAAAACCAGGAGTATGTACTATATTTTTATTTTTTGTATTACCACCGTGTCTATCACTGTTCTTTTTTTAAATAATTTTGGATGTTTTTAAATTATTCATTTATAGTATCAAGCTAATAGTGAAGACCATGAACCAGAAGACGCGACGTGAATACGCCCCCCACTTAGTGGATCGAAAACATAGGTGAAGATCTTGCTGTAGGCGTCCATCTGCTGAAAATAAGAAGTATCAAACAAAACTTTATTATATTTAAAGTAAATAACTTTTAAAAGCACATTATATTGCATCATACATCTTTAAAAAGCTTAACATTCAAAAACTACTTCACAGTGAATGATTTTCACATGATAATAAACAGGAGCAGAACAACCTACCGGGGTCATTGTTTCCAGACAATTATAACTTAGGAGTCTTTAAGATAAGAGTGTATAGGTTTCTTCTAGGCAAGCATGTAGAATTGTGGATCACACGAGACAGAGGTTAAATGCTTCGTCTATAGCAGTGATTCCCAAAGTGGTCTATATCGATCCCTAGGGGTCTGTGACAACCTGCAAGGGGTCTACGTCAGCGAAAAAAAATTTGGAGGTCCATGAAATGAAAATGGGGGTCCACGATAGTGAATACACACATACACTCACTACACTCATTAGCCGACGAGATTTAAAATTAACCCTTACAAAATTGACGCCAAATGTTGATAATTTATTATTAAAGCATCAGGTTCATCCTTCTCACTAAAAATATTGACTTATTGCTTATGATATTTTATTTTCAGTTTATTTTATGTTACGTATATTTTACCTAACAGATAAAAAAAATATTTTGAGTAGTTTTAATTTAAATTCAATTAATAAATTATCATGTGTTTTTACTTTAAGTTTTCAACACTAAACTTCACTACAGTTCGAAATTTACAGGAAATCAATATCAGGTAAGTAGGGGGTCTACCCAACACGGAAAAACATGGCAAGGGGGCTACGACACAAAAAAGTTTGGGGAGCTCTGGTCTATAGGATTAAATAAGACTTCATCTCTTGAACTTTTATCAGAGCAGTTGTGGTCATGACCTGGTGGGTTCTGATGCCTCCGCTGCTATCGCTATATGTTCATGTAGCTCGATATTTGGCGGAGCAAAAGCGTTTATTTACTAAGTTTTAAGTGGCAGTTTTGATGAGGTCTGACCACCTTCTTGTAGAGCGTCCACTTTGACCCGTCCACACATTTCTTAGTCCTTATGACGGGTTACATGTCGAAAGAAGTTGAGGATTCGAATTTGCACATTTACAATATCCTCTCTTTCATGTCGAGTTCTTTGAGGATCGAAATGTTCATAATACAGTATATACTTATACATAGTGTATATAGTAGTTAGTGAATCTAAATAAAACTATGAATAAATTTTTCATTCGAATATTAAGCTAAGAAAAATTTATTTACGAAGAAGTAAGATTTAAATTTCAAAACTGAATATAGCGTTGAAATTGATATGTCTTAACAGATGGACTTAATGGAAGAAACCGTTTAAGTCAAGAATAACTTGAGATGCGAAGTTAAAAGGTTGACCCAGGTTGACTGAATTATTGACCAATGAATTTGCATTCGAACTTAAAAACATTCGAGGTCCGTTCTATTGAGTACAATTTTATTTTATATAGTTATTCTTTTGCACACATACACACATTGCTTATTCATTTTAATAAATTTCACGCAAACAAATAGCAAAGATTTTTTTTCTATCGAGATAAAAATAGTATAACAGGTAGTTGTGTAATCTAATATTTAAAATTCTCGTGTCACGGTGTTCGAACTTGAACTCCTCCGAAACGGCTTGACCGATTTTTACCAAATTTTACATGCGTATTCAGTATGTCTGAGGATCGGCTACTATCTATTTTCCATACCCCTAAGTGATAAGGGTGGTCCATCCCTAAATTTTATTTTTAATTTTTTAGACATTTTTTTTGGTTTTTATTTTATTATGATACAACATACAAAAATACGTACAAACCTAAATTTTCACCCCTCTACAATCAACCCTTATCTTACATCTGTTAATTAAAAACTTTAATTTTTTTTTGCAAAACAATGTTTGCGGGATCAGCTAGTAATTTTATAAAAGGTAGTTTTATTTTTCTTAAATGGCAACACTACACGACCCCGTCATCCTTTGTGACAACTTCTAGTAAAAGAATTGAGAGTGGTGGGGTTGAAACAGCGTTTTGAATAAAGCGATATGTTGTCTAGTAGAAACTATGTTAGTTGGCTTATAAGAGTATTAAAAGTGAAATAAAAGTATCTAATGTGCTGTGAATTGTAGTTCTTCTGATATTTGAAAATAAATAAACCTATTATCTCATTTTATGAACATATTATTTGGATATATAATAATTGTAAGTTATAATTTATTAATTAATTTAAAATAAAAATTGACTCTGTGTTTGGCACTAATCGGTGTAACATAACTCCTGAAGATGCCCCGTGGAGGGGTAAAACACGTGTTGAGTAATTTGGTGGTGGCGGTTGTGTGATTCGCATTGTTTGCCGCATGCGCATTTATCAGCGGGCTGGCGGGCGGTGCATTTCATTGCACGACTACCACTGCATGTGCGGAAGTGGCTATATATTGGTCCTTTTCTTACTAGGATGGACTTCCACGAGGTGACGCCTGATTCCATTAAATAAATAAAATTAATTTTATATCTAAATAAAAAATCAAAATATCTTTATTCAAGTAAACATTGACAGGCAATTTTGAATATTGCATTTTAATATTGCGTTAGAGATCAACCCCTCTTTTTAGTGTCACTTCTTCAATAGTGAAGAAAATGAAAGCCAGTTGTGATTTGAGTTGTGTATTAACATTCATTTAAAATACATTTATTCAAATATGCATTTACATATACTTTTGAATCATTAATTCTTTTTAACAATATAAAAAGGTATGTGGTAAGTTCATGACTAAGTTACCACCAGCTCTAAACGCTGATCTGTTGAGAACAGCCGGGCAGAAACTCGACAATTGCTCTTTTTAAATAAAAAAATACAATTTTGATGTGTAAACATGCAAACAAACGCAAGTTACACACATTACGGTATAATAAAAACTCTTGAACGTTTTAATAAGATTTATTTAATGATAAACTTTTAATTATAGATTTAATACTAAGAAAAGCATGGCAGATACCTTGTCGAACTGGTAACTCGAGTCGTCGGTCTACTATGAAAGCCTTCAACATAGCTAAACAATATGATAGAAGCAAACATATCAAAGTTAAAGTCAACAAATATGGTGTAATAATTATAAGTTTGCACTTGCACTATTTTCGCAATATCTCATATTTCCGCTTATATTGCAATTGTAAATTCTGTCTTTTTTCATTGACAACGCCACCGCCAGCTAATTCAACCTTTCCAAAGCCTGAATCGTTAAATTTGTGCGACGTCAAAATTTCTGCATACGATTCATATTTGTACAACGTTCATATGATCACTTATATGAATTTCTGGCTATGTCGATTGCATGTCCCATTTGTAAGTATCGCTGTAAAATTTTAAAATTATATAGATAATTTTACTAGATAATATTTTTCAGTTAAATATTTTCCTAGAAAAGATAAATTAAATAAATGACTGGAAAATATACGGTTAGATAATAGAATGAGGAGTAACAGTGTGAATACTCCTTATAATGCTCTACTGCTATAAATTCTTCTTAGTTTTAATTTATTACATCTTATTCAAATTTAAATTCGTTCCAAATTCAAATTAAATAATTATAATGAACAGTTATTATTGTGAATACTCTTCCTTACTCTTTCTACTTCTTTAACATATACAAAATTTTGATACCAAATAGCATTTATGTATTTTCTCGTTAAAGACGATGGAAGAAATATGTCGAATTCATTCATCAACCTCTGTAGAAAAATTATAAATAAAGCTATAGAAAGAAATAAAAACTAAATATTGCAAAGAAATAGAACTAATAAAGACAAAATAAAAGCAAAATAATATAATAATACTGTGATATAGAATAATTATAGTACCTAAGTAAAAATGTGATATTCAATAACAATAGAATTTAAGAAAATGTAAAAAGAAACGAGGAATGAATGAAAGGCGATACAGAGCGAAAGGGAAAGACAGTAGAATTGTGGAATGAAAGAAACGACCGAAAGATAATGTGACGTGCGAAAGAAGAGAACGAATAAAAAAAAAATCTATGAAAAATTAAATAAATTTGCACAAAAAGTCCGTGTCCCACAATAGATAGGGGGTACGAGAGGCCCCCAATAGCGGAGGCCTTAAAAAAATATATGTTGAATTCTCATTTCCAACGGTTACTCTCAACACATAGATATATGTTTAGTAATTGAGTTATTCACAAATTCATGAGTTATATGTGCAAAAAAGGAGAAAGGCTCCAATAAAACCCTATATTGAAATTTATACTTTGTACATTAAATATTTATGGATTGCCGCTGTCACAGTTTCTAGAGGATGGGCAGCAGCATTCTCTGCGTACTATAAAACTGCGATCGCCAACCTATCTGCCAACGTATATTGTATATCTCCTCATAGATATCCTCGGGGAAGGTTTATGCCCTGTATTGGGCATCTATAGGCTGAACAGAAGAAATATAAGAGATACATTGATCGGAGCATCTTTGTCATATTAGCCGGCAGTTAGCTCTATCGGATTCAGTTTTTAGCTAACATTTAATTTTAAATATTTAATGAAATCAGGCGTTACCTGCGGAAGTCCGTCTTAAGTAAGAAAAGGACCAATATTTAGCCACTTCCGCACATGCAGTGGTAGTCGTGCAACAAATGCACCGCCCGCCAGCCCGCTGTTAAATGCGTATGCGGCAAACAATGCGAATCACACAACCGCCACCGTTAAACCACTCAACACGTGTTTCACCCCTCCACAAGGCATCTTCAGGAGTTATGTTACATCGATTAGTGCCAAACACTCACTCTGGGAGACTCCGGCACGGCTTCGAGTGCCGGTCAGGCGTTGAAATCAGGAAGTAGGCAATAGCCTCCCTGATAGGCGGCGATGACAAACAGGCGTTCATATCCCTTTGTAAAGAGATCGCCAAAAGGGCGATAGAAAGAAATAAAACAAACAGAGTATAAAAAGATATAAAGATTAAAAACGTAAATAGAAACAAAACTGTGATAGAAATAATTATAGAATAAGTAATAAGTAAGTTAAAAAAATTTAAATAAAAATATAAATCAAAATATGTAAAAAGAAAAAGGGAAGAATGATACACGAACAGAGCAAAAGGGTAAGAAAGAAGAAATGTGGTATAAAAGAATGGAATGAAAGATCATGTGAAGAATGGAAGCAGAGAACGGAAATAAAAAAAAAAAGTAAGTGAAAAAAAAATTGCTCAAAAAAGACCCTGTCCCACCACAAGATAGAGGTACGAGAGGCCCCCAATAGCGGGGGTCTTTAAAAAAAAACACTCACTCTGTGTTTGGCAGTAAGCGGTGCACTTTGTTGCACGACTACCACTGCGTGTGCGGAAGTGGCTAAATATTGGTACTTTTCTTACTTTACATTTAATTTTGTTGTGTAGTGTTATAACACTCACAACTAATTCGTAAGAATGTGGGGATTTTCGGAAGGAGGCATAAGCCTTGCAGTGGGCGCCTATCGGCTGAAACTACAATATCTATTATAGATTTAGCAATTATTATATATACCCAAATAGAGAGATGTAATACATACTTAAATTACACATATATATACAGATAATATTATATATAATACATGGGTGAAGTGAAGATAATTGCGGTAAATTTTCCGTAAAGGATCTATTTATGCTTCTGGATCTATTTATGCTTGAACCTTCTTTTTATGCTTGTAACGGTTTGTTGAATATAATTTTGAGGATGCAAAAGGTGTTAAAATTTTTAAGTGATGAATGGTTTCAGAAATAATAAAATAATATAATATGGTATAAATATAGTAAAAATAATATAGTAAGAAAAATAGGTTTCTAAATTCAGATTAACATGTATTACAATTTATTATTGTTTACTCTCTGACCCTGCAGGTTTTGTACAACTTAAGCTTATCTGTCGTATTCTATTTAAAAAATATTACATATATTCAGAGTGATCATTTTATACAGGATGATTATAAATAAATATATAGAGCTATACATTCGTCTCTACAAAGTGTTTATATATATAACCAGTGACCCCATTGCAATAGTTTGAGATTACTTATGTCTTTTTTTTATGGCCCCCGCTATTGGGGGCCTCTCGTACCCCTATCTTAGGTGGGACAGGGTCTTCATTGGTAATTTAATTTTTTTCACATAATTTTTAATTTTCATTCTCCACTTTCATTCTTCACATAATCTTTCATTCTATTCTTTTATGCCACAATTCTGCTTTCTTTCACTTTTGCTCTGTGACCTTCCATTCCTCCCTCATTACTTGTTACATTTTATCTTTTTTCTTTCATTTACATTTTTATCACACTTTACATCACATTTGAGTTACATTATATCATCTTTTTTCTTATTGTCTATTTAAATTTTTATTTTTTTGTATAACTGATTATTTATATCGAAAACCATTTAAAAATGTCTATCACAGCCGACGCTATGTTTTAGAAATGGTTTGGCGTTTATTTAACGAATTCAAAAGCCTCTCATCACGTATTCATGAACGCATTTAAATAAAGTGGTACGATACAATGTAAATTTTACTATTCCCTTTACGCACATAAAGAGGTGTTAGTATTTGGCCCGAAATAACCCGAGTAAACAAAGACTGCATTTAAACGTTCGTTCAAATGTTTCGTCCAATGTTCGTCGTGAGCGCGGCGTCTGGCTAGATGCCAGCGCCCATGAATCATATCCAGCTCGGACCGCTGGCTATTTGTCAGCATTACACGGAGCAGCCCCACGGCGGGTCGGCTTCTGCTTTGCGAAGGACATTCGCATACATCGTTAACATATCTGTATTTTCTAACAAAGAAATTGACAAAAAAATATTACCTTATCGTATCAAGACGAAGTATTTATCCACTCTATGTTGCCATTTATATATATTTAATGGAATCAGGCGTTACTTCGCGGAAGTCCATCCTAAGTAAGAATAGGACCAATATTTAGCCACTTCCGCACATGCAGTGGTAGTCGTGCAATGAAATACACCGCCCGCCAGCCCGCTGATAAATGCGCATGCGGCAAACAATGCGAATCACACAACCGCCACCACCAAATCACTCAACACGTGTTTCACCCCTCCACGGGGCATCTTCAGGAGCTATGTTACACCGTATTAGTGCCAAACACAGAGTCTCTTTGCATGTGCGGAAGTGGCTAAATATTGGCCATTTATATAACCTGACACGTGGTCGTTTACGATAGGATTTGTAGAACTCTGAGCTTTAGTCGCCGACGATGTACCATGAAGAGTTACAAGTGTTAATTGCTAGTGGGCGTGGCACATCGCTTTGATAGCCGTTGAGACCGAAACTTTCTCGACCTGGTAGGCTTTAAACTATATCGTGAGAATTTGCTGAATACGGGCAGCGTAGAACCGGTCTTCGTGGCGAACCTTCGGAGAATATCTGTGAACCTGCGGTGGACCAGCTCGTAATGCATGCAATCCCTGATTTCAATTTGGTTGAAGATTGAAATCAGGGAGGAGACAATAGCCTCCCTGATAGGCGAAAAAGATACTAGCAAAGAATTCCTCGCTTGTTGCAAGAAAATGGTTAATAACGTTATACAAAAAAATAAAAATCCAAATATACAATAAGAAATGTCATAAAATAAAACTCAAATGTGATATATAATATATTATAGAAAACAAGTAAAAATGTAAAACAAAAATGTAAAATGAAAAATATTGTAATAAGAAAAGAGGAAAGAATGATAGATTAACAGAGCAAAAGGGTAAGAAAGTAAAAATGTAGTATGAAAGATAGATAATAGACCGAAAGAGAAAGTAAAATATGAAAGAAGAGAGAGAAAATCAAAAATCATGTGAAAAATTAAATTGCAAATAAAGTCCCTGTCCCGCCATAAATAGGGGTACGAGAGGCCGCCAATAGCGGGGGCCATTTAAAACAAAAAAAATGCATGCAATCGCTTACTATCCCGTAGAAGCAGCATCACCTCCCTGGTGAGGAACCCAGGGTATAACATTTTCTTGCAATATGCAATAATTATAATGAGGTAATAAAAATAAATAAAAACTAGGGTTAGGCAAAGTAATAAACAGGTTTATAAAAATAACTGTGACATAGAAAGATGATGAATGAAATTTAAAAGTATAATCATAGGAGAATTATGACAGAAAATATAAAGTAGGATATAAAAATTAAAGTAATATTGTAAAAAATGTGCGAAGTATGAAAGGCGATGCATAGAAAATATATAAATAAAATAAGTAAGAATGAAAGAAAATGTAAAGAAGGTAGAAGATAGAATGCGAAAAATAAAACTATATTGAAAAACTCAGTGAAATGAAAGTTCCTGTCCTAAAATATGACGGCAACAAGAGGTCTCAAAAAAGGAGGCTATAAAAAAAAAACTTGGGGGAGGCTTATATCTTGTATTAGGCGTCTAAAGGCTGGTAAGTCGATGATGGTGACGTCATCTCTAGCTGTATCATGTAACAAAGATAGCGAATAGTTATTGCTTTGTAGGAGTGGTCGTGGTACGGTAGCTTCTTGTGCTTCGGTAGTACGTCGGTTGTATCTTGTTCGTCGATCGCTTCTTGTTC